>NW_027518684.1:20397500-29937829 GCF_043159265.1 Tasmannia lanceolata | reverse complement strand
ATTAGTCTAAGGGACAACTTGCATTCAGATAAGAATCATATAGCATCTTAGATGAAATCCTAAGATAATAAAATCCTCAACTTGAATTAAATAATTCCTCTTAAAACTGTTGAAACAGTCAAATCCGTCTAAGTCGGTGTCCTAGTTGAGTTAGGCATATGTAGCTTAGCTTAGGTGCACCGAACTACGTCGACTCTGATCCCAGTAAGGCTTGGGTACGTAGGCAGCTTGGATGTCTGATGGCATACCACCCGCGAGTCGGCACCACAAACAAATTGTGGTGTTTTGTATATTAATTTTCTTGTAAATACTTAATCAAATCAGTTAGGGTTTTCCATGAAATTAGAATTCTAGGAGAACTTTCACTTAGAATGAATCCAGACAAATTAATAAATCAAGATACACATCTAGGATTCACATTGAAATTAGATTCTAGGATGCATGTCACTTAGTTCGCACATTAACATAGAGTTGAATGAGCCATTTAAAATAAATTTAAAAGAGTTAGCTTTTGGAATCGAAGACCGATTATCGGACAAGAATGGTGCATGTGGTGGATAACTCCCCATACCTTCCATTCTCGTAACCAGGTAGCGAGTCTAGATTTCTGGTTAATTATGGGTCCTAGATCCCACATCTAGGTGGCGACTCTGTCAGTCTCTTTCGTGTGGAATTCGGATTGCCTTAGTGATCCCAAGTTCACAGGAAAGACGAATCAATAATAAAATGCACACGCCAATCGCGTGGGTACGAGAGACCAAAGGAGAGCGCGCGGCGGCTCGCGCCCCACGCCCCTCTCGCGGGATCATGTCCCACAGTCTGGCGACTCTGCTGGGGACCACCTAACTTCATTACAATTCCAAAGGATAACTCATTTGAATCTATTTTAACTGGGTCATGAAAACTCTATCTCTTTTATGCTTGTTAGATTAGTTTGTATGCTTTATTTTCTCATCACATATACTCAAACTTAATCTAACAAAACCTGAAGGCATCATATATTGCGCGAACTTATTGCACACACTTACGTCACTTTCATCTAAACCCCTGCATCTCACATGCACACACGTCCTATTTTAAGAACCCGGAGTGTTATCTAGCATGGTTGACTGGGATTTCATCACCTGGTGCCTCTGTGCTAGAGAAGCATTCCACCCTTAGCCTAGTACCTTTATGGTACGTAAACGGATCTCTTGTTCACGTACTGATACGCCGGACACTGGTACAGTATATCGAACAGGGATTCGCGCTAAGGGAACTCTTGGCCTTACCCCTAGATTAACCCACACATGCATGTAGTATACGAACACATGTGCATCACGTGTGTGAGCCTAGTTTAGGATATCCTACCTATTTGTGTCTAGATTAGGCCGTAGACCATCTTCTAATGGCTACGATCGGTCCTAGGTACACAAACAAAGTCATGAGTCGAGATCCTCTCTCCACTCCGCTAGATTAGGATTAGGGTTGATGCCTTCAGGTAACACTGATAAAATGTGCAAAGATTAAAAAACTTTCCCTTTGGGGTTAGGATTTAAATCCCATTCATTTCCAAAGATCTCATAGGATTAGTCATTCATGATCCATCCGTTGAAAGCAATCTTATGCTATCTCATCTCATCTCGATCGTACGATTTTTAATCTTATATTATCTGATTCGATCGAGTATCCATACTTCCTTTATATTGGTAGGAACTCATCCTAATCTCATGTTCATGTAATCCTGATTATCCCTGTATCCTTTCTCCTGGCTTACAGACACCATGTCTACTCGTACAATTCTTGATTGGATCCGTGGTACATTAAGAGAATCCCATATCTATGCCATAAGTGAGCAAGAGAAAAATCTCTTCGGTTACGTGGCCACCATCAAGCTCGATTGGGGATTACTCTATGCTGCATCAGAGTGTTGGGATCCCGATCATCATGTCTTCCGTTTTGGCAACCAAGAAATGTGTCCCACCTTTGAAGAATGGTGTGCCTTATTGGAATATCCTGTAGATGGCCCTCTGGTGAAGCCATCTTACGTGTCGGATTATCGTCCTTTGTTCCTTCGCTTGATGAATAATCCAGATGAATCCATGAACTCTTTCATCAAAGACCAGGAAGTGTCCATGCAACAACTGATTGACATTTACCCTCCTGTTGGGCATATTGGTGCTGTTGATATTCAAAAAGCCCGAGGTCGCGCTCTGAGATTCTGCTCCTTTGCTAGGTTCCTCACTGTCCAGCCTTCTCGCTGTGCGTCAGCTGTTCTCTTGGACCTCGTTGATCAGATGGATCGTGGCGCCAATCCAATTCCTACTATGCTTGCAGAAACCTTCAATGGATTGGATGAGATGGCTCGTCTTCGTGCCAGCTCAGGTCCAGGCTCTTATGTTCGATCTTTTGTTGGGTCCTTCTCAGGATGTCCTGCATTACTTCACGTGTGGTTATGCCACAAGCTAAAAATTGCAGCTCCTGTGCATTTTGATCATACGTTATACACCTTCAGTGAATGGCGTCATGATGTTTCTTTCAATCATAAAGGCGATTGGGCTGAGTGGTTGAGTTCTCGCCATGAAGATCAGATTTATTGGCAAATCCCTGGAATCCAAGAAGCTGTCTTCAATACTGGAGAAGCTAACTACGTTCGCCTTCTTGGCCTCAAAAAGACTTCCTTTTATATTCCTGCCAGGATTCAGCGTCAGTATGGAAGGGAGCAATCCATTGTGCCTCCCCTTCGTCATTTCTATCCGCCTGAGGATCTCAAGCCCAAGATTGTCAAAGCCGTTTCATCTGCTTGGGATGTTCGAGTCATCAAATCTTTCAAGGAGTCAGTTGAGGAAGATAGTCGTCCAAAGAAGAAGTCTAGAAAGAGTGCTTAATGTCATGTTTTCTCTTATCAGTCTATCTTTGAAAGATCGAACCATGTACTCAAGCTTTAATGATCTATCAATAAAAGTTCACCTTTTTCTTTCAGTATCTTCGTCTATGCATACATCAGTGTCTACTTCTTTCTGATTTTAAATATGTCTTTCAAATATTACAGGGCTGTAGACACCATAGCTAACCCTAATACTCCTTGGGTTCGGGTCTCTTCTCGATTACAGAGGAAATCTGTATCCCCGCCACCTTCTCTGAGAACCCCAGCATCTCATTCTTTCCCGTCCTCATCCTCACCAATGGCAGAAAACCAGGACAGTCCTCCACTCGCTGCTATCACCGATACTCTTACCTTGATTCTCCGGCAGCTTCAAGAACTCAAGGAAGAGAACCAAGTTATCAAGGCTCAACTTTCTGAGAAGTTCGGACAATCGTTGTCCAAGGATAAAGGGCCTGTGCACCAAGCAGCTACTTCAGCAGCACCTGTCCAGCCAATGTTCATCAATATCCATGATAAAACCGAAGAAGATTTGGAAAAAGAGCAGTATAGCGAGAATCGCAGTAGACCTTCTCAGTCCATGGTTGATAAGTCTGTTATGGAGAAATTAGAGACTCTTACCAGAAAAGTTCAAGACATTCAGTTTCAAGACCAGGGTAGTTTCAATCCCAGTGATCTTACTCTATTTCCCGAAATCCGCCTTCCTGCTAATTTTCAAATGCCCGATTTCGACAAATATGATGGTGTGGGTTGTCCAATCACACATTTACAAATGTTCACCATCATGTGTCAGCCTCAAGGCTTATCTCCTGAGCAAATGGCTCAATTGTTCCCAGTTTCCCTAACCAAGGTTGCTAGGAGATGGTTCATGGTCTTGGACAAGACTCGTTACAGGACATGGAAGGATATCGGCGAGCAATTCATCAGGCAGTTCAAATATGATGATGGGACAGAAATCACCAGAAAGGATTTAGAGAGAACAAAACAAGACTCGAGAGAATCCTTTCTGATTTTTGTGAAAAGATGGAGGAGAATAGCAGCTCAGATGATGGAGCGCCCGTCTGAGGAGGAGCAAGTCCAGATAATCATGAAAAATATTTCCCCCCAGCTCCAGTATCACATGTCATTGCAATACTATCCAGACTTCAAACACTTCATTGTGGCTGGCACCCAGATAGAGGAGGCTATGGCTCAAGGTGTATTCAACCGTAGCAACCCAAATCCTAGAGATTTCAAAAAATCCCCACCAGCCCAAGTCAGTAGTATCTCCCATTCCAATGCTCAATCCTCTAAATCCCAGGAACCTCTAGTAATGGACTATGCTCAACCTGCGACCGCACCTCGGCAACAAGCCCGGGTAGAATTTACTCCTCTTCCCATTCCATCTTCGGAGGTGCTTAAGCAGTGTCTGGCTTCAGGTCGCATAACCCTACCTGCCACCCGGCCTCCCCCCAATCCTTTACCTGCCAATTGGCGAGCCGACCTACACTGTGAGTATCACAGGGGTCCTGGTCATCTTACAGACAATTGCATCGCCTTGAAATTCAGAATCCAGAAACTTATTGATGAGAAAGTCATTGCATTCCAACCAAGACCCAATGTTACCCAAAACCCGCTACCTGGTCATGCTAATCCTCCCGCTGCCGTTAATGCCATAACCATAGGAGATCCTGAGTTTGACCCTCTCACCCTCATATGTGCTTTAGAACCCATTTCTGAACCCGAAATCATCTTCTGTGATGAATCATACCTGAGGGAGTCTGTACCTCCCTTGGTAATCACCTATGAGCCACAAGTCCCTCAAATTATCACCTATGGTGAGCCAGAATTGGATGAAGTCAGACATGTGACAAGGGGTGGAAGAATTTTCAAACCTGCTGAATTAAGAGTCGAAAATCCAGGGGCATTGGCTCGAGGAGAGGACCCGCAATACGTGAAGGACCCAGATGATGAAGTTGTTCAGCAGTTGAAGAAAACTCAGGCTGTCATATCTGTTTGGGGGTTGTTGATAGCATCGAAGAAACACAGAGAGGCTGTGTTGAAAGAACTGAATACCACACAGGTGTCCTCAGAAATATCTCCAGAGCAACTAGCTGAAGTTGTCGCTCTGACACACGCCACCAGGGCCATTAGTTTCTCAGACCAGGAGCTGCCTCCTCAAGGTCGGAATCATGCTAGAGCTCTTCATGTCACTGTTGTTTGCGAAGGCAAGAAAGTACCGTCTGTGCTGGTAGATAATGGATCCGCGTTGAATGTATGTCCATTAAGAACTGCCATTACCTTGGGTTTCGGTCCCACTGATTTTGCCGAATCAACCCTTGGTATCCTCGCATATGACAATACCCGCAGAAATGTGGTCGGAGTCCTTACCACCAGGATCGTTATAGGCGGTCAAGAATTTGAGGTGGAATTTCAAGTTATTGATATCAAAGCCTCGTTCAATATACTTCTGGGACGACCCTGGTTGCATAAGGAAGGTGTTGTTGCCTCAACCCTTCATCAAAAACTGAAGTTCATTAAAGAAGGAAAATTGATCACTGTCAGAGGCGACGAAGAGCCTGAAATAGGGCAGATAACAGGAGAAACTCGGATTCTTCCAGTTACAAAAGCAGATGATTACAACTTGAATGGTTTCGCATTCGATGTTACTGCTATTTCCTATGAAGATGCCTCTCGGGAGGAGTTGTATTTGCCTTTTGCCATCAGTCCTGTGGTTGCCAAGATGATGAGAAAAATGAACTACTTTCCGGGTATGAATTTAGGCCGTGATCCAAGCAAAGCGTCTCACTGGCGCCCAATCAAAGCAAACTCTGGAGCTTTCGGTCTTGGGTATATACCTACTGAGGAGGAGGAGGAATCCATGAAAGAATTGTTGAAATTGAAGGAAGAAATCCGCCGCACTGGAAGGATACTCCCGATGACTCCATATTCCTTATCAATGAATGGTCACTTTATCAAAGAAGGTGAGACTTCTCCATACTATGGGTTTTCTGAACCATGGTATGACTCAGTAACAGGGATCATGATACCGGGTTTTGAAATATTCAGTGGCCTTGCTCTCCCAGAAACAGAACCGCCGGTATATTGTGTTGAAAAAACTGTTGAGGATTGGATAGTCTGCCTTGAGCCAGATATGTTGGGGTCTTTGTTCGAAGAAGATGTGCCTGATGTTGTTTGTCAGGAGTTGCCCGTTTTAGATCATTCTAAAAAGCAAGAAGAGACTGACTGTGAAGATGTGCTGGTGGCAGTTATTCAGAGTAATGATACCTTTACTGAACCTCAGAGTCAGATTGCACCTGCAACAGAAAATCTTTCAAACTGGAGTTCTGATGTTTTTCCACCTTATTATATTGCTAAGTCAAGTCTAGTCAAGTCGAGTGAATCGGTGTCAGTGCCTAGTCCAGGCGAGTCATTTTCTGAGTTTATTTACTATGTGAATCCTGAGCCTGTTCAGGATGAGTCCAATGATAATGATGTAACTTCTTTCAATTCAATGAAATCTGATTCTCAGTATGTCTCTGTGTTTGCTTCTGACTTTAATAATAATGATAACACTCCCTCCTCAGACGAGGAAGAGGGGATCGACGAAACTCCCTTTGAATTACAGCATATGCTCAAACAAGAGGAGGAGCGCCGAGCCCAGCCTCTTAAAGATGAAATCGAAATTATAAACATCGGAACAGAAGATTTAATACAGGAAATACGAATTGGAAATACTCTATCATCTGAAGAGCGCGATGAATTAATAAACCTACTTAAGGAATATAAAGAAGTTTTTGCCTGGTCCTACAAAGATATGCCCGGGTTGAGCGAAGACATTGTTCAACACAAGCTACCTTTGTTGCCTGGGATTAAACCTAAAAAGCAGAAGCTAAGGAGAATGAAGCCTGAGTGGGTCCTGAAAGTAGAAGAAGAGGTTACTAAGCAGTTGAATGCTGGATTTCTGCAAGTGGTGGAATATCCAGAATGGCTCGCAAATATAGTACCTGTACCGAAGAAAGATGGAAAGGTGAGAATGTGTGTAGATTTTAGGGATTTGAACAAGGCAAGTCCAAAAGATGATTTCCCTCTACCACATATCGATATCTTGGTGGACAATACGGCCGGGCATGAATTACTATCTTTCATGGATGGTTTCTCGGGCTACAATCAAATTAAGATGGCACCCGAGGACATGGCTAAGACCTCGTTCATTACACAATGGGGGACATATTGCTATCGGGTAATGCCATTTGGTCTTAAGAATGCTGGTGCGACGTATCAAAGAGCAGCTACAGCCTTACTCCATGACATGATACATAGAGAAGTCGAAGTTTATGTCGATGATATGATTGTAAAAGCTAGGGAAAGGAGGGATCACATCCCGAACCTCAAGAAGTTCTTTGAAAGAATACTCAAATACCAGCTTCGCCTGAATCCTAGCAAGTGTGTATTCGGGGTTACCTCTGGTAAGTTGTTAGGATTCATGGTGAGTCAAAGGGGTATAGAGGTGGATCCTCAGAAGATTAAGGCTATCCAGGAGATGCCGCCGCCTAGAACCGAGAAGGAAATTCGGGGATTCCTAGGAAGGATACAGTTCCTAAGGCGATTCATCGCTCATCTGACATCAACTTGTGAACCTATCTTTAAGCTCTTAAAGAAGAACTCTTCCAAAGAATGGACAGAGGAATGTCAGCAGGCCTTTGAAAAGATAAAGCAAAGTTTGTCTGAACCACCGATAGTAGCACCAGTGATACCGGGACATCCATTGCTGCTTTATTTGTCAGTAACAGAAACCACAATGGGTTGTATGTTAGCGCAGCAAGATCCAGAAACCAAGCATGAAAAGGCTGTGTATTATCTTAGCAAGAAGATGTTGGAGTATGAACAGAAGTATACTGTCCTAGAAAAAACCTGCTTAGCCTTGGTTTGGGCTACTCAGCGACTCAGGCATTACATTTTATCACATAAGGTCTTGCTCCTGTCAAGGATGGATCCTCTGAAATATCTCTTTGAAAAACCAGCCTTGACAGGCAGGACTGCCAGATGGTTATTGTTGTTGTCTGAGTTTGACATCACCCATGTAACCCAAAAATCAGTAAAGGGCCGAGTCATTGCTGAACAATTGGCAGAAGCACCCCGAGAAGAAAATCAGCCTTTCAAGACGATGTTCCCAGATGAAGAGATCATGATGGTAGAAGATGAATATCCAGAAACTGGTTGGACCCTCTATTTTGATGGAGCAGCAAACCAAACAGGGCAAGGAGTAGGGGCATTGCTTGTGTCACCCCGAAATGAGCATGTTCCCCTTGCAGTTAAGTTACAATTCAATTGCACCAACAATATGGCAGAGTATGAAGCATGCATTGTTGGGCTTGAGGCAGCATTGGCCTTAGGCATAGAGAATCTTGACGTATATGGAGATTCAATGTTAATCATTTGCCAAACCCAAGGAGAATGGAGAACCAAAGAAGAAAAGTTGCTGCCATATCATGAATACTTGGATATTCTCGCTAAGCAATTCCAGCACATCACTTTCAGTTATTTGCCAAGGTTGAAGAATAGATTCGCCGATGCCTTAGCGACGTTAGCTTCTATGATTGACATACCTCACAATATGAAAATGAGGCCCATCACGGTTCAAGAGCAATGGGCTCCTGCATATGTTGATGCTATAGAGATAGCTGCAAGATGTCCCGATGGTAAACCATGGTATACGGACATAAAGAACTACATCTCGGGCCAGGGGCATCCCAATGAGGCGTCGAATAAGGAGATAAGGACTTTGCAGAGATTGGCGGCTAACTTTGTCATTTGTGGAGGAGAGCTGTATCGACGGTCCTTCGACGGAATTCAACTCTTATGTGTCACTGAAGATCAGGCAGAAGAAATTCTCGCAGATGTTCATGAAGGGGTGTGTGGACCTCATATGAATGGGAAGATGTTGTCAAAGAAGATCCTACGTCTGGGGTACTATTGGCCAACATTGGAAGCAGATTGTCACACATTTGTGAAGAAATGCTATAAATGTCAGATACATGCGAATCTCATCCATGTACCACCTACCGAATTGCATTCTCTTACTTCTCCTTGGCCGTTTTCGGTTTGGGGAATTGACATTATTGGCAAAATTTCCCCTAAGTCATCCAGTGGTCACGAGTACATACTCGTTGCAATTGACTACTTCACTAAGTGGGTTGAGGCCGCTTCTTATGCAAAGCTTACATCCGCATCAGTTGCTAAATTCATACGAACCAACATCATATGCAGATATGGGATTCCCCATGAACTTATCTCAGATAACGGATCTCATTTCAAGAAAGAAGTTATCATTCTTTGCGAAGAGTTCAAGATTAAGCATCACAAATCTTCACCTTATCGGCCGCAGACAAATGGAGCAGTGGAAGCTGCAAACAAAAATGTCAAGACTATCATTAGCAAGATGTCAGAAACTTATAAGGATTGGTCGAATAAGTTGCCGTACGCCTTGTGGGCTTACAGAACATCAATTAGAGCTTCAACTGGGGCAACCCCTTACTCTCTTGTTTATGGTATGGAAGCAGTGCTACCTGTAGAGATTCGTGTACCTTCGCTCCGAATATTGGCTGAAGTCAAGTTGCCAGAAAATGAATGGGCAGACGCCAGATATAAAGAGCTGAATATGCTAGATGAAAAGAGGTTAAAAGCGCTTTACCATGTGCAGGGTTATCAGCGCAGAATAGCCCGGGCTTTTAATAAAAAGGTTAAAATCAGAGATCTCGAAGAAGGCAACCTTGTTCTAAAAGAAAACCGAGCACCAGTGTTTGACCCAAGAGGCAAATTCAAGCCTAATTGGTCAGGGCCATACATCGTGGACCAAATCTTACCTGGAAAAGCCGTCAAGCTCCGTAATTTAAATGGAGAAATATTGCCGGAACCAACAAATCTTGATCAACTCAAGAGGTTCTATGCTTGAACACCAGAAGGCCGTCTTTTGGCCGAATAAAACCCAAATTCATAACCCAAAATCAAAAAATATATAACCTTTTGCAAACCCTTTTGAGCCTACATAAAATTTTCCTTCAAAACCCAATGTACTAGGGGCATTCCCCTGAACTACGCATGACCTGATTCCTACACTGGGATACGTAGGCAACCTGTTCACAGGTTCGGTTGAAACTCTTGCAAAACCTTAAGCCATTTTTTGAAAAGCTCTACCTCACCTGTAAAGTCCTTTTGGTGTTCAAGTAAAAAAAAAAAAAAAAAAAAAAAAAAAAAAAAAAAAGAGAATGGAGCTTGAAGATCCGCTAGATTGAAAACCTGAAAAGGCGATCTAGGCAAAATTTAGGATCATTCCCCTGCTAAGTTGAAAACCTGAAAAGGCAGCTTAGGCAAAAGTTAAGGGGGTAGCCTGCTGAGTCAAAAACCTGAAAAGGCGATTCAGGCAAAAGTTAAGGTTGAACGGTCCGCCAAGTTGAAAATCTAAAAAGGAATACTTGGTCGTGGTAAGATGGGGTTCACGCCAGAAGAATTACATCGACCTCTGAACTCTCAGTAGGTCAGGCAAAAATAACAATGATTCCCGAAACTAAGGGCATTAATTTCAAAACAATCCGAAAGTTGATAGAAGGATATATGAAGTATCATTGTCTTAAAAAATAAGTTAAGATGTTTATCAGTGGAGAAACATTCTTTAAAAGAGGCTAACCTAACCCAAAAGAAAATACTGATAAGTCAGAAGCATCACGAGATCACTTGAGTAATCTTTCTTATTTTGTCTTTTTATTACCAATGTCTGTGGTTCTATTTTTAGAAAAATTTACAAATGCTATTTTAAAGAATTGTTGTAGGGTGCAATCACTCTGAAGGCAGGTTCATTAACAGATTCCGAGAAACTTGGAAAAGGTGCGACTGTCATGAATGGTGAAAAATCGTTGCAAGAATGATCTCTGGTCAATGAATAGAAGAAGGTTAGAAGGCCTTAAACTGGGGCAGGTTGCTAATGAAGTGGCATCTCATGTTCAAGCCTTGAAAGACCTTTGCTGCATGGTGGTATGGAATCATTTGCTTCCAAAGTTGTTAATTAGAGATTTCAGTTCCTTTTCTCTGATAATCTATGTCAAAGCTCAAATTATCTCTGAATTCATTTGAAAATGGTCTCTTCTCTTTAAGCATCATATAAATGTGATGTCTCATTTCTTGGAATTCGTATAAATACGATAGTCCATTGTCCTTGAGTTAACTTTGAGCATCATATAAATATGGTGTCTCATTTGTTTGAAATCCGTATAAATACGTTATTTCATTCATTCTGAGTCCATTCAAAAATGTTCTCTTATTCTCTTTGAGCATCATACAAATAGGATACCTCATTTCCTTGGAACTCCGTAAAAATACGGTATTCCATTATCTTCTGAGTCCATTCAAAAATGTTCTCTTATTCTCTTTGAGCATCATACAAATATGATACCTCATTTCCTTGGAACTCCATAAAAATACGGTATTCCATTCCCTTCTGAGTCCATTCAAAAATGTTCTCTTTGAGCATCATACAAATATGATACCTCATTTCCTTGGAATTCCGTAATTCATCAAATCCAATTCTACGTTAAATTCAAATTCCCAAAATTCATCAAGTCCAATTCTACGTCAAATTCAAATTCCCAAAATTCATCAAGTCCAATTCTACGTTAAATTCAAATTCCCAAAATTCATCAAGTCCAATTCTACGTCAAATTCAAATTCCCAAAATTCATCAAATCCAATTCTACGTCAAATTCAAATTCCCCAAATTCATCAAATCCAATTCTACGTCAAATTCAAATTCATGAAAAAATCTCCAAATTCTTCATTGTCAAATTCATTAATTCATCTCAACCGAAGATTGAAGCCGTAAAAATACGGTATTTCATTCTGAGTCCATTCAAAAATGTTCTCTTATTCCCTTTGAGCATCATACAAATATGATACCTCATTTCCTTGGAACTCCGTAAAAATACGGTGTTCCATTCTCTTCGAGTCCATACAACTACTTTCTCTTATTCTCTTTGAGCATCATACAAATATGATACCTCATTTGCTTGGAACTCCGTAAAAATACGGTATTCCATTCTCTTCAAATCCATACAACTATGGTTTCTTACTCTCTTTGAGCATCATACAAATGTGATGTTTCATTTCCTTGGAAACCGTAAAAATATGGTATTTCATTCTGAGTCCATTCAAAAATGGTCTTTTCTCTTTGAACATCATATAAATGTGATGTCGAGCGGCACCGCAGCGGGATTTTGTTTTTTATTATTATTGCATTCCAATTCTAGGACTTCGTTTAGGGTCTTGCATTAGGTAGTAAATGTTTGCGTCTAAGTTCCGTTTTGTGTAGAGTCTTTTGTCGATTAAAGCTACGCAAAATGGTTCTGTCATTTTAACTTTGGTATTTGATGACTACGTCATCTTTACCAAAGAGGGGCATCTGTAGACACCCCCATTTTGCTCTGCTTTGATCAACAAAGAAATTAGGGTTTCGCTGTCAATTTTTCAGTATTTTCCATTCCCGTGTTCGTCCCTTACACTTTCTCAAATCTTTCTGGTCATTCCTGCAATGTTCTGATTTTTTTTTCCGTTGAGTATTGAGAAGGGTTATTCATGAGAATCCGAGCAAAAGAGAATGTGGGACCCGCTGGTGTGGGACCCGTTTGTGTGGGACCCGCTGGTGTGGGACCTGCTAGTGTGGGACCTGCTAGTGTGGGACCCGTTTGTGTGGGACCCGCTGATGTGGGACCCGTTTGTGTGGGACCCGCTGATGTGGGACCCGCTTGTGTAGGGCCCGCTGATGTGGGGCCCGCTTGTGCGGAACCCACAAAGTGGGACTCACCATTAGCATGACTTAACTTTCTCTACCATTTCCACTAACTTCATTTTTCCCTTTAAAATAACACCATTATCTCCATTACCATTATATATTCCATTATCCCCACCACCATTATCTCCATTATCATTATATATTCCATTATCCCCACCACCATTCCCACCATTACCATTATATATTCCATTATCCCCACCACCATTCCCACCATTACCATTATATATTCCATTATTCCCACCACCATTCCCACCATTACCATTATATATTCCATTATTCCCACCACCATTCCCACCATTACCATTATATATTCCATTATTCTCCACCACACCCACCATTCTCATTTTTTATTTCCACCTCTCCACTAAGTTTTTCACTATATAAAGAGAGGTGATGAGAGGAAGAAAGGAGGAGAAAAAACAACACATTGTTTTTGGATAGTTTTCTCTTTCTCTCCTTCAATATCTCCCTCCCTCAATATCTCTCACTCTCTCACTCTCACACTATCATTATCTACTTTCTCTCCTTATTTGTTTCTCCCCATCTCTCTCCCTTGTTCCATATAAAAAAAAATATAAAAGAAAATAAAACAAAGAAAAAGAGAAAGAAAGCGGAAGCAGATCAAGCGGCGGTGCGATTTTCGAATTTTTCGGCTCTCGGATTCGGCGAGGATTTCGATCACAGGTAGGTACTTAATTTTTAGATTTTTCTAGAATTATTTGGTATATTTGCATGATTTTTAGTATTTAATTGGATTTAGTTGAAAATTAAATATGTATGCTCAAAATCATGATCTCCATGAGTGTTTCGAAAATAAAATATATACTAAATGAATTCCAAAATTAATGAAATTTCGTGGGAAACTAATATGATACCAGTACATTCTACCATGAAATTTTGAGAATTTGTAGAATTTGTTTGGTATATTATTTTATGCTTTCTTTGAAATTTACCAGCTTTTGAAGGAATTGTTACTGACATCAGATCACAACTAAAATTCTTAAAATTTTTACAGTAGTCTTCAATCTCACATTTCTAGTTACTGTAAAAGTTTCAAGTGATTTGGATCTGTTTTCATATGGGATGTAGGGTTAATTCATAATCTGGTCTGAAAATTAAAAAATCTGGAACTGATAGTAAATGGTTTCCAAAATTCATGAAAATTTCTCAGTATGTTATTTTTACTTATATCTTATTACTGTAGAAATTTCATTGAATTTAGATTCATATTTCTAGTGGTTTCTGTGTTATTTGTGCAATCTGGTCAATCAATTGTTAAATCGAAATTAAATATGAGCTTAATGTAAAAATCTGTAAAACTCTTCCCGTAAGCTACATTTCATCATATCTTGCTGCTGTAGAAATTTCAACTCATTTCGAATTTGTTTGCAATAATTTCACTTGTAAAATCACTCATATGCTTAAAATTGATAAAATCCATTGAAAATTCGAAATTAATTAAAAATCATTGTGAAAATTTCCAAAGAACCTTAAATTTTGTCACATGTTCACTCCTTAATCCATTGAAACAGAAATTTTAGGATCTTTAGATTTTCCTGGAAAAATGGCCAGTGCATCCATAATCGTATCCCAATTGCAACCGATCTTTGACAATTTGAATACTTAAGCTATAGCATGTTGTTGGCTCCGAGGTTACTGTCCACGGAAATCCTGAGATATGCCAGGCAATAAGATGTTATAACCTAAGTATTAAATTGCGCAAGGAAAGAACGCACGATTCCCTTCCTTGGATGCTATTCTGGGCCGAAATTGGTGAACCCTAGAACCATTGGTAATCCTCAAGTGTCCATAAATCGAAAATCCATGAAATCTGAAATTAATTAACTTCAAGAATTTGAATTGATTTGTCTCGAGTCTTTCGGAACCATTGGATTATGGTTTCCAATCTAAGAACCATTAAAGCCCAATTTAGGAACACTAGTGTTGTGTCGTGTCCTAAATTTTAGGGAGTCCTAGAGTTAGGAGTCCAGCCTCATCACGGACGCTTGCTATGTATAGCAACCGTACCATAGGTCTAGTTACACTAGTCACCCAATCTTTCCTTAAGACAAGCCTAGTAAACTAGGATGTAGGCAAACCTGCATTAGTCTAAGGGACAACTTGCATTCAGATAAGAATCATATAGCATCTTAGATGAAATCCTAAGATAATAAAATCCTCAACTTGAATTAAATAATTCCTCTTAAAACTGTTGAAACAGTCAAATCCGTCTAAGTCGGTGTCCTAGTTGAGTTAGGCATATGTAGCTTAGCTTAGGTGCACCGAACTACGTCGACTCTGATCCCAGTAAGGCTTGGGTACGTAGGCAGCTTGGATGTCTGATGGCATACCACCCGCGAGTCGGCACCACAAACAAATTGTGGTGTTTTGTATATTAATTTTCTTGTAAATACTTAATCAAATCAGTTAGGGTTTTCCATGAAATTAGAATTCTAGGAGAACTTTCACTTAGAATGAATCCAGACAAATTAATAAATCAAGATACACATCTAGGATTCACATTGAAATTAGATTCTAGGATGCATGTCACTTAGTTCGCACATTAACATAGAGTTGAATGAGCCATTTAAAATAAATTTAAAAGAGTTAGCTTTTGGAATCGAAGACCGATTATCGGACAAGAATGGTGCATGTGGTGGATAACTCCCCATACCTTCCATTCTCGTAACCAGGTAGCGAGTCTAGATTTCTGGTTAATTATGGGTCCTAGATCCCACATCTAGGTGGCGACTCTGTCAGTCTCTTTCGTGTGGAATTCGGATTGCCTTAGTGATCCCAAGTTCACAGGAAAGACGAATCAATAATAAAATGCACACGCCAATCGCGTGGGTACGAGAGACCAAAGGAGAGCGCGCGGCGGCTCGCGCCCCACGCCCCTCTCGCGGGATCATGTCCCACACTGGGGATAAGACAGGAGGCAAAGACAAACATTGCTTGACTTTTTCAAATGCTTCTTGACATTCATCATTCAATTTCTTGGAAGAATTCTTCTTTAATAACTTGAAGATGGATTCACACGTCATAGTTAAATGAGATATGAATCTCCTCAAGTATTGCACTTTGCCAAGGAATCCACGGATCTGCCTTTCCGTCTTTGGTGGTTGCATTTCTTGGATCGCCTTGATCTTATGAGGATCCACTTCGATTCCTCTCTCACTGACCATGAATCCGAGCAACTTTCCTGATGTGACCCCAAATACAAATTTATTTGGGTTCAAGCGAAGTTGAAACTTTCGGATTCGCTCGAAGAACTTTCTCAAAGCGATTGTATGCTCTGGCCGAGTCTTGCCCTCGACAATCATGTCATCTACATAGACCTCGACCTTCTTATGAATCATGTCATGAAGAAGAGTAGTCGCAGCCCTCTGATAGGTGGCACCAGCATTCTTGAGACCAAATGGCATCACTCTGTAGCAATATGTCCCCCACTAAGTAATAAATGTCGTCTTCATCATATCCTCAGGCCCCATTTTAATTTGGTTGTACCCTGAGAATCCATCCATGAAAGAAAAAAGTGCATGTCCAGCTATATTGTCAACCAGGAGATCAATGTTCGGAAGCGGAAAGTCATCTTTTGGACTTGCCTTGTTCAAATCTCTGAAATCAACACACATCCTGACTTTCCCGTCCTTCTTGGGCACCGGTACAATATTTGCAAGCCATTCGGGGTATTCAACTACTTCAATGAATTTCACTTCGAGTAGTTTCTTAACTTCATCATGAACTTTCAACTCCCATTCTGTTTTAAGTTTCCGGAGTTTTTGCTTCTTCGGCTTGATGCCAGGGATTAGAGGTAATTTGTGCTGTACAATCTCCTCACTCAATCCTGGCATGTCATCGTAAGACCAAGCAAAAACCTCCTTAAACTCTTTTAGCAAGATGATTAATTCTTCGCGCTCCTCAGGAGATAAAATTTTGCCAATCCGTATTTCTCGAATTAAGGATTCATCACCTATATTCACGATTTTAATTTCCTCTTCAAGTGGTTTTGCTCGGCGACTCTCCTCTTGTTGAATCATATGTTTGATTTAAAGGGGAGTGTCGTCGGCTTCTTCATTAAAGGGGGAGTCTTGATTATCATTATTAGTTACTTGATCAGGTTTAGAAGCAGAATCAGTAGAAGAGACAAGTACAGGAATATATATACAAAAGAGTATTTTATTTCATCAGAATCAATGATTACATCAGATGATTCGCCCACATCAGGCGTTACAGACTCTGAAACAGAATGAAAAAAATAAGTCGACATCAGTATCGACACAACCAGAAATATGTACAAACGAAGAATCAATGAAAACGTCCTCAAACTCGGACTTGACGCCACCAGGGACAGACTCGTCACCCACTCCAGAGGTAGACCCGACCTCTACAGTTCCTGCATCAAAAGAAAAGTTAGAAATGACAGACTCTGGGACGGACTCACAAACTGACACAAATTTTGAAACAACTGACTCTTTTGAAGGGACTGGACTATACTGAAGGATTACTTGGGGTATAACCTGTGCGGTCCAGTTATCCAGAGGTCCCTCGGCTGGGGTGATGTAATTCTTTGGATTTATGAAAGGTGCGTCTCCCCCAATCACAGCAATGACTGGTGCCTCAACCTGAAACAGAGAGTCTAGGAGCTCTGATTCAAGGTTCTCAACCCAGTCTGAGTCTGGTTCCTCTGCCACTGATGTTACTGCAATCTGTTTACTATAAAAATCTGCTGGCAGCTCATCTGCGAAGAAGATCTCAAGACCTGGCAACTTTGTCCCATTCTCATCATACCATGGCTCTGAGAAACCGTAATAAGGGCAATCAGCTCCCTCTTTTCGGAATCTGCCATTCATGACCATACTGTATGGTCCCATTAGAAATTCTAAACCTCGGCGGCGACATTCGGCCCACTTCAGCATGTAAGCTCTCATTTCCTGCATCTCCTTGCGAGTTGGCTTGTATCCCAACCCAAATAATCCTTCAACCGCTTTCATTTCGGGTCGCTCAGTCGGACCCTGCAAATTCTTTCCCAGACCAGCTCCCGGGGTATATCCAAATCGGAGCATCATCTTAACTACCCGAGTATTGGTGCTAGAGAGAAACATAATTTCTTCACTCATAGCTTCTTCCATGGTGATAGCTGAAACCACCACTGAAAATCCTGTCAGACTAACATCTCTTGTGTTTTCGATAACGAGCTCTTGAGATATCTGTCCGACTTCCGGTTCGGGATCTCCCCTGACTTTGATCACCCGGTTGTTTCGAATGAATTTCAGTTTTTGGTGAAGCGTGGAAGGAATAACTCCAACCTTGTGCAGCCAAGGTCGACCAAGCAACAGACAGAAAGAAGTCTTGATATCCAACACCTGAAATTCAATGTTAAAGGTTTCTCCTCCGATCACAATCTCAGTAGCCAATGTTTCAATTACATCCCTTCGGGTCCCATCATATGCCAATATGCCTTGCTCAGACGGTATAAAGTCTTCAGGCCCAAACCCCAGAGTAGCGGCAGTACTCAAAGGACACATGTTCAAAGCCGACCCATTGTCTACTAGCACCTCTGATACTTTCTTCCTGTTGCACAGTAAGGTAATTTTGAGAGGACGAGTATGGTCTTTTCCTTCTGACGGCAAATCCTCGTCTGAGAAAGATAAGGCTTTTGAAGCTTTGGTCATGGCCACCAGACCGACCAACTCGTCTGGAGTAATCTCAACTGATACCTGAGATGCATTCAGCTCACAAAGCACAACCTGTCTGTGTTTCGGGGATGCCATCAGTAAGCCCAAGATAGAAACATTAGCTTGGGTTTTCTTAAGCTGATTCAGCAGGTTATCTTCTTCTTCATCAAGCCTCTGCTTTTGTTTCTGATGGTCAACTGTTCTTGCAACCTCAGCGAGATTCTCGACTCTGAGCTCGGTCGGTTTGAAAACTCGTCCACCACGTGTGACGTGGCGGAGTTCATCGCACTGATCATTCAAGATCAACAGATCTTCATCTTCTATCTTAAGGATGTATGGGGTTTTTATCTCTTCTTCCTCATCATCACTCACCCTTAAGACGTACAGAGCTTCGCTTTCTTTCTTTTCATCCTCACACTGGAGAATGTAGGATCGGTTTGACGGCTCGGCCACATCAGGGTCGTTCCAGGATAAGACATATGACTCTTCCGTTCCTGCCCACTCATCTTCTTCTTCAAATTTCCAAACATAATTTCCCTCAGATTCAATTGCGCATATGAAAGAAGCAGGATCAATAAAAGACGCTTCAGCGCAAATGACATTGACTGAGGGTGGAGGCGGCATTGCATGTGTCGGAAGGGGATTTCTAGTTACATTTGGTAATTCGATTGACAGCTCCTTCCTATCGATCATGTTCTATATTTGGTGTTTCAAAGCTAAACACCTATCAGTGATATGACCCGTATTGCGATGATAATCACAGAATTGATCCTCTCTCCAGGATCTCGGCAACGGGTTGGGCAGAGGCTTAATGTCTGGTAGTTTGATTTTCCTGTCCTTTAACAGCTTCTTCAAAGCCATGGACAAAGAATATGGAAGGGGATCAAAGTGACGAGGTGGCTTCTGCTCCATCGGCGGCCTTCTCACTTCAGTGATTGCCCTGGGTGGTGGTCTGACATAATTGACATTATGTACCTCTTTTGGTGCCAACACAGGTCTCTTTCCCTCTCTGGCATCAGATGAAATTCTTGATCTTAGGCCTTTAGCTAATGCATCTTCTATCTGAGTCCCGGTTTTAATGAGATGGTTAAAATCAAGGAAATACTGGATAGCCATGTGATGATAATATTGTGGCGACAGATTTTTCAGCACAATCTTGATTTGATCCTCATCTGACAGACGATGAGTCATCTGCGCGGATTTCCTTCTCCATCTGCGGATGAAGGAAGTAAAGGTTTCATTATGGCTCTGCTTCAAAGCCTTGAGATCTCTCTTGGTTACGTCGATCCCCTCTTCCATAGAGAATTGTTCGACGAACCTATTAGCAATATTCTCTAAGGTTCTTATCTCTTCCAACTTTAAACTCAAAAACCACTTCTTGGCGGTTCCAACAAGTGATCGGGGAAATAGAAGAGCAACCTGCTCTGGAGATAAGCCATGCTGTTGCAGAAGCGGAAGAACTGACATCAAATGGCTTCTAGGACATCATGTCCCATCATATTTATCCATGTCTGGTACTTTAAATCTTGGAGGCAGTGTGACTCCCGGATAAATCACGAAATCAGCCATGTTCAGCTTTTTCGGGCCTTGGAACTTTATATTCTCCATCTCTTGAGTCAGCCTGTCCAGTCTGTCTGTTATCACTTTCCCCTTATCAGCTCTCTCCAGATGAGGGAGACAATTATCTTCTCCATACTGCTCATCCTCGAAGTCATCCTCAACAGCGAACACTACTGGTCTATTCATCATAGGAGGTGGAGGAGGTATGACTGAAGGATGCTGGGGTGCATGTTCTCTAGAAGTAGAACTTCTATCATTTTTTAGACGGGCAATTTCTTCATTGATGGTGCCCAATTGGGCTAGAATGGCCTTCAGCATCTCATTGGTGTCAAGGGTATTACTTCCATTCTCCGCCATTGGTTCAGGTGTGGGTAGAATGGGTGAAAGAGTTTCCTGAAAGTTTGAAAGGGGTAACAGCGGGGAAGTAAAAGAAGGTGGTGACAAAGACTGTCGACTCAGCATGGAATCAGATGTCTGACGGGACCAGGTTGGTTTTGAAATGAGGGTTTTCTGAGAAGCTATGATTGCTCTATATCAGAATCCTGAAATAGAAGTATAAAAACTAGATTAAAATGAATGATAAATGAGATAAGATATTCAATCAAATAATGACGAGAGAAACATAAACACACTTTCATTAATAGAATTCAAATTGTGATTACAATGGACAGAAATATTAATCTTTGATCACAACTGGATAAGTAGACTGACAATAATGGGAAATGTAAAAATAAAACATGATATGGATCCTCCAGGCTCTTCAATCCAAGCTCTCCTGCTTGCAGGCTCTTCCGATATTTCTCCACGTCGGATTTTGGATGATAAACCGAACCTCCTTTCCATATTTTTGTTTCCCCAAGCAGCCACAATGGATCTGATAAGATCAGGAGTTAGATCTTCACAAAGAGGAGGGACTATGGCTCCGAGAGGACATGGAATTCCCGTAACCTGATGGAGAAATCGCATGGGTGCATAAAAAGATGATTTCTCAAGACCCATGAGGTAAACAAACGGATGTGGGTAGGTGCTAGTGAAAACTTGGAAGCATGAATGACTTACCCAACGAAACTGGCTCTCCTCTACTTGCTGCAACCAAATGCGCCAATCATCGATGGACTGAGGTTGATTGGCTATTGGTTTCTATGTACGGAAATTCTTCAGGGTATACTGATTTTGGTTTTGTCGCTGAAGAATTTGAAGTTTTTCACCAAGCCAGACATACAACAACTTGACACAACCATAGAAATTGTCCTTAATCTCTTGGGAAGCAATAAGATCTAGTCCCAAGAAAGTCTCTGCTAACATGGTGGGTATAGGATTCCTCCCCTCATTGATCTGATCTACCACTCCTAATAGGGTCAAAGATGCAACATGGGAGTTTCTGCGAAGAACGTGACGTGCGAAGACCATAAATATTAAAGCGCTACATCAACAATCCTGAAAACGGGAATTGGTAGGATCGACGTTTTTGGAAAAAAGCTTAATCAGATCTTGAATTTTCATGCACTTATCCGTTAGACACGACAAAGCATCCACAATTTCATTTTTGAATAGTTTGCAAAACAGATCATGAGGAGATTTTATTCTTGAAGGTTTGATCCAGAGTCCCTCAGATGGGAGCTCTAGCAGGGTACACCAGTCCTCAAATATGGGACAGAGTTCAAAACGGCCAAATCGGAAGACATGAAGAACAGGATTCCAAAGTCCAGCAGCTGCTTGGAGAAACTTCCAATTTATATCCCGACTGTTCAAATGAGTGAACGAATTGATGAAATGATCAGCCATATTTCTCTGTGAATGTTCACGCGGAAGAGCTTTAATAGCATCGGCTATCCAGTTGTCCAACAAAATGTTCACCATAATCAGACCTGACACAAAGATCGGACGGGATAATGAGGGAATGAAGATAACTTGGAATAAACAAAGAATAGAGATAAACTTAACGATCAAACATAAGAAGGATACAATTGGCGACATCGAATGTTCCACTGATGATCAAAGATGATCAGAAACTCAGAAACGATACCGTGGTCACAAAATGTCAAAAGTAGATCATAGACCGGATCTAAATCTGGAAGATGGATGTCAAAACTGTACGATCAAGGAGATCAACAATGATAGAGTATGGTCATAGAGACAGCAGACAAACTGTCGACCATATCTAAAGACAAAACAAGCAAAATTTGATTAATACATACGCAACATGAATGACACAACAAAAGAATGAATAAATGAGGTTTGAATCTGAAGGATAAAAACAGGTAAAATTTATCATCACTGGGTCAAGGAATAAATCGTAGCTATGAGTGTGACAAGTATAAGCCACTAGCCAGGTTTAGATCTGAGAGATGAATAGACATGACGGATTGAATAGACATGACGGATTGATTCAAGCCAAGAGCCTCTACTAGAAAGTAGGTCCTGATCTTATAATTAAGAGATATATGGACAAAATCTCAATGAATAGAGCAAAAGATAGGCCACGACCATGAGAGGGGCAAGTAAAAGCCACTGGTCGGGTCTAGATCTGAAAAACGGACTGATACAACTGATTAGATTAGATAAGAAAGCCTCACTAATGAGTAGGCCCTAATCTGATAATCAAAATATAGATATATACATATATATCCTAACCAGGGGCACCAGCCCTAAATATAATCCTGCAGAGTCAAGACACTTGACTCAAGACAGACATGTGAGTGCACTAGGACTGCGTTGTAACCACATAAGGTGAGCTACAATAATCTATGGATAGGACAAGGCTCCTAAATCTAGGCTCCAGCATGTGTAAGCAACATATGTTCGTCTTTATATGAATGCAATATATATATAAGCATATGCAAATCCTAATTGGGTTTCACTAAGTCAGCAGATATATTCATATATATAATATATTTAAAATGAAAGTAGGGCTCCGGACTCAATATATCAAGTACTATGCTTATGATCCATACTTTAGATGTATAACACAAGTACGCCTAGTGTTATACATAGTATGCTTCATTGCTCATCGGCTGCTGTAAACACAAGTACGCCTAGTGTTTACGGCTGCAGCACCGGCGCATAGCTTGGAAATAGATACAACAATCCCATCAGGGTAATGACATCCCATCTGGCATGTACTGTATCTATCCCATGGAGCCAATAATAATAAAATCAATAAAAGAAAATAAAAACAAAATGATGTATGATGTGCAGTGTGTGAATCCCTTGTTTCAAACACCTACTTGGTGCCCCTGGATTCTAAGCGATTAAATTCTCATTTCACATAATTTAGTAAAAAATGGCATTTTAACAGAGTTAGGCAATTATCTCGAAAGAATTCCCCAGCAGAGTCGCCTGTCTGTAGACCCCGATCCGAGAGAGGCGGGGGATGAGCCCCCACGAGAGAAGTATCTCTCTACGGATCATCCACGTGAATGGAGAGCTCTACCAAGGAACTCTCGAAAGAAGTGCCCCTCACGGCATGAGTGGCGATACAAAGGGAGATACCTCTCAATTCGGGGACTAGCCCGGATTCGAGGCGTACCTTAAACAAAGAAGAGTCGCCATCCAAGGAAGTGAGCCTTGGATCCCATGCTATGCTCTGTTGCAACGGATAACCAGAGATATAAAAAGAAGGTTCGTGCCTGGTTACGAATTTGGAAGGTCCGAAGAGCACCTCGTCCGCCCAAGTGCAAGCACCTGGTCTCTTATGCCATTTATTTATTAATTTCGAAGAGTTTTGAGCGAAAGTCATTTGAAATGGGAACGAATATCTCCGAGAAGATGTCTATCTAATCATGCATGTCTCGGAGATAATTAATAAGCACACATAAAAGAAATGAAATAAGTGTCACCTGAGAATAACTAGGTTATGAATGTCATACCTAATTGGTGTCTAAGTTCTGGTGTGCAAACACATGCATGCTACAGCTAAAAGTATAAGATCTGTACATGAAAGTAAGAAAACACAACAAAACACACAACACAATTCAACTCTATACACGACTCGACAAGACAAATCCTAAAACTCTAATGCAAGACTTGACTCGGACCAAAATGGCCGTCCATCCCAGCTGCTCTACGTATCCCGGCTTCGGGAAGAATCAGAATCAACGTAGTTCGATGACCTATTCTAAACTACGATGCCTAACCATCTATAATCGCTATCCTAGACTCGATCCCCTAGACTCAACTGATTTTTAAAGCTTTTTGCACGATTGCTTAAGTTCAGGTGAAATATAATTTTTAGGAGTCTCTATATGCCCTAACTAATGCAAGTTGATTAACCTTAAGCTAATGCAGGTGGGCCCTACATCCTATGTGTAACTAGGCTGTGCATCCTAAAGAAAACCATGTTTGACTATATGCTTCCTAGTCTAGCCATCGGTTTGACTAAATGTCTAACCGATCAACTTGAGGCCTCCTAACTCTACGGACACTCACACGACAAGACACACCGTATCAATACAAATCAAGACAGCCTCCTAACTCTAAAACACCCCAAATATCTAGGACAGATTCCTAACTTTAGGGGAAGATCTTTTCGAAAAGGTTTTGAAGAAGCTTCGTATTTTTGGAAGGTTTGAAATGTTTATTTTTAAAGGTTCGGCTGGACTTGGGATGTGGATCCCAAGCTGCACTACGTACCCCGTGGAAAGGGATTAAGCCAACAGAGTTCGGAACAGATTTTCCTACCTACTCCTAATGACTCTTGAATTTTGAGATTTTTGGTTTTTAGATGTTTTTGAATTTTCAAGTGTTTTTTACTCAAGAGGACAAATTCCTATCATCATAAGAGTATGACAGACTCCTGATATCCCGCAAAGGTTGGACAGCATCCTATGCTTTGCGGGGGGAAATGACAGAATCACGACTCTGCAAGGGTTGGATAGCATCCTATACCTTGCAAGAGTGGATAAAAATCACATGATTTGACGAGAGGTTGGACAGAATCCTAACTCCTATGATGATAGGACTGACTCTTGAACAAGATGACTGACTCTCTAGCTAAAGACAGACACCTATGCTAATGAAAAAGACTTTCTGGCTAAGGACAGACTCCTATGCTAATGGAGTAGACTCAAAAATAAAAAGCTCTATAAAATGAGAGAAAGAGGCTAATGAGACTAGGCTAGTCTCCTAAAAGAGAGATGACAACTGATGCTTATGAGACATAGCCTGTCTCCTATGAAAGAGAAAACAAATAAGGGTGCTAGTGAGACTGGGCAAGTCTCCTAAACACAGAGAACATTATGACCAATGAGACAAAGCCTGTCTCCAAAAGATTCGACTTTTCCGCTGAGACATACCTTGTCTCCCTAAAAGGTAATCTTTCTATGAGACAAAGCATGTCTCTCTAAAGGGTGCGGCATTTCTACACGAGACATAGCTTGTCTCCTAAAAGGATTTGATCTTTCTATTAAGACATAACTTGTCTTTTTAGATGGTGGACTCTAGATGACTCTTTCATTGCCCTTGCAATGATAAGGCTCCTAATGTTTTAAAAGATATACTTCTAAAAGACTGGGCAAGTATTTTAAAGAGGGAAGCGCTATTTAGACTAGGCGAGTACCCTAAAGATGGATTTGGGATGACTCCGTATAGATTGAACATTTTTTGTAGAATTTTTTCTAAACAACCTATGAATATTGTCTTCAAAAGTCAAATCATAGTGAAGGTTACACATATGACCTTTTATTGATATATGTATGATCAGGACACCCATGTGTACATGACCAAAAAACTCTGTATAAAATCTTAAAACATTTATAAGGTTGAGTGTTAAACAAGTTAGGTGGCATTCTCATTCAAAACTGAGAAAATTAAAAGTAAGTAGATAACATTTTTCCTTTCTTCTTTAATCTCAAGGTTCTTCTTGCATTTACGACTATTCAGACTACTCTTGAAGATAATCCTTGCTGCTTCAAACATGAGCCCTTTTGGGTATTTTCTAAATACATTTAAGTGAAAACTCTCTTATAAACAATTCAGTTATGGATAACAATGATTCTACAAAATCTTCGTGAATAAATTAATTTAATTAGAATTGATGTAACTCATGCAATTGAAATTATTATACGTCATGTATTAAGTCAATTCAATAGTAATTAGAATAGATATTCATCTAAGTTTCTCAACTCATTCCAGTATGCAAATCATTTCATAATTCTCACCACAATTAATGAAAATCATAAAAAACAAATTTAACATTTATGTCCAAGAATCTATTTCTTTGGGATTATATCCTGAATTTCAAAGGCAAATAAAACACGAAATTATCAGTTTTCCTATTTTTTTTTTAAACAAAAAATAAAAAATGTACGCAGACCATAAAAAAATAATATTATGAACACTTCAGACCTAGTAATGAACAAATTGTTTTTTTTAAAAAAAATAAAAAAATATCATGTATCATAGCAGATTACCACTAATACTTCCATGATATAGATATAATCAGATCATGCACTTGTTAAACATGATTTCAATAGTCTCCCAACCTTTATGCAAACTAAAAGAAAGCATGCATCATTCACATCATTTAGTGGTTACTCTATGAGGTTTATATCAATTAGCGATTTAGGTAATATGAGTAATATGGGTTTTCATCAAATTATAACCACACCAGAACATGTTCAAATCTCTTTGATGACTACATGGACAATTTCCAATTTCTTCATGATTAGAGAATAACTAGCTTATCTTATTCAATAATATAGCAAAATGGATCTAGTTATGTTAGAAGGGATCCCAACTGCTAATACTGTGTGTGAGCTACTATGAGCATTATCATGTTCAACAACAAAAGAAAAGAGCTGCTAGTATCAAGGGTGTAAAGGGTACCTAATTATGAGTGGGTTTGACTGCCACAACCAAGTGAAGGTTACATAGGTTAAAGCCAAATGAAGGAACACATTGAAAGTAAAGTGAAATTACACATCATAACCAAGGGAAATATAATAGAGTCGGTGTATGGCGTCAGAGAGATAAAAAAAAAAAAACCCTAAACAATAACATTATTGCTACAGAAACCTGCCTACATCATATGAATTTAAAGTTTCTCAAGCAACCTAAAGAATCATGGAAAATTTGAATAGCCAGTAATATATTTAGTTGTCTCTCACCATAAATCCCACACTTCTAAGCTTTAAACCCATTCTGATATGATCCAAATTAGAAACAGGTAGCATCTTGAGCTTACCATAAAGGAAGAAATCCAATTATCATGTACCAAAAATATTAGACATGTGTTAACATCCAACTATAATAATGCAGATACTATTACTCATGGCTTCTTTAGTGAAGTGATATCATTACAAGCATTCCTTACTA
Source organism: Tasmannia lanceolata (assembly GCF_043159265.1). Lineage (NCBI taxonomy): Eukaryota > Viridiplantae > Streptophyta > Magnoliopsida > Canellales > Winteraceae > Tasmannia > Tasmannia lanceolata. The sequence continues at coordinate 29,910,594 of NW_027518684.1, read as the reverse complement.
ATTACATTAACTCAAAAATGTTTAAATACCCGAGCAAAGAAACTAAGTTTACGCTACTATAGAAATATAATAGAGTCGGTGTTAACTTCTTAGATATTTTTTTCTTTAAAAAAAAAATTTAAAAGGGTATGCCAATATCAAGGAGGTTATAAGGGTTGCCATTATCAAAAGGGATGTGAAGGGCTTTCAAAATCAAGAATACAAGGGCTGCCATAGTCAAAGTGAAAAAGGGGCTTGTGTTCATGTAAACATTTTATTGCCAAACCACTTACACATAAAGCACATGATTTTGAGTCATCATAAATACCACCGGCCTAATAATAACAAGAAAACCTGTTGGCATCAAATAAGATAAATGTTTCTAAGGAAAAAAAAATTACTTTGTATTGATATATGTTTCCCAACTAAATTGAGTTATATTGATTTCCTCACTGAACAAAGGTCTCCTCTTGCTCCCTTTCCTTTTTCAGTATTGACACAAAACCATGAATTTAGGCAAAACTAGACTTAAAGAATAAACTCAACCCAACCTCCTTGTTATGTGCAAACATTAAGATCTCAAGACAAAAGGAATTTGGACCCAGGGGAAAAAAGATTTTGCCCAACCAAAGACATGATATGATAGACCCTGTAAGGTATAACTATTTCTGAATGTAAAAATAACATAGTATTATATATAAAAAAAACAACAAGCTGTGATCCATGACCTGGACTGTAAGGTTTTAGAAGAAACAAACCAAGTAAATTTTTTTTATATCAAATCTCAATACCAAAAGTAACCATGAATTCCAAGAAGGAAAATTCAAAATATGCTTCTATAAGAACACTCTGTTTGCAGATTTTAGACCAGAAGTCAAACACATGATCACGATTATAAATGAATTCTATCTTATAGAAATCAAGCCCCTAATACTGGTCTAAACCTAGATTACCGCTCCAATTGATCATAATACAGGTCATTAAATCCACGGCATTTATTTAGAGCAAAATATTAATAAAAAATAAAATAAAATAAATGTAACATAATTTGCATTCTACAAGTATATCACATGAACTCTAAGAAAAATTAATAAATCACAATTAATTCTCAGAATATAACTTAAATTGAAAACTAAAACAAATTTGAGATCAAATCAAGATCACAAACACTAGAGATAACAATTCCTACTAATTACAGCATTCATCTAAGCACTTCAACAGAATTGAGCTCAATTTAAAGCAAAATAACAATCACAAAACATCTAGTCTCTATTATACACGAGATAAATAAATAAAATTCTTAAGGTTAAGGAGGAAACTTACCTGGAGTATCGTATGAGATGGAATCCGGGTCAATTCGATGAGAACCTTATTCTTGATGAATCTTCTTTTTTATTCAGAATCAACTCCTGATTCTCCCAGATCTGATATGAGCTCTGCAATTAGGACTTATCTCCTAATGAAAACAATAAAAAATCTTTTTGGCATTTTGAGTAGTCGAAGATAGTGCAATCTCATCGGAATTTGCTAAATTTTGATAAATCTTGGATCATTTCAGTCACAAAAAGATAAGACCTAATCAAATTCTAAGAAACATGTCAGATCTGAAATTCTGATGAAGCTACAAAGGTTAGGGTTTGTAAAATCAATGGAATAACAAAGATGAAGATAGAGACAAACAGATCTCACGTGTTTGTAAAGCTACCGGAATTAATGAATGTAACCAGACTTTGCAGAGGATGTGAAAACCAAATAGGTTTTGATGACTAAATGAAGGAGAAAATAGCTATGCTGAGGATTAGAGGAGGTTAAAATGAGAAACAAAGAAAAGCTTGCCAGCCGGAGCTTTGCCGAAGTTGGCTAGAGATTAGATCTGTTAGAGACGGATCTTAACCAGAGAAGATGAAAAATGGCAAGATCTAGGGTTTGAAAGAGGTCTTGATAGTAAAAATAACAGCAACTAACACTAGCTAAGGAATAAAATAAGATGATCTAGGTGAGAATCCAGCCGGAGCTCCGACGATCTTGTCAGAGGGATGATCGGAGAAGAAAAGGAAAGAGGCTAGGGATTTGGGGATCTTACTCTCTGATCTCAGCGATTTTTCTTTTTTTTTTTTAGAAAATGAGAGAAAATCAGTATTTATAGGCATTTTCGAGAATTGATATTGGCAACCTGATTGATAAGGCGCGCGAAAAATTGATATGGCGCGCCCGTAACTTTTGTCCCATTCGGCCCAGGTTCGGCCCCATCCAGGATAATCCACCCCCCTTTTGTACTTGCACTACGACACTTACCTCGGCTCGTTTGCTAGGCAAACGCACTCGGATTTCGACGAAATTTTACAGGGACCTAGTTGGGACCCTAACCTAGCCTAGAATGAAATTTGGAGTCTCACCTCACTGATTTGATGGGTTTTTGCAATAAAATGGAGGGATTAGGGAATTGTCAAAATGGGGTGTCTACATAGGGTTAAGAGAGAAATAGTAGTTTCCAATGTGAGAGCTCCATTTTTGGCTTGTTTTCAATTTTCTCCTCTTGCTTTCTTTCTTTCTTGTTTCCAAATTGGATTTGATTCCAATCTTAATTTCTTTTCAATTAAGACATGCTATTCTTCATTCCACATTGCTTCTTTGGAAGAAAACATTTTTTAAGCAATCATTCATCTTTTCCTTCTTTCCTTCTTTTCTTTTTTTATTCTTTTTATTTTTCTTTTAACAAATATGATGTCACCATTGTGACATCATCAAGGTTGGGTGCTTAACTCATGTGGGTCAGCCATGTGGGGCGCCCACCATGGTGGTCGAACCATATGGGTGAACCCACATGAGCTCCATCTTTGCGGGCTTTAGCCCAATGGGCCATTTCACGCGGGTTTCGGGTATTTCCGTAAAAATTCAATAAAATCTTTCTAAATTTAACATTCTAGATATGGACTCAACCCATTTGACATTTATGGTGCATCCCGCACACATGATCGGACCATCTTTTTTGGAAAATAACTTTTCGGACCAAAATGCCTCATATTTGACTGTTAGACATCCAAATGCGACCAAAATACCCTCAAATTGGTTCACCCCTAAAGGGAAAAATTAAAAATGAAGTCTTTGTGGTCAAACTTCAAAAGTAGAAACTTTTAAAATTGGGTCCTTTCGGTGACCAATATTAAACAGGATCATTTGGTATCCCCCGAAAATACCCAAAATGCCCTCAACACTTAGAATTTCCAAATTAAGCGAAACCCCTAAGAAATTCTAAATTTACCAGGTTTTCCAAAATTCAGGAAATCATTCATAATCTCTCAGACATATTTCGGGGATCAAAAGAATTATACAGGAAAAGACCAAATTACCCCGAGGTGCTAGAATTTGGCGAGACTAGGGAAAACCCTGAGACATTCCAAAATAGCAGATTTCCGAAAATTTATGAACGGGCTCAAGATTTCTTAGACACAACTTAGGGACCAAATATGTTATATTGAAAATGTCTAAAATACCCCCGAAGTGCAAGACTAAGAGAAAATCTTGAGAGATCTAAATTTAGCACGTTTCCCAAATCTTACGAAATTATTTTTAATCCATCAGCTGTATCCTCGAGATAGTTTTGGATATATGAGAAATGATTGAAACATCCATAAGATGATGAAAATGTGGAAGCCCCATGAGTTTTTAAAAATAGCAGCTTTTTTAAAATTCATGTAATCGCTCAAGATCTCTCGGACACATCTCGGGGTTCAAACAGGACACATCAGGAATGACCAAAATACCCTGTAGTGCAAAATGGGCAAAAATGAGAGAAACCCTGAAAATTCTAAAAATAGCAGGTTTTTTCACTTGCTTGGAAACTTGATTTTACATCTTCCGGAGGCCAAAGGAACCCCCTAAAGACCTTCAGGATCGCGAATCAACTTTAAAACTCCCATAATGAGGTGAAATCTACCCTAAAATGCATGTATGCCTAATCTAATGTTGAATACGGACTCAAGACTCGATGATACTACCGAATCTTTCGCTTTTTAAAGCGTAGCAAAATGGGGGTGTCTACACACACATAACCAAAGACCCGAGGGGTAAGAGGAAAAGGGTCATGCTAGGGATGTAACAAGGTGAATGGGGATGAGCCACCTAGGATAGAGAAAGGAAGCCTATTGGCAAGGAAGCAGGCTGTAAGGAGGGCATCACCCCAATAGGTCTTAGGGACCCGCATTTGAATGAAAAGAGTGTGGGTCCCATCTAGTAAAGATCTCAACCTACGTTCTACCACACCATTTTGTTGGGAGGTGTGAGAACATGAAAATTGGTGGATGATGCCACGAGTAGAGAGGAATTCTTGGAAGCCATTAGATTGTGAAAAGTACTCTTGAGCGTTATCAGTGAGCAAACATTTGATTGAACGACCAAACATATTTGTAACCTCGGCATGAAAGGTGAGAAAGGCAGAGAAAATCACCGAGCGGTCTTTATGCAGATAAAGCCAAGTCATGCGAGAAAAGTCATCAATGAGACAATGAAATATCGGTATCCGAAAAGAGAGGTAGTCCGCACTTGACCCCATACATCAGATTGTACTAACTCAAAAGGGTGCGAGACTCTACTAACAAGATCCAGCAGTTGGAGCTAGAAAGAAAAGAGGCAGGGAAACTACCTAGCTGAGCAAAGACGGTACTCTGCGGGCGACGGGATAATCGAAGGCGCTAGAACTTATCATAGTCAGTGCGAGAGACAAAGAAGCCCTCAGAAGGGGCAGTTGTACTGTGCTTTGAAGAGGAAGCCAATATACCTGAAGGAGCAGAAGCCAAATGGTGTATAGAGTGAACTATGCGAGGCTCAGGAGGCGGATAGCGCTCGGGATGAAGAGCATAACAAGTGTCAAGATAAGGTCCCTCCCGCTGACAATGAGAGCCATATGGACGGGGATGACCACCAGTATCACGGCCGTCAGTATGATCCCGGCCACCAACACGTACACTACGGCGATGACCACGGCCAAAGGTATCGCCACCACGAGTAGCACGATCACTAGTGCTATATGCAGCACTAGTAGAGCCAGCAAATGAATCAAAATGAGTAGATGAGCTAATGAGGCACCCCTCAACGTTTGAATAGTCCTCCATGAGAGAGGGCACATAATGAGGTGGGAATGAACCATCCACCAATGAAGAAGAGCTAGGTAAAGAGGAAGCTGAAGATAATGTAGAGAGATGAACTGAAAAGGCCAGGCTAAGAGAGGGATCCGCAATAAATGGAGGATCCATGAAGAGAAAGACAGAAGAAGGGGCTCAAGCACTACGACTGCAGAGCCCGAAAGGAAGAAGGGCCACTAGATGAGCCAAGAGAGAATACCGCGGCTCCGATGACAACCACTACAACCGAGAGAGGCGGGAGGCATGATAAGGCCTCGAAGAGAGAAAGACATAAATATACAAAGGAATCGGAGCTGCGGAAAGAATTATGGGGACTAAAATGTTTAGGCTATGAAGGAAAGGGACAAAAAGAAAGAAAAAATGAAGAATAGGAGAAGAGGACTAGGGTTTTAGAATATGTAGGGCCTCAAATGGTGGAGGTTGGGGTGGAGGAGGTGGTGGTGATGGTGGAGGAGGTGGAGGGTAGTGGTGGTAGTGGTCATTTTTGTTCTGCTACGGCCAACAAGGGCTTTCATTAGTTTTTTCCTAGTTTAGAGTCAATTCTTATATTTATTTGTTTATTTATTGATTTTTAGCTTTCTGGGCATTTTCCCTCGGTTTCTTTTCCGTTCCTTTTTCCCAATATTTCCATCATATTTCAAAGGGTTGTCACTTATGGAAAATTGAGAATCGAAGGGGTAGAGTTTTGACTAAATAGGTGGTATCCACTGTATTCTGCAAATACCAATTTCGTCCAAGAAGTGTAATTTGGGTGAGGAAGGTGCTTATCAATTTTCATAATGAACTTTCAAGTTGAAACAAGTGGGCCCGCCAAGTTCTCAACCATCTTGAGTTTAATCTGGCCATATTGAATTTATTTAAGAGTGATGGGTTGATAATTATGAAGTTGTATTCAAAAATGGAGTTCGGTCAATAAGAAAGCAGGGCCGACATGGCTTGGGGAGCAATTCATCTAGGGAAATGATAACAGCACTACCATGTTTTGATATTACCACTAAAGGATCTTGTCCCTTGGTACTTAAGGAGCTATTAAAAAGGTTATTATGGTTTCCAAAATGCATTCACAAGCCATTGGAAGGGTAAAGGCAAAATGGGATTATGCAACTATTAAAACATGGTTGGCCTAGCATAATTTCTCTTCATTATCTTTATTGGATGATATGGACTGTCCAATTTGTGACATTGGCAAAAGGTAGTCATAAATCCCTTATTCTCTCTCTCTCTCTCTCTCTCTCTCTCTCTCTCTCTCTCTCAGCCCAATTGAAAGGTTTGGATCATTTCACGGAGTAATTTGCGAGGCACGACCAATTCAAGTCGTGACCCGTCATTTGGGCTGCTTGGATCAGTCCATAGAAAAGATTTGGGGCGCGATCAATTTGCGGAATGACCCATCTAGTGAACGGTTTGGATCACCCTATAGGGGCCATTTGGGGGATGCAACCAATTTTTATTGTGGCGCTTTAATTGAACGATTCAGATCATCTTATAAAAACGGCAGGGCCCATCAATTGGACAGTCCAAATAATGAGGAACCCATTTATATGGTGTCCCATCTAGTGAACAGTTTGGATCATCTCATGAAAATGATTTGGGGGCACGACCAATTCAAGTCGTGGCCCGTCAAATTGAACACATTGGAATATTGGATCATCCTATCACATCAAGTTGCAGGGCATGTCCAATATATGTTGTAGCCCATCACATGGACGGCTCGGATCAGCCTAGGGAAATGATTTTGGGGCCACGCCAATTCATGTTGTTACTCACCAATTGAGTGGTTCGGATCACCTCATGCAAATAATTTAAGGGGCACGACCTATTTATATTACAACCCGCCAATTGGATTGTTTGGATTGTCCTACGGAAATGATCAGCGGGGCACAACTAATTCACATCATGGTTCATCGGTTGGACGGTTAGGATCAGCCAATGGAAAGGATTTGTAGGCATGGCTAATTTATTTAACAGCCCATTAAATGGAGGGTCTCGATTATCCTAAAGAAATTATTTAAGGGGAACCTCCTATTGACATTGCAGCCCATCAATTGGACGGTTTAGATCGTCCTATGAAGTATGAAGTATCTCTCTCTCTCCCCTACACACACATAACCGACCTTTTTTTTTCTCTCCCTCTCAATCCAACCGACCACTCTTATACCTCATCCAAATTCGTTAGTGAAGTGGGGGGCCGTTATTCGAGTTTTTGAATTTCAGTCCGCAAAGGATTCGATCAATTTGGGTTACTTTAGTCCCATAAGAGTTTTACTTGAAAAAGACTTGAGGGAATGTCTTCCAATTAAATCCAAACTCTATAGTGAGACCTCCTTTGGATTTATCTATTATGCTTCCTTTAAGAGGAGGACTTTCTTTGAACCATGAGATCATGGATCAAAGGTTTTTTAAAGAGAGTCCAAATGTGGCTCTTGAGAGAATTTGGGGATAAGTAAAAAAAAAATTTGGATACTCATAGAAATCAACCGACCCTTCTTTCTCTGCTATATAAACAAGGGCCGAGTCACATCGAACAAAAACAAGAAAGGACTGGTTGAGAAGGAAAAAAATCTGAAGCTATCACTAGCATGACTTTCTCCACCTGCAGCAAGTATTGAAACTTTTATTCCTTCCCATTGCAAAAAAGGAAAGCCCAATTCCACTCCTCCATAGAGTATAATCTATTCACTCATATTTGGTTCGGTCTGAAGCTCTCTTCTCTATTGTGAAAACGTGGTTGGTCTCTCCGGTTTATTTTACCTCTCCATTAGAGTGATCGAGCTGCTCCTTTCCAGGTAGGTTTTTTTTTTTTTTTTATTTCCAGCTCTAATTAGAGGTTTTAGTCTAGCACTCTTTAAATTTCCTGTTAAATTTTCAGATTGTATAGTGCTTTTATTCAAATATTTCCCCTCTAGTAAGTAATTCCTCTAATTCATCAGTTTTCTCATTCCTCACACATGTAGATAAGTTATCTACACACTAGCTTAAAATACAGTGGAGGGCATATTGTTTGGGTGATCCAAACCATTCATTTGATTGGTCCTCACATAGATAGGGTGTCCACAAAAAATCAGCTCCATAGGATCATTGCAACCCTACGATTCACAAATCTGTCCATTTTTTGCGTCCACGGTTCGAAGGATTAGGATGATCCCGTGTGATTTGGATCACCCAAACAATGTAGGCCTCCATTGTATTTTAAGCTAGTGTGTAGATAACTTATCTACACGTGTGTAAAAACCGTTTTCTCGTTTTCTATATCTTAGCTTCAATTTTTTTTAGATACAGGTTCTAATGTCCTTATCTTCTTAATTCCTATTCTTTAATTATAGAATTTTCTTTTAGTTATTGTGAATTCTGATAAGTTTCTGGATTAAAACTTGTTTGGGAATAGGATTTTGAGACCACAAGTCATGAGGAATTTCGGTTCTTTTGGGAAAAATAACTTGAAAACAAAACTAAACATGAAAAGACAAATGTTTTAATGGTTATCAATAAAAAATAAGAAAACATGTTTTTCAATTAAAAAAATAAAAATATGAAAAATAGCTAAAATCTTTGAAAACTGTTTTTAGTGATAAAATCTATTGAGAAATACATGTTCCTGATCTTTTAAAATCTTTAAGAAAAAAAAAAACTGTTTTTATGTGCTGAGATATGAGGTAAAAATACAGGTGCCTGATCTTTAAGAATCTGTTTTGGTGATGAACATATGTTCTTGATATCTAAGAAGCATAAAAGAAAAGTTTTGCATTAAGAATTGTTAAGAGCACGTGAATTATAGAAACAGAGTGCACGGTTTTTGCTACTTCAAAACAGAATTAGCACAATGCAAAATTCATTAGAATCAGATAGAATTAAAAGCAACATGAAAACTCATCCACAGGTCATTCGAATTCATTAGAATGATTTTATTTGAATTCTTGAACAAACGTGTTAGTGCAAAACTCATCAATAAGAAAAAAATGAGTTTTTGGAAATTCAAATATGCAAACTATTCTTTGGGATTTCAAGCATGCCAAACTGTTCTGGAAATTCATCCACATACTCAGTCTAAGTTTTATTCTAATGCAAATCCTTAACACTTCTACCCTTCACAACTCTTTCAATGCAAAGCTTGTTTCTTTTTTATGATCCTCATATGCCAAGAACATGGATTCTTCAACAGATTTTAGCACTTTAAAATGAAAAAGACTACACTTTGTTCATGTTAAAAAACTGCGCTTGATAGTGCCTAAACACAATAAAAGCTGCACCTTACCTTGTCCGTAGTCCTCTAAAGACTCCTTCGGTCTAAACCCCGACAGCAACCTTACTCTAAACCTCACATCCCATGCGGCCTAACCATTTTTCCCAAAACCCAATGGCCCACCTGGCTTTGCACTCAAATGATTACTCCAAGGATATGTTTTAAGAATTAAGGTCATCCAAAGTCCCCCTGAGTTCACAGTGTCAACTCAGAGTTCCTCTAGAATGACACTGAGTACCCTAGAAAGCTTCTGAAATACACTTAAAAGTCTCCTGGAGTGAATCAGAAGACGCCAGAGTGCTCTGAGAGTGAACCAGTTTCACAACAAAAGTCCCTCAGAGTCCATCGAAGTTAGAAACTCATCAAGACCAATTCCAATGTTAGAAATTTTAACCCCTTGGGAATCTAAAGTGTTTGGAAATTCCAATTCTTTGGAAGACTAAAGTGTTAGGAATTCTGAATCCTTAGAAAACCTATTCTAGGAATACTTTAGATAGGCATCCAAAACCTTAGGAAAACCTAATCCCAATCCCATGACACCTTATCCTAGAATCCAAACCTAGGATACTCAATCCTAGAATATCTTGTCTCAGAATACCTTATCTAAGAATTGCCAATCCCGTGCCTCAAACCCAAGCCTTATCTTAGGTTCTTAGGATTCCGTGCATTAGTTCTAGGATCATATAGAACCTTCATTCTAGGCATGTAGAGGTTAGTCTTCACTTTCTCTCAAACATCTCAATCAACATCCAATTCTCAGGCTCAATCAACTACATTTAGCTACATAGGACCCATGCTAGGCATTAGGCATCTTAGCTAGGCATTTAGGACTGAAACTCCTGGCCCGCATGAGTATAAATTGTGAACGGCAAAAATAAATCAAATATATCATCTAGGATTCTCTCAACTTAAATTTTTTTAGGAAAACTTTCATATAGATTGAATCAAACCAAATTAAAAGAATAAAAAAAATGCCTCTAGGAATCACTTTAAGATTAGATTTTTAGGATGTATGTCATATAGATCACATCAAGAGAGTTTAAATGAACATTTTAAAAGAAATTTAAGTGAGTTAATCTTTAGAATTGAAGACCGGATTACCGGGCGATAATGGTGCATATGGTGGTAATCCATCATACCTTTCATTCACGTAATCAGGTAACGGACGTAGACTTCTGGGATCGCAGATCATTGTAGTGTCACTTATGGGTACTAGGTCCCTTACCTAGTGACGACTCTGGTCATGCTCTTTTGCGTGAAATTCGAATTTCTTTAGTGATCTCAAGTTCACGGAAAAGATGATTCATATCAATAATCAAAAGCACACGCCGCTCCCGTGGGTACAAGAGACCAAGTGAGGCGGGATGCGCTCTTCTCGCGGGATCGGGTCCCACAATTATTTAATTACAAGGTTAAAATTTCGACGAAATTTGACGAAATTTTCGAAATCTCAACTGAAATTTCAAAAATTTCGCCCGAAATCTCAGAGATTTTGAGAGAAAATTGGGGAAAAAAATAAATAAACAGGGTGAATTTCCGTTAAGTTTTTAAAGGCAAAGAAAAACATTAAAGGAGTGAATTTATCCTCAATTCTCAGTGAGAATTTCTCACATAAACCCTTTTGGGGGGTTGGGAGAGATTGAGCAATGATATATTCACCCCCTCTTTGTCAAAATGGACTGTACAGCCCACACCATAGGATGATCCAAACCGTCCATTCCCAAGCAACCAAATCAATGCAAAATTTTCCTAAAGCCCCTACTTTATTGCATTTGTTTATTAATTCCCTCAACAACCAACGAAATTAATGCAATTTTAAAACTCTCTCTATATTGCTCTCCTACCCACTGCCTAAATTTTCCGTTTCTACATTAGTACCTACCCAAAAAAATCTGGATATGGTTTGTGGGCCAAAAGTTGAAATAAGTGAGGAGATTTTATATGGCTTGTGGCAGTATGTATTTTTCAAAAAAAGTTTGAAACCCATTTTCATGGGCTGATACAGATCATTCATTTATTGGGCCACAATGTAAGTTTTGCCCTAAAAATCATTTTCATAGGATGATCCTAACCCTGTGATCAATAAAGGGACAACCTCTATATGTTAGGATCATTGAATGGAAATGAGTTTTGGGTCACAACCTATCTACATTTTGGCCAAACAAATGAACGGTTTGGATCATCCTGTGAAGTGGGCCATACAATCCTTTTTGTAAAATGGTGGACTATGCTGCCACACATCATATGTTGTCCGGTTTTTTTCAAAAAACTACTGGAGGGCCCACTTCATAGAATGATTCAAACCGTTCATTTGTTGGGCCACAATGTAAGTGTAAGTAAGTTTTACCCCTTGGAAAATAACCATAGGCAGTGGATTTCAGATATTGTTTTAAATTTCAAAAACGGGTTTAAAATTTCAGACATGGTTTTCACTTTTCAAAAAATTTTGGGTGAAATTCCCGAAATTTAGGGAATTTCAGTCAAAATTTCAGGAAATTCAACTAAAATTTATTACTCAGAATATTTATTTATTTATTTTTAAAAATAAAATTGTATATTAAATTTTGACTGAAATTTTCGAAATTTCGTAAATTTCTTACTCAGATTATTTTTTTATAAAAAATTGAATATGAAATTTTGACTCAAATTTTCGAAATTTAATATTAAAAAAAACCAAAATTTTTACGGGCTGTAAGGGATTTCGACCGAAATTTTGGGTTGGGAGAGGGGGCAAAACCAAAATTTCAAACCATGGTTAGAAGCCACCAAAGAGGGAGAAAGAAAGATGAAGAAGAGAGAGAGTGAGTTAGAGTGAGTTAAGGATCCTCCCCCTCGCTTATGTATTTATAGGAAAGAGAACATACAAAAGACTACTATGCCCATATGACTACAATACGTGTACACACAATTCTAACGATGTCCATTTCATATATGTCATTAATGAAAATCATAGTTCATTTTTTTTTGGAATGGCTGAAAATCATAGTTCATAGATGTCAAAAAAATACACAGCTGTCCTAGAAATAAGAAAGAACAGCTCTTCATATAAACATATAGCAGTTTAGCAAAATAAATGACGAGTTAGTAACCATTTAACTAGGTGACTGATGAGTGCTGCAGATATTATAAATTAATCTGTCTCAAACCTGAGAACAATGCTGAGATACTTTCAAACGCAATACCGATGCATCTCTAACAGAGAACAATGCTGAGATAGGCAGTATCATTCTCATGGAAATGTGTGCCATATTCTCTATAAATGCGGAAAGCCTCATGGAAATGTGTCTGCCATATTCTCTATAAATGTGGAAAGGGAAGACATGTATCTATGCACTAGAGCTCAATGCTATCCACCAAGGCCTTCTATTTGCCGTACAACACCAAGTTTAAAACCTGTGGAATGAATCGGATTCGGAAGTGGCTGTGAAGATCTTAAGGAAATCCACTGCCCATTGAATAAAATTGCCTCTTGCAAAGATTGAGAAAACCTTGCAACAACTCAAAAGTTGGAAAATGAAGTTTAGTATCCACAAATATGTTTTGTATCCACAAATTCCCAAGGTCTATTCAAGAACGAATTTGATTCATCAACATTAATATCCAATAAATACTTCATTTTTGGCAAAAATATACACTTGAGGAGAAAATGACGTATTTGTTTAGCAATGAGTACAACTTGAACAAAACATGTAACAGATACTTGCACACGCAACTGGAATCCCTAAAAATGCAAGTGAACTGTTATTCTAAAAATGCAAGTGTGTTCAGGGCATAGTTGCCGGGAACTCTTAGAGCGGGTGGGAAACCCATTTCACGTTTCTCGCAAGTGGGAATCTCGTTTCCCCTAAAACGTGTTTTCCGCATTTCGGAAACGTTTCCAAAATATGATAAATAAAGTTTGAGAAATGTTTCCTACACACATGGGAAACATATGAGAAACTTATGTAAATCATGTGTGAAACGCGTGATAAACGCATGCAACACTCGTAGAAAACACATGTGAAACATGAAAGAAACATGCGTGGTACTTATACGATTTTCTATCATTTTATCGTTTCTCGTTCCCCCTAAACTTATGTGAAACCTTGAGAAACGTATGAAAACTCACAGAAAATGTATGTGAAACATGTGGAAAACATGTGTGAAACTTACGGAAATAGTTTTGGAAAAAACACATGAAAAAATTGTGGAATAGATATCAAAAAAGAAAACGATAGCATGTATTGTAATGAAAAGTAAAAATAGAAAATATTAAAATAGAAATTTGAAATTAATAAATTTCAAATTTACAAAACCATATATTTCGTGTTTTTCTTGTGTTTCATGTGTTTTCATTTATGTTTCTCTGTCGTTTCTAAAATGTTTCTAATTCGTTTCCTAAGACGTTTCTCAATGCGTTTCTCATGTGATTTTCTATCGTTTTTATGTTTCTTGTTTCCCCTCTATTTTTCCTTTGCGTTTCCAGTTTATGTTTCACGTTTCGCTTCCCGAATTCCCACCCTGGTAAATATGGTAAGCAACCCACTTCCATTTCAGATTCGATTTATGTGAATTGTAATCCCAAAAATGCAAGTGGATCCAGGATATTAGCAAATATTCATTTAACGGTCAGTTTGGGTAAGCAACCCACTTCCAATTTCGATTCAATTTGTGTGAAAAGTAATCCCAAAAATCAAGTGGGTTGTACATGCAAATTGACCATCAGTGTTTGAGCCAGATACTATGCAAAAATCACAAGCATCGGGGAAGAGCAGCAGAGAAGAATGTCCATAGCAGCAGAAAAACATGCATTCTGATTGATAAAAAAAAGGGCAGCCCAGTGCACGAGGCTCCCGCCATTGCAGGGCCTGGGGAGGGCTAGATATACACAGCCTTACCCCTGCTATGCAGAGAGGCTGTTTCCATGACTCGAACCCGTGACCACCAGGTAACAATGCATTCGGGTCGATAAATAATCGAAATGATTTTGACATCAATTACAATGGTATGAAAGGAGGCAATGGATTTCGGTAGTAAAAGTAGCAGAAGATGATTTCTTTACCAGAAGGAGACACAGAAGACGAAGAGCATGTGTCTGAGTAAGGGTCCTTGTTTCAGGTGGTTGGGAAGAAATGTGGGCAGTGCTGTCATGCTTGAGCAACCGTTCACACAGCTCCTCCTACCCTCAAGTTATCTTCCCCTTTTAAGTAACCGCAACACCTTCTTTAGTATCCACCTTTCTTTCTTCGAGAATATCCAAACATAAGAACATAAACCCTAAAGTATTTTGTGAGAAAATAGAGATAAAGAAGAGGACGGAACAAAACACACAGAAAGAGAGAGAGACCCATTAATGATGTTTGATAATGGTAGATTCTCTGAGATTCATTACAAAAAAAAACACACACACACACACACACAGAGGAGAGACAAACCTGTTTTGAGGAGAGGCAATGGGAGGTGAGCTCGGCAGGTAGGGGAGGTGATGGGAGATGATGTTACAAGGCAGACGCGAAAAAGAGCAGAAGTTTCAATTAACTCAAAAATTCGGGAAAAAAATCCCCTTTTCCGTTGCTCAGCAGCGGAAATAGGATGTGAGATAATCCGGAGAAATCAAAATTACATGTAATATTTGGCAAAATACACGTAGGATATTCATGGTTTCCGAGGAAACCAATAAAACACACAAAATCGCGTTTCCTCATAAAATGAGCAACGGAACTAGGATGTGAGAAAATCCGGAGAAATTGAATTACAAGTAATATCTGGCAAATTATTAGCTCCTGGATGTCCTGGGTTGTCCTGAATCTATTAGCTCCCTTTTCCCTATGCCATAGTTTGGAATATTTGGAAGGAGCGCAACAGACGGATTTTTGAGGAAAAAAGTAGAATTTCTAGTCGAGTGGCTTCAGACATCAAAGTGGAACTGGTCTCATGGACAAAGTCTAAGAAACAAATTCCCTATGGGATGGGAGATCTTATAAGGAACTGGTGGTCGGTTATATGGGACAGAACCGTCAGAACCAAACCTAAACTCAAATGGGTGCCCACCAGTGGGGTGGCTGAAACTTAATTTTGATGGATGTTCCTTTTGCAATCCAGGAAAGGCCGGGATTGGGGGAGTCATTAGAAACTCTTCCGCTTCGACGGTTATGACATATTCAGGACCAGCTGGTATATGTGATGCTAATGAGGCGGAAATCAGAGCCCTACTCACTGGTTTGCGGTGGGCTTATGAGCATAACCATCGCCCCTTAATTGTGGAAGGCGATTCCACAAACGCACTAGCTCGCACTAGCTTGGGCCTCTGAACTATGAAAGGGACCTTGGAAATTGGATGAAGTTGTTGCGGAAATATTGGACCTGATAAGGGTACTCGATCCACGAATTGAACATTGTAGGCGAACGGCGAATGAAGCGGCTGATAGCCTAGCAAAGGCTGGAGCTGATAGGGAAGGTTTCGAAATAGTATCATATCTGTAAACATTCTTCTTGCTCAGAGAAGGATCGAGTAGCTTGGATTATTGTACGGTCACATCTTACTTTTTGCTTCTTTGTATTAGCTACTGAATGCCCGGGCTTCCAATCAATATTATGTACAAGCAGGTTGGAACTCCTGGTCTCAAATGCTAATTCAATATTAATGGAGTATGTCATTTTTCAAAAAAAATATTTGGCAAATTACATGTAGGATATTCCTGGTTTCTGAGGAAATCAATAAAACACACAAAATCGGGTTTCCTCCAAAAATTTGAGCCGGGTTTCCTTTCTTTTCTTTTACAAGGAAATCAACTGAGCAGACCCTATAGGAAATTCTCCGTTTCAAAGCCCAAACATGTTGCCTCCTCCACAGTAGCCCATACATCCCTATATCACCATCCAATGCCTGCTTTGCACAGAACTCCATTTTTTCAGGCCACTCCACGGTCAACCTTTCCTGGATTCCACAACCACGACACGCTCAATCCGCCTGGCTGAACCCTGACATCCATCACAGCCACTCACCGAGCATCACCACTTCTCTTAGTTCGACCACAAACCGTGGCTCCACTCAGATCTCGTCTCTGTCAACCTTTCCCAACATCTTTGGTGTCGCTCATTTGAGAAAGGGCTTCCATTCCCATCGATCGTCTTCATGACTGAAGGCGGCACCCCAGCACCACAGTGATTGATAATGATACTAAATTCCCTTCTAACCTTTGATGCCACCCATCAATTTTGATAATGGCATCCAGTTCCAGTTTCAACTGCACATCCCTTTACAACCAAACACCAAATAGGAAGTTCACTTTCCATCCACTGTACCTCACTTGTCAGTCCTTAAAGGAAAACGACCAGAGGGGGCCTAGAGGAAAGAAAAGGACTTGAGCCTAGCAATCCAGAAACTAAAAATAAGCTTGCCAAAAAAAGACAAGAATGGCATAAGCTTAAAACCAGAACTACCACTGAAGCATGGAAAACTATGTATTTTGCAACTTTCAGTACCATGAATGATATGGGCAGAAGTTACTAGATGCAATATGGTTCATAAATACCAGATTGGAAAACAATCAAGCCTAAAATATGTTCAAAGAAAGCAATTATTAAGCATTCAGTGTCAAACCAACCAGAAAACCAGCCTCACACAGCACTACACTTGTAAGAACAATATATCATACATTCCATAAACTACAACCAGACCACATTATGTTACAGTCTGCATGAAGGGAATGAACATGGTTACCACATTACTTCAGGTGTATCACCACAATGAGGAAGACAAAATGCCACTGTTAAAAATCTCCTTAGGTGAAACATAACATGCACATGTTGCCTCCTTTTTTCCTTGGCTAGGTTCTTGTCCAAGTCCCAATTTCTCCCTACCATGTTAATTAAAAGCCCTGTTAACTTGCCCAAGTTAATGAATAATCGACCACATCAAGCTTCACTTGCTCGAGTAGACTCCTTAACTTGGCTGAGTACTTTTGTGTGTCTGAGGTTCTAAACACTGGCATAAATGGAAGATAAAACATCAGAGTTCACGTAGAAGTATTCGGAAGAGAATAAATAAGAATCTTGGAAGGGTAGGAACCATTGAAGATTCTAGTCGTAGAAATGGGGTGTCTCATATGGTTCTGGTAGTTGCGCCTTCTTAATTGCATAATTCTTTGTGCTCCATGCATTTATACCTGACATTATTCACTTGCACATACAATATATCTGACCCCGCAGTGAATGGTGCTGGTTTTTTTTTTTTTTGAAAGGTAACAACTTTATTGATTAAAAACAAAAAGAGGGGACAAGATGTCCCCTACAATACAGAGGCCGATCAGCCCAGTACATATAACAATTAATTCAGAATGTAATTCCTACCCAGCCCCCACCCCATTACATTTCACGGGATAATGATGCACGTTGTATCCAAAGTAACACCCTGTTTAGCCAATTCGTCTGCCATCAGATTCGCGGTTCTCCTCCTATGAACGATCGAAGGCCTTACAATCTGTACAAGGTCCCTTACTTCAGCGATATAGTTCTGTAGTCTCCATGGTCCCTTAGATTTGCCGGTGGCCCACGCAATCGCATTAGTTGAATCCCCCTTGACTACAAGGGGCCCTGAGAGATTGGAGGCGTACCATTTAATGCCAAATAGGAGTGCTCTAATTTCCGCTTCATTTTTATCCGTCTTGCCAAGTGGCCCAGAGTACGACATGATCGTACTGCCTTTGTCGTCCTTGATAATGCCTCCAATGCCGGCCGGCCCCGGGTTACCCATAGCACTTCCATCGAAATTCAGTTTTAGCCATCCTTCCACCGGAGGTTCCCATTTTGATGTTATCTTTTTTGAGAACTTCCGTTCGAAAATGATTGCATTCCAGTGCTTTAGTATCGAACTAGTTCCATAAGAGACTCCTCTAATGCTTCTTGCCCATGCTATAAGGAGGACTTTGACGACAATGTTGATCCTGTCCACAGACCTAATTTTAAGTTCAAAGGTGCGTTCATTTCTCTCTTTCCAAATGGACCATATTGTTGCGAATGGAAGCAGTTTCCAGAACAGCTGACCCACTTCCCTAAAAGCTCCGCCCGTCCAACCAGATAGCACCCCTGCCGATAGATTTTTGGAGCACCCATTTCACTCCAAACGATTTTATCAGCCCATTCCACAAGCGAAAAGAAAATGGGCAGTGAAGTAATAAATGGTCGATCGATTCTTCAGCATTGTTGCACAGTGCACACCTGCTGGCCATTTGAATACTTCTCCTTTTTAACTAATCGCATGAGTTTATTTTCTTGTGGACAACAGTCCAAGCAAAGGCAGTGACCCTTGGGGGTGCTTTTGACTTCCAAATGCAGGCTCGACTAGAAGCTTTCTTCCCTCTCCATCGTTTAAAGCATAGAAAAAGATCGGACGGAAAACCCACCATGTTCTTCAGGGACCCATACACGCTCGTCAGGTACATCTCTGCAATATTGGTCTTCAAGCAGCGTAAGGAGCTCGGCCAGATCGCCAATTTCATCATCTTTCAGATCTCTGCGTAGCCTGATGTCCCAAGAGACGCGTCTTCCTTCGGTGTTCCTACTCATATTTTGAGACCAGAGAGTCCTTCATTGTAGCTAGTGAAAACAATTTTGGAAAAGCCTCTTTCAGAGTTTTATCTCCTACCCATAAGTCCAACCAAAAACAAACATCCTCTCCATTCCCAACTCGAAATCGAGTCAGAGCTTCAAATTCCGCCGAAGATGATGCAATTGATTTCCAAGCACCGGATCCCTTTCCTACACCAGGTTTCTTGATAGACCACCTGCCCACATTTCTACCATATTTGTCCCTGATAACGGCATGCCATAAAGAATTTCTATCCTCTCCATATCTCCAAAGCCACGATTCCATGAGAGATTTGTTGCGGAGCTTTATTTTTCCAATGCCAAGACCCCCATGTGTCTTCAACTTAGTGACCTTCTTCCAACTAATCAGGTGTTTCAGTCTTTTAGAACTTTCGTTTCCTTCCCACAGAAAGTCACGCTGCAGCTTCTCAATTTTTTGAGCAATTTTCGAAGGAATACGGAATAGTGACATGAAGTATATGGGCATATTAGCTAACGCCGCCTTTATCAAGGTGATTCTACCCCCAAAAGAAATATATTTCTTCTTCCATGTGGCAAGTTTTCTCTCCATCCTTTCCAACACCGGATCCCATTGAGCAATAGACGGAATTCCAAAGCCCAGCGGAAGTCCCAGGTATGATATGGGGAGGGTTCCAGAGCTACAGCCTATAATTTGAGCATATCGATCAATTCTTTCCTCGGGCAATATTGATTACGGCCACCACGCTTTTACTAAAGTTGATTTTAAGTCCCGATACAATTTCGAACCATCTAAATAATCATTTTATGTTCCGAACCGCTTCCTCATCTTCCTCGATCAAGACCAGCGTATCGTCTGCGAACTGAAGGTGAGTGATGGTTTTCGAATTGTTACTAGCCTTCAGTCCCTTTATGTATAGCTTTTCCTCCACTCTTTTTATCATTTGACTTAGAGTTTCCACAACCATGATAAAAAGATAAGGTGATAGCGGATCACCTTGTCTCAATCCTCTGCTGCTCTTGAAAAAACCTTCTGCTGATCCGTTCAACAGAATAGAGAAAGAGGTTGTAGATATTGACGCTCGGATCCATCCACACCATTTCTCCCCGAGTCCCATTTTTCGCATTATGAAACTCAGAAAATCCCAATCTACGTGATCATAGGCTTTCTCAATGTCGATCTTTAGCAACAGCCCGCCTTTCCCACCCCGCTTAACCGAAGCGATGACTTCATTGGTGATGAGTACGCCGTCAAGAATCTGTCTTCGCTCTACAAATGCTCCTTGGTACTTCGATATCAGGTCTCCCATAACCGATTTCAAACGTCTGGCAAGTACTTTGGAAATAATTTTGGAGATACTATGGGTAAGGCTAATAGGTCTGAAATCCTTGAGACCAAGGACACCACATTTCTTAGGGATCAATGTGATGAAAGTTGTGTTAGCTTCCCAATTAAAGGTACCTCGATTGTGGAATTCATGTAGCACAGCCATGACATCCTCCTTAATGATGCTCCAGTAATTCTGAAAGAAAGTAATGGGGAATCCATCGGGGCCGGGTGCTTTGTCCTTTGACATAGAAAAAATCACAGCTTCGACTTCTTCAACATTGAAAGCCCTTTCCAAATCAGCAGCCTGTATTCTCGATAAAGATCTGAAATTCAGCCCCTCCATTTTAGGACGCCAGTCGTACTCCTTGCAGTACAGTTTGGTGAAGAAGGAGATGATGAGATTCTTGATTTCTTCTCCATCTTCAACCAAATTATCCCCCATTTTTAAGCAATTAATGGCATTCATCCTTTTACGAACATTTGCAATTCTGTGGAAGAATTTAGAGTTATGATCACCTTCCCATAGCCAGGTTGCACGAGATTTCTGCCGCCACCTAATCTCCTCTCTCCGTATGATTTCCTCATATTCTTCCTTCAATCGAATTCGGTCCTCCTTCTCCGATGGGTTCAGTGGATTGGTGTCCTCATTGGTTTCCATAGATTGTAAGGATTGCAGTAAGTCCTCTTTTCTATTTTTACCCCTCTCATCTTCGACTTTCTGCCATTCCCGAATCTTCATCTTTAGCCCTTTCAGTTTTTTACAGAACTTATATTCCTCCCAACCATCCGCCTCTAACTCCTTCCACCACCCACTAATTCTGTCATCGAACCCCGGGATTTCACATAAGTCCACATCAAATCTGAAAGGTCTTGGGGCCCCCGAGTAATTTGAGATTTCCAATAGAAGAGGGTTGTGGTCCGAGGTGGGTTTTGGAAGAGCCCTCTAGAAGATTTTAGTAAAGACCTCTTCCCACTCCTTCGATACGAGGATGCGATCAATTCTACTCTTCACCAGAGACTCTTGATTATTTGACCAAGTGTATCTAGAGCCTTCCAAGGGTAAATCAATCAATTGTCCATCCTGAATGAAATTAGATAAATGTCGCATACTGGTGGTTATCCTCCCCGGTTTATTCTTTTCGGATGGGAACCTGATGGTGTTGAAATCCCCCCCCCTACGATCCACGGACCCTGCCAGTTATCCCTAATCATCATAAATTCCGGCCATAAAGCACTTCGATCCCTTGCCTTTGCTGGCCCATATACAATGGTGAGCATCCATCTCTCGTTCCAATGAACAGAATCGAAGAGAACAGAGATAGCAAATTGATGAATTGTAGCCCCCATCAAATTAAAAGAATTACTCCTCCAGATAATAATTATACCTCCCGCCGAACCGACCACCTCCTTCGCAACCCACTCCCTATTATTTCTGCCCCAAATTTTATTGATTAACTCCTCTGTAACTCCCATGGTTTTCGACCCCATGATTGCCACCAAGTCGAGGTTTCTGCTCTGAATGAAATCCTTGACCGCCAAAATTTTCTTCTCCGCCCCCAAACCCCTTATATTTCATATGCCTATCTTCATCAGCTTCAATGAGTTTTTCCCCATCGCTCGTGGTTTACAGTAAACCCCGAACCTCCCTTGAGATCTTCTTTGGTTTCCTCTTGTCAGTTTTGACGGATACCTCGCGCTTGTCAATATCTTCTATGATATTCCAAGTCGCCGCCTCATTTTCTTTGTACGCGATGCCCATTTCAGACCCCATTCTCTCCATTTTATCCCTTTCGAGGGACGATGCTTCCTCAGTCGAATCAACCCCCTGAGTGGACTTCACCATAGCCTCCTTAATTTTTTGGTTTAACTCCCGCTCCAGAGAATCCTCACTCGTTTCAGGGACGAGTTCAATCTCCAAACCTTGAGGCTCCTCACTGACGATTGCATCCTCAACAGTGTTAGCACACATGGGGTCCGGCTCTATCGACCCCTCCAAAAGGGGATCATTATTCATCAACCCCTCATCTGGGCGCAACCCTTCAATCACCACGGTTATGGAGTCACAGCCTCCTTCAACGTCATCGCCAGTAATCGCTCTGTTTGGATCTGACTCCCTCGTTGCCTCGAGATCAGGTCCCTGATTCATCGGATCCCCGTCAGTACTCGGTACATACTTCTCCATCACCCTATTTTCTTCGTCAATGTCCACAGCAGAAGAATGAATTTCCTCCTGATCCGGACGCTTTCGATTCCTCCACCGCATACTCACGAGTGATTTCTTCAAGAGAGGGAGAGTCATCTCTTTTTCTACCCTTCTGGATTAACGGAGAATCAACCGCTCTTGAAAAATTCGCCCAGAAATCACGGAGGAGGCTGTTGAAGATAGCTCTGGTTTTTGGATTGATGTTCTTCGCATCGTCATGTAGCCCGATCTGGGTTTGCTTCCGTGAATAATTGGCTTTAGGGAACGAGATATTTTTTCTTAATCTGTTAAACCTTCTTTTCTTCAGATTAACACGATCAACACGGTCCAGTTGTCGAAAGCGGTGTTGCATGGCCTCCAGCTGTGAGTCATGCACTGCCCCCATCAGTCTTTCCTCCGATTGTTCCCGCTCAAAATGCACCCACCTGTCATTTTTAGGGATCGAGCGTGATTCACGAATTTTGTCCATGCTATGGTCTTTCCTAGACGGGACCCACCTTTCCGCCAGCTGTGATCGTTCACCCTCATCCCATCCGATTTTTGTTTTTGGATTGATTGCCTCCGTTAAACTTAAAACCCGTTCTGCAGCACGTGGTTGAGGATCATGCGCCCTGTTTCTGTCAACAGCTGGCACTGCTGCTGATGCCAACGGATTTTCGACATGTGTCCCTTCAGTCGGTCCCTTGCTTCTTCCACAAGCAATAACATGTTCACGAACATCCATACAATTGCTGCCACGTGCCCGTGTAGCACGATGGTTCAGGACAGTTCTCGATGTTTCCCCCGTTTTTTTCTTTACGTCAAAATTTGAATGAACGGTGGATGATTGATCATCCGCCCGTTTCCCCAACTGAACGGCACAGATTTCCTTCCCTTTTCTTCTTCGCTCCTCTATCCAATCACGCTCCATTGGCCCAATCTCACCATCCCATTGAGGGTCCACCCAGATCAACGGCTTATCAATTTTCTTCATCCGTTTGTTACCGAAGGAAAAACAATCACCGTCATTATCCTTTGCCGACGCCACGACCGGCAACTGAGATTTCCCCCGACCAAGTTCCGGTCCCCATGCCGTTGATGTCTTTTTAACCCGTTTCTCCGGCGGGTTCAAAAGGATAATGGGTAGTTTTATTATTATAAGATTTAGCCCCCAAGAACAGGTTTTCATCATACTCTCCCACCACCCCGATAGAGTACCATCTATTTTCAACCTTTAAACGAACATAAGAGCGGAGAAATTTCCATTCAGGTGTGAAAACCTTCGCCGGCATATATTCCATACATTGGGAGTTCTTACCTTCACTTCTAACTTCAATCACTTCCCCAAAAATTCCAGCTAAAGCTTGAACAGTAGATACCGCCCATGCGTGAAGAGGGATCCCGTAAAAACGGATCCAAATCGCCTTTGCCCCTGTCTGTATGTCCAGATTCCAGAGACTAAGGGAGAGCACGAAAGTTCCAAAGGCCTGAGCTCCCAAGCAAAATACAGATTCCGCCAATGCATCCGATTCAAATCCAAAGAGTACTTCTTTGTTGTTGAGAACATATGGGATGGGTAATGATGGCATATTCCAAAACCATTTAGCCCATTCCCAGATGGAATCAACCGTCCATTCCTCCATCTTAACTTTGCCCATAAGTATACTCTTCAGGAGTTGTTTTCTCTTTTCAACTTCCATTCCAGTAATGATAATCTTTGGAATTTCACCGTCGTTAAAAACATCAAAAGAACCACCTTCAGGCCAAAGCCTCGATTCAGATTCATCATCCTTCTTCTCTGTCTTTCGTTGTGAAGAATGGTGCTGGTTTTGGATGCTAGTATTTCAGAAACCTGCAAACCCGCAAGCATAAGCAATACTAAACAGAACTACGCATATACTTTCATTTGTTGATAAGCACACATGGACGAGATTTAGGACACCAACCCAGCCATTAATAGATGATGCACACTTTAAGGGCACATTTGGACACCAACCGAGTGAGTTTTCTTAGGAACTGGTGATCAAGGAGTGTGGATCTCACATCTTCTGTTTACTAATAATGTGCTCATTTTTACAAGGACCCAGTGTCCTGGTTGATTCATTGGAAGATGATTTTAAGATAGTTTGAGATGATGTCGGGGTTGAAAGTGAATATTAGAGAGAATTTTTTATGACAGATTGAATATTAGAAAGAGTTAAATTGTCAGTTTCAACTTTGTGAAACTACCAATTACTCCAAAAGCTTAGGCCGCTGGAGAAGGCGTTATTTAATCTATGATACTTTAACACTTCCCCTAACATGTGGCCCCTCTTTCTAGGGTTGGCCTACATGTGGCACATGTGGCCCCTCTTTTGGGTTTGGCCATTGCATGTGGATTTTTGCTTTGCATGTGGATTTTTGCTATCAAGGAGGTTTGAACTCAGGACCTTTTGCTCTAATACCAAGTGAAACTACCAATTACTCCAAAAGCTTAAGCCATTGAGAAGGCGTTATTTAATCTTTAATACTTTAACAAACTTATAGAAGGAAGAGTGGCTTTTCTTGAGGATCTTATTGGGTGTAAAGGAGATAAATTGCTTATGTTGTACCAGGGTCATCTTGTTGGAGTAGGAATCCCTACAAAGTCCTTGTGTGCCCCAATGGTCTAAAGACAGAGAAGCAGTTTGTGGGATTGAAGAAAAGCTACTTTTCTTTTGGAGGGAGAGTGACATTGATCAAAGCCAATTTGGCCATTCTTTCCTTGTTTAGTATCCCTAAGGAGATTGCCAACAAGATCGAGTGACTGCAGTTGGGGGAAGGAATAAGGGAAGAAGATCAAGCACTTGGTGAAGTGGGAAATAATAAGACAGTCTAAAGAAGGAGTTTGGGGTTGGGAACACAATGATAGCAAATAAGGATCATCTTAGAAAGTGACTATGAGTATGGAGGTACTAAAAGAAGAAAGAGACACTTTGGAGGAAGGCAGCTGCTGGGAACTACGGGGTTGAGGAGCGGGGTAACAATTAGGTACTAGTAAGGGGTCTATAGTATGGTGGTCAGTGCGTCAAGTTAGGAAAGAGTTCATATCAGAGATTATAATAAGAAATGGGAAGGGGATTATAATCCAGTACAACTTCACAACCAGATTTTGATCACAGGAAGGAGATTGATCGCGGCCCAGATTTTGACCCAGGATTGGAGCCAAGGCATGAGCGAAAGAGGTGAAAAAACCAATATTCGTGACACAGGATTTAAGCCCAGTTTTGAGGTAGATGGAGGCCACTTCAATGTAAATAGGACCCATCCTTCACAAGAATCAAGAAAGGGTCACGTTATTCACTTAAGTGAATTAGAATAAAAGAGAGCCCAATTCACTACCATGATAGTATTTATATCATTCTTATGAAACTATTTGTATGGGTAGAGTTTGGGAGGACACTTAGTGTTTTAAAAAGAGTTATTAGTATAGTAAGTCTTTTATGTTTCTTTTCTCTCTCTTTTTTTTAAAATTAGAAGTGCAATCTGATTAGAACTCTAATTGAAAGATCACTACGGGGGAAGTATAAATGTAATTGGGAGGGTTCTTTGATTCAGTTTTTTATTATGACTTCTAGAATAAGAAAAGGGAGACCGTGTGATGTAGAAAACTTATAAAGGGAATTTCTGAGAGGAAAGAAAAACAAACAAGGATGACTCTATATGACTCTATATACGGAAAATTGCGATTAGAAATTAAGAAAAGAATCATTCACTGCAAAGAAAAATCAATAACAAAAAATTGGGTTAGAACTAAGATAAGAAACAAAAGGGGAAGAGTATGAGAAGTTAAGAACTCAAAGAAGATGTTTAACCCTAGAATCAGCAATCAATTAAGAACTTCAGTTCGTTCTTGATCAATGTTTCTGCTTATTTCATAAATATCTCTGATATTTTCAAATTATAGCGATTTTATCGCGATATTTTGATAAAACGACAAAATCCTGAAATAATCCTGAGAATTTGAAAAATATAGCGATATTGTCATTTTCAGTGATAATATCAAGATACATTTATGATATTTTATATTTTATAATTTTTTCTCAATTTATATATTTTTAAACAATTTAATTTTGTTGTTTTCCCGATATAATCCCAAAAAAAAAAATATCCCCAGATTTTCCCTTGCCGAGAAATTCCAAAGAATGATATTAGTGACATAGGTTTCTGGAACAGAAATCTCATGCGGCAGAAAATTAAGGGGTCATCCAATCCCACAATTTAAAGAAGGGAAATGTTATCAGCACTACTGTATTTTGATGATGGCACTTCTCACTTTATTAAAAGTACGGTATGGCCCGCA
This sequence comes from Tasmannia lanceolata, assembly GCF_043159265.1. NCBI lineage: Eukaryota > Viridiplantae > Streptophyta > Magnoliopsida > Canellales > Winteraceae > Tasmannia > Tasmannia lanceolata. The sequence goes on along the minus strand of NW_027518684.1, from coordinate 29,883,855 downwards.
CCATAGGATGATCCAAACCGTCCATTAGATGGGCCACAGCCTAAATAGGTTGAGCCCCAAAAATTATTACCATAGGTTGATCCTAGATTCCTAACTCTCCGATCTGTAGAAGAACTGGATATTATGGAAACCTTAGAGATCAGAGGGCTAGGATCATCCTATGGAAATGATTTTTGAGGCACAACCTATTTAGGCTGTGTTCCATCACATGGACGGTTTGGATCATCCTATGGTGCGGGCCATACCGTACTTTCAATAAAGTGAGGAGTGCCATCATCAAAATACAGAAGTGCTGATAACATTTCCCTTTAAAGAAATAACATAAATTGTTATTATACAGTTCTATGCTCAGAAAACCATTTACCAACAATAGTACACTGATTTGAAATCCATTGCAGAAGAAATAAGAATAGAAAAAACTACAGATCAAGGAAAGGTTAGAGAGAAAACATGTGGATTAGGTCTGTAGAAAATAACTTTAGGTTATTGATTTGATGAAAGTGGGTAAAAACTGTAAATCTTGTTAAAGTATAAAATATTAAATAGCGCCTTCTCCAACAACTTAAGTATTTGGAGTAACTGGTCGTTTCACATGGTACCAGAGCCAAAGGTCCTGATTTCAAACCTCCTTGATAGCAAAAATCCACATGCAATGGCCAAACCCAAAAGAGGGGCCACATGTAGGTCAACCCTAAAATGAGGGGCCACACGTGAGGGGGAGTGTTAAAGTATAAAAGATTAAATAGCGCCATCTCCAACAGCTTAAGTTTTTGAAGTAACTGGTCGTTTCAGAAATCTTAAGGAACTGTTAAACTTGTGGTCAAGTTAAATCCTCATCTCTCTCTTGATCTTTCTTGATCCAAAGGTTTTTGGAACAGAAAATTTCTGTTTAAGATAGATTAGCGTTAATCACATTCAACAACGCAAAATAGAATCCAAATCGATTCACACAGACAAGTACTAAAAAAATCAGTAGGGACGGAAACGGGCCCATAGACATAAATAACGACTCGCAGAAAGGAAAGCAACAAGCACCTTTACCCATAAGTTTGGGAGAATGTGTCAAAAAGTACGTTGCAGGGAAGTTAAAATATTTGCAATCTAAATACAAGTTGCTATAAAAGTGTCCTATTGTGAAACAAAACCATGGAGAAATGCCAGTCCAAGCCACAAGTTATCAGACGGTAAGTTTTAGAAGAAATATCACTAGTAAACAAATCAAGAAATCAATGTTGATCACATATAATATAAAACTATGTTTATAGGTTCACATCTTGCATTTGGAATTGAGCAAGAGCTACTATGATGACAATCTAGTGATAGTATCATTGCATAGCCTAGAACTCTCAATTTCAAAATGCTAGAGAAACACTGGAAAACAAAATATATGAGAGAAAAATAAATTACCAACTAAGCTGCAAAAGCTTTCGTTTTCTTCCTCTTCCTCTTTTCCATTTTGAAAGTACATTTCTTTTGTAATTTTTCTTCACTCCTGCTATCCTTTAACCTCACCATTTCCTCTTCCTTCGCCGGCTTAAACACCTCTGTCTTGGATGGATCCAACAAATCAATAGAGCACTGAAGAATAATGCCCCTCTCAACTGCCTCATCCCAGAGTTCCCTACCCTTATCAAACTCTCCTCCCCTACAAAGCTTGGCTATTAACAGATCATATACTGGCCCATAATCCCCCAAGCTGTATTCCCTCTTCTTCATTTGATCAAACATCTGGAGAGCATAACCCATCTTCTCAACTCCGCAAAGAACACCAATCAAGCAATGGTAAAACCTTGCTTTCGTATCCAACCCCTCTTCAATCATACGATTTACAATCGAATTCCCTCTCCCAAACCTCCCAGTCAAAAACAAGACTCTCGCCACAAGATAATAGCTCATCCAATCAGGAGAACAACCCATCCCTCGCATCGAGTCGAGGACCCGACAAGCTTCCTTAACTCTCCTTGTCCTACCCAAACAAGAGAGCAAGATGTTAAAGCTAACAGCGTTCGGAAGAACACTACAGCACGTCATCTCCATCATCACATTTTCAGCACCCGAAACAAGCGCAGAGGGGTTGCATTTAAGGTTCCTCTCACAGACACACCTAAGAAATGCGTTAAAAGAAAACAAACCCAAATGTATACTCAAAGACTTCATCTTGTCGAGGGTCATACGCGCTTCCTTGACATTGCCGTCAACACACCACCCATGAAGAATGCTTCTATAAATGTGAGTCTCCACAGATATAGAGAGGTTATCCCTGTTGAAGTATAAATGATTAACTAACACCATCTCTAATAGCTTAAGCTAAGCTTTTGGAGACTCATGGGTTGCTTCAGATGGTATCAGAGTCATTGTCTAACGGCGAGTCATTGTCTAATGGCAGGTCCTGGGTTCAAAACCTAACAACTCCTTAATATTAAAAATCCACATGTACAACTAACCCAAAAAAAGGGACGCCATACGTGAGGGGGAGTGTTGAAGCTTATGATTAAATAACACCATCTCTAACCGCCTTAGCTAAGCTTTTGGAGTAATGGGTTGTTTCACATGGTATCAGAGCCATTGCCTAATGGCAGGTCTTGGGTTCAAAACCCGCCATTGCCTAGTGGCAGGCTGGAAGGTCCTATGTTAAAAACCCAACAACTCCTTGATGTTACAAGTTCATGTGTACGGCTAACCCGAAAAAGTGGGTCCACGCGTGAGGGGGAGTGTTGAAGTATAAATGATTAAATAACACAATCTCTAAGAGCTTTTAGACTAATTACTTGTTTCACAATACCTGTGGTGCCAAACTACTCCTTGAGCTTTTCTAGCATGGCCTTTGGAGCAAAGCCAATGAACAATGGCAGATAAGGCAATGCCGTCTTTTGGGCAATTTAAAAGCTTTTCCAAGTTCTTGAAAATGCCTATAGCATCATCTTCTCTGCCTAATCCCACTAGGGTTTCAGCAATACAACAAAATGTTTCAGTATACATCTTTCGTTTCTCTTTTCTGAGATCAGAAATCAAAATCTCAATGGCAGTGAGATCTTTCCTTTGGGCTAAGATTTGAATTACGTTATTGAAAGTATCATCAGAGATTTTAGTGCTTTCATGGAGATTTTTTTGTGACCATGAAAAGAATCTGAGGAGTCTATGGGTGGGGGCTAGGGTTTTGCAGGAATTTAGGGTTTGGGTTATTAGGGTTGGGGTGATTTGGACCGTTGATTTGTTGAGATTTGATTCTAGGTCGTCGAGATTGCCGACCCCAGAGATTACGTTGCAGAGATTTTGAAGGTCTGGGGAAGGTAGGGGAAGAAGAGAGGAATCATGGAAGAGGGAATTCTGCAGTTGGAAGGGGCTGAAAGGGGGGATTAAGGGGGGTATAAATCTAGTGCTGTATTTGAGTTTCATCATCTCTCATTTCTGATGCTTGATGTCGAGAACTTGAGATTTTAAAACATCTTCAATTGAGAAATATATTCGTCCCTTCTTCCTTTGTTTCTTTTGATACAAATTTGAATGGGACAATGGTAAATTCGCACGGCCTGTAGGATAATTCGAACCCCTTACACCATGAATTGTGGCAGACTTTAACTGTGGTGCGAATTATCCTCCAAGGGGTGCAAATTTATCATCAGTTTTTTAATATGCAAGGTTGTTCTCCTGTTTCCGATAATAACAATGCTACCGTGTTTTGATAATTGCACAAAACCAACTTGTCTTTTCGTTTTCAATTGCTATGTGAGAAATTTTGTGATCCCTGACTTTTGCATGTGAGAGCAGCTACCTCAGATGAGAATAAGACGGTACTGAAAAGTGAGCCTAAGTGGCTGCTCACAGATGCAAAAGCCAGCCGCGAAATGCCTTCCTACGAACTAAGTAATAAACTTTGACAGCTGTTTAAATAATGATATGGTTAGTGTGATTATCAGAAAACGATAGTGCCAATATCATTAGCCGAACTTAAAGATAATGACTCTGAATTAGTTCACGTGGAACATGTTTCTAGCTATATTGACCGTGGATCTGATGGGCCATCATCATAAAAGCCATTTTTTCATATTGCTTGATCAATGGCCAAGAATCATTGGATGAGTGTGGGGCCGAGGGCAATAACCCAGTTTTGTGATGACCAACAATATTTATGGACTTGATCACCTACAGGTGGCAGTTGGTGGGTCCAACCCCTATTTTACCTTTTATTTTATCTTTTTTTCTCATAACGAAGACAAAGCTCCCGCGTGCGTTGCATTTCTCATGGGCCAATTTTTATTTTTCTGTTTGGTTGCCGGGTATTTTTTGGTTCCTGGGATTTATGTGGGAGAAATTATTTTTAAGGAGATTGGTGGGGAAAAAAAAAGTCCTAGAAGTATCCCGGTAAAATAAAAATCCCATGTTTGGTTGACCGGACTATGGTGAAATAAAAAAAAAACTCTGTTTGGTTGCTTGAACTTTTTGGGAAGAAAAAAATTCTTCTCAAGCTTATTTTTTGTTCCTGGGATTATTTTGGGATGGGATGAAAGGGCAATCAATACAAGAGTGGGATTAAAAAAATTCACCACACAAGCAATCATTACAAGAGTGGGATTAAAAAAATTCTAGTGCTAAAAGGCAACCAAACATGGGATGGGACCAAAATTTTACTAAAACTTCGTAGGACAATCAAGATGACAAGAAATTTAAAGCTTTCAATGTCTTCAAATCATCTAATCTCAATTGGACAAAATCAACGGGTAGAAATCACTACATTTGTTCCATGACTTTTAAGAAATGTTTGACAACCATGAATTAATGTCCATGGAATATAAGCTTACCCAATGATAAGGGATGTCTTAAGAGAGAGAGAGAGAGAGAGAGAGATCTGAGAGGGTTGAAGCTCGGGTCGATTTTTCAGAATTCTGGTTGAGGTTTTACATTAAAATCGGGTCGGGTTCGGGTTGATTCCGATTCATTTTTTAGCAAAATCTCAACCCGACCGACCCAAGTTGCACCTTCGCTACTCTCTCAGATAAACTAATATTATACGGGGTGGGGGGCAAGTTTCATGATTGCCAAACATGGCATAAGCATTGACTTGCGGTTAATCTGATCAATGGACAAATTTAGTGGTGGCCCGCAAAGTCAATGCATCCCATCACTGTATGATTCGACATCAAATCATCCTATAATGGCCGAGCCATAGACAATGTGCCATTTAAGTGGTGGTGACATAAATTAGTGAGGTCCTTCACCATATTTATTTTCAGAGTTTAAGATAAAAAGTGAAAAGGTTTTTCTTCGGTTTGATTATGATTGGATGATTTATGCAGGATTTTTGTGGCCAATGTAGTGTAAAGTCGAACTGGAGTTTGAATGGAAATGCAAATGAATAGAGAAATCAAACAACACTTTTTGTGACTACAAATCACGGGCAAAAGTAATACAATAGCTTCGACCATGTATGCAAAGTTTACAAAGTGAAAGTTTTGGTCTACAGTCAGGATCTCATATAAAATCCGAAGGCTAATCTCAGTACAACAGTTTCACCCAGACTCGAAAAATTAAGTGATTTTTATACTAGAAGATAAAATTTTCCTTTTATGTGCTTGTGTGTGTTAGAGTGTTATATACATATAGGCTACAGATATTCGCACTACCATGTTTTGATCGCTGCACTAACCCACCTTGTCCTTTATTAATTAACAAGCAGTTAAAAGGCTTCTTACTATTCCCAAAAAACTCGAGCTAGTGCCAATATGAGTAACCTATCTATACATACAGTATTTGTTTTGGGAGTTCTTATATGGTGCCCGAGCAAGTCCCATGCAGGCAGTATCGCCCTTGATATTTGATCCAAGGGCAACCCACTTTTTACGAGGCTACGGTTGGATCATACCGCATGCACAGGACTGGTGGGTAGAAGGCATTGAGGGTCAATCACATAAATAATTTACAGTCCTATATTGTACCGAACTGTTTGAATGATAAATCTACTGTTGGGTGGAGAACCTCAGTAACTCTTTTTTAACACGTGAATAGACTTGAATTGATCAAAAGGTTATTATTGCAAATAATAGGAACATAAAACAGCAATTTACTGCAAGAAATTAAATGCACTTTTCGAGTAAGTTTAGATTGTTAAATGAACGAAAGAAGGTACAGATCAGATGGCATTGGTCGAATTTTATAACCTAAAACAATTCTCTCCATTCAAAGTCTAAAGTAAACCCTCCAGTTTCTCTGGCAATAGGCACAGAACCATATGTAAGGCCACATACCTCAAATAATGATGGAATAATAAGCATGTTAGATGCTGTGTGAAAGAGCCTCATCATATTTCAATACCAACTGAATGTGAAATGGATTGCAATACCCTTGAACTCCCTTTGAATGTGTGGCCCTGGGCTTGAACACAAAAAGTAAAAACTGTCCTCCTAACTCCAAGCTTTGGTACATCGCATGCCTAAAAAGATGTACACCCTTCTGGGGCACCAATCGTGTAATGCAACCAACCAGTAGCCGTGTGCCATCAGCAGATAGTTTTAGATGCTTTCCTTATACACTCATTTACTGTTTTCCATTGAAGATCATAAACATTGTACTGAAAAATGAGAAAGTATCAATAGACGTATTCCATGCATCTCTATCAATTACATTAAGACTTCCAACGAACTTTTGAACATCTGACCATCAAAATAAGATTGCACCACCACATGTAGGGCCTTTAAGTTATGAATGTGATCATATTGCATGCAATCATATTTGGGAAGAACAACTTCACCGGGTTGTCCTATCTTCTGCAGTGCTTTACTACGGCCAGAGACAGAATCCCCCAGACCTCCAACCTTACCAACTGGTGCCATCTCTGCTTCAATATGAATAACATGCAATCCAGATCGTGTGGTTGATGATGTTAGTCCCAGAAATGTAGCCACAGCTCCACTTTCCATTTTGTCCTTGCAAGCCAAGGATGTGTCATGAATTCGACCCTTATGGTTATTGTCTAGTGTGAGATTGGGGACTAAACCCTTTTGGTTCTTGAAGAAACTGCTTGGTGTCAATGTACGTTTCAATTTCTGTGATAACTGCATTCAGCTCGGGCTCTCCTAGTGCTTTCAATGAAACCAGAAACTCACCAGTGGTGACATTCAGCAATCTGCAGAAATAGTAACAACATGTTGAGCTATATTATCCATGGCTTTGTTGCTTTCGACGTAAAATGGGCGCAAAACAAACTTTACTTGAGTGGAAACTGGGAGTAAATTTTGTTTTACACTCATTTTTGGTCGAAAGAAAAGGAGCCTATGAGAAACCACAACAAAAATAAAAGGAAAGTTCCGGTATCGGCTTACCTTGAGGAATGAGAGCAGTGTGACTGCAGTGTATATGTTAGGTGGGAGAGCATTCAAAAACCTTGCAAGCCATGCCCACCCTTCCTTTAGGCCATGAAGGTTTCTGATACCGGGTATCTCAGTCTGCCAAAATAAGCAACATTAGTTTATGATATTCTTGAGTAGGGAAGGAATTATTAATCAGGAAATTTAAGATTTTCATATGAATATAATGAAATGATGGGGAAGCATATAAAAAGGTAAGTGATGTATCCGCCCCTTTTGATTACTTGGGACACCCAGCAGCAGTGTATCAATGGCCGCAGAGGGGTTGATGTACTTCACGTCAGAAGGATTCAATGGGGTTGATTGCCACGTACACTGCTGCTGGGTGTCCCAAGTAATCAAAAGGGGCAGATATATCACTTCCCTATAGAAATATTAATGTTTCTGAAAACGTCCTTGGCAAAGCAATTGATTGTACTTTTCCTAAATATGGTGTAGTTACAAGTTTCTTTAATGAAGAAGAACCTGAACGATTGCTGTCACGCCCCGAACCCAGAATTCGAGGTAAGGCGCACGTGATAGCCGCCGCACGCCCATAGGGTCGCCCCCACAAGCATGCAAGGCTCCTTTACAATCAACTATATTTGAAGGGATCACTGCTGAAGAGCCACTCAAGGCATGTCAACCATTTTCTTTCCTGGTCAAGGAAAGGACGTTTTCCAAAGGAAAGGAAATACTTAGGTACCGTCAGAAAGGGGACTACCAGATCTTTTCCAGAAAGTTGTAAATCTACATTTGGTTGGCGTTTCCTGCGCAAGGAAACGCCAACCAAAAGCGGCCATCGCAGAATTTTGTAGGGGGTCCCTGCTCAGGAGTCAGGACAAAGGAAAAAGTAGGGCCCTCCTTGGAGACAATTCCAGAAAGAGTAGAAGCACCAATATCAAAAGGTGAAAGTTTTGGTAAGGCCGCCCTACATTGTAATGTCGTCGTCTCTTGTGGATGAGGTGTCCTCAAATCTGGTAGGATAGGCCCTATACGGGCTAAATTTTGGCCTTTTGGTTTAGAGTGGGTGGGGGTGCGGAGGGATTCAGATACTTGTTTCCAATGAAGTACTGAGTACAGATACGGTTATGCTTGTTGTTTTAAATAGAGTGAGAAAGGATAAAGAGATACTCATGGTTGGCTCGTGGCTCAAGTAAGATAAGGAAATATCTTAGAATTAAGAATATCCAAAGGAAAGGAAAGCTTAATCTAGTCTCCTCGGGGTTGGTGATTGAGATGACAAATGTCTTTCTAGCGCAAAGTTATTAATATGATTAGCCTTGCTGGAAAGAAATCTTAGATCGTAATAACTGCTCTTTCGAGATTTGGTCGTGGGCCCAAGTATACGAAGTTTAGGATGGTTTTATTTTATTTTAATTAGATAAGGGGTAATTAAGCTAAGATTAACCGGTCTGATTGGTATTCCTCAGAAAAAGGTAAGTAAAAATTTTATTTAGTGTTTAGGAGAATGGCTTCTTCTCCTTCTTCTTCGGATTCTCGAACTTACAAGAGATTACGGAGAGAATTTCCCGATTGTTCGGAATGGTTTCAGCATTGTCAGTGGGTCCGTAACCTGAAATACAATGTTGCAAAAGCCTCGGTGGAAGCTCCCACGGTCCTTGAACTAGTTAAAGGAATCATCAAACGGCAATGGAAGCATTTTCAGGAGGATTATAGGCTCATTGCGGAAGAATTTTTCCCATTAACAGGTACTTATAATGTAAAGGATATACGTATACCGGTTTACAAACTTCCTTTTTTCCGAGGTTGCATGGATTATGCGAACAACTTGAGACGGCTAGAATGGGAGGCGGAGCAAATCCTTTGCATTCGCAAGATATCAGAACTGAAAGCAATCCGGATGAATCCAGTGGAAGAGGTTCCTTACTTGCAATTTGCCTCAGACTTTTTCTCCAAAGATATGGAATTGGAATTAGATATTGGGATCCTATTGATGGAATTGAGCAACTGTGCATGACAGTTCCGAGCCAGAGTTAGTTTTGGTGCTTTGTTTAAAAGGTCTGTGATAGATTTTTTTTGGGAAGTTGGAAATTAGCTTCTGATTGAATGGAAAAAATTTAAAGATGGCAAGGAAGTAGAATGAGACTTTTTGGGTAAATGTTTATTTGAACGAGACTTTATGGGGAACTTTAGTTTTGGTTTTTTGGAAAAATAATGTGAATTGGGAAGATCTGGATGGTGGTTGAAGTAGAGTATAAATAAATCTAGGTTTTTATACTGCCAAAATGGCAATGTAAATATGCGGGTGAAATAGTAGGTGCAACTGGGCTATAAAATGTCAATTTCAGGTGAGCTACAGGAAAGAAGTAGATCCTCCAAGGGGGTTGGATATTCAAGAAAACTCGATGATAGAAAGTATGAGAGGCAGTAGTAGTACTGGATAGATATATGGGTGCTCTTGGGGAAGAATATATGTTGGTTAACCTGTAGAGGAGAACAACACGAAAGGACAAACTCCTAAGTTAGAGGACAAACTAATAGTCTATGAAATAGACTCCTGAATAATCAACACTTAAAAAAATGCAAGTAAGTCAAAGTATGACTAACACTCGATGAAGAGATGCAAATAAGTCAAAGTATGACTAACACTCTATGAGGGGGTGCAAATAAGTCAAAGTATGACTAACACTCTGTGAGATGGTGTAAATAAGATAAAGAATGTCTCCTAGAAGAAGAGGAGATAAATGAGGTGCTAATGAGACTGGGCAAATCTGCTAGATACAGAGGTGGGCTCCAAGTAACCTTGTCATTGCACTTACAATGATAAATAGGAATAGGCAAACTAACAGACCAAGTTGGTCTTGAACTAATAGGGGGAGTGTTCTATAAATGAGGCTAAGCAAGCCTCCTATAGGTACATCTCTAATGCGACTAAGGTGGTCTCCTAAATGGGAAAATTTTCTACTGAGATCAAACATGTCTCCTAAAAGGGGAATTTATTAATGAGCAAAGAATGTCTCCTAAAAGGGGAGGCTCCGGCTAGCGCCATCATAGCCCTTTGCTATGATAGGGGGCTAGTGTCTAAAAAACTTGTAAAGTCCTCTTAAAGAAAAGAAAAGAGAGGGAAATGCTATATGGACTTAGCAAGTCCCCTTAGGATGGGCTTGGAATGACTCCTTCATTGCCCTTGCAATGATAAAAAGGAATATCCTATAAAATATAATAACTATTTTTGAACCTTAAATCTATTTAGTGACAATAAACAGGGTAAGCGTTTAACATACACTAAGATTTCAAATTAAAGTCAATATGACAGCGACCATAAACAAGGTATCCATCACTTATGTCCATCGGATTATGGAATGAAAAGAGAATTTATTCTAGGGTTTAAAATGCTAATACTGAAATGATTCATAGCTTATACCCACTCTATTTATTCATCAAAGCTCATTAAAAATAGGGGAGAATACTATATCATAGATATCCAAAATAAGCAAAAAGAAGAAAAATAAACATGCCAACTGCTAACCATTTCAACACATGGATTCATTAAAGATTTCATAAAAAATCCCCTTTATACCAAAAGACTTTAGTAGGCGAATGAGTAAGCCTGCAAAATTTTTTAAGCAAAACTTTAATTACCATCCCATCCCTCGATAAGAATGATCAATGCAGTCAATAAAATCTGAATAAAATCTGAACTCTAACTGTTCACTATTACCTACTCCAACAAAGACAATCGACATGTACAACTAAAACAAAAATTGAAACTACCAATCACCTCCAAAACAAAAATATTAAATCTGTAGCATCAGAAATTTCGTTTATAAACATTTAATATAATCAAGAGTAATTTCAGATTATAATGGAAATCTGAATGAGATTTGACTTCAAGATATTTGACTTCAAGAAAAAAAAATAAAAAAATGTCTGAATCATTTAAGTTAATTCCAATTACTCTCCCAATGGATTGAAGTTCCATTAGTTCTGAACAAAATTTGAACCTAAAAGAGATTCCTAATTCAATCCTTTAAAATATATAACAAGGTTCCTCTGAATAGCATTGTTCAACTTCTATGAATTTTGCATAGAAGACTAAGAGATCAAGACATACGCATCACATTAAAGCTAGAGTTATTCTTCACACTCGGTCAGAAGAATAGAGTAAATAAACCACATATATAACAAAACCCATGTCATTTTACATACGCTATCAACATATTGGACAAATCCCGAATGATCATTTATACTAGGAAAACACGCATTCTAAATTTTACTGATATTTGAGCTAAACCAAATAGACGAGAGTTCAGTCCACATATCTGTAAACCATGATATACCTCTTACAGTTTATAAACATGTACAACAAAAATTAAAATCTCTACACCCATAGGAATAAAAAATTAATTCATAAACATATACGATAAAGCCAAAACTTCTGAACCAATTGACATAGGAAAATTAATTCATAAATGCAATGAAACCAAAACCTATTCTAAAAAATATATTGAGAACAAGACAGAATATAAAGAGACAAATACATGAACATTACAATTAACAAAAGCATTTCTAGTAGTAATCAATGTTACCTCACAACTTACAGACCATCTAGATATTACTACATAAAAAAAAAACAACTGAATGAGGTAACATTGTTCACTAAACTGTTTAACACAAAGATGCCACATAGTCCACTAAACTTATTTTTTTAGCTAAGCTAATCCATTCTGGTAGGCAAACATGTCATAATACTAAGAAGGAGGTTTAACATCACATCCCTGTTCAAACCTTAAGCTTTTGACCTTTTGAACAGAACAACATTAAGGCTAAAGGACACATTCATAGCAAGGAAAAATAAAAAACAACAACAGATTAATCAAAATCTGAAACTGTTCTTCAAACTTGGGAGGAGAGAATAAACGAAGAATACCTGCAAGATGTGATCTCCCTCACCTTTTCCCCTTTCTCTTGTTCAATGCTCGGAATGAGTGTCCCTCGATGCCTCGCCACCGGAATTAAGTAAATCTTTCAAATTCCATAGGCTCGAATTGCAAAAATTGTAACTTATGAAAAGGATCGTAGTGTCCGGAGATAGATCTGAAGGAATTGAGGTGCTAAATGGAATTGAAGCCGGATCTCTGGCGAAAATAACTGGCCGAAGAAGAAGGAAAGACCGGAGGAAATGAATTCAGGTTTCAATTGAAGAAGGAATACATCTCGGCCGGATCTGAGATTTGAAGTTGATTTAGAGCAGGTATAATGGTGATAAACAAGTGCGGAAGCCACACCGGAGCCCCGATTTGATGACCGAAGATGGAAAAGCACTGCCGGAGAAGATGAAAAACCCTACTTTGGTGAAACCTCCAGATTCCGGCAAGTTGCCCGGAGAAGATGAAGCAAATACTCAAATTGATGAAGATATTAGGATTTGCCTGGTGAATGACGGTTGGATCTCCGGAGAAGAAGACCGTAGACCTCTCTCTCTCTCTCTAACACTCTCTTCTTTGCAAGTCTCGAAAACTCTTCCAATATTCTAGATCTGAGAAATTTCAAAAGGATTTGAAAGGGATCTAAGAAATATGGATGATGATATTTGATCTAGGGTTGAAATCTGATAAGTAGAGATGAAAAGTGAAGGATGTAGAGGTTCATGAAATGACAATCCCTTCCTTTTTATAGCTAATGCTTTCCCCCAAAAGAATCCTAGCCCTTCATCTAAAGAGATAATTGAGGAGTTGGCCCAAAAAAAAATGATTAATCTACATCATCGATTATAGGTTATGGATCAGCCTATGTAGATGAATTGGGGCATGGCCCTCTTGATTTTCAGCCCAATTACCAATAGATGGTTTGGATCAGCCTATGTAGATGAATTGGGGCATGGCCCTCTTGATTTTCAGCCCAACTAACACTAAATGGTTTGGAATGTGAATTGGTTGTAGTTGCTTGCATGGACACTACAAGAAAAGGGACATTCACTGACGGTCATGACCGTCGGTGTATATAGCAATGAATGTCGGTGTAACTTACACCGACACTTTTAGTAAACGTCACTGATGCTACCGTGCCTAAATGTATATACCGATGTTTATTGAAAAACGTCGGTGATACCATTTATACCGGCGTTTATGAACGTCGTTATAAATAAAAATCAAACGTTGTTGTTAAGGTAATCGCCGACGCTTTAAGAAACCGTCGGTGTATATAATATTACACCGACGGTCACGACCGTCATTAAATCCCAAGTGGGCCTTTGGATACGTATATTTACCGTCGTTTAGTTGACCATCGGTATAAGAATTACCGATGTTTTATTGACCAACGATAAAGTCCCTCACTAAAAGAATCATGGGGATTTATGGTTTGAATCTCCGACGGTTTAGTAACCGTCGTTAATATTACCGATGGTCATAAACGTTGCTAAATGTGAGTCCGTCACTATACAGCGACGTTCACATGACCATCGGTGAATCTTGGTTTTTTTTTTTTTTATAAAAAATCACTGATTGTTTAATTCTCCCTAAATTTCGGTACATTTACACTACAACACATGTGTTAATCTGGTGTACACCTGTTTACATTTGAATACAAACAACGACATAAATATATCCACATCTACAACTTGTTTGGATACACAACCATTACATTATGCACAACCTGTTGACAAGTACAAGTAACTACATCCACAAATTGTATTAGTAGAACCAGTATACACAACATCCACATAAATACATCCACATCTCACATGAACTGAAGAAAAGTATACATCCACATGAGTTAATCTCCTGTATACACAACATCTATATAATACATCCACATGAATCCATGACTGGGGAGCTACATTGGGCTAAAGCCTACAATTCTCGGCCCAACTCATCCCTACAAATATTTTCTTCACACTAACATAAAGGCTGTCTAGGCTTGGTAATATATGTTCTTCCCAAGCAAGTAAGCATCACACCCATAAACTTCAAGAAATCCACACCCTACAGCAGCCTCCTCCACTGTCAAATCTGTGTCATGAAGACAAAATCATATGTAACCAAAAGCTCCATGCTTGCCAATGATCACAATAGATATATATATATATATATATATATATATATATATATATATATATATATATTACGTCACCAACAACGTACTAAGTCATAACTATCACCTGGTTTCACATGCAACTAAGGATATAAACAGAAGAGGAGTAGAGAATAGGCACCTCAATAATATGATCCAAAGCACCTCAATAATCATTCGCCAACCTATGCGAGTGAGAAAGGTAGGCTAAGAAAACCATGATCAAAGATTAAACAGATAAATGTTTTGAATGATGAGTAGTTCATGAGGGGCAGGACATCGGCTCACTGATAAGAACATAGTTTATCAAATCCTTTTCTGGACATGTCCTTTTGCATTATAGACCCAATGTCCTTACAAATCTGAAAACAGTTTTTGATTTTTGTATATTAATAGGAACTAAGATTTATGTGTCACTAAACCTTTCTGTCTCATATAAGGATGTATCTGTGTCTCGTGTATCCGTGTATAAATTGCATAAATCAAATAAAAATGAATTGTAACTACTGAGAGGATTTGGAGATATTCGAACCAGAAGGTCAAGTTGGAGGAGGAGACCGGCAATGACAGGGCATTGATACTGGGGGGCTGTTTGTAAATAAATGAGGAGAGTATGCATTGTGCTGAAGGCTCCTTCATCCTTTATGATATGAAGAAGCTGCTCATTAAATGTCCTCCTACAGAAAAATAGCTCAAACAGGTTGGAAAATCCAGATAATAATGGAATAACAACTCAACTCAACTCAACTAAGCCTTTGTCCCAAAGTAGTTGGGGTCGGCTAATGAATCCTTTAGAAAATTTTCATGAAGAAGGTGAAAGGATTTACCCTCTGAGAATTTTCCCTAACAGGAGCACCGAAGCCGTCTTTGGCTTTAAGCACATCTCCGAAAAATTCTCCTCTTTTTCCTTAAGAATCATAAGAAGGGCTTGGACCAAGTCGATCTCAATGAGACTAGTCCATGAAGGCCTCAAAAGACAAATCAATACAATAGCCTCCACCAGCCCCTTTTTGAACAAAGCAACCACGCATTCCACGTCTGTGTCGACCCTTGTTAGTGTCTGAATTACGACTTTGTCCCTCGATGCTAGCTCAGAAAGGAGAAATACTGTTGCCTTCAGCACTTGGGGATGAACAGAGTTGAATAGTATCTCAACAAATCCATTAAGAACTGCTGTTTGACAGTGTTGTTTGAATTTCGGGTACTACATTGGCTTCCTCCCAGAATCGTTCGATTTGTAGAACTGCCATTTTTGACTCATTCAATATCTCTGATGTACATAAGCGTGAGATAGCGAGGCGAAGGTCACCTATAGTACCATCAATGGTGGCCTGGCTTATGACACTGATTGGAGAAGTTGAAAGCTTGGTTGGACTGAAAAATTGGTCACTTTTGGGACTTGGGTTTTCTGATTGAATTGTATTAAGTTGGGATTGTTCTCTTGCCAACTAGCAATGAGCTGTTTGAGGACGTAGTTTGTCCTGGGCATTTGGGTACTCTGTAACTCATATGTTTGGCCAGTTTCAAGGGTCACTGGATCAACAAATAGATTGCTTGTTATGGGGCAGACAAAGTCCTTTGGAGGAGTTTGTTTTTCATTTATAGAAGCACTATCAGAATCCGCCATTAGACGATCTGGAAGGCTGAAATTAAAACAAACAGAAGAGAGGAATCAAATATAAAGGTTACGGTAACCTATTTATGGAGGGGAAATGATATCAGCATAACCATGTTTGATATTTGCACTAACCCAACTTGTCTTTTATTATTTAAAGAGCTCTCAAAGGTTATTACAGTTCCTAAAAAGCTTTGACAATCCAATTAAAAGGAAAAGACAAGCTGGATTAGTGCAATTATTAAAACATGGTTGTGCTGATATCATCTCCCACTATAGAATTGACAAAAAAGAAAAGAAAAAAGGAACCAATCAAATATAAAGGTGATGGTATGTAATTTATAGAAGGGAAATGATATCAGCATAACAATGTTTTGATATTTTCACTAATCCATCTTGTCTTTTATTATTTAAAGAGCTGTCAAAGGTTATTACAGTTGGCAAATAGCTTTCACAATCCAATTAAAAAAGAAAAGACAAGCTATATTAGTGGAATTATTAAAACATGGCTGTGCTGATATCATTTCCCATTATAGAATTGACAGAAAAAAAAAGAAGAAAAAAGTAACAAAGAGGAATCAGAACTTGGAAGTGATGATGAATATCATGGGATTTGTGGTGTGAAAGAACACTAATAAAAACCAGTTAAAAGAAAGAAAAAAAAGAAAAAAAAGGGACCCAATAGATAAGATAGTGTAAGAAAACAGAGGTTAGCTAAAATATCAAAATATGGTTTGTGCAATTATTAAAACAAGGTTATGATTGATGATAGCATTTCCCATTATAGAATTGACAAAAAAAGAGCGAAATGAAATCAGCACAACCATTCCATAATATTTTCGCCAACCCATCTTGCCTTGTAGTATTTAAACAGCTGTTAAAAGGTTATTACATTTCCCAAAAAGCTCTCACAATGCCAATTAAAGAAGAAAAGAAAACTGGGTTTGTGCAATTATCAAAATAAGGTTGTGCAGATAACATTTCCCAAAAAAAAAGAAAAAAAAGGAACCAACTGGAACTTGAACCTGGAAGAGAAGATGGATATGTTGGGATTTTGGGGTGTGAAAGATGAGTAATAAAAACCAACTAAAACAAAAAAGAGTCTAATAGAGAAGATAGTAGAAGAAAACATAGGAATCTGATATAAAAATGATACTTTAATTTGTACTGAAACAAAGATTTAATCCATACCGACTGGATTCGGCAGATATGGGTTGTTTCTGCTTGTGGAATTCTGTTTGGATGGGAGGAAACAAAGACAGTTTTCTGTTATTTTCCTACAAGACAAAAAACAGAACCATATTAAGGACATACCAATTGTGAGAGTCATAGCTGTTGTTGCGATTATCCCCCATCACAAACACATAGCCTTTAGGAACAAGCTGCACAAGCAACAGAAAATAACAGCTACCAATATGCGTGAGAAATATCAGCCCCTCTAAATCTAGGGAAAGTGCTGAAAGATTTAGAATGTCAAGTAGCACAATGATGTTCATCCAACAAAATACTAGGCAGTAGTTCTGATGGGGTCCGAACTCTGCAACCAATTGGCTGTTGACACGTGGCCCTCACAGGGACCACTGCAAAGCCAACACATGTCCCTGCTAGGTATGACACCTGGACCAATCAGGGACTTCCACTTGCCCCTCCTAGGTATGAGACCTGGTCCATACAGGGGCCACCACATGTCCTGGACAGGTGGCTCAGAACCACTATAAATAGCCTTCACTTGTGCTAAGGTGAGGGATCTGAGACCAAAAACCCTAAGCTTTTTGCTCTGACATTGCTCTGCACTCCTGCTCATACTGACTTGAGTGTCGAAGCGCCCGTCCGGAGCACCACTCCGGGTTGGTCTTCTGACCCTTTGTATTCTTGTCTGTGCCCTTGTGCAGCGCAGGACTCCATTACCTCTTCAGCAATGGCTTGCCAGATCAGCCCTTCCGGCCCTACCACAACCTGTTACTAATTTTAGACCTAACAGATTTGGCGCCATCCGTGGGACCCCGGAACGAAAAGCTGTTCGGAACCTCACTCAAGCAATGGTAGGAAAAAACGGAAAGCATGTGCCAACCTCCCGGACGACCCGGGCTACAGCCCCCCGCGAAGGAAGAAGCGAGCGACTGGCCTCGCAGATAGAGGTCGGGGCGGTAGGGGAGCAAAGTCCGACTCGCTCGGACCGCTCAGACCCTACCCCGACCCCGAGGGAGATGCAGGCCCTTTTCCAAGAAATGACTGCTGTGATTGCGCAGTTCAGGAATCCGGCTCCCGCACTCCAGCAGCACCCAGCCGAGGCTTCTCAGCCCACCCAGAGGAGGGGAAGCTCCCGCAGAGAGCACACGCCCCCGCCCCGGGAGCAGACTCGTCACTCCACAAGACGAGATCACCTCTCCCGGGACAAGCATGTGCGCCCCGAGCCTCGCCTACATCACCGGTCACGATCTCCCTCCGTACAAAGGCATGGTAGCAAGAGAGACGCCACGCACGGAGAAGGATCGCGGCACCGGCGAAGGAGTCCGGCCAGTCAGTCCGGCTCTGCAATGAGCCCGCCGGCAAGAAGAGAGAGGCCCGTCCACCGGGCAGAAAAGAGAGATGACCCGATGTTACTAAGGATCCAGCATATGGACCACCGGATTGAAGAGCTCGCCAGAGAGCAGGGCCGGTCTGCGTCCCGGATCTTCACAAGCGCTCCCCCATTTTCGGACAGAGTGCTCAGCGCGGCAGCCCCCGAGGGCTGGAAGATGCCGTAGATTTCGCAGTATGACGGGACCACCGACCCCGTGGACCACTTGGAGACTTTCAGGACTACAATGCTCCTCCACGGGGCGTCGGATGGATTCCTTTGCCGGGCATTCCCCACCACCTTGACTGGAGCCGCGAGGGACTGGTACTCGCAGCTCAAACCCAGGTCCGTGGACAATTTTGATGACTTTGGGGACGACCTGGCCCGTCACTTTATGAGCAGCAGAAGACCCAGGAAGACGACGGCTTCGCTGATGGCCCTCAGGCAGGGAGATGATGAGGCCTTGAAAGTGTTCGTTGGTCGCTTTAATAGGGAAGCCCTTCAGGTTCCTAACCTGGATCCCTTTGCGGCCACGAATGCCCTTCTGGCCGGCGCCCGATCAATTGACTTCAGACGAGCAGTGGCCCGGCGCAATCCGCAGTCCCTCGCAGACCTGATGGCCGGGGCGGAGGAGTACATCTCGGTGGAGGAAACTCTCGCCGCCCTGGACTCTGCTAACAAGAGAAGGCCTGAGGAGAAGAACCCTACCAAGCAGCGTAGGGATGATAAATCTCAGAAGAAGGAGAGAAGCCCTTCCCGCAAGGAGAGAAGCCCTCCCCGCAGGGAGAGAAGCCCTTCCCGAAAGGGGAGAAGCCCCCACCCGAGAGAGCATTACACGCGGCTGACCGCGTCTAGAGCACAGATCCTGGCAGCCATTCGGGAAGAGGATTTCATCCGGTGGCCGGAGAGGCAGACCTCGTCGGGAAAAAGAAACATGTCCCAGTACTGCAGGTTCCACAAGGACCACGGCCATGACACCAACGCGTGCCTTCATTTGAAGGAGGAGATCGAGCAGCTGATCAGCAGAGGGTACCTCGGCAGGTACTTAAAAAATGATGACAACAGAAGAGAACGCAAGGACAAGCCGAGGACCAGAGGCAGAAGCCCCCGGGGCGCTCAACCTCTGGGCGACCGCATCCAAGCTCCTGCGCCGGCCAGCCCCCCTTCTCAGGTACCTCAACCTCAACCTCATGGTGTTATTGGTACCATTTCAGGAGGGCCGACCGCGGGAGGAACCTCTTCATCAGCCCGCAGGACTTATGCCCGACAGGTCAACGCCGTCCATACCTGCAGCAAGAAGGCCAGGCTAGAGAACAAGATATCCTTTTCAGATGCAGATCTCGACGGCCTGATCCTCCCGCATGATGATGCCCTGGTCATCACCATGCTGGTGGCGAACTGGGAAATGAAGAAGATCTTGGTCGACAACGGGAGCTCCGCAGACGTCCTCTATTATCACGCCTTCGAGCAGATGCTGATCGGAACTGACCGTCTGAAGCCGGCCAACTCTGATCTGTTCGGGTTCTCCGGAGAAGTTGTCAAAGTTGAAGGGCAGATCGAGCTTCCAGTCCTTATCGGGGAGCCGCCCTGCCAGTCCTTCGCCATGGTGAACTTCTTGGTGGTAAGGGCCAAGTCGGCCTACAATGCTATCTTGGGACGCCCCGGCCAGAATCTCCTCCGAGCTGTTCCCTCCGCCTATCATCAGAAGATGAAGTTCGCTACGCCAGGAGGTATAGGGGAAATCAGAGGGGATCAGCCCCAGTCAAGGCAGTGCTATGCAGCGGCACTGAAAGGGAAGAATGCGTCCGAGTCTCTGCCAATCGAGCTGTTTGATCTAAGGGATGAAGCCCAGATCATAGTAAACGAGCCGGCCGAGGACCTTATATCTATCCCGTTGTACAGCGGTGACGACCAAAGGGTTGTCCAGATCGGCTCTGCTCTGTCAGAGGCCGCGCAGCAGGATCTTGCTCAGTTCCTCAGAGCCAATGCAGATGTCTTTGCCTGGGTTCCTTCAGACATGCCCGGCATCGACCCTGCAATCAGCACCCATGAGCTCGGGGTTGATCAAACCTGCAAGCCCGTAAAACAGAAGAGGAGGCACTTTGCACCGGAGAGGCGAAGGGCCATCAGAGAAGAGGTGGAAAGGCTTCTGAAGGCCGACTTCATCCGCGAGATCCAGTACCCGGACTGGCTCGCGAATGTGGTGATGGTGAAGAAGTCTAATGGGAAGTGGAGGACCTGCATAGATTTTACAGACCTGAATAAGGCCTGCCCGAAGGACAGCTACCCGCTCCCAAAGATCGATCAGCTCATCGACGCTACTGCAGGTCACGAGCTGCTAAGCTTCATGGACGTCTTCTCAGGATATAATCAGATCAGAATGCATGAGTCCGACATTCCGAAGACATCCTTTGTAACCGATCAGGGGACTTATTGCTATCGAGTTATGCCTTTTGGACTGAAGAACGCAGGGGCCATCTACCAGCGGCTCGTCAACAGGCTGTACAAAGAGCAGATCGGCCGCAATATGGAAGTATATGTGGACGATATGCTGGTCAAGAGCATAGCTGCCTGCAATCATGTTGCCGACCTCAAAGAAGCGTTTCAAGTCTTGAGGGAGCACAACATGAAGCTCAATCCGACCAAGTGTACGTTCGGCGTCGGAGCAGGCAAGTTTCTGGGCTTCATGGTAAGCCAGAGAGGGATAGAGGCAAATCCTGAGAAAATCAAGGCGGTGATGGAGCTGACTCCGCCCAGAACTATCAGAGAAGTACAGCGCCTGACCGGGTTAGTAGCTGCCCTGGGGCGGTTCATCTCTAAGTCCGCGGAAAGATGCCTTCCGTTCTTCAACGCAGTCAAAGGTATAAAAACCGCGCCCTGGACTTCGGAGTGTCAAGCGGCATTTGAAGAGCTGAAGCAGTACTTGTCCTCTCTGCCGTTGCTGTCCAAGCCAGAGCCAGGAGAAGAGCTGATTCTGTATCTCTCAGCGGGACCTTTGGCAGTTGCAGCAGTACTGATCAGAGAGGAGTACCACCAGCAAAAGCCGATCTACTATGTCAGTAAGGTCCTCCATGATGCAGAGACAAGGTATCAGCGAGTCGAGAAGCTCGTATACGGCCTCGTTATGGCGGCCAAAAAATTAAGGCCGTATTTCCAGGCGCATACGATCAAGGTCTTGACGGGACAACCCCTCAGGCAGATCCTCCACCGTCCAGACACTTCAGGCTGACTTGTGAAGTGGGTCGTGGAGCTCAGCGAGTTTGACATCAAATATCTGCCCAGGCCAGCAATCAAAGCTCAGGTTCTTGCAGACTTCATAGCTGAATGTACAATGCCAGATTCAGACCCCGGGTCGGAAGCAGTGCTTCCTTCAGAAGCAGAACCGGTTATACCCGAGCAGCAGATCGAAGCCGAAGCGGTTCCGCTTCCCGGGCTTGAGAGTGCAGCTCCACCGACCAGCCCGCCTCCGTGTTCTGAAGAGCCGCTCTGGGAGGTATATGTCGACGGATCTTCAAACAAAAGTGGCAGCGGTGCCGGACTAGTTCTCACAGGACCAGAGGACTTTGTCCTGAATTACGCCCTGAGGTTTGGTTTCCGTACGTCAAACAATGAGGCAGAGTATGAAGCGCTCATCGCCGGAATGAACCTCGCCATACAGGCTCGCACGCAGAGACTGAAGGCGTACTGCGATTCACAGTTAGTTGTATGCCAGATCCAAGGAGTATATGAGGCCCGTGAAGAGCGAATGATCAAATATCTGCAAAGGGTCCGTAGCCTGGCCAGTAAGTTCGGAAGTTTTGAGGTCATCAGAGTCCCCCGGACTGAAAATGCAAAGGCTGATGTGCTCTCAAAGCTAGCGGCAGCGGGCTACACCGCTCTCAGAGAAATTCGTATGGAGTTCCTAAAAACCTCCAGTATTGATGGCCAGCCTGTCGTAGTAATGCAGATCGACGATGAGCCGTGCTGGATGGATGAGATCATCAGATATCTGCGCAGTGGAGAGCTCCCCAGAGAGAAAAAAGAGGCCCGTAAAGTCGTATAGCGGGCATCAAGGTTTTCACTTGACGACGAGACTCTGTACAAGAGATCTTACACCCTCCCGTACTTGAAGTGTCTCCGGCCAACTGATGCCCTGTATGCCCTGCGAGAGACCCATGAAGGGATTTGTGGAGAGCATCTTGGGGGCAAGGCCCTCGCCATCAAAGTCCTTCTAAGAGGACTGTACTGGCCTACATTGAGACAAGATGCACTGAGCCTTGTGAAGAAGTGTCAGAAGTGTCAGAAATTTTCCCCCGCCGTTCACCAGCCTGCCGTGCCAATGGCTCCGATCATCAGCCCTCTCCCTTTTGCTGTCTGGGGAATGGACATTTTAGGTCCTTTTCCGCCGGCCTCCGGAGGCCGCGAGTTCGTCGTTGTCGCCATCGACTATTTTACTAAGTGGGTAGAAGCTGAACCTCTGGCCAAGATCACCGAGCAGAACGTCCAGAACTTTTTCTGGAAATCAGTGGTGTGCAGATTCAGGATACCCCGGGTCCTCATAACAGACAATGGCAAACAGTTCGACTCAAGGAACTTCAGAAAGTTTTGTTTAGATCTGAAGATTGAGCAAATGTTCACTTCCGTGGCGCATCCTCAGACGAATGGACAGACCGAAGTGACGAACAGGACTCTGCTGCAGGGGCTAAAGAAAAGACTGGATGATAAGGCCGGACGCTGGGCTGACGAGCTGTACCATGTGCTCTGGGCGTATCGGACTACCCCACGCACTGCAACGGGTGAGTCACCTTTCAATCTCTCCTTTGGAACAGAGGCTGTGATTTCGGTTGACATCGGCATTCCCTCCCCAAGAATTGTTGACTTCAATGAACAGCTCAATGGGGACGGGCTCCGTGTCAACCTCGACTTGCTTGAGGAAGTCCGTGAGGAGTCTCAGATCAGAGCCGTAGCATATAAGCAGAAGGTGTCTAGATACCATGATGCGAGGATCCGACCAAGGGAGTTCCGCACAGGCGACCTAGTTTTGAGGAAAGCGGCCGTCTCCCAGCCAAGAAGGGTGGGAAAACTCTCCCCGACTTGGGAAGGGCCGTACCGAGTCAAAGAGGTCATCCGTCCAGGAAGCTACCGGCTAGAGACACTTGACGAGCAGCTGCTGCCGCACGCCTGGAATTCCAAAAATCTCCGAATATACTATCAATAGTCTTTTCTTTTGCCTTTGAAGGCCTGTAAAGAATCTCTGTAATGAAATTTCAAAGAGAAATAAAGTGGAGTTGTCACCAAATAGTGTCCCTCACTTTTGAGTCACTAATATATGCCAGCTCCTCCAATAAAAGACTCTAAGTGTTTGCAGACTTAGCTCTCAGCCTAAGTGTTTGCAGACTTAGAGAACGGCAGTGGTGCACTCCGGCGCGTCCAATTTGGTGTGGAGATCAGTTCCAACCACATGGACCCGCCCCAGTGGAAAACCACCTAAAAGACCTGTTCGGCCTGGCCGTCCAGAGCCTAAGCCGGACAGGATATGGCGCAATCGCTAGACGCCAAAAGACTCTAAGTGTTTGCAGACTTAGCTCTCGGCCTAAGTGTTTGCAGACTTAGAGAACGGCAGTGGTGCACTCCGGCGCGTCCAATTTGGTGTGGAGATCAGTTCCAACCACATGGACCCGCCCCAGTGGAAAACCACCTAAAAGACCTGTTCGGCCTGGCCGTCCAGAGCCTAAGCCGGACAGGATATGGCGCAATCGCTAGACGCCAAAAGACTCTAAGTGTTTGCAGACTTAGCTCTCGGCCTAAGTGTTTGCAGACTTAGAGAACGGCAGTGGTGCACTCCGGCGCGTCCAATTTGGTGTGGAGATCAGTTCCAACCACATGGACCCGCCCCAGTGGAAAACCACCTCAAAGACCTGCCCGGCCTGGCCGTCCAGAGCCTTAGCCGGACAGGATATGGCGCAATCGCTAAATGCCAAAAGACCTGTCCGGCCTGGCCGTCCAGAGCCTAAGCCGGAAAGGATATGGCGCAATCGCTAGACGCCAAAAGACTCTAAGTGTTTGCAGACTTAGCTCTCAGCCTAAGTGTTTGCAGACTTAGAGAACGACAGTGGTGCACTCCGGCGCGTCCAATTTGGTGTGGAGATCAGTTCCAACCACATGGACCCGCCCCAGTGGAAAACCACCTCAAAGACCTGCCCGGCCTGGCCGTCCAGAGCCTTAGCCGGACAGGATATGGCGCAATCGCTAAACGCCAAAAGACCTGTCCGGCCTGGCAGTCCAGAGCCTAAGCCGGACAGGATATGGCGCAATCGCTAGACGCCAAAAGACTCTAAGTGTTTGCATACTTAGCTCTCAGCCTAAGTGTTTGCAGACTTAGAGAACGGCAGTGGTGCACTCCGGCGCGTCCAATTTGGTCTGGAGATCAGTTCCAACCACATGGACCCGCCCCAGTGGAAAACCACCTAAAAGACCTGTCCGGCCTGGCCGTCTAGAGCCTAAGCCGGACAGGATATGGCGCAATCGCTAGACGCCAAAAGACTCTAAGTGTTTGCAGACTTAGCTCTCAGCCTAAGTGTTTGCAGACTTAGAGAACGGCAATGGTGCACTCCGGCGCGTCCAATTTGGTGTGGAGATCAGTTCCAACCACATGGACCCGCCCCAGTGGAAAACCACCTCAAAGACCTGCCCGGCCTGGCCGGACAGGATATGGCACAATCGCTAAACGCCAAAAGACCTGTCCGGCCTGGCCGTCCAGAGCCTAAGCCGGACAGGATATGGCGCAATCGCTAGACGCCAAAAGACTCTAAGTGTTTGCAGACTTAGCTCTCAGCCTAAGTGTTTACAGACTTAGAGAACGGCAGTGGTGCACTCCGGCGCGTCCAATTTGGTGTGGAGATCAGTTCCAACCACATGGACCCGCCCCAGTGGAAAACCACCTCAAAGACCTGCCCGGCCTGGCTGTCCAGAGCCTTAGCCGGACAGGATATGGCGCAATCGCTAAACGCCAAAAGACCTGTCCGGCCTGGCCGTCCAGAGCCTAAGCCGGATAGGATATGGCGCAATCGCTAAACGCCAAAAGACCTGCCCGGCCTGGCCGTCCAGAGCCTAAGCCGGATAGGATATGGCGCAATCGCTAAACGCCAAAAGACCTGCCCGGCCTGGCCGTCCAGAGCCTAAGCCGGACAGGATATGGCGCAATCGCTAAACGCCAAAAGACCTGCCCGGCCTGGCCGTCCACAGCCTAAGCCGGACAGGATATGGCGCAATCGCTAGACGCCAAAAGACTTTAAGTGTTTGTAGACTTAGCTCTCAGCCTAAGTGTTTGCAAACTTAGAGAACGGCAGTGGTGCACTCCGGCGCGTCCAATTTGGTGTGGAGATCAGTTCCAACCATGGACTCGCCCTAGTGGAAAACCACCTCAAAGACTCTAAGTGTTTGCAAACTTGGAGACAGAGGTGGTTCACTCCGGCCAATGACATCCGGACAACCACTCTGGCTCGGCAGAAAGACAAGGAAGAAGCACAGACGTCATAAATACAAAAAGCAAGGCAGCCGTACAGACAGTCGGACAAAATTGAATTTGTATTCATATAACAAAAGTGCTATTTTCGCCGAGCTGGCTTACAAAGAATGAGCCTCATGGGCCATTACAAAAAATTCATAAACCAAAATTAAAGATAGGAGCAAGAGGGCTGCCACTCATGCCTCCTCGTCGGCCACCTCCTCGGTGACTGCCTCTGAAATAGGGGCTGCAACCTGGCCGGCCTCAGTGGTTGGAGCGGTGACCTCGGAAGCCAGAACGACTTCCTGTTCCACCTCGATGGGTTGGGAGGAGTCCAGTTCGCCTTCTTCCTCCTCGTCCTCCTCCTCCTCTGGAGGTGCATACGGGACGGCCAGTCCGTCCAGGGAAATGTCGGGGTGAGTCTTCTTCACCTGCTCGGAGCAGAGAAGGAACCCCGCCTTATAGGCCTGGAGGCCCAAGTTGAAGAACTGTGTGTCCTTCCTCTTCTCAGTTTCCTTCACGGCCTCCCCCACTGCCGCTTTCACGGCCGCCTTGATAGCCGTCTTCTCCCTCTGACCGGCTCTTTCTTGCGCATTTAGGAGATCCTGCACGGCCTGGTTTTTGACCCTCTGCAGCTCCTCCTTCAAGCTGTTGAATTCGGCCTCTTTGACCTGAACGGCTTCGGTAAGCCCGTCCTTGTCCTTCTGGAGCTGGCTCTTCTCGGACTCTATCTGTGTGAGCGTATCAGAGAAGAGATAACGCTTCTTGGCCATGTCCCTTGAGTACACCTGGAGTTGATAGAGGGCGGAGGCGATTGCCGCTTCGCAGGTCTCCGGCGCCTCCTTCTCGACGTCCCGCCGGTCGCGCGGGAGGACGCACTGGTACATCAATTCTGTGGCCACCCGGCTATCCCCTAGGCCGGTGTCTGTTTTCTGCACCGCCCAGTTCGGGCGGAAGACATTGTCACCTCTCGCCGCCGTGGCGGCAGGGATGCCCAGGACCGGCCCGCTGTGTTGGGGCTCTGTCACCCTTGCAGACCCGGAGCTCTGCCCGGCGAGATTTGCCCGGCTCGACTTGACGGACAGCTTATGCATCGCCCGGCTGCTTTTGAGAGGCTCGGCCAGTGCGGCCATTGCCAGAGTCGACTCCGGCACCTTTCTTTTCTTGCCCTTGGGTTGGGGCTGCTCCTGCGTTGGGGACGCTTGGGAGGTCTGCCTGATCTTGTCCAGCATGGACATCTGCTTCACCATTTCTGGACGCGAGAACAAAATACAGTTAGAACCATAAAAAAGGAACAGTTCAAAAAATAAAAGCTGGCCTAAAGAGTCTACGTACGTGCCGGCGTCGCACGGCTAATCCCGAGCGCTACCAGGACGGCCTCTTCGGAGAACTCCGAGCAGTTTATTTGACCGCGCTTCAGCTCTTCTTTGATCAAAGCGAAGGTCATGTGGTCGTAACCCTTAAGGGCTGGCTTCTGACTAAGGTTCTGGGTGTCCGGCGTTCTCCATTCCAACGAGAACGGCCAGTGGGAGCCCGGCTCGGTGTCCCTAGCGTAGAAAAACCTGTTCATCCATGTGTGAATGGAAGTAGGTATGCCAGTAATCATTTTCACTTCGGGCCGTTGGCTGATGTAGATCCAGCCGCCCTCCTTGTGCCTCTTCAGATGCGCACACATCCTGAAGACGGGCACGGTGGGGTTCCAACGGAGACGAACTCCCAAAAAATAAAGGAAGCCGACCAGCGTCCTCCAAGAGTTCGGCACGACCTGTGTAACCGCCAGCCCGTAGTACCTCAGTACATCGACAAAAAACGGATGCAAGGGAAGCCTGAGCCCGGCCCGGAAGGCTTCTTCGTATACGCAGAGATCTGCACTATCGTTGCTGGCCCGGTCCCCTTCAACGGCCGCCCTCAAAGTGTACCGATCAGGGATACAGTATTTGTCCCTGACGGCCTGAAGTTTGCCCGGCCCCAGATGGTTCACCTCGCGCAGGGCCCCGATGTTGTACTGCGGATTGGCCTCCATCCGTGCCTCCGCTATCACCTCGACGGGCGCGCGCGACGAGCGAGGAATTACTGCCTCGACGTCTTCTTCATCGCCGCTGGTTTCTGCCCGGTGCGGTCCGTCCTCACGGACCGGGATTGTGTCTAAGTCCACAATCACTTCCTCCCCGCTCTCCTCGTCTACAATTATTATCTCTTGGTTCTCAACACCGGGCTCCGTAGGAGAGGCCGGCCTCGTCCTCTCCGACGCCCCGGACCCCGTACTACTGGTCGAACCGGACTCCTTTGAGCCAGAGTCCGACTCCGAACTAGTGCTAGACATTAAAAGGAAAGCAAAGAAAAGCTAAAAGAAATTACCGAACTGAAGTGTTGACCGAAGATCTCCGGGCTCACTGATCCGAAGCGGGCAGAAATTTGAATAGCCGAGCAGCAGAGGAGGAGAGTAAAATGTGAAAAGTGAAAAATGAGGAGTAAAACTCCGGTATATATAGGCTGGGAAGAGCGGGAAAAATCCCGCCCTTTTCCCACCAGCCCGAGTGTGCCACGTCACCTACCGCATTAAATGCGCCGCTCGCATTAAATGCGCCGTCCGCATTAAATGCGCCGCTCGCATTAAATGCGAGGTACAAGTTCCAAAGTGATCAGACGCCAAAAGACCTGCCTGGCCTGGCCGTCCAGCGCCTTAGCCGGACAGGATATGACGCGTTCGCTAGAAGACAAAATTCTGCCCGGCAGAGCCGCCCAGAAGGCTTAGCCGGACAGGATATGGCGCGATCGCTACGCGACAAAAGACCTGCCCGGCCTGGCCGTCCAGCGCCTTAGCCGGGCAGGATATGACGCGTTCGCTAGAAGACACAATTCTGCCCGGCAGAGCCGCCCAGAAGGCTTAGCCGGACAGGATATGGCGCGATCGCTACGCGACAAAAGACCTGCCCGGCCTGGCCGTCCAGCGCCTTAGCCGGACAGGATATGACGCGTTCGCTAGAAGACAAAATTCTGCCCGGCAGAGCCGCCCAGAAGGCTTAGCCGGACAGGATATGGCGCGATCGCTACGCGACAAAAGACCTGCCCGGCCTGGCCGTCCAGCGCCTTAGCCGGACAGGATATGACGCGTTCGCTAGAAGACAAAATTCTGCCCGGCAGAGCCACCCAGAAGGCTTAGCCGGACAGGATATGGCGCGATCGCTACGCGACAAAAGACCTGCCCGGCCTAGCCGTCCAGAGCCTATGCCGGACAGGATATGGCGCAATCGCTACGCGACAAAGGGTCTGCCCGGCCTAGCCGTGGCGCTCAGGAGATCTGTCCGGCCATGACGCCCAGGAGGTTTGGCCGGCCAGACTTCTGGTCCAAATTTTGGCCGGACTGGATAGCCTAGAGCCTCCTGTCCGGCCGTGCTCCTTCAGGCCAAGCTTCAAGGCCGGACCAGGCCGCCCGGAGGCCCCTGTCCGGCCGCGGTTTCTCCTGGCCCAGTCTGAGGCCGGCCTCAGCTGCCCAGAGGCCTTAAGGTCGGCCGGATGTTGTTTTAACCCTCTATTTGCTTCCCCTCGCCGCTGTCATGACTCGGAGAACCAGGGGGCAACTGATGGGGTCCGAACTCTGCAACCAATTGGCTGTTGACACGTGGCCCTCACAGGGACCACTGCAAAGCCAACACCTGTCCCTGCTAGGTATGACACCTGGACCAATCAGGGACTTCCACCTGCCCCTCCTAGGTATGAGACCTGGTCCATACAGGGGCCACCACCTGTCCTGGACAGGTGGCTCAGAACCACTATAAATAGCCTTCACTTGTGCTAAGGTGAGGGATCTGAGACCAAAAACCCTAAGCTTTTTGCTCTGACATTGCTCTGCACTCCTGCTCATACTGACTTGAGTGTCGAAGCGCCTGTCCGGAGCACCACTCCGGGTTGGTCTTCTGACCCTTTGTATTCTTGTCTGTGCCCTTGTGCAGCGCAGGACTCCATTACCTCTTCAGCAGTGGCTTGCCAGATCAGCCCTTCCGGCCCTACCATAACCTGTTACCAATTTTAGACCTAACAAGTTCTGTTGGTTATGCAGAAACTACTGTCTACAGACCCAACTTTTTGTGTATTTGTAATTATCATACAAGCATCCAGAAATTCGGGATTTTCTCGCTCAATTTTGGAGAAGATAATCAGCAAATAAAACAAGTTTGAGATATGTGGAATGAGATAATACCACTGGATCCATTTCATAAGCAAGCGAGATCTGAAGAACACTCCAAATTCGATCCGACCAATAAGGGATTTGAATGGATCGTGACTAAGACATGTGGATCTGTTGACACCCCTGACCTATCACCTACATTATTCAAAAAATAAACACTAGTGAGATCTCATCGTCATTCGTGACTTACTTGACAGGGGTATTTTAGTCCTTTCACCTAAAAACCCCAAATGTAAGTAACATAAAACAGTAAAGCATTTCTTTCTAGTCATCAAAGATCCATGTTTCATTTCTGAACCAAACAGTAAATATAAGTTCATGTGCAGGCTCATAAGCAAATCTTCCCAAACTAATAGAAAGGTATAATTTTACAAAAAACAGACAAAGTGTTTAATGGAAAGGATCACCATGACCATCACCACCTCCCCCACCATCACCATTACCATCACCATCCCCAACGCCAAACATACACAAAAAGCCAAAAAGTTCTACGACATCAAGAATGATAGAATATTAGTATACTTATCAATAAAAGTATCATCAAGCACCAATAAATTCATGCCTTGTATATCATTTACTTACTAGGTTGGACGGCCAAGCGATTGTTGCCTTATACATGGACCGATGCTCAAGCCCTGAACCCAATGAATGACGTCAGATTACTCTGGATCGCTTCCATCATCATCCGAGAAGCTACTCTCATCTTCAGTGCTATTGTCTAGCTCCATATCAGATTCTTGGTCTTCTTGGTTAGATTGGATAAACATTTCCAACGACCCGTCAATCTCAAGCCCAAGTATATCGTTTCGTTCCCAACCAAGAACATCATCCATATTTTGTTCTTCCACTGCCTCTAAGGGTGTCAATTTTGGCTAGAGCTCGGCTCGAATCCTTAACGAGCCGAGCCGAGCCGGCTCACGAGGCTAGTTAAGCTTAACGAGCCGAGCCTAATTTAGGCCAGGCTCGGCTCGGCCCGGCTCGTTAAGAATTTAATATATTTAAATATATATATTATATATTAATTTATACATTAAAAGGCTTGTCCAGGGAGTGAAAGGGGGGGGCAAAATATGTCACTTCATTTTTGGAACCCCATTTGTTACTAGGACCACCCCCCATAGTGTAAAAAAAGTAGTCAAATTACACTAGTAGGGCTGTCCAGGGAAGATGAGGGGTGTGAACATAATATAACCCGAGCTCGGTAAGGCTCGCGAGCCTGGCCGAGCCTGACCGAGCTGAGCTGAGCCGAGCCCGAGCCTCGTTCGAGCCCGAGCCGAGCTTTTGAGCTTAACGAGCCGAGCCGAGCTTGGCCAAGCTCGGCTCGGCTCGGCTTGGCTCGGCTCGTTTACACCCCTAACTGCCTCGCACTGTATATATGTCTCTGGATTGTCCCCGATCACATCGAAAATGTCCCTAGGTTTTGTCTTGAGAATCACGTGCCAGTCTTTATTATTGGGGTGATCTTGTACGTAGAAGACCTGTTCTACTTGAGCTGCGAAGACGAAAGGTTCATCTTCATAACCACGACGTGCCATATTTACAACCGTAAAACCAAACTCATCTTTATTACTCCTCTAAACCAATCACACTTAAATAGCAATGCCTGTAGGCGTCTGAAATAGTCAACTTCGATGATATCTGTTAATACGCCGTAGTAAGTGACATCACCTGCTACTGGGTTCAAATCCCTTGCACTCGCAAAACATGATGTCCGTGCAGAGATAACCACTCCACTATTCTGTGTTTTTCGATTTTGCTCGCGCGCTTTCGTGCGAAAGCGAATTCCATTTATAACATACCATGTACAACTACTAACATTAGGATTTGGGCGACCACTCAACCACCTCAATTTTTCTGATATCTCCTCTCTTCTTCCCTCATGCAACGCTTCAACTTGCTTAGAGTGACATTCTATTAAAATTATAGAATAATCTTCTATTAAATTTTATATAAGGTCAGTAAACCCCTCCATCTCATGCTTACATGTGCTTTAAACCAATCTGAGAAGTGATTTTTGTGACTGCATTCTATATCCATTGGCCGAGCATGAGGATTGTTTCTCTTCAATTCATCCTTGTGTGTTCTGCATTTGAAATAATATACATGAGACGAGAGAATGGGCCCACTAGTTTAAATGTTGACAAGTTGAATTGACTTAAGAAATGGTTCGACTGCGTCGCAATTGAAGAGAACATATCGATGTGCCTGCTCTACTGTTATTTGATCTAGGGTTAACATACAAACCTTTCCTATAGGGCGTCCTGATGCTGAGAAAATTGAAAAACCTTCTTCTATTTCGCACCGAGAGTCTTCTACATTCCTTCTTTCTCGGTTCAGTTTTGATTCAACCCCTTCAAGATATCTTGAGCAAAAAGTCAAACATTCTTCAGCCAGGTAACCCTCTGCTATAGATCCCTCAACATAATTTCTATTGCGCACATATGATTTTAATATGAGAAGGTACCTACAAAACATCACCTCTTATATTAATTTTACTAATACGATTATGTAGAAGACTAAAACAAGTTTTGCATCATTCTTTATACCAACCGTATATACCTTTCGATTGGGTACATCCATCGGTACTGTACCGGTCCACCTAATCTTGCTTCGTCAGCTAAATGAATAGGTAAGTGCACCATAATATAAAAAAAGGCCGGCGACTTCCATGTATTCTTTTTGTTGAGAAACAGTCTGAGCCAAATAAGCTCAAAAGTAGTGATAGTGGTCCACTATACTATACTCCCACACTAGATTGCAAAACCATATTATTTGTTAATCTACCCTAAAGCTAAAGTTCTTTGCTAATGGATTTCAGATTGCCCAAGTTTCTTTGCATCCATATTGGAGAAGATTGATTTGGGATGATTATATGCACGATCTCTTGTAAAGTTTTTTGGTAATGGACTTCTTATTTCACAAGTTCCCATACATCCATATTGGAGAAGATTAATTTGGGATGATTATATGCAGGATGTCTCACCGACTTCTTTGTCGTGTTCCATTCTAGGTAATAAAATTATTAGGTAATCTTACCAAAAAGGGATTTGCTAGGGTCCATCACAAAAGCCATTCGCAGGTCGCCCGGGATAAGCAGTTTTGAACATAACTCCTTGAAGAAGGTGCACAGCTCGATCAATACCGTGCTAACATTTTTAGGCAACGTTCTTCGAAGAGCCAAGGGTAGTAACTGTTGCATCAACACATGAAATTCTTGGCTCTTCAATCCTAAAATCTTGCGTTGTTTGATATTCACACGTCGGGAGATATTCGATGAATAGCCATTTGGAACTTTCACATTCTTCAAGATGTTGCAAAAAACCTCCTTTTCCTTTGTAGACATTGTGAAGCATGCTGGAGGTAAGTATGTTTTGTTGTTTGACTTAGTAGTTGGGTGTAGAGTTCCCCTTAGTTTCATTGCGAGTAAATCTAACCGCGCTTTTACACCATCCTTTGTTTTTCCTTCAAGATTTAGTAACGTTCCAATTACATTATCACACACATTCTTCTCAATGTGCATCACATCTAAATTATGGCGCAGAAGGAGTGATTCCCAATATGGGAGAGTGAAGAATATGCTTTTCTTCTTCCAATTATGTGGTTTGGAAGGCTTATTTTGATTCTTTTGGGTGGCAGAAATAGAACTCTTATCAGCCTCACTTGATTACATTAACCATTTGCAATTGATCGAGTGCTTGCCGGCCTGTCATCGACCTTGGGGCTGCCCTCTTCTCCTCTGTGCCATCAAAACTCATCATATCAAACCGAAATTTATGCTTAGCAGGTAAGAATCGTCGATGACCCATGTAACATTGCTTTCTTCCATAGTTCAACCACCGAGAACATGTGTCTTTACCGCAAGATGGGCAAGCAAGTTTACCTTTGGTGCTCCATCCTGATAAGTTAGCATATGCAGGAAAATCGCTAATTGTCCACAATAGAGCCGTGTGCATTTGAAATGTCTCATTCCTTGAAACATCAAATGTCTACAAGCCATCCACCCATAATTCCTTCAACTCTTCAACCAAAGGTTGCAAATAGACATCTATGTCATTTCCAGGGCCAGATGGTCCGGGAATAAGCAATGAGAGCATCATATACAGTTGCTTCATGCACATCCATGGTGGATGGCATGAGAACAACGGGCCACGTGCTATGGGCAATACTCATCGTCCTGAAGGGATTGAAGCCGTCGCTTGCTAACCCAAGTCTAACATTGCGAGGCTCTGAAGAAAACTCTGGATATTTGTTGTCTAGCTCATGCCATGCCGGGGAGTCTGCAGGATGCCTAAATATACCGTCTTTTGTTCGTCTGTCATCATGCCATGCCATAAAAGAAGCTGTTTTATTCGACATGTATAGCCTCTGCAACCTTGGTTTTAGTGGGAAGTGACGCAGAATCTTTGCAGGAATTTTTGGGCCCATTTTAGAGGTTTGAGTTCTTGCATCATCCGGATGTAGTGCATCTGTTTTCCACCTGGAAGCACCACATATGCGACATACAGACTCTTTGGCATCTACCTTCCAATACACCATACAATCGTTGGGGCATGCATCTATTTTATCGTAGTGGAGTCCCAAATCTCTAATTATCTTCTTCGTATGATAAAATGACGCTGGCAATGGTTCACCCTCAGCAAGTGCCTCCTTCAACAACTCAAGTAACATGGTGAAAGATTTATTACTCCATCCATTGAGACACTTTATGTGAAAAAGCCGAACAACGAAGGATAATTTACTGAGCTTGCTGCCTGGGTATAATTCTTGCTTGGCATCCTCTAATAATTTGTAGAATTTCTGCGCATTTGCGTCTGGCCCCTCCCCACTAGCTTGAGCCGGCATTGGCCCATCATCTCCTGGCACATTGTCCTCATTACGGTTCAGCCATAGGAATATGTCCTCTAATAATTCATGCATCTCATCTTGTATCATCAGCTCTTCGTTCGCTTGGCGATGTGAATCAGCCGTAACACCCGACGATGATCCTGCTTCCCCATGGAAAACCCATCTGGTGTAGCCCTTCATGATCCCATTGACAATCAAATGCTCTCGGCATTCAATCACATCAAGCAATGTACGGTTCACACAAATAACACATGGGCATTTGATCTTGTTCCCAAAATGCGTATTAGCAAGTGCGAATTTAAGAAACTGATTAACCCCATCCGTATACGCTGGAGCAATCCTATTTAATCCAAAGTTGAACACGAGTGAGACGTATATATTAAAATAACGAATAAGCCAAATCGAGGGAAAGTAATAATACTTATGATGGTCGTACCTTAGCACTTCCATCCAACTTTTATCCATTGCTTTTCTCCTGGATTTTTGAAAGGCTAATTGATTTGAATGGAAGGATTCTATATGGCTGAAAAAATAAACCCACATTGCTTTTAATCAACCAAATTGGTTATATATGAGTGTATGAAATGGGAAGAATTAACCTAAACCTAAAATGAAAATCCAAACCCTGACAAGAACTATTACATGAATAGTAATTAAATGACAACCAACCAAGCTTTGTTTAAGGAGATATTATATGATGGAGGGCTGTATGAACATTTACGCACCATCCCATCCTTGATATTTGATCCAATAGCAGCTCACTTTTTGAGGAGCTGCTGTTAGATCAAATATCAATGATAATACTTCTATTCTACAGCAATAAGTGTTTATACTTCAAACAATGTGGGCCTAAGGGATTCATTTAAGAAAATACATTCATTTACTTACAAGTCAAAATTACACATAGTACTGGACTATTGATGACCCATAGGAAACATAAGAATCGGAGCAAAGGAACCGACATTGCAACAATCGAGGCCACCCCTTGACAAACACCCTCACACCATAGATCAACACTACTCCATACACAATACTTCATGCCCTCACTACGAGGGAATGTGTTCTGTGCCCTAATAGAGTTTGGACCTACATTGAGAGATCTGAATACATTTCTTTTAGAATTGAGTTTAGACTCAAAGATCTCAGATTGTTACATAGAACTGGAAAAGTCTGAGCCAAAATTGTTAGCTCACCTAAGGACCTATCGTGACACGTGCGGAAGAGACAAAGAAAGGGGGCATGAATCCCCACAAAAGGCAAAAATCAATTTGAAATTGACTAAATCATAGGTTAATTTCACCATCGTCTTTATTTTCTAAACAGCATCACATGCATTTTAGAAGTGTTTTCGATCACTTTTTGGTATAATCAAAGTTTTACAAACATTAAATAGAATGATATGGACCTATCAGATCCAAGGAATAACATAACGGGCGATGATATTTTCACCACCCACCCCTGCAGTACGCATTCGCCCCCCCCCCCCCCCCTCTTTTAACGTGATTTGACGTAAAAAAGCGTTAAAGTTGCCCACTGTTCAGGTTATAAGGGGGGGCCAATGCTTTGTGCAGAAGAGAGGGAGGGGGGGTGAAAATATCATAGCCCATAACAATATCCTATAGTTAGAATAAAGCAATCATTAGACAGTGATAATATGCATTGGGTGTTTCCCTACCAATGATTATGTAAATGTATTTTATACTCTCGTGTGTTTGCTTAGGATCTCCATTGCAATGAACAAGATAAGTCACCTTGTTTCTTTCAGGCAGGCTCAAGTGTTAGCTGCAAAAGAATGTGATGTCTAGTTAACATTCCCAACTCAAATACATTTAATTTCATCCACTTAAACAACCAAAATGAAATAGAACCGCAGAAACTAATCTAAACAAAATTAAGGAAACAGAACAAAAGCTAATGCCAATGAAACATAAAACTAATCTGAATGATAAATGACGTTGGGGGATATAATGCCTAAGCTTACTACATTTGGCTCTTCATCACTCCTTACAGACAACTCCAACATATCCTCCCTAAGCTTAATGCATTTGGCTCTCCCTCATTTCTTACAAGCAAAACCGAAAATCCTCACTTACCATGAGTTCTAAAAGCATGGAAGCTCCTCAACTTTCAGCTTCTCTACCCTTTCCTGATTTCGTGTTTCATTTTTATCCTCCTTTGTAAACTTCTTTCTCGATTTCTTGCACAGTGTTTTCGCCTATTGTCAAGAACCCATTTCATATGGCCATCAAATTCACAGTTTCATTGGCAAAATGCAGAATATTTTTACCGAGAACATAAGGTCGGTCAATACCGGCACCTCCGAATCAAGCGAACAAGGAGAAGAGACCAGAGAGATGAGATGAAAGCATCTCTTTCTTAGAGTCTGTTTGGATAAATGGCTCAATTATCAACATGCCACTTGCCCCCTTTGTAGGGACACTCTAGTGCAGTGCCGAAAGGCGGCGAAGCTCAGAGAATTGGAAGAGTTTGATTCAGATCAGGCCATTCCAATTTCATCTTTGTTGGCTCCAAATAATGGTGGCTATGTAATCTTGTGTAATTGAAGGATTAATTATCTCCATAAGTAGAATCATCATCACTTCATGTTGTTTCCTTTGTACTTACACCATCCCCTATATTTATATTTGTTGTAATTTTGTAGGAAACTGAGTTTGATATATAGATGCATCCCTTTCTAGATTACTAACTTTCTTCATTAGCTCTTACAACAAGTTCAAAGAAGCTGCAAAACAAATAGATGGGTTGTATTTATCAAAATTCAAAACCAAGGGACTTAAACAAGGGCTCTTTTCTATATTTAACCTTTTCTGGCAATGGATGGGAATTATGAGTGGTATCTACTGCTCATTATCCCCAGCCATTGAAATGAAAGAGTTATCTTTGAATTCGTTTTAAGCCATCGTTAATGGATCCATGTGTTCAGAGGGAAGCTTCCCAGTGAAGTCACTGTTGCATGTTGTTCTCCTAGACCCAATGTACATGTGGGGTGTTGCTGTGGTGATCAGTTCAGTACCTCATCTTGTTAGCCCCAAGCAACCATTCTAAATGTAGTATGATCCTGGACATATGATCGTAGCCCTAGAACAAAAAAAAAAGCCTTTCTCATGCATTATTCCAGAAAATTTCAATCATTGAGAGTTGGAGATCATACAGATACAGGTAGAAGATGAACACTCTTGGCCCGAATCTCATATTCCTATTTTATAAACACCGAAATCTTCCTATTCTTATAATTGACCTTAAATGCATTAACAGAAACCCTATCTTGGAACTATATATACCCTTAAAATCGAACAGAATGCATTAAACTAAACCCTAGATTGAATAGAAATAAATCAAAAAAGGGGGTGAACAAAAAAAAACCCGTACCTTTCTTCTTCTTCTTCTTGAACAAAAACAATCCGTACCTTTCTTCTTCTTCTTCCTCCTGTTACTCCTTTCTAATGGGAAAAACCAGAGCAGAGGTTGAAATGCAATCTTTCCTTGAACCTAAACGGATGAAGATTAGGGTTTTTTTCTCCAGCTAATGGTCTGAAATGGATCAAAGAGAAACCTAGAGAAGGGTTGGTGGAGAGATTTCTAAAGATTTCCAATCCATTTCTTATTGATCGAGATGCAAATCGAGTTTCCTCGAGGGTTTTTTTCTCCAGCTAATGGTCTGAAAGTGAGGTTTCGATTTAGAAGGCGGAAAATGGGTTTTGCTCGAGGGTTTTGTTCCGAAAAGGATAGAAATTTTTAGAAAGCGCGGGGTCGGAAAACCTAGGGCGCGACTTTACCTTTTCATGAGTCACCGACGCTTGGGCTAAAATGACGGTAGTTGTTATATTCAGAGACGTTTCTTGAACGTCACAAAAAATAAAAGAATTTATCCGATTAATTACAGACGTTTTACATAGAAAATGTCGGCAAATACTTACTTTTAGTGGCGTTTGTGAAACGTCGGTAAGTAGATACGACACAATTTTTGGGCTGGATAAGTTACTGGCGCGGGAGTACTCTTTCACCATCGTTCTATGTTATAAATGTCGGTGCATATATAATTTTAGGAGCGTTTTTTTCGAACGTCGGTAAAGGAACGTCGCTAATTAACATTATTCTTGTAGTGGGACATGCGGCATTATATCAAGCTTATGATTGTCTAATGCAAAATGATAAATTCACACCACTCTCCTTTCAATGGACAGCCCACCCTAATGCATTTTGACCACATTTTTACACTATAGGGGGGCTGAAACAACAATAGGGGTCTTTTTTTTATTTTGAAAAAAAACAAAAAACAGTAACAAAAGGGAAGATAATACACCCTACGCCTTTTGTACTCGGGACAGCCCTCTCTAATAAATCTTGTTTAACTAATTTCCAAATTCTAGGAGGGTCTGTGCAGGAAATGCGGGTGAATATTTTCTTTC
The DNA here is from genome assembly GCF_043159265.1 of Tasmannia lanceolata. Lineage (NCBI taxonomy): Eukaryota > Viridiplantae > Streptophyta > Magnoliopsida > Canellales > Winteraceae > Tasmannia > Tasmannia lanceolata. The sequence goes on along the minus strand of NW_027518684.1, from coordinate 29,844,352 downwards.
CCTCTTATTTTTCTTCCTAAAGAAATAACCTTGGTATCATTGTGCTTTGATATTGGCACCACCACTTTATTTTTACCTTTTGATTGCTTCTTGTAGTCACGTACTAATATAAGCACAACCATATTCTAATATTTGCACCATTTCATCTATGTCTTTTCAAAGAGGTTCTTCAGAAATGTAACAATCTTTGATAAAAAATTTAACACTAAAAAGACAAGATGAATTAGTGACAATATCAAAATAGGGTTAAAATCAAGCGTTTGGAGCTTGGGAGTGTGAATAAAGGAGTGCCACTACCAAAACTCAGGGTGTTTTGTAATTTTTGCAAATTTCAAGAAAATGAGGGAGGGAACTGAGGCAACTTGACGAGCGTCTCAATAGGGGTTCAGGGATCATTCGAGCTCCACAAAGGTTTCAACAATAATATGTAAGTGGACATTTTTCAGGTTGTTAGGTTCTTTCACGGTTGGAGCTCGATTCTTTGGGAATTTCAAAATTTTGCTTGATTTCGAAACTTAGGAGTTTAGGGTCCGGTCAAAATGGGGTGTCTACAGTATGGTGCGACAACATCAGTGCCATCTCTCTTGCCTCTAATCCAGTCTTCCATGCACGCACTAAACACATCGAGGTCGACTACCACTTCATCCGAGAGAAAGTTGTTCCTAAAGAGCTTCATGTCCGATATATCTCCACCAAAGACCAAGTTGCCGATATTTTCACTAAGGGGCTCACCGCCATACGTTTCATCTTTCTATGTGACAAGCTTCAGGTTCGTCTCCTCCCCATAAGCTTGAGGGGGCATATTAGCGAGACCTCTCCCACAAAGGAGATCTTGCTATCATAGGCAACTCTTTGTAGTTATGGAAGCAATTTTCACACAGCTTTCCCTTTCCAGTTCTGCATATTCTTTTTCTATATTTATTGCGCAATTACAGATTCCCCGCAATCAAGGGATATACCAGCTGATTGTAACGCATCCACAATGTCTATTTAAAGACACCAATAGTAAATATCAAAGCAAGGGTTTGTTTGTGATTTGGGTTTACATCTTTTGCTCTTCTCTAATTTTTCACAATCCACATGGACATAAAGCTTAACAAGGTTATCGGTAGTGCTTACTTTCCCTGGATCACTTGCCAAGCCTTGAAGGAGTGACTAGTGATATAGAAGATCTTAAAGGAAACCTTCTAAATTTTTTTTTATGTGTTTCAGAATACAATTAACCAACATGTTAACTAATCAATTATGATATACTAGATTGGATTTTGCAGTTTTTTCTTCTCTACTACCACAACATGACATGAGCATGAAAAAGGTTCAAAAATCAGTTTTCTTTTCATAAGGGTTAAATAGTAATCACTTATTTTTGCCTCTTGACCCTATATTGTAGAGTTAGATCTAAAAAGATATGGAACATCTCCCACCAAACTGTGCATATGACTTTCATCGAATACGGCTATGTACATAAGTCCATATGTATCTATGAGATTTTACACACTTTAAATTGAGTATCCGCTTCCACCGTTTCCCCCTAGGATTAGAAATCTTTTATTTTACATATCCACACGATTTACTGAATCAAATGAGGTTAAAGCAATCGAAAAGGGGGCTGGTTCTTCCTACCGATTCCGAACACTAGCCATTGAATAATTGCCATCAAAAGTAGCTAGGCTTCCAAAATACATGACCAAAAGAGTTGGGAGGAAGAAGGATCCCTCTTCCATAATCATCACATTATTAATAGCATATTTGACATGGAACTCCACATTAGCAAAGTAAATATCACTCATGTTGACATTTAATTCAAATCCTTTTAGCCATATTACCACAGATAAATGAATGCAAAAGGCAAAAAAAATTTAGGGTATAAATCATGAAAAGATATATAAAATGTAATTCTCTTGAGGGAATGACACTACCATTCTGAGTTGTGAGTTTCTCTCTAAAGGGGTTGAAGGATGAGAGGTATCCCACAAGAAGGTCTGAGGGAGAGCATAATTGTAGGGGAATGAATATAGCTTGAGGAAATAGACATGGAAAACCTAGTGAGGATGAGGCTTAAGACAATCTTGTATTCCATCATGGACAAGTTCCTACCCACACATATCCTTTCCCCAAACCCGAAAGGCAGGAACCCCATCCTATGCCTGCAACCCCCATATAGCTCATCCTTAAACCTATCAGGTAGAAACTCATTAACATCATCACCCCAGAGCTTCGGATCATGGTGCATTCCCACAACATCAATCCACATGTTTGTTCCCTTAGGGATGACAACATCTCCAACATGAATGTCCACTCTTGCCTGCCTTTGGGCGTTGGGCGCTGGTGAGTATAACCGCAAGACCTCATTCATCACCCATCCCATCTGGATAAAAGTAATTAGAGATAATTAGCTCATCACAAAAGACATTTTAAAGCTTAGCTACAAATAAGTTTATTAACAAATTATATATTTATTGCTCGATTTATCCACTATAATTTGGTAATTATCGGTCACATACACACACACAATATTAAGGGCAATTTATCTACTATATCTGTGTGTGTATTAATATCGATATTTAATAAATAAATAAATATAATACTATAAAGATTTAATGAAAATAGTAGCAAAATGAAATATAATTTTAAATTATAAATCTATCGTTGTAAAATGGCTTAAGAACCTGTATATGTTGTGTTCTATAGGTGATGTGCTAAATAATCTTACAAAATGACCTTTCAAGTTGATTAGAGCCATCCCCAATCTTAAGGGCAACCTTTTGATTAATGCTCAAAGTTCTAAATAGGGCTTCCATGCTAACACTTAATTCATTCAAAGTTTTTCACAGAGGGAGAAGATACTACCTCCATGGCTCCAAGTAAGAAATATTTCTATCAAGAGGATATATATATTTATTTTATTTAGAGTCATTATTGGTTTTAGAAGTTGCAAAAATGATAATGATAGAAGTAAAGGTAGTTGTAGCAACATCAACAATAGCAACTACCACAGTAGCAGCTGCATTTGAGGCAATAACAACATAAATATCTTGTTCTTTTCCTCATCTATTCTTAAATTAAAGCTTACCTTTTCTAGTTTCCCAAGCATGGCAAAATCCATAGGCCCTCCCCCAGTGACTTGCATTATCTCTTCCCTGAGAAGGATCTGCCATTCTGGGTGCAATGCTAGGAGGAGCAAGGTCCAAGAGAGAGCCATGGCTGTGGTCTCGTGACCACCAAAGAAGAAAGTCTTACATTCGTCGACGAGTTCTCGAGCAGTGAGCTTTTTCCCCCTCGTAGCGAGCAGGAGGCCCAACAAATCATGTTGGGGTTCACCCTTGTTTGCCTTTCTAGAAGATATGATGGATAGAAGAAGTTGGTCTATCTCCTTCCCTAGCTTTCTTGATCCTAGGGTTTGCGTGGCATAGATGAACTTGCTAAATGGGACACCAACCCAGCGATTTGTGTTGAAGAGCATGATTTGAAGGGCTTTGAGCTTCTCAAACACTTTCTGGCCATTTTGGTGGCTCATTCCAAAGCTTGTTTTTGCTATGATTTCAGCTGCATTATTTATGATGTCTCTCTCCACATCTATTTCTGGATTGTTTGAGGCAGCAAGTCTACTCCATTCATCTAACATCTTGGTGGTGGATTCCACCATTAAGGTTATCATAGACTACATCAAATGAAAAAAATAGGTTAGTATTCAATAGGGTAAAACAACAATTTTAGCATAAAAAACAGTCTATAACTTATGTATCCATGTGCGTGTGAGAGATAGATGGAGAACGAGGTCCATGCTGGATTGTAATTAAATGGCAATCTATAGAGACAGTCTTACCATCCAAAGTGGGGGCCAGCCTAGGTATGAGACTAGGTAGGACCCATCCTGGTATGGAACGAGTTTAAAGAGCAAGGTCTAAGGCGTTCCATCAGCTCTATAGCTTTTGGTACCTAACATTTAGTATCAAGAGCAGGGTGATCAACTTGTGGAAAGTACTTGGAAAATGGCTACGTGGTAAAAAAAAGCTGCTAGAGTTAAGTTACCACCAAGTGGGTCGTCGAGGGCGGCGAACGCGAAAGCGTGATGGGGAATGTTACAGTCCTAAGTGAGGCACTGCCTAGGTATGTGACCAAGTGGGACACATCCTGTCATCGAACATGTTTAAATACAAACTTCTCACGCATGAGAGAGAGAGAGAGAGAGAGAGAGAGAGAGAGATGTGGTATCATCCTAACAAAGAAGAAGTCTACCTTCAAATTGGTAGTAGTAAATGCTGGTGCAATGATATGCCTGTGGTGAGCCCAATCCTCTCCCTCCACCATAATCAATCCTTTTCCAAACATGGGGTTTCGATCACGCTTGAACACAGTCGGCTTACCCCATGTTTTGCTCAGGACACCGGAATCTACTTGTTTCAAAAATTCCGGGTCTGCGATATACAAAAATGGCTCCGTCCCTAGCCAATAAATAAACACTTTTCCTGCAAAAGATCCTTCTAAGTTAGATTATATAGTTATGTTGAAGTGTAAATGATTAAATATCACCAACCTTAACAGCTTAAGCTCTTGGAGTTGTTGGTTATTTCACATGGTATCGGAGCTATTGCCTCGTGGCAGGTCCTAGTTCAAAACCCACAACTCCTTGATATTAAAAGTCCACAACCCAAAAGAGAGGCCACATGTGCCATGTTTTTGGCCAACCCAAAAAAGAGGGGCCACATGTGCCACGTGTTTGGCCAACCCAAAAAAGAGGGGCCACATGTGCGAGGGAGTGTATAAATGATTAAATAACGCCAACTCTACCTGCTTAAGCTTTTGGAGTAATTGGTTGTTTTACAAGATATATTAAGAGATACTATAGATAAAACACAATTTTTTAGAATTTATCTTAAAAATTTAACCCCAACTTACCATATAAGCTTCTCCATTGAGCAAAGTAAGGGAAAACTGTTGAGTGAATATCATGAGAGATATCCAAAGAGCTTTGAGTAGAATCAAAAGGAGCTTTCTTTTGCTTCTTCATTTCATTATTGTTCCCTAAGGGGAAACTTGGAGTTGGGCCTGTAAAGCCATTCCTTCGGATTCTACGATACGCTTGAAGGGGCGAAAACCATAAAGCATAGAGAAGAATAGAGGACCCAAAGAGGAGAAGGGCTGTGATGGCTAAGCTCAAAGTTTGTAGAGATTGAATGAACTCCATGTTTCTCTATGTTGGAACTTGGAAGGAATGTGGAAGATAGTGATTTGAATTTATAGAAAATGAGATGTTGAACGTAGAAAGAAATGGGTGGAGTGCGATGAATAATTAAAGAGTTTCTTGACTAAAAAAAGTCATTCAAAATGTCCGAATTTTGACCAAGAATTCGTTTCGTCGTTTTCCTTGCTCTTGCTGTGAATAACGGAGCAGACACACATTTCGTCGTTTTCCTTGCTCTTGCTGTGAATAACGGAGCAGACACACATCATCAATCTAGATCCTGACGTGTGGGGCCAACATAGATGGGGTTAATTCACCGTAATACATGACACTAGCCGTCCAATCAATGCAGTGTTTTTACATGCAACACTCAAAAGGGTTAAACAGAAACAGATAGACATAACCAAGATAAACATAATCAAGGCAAGAGATAAATATAGAAATCCTTAGATTCGCCGAATTGCTAATTTAGTCTAGCAACATAATCTAGCTCAGCTGCCTCCATTCAACTCGAAATCCTATGCACTACGATTAGCCTAATTGCTAACTTAATCTTGCTAAGTTACCCCAGTTTACGCACTTGCCTAATTTACTACTAAGATGATCGAGATCTACACCAAATTCAACGGTTGGATCTTACATATTCTAACATGCCCCCTCATTCAATAAACATACGTTTGATTGGAACGAAACTTGGCTCAGGTCGGGGTCTGAGAAACTTTCCTCAGACCCCTTGGTAATAGACTAACAACAAAGGGTGTGGCAAGATATTTCCACACCCCCACACTCTTGCTATTATAGGGGTTATGAGGAAAGTTCCTCAGATCCCGACCTAAACTTTCCTCAGACCCCGACCTAAGCCAAGTTTTGTTCGTTTGATTGCAAATGGAATTATGAAACAACCAGTTTATCCAAAAGCTTAAGCTGTTGGATATGGTGTTATTTAATCTTTTATACTTTAACACTCCCCCTCAATTGTGACCCCTCTTTTTATGGTTGGCCTACATGTGGCAAATGTGGCCCCTCTTTTTGGGTTGGCCATGTGTATTTTTTATATCAAGGAGTTTTGAACCCATGACCTTTGCTCTGCTACCATGTGAAACAACCAGTTGCTACTTGCTCCAACAACTTAAGCTATTGGATATGTCGTTATTTAATCTTTTTATACTTTAACATTTTTAAACGTATTGTACGGCCCACAACATAAGATGATCCAAACCGTCCAGATGGGCCACAATGTAAATATATAGGTTGCGCCCCATAAGCCATTTCCATAGGATTATCCCAACCCTCCAATCTATAGAAATTTCTATAACATGTGGTTCCTCTAGTGTATTTACTTGGGACAGCCCCCACTTGTGTATTTATGACAAGAGAGGGCTGTCCCAAGTAAAAAAAAAAGAAGGGGGTGAATACATTTTTCCCTAGAGATTTTATTATGGGCCCACTTTGTTCTGCAATCCGAACCATTCATTTGGATCGCCTCAGGGTAAATAGGCTGGGTCCAAAATTCATCTCCAAAGGATGATCCTAACCTCTGAACCACTGATCGATATCATCAATCTAGATTCTAATGTGGTGGGCCAAGCCTAGGTGGGGCCATTTTACCATAGATGACACTAGCCGTCCCATCAATGTGCTATGTGAGAGGTAATATATCTTTTTTATATGGGCCCACCTAGTTGGAAGATCCAAACCATTCATTTGGATCATGACCTCAAATGTAAATAGGTTGGGCCCCAAAATTTATCCCTGAAAGGATCATCTTAACCCCCATTCTGTAGAGTTTCTATAATGTGCCCTCCTACAGATCAGAGGGATAGGATCAACTTTTTGAGATGGTTTTTTGGGTCCAATCTACGGTTAGGATGGTACAGATTGTCCCACCTAGGATGATTAGGTAATCCTATCGGACGGTACATATTGTCCCATCTAGGATCATAATTCTTCGCTTCCGTTATTTTCTCTCTCTTGGGTAGAAATATATATTTGCTTTCCCTTGTTCTGATAATAGTACTTCCTCTTACTCTGATAGAAATTTTTATAAGTGCAAAAAAAGAGTGCCATTATTAAATTGAGGGAGTACGGGATATTATTTGCCATTTGCATTTTGTCAAATGACTAGTGTAGTAGTGTCTGGTCTTATCTTTTCTCCTGACGAAAATACCCTGCGTGGAAACTATGAGGTTGATTAGTAGGTTTACATGAGATAATAATGTTAAGTTTTAATTTCATACTGATGCTTGTTATGTTAAGGATTCTCAGTAGAGGAGAGTCCTCCTTCATGAAAAGAATAAAGTCAAAAGATTAATATACTTGATTTAGGAACATTTTCCGTAAAGTCAAACCTCGAGTGCAACATCTAATACTCTAGTTGGTGAACGAACTACCAAAGATATATGACATAATCGAATCGGTAATACAAATATGCTAAGGCTAGCCTTTTTCCTGTGCAAGGTTCTGATGGCCCCACACGCTTGACACCACTCTGTTGCTTTTCATATACTCACGATCTCCAAGCATTTGAGCACATTACTAGGCTTGCACTTGTCGTGCACCATATTCAGCCCACTCCTCGTGATGGGTACATATAAGACTCATCATGTTGGTAAGCATTTTAATCAACAATCAACCGTAAATTATGGTGAAACACATTTGCTATATATCCATGATGTTCTTAGGTTTGCTGTATCTTTTGGCTAGCTTAGTGGTAAAACCTATTACTGTCTTTTTATATATAATTTTGAGTCCAATAATCGAGTTTGCACTTACAATCGGTTCTCACAATCTAAAACAAACAGGCTCTAAATATGTTCATGACATTTTTGTTCCGCACTCATGTGGGGATGGATCCCAGCCAACACGAATGCAGATTGGGCATCCATCAAATAGGAGGATCGATCGTCCTCAGTCTCTAGTACTGCACATATATTGCAGAAGCCTCTGTAGATTGGAGGGTTAGGATCATCCTATGGAGATGATTTACGGGGAGAACTTATTTTAGCTGTTGCCCATCAAATGAACGGTTTGGATCATCATAAAAAGTGGGCCCTATTGTATTTCCTACAAAAGATTGGACTTCCCGTCTTCCCACCAAGACATCATATGTATAAAATCTCGAGCAAATAAATAAATAATATATTTTTCCAAAAAAAGGTCTATAAATAGTTTAAAATATTATGTTTTGTGGTCAGTATATATTGAGGCCATTTTGGTCATCTTCAAATGGCAGGCTTGTAAGTGGGTGCATGGTTTTGTTGTGGAAATAAATAAATAAATAATCAAAAGCACCAGTTTTAGGTCAAATATTTGACTATCTGTGGGTACTCAACTCAACATAAATAATCAAAAGCACCATCTTTAGGTCAAATATTTGACTATCTGTGGGTGCTCAACTCAACTTACTTTTCTTTGGCTGCTACTTTTACACACACGTTAGAAGAAAATTAAATGGGAACAATATCCCACTTCCCTGTTCTAATAGCCGCACCCGTCGAGTCATTTTATACTATATAATTGGCTATTAAAGGCCGGGTGAAAAAACTACCAACAACATAAGGATGTAAAATGGAAGTTTCATTATCAGAAAATGGAAAAGTAGGGTGCAAAAGGAAGAAAAGAAGACAAAAGGAATGAAGAGCTGTTGGTTGATAGGTGAAAGATTGTTTGAAAATAAAATAAAATAAGGGATCTGATCTATGGTTTATTCGAACCCAAAAGTCTGCAATTTGAAGCGAAAAATCTGTTTGAAAACCAGAAATAAATATAACTTATCTGTTTGGCAGAAAATTCTTCGGAAATCAGATTGAAAAGAATAAGGCTGAGTCTTGCCACTGGTCACTCTGCTTAAGAATCGTATCCGCCCCCTACCGGTGCAACCGGGATCCTCGAACCGACGCTCTAAGATAAAACAGTCAAAATTGGCTCCAGTCCATGTGCACTCGCTGACTGGTCCACCCAGAATCACCAATGGAACTGTGCTCAAATGGGAACGGAACGGAAGAAGAAGGAAGCAGAAACAGAAACAGAGCGGAAATTATAATTCTATTTTTGCAAGAAGCAGAAAGCAGAACGAATTTTTGTGTGTTTAAAACAATGCTCTCTTATCTCCTTTTATAGACACCATGTGTCCGTTGAGAAGAACCATCAAAGGAGAGAAAACGTAGAGAGAAGTGTCTGTTGGAAGAGACACCATTAAAGACAAAACGTTTTTCTCTCCAACAGTTATATTTGTGACCGTTGTGATTTGAAACAGATTTGTAATTAATGAGGTGTCCCTAACAAAACATGGGGTAAAAATATAACTGTTTTGTTTAATAAAAAAGACAATTTTTATTTAAACTCGGACCCGGACCATGGCCCACGCCCCGGCGAGGCGGGCGTGCCTGTGTTTTTTTTACACATGGGATTGTGCTCTTCTAAAAGCCCAAGACCCAATAAATTCTAAAGCCCCTTGAAGGCCCAAGCCTTTCTCCAACTCTCCATCTTATATGGATGAGAAAATTTCTCACAAGTTCCCATGTGGGACTATTTAATTTTGCTTGTAGTTGAGAGCTCACGTCACATACACATCCTTCAAGGTTTTAGGTTCAAGTCCCCATTCAAGCAATTGATTCTAGTTATTAAAGAAAGAGGGGAAAACTTTAATTTGAATCTTCCCTCCAAATTTTAAATACAAAGCAAAAGCATCGTTGACTTTTCTATTTAAAATATTTAAAATTTTCCAACAAAGATTCATCTAGAATTCTAAAAAGTGAAACATATGTTGGGAAATTTACCGAATTTTCCTTTCACATTCCACACGTGATAAGATATTATACGTGATCAAATATTATAGGAAATCTTGCAAATAATATCGCCAGCATATATTGTTACATAGCAAGGTGCCACTCGCAATGTCCTTCTAACAATAAATTCAAGCAATCATCATAGTTAGAATACTCACATGCATGTAAGGAAATTGAGATTTGATTAAACAAATTTCAAAATCATAACACTACGAGTTTATTGCAAGAAACATTTCATGGTATCAGAACCAAGTGGTATCCAAAGTGCACTTCTCTAGGACTTTAATGAAATATTCTGATGGGAGCCTCAATTTTTTCCCAAACAATCCAAAATTGTATTGTACAATATCTGGTGACCAACGGCAGTGAAGTATAGTTCAGTTAGAGGCTGTTTGGATTTAAGGAAAAAAATTCCATGAAAAAATATTCAATAAATAAATTCTAGGGTCCGTCAAGGTTGAAATTTTCCTACCAAACAGGAACCAATTTTGATTTTGGAAAAAAAATCCATGAAAGTGAGTTAACCAAACACTACAAAACTCATTTTATAGGGAATAAATCCAAACATCCCCTAAGAAAATTTATCAAACATTGAGCATGGTCCAAGGCACCTTAAATTCGAAATACCAAAAAACCAAATCCATAAGGTTACTACTAAACGCATTACTTAATAAACATTTAGAAGCATCTACACTAATTTTTACACATTGATTTCTTTACACACTATCTTGGCACCCTACAAATTCCCCAAGGAAATACATCAAGCATTGATGTTGTTTAGCTATTCTCAGTTTAGTGCTTCATTTGCAAGCCACTAATAGGATATGAAGATAATTGAATGCCCTAGGCTAATCCCAATTCAGCGAGACCAAAGCCACAAACAATTACAGCAAAAATAAAAATGAAAAAGTTAGATGGGTGTCACTTAGAACCGACGGATGGAAAGTTAACTGTTTACGAGGATATACACCAAATTATGCCTTAGCCAGAAGTGCCTACTAAAGGCTAAGAGAATGTAGTTTATCTTGGATTGTTTATATTGAAATCTTGAGCAAGGTGCATAGATTTACAGGAATGGAAAACAACCTCTAAACCCTAAATTTTAGCAATAGGAAATCTAAAACAGAAAAAGAAGATAAAATAGTAGAGAAAACAAATCAAATGCACACCATTAGATTACATGCCTCGATTAAAAAAGAAATCCAACCTTGCATACCCTAAGTCTAAACCACCCTTCTTTGGGTATCTGAAGCAGTTGGGATTAGTTCGTCCTTTCCTCGGATGTTCACGCAATTCGAGATCAACTTGCCCTAGGAGTTATGTATCTTACGAAGGTAAGGGGGGGGGGAGAGAGAGAGAGAGAGAGAGAGAGAGAGAGAGAGAGAGAGAGAGAGAGAGAGGGAGAGAGAGAGAGAGAGAGCTAAATAGGGCAAAGGTACTAAATAGGGTAGATAGATTTAGGGGACTGATATTTGCACTGCCATATTTTGACAATGGCACTACTCACTTTGTTTTACACTATTTTTTTTTTCCAATTGGTGTTTTACACTATTTTAGTAAGGTTTTAGGGTATTGGTACTAAATAGTAGGGGTGCAACTCAGGTCGGGTTGGAACTCGGGTTGGGTTTGGGTTGAGTAAATGGTTGTTCGGGTCAAGTTTGGGTTCCACCCCTACTAAATAGGGTAGATAGATTGAGGTGACTAATATCGGCATTGCCATATTTTGATAATGGCAGTACTTTGTTTTAAATTTTTTTAATTAGGTTTTCAAGGCATTTGTAGTACTCAAGAGTCAAGATGCTATCAATATCCAATCGGAAGCGTAAACAAAGTGACTAGTGTCATTATCAAGCTATAGCAGTGTGGATATCAGTCTCCTAGATTTATTAATAGAAAAACCAAGAAGAAAGAAGACGAGATATTAAATAGGTTATTTAGATAGTAAATATAGTATAAATAGATGTACTATCAACTTATTAAACTATTGAAAATAGAAATCGATAAATATGTAGATTAGGATTTTATACAGTGTACGCCCTTATAGTCCCTTATTTTTCAAAAAGTACTGCACGAACCACACTATAGGATGATCCAAACCGTTCTTATGATGGGCCATAACGTAAATAGGTTGTGCCCAAAAAATCATTTCCATTGGATGATCCCATCCCTCCGATCTATAGATGAACTGCATTTTATAAAAACCTCTATAGATCGGACGACTAGGATCATCCTATGGAAATGATTTTTTGGGCACAACCTATTTACATTATGGCCCATCACATGGACGGTTTGGATCATCCTAGAGCATGGTCTGTACAATACTTTTAAAAAAATAAAGGATTATAAGGGCTTACACCGTATAAAATCTCAAAGGAAGGGGACCATCAATTTATTAATAGATTAGGATGTACAATAGATTGATTTTTTCTTCGAACTACGGGTACAAGAAAGGGATAAATAAAGAAAAGGGAAAATTACATTTACACCCTCTTTAGTTTCTGACACATTCAACTCTAACCCTGACTTTCAAAACGTGACAAGTACACCTCCTCCATCAACGGCCCATCATTTTAACCTGATGGAAAGACTAAAACTAACCATGGTTAATATTTTGAGGAAAGAAATACCCTCATTTGCAGAGGGATTAGGGTTACGCCATTTTCCACTGCCGCCATCGCCATCTCTGGCCACCGCCGTCACCTCCACCACAGACAATGAAACCCACCCCATGGCTACATCAAACCCACATCTCAAGAAAAAAACATTGATAAAAACAAAAAGAACCCTAAAATATTAGGGTTTATGTGCAAATCATGATAATGGTGTGAATGAAAACAAATAAAACTCCTAAATCGAGTGTTTATGTTGATAAATAAACAAGGGTTTGAATCAAACCCTAATTTTCATCAGTTGGGGAAGACGAGGGCATATTGGTCATTTCTGCCTCGCCGTCTACTCCGTTACGTTAAAAAACTTCAGGGGGTATACTTGTCACGTTTTGAAAGTCAGGGTTAGAGTTGAATGTGTCAGAAACTCCAGGGGGTGTATCCGTATTTTTCCCTAAAGAAAAAGAATACTTCGCCTTGAGTTTTGGGACTGAAATAAAATTCATGGTGGGCCGACTCTAGTGGTAGTAAACTTTAGTGGTAGTAAACTTGTAGATTGAGATAGATTTGGCGTGCTCGCTCTGTGTGGACCACAACAATGTTTCCACTTGTACTAAAATGATGATGGTTTTATCCAGAGTGTTGGGGGATTTTGGTTTCCAAACTTTAATGAGATCTTTTATATGGTGTTCGAGCATAGCTGCATGTAATTTAGGTGTCCCCTTTGATATTTGCACCTTTGACAACACATTTTTAAGAGGTGGTCGTCGGATCAAACATCAAGGGCGTAACTTATGTCATAACCCCACAATGTGCAGCACAATATAATTTCATCTTTAATGAATGGGGTTGTGATAATTTTCAATTGTGGGCGGGTTAAATGAGTTAGGAACAATTACTAATGGGGGACAAAAATTAGGCGGAATTATCAACATGACCCATGCTTTTCAGAAATTATCAACGAGGGACAAAAGAGGTCTTGTCATTAAAAGTTGGATGAAAATGCCCTTTTCTTGAGCAACACATTTTGCTTTTCCACTTTTCCCTCTTATGTCTTTTTTCCCTCTTTTCTTTACTTTTTCATTTCAACTTTATTTTTTTTACCTTACCAGTCATCTTCTTCATCATTTAGCCACCATTGGAGGCGGGAAAGCCCAAAAACTTGAAACGTGAGTTCATTCCCATTTATCTCTCTATATCTATGTTTTGTTTTTCATTTCTTTTAGGGTTTTGGATTTCTCCTTCTCCCTTTCAATGGAGGATGATGCAGATGAATCGTAGGGTAGAAAGAGAAAACAGTGAAAATGAACGAGTGAAAAAAAACAGGAAGTAAAAACGTGTTCATAAGGGACTTGATAAGCCCATTCAGAATTTGGCAACCCCATTTTGATACTAGATAACCCCAACCCCAGAGACTTGCAAACCCCCTTCCAAAACTCCAGTACCGTTGGGCAATTTTAAGGGACTTGATAAGCCCATTCGTAAATTGGCAACCCCATTTTGATACTAGATAACCCCAATCCCAAATACTTGAAAACCTCCTTTCAATACTCTAATACCCTCGGCCAATTTTCAGGGACTTGATAAGCCCATTCGGAAATTGGTAACCTCATTTTAATACTTGACAACCCCAATCCCAGAGACTTGAAAACCCCCTTCTAAAACTCTAATACCCTTGGCCAATTTTCAAGGACTTGATAAGCTCATTCGGAAATTGGTAACCCCATTTTTTATACTAGATAACTCCATTCCCAGAGACTTGAAAACCCCCTTCCAAAACTCCAGTACCCTAGGCCAATTTTTAGGGACTTGATCACCCCATTCAGAAATTGATAACCCCATTTTTTATACTAGATAACCCCAATCCTAAAGACTTGAAAACCCCCTTCCAAAACTCCAGTTCCCTCGGCCAATTTTCAAACACTTGATAAGCCCATTTGAAAATTGGTAACCCTACTTTTGAGAGTTACTAACCCCCTTCCAGAGAGTTGATAAACCCCTTCTGCTACAAAACCCCATGCCTATAGCAACTCTTCTAATGACATTACAATTATGCTCATGATAGAAATAACAGAAGAAATGGATGTTATTTTCATTAAATGTGCTTCATGTATTACATCCCAATTTGTGTATTACAAAACAAAATTTAAGTAAATAAAAAAATGTGTACCCATCCATTCATGTATTACATCAACTTTTTCTTATACAACCACTTGTCTTCCAAAAAAGTGAGTGAAGCCATCCATGCATTATCTCTAGAACACACCCTAAAATACAAACCTCTTAAACCCTAAACGAGATAAATCAGAAACAGTGGAATGAAAAATAGTGCAAAACCCTAAAAAAAAATAGAAAAACAAAACCTAGATATAGATGGTAAGAATTCAACATTCAAGTTTTCAAGATTTGCCTGCAACATTAATGGTGGCTGAACAAGGAGGAAGATGACTAGTAGGGTAAAAAATCAAAAAGGTGATAATGGAAAAGTAAAAGAAGAGGGAAGAAGGAAAAAAACAAGGTCAAAATGTGTTGTAAATGCCAAAGGGCATTTTCGTCCAGCTTTTACTGACGAGACCTCTTTTGTACCTCGTTGATAATTTTTGAAAAGCATGGGTCCTGTTGATAATTTCGCATACTGTGTGTCCCCCATCCAATGAATTAAACAAATTAAATTTGATTTAATAGTAATACTCAGATAAGGAAGTCTAGAGCAAGAAGGAACAAAGCAAGATGGGAGTCCTGGATCATGGAGTAGCCTTCTACTTCTTCTTCTCCCTGGTGTTACTTAGTAAAGCCCTGGTTTTATGATTATTTAGATTTTTTAGATTAAGCTTATGTTAAGTTTTAGCTCTGTTCAAGTTCAATTCAGTATTTTTTCCAAGATCAATCCAGTTCAGTCCTTTAATGACGACTAGTTTGACAGCCATGGATGCCTCACCTCTCCAAAATGATGATGTCCAACGCCAGTTCAGTTTAGTTACTGGTAATGAGCATGAAATCTCACCCCATCATGACTCGGATGAAAACCTTCCCCCCCCAGCCTTTTGGAAATCTAAACATACATTGGTCCCCATGTTTCCAACCAGGCACCAAAGATGTGCTTGCCGAGCCAATATCCTTTGCAGATTTGGTAAGGATCAAGATCAATGCATCTCCATCCCCTTCGGAAAAATTGAAGAAAATTCGAGAGCTAATCGATAAGGGAGACCTGGATCATATTCAAGTATCTATAAAGGAGAAAATGAAGTATCTAAAGATGATTGATTCTGAAATCAGCCCATCTCTCCCAGCTAGTAGTTCAGTCGGCATAAGGAGGAAGAACTCAAGGAAAAAAAAATACACATTAAACAGAATATCCAAGATGAAGAGAATATCTTTGAGCTCTTGAATGCAAAAGTAAATGAACTGAACTCCTCTACTGATGATTATGCTCTCTCTGAGTCGGATTCACCCCCTTCTGGTTCAGAAACCGCCATTGCTGAATCAAATTCCACCTTCATCTCCACCCCAAACCAGCTTGCAGAAAA
The DNA here is from genome assembly GCF_043159265.1 of Tasmannia lanceolata. Classification (NCBI taxonomy): domain Eukaryota; kingdom Viridiplantae; phylum Streptophyta; class Magnoliopsida; order Canellales; family Winteraceae; genus Tasmannia; species Tasmannia lanceolata. The sequence goes on along the minus strand of NW_027518684.1, from coordinate 29,828,247 downwards.
CCACTTCCCGGTTTTGAAAAATACATCCAAAGCTGCTCTTTCTTTGTCTGACAGGGCAGCCCAAGCAGGAGCAGTGACTGAAAAAGGACCTCTCCTTTGAGAACCCAAACCCAGTGTACTTGCAAGTCCTATCAAAGCCTTCTCTTGCAAGCATTGGTCACACATTAAATGCAGATAAGAATGCATTCAGAGGAAATGATACTTTTGATGCTAACTCTGTCCTTGTTACTGACCCGGCTCTCCTTCCCAAGGTGCCTGTACCCATTGCTGACATCGAATTCTCTTCACCTGCTGGTTGTAAGGCAGATCTTTTTTCTGCTATATCTTCTGATGGGATGAGAGGAAAGGAAAGCCCTTGTCCTTATTTGCAAAAAGTTAGTCATGCTGATATTCATGTCAGTGCTGATCTCAAAGTTTCTCAATCTAGCCTAGCTGCCCCTCAGAATAATGCTCAAATTGCTGGAAGGACCAATTACCAATGGGGGACAAACATTAGGCAAAATTATCAACAGGACCCATGCTTTTCAAAAATTATCAAAGGGGAACAAAAGAGATCTTGTCAGTAAAAGCTGGACGAAAATACCCTTTGGCATTTACAACACCTTTTGACCTTGTTTTCTCCTTCTTCCCCCTTCTTTTACTTTTCCATTATCACCTTTTTGATTTTTTACTCTACTAGTCATCTTCCTCCTTGTTCAGCCACCATTGTTGCTGGCAAATCTTGAAAACTTGAATGTTGAGTTCTTACCATCTATCTCTTTGTATTTAGGTTTTCTTTTTCTTTTTCGTTTTTAGTTTTGCACTATTTTTCATTCCTCTGTTTCTGATTTATCTTGTTTAGGGTTTAAGTGATTTGTTTTTTAGGGTGAGTTCTGGAGATAATGCATGGATGGCTTCACTCACTTTTTTGGAAGACAAGTGGTTGTGTAAGAAAAAATTGATGTAATACATGAATGAATGGCTACACATTTTTTTATTTACTTATTTTTTTTTGTAATACACAAATTGGGATGTAATACATGAAGCACATTTAATGAAAAAAACATCAATTTCTTTTGTTATTTCTATCATGAGCAGAATTATAATGCCATTAGAAGAGTTGCTATAGGCAGGGGGTTTTGTAGCAGATGGGGTTTATCAACTCTCTGGAAGAGGGTTAGTAACTCTCAAAAGTAGGGTTACCGATTTTCAAATGGGCTTATCAAGTGCTTGAAAATTGGCCGAGGATACTGGAGTTTTGGAAGAGGGTTTTCAAGTATCTAGGATTGGGGTTATCTAGTATTAAAAATGGGGTCACCAATTTCCGAATGGGGTGATCAAGTCCCTAAAAATTGGCCAAGGGTACTAGAGTTTTGGAAGGGGGTTTTCAAGTCTCTGGGATTGGGTTTATCTAGTATAAAAAATGGGGTTACCAATTTCTGAATGGGCTTATCAAGTCCTTGAAAATTGGCCGAGGGTATTGGAGTTTTGGAAGGAGGTTTTCAAGTCTCTAGGATTGGGGTTATCAAGTATCAAAATGGGGTTACCAATTTCCGAATGGGCTTATCAAGTCCCTGAAAATTGGCCGAGCGTACTAGAGTTTTGGAAGGGGGTTTTCAAGTATTTGGGATTGGGGTTATCTAGTATCAAAATGGGGTTACCAATTTACGAGTGGGCTTATCAAGTACCTTAAAATTTCCCAAGGGTACTGGAGTTTTGGAAGGGGGTTTTCAAGTCTCTGGGGTTGGGGTTATCCAGTATCAAAATGGGGTTACCAAATTCTGAATGGGCTTATCAAGTCCCTTATGAACACGTTTTTACTTCCTGTTTTTTTTCACTCGTTCATTTTCACGTTTTTTTTCTTTCTACCGTACGATTCATCTTCCTCATCCTCCATTGAAAGGGAGAAGGAGAAATGCCAAACCTTAAAACAAATGAAAAACAAAACCTAGAAATTGAAAGATAGATGGGAATGAACTCACGTTTCAAATTTTTGAGTTTTCCCACCTCCAATGGTGGCTAAATGATGAAGAAGATGACTGGTAAGGTAAAAAAAAACAAAGTTGAAAATGAAAAAGTAAAAAAAAAGAGGGAAAGAAGATAGAAGAGGGAAAGTGGAAAAACAAAACGTGTTGGTTAAGAAAAGGGCATTTTCGTCCAGCTTTTAATGACAAGACCTCTTTTGTCCCTCGTTGATAATTTCTGAAAAGCATGGGTCCTGTTGATAATTCCACCTAATTTTTGTCCCCCATTGGAAATTGATCCTTGCTGGAATGACCCCTATCTCCCGCCCAGTTCTAGCTCAAAACTCCCCCCCTAATCCTTCCCGCCCATTTTCATTTCAAATTATTGGAGCCTTTGATTCCTTTGAATCAGGCCTCGGGAAAGCTAATGAAAAGGTCAAAAATATTGCCATACCAGTTCCTTGTCTCTCTAACCCTGATAAACCCGAGGGCCATGCTGATTCCTCTCCCCTCGAAAAATTAGTCTCACCTTGTGCAGGATCGGATCCTTCCAGCTGCATCTTGCCCCCAAAAGCAAATGCAGACAAGCTTCCCTGCAATGGAAAGTGGGCTTCTCTTTTTTCTCAAGATGAGGCTATCTAGCAGGACACCACTTTGGACTATTTTGATCAAGAAGATGAAAGTGAAGATTAAGAAAAAGTGATTCTCAAATCTGATGACTTTGAGGACGTTGAAGATAAATGGAGTAACTGCCTTATTGGTTTCTTCCTTGGTAGGAGGCCGTATTTCGTCGCTCTCAAAGATTTCCTTCACAGGAAATGGAACTTAAAAGTTGATTTCTCTCTTTTTGCCCTTAATAACGGCTTCTTCCTCTTCAAGTTTCTAAACAAGGAAGACTTCACTAAGGTTCTTGAATCTCCCCCCACCACCTATGGAGGTAGAGTTCTTGTCGTTCAGAAATGGACTCCGGAATCGTCAATGGAGAGAGTAAAGCTAACCGAAATTCCTATTTGGGTAAAGTTCCCTGGTCTTCATCTAAAATTTTGGACTCATAGAAGGCTCAGCAAAATTGCCAGTAGATTTGGGAGACCCATGTATATGGACTCCCATACAGCAAACTCGACCCGTCTAATGTATGCCAGAGTTTGTGTCATGGTGAATGTGGACAAAATCCTCCCAGATTCCATCAAGATAGAAACTCCTACGGGGATAGACATCCAACCGGTGGAATATGATTGGAAGCCTTCGGCCTGTAAAAATTGTAGTGATTTTAGCCATGGGACCGACAAATGCAATTATTTTTCAGAATCTTCGAGAACTTCTAATTTGCCTCTAAAACAAGTTTGGAAACCCAAGCAAATAGCAAAGGATGTCCCAAAAGTTCAAGTTGATGGATATAGCAATTCTAAATCTGTCCATGGTGATAAGGAAAATATAAATTTGGTTGGAAAAAGCAAAGAACCCAAAACCTCTAGTCCTATTGTCCCAATCCATGCTAACCGATTTGCTGCTGTAGATCATATGGTCTCTGATCCCCACGCCATTGGGGAGTGTAGTCATCAAGATGTTCAGGAAGGAAATGCCCAGACCCCGGATCATGACTCGTGGCAAAGGGTTCATAGGAAAAAAAGAAAACCAGCTCTTCTAGCTTTCCTATCTCCTCCTACGTGTGGGATCCCTCACAAGATGCCCTTTGGGAGGAGCATATGACTATGTATTGGTGGTTGCTTGAAAGGATTCAGCTCCTCTTTCAGAGAGTTATTTTTTTTTGTTGTTGTTTGGTTTGCTTTTATTTTGTTGTTTGTCTGTTTTGGTCTTCTTTTTGAGCGTGTCTGTGCTTCCTTTGTTGTTTGTTCTCCTTTCCAAGTTGTGGAAGGGTTGCTTTTCGTATCTCATGTATATCTTATCCTTCTTTTAATATATCTGGTCGGGGTCTCGCCTAACCCCAGCTTACCCATAAAAAAAAAAAATACTCAGTATAAAATAGTGTACATGGTAAAGTATTCAAACTTGCATTGTCATAAGTCAACTCTCAACACTCTCTAGATAGGATTTTAGGGTCACCACACAACTCGACGTGAGTTACGAAATCGACCATCCCTAACCACACATGAAAAAAGTTCTTTTCTGCTTTTGGTATGCAAGTTGGGGTTGGACGAGACTCCTACCAAAGTTCTTAATAAGGTTGGGGATGGACAAGCCCCCTTAAGTGGATTTTGATGCTACCAAATTTGTTAATAAAGTTGGGGTTGGACGAGGCACCTTAGGTGGATTTTGATGATGATTGAAGTGTCATAAAATGGACCTCCAAATCCAAGTGGGGTAAGCGCAATTGAAGAACATATGCTCGGTGGATTCTACATCAAAGTTGCAAAGAGTGCACGTCCAATCTATTAGCGAGACCTCTCCCACAAAGGAGATCTTGCTATCATAGGCAACTCTTTGTAATTAGGGAAGCAATTTTCACACAACTTTCCCTTTATATTTCTGTATATTCTTTTTCTATATTTATTGTGCAGTTACAGATTCCCTGCAATCAAGGGATATACCAGCTAATTGTAACGTATCCACAATGTCTATTTAAAGATACCAATAGCAAAGATCAAAGCAAGGGTTTGTTTGTGATTTGGGTTTACATCTTTTGCTTTTCTCTAAGTTTCCATGGTATCAGAGCCATAGACTCACGTCACCACTTCTTCTAGGCTTCCTCTTCCAAATGCTCTTCATATCCCCTTTTTTTTCCTTTCCCAATAGTCTCTCTTCTTCAATAGTTCCCCTTTTCTAAACTTTTTTATCCTTTCTCTACTTGGAACAAGCAGTACTTCTTCCTCTCAACAAAAGAAAAATCCAATAGATCCAGTCTCTCTCTGACTCTTCTCCTTGTATCTCCAAAACTATTTTTAGAAGTGTCTGATTGCTCTCCTCTCTGCTCAACCCTCTAGTTTTCATCAATAGTTCTTCTACGAGCCTCCTCTTTTGTTTTCTTCATGGCCCTCTCAACTCATACTAATAGTTCTTCTTCTTCCACATCTGCTTCTCCCTCTTTCGTCATCTCCAATATATCAAACCTCGTCTCTATTAAACTTGACAGCAATAATTTCCTACTATGGCGCTCTCAATTCGAACCACTTCTTCACAGCCATGACCTCATGGGTTTCGTCGACGGCTCTAAACCCTGCCCTAAAAAATCTCTCCGTGATAAAGATGGGAATGCTACATTGGTAGTAGATCCCGTGTACATTGACTGGTATCGGCAGGACTAAAATCTATTAAGTTGGTTGCATGCAACACTCTCCGATCATGTCCTCTCTCAGGTTGTAGGCCTCCATACCTCTCGCGCTGTCTGGACTGCCATTGAAGAGCGCTTTGCCTCGCTATTTCGTGCAAGCAATTTTGAATTAAAGAGCCAACTATAGAACCTTCGAAAAGTTAGTTTACTTATCACGGATTATCTTCTTAAACATAAGAATCTTGTTGATGAGTTATCAACTATGGGACACTTTGTTGATGAATTTGATCAAGTATATACCATTCTGGATGGTCTGCCCGAGGAGTATGACCCTGTTGTTGTGCATGTTTTTGCCACCAATCAAAAAGGGCATGCTTCTGTTGCCTTTGTTCATGGACTTCTCTTGAATATGGAGATGCGTCTTGCTCATGATCGTCCACAAACCCTATCATCAGATCATACAACAACTGCACTATTTACACCCCGCAATACGTCTACGGCATCAAACAGCCGAGGTGATGGTCGTTCTCATTTCCATCGTGGTCGCGGCCGTGGACGTCCACCTCAGGGAGGCTGTGGTTCTGGTTTACTTCCAACTCCACCTATTGTCCCTAATCATCCGACTTGCCAGCTTTGTGGCAAACATGGACACACAGCCATGGATTGCTATCGCCTACCTTATGTGATTCAAGCACGCCATCATCCTCCAAAGCTTGCTACAATGGCTTCCTCTTCCAACTATCCTACAAATCTACAAATCAGACATGGTACAATGACACTGGAGCAACCGATCATCTTACTTCGGACCTTGGGAACCTCTCCTTGCATTCTGAATATCAAGGCACTGACAAGGCTTCTGTCGGCAATGGTGCACGTTTGCATATCTCTCACATTGGTCACAATACTATTCACACACCACTTGCTAAGTTTAATCTATCCAATATGCTGCATGTTCCTGATATTTCTACCAATCTTCTTTCTGTTCATCGTTTCACCCATGATAATAATTGTGTTATTTCTTTTGACTCATCTAGTTTTTGCATTAAGGACAAAACTACGGGGAGGACGCTTTTCCGTAGGCGGAGTGAGAATGGTCTCTACCCCATTCATCTGCAGCGCACCCACATCAATAAATCTTGTTCTCCAGCTTACGTTGGTGAATGAGTTTCAGCACCCCTTAAGGCACTCTCGGTTAGGCCATCCATCTTCTAATGTCTTGCAATATGTTGTTTCATCTTTTAATTTACCTATTCGTGGCTCCATTCGGCTTTCTTCCATTTGCTTTTCATGCCAAATGAGATAAAGCACGAATCAGCCCACAGTTTCTCGTTCAAGTACAGAATCTGAATATCGCTCTTTAGCACAATCTGCAGCTGAGTTAACTTGGATTCAGTTTCTCCTCAGGGACCTTTGTATTCCCACTCGAACTCCGGTTGTATGTGTGGACCCAGATCCTGAGGACGGTGAGGATGTAGATCCCCTCGTCCTTTAGATCTCCACATGAAGGAGAGCTATATCAAGGAACTCTTGAAATGGTACCCTCACAATATGAGTGGCGAAATAAGAGATACCTCTTGATCCGGAGACAAAAACCTCAAAACCAAAATGTCCCTAAAACAATGAAAGAGTCGTCATCCATAGATAGGCCATTGAACCAAAAAATATACTCTGTTTGCAATGGATAACCAGAAACAATTAGGTCCGTGCCTGGTTACGAGTAGGGAAGGTGTTAGGCACCCTACTTGCCCGAGCGTACTCTGTCTCTTATGCAATTTTTATTAACTTCGAAGAATTTTTGGCAAAAATCATGTGAAATGGGAATAAACATCCTCGAGACAAATCATAATGAGTTGATATCAGTGTCATCTGACATCGGAAAGAACACTAGAATCCATTGTCTTCTAAGGAGGCGGAGAAGACTAATGCTAATCCAATATCGAATAAACCTGCTACCTATCTCCACACATCTCATCTAATCCTAACTCATCACATCTAAGAAAGTTGTAAACAAACGCATGCATAACTACAACTAAGCAGGTAATAGCAAATAAATGAGCTAAGATAATCAGGAAAATAGTAAAAGAGCTACAACTAAATAGTACACAAATCAAAACTATACAAGAGATATATATAAAGAGAGTAAACAATCAAAAGAAGAAAGAAAACACACTAACATGCACCTATGCAACACATAATGACAAGTACGGAACTACAAACTCCTAAAACTCTAAATCAATAAAAAAAATGTGCAACAGTACCAGCTGGACCTGAATAAACATCCATCCAAGCTGCCTACGTATCCAAGCCCCCTTTTGGAATCAAGGTCAAAGTAGTTCTGTGGCCTATTCTAAGCTACAATGCTTATAGTGCCTAGACCACTAAACTAGACTCAACCTAAAAGACCAAACTTGTTTTAAAGCTTCTTGAATACAGTTAATTAAGTTGAAGTGAACTGTGGATTTTAGGACTTCCTATATGCCCTGACTAAATGCAAGTTTAGCCCTAAACTAATGTAGGTGTTTCCTACATCCTATGTGCGACTAGGCTGTATTCTTAAAAAAATAATAGGCTAACTAAGTGAACCCTATTCTAGCCATCAGCTGACTATGCGACAAGCTATATAGTCAAGCTGACCCCACAGGGACTCCTCACTCTAGGACTCCTAACTCTATGACAAACTCCTAAACTCTAAAACCCTCTAAACATCTAGGACAAACTCCTAACTATAAAGGAAGACCTTCTTGAAAACGGTTTACTGAAGAGATTTATTGGAAAATGTTTGAATTGTTTCTTTTTGAAAAGTTTGACTGGACTTGGGATGAAGATCCCAAGCTGCCTATGTACCTCGTGGAAGATGATCAAGCCAACTTAGTTCGAAAACAAACTTTCCTAGTACGCTCGTAAAAACTTGTAAATTTTTCAGATGTTTTGAAATTTTCTGGTTTTCCATGTGTTTTTGTTCTTTAAAATTTCTGATGTTTTTGAATTTTAAAATGTTTCAATGTTTATGAGTTTTGAATTTCTGATGTTTTTGAATTTTAAAATGTTTTTACCCTTTTAACCAAAGGGAACTGTGGGACCCGATCCCGCGAGAGGGGTGGGGCGCGAGCCGCCACGCCTTCTCTTGGTCTCTCGTACCCACGCGATTGGCGTGTGCTTCTTAGTATTGATTTTAATTCATCTTTTATGTGAACTTGGGATCACTAAGGCAATCCGAATTCCACACAAAAGAGACTGACAGAGTCGCCACCTAGATGTGAGATCTAGGACCCATGATTAACCAGAAATCTAGACTCGTTACCTGGTTACAAGAATGGAAGGTATGGGGAGTTATCCACCACATGCACCATTCCTGCCCGATAATCGGTCTTCAATTCCAAAATTTAACTCTTTTAAATTTATTTTAAATGGCTCATTCAACTCTATGTTAATGTGCGAACTATGTGACATGCATCCTATGATCTAATTTCAATGTGAATCCTAAATGTGTATCTTGATTACTTTATTTGTCTGGATTCAATCTAAGTGAAAGTTCTCCTAAAATTCTAATTTCATGGAAAATCCTAAGTGATTTGATTAAGCATTTACAAGAAAATTAATATACAAAACACCACAATTTGTTGTGGTGCCGACTCGCGGTTGGTATGCCATCAGACATCCAAGCTGCCTATGTACCCAAGCCTCACTGGGATCAGAGTCGACGTAGTTCGGTGCACCTAAGCTAAGCTACTTATGCCTAACTCAACTAAGATACCGACCTAGACGGGATTGACTGTTTCAACAGTTTTAGGAGAAATTATTTAATTCAAGTTGAAGATTTTATTATCCTAGGATTTCATCTAAGATGCTATATGATTCTTATCTAAATGCAAGTTGTCCCTTAGACTAATGCAGGTTAACCTACATCCTAGTTTACTAGGCTTGTCCTAGGGAAAGATTGGGTGACTAGTGTAACTAGACCTATGGCACGGTTGCTATTCATAGCAAGCGTCCGTGATGAGGCTGGACTCCTAACTCTAGGACTCCCTAAAACCTAGGACACGACTCGACACCAGTGTTCCTAAATTGGGCTCTAATGGTTCTTATGACAGAAACCGCGATCCAACGGTTCCAAAAGACACAAGACAAATTGATTTAAATTCTCAAAGGTTAATGAATTTCAGATTTCAAGGATTTTCAGATTCTGGACATTTAAGGATTACCAATGGCTCTAGGGTTCACCAATTTCGGCCCAGAATAGCATCCAAGGAAGGGAATCGTGCGCTCTTCCCTTGCGCAATTTAATACTTAGGTTATAGCACCTTATTGCCTGGCATATCTCAGGATTTCCGTGGACAGTAACCTCGGAGCCAACAACGTGCTATAGCTTAAATATTCAAATTGTCAAAGATCGATTGCAATTGGGATACGATTATGGATGCGCTGGCCATTTTTCCAGGAAAATCTAAAGATCCTAAAATTTATGTTTCAATGGATTAAGGAGTTAATATGTGACAGATATTTAAGGTTCTTTAGAAACTTTAAGATGATTTTCAATTAATTTCAATATTTTAATGGATTTTATCAATTTTAAACCATATGAGTGGTTTTACAAGTGAAACTGTTGCAAACGAATTCGAAATGAGTTGAAACTTCTACAGCAGCAATATATGATGAAATGTAGCTTACTGGAAGAGTTTTGCAGATTTTTACACTAAGCTCATATTTAATTTCGAATTAACAATAATAGGACCAGATTGCAAAAATAAGACAGAAACTACTAGAAATAGAAATCTAAATTCAATGAAATTTCTAAAGTAGTAAGATATAAGTAAAAATAGCATGCTGTGAGATTTTCCTGAATTTTGGAAATTATTTATTATCAATTTCGGATTTTTCAATTTTCAAACCAGATTATGAATTAACACTACATCCCATATGAAACAAGATCCAAACCAATCGAAAATTTTACATAAACAAGAAGTATGGAATTTAATACTACTGTAAAAATTTTGAAAATTTTATCTCTAATCTGATGTCTGTAAAAATTCTCCCAAAATCTGATAATTTTCAAAGAAAGCATAAAATAATATACCAAAACAAATCCAAACATTCTCAACAATTCATGGTAGAATGTAATAGTATCATATTAGTTTTCCACGAAATTTCATTAATTTGCGAATCCGTTTAGTATATAATTTATTTTTCTTCGTCAAAACGATATTTTTGAAGAGTTTTCTATTTTAAAAACATGATTTTCGAGAAAATTATGACTCCGGAAAACGTCCTCCAACCTTCTTCTGATGTGATGAACACAAGAAAATTTTAAAATTCCAAAAAATAGATCATCCTGAGATGGCTATTTTTTCAAATTTCGTAATTTCTCGGCCATTATTTTAAATAAAATTCTACTCTTCACTCAAATTCTAATAAACCATTAATCCAATGTCCGATCCGATCCGACAGTTATTTTAGTCTATTTAAATAGATCATTGTATTAAATTTCGACACGAAACGGAATTGAAACACTCATGCAGATCATGATTTTTAGCACACACATTTAATATTTAATTAAATCCAATTAAATGCTAAAAACCATGCAAAAATACCAAAAAAATACCAAATAATCCGGGAAAAATATGAGAATAGTGTACCGACCTGTGATAGAGTTCCTCACCGAATCCAAAAGCCGAAGAATCCGAAAATTCTCACCGACTTGCAATCCGATCCGATTTCTTTCTCTTTTTCTATGTTTTCACCACTCTTCCCGAATAGTTGATATCGATCCTCTTTCCTGCACTTTTCACGACTGTTGCAAAATGGTTGGTATCACCTTGAATGGATCGCGGAATTGAAATAGATGAGGGCGGCGTACTTTGCCAAAGATGAATAAAAGGGATGAGTTGATGAATTATGGGCTATGGGCTATGGTAGAATAAGGTCAGTTGAAACTGAAATATGGACGAGGTGCAACTTGGGATTATGAACAGAAAGGTGGAAGTCTTATGGTATGGGTATGAATGAATGGTAAATTGATATGAGATTTGAAGAAGAGGGAGCTTGGACAAACTCTATGTGAAAGGGATATTGATTATCTTTTGGAGAGGGAAGCTAGGAGCTATTGGTTAAGCTAAAAAGGATTGGACCAGACCTTTTTTTTTTTTTTAGGGAGGGAATTCCACCAATTGTCCTAGTTCTTTTTTCGTGTCTCCTCTTTCTCCAAAAAAGAGAGCAAAGCCTTAGTATTTTCCAGAGATGGAAGCTTAAAGTTTCCAAAACTTTTAAATAGCAACTACCCAAACGTTGAGAGAGAGAGAGAGAGAGAGAGATTCACGCGAGGTGCTTGCCTCTTTTGATTGCCACCGAGAGATTGTAAAAGAAAACCCAAAACCTTCCCTCTGTCTAAGTTGCCGAGTGTTGTAGGCTTTTCCAAAATAGAACGGAGATCTACCAAAATCTAACGTGACATGCCTTGTTTTTTTTTTAAATATCAAAAAGAGATTTTCAAGCAAAACCTACTTTCTAAACTTGAGAGAGAGAGATCCCAACGATTTTGGCTTGTTGCTAAGACAAGATGAAAGAGGACAGCACTATATTTCTTATTGAGGAAGAGGTCAACATGAAATCCCTTTATTAGAAAAGGGAGAAGTAGAGTGGCGGTTCACAAAGGGGAGAGAATAGGACAAAATAGCAAGTTAGTCCAAAAAAACCTAAATGTGTGTTCCTTCTAAAGTGACTGAATCTCATTCTTTTATAGAAATTCCCCAAGCGTCCTCATCTAAATCAATTTCTGATTGAGAACAGTAGTATTCCCAAGAAGCACCTCATTGTTTGGTACTCTCTTTAAGATCAGAATAATACCCAAGTAGGTCCCATATAGGATAAACTCGATCACTTGGAAATTCTTCCATTGAATGTAACTCTTACAAGAACAATAGTGGGCCCCATTCCAAATTGCCAAAATTCAACCACTGTTTGAACTTTTTCCAATCGAAAATTATGTTAGCTCGCTTGCCCAACCCGAATCACAATTGTAGGACCACGAAATTCGCACAAACTCCTCTTATTTGAAACTTCATGAACACTCTTTCTCAATACTTGCTGGAAAGGATAGAAAAGAAGGTGGAAATGATTGAAAAGATCGAGATAATGTAAGAAGCGGACATAAAAATGGAAAACACTGAAACTGACAGCGACACACTAACTTCTCTGTTGACTAAAGCGGAGCAAAATGGGGGTGTCTACAGATGCCCCTCTTTGGTAGAGATGATGTAGTCATCGAATACCAAAGGAAAAGTGACAGTGCCATTTTGCGCAGCTTTAATCGACAAAGGACTCTCTAAACACAATGCAACTTAATATAGTGCAAGACCCTAGATGAAATCCTAGACTTGGAACGCAATAAGAAATCTCGCTGCGGTGCCGTTTACAAACTGGCAACGAGAGAATGAGATACCATTTTCGAATGGATTCTGAAGAGGATGAAACACCATATTCATACGGAGTCCAAGGAATGAGACATCACATTTGTGTGATGCTCAAAGAGAATAAGAGACCATAGTTGTATGGACTCGAAGAGAATGAAATACCGTATTTGTACGGATTCCAAGAAAATGAGATATCATAGTTGTATGATGTTCAAAGGGGATAAGAGACCATAGTTGTATGGACTGGAAGAGAATGAAATACCGTATTTGTACGGATTCCAAGGAAATGAGACATCATAGTTGTATGATGTTCAAAAGGGGATAAGAGACCATATTTGTATGGACTCGAAGAGAATGAAATACCGTATTTGTACGGATTCCAAGGAAATGAGACATCATAGTTGTATAATGTTCAAAGGGGATAAGAGACCATAATTGTATGGACTCGAAGAGAATGAAATACCGTATTTGTACGGATTCCAAGGAAATGAGACATCATAGTTGTATGATGTTCAAAGGGGAATAAAAGACCATAGTCGTATGGACTCGGAGAGAATGAAATACCGTATTTGTACGGATTCCAAGGAAATGAGACATCATAGTTGTATGATGTTCAAAAGGGATAAGAGACCATAGTTGTATGGACTCGAAGAGAATGAAATACTGTATTTGTACGGATTCGAAGGAAATGAGGCATCATAGTTGTATGATGTTCAAAGGGGATAAGAGACCATAGTTGTATGGACTCGAAGAGAATGAAATACCGTATTTGTACGGATTCCAAGGAAATGAGACATCATAGTTGTATGATGGTCAAAGGGGATAAGAGACCATAGTTGTATGGACTCGAAGAGAATGAAATACCGTATTTGTACGGATTCCAAGGAAATGAGACATCATAGTTGTATGATGTTCAAAGGGGATAAGAGACCATAGTTGTATGGACTCGAAGAAAAGAGGCACCGTTCTCGAACGGGCTCAAGGAGAAGACGAGACCATTCACAAATGGACTCGAGAAATGAGGCACCGTTCACAAACGGGCTCGAAGAATTTAGAGATTTTTCATGAACTTGAATTTGACGTAGGATTGGATTTTTTTGAATCGGGGATTGGATTTGATGAATATATTTTTTTATTTTTGGGAAATGAGGCACCGTTCACAAACGGACTCAAGGAGAAGACGAGACCATTCACAAATGGCCTCGAGAAAAGAGGCACCGTTCACAAACGGGCTCGGAGAATTTAGAGATTTTTCATGAATTTGAATTTGACGTAGAATTAGATTTGATGAATCGGGGATTGGATTTGATGGTGATTTTTTTATTTTTGGGAAATGAGGCACCGTCCACAAACGGGCTCAAGGAGAAGATGAGACCATTCACAAATGGCCTCGAGAAAAGAGGCACCGTTCACAAACGGGCTCGAAGAATTTAGAGATTTTTCATGAGCTTGAATTTGACGTAGGATTGGATTTGATGAAATTTTTTTTTATTTTTGGGAAATGAGGCACCGTCCACAAACGGGCTCAAGGAGAAGATGAGACCATTCACAAATGGCCTCGAGAAAAGAGGCACCGTTCACAAACGGGCTCGAAGAATTTAGAGATTTTTCATGAATTTGAATTTGACGCAGGATTGGATTTGATGAATTTTAGATTTTTTTGAATTCAATGAAATCGGGGACATTATAGATCGTGCTCGACAAAGATATTAGAAGCTAGGACTTTGATGAATGATGAAACGGCAAACCTTAGGAACGAAGAACCATTACTAGTAAGAATGGACTAGGAACATTTTTATGAAATTTCAACAAGATTTTTCTCAAAGAGACTGCTGGTCTTGTCTTCTGGGGATTTTGATAATTGAAACCTTGAACAAGATATTTGAGATTGGTAATCTAGAACAACGGCTCTCTTGGATATAATCATGAAAAGTGGGATTTGCTTCTTGACAGGTGTTTAGATAAACATTTCTTGACCAGGATAGTATTTAACTAACTGGAAGGAAATTCTGAATTTTAATGGTTCATCTTTTTTGAGAAATTGGCTCAACCACCATTGTATCTAAAGCTCTTCCAAGCTTAAGGTGCCTTCCTGGGGTATGATTTTTTTACGGAAGCTGGGCTTTCTGATGTTTCTACTTCTGAATTCTTCTGAGCTAATCTTCTTTGAAATGAAGCTGCTTTACTAGATTACCGAGCTCTTTCATACGATCGCAGGGAGCTGCCGAGGCCGGGCCTCCTTCACTAAGACAATTGCATCATTTGGACATAAGAACGACGATTGACTCTTTGTAAAGAGAAAACTTAGATAAAAGGCACTACTCAAAGGACTGAGCAGCTCTGAAGGAGTGAACATAGAATGACAAAGATTGACTAACTATACTGACAGACACAGTAATGCTTCTGACATAGATAATGTTTTATTTGGTAAGTCTATCCTTTCAAGGAATGTTTTTTTTTTTTTTTTTTTTTTTTTTTTCAATTGGTAAACACATGACTTTTTCTTTAAAACAGTGATGCCTCAAGGATTTTAATTACGACCCCTAAGATTGCTTAGCTTCAATGCCCCCAGTTTTGAGGATGTCACTTGAATTTGCTTAAACTTCAGTTGATCTTCAGTCTTGATACCGGCTGTAGCCTTCTTATGACGATTCTCTTACCGTGACCAAGTCACCTCTTCGAAGTTTTTAACTTGGCGGACCGTGCTAGCCTTAACTTTTGCCTGAACCGCCTTTCTAGGTTTTGATCCAGCAGGCTATCCCCTTAGCTTTTGCCTAAGCCGCCCTTTCGGGTTTTCAACTTAGCAGGGGAATGATCTTAAATTTTGCCTAGACCGCCCTTTCAGGTTTTCAGTCTAGCAGATCTTCAAACTCCGCTCTTTTTTTTTTCTTTTCATCATTTTTTTTATTACTTATTGTGTCTCGGGACCTAGATCATTAGTTCTGAACACCAGAAGGACTTTATAGGTAGGATAGGGCTTTTCAAAGAAGGGCTTAAGGCTCAACAAAGATTTCGACCGAACCTATGAACAGGTTGCCTATATATCCCAAGATAGGAATCAGGTCGTGTGCAGTTCAGGGCGAATGCCCCTAGTTTGAAGATAAATTGTTTGAAAGTTAATTGATTTTTTCTTTTTTCTTTTCTTTCTGGAATAATTAACTTCTCTTCTATTGGAACTTGTCCCTCCTTTTTTTCTGGAACGATTGAATTTCTTTTCCTTTTTGAATTTTGAATCGACCGAACTCGGTTTAACCGAGCTGCCTACGTACCCCAGGGTAGGGATCAGGTCTCGCATAGTTCAGAGCGAATGCCCTTAGTTTTGATGGGTTTTTAAGAAAATTTCATTCAGGCTCGAAGGGTTTGCAAACCGGTATTCTTTTGACATTGGGTTCTGATTTTGGGATTTATTCGGCCAAAGGGGGCCTTCTGATGTTCAGATTGGGAATCGATCTAGGTTACTAGAGTCCCTTTGGTACTGATTATTTATTTATTTTTATTTCTTCTTCTTTTTTTCACGGAGTTTGACGGCATTTCCAGGTAAGAGATAATGGATCTTCTTCTTTCAAGATTCTACTATGTGCTTTCGACTTTCATAGAACGAAACTTGTTCTTTTGACATTCTCCATCTATGAATTTGTAACTCTTGATATCTGATGATCACTTTTCCATGCTTGCTCTCGAACTTCTTATCTTGAATTTGTTCGCTTTATGTTATGAATTTGAGAACCAAGGTCATTGATTGGAAATATGAAAGTTGTTCACACTCTATGCCCCTTGTACAGCATATGTCTCTCACTTTCTTCATTCTCTTGAGCTTTCGATCTATGTCTTGCCCCTGGTATCGGTTGTAGCTTTTCTGGACAATCTTCTTATTCTTGAAATAAGTTTATCAATTCTTCACACTCTTCAGAGGGTAATGTACTTTTCATCGGCATTCACTGAATCAAAGTTTCAGTGCCAGTGTTTATCACTTCAATTTCATCTTTGAAAGGCTGGGATTGGCGCTCCTCCTCTTGTTCAAGTAATTGCTGTGACTCAAGTGGAGTTTCATCAATTTTGTCCTCATTTGAGGAGGGAGTCTTATTTTAAGATCAGAAGCATACTTAAGAAATAGACACAAGTGAACTATTGGAACTGAAATTTTTTATTTAAAGAAAAAGCTATTACATCTGACGACCTATCCTGAACATGCTCAGGATTCACAACTCTGAATAAAGAGAAAAGCAAAAGATAACTTGCCTGGACTAGGCATTGACCTTGAACTGTAAGACCGGACTCAACAATTGTACTGACCATGATGACTGACTCAACATAAAATAGTAAGTGACTATAACTTTAACTGCTGCAACTGTCTGGTTTCGGAGGCTCGACGAAGGCTGGTTCGTTCTGAATCATCATTATGGCTGATACTTTCAATTTTGGATTCTTCCTGTTCTACTGCAGCTAGACCTGAGCTTCTCACACTTCGATGCGTCTAAGCCTTATCCGGCGATGGTGTAGCATGGTTCCACACAACATTTGGCGTTTGCTGGAATGATAGCTTGCGCTCATCAATCAACTTCTGGATCACATGCCTCAGAGTTATACACTGATCGGTATTATGCCCCGATCCTCGATGAAAATCGCAGTGTTCTTCCGCCTTCCATGTCCTGGGAAGCGGATTAGGAGGATCCCTAATGCGAGGTAAATAGACATCACCTGAAGCCAACCCTTGTTGCAATATAACAGATGGTGGAAGCGGGAGGGGGGCGAATTGCCTACCTGGCTTTTGCTGAGGTATAGGTCTTGGTTGATCATATTCGATTACCATAAGCTCCTGTGACCAGCTAACTCCCTTTTCCTTTTCCCTAAACCCTTTCAGGATACCAGATCGTGGGGTAGGCAAATCAGTGAATTCTTTTTTAGGAGTTTCAGATGGTGACTCTTGGTCATATTCAAGAACTAAGGGCCCAACAGAATCTTGCTGGTGCTGGGAGACAGAGTTTCCGGTAACAACATCTTGGACTTTGGTATTTTTGCCAGCGAAAAGTTCAGAACCTTGGGACTGACAATACCAGGTTTGCATTTGTTGCTTCATCTGATGAACTTCTTCTGTTAGCACCACCATTTGTCTAGAGAGGTTCACAATTAGTTCTTCCGAACCCATAACCATGGAGAGGCTCGGATTTTTGCCCTTAGAAACAACAGTGGTTGGACCAAATTTCTCAGTAAGTTGAGCTTTGATGAATTGATTTTCTTCCTTCAATTCCTTCACCTGTTGGACGAGCTGGGCCAGGGTTTCTGTGGCATGAAAGAGTTGAAAATTTTCATTAGAATCTGCCATAGGTAGGAAAAAGTGGATAGAGAGACTTCCAAAGAAAATGGGAAATTAGCTTCTTCACTGGCCACGAATAGATTCAAACCCAAGAAGCTTTCCTGGATTTTCAGCAGTGAACAATCCTGACATAGAAACAATAAACACGAGATGTAAGCTTAACATTCAGGAAATTTTTCCTTTCTATGATTGACATGATAATTATGATACGACTAGATAAGGAATGGGAGGTAAAATGATGGTTCCTCAAAACAAATAAACACGACAATGATGACATGATAGCACGTGGGGAATGCCCCTAGCTCAAGGATTATGGGAGTGAACTCTGAAGGACTTAGCAAAATAATCTTAAAAAAAGATAGCCCCTAGAGGAGGAACAGACCAAGGGTACAAGCAAGATTGGATCATTTGAACCAGGCATGATCAGATCATGAGATTGTATAATCGAAAGATTGTGAGATTCTGCTCTTGCCAGTTAGGGGATGGCATGAAGATACGATCGAATCGTATGACAGAAGAATGAAAGACGCATGGTCAAAAGATTAGATGAGATAGCATAAGATTGCTTTCAACGGATAGATCATGAATGACTAATCCTATGAGATCTTTGGAAATGATGGGATTTATATCCTAACCCCAAAGGACAAGTTTTTAATCTTCGCACATTTTAACAGTGTTACCTGAAGGCATCAACCCTAATCCTAATCTATCGGAGTGGAGAGAGAATCTCGACTCATGACTTTGTTCGTGTATCTAAGGACCGATCGTAGCCATTGGAAGATGGACTACGGCCTAATCTAGACATAAATGGGTAAGATATCCTAAACTAAGCTCACACACGTGATGCACATGTGTTCGTATACTACACGCATGTGTGGGTTAATCTAGGGGTAAGGTCAAGAGTTCCCTTAGCGCGAATCCATGTTCGATATACTGTACCAGTGTCCGGCGTATCAGTACGTGAACAAGAGATCCGTTTACGCACCATAAGGTGCTAGGCTAAGGGTGGAATGCTTCTCTAGCACAGAGGCACCAGGTGATGAAATCCCAGTCAACCATGCTAGATAACACTCCGAGTTCCTAAAATAGGACGTGTGTGCATGTGAGATGCAGGGTTTAGATGTAAGTGTGTGCAATAAGTTCGTGCAATCTATGATGCCTTCAGGTTTTGTTAGATTAAGTTCAAGTAAAATGTGATGAGAAGATAAAACAAGACAAACTAATCTAACAAGTATAGAAAGGATAGAGTTTTTATGAGCCAGTTAAATTAAATTCAAATGAATTATCTTTTGAAATTTAAATGAAGTTAGGTGATCCCCAGCAGAGTCGCCAAACTGTGGGACCCGATCCCGCGAGAGGGGTGGGGCGCGAGCCGCCACGCCTTCTCTTGGTCTCTCGTACCCACGCGATTGGCGTGTGCTTCTTAGTATTGATTTTAATTCATCTTTTATGTGAACTTGGGATCACTAAGGCAATCCAAATTCCACACAAAAGAGACTGACAGAGTCGCCACCTAGATGTGAGATCTAGGACCCATGATTAACCAGAAATCTAGACTCGTTACCTGGTTACAAGAATGGAAGGTATGGGGAGTTATCCACCACATGCACCATTCCTGCCCGATAATCGGTCTTCAATTCCAAAATTTAACTCTTTTAAATTTATTTTAAATGGCTCATTCAACTCTATGTTAATGTGCGAACTATGTGACATGCATCCTATGATCTAATTTCAATGTGAATCCTAAATGTGTATCTTGATTACTTTATTTGTCTGGATTCAATCTAAGTGAAAGTTCTCCTAAAATTCTAATTTCTTGGAAAATCCTAAGTGATTTGATTAAGCATTTACAAGAAAATTAATATACAAAACACCACAATTTGTTGTGGTGCTGACTCGCGGTTGGTATGCCATCAGACATCCAAGCTGCCTACGTACCCAAGCCTCACTGGGATCAGAGTCGACGTAGTTCGGTGCACCTAAGCTAAGCTACTTATGCCTAACTCAACTAAGACACCGACGTAGACGGGATTGACCGTTTCAACAGTTTTAGGAGAAATTATTTAATTCAAGTTGAAGATTTTATTATCCTAGGATTTCATCTAAGATGCTATATGATTCTTATCTAAATGCAAGTTGTCCCTTAGACTAATGCAGGTTAACCTACATCCTAGTTTACTAGGCTTGTCCTAGGGAAAGATTGGGTGACTAGTGTAACTAGACCTATGGCACGGTTGCTATTCATAGCAAGCGTCCGTGATGAGGCTGGACTCCTAACTCTAGGACTCCCTAAAACCTAGGACACGACTCGACACCAGTGTTCCTAAATTGGGCTCTAATGGTTCTTATGACAGAAACCGCGATCCAACGGTTCCAAAAGACACAAGACAAATTGATTTAAATTCTCAAAGGTTAATGAATTTCAGATTTCAAGGATTTTCAGATTCTGGACATTTAAGGATTACCAATGGCTCTAGGGTTCACCAATTTCGGCCCAGAATAGCATCCAAGGAAGGGAATCGTGCGCTCTTCCCTTGCGCAATTTAATACTTAGTTTATAGCACCTTATTGCCTGGCATATCTCAGGATTTCCGTGGACAGTAACCTCGGAGCCAACAACGTGCTATAGCTTAAATATTCAAATTGTCAAAGATCGATTGCAATTGGGATACGATTATGGATGCGCTGGCCATTTTTCCAGGGAAATCTAAAGATCCTAAAATTTCTGTTTCAATAGATTAAGGAGTTAATATGTGACAGATATTTAAGGTTCTTTAGAAACTTTAAGATGATTTTCAATTAATTTCAATATTTTAATGGATTTTATCAATTTTAAACCATATGAGTGGTTTTACAAGTGAAACTGTTGCAAACGAATTCAAAATGAGTTGAAACTTCTACAGCAGCAAGATATGATGAAATGTAGCTTACTCGAAGAGTTTTGCAGATTTTTACACTAAGCTCATATTTAATTTCGAATTAACAATAATAGGACCAGATTGCAAAAATAAGACAGAAACTACTAGAAATAGAAATCTAAATTCAATGAAATTTCTAAAGTAGTAAGATATAAGTAAAAATAGCATGCTGTGAGATTTTCCTGAATTTTGGAAATTATTTATTATCAATTTCGGATTTTTCAATTTTCATACCAGATTATGAATTAACACTACATCCCATATGAAACAAGATCCAAACCAATCAAAAATTGTACAGAAACAAGAAGTATGGAATTTAAGACTACTGTAAAAAGTTTGAAATTTTATCTCTAATCTGATGTCTGTAAAAATTCTCCCAAAATCTGATAATTTTCAAAGAAAGCATAAAATAATATACCAAACCAAATCCAAAAATTCTCAAAAATGCATGGTAGAATGTACCAGTATGATATTATGTTTCCACGAAATTTCATTGATTTTCGAATCCGTTTAGTATATAATTTATTTTTCTTCGTCAAAACGATATTTTTGAAGAGTTTTCTATTTTAAAAACATGATTTTCGAGAAAATTATGACTCCGGAAAACGTCCTCCAACCTTGTTCTGATCTGATGAACACAAGAAAAATTTAAAATTCCAAAAAATAGATCATCCTGAGATGGCTATTTTTTCGAATTTCGTAATTTCTCAGCCATTATTTTAAATAAAATTCTACTCTTCACTCAAATTCTAATAAACTATTTATCCAATGTCCGATCCGATCCGACAGTTATTTTAGTCTATTTAAGTAGATCATTGTATTAAATTTCGACATGAAACGGAATTGAAACACTCATGCAGATCATGATTTTTAGCACACACATTTACTATTTAATTAAATCCAATTAAATGCTAAAAACCATGCAAAAATACCTAAAAAATACCAAATAATCCGGAAAAAATCTGAGAATAGTGTACCGACCTGTGATAGAGTTCCTCGCCGAATCCAAAAGCCGAAGAATCCGAAAATTCTCGCCGACTTGCAATCCGATCCGATTTCTTTCTCTTTTTCTGTGTTTTCACCACTCTTCCCGAATAGTTGATATCGATCCTCTTTCCTGCACTTTTCACGACTGTTGCGAAATGGTTGGTATCGCCTTGAATGGATCGCGGAATTGAAATAGATGAGGGCGGCCTACTTTGCCAAAGATGAATAAAAGGGATGAGTTGATGAATTATGGGCTATGGGCTATGGTAGAATAAGGTCAGTTGAAACTGAA
The DNA here is from genome assembly GCF_043159265.1 of Tasmannia lanceolata. Taxonomy (NCBI): domain Eukaryota; kingdom Viridiplantae; phylum Streptophyta; class Magnoliopsida; order Canellales; family Winteraceae; genus Tasmannia; species Tasmannia lanceolata. Next base: position 29,806,158 of record NW_027518684.1, on the reverse strand, counting down.
ATATGGACGAGGTGCAACTTGGGATTATGAACAGAAAGGTGGAAGTCTTATGGTATGGGTATGAATGAATGGTAAATTGATATGAGATTTGAAGAAGAGGGAGCTTGGACAAACTCTATGTGAAAGGGATATTGATTATCTTTTGGAGAGGGAAGCTAGGAGCTATTGGTTAAGCTAAAAAGGATTGGACCAGACCTTTTTTTTTTAGGGAGGGAATTCCACCAATTGTCCCAGTTCTTTTTTCGTGTCTCCTCTTTCTCCAAAAAAGAGAGCAAAGCCTTAGTATTTTCCAGAGATGGAAGCTTAAAGTTTCCAAAACTTTTAAATAGCAACTACCCAAACGTTGAGAGAGAGAGAGAGAGAGAGATTCACGCGAGGTGCTTGCCTCTTTTGATTGCCACCGAGAGATTGTAAAAGAAAACCCAAAACCTTCCCTCTGTCTAAGTTGCCGAGTGTTGTAGGCTTTTCCAAAATAGAACGGAGATCTACCAAAATCTAACGTGACATGCCTTGTTTTATTTTTTTAAATATCAAAAAGAGATTTTCAAGCAAAACCTACTTTCTAAACTTGAGAGAGAGATCCCAACGATTTTGGCTTGTTGCTAAGACAAGATGAAAGAGGACAGCACTATATTTCTTATTGAGGAAGAGGTCAACATGAAATCCCTTTATTAGAAAAGGGAGAAGTAGAGTGGTCGGTTCACAAAGGGGAGAGAATAGGACAAAATAGCAAGTTAGTCCAAAAAAACCTAAATGTGTGTTCCTTCTAAAGTGACTGAATCTCATTCTTTTATAGAAATTCCCCAAGCGTCCTCATCTAAATCAATTTCTGATTGAGAACAGTAGTATTCCCAAGAAGCACCTCATTGTTTGGTACTCTCTTTAAGATCAGAATAATACCCAAGTAGGTCCCATATAGGATAAACTCGATCACTTGGAAATTCTTCCATTGAATGTAACTCTTACAAGAACAATAGTGGGCCCCATTCCAAATTGCCAAAATTCAACCACTGTTTGAACTTTTTCCAATCGAAAATTATGTTAGCTCGCTTGCCCAACCCGAATCACAATTGTAGGACCACGAAATTCGCACAAACTCCTCTCATTTGAAACTTCATGAACACTCTTTCTCAATACTTGCTGGAAAAGATAGAAAACAAGGTGGAAATGATCGAAAAGATCGAGATAATGTAAGAAGCGGACATGAAAATGGAAAACACTGAAACTGACAGCGACACACTAACTTCTCTGTTGACTAAAGTGGAGCAAAATGGGGGTGTCTACAGGAACATACAAAGCAACACACTAGGGCAAACTCCCTAGGGCTAAAGGGGAAACCCTAAACAAGTAAACTAGTGTTCCAAAATAAAATGAAAATGATCCAAAAACAAGTAAACTAGTGTGGCTATTTCATTATTTTCTAATTTATGCACAATTTGTTTATTTTTAGATATTATATGCACATACATTTTTTTTCAGAGGATATTACGTTCTCAAAAAGCGCTTAAAACCCTTTAAATGCTAGACGACAAACAAGTGGAGCACATGTTTATAAAAAACACTTGGCGCGGATATCATTTGTATATATATGCATGTATCCATGGATTTAAATTTCAATTTCTATATCAGTTTCGGCATTGGTTGAAAGCCCAAATTTCAGCCCAAATCCGGTACAAGAAACTATTAATTAGTTAATTCCGAAATTTCGGAATAATTTTGAAATTTTAATATATTTTTTTATAAAAATCAATATTCCGAAATTTCGGATTTCGGCCATATTTCGGTTTCAGTCTCAACTGGAATCCAAAATTTTGGATTTCGGCTGTAATTTAAAACCATGTATGTATCTGAAATCTTACGATTTAAAATACGATTGACGATTCAACCTTTTGTTATGATTTACGACTCGGTTCCATTTTTTAAAACATTGGTTATTACCATTGTTTCAGGAAACGTTCTTCGGAAATGGGAAACGCATTTGTGAAACGGAAGTGGGAAAATACGTATGGGAAACGCCTGTAAAACATTTGGGAAACGTCACCAATACGCGTACGGGAAACGTATGGGAAACGTGTTTCCATAAAGTCAGAAACGTGTTTCCGTTGCTTTGGAAACATATTGTCTTTTGGCAATCCTTTCCTGAAAAAAAAAACTAATAAGTTGTGATCTTTTATTTTCTAGGAAGAATATTTCCAACTTCATAACTTAAGTTAAAAATAAAGGGCGGCCCAGTGCTTGAGGCTCCCGCCATTGCGGGGTATGAGGAGGGCAAGATGTACGCAACCTTACCCTTGCGTTGCAGAGAGGCTGTTTCCGTGACTCGAACCTGTGACCACCAAGTCATAATGGAGCAACCTTACCATTACGCCAAGGCTCACACCCTCTTAAGTTAAAAAAGTAAAAATTCTAAAAACCTAAATCCTCTCCCTCGCTTGACTTCTCAAATCTCAACAGTTAAAGAGAGAAAACCCTAAAGCACTCTATCCACTCGCCGACCGCCGCTTGCTGTTCCCCTTCCACTCTCCGCCGGAGGAGGAGGAAGAAGAAGAAGAAGCTTTATCTTTCTTAGGTATTTATTTCCATTTCTTTTCCTATTCAATATTCTGTGGTGTTTGATGCTTTGATAGTCCTTTCTTCTACTTTTTATTTCTATGTTTAGGGTTTGATGAGATTTGTTCTTTTAGGGTTTAATTTTTTATCCTATTTTTTTGGGTTTGATTTCTCTTCTAGAATCTCAAGAACTCGACATGTTCTTGTAGGGTTTGGATGGGGTTTTTCAATTCTTCAAATGAGTTTCTCACTTGTGTTTGATGAGATATTTACTCCCTTGTGTTTATCTTTACCCACCACCCCTTTTCTGGGTTCATTTTCTTCTAAGTTTCTAACCGTATGCCTATTTAGTATTTAGTTATTTACTATTTACTCTATAACAGTGAAGCAGAGTAGTTTGAATGGGTTTTTTACATGGCTATTTAACATTTTTACTCTTTAGTATACTTTTAGTCTATAACTCTATACTCTATCACTTGAAAGTTGAAACTTGAAACATATTTGATAATTTCTTTTGAGAACGTCTAGAATTCTAGATTCCAGACTTATCTGGCAATTATATTTGCTTTGAGTCTTTTGCCTTTTGTTTTTCACTTTTTTTGTATGTAACTATGTAATTATGTATGTAGTACTTGTAATGTGCTCTAATCTAATGTGCTGTTACATTATATTAGAGTTAGACTTCATAGTTTGATTTACAACTTTAGAGTCAGTAGATATTAGAGTCTGGAATTTTTTCTTGCAATTATATTTTCTATTTTCTTTATGTTTGTTTGTAGGGCAAATGATGAAAAAAATGCAAAGTTTATTCGAAATTGTGAATAAAGGGTGGGGTTTTGAAAATATGGAGAAAAGGGCTGGCAGGTACGTTTGGGTATGTAAAATGACAGTAATACTCTCCATCGTTTTTACCCACGCGTTTTTACCCTTCTCCCCCTTTTCTCTGTTTTTTCACTCCTTCACTCGTGTTTTTCACTCGTTCTCACCCTTTTACCTCGCCGACGATGACTATTCTTGCCGGAAAGCTTCGGCCGGCGTTGGAAAGGTTCGGTCCTCGCCGGAAAGCTTCGGTCCCTCTTCCTCCCCATTTTACCTTGCCGACGGTCACTATTGTTGCTGGAAAGCTTCGGTCGGCGTCGGAAAGATTCGCTCCTCGCCGGAAAGTGTAGCTCATCTTGCGGAAACCGCTACTTCAACTCTCCTAAGGTAATTTTTAAACCATTTAATCCCACTACTTGAACTCTCCCAAGGTTATTTTTAAACCATTTAATCTAGGGTTCATTTTTTGGGTTTTGTTGTTGGGGGGTTGGATATGAAATAGTTGGAACCATTATTGAAATTGTATAAAGCTATAATTAGTTCCTCTATTAGGGTTTGAAAGGGTTTGAGGTGATTTCTCGATTATCAATGGTTTGAAATGGTTTGGAAAGGGTTTGATGTTGTTGATTTTCGTTTTTTTAGGGTTTGGATGGAATGAAAGAAATATATTTTAGAAAGCAAAAATTTTCTTAGTTTCCATGTATTTGACTATGGTTTAGAAGGATTTAATTTAGGGTTTCTATGTTTTAAAGGGTTTCATTTAGGGTTCCAAAGGTTTCCATTTGTTATGAAAGGTGTAATTGTGGTTTGTTAGGATTTCATTCAGGATTTTTAGGTTTTTAAGGGTTTCATTTTGGTGGGCAAGGGTTTTATTTATGTTTTCAAATTGTCTCATTTGATTTTGTTGGCAGAAGGACCGTTATCGATTTTCTGTTGCACTCTTTTGACAGAAGGGAAAGAGGCAGAACCATTATTTTTGGGATTTTTCATACTTTAGAACCGTTGAAACCAGTAAGTATGGTTCCAAGGATCCTTGTAAGTAGTGATTTTGATTCCAACTGTCTAATACTGTGTTTGAAGTGGTTCGAAGTCTGAAAATAGTGGTTCCTATTGTTCCAAAAATAGTGGTTCCTATTGTTCCTTCTGTGGAAATATTTATCTCAATTGTCAATTTTGATTCAATTGTGGTTCTAACTATGTAACTTCTGGTTCGAACCCTCATATTTGTGGTTTGAAGGATTGTTACGTTCTTTATCTTGGATTTTCCTATGGTGAAAAATGGGTACTTCGAGGGAGCCAACCTCTAGGAAAGAGCATACGTTTTAGGAGAAGAAAGTTGTATGTCTTTCATTCATGAGAAAAGAGTTTAAGTACAATTCAATTCTCCAAATGACAACTACCAAAACTGACTCCACGTACTAGTAACAGGTCTCCATAACTGACACCACAATGAGTCAAAACCAACTCCATTACATACATGTGACTGACCCTAGAGACACATAACAGAAAAGAAAATAACTAAATAACTGCTACAGATTGTGCACGTAACACTCCCCTCCATTTCAAGCAACCTTGTCCTGAAGGTTTGAATTTGGAAACCTCTTCAATAGATCATGGTAGCGCTCCCAGGTTGCATCTTCAACTTCAGCTCCTTGCCATTTCACTAGCACTTCAGTCATGGTTCGATTCCCACGCTTCAGAACTCGACGATCTAAGATGATTTCAGGTTGAGGTTGGATTAATCTCTCATCAGTAACTGGTGGCAGCGAGGTATGGGTTGGAATGCTCTCTCCCAACTTCTTCTTGAGGAAAGAGACATGAAAAGAAAATACTGGGTTGACTGAAGAAGGCCGCCTCCCTTCTTGCATGAGGACACCACCGACCCCTTTTCTTGAAGCATCACACTCAATTGGGAAAGGCTTGGAGAAGTTGGATAGAGCCAACACTAGGGGTTCAGCCATTGCCTTTTTGAGGTCTTGAAAAGCTTCCCTTGCTACATCGGACCATTTGAAAGAATCCTTCTTTAGCATAGCCGTCAAAGGTGCTGCGATTTTACCATAATCCCTTATAAATTTTCGATAATACCCACTTAACCCCAAAAACCCGCGTAATGCTTTAGTTGAAGTAGCTAAAGGCCAACTAAGTATGCAAGAAATCTTGTTTGGGTCAGCAGGTACTCCTTCTGTTGATATTACATGATCAAGGTACTCCACTTCGTGACAACGGAACCTACATTTAGACTCCTTTGCATAGAGCTTGTGAGATCTTAATAACTCTAAGGTCGTACGAAGATGTAAAAGGTGTGCATCTCATGATTGGCTTTACACAAGTATGTCGTCAAAGAAAACAAGAATAATCTTGCGTAGGTAGGGTTTGAAAACCTCGTTCATCAAACCTTGAAAAGTTGATGGTGCATTGGTGAGCCGAAAGGGCATTACAAGGAAGTCATAGTGGCCTTCATGAGTCCTGAAGGCTGTCTTAGAAATGTCATTCGGATGCACTCGAATCTGATGGTAAGCTGAACGAAGGTCAAGGTTGGAGAAGATTGTGGCACCATGCAACTCATCCAACAATTCTTCGACTACAGGGATTGGGAACTTGTCTTTGACAATAGCCTGATTGAGAGAACGACAACCCACGCACATGCGCTAGCTTCCGTCACTTTTTCTCACTAGCATGACAGGTGAGGAAAAGGGGCTTTCGCTTGGTGGAACTATACCATGCTGTATCATCTCTCTTACTAACTTCTCAATTTCTGATTTCTGACAATGAGGGTATCTATATGGCCTAACACTGATTGCCTGAGTTCCATTAAGCAAAGGAAATCTGTGGTCATTTGGCGTTGAGGTGGTAGTCCCTTTGGTTCTCGAAAGACATCTTGGAATTCAGCCAGCAATGTGTTGAGATATGAGTTGGGATTTAGTTGCGGCAGAGTCCCCTCCACACAAAATAATTTGAGAAGTACTCCTCTTGTTTCAGTTTTAGAAGCCGTCTTGATGCCATCCCCACTAGTGACAGTTACCTCTTTTGTCACCTCACCCTTAAATTGGTGAGTATTCCCATCAATTGTAAATTGCATAGAGAGATTAGCAAAATCCCACAAGATTGGGCCAAGGGTCGTCAACCAATGGGCTCCAAGAACCACATCACAACCTCGTAATTGTAATAAATAAAAATCAGTGGTTATGGGAAAACCTTGTATGATTATAGTAACTCCCAAACAACAGCCTTCACTTGCAAGCTTTTCTCCATTCACCACCATCACCCTGAAGTGGCCACCCGAACTAATTGGTAGTCCCACCTTACGAGCAATACTCGGATGAAGAAAGTTATGTTTACTGCTGGAGTCAATCAAAACCAACATTTGATGTTGACCAATAACACCCTTCAGTCTCATAGTTTGAGGCGTTGGTGCACCCGCAATGGCATGTAGTGAAATTTCGGCGGGGGGATCTCCTTCAACATTTGCTGCATCAATGGGTTCAAAATTGGCATCTCCTTCCACTTCCTCCAGTAAAGGTTCCTTCGGGTCAGTTTTTCTAATCACAATTATAGCAAAGTCCCCGATCACGTCGATCCTTCAGCTCAGCTTTGGTAAGCCGTTTAATTTGTGGTCTAGAAGGTTTAGGGAGCAATGCACCGGTTGACAAAGAGGCTCTGCTTTCTTCAATTTGACCTCGCTGGCGACGGGCTATCATCTTTTCTTCTTGTAATCGAGCCAATCCAAAGGCAGCTGAGAGGGAGAGTGGTCGAAACATCTGGACGTCGAAGCGAATTTCATCCTTAAGGCCACAAATGAAGCAACTTATCATAAATGACTCGTTCAAACCTTCGGTGCGGTTCGCGAGGGCTTCAAATTCTATTTCGTACTCAGATACGGTTGTGGTCTGAAGCAATTTAGCAAGCGCTGTTGTAGGATCTTCATACTCTGTTAGCCCAAATCGAACCTCAAGAGCTTTGGAGAAAGAGTCCCAATCTGTAAGACCTCCGTTTTTTTCCATCCATCGGAACCATTGTAGCCCCTTTCCTTGTAAATGGAAAGAAGGCAGTTGCAACTTTTGGTTGGGGGGTGTTTGATTATAACGGAAGAACTGTTCCGCATGATAAACCCACCCTGATGGATCCGCGCCTTCGAACCGAGGAAAGTCCAGCCTGGTAGACAGCATTTCGATCCCCCCCACTCCCATCAGTTAGTGAACTCGTGGGTTGCTGTGGGACCCGATCCCGCGAGAGGGGTGGGGCGCGAGCCGCCACGCTCTCTCTTGGTCTCTCGTACCCACGCGAATGGCGTGTGCTTTTTATTATTGATTTTAATTACCCAACCAAGCAGGCAGCAACCAAGCCAGAGGGTGCAAACAAACGTGCAACCCAGTACCCATAAGGGTAGGGGTAAGCCGCCGAGCCTAGCAAGGTGTGATTTAATTCATCTTTTCCGTGAACTTGGGATCACTAAGGCAATCCGAATTCCACGCAAAAGAGAGTGACAGAGTCGCCACCTAAATGAGGGATCTATGACCCATAATTGACCAGAAATCTAGACTCGTTACCTGGTTACGAGAATGGAAGGTATGGGGAGTTACCACCACATGCACCATTCCTGCCCGATAATCGGTCTTCAATTCCAAAAGTTAACTCTTTTGAATTTCTTTTAAATGGCTCATTTAACTCTATATTAATGTGCGAATTATGTGACATGCATCCTAAGATCTAATTTCAATGTAATTCCTAAATGTGTATCTTAATTTTCTTAATTTGTTTGAATTCATTCTAAGTGAAAGTTCTCCTAAAATTCTAATTTTATGTAAAGTCCTAAGTGATTTAATTACTTTTAATTTAAGGATTAATGTACAAAACTCCACTTATGTGTGGAGCCGACTCGTGATTGGTATGCCATCAAGCATCCAAGCTGCCTACGTACCCAAGCCTCACTGGGATCAGAGTCGACATCGTTCGGTGCACCTGAACTAAGCTACTTATGTCTAACTCATCTAGGACACCGATCTAGACTGGATTGACTGTTTCAACAGTTTTAAGAGAAATTATTTAATTCAAGTTGAAGATTTTATTATCCTAGGACTTCATCTAAGATGCTATATGATCCTATCTAAGTGCAAGTTGCCCCTTAGACTAATGCAGGTTAACCTATGTCCTAGGTAACTAGGCTTGTCCTATGAGAAAAGAGGGTAACTAGTGTAACTAGATCTATGGCACGGTTGCTATCCATAGCAAACGCCCGTGATGAGGCTGGACTCCTAACTCTAGGACTCCCTAAAACTTAGGACACAACATGACACAAGTGTTCCTAAATGGGGCTCTAATGGTTCCAACGATGGAAACCGCAATCCAACAGTTCCGAAAGACATGAGGTAAATTGATTCAAGTTGTTGAAGTTAATGATTTTCAGATTTCAAGGATTTTCGGTTCCTAAACATCTAAGGAATACCAAAGGCTCTATGGTTCGCAAGCTTCAGCCTTGAATCGCATCCATGGGAGGGAATCGTGCGCTCTTCCCTTGCGCAATTTAATACTTAAGTTATAGCACCTTATTGCCTGGCATATTTCTCAGGATTTCCGTGGACAGTAGACCCCAGAGCCAATAACATGCTATAATTTAAATACTCAAATTGTCAAGGATCAATTGCAATTGGGATACGATTATGGATGCGATCTCGGCATCTAAATTATCCTAGTATGGCCATTTTACAAGGGAATCTAAGACTCTTAAGATTTCTGTTTCAGCGGCTTAAGGAATGAATACATGACAGAAATTTAAGGTTCCATGGAAGTTTTCATAATGATTTTGGTTAATTTCAATATTTAATAGATTTTATCAATTTCAGATCACATGAATGATTTTACAAATGAACCCATTGCAAACAAATTCAAAATAAATTGAAATTTCTATAGTAACAAGATAGGAATGAATATAGCTTACTGGAAAACTTTCATAGATTTTTATATGAAGTTGCTATTAATTTTTGATTTTTCAAAATCCAAATCAGATTATGGATTAACACAGTAACCTATATCATATCACTTTTAAATTACTCCAAACTTTTTCAGAATAAAGATATAGATGATTAAAGCTTACTGAAAAATTTACATGAATTATCATTAAGATTAGATTTCAATGTCCGATTTTTCAAAATTTAAATCAGATTATAGATTAACACAGTAACCTATAGCATATCAATTTCATATCAACTTAAACTCTTACACTATAAAGATAATCATGAGATTAGACTACTGTATGACTTTCATGAATGTTTATGATGATTTGATGCCCTTATAAATTCACACAAAAATCAGATAAAACCAAAGAATTACTTAAAAAGCAAACCTAATGGTATCCTAAAATCAAATGAAAAATTCCAGTAGATATATAATATATTATAGAATTTATTACCCAAATTTCAGAACTTAAAACTTAAATGTCCTCCATAAAATTGGTTTTTAAATATAAGAGATTAATTTGTTTCCTAGGCGTTAAAACCCGTTTATTAAAATAAATTATAAAACCTTATCAAATCTTTGCAAATATAGTTGAAAATATTTCTCTAACATTCCAGTAACCAAAGTTACTGGTTTGTAAAGAAAAATTTTGAAAATATATTAATTTAATAAGAAAAACAATTATGGCACGTAAAATGGGGAAGCGACTAGAAAATAGTAAAAACCATATTTTTTTTGAAATATTTTTCAGTGACAAATTCCATTTATTATTAGGCTTTAATTCTCGAAATTTTCATCAATTTTTAAAATGATTTGGTATTTATTAAAAATAGCCAAAATTTAAAATAATTAATAATCGGATTAAACAAACTTCAAAAAATATGAAAATTTTTGGGTGATCTAAAAACCTTGTAAAACTACTGGAAACAAACTTTCATTAAATTTGAACATGATTTGATATGCTTTTGGCTCAATTCATCAAGAAATAACCCTTTTCGGGGTTATTCTTTAAAAAATAGAATGAAAAATAAAACGGCCGAACCACGGTTGGAAATTAAGTTTCCGGTAGTATTTTATTTTATGGAAATCCCAAAAAATATCATTTTTTAAAGAAACCCCTATTTTCTAATACTTCCTTTGATAATCCGATTGAAATCCATATTGAATAAAAAACGAAAGAAAATCATTATTAAATGGAGGAAGTTTAATTTTTTGGTGAAATTTTGAATTTTAAAAACTTATAATATATATTATAACATACTGAAATTTCAAGAAAAAATTCATTGATTTGATCTACCAAAAGTAAAACCCTAGCATGCTTTTCTACTTTTGATATTACAAAGATATAGATCCTACCGTTGATTGCGCTCCTTGTCTCTAGGGTGCGTAGATCCGAGGTATACGCTTTGTCGCACCCTTTTAAATGATGAAGAAGACCCAAAGAACACCCCAAAGATCCTTGATCTGTGATTTGTTGAAGAAGAAAAAGGAATTCAAGAATTTCTTTTGTCAAGAACACTTGAGAGATATGAACACACTTCAAGAGAGAAAAGAAAAAACAATTTATTGGGAGGAGAGAGAAAATGGACGAATTTGGATTTTTTTTCCTCATTTTTTTGGATTGTTTGCTTTGATTTTTATACAAAAAAAGTTAGGGTTAAGAGAGAAATAGTAATTTCCAATGTGAGAGCTCCCTTTTTAGCTTGTTTCCAATTTTCCCTTCTTGCTTTCTTTCTTTCTTGTTTCCAAATTGGATTTGATTTCAATCTTAATTTCTTGTCAATCAAGACATGTTATTCTCATTCCACATTGCTTCTTTGGAAGAAATCCTTTTTAAGCAATCATTCATCTTTTCCTTCTTTCATTCTTTTCATTTTTTATTCTTTTTATTTTTCTTTTAACAAATATGATGTCACCATTGTGACATCATCAAGGTTGGGTGCTCAACTCATGTGGGTCAACCATGTGGGCCGCCCACCGTGGTGGTTGACCCATATGGGTGAACCCACATGAGCTCCATCTTTGCGGGCTTTAGCCCAATGGGCCATTTCACACGGGTTTCGGGTTTTTCCGTAAAAAATCAATAAAATCTTTCTAAATTCAACATTCTATATATGGACCCAACCCATTTGACATTTATGGTGCATCCCTCACACATGATCGGACCATCTTTTTTGGGAAATAACTTTTCGGACCAAAATGCCCTTACTTGACTGTTAGCCATCCAAATGCGACCAAAATACCCTCAGATTGGTCGACCCTTAAAGGGAAAAATTAAAAATGGAAAGTCTTTGTGGTCAAACTTCAAAAATATAAACTTTTAAAATTTGGTCCTTTCGGTGAGCAATATTAAACAGAATCATTTGGTATCCCCTGAAAATACCCAAAATGCCCTCAACACTTAGAATTTCCAAATTAAGCGAAACTCCTGAGAAATTCTAAATTTAGCAGGTTTTCCAAAATTCAGGAAATCATTCATAATCTCTCAGACATATTTCGGGGATCAAAAGAAATACACAGGAAAAGACCAAATTACCCCGAGGTGCTAGAATTTGGCGAGACTAGGGAAAACCCTGAGAAATTCTAAAAATAGCAGATTTTCAAAAATTTATGAACGGACTCAAGATTTCTTAGACACAACTTAGGGACCAAATATAATATGTTTGGAAATGTCTAAAATACCCCCGAAGTGCAAGACTAAGAGAAATCTTGAGAGATCTAAATTTAGCAGGTTTTCCAAAACTTACGAAATTACTCATAATCTATCAACCGTACCCTCGAGATGTTTTGGACATATGAGAAATGATTGAAATATCCATAAGATGATGAAAATGTGGAAGCCCCATGAGTTTCTAAAAATAACAGCTTTTTCAAAATTTGTAAAATCACTCAAGATTTCTCAAATATAACTCGGGGGTTAAACGAGACACATCGGGAATGACCAAAATACCCCTGCAGTGCAAAATAGGCAAAAATGAGGGAAACCCTGAAAATTCTAAAAATAGCAGGTTTTTTCATTTGCTTGGAAACTTGAACTTTCATCTTCCAGAGGCCAAAGGAACCCCCTAGAGACCTTCAGGATCGCGAATCAACTTCAAAACCCCAATAATGAAATGAAATCTACCCTAAAATGCATGGATGCCTAATCTAATGCTGAATACGGATTCAAAACTCGATCATACTACCGAATCTTTTGCTTTTTAATGCGTAGGAAAAATGGGGGTGTCTACAAATGCCCCTCTTTGGTAGAGGCGACGTAGTCATCGAATACCAAAGCAAAAAGTGACAAAACTGTTTTGCGTAGCTTTAATCAACAATGGATTCACTAGACAATGCAACCTAACCTAATGCAAGACCCTAGATGAAGTCCTAGAATATAAGTAAGATCATTTACTCTAAACATCGTAACTTGATGGTTCAGAATAATAAAGAACTGGATTCAATCTGGGTGTAAAAATCATGCAACCTAGACGTGGCGCCGTTTTCAAACGGGCAACGACGGAAGGAGGCACCGTTCCCTGAACGGGCTCAGAGAAATCAGAGAATTAGCCTATTCGCTAGTGAGATGGGGGCTAATGGATTTAAGATCGGATTTGACAATTGAGAATGAGACTGGAAATGACAATTTAAAAACTGGAGGACTCGATTACCGGTTCTGTGACGGGTTAGTCCTTGATACATTATCAACCTCGGAGATCTTGGCTAGAGTCTGTGTCTTAACTTCTTTTGAATTGGGGTTACCTCTATTGTAAACTCCTTGTGCCATTGCTTCCTCAATTTGTATACCAGCATTGATGAAGTGTTTAAAATCTAGATAATACTGAAGAAACATGTGATATTGGAGCTGAGAGGATATATTCTTCATAATCATCTGGACTTGTTCCTCTTCTGAGGGACGCTGCATCATTTGAGCCGCTAACCTTCTCCATCTCTTGACGAAAGTTAAGAATGACTCTTTTGAGTCCTGCTTGGTTCTCTCAAGATTATTCCTAGTGATTTCGGTTCCATCATCATATTTGAATTGTTTGATGAACTGCTCTCCAATATCCTTCCATGTCCTATAACGAGTCTTGTCTAGGGCCATGAACCACCTTCTAGCGACCTTTGTCAGGGAAACCGGGAACAATTGAGCCATTTGCTCAGCAGATAGACCTTGAGGCTGGCACATGATAGTGAACATTTGCAAGTGTGTGATCGGACAACCCACACCGTCATATTTGTCAAAATCTGGTATCTGAAAGCTTGCGGGGTGACGGATTTCGGGAAACAATGTAAGATCACTTGGGTTGAAACCACCCTGGTCCTGAAGCTGGATGTCTTGAACTTTCCTGGTAAGACTTTCTAATTTCTCCATAACCGTCTTATCAACCGCTGACTGAGAAGGCTTACTGTGACCTTCGCTGTACTGTTCTTTTTCTAACTCTTCTTCAGTTTCATCTGGGATAGGGATGAACACTGGCTAGGCAGGTGCTGCTGAAGTAGCTGTATGGTGCATAGGCCCTTTATCTTTGGAAGACGATGGCGCCAACTTCTCGGAAAGCTGGGTCTTGATAACTCGGTTCTCCTCTTTGAGCTCTTGAAGTTGCTGGAGAATTAAGGCGAGAGTATCGGTAACAACAATAGGTGGAAGATTATCTTGGTTTTCTGCCATTGGCGAGGATGAGGATGAGAAAGGAGGAGATGCTGGGGTTCTCAGAGAAGGTGGCGGAGAGACAGATTTCCTTTCTAACCGTGAAGAAATTCGAACCCAAGGAGTAGTAGGCTTAGCTACGGTGCCAACTTCCTGTCATGGAAATAATGAACACGAGGTATATGAGCTTGACATTCATGGAGTGTTTCTTCTCAATGACTGAAAAATATTATGGAGTAAGCAAGTAATCGGGACAATAAGATGAATCCTAAAGGACCAAAACATGACAATTATGACAAAATCGTATAAGGAAATGCCCCTAGTTCAAAGATCATGAGAGTGAACTCTGAAGGATTTAGCAAAATATTCTTGAAACAGGTTGCCCTTAGAGTAGGAAGAGACTAAGGGGTACAAGTACGATTAGATCACCAAGGGTACAAGAATTGAAACACAATTCTTGCCCATTGAGAAAGGGAATGAAGATATAATCGAATCACACAAGAGGCGAATGATAGACACATGATCAAATGATTAGATGAGATTACATAAGATTGCTTTCAACGGGGAGATCAAGAATGACTAATCCTATGAGATCTTTGGAAATGATGGGATTTATATCCTAACCCCAAAGAAAAAGTTTTTAATCTTCGTACATTTTAACAGTGTTACCTGAAGGCATCAAGCCTTAATCCTAATCTAGCGGAGTGGAGAGAGGATCTCGACTCATGACTTTGTTTGTGTACCTAAGGACCGATCGTAGCCATTGGAAGATGGACCACGGCCTAATCTAGACACAAATGGGTAGGATATCCTAAACTAGGCTCACACACGTGATGCACGTGTGTTCGTATACTACATGCATGTGTGGGTTAATCTAGGGGTAAGGCCAAGAGTTCCCTTAGTGCGAATCTGTGCTCAATATACTGTACCAATGTCCGGTGTATCAGTACGTGAACAAGAGATCCGTTTACGTACCATAAAGGTACTAGGCCAAGAGTGGAATGCTTCTCTAGCACAGAGGCACCAGGTGATGAAATCCCAGTCAACCATGCTAGATAACACTCCGGGTTCCTAAAATAGGATGTGTGTGCATGTGAGATGCAAGGGTTTAGATGCAAGTGATGTAAGTGTGTGCAATAAGTTTGCGCAATCTATGATGCCTTCAGGTTTTGTTAGATTAAGTTTGAGTATTATGTGATGAGAAAGTAAACAAACTAATCTACCAAGCATATAAGATAGAGTTTTCATGAGCCAATTAAAATAAATTCAAATGAATTATCCTTTGAAATTTTAATGAAGTTAGGTGGTCCCCAGCAGAGTCGCCAAACTGTGGGACCCGATCCCGCGAGAGGGGTGGGGCGCGAGCCGCCACGCTCTCTCTTGGTCTCTCGTACTCACGCGAATGGCGTGTGCTTTTTATAATTGATTTTAATTACCCAACCAAGCAGGCAGCAACCAAGCCATAGGGTGCAAACAAACGTGCAACCCAGTACCCGTAAGGGTAGGGGTAAGCCGCCGAGCCTAGCAAGGTGTGATTTAATTCATCTTTTCCGTGAACTTGGGATCACTAAGGCAACCCGAATTCCACGCAAAAGAGAGTGACAGAGTCGCCACCTAAATGAGGGATCTATGACCCATAATTGACCAGAAATCTAGACTCGTTACCTGGTTACGAGAATGGAAGGTATGGGGAGTTACCACCACATGCACCATTCCTACCCGATAATTGGTCTTCAATTCCAAAAGTTAACTCTTTTGAATTTCTTTTAAATGGCTCTTTTAACTCTATATTAATGTGCGAATTATGTGTCATGCATCCTAAGATCTAATTTCAATGTAATTCCTAAATGTGTATCTTAATTTTCGTAATTTGTTTGAATTCATTCTAAGTGAAAGTTCTCCTAAAATTCTAATTTTATGTAAAGTCCTAAGTGATTTAATTACTTTTAATTTAAGGATTAATGTACAAAACCCCACTTATGTGTGGAGCCGACTCGTGATTGGTATGCCATCAAGCATCCAAGCTGCCTACGTACCCAAGCCTCACTGGGATCAGAGTCGACGTCGTTCGGTGCACCTGAACTAAGCTACTTATGCCTAACTCATCTAGGACACCGATCTAGACTGTTTCAACAGTTTTAAGAGAAATTATTTAATTCAAGTTGAAGATTTTATTATCCTAGGACTTCATCTAAGATGCTATATGATCCTATCTAAGTGCAAGTTGCCCCTTAGACTAATGCAGGTTAACTTATGTCCTAGGTAACTAGGCTTGTCCTATGAGAAAAGAGGGTAACTAGTGTAACTAGATCTATGGCACGGTTGCTATCCATAGCAAACGCCCGTGATGAGGCTGGACTCCTAACTCTAGGACTCCCTAAAACTTAGGACACAACATGACACAAGTGTTCCTAAATGGGGCTCTAATGGTTCCAACGATGGAAACCGCAATCCAACGGTTCCGAAAGACATGAGGTAAATTGATTCAAGTTGTTAAAGTTAATGATTTTCAGATTTCAAGGATTTTCGGTTCCTAAACATCTAAGGAATACCAAAGGCTCTATGGTTCGCAAGCTTCAGCCTTGAATCGCATCCATGGAAGGGAATCGTGCGCTCTTCCCTTGCGCAATTTAATACTTAAGTTATAGCACCTTATTGTCTGGCATATTTCTCAGGATTTCCGTGGACAGTAGACCTCAGAGCCAATAACATGCTATAATTTAAATACTCAAATTGTCAAGGATCAATTGCAATTGGGATACGATTATGGATGCGATCTCGGCATCTAAATTATCCTAGTATGGCCATTTTACAAGGGAAATCTAAGACTCCTAAGATTTCTGTTTCAGCGGCTTAAGGAATGAATACGTGAAAGAAATTTAAGGTTCCATGGAAGTTTTCATAATGATTTTGGTTAATTTCAATATTTAATAGATTTTATCAATTTCAGATCACATGAATGATTTTAGAAATGAACCCATTGCAAACAAATTCGAAATAAATTGAAATTTCAATAGTAACAAGATAGGAATGAATATAGCTTACTGGAAAACTTTCATAGATTTTTATATTAAGTTGCTATTAATTTTTGATTTTTCAAAATCCAAATCAGATTATGGATTAACACAGTAACCTATATCATATCACTTTTAAATTACTCCAAACCTTTTCAGAATAAAGATATAGATGATTAAAGCTTACTGAAAAATTTACATGAATTATCATTAAGATTAGATTTCAATGTCCGATTTTTCAAAATTCAAATCAGATTATAGATTAACACAGTAACCTATAGTATATCAATTTCATATCAATTTAAACTCTTACACTATAAAGATAATCATGAGATTAGACTACTGTATGACTTTCATGAATTTTTATGATGATTTGATGCCCATTTAAATTCACACAAAAATCAGATAAAACCAAAGAATTACTTAAAAAGCAAACCTAATGGTATCCTAAAATCAAATGAAAAATTCCAGTAGATATATAATAGATTATAGAATTTATTATCAAAATTTCAAAACATAAAACTTAAATCTCTTCCATAAAATTGGTTTTTAAATATAAGAGATCAATTTGTTTCATAGGCGTTAAAACCCGTTTATTAAAATAAATTGTAAAACCTTATCAAATCTTTGCAAAATTAGTTGAAAATATTTCTCTGACATTCCAGTAACCAAATTTACTGGTTTGTAACGAAAAATTTTGAAAATATATTAATTTAATAAGAAAAACAATTATGGCACGTAAAACGGGGAAGCGATTTGAAAACCGTAAAAACCATATTTGTTTTGAAATATTTTTCAATGAAAACTTTCATTTATTATTAGGCTTTAATTCTGGAAATTTTCATCAATTTTTAAAACGATTTGGTATTTATTAAAAATAGCCGAAATGTAAAATAATTAATAATCCGATTAAACAAACTTCAAAAAATATGAAAATTTTTGGGTGATCTAAAAACCTTGTAAAACTACTGGAAACTAACTTTCACTAAATTTGAACATGATTTGATATGCTTTTGGCTCCATTCATCAAGAAATAACCCTACATACATGGGACTGACCCTACATACACTTAACAGAAAAGAAAATAACTGGTACAGATTCTGCACGTAACAAGGATCCTCTATTTCGGCATATTTCAATGGGTTCATCTTTGGTTTCTTTTTTGTATATAGTTGGAACCATTTTGGGTTCCAAAGGGTTTCAATAGTTAAATTTTTGGTTTCAAAGGGTTTAAATGGTTTAGGGTCGCATTTATGGTTTCAATGGTTTGGCTGGTTTCATTTAGGGTTTCAATGGTTGCATATAGGTTTTCAATGGTTTGAAGGGTTTCATTTGGGGTTTCCATGGTTTTCAATGCTTTTCAATGGTTGCAATGTTTTGAATGTGTTTGAAGGGTTTCAATTAGGGGTTTCAAAGTTAGAACCGTTATTCCATGGAAGTTGGTTCCATGAAACCACATATTCTGCCCAAGTTCGAACCAGTATTCCATGGACCCTGTATGCAGTAATACTGGTTCAAACTGTGTAATTTGTGGTTCCGTAGTTCCTCTATCCAGTCATTGTGGTTTGAACTTTCTAATATGTGGTTCCAATTATCGTATTTATGAACTTTCTAATATGTGGTTCCGTAGTTCCTCTATCCTAAGTTTGGTTTGAACTGGTTCGAAGTCTCTAAATAGTGGGTATCGTACGAACTATCTGACACATGGTTTTCTTCGAAGTATCTTTATTTTCAACTTTTGAACTATCTTCTACTTGAAGTATCTTCCCCTCCAAGTTTATTCTCCTGCTTTCTGCAGATAAGGACCGGAAGCGGCTCCCTTTTTACTTTGTGAACCCCACTAAGCACCTAAGCCAAAACCCTTATAGTCATGCAGCGCGCGAAGCAAAGAAAGAAGCATGTGAATGTAGATGAAGGGTCTTCCACCCGCAAACGGCGTGGGAAGGCTATCCGTGAGCCCTCCCCTAGTCCTCCTGTCTCTGACGCGGATATGGGCAATGAGGATGAAGATGTAGAGGTTGGGTCCCTCGGTCGTATAGAAACAAAGGGCATACTCCGAGGTAGAAAAGTCATTTTTCAAGATGTCGAAGTTTTTAATGTGAAACCCTTATTTCTGGCCTTTGGATGGGTCAATTTTCTCGAAATTCACTGTGACTCGTACCCGACTCTCGTGAAGCAATTCTATGCCAATTACAGATTCGACAGAGATTTGAAGGTGTTCCAATCCAGAGTAAACAATAAAACCATTCATATGACACTTGAAAAGTTTTGTGAAGTTGTCTCTCTTCCCACCACAGGCGACGAAATCTACTTTTGGCCCGGTAATATGGATGACATTAGTGCCTGTATACATGATCCGGTCGCCGCCTATGGGGAGCTTGGTTGCGAAGGCCCACCTACTGACGGGTCAACCAACGTATCGTACAATTCCCTCAGGCCTATCTGCAAAGTCCTACACAAGATTCTGACGAGCAATATCACGCCTCGCGGAGGCAATGCTGACATGGTCCGGCCTTTTGAGGCTTTTATTATGCACCGACTTCTTTGCCGCACGCCCCTTCACCTTGGTTATATCCTCCTTAGGTTCATGGAGGACACGAGGACGAAGGCCTTGGCTAGTCTACCATTCGAGATGCTTCTCACGCATGTCTTCAACCATGAGAAGTTGATACGAGGTGGTGAAGAACGCCTTAGTCCCTCTACTATGTTCAATGCTAAAACTATAAAGGCCATGCGACTTGATATACAGGGCCCTGCTCCTCCTCCTCGTCAGCCGGGTCAGCATTTTTGCATCACAGGAGTTTGTTGCGCAGGAGCTTCATGCACATCGTCAGTACCTTGACGGGCAGTTCACCGCGGTTCATCAGCTTCTAGAATCCCATCATCAGGACCAATTGGCGACTCAGCAAGCTTTGATTGGGCTACGCACCGAGGTCTCCACCCTCCGGCAGGACTACGCCACGGCAGTGACCTCCCTCCGCCAGGAGTACGGCATAGCGGTCACCTCAGTCACGGAGCAGGTTTCTTCACTCACCAACTTGGTCCACCGTCTGTTGCCCCCAGATCATTAGACCGTTGCTGTGCAATTTTTTATTTCTTTACTGTTTTTGGCATGTATATGGATCGTATGTTATTATGGTTGTTGTGGTTGATTTATGGATTGATGGATGTTATGTTATATACGGGTTTTATATGTTATTATGAATGGATGGATGAAATGTTAGTATGGTTCTATTTCTGTGTCTTGCTTGCATGGTATGTTTCTGATGGTTGTTATGAATTTGATTCAAGTATCTATATAGCTATGGTTGTTTGAAGTGATTTTTGGTGGTTTAAGTTTGAATGGTTTAGCTTGAGTCTCGTACGGTTTGTTATGATTGGTATTAGTTGGGGAGCCGTATGTTGTTTGAAGCGATGTTTGATTGTTTATATTTGAAGGGATTAGCTACGGTTGTCATATTTGGTGTTGATGATCTTTACGTATGGTTGTTTGAAGTTACTTGGGGAGCCCTGTGTTGTTTCAAGTGATTACATATGGTTTCTCTATCCTTGTTGTTTCAATAGAGTAATATTGTGTTTGAATAGACTAATATTGTGTTTGAAGTGATTGTTGCTGGTTTCAACAGATACAGACGAAGTTAAGTAAATTGTTGATCTTTCCCATCAATTATTTCCATCTTCGTCATGGTGAGTAACTGTTCTATTTTCCGTCTGCATCTCCTCGTGTTTCTACGTCAACTGTTTAATAGTGCCATTTTTTGCAGGCGAAATATGTCTTATCTAGATGCTGTCTGTCACGGTTTCACAAGTCCCTATAAAATATTCTGTTACGGGATGTGCATAGGGATTTCATAAAGGAGACCCCATTTACAGATTTGATTCTGCATGAGGGCCTCGAAGATGTGGAGTTGTGGAAGAAGATTTTGACAACATTGGTAAATAAATGGGATCTCAAACGGAAAGCATTTCGTTTGGGCGGCATCGTACTCCCATTTCTAGTTAGTGATGTAGCGAAAATATTAGGTTTAAGTATGATTGGGGAAAGACCGCAATTAGATTGGTGTAGCAGGGATACTGTGGATGGTTGGAGGTTTGGGGCTCCAACCGCCACCTTTGAGGAGGTGGTCAAGGTTATTCATGCCGATATGGATTCAGACGAAGAAGCCTTCGTGAAGTCGACTGTGAAGCATTTGATATTGTTATTCTGCAGCACGTCTTGTTTGCGCAAAGGGACCACAAGGCATGTTCTTGCTTCTTCCCGTATATTGATCTGCAGACTATAGGAAATGTTGCATGGGCTTATCCCGTTCATGAGTTCTTGGTCAGATCATTAGATTCACATGCTGCACTCCGTGGAAAGGGACATATATTGGGTTGCTCTATCCTTTTACAGGTAATTTTCCATTCATTGCATATAGTTTTTTTCTTTCTATCTTATGTGGATCTAATCTAGTTTGATATCAGGTATGGCTATTTGAGCATACCACGTTATGGGCACCTAATTCTCCTCATGCGTATCCGTATCTATTTAAGTGGACCGCTCAGATGAATACGAAGAAGATGGAGCATCAACAGTTGATTAACTGTATTCTTCATGGGACGGTGAAAGCATCAGAGGTGAGAGTATAATGCATGTTGGTCGTTGTATGTAATTCGTGTTATTTTTACAGTCGTATTTGTAATTAATAATATGGAATGTATTCCAGGTGGTTAGGAGGGTCGAAGCTATGGCAAGGGAAGAATCTCTACTTCGAGTCGATGATCAACATGACGATGCTAGTATTTCTTGCGATTCAGTCGGTTCAATTGTGGTTGCAGTGGGGGATTGCATGGGTCCAACTCTGCCTGTACTGAGGGATCCAATGAGGCCAATTGCGACGTATCAGATGAGGGAACGAACGAGGAGAAGTAGGAGAGGAAGAGGGGAACATGGAAAGTCTGAGGTACATGAATCCGTTACAAAGAGGTCAGTGGGGGATGGCATGGGTCCAATTGTGCCTGTAGTGGGGGATTCAATGGTGCCAACTGCAGCAGAGCAGGGGATGGAAAGAAGGAGGAGTAGGAGAGGAAGTGGGGCACATGAGAAGTTCGAAGTAGATGAATCTGTTACAAAAAGTTCATTGTTGGAGAGGATAACCAAAGTTGAACGTGAAATGAGGGAGATAAAAACTCATTTGTTTGGGAGAGATTCCAGAAAGAGGGAAGGTTTGGAGTCAGGGAATGATATCCCAGCGAAGATAACGAGAAAGAGGGAACGAGAGGCCGACAATATGGATGGGGAAGCCGAGATAGTGACTGCGAAGGGGGAAGTAGGGGATGGAGTTTTTGTAGATGATATGGGGAAACACATAGTTGATGATAGCGTAGAACATATCTCTATTGATAGCCTAATTACTAGGGATGTCAGGGATGCTGCAGCTAATATGATTATCTTGCTTGACAGTCCTGATTTGAACCTCAGTCAGAGTAAGAAATCAAATAAGAAAGAAGATGAAAAACTGATTGGGAGCAATGAAAAAAATGTGATGCAACGTCGAAGGAAGTTACAACCTAGTAGAGCACTCAGTTCACCGAATGTCATAAGCAACCGGAAAAGCATTTATGCTCTTCGCAATGTCACCGGGCCTGCAGCGATGAAGGTGGATGCATTGGCAGCGCTAGAACCTAGGTAAATTTTCGTACAACCTACATTGTTTTGGAATTCTAATTTCTCCGATTAATTTCATAGATAGGTTGTTTCAGTACAATTATATGACCAAAGGTCCATAGAGGTAGGTGACTTTTTACTGGATTTGCAGTGAGAGAGTCATTCACAATGATGGGTACCACATGTGTAAAGAAGACTTGCTTATACTAACCGATCGTAGAGGGTAGTTATCATCTCCGATAAGATGTTATATGGTTCAGTTAGTAACGTAAAGAGTGAATAATGCGTTGCTACACATATCTTCTTAAATTCCTTCTCGTTGACGTATGGTCTGTTCTGTAGATTGTTAATGTATATACGGATTACTTGAACTTGCGGGACGAATGTTTGCGAACAACAAAAAAGGGATCATGCATTTGCCTTACTACCCATCTAGCTGTGAGATTAAATTCACTTATAAGTAATGGTTTTTGTTTTTGAAGCTGCGGGCAATTCTAACATTTCTTTTTCTGGTTACAAGCAATGGTAATGAAGACCCTATACACCCCTCCGAACCCCATTCCCATTTCGAAACACTGGGATTTGAATTGGTGTTAGATCGGAAATCCGAAACTTTGTTTCGGACTTCGGAATGAAGTCCACTGAAATGGACTTTCTATTGTACTGGTCTTCACTCGGAAGTCCGACACTGTGTTCGGACGTCTGACATGGACATCCGAACAACCTTTCGGATTTCCGAATGAATCCCAGTGGAATGGCAAGTCTACTGGACCTCCTTCGGATGTCCGGACGTTTTTTCGGATTTCCGACTCGGAAGTTCGAACCCAGCGTCGGACTTCCGACTGAGATCCAGCAGAAGCGCAATTCCACTGGACTTCCGTCGGAAGTCCGAAACTGTGGTCGGAATTCCGAATGAATTCCAGTATGGTTGCCATTCCACTCTATTTCATTCGGAAGTCCGAACATTTGTTCGGAATTCCGAGGCGGAAGTTCGAACAATGTCTCGGACTTCCGATGGAACTCCAGTGGAATTGCGCTTCTACTGGAATTCATTCGGAAGTCCGACGCTAGGTTCAGACTTTCGAGTAAACGTACGTACACTTTGTTCGTCCACAGATGGAAGGATTACGATGATCCAATGGACCCTCGTATTTGAGCACACCCTATATATGTGACGGCCCATCAAATGAACACTTTGGATGATCCAAACAATGTGGGGCGACTGACTTTTCGGTAGTGTTTCGAACCAATGATATTTCCAACACCAATGATACATTAATGATCACTTTTACAACAGTCACGATCAGCTGTACAACCAATGTAATACTATAAGTCTATAATAACGTTTAATTTATACAAATTCTGTGTGAGTAAATATCATGTGCAGTATGAAGTGTCCCAAAATCAATGCCACTTTGTACAAACAAACCAACAACTCCATCCCTAAGCAAAGAAAGGAGGTGCGAATGAGACACCGGACCTACAAGAAAAACTTACAACAATCAATAAAATGATGGGTTTGATAGAGAAATCATATCGAGTGAGTAATAATGGGACATACCTATTTTCTGTAGGTGCGGATGGACCGATGGGCGTCATATTTAACTGACGATTTACAAGGGGGGATTTTTGTACGTTCTTTTGTTGTGTCCAGGTTCTCCACATGATTTGCAGTTGTGATGTTGTCCAAATTGCAGCCCTCTTTCCATTCGTACTTTTTTGGGTCGTCCAGGCTGTCTTCTTACTCGTGGTGGCAGCACTACTTCTAAAACATGGGATGGATCCGACCATTGTGTGCGATCTAAAGTAGGGTGAATCACGTCGTCATATGTAGTTCGATAAGTTGAAGCCAAAAAGCAATCCTGGCAGTACCTATATTTGTCCAGCTTGTTTACTCCCATGGCTGCTATGGTATGCCCACACAGCAATCCCATAATTTGGAAAAGACCACACGTACACGTTCTCTTCTCTAAGTCCACACGATCCGTATTAGTTGACGATATCACTTCATATTCATTCCAACTACATGGCCGGGGTGTAAACTTACTGCCATACAGACATGATCTGGATAACCATTTTTCTGAATTATGGGTCAAATGCGTTTTCCATTTAGAAGCAGCCTTGCGGCGAAGGTGGAAGTACTCTTGTACTTTCCATCTAGTGTGATCGACTAGAGCCGCGATCGGTAACTCCAGTGCGCCCTTTAATACGTTGTTGAAGGACTCCACGGCATTAGTTGTCAACATATTCCACCTAGACCCTTTAAAGTATACATTAGCCCACTTTTA
This sequence comes from Tasmannia lanceolata, assembly GCF_043159265.1. Taxonomy (NCBI): domain Eukaryota; kingdom Viridiplantae; phylum Streptophyta; class Magnoliopsida; order Canellales; family Winteraceae; genus Tasmannia; species Tasmannia lanceolata. The sequence goes on along the minus strand of NW_027518684.1, from coordinate 29,781,258 downwards.
TTTAGGAATCTCAGATATCCATTTCTCTGCTTTTGCGTTCTTCGCTTTAATACATTCCATCGTCTCCTTATAGTCTCTCTCCCTTAAAGCATATGCGGCTCTCGAAAAAAGTTTGCAAAGTATTTGGCTCTTAAAGGTCTTCAGGAAATTGGCATTGAGGTGACGAATACAGTAGCTATGGTATGATCCCGGCAATGCTTCGTCTATAAATCTAGGCAAACCCTTCATCCGATCAGAGGAAATAGTGAATTCGTTGTTGTTTTTTTCTGCTGATATCACCCTTTGGCGGAGTAAACGAAGAAACCATAGCCAGCTCTCATACATCTCATTCTCAACCACTGCATATGCTAACGGAAATAATCCACCATCACCATCTACTGCAGTGGTAGCCAATAAAATTCCTTTATACTTGCCTCGCAAATGTGTCCCATCAATTAGTATCAGTGGTCTAATTGTTCGACTGAAGGCGCGTATGCTAGGGCCGAATGACCAAAATAAACGACAAAATGTATTATCTCCACCCGTCCATAGCTCCCGACTTCGATATACACACATAATGGTGCTAGGATTGTATCTCTCCATCTCTTCAGCATATGCAGGAAGGATGTGGTAAGACGCTTCGGCATTTCCACACATTTTTTCATGTATAATGACCTTTGCATTGAAAGCCTTCACATAGCTTATGGTTATACCCTACTTATCCTTGATGTATGCTCTTATCAAAGTAGGCCTCACGTCTCCTGGGCAGGGAAATAACCCAAGGCAGGTGTCTGCTGCCCAAGCTGTTGTGACAAGGGGATGGTCATTACCCCTCAAAGTACGTGATCATGTATGCTCTGGCACAAACCTTTTGACCATAACATGATCCAAATAATTTCTCCCACTGATTCTGAAGGGGCAACTTTTATCCTTGCATCTAACAGCATACTTTGTAGGCTTTGAATCTACTGGGACGAATACAAACTTCCGTTCAATTGCGTACTCTTTGACTTTGTTCTTAAATACTTTCAAATTCGGGAAGATTCCCCCCACCTTCATCTCCTCAACTCCTATACGTCCCTCATTTAATTCATCTACACCCATCTCATCTACTTCCAACCGCTCCCTTGTATACGTATTACACAACGGGTCGCCCACAATGTTCTGTAGACCAACGAGGGGGCGTACAGCTTCACACTCATCTTCCTTACCAAAGTCACCTTCGCGCACACTGTCCTCAACGAAGTCATCGCCACCAAATGAATCATCACCCTTTATACTGTTACCATCCTCGCATTCAATGCCATCACTAACATGCATATCACTATGGAAATCCCTGTTGAACTCTGCATCGTGCCTGCACAGTAGGGACTACGTTAGAATGAATATTGTATGAGAGAAACATAGAACTGGCCAAGTAAATGTAATTAGTAATTAGAAGATTACATGGCAGTGCTCATATGTTGAGTTTTATTTTCCTCTGTCTCATTAAAAATAGGGTCCTCATAGTCTTGGTTCAAGTCCACTGAATATCTTTTCGGATTCCGAGGAATATTGGTATCTTCTCGGATTCTGCCCAATATTTGTATGTTCTTCGGACTAGCAACATCATTTCGATTAGGTGTTGCTGAGGCTGCACGGATGGAATTATTTATGAGGTTCAATGGCGGTTCAAGAGGACGAGAAGAAGGTTCACAAATATTTCCATATAAAATAGGATCTTCAAAATGTTGAATTCTATCCCTCATATTCCTGAGCAATGACAAATTTCACATCACCTAATAGTGTAATCGAATGAGAGTTCAAATAATGAAAATTTCCACCTGACTGAATATTTTACCTCCGGATGGGGATCGGTGCAGAACTAATTCCTCCTACTTTGTAGTCTTTGGTTATGTACAGGCTCATACAATTGAAGAGGCTATTTTCAAAAAGCATCATCACCATAGCTAGGTCATCATCATTTCGAATGTCCTACAACAAGATTTGATATGGATCCACGACATATCGACATTTTATAGATTGTGAGATACCGGTTGCTGTGGTCTGAATTTTTTTGGTGAACTAGAGTCTCAAATTCTGAAAATTTTATATGCCGATTCACAATTAAAGACATCTTCGTCCCGCCAATATACTCAAATGATACTTCATCCTTCAAGTACCCATCAACGTGTAACATAAAAGAAGCCCTTCTTTCCACCATTTTCGCAAACCCTATTAGGATAAGAACCATTATTAAACCCTCATAAAATTTTAATACAAACTATGAACAACCATTACAATGATACAACCACTTTAGAATGTTAGAACCACAATTGCAACAATAAGTTAGACTCTTGGAACCACATTTTATACCTTGGAACCACTGCGGATCCACATTTTCTACCCCGGAACCACTAGGAGACCACATTTTATACCTCAAAACCACTACGGAACCACATTATATACCCCGCAACCAGTCCGGAACCAAATTTTATACATCAGAACCACTAGGGAACCACATTTTCTACCCCGGAACCACTAGGGAACCACATTTCATACACCGGAACCACTAGGGAACCACATTTTATACCCCGGAACTACTAGGAGACCACATTTTATACCTCAGAACCACTACGGAACCACATTTTATACCCCGCAACCAGTCCGGAACCACTAGGGAACCACATTTCATACACCGGAACCACTAGGGAACCACATTTTATACCCCGGAACCACTACGGAACCATATTTTCTACCCCGGAACCACTAGAGAACCACATTTTATACGCCGGAACCACTAGGTAACCACATTTTATACCTCGGAACCACTACGGAACCGCATTTTATACCCCGCAACCAGTCCAGAACCACATTTTATACATCGGAACCACTAGAGAACCACATTTTCTACCCCGGAACCACAAGGGAACCACATTTCATACACCGGAACCACTAGGGAACCACATTTCATACACCGGAACCACTAGGGAACCACATTTTATACCCCGTAACAACTACGGAACCACATTTTATACCCCGGAACCACTAGGGAACCACATTTTCTACCTCGGAACCAGTAGAGAACCACATTTTATATGCCGGAACCACTAGGGAACAACATTTTATACCTCCGAACCACTACGGAACCACATTTTATATCCCGCAACCAGTCCGAAACCACTTTTTTTACATCGGAACCACTACGGAACCACATTTTCTACCCCGTAACCACTAGGGAACCACATTTCATACACCAGAACCACTAGGGAACCACATTTTATACCCCGTCACCACTATGGAACCACATTTTATACCCCGGAACAACTAGGGAACCACATTTTCTACCCCGGAAGCAGTAGAGAACCACATTCTATACGCCGAAACCACTAGGGAACCACATTTTCTACCCCGAAACTACTAAAGAACCACATTTTATACGCCGGAACCACTAGGAAACCACATTTTATACCTCAGAACTACTACGGAACCACATTTTATACCCCGCAACCAGTCCGGAACCACAATTTATACATCGGAACCACTAAGGAACCACATTTCATACACCGGAACCACTATGGAACAACATTTCATACACCAGAACCACTAGGGAACCACATTTTATACCCCGTAACCAATAAGGGACCACATTTTATACCCCAGAACCACTAGGGAACCACATTTTCTACACCGGAACCACTAGAGAACCACATTTTATACGCCAGAACCACTAGGGAACCACATTTTATACCTCGGAACCACATTTTATATCCCGCAACCAGTCTGAAACCACATTTTTTACATCGGAACCACTATGGAACCACATTTTCTACAGCGGAACCACTAGGGAACCACATTTCATACACCGGAACCACTAGGGAACCACATTTTATACCCCGTCACCACTACGGAACCACATTTTATATCCCGCGACCAGTCCGAAACCACATTTTTTACATCGGAACCACTACGGAACCACATTTTCTACCCCGGAACCACTAGGGAACCACATTTCATACACCGAAAACCACTAGGGAACCACATTTTATACCCCGTCACTACTACAGAACCACATTTTATACCCCGGAACAACTAGGTAACCATATTTTCTACCCCGCAACCGGTCCGGAACCACATTTTATACATCGAAACAACTAGGGAACCACATTTTCTACCTCGGAACCAGTAGGGAACCACATTTCATACATCGGAACCACTACGGAAGCACATTTTATACCCCGTAACTAGTAGGGAACCACATTTTATACCCCGGAACCACTACAGAGCCACATTTTCTACACCGGAACCACTAGAGAACCATATTTTTTACGCCGGAACCACTAGGGAACCACATTTTATACCTCGGAACCACTGCGGAACCACATTTTATACCCCGCAACCAGTCCGGAACCACATTTTATACATCGAAACCACTAGGGTACCACATTTTCTACCCCGGAACCAGTAGGGAACCACATTTCCTACACCAGAACCACTAGGGAACCACATTTTATACCCCGTAACCAGTAGGGGACCACATTTTATACCCTGAACCACTACGGAACCACATTTTATACCTCCGAACCACTACAGAACCACATTTTATACCCCGCAACCAGTCTGGAACCACATTTTATACATCGGAACCACTAGGGAACCACATTTTTTACCCCGAAACCACTACGGAACCACATTTCATACACCGGAACCACTAGGGAACCACATTTTATACCCCGTAACAACTACGGAACCACATTTTATACCCGGGAACCACTACGGAACCACATTTTCTATCCCGGAACTACTAGAGAACCACATTTTATACGTCGGAACCACTAGGGAACCACATATTATACCTCGGAATCACTACGGAACTACATTTTATACCCCGCAACCAGTCCGTAACCACATTTTATACATCGGAACCACTAGGGAACCACATTTTCTACCCCAGAACCACTAGGGAACCGCATTTCATACACCGGAACCACTAGGGAACCACATTTTATACCCCGTAACAACTACGGAACCACATTTTATACCCCGGAACCACATTTTCTTCCCTGGAACCACTAGAGAACCACATTTTATATGCCGGAACCATTAGGGAACCACATTTTATACCTCCGAACCACTACGGAACCACATTTTATATCCCGCAACCAGTCCGAAACCACATTTTTTACATCGGAACCACTACGGAACCACATTTTCTACCCTGAAACCATTAGGGAACCACATTTCATACACTGGAACCACTAGGGAACCACATTTTGTACCCCGTCACCACTACGGAACCACATTTTATACCCCGGAACAACTGGGGAACCACATTTTTTACCCCGGAAGCAGTAGAGAACCACTACGGAACCACTACGGAACCACATTTTATATCTCATAACCATTACGGAACCACATTTTCTACCCCCGGAACCACTAGGGAACGACATTTTTTACCCCGTGACTACTCGGGAACCAAATTTTATATCCCGGACCCACTAGGGAAACACATTTTATATCTCGGAACCACTAGGGAACCATATTTTCTACCCTAGAACCACTAGGGAACGACATTTTATACACCGGAACCACTAGGGAACCACATCTTATACCCCAGAACCACTTCAAAACCACATTTTATACGCCAGAACCACTAGGGAACAACATTTCATACCCCGGAACCACTACGGAGCCATATTTTATACCCCTGAACCACTACGGAACCACATTTTATACCCGGGAACCACTACGGAACCACATTTTATACCCCACAACCACTACAAAACCACATTTTATACCTCCTAACCACTAGGGAAACACATTTTATACCTCGGAACCACTAGGGACCATATTTTCTACCCTGGAACCACTAGGGAACAACATCTTATACCCTGGAACCAATTGAAAACCACATTTTATACCCCGGAACGCCTACGGCACCACATTTCATACCCCGTAACCACTAGGGAACCATATTTTTTACCCCTGAACCACTACGGAACCACATTTTATACATCAGAACCACTAGGGAACCACATTTTATACCCCGGAACCACTACGGAACCACATTTTATACCCCGCAACCACTATGGAACCACATTTTATACTTCGTAACCACTAGGGAACCACATTTTATACCCCGGAACCACTACGGAACAACATTTTCTACCCCAGAACCACTTGGGAACCACATTTTATACGGCAGACCGACTAGGGACCACATTTTATATGGCAGACCGACTAGGGAACCACATTTCATACCCCTCAACCTAGTACAGAACAACATTTTATACTCCGGAACCACTTGGGAACCACATTTTATACGCCGGAACCAGTACGGAACCACATTTCATACCCCGGAACCACTAGGAAACCATATTTTATACCCCTGAACCACTACGGAACCACATTTTATACCTCGGAAACACTACGGAACCACATTTTATACCCCGGAACCACTAGGGAACCACATGTTATACTCCACAACCATTACGGAACCACATTTTATACCTCGTAACCACTAGGGAACGACATTTTATACCCTGGAACCACTAGGGAACCACAATTTCAACCCCGGAACCACTTCAGGACCACATTTCATACGCCAGAACCACTAGGGAACCACATTTCATACCCCAGAACCACTAGGGAACCACATTTTATACCCTTGAACCTAGTACGGAACCAAATTTTATACCTCGGAACCACTGGGGAACCACATTTTCTACGCCGGAACCAGTACGGAGCGACATTTTCTACCCCAGAACCAGTACGAACCAAATTGGGTAGAAAGAAGTAATGGTCTTTTTCCAACAGAGAAAATGGTGGTTCTAACTCTCTTTTAAAACCCAAGAAAACAATGAATACAATTATACAACCTATAACAACTTCGGTAATTTCTCTGTTTTTTTCAACACAACAATTTTCTACTCCGGAACCCCTTCGGAACCACATTTTATACCCCGGAACCACTAGATTCTAACATGTAACCAAACATGATTGTATGCATAGAGAGAGATAGAGAGAGGTCAAGATAAACATTGCAACCAAACAAAGAGTCTCATAAAAAGGGTGAAAAAACCAAGGCACAAAAAATATGAAAACATGAAGAGAAGATGTTAAACCTAACCGAAGCTATGTTTAGCACCCAAATAAGCAATGGGGATTTTTTTTCCAAACTACAATGGCAATGGAGCTATATCACGTTGGCAATGGCCTTTTCTCCAAAAGTACAATGGCAATTGACCTTTATCACGTTCGAAATGGAGTTTTTTTTTCAACCCTACAATGGTAATAGAGCTTGGAAACATTGGCAATGCAGCTTCGAAACATTGGCAATGCAGCTTCGAAACGTTGGCAATGGCAAGCTTCAAAAACCTTCCATGAAGCCTTGAGGAAGAAGAAGGTGGTAGGTAAATGGCAACCTTGAAAACCCTCTCATGGAGTTTTCCACGTTACAAATGGCTTGAGGAAGAAGGCAGTAGGTGAGAACGTAATAGTGTATAGGGATAGGTGAAATAGTGGAGGGAAAAAAGAGGTAGAGGGGTATATTTGTCCTAAATGCCATCTTCTCTCACCTCAGAACACTTTTTTTATAATTTTCAAATTACCACCCTGTATTCACAATTTCGAATAAACTTTGCATTTTTTTCATCATTTGCCCTTGTTTGTATTTTGTAATTAATATTAGGATGTCGTCTGAGAATGAATTCGATGAGGCCGAGGATGACTTTAGGGATGAAGATAATCAAGAACCCTTCTCCAATGAACCACATGTAAATTTAGGGGATTATGATGGTGATGAATGCGTATGGGATGAAGAAGATCATGAATATTATGATGATGGGACGTTCGATGATCTTAATGATGAAGATGGAAATCTTCTTCAAGGCTAAAAGGCCCTTTATGGAGACATGTTGTTAGAGGCAGAAAATGTGAGGGGGGCCATGGTGGATCGATTGCCTGGAAATATCGACATTGTCATAATATATACCAGGGATCATATACCCGTGCACATGCCCATCTAATGGGTGCTCCAAAAGGCCAAAAAGCCGGAATCACTTACTACGATGTTGATAAGAACAATAGAGAACTACAGGCCAAGATGAAAAGACAAGTAGAGAGGTTTGAGAATGCATCAGGAGCACCTAAGTTGAAGAGGTTACACCTTGACAAGGCCACTCCAAGGGGTAGTGTAGGCCCTCTTCCAAAAGCCTTCAAAATACAAGAGTGAGAGGAGGTAGATTATAAGGTTGAGAGGTTCTTGGGTGCGAATGGAATTCCATTCAATGTGTTGAGGTCGCCATATTGGGATGAGATGGTTTCCTCAATTAGTCAAGTGCCGGGGTACAAAGTGTCGTCGTATGAGAGAGCAAGGACAACCTTGCTTGATAATGAAAATGAGAGGGTGAGGAAAAATTTACATGTGTTTCAGAAAAGTGGGAAGCTCATGGAGTTGCAGTTGTTTCTGATGGATGAACAAGCTAGAAAAATAAATTGCTTATCAATATACTTGCATCAAATTGTTTTGGGTCTGCACATGATTTTTCTGCAGTAGAAAAATCAGGGAAGAATATATCTGAGTTCTTACTGACAGCTATTGAGGGCATTGGACCTTCGAATGTTGTTCAGGTGATTGCAGACAATGCAGCAAATTACAAGGCCGCAGGACAAGAAGTTGAAAAGGCCTATAAGCATATTTTTTGGTCTCCATGTGTGGTGCACACTTTAAATCTAATATGCACCGATTTGGCTCGTGAATTCTTTCCCTATTATTCTTCTATTATTCTCCTATTATTCTTCTACTTCTCCTTAATTTCTTCTCTTCTACTTCTAATCTTCTCTTCGTCTTCTCTTTTCTCCCCATTCTTCTCTTTTACTTCTAATCTTCCCTTCATCTTCTCTTTTACTTCTAATCTTCCATTCATCTTCTCTTTTTCTCCCCTTTCTTCTATATTTCTCTCACTACAAGAAAAGTTGTTTTTACCGATGTTCTGTTACCGACGTTCGCAAAAAACGACCCTAATATTATATATGCACCAACGCTAATAAATAGAACGACGGTGAAAGGGTTATTTCCGCGCCAGTAACCTATGCCGCCCAAAAAATAGCCTTATTTATTTACTGACGTTTTAGGAAAGTCACTAAAAGTGAATATTGACGGACGTTTTATAAATAAAACGTCGCTAATTAATTTGATAATGGCGTTTATATTAACCGACGTTCATGTGTGTCGTTGAATATGAGAACCAGCGGCATCTTTAGTAAAACGTCGGTGAGTAGAAAAAAAATAAGTCGCGCTAGGTTTCCCTTTTCTCTCCCGCACGAAAGTCCCCTCATATTCCAGATTTTTCATTTTCCCTCTATTAGGGTTAGTCGAAATTAGAGTTGGTTTCCCGCCTCCACGCTCAAAGCCCTCTCGATTAGGGTTTTAGGGTTCTTTTCCACCCTTATTTCGTTGTTTGCTCACGCTCAAAGCCTCTCAAAAATAGGGTTTTTCTCGTGGCTAGAAGTGATTGGAAAGGAAGCTTTCTCTGCAACTTTAATGGAGGATTAGACTTGAATCTGTGATTTTGATCGAGTTGAAGTTGAAGCAAAACACTTTCAAGGTAAACATCATCTTTTTGGTGTCAATCATTCTCTCTCTTCTTTGATTTACTTTGGTTTGGGTTTTTTTGGTTTTGAGTTTTCTCTTCAGCTTTGTTCGGTGGGGATTTGGGTTGGCTTTGAGTTTGGGTTAGGGTTTCGGTGGGGTTAAGGTTGTGATTCCGGTGGTGATTTGGGTATGGCTTGGGGTTTCAATTGAGATCTAACCTAGGGTTTCTCTTGTTCTTTCCTTATTTTTCCTTTTGACCATATCCCTCTTTGTTAATTTCTTCTTCTGCTCTTATTTTAGGAGAGATTGTGATATTTGTGGTGTTGGAGCTATTGGTGTGAATCATCATCCTTTGAAGAAGAACACGGCATTTTTGCTCGGCAACGAGGTAAAAGACAAGTCCCTATTTGATGAAATGCCTCTGTAATGAGACTTTGAATGATCTTGGATCAATTTTCACCCCCTCTGTTAAATGGAATTTGCTGCCAAAATCCATGGAGCTATCTTGCTTAGCATGTGTTGATCTTTGTGTTTTCTCTTTGACTGTAATGCTCTATAATTGCTTATGTTTATTTTGTTCTCATTAATCTTGTTTATGCCTGAATGGATGATGGGAAGATGAGTTAAAAACATGTTCCTTTGACTCTTACAATGGTGGAAATCTTTAGTTGTTTATGGTATATTTAGGTCTTTTAAGGGATTGCTAGAAGTGCGTAAGTTTCGGATTCTAGTTTTTATTTTTCCTTAGTCTCTGAAATTGCTTACATCTGTCAATGATAGATCCATACGGAAAATAGGAGTGACTACAACAAGAAAAGTTAAAATGCTCTAATCTATATTATGTACAACATGAAGCTGCAAGAAAGAAGATGCAGAACATTGATCCAATCTTGGCAGACCATATTGATTCTAACAATAATTGGATAGCTGAAAAAGAAGATTCTTCTCTTCTTGTTGATCGTAGCAGTCTGGATAACAATGGCATGGTGTTTGATTTCATTGCTATTCAATCATTTCTTGTTCGTTCAACTGATGTACCACTTTGACCACCATCCCAATTGGTTGGTAGTAGTTTTGGATCTACTTCCCCACCTAATAGGAGAAAGAGTACTACTAAAAGTAAGTATAATTTCTATTTTTATAAAATCTATATTCCAGTTCAGCTTTATAATAATTATTTTGAACATTAATGCAATTAAAATTAAAGGTAAGGTTGTAGCACATGTGTATCATGTTACAATAGACGAGGGAGAGGAGTATAGATAATCCCCAATATAGGAATTATAAGTATATTGAGCCTACACAAAGTTCAAGAAAGATATGAACCACTAACCTATAAAGTTATGTTGCCAAAATATGATTACTATATAATGACAATGTAAACAAGACGAAAAGTTACGGACAGTGCTAAGCACACAGATACAATAGCACATTCTTTTTTATCAAGATTAACATACTTACTATTTACATTAATAAACCTAAGGCAAACTATTACTGATGAACTTCGATCAGAACATACCTCCATGGCACAAGCATTACATAGAAGCAGAGTAACAAGAAGTTGGTGCTGCTTTTGAACGATCGGAAAGATAACAGCTGAAAAACTTAAATTGACCAAAATAATGAGAAATGCACAAAATAATCAAAGACAAAGTTATGAGCTTCGTGACATATACAGTTGACAGTCTGTAATACGTAGCTTCACAATGGAGTACTTGCCAACATAAGATTGCAGAATAAAACAAGGACTGTTGATAAACTTTACAAGATACACAATCAAGATTTTTGACGAAGAAATGAATATACTGTTAAATTTTTAGTGATTTATGTCATTTCTCACTGTATGGAAGTGTGATTTCAAAAGGGTAAATTTTTTCGTTACTGGACTAGTGCTTGGATCCGTCAAAGGGAGCGGTTTCTAGGAAAGCTGCCCTCCTGTTTCTTTTAAGAAAGACACTGGTTATAGTGAAACTCACAATGGCAAGTGTTGGAGTTGCAATTTATAATTCAATTAGATAAGAAAAAAGCCCCCAATGCAATAGCTTTGATTGGGAAATTTATCCATGTAATGTATGATGAATGATGACTAAAGGCAGGCATCAACACGGCTGAAATTGCAATCTGCATTTCTGTTTTTTTGAAAGAAATAATGCTTTATTAAGAAGAAAGATAATTCTTTTTAAAAGAGATAATGTGTTACTTGGAACGCGGTTCATTCCGGTACGCAGTACGGGAATAAGTACGGGGTATAATGAGGGTAGGCTTGGTTCACTGTTTGTGGTCCTGGGTCGATCTGGGATTAAAATCAATTTTCAAAATCTAAAATGAATAGGGCATTAGGGGATTGTAAACTAATAAAAAATGTCAAATGAGTAAACTTTATGAGAAAAGAATATGATATAATAATCAACTGACAAGTTTGGTTAGCTTGAACAAGGGAAATACCAAAATTTTAAGAGTGTAATACACTAGAGGAAGCATGATATCCGCGTGTAAATTGTAACTGGAGCACTTGGAGATAAAAACCCGTGTTGATGTCTCTCTCAAAGGGTGAAAAATAGCTCTTCCATTTTGGAGACTAAAAGAGCACTTGGACGCATGATATCAGCGTATGTTGACATTCATCTCTCTTTCTCTCTTGCGGGTCGTCACACAAGGTTTACACACTATGATATATTGACAGGACACCGGTGAGCACCAAAGACCTTCAAGTTAACTGTTAATACCTTACTTACCCTTCAAATTACAGGGCTTTGGAGACTAACAGTGCTACAAGGTTGCAAACGAAGCATGTTTTTAGTTGTACGACCTGGATCGCCATTTTTAATGACCCAGGTCACAAATAAACCGTGTGGGTCATGTGATGCAGATCGTTGGTCGATACAGGGGGAGGGCATGTGGGGGGGGGGGTGTAAGCGACACCGGTAACACTGGTCCAGGTCGAGCCTGAGTTTAAATCCTCCAAAAATTGAACCTGTTTTTGCCTACATCATTACCTACCTGTTTTTCTACCAAGTTCAATTCCTGAAGCTTTCTGTTAAATCCCTCTTATAGATCATCTTGGGAGCATGCCTCTCTCTGCACTCCTGCTCATACTGACTTGAGTGTCAAAGGGCCTGTCCGGAGTAACGACTCCGGGTTGGTCTTCTGACCTCGTTTGCTCTTGTACAGGACTCAGCTCCTTCACTTCGGCTCCTCGGGTCCTCCAGCTCAGCTCTGACGTCACTGCCGCATCTGTTACCGATTTTAGGCCTAACAAATCACTATAACCTTATAGAACAGTATGAAAGCTTTGAAGTGCAGTTCATATTTCATTATACGTTTCGGGTACCTTAATAGTCTCGTCAATGCCTGCCAGTGTTTATATCCTGATCTATGTGTGTTGACTAAGTTATCCAATCGCTAAGGCTATGTCAAGTCTAGCATAGCCAATGAAACTGAAGCTATAGTTCTTGACTATTTTTAGATGCCCCCACAATTTGAGCAATTACCTCACACTTATGAGCTGCCATTTAAAGTGAGAACTTTTAAAGATATTATCCATCTCAGTCAGATGTAAGCATATACCTTTCTGTGGACCCTGATCCGAGAGGGGTGGCGGGGACGAGCCCCCACACGCTAAGTCTCTATGGATCATCCACGTGAATGGAGAGCTCTACCAAGGAACTCTCGAAAGAAGTGCCCCTCACAGCATGAGTGGAGATAAAAGGTGAGATACCTCTCGATTCGGGGACTGGCCCAGATTCGAGGCGTACCTTAAACAAAGAAGAGTCGCCATCCAGGGAAGTATGCCCTGGATCCCATACTATGCTCTGTTGCAACGGATAACCAGAGATATAAAAGAAGGTTCGTGCCTGGTTACGAATTTGGAAAGTCCAAAGAGCACCTCGTCCGCCCAAGTGCAAGCACCTGGTCTCTTATGTCATTTATTATTGATTTTGAAGAGTTTTGGGTGAAAGTCATATGAAATGGGAACCAATATCTCCGAGAAGACGTCTATCTAATCATGCATGTCTCGGAGATGAATAATAACCACGCATAAAAGAAATGAAATAAGTGTCACCTAGGAGTAGCTAGATTCCGAGTGACAAGCCTAAAGAGCTAAGTTATGAGTGTCATACCTAATTGGTGTCTAAATTCTGGTGTGCAAACACATGCATGCTACAGCTAAAGGTATAGGATCTGTACATGAAAGTAAGAAAACACAGTAAAACATACAACACAAATCAACTCTATACATGACTGGACAAGAAGAATCCTAAAACTCTAATGCGACTTGACCGGACAAAGATGGTCGTCCATCCCAGCTGCTCTACGTATCCCGGCCTCAGGAAGAATCGGAGTCAACGTAGTTCGATGACCTATTCTAAACTACAATGCCTAACCACCTAGAACCACTATCCTAGACTCGATCCACTAGACTCGACTGATTTTTAAAGCTTTTTGTATGATTACTTAATTTCAGGTGAATTGTAATTTTTAGAACTCTCTATATGCCCTAACTAATGCCAGTTGATTAGCCTTAAGCTAATGCAGGTGAGCCATACATCCTATGTGTAACTAGGCTGTGCATCCTAAAGAAAACCATGGGCTGACTATATGCTTCCTAGTCTAGCCATCGGTTCGACTAAGTGTCTAACCAATCAACTTGAGGCCTCCTAACTCTAGGGACACTCACACGACAGGACACACCATATCAAACAGATCAGGACAGACTCCTAACTCTAAAACACCCAAACAGCTAAGACAGACTCCTAACTCTAGGGGAAGATATTTTTGAAAAAGGTTTCGAAGGATTTTTGTATTTTTGAAAGGTTTAAAATGTTTATTTTTAAAGGTTTGGCTGGACTTGGGATGTGAATCCCAAGCTGCACTACGTACCTCGTGAAAGAGGATCAAGCCAACGTAGTTCGAAAAAGATTCTCCTAACTACTCTGAATGACTCAAGATTTTTAAGATTTTTGATTTTTGAAATGTTTTTGATGTTTTTGACTCAAGAGGACAGCATCCTATCATCATAAGGGGAGGACAGACTCCTGATATCCCGTAAAGGTTGGACAGCATCCTATGCTTTGCGGGGGAATGAACAGAATAACAACTCTGCAAGGGTTGGACAGCATCCTATACCTTGCAAGAGCAGATAGAAAAACACATGATTTGATGAGAGGCTGGAAAGAATCCTAACCCCTATGATGATAGGACAGACTCCTGAAAGATTGACTCTCTAGCTAAGGACAGACATCATATGCTAAAGGACTGACTTCTATACGAAAGGACTGACTCCTAGTGCACAACCCTAAGAAGCGAATGCCAATGAAACTAGGCTAGTCTCTTAAAAGAAAAACTGGCAGTTGATGCTTATGAGACACGGCCTGTCTCATAAACTCTGGGAGAACAAATAAGGGTACCATCGAGACTAGGCAAGTCTCCTAAACACAGAGAACATTATGACCAATGAGACAAAGCCTGTCTAAAAAAGGTTTGACCTTTTCTTCCTGAGACATAGCTTGTCTCCTAAAAGGATTTGATGAGTAAAGCAAAAGAAGCAAAGCCTGGCTCTCCCAAAAGGATGATAACCAGTAGGATAAATGAGACACAGCCTGTCTCCTAAGAAGGGCTCTAGATAGCTCTTTGATTGCCCACGCAATGAATAGGGGAACCTAAGGTCTTAAGGGATATACATCTAAAAGACTAGGCAAGTCTTTCAAATGAGAGGGGAGTATTACTTGGACTGAGCAAGTCCCCTAATAATGGGCTTGGGCTAGCGCCTTCATCGCCCCTGCAATGAATTAGTTTCTAATGTACAAGGGATACACATCTAAAAGACTAGGCAAGTCTTCTAAACAAAAGAGGGGAGTGCTAATTTCCAATACTCATTATTAAGATTTATAAAAAAAAAACAAACCAATAAGCAACGAACTGCATTAAAACATACTGGTGTAAATATTACAGGCACCAATATGCGGACTAAATGTGAATACTATTTCATTTTAACACCTGGACAGAATTTAATTCACTAGTATTTTATCACATAATCACTCATATAGTATAAAAATCACAGTAATTAACAAGATGATCAGGTCTTATTCACTTTCAAACTACAACATTGAAAACCAATATCATACTAGCTACATATAAAAAATGTTCAGGTCATATGCTCAAATAATAAAAAAAATGGTTATAGTTATTTTTTTTGTAAATTACCCATCGGTTTGGACCTAAAAGAATTTCATAGGAATGATCCTTCGGTTACTAATCAATCATATAAAGAGTACATTTTAGACAAACTTCAAAATTTCCTAATAAGCTGAACTTATATATGAAATATATATACACCTGTTATAGAAAATGTAAGAGCTTCATTATCAACTGGACAACCAAATATATCAATACTAGTTTCATTATCCAACCAATCCACTAGCATTCTTAAAAAACTTGTAAATATAAGACAAATATGATGCTATTTATGTCAGTTTACTAATTTAAGATTAATAAAACACAAAACAAAAAATGGTTCAATCAGAGTATCAATATTTCTAATAGCCCTCAATATATGGAATCGACACTTCTTATCAATGAAAAAGGGACTACTACAAACCTCACCATATTTCAACCTCTCAACGAAAAATTGCTATGAGTAACAACATGCTTTTAGAACAAAGGAAGGGTTGTCATTATCAAAGGTGGAGAGGACTGTTAAGACTATGGGGGCTGGTTTTTTTTTATCAAGGGTGATGACCCAACAGATTTGGAGGATAGATTTAGAACCATTATCACAGTCAAGTAGCATAAATATCTCAACAAAGTATGACTAACAGATTCCATGTTCTCATTTTGATTTGTAAGCTCATTGATAACAACATCTCTATCATACTTATCGTACATATAATATCCATTTTAACTCATGTTATCTCTTATAATTCTATTCCATCACACAAACTAGGATTTTATTCAAATAAATGAATCAATTTGTGTCAGACAATGAACCAATATTTATAAGCTAAATATTAAACCTTTCTGTGACATGCATTGAAATAAGGTAAAAAGAAAACATTATAGCGAACAACAACCCAACATGTATGTAGATGACTAGTTTCAGATTATGTTAGCTGGATTCAAGTTAAATTTTCTTTGCATAGATGACTAAGAAAAGAGAAAAGAAATGATATTATTATTACCAATGGAATAGAAAATACCCAATCAAGTAAGAGAACAAATAGCGTCACAGAAGCAAGAAAGGAAAGGGGAAGGTTGCTATGAATATTTCTATGATCTAACAACAATAGAGAGGCTGCTATGGACATCCTCAGGTTTCAACAACAAGAGAAGGTCTGATATGGACTGGTTAGGCACAAGATTGGTTAAGCATTGGGTAGGCACTGGTCTGGTTGTGGGCAATGGTCTGGTTAGGCATTGGATTGGTTAAGCATGGGATAGGCACTGGTTATGGGCATTATAAATCTGCAGACATTAAGCACTTGGATCATAAAAAAAATAAAAATAAAGTCCTTCCTTCTTCTTTTACGCTAAATGTGAAACCACCAATATTATGAAAGTAACTGTACCATACACAACAATGTTAAAATATATATATATATATATATATATATATATATATATATATATATATATATATATATATATATATATATAAGGGAACAAGTAATGACAAAATGGTATGGGATAAAGGGATAGTTTTGTACAATTCCAAAGAAGGCAAAAAATCAACAATAAACATGGAACTCATTTTTCGCAACTTATTCTGTTAGTGTAAAAGAATTTATATTTTAAAAACTGACATTCAAAGAGTCATGCACAATGCTAAATACCTAAAATTATGAACTTGCAAATGTAGAAAAATGTGTTAAAACCATAGATATGTGAACTATTTGATCTGAAACAATAGCAGACTTCCATGAAGATTGTGCAGATGAGCTTAATGACCATGACAGCATGACTTATGAACTTCCATAAAAAAAACTATCATATAGATGAGGATAACAATGAAGAATTGGGAATATTCCCAAGGTATGTCATACTAGTGAGCTTATAACCCTCTCAGCCAATAGAGATTAAAACCAAGGAACATAAAAAACTTTAATAATAATTTTAACAATATATTGGAATACGAGAATGTTGTCCAATGATATAAATCTGAAAAGAAGCTTATAGTGAAAATGATATACACAGATTCAAATTGCACAATGGACGAGGCAAGTACAACATCATTACACATATTCAAAACTAACAAATTTTGGATTCTCATGGAAACACAATTTCAAATTGAGATATCTCTTCATTCTACATCCAAAATAAAAAATAAAAATCATGAGGTAAAAAAAAATCCATTTCTATGGAGAAAATTCGTGGACAAAATGAAGAAATTTACAAAGACAAATGATGAATAATGTATAAGAACAATGAGAGGAGATGCAGAAACAAAACAGACTTTGTAAACACATATATGTTGCTAAATCTACTTGTTACAGAGCATAAAAATTCCATAGAGTATAAAAACTGAAATTCGTTTGAAGCATAAATAAATAAATAAAAATCTTATAACATTGACATGATTCTAACTAGTACAAATTACGCATTTAATCTCATATGAAACCAAACAAGGAAGAAATTATATGAACTTTGGGTCAACAATGAATACAAGCTCTAAATTTCTTAATTTTTCACTAACCTCCGCTCGTTTGAGAAGTCCTCTACAAAATATTAGCAGCCACAAGCTCCTTCTTTTCAGATCTAATACTTTCCTACTCAAATCACTCCTTCTTCTACAGATTCCCTCTTCTCAGCTGGAATGAAGATCTCTCCAATAGAACTTGATTTTTGCTTTAGAAAAGACAAAATCTACAGCAATAAGGTGATGAAAGCTTTGCCGGAGATAACAGATCGGCCGGAAAATTGGCCGGACCACGCAGATTTGGCCAGAGAAGAGGATCGGATCAAGGTTTAGGTTTAGATTCCAAAAAGATAAAAATCAGAAAACGGAATATGTGCTTCCGATGCTCAGATTTAAGCTTTCAAAAGATAGATCTAGAGGATTAGGGATTTTAAGGTTTAGGATATAGATCTAGGGTTTAGAGAGAAGATCTAAGGTCTCAGATGGAAAGAGAGCAAATGAGATCTAAAATTTGAGATTACAAAAGACAGATCTAAGGTTTTATATGAGTTAGGGCTTCGGTTCGGTTTTCTCTAGGTTTTGAGATCATGAGGAGAAGAAATAGAGAAATCAAAAACTAACAATAGAAGAAAAAGAGGCCATGGGTGAAGGTTTGGCCGGAACTTGGACGGAGAAGATGATCGGAGGCGAGAAAAAAAGAAAAATCTCTCATTCTCTCTCTCTCTCTGCGAAAATCTTTTTCTTTTTCTTTTTTTAGAAAATGAAGTAAACTCATATTTATATAAAAACTGGGGTGTCGATATTGGCACGATCAATTTGATGGGCGCGCGGTTGCGCGAATTTTTGATAGGCGCACGACACAATCGTGTCCTATCCGAATTTGGATTTGCACCGCTCAGGATAATTCACCCCCCTTTTCCAGTTTACACTACGGACACTCTCCCATCTCGTTCGCTAGGCAAACGGGCTCGGAATTCAAAGAAATTTTGCAGGGAGCTTGGTAGGATCCTACCCTAGCTTAGGGTGAATTTTGGGACCCTAGCTGATTAATTTGGTGGGGTTTTGCTCAAACTTAGAGGGTTTAGGGCACGGTCAAAATGGGGTGCCTACAGATGCCCCTCTTTGGCAAAGCGTGCTTGTCGTGCGAATGTCAAAGCTGAACAGACAACACATTTTGACTGGCCCAAAATTGATTGGAGAGAAAGAAGAATGAAGGAGATGATTTTGTGAATATTGGACTTTTGGAAGGATCAGATACCTCAGGGGTTATGATATGGAATGGATGTTTTAGGGGTTTTAAATGGAAGAGATGCCTCAGGGGTCTTCATTTGGAAAGGATGCCTCAGGGGTCTTTGAAATGGAAGAGATGCCTCAGGGGTCTTCAGATGGAAGGGTTGCCTCAGGGGTCTTGAAATGGAAGGGTTGCCTCAGGGGTCTTCATTTAGAAAGGTTGCCTCAGGGGTCTTGAAATGGAAGGGTTGCCTCATGGGTCTTCAGATGGAATGGTTGCCTCAGGGGTCTTAGTTCTTTCTACGCTCGGGGCGAACACTATTCAAGGAAAATTTAGATTTTACGGTCAGGACGAAAAACTCTCATGAGAAATTGGGTTCCACGCTTGGAGCGAATGCTTTAAGGAAGAATTTTGGTTCTACACTTAGAGCGAAATGCTTTTAAAGAGAATTCAGATATTTTGCTCAGTGCTGATGTTTTCTGGGATAATTCGGCTTCTTAACTTGGGGTGGATGCTCTTAGGGAGAATATGGTTTCTTCACTCGGGGTGGATACTCTCAGGGGGAAAATTGTTTCTTCACTCGGGCTGGATGCTCTCAGGGAGAATATGGTTTCTTCACTCGGGGTGAATGCTCTCAGGGAGAAAATTGTTTCTTCACTCGGGGTGGATGCTCTCAGGGAGACAATTGTTTCTTCACTCGGGGTGGATGCTGTCAGGGAGAATATTGTTTCTTCACTCGGGGTGGATGCTCTTAGGGAGAATATGGTTTCTTCACTCGGGGTGAATACTCTTAGGGAGAATATGGTTTCTTCGAATGCTTGATTTTTTTATTACAAACTTCATTTGCGAGTAGAAATTCCGCTGTGGATAATGAGGCAGACTTCCAATGAAATGATGAGAAAGACTTTCAGAGGATTACCAAGACAGACTTTCAAAGGAATTTGACCGAGGAGTTGAATTCAAAGACTGTGTTCAAGCTCCTCTCATCTTCATTTGTTGAGAATAGCCATCTCAAACACTATTGTTCATTTGATATCTTTTATGACCTGATTGCTCAGGGCATAAAAGATGCCCCTAGTTTGATTTTACTTCCATGACAAATTCACAAAAGAGCAAAACACAGGGAAATGGTTAAAAATGCTTTCATTTCTTGAATATTTGAGGTTACAAAGCTTCCAGGTTTACAACAGACTGCATCTGCCTAACAACCGCTTTTCATTTCTGATGATCTCTGCCATTCCGGATGAACTTGAAAACTTGCTAGATGGACTTGAGAATCTACCATCTTCTGAACTTCGTTCTGCTGTATATCACCCTTGAGGAGACACAAATTCATTATTTTTCACATTCGCCTTCTTGCTTCTTGCTACCCCAGCTTTGGGAGGGATATTAAACTACACAGGCTTCCCCACACATAACTCTGAAGCTTAACCTCAACATGACAGAGAAAAGACCTGGAATACCTACAAATGAAGACTTTGATGGACACAACGACTTAGACTGGAAGAGAGACTAAATCTGCTTCTTAATCTGATAAGTATTTTAAGATGGTATAGTCTACCACTCTTGGAATCTTTTGAAAACCGTATTTAAAGCTGTTTTATTCCTCTTTCCAGTATTTCCATCATGGTTATTATCCCTTTGGATTGCTTAGTCTTAACCTCCTTAGCTTATAAAGTGTCAGAAGAATTTCTACTAGCGCTCACTCAGACTTTGGAGTAATGCCGCCGAAGAAATGAAAGTCTTGCTGGCTTTCAAAAGTTTTGTCTTTTATGAAGTTACTGCCATGACCAAATCGCCTTTTTTCAGGTTTTCGATTCGGCGGACCGCATGCCTTAATTTTTGCCTAGACTATTTGCCCTTGCAGATTTTCCATCCAGCAGGCTCTGCACCCTAATTTTTGCCTAAGCCGCCCTTTCGGGTTTTCAGCTTAGCGGGTGAATGACCCTAACTTTTGCCTAGACCGCCCTTGCGGGTTTTCAGTCTAGCGGGTCTAAGACTCCATCATTTTTTCTTTTCTTTCTGTTTCTCTACAAACCTGGGCCTAAGTACACCAGAAGGGCTTTTAGGTAGGCTTGGGTTCAAACAGGTTAACCTTTGGTAAGTTTTCATGTATTTGACCGAATCTGGCCCTCCAGACTGCCTACGTATCCTCAAAGAAATGGGAATCAGGTCCGCGTAGTTCACCCTTTTGGGTTTCAAGGATGGTTTGTTTTGTTTCTTTCTTTTTTGAAGATTTGAAGGATTTGACCGAACTTGAATTGATCAGGCTACCTACGTACCCTGTAGAGAGGGATCAGGTCATGACGTAGTTCAGGTTATTATCTTTTATGACGCAAGTCATAAAAGATACCCCTGGTTTGAGTTTATCAAAGAATGAAGGGTTTTTTTTTTAATTTAGGCCCAAAGTGTTTGCAAATGGTTTTTGACTTTGAGGTTGTTGGCTTTTGAGCTCTGATCGACCAAAAATGGCCTCCTAGTGTATCTAAGCATAATACTTTTTTAGTTGGTCCAGGTTTGTAGGTTCTGTTAATTTTTCTCCATTTTCATTGAGGAGTCTAACGGCTTTTCCAGGCAGGACTTCATCAACAATGTAAGGACCAGACCAGTTTGGTCTGAACTTTCCTCTGGGATCAAATACTGGTGCCGGGTAAGACTTCAAGACGAGATCTCCTGGTTTCAGGTCTCGGACCTTGACTTTCTTGTTGAAGGCTCTTTCGATTCTTCTCTGATATCATTGAATGTGATATAAGGCTCTCAGCCTCTTTTCATCGATCATCTGCAATTCTTGATGTCTGGCTCTTACCCATTCAGACTCTGGCAGATTTGCTTCCATCATTACCCTTAGGGACGGGATTCTTAGCTCAACAGGGAGGACTGCTTCCATTCCATATACTAGAGAGTACGGAGTTACACCTGTAGAGGATCTGATTGATGTCCTGTAAGCCCATAAAGCAAAAGGAAGCTTGTTCGACCAGTCTTTATAAGTCACTGTCATCTTGCTGATTATAACTTTGATATTCTTGTTTGCTGCCTCTACAGCCCCGTTTGTCTGCTGTCTGTAAGGAGATGACTTATGATGCTTGATTTTAAACTCTTCGCACAGGTGCACTACCTCTTTCTTGAAGTGAGATCCATTGTCTGAAATCAATTCATGATGTACTCCGTATCTGCAAATGATATTTGCCCGGATGAACTTCGCAACTGTATTGGAAGTTATGGAAGCATACGAAGCAGCTTCTATCCATTTCGTGAAATAATCAATGGCCACCAAAATGTACTCGTGTCCACTTGACGATTTAGGATAGACTTTGCCAATGATATCAATCCCCCATACTGAGAATGGCCATGGCGAGGTCATAGAATGCAGCTCTGACGGAGGCACATGAATAAGATTCGCATAGACTTGGCATTTATGACATTTCTTCACAAATGCGAAACAATCTGTTTCCATTGAGGGCCAATAGAAACCGAGTCTAAGGATCTTCCTTGACAACATTTTACCGTTCATGTGAGGGCCACAAACACTTTCATGTGTTTGTTCTATGAGCTCTGCAGCCTGATCTTCATCAACACACAGAAGCTGTATCCCGTCAAATGACCT
Source organism: Tasmannia lanceolata (assembly GCF_043159265.1). Classification (NCBI taxonomy): domain Eukaryota; kingdom Viridiplantae; phylum Streptophyta; class Magnoliopsida; order Canellales; family Winteraceae; genus Tasmannia; species Tasmannia lanceolata. The sequence continues at coordinate 29,758,238 of NW_027518684.1, read as the reverse complement.
TCTGTACAACTCTTCACCACAGATGATGAAGTTGACAGCAAACCTCTGAAGAGTCTTCCTCTCTTTGCTGGAAGCCTCAGGCGGATGCCCCTTGCCTGAAATGAAATTTCCAATGCCTGTGTACCACGGCTTTCCATCTGGATACCTGGCTGATACTTCTATCGCATTCACATGTGCAGGAGCCCATTGCAACCTCACAGCTAAAGGCTGAACCTCCATCGTTGCAGAAATGTCTAACATTGACGCCAGAGTAGCTAAAGCATCAGCAAAATGATTCCTTGTTCTCGACAGATGAGTAAAGGTGACATTCCTGAACTTCTCGTCCAGAGATGCAAGATAAGAGTGATATGAGATCAACCTTGCTTCTTTTGTTTTCCAATCCCCATTTATTTGACAAATAATCAGGATTGAATCTCCGAACACATCTATGTCTTGAATTCGCAAAGCCAGAGCTGCCTCAAGTCTTGCGATGCATGCTTCATATTCGGCCATGTTATTGGTGCATTCGAATTGCAACTTGATGGATATCGGAATGTACTCTTTCTTTGGAGATACCAAAACTGCCCCTATTCCTTGACCATGATTATTGACAGCTCCGTCAAAGTACATATGCCATTTGGAACTCGGAGCCTCTTCTTCAATGTCCATGATCTCCTCATCAGGAAAATTAGCCTTCAGAAAAGCATTCTCCTCAACAGGAGCATCAGCCAACTGCTCAGCGATGACCCGTCCTTTAATTGATTTCTGAGTGCCATAAGTGATGTCAAACTCAGACAACAATAGCAACCATCTAGTTGTTCTCCCAGTAAGAGCAGGTTTTTCGAACAAATACTTCAGCGGATCCATCCGTGAGAGTAGAAATATTTTGTTCGACAAAAGATTATGTCTAAGCCTTTGAGTCGCCCAAACTAATGCTAGACAAGTTTTTTCTAAAACAGTATATTTGATTTCATACTCTAGCATTTTCTTGCTAATGTAGTAAATGGGCTTTTCCTTCTTAGATCCCGCATCCTGCTGAGCAAGCATACAACCCATTGCTGTATCCGTGATGGACAAATACATCAACAATGGTTGACCAGAAATGACTGGAGATAGAACAGGAGGCAAAGATAGGCATTGCTTGACCTTTTCAAATGCCTCCTGACATTCTTCATTCCATTTCTTGGAGGAATTCTTTTTCAATAACTTGAAGATGGGTTCACGCGTCATAGTTAAATGAGATATGAATCTTCTCAAGTATTGCACTTTGCCAAGGAATCCATGAATCTGCTTTTCTGTCTTTGGTGGTTGCATTTCTTGGATAGCCTTGATCTTCTGAGGATCTACTTCGATTCCTCTCTTGCTGACCATAAATCCGAGCAACTTTCCTGATGTGACTCCAAATACACATTTATTTGGGTTTAAGTGAAGTTGAAACTTTCGGATTCGCTCAAAGAATTTTCTCAAAGCGATGTATGCTCTGGCCGAGTCTTGCCCTTGACAATCATGTCATCTACATAGACCTCGACCTCCTTATGAATCATGTCGTGAAGAAGAGTTGTCGCAGCCCTCTGATAGGTGGCACCAGCATTTTTGAGTCCAAACGGCATAACTCTGTAGCAATATGTCCCCCACTGAGTAATAAATGCCGTCTTCATCATATCCTCAGGTGCCATTTTGATTTGGTTGTACCCTGAGAATCCATCCATAAAAGATAAGAGTGCATGTCCAGCAGTATTGTCAACCAGGAGATCAATGTTTGGAAGCGGAAAATCATCTTTCGGACTTGCCTTGTTCAGATCTCTGAAATCAACACACATCCTGACTTTCCCGTCCTTCTTAGGCACCGGTACAATATTTGCAAGCCATTCAAGGTACTCAATTACTTCGATGAATTTCACTTCGAGTAGTTTCTTAACCCCATCATGAACTTTCAACTCTCATTCTATTTTAAATTTCCAGAGTTTTTGCTTCTTAGGCTTGATGTCAGGGATTAAAGGTAATTTGTGTTGGACAATGTCCTCACTCAATCCTGGCATGTCGTCGTAAGACCAAGCAAAAACCTCCTTAAACTCTTTTAGCAAGGTGATTAATTCTTCACGCTCCTCAGGAGATAAAATTTTGCCAATTCATATTTCCCGAATTAAGGTTTCATCACCTATATTTACGGTTTCAATTTTCTCTTCAAGTGGTTTAGCTCGGCGACTCTCCTCTTGTTGAATCATATGTTTGATTTCAAGGGGAGTTTCGTCGGCTTCCTCATTAGAGGGGGAGTTTTGATCGCTTTTATTAGTTACTTGATTAGGTTTAGAAGCAGAATCAGCAGAAGAGACAAGTATAGGAATATAAGCAAAAGAGTCTTTTATTTCATCAGAATCAATGATTACATCAGTAAAATAGCTCACAGCAGGCCTTACAGACTCTGAAACAGAATGAAAAAATAAGTCGACATCAGTATCGACACAATGAGAAACATGTACAGACGAAACATCAACGGAGACGTCCTCAGACTCGGACTTGACGCCACCAGGGACAAACTCGTCACCCACTCTAGGAGTAGAACCGACCTCTACAGTACCTGCATCAAAAGAAAAGTTAGAAATGACAGACTCTGGGACGAACTCAGAAACTGACACCAATTTTGAAATGACTGACTCTTTTGAAGGGACTGGACTATACTGAAAGAATACTTGGGGTATAACCTGTGAGATCCAGTTATCCAGAGGTCCCTCAGCTGGGGTAATGGAGCTTTTTGGGTTTATGAAGGGTGTGTCTCCTCCAATCATTGCAATGACTGGTGCCTCCACTTGGAATAAAGAGTCCAGGGGATCTGATTCAAAATTCTCAATCCAGTCTGACTCTTGTTTCTCTGATTCAGCTGCCTCTGCAATCTGCTCAAAGAAAAAGTTCTTCGGCAGTTCATCTGTAAAGAAAATCTCTAGACCTGGCAGCTTCTTCCCAGTCTCATCATACGAAGGCTCAAAAAAACCGTAAAACGGACAATCAGCCCCTTCCTTTCTGAACCTACCATTCATGACCATGCTAAACGGTCCCATCGGAAACTCTAAACCCCGGCGGCAACATGTAGCCCATTTTAACATGTAAGCCTTCATCTCTTGGACTTCCTTTCGAGTAGGCTGATACCCTAACTCGAATAATCCATTTATCGCCTTCATTAATGGCCACTCAGTCAGACCTTGCAGGTTTCTTCCCAGGCCAGCTCCCGGGATATAACCAAACCGTCGCATCATCCTTGCGACACTAACATTGGTGCTTGATAGAAACATGATTTCCTCATTCATGGCTTCCTTCATAGTTATAGTAGAGACCTCTAGTGAGAATCCTGTCAAGCTGACATCCTTGGCACTTTCATCAACTGATTCGGCAGTTATCTGCCAATTTCAGGCTCTGGATCTCCTCGTACTGTAATCACCCTGTTATTCCGGAAGAATTTCAATTTCTGGTGCAGCGTCGAAGGAATAACTCCGACCTTATGTAGCCAAGGTCAGCCCAGGAGAAGAAAGAAAGAGGTTTTGATATCGAACACTTGGAATTCGACTTCAAAAGTCTCTCCTCCAATCTCGACTTTTGTTGCTAATGTCCCAATCACACCTCTTCTAGTGCCATCATACGCTAAGATACCATGTTCAGATGGTATGAAATCTGTTGGTCCAAACCCTAGAGTAGTGGCAGTACTTAACGGGCAAACGTTCAAAGCTGACCCATTATCAATCAAGACTTCCGGCACTCTCTTTTTGTTGCAAATTATGGTGATTCGGAGAGGGCAAACATGGTCTTTTCTTTCTAGAGGGAGGTCTTCGTCAGTAAAAGACAGATCCCGGGAAGCTCTTGTCATGGCCACTAAACTGACCAGTTCGTCAGGAGTAATCTCAACTGATACTTGGGACAAATTCAGCTCACGAAGCACAACCTGTCTGTGCTTCGGCGACGCCATTAGTAAACCCCAAATGGACACATTGGCTTGCGTCTTTTTTAGCTGTTTCAGCAAATTGTCCTCCTCATCATCTAAACTCTGTTTCTGCTTTTGGTTCTAATGGTCAACCCCTCTTGCAACCTCAACAGGATTCTCGACTCTGAGCTCAGCTGGCTTGAAGACTCGTCCACCATGTGTGACGTGACGAAGCTCATCACACTGGTCATTCAAGAATGACAAATCTTCGTCCTCTAATCTTAGAACATAAGGGACTTCCTCTTTGCTCTCTTCTTCATATTTGAGGACATATGAACATTCAGCAGATTCTACAGATCCTCCAGCCCGAGTAGACAATACATACGGCTTTTCATTTTCTGTATCACTGTCTCCCTCTTCCCATCTCAGAACATACGGATCCTCAGAGATGACAGCACAAATACGAGAGTAATCCAAAACAACTTCCTCGGTAAGGATTGCATAAACATTTGGTGGAGGAGTTGCATGTGTCGGCAAAGGATTGCGAGTGACGTTAGGAGTTTCGACAGAAATTTTCTTCGCCTCAATCATGTCCTGGATCTTATGTTTTAAGGCCATACATCTATCAGTCAGATGTCCGACACTCTGATGATATTCACAAAAGTAATCCTTCCTCCAATACCTCGGGAGAGGATTCGGAGCCTCCCTAGGCTCTAACAGCTCAATCTTCTTGTCTCTCAGCAGCTTTTTCAATGCTACCGAAAGAGAATATGGCAAAGGATCAAATCGTCTTGGCTCCTTCCTCTCTGGGCGACCTTCGCTAAAATTTACTCTCCGTGCTGGCGGAGCAGTATTCACATTGTGAACTTCCTTAGGTGCCACCATTGGTCTTTTTCCTTCTCTTGAATCAGAAGGAACCCTCGATCTCAGGCCCTTAGACAATGCATCTTCTATTTGGGTTCCCGTCTTGATGAGGTGATTAAAATCCAGAAAGTACTGGATGGCCATGTGATGATAGTATTGCGGCGACAAATTCTTTACCACAATTTTTATCTGGTCCTCATCTGACAGATGATGAGTCATCTGCGCCGCCTTCCTTCTCCACCTGCGGATGAAGGAAGTGAAGGTTTCATTATGGCCCTGTTTCAATGCTTTGAGATCTCGCTTGGTTACGTCGATCCCCTCCTCCATAGAGAATTGTTCAACGAACCTATTAGCGATGTCCTCCAAGGTTCGGATCTCTTCTTATTTTAGGCTCAAGAACCATTTCTTAGCCACTCCGATTAAAGATCTGGGAAACAAGAGAGCGACCTGCTCTGGAGATAGACCGTGCTGCTGTAAAAGCGGAAGCACTGACATCAGATGGCTTCGAGGATACCCTGTCCCATCATACTTATCCATGTCTGGTACTTTAAATCTAGGAGGCAACGTGACTCCTGGATATATCATGAAATTTGCCATGTTCAGCTTTTTCGGACCTTGGAATTTGATATTCTCCATCTCCTGGGCCAGCTTGTCCAGCCTGTCTGTAAATACCTTGCCCTTATCGGCTCCCTCCAGATGAGGGAGGCAAATCTCTTCTGCATACTGACCATCCTCAAAGTCATCTTCAACTGCAAACACTGCCGGTCTGCTCATCATAGGAGGTGGAGGAGGTATGATAGAAGGATGCTGGGGTGCATGCTCCTTAGATGTAGAACTCCTATCAGTTTTCATGCGAGCAATCTCTTCATTGATGATGCCCAATTGCGCCAGGATAACTTTCATCATTTCATTGGTGTCAAGGGCATTATTTCCAATTTCCGCCATGGGTTCAGGTGCAAATTGGACGGGTGAAGGAATTTCTTGGAGATTAGAGAAAGGTAATACAGGGGAGGTAAAAGAAATTGGTGAGGAAGAAAATCGACTCAGCCTGGAATCAGCGGACTGACGAGACCAGGTTGATTTTAAAACAAGGATTTTCTTAGGAGCAATGACTGCTTAATCAAGAATCCTGTTATGGAAATATAAACACTAGATTAAAAATTTGATAATCAAGATAAATGATTCTTATAAAACAGTGATAAGAGAAACAGAAACACACTTTCATTAATAAAATTCAAATTGTGATTACAATAGATGGAAATATTAATCTCTGATCACAACTGGATAAGCAGACTGATAATAATGGGAAATGCAGAAATTAAGATAACAAAACATGATATGGATCTTTAAGGCTCCTCAATCTGAGCTCTCCTGCTTGCAGGCTCTTCCGATATTTCTCCACGTTGAAATTTACGAGATAAACCGAACCTCCTTTCCATATCAGGAGTGAGATCTTCACAAAGAGGAGGGACTATGACTCCGGGAGGATATGGAATTCCCGTAATCTGATGGAGAAATCGCATGGGCGTATAAAAGGAAGATTTCTCGGTACCCATGAGATAAACAAACGGATGTGGGTAGTAAAAATTTGAAAGCACGAATGACTTACCCAACGAAACTGGCTCTCCTCTACATGTTGCAACCAACTGCGCCATTCATCGATGGACTGAGGTTGATGGGCTATTGGTTTCCATGTACGAGAATTCTTCAGGGTATACGGATTTTGGTTTTGTCGCTGAAGAATTTGAAGTTTTTCACCAAGCCAGACATACAACAACTGACACACCCATAGAAATTGTCCTTGATCTCTTGGGAAGCAATACGATCTAGTCCCAAGAAGGTCTCTGCTAACATGGTAGGGATAGGATTCCTCCCCTCATTGATCTGATCTACCACTCCTAATAGGATCAAAGATGCAACATGGGAATTTCTGCGAAGAACGTGACGTGCGAAGACCATAAAAATTAAAGCATTACGTCGGCAATCCTGAAAACAAGAGTTAGTAGGCCATTTTTCGAAAAACGTTTAACAAGGTCTTGAATTTTCACGCACGTATCCGTTAAATACGGCAGAGCATCCACGGTCTCATTTTTGAACAGTTTGCAAAACAGACCATGAGGAGATTCTATCTTTGAAGGTTTGATCTAGAGTCCCTCAAATGGGAGGTCTAGCATGGTACACCAATCTTCAAATATGGGACAGAGTTCAAAACGGCCAAATCGAAAGACATGAAGAACAGGATCCCAAAGTCCAGCAGCTGCTTGGAGAAACTTCCAATTTATATCCCAACTGTTCAAATAGGTGAACGAATGGATGAAATGATCAGCCATATTTCTCTGTGACTGTTCACGCGGAAGAGCTTTAATCGTATCGGCTATCCAGTTGTCCAACAAAAGTTTGCCATAATTAGACCTGACACAAAGATAGGACGAGATAATGAGGGGATGAAGATAACTTTGAATAAGCAAAGAATAAAAATAAACTTAACGATGAATCATAAGAAGGATATAATTGACGACATCGAATGTTCCACTACTGATCAAAGATGATCAGAAACTCAGAAACGAGACCACGGTCACAAAATGACAAAAGTAGATCATAGACCGGATCTAAATCTCGAAGATGGATGTCAAAACTGAATGATCAAGGAGATCAATAATGGACTATGACCATAAAGACAACAAACAAACTGTCGATCATATCCAAAGACAAGACAAACAAACAATCTGAATAATATATGACAAAATAAAAGAATGAATAAATGAGGTTTGAATCTGAGGGATAAAAACAAGTGAAATTTATCATCATCGGGTCAAGGAATAAACCGTAGCTATGAGGGTGACAAGTAGAAGCCACTAGCTAGGTTTAGATCTGAGAGATGCATAGACACGACTGATTGATTCAAGCCAAAAATCTCTACTAGAAAGTAGGTCCTGATCTTATAATCAAGAGATATATGGACATAATCTTAATGAATAGAACAACAGAAAGGCCACGACCATGAGAGGGGCAAGTAAAAGCCACTGGTCGGGTCTAGATCTGAAAAACGGACTGATACAACTGATTAGATTTAGACAAGGAAACCTCACTAAAGAGTAGGCCCTTAATCTGATAATCAATATATAGATATATAAATATATATCCTAACCAGGGGCACCAACCCTAAATATAATCCCGCAGAGTCAAGACACTTGACTCAAGACAGACATGCGAGTGTACTAGGACTGCGTTGTAGCCACATAAGGTGAGCTACAATAATCTATGGGTAGGACAAGGTTCCTAAATCTAGGCTTTAACATGTGTCAGCAACACATGTTTGTCCGTATATGAATGCAATATATATATATATATAAGCTCATGCAGATCCTAATTGGGTTTCACTAAGCCAGCAAATATATTTATATACATAATATATGTAAAATGAAAGTAGAGCTCCGGACTCAATATATCGGGTACTATGCCTATGATCCATACTTAAAATGTATAACACAAGTACGCCTAGTGTTATACATAGTATGCTTCATTGCTCATCGGCTGCTGTAAACACAAGTACGCCTAGTGTTTACGGCTGCAGCACCGGCGCATAGCTTGGTAATAGATACAGCAATCCCATCCAGGTAATGACATCCCAGATGGCATGTACTGTATCTATCCCATGGAGCCAATAATAATAAAATCATTAAAACAAAATAAAAAACAAAATGATGATGTATGCTGCGCAGTGTGTGAATCCCTTATTTTAAACACCTATTTGGTGCCCCTCGATTCTAATCGATTGAATTCCCATTTATAATGATTTTAACACAAAATTCTTCAAAGTTAGTAACAAATGGCATTTTAACAGAGTTAGGCAATATCTCGAAAGAATTTCCCCAGCAGAGTCGCTAGCCTGTGGACCCCGATCCGAGATGGGCGGCGGGGACGAGCCCCCACACGCTAAGTCTCTATGGATCATCCACGTGAATGGAGAGCTCTACCAAGGAACTCTCGAAAGAAGTGCCCCTCACAGCATGAGTGGCGATAAAAGGTGAGATACCTCTCGATTTGGGGACTGGCCCAGATTCGAGGCGTACCTTAAACAAAGAAGAGTCGCCATCCAGGGAAGTAAGCCCTGGATCCCATACTATGCTCTGTTGTAACGGATAACCAGAGATATAAAAGAAGGTTCATGCCTGGTTACGAATTTGGAAGGTCCAAAGAGCACCTCGTCCGCCCAAGTGCAAGCACCTGGTCTCTTATGTCATTTATTATTGATTTTGAAGAGTTTTGGGTGAAAGTCATATGAAATGGGAACCAATATCTCCGAGAAGACGTCTATCTAATCATGCATGTCTCGGAGATGAATAATAACCACGCATAAAAGAAATGAAATAAGTGTCACCTAGGAGTAACTAGATTCTGAGTGACAAGCCTAAAGAGCTAAGTTATGAGTGTCATACCTAATTGGTGTCTAAATTCTGGTGTGCAAACACATGCATGCTACAGCTAAAGGTATAGGATCTGTACATGAAAGTAAGAAAACACAGCAAAACATACAACACAAATCAACTCTATACATGACTGAACAAGAAGAATCCTAAAACTCTAATGCGACTTGACTCGGACCAAGATGGCCGTCCATCCCAGCTGCTCTACGTATCTCGGCCTCGAGAAGAATCGGAGTCAACGTAGTTCGATGACCTATTCTAAACTACAATGCCTAACCACCTAGAACCACTATCCTAGACTCGATCCACTAGACTCGACTGATTTTTAAAGCTTTTTGTATGATTACTTAATTTCAAGTGAATTGTAATTTTTAGAACTCTCTATATGCCCTAACTAATGCCAGTTGATTAGCCTTAAGCTAATGCAGGTGAGCCCTACATCCTATGTGTAACTAGGCTGTACATCCTAAAGAAAACCATGGGCTGACTATATGCTTCCTAGTCTAGCCATTGGTTCGACTAAGTGTCTAACCAATCAACTTGAGGCCTCCTAACTCTAGGGACGCTCACACGACAGGACACACCATATCAAACAGATCAGGACAGACTCCTAACTCTAAAACACCCAAACGGCTAAGACAGACTCCTAACTCTAGGGGAAGATCTTTTTGAAAAAGGTTTCGAAGGATTTTTGTATTTTTGAAAGGTTTAAAATGTTTATTTTTAAAGGTTTGGCTGGACTTGGGATGTGAATCCCAAGCTGCACTACGTACCTCGTGAAAGATGATCAAGCCAACGTAGTTCGGAAAAGATTCTCCTAACTACTCTGAATGACTCAAGATTTTTAAGATTTTTGATTTTTGAAATGTTTTTGATGTTTTTGACTCAAGAGGACAGTATCCTATCATCATAAGGGGAGGACAGACTCCTGATATCCCGCAAAGGTTGGACAGCATCCTATGCTTTGCGGGGGAATGAACAGAATAACAACTCTGCAAGGGTTGGACAGCATCCTATACCTTGCAGGAGCGGATAGAAAAACACATGATTTGATGAGAGGTTGGAAAGAATCCTAACCCCTATGATGATAGGACAGACTCCTGAAAGATTGACTCTCTAGCTAAGGACAGACATCCTATGCTAAAGGACTGACTCCTATACGAAAGGATTGACTCCTAGTGCACAACCCTAAGAAGCGAAACTAGGCTAGTCTCCTAAAAGAAAAACTGGCAGCTGATGCTTATGAGACACGACCTGTCTCATAAACTCTGGGAGAACAAATAAGGGTACCATCGAGACTAGGCAAGTCTCCTAAACACAGAGAACATTATGACCAATGAGACAAAGCCTGTCTCAAAAAGGTTTGACCTTTTCTTCCTGAGACATAGCTGGTCTCCTAAAAGGATTTGATGAGTAAAGCAAAAGAAGCAAAGCCTGGCTCTCCCAAAAGGATGATAATCAGCAGGATAAATGTGACTCGGCATGTCTCCTAAGAAGGGCTCTAGATAGCTCTTTCATTGCCCACGCAATGAATAGGGGAACCTAAGGTCTTAAGGGATATACATCTAAAAGACTAGGCAAGTCTTTCAAATGAGAGGGGAGTATTACTTGGACTGAGCAAGTCCCCTAATAATGGGCTTGGGCTAGCGCCTTCATCGCCCATGCAATGAATTAGTTTCTAATGTACAAGGGATACACATCTAAAAGACTAGGCAAGTCTTCTAAACAAAAGAGGGGAGTGCTAATTTCCAATACTCATTATTAAGATTTATAAAAAAAAAACAAACCAATAAGCAACGAACTGCATTAAAACATACTGGTGTAAATATTACAGGCACCAATATGCGGCCTAAATGTGAATACTATTTCATTTTAACACCTGGACAGAATTTAATTCACTAGTATTTTATCACATAATCACTCATATAGTATAAAAATCACAGTAATTAACAAGATGATCAGGTCTTATTCACTTTCAAACTACAACATTGAAAACCAATATCATACTAGCTACATATAAAAAATGTTCAGGTCATATGCTCAAATAATAAAACAAATGGTTATAGTTATTTTTTTGTAAATTACCCATTGGTTTGGACCTAAAAGCATTTCATAGGAATGATCCTTGGGTTACTAATCAATCATATAAAGAGTACATTTTAGACAAACTTCAAAATTTCCTAATAAGCTGAACTTATATATGAAATATATATACACCTGTTATAGAAAATGTAAGAGCTTCATTATCAACTGGACAACCAAATATATCAATACTAGTTTCATTATCCAACCAATCTACTAGCATTCTTAAAAAAATTGTAAATATAAGACAAATATGATGCTATTTATGTCAGTTTACTAATTTAAGATTAATAAAACACAAAACAAAAAATGGTTCAATCAGAGTATCAATACTTCTAATAGCCCTCAATATATGGAATCGACACTTCTTATCAATGAAAAAGGGACTACTACAAACCTCACCATATTTCAACCTCTAAAGGAAAAATTGCTATGAGTAACAACATGCTTTTAGAACAAAGGAAGGGTTGTCATTATCAAAGGTGGAGAGGACTGTTAAGACTATGGGGGCTGTTTTTTTTTTTTTATCAAGGGCGATGACCCAACAGATTTGGAGGATAGATTTAGAACCATTATCACAGTCGAGTAGCATAAATATCTCAACAAAGTATGACTGACAGATTCCATGTTCTCATTTTGATTTGTAAGCTCATTGATAACAACATCTCTATCATACTTATCGTACATATAATATCCATTTTAACTCATGTTATCTCTTATAATTCTATTCCATCACACAAGCTAGGATTTTATTCAAATAAATGAATCAATTTGTGTCAGACAATGAACCAATATTTATAAGCTAAATATTAAACCTTTTTATGACATGCATTGAAATAAGGTAAAAAGAAAACATTATAGCGAACAACAACCCAACATGTATGTAGATGACTAGTTTCATATTATGTTAGCTGGATTCAAGTTAAATTTTCTTTGCATAGATGACTAAGAAAAGAGAAAAGAAATGATATTATTATTACCAATGGAATAGAAAATACCCAATCAAGTAAGAGAACAAATAGCGTCACAGAAGCAAGAAAGGAAAGGGGAAGGTTGCTATGAATATTTCTATGATCTAACAACAATAGAGAGGCTGCTATGGACATCCTCAGGTTTCAACAACAAGAGAAGGTCTGCTATGGACTGGTTAGGCACAAGATTGGTTAAGCATTGAGTAGGCACTGGTCTGGTTGTGGGCAATGGTCTGGTTAGGCATTGGATTGGTTAAGCATGGGATAGGCATTGGTTATGGGCATTATAAATCTGCAGACATTAAGCACTTGGATCATAAAAAAAATAAAAATAAAGTCTTTCCTTCTTCTTTTACACTAAATGTGAAACTACCAATATTATGAAAGTAACTGTACCATACACAACAATGTTAAAATATATAAATATATATATATATATATATATATATATATATATATATATATATATATAAGGGAACAAGTAATGACAAAATGGTATGGGATAAAGGGATAGTTTTGTACAATTCCAAAGAAGGCAAAAAATCAACAATAAACATAGAACTCATTTTTCGCAACTTATTCTGTTAGTGTAAAAGAATTTATATTTTAAAAACTGACATTCAAAGAGTCATGCACAATGCTAAATAACTAAAATTATGAACTTGCAAATGTAGAAAAATGTGTTAAAACCATAGATATGTGAACAAACTATTTGATCTGAAACAAAATAGCAGACTTCCATGAAGATTGTGCAGATGAGCTTAATGACCATGACAGCATGACTTATGAACTTCCATAAAAAAAAACTATCATATAAATGAGGATAACAATGAAGAATTGGGAATATTCCCAAGGTATGTCATACTACTGAGCTTATAACCCTCTCAGCCAATAGAGATTAAAACCAAGGAACATAAAAAACTTTAATAATAATTTTAACAATATATTGGAATACGAGAATGTTGTCCAATGATATAAATTTGAAAAGAAGCTTATAGTGAAAATGATATACACATATTCAAATTGCACAATGGACGAGGCAAGTACAACATCATTACACATATTCAAAACTAACAAATTCCGGATTCTCATGGAAACACAATTTCAAATTGAGTTATATCTCTTCATTCTACATCCAAAATAAAAAATAAAAATCATGAGGTAAAAAAAAATCCATTTCTATGGAGAAAATTCGTGGACAAAATGAAGAAATTTACAAAGACAAATGATGAATAATGTATAAGAACAATAAGAGGAGATGCAGAAATAAAACAGACTTTGTAAACACATAAATGTTGCTAAATCTACTTGTTACAGAGCATAAAAATTCCATAGAGTATAAAAACTGAAATTCGTTTGAAGCATAAATAAATAAATAAAAATCTTATAACATTGACATGATTCTAACTAGTACAAATTACGCATTTAATCTCATATGAAACAAAACAAGGAAGAAATTATATGAACTTTGGGTCAACAATGAATACAAGCTCTAAATTTCTTAATTTTTCACTAACCTCCGCTCGTTTGAGAAGTCCTCTACAAAATATTAGCAGCCACAAGCTCCTTCTTTTAAGATCTAATACTTTCCTACTCAAATCACTCCTTCTCCTTCTCAGCTGGAATGAAGATCTCTCCAATAGAACTTGATTTTTGCTTTAGAAAAGACAAAATCTACAGCAATAAGGTGATGAAAGCTTTGCTGGAGATAACAGATCGGCCGGAAAATTGGCCGGACCACGCAGATTTGGTCAGAGAAGAGGATCGGATCAAGGTTTAGGTTTAGATTCCAAAAAGATAAAAATAAGAAAACGGAATCTGTGCTTCCGATGCTCAGATTTAAGCTTTCAAAAGATATATCTAGAGGATTAGGGATTTTAAGGTTTAGGATATAGATCTAGGGTTTAGAGAGAAGATCTAAGGTCTCAGATGGAAAGAGAGCAAATGAGATCTAAAATCTGAGATTACAAAAGACAGATCTAAGGTTTTATATGAGTTAGGGTTTCGGTTCGGTTTTCTCTAGGTTTTGAGATCATGAGGAGAAGAAATAGATAAATCAAAAACTAACAATAGAAGAAAAAGAGGCCACGGGTGAAGGTTTGGCTGGAACTTGAACGGAGAAGATGATCGGAGGCGAGAAAAAAAGGAAAATCTCTCGTTCTCTCTCTCTCTCTACGAAAAACTTTTTCTTTTTCTTTTTTTAGAAAATGAAGTAAAGTCATATTTATATAAAAACTGGGGTGTCGATATTGGCACGATCAATTTGATGGGCGTGCGGTTGCGCGAATTTTTGATAGGCGCACGACACAATCGTGTCCTATCCGAATTTGGATTTGCACCGCTCAGGATAATTCACCCCCCTTTTCCAGTTTACACTACGGACACTCTCCCATCTCGTTCGCTAGGCAAACGCGCTCGGAATTCGACGAAATTTTGCAGGGAGCTTGGTAGGATCCTACCCTAGCTTAGGGTGAATTTTGGGACCCTAGCTGATTAATTTGGTGGGGTTTTGCTCAAACTTGGAGGGTTTAGGGCACGGTCAAAATGGGGTGTCTACACTTTCATTTCAGCATGTTAATAATCAATAGCCCCTAAATTGCATCAAGCAGCAAACCATAAAACTGCCATTCTCCTAGTTGGCTTCCTAACTAAATAATTAGATTCACGTCCTTGTTATGCATAATATGTATAATTTACATATGCAAGTGTAATAGTCCTGGCTTCATATAAGCAATGTTATGAAACAGTATAAAGGACCTTATAAATTGGTTTTTTACAACATGCAAAAAATGTATCTGATGAGCACATGATGCATACATGGTTATGATTTAGGGAAGCGATATATCTGCCCCTTTTGATTACTTGGGACACCCAAAAGCAGTGTATCAATGACCGCAGAGGGCTGGTGTACTTCACGTCAGAAGGATTCAATCGGGCTGATTGCCACGTACACTGCTGTTGGGTGTCCCAATTAAGTAATCAAGAGGGGCGGATATATCACTTCCCCAGATTTATTGTGTTCCCAACATAGAAAATCTACTTATTTTTTTCAAAAAATAGAGGAAATAGAATGTTATTTTGTCATGAAAATTCATCAAGTTTTTCTTAGATGAAACGAACTAGTATGGATCTCGCCAAACTCAACTTACCTATCTCACATTTGTAAATTGATTTGAGAATATGAATTCGTCTAGGACTTGTTAGCAAGTTGCCAATAATTTGATTACCAGTCAACTATATGCTAAGAATTACATACCATTTGTTTTCTAAGTATACCAGGGATATGATATGCCATCAAGCACAAAGAATTGCAAATTATGCAAGTACAATTAGAAATAATATGTCATTTCCATATCAATGATAAAATATTGAATCAATAGTTACCTTAACCAACAGAAGCAAAAACATGTATCTCTATAACCAAAAGCCAAAGAATGCTTGTTTTTCTAACAAGATAGATGAAACTTCTAACTTTAGATCATGAGTGTTGCCATCAATACCAAGACCACTACAACAAACATATCAAATGGCGTTCTAAAGGCAGCCTCTTAGATCTTGAGTTTAAAATCATCTTATGGAGATGATTTGTTGAGCATAACCCAACAAATGAACGGTTTGGATGATTCAACCTGATTGCACCGTTCTTTTTATTTTTTAAAACACTTTTCAGAGCTCAGGGCGTGGTAACCCCGGTTTGCCTTTCAGGGCTGGAATATCCCTCATGGAAGATCTTGGAAACCGGAGTAGTATCTCGTGGTTCCCACGTTGCCGCCACGTGGAGGGGCGAGATGGTCCACGTTGCTTCCCCGTGGAGGGGGAGATTGTTGGGGTTCCATGCAAAAGCAAATAGTCCCACATCGGTAAAGTGATGGAGATGGGGATGGGTTATAAGGGATGGGCACCCTCCCTCTAAAGGCTAGCTTTTAGGGGTGAGTTCTACGCGGTTAATTCCCTACAATGGTTTCAGAGTGCAGGGAGTGGTAACCCCGGTTTGCCTCCGAGGGCGGGAATGTCCCTCGGGGAAGATCTCGGAAACGCCGGCTTGGGGCGCGACAAGTTATATGATTCAATATACTTTTTGATAAAGCGTGTCGACAAAGAATGTCATTACCAATCAACACAAAGGAGTTCACTGGATCAAGCGACAAGTAAACAGAATAATCCAAAAAAAATATTATTACACATTCATCAGTTAATAAACATTAAGTATTCACTTTCGATTCATTTTCCCTCATTATCAAATAAATCTAAAATAATTCGCATGCTTAATTTAGACAACTAATGGATATTTATTTCATGAAATGAATTTGTAATTTAACATTTTCAATTTCTTGTTTTCATTAAGTGATGGAAAATCATCCAGATAGCTATGTAGAAAAATCATGTAAAACCCATAAATGCATGTAACTCATGCAAGCACTCTTGATATGGATAATTATATTTCATGCCTCTAATGTGATTGGTTTAGCTAGTTGTGTCAACGATTTTACTCTGTTGAGTTATTCAAGAAGTTAAATGATAGGTAGTGATGGCGTCTGAATCCGGGTCTGCGACTGCGTTGTCGGTAGAGGGCCTCCGCGGGATCTGCAATCACAAACAGAGGGGTCAGGGGGTCCGGGGTGGGTCCCGGACGACCACTTCGACACCCAAGTCAGATCCTTCGAGCAATCAATATAAAGAACAGCGAGAGGGGGAAGGGGTTTTGATCAGGGTTACCAGGGGCGACGTGCGGAATCTTTTCTGGGTGCGTGAGCGAGTGGGTCGGAGGGGACTAGCAGGGAGAGTAGGATTGGGTTCCTAGCCTCCTCTGTTGTTGCCTTGCCTCTTTTTCCGGTGTCCGGACTGGAGAATGGGTGAAGTCCTCTTTTCAGCGAAAGGGCCTCCTATTGTTCTTCCTTTTCCTCCCTTTTAAAGGGAGGCGCGCGGCCCCTTTCATCATTATGGAGAGAAAACCTTCTTTCGCAGGATTGGGCTGTCTTCCTGCTTTGCCGGCGCGCTTGGCTTTGGCGGTCATTTCCTTCCATAATTTGTGATGATGAGGCTTGGGCGGCGAGAGGGTGACACGTGTCATGATTGTGTGGTCTTTGCCGCTTTCCAACGTCTTTCTTCATGATGATTGGGCTCTGGTCGTGCATGGATGACAGGTGGCGATATCTGGAAACACAACCGTATTTGTGTCCTATCATAACTCCCCCTTACTCCTTTGGTCCATTGAATGGGCCAAGGGAGTAACGTTTTGTTCGGGCGAAGTCATGATGAGGATATTTACGAGGGCCCCGGGGTACGAGGAGGCGTGCCGTTTTATCCGGCGGCCGTCCCCGGGAATCGGTAGCGTCGTTAAATGTGTTGCCTTGTTTCGAGGTACCAGGGTTCCCTTCTTGAGTTTAAAAAGGGGGATCGCCCTGGCGCCTTGCAGTATGTGTCCTTTCGTGTAACGACCCGGATTCTCAGGCTAAATTTTGAGGCAATTCTGAGCCTAGCTCTTTATAAAACGGAGCAAACGAGCCCCAAAATCCGGATTGCTACGCCTCTCAAAAAAAATAAAAGAGGCACAAAACACATTCATTCTTTCATACAGCGGAAGTCTTAGTTAAAAACAAATCATTTATTTAAATGAAATAGAGACAAAAATAAGGGAAGAGAATTTTATTCCAAAACTTTCAATAATAATTCCACAAATTTGCCAAATTAAATATCCATGCCCCAAAGGACTTTGGAAAGAAAACTAAAAGAAATAAATAACTGCCTAAACTATGCCATCTCTCCCCATCCCATTGCCTAGGTCATCTCATCAGCAAATGCTCCTTCGTTTTGATCGATTTGCTGGTTTTCTAGATTTTCGCCATTAAAGTCTGTTGAAAAGTTTTAAAGGTCAGGATGCAAGAATAACGGTTATGCAGAGTAATAAAACTTAACTTTAGGCAATTGAAGATGTAAAGATATAATCATCTCATATTAGAGGCATATCAAAGAAATTTAGCATATCAAGAAAGACATGGTATTTGGTGCAACAATAAGCAATAATATAGAGGTTTTTCTGATAGCACCTTTGAATTTGCAAAATAGGACTCTTTGTTAAATATGATTGTTCATTAGAGACTATTGCTCTAGTCATTAGAATCTAAGGTTCTAAAATCGTTTAGAGACTATGCTCTTCCCTTTCCTTCCCCATTAATTTCTATACACAATGATACCCATGTAGAATTATAACCTTCGAACTGTTTTTGTACGAGGATACCTTTCGCACTGTTTTTGTACGAGGAGTTCACGTAGTTCTTTTGACCTTCTCGCCCCTTTTTGGGTACGAGGGAAATGGTATCAAGGGTATATGAAACTATGGCCTTTAAATCATCTCCATCATAGGGTTGTGGGTTTTCAATGAAAGCCATGAATTGGATTCAAGAATCAAGAAACAAAAACATAAGAGGTTTTATCTAAATTTTCAAGAACTCTAGTTATAGTGTAGATTACAAAACATAATCCGAAATCTTGCCTTTGCCTTTGAATGGATTGGTTTGATTGATGTGATTGATTACTTGAATTGAGAGGATTGAATGAAGCTTGATGGATCTTGGAGTTGAAAGCCCTTCCTTCTTCTCCCTTTCCTTGAATTCTCCTTTTCTTACTCTCCTTAGGTTTTAGGGTTTTGATTTATGAAGAACATTAGGTTAAGATAGTGTATATATATGGTCATGAATCCTTTTAGGGTTTGTTTGGGTGTTAACTTACCAAAAATGATGGAAATCGGCACTTCATAGAGAGTTTGGAAACTCTCGGATTCTCAATCCGCGACGTTCTCGGAGTTCCGAGGCATTTTCTCGGAGTTCCGAGAATTCTCGGAGTTCCGAGAAATGCTCTCGGAGTTCCGAGAACCGGATTCCAAAACTACTGTCCGATTTCTCGGAATTCCGAGGTTATTTTCTCGGAGTTCCGAGACCTCTCCAGTAGTTCTCGGAGTTCCGAGAATTATTCTCGGAATTCCGAGTTTTTTTTTTTTTTTTTTTTTTTTTTTTTTGGTTGTTACACTCTACCCCCCTTAGAGGAATTTCGTCCTCGAAATTTGATCTCTCTCATAGGGTAAACCGAAAACAACCGATTATTATACAACAGATTATAAATGAGAAGTAAGGAATATACCTCCGAGCAAATGCGGATATTTCTTCAAGATTTCCGATTCGCGCTCCCAAGTTGCTTCTTCAACGCCATGATGTCGCCAAAGAACCTTGACCAACGAAATCGTCTTATTTCGCAAAGCTCGCTCTTCTCGATCTAAAATCTTCACAGGTCCTTCAGAAAAAGACCAATCTTCTTGAAGCTCGACATCATCCTCGGCCAAAACATGTGAAGGGTCGGGATGATACAATCGAAGCATCGATACATGAAAAACATCATGCATCCGCTCCAAATTAGAAGGCAACTTCAATTTATAAGCTCTTGCCCCAATCCTTTTCACAATTCGGTAGGGTCCAATAAAACGAGGGGTCAACTTCCCTTTCTTTCCAAAACGCATTACTGCCCTGAACGGCGAAATCTTCACAAAAACCATATCGCCTTCAGCGAATTCTAAATCTCTCCTCCGCTGATCGGCATAACTCTTCTGTCGACTCTGCGCGATCTTCAAACGATCCTTAATCAATGCAACTTTTTCAGTCGACTCTCGAACCAACTTTGGTCCAAGCAATTGCTTCTCACCGACTTCAGCCCAGCACAAAGGTGATCTGCAGGCACGGCCATATAGAGCTTCGAATGGAGCCATCTGAATACTCTGCTGGTAGCTGTTGTTGTAAGCAAATTCACATAGAGGCAAATGCTTCTCCCAATCTCCACCAAAATCTAGAACACAAGCTCTCAACAAATCTTCAAGGATCTGATTTACCCTTTCAGTCTGACCATCAGTCTGAGGATGATATGCTGTACTGAAACTCAACTTCGAACCCAAAGCAGAATGTAAGCTCTTCCAGAATCCCGAAGTGAAACGAGAGTCTCGGTCAGAGATTATGGTCGAGGGCACACCATGATACCTAACGATCTGAGCCACATATGTTTCAGCAAGCTTTTCCAACTTCCAATCTTTCTTAATCGGAATGAAATGAGCCGATTTAGAAAGACGGTCCACAATCACCCAGATACCATCACAATTGCTCTTCGATTTGGGTAAACCCATGATAAAATCCATGGACAAGCTATCCCATTTCCACATGGGAATCTCCAAAGGGTCCAATGTACCTCCAGGTTTCTGATGCTCTGCCTTTACTTTCTGACAAGTTAGGCATTTAGAAACATACTCAGCAATGTCCCTTTTCATTCCACTCCACCAAAGATTCCTCTTCAAGTCTTGGTACATCTTTGTGTTACCTGGATGAATGGTGTAACGAGACTTATGTGCCTCATTCAAAATGTCCCTTCTGATTTCTTCCTTAGCTGGCACACAAATTCTGTCTTTAAAGAACAAACATCCATCCTCTCCTACTGAAAACTTTGGTTTAGAATCAACTTCAGCCTTTAATTTCAAAATTCCTTCATCATCTATCTGAGCTGCTTTAACAGTTTCTATGATATTCGACCGAACTCGAATATTAGCAATAAAGGATTTATCGCCAATTTCGCAAGTTCCCAAATCTAAATCTCTGAACCGCTCAAGCAATTCCTATTCTTCCATCATCAAACAGGCCATCATAGGGTGTTCTTGTCGGCTAAGAGCGTCAGCCACTACATTAGCCTTGCCTGGATGATAACTCAAGGTGAAGTCATAATCCTTCAAAAATTCAACCCATCTTCTCTGTCTCATATTCAGTTCTTTCTGATCAAAAAGATACTTGAGGCTCTTATGATCTGTAAAAACCTCAAACTTGACACCATACAAGTAGTGTCGCCATATCCTCAAAGCGAAAACCACTGCTGCTAATTCCAGATCATGAGTTGGGTAATTCACTTCGTGCTTCTTCAACTGCCTCGAACCATAGGCAATGACCTTGCCTGATTGCATGAGCACGCAACCCAAACCTCGAAATGATGCATCACTATACACCACAAAATCTCCTTCTGCGGTAGGAAGTATCAAATTGGAGCTGATGTCAATATTTTCTTCAATTCTTGAAAACTGCTTTCACATTCTTCATTCCAAACATATTTAACATTCTTCCTGGTCAATTTAGTCAAAGGTCCAGCTAAGATTGAAAAGCCTTCAACAAACTTCCTGTAATACCCGGCCAGATCCAAGAAACTTCTGATTTCAGTAACATTGGTAGGTTGCTTCCAGGAAGTAACTGCTTGAATCTTAGTAGGATCCACTTCAATTCCTTCTTTTGATATCACATGACCCAAAAATGTAACACGCTCGAGCCAAAACTCACATTTAGAGAATTTTGCATACAACTGATTCTTTCTCAAAGTCTCCAATGCAAGTCCCAAATGCTTAGCATGCTCCTCTTCAGATTTTGAGTAAATAAGGATGTCATCTATGAATACCACCACGAACTGATCCAAAAATGGCTTGAATACTCTATTCATCAAGTCCATAAATATGGCTGGTGCATTTGTCAATCCAAACGGCATTACGACAAATTCATAGTGACCGTATCGAGTACGAAAAGCTGACTTTGAAATGTCTTCGTCTCTGATACGCAACTGATGATATCCAGATCTCAAATCAATCTTAGAGAAATGAGTAGCTCCTTGCAACTGGTCAAAGAGATCGTCTATCCGAGGGAGGGGATAACGATTCTTGATAGTCACCTTATTCAACTGCCTGTAGTCAATGCACAAGCGAAGACTACCATCCTTCTTTTTCACAAATAGCACAGGAGCTCCCCATGGGGATGAACTGGGTCTAACAAATCCCTTCTCCAACAATTCTGATAACTGCTCCTTCAATTCTTTCAATTCAGCCGGGGCCATTCTGTAAGGTGTTTTAGAAATAGGCTCGGTCCCTGGCACAAGATCGATAGTAAAGTCGATCTCTCGGTGGGGAGGTAATTCAAAGTCTTCTGGAAAGACATCCAGAAACTCCCTCACCACAGGGATGTCTGAAACAGACAACTCAATACTGACTTCTTCCTTCTCCATGAAAGCCAGAAAGCATTCACATCCTTTATTGATCAACTTCTGAGCTTTCACAGCTGCAATTACTTTAATCTTCTTCATAGGGCGCTTCACTCCCTCAAAAATGATTTCTTCTTCTCCAGGAATTGCAAATTTCACGATTTTATGAAAGCAATCCACATTAGCATGATAAGCTGCTAGCCAATCCATACCAAGGATAACTCTAAAATCGTTCATCTCCAATAGCACTAAATCAGCCAAAAGCTCTCTACCACCTATCTTTATAATACATCCCTTACACACTAAATTTGTAATTACATCATCTCCTAAAGGAGTAATAATTTTCAAAGGGAAATTTAGAGTAATAGGGGTCAAATTCAGTTCCTTCGCAAAAATTGGCGATATGAATGACAAGGTAGAGCCAGAATCTACAAGAATATGCACAGATGTATTATTAACAAAAAGCTGACCTTCAATGACTGCGTCGGAGGCATCAGCGTCTTGTTGATTAAGCGCATAGACTCGGTTGACAGGTGCTTGAGATGCACTCTTCTCCGGATTCTGCTGGCGATTCTGATACCCTTTCCACTGATTCTGCTGCTGCTGCTGCGCTGGGGGTTTCTGCTGCTGCTGATTATTATTAATTCGGTCCCCCTGATTCATTGCTGGCTGAAAATTCTGCTGCTGCCTTTGAGGTCTCATGTCCCTAAATGTAGGCTTAGGACACTCCAAAATCTTGTGACTCGGGTCTCCACAGTTGTGGCAGACATTCATCGTCTTCCAACACCTTCCAGCATGAAATTTTCCGCAAATAGCACAAGGAACCCTTGCAGGAACTCCATCTTCCATTCTCTGTCTCTTAGGCGGCGGCACTTGATTCCTGTTCCCTGATGGCGGCATTCTGGCGGCCATAATCACTTTCTCACTACGCTCAGCCATCTCGGCTTTCGCGCAAGCTTCTACCAAAGTCTGAGGTTCATGAAGAACAACTTTTGCCATAAGAGATGGGCGAAGGTTGTCAACAAACTTCGAAACTTTATCCTCCTCTGTAGAGGCATAGCCCGGTGCATACCTCGACAACTGCCTAAACTTGGCTCCATACTGAGCCACAGTCAAAGATCCCTGCTTCAGAGACGCAAACTGAGATGCCAATTCCCTCTTAACATGGTTAGGAAAGAATTGGTTGTTGAACCGTACTTTGAATTCGGTCCACGTCTCATTCTTAGCATAAGGATAATTTTGCAGTAAGGATCTCCACCACACTCCTGCTTGGTCCTTTAGTAAAAAGGTAGCCAAACGGATTTTCTGAATATCACTGCACTCCATCACTTCAAAAATTCCTTCCACTTCCAAAATCCAGTGGTCTGCAACCAAAGGGTCTCCCACTCCTGTAAACTCCGATGGCCTGTAGTCCCTGAATTGCCTGTGCAGCTTAGTCGGATCTGCTGCAGGCGCATGGCGAGCTGCTAGAGTGGTTGCAATGTTCTGCAAAGCGGCCTGATTAGCTGCTTGGTTAGCAGCCTGTGCCTGAGCTTGACCTCTAAGGAGATCAGCAATCATGAGTAAAGGATCTGCTCCTTCACCAACATGGGCATCACCACGACCTCTCCTAGCATTACCTCGCAACTCTCTTTGATCCATCTGTCAAAAGAACACACAATTGTTAGTTCATAAAAATTCTAATTTACTTAATTTAATTATGATCATGTAAATTATGGTTAGGTTGTACTTTAGTTAATTAGGTTCAACTACCCAACCTTAGACATATACCCAGACTCGCACTAGGTTCCTCACTGACTAACCTAGATAGGCTCTGATACCACCTCTGTAACGACCCGGATTCTCAGGCTAAATTTTGAGGCAATTCTGAGCCTAGCTCTTTATAAAACGGAGCAAACGAGCCCCAAAATCCGGATTGCTACGCCTCTCAAAAAAAATAAAAGAGGCACAAAACACATTCATTCTTTCATACAGCGGAAGTCTTAGTTAAAAACAAATCATTTATTTAAATGAAATAGAGACAAAAATAAGGGAAGAGAATTTTATTCCAAAACTTTCAATAATAATTCCACAAATTTGCCAAATTAAATATCCATGCCCCAAAGGACTTTGGAAAGAAAACTAAAAGAAATAAATAACTGCCTAAACTATGCCATCTCTCCCCATCCCATTGCCTAGGTCATCTCATCAGCAAATGCTCCTTCGTTTTGATCGATTTGCTGGTTTTCTAGATTTTCGCCATTAAAGTCTGTTGAAAAGTTTTAAAGGTCAGGATGCAAGAATAACGGTTATGCAGAGTAATAAAACTTAACTTTAGGCAATTGAAGATGTAAAGATATAATCATCTCATATTAGAGGCATATCAAAGAAATTTAGCATATCAAGAAAGACATGGTATTTGGTGCAACAATAAGCAATAATATAGAGGTTTTTCTGATAGCACCTTTGAATTTGCAAAATAGGACTCTTTGTTAAATATGATTGTTCATTAGAGACTATTGCTCTAGTCATTAGAATCTAAGGTTCTAAAATCGTTTAGAGACTATGCTCTTCCCTTTCCTTCCCCATTAATTTCTATACACAATGATACCCATGTAGAATTATAACCTTCGAACTGTTTTTGTACGAGGATACCTTTCGCACTGTTTTTGTACGAGGAGTTCACGTAGTTCTTTTGACCTTCTCGCCCCTTTTTGGGTACGAGGGAAATGGTATCAAGGGTATATGAAACTATGGCCTTTAAATCATCTCCATCATAGGGTTGTGGGTTTTCAATGAAAGCCATGAATTGGATTCAAGAATCAAGAAACAAAAACATAAGAGGTTTTATCTAAATTTTCAAGAACTCTAGTTATAGTGTAGATTACAAAACATAATCCGAAATCTTGCCTTTGCCTTTGAATGGATTGGTTTGATTGATGTGATTGATTACTTGAATTGAGAGGATTGAATGAAGCTTGATGGATCTTGGAGTTGAAAGCCCTTCCTTCTTCTCCCTTTCCTTGAATTCTCCTTTTCTTACTCTCCTTAGGTTTTAGGGTTTTGATTTATGAAGAACATTAGGTTAAGATAGTGTATATATATGGTCATGAATCCTTTTAGGGTTTGTTTGGGTGTTAACTTACCAAAAATGATGGAAATCGGCACTTCATAGAGAGTTTGGAAACTCTCGGATTCTCAATCCGCGACGTTCTCGGAGTTCCGAGGCATTTTCTCGGAGTTCCGAGAATTCTCGGAGTTCCGAGAAATGCTCTCGGAGTTCCGAGAACCGGATTCCAAAACTACTGTCCGATTTCTCAGAATTCCGAGGTTATTTTCTCGGAGTTCCGAGACCTCTCCAGTAGTTCTCGGAGTTCCGAGAATTATTCTCGGAATTCCGAGTTTTTTTTTTTTTTTTTTTTTTTTTTTTTTGGGTTGTTACATTTCGCGCCTGTTTCAACAACATGTCTGGTCTTCCTTCGCGAGTTAGGGGCAAGGCCCGCCTCTTCCAGGAATCGTCGAGTGACCCCGACTTGTCTTCTGATCCGAGGGAGGACCCTGCGGCTCGTCGGAGGAAGGCTAGGAGGAACCCAGGTTCTTCCTCCGGTTTCCCCCCCTCTTCGCCTTTCCTCCCTGCCCAGGGAAGACAAATCGTCTCGTTTCCGTGTCGCCAGGGAGTGGTCTTTTTTCTCCCGAGCCTATCACCAGGGGACGGAATTACGTGGCCGTATTGTGAAGATGGGCAGGGAGATCGAGGTCTTGAAGCAGGAGAACGAGGTTCTTCAGAAAAAGGTTGACCTTCTCAATGAGCAGCTGTTTGAATATGAGGTGGACCCCCTGCTAGAGAGTTCTTGAGAGGAGGAGGGGAACCCTTCGGGAGAGGAGTCTTTCTCCGATTAATCTCTGGCTCCTTTTGAGTTTTTGCGTGCCTTTCCCCTTCCTTGTTGGGGATCTTTTTTTGGGGCCTGCGTGCCCTGTGCTTTTGTTCCTTGTTTCCCTTTCTTGTTGTTGGCCTGTGGGTTAGGAGGATGGGAATGGATGATCTTTATGAATTGGTGCCGTGTCTTTTTGTGTTGCTTTTTTTTATTTTGATAGATATTATCTTTGTTTGTAAGGAATTGTGACGGTCTGACCGGACTTGTGCGGGATTCCGAGCCTTTTCTGGCGCTTTTAATCTCCTTTGCTCATTGTGTTCGTGTGCCGTGGCCTTGCACCTAGGCTCCGGGCCTCGTTCTTTTCTTTCTTTTTTTGAAGGCCTGCGCTCCGGGCCCCAATCCTGCGTGGGGTCGAGATAGCGAAACGTGTCGAATTCGTACGGTCTTGCCGTTTCCCATCGCCTTTCTTTATGAAGTTTAAGCTTTATATAGGTGTGGGGGTGACACGTGGCGTGTTCTAGGAATAGCGCCGTCTTTACATCTCATCATGATATTACCTTTGGTCCATTGATTGGTCCCGGGGAGCGGGCTTGCTTGCCTGGTTAAAGAATATCGTGACGAAGGCATTTATGGGAGCTTTGGGGTACAAGAGGACGTGCTGTCTCGTCCGGCGGTTCCTTCCCGAGGAATTGTGTTGCTATTACGCGGCGCCGCTCGGTCATTCAATAGGAAACGAACACACGGATGGTAATCGCTTCGTTTTCCTACCCCAGGGTTTTCCATGGGGTTTTATAAGGGGTGAGCTCTCCTGTTTTTATGCGGATTGCCTTTTGTTCTTTGTCGTTCGTTTTTTTTGCTTTCTTCCGGCCTTTCTTCAGGTTTGTCAGAGATGTCTTCGTCTTTCCAGGGTCTCTCTATTAGCGGTGGGGGGAGAGTTGCTACCGAGGGGAGTCCTCCCAGCAGTCCCGAGAGTAACCCCGACGGGTTGGGGCCCCGGCAAACGATTCCTGAGAGGAACTCGCCTCCAGGGTTTTCCCTGTGTTCTCCCCTTCCTCCGTTTTACGAGAGGGAGTCCCATGAAGCTTTTGTCCATTGCCACCGGTCGTTCTTCTCCCATGTCCATCGTAGGGAAATGGCGGTTTGCAGCCGAATGATTGACATGGATCGGGAGATTGCGGCCCTGCGGCCGGAGAATGATTTGCTGAGGAATCGGGTGCGCTGGCTAAATGACCAGGCCCGATTTGCTGAGAGTCGCCGCTGGGGGAGTTCTTCGGAGGGGGAGCAGAGTGATAAGGAGCTCTCCGATGCGGAGAACTCTTTTAGCAGCCAATCGCTCTGAGCCGGAGGTGGCGGGATGAGTAGGATTTTTGGAGGAAGCCTCTTTTTTCTGCGTCTTTTTTTTATTAGGGGCCTTGGGCGTCCGGGCCTGCGTGCCTTCTGTTTTTACGCCCCCCTCTTTTGTAGGCCCGTGGGCCAGAAGGAAGTAGTTTATGAATGGCTATTTTTTTTCTTTTTTTTCTGCTTCTTACAACTTATGTCTTATGTTTGCTTTCTCCTTGCGCATTTGCTTTCCCGCGCGACCCGAGTCTTTTCGTTGCGTTTGGGATTATTTATATATATTTTTTGTTTGGTGGCACCGTGTGTCGGGTCTTCGTGACTTGCTCTGAGCCTTTCTTGGCCTTACGCAGTATTTTCCACCACATGGATCCGCATACCGTCCCCTTGTGAAGGGTCTCGAGCCCTTTGCCATCGAACGTGGTTTTGTCCATCTTGTGGATATGTATGCCGGACCTTTGTGACGGGTCCCGAGCCCTTTGCCATCGAACGTGGTCCTTTCCATCTTGTGGATATGTATGCTGGGCCCTCGTGATGGGATCCGAATCTTTTGCTGTTGAGCGCGGTGAGGGTTTAAGGATGGCTTGCTGGGGAAGTCACGTAGGGGTAGGGGCGTCTTTTCCGTGTGGGACTTTTGGCGGTTCCCTCGGGTTTCTCAATCGGCGCCACGTGTGGGTGTCCCATCGATTTAGAAAAGGAGGGAAATCAAACGACGCGTGTCGAAACCCTAGCCCTTTTTAAAGCCTTTTGGGGATTTCCTTCTTTGCTTTATTTCTTCGTCTTCCTCGGGTTAAACGGGTTTTTCTCCGCGGCGATTTTTTGCGCGTTGCTTGCTCATCAACCTTCTTCCGGTGAGTTCTGTGTCTTTTTTTTATCCGTCATTTGATAGTTTACGATGTCTGTCGCGACTGTACCTCAGAGTTCTTCTTCTGAGTCTGTAGAAGTAGTGGAGAGGGCTCCGCCGAGAAAAATGAGGCGGTTATCTGTAGAGGGTGGGGGCGGCGTCTCTGAAGATGTACGACAACCCACGGAGTTGAGAGATAGCTCCGGGACCTTTGGGTCATTGGTGGGGGCCGCTCCTTCGGAATCTCTAGCTCGAGTTTCTTCTGCTCGTGAGGCGGAGATTGGGGATATTCGGTTTGGTGCCGTTATTCGTCCCGGTCGGGTGGCGTGTTTCAGGAACACTTTGGGAGAAGGGTCGGCGGAGAAAATTAGGAGGGAGTTCCACATTCCCGATGATTATGGGATTAGGGTTCCTTCCTTTGTAGAGGGGGTGTGTGGAGGTACCACTGAGGAAGAGGTAGCTTTCTACGTGGAGGCTTTTCGGGCGGGGGTTAGGTTCCCGCTCTTGGGCATTATAGTGGAGGCCCTCGAGTTTTACCGGGTGGCCCCCTCCCAACTGGCGCCTAATAGTTGGCGCACTCTCTTGGCCTTTGTGGCCAAGGCAGTTCTTCACAAGGTTCAGGCTACCCTTCCGCTGCTCCGGGCCTGTGTTGCCCTTAGACCATTGGTGAAGGGGGAGGACAGCTGGCTATATCTGACCCAGCGTCCTCAGGTGAAAATGGCGGCGAACTTGCCTTCCTCCATCAAAAAGTGGAAGGAGGAGTATGTGTTCATCACCCCTCCATCGGACGCCGGCTAGGACTTTCCTCGGTCTTGGAGGCGCTCCGTTGAGTGGCGAAGGAAGTCCCTCCCCGACGAATCTGACTATAGCAAGTTTGACTTGGGGAAGCTCGCCTCTGGGGAGGCTATTGACGTTCCGAGTTTAGATGGGAGAGGAGCTTGAAGAGGCTTGGTTTGCTGGGAGCGGTGGAGAGGAGGACCCGCTGTATGGGCGAGGGAACGGGGGAGAGTTCCGCCCGCCGTCGTGGTGAGCGCCTCTCCTCTTTCTCCCTCTCTGTTTCTCCCTTCTTTTTTTTTTGGCTTTCCTTCGTTATGAGCGGCCGTTGTTTTCCTATTTTTTGGCAGGAGGTATGTCTTCTTCCGGTGACGCTGGGAAGGGGAAAGGACTTGCGGTGGTGACGAAGGGTCCGATGAGTCACAAGAAGATCCCTTCTGATTTTATGGCCGCGGCCAGGCTGGGCTGGTCGCAAGCGAAACTCGCGGCATCCGTGCCTTCTAGCCCCTCTGTTCGAGCGGTAGGAGAAAAGGGGGTGGCTGGGCTTTTTCCTTCGGAGTCGGAGCCATCCGCCAAGAGGGCTGGCCCTTTTAGCGCTCGACAGGGGGATGCTGTTCGCGTGGCGCGTTCTCCTGCCTTTGCGGAGGACGTGCCAAGTCGGATGGAGGGGGCGGTTATGACCAAACTTCTTCTGGAACGGGTGGTGCTTCCTCCGCAGAGCTTCCAGGCGCGAGGAAAGCTGTTTAAGCCTAACTGGAAGATAGGCGTTGAGGATAGCGTTCTTGCAAATCCCCGGGTTGGGGTGGAGCTGGGGGTGACGACCGCCCTTCCCGGCGATGAGGCTGAGCTGGAGGGCTATGATCGTAGGGCCCTTGGGGCTCAGTATTTTCAATCAACATCTTGCGTAAGTACCGGGTGGCCGGTTCTATTTGTATGTTTCTCTCTTTGCCATTTTGAGAATGTATGTTGGAAATTTTCTGATAGGTTGCTTTTGCAGTCCCAGAGCTATGCCAGGAGGATGGTACAGTGCCTGCTCGAGGATGAGGCTGAGATGAGTGTCTTTGAGGAGCGAAACCGGCAGCTAAGCGAGGACTTGGATAGAGCCCGGGCGGAGAAAGTGACCTTTGATGATACTGTTGCTCGACTTCGGGAAGACCTCCGGACAACCATAGAGGGGAGAAGTTGTGCGGCGGACAAATGGGCGGTGGCTCGTCGAACACATGCCCGGGAACTGGCGGAGGCGCGGGAGGAATGGCATGGCTCAGTGGAGTTCCTTAGGGCTGCGGCCGCGTTCAGTGTGGATGTTGAGATTGATGCTTTCGCTGAATGCCGGCGGCGTGTTCAGGAGGTTGATCCCTCCTTTCCCCTTGACAGACTGATGCATGAGGCTGAGGTCAATCCTCCGCAGGTACCAGTAGAGGCATCGGAGTTGGTTGGAGAGGAGGTGGCTGCCCTGGCGGATCCGGTGGTCCCTGAGACCTCTGAGGGGGCTCAGTGATGCCAGGATGTATTTTGGACCTTATATTTTACTTTTTCTTGCGGGGTCTGTAATAACTTTTGAATTCGATGTGCTCCGGGTTATCCGAGCCTTTTGGTATTGAATTTCAATCTGACCGTCGAGAATATTTCTCGCGCACCCCATGGGGTGTCGTTTTTGCGGAAGGACTATCTTCCCCTCGAGTGATCAGTTCGGGGTTAATGGGTCCCGCCTGCCCTTTAAGGGGAGGTCTTGTCTACATGGGGAGCGTTTTAGGGTATTCTCGGGGGGATCGGCCCCGATGCTACCTCTGTCTCACTCCCTGTCTTCTTTCGGGTCCCTCGTTTTATTATGGGCCGGAAAGTGGAGATACGTATGGCTTTAAGTAGAAACGCTATTGCATTGATTTGTTTAAGGAGAAAATACATCTTTGCTTCTAGAGACACAAAAAGAAACAAACAAACATTCGTCATGCTTTTAAAGAAAAACACGGAACTTACCTTGTCTTTTTACTGGTAAAATTCTCGGAGGTTGTCCATGCTCCAGCTTCGAGGGACTGGGGTCCCGTCGAGGCGTTTTAGTTGGTAGGCCCCGGGGCGGAGTACTCGAACGACCCTGTACGGTCCTTCCCATTTAGGGGCGAGTTTTCCGGTGTTGCAGGGGTTGGATACCTCCGCACGCCGTAGCACCAGGTCTCCGGGCTTTACCGAGCGCTTTTTTACCCGGGTGTTGTAGTACCGTGCAACCCTTTGCTGGTAGGAGGCGGTTCGGAGAAGGGCTTGCTCTCTTTTTTCGAGCACGAGATCGAGGGTGTTCCGGAGGAGCTCGGAATTTCCATGTTCGTCATAATTCGCGGTGCGGAAGCTGGGGAGACCAATTTCTAGCGGAATGACCGCTTTGGCCCCGAAGGTTAAGCTGAAAGGGGATTCTCCAGTCGCGGTCCGCGGCGTCGTTCGATAGGCCCAAAGGACGCTAGGGAGCGCCTCTACCCAGTTTTTTCCGGCTTCTCCCAGTCGCTTCTTGAGGCTCTGAAGCAAGATCCTGTTAGTTACCTCTACCTGCCCGTTGGCCTGCGGGTGTGCTACGTAGGCGAAATGATGTTCGACGCTTAGGTTATCGCAGAATCTGCTGAATTCAGCACTAGCGAACTGGGGACCGTTGTCTGTTACAAGTATCTTTGGAATGCCGAAACGGCACACCACGTCGTGACAGAAGAACTTCTCCGTCGCCTTGGAATTGGGTTTTACCACGGCTTTGACCTCAACCCATTTGGTGAAGTAGTCGATGGCAATGTACAACATTGTATGCCCCCCGGGGGCTTTTGGGAAGGGTCCGAGTAGATCCATGCCCCACATGGAGAAAGGCAGGGGCTCTGCTATCGCGGTGTATGGTATGGCCGGTTGGCGGGGGGTGGTCGCGTACCTTTGCATTGGGCTGCACTTCTTGACGAACTCCTTGGCGTCCCTGAGGATCGTAGGCCAGAAGTAGCCGTGCCTCACGATTTTCTGAGCGAGATTTCTGCCGCCTCCATGGTCTCCGCAGATCCTTTCATGTACTTCTCGTAGCGCGTAGTCTGATTCGGAGGGCACCAGGCATCGGAGGTACGACCATGTGTATGACCGTTTGTAGAGCCTGGGCCCGTGGACTACGTAGTGGGCGGCTCTTGCAGTTAGGCACCGGGCTTCCAGCTTATCTGTGGGCAGTATACCGTCTTTCAGGTATCGCATGATGAGGTCCATCCAGTTTGGTCCAGGTGGAATTTCCAAAACTTGCACCTCGTCGATGCTGGGGTGGGGCAATATTTCTGTGAGCACGGTGCCGAAGTCATGGGTCTGTTCGGCGGCCATTTTTTATAATGCATCCGCTCGATTGTTCATGTCTCGTGGTACCTGGAGGATCTCTACCTCTCCCATCCCCTGCAGCTTTTCTTTTATCTTCTAGAGGTATCTCTTCATCCTGAGGCTTTTGGCTTCGTATATTCCGTTCACTTGGTTGACGACGAGCTGGGAGTCGCTATGGACTTTTAATTTTCCCGCGCCGAGCTCCGCGGCTAGATTCAGTCCTGCCAGTAAGGCTTCATATTCAGCTTCATTGTTGGAGGCTTTGAAATCTAACCTGAGAGCGTATTCCAGCGTAAATCCTTCTGGGCCGTGGAGGACCACTCCCGCCCCGTGCCCTTTTTTGCCGGCTGAGCCGTCAACGTGCAGGGTCCAATGAACATCGTCGCTTTGCCTGGCTGAGTCTAGTACGACGTCGTTGTGAGCCGTCTGTTCGGTGGGGCCCTTGCCGTCCTCCGTTGTTGCTGGTTCCGCGGCCAGGGCCGTGGATTCCACTATAAAGTCAGCGAGGGCTTGGGATTTGATAGCTGGCCTCGGGCGGACCTGTATGTCGAATTCTCCCAACTCGACGGCCCAACTGACCATCCTACCCGAGGTCTCTGGTTTTTGGAGAATCTTCCTCAGGGGTTGGTCGGTCAGAAGCACAATGGGGTGGGCCTGGAAGTAGGGGCGGAGTTTTCGGGCGGCGCTGACGACTGCGAGGGCGAACTTTTCTATGTTTAGGTACCAAATTTCTGCACCGTGGAGAGTCTTGCTCACGTAGTACACCGGGTGTTCCTTTTTGTCGCTTTGCTTGGCCAACACCGTGCTCACCGCCGTGGGACTGGCGGCTAGGTATAAAAATAGCTCTTCCCCCGGCTCGGGTTTGGCGAGTACGGGTGGTGTTTGAAGGTATTGCTTCAAGGAGTCGAAAGCCTCTTGGCAGGCCGGGGTCCATACGAATTCCCGCATGTTTTTTAACTGTTTGAAGAAGGGTTGGCACTTTTCTGCCGATTTGGGCATGAATCGACCGAGGGCCGTGATTCGACCCGCGAGCCGCTGTACTTCTACCGTTGTTGTCGGGGGTTCCATGTCTAGGATGGCCTGGATCTTCTCGGGGTTGGCCTCGATCCCTCTCTGGCTGACCATGAATCCTAAGAACTTTTCGGAAGTTACCCCGAAGGCGCATTTTGCAGGGTTCAACTTCATTCGGGCTAGTCGTAGGGTGTTGAAAGTTTCCTGAAGGTCGGAGATGTGCTTGGAGGCTTCGAGACTTTTTACCGGCATATCGTCGACATACACCTCTACGTTCCTGCCGATTTGCGTCTAGAATAGCTTATTTACGAGCAGCTGGTAGGTGGCGCCCACGTTTTTTAAACCGAAAGGCATAACAGTGTAACAGTAGACGCCCTGATCGGTGATAAACGCTGTTTTCGGGATGTCTGGCTCATGCATTTTGACTTGATTGTAGCCTGAGAACGCATCCAAGAAGGTGAGAAGTTCATGCCCGGATGTGGCGTCGATGAGTTGGTCTATGCGCGAGAGGGGGTAGGGGTCCTTTGGGCAGGCCCGGTTTAGGTCTGTGAAGTCTATACAGGCCCGCCATCCTCCGCTAGCTTTCTTGACCATGACGACGTTTGACAGCCACTCGGGATACCGGATTTCTCTGATGAACCCGGCTTGTAGTAGTTTTTCCACTTCGGCCTTTATGTGGGTTTGACGCTCTATCGCGAAGTTCCTTTTTTTCTGCATGACGGGTTTAAGGGCTGGGTTCACGTTTAACTTGTGAACGGCCAGCTCCTTGGGTATCCCAGGCATGTCCTTAGCGGACCATGCGAACATGTCTTTGTTCGTTCTGAGGAAGTTGATCATCTGGTCTCACAAGGGGCCTTTTAGTAGGGAACTGATCCGGACTTGTCTCTCCGGGTGATCTTGGGCTATGGGGATGGAGTCTAGCTCCTCGGCGGGCTCTCCTCTGATTGTGTGGGCCCGCTGTCGGGGATCTTCGCTATCGATCGTGAAATTTTCGGCCGGGGCATTGGTTCTTCTCAGGCTTGCTGCGTAGCACTGGCGCGCTATCATTTGCTGTCCCCGGACCTCCCCTACTCCGGTAGGGGTGGGGAATTTCATCTTGAGGTGGGGGGTGGAGACTACGGCTCCCAAATCTCTGAGAGCGGGTCGCCCGATAATGGCACTGTAAGTGAATGCTATATCTACAACCAGGAAGGTGGTCATGATGGTTTTTTGGAGGGGGTATGTCCCAAAGGTCACGGGTAAGTCGATCTTGCCGTCCACCCGTACGAACGCACCGGAGAACCTGTAGATGGAATACTCCGCGGGTCCCAACCTCTCGCTGCCCAGTTTCATTTCTTCGAAAGTGTCGAGGTGCAGCACGTTGACGGAGCTTCCTGTGTCGACTAGGATTTTTCCTATGTCGAAGTTGGTGACGACTAGCCTGATGACCAGTGCGTCGTCATGCGGGACCCGTACCCGTCAAGGTCGTTGTTGGAGAAAGTGATGATCTGGTCCTCACGGGGAGGATCTGTTCGGGCCTTTTTGGAAGGCATATCCATGGAGAATACACGTTCAGCATATGCCCGCCGACCGGCGGTTGTCGGCCCTCCCACTGCCGGCCCACCCGTGATGATATTGATTTTTCTAATGATGGTGGGTGGCTGTTCGCGGGCCTGTGGTTGCTCGAGGGGCTCTTCTTTCCGGCGGCGCTGGTGGCGGTGCGTGTCGCGTCTGCTGGGGGATCGGCGTCTGCTTCGGGAGCGATGCCGGCTAGGGGATCGGTGTCGGCTCGTGGATCGGCGACGGTTGTTGGACCGGCGTCTATTGGGTGACCGATGCCTAACTCTGGGCTCGTCGGGCAGGTTCTGGACCGCGTGCGAGCTTTCGCCAGGGCTTCTGAGATATTGATTTAGGTGCCCTTCTTCGGCCAGCTTTTCGAGCTGTAGGCGGAGGTGGAAGCAATGGTCAGGTTCGTGGCCGTGGTCCCCGTGGAATTCGCAGAATTTTCTGGCGGACCTCTTCTTTGGGTGTGTGGCCATTTTCTTGGGGGGGGGGGGGGGTCAGGAGACCCTGATCCCTGATAGCTTGTAGAACGTGGGAGAGGGGGAACTTCAGCGGGGCGGTTCCCAGTCTCTCGAAGACGGGGACGGGGTTCCGGCCCGCCTGCCTCTCGTCGGCGTGTGGCCTTATGGCCCTTCGGCCGTCGTTTTTTCTCTCATCAGGGCCGGACTGATTCTGCTCTCGCGTGCAGGCTTCTTCTGCTCGGACGAACTTATCAGCCTTGGATTCAAGTTCCTGCAGGTCCCGTGGAGGCTTGAGGGTGAGATGCAGCTTGAGATTTGGATCGGTGGTGGCGTGCTTTAACGTCGCAACCGCTATTTGGACGTCCATGTTAGAAAGCTGGGCCAATTCGGCGTTAAATTTTAACATGAAGTCTCTTAGGGTCTCATTCCTTCCCTGCCGGAGGGCTAGGAGGGCGTCCGCTGGATCATGGCGGAGGCGGTTGTTGGCGAACCTTGTGCTGAACTTCCTCCCGAATTCATGGAAGGATGCGATGGAGTCGGGCTCCAATCTCATGTACCAGTCGTTAGGGGTTTTTCTTAGTAGGGACGCAAAGGCTCTGCACATGAATCCGTCCGACGCGCCTCGAAGCGTCATTACCCTTTTGAAGGTTTGGAGGAACTCGAGAGGATCCGTGCTTCCATCGTATAGACCGAAGTGGGAGAGGTCTATGCCTGTTTCTGCTGGGGTTTTTAAGACCTCCGAGGTGAATGGGGATGCCGTTTCCCTTTCCCACTCATCGAGGATGCCGTGGGCGTAGGGTTTTTTCATTTCCAGTTTTACCTCTCGGATTTGCCTTTGTAGGTCGGCTATCGGATCCATGCCGGGCAGCTGTGGTGAGGTTGCTACTTCTTCCACTCGAGCCATTATGGGCTACCTGGACAGGGGGGGCGCGGCTTAGCGTGGCCTGCCTCCCGCTGTCTCGCTGGTGTCCCCTGGATACGGGGGGCAAAGGGCTATTCGTGGATGGGGACGGTGTCCGGCGAGTCGGTGCTCGCTTTCGCCGGGGATGACGCTCCCCTGGCTGTTCCTCGTTGCCTTCATCATAGGCTTCTGTCTGGTCCTGTGTTGTCAGGGGCTTTTCCGGGGCCGGAGGAGGCAAGCGCTGGAGTAGTTCTCGGCGGAGTTCGTTGAACATCTCCATGGTGGGGACCATCTGCGGCGCGCTAGAGGAGGGCTGGTGTCGGCCCGAGGGCGGTGAGTTGGGTTCTCGGGAGCTTGAGGTGTTGGTTTGTGCGCGTTGAGCCTGGCTTCTGGTCATTACCCCTATCTCTTGCTGTTGGGTGTGGTTTCTCATCGCCATAAGGCGTTCAGTACTTGACGAGTCCCACGGATGGCGCCAATATGATGGCGTCTGAATCCGGGTCTGCGACTGCGCGGTGGGTAGAGGGCCTCCGCGGGGTCTGCAATCACAAACAGAGGGGTCAGGGGGTTCGGGGTGGGTCCCAGACGACCACTTCGACACCCAAGTCAGATCCTTCGACCAATCAATATAAAGAACAGCGAGAGGGGGAAGGGGTTTTGATCAGGGTTACCAGGGGCGACGTGCGGAATCTTTTCTGGGTGCGTGAGCGAGTGAGTCAAAGGGGACTAGCAGGGAGAGTAGGATTGGGTTCCTAGCCTCCTCTGTTGTTGCCTCGCCTCTTTTTCTGGTGTCCGGAGTGGAGAATGGGTGAAGTCCTCTTTTCAGCGAAAGGGCCTCCTACTGTTCTTCCTTTTCCTCCCTTTTAAAGGGAGGTGCGCGGCCCCTTTCATCATTATGGAGAGAAAATCTTCTTTCGCAGGATTGGGCTGTCCTCCTGCTTTGCCTGCGCGCATGGCTTTGGCGGTCATTTCCTTCCATAATTTGTGATGATGAGGCTTGGGCGGCGAGAGGGTGACACGTGTCATGATTGTGTGGTCTTTGCCGTTTTCCAACGTCTTTCTTCATGATGATCGGGCTCTGGTCGTGCATGGATGACAGGTGGCGATATCTGAAAACACAACCGTATTTTGTGTCCTATCAGGTAGGGTCAATGATAATCACATTCTAGGCAATGAAAACTCATTCTACTCATGGGTGTTACCTTTACCAAGACACTAGGTGAGTCCATCTCTTAGATGAGTTTTCAAATATTATTCTATAACACGATATAGATATGAAACATAGGGCACTAGTGCTATAAATCAGTTTCCTAAATCTGGTTCAACAACCATGGTTCAACGACTAAATCAATATGGTCCAAAGGATAGGCAATTGCATAAATGTTTATGCAGTGAGGAAATCGATCATCAAAACCAAACAAGTTCCTTTAATCAATTTGGGTGCCGATAATAATATTGGGTCCTAAATTATAAAAGGTATTTAACCTTCTGATTAGCCCAACCAAATAAGAGATGGGTTTTTACACCATTTTTTAACCATAATGTTTTACTTTTAGATCTAACCCCACCCTGTGATCGTTCATATCTGATGATAAAAGCTAGTAATGAAATCAAAAGAATTAAAGTAGACTTTAAATACTATCAATTGCATTGGGATCTTCCGAAGCCAGGGATCATTAACACTACGATTCTTGTAAGAAAAGTAGTAAATCTAATATGGTACTATTCTTAAGATTGTTGGAAAAATAGAAGCTCAGAATACTACGATTATTAAGACTGGGAACTGATCCATGGCTTAATTGAACACAAAAATAATGTTGGACCCAACTTGGTTACTCGGACCCAAAAGTGGTTACTCGAACCCAAGTTGGTTACTCGGCCTCAAATTGGTGCATCTCGGACCCAAAGCGTGTATTCTGTTAAAATTTCAAAGTTGAAAAGAAACTTAGAATTTTTTTATTGCACTTATCATAAATTCCAGAATTGAAAATTAAGTTATGAAAAAAAAATTTGCACTTATCGTTTTGATACAAAAGCCTTTCTGGAAATCAGAGTGTTGATGTTGGAAGATGTAAGGCTGAGTCGTGGCACATGGTCACTCTCCTTAAGAATCGTGCCCGCCCGTTACAGTGAAACAGGGATCCGCGAATCGATGCTCCAAGATAAAATAGCCCAACCAGGGTCCAGTCAATGTGCACTCGATGGCTGGTCCACTTAGAAGCTAGAACCACTTCAAAATTGTGCTCAGACACGGAATGGAAGGAATGCGGAAGGAGGAAAAACAAAAGGACATAGATCAGTATTCTCTATGAAAATTGTTTTTTTTTTTATGTAAAACTGTGTTTAACAGTGCTGTCATTCCTCTCTTTTATAGAGAGAAATATGTGTGTTTGAGAAAATGCGGGGAGTATGAAAATTGATTAGAAAAAACCAAAACGTTTTCGGCAGCAAATAGTAAGTTTTAATTTACCCAAACCCGGCCCTAGTCCCGGCTCGGCGCGTGTGTATGAACTTAGGTTCACATAAACCCGTTCACCCAACAAATTCCAATGCCCCTTGAAAGGTTCAAGCTTTTCCTCCAACTCTACCTTTTATATGGAGGTGAAACTCTTTCAAAAGTTCCAATGTGGGACTAAATGCTTTTGCATTTTAGTTGAGAACCCCCTCTCCACACACTCAAAGGTATTGGGTTCAAGTCCATTAAGCCACATAAAATAATATCTTTTGAAAACAAGAGGGATCTTTCAAATTTTGAAACTTCCCTCTAAATTTTAAAACAAAAAAATAATTAACTTCTTGACTTTTAAAATTTCTAACATAGAATTATACCTTCAATATTGATGAAAAGAAGTTATTATTTGGTTATATCGTTTTTGTCAAATGGGTGGCTAGTTGGAAGTTACATAAAGAATATAATACTTCATTCCACAAGAGAGGCACAATACACAACCAAATATGATGTGGGAGAACTATATCCGACCATATGTGATGTAGTAGAGCCACATGCCATTGAATAGGAGGTTTGGTTCTAGTTATCTTTTTTTAAGTGTGAAAGTAGTAAGAAAATTTAAAAATATTCTTCTTTTTCCTCACTTCTCCAAAAAATTCTTGCAATTGTAACAAGGTCTTAGGTTCTTAGTTTTTAGCTTGATTCTTCCTTCCTAGTAAAGGGTTGTTTGGATGACACCAACATAGCTATTTGCTAGGTAATTTTATGGAAAGCCCTTTCACGGCACACTTTTGCATGAGAGAACAACCACACAGATTCACTATCCAGATTTGGTCTTATTCATTTAATTCATCTGAGGGGGATGTTCTGTTGTGCAAAAGAAAGCCATGAAATTCCCAAGCAAATCCCTCTATCTTTTTTGTCGAATATTATTTCCTGAAAAATGAGGTATCTAGGTTCCACTAATTTATTTCACGTATTGGCTTTAACATGTTTTTTTTTATATAGTGCAAGACCATACAGTCCAGTAATTTTAAAAATGTACTGTACAGCTTACAACGTTGGATGATCCAAGCTGTCCATTTTGGGGCATGTTGT
Organism: Tasmannia lanceolata; assembly: GCF_043159265.1. Classification (NCBI taxonomy): domain Eukaryota; kingdom Viridiplantae; phylum Streptophyta; class Magnoliopsida; order Canellales; family Winteraceae; genus Tasmannia; species Tasmannia lanceolata. The sequence goes on along the minus strand of NW_027518684.1, from coordinate 29,718,377 downwards.
GGCCCATCAAATAGACGGTTTGGATCATCTTATGGTGCAAAGAATACGTTACGTTTTGAAAAATACTGGACCATATGGGTTGACACCATATAAATTCTCTACAAAAACTTGCCAATATCAGTATCCTTTTTTTTAAGATAATAGTTTTCTTACTGAATACTGGGTCACTATTGTCATTCTCTTCCTGTTAGTTAAGCTACAATCGAATCGTCCGAACTCAAGGTTTAAGCCACAGGCTCAATCCGGAGTCCTTGCAGTCTTGATGAGCAGAGTATGGGATTTGTTAGGCAATTTCGCAGAAAGCCATTTCCTGGCTGACTTTTGCATGAGAGAACAACCACCTTAGATGAATTAAATGAATAAGACAAAATCAGTTGAAAAGTGCACAAAGCCGTTGAGCAAGAGGCCCAATCCTGAGTCACTGTGTTCTTGATGAACAAACTATGGGATTTGCTAGGCAATTTCCCATGAAACCATTTCGTGAATGACTTTTACATGCCACCTCAAATGAATTAATTGAATAGGACAAAATTTGTAGAAAATTGAGACGGTGTGCCTATTCTCTCATGCAAAAATCAGCCACAAAATGGCGTTCCAACGAAATTGCTTAGCAAGTCCCACAAAGTATAGCATACTACACCGTTAATGTGTTGAGCGATTGTCAAGCCCCAAATCGAGCCCTTAGCCGGGCATGTGACAGCGGTCACGTCCGCACCCCCCCCCCCCCCCCCCCCCCCCCCCCCCCGCGAGCGCAAGGAGACTCCCAACTGTGCAAGGCAACAATATCGAGCAAGTATAAAAAACAACTAACATTGTTCGCAATGGAATACTTACATATCCACAATGTAAACATTAAATCCCAAGATAATAATAAACTAAATGTCACAGTCGTCTCGATAATCAATGAGTCCAATACAGAGTTTAATACAATTAGTCACGGAAACAAAATAAATGACAACTACGGTAAGATAATCCGATCACGTCTGCTCAATGCTCCTTCCGATTATGTCCAAAGTCAGTTATCAAGATATGTAAAATATAATCAACGGGATGAGCTAATGCTCAATACATTTATATGGGGATCCTTAACGGGTCCATTCAAGCTGCCAACACATAACATATATGCAATGAAATAGTTGAATCCAAAAATCATCACTGTACAACAATAATACATATATCCATGCTCATGAAACCCTCGCTTCCTCGAGCCGAGAGAAGCAAGAAACAAAATAATGAATCACCATGCACAATCAGCACCTGGGTACCCAAGTTACGGACCCTTAGTCTTCAATATTCACATACTTAGCGTATATCGTCTGTGCTTGTAAGGCACGCCCAAAGTAACCCACGTGTCAGGTATACCGCCCATACCTCTAGGGCACGCCTAAAGCAACCCACGTATTGAACATATCTTGACACTGAGGTATACCAAGATACTGAAGCTATGAGATCAAGCTCAATTCATATCAATAGGCTATGAGAAACACATCAATGGCATGCCAGATACTAGTTTAAGAAACTGTAGGATTTTTAGACTATCAATATAGTTCAGCAGATTTTCTAGTATCAAATCACCATTTGAAACACCAGCAAGGTTATCTCTAGGGAACAAAACACCAAAGATCAGTCATGAAACGTACTTTATACCACAATTCCAATCTCTTCGAAACTTGGAATCACTTACATGGCATCGAACCAACATTCAAATGATCATGGACATATCCTAAAATGGTATACATGACATCCTAGAGATATGAGACATTCATCGATGGCAGGACGTCCTAGGTTTCTATTGGTATTTCAAAATTAACAGTATTATAGAATCCTCAAATATATTTGAAACCATTTTAAATAGAAACTAGACTTCTCAAGCTTTCCCAAGAGCACCAAAACTCCAAAATCGGGTAAGAAACAAATTAGTTATGAAAATTTGAAGTTTCAAACTTCTCTGTGCAGACAGTTTTCTGCTCGATCGACCGTACCATCTTCGTTTCTCGACGGAATTGCGCGAGGTCGGTCTCAATGGAAAACTAGGAGTGAGAGGTTTCCAAAGAGAGAGACTAACTCGCCGGAATCTCATCGGACCGTCGCAGGACGGGGGAAACAAAAGAACCCCCCCCCCCCCCCCCCCCCCAACAGAACACACACATTTTTAAATCCATAATCTATACGAAACCATGGTAGTCTATACTAAAACCAAAGAATGAATCAGATTCTTACCTCGAATTGATCTTCCCGGTGTTCACCACGATCTCCAATTAGATCTTGCTTGCTCCACTCTTTTCTTCTCTCTCTCCCTCGTGAAATACCAACTCACGGTCTGTTCTCTTTTACTCTAATAACAACACCCTTTTATAGATGTGGTTGATCGTTCACTACCAATGAGATATATCCTATTTCTAATGGGAGTATTCCTATTAAACCATCAAAAACATGAAAAATAAGGAGGGGGAGGCGTCCAACAGCAACTCCCAATGGAGTTAGGATTCTATTCAATTAACTACATAAAAAAATCTCCCTTGATTGGTCGAAAATCAAGGAGTAAATTTCAACATCCACTGCTACCACAAATAGGAGTTAGTTCCTTGACGAAACGAAATATCCTTAGGAAAGTAGAGTTTTATTTAGGATAAAGACACTCATTGTAAATGAACCTCCAAACTTGGGATGGATATAACAGTGATCACAGTGGAAGTGTGGATATGGGATGCCAGTAGATGACCAATGAATCCAACGGTTAAGATATCCTGTGATGGTGGGACAGAGCAAGGGTGGTCCCTGCTTATGATAGCCCACAGGATTCACTGACTATCTCAGTACACGTGTCAGAGTAAGAATAACTTTAATCACTCCCTTTCAATCTCTCACTATGCCACGTTGCCTTTTACACGTTCCACCTGTTTGAAAATCAACAAAACACGTAACCAACCCCTCTGCAACAAAGCAACCATAAGAAGAGAGGTAGAGAGAGAAAAAAAAAATACTCACACTTATTTGATCCTAAAATGGCAATCTCCTTTCTCCTCTTTCAGTCCCCACTACCTCTCTTCTCTTCCAAACCCAATTCCAAAACATTCTCAAACAATTTCCTTCCCTTCAAAATCAAAGCCAACATAAACCAAACCCATCTCTTACAAAACAATTCCAAAGATTACAAGCTCTCATGGAATGAAGAGCTTAAAAGAGCATTTGGGTCTGAACTAACACAAACCAATTTGGAAGATGATGAATTATTTCAGGGTTTGGTTGATCAGAGATCCGTAGATAATGTTCGAATGCTCATTGTAGACGCCGTCCAGCGTGCTCGAGCGGGGCACCCTGGAATGGCACTGGGGATGGCAGAAGTGGGTTATCTTCTTTATAGGCATGTAATGAGATATAACACTAAGAATCCCAAGTGGTTTGATAGAGATAGATTTGTTCTAAGTGCTGGTCATGGTTGTTTGCTTCAGTATGTATTGCTACATCTTGCTGGGTTTCAGTCTGTTCAGGTAAACAGGTTCATTTTGATGCATTTTTTGGCTATTGATATTTGCACTACCTTGTTTTGATAATGACACGAACTTACCTTGTTTTTTCTTTTTCTAATTGGCTTCTTAAAGCTTTTTGGGAACGTAATAACCTTTGACAATATGTGTTGGTGCAATTATTAAACATGACAGTTCCAATATCACTTTCCCTTATTTTCATGGAAATTGAAATGGGTTCATTCCATTGCTCTGTTAGACGTTTTGCTCAATGTAGATTGGATTTCACTCTGATACTAAAATTCATAGACTCAAAACTAGTCTTGAGCTTGTTCGGCTAAACGGAATCATTTTGATGCATTTTTTTTTCCTATTCTATTCCTTATTTTCATTGAAATTGGAATCTGGGTTCATTCCATTGCTCTGTTGGACGATTCCATTGCTCTGTTTGATTACCTTCCTCCTTGACTTATTGTAATTCTTTTTCTCTTCTCTTTGTATCTCTTCAGACCGTCTCGGTTCTGTTTTTTATATAAATCTGCCTTACTAAAAAAAAGATTGGAATTTTTATAGTTGAATTTCACTCTAATACTAAAACTCATCAGCTCAAAACTGGGTTCCGGTAAACTGATTCATTTTGACGTTTTCTCCCTTTTCTTTCCCTTGTTTTCATGGAAATTAAAATTTGGGTTCATTCCATTGATCTGTTAGATGATTTCCTCAATGTAGATTGGAATTTTTAGAGTTGAATTTCACTCTAATACTGATACTAAATCAAGTCAAAACTCATCCGAGTTGAGCCGACTCGCTGCTAAAATGAGTTTACTATCCATCAACTTATCAGGCATGAAAAATGAAACAAGCCCTTATAGGCTAACCACTACGGCTTGGGTCTTTAGTCGGTTGAAAAGTGGGAACCGGGAAGTTATGAGTGCGGCTCTGAAACTTCTATATATTGGTGGGAAAATTTGCTGGAGATTATATTGAGTCAGAGATTTTATTGAGTCAGGAGTCGCTCATTTCAGTTCACTTAACTTGAATTTTCAAGTATTGAAATGTTTGGGTAAATAGTAGAAATGCTGATACACAAGACTGTTGAAGCCTTTAAAGCTTAAACATATATAACTAGCATTTTTTAGGGGTAATATTTTACAGAGATTTTTTTATGGTTTACGCTTGTTGCTGGATGTAATGAGGTCTCAACCCTTGATATTTGATCCAATGAAAGCTGATTTTTCATAGGCTGTCGTTGGATCAAATATCAATGGCAGCACCTGTCGTACAACCATTATGTGAAGCAATGATGTGAACCCCATAGAATTTCATTTAGAAACAATAACATATCATATGCCAATTCTTAAATAGCAACCTCTTATTCAAGGAAATATAGAAGTCCCACCTAATGCTTGCACTATAATAATAAATGACCATCTGTGGTTTAAGTTTCCCCTGAATTTTGCTACACTTCTACCAGAATTTTGAACATTTTCCTAGCCAAATTATTCCAAATCCAAAATTGGTAACTATGTGTGCTATAATGTATCGTTTCTTAGAGAGGAGCCTGAGGTCACTGCACACAGTAATTCAAGGTTATACTGTAGTCTTTCAGTTCTCTGTATTTGTACTTGGATGGATTGATACTATTTTTTCATTCAGCTTGAAGACCTAAAACGTCTATGTAAGCTAGGGAGCCGGACCCCAGGGCATCCCGAAAATGTATTGACTACTGGCGTTGAAGTCACAACAGGTACAGCATTTCATGAATATTGCGTAAGTTTTAGTTGTAGGAGGAATAACAATGCAAGGGCTAAACTGCCTCAAGCATTTCCTTAGCGTCTTGAAAAATTGTTATCATAGTGTACAAACATTCCCACCTGAATTTTTAGTCAATTAGAGAATGCTGATTAAGGGTTTGCAAATATCATTCATCCGATTATGGTTCTGCACTTATATACAGCTTAATTAACTTTAGTTTCGCATAACAGGTCCCCTTGGACAAGGTGTTGCAAATGCTGTTGGTCTTGCTTTAGCGGAGGCACACCTAGCTGCACGTTTTAATAAACCTGATGCGACTATTGTTAATCACCGGACGTAAGTTGAGTTGCATAACACGTCTGCTAATTTATGGCCAATCTTAGTTTCCCTAACAGTTTTCATGGAAAAAAATTACCTACAGAAAGCATATATAGCTCTCATTTACTAAAGGTTAGGCGTCAAAGGACTTATAAACAGTCTGGTTAGATCTTTCCAGATATTGCATTATGGGAGATGGGTGTGCTATGGAAGGAATATCCAATGAATCTTCCTCTTTAGCTGCACATTGGAAGCTCAATAAGCTCATATTGATCTATGATGATAACAACGCCACCATTGATGGAGATACCACCCTTGCATTTTCTGAAGATATTTCTGCTCGTTATAAGGCTCTCGGATGGAATGTAATTGATGTGGATAATATATATGAGAACATGAGATCATTCAGAGAGGCACTCAACTGTGCATTTTGTGAGACAGAGAAACCAACATTTATCAAGGTATGTCGAATTTTTGCTAAAGCACCTCTCCTGCTCTCATAGCTATCCCAGTAATTTTTCTTAAGTATAAAATGGTTGTCATTCAGGTGAAAACACTTATTGGAAAGTTATCTGAAAAGGAAGGAACTTCAAAAGCACATCATGGCACGTTTGATGACAATGACGCTTTGAAAATGCGAGCAAAAGTAAAATGGGAGGATAGAGAACCATTTCATGTCATTCCTATGATTTGCAGGTATGTTTCATTTTATTCCTATGATCTAATGGTATGCATTATAGAAATTAGAAATACCATAGTTGAAAGGGACATATTTATTGCCTGACCCTTTTGCGGGAGAAATTAGTGTGCCCTAAATCGCTGCCCAGATGAACTGCATTTTTCCTTATTCCTATTTTATGTTTAATGAGAAGAAAACGAATGCTAATATGAAGATAAAGATTGGTGGTAAGGCTTCGAAGATTTATAAATCTTGAGATTGATGATAAGAAGATAAATATTGATGCTCATTCTATTCTAAATGGAAGATGAATATTGGCACTCTCACCTCATGTTTAGAGAAGGTTTGAGAGTTTTCTCCATCGACTTTCATTAATGTTCTACAGCCCTCCCTTAAGAAATCTGGTGTATCTCTTCATCAATCATTATCTTATCATCAATATTTATCTTTTTGTCATCGTTATTTTTCTTAGTTTGATACAGATGATTATAGAACAGTTCACAATATTGGCTAGTTTTTAATGTTTTATGATTATAGAACAGTTCACAATATTGGCTAGTTTTTTATGTTTTTATACGCATCTACGAATGTGTAGAATATTGGTAGGTTCCTATACATAAGAAATAGAGCATATAAATTATCTTGATGCTCTCTTATGGCTAAATACATATGCTTTTTTCAATGATGATAAATTTTATCAAAGCGAGCAAAATGCGAGACCGAGTTGGTCAAATACCCAAAAAAACAAAACAAAAAACAAAAACAAAGAAAGAACGAGTAGAAAGTCAAGTGGGGAGGAGATCGAACAGCTCCATCCGGTCTCTCCCAACTCCCGAATGGGCAGAAAATTAGCATCCCGACCTCCTAACGTGTTGAAAAGAAACTGCATGACTCTCCAATTGCTCCTACACTTCTTCAATGGTATTGGAAAACCTCCAAGGATAGGGGTTCATTTGGTCCATCCATCTAATCAATTAAAAGAATCTCCTTCCACGATCAATCTTTCCAATTCTTTGTTGTCCATCAATCTAATATTGTGCAAGACGTCCATCACCTCCGCCTCATTAGAGTTCGCAACTCCTAATGGCCCTGAAAAAGTCCACTTTGACCACCCAAACTCATCTCTAAGGAGTCCCCCACACTAGCAAGGCAGGACACCGATTACCTTAACTCTACCCGTGTTGGTTTAGTTTCAACTTGCCTTGCTCAGGTGAGGACCACCGAGGAACATTTGTGTCAGTCATCTCCACACACATGCAGACCTCCCTGGGATTTTTCAAAGCATTGGAGGGACATATTTGAACCCCGGCAAAACTTGTGCCCATCTACCCATTAAGAGCATCTCCTTTGCAAGTATGGAAAGAGACCCTTTTTAAAATACGGCTATTTATTTCTTTCCATATGACCCACACAGTAGCAAGCAAGAGTCAATTTGAAGAGAACCTTTCCTTTCTTGGGCCAAGGAACCAAGATCCAACTGTCAAAAAGATCCTTAAAGTGAGCGGGGAAGACCCACTTCATGCCAAACCGTTCTAGGATTGGGCTCCAAACCTTTCTAGTGATCTTGCAGTGAATGGAAAGGTGATCCACCATTTACCATATCTCTAAACATAATGTGTAGTGGTCCACTATCAAGAACCTTTTGACTGCAAAGATGATTGACTATCATGATCTGTTAGAGTACGCAACGGCCACAAGATTGATAACGCAAATAGAAAATAAAAGAAAAATAAAGCCACAGACAAGAACACAAAGATTTACGTGGTTCGGCAGTGTGCCTACTCCATGGGGCAGCAATGGAGACTTCTTTTTCACTAACCAGAGAGAAAATTACAGCATACACACTTCCTCCCAAATAGAAATAAACCCAACACAACCCTTTACAAGAGAAAAACCCACCCTTACATGGGAATTGTTTTAGCTAGACTCCTGTTCCTTTGAATCAGATTTGGGCTTACCTTGATTTCCTTTGCGACTTACAATCCTTTTGCAGATGACCCTTATTTTGACATCTTCAACACCTTAAATTAGAGTGTTAAATTCATAACAAGAGACAAACTCTCTTCCTCATCAATTTTAACATCAACAACAGCCAATCTACTAATTAGAGTGTTAAATTCATTAAGTTGTACTCTTGCAATGAATACACATCCTTCATCCTAAGTTGTACAATTGTCTACGAAAGAAAATCCTATTTGATATAGATTTCCCTTTGTACATATTCTTCAATTTGTCCCATAAACCTTTTGTAGTGGCTTTATTGGACACATTGAACAATACCAAATCATCAAGTGCAAGAAGTAAATCGGCCATTGCTAATTTATTTTTTCCTCAAAAATTTCATCAGTCATATCATTAGGCTTATTTTCAATAACTTTAATCACGACCGCACAATCCTCTTTGACCAAAACCGAGTTCATCTTTAATTTCCACAACATGTAATTTGATCTGATGAATTTCGGCACTTCAAATCATGTTGAACTGGCCATCTCAACCCATGCAACCACGATCAACAATCAATCTTGCGTGAAGATCTGACAACCGGTATAGCTCTGATAACAATTGTTAGAGTACGCAGTGACCACAAGAATGATAACGCAAACAGAAAATAAAAGAAAAATAAAGCCACAAACAAAAACACAGAGATATATGTGGTTTGGCAATGTGCCTACTCCACGGGGCACGAACAGAGACTTCTTTTTCACTAATCAGAGAGAAAATTATAGAGTACACACCCACCCTCTCAAATAGAAAACAACCCAACACAACCCTTTACAAGAGGAGACCCACCCCTTACAAGAGAAAACCGTTCCCTCTCACACAAAAGAATTGCTCTCACTTTCTCTCTATATCTCAAAAATACAAGACATGAGCCTTATAAAGATTCGTAGTTGTTCAAGTGTTGCAGGTTTTTCATCTGAGAAGAAATCAGCTTCACGACCTTTATTTTTTCCCACGCTAATACAGTTTGCAAAATCGTACTAAAGAGATAGAGGAAGTCGTGAGGAGTTGGGTTTCCTATGTGGAAACCACTGCTAGAGGTAATGAGGTCAAGCAAGAGGTTGTTTGAAGCATTACACCAAAGGTATCTAGTTTGGAATATCAAGTTTGTTGCCTCCAACTCCTATATATAGAGATACACTAGGGTTATTGACTGGTTAATGGACTCTAGCCCACATAGGCCCACTACACCGGTCCATTATCTTATTGGGCTTATATTAGAACATATACAGGGTTATATTATATACCCAACAATCTCCTCCTATGTTCTACATCAGTGTTCTAAAAAGCACTGGGCGGAGCTGGGCGGCTGACTGACCTCCCAGCGCCCAGGCCGCCCAGGCGTTTCTAGGCGTTTTTCATTTTTTTTTTAGATATTAATATATTTTCATAATTTCTTGCATTTTTTTATATAAAATATAAGTACTTAAATACATAACAATCCAAACCATTTTATGCATAAGCACTAAACATTAAATAATAACAAAAAGTCAAAAACTTAATAAGAAATTAAGCTTAAAATACTTAATAATTTAAGTATTTAACAATACAACACAAATCCATAACCAAAAAAAGATTAAGATCCAAGCACTTCTTCAGTTTTCATAAATCATTGTCCTCTTCCTCCAAGACCAAGACTCTATCTTCATCTGATTCTTCAAACACAATCTCCTCATCCACCCCCTCATCCTCTGTCTCATCATCCAATTGAAAATTATATTCATCAAGTTCTCTTACATTCCTGGGAATGGTACGAGAGGAAGAAGAAGAACTAAAAAATACACTAAAAAAGGCACCCCTTTTATTTCTTTAGGCACCCCTCTTTAAAAATTAAAATAACTAAAAAGGCACCCCTTTTATTACTTCAAACACCCCCTCTTTTATCACACCGCCCAAACCCGCCCCGCCCAGGCCCACGCACATCGCCTGGGCGGCCGCCTAATAACGCCCAGGCGGTGAGGCCGCTTTTTTAAACGCCTAGGGCCTGGGCGGTGCGTTTTTTCCACGCCCAGCGCCTAGGCGGCCGCCCAGGCCGCCTTTTAGAACACTGTTCTACATATAGCACAATCCAATAGATAGATAATGTGATGTTCAAACAAAATATTGAATCATCCATAGCACCACATCAAAATAGATCTGTAATCCAACTGAAAGCAAGAATACTTTTAAGACTAACCAAGACTTTTACAAATAATCTAAACTCAAATAAAAAGGTTTCACATGTAAGTGAACTATTTTTCCAATTGAAAAGAAAATAATAGTCCCCTACATCTCTATAAGGATTCACTCATCAAGTAAGTCATCCTCATCAAAATCCAAATCGAGGCAAGCGCCTCCATTTTCGCCAATTCTAGTAAATTACCAAATATGAATTTCATGAAAATGAATCCAATCATTTGTGTAAAACACTAAAGTTTACCAATTCTAGTTTTACCAGAAGAACTTGGTACAATTTCATAATGGCTGAAAAATAAATATCAATAAGCATCATTGTCAAGTTTGAATACAAGAACAAGACCTAAATAGTTTCTTTTGCAAAGAACCAATCCATGTTTTCATTTGGAATGTTACTGCCATCATATCCAAATTGAGTTAAGTTGTATCATCAAGTTTGAAATGAAACAACCTTCCCAAGAAGGACATGTCATCAAATATGGAATGATATAAAAGACAACTATAAACATCATTGAAACATATCAAGTGCTTATCTTGGCCAAAAAAGGGAGATTCGAAAAATTCAAAATAACATGGATGTAGGTTAAGACATGTCTATACAGTCTAACCCCATCTCCTCAACAGTTTTGAATATTCGATCTTTGTTTAGTCCCTTCGTAAGAGCATCAACCATATTATCCTTCGATCTCACATCAACCAAAGTGATAATTACTTGTTCTATTAGATAATTTAGCGTGGCATGTTTTAGCCTGACATGTCTTCTCTCACCATTGAAGAGTTCTTTACAATCGTAATTGTAGCTTGATTATCACCGAACATATTTAAAGAATTAATCTTTAAACGGGTCAATGGAATATCCAGGATCAGATCTCTTATCCACTCTACTTCATCTCCTACAGAAGCTAGAGCATAAAGTTTCGATTCCATAAATGACAGAGCAATACAAGTCTGTCTCTTTGACTTCCATGCAACAGCTGCTCCACCCAGTGCAAATACATAACCACTGATAGATTTACTGTCTCCTAATTCTGAGCCCATGATGTATCAGAATATCCTTCTAGGATAGGAGGATGGCCATTATAACATAGAGCATATCCTTGAGTACCCTAAACGTATCTCATCAGCCTCATAGGGGCATCTTGGTGCTCATAGTCAGGATTACTAGTGAAACGACTCAGCATGCCAACTGTAAAGGCTATGTTTGGTCTAGTGCAACTCATCGCATACATGAGACTACCAATCAGTTTAGAATAATCCAACTAATTCATGCTGGCTCCTTCATTAGATCTCAGCTTTTTGGTATAATCAAATGGAGTCTCAATCGGTTTACACTCACTGTATCCCCATGTAGAAAGTAGTTTCTCAATATAATGGGCTTGGCTAAGAGTGATCCCTTGCCTTTCAACTTACTTTCATTCCAAGAATGGTGTCTATCACACCAAGATCTTTCATGTTGAATTCTTTAGCCAACATTGATTTCATGTCACTCACTACAGAGAGATCGGAACCAAGAATCAACATGTCGTCTACATACAAGCAAATAATTGCAACCTTATTCGACACAGAACGAAAGTAAAAGCATTTATCTCAGTAACTGGTCTGAAAACCAAAGCTCTTAATCGAATTTCTGATGCCACATTTTAGGTGCTTGTTTAAGACCATACAAAGATTTGTTTAATTTACAAAGTTTATTCTCTAAACCTTCCATAACAAACCCTTCAGGTTGGTTCGTGTAGATTCTCTGTGAGGCTCCACTAAGGAAAGTCGTCTTTACATCCATTTGATGCACAACATATTGCTCAATAAATGCCAAAGCAAGAAGAATTATTATCGTGGACAAATGACAGACCGGGGACCGGTGAGTAGACATCAAAGTAGTCTATCCTACTGACTTGAGTATAGCTCTTAGCTAATAAACGTGCTTTATACCGAGCTATTGATCCGTCAAGATTAAGTTTCTTCTTCAAAATCCACTTACAGCCCACAGTCTTAGCCCCTTTTGGCAAATCGACTAGCTGCCAAGTTTGATTTTGTAACAGAGAGGTCATTTCATCATCAATGGCATCTGCCCATAACAAAGAGTCCCTAGATCTCATCGCTTCCTTATAAGATGATGGATCATTCTCTAAATGGTAGGTCACAAAGTTCTCACAAAAGTTCTTGGGTACTCGAACTCTTGTGGAGACTCTAAAAGTTCTGACTCAGAAATCAGTGTAGGACGGGTGTCAGAAATATTCTGTTCAAACTCTACATGCGATTCTGTAACCATCTCAGTGTCGCCAGGTATGGTCAAACCATGATCTCTGAGAAATTTACTTTCAAAGAATACTGCATCTCTAGATTCTATAACCATATTTGTAGATAGATTCAAAAATCGATCAACAACACTGTCTTCTACACCACTTAGATAAACACAAGTGTTGGTTCTAGGTCCTACCTTAGGTTTTCTAGGGTCTTGTATCCTCACATAAGCAATACAACCACAAGTCTTAAGAGTGTCATATCTACAAGGATATTTATGGCATAACTCATAAGGAGTAGAGGTCAACTTAGAGTGTGTTACTCTTTTCAGGATGTGATTTGTAGTTAAAACTGCTTCTCCCCAATAGCTAGTAGGCATGCCAGCTGTCAATAACATAGAGTTTAACATTTTAGTTAACGTTTTGTTCTTACTTTCAGCTATGCCATTAGATTGAAGCGAGTAAGGAGCAGTAGTTTCAAGCATTATGCCCTGAGAGACACATAATTCCTTGAACTTTGTCAGAGTGTATTCTCCTGCTCTATCACTCCTAAATCTCTTAATTTTCAAGTTCAATTAATTTTCAACACGATTATTGAAAATTTTAAATTTATCAAAAGCTTCATCTTTCGATTTTAGGAGATAAATTTGAAAATATCTAGAAAATCGTCTATAAAAGTGATTAAATACTTCTGACCACCTCTAGTAATGAAACTTTTAAAGTCACAGAGTTCAAAATGTATTAACTCAAGAAGTTGTGTGCTTCTAGAAATCGAACGAAAATGTTTTCTAGAGATCTTGGTTTGTGCACACACTTCACATCTGTTAAATCTAATCGATGTATATAAAGGTATATTATAAGTTTTAGCAAGTTGAACTATTTTCCTATACTTCACATGTCCTAATCTATTGCGTAACAACTTAGGATCAATAAGAGTTGAACTAACCTAACTAACGGTCTCATTTGCTAAACTCAAATCTGTACAGACCATAGATTAAGAAAGCACAACTAAAATAATAAAAGTTAACAGTTAAAGTTACTCTACCACCCAAAAAAGAACACATGCCAGCATTGTCTAAAAGACTAATGGAAATTAAATTCTTTTAAATAACAGGAACTACTTTAATATTTTTTAAAGTTAATATTTTTCCTGAAGAAAGGACCAGGTTCACAATTCCAGTGTGAGTCACCTCTGTCTCTGCTCCACTAGCATGTAACGGTCTCTTTCGCCGCAACAACATCAATTAAAAGTTTCTTGGAGTTGCAAACATGACATGTGGCTCCTGTATCTAACCACCAATCTGAAGAAGTACTGGCCTTACCGTTGCCTAACATAGTAAGAAAAGTCTTAGCCTCAGCTTGCCCACCATCATATGAGCTTCCTTCTGTGGTGTGTCAGATTTAAGCTTCTTAAGTAGCTGACAATCTTTTGCAAAGTGACCCCATTTCCTACAGTTTAGGCACTTGCCCTTCTTTTTCTGAAAGATAGTATTTTTGGCTTCCAACTTGAGATTGTCGCTGTTTGGTGACTTGAATTTCTTAGGAAATTTCTTGGGATTTGATACCACGTTAGCAGCAGATTGTTGCTGTCTAACCATCTCCAAGTTATTCCTGGCTCGATTCTCATCTTTGATTCGAATGAATCGTTTGAGATCATTCAGTCTCACTTGCACCTTTTTCCTATACATTGCAGTTTTAAAAGAATACCATTGAGATTCATCAACTTCTTGAGTCGAGTCAGCAAAGGTACTCAAAACGGTGTAAACAAATTCAAATATTTTAGACCGAATTGAGTCTTTCGCTTCCTTGAATTAAATTCAGATCCTCCAAACGATTGAAGTTTGATCATCTCAAACGGAATAGCAATCTTGTCCATTGTATAGTTTAGAGGAAAGTAAAAATAGAAAGTGTATTTGAGAAACGTAGAACCAAATCCAAGAATCGAACCGTGTGAACCGTTCGCAAATCTAAGAGAAATTCAGGTCCAAAGATACCTCTACCAAAACTCAACTTTAGGCCACCTAGATTTGCAGCCCACACAAGATGTGAGTCACAAATTCGTCTTTGTCAATGGCAGTTTCCAATGCTCCGCACCAAAACCACAATATCAAGGCTTGGAAAAAAAAAACCCCCACTCAATAATTGATAATTCCACCAAAACTACCCAAAATTTGGAATCTGTACTCCCACGCCCAAAATGAGATTTTGAGGGAGTCAAAACCCACGCTCAAATCTGTATCCCAACTGAGAGAAATGAGAAGCTGTTCTTTTTGCAGACGTGCAAACCCACGCCCAAATCTGTGTCTATGCGGGAATAAACCCACGCCCAAATCTGTTTTCAATGGACGAGAAACCCAAATTAAAATCTGTGGGTTGAAGAAATCCACGCCCAACCAAGTTCTGTGGGAGTGAAAGGGGGTCGAGGATCGGACTCAGAGGGTGGCCGGAGGGTGGAACCCCAAACCCTCTCTGCAATTTCTCGTCCTCTCTTCCTGTTCTTAAATTAGGGCTAGAAGATCAAGGTCTTCAACTTCTTGTAATCAGATGAGCCAAAACTCAAGAAATAGATTTGACGCACCTGGTGTGAGAAGCAAGAGATAATTCACGAGGGAATTTTGTACCAAACCTGACGAACCCAAAAGATGATTATCGAATCTGATGGGAGGGATGTGAGACCAAATCTCATGAATTAATAGAGATGGGTTTTCATGGATTTGTCTCCTTACAGAGATGAAGTACCTGGTGAAGAAAAAGTTTCTCACGAGATGGGTTTTGAGACAAGGGTGTCTTGAACGATACCAGGGGGTGTAAAATCAAGTCCCTTTCTTCAGCTTAGATTTAATAACGTTGGAAATATCTTTGACTTCACCGAGTTAATAACGGATACTTGGATACTTTTTCATGAATCAAATCACACGAGAGGAAAAAGCAGAAGTCCTTTACTAATAGGTCAAGACGATCCCAAAACAAGAATCAAGAGACGCCAAAAACGAATTTAGGGTTTCTAATTAATGCTTCAAGATTGTCAGAGGTAATTAGGTCAAGCAAGAGGTTGCTTCAAGCATTACACCGAAGGTATCTAGTTTGGAATACCAATTTTGTTCCCTCCGGCCCCTATATATTGAGATACACTAAGGTTATTAACTGGTTAATGGTTATTAACTGGTTAATGGACTCTAGCCCATATAGGCCCACTACACCAATCCATTATCTTATTGGGCTTATATTAGAACATATACATGGTCATATTATATACCCAACAACCACCTCCTGATTTTTAGTGCCGTGCTCAACATGATCTTACCTAAAACAGTTGCCCAACTGAAAGCGCATACGCTAGGTGGAGCTGGAACTTTTTACACTATTAACTTATGAGTATGGAGAACCAGGAAGGAGATGTTGGTACAACGACTTGACGGTGAAAACCCCAATGCAGTTCCAGATCCAGACCCTTTTCACTCAACCATCCCTTTTAATGGAAGTAGCTTCTAGCCTGCTCAAAAACAAGGTATCTTCGTCTATCTCCCTTTCATAGAAATTACGTCTAAAGCTCACTCTCCAAGACACCTACCCCGGTTCGAGAGGTCAAAAGTTTCTTGCATTGTATAGCGTCTTTGTTGGTAGCCACTGCAAGTCGATCAGAAAAATATCTATCAAGTCATTCCTTAGACCACTTATATTTATAGTACTTTATACTATCTCCTTTATAAACCTTAAAGCTGACTCCTTTTTGAGAAATATCTCTCTCCACACCGTCGCCGCACTCTGCCTATCCTTGTCCTCTGATATCTATTCACATCGACTTATTCTGTATTTGTGATCGATAGCCTGAGCCCACAAGTGCTTTGTCTCCTCCTCATACCTTCAACGCCAGTTACCAAGCAATACTTTGTTCACAGCTCTGATTTTGCGAAATCTCAAACTGCATGCTGATTTGGGTTTACATACGTCTCCCATTTCACAAGGTGGAATTTATTTATTTCGTCCTCTCCCTCTAAGAAGTTCCTCTGAAATTGATCCATCTGTTTTATCATTCCAATTGGGCACCTGAATAGAGACAAATAGTAGATTGGATGTTGGCTAAGACTGATTAGAGTAATCCTACGCCTAAGGGCTAATAGATTCCTCTTCCAAGTCGACTGACGTCTTTCTACTTTCTCCACCACCCCACAACCTTGCCTTCGGTCCCCCCTCACAAAGAGGAAGACCGAGGCATGTTGATGGGTTGAGATCCACCGAAGGCTCAATCAAACCTGCATTTCTATCCTTTTTTGCATCGATCAACTTTGACTTGCTGAGATTTGTTCTTTTCCATAAGACCACTTCATAACACTAGATAATAGATTTTAGCTTTGGGATATTTTCCTCACTGGCCGTGCGAAAAATCTTGTCATCATCATATTGAAAATGAGTAGTGTCTTGGCACGGGCTTCCTATCCTTAGCCCCTCAATGAGGTCACATCTCCTCCCTTTCTCCATCATTCTAGTTAGAGTTTCAGCAACAATTGTGAACAGAAAAGGGGACAAAGGATCTCCGTCTGAAACCCCTGTTGAGATACATCACCAACCTATTGCTGCTATTAAGGAGAACGGTTGAGATTTGTGTTGCTGGTATGAAGAAAGAGAAGCAAGTCATGTGCAAAGAATAAGGATCAAATCACTGATGATCTTATCCAAATAAATCTGGTAGACAGGTGGCAGATTGTTGCTATTCTTAGGGGTTGTTGCTTCTATTTAGGAAATTAGTTTCTTATCTTATTCTATAAAATGTAAGCCTTGAGCTCTGTTCTTTTTCACCGAATAAACTCTGCATTTCTGTTCTTTTTCAGTAAGAAATATTCAGTAATTGTTACAATTTGGTATCAGAGCCAGGTTGCTGAAGCGTTTTTCTTACTGCAATAGAAATAGTTTGGTCGAAGCTCATCAACTATGGAGCTTGCTAATTCTGTCAGTGGTGTTGAGAAATTAACTCACACCAACTACAACGATTGGAAATCTTGCTTGGAGTCCTATCTTCAAGGGCAAGATCTGTGGGAAGTCGTGAATGGAGCCGATACAATTCCATCAAACGCTGATCCTGAGGCGATTCGGAAGTGGAAAATTAAGGCTGGAAAAGCCTTGTTCGTGCTCAAAGCTACCACGCAGAAAAATCTTCTTGATCACATCCGAGATGCAAAATCTCCCAAAGAGGCATGGGATGCATTCGCTACTCTGTTTTCAAAAAAGAATGGAGCTCGATTACAAATGCTCGAGAATGAAATTGGATCGATAAATCAAGGTAACCTGACTATTTCAGAATACTTTATGAAAGTTAAAATGATATGTCAGGAGATTTCTCAACTCGATGAGGAATCAAAAATCTCGGATGCAAGGCAAAGAAGGATCATTATCCGTGGATTGAAGCAAGAGTACAGTGCCTTCATGACCGCTGTTCAAGGGTGGCCTGTTCAGCCGTCTCTGCTTGAGTTAGAAAGCCTTCTAACAAGCCAGGAGAGTTTGGCCAAGCAAATGGGGAGGATGTCTGTCAAAGATAATGAAGAAGTTCTCTTCGCTCGACGAGGGAACAAATCCAAATACAAGAACAAGCAAAGCCAAGGAAGTAATCAAGCAGGGGAAGCCTCAAAGGGTCGGGAATTGGAGAAACAATATTCCAATTCAAAAACCAAATCAACCTGTTACAATTGTGGTAAAGTTGGGCATTTTGCCAGAGATTGTTGGTCACCGAAGAAGAAGGCTGAGGAAGGTAATGCTGCTGTTTCAAATATTTCAGCTTCTAACGATGACAGTGAAGAGGAATGGGGAGCATTTTTCTCGATCATCGAAGATCAACCGAGGATGTACATATCTGAAGATCAAGAATGGGCAGAGTTCACACTTCTTGAATATCAATCTGATGTTGCATTCACGGTGATTGATGAAGAAGCTGACATTAGTCTAGCAGAAGCAAGCAAGCCCAAGAATTCAGAATGGATTGTAGACTCTGGTTGCTCTAATCATATGACGGGTGATGAGAGAAAGTTCTTAAGCAAAACTGATTACAAAGGAAAAAAGAATTGTGGTCACAGCAAACAATGGCAACTCCCAATAGCTCATGTCGGTAATGTAGCTTGCACTCTCACATCAGGAGAAGAAGATTTTGTTCTGAAAGATGTGTATCATGTCCCGGACATGAAGAAAAATCTATTGTCAGTCTCCCAATTGACCAAATCAGGAGCATATGTGGTGTTTGGACCTGAAGATGTGAAGGTCTATGAAAATGTGCATATTTCAGGGAGGCATGAAACAACTGATCTATGGCATGCAAGGCTTGCTCACGTTGGCTTCACTAAACTCAAAGTAATGATGCAAAGAAAGCTGGTGCGAGGACTCCCCGAGTTAGAAGTGCGTTCAGACACAGTATGCTCAGGCTGTCAGTATGGCAAAGCACATCAACTGCCATATGCTGAATCAAAGTTTCAAGCAAAAAGACCACTGGAGCTAGTACATTCAGATGTGCTTGGGAAAGTCAGAAACAAAATCTGTTGGAGGCAAGTCATACATGTTAACTTTCATCGATGACTTTTCCAGGTATGTTTGGGTCTATTTCATTAAAGAAAAATCAGAAGTGTTTGAAAAGTTTGTAGAGTTCCATAATCAATTAGAAGCTAATCTCAAGTATAAATTAAAATGCTTGAGGTCAGACAATGGTGGTGAATACTCATCTACTGAGTTTTCAGCATATGTACTAAAACATGGAATATCTAGGCAATTCACCTGTCCTAACACACCCCAACAAAACGGGGTGGCTGAGACGAAGAATCGACATCTTGTCGAGGCAGCAAGGAGTATGATGCACTCCAAAAATGTACCAACCAGATTTTGGGCAGAATGCATGAACACTGCCACATACATCACAAATCGGTTACCACAACCAAGACTTGGGTTCATGTCACCGTATGAGAAACTGTTTAACCATACACCAAGTGTGAATCATTTTCGGGTCTTTGGTTCTGTTTGCTATGTTTTATACCTGATCATCTTCGTAGTAAGTTTGACAGGAAAGCTACTAGATGCATTTTCACAGGATATGATTCTGAAAGAAAGGGCTGGAGATGCATTGATCGTAACACAGGACGAGCTCATGTATCAAGGAATGTGGTTTTTGATGAAATGTCTTCATGGTGGTCATCTGATCATACTGTTATACCAGAAAACAAGCAGCTTGAAGTAGAAATGATGGAGGAAACAGGTGCTCCAATAGAACCAGCAGCTGTTCATGAAGAGATCAGCGAGCATGACAAAGAAGTGTTGATCCGATCAAGCCAACCAAGCTGCTCCCAAAGTAGTTTTCATAGTATTGGAACAAGTGCCTATGAAAGTGAAGATAACAATGGAGGCAGCAGCAATGAAGATGAAGGACCACGAAAGTCTAAACGTATACCTAAACCAAATCCAAGGTATGCACATGTGAATGCAGCAACAACGTTTACAGCAACAACGAAAGATAAGGAGCCAACTTCGTTTGAAGAGGCACAAGATAACAGCAATTGGAAGAACGCAATGGAGAAAGAAATAGCGGCCTTAAAACAGAATGAGACGTGGGATCTTGTGCCACTACCAGCTAAGGCGAAAACCATTTCATGTAAATGGGTCTACAAAATCAAGACAAAGGCTAATGGTGATATAGAGAGGTACAAGGCGCGACTTGTGGGTCGAGGCTTCTCTCAATAGTACGGGTACGACTATGATGAAACATTTAGCCCTGTGGCTAAAATCACAACAATCCGAGTCCTTATTGCTCTTGCCGCGTGTTCAGAATGGAAGCTATGGCAGATGGATGTAAAAAATGTGTTTTTACATGGCGAAATTGATCGAGAAATCTTCATGGAACAGCCTAAAGGATTTGAAAGCATGACATGTCCACAATATGTATGCAAGCTACGAAAAGCACTCTACGGGTTGAAACAAGCTCCAGGAGCTTGGTTTGGAAAAATTGCAGAATTTCTTCAAGCTATTGGATACTCGATGACCTCTGCAGACTCTAGCTTGTTTGTAAAACTCTCAAATGGGTTGGTCTCTGTTATTCTAGTATATGTTGATGACTTAATTGTAATAGGTGCTGATGATGAAGAAATAGCCAGAGTTCAGAGCAATCTTGGACTGCGACTAGGAGAGCTACATCATTTCCTTGGACTTGAGCCTGAGCAAAGTGAGGAGGGGATATTTCTGTGTCAACAAAAATATGCAAAAGATTTACTTATGAAGTTTGGAATGTCTGAAAGTATCAGTAGTGCAACTCCTATGGAAGTCAATGCTAAACTTCGCATAGATGAAGAAGGAGATCAAGGATTCTACAAGGTACCGGCAACTGATTGGAAGTTTGATTTATTTAACACTAACTAGGCCTGAGCAATTGATATTGCTCAGGCAGTTAGTGTAGTAAGCAGATTCATGCAAGTTCCAAAGAAGCCTCATCTTGAAGCTGCCCGACGAATACTAAAGTATATACAATGCACCATTGGCTTCGGTATAATGTACAAGAGAGGAGAGTGCAAAATCAATGGATTCTGTGATGCTGATTATGCAGGAGATCATTCTACAAGAAGGTCTACAACTGGTTATCTTTTTAGCCTTGGATCAGGAGTGATATCATGGTGCAGCAAAAGGCAACCCACCGTGTCTTTATCAACCACAGAAGCTGAGTATCGAGCTGCAGCGATGGCAGCACAAGAAAGCACGTGGATAGTAAGATTGTTTAAAGAACTCTATCAACCAGTGGACTACACAGTAGACTTATATTGTGACAGTGAAAGTGCAATTAAGCTCGCAGAAAATCCTGTGTTTCACGCTAGAACAAAACATGTTGAGGTGCAACATCATTTCATAAGGGAGAAAGTCCTAAAGGGGGAAATCAGGTTGGTGTCAGTTCGAACAGAAGGTCAAATAGCAGATGTACTGACCAAAGCGCTCTGCTGGAACAAATTTTCAAGATTTAGAGATATGATGGGAGTGGAGGATAGGAAGTTGGTGATGAGGGGAAGTGTTGAGATACATCACCAACCTATTGCTGCTATTAAGGAGAACGGTTGAGATTTGTGTTGCTGATATGAAGAAAGAGAAGCAAGTCATGTGCAAAGAATAAGGATCAAATCACTGATGATCTTATCCAAATAAATCTTGTAGACAGGTGGCAGATTGTTGCTATTCTTAGGGGTTGTTGCTTCTATTTAGGAAATTAGTTTCTTGTCTTATTCTATAAAATGTAAGCCTTGAGCTCTGTTCTTTTTCACCGAATAAACTCTGCATTTCTGTTCTTTTTCAGTAAGAAATATTCAGTAATTGTTACAACCCCAGGATGATTTTAAAAAACCTTTAGGTGATCCATTAGTCAGAATGGGACTCAACCCACCAAGCTAATCGGTTTGAAGTCTGATATCCTTCCTGCCCCTTTTACTTTAGGAATTAGAGCAACAATAGTAACCCCGTACTCATGTTAACCTGTAGATTATCTTAAAACTCCTTCAACAGGTCAAGAATATAACCTTCCAAGGAAAAGTGACCCCCTTTGATCTCCTCTTCTACAAACAACCTTTCTAAGAAATTCTTCTCCGACAAGACTAGCTGATTGAGCTCAACTCCTTTGGGGATGGGGAGACAATCTTCCACAGTACATAATCCTTTATATACTATGTTGAGCGTCACCCCTCGGTGATTCAGACCTTTCATCTAGTGATCCCAACGAACAATGGGCCATGGCCCAAACCATGATCCTAACCACCCGGTAAGTAGTTCTTTTCCTGTTGAAAATGAATTTTTGGTTCTTTTTTTTCTAAACATCCATTTGCTGTTACAATCAGCTTCTTAGCATCACCATGATCCTAGACACCCATAGTGGTTCTTCCGCTGGGTCCAATTTTATGGTTTTGGTGTCAAGTTCTGCCCCAGCAACGGTTTGGCCTATTTATGTTGCTCTTCGGTGTAGTTTTCCGCTTGACCTGTAGAGTGAGGGCTTGATTCAAGGTCATCGGATCTTTAATGTTTTATTATAGTATTTGTGGCAATGTAACTATATTTCATAGAAAATGATTGGTCTGAAATATGGATTATAAGTTCTCACAGTTTCAAATCATTGCAGAGAAATTGCAGATTCAAATATATTTCATGTCCATTCTCAATTGAAACCGTTGCAGGGAAATGCAGATTCAAACTGAATGTGGAGAACGCTTAGAGAGGGATTGGAACTCAACTCTAAGTTATTACCAAAGCAAGTATCCTGGAGAAGCAGAAGAATTCAGGGTCCTCCTCAATGGTGGCCTCCCCCAAGGGTGGGAAAATTCTCTACCGGTAATCTGTTATGCAACTTCTAAGCTATAGGCTTTCATCTATAGTGTTATCAGTTGTTATGTTCAATTCAGAGAAGCAAAGTGAGGTTTTAAACAATAAGTGAAACAACCAATTACTCTAAAAGCTTAAGCTGTTACAGTTGGTGCTATCTAATCATTTTTACTTCAACAATCCCCCTCACATTTGGCCCCCTTTTTTTGGGTTCGCCGTACACGTGGCAGGTGGCACATATGGCCCCTCTTTTGGGTTGGCCGTACACTTAGATTTTTAATAGTAAGGAGTTGTTGGGTTTTAGAACCCAGGACCTGCCGTGAGGCAATAGCTCTGATTCCATGTGAAACAACCAATTACTTCAAAAGCTTAAGCTGTTAGAGTTGGTGTTATTTAGTCATTTATACTTCAACACAATGAATTAATCATTTTGAATTTGGCATATGAAGCACTGATTGAAGTAGATATGAAGCACTGCTATTCACTTCTCATAATTGTAATATGCAATTACTGTAACAGAGCTGGTCTATATCCGATCCAGTCGATGCCACTCGTGGATACTCAGAAAAATGTTTAAATCAGCTTGCAAATGTCCTTCCTGGCCTAATAGGAGGAAGTGCAGATCTTGCAAGCTCAAACAAAGTCTACCTCAAGAAGTACAAAGATTTTCAACAACCCAAGTCTCCTTGGGGACGCAACATGCGATATGGAGTCCGTGAACACGCAATGGCTGGAATTTCGAATGGTCTTGCATTGCATGGGAGTGGGTTGATACCTTTTGCAGCAACATTCCTTATTTTCTCTGATTACATGAAGAATGCAATGCGATTATCAGCTTTAAGCCACGCCGGAGTCATCTACATTCTGACCCACGACTCGATTGGTCTCGGGGAGGATGGGCCCACCCACCAGCCCGTTGAACAGCTTGCAGGTCTTCGTGCCGTGCCACGGATGCTTGTCTTTCGGCCTGCAGATGGCAATGAAGCAGCTGGAGCTTACAAGGTGGCGGTTCAAAATAGGGATACACCTAGTGTGATTGCTTTGTCAAGGCAAAAATTGGCAGCCAACTTGGAAGGTACTGTGAAACAACCAATTACTCCAAAAGAATCTATCAGAGATGGAGTTATTTAATCATTTATACTTCAACAATCCCCAGGCCCTCACTTGTGCTATGTCAAAAATATCATTCTTGGGAATTTATCGGCAAGGGAAAATGTCGAGATTTATTATTATTTTTATTATTTTTGCTATTTATATTGGGAAAATGATAAAATAAAATAATTTACAAATATATAAGAAAATTAAAATATATATAGTAAAAATAGGGAAATGATATCCCGCCCCTAAAATTCACACCCTTAATGGTTTTCTTTGCCTTTAAAACTTAACGAATAACGTTAAAGCGGGGGGGGGGGGGAGGGATATCATTCCCCAAAAAATATCTTGATATTATCACGTTAGATGAAAAATATAGCTATATTTTTAAAATTCTCTAGATTATTACGTTTTATCAAAATATGGTGATAAAATCACTATATTTTGAAAATGTCAGAGATATTTGTGACATAGCACATCTGTCCCCTCTTTTTTTGGGGTTGGTCGTTTACACGGATTTTTAACATCAAGGAGTTGTTGGGATTTGAACCCAGGACCTGCCGACCTGCCGTGAGGCAATTGCTCTGAGACCATGTGAAACAACCAATTACTCTAAAAACTTGAGCTATCAGAGATGGTGTTACTTGCTCATTCATACTTCAGCAGGTACATCGGTCGCTGGAGTTGAGAAAGGTGGGTACGTCGTGAGTGATAATTCCGGTGAAGGGCTGCCAGAAATTATACTAATTGGTACAGGTTCTGAGTTGTGTTTGTGTGAAGGGAGTGCAAAGCGGCTTAGGAGAGAAGGTCGAAGGGTGAGGGTGGTTTCACTCGTATGTTGGCGGCTTTTTGACGCTCAGATGGCAGAGTACAAGGAGTCTGTTTTGCCACGAAAAGTCACTAAACGCTTGAGTGTCGAGGCGGGCTCGCCTCTGGGATGGTGCAAGTATGTGGGATTGGATGGTGTGGTGCATGGGGTGGACAAATTTGGAGCTAGTGGTGCCTATTTGGATACTTTTGAGAAGTATGGTTTTACTGAAGAGAATATAACAAGAATAGCAAGGTCATTGTTAGGGCAATAAAAGAGTGGCTTTGTTTGCAGAGTTTGTGAGGTACAGATTTTGCATCTATGAAGACCAATTGTTTCACTGCAAGACAATGTTGTAGAGAGTAGAAAGATTGAGGACTAGAGTAAGAGAAGTGATGAGGGTCAAAGAAGTGAGTTTGTTGGAGGGTTATTTGATCCGTGGCAGGGGGCATTGCAATGGAGGAGGAAGCCGAACCAACTCTTTATTTTTCTAGTAAGATTTCAATATCATCCTTTGTTTTATCCCGGGACAAGGCTCTCAGGTGCGCTTACAGTCTTTTAGACCTCACTAAGAAAGCCATTCCTCTCCATAATGTGTTGTGTGCCTTCTATTAAGAAAAATCTGATTTCAGTTGCCAACTAATGCATGACCTTTATTGCATTTTCACCTTCAAAATCATGGGGGCTTTCCGGTGTCATGGATCGATCTGGACCTACCCAGCTATTATTTGCAATTCGCACTACTAGCTAGGTTTTTGACATATGTGTCCCGGACACCCACAATAAGTAAATTGTCGTGCCAATTAGTTTCCCATAATCTCATTGATGTTTTATTAGAGACTTCACTTACCTCTTCACCCTTAGCTCTAATGTACCACGAATTATTACACTGATTTGTGGGGACTAAAGCCAGTTCCTAGCATTGATGGATATGGATATTACCTGCTTATATTGGATGAATTCTCATGATTTCGTAAGTATTTTTGTTGGAAATATTAGCTCAACCAAATGACTTTCTTCGAGCTTATTACATGCTTAGAGCTTACCATGCACTCATTGATTTTTTCTAGGTTGGAACTTTTCTATTTTGACTTTTAGATTGGGAGCTTGCAACATTGACCACATTTTGAAATCACTCTTTTGGGAGTTAAATTTCTAGGGGCTTAGTTTTTTGTTTTGGAATTGTGCAAGTCATTTGCTTTTCATTTGTTAGTGTGTTGGTGGTGGGGAAGCTAAGTATAGGTAATTCTTGTTAATCTCGGATTTGAAGTGTAGCTTGTATTTTAGGCCTTGTATCTTCTTCATTTGCAAGCCATTTTAGTGAAATTTGAAGTCTCTTGATTAGTGTAACTTAGGTTTCTTGCTTTCTGTGTTTGGCATCTAGAGAACAATTTTCTTCTATGAATCACATCTTTGTCCCTCCATCTTAGTTGGTTTTATTCCAACAATTTTTCCCTTTCTAGAAAAGTGATGTGGTCCATGCTTCTCCCTATTTTTGGTTAAACAAAAATGATCAATTCATCCAAACTGATATGGGTGGCGATCACTGACACCGGCCTTACAGGACATATCTCCTTATGAGGTTCTCTTTGGACGGCACACTGACTATTCTACTCTGCTCACCTTTGGTTCTGCCTGTTATCCAATCGAATTTAATTTCCAGACACAGGTTACATACAATCGAATTTAAATTTCCACACCCAGCATTTAAGCTTTTCACAAATGATACAGGCTATCTAGACACCCTACATTTGAGCTTTTCACAAATGGTACATGCTATCTGCCAACATTATTCAAGTATGATGCTTTTATGAGTAAATATTTACAAGGTAAAATAGAGTTGAAGCTTAAAAAGTGAGGTATTTAATAGATACAAAGAAATTTACATCTATAGCTTATATAATAGCTATAGAAAGTGAAAATGTATACGATATTTAATAGCTATAAAGAAATTAGATTTATACTATATTTAATGAGAAAACTTGGGTTGCCATGTACTCTCCAATGTTATTTAAAACATTATAACTAACTAAACACCTTGGAAATGTAAATTTTGTTATACCTTTTAAATGAAAATTTCTCATTAGCTATTAAATGCCTTCTTTATACTATGGGATTTGCTAGGGTCCATCGCAAAAGGCATTTCGCAGATGGTCTGTTATTCGATTCACTCCCCTTATCAACTGACCGGTTCGTTAGCACTGTTGCTAGCTTATCCCCATTGCCTGTCTCTTTCTCCCTTACCTGATTTGATAGCGAGACCTTCTCCAAGTGACCGGCACAGGATCTTTGCAACCGCAGGGAGACGCTTTTGTCACTCGCTAGGAAGTCAGAAAAGAAGCGCTGTACGGGAAGCTTTTTATAGCAGGCGGGTCATAAGTCCAGCTGGTGAAGGCAGGGGAACCGGACAAGCGGGTGAACATTCAGGCATGTTAGACCAGCCACCTCATGAAGTTAGACAAAAGCTGCTGAAAAGTAAGCCTGTGTGCCTGGTCTGACATGCGACAGACCAGACCACCTGCGAAATGCCTTTTGCATTTTGCGATGGACGCTAGCAATTCCCTTATACTACATATTAGGGGTGTAAACGAGCCGAGCCGAGCTTGGCCAGGCTCGGCTCGGCTCGTTAAACTCAAAGGCTCGGCTCGGCTCGTTAAGATCAAAGGCTCGGCTCGGCCAGGCTCGGCCAGGCTCGCGAGCTTTATCGAGCTTGGGTTATAAAGTTTCGCACATGCAAAGGTTGCTAGCAAAAGCAAATAATGAAAAAAAAGTAATCATTACAAACAAAAAAAGTAAATTAGCTGAATTTGTTTAAAATGAAAAATTACAAGTCATGACAAATAAGAAAAAAATACCAAAAAAGGTTAAAAGTTATGATAATTACGGGAAAAAATTAATCCGATTTTTCACAGCCGTTTGATACGAGTACGTTTTTGCAATGATGTTGGCATGGCATACTCACCCTCATTACGTTTTTGCAGGTGATGTTGAAATGATGAGCCGAGCCTGGCCTAACTCGGGCTCGGCTCGGCTCGTTAAGGATTCGAGCCGAGCTCGAGCGAGCTTCCGAGCCCGAGCCAAAATTGACACCCTTACTACATATAGTGGGAAAACCCAGGTGGCAATGCCAATTTCCCTAAGTTATTTAAAGCTTCAGATGTTTAAATTGACGTTCGCCTATTAACTCATTTTTTTGGTGGATGACCTGGGGTTTTGCGGACTCTTACCATATTTATTAGTAAAAAATAAGAATTGCAATCCAGGATGTGCTATAAAACTATTATTTCAGCTAGGAGACGTCTAGCTTTCTTAGGGCGGGGAGTACATGACTCTGTCTAGGAGATTTTTAATATAAGCGAGGAGACATCTAGCTTTCCCAGGGCAGGGCATAAGTCCATTTATTATATTCACTGATGGAGGGCAGAAATCACCCCTGTGCGGTTGCACTTGTCATTCATTGCATAAGGGAGGCCCATAAATGTAGGAGGTAGCTCAAGCATGTAGATTTCTTCCTTGGATTTGGCTTTTTGAGAGAAGCCACTAGGGGTGCAATTTGGGCCAGGTTCAACCGGATCCTGACAGGTTCAAACTGATTTCGGCATTGGTTGGGTTGGCATTTCCTCAAGTCGGGTTAGGTTAGGTTCGAGGCCGTTCCATGCCCAGATGGGTCCCGCTTGGGGTGGATTAAATTAGTTTAGATCTTGTAGCTTTTGGAGTTTGCTTTCTTAGGTTTTTTTTGGTATGGATAGGATTCTCAGTGACAGGGTTCCTAGATTAGCTTTCGTAGGAGGTTTATGGAAGTGGTCCAGTGAGTTTTTATTTTTATTTATTTTTGATGGGTAAGTGGGTTTTTCATTTGGTATAAATAACATGTAAGTGGTCTTTTTCAAATTAATGAAGAATTTCAAACTCAAAATTGTGCTCTATACACGGAGGACTAACCCTTCCCTCATAGTGTATCGAGAGGCTAATCTTCCCTCTACAAAGATCAATCCCTCAACACAGAAGACTAACCCGTTCCTCCTTGGAGACAACTTCAGCTGATCACTCAAATCAAAAGGCTTCTTGGAAGGTTCCAATCTTAGAGGATCTCTCATGTTTGGAGGGAGGCCAACATGGCCGCCGATATTCTGTCCACAAGAGAATGCATCATCAAAGGCTCCAATTTCCCTCCCTTAATTAGCCCCTCTCTGCTTCTCGAGCAGATCTCCTCGGATCGAGTTGGGAAAATCTACGTTCGTTTATAGCTTTCAGTGTTTGAATGTAATTTCTCTATTTAGTTGTTTTGGGCGTTTAGCCTTCGATGGCCTATGTTGCCCTTTCTCTTGATTGTATTCCTATCATTTTCGTAATATATCTGGTTGGGGTCCGCCCAACCCCTGCTTACTTACCGAAAAAAAAGAAAAAAGATCAATCACGTTCTGAACTGATTCGAGTTTGTAACAGAGGACTTGGGCAACCTGACCGGAACCTGATTTTATCTCTCTAAATTTATAGTGTTTTTATTGCGTTTTTGAAAATCTTAAGAGCTACGGGTTTCTTATATGTATTTTTTACCTTGTGCCAACACAAACCTAACTTGACCAGATTTGGAAAATTGGGTTTCCTAGGTTGTGTTAGGGAGAGATTTAGAGATGGGTTTGGTTAAGGTTGACCTTACTCAACTCGGGGCTTGGGTTGGGTCGGGTTAGGCTTGGTATTGCTACCTTGGGTTGGAGTATTGCTGACCTCAACCATATCCAACCCGGACCCAGTTGCACCCCTGGAAGGAGGTGATATAATCCCATTGGAAGCATAGAAAATCCCCCCTGATATTCCGTTTTTCCTTCAACAACAAAGGGTCCAACAAAGGGGTCCAGTGTTCATCTTCCTATAGTCTTTAGCTGGTTTCTCCCATACACAAAGTTGCAGAGGATGCTCAACCTAATTGAGCTTGCAGCAAATGTTTTCTAGGATGGTAATATTCTGCTTAGAGATGTCTCAGAGGAAGATCCATGAAAGTTGAAGCATTCCTCCTAATTTACTTGTCCTAATCAAGTTATTCCTCCTAATTTACTTATCCCAATCAAGTTTATTTCCTTCTTAGATAAAAGGCAAAAAAAGAAAGAAAAGGAAAAACATGTACAAAACAACAATTGGACTTTTGGATCATTGCAACTTCATAACTCTATCAACCCATAGTGGGGCCCATTAGGTGAACTGTCACGTCCCAAACCCCACCCTGGGCGTAGGACATTACAACGCCATAGACCTGCAAGATAAATCCTACAAGCATACAAGACTACAAAGCAATAATAGAACCAAAGTTAACCAAATCCATACCCATTAATAATCAAAACCCCAATAATACGAATGTAATACAATCGAATCAAATCTCAGCACTCCCCTGAATAATAAAATAAACATAAATGTAGCCTTAAACATTGTTTCATACTACTTATGGAAACTAAATCAAATAACTAACTATTCTCCAAGCTAAACTGGTCCAGAAGCTAAGCATCCATTTCCTCGTTCTTTGCACGAGGGTCAAAATCTGAAAATATTATAAACCACGGTCAGTTGAAAAGCTCAGTACATAATAAAATACTACTCTAAGTGTAGGTCTAAGCATGTCAAGGCTCAATAAAGGTCAAACAGATAAAGTCAAATTTGAATATTGAAGTCCCGAATAGAAGTAATAGGCACACGAATAATCATATGTGCATATCGACCAGAATACTGAATAAAAGGTGAAATATACAGCTAATCAATATCAAAATAGTGGTCAAAGCCAAAACGTCTCCAAGATACAAATCCACTTCAGAATCATTGGCATGGTCTAGAAAACGCGTTATTGCTTACACCGACCGTCCACAGTGTTAGAGTTCCTCAAAGTTTAGAAACAAGTTGACAGGGGCCAACGTTTTATCCACTGACGGGCCAGAAGTTCCAGTGTATTACCCCCATGGCGGGTCTGGAAATTAACCCAAGCCTCCACAGAAGTGTCTAGATAATATGTCCAGGGTCCATAACAGATAAAATTTTGAATCAAAATCAATAAAAAGAACTATTTTTTTTATTTCTACTTTGTTTTTACTTGAGAAAGTGATGTCATCTTTGCTTTGCTTCTACTTATACTTAACATGCAACGAAACAACATGCAACGAAACGTGCCCTTGGAAAAGGAAAGTAGAATGATGAGGGCATGGCAACCAAACATGTATATAAAAAGAGAAAATGACATCATTTTACTTTTATTTTATAGGGGAACACTTTTTTAGTGGCAACCAAAAAGACCCTGAGGCTCTATTTGGACGGAGATGGTTACCATGTGGATTAGTGGTATAAGTAGTCCATAGGGAGGAGACAAACTTTTGTTATGTTTGATCTACCAAGGATTTACCTGGTAGAATATTGATAAGTATTGTTTTGTTGCCAATCTCGTAAGTAATGGGAGGGGTGTAATTACCAGTATATATATATATATATATATATATATATATATATATATATATATATATATAGAGAGAGAGAGAGAGAGAGAGAGAGAGAGAGAGAGAGTAAAAAATTCTAATTGAAGAATTTTACCATTTTGGAGAAATGAAGCATGGAGGGTATAAGGAGAGCTTCTGAGTGCGCCACTTCACAAGTAATAATTAGCTATCATTCTTGTCCGGTAGTCTCAATGGAGTGTGATGGTAAAATGCTAAATTGGCAAACAAACACCGAATAGTGCATTTTCTTGCTTGAGGATTGCTCAAGGCTCCCTTGCAATTGGCATCCAAACAGAGTCTTAGGGATTTTATACAGCAAAATAGAAATCTGCATTTTAGCCCTAGTAAAGAATCATGATATCAAAATGATGTCAAAGGATGGATTAAAGCTTAACTACTCATTGATAGTTGACGCATTGTCAACAGCTTCAGTCGCCTTCCTACTCTTGCCTAACTTTTACAACTGATACAGTTTTGCTTGAGAAGCTAACTACATCAAGACCATAACAAGTTCGATGGTCACAAACGGAGAGCGGGCAGAGGGCTATGGAGAGTGACATACTATTCTTTGACAAGAGAGATTTCACAAATCTTATAAACCTTTTGACTGCTGTGCACATTTTATAGTAGAACCCGTGCCTCTCAACTTGCTTTTGGACCTTTTCATGCCCTATCCTCGTTTGTTATCTTGTGTTCAGCCTGTCCCCAAACGCCAGGCTTACATATGCCCTTGGTTCTACTATCTTGAAATCCCATCTCTATCTCTCTCTCTCTCTCTCTCTCTCTCTCTCTCTCTCGTTTGTTATCTTGTGTTCAGCCTGTCCCCAAACGGTTGAAGCCTTGTCAACAGCTTTAGTCACTTTTAGCATTCTTGCACCTACTATAATTTTGCTTGAGAAGCAACCTATGTCAGGACCTAAAAAATTCCGTGGTCACGGGCTATGGTTGGAGAGTGACATCCCCATGCTTTGACAAGAGACTCATAAATCTTAAAAACTTTTTGACTACTGTAAAGTAGAACCCCTGCTGAAAAGACACATACATGCGCGAAGAAAATGGTAAAAGCATTGAATCTGCTCATCTAACTTCTGACATATAGAAAAGCTTGGTGAACCTTCTTCCGCAATTCACTTTCCCTAAAACAACCCATGACAAGAACTCATTATCTCAAGTTCTTTCCTTCCACTTTGATTTTCTTTTTAACACATTATTTTCAAAAAAATTAATCTATGGATTGGCTGTTTGGAATTTGGATCTTAGATATAATTCACGGAAACAAAAACATTCTTGAGAAAAATAAATTCCTTTTGATTAAGTTTTTGGAGTAGGATCGTAATGGGGACCGAACAAATTGATTCTCACCCCAACATCAAAAGTGAGGTAAGTGAGCCCTTAGATATAGTAAAATCAACTAAAAGTAAATTGCTTTTGCACACATGGCAAATTCTCATTGTAGGTTCCCTGCTCGGTCTGGTCTGGTCTGGTCTGGTCTGGGTCTCCATCTCAATTTCCTTTCCTACAATACTACAGAAAATATTATATTTTGAAAAAACTTTTCCAGCCTAGAAAATTTATTTTCCTAAAAAAAATAAAATTCCCTATCATGAAAACAACCCTGGGAATTCTTTATTCTTTGAGACTTGAGAGTAAACATTTGCGACAAGACAAAAGAGTAAAAGACAACGTTTCTCAAAATATTCATGAAAAAAAAAAGTCAAGGCAAAACAAAAGCCATGGATTCCGTGCACATTAGGGTTTGATCGGGATTGATTCCGTGTGGTCCCCACATTACAGAATAGCGACACGCGGCAAAAGCTCCGTAATATCCTTATCTGCCACGTGGCATCAAATTTACGGAATAAACTGCAATAATTTAACATGGAGAGCAGGACTAATATTGAATCCGGGAATGGAGTGTATATACCAAACTAAGGGATTTAAATTTCGGTGCCTCTTTTATTACTGGAAACAGCATGCAGTAAGGATAATTCTGCACTACCCTATTTTGATAATGGCACAACTATCTTAGTTTTTTTTGTGGCTGTTACAATATTCAAAGATGGTATCACAACCCTATCGGAAAAATGTAAAACAAAGAGAGTAGTGACATTATCAATATATGATAGCGGTGATATTATTCTCCTATAAATATTGTTCCTTTTTATTTCTTTATAGAATAAACATGTATGCTTACTTAAATTACAATAATAACGCCGTGAAATTATCCTACATCTTGGTTTGAGGATACTGGAGTTGGGATAACTATAGCATCTCTCTAAATATGATTCTCACTTGCCCTAAAAACTTAGGTGGTTGCATGTACTGTGATGGGATCAGTAAACCTATTATAGGTTCAAGAAGGAAAACGAGGGTACATGGAATTCTCATTTAACATTAAGGGCTCGTTGGGTGCCGAGAAGATTTTGATTTTGATTTCTCATGATCCAGATCAAATCCTTGGCTTTCCAAATCAACGAGTGACAGCGAAAAAAATTAGATTTCCAAATATGCTATGGAAATAAGTAATTGGAAATCCACAGATCTGGTAGTTTCCTTCACCCTCTTTGCTCCTCAACCTCTCCCCTCCATAGGAAGTACCCCCTTCCCTCTATGTCTAGCTTCTTCCATATGAGCTGGCGGATCTATTCATTTTGTATTCAAAACTCAATTCCAAATCCAAATACAAAATATGAGGTATCCAAACGGGCTCTAAATGTGCAACCAAATGGCAGATAAAGTTGAAACTAGCCCTTGTAGGGCTGTTCTCCAAGGGGAATGAAATCCTTGGATAAGATGTTCTTGGGATTGGTTGAATAATTTGATATTAAATAAACCTCTTGTATAAGATTACCCGAAACATTGGGTTTTTCTCGTTGTAAACGGGGATGGTAAGCCAATCCAAGGACAAAATAAATCCCGACATGCAATTTGGGTTGCACTTCTGATTGTATCCACGTATGTCTTAGTCACATTCCATTGGCGATTCCTCAGTGGTCAGGTCATTTTGCTTCTATGATCCTACTTCTAAGTCCGGGTCAAAAACCATTTCAAATTGGGAAAGAGGACTTCTCAAGTCTTGCGATTCCAGCTTCTAAAGTCAACTTACTCGGGATAATAAGGGCAACTTACTCAGGATAATAAGGGCTAAAAGGGCCTAGCTCAATGAACTAGGTACATTATACACAAATAGGGCTAGGGTTATGGAAGAATAGGTGGAAGAAATTCAAGCAAAAAAGAAGAAGATAAAACTATAGTCTTAGAAACAAAAAGCAGGAAAAAAAAGTCTTGTCCCTTTGAGTAGGTTTTTTAAAAGGGCAGTGATAAATCGACTCCCCAAATGGATAAATCAACTCCCCATGTGTCTATCTCTCTCCTCTTTCTCTCTCTAACCTAGAGGAGAGAGAAAGACACATGGGGAGTCGATTTATCAATTTGGAGAGTCGATTTATCACTCCCCTTTTTAAAATTATGAAAATACTTCTTATAAATAGACATAAGTGAATGACATATAAAGGGTATTTTCACACAATAGAGCCCTCCATTAGGATCTAGGACACTCAAATCGGATTTTGTGGCTACATCTAAGTCACGATTCAAAATAATTTCAGACCTTAGGATATGGATCCAATGAAGAAAGTTCAGATCCGGCCGTTGTGCCTAAATCCTGTCCATTAACATTCAAATCCTGTAATCCATTTAAAATTTAAAGCTTGATATCCGTTTCTTCTCCATCGGTTTGCTAGTAGGTCTCTAGTATATTTGGATCACTTGAGTCCTTTGTTTTACCCTATCTAGTGTGTCTCAAGGATAGAAATGGTTGTTTTCGTACTTAATCGATTCATCTTTCTTTTTCGTTTAATTAACCGGTAGGAGTCTCCACCAAACCCAGCTTGCATACCGAAAAAAAAAATGTTACAGTAGGGCAGAATTTCATGGTAACAAAAACGTGTAGGCTGTGTTTGGATTATCGGAATCAAGAATCGAAATCAACACATATTCCGGTCCCTTTTCTAATTCTCCGTTAAACAGATTGAGAAAAGAATTAAATAAAAATTTTAATTCAAGAAAATTCGAAGAAAAATTTCATTCTAACCAGGTAGAATCAGAATACAACTCTTGGGGTGGGAAATAGATTCCGGCATTTCCCCCCCTCTAATTCTGCCCGGATGGTAATACCACCCCTTTGATTCCATTTTTTTTTAACCAAATGCCAGATTCAAGTAGCATGGGAGTCAGATTCCGATTCTATAGCACTCGATTCCAGCAATCCAACTACACTCATAGGGTGTTACGATTGCACGATGGATGATTTTTGATTATGCACTTAGGAATGACAAACCTGAAGTGCCTACTGATGAGAGTACTGCTGCGGATTTGGCTACCTATGAAAAATGGGAACAGTCAAACTGCATGAGCCTTATGATTATGAAAAGCACGATCTCTACCTCTATCCGAGGAGGCATTCCCGACTCAGAGGAAAATGAGGAATTTACTGCTAGAGAGTACCTACAGGCACTAGAGGATCAGTTTAAGGGATCGTTTTAGGCTCTTGCCAGTACACTGATGATGAAGATGATCACTATGAAGTACAATGGTAGTAGTGGTGTGAGAGAGCACATTATGCGAATGAATGACATGGCCTTCCAGCTAAATAAAATGAACATGGAGATCTCTGAGGATTTTCTTGTTCATTTCATTATGACATCTCTTCCTGCGCAGTTTACTCCATTTAAAATTAATTACAATACGCAGAAAGAGAAGTGGGAAATGAGTGAACTCATAGCCATGTGTATTCAAGAAGAAGAGAGGTTGAAGACCGAGCAACCTGAAAGTGCTCATTACACCACAGAGAGAACGTCAAAGGGTCACTTTAAGAAGAAAACCAAAAGAAAGGGCTTTGGGAAAGGCAAGAAGAAGGTAGCAGGTGGTTCGGCTCAACAGGGCTTGACCGGTGGGATGAAAAATCGCATTAGGTGCCATTTCTGTAAGAAACTTGGTCACATAAAGAAAGAGTGCTCCATGTATGAATGGGGTTGAAAACCAAGTGAAAAGACATCAGTAATGGTAACCCAACTTTGACTTAGCAAAACTATCTTCAAAGTTTAATGGGTAACAACTAATTACTGATATGTGTCTGTTTGGCACTGAAAGTAAGAATAATGCCCAGTTAAAGGAAGTTCAGTGCGTATTGTTACGAAAAGTAAAGATTGAGTAAATACTCTTAATGGAGTTGTTTGATATTAAATGTTTATGGTGACAGGGACATAAGGAAACTCCACCCATATGAACACAGAAGTGGTGCCGCTTCAATCAAGAGCTTTTGGTTACTCTTGTAAATATTCATGAAACCAGGATTAGCACCTGGCCAAAATAGTCCTAAGGCTGTTTTTAGAAAACCTCTGTTGAATCTGGATAATTTTATGTGTGTAGTATTTTCAGTTTTAATACAAAGGAGTATTGGTTTAATCTATGGACACCAATAACTTCATTAGAACTTTAAAGTACTTACACTAATTGAAGGTTTAAATCGAAAGATACCTTCTTATACATAGAAATTATCAGTAGAATAGGTATAACACTATGTCACAATCTAGTGGGGAATTGTTGGTGTAGTTTGTAACATAGTGTAGACTATAGTGTGGGAACTCAATCCCCACATCGAAAAGGAAAAGGATTTAGGCGTTTACAGTTTTTTTTATTATACAGACATGACTCTTCAAGTAAAACTTGTTATAAGAGTCATATCTTATTGTAAAAACATGATTCTTCAATTAAAACCTGTTAGAGGAGTCATATCTTATTCTAAAGAAATGACTCTTCAATTGAAACCTGTTAGAAGAGTCATATTTTATTGTAAAGACATGACTTTACAATTAAAACATGTTAGAAGACTCATATCATATTGTAAAGACATGACTCTTCAATTAAAACTTGTTAGAAGAGTCATATCTTCTTGTAAAGACATGACTCTTCAATTAAAACCTGTTAGAAGAGTCATATCTCTTGGATTATGACCGTTGGTTTAATATAAATAGAAAACTGTTAAGTGTATGAATATATATCTTTTCCTTCCTTCTCCCTATTCTCATAGTTTCATACAGAGAGTTAAGAGTGCTTTATTGTATCCTAGAGGAGAATTGCCCAGACAATATCTTATTTAAGATAGTGATTAATCACGCTTCAAAGCCTTTATTTTGTTTCTATTTAAAATTATTCTAACAGTTTTCACCCTTTCATCGTATAAAATCTCTATTTACATATAAAGGGCCGCCACCACATATAATTTCTTTACGAATAGATATGAACTTGCATATACCATAACACAGTGTGTATTGTTCCTCTGCTCGTCAGTAACTTGTGAAAATGATTATACACCGGATTTGGAAGTATCATCTCTCATTACCTAAAACAAACAATCTCTCACGGAAATGAATGAGAAAGTCACGGGATTGGAAAAGATTATCACGGGATATAAAATTTTTTTATGGTTTTCTTAACAGCTTTGTCTGTAACACACAATCTCTCACTCCTCCTCTTATTCTATAGCAAACTGACAGATAAAAACAAGAATGTTTTTAGAGGGATGATGCATGCAATCCCTTGCTTTAATAGCTTATTCGAAACAATAGTCATTTAAAAAGTTTGTCTGCCGAAAGGAATGTTATATCACGAGATGTTATATGGTGTAAGCCAATGTACTCCGGTATGCTTCAAAAAGTAATGTACAGACCACGTCATAGGATTATCCAAACCGTCCATGTGATGGAACACGACGTAAATAAGTTGTGCCCCTCTGATCTGTAGAGGTTTCCATAATATGCTGTTCCTCTATAGATCGGAGGGTTGGGATCATCCTATAGAAAGGGTTTTAGGCACAAACTATTTACACTATGGCACATTACATGGACGGTTTGGATCATCCTATAGTGTGGTCCATACAATACTTTTTGAAAAAAAGGGGACTATAAGGGCTTACACCATATAAAAACTCGTTATATCACAATAAATTGATTTAGGCTACTAATATTGTGTAGAAAATCGAGAGATCAAAGACACAAAAATTCGATACACTTGTTCACACAAAAATCAAATTAAGAGGCAAATAACCAAAGCCCACATACACAAAGGACAAAGAAGATGCAGAGAGAGCCTTCTCTTCTTTGTTTGAATATAATATTCAAAATTCAAACAGCACAACCAAGCAAGAGAGAGAAATATTTTGATTCAACATACAATCGGATATCCTCTTCTTTTGTCAGACCGTTTTCTCACAGACCCTCTACGGCTCTACTCTCTGCCAAATCGTTTTGCACATAAGTGCCTTTTTGTAAACATAAAATAAGTATCCTAAAAGAACTCTAACTAGCCTAAATCACTAGGACTAAAACACCCACTACTACTCCTCTTTTAAAGAGAACAGCAACTCAAATTCCTAACAACCTAAACAGATTATAACGCTAGTCTTCAAGATTCCTGGTTTAATTCGGATTCAACTACTAAGTCGACCTACATCTGCCCATGTGTGCCCGCATCACGCCGTGCCATGTGCCGCACTGCCCGTGCTCGCCGGCCTGGCCCCTCCGGCGCATGTCTAGAGTCGGCGGTGACTCTCAACACCCACCCTCAACGCTGACTCTCTACGGGTCACGCCAAGTTCCTTTCGAAACTTCACAGACTTCTTGTAGTTCAGCCCTTTGGTGAATATGTCGGAAACTTGATCATTTGAACGAACTGATATAAGAGAAATTTCTCCACGAAGCACCTTCTCTCTGACGAAGTGATGATGTACTTCCAAGTGCTTCGTTCTGGCATGGAACACTGGATTTTCCGCAAGCTGGATCGCATTCTCATTGTCACATTACAACCCCACCATATAATCGGTATCTTGGTGTAGGTCTTCCATCAGCTGCATTAACCATACACTCTTTTGTGATGCCATAGCCACAGCACGATACTCCGCTTCAGTTGTGGATAGAGAAACGGTCGTTGCCGTTTACTACACCATGAAACGACTCCCGATCCCAAGCTAAAAACATACCCTGCAGTAGATCTCCGTGTGGAAAGATCTCCAGCATAATCCGCATCACAAAATCCCACAACTTCACATTCACTACATTTTTCATAGAAAATACCAAAATCCATTCTACCTTTTACATACCTCATTATTCGACGAATTGCATCAAGGTATGGTTTTCTCGGCTTTTGCATGAATTTGTGCTATATCGGGTCTAGTGAGAGTTAGATAAACAAGACTGCCCACTAGCTGGCGATACATACTCTTACTTTCAAGTTCTTCTTGTTCCTCTACTCGAACCTTTGTATTAATCTTCATCTGAGTCGCAATTGGATTGCACTCAGCCATCCCGAACCACTTGAGTAGATCTTCGACATATTTCTGCCGACTTATAAATATCCCTTTCTCAGTTTGATCCATCTCAAGACCAAGAAAGTCACTAAGATCTCCCAGCTCCACCTGAAAGCGTGTTCCAAGATTGACTCGGATTCTTATGATCTCCTCCAAATCGTCTCCAGTAACGATTAGATCATCAACATACACAAGCACCACTGAAATTTATTGTCTGTGAACTTCTCAAACAAACTAGAATTCGACAATGTCACTGAATAACCACTAGCAGTGAGAAACTTTGCTATCTTACCATACCACACTCTTGGAGCCTGCTTCAAACCATATAAAGCCTTCCTCAACTTGCACACATATTACGGATTCTTGGTAATCTCAAACCCCCTAGGTTGCTCAATGAAAATTTCTCGATCCAATTCACCATGCAAGAATGCATTATTCACGTCCATCTGCCATAACTTCCACCCTTTACAAGCAGCAAGGGCAATGAGTACACGTACCGTAGTGATTTTGGCTACTGGACTGAACATCTCATCGTAATCAAGCCTGTACTTCTGAGAGAAGCCACGAGCAACAAGTCTCATCTTGAACCTTTCAACCGACCCATCTGCTTTGGTCTTTATCTTGCACACCCACTTACACAAAATACGTGACACTCCAACCGATAGTGAAACTAGATCCCACGTTTCATTCTTTTTCAAGGCTAGGATCTCATCTTCCATTGCTTCCTCTCATTCAGGAACACCTTGGGCTTCTTCAAAAGACGTCGGTTCGGTATTACCGATATCCTCAACTAATGTCGCTGTATATGCCATAGCTTCAGACTTTGAAATTTCTGAGCTTTCTTCTCTGGACATTTCCTCCTCTTGAGGTTCTGTAGAATCGGCATCACCTCCGCTAAAGTCGTTGTCGAACAGAATGACTGTCACATCACAATTGCTCGTGTCCACCAAGCTAGTGACATCCACTACCTTTGTAATCATCAGAGCAGCTTGACAGGAATCATCATGTTCTTCTTTGATAGAGAGAAAAGAACTCCACTCTTCATCACTATCTTCCCTTCAAGGATCTTTCGATATTGCAGAATTACTTTCCTCATTCTTCTTCTTTGGTGCATAGAAATTTTTGGCAAAGTGGCATGTCTTACCACAATTGTAGCATGTCCATCTTTTTCCCTTGTTCAAAGGTTGTTTCTCATAACTGCTTGAGGCTCCCCCATGATCAGAACTTCCTTTTGATCTGATTTGACCTTTGGCTTACCTTTCTGATTCTTAAAATTCTGAAATTTCCTTCCTTGACCAGCAAAGAGAACCTCCTCGTTCTCCTTTATCGTAGATCTAGCCATATGCTTGGCTAAGCTCTCTTGGTTAGTCAAGAGACTCTCCAGTTCCACTAGCGTTGGTTGAGTTAGCCATCCTTGGATTGTTGTGATGAAACCACAGTACTCAGGTTTCAATCCTCGAATAATAATCCTCTGCATCCCTGTCTTCGAAATTCTGGACTCTTCGTCGAGCTGCGATATTTCATGACAGATCTTCCTCACCTACATGAAATACTCGGGAATTGTCATATTCCCCTAAGATACGGAGCCTATCCCATTCTCAAGCATCTGGAGTCTAGCGTCATTTGTCTTTGAAAACAAAGTGGCAAAGACATCCCACACTTCCTTCGGTATCTTGGCATCTCGAATATAATTGAGAAAATTCCTCTAGATGGTTGCCTTCAACATGAATATAGCTTTACCAGCTTTGATCTTCCACTTTCTCAAAGCATCTGAGGTTTCTACACCTCCACTGGGAGAAGTGATTTCTGCATCGTTCACAATTTCCCATAAATCTTTCCCTTGGAGATACGACTCTATGCAAGATTTTCAATATGAATAATTTGAAGGAAAATTTTTCATGTGAAGTCGGAAAAATAGGGAAATGTCCGATTGAAGTCACCCAATTTCAACATGTCCAAGTGGTGTCGAAACCCAATTCCTGCCTGAAAAAGTGACACAAATGCCCCTCGTCAAATCGAAATGGTTTTTACAAACTCCCTCAAGTAAACCCTATTTTCATCCTCTCTTTTTTTCCAAGCAAGTTTTTACAGCCATCTTCTTCTTCTTTTTATAGCTATTTTTAGAGCCATCTTCTTTCCAAGCCATCTGTTTTCATCTTCTTCTTTCGAAGCCATTTTTTACCTCCATTTTTAGAGGTTTCTTGAACACCATATTTTTTCCTCTTTTTTCCTTTCCAAGCCATCTTCTTCTTCTTTCCAAGCCATCTTACATTTCATTTTTTACTTCCCTTTATTATTTTGCCACCACCGAAAACCCCTCGTTTTTTTCTTCCTCAAATCCCTGGTGGTCGAAATCAAAAGGGGCGAGATTTAGATTCCATTTTATAAGTTTTGAAGCCCTCATTTTCTTCTTCCTCCATAAGCCTTGTGTCGCCGTCATTTTCTTATTCTTCCAACCACTCGTTTTCTTCTTCCTTCAAAATCAAAACTTCCACATGTTTTGTTCTTCCTCCAAAACCCTTGGCTTCGCCACTGCTGTCACCGTCACCGTCTGCTTCCTTCCGGCATTTAGTTTCTCGGCGTAAATAAGTGGAATTTTTTTTGACATCGATAATCCGTTGTTTAGACTTGATACCCCCTGTAAATATTGGATAATCCCCATTTATATTTGGAAACGTTGTTTTTCTTATGATCTAAAACCTATTTTAAAACTAATAACTGATATTTGGATTTTTTTTGTTTCATTTTGTTGGTGTGTTGTGCAGAAGTTGTTATGGTATAAATTGATAACCTCAGTAAAGAATTGGATAACCCTTGTTTCTAAATTGATAACCTCAGTATAAATTGGATAACCTCTATATAGATTTGGATAACCTCAGTATAGAATAAAGATCAGTATGGAGTTGGATACCTTAGTCTAAAATTGATAACCTCTGTATACTAGGATAACCCTTGTTTATACTTAATAACCAGTTGATAGGCTGTACTTAAAGTTAATAAGCAGATGATATGCCATCTTTATAATTTGTATCCCCTATGTATAACTTGGCATCCCATATGTATAACCTGCCATCCCTTATGTAGAATTGGATAACCCTTGTCTATAATAGGATAACCCCTCTCTATGATAGGATAACCCATGTTTATACTTAATACCAAATGATAGGCCCTCTTTGAACTTGGCATACCATATGCATAACTTGGCATCCCATATGTTTAACTTGGAATCCCTTATGTATAACTTGGAATCCCTTATGTACAATTGGATAACCCTTGTCTTATAATAGGATAACCCTTGTTTATAATGGTATAAATTGATAACCTCAGTATAGAATTAGATAACCCTTGTTTATAAATTGATGACCTCAGTAAAAATTGGCCAACCTCTGTATATTTGGATAACCTCAGTCTAGATAAGCTCAGTATAGAATAAACCTCAGTATAGAATTGGATAACCCTTATATATAAATTGATAACCTCAGTATAAATTGGGTAACCTCTGTATAGAATTGGATAACCCTTGTATATAAATTGATAACCTCAATATAAATTGGATAACCTCTATATAGAATTGGATAACCTCTGTATAGATAACCTCATTATAGAATAAACCTCAGTATAGAATTGGATAACCTCAGTATAACTTGGCATCCCATATGTATAACTTAGCATCCCTTATGTATAATTGGATAAGCCTTGTCTATAATAGGATAACCCCTCTGTATGATAGGATAACTCTTGTTTAAACTTAGAAGCCGTGCCGTTAGATTATCCATTTGAATTACTTGTGAGTTTCATGAAATTAGATCACAATACGAATAGGCAAACTAATAGATTATTTGTTTATACCTCTGGTATGAAACAAAAAAAACCCATCTTTCTTCTTCTTGCTCTTCTATTTTTCATTTTCATATGTTTGTTTAGATGTGTTGATTTCTGATGTGGGTTCTGTTTATTGATTATTTTAGCAATGAATTCAGTTCAGTTCTTTTAATCTCTAATGTGGGCTTTTTTTCATTTCTTTGTATCGTGAATGAATTCAGTCTAGTTAGAAGGCAACATAATTTGAATGAATTCATTTATTTGTCTCTTGAATTCATTCATTCATTTGTTTCTTTAATGTGGGCTGTTTATAACTTTTTGATGATGTTAGTACTGACCTCGATATATTTGTTCATTTGTTATATGGCTAAGGGAGGGAAGAAACCTGTAAGTGTACTCTATTGTAGTTTAATATTTGATGTAGTAGTAGTTCTTTTATGTTCATTAATGACTTAACCTGTCATGCAGGTTAAAAAAGTGCCGGCACGATGTTCACAAGCATGTTTTACAGCTGCCATGGAGGATGAAGCTGAGGGAATGGCATAAGAATGCTCTGAAGATGACTCCCTTCAAGGATTTGATGAATTTAGAAGATGTGGCGATGCACAAGCCCCTAATCAGAGCACTGCATTCTAATTGGAATGCACATACGAAGTCCTTTATTTTAGGGAGCACCGCAGTTCCCTTTGAAGCGACCGATGTTGTATTGGCGCTAGGCCTCTCACTGAGAGGACAAAGAGTAAACGTAGCTAGGGTAATCCCTAATGACAAGAGGAATCCCCCTCCTCTTGTGCCGGGTTGGGTGTTTCCCAAAGCATTTGCGATGGCACCGGAGATTGAGAAGAAGATTATGACGGTAGTGAACAGGGAGGACCAAGTGTCGATCGATGCAACGGTGAAGTATATTCTCCTTCACCTATTTGCGGGCAGACTAGACGGTCTTCTTCACGCAGACCGCACATCGGGCAGACCAAATGTTCTGGCCCTACATAGAGGACCTGCAGAAGATAGGTGACTACGCCTGGGGCTACGCAGTATATGACTGGTTAGTTGAGTACCTGTCATCTGGAATATACCTCGGCGGCGGCTCTTTGGTAATTCAGGTATGATGTCATTTCAGCTTTTTTAAATCATTATATGTAGTTTATTATATGTTCGCTAGTTTTATGACGATTAGGTGTATTATGCAGGTGTGGCTCTATGAGCATACCAAATTATGGGTTCCAAAGAATCCAGAAGCCCGACCACGTCTCCTAAAGTGGGACTGAAATACTAAGTCCGGGTCGGAGGAGGAGTGGCCGAAGTATCAATCGATCGAAAAAAGATGCATCGGTGGACATGAGGTGAGACATAACCAACATAGATTGTTCATTAATTATTATTTTTAAATGAGGTTAGATAATGATAATAGGTTATTGAAATCATCAGGTGGTCGTCTCATTAACTCTGGATGGGGAGGAATTACGGTACCTGCCCTCAAGC
This sequence comes from Tasmannia lanceolata, assembly GCF_043159265.1. Classification (NCBI taxonomy): domain Eukaryota; kingdom Viridiplantae; phylum Streptophyta; class Magnoliopsida; order Canellales; family Winteraceae; genus Tasmannia; species Tasmannia lanceolata. The sequence goes on along the minus strand of NW_027518684.1, from coordinate 29,673,383 downwards.
TACCAGGTAATGCACTTTATATTGTAATCACGGTATTTCATCGCTTATTTCTCTCCTTACTGTCCTTTTATTATTTACTCTTTTTGTATGGCAGGAGGATGATGAGTTGGGTTCGATAGAGGGGCTTCTATCGCTGACGCGTTCCCCTATGCCCCTGCATTTGCTAACCCACCCGAGAGACGAGAAAATGAGAGAGAAGACGAGCCAATTGGTGGTGGTGACTTTAACGATCCTCATGAGGGAGAGGACGAAATAGAAAAAGGAGAGAGAGGAGTTAAGGAAGGAGAGAGAGGAGACAAGGAAGGAGAGGGAGGACATAAGGAAGGCGAGTATGAGACAGTTGGTGGAGAGGGAGGAGATAGCAGAGGAGAGGGAACAAGTAGAAAAGAGGAGCTGAGAAAAGAGAGGGAGGATTTTGAAGAAGAGAAAGCTTCCCTTAGGAGGGAGACTGAAGAATTTAGGAAAGTGAGGGAAACTTTCCTAAAAGAGAGGGAGGGGGTGAAGAAGTAATAGAAGAAAGAGTTGGTGCATTGGATGAGGAGACAGTTGGTGTAATGGGGAAGGAGGGTGACAGTGTTTCGGAGGAGAAGGATGGTGATGTGTTGGAGGAGGCTCGAGTTGGTGTAGTGGAGGATGTAGTGGGGGAAGGAGATTGAAGATGAGTTGAAAAAGGTGGCTCTCACCATTACTGACAGTCCTCTACAAGTTCCAGATGTCTTGGAAATGGTGGCTGTCACCATTAATGACAGTCCTCTAGAGGTTGAGAGCACAACATTCATTATTAACATTAAAGACAGCCCTCTGAAGAGGAAGCATGCCGAAGCTCCTCCTATGGGTAGTATTGAAAAGGAAGTGAAACGGAGAAGGACCAGGGCTACGAGCAGGTTCAAACAATCACCCTTTGACGTGGAACCTCAAACCGATGAGCAGAAGATGAAGGCAGCCCCCAAGAAGGGCCCCCAGGGTGAAGAAGGGAGGGCAGGCAGGCAGAGCACAGCTATTCAGAAGCTCATAAAGTATAATAAAAAGTACGTAAATGCGAGGTTGTAGCACGTAGATTTATTTCTCACGGTAATGTGAGTGTGTTGCAATTTTAACGGCTCTATGATTATGCAGCTTGGAACTTATTACCTGCGATGATGGCACTAGGGTAATTGCGGAGGACTTGTACGAACTCTGGAGCCTTAGAGGGTACCTCGCAACCTCTGAAAGGTGGCATCACACTCCTCTCTTCAAATTTGGTTCGCATTAGGACCAATAGTAGTTTTGAATTAAATTCGAATCCTTTTTATTAACAGATAGTAGACATATGCGCGAAGGCTATTCACTCCAACTACCGTTCAACCGGTCAGAACCGAATTGCATTAGTTAGTTCGTCACTCTATGTAAGAGGGTTTCTCTACTTATGCATGTTACATAATACCTTTATTTAGTAATGTTCATTTCTTTCCAACTTAATATCTGCATACACGGTTGTTCAGGGGTATCTAACTGTTGGCCGTGACCGGATGGATATAAGAAGAAAGCTAGAGGTGTGGGCGGACGGGAAGAAGGTGTTGGCCGATGCTCTTGGGGATGAAGATCTGACCCAGTTGGATATGATCTTATTCCCATTATGTCAAAACATGCACTGGGCTCTTCTCGGGGTTGACTTGGTCAAAAAAGCCTTCGTCGAGTTCAATTCAGAAACGGGATTCAAATTTGAAAAACTGGTAGCACCGACCGTAAGTAAAATACCTTTTGTATAACACCATTTGATTGACACCCTAATTTATTTGTATAACACCGTATCACACCTTAATTTTTTTTTTCAGATAGACTGCATAAAGCAGTATTTCAAGGATCGTGGTATGAATATAAATGAGTTTCCGTATGAACAGAGGAGTGATTGCTCATAGCAAGACAATGGGTTAGTCAGAATAGAAAGTTTGTTGTAAAGTTGTTTAATTGTAAATGTAGTAAAGTTTTCTCACTGCTTTTTTCATTATTTATTATGCAGCTTTGACTGTGGATTGTTTGTTCTACAATTCATCGACCATCTTTATCGCGGTGCCCCTTGGGAATTTGGCCCGACAGACATCCCCGACATGCGTCAGGCTCTTTGTCAAGGATTTCTACAGGGGGGTTTGGAGAGTGTAAAGCTAGCAAAGATGATTGAGTTCTTGTATACATTGTGTTTTGAGTTGTTGTAAACATTTTGTTTTGTGTAAATGATTGAGACATTGTAAACAGTGACTGAATTTTCAGTGTAAATGATTGAGACATTGTAAACATTGTAAACATTTTGTTTTCAGTTGTACATATACAGGTTTGAGTAAACAGTGACTGAGTTGTTTGAAACCCATGTATACATGTTTGGGATGTTGCTGAACAAGCACCATTGGGTGCTGAAATCTGACAGCTGCACAAGCACAATTGGGTGCTGACTAAGTAGGGAATGTTACTGTTTTTCAAATCTTAACTGTTACGACAATAGGATGATCCAAGCCCTCCATTTGATGGGCCATAACATAAATGGGTTGTGCCCCCAAAATAATTTGCAGCCCCCCAATCTATAGAGGTTTCCATAATATGCAATTTCTCTTTAGATCAAGGGTTAGGATCATCCTGTGGAAATGATATTTTGGGGCGCAATCTATTTACGTTGTGGCCCATCAAATGGACGGTTTGGATCATTCTACGTTGTGGCCCACCATACGACTCAGAATTTACAAAATAAATTCGTATCCATAAAAACTGGGGACTATATAACCGCTTATTCTCTCTCTCCATCCAGTTTTTTCAAAATCATCTATGGCCCACACCATAGGATGATCCAAGCCGTCCATTTGATAGGCCACATCGTAAATAGGTTGTGTCCCAAAAAACCATTTCCATATGATGATCCTAGCCCTCAGATATAAAGAGAAATTGCTTATTATGAAAACCCATATAGATTGGGATACTGGTTTTTAAAAAAGAAATAGAAGCTCTCACGGAGCTCCGTAATTTTATACGGAGCTCCGTGGTTTTCCACGGAACTCCGTACACGGAGCTCCATGGGAATTAAAAAAAAAAAACACAGTAGTTCACACGGAGCTCCGTGTGAGCTACTGGTTTTTTTTAAAAAAAAACAGTATATCACACGGAGCTCCGTGTGAATGTACGGAGCTCTGTGAGAGCTTCTGCAGTTTTTTTTACAAAACAGTAGTTCACACGGAGCTCCGTGAAAATGTACGGAGCTCCGTACATGTTTCTGGTTTTCTTTAAAAAGTGCCAGTAGGTCATACGGAGCTCTGTGAAAATGTACGAAGCTCCGTGCGAGCTTATGGCTCTTTTTAAAAACCGGGCCCCAGTTGCCCTTTCAACTTCAACTTCCTTTTTCCCCCCTCTCTCTCCCTTCTCCAAATACCCTTTTCCCCCCCTCTTTCTCTCCCTTCTCCAAATACCCTTTCCCCCCCTCCAAATCCCTTCTCCAAATACCCTTTTTCTTCCATCCAAACCCAAAATTCACTCATTATCTTCCATCCAAACCCTTTTTTCTTCCCAAAATCTTTCCTTTTTTCGTTTTTCCCTCGCGTGTGGATGGCACGTGGTGAGCACTCACTCGTTCGTCGCAACGACAATCCTTCTCGAAAAAGGGCTACGGAATCTGACCTAGAAAACCCTTCCCTCTTCGACAGTCCATCCGCATGCGACACATGGAACAAGATTTCTAATCGGGGCATCCTAACGGGTAGGTACGTCGATCCTCTCATCTGTGAACGATTCCATCTCCTTCATTGCTTCGATACCTTGGGTTGGACACCCATCCTTCAAATTAATGAACTTGTGTACCCCCGTTTAGTTAAGTTGTTCTATGCGAATCTTCACATCTCACCTTCAAATTTTCTAATTGAAACACACGTGAAGAAAACTACCATCAAGATGGACCAATGACAGTTTAGTACTCTCCTAGGCATTTCATCGGCAGGCATCGAGGACTACTTTTGGCCCGGTGATAAAATTGATACAACTAACGTTCCTAGAGAGACCGTTTATAGCACTATCGCCAATGATTATGACCAGAACATCTGCGTTCGATCTGCTCATCTCAATCTTGCTGCAAAAATGCTTCATAATCTCATTTTCAGCAACATTACCCCTCGCAGTGGGCTGACTGATGCCTTGTAGCCCCTTGAGGCCTTCATCATTTATTGAATCTTAGAACATCGCCCCCTGAATCTGGCCAACATTATATTTCATTTCATGAGTGAAGCCCCTCGACGGGCCCGTTCGTCCATGCCCTATGGTATGCTTTTGACCTGAATTGTCATGGCCTATGATGTTCCTCTTTCTGGTGAGTTGACCTGCACTCCTATTGCTCCATTTGATGGACGATCCATAAACAGGATGCAACTGGGTGTTGCCCCAGAGATTCAGGACGAGGAGTCAGACGATGAGGACGACGCAGCTCAGGACATTGAGGACCACGACGAGGCAGCTCACCACGTTAAGGAGCAGGACCATCAGGCACCCGCGGACATGGACACTTCACAGGACCTGAATCGGGCATGTACCCATCAGGATTTATTGGCCCTGCAGCAGACACTTGAGCGCTCTATGACCTCTCAATTCCAGCAGCTCCATACTCATATAAATAATCACTTTACATCATTTCGAGAGTACCTCTCCAGCGGTCAGTGGGGTTAGTATCCAGCCAGTTCATCACACCCTCCACCTCCTCCAGAGCAGTAGTCGGATTATGCTCCTTTCATCACAGCGCTAGCCGATGTTCACTCATTTTGGGCTTTTCTCTGCTTTTGATCTGATGGTTGATCTGTATAGGCTACTTAGGTTATCTTTGTATGTATGGTGAACATGGTTAGCAGTAGACTCAGCTATGTTTTGATGATTATGGAAGTATGTTTGTACTGTGAGCCGTGGCTTCTCTTTTTGTTATGAGCGTTTGTGGCCAAGCACCTCATTATGTGTTGATTTTATGTATGGCCTTTCACCTTATATGACATGTCCATTGCCTATGCTATTTTACATATACAGGTTTGAAACAGATGCATCTGTGTGTGCTGAAATCTACAATGGATGTCTGAGCAAAATAAGATCTCAAATCTGAATTTGTGTGACAGAGAATAGGTGATGGATGTGTACTCTGTTGGGTGCTGAAATCAGTATTTTTGGGTGTTTATGTGAAGTGTTGAAATCTGACAGCTGCACAAGCTGGAGCAGCAGTTGTGTACTGTCTGTTCTATCACTAATTACTTACTATAGATCTTGAAACCTTTTTTTTGTATCATTACATCAAGCTCCTACAAAAAATTAACACAATTCATCCACATGATTACATAAAAAAGTGACTACATATATTCATTTCATCCACATGATTACCTCAAAAAGTGATTACATATATTCATTTATCCACATGATTACATCAAAAAATGTGGATGAAATGAATAAATTCATCTACATGATTACATCAAAAAATGACTATACAAATATTCAATTCATCAAAAAAAAAGAGAATACACCAAGCCCCTACAAAAAGAACGGAGTTTGACAAGATACACCCGACCTATTGAATATAGGTGCAGAAGCCCCAATAGCACTCTGGTCAGGAAGCTGCGCTACGATAGGAGTTTCTTTGCAAGTTCTTTTATTGTGACCAAGCTGTCCAGATTTACTGCAGTTGTAATGTAATCCACTCTGCAATTCACGATCCGTTCTTCTCGTTCGCGGCCTTCCAGGTGGTCATCTTGTACGCGGCGGTATTACTTGCATGAAAGGTTCGAGAGGGACCTGCCATTGGGTGCGATCTAATGTGGGGTACAACACCTCATCATACGTTTGCTGATATCGGTCCACTTTGTAGCAAGGCTTACAGAAGGAATACATATTTTTTCTTTTGTGATGGCAATCGCTGCCATGGCATGTCCGCACGGTAGTCCGATCGTTTGGAACACACGACAACTGCACGTTTGAAGATGCAAGTTTACAGAATCTTGAATTTGAAGGGACCGTACTTCGAAAACATGTAAACCAGCTCGATATGCCACGTACTGCAGGCTTTCTTCCTTTGCCAGTCTGATATGTTTTTCTGCATTATTGGTTAACTGTGTCCGCCACTCATCACCATATACCCGACGTTTCTGAAGAAGTCAGAAGTCTTCCATCTAGTGTGCTCCACCAATGATGCAATCGGCAATTTCCTCGCATTCTTCAAGACTGCATTGAAGCACTCTGATCTGTTGGTTGTAATGACATCATATCTATTTTTCGTAAAATAAAAACTAGCCCAGCTTTCCTTCGGAACTATGCTTATCCACTTGTGAGCATTTTCATTCCTTGCTTTAATTTGTTCCATGGTATCTTTAAAAACACTCTCCCTCAGAGTGCGGGAGCTCTCCAAAATAACCTCTTAAGTAGGACATCTTTGAACTCAGAGTAGAAATTGGCGGCAAGGTGACGCATGCAGTAACTATGATGAGCTTGTGGTAAGACTTCAGGTACCACCTGCATCAACCCCTTCTGGCTATCGGAGCATATCATGATTACGTATGACTCCGAAGGCATTACGTTCTGCTTGAACAAAGTAAAAAACCAGCTCCAACTATCTTCGTTTTCGTTCTTGACAACTGCAAATGCCAAGGAAAATAATCCGTTGTTGCCATCGACCCCACATGCAATCAATAAGACTCCATGATACTTTCCACGCAGATGAGTTCCATAAACCAAAACTAGAGGTCTGAGAGTTCGATTGAAAGAACGTATACAGGGGCCAAATGTCCAAAACATGCGAACGAACGTATCGTCTCCCTTTGGACACAAATCTCTCGCTCGAAACACACGAACAAAGCTGCCGGGATTTGTTCTCTCCAGCTCAACCGAGAGTGCATGCAATATGCGGTAAGTGTCCTCTACGTTCCCGCACTTAATTTCATTGATGATGTTCATCGTGTGGTACGCTTTCCGATAGCTTATAGTCACACCCCACTGCATCCGATATATTCTATTATGACCATTGTCGACTTGTCTTCCGGACGAGCAAATAAGCGTAGGCATTCTCCTGCGACCCAAGCAGATGTAGCATGAGGGTGATCAATGCCACTTATCGGCGATGTACACGTATGGTCGGGTACAAAAGTCTTAACTAGCACATAATTCAAATGAGTACTGCCCGTTATATGAAATATGACCTCGAACGCCATACTTCCTGGGGGTGGAATTTACTCTCACGAATGTAAATCTTTGCCGGATTGCATACTCTTGAATCGCCTTCTTAAACTGCTTCATATTCGGAAAGATTGCTCCAACCTTTAACTGATCAAATTCAATATTATCGACATCTTCATCATGGGCCCCAACATACATGTCCTTTGCTCCCATTAGCCGACTAGAGCGAGGAGAACCCACTGCGATGGGTTCTGCGCTCAGATTTACACCAACGTTTCCACAATGGACACCATTCCGATCATCATCATCATGATTATCATCAACGCCGTCGGCATCATCATCGTCGTCTTCTTCAAGATCATAATCGTCGTCGTCATCGTGATCATCATCATCATCATCATCTTTGCCTTGTCCAATATCACATCCGACCTAACCATCCTTCACAGAAAAGTCATCTTCAAACTCATCATTGATGTCTGCTTTCGGAACTGCCTCATTTTGTCTATCATCGAAATATTCCCTCGCATAGTCTGCAACAAACTCCACATGGTTCGAAATTACCTCATTTTATCTATCATCAAAATATTCCCCCGCATAGTCCGCAGCAAACTCTACATCGTTCATACACGGATCATTGGTAAATCCTTTGTTTAAGAGGTCCCGAAACATTCCTGAAGAAGTACAATACCATTGACTGTCATTAGGTTGGGCTGAATCACCTCCTGTAACACTAACAAATTCATCTTCAAAGTCTTTTCCCAAATCCACTTCCAAGATTGGGCTTTTCAAATTTCAGCGTTCTCTATCCCTTACAGGTGGAATCGAAACAGAAGGTATTGGTGGATGATGAGAGGGTTGAGAAACACACACATTGTGCGGGGGAAGCATAGAGGGGGGCATACAAATATTGTTCGGGGGAAGCATAGACTTATTTATTGAATTAATACCCCCCGGGCTTCTGCTTTGGGTTATGTACAACATCACAGAATTGACCGCATCTTTGTAAAAAATCTTCATCAGAGACTGGAGGATATCATCATTACCAACATCAACTAAAGTGGTTATGTACGGATCAACAATGTATCGACATTTTATCGATAGTAACACCTCCCTACCTATACTCCCCATTATTTTACGGATAAGATCTTCAAAATCTAGCAAACTAATCCGACGGCTCACCGAAATCAATGACTTCCTCCCTCCGACATATTCCCAAGAAACTTCATCCTTTAAATAACCATCATAGTGTAAAAGAAACTCAGGCATTTATGAATACCTGCAACGACACGAAATGAACACAATTTTAATCATGTGTAAAGATAAAAAATTCAATAAGGTTGCCAGTTATAAAGAGGGGTTATAATGGACAAATAGGGCTTACCTATTGCATACGTTAACAATTTCAAGAAGAATCCCTTATGTCAAGTCTAGAGCAAATTATAAAGACTATACATTACAAATATCACAATTGCAAGTAGATTGCCAGCTCTAACCAAGGGGTTATGAAATACACAAAGGTGTTATCTATTGGATACAAGGTCTATCTGCTATATAACCTCACAATTTATACTGAGGTAATCCAACTCCATACTGATCATTGTTCTATACCGAGGTTATCTATATTGAGGTTATCCAATTCTATACAGAGGTTATCCAATTTATAGTGAGGTTATCAATTTAGAAACAAGGGTTATCCAATTCTTTACAGAGGTTTTCAATTTATACTGAGGTTATCCAACTCTATACTGATGTTTACTCTATACTAAGGTTATCTATACTGAGGTTATCCAATTCTATAAGAGGTTACCCAATTTACACTGAGGTTATCAATTTAGAAACAAGGGTTATCCAATTCTTTAATGAGGTTATCAATTTTAGAGTGAGGTATCCAACTCTATACTAATGTTTATTCTATACTAAGGTTATCTATACTGAGGTTATCAATTTAGAAACAAGGGTTATCCAATTCTTTAATGAGTTTATCAATTTTAGACTGACGTATCCAACTCCATACTAATCTTTATTCTATACTGAGGTTATCTATACTAAGGTTATCCAATTCTATACAGAGGTTATCCAATTTATACTGAGGTTATCAATTTAGAAACAAGGGTTATCCAAGTCTTTATTGAGGTTATCAATATTAGACTTTGGTATCCAACTCCATACTGATCTTTATTCTATACTGAGGTTATCTATACTGAGGTTATCTACATTGAGGTTATCCAATTCTATACAGAGGTTATCCAATTTATACTGAGATTATCAATTTAGAAACAAGGGTTATCAAATTCTTTAATGACGTTATCAATTTTAGACTGAGGTATCCAACTCTATACTAATCTTTATTCTATACTGAGGTTATCCAATTCTATACTGAGGTTATCCAATTTATACTATTATCAATTTAGAAACAAGGGTTATCCAATTCTTTAATGAGGTTATCAATTTTAGACTGAGGTATCGAACTCCATACTGATATTTATTCTATACTGAGGTTATCTATACCGAGGTTATCCAATTCTATACATAGGTTATCCAATTTATATTGAGGTTGTCAATTTTTAAACAAGGGTTATCCAATTCTTTGATGAGGTTACCAATTTTAGACTGAGGTATCCAACTCTATACTGATGTTTATTCTATACTTAGGTTATCTATACTGAGGTTATCAATTTAGCAACAAGAGTTATCCAATTCTTTAATGAGGTTATCAATTTTAGATTGAGGTATCCAACTCTATACTGATCTTTATTCTATATTGAGGTTATCCAATTCTATACAGAGGTTATCCAATTTATACTGAGGTTATCAATTTAGAAACAAGGGTTATCCAATTCTTTAATGAGGTTATCAATTTTAAACTGAGGTATCCAACTTCATACTGATCTTTATTCTATACTGAGGTTATCTATACCGAGGTTATCCAATTCTATACAGAGGTTATACAATTTATACTGAGGTTATCAATTTAGAAACAATGGTTATCCAATTCTTTAATGAGGTTATCAATTTTAGACTAAGGTATCCAACTCTATACTGATGTTTATACTTAGGTTAACTATACTGAGGTTATCCAATTTATACTGAGGTTATCAATTTAGAAACAAGGGTTATCCAATTCTTTAATTAGGTTATCAATCTTAGACTGAGGCATCCAACTCTATACCGATCTTTATTCTATACTGAGGTTATCCAATTCTATACAGAGATTATCCAATTTATACTGAGGTTATCAATTTAGAAACAAGGGTTATCCAATTCTTTAATGGGGTTATCAATTTTAGACTGAGGTATCCAACTCCATACTGATCTTTATTCTATACTGAGGTTATCCAATTCTATACAGAGGTTATCCAATTTATATTGAGGTTATCAATTTAGAAACAAGGGTTATCCAATTATTTACTGAGGTTATCAATTTATACCATAACAACTTCTTCAGAACACACCAACAAAATGAAACTAAACAATCAAAATATCAGTTATTAGTTTTAAAATAGGTTTCAATGTAACCCACCATCTTCCCTGGAAAGTAAGCTGGAAAAACCAGTGACCTAAAAAAAACTGAAAAAAAACTTGCACTTACCTATTTAGGAGGAGACCAGGTAAAATGAATTCGAATTCTCCATGATTTGAAAGAATACAGTTGAGGTTTTCTTCTTTCTCCTTGTAAAAAAGGCTTGGAGTGAAGAGAAGAAGAAAACATGGTGATTATACAGTTAAGGTTTTCTTCTTTCTTCTTGTAAAAATGGCTTGGAGTGAAGAAGAAAATGAAAATATGGTGATTATACAATTGAGGTTTTCTTCTTTCTTCTTCTAAAAATGGCTTGGAGGGAAGAAGAAGAAGGGAAGAAGAAGATGAAAACATGGTGATTATGCAGTTGAGGTTTTCTTCTTTCTACCTATAAAAATAGCTTGGAGTGAAGAAGAAGATGAAAACATGGTGATTATGTAGAAGAAAGGAGAAAGGAGAAAGGAAAAAGAAGAAAACCTCAACTGTAAAAATGGTTTGGAGTGAAGAAGAAAGAGGAAAGAAGAAAACCTCAACTATAAAAATGGTTTTGAGTGAAGAAGAAGATGAAAACATGGTTTACTTGCAAGGGAAGTAAGTAAAAACCATTTCGATTTGACAAGGGGTATTTCTGTCATTTTTTCAGGCGGGAATTGGGTTTCGACACAACTTGGACATGTTGAAATTGGGTGACTTCAATCAGACATTTCCCTATTTTTCCGACATCACATGGAAATTTTTCCTAATTTGAATTATTCAACTTCTCAACCCCGTTGACCGAATTGGTGAAATCCATCTCTTTGATCAAAGCTTTTGACGAGTGACAAATCTGAAGTCGGATCCCAGATCTACAACTTCTACGTCTGATCCCTGAGCGTAGACATGTCGGATCTCATCCCTAGAGGCTTGATCTTCTTCCTTTGGCTTTCTTTCACTATTCCCTGGCTAGTGGCTTTCTTTCACTATTCCCATCAGGGACGGTCGTTCACCGTCCCTGACAGATGAATTCGATGTCTGTACATCGGTCCCTGACTAATGGCTCTAATACCACTTGTAGAAAATCAAGAGATCAAAGACACAAAACTTTGATACCCTTGTTAACACAAAAATCAAATTAAGAAGCAAATAACCAAAGCCCACATACACAAAGGACAAAGAAGATGGAGAGAGAGCCTTCTCTTCTTTGTTTGAATATAATATTCAAAATTCAAACAACACAACCAAGCAAGAGAGAGAAATATTTTATTCAACATACAATCGGATACCCTCTTCTTTTGTTACACTGTTTTCTCACAGACCATCTACTCTCTGCCAAATTGTTTTGTACATTGGTGCCTCTTTATAAACATAAAATAAGTATCCTAAAAGAAATCTAACTAGCCTAACTCACTAGGACTAAAACACCACTACTACTCCTCTTGTGAAGGGAACTCAGCAACTCAAAATCCTAACAACCTAAACAGATTGTAACTCTAGTCTTCAAGGCTCCTAGTTTAATTAGGATTCAACTACTAAGTCGACCCACATCCGCTCATGTGGGCTCGCATCAAACCGTGCCGCGTGCCACACCGCCCGTGCTCGCCGGCCCGGCCCCTCGGGCGCATGTGTAGAGTCGGCGGTACGTGACTCTCAACATATTCGAACAACCATCTTTTGATAATGGGGCTAATTCACCTTGTCTTTTCTGTTTGAATTGGATGCTAGGGAATTGTGTTAACCTTTGACATATGGTTTAGTAAAATAAGCGCGGCTAATTCGGCCCTTTATCAAAACATCGCAGTGCCAATATTAATACCCTTGATTAATTGAACTTTCCACAGATGCCATATTAGTACGGCCGAGAGACTAAGTCAGAGTTGCATTCAACTTCGGAAAATTTACCCTTGAGATGGGGTTTTTTTCTCCATTTCTAAGTCAAATTTGGCATGACAATTTGAGCTCTCTTTTTTTGACTTCCAGTACACGTGTTGTGAAAGTGAAATCCTTTTGCTTTTGGCAAAGTAATATTTCCTGATGCTAAACTATTATATCATGACTAGTAATACCAGACGTGCGATGCACGACATTGCCAAAAAAAGGACTATGATACCAAGAAAAAATTAGTTAAAAATATGTAGAAACAATACTTTTAACCATGACGTGCGATGCACGACACGGCCAAAAAAAGGAGTATGATACCCGACGTGCAATGCATGATACAACAAAAAAAAAAGACTGATAACAAAAACAAATTAGTTAAATATATGTAGAAACAATAAGCAAAAAAGTAACGTACCAAGTAATGAAAAAAATGCAAAAGAAAGAGTTTTTTAATTTCTTTTTTCTGGAAAAAAAATATGCACGATACGGCGGAAAAAAAGTATATGATACAAAATTTCGTAATTAATTTTTGTGTAAAAAAAATAAAAATATGCACGACACGGAAAAAAAAAAGTAGATGGTACAAAATTTCGTAATTAATGTGTAAAGAAAAAAAATATGCACGACAAGGCGAAAAAAAAGTATATGATACGATGTAGAAAAAAAAAGTTAAAAAGTAGCTAAAAATAAATAAAAAAAGTCTCATATACTTTTTCTAAAAATATTTTTTAATGCTTTTTAACAAATGAGGGGGGGGGGGGGGGTAGGATTGAAATTATGTCGGTTTAATGAGTGCCTTTGTTAAAAAGCATAAAGGAGCGGGTAGGATTGAAAATATGTGGGTTGAATGAGTGCTATTGTTAAAAAGCATAAAGGAGGGGGTAGGATTGAAAATATGTGGGTCGAATGGGTGCTTTTGTTAAAAAGCATAAAGGAGGGGTAGGATTGAAAATATGTGGGTTGAATGGGTGCCTTTGTTAGAAAAAGTAAAAAAAGTGAGGTGTAAATTCCATAGATTTTCAAAAAATTCAAAAAAGCTTGAGCTTTTCCAATCAGCTTATTATAGTAGATATATATGATGAGAATAGAGTTCCTAAGGTGTCACCTCATATAGCTTATATGAGGTGGCGCTCACAAAACATAAGGGGCCCACATTTTTGGGGTGATCCAAACCACTCATTTGAAAGGCCCTTAGATGGATATGGTGCCTACAAAAAATCAAGTCCATAGGATCATCCTAACCCTTCCATTTATGGAGGTTAAAAATGGGCAGATTTATGGAGGTTTATACCCATCCATTTCACCTCCACAAATGGAAGGGTTAGGATGATCCTATGAAGTTGATTTTTTGGGCTCACCCTATATATGCGAGGGCCTATCAAATGAATGCTTTGGATCATCCAAACAAAGTGGGCCCGTTATGTTTTTAAGCGCCACCTCATATAAGCTATATGAGGTGACACCTTAGGAACTCTTTTCTCATATATGATATGATATATGGGAATATGTTATGTAGTTAATATGAAAAATAAACGTATAGTTTCCTTGTTGTGTTGGGTTAGAGTCACAAAAAGGGGTAAAACAAAGGAGTGGTGATATCAAAACAGGGTTGGGCAGATATCACCTCGCTACCTTCCCTGCATAGTTCCTACCTATCCAATTGCACACACGTCGTTCAAAGTGGGATTTTTCAGCAAGTGGTAAATTATCATTACAAAGTACAACCAATTTCCTTCCAATTATTACATTATTATTATATAAAAAGATGGGATTAAATAAACATGGTCTTCAATATTTCTTTTAGTTTGAACTCTAAGCAAGTGGCAACGGAATCTATTCGCTGCCCCTCAAATCGGCCCTTTATATTTGAAAGGCTGAGATTTGGGGAAAAAAAGGAAAATGATTTCAACACAAACATGTTTTGATACAAGACGCTCATGTTTATTGTCTTTTATATTTAAAGAGCTGTAAAAGGCTTTTTACTCTCCCCAAAAGCACTTACCTAACAAGGTTGTTTGGATTTAGCTCTTATTTGGCAACCATGAAAAAAAATCATGAAATTTGTTTAGCTAATGTAAGAGATACTGTTTGGATTTAGGGCTTGTATGGCAACCATGATAAAAATTTCATGAAATTTGTTTAATTAACTAATGTAAGAGAATGTAAGAGAGCCGCAAAGAGGTCGGAGAGAAATGGATTTGATGGAGTTGTGAGTGAGGAGAAGTGGGGTTGGAAAATAGGGACAACAGAATTTCTTTATTCAATTGGAAATTTTTTTCTTTGTTTACAAGCCCCAAAACATGCTCTCCTCACTCGAAGCCCTCTCAAATCTCTCTCACCAGCCGCCTTCTCTTACTTTTGGTAGACAAATATTCCATTAAGTCTTGTTCATAGTTGCCAATTATGCTCTCAAGCAATGTTTGCCAACCATGGAATGTTTTTTCGTAGAATGTTAGTTCCGCCGGGGGGTGGCGGGCTTGGAGGAAAAGGAGAGAAAATATCATTTCACGGTTATAATAATTTATTAAAGAGGGTGAAAATGCTGGAAAGGGGAGAAAATATCATTTCACGATTACAATTTATTAAAAAAATAGAGAGAACGAATTTTTCGAACTTTTCAAATTTTTATATGGGAAAACCGTCCCATTAACTGATTTTTCAGTGTTTCATATATTTTGTGGAAAAACATCTCCATTAAGGCCATGTTTAGCCATCATGAATATTTGTGGGGCCAGTTGTGAGAGATGGGCCCGGTATGGAGAGACTTGAGAGAGTGGGAGTGAGAGGAGCCAAGGTTTTAAATTTTGGCCGAAGTATGAGATTTCAGTTGAGACCGATACCAAAATTTGGTGAAATCCAAAATATCGGGTTTCACCCGAAATTTCAGAAATTTAGCACATTTCGGCAAGAAATTAGAGAAATTGATTTATTTTTTTTAAATATGGAAATAATCCGAATTTTTGGAAATTTAGCACAATTCGGCAGAAATTTAGAGAAATTGTTTTTTTTTTTTTAAATATAGAAATGTTCCAAAATTTGGTAAATAATTAAATAATAATTTTTTTATTATGACTAGATTTCGCCCGAAATTTTGGTTTCGGCCAAGGCGGAAACATGTACCGAAACCGAAATTTAAAACCATGAGAGGAGCATGCAGAACTCCTAAAAGCAAGGAAAGCGAAAAACGAATTCTAAAGAGGTATTTTCATTTCACTTGTTCTTATTCTATATAGGTATTTTCTTTCTTCTTCCCCAACCCATCCAATGTAAAAAACACCCATTGCAGCCATTGCCATCCTTTGCAAGCTCCAATTCCATTGTATTTTGTAAAAAAAAAACACCATTACTTGTCACAAATTTGAACTTGGGTGATAAACATAGCTCCAAGTAGGTCCATGCTCCTTTACTTGAATAGGGTTTAACATTTTATGAAGATTTTCATTTTTTCTTGGGTTTTAACATTTTATGAAGGTTTTCATTGTTTTGTGTTGAAAAAAATAGAGAAATTATCCAAGTTGTTCTATGTTGGTTGTATAATTGTTTTCATTGTTTTCTTGGGTTTTAAAAGAATGTTAGAACCACCATTTTCTCTGTTGGAAAAAGACCATTACTTGTTTCTACCCAAGTTGGTTCGTAGTGGTTCCGGGGCAGAAAATGTCGTTCCGTAGTGGTTTCGGGGTATAAAATGTGGTTCCCTAGTGGTTCCGAGGTATAAAATGTGGTTCCGTACTAGGTTCAGGGGTATAAAATGTGGTTCCCTAGTGGTTTTGGGGCATGAAATGTGGTTCCCTAGTGGTTCCGGAGTATAAAATGTGGTCCCCAAGTGGTTCCAGGGTAGAAAATGTGGTTCCCTAGTGGTTCCGGGGTATAAAATGTGGTTCCCTAGTGGTTATGAGGTATAAAATGTGGTTCCGTAGTGGTTGCGGGGTATAAAATGTGGTTCCCTAATGGTTCCGGGGTATAAAATGTAGTTCCCTAGTGGTTCTGAGGTATAAAATGTGACTCCGTAGTGGTTCAGGGGTATAAAATATGGTTCCCTAAGGGTTCCGGGGTATGAAATGTGGTTCCCTAGTGGTTCCGGCGTATAAAATGTGGTTCCCAAGTGGTTCCGGGGTATAAGATGTGGTTTCCTAGTGGTTCCAGTGTATAAAATGTGGTTCCCTAGTGGTTCCAGGGTAGAAAATATGGTTCCCTAGTGGTTCAGAGGTATAAAATGTGTTTCCCTAGCGGTTCCGGGGTATAAAATATGGTTCCCAAGTGGTCCAGGGGTAAAAAATGTGGTTCCCTAGTTGTTCCGAGGTATAAAATGTGGTTTCGTAGTGGTTCAGGGGTATAAAATATGGTTCTGAGGTATGAAATGTGGTTCCCTAGTGGTTCCGACGTATAAAATGTGCTTCCCAAGTGGTTCCGGGGTATAAGATGTGGTTCGCTAGTGGTTCCGGGGTATAAGATGTGGTTCGCTAGTGGTTCCGGGGTATAAGATGTGGTTCCCTAGTGCTTCCAGGGTAGATAATATGGTTCCCTAGTGGTTCAGAGGTATAAAATGTGTTTCCCTACTGGTTTCAAGGTATAAAATATGGTTCCCAAGTGGTCAAGGGCTAAAAAAATGTGGTTCCCCAATGGTTCCGACGTAGAAAATGAGGTTACCTAGTGGTTCCGAAGTATAAATTGTGGTTCCGTAGTGGTTGCGGGGTATAAAATGCGGTTCCCTAAAGGTTTCGGGGTATGAAATGTGGTTCCCGAGTAGTCCCGGGGTAAATAATGCGGTTCCCTAGTGGTTCCAGGGTAGAAAATGAGATTTCCTAGTGGTTACGAGGTATAAAATGTGCTTCCCTAGTGGTTCCGGCGTATTAAATGTGGCTCCCAAGTGGTTCCAGGGTATAAGATGTGGTTTTCTAGTGGTTCCGGAGTATAAAATGTCGTTCCCTAGTGGCTCCGGTGCATAAAATATGGTTCCCTAGTGGTTTCAGGGTAGAAAATGTCGTTCCCTAGTGGTTTCGGGGTATAAAATATGGTTTCCAAGTGGTTCCGGGGTAGAAAATGTGGTTCCCCGAGTGGTCCCGGGGTAGAAAATGTGGTTCCGAGGTATAAGATGTGGTTCCGTAGTGGTTCGTAGTGGTTCCATGGTATAAAATGTGGTTCCCTAATGGTTCCGGGGTAGAAAATGTGGTTCCCTAGTGGTTGCGGTGTATAAAATGTGGTTCCCTAGTGGTTCCGGGGTATGAAATGTGGTTCCCTAGTGGTGCCGACATATAAAATGTGGCTCCCAAGTGGTTCCAGGGTATAAGATGTGGTTCCCTAGTGGTTCCGGGGTATAAAATGTGGTTCCCTAGTGGTTCTGAGGTATGAAATGTGGTTCCCTAGTAGTTTCGGGGTATAAAATGTGGTTCCCAAGTGGTTCCGGGGTATAAGATGTGGTTCCGTATTTGTTCCGGTGTATAAAATGTGGTTCCCGAGTGGTTCCAGGGTAGAGAATATGGTTCCCTAGTCGTTCCGAGGTATAAAATGTGTTTCCCTAGTGGTTCCGGGGTATCAAATGTGGTTCCCAACTAGTTCCAGGGTATAAGATGTGGTTTCCTAGTGGTTCCGGGGTATAGAATGTGGTTCCCTAGTTGTTCCGAGGTATAAAATGTGGTTTCGTAGAGGTTTCGAGGTATAAAATGTGGTTCCAAGAGTCTAACTTATTGTTCCAATTGTGGTTCTAACATTCTAAAGTGGTTGTATCATTGTAAATGGTTGTTCATAGTTTGTAATGAAATTTTATGAAGGTTTAATAATGGTTCTTATCCTAATAGGGTTTGCGAAAATGGTGAAAAGAAGGGCTTCTTTTATCGTACACGTTGATGGGTACTTGAAGGATGGAGTATCATTTCAGTATATTGGCGGGACGAAGATGCCTTTAATTGTGAATCGGCATATAAAATTATCAGAATTTGGGTCTTTAGTTCACCAAAAAATTGGGACCATAGCAACCGGTATCTCGCTATCTATAAAATGTCGATATGTAGTGGATCCATATCAAATCTTGTTGTACGACATTCGAAATGATGATGACCTAGCTATGGTGATGATGCTTTTTGAGAATAGCCTCTTCAATTGTATGAGCCGGTACATAACTAAAGATTACAAAGTAGGAGGAATTAGTTCTGCACCGATCCCCATCCGGAGGTAAAATATTCACTCAGGTGGAAATTTTCATTCTTTCAACTCTCATTCCATTACACTATTATCTCATGTGAAATTTATCATTGCTCAGGAATATGATGGATAGAAATCAACATTATGAAGATCCTATTTTATATGGAATTATTTGTGAACCTTCTTCTCGTCTTCTCGAACCGGCATTGAACCCCAAAAATAATTCCATCTGTGCAGCCTCAGCAACACGTAACTGAAATGACGTTGCTGGTCCCAAGAACATACCAATATTAGGCAGAATCCGAAAAAATACCAATATTGGTCGGAATCCGAAAAGATATTCAGTGGACTTGAACCAAGACTATGAGGATCCTATTTTTAATGAGAAAGAGGAAAATACAACTCAACATATGAGCATTGCCATGTAATCTTCTAATTACTAATTACATTTACTTGGCTAGTTCTATGTTTGTCTCATACAATATTCATTTTAACGTAGTACCTACTGTGCAGGCATGATGCAGAGTTCAACAGGGATTTTCTTAGTGATATGCATGTTAGTGATGGCATTGAATGCGAGGATGGTAACAGTATAGAGGGTGATCATGCATTTGGTGATGATGACTTTGTTGAGGACAGTGAGCGCGAAGGTGACTTTGGTAAGGAAGATGAGTGCGAAGGTGTACGCCCCATCATTGGTCTACAGAACGTTGTGGGCGACCCGTTCTGTAATACGTATGCAAGGGAACCGTTAGAAGTAGATGAATTAAATGAGGGACGTATAGGACTTGAGGAGATCAAGGTGGGGGGAATCTTTTCGAATTTGAAAGTATTTAAGAACAAAGTCAAAGAGTACGCAATTGAACGGAAGTTTGTATTCGTCCCAGTAGACTCAAAGCCTACAAAGTATGCCATTAGATGCAAGGACAAAAGTTGCCCCTTCAGAATTAGTGGGAGAAATTATTTGGATCATGTTAGGGTAAAAAGGTTTGTGCCAGAGAATACATGCTCACGTACTTTGAGGGGTAATGACCATCCCCTTGTCACAGCAGCTTGGGCACCAGACACCTGCCTTGGGTTATTTCCCTGCCCAGGAGACGTGAGGCCTACTTTGATAAGAGCATACATCAATGATAAGTGGGGTATAACCATAAGCTATGCGAAGGATTTCAGTGCGAAGGTCATTATACACGAAATAATGTGTGGAAATGCCGATGCGTCTTACCGCATCCTTCCTGCATATGCTCAAGAGATGGAGAGATGCAATCCTGGCACCATTATGCGTGTATATAGTAGTCGGGAGCTATGGAGGGGTGGAGATCATACATTTGGTCGTTTATTTTGGTCATTCGGCCCTAGCATACGCGCCTTCAGTCGAACAATTAGACCACTCATACTAATTGTTGGGACACATTTGAGGGGCAAGTATAAAGGAATTTTATTGGCTGCGACTGCAGTAGATGGTGATGGTAGATTATTTCCGTTAGCATATGCAGTGGTTGAGAATGAGATGTATGAGAGCTGGCTATGGTTTCTTCGTTTACTCCACCAGAGGGTGATACCAGCAGAAAAAATCAACAACGAATTCACGATTTCATCTGATCGGATGAAGGGTTTGCCTAAAGCTATATACGAAGCATTGCCGGGATCATACCATAACTACTGTATTCGTCACCTCAATGCCAATTTCCTGAAGACCTTTAAGAGTCAAATACTTTGCAAACATTTTCGAGAGCCGCATATGCTTTTAGGGAGAGAGACTATAAGGACGATGGAATGTATTAAAGCGAAGAATGCAAAAGCAGTGAAATGGATATTTGATATTCCTAAAGAAAACTGGGCTAATGTATACTTTAAAGGGTCTAAGTGGAATATGTTGACAACTAATGCAGCGGAGTCCTTCAACAATGTATTAAAGGGCGTACGGGAGTTACCGATCACGGCTCTAGTCGATCACACTAGATGGAAAATACAAGACTACTTCCACCTTCGCCGCAAGGCTGCTTCTGAATGGAAAACGCATTTGACCCATAATGCAGAAAAATGGGTAGACAGATCATGTCTGTATGACAGTAAGTTTACACCCCGGCCGTATAGTTGGAATGAATATGAAGTGATATCATCAACTAATACAGATCGTGTGGACTTAGAGAAGAGAACGTGTACGTGTGGTCTTTTCCAAATGATGGGATTGTCGTGTGGGCATGCCATAGCAGCCATGGGAGTAAACAAGCTGGACAAATATAGGTACTGCTAGGATTGGCTTCAACTTATCGGACTACATATGAGGAGGTGATTCACCCTACTTTAGATCGAACACAATGGCCGGAGCCATCCCATGTTTTAGAAGTAGTGTTGCCACCACGAGTAAGAAGACAGCCTAGACGACCCAAAAAAGTACGAATGGAAAGAGGGCTGCAATTTGGACAACATCACAACTGCATATCATATGAGGAACCTGGACACAACAAAAGAACATGCAAAAATTCCCCCCCCCTTGTAAATCGTCAATTAAATATGACGCCCATCGGTCCATCCACACTTACAGAAAATAGGTATGTTCCGTTATTACTCACTCGATATGATTTCTATATCAAACCCATCATTTTATTGATTGTTGCAAGTTTCTCTTGTAGGTCCGGTGTGTCCTTCATACCTCCTTTCTTTGCTTAGGGATGGAGTTGTTGGTTTTTTTGTACAAAGTGGCATTTATTTTGGGGCACTTCATACTACACATGATATTTACTCACACAGAATTTGTAAAATTAAACGTTATTATAGTATTAAATTGGTTGTACAGCTATCGTGACTGTTGTAAAAGTGATCATGAATGTATCACTGGTGTTGGAAATATCATTGGTTCCAAACACTACAGAAAACTCAGTCAGCCCACATTGTTTGGATCATCCAAAGAGTTCATTTGATGGGCCGTCACATATATAGGGTGTGCCCAAAAAATCAGCTCCATCGAATCATCGTAACCCTTCCATCTGTGGGCCAAAAATGTGTACGTAGGCCTACTCGGAAGTCCGAACCAAGCCTCAGACTTCCGAAAAACCTTTCGGACTTCAGAATGAAGTCTAGTAGAATTGCCATTCCACTGGATTTCATTCGGAAGTCCGAAACTTTGTTCGGACTTCCTAGACGGACTTCCTAAAAACCTTTCGGACTTCCGAATGCAGTCTAGTAGAATTGCCATTCCACTGGACTTCATTCGGAAGTCCGAAATAAACTTTCGGATTTCTGATCTAACAACAATTCAAATCCCAATGTTTGGATATGGGAATGGGGTTCAGAGGGGTGTATGGGGTCTTCATTACCATTGCTTGTGTTTGAAAGAGGGGGCTACCTTATACAAACTCAAACCTTTAAGGGGGTTTACATGTAACTATTTAAGTAATATTGAGTGCAATTCCAGTATTTTTTTCGTATGGGCAGAATTCAAAAACATTTGTCTAGTCGAGTAAAATGAATTTAAGGTGAAGGGGTGAAACAACGGCAAAGAGAACGATGACACAGAAAGACTAAAAGCACCGCCTTATACACGTATTGATCCACAAACAAACCTGGAAAATTCAAAGGGGAGAAATAGATCTCATGCTTTGATAATGGAGCAAACTCACATTCTCTTTTTTTATTTAACTAGCTGTCAAAGTAGTACAATTACCGAATGCTGTCATAAGCCAAAGATAAGAGGAGTTCTCCCTAATATCAAAACATGGTAGTGCCACTATCAGTGAAAATAATAAATTACAGATTACATTTATAAATAGTGAGAGACTAATGGTTGAAATAAAAATTAGCACATGCCTCTTGGTTTCATTGAACATAGGGACTGAAACAAAAAGTCCCAGCTGTGTCAGTTATGGGTTAAAATTAAACATACAATCAACATGTAAAAGTAAAAAATAAAAATAAATTAGAGTGTGATCAATTTGTACTACTACTAAAAAATCATATGAGACAATCTTTTCTGTAACATCCACGACTTCTTCAACTTCCACTTCTTTGGCTTGATATTCTTCCTCTTCATCACTAGCTTTGCCATCCCTCAATTTCTGCCTGTACGCCTTCTCCTCCTCATGCAACTGTCTCCAGTGCTTCCCCCATCTCTCCCATTCTTCCTGCAACTTCTTCTGCTTCTCCCGATCCTGCTCACTCAGAAGCTTGCCCTTGAAGGACCAGATGTTGAAGCCATTCTCCATATCATGAACTGAAGTAACCGAGGTCGCAACATACCTGCAAATTAAAAGATGTTGTTTTTAAGGTTTAGAAATCTATATTCTAAAGAACCGAAAAGCATGGATGACTGGCAAACACATACCTTCCAGTTGGATCCCACTCAATGTCAGTTGCCATGAAATGCTTAGTAGTGGCCGTGGTTTGAAGCTCATGAACATTGTAAAACTCCCACTGTCCATTGAAAACCTTCAACCCTGCAAGAATAATGAAACGACCAGCAGGGGACCAATGAAGAGCGTTAGCCTACTTCCCTTTGAGAGTCGTTAGCTTTGAGACTCGATCCGTGTTGTGAGTAGTTCGCATTGAGTAGAAACTTATGTCAGGCCTTCAGCTATCTCCGTGGATAACAGCAAACCTGTGACCTTAACGGTGAGGTACTCCCCATTACTTTGCCAATACATTTTGCAGTCACTAACGCTGAAGAGAGCCAGGATTGGAACAAGGCTTACCTGAAAACAAGCACAATTATCATAATGAATAACTAAAATATTTTGATGTTTCCCAATTGTTTGAAACATATCCACTCACCCTAGCAAGTTGATTTTCGTCACCTACTTCTGAAACGAAGAGAGCAAGTATCGGATCAGCTGGCGATCAACTGAAGTCTAATACATTTTCCATCCTTAAATATTTCTTATCAATAAGACTGAAAGTCTCAGTTTCATAAACAGAGATCACATTTTTCCCGACCCTTGGAAAGTATCTATCCTTATACAAGCATTTCAGGCGAAGGGGGGAAATAAACGAACAGCCCACAGTCGTGGAATATAAACATAAAAACATGGAATATAAATAGGGGTGCAACTTGGGTCGGGTTGAACCCGCATTTGGGTTGGGTTGGGTTGGGTATTTTCCAAAATTGGGTTGGGTTGGGTTGGGAAAAATCAACCCGAATTGGAAATCGGGTTGGGGTGTCGGGCAACCCGACCCGATTTCCAATTCCGATATGTGCTTAAAACCTGATTTCAACTGAGCACATTTCCCATTGAAGCTAGAAATGTGCTTAAATTTCAACATAAATTTATCCTTCAGTTCAGTTACAGAGTCTTTATATGGTGGATGCCTGTGTGGGAATGTGAGCAAAAAAAAAACAGTGGGGCCCACAAAAAACATGTGCATAAATTGGAAATCGGGTTGGGTCGAGTTGGCAAAATGGGTTCCTCGGGTTGGGTCGGGTTGGCCTCAACTCGACCCGAGTTGCACCCCTAAATATAAACATACTGTACATGTACAACCAACAACAATGTCTCCCAGGTAAGAATGTCAACAAGTTATAGGGATACTGTCCCATACACCCCATTCAACATTTCGAAAAGTAGCGAATCTCGCATAGCCGTAATATCTTTCTTGGTGAAATCGAGGCTAGCGTCACGGGTGATGTATTCCATCTCTTTCAAAGCGAACAGCCCACAGTCGTGGCTGCAAAACATGAAGAATATATGCAACAATAAGAATTAATCGTTTACGGAGGTTTCGTAAACTGAAGTAATTGCACGTAACATACCTGTTAGCTTGTATGGGTCGATCGGCCGCTACATCAATGGGGAATGCACTTATATCACTGTCGTTCACCCTTCTGAACCATTAAACAAGGTAATCGACCTACAAATTGGTAATTTCGTACGTTAGGGCAGTAGTCAGCACAAATTAATTAATAATTGGCCTACGAATCAAGTTTAGAGTAGTACTCACAAGGGGTTGCACCCTTTTAGAATCCATGCGAGCGACTAGAGAATCGTAAAGAAGGAAGGTACGATGCCCCATATCCAACACTAGAAGAACCCAATGAACCATATCTATGTTAATTGGAATGAGTACTTTTCGTATCTCTTCAAGTGGGATGTTCTGTAGACGATTTACGAATCTGGAACATGCATCGGGACGTTCACATCTTTAGTGAAGTAAAAGTTGCTGCAACCACAAAAACAAATGTTAGAATTGCCAGCAGCTTCAAAAAAAAAAAACAATTACTTATAAGTCAATTTAATCTCACAGTTAGATGGGTAGTAAGGCAAATGCATGCTTCCTTTTGTTTTGTTCACAAACATTCGTCCCGCAAGTTCAAGTAGTCCGTATATACATTAACAATCTACAAAACAGACCATAGGTCAACGAGAAGGAACTTAAGAGAAATGTGTAGCAACGCATTATTCACTCTTTACGTTACTAAGTGAACCATATAAGATCTTACCGGAGATGATAACCACCCTCTACGATCGGTTAGTATAAGCAAGTCTTCTTTACACATGTGGTACCCATAAGTGTGAATGACTCTGTCACTGCAAATCTAGTAAAAAGTCATCTCCCTCTATGGACCTTTGCTCATATAATTCTACTGAAACAACCTATCTATGAAATTAATACGAGAAATTAGAATTCCAAAACAATCTAGGTTGTACGGAAATTTATGAAGGTTGTAGCGCTGCCAATGCATCCACCTTCATCACTGCAGGCCCGGTGACATTGGGAAGAGCATCATTGCTTTTCCGCTTGCTTATGACATACGGTGAACTGAGTGCTCTACTAGGTTGTAACCTCCTTCGACGTTGCTTCACATTTTTTTCAATGCTCCCAATCAGTTTCTTATCTTGTTTCTTATTTGATTTCTTACTCTGAATGGGGTTCATATCAGGACTGTCAAGCAAGATAGTAACCATATTAGGTGCAGCATCCCTGACATCCCGAGTAATTAGGCTATCAATAGAGATATGTTCTACGCTATCATCAACCAAATATTTTCCCATATCATCTACAAAAACACCATCCCCTACTTCCCCTTTGACAGTCACTATCTCGGCTTCCCCATCCTTATTTTCGGCCTCTCCTTCCCTCTTTCTCGTTATCTTCGTTGGGATATCATTCCCTGACTCCAAACCTTCCCTCTTTCTCGAATCTCTCCAGAACAAATGAGTTTTTATCTCCCTCATTTCACGTTCAACTTTGGCTATCCTCTCCAACAATGATCTCTTTGTAACAGATTCATCTACTTCGGACTTGTCATGTGCCCCACTTCCTCTCCTACTCCTCCTCCTTCTTTCCCTCCCTTGCTCTGCCGCAGTTGGCCCCATTGAATCCCCCACTACAGGCTACAGGCACAATTAGACCCATGCCATCCCCCACTGACCTCTTTGTGACGGATTCATGTACCTCAGACTTCCCATGTTCCCCTCTTCCTCTCCTACTCCTCCTCCTTCATTCCCTCCTCTGATATATCGCAATTGGCCTCATTGGATTCCTCAGTACAGGCACAATTGGAGCCATGCAATTCCCCACTGCAACCACAATTGAACCGACTGAATCGTAAGGAATACTAGTATCGTCGTCTTGATCATCGACTCGAAGTAGAGATTCCTCCCTTGCCACAGCTTCGACCCTCCTAACCACCTGGAATACATTCCATATTATTCATTACAAATACGACTGTAAAAAATGACACGAACGACATACAACGACCAACATGCATTATTGTAAGCTCAATAGTTCCCACCTTGGCTTTCCCATCTTATTTTGATGATTCCAATGCACAAGTGATTTAAGATCACTAATGTGTTTGTGTGTATACGTTGTAGATCTTAATTGTGCTAAGACAAGATTGCTTGGATTGAGGCCAAGAAGCACTCTTTTGACCACATTCGGAAGGCTAAAGTCGTTGAAAATCCAAGACTCTAGAAGACTTGAAGCATTGCAAGTGAAGACAATTTTAAGTCTTTTTTAGATTGTATTGATCCAATCCTAGCTTTAGATTTTTAGAGGCATAAATTAAGTTAATCTCACACACCCTGAATGTTTAAGAGATTGTCCCTGTGGTGTTCCAACACTTTGGAACCCTCATAACAATCCCAACTTAGTGTAGAGTTGGAAGCCCAAAAACAGAATTGAAAATCTGCTGCATATAGGCTTCTCGGAACTCCGAGATTTGGTCCAGTAGAATTTTTCCATCTTCTGTTTGTATTCCTGGAACTCCGAGACCACTATAACGGTAAGAATTATAGCCGTTGGGAATTTTTGCAGGAATTACCACTATGCCCTCAAACGGTCATATTTGGGTTTTCTATAAATATGGGTATTCTAAACTTCCCAATTATCAATTCTAACACTCTAAAATCCTATTGGAATATCTTAAGAGTGAATCAAGCTTGTTTATGCCTCTCATTCTCTAGATTTAGGATATGGATCATTAGGCTCAAATTTGTACATCTTCTACAAATCTTGTAAACCCTTGTGAGGGATTTTTTTGTTCTTTCTTTCTTATTCACAAGATTGTATTCGGGCTAATGTTCGGAGAAGCGGAGCCCACTCTCCGTGGTGAGAATTGCCACCAAGGTTAAAGTAATTGGAATTGTAATCGGCACCGATCTTTGCCGAAGTTAAGAAGATCAAATAGTGAAGCCATCAACGGGTTTGGTTGGTGGAGTGGAGTAGGCCTCGCGTTGGAGGACCGAACCACTTTAAATCTCGATTGCATTCTCTCTTATCTCTTGCTCTTTATTTGCATTGCACTTGGGATTTAACTTGTGTGCTTATTTTTCATTCTTGATCTCTTAATCTTCAAAATTTGGGTTAAAGTTTTCAAAAGATTAAAACTTGTTAGCAACCTAAATTTTACCTCCTCATAAGTTTCCATTAGAGTAAGTACTCGGGACCACCCTTGGAATTTCACTTGGTATCAGAGCCTTGGCTCTTAAAAGATTTTCTTTTCTTAAAATCTTTTGTAAATTTTTTTTAAAAATTTTAACAAGGGAAAGATCATAAGATCTTTGGCAACTTTCTATTTGTGAAATGGCAAACATAAATGGAACCGGACTTCCAGAAGGCCATTCCACAATTAGACCTTATTTCTTTGATGGGTCCAACTATGGACATTGGAAGACAAGGATGCGCAGCTATCTTCTTTCGATAGATGTGGAGCTTTGGCATATTGTAGAAAATGGATACACTTTGCCTTCCAAATAATTTGAAGAATGGAATGTTGTAGAGAAAAGACATGCAAATTTAAATTACAAAGCTATAAACTCTTTGTTTTGCGCCTTATCTACGGAGGAGTTTAATAGAGGGTAGCTCTTTTTTATTCCGCTAAGGTTATTTGGGATACACTTGCCGTTACCCATGAGGGAACATCACAAGTCAAGAATTCAAAAATAAACTTGTTAAAGAGCAAATATGAAATGTTTAGAATGGGTCAAAATGAAAGTATTTTCGATATGTATACCCGATTTTCTAAAATTTCTAATGAATTAGCTAATCTTGGTAAATCTTATCCTACTGATGAGCTTGTGAGTAAGTTGCTTAGGTCACTTCCTCTTTATTGGGATCCAAAGGTCACCGCCATCCAAGAATCAAAAGATCTAAAGACACTAACTATGGAGGAGCTTGTAGGATCTCTTATCACTCATGAGATGCTCCTCACTAGCCGTCAAGAAGAGAAGAAGCCGAAAGAGAAAGAAAGAGAAAGTTGATCTCTAGCTTTAAAGGCCTCCAAGACGGACTCATCATCAAGTGAAGTGGATAGTGATGAGGAAGAAGCGTTAAGAAAATTTAAAAGCTTATGGAGAAAGAAACACAAAAAGGATAAAAAGAAGAAGAAAATGAAGGAGAAGGAGGATTAAGGTGTTACAATTGCAAGAAGACAGGACACAAGAGACCGGAGTGTCCACTTCTCAAGTCATCCTCCTCAAAGTACAAGGGAAAGAAGGATTGGAAGAAGAACAAAGGTCTTGTAGCTGTTTGGGATGCTTCTAGCACCTCGGGAAAGAGCTCAAGTGAATGGGAAGATAAAAAAGATGATCTTTGGTTCATGGCACTCACCCATGAAGATGAGGTAAATTCTAACCCCTCTTGTAATTCATCAAGTAGTGATAGTGGAAACATATCTTATGATGAATTATGCATTACTTTGCATTCTCAAATTTTAAAAAATCAAGTTCTTAAAAAATTTATTTCCAAATTAGAAAATGAACTTGACGTTTTAAAAAAATGAATCTTCTTCTTCCAAATCTCAAGCACAATGTAAAAATTTTAAACTTGAGATTGAAACTCTTAAGGGTATTTTGGATGAGAAATCTTGCCAATTAGCACAATTTCAAAATGTAGCAAGCTCTTCCAAATCTTATGAAGATGAATTTAATGATTTTTTAAATCAAATAACACATCTTCATAATGAAAATGAAAGGTTAAGATTATGTCTCTATGGATTTTTAAATGGTGACAAAATTATTGACATAATCTTGAAGAAGACTAGTCATAGACCTAATCATGCATTTTATTATAGGACTAGTGTATCTAACCCTCATGTTAGATGTCATTATTGTGGAATCAATGGTCATTACCAATTCCAATGTGCATCTAAAATAAGAGATTGTGGTGGAACCAAGAAGGCTTGGGTTCCCAAAGCCCCCATATGATTCTCTTCATATGTGCTTAGATTAGGGGCTTGCACTTAAAATTGAATATCTTTTTATGGTTTGTTAAATATCCCCTTTTGTGTTGAATAAAAACTCTAAATAGGGGGAGTTTTATGTTTGTCTTTTTCCTTGAAAAAGGGGGGGCTTAAAAATTAAAAATTTTATCCCTTTGTTATTCTTTTACCCCATCTTTTTTATAAATGCCAAAGGGGGAGAGAAATTTAGTGTAAGGAAATATATGCATGCTTTTATTGGAAAATCTCTTGTGCTTGTCACCATAAAAAAGGGGGAGATTGTAAGCCCAATGGTTACCACCTTGGCATTCCCATCTTATTTTGATGATTCCAATACACAAGTGATTTAAGATCACTAATGTGTTTGCATGTCTAAGTTGTAGATCTTAATTGTGCTAAGACAAGATTGCTTGCATTGAGGCCAAGAAGCACTCATTTGACCACATTCGGAAGTCCAAAGTCGTCGGAAATCCAAGACTCTAGAAGACTTGAAGCATTGCAAGTGAAGACCATTTTAAGTCTTTTTTAGATTGTATTGATCCAATCCTAGCTTTAGATTTTTAGAAGCATAAATTAAGTTAATATCACACACCCTGAATGTTTAAGAGATTTTCCCTGTGGTGTTCCAGCACTTTGGAACCCTCATAACAATCCCAACTTAGTGTAGAGTTGGAAGCCCGAAAACAGAATTGAAAATCTGCTGCATATAGGCTTCTCGGAACTTCGAGAAAAATCCTCGGAGCTCCGAGATTTGGTCCAGTAGAATTTTTTCATCTTCTGTTTGTATTACCGGAACTTCGAGAGAAATTCTCAGAACTCTGAGAAAATTTCTCAGAACTCCGAGACCACTATAACGGTAAGAATTATAGCCATTGGGAATTTTTGCAGGAATTACCACTATGCCCTCAAACGGTCATATTTGGGTTTTTCAATAAATATGGGTATTCTAAACTTCCCAATTATCAATTCTAACACTTTAAAATCCTATTGGAATATCTTAAGAGTGAATCAAGCTTGTTTATGCCTCTCATCCACTAGATTTAGGATTTGGATTATTAGGCTCAAATTTGTACTTCTTCTACAAATCTTGTAAACCCTTGTGAGGGATTTTTTTATTCTTTCTTTCTTATTCACAAGATTGTATTCGGGCGAGTGTTCGGAGAAGCGGAGCCCACTCTCCGTGGTGAGGATTGCCACCAATGTTAAAGCAATTGGAATTGTAATCGGCACCGATCTTCGCCGAAGTTAAGAAGATCAAATAGTGAAGCCATCAACGGGTTTGGTTGGTGGAGTGGAGTAGGCCTCGCGTTGGAGGACCGAACCACTTTAAATCTCGGGTGCATTCTCTCTTATCTCTTGCTCTTTATTTGCATTGCACTTAGGATTTAACTTGTGTGCTTATTTTTCATTCTTGATCTCTTAATCTTCAAAATTTGGGTTAAAGTTTTCAAAAGATTAAAACTTGTTAGCAACCTAAATTTTACCTCCTCATAAGTTGCCATTAGAGTAAGTACTTGGGACCACCCTTGGAATTTCAATTATACTCTCACCTCTGAGGCTTTCACCGTCTTATGAAGAATACGGTTAATCAACTGTTTATGCTCCATCTTCTTTGTATCCATCTGAGCGTCCACTTAAATAAATGTGGATACGCATCAGCACAATTAGGTGTCCATAATGTGGTATGCTCAAATAGCCATACCTGATATCAAACTAGATTAGATCCGTATAAGATAGAAACAAAAAACTATATGCAATGAATGGAAAATTACTTGTAAAATGATAGAGCAACCAAATATATGTCCCTTTCCACGGAGTACAGCATGTGAATCTAATGACCTGACGAAGAACTCATGAACGGGATAAGCCCATGCAACATTTCCTATAGTCTGCAGATCCGTATACGGGAATAGGCAAGAACATCCCTTCTGGTCCCTCTGCACAAAGAAGACAGTGCTACAGAATAACAATATCAAATGCTTCACAGTCGACTTAACCAAGTCTTTTTCGTCTGAATCCATATCGGCATGAATAACCTTTACCACCTCGTCAAAGGTGGTTGTTGGAGCCCCAAACCTCCAACTATCCACACTTTCCTTGCTAGACCAATGTAATTGCGGCCTCTCCCCAATCATACTTAAACATAATATTTTCACTACATCACTAACTAGAAACGGGACTACAATGCCACCCAAACTAAATGCTTTCTGTTTCGGATCCCATTTTTTAACCAATGTCGTCAAAATCTTCTTCCGCAACTCCACATCTTCGAGGCCCTCATGTAGAATCAAATCTGTAAATGGGGTCTCCTTTATCAAATCCCTATGTGCATCCCGTAACCGAATATTTTTTAGGGACTCGTGAAAACGTGACGGACAACATCTTGATAAGACATATTTTCGCCTGCAAAAAATGGCACTATGAAACAGTTGAGGTACAAACACGAGGAGATGAAAACAAAAAATAGAACAGTTACTCACCATGACAAAGATGCAAATAATTGATGGGAAAGATCCTGTGGACCCCGATCCGAGAGATGCGGTGAGGGACGTGCCCCCACGCGAGTCAGTCTCAGGATCATCCACGTGAATGGAGAGCTCTACTAAGGAACTCTCGAAAGAAATGCCCCTCACAGCATGAGTGGCGATACAAAGGGAGATACCTCTCGATTCGAGGACTGACCCAGATTCAAGGCGTACCTTAAACAAAGAAGAGTCGTCATCCAAGGAAGTGGGCCAAGGATCCCATACTATGCTCTGTTGCAACGGATAACCAGAGATATAAAAGAGGGTTCGTGCCTGGTTACGAATTTGGAAGGTCTAAAGAGCACCTCATCCGCCCAAGTGTAAACACCTGGTCTCTTATGCCATTTATTTAATAATTTTGAAGAGTTTTGAGCGAAAGTCATATGAAATAGGAACGAATATCTCCTAGAAAACGTCTATCTAATCATGCATGTCTCGGAGATGAATAATAATCACACATAAAAAAGAAATGAAATAAGTGTCGCCTAAGAATAACTAGGTTATAAGTGACATACCTAATGGCTGTCTAAGTTCTGGTGTGCAAACACATGCATGTTACAGCTAAATATATAGGATCTGTACATGAAAGTAAGAAAACACAACAAAAGATACAACACAAATCAACTCTATACCTGACTGGACAAAATGAGTCCTAACTCTAATGCGACCTGACTCGGACCAAAATGGCCGTCCATCCCAGCTGCTCTACGTATCCCAGCCTCGGGAAGAATCGGAGTCAACGTAGTTCGATGCCCTATTCTAAACTACGATGCCTAACCATCTAGAACCGCTATCCTAGACTCGATCCACTAGACTCGACTGATTTTTAAAGCTTTTTTGTACGATTGCTTAAGTTCATGTGAGTTGTAATTTTTAGGACTCTATATGCCCTAACTAATGCAAGTTGGTTAGCCTTAAGCTAATGCAGGTGGGCCCTACATCCTACGTGTATCTAGGCTGTGCAACCTAAGAAAAACCATGGGCTGACTATATGCTTCCTAGTCTAGCCATCGGTTGGACTAAGTGTCTAACCGATCAACTTGAGGCCTCCTAACTCTAAGGACACTCACACGACAGGACACACCATATCAACAACTCAGGACAGACTCCTAACTCTAAAACACCCTAAATAGCTAGGACAGACTCCTAACTCTAGGGGAAGATCTTTTTGAAAAGGTTTTGAAGTTTTTTGTATTTTTGGAAGATTTGAAATGTTTATTTTTTTTAAAAGGTTTGGCTGGACCTGGGATGTGAATCCCAAGCTGCACTACATACCCTGTTGAAAGGGATCAAGCCAACGTAGTTCGGAACAGAATTCCTAACTACTCTCCTAATGACTCAAGATTTTTGAGATTTTTGGTTTTTCAGATGTTTTTGATGTTTTTGACACGAGAGGACTGAATCCTATCATCATAAGGGGAGGACAGACTCCTGATATCCCGCAAAGGTTGGACAGCATCCTATCTTTTGCGGGGGAATGAACAGAAACACGACTCTGCAAGGGTTGGACAACATCATATACCTTGCAAGAGCGGATAGAAGAACATGATCTGATGAAAGGTTGGATAAAATTCTAACCCCTATGATGATAGAATTTGATTCCTGAATAAGAGGACTGACTCTCTAGACTAAGGACAGATTCCTATGCTAGTGGACTATCAAACCAAAATAAAGCTCACAAGTAATAAGGAAAAAAAAAGACCCTGTGCATATTTGGCAAAGGAAAAACACCCAGCCGGGCCGGACAGCTACCTAGCCCTAGGGTGCAACAAATGTGCAACCCAATACCCATAAGGGTAGGGGTATGTTGCCAAGCCGAGTAAGGTGTTCTCCCAAAACTAAACGAAGCACAAAGGGGAGGTTTAGCAAGAGAATGAGACTGGGTAAGTCTCTTAGACACAGAGGTAGGATAGAGAAAATTGCTAACGAGACTAGGCAAGTCTCCTAGGCACAGAGATGAGATAGAGAAAAATACTAGCAAGACTGGGCAAGTCTCCTAGGATGGGCTTGGGCTATCACCTTCATCGCCCTACAAGAAAAGGGCTAAGAAGTCTCTATAGAAAGAAAGAGAAGGGAGAGGGTATTACTGAGACTTAGTAATTCTCCCCTTTAAGATGGGCTTGGGCTATCGCCTTCATCGCCCTTGCAATGAGAAGGGATTCTAGTATCTAAAGAAATTTAACAGAAATCTATAAGACTGTGTTAGTCTATCAAAGAGAGAAGAAAAGGCTACCAGATAATCACAAATTCCATTCTAAAAAATAAATCAAGTGCCAAGCAAAGAAGAATTTTCAATAAAAAAAAATCTATGGCAATCATAAAATGATAAACAACATTAATTAGTCCAGACCAGCCGCTGGATAGCCTAATAAAGTAAAAGAAAACAATATCAAACACTTCTATGCCCAACCACAAACACCACCCCAATATGGGGATGAAATCAGATGATGCTAAAGTAATCATCTGATATCATATACACATGATAATATTTCTATATCCCGCCTTGAAATCAGATAGTACTCATGTCGATAATATCGAATAGAGTAGTCATCTGATCTCCTTCTTCCTATTAAACAATTTATTTAAATAAAAATGAATGAGTATAATAAGCTTTGAGATAATCTCACCTGAACAATCCATTTATTACCGAATTTGGGGTGCCCAAGAAGATTGTATAGAATATTTTAAAATGATCAAATGAAATAATGATAAAAAAATGCAGGAGGATCTTGTTAATACAAAAATGAAATATTGTAAACATTAAAATAATAAGATGTCAGCAGTCTATACCTTTCTTAAAGAAATGACATCATCTCAGCTCAAAATATTATCAATGACAAGTCTCTTTTAGAAAATTTAAACAAGCATGAATTATCACCTAAGAATATAGCCACTTACAAAGGCAGCAGCTATGTGCTTATAATTGAATTGAAATCATAACTACAGAGCATATAATATGTTAGACAGCAATTATGCCAAACAGTAGGTGCTGAATTACGACGGAATTTGTGCTAGAACAAGGGACAGATTCAAGCTGAACTGTGCCAAAATTTGGGACAGATTTGAGTGCTGAAATGAGCAGAAAAAAAATTGGGATAGATTTAAGTGTTGAAAATGGGGAAAACTGTGTTGAAACAAGGCAGCAATGGGGTGGAAATTGTACAGATTTTGTGTCAAAAACTGGGCTGAAACGGATTGAACTGTGCGCAAAACAGGGCTGGTTTGTTACACCAAGGTGGGGGTTGTTATCTCTTAGTATTAATAAAACCAAAGTTATATATAATAATAAACAAAGTTAATATTAATGCAATGTACAGGTTAAAGTTCAGACAATGATAGACAGCCTGTATATGTTTTTTTTTTATATTCCAATACAAATTATAGCTATTAAATACAGAAAACTGGGGCCAAGTCAAGGCTAAGTTATGGCTTTATATTGTGTAAAACAAGGGTTAGATTGTGAGCCAAATCAGTGCAGAAATAGTGCAGAAATATGCAGCAAATGAGCCAAACTAATGTCAGCATAGTGCAGAAAATGAACTAACCCAATGCCAAAACAATGCAGAAAATGAGCTGATCATGTGCCAAAATAGTGTAGAAGATGAGCATGTGACAAAACAGTGTAGAAAATGAGCTGACCATGTGCCAAAATAGTGTAGAAAATGATGGACAGCAGTTTCACTGAGATGGGCATATTAAAACATGAGAAGAAATGAAATCTATGTGATCGATTATAAGTGTTATAAAGGATAGGAAATAATGGACAGCAGTTTCACTGAGATGGGCATATTAAAAAATGAAAAGAAATGAAATCCATATGATCAATTATAAGTGCTAT
Organism: Tasmannia lanceolata; assembly: GCF_043159265.1. NCBI lineage: Eukaryota > Viridiplantae > Streptophyta > Magnoliopsida > Canellales > Winteraceae > Tasmannia > Tasmannia lanceolata. The sequence continues at coordinate 29,637,705 of NW_027518684.1, read as the reverse complement.
AAAGTGAAGGAAATAATGGACCCATATATGAACCAAGGCAATATTCAAATACCTAAGCAAAATCAACTAGTTTATACCAATAAGCATACCAAACTTTATGAGCTTCACCCCTAAAAAAAAAACTAATATGCTGTTCATATCCAACACTTACCTATTCACCTGTCAGATCGAAAAATCTATCACACAAATGGCCCTGCCATCTGACAGGATCACAACCATCCACTATGTATACATAAATCCTAAATTTCTGCTAATCACTTGCTATGCAATATGTCTCAATGGTTGCGCTACATGTGCCCAAAAATTAATCAAAGCTATCATTTTGTCAATCAAATGAAACATTTACTGCTTCCCAAGAGACTCTTGTATAGGGAGAAACAAACATGATCACCTTATGAATATATTGTTTTAAACAAAACTAAACCAATCCACCCATTTGATATTCAAAGATCATGGGATATAACACCTTATTCTTCCATTTTTCTAATATAATTTCTAAGAATAAAGCAAACAGAAATTTAGCAACACATTTTTTTTTTTTTTTAAAGAACAGTAATAACTCCAGTTTTCTATGTTGACATAATATGCATCCTTAGTATAGTGTTAGGGACAATTTGTTAACCTCTTTAGAATGGCAGCCACATAAAGGAAGAATGTAATGGTCAAATATAATTAGATTAGTTAGAAAAATACCCATTTCTTTCATCTAAAACAAACTCATCTACTCAAAAATATTCCAGACATGAGCTTTGGACATAATAACAAAAATAAAAATGATCTGTATATAACAATAGTGATAACTGATTTGAAAACTCTAGCAACTCAACATAATTTCACCTATAACTTTACCTTTAAACGACTTTGCTTCATGGACAAACCTAAGAACACAACATTAATTCAAATTGCATAACACATATTCTATATTTCCAAACCTTAGTACACGTAAACACCAAGATTTAAACAACATATATATATATATATATATATATATATATATATATATTAAGCAAATTTCCTACATAAATCTGGAATAATCAAGGTCACTGCTATAAGAGAAATTCAAGACATCATGAAGAAATGAACTCAAGTTCACACTGCTCAACAAATGCTCATATTCATCTTGCTCTTAAACTACCTTTCATTGTCTACAAGGGCTGATTCAACCAATAATGTTCAATTGACTTGCAGGGCAAGTTTAACAACCCAACCAGGAATTACAGAAAGTAACACTATTCAAATATTATACAAAATTGACAATCATCAAACCATGGTGCAATATCAGTTCAGAAAATGTAATTGGCATATATCATATTTTGATCCGTTTATGAGGACATTCTTCCTTTCATTATTACCATACAATCAACAGAAATATGGCCATATGATTATCAACCTTTCTAATTTAATTCAAAAGACATCAATTTCTAGGTGAAAAACAAATGATTCTGAAGCAATTTTTATCAATTTTAAAGTGAAACAATTAAATCCAAAATGATACCCTATACCATATGACTCTAATGTGAATTCCAGTATAAATGCTTAGATCCAAAACAATAATCATCAATTTTAACACAAAGCAACTTGATCTATACCAGTATTCATCAAATTCCATGTAAGCAAATAGATCTAGTATATATATTTTTTTTAATTTTTAAATTCCAAAAATTAGAGCTAGGGTGGCATTCATCCTATCATAGCATCAATATTGAATTTATGATGAAAATTGATCTCAATTGAAGTCATCATGATTAATAAAAATTAGATCACCAACCTGATTGTCAAAATCTCGGATCAAATCGTCGGATCTTCAAATTCCACCGGAGTTTAGAGGAATGGCTGGAGCTAAGGCCGGAGAAGATGACCGGAATCCATGAATGTCAATTGCTTGATCTCCTGCTCTGGCGAGAATGCTGAAAAAGAATATCATAAGCTCTCTCTCTTACTACTTTGATCTAGGTCCTTTCAACAGATTTGGCCTCGCCTTATATAGATCTGCAACGCATGTTACAGATCCTGAAAAATATACATGAATTTTGATGGGAAGAAACCTAGCAACAGCAGATCAAGATCAAGAGGGAGAGAGAAGAGAGAGAGAAAATGATCAGAGGTTGTAGATCTTGCCAGAGCTCCGGTAGATCTGGCCGGAAAAAATCGATCGGAGAAGAAGAACGGAACAAGCTAGGGTTTGGAAAATTAGGGATCAACGGCTGGATCTAATGGAAAAGATTGTGGATCTAAAATGTATAGAGAAGGTAGATATGGATAAGGCCGGTCAAAGTTTGAAGAGATTGAGGGAGGTAGATCAGCCAGAGCTCAAATCTGCCGGTGGATTCACCGGAGAAGAAAAATAGCAGAGGAGGAAGGAGAAAAACTTGTTGTGAATAATGATTTGAAAAGAATATAACCGGAATCCGGTAAGGACTTACCGGAGAAGAGGATCAGAGTTAGGCCGAAATCCGGTTCGATCGATAAGAGAAGATGAGATTGATCTGACTAACCGGAATTTCGTCGGAGTTTGGCCGAAGTTCTGGCAAAATTCGCTCAAAGAAGACGATCGGAAAATGATCGGAAGAGGAAAATCACGATCGGAAACGAGAAAATGGGTTTTGGATTTGGGGAAAACCTCTCTCGCCCTCTCTCTGCAAATCTGGTTTTTTTTCTTTATTTACGGATTTTTTTTCATTTTTATAGAAAATATGGGGTTGATATTGGCACTACTCCCTTTGATTGGCGCGCGGTTGCGCGGAAATTGATGAGCGCGCGACACAATCGTGTCTTATTCTAATTTAAAATCGCATAGAACAAGATAAATTCGCCCCCCTACCAGATAAATTCACCCCCCTTTTGCGAACTTGTACTACGACTTTGCTCGACTCGTTCGCTAGGCAAACGAACTCGGATTTTGACAAAATTTTGCGGGGAGTTAGATGAGACCCTAACCTAGCTTAGGGTGGAGTTTGGGACCCTAGCTAGCTAATTTGGTCGGGTTTTGCTCAAACTCGGAAGGATTAGGGCACTGTCAAAATGGGGTGTCTACAGATCCATAATTTCCTTAACTTGGTCCGTATCTGTAAAAACCAGCAACAATCACTTCAAACACAATATTAGTCTATCGAAACACAGTATTACTCCATTGAAACACGTGCTCTCCAACTCACTTCAAACAACTTAGGCCTATATAGATACTTGAATAACCATGACAAGCATACCATGCATCCAAGACAGAGAAATAAAATAACCATAATAACATATCATCCATCCATCCATAATAACATATGAAACCCGTATATAACATAACATCCATCCATCCATAATATCAACCACAACAACCATAATAACATACCATCCATATACTTGCCAGAAAGAGTAACAAAAAAAATAATTGCACAGTCATCACGTAAAGCTCTCATCAGCAGCAACGGTCTAATGATCTGGGGGCAACAGACGGCGGACAAACTCGCTGAGTGAAGAAACCTGCTCGGTGAGTGAGGTGACCGCCGTGCCGTAGTCCTGGCGGAGGGTGGAGACCTCGGTGCGTAGCCCAGTCAAAGTTGCTGAGTCGCCAATTGGTCCTGATGATGGGATTATACAAGCTGATGAACCAAGGTAAACTGCCCGTCAAAGTACTGACGATGTGCACGAAGCTCATGCGCAAAAAACTCTTGTGATGCAAAACGCTAACCCTGCTGACGAGGGGGGGGACCAGGGCCCTGTACATTAAGCCGCATGGCCTTTATAGTTTTAGCATTGAACGTAGTAGAGGGACTAAGGCGTTCTTCACCACCTTGTATCAGCATCTCATGGTTGAAGATATGCGTGAGAAGCATCCCGAATGGTAGACTAGCCAAGGCCTTCGTCTTGGTGTCCTCCATGAACCTAAGGAGGATATAGCCAAGGTGAAGGGCCCTGCCGTGAAGAAGTCTATGCATAATAAGAGTCTCAAAAGGCCGGGCCATGTCAGCATTGCCTCTGTGAGGCGTGATTGAAATCCAAGTAGTGACTTGGTTTGGCAACCTAGAGGGGGGGTGAATAGGATGTTTATAAAACCTTTACCTTTTAAAAACTTTTCCTAAGATTTCACGCAAGACTTATCCCTTATTTAATTAAGTTTGAAATAGTTGAACTTAAACAATATTACAAATTAATATAAGTTCAAAACATTTGTTGATTAGCAAACTTAATTAGGTAATTTTAATAGCCTAGTTAGCAAGGTTAAGATATTTAGGTTGATTATCAATGCTAACTACTTACTCAATTCTATGCACAAATAATCAAATAAGAGAGTGCGAGGGAGTGAGAGAAAATACCAATCACACAAGTGACACAGAGATTTATAGTGGTTCGGCAAATGGCCTACTCCACTCTTCTCAAGGTCGCACTTAAGGATTTCCACTATTGAGACCTCCACGACGCCCGGCTCCAAGGCTTTACACTCAAAGGGAATTAAATGAGGATGCCCTTCCACCTTTACAATAACTCTCCTTCTCCGCCGAGTTCTAAGCGCTTCACCCAAGGGAATTAAAAACAACGGATGCCCTTGCCACCGATCGAATAAAGAAGAAGACAAAAGCTTTGCCTCTAGGTAGGCTACAATGCAAGTTGAAGCTCCAAGGATGCTCTCAAGAATAAACAAGTTTAAGCCTAAACCAATCTCAAATGATGTTCTCAAATCAAGGCACAAGGGATTGGTGAGAACAATTAACCCAAAAATGGTTGCAAATAAGTTTCTACGGTTTATTAAGGTTGGAACATATTCATCAAGTCTTTTGAACCCATACAATGGGTATATATAAGTTCCCAACACCCTATTACCGTTTTAGGGGCAAAACAGTAATTTTCAGGTCAAACAGTCAACTAGCCGTTGGTCCTCCAACGGCTATAATTTTTTGAGTTCGTAGTGTTCTTGGACTTCCGAGACAAATTCTCGGAGTTCCAAGAGAACGGTCAGAAGATGAAAAATACTACTGGACCATTTCTCGGAGTTCCGAGAAAAATGCTCGGAGTTCCGAGAAGCCTATGAACAGCAAGATATTCCTGTTTTAGAGCTGTTTTGTTTTAGGCTTTTGAAACTCAATTTTATCATGTTAAATGGAATGTCATGAGGGTTCCACAATGATGGAATACCACATGGTCATTCACTAATCCAATTAGGCTCTAAGGGTGTGTTGTAGTCTCTTTGGAAAACATGCTTTTTCACTAGTTTTAGGGGTTTAAAACAATGTGCCTTGACAAGAGGAAATGCAAGAGAGATAGGAATACATTCTACCCTTTCTATCACTCTCTTGAACTCTTCTCTTGAGCTGGGATCTTCTATGGTTGAGCTTCCATGCTTGACATCTTCAAGTTGTGGTACAAGCTCCTTGGTCCTTTGCATTAGGTTCTTGATCCTTCAGCTTGGGCTTTCACGAACTTCTCTGTATGTTCAATGCTTGATATGGATGATGTTGAGCTTCTCCTTGGTGGATCCTCCAAGGTGTGATTTGTCCAAGAATGCTCTAGCTCCTTTGTCCATTGGTTGGTTCATCTTCAAGCTTAGGCCATCTGTGTGTGTGTGTGCTAGCATGGATTGACCTGTGAATTACCTGTCTATAGCACAACACTCAAGGCAAATGATCAGTCCATAAATGACTAATCAATTTGTGTTTGTTAATCATCAAAACAAGGTGATTGAATAAACCCATGGGGAACCTTTGGGCTTGCAGTGATATTGCTTGTCAGAATCTTGTGTAGGACTTTGCACATAGGGTTGAGGGAATTGTATGATACGTTGGTTGATATCTACAGAAAGCAGGAGAATAAACTTGGAGGGGAAGATACTTCAAGTAGAAGATAGTTGAAAAGTTGAAAAAGAAGATACTTCGAACAAAACCATGTTTCAGATAGTTCGTACAGAAAGCACTATTTAGAGACTTCGAACCACTTCAAACCAATGTTAGAGGATAGAGGAACTACGAAACTACATATTAGAAAGTTCATAAATACGACAATTGGAATCACATATTAGAAAGTTCAAACCACAATTACAGGATAGAGGAACTACGGAACCACAAATTAGACAGTTTGAACCAGTATTACTGGATACAGGGTCCATGGAATACTGGTTCCAACATTGTAATATGCGGTTTCATGGATCCAACTTCCATGGAATAACGGTTCCAACTTTCAAACCCCTAATTCAAACCCTTCAAACACATTCAAAACATTGCAACCATTGAAAACCAAGGAAACCCCAAATGAAACCCTTCAAACCATTGAAAACCTATATGCAACCATTGAAACCCTAAATGAAAATAGTCAAACCATTGAAAACATAAATGCGACCCTAAACCATTTAAACCCTTTGAAACCAAAAATTAAACTATTGAAACCCTTTGGAACCAAAAATGGTTCCAACTATATACAAAAAAGAAACCAAAGATGAACCCATTGAAAAATGCCGCAATACAGGATCCTTGTTACGTGCAGAATCTGTAGCAGCTATTTAGTTATTTTCTTTTCTGTTATGTGTCTGTAGGGTCAGTCCCCATATATGTAATTGAGTTGATTTTGAGTCATTGTGGTGTTAGTTATGGAGTCATGTTACTAGTACGTGGAGTCAGTTGTGGAGTTGTGGTACTTGTCATTTGGAGAATTGTACTGTACTTGAACTCTTTTCTCATGAATGAAATACAGACAACTTTCTTCTCCTAAAAAGTATACTCTTTCCTGGAGGTTGGTGTGGACCCCGATCCGAGAGAGGCGAGGGAGGAGTCCCCAGAAAGTCTCTAGATCATCCACGTGAAGGAGAGCTCTACCAAGGAACTCTAAAAAAGAATGCCTCTCACAGCATGAGTGGCGATGTAAAGTGAGATACCTCTCTATTCGGGGACTAGCCTGGATTCGAGACGTACCTTAAACAAAGAAGAGTTGTCATCCAAGGAAGTAGGCCCTGGATCCCATACTATGCTCTGTTGCAATGGATAACCAGAGATATAAAAGAAGGTTCTTGCCTGGTTACGAATTTGGAAGGTCCGAAGAGCACCTCGTCCGCCCAAGTGCAAGCCCCTGGTCTCTTATGCCATTTATTTATTGATTTTGAAGAGTTTTGGGCGAAAGTCATGTGAAATGGGAACATATATCTCCAAGAAGACGTCTACCTAATCATGCATGTCTCGGAGATGAATAATAAGCACACGCAAAAGAAATGAAAGAAATGTCACCTAAGAGTAGCTAGATTTTTTAGTGTCATGCCTAATTGGTGTCTAAGTTCTGATGGGCAAACACATGCATGCTACAGCTAAATGTATAAGGTCTGTACATGAAAGTAAGAAAACACACAACACAACTCAACTCGACGCAACAAATCCTAAACTCTAATGTGGTTCTTGACTCGGACCGAGATGACCATCCATCCCGCCTGCTCTACGTACCCCGGCCTTGGGAAGAATCAGAGTCGACGTAGTTCGGTGGCCTATTCTAAACTATGATGCCTAACCATCTAAGACCGCTATCCTAGACTCGATCAATTAGGCCCGATTAGTTTTTAAAGCTTTTTGTGCGATTGCTTAAGTTCAAGTGAATTGTAATTTTTAGGACTCCCTATATGCCATAACTAATGCAAGTTGGTTAGCCTTAAGCTAATGCAGGTGGTTCCTATATCCTATGTGTAACTAGGCTGTGTGTCTTAAGGAAGACCATGGGTTAACTAAGTGTTTCCTAGTCTAGCCATCGGCTCGACTAAGTGTCTAACTGACCACGACTCAAGGCCTCCTAACTCTATGGACACTCACATGATAAGACACACAAAGCATCAACCTATTCAGGACAGACTCCTAACTTTAAGACACCCTAAACATCTAGGAGAGACTCCTAACTCTAAGGGAAGATCTTTTTGAAAAGATTTTGAAGAATTTTTGTATTTTTGGTAGATTTGAAATGTTTATTTTGAAAGGTTTGACTGAACTTGGGATATGGATCCCAAGCTGCCTACGTACCTGGTGGAAGAGGATCAAGCCAACGTAGTTCGGAACAGATTTTCCTAACTACTCCTAATGACTCAAGATTTTTGAGATTTTAAGGTTTTCAAAAATGTGGTCATGGGCACTTAGAGCCTTAGGTTGACCTGGATTTTCCCTCAAATACATGGAATTTTGGGGTGAAGCTTAGGTAGGACTGCGCTCCTTATTTCACTCGTCTTATTTGGTAATTTTGCTCGGATTCTGACAAAATTTGCAGGGACTTAGATGAGACCCTAAAGTAGTCTAGGGTGAAATTTGAGACCTTAATGAACTAATTTGGCGAGGTTTTATACAAAATTGAAAGTTTTAGGGCCTAGTTAAAATAGGGTGTCTAGAGATGCCCCTTTTTGACAAAGCGTGCTTGTCGCGCGAATGCCAAAGCTAAATAGACAGCACATTTTGACTGGCCCAAGATCGATTGGATAGAAATAAGAATAAGGAAAATAATTTTTGTGAAGGTTGAATTTTTGGAAGGATCAGATACCTCAAGGGTCTTGATATGGAATGGATGCCTCAGGGGTCTTGAAATGGAATAGGTTTTGATTGTTTGCTTGGTGCTCTCAGAGATGTTCTCAGAGAGACTTTGGTTCTTTCTACACTCGGGACGAATGTTCTCAAGGAAAATTTTGTTTTACGCTTGGGGCGAATGATCTCAGGGAGGATCGGGTTCTACGCTCGGGGCGAATACTTTCAAGGAAACTTTTGTTTTACGCTCGGGGCGAATGCTCTCAAGGAGGATCTTCTTCTTTCTACGCTCGGGGCGAATGCTCAGGAAAGATTTGGTTCTACACTCGGGGCGAATATTTTCAAGAGAGAAATGGGTTTCTCAAAGAGAATTTGGTTCTACGCTCGGGGCGAATACTTTCAAGAGAGAAATGGGTTTTACACTTGGAGCGAATGCTCTCAGGGAGAAATTGGTTCTACGCTTGGAGCGAATGCTTTCAAGGAAAAACTGGGTTCTACGCTTGGAGCGAATGCTCTCAGAGAGAAATTGGTTTTTTTCTTTCTACGCTCGGGGCGAATGCTTTCAAGGAGAAATTTGGTTTTACGCTCGGGGCAAATGCTCTCAATGAGAAATTTGGTTTTACGCTCGGGGCGAATACTTTCAGGGAGGATTTTCTTCTTTCTACGCTCGGGGCGAATGCTTTCAAGGAGAAATTTGGTTTTATGCTCGTGGCGAATGCTTTCAGGGATAATTCGGTTTCTTCACTCGGGATGGATGTTCTCTGGGAGAATTCGGTTTCTTCACTCGGGGTGGATGCTTTTAGGGAGAATTCGGTTTCTTCACTCGAGGTGGATGCTCTCAGGGAGAATTCGGTTAGGTTCGAATGCTTGATTTGATTACGAACTTCGGTTGTTAGTAGAAACTCTGCTGGGATAATGAAGCAAACTCTCAATGAAATGATGAGAAAGACTCTTAGTGGAATGGTGAGACAAACTCTCAAAAGATTGTTGAGACAGACTCTCAAAGGAATTTGACTGAGGAGTTGAATTCAAAGACTGTGTTCAAGCTCCCCTTATCTTCATTTCTTGAGAATAGCCATCTCAATTATCATTGCTCACTTGATATCTTTTATGACCTGATTGCTCAGGGCATAAAAGATGCCCCTAGTATGATTTTACTTCCATGACAAATTCATAAGAGAGCATAACACATGGAAATGGTTAAAAGGTTTTCATTTCTTGAATATTTGAGGTTACAAAGCTTTTCACATGTACAACAGACTGAATCTGATTGCAAATTTCAATTTCTGAATAGTTACTGCCATTTCAAATGAGTTTAGGAGCTCGCCAGATGGGCTTAAGAACCTGCCGCCTTCTGGACTTTGTTATGCTTTGTATCACACCTGAGGAGACACAACTTCATCATTTTTCATATTTTCCTTCTTGCTTCTTGTTACCCCAGCTTTGGGAGGGATATTGGAGTACACAGGCTTCCCCACACAAGACTATGGAGCTTAACCTTTACTTGACAAAGAAAGGACTTTGACTACCAACAAACGAGGACTTCGACAGACACAATCACTTAGACTCGAAGAGAGACTGAATCTGCTTCTTAGTCTGATAAGTGTTTTAAAATGGTACAGTCTACCACTCTTAGAATCTTTTGAAAGCTGTATTTAAAGGTGTTTTATTCATTTTTCCGGTATTTACATCATGGTTACTATCCCTTTGGATTGCTTAGTCTTAACCCCCTAGCTTAGAGAGTGTCAGAAGAATCTCTACTGGCGCTTACTCAGACTTTGGAGTAGTGCCGCGCCGAAGAAATGAAAGTCTCGTTGGCTTCCAGAGGTTTTCTCCTTTATGAAGTCACTGCCATGACCAAATCGCCTTTTTAAGATTTTTGATTCGGCGAACCGCATGCCTTATATTTTGCCTGGACTGTCTGCCTTTGCAGATTTTCCATCCAGCAGGCTCAGCACCCTGATTTTTGCCTAAGCCACTCTTTCTGGTTTTCAGCTTAGCGGGTGAATGACCCTAACTTTTGCCTAGACCGCCTTTGCGGATTTTCAGTCTAGTGGGTTTAAGACTCCATCATATATTTTTTTTCTTTCTGTTTCTCTACAGACCTGAGCCTAAATACACCAGAAGAACTTTTAGGTAGGCTTGGGTTTAAACAGGTTAACCTTTGATAAGTTTTCATGTATTTGACCGAATCTGGCCCTCCAGACTGCCTACGTATCCCCAAAGAAAATGGGAATCAGGTCCGCATAGTTCGCCCATTTGGGTTTCAAGGATTGTTTGTTTTGTTTCTTTATTTTTCAAGGATTTGAAAGATTTGACCGAACCCGAATTGATCAGGTTGCCTACGTACCCTGTAGAAAGGGATCAGGTCGTGATGTAGTTCAAGTTCAATATCTTTTATGACGCAAGTCACCCTGGTTTGAGTTTATCAAAGAATGAAGTTTTTTTTCTCTTTTTTTTTAGGCCCAAAGGGTTTGTAAACGGTTTTTGACTTTGAGGATGTTGGCTTTTAAGCTCTGATTAACCAAGGACGGTCTCCTGGTGTATCTAAGCATAGTACTTCTTTAGTTGGTCTAGGTTTGTAGGTTCTGTTAATTTCTCTCCATTTTCATCGAGGAGTCTTACGGCTTTTCCAGGCAGGACTTCATCAACAATGTAAGGTCCAGACCAGTTTGGCCTGAACTTCCCTCTGTGATCAAACACCGGTGCCCTGTATGATTTCAAGGACAAGATCTCCTTGCTTTAGATCTCTGACTCAGACTTTTCTGTTGAAGGCCCTTTCGATGCTTCTCTGATACCCTTAGATGTGATATAAGGCCCTCATCCTCTTTTCATCTATCATCTGTAATTCCTGATGTCTGGCTCTTCCCCATTCAGACTCTGGCAGATTTGCTTCCATCATTACCCTTAAGGATGGAATTCTCAGCTCAACAGGCAGGACTGCTTCAATTCCATACACTAGAGAGTACGGAGTTACACCTGTAGAGGATCTGATCGATGTCCTGTAAGCCCATAAGACAAAAGAAAGTTTGTTCGACCAGTCCTTATAAGTCTCGGTCATCTTACTGATTATGACCTTGATGTTCTTATTTGCTGCCTCTACAGCACCATTTGTCTGAGGTCTATAAGGATATGACTTGTGATGCTTTATCTTGAACTCTTCACATAGGTGCACTACCTCTTTCTTGAAATATCTGAAATCAACTCATGAGGTACTCCATATCTGCAAATGATATTTGCACGAATGAACTTTGCTACTGTATTCGAAGTTATGGAAGCATACGAAGCAGCTTCTATCCACTTCGTGAAGTAGTCAATGGCTACTAGAATGTAATCATGTACACTTGATGACTTTGGATAAACTTTGCCAATGATATCAATCCCCCATACTGAGAATGGCCATGGCGAAGACAAAGAATGCAGCTCTGAAGGAAGCACATGAATAAGATTCGCATAGACTTGGCACTTGTGACATTTCTTCACGAATGCGAAACAATTTGCTTCCATTGTGGGCCAATAGAAACCAAGTCTTAGGATCTTCCTTGACAATATTTTACCTTTCATGTGTGGACCACATACACCTTTATGTGTTTGGTCTATGAGTTCTGCAGCTTGATCTTCATCAACACACATAAGTTGTAGCCCATCAAATGACCTCCTGTACAACTCTTCACCACAGATGACGAAGTTGGTAGCTAACCTCTGAAGAGTTTTCCTCTCTTTGCTAGAAGCCTCAAGCGGATGCCCCTTGCCTGAAATGAGATTTCTAATGTCTGTGTACCACAGCTTTCCGTCTGGACACCTGTGGGACACGATCCCGCGAGAGGGGTGGGGCGCGAGCCGCCAGGCACTCTCTTGGTCTCTAGTACCCACGCGATTGGCGTGTGCTTCTTAGTGTTGATTTAGATTCGTCTTTTATGTGAACTTGGGATCACTAAGGCAATCCGAATTCCACATAAAAGAGACTGACAGAGTCGCCACCTAGATGTGGGATCTAGGACCCGTAATTAACCAGAAATCTAGACTCGCTACCTGGTTACAAGAATGGAAGGTATGGGGATTTATCCACCACATGCACCATTCCTGCCCGATAATCGGTCTTCGATTCCAAAAGCTAACTCTTTTAAATTTATTTTAAATGGCTCATTCAACTCTATGTTAATATGTTATCTACGGGACATGCATCCTATGATCTAATTGCAATGTGAATCCTAAATGTGTATCTTGATTTCTTAATTTGTCTGGATTCAATCTAGGTGAAAGTTCTCCTAAAATTCTAATTTCATGAAAAATCCTAAGTGATTTGATTAAGCATTTACAAGAAAATTAATATACAAAACACCACAATTTGTTGTGGTGCCGACTCGCGGGTGGTATGCCATCAGACATCCAAGCTGCCTACGTACCCAAGCCTCACTGGGATCAGAGTCGACGTAGTTCGGTGCACCTAAGCTAAGCTACTTATGCCTAACTCAACTAGGACACCGACCTAGACGGGATTGACTGTTTCAACAGTTTTAGGAGAAGTTATTTAATTCAAGTTGAAGATTTTATTATCTTAGGATTTCATCTAAGATGCTATATGATTCTCATCTAAATGCAAATGGTCCCTTAGACTAATGCAGGTTTGCCTTACATCCTAGTTTACTAGGCTTGTCCTAGGGAAAGATTGGGTGACTAGTGTAACTAGACCTATGGCACGGTTGCTATACATAGCAAGCGTCCGTGATGAGGCCGGACTCCTAACTCTAGGACTCCCTAAAACTTAGGACACGACACAACACTAGTGTTCCTAAATTGGGCTCTAATGGTTCTTAGATTGGAAACCATAATCCAATGGTTCCGAAAGACTCGAGACAAATCAATTCAAATTCTTGAAGTTAATTAATTTCAGATTTCATGGATTTTCGATTTATGGACACTTGAGGATTACCAATGGTTCTAGGGTTCACCAATTTCGGCCCAGAATAGCATCCAAGGAAGGGAATCGTGCGTTCTTTCCTTGCGCAATTTAATACTTAGGTTATAACATCTTATTGCCTGGCATATCTCAGGATTTCCGTGGACAGTAACCTCGGAGCCAACAACATGCTATAGCTTAAGTATTCAAATTGTCAAAGATCGGTTGCAATTGGGATACGATTATGGATGCACTGGCCATTTTTCCAGGAAAATCTAAAGATCCTAAAATTTCTGTTTCAATGGATTAAGGAGTGAACATGTGACAAAATTTAAGGTTCTTTGGAAATTTTCACAATGATTTTTAATTAATTTCGAATTTTCAATGGATTTTATCAATTTTAAGCATATGAGCGGTTTTACAAGTGAAATTGTTGCAAATAAATTCGAAATGATTTGAAATTTCTACAGCAGCAAGATGAAAATGTATGTAGCTTACAGGATGAGTTTTGCATATTTTTACATTAAATTCACATTTAATCTTGATTAAACCATTAAATGTCCAGATTGCACAATTAACACATAAACTAGTAGAAATATAACTCTAAATTCTATGAAATTTCTACAGAAATACTATATGAATCAAAATAGCATGCAGTGAGATTTTCATGAATTTTAGAAATTATTTACTACCAATTTCGGATTTTACAATTTCCAGACCAGATTATAAATTAACACTACATCCCATATTAAAACAGATCCAAATCATACGAAAATTTTACAGTAGCAAGTAATATGGAAGATAAGACTACTGTAAAAATTGTATGAATTTTAATGATGATCTGATGTTAGTAAAAAGTCTCCTAAAATCTGATAAGTTTCAAAGAAAATATTAAATAATATACCAAATAAACTCCAAAAATCTTTACAAATTCATGGTAAAATGAATCAGTAACATATTATTTTCCCACGAAATTTCATTAATTTTAGAATCTGTTTGGTATATAATTTAATTTTTCTTCGTCAAAAGATGTTTTTTGAAGAGTTTTCCATTTTTAAAACACGATTTTTGATAAAATTACGATTCTGGAAAACATCTTCCAACCTTGTTCTGATGTGATGAACACAAGAAAAATTTAAAATTCCGAAAAATAGATCATCCCGAGATGGCTATTTTTTCGAATTTCATAATTTCTCAGCCCATATTTTAAATAAAATACCACTCTTCACTTCAAATTCTAAAGAACCGTTGATCCAATGTCCGATCCGATCCGATAGTTATTTTACTCTATTGAAGTAGAACATCGTATTAAATTTCGGGACTAAACGGATTTGAAACACTTATACAGATCGTGAGTTTTAGCACAAACAATTAATATTGAATTTAAGTCATTTAAATGCTAAAAAACCATGCAAAAATCTAGAAAAATACCAAATAATTTCAAAAAAAATTCAAGAACAGTAGACTTACCTATGGTGGAGTTCCTCGACGAATCTGAGAGCAAAAAAATTCCAAAATATCGCCTATGTGCGATCCGCTTTTGCTTTCCTCTTCTTTTTTTTTTTTTTACTGTTTTCTCAAGTGGATATGAAGAGAGGTTGAAAGGGAAAATATGAGAGTGAAAATGATTGAGAGAGAAAGATAGAGAGAGTGGGAGTTAAAAGGATAGAGAGAGAGAGAGAGAGAGAGAGAGAGAGAGATATCGAGGCTTCTCCCTTTCTTTTCCTTTTTTTGAGAGAGAGCTTGCTCTCTTTTTTATAAGCCTTGTTTTGAGGAATCCACCTCAAATACCCATCTTGGAGTTTCTTTAATAGAATAGGAATTCTAAATGATCAATATTTCTAATCAAAAGGGAATCCAAGAATAGATTAATGTGAACCCTTCCAATAACAACCGAAACCCATTTTAATGCATTCAATGGTGTTCTCCTTTATTTGTAGCAACAATGATGCCTTTTATATAAAAATTCTAATAATTGAGCAACAACATCACCACCTTTCCATAATAAAAACCATGTGGGGTCCTTATTAAGATGCCTTGTTCAAAATATGAGAAAAATTCAACCTTGCATGCCTTTTAGCATCTTTTTTGAATAATGGTAAGAGCATCTTTTTTTTTTTTTTTTGAATAATGGTAAGAGATAATCCCAAGTGGGTCCCATGTGTATTTCTCACAAATTTTCTTCAACACCAACCGAATCATATGTATGGATTTTTCATTTTTATAGAAACCACTCATGGTTTGGAATCATTACCATACATAAAACCAAAACACCTCCTCAAAAAGTAAGCAATTTTTATTCTCAACAACCCAACGAATATAATTTTTGTAGCTTTGAAGGACCCACTTATTCCCATGTGCATATATGTTTTTCCCTATGAATTCCCAAAAGCTAATGCTTACCTCACAACATGCACACTAAGCATTAATAAGCTCATTTCAAATCAACCGAATTTCCATCTTGTATTATGGCTTAAAAAAATGAATGGGGTCTACACCATAGGATGATCTAAACCATCCAATTTCCCAGCCACATCGTATATTGGTTGTCCCCCTTGCATAATACCCATAAGATGATCCCAACCGTCCAAATAATAGCCACAATGTAAATCGGTTGTGTGACCAAAATACAATTTCTGCAGATTAATCCAAACCATCCATTAAGTTGTGCCTAAAAATCATTTTCGAGAATTATCCGAATAATTCATCTTGATGATCGCAACAAAATTTGTTTGTTAAGGTAACCTCCCTGAACTCCTGGATTCTCATGAATAACTCAACATTTTAGCAGAAAAATCAGAACATTACAGAAATGACCAGAAAGATTTGAGAAAGTGTAAGGGACGAACACGGGAATGGAAAATACTGAAAAATTGACAGCGAAACCCTAATTTCTTTGTTGATCAAAGCAGAGCAAAATGGGGGTGTCTACAACACCTAACTGATATCTCAATTGCATTCACATGTGCTGGAGCCCATTGCAATCTGACAGCTAAAGGCTGAACCTCCATTGTAGCAGAAATTTTCAACATTGATGCCAGAGTAGCCAAAGCGTCTGCAAAGTGATTCCTTGTCCTCGACAAATAAGTGAAAGTGACATTCTTAAACTTCTTGACCAGGGATTCAAGATAAGTGTGGTATGAGATCAACCTTGCCTCTTTTATTTTCTAATCCCCATTTATTTGACAAATGATCAGGATTGAATCCCCGAACACATCTAGTCTTGAATTCGCAAAACCAAAGCTGCCTCAAGTCCTGCGATGCATGCTTCATATTCTGCCATATTATTGGTGCATTCAAACTGTAACTTGATGAATATATGGATATACTCTTTCTTGGGAGATACCAAAACTGCCCCTATTCCTTGACCATGATTATTGACGGCTCCGTCAAAGTACATAAGTCATTTGGTGTTCAGATTCTCTTCTTCAATGTCCATGATCTCTTCATCAGGAAAGTCAGCCTTCAGAAAAGCATTCTCCTCAACAGGAGCATTGGCCAGCTGCTCAGCGATGACCCGTCCTTTAATTGATTTCTGAGTGACATAAGTGATGTCAAACTCAGACACCAATAACAACCATCTAGCTGTTCTTCCAGTAAGAGCGGGCTTCTCGAACAAATACTTCAACGGATCCATCCCTGAGAGCAAAAGTATCTTATTTGACAGAAGGTAATGTCTAAGCCTTTGGGTCGCCCAAACTAATGCTAGACAAGTCTTTTTCAAGATAGTGTACTTTATTTCATACTCTAGCATTTTCTTGCTGATATAGTAGATAGGCTTTTCCCTTTTAGACCCTGCATCTTGCTGAGCAAGCAAACAGCCCATTGTCGTATCCGTGATGGATAAGTACAACAGCAGCGGTTGGCTAGGAATGACTGGGGATAAGACAGGAGGCAAAGACAAGCACTGCTTGACCTTTTCAAATGCTTCCTGACATTCTTCATTCCACTTCTTAGAAGAATTATTTTTCAATAACTTGAAGATGGGTTCACACGTCATAGTTAGATGAGATATGAATCTCTTCAAGTATTGCACTTTGCCAAGGAATCCACGAATCTGCTTTTCCGTCTTTGGTGGTTGCATTTCTTGGATAGCCGTGATCTTTTGAGGGTCCACTTCGATTCCTCTCTCGTTGACCATGAATCCAAGTAACTTTCCTGATGTAATCCCAAATACACATTTATTTGGGTTTAAACAGAGTTGATACTTTCTGATTCGCTCGAAAAACTTTCTCAAAGCGATTATATGCTCTGGTCGAGTCTTTCCTTTGACAATCATATCATCTACATAGACCTCGACCTCCTTATGAATCATGTCGTGAAGAAGAGTAGTCGCAGCCCTCTAATAAGTAGCACAAGCATTCTTAAGACCAAACGGCATCACTCTATAACAATATGTCCCCCACTGAGTAATGAACGTTGTCTTCATCATGTCCTCAGGCGCCATTTTAATTTGGTTGTACCCTGAGAATCCATCCATGAAAGATAAGAGTGCATGTCATGCTGTATTGTCAACCAGGAGATCAATGTTCGGATGCAGAAAGTCGTCTTTCGGACTTGCCTTGTTCAAATCTCTGAAATCGACACACATCCTGACTTTACCGTCCTTCTTGGGTACCGGTACGATATTTGCAAGCCATTTGGCGTATTCCACTACTTCTTCGACAAATTTCACTTCCAGTAGTTTTTTAACCTCATCATGAACTTTTAATTCCCATTCCGTTTTAAGTTTCCGGAGTTTTTGTTTCTTCGGCTTGATGCTTGGGATTAGAGGTAATTTGTGTTGTACAATGTCCTCACTCAATCCTGGCATGTCATCATAAGACCAAGCAAAAACCTCCTTAAACTCTTTTAGCAAGGTGATTAATTCTACGGGCTCCTCAGGAGATAAAATTTTGCCAATCCGTATCTCCCGAATTAAGGATTCATCACCTATATTTATAGTTTCAATTTCCTCTACGAGTGGTTTCGCTCGGTGACTCTCCTCTTGTTGAATCATGTGTTTGATTTCAAGGGGAGTTTCGTCGGCTTCCTCATTAGAGGGGGAGTCCTGATTGTTATTATTAGTTACTTGATCAGGCTTGAAGCAGAATTAGAAATAGAAACGAAAACAGGACTGTACACAAATGAGTCTTTTATTTCATTCATAGAATTGATGATTACATCAGATGACTCGCCCACATCAGGCGTTACAGACTCTAAAACTGTACGAACAGACAAGTCGACATCAGTATCGACACCATCAGAAATATGTACAGACGGAACATCAATGAAAACGTCTTCAGACTTAGACTCGACGCCACCAGGGATAGACTCGTCACCAACTCTAGAAGTAAACTCGACCTTTACAGTACTTGCATCAAAAGAAAAGTTAGAAATGATAGACTCTGGATCGGACTCAGAAACTGACATACGTTTTGAAACGACTGACTCTTTTGAAAGGACTAGACTATGCTGAAGGACTACTTGGGGTATAACCTGTGAGGTCCAATTATCCAAAGGTCCCTCAACTGGGGTGATGAAACTCTTTGGGTTCATGAAAGGTGTGTCTCCTCCAATCATCGCAATGACTGGTGCCTCAACCTGAAACAAGGAGTCTAGGAGTTCTGGTTCAAAATTCTCAACCCAATCTGAGTCTTGCTTCTTTGTCACTGCAATCTGATCAAGAAAGAAGTCCTCTGGCAGCTCATCTGTGAAGAAAATCTCTAAACCCGGCATTTTCTTTCCAGTCTCATCATACCAAGGCTCTGAAAAACCGTAGTATGGACAATCAGCCCTTCCTTTTTTAATCTGCCATTCATGACCATACTGTACGGTCCCATCAGAAACTCTAAACCTCGGCGACGACATTCAGCCCATTTCAGCATATAAGCTTTCATCTCCTGGATTTCTTTTCGAGTTGGCTTGTACCCTAACCCGAATAACCCGTTTGTCGTCTTCATTTCTAGCCATTCAGTAAGACCTTGTAGATTTCTTCCCAAACCAGCTTACGGGACATACCCATATCGTCGAATTATTCTCGCTACATGGACATTGGTGCTTGTTAAAAACATGATCTCCTCATTCATGGCCTCCTCCATAGTAATAGTAAAGACCTTTAGTGAGAATCCTGTCAAGCTGACATCCTTGGCATTTTCGACAGTTGATTCAACGGTTATCTGTCCAATTTTAGGTTCTGGATCCCCTCGCACTGTAATCACTCTGTTATTCTGGATGAATTTCAATTTCTGATGTAGCGTTGAAGGAATAACTCTGACCTTATGCAGCCAAGGTCGGCCCAGGAGAAGAAAGAAAGAGGTTTTGATATCAAGCACTTGGAATTCGACTTCAAAAGTCTCTCCTCCAATCTCGATTTCAGTGGCTAATATCCCGATTACATCTCTTCTAGTGCCATCATACGCCAATATACCATGTTCAGATGGTATGAAGTCTTCTGGCCCGAACCCTAAAGTAGTGGCAACATTTAACGGGCAGACGTTCAGGGCAGACCCGTTGTCAACTAAGACCTCTGACACTCTCTTTTTGTTACAAAAAATGGTGATCCGGAGAGGCCGAATATGGTCTCTTCCTTCTGGAGGCAGGTCGTCGTCAGTAAAAGACAATTCCCTGGAGGCTCTTGCCACGACCACTAATATGACCAACTCATTAGGCGTGATTTCAACTGACACTTGGGACGCATTCAACTCACAGAGTACTACTTGTCTGTGCTTTGGCGATGCCATCAGTAGACCCCATATGGAAACATTAGCTTGCGTCTTTTTCAACTGCTTCAGCAAGTTATCTTCTTCTTCTTCAACATTCTGCTTCTGTCTCTAATTTTCTGCAGCTCTTGCTACTTCACCAGGATTTTCAACTCTCAGCTCTGCCGGTTTAAAGACATGTCCTCCACGTGTAACATGACGGAGCTCATCACATTGGTCATTCAAGAGTAACAAATCCCCTTCCTCTAGCCTCAGAACATAAGGGACCCTCTTTTCCATCTCTTCTTCTTCATACTTGAGGACATATGAACATTCAGAAGATTCTGCAAATCCCTCATCCCAAGCGGACAGTACATATGGCTTGTTACTTTCGATTTCTTCATCCTCTTCTTCCCATCTTAGAACATACGGTTCCTCAGAAATAACAGCACAGATACGGGAATGATCCAAAGCGACTTCCTCTGTAAAGATCGAATAAACATTTGGCGGAGGGATTGCATGTGTCAGCAAAGGATTGCGAGTGACGTTAGGAGCTTCAATAGTAATTTTCTTTGCCTCAATCATGTCTTGGATCTTATGCTTCAATGTCATACATCTATCAGTCAGATGTCCGACACTCTGATGGTATTCACAATAATAGTCCTTCCTCCAGTACCTTGGGAGAGGATTTGGAACCTCTCTAAGTTCTAACAGTTCAATCTTCTTGTCCCTCAACAATTTCTTCAATGCCATTGAAAGGGAATATGGCAAAGGATCGAATCATCTCGGTTCTTTCCTTTCCGGGCGACCTTCACCAAAGTTTACCCTCCTTGCTGGCGG
This sequence comes from Tasmannia lanceolata, assembly GCF_043159265.1. Taxonomy (NCBI): domain Eukaryota; kingdom Viridiplantae; phylum Streptophyta; class Magnoliopsida; order Canellales; family Winteraceae; genus Tasmannia; species Tasmannia lanceolata. The sequence continues at coordinate 29,616,826 of NW_027518684.1, read as the reverse complement.
GGCAGTATTCACATTATGAACCTCCTTAGGTGCTATCATTGGTCTTTTTCCTTCTCTTGAATCAGAAGAAGTTCTTGACCTTAGGCCCTTGGACATGGCATCCTCTCTTTGGGTTCCAGTTTTAATGAGACGACTGAAATCAAGAAAGTCTTGGATAGCCATATGATGGTAGTATTGTGGAGACAGATTCTTCACCACAATCTTAATCTGATCCTCATTTGACAGGCGATGAGTCATCTGCGCAGCTTTCCTTCTCCATCGGATGAAGGAAGTGAAGGTTTCATTACGGCCTTGCTTCAAAGCTTTAAGATCTCTTTTAGTTACATCAATCCCCTCCTCCATGGAAAATTGGTCGACGAACCTATTGGCGATATCCTCTAGGGTTCTGATCTCCTCAGACTTTAAACTCAGGAACCACTTCTTAGCCGTTCCAACAAGGGATTTGGGAAAGAGAAGAGCAACTTGCTCTGGAGATAAACCGTGTTGTTGAAGGAGCGGAAGAACAGACATTAAATGGCTTCTAGGACACCCTATCCCATCATACTTATCCATATCTGGCACTTTGAATCTCGGAGGCAGTGTGACCCCTGGGTATATCATGAAATCAGTAACATTCAACTTCTTCGGGCCTTGGAATTTTATATTTTCCATCTCCTGGGTCAGCCTGTCTAATCTGTCTGTTATCACCTTGCCCTTATCAGCTCTATCCAGATGAGGGTGACAATTCTCTTCTGTATACTGCTCATCATCAAAGTCATCCTCAACAGTGAACACTGCTGGCCTAGTCGCCACAGGAGGTGGAGGCATAACCGGGGTTTGCTGAGGTGCATGCTCTTTAGAAGTGGACCCTCTATCATTTTTCAACCTGACTATCTCCTCATTCATATTATTCATCTGCTGGAGCATAGACTTCATCATTTCGCTCATTTCAGCCAGAGCGGTTCCAGACTCAGCCATTTGTTCAGGTGTGGGTTGAATGGGTGAAAGAATTTTTTGGAAATTCGAAATAGGTAACAGAGGAGAGGTAAAAGAAGTAGGTGAAGAAGAATATCGACTCAGCCTGGAATCAGATGTCTGACGGGACCAGGTTGGTTTTGAAATTATAATTTTCTTTGGAGCAATGGCTGCTCAATCAAGAATCCTGAAATGGAAATATAAACACTAGATTAAAACATTGATAATCGAGATAAAATATTCTGATCAAATGGTGACAAGAGAAACAGAAACACATTTTCATTAATGAAATTCAAACTGTGATTACAATTGCGAAAAATACTAATCTGGGATCACAAACGGATAAGCAAAGTGACAATAACGGGAAATGAAGAAATCAAGATAACAAAACATGATAGAGATCTTCAAGGTTCCTCAATCCGAGCTCTCCGGCTTGCGGGTTCTTCCGGTATTTTTCCACGTCGGACTTTAGCTGCTAAAGAAAATCTCCTCTGTATATTTTTGTTTCCCCAAGTAGCCACAATGGATCTAATGAGATCAAGAGTGAGATCTTCACAAAGAGGAGGGGCTATGGCTCTGAGAGGACATGGAATTCCCGTAACCTGATGGAGAAATCGCGTGGGTGCATAAAAAGAAGCTTTCTCAATACCCATGAGGTAAACAAACAGATGTGGGTAGGTGTTGGTGAAAAGTTGGAAGCATGAATGACTCACCCAATGAAACTGGTTCTCCTCTACATGCTGTAACTAATTGCGCCATTCATTGATGGGCTGAGGTTGATTAACCATTGGTTGCCATAAATGGAAAATTTTCAAGGTATATGAGTTGTGTTTTTGTCGCTGAAGGATAGTGAGTTTTTCACAGAGCCAAACATATAGCAATTTAACACACCCGAAGAAATTGTCCTCAATCTTTTGACTAGTGATAAGGTCTAGTCCTGAGAAGGTCTCTGCTAACATGGTGGGTATAGGATTCCTCCCTTCATTGATCTGATCTACAACTCCTAATAAGGTCAAAGGAGCAACATGGGAGTTTTTGCGAAGAACATGATGTGCGAAGACCATAAAGATTAAAGCGTTACGTCGACAATCCTGAAAACATGAGTTGGTAGGATCGACGTTTTTGGAAAAAAGCTTAACCAGCTCTTGAATTTTCACGCACGTATTCGTTAAACACGGCAGAGCATCCACGGTTTTGTTTTTGAATAGTTTACAAAAGAGGTCACGAGAGGATTCTATTCTTGAAGGTTTAATCCAGAGTCCTTCAGACGGGAGCTCTAGCAGGGTACACCAGTCCTCAAATATGGGCAAAGTTCAAAAGAGCCAAATCGGAAGGCATGAAGAACAGGATCCCAAAGTCCAGCAGCTGCTTGAAGAAACTTCCAATTTATATCACGACTGTTCAGATGAGTGAATGAATTGATGAAATGATCAGCCATATTTCTCTTTGAATGCTCAGACGGAAGAACTCTAATAGCATCGGCTATCCAGTTGTTCAACAAAATGTTCGCCATAATCAGACCTGACACAAAGATAGGACGGGATAATGAGGGAATGAAGATAACCTGGAATAAACAAAGAATAGGGATAAACTTAGCAATCAATCATAAGAAGGATACAATTGACGACATCGAATGTTCCACTGATGATCAAAGATGATCAGAAACTCAGAAAATAGACCACGGTCAGAAAATGACAAAAGTAGATCATAGACCGGATCTAAATCTGGAAGATGAACGTAAAAACTGTATGATCAAGGAGATCAGCAATGATAGATTATGGCCATAAAGACAGCGGACAAGCTATCAGCCATATCTAAGACACAACAAATAAATCAGCAAGAATCCAACCTAATGCATCTATGGCAAAACAGAGTAGATAAATCAGGTTTGGAATTTGAAGGATAATAACAAGCAGAAATTATCATCACTAAATCAAGGAATAAACCACGGCTATAAGTGTGACTAGTGGGAGTCACCAACCGGGTTTAAATCTGAAGGATGAATTTGCATGATTGATTGATTCAAACCAGGAATCTCTACTAAAAAGTAGGTCCCAATCTCATAACCAAGGAATATATGGACAAAATTTTCAAGAATAAATCAAAATATAGACCACGACCATGAGAGTGGTAAGTAAAAGCCACTGGTCGAATCTAGATCTGAAAAACGAACTGATATAATTGATTAGATTAGACAAGAAAAACTCACTAAAGAGTAGGCCTAATCTGATAATCAATATATAGATATATACATATATATCCTAACCAAGGGCACCAGCCCTAAATATAATCCCGCAAAGTCAAGACACTTGACTCAAGACAGACATGTGAGTACACTAGGACTGCGTTGTAGCCACATAAGGTGAGCTACAATAATCTATGGATAGGACATGGCTCCTAAATCTAGGCTCCAACATGTGTAAGCAACACATGTTCGTCGTTATATGAATGCAATATATATATATATATATATATATAAGCACATGCAGATCCTAATTGGGTTTCACTAAGTCAGCAAATATATTTATATACATAATATATAAGATAAAAGTAGGGCTCCGGACTCAATATATTGGGCACTATGCGTATGATCCATACTTTAGATGTATAACACAAGTACGCCTAGTGCTATACATAGTATGCTTCATTGCTCATCTGCTGCTGTAAACACAAGTACGCCTAGTGTTTACAGCTGCAGCACCGGTGCATAACTTGGAAATAGATACAACAGTCTCATCAGGGTAATGACATCCCAACTGGCACGTACTATATCTATCCTTAGGAGCCAATAGTGAAAAATAATGAAATAAATAAACAAAATAATGAAAGAAGTAAAGAATATGATAATGCATGTATGCAGTGTGTGAATCCCTAATTTTAAACACCTGTTTGGTGCCCCTGGATTCTAAGCGATAAGGTTCCCATTTTAACTTGATTTTAGCCCAAATTTTTTCAAAATTAATTAAAATGGCATTTTAACAGAATTAGGCAATGTTTCAAGAACTCCCCAGCAGAGTTGCTAGCCTGTGGACCCCGATCCGAGAGAGGCGGAGGACGAGCCCCCAGAAAGTCTCTGGATCATCCACGTGAAGGAGAGCTCTACCAAGGAACTCTAAAAAAGAATGCCTCTCACAGTATGAGTGGTGATGTAAAGTGAGATACCTCTCGATTCGGGGACTAGCCCGGATTCGAGACGTATCTTAAACAAAGAAGAGTCGTCATCCAGGAAGTAGGCCCTGGATCCCATACTATGCTCTGTTGCAATGGATAACCAGAGATATAAAAGAAGGTTCGTGCCTGATTACGAATTTGGAAGGTACGAAGAGCACCTCATCCGCCAAGTGCAAGCACCTGATCTCTTATGCTATTTATTTATTGATTTTGAAGAGTTTTGGGAGAAGTCATGTGAAATGGGAACATATATCTCCAAGAAGACGTCTACTTGATCATGCATGTCTCGGAGATGAATAATAAGCACACGTAAAAGAAATGAAAGAAATGTCACCTAAGAGTAGCTAGATTTTGAGTATCATGCATAATTGGTGTCTTAAGTTCTGATAGGCAAATACATGCATGCTACAGCTAAATGTATAAGGTCTGTACATGAAAGTAAGAAAACACAATAAAACACACAACACAACACAACTCGACTCCACACACGACTCGACGCAACAAACCCTAAACTCTAATGTGATTCTTGACTCGGACCGAGATGGTCATCCATCCCGGCTGCTCTACGTATCCCGGCCTTGGGAAGAATCAGAGTCGACGTAGTTCGGTGGCCTATTCTAAACTACGATGCCTAACCATCTAAGACTGCTATCCTAGACTCGATCAACTAGACCCGATTAGTTTTTAAAGCTTTTTGTGCGATTGCTTAAGTTCAAGTGAATTGTAATTTTTAGGACTCCCTATATGCCCTAACTAATGCAAGTTGGTTAGCCTTATGCTAATGCAGGTGGTTTCTATATCCTATGTGTAACAAGGCTATGTGTTCTAAGGAAGACCATAGGTTAACTAAGTGTTTCCTAGTCTAGCCATCAGCTCGACTAAGTGTCTAACCGATCACGACTCGAGGCCTCCTAACTGTAGAGACACTCACACGACAAGACACACAAAGCATCAACCTATTCAGGACAGACTCCTAACTTTAAGATACCCTAAACATCTAGGACAGACTCCTAACTGTAAGGGAAGATCTTTTTGAAAAGATTTTGAAGAATTTTTGTATTTTTAGAAGGATTGAAATGTTTATTTTGAAAGTTTTGACTGAACTTGGGATATGGATCCCAAGCTGCCTACGTACCAGGTGGAAGAGGATCAAGCCAACGTAGTTCGGAACAGATTTTCCTAACTACTCCTAATGACTCAAGATTTTTGAGATTTTAAGGTTTTCAAAAATGTGGTCATGGCACTTAGAGCCTTAGGTTGACCTGGATTTCCCCTAAAATACATGGAATTTTGGGGTGAAGCTTAGGTAGGACTACTCTCCTTATTTCGCTCGTCTTATTTGGTAATTTTACTCGAATTCTAACGAAATTTTGCAGGGACTTAGATGAGACCCTAAACTAGCCTAGGGTGAAGTTTGGGACCCTAATGAACTGGTTTGGCAAGATTTTGCAAAATTGAAAGTTTTAGGGCTCAGTCAAAATGGGGTGTCTACAATTGGCTCCCTCGAAGTAGCCATTTTTTACTATAGGAAAATCCAAGAGAAAGAACGTAACAATCCTTAGAACCACAAACATGAGGGTTGGAATGAGAAGTTACAAAGTTGGAACCAAAATTGAACCAAAATTGACAATTAGGATAATTATTTCCACAGAAGGAACAATAGGAACCACGAGAGCCTTTTCAAGATAGAGCGGAGGATTCAAACCGCCAATCTGTGAATAGGCAAACCGCGAGTTCATCAACTGATGGGAGTGGGGGGATCCAAACACGGTCTACCAGGCTGGACTTTCCTCGGTTCGAAGGTGTGGATCCATCAGGGTGGGTTTATCGTGCGGAACAATTCTTCTGTTACAATCAAACACCCCCCAATCAGAAGTTGCAACTAGCTTATTTCCATTTAGAAGGAAAGGGGCTACAATGGTTCCGATGGATGGAAAAAAGCGGAGCTCTTACAGATTGGGACTCTTTCTCCAAAGCTCTTGAGGTTCGATTTGGGCCGACAGAGTATGAAGATCCTACAACAGCGCTTGCTAAATTGCTTCATACCACAAGTGTATCTGAGTACCAAACAGAATTTGAAGCGCTCACAAACCGCGCCGAAGGTTTGAATAGTCATTTATGATAAGTTGCTTCATTGGTGGCCTTAAGGATGAAATTCGCTTGGACGTCAAGATGTTTTGACCGCTCTCCCTCTCAGCTGCCTTTGGATTGGCTCGATTACAAGAAGAAAAGATGATAGCCCGTCGCTGGTGAGCCTGAATTGAAGGAAGCAGAGGCTCTTTGTCAACCGGTGCATTGCTCCCTAAGCCTTCTACACCACCAATTAAACGGCTTACCCAAGCTGAGCTGAAGGATGGACGTGATCGGGGACTTTGCTATAATTGTGATGAGAAATACTCACCCGAACATCGATGTAAAACTCAAAAACTTTTTCTACTTGATGGTGCTGATCCCGAGGAACCTTTAGTGGAGGAAGTGGAAGGAGACGCCAATTTGGAAGCCATTGATGCAGCAGATGTTGAAGGAGATCCCACCCCCGAAATTTCAGTACATGCCATTGCGGGAGTACCAACGCCTCAAACTATGAGACTGAAGGGTGTTATTGGTCAACATCAAATGGTGGTTTTGATTGACTCCGGCAGTACACATAGCTTTCTAGATCCAAGTATTGCTCGTAAGGTGGGACTACCAATTAGTTCGGCTAGCCACCTCAGGGGGATGGTGGCGAATGGAGAAAAGCTTGTAAGTGAAGGCCGTTGTTTGGGAGTTACTATAATCATACAAGGTTTTCCCATAACCACTAATTTTTATTTATTACAATTAGGAGGTTGTGATGTGGTTCTTGGAGCCCATTGGCTGAGGACCCTTGGCCCAATCTTGTGGGATTTTGCTAATCTCTCTATGCAATTTACAATTGATGGGAAGACTCACCAATTTAAGGGTGAGGTGACAAAAGAGCTAACTATCACTAGTGGGGATGGCATCAAGAAGGCTTCTAAAACTGAAAGAAGAGATGTACTTCTCCAATTATTTAGCATGGAGGGGAGTCTGCCACAAGTAAATCCCAACTCACATCTCAAGACATTGCTGGCTGAATTCCAAGATGTCTTTGGAGAACCAAAAGGACTGGTATATTTCGACCAAGCCAAAGCCCCTTTTCCTCACCTGTCTTGCTACTGAGAAAAAGTGACGAAAGCTAGCGTATGTGTGTGGATTACCGTTCTCTCAATCAGGCTACTGTCAAAGATAAGTTCCCAATCCCTGTAGTCGACGAATTCTTGGATGAGTTGCATGGTGCCACAATACCTTCGTTCAGGCTACCATCAAATTCGAGTGCATCTGAACGACATTTCTAAGACAGCCTTCAGGACTCATGAAGGCCACTACGAGTTCCTTATAATGCCCTTTGGGCTCACCAATGCACCATCAACTTTTCAAGGTTTGATGAACGAGGTATTCAAACCCTACCTACGCAAGTTTATTCTCGTTTTCTTTGACTACATACTTGTGTACAGCCAATCATGGGATGCACACCTTTTACATCTTTGTACCACCTTGGAGTTATTAAGATCTCACAAGCTCTATGCAAAGGAGTCTAAATGTAGGTTCGGTTGTGACAAAGTGGAGTACATTGGTCATGTAATATCAAGAGAAGGAGTAGCTGCTGACCCAAACAAGATTTCTTGCATACTTAGTTGGCCTTTACCTACTTCAACTAAAGCATTACGCGGGTTTTTGGGGTTAAGTGGGTATTATCGAAAATTTATAAGGCATTATGGTAAAATCGCAGCACCTTTGACGGCTCCCCTAGTGTTGGCTCTACCCAACTTCCCCAAACCTTTCACTTTTGAGTGTGATGCTTTAGGAAAAGTGGTGGGTGGTGTCCTCATGAAAGAAGGGAGGCCATTGGCCTTCTTCAGTCAAGCTCTCACGGGGAAGAATTTATCTCTTTCCACTTATGAGAAGGAACTCTTAGCCTTGGTGCTTGCAGTGCAGAACTGGCGACCTTATATTGGACAGGCAATTTCGAGTTCGAACAGACCATCAGAGCTTGAAATATTTCTTAGAACAACGTGTTGGTACACTAGTTCAGCAGTGTTGGATCTCCAAATTGTTGGGTTATGACTTCGTCATCAAGTATAAATGTGGTCGAGAGAATGGAACAGCAGACGCCCTTTCCCGTCGCAGTGAGGATGCCGAATTCATGGCCATCTCCCTACCACTAGCTTCATGGCTCGAGACGGTCAAAGGTGAATATTCTGAGGATTCCGAGTTGAAAGAAAAAATTACCAATTTTGTAGAGGTGAGCTAGACTTATGAAAATACACTACCCACGATGGGCTGCTATTTTATAAAGGTCGTCTTATCTTGGGGTCTCAATCTCCTACTCGGCATCTAAATCTTAAGCAACTGCATGAGACTCCTACTGCAGGTCACTCAGGTTATCACAGGACCCTACATTGTGTGAAGGCTGATTTCTTTTGGCAGGGGATGCACTCTTATATCCGGAAATTCATCAAAGAATGCGACACATGCCAACGGAACAAGGCTGAAAATGTGGCACCCGCCGGGTTACTTCAACCATTACCGATTCCTAACAGAATTTGGACTGAAATTTCTATGGATTTTATCGAGGGCCTTCCATTATCTCAAGGAAAGGACGTCATATTGGTCGTGGTGGATCGACTCTCCAAGTATGTACACTTCTTGGCTCTTTCTCATCCGTATACAGCTGCCTCGGTTGCTCAAGTCTTCTTAGATCATGTGTTTAAACTTCATGGGATGCCTCAATCAATTGTTAGTGATCGGGACCCAACATTCACTAGTTCTATTTGGAAGGAATTGTTCAAGCTACAAGGAACTCGCCTCAATCTTAGTACAGCCTACCACCCTCAATCAGATGGGCAAAGCAAAATTGTCAATCGCTGCTTAGAGAATTATTTACGGTGCTTTGCTGGATTTCGACCGAAGGAATGGAGCAAATGGCTCCCATTAGCTGAGTGGTGGCATAACACCAACACTCACCCATCCACTGGGATTAGCCCTTATGAAGCTATTTATGGTGTCCCTCCACCTACATTGCTATCATATGTTCTAGGAACCACAAGAGTTCAAGCTGTTGAAGATCTATTAAAGAAGAGAGACATTATCTTAAAGCTTCTCAAGGAGAATCACATTGCGGCCCAAGAGCGTATGAAAAGGTTAACAGATTGTCATCGTACCGAGAGGAATTTAATATCGGCGATTGGGTTTATCTCAGACTCCAACCCTACAGGCACCAGTCAGTTACAACAAGGAAAGTTTTAAAACTTTCCCCAAGATATTACGGGCCCTTCCAAGTGGTGCAGCACATCGGATCCGTATCTTACAAAATCAATTTGCCTGAGGGGAGTCGGATACACCCTATATTTCATGTCTCTTTGCTCAAGAAGAAGTTGGGAGAGAGCATTCCAACCCAAAACTCACTGCCACCAGTTACTGATGAGGAATTAATCCAACCTCAACCTGAAATCATCTTAGATCGTCGAGTTGTGAAGCGTGGGAATCGAGCCATGACTGAAGTGCTAGTGAAATGGCAAGTAGCTGAAGTTGAAGCTACAACCTGGGAGCGCTACCATGATCTATTGAAGAGGTTTCCAGATTCAAACCTTGAGGACAAGGTTGCTTGAAGTGGAGGGGAGTGTTACGTGCAGAATCTGTAGTAGTTATTTAGTTATTTTCTTTTCTGTTATGTGTCTGTAGGGTCAGTCCCATGTATGTAATGGAGTTGGTTTTGAGTCATTGTGGTGTTAGTTATGGAGTCTTGTTACTAGTACATGGAGTCAGTTGTGGAGTTGTGGTAGTTGTCATTTGGAGAATTGTGTTGTACTTGAACTCTTTTCTCATGAATGAAAGACAGACAACTTTCTTCTCCTAAAAAGTATACACTTTCCTGAAGGTTGTCTCCCTCGAAGTAGCCATTTTTCACCATAGGAGAATCCAAGAGAAAGAACGTAACAATCCTTGGAACCACAAATATGAGGGTTGGAACCAGAAGTTATAGAGTTGGAACCACAATTGAACCAAAATTGACAATTAGGATAATTATTTCCACAGAAGGAACAATAGGAACCACTATTTTAGGAACAATAGGAACCACTATTTTCAGACTTGGAACCACTTCAAACACAGTAATAGACAATCGGAATCAAAATCACTGCTTACAAGGATCCTTGGAACCATACTTACTGGTTTCAAGGGTTCTAAAGTCTCAAAAATGCCAAAAATAATGGTTCTGCCTCTTTCCCTTCTGTCAAAAGAGTGCAACAAAATTGATAATGGTCCTTCTGCCAACAAAATCAAATGAAACCCTTTGAGAACAAAAATAAAACCCTTGGCCACCAAAATGAAACCCTTCAAAACCTATAAATCCTGAATGAAATCCTAACACACCACAGTTAGACCTTTCAAAACAAATGGAACCCTTTCGAACCCTAAATGAAACCCTTGAAAACATAGAAACCCTAAATTAAATCCTTCGAAACCATAGTCAAATACATGGAAACTAAGAAAATATTTGGTTTCTAAAATATATTTCTTTCAATCCATCTAAACCCTAAAAATACGAAAATCAACAAAATGAAACCCTTTGCAAACCATGGATAAAATAAAAATCAAGTGAAACCTTTTGAAATCCTAACACAGGAACTAATTATAGCGTTATACAATTTCAATAATGGTTCCAAGTATTTCATATCCAACACCCCATGAAGAAAACCCAAAAAATGAAACCCTACATTAAATGGTTTAAAAAATACCTTGGGAGACTTGAAGTAGTGGTTTTGGCAAGAGGAGCTACACTTTCCAGCGAGGAGCGAAGCTTTCCGACGCGTAGCGAAGTTTTCCGTCAAGAATAGTATCCGTCGGCGAGGTAAAAGGGAGAGAACGAGTGAAAAACGAGTGAACAATAGAGAAAACGAGTGAAAAAGGTAAAAGGGGGTGAAAGGGTAAAACGAGAGGTTAAAGTGGATGGAAGGGTATTTTAGTAATCTTCCATTCCCAACCATACCTGAAAGCCCTTTTCTGATGAATTTGAAAACCCCACCCTTCATTCACAATTTAATAAAAACTTTGCATTTTTTTAATAATTTTTCCAAAAAAATACATGCCTTTGCAATATGTCTCCTAATTCCCACCCATCACAGTCCACAAATTCCATCTCTCTCTCTCTCTCTCTCTCTCTCTCTCTCTCTCTCTCTCTCTCTCTCTCTCGGGGCCCTTTTGAAGAAGTGCATTCCTAGGCTTTCTAGACTAGAATCATGAGGAGTTAGTGGGTTGGGCATACTTCTCTCTCTATTCTACTATCTGTGAAATGGAATGTTGAGTTTTGATATCTTCGTAACCAATTTCACTTTCTTCCGCCTGTATACGAAAAAGTGGTGTCTCCAAAAATCCAAATGTGATCACTATTCCCTCCATTTTCTAGGGTCAAGACTTAAAGTTACAGTCCGTGGATATTTTTATTTGAACTTTTCTTCATGTGCAACACACTAAACCCTCGCACTAAAATCACATCAAAGCAACTCCCAGATTCTTCTAGACATTCCCAATGTTTTATTGTGTTTAATGTAGTCTTATAAATGCTATATTTCCATGATTGTGTTTTGGCAGGACATAATTTAAATGGGGTAATCAATATGGGCCTAACACGATCTACCTGCCACATAGATGATGATAAACAAAGAGATAATATTTCACCTCTTTGCAGTACGCATTCGCCCCCTTTTAGCATGATTTGACGGCAAAAAGCGTTAAAGTTGCCCACTGTTCATGTTATAAGGGGGCGAATGCGTACTGCAGAGGGGTGAAAATATCATCTCCCAAAAAAAAAAGTAAGCAAACCAAGCACAAAGATAACACGTGTTTTATGTGGTTCAACCGTAGTGTGCCTACTACATCTACAAGAGATAATCTGCTCTTTACATTTTTTTTTCCGAAATGGTGATAATTAGTTAATGAGAAAGAAAGCTCACAACCGAGGGGCAAGGTTTTAAATTTCGGTTTCGATACCGGTTTCGGACCCCACCAAAAACGAAATTTCGACCAAAATCCGGCGAAACAAGAAGAACAATATTTTATTTTATATAAAATTTCGGTCGAAATTTCGGTATAATATTAAAATAATTAAAAAAACAGGTTTTTTGGGTGAAATTTCGGGGAAAAACAAAATTTCGACCAAAATTCTGAAATTTCGACCGAAATAAAATACAATTTCGCGTGAGTGTGATTTCGGTGTTGGTCTCCACCGAAATTTCGGATTTCGGTCGAAATATAAAACCATGCGGAGGGGTTTATGAACATATTGAAGAGAAAAATACGAGGAAAGCTAAGAAAGCAAACAAAAGAAGGGAACAAAAATTCAAATATCTCCAATGATGGATGATCCGGGCAAGCCTGTCAGTCTCCTCATTTCTTAACCTCCTAGTGAGTTGAAACTGACAAATTTAAGAATTTCACTAATTCTTGGATGAATTACCAAGACAAACAATCGGTGGTTATATAGAGCACTTACAAGATAAACATAGGAATAAATCAAGATAATTATGGAAGGATAGAATCCTAATCAAATATACTTTCCTAATCTATCTTGCTTGCCTCTCCTAATCCACTTGCCTAATTTATCTAGTTGCCTCATTTTGACAACTTAACCAATCTACCTCCGTGATGATCCAACGGTGAGATCTTAACCCAATCAAACCGTTGGATCCCACATATTCTAACATGCCCCCTCCAACGTATCTGGATTGAAAATCGATATGCATTTGATGACAATAGAATTCCTAAGAAATTACAATTAAATATTCCCAGAAAAAATCCGCTTGCTTGATGCACACTGTCGAACAATGCCCAGTGACTTTGATACACGTTGCCGAGATCTAGATGTTGAAGACGAGTGATTGTAAAGGAAAGTGCCACTCGTAAGATGTGTTGTCAAGAGACCTTATAAAAGCTAATAGATCATAAGCTGTTGGAGAAGGCGTTATTTAATCTTTCATACATTAACACTCCCCTCACATGTGGCCCCTCTTTATATGGTTGGCCTACACGTGGCAAATGTGGCGCCTCTTTTGGGATGGTCATTAGATGTGGATTTTTGCTATCGGGGAGGTTTGAACTCAGGACCTTGGCTCTGATACCATGTGAAATTTAAGAATTTCACTAATTCTAATTCTTGGATGAATTACCAAGACAAACAATCGGTGCTTATATAGAGCACTTACAAGATAAACATAGAAATAAATCAAGATAATTATGGAAGGAAAAAATCCTAATCAAATCTACTTTCCTAATCTCTCTTGCTTGCCTCTCCTAATCTACTTGCCTAATTTATCTAGTTGCCTCATTTAGACTACTTACCCAATCTAGCTCCAAGATAATCCAACGGTGAGATATTAACCCAATCGAACCGTTGGATCCCACATATTCTAACCCGAACCAAGAGACCCTCCACAAATTCCCATATCTCATCTGCAAACTCTGAGAACCTCCAAGGGGGTATGAGCATCCTATCAATCCACTTGATTACATTAACGGAGTCACCATGTACAATTATGTTGTCCCAATTTTCTCTAGTCACTAGTCTTATGGCTTTGAGAGCGGCTTTAACTTTCACTTCAGTTGAGTCCTTGATACCAATAGGCCATGAGGAAGCCCAGTTGGTATTATCAAACTCATCTCTGATGAGGCCTCTGATGCCGGCTGGGCCCGGGTTGCCAAAGCTAGATTTTTCAAAATTTAGCTTCTGGCTCCATCTAGGAGCCAACACCACCTCTCGATCTGTACTCATTGAATTACAAAGGAATGCCCAAATCCCTAAGGGTGTGTTTGGATTGCTGGAATCGGGAATAGGGGTGCAACTCGGGTCAGGTTGATGCCAATCGACCCGACTTGAGAACCCTTTTTTTCCAACCCGACCCGACCCAACCCGAGTTTTTAATCTTACAAAAAAAATTTATAAAAAATATCGGGTTTCACTCGAGTCAAGTTGCCCAAACCCTCAACCCTCACTCGACCTGAACACAGCCTGGGTTGGGAAAACTCAACCCGAACGCGACCCAAACTCAACTGGACCTGACCCGACTTTTTTCGGGGTGAACCGAACCCGAGTTGCACCCCTAATCAGGAATCGGTATAGGTATTCAATTCCAATTTAGGCGGTTCCAGTGTTTGGTTTTGTTTACAAAATGGAATGGGAAATGATACTTAATTCCGATTAGAAAAAACAATAGAATATTTGACGCCTTTCGTTTCCCATCCTAGGGGGTGGTATCCCGATTCCTAGAATGGAGAGAAAAAAAGACGTTAATCTTAGGGGTACAACTCGGATCGCGCGGGTCAGGTTTTCGAAAACCTTACCCCACCCGAGAACCCTACCCCACTTTGAGAGCAGATTTAACTTTCGGTTCAGTTGAGTCCTTGATACCAATAGGCCCTGAGAAAGCCCACTTGGTATTATCAAACTCATCTCTGATTAGGCCTCCGATGCCGGCATGGCCCGGGTTGCCAAAGCTAGATTCGTCAAAATTTAGCTTCTCCTAATAGGGGTCTAGGGGCTCCATCTAGGAGCCAACACCACTTCTTGATCCATACTCATTGAATTAGAAATGAGTGCCCAAATCCCTAAGGGTGCGTTTGGATTGTGAAATAAACAAGAGGGGGGGTGAATTGATTTTAACACTAAATTAGCCCTTTTGAAAATTAATTATGAACCCTAATTTGAATTTTCTTCTCTTGATTAAATTTTTGGTTAGTGCAAATATGATTAAAGACAAAATGAAATGCCAAACCAAAAACAATAATGAAAGTGCAAGAACAAGAGAGAACACACCAATATATAGTGGTTCGGGCAAAGCCCTACTCCACTCTTCTTAAGATCGTCCTTAAGGATTTCCACTATTGGAGACCTTCACGATGCCCGGCTCCTAGGCGATTACACTTCCAATGGATATTAAATAAGGATGCCCTTACACCTTTACACCGACTCTCCTTCTTCGCCGAATTCTAAGCGATGCTCCCTAGGGTATTAAGGTAGGATGCCCAAGCCACCTTTACAAGAAATTGAAGATAAATACCTTGGCTTCTTCTTAAAAGCTTGATGCTCTTTGAAGTCCCTTGATTGCTCTTCAATGGTGATTGCAAGTGAAAGCTCTAAATCCAAACTCTATAGATTTGCAAGTGCAAGGCAAGTTTGAGAAAAATAAAATCTTAAGCTTGAAAGGGTTGCAAGTTTGCTTGAATGCTTAAGAGGGTTTTTCAAAATGTTCAAGAGAGGAGAATAATCCTCTTGATATTGTATATATAACCTCTCATCAAAATATGACCGTTTGGGGGTGGTAATATCAAAAATCACAAATTAATTTAAATCCCAACGGCTATATTTTGGTCTGTCACGAGGTTCTCAGAGTTCCGAGAACCATTCTCGGAGTTCCGAGAAATATTCTCGAAGTTCCAAGAGAACGGCCAGAAGATGGAATTTTTCTACTGGACCATTTGTCGGAGTTCCGAGAAAATTTCTCGGAGTTCCGAGAAAATGGCCAGAAGCTACTGGACCATTTCTCGGAGTTCCGAGCTCGGAGCTCCGAGAAAAATCTCGGAGTTCCGAGAAGCCTAAAAATCAGCAGATTTTGTGTTTTTATTACTTGTTTGATTTTTGGCTTTTGGAACTCAATTCCTATGATAATTTTGGAATGTTTATGAGGGTTCCAACATGTTGGTCCATCATATAACCATTCACTAATCCATTTTAAGTTCTTAAGTGTGTTTGAAAAACTCTTTTTAAAAACACTTTGCCTTGTCTTGGAAATCTAAAGAGAAAGGATGTACAATGATACCTATGCAACCTTCAACTTCTCTTTAGTCTTGGTCTTCAATTGATCTTCCATCTTTTGTATGCTTGCTTGAGAGATGATGTGAGCTCCACTTAGCTCCTTTGAACCTTGTGTTGGTACGTCTTCAAGCATGACCATATAGTGTGTTAGTTTCTTAAATGATCAATCCTATCTTAAACACAACACTTCAAGGCAAATTGATTAGTATTCAATAACACAATCAATTATGTTTAGAATCATCAAAACAAGATAGGAGAGTAGACCCTTAGGCTTACAATCTCCCCCTTTTTTATGATGACAAACAAAATTGATTATGAGGTGTGTGTGTGGAGTGACATAATAGGCAATTGAATGTTGGAACTCCCCCTCAATATATGCACACAGATAAATTATAACAATTAAAAGCATATGGTGCATGTAGTCAATTGAATAGATAATCAATTTCAAACTTCTCCCCCTTTTGTCATCGACAGAAAGGGTGAACGAAAATGTAAAGCAATTTAGGAGTAAATGAAGATTGAGTTAGATACTCCTCCTAAATCAATGCTTATGGTATAAAAAATATTTAGCCAAGTAATGCACATATACCTGTTCATGATCGAGATGTTGACAAATGTCAAATTGTTAGGTATTTTTAATTAAAGTGAAGGTACCTCTCCAACTTAGAAAACTAAGAAGGCTAAGAGTACCAATTGAGTGATTTTTAAGATTAATATTTGACATCTCATTCATGCAGATACTACCAAACAAGGATGATATATAAATACTATATAGATAAGCTGGTGAAAGGCACAAAGTATTTATTTGGCAATTTCTTTGACTTGATCCGCACTTCAAATGTTTAAGGCACTTCGGATATAACAAATTCTATCATCACTAAGGGGTTTTGTAAAGATATCCGCCAATTGATCCTCAGTGTTGATATATTTTAAGCAAATATCTCCTTTTTGTGAGTGATCTCTAATGAAGTGGTGCCTAATCTCAATATGTTTGGTTCTTGAGTGTTGTATGGGGTTCTTTGTCAAACTTATAGCACTGGTATTGTCACATTGGATGAGAATATTTTTCATTTTAATTGCATAGTCCATCAATGTGCTTTTCATCCATAGGACTTGTGCACAGCAAGCTCCAGCTGCCACATATTTTGCTTCTGTTGTGGACAGAGCTACTGAATTTTGTTTCTTGCTAAACCATGAAACAAGTGATTTTTCCAAGAATTGACAAGTCCCACTAGTGCTTTTCCTATCCACTCTACATCCAGCAAAGTCTGCATCTGAATATCCAAAGAGAGTGAAGGCAGATGATCTTTCATACCATAGTCCCAAACTTTGGGTTCCTCTTAAGTACTTGAAGATCTTCTTGATTGCCGATAGGTGAGACTCTTTTGGATCCGATTAGAATCGAGCACAGAGACAGACAGTAAACATAATGTCTGGTCTGCTGGCTGTCAAATAGAGTAAGCTACCTATCATACCCCTATACATCTTTTGATCTATAGATTTGCCAAATTCATCCTTTTCTAGCTTAGCAGTTGTACTCATGGGAATTCTTGATGTCTTACTGCTATCCATGCCATACTTCTTTAGTAAAAGTTAATTCCTCAATAAGAAATTACAATTGATATAATCGGGTATCTAATTTTATGTCTCACCTGAGATTCCTCTATTTTTTTCCTCTCAACAAGAGCATACTTACTCGACTCCTTTGCTTTCCAATCCCATTTTAGCATACAAGGACGGGCATTTGGATCCTTCAGAACCCCTAAGTTCGTATGCTCATATAACCACACCTGCATAGACAAGAGAGACCTTCTTAATCATCGCAAAAATTACAAAGTTTATACTTTAACGGGTTGAATCCATCATACATGCATTGCCAACGAGGACCCTCCAAGATATGTGACACCATGCAAGTTGACTTTGTTAAGATATCCTATCAACCAGTCATAAACAGCTTGGCTCCAGTTGTAGTTACCAATATTTTTTAAATCACCCACGAAGGGCCAGAACAACTGATCGACTTGATGGGCACTCTGAGTAAATAGGACGGTGGCAAATAGGTGTAAAAGTACATATGTCACGGTTTTGTTTATGTACTCTTCCTCGATTCTCCCAACTATTGCCTTGATTTCCTATAGAATAACATATGCTACAACATTTGCTTTACGAAATGGCCAGCCATCAACTCCTCCAGTTGATATAACCCTGTCCACATTTATTGCCTCCCCTCTGACTGGTAGGCCTAACACTAACGCTACATCGTTGGCCTTAAAAGGAACTGAAATACAGCCTAATCTGAATGATTTAGTGGCAGGATCTCACTTATCATGTAGTGCTCTAATAAGAGGCTTGTGCATTACAATTTCTTCAAGGTGGATCAAATGTTTGAACGAGGTCTTCTCTAGTGCCTCATAATGGTGTTGTTGCAACCCCATCTTACCCAATGCACTCCTGAAACACGAAGGCGGACATCTTGCAGGGACATAAGGAGCCTGCAAATCAATTAACATCATCAAAACATTAAATGACATATGAAAACTGAATGATATTGAAAACATAAACATGAAATACACTTACATGTTGCTTCCTCCCTTCCCCTTCCCCTTCCCCTTCTCGTTTTGCATTTTCCCCCTCCTCTTAAGAATCTTCCCCCTTTGATTGCTCCCCCCTTTTTCTGTCACCTTTGCCATTTATCAAAACAAACATAATATATACATCTATGAAAAAACAAACGAGGTTATCAACTACATAATAAGGTTATCAAAACTCATATTACTTTAAATCAAAGGCAAGAGAAGAAAGAAAACAAGGTTATCAACTACCTTGGGATGACAAGAATGAACACAATTAGGGATTGCTCTAAAAGCAATCAAATAAATTTCAGACATAGAAAACAATATCTAAATTCACAAACGAGGAAGCAAATGAGAAATTCGCAAACAATATCTACTCATGTTAGACTTGTTTTTTTATATACATACCGAGACATATGAGAAATTGCATGAGGAAAAATTGCTTTGGGTTTTCCCCTCTCTTCATTTTTCTAGTGACAATGCAAGCCCACAAAGAAGCTCCATCTGATTTGCAATGCAAGGATAAGTTTCTTCTCCAGAGTGTTGTTGCAAATCCTGGCGCAACCATTAAGGACATTACCCCGGAAATGGTTGTCTCTTAGCTTTTAGTATTAAATGTTGTTATGATATTTGTTGCCAAGCTCTGATCTGACATAAATTGGTTTCTCAGTTCAGCAAAGAAGCTGAAAAGGTTGTTGAGGAGTTTAAATTGAGAGTGGTCTATATTCCTGCTAATCCCCCCTCGCCAGTCCCCGAAGGATCAGAAGAAGGAAATTTGCCGAGGGCTTCTGTATTAAACAATGGAAACACAAATGCCTCCCTCTTTGATGCGGTCAGTATTTCTCATCATTGGAGTTTTCTCCTTCTAAATGTCATTTATGAGTTCAACTATTTTTGTTACGTGTTCTCTACCAATTTGTTTCAAGTGCGCATACATTTAATGTAAAGTGAACTTTTTCATATATCAAGATCTGTTGATGAACCCAAAGAGAAAGCTTCAGAGGTAAGACTATTTTTTAAGAGGTTTGCATTTCAAAAATAATCATATCATGATTAAGTTGTATAGGGTGCTATTGCTTTTGATATGACATGTATTCACTATTCTTTCTCTTCTATGCTTGCAAGTGTTGGAGAGGTTGGCTCTTCTTCATTTATAACTAAACTAGTTGCAGACCCGTGCAATGCACGGGGTGACAAAAGACAGTAAATTTTAAAATTATTTTACAGAAAAAAATGCTTTCGTTAAAAAAACAGCCATATAAAAGCAAAGCATTTGTAAACCAAAAAGAACAGCCATATAAGTATTCGTATGCTTGTTGCCAATAAGCGGTTCATAACAGACTTGGTTAGGATATAAGATAGTAATGTCATACAGGCTGTTTCTTGTTTCCTTGAACAAACGTTATTGAGACTTCGACATGCCTATGATGAACTCAACTGCATTAGCACCTGCAACAAATGTAAAACAAAAGAAAATGCAGTAAAAAGGATGCTCATAGATCACAGTTGGAAAGATTGTTTATCTAGAAAGTTTTCCCAATGTTACCCATGAGAAAACTGAAAACAAATGGAACTAAATGTATCTCTTCCAAAAACAAATTATCTTGTTCCCTTGAGCTAACGTTATTGATATGTCCTCATGGTTTATGATGAACTCAACTGCATTACCATCCGCAACAAATGGAAAACAAAAGGAAATGCAGTCAAAAGAGGCTTATAGATCGCACTTAGAAACATTGTTTATCTAGCATCTAATGAAAGAAAGTTAATGCTTCCCTTGGGAAGACTAAAAAAATGGAACTAAATGTATCTCTTCCCAAAACAAATTCAAAGAAAAATTTATTAGTAATAGCCAAACTCAATTGAAAGAAGGAAACGCACCTTCTTCCTTATCATTATGATGAGAGGAGGAGATCAAGAAATTCGAGCATCAAGATGACACCCAAATCATAAGGTTTATGATATCTCGCTTCTTGGCAGAAAAGCTTTTTGATGTCTAATGGCCATTTGATGGACAGATTAGAGTGCTTCAACCGTAGATGGAGGTGTGAGCGGTAGAAGATGTGGTTGGTGGGGCAAGCGGAGAAGCCCTAAATCAGTGAGAAGCAAGATAGAGGAGGAAGAATCTATTTAAAAGGTGTTTCCAACATAGAGTTTTAAAAACTAAAACTCGTACGAGGCACGATTTGGAAGTAATTTAAGATCGAAAAGAAATATAAAGTTAATTAAACGAAAAAATAGATAGATGAAGCAATAGCATGAGCTTTATATTTAGCCAGGGAGAGAAAGATAAAGAACAAAACTGTTAGTACCATAATTTTTTTAGTGGTAGTTTTGTACCATCTAAATAGGTTATCAATATTAGGAAGAAAAATGATACGTCTTGAAACTATTGTGAGGATGTCTAATGGTAACTCTGCCTATCATTCAAGGATGTGGTGAAGATAATATTCGTGCTTGCAGTTAGTAACTTGAAATATTTATTCACATTAGAAAAACTATGTTGGGGTCATCTTCTAATGCAAAACTTCGAGCTACCTACTGTTTAGAACAATATATCTATCATTTTAATAGCACAAAAAGAGCCCAAGAAATATGAAACTTCTACCCTCAAAAGACCAACTACTCTGTAAAGCTTGGTAAAACCATATCATTCACACTGCAAAAATCAACCCAAATTCTGAACAAATGGGAAAATGAAAAAAAAATAAAAAAACAGGAAATGATATGGAACATGAAAGGGAAAAAATAAAACATAAATTCTCATCGAAGAAAGGAAATTCACATATTTTCTTATTTATTTGCAACCTATCCCAACCCACTCTGGAAAGAAAAAGAAGAAAATATTACAAATCCATAAGAAGATATAATACTACAGAGAGATATGCAATTACAAACCCATCATAGAAAATCATAATTGGGTTTGTGAAGCTACCGGATGTATAAAAAGGAAAAGTTTATAATGGAATTGAAGAAGAATTGTGAATTCTACAGGCGTTGAAATTTCCTAGTCATTGTACCTCTAGCTGGTGCAGAGAATCGCATCAGCTTCTGTTTGTGGATTGTCCCATCTTTAAGTAAACTGCAAGAGGCACCCAAAAAATTATCAAAACATAAATAAAACATCCAAAATCTTGGCAGCAAACATGTTCAACTTACTATCCACTCAACAACAGTATTTTACTCAACTAGACCCACATCTATGCTTGAAGCTTTGTAAGCCAAATATTCCATTGCAATAACATCAAAATCTCTACAGCCATGTTTGGAAACTATCAGTTTTTTCATGGATAAACTTAATCAATGGATAGAGAGGACGGGAGAGGGATTTAGGAGGGTAAGTAAAGAGTTAAAATTTCTGTCAAGTCTCTCCTCCCACCCTCTACACCCCTATTTCACGACTTGATAAGTTAAATATTACATGAAAAAAATTCCATGGGTGACAAACATTGCCCACATGCGTAACACTTGTAAAAACAACTATAGAAGACCTACATATTTCTCATAGAAACCCAAAATTACACACATGCGCATAAATTCTTATATCCCTTCTTCTAATGAGAATACACCCCCATCAATCACTTTCCTTTTTCTGGAATATTTCGAAAACTTCATGCAGGAAATAATTTCTTGCATGGGGTGTCTTATTCCAACCTCGTACAGAAGAAAGCAGGAGTTTTTATTGTTCTATCTTTTTCTATTTCTAATAAATCGGTAGGGGTCCCCGTTAAACCCCAGCTTACGCATAAAAAAAGAAAGAAAGCAGGAAGAGATTAGAAAAAAACCCAAATTACTATAAAGAAGGAGACATAGTACCAAAAAGGAATATTGTGCCACCCTTGAAAATCACAAAACAATTCTATAGTGGAGTGTCTTGACCCACATATAAAACCTCCATTGCATTAAGGTCTGCCACTTCATTTGCGCTTATTCAAATGTGCACCGAGGATACATCTGTCTCATGTCATACGTGATTTCCAAAATAGTGTTCTCCAATATCTAGAGAGGCAGACTGGTTGGCTAGAGATGGAGTAGCGAGGGTTGGGATTGAGTTTTTTGGTCTTCTCCTTTGCCTATTGTCTTTGTTTGACCATCTCAGAACTAGCTTCATGCAATCTATTGGTGAAACCTCTGGTTGGGAACAAAAGGAAGAGAAGAAGGAATTGGTTTGAGGACAAAAACCTCAGTCATAACCTGATTAGAAAGCATCATTTCCTAGTGGCTAAAATACTCAATAAAATGCTACCATAGTTCACAACCAAATTATAAGAAAAAGGCAAGCGTTAACAGTGCAAACACTAAAACACGAGAGTGATGATACCATTAGTCACAAGAGATAGAACAAAGATTGGGCTGATGCTATTTCCTATTAACCAAATAACCAAAAAAAAACTATACATATAACAAGATTTAAGTGATGGAATCATTTCCCAAAGTAGAAGAAGGATTATGTAATTGGCAGAGCACAATTAGGAATAATGTCAACTTTAAGAGACTTAGAAAAGGATGCTAGAAAGAATAAGAAAGCTAGCTGAGATATACACAATAGAAAGAGTATACAGGAAGTTCTTTGAACCTTTTTTTTCTTTTTAAAAAAAACTGACGGCAACTCACATATTCCTCTATAAGTTAGACAATCCTAACACCAAACATCATGAGAAGACAACTAAAGTAATGAACACTAACCAACCTTGAGAGGAAATCTTCATACAAATAAGCAAAATAGAATAGGTAGATCATTCAAATAACTGAAATAAAAGATCCAAAAATAAACATTACAATTTAGGATCAAAAGCACTCTCACAAAATATGAAAATCAATTTTCACATCAAAGATCATTCAATCACTTTCATAGTCATCATTTTCCAAAATTGCTTCTCGAAGCTAGTGTCCTATTTCAAACCCCTTCTAATACAAACTGGAATTTCTTCTCTCTTTTTTAACATCCATCGTAATCTAGCTTTAGTCTCTATATATATTTTCATTTCACACTTGAATTTTAAATACATTCAAATCATAATAGGGAAAGGCGCACACACACCTTTTTTATATCAGTTTTCACTTTTTTTTACTAGTCTCTTATTTATATGTTCGAGTATGTTCGTTACAGCTCCAACCTATCAGTTCTACACCTTAGAACCATTCTGAATCCATATAAATGCTCTATTTACTAGCTGACTAAAGAGGGGTTTTCAAGTCTCAAAACAAAACCTCAAAATATAGTTATCCACCTGAAATAGGGTTTCCAAGTCTCTAAATGGGGCTTACTAAATATCTAAAGAGGGGTTTTAAAGTCTCTAAATGGGGCTTACCGAATATTTAAAGGGGGGTTTTCAAGTTTCAAAACAAAACCTCAAAATAGGGTTATCCACCTCAAATCGGGTTTTCAACTTCTAGGAGGGGGTTTTCAAAGCTTCTAAAGCCTATAAGAGAGCGGTTTTCAACTCTCTAGAAGGGGGTTGTCAAAGGTTTTAAGGTCTATAAAAGAGGGGTTTTCAAGTATCTAAATGGGGCTTACAAAATATCTAAAGAGGGTTTCCAACTCTCAAAACAAAACCTCAAAATAGGGTATCCACCTGAAATCGGGTTTTCAACTCTCAAAATAGGGTTATCCACCAGAAATCATTAGAGAGGAAGAAAATACAAAACCCTAAACAAGATAAAATAGATATTGAGAAAACAAAAACATTGCAAGACCCTAAAAAAATGAAAAACAAAACCTAGATAAAGAAAATGGAAAAAAAAAAAAAAACCACTCACGTGTTCGTCGAGTTTTTCCACCTCCAATGATGGCTGCAAGGTGAAGGAGATGACTGGTAGGTTAAAAAACCAAGTAGAAAATGGAAACAGTAAAGAAGAGGGAAGAGGGAAGAGTAAAAAAGTAAAAAGGAAAGTCGTATTTAAGAAAAGGGCATTTTGGACCACATTTTTCCATCCGTACAGATTTTGTCCCCCATTGGTAATTTCTGAAAAGCCTAGGTCCAGTTGATAATTCTGCTTAATTTTTGTCCCCCTTTGGTAATTGATCCCTAATATAATAGCTGGAGCCTGGAGGTGACGAAACAAATATGTGGCAATACCATTTTGCCAGGTCGGACTTCGTTTAGTTGCCACAAATAATCAAGAGAAATGTTATCAGCACTACTGTATTTTGATGAGGGCACTCCTCACTTTATTAAAAGTACTGTATGGCCCGCACCATAGGATGATCCAAACCGTCCATTAGATGGGCCACAGCCTAAATAGAATGTGCCCCAAAAATCATTTCTATAGGTTGATCCTAAGCCTCCGATTTGAATGTTAGAGGGTTGATCCTAACCCTTTAATAGATCGGAGGGTTAGGATCAACCTATGGAAATATTTTTTTGGGGCACATCCTATTTAGGCTGTGGCCCCTGGACGGTTTGGATATCCTATGGTGCAGGCCATACCGTACTTTTAATAAAGTGAGGAGTGCCCCCGTCAAAATACAGTAGTGTTGATAACATTTCCCATAATCAACTATGCGTTTGTTAATCTTTTTGAAGGCAGTATATGAGCCATGGAGAACGACCACGGATATAGTCACTTTCACTAGCAATTAGACGATAGAGGTGGTGGCCCGGGAAGAAACAGGGGTGAATATATCACTTTCCAATTAGAATGGACTTCTTTTTGCTCCCACGGAGTAGAGTTTGGGAACTGATATATTGGCCCCCTTTTCTTACCTGGGCCAGCCTCCCCTAGTATATTTATTTATGACTACCCTTTCACACTACAAGGGGGTGGCCCAAGGAAGGAAAAGGGGGCAAATATATCATTTCCCTAGATTTTCTTGGTTAAACCTTGGGGATCAAGAGCCTAGGATCATGGGATCAATAGATTTGCTCATGTACAAGAGGCCAAAGTACGGCCTAGTAAGTATACTTTGGAAGGGGAGTAACAATCTTTCTTTAGTATTTTCCACATTTTAGATGATATTACTTACTCGCTGATTGAAAAAAAACTGGTTTGGGGAAAAAATTACGGAAAAGTTTTTGAAGGAAAGTAATATTCCATGGGGAAAATTCTACGGTCTACTAGGTTTTCAATTTTCCTTGAAAATAGAGAAAAATAAAATTTTCTTTTCGGCTGTCTTTTGATTTAAAATGGGCATAAAACAAATTTAACAGCCATTTTTCCACTTAAAAATTAGGGTTGCAAAACCCGACCCACATCAACCCGGCCCGAAAAACCCATGGGCCGCGTTTAAAGAGGGTGGGTCTTGGGCTGGGCCGGGTTTGACATTAAAAAACCCGAAGAATTCTAGGGTTGGGTTGGGTTTAAAAGGTGAAAAACCCGAAAACCCGACCCTTATTTTACCGATTTTTCATTTATGAGGAGTGGTATAATGGAATGAAGGGCCCCATTGGACCACGTCATTTTTTGGCAACTGGCATTACCTCCTATTGCACGGTTTAGAGGTAATATGGACAATGAGTCTAATCAGTCTAAGGTGGTAAAGGGCAAGAAAGAAGAGTGGGAACTCATTTTATCATTGGAATCTTTGTTCAGAGTTCTTTTTTTTTCTCTCCTTATGAAAGAGTTTCTGTTTGATTTATGGTGTCCGGCAATCTACTTTAAAATGTGATTACCTCTGAACAGTGATAGAAAACAAATACATATTTCCAAAAGACAAATTCAAATCTATGAAAGGCCGAAGTTCTTAATGAAGGGCAATACTGTGTTGAAGTTCTAGGCGGGCTATATGTAAACAGAAGATGGTCTAATGAAATGTAGTGTTCTTCACTCTATAAAGTCCTCTTTATAAATGCAATACAAATCCGGAAATTAGAAACTTTGAGTCAAACTTCTTTATATTTATAGACCATTGATATTGTAACTGCCATGTTTTTATAATGGCACTCTTATCAGCTTGTTTTTATTATTTAACCAGAAAAAACAAGTGCAATTATTAAAACATAAATTTGCCTATAGTAAGAAGAAAATCCTTGTAGGGTAACATTTGGAGCTCATTGAAATATTCCAAGTAAGCGAGGAGATGAAAAACCCGGCCCGACCCAATCCACCCGAGAAACTATCTCGGGTAGGGCTGGGGTTTGTGAATCATGGGTTTTCATGAAAAAAACCGAACCCGACCCGGGTAGGGTTCTTGAAAACCCGACCCGAGTTGCAACCCTATTAAAAATAGGTGTAAATTTTTTTTTGTACTCAGTTTACTTGAAAGAAACAGAGCATTTGGAAAAATTAAGTTTGACATACTCAGAAATTTTCATTTTTATTGGAAAAAAATTTATAGAAAATTTTTGTCCAAACAGCTCCACGTGTGGTCCCACATGGGGGCACATGACATTGATCTTCTAGAACATCATGAGGGGACCCACATGGTCTTGGTCCCATGCCGAACAGACATCTAATCTGTAAGATAAAGATCTAAAAAAATCAATATAAAGCTAAATGGGTGTTTATAGATCAAGGGCCTAGATCATCCGATCGAGATTTTATCAACCACTTTGTCGGACTTGTAGTCATCACAATTGGAATAACAAATCCGATCACAACAACGTGATAACATACCGAAATTACTGTTAGGAAAGAGCCGAACAATTACGTAGTTATAGCATGTTTTTCCCAAACTACTCTTTTTTTTTTTTTTGGGATAAATACATTTACACCCCCTCTAGTTTCTGACACATCCACTTCGACCCCTCCTCTGTAGTTTAAAAAGTGACAAAGACATCCCCTCTAGTTTCAATTTGTTTAAGGTTTGCCCCCTCAGCTGAAAGTTCGTCCATAGATTGAAGGGTTAGGATGATCCGATGGAGCTGATTTTTTCGGCACAGCCTATCTATGTCAGGACCCATCAAATGAACGCTTTGGATCATCCAAATAATGTGGGCCCATACCCGAATCCAAACACTACCATACGCTTTGGATTCGGGTATGGGCCCACATTATTTGGATGATCCAAAGCGTTCATTTGATGGGTCCTGACATAGATAGCGTGTGCCCAAAAAATCAGCTCCATCGGATCATCCTAACCCTTCAATCTATGGACGAACCTTCAGCTGAGGGGGCAAACCTTAAACAAATTGAAACTAGAGGGTATGTCTTTGTCAGTTTTTAAACCACAGGGGTCGAAGTGGATGTGTCACAAACTAGAGGGGGTGTAAATGTATTTATCCCTTTTTTCTTTTTTTTTTACGTTGACTATAGGGCATCTTGCAAAAGTCTTCCCCATTGGATGAGCCGATCCATTGAATTTGTTGTCTCTAAATGGACAGTTTAGATTTATAAAGTTACGTGCAAAATTTTGAAGACTTGTGTATTGAAAATATTGTTTTTTTTTTTTTTTTTCCCCTGTGAGGTGCAAAATTTTGAATTTGTTGGTTTCACTTTAAAGAAGATGAGAAAGACCAATTGTGCTTTTGCTAACAAAAAGACAATACTATTTTGTCAAGAAGAAGTGGGAGTAGGTATGATACGAAAAAACATTGTAGAGTTTGATTATAAAGATAGCTTATTATTGCTCTTGTGATTGTTATTTTATAAAGGTAATTGGTTTTGGCACCCTAAATTTAGGTAATTTGCACCCTCTTATTATTAAAATAATAAGGGGAGTGATACAAGTTATAAATCCTGGAGCGCTAAAAACCCTACAGCTTACTTTGTTACAAGTTTCACTCTGGTTTCTCCAGGCAGCCGACCTCAATTTCCAATTTTCCACAAGTCACCTCTTTCATGACTCAAACATGTGAAATGTTGGCTGCTCTGATACCAAATATTAGGTACCTAATTACTACGTGAAAAGCCCTTAGACTGTAGAATACATTAAGCTTGGTCCTTAAACCACTTAGGACCTTAACATAGAGTAAAGTTAGTTTTTTGGTGAAACCTAATGTATAAGGGCACTCCTTTGTGTATTCTTTCTCAAAAAGTAGAGAACGGATTATCTCATGTAGCGAACCACATAAAACACTTGTACGTGTTATCTTTGTGCTTGGTTTTTTTACATTTTTTTCCATGATCTATCTGACGGGTAGATCGTGTTAGGCCAGATTGATTATCAGCCCCCTTTTAGTACTTAAACCATGTCCTCCCAAAACCCAATAATGAAAATCATGAATAAGAACATTCATCCCAATAAAACGTTGGGAATGTCTAGAAAAAGCTGAGAACTGCTTTGATGTGATTTTAGTGGGAGGGTTTAGTGTGTTGCACATGAAGAAAGTTGAAATAAAAATAATCCATGGAGTGTAACTTTAAGTCTTGACCCCAGAAAATGATGGTTCTCCAGCTCCCTTATTGTAGTCACCCAAGGTGCCCCAGTCGACCGGACCTGTTTTGAAAAATGGTTTTTACTTTGAAATTTTGATATTTTGGGCCTTGTTCTTTGAGCTTTGGGTCATGGTTTCAAAACGTATTTTGAGACAAAAAAGTGATGTTTTCAATGAAATACAACTTAGTCTCAAGGGTGCTTTTTAAAAGAGTTAGAAAACACTTTGAAATGCAAAACCACTTTGAAAAAGATTTTCGACACAATCTAGAAAATGTAAAACTACTTAGCACCTGGATTTCATTGGCTTCGAGATCTTCTTTGGGCTCTTGAGCTTGTAAGTGAACACTTGTAATTGCTTTGGTATATGTGACTTTCTTCTTGAATCATCTTCAGTTGATGCTCAAGTCATGTGTTATGTTATATTGTGCTAATGTGCTATTCTTTGGATTAACATATGAAATTCTTGTCTAAGACACAAAATTACAAAACAACACATCAGTTCATAAAGGCTAATCAATTTGAATTTGCTAGCATCAAAACAACAAGGAAAAGGTGATCAGTTGAACCCATGGGAATCCTTGGGCTTACATATACACATCAAATCCCCCATTCTACCAATTTGAGCCCAAAATATACCAAACTGAAGCCTCTATTATACCCAACCAAACCTAGGGCTGCAACTCGAGCCGGGTTTTACCCGACCCGCATCGACCCGACCCGAAAATAGCCTGGGTTGGGTTCATGTTTCATGGGTTTCGGGTTGAGCATTCAAAAGCCCGCATGAATCTCGGGTCGAGCCGGGTTTGAAGGGGCCCGACCCGACCCGACCCGAGTTACATAAGTTATAGTATGTACATTTTTTTCTATTGTTAGTTAAAAGTTAAAAATGAAAACCCACGCACCCACTGTTATTGTATGTGAGTGTAATTTCTGCTTCTATGAGTTGAGTTGATTCAGCATTGTTTGATTGTAATTACAACATTGTTTGATTACAGCATTGTTTGATTCAAGTGTAATGTGAGTGTAATTACATCATTGTTTGATTCAAGTGTAATGTGAGTGTAATTTCTGCTTCTATGAGTTGAGTTGCCTTGCCAAACAAGAATTTTCCTTAAAAATTGCGTCAACGTGAGAAAACCCGACCCGACCCGAGATTTATCATGGGTAAGGCCGGGTTTGGGAATAGTGGGTTTTCCGAAAAAAAACCCGACCCGAGATATTTCTCGGGTAGGGTTGGGTTCTCCAAAACCCGACCCGAGTTGCAGCCCTAACCAAACCCCCCCATTCTAGTGATTTGAGACAAAATATACCAAATCGAATCTCTATTCTAAGGGCTTATTATACCCGTTCGATTGATTTAAGCCTCTATTATACCCAACCAAACCTCCCATTCTACTGATTTAAGCCCAAAATATACTAAATCGAATCTCTATTCTAAGGGGTTATTATACCCAACCAAACCTTCCATTCTACCGGTTTGAGCCCAAATCAAATCGAACCCCCCGTTCTACCCAAAATATACCAAACCGAAGCCCCATTCTACCAAATTGTGACCCTATTATACCCAATCGAACCCCCCACGGTTTAAGCCCCAATTGTTACAAAATCAAACCTCCATCTATTGATTTCAGCCCAAAAATATACCAAACCCAAGCCCCAGATGACCATTTTGAAGCCTAACTTACCCAACTGAACCTCATTCTACCAATTTCAGCCCTAATATACCAATCCATACCCAAAAATGCAAAGAACATAGGAAAATAGAGATTAACAGGAACTTACCGTTTGACAAAGGTAAGCATGCGGCAACACACAGAGGTTTGTGTTCTCTTAACAAGAGAAAGAGGGAGATGACAATCGAAATGGGGAAGGAGAACTGTGCAAAAAACGAAATTGGGAAGATAACAGTAAAAAAAACACGTAAAGGTAAAATGTGAAAATGCGTGGAGGATAAAGGTTAAAGGGCACTAAGGGCATTTTGACCATTCACAATGAAAAATCGTACAAAGACTATTTAGTGGTAATTTTGTATTCTCCCATTCCACGTGATATTTCTTTTTTAAAACCTATTTTTTAGTCATTTTCCATAAGTTTTGCACCTAATCTAATTTTGCTTAAGAAGCCAGGACCAGAACAGATTCCATGGTCACGGGCTACATATGGAGAGCGTCATTCCCATGCTTTGACAAGAGACTCACAAATCTTAAAGAACTTTTTGACTATTGTGCAAGTTCTAATGTAGAACCCGTGCATCTCACCATGCTTTGGGGACTTTTCTTCCCATAATATTCCCGTTTGGTATCTTTTGTTCGGCCAACCTATGGTAAATCCAAAATCGGGTGAAAAGAAAAGCAAGGCTTACATAGGCCTTGGCTCTCTCTCTCTCTCTCTACACAAAAACAAACACCAACGGCACATACACAAAGAAAAGCGTTAAATGAGGTCAATGAACTTGTAACATGTAAAAAACTTGGTGAACCTTCTCCTATATATGTATTATATAGATACCTAATGAATATATATAATTGATATTTCCACCACTTTCCAGGCAATTCAAACCCATTTTGTTTGTCTCTTCTTGAAAATGCATTTTCAAGAAAAGGTAAAAGTGGTTGCAAATGCTGTTCTCTTTTAGAAATCTCAATTTTAGCTCTCTCTCTCTCTCTCTCTCTCTCTCTCTCTCTCTCTCTATATATATATATATATATATATATATATATATATATATATATATGAGAAAACGGTTCATACACATATGTGTAGAGAGTTCTCTACACACTAGCTTAAAATACAGTGGGGGCCCACATTGTTTGGGTGATCCAAGCCATCCATTTTAAAGGCCCTCACATAGATAGGGTGTCTACAAAAAATCAGATCCATAGGATCATCCCAACCCTACGATTTGTGGAGGTAAAATGGATGTCTTTAAACCTTCACAAATTAGTCCATTTTTTGCCTCCACAGTTCGAATGGTTAGGATGATCCTATGGATCTAATTTTTTGTGGACACCCTATCTATGTGAGGGCCTTAAAAATGAATGGTTTGGATCACCGAAATAATGTGGCCTCCACTGTATTTTAAGCTAGTGTGTAGATAACTTATCTCCACATATGTGTAGGAACCGTTCTCTCTCTCTCTCTCTCTCTCTCTCTCTCTCTCTCTCTCTCTCTCTCTCTCTCTCTCTATATATATATATATATATATATATATATATATATATATATATATATATATATATATAAGTTATCTATAGGGTGTCCATAAGTTATCTATAAGTTATATAGATAAGTTATCTATATATATATATATATATATATATATATATATATATATATATATATATATGAGAGAACTTTTCCTACACACTGGCGTAGGTAGCGTTCCTACGCACTACTCCAGCAGCCGTCGGATGTCTTTCATCGCACCGTCCATTCCAAATGAAAGAAAACCAAAAACCCAAAATCGCAACCTCAAAACCTCTCCCTCCAAAAACCCAAAATCGCAACCTCAAAACCCAAAATCCGGATGCTGGTCTCTCCTTCCCCCAAAATCAAAACCCAAAATTGCAAAAATCGTGATTTAAAAACCCAAAATCGTCTGCTGGTCTCTCCCTCCCCTCCCCCAAAATCGCAAAACCCCAAAATCTCGTATTTGAGAAAACCCAAATCGATGGTCGCTGGTCTCTCCCTCTCACAGGTATTTCATCTCTCTCTCTCTCTCTCTCTCTCTCTCTCTCTCTCTCTCTCTCAGACACTCTGTTCCTCTCTCACGATTTTGGGTTATGGATTTTCTTCGATCCTTGCTGCCTAGAACTTGTTGAGGAGCAAATTAGGAAGAAAATCTGCTGAAAATGAAAATGAATGTAACTAGTCTGCTGTGGGTCTCTTCTCATCATAGAAATAATGAGAAGAGAGAAGATGAAAAGTGGGTTTCTTTCGTTTGCTGTCGTGGTTCAAAACCCTAACTACTTTGCTCATTTGATTTAATCATAGATTTTGAAAAAATCTATGATTTTGAAATCGATGTTCTGGGCGGATTTTTTCTTCTTAATTTCGGATTTCTTGAACCGAAATATTATTTTGAAATGAAATGTTTATTCTGATTTTAGGGTTCTTATTTTCTGATTTTAGGGTTCTTATTTGGGTTAAAATCTGATTTAGGTTGTTGGGTTGGAATTTAGGGTTTTGGGTTCTTTTTCGGATTTGAGTTCGAATTTAAGGTTCTTATTATTCGGATTTAGGGTTTTGGGTTCTTTTTTCGGATTTGAGTTCGAAATTTTTGGATTATAATTCCCTTGATTAGAGTATTTTCAATGTTGAAAGTTAAAACACAATTTTTTTTTTGTGTTTTTTTTGTAGAATGTTGGCTGGCGTGTAATTGTGTTTTTTTTTTAAGGAGTTTAAGCATAGATTTTGTTGGGTTTTGTGGTCTGGCGTGTAATTGTGTTCTTTCTGTGTGTCTCGTTTATTTTGTTGGGTCTTGTTTATTATGTTTCTTTCATTCATCTGTTGATTTAATTTATGAAATTCTAATCAGCTGCCTTATTCGTTTTAATAGTTAATTTTGTTTGATGTTTCTAGGTTCGATCTTTGGTTTACTCGTTGAGTTTATATTTTTTTACGTAATGGATCCGTTAGGGCTATCTATTGTAGAGGTCGACGCAAATGGGTTAATTCCGCTTGATGATACTTTGTCGCAAGCCGACGGATTATATGTGGCTGAGGGTAATAGATTAGAGTTGGTTGATGACGAAGAATGTCAAGAGGCTTCAATTGAAGTTGGTAGTGGTGACGGATGTTGTGATGGTTTGGAGACGCCTATTAAGGAGGATTGTGGGAGCATAGGAGCTAACAAACCATTTGAAGGCCAGCTTTTTGATAACTGTGAAGATGCATATGAATTCTATAATCTTTATGCTTTGGCTACAGGTTTTGGAATCAGAAAATGGAGGACCAATAAGTCGATGAAGACAGGGGAACCTATACGGAGGAGTTATGTTTGTGATAAAGAGGGGAGGAAAAATGAGAATGACAAGAGAGATATTGATAGGGAAGTGAAGCGACGTCGAATTGTAAGAGAGGGGTGTGAGGCAAAGATGGACATCAAGTTGACAAAAGATGGGAAATGGGAAGTGAGATGTTTTGTAGAGGATCATTGTCATGATCTTACTTCTCCTAACAAAGCACGTTTGCATCATTCGCATACTACATTCCATAAGAAAGCATCATGTAAGAATTTGATGGAGAAAATGCATAGTGAAGGGTTTGGGCCTATTACCATTGCAAGGGCAATTAATATTGCATCCGGTGGTTCATGTTCTGATATCACAACAGATCAGGTGTCGTCTCATTTGAGAAAACAAAGGACTAACAATATGGGGAAAGAAGCTGTCACAGTAGTAAATTGGTTCCAACAAAAACGAGCAGAAGATCCGGATTTTCAGTTCGCCGTGGAGGTAGATGTTGAGGGCAACTTGAGATCGATGTTTTGGGCGGATTCGAGAGCGAGAGAGGCATACCTAACCTTCAGTGATGTAATTGTATTTGACGTCACGTACAAAACAAACAGGTACAGGATGCCATTTGCACCATTTACCGGAGTCAACCACCACAGACAGTCTGCACTATTTGGGTGTGCCCTACTAGCAGATGAGAGGGAAGAGACATTCATTTGGTTGTTTAGGGAGTGGTTAAAATGCATGTTTGGCAAGGCTCCTGGTTGTATCATAACTGATATGGATGTGGCCATGCGAAATGCGATTAGGATTGTTTTTCCAAATACCAGACATCGCTTTTGTAAGTGGCATATCGATAGGCATCTAGTTGAGCATGTTCCAGCCATGAGAGAGGAAGACAGTGACTTTGCAAAGGCCTACCATCATTGGTTTTATAGGAAACATAAAATCGACAGTGAGAGGGAATGGAGAACTTTGGTGGAGAAATTTAAAATTGAGGAAAGAAGTTGGTTAGGTAAGATGTGGGATTTACGATCGCACTGGGTTCCTGCTTATTTTAGAGACACATTCACAGCTGGAATGACCTCTAGTTCCCGTAGCGAAAGCATTAATGCTTTCTTCGATGGATTTGTTAATCAGAGTACCACTTTACAAGAATTCGTGGTACAATATGAAAAGGCCGTTGTGGATCGCAGGAAAAAGGAAGCTGAAGAAGATTGGAGGACGAAACAATCACGTGCTGTATTGAGGACAAAGAGCACATTGGAAGCAGATGCTGCAAAGTATTATACTAGGGTAATTTTTGACATGTTCCAACTTGAGTTTATAGCCAGTATTGATTGTTGGGAGGACATAGAGAGTGAGAATGGGAACATGACGGAATACAAGGTAGGAATGCGAAATGAGGAGGAGTGGCGAAGGTACAAGGTTGTATATGATGCATCTGAAGGTGTTAATGCTACTTGTGAGTGTGCGATGTTTGAAACCCAAGGAATTTTATGCAGACACATACTTCGCGTAATGGATATGAGGCGTTTACGTACCTTTCCCGAGCGATATCTCTTAAATAGGTGGACAATTGGGGCAAGATATCGAGTGAATGTTTTGGAATCTACAAGTAAAGGCGATAGTAACGAAGTAACTCCATTTGAGAAATGGTGCATTACATCAAAGGTTCAGAGAGTATTAGATGAACATCCGAGAAAAAAGAGTATTTCTAAGAAGATTGAAGAAGACTTAAATATATGGTTGGCGGAATGTGAACAGTCAAAGAAAGACAGAGAGATTGTCTTGGAAGGCAGTGGCAGTCAAGTACAGTCCAATCATGCGATTGAAACATCCGAGATATTTATTCACGACCCCAAAGTTGTGAGAACTAAGGGTCGACCAAAAAATGCTACAAGGTTTAAATCTCCATTAGAGGTGTCACAATCTCAACCCAAGCCAAGGACGTGTAAAAAATGTGGAGGAAAAGGGCATTATGCGAGCACGTGCAAAAACAGACCCAAGGGTGACGATGATGGAGAGAATTTCAGTGCCCATTGAGGTAATCAAGATCATTGTAATTTCATTTAGTTTTGTCATTTTCCATTTCATTTTCCATTTCAGTTCCACCAAATAGACAGGCTATTTCCACAAAAACATCAAAAAGTTAAGATTGACGCATATATTGGTGTGAAAAGGAGCATTGATTTTGTATTTCTAATTATGCAATGTATTTGTCATTATGCATTCCATATAATTTTGATTCATCTGGAATGCTCACTTTAAACTCTCATGCAGTTCCCCTGTACTGTACTAAGAAGCCATGATAAATTACTCTCTTCAGTTGGCTACCAAAACTCGTTTAGATGTTCAATGGTGAGTGCAACTCTATCATCAAAACTATTCTCTTTCTACGAGTACTCATCTCACTTCATTTCTCTTACAATTTTTTTTTATTCACAGGCTTGGACATTGTTTTTACTCGTACTTGATCATGGGATGCATGGACTTGAGGACTTCTCATCAAAGATTAGATGTAGAGTGGTTCAAGAAGATGTGTTATTTGTGTATTTTTTGTATGCTTTTGAACATACATGGTTTGCAACAGATGGTTTAGAACTTATTTGTATCACAGGAATTGGGCAGTTGTGGAGCCTTTATACAGGTTGTGGTGAAGCATTCTTTGTAGATTGTGGCTGGAATCCATTACTGTGGCTTTCAAGCCATTCCCATGGTTGTTATGCATTTCTTGTGTGGTTATCATTGCATTTTTTTGGATGTTGTGCTATTTATGTAGGCTGTTGTGCCTTTTCATACGATCTCATACCTTGGTGTGAACTGCTACTGCATGGTGATTCTCATGGACGGAATTACTATTTTTGTGTGGATTTCTTTCCTCATTCATGGAGTTTTGGAACAGGAACATGTGTGTGTGTGTGCGTGTGTGTGTGTGTGTGTGTGTGTGTGAGTGAGGGAAGACTGCTGTGGTTGGTATCTGCCCATATGAAGCACCCCAAGTCAGTTTGAAAGTGCTTGGTTCAAGTTGGGCATGATGTTATCCATGCTCCAGGTTGCAAGACAGCAAACTGAATCATCAGTGCCACACACAAGCGCCAATGTATCCCTTGACCCTTCAGGAACAGGAATATGTTCCCTAACATGGCCGGTCTATCTGTCTACACCTTTAGATGGTTGAAGAGATTGAACAGGTGGGCCATGATGAAGGCAGAAGATTATTCCAGATTTGCAAGGATGTAGGCTGCGCAGTCCCTCTATCAGCATTTCTTCTTTAGAGCGGCAGGTGGAGAATTTTAGTTAGTTTTGGTTGTAATTTATGTAGCTTGATAGGTTGCTGTTTGTTTTCTGGTAGGGGCACTCTGGTTTTCGGCTACATTTCGAATGTACTAGTTCATGTGACACCTTGTCCCATGGACTACCTCTTTTGTTTCTGGGATTATATTACTTAATAAAATTGTTGTCTTTAAAAAAACATTCAAGGAACAAGTTCATTGAAAATTATGTTTCAAGCTAACAATTGCCTTGGTGTGCATTCAGATAATGACTTTTGCAGGAGATCCAGATGATAAGAATTGGAATATGGACAAGGATGGTCTATCTTATGGTCCAGTATGAAAATGCAAATATGGACAAGGATGGTCTATCTCCTACACCTTTGTACTTCAGACGGGTTTCTTTTAGAGTTGTGAGACTTACACATCTCTGTTCTTCCATGAGATGACCTCTTAGATCATAGCGGCATTGGGTCTTTATTTTTCAAATGTTAATGATTTTACATAGCGTAATCATATCTTGAAATGGATACACATTTTCTATCAGCCTATCATCATCCATTTCCATCTTCATAGTGTAAAAGCTCCTCTAAAGCTGTCCGTGGCAGCTATCTTCACCTTGCGTAGGTGACTTTATAGAATGTAACACTCTCTCTCTCTCTCTCTCTCTCTCTCTCTCTCACACACACACACACACACACAACACATGAGCACATTCAACTGTACATAAAGGTTCTTAAAATATAAGAGAGAGAGAGAGAGAGAGAGAGAGATAGTTTATGATCCAATGGATGGGCATGCAGACTTCAATATAAAAAAGTACGGTGGTTGCATTCTTCAAAGTTTCTCTGCAATGGGCTGGGTTGCCAACGCAATCCTTCACATTTTCTTGCTTTTTTCATTCTCTGAAGAGAGAAAAACTGCCCAGAAGTGCTCATAAAGTCGTAAGAAGGTTTAAGGAAAATGCCCTAAACATCTATCACATCTTTTTTTGAAATAGAACATCTATAACATCTTAACTTTGAAAATACTAATAAGCACAAAGGCTACATGTTTAGGCTTTCAGTGGACAAATTAATTGCTTTTCAGCAATTTATCCTATGTTGCAGCAAGCTATGGCAAGCGGCATAATCTTTTAAAACCATCAAACAGTAGTATTTTAACCAAAACTTGCTCCCCATCATCCTGTGTAAAGTAACGAGGAGCTTTTATCAGACATGACAATGCATTGCATACACAAGCCTAATACAGTTTCGAGCGAGACTTTCTGACTGCAAAATTAGCTAAGGCTGCAGTTTCTTTACCGAGAATCACATGCAATATTAACCCCATAACTCAAATAATGTCAGTCTCCCTAACATCAGCACTTCAAAACCTTGTAGAACTTTCAACGGCATGTTAACAGAGTTTGCACTCGCACTGGTAGTAGGGAATCAACAGCGTCACCATCAGCCCAGTCCCCAGCTCGAAAGCACCCTCGCCATGCCTTGTCCTTTAACCAAACATGGAGCGCAACATTTTCAAATTACAGTTGAATGTCCACATTGGGGATGCTTCAGTAAGATTGTGATTAGCCAGTCATGTGACTAGCCTCCCTTGCAAGAGATGAAATATCCAAACTTACCTACCAAATCATTTTCAAATTACATAGAAGTGGAAATTGCACACTACTACCAATCTTGTATGTAGTCAATCCCACATATTCATCTTCTACAATCCCACATATTCACTTTGACATATAAAAAAGGAAAAAGGAAAAACACACTGCAACTACAAGTACTTTATTCCAGCCATTTCCATTATCTTTTACTGCCAAGCGTTGGATGACGACCTTCAATTTGGAAACCTCTCCCGTCATCTGTTGCATTAACCCCTTCAACTCAGATACCTCATCCTTCAATTTCGAAACCTCTCCCTTCGTCTGTTGCATTAACCCCTCCAACTCAGATACCTCATCCTTCAACCTTCGCAGACGATTGAATTCCCTCTGGGGCCCAAATTCGCGACGGGATAAAACATCCTCCAACCATACAAAATAAGAGCACCTCCAAGTGATACCATCCTGCGTGTTTTATAAATGTTAGAAATTAGAAATTGCTACAAACAAAATTTCACTCAAACAATGTCTACTTACATTGAAGTGGCAAGAGTATAAGACCCTCTCTTGGTTATCGTTGATATCCGTATCGGTTATCTTCAAAGTGGCTTTCTTCTTACAATGACATTTTAGTGCGGGTATTCTGAAAAAATTTGACCTTCCATCACTATTTGTAGATGAAGCCATTATTTTCTTTTCTCAACCTGCATCAGTTAAATACCCCCAAAGCAGGTACATGAAGTAACGTCAACAAACACATAGCATAATGACAAATACAAATGCATTAATGAAATTACAATGATTATAAAAAGATGCCAAAAGTATTTTCAGTTACCCCCCGTGGTTTCAATTTGTATAAGGTAGGCACCCTCATTGCTAATTAACTCTCAACACCGTAATTTTTATGATAATCACAACTTTAAAAAAAAAAAAAACTTAATTTTTATGATCATCACTTCCATCTCATTTGAAGCAAACCATCGAAACTAGCAAGCTGAATGGACTTTTGTAAGCCTAAAAGATGCTTTAAAAAACTTAAAATGCAAAGTCCACGTCAGCTACCTCCATACCTTGGAGCATCCTTCTCACATGACACTGCCAAGGTTCAAGGCCAATTACTACCTAAAAAAGATCGAACCTAGAAACATCAAACAAAATTAACTATTAAAACGAATAAGGCAGCTGATTAGAATTTCATAAATTAAATTAACAGATGAATGCAATGGCAATGTATGGAGACATAATGTAAAACCCCTGAAAAGTAAAGAAGAAATGAAGAAAGAAGTAGAAAGTTTGCATTCTACAAAACTGTTAACAAAATAAATAAAGCAGAAGACTTTTGAATGATTGAACAAATATTTTCTGCAACACATAATAAACAAGACACACAGAAAGAACACAATTACACGACAGACCACAAAACCCAACAAAATCTATGCTTAAACTCCTTCAAAAAAAAACACAATTACACGCCAGCCAACATTCTACAAAAAAAACACAAAAAAAAAATGTGTTTTAACTTTCAACATTGAAAATACTCTAATCAAGGGAATTATAATCCAAAAATTTCGAACTCAAATCCGAAAAAAGAACCCAAAACCCTAAATTCCAACCCAACAACCTAAATCAGATTTTAACCCAAATATGAACCCTAAAATCAGAAAATAAGAACCCTAAAATCAGAATAAACATTTCATTTCAAAATCATATTTCGGTTCAAGAAATCCGAAATTAAGAAGAAAAAATCCGCCCAGAACATCGATTTCAAAATCATAGATTTTTTCAAAATCTATGATTAAATCAAATGAGCAAAGTAGTTAGGGTTTTGAACCACGACAGCAAACGAAAGAAACCCACTTTTCATCTTATCTCTTCTCATTATTTCTATGATGAGAAGAGACCCACAGCAGACTAGTTACATTCATTTTCATTTTCAGCAGATTTTCTTCCTAATTTGCTCCTCAACAAGTTCTAGGCAGCAAGGATCGAAGAAAATCCATAACCCAAAATCGTGAGAGAGGAACAGAGTGTCTGAGAGAGAGAGAGAGAGAGAGAGAGAGAGAGAGAGAGAGAGATGAAATACCTGTGAGAGGGAGAGACCGGCTCCGATGGAAAATATGCTTGGGGGAGGGAGAGACCAGCGACCATCGATTTGGGTTTTCTCAAATACGAGATTTTGGGGTTTTGCGATTTTGGGGGAGGGGAGGGAGAGACCAGCAGACGATTTTGGGTTTTTAAATCACGATTTTTGCAATTTTGGGTTTTGATTTTGGGGGAAGGAGAGACCAGCATCCGGATTTTGGGTTTTGAGGTTGCGATTTTGGGTTTTTGGTTTTTGAAGGGAGAGGTTTTGAGGTTGTGATTTTGGGTTTTTGGTTTTCTTTCATTTGGAATGGACGGTGCGATGAAAGACATCCGACGGCTGCTGGAGTAGTGCGTAGGAACGCTACCTACGCCAGTGTGTAGGAAAAGTTATATATATATATATATATATATATATATATATATATATATATATATATAAGTTATCTACACATATGTGTAGATAAGTTATCTACACACTAGCTTAAAATACAGTGGGGGCCACATTATTTGGGTGATCCAAACCATTCATTTTTAAGGCCCTCACATAGATAGGGTGTCTACAAAAAATCAGATCCATAGGATCATCCTAACCATTCGAACTGTGGAGACAAAAAATGGACTAATTTGTGAAGGTTTAAAGACATCCATTTTACCTCCACAAATCGTAGGGTTGGGATGATCCTATGGATCTGATTTTTTGTAGACACCCTATCTATGTGAGGGCTTTTAAAATGGATGGCTTGGATCACCCTAACAATGTGGGGCCCCACTGTATTTTAAGCTAGTGTGTAGAGAACTCTCTACACATATGTCTAGGAACCGTTTTCTCATATATATATATATATATATATATATATATATATATATATATATATATATATAGAGAGAGAGAGAGAGAGAGAGAAAACATTTCCTACACACTTGTGTAGGTAAGTTACCTACACACTAGCTTAAAATACAGTGGGGGCCCACATTGTTTGGGTGATCCAAACCATTCATTTGAATGGTCCTCACAGAGATAGGGTGTCCACAAAAAATCAGATCCATAGGATCATCCCAACCATTCAAACTATGGAGGCAAAAAATGGACTAATTTGTGAAGGTTTATACACATCCAGTTTACCTCCACAAATCGTAGGGTTGGGATGATCCTATGGATCTGATTTTTTGTGGACACCCTATCTCTGTGAGGACCATTCAAATGAATGGTTTGGATCACCCAAACAATGTGAGCCCTCACTGTATTTTAAGCTAGTGTGTAGGTAACTTACCTACACAAGTGTGTAGGAAATGTTTTCTCATATATATATTGATTTTCAAGAAACTGTTCTCTAGTTCTAAACTTACAATTCTATATGGTCAATACTGCCATGTGATGATCATAGCAAATTGAACATGATCGTTGGATATTTGCCATCGCTTAAGATGTTCAGATATTTGTCCTAGCTTAAGATCTTCCGAGAAGTGTCTTATAAATACAACTTTAGATGTAACTATATTTCAGGTTATGAATACAGCTCACATAGTAAATTTAGCAATACAGCACTATTTTTTACTTGATCACTGCTCCTAATAGAAGATAGGGGTTTGTTAGAGAATTTCGCGGAAGGGCATTGCTACCTTTTGCATGATAGAACAGCCACGCGGGCTCACTTTTCATCAAATTTTGTCATATTCATTTAATTCATCTGATCTGGCTGTTCTCTCATGCAAAAGTCAGCCACGAAATGGTTTTCCGTGAGATTCCCTAGCAAATCCCTTTTTTAGAAAGTTTTTAGGGAATTTAGCATAAAGGCATTTCACAGCTGGCTTTTGCATGAGAGAACAGCCACGTGGGCTCACTTTCCACTAGATTTTGTCTTATTCATTTAATTCATCTGCTTTGGCTGTTCTCTCATGCAAAAGTCAGCTGGCGAAATGGCTTTCTACGAAATTCCTTAGCAAATCCCTTTTTGGAATTTGCTAGGGAATTTCGCGGAAAGGCATTTCATGGCTGACTTTTGCATTAGGGACCACCTAGGCAGGCTCACTTTTCAGCAGATTTTGTCTTATTCATTTAATTCATCTGATGTGACTGTATGGCTTTCCAATAAATTCACAAGCAAATCTCATTTCCATTACTCATTTAGTTGTCAATGTCTTCTTATTTTCCCCTCCAGAACAGGGCATGGTAGTGCAGACACAGGCCGAATTCTCCACATAACTAAGGCAAATAAAAACTTTGGTTCATTATTGATAAATACAACCCTTTTTTTAGAATATTGTGCACTTGCTTCCCAAATATCCACTTGCCTCAACTCCCATGCATGTGAACTAAACCTCATACCTAATGCCGTTACTTAATAATTACTAAACAAACGAGCCCTGAAATTTCTTGTCTATGATTCATGTTAGAAAATTGATGTGCAAATCTGTAATTTAGGATTCGAGAATACCTTATAACAAATTAACCTCACAACTTGAAGACAGAAATCAATAATACTATTTTCTGCAATAATAATCTGTAAAGAAAAAGAGAAATCGTTAGATCACTTATCGAGTTGAGGCACAAAGAATCTTCGCTGTCCTTAAGGCAAATCTCGCCCCCACTATGACGAATCAACGGTGCAGATGGGTGTCTCGGCGTATGCCTCCAGGATACAACAACTCTCGCTCCAGGGGTGTGCACTCACGCAGCCCGGATGCCTAAGAACTCGCTTATATTTGCCAAAAGCCTTGAGCAGAAAACCAGAGAAGAGAAATATAAGCGAGAGTTGTTGGCAAGACTAAGAGAGTGAAGAAGAAGGCTAAGAGAGTGAAAGTATATATATGGCCACTCTCATCCTCTTACACTTTCCATCTAAGACTAAAGTTTTCTCATGACTTTAGTCCTTTTGGAGGGAAGCCCAAGTAATTTGAATGAGAAGTCCAAAAGTATACATATAATGACTAAAAACACCCCATTGTAAGTTTGAATTACAAAAAGACTTTTTTCACATAAAAAGTCAACAATTCCTTCCACGTTGGTTTGACTATGTGAGAGCTACCAAATAGATTGGCATTGAGAATCAACACAAGTGGG
This sequence comes from Tasmannia lanceolata, assembly GCF_043159265.1. Lineage (NCBI taxonomy): Eukaryota > Viridiplantae > Streptophyta > Magnoliopsida > Canellales > Winteraceae > Tasmannia > Tasmannia lanceolata. The sequence goes on along the minus strand of NW_027518684.1, from coordinate 29,573,031 downwards.
AGAAAGATCTATTTTGATAGCCTCATCCCAACAGTCCCCAAGTCTCTATTGTCCCCAAGTCTATCTTTTACGCAACACAAATCAGTGTATTTATGACTACTAGAGGGGGCTGTCCCAAGTAAAAAAATGGGCAAACAGCCCCTTTCAGTGTATTTATGACTACTACTTTACACTAGAGGGGGCTGTACCAAGGAAAAAAATGGGCAAATATATCATTTTCCTACATATTTGAGTGTGAAGTTGGCCCATCACCTCTGGGCCATTGTATAAAAGTCACAACAATTGTATGGTTCCTACCAATATAGCCAGGACCACACATACTTTTGAACCAAAGACTCTGAATAATCAGTTTTGGACTCACAATCTGTTGTCAAGATCTAAAACGAACAGGACCTTAGGATATAATTCAAAGGGATGCATAGTTAGATACTTAGATCCAAGTATCCAACAGCAATGCAAAAACCCTGTACATTAACTATCGGATCCCTAGGATCCATTGGACCGTCCGGGTCCATTGGCATCCCTAGATCCAATCCTAATATACGGAGCTACAATGTGAGAGTAAGCTTTCACCCAAATTGTCACATTTGAAAAGGTCAACAGTACCAAACACTTGGAACCCACAAACACAAAACTACAAGCAAATCTCTCTCAACCTGCACACAATTGTCTAAATAAACGACAGATAGAGAAAAGTGCCAAAATGTAAAGCCAAGAAAGTCTTCTTCCATCAGCCTTCAATGTGTATTATACACAACAAAATATGGGAATTTTCATTTACGATGGCAACTTACAATAAGTTGGATGCAAAACAGAGTAAAAACTAAAACCCATTATAGTAAAATGACAAAGAGAAACGAGATTAGAAGATAAGAACAAGGAGAAAGATCCCTCTTCTTTCCCACTCCAAAATGACGAAGAGAAACGAGATTAATCTCAACCCTTCATAATGTGACGCACTTAGACGCAACAAAGGTGAGAAAATGTATATATATTAAAAGGCTATGTATAATCTTCCCAATGAGATTTTTTTCTCTCTCTATCAAGGGCAAGAAACACTAAATTAATGGTTTGGACCATTTTCACAAGTGGGTTCCACTTAGTAATTCATTTCATAGCAGTATTTATGAAGAAAAAAAATGGAAATTCATCAAGAAAGGAAAAAGAGGAACAGAGGAAAAGAAAGAAAGAAAAAAAATCTAAAAAACCAATCGATGCGTCTAAAAACTGTGAATAGTGCTATTATCAAACTATGATAGTGGGGATATTTCTCCCAAAACTCAAGATTTCATAATAATTGGTAATGTATTTTGAATAATGTTATTGTTCGCTTGTATGTACTTTGAACAACATTTTACTCTTATGCCGTATGTTTGTATTATGCATAAAAATAAGAGTACAAATTATCAGGAATGACTTGGGTTCCGAGTCATAGGAATAAGACATAAGATATTATAAACTTATGGAGCATGTAATTATTAGAGCTCCAACGGTTGTTCCAAACAAGACACTTCAGATCCAACGCTAGTGCACAAATCCGGTATATAAACTATCTGATCCCTTGGATCCATTGGACAATCCGGGTCCATTGGGAACCCTAGATCCGATCCTAATCTCCAGCTGCAATGTGTGAGTAAGCTTTCACCTAAACTGCTACTTTTGAAAACGTCCACAATTCCAGCCACTTGGAACCCACACACAAAACTACAAGCAAATCTCTCTCAACCTCCACACAATTGTCTAACAAAACAACAGAAAGAGAAAAGTGCGAAATATAAGGCCAAGAAAGTCTTCTTCCATCAGTCTTCAATGGCAGTGTATTATTATTATACACAGCAAAATATGGGAATTTTCATTTACGATGGCAACTTATAATAGGCTGGAAGCAAAACAGAGTAAAAACATAAACCTATTATAGTAAAATGACAAAGAGAAACGAGATTAGAAGATAAGAAAAAGGAGAAAGAACCCTCTTCTTTCCCACTCCAGAAACAAACTTAAGGGACTAAACCCTCTAAACAGGAACAGTTCTATTATGCCCCGCGCCGGCCGCTAACTCCACCGAGTCCTCCCCATCTTCATTTTCATTAGACAAATCCTCAAGTGATCTCCCCTTCGATTCCGGCACCAAGAACGTAAACAACAAACCCAACACACTACAACCCGCGAGCACAAACAGAGAATTCCTCACCCCAATCCCCGGCGGGTACCCGGCATCGGTCAAATTCTTGTCCGTACTCTGAGCAGCGTATAAGAACCCGAAAGCCCCGATGATCGCCCCGGCCTTTCCGGCGGCTGCCGAGATCCCATGACATGTTGATCGGAGCCTCGCCGGGAAGATCTCGGCGGGCACAATGAAAGTAGTACTATTAGGTCCGAAATTCGCAAAAAAGAAGGTTAAACCATACATAACAACAAACCCAATATGGTGATGAGTCCAGTGGTTGTAGGGTACCGCTAAAGCAATCATAAAAACAGTCATGAAGAAGAACCCCATCACTTGAATTGTGAACCTCCCAATATGATCAATCAAGGCAACTGTAAACCAGTAACCAGGGACAGTCCCACATAGGGCAATTAAGGTTTGAGCCCTTGCGATCTTAAAAACTTCTTGAATTGCATTCATGGTTTGAGGCTTAGGAATCCATCCAACCGCGCTGAAAATATCCTTTTGGAACAAATTCTGACTGTAAAAGGCAATATCAAGCAAGAACCAAGTAGTAGTAGTCCCAAGTAAATGCATCCCATGCCTACGTGCGAATTCGCGCGAGAAAAGCCCGAAAGAATTCGAAGATTTACCCAAATCCTCAATCTTTTCCTGTTCAGGTTGGATGTCCATTTGAAGAACTTTGGACATATCAGAAGCAGCTTGTTTTGCATTCTTAGCTACTAAGGCAGTATACCTGGCAGTTTCAGGCATTTTCATCCTCCAATAGTAAGTTAAGGCCGCGGGTAGGGCCCCAAATATAACAATGATCCTCCAAACATAGTCCGCTTGTGGGACAGTAGACCCTACAGGGTCCACAGAATAGGGTGGCACATCATATTTGGCCTTAAATGCAGCCGAGACTATAATCGCAACCATTCCTCCAGCAAGAATTCCAAACCCTTGCATTGCAAAAACCGCAGCAATAAAAGCACCCCTAGTTTTTTTATTGGCGTATTCAGACATTATAGTGGCGGATAGTGGGTAATCACCACCAATGCCAAACCCAAGCCAGAATCGAAAAAAACAGAGGGTGGCGATAACAGATTTAGGGGTGTTACTAAAAGATAGTGCGGACCCAATTGAGCAAATAACCATGAGCATTAGGGTCATACCATAGACCCTTTTTCGGCCCATTTTGTCACCGAGCCATCCGAAGAAGAGCTGACCTGCGAGAGTCCCGCAGAGGGCGACTCCGTTAACGGCCGCGGCCACGTTAGGAGGGAGAGTTCCGGGCTTTGGGTGGCCATCAACATGGTAGTAGATCCGGCCCAAGAGTTTAGTAACGAGGGATATGCAAAAGAGATCATAAGCGTCGGTGAAAAATCCCATGCCTGCTATCACAATCGCTGTGAAATGGTACCATTGGGTTTTGGCCACATCTAGAGCGTTTAGAACTTGGAGTTGTTCTTTAGCCATGGTGGTGAATTTTTCACCACGCTCTCTCTCTCTCTCTTTTCTTTCCTTGCTTTTTTTTTTGCCCTTTGAGGAGTCTCCTCTATTCTCTTTTTATTTTGCCTTCTCTTTTCTTTGGGTAGACCTGCAACCAAGAACTAGGCGTTTAGATAGAGGGTTAGTTGAGCCAATTTCGGGAGGATGAGAAGACTTTGACTTTGTTTAGGATTCTATTTTAAGTGTGAAATTCAAATACATCTGACGGTGGAGATTATTAGTTGGTGGAAAGTGGGAATCGTTTGATTTGATGAAACCGTGTTGAAATAAAATAAGGGTTGTGGGCCCCAAATTTGTATTGTGTTTTCAGTGTGAATCACAGACACATCAGACGGTGGAAATCAGTCGGTTTGATGAAGCTGTGTTTATGTGAAATCAAGGCTATTTTTAGTTTGAATCACAGACACATCAAACGGTGGAAGACAGTCGGTAGAAAGTGGGAACTGTCCGATTTTATGATGCCAATGTTCATAAGAAATCAAGGCATGTGGGCCCAAATTCCCGATCATTTTTTAGTTTTACCTAGAGATTTTCATATAAGGTAAATAAGGTCGGTTGGTGATATCAAACATCAAGATTTTAAAAATGGGTAGTGATATTCACCTCCTTTTTTAATACCCACAATGAAATTTACTAGTTTGTTTTTTTAGGGTAAGTTGATGAGGCTCAAATAGAGAGTTAGATTCATGGAGATTTTTATAAGAGCAAGTAAGGCCGGTTGGTTATCTGAAACATCAAGATTTTAAATACGGGTATTGATATATTCAACCCTTGTTTACTTGAGACAGCCCCTCTGCTGTATTTATGACTACTATTTTAGACTTAGAGTTAGCTGTCCCAAGTGAAAAAAAGGAATATATTCAAAAGATGTAGAAAATGGGACCCACTTGTTTATTCGGAGTTCGACAAAGTCAAACCTGGTGGGTCCCACACCGCATGCCAGATTCGTCGGCTAATATGCAGCTCTACCTGCGAACGATTTTAATTTTTAACACGGAATTTCCTTGTCCTCTACTTTTTTATTGAAAAACTTGTCACTGAGCGCAAGAATCAAAACAGAGAAAACAGAGACAAGAAGGAAATTAAGCTTTTAAGGGTATTTTCGTAATTTAACTCGGCAAAATTAAGGGTGTTTTTATCAATTCAGCTCTGGCAACTTTAGGAGGAAGACAGAGAGGGAACAGGGTCCATATTCTCCTGAGCATAATAAGATCGAAAAGAAAAGTAGATAGAGAAACCCAAAGAAGGCTAAAAGGCCAAATCTTCTAAAAAACCAAGCTCCATGATAACAGGAAAAGTAGAAAAAACAAGAAGAAAATTTTCACCACCACTCACCCATCACAACATTGTCAACGTCACCATCACTCACCCATCAAAATTTTGAATTACAAAAAATCAATTCCAAGAAAAAAAATCAAAATAATATGCGAAAAATAAAACCAAAATGAATTGAAATAGTAATCCTAAGATCGTTAACAACATTCACAATATATTCAAAAGAAAGAAAAGAAATGAGAAAAAGGACTGAAATAGAAATTCCAAGCAGTGTTTAAAAACACGGATGCAACGCGAAAAGCGGCCAAGAAAAATCCTTATCGACTCGGCGCGGATGCGTCCAAGAACGCAATTGACGCGGCTGAGTACTCGGTTGATGCGGTGGAGTTTCTATTGACTCTGTAGGGCAAAATGAGGAGTTTCTATTGACTCTATAGGAAAAAATGCAGAATGCGGATGCGGTGCAGCGCTGACGCGGCCAAGGTAAAAGGGAGTCGACTAGGGGGGCAGGAGTCAACGCGGACGTGGGGGAGTTTTAAAACACTGATTCCAAGATCCCCATAAATTCCAAAAAAAAATCAGAAAATAAATATAAAATAGTCCATGACACGGAAAAATTGGTATATTTTAAAAACCAGGTTAAAAGGATAAGCTAAGGATAAAAAAAAAGAAAGGAAACTAGAAATGAAACCAACGTAAATGTACACCATAACAAGGGGCATCTCGGTCATTTGAACAAATCTGTTCCATGCATCTCTGCTTTGCTTTTCTTATCCATAGGAAGTAAAATCTACGAGATCTCGTGTCTTTTCTACCTGAAATTCTCAGTGGAGAAACACTTTTGATAATGGCACTACTTACTCTGTTTCTTGAAATTTTGATGAGCGATTTGGGAAAATAATTGTCGGTTTCTTGAAAAGCTAACATACGCTCCAAAAATCAAACCCACAAAAAATAAAATCAATATAAAAATTAGGAAAACGCTTCCAAAACAGGATTTCGTCAGGAAAATAAAGACGAAAGTGAAATTAAGCGATCTTTTTCTCTCTTTTTTTTCCAAACGAAATCCCCTTTTGCTAACAGAACTCTAAAAATAACAATGAAATCCTTCATTCTCGCTTCGATTCTTGACCCAAAACCTAGATCATATCCACTTAAACAGAAAGATAAAAGATACAAAGGGAGTGATATTCCCCCCCCCCCCGCTGACGGATGAAATACCCCCTTTAACGTTATAAGAAAAACGTTAAAGGGGTGAATTCATCCTCAAGCAGTGAACCATTCTCACAGAAACCGTTTAAGCGTGCGGGGGGGGGGGGGGGGGGGGATATCATTTCCCAAGATACAAAGGGAAAAAAATCCCGAAATAAGCTAAACTACTATTCTACTGAGAAGAAAGGTTTCTTAGACATTCTAATGAGAAATAAAGCAAACCAAGGAATTATGAGAATTCATACCTTTTCTCAGAGAATCAAAAACTTTAGAACCTTCTTTCTCGAGCAGAGAGAGAGAGAGAGAGAGAGTTGTCTGGTGGAAGGAGGAAGCAGAGGCCGTTTATTTAATAGCAAATGAAAAAGGAATCTAAAAAGGGAATATGCTTTTCCAGTCAACGAGGGCAGTTTCGGCGGCCTCTCCTAATTCCCACGTCTACGTTTCCTTCCGCGACTTCTTTTTTGTTGTAATTTTTTATGGCCAAAATTTACAACCCGGTCCTTTGGTATTTGCCACCCACCTTTTAGTATGAAATCTTTATAGATGTAAATGGATATTCGAAAATTCAATTACCATCCGCATTTGGAACTGTTTAAAGAGTATATTATCCGAACCCGTTTATGACATATCCGGCTTTTAGTAGATGCGAATCTGATAAATGATATATCCGATCAATTTAAGATTTGAATCCGAGAAGGATATTGAACTATGGAACTATAAATTCTTATGCAAGAGCAGGATATGACTGGTTGATTTTCCAAATTTACTTTAGGTACAAAAAATAGTAATCACAAACGAATTCGTATGTGAATTCGAATATTAGAATTTACCGGAGTAACGGATACTAAATTATGATGATCAAATTACCCTTTTTCATATGTAAATAAATTTTGGAATTTTTCTTTTCTTTTCCAAACCTTTTTGGAAAATTCTTGCAATTCAAACAGGTCTATAATATGTTTTCTTTTTTAGATTTTTTTTCTTATTTTTTATAAAATTTCTCTCTTTTTTTAATATTTTCTTGTTTTTTTTTCTGACTAAGTGCCTTGCCTAGAAATGAGCCTACTGGGAACGACTAAAATTAATCCCGCAAATAAGGGAATTGATATATTTCCTCCTTTTATTCTACGGGCCGCCCCCTTTTAGTTACCCTCTAGAACTTGTGGTCATTGGAATAATAGAAATAAAAAATGTGCCTTTGTTTACCTATGTGCCTTACGGCCTTACCCCTTTTTACCCCTCCCCACTAGAAGCAGCTGATATCTACACTACCAAATTTTGATAATGGCACTACTTACTCTGTCTTACACTATTGTATTTGGATGTTGATATGATCTTATAATAGTTATAATAGCTGGAGGTGACAAAACATATATATGTGGCAATACCCATTTGTCAGGTACAAAAATAATCAAGTATAAGTTTGTTAATAATTTTGAAGGCACTACGAGTCATTGGGAACAAGTACAGAGATAGTCGTTTTCACTTGCAATTTCTTTTTCTTCTCCGGGCCACCCGAGTAGGATTAGACATTAGAGGTGATGGCCCGGGAAGAAAAATGGGTGAATATATCACTTCCCAATTGGAATGGACAATTTTTTGTTCCCACCTAGTTTAGAGTTTGGGAAGTGATCTATTCCTCCCCCCTTTTCTTCCCAAGGCCAGCCCCCTGTACTGTATTTATGATTTATGAGTCATGACTTATGACTAGCCTTTTACACTACAAGGGCGTCGGCCAGGAAGTAAAGGGGCGAATATTTCATTTCCGTAGATTTTCTTGGTTAAACCATTTGGAGAAAAGTACGAAATGAGGGCCGAGTTTGGAGAAATAACAGATTGTGGGCACCTTTTAAAACAATAGCCAAAAAGGGGCTAATCTTCAAAATTGGGTGGTGAAAAGAACCTGATACCCTTCTGACATCGACAGAGTCCTCCTTTTTCATTACTACCTATTAAATTGGCGCACTTCACAAGGCTTCTTTTGGTTCGTTTGAATGTGTATTTGAACCGACAGAACCTTGGGTTCGTTTCTACCTTGGCCGTCAGAAATAACTAGAGACGGATGGATGCTTGACACGTTTTGGAAAACTTTTTGGAACGCTAACGTTATTGAATACTTTTTGGAACACTGCTGTTGTCTTTTCTCACTTCTCTTTGTAACGTTTTTGAATACGTCTCGTTTGGCTTAGAATCTTTTCTCTTCTCTTTTGGTCCTCATTATTTACGCCGCTGGCGTACCCACTTTTGAGCGTACCCACTTTTGGCTTAGAATATTTGTCCTTCTCGTTTGTTCCTCATTATTTACGCCAGTGTACCCATTATTTCCGCCGGCGTACCTAATTTTGGATTAGAATCTTTTCCCTTCTCTTTTGGCCCTCATTATTTACGCCGCCGGCGTACCCGACCACTTTTGGCTTAGAATCTTTTCCCTTCTCTTTTGGTCCTCATTATTTACGCTGGCGTATCCATTATTTACGTCGTCGTACACACTTTTGGCTTATAATCTTTCTCTTCTCTTTTGGTCCTCGATCATTATTTCCGCCGGTGTACACCCTATTTCCACCGGCGCATCCCATTATTTATGCTGGCGTACTCATTATTTCCGTCGGCGTACCCCTTAATTCCGCCAGCATACACCCTATTTCCGCTGGCGTACTCTAGAATCTGGAGACGTTCTCAGCCAAAAGAGACGTGAGAAATAATAAAATATTCAATAACGTCGCCGTTCTAAACCAGAAGAGACGTATTCAATAACGTTACCGTTATAAGCCAAGAGAGAAGTGAGGACCAAAAGAGAAGCGAAAAGTTTCTAAGCCAAAAGAGACGTACTCAATAACGTTATCGTTCTAAGCAAAAAGAGAAGTGACAAAAGATAATGATTGACTTTGGGTTGTTAGCGTTCCAAAAAGTTTTCCAACACGTGTCAAGCATTCATCCATCTCTAGTTATTTTCGACGGCCAAGATAGAAACGAACCCAAGGTTCTGTCGGTTCAAATATACATTCAGACGAACCAAAAGAAGCCTCGTGTACGCGCCAATTTAATGGACAGTAATGAAAAAGGAAGCTGAATGACGTTTATGTTGATGTCAGAAGGGTATTAGGGTCTTTTTCCTACCCGATTGAAAATGAGCTAGGCAACCTAAGAGGGGAGGTGAATTAGGTTTATAAAAATTGTAGTTTAGAAAACCCTAGTTTTAAAACTCTTTTCTTTATGATTTATAAAACTATTATCTAGGAAAGTATTTGTAATGTAAAGGGGTTAGAATATTACCAATGTGATTGCAATAAGGTAATGAGTAAGAGAATAGAAGGCACACCACAAGTACACGGAGATTTATAGTGGTTCGGTCCACAAAATAGACCTACTCCACTCTTCTTGAGGTCGCACTCAAGGTTGTCCACTATCCGAAGACCACACAACGCCCGGCTTCGAGGCTTCTTACAAATCCGAGTCTTTAAACTCACCAAGGATAACAACCCTTTCTCTTTACAATGGTAGATGAAAGAAGTAAAAGCTCTCAAGCCTCTTCAATAGGCATATACAAATGTAGAAGCTCAATAAACACTCTTGCTTGTCACGCAATAACAACAACCCTAAAAAGATCTCTCTTTGAGGATTAAACGTAATGGCAGACTAGAGAAATCAATAAAAAGGAATCTCTTTGGAAGATGGTAGCTAGGGTTTTTATTACAAGAGTTGTTTTTTTAGGTTTTTCAAAAAGGGTTTAAATAGAGTCACAAAGGAAACCCTAATTTTTGGCTTTCAAACGCGTCACAGACGAAGTGCCGGACGTCTACCAAATATGGCCGTTTGAAATTAAGATGCGCGCCAAAGTCCGTCCACAGACGTCCGTCATATCCCGGACGATCGCCGTTTTCTCAGTTATTTTTACCCACCCATTCAGGGTGCAGACGGACATCCGCCAGATTCCCGGACGACCGCAATTTCCTCAGTTATTTCCTTCGAAAAATTTAAGTGCAGACTGACGTCCGCCAATATCCCAGGCGTCTGTAAATCCCCCAGTTATCCAGATTTGAAAAATCAAAGTTCAGACGGACGTCCGCAAGTTTTTCGAACGACAGCATTTTCCTCGGTTATTTTTCTGAGGTGCAAACGGACGTCCGCCAATATCCCGGACGTCCGTAATTCCTCTGGATACTTTAACTTGTGATTTCTGAGGAAATTTACTATGAACATGAAATGACTAAAGGGAGTGTGATTCCTATAGATATCTAATGTTAATTTTAAGACTCCCTAAGTGCCAAAAATACAATCAACCAAGAGAGAGCATACAACGCAATCCTTCATGAGAGCGGCTACTCTTTGGGCTGCTTGATTCTTCAATCTTCTTGTTAACTTCAATCAATCAATCTTGGATCTTCAATTTGTGTTCACTGTAGATCCATAGATTACTTGAAATAACCACGATATCTTGCTTCGATGTCTTGCTTGCATTCTTGTGAATAGAACCTGTTCAACTCATATACAAGCAACTTGGCAAGATCAATCAATATGGGATTGGGTTCAATCAAAACATGAGTGATCGATAGCCATTCGGCTTACAATCTCCCCCTTTTTGATTGATGGCCAAAACCCAGATTGATTGCGAGGTGGGAGCTAGACAAATAGCATGGAGTATTTGCTCCCCCTCTAGAGAAGCTCCCCCTGAATATTAGCAACAGTTAAGCATGTAATTTTCGGGAGACTTCTATATAATATGTAAGTGTAAGCAATCAACCAATATCTTCTCCCCCTTTGACATAAGAAAAAAGGGAACATCAAATAAACAGTGAAATACAAAAGATGGTTTATACATTTACGCACAACACTTATCATCCATGCATAGTTTTAATGTAAGAATTATTTATGCAACGCATTTAACTCATAGTGAAACTAGCAATGGTAAAACCGTTCAGATCAAGTGTGCATCTAAATAAGCAGCTAATAGATCCATGGTATCCACACAGTAAACATCTAAATATAATGTAAGTTGTCCACAAAAGGAGAAACCATAAGATAGCTCTATGTCAGAGCATATCAACCATCAGATCAAGTTCAAGCTATGGTATCCAACAAACCCATAGCAACTAAAATACGGAGCTATAAAGCTTCGAGAATAGTATCAAGTGCAGTGTGGAAAGTGTAAAAGTAGTATGTGAAACCTGATGACGTCGGAATCCGGGTCTGCGACTACGTGGTGGGTAGAGAGCCGCCGCGGGGATCTGCGATCACAAACAGAGGGGTCAGGGAAGTCCGGGGTAGGTCCCGGACGACCACTTCGACACCCAAGTCAGATTCTTGACCAACAATATAAAAAACAACAAGAAAAGGCTGAGGTGCAATCAGGTTTACCAAGGCCAAGACTCGGGTTCTTCTTTTGGTGCATAGGTAGACGGGTCGGAGGCATCGAGCGGGAAGAGGAAGAAGAGGAAAGCAGGGGAAAGGAATCCGGGCGTCCAGCACCTTTCTCCTTTCTCCCCGAGATTAATCTCCCTACTTCCTTTGTTGTCACCTCGTGTTTCGAAGAGTCCTTTGGGTAGCCTTGAGAGGGATGGGATCTTTCTCTCCTCCCTACCTTTGTTTCTCTTATCTTGCCCTCCCTTTGATCTCGCTCGTGAATCCTTTTTTAAGGGGCGCCATGTAGACCTTTTCATCATTTCAGATAGAGACCCCCACTCGTAGGATTGGGCTGCTTCCCTGGTTTGACGGCGCGTGTGGCTTTGCTGTGTAATCCCGCCCATAATCGTGATGATGAGGTTTCAGCTGCGGGAGGGTGACACGCGGCAGAATTACGTGGTCTTGTCGCTCATTAATGCCCTATTTAATTATGATTAGGTTCCATCGGTGCATGGGCGACACGTGGTGAGATTCGAGGGTCGCGCCGTATTTATGTCCCATCATTTTACCCCCTACTCCTTTGGTCTATTGAATCTGGTCAAATAATGTTTACGATGAGGGCATTTATGGGAGCCTCGGAGTATGAGGAGACGCGACGGTTTCTTTCCGGGGAATTACAGTGTCATTATGTAGCTTTAGTCGGTCACCCAATAGGAGGGAGACACGTATAGGGTGGGTTGCCTCGTTTCCTGACCCAAGGGTTTTTTCTCCGGGTTTATAAAGGAAGATCACGCCGGTATTTTTTATTATTGTTTTCTTTCTTAGGCAGATTGCCTCTCTGCGTCTTTTCCTTCTCTGACAATATGTCTGGCTCTCCTTCGCGAGTTAGCGGCAAAGCCCCTCTTTCCCAGGAATCCTCAAGCGACCCCGATCTGTATTCTGACTGGGAGGAAGACCTCATGGCTCATCGGAAGAGGGTCAAGAGGGATCCGGACCCTCCTCCAGCCTTCCCCCCTTCGCCTTTCTTCCTTGCCTAGCAAGGACAAGTCGTCCTGCTCCTATGTCGCTAAGGGGTGGTCTTTTTTCTCCAAGGTCTATCGGCAGGGGATGGAATTGTGCGACAGGGTTTTGAAAATGGGCAAGGAGATTGAGGACTTGAAGCGGAGAAACGAGGAACTGCAAAGAAGGGTCCACGCCCTTAACGAGCAGCTGCTTGAATATGAGGTGGACCCCTTGCTGAAAGGCTCCTGGGAGGAGGAGGGGGATTCTCTGGAGGAAGAGTCTTCTTCTGGTCGTTCGGGCGATTAGTTTCTGCGGGACCAGGCTTCCTCTGCTTCTCTGTTTCTTTTCTCTGTTCTCTTTTTTTTTTGTACCGGGCCTGCGTGCCCTATTTTTGGTTTCTTATTCCCTTCCCTCTTTTGTAGGCCTGCGGGCCAGAAGGATGTGATTATGAATGGATGGCTTCTTTCTGAATTTGTGATGTGTTTCTTATGCTTCCTTTCCCATCTGTGCGGTAGCTAAATTTATTTGAGCGAAGCGGAAGTAGCAAGGCCGGGCTTTGTTGTTGGACCCATGCCCATTCCAATGTGTTTGGTATATGTTTTCCTTATTCCGAGGGATTGTGGCGGCTCGGCCGGACCTTGTGCGTGGTCCCGAGCCTTTATCCAGCGTGCTTGGTTTCTTCCATCTAGTGGAATCGTATGCCGAGCCCTTGTACCGTGGTTCCGAGTCTTTTTTGCCGTGCCGAATGTTTTTCATCTGGTGCTTTGAGGTCGGATCTCTTTGCTAGGTTTCGAACCTTCGAGCCCTCTCTTTCATTAGGTGGGGATGCTTTAAGTGACGTCTCACCTTGCTTTTAGGCGGGAACGTCGTGGGGATAGCTTGTTAGGGAAGTTTTAGTGGTAGGGGTAGAAACGTCTTTTTAGTCGTAGGGAATGGCGCTTCGATTTCTTGCGGTTTCCTCGAGTTCCCCAATCCTCGCCACGTGTGTATGTCCCATCTGATTGGAAAGGCAGGGAGGTTGATCGACGCATGTCCAAACCCTAGCTTTTGAGGCTTTTCCAGGGATTGTTTTACCCTATTGTCTTATTTTCCTCTGCGGTGATTTTGTCCGGTGGCTGGTCTTTATCGACTCTTCTCTGGTTTTTGCTCTCCTTCACTACTTGAAATAACCACGATATCTTGCTTCGATGTCTTGCTTGCATTCTTGTGAATAGAACCTGTTCAACTCATATACAAGCAACTTGCCATGATCAATCAATATGGGTTTGGGTTCAATCAAAACATGAGTGATCAATAGCCATTCAGCTTACACCGATTTTGACTATTAGCCCTTTTTTGTTCTTGTTTTAAAAGGTCCCCACAATCCGTAATTTCTCCAAACATCAGACCGCATTCCGGACTTTTCTCAACCCTTGGTGGAACAAGAACCTAGGATCATCGGATCAATAGATTCGATCATGTACAGAAAGTAGGGCACAGTAAGTATATTTAGGAAGGCAGATAACAATCTTTTTTTAGTTATCTCCCACATTTCAGTTGGTATTACTTACTCATGGATTGAAAAAACCTGGTTTGGGGACCCACATGATCTAGAACATCATGAGGTGACCCACATGGTCTTGGTCCCATGCCGAACGACATCCAATTGCAAGATAGAGATCTACAAAAATCAATATAAAGCTAAATGCGGCTTTATAGATCAATGGCCTAGATCATCCGATCAAGATTTTCTCAACGGATTTTGCCAGGCTAGTAGTCATCAATTGGAATTACAAATCCGATCTGATCAACATGGTACAATGTATAGGTCGTCTTGCAAAAAGTCTTCCCCATTGGATGATACGTTCCATTGAATTTATTGTCTCTAAATGGACGGTTTAGATTTATAAAGTTAGGTGCAAAATTTTGAAGACCTATGGATTGAAAATAATTTTTTCATGTGAGGTGCAAAAATTCAATTTGGTTTCACTTTAAAGAGGTAGAGAAAGTCCAACTGTGCTTTTGCTAATAAAAAATGCACACCGTTTTGTCAACAGGAAGTGGAAGTAGGTATACAAAAAACCACTGCGGAGTTTGATTCTCAAGATTTCTTATGAAGTTATGATTGCCAATGTGAACGTTATTTTATAAAGGTGATAGGTACGGGCAAAAGAGGGGATTTATGTGGGTAAAGGTAGGAGACAAAAGAGGGGACAAGCATTAATTAGAGAAAGATATTATGATGAGTGGAGAGTGAGGGTAGAGAGAGAAAGAGAGAACACCCTTTTCAAGACAAGATTTTGCTGATGTCAGCAAGAAAAAGCTGATGTGACCACTAAACCTTTACCCACATAAATCCTGGGAACAAAAAAAACCCAGCAACCAAACAGAGCATAAGAAATTTGCACCCTCTCATTAGTAAAAGTAAATGCTTGCAAAACACACGATTGGGTACCTAAGGCTCTGTTTGGTTGGTTTTGGTTGCTGGGGTTTGGATGGAATTAGAAGTCAAATGGCATTTGGGTGGGATGTCGGTCAAAAAGGAGAAAGCTGGCATCTTTGAAAAATGGTGTTTGGTTGTAAAGGCAAAAGGTGGAAGTTTGATGGAAATGACATAAATTCCTGCATTTGGTTGCAAGAATATGTTGAGGAGAGTTGTGGAAAAGTTCTAAAAGTTGCATTTGGTTGTGTGAATATGTAGAGGAGCTTTGTGGAGAAGTTGTAAAAGTTGCATTTGGTTGCTTGAATATAGGTGGAAGACTATTCAATGTTATGTTTATTTTCAGTACTTGGGCTTGGTTATTTGAAAAAATAAGGGCCACACTATAGGATAATCCAAGCCGTCCATTTGATGGGCCACACCATAAATAGGTTGTAGGTTGTGCCCAATAATTCATTTCTATAGGACGATCCTAGCCCTCCTAAATGAACAACATCTTATGAAAACGTCCATGCATCGGACGGCTAGGATCTTCCTATGAAAATGAATTTTTGCCACAACCTATTTACGTTTTGGCCCATCAAATGGACGGTTTAAATCATCCTGGCCTATCAAATGGACATTTTAGATCATCCAATGACTTTTCAATGTTATGTTTGAACACAAGTAATCACAAACATGGCAACCATCCAGACTTACAAGATGCAAGAAAATAAAAAAAACAGTGCTCCAAAACTGATATAGGGACATCCAACAGCACAACCTGAATGAATTTTTGGAGTTGGAGTTCCTTTGTTGTACTAACCCCTTGCAACTACTCTGAAATGATAATGGATCCAATTTGTTCCTGCACTTGAAGAAACAAAGATACTTCCAGTGTCATGAATAAGAAGAGGCTATGCTAGGAACCATTGACCTGTTCCAATGCCTCTCTTTCTAAACAAGAGTTATAATCTGAGCATGTAGAGACATAAATTAAGAAATGGCTGCATAGAGACATGAAATGAACAAAGAAATAAACACCCTTAATGTCATACATTGACATAGCACAAAAAATTACTTCTACAAATCCAAAAGGCAGAGTACTTAGTTCAGTTCGACTACGGGGAAGCATAACCAAAGCAATGGTTACACGGGCCATATCACAAAATATCACTTCTACAATTCCCACCATTTAATAACAAAATTATGACCAAGTTCGTTGTCATTGTAGCAACGACTTCAAAAAACCGACATATCCTACAACACGAACAATGTCCCCATAATCTGAAGATAACCCTCACAGCCCACAGTTGGAGGAATGTTGGACATTTGAGCGACGTTGGAGGAACCTGTTGACAAACAACACACGCATATCCTTGGGACGGTTTAAAAAGCCACGCCCCTCTTTCTCGTTTATGACGAAATAGTCGTAAATATCAGATACGTCATCACGAGTGAGCCCATTTATCTCCTGTAATGCTTCCATCACTTTCCTGCATTGGATATCACCTTTCTCAGTCCTAGCATGAAGAGCAGAAGCAACCTCCTTGATGCTTTGAGTGAAATCCAGTACACATTCCTTCAATTCAGAAGCAGGTCTCTTCTTGCGTCGTGATGAACCAACAGATCGACTGGCACCTGCAGCATTACTGGTTTCCATAGGAGTAGTTGCCGCAGGAGTAGGGTGTGACCTCTCACTCTCCTCTGGCGGCGAAGTCGTATGAGGGGAAGGTACATGAGGCGCTTCTTGCGTTGAAAAATCATTATTCATATAGTCGAATTGAGACCCAGTACCCATATAGTCGAATTGAGACTCAGTTTCTGGGAGGTCTTCATGCTCGTCATTAGCGACATTGACGATGTACGACTCTTCTTCAACTGACCGTGCAACATTCCTGTTAAGTTTTTTGAAAGAACCATGTGCGTATTCATCTCCAAATATTTCGGTCATCTCCTCATAAAACTCATGGCGGCTAGTGAAAAACCTCTTCCTCTCGGGGTAAGACTAGGAAGAAAATAAGCATAAATCAGTTTACAGCTTTGATCAGTTAATATAAGATTAGATTGAGAAACAACTTAAGTGCAAATATAAGATTAGATTGAGAAACAACTTAAGTTTGCACTTGTTACCTTCAAGTAATCCATGGCTACATCCTTTGTAACTGTAATTTTCTTTTTCTCATCATCCCAACCAAACCCACTAGTGGCGAGCATCTCAGCCAGCACCTTGTAGTTTGCCTTCATTGTCTTGACATGGTTTTTGACTTGTGAGACCGTCAAATTGGTTCCGCAGGCTTCATTAATTTGTACTTGTGCAAACTTATATGCACTCTCTTTGAACCCATTGGGGATTTTGCCCCCCTCTATGGATTCGTGTCTTAGGGCCTGTACTAAGACTGCATTCATCTCAGATGACCACGACGCATTTTTTGTCTTCTCCCCATCACCGGATGGTTCCATTACCTGCCTCATTTAAGAATATTATGTAATTTTGTGATCACCAGCCATAAACACACAACTGGTTGCATTTAATACATAACTGATTGTATTTAAATGATATTGACCAAACCATAGTAGAGTTGAGACTACCACCATTCAAACACTACATTACATTACCAAACCATAGTACAATTAAGAGTATTAAAACCACCATTCAAACATTACATTACAATACCAAACAGTAGAGAGTTTAAGAGTACAAGTACCACCATTAAAACAAGAGTAGAGTTAAGAGTACCATAACAACTAATATAATTCAGATCAAAATAAAGATAAAGACTTTCAGATTAGTGATCCACGCGATAATCATTCCACATATTGGCACAAAGCTCCTCACGAATTCGATTTCCTTCCCTTGCATCATCACTTCTACCCAAGCGTGCTGCAGTCGGTATGCGAGCAGGGCCCTCCTCCACTGGATCATGTCTACGGTGATTACGCATAGCTTCAGCTGCAGCTATTTCCCTATCGACCTCGGCAATATACGCATCATTCGGCATTACGCCTCTAATGAAGTTGTGAACACAACAGCATGCCATAACAATGTCGACTTGCTTTTCGTAGGAGTACATTTGTTCACCATTAAGTATGGGGAAGCGCTTCTTCAGAACACCAAATGCACGCTCGATGACATTCCTAGCTGACGAATGCCTGTGATTAAATAACTCTTTCTTTGTGCGTGGTAAGCGTCCTCTCTGTTCACTCAGATGGTACCTAGTTACACGGTACAGAGTGATAAAGTTGCTCAATAATGGGAATCCTGCATCTGCAAGGTAAAACTTCCCAGGATGGCGGATAATACCCATTTCATCGGCGATGGAATCCCTTAATATTCTAGAGTCAGATGCCGATCCCTCCCATCCCGCAGCGACAAATGTGAATATCAGGTCGAAATCGCATGCGGCAAGTACATTCTGGGTAGGGGTGCCCTTACGACCTATAAACCGCTTCTTCATTTCGGCTGGCACTTTGGCAGGAATATGTGTCCCATCTATCGCGCCAATGCAATCCTAAATAATGACAAATGAAACAGTTAGAGGTATTCTCCCTTATGTGCTCTACAATAGTAACGGTCAAATGTTAATGGTATGAAGATGAAAAAAAAAAAGTAAACTTATGGAGCGTAAGATGTTACCTTGAAATAAGGGTACCATCTAGGATTCTCCCTAATCTGTCTTGGTGTATCAGGCGATGGTGGTTTTATAAATATGTCCACCATAGACAGTATAGCACGGAGAACCTTATTGAAATATCGACTTATGGTTTCACCCGATCTTCTACAGTATACTTTCATGCAGCGATTTCGTAGGTTGTGTGAAACAGTGTGCAAAAAAATAGATATATGTTCGTCAACACTGCAGTGGATTGTATCTTTA
The DNA here is from genome assembly GCF_043159265.1 of Tasmannia lanceolata. Taxonomy (NCBI): domain Eukaryota; kingdom Viridiplantae; phylum Streptophyta; class Magnoliopsida; order Canellales; family Winteraceae; genus Tasmannia; species Tasmannia lanceolata. The sequence continues at coordinate 29,554,268 of NW_027518684.1, read as the reverse complement.
AGTATACTGCTATCCTTAAAAATATCCACGAATCGTCTAAAGCATTCGACGTTCATCCTAAGCAGATCATGACAGCGTTCATCACTCTCCACGACAAACTTCATAAAGCTACGATCGGTTAGATAGTGGTTCTCGTAAGGTGCCCGTTCTATGAAAAGTCCTTCGTGCTCCATAAGCATCGCTAAAAATAAAGATGCACCAACAGCAACCACTGATGCTGCTTCGGCAAACATATCATCATCATCATCATCACTATGTCCAGTTTCGTTGATATAGTCCACGGCATATATGTCCTCATCATGGTGGTCCATCCTGATATCTTCTCGGAGATAATCAAGTCTAACATAAGTAGTTTTGGGTCAGGGTTACTTTGGTAAGAGTCACCCAACTATGAACCCATTTTAGAAAGACACAATAAATGGAAAGGCCAAAAGTTATGTATATTGAATAACAAAACAAGAAATAAATAGGATAATAGCACAACCAGTTATATCATGAAGTAAGAAAGACTACATAATAATGCAGAATCCTGATAATTGATAGTTTCCAACATAGGGCAATAAATTTCCAAACATTTCAGTTGTCAAAAGCCATAACAAAGCCAAAAGGCTCTCAGCAGGCAATTAAAAAGGAAAAGACAAGGTGAGATTTTTTCTAAGGACAACACATGTTAGGACTAGGCATGTGTCATTGTGCTACAATGTAGTTGCAACCCATCAAATTATATTGAGGTAGGAGAAAACTACTTAAAAACCTCTGAATGTATGTTTTGGAGAGAGGATTTATTAAGAGTAGACTTTTCCAACCTCATTTTATCAAAAAGAGCAACAAATCTATCGTATGAAAATTTCATTTCCATCAATATTAGACATAAATCTGTCCTTATCAGTCCACTACAACCACATTTATTGAAACAAGATAAGTATTTTCAGGAACATGATAGTTCAATTGAGTCGATCACTTGTGCATTTTGTCAAACAGGTGGGGTGTCTTTCTTTTTTTTACCTAAAATTGGGGTAGTTCAAATGTGTCCTGCTCTTCAATCTCAAACAGAAGGTAATTTTTTCTGTCGGAATTCAATCAATCTACAAACCAAATATAAAAAAAAGGGAAACCCTAATTCGTCATTTCCAACAATAGCCAATAAACCCAAAAAAAAAAAATCCCTGCAATAGGTTTCACACATCCCTCATAAATAGGGTTTCGCCCTCTCCAAGAACACAAACACATACAGGACAAAAAATACCATATTTCGGACAAACAATAACAAAGATCGAAGCGACGAAATAGGGTTTCTTCATCTCCACCAACAGAAAGAAAGAGCCCTATTTCGTCATCCCCAACAAGTGAGAAAACCCCAAAAATATAAGCTAATTTGAGAAATAGGGTTCCAAACATCCCTCACAAATAGGTTTCATCAGATCCAACATAACACACACAAAAAAAAAACCCTCATTCAGAAAACAATCGTATAGATCGAAGATTAGAAAGAAATAGGGTTTCTTCATCTACCACAAGACAAGAGAAAATGATGAAAACCCTATTTCCGTGCGATGAAATAACGCTTATACATAAACAAACCAGAAATTGGGGAAAAATCAACAAACAAAACCTTACCTCGGAGTGCTTCTTCCTCTTTCTCTCGCTCGGTTTTGCAGGCGATGGATAGGAGGAAGAACTGTTTGCAGAGGCCATAGAACAACGACTACTTGCCATATTTTCTCCTCTTCTCTCTGTCGTACGGGTATAGCAGATCTTGGGAAGATCGTGAGCGGCGAGATGTCTTCTCAAATTCCATTCCAAAGATCTCCCAAGACGACATCTTCATTTTTTGAGGTTTGCAATTCGACTTTCTTCGTCGACCCACGTCACCCGACCAGTATCCGACATTCCCCGTAGTCAAATAGGCTTTTATAAAAAAAATACAACCAAACAATGTTTGGGAGCTTCATATCCCACTAATATTCCCTCTTTCTCCCACTTTTTTAGCAACCAAACAGAGCCTAAGAGATTGTCTTAGGTACCTAAGACACTCTCTTAAGTACCTAAGAGAGTGTCTTAGGTACCTAACCAAAACACTAAAAACCCCATGTATGAATGATTACTTCTCCACAAGGTCGATGGACCAATATTAAGGGTGTCAATTTTGGCTCGGGCTCAGAAGCTCGCTCGAGCTCGGCTCGAAAAAAGCTCGGCTCGAATCCTTAACGAGCCGAGCCCGAGTTAGGCCAGGCTCGGCTCGGCTCGGCTCGTTAAGGCTCGTTAAGAATTTAATATATTTAAATATATATATTATATATTAATATATACATTAAAAGGGTTGTCCATGGAGTGAAAGGGGGGGGCAAAATATGTCACTTCATTTTTGGAACCCCATTTGTTACTAGGACCACCCCCCATAGTGTAAAAAAAGTAGTCAAATTACACTAGTAGGGCTGTCCAGGGAAGATGAGGGGTGTGAACATAATATAACCCGAGCTCGGTAAGGCTCGCGAGCCTGACCGAGCCGAGCCCGAGCTCGAGCCCGAGCCCGAGCCCGAGCCGAGCCTCACTTGTGAGATTAACGAGCCGAGCCGAGCCTGGCCAAGCTCGGCTCGGCTCGGCTCGGCTCGTTTACACCCCTAACCAATATAGAAACCAGTTCCCATGAGTAAACTAAGTGCTTATCAAAGATAAGTAAGGAAACTAACCCCATTGGCAATTGGCCAATAAGGAGAGACTCCTTTAAGTCAAGTCTACGAAACTGGTATTAACTCCTCTATAAAAACACCCCCACGCTAAAAGGTATGCATCTTCAAAATCACCACAAGCTTTCTAGTTCTGTTTTCCCATTGCTTGGTTTTCTCCTGTTTGTGCCGATTTCTAACTTGAGTGTCGGACTGGTCTACTAGAGTCACAACTCCGGGATCCCTAATGTATTTCTATGAGCACAACATAAGTGCGGATTGGAGCTCTACCAGCCATTAATCGTGGAACTTGATTCCGCATCAACATGCACTTGATTAATCAATACTCCACCGGCCCCAGGACTAGTGGAATATGTTAGGTTCTGCTCTTAAACCACTTAGGACCTTAGCAGAGAGTAAAGTTAGATTTTGGGTGAAAGCTAATATATATGGGCCCATTGAAAGTGTGGAGAGAGAGAGAGAGAGAGAGAGGGGTTTGGGCACTCCACTCCTTTGTAATTCAAATTTATTCTTTCTCAAAATGTTGTCTACTTTTTTTTCCATCTTTTATGTGGCGGGTAGATCGTGTTAGACCCAGATTATTGCTCCCTTTTAATATTTAAACTATGTCCTCCCAAAACACAATGATGAAAATATAGCCTTTATAAGACTACATTCATCCCAATAAAACATTGGGAATGTCTAGAAAAAGCTGGGGACTGCTTTGATGTGATATTAGTGGGAGGGTTTAGTGTGTTGCACATGGAGAAAAGTTCAAATAAAAAATAATCCATCGACTGAAACTTTAGCTCTTGACCACAGAACATGGAGGGAGTAGTGATCACATTTGGATTTTTGGAGACGCCACTTGTTTCCGTTTAGGGCGGAAGAAAGTGAAATTTGTTAGGAAGATATCAAAACCGAACATTTCATTTTGCAGATATTAGAATAGAGAGAGAAGTAAGGCCAACCCACTAACTCCTCATGATTCAACTTTAGAATGCCTAGAAATCCACTTCTTCAAAAGTGCTCGTCTAGTTCTTTCTTTCATCTTCTTTTTCCTTAGAGAGTGAGAGAGGAGACTTGTGGAATGTGATGGAAGGGAATTAGGAGACATATCGCGAAGGCATACATTTTTCGCATACATCTAATTTGCATGGTTACCAAACATGGCCTAAGGGCATATTTGCAGCCATCAACAAGAATTCATGGAATATTAGTTTACCAAAAGGTAAGAGACGCTTAGTGAGAGAGAAATGAGAGGGCTTTGAGTGAGGAGAGCATGTTGTGGGGTTGGTAAACAAAGAATTACAATTGAAAATACGAATTTTGTTGTCCCTATTATTCAACCCTATCCCGTGCTGTCCTCACAACTCCATCAAGTCTATCCTTCTCCGAGCTCTTTGCTTTTCTCTTACATTCTCTTACATCACCTAAACAAATTTCATGATTTTTTTTCATGGTTGCCAAACAAGCCCTAAATCCAAACAGTCTCTCTTACATTCTCTTACATTAGCTAAACAAATTTCATAAAATCATTTTTCGATCATGTTTGTCAAACAAGCCCTAAATCCAAACAGTCGCTCTTTCATTGTCTTACATTAGCTTAACAATTTCATTAATTTATTTTTTCATGGTTGCGAAACAATCTTGTTAGTCTTTCTTTTTTTTTATAATGATATGATTTTATTAGATACGCAAGCTCACAATCTTGTTAGTCTTACTTTTTTTTATAATGATATGATTTTATTAGATACGCAAGCTCACGACCAAGGCAGTCGAGGATGCAATAAGTACAAGAGAAATAGAGGGAAAGAACAGATATAAAATGTCAAACCTAAACGAGGGAGAAAATAAAAAAATCTCTAATGTTAGTCAAGACACACCCAACCAGGCTAACCTATGTGCCTCCCCATTAGCCAATCTTTAAACTGGAGTAAACGACCCTCTACTCTATCGATAAGCTCATCAATAAGCTCTGAAAAATCTCCAAGAGTGAGGGGATCTCACATCCAACCATCTGATTACATTAAGTAAGTTGCCCTCCTCTAGAAGGTTGTCCAAGTCTCTGCCGAACAACCTTGTTAGTCTTACTTATTTTCAGACTTTGTAGTATAGAATTTTGGTGCAACGAATGTCAACCTAGTTCGCATTATTTTTATCAAATCTTAGCCTTTCAAAATTTTGAAGGGTCGACTTTGAGAGGTAGAAAAATAAACTCGGTTGCCACTTGGTTAGAGTTCAAGCCACTAGAAATACTGAAGATCATGTGTTTTTCAATCTCATATTATTATATAATAATAAGGTAATAATTGGAAGGAAGTTGGCTGTACCTTGTAATGATAATTTGCAACTTGAAAAAGGCGTAGGAACTATTCAGGGAAGGTAGGGAGGTAATATCTGTCCAACCCTGTCTTGATATCACCACTCCTTCCTTTTCCTTTGTTTTACACTTTTTATTTGTGACTCCAAGCCGACATGAAATGGACATTTAATAATCTATCAATAAAAAAAAGAAAAAGAGGGACATTTTATAGGTTTATTTGTCATATTTACTGCCTAACTATATATCATGATTTAAATAGAGCAGTGATATTGCATCCCTTACCACATTCCAAACCGGTCTCTCTCTCTCTCTCTCTCTCTCCCCGACATGAACGGCCAACAATTAATTTGTTTAAATCTTTGAGCAAGGTAGGCCCCCTTTGTTTTTCAAAATGAATTGTTCGGCCCACGCCATAGGATGATCCAAACAGTCCTTTTGACGGGCCACATCATAAATAAGTTTTGTCCTAAAAAATAATTTCCACAGGACGATCGTAGCCCTCCGATCTAAAGAGAACATTAAGGCCCAACTGTAGGCCTCACACATAATTTTCAAAATGAAGCATACGGTCCACACCATAGGATGATCCAAACCTTCCATTTGATGGGCCGCAATGTAAATAGGTTGTGCCCCCAAAATCATTTCCATATGATGATCGCAACTCTCCGGTCTATAAGGTTTCCGTAATATGCAGTTTCACGTTAGATTGGAGGGCTACAATCATCCTGTGGAAATGAGATTTTGGGGCGCAACCTATTTACGTTGTGGCCGGCCCATCAAATGGACGGTTTGGATCATCCTATGGTGTGGGCCGTATGCTTCATTTTGAAAAATATGGGTGGGGCCTACCTTGTTCAAAGATTTCAACAAATTATTTGTTAGGCCCAACAACGTGGTGTGTGTGTGAGAGAGAAACAGAGAGAGGTTTGGACTGTTGTACACGCTGTGACCTTCAAATAGTTTGGCAAAACGAATTGTCCTTTTGCTAATCACAAGGATTTCAGCTTCATGACAAGTGCACTAGAAGTCAAAAAGAGGGAGCTCCAATTGTCATGCCAAATTTGACTTAGAAATGGAGCTCTCTTTTCATATTGAATGCAACCAACTCCCACTAAAAACCCTTGGCCGGACTAATATGGAAAGTTCAAACGGCCAAAGGTGGTCTGCTACTGCCGGAAAATAGATCTTAAATCACTGCCAATTCAATTGTTTATTAACTTTTGACACAATAATGATACATTAATTCTGGATATATTACCTATAAATTACCAAACTATAGACAATTAATCAATGGTAATGATATTGGCACTGCCATGTTTTTGTTGGGATTCCACGCTAAAGCTAAAGATCCCACATCGGAATAGTGAATGGATGTGGATGTACTTATAAGGGAATGGCCACCCTCCTAGCTTTTAAAGGGTGAGTTCTACCCAGGGTCCCAACAGTTTTGATAATCATGTGAATTGACGTCATCTTTTTATTTAACTGTAAAAAAAAAAAAAAGGTTAACACAATTCCTCTGGCGATGAATCAACAATTCGAATTGCTTTTTTTGCGTCTAGATATCATTATATACATCGTGAAAACGTATGCTTTGTAAGGAGCTTGTACAGTTTGGGAAAAGCACTTAGAGACAATTCAAATAGAAAAGACAAGATGAATTCGCTTCATTATCATTCCATTGGGCCCGCAAACGTTTTAAAGATCATTGTTCCCAAACAACCAATTTTAGAAATTTAAAATGACGATGAGTGTCAATATCAAACCGAGGGAGTGCATGCATTATCCATCTGAAGACATTCTTCTTTATATCTGTCAGTTTGCTATAGATTAAGAGGAGGAGATGAGAGATTTATGAGTTAAAAAGAAGATTGTGTGTTCCAAAGCTGTTGAGAAAACCATGAATAAATTTTGGGTTTTGTTAAGGGCACTCGTTAAGGTGCATTGGGAAAGGAATTTTACACATGTTTTTGATAAAAATGACTCAAAAATACTTGTAAAATTCTCAAACGATATGAAAATTGATTGGAAAATTCCTTTCCCACTGCACCTTAACGAGTGGCCTATGGCACTCGTTAACAAAACCCATAAATTTTATATCCCGTGATAATCTTTTGTAATCCCGTGACTTTCTCATTCATTTGCGTGAGAGATTGTTCGTTTTAGGTAGTGAGAGATGATATTTACAAGTTCGGTGTATAACCATTTTCACAGATTACTGACGGGCAGAGGAATGGTACACAACTACACACCGTGTTGTGGTATATGCAAGTTCATTCATCTATTTGTAAACAAATACATTTAATGAGGGATATGATATTTTCACTCCCTGCATTAGGCGCACACTCTTCTTATAACGTGATTTGACGTGAAAAGTGGGCAACTTTAACGCGTTTAGACGTCAAATCAAGTTATAAGGGGGCGCATAAGTAATGCGGGGGTGGGGGGTGAAAATATCATCGCCCTTAATGAGGGGGTGGAAATACCATCGCCCTTAATGAGGGGATGGAAATGTGGCATTCTATGACGTAAGGTAAGAAGATAGATGCCTCCTGTACGAGATAAGGAAAATTCTAAATAATATGCAGCGTTCTTCAAAAGGTAGCCTAGAAAACAAAATATCAGTTTTGAGGAAGTTCCCATGAACCTTCTATTAAATTGTAAAGAGCCTACTATTTTAAAATCCTAAACAAGAATGCATTAGGAAAATACTCTTCAATAATATATGTGGGGATTTGATAGGCAATTTCGCAGAAAGCCATTTTACGACTCACTTTTGCTGGAGAGAACAACCACCTCAGATTAATTAGATGAATAAGACAAAATCAACTAAAAAGTTAGCCAGTGAGGCTATAATCTCCGGTAAAAGTGTGCTGATAAATGGCTTTCCGCAAAATTGCCTAGCAAATCTCATATATCATAGTCACAACTCTCAAGGTTGTTGAGACAAGAAATACAAGACGAACTACACCAAGTAAAAGCATGGGTTTTCTTTGTAAGGTGATAGGAAAAGAGAATGGCTAGGAAGACACGCCTACCTTGGTTTGAGACACAAAGGGCCGACAACACCTCACTATTGCACCACGTATTAAATTCGTTGACAAGAAAAGCATTGTCTTTTTATAAAGTGATTAATATTCCCTTATCGGCTAAACTAGTTGCACTCCCGTGTGATGCACGGGGCGTATCCAAAAAAAAGGTCTTTATTATGATAATGACGTGTCCAGAGGGGAGATTTGAAAATGACTAATATCGAGTGATAGTGACTTGTTTGGGTGTTTTAAGACCAAAGTACCCCTCAGTTGAATTTTTCCTTTTACTTTGGTAATGAGTAAAAAGATATTTTGACAGAGATATTTTCACCTCTCTCTCTCTCTCTCTCTCTCTCTCTCTGTCGCAATCACCGGCCTCTCTCTCCGGCCTTTCTCTCTCTTTACTCTCTCTCTCTCCGGCACTCTCCGTCGACGGCACGGCACTCTCTCTCTCGACCTCTCGACGGCCCTCTCTCTCGACCTCTCGACGGCCCTCTCTCTCGACGGTACCCTCTCTCTCTCCGGCCCTCTTCGTCGACGGCACGGCACCCTTTCTCTGGACCTCTCGACGGCCCTCTCTCTCGACGGTACCCTCTCTCTCTCCGGCCCTCTTCGTCGACGGCACGGCACCCTCTCTCTCGACCTCTCGACGGCCCTCTCTCTCGACGGTACCCTCTCTCTCGACGGCCCTCTTCGTCGACGGCACGGCACCCTCTCTCTCGACCTCTCGACGGCCCTCTCTCTCAACGGCACCCTGTCGCTCTCCCTCTCTCATAGGTTGGTACTCTCTCCCTCTCAGTTTTTTTTTGGGATTTTAGGGTTTTGAAAAATTAGGGAAACCAAAAATTAGGATTTTAGGGAAACCAAATTTTTGGAAAACCAAATTTTTAGGATTTTAGGGAAACCAAAAATTAGGGGTTTTGAAAACAAAAATCAGTTTGAAAATCAGTTTTCTGAAAACCCCTAATTTTTAACCCCTAATTTTTTAGTAAACCTATGGTTTAAAGTCCTAAAGGTTGGTTTAAACCCCTAAGTTTTTACTAAATGTATGGTTTAAAGCCCTAAAGGTTGGTTTAAACCCCTAATGTGTTACTAAATCTATGGTTTAAAGCCCTAAAGGTTGGTTTAAACCCCTAATGTTTTACTAAATCTATGGTTTAAAGCCCTAAAGGTTGGTTTAAACCCCTAATTTTGTACTAAATCTTTGGTTTAAACCCCTAAATGTTCGTTTAAACCCCTAATGTTTTACTAAATTTATGGTTTAAAGCCTTAAAGGTTGGTTTAAACCCCTATTTTTTACTAAATGTATGGTTTAAAGCCCTAAAGGTTGGTTTAAACCCCTAATTTTTTACTAAATCTATGGTTTAAAGCCGTAAAGGTTGGTTTAAACCCCTAATTTTGTACTAAATCTATATTTTAAAGCCCTAAAGGTTGGTTTAAACCCCTAATGTGTTACTAAATCTATGGTTTAAAGCCCTAAATATTGGTTTAAACCCCTAATGTGTTACTAAATCTATGGTTTAAAGTCCTAAAGGTTGGTTTAAACCCCTATTTTTTTACTAAATGTATGGTTTAAAGCCGTAAAGGTTGGTTTAAACCCCTAATTTTTTACTAAATGTATGGTTTAAAGCCGTAAAGGTTGGTTTAAACCCCTAATTTTGTACTAAATCTATGGTTTAAAGCCCTAAAGGTTGGTTTAAACCCCTAATGTGTTACTAAATCTATGGTTTAAAGCCGTAAATGTTGGTTTAAACCCCTAATGTGTTACTAAATCTATGGTTTAAAGTCCTAAAGGTTGGTTTAAACCCCTAAGTTTTTACTAAATGTATGGTTTAAAGCCATAAAGGTTGGTTTAAACCCCTAATTATTTACTAAATCTTTGGTTTAAAGGCCTAAAGGTTTTTTTAAACCCCTAAATGTTCGTTTAAACCCCTAATGTTTTACTAAATTTATGGTTTAAAGCCTTAAAGGTTGGTTTAAACCCCTAAGTTTTTACTAAATGTATGGTTTAAAGCCGTAAAGGTTGGTTTAAACCCCTAATGTGTTACTAAATCTATGGTTTAAAGCCCTAAATGTTGGTTTAAACCCCTAATGTGTTACTAAATCTATGGTTTAAAGTCTTAAAGGTTGGTTTAAACCACTAAGTTTTTACTAAATGTATGGTTTAAAGCCCTAAAGGTTGCTTTAAACCCCTAATTATTTACTAAATCTTTTGTTTAAAGGCCTAAAGGTTGGTTTAAACCCCTAATTTTTTAGTAAATCTATGGTTTAAAGCCCTAAAGGTTGGTTTAAACCCCTAATGTATTACTAAATCTATGGTTTAAAGCCCTAAAGGTTGGTTTAAACCCCTAATGTTTTACTAAATCTATGGTTTAAAGCCCTAAAGGTTGGTTTAAACCCGTAATGTTTTACTAAATCTATGGTTTAAAGCCCTAAAGGTTGGTTTAAACCCCTAATGTTGTACTAAATCTTTGGTTTAAACCCCTAAATGTTGGTTTAAACCCCTAATGTTGTACTAAATCTTTGGTTTAAACCCCTAAATGTTCGTTTAAACCCCTAATATTTTACTAAATTTATTGTTTAAAGTCTTATAGGTTGGTTTAAACCCCTAATTGTTTACTAAATCTATGGTTTAAAGCCCTAAAGGTTGGTTTAAATCCCTAATTTTGTACTAAATCTATGGTTTAAAGCCCTAAAGGTTGGTTTAAACCCCTAATGTGTTACTAAATCTATGGTTTAAAGTCCTAAATGTTGGTTTAAACCCCTAAGTTTTTACTAAATGTATGGTTTAAAGCCCTAAAGGTTGCTTTAAACCCCTAATTATTTACTAAATCTTTGGTTTAAAGGCCTAAAGGTTGGTTTAAACCCCTAAGTTTTTACTAAATGTATGGTTTAAAGCCCTAATGTGTTACTAAATCTATGGTTTAAAGCCCTAAAGGTTGGTTTAAAGCCCTAATGTGTAACTAAATGTATGGTTTAAAGCCCTAAAGGTTGGTTTAAACCCCTAATGTGTTACTAAATCTATGGTTTAAAGCCCTAAAGGTTGGTTTAAACCCCTAATGTGTTACTAAATCTATGGTTTAAAGCCCTAAATGTTGGTTTAAACCCCTAATGTGTTACTAAATCTATGGTTTAAAGTCCTAAAGGTTGGTTTAAACCCCTAATGTATTACTAAATCTATGGTTTAAAGCCCTAAAGGTTGGTTTAAACCCCTAATGTTTTACTAAATCTATGGTTTAAAGCCCTAAAGGTTGGTTTAAACCCGTAATGTTTTACTAAATCTATGGTTTAAAGCCCTAAAGGTTGGTTTAAACCCCTAATGTTGTACTAAATCTTTGGTTTAAACCCCTAAATGTTGGTTTAAACCCCTTATGTTGTACTAAATCTTTGGTTTAAACCCCTAAATGTTCGTTTAAACCCCTAATATTTTACTAAATTTATTGTTTAAAGTCTTATAGGTTGGTTTAAACCCCTAATTGTTTACTAAATCTATTTTTTAAAGCCCTAAAGGTTGGTTTAAATCCCTAATTTTGTACTAAATCTATGGTTTAAAGCCCTAAAGGTTGGTTTAAACCCCTAATGTGTTACTAAATCTATGGTTTAAACCCCTAATGTGTTACTAAATCTATGGTTTAAAGTCCTAAAGGTTGGTTTAAACCCCTAATGTATTACTAAATCTATGGTTTAAAGCCCTAAAGGTTGGTTTAAACCCCTAATGTTTTACTAAATCTATGGTTTAAAGCCCTAAAGGTTGGTTTAAACCCCTTAATATTTGAGAAATCAGTTGGTTTAAAGCAGTTGTTAACTTTTTTTCACCACATTCTGTTTCAACAGGTCGAAATCTGATTTAGTGGATTTGATTCCATCTTTTCCCCCTAGTGATCATCTCATCAAACCATGGTAATGCCTCCGTTATTCTTTTAGGCCTTGTATTTTTTAAAATGTTGTATATATCTAATAATGGTTTGTTTTGCAGGCGTCTTATGCTACGTCGAGATGCTGCCCCTCTAAGTTTGACGAATTCTTCAGGTCCCTTGACTTGAGGAAAGCACATACCGATATGCTAGAGCGCGGCCCATTTGGGGCCTTGCTTAATTTGGAAGGTCTGAAATTGCACAAGGCAATTTTGACCGTCCTCGTGCGATGTTGGATACCCGAGTCAAGGGCATTTCAAATAGGTGGCATATTACTCCCCTTTGAGGTAAGGGATTTAGCATTGGCATTGGGCCTAAGCTTGGTAGGAGATAGAATACGAATAGACTGGGATTCGACAGAGGAGGTCGAAGGTTGGAGGTTTTCCGGTGCTTGGGCGAGATTTAGTGAGATTGCAGATGTTATAAGGGCGGAGTCGAGATCGGATGAGATTGCATCCGTCCACGCAACAGTGAGACATTTGTTACTGCTTCTGTGCTGCTGTGTTCTTTTTGCCCGAGCTGACCCTGTGGATCACAGGACAAAATCCTGCCTCTTCCCTTACTTAGGAGCAGAGGCCGTGGGAAGAATTGCTTGGGCATACCCTGTGTACGACTTCCTGGTAGACTCATTGGATTCATATTCGAAAAACGGGAAGACAGGATATATCACCGGATGCGCTATTGTGCTACAGGTGAAGAGTACATATATTATATACATGATTACTCTTTTGTAAGTTTGGTTTTTTCTTCTCTAAAGGTTGACTGTCTGTCTTCATTCCAGGTGTGGCTCTTTGAGCATACTACCTTGTGGGCACCTTCAGCACCAGATGCACATCCACGCCTATTAAAGTGGATCACAGGGATCGATACAAGGCGGACTGACCATGCAGCCTTTATCAGACAGATCCGTGATGGGAGGCTAAAGAAGACCCAGGTAAGACCTAGAGCGTCTGTACTCCCCTAGTACTCACTTCTTGTAACCGAGATTAACTATTTGATTTCAGGTTGTGAGGTGCCTACTACCTCTTCCTCGAGAAGAGGGCCTGCTATCTTTCACGGCAGATGAGGCTGATACTGTGATGGGAGAGGTAACGAAAATGACTCTCTTTCTTGCATAGGGTCGTTATATTCAAGTTATCTAAATTTTCTGTATTGTTGATACATTTATAAGAAAGAAGCTTCTGCGACCGCCCCAACAGTTGAGGAATGCCTCCAAGACATTCGGATTTTAGAGGAAGAAACGATAGCGTCTCTGAGTGATATGTTACGTAAGGTACTGAATTTTAAGTCTATATTCAATTACTATATAGTACATTCTCTGAGTGATATGTTAATAATTTTCCATTTCCACTTTTCAGAGGAGCATACCTTTTAAGGGGAGGACAGGGAGAAAAAGACATGTTGATAGGGAAGTGAAGGAAGACCATGTGTCTATAAGCAAGGCTGATTTTGATTTGTTAGTGGAGAGGGTTAGAGACCTTGAAAGGAGGTCAGTACGACATGAAAATGAAATAGCCGAGCTTAAGAGGATCATTGCCTCGGGTGGAATGGAGGCCGAATCACAGGATGAAGGAAAGGGGGAGATGATGGAAGGGGATGACGGAGGGGTGGCCGAATCGCAGGATGAAGGAAAGGGGGAGATGATGGGACGGGATGACGGAGGGGTGGTAGTCATCCCCAGCCACGATTCGTTGGAGGAGGAAATAAAACGGAATGTCATTTCCATCCCCGACAGTCCACTGAAACCTGTGGCAAAAGTGATTTGGAGTATTGAGAGAGGAGTGAGGCTGCGTTTGAGGAAAACTAAACCCTCTAAACATACTACTACGCCGTATATGGCTTTCGGGACTAAGAAGGTCAATGATAAAGCATTGCTGGTGGCAGACCCGCAATGCCATCGGTTGCTCCCAAAGCTTCTTGCGCTTCCCCCAAGGTAAATTGGATTTAAGCCCTTTTCCAAAACTATCATTTGTAAATCCTAAACTATCTAGCCTTTGTAAATCCTAAACTATCAGGTGTTTTGCAGCGAACGAGTTATACAGGTCAACGACGACTTCCTGTGTGCTGAGGACTTGGTTATCCTTAACAACCCCAATGAGTGGTTAAGTTCTCCGGTAAATAATTTGGTTATTTATGCTAAAGCTGAATTCTTTCACCATCGATATTTGTCTCAAATCTCTATATGTTATTTTATGTAGATTATGAATGTATACGCCGAATATCTAAACGTTCGGGACGAAAATAAAAGAAAGCCTGCAGAAAGAGCCTGTGTGGCCATTAGTACCTTCCTCTTTGTAAGAATAGATAGTTTTTCATTCCCAATCACAAGTTATTTTTTAGAGGTGGTTGTTCACAAGGTTTGAATTTGTTTTCGTCACTCCATTAACTTCTCTTGTATTATGTTTTTAGGATTGTCTAACTAACAAAGAGTACACTGGCGGAGATAGTCTTATGAAGTATGTGAAACGATTAAACGACTACCCGCCGGATACCCTAAAAAGAGTCTTATTCCCGCTGCATGTCCCTAACCATTGGATTCTCCTGGTCCTCGATATGGTGGATGAGAAGTTCTACATCTTCAACTCCTTGCGAGACCAGATCTACTATAGAGATGTTCTACCATTGGTGAGTTCGCGTCCCACTTTCCTTCGTTATATTTCAATGTATATAAAATCCTTAGCTTGTATGGATTGTTTTATAGATACGATACCTTGAACGGCTATACATAAGTATGTGGGACTTCGATGTAAGCAAGTTTAGAGTGGTGGAAGTCGAGAAGAGGCCCTTACAACTCAACAGGTAATAAAGTTCACTTAAAATCAGTTTGGAAGTTTAAATTTATTGTGGAAGAGCGTGGTCGATGATGTGTTGTTGTTTTGCAGCAATGATTGCGGGCTGTTTGTGCTTAAGGAGATGGACTGCCTTGCACGTGACGTTCCGCCTGAGTTCAGTCAGGCAGATATAGCGCTGATGAGACGACAATTGTTTGAGGATTTCTTAGAAGGCCGGTGTGGCACGGTTCTGAACTTGTAGGAGTTCATGAACAGGCAGGCTTGGCGAGGTTGAATTCCATTTGAAATGTAGGTTTGTAAGAAAAAATATCCTTGTAATGTTTATATGTGGGTAAAGGCTCGGAAGAATTCGAAATCGTTTTTGATATCAACATTGTATTTGGTTTGTCTTTTTCTACCAACCAGCAGAAAATGCTGTTGTAAATAAGATAGGCTGTACACGGATATGTAAGTGGTACACATTCCAACACGAAAACATGTCATCTCTGTTGTTCTATATGTGGATCTTATCAAATACATGGATGATGGTTTTTACTCTATAAATTTGTTTTAGATTTTGAGATCCAATGTAAGCCGAAAGTTGATTACTTCAGTCGGTAATAAATTTGTGACCAATAATCAGTTTTGATCCCAGAATTCCGTGGCCAAAAAAAAATTCGTCGGAACCTTACTGCGGAATTCCGAAAAATGATTCGGAATTCCGACTTCGGAATTCCGAATTATTTCTCGGAATTCCGCAGTACCCATATCCCAAACGTCGACATTCGAGTTGCGTACTGCGGAATTCCGCTCTATTTTTCTCGGAATTCCGCACTAGCCGAAATGAGAAAAAAATGTCGCGGAATTCCGCATGTTTTTTTCGGAATTCCGAGTTTCGGAACAGGCGCGCATAAAGAGTGGACCGACTCGTTTTTCTCATTTTTGTTTCTCCCTTTTTCTCCTCCATCTCATTTTGTTTTTTATTTTTTTTCCCCTAAATCCACCATCCATACTCCCTCCATCCTCGATCCTCTTCTTCCTTACGAAACCCTACATTCCTCTCCTAAACCCTACCCACACCATTTTTCTTGAAACCCTTTCCTCTTTCTCTCATTTTTCCATCTTTTAGGTGTCCCTTCCTCTTCTTTTCCCCAATCTCTCCTCTCCATCCTACATGCAACCCGTTTTTCTTCCTTCTCCCCCCTTCTTTCGTCATATTCTTCCATTTAGGGCTTCAAATCCCTCTTTTTCTCTCTTTTCTTTCCTTCTCTTCAAACCCTAATTTTCCAACCATGCCTAGAACGAAAAATCCTAAGTTTGGCCGTTCCTCCGGCGGCCGAGACGATGAAGGACCATCAAGAAAGAGAGCCAAGGCTAAAGCTCCGCTTCGGGAAACTGAGTTTATTTCCGATTCATACTTCTCCTCCGCCCAAGCCAAGAAGACATGGCCAAAACTGGCTAATCGGGGCATCCTCACCGGCCGATTCATTGAGCCCGACGTTCTCCACCATTTCGACCTTCAAGCGCGATTTGATGCCGTTGGGTGGACCCAATTTCTTCATCTCAACGAGCTTGTCTACCCTCGGTTAGTTCGTCTTTTCTATACCAATCTCACTATCACTCCCTCTTACTTCGGAATTGAATCTCGTGTCAAGAACACCCCCATCAAACTCAATATTCATCAACTTGCTGAGATTCTCGCAATTAGTTCCGACGGCTTTGACCATTACTTTTGGCCAAGCAATGGAATCCATTCCCTCCCAGATCTTGATCACGACACTGTGTTTGGCCGAATTACGAAGCACTATCGGCCCAACATGCTTGTGCAAACTTCTCACCTCATACCCGTGGCCAAAATGCTTCATAACTTCATGTTCAACAACTTCACCCCACGCGGTGGCATGACCGATGCCATCCGACCCCTTGAGGCATACATCATATATTGCATCCTTGAGGGTCGCCGGCTTTGTCTACCATACATCATCTTTCGCTTCATGTTCCAGACTCTTTCTCGACATCGCGCCTCATTGCCGTATGGCATGCTCCTTACCTGTGTATTTCGCCACTTCGGTATCACTCTGGAGAGTGAGGCAACCGACACTCCCACCGCTCCTTTTGATGATCGGACCTTCCGGCGCATGGCACTTGCGAATCAAGAAGTTGCCGTTGACCCTGATGAAGAAGTTGCCGTAGACCCTGATGAAGAAGAAGACGAGGACGCTCCGGACACTGAGGCCCCTGCGGCGCCCTATGCCTCTTCGGATTTGTCTCAGGGTTTCGCAGCCATGCAGGAGGCCCTTGAGCGATCTATGACCACACAGTTTGAGCGGCTCACTACCCATGTTGACACAGAGATGTCTACGCGTTTCCAATCGCTCTCGACTCACGTTGACGCCCAGTTCTCTACCCTTTATCAGTACCTCACCGGTGGTCCGTCGAGTAAGCACCCGGGCAATTCCTCTTCTTATCCGCCACCACCTCCTCCAGACCAGTAGATGGATGCAGTTATTTGCTGATGGCTCAATTTTTTTGGTCCGACTCCTTTGCTATATTGTGAGTCTCTTTCTGGATGTTTTGGGCTGTATTAGCTTTATATTTCTACAGCTGCTATATGATGGTTGGATATTTTTGGAGCTTTATATTTCTACAGCTGCTATATGATGGTTGGATATTTTTGGAGCTTTATATAGCTTTATACTTTTTGACAGTGAGTGTGCTTGATCAAGGATACCCATTTTAGGCAGAACAAAACTTGCATTCATAATTGCCCCCATCTGCAAATGGCATGAAAGTAGCATCTAAAATTAAACCTGTGTTGCAAACTTCATTAATCAACCATTTTGTACGTACAAATTGAAGGCTGTACATTATAGGGTATCAAACAGTAAAATTTCTCAAAAATAGACTACACATAATTCTAGGCCATTCCCATATAACTTCATAATCTTCAGATGAATCCAAACTTCTGAATTGCGCAGTGCTTCATTGGTC
Source organism: Tasmannia lanceolata (assembly GCF_043159265.1). Taxonomy (NCBI): domain Eukaryota; kingdom Viridiplantae; phylum Streptophyta; class Magnoliopsida; order Canellales; family Winteraceae; genus Tasmannia; species Tasmannia lanceolata. Next base: position 29,536,568 of record NW_027518684.1, on the reverse strand, counting down.
CTTAGACCAGAAGTTTTCGATAAAGCATTAGATGACGACCCTCCAAACAGTTTCTATCAACGAAATCCAAGTCCCTTCAATTCAAATGATCCGAAAAATAGAACAAAAGAATCCTACTTAAAAGAACGGAGGCGGGCGGGATAGGACGGGCCTGCAATCAAATTTAGTAGAATAGTTTCAAGATGGGGCACGGATTGTATTGAGGATCATAATATAAGAGTAAACAGAAGTTCAAAAATTACATACCAATTTTCCATTGCTGCGGAAGGCCCGATTGTGACCACGTTTGGTTGAGGAGTTACGATGGGCGGATTCTTGCACGATCTCTTATTATGTCCAAGTTGACGGCAAATACCGCACTTATGGTGCACTCCTCTTTGCATCCCTCTCTCCGTTCTCACTTTTTTCGGTCGGCCTGGCTGTCGTCTTGATTTTGGCGGCAATACCAACGGCAAAGGATGGGTACACTCCGGCCATTGCGATCGGTCTAACGTGGGATAAATTGCTCCATCGTAAGTCCTCCGATACGTATCGGCATGATACCATTCCCCGCAGTAACTGTATGGGTCTCGTTGGTCCAGTCCCATGGCTGCTATTGCATGGGAGCACGGCATTCCCATCGTTTGAAACAAACGACACGTACATGTTTTCTTTTCTAAGTCCACCTCATCAACGTGGTACTTGGACTTCACCTCATATACGGTCCAACCACACTGGTGCGCCATATAAGCACCTGCTAGAATACATTGTTCGGCCAACCAGTCTTCCGCGTTTGGGGTCAAACGAGTCGTCCACTTCGTACCTGCCTTCTGACGGTACTGAAAGAAGTCAGATAGTTTCCATCTTGTCTGTTCCACAAGTGCTGCAATAGGCAGCTCCCTTGCGCCCTTTAAAAGTGCATTGAAGCTCTCAGCCGCGTTAGTTGTCAGCACGTTATATCTACAACCTTCAAAATAAGAGCTGGCCCAATTTTGTTTAGGAATCTCCGATATCCATTTCTCTGCACTTTTACTCATGGTTTTAATACTCTCCATCGCATCCTTAAAAACACCCTCCCTTAGGGAATATGCAGCATTCATAAAAAGTTTCCGCAGATCTTCACTCTTAAATTTTCCATGGAAGTTGGCACTGAGGTGGTGGATGCAATAGAAATGGTACGACCCTGGGAGAGCTTCCGCTACGGCTCTAGGCAACCCCTTCATCCGGTCAGACCCAATCGTGATGACATCTCGTCCTGCCGAAATGAAATTCTGACGGAACAAATGCAAAAACCATACCCAGCTTTCATACGTCTCGGCCTCGACTACTGCAAGTGCCAGCGGGAATAACCCATTGTTGCCATCTATCGCAGTTGCGGCTAGTAGAGTCCCCATGTACTTCCCCCGCAGATGGGTCCCATCAATTAGGGCGAGGGGCCTAACTGTTCGATTGAACGCACTAATGCTAGGGCCAAATGACCAAAAGAAACGCCCAAATGTATCATCCCCTCTTGGCCGCAGGTCTCGAGTTCGGCACAACTGCACTACTGTGCCAGGATTCCTTCTTACCAACTCATCAGCATATGCAGGCAGGATGCGATATGACGCTTCGGCATTCCCACACATAATTTCCTGTATGATCATCTTTGCCATGTGGGCTTTTCGATACGACATTGTTATACTCCAGTGGGCCTTGATGTACCGTCTTATCATAGGAGCCCTAACATCTTCTGGGCTTTCGAATAAGGCTAGAGAGCACTCAGCAGCCCACTTTGCTGTGGCCATGGGATGATCGTTCCCTTTCATTGTGCTTGAGCATGTGTGCTGAGGGATAAATGTTTTTACCTTAACATAATATGTATAAGTGGTCCCTGTGATACGCCATGGGCATGTACGATCCTTGCATCTAACGCCGTACTTTGTGGGATTTGTCTCTTGTGGGACAAACACAAACCGATGCCGGATTGCGTACTCTGTGACTTTCTTCTGAAAGACTTTAAGATTTGGGAAGATTGCCCCGACCGTGAAATCCTCAGGTCCCACGATCACATTTACTTCATCACCCCCTACAACCATTTCATCCGCTTCCATCGGCTGCCTTATATTGGTATTTCCCAAAGCATCGCCTACATAATTACTAGGTTCATCCTCCTCCTCATGACCCAATTCATCATCGTGACCGAAGTCCTCTTCATCATAACGGAATTCCTCTTCATCATAACCGAAGTCGTCTTCATCATAACCGAAGTCCTCTTCATCGTCGTCATTACTGCCATCGTTCGGTCGAACCAAATCAATATCATGAATATCACCTCCAAAATCCCTACAGAAGTCCCAATCGTTTATGCCTGGTTGGCTTTTCTCAAAGTCGGTCTCAATCGCGCCGGTCTCATTCAAAGTGGGATCTTCAAAATCCTGATTCAAGTCCACTTCATACCTGCAGATCGGTAGCCAATTAAAGTTAAAGTAATTGATGATCCAATGAAAGGAATGAATATTAATCGCACCCAACGTTCAATACTATAATTTACCGATGTATGGTATGAATACCGCCAAGCGTTCTTTTCTCTTTTCGACCAACGGCCGTTACAATCGGTGATGCAGAAACCACGGGGACAGTACTAATATTCGGCCTCGAAGCCTCTGCAAATGAGGAAGGAATCGTAGGCTCCGGAGAATTGTTCCCTCCGAATCTGAACTCTTTAGTTACATATAGGCTCACAGTGTTAATGACCGTACTATCAAAGAGCATCATTACTAGATCAAGGTCGTTGTCATCTCGAATATCATATAAGATGATATGAGATGAGTCGAAAACATATCGACACTTTATAAATAGAGAAACGTCACTTCTATTGGTCCCAATTTTCCTATGAATTAGATTCTCAAAATCTCTATATTTTGCTCTCCGACCAACAATAAGAGGCAACATCTTGCCGCCCACGTATTCAAATGATAGCACATCCTTTAGAGTGCCGTCGATGTGTAAGACAAAAGAAGCCCTTCGTTCCTCTCTCCTGTAAAGACAAAATTAAACACTTATTAGAAGTTGTTTAATGCAATTTAAATGTGCTAAAAATGGAAATAGAGGAGAATGGAAAGGGAACTACATACCTTTTCATGGAAGGGAGGTTAGTATTGGTGCAATGCAATAGAATGATACTTTGGAGTGAACCAGTCGAATGGTGGTTTATGCCCCTACAAAGGAAGCAATGGAATGGGGTGTAAACAAATAATGTGTGAGGAATTATTGATTTAAACCATTCATATTTGAAAAATGAGGGGTTTTCTCAACTGAGTTCTAAATTATTAGGCGTGTAAACCAATGATATCCCACACATTATTGGTTTAAACAATTGATTGTTCAAACTTTAGGGTTGTAAACCAATAATCTGTGAGAAATTATTGATTTAAACCATTGATATTTGAAAATTTAGAGGTTTTCTCAACTGAGTTATAAAATATTAATGGTTTAAACGAATGATATCTCACACATTATTGGTTTAAACAATTGATTGTTCAAATTTTAGGGTTGTAAACCAACAATCTGTGAGAAATTATTGATTTAAACCATTGATATTTGAAAATTTAGAGGTTTTCTCAACTGTGTTATAAAATATTAGTGGTTTAAACCAATGATATCCCACACATTATTGGTTTAAACAATTGATTGTTCAAACTTTAGGGTTGTAAAGCAATAATCTGTGAGAAATTATTGATTTAAACCATTGATATTTGAAAAATTAGAGGTTTTCTCAACTGTGTTATAAAATATTAGTGGTTTAAACCAATGATATCTCACACATTATTGGTTTAAACAATTGATTGTTCAAATAATCTGTGACAAATTATTTCAAAAATTAGCTGTTTTCTCAACTGAGTTGTAAAATATTAGGTGTTTAAACCAATGATATCTCAACTTTTTACAAACTGTAGGTTTAAACCATTGATTTTGCAGAAATTACGAATTTTCCAATTGATTTTCTACAAAATTGTGGTTTAAACCATGCAGATTATGGGTTTCAAAATATACTTCTGACAAACTATTGCTTTAAACCATCTCTTAAACCATTGATCTTTGAAAAATGAGAAAATATATTAAGGGTTTTTAAAAAACGATTTTTCACAAATATTGATTTAAACCATTTTTTCCAAAACTCTATTGGGTTTTACCTATTGATCTTTGACAAAAGAGAAGGAGAAAGTCACGGTGAGGCCATTTCCGAAAAAAAAAAACCCATCTCAAAAAAATAAACTCACAGTCAGAGGGGTACCAGCCTCTTTTGTGCCGGTGGCGGGGAGAGAGAGGACCGGCGAGAGAGGTAGAGAAGACCGCCGAGAAGACCGCCGGAGAAGACCGCCGGAGAAGACCGCCGGAGAGGGAGAGAGAGGTGGGTGGGTAAAGTGCTTTGCTTTTCTGAATTTGTAATTTTCAACAGCTGAAAGTAATCATCATAGTTCTGTTGATTTGATAGGGGAGAGAGAGGGAGAGAGAGAGGGGGAGAGGGAGAGAGAAGAAAAACGTATGTAAGGAAGGGTATTCTCGTCAAAGTCACTCAATATTAGTCATTTTCAAATCTCCCCTCTGGACACGTCATTATCATAATAAAGGCCTTTTTTTTGGTCATTTTCTCTTTAATAATCTATCAATAAAAAAAAGAAAAAGAGGGACATTTTATAGGTTTATTTGTCATATTTACTGCCTAACTATATATCATGATTTAAATAGAGCAGTGATATTGCATCCCTTACCACATTCCAAACCGGTCTCTCTCTCTCTCTCTCTCTCTCCCCGACATGAACGGCCAACAATTAATTTGTTTAAATCTTTGAGCAAGGTAGGCCCCCTTTGTTTTTCAAAATGAATTGTTCGGCCCACGCCATAGGATGATCCAAACAGTCCTTTTGACGGGCCACATCATAAATAAGTTTTGTCCTAAAAAATAATTTCCACAGGACGATCGTAGCCCTCCGATCTAAAGAGAACATTAAGGCCCAACTGTAGGCCTCACACATAATTTTCAAAATGAAGCATACGGTCCACACCATAGGATGATCCAAACCTTCCATTTGATGGGCCGCAATGTAAATAGGTTGTGCCCCCAAAATCATTTCCATATGATGATCGCAACTCTCCGGTCTATAAGGTTTCCGTAATATGCAGTTTCACGTTAGATTGGAGGGCTACAATCATCCTGTGGAAATGAGATTTTGGGGCGCAACCTATTTACGTTGTGGCCGGCCCATCAAATGGACGGTTTGGATCATCCTATGGTGTGGGCCGTATGCTTCATTTTGAAAAATATGGGTGGGGCCTACCTTGTTCAAAGATTTCAACAAATTATTTGTTAGGCCCAACAACGTGGTGTGTGTGTGAGAGAGAAACAGAGAGAGGTTTGGACTGTTGTACACGCTGTGACCTTCAAATAGTTTGGCAAAACGAATTGTCCTTTTGCTAATCACAAGGATTTCAGCTTCATGACAAGTGCACTAGAAGTCAAAAAGAGGGAGCTCCAATTGTCATGCCAAATTTGACTTAGAAATGGAGCTCTCTTTTCATATTGAATGCAACCAACTCCCACTAAAAACCCTTGGCCGGACTAATATGGAAAGTTCAAACGGCCAAAGGTGGTCTGCTACTGCCGGAAAATAGATCTTAAATCACTGCCAATTCAATTGTTTATTAACTTTTGACACAATAATGATACATTAATTCTGGATATATTACCTATAAATTACCAAACTATAGACAATTAATCAATGGTAATGATATTGGCACTGCCATGTTTTTGTTGGGATTCCACGCTAAAGCTAAAGATCCCACATCGGAATAGTGAATGGATGTGGATGTACTTATAAGGGAATGGCCACCCTCCTAGCTTTTAAAGGGTGAGTTCTACCCAGGGTCCCAACAGTTTTGATAATCATGTGAATTGACGTCATCTTTTTATTTAACTGTAAAAAAAAAAAAAAGGTTAACACAATTCCTCTGGCGATGAATCAACAATTCGAATTGCTTTTTTTGCGTCTAGATATCATTATATACATCGTGAAAACGTATGCTTTGTAAGGAGCTTGTACAGTTTGGGAAAAGCACTTAGAGACAATTCAAATAGAAAAGACAAGATGAATTCGCTTCATTATCATTCCATTGGGCCCGCAAACGTTTTAAAGATCATTGTTCCCAAACAACCAATTTTAGAAATTTAAAATGACGATGAGTGTCAATATCAAACCGAGGGAGTGCATGCATTATCCATCTGAAGACATTCTTCTTTATATCTGTCAGTTTGCTATAGATTAAGAGGAGGAGATGAGAGATTTATGAGTTAAAAAGAAGATTGTGTGTTCCAAAGCTGTTGAGAAAACCATGAATAAATTTTGGGTTTTGTTAAGGGCACTCGTTAAGGTGCATTGGGAAAGGAATTTTACACATGTTTTTGATAAAAATGACTCAAAAATACTTGTAAAATTCTCAAACGATATGAAAATTGATTGGAAAATTCCTTTCCCACTGCACCTTAACGAGTGGCCTATGGCACTCGTTAACAAAACCCATAAATTTTATATCCCGTGATAATCTTTTGTAATCCCGTGACTTTCTCATTCATTTGCGTGAGAGATTGTTCGTTTTAGGTAGTGAGAGATGATATTTACAAGTTCGGTGTATAACCATTTTCACAGATTACTGACGGGCAGAGGAATGGTACACAACTACACACCGTGTTGTGGTATATGCAAGTTCATTCATCTATTTGTAAACAAATACATTTAATGAGGGATATGATATTTTCACTCCCTGCATTAGGCGCACACTCTTCTTATAACGTGATTTGACGTGAAAAGTGGGCAACTTTAACGCGTTTAGACGTCAAATCAAGTTATAAGGGGGCGCATAAGTAATGCGGGGGTGGGGGGTGAAAATATCATCGCCCTTAATGAGGGGGTGGAAATACCATCGCCCTTAATGAGGGGATGGAAATGTGGCATTCTATGACGTAAGGTAAGAAGATAGATGCCTCCTGTACGAGATAAGGAAAATTCTAAATAATATGCAGCGTTCTTCAAAAGGTAGCCTAGAAAACAAAATATCAGTTTTGAGGAAGTTCCCATGAACCTTCTATTAAATTGTAAAGAGCCTACTATTTTAAAATCCTAAACAAGAATGCATTAGGAAAATACTCTTCAATAATATATGTGGGGATTTGATAGGCAATTTCGCAGAAAGCCATTTTACGACTCACTTTTGCTGGAGAGAACAACCACCTCAGATTAATTGGATGAATAAGACAAAATCAACTAAAAAGTTAGCCAGTGAGGCTATAATCTCCGGTAAAAGTGTGCTGATAAATGGCTTTCCGCAAAATTGCCTAGCAAATCTCATATATCATAGTCACAACTCTCAAGGTTGTTGAGACAAGGAATACAAGACGAACTACACCAAGTAAAAGCATGGGTTTTCTTTGTAAGGTGATAGGAAAAGAGAATGGCTAGGAAGACACGCCTACCTTGGTTTGAGACACAAAGGGCCGACAACACCTCACTATTGCACCACGTATTAAATTCGTTGACAAGAAAAGCATTGTCTTTTTATAAAGTGATTAATATTCCCTTATCGGCTAAACTAGTTGCACTCCCGTGTGATGCACGGGGCGTATCCGTTGAGATAGAGAGAATGAGAAGTGTCGTTTGGGTTTTGACTCTTGCTTAAGAATATAAAAAGTATTTGATTAAGGCATTAGGAATTGTGTCATATAATTTGGAAATAGTAACTTTTCTGAATTCCTTGCGGTATTATCCTTAAAATAAGACATTTTTTAAATAAGGAAATGCAAGCGCTTTTAAATCTTGGGGTGCCACGTGGCGACACAATATCGATAATTTATTGATTAAGGCATTAGGAAACGTGCCATGTAATTTGGAAAGAGTAACTTTTGAAATTCCTTGAGGTATTATCCTTAAAAAAAAGACATTTTTTAAATAAAGGAATGAAAGCGTTTTTAAATTTCGGAGTGCCACGTGGGGGTGACATGTGATGACACCCCAGCTTACCACATTCAGTTTTATAGATACAACATTCAGCTTTATAGATATAGATAGATAGATATGGTAGCATTAAGAGGGCTCTTTTAGATGACCTTAGCATTTTCATTTTATTTTAAGGAGGAGGTGCTAAATCTGCACCGCCAATAAGATAATTCGCACCTCTTATAACATGAATTGTGGCAGACTTTTAACGCTTTTTGAATTTTGACGTCGAATCACTTTAAAAGGGGTGCGAATTATCCTACAGGGGTTGTGAATTTATCATCACCCTTATTCTAGGGAAATGACAATTGCGTTCCTTTCCATTACTTGGGATACCAAGCTAGTGTATCTATGACTGTAAAGGGACTAATGTACTTCACATTTGAAGGAATTAAGTGACTTGAACAATGCAGCTGGGTGTCCCAAGTGATGAAAAGGAGCGCATTTATCATTTCCCTTATTTTATACTTTTCTTATTAACTATTAAAGGCAATTTTATATGGTGTGCGGCTGTACAGTCCAATATTTTTTCAAAACAAGTATTATACGGCCCACTTCATAGGATGATCCAAACTGTTCATTTGTTGGGCCACAACGTAAATATGTTTTGCCTCCAAAAGTATTTCCATAGAATGATCCTAACCCTCCAATCTGTAGAGGTTTACATAATGAGTAGTTCCTCTATAGATCAGAGGGTTAGGATCATTCTATGGAAATACTTTTGGGGGCAAATTTACGTTGTTGCCCAACAAATGAACGGTTTGGATCATCATATGAACGGGGATGTACAGTACCTTTTGAAAAATATTGGATTATATACGCCACACACCATATAAAATCTCCTATTAAAGACCCGTTTTCTTTCTATAAAATGATAAATATACTGCTGGTAAATGTGACTTGTAGCAATAAAATGGTCTCTTTTAGATGTCCTGAACATTTTCTATTTATTTTATACTTTATAATGAAATATTAAAGGAGATTTTATATGGTGCCCGAGGGGGCATGCTCGTGTAAGAGGCACCACCTTGATTTTTATCCAACAAAACAACCTCTTAAAAACTATGCTGCTGTTGGATCAAATATCAAGGGCAGACGTCCATTGTACCCCTTACACGATCATGCTTGAGCGGGCACCATATAATTTCTAATGTTAAAGAACTCTTGTCTTTTTATAAAATTATAAAGGGGACAATTTCAATAATTATTTCGAATACAAGGTGCAATCATACCAGCACAAATGCAATAGATCCCATCAGAACCACGAAGTTAAGCGTGCTTGGGCGAGAACCGTGCTAGGATGGGTGACTTCCTGGGAAGTCCTCGTGTTGCACCTGTCACTTTAAAACCCGTATAGTTTTGGCTCTTTGGCTTAAAGTCTTGGGTATGCTTCCCAGAGACGAGAGTTCGAATTCTCTGAGCTTATCCGATGCGCGTGCCCACCCAAGTCATAAAAAAAAAAAAAAATTTATTTCGAATACATTTCAAATATTTTTAAAACACTAGATGTTAATCCAACATCTGATCATCTATATATATTATATAGAGTTAAGTAAAGCTACACATACGTGTAGTTAACTTAGCTACACTGATGGCTTCAAATATAGTGGGCCCACATTGTTTGGGTGATCCAAACCATTCATTTGATAGGCCCTCACATTGATAGGGTATGCCTAAAAAATCAGCTCCATTGGATGATCCCAAGCCTTCAAACTGTGGAGGCAAATATGGACAGATTTGTGAAGGTTTTTACACATCCATTTTTGCCTCCACAAATCATAGGGTTGGGATGATCTTATGGAGCTGATTTTTTGGGCACACCCTATCTATGTGAGGGCCCATCAAAGGAATGGTTTGGATCACCCAAACAATGTGGGGCCCACTGTATTTTAAGCCGTAGGTGTAGCTAAGTTAGCTACAAGTATGTGTAGCTACACTTTTCTAATATATATATATATATATATATATATATATATATGAGAATAGTATTCATGCGCAGCTGCTCAGATAGCTTATTTGAGCAGCTGCTTCAAAAACTCATGTGACCCACATTTTTTGGGTGATCCAAAGCATTCATTTGGAAGGCCCTTCCATGGATAGGGTGTGTACCAAAAATCAGCCCTATAGGATCATTCTAACCCAATCAAAGGTAGAGGGGAAAATGAAAAGATACTGTTTCTGACCATTTTTTCCCTCCACAAATGACAGGGTTAGGATGATCCTAAAGGTCTCATTTTTTGTACACACCCTATCCATGGAAGGGCCTTCCAAATGAATGCTTTGGATCACCCAAAAAATGTGGGGCCACATGACTTTTTGAAGCAGCTGCTCAGATAAGCTATCTGAGCAGCTGTGCAGGAACACTTCTCTCTCTCTCTCTCTCTCTCTCTCTCTCTCTATATATATATATATATATATATATATATATATATATATATATATATATATGAGGAAACTGTTGGTGAGCTAGCTTGCCCAATCACATGGGTCCCACATTTTGGGGAGTGATCCAAACCATTCATTTGCAAGGCCTTATCATAGATAGGGGGTGTACCAAAAATCAGCTCCATAGGATCATCCTAACCCCTCCATTTGTGGAGGACAAAAATGGACAGACACAAATCTGCCCCATTTTTGTCCTCCACAAATGGAGGGGTTAGGATGATCCTATGGAGCTGATTTTTGGTACACCCCCCATCTATGTAAGGGACTTTCAAATGAATGGTTTGGATCATCCTAACAAAGTGGGCCCCCATGTGATTGGGCAAGCTAGCTCACCATAAGTTTGGTTAAGCTCACCAACAGTTTCCTCTATCTATATATATATATATATATTGGAGACTACACCCGAATTTTTTTCTCCTATGATAGTATCTAACCTATGAGGAATGCTAGACTCACCAAAACAACAAGGAAAGGGCGCCCTCATTGGTCAAAACTGCTTTATGGCACTTATGACAGTGATTTTCTGCGCATCCTAAATTGGTTTTGACCAAAGAGGGCGCCCTTTCCCTGTTATTTTGCAAGGGCTCCTGTGAGTCTAGCATTCCTCACATATTTGTAAGATTTTGCAATGTCCCTAAGGCTCTCTTATGCAGTGTTTTTATATGATGAATGGCCTTATTGTCTATTATTTTTCAAAAAGCACCATACGGCCAACACATAGGATGATGCAAACTGTCCATTAGATGGGCCACAACCTAAATAGGTTGTGCCCCAAAAGTCATTTCCATAGGTTGATACTAACCCTCCGATCAATAGAGGAACTGCACATTAGAGGCTTGATACTAATCCTGTATAGATCATGGGGTTAGGATCAACCTATGAAAATGATTCTTGGGGCACAACCTAAATGTGGCCCATCTAATGGACGGTTTGGATCATCCTATAGTAGTGTCCGTACCTACTTTTTGAAAAATAATAGACTATAACTATACTGCCTTTCATCGTATAAAAAACTCATCTTATCCATATGTTATCCTTTTGTATAAGATAGGGCGTTGAGAAACCACAAAGAGATATATGTCATTCCAAATATTCCAATTACAAGTGGCCCCTACAAGACCTCCCTCTTAGTCGTTTTCTCACCCTTCCTTTCATATGTCACGCGACTTCTCTTTGTCCTTTTCAGAATCTTTGAATATCTTATGCTCTGTTCATCTTCTACTCACAACTCCTTTCACACGGCAATTTCAATTACGCTTTTTACTACGTATGGATTAATGGGTCCTTTTCTTTTGAGAGTCCGAAATGAAAGCGTTGACTCTGGAGTCATCGAAGACTTTAAGGCCCATGGGCCACAACCGGGTAGCTTTTGGCCCACAAACAGACATTGTAAAGACTTAAATAGCTTGTCTGGTCAACTATCTATCGGTCCAGCTAAGGGTGTCCGTTTTGAATCTTTGGATCCGCCATAAACGACACCTACAAAATGGTCCAAGACAGGAACGGCTTGACCACATTGAAACAGATCGAGACATGTCCACTAAGGCATAGTGGGCCCTACATTCGAACGATCCGGACCGTTCATTTGAAAGGCAATCTTCCGAATCTCTCAATAACTCAAAAATAATCCGTCATGCAATCGTAACACCCTATGATTGTATTTGGATTGCTGGAATCAAGTGCTATAGAATCCGAATCTGATTTCCATTCTACCTGTATCTGGCATTAAAATTAAAAAAGGAATGGAATCAAGGGGGTGGAACAGTCATCGGGGCGGAATTAGAGATGGTAAAAATGTCGGAATCTATTTCCCACACCAAAAGGTGGTTTTCTGATTCTACGCGGCCAGAATGAAATTTTTCTTAGAATTTTTTGAATTAAAATTTATATTCAGTTATTTTCTCATTCTTTCCTGATTCTAATAATCCAAACACAACCTATACCTTTTTTTGCCATGAAATTGTGCCCTACTGAAACATTTTTGTGGGTATGTAAGCTGAGGTTTGGCGGGAACCCCTACCGGTTTATTAAATGGAAAGAAAGATGATATAATTAAGTATGAAAACCAACATCTCTATTGTTGAGACACACTAGTTGGGAAAACCTAAGGACTCAAATGATCCAAAAATACTAGGACCTACGAGCAAACCAATGGAGAAGAAACAGATATAGAGCTTTCAATGTTAATGCATTACTGGATTTGAATGTTAATTGACAAGATATAGGCACGACGGGCGGATCTGAACTTTATTCACTGGATCGATATCCTAAGGTCCGAAATTATTTTGGTTGTGACTTAGATTTAGCCACAAAATCCGATTGAGTGTCATAGACCCTAGTGGAGGGCTCTATTGTGTTAACATACATGGTTATTCTATAAAGAAATAAACGGAACAATACTTATAGGATAATAATATCACCACTATCAGATATTGATAATGTCACTACTCTTTTTTTGTTTTACATTTTTCCGACAGGGTTGTGATACCATCTTTGAATAGTGAAACAACCATAAAAAAGACTAATTACAAAGTGTTTAAGCAAAGTTAATTGTGTCATTACTGATGGAGGATGAAAAAAAAACAACTAATGAGTTGTCGACACGTGGCCCCGGAAGGGTCCACCACGAATTCGACACCTGTCGAGGGGTAATCCGGTAATTACCTGAGAGTAGGTAAACCTAAACCCACAGAAGGACCGACACCTGTCCTGGGGTAGGTAATCCAACTACCCCAGGCGTCCCTCTATAAAAGGTCTTTCAAGGCTCAAAGTAAGGGGTAATGACTTCTAAGCAACCACTCTGAAATTTGTGGCTCTGCACTCCTGCTCATACTGACTTGAGTGTCGAAGGGCCCGTCCGGAGCAACGACTCCGGGTTGGTCTTCCGACCTCGTGCGCTCTTGTGCAGGACTCACCTCCTTCACTTCGGCTCCTCGGGTCCTCCAGCTCAGCTCTTACGTCACTGCCGTATCTGTTACCGATTTTAAGCCTAACAGATTGGCGCCATCCGTGGGACTCGAACTAAAAGCTATTCAAATCCCCTATACAAAATGGCAAGGCGGAAGAGTGCTCGGGTACCAACTGCACGAACTACCCGAGCTTTAGTACCTCGCGGGGTTCGAAGTGACTGAATCGCCTCGCAGGTAGTAGCTCCCTCTGCAACAGCAGAGCAGAGCCCGGCTCATTCGGAACACCTCAATCCCACTCCCACTCTGGATCAAGTGCAAGCTCTCTTTCAACAGATGAATGCTCTTGTCGATCAATACCAACATCTGATCCAAGCGCCTCCCTAGCATCCCCTAGAGGCCCCACGACCTGTACAGGAAAGGTCGAGCGCCCACACCGGAGGTCACGATCTCGCTCCGCGCAAAAGCACCAAGCCAAGGAAGACCGTGCGCCGCAAGAAAGATCCCGGCATCATCGAAGGAGTCCGGAAAGTCATTCCGGCTCTGCTGCGAGCCCCTCAGTAGAGAAAAATAAATCACTGGCCCGAACAGACCAGAGGGCTGATCCAATGCTACGGAGGATAGAAGAGATAGACTACCGTATAGAAGAGCTGGCAAAGGATCAAGGCCGGCCCGCTGCGAAGACGTACTCAAGCAAACCTCCGTTAACCGATAATGTTATGAACGCACCAGCACCCAGAGGGTTCAAAATGCCGACGGTTCCACAATATGACGGAACCACCGACCCTGTGGACCACCTGGAGACGTTCAGGACTGTGATACTCCTCCACGGCGCCTCCGATGGATTCCTCTACAGGGCATTCCCGACCACACTAACCGGTGCAGCCCGGGACTGGTACTCGAGGATCAAGCCGAACTCCATTAGCAACTTTGAGGACTTTGGGGACGACCTGGTCCGCCATTTTATGAGCAGCCGGAGGCCAAGGAAAACAACATCATCCTTGATGGCCTTGCGGCAGGAGGATAATGAACCTCTGAAAACATTCGTCAGCCGTTTCAATAGAGAGGCTATTCAAGTGCCGAATTTGGATCCATCAGCCGCCATGAATGAGCTCCTCGCAGGCGCCAAATCCAACGATTTCCGCCGATGTGGACCCCAATCCGAGATACAGGTGAGGGAACGTGTCCCTAACACCCTTCGGATCATCCACGTGAATGGAGAGCTCTCCCAAGGAACTCTCAAAACGGATGCCACCCTCATAGCATAGCACGAGTGGCGATATAAAAAGAAAGAGATATGTCTCGATCCGGAGCCAAGGCTCGAAACCGAGACATACCTGAAATAAACTCAGAGTCGTCATCCATGGATACGCCATGGAACCTCAAAATCAAATCCTCTGTGCAATGGATAACCAGAAATATATATGGGTTCGTGCTTGGTTACGAATGGAGAAGGTCTGAGAGCACCTCCAATTCGTCCGAGTGCAAGCAGTTGGTCTCTTATGCCATTTATTATTAACTTCAAAGAAGTTTGGGTAAAAATCATGTGAAATGGGAACAATCCTCAGGAGTCGTCTACCTAAGTATGCATTTCCTGAGGATAAAGTAATAAGCACACATAAAATAAAATGAAAGATGTGTCACCTAAGCATAGCTAGGTTATGAGTGACATGCCTAATGGGTGTCTAAGTTTTGATGGACGAACACATGCAAGCTACAGCTAAAGGTATAAGATCAGTACAAGAAAGTAAGAAAACACATCAAAATATGTAATAACAACATAACAAATCCTAAGACTCTAAATTATTAGCCCGAGTCTTCTGATGGTCTGGTATTCACCCAAAGAAGCCTACGTATCTCCGCCTCCATGAGAATCAAGGCAACGTAGTTCTTCACGCCTATTCTAAGCTATGATGCCTAAGACACATAGACCTCTATCCTAGACTCGATCTAAAAGACCGGATTAGTTATTAAAGCTTCTTGTATGATTATTTAAATTTCAGTGAATTGTGGATTTTAGGACACTCTATATGCCCTAACTAAATGCAGATTAGCCTTAAGCTAATGCAGGTGGCTCCTACAACCTATGTGTAACTAGGCTGTGTTTCCTAAAGAAAACAAAGGGTAGACTAACGTATCATACTCTAGTCATCACTCGGCAATGTGGATCGCCGACTGACCGGACGGAGGCGCTCCTATAACTCTAGGACAGACCCCTAACTCTAAAACAAGCACACAACAAACAAACAAACAAACAACCTATCAAAAGAAACCCCTAACTCCAAAACTCTCTATCTAGGAGAAAGTCCTAACTCTAGAGGAAGATCTTTTGAAAAAAAAATTTTAAGGTTGCTTATTCAAAAAGATTTAAAAATCTATTTACAAAAGTTTGGCTGGACTTGGGATATAAATCTCAAGCTGCACTACGTACCTCGTGGAAGATGATCAAGCCAACGTAGTTCGAAACAAACTCTCCTAATTAAAACCTAACGATCCCAAAAGATTTAAGGTTTTTAATATTTTTCAAGTGTTTTTGACATTTTTAAAGTTTTCAAATGTTTTTTGAGTTTCGAATTTCTGATGTTTTTGGATTTTAAAATATTCCAATGCTTTTGGATTCTTAAATGTTTTCACCCTTCAAGGAAACACGTAAGCATAACCACAAACTAGGGGAAAGCCCTAAATCAAAAGGGGAAACCCCGAACAAACAACAAGCGTCTCAAAGAGACGAACCACAACACGTAAAGAAGTGTCCAAAGAACAGAGAAAACGAATCTAAGATCTCAAACAAGCAAAGCTCTAATAAGACTGAGTTAGTCTCTAATCAAAGAAGAACGACAACAACACTAAAGAGAAAATCCCAACTAAAAACACTACCAAAAGCAAAGGTAATGAGTCAAAGACTCTCGAATAACACTCCTAAAAGAACAAATGAGTCAAAGACTCTCTAACAATACCAACTAAAAGATGAGTGAGTCAAAGACTCTCTAATAATAATCACTAAAGAAGACAAATGAGCCAAAGGCTCTCTAATACTACAACTTAAAGAAGGAATGAGTCAATGACTCTCTAAAAGGAGCTGCTCCAACATAAGGCTGGGTAAGCCTTCTAAAAATGGAAACCCTCTAAATGAGACAAGGCTTGTCTCCAAATAGGGGCTCTATAAATGAGGCAAGGCATGCCTCCTATGGGTATACTCCCTACCAAACTAAAGCGACCTCCCTAAGGGTAGGTCCAAAATGAAGCTTGTCTCCAAAAGAGAACTACCTCAATGAGACAGAGTGTGTCTCATAGCACGAAACTCGCTAATAAGACCACAATGGTCTCTTAAATGAGGAAGAGAAATTACTACTTAAAGGTTTCTAAAAGAGTAGAGAAGTTTCTAAATAAAAGAGGGGAAGCTCTACTAAGACTGAGCAAGTCCCCTAAAATAATGGGCTTGGGCTAGCGCCTTCATCGCCCTTGTAAAGAACGGGTTTCTAATGTACAAGGGATACACACCTAAAAGACTGGGCAAGTATTTTAAGTAAAAGAGGGGAGTGCTACTTGGACTGAGCAAGTCCCCTAATGATGGGCTTGGGCTAGCGCCTTCATCGCCCTCTCAACCATAAGAGGAATAAGATACTCCAAAGATTCAACAAGCCTTCTAAAAAAAATGATATAAGAATTCCTCCGGAAGAAGAAAGAAAATCAACACCCTTCTCTCTCTATATATATCCATCATTGCAAAAAATTACTTCTCTCTAGATAACATCTTATACATATACGGGCAGACAAACGCTATTCAAATGCTGGAAATCATTCAGAAATCATTGAACCGGAACACATGGCTAAGTGAAAATTTTAAACTTTAACAATCAAATAATGGATGGTAAAGCGCTTGTAACTATCACTTTTAGAACATGATTACCATAGACCATGGAACCCATCCATTCCAACATATATAGAGAGATAAAGCATCATATGGTAACCGCTTAACATGTGAGAGCATTTATGTAACCCGAACAACCATGAAACACAATCGCCACAACCAAGTAAAACTACCTCAGTGAACTGATTACCCATGCCTAATGAAATCTTGAAACACTTTTTAGCACTAATTTCCCATCTAATAGAAGCCTGGACTACAAAATATAGAAGCTACACCACCATATAAGCATAAAAAACTGCTATGAAAAATATAATCAAAATGTCATTTAGAGTCTGATTTGGCTCATCAATTTCATCCACATAGAACACCGAAATAATAGAGCTCCATTACCCTTGCAACAAATTGCTTAGATTAGCCCAGGGCACTAAAATAGGCCTCAACTGAACATCAAGACACCCATTGGTATCAAGGAATCACGAAATTAAAGAAATTCATACTAAAAAAATTGGCATCAGATCCCTTTAGACCAATGGATAATTCCTCAAATCTCCTAGAAATTCAATGAATATTCTGATGATGGGAAAATAATGGGCAAAGAAAAGAACAGATGCATTCTAGACCAGATGTAATCTCCATGCTATTTGCTAATTAAAGTCAAAGAAAGGAAGAATTACCTAAGTCATTGCTCGGAATTGTGCCGGAGAATGACTCGCTGATGTCGTGAAGAATCGCTGATTCCGAGATTATCCTCTTCACATTTTGCGGCCACCCAAGAATCCAAAGCTATAGCAGGGACAATTTAAAATTGCCGGGGAAGACAATCGGATCCGGCAGGTTATGGCCGGAGCTAATTTTTGCCGGCCTTCCTCTTCTTTTTATTCTCTGCAATTTCCCCAAAATGAGAGCCATAAATCCCCTTTTCTAACTCAGATCTACTGCAATTTCATTCTATTGAAACCCTAAAAACCAATCCTCTTATTCTTCTCTCTACCTCTTCCAATCTCTATTCCCAACCCTACTTCTTCTATCTCCTTCTTCCTCTTAAAATTGGTTGTGGGATGGATCTGTTGGAGGTTGGAGGCGAAAAGGTGGAGAAGATGATTGCCAGAAGGAGTGGGTTAATCGGAGATCGATCGGAGAAGAAATGGGAAGAGATTGAAGGAGAAGAAATAAGATTAGTTGATAATGGAGTCGATGCTGGGCCGGATCTCCGTAGGATTGCCACTGGAAGAGCCACCGGAGAAGATGAAGAAGGAGACAAGATCCAGATTCTCTCTCTCTCTCTCTCTCTCTCTCTCTCTCTGTGTGTGTGTGTGTCTCTCTCTCTCTCTCTCTCTCTCTCTCTTTTTCTTCTCTCTTCTCAGATCTGAGATGATCTGAGATAGCAATGGTCGTCTGGAGCTTGCCCGGAGCTCCGATGAGGATGATCGGAAGAGAAAACTCGAGAAATGGAAGTAGGGTTTAGATCTTAGAGTTTTAGAAAAAGAAACTAGAAGTAATGGTTGTTGTGATGAAGGTGGGCAAAAGTGGCTAACAATGATAGGATGGATTAAGGATCGACCGGATTCCGGTCGGATCTCACTGGAGAAGACGATCGGGAAAAGGGAAAATGGGTTTTTCTCTCAGATCTCTTCTCTCTCTCTTTCTGTAAAAATGAGAAAATGAGCTCCTCCTTTTTTTTTCGCTGCTTTTTTTTAATATATCATTTGGAGGCTGCAGATATTGGCACACCCCAATTGATGGGCGCACCAAAACTGATGGGCGCGCGAAGTTGACTCGGCCTTGAACGGGCTGATTCACCTCCTTTTCTACAAAAAATGATATATATGCCTCCCTTTTTCCTTGGACAACCCCCGACTTGACTAATCCATCCCCCTTCCGGATTCGCATCACTCTCATTGTTTCGGTTTGCTGGCTAAGTGAATGAGCTCGGATCTCGACGAAATTTTGTGAGGATCTGGACGGGACCATAATCTATGCTGGGGTTAAATTTGGGGCACCCATTCACTCATTGGACGGGGTTTTGCACAATCAACACGAACTTGGGTCCGGTCAAAATGGGGTGTCTACAGCCGATCAGTTGCTCGCCAAAACCCACACTCACTGGCGGATCTGATGGCAGGGGCCGAGGAATATATAGCCGTGGAGGAGACTCTAGCGGCCTTAGACTCAAACCGGAGGAGAACCTCCGAAGAAAAGAACCCTACTAAGCAGCGTAGGGATGATAAGGCCCCCAGAAAAGAGAGGTCCCCCCAAAGGAGGGAGGAAAACTTTACCCCTCTCAACACCTCTCAGAGACACATACTGGCCGCAATCCGAGGAGAAGAATTCGTAAGGTGGCCGACCAGAATGATCTCCAAGGGAAACAAGAGAGACAAGTCAAAGTATTGTCGGTTCCACAGGGACCACGGGCACGACACAGACGAGTGCTGGCAGCTCAAGGAAGAAATCGAGCTGCTGATTGGTCGGGGGTACTTGAAAAAGTATGTCAAAGATGGCGACCACAGAAGAGAGCGCAGGGAGAAGAGTCTCCAGGGCCAGAGCCCCCGACGGTTACAGCCGCCCCATGCGCGGAATCAATCTCCCCCGCCATCCAGTTCACAGCCATAGGTGCGCCGATCCTAGCCCAAGGGGGTCATCAACACAATTATGGGCGGGCCGGCAGCCGGAGGCACATCATCTGCTGCTCGAAAAGCCTACGCACGCCGAGTCAATGCCGTGCACACATGCAGCAAAAAGATGAAGATGAAGAATGAAATCTCCTTTTCAGATGCGGATCTCGACAACTTGATACTACCTCACGACGACGCCCTGGTCCTAACCATGCTCGTCGCTAACTGAGAATTGAAGAAAATCCTTGTCGACAACGGGAGTTCGGCCGATATCCTGTACTATCATGCTTTTGAGAAAATGATGATAGGAGACGACTGCTTAAGGCCGACGAACTCCGATATGTTCGATTTCTCAGGGGAGGTCGTGAAAGTGGAAGGACAGATTGAACTCCCAGTCCTCGTCGGAGAGCCGCCCTGTCAAGCCTTCGCGATGGTCAACTTCCTGGTAGTGAGGGCCACTTCAGTCTATAACGCTATCTTCAGATGACACAGCCAGAATCTAATCCGCGCCGTCGCTTCAGCATATCACTAGAAAATAAACTTTATAACGCCAAACGGTGTGGGAGAAGTCAGGGGAGATCAACCACAGTCCAGGGAGTGCTATGCCATGGTACTCAAGGGCAAAAATGCGTCAGAATCGCTGCCGATTAAGCTACTCGATCTGATAGACGAAGCCTAGGGGACTCAGCTCGCCGAATACCTCATCTCCATCCCTCTGTGCAAAGGCGATAGTGAGAAGGTCATTCAGATCGGCTCCTCTCTAGGCAGTAGCACCCGGCAGAGCCTCACCCAGTTTCTTCAAAACAATGCAGACGTCTTTGCATGGGCTCCCGTAGACATGCCCGGCATAGACCCGGAGGTCAGCACCCACAGACTCGGTATTGATCCGACCTGCAGGCCGGTGAAACAAAAAAGAAGACATTTTGCCCTGAAGAGGCGGCAGGCAATCAAGGAAGAAGTGGAGAGGCTCTTGAGAGCTGACTTCATTCGGTAAATTCAATATCCGGACTGGCTGGCGAACGTGGTCTTGGTAAAGAAAGCCAATGGAAAGTGGAGGACCTGCGTTGATTTCACCGACCTGAACAAAGCTTGTCCCAAGGACAGCTACCCGCTCCCAAAAATTGACTAGCTGATAGATGCCACCGCAGGACACGAACTGCTAAGCTTCATGGACGCCTTCTCCGGGTACAACCAGATCAGGATGTATGAATCAGACATACCGAAGACTTCCTTCATAATAGATCAGGGAACCTACTGTTACTGTGTCATGCCTTTCGGCCTAAAGAATGGCGGGGCCACATACCAGAGGCTCATGAACAAGCTCTTCAAGGAACAGATGGCCGCAACATGGAAGTCTATGTAGACGACATGTTGGTCAAAAGCCAAAGCGCACATGATCATGTCTCCAATCTGAAAGAGACATTCGAAGTCCTCAGGGAGCATAATATGAAGCTCAACCCCTCCAAGTGCACTTTTGGTGTCAGTTCGGGAAAATTTCTAGGATTCATGGTAAGTCGGAGAGGGATCGAAGCGAATCCAGAAAAGATCAAAGCCGTGGTGGAGCTCACCCCACCAAAGACCATCAGAGAAGTGCAACGGTTAACAGGGATGGTGGCCGCACTGGGGCGCTTTATCTCAAAGTCTGCAGAGAGATGCCTGCCCTTCTTCAACGCCATCAAAGGAATCAAGACAGCATCCTGGACAGAGGAGTGCCAAGTCGCGTTCGAAGAGTTGAAGCAGTATCTGTCTTCTCCACCATTGTTGACAAAGCCGGAGCTGGGGGAAGAGCTGCTCTTGTACTATCCGTAAGCTCCCTGGCACTGGCAGCTATGCTGATCCGAGAAGAGCACAACCAACAGAAACCGATCTAGTATGTTAGCAAGGCCCTACACGACACTGAAATCAGGTACCAATGGGTTGAGAAATTGGCATATGCCCTGATCATGGCGGCCAGAAAGCTGAGGCCGTATTTTCAAGCCCACACAATAAAGGTCCTGACCGATCAACCGCTCAGACAAGTTCTCCACACGCCAGACTCTTCAGGGTGACTTGTGAAATGGGCCATAAAGTTGAGCGAATTTGAAATCCAGTACCTGCCTAGGCCGGCGATAAAAGCTCAAGTGCTGGCAGATTTCGTGGCCGAGTGCACCGTCCACCAGCAAAAAATCGAATCTGAAGTTGCCCGAACCCCGTTTGTAGAGAATGCAACTACGATTGGGGAACAGACAAAAGCTGAGACTGAACTAGTGAGAGCGGAAAACATTCCTGTACCAGCAGAACATAATCCATCGTCCAACGAACCGCTCTGGGAAGTATATGTGGACGGATCTTCAAACAAGGTTGGTTGTGGAGCCGGTTTGGTTCTCACTGGACCCGATAGCTTTGTTTTGGATTATGCGCTGAGGTTCGGATTCCGTGCGTCCAACAATGAGGCAGAATACGAGGCTCTCATCGCCGGAATGAACCTAGCAGTCCAGACCAGCGCCCAAAGGCTGAAGGCGTATTGTGACTCCCAGCTGGTCACAAACCAAATCCAAGGAGTCTATGAGGCGCGCAACGAGCGCATGATCAAGTACCTCTCTAAGGTGCGCCAGTTGGCCGGCAAGTTCAAAAACTTCGAGGTCATCAGAATCCCTAGAACGGAGAATGCAAAGGCGGATGTGCTGTCTAAGCTGGCGGCATCCGGTTACACCACTCTTGGGAGTATATGTATGGAATTTCTGAAGAAATCCAGTATCGAAAATGAGGCTGTCGAGGTGATGCAGGTCGAGCAGGAGCCGTGCTAGATGGACGAGATCATTGATTACTTGCGCAGTGGGAAGCTCCCCAAAGCGAAGAAGGAAGCCCGCAAAGTGATACAGAGAGCAGCCCGATTCTCCCTAGATGGTGAAAGTCTGTACAAAAGGTCATACACCATTCCGTACCTAAAATGCCTCCGGCCAAGCAACGCCGCATACACTCTGCAAGAGACTCACAAAGGAATATGCGGAGAGCACCTGGGGGGCAAGGGTTTGCCCATCAAAGTATTGCTAAGAGGCCTGTATTGGCCAACCTTGAGGCAAGACGCTCTGGACCTAGTCAAAAAGTGCGAAAGATGCCAAAAGTTCTCTCCCACCATCCATCAACCCGATGTGTCCATGACCCCAATCATCAGCCCCCTCCCTTTCGCAGTTTGGGGTATGGACATCTTAGGCCCCTTCCTGCCTGCCTCCAGGAGGCGTGAGTTCGTTGTGGTAGCCATTGACTACTTTACCAAGTGGGTGGAGGCTGAACCTCTGGCTAAGATCACAGAGCAAAACATGCAGACCTTCTTCTGGAAGTCAGTAGTTTGCAGATTCGGTATTCCTCGCGTCTTGATAACGGACAACGGGAGGCAGTTCGACTGGCAGAACTTTCAAAAATTCTGCTCTGACTTGAAGATCGAACAGAGATTCACTTCAGTGGCACACTCTCAGACGAATGGGCAAACCGAAGTAACGAACAGAATCCTACTCCACAGGATCAAAAAGAGGCTGGACGAGAAAGCAAGTCGATGGGCAGACGAAGTTTATCACGTCCTCTAGGCGTATCGCACCACGCCGCGAACCGCTACAGGGGAATCGCCATTCAACTTGTCTTTTGGAACTGAGGTCATAATACCCGTCGATGTTGGCGTCCCGTCTCCCAGAACCACCAACTTCAATGAGCAGACCAATGGAGATGGGTTCCGTGCAAACCTCGACTTGCTAGAGGAAGCCCGAGAAGAATCCCGAATCAGAGTCGCAGCCTACAAACAGAAAGTGTCCCGCTATCACGACCTGAAGATACGCCCAAGAGAATTCCGAGTAGGAGACCTAGTCCTGAGAAAGGCTGCTATCTCACAACCAAAGAAGGTAGGCAAACTCTTCCTGACCTGGGAGGGGCCGTACCGAGTGAAAGAGATAATTCGCCCGGGGAGTTACAGACTAGAGACGCTTGGGGAGCACCAACTACCCCACGCCTGGAACTCAAGGAACCTCCGAAAATACTATCAGTAATTGGCCGCCCGGCCTCGAAAGTGACATTGTAAAAAAAAAAAACTTTGAATGCGAATGATAAAGAGGACTCTTTGCAAATCTCCTAGCTCTCCTACTAGGAAACCCAGTTCACTAAAACTTGGGTACTCGTGTAGACACCCCATTTTGACCGAACCCCATTTAGCCTCATTTGATTAAAACCTTATTAAACTGGTAGTTAGTATCGCATTTTATTTTCTGTAAGGTAGGTCAGGTCCTAATAAGGAGTAGAAGTATGGTAGATTATCCACGATGGGTGGCCCAATTAAAAGGAAGGGAAAAATATATTAGTTGCTTTATTAGGATTGTATGGAATTGAATTAGTGTAATAGGGGCTGTCCAAGGAAGAGTGGGACCTGCATTTATCATAAAAGGGGAGTGGTTTATCGAGACAAGGGTGTGCCCATGTCAATACTAGCTCATAAATTAGCTAATGAGGGCTGTCCTTGGGAAAAGGGGTGGGGGCGATTATATCATTTCCTTCAAAAGTCACCGAATTAGGGCTTTCAAGAGGTCCTCATCTCTTTTTCTTTGTTTGGGGGGGGGGGGGTAGAAAACCCTAGCCGCAAGAAATAACAGAGGGGAGAAGATGGGAAATGGCAGCTCCAACACCACCTCCTCCACCTACCTTCGTCAGCTAGCACCACCGCCATCTCCATCGATTCCGGCAAGCTTGCCGAAATCCGACCTCCCTACCCAAATCAACCACCACCAAACCCTTCCCCATTTTCAGCCACCATTACCATCTTCCACCTCCCAAAACCCAGAATCCCCATAAACCCTTTTTCCCCGGTCGGATTCTCACCGGAATCCGACAACCTCCATCTCCGACCACCTCCATATTCACAGCCGCATCTTCCATCCTCCTCTTACCCATCCTTCGATTCCCCCATCTGTTGGCCACGATTCTGCAAATCCGAAACCCTCTTCTCCGGCCACCGACCCTCACCTCTGCAAAACCCTCTTATTCCATTTCCATCCATCGAAGAAAAGAAACAAAACAGAGAATCGGAGAGAGGGAGATACAGAGAGAGAGAGATTTTGTGGGAAGAAAATTGTAGAGGAAGGGAAAGGGAGCCACCACCGTTCTTCTCATTCTTCTTCTTCTTCTTCTTTTTCTCCGACGGGTTTGCCGGAATCCGGCAAAGCCATCGGCAACCCTCAGCCATTTTCTGCCAAACCCATTACAGAGCCCTCTTCATCGTTTTCTCCTCCCACCATCAGACCAAGCTCCCATCTCCACCATCCAGCCAAGCCACCATCAACCACCATCTTCTCCGGCATCCACAATCCTCTCAAACCCTTTCTCATTTAAACCCATCTTCTCAAACCTACCCTCTAAATCCAAACCCTTCTCCAATAACCTCCACTCGAACCCATTTCGCCCATCATCCTAGCCACTAATTTTCGAGAAATTTCATCTCCACTCCTCCCATTTTCATCCCCGTCATCTAACCCTTATAGCCACCACTAACTTCACCGACTTGGGGAGAGCCTTAGACCAGGGGAGCTCCATTTGGAACTTTGATTTGTTGGAAAGAAAAAAAAAACCGAGATAGCGAAGTGGAGGTCAGATCCAGCACTTTATATTGCAGTTTCTTCCTCAAGCAGCTTTTGTGAGTAGATCCCTCTCTAAAGTTGATTTTTCGTTAAGGAAGTAAAAATGCATTAAGGAAGAAGTTGATTTTTCATCTTGCTGGCAAGTCTTTGAGAATTGGGTTTGATTTACACTTGCTCTGTTTTTTTTTATGCAAAATAACTGAGTAGAAATTTCCAGTGTTGATGGAATTGAATCTAAATTTCCTGTGTTGATGGAATTGAATCTCTCGGATTAGAGTCCCGTCTTGTGTGGTCATATACTTTCTTGTTGAAAAATTACCAAACTTGTTGAAAATTGTTAAGCCATTTGTAAGCTGTCAAAATGGTTGTTCTCATGAGTGGAATAACAATTGGCCATAATGGCATATACTTTCTCTGTGAAAATATTTGTTCAGGTCATTTCCATGATTGTTTATCTGTTGGCCTTAGAATTGTATCTCTCATGAACTTGTCTACTAACTTGTTACAATCTTAAGTTGATAAAACACTTGGTAGAACAGTACTGGTCATATTGGATCTAATAAACCGAATAGATAATTGTGCATTCAAGTTTAGATGTGTTCAGGTTAATATGATGGTCATTTGGTCTATTAAGTTTTGAAATTAGACATGATTCTCTACTTTGAGTGTTTGCACTTGTGTATCGGTACTTACTTCATTCATAAAGATTGGAGGCTCTGCATAAAGTGTGGTTCTAATTTTGGTCTATGAGTTAGTTTCCAATGTTGACATGAACTCATGTTTATAAAGTTGTAGTGGTTGTAGGGGCGATGAAGGCGCTAGCCCAAGCCCATCGTTACGAGACTTGCTCAGTCCAAGTAATGCTCCCCTCCTTTGTATATAGGAGACTTGCCCAGTCTCATCAGAACCATTGTCTACGTCATTTGTGTCTCGGAGACAAGCATTGTCTCATATAGAGAGTTTCCCCTTTAGGAGGCTTACCTAGCCTCATGTTAGAGTGGTCTCCTCTTTTAGAGCGAGTCTTTGACTTGGTAGTGTTATTAGAGAGTCTCTGACTCATTTGTACTCCCTCCCTAGTGTTATTAGTTAGGAGTTTTTCCATTCGAGACTAACTCAGTCTTATTGAAGCTTTCCTGCTTGAGATCTTAGATTGTTTTCTCTGTTCTTGGGGCGCTATCTTTCTTGTTGTGGTTCGTCTCTTTGAGGCGTTAGTTGCTTGTTTGGGGTTTTTCCTTTGGATTTAGGGCTCTGCCCTAGTTTGTGGTTGTGCTTGCGTGTTCCCTTTAAGAGTGAAAACATTTAAAGGTCCAAAACATTGGAAAAGCTTTAAAATCCAAAAAATATTAGAAATTTGAAACTCAAAAACATTTGAAAACTTTAAAAATATCAAAAACATTTGAAAAACATTTGAAAACTTTAAAAATATCAAAAACATTTGAAAAACATTAAAAAACCTTAAATCAGCTAAAGTGTTGAGTTTTATAGCGTATTAGGAGAGTTCGTTTTGAACTACGTTGGCTTGATCCTCTTCCACGAGGTACGTAGTGCAGCTTGGGATCTTCATCCCAAGTCCAGCCAAACTTTGTAAATAAATGCTTTAACCATTTTTCTTCAAAATCTTGTTTTCAACAAGATCTTCCTCTAGAGTTAGGAGTTTGTCCTAGATAGAGAGTTTTAGAGTTAGGAGTTTGTCCTAGATAGAGAGTTTTAGAGTTAGGAGTTTGTCTTTGATTTGTTGTGTGGTTATTTTGTGCTTGTCTTAGAGTTAGGGGTTTGTCGTAGAGTTATAGGAGCGCCTCCGTCCGGTTAGTTGGCGATCCACATCGCCGACTGATGACTAGAGTAGGATACGTTAGTCCACCCTTTTGTTTTCCTTAGAACGCACAGCCTAGTTACACATAGGTTGTAGGAACCACCTGAATTAGCTTAGGGCTAACTTGCATTTATTTATGGCATATAGGGTGTCCTAAAATCTACAATTCACTTGAATTTAAATAATCGTTCAAGAAGCTTTAATAATTATTCCGGTCTTTTAGATCGAGTCTAAGATAAAGGTTTAGGTGTCTTAGGCATCCTAGCTTAGAATAGGCGCGAAGAAGTACGTTGCCTTGATTCTCGTGGAGGCGGGGATACGTAGGCTTCTTTGGATGAACAACAGACCATTCAAGGACTCGGGCTAAATCGTTTAGAGTTTTAGGATTTGTTGTGTTGTTATATTGTATATTTTGTTGTGTTTTCTTACTTTCTTGTGCAGACCTATACCTTTAGCTGTAGCATGTATGTGTTTGTTCACCAGAACTTAAACACCCATTAGGCATGTTACTCATAACCTAGCTATGTTTAGGTGACACATTTATTTCGGTTCTTTTGTATGTGCTTATTTTCATCTCCGAGACATGCATGATTAGATAGACGTTTTCTCGGAGATGCGTGTTCCCATTTAACATGTTTTTTGCCCAAAACTCTTCGAGGTTAATAATAAATGGCATAAGAGACCAAGTGTTCGCACTCGGGCGAAGTGGGGGTGCTCTTCAGACCTTCCCCATTCGTCATCAGGCACGGACCTTTTGTATCTCTGGTTATCCATTACAAACAGAGCATTTGTTTTGGTTCCATGGTGTATCCATGGATGGCGACTCTGAGTTATTTTTAGGTACATCTCGGTTTCGAGCCCTGGCTCCTGATCAGGATGTATCTCTTTCTTTTTATATCGTCACTCGTGCTATGTTGTGAGGGTGGCACCGTTTCGAGAGTTCCTTGGCAGAGCTCTCCTTCACATTGTGGAGATCTAGAGGATGTAGGAACTCGTTTCCTCATCATCCTCGGATCGGGGTCCACAGGCTGGCGACTCTGCTGGAGAGTTCTTGAAACATTGCTTAACTCTTTAAAAATGCCATTTTTACTAACTTTGGAGAAATTTGAGCTAAAATCATTTTAAATGGGAACTCTATCGTTAGAATCCAGGGGCATCAGATAGGTGCGTAATTAAAACAAGGATTCACACACCACTTTCATGCATGCATATATTATCTGTTTTGTGGTTACTTTCTGCTATGGTTTGCTGTGGATATACTGTCAGATGACCTATTCGAGATACTATGAGTAGGAGCCGTGAGGGCTATACCCGCCTTCTAGTGCCACCGCACCAGTAGTATACTCAGCACCTGAACACTTCGTGTGTAAAACAGACATAGTTCGTACACTGGACTCTATGTCACAGTGTAAGGATTAATCATTGAAGAAATTAACACACTACATGGTCATGCTTGAAGACGTACCTCACAAGAGTCAAAGGAGCTAAGTGGAGCTCACATCATCTCTCAAGCAAGCATACACAAGATGGAAGATCAATTGAAGACCAAGACTAAAGAGAAGTTGAAGGTTACATCCTCTCTCTTTAGATTTCCAAGACAAGGCAAAGTGTTTTCAAAAGAGTTTTTCAAAAACACTTAAGAACTAAAATGGTTTAGTGAATGATTATGTGGTGGACCAATATGTTGGGACCCTCATAAACATTCCAAAATTATCATAAGAGTTGAGTTCTAAAAGCCAAAAATCAAACAAGCAATAAAAATATAAAAACTGCTGATTTTTAGGCTTCTCGGAACTCCGAGAAATGGTCCAGTAGCTTCTGGCCATTTTCTCGGAACTCCGAGAAATGGTCCAGTAGGAAATTTCCATATTCTGGCCGTTCTCTCGGAACTCCGAGAATATTTCTCGGAACTCCGAGAATGGTTCTCGGAGCTCCGAGAATGGTTCTCGGAGTTTCGCGACAGACCAAAATATAGCCGTTGGGATTTGAATTAATTTTTGATTTTTGATATCCACACCCCCAAACGGTCATATTTTGATGAGGGACTATATATACAACATCAAGAGGATTATTTCCTCTCTCTTGAATATTTGACAAACTTCCTCAAGCTTTCAAGAATACTTGCAACCCATTTGAGCTTAAGATTTTGTTTTTCTTCCCAAACTTGCCTTGCAACTTGCAAATCTATTGAGTTGGGATTTAGAGCTTTCACTTGCAACCATCATTGAAGAGCAATCAAGGGACTTCAAAGAGAATCAAGCTTTCAAGAAGAAGCTAAGCTATTCAACTTTCATTTCTTGTAAAGGTGTAAGGGCATCCTATCTTAATTCCCTAGAGAGCAATCGCTTAGAACTCGGCGAAGAAGGAGAGTCGTTGTAAAGGTGTAAGGGCATCCTTATTTAATATCCCTTGGAAGTGTAACCGCCTCGGAGCCGGGCATCGTGGAGGTCTCGCATAGTGGAAAATCTTGAGGACGGTCTTAAGAAGAGTGGAGTAGGGCTTTGCCCGAACCACTATATATCGGTGTGTTCTTTCCTTTTCTAGCACTTTCATTATTGTTCTTGGTTTGGAATTTCATTTGTTTCTAATCTCATTTGAACTAATCAAAAATTTAATCTAGAGAAGAAAATTCAAATTAGGATAACTACTTAAATTTTCAAAAGGCATAATTTTAGTGTTAAAATCAATTCACCCCCCATCTTGTCTATTTCAATTGGTATCAAAGCCTCGTCTCTAATTTTTAAAACCCTAACCGGTCTAGAGGAAAGATTCTAAAAAATGGCAAACCATCCTCAACACCATGAAGGTTACTCAAACACTAGGCCACCCTACTTTGATGGAACAAACTATGGATTTTGGAAAACCAAAATGAAAATCTTTTTAACCCAAGATTACCAAATGTGGAGAGCAATTAATAATGAATATATATTACCCACTAGAAATCTAAATGATTGGACCGAAGCCGAACAACAAGCCTCAAACTACAACGCCAAAGCCATGAATTCCCTAATTTGTGTTTTGTCTCCCGGAGAATTCAATAGTGTCAAATTTGAATTCGGCTAAGGAAATTTGGGACACCTTAGAAGTCACCCATGAGGGAACCAACCAAGTTAAAGAATCTAAAATGAATCACTTATTTAGGCAATATGAACTCTTTCAAATGACACCCGATAAAACTATTGCCGACATGTACATTAGATTCACGAACCTTGTAAATGGATTAAGGGGACTTGGAAAGCAATTTTCAAATAGAGATTTAGTGACCAAAATCCTTAGATCCCTACCTTTGTCTTGGGAATCCAAAACCTCCGCAATCACCGAAGCCAAGGACATGAATACATTGAACTTAGATGAACTAATAGGGTCCTTGATAACCCATCCGATGATTTTCAAAATAAAAGCACCCGAAATTGAAACTAAAATTGAAAAAGGAAAAGGAGTTGCTTTTGCTTGCAATGTAGGTGAAAATGAAGATGCAAAGGAAGACATCGAAGATGAAGTTGCCCTCCTAACAAGAAGGATCAAATTCTTGCAAAAGAACATGGGAGGTATGAAAAATAGAAGGACCAATCCTCAATTTAAGAAGAAAGAAGAGCTCGGTGATGGATCGTCTCAACCCCGATGCTATGGATGCAAGAAGCTTGGACACATTCGCCCAGATTGTCCACTCAACAATGAGCCTTCTTCAAACAACCGTTTCAAGAGAAGAGAAGACAAGAGAGGAATGACCGCCACATGAGATGAGGAAATTGAAAGTGAAGGCGAACAAAATGATGGAGAAGATTGCTTGATTGCAAGAAACGTTTGCTTCATGGCCTCAAAAAATGACGACCAAGAGGTAAATACTTTAAATAATGTCATTTTTTTAAAAGAAGTTCTAGATTCCTTGCAAAATGCACATGATGAACTTGAGATTGAATTTGATAAAAATGCATCACCTGAAAATTCTCTCTCTAACATGACAAAAGAATTTGGTTGGTTAAAGAAAGACCATGAATTTTTAGAGGATGAAAATGAAAAATACAAAATTGAAATTCATGATTTAAATGCTTCTATCAAAATCTTAAATGAAAATCGTCAAGAACTTTCTATTGAAAACAACAAGCTAAAGCATGAAAATAGTAAACTATCTTTTGAATATGATGAACTAAAGAAACTATTTGAAAATTTTGAACATAGTTCATTGAAATTGGATAGGCTTGTTAACATTCAAAGAATGCCACATGATAAAAGTGGACTTGGACATAAATGGAATACTACAATATCCAACTATAAAAACAAACTTTTAAAGGCTTCTTCTAGTAGTACCAAAACTTGCTTTTATTGTGGTTTAGAAGGTCATTATAAAGTTGCTTGCATGCATGTTAAACAAGATAAAATCAAATTGAACTCTAAAGTGAAAATAAATGAACATAGCAAGATTAGGAAGATTTGGGTACCTAAAGGATCTCACTTGCCTATTCATATGTAGGTATGCCTTAAAAGCCATAACAAGAAGAACACATGGTACCTTAATAGTGGATGCTCTAGACACATGACCGGAGACCTCACTCAATTTGCATCCCTATCACTCAAGGATGGTGGAGAAGTTACCTTTGGAGATGACAAGAAAGGAAAAGTCAAAGGAGAAGGCACCATAGGTAACTCTACCTCTCCCATACATGATGTGCTTTATGTTGATGGCTTATCCCATAATCTTATTAGCATTAGTCAATTATGTGATAATGGTTTTGAAGTAGTCTTCAACCCCGACAAATGCATTGTTAAAAATAAGATAGATGGAAAAGTGAAATTCATAGGTTCTAGAGACAATAACATTTACACTATTGGATTAGACGATCTTATACTCCAAAATGTGACTTGTCTTAATGCCATTAGTGAAGATTCTTGGTTGTGGCATAGGAGGTTGGGTCATGCCGGAATGGATCTCATTTTGACCCTCTCCTCAAAAGAAATTGTTAGAGGATTGCCTAAGTTCAAATACACCAAAGATCACATTTGTAGAACTTGTCAATTAGGAAAACAATTAAAAAGCTCATTTGCCCCTAAAAATATGATTTCAACCACCTACCCCTTGCAACTACTTCATATGGATCTTTTTGGACCAATGAAGACTAGTAGCCTAGGTGGAAAGAAGTACGTGTTTGTAGTTGTGGATGACTACTCACGATTTACATGGGTCATATTTTTAGCACATAAAGGTGAAACCTATGAAAATTTCCTTAAATTGTGTAATCAAATACAAAATGAAAAGGGTATTGCCATATCTTACATTAGAAGTGACCATGGAACGGAATTTGAAAATATACATTTTGACACTTACTGTAATGAACATGGCATCAAACACAATTTTTCGGCACCTAGGACACCTCAACAAAATGGGGTTGTAGAAAGAAAGAACCGAACCCTCCAAGAAATGGCTAGAATTATGTTGCATGAAAATGATCTCCCTAGATACTTTTGGGCGGAGGCGGTTAGCACCGCTTGCTATATCATAAATAGGGTATATATAAGGCCAATTTTTAAGAAAACACCTTATGAGCTTTGGAAAAACTTGAAACCAAATATAAGCTATTTTAGAGTGTTTGAATGTAAATGCTTCATCTTAAACATTAAAGATAATTTGTACAAATTTGATAAAAAGTCGGATGATGGCATATTCTTAGGGTATTCTTCACATAGCAAGGCATATAGAGTATTTAATAGAAGAACCCTAGTTGTAGAAGAATCCATGCATGTGACATTTGATGAGAGAGAGCCAACGCCTCAAGAAATGCCACATGATGAGGATGAACCTATTGAACATCTCTTACCTAAGACAAATGTTCCTCCCCATGCATCTACAAGTGATACATTACCTAGTGAGGAAGGAGAAAATGAAGATGATGACTCATTGCCTAGGGATAGGAGAATATTGGTAGATCATCCTGAATTCCAAATCTTGGGTGATGCCACATCGCCGGTAAGAACTAGATCATACTATCGTAGTGTGAGCAATAATTTGGCGTTCCTATCCGAATTAGAGCCTAAGTCCATCAAGGAAGCCGAAAAGGATGAATATTGGTTGATGGCTATGTAAGAAGAATTGAGTCAATTCGAAAGGAACAAGGTGTGGAGGCTAGTGCCTAGACCTAGTGATCATCGAGTCATTGGCACGAGATAGGTGTATAGAAACAAATTGGATGAAAATAGAATTATCACTAGAAATAAAGCTAGGCTTGTAGCTCAAGGGTACAATCAGGAGGAGGGAATAGACTATGATGAGACTTTTGCTCCTGTTGCCCGTATGGAAGCTATTAGGATACTCTTGGCATATGCATTTCATAAAGGATTTAAACTATATCAAATGGATGTCAAAAGTGCCTTCCTAAATGGCTATATCCAAGAGGAAGTGTATGTTGAGCAACCTCCAGGTTTTGAGGACTACAAACATCCAAATCATGTCTTCAGGCTTGATAAAGCTTTATATGGATTAAAGCAAGCTCCTAGAACTTGGTATGAGAGGCTTTGCACTTTCTTAGTGGAAAAAGGATTTGAGATGGGAAAGGTGGACAAAACATTATTTATCAAAAGAGAAAATCAAGATATTCTCCTTGTCTAGATTTATGTGGATGACACCATCTGTGGCTCAACTAATCAAAAAATGTGTGATGAATTTGCAACTCTAATGAAAAATAAATTTGAAATGAGCATGATGGGAGAGTTAACCTACTTCTTAGGACTCCAAATTAAATAATACCAAAATAGAATATTTATAAATCAAGAAAAATATACAAGGGAGTTACTAAAGAAGTATGGCATGGATAGTAGTAAGACATCAAGAATTCCCATGAGTACAACTGCTAAGCTAGAAAAAGATGAATTTGGCAAATCTATAGATCAAAAGATGTATAGGGGTATGATAGGTAGCTTACTCTATTTGACAGCCAGTAGACCAGACATTATGTTTACTGTCTGTCTCTGTGCTCGATTGCAATCGGATCCAAAAGAGTCTCACCTATCGGCAGTCAAGAAGACCTTCAAATACTTAAGAGGAACCCAAAGTCTAGGACTATGGTTTGAAAGATCATCTGCCTTCACTCTCATTGGATATTCAGATGCAGACTTTGCTGGATGTAGAGTGGATAGGAAAAGCACTAGTGGGACTTGTGAATTCTTGGAAAAATCACTTGTTTCATGGTTTAGAAAGAAACAAAATTTAGTAGCTCTGTCCACAACAGAAGCAGAATATGTGGCAGCTGGAGCTTGCTGTGCACAAGTCCTAGATGAAAAGCACATTGATGGACTATGCAATTAAAATGGAAAATATTCCCATCCAATGTGACAATACTAGTGCTATAAGTTTAACAAAGAACCCCATACAACACTCTAGAACAAAACATATTGAGATTAGGCACCACTTCATTAGAGATCACTCACAAAAATGGGATATTTGCTTAAAATATATCAACACTGAGGATCAATTGGCGGATATCTTTACAAAACCCCTTAGTGATGATAGAATTTGTTATATCCGAAGTGCCTTAAATATTTGGAGTGCGGATCAAGTCAAAGAAATTGCCAAGTAAATACTTTGTGCCTTTCATCAGCGTATCTATATAGTATTATATATATATATATATATATATATATCATCTTGGATTGGTAGTATCTGCATGAATGAGATGTCAAATATTAATCTTAAAAATCACTCAATTGATACTCTTAGCCTTCTTAGTTTTCTAAGTTGGAGAGGTATCTTCACTTTAATTAAAAATACATAACAATTTGACTTATGTCAACATCTCGATCATGAACAGGTATATGTGCATTACTTGGTTAAATATATTTATACCATAAGCATTGATTTAGGGGGAGTACCTAACTCATCTTCAATTACTCCTAAATTTCTATACATTTTAGTTCACCCTTTCTGTCGATGACAAAAGGGGGAGAAGTTTGAAATTGATTATCCATTCAATTGCCTATATGCACCATATGCTTTTAATTGTTATAATTTATCTATGTGCATATATTGAGGGGGAGTTACAACAATCACTTGCTGTGGACCCCGATCCGAGAGGGGCGGGGGACGTGCCCCCACGCGAGTCTCGCGATCATCCACGTGAAGGAGAGCTCCGCCAAGGAACTCTCGAAAGAGTGCCCCTCACAGCATGAGCGGCGATGTGAAGTGAGATACCTCTCGATTCGGGGACCAGTCCGGATTCGAGACGCACCTCGAATAAAGAAAGAGTCGCCATCCAAGGAAGTAGGCCCTGGATCCCATGATGTGCTCTGTCGCAACAGATAACCAGAGATATAAAAGGTCCGTGCCTGATGACGAATGGGGAAGGGGTTAGGCGCCCCCAATTCGCCCAAGTGCGAGCACCTGGTCTCTTATGCCATTTATTATTAACTTTGAAGAATTTTGGGCGAAAATCATGTGAAATGGGAACGAAGATCCCCGAGATAACATCTAGCTAATCATGCATATCTCGGAGATGAATAAGAAGCACACACAAAAAGAAATGAAAGATATGACACCTAAGAATAGCTAGGTTATGAGTGTCATGCCTGATTGGTGTCTAAGTTCTGGTGGACAAACACATGCATGCTACAGCTAAGAGTATAGGATCTGTACATGAAAGTAAGAAAACACAGTAAAACACACACCACAACACGACTCCACACAACAAACCCTAAACTCTAATGCGATAATTGACTCGGACCAAGATGGCCATCCATCTTAGCTGCACTACGTATCCCGGCCTCGGGAAGAATCAGAGCCAACGTAGTTCGGCGACCTATGCTAAACTACAATGCCTAACCTTCTAGGACCGCTATCCTAGACTCGATCAACTAGACCTGACTAGTTTTTAAAGCTTCTTGCGCCATTGCTTAAGTTCAAGTGAATGGTAATTTTTAGGACTCCCTATATGCCCTAACTAATGCAAGCGGACCCTACACCCTATGTGTGACTAGGCTGTGCGTCCTAAGGAAAACCATGGGCTCTCTAAGCGCGTTCTAGTCTAGCCATCGGCTCGACTAAGTGTCTAACCGACCACGACCTGAGACTTCCTAACTCTAGGGACACTCACACGACCAGACACGGCAAAGCAACATAATCAGGACAGACTCCACACTCTAAGACACCCCCAAACGCCCAGGACTGACTCCTAACTCTATGGGAGGATCTTTTGAAAATTGTTGGTAAAGTTATTTTGAAGAATTTTTGTAGTTTTGGAAGGTTTTGAAGTTGTGAAAATTGTGAAAGTTGTGAAGTTGTGGAAATTGTGGAAATTGTTTACAAAAATGGTGACTGAACTCAGGATGCCAGCTGCACGCCTGAGCTGCCTACGTACCCCTCAGCTAGGGATCAAGCCATCCGTAGTTCGGACCAGATTTTCCTAACTACACTCTAATGACTCGAGATTTTTGAGATTTTTTGATTTTTCAGATGTTTTTGATTTTTTCGACACAAGAGGACGGAATCCTATCATCACAAGGGGAGGACAGACTCCTGATATCCCGCAAAGGTTGGACAGCATCCTATGCTTTGCGGGGGGGAATGAACAGAATCACGACTCTGCAAGGGTTGGACAGCATCCTATACCTTGCAGGAGCGGACAAAATCACATGACTTGATGAGGGGATGGACAGAATCCTAACCCCTATGATGATAGGACGGACTCCTGAAAGACTGAAGTACTGACTCCTATGCTGAAGACCGACTCTGAAAGATGGAAGGACGGAATCCTAAATTTTATGAAGGGATAGGACAGAATCCTAAACTCTACAGGGGTAGGACAGACGCCTAAACCCTAGGATGGTAAGACTGACTCCTAAACTCTCTGGGACTGACTCTAAAGAGAAAAAAATCCCTTAACCTGCGGAAACTCTAAGGCAGGAAGGGAAGGGGTTGGCTCAAGAAGCATTCCGTCATAGCCTTGACCCGACGAGGCGCTCCCAAAATCGACAGGATGTCGAGATGCAAAGAGTACCCCAAGGAAATACCCCATGCCTGCATAGTTCGAATATTCACATTGAGGAACACAAATCAAGATGAAAAGCTACAACAAGGTATTACATCCAAAACCCCTATATGCCCTACGCTAAAGTGAAGTCCTCCTGAATTCCGCTAACCCAAATGAGCCCAAACAGTGAAATTGTGAATTGACAAATCCAAACAGGGCACCTTCCGATTCCGACAACAATACAAGTGAAAGCCTTGCTATAAGGAGATGGAGGCCAACAAATCATCCCTTGCGATAATACCTTGAATTAATAGCTCGCGCATTTTGTTTCCAAAGTGCACAGGCAATACAATTGGTCATAAGATACATAGCAGATCGTGTAAAACCATTTAACTTGGGCAGTGCAAGAAATCAAGAATGTGAAGTGGGTATTAAGATTTTGCTGCCTTTGCCTATGCAATTAACCAATGACATTAACATTATTAGCATTTCCCTCAAAGAGTATCACAGTTCTATAAGTGTCCAGACAGGAAATCACTTGGAACAGAGGAAACAAGCTGAGTTTACGATTTTTTTTAACTAGAGATCAAAGCATTTTACCAATGAAATTAGAGTGCAAGGAAAGGGATTACCGAGTAGGAACGACCTTGGATCGCCTTTGCCGGAGTTCTTTAACAGGAAACCAATTCCTGCAATGTCGAAGGCATGAGTTGCGAAGCGAAAATCCGGTTGGTGACCAGACGAAGACGAACCACTGACCCTCTCTCTCTCTCTCTCTCTCTCTCTCTCTCTCTCTCTCTCTCTCTCTCTTTTCTTTTTCTTTTGGATAAATATCTCAAAATCGGAGGAGGAGGTGCGGTGGCTGTGGGGGAGGTAGAAAAAATGATTTGGGTTTTTGGAATGGGTTTGGGAAAATGGCAGAGGGTGACCGGTGGTGACGGTGGCCGATGGAGATGAGGGAGGAGAGGATGGCCGGTGGGTCGGATTTACAGGGGATTCGGCTGGGTTTGGGGTTGGGGTCGCAGAAATGGGTTAAAAGTGGTGAAGATGGGTTTTGGTGGTGTGTGTGGACCCCGATCCGGGAGAGAGGTGGGGGACGAGCCCCCAGCGGCCTCTTGGATCATCCACGTGTGAAGGAGAGCTCTACCAAGGAACTCTCGAAATGGTTGCCACCCTCATAGCATAGCACGAGTGGCGATATAAAAGAGATACCTCTCGATTCGGGAACAAGTCCGGATTCGAAACGTACCTAAACAAACTCAGAGTCGCCATCCACGGTATACGGCCATGGATCCTTTAAACAAAAATATGCTCTGTATACCATGGATAACCAGAAATATATATGGGTTCGTGCCTGATTACGAATGGAGAAGGTCTGAGAGCACCCCCAATTCGTCCGAGTGCAAGCACTTGGTCTCTTATGCCATTTATTATTAACCTCGAAGAGTTTCGGACGAAAATCATATGAAATAGGAACAATTCTCAGGAATCGTCTACCTAAGCATGCATTTCCTGAGAATAAAGAAATAAGCACACACAAAATGAAATGACAAGAATGTGTCACCTAAGCAAAGCTAGGTTATGAGTGACATGTCTAATGAGTGTCTAAATTCTGATGTGCAAACACATGCAAGCTATAGCTAAAGGTATAGGATCAGTACTAAAAAGTAAGAAAACATATCAAATCATACAATAACTACACAACAAATCCTAAGACTTAAATTATTAGCCTGAGTCCTCGGATGGTCTGGTATTCATCCAAAGAAGCCTACGTATCCCCGCCTCCACGAGAATCAAGGCAACGTAGTTCTTCGCGCCTATTCTAAGCTAGGATGCCTAAGACACCTAGACCTCTATCCTAGACTCGATCTAAAAGACCGGACCAATTATTAAAGTTTCTTGTACGATTATTTAAATTCCAGTAAATGGTGAATTTTATGACACCCTATATGCCCTAACTAAATGCAGATTAGCCCTAGGCTAATGCAGGTGGTTCCTACAACCTACGTGTAACTAGGCTGTATGTCCTAAGGAAAACAATAAGATTGCTAACGCATCCTAGACCTAGTCATCAGTCGGCGATGTGAATCGCCAACTGACCGGACGGAGGCGTAACAAACCCCTAACTCTAACACAAACACAAACAAAACACACAACAATCAAACAACATACCAAGGACGAAACACCTAACTCTAAAACCCTCTATCTAGGACAAACTCCTAACTCTAGAGGAAGATCCTTTTGAAAACAGGGTTTTAAAGTTGTTTGAACGATTTTTTGAAAGATTTAAAAAAAAGTCTATTTTACAAAAGTTTGGCTGGACTTGGGATGAAAATCCCAAGCTGCACTACGTACCTCGTGAAAGAGGATCAAGCCAACGTAGTTCGAAACGAACTTTTCTAATACGCTCTTAAAGCTCAAAAGTATTTCAAAATAACTTAAGATTTTTGATATTTTTCAACTGTTTTTGATATTTTTAAAATTTTCAAATGTTTTTGAGTTTTAAATTTCTAATGTTTTTGGATTTTAAAGCTTTTCCAATGCTCTAAACCTTTAAATGTTTTCAATCTTAAAGGGAACACGCAAGAACAACCACAAACTAGGGCAAAGCCCTAAATCCAAAAGAGGAAACCCCGAACAAGCAACTAACGCCTCAAAGAGACAAACCACAACAGGAAAGATAGTGCCCCAAGAACAGAGAAAATATTCTAAGATCCCAAGCAGAAAAATTTTTAATAAGACTGAGTTAGTCTCTAGTCAAAGCGAAGACAATTCTAAAGGAGAAACTCCTGACTAGAAAAACACCAAAGAGGGGTACAAAGGAGTCAGTGACTCTTTAATAACACTGCTAAAAGATGGTAAATAAGCCAAAGACTTGCTATTAAATCTGCCAAAATAGGGGAAAAGAACGAGCCAAAGACTCTCTCTAGAAGAAAAGGGGGCTCCAATATGAGGCTAAGTAAGCCTCCTAAAGGGGGAACTCTCTAAATGAGACCAGGCTTGTCTCCAGACACAGACTCTGTAAATGAGGCAAAGCCTGCTTCCTATGGACAAACTCTCTACCAAACTAAAAAGGACTCTTAGAAGGGAGGCTCTAAGTAACAAGGCTTGTCTCCGAGGGAGAAAAACCTTAATGAGACAAAGCATGTCTCCTAGTGCAACTCATTATCGAGACCACAGTGATTTCCTAAACAAAAGGTTCCTCTATCTAAAAGATATCTACAAGACTTAGAAAGTCTCCTAAATAAAAGAGGGGGACGCTTCTAGGACTGAGCAAATCCCCTAAGGATGAGCTTGGGCTATCGCATTCATCGCCATCATTGCCCTTACAATGAATAAAGGACGTATCTAGGAGCCGCTAGACAGCTACAATCAGAGACCTTACCAAAATCAGCACTCGGCAACTAAGACATCTATGCAAACCATAATTTCTTTCGGACCTTTGACATAGGCCCTGCTATACAATGGCAATCGCAACTACTCAAATGAATATAGCAAATTTAAGTTATCCTATAAACAAGTCATTCAACTATAAAAGCAAGTAAATTCCGATGAATGATTAAATGTCATGAAAGAAGATCAAGAACTAAACCAACAAACCTAATGTCATTGATATAGAATAATTCGGGCCAACTATTTGAAATAACAAACAAGATATTTTTCACCTTGGAACTAGAACATTGAAATTATAATGACAGTTATAATATCTAAAAGAATTCCTTGATGGAGCAGTGTGAATAATGAACACTCAATAACAACACTTGAAACAAAGACATGAAAAATTCCTTGAAAATTTTTAAATATAATGGACCAGTTAACAATTAACACAAGTACAAAAAATCTTTAATCATGCTAAAATTGAACAGGTAATGCTACTATTCTGGAATATGCAATAAATGTTACAATCTATACTTTTCATGAAACAAGGGCACAATTATGAAAATATGAAATATCCAGACATTAAATTCTCAAAAATTATCTTAGCACTCTGTTATGCGAACAAGTAGGGTAATTGTCTCTATTGTCCTTCAGTTTCCAAGTTGGATTTTTAGCATTATGGGACTCATCCAACATCCTCAATGTATAACACAACAGCAATATTCAGTGCCTCATTACTATCACTAAAGAAACTCTTAAACATATATAACAAAAGAAAACTGCTGATAACAGGAGTTTGTACATATATCTAACTCATGCTTAGTTACATAACCTTATAGAGAATTCCTGTTCTCATTTTTCATTATTGAACCGATTAATAATAAACTATAGGAAATCATGTTACACAATAAAATAGAGATTAGCTTCTCGTACACCATGGAGCAACTGTATTGAGGATACCCCCTGTGTGTAGCAAGCAATGGCATTGAAACAATAACCCCAGCTTAAACTATGCTCTTATGTTTTTCAAAAATAAAATAAAAAATTCACATCACCAACAGCGAGAGACATGACTTTGAATTCTAATAGGTTTCCAAAATGATCCCTAAACATATAACATGAAGCTTAAAAAAAAATTCCTTTTAACTATATGAGAACAGAACTATCTATAGGCATGTACAAGATGATAGAGGCACGATTGAACTAAAATTGAGCATTCACATGCACATATACACACTCACATGTACAAAAGCATACATATATAGATGCACATATACTCATACCTTCTACACCTTAACCGTGGCATAATCTCTGTTCTTCTTTAGTTGTAAGAAAATTTAAACTATCATGGTTCCCAAATGACTATCATAGTTATCAGATTAAGAAAAAGAAAGAGATTTCAACCACATGATGATCGTCATTTAGGCATATACACTTATTTAACTCAAAAGACATAGATAGATAAATTATATAATTAAAGTTTTGTACAGACATAGTGATAAATAATATATAAAAAATCAAAACACAACTACAAGGTATAAGCTTGCTTGGCTCGAATATGCACAATAGCTTATTAAAATCTTAAGTTTTAACATAGACAAATGGCATTCCAAGAATCTTTCACTTAGCTAGCTACAAGTGTTGGAACTCCTTGCTCAAGTTTGGAATATCAGTTTTGACAACTGACAGCTCTTGTTCAAGGTAGGCCATCACAATATGATAATATATTCCAAGCAAAAAAAAAAAAAACTAGTATTATTACTAACAAAAGATTCCCAAAATGTTATCTTTCTCATCTAAGACAAGAGAATTACCAACATCAAGAGTGAAGTGTAAACACATGGGGCAACAATTACGCATATAAGGCAGCAGTTGTGCAGAAAATGAGCAGAATTTGTGAGCTAAAATTGTGCAGAAAACGAGCAAAATTTATGGAGTTAAATCTGTGCAGAAAATGCGCAGAATGTATGGGCTAAAATTGTGCAGAAAACTGGGCAGCAATGGGGTTGAATCTATGCTAAACACAGGGGCCAGATTGTGAATAAAATATGTGCTCAAACATGAACCAAAATTAGCAAAATCTGTGTTCATAACAGGGGCTAACGTGAATAAAATCTGTGTTCAAAAAGAGACTATAGTAAGTGAAAATTGTGCTCAACAAGAGGCTATAGTGCAGAAAACTGTGCTCAAACCGATGACAAATTTATAGGTGAAATCCGTACAGAAAATTGACGAAACCTGTGCCAAAACAGGGCAGATTTATGCATGAACTGCGCTGAACAAAGACAGATTTTTGGGCTGAAAGCTGGACTCAAACAGGGACAGATTTATATGCGTGAACCTGTGCTGTATAGAGACAGAATTGTGTGTGTGTGTGTGCACTATGTTAAGCAAAGACAAAATCTATGCTGAAACAAGAGCTGATTATGGACAGATTCATGTTTAAAACAGGGACAGATTCACGTTTAAAAACCGGACAAATTCGTGCTCAGATTCTGTGCAAAACTGGGCATGAAATATGGACAAATTCCGTGCAAAAACTAAGCATGAAATGTGGACAGATTCGTGTGTGAAACGTGGACAGATTTGTGACAGATTCATGAGTAAAAACTGGGACAGATTTATGTTCAGATTCTGTGCAAAAAAAAAAACTGGGACAGATTTATGGGCATCTAAACACAATGGTAATTCCTTTCAAGGACACCCAAAGAACAAACCAAGCATTTCTCAACAAGATGCCGCAATTGTAACATGCTTGAAGCTAATATCATCTCCATATACCAAACAAATAATCAAGAACTATGCATGGCCAAGCAAAGCATTAATTATGACATTTACCTGAGCAAAGTAGATTTACATATATATATATATATATATATATTTTTAACATGGCTGAATTAACTATTAAAGTCGTGTGATAAGAAAAAATACTTTTCAACACAATTTATTATATCAATCAAATTATGTCCATTCACATGACTATTAAAGCTAATTGGAACCCATATCCTGAACTAATAAGCAATTTCTGGATTCAATAGCAGTTTTATCTAATAAATTGAAACATAAAAGAATTAACCAATCATATACAGATATTAAAATGGAGTACAAATCATATAGATGGCAAAGAGCAAAAGCATCCACTAGCTTTTATTCTTCAAGCTTATCATTGAATGTATAGATTACATGATGTGCATTTGAAATTTCTTTCTTAAAAAAAAATGATTTTTGATGAATAATCAGTGAAAGAGTGTCATGATCCAAATGGATAAAGTGATACATGAAGACCTGAACATAATTTCATAAAAAATTTAAGATGTAAATGATTACCCAAACCCTTAACATGTAACGAAAATTAACTCCGAAATTCAAAATGATAACCGACCAACTTGAACTTCTACCAAACTTCCAATACACTTTAACTGAGCATAAATATAGACCATATTGACATTACACCATTACCTTTAAAGAATAATAAACTAAACTTGTTATTCAGCTTTCTAATGAACGATTAAATGATATAATAATGCTCACAAGGAGATTAAAAGAAGGGTAAAACCTCAGCCAGCTTGGGTAATGATCAAACTATAGTAGCATTAGT
This sequence comes from Tasmannia lanceolata, assembly GCF_043159265.1. Lineage (NCBI taxonomy): Eukaryota > Viridiplantae > Streptophyta > Magnoliopsida > Canellales > Winteraceae > Tasmannia > Tasmannia lanceolata. Next base: position 29,492,392 of record NW_027518684.1, on the reverse strand, counting down.
ATCATTCACAAGAATAAATGAAACAATGGGGTTATCTACTATGGGAACTACTCAAACTTTTTAAACTCTATTCAATTTAATATTGTCAGATAATCTCATAACAGAGAAGGTCAAGGAATTTTAACAATGTATATTCAATAAAATGGACTATACTAGCATTAAACTATACAACTATGTAAGGATTAAACTATATAAATAATGAATCATACGGTCATGGAACTGTAAGTGGATGAACTGATTTTTTTTTTTTTTTAAGAATTCCTCAAACTTCAAGATCATTTTAAATTATAATCTTCATGATAAAACAACCATGACTTATGTCTCTAACACCAATATAACCAACTAGTTATACACAAAATCAAAAAAAGATTAAATAGTACATTACTAACATCAATGGCCAAGAGCATTAATATGAGTATTATAAAAATCTGCTTTATATTCCTTTGAATAATCAAGGATCACAATATTGTCAAAACACGAATCACATCTTCAAGCTTAATAATCACTCAACATATACTTTCCATTTTTTTTTATGAACCAGCAGTCTGTACAATTTATTCTTCTTCCTGTTATGGCACTTATCAAGACGGATAATGACTATTCTATTCTCAAATGGTCTTCAAGATAACAACAGACTTGGTAGGAGTGAAGAATTTACATGTGTAATTCAAATCATTCTCACAATAGGTAAGAAGTTGTGACTAGATATTTTGAAGAGTAATGAACATCTTTATTTCTAATAGAATATATTTCTGTATAGATCATTCGACTGTAAGGAAATGACAAATGATTAAAATTTAGAACTTTGAAATTCATTTGTATACAAAAGAGTTTTGACTTTAATTCCTTGCATTCAATTTCAAGACAAAATATATACCGGACACACTCTAAAAAATATGAGAATTTCAAAGGACAAAGTAACATTTTACACCGGTAAAGTGAAATACTTCATTTCTTCAAACATACAGACCTCTAAAAAAAAAAAGAATGATATAAAATCATTTCAAAACAATAATGAGGAATGTAGCCTATGCATTCAAGGCATGCAATCATCACCTGTCCTTTTCAAACTGATATTATGAATTTTAAAACAGAAACAACGTTTCATGTCACTCGAAGAACAGATCTCGAATAAAACCATGCCAACGAAAAACCAAATGTTTAAAGAAATGCAACATTTATGCACACAATTCCAAGAAATTAATGCCAACAAGACAATTAGCAAGAATTTCAAAGCCGATTATGCCTGAATGAATCATGAAAAATAAAACCACACATATGAAAGTGACCCAAGCATATGAAACAAAAGAAGTCATCTATGTGTTCATCCAGGTCAGAAACTTATAAGAAGAAGAGAAAGAGAAAAAAAAAAAAAAATGTGAAGATTTTGGAGGATCTAAACTTCTTATGAAATTCTATAAGAACGACTTCAAGATATTTTGATTTATTTATAACCATGACATATCTTCACACATTTTTTTTTTTTTTTTAAATGCCAAACACAGAGGTTGAAACCATTGATACAACTCATTGATTCATTCATTCGTAATCATAAGAAACACAGGTATAAAACTAAGGCTAAAAATAAAACAAGGATCAGCCACAAAATAATTACACTGAGACATCAAGGTTGAAAACATTTTAACAATATAATTCTAATTAAAATTAATACAACTTTCTTCTTATAGTCATTTAATCAAACAGATTATAAGCCTCCGTAAGCACAAATCAATCGAGTGAAGTAAATACCATCCAATCAAATAAAAGGCTAAGATTAGAGAAAGTAATCATATGATCCATACAAATCTTACAGAGATAATTAAGATGAAATTTGATGAGAGAAATCGCATTTACCTGATTCAAATACCTCGATCTACCTTTTCTTTTCTTTAGGGATCCCGAAGTTGCTCAATATGTAGATCTGCTTGCAAATGATGTCATCTTGCTCAAAATCAAATGAAACGCCCAAAACCTTATCCACTAACAATGAGATCTGAATCGGTAACAATTAGATCTACAACATATATGAATAGATCGAGATTTTGACACCTCAGATCTAAGGTTTTAAGGAACAGATCTAAGTTCTTGTGAAAAATAGGTTTCTAAAATGATAACACAGAGAAATCAACAGATTCAAAGAAGAATAAGAAGAAGAACAATAGAAATCTTATGATCAGAACTTGACCGGAGCTGAGCCGGAGATTGATCGGAGAAGAGGAAGTATTGATCGGAAAAAAAATGAGCTTGGATTCTTGTGAGACTCGAAAAAAACGTAAAGAAAAAAAAGAAAAGCAAATGAGACGATGAAACAAGGAGCTTGAAGTGAGGATCTAGCCGGAGCTTTGGTATTTTGCCGGAAGGATGATCAGAGAAGAAAAGAAATCAGGTTAGGGTTTGTAGAAGAAAAAAAAAATTCGAATTTGCGAATTTGGGGATTTTTCTCTCTCAAATCTCTCTCTCGATTTTTCTACGAGAAAATGAACAGTCCTATCTTCCTCTTTTTTTTTGTTATTTTTATATATATATATATATATATATATAAAAGAAAATTGCTGATATTGGCACTACCAGTTTTAATGGGCGCACAAAATTGATAAGCGCACAACCCAGCCGCGACAAAAACGGGCTAATTCACCCCCTTTGTTTCGATTGATCCTCTAATGTGCATAATTCACCCCCCTCTCAGATAAATTCAACCCCCTTCCAAACTTGCACCACGACACCATCTCAGCTCGTTTGCTAGGAAAACACGCTCGGATTTTGACGAAATTTCGCAGAGACCCTGCTAAAATTCTAATCTAGCTTAGGGTGAAGTTTGGGACCCTACCTAGCTGATTTGATGGGATTTCGCACAACCATGGGAGGTTTAGGGTACGGTCAAAATGGGGTGTGTACAGTGTGGTAAGAGAAGGAGAAAAATGGGGGTGGTGGAGAGGATGGCTCGGTCGGATTCCGGCCGGTGGGTGGTGGCAGAAATGGTGATAGGAGGAATGGGTTTCGGTTTTTGGGGTTGGGGAAAATGGGTTTGGGCTTCGGTGATTGGGGGAAGGTGAAAGGGGAAGATGGTGGTCGCTGTTGGGGTGGAGATGGAGGAATGGGTTTTCGGTTTTTGGGGTTGGGGAAATGGGGTTTTTTCTTTTGGGTTTGGAGGAGATGAAGGTGGAGACAGAGGAGGGTTTTCGAAGGGTTGGGTGGTGGTGGTGAGATTTGGAGATGAAGGTGAGAATGGGTTTTTGCCGACGGCGAGGGAGGTGGTTTGGCTGGGGAAAAATGGTGGAATGGAGGGTTTTGGTTCTGCAGAAATGCAGAAAATGGTGGAAAGGGTGTGGATGGAGAAAATGGTGATGGGTGGGGTACGGTGGCTGACGATGGTTCGGTGGAGGAGGAAGAGGGAGAGTGGCTGTGTATTTATCTTTTTCTTCTGCTTCCCTCTCTCTGTTTTAAAATCAAAATCATCATCATTTTTTAAAACACACTCATTGCTCATCATTCCAAACGGCATTGGATGCCAAAAGAAAACCAAGAGAATTCATTGCTTATTAGTGGACCCCACTATCTATTTTCACCTCCCCATTCAATGCATCATGATGTAGGGACCACCATTCGGGAAAATTGATATTGGCACCACTACACCATACAATAAATTAATGTGGGTCCATTATCATGGGTGAATTCCATGGTGTAATTCAATCTAGAAACTAGTGGGCCCTACTTAATGCTGATCCAAATCTAAGCAAATATTCAATGCGGGCCTACCAACGGGTCCAAATTCTCTTTTGCTCGGATTAATTCCATTCATTTTCCGCCTGACCTCGGGGTTTCATTCGAATACGCGGGTTTAGGGCCCTGTCAAAATGGGGTGTCTACACTTGCCTACTATGTCACTCCACACACACCTCATAATCAATTTTGTTTGTCATCATAAAAAATGGGGAGATTGTAAGCCCAAGGGTCTACTCTCATATCTTGTTTTGATGATTCTAAACATAATTGATTGTGTTGTTGAATACTAATCAATTTGCCTTGAAGTGTTGTGCTTTAAGAAATGATTAATCATTGAAGAAACCAACACACTACATGGTCATGCTTGAAGACGTACATCACAAGAGTCAAAGGAGCTAAGTGGAGCTCACATCATCTCTCAAGCAAGCATACACAAGATGGAAGATCAATTGAAGACCAAGACTAAAGAGAAGTTGAAGGTTATATAGGTATCATTGTACATCCTCTCTCTTTAGATTTTCAAGACAAGGCAAAGTGTTTTCAAAAGAGTTTTTCAAAAACACTTAAGAACTAAAATGGTTTAGTGAATGATTATGTGGTGGACCAACATGTTGGGACCCTCATAAACATTTCAAAATTATCATAAGAGTTGAGTTCCAAAAGCCAAAAATCAAACAAGCAATAAAAATATAAAAACTGCTGATTTTTAGGCTTCTCGGAACTCCGAGATTTTTCTTGAAGCTCCGAGCTCGGAACTCCGAGAAATGGTCCAGTAGCTTCTGGCCATTTTCTCGGAACTCCGAAAAATGGTCTTGTAGGAAATTTCCATATTCTGGCCGTTCTCTCGGAACTCCGAGAATATTTCTCGGAGCTCCGAGAATGGTTCTCGGAACTCCGAGAACCTCGCGACAGACCAAAATATAGCCGTTGGGATTTGAATTAATTTTTGATTTTTGATATCCACACCCCCAAACGGTCATATTTTGATGAGGGACTATATATACAACATCAAGAGGATTATTTCCTCTCTTTTGAATATTTGACAAACTTCCTCAAGCTTTCAAAAATACTTGCAACCCATTTGAGCTTAAGATTTTGTTTTTCTTCCCAAACTTGCCTTGCAACTTGCAAATCTATTGAGTTGGGATTTAGAGCTTTCACTTGCAACTATCATTGAAGAGCAATCAAGGGACTTCAAAGAGCATCAAGCTTTCAAGAAGAAGCTAAGCTATTCAACTTCCATTTCTTGTAAAGGTGTAAGGGCATCCTATCTTAATTCCCTATTAAGCAATCGCTTAGAACTCGGCGAAGAAGGAGAGTCGTTGTAAAGGTGTAAGGGCGTCCTTATTTAATATCCCTTGGAAGTGTAACCGCCTCGGAGCCGGGCATCGTGGAGGTCTCGCATAGTGGAAAACCTTAAGGACGATCTTAAGAAGAGTGGAGTAGGGCTTTGCCCGAACCACTATATATCGGTGTGTTCTTTCCTTTTCTAGCACTTTCATTATTGTTCTTGGTTTGGAATTTCATTTGTTTCTAATCTCATTTGAACTAATCAAAAATTTAATCTAGAGAAAAAAATTCAAATTAGGGTAACTACTTAAATTTTCAAAAGGCATAATTTTAGTGTTAAAATCAATTCACCCCCCCCCCTCTTGTCTATTTCACGAACAGATCCTCCCTCTTCATTTTTCCAGCCGCCCCAGAGTACAGCCTCACACTTTCCCAAATCACCACAATGACTTGGAGAATTGGGAGGCAACTGATGGGGGATGAAAAACAACAACTAATGAGTTGTCGACATGTGGCCCCGGAAAGGGCCACCAAGAATTCGACACCTGTCGAGGGGTAATCCGGTAATTACCTGAGAGTAGGTAAACCTAAACCCACAGAAGGACCGACACCTGTCCTGGGGTAGGTAATCCAACTACTCCAGGCCTCCCTCTATAAAAGGCCTTTCAAGGCTCAAAGTAAGGGGTAATGACTTCTAAGCTACCACTCTTAAAATTTTGGCTCTGCACTCTTGCTCATACTGACTTGAGTGTCGAAGGGCCCGTCCGGACAACGACTCCGGGTTGGTCTTCTGACCTCGTGCGCTCTTGTGCAGGACTCAGCTCCTTCACTTCGGCTCCTCAGGTCCTCCAGCTCAGCTCTTACGTCACTGCCGTATCTGTTACCGATTTTAGGCCTAACAATTACCAACATATGGTAGTGCGGAATTATCCTTCAAAACGTTTTTTAACCGTTTTAAAAACATCTTTTCAGTGAACTTTCCAATTTTAGCCTCCCATATTTTGTAAATGACAAAATTTTAAACTCATTTCCTTGTGTTTCAATTCTTTTGACTACGTTTTTTCTAACCAATACCGTATTAAACTCGATTTTTTGTTTTTGGAAATGATATCAGCCCTCCAACACTTGGATACTGACGCTCAAGTTTCTTGTCTTTTAGTGTTTAACGGGAGCATTTTGGGGATTGTAATAACCTTTAAATACTAAACGACAAGAAACTTGAGCGTAAATATCAAAAGAGTGGAGCGCTGATATCATTTTCTTTGATATATTACTCTAACCATGAATGAGACACAGAAATTTAAACCACTTGTTTTGGTATATACACTCCCTTCCCTGATTTTATTTAGTCCCGCTGTCCACGTTAAAAACTTAAAATATTGCAGTTGCTCCCGTACATTCCCAGATAATCCAGAAATTTGATGCCACGTGGCAGATAAGGATACTACGGAGGATTTGCCGTGTTCAAAAGCGAGGCAGACGTGTGACAAAATGATTTGACGTCAAGAAGCGTTAAAGTTGCCCACTGTTCACATTATATAAGGGGCTGAATGCGTACTGTAGAAGGGTGAAAATCATCTCCCCTCAAATCTTGTTAGAGATAGCGAATCGAAATCTTGCGGGTGTCATTCCGTCCGTAATGTGGGGACCACACGGAATCAATCCCGATCACCGTATTGAGCACGAAATCCATGGCTTTTGTCCTGCCTCTTGACTTCTTCTTTTTTTTTTCCGTTTGAAGTCATGCATATTTAGAGACGTTTTCTTTGTCTTGTGGCAAATGTAGCTCTCAAAGAATCGAGGTTTTAAATTTCTTTTTCGGGGGTAATTTCGGTCGTCACCGAAAGCGAAATTTTAGCCTGAATCCTTAAGTTTCGGCTGAAATTCGGAAATGGCGCTCGAAATGCCATTTTTTTGGGCCGAAATTTCGGTAATTTAGGCTGAAATTCTGTCAAGGAATAAAAATTAACATTTTATCCAAAATTTAGCAAAATTTCAACCGAAATCGGCAATTTCGATTTTGAAACATTTTGGTCTCGGTCCTCACCGAAATTTAAAACCTTCCAAAGAATAAAGAATTTCTAGGGGGCATTTGAATGCAAATGAAGCTCCCAAAGAATAAAGAATTTCTACGGGCTGTTTGAATGTGAAGGAATTTTTTTTTTAAGAAAAATAAGATTTCAATTGTTTGGTGTGGAAAAGTTTTTCCAAAGTATAAAGTTTTCCCTATTTTTTAAGAAAATTTCAATTGTACGTAATTTATTTTTCTCTAGACGTTATTTGTTCCATAAATTTGCTCGGAGAACATAAATTTGCTCGAAGAATGAAACATCCGCTAATGTTTGGTTGCAATAAATGGATAAAATTCTTCGAAAATAATGTGGCCAACAAGAAAATCAAAGTGGAAGGATGGTGATTGTTGAGAAAAGGGATTTATTTGACGGGGTGTTTGTTTGCAGAAGAAGTGAATACTAGAATATATGCCCTAAAAGCCAGTCCTTGATGTATTGAAACTTATATTATTGATAGAATTTCATTTCATGTAATAAAGGACCGTCTGATGTGCTTGTTTTTCTCTGACACATGTTTGTCCTTTGGTAGCACCGTAAGAATATCATGCCCATGGATTCATAGATCCTAAGGGGCGAGGAGATACGGTATTCCAGTTCTTTACAGACCTAAAAGGTTCTTTGTTGGGGTTGAGACTAGACATCTCTTCTTGTACACAACCGGCAATAGGCCTTGCCTCCATATACTTATTGGGGTGACTTATCTCAGCCATTGCGGTAGTGGACCCTAAACAAGCAGAATGAGTGCAACAAATGGTTTGCACACTGAATAGGATCAGTCTAGAGTAGACTGACAAGAAACAAGTATCAAGTTATTCTGCACTGTCAGGACCCTTTATATGTCCTTAGACTTGAGGAGTCATATTGGTTTGTGAGCCCTCTCTACGGCTTGAGTCTGCTTTACAGTGGTTTTGGTTTAAAGATCATATTCGGATAGTAGTGGGTCATAGGTAACCCATGAGGTCAACAGGGATGCCAAATAAGGAATCCTCCACCTCTTATGAAGAGAAAAGTCATTTATAGTTATAATCTCATCACCAGCTGTAGACGCCCAATTTTGTCAAGGTGATACTAATGATAGGTTGTTGCGAAGAAGAGTCATGTGACGAGCCCAGAGCCCCTGTTCTCTTTCTCTTGATCTCTCTCTCTCTAGTTAATGAAACGGAAAATACTTCTCCAAAATGAATTTGACCCAAAGTTAAAACTCAAAAGCCCGTTTCTACACGACACCCGCCTTTTACGATAAAACAAAAAAGCCTGTTTTCACACGGCAGTCACCCGAATTTAACTTTGAGTCAAAAAATGTGCAAAGTTACGTACACTGTTTCAAAGCGTGTAGCTAGGTATTGGATGCCCCTAACGACAAGGAGCCCAACGAACCTGACCGGCGCGATTTGGAGTCCAAACAGAGAAGTTATCGACTTTTAAAGTTGCCGAAAACTCCAGGAAAACCCTGGAAACCTGATTTCGGGCACACCAAAGTTATCCACGCCCCTCCAAAGCACAATATTAGGTTCATAGGATCCCTCTTGTCCCGAGTAATCCAACGGATCTGACCAAACGCAATTCGGAGTTCAAGCAAAGGAGTTAGGGCCCGCTAGAACTCTCGGAAAACCCTGAAATGCCCAAAATACCCCCGATGGGTCCTAGGCCCTAACCTAGGTGGAGACTTTGAAATTCTCTTTCCTGTGGAATTCGGATTATGATCCCAAGTTGACAGGAAACACAGCCAAACAAACACCCTCTTCCAACCCAATGTGGTGATCCCGCGCTCTCCGAAAGGGGCAGAGCGGGAAAAAATCAGCTCCCGCAAACTGATGACTCTGCTTAAGATCTTATTAAATAAAGGTTATACCTCTAGAATGACTTGACTTGGCAATTTTTAAGAAAATTATCAGAAAACTTGACTTTTTCGCCTTCATTATGATTAATCTTAACCCTGCATTGCGCTCAGGAGCAATCGTAAGTTGCGAATCTCTCGCAAGTTGCGGCTACTCCCGACGAGCAAAAACAAACAAGTGTTAGGTTTACTTTTTGTACCATATACTTCCTTCACTCTTCACAGGTTCGCTTAAGCCAATGCACAAAAGTGCCGCCAATTGGGCGAAAATGCCCCGGGAGGCACCTAGTATTTCCTATTTAATTTATATCAAAACTGCACACACCAGATTTTGCATACCTATTATCCTCGGGAGTAACTAGTGCTTGGTCTGGATTGGTGGCATTTGGGATGTCATTACCCGGATTACTGTTGGTCACGGTTCCATTTGACGTGAAAGCACCACCTCTTTGAACGTCATCCTTGTGATGGCGTTAAAACAAAAATGTACTGAAATTCCCACCGCATCAGGGCCTTCTGGTAAGGGTTGTTCATGCATTTTGGTAAGAGGGACATTCAAGCCTTCATCACAATGCATAAGCCCAGCATATTCACGTGGTTGTATACCATGCTCACATAGAGCATGCTGAGCTTAGAGTTAGGCAAAGCCAAAACCTGTTACTATCGAGAGATGTGAGCATATTCCCAAATAAGGATACACTAAACCTATGGCCCACATAGGGCATGTCCAATGAGTCTAGAAAGGTGTCCCCGAGTTGCCTTAAGTCTTGCGGATTTCACTACCCTTGCCCAATGCGCCTTAGTCGCAGTTATTCTTTACCAAAACTAGGGGTTATTTCAAAAACCTTGTGTTTTATCTAGAGTCGCCGTTGCCAGCCCATATCATCACTTTCCTTGGATAAACAGCCATGGACCCTGGAGGAATGTCCGTCTTACGGTTAAGACACTTAACCAAAAGACCTACGTTCTGGTTAAATCTTTTCAAAAATAAATTTCAAAATGTCATCATTTCTCCTCGAAACCTTGACCCCTCATTTACTTACCATTTTCTCAACCATCATTATGGTCAAAGTGTTGGAGCTCTACTCAAAATCAGTCTCCAAAAGTGAGGCTAGACCTTTCTCTAACCGTCACTATGGTCGAAATACGTCAGATTAGATCGTTCTCTAAACCCTAAATCAGTCTCCAAAAGAGGGTTAGATCATTCTCTAAACCCTAAATCAAAGTCATTCTTTTCAGGGGCATTCCCCCTATTCATTAGAGTCAAGGACCACAGGGGCAGACTGTAGGGACCCGGGTAGAACTCGCCCTTAAAAGCTAGCTGTTAAGGGGAGAGAACCCATTCCCTTATAAGCCTATCCACATCGTTACACTTTTCTGATGTGGGACTATTTTTGCTTTCGCGTGGAACCCCCCAACAATCTCCCCCTCCACGTAGAAGCACCGTGGACAATCTCGCCCCTTCACGTGGCAGGAACGTGGGAACTACGAGATCTTCCCCGAGGGATTTTTTCCATCCTCGGAGGCATACCGGGGTTACCAAGATTCTTCCCCGAAGGATATTTCCATTCTCAGAGGCTAAACCGGGGTTACCACGAACCTGGCTTTGATACCACTTGTAGGGACCTGGGTAGAACTCACCCTCAAAAGCTAGTTGTTAAGGGGAGGGAACCCATTCCCTTATAAGCCCATCCACATCGTTACACTTTTCCGATGTGGGACTATTTTTGCTTTCACGTGGAACCCCCCAACACATACCTCGTTCTCAACCCCTCACATGTCCAGATTATGTCAAAGCCTTGACCCTCGTGTGGAGACCGAGGAACAGGGCGCTTAGCTTTTGAATCGGATTCGGCCTGGAGATATAGTTTATTTATTTCTGATTCATTAGGAAGTGGGTACTTTGAATAAGATGTAAAGACTTTATTATTTTATCATTGGTTTAGGGGAGAGTTGAGGTTTGATTTGACTATGTTGCGTCCATATTATTGAGACTTTACTACCATTAATTCCAAAATGCCAAGTTTGTTTCTGTTATTGCATCGTAGCCTTGTATGCTTGTGGGATTTATCTTGCAGGTGTACGTCGCTGTCATGACCTACGCCCAGGGTGGGGGTTTGGGGCATGACAGAAAAGTGCAATCAGAGCCTAGGCTTTAGGTCCTAGGTAGATTATTTGAACAAAAGATTTTGACAGTGAGATTTGGGGATTTAGATAAGGAGCATTTAGGAAGCATTTGACGGATTTATGTGTTTCGAGGATGCATGAACAACACATGAATCAGTCACGCAATCAGAACCATCTTACAAGACTTAATTGCATCCGAGGATGCTTGGGAAGCGTACGTCTAAGAATGGGCAAGAATTTTAAGTAATAGATATTAGCTCCAAGTGGGAATATTCAGTAGTGTTATATATATATATATATATATATATATATATGTGTGTGTGTGTGTGTGTGTGTGTGTGTGTGTGTGTGTGTGTGTGTGTGTGAATATAATATATGTATGTAATTTATACTGTAATCAGTTTTCTGATTAAGTGTCTTATTGGATTTATAGTGTCGCAACTCGAGGAGGACGTGGTGGTTGTGGAAATCAAAGAAACTGTATTAGAGCCCTCCACGACAATATTGAGAGAGATCAGGATGTAGCTCAAGAAGAGGAGGACGTGGTGGTCGTGGAAATCGAAGAAACCGTATTAGAGCCCTCCACGACAATATTGAGAGAGATCAGGATGTAGCTCAAGAAGAGCCAGAGATTCAGGAAAATTAGAACCAAGGGGTTCAAGAAGAGCAAGTGGTTCAGGAGCCTCCAAATCAGCGAGGCCAAGCACCGAATGTGAATCCTGAGCCACCTCAGCCTCAAGATGATATGGAACAAGAAAGACCGGAAATGAGGAATTTTATGAGGGCCATGATTAGACTAGCAAACCAGCAGCGACAACAACCACAACAGCAACCGGTTCAAGGACCACAGATGGCGGGTCAGCTCCACCAAGTGCTTGGAATTTCATAATTTATGAGGCTAGCACCAAACACTACAAGAAAAGTGACATGCACCGACAATCATGACCGTCGATGTATATGCCAATGAACGTCGGTGTAACTTCAATCGACGCTTTTAGTGATCGTCACTGATGCTATCGTGCCTAAAGGTATTTACCGACGCTTCTTGCAAACCGTCGGTGTTGTTATTTATACCGGCGTTTATGAATGTCATTAAAAGTCCAAAACAAAACGTTGGTGTTAAGCTTATCACCGACGTTTCAAGTAAACCATCAGTGAATTTAATATATACCGACGCTAAGGACCATTGGTGAATATAATATACAGCGATGTTTTGTAAACCGTTGGTGCATCTCAATGCACCGACACTAAGGAGCATTGGTTAATACATTCTTCAGCGACATTTTCAAAGCGTTGGTAAAGACACCGACGGTAAGGACCATCGGTGAATATACTCTTCCAGCGACGTTCTGTGAGCGTAGGTGTGAACACCGACGCTCTAGTGTTGATTGTTTGAATCACCGACGGTCCTGACCGTCGGTAAATCTAAATAATTTTTTTTTTAAAATTCTTTTATTCTGAATTGTCCCTCATGTATAAACTTGTAACATGTATATACAAGATTTTATATGGTGTGAGCCCTTATAGTCCCTTATTTTCAAGAAGTACTGTACGGACCACACTAGAGCATGATCCAAACCGTCCATGTGATGGGCCATAACGTAAATAGGATGTGTCCAAAAAAAAATCATTTCTATAGGATGATCCTATCCCTCTGATCTATACAGGTTTCCATACTATGCAGTTCATCTATAGATATGAAGTCTAGGGTCATCCTATAGAAATGATTTTTTGGGCACAACCTATTTATGTTCTGGCCCATCACATGGATGGTTTGGATCATCCTCTAGTGTGGTCCATACAGTACTTCTTGAAAAATAAGGGACTATAAGGGCTTACACTGTATAAATCTCGGTATATACAACTTGAAACATGTAATTTGTAACCAGTAACATATAAATACAACCTGAAAAATGCATAAACCTGTAATATGAATTTAAGAATCACCATGATATACAACCTCATATCACAATGGCATATTGTATGTATAATCGGCATATTGTATGTATACAACCTCACACCACAATGGCATTCAAACAAACCATCTTTAGAAATTGTTCTTAAATATATTGACATGTGTAAACAAACTTAAGTTACAAGCAAAATTTGATCTTCTCTTCTTGTTACCCAGACTCGCAAATACTTCTTTTGTGATTGAAGCCTTTTCTCCTTTTGCCACCTAGACCCGCAAATCCTTCTTTTTTTATTGAAGTCTCTATCCTTATGAACAATGAACGTAGGCCTGAATTTTGTAAAATAGTACACATAAGCCCATTTAGTATTAAAGAACATACTAAAAATCTAAAAAAATGACAGACGATTTATTTTATATAGAGAAAGAAGAATATTTTCAGAAAACAAGAGTAATAAACCATTACACATATAGATGATTCAATAGTTGAGGCACCATGATGTAGAACATATAAAGAATGACAGTAAAACCATATTCCAGTATATGGGGATCTCAACTGGTAATAGTGCTGACAATGCAATATGTTGACAAATTATTTCAAAGAAAGTTCCAAGTAAGTGTCTCATGTATCATCTGCCTATAGCATTTAACGTTTCTCAAGCTGGGGAATTAAATCAACTATCTCTCTAGTAATAATTTACCCACAAATGTCTAGATTAATAAATGAACTGACAATCTGATCCACAATTCGCACAAGATCTAAAGACATACAAAAAAGCTTTTTACTAATGATATAAGGAAACACTATGTGAATTGGAGAAGGGTGGACAAATGTGGAAGGATTATTGCAACAGGTATACTGATTTTGTAACTGAATCATGATGGTTATTGATGGGCATCGACATTGGAGACTGATTCGATCCAGGTTGACAGAAGAGGATTACTAAAATTAGTAGCACCAAGTAAAGCAAAGAATTTTAAAATGAAAAATGAAACCAACAATCTTTCATAAACCCAATGCAGAATATTGTGGAAGTTGAAGGTTATTGTGGGGTAAATATAGCAGTTGGTGTAAATATTCTTTTAGTGAAGCAAGATTAGGTGAAGATGATTTTTGTATCTATACAATTCCAAGGAAATGCAGCATTTACAGAGCTTGATTCAAAATCGTGCTTAAACTGCCATTGATATTTACAAAGACACAAAATATAGTGGTTTCCCTAAACCTAAGGTGAAGCTTTCACATTCCTGTGACATAAATTTCCAAGACCTCTCAATATCTGGGAAAGTGCTTGTCATTTGAACGGCATGTAACCTAAATTTCCAAAGTAAGAAGGCCCCAAATGACTACAATAAGTTTTCAATCGAGTAAAGAAACGAAGATGATGAAATAAGTAAGAGTTGAGCAACAACTATTCATAACTCAAGAAAGTAGGCACCGAGTATAAGAAAAAGAAAAAAAGCAATCATAAAATGAAGCATTAAAGTGGTTATTTTTTTTGGGGGGGGAATCAAAACTGGTAAAGTTGCTTGTTGAAAAGATAATTGAGTGAAGTTGCTTAATCGCTAATCAGCATTGTTAAAATGTGAGTAGAAAATACAAAAAAGGAAACAAAAAAAAAAGGATGCAAATTTGTATTATCAATGGATGCAAATTTGAGCCCATTGGTGTTGGCATTCCTACAGCAAGCCATTCCATGGATTGTAATATAAGAGGAACTAAAGAACATTTCTCTTTCTATTTCTCCATTGATATGTTACAGAATTAGAAAGACATCTTCGGTGTCAAGAGACCAATCTAATGAGGTTTAATTGGCAACTTTTGATTGGTAAGACCAAAAAAAAAGGGGACCATATTAATTATGGGACCAAGTAATTCAGGATACAATAGCAAATTCCAGTTTGGCCATTCTTTGTTAGTACCTTGAAGCTTTCTACAGTAGATGCTGGTGGAGAGTTGAAGGAGATTAGCTTTCAAACACACCCATGTCCTTTAGGAATGCAGACGGTGCAACCCCAACTCCTTCACCTGCATATCAAAGTTTAAAAACTTACATCCAACAAAAAATGAATGAATACGGGATATGGATATACATGGATACAATAACTTCGAATAATGTAAGAAGATGTAACTTAGCACCTGTTTCAATTAATAAATTGTCATGCGGTTATTTATCCGCAAGCGCCGTAATAACTCCATATCTACGCCTTGCAGCTCCTCCCACTGTGGCATCTGCAACAATTCCACATGCCAAGTTTGTAATCAAAAGAAATTAGTGGCCAAGTAAGAGTTGTCTATAGACGTGTCCGTGTTTTTAGACGTTTATATTGAAGCTTTCATTAGAATTTCTACAATCCATCAATACTGAGCTATGGCTCTCTTATGACCAACTCATAATGACACTACAAGAAAAGTGACATTCACCAATGGTCATGGCTAAGGGATTCTAAGGGATTCTAACGGACCTTGACAAAGACATAGGTGGATCCGTTGCCACCCCTAGGGTTTCCATATCTATAAAGTAGCAGTTAGGATTTTTGGCAATAGCCAACTTCTGTGTGTGTGTGTGTGTGTGCGTGTGCGTGAGAGAGAGAGAGAGAGAGAGAGAGAGAGAGAGAGAGATCAAATATATTAATTATCATAATATATTAATATATTAAATAGCTTAGAAACACTTAAGTAGGAGTCGAATCAGACATCTAATCATGGGTACCTAAACAGTAGTGGGGCTGCCGTTAACGTGGCAAGATCTACGTGTTGTACAACATCTAGGAATATTGGTGGGAAGTCCTTGGCCAAGTTCTCCATCACATCCTTTTGTATCAGCTTTGGGTCACTTCCCGCGCATTCTCCTAGAGTTGAACAGAGAGATGATATGGTGAGAGATACTCTTATCAAATTAGGGTGTAAGACACAAATGCCGGGGCAACAAATTAAATAATGGTTGATCACTAACACGCTCGTTTGTTTTAGGGCTTGTTAGTTTTGGATTTTGAGAATTGATTTTGAGTCCAAAACTGATTATTTGACTCAAAATTGAACTGATTGGGAGTCCAACACTGATTATTGGACTTAAATTTACGTTTAATTTTGAGTCCAACAATCAATTTTGGATACCTTTCACAAAAAAAGCTTGGACTCACAATTGGTTCTCATATTTCAAAACCAACAGGGTCTTAGTTTTCTTATTTTTAGGGGTGTCAATGGACTAAGACAATCCCCAAAGGAGCCCAATATTAATGGACAGGATTAGGCTATAATACTTCGATCATGAATGCAAGTTACACTGAATTGCAGATACGTTAAGAAGTAAATATAAATCTATCAATTCAAATTCATGAATCCTTCAAGATGGAAGTACAACTACAAATATGTCAAGGTAGGTGTGAATTTATTCAGGTGGGAGCTAGAATGCGTCAAGGTGGGGGAGCAAGAACTAACCAGGCTCTGACTCCAGAACTTAAATTTACAAATTGTATTTGGGAGGATAGAAATTGCACGCTTGAGTCGTTCCATGAATGACATGACTCGATGAGCTACATCCTATTGAATGAATACTAAATACTAGTTGCAGACCCGTGCGTTGCACGGGAATGAAAAACAAAGAAACCAAAGAATCAAATGAAGCGAATGATTCATAGAACTCAGCCAAAAATTCCATCTTGTGGAAATTAATGAGAGAGGGAGAGGAAGGGAAGATGATAAGGCAGGAGATGAACCGTGCATGCAATGGGGCGAAAAAGAAAATATAAATGATCAATTATTTTAGTAAGAAAGTAAAATAAAGCTAAACAATATTGACAAAATCATAAGGAGAACTTAAAATTCAATCAGTGCAGGAGTTGTCCATATCTCCAACACCAAGAACCTTTTTCCATGTAAGACATAATAACTTTAAAACCTAAGAATTTGAGAAATTAACACTAATCAACATGAATTCATTAAAATGAAACCATCAAGATCTCTAAAAATGCTATTCCATTTGATCTAAATTAAATCTAATAAAACTGCATGAAAATTTCCGAACGAAAAATATTCTTTAAATGACCGCGTCACCAACCTCGAAAGATTTTGTGAATCTGAGATCTAGATTAAGCATCAATTGATGAACCTGCAAAATGAAAACCCAAAGGGAAAACAATAAGTGAAATTTGAGAAATAACAAAATAATCTTTACCTATCAACTTACGGCCACGGTATAACATTCTTGGGAACCCTTAGGGAAGATCTTTCAATTCACAAAATCATAAGAAGATGATTTTAAAATTCAACTACGCTCGCAAAGCCATTTTCGATCACAAATCGTCGGACAATCACTAATTGTCATACAGACTATTAGTTATCTTTTTCATTAGAAATAATTTGGTGTTTCTTTCATTGAATAAATTACATTTTATAAACATTTGACAAAAAACTAATAGTAAATAAAGGACAACAAATTCCATGAGAATCCAATGTATTTTCACTTCTTGGAAAACAAAAAACCTACAACTCTCTACCTAGCATATGTAGGAAAATGGGTAAAGAGAGCTCAAGACATATGTATAATAACAACAACGCTCTGCAAGCATGAGTCAAATTGAGAAAATCAATATCATTGGTGAAAGTAGAAGTTTGGTCACTTAATTCTGATCTTACCAGTCCTAATACAACTACTACTTACCTTCTGTTCTTCTCCCACTAATACTACTCTTACTACTTTGACTAATTGGTGAATGGAGTGACCTCCACTGGCATCCTTTTTGTGCATCTTAACTTCTCCCTAGGCAGAATCATATTGAATAAGTAAATGTACCATCAAAACAAAATAAGAAAATATGACAGGTACCATGAGACAAAGAAAAGGAGCAGCTCAGCACAAGGACAAAAGACTCCATTGCCATAAAAAAGTAGTAAAATCTGAAAAAAAAAGTCATTTTACAGGTAGAAAGAAGAAGAAAGAGAAAAAGTAAGAAAGTAACCCATAAAAACCCATCAAAATATCGAATTCACAAAGTAAAGACCCATAAAAAGAGAAAAATGAAGGAATTAACCCATAAAATATCAAATTAACAAAGTAAAGAACCATAAAAAAGAGAAAAAGATATTAGACCATATCCTGTCCCCAAAATTCCTTTTCCCTCCGCTGTGTCTCATTTACATTTCAAATAACACCAAAAACAGCCCAGAAAAAAACTAATACAAATTTGTAAAAAGATTTCAAGAAAATAAGCTTTGCAAAGACAGGAAATGGCACAATCAACACAACAATCTAGCAAAAGAGAACGATATCAATCTACATTGTAGCCGAGACAAAGATATTAGACCATGGAACCTTGAAATAACAGAGTTGTAACATTCTTCAATGGACATGAATAATGAAATTCAAAAGTTGCCACCTAGATAGATGAAAGGATATGACTTTTAGGCCATGTTTGGCCACCATGAGTTTTTTTCCATAGAATATCAGTTTACCAAGTGGTTAGAGAAGGGTGGGGAGATTGAGACGAAGAGAACTGAGAAGGCAGAAGTGAGAAGATAGTCCAAAGTGGCTGAAAAGGAAAAGAAATGAACAAAGAACTCTATTTTGAGTAGAGTTTTTTTCCCATGTTTTTCAACCACTCACGCTCTCCTCACTCATACCATCTCAATTCTCTCCCCCACCCCATGGAACTAAAAGCACAAATCAAAGAAATTTGGACAGAGCCAACAAATTTGACGGAGCCATTAAATTGGGTGAAATATAGGTCTTGTAATCAAGAGCAGCACAGGGATGTTGAAGCAGGGTGGTTTTTCACAACATATCTAAATCTCCAGTAGGAGGTTGGTTCTCCCAAACCTATCCATTTTAATTGAGGGGACAGACTTGACTTAATTGGGGAAGATCTCCAACCAACAGCCCCTTCTTCTTAGCTCACACATTGGAACTTGTCACATTTCAAATTAATGAGATGGAAATACAGATTTCATTAGCTGAAAAATGAGATGGAAATATAGATTTCAGACATAAAAGAAAAAATCAGGGACAAATTAATGAAAATGGAGAAGATAGAATGGTGGAGAACATACCTTATGGTTGAGAAAGAAATCTGATCTTCTTTTTTGCAACCAACTTCTTCCTCTTCTATTCCTTTTAAAACCTAATCACTCTCCTCTCCAAAGACCCTAAATGCTCCTCCTCTCTTCTTCTTCTTCTCTTCTAGCACTTTCTGAAATTCTCCAAACGCTCTTTCCTTCTTTTCCTCGAAACCCTAATGGGGCCCTCCTTTTCCACAGATCAAAGAAAGAGGGAGAACTGAGATGAGGAGAAGAGAAAGAGAGGGTGGTGGTGGCCGTGGATTTCGATGGTGGGAGTGGTGGGATTTGATGGAGGCCTGAGGTCGAGATGGTGGGGTGTCGGCCGAGCCTTCTTCTTCTCCTTCTCTCAAACTTTGAAACCCTAAAGAGAAAAAAATGGGTTTTCAAGAGGGTTTATGAAAAAATGGGTTTTCACGAGGGAAATTTTAGAAAGCTCGGGTCGGGAAACATAGGGCGCCTGATTTAGTCTTTTTCGATTCACCGATGTTCCAAAAAAAAAGTCGGTGGTTCTTATCTCCAGCGACCCTCATGATCGTCGCTTACTATCAACGCAATACACAATTAACTACCGACGTTTTACATTGCAAAGGTCGGAAAATACAAACATTTAGTGAAGTTTTTAAAACGTCGGTGAATAAATGCGAGGTAATAGCCACTCACTCTCGTTCTATTTTACGAACGTCGGTGCATATATAGTATTAGGAACGTTTTTACAAAACGTCGGTAAGAAAACGTCGGTAATAACTGTTTTTCTTGTAGTGAAAGGTTTTCAAGGAATCGACTACGGCAGCTGATGCCGAGTCATGGTTGGAGAATGCTGAAAAGGCCTTTAAGGCTATGGGATGCAATAGAAATGAGGATAGCGTTAATTATGTCACATATATGTTGGAGGGGAGAGCCCTCCACTGATGGAAAGGTATTCAATGAAAGTATGAGCACCATCAGGGACCTTTCACTTGGGCGATGTTTCATACCGAGTTCCTGGTTAAATTCTTTTCTTGTAGTACTCTGTACCGCATACATCAGGAATTCAGTCAATTGGTGCAAGGAGATATGACTGTAGAAGATTATGAAGCAGAATTTGACAGACTAGCTCAGCATGTACCTTGGTACTCGACGAAGAAGCAAAAATGAACAAATTTGAGTTTGGATTAGCCATGTATCTGAAGAAGGGGATAGCTGGAACTACTGCCCCGGAGTTGTATGACAATTTGGTGGAAAGGGCAAAGAAACTTGAGGCAGATCATCAGGAAGCTAGAGCTCTTGCTCAAGCTAATCAGAAGAAAAGAAGTAGGGAAAGTGAGATCAAAGGAGGACAGGCTTCGAGGGGATCAACCCCGAATCTGCAAGCGTCCAAACCTCCTGCTTTTGGAGAGCCCCGTGCAAAGCAAGGAGATTATGGGGGCTATCAGAATAAGCCAGCATCGGGTAAATCATTTTCCTCCAAATGTGAACGTTGTGGGAAGAACCACCCTACTGAGACTTGCAGATGGAGTACTGAGGCTTGTTTTCGAAGTAGCGAGGTAGGCCACAGAATTGCAGAATGCCCACATCAAGCAAGCGATGCCCAATCAGTTCAGAGGACGCCTACAGTTCGAACTCAAACTGTACAGACTCAGACCATTCAGAGTAGAGCTACACCAGTTAATTCTCAAGGGCAACAAAGGACCGACAGGCCCCGTGTCCTTGCACGAGCTTATGCTCTCACTCATCAGAACGCTCAAGCCGCTGGCACAGTAATATTATGTACTCTACCTATAGCATCCTCTTATGGTTATGCATTATTTGATTCTGGTGCAACACACTCGTTTGTTTCATCTACTTTTGCTACACTACATTCATTGCCTACATCACCTCTTGACTATGACTTGTGTGTTAGTACACCAGTAGGAAGAGAAATTGTGGCTAGTAAAAATAGTAAGATGTGTCCTGTTAGGATTGGAAATAGAGAATTGTTAGCAGACCTCATCTTGTTGGAGTTGTTTGACTTCGATGTGATTTTGGGAATGGACTGGTTGTCAATCATTATGCCCTAGTAGATTGTAATAAGAATGTAGTAAACTTTGAAATCCCTGGAGAGAAGTTTTATTTTGAAGGGAGTGGAGCTCGCTCGACTCATGTAGATCCGTCTGCAATGCAAGTTTGTTGACTTCTTAGACAAGGTTGTGAAGCCTTCTTGGCATTAGTAGTTGAGGTTAATAATAGTGATGTGAAGATTGAGAAAATCCCCGTGGTTAGGGAGTTTGCAGACTTATTTCCTGTAGACCTCACAGGTCTGCCCCCAGGTAGAGAAGTTGAGTTTACTGTTGATTTAGCTCCTGGAACGGTGCCTATCTCTAAGGCCCCGTATCGTATGGCACCTATGGAGATGAAAGAATTGAAAAGTCAGTTGGAAGAATTATTAGAGAAGGATTTTGTGCGACCCAGTGTTTCACCTTGGGTAGCACCAGCTTTGTTCGTTAAAAAGAAACATGGAAGTATGAGGTTGTGTATAGATTATAGATAATTAAACAAGGTTGCTATAAATAACAAATATATGCTTCCAAGGGTAGATGACTTGTTTGATCAATTGCAAGGGGCATATGTGTTTTCAAAGATTGACCTTCGATCATGTTACCATCTGCTGAGAATCAAATCAAAAGATGTTCCAAAGACGGCCTTCCGAACTTGGTATGGCCATTATGAGTTTCTTGTCATGCCGTTTGGATTAACCAACGCTCTGGCAGCTTTTATGGACTTAATGAACAGGATATTTAGACCATTATTAGATCAGTTTGTGGTTGTATTCATTGATGAGATTTTGGTATACTCTAAAAGTTGGTCAGACCACGAGTATCATCTGAGGGTTGTCTTAGAGACTTTAAGAAAAGAGAAACTATTTGGAAAACTGAAGAAGTGCGAATTCTGGCTCGACTCAATTTCTTTCTTGGGTCATGTGGTTTCTAAAGACGGAGTGTCTGTGGACCAAAAGAAGATTGAGGTGGTGATATCGTGGAATAAACCGAATAATGTTGCTGAGATTCGTAGTTTTTTGGGTTTGGAGGGTTAATACCGCCATTTTGTTGAGGACTTTTTTCGTATAATTGCCCCTTCGACCCATTTGACACAGAAAGGGACACAATTTGTTTGGTCTGAGGATTGTGAGAAGAGCTTTCAGGAATTCAAAAAAAGGCTAGTTTCAGCTCCTATCCTAACATTACCAGTTAGCAGAATGGGATTTACCAATTACAGTGATGCTTCGAAGAAAGGACTAGGATGTGTATTAATGCAAAATGGGAAAGTGGTTGCGTATGCATCACGCCAGTTGAAACCTTATGAAGAGAACTATCCAACCCACAATATGGAATTAGCAGCAGTTGTGTTTGCTTTCAAAATTTGGAGGCATTATCTATATGGAGAACCTTGTGAAATCTTTATTGATCATAAGAGTCTGAAATATATTTTCACCCCGAAAGAATTAAACATGAGACAGAGGCGTTGGTTAGAACTATTGAAAGACTACGACTTAACCATGAGCTATCACCCTAGGAAGGCTAACACGGTAGCTGATGCTCTGAGTCAGAAGTCGTCTATGAATCTAGCAACAACGATTACTTTTCAGAAGCATATTTTGAAAAACCTTCGAAGAGCGGAAATAGAAATTCGTGGTCCAAATTTCGGGGCACTAATGTTAGCACTCAAAATTCGGCCCACATTAAAAGAGAGAATCTAGATAGCTCAAGAATCCGACTCTGAATTTTATAAAATCAAAAGTAAGCTAGAAGAAAGATTTGAATCTGAATTTCGAATCCATAACGATGGCACTTTAAGATTTGGAAATCGTATCTGTATTCCGAATGACCCTGTTTTGAAAAATGAAATTTTGAAAGAAGCACACAGTTGTCGTTACTCTATACATTTTGGAGGTACAAAAATGTATAAGGACCTGAAAAGAAATTTCTGGTGGAACAATATGAAAAGGGAGATAGCCCAATATGTATCTCAGAGCCTAACTTGTCAGGTGATTAAGACGGAACATCAAAGACCACCCGAAACACTGCAGCCACTTACCATCCTAGCATGGAAGTAGGAGGAGATTACAATTAACTTTGTGTTGCCTTTACCTCGTACTCTCTTGGGAAATGATTACGTGTGGGTAATTGTGGACAGATTGACAAAGACCACTCATTTAATACCCATTAGAACTGGCCTGACACCTGAAAGATTAGCCAAATTGTATATTGATCAGACAGTTAAATATCATGGCGTGCCTAAAGTCATTGTATTTGATAAAGACACCCGTTTTGTATCTCAGTTTTAGAACAGCTTGCATTCAGCAATGTGATCTTCCCTTAAGTTCAATACAACTTTTCTTCCTCAGACAGACGGACAATCTGAAAGGACCATCCAGATTTTAGAAGATATGCTCAGGGCTTGTGTAATGGATTTGAAGGGATCTTGGGATGATCATCTTCCCTTGACTGAATTCTCTTATAATAATAGTTATCAGGCCAGTATTTAGATGACACCTTTTGAGGCCTTCTATGGGAGGAGATGCAGATCACCTATATGTTGGGATGATGGAGGAGAAAGGAGACTCTTAGGACCGGATCTGGTTCAGCAAGCAGTGGATAAAGTTCAACTGATTAGAGAGCGTCTTCGCACAGCACAAAGTTGGCAGAAAAGCGATGCAGATGTCAGACGAAGGGAATTGGAATTCCAGATTGGAGATAAGGTGCTTCTGAAGGTATCCCTCACCAAGGGAGTGATGTGGTGTGGAGTTAGAGAAAAACTCAGCCCGAGATTTGTGAGACCCTATGAAATATTGGAAAAGTGGCTTATCGGCTAGCCTTACCTCCATCCTTATTTGGAGTGCATAATTTTTTTCACGTATCTATGTTACGAAAGTATGTACCAGATCTGAGTCATGTGATTGAATTGGAACCTTTGAATCTAAGAGAAGATCTGTCTTTTGAAGAGCAGCTTGTCCGCATTGTGGACCGAATGGACCAAGTTCTCAGTAGGGGTGCAACTCGGGTCGGGTTCAACCCGAATTTGGGTTGGGTCGGGTTAAGCTTTTTGCAAATCGGATAGGGTTGGGAAAAATCTATGGTCATAAGTTTGATGATATTGACTTTTTTAAATCTATGGTCATAAGTTGCCATCCTCCAGTCTATTATATCTTTCCTTCACTTAAAAGTAAAAAACAATTTTGTCTAATAATCCCGATTTAATCTACAGGTTTGTTGAATTGTTCAAGATTCTTGTATTTTCCATTTTAAGGCATGGTCTTTATTTATTTTTTAAACTTGATAAATCCAGGCTGTTAATATTTGCACTGCCATATTTTGATAATGACAAACTAACCGTTTCATTTCCTTTTTAAATGGCTGTTGAGAGCTTTTTGGTGAATTGTAGTTGTTATTGCCTTTTGAGACAGCTATTTAAATAACAAAAGCCAAGGTGAGTTTGTGTGTGTAAACTTGATGAAGCTTTTTAGCCTAAATTTAATGGTTTATCTCTTTTTTCTTAATGAAAATTTGGAAATCAACATTATTAACCCGTATCATGTGTATTATTAACCCGTATCATGTGTGTGTAAACTGTAAACTTGAGGAAGCGTTTTAGATCATAGCAACCCTATCGATGAAGTTGATAACTTTTAGTGTGTTATCTATGTATATTGTTTATTTAGGATTGTTTAAGTAATCTCCCAATATGGGAAGTCTCATTGTGGATTCTATTTGCATTTTCTAATTTAGATCATTTTCATTTCAGAACTTTGATGCTATTGGAATTTTCTACAGGTTGTGGAGACTTGGATTAAGAAGGTCATCCTCATCCAGGCTAAGGGATTCAACAAGCTGCTTATCAATTGGGGGTATGGATATTATCCCATTATTTTTGCTTGTTCAATTCATCAATTTAGATACCTTTTTTTTATTTTTTTACTCATTTCATTACTTTCATTCTATGATCAGATGTCTGCAATGGAAATTATGGAAGAAAACAATGTCAATCCAAATACAAATGTTGATCTCAATACGACTTTTTTATTTGAGGAGGTTACATCGAAGTGTAAAAATCCATATAGAATGACCTCAGGTGTTTGGGAACATTTTAGCAAAATTCTGAAGCCAGATGGAGAGAAGCCAAATAGGGCAAAATGCAATTGTGGAAGAGATTTTGGGTGTGACAGTATTCAAGGTACTAGTACACTTAAACGGCATTTGGCGAAGAGTGTAAGATATCCATACCGTAACAGAGAGAGGCAACAAGTCTTGTAGTTATCTACATTTTCTGATCAAGCTGGTACTTCAATTTCAAATTGGAAATTTGACCAAGAGTTATGTAGAAAAGAATTGGTGCGTATGCTAATAGTTGAGGAGCTACCTTTCAAATTCGTTGAGCGTGAGGGATTTAGAAATTTTTGCAAAGTTCTTCAACCTAGGTTCAGTCTTATATCACGTACCACTATTACTAAAGATTGCCTAGAGTTGTATATGAGCGAGAAGAGCAAACTCAAAGAACTATTGTAGAAATCAGCTCAACGTGTTTTTCTCACCACTGATATGTGGACTTCCATCCAAAACCTTGGATATATGAGTCTCACTATCCACTACATTGATAGAGAGTGGAATTTACATAAGAAGATCATTAATTTATGTGCAGTCCCCTCTCCGTATACGGGTGGCGTCATTGGTAATGAAGTTGAATTATGTTTGTTGGCGTGGGGCTTGGAGAAAGTTTGCACGATTACAGTTGATAATTGTAGCTCAAATGACGTTGCAATCATAAGTTTGCGAAGAAGATTGAATAAGAAGAATAGTCTATTATTGGAGGGTGCTTTCTTACACATGAGCTGTTGTGCTCATATACTAAATCTAATTGTAAGAGATTGGATAGAGGATACCAAGAAATCGGTGCTTAGAATTCGTAGCGCGGTAAAATATATTAGAAGTTCACCAGCGAGGCAACAACAATTTAAAGTGTGTGTGGAACAAGAGAAGATACCATGTACGAAGGCACTGTCTTGATCTATGCACTCGTTGGAACTCTACTTTCCTTATGTTACAGACTTCATTAGAGTTCCAAAAGGCATTCGAGTGTTTAGAAGATTTGGATACTAATTTTCTGAAAGAACTTAAAGATGGGACACCTACTGAGGAGGATTGGAAGCAAGCAAAAGTTTTGTGTAGTTTCTTGGAACGGTTTTATACCTCTACAAAAAAGTTATCTTGATCACTTTATATCACCTTGAATGTTTATTTTCATGAGGTTTATGCCATTGAAGGATTGTTAAACCAATGGGCAAATAGTCAAAATACTTCCCTACGTGATATGGCATTGAAGATGAAGGAAAAATACGACAAATATTTTCTTTACGGGTCGAAGAGGAGACCCTCACATGAAGAACAAATAAAATGTAAAACTCTCAATGCCTCTTAATAGGCGGATTACAACTTTGAAAGCTCACATTCACTCCAAGAAATAAACAAATAAAAGCTCTATGGAGTGCCTTTTGATAACATGTAGAAATGGAAGATCAAAGAGGTTTTTTAGCTTTTGAAATAAAATGTTAAAGCTCAAAGAGAAATGGGATTTGATCTTTCTCAAATGTGCAAAAGCTTGTAGAGATAGGTTTTAATCATGTATATATAGAGTATTTGAAAATATGACCGTTTGGGGTAAAACTGTAAATATTTGGCTTGAAAAAGTCAAGCAGAAAATGCCCCAACTGCTAGTTTGCTCGACTGCGGCGGTCGACCAGGCTACAGCGATCGTCCACCCCTATCGGGCGACCTATTCTATTTTCAAATTTCTTACCGTCGCATATGATGTGTGGCCGTATAAACCTGTATTTTTCGGACCCAAACCGTCAATTCGTTGGTCCACAATGTACATAGGTTATGCCCCAAAATTCATATCCATAGGATGATCCCAACACTCCGTTCAATGAAACTTTCCATAATGTGCTGTCCCTCTATAGATCGGAGGGTTAGGATCATAATATGGAAATGACACAACCTATTTACACTTTGCTCCAACAAATGGACGGATTGGATCATCTTACTGAGCGGGTCTTATTGTACTTGTTGATTCCTCGACACTTATTATCTCTATGAAGCACCCTTGAATTGTCAAATTTCTTGTAAAAGGTTTCACCTTGTATGAAGTCTTTAACTATTCTGATGACTATTTTTTGGACAATAACAACAAACCATCCTTCCAAGTTGAGTTTGACTTTGATACCCTTCTTTGTTGGTAACCATGATACCCATGTTTGATGGTTGCTTAACAATGGACAACTATAGCTGCAAGAGAAAAAAATAAACTAAATCAATGTCGAAATATAATAGCTCACACTAATGTGGTGTTCTTCTTTTTTTCCTTGGAACTACAAATTTATTAGTGAAAGCCAAGAAAACATACTGACTCGTTGCCGATATTCTACTGGAGCATAAATCCTCAACAACCGATCACGAACCTGCTCCTATCGGCGGAATGGAGGATCAAGATGAATGCCAAGTAATCACTTTTCTTCTAGATTTGATACTAGATTGATGTAGGATGGAAATCAACACAATAAACCATATTTGTGATAAAGATCAGTCGGTACTAAATAAACAGTTGCACAGAAAAAGTAATGGAATCAGGACAAACAAAGGATTGTAATGCCTTATAAAGTTAAGTTTCAGAAGGACATTTCCAAAGTGTAAGGGTAACAGGAGTATTATCATGTAAAGGATATAGGTTTCATGAAATTTTCTGGGTTGATGAAGTGGACTAATTGTTATATGCTTTAAATATGCATTTAGAAAATTATGTGAGAAACTTTCTTCGACAGAAAAAGCAGGCTGACAGGGTTTTGGACATATCAATAATAATAGTGAATTTGGGTTTATTTACACAGGGAAAAATCGGGTGTGGTATTTCATTAGTCATTACTATTACAATATCTCTTCAATAATCCTACTACCACTCATGTAATAACTTGTCCTACAATTGAAACACTTATGGAAGCATGGATATTTCTTGTGGGCCGTCCCTCACTTAAGTGACGTCGCCTTATGTCATAAATACTTGATGAGACATGGCTACTATTGATAATGACCCCTAAAAAATAAGTTTCAATGGAGATATTGGCACCTAGGTTTAACAATGACACTCTTATGAAAATATGAACCAAAATTGATATCGACATCCGAAAAATTGAAGTGGTTAGGGATATTACCTCATTATACTCTCCCTCTTGAAAAGGCTCGATTAACCAAAATTGATATTGATCCTCTTTAGGATTTCTATCGGGTCACCTTAAAGGTTTCACCCATCAATGCATCGCCAACCTACTATTGATAATGACCCCTAAAAAATGAGTTTCAATGGAGATATTGGCACTTAGGTTTAACAATGACACTCTTATGAAAATATGAACCAAAATTGATATTGACATTCGAAAAATTGAAGTGGTTAGGGATATTACCTCATTATACTCTCCCTCTTGAAAAGGGCTCGATTAACCAAAATTGATATTGATCCTCTTTAGGATTTCTGTCGGGTCACCTTAAAGGTTTCACCCATCAATGCATCGCCAACCAGATGTTCTATGCCCTCAGTTTGGTTAGCTTTTGGCGTTTCGCCCAAGGTTGGATCCAAGGGTGCTCCTTAATCCTCCCTCCATCTTTTCTAATCCTAAGGTATGGCACACAATCATACAATAACATAAATTTTCCCTTTTCTTACAGATCCTAATAAATACAGAATTACAATTATCTATGTTTGATTCCTTCCTCATTAAATTGAAATTTATATAAAGACAGATAACCAAAAACAATTCTCTAATTAACAATGCAACAATTCATAAGTAAAAGCATCACTGTAGTAAATGGAGTAATAAAATCAAGTGATCTAAGTCAATCTTACTAAACAAGTCTAACCAGTACTTGCTTTGACGTTCCGAGTTCGAGGAGAGCTGAAATCTCTAGTGAAGAAGCAAAAGAGTTCAACCTGACAATAACATACACATAGAGTCGTATAGGTTTCCAAAATTTCAGTGCTCACCCTGATGTAGGATTGGGAAGGGAAATATAAGAGAGAGGAGAAAGAAAAAGAAGAAGGGAGGATTAGAAGAGAAGAATTCAGGGAGAAGTAGAAGAAGAATAGGAGACAAGGAGAAGACAGGGAAGAATAGAAGAAGAGCAGTAGAAGAAGAGAGGGAAGAATAGAAGAAGAAAAGTAGAAGAATAGAGGAAGAAAGAAATTTGGGGGAGAAGCTCTCAATTAATCATTATTCATCAAAAGTTAAAATTCCTAATATAATGAGGCCTATATATAGGCAATGGGATGGAAATAAAATTCCATGGAAAATAAAAGTCCTAACAACTAAAAACATGGAAATAAATATCCTAGAATCTAAATAACATGAAAATAAATTCCTAAACTACATAACATGGAAATATAAATCCTAATGGGCAAAGATGCCACTTATTAGCCTATTATCTGCATCACAGCCTTACTTGGTACTTCTGTTCTTTTTGGGTCCTACTATTTATTGTTTTAGAAGTTTCTCTTGAAGAGTCCTTTGACTTCCTATCTATAAAAACATATTCGCTCTTTAGGATTAAAGGACAGTTTTGCAATGAAACTAATCACACAAGGACATATATAAGCATATAGACATATAGTTATATGCGAAAGGTGTATCTATGAAAATTGCAGGTTAGTACATATAAGTATCTGTGCATAGGCACGTAGATAAAATCCCAAATTTGGACCCATATAAATATACGAAAATCATTGGTTTACCTAGGTGTATCTAACAGATAAAATAATGAAATATATAAAAATGTATACATATATATATATATATATATATATATATAGATATATATAAGTGAAAATCATTTAATTTATATAAGCCCTTGCAACTGACGAAATCATATGATTTTATTTCCGTAAGTATCTGAGACTGATGGAATAAGACGTATACATGCGAAAAATTATCTAATTCCTTTGATAATATAGAACTGACATCATTTGTGGAAAGATATAAGCAAATCACTTTATTCTTCTATTAGTAAAGAACGGTGCATTAATTGAACTCATACAAACCATATAATATATACAATTATGTAGGGTATTAACGAAGCGGAAGCATACAAAATCATTTGATACTTGTATATATGATACTGACGAGGCAGATGAAATAATACAATATCATAAAATATACGGGTATATATATATATATATATATATATATATATATATATATATTGCTGACGAGTTGAATAAATACCAAAAATCATTTATTAGATAGGGTTCTGACGAAATAAATGAATACAATTTATTTGATATATATAGTGTATCAAATAATTACCAAAAAATCATTTGATATATGCATAAATAAAGTATTGACGACTTAATATATGTAAAGTATGGTTCAGATGAAGAATAATAAAAAAATCATTTGGATACAATTTCATTTGACATATATAAAGAAGGTACTGACTTAATAAATAATTACGAAATCATTTACTATTGGTAGAGCACCGACTTGATAAATAAGTTCAAAAATCATTTGAATATATATATGAGGATAGAGTTGCTTAGCTGCGCTCGAGCACAGAAACAGGGTGGGGCCACATTTTGGGTGGGATCCAAAGCATTCATTTGATGGGCCTTTTCATGGGTAGGGTGTCCACAAAAAATCAGCTCCATTGGATCACCTTAGGGTGTCCATTTGTGGGGCCAAAAATGGACAGATTTGTGGACAAACAGTATCTGTCCATTTTTGGCCCTACAAATGGACACCCATTGGTGATCCAATGGAGCTGATTTTTGGTAGGCCACCCATCCATGATGGGGCCTTCCAAATGAATGGTTAGGATCACCCCTCCAATGGCCCCACCCCACTGTTTTTGTGCTCGAGCGCAGCAACCACCCTTCTCTCTCTCTCTCTCTCTCTCTCTCTCTCTCTCTCTCTCTCTCTATATATATATATATATATATATATATATATATATATATATATGAGGAAACTGTTGGTGAGCTTAAGCTCACCAAACTTATGATGAGCTAGCTTGCCCAATCACATGTGTCCCACATTTTGGGGAGTGATCCAAACCATTCATTTGCAAGGCCTTATCATAGATAGGGTGTCTGTCCATTTTTGTCCTCCACAAATGGAGGGGTTAGGATGATCCTATGGAGCTGATTTTTGGTACACCCCCCATCTATGTAAGGGACTTTCAAATGAATGCTTTGGATCATCCTAACAAAGTGGGCCCCCATGTGATTGGGCAAGCTAGCTCACCATAAGTTTGGTGAGCTTAAGCTCACCAACAGTTTCCTCTATATATATATATATATATATATATATATAGTGTACTGATTTGATGAATAATTATAAATCCATGTGAATACCATTTTTTTTTTTTTTTGTATATATAGTATTGACTTAATGAATAACTATAATTTTCATTTGAATGCCAATGTACTTATTATACATAGGATATTGACTTGATGAGTAAATTATAGAAATTCATTCCTTTTGCTTATATATGCAATACATTGATGAGATAGGCAAACAAATTCATTCGTTTAAGCTATCCCATAAAATTTTGTAAACAAAAAGAAACAAACAAAAATATAGAAAGTGATCTAGGGTACTTATGTGTTTGAGTTGGGAAGTAGAAGGAGATAAAGAAATTCAACCGCTTTCTCCCTCCTTGGATCCCCCTCTCACACTCGATCTCCCTCTCTTTCTCTCTCTGTCTCTCTTATATCTCTCTGTCTCTCTTATCTCCCCCCCCCCCCCCCCCCACTCTCTTATCTCTCCCTCTTCTCTCTCTGTCTCTCGCTCTCTCCTTCTTATCCCACTTTTCTCCCTCGGTTTACCTCTCTCTCAATCGCATAGGGAGTTGCGAGTGAGAGAGGTACGCCTCTCCCCAATAATAATTATATATATATATATATATATATATATATATATATATATATATATAGAGAGAGAGAGAGAGAGAGAGAACATTTCCTACACACTTGTGTAGGTAAGTTACCTACACACTAGCTTAAAATACATAGGGGGCCCACATTGTTTGGGTGGTCCAAACCATTCATTTGAATGGTCCTCACATAGATAGGGTGTCCACAAAAAATCAGATCCATAGGATCATCCCAACCATTCAAACTATGGAGGCAAAAAATGGACTAATTTGTGAAGGTTTATACACGTCCATTTTACCTCCACAAATCGTAGGGTTGGGATGATCCTATGGATCTGATTTTTTGTGGACACCCTATCTTTGTGAGGACTATTCAAATGAATTGTTTGGATCACCCAAACAATGTGGGCCCCCTATGTATTTTAAGCTAGTGTGTAGGTAACTTACCTACACAAGTGTGTAGGAAATGTTTCCTCATATATATATATATATATATATATATATATATATATATATATATATATATATATAGAGAGAGAGAGAGAGAGAGAGAGAGAGAGAGGAAACTGTTGGTGAGCTTAAGCTCACCAAACTTATGGTGAGCTAGCTTGCCCAATCACATGGGGGCCCACTTTGTTAGGATGATCCAAACCATTCATTTGAAAGTCCCTTACATAGATGGGGGGTGTACCAAAAATCAGCTCCATAGGATCATCCTAACCCCTCCATTTGTGGAGGACAAAAATGGACAGACACAAATCTGCCCCATTTTTGTCCTCCACAAATGGAGGGGTTAGGATGATCCTATGGAGCTGATTTTTGGTACACCCCCTATCTATGATAAGGCCTTGCAAATGAATGGTTTGGATCACTCCCCAAAATGTGGGACCCATGTGATTGGGCAAGCTAGCTCACCATAAGTTTGGTGAGCTTAAGCTCACCAACAGTTTCCTCATATATATATATATATATATATATATATATTACATATACTAAAAATAAAAATTTAGTATGGAGGAAAGAATCCTCCAAGATGGGGATTCTTTCCCAAAAATCTAGTGTATAATATCTAGGTTACTTATAATATTAGTTAATTTCTTTATTTCCTTGGGATCTTGAGTTTTAAAACTGGTTATAAAGATTTAGGGAAATAATATATTCCCATATTTATAATTGCCCTAAAGTTTAAGAAAGAAAAGATACTATACAAATCCTTTGAAATTTGCTAACAATATACAATTATCTAATTATTTAGGAAAGAATATTGATTGACATCACAAATGGGTCCCACCAAATGCCATGAGCACACTCCCAATTTGGGAGTGTGCGTGCGGCAAAACAATAGTGGGGGTGGGTGGGTAGGTATGAGTATCGAAAATCCCAAATGTTATCCCTTCAACCTGAAATGTTGAAGTACCAAAAATACCCTTATGTTCCCCCTCCAAAATATCAAATTAATTAGGGTTAATATACTCTTACCACTTCTCTTTAAATTACGGGTGTCATTAACAATTACCAAAAGAATAAGAAAAAAAGAACCCAAAAATTTTATGGTCGTTACATAAAAGGAAACCCATCCCAAAAGTGATAAACTACATGCTACACAGCCACGGTTTCTTTCACGATAGAAACAAAATCAGCATCTTCGTCATGGGTTTAAATTTTTGCCAAAATTGACATGACTGAATTTTTTCCCATTCGATCATCACTGAAACACTTACCCTAATTGACACACTTACAGAAACAAAAGCTGTTAGTGTCTATAATATGATGTTAAATGATATAGTTAATGGCCAAAGAGGCCTTAATGTCCCATTGGCAACTCAACTCAACCCAACTCGACAAAGCCTTTGTCCCAAACTAGTTGGGGTCGGCAAATAAAATTAAATAAGATAGGTCCTCTTAGTCTCCTAATGTAAATGTGATTGTAATCCTGGAATATAAGTTGTGTTATCCCTTTATTAGTGCTAATCGCTCATTTTTATTGTACGGTTAACAATTACAATTACATTATGAGACTAAGAGCCTTTTTTGGATATCATCAATACTAAATTTATTTGAAAGTGAGATTATTTTTCAATTGCATATTAAGGCCTATTTGGAAGTGATTAAACATAATTTAGGGACATAGCGACAACTATTATATCTCTTATTTGAATAATATGATTATATGCAAATAATTTTTAGGGACTTTTCATTGAAGCTTTAAATCTCCATTATGTATTTACATTTGTTTTTTTATATGCTCAACTTGTTTATCATTATGTTGTTTCTCTTTTCTCAGCTTCCGATGCAATCAAAACCAAGAAGATATATATTAACAGTGACTTGGGTGAGCAATCCGAACTTCCCCACTGGTCGGTCTCTCAACGTAGACTTCCATTGTTGATGCTCCCTAATAAAGAGCGTAGTGAATCTCGTAAGTTCTTTAGTTTTTCTGAAAACAAGCTTTATGATATTCAAATGCCAGAATTTCATGAGAAATGGTTTTGTGGATCTTCCAAGGGATGGGTGGTCACAGTGGATGACAATTCCAATGTTCATCTTTTAAATCCCTTATCAAAAACCCAAATCCAGCTTCCCTCACTTGATAAAAGTACCCCCAAAAATTTGATGAGCCTGAAAAACCAAGGGACTACAGGTATATGCACAACACTGTTTTATCGGCAGATCCTATTTCAACAGCATACTTCATTGTTGCCTCCATCGTCACTAATTCTCGGTGATTTTCCTTCTATAAACCGGGGGATGAGAGATGGACTACATTATTGAGTCGATTGGCTCCATATCAAGATGTCATATATCATAAGGGTCAATTTTGTTGCATCACTAATTTGGGTTATTTTGTAGCTTATGACTTTTCTTCCAATGGTTTACCCAAGTCTACAGAAATTACAGACATAGATCACACATTTTGTAGGCGGCATCTAGTGGAATCATCTGGGGAGTTGTTGAAGGTTTGCAGACACTATGAGCAGCATCCCAGGTATTGTAGATACCTTCGTATGGGGCCTTCTAAATGGTCGGATGATGATTGCGATCCAAAAAATTGAAATGGACTATGAGGACATGTTTTTTCGGAGTTTTTAAATTGGACCAGAACACAAGAAAGTGTATCGAGCTTGAAAGCTTAGGTGACAAGGTGTTGTTCTTGGGCTTGAATTCATCCTTCTCTCTGTCAGCTCTTGATTTTCCCCAGTTGAAGAGAAACTGCATCTACTTTACCGACGACAATGATGAGGGCAAGCATGGCATTGATAATGGTATATACAACTTGGAGGATGGGAGTATAAAACCATGTTATCCCAACTCTCCATCTTGGATTACGAAGCCCATCTGGCTCCATCCAAATTTGTGGTAGGTAGTTATCATTTTTATTTTCACTGGTTTCCTTTTTATTGTTCCTAATGATTCTTTCCCAAGTCTTAATGTGTTGAGAAATGCTGCCACGTTGCTTGTTTGAGATTGTAGACAAGTTTTGGTTACTTTTACCAGATGTAGCCATAATTACAAATTTGAATTTTGTGCTAATCTGGTTATGCAAATTTAAGTTTACTTGCCTACCAAAAATTTTAGGGTATTCATTTTGTTTTTTCTAAATATGATAGAAGCAAACCCACAATGGATTTGGTCATACAATTTTTACTACTATTGAAATACTTCTTACATTTCTTATCGGCTTTATGAATATACATCGGAATTTGATGAATTATATGCAAATATATAAGAAATGTACATTTATTTTTAAAAATTGAGTTTTTAATTTATTCCAGACTATAGAGTTTAAAATGGGTCATAAATTTCACCGTTCTTTGGATAAATTTGCAATTATTCGATGAATTTAGTAAATATAAATGCAATAAGAGGTTCCAAGGGTTCTAATTTGAGTTAACCTTGGCATGTATTATTTGTAGGGATGTACCACATTGCTAAGGACCAATTGAATTGTTGACGTTGAATTAGTTATTATTTTGCACCGCCCACACATTTTTGAAGTTGAAGACAAGGTTCTTGGAAACTACCCTAGATGGTAGGATTCACGCTTCAGAAGCAGGAAATGCGACTCCCAAAAACTGGGGAAGTGTGTTTTTGATTCGTGGGCAGCATGTTTCCCAATTTTTCTTATTTTCTATTTTTTTTAGAAATTTTTCTTTCATATTTCATTTCGTTTTATTCATCTTGACCTACCATTTTTGTAATTTTGATTTTTTATTAAATTATAGATATTTATTTGTTGCGGTTGTTAATTTCTTAATGGAAATGTGAAATACAGTTGTGACAACCCAAGAAGGGGGGGGGGGTGAATTGGCTAATTAAAAATTCTTGGCTTAATTAGGTGGATTAATAAAATTAATTTACTAATTAAGCAAATATGGTGTAACCCTTGTTCAAATAATCAGGATGATGAAAGCTAGGGTTTAGATCTTACTTTAGCATACATTTACTAATCCTTGTTAAGTTAAAACATAAACACAAATAGGGTTAGAGATTACCAATCACCAAGCGCAAAGAGAAGAAGAAAGCAATCACAAGGAATAAACGATTTTTATAGTGGTTCGGTCTATCACAAGATCTACTCCACTCTTCTGAGTATTCCTCCTTGGATGCTCCACTAAGATTGGGATTCTTCAATGGCGAATCACCAAGCCGTACATACAACTTCTACTTCAAACTCCAAAGAGCACCAACCCTTTCTGCACGAAGCCTTGCGAGGAACACTTCCTCTTACAAATGATTTACCTTTGTTATTGAATCAGATTTGAGCATGAGCAGCTAGCCAAGCCAAGAAATTATGCCAAGTGGATGCCATCACAATATGTAGCAATATGAACACCATTTCACAAAGGAAAAGAGGGCGAATAGAACGACACAGGACAGAGAACAAAGAAGAACATTGACAACCCCCCCCCCCTTTTTTTTTTTTACATAACCCTTTTGTTAAATAGCATGTGATTCCAAAAAAAATAAAATGAATGCATTTGATAAGTAAGAACGCTCCCTATCTATAAGAATTTTGACTATATGCCTGAAATAAACGTGTATGGATAATAGAGATTATTTCAGCACATGCAATTAATAAAGCATAATAATGTCAGGCACTGATAAATTAGAAAACTAGTGTGGTCATTACCCTGTTTTAACACTTCTTCTACCCAACCCTGCTCAAGTTTCACTACCAAATGACTACCAAATCATTTGAAACCTCTAAACTTGATTGAAACATAAAAGAGTTGATTTCACATCACTTTCTAAACTAGATGATGTAAATGACAGAAGTCTAAAGAAATTGGAGTAGACACTATCTTTTTCTTATAGTGACTCAATGATGGTAGATCAATTTGTACGCTTGCAAAATGGCAGACGCCACTCTAACACCATTAAGCCATTCTTCTCTTTTTTATGAAACAAGCTTCAATCAGTAGGATAATAATAGAAGAGGACAAATGGTAATAGGAAAATCAGTAACCTGTAATCGTTATTAGGCTAGATTGGAATGTTCAATTCATGGCCCTAAATATGACCTGATTCCTACATCCAAATTCTTAGAGACTAAAAACCAAACCAAGATAAAAAATGAAGGACAGGCAAATAAACCACATTCATATGCTTTCTATCAAGAATTGACTAAAGGAGATGATTCAAATATTTGTTAGAAAGTTCAGAATTCATACAGAGCCGTTAGTAAAATAAAAAATAAAAATGATTTAAGTCTCAAAATTGTAACACTTGTGTAGATTTCACAAAAATTAGAGTCCAATAACAGGGCCTTTAGACACACACTTTTTTTTAAATGAAAATAAAAAACATTGATAGCATGATTGAAAGGAAAAGAACAATTTCCTTTCCTTAAACAAAGTAACAAATCAGGCAACTAAAAAAACTGAGCCTTTCTACAACAGGCATTACTATACACTCATTTTCTCAATTAACAGACATTAAATGAAAACGAAATTAATTTCTATCATAGATCAGTAACAAATCCTCTGAAATTAAATGGAATACTCTAATCACATCATCCAATGCATCATAAATTATCATTACTTATAAAAAATTATAAGCAACTAAAGTTTAAAGAGTAAACGAATTACCTGAATTCCTGCTAAAACTGCTTAAGATTGGCCAAAACTCACAAGAATCTGTTGATCTCTTGATTTCACCAGCAAACAAAAGAAATAAGATTTCACTTTTGATGATGAAATCCAGCGAGCTTGCTAAAGGTCAAGCTCAAAAACCGAAATCTGAATTGAGTGCTGATCCAAACTCCTCTCCCTTTTCTTTTTCTTAAAATGATGACAAACCTCGGCAAGATTACTGAATCTGATCTAAGCGGATTTGAATCAAAGTCCAAAGATCTTGGATCTAGGGTTTAAGAGGCTAGGTTAAGATTTCTATGGCCTGATGTAGGGTTTCATGTTCAGACATTTAAGCTAGGGTTTGTAAACTCGAGTTAGGGTTTGAGAAAAGGATTTAGGGTTTTAGTACTAAGAAAAAACGGAGATGAGGTCTGTTGAAGCTAAATTCATGAACGAAGGTGAGACAAGAATAATTTGTAGCCGGAAAATGACCGGAATCCGATTGGATTTGCCGGAGAAGATGAAGAAGAAAAGGGGTTTTTCTCACTCTCTCTCTTGATTAAGCTAAAGAAAACCTGATTAATAAAAAAAAGGGATAATTACATTTACACCCCCTTTAGTTTCTGACACATCCACTTCATCCCCTCTAGTTTCGTTTTGTTTAAGGTTTGCCCCCTTAGCTGAAGGTTCGTCCATCGATTGAAGGGTTAGGATGATCCGATGGAGCTGATTTTTTGGGCACACCTTATCTATAACGCTTTGGATTCGGGTATGGGGCCCACATTATTTGGATGATCCAAAGCATTCATTTGATGGGTCCTGACATAGATAGGGTGCGCCCAAAAAATCAGCTCCATCGGATCATCCTAACCCTTCAATCTATGGACAAACCTTCAGCTGAGGGGGCAAACCTTAAACAAAACGAAATTAGAGGGGATGTCTTTGTCACTTTTTAAGCTATAACGGTTGAAGTGGATGTGTCATAAACCAGAGGGGGTGTAAATTTAATTATCCCTAAAAAAAATGACTTAAACTACTATTTATAGGGGAAACAAGAGAGGCTGATATTGGCACTACCATAAGTGATGGGCGTGCGGATGCGCAAACGTTTGATAAGGCACGCGACAAATCGTGTCCTATTCTGCCTATGTTCGACCCTTTCCAGGATAATTCACCCCCATTATATATTTACACTGGGATGCTTTCCAAGGTTTGTTCGCTGGGCATCGGCTCAGATTTTGACGAAATTTCATGGAGGCCTAGCTGAGACCCTGACCTACCCTGGGGTGAAATTTGAGGCTCTAAACTATTGATTTGATTGGATTTTGCTCAAACAAGATATAAACAAGGTTCAGTCAAAATAAGGTGTCTACACCATCAAATTGATGGTTTGGATACTTTTTAAAAAATACGGGACTATAAGGGCTTACACCATATAAAATCTCTGCAAATCTATACCCTTTTACTGAGATTTTATATGGTGTAAGCCCTTATTGTCTAGTATTTTTTTAAAAATTAAAAAATACTGGACGGAGAACACCATAGGATGATCCAAACCGTCCATGTGATGGGCCACAACATAAATAGGTCGTGCCCAAAAAATCATTTCTATAGGATGATTGCAGCCCTCCGATCGATAGGGGAACTATATTATGGAAAACTCAACAGATCATAGGGCTAGGATCATCCTATGGAAATGATTTTGGGGAACAACCTACTTACATTTATGTGTGATGAATGATTTTGGGGAACAACCTACTTACATTTATGTGTGATGGACGGTTTGGATCATCCTATGATGTGGTCCGTACAGGAATGCCTTACAATACGTGACTATAAGGGCTTACACTGTATAAAAACTCCCTTTTACTGACGTTCTAAGTTCTAATAAAGCAAAATACCCCTCTATTTAGTATTTACTTATATTGATCATCAGCTGAGAGCAAAAAAATACAAAAGAAGGAACCTCTGCAAAATTTCCCAATTTCGTCTCTTCCTCAGCTGAGAGCCAAAAAAAGAGGAAACCTCCGCAAAATTTCCAAATTTTCTCTCTCTCTCTCTCTCTGTGTGTGTGTGTGTTCTAGATATGGGAGGTAGAATTCGTGAGAATTATAGAAACCCATGTCTGACGATGCACCAGCCGTGGGCTTCGTTGCTTGTGCACGGAATCAAACGCATCGAGGGAAGATCTTGGCCTGCTCCCATGAGAGGTATGTCCAAAAACCCTAAAAAAATAAGACCCTAGAATTCCTTTTATGAGCTTCCTTTTTTTTTTTCTTCCTTCTTTTGTAGCTTCTATAAATTTCAAATTTCTATCTTCTCATTGTTAAATTAACACGTCTTGTCTTAGAAATAGTTCTGGTTCTCCCATCAGAGGTATGTTCAAAAAGTCATAAAAAATAAAACCCTAGAATTCCTTTTTACCCGAAAGTCCTAAAAAATAAAACCCTAGAATTCCTTTTTTTTTTTGAATGGCAATTGAAGATCCATCTTTGAATTTCAAATTCATGGGATTTTTTATATAGCGATTATGAGGATGTTTCATTGGATACATGATGAAAAACCCTATCATCCAACCATTACCTAATGTGTCAAGTGGCTTTCCTATTTATCTTCCAATCTTCATTACTCATGTCTTTCATTTTTTTCAATAAGTGCATATAAGACTTTCCAATATGAAATATCTTCCTTTTTAACTTTCTTAATCACCCAATCTCTCCAATAAAACTCACCATTCTATTATCAGTGCTCGATTCCATTTTAATTCAGACACGACAAGTAAAATGTTGCCTCAAATAACCTTTGCTTTGTTACCACTTGCTGGACAGTAAGGCCTTCCAATTGCGTGCAAATCAAAAATAAAAACAACTCACAAATGTGTCCGCAAAATTGTCGGGAAAAATAAGCTGCACTATATGCAAAACCGAATTTTCTATAGGATTCATTTCATAGAAGAGTGGCAAAGTTTATGGATGGCTGCCAACCTAATGCCAACCCTCCTCTATCCTGGCTTGGGACAGGCTGTGAAAAACACAGGCGGAGTTTGGGCATATCCAACGTAGGCTTAAGATGGTTTGGGCATATCCAACGTAGGCCTTTGGATGCTCCAGTGAGAAGAAGTGACTCGTACCAAGTTGATGGAGTAAAAGAGGTAGGGGCAGACCGAAAACAACTTGGGTAGAAACAGTGAGGAAAGACTTGATGGCTAGGAACATAAAAGAGAATATGACCTTGGATAGGAGAGAATGGAAGAAAATGATCCATGTAGACGAACCCAACTAGTGTCAGGACTAGACTTAGTCAATTTGAGTCGGGTAGATTCTTTCACCTTCTTCATGAAAATTTTCTAAAGGATTCATTAGCCGACGCCAACTAGTTTGGGACAAAGGCTTAGTTGAGTTGAGTTGATTATATGCATAACCGAAAAGCAAGAACAATAATAAGAGCACCCACAAACAAACCATAGCACCAAATTTACGTGAAAAACCCTCCAGTGTGAAGGGAAAAACCATAGTTGCAGGAAACGCTGGGGCAGAGTGGGAAACGCGTTTCCGTTTCCGAAACGGAAACAATACGTGAAAAAAAATAGTGAAACGGATGGGAAACGTTGCGGAAACGCCTGTGAAACGGAGGTGAAACGAATGCCAGAGAGAGAGAGAGAGAGGTATCTGGAGACTCATCTTTCCCTTCTTCAGTTCTCCGGCCGGCCATAGAGAGAGAGAGAGAGAGAGAGAGAGAGAGAGAGAGAGAGAGAGGGAGAGAGAGAGAGAGAGAGATGGCACGATTAGGGTTCTGCAGAAAAAGACATTATCTACATAAGCTATATATTGGCCCCATTCTTTTATTTGGAACAACCTTCTTTAGTGTATTTATGACTCCTTTTTTACACTTGATGGGGCTGTCCCCAATAAACAAAAGGGCGAATACTTTATGTAGAGAAGTGATATGTTCGCCCCTTTTTTTACTTGGAACAGCACCCTTTAGTGTATTTATCGCTCCTCTTTTACACTGGATGGGTCTGTCCCCAGTAAACAAAGGGGGCTATACATCACAACCATATTTTAATATTTGCACAGCTGTCTTTTCTTCTTTAATCGATTTGTGAGAACTTTTTTGGGAAATGTAATAACCTTTTGACAGCTCTTTAAATACTAAAAAAGACAAGATGGTTTGTGCAGAAATCAAAATACTGGGGACAGCCCCATCGAGTGTAAAAGATGAGTCATAAATACACTAAAGGGGGCTGTTCCAAGTAAGAAAATGGGTGAATATATTCCTTACGTGCATAAAGTATTCACCCCTTTTGTTTACTGGGGACAACCCCATCCAGTGTAAATGAGGAGCCATAAATACTCTAAAGGGGCTGTTCCAAGTAAAAAAATGGGTCAATATGTTACTTACCTACACTAGATGGGGCTGTCCCCGGTAAACAAAAGGGGCGAATCATTTCCCTTTATATATCACATGAGTTTGATAAAAAGAGGGAAAAAGTTTTCAAGAAAACCCATTTCACGTTTCTCCTTTAATTTTTTTCAAGCGTTAAGCGTTTCCGTTTCACGTTCCGTTTCACGCTTCTGTTTCCCTACCTGGCAACTATGGGAAAAACCATGGGACGAATTTGAGAGAGATCCACTAAGATATCAAAATATTAACTTTCACGAAAGATAACTAAATATTACTTTGTTTTCATCTCACCATTCCAAAATAAAATAAAATTACATTTAATTTCTTCTCAAGTTCTTTGCCCAAAAACTTGAGATTCACCACACATATGGAAAC
This sequence comes from Tasmannia lanceolata, assembly GCF_043159265.1. NCBI lineage: Eukaryota > Viridiplantae > Streptophyta > Magnoliopsida > Canellales > Winteraceae > Tasmannia > Tasmannia lanceolata. Next base: position 29,449,597 of record NW_027518684.1, on the reverse strand, counting down.
AACACCAAAGAATAGGGAGATACAAAGTTACCTTACAAATCACTTTTCTCATCTCAACAAACAACAAAAATAAGCTTTCCAACGAGTTGAAGACGATCTGATGTGCAACTGTAATAATACCCACTATCCAGGTAGAAAACCTTGATGTTGGAGACGGGTAAACTTGTGAAAGCACTGATGTTACCCTGTCCCTGTGAGAATAATCCTGATATAATTTGTTCTTCTTCATCTTCCGTAAGATGCTTCAAACCGTTCTCTCTCCTCTCTCTTTTTCTCGGTTTTTTATTCTTCCATCGTACGTCACACAATCGCGTCCCTCTCCCTCTCTCCCTCCCTCCCTCTCCCTCTCTCTCCTATTCTAACTAGGAAACACAACTCTCTTGTTCCATGTTAATGGTGAGGTGATGAGTGACTCAAATCAACTACTCATGAAGGAAGCTTATGAAGGATTGGTACTCAACATATCTCCCAATTGGTGAGCAACGACTGTACGAGAGTACTGCTGGAAATCATTGTTGAACTGATGATAACATTCAAGTGCAATGTGGTTTCAGCGACCACTATCTGGCAACTAGTTGGAGGTCATGTACGATAGGATGAGGTAGACACTAGTGCCCTTGGGAAGTATGGATACTGTGTAGAATGTATTGGGGGCGTGTCGGACCACCGTAAGGGGGCAAGGTGCATTTTGTCGATTCGGTTTGATGTGCAGGATACCTTTGATGCTGGCAGTGACCTCTACCTTGTCCACGACCACGCCTTTGTCTGTGTCCATCCCCTTGTCTGCATCTACCCCCACGCCCCCCGCCCCCTTTCCCCACAAAAAAAACCTGTTGGTGGATGAACCAACAATATAGTATGTCTTGAATGTGGCCGGAGCTGCAGTTTGAGTGGTCTGCCTTCATTAACTAAAGAAGAAGGTCATACTGGAGAAGTACTTCTACGTCAAAAAAACTATAGAGGATCAGATCTAGTCAGCAAAAACGTACTAAAGACGACAATTCCAAAAAAAAAAAAAAAATGTACTAAAGATATCATACTCATTGCTAAGCCCGTTCAAGGTGTAACGAACTTAATCTTTCTCATCAGTGTTTGTTAGCAACAAATTGATCAAACATGTTTTTCATCTTCAGAAGATACTCACACATTGATAGACAGCCTTTTGACATTTATATACTTCTTTCTGAAGTTGCATGATATGTCTCCATACTGTTGCACAAACAAATCTTCAAGATACTCCCCTAGATCTCGTGCCAATGTAATATTCAGGACCAGGTTAGCACTTCTAAAGAGATAGATAGGAGTTAATCCAGACAATAATGTATTAATCCTTCATATTCCATACTTCATAATTATGTTTTTCTCCCAACGATAGGTCTTCTTTTATTTAGAAGTATCTCTCCACCCCACTGATCTAGGATGGATGCCATTGAACCCCTATTCAAGCAACCCTGATACCAATTTGATGCTGAATGAATGCCAATGACTAATGTTGCAGCTCTGATACCAATTTGATGTAGGATAGCCAACTCAAAGCACTATGGTAAATTTCTAGAATCAAATCTGTAGTAATTATGTTATTGTTGAAGCTCTAGATATGTGAATTTCAAAAGGGGGGAGTGTTATGGATTTTTACAGGAGTAAGTGGACTCTTCTGGAAATAGCTAGTAGAACTTTCTAACAGAAGATGAGAATGGCTTCTAGAAGATTTTGCTTACCATTTTAAGGTCCACGATAATGATTGTTGGGCTTTAGTGGACTGATAGTAAGAGTTAACTATGGAACAATCCAAAAATTTAATTGTTATGATGCAATCAGCTTAGTAGTTTCCTGCAGAGGAAGGCTTTAAGGGCCTGTTTGGTTTGGAGGAATGCGGTGGAAAATGATGGAAAGGAAAGCCTTTTCCATGTTTTAACCGCTTTCCAGTGTTTGGTTGTAGAAGGAAAGTTTTTTGGGGGTGGAAAGCGTTGTCCGCCTAGGAAAGCACGCCTAAATCATCTAAAATCTTTCCACCTTAAAAGCTAGGATGCGGGTTTCCTTTAAATTTGGAAAGAAATATCTTGTCACAGCTTTAGACATGCTCGGATTTCCTCCTCTATCAAGATGATGAGGTTCAGATGAGGACGACAAAAGTTTAATTTTTGAGGGTAAAGGGAGCCCAAAACACGTAGATATCTCTGCAGGAAGAAGGGGAAAAAGATGTCGTGCTTGGATTTCCCTCTTTTCTTTGATCGATTTTGTTCTTTCCCAGGCCATACCTTTTGAAATTTTTATGATTTCCTGTTTGGAGTTTTTTGGATTTATCTTCTGGATTACATGTTTGGGATGGTTTTTGGTAACGAGAGAGCTAGGGTTTTCTTCTTCGGGAAGCTGTCTTTTGCCTTTTCCATGGAGGTTTGATTTCTTTAGAAATTTCTGCTGGAATTCTTGGTGTTTTCTGCCTTATATCAGCTGGCCTATTTAAACCCTAAGTTCTGCTGTAAGGCAGTGGGCATGGTTAAGTTTTCACAAATTGGTTGAAATTTGAATGAATGGCAGACCGTGGTTGTGAATTTGAGTCACTGGGTTTGTAGCAAGACCTAGGCATCCAACTTAATACCCGACATTCTTAGCTGAAATCCATCTCTCTTGCCTCAGGTTTACAGAGTTCTGCTCCAAGTGAGAGAACTAGTACCTGGTTCACTTCGCTTCAAGCTCAATCATGGAATTCACAAATTCGAATCCAGAATTTTTTTGAATTAATTCTCAGAGAGGAACCACAATCGAAAAAGATGAAGACCATGTGTTTGTTAGTAGTTCTAAGTGGGTAGAGTAGTAGAATGGGCACCCCTCTTGAGTCTTGACCTGCCCTTTCTTATTATGGAATGGAGTTGTGTTGTGTTGGTCAGCATTTTTGAAGTTTCTATGTTAGATATGACTAACCAACCTTGTAGGATTGGAAAAGGGCACTTACGACTAAGACTTTTTGTGCCTTTGCATTTTTTGAATCACTAATGTCCCATATGGGTGACCAACCAAATTGTTTTTTTGGGTGTGTAATTGGGTTGCACACCCAAATGTAACCTCCAAGATTTTGTTCCATGTGCTATCTAGTAGCTATTCTCTATTCGCATTCAATATTGCCATTGCCATCCCTTTAATTGGGCAGATGAATCTTCACTTTAGGCCACTGCAAAGTGCTAACCTTCATGTTAGTTAATTTCTTAGATTCGAGCCTGTGCTGAACTGCGCTGTAGACATCCAATATGATTGCAATCTCCAAAGGGATGCGACCTTACAATGGAGCTTTTCATCGCACTTTGAAAACCTTGTATCCACCTTGATTTGCCCTTATTCTACATAAATAATGGCCATGATCTGAATTAATTTCAGAACTTAAGATATGAATCCAATGGACAAGTTCATATCTAGCTTCTGTGCCCAAATCATGTCCATTAACGTTCAGAACCTTTGGATCATTTAGACTATCTTTGTCTAGTGACACCCCTATTCATGAAGATTATTTTTTTTCATCCATGTATAAAACTTTGAAAATTTTCTGTTTCCATCGATTCCTAACAATGGACCAACAGTTTTTTACCAAGCTCATTTCTCACATACCATTTATCCTTATTCCTGGGACATCAATACAATATAATATATGATCATCCCTAAATGTTAGTCGATCTTCATATTTTTTCAAATAACATGCATCCAAAAGAGAGAAATGCCTCTCTAGGAAAAAGCTTTCAATTTTTGCTTTGTTGTACCAAACGACGAAAAAAGATTTTCATTGAGAGGAAAGGTAAAGAAAAAGCTTTCCCTGGAAAGCCTTTCCAGGGTGGAAAGACCTTTCCTACAAACCAAAGGTTTTAAGGTAAAGAATTAGGTCTGATACTGACCTGGAAGAATAAGAGAGGGGATCTGATATGAGGTACAAGGCTGAAAGTGATGTCCTGATATGCGTCAATCCTCCATAGTGGTTACATGTGGTCTGATCTTGGATTTGGACTAATCACAGGCCAAATCTAGGATTGGGAGGTGTTGAAGAGGTACAAGGTGGAGTTTGGTGTGGTCGCAAGGTTTTGGGGTGAAGAACTGGTTCAAGAATGATAGGGTAATGTGAGGGACTGGTCTAAAGAGGGAATCTAATCAAAGGAATAGAAGGGAAAGGGAATCTGGGCTGTGGGGTTTGTTACAGATTTTTGGGCTGTGGGGTTTGTGAAGGTATGGAAGGGAGAGGTTGATCGATGGTGGCAAGGTTGCAGGTTTTATGTAAATAAAAGAAAAGAAACAAAGAAAGATGATTGGTGGAGAAAGGGAGAAGATGAAGAAAGAAAGAAAGATAAGTGATGGACCTGATGGTTCTCCATCCCATACTTTAAAATATTTATGAGGTTTGAGTGAAAGGCCTTCAAGATAATGCATGATGCCATGTGCACGAGCAATCATAAGTATGTGTCCTTGCCGAAGGAGGTAGTCATTGGTGAGTTTTACTGTCACCTTGTGAGGCAGGATTGTAAAGGGAGTAATCATAGGATTGAAGGAAGAAGAGGAGAGGGACTGAAATGAAATAATTGGAAAAAACAGAGGAAATGGAAAATGGCATAGAGAGAAATCAACTCAACTAAGCCTTTGTCCCAAACAAGTTGGGGTCGGCCATAGAGAGAAATCAAATAATGGAAAAATTAATATGGAAAACAGAGGGAAAGAAGAGTTAGTGAGCGATTTCAAGGAGGGAAGAGGAGTTAGCTTTTGTACCATAGTCGCCTAAGTGGCAAGAGAGTTCGAGAAGCGATGCGGGAAGCGAAGGGTTTGGAAAATAGAAAATGCGGGAAGTGAAAAGTCTAAAGAAAGTGAAGGAGAAATGTGTGATAAGCTTCGTTGAAAGTCAACATGAAGCATGTAATAACTAATAAGCCTGATTGGAAGCAAACAAGAAGTATATAGAAAGGACACATTCCAAAAAAAAAAAGAAGTAAATAGAAAGGAGAGCATTAGAATAGGCTAGGAGGAAGAATTAATGTGGGTGGGGATTACAATTAGTAAAGACGACTTTGCAACTGATTATAATTAGATGTTTTAGGGATTTATAGTTATGCTTGTTTTATTCATGTAGATTTGATATTAAATTTTGGAAAAAGATCCACATTTCATTTGAAACTTAAGTATACTCATTATTTAAATTCGCTCTTTCGGCATTAGAAAAATGAGAAAACACTGTTTTAGAAAAAGAACTTAGCTTCCGAAGTACATTAAGGAAAATGTGTATGGGATGCGCTTCCCCTAAGTTTGAGAAGTGAGAAGAACTTAGCCTCCGAAGCGAGTTTTCAGAGAAGCGAGCTTCCCCATCGAACTGGGAAGTTTCCGGAACCTATGGTTTGGATGAGGGAAGGAAGATGTGATTTTCTTATTCGAATGGAGGAAGGATAAACAGGAAAATGATTTTCGTGTTTTCTTTCTGAAATTTTTATGTGGATGGTGCTAACTTGCACCTTCTTTTAGGTTGGGTGCTAATATGCACCGGTCTTAGGTGAAACAGAGGGGCCTGTCTTTGGTTTTTAGAAATGAGAAATGCTAACTTGCACCTGAGTATGGGAAAAGAGAGGAGTGAGAAAGAGAGGATTGAGAAAGAGAAAACGATGAAACCATAGAAAAGAATTCAGAAATATCAAGATAGAGCCTAGAACACCAAAAAAATAAAATATTAAAGCATTAAAGAGGAGAAAATGGGATTTTTAGAGATGAAAACAATGGATATGATTTTGTAAGGTAAGAAAGAAGGGTTAAATGGAGATTTTCGAAGGATGAAAATAAGTGTGAGTAGAATGGAAAGAAGACTAGTAATGGAGAAAGTGCAATCAAATGCTTCATTTTGATTCTAAATATTGATCCTTAGTTTTGTTCTCAACTCATTACCTGCTTTTGTTAACATGTCTTTAGGTCTTTATTGTAATGCCGAAGGGCATACTTGTCTTTGTTCTTCACTCTTTATTATTTATATTACATGAGTGAGGGGGAGAACCCTAACTCAATCTTTTCTCTCACCCTTTACTCTCTCTCTTTTCTCTACCTCTCTCAACATGGCATCAAAGCTCTAGGGCATGGATGCCTAGGGCCATTTTTTTTCTTTTGTTTTTCTTTTCTTTTCTTTTCTTCTTTCTTCCCTAACCCTAACCCTAACCTTAACCTCCACCTCCATCTTCTCCATCCCTAACCCTAACCATAACCCCTCCATTATTTGCTACAGTACTGCTACAGTAAATCGCTACAGTACCCACTACAGTACATTGCTACAGTACTGCTACAATAAATTACTACAGTACATCGCTGCCGTTCCTGCTACAATACCCTCTTTTCCCACTCTTCCTTGCCCTAATCTGACCTATCATAATCTCTTCTTCCTTTTTTGGGTCATAGCTATGCCCTAGATTTTCTTGTTCGGCTTGATCACTATCTTCATGGTGTTGTTCTGGATTTGTACTTACATCATTGCGATGTTTGTGGCTCGGAGTTGTCTCGACTTTGTCTTTATGTCATGAGGCTGTCTCATGTCTCCCTTATGCATATGTTGTCCTCACGAAGCCGTGGTCTATTAGCTTGCTTATAGTCTTCATCCTTGTCTCTACTTGCTCGTTGTTGGTCCTCTTCAGTCTTCTTCCCGGTCTCTTATGGAAGATACCCCTAGTATTGAGGACCCTACTATTCGTACTCCGGCTATGGCTACTAGTTCCCAGCCGCGTCAGGCTGCGTTGTTGTCTTTGTCTTCGGTGGATGCGTCATTCCTACCGATTACCACTTCCCGTCTTGATGGATCCAACTATTTGACTTGGAAGATTGCTGTGGAGACATATCTGAATGCCCGACGAAAGATTTCTATTATTCGTCGTGATCCCCCTCCTGAGACTGACCTGACCTTTGATGATTGGGATGTAGATGATGCCCTTGTTTGTACACTTCTATGGTAGAGTACGACCCTGCCATTGCTAGCACCATGATGAATCTCCCTACTGCCAAAAAGGTATGGGAGCACACTGCGGCATTGTATTCTGGTGAGGGGAATGTCGCCCGTCTCTGCGATACTCACGCTGGATGGGTCACAAGCGCAGTGATTCTACAGTCCATGATTACTACAGACAGTTTGTCTCCTATTGCCAGAAGCTGGATGCTCTTATGCCTCTCACCACTGATCTTACCACGGCAGCCAGACAGCGGGATCAGCTCCGTGTTGTTCATTTCCTTGAGGGTCTTGGACCAAAGTTCACTCATCTTCGACAGCACATCCTTGGGTCTGGTACTGTACCCACTCTTCAGGAGGTATTTTTACGAGCTCAGCAGTGTGCACTTGGCATTACTGTTCCTACTCCTGTGGATGTCTCGACTATTATTGCTTATGGAGCCGCTGACTCCCCTTCCCGAGGAGGAGGCACTTTTGGTCGCGGCCGTGGTCGTGATACTAGCTGAGGCGGACGTGGCGGCGGCTGAGAGGGTGGCCGTGGAAATCGAGCTCAGCCCTATTGTACTCATTGTAGGCATGAGGGTCACTATAATGAGACATGCTTTGATCTCCATCCTGAGCTGCATCACACTCCAGATCCTCGTCAGAGCCGTACTGCACATCTTGCCCTTCCAGATTCGCCTGCTCCTATTGACAGCCCCTCACAGACACCACTGGCTACTCCAACCGATCAGATGGTCGTCTCTCGTGCCGACTATGATGAGCTACAGCGTTTCAGATCTACCAGCCGCCCTCCTACTGCTGGTCTTGTTCAGCCAGGTAGTTCTCCTGCTTCGTTCCTCTCTAGTTCTAGCTCCTGGATTATTGATTCGGGAGCATCTCATCACATGACAGGTACCCAGTCATCCTTACATGATTTTCATCATGTTGTTTCACGTTCTATTACTCTTGCTGATGGGAGTACCTCTCCTATCACTGGTGTTGGCAGCTGTTCCCCTTCACCAGGCATTACATTATCATCTGTGCTCTGTTTCCTCAAGTCACCTTTCAGTTTACTTTCTGTTAGTCAATTAACAAAGCATCTTCATTGTTCTATCTCATTTTTTCCTTCATATTGTCTTTTTCAGGATCTCTCGACTGGGAGAACGATTGGCTCTTGGCTCTGGCCGTGAGGTGGATGGCCTTTATCGTCTTGACTGCACTCCGTCCCATCCGATTCTACATGGCTCGGTCGATGCATACCAGTAGCACTGCCGTCTAGGTCACCCGTCTATGGAGCGTTTCTGCAGGATTCCCTTCGTTTCTTCTTCATTTGTTAGGTCTTTTCAGTGTGAAGCCTGTGAACTTGGGAAGCATCATCGTGTGCCATTTCCCTCTAAGACTGTTAGTCGGGCTTCACACCCTTTTGCTCTTGTTCATTATGATGTATGGGGTCCTGCGAGGACTACCTCTTTATTTGGGTTTCGTTATTTTGTGGTCTTTTTTATGACTATTCACGTATGACATGGACTTATTTAATAAAAGATCGTTCTGAAGTTTTTTCTGTGTTTCGTGATTTCTATGCTGAAGTTAGTAATCAATTCTCATGTGTTATCCAATGTCTTCGCACTGACAATACAAAGGAATATTTCTCTTACTCAAATGGTTTTCAGGAATTTCTCTCTTCGCGAGGCATTCTTCATCAGTCCTCATGTGCTCATACCTCTCAGCAGAATGGAGTGGCTGAAAGGAAGCTTCGCTCCTTGTTAGATGGGGCCCGGGCACTACTCTTTCGGATACGGGTCCCTAAGACCTATTGGGCTGATGCTGTCCTCACAGTATGCTACCTGGCGAATAGGCTTCCCTCCTCGGTCCTTGGTGGCACCTCTCCATTCTCGATTCTCCGTCCTACCTCTGACCCTTTCCCTCTTACACCTCGAGTTTTTGGTTGTCTCTGTTTTGTCTACGTTCTTGGGTCAGGATTACATAAGTTGGATCCTCGGGCCGAACGGTGTATCTTTCTAGGTTACTCTCGGACCCAAAAGGGTTATGGTTGCTACAGCCCTCGCCTGCGACGATCCTTTGTCTCGGCGGATGTTACATTCTTTGAGACTCAGTCATTTTTTAGTCCGTCCATCGCATTGGATCCCTCCCCCTCTACACTTCAGGAGGATTCCTCGCAGACTCCTGCTCTTCCTCTTCCGGTTCTTCCTGATCCCATCCCTGTTTCTCCACCTCCGGTGTCCAGTTCCTCCCCTACAGTTGATTCTACTGTTATGCCGACGTCAGCGCCTTGTGCAGCCCCTCTACCTCTACCATTGAAGCAGTATCAGCGTCGGGCCAAATCTGTTGCTCATTCAGCCCCGCCCGAGCCATCATCATCTCAGCCGGAGATCCCTACTTTTGAGGTACATTCTGACTCTCCCATTGCCTCCGCACTCGGTCTCGCAGTACTGCTTATCCCATTTCCTCTTTTGTGTCTTATGACTTTCTCACCCCTGTATTTCGCAGTTTTGTTTCTTCTTTGTCCTCTATGCCTCTACCTAAGACTCTACAGGATGCACTTGATCATCAAGGCTGGCGGGCGGCTATGGATCTTGAGATGCAGGCCCTTCAGGCCAATCAGACATGGGATTTGGTCCCTCTACCATATGGTGCTCGCCCCGTTGGTTGTCGTTGGGTTTATGCAGTCAAGCACCTTCCTGATGACACAGTTGAGCGCCTTAAGGCTCGACTTGTTGCCAAAGAAGGGTACACGCAGACATATGGGATTGATTATGGCGAGACTTTTTCACCAGTTGCTAAAATTCCTTCTGTTTGTAACCTGTTATCCCTTGCTGTGAATCATGGCTGTCATCTTCATCAGTTGGATGTAAATAATGCCTTTCTTCATGTTGATTTGGAGGAAGAGGTCTATATGGAGCAACCTCCTGGATATGTTGCTCAGGGGGAGAGATCTCTTGTTTGTCGTTTGAGGAAATCCATTTATGGTCTCAAACAATCTCCGAGAGCCTGGTTTGGAAAGTTCAGTGCTACACTTATTTGCTTTGGCATGAAGCAGTGCGCAGTTGATCACTCCGTCTTCAGTTTTCAGTCTCAGGCTGATTGTGTTCTGTTGATAGTATATGTTGATGATATCATTATCACTGGTAGTGATATAGGTGGCATTCAGAGGCTCAAATCCTTCCTTCAGACAGAGTTCTCTACTAAGGATTTGGGTTGTCTTCAGTATTTCCTGGGCATTGAGGTTGCCTATTCGACTAGGGGTATCTACCTCTCACAGAGAAAGTATGTTCTGGATCTTCTTGATGAGACAAGTTGTTTGGGAGTCAAGCCTGCCTCAACTCCTATGGACCAGAATATGAAATTACTCCCTAAGGAGGGAGTCCTGTTAGAAGATCCAGGGCGATACAGGAGCTTAGTTGGTAAGCTCATTTATCTTACCGTTACACGTCCAGATATTACCTTTGCAGTTAGCGCTGTTAGCCAGCATATGAGCTCACCTCGTAGTTAGTTGGGAGTCAAGGCTGCTGTACTTCAGATATTGAGATATCTGAAGAGTTCGCCAGGTAAAGGGTTGTTATTTCAGAGGCATGGGCACCAGAGAATTGAAGGATACACTGATACAGACTGGGCAGGATCCTCGGCTGATAGGCACTACGGGATATTGCACATTTATTGGAGGTAGTCTTGTTTCATGGAGAAGTAAGAAACAAGATGTCATGTCTAAATCCAGTGTCGAGGCAGAATATAGAGCTATGTCTCATACGAGTGGCGAACTCATGTGGCTACGTTCCTTACTTTCAGAGATTGGATTTCCTCCTTCTCCAGCTCAGTGATACTGTGACAACAAATCCGCCATTTACATTACCACGAATCCAGTCTAAAATGAGAGGACCAAACATATTGAAGTGGATTGTCATTTCATTAAAGATTTGATTCAGCGAGGCTACATATCTCCTGTGTTTACCAGATCTACAGATCAATTAGCAGACATGTTCACGAAGCCTCTAAGTAGAGCTAAGTTAGTTGATAATTGTAACAAGCTAGGAACGTTAGATATCTACATTCCAGCTTGAGGGGGAGTGTTTTTTTTTTTTGAAATGGCAATATATTGAAAAAGGGGAACGGAGATGGTCCACCAGAGATACAGAGAAGAAGAACATAAAAGACAAAACAAAATACAATGGAAAATATTGTAATGCCCAAGGGCATACTTGTCGTTGTACTTCACTCTTTATTATTTATATTACATGAGTGAGGGGGAGTGTTAACAGGTCTTTAGGTCTTTAGGTCTTTATTGTAATGCCCAAGGGCATACTTGTCTTTGTACTTCACTCTTTATTATTTATATTACATGAGTGAGGGGGAGAACCCTAACTCAATCTTTTCTCTCACCCTTTATTTTCTCTTTTTTTCTCTACCTCTCTCAACAGATACCATGTAAAATCAGATCTAAAGATGATTTGGATAGAGGAAGAAAGAAGAGATGAAAGAAAATGCTCTTCGGGAATCTATAATTTCACTAACTTTGAAAATGGAATACAATGGTGTATAATACAATTACAGTTGAAATAACCTTAATGCCTTTATATGGTATTTCCGAACAATACCTATGATGCTTGATTCTGAACATATGACTAAATCTGTACTTGACAAGCATCATAAATAAACATTCCCATATTTATTTAAATTTTCTTCCTTGGGACATATAACCTTGTATTGTGTACTTCAAAACTGTAAAATCGTCTAACTCTGTAGGTTTCGGTGTTTGCAACTACGTTGAAATGCTTACCTATTTTTATTTTCATATAACTGTTCTCTTGTCTTTTGTGAAGGCCGTCTTTGGATTCATGCGGCTGGGAAAGTTCCAGATCCGGCTACAATTGAAGCAATGGAGGTCTTTTATAGGGAAATCTATGCAGCCAATGGCATAACAAACCTCAAGTTTCCAGAGCATTACCCGGTTTCACGACTTCTTGGTATTTAAAATGATTTTCATTTTGCAACTTCTAAACTCTGCACATATTTATATTATCTGTTTATACACGCAAACACAGATGTGTGTGTGTGTACCTATGTCACATATATCTTTCTTGGTAAGTACTTGGAAAGGGAAAATCTCGGGATATATTAATTTTTTATAATTTTTTTTCAGGTTTATATCGGGAAAAAATATAAAAATAAAATTATTTAAAAAATTATATAAATGTATAAAATTTAAGAAATATGAAATAAAAATATCGAGATAATATCATGATACTATCGCGATATTTTATGATAGGGAAAATGATAAAAAAAAATTGGACTTTTAATTGAAATTATGAAAAAAGAGTTGTGTTGGCTAAATTATGAGAAATGGGTGAAACGGATCCCAAGGCATGTTTTAAGACAAGAATGCCCTTTACTTGATTTTCCCTCCACCAAGGTAAGAAACGGATCCCAATGCATTTCACCAACCCTTTTCACCTTTTTTACCTTCTTCTTCCCCATGCCAAGTGCTGAAACTCCATTGCCTTTTGTAAAACTCCATTGAAGACGTGTGAAATTCCCCTTGAGAACATGTAGATTTTATTAGCTCTCTTTATTTTCTTTGGCTAGGAAACTTAAGGTTCTCTAATGGGTCCATTGTCATACATTTGCTTAGGTTTAACATGTTCTTTACAATGCTATGGTGTAGTCATCATCCTCTTTATTTCTTAGGGATTTGTTATGGTTTTGTTATTGTCATCATCCTCTTTACAATGCTATGGTGTATTGTCATCATCTCTCTTTCTCTCTATCTTTCTCTCGCCCTCTATGTTTCTGTTTAGAGTAAAACCCGGTCGAAACTCCTGTCTATATACAATCAGAACCACTATTTAAATGTGTAGAACAAATATTTAGTTCTCGGAATCACTGTTGATATGTGGGAACCAATATTTAGTCCTCGCAACCGCTGTTGATATGTGGGAACCAGTATTTAGTCCTCGCAACCACTAAGTAGTGGTTCCAATGGTATGAATAGTGTTTTTGGATGTGGAAATACATTGACGACCCTATGTAGAAGATCAGAACCACTATTTAAACACTTAAATAATCTATTTATACCGTTCTAACTACTATGCAGACCTCTGAACCGCTATATAGTGGTTCTGAGAGTATAAATAGTGAGAGTAAAAAGTTATGCACTCAAAACCAGTATAAAAACTGAGAATGAGTGTATAAATAGGGGTTTAAACACTCAGAACCACTAATTATACCTAAGAGCCACAATTTACCACTATGTAGTGGTTCCGAGGTATAAATAGTGGTTCACACATTATAATAGTATCTCATTGGGTGTCAAAGTTGTCATAAATTTATGAACAATGGTTTAAATAGTTGTCTAAACACTCAGATCTTATGGTGGTTCATAGTTTAGAAGGCCTAATACTTGTTCCGAGAGCATAAATTGTGAGAATAAAAAAGTTATACAGCCAAAACCAATATAAAAAGTGAGAATGATTGTAATTTATAAGGGTTTAAACACTCAGAACCACTAATTATACGTAGGAACTACTATTTACCACTATGTAGTGGTTCCGAGGTATAAATATTAGTTCATACATTTTAATAGTATTTCATTGGGTCTCAAAGTTGTCATGAATTTATAAACAGTGGTTTAAACACTCAGAACCACATTTACTGGGTTGAAGGGTCCATGGAACCACATTTAGATGAAATGAACAACCATTAAATCCTTCCAAACACTAATTGTGGTTTCAAGATTCCTAGGAACCACAATTAGTGGTTTCAATGGTTCTAAACTCTTAAACATCTCAAAATTATTAGTTTGAGAGCCTTGGAACCACAGTTAGAACCCTTGGAACCACTGTTACAACCCTTTGAACCACTGACTAGTGGTTCCAAGGGTCCTGAACTCTCCAAAATCTCACAAACAGTTGTTCGACTTTTACAAAAAAATACCTAAATTAATTTATTAGTTAAATAATAATTAATTAATTAGTTACCACCAAACATAAATAGACCTGGCAAAAAGTGACCTGGACCTGCGGGTCCACCCTACCCGCCCGTAATTTACGTGTCTGGGTCACTAAATTAGTGACCAGTTGAAATTTGATCCAGCCAGTACGGGTCCCAACAAAACTGAGCCGGGCTGAGTAAACCCGCGGGTGCCCGTATAGTCCTGTGTTTTTCAGAAAGTAATGTACGGACCACATCATAGGATGATCTAAACCGTCCATGTGATGGAACACAACATAAATAGGTTGTGCCCAAAAAATCACTTCCATAGGATGATCCTAGACCTCTGAGTCTTACGGGGCATAAATTGTGACTTCTTATACCCAACTATTCTGAGTGTTTAAACCACTATTTAGACACTCATTCTCACTTCTTATACCCAATGAAATACTATTACAGTCAAAACCACTATAAAAAGTGAGAATGAGTGTATACATAGTGGTTTAAACACTCAGAACCACTAATTATACAGTGAGAACCACTATTTATACCTCGGAACCATTACATACCACTATGTAGTGGTTCCGAGGTATAAATAGTGGTTCTCATTGTATAATTAGTGGTTCATACATTCTAATAGTATTTCATTAGATCCATTATCCTTTTTGAAGTGCTTTTTAGATCTTAGTTTTTTAGTCTGGGTCACAATCTATTTTGAGTCGAGTGGGACCATCCATCAAAGTGTCCTAAGTACGACTTATATTGTACATAGTTAGCGCTTAGAGTTAGGGATGAAGAGAAAGTGGAAAGAAACTCGAGAGGATGGACAATTTTTTTCCAAACAAAAATACAGAACATGAAATGTGGTTTGAAGTTTTGAGTATGTTTTCCATAGGCTGATCCTCGCCCTTCAATCTACAGAGGTTTTCATAATCTGATTTTTCTCTATGGATTGGAGGGCTAGGATCACCCTATGGAAATGATTTTTTGGGCACAACCTATTTGCATTGTGGCCCATCTAATGGATGGTTTGGATCATCCTATGGTGTGACCCGTACAGTACTTTTTGAAAAATGCTGGAGTATACGGGTTTACACAATATAAAAACTCTTTCTCATGAAGAAACAATAGGTCTTCCCTACCACCAAGTCAAAAGCCAAGCGTATGTATGTAATTGAACACAATTTCTAGAAGGGCAGTGATAAATTCACCCCGTATTTTTCAAAATGGACTGTACAGCCCACACCATAGGATGATCCAGACCGCACAATTGATGTGCCACAACATAAATAGGTTGTGCCCCAAAAATTATTTCCATAGATGATCCCAACCGTCCAAGCTATAGAAGTTTCCATAATCTGAGTCCTTTAGATCGGATGGTTAGAATCATCCTACGGAAATGATTTTTGGGGCACAGCCTATTTACGTTGTGGCCCATCAATTGGGCAGTTTGGATCATTCTATGGTATGGGCTGTATAGTCCATTTTGAAAAATATGGGCTGAATTCATCGTAGAAGGGGGTACAATGGAGTTTTACCAAAGGCAATGGACTTTCAACACTTGGTGTGGGGAAGAAGAAGGTAAAAAAGGTGAATAGGCCATAGGGTTTGTGAAATGCATTGGCATCCGTTTCTCAAAAAGGTGGAGGGAAAAGTAGGTAAAGGGCATTCTTGCCTTAAAACATGCCTTGGGATGCGTTTCACCCCTTTCTCATAATTTAGCCAACATACCCCTTTTTTCATAATTTCAGTTAAAAGTCCCATTTTTTTAATCATTTTCCCTTTATGATAAAAATGAAAATATCGCTATATTTTTAAAATCTTGAGATTAAAATGTCGCCATAAAAGTGCGATATTTTCAAAATATTGGAGATATTTGTGGCATAGGTTTGTACATGCATGGGTACGTGCACACTGCTTGAAAGTAGTCAGCTCTTCAAGTATTCATTGTTCGATGCTGTATAGAAAACTTTCTGCAATTGCTAAGTTTGCACAATAAACCTTTTCAAGGATTTATTGTGTAATAGGCATTTCTTTCGACATGTTGGTAAAATTTTTAAGCCATAAAAAATGTTCCTTGTTACAGGTTGTGTGGAAGTAGTTGGGTGCATTAAATGTGAAGAGTTGGTGGGCTGGGAGGAGGTACCTGAAGGGGTGGGCACGAATGCTTAACTTTCCTCCCTTGTTCCATATCTAGTTCATGTTGGCATATGGCTCAAATATGTTTACTCATTTAGATTCTTGTTTTCAGGTGAGACTGGAAGGGCAAACGGACTTTTGCTGGCTCTGTGAACAGCCACAGGTATATGCTCCTATCCCTTCAAGTTCAATGTTTTTATGAATTGCCAATTCAAAGTTCAGATATTGGCACTGCGATATTTTAACAATTGTACAAACCCATTTTGTCTTTTCATTTTTAATTGGCTTGGGAGAGCTTTTTGGGAACTGTGTAAGTCTGTAATAACCTTTGGAAGCATTGCAAATAATAAAAGACAAAATGAGTTAGTGCAATTATCAAAATATGGTTGTGCTGATATCATTTCCCTATATATATATATATATATATATATATATATATATATATATATAATTTTTTTTGATGCATGCGTGGACCTAGCTTGTATTTTAGTATTTAATTGCTGACATGTAACTATAATATATTTCTAGAGATCAAATTTATTGTATGAGATACTTTTTTTGTTTCTAACATGCACAATGAAGTCCTTTATTTGGTATTTCTTCATGCAAATTCTAATCACTTAATCAGGTTTGTTAGTGATTACTTGTCGTTTACAGAATTTACTATATTTAATTGGGTTCTTTGTGTATCTTTATTGCTATTTTGGTCTAACTAGTTATTTTAAGGTAGATGATATCTGCACTTCTAAATTTTTACCTCTTTTTGGCTGTTGATAGATTTTTTTTTTTTGGGTAATAGCCAGTGAGAAAAAATGTAAAATGAACAGAGTTCCAATATAAAAAAAAAAAAAATTTCCTGTGCTTTTCATAATTTAAAATTTTGAAAATATCTCCTGAAGTGGTAAGATGTGTCGATGTTATAAGAGACTCACAATCAGTATAAAAAAAAGTCATGTAAGTATGCTTTATCTCATGTGGGCAGTGTCTGGAATGTGATGTCTTTCATTCTTTTCTTTTTTTCCCAATAAATAATGGTCTAAATTTGAGACACCTTGGGAAGAGCTACTGCTTGTGGTAGATGCTTTGTATTCGCTGGACTATTTTGAGATTTTGATGGAGTCATTTTTCTATAATGCAGAAATTATTAATCCCATTTGAAATGCGAGGATATCAAGGTGTTTACAACTTGGAAAAAAGGGTAATTAGTTTCCTGTTGCTTTGCAATGCTAGCTGAGTCTATTTTCTTTTCACTCTCTCTTTCCTAGAAACCTTGGATCAAACCCATGTCCTCAATGTTGTGAACCTTATGTTACTTTTTTCTGTTGAAATTGTCACAGATCTTTGAGGCAGCAGTAAGAGGTCTATGTGCGGTTGAATGTCCACTCCCAGTAAAGTTTCCACTTCCCAATCCTTCAGATCCTTTTTCATTAAAACCAGGATCGCTTGGTTCATATTTAAAAACTAGCTCTAAAGCAACTGAAGTGGAGAAACCATCTAGTCTCAATGCGGCTATCGCTGGTGCACGAGCCGCAGCGACACAATTCTCAAAGAAGGAGCAATCTAAGAGCTATCAAACTAATTCAACTCGAAAAAGAGATGGCCACAACTTCACAGAAACAACCCAATCGAACAATAACAGAGTTGGGTCAGAGGATAAGCGGCAATCTTGTCTAATAGTAGTGGATCACGAGGGAAATAGTAGTGGGCCCAATCAAGGTCTGACTAGAAATTTGAACCAGCACCCTGGGGCTCCTCATAAGGTGTGTAGTGATCTCTCTTTAGCTGCTGTTGTTTGTTTGAATTTGATATCTCCTTTTAGTCTTTCATGAAAGAGAATTAGTTTGTTTGTTGTTTGTTTGAATTTGATATCTGCATGCATTCTTTTATGCAAGAAAGTTTCTTGCGTTGAAGATCTATACCTGTGTTGCATGGATTCTTTGCCCCCATGCTGAATCCGTGTCTACATGTTTCAAGTCGCGAACTGAACTTGGATTCGCGTGCGACTCATCTAGATTCTTGTCATATATTTTTCAGGCGAATTTGTCTCTTTTAAAGTGTGAATCCTATATTTTTTCCCCTTTAAATGTGTTTTCATCTTAACTTTTATTTTTATTTTTATTTTTATAAAGGCACATCCTGTCATCTCTTGATAAAATCCTAGTGCCTCAATCATCTACGCTCAAACATCGATCCCATTTCTCCTCCTTTGACTTTCTTAATAAAATCCTTAACATCTCAATCCTCCACCCTTAAGTTTTTCATAAATATATAAATACATATATTTAAATTTTAAATATCTTGTATTTTATTCAATAAAAATATCCAAATTCAAGAGTCTTACTTTTGGGGTTTGCTGAATCTGTGTCGGGATCTGACATGCGAATCCAAATCCATGCGACAGAGGTCTATACAATATCACCCGTATCATAACTTACAATCTGAAATGCACAAAATGACATGTCAAATGCTTGTTTCTGTCAGTAGGCTTTTTGTTCTGTTTTCCATCATTCTCCATGTTTAAAAGCTTACTTCATGATGGATTTGTAGATTTTTGCAGCGGCAATGAAGGGACTGAGGACGGATTAAATAACTACAATTTTCTCTTGTTTGCATCCTGCTGTTACTGTTGGGGAATGACTGAAAGCATCTGGTTTTTGTAGAAATTGAATTTGCTAAATTTCTGAAGCGGAGGATGTGATGATCGTCAACCTTATTTTGCGAGGAAATTAGAAATGGGTGGGTAACTTAACAGATCCAAATTTGTAAAATAGTATTTTTAGCTGTAACTTGTATTAACTAATTCCTTTTCAATGTTTTTGTTGCTGAGTTTTATTTTTCTATTATTATTTGTTAATTTTGTAAAATAATGCATGCAGTTACTTTGGCAGAAAGAAATGTAACATATTGACTCAGATGATCGTCAATGTTATAAGCTGAATGAGATTTGTCTAGACTGCAAGGTTTCATTTATGAACAAAGTTCATGTAGTAGGGATTTCAGCAACTATGGCATGCTTGACATGAAGGTGTCCCCCCCCCCCCCACACACACAATAGCTACTTCTTATCTTGGCTGGCTGGGGAGTTTTAATTTGATTGTAGCTGAAGCAGAGGTTTTGAGGCATGGATTGCAGCCCAAAATGCATCTCTCTCACTTGATTATCGGGTAAAGCCCCTTGATCGAAGCCCCCTCTGCAGCTTTTGATGCCCCGTGTAGCTTGGGAGTTTTTCTCAAGAGATTGTGATGTTATTATTGTGATTCATGTGGGTCATATTCTGCGAGTAGGATGACCTGATAGAAAGTGAATAATAGACCGACAGATTTAGGACACGTTTGGCTACCATGAAATTTTTTTCATGATAAATCGGTCTCGGAGTGGTGGGAGAGGAGAGATTTGAGAGGGCAGGAATGAGTTGAGGGGTTGAGTAAATAGCTAAAAAGTAAAGAAAAATTTTGTTTCCTGATTTTTCAGGCTTTTCTTGCCCCCTCCTTATAGAGTCCTCTCATATTCTGGAAAACAAATTCTCAAAACCTTCCTCACCACAGGAAGAAACCAAACGTCTCCTTCGGCTTTTCTGATGTGTCTTTGAAGGCGACCTTCTAATGAATCAGTTTCATGGATCAAATTCAAAACAAGAAAGTAGGGTTTTACCACTACCGGTAGAAGTCTAAAAAAATTCCTTTGTTTCAACTTATACTGGCGGTTTGCCTGCGGTCTCAATTCCGCTGCTAGAGGTATCGCTGGTAAAGCCCTGCGGTCTCAATTCCGCTGCTAGAGGTATCGCTGGTAAAGCCCTTACCGGTAGATAAATTTTTAGCCTGTAGGTGTGGGTCTTTGGCTTAGAGTCATGGGTGTGCTCTCCAGTGAAGAGAGTTCGAATCCCCCGGGGTTACCCGATGCGTGTGGTTTACGGGTGATTGCACGCATCCATAGGGAATAGTTCCGCCCTAAAATTTGGGGTGGGGATACCCTATGTCATCAAGAGAAGAAAAAAAACCTTATTATTCAGGCAGCCAAAACCGCTACAAAAACCTTATTATACAGGACGTGTATTTTTAGACAAAATATGTTCTACCACTGTAAATCGCCTTTTCAAATTGCACAGATGTCCGAGAGACGTAAGCCAAGGGATGGCGGGGTACGGGCGCTTGTACATTTTCTTAGCTCTAATTCTTTAAATTATCTTGATCTTGATTAGAGAGCTATGATCACCAAATTTTAGCAACTTTCTTGCATCGAACCATGTAACATGAGGCCTTTCAGACTAAGTTTAGATTAATATATGGTTGGCCCAATCAATACGAGAGAGAACCCCTCAATGCCGAACATTCTGCTAGAGAGAGAGAGAGAGCTATCATGAGTTCATGTCCAAGTGTCCAATGAGCTTGAGCAAGCCACTATTAGCCGAGCGAAGGATTTTCTACCTTCGTGGGGAAATATATATGTCATGAGTAAAGTTAATGAATACTGGTGAAAAAGGAGGAACACTGGTGATATTGTGTTTCACCATCCTATGATCACGCCATTTAAAACTCGCTATTAATAAAGCAAAAGCTTGGAGTGAGAGATGCTTTAAAACTTATAAGCTCCTCTTCTAATTCAACTTCCAATGTGGGATTATTCGTTAAACTTTTAGGGGCCGTTTGGATACGCAGATTTTAGAATCCGGGATTTCTTCAAAATTGTAGCTAAGAGACAAGAGAAGAAGCTGACCACCCGTCGGTTTTTACTCATTTTTGACTTCTCGCCCTTCTTTCTGTCAGCAAGAGAGTAGTAGATCCTCCCATATTTTGAGGTTTTAGAAATCTCACGATGCAGGAGAGATTTTTAAAAACTGAATTTCTCACTTAAAATCCAAGAAACGATGTCAGGACAACATACAACAGCTTGATCATGGACCCTCATTTACACTGTTTTCAAACTAAAAACTTAGATTCTAAAATCCGCGTATCCAAACGGCCCCTTAGTCTTTGCAACTCCTTTTAGAAAACCAATTTGAAAAATCCATTTTCAAAAAGCAAAACCCTTTTTATTTATTTTAAAATATTTTCCAACAAGTTACAAGATATAGTTAATTCCTAGATAGGAGGGGTTTACCAAAATTTATTTGTTGTCTGTGTAATTTTGATATTACTAAACTATGATGTCCAATTAGGGGATACGCAGATTTTAGAATCCGGGATTTCTTCAAAATTGTAGCTAAGAGACAAGAGAAGAAGCTGACCACCGTCGGTTTTTACTCATTTTTGACTTCTCGCCCTTCTTTCCGTCAGCAAGAGAGTAGTAGATCCTCCCATATTTTGAGGTTTTAGAAATCTCACGATGCAGGAGAGATTTTTAAAACCTGAATTTCTCACTTAAAATCCAAGAAACGATGTCAGGACAGCATACAACAGCTTGATCATGGACCCTCATTTACACTGTTTTCAAACTAAAAACTTAGATTCTAAAATCCGCGTATCCAAACGGCCCCTTAGTCTTTGCAACTCCTTTTAGAAAACCAATTTGAAAATTCCATTTTCAAAAAGCAAAACCCTTTTTATTTATTTTAAAATATTTTCCAACAAGTTACAAGATATAGTTAATTCCTAGATACGAGGGGTTTACCAAAATTTATTTGTTGTCTGTGTAATTTTGATATTACTAAACTGTGATGTACAATTAGGGGATACACGCTAGTATGTTGGGTTGCACACATAACACATAAAATATGTAGATTCCAACATGGAATCTACTACTTTAATTGGACTGAATATTTTAGAAGGTATCCCATGCGTATTGGACTCTAGAAATATGGTGATTGCGTTATTTCGTAGAATTATTTATTAAATTATATAATATATACTCAACTGAATTGAACTAAGCCTTTGTCCCAAATTAGTTGGGGTCGGCTAATGAATCCTTTAGAAGATTTTCACGAAGAAGGTGAAAGAATCTACTTGGTTCAAATTGACAAGTTCTAATCTTGACACTAGTTGGGTCCGTCTACATGGATTCTCTCCCATCCAAGGTCATGTTCTCTGTATGTTCCTAACCATCAAGTCTTTCCTCACTGTTTCTACCCACCTGTTTTCGGTCTGCCCCTATCTCTTTTTACTCCATCAACTTGGCATGAGTCACTTCTTCTCGCTGGAGCATCCAAAGGCCAAATTATATAATATATAAATATATTAATTGGGAAAATAGTTTATGAGCTCGAGCGTCAAAAACTCATGTGGGCTCCCATTTTTGAGGTGATTCCAAGCATTCATTTGAATGTCCCTTACATAGATAGGGTGTGTACCAAAAATCAGGTCCATAGAATCATCCTAATCCATCCAAATTGGAGAGAAAATGGACATATTGTTTCTCCACAAATTTGCCCATTTTCCGTCCACAAACGGAAGGTTTAGGTTGATCCTAACCAATTGATTTTTGGTGGAAACCTTATCTATGTAAGGGCTTTCAAATGAATGCTTTGGATCACCCCAAAAATGTGGGCCCACACTGTTTTTTGAGCTCGAGCTCAGATACGAGCTCATAAATATTTTTCCCATATTAATTTATCAACTTTATTTTTTCCATATTAATTATCAAATAAAGTTTACAAATCATATTTTAGGCTCCAATTAATGTGACAATGGATAGAATTCTTGGGCTAGGAGACAAGACAATGACAACTACACGGAAAAATATTTAACACAGAAGTAGAGAGAATGGTCTGGATAGAATCCTTGTGCTAATTATAAACGATAATAATTAGTTAATCCCACTGACCCACACACAAATATTGACAGGTACGTAGAGATTGATCTTGGGCGAGTACTAATACATCAAATTACCAAACTCTATAGCATCTATTGTTCAAATGGAACCAACCACGATGGCTCTAAGCTATTTATTCGTTACACCATACAACATTAGATGCTCATAAATTGGGTATGATCGGTGTATATTTTCCGTTGGATTGAAATCCATAAAGCAAATATTATGTACGTGGTATTTGCTAGGCAATTTCGTAAAAGCCATTTGGCGGCTCACTTTTTCATGATAGAAGGATTTCTGCCAAATTACCTAGCCAGTCCCTATGTATAAGTACTAGTAAGAAACCCCGTGCGATGCACCAGGCAATAGAGAAAACATAAACGATTAATAACTAACCCTGGCTAGCTTTAACGGGTAATGAAAAAAAAAAACATAAATGATTATTAAAATACTGTTGCTAGCTTTGATGGATAATGCGAACACTGTTTGAAACATGAATGCGAATGTGAGTATGATGAAACTTGATATATTTTACCTAACTGTTACTACTTTCCAAAGAATATAACATAGATAACAGAAATATATATCCATAAACAACTATAAGGGGCCCTTATATCAAATAAAAGTACGGTTGAAGTTAAGCCTATAAGACCTTAACTTTTCAATTAGCCAATGGCTACTAAAGCGATTGAGATCCAAGCACAAGAATCTGGCATATTATAGACCATTAGTCATCACCTCAATGAAAGGAAGCATAGGCAAGAAGCAGGTGCACTTTGATTTTACTGACCCAAACACCCTACCATAAATTCCAAAGGAAAGACATAATATTTAGAAATGTAAACCCATTACACGAAAGGAAAAGCACCATACTGATGATTTTCCACTACCAAAACCATTAGCGGGCAAGATGTCACCTTCTTGACCCCTTCCCATAAATTCCAAAGGAAAAACATATAATATTTAGAAATGTAAACCCATTAGGCCATTACATGAAAGGATAAGCACCCTACTGATCGATGGTTTTCCTCTACCAAAACAATAGCGGGTATGATGTCACCTCCTTGACATGAAATGTGGCATAGATCTCAGTAATGGAAACAATCAAAGAACCCAACTAGACATAATCACGGGGTTGAAGTGGGCATTCCACATGAAAGTATTGACTTCGAAAATCTGGAATAAACGGTCACTCGCATACCATTTAAAAGAAAACATTTAAGATTGAAATAAATGATCAACTAAAGATTGAAATCAACATTTAAGTAACAGAAAATATAAATAATCTAAAGTAAGGAAAACATCTATGAAAGAATGCAAGGCACTATCATGGCATACCACTAATTCAACCTTCTAATCCATGTATCTACTTGCTCAAAAATCCGGAAAACATAGAAAATAATTTCTACATTAGAAAAAATCTTCTAATTGATCTATATCTCCTTGCCTCAAGATCCTGAAAACATAGAAAATAATTTCCAAACACTAATAATGAAAGTTCTATATGAATGAAACACCTCACAGCCTGATTAAAGTTGGACAATATTGTAGTTGTGTCCCAATTAAATCAAAGAGCCCTCAAATTATATAAGAAACAATAAGAGAACCAAGTTTGCAAGGTCACAACGAGTGCATTAGCTTAAACACTAAAATGACCTTCCAATAGTTTAAGTTACTAAATTTTGGGATACACTTGATTTCGGTTCTTGGATTGGTTCACAATTTGTGTTGTGAACCTCAAACGAGTTCAGTGATAGTCGCAATATATCTGAACAATAATGATCCTAATCCTTCATCTGGTGGGTTCTACCACCTTGCACAGATCAATCCATTTTCCTAAATGGGCTGATTAATAGTATTTAGGATATTCATTGAAAGATCACAACTCCACCAGTTCTAATACTCTTTATTTTCATGCACGAAATTCAGAGTTCCAGTTTTCAATAATGTAGGGCTTTTGTTCCTCTTTTCTATAGTTTCTCTTAATACAGGCCTGAAGAAGTTGGTGATAGCATCCAGAGGTTTGTTTAGGGCAAGTGTGCAAGTGTAAGGAGGTCTACTAAAGCTAATATTGAATGATATTATTTGATAAGATTTTGTTCACCACAAAGAGAAATTGGGATTTATTCATGCACATTGAGTGATTATAGATGTAGGTCTATTGGTAAGAAAATATAACCTTAGAATTTTGTTTCATTTTTGGATGATAACGATATGATTTGACATGTAATCAGCAAGGACATAACTTTGGATCTCATGGAAGACATACATGCAATGTGATATGAAATTAGATTAGTCTAAATAATACAATATAAACTCAGTGGTCTCTAAACTTTTTGAGAAGCCTGAGCAGGCACCGACCACATCATCTAAGCATGGCCTGAACTTTTTTGAGAAATTGGACGCATAGATAATCTTCAAAGATATAAATTTAGAATTCGTTCATTGGGATGAAACCTCACCAATTTCTATTATCATAACCGTGAACCTGATACAATAAAAAACCTGATACAATAGATGAAAACTTAAGTTTCCATTAAAGTGGTCAAAATCCCACTTCAGAAAATCATTGAAAATGTAGATATTTACCTTCAAATTGCATCTTGAATCTCATCCCAACTGAAAATCCATGTTGCTAAGGTCCTTGAATATTTCCAATGGACCTTCAAAAGCAGCACAGTAAAAACGGCATAATTAAGGTATTTGGATGTTCAAATAAATACGTTGATGTAAAGCCCCAGAAAAAACATGATCACTTAAATGAAGTAAAACTGAAAATTTAAAATAACTACATGTCATAAAGAGTTGTTATCAATTCTATTAGCATTTGAGAAAACATCCAGAAATTGAGAATAGAGAAAAAAAATTAAGCATGTTGCTTCCCTAAACTCAAAGATCAAGAACTTCTCAACCCTAACCTTAAAGGCATAAAAATTTCACAATAAATTAGCAAAAATGCAAGAAATTTAAGATGAGAGTGAATGGAACATAGAGTTACCATGAATGTTATTAATAGCAATAAATTGATTGAATAAGCAATTAGAGTTATGGAACTTACCATGTTGCTATTTTCTCCGGGGCAGTGACAAGTCGACCCCCTTATCTCTCTCTCTCTCTCTCTAAGCACTGCTCTATATGGGGGGTTGATTTATCACTGTCCTTTTCTCCATAAATAACAAATATCTCTATATTTGAAGTCACCTCTGTGATAGGAACAAAAAGCCTGCAACATTAGATCCAAAGATTATGCGACACATAATGTCACAGGGAGGAAGATGATAAATTTGTGAAATGAAACAAGTTTTAATTAGACGAAAAGAGCATATTGGTGAATAAAAAGGAAACATTTATCTATAAATAAGATGGTAAAATCAGCAGCTAAAACCTGTTAAAAAAATTATAATTGAGAATTGTGAAATGAAAGAAGCTTTAATTAAACCCCAAAAGAGTATGGTGGTCGAGAAAAAGGAAACAATTGTGAAGAGGATGGTAAAATCAGCAGCTGAAACCATAGTTGCCAGGTCGGGAAACGGAAACGTGAAACGCGTGAAAAAAATTATAGGGGAAACGAGAAACGGGAAACGATAGATAAAGGGAAACACTTTTTTTTCCTTGGAAACACATTTCTTGAAAACTTTTTACCTCTTTTTATCAATTTCATGTGATATATAAAGGGAAATGATTCACTCCTTTTGTTTCCCGGAGACAGCCCCCTCTAGTGTAAAAGAGGAGTCATAAATGCACTAAAGGGGGCTATTCCAAGCAAAAAATTGGGGCGAATATATCACTTAGCTACATAATGTCTTTGCCCCTTTTGTTTACCGGGTACAACCCCATCTGGTTTTAAAAAAGGAGTCATAAAGACACTAAAGGGGGCTGTTCCAAGTAAAACAATGGGGCAAATATATAACTTAGACACATAAAATATTCGCCCGTTATGTTTACTGGGGACAACCTCATTTGGTGTAAAAGATGAGTCATAAAGACACTAAAGGGGGCAGTTCCAAGTAAACAAATGGGGTGTATATAAAACTTAGCTACGTAAAGTCTTCACCCCTTTTATTTAATAGGGACAGTCCCATCTAGTGTAAAAGAGGAGTCACAAATACACTAAAGGGGGCTGTTCGGAGTAAAAGAATGGGGTGAATATATGAATTACCTAAATGAACTTGTTTTTCAACCTAAACCTAATCGTGAGAGTGCGATTTCTCTCCCAGCCGCCTCTCACTCTCTTCTCTCTTCTCTCCCGAATCTCTCTCTCTCTCTCTCTCTCTCTCTCTCTCTCTCTCTCTCTATGGCCGGCCACCAGAGAGTTGAAGAAGAAGAAGGGGAAGACGGCGTCTCTGGTACCTACCCTCCCTCTCTCTCTCTCTCTTTCTCTCTCTCTCTCTCATAAGTTTCCCTGCCGTTTCCGTCACGTTTCACAATTTTTTTGGGCACGTATCGTTTCCGTTTCGGAAACACGTTCCCCACTTCCACCATGCGTTTCCTGCAACTATGGCTGAAACCTGTAAAAAAACTGAAATTACAGAGGTTTTAATTAAACCTAAAGGAAATCAACACCTGAAACTTGTAAAAGTATCTGTAAAAGAGGATGGCGGTGGGGATGTAGCAGAGAATGGGAGATGGAGAGAGAGGGAGAGGGGTTAGCACTTTAAGAGGATGGTGGTGCAGATCTAGTAGGGCATGTGTGATGGAGAGATAAGGAAAGATCAACAGCTCAAACCTAAAAAAGAAGAAAAAGAACTCCCCCACGGATGTAGGGACTCTGGTTCCATTCCAGGAGAGCAATCCCCCCGGGCTCTGCTTCTCGAAGCCTCTCAGCATATTGCAAGAGGTGGTAGCTGCGAAGAGAGAGAGAGAGAGAGAGAGAGAGAGAGAGAGAGAGATGTACATGAGGATAAAGACACGTTTTGAAGAGATACAGACAAATTATGGAGGAAAAGAGAGAGACGTGTACATGGGGATAAGGAAACATTTCGAAGAGATAGGGACAACTGATGGAGTAAAAAATCATGGCAAGTTAAAAATGGGAAGAGAGAGAGAGAGAGAGAGAGAGAGAGAGAGAGAGAGAGAGAGAGAGGATAATGACACGTTTTGAAGAGATAGGGACAACTTATAGAGGAAAAGAGAGAGACGTGTACATGGGGATAAGGAAACGTTTCGAAGAGAAAGGGGACAACTGATGGAGTAAAAAATCATGGCAAGTTAAAAATGGGAAGAGAGAGAGAGAGAGAGATGAGGATAAGGACACGTTTTGAAGAGATAGGGACAACTTATGGAGGAAAAGAGAGATGTGTACGCGGGGATAAGGAAACGTTTCGAAGAGAGAGGGACAATTGATGGAGTAATAAATCATGGCAAGTTAAAAATGGGAAGAGAGAGAGAGAGAGAGATATATATATATATAGATAGATAGATAGATAGATGGTACATGAGGATAAGGACACGTTTTGAAGATATAGGGACAACATATGGAGGAAAAGAGAGAGACGTGTACATGGGGATAAGGACACGTTTAGAAGAGATGGGGACAACTGATGAAGTAAAAAATCATGGCAAGTTAAAAATCAAAGCCTTTCACTTTTATCGTGCGGTATTGGGAGGAACGCGTTGGATAGTGGAAAGGGACGCGTGGGAAATCTGTGGCTAGGTTATACAAAACGAAAAGAACGTATGGAATGGATATGTAAGGTCATTAAAAAACTTATGAATATGAATTGTTAGGGCTTAACGGTCAAACCATACGAGAGAGAGAGCGCACGAGAAAAATGGAGAGACAAAAAAAGTATTCCCTTTTTCATCTAGTTATATTGTCGTAGATGAAATAGTCCAGATTCAATGTAAAAAGGCCATTGCAGCCATAGTTATAGTAGATTTGAGATAGAGGCAATCTAGGATTGAAAACTACCCCGTGCATATCTAACTTTGTCAGCCCAAGTCTCTTTGAATCTTTATAGCCTACCAACAAAGGAACCTCGTGTTAAAGCTGTCTCCTATCACAGTCAAATCTTACACAAATTTTCAAAATACACGGCCCACATGCATTTACGAGTTAGAAAAAGACAAGCCTCGCTACCGCATTCTTTTCCTGCATTGTACTGACAAGAAAATAATGGTTTAATATGCTACCACATTTTGAGCCTTCATAGGCCAAGTTGCTACTAAAAGGACGCTCTAATTCTCTGTTTTATTATCAAAACCTACGAAGTCAGATATATCAAATGTCTTTTATAATTGGTATTTAACTTAGGCTTGGACGGCACCAAGGATATTCTCTTGTGGCACCATGGACCTATGAAGACTAATCTTCACTCGGTCTTGTGGTTGGAGTTAAATGACAAGCAGGGCGCATCGAACACTCCTTGTATATCTAAGGGGATTTTATATAATTGAAGAGCCGCCTTCAAAAAACCATCTACAAGGGCGCACCTATAGCTCATTCTCTGTCACGCCCCCGACCTAAAGGCACAACAGGCGCCTCATGCTTGCGAAGTAACCTTATGAGTAGGGGTGCAACTTGGGTCAGGTTTTACCCGACCCGCATCGACCCGACCCGAAAATAACATGGGTCGGGTTTAGAACTCATTGGTCTTGGGTAGGGTCGGGTTTTAAATTGGAAAACCCGATTCAATCTTGGGTAGGGCCGGGTTTAAAGAAAAAAAAAACCTGAAACCCGAAACCCGTCCCGACTCATATGGGTGTAGTGTGACTTTCCTAAATATCTCTTGGATAACATAGAAAATTATTTTCCAATATATTGATACAAATGTTTTCATTGAGGTGATCATGTCTGTTATGTGAAATTATAGTGTCCATCTTATATTTATACACTTGATGACATAAATTTAGAGATTTTTGGTGTGAAGATTTGTTTTTTTCTACAATCTTTAAAATTAGTCACTATCCCTCACTAAAAAATGAAAACCCGACCCGACCCTACCCAACCTGAGAAACTATCTTGGGTAGGGTCGGGTTTACGAATCTCGGGTTTTCCGATAAAAAATTAGACCCGACCTGACCCGAGATAATTCTCGGGTAGCGTAGGGTTTTGGAAAACCCAATCCGCCCGACCCGAGCTGCAACCCTACTTACGAGCATGCAAGGCTCGATCGCTACAAATTACAATAATTTTACTGAAATAGCCCAACAGTAATTATACACTAAGAAGGAGGATATTATTGTCACTTCACCCAAAATTTGGATTAGGGATTCTTAGTTCAGTATAAATGCTAATGATAAGCATATTTCTCCATTAGAAATCATAAACAAAGGAGGAGAAAACGTCCCTAGAAAAAACCGATAGCCATCAGAGATTTTCCCACAATCTTAGGGAATCGAGTCTAGGTAAGAATAAGGTTTAGATTGTGATTGTGTATTACTATGATGGTATGTAGCTTTTGTATCAGTTAGGGTTGTGGGGAGGGACCCCTTTTTGTTTTTTGTGGTTCGGTGAAGTTCTAGCAAGCATCAGACGGGTTGATAGGGTTCTTTTGAAACCTTCTATCACAATCTTTCCAGTGAATCCAACCTCGCTTGATTTCGTCTATAAACGAAGAAGTTATGGCCCTCCAAAGTTTGGTGTAAATCGGGGGGAAATTGCCCAAAAGAAAGGAATCTCATTTCGTCGATTCGGATGCCCAAACAGCTTAATCGGGCCAACGAGCCATCTTTTGAAGTTTGAAGGAAAGCCTTCTGTGGACCTCGATCCGAGAATGGTGAGCGATGGGTCTCCCTACATCCTTTGGATCTCCACATGTGAAGGAGAGCTCTACCAAGGAACTCTCGAAATGGTGCCCTCACAGCATGAGTGACGATATAGATGAGATACCTCTTGATCTAGAGACAAAGGCCTTGAAACCAAGACATACCTAAAATAGCTCAGAGTCGCCATCCATGGAATACGACCATGGAACCAAAAATCTACTCTGTGCAATGGATAAACCCAAGATAATTGGGTCCGTTCCTGGTGACGAATGAGGAAGGTCCTAAGAGCATTCCCACCCGCCCGAATGCAAGCACTCGGTCTCTTATGCCATTTTCATTAACTTCGAAAAATTTTGAGCGAAAATCATGTGAAATAGGAACAAACATCACCGAGAAAAAACGTCTACCTAAGCATGCATGACCTGGGGATGGGCAAATAAAGCAAACAAAACATAACTCATCACATCTAGGAAAGCAGTAAACATAGACATGCACCTACCTATGCAGAAGATAATGATAAGTAGTGAATAACCAAAGCAGTAGAATAAACACACTAGCATGCGGGCCTATGCAAGAGATAATGCTAAGAAAATATTAATCAATTACATGCTAGAAAAATAAGCAAGCTAAAAGTAACACATAAGAAATCGAAGACAAGCACACAATGAGCTAAAAGATGTAAGGAAAGAAAAGAATCGGAAAATCAACGATATGTGAGGACAAAAATGCCAGGGAACAGAAAAGGGGACATACGGGGTAGGCTCAGGGAGCGATTCTAAAGGAATCAAGCCTAGCGATCTTGATCCGCTAAAGATCGGACAAGTCTCGCGGTCGTCATAACCTATCGTTGGGCTCAGCGAGGACAATTCCTGTGAAGGGGCCACGCTATGTCATCACCCATCCCAAAACTCGATAAAAAGTTGGAAAACCGATGAAAACCGCAAAATCACGATTAAAATCAGAAATGAAATGAAAAGAAGGCTCCGAGTGACCTGTCAATCACCATCTTTGCCCATTTTTTAGTTTTTGAATTTTTTAGTTTTTTTGCTTTAAAAGGTTTGAAGATATTTTATTTAAAAGGTTTGAAAGATTTATTTACAAAGGTTGACTGGACTTGGGACGAGAATCCCAAGCTGCCTACGTACCTCGTGAAAGAGGATCAAGCCAACATAGTTCGAAAACAGCATCTCAAAAAACATTTTTATTATTTTTGCTTAAAAAGGATTTTTGACTCAAGATGACAGACTCCTAGACTAATGGACAGAATCCTAAACTCGATGAAAGTAAGACAGAATCCTATGACTCTGTGAAGATAGGACATAATCCTGTGACTCTGTGAAGATAGGACAGATTCCTGTGACTCTATGATGATGGGATGGACTCTTAGAACTTGATGAGGGTAGGACAGATTCCTAAACTCTATGATGGGGTAGGACAGACTCCTATGGTTCTATGACGGTAGGACAGACTCCTATGACTCTATGATGGTAGGATAGACTCCTATGGTTCTATGACGGTAGGACAGACTCCTAACTCTCTATGACGGTAGGACATATTCCTAACTCTCTATGACGGTAGGACGGACTCCTAAATCTCTATGATGGTAGGACAGACTCCTAACTCTCTATGATGGTAGGACAGACTCCTAAACTCTATGAATAACCCTAAAAGGGAAGAAATCCCTGGACCTGTGAAAGCACTAATACAGGAAGGGAAAGGGTTGGCTCAAGAAACATTCCGTCATAGCCTGAACCCAAAGGGGTATTCCGAAAACTAATGATAATATCAAATGCTAACGGCCACCCTGAACTCTAATGAAGATCTCGACAACCAGCGGAATCTCTAAGACCTTGAAATAGAACCAGAATCCAAAGGAAAGGACTTTTGTTAACCAAGCTCATGCGATTCCTAAGAGCTAATCCAGTTATTATCATTATGAGACAAATGCGCTAAGAAGAAAATGAGCAAATTGGGTATAATCACCAAGTCATGGAGAGGCCACTGTTGGG
The DNA here is from genome assembly GCF_043159265.1 of Tasmannia lanceolata. Taxonomy (NCBI): domain Eukaryota; kingdom Viridiplantae; phylum Streptophyta; class Magnoliopsida; order Canellales; family Winteraceae; genus Tasmannia; species Tasmannia lanceolata. Next base: position 29,417,137 of record NW_027518684.1, on the reverse strand, counting down.
AAAGCTAAAGTGAGCATTGCTCTCTTTTGATAACTACATCCACTCTCTAAGCCGAATGAATAAACATGCACTTTGATCCCCATCTCTAAAAGATTATCTGAAACTAGAATGTGTAGTATGCGCAAAACATGCCTTGGATTTCAAAAGGGGAGCCCATACTCTCATCCTAACACCTGCTTTCAATGGAATGAGCAAATGAATAAAGTGACGCACACATGTGTAAAATGGCAATCAAATAACTAAGATTTCTTGAGGCTCCTAGGATACAAATACTTATCCCAAACTCCAAACATGTTGACAAAATAAACCCAAAATGGGAGGTGATGGCAGATTAACTCAAGCTGCTACCAAAATTTAACCATGTTTCAACTGAGCGTAATGGGACTGACGTGATACCATTACCTTTGATAAAGATATAGACTTCCTCAACACATTTCCAAAGAGTGATCAAACGGCATAGTAACCCCACAAACAGATTAGGAAAAGGACATAGTCATAAGCAGCTTGAGTGAGAGTTAAAACATGGTAGCACTTGTATCAGTGGATCATAATATAAATGCAGTTACTACCGTACTTTAATAATTGCCTCAAACTTAGCTCAACCTATACCGCCAAATGATCACAGGAATATGAGCTAGGACTAGCTGAGCATTGGGATTTATTTAAACAGCTTTGCTCAAGGAACGAATACTTAGGAATTCAATGATTCTATACCCAAGTCTCGCATGAATATAAATGTTGTATTAAGGAACGTGTACACGGCATTAGCTTGGCAACGCAATAGAGGTCACTTAATGTGCAATCCCAAAATCTCTAATGGATATGATTTGAAAGACCCAAGGCTACTCACTAATCCAATGAAAATCATAGTAAGAGTCATCTAGTGGGTAAACGAACTAAAGTTGTCACGATTCATGGGATGTAAACACATCAATGACATATTCAGATCAAGATTCTGATACAGGCAATTTTTATCAGCAAATGAGGAAACCCCACTAGAATCAGGAGTAAAGTTGAAGCCAGGAAACCAAAACACTCCATCAAGAAAAGAACTAAAGAGAACAAGGGTAATAGGTTTCCCTTTTTTTTTCTTTTTTGATGAAGTTTAAGCCTCTTATAATCCTCTTCTCCAATGCTCTCTGCAAATTGGCTGGCCAGAATCAATGGATTTTGCCGTGGGTTGCCGGAATTGGCGGAGTTTAACGAAATTATAGAGAGTGATCGGAATAGGTAAAGAGAGTAGTGATGGTATGGTGATGGCTGTGATGTAGATGGGCATGGGTTTTGTATGGAAGAAGGTGAGTTGGGTTTAGTAGTGGTGGAGATCAAGGAGGTTGCGATGGGTTTGGGTCGGAGACAAGGTGGGGTCGAGCGGCAATGATTGGGGTAGATGTTTAGGTTGCTGAATGTTAGAAGGTATTAGAAGATGTGTTACATAGTGTTACATAGCCTAAGGGCATAGTGGTCATTTGTATGTTCTCTTTCTATATATATCAAAGTAAAGGGAAGTGGGCTTTACTTCTTCTTTTTCTCTTCTTCTCATTCTCTAACATGGTATCAGAGCCCTAGAGGTTTTTGTGCCCTAGGGACCATTGGAGAAGCCCCCTTTCTCCTTCTTCTCCTTCTTTTCTCCATTCTCTTCCCACCCCCTTTCTCGCCCATCTTTCTCCCTCGCCCCACCGCCCAGCCCTCTCCCTCTCCCTCGGGATCTTGTTTCTGCCTTTCCTCCTTCTAAAATATGACATCCCATGATGAGCTTATGTCGGATTCTCCAGATCCGAAAATGCCTTTTCGATTCAGTGATGCTTTTTTCAAGAGATGGAGGAAGAAAATATTTTTCTATTTATCCACCAAGAAAGTAGCCCATGTTTTAGATGACCCAAGGCTTTGGAGATCATAACTTGAACCCGTTAGGTCTGTCATGAGAAAGAATTGGAAAGATTCTGATTTCTTTGCCTCTCCGATGAACTATATGATTTTTATAGTGACTATGAGGATTCCATTACACTTTGTGAAGCCTTACAGAAGAAGTATGATACGGAAGAGGCCGGGTCTAAAAAATATGCGATTAGCAAGTATTTTATATATTACATGATGGATGAGAAGACGGTGATTTTTCAAACCCACGAGTTGCAAAAATTTGTTCACGACATCCTTGTAGAAGGAATGACTATGAGTGAACAATTTCAAGTTCCAGCCGTGATTGACAAATTACCCCCTTCTTAGAAAGAATTTAGAAATTCCCTTCTTCATAAAACTAAAGAATTATCGATGGAGGGTCTTCTTGTTCGTCTTCGGATTGAAGAAGAAAATCGTAACCAAAATAAGAAAGAAGGGAATGTGAAAAATGTAACTAATGTGAATGTCATTTTTGTTGTCAAGAATCAAAACCAGAAACTCGTGAATCTGAAGCCCCAAAAGAAGTTGAAGAAAAAGCAATAGAACCAAAACCGAGATACCTTTAAACGTCAGGACCAAATACCAGTTCTGGAAAGAATGAGTGTTCCAAAGTAATGTGTTATATATGTGGTCTCAAAGGTCATATGGCACGGATGTGTCGACAAAAGAAAAATGCACCTATCCCTCAAGCCAATGTAATAGAAGAGCCACTTTTGGCTATGACTACTAAAGTTAATGTCGTTGGAGGATCTGAAGGGAGGTGGGTCGATACTGGTGCGTCCTGTCCTGTGTGTTTTGACAGGACGTGGTTCAAGACATATGCTCCGGCAGACAATGAGAAGAAGGTGCTTCAAGGGGACTCGCACATTACAAAGGTACTTGGTGTTGGGGACGTTGAGCTTTGCTTCACTTCAGGGCGGAGAGTGATGCTGAAGGATGTTCTTCATACTCCAGACATGAGGAAGAACTTAGTTTCTGGTTTTCTTCTTTATAAGGCTGGCTTGAAACAAACTATAGAGTTAGATCAGTATGTTGTAACTACGTTTGGATCCTTTGTTGGAAAATGATATGCATGTGATGGAATGTTCAAGTGGATTGTTGAAATAATGAATGAAAGTACTTCTTCTGGTTATATGCTTTCTTCTTTCAATTCATGGCATGCTAGACTTTGTCATATAAATAGAAAGTATATACATAACATGAGTGTGTTAGGTATGATTCCTAAGATAACTTTAGAAGACTTTAAAAAATGTGAAAGATGTAGTAGGGCTAAAATTTCTAGAAAATCTTTTAAAAAGTATTGAAAGGAATTCAGAACTATTAGAGTTAGTTCATAGTGACGTTTGTGAGTTAGATGGTATTTTAACCCGTAACGGTAAAATATACTATATAACCTTTATAGATGATTTTTCTAAGTATACAATCATCTACTTAATAAGACATAAGTGTGAAGCCTTAAAGATGTTTAAGGAATACTTACTAGAAGTTGAAAACCAATTCAATTGGAAGATTAAGAGACTTAGAAGTGATAGAGGAGGTGAATATGAATCATTAGAATTCACTGACTTTATTAAGTCCTTAGAAATTATACATGAAACAACCGCTCCTTACTCCCCCACCTCAAATGGGGTTGCAGAAAGAAAAAAATAGAGCATTAGTGGAACTCACGAATGCTTTACTCCTAAGTTCAGGAGCCCCCTCTAACTTATGGGGAAAAGCAATTCTAACTTCCTGCTATGTTCTTAATAGAATTCTAAATTAAAAAACTAAAGTCTCACCTTTTAAATTATGAAAAAATAGGAAACCCAATGTGAGTTATTTTAGAGTTTCGGTCTATTTAGCCAATGTAAGGCTTCTTGATATTAAGAGACCCAAACTAGGAAGTAGAGCCATAGAGTGTGCTTTTATGGGGTACTCACTTACAAGTAAGACATATAAGTTTTTAGACCTTAATAACAATGTAATAGTAGAGTCGGTGGATGCTGAATTCTTTAAAGATAAATTTCCTTTTAAGTTTAGACATAGTGGGGGTACAGTGTCTATTGGAGATAGTGAGGGTACCAAGCCTAGGTTAGAGGCAAACCCTGAAGTTGAGATTGAACATAGGCGAAGTAAAATAGCAAAAATAGACAAACATTTTGGCTTTGATTTCTATGTCTTTAGTTTGGAGGGAGATCCTTCTTCTTTAGAGGAAGCTTTATCCTCTTCAGATGCTGATTTTTTATGTCATCTTCAGATGGAGTCTTTGATGTCAAACCATACATGAAAACTAGTAGATTTACCACCAAGATTTAAGAATATAGGATGTAAATGGGTTCTTAGAAGAAAATTGAAACCAGATGGACCATAGACAAATATAAATCTAGGCTTGTTGCTAAAGGCTTTAAGCAAAAATAAAATATAGATTTCTTTGATACATACTCTCCAGTCACTACGATTACATCCATTAAAGTTTTGATTGCAGTGGCTGCAATCCATAATCTGGTAATTCATTAAATGGATGTAAAGACTACCTTTTTAAATGGTAGTCTAGAAAATGAGATTTATATGGACCAGCCTACTGGTTTCATAACTCCAAGACAAGAGAATAAAGTATGTAAGTTAATGAAGTCACTGTATAGACTTAAACAAGCTCAAAAATAGTGGCATGAGAAATTTGATAATGTAATCATATCAAATGGTTTTAAAATCAATGAAAGTTATAAGTGTATATATTATAAGTATATTAATACTTATTGTATTATTATTTGCTTGTATGTTGACGATCTTTTAATTTTTGGTTTTAACTTAAAAGTAGTTAAAGAAACTAAAAATCTGTTAATGCAAAACTTTGATATGAAAGATCTAGTAGAAGCAAATATAATTTTAGGGATTAAAATTACAAGAACTGAAAGTGGTATATGTTGATGATTTAGGGTATAATATGGCTTACCAGACTTCTGTTGAGGAACAGAAAAAACAAACAAACAGTGTTAGTAAAACTTTTTCCGATGTGGCGAGATGAGGCATGGACTATGTCGGTCTCTTTAAGGTGAATTTGCGCGTCTGTGGAAACTAATTCCGATGCAGCAGATTACTGGCCGCAATCACCCCCAGAATACAATAGCCCAGCGCACCGTCGATCTCCAAGAACCACACGATCAAAGAGATTCGAACCACACGAACACTCCAATTGCCAAACAAAATACATAAAATAAAAGATGAATAAAATCTATGTTTACAGTAAAATAGAGAAAGCAAGAAGAAAACAATAGTTTTTTGTTCTGTTGTTATTATCAAAAAACGCAGAGAACCTCCTCTTTTATAAGCCAAAACATGTCCATTCAATACACCCTTTAATGGAATAAAGACGCCTTTTAAGAAAAGAGCCGTTCAAAAGACGTTACAGATGCCAAAGGTCGCATCCCAACATTCAGGAACGGCGCAGTTATCCGTAAAATAACGGCGACGTTATTTACCCAGTTAATTGACGTTCAAGTAAGCCGGCTTACCCAGGTACGCCTTCTTACCTAATCAATAACGACGAAGGTAAAGAAAAGTTAAACGGACAGAAACAAAAATTAAAATACAGGGGAAGAAAAAACCTTGACTTACACACGCGGCCGGCCGAGCCGCGCCGTCCGGGCGGCGCACGTGTGGTATAGCCAAAAGCCCACCGGGACCACTTGATGGCTCATGCTAAAGAAGTGAAAAGCTATATAAACAAATGAAGATTTTTTTTACTTTCGAATACGGGACTATTCGCTTTTGTGAAGGAAGTAAGGAAACTCATTTTCCAAAACCAAAGTGGCTTCTCTTTGTAAATAAAACAAGTTTGTAAAATACAAACAGGGGCCACTTTTGTATTAAAATACCAATAATCCCCCACTTATTTTAATAGAAAACGTTTAAAATAAAATATAACTTGTGTTGGGCAACCGGCGAAGCAACACTCATAATAGAGGTGACTATGTCTTGAACCTTTACTTAACGTAAGTGTCTTCTAACTGCCAGGGGTCGAAGTGACTATGTCTTGAACTAGAATCCTTGGGGGCTAGAAAGAAATACACCACATGCATGAAGCTAAAGTGTTCTATTGGTTCTTCCAATATTGCACATTACGGCCCTGTGCACATCCCAATGTCCATGTAAGCAAAAGAGAATTAAGCCCACATTCTCTTTGAAAGCGGCCTACTTCCTAGCAAACACGTAGGTGAGTCTATCAAGGATGCTCTTGTAGCCTAGACATCCCACTCATATGAGTTATAGATCTCATTAAGAATAAAATACTCAACCTCACAAAGCTTTAGGATATCATGCTGGGTTACACCATAGGGATGGACTTCGAGATAAACTCATATTTAGCATGATCGTAGCACCGTCCACCAATTACACTATGACTCATTTTTTCCATTGAAAATCTAGTTCTTGGGATCTCCAGTCCCTAGATTGGGTATCCATCATAGGTAATTACTCATTAATGGATTTAAGTCTCATCCCCCTCGATGTATTACAGATTTTCTCTCTTGATAAGGCCTTAGTTAAGGGATCTACTAAGTTGTCACCTGATCTCACAAAATCAATAGTGACTGCGCCATTGGATGTCAACTCTCTCACAATATTGTGCTTTCTTCGTATTTGTCGCAACTTTTCATTATAGTACTTGTTTTGTACTCTTCCAATGGTTACCATGCTTAATCAAAACTGCAGACACAGGTCTATCCCAAGCAGGTATGTCAGATAGAAAATTCTTTAACCAAGTAGCTTCTTCACAAGCAGAGGTTAGAGCAATTAGTTCTGATTCCATAGTAGATTGAGCGATTATAGTTTGTTTCTTGGACCTCCAAGTGACCGCACCACCACTAATAGTAAACACATAACCTGTGGTAGCTTTAGAATCTTTTGACGAAGTATTCTAATCTGCATCGTTGAATCCTTCCAAGACAGCAGAAAATCTCTCAAAATGAATCCCATTAGTAATAGTACGTTTAAGATATCTCATTACACGTGATATAACATTCCAATGTTCTATACTAGGACAACTAGTATATCTACATAGCAAACCAACAACATATGCAATATCAGGTCTAGTGCAATCTGTAGCATATCTTAACCTTCCAATGATACTAGCATACTCTTTTTTATTTACACAATCACCATCATTAGAATACAATCTATTACTTGGATCAAAATGAGTACAAACAGTTTCCAGTCAAAATACTTATACTTTTTAAGTATTTTCTCAATATAATGAGATTGATCAAGTGAAATATCATTTTCAGATCTAGTTATTTTGATTCCCAAAATTACATTTGCTTTACCAAGATCTTTCATATCAAAGTTTTGCATAAGCAAGCTTTTAATTTTATTAACTACTTCTAAGTTATAAAAAAATTAAAAGATCATCAACATACAAGCAAATGATAATACAACATGAATCAAAATACTTATAGTAAATGCATTTATCACTTTCATTTATCTTAAACCCATTTGATATAATAACATTATCAAACTTTTCATGCCATTGTTTGGGTGCTTGTTTAAGACCATAAAGTGATTTCAACAATTTACATACTTTGTTTCTTGACCAAAGTAAACAAAACCATCAGGTTGATTCATATAGATCTTCACTTCTAAACTACCATTTGGAAATGCAGTCTTTACATCCATTTGATGGATAACAAGATCATGGACGGCTGCCACTGCAATTAAGACTCTGATAGATGTGATTCTAGTAACTGGAGAGTAAGTGTCAAAGAAATCTATGTTTTCTTTCTATTTAAAGCCTTTGGCTATAAGCCTTGCTTTAAACTTATCAATGGTTCCATCTGGTTTTAGTTTTCTTCTAAGAACTCACTTACAACCAACAATTTTACATCCTGGAGGCAGGTCTACGAATTTCTAAGTTTGGTTAGACATCAAAGATTCCATCTCATCATTGACGGCTTCTCTCTAAAAATCAGCATCCGAAGAGGATAAAGCTTCCTCTAAGGAAGATGGATCTCTCTCTAAGGTAAAGGCATAGAAGTGAGGGCCAAAATCTTTGGCTATTCTAGCCCTCTTACTTCGCCTTGGTTCAATTTCAGTTTCAGCGTGTTCATCTAAACAGTGTTTAGAACCCCCACTATTTACAATAGTTTTGGTACCCCCACTAAATATAGATTTAAAAGAAAATCTGTCCTAAAAAAATTCAGCATCTACTGATTCAACAATCACATTATTTTTTTAGGTCAAGAAACCTATATGTTTTACTTGTTAATGAATAACCCATAAAAATACATTCTATGGCTCTACTTCTTAATTTTGGTCTTTTAATATCAGGAAGTCTCACATAGGCTAAACAGCCCCATACTTTTAAGTAACTTATAGTAGGTTTCCTATTTTTCCACAACTCAAGTGGTGACACTTTAGTCTTATAGTTTGAGATCTTATTCAGAATATAGTTTAAAGTTAGAATTGATTCACCCCATAGGTTAGAAGGGGCTCCTGAACTTAGGAGTAAAGCATTTATAAGTTCAAGTAATGTTCTATTATTCCTTTCTGCAACCTCATTTGAGGCGAGAGAGTAAAGAGCAGTGGTTTCATGTATTCCTAGAGATTTAACAAAATCAGTAAACTCTAGTGATTCATACTCACCACCTCTATCACTTCTAAGTCTCTTGATTTTCATGTGAAACTGGTTCTCAACTTCTAACAGATATTCCTTAAATATTTTCAAAGCTTTACTCTTTTGTCTTATCAAATAAATGATTGTAAACTTAGAAAAATCATCTATGAAAGTTATGAAGTATCTTTTACCACTACGGGTTAAGCTACTATCTAACTCACAGATGTCAGTATGGACTAACTCTAATAACTCTGAATTTCTTTCAACACTTTTGAAAGGTTTTCTAGTTATTTTTGCCATACTACATGTTTCACACTTTTGAAAATCTTCTAACTTTATTTTTAGGATTAAATCAAGTGTACTCATACCATGCACATATTCCTTATTTATGTGACATAAGCTAGCATACCATGAATTCACACAATCAAGCATATAAGTAGAAGAAGAAATATCATTCATTTCAACATTAAGTTTAAACATCCCATCACAAGCATATCCTTTCCCAACAAGGGATCCATGCTTGGTTACAATGTACTGATCAGATTCACTTGCGGTTTCTGGCTTGGGCTTCTTACATCAGAAATAACATTAACATTACTAACATTTTCTTCTTTCTTATCCTGGTTACGATTCTCTTCTTCAATCCTTAGACGGACAAGAAGACTTTCCATTGAAAGTTCTTTAGATTTATGTAAAAGAGAGTTTCTGAAATCTTTCCACGAAGGAGGCAGCTTGTCAATCACAACAGCCACTAGAAATTGTTCACTAATGATCATTCCTTTTGTAAGAATGTCATGGACCAAATTTTGCAATTTATGAGTCTGTGATATGACAGTTCTCTCATCAACCATGTAAAATCTAAAGTATTTGCTTACAGCATACTTCTTTGAATCAGCCTCTTTCATATCATATTTTTTCTGTATTGTTTCCCAAAGTGACTTAGAATCTTGAGGTCACTGTAGAAATCATACAGTTCATCATAAAGGCTTTTCAAAATAAAATTTTGACACACGAAATCAGATTCTTTCCATTGTTTTTTCAATACGGAATGAGTCGGTTCAAGTTCTAATCTCCATGTCTTAGGATCAGTTAGAACATGGGCTACCTTTTTTGTTGACAGATGAAAGAACACCTTCTTCTTCCATCTCTTAAAGTTTACACTGTTAAAACGAAAATGTTTATTCGGATTGGAGGAATCCGATAGAACTTCATCGTGTGATGCCATATTATAAAAAGACAACCAAATTCAACTTAAAATTGTTGAGGATTTAGGGTATAATATGGCTTACCAGACTTCTGTTGAGGAACAAAAAAAACCAAACAAACAGTGTAAGTAAAATTTTTTCTGATGAGGTGAGATGAGGCACGGACTATATCGCTCTCTTTAAGGTGAATTTGCTCCTCTGCGGAAACTAATTTCGATGCAGCAGATTACTGGCCGAGCCGAGCAGGGTCGGTGGCGCGCGTGTGGCATAGCCGAAAGCCCACCGGGTCCACTTGGTGGCTCATGTGCGTAGGCCCCCTTTCTCTTCTTCTCATTCACAAAGCTAAAGAAGTGAAAAGCTATATAAACACATGAAGTTTTTCTCCACTTTCCAATACGGGACTATTCGCTTTTGTGAAAGAAGTGAGCAAACTCATTTTCCAAAACCAAAGTGGCTTCTTTTTGTAAACAAAACAACTTCGTAAAATACCAACAGGGGCCACTTTTGTATTAAAATACCAACACTATATCTTTAGACCAGTCCCATTATATAGTAAGATACGTAAAAAGTATAACTACTATGATTGTAATCCAGTATGTACTCCTTTTGATCATAGTATTAGATTGTATTCTAATGACGGTGATAGTGTTAATAAAAAAGAGTATGCTAATATTATTAGTAGTTTAAGGTATGCTATAAACTGTACCAGACATGATATAGCATATGCGAGAGGTATATTATGTAGATATACAAGTAATCCAAATATAGAACAATAGAATGCTATAACACGAGTCATGAGATACCTTAAGCTAACTATTAATAATGGGATTCACTACCATAGGTTTCCTGCCGTCTTAGAGGATTTCAGTGATGTCTATTGGAATACTTTATAAAACGTTCCCAAGGTCACCACTGGTTATGTTTTTACTGTTGGTAGCGGTGCAGCTTCTTGGAGATCCAAGAAACAGACTATTATTGCTCAGTCCACCATGGAATCTGAGCTGATAGCACTAACCTCTGCGTGTGAAGAGGCTAGTTGGTTAAGAGACTTTTTATCTGATATCCCATTTGGGAAAGACCTGTTCCCAATGTTTTGATTCACTGTGTCAGCACAGCTGCTATTGGAAGAGTACATAATAAGTACTATAATGGAAAGTCACGACAGATCTGCACGGAGCACAATACTGAGAGAGAGTTGATCTCTAATGGATCAGTCACCATTGACTTTGTGAGATCTGGTGATAATTTGGCAGATCCCTTAACTAAAGCCTTGTCAAGATAGAAAATTTATAATACATCGAGGGGGGTGGGACTAAAGCCCATTTATAAATAGTTACCTATGATGGATACACAACCTAGGGACTGGAGATCCCAAGAACTAGGTTTTCAATGGAAAAAATGAGTCATAGTGTAATTAGTGGACAATCATGTTGATTTCGAGTATATTTGTGGACCCCGATCCCGAGGACGAGTGCCGAGGACACGAGATCCCTTGTAATCCTCAAAGATCTCCACACGTGAAGGAGAGCTCTACCAAGGAACTCTCGAAATAAGTACCACTCTCATAGCATAGCACTAGTGGCGATACAAAAGGAATGAGATACCTCTTGATCCGGAACCAGGGTTCGAAACCAAGATGTACCTAAAATAAACTCGGAGTCGCCATCCATGGATACGCCATGGAATCAAAATAAATGCTCTCTCTGCAATGGATAACCAGAGATATAAAGGGTTCGTGCCTGATTACGAATGGAGAAGGTCCGAAGAGCACCCCCAATTCGTCTGAGTGCAAGCACTTGGTCTCTTATGCTATTTATTATTAACCTCCGAAAGTTTTGGATGAAAATCATGCGAAATGGGAACAAATATCCCCGAGTGGGCGTCTAACTAATCATGCATGACTCGGGGATGAAATAATAAGCAAACACAACATAAATGAAAGAAGTGTCACCTAAGCCTTGCTAGGTTATAAGTGACATGCCTAATTGGTGTTTAAGTTCTATTGGACAAACACATGCATGCTACAGTTAAAGGTATAAGGCCTATACAAGAAATAACAGATACGATAATCAGTAAAGCAGTAAAGCATTACAGCTAACTGACAATCAAAGCAGGTAATTACTACGGTTAGGCATGTAAGTAAAACAAGTAAGCAGGATAATGCTACAGCTAAGCATGCGAGTAAGCAAAGAAATGAACACACACTATCATGATCCAATGCAAAAATCACCATCAATATACAAACACAAAGCCCTAAAGTGCTAACAACAGATCCTAAGACTCTAATGCTTAAGCCCGAGTCCTTAGATGATCTGATGTTCATCCAAAGAAGCCTACGTATCCCCGCCTCCACGAGAATCAAAGCAACTTAGTTCTTCGCGCCTATTTTAAGCTATGATGCCTAAGACATCTAGACTTCTATCCTAGACTCGATCTAAAAGACCGGGCTAGTTATTAAAGCTTCTTGTACGATTATTTAAACTCCAGTGGATTATGATTTTTAGGACATCCTATATGCCCTAACTAAATGCAGGTTAGCCCTAAGCTAATGCAGGTGATTCCTACAACCTATGTGTAACTAGGCCGTGTGTCCTAAGAAAAACAATGGGATCACTAACGCATCTTAAACCTAGTCATCAGTCGGAGATGTGAATCGCCAACTGACCGGACGGAGGCGTAACAAACTCCTAACTCTAACACAAACACAAACACAAACAAAACACAAAACACATCAAAGACAGACTCCTAACTCTAAAGCTCTCTATCTAGGACAAACTCCTAACTCTAGAGAAAGAGTTTTTGAAAAAATAAGATTTCAAAGTTATTTGAATGATTTTTGAAAGATTTACAGAATCTATTTACATGGTTTGGCTGGACTTGGGAAAAAGATCCGAAGCTGCACTACGTACCTCGTGGAAGAGGATCAAGCCAATGTAGTTAGAAAGAAACTTCCTAACTACGCTCATAAAAACTTTAACTCTTTCTGATTTTTCAATGCTTTTAACGAATTTACAAATGTTTTTGTTGTTTTAAATTTCTGATTTTTTAGGTTCTACAATGTTTTAATGTTTTTTTTAAAGGGTTTCAATGCTCTTGCGATTTTAAGATTTCAAATGTTTATGGATTTCTAAAATTTCAAATGTTTTCACCCTTTTGGTCAAAGGCCAAAGGGAACACACAATGCAACACCCTAAGGTAAAACCCTTAGGCTAAAGGAAAAACCCCAAACCAACAAACTTGTATCCCAAAACAAGATGTAACAATCCCCGAACAAGAAAACAAGCTTCCCAAGAACAATGAAAATGATCTAAGATCCTGTGGACCCCGATCCGAGGACGGCGAGGAAACGAGTCCCTAACACCCTCTACTGGATCATCCATGTGTGAAGGAGAGCTCTACCAAGGAACTCTCGAAACGGTTGCCACCCTCATAGCATAGCACGAGTGGTGATACAAAACGAATGAGATACATCCTGATCAGGAGCCAAGGCTCGAAACCGAGATGTACCTAAAAATAAACTCAGAGTCGCCATCCATGGATATGCCATGGAACCCTAAAATCAAATCCTCTGTGCAATGGATAACCAGAGATAGATGGGTTCGTGCCTGGTTACGAATGGAGAAGGTCTGAAGAGCACTCCCAATTCATCCGAGTGCAAGCACTTGGTCTCTTATGCCATTTTCATTAACTCCAAAGAAGTTTGGGTAAAAATCATGTGAAATGGGAACAATCCTCGGGAGTCGTCTACCTAAGCATGCATTTCCTGAGGATAAAGATAATAAGCACACATAAAATAAAATGAAGGATGTGTCACCTAAGCATAGCTAGGTTATGGGTGACATGCCTAATGGGTGTTTAAATTCTGATGTGCAAACACATGCAAGCTATAACTAAAGGTATAGGATGAGTACAAGAAAGTAAGAAAACACATCAAAACATATAATAACAACACAATAAATCTTAAGACTCTAAAACATTAGCCCTAGTCCTTGGATGGTCTGATATTCATCCAAAGAAGCCTACGTATCCCCGCCTCCACGAGAATCAAGGCAACGTAGTTCTTCGCACATATTCTAAACTATGATGCCTAAGACACCTAGACCTCTATCCTAGACTCGATCTAAAAGACCGGACCAGTTATTAAAAGTTTCTTGTACGATTATTTAAATTCCAGTGAATTGTGAATTTTAGGACACCCTATATGCCCTAACTAAATGCAGATTAGCCGTAAGCTAATGCAGGTAGTTCCTACAACCTATGTGTAACTAGGCTGTGTTTCCTAAGAAAAACAAAGGGTGGACTAGCGTATCCTACTTTAGTCATCACTCGGCGATGTGGATCGCCGACTGACCGGACGGAGACGCTCCTATAACTCTAAAACAGACCCCTAACTCTAAAACAAGCACACAACAAACAAACAAACAAACAACCTATCAAAAAGAAACTCCTAACTCTAAAAACTCTCTAACTAGGAGAAACTTCTAACTCTAGAGGAAGATCTTTTGAAAACAAGATTTTAAGGATTTTTTGAAGAAGGTTTAAAACATTATTTACAAAAAGTTTGGCTGGACTTGGGATATGGATCCCAAGCTGCACTACGTACCTCGTGGAAGAGGATCAAGCCAACGTAGTTCGAAACGAACTCTTCCAACTACCACTAAAAGAAAATACTCCAAATGATTTAAGACATTAAAAATTTTCAAATATTTTTGATGTTTTAAATTTCTAATATTTTTTTAGTTTTAAAATATTCAATGTTTTTGGGTTTTAAAGCTTTCCAAATGTTTTTTTTGAAATTTAAAGAGTTTTCACCCTTTTGGTCAAAGACCTAAGGGAAAATACAAAGCAAAAACCCTAGGGCCAAACCCTAGCGCTAACAGGGGAAACCCCTAAAATAAGTTAGCTAACTATCAAGGATGATGAAATGGTCTAAAACCCCCAAAAGGCAAAGCTCTAATGAGACTGGGCAAGTCTCTAGCAAATAAGAGTGACGACAACACTAAGGAGAAGCTCCTAAAAACAACTAAAGAAAAGGGAAAAATGAGTCAAAGATTCTCTAATAAGGACAAATGAGTCAAAGACTCCCTAATAAGAACAAATGAATCAAAGACTCTATAATAATACAACTAAAGAAATCAATGGAGTTAAAGACTCCCTCCTAATGACAAATGAATCAAAGACTCTCTAATAATACCAACTAAAAGACGAGTGAGTCAAAAACTCTCTAAGAATACAAACTAAGAAACGAGTGAGTCAAAGACTTTCTAATAACAACACCTAAAAGACCGATGAGTCAAAAACTCTCTAATAACACTACCTAAAGGGCGAGTGAGTCAAAGACTCTCTGACAATAACAATGAAGTAAGCAACAGAGTCAAAGACTCTCTAATAAGGACAAATGAGAAAGACAAATGAGTCAAAGACTCTACAACAAGGATAAATGAGGCAAAGACTCACTCTAAAAGAGGGGGGACTCTAACTTGAGGCTGAGTAAGCCTCTTAAAAGGAGAAACTCCCTAATGAGACAAAGCCTGTCTCCTATACAAGAATGATAGACTACTACCATACAAAGATGGTCTCCTACTAACAGGGGAAACAAGTTAAGATACAACTTGGAAAATGTTCTACAAATGAGGCAAGGTACGCCTCCTATGAACTAGTTCTCTATACAAAACCAAGGTATACCTCCTAAGGGATAAGCTCTAAGCTACAAGGCTTGTCTCCAAATGAGAATTACCTTAATGAGACAGAGTATGTCTCCTAGATAGGGCTCTAGATGACTCTATGAAGAACCCTAAAATGGAAGAAATCCCTTAACCTGCGAAAGCTCTAGGCAGGAAGGGAAGGGGTTGGCTCAAGAAACATTCTGTCATAGCCTGAAACCCAAATATTCCATGAAAGAAATGATCTTTGGACCATTACCATAACACATCGAAAATAAAGTCTCAGTTAGTTTTGTAATTACCCCAATGACTTGATTTCACACAGGAAAGATCTCCATAATTTTGACAAAATGCAGAAATGACCTATACTCACATACATCATGAAGAAATGATTCCCAAATCATATGTCCTATGTGCATAATGGAGGGAATCTCTGTTACCTTGCAAGTATCTAAGACAACTTGAGCTTACAGATGTTACAATGAGATGCTCACCACAACATATGCCCAGGCATATATATAAAAAGAACAGGAAATTGATGTTGCTTTGCAAACATCCCAAATTTCACAAAAAGATATTCACCCAAGCATCAAATTGTAATCACACCTTATTCACCTCGTCCTTTACTACTCAATGAAGCATATGCCTATCAAAACATGATTGAGCTATAACCTGATATCATTCGAAGAATTGCCAAGATATCATCATAATTCTCAACAGGATCTTGCAAGCTCGCCAAAAGAGAAAAACACATTAGGTCACATACATGCCAAACATGGTGGTGTCAATATCAATAACTGCCAATTAACACCCATGTTACTATGATTTAACAATGGCCATGTTCTTTGACAATAGCATTACCCGAGACATTATACCCTCTAACTATATCCTCCTAAACCATGCTCATCTTTGGCTGTTTCAACAAAAGTAAAGGAGCATCATGGCTACCCTATACTTTTAAGCAAGTTATGGATCTAATCACACCAAGGTTAAGGCACCAAGACCCTGGAATACCAACATGGATCCTGCAAATGGACAACAGCTTAAATGGGAACACATATCAACTGTAATCACTAGATTAAACCTAAGACGAAGATCGTCACAAGAGACAGTGCTTCACATCTAACACATAGAGAAGGTCAGAATGGTTTGATTGCTGAAGTTCTCATGATTTCACAAAGTCTGCTCTCGAATTGTCATTTCACAACAAGACTAGCAAAGCTCACTTCCAACGATCATAGTTCATGCTTAAGTGGGGATTACTAGCAGGCATTCATGGGCAACAAAAGAGCAAAGCTGAACATACACCATATAAAGAACATGGATAAGGTAAAATTATTTCTAACGAATAAATGAAGAGTAGGAATTCTCTCCTAATTATAGGTAATACAGAGCCTAGAAGTTTGAGTTAAAATTATGATTTATGCATTTGAATTCAAGGCTATGGAATTGAATGAACCTAGATCTGCAGGGCCAACCCACCTATGAAAATCAAGTATCATTCAGGTTTCTCCCGGACAGAACATTAAAACAAAAATCAGATCCAAAACTGAAATTCGAGGAAATTGGCCATCACAATGAGATTGAGGGATCAAAGCTATGGTAAAAATCAAATTAAATTCACATTCATGGACCGAACACCACTCAATCAGAGGAGAAACTAGTACAAACTAATCATTCATGGCATGAAATAATGCAGGAGATAGAAAATTTCAGCTTGACCAAGTGATACCTGCTATAGAGGAATTCTTCACATCTCCTTCTTCCTTCGAATTGTGCACGAGCAAGGTGAAATTTACAGAGATTGGCAGTCAGAATCAACGGCATTCCGGCAAAGCTTGCCGGAGATCGAAAAGAGTGATGGCTGAAATGGCCTCAGATCTAGATTTTTTCAAATTGATTAGGGTTTGAAGGTGAAGATAATGGTAGATCTCAGAGATGACAGATCTAGAGAGAGTTGAGATGAATCTTGGGGTTTAAAAAATTGGGGATGATGGAGATAGAGAATAATAGGATGGCCGGCCGGAGTTACTGAGGAGGTGGAAGAAGGTTGAAAAGGGGTTTTCTCACCGGAGAAGACGGTGGTGGACGAGGTGGTTGGAGGAGAGGTTATGGTAGTGGTGGTGTTAATGGAGGGTATGGCGATGGCGAGGGTGGATCGGAGGCTAGCAAAGTCTTGCCGGAATCCATGGAGGCTTACCGGAGAAAATGGGTTTTGGCCGCGGATTTGATTGAGATGGTGGCTGTTAAGGGTGGAGATCTCGATGGTGGTGATGATCGGCGGCAAGGGAGAGATCGAGGAAGATGATCGGTTGAAGGAGACGATTACCGCGGCTCCCTCTTCTCCCTCTTCTCTGTAATCCCTCTCTCGCTCTCCGCATATGGGTTTCTCCCTCTCTCCCCGTTTGTTTTTCTTCTCACGAAAAAAATGAAGAAAAACCCTTTTTAATATCGGAAAATCTCAGATCCAGATCTGAGATTTTCTCCACACCCAATGTATACACTACGACACTCACTTGTTAGGCAAACGACCACGGATTTAGACGCAATTTTGCAGGGACCCTGGTGATTGGATGGGGTTTCGCACAAACACAACGAACTTGGGTCCGGTCAAAATGGGGTGTCTACAGATGCGCCTCTTTGGCAGAGCGTGCTTGTCACGCGAATGGCAAAGCTGAACAAACAACACATTTTGACCGACCCGATAGCAAAGCAAATTTTTGGATGTTTGGTTCTAAGAACGGTATTCACTAGGGTAAGACTCTACCAATAATAGGGAGATAGTCTCTCACTGACTCTTAACTTTGCAACTAAGACATCTCAAAGAGATAGTCTCTCCCTAATACTCATGACTCAACTATCTAAACTAGTTAACAAAGGTGAACGAACGATTATAAAACACAAACACATTATTTTTTTTATCAGGCTAAGCCAAAGTAAACATAACAACTGCTCAAAGAGCACCAACCAAAATCACTTCAATCATTCAAAGAGTTTCTATTTTTTTTATATTATGCCAATCAGTCTAAAACTTGACCAATTATTAGGGTACTCGAATACTTGAGCCAAACTCAAACTCCTAATACCAAGGCGAAACTAAGTCTCAAGCCTGGCGATAGATACACAGATCATTGCTGAAAATAAATCTGTTTAACTATCCGAGTAACTCTGACTCCTCTCTTTCAAGGTAGCGAATCACTCCGGATCACGCGGTTCTGTTAAACAGTTCCACATAAACCCAAATTCGTATGTCCTGCTAAACAGTCCCATACAAACCTCTTCGCATATACACATGACTCCTAACTCGTTAGGAAGCTGCACATTGCGGAACGATGATTAGGCAAGTCACTACGTGACATTGCACTACTAATCATCAGGGTACTAAATACCCAGAAGAAAAAAACAATCCGCGTAACACAGGATCATAAATATTTTCCCTATTAAAACCTTTCAAAAAGACCAAACCGTGTAACACAGGTTCGTTAATGTCCATCTCTGTTAAAATCTTTCAAAAAGACCAAACCGTGTAACACAAGTTCGGTAATGTCCATCTCTGTTAAAATCTTTCAAAAAGACCAAACCGTGTAACACAGGTTCAGTAATTTCTATCTCTGTTAAAATCTTTCAAAAAGACCAAACCGTGTAACACAGGTTCAGTAATTTTCATCTCTGTTAAAATCTTTCAAAAAGACCAAACCGTGTAACACAGGTTCGGTAATTCCCATTTCTATTAAAATCTTTCAAAAAGACCAAACCGTGTAACACAGGTTCGGTAATTCCCATTTCTGTTAAAATCTTTCAAAAGGACCAAACCGTGTTACACAAGTTCGGTAATTTCCATTTCTGTTAAAATCTTTCAAAAAGACCAAACCGTGTAACACAGGTTCGGTAATTCCCATTTCTGTTAAAGTATTTCAAAAGGACCAAATCGTGTTACACAAGTTCGGTAATTCCCATTTCTGTTAAAATCTTTCAAAAAGACCAAACCGTGTAACACAGGTTCGGTAATTTCCATTTCTGTTAAAATCTTTCAAAAGGACCAAACCGTGTTACACAAGTTCGGTAATTTACATTTCTGTTAAAATCTTTCAAAAGGACCAAACCGTGTAACACAGGTTCGGTAATTTCCATTTCTGTTAAAATCTTTCAAAAGGACCAAACCGTGTTACACAAGTTCGGTAATTTATCTCGTCGATCAGTCTAAAACTTACTCGACCATTTATTAGGGTACTCGAATATTCGAGCTAAACTCAAACTTCTAATACCCGAGGCGAAACTAAGTCTCAAGCCAAGCGATAGATATACAAATCATTGCTGAAAATAAATCTGTTTAACTATCCGAGTAACTCTGACTCTTCTCTTTCAAGGTAGCGAATCACTCCGGATCACGCGGTTCTGTTAAACAGTTCCACATAAACACAAATTCTTATGTCCTGCTAAACAGTCACATACAAATCTCTTCGCAGATACGCATGACTCCTAACACGTTAGGAAGCTGCACATTGCGGAACGATGATTAAGTAAGTCACTACTTGACATTACATTACTAATCATCTGGGTACTAAATACCCGGGAGAAGGAAGAAAATACCAATCCGTGTAACACAGAATCAGAAATATTTTCCCTATTAAAACTTTTCAAAAAAGACCAAACCGTGTAACACAGGTTCTGTAATGTTCATCTCTCTTAAAAACACTCAAAGAGTTTTTGTCATTGAATTAAAACTTTGTCAAAGCAAACAAAAACCAAACACTCAAAGAGTACAAATCAGATAAGTACACACTAATCACTCAAAGAGCCTTTTTTTTATAGCTGTATTAAAATTTTTTTGTCAAAACAAGTATAAACCAAAGGTTTTTTTTTTTTTTTTTTAATGATGGAAGAAAAGATCAAACCGTGTAACACAGAATATAGTAATTTCTTCCTTTATTGAAAACTTTCTAAAACCATGAAAGAAAAACCAAACCGTAGAACACGGAACCATCAATTTCTATCTTTATTAAAAACCATCAAAAGAATGAAGAATTTACCATCTTTGATCGATTTCACTAATGGGCCAGTCATCTCTTACCGAGAACAACTAGGAGCGCATGATCTTTGCTGAAAACAAAACTCAAGTAGATTGATGAGATTTTCAGGTGCTGACTCTCTTCAACAGGTGAAAAGCATTCTGATGAGGTTTGAAGGATGCAGGAAAAAATTCTATACTCCACTGGGAATTGAAGTTTCTGAGTGACTCCAAAAGAAACAATTTGATCAAGGAATTCAACTCAAAGACTATGTTCAAGCTTCTCTGGTTTCTATTTGCTAAGAATAGATATCCCAATTATCATTGTGTAATATCTTTTATGATGTAAGTCATAAAAGATGCCCCTAGTATGATGTGCTTCCATGACAAGGTCTTAAGAAAGCAGAACCAAGGTAAGTAGGAAAAATTTGAGTTTGCATGGGTTCTTTCTTTGGTATAGTGGTAAAACCAACTCCACAAAGGCTAGATCTAAGATTCTTCCTTTCATTGCTGAACATTACTTGAGGCTTGATGTCTCTGGTAAGTTTAAACCAAATGTTTCTTGCCCCTTCCTTGATTTCCAGACCAGGATCCACTTTGAATTTTCTTCGCATTTCAGAAGGTATACACCCGCTCTTCCAGTGCCAGACACTATCGATTTTAGAATTGAATATCAATGAAAAACAGACTCCTAAGGACTCGACAAAGAAGATGCAAATTATTCAAGGGACCCGACTCACTTTCGATTCACCCTTAGATAAAATGTGTTATTTTATTATGGTAAGGTTAGCCACTTTTAGAGTAGTCTAAAAAACCATGTCAAAAGGCTCTAATTTCCTCCATTGGGATTTCCGTTATGGTTATTACCCCCTTCAGATTGCTCAGTCTTAATGCCCCTAGTTTAAAACGATATCAAAGTAAGTCTTGTCGACACTACTCGGATTCCAGGATCCTGCCCTGTGTAGATGTTGCTTCTCCTCTCCTTGATTTCTCTCTTCAAAAGAAGTCACAACCTTTAATTTCCAAGCTTTCAGTCTAAAAGACTACTTATCCAATTTTTACTTTCCAAGTTTTCAGTCTAAAAGACTACTTGTCTCAACTTTTGCTTTCCGAGTTTTCAGTCTAAAAGACTATTTGTCTCAACTTTTGCTTGCACTCAAACTTGGGAATTCTACGTAACTGAGGAACTCCTTCTGCTTCTATTCAACTCAACTTTTCATGGGAAGTATTTGCCTCTGACTAGATTGTTTCTTCAAGTTTTCAATCCAGCAGACCACCACCCTTACTTTGTGATAAGTCAATCCCTTTGCTTGTTGACTTAGCAAGAAAAACGACTTTCACTTTTCTCTAGGCCGCCCTTTCGGGTTTTCAACCTAGCGGGTCTTTAGACTCTCATTCTTTTCTTTCTGTTTTTCTTTTCATTTGCCTCGAACCTTTGCTTGTTTCATCAGAAGGACTTTCTAAGTGGGCTTGGATTCAAAAAGGGTTGAATACTTAAAGTTCTAAGGATTTGGACCGAATCTGGTCTAGCCAGACTACCTACGTACCCCAAAAATGGAGGATCAGATCCGCGTAGTTCGCTTTGGGAGTTTTCAAAGAATGGTTTAACATTTAGCTTCAGAATTTGGAAAGGGGTTTTATCCCAAAGTTTGACCGAACATGAATTAATCAGGTTGCCTACGTACCCCTGAAGAAATGGGGATTAGGTCCGACGTAGTTCGGGTGCATAATGCCCCGGGTTTATAATGTGTTTGAAAAGAAACATTGGCTTTAAATTGTTGGCCCAAAGGGTTCTCAAAAGGATTTTAAAACGTTAGGATTTTGGCTATTAAGGCTCAAACGTCCAATGATGACTTCCTGATGTATTTGATGTACAAGCTCTTTTGCTTAAGGTTCAAAGACTTAAAAAAATTTCTAGGAGTTTGACGGCATGCCAGGCAAAACTTCAACCACTGTGCTCCACTCCCATCTTGCCTCAGAATCATAATGAAAATACACAGCCCAATTTTTTTCTTCTTAGGGCTCAAATTTACAATACAACTTTCTTGGATGAAAGCCTTCCCTCATTATCTCATCAGCTCCACAGGATGTCTGATGCTCAACTCTTTAAAATTTTACTCTTCAACTGGATGTCTAAAGCCGATTAAGTCTTGCTTTGCTCAACACAGGGCATTCCCCTGGTTTATCCTTATAGGATAAAGCAAGACTACCTCAAACCCCTATAAACAGGTTTATCAATTCTTTGCGCACCTCGGGAGATAAAGTTTTGCCAATCCATCTTTCCCGAGTTTCGGATTTCGATACCACTATCGATAGCTTCGATTTCTTCTTCAAGTGGCTATGCTAGACGCTCTTCTTCTCGTTTGACCTTTTCAGATCTCGAGGGGAATTTCGTCTGCAATCTCATCCAAGACGGGGTCTTTAGTTATTTAAACATTAGATCTAAGAGTGAATCATAGAGTATCAAAGATACGAAATCAATAATTTTATTGAATTGAAGACTGTAAGTACATTGATGATTTTTGACACACCTCAATGGGCTCTTCATCAGTTCTGATAGAAAATAAAACACTAACTCTATATAAGAAAGACTGACAGACATGACACTTCTTTTTTTTTTTTTTTTACATTGACACTACAAGACTCACCAACTTTCAACCTAGAAGTTGGCATAGATTCAACAAAAAGACACTCTAAAAACTGGACGCGTCTTCATGAACAAGAAACTGGCACTGAAAGTTTATGGGTAACCCGCCTTCCTTCATGATGACAGCTACTGAGTTCGATCCCGAAGTAGGAATCTCGGAAAGGGCAACCCTACAAAGTCCGGATGACCTGGCTTGCATTGATTTTCATCTTCCGGCATCGGCGAAGTCTTCTTAGTTCTGCCTGACTCCTTCTGATTCTCAATCATCGGCTCTTTTCCTTTTAAAGTCCTCTTATCACTCAGCGTTAAGGTATGAGCAGGAACAGCTAATTCTGCATACCACTGAATGAGCTCATCATCTTCAATTCTCAAAACATATGGAGTACGCTTCGATTCACTTGGCCCTGGAGTAACGGAAGTAGAAATGACTGGTTCCGCGAAGGACTGGATAAACTCATCTTCATCAATTCTCAGAATATATGGATCACCTTTTGGCGCAGGTCTCTGATCAGCACTGAGCTCGCAAAGAATAGAGAGTTTTCTTTCACATTTCTGAGCAGGTTTTGATGCAGGCTTTGGCATGGGTTTCTGAATAGCACTGAGTTCATGGATAAGATGAGGGTCATTGTCTATTACATTCTGGTTCTTATATTTCAACACCTCACAAAAATTGGTATTATGGCCAAAACATTGGTGATATAAACAATATCTCTTACTACCATGTTTCTCTGAGTTTTTCAAACGGGTTTGAATGGGAAGGCAAAATGAATTTTCTTATTCTGACGAGCTCCTTTAAAGCAGCTTCATGTGTACAAGGTAATTTTGTGAATCCTCTTCTGTGTTTCTCAATTGATTCTTCTTTAAGAACGAGAGGTTTCTTTAGCAGCTGATGAGAAGTCCCAATGTAATTCATTTCCTTCGAAGCATTGAGGAATTTCTTTCCTTTTGAAAGACCAATTCCTATTTCAAACATCTTACTCCGTTTCTGCTTGTGTGATTCTTGCCTGTCATTAAGGAATTCATATATATTTCCCTGGGAAAATCGATCAATGAACCTCTCAACTACATCATTTAGGCCTTTAATCGCCCTTGGGTTTAAATTGTAAAACCATTTCTTGGCCATACCAGTTAAAGAGAGTGGGAATAGCATTGCTATCTGGTCTGGAAATAAGCCTTGACCTTCTAAAAGAGTAATGAATGACATCAAATGTCTCCTTGGACACCCTATCCAATCATATTCGTCGAACTTTGGAATCTCAAATTCAGGGGGTGGGGTGACATCTGGGAAAAATATGAAGTCATGAAGGGCAAACTTCTTTTCGCTCTGAACCCTCTTATCTTCATTATTAATGTCCAATAGTCCAAGCTCTTCTAACAACGATTTTCCCATATCCACCTGAGTCATATTTCTGCTACACTTCTCCTTGTCATGCAATGCATCATCGACATCTACTGACAACTTCACAGGTTGGACTGAACTCACAATCATGGAAGGGTTCGGGATAGTCAGACTCTCAGAAACTGGTAACTTCTCTTTTGCTTGAGCCTTGAAATAGGTCATGTCTTCTTTCATGCCTGTTACCTCAGTGCAGATGGTTTTCAACATATCTCTTATCCTCATTAACATTTCCTCATATTCAGCCATTTAGTAAAGACCGGGCAAAATAGGTGGAGACTATATCTGGTAGAATAAGCAAAGCAAAAGGCTACCTGAATCCAATGAGTTTGGAAATGGTTAGTCTTATGGATAGACAGTCATTTGCTGAACTCAGACTTTTGAATTGGAAGTGCACACACTAGATCAATAGTCACGGGATAAAGATTCTGAACAAATACAAATAAGAGTAATCTCAAACACATCAATGAGTATTTTAACCTGAAAAGTCAAAGAGGAATTGTCTCTGAAGGTCAAAGGGAAATAACCTGTAATAATATAACCTACACCTATAAGGGTATTGGAGAATCCTCAATCCACTCCTTTAGTTCTTCTTTGGATATGACTGCTCTCATTTGGATATGAAAGAGTTTGAATGATAAACACCCATAATCTAAATAGGTTTTTAATCTCAGCAATAATCATGCACTCAACGGATACAGGTAAGATCAAACTTTTCCATCAATGATTTCGATATGATCCAAGGGTAAAAGGATATATGATAGATAAACATGGATCAAATGGAAAATCATTGGCTCAGATAATAGACCATGGCCATAAGAATGACAAAAGTAGGGTCAAGGACTAGATCTAAAATCTGAATGATGAATATCAATAATTGTGCAATCAAAAGGATCAAAATGATAGACCATGGTCATAAGGACAACAAACGAGCTATTGGCCAGATCTCAAGACAAAACAGGTAGACAAAGACAAGTAAGGATCTAATCCCACTGAGTGATGTATACATAAGATGAATTTATGATACAACCAAAGAATGAATACATAACCAAAGGGTAGCTCATAAATTGTGACCACGAGAACGACCCGTACAGGCCACTAACCCAATAAAACTGAAAGGAATGCAAATACAACTGATCAAGCCAGAAGTTCTCACTTAAAATGGGTTCCAAGCTAATCAAGGCTATACATGGGAATCAAGGCAAGGTAAACTGACTCCAACGGATAGTAGTCATGCTCAACATGTTTTGGATAAAATCCAGCAGCACAATGGCTATACAATGAGGTCAAGGTAAGGTAAACTCATGGTTTAACTAACTCAAGAAGTAGCGGTCATGCTCAAAAATATTCTGGATAAAATTCGACAGCATAACAGCGCTAGACAAGAAAATCAAGGTAAGGTAAACTCATGGTTCTCCTAACTCTAAGAAATAGCGGTCATGCTCAAAAAATGTTCTGGATAAAATCCGGCAGCATAACGGCTATACAAGGGATCCCCATAGCTCAATCAAAGGTATATGAATGATGGTGGCCAAAGAAAAGTGATCAACTGAAGGACAGACTAAAGGTGAGAATATACAACAACGGGTCAAACCCTATAATCAACAGATCAATGACTAAACCTAGCCAAGGTAATGGCGATCAAAAGCTACTGACTAGATCTAGATCTGAACAACGAATGGATACAACTGATTGAAAAGAATAAGGAACTCTAACTAAGAGGAGAACCCTAATATATATAATCAGTGTATATAGGTATATACATATACACACAAATCCTAACCAGGGACACTAGCCCTAATCCTAATCTAGCGGCGGAGTCAAGGAAGTCTCGACTCAAGACAGACTGATGAGTGTACTAGGACCGTGCTGTAGCCATGTACAATGAGCTTCCCTAGTCTACAAGTGGGACAAAGCTCCTAACTCTAAGCTTTACATGTATAAGCAACATATGTTTGACCCTTATATGAATGCAATATACTTATATAAACACGGGTACTTCCTAGTTGGGTTTTACTAAGTCAGTAAGTATATACATAATATATAAAACAAAGTACGGCTCCAGACTCAATCTATCGGGTACTATGCGTATAAAACATACTTAACATGTATAACACAAGTACGCCCCATGTTATACATAGTATGCCTCATTGCTCATCGGCTGCTATAGACAAAAGTACGCCCAATGTCTACGGCTGCAGCACCGACGCATAGCTTGAAAATAGATACAACAGTTCCGTCAGGGTAATGACTTTTCAGTCTGGTACGCACTGTATCTATCTTCGTAGAGCCAAGAATAATGAAAAACAATGAAAAAAGTAAAGAATAAACATATGATAATATATGACGTGCAGTGTGTGAATCCCTTGTTTTAATTATGCACCTATCTGGTGCCCCTGGATTCTAACGATAGAGTTCCCATTTAAAATGATTTTAGCCCAAATTTCTCCAAAGTTAGTAAAATGGCATTTTTATATAGTTAGGCAATGTTTCAAGAACTCCCCAGCAGAGTCGCCAGCCTGTGGACCTCGATCCGAGGACGGCGAGGAAACGAGTCCCTAACACCCTCTACTGGATCATCCACATGTGAAGGAGAGCTCTACCAAGGAACTCTAGAAACAGTTGCCACCCTCATAGCATAGCACGAGTGGCGATACAAAACGAATGAGATACATCCTGATCAGGAGCCAAGGCTCGAAACCGAGATGTACCTAAAAATAAACTCAGAGTCGCCATCCATGGATATGCCATGGAACCCTAAAATCAAATCCTCTGTGCAATGGATAACTAGAAATATATATGGGTTCGTGCCTGGTTACGAATGGAGAAGGTCTGAAGAGCACTCCCAATTTGTCCGAGTGCAAGCACTTGGTCTCTTATGCCATTTTCATTAACTCCAAAGAAGTTTGGGTAAAAATCATGTGAAATGGGAACAATCCTTGGGAGTCGTCTACCTAAGCATGCATTTCCTGAGGATAAAGATAAAAAACACACATAAAATAAAATGAAAGATGTGTCACCTAAGCAAAGGTAGGTTATGGGTGACATGCCTAATGGGTGTTTAAATTCTGATGTGCAAACACATGCAAGCTATAGCTAAAGGTATAGGATCAGTACAAGAAAGTAAGAAAACACATCAAAACATATAATAACAACACAATAAATCCTAAGACTTTAAAATATTAGCCCGAGTCCTTGGATGGTCTGATATTCATCCAAAGAAGCCTACGTATCCCCGCCTCCACGAGAATAAAGGCAACGTAGTTCTTCGCACCTATTCTAAACTATGATGCCTAAGACACCTAGACCTCTATCCTAGACTCGATCTAAAAGACCGGACCAGTTATTAAAAGTTTCTTGTACGATTATTTAAATTCCAGTGAATTGTGAATTTTAGGACACCCTATATGCCCTAACTAAATGCAGATTAGCCCTAAGCTAATGCAGGTAGTTCCTACAACCTATGTGTAACTAGGCTGTGTTTCCTAAGAAAAACAAAGGGTGGACTAGCGTATCCTACTCTAGTCATCACTCGGTGATGTGGATTGCCGACTGACCGAACGGAGGCGCTCCTATAACTCTAAGAGAGACCCCTAACTCTAAAACAAGCACAAAACAAACAAACAAACAAATAACCTATAAAAAAGAAACTCCTAACTCTAAAAACTCTCTAACTAGGAGAAACTCCTAACTCTAGAGGAAGATCTTTTGAAAACAAGATTTTAAGGATTTTTTGAAAAAGGTTTAAAATATTATTTACAAAAAAGTTTGGCTGGACTTGGGATATGGATCCCAAGCTGCACTACGTACCTCGTGGAAGAGGATCAAGCCAATGTAGTTCGAAACGAACTCTTCTAACTACCACTAAAAGAAAATACTCCAAATGATTTAAGACCTTAAAAAGTTTCAAATGTTTTTTATGTTTTAAATTTCTAATATTTTTTTAGTTTTAAAATATTCAATGTTTTTGGGTTTTAAAGCTTTTCAAATGTTTTTTTTGAAATTTAAAGAGTTTTCACCCTTTTGGTCAAAGACCTAAGGGAAAAATACAAAGCAAAAACAATAGGGCCAAACCCTAGGGCTAACAGGGGAAACCCCTAAACCAGGTTAGCTAACTATCAAGGATGATGAAATGGTCTAAAACCCCCAAAAGGCAAAGCTCTAATGAGACTGGGCAAGTCTCTAGCAAATAAGAGTGACGACAACACTAAGGAGAAGCTCCTAAATATAACTAAAGAAAAGGGGGAAATGAGTCAAAGACTCTCTAATAAGGACAAATGAGTCAAAGACTCCCTAATAAGAACAAATGAATCAAAGACTCTCTAATAATACAACTAAAGAAAACAATGGAGTCAAAGACTCCCTCCTAATGACAAATGAATCAAAGACTCTCTAATAATACCAACTAAAAGACGAGTGAGTCAAAAACTCTCTAAGAATACAAACTAAGAACCGAGTGAGTCAAAGACTTTCTAATAACAACACCTAAATGGCCGATGAGTCAAAAACTCTCTAATAACACTACCTAAAGGGCGAGTGAGTCAAAGACTCTCTGACAATAACACTGAAGCAAGCAACAGAGTCAAAGACTCCCTAATAAGGACAAATGAAAAAGACAAATGAGTCAAAGACTCTACAACAAGGATAAATGAGGCAAAGACTCACTCTAAAAGAGGGGGGACTCTAACTTGAGGCTGAGTAAGCCTCTTAAAAGGGGAAAGTCCCTAATGAGACAAAGCCTGTCTCCTATACAAGAATGATAGACTACTACCATACAAAGATGGTCTCCTACTAACAGGGGAAACTAGTTAAGATATAACTTGGAAAATGTTCTACAAATGAGGCAAGGTACGCCTCCTATGAACTAGTTCTCTATACAAAACCAAGGTATACCTCCTAAGGGATAAGCTCTAAGCTACAAGGCTTGTCTCCAAATGAGAATTACCTTAATGAGACAGAGTATGTCTCCTAGATAGGGCTCTAGATGACTCTATGAAGAACCCTAAAATGGAAGAAATCCCTTAACCTGCGAAAGCTCTAGGCAGGAAGGGAAGGAGTTGGCTCAAGAAACATTCTGTCATAGCCTGAACCCCAAATATACCATGAAAGAAATGATCTTTGGGGCATTACCATAACACATCGAAAATAAAGTCTCAGTTAGTTTTGTAATTACCCCAATGACTTGAATTCACACAGGAAAGATCTCCATAATTTTGACAAAATGCAGAAATGACCTATACTCACATACATCATGAAGAAATGATTCCCAAATCATATGTCCTATGTGCATAATGGAGGGAATCTCTGTTACCTTGCAAGTATCTAAGACAACTTGAGCTTACAGATGTTACAATGAGATGCTCACCACAACATATGCCCAGGCATATATATAAAAAGAACAGGAAATTGATGTTGCTTTGCAAACATCCCAAATTTCACAAAAAGATATTCACCCAAGCATCAAATTGTAATCACACCTTATTCACCTCGTCCTTTACTACTCAATGAAGCATATGCCTATCAAAACATGATTGAGCTATAACCTGATATCATTCGAAGAATTGCCAAGATATCATCATAATTCTCAACAGGATCTTGCAAGCTCGCCAAAAGAGAAAAACACATTAGGTCACATACATGCCAAACATGGTGGTGTCAATATCAATAACTGCCAATTAACACCCATGTTACTATGATTTAACAATGGCCCTTTTCTTTGACAATAGCATTACCCGAGACATTATACCCTCTAACTATATCCTCCTAAACCATGCTCATCTTTGGCTGTTTCAACAAAAGTAAAGGAGCATCATGGCTACCCTATACTTTTAAGCAAGTTATGGATCTAATCACACCAAGGTTAAGGCACCAAGACCCTGGAATACCAACATGGATCCTCCAAATGGACAACAGCTTAAATGGGAACACATACCAACTGTAATCACTAGATTAAACCTAAGATGAAGATCGTCACAAGAGACAGTGCTTCACATCTAACACATAGAGAAGGTCAGAATGGTTTGATTGCTGAAGTTCTCATGATTTCACAAAGTCTGCTCTCGAATTGTCATTTCACAACAAGACTAGCAAAGCTCACTTCCAACGATCATAGTTCATGCTTAAGTGGGGATTACTAGCAGGCATTCATGGGCAACAAAAGAGCAAAGCTGAACATACACCTTATAAAGAACATGGATAAGGTAAAATTATTTCTAACGAATAAATGAAGAGTAGGAATGCTCTCCTAATTGCAGGTAATACAGAGCCTAGAAGTTTGAGTTAAAATTATGATTTATGCATTTGAATTCAAGGCTATGGAATTGAATGAACCTAGATCTGCAGGGCCAACCCACCTATGAAAATCAAGTATCATTCAGGTTTCTCCCGGACAGAACATTAAAACAAAAATCAGATCCAAAACTGAAATTCGAGGAAATTGGCCATCACAATGAGATTGAGGGATCAAAGCTATGGTAAAAATCAAATTAAATTCACATTCATGGACCGAACACCACTCAATCAGAGGAGAAACTAGTACAAACTAATCATTCATGGCATGAAATAATGCAGGAGATAGAAAATTTCAGCTTGACCAAGTGATACCTGCTATAGAGGAATTCTTCACATCTCCTTCTTCCTTCGAATTGTGCACGAGCAGGGTGAAATTTACAGAGATTGGCGGTCAGAATCAACGGCATTCCGGCAAAGCTTGCCGGAGATCGAAAAGAGTGATGGCTGAAATGGCCTCAGATCTAGATTTTCTCAAATTGATTAGGGTTTGAAGGTGAAGATAATGGTAGATCTCAGATGACAGATCTAGAGAGAGTTGAGATGAATCTTGGGGTTTAAAAAATTGGGGATGATGGAGATAGAGAATAATAGGATGGCCGGCCGGAGTTACTGAGGAGGTGGAAGAAGGTTGAAAAGGGGTTTTCTCACCGGAGAAGACGGTGGTGGACGAGGTGGTTGGAGGAGAGGTTATGGTAGTGGTGGTATTAATGGAGGGTATGGCGATGGCGAGGGTGGATCGGAGGCTAGCAAAGTCTTGCCGAAATCCATGGAGGCTTACCGGATAAAATTGGTTTTGGCCGCGGATTTGATGGAGATGGTGGCGGTTAAGGGTGGAGATCTCGATGGTGGTGATGATCGGCGGCAAGGGAGAGATCGAGGAAGATGATCGGTTGAAGGAGACGATGACCGCGACTCCCTTTCTCCCTCTTCTCTGTAATCCCTATCTCGCTCTCCGCATATGGGTTTCTCCCTCTCTCCCCGTTTTTTTTCTTCTCACAAAAAAAATGAAGAAAAACCCTTTTTAATATCGGAAAATCTCAGATCCAGATCTGAGATTTTCTCTCAGATTTTTGAAACGAAAATGGATATCCCTTCTTCTCCAAACCTTCGTCCGATGGCTTTATCAAAGGGAAATGATAAATTTTGACCCATTTATTCTACTCCAGGATAGCCCCCTTGTAGATAATTCACTCGTCTTGCACCACACCCAATATATACACTACGACACTCGCTTGTTAGGCAAACGACCACGGATTTAGACGCAATTTTGCAAGGACCCTGGTGAGACACTAACCTAACCTGTGATGCAATTCAGGATCCTAGCTTGGTGATTGGATGGGGTTTCGCACAAACACAGCGAACTTGGGTCCGGTCAAAATGGGGTGTCTACAGATCCCCAAACCAGCAAGGCTCTAGTAAGACTGTGCTACTCTCTAATAAAGAAGAATGACAACAACTCAAAAGGAGAAACTCCTAGCTAGGAACACTAAAGAAGGGGGGCAAATGAGTCAATGACTCTCTAATAACACTACCAAAATCTGAGGGCAAATAGGTCAAAGGCTCTCTTTAGAAGAAAAGGGGGCCTCTAACATGAGGCTAGGTAAGCCTCTAAAGGGGAAACTCTCTAAATGAGACAAGGCTTGTCTCCAAATAGGGGCTCTATAAATGAGGCAAGGCATGCCTCCTATACACAAAGGTGGGCTCCAAGTATCCCTATCATCGCCCTTGTAATGATAAGTAGAGCCAGGGCAACTAAAAGACTACGTTAGTCTTCTACTTATGAGGGCGTTCTACAAATAAGGCTAGGCAAGCCTCCTAAAAGGGTGAAATTCTATGAATGAGACAAAGCCTGTCTCCCATGGGCTGACTCCTCTAATAAGACAAAGTATGTCTCCTAAAAGGGATGAGACAAGAATGTCTCTTAAAAGGGGAATATCTAATGAGACAAGAATATGTCTCCTAAAAGGAAAATATCTGATGAGACAAGAATACGTCTCCTAAAAGGGGAGGCTCCGGTTAGCGCCCTCATCGCCATCACTCAAGCATGCAACAAGCTCATATTATCTAATTACTCTAAGATAAGATGCAATCATTATTTGATCAACCAAATAAACAAATGCATATTACTTAATGCCATAATATAATTGATATGATCCAAACATGACTGACCTGACTGACCCACCTTATTTAATAACCTTAGCATGATCAGCCTTCTTTATTTACAGCTCCTAAAACACACTCACATCACTTGATGATCCAAATCTCTCATTTATTATGCCCTGATTCAAATCCAAAAGAAAAATCTTCAGTACAAGGGGACCCTAACTGTCCTCTATTGTACAGTAATAGACACTATGATATGAAATGGTGATGTCGTCTCATCACCAACATGAGATGGAAACTACTAGCCTCTTCCCTACGCCTTGGTCTGATTCAAATATTCTTCTTCCATAACGAAGCTTTCACAAGCACTCCCACAAACACCTAATACACTCACTGACCCAACTTTTTGATACCATTCGGATCGACGGTCATAATCCTTAGGGTTGTGGAAAAAAACACAAGAAGAGAACTCTTGCTAAATGCTTAGAAAAGCTTTCTTTTTTTAACCAAAAACCATCATCCCCTCTTTGCTCATTCTCATTGATATATTTGGAGATACAAGAAGTAAATGAGATACATGGAAAATGACTTACCAATAACTTCTATACCAATTCTCAATACCCTATAATAACTTCTAGGACAATTTTCATGACAATACCATTTCCTAAGTAGTCAAAGTATAAACCCAATAAGTCTTAACAAAGTCCCTATAAATCATTAAAGAAAGACTTAATTAACACATACTAAAAACTAGACATAGTAATTGCTTATCTAAATTCCCATGCAAAACCCAAGACCAAGTCAAACCACATGGATGACAAATGGCATTATCCTACAGTGCCACTTGGATATGCCACTGCATCATTCTCCCCCGGTTGAACGTCAACTCGTCCCTGAGTTGACCGGGCCACATGATATGGAATAAGATCAAAAATAATGAGAGTAGCTGAAACGCCATAATCTTCGGGTGATTGAACTCGAAACGAACCACCCACACGATCTTGAAGTTCACAAAACTTCCCTTGTTCAAGAAGACTCGTCCTCGAGTCTTGATGTGTCGAAGAATCTTAAACTCTTGATGAACAAATCCTACTACATAATTCCAAAGACGATGAACAAATCCTCCTACATAATTCCAAAGACGAAAATAGAATATGTCCCCATCTTGAATATGCTTGAATTCATGAAAAAATGCTATAGCCTTCGACGTCGGATCGAATAAAAATGGATCAATGTAATTGGATAAAAAAATTGATGTAATTCTTTTCCATTTACCCATCTCTTCAATATCCATTGATTCACCTAATATGTTGTCCAATCCAATTCCTTTGGTGATGAATTCATTAAATTGTCGATGAAGTTCCTTGTGCTCTTCATTAGCTTCAACATCAAGTACAGCATAAGATATGCCATTACCCTTGGTCTCTTGATCAAATTTGTTCTCGTAAAGAAGATAGTTACTCTCCTTCTTTTTCTTGAACCATGCAAGTTCAAAATTCATAGGCTTCATCTTGGTCTCAAGATTGACATTGCCGACTATCTCTTGTGTCACCACATTCTCACAACGCCCCTTATCAATGATAAGATTGCACAACTTTTCATTTGACAAATATCCTATATGAAAAACATTATGCGACAACCTGTGAGGATTTTCTTCTACTTTGGCCGTATTCATAGATGGCGAATAACTAATGCCTCGCCACGATCTTTCCAATTGATCTCATCACTCTCCTCATCATTGTAGTCATCAAAATGTGGTTGTTCATCTAGAACATTCAATACAACTGAAGTAGGGCATTCAATAAAGATATCCGATCGTATCCTTCCTTCAAACTCGGAAACCTCCTTGTTAAAGTTGGTGAAGCGTTGACGTAAAGGAGGATGTCTCGAAGAAGAACCGTCACTCTCTCCTTGGCGTTGGTGTGGCCGAGCGAAAGGGTTGACGTTCGACTCCGATCCATTGCTTTCCTCCACCTCATCTTGAGGCTCTTGAAGAGCTAACCTCTTGGTGAGGGTTTGGACTTGATGCTTCAATTCCTCAATCTCGATATCATGAAGATCCCTCTCTCGATTAGGAGCCTCTCGTTCAATTAGACCTTGGCGACGTCGATTGGCCATTGAGAAACTTGAACTAGCGCAAATTTCTCGTCGGTAAGCACTAGCGTAGGATCGCCTCACGATCACCGTTGTAAGGTTACACCTAGATGCTCTGATACCACTTTGATACCGTTCGGATCGACGATCGCAATCCTTAAGGTTGTCGAAGAAAAACACAAGAAGTAGAACTCTTGCTAAATTCTTAGAAAAGTTTTTGGTTGAAAAAAAGAAAGCTTTTCTAAGCATTTAGCAAGAGTTCTACTTCTTGTGTTTTTCTTCCACAACCCTAAGGATTGCGATCGTCGATCCGAACGGTATCAAAGTGGTATCAGAGCATCTAGGTGTAACCTTACGACGGTGATCGTGAGGCGATCCTACGCTAGTGCTTACCAACGAGAAATTTGCGCTAGTTCAAGTTTCTCAATGGCCAATCGACGTCGCCGAGGTCCGATTGAACGAGAGGCTCCTAATCGAGAGAGGGATCTTCGTGATATCGAGATTGAGGAATTGAGGCGTCAAGTCCAAACCCTCACCGAGAGGTTAGCTCTTCAAGAACCTCAAGATGAGGTGGAGGAAAACAATGGATCGGAGTCGGACGTCAACCCTTTCGTTCGGCCACACCAACGCCAAGGAGAGAGTGACGGTTCTTCTTCGAGACATCCCCCTTTACGTCAACGCTTCACCAACTTTAAGATGGAGGTTTCCGAGTTTGAAGGAAAGATACATTCAGATATCTTTATTGAATGCCCTACTTCCGTTGTATTGAATGTTCTAGATGAACAACCACATTTTGATGACTACAATGATGAGGAGAGTGATGAGATCATTTGGAACGATCGTGGCGAGGCATTAGTTGTTCGGCATGCTATGAATACGGCCAAAGTAGAAGAAAATCCTCACGGGTTGTCGCATAATGTTTTTCATGAAGGATATATGTCAAATGAAGAGTTGTGCAATCTTATCATTGATAAGGGGCATTGTGAGAATGTGGTGGCACAAGAGATAGTCGGCAATGTCAATCTTGAGACGAAGATATGAATTTTGAACTTGCATGGTTCAAGAAAGTGAAGGAGAGTAACTTTCTTCTTTACGATAACAAATTTGATCAAGAGACCAAGGGTAATGGCATATCTTATGCTCCACTTGATGTTGAAGCTAATGAGGAGCACAAGGAACTTCATCGACAATTTAATGAATTCGTCACCAAAGGAATTGGATTGGACAACATATTAGGTGAACCGATGGATATTGAAGAGATGGGTAAATGGAAAAGAATTACATCAATTTTTTCATCCAATTACATTGATCCATTTTTATTAGATCCGACATCGAAGCCTATAGCATTTTTTCATGAATTCAAGCATATTCAAGATGGAGACATATTCTATTTTCGTCTTTGGAATTATGTAGTAGGATTTGTTCATCAAGAGTTTAAGATTCTTCGACACATCAAAACTCGAGGACGAGTCTTCTTGAACAAGGGAAGTTTTGTGAACATCAAGATCGTGCGGATGGTTCGTTTCGAGTTCAATCACCCGAAGATTATGGCGTTTCAGCTACTCTCAATATTTTTGATCTTATTCCATATCATGAAAATGGCCCGGTCAACTCAGGGACGAGTTGACGTTCAACCGGGGGAGAATGATGCAGTGGCATATCCAAGTGGCACTGTAGGATAATGCCATTTGTCATCCATGTGGCACATCCATGTGGTTTGACTTGGTCTTGGGTTTTGCATGGGAATTTAGATAAGCAATTACTATGTCTAGTTTTTAGTATGTGTTAATTAAGTCTTTCTTTAATGATTTATAGGGACTTTGTTAAGACTTATTGGGTTTATACTTTGACTACTTAGGAAATGGTATTGTCATGAAAATTGTCCTAGAAGTTATTATAGGGTATTGAGAATAGGTATAGAAGTTATTGGTAAGTCATTTTCCATGTATCTCATTTACTTCTTGTATCTCCAAATATATCAATGAGAATGAGCAAAGAGGGGATGATAGTTTTTGGTTAAAAAAAAGAAAACTTTTCTAAGCATTTAGCAAGAGTTCTACTTCTTGTGTTTTTCTTCCACAACCCTAAGGATTGCGATCGTCGATCCGAACAGTATCAAAGATTTCTTTTTTTTAACCAAAAACTATCATCCCCTCTTTGCTCATTCTCATTGATATATTTGGAGATACAAGAAGTAAATGAGATACATGGAAAATGACTTACCAATAACTTCTATACCGATTCTCAATACCCTATAATAACTTCTAGGACAATTTTCATGACAATACCATTTCCTAAGTAGTCAAAGTATAAACCCAATAAGTCTTAACAAAGTCCCTATAAATCATTAAAGAAAGACATAATTAACACATACTAAAAACTAGACATAGTAATTGCTTATCTAAATTCCCATGCAAAACCCAAGACCAAGTCAAACCACAAGGATGTGCCACATGGATGACAAATGGCATTATCCTACAGCGCCACTTGGATATGCCAGTGCATCACTTTTAGTCTCCACTTAATCACCAATATAACAACTAAGGTCAAATGGATGTCCAAGCAAATGAGCCTAAACATGGACCTTATCATCTCATTCATACCTAGAGTCTCCACGAGTGACATGACATGCAAAGACAGCAAAGGTTAAGGCATTACGTCGACATTCCTGAAAACGGGAGTCGGTAGGATCGACTTTTCTGGAAAAAAGTTCAATGAGGGCTTGAAATTGTACATTTTTCTCTGTTAAGCAATGCAGAGTTTTCACAATCTTATTTTTGAATAATTTGCAAAAAAGATCATGAGGGGAGTCTATGCTTGAAGGTCGGATCCAAAGTCCATCAGGAGGGAGCTCTAACAGGGCACACCAATCTTCAAATATTGGACAAAGTTCAAAAGACCTAAATCAAAAGACATGAAAAACATGATCCTAAAGTCCAGCAGCTGCTTGAAGAAACTTCAAATTTATACCGCGACTATTCAGATGGGTAAATGAACCGTACTCCTTTCTTCACACCTTAGCGGAAAAGACTTAATAGTCTCAGCTATCCATTTGTCTAACAAATTGTTCGCCATGATCAGACCTAATCATTAAGATAGGACAAAGATCATGAGGGAATGGGGATAACTTTGGATAGACAAATGACAAGGATAACTTGGCAATCGATTATATGAAAAGGATACAATCTATGACTCTGAATTTTTCATCAATGATCAAGGATGATCAGTAGATCAGAAAAGTAGACGATGGTCACAAAATGACAAAAGTAGGTCATAGACCAGATCTAAATCTGACGATGGATATCAACAACTATACAATCAAGGAGATTGGAGATGATAGACCATGGCCATAAAGACAACGGACAAGCCATCGGCCAGATCTAAGACAAAGCAAACACACAGGCCAGGATCTAACCTCAATATGGATATATGACACAACAATAGAATGGGTACACAATTGGAGCGTAACATATACACAACATGAACTTATGACACAACAAAAGCATATGTATTCTATCAAAGGGTAACAAATAAATCGTGCCCACAAGAGCGACATGTACAGGCCATTACACTATTGAAACTAAAAGAATGCAAATACGACTAATCAAACCCGAAGTTTTCATTTGAAATGGGTTCTATGCTAATCGAGGTTATACATTGAAATCGAGATAAGGTAAACTAACTCTAAAGAAATAGCAGTCATGCTCAAAATATTTTGGATAAAATCCAGCAGCATAACGGCTATACAAGGAGGTCAAGGTCAAGACAAAGTAAATTGACTCCAAAGAATAGCAGTTATGCTCAAAATGCTTTGCGAAAAATTCAGCAGCATAACTGCTAAACAAGAAAGTCAAGGTAAGGTAAACTCATGGTTTAACTAACCCTAAAGAATAGCGGTCATGCTCAAAATATTTTGGATAAAATCCAGCAGCATGATGGCTCAGTGCTACAAAAGGGGTAGTGACAAGATAAAACTCATGATTTACCTAACTTTAAAGAACAACGGTCATGCTAAAAATATTCTGGATAAAATCCGGCAGCATAATGGCGATACAAGGGATCCCCATAGCTCAACAAAGGGGTATATGAACAGAAAAACGGTAGTGCAAGACCCTCAGCCAGAATACTAATACTCAGATGATAGTGGCAAGATAATTGTTGAGGGTTCTCTCTCATATTGATTGGGCCAACCATAATTGTTTTTTTTTTAATGGCAAAGAATTGTATTATTGGAAAAAAGAAAACACGGGAAACCCCTGGTGATCGAAAAGATCAAAGCAATACAAGAAACAAAAAAATAACACTAAATACATCTCAAGGAGGAAGAAAGTCAAAGACTTCCAAATCTGATCTAGCACAACCACATCTCACTAGCCTATTGGCCACAGAATTTGCCAACCTTCTAACATGATTATATGTTATTGAGGAATCCACAACCCGATCAAATATTTCATCAAACCATCGGACAAACCACCACGGAGGAGATGATCTCCCGTCTAACCATTTTATCACATTTAAGGAATCTCCCTCTACTATAACTTTGTCTAAGAGATTTTGCTCCAACAACCTTATTCCTTGGTACATGTCCCTCACCTCCGCCTCGTTGGAATCGCCGAATCGGCGATCCCATTTGGACCCGAAAAGGTCCATATGGTGTTGCCATTCTCATCCCTCAAGATCTCTCCTATCCCTGTTGGTCCAGAGTTGCCGATACTTGATCCGTCAAAATTAAACTTAAAAAAAATGTCTGATAGGAGGCTCCCTCTCTTGCTGAATAGTCACCCTTTACTCCCTACTATTGCAAACCAATAAATAGCTTTGCTACAATTCATAGGTTGAAACAAATCGGAAACTAGACAAGGATCTAACCCTGCAGAGCAACCAACTTTCCGAAGAGAAAGTTCGTGGATTTTACAAAACCTTTAAACACCCTCACATTCCTTTCTTTCCATAAGACCCAAATGGTTGCTAGCAAAATTATATTCCATAAAATATTCCCTTTGCCCTGCCATGGGACAAAAGTTCATCCTTCCAGGAGCTATGTAAACTTGGATGGGAAGACCCGTGATATTCCAAATCTACAAAGAACCAAATCTGCAAAGAATATTGCTCCACACATACCTGGCAGTTTTAGAGTGGAGGAAGATGCGACCCACATATTCTCCCACTTCAACACATAATGCACAATGGTATATGACCCACATGTGCCGATGGCGGAGGTAATATATCAACAGTGAGTATTTAATCTAAAGTTGCGGTCCACACAACGGCACAAACTCTGGAGGAACCGTTATCTTCCATACTCTGGCAACAAGCGAGATTGCATGATTGGATGCAAGTAGATTATAGAAGGATTATACACTAAATAATCCTAATGTACACTGGATCCAAACCATTTTGACTTCACCTGATCTCTTTATAAAACAGACATTAGATTCTGAATGAGCCCCGCTATCCTCCCCACCTTCCTATCAAAGAGATTTCTTTTGAAACCGATCCTCCACCTTATCCCCTCTGAAGTATTCTCAAAATAATCCTTCACCCAAGATTCTTTCTTATCCACCACCTCGAGTAGTTCTGGGTATGATTAAATGAGTGAAACCTCCTCACACCATGTATGATGCCAGAACTTTATCCTCTCCCTTGAATAAACTCTATACATCGCCCTTCATCGAATTTGTTTCTTTGAGTCAGAATATCGCTCCACACAGTGACGACTCCTTGTCTCCACCTATCATCAGATATCCATCTCCCGGGAGTTACACCATACTTCTCTTCAGTAACTATAACTCATAGATAATGGTTTTCCTCACCAAACCTCCAAATCCACTTACCTAATAGAGCCATGTTTGTATCTTTTATTCTTCTGATACCTAACCCTCCCGCATTGACTGGTTTGGATACCTCTTCCCAAGACACTAATGCATTTTCTTCTTATCATCTGTTTGGCCAACCATAATTAATCTAAACTATTAGTCTGGCAGGCCTCATCTTAGATGGTTCAATGCAACAAAGTTACTGAAATTGGGTGATCATAGCTCTCTAATCAAGATCAAGATAATTTAAGAAATTAGAGCAAAGAATACATACAAGCGCCCATACCCCACCATCCATTGGCTTACGTCTCTCGGACATCACTTGGACATCTGTACAAGTTTAAAAGGCGATTGACGGTGATAAAGCATATTGTCTAAAAGTTCTTTGCAGCGGTTTTGACTACTTGAATCATCAACCGGTAAGGGCTTTACCGACGACACCTCTATCAGCGGAATTGAGACCCACGGCCAACCGTCAGTGTAACTTTTACCTATGGTTTTTAGACTTTTACCGGCAGTGGTAAAACCGTACTTTATTATATTGAATTGATCCAACTGACTGATTCATTAGAAGGTAGCCCCCAAAGATACATTTCAGAAAGCCCAAGGGCACGTTAGGCCACCATGAATTTATTTTGTAGAATACGAGAGGGACTCAATGAGCAGAGGGCAAGAAAAGCCTGAAAAATCAGGAAACAAAAATTTCACTCTAAATGTGATCGACTTTTTCTGACTTATTAGCCACTTACTCACCCTCAACTCAATCCTGTCCTCTCAAATCTCTCCTCCTCCAACCTGCCATGCCTCTCTCACACCACCTACCATCAAGTCATCCTACTTGAAGAATTTTGCAAAATATGATCCACATAAATCACAATAATAACATCACAATCTCTTGAGAAAAATCTCCCAAGCTCCACAGGGGGCATAAAAAAGCAGCCGAAGGGGCTTCCATCAAGGCGCTTTACATGACAATCAAATGTGGGAGATGCAGTTGGTCAATACCAGGATACTGCAATCCATGCCTCAAAACATCTGCCTCAGCTACAATCAAATTCAATCTCCCCAGTCAGCCAAGACGAGAAGTAGCTACTATGAAAAAAATACAAAAACATGTCCAGAATGCCATAGTTGTTGAAATCACTACTACATGAATTTTATTTTTAAATGACACTTTGCAGTCTACACAAATCTCATTCAGCTTAGAACATTGAAAATTGATGGGGTGTAAAAACACAGCAGCCTATTAGCTGCCGACACGTGGCTAGAGGAGGGCCCACCGCGGACCAGCCTATTAGCTGCCAACACATGTCTCGAGAGGGGCCCACCGCAGACCCCGCGTCAGCAGGGGTAGTTTGGTAATTACACAGAGTAGGTGAGCTTGAACCTATAGCTGGTCGACACCTGTCTTGGAGCATTAACTCCCCAACT
The DNA here is from genome assembly GCF_043159265.1 of Tasmannia lanceolata. Classification (NCBI taxonomy): domain Eukaryota; kingdom Viridiplantae; phylum Streptophyta; class Magnoliopsida; order Canellales; family Winteraceae; genus Tasmannia; species Tasmannia lanceolata. The sequence continues at coordinate 29,374,998 of NW_027518684.1, read as the reverse complement.
ACCCCAATTTCTCCCTATAAAAGGGCCTTCAAAGCTCATAAATCAGGGTATTGAATTCTCACCCACCACTCTTAAAACTCCCTCTTCACTCCGGCTCATACTGACTTGAGTGTCGAAGGGCCAGTCCGGAGTACACTCCGGGTCGGTCATTCTGACCTCGTTTGCTCCTGTGCAGAACACAGCTCATCTGGACTCTACTTCCCTCCAGCTCGGCTCTTACGTCACTGCCATATCTGTTAACCGATTTCGGGCCTAACAGATTGGCGCCATCCGTGGGACTCTAGAACTAAAAGCTGTTTAGATCCCTCACAAACAAAAATGGCAGGGCGCAAGAGCGCGCGCATCCCCACTGCACGGACTACCCAAGACGTGCTGCCCCGCAGGACCTGGAGCGGGCGAATTGCCTCGCTAGTAGTGGCGGCCTCCGCTACGGCCGAGCAGAGCCTTGCTCACTCGGAGCACCTGAAACCCCCTGCCCACTCCAGAGCAAGTTCAAGCTCTCTTCCAGCAAATGACGACTCTCGTCGAGCAGTACCAGCAGCTACTCCAGGCACCTCCCCAACCGCCTCCAGAAGCTCCACGACCTGCCCAAGAGAGGCCAGATGTCCACCGGGGGGAGTCATCGCGCCATGGTGAGGACCGAACTCACCGCTCCACCAGACAAGTCCGCCGCCAAGTTCATTAAAACTAGGGTACTCGCTGCTTGGTTCGCCACGACTCGTCTCCGCAAAGACCGGGAGCCCACTCCTGGTCCGGGACCAGTCCGGATCAAAAGCCAAAGCTCCTTGGAAACCCAGTTCATTAAAACTAGGGTACTCGCTGCTTGGTTCGCCACGACTCGTCTCCGCAAAGACCGGGAGCCCACTCCTGGTCCGGGACCAGTCCGGATGCAAAAACCAAAGCTCCTTGGAAACCCAGTTCATTAAAACTAGGGTACTCGCTGCTTGGTTCGCCACGACTCATCTCCGCAAAGACCGGGAGCCCACTCCTGGTCCGGGACCAGTCCGGATGCAAAAACCAAAGCTCCTTGGAAACCCAGTCCACTAAAACTAGGGTACTCGACACTTGGTTCGCCACGACTCGTCTCCGCAAAGACCGGGAGCCCACTCCTGGTCCGGGACCAGTCCGGATGCAAAAACCAAAGCTCCTTCGAAACCCAGTCCACTAAAACTAGGGTACTCGACACTTGGTTCGCCACGACTCGTCTCCACAAAGACCGGGAGCCCACTCCTGGTCCGGGACCAGTCCGGATGCAAAAACCAAAGCTCCTTGGAAACCCAGTTCACTAAAACTAGGGTACTCGCTGCTTGGTTCGCCACGGCTCGTCTCCACAAAGATCGGAAGCGCACTTCTAGTCAGAAACGGGCCCTGGCAGAAAACCAAACCCTTGCAAAAACCCAAGTTCAATAAAACTTGGTCATCTCCAGCCGAACTGGATACGACGCGTCTCGCTAGACGACAAAAATCAGTCAGGCTCAAGCCGGACTGGATACGACGCGTCTCGCTAGACGACAAAAATCAGTCCGGCCCAAGCCGGACTGGATACGACGCGTCTCGCTAGACGACAAAAATCAGTCCGGCCCAAGCCGGACTGGATATGACGCGTCTCGCTAGAAGACAAAAATCAGTCCGGCCCAAGCCGGACTGGATATGACGCGTCTCGCTACACGACAAAAATCAGTCCTGACTGCTCCAAAATCCGGACTGCTCCAAGCTCCGGATTGACAAAATCCGGACTGCTCCAAGCTCCGGACTGACAAAATCCGGACTGATAAGCTCCGGACTGCTCCAAAATTCGGACTGCTCTAAGCTCCGGATTGACAAAATCCGGACTGCTCCAAGCTCCGGATTGACAAAATCCGGACTGCTAAGCTCCGGACTGCTCCAAAATCCGGACTGCTCCAAGCTCCGGATTGACAAAATCCGGACTGATAAGCTCCGAACTGCTCCAAAATCCGGACTGATAAGCTCCGGACTGCTCCAAAAGCCGAACTGGGTATGGCGCAAAGCGCTACAGGACAAAATCCAGTTCATCTCAAGCCGAACTGGGTATGGCGCAAAGCGCTACAGGACAAAATCCAGTTCATCAAAAGCCGAACTGGGTATGGCACAAAGCGCTACAGGACAAAATCCAGTTCATCTCAAGCCGAACTGGGTATGGCGCAAAGCGCTACAGGACAAAATCCAGTTCATCGAAAGCCGAACTGGGTATGGCGCAAAGCGCTACAGGACAAAATCCAGTTCATCAAAAGCCGAACTGGGTATGGCGCAAAGCGCTACAGGACAAAATCCAGTTCATCTAAAGCCGAACTGGATATGGCGCAAAGCGCTACAGGACAAAATCCAGTTCATCTCAAGCCGACCAGGACTCGGTGAGATTCGCTACAAGACAAAATTCAATTTCGTCTTTTAGCTGATTGCGCTATATTCAGTTCATCTCAATCCGAACTGGATATAGCGCAAAGCGCTGCAGGACAAAATCCGGACTGATAAGCTCCGGACTGCTCCAAAATCCGGACTGCTCCAACCTCCGGACTAGCAAAATCCAGACTGCTCCAAGCTCCGGACTGACAAAATCCGGACTGATAAGCTCCGGACTGCTCCAAAATCCGGACTGCTCTAAGCTCCGGATTGACAAAATCCGGACTGCTCCAAGCTCCGGACTGACAAAATCCGGACTGCTCAGCTCCGGACTGCTCCAAGCTCCGGATTGACAAAATCCGGACTGATAAGCTCCGGACTGCTCCAAAATCCGGACTGATAAGCTCCGGACTGCTCCAAAAGCCGAACTGGGTATGGCGCAAAGCGCTACAGGACAAAATCCAGTTCATCTCAAGCCGAACTGTATATGGCGCAAAGCGCTACAGGACAAAATCCAGTTCATCTCAAGCCGACCAGGACTCGGTGAGATTCGCTACAAGACAAAATTCAATTTCGTCTTTTAGCTGATTGCGCTATATTCAGTTCATCTCAATCCGAACTGGATATAGCGCAAAGCGCTGCAGGACAAAATCCGGACTGATAAGCTCCGGACTGCTCCAAAATCCGGACTGCTCCAAGCTCCGGATTGACAAAATCCGGACTGCTCCAAGCTCCGGACTGACAAAATCCAGACTGATAAGCTCCGGACTGCTCCAAAATCCGGACTGCTCCAAGCTCCGGATTGACAAAATCCGGACTGCTCCAAGCTCCGGACTGACAAAATCCGGACTGATAAACTCCGGACTGCTCCAAAATCTGGACTGCTCTAAGCTCCGGATTGACAAAATCCGGACTGCTCCAAGCTCCGGAGTGACAAAATCCGGACTGCTCCAAGCTCCGGACTGACAAAATCCGGACTGATAAGCTCCGGACTGCTCCAAAATCCGGACTGCTCTAAGCTCCGGATTGACAAAATCCGGACTGCTCCAAGCTCCGGATTGACAAAATCCGGACTGCTCCAAGCTCCGGAGTGACAAAATCCGGACTGCTCCAAGCTCCGGACTGACAAAATCCGGACTGATAAGCTCCGGACTGCTCCAAAATCCGGACTGCTCTAAGCTCCGGATTGACAAAATCCGGACTGCTCCAAGCTCCGGATTGACAAAATCCGGACTGCTCCAAGCTCCGGACTGACAAAATCCGGACTGATAAGCTCCGGACCGCTCCAAAATCCGGACTGCTCTAAGCTCCGGATTGACAAAATCCGGACTGCTCTAAGCTCCGGAGTGACAAAATCCGGACTGCTCTAAGCTCCGGATTGACAAAATCCGGACTGCTCTAAGCTCCGGAGTGACAAAATCCGGACTGCTCCAAGCTCCGGACTGACAAAATCCGGACTGATAAGCTCCGGACTGCTCCAAGCTCCGTACTGACAAAATCCGGACTGCTCCAAGCTCCGGACTGACAAAATCCGGACTGATAAGCTCCGGACTGCTCCAAAATCCGGACTGCTCTAAGCTCCGGACTGACAAAATCCGGACTGCTCCAAGCTCCGGACTGACAAAATCCGGACTGCTCCAAGCTCCGGACTGACAAAATCCGGACTGATTAGTTCCGGACTGCCCCAAAATCCAGACTGCTCCAAGCTCTGGACTGACAAAATCCGGACTGATAAGCTCCGGACTGCTCCAAAATCCGGACTGCTCCAAGCGCCGGACCGGCAAAATCCAGACTGCTCCAAGCTCCGGACTGACAAAATCCGGACTGATAAGCTCCGGACTGCTCCAATTTCCGGACTGCCCCAATTTCCGGACTGCTCCAAGTTCCGGACTGCTTCAATATCCGGACTGCTCCAAGTTCCGGACTGCCCCACAGGCCGGACCCCGACCGCCACCAACCAGAAGATGTACTCACCACATTTCCCCAAGTCACCATAATAACTTGGAGAACTTGGGGGGCAACTGATGGGGTGTAAAAACACAGCAGCCTATTAGCTGCCGACACGTGGCTAGAGGAGGGCCCACCGCGGACCAGCCTATTAGCTGCCGACACATGTCTCTAGAGGGGCCCACCGCAGACCCCGCGTCAGCAGGGGTAGTTTGGTAATTACACAGAGTAGGTGAGCTTGAACCTATAGCTGGTCGACACCTGTCTTGGAGCATTAACTCCCCAACTACCCCAATTTCTCCCTATAAAAGGGCCTTCAAAGCTCATAAATCAGGGTATTGAATTCTCACCCACCACTCTTAAAACTCCCTCTTCACTCCGGCTCATACTGACTTGAGTGTCGAAGGGCCAGTCCGGAGTACACTCCGGGTCGGTCATTCTGACCTCGTTTGCTCCTGTGCAGAACACAGCTCATCCGGACTCTACTTCCCTCCAGCTCGGCTCTTACGTCACTGCCATATCTGTTAACTGATTTCGGGCCTAACAAAAATCATCTGAATCAATACATTACATTACTTTCTACCAAAGGCACTGCATGCATTATTTTACAAAATTAGCAAATAATAACAGAAAAATAAAACTCATCAATAAAAACATTGAGAAGGAATGCTAATACAAGTTACAACTAAAAAAGTACTTTTTTACAAATTTGGATCTGTTAAGTTAGCCACTCATTTCTAATTTCCTCACATGAGAAGGCTGACGATCATCACATCTTTTGCTTCAGAAATTTCGCAAATTCAATTTCTTCTAAACCCAGATGCTTTCAGTCATTCCCCAATAGTAACATCAGGATACAGAGAAGAACGAGTAGTAGTTATTTAATCCGGGCTCAGTCCCTTCATTGCCACTGCAAAAATCTACAAATCCATCAATTCTATCATGAAGTAAGCTTTTAAACATGGAGAATGATGGAAAACAGAACAAAAAGCCTTTTGACAGAGACAATTATTTGACATGTGATTTTGTGCATTTCAGATAGTAATTTATGATAGGGGTGATATTGTATACACCTCTGTTGCATGGATTCGGATTCGCGTGTCGGGATCCGACACGGATTCAAGGTGTCAGATTCGGCAAACACCAAAAGTAGGACTCTTTCAATTTGGAAATTTATATTGAATAAAATAAAAAATATTTAAAATTTAAATATATATATATATATATATATATATATATATATATATATATATATATATATATATATATATATATATATATAAAGGAAATGTTATGAAAAACTGAAGGGTGGAGGATCGAGATGTTAAGGATTTTATCAAGAGAGGATGGGATGTGCTTTTATAAAAAAAAAAAAAGTTAAAAAGAAAACACATTTAAAAGGAAAAATATAGCATTCACATTTTAAAAGACACAACGAAGTGTCTATGATTCGTACAAGACACGACTATGACAAGAATGTAGATGAGTCACACGCGAATCCATGTTCAGTTTGCATGTCGGAACATGTCAACACGGATCTGTCATGGGGGCAAAGAATCCATGCAACACAAGTATACATCTTCAAACACAAGAAACTTTCTTGCAAAAAAGACTGCATGCAGATATCAAATTCAAATAAACAACTAAGAAACTAATTTTCTTTCATAAAAGACTAAAAGCCCTAATGAGCTGGTTCAAATTTCTAGTAAGACCTTGATTGGACCCACTGCTATTTCCCTCGCGATCCGCGTGACTTTTCTGTTCTACACTGTCATTGGGCTGAAACACACAATGAAATTTTCCAGCCGGAGGACCAGATTGCCTCTTATCCTCTGACCTAACTCTGTTGTTATTCGATTCATTCGTTTCTGTGAAGTTGGGGACATCTCTTTTTCGAGTTGAATTGGTTTGATAGTTCTTAGTTTGCTCCTTCTTTGAGAATTGCGTAGCTGCTGCTCGAGCACCAGCGATAGCCGCATTGAGACTAGATGGTTTCTCCACTTCAGATGCCTTAGATCTAGTTTTTAAGTCTGAAGCAAGCGATCCTGGTTTTAATGAAAAAGGATCTGAAGGATCAGGTAGTGGAAACTTTACTGGGAGTGGACATTCAACTGGGCATAGACCTCTTACTGCTGCCTCAAATGTCACACCCAAACCCGGAATTTGAGGCGCAAGTGACAGCCGCCGCACTCCCATAGGGTCGCCCTTACAAGCATGCAAGGCTCCTTTACACCAAATATTCTCAACATTTAGAGCGACTAATAAATGCGGAAATGTTAGTCTCACTTAAAGCTCCATAGTTTATGATAAAAGCCAAAGGTCAGATTAATGAATACAACTTCCTGGACATTAAACTACCCATAGCTCAATTGGAGACATCATAACCAATGTTGGTTCTATTATTAGAGAACAACCACAAGGCATAACATGATGATCTGAACCGTCCAATTCATGCCTAGGGTAGCCGAATGCCTTATGGAGTGAAATTAATTCACTTTTGGTTCCATTTATGAAAACTTAATGACCAGCTATAGTGGAAATTGAGAGGGCTTTTACAATCAATTTGTACTGTCCAAAGAAGGCATTTAAATTAAAATGCCGCCTTTAAACAATGGCTAGGGATTTGTCAATTTTTAAGACAAATTACATTTTTTTAAGCTAAGTCTCAAGATTAACAAAAAGATCCCCCTATAGCATAGAGAGATGAGAAAGAGGTTGGTGGATGAAATGAAACCTAGAGTTATAGGACTGTTGTGCTGGAAGGTTACTCACCTCTCATTGCAAAGACCAAGCAATAGTAGGCTTTTTCCCGGTTGAGAAGGGACGGCGACATCAAAGATCTGTGGAAATTTCAAGAGAAAAAGAGAAACATAGGGTTAATAACATTTCAGAAATAGGTTGGGTCCAAGCTTTCTAGAACAGAGATAATGAAAAGAAAATAGACTCGGCTTGTAATGCAAAGCAACAGGAAACTAATTACCCTTTTTTCTAAGTTGTAAACACCTTGATATCCTCGCATTTCAAATGGGACTAATAATTTCTGCATTATAGAAAAATGACTCTATCAAATCTCAAAATAGTATGAGGGATACAAGAATCTACCACAAGCAGTAACTCCTCCCTCGGTCTCTCAAATTTAGACCAAAATTTATAGGGAAAAAAGAAAAGAAGGAACAATACACCTTCCAGAATTCATGGCTGTTTTATACTGATTGTGGTTGTCTTACAACATTAACATATCTTACCGCATCAGGAGATATTTAAAATTTTCAATTTAAGAAAATAATAAGAAATTTTAAAATAAAAATAGGGACATTATATCCACACTCCACTGTTTTGATATTGGAACTCTTATGTTCATATAGTAAATTCTGTAAACGACAACTAATCACCAATGAACCTGATTAGAATTTGCAAGAAGAAATACCTAATAAATGACTTCATTGTACATGTTAGAAACAAAAAAAAAAGTTATCTCATAAAATAAAATTGATCTGTAGAAATTCATTATAGTTACGTGTCTGCAATAAAAAAAATGTCACTATATATAGAGGGAAATGATATTATCACAACCATATTTTGATAATTGCACTAACTCATCTTGTCTTTTATCATTTAAAAAGCTTTCAAAGGTTATTACAGTTCCCAAGCCAATTATGTCACGCCCCAGACCCGGAATTAAGGGTCCGCCACACGTGACAGCCGCCGCACGCCCATAAGGTCGCCCCTACAAGCATTCAAGGCTCCTTCGAAACACAATCAGATCAAGATGATTGAATCTCCTTCAACATGTCTAATAGGCTCTTTTGACAAGCTTGAGAGGAGGATTTGGGTTAGCAATTGAGAACCATGAAGTTAGTGATGTCTGATCTTTCCAAAGCTCTACATGGCAAACAAATACTAAGAACTCGTAGTGTCCATATCTGGTCCTGAAAGCTGTCTTGGGTACATCTTCTGGCTTGATCTTCAAGTTCGTAATGAATTTCTTTGAAGAAATGCACACTTAAGCATACAGAGGATTACGGACGTCCGACTAAACATTTGATTTTCAAATGAAATAACCGAGAAGAATGCGGCCGTCCGGAAAACTGGCGGACGTCGGTCTGAGCATGAAGTTTTGACAAAAAATAACCGAGATAATTGCGGTCGTCCGGGATATGGCGGACGTCTGTAGACGGACTTTGGCGCGCGTCTGAAATTTAAACGGCTACTATTGGCAGACGTCCGACACTTCGTCCGCGATGCGTTTGGATGTAAAAAATTTAGGTTTTGTGCTTCTTGGTATAAAATCACCCGTTTGGAAACCCTAAAATACAACTCTTGCATTCTTGAATAACTCTTGCATTCAAAAACCCTAGCACCTTCCTTCAAGGTTTTCAACTCTCACCAACCTTATTTTTCCATTAAATGTGAGATTTGCCTTCATTTAATAGTCTCTAGTGCCTTTACATTTCATCTTCCAAGAGAGAATCTTTAGGGTTTATATTTTTGGTGAAGTAAGAGTTATTGTTGTGCCATTACATTTGTACTTGCCTATTGAAGAGGCTTGAGAGCATTTATTTCCGTGTACCATTGTAAGAGAAAGGTTATGACCCTTTTTGAGTTTAAAGACTTGGTGAGTTTAAAGACTCGACACTTGTAAGGAGTCTGGAAGCCGGGCGTTCTGTGGTCTTCAGATAGCGGATACCCTTGAGTGCGACCTCAAGAAGAGTGGAGTAGGTCTCTTGAGTAGACCAAACCACTATAAATCTCGGTGTTCTTGTGGTGTGCTTTCTACTCATTCATTTGCTATCTCTTTGCAACTCTATTGGTAATATCTCAACCTTCTTGCTTTACAAAGACTTGTTAGATAGCTTTAAATCATCTAGAAAAGATTTTCAAAACAGCAATTTCTTTTATCAACCTAATTCACCCCACCTCTTAGGTTGCCTAGCATATTTTCACTACATAGTGGGGTCGGGGCATGACAAATTAAAAAAGAAAAGACAAACTTGGTTTGTGCAATTATTAAAACATGGTACTGCCAATATATGAACATTGAATTGGCAATTCATAAAAACAATGAACTTTAAGGGATATGAACATATACCTGTGGCTGTTCACAGAGCCAGCAAAAGTCCGTTTGCCCTTCCAGTCTCACCTGAAAACAAGAGAGGAAAGTAACGAATTGATGCACTAATGCACACCCCTTCAGGTACCTCCTCCCAGCCCACCAACTCTTCACATTTAATACACCCAACCACTTCCACACAACCTGTATTAGGGAACAAGTTTTATGGCTTAAAAATCGTACCAACATGTCGAAAGAAATGTTCATTACACAATAAATCCTTGAAAATGTTTATCATGTAAACCCAACAATTTCATAAAGTTTTGTATACAGCATCGAACAGTGAATACTTGATGAGCTGACTAGTTTCAAGCTGTGTACACGTACCCATGCATGTACAAACCTATGCCACAAATATCACCAATATTTTGAAAATATTGCTGACATTTTAATAAAACGACAAAATTCCGATATAATCCCAAGATTTTAAAATATAGTGATATTTTCATTTTTATCATAAAATATCGTGATAATATCATGATATCCCAATATTTTTACGATATTTTTATTTTATATATTTATATATTTCTTAAATAATTTTATTTTTATCATTTTTCCCGATATAAACTGGAAAAAATAAAAATATTTAATATATCCCGAGATTTTCCCTTCCCAAGAACTTCCTGAGAAAGATATCTGTGACATAGGTACAAATACACATATGTGTTTGTGTGTGTAAATAGATAATATAAATATGTGTAGAGCTTAGAAGTTGCAAAATGAAATCATTTGTTACATATGTAGAAGTCGTGAAACTGGGTAATGTTTTGGAAACTTGAGGTTTGTTATGCCATTTGCTGCTTAGATTTCCCTGTAAAAGACCTCCATTGCTTCAATTCTAGCTGGATCTGGAACTTTCCCGGCCGCATGGATCGAAAGACAACCTTCGCAAAAGACGAGAATAGTTATATGAAAATAAAAATAGGTAAACATTTCAAGGTAGCTGCAAACACCAAAACCAACAGAGTTGAACGATTTTACAGTTCTGTAGTACACAATACAAGGTTATATGTCCCAAGGAAGAAAATTTAAATAAATATGGGCATGGTTATTTATGATGCTTGTCAAGTACAGATTTAGTCACATGTTCAGATTCAAGCATCATAGGTATTGTTAGGAAATACCATATAGAGGCATTTAGGTTATTTGATTTATAATTTTATTATACACCATTGTATTCCATTTTCAAAGTGAAACTATTCATTCACCAAGTGCAATTTCTTTCGTCTCTTCTTTCTTCCTCTATCCAAATCATCTTTAGATCTGATTTTACATGGTATCAAAGCAGGTAATGAGCTGAGAACGAAACTAAGGACCAATATTTACATTCCAAATGAAGTATTTGATTGCACTTTCTCCATTAGTAGTCTTCTTTCCATTCTACTCACACTTACTTTCATCCTTCAGAAATATCCATTTAATCCATCTTTCTTGGCTTAGAAAATCAGATCCATTTTTTTCATCTCTAAAAATCCCATTTTCTCCTCTTTAATTCATAAAAATCCAATTTTATAGGCTCTATCTTGCTATTTCTGAATTCTTTTCTATGGTTTCATTGTTTTCTCTTTCTCAATCCTCTCTTTCCGAACCGCACATACTCAAGTGCAAGTTAGCCATGTGATAGTCTTCTAAAACCCAAAGAGTGGCCCCTCTCTTTCAATTAAGACAGGTGCATATCAGCACCCAATCTAAAAAAAAGTGCAAGTTAGCATCAACCACATAAAAATTTCAGAAAAAACACACGAAAATCATTTTCTTGTTCATCCTTCCTCCATTCGAATCGAAAAAACACATCTTCCCTCCGTCGTCCAACCATAGGTACCGGAAACTTCCTAGTTTGATGGGAAAACTCTCTTCTCCAAAAACTCGCTTCGAAGGCTAAGTTCTTTTCACTTCTCAAACTTAGGGGAAGCACTTCCCATACACGTTTTCCTTAATGTACTTTGGAAGCTAAGTTCTTTTTTTAAAAGAGTGTTTTCTCATTTTTCTAATACCGAAGGAGCGTACTTAAAAAATGAGTATATTTACAATTTAAAAACTCATATTAAGTTTCTAATGAAATGTGGATCTTTTTCCAAAACATAATATTAAATCTACATGAATATAACAGGCACAACTATAAATCCCTAAAAAATCTAATTAAATCAGTCGCAAAGTCTTCTCTACTAATTGTAATCCCCACCCACATTAGCACTTCCTCCTAATCTATTATAATGCTCTCCTTTCTTTATACTTCTACTTTTTCTTTTATTTTTTTGGTTCATTTCTACGTACTTCTTGTTTGCTTCCAGTGAGGCTTATTAGTTATTACATGCTTCATGTTGACTTTCAATGAAGCTTCTCACACATTTTCACTTTACTATCTTTAGACTTTTCACTTCATACGGACATCTGAAGACAGCCCAAACGCCCGATTAATCTTAGGCTCTTATGTGATGTGAATGAACCATTTGAAATAGGTATTTGACCTCTAAGGAAAGGGATAAAGAAAGTGATTCGGTATTGAGGTATATAATTTCGTACTACTTTAGTGTTGTGATTTACCTTTTGAATACTATACCATTATTGGATTGTGAACCCTAAACTCTTTGACTTGTGAAGCCATTAATAAATTTTTATCTCTGTTTGGATCTTGCATGCTCAACTCATTTTGTTTTCTCAAATATATGAACCCTTGGAATATTGATTTGTCTTTATTGTGAAACTATTTTGGAGTCAAGTTGAAACACTTGCTGTGAACTTTGAACACCTTTCGAACTGTGTGAACTTTGAACACCTATTGAGAGGCTTGGATTATGTGAACTCAACAAAAGACCCACCCCGTCAAAGGGGCACAAGCTTTGGCCTATATATGAACATAAGAACTGTGATCCGGCCAATGGGGGGTAAACGTTGGCCCTGTCGACAAGTATGTGAACCTGTTAGCCCAAGGGTTCAACAAGTACTCCTATTGAATTGTTTTGATGATTAACAAACTCAATTTGTTATAAATGTTTTATACACTAATAATTTCCATTGGCAAAGTTATGATGTTCACAGTGTACCATCCTCAAGAGTGCATGACAAGGATCAACTCAAGCACAAGAATGGCAAATCAACTCAAGCACAAAAATGGCAAATCAACTTAAAAGGTCAAGCTTGGCTCAAGCATCAATGGAGTTGAGTGAAGACATGTCAAAGCCCCTACAAGGTGCCAACAAGATTGAAGACCAAGTAAATTTAGAATGTAAATGGTCCTTAATGTTTAGCCTAGGTCTATGGCACAAAGGAGAGTTAAAATCAACCTAGATAGAATTTAATAGGTTTGTGAATGTTCATAGTGGTGTCCCAACATTGTTGGACCCTCATGACATTCCATTTATCTTGAAAAATCAAAGTTCCAAAAGTCCAAACAAAAACAGCAAAAATATAAGGAAATTCTGCTGTTCGTAGGCTTCTCTCAACCTAAGAACTAGTTCCGACACCGTGGGCGGTCAGTGTAAGCAATAACTCATTTTTTGGACCCGTTAGCAGTCGGGGTGAGAATAGCTTGCCTTTTGAACTAAGCCGATGATCTCAGGTGGTTACGAACCCATATTGATCCCTTTTAGTGATCCTTTGAACAATGTGACCTTTGATGTGACATTTGACCTATGCTCCTATGAACCTTTTTATTCCTTATTGAACCTGTGATAATTGCTTCATTTGTGATGGATACCTTTCACCCTGTTGTGGACTTTTCTTTTGTAGCATGCAATGATCCCACTTTTGTAGTGCGTTATTATGTACTGAGCTTTTCAGCTGACAGTGGTTTATTATTTTCAGAGTTTGATCCTCGTGGAACCAGTGAGGAGGCGCTAAAGTGACCCTAATTTCTGATTATTGTTATCTTTCAGTACTTTACATTTATTAGACAATAAGTATTGTTTAGGACTATTGAGACTATGTTATTTGATTTATTATGGGATTATGGGTTAGATGAGAGGAAATGAGATTTAATAATGGTTTGATGTAAGACATTTGAATTTAGTTATTTAGATTTGGCAGATGGTTTTGATTATTGCTATGCTAGCCTTGTATGCTTGTGAAGCTGGCTTTGTATGTGTACAGCGCTGTCGCACCCCTAAGCCTTGTGTTGTGTATATGTACATGAATGTGTGTGAGTGGCTTGGGGGCGTGACAATATGTGTGGCTATATGGGAGAAATCCTCAATAAATCATCTGTAATAAACTGTTAAAACCAGAAAGCTTCTGACTTCCACCGCACTATTTGGTTGGTCCCACTACATGACTGCTTCGATCTTTTTGGGTCTACCAATCTATATCAGAATGTACATGTGGGCATGCTTGGCAATTCCATGAACAACAAGAAATGCAACGGTTGTTTTAGAACTTATCCAAGAAGGGTCTAAATACCTGATTCATAAGATCCATAAATACGGTTGGGGAGTTTGTCAATCCAAAAGGCATCAAGCTGCTAAAGAAGTCTAGAAAGATATCAGAGGAATTTGGTATCGAGCTACTAAAGAAGTCCCTTATTACTCACCTCGATTAGAAGTCCAAATGTCTTTCACACATTGCACTTCAGCTACTTTTAATCAGCTGTACAATTATACCCTAATAAGTCCTGTCATAGTTATCCGTAGCAAAAATCATATCTAAAATGCTCAAGACGGATCAATCTGTATTTGGGCGAAACCGGAGTATACCAGCCAAAAGTATCATTAGAACCATACATGTGAACCGTATACTGAGGGGTATTCGGGCGCCCAAGTGGAGGTTGGGTCACCCGGACTTCAAAATAAAATCCCAAAAATTCATGGTTCGGATGCCCTAGCAAACAGGTTCGAGTGTTCAAGCAACTCGGTTCAGGCATCCATACATTTCCTCGAGCACCCGATCCAATCAAAACCAGAAACCCCAAAAATGTCGATCATGTTTGTTCGGACTCTTGAAGGCTTTCCTTCTGACGTCCAAAGATGGCTCGTCTGCCCGATTAAGCCCTTCGGGCATCTGAATCAACTAAATGAGATTCCTTTCGTTTGGGCGATTTTCTCCTGATTCACACCTAACTTTGGAGGGCCATAACTTCTTCGTTTCTCGCGAAATCAAGTGAGGTTGGATTCATTGGAAAATTGTGATGGAAGGTTTCAAAAGAACCCAATCAACTCGTCCGATGCTCGCCAAAACTTCACCGGACGGGCAAAAAACAAAAAGGGGTCCCTCCCCACAACCCTAACTGATACAAAAGCCACATACGATCACAGTTAATACACAATCTGTTAGCCCAAGGGTTCCCCATGGGTTCATTCAATCACCTTATTTTGATGATTAACAAACGCAAATTGATTAGTCTTTTATGGACTAATTGTTTGCCTTGAGTGTTGTCCTATGGACAAGAAATTCACAGGTTAATCCATGCTAGCACACACCATTGATGGCCTATGCTTGAAGATGAACCAAACACGTGTCAAAGGAGCTAGAGCATACAAAGGATCAATCATACCTTGGATGATCAACTAAGGAGAAGCTCAACATTAATCATCTCAAAGCATTGAACAAACAAAGAAAGATCGATGAAGGCCAAAGCTTGGAGATCAACAACTTGTCAAGGAGCTTGAACCAACTTGAAAGAGTGATCCATGCAAGAGACAAATACTTGAAGATGAGCTTTAATGTTGCAGATGTGAGTAATGAGTCTTGTGTTAGATTGTATAATTTAATCCCACTTAGGTATCCCTTGTTGAGGTATAATCAAGTCACTAATAAGGTCCCAAACAATATTAGAATATAAGAAAAAGACCTGTGGACCAAAGCCCTAATGCCATAGATAGCTTAGAATTGTAAAAGATTCAAATCAGCACACTTAGCACTTGAATTTTGAGATCATGTTATAAATCATATCATAACTGATCCTAAACATTTTTAAATATTTTTAAAAATATTTTAACAGAAAGCGCTCATTATTTCCGTTCAAATCGAGTATAAGAACGTCGAAATCTAATGAGAAACGAGTGAGATATGAATTTTACAAAATCGAGTCTGAAATCTGAAAAATGCCGAAAATGCCAAAAATGCCCTGAAATAGATTCGTTGGGAAGTTGCCCAGAATTACAGAAATGCCCCTGTAACGGCTAGTTTTGGGTTTTCTCTATATATATATATATATATATATGGGTTCCCTAAGCATGTGAACTAATCTCTCTCATTCCCAAACTTGTTGTAAACATATTAGAGAGTGAAAACACCCTTGTGCCTCAATTTGGGAATATCTAAAGGGATTAGACCTAGGCTTATCTTTGTAATTATCTTTGAGAGACTCTTGTGAGCTTTACATTGTATCAAGCCTTCAAGAGGCTAAAGAGTGTGCTTCAATCTTCTTCTTCATTGTAAACTTGGCAACAAATGGCGCAATATTTAAGACCCTTGGAGCTTGGACGCTCGGATTGTACAAGGCGAAAGGAACGCCGTATTTAAGTTCCTTGGAAGATAGTGGATTCCTCAAGGAGACAAAACTTGAGAAGAGTGGAGTAGGTCTTGGGGTTAAGACCGAACCACTATAAATCTTCGCGTCTCTTGTGTGGTATTTATCTCTCTCACCCTCACTCTTATTTGTGCTTGCATTTATACACTTAGAATTGAGTGAGTAGTTAGCAATGGTAATTAACTTGCTTATCTAGTACCTTACTAATTAGCCCATTTAATCTTGTTAATTAAGTTTGCATGAGCCTTCCACCAAGTGTTTGATAAAAGGCCTAAAAGAAACCATTCATCTAATTCCTTTACCTTGTTGTGGGATTTACAATCTTTAATCAACCACCAAGTATTTTCATAGAAAGATTAAGAAGGGAATAATCAACTAGGGTTTTTAAAAGCCATCTAACAAGTGTTTGACAAAAGTTCTAAGAGAGGATATTCATTTAAGATTTTGAAACTAAGAATCCCTAATCCAGATTTTGGACAAAAATATCCTCCTTCTTAGTGTATAATTAATGTTGGGGCATTTCAGTAAAATTATTGTAATTTGTAGCGGTCATGAGAGCCTTGCATGCTCGTAAGGGTACTTTGCAAGCATGCGATGCCTGTTGTGCCTTCGGGTCGGGGGCGTGACAGAGAATGAGCTATAGGTGCGCCCTTGCATATGGTTTTTTGAAGGCTGCTCTTCAATTTATCATTTTTCTATATAAAATCCCCTTAGATATACAAGGAATGTTCGATGAGCCCTGCAAAGGAAGACCAAGTAAAGATTAGTCGCCATAGGTCCATGGTTCCATAAGAGAATATCCTTGGTGCCGTCCAAGCATAATGTAAAATAGGAGTGTTCGTTCGATTATAACCGAACCGAATAGACCGAAATTTGACAACCGAAATAATTTCGGTTATCAAATTTCGATAACCGAAACTGAACCGAAATTTCCAAAAACCGAACCGATTAAAAATTCGGTTATTCGGTTATAACCGAATAACCAAATAGTGGGAGAAAAAGAGGAAAAAAAACAATATTTTGGTTTGGATCGGAAGGCTAGGATCACCTATCGAAATAATTTTTTGAGCACAACCTAATTAAGTTGTGATCAATCAAATGGACGGTTTTGATCATCCTACGGAGTGCCCATATAGCACTTTTTTTTGAAAAAGAAATGGTTTTATCTATAATTTCGGTTATTCGGTTAACCGAATTATTTTTTGAGATAACCGAACCAAACCCGAATAACCGAATTTTCAAAAAAAAATAACCGAAACCGAACCGAAAAGGAAAAAAACCGAACCGAACTGACCAAACCAATTCGGTTCGGTTCGGTTCGGTTATTCGGTTACAACCGAATAATGAACACCTTATTGTAAAATACCAAATACAAAAGACATTTGATATAGGGAAATGTTATCCACACTACTGTATTTTGATGAGGACACTCCTCACTTAATTAAAAGTACGGTATGGCCCCCACCATAGGATGATCCAAACTGTCCATTAATGGGCCACAGCCTAAATAGGTTGTGTCCCAAAAATCATTTCCATAGGTTGATCCTAACCCTCCGATCTGTAGAGGGTTAGGATCAACCCTCTAACATTAGCGACTAGGCCTTCCTCGGTTTTGCTAATAAAACAGAGAATTAGAGCGTCCTTTTATTAGCAACTAGGCCAGTGAAAGCTTAAAATGTCGTAGCATCTTAAACTATTATTTTCTTGTCAGTACAATGCAGGAAAAGAATGCAGTAGTGAGGCTTGTCTTTTTGCTAACTCGTAAATGCATGTGGGCCTTGTAGTTTGAAAATTTGTATAAGATTTACTGTGATGAGAGGCAGCTTTATCACAAGGTTCTTTTGTCGGTAGGCTATAAGGATTCAAAAATGAATCCTAGATTGTCTCTATCTCAAATCTACTATATTTATGTCGGCAATGGCCTTTCTACATTGAATCTGGACTATTTCTTACTGAGGACTTTATACATTGAATCTGGACTATTTTATTCTGAGGCCTTTCTATTCAGATTCAATGGCCTATTTACATTGAATCGACTATTTCATACATAGGGACTGGCTAGGCAATTTGGCAGAAAGCCATTTCGCGGCTCATTTTTTAAGAGCGAACAACCACATTGTAGTATACATTGTATTATTCATTTAATTCGGCTGAGGTGGATTTTCTATCATGAAAAAGTGAGCCGCCAAATGGCTTTCTACGAAATTGCCTCGCAAATCCCACGGACATAATATTTGCTTTATGGATTTCGATCCAACGGTAAATATAGTCCTATAATACCCAATTTATGAGCATTGAACTTTTTATGGTGTAACAAATAAATAGCTTAGAGCCATCTTGGTTTGCTCTAATGTGAACAATAGATGCTAGAGTGTTTGGTAATTTGATGTATTAGTACTCCACCAAGATCAATCTCTACATACCTGTCAATATTTGTGTGTGGGTCAGTGGGATTAAATAATTATTGTATTATACCTAGCACAAGGATTCTATCCAGATCAGTCTCTCTATTTATGTGTTCAATATTTTTCCGTGTCACTATGATTGAATAGATGTCACTGTCTTATCTCCTAGCCCAAGAATTCTATCCATTGTCACATTAATTGGAGCCTAAAAAATTATTTGTAAACTTTATTTGATAATTTAATTAGCAATGATAGATGCAAGGGAGCCCTTGCATAAAGAGCCAAAAAAGGGCTCTTCGTTGGATCACGTCATTTTTAGTTACAATTTAAAATTGGTTGAAAAAGTAAAATCAGTTACATTTGATGACGTGGATCCAATCAATAGCCCTTTTTTGGCTCTTTATGCAAGGGCTCGCTTATATCTATCATTGCTCTAATTTAATATATTTATATACTAGTAACTTAGTAAGCAACCCTGTGCTATGCAAAGAAAGAAGAAGAAAAAGAAGAGGGGACAATGGGGGTAGAGAAGAAGCAGAAGAGAAGGGGGCAAAGTAGGGGTGCAACTCGGGTCGGATTGAGGCCAACCCCCGACCTGAGGAACCCATATTTTCAACCCGAACCCAACTCGAGTTTTTAAGCTTAAAAAAATAAAAAATCATAAAAAAATGTTGGGTTGCACTTGGGTCGGGTTGCCAAACCCTCAACCCGAACCCGACCCGAACTCAATCCGGGTTGGGAAAACTCAACCCGAACTCGGCCTGACCAGACCTTTTTTCCGGTTCAACCTGTCGGGTTCGGGTTGAACCCAACCCAAGTTGCACCCCTAGGGCAAAGAGTGGTGCACATACCATTTGTGCAGCCCATCACATTTATAAGCCTAATTTTGATTTGATATTGTGTAAGCCTTTAAAATCCAGTATTTTTCAAAAAGTATTGTACGGCTTACACCAGAGGATTATCAAAACCGTCCATTTGATGGGCCACAACGTAAATAGGTTGTGCCACTCAAATCATTTCCATAGGATGATCCCAACCCTCGGATACTTTGTAGTCCATCAAATGGACGGTTGGCATCATCCTTCAAATGGGCGGTTCGTGTCATTTCGGATTTCCTTCCAAAATTTGGAGAAATTGATTTTTTTTAAATATAGCATTAATCCGAAATTTCCGAAATTTCAAGATATTGATTTTTTTTTAAATATAATATGAATCTGAAATTTCGGTAATTTCGTAAATGATAAAATAATACCTTTTTATTACCGGCTTTTGGCCGAAATTTCGGTTTCGGCAAAGTCTGCAACCGAAACTGAAACTGAAATTTAAATCCATGATTGGGACATCTTATCCGAAATTAGAGTACAATTCTAAAGCATATGAAATTTAAAAGTATCATTCCTGCAAGCATTTCCTGCAAGCATTAAATTCTTCTTTGGTTCACAAATGTTTCAGTTCATTCAATTTTCTTTACGTTTCCAACTCATGTAATGCCTATAAATATTTACACAGATTTGCTAAGCATGACTGTTAGGACATCTTTTGAGTAACCTTAAGTCGCTGTTTGTTTTGGATTTTGCAAACTGATTGGGAGTCCAAAACTGATTATTGGACTGATATTTACGTTTAATTTTGAGTTCAAAAATCAGTTTTGATTGGATGCACAATTTACTGATTTAAATATTTTGGGAGGGGAAGACCTATTTTTTGGATGCTTAAAATTGTTTAACGGTGAACTAGTTAAGGTTATAAAAGCAATTTTTGAGGCTATGAAACACTAACAACTACTCATATCTCTAAATCTCTAATCAATATTAGACCATGTTGGAGGAATGTCCAAAAGGATTTGTATAATACTATCCTCCGTTGTTATGGTTGTTGGAGGTTATGGTTTTGGGTAGTAGATATCAGATTTCCATCCATGCTAATTTGTTAAGAGAAGGTAAAACAGATCCATTCTCTATTCATTTATGGCAATATCACAAGGCCATGCATGCTATTTTGCTAAGAGAAGGTAAAACAGATCCATTCTATATTCATTTATGGTCATATCCCAAGGGCGCCTGTCGGCCAAATTAGCCTTCCAAAGCCAGAGGGTCAAGTATTCTAATGCAAATAAATAACATTTTTGTTAGGCCCAAAATCGGTTAACAGATATGGCAGTGACGTAAGAGCCGAGCTGGAGGGATGTAGAGTCCAGATGAGCTGTGTGCTGCACAGAAGCAAACGAGGTCAGAATGACCGACCCGGAGTGTACTCCGGACAGGCCCTTCGACACTCAAGTCAGTATGAGCCGGAGTGAAGAGGGCCTGTCCGGAGTACACTCCGGGTCGGTCATTCTGACCTCGTTTGCTTCTGTGCAGCACACAGCTCATCTGGACTCTACATCCCTCCAGCTCGGCTCTTACGTCACTGCCATATCTGTTAACCGATTTTGGGCCTAACAGATTGGCGCCATCCGTGGGACCCCAGAACTAAAGGCTGTTCCAACCACTTCACAAAAATGGCAGGACGCAAGAGTGCGCGGGTGCCAACCGCACGTACCACCCGAGCCGTGCTACCCGGCAGGACTCGGAGTGAGCGACTCGCCTCGCTGGTAGTGGCAGCCTCCGCCACGGCTGAACAAAACCAGCCTCGCTCCGTAAATCTTAACTCCATGCCGACTCCAGAGCAAGTCCAAGCTCTCTTCCACCAGATGACCGCTCTCGTTGGCCAGTATCAGCAGCTGCTCCAGGCACCTCCCCAACCTCCTCCGGAAGCTCCACAACCTGTCCTCGAAAGGTCAGAAATTCACAGGGGAGGGCCGTCGCGTCGTAGTGAAGACCGGACTCGCCATTCCCCCGGACAAGTCCGTCACCCCATAGCCAGGCATGCTCAGACAGAGCCGCACCGCCGTAGGAGGTCTAGGTCTCGCTCTGCGCAAAGGCGCCGAGCTCATGAGGAGCGCGCGCCACGGGCGAAATCAGGGTCCCGTCGTCGGAGCCCGGAGAGCCACTCCGGCTCTGCCGCAGGCCAATCCGTGGGGAGAAACAGGTCGCCAGAACATAAAGACGACCCGGTGATGCGAAGGATAGAAGAGATGGGTCACAGAATCGAAGAGCTGGCTAAGGATCAAGGCCGGCCTGTGTCCAGGGCGTTCTCGAGCAGAACGCCGTTCACCGACGATGTGATGAGTGCTCCAGCACCAATGGGGTTTAAAATGCCAGCTATCCCGCAGTATGATGGGACCACTGACCCCGTCGACCATTTGGAGACGTTCCGGACGTTGATGCTCCTCCACGGTGCGTCAGACGGTTTCCTCTGTAGAGCATTCCCGACAACCCTCACAGGTGCAGCTAGGGATTGGTACTCAAGGATCCGACCGAACTCCATCAATAACTTTGAGGACTTCGGAGAAGACCTAGTTCGTCACTTCATGAGCAGCCGCAGGCCAAGGAAAACAGCAGCATCCCTGATGACCTTGCGGCAGGAGGATAATGAACCTCTCAAAGCCTTCGTCAGCCGCTTCAACAGGGAGGCGCTCCAAGTGCCAGATTTGGACCCCTCGGCCGCTACGAACGCGCTTCTCACGGGCGCTAAATCGAATGATTTCCGCCGAGCAGTGGCCCGCCGGAATCCTCATTCCCTGGCAGACCTAATGTCCGGGGCAGAGGAGTACATATCAGTAGAAGAGACACTGGCAGCTCTGGACTCGAGTCGGAGGAGAACCTCTGACGACAGGAACCATCCCCATGCTAAGCAGCGCAGGGACGACCAGGTCGTCAGAAGGGACAAATCCCCTCACAGGAGGGAAGAAAACTTCACCCCTCTCAACACCTCGCGGAGGCATATACTGGCGGCCATCAGCGGAGAAGAGTTCATAAAATGGCCAACTCCAATGATCTCCAAGGGAAACAGGAGAGACAAATCGAAGTACTGCCGGTTCCACAGGGACCACGGACACGATACAGACGATTGCCGACAGCTGAAGGAGGAGATCGAGCAGCTAATCAGCAGAGGCTACTTGAAAAAATATGTCCGGAGTGACACCCGCGGGAGTGACCCCAAGGAGAAGGGTCCCCAGGGCCGAAGCCCTCGGCGGTCTCAACCGCCCCCAGTCCGAAGACAGTCTCCATCGCCGCCCAGTCCACCACCAGAAGCACACGGCTCCCAACCAAGAGGAGTCATTGGCACAATCATGGGAGGCCCGGCGGCTGGAGGCATCTCCTCTGCTGCTCGGAAAGCATATGCGCGCCGGGTCAACGCCGTGCATACATGCAGCAAGAAAGCGAAGACGGAGAATGAGATCTCCTTCTCGGACGCGGACCTGGACGGCCTGATATTACCACACGACGACGCCCTAGTCCTGACTATGCTCGTCGCAAACTGGGAGCTGAGGAAAATCCTGGTAGACAACGGGAGCTCAGCCGACATTCTGTACTATCACGCCTTCGAAAGAATGATGATAGGTGACGACCGCTTAAAGCCTGCAAACTCAGATCTTTTCGGCTTTTCAGGAGAAGTGGTCAAGGTTGAGGGACAAATCGAGCTCCCTGTCCTCGTCGGAGAACCGCCCTGCCAGGCCTTCGCCATGGTCAACTTCCTAGTAGTGAGGGCCACCTCGGTCTATAACGCTATTTTAGGACGGCCTGGCCAGAACCTGATCCGCGCCGTCGCGTCCGCCTATCACCAGAAGATGAAGTTCATAACGCCCAGTGGCGTGGGAGAAGTTCAAGGAGACCAGCCGCAATCTCGGGAATGTTATGCAATGGCGCTTAAAGGCAGAAATGCGACGGAGTCGTTGCCAATCGAACTACTGGACTTGAGGGACGAAGCTCAGGGAACTCAGCCCGCCGAAGACCTTGTCCCCGTTCCCCTGTGCGAGAAAGATGACGAAAAGGTAGTCCAGATCGGCTCCTCTCTTGACGACGACGTCCGGCACAACCTCACCCAGTTCCTCCAGGACAATGCGGATGTCTTCGCATGGGCCCCCACGGACATGCCCGGCATCAACCCGGAGGTCAGTTCGCACAGACTAGGTGTCGACCCGACCTGCAGGCCGGTGAAGCAGAAGAAGAGACACTTCGCCCTCGAAAGGCAGATGGCGATCAGAGAAGAGGTGGAGAGACTCCTAAGAGCTGACTTCATCCGAGAAATCCAGTACCCGGACTGGCTGGCAAACGTAGTTCTGGTGAAAAAGGCCAATGGGAAATGGAGGACCTGCGTCGACTTCACGGATTTGAATAAAGCCTGTCCAAAGGACAGCTACCCGCTCCCAAAAATCGATCAGCTCATCGATGCCACAGCGGGTCACGAAGTGCTCAGTTTCATGGACGCTTTCTCCGGATATAACCAGATCAGAATGTATGAGTCAGATATCCCGAAGACCTCCTTCGTAACGGATCAGGGGACTTACTGCTACCGTGTCATGCCCTTTGGCCTGAAGAATGCTGGGGCCACGTATCAGAGGCTTGTAAACAAACTCTTCCGGAATCAGATTGGCCGCAACATGGAAGTGTACGTCGACGACATGCTGGTGAAGAGCCTAAGCTCGCAAGACCATGTCGCCGATCTAGAAGAAACGTTTCAAGTCCTGAGAGACAATAAGATGAAACTCAATCCCACCAAGTGCACTTTTGGGGTCAGCTCGGGGAAGTTTCTGGGGTTTGTGGTCAGCCAGAGAGGGATAGAGGCCAATCCGGAAAAAATCAAGGCCGTGGTGGAGCTCGCTCCCCCGAAAACCATCCGAGAAGTGCAACGACTGACAGGGATGATAGCCGCGCTGGGGCGCTTCGTCTCAAAATATGCAGAGAGGTGTCTCCCTTTTTTCAACGCAGTCAAAGGCCTCAAAACCTCGCCCTGGACAGAGGAATGCCAAACCTCCTTCGAGGAGCTGAAGCAGTATTTGTCCTCTCCACCGCTGTTGACAAAGCCGGAGCCCGGTGAGGAGCTAATCTTGTATCTATCTATAAGTACCCTGGCTCTGGCTGCGGTCCTAGTTCGTGAAGAGCGCAGCCAACAGAAACCGGTCTACTACGTTAGCAAAGCCTTGCACGACGCCGAAATAAGGTACCAGCGGGTCGAGAAATTGGCTTACGCGCTGGTAATGGCAGCCAGGAAGTTGAGACCGTATTTCCAAGCTCACACGATAAAGGTCCTAACTGACCAGCCGCTTAGACAAGTCCTCCACAAGCCAGATACTTCGGGACGATTGGTTAAATGGGCCGTGGAATTGAGTGAATTTGACATCCGGTACATGCCCAGGCCCGCGATCAAGGCTCAAGTATTGGCAGATTTCGTAGCTGAGTGCTCCATCCCCCAGCAGATCGCCGAACCTGAAATCGCCCAGGCCCCAGCAGCGAAAGGTACTACCACAGCCGGAGAACCGGCAGAAGATGAAGCCAGAGCAGGAACCATCCCCATGCTGCCAGTTGAGCATGATTTTTCAATCGCCGAAGCACTGTGGGAAGTGCACGTGGACGGATCTTCAAACAAGGCTGGTAGCGGAGCCGGTCTGGTTTTAACCGGGCCCGACGGTTTCACACTAGACTACGCCTTGAGGTTCGGCTTTCGCGCTTCCAACAATGAGGCTGAGTATGAAGCACTCCTCGCTGGAATGAATCTTGCAGTCCAGACCGGAGCCCAGAGATTGAAAGCTTATTGTGACTCCCAGTTGGTCGCCAACCAAATCCAAGGTATATACGAAGCCCGCGATGAGCGAATGATTAAATACCTCTCCCAGGTCCGGCAACTATCCTCCAAGTTCAGAAGTTTCGAGGTTGTCAGAATCCCCAGAACGGACAACACAAAGGCCGATGTACTGTCCAAGCTGGCCGCATCCGGATACACGACTCTCGGGAATATATGCATGGAGTTCCTACAGGCCTCCAGTATCGAAAGAAAGGCTGCTGAGATAATGCAGGTGGAACACGAGCCCTGCTGGATGGATGAGATCGTCGACTACCTGCGTAGTGGGAAACTGCCTGAGGCCAAAAGAGAAGCGCGCAAGGTGATCCAAAGAGCAGCCCGTTTTTCACTTGATGGCGAGAACTTGTTCAAAAGATCCTATACTCTCCCATACTTAAAGTGTCTCCGGCCCAGCGACGCCACGTATGCCCTGCAGGAGACACACGAAGGTATTTGCGGGGAGCACTTGGGGGGCAAAGCCCTGGCAATCAAAGTCCTCCTTAGAGGTCTGTATTGGCCAACGTTGAGACAAGACGCGCTGACCCTGGTAAAGAGATGCGAGAAATGCCAAAAGTTCTCCCCCACCATTCATCAGCCCGCCGTGTCTATGGCCCCAATTGTCAGCCCGCTACCCTTCGCTATTTGGGGAATGGATATCTTGGGCCCCTTCCCACCGGCCTCCGGAAGGCGCACCTTCGTAGTGGTGGCGATTGATTACTTTACCAAATGGGTGGAGGCTGAACCTCTAGCCCAGATCACCGAACAGAATGTGCAGAACTTCTTCTGGAAATCAGTAGTCTGTAGATTCGGGATTCCTCGCGTCCTGATAACAGACAACGGCAAACAGTTCGACTGCCGAAACTTTCGGAAGTTTTGCTCCGACCTGAAAATTGAGCAGCGGTTCACCTCTGTAGCACACCCACAGACCAACGGGCAGACAGAAGTCACAAACCGAATCCTGCTACAAGGGATCAAGAAAAGACTAGACGAGAAAGTTGGTCGATGGGCAGATGAGCTGTATCACGTCCTATGGGCCTATCGCACCACCCCGCGCACACCAACGGGCGAGTCCCCATTCAACCTGTCCTTCGGAACAGAGGCGGTAATACCTGTCGATGTAGGCACCCCGTCCGCTAGAATTTCCAACTTCAACGAACAGCTCAACGGTGACGGGCTCCGCGCGAATCTTGACTTATTAGAGGAGGCCAGAGAAGAATCCCGAATAAGAGTCGCCGCCTACAAGCAGAAAGTATCTCGCTACCATGACTCGAAGATACGTCCTAGAGAGTTTCGACTTAGAGATCTTGTCTTAAGGAAAGCTGCTATCTCCCAACCCAAGAAGGCTGGAAAGCTTTCCCCAACCTGGGAAGGGCCTTACCGAGTAAAAGAGGTGATTCGCCCGGGCAGTTATAGACTGGAAACACTCGAGGAACAACTGTTACCACATGCCTGGAACTCGAAGAACCTTCGCAAATATCATCAGTAGCAAAGTAGCCGACACACAAAAAAAAAAAAAAAAACTTTGTAAATATCTCCTGAATGTGAATGAAAGAACCTTCTCTTTTTGCAAATGCCTTCGTGTCTGTCAGATTTCTAAACCCAGTTCACTAAAGCTAGGGTACTCAACGTTTGGTTCGCCACGGCTCGTCTCCGCAAAGACCGGGAGCCCACTCCTGGTCCGGAACCAGCCCGGATGCAAAAACCAAAGCTCCTTCGAAACCCAGTTCACTAAAACTAGGGTACTCAACGTTTGGTTCGCCACGGCTCGTCTCCGCAAAGACCGGGAGCCCACTCCTGGTCCGGAACCAGCCCGGATGCAAAAACCAAAGCTCCTTCGAAACCCAGTTCACTAAAACTAGGGTACTCAACCTTTGGTTCGCCACGGCTCGTCTCCGCAAAGACCGGGAGCCCACTCCTGGTCCGGAACCAGCCCGGATGCAAAAACCAAAGCTCCTTCGAAACCCAGTTCACTAAAACTAGGGTACTCAACGTTTGGTTCGCCACGGCTCGTCTCCGCAAAGACCGGGAGCCCACTCCTGGTCCGGAACCAGCCCGGATGCAAAAACCAAAGCTCCTTCGAAACCCAGTTCACTAAAACTAGGGTACTCAACCTTTGGTTCGCCACGGCTCGTCTCCGCAAAGACCGGGAGCCCACTCCTGGTCCGGAACCAGCCCGGATGCAAAAACCAAAGCTCCTTCGAAACCCAGTTCACTAAAACTAGGGTACTCAACGTTTGGTTCGCCACGGCTCGTCTCCGCAAAGACCGGGAGCCCACTCCTGGTCCGGAACCAGCCCGGATGCAAAAACCAAAGCTCCTTTGAAACCCAGTTCACTAAAACTAGGGTACTCAACGTTTGGTTCGCCACGGCTCGTCTCCGCAAAGACCGGGAGCCCACTCCTGGTCCGGAACCAGCCCGGATGCAAAAACCAAAGCTCCTTCGAAACCCAGTTCACGAAAACTAGGGTACTCGACGTTGGTTTCGCCATGGTTCGTCTTGGCAAAGAATTAGGAGTCCACTCCTAAGTCCATGACTCCTACCTGGAGTGATAGTTACGCATCATACAAAAAGAAAACAGTATAAACTAGAGACGGACAAGCATTGAAGAGTTAAACAAACAAAAACTCTTTCCATTCATATGTTGGGGCCTCAGAGGACCATTACAAAAGGGAGTTGGGCCTCCAAGGGGCCATTACAAAAAGAAATCACACAATCGCCAAAAAAAAGGGAGGAGAAGAACTCAGGGCGCCTCATCGCCCCCATCCCGCGCTGGATCTTCCCCCGGGGGCAAGAGTGCGTCAGCTGCGGTCGGCTCCTCGCCAGTGAGCGTCGGTGGATCAGGTATAACCATCCTCGACAGGTCAACGCCCGGATTGGAATCCTTGACCTGCCCAAGGCAGTCAAAGAACCCTATCTTGTAGGCCTCACTGGATAGAAGAAGGAGTTCGTCCTCCTTCTCCTGAACGGCAGTCGCCTGCCTCGACAGGGCTCTCTCCCTCTGATCGTTGAGGGCTTCCGTCGCCTCCTCCTTCTGCGCGGCCAGCTTAGCGGCAAATTCTTCTCCCAGCCGCTTGATCTCTTCGGCAGATTTTTCCACGGACCTCTTCAGCTCCTTCGCCTCCTTCTTCAACTTCCCATTCTCCTCCTCAGACTTAGTTATAGCATCGGAGAATTTCTTACTCTTCCCCCGCAGATCATTGAAGTACACTCCGATCTGTAAAAATGCAGAGGAGCAAGTGTTAACACAAGCAAACAAAGCAGAAGGGAAGCAAAGAGTAAGCGTACTCGTCAGCCATCTTACCTGATAAAGAGAAGAGAATACGGCCTCTTCGGCCGTAGCCGGCGGCTCGTGGAGAACCTGCTGCTTGTCTTTGTCAAGGATGCATTTAGTCTGAATCTCTACAGCCACCCGGCTCTCTCCAAGGCCGGAATCAGTCTTTTGGACGGCCCAGTTCGGCCGAAAAACGTTATCACCGTGCCTCGACGGGGGCGGAAGGGTGCCAGCAGACGTCGCCACGGTCTTCGAGGATCCTGCGCCCCGGCCGGATGAACTCACCAGTTTCACCGAACTCTTGGGCTTGGGCTGGGGCGGTGCGTCCTGGGTCGGAGCCGGACTCGCCGTCTCTGGAGCCTTCCTTTTCTGGCCCTGACGGACAGTCCCGAAGGCCCCCTTCCTCATCTTATCCACTAGCGACTGCTGCTGCATCTCTGAAAGATAGCCAAAAACGAAACCAGTCAGGGACAAAAACAAAAAAAAAACAAAGGGGCGGAGAGACGAATTTTAAAGGAGGCTATCTACGTACGTGCCCGGGTCGCAGTACTAAGGCCCAACCCAACCAAAACCTCTTCCCCTTGGAAGTCTGAACAATCAACAGGCCCCTCACGGTCCAGCACATCCCGAAGTAGAGCGAGGGTTCTCGCATCCTCACCCTCGAGAAACGGTTTGCGACTCATCGCGACTGTATCCGGGGTTCCCCATTTCAAAGGGACCGGCCAAGGCTCGCTGGACTCCGTGTCCTCAACATAAAAGAAACTGTTCCTCCACAGGTGTATGGAGGTGGGAATGCCAGTGATCATTTTTATCTCCGGACGCTGGCTAATGTAAATCCAACCCCCACCCTTGTGCTTCTTCAATTGCGCACACGCGCGGAACAACGGTACTGACAAGTCCCTCCGAAGCCGGCCCCGAATGAGGTATACAAACCCCGTAAGCAGCCTCCACGAGTTCGGCGCCACTTGGGCCGGAGCTAGCCCGTAATGCTGAAGCACCGAAGCGAAGAAGGGGTGTAGAGGAAATCGGAGTCCGGCCCTCAGTGACTCGTCATATATACAAATGTCGGAGCTCTCGTTACAGGCTCTATCTCCCTCCATCGCCTCCCTCAGTCCAAACCTGGATGGGATGCAGTACTTATCCCTAATCACTGCCATGGCGGACTCATCCAGGTAGTTCTCCTCATTGAGAGCCTGTATGTTGTAGGTAGGGTTGGCATCCATACGGGCCCGTGCTACGACCTCAACGGCCCGGCCTGGTTGAAACGTTGTGGACGCCTCGCCGGCGTCACTACCAACACTCCCCCCTTGTGGAACGTAACTATCCGTTAGAAGCGGAGCGGTGTTCAGGTCTAATATCGCCTCGTCCTCCCCCTCCTCATCACTACCTATAACAGTCACACTCGCCATTTTCGGGGCCGGTGACCAAGTAGGCCTATCCTCGATCCTAATCAACGATCTAGACCCTGAACTACTAGAAGACGATTCCCCCGAACCGGACTCAGGACTAGAGCTACTAGACATGAAAGCAGGAAAAGAAATGAATGAGACGCGCTCAAGAAAAATTACCGGATCACACTGAATGCTCCCGAATCCACCGCCGTTCACAAAAACTACACGGCCCGAACTGACCCTCGCCGAACTGGACTTCGCCGAACCGACAGAGGAAAAAGAAGGGAGAAGGAGGAAAAGTAAAAAGTGAAAGTGAGAAGGCAAAACCCACTCTTATATAGATTTCTCTGAGGCGGTTTGCATTAAATGAAGGGCGCACGTCTCGAGGACGCCCGAGGGGTGCCACGTGTCTCGTATTAACGGCGGGCACAACTTTCGAGATAAGTTCCAAGCAGCCCGCCCCAAGCCGTACTGGATATAAGGCGTTTCGCAAAACGACAAAAGCAGCCCGGCCCAAGCCGGACTGGATATGACGCGTTTCGCTAAACGACAAAAGCAGCCCGGCCCAAGCCGGACTGGATATGACGCGTTTCGCTAAACGACAAAAGCAGCCCGGCCCAAGCCGGACTGGATATGACGCGTTTCGCTAAACGACAAAATTTAGTCCGGCCCAAGCCGGACTGGATCGCTAAACGACAAAAGGCAGTCCGGCGCAAGCCGGACTGGATATGACGCGTTTCACAAAACGACAAAAATCAGTCCGGCGCAAGCCGGACTGGGTCGCTAAACGACAAAAGGCAGTCCGGCCCAAGCCGGACTGGATATGACGCGTTTCGCTAAACGACAAAAGGCAGTCCGGCCCAAGCCGGACTGGATATGACGCGTTTCACAAAACGACAAAAATCAGTCCGGCCCAAGCCGGACTGGGTCGCTAAACGACAAAAGGCAGTCCGGCCCAAGCCGGACTGGATATGACGCGTTTCACAAAACGACAAAAATCAGTCCGGCCCAAGCCGGACTGGGTCGCTAAACGACAAAAGGCAGTCCGGCCCAAGCCGGACTGGATATGACGCGTTTCGCAAAACGACAAAAATCAGTCCGGCCTAAGCCGGACTGGGTCGCTAAACGACAAAGATTAGCCCGGACTGCCTCCGATTTCCGGACTGCTCCATTTACCGGACTGCTTCAGATTCCGGACTGCCTCTAAAATCCGGACTGCCTCTAAAATTCGGATTGCCTCCGATTTCCGGACTGCTCCATTTTCCGGACTGCCTCCCGATTCCGGACTGCCTCCGATTTCCGGACTGCCCCATTTACCGGACTGCTTCAGATTCCGGACTGCCTCTAAAATCCGGACTGCCTCCGATTTCCGGACTGCTCCATTTTCCGGACTGCTTCCAGATTCCGGACTGCCTCCGATTTCCGGACTGCCCCATTTACCGGACTGCTTCAGATTCCGGACTGCCTCTAAAATCCGGACTGCCTCTAAAATCCGGACTGCCTCCAATTCCCGGACTGCCCCATTTTCCGGACTGCTTCAGATTCCGGACTGCCTCCAAATTCCGGACTGCTTCAGATCCCGGACTGCCTCTAAAATCCGGACTGCCTCTAAAATCCGGACTGCCTCCGATTTCCGGACTGCTCCATTTTCCGGACTGCCTCCAATTCCCGGACTGCCCCATTTTCCGGACTGCTTCAGATTCCGGACTGCCTCCAAATTCCGGACTGCTTCAGATTCCGGACTGCCTCCAGATTCAGGACAAGCCTCGACCACTCTCGATCGGAAGCGTACCCCACCATATTTCCCCAAGTCACCATAATAACTTGGAGAACTGGGGGGCAACTGATGGGGTGCAACAGCGCAGCAGCCTGTTAGCTTCCAACACGTGGCTAGAGGAGGGCCCACCGCAGGACCCTCACCAGCGGGGGTAGTTTGGTAATTACACAGAGTAGGCGAGCTTGAGCCTATAGCTGGTCGACACCTGTCTGGGAGCATTAACTCCCCAACTACCCCAATTTCTCCCTATAAAAGGGCCTTCAAAGCTCATAAATCAGGGTATTGAAAATCTCACCCACCACTCTTACAAACACCCTCTTCACTCCGGCTCATACTGACTTGAGTGTCGAAGGGCCTGTCCGGAGTACACTCCGGGTCGGTCATTCTGACCTCGTTTGCTTCTGTGCAGCACACAGCTCATCTGGACTCTACATCCCTCCAGCTCGGCTCTTACGTCACTGCCATATCTGTTAACCGATTTTGGGCCTAACAATTTTATTCCGGTTATATTATGAGTTCAGAGACCTGAATCATCAATGTTTGGACTAATATTCAATCATGTTCATAAAAACTAAGACCCATTCAAAGATGCGACAGTCACAAATTTTTAAGGGAAGATATCATCGGATGCAAGTCACCTTTTAACAACAAATTTGTTCATGAACTGCCAAACTTACACTTGTAATTTACTTCTGTTACCAAATTCTAAGTAAAAACAGAAAGAGAACCTTCCAAAAATAGAGACAAAATTTATGCTAATTTTTGGAGGTTAACAATTCGAGTCTTCTTTCAAATGGCTTTGGTTTCGTAATATTTGGATTTCAGATGATTATTTTATGAATATTCTCGTACAGTGAGTCTACTCTGCCTGAAATCTGGGTTCGAGTTCTGTTACGACTTAAAAATGAAGGTCTTATGATCTGCTTTAGGTTTTGATGTGTTTGTAAAATTATAGATTTTTGAGTCTTCTTTCAAATGGCTTTGGTTTTATAATTTTTGGATTTCATATGAATATTTTTCTGATTTATTGAATGGGTTGTGATTATGATTATGTAATTACTTACGAAAATAGGAATAAGACTTTGGGTAACTGATGGCAGTTATACTTGAGTTGTTGTTTGTTCATAATTCTGAAATTTGAATAAGGTTGATCTATTGCAGTTAGATGTCTTAGAATTCTGAAATTATGCATACAAACCCAAAGCCAAATGTGAATTATCAACTTTACATTCATTTCAATTCTAAGTTGTTGTTGAGAATTAGGAGTTCGGACAGTTAATTAGGGATCGAGGCTTTATTTCTTAGGGTCTTTACTTAAAAGAATTCAGTGGAAGGATAGTTTAGTAATTCAAGTTGATTAGATTTTCTTTCATTATTGTAAAGGGATATGATGGAGCTGTCCGAAGCCTCCCCCTTTAGGAGGCATGCTTTGTCTCATTAGAAAGTCATCTCTAGGAGAAATACTTTGTCTCATTAGCACCCTTATAGGATTATTCCCTCTTATAGAGACTGATAAAATCTTTTCGATAGTTATTCCTATTTATCATTGCAAGGGCAATGATAAGATTACTTGGAGCACTTCTATAGGAGACAGGCTTTGTCTCATTAGCATCAGTTGTCTCTCCACCTTTTGGGAGACTAGTTCAGTCTCACTAGCACCTATCTTCCCCTTTCTAGAGCTACTAGTTAGGAGTCTATTCATTAGTTTTAGGAGTTTGTAGGAGCCAGTCCTTTAAACTTAATGACAGTCCATTGGTATAGGAGTTTGTCATTTAGCTTTGTTTTATCTCTTCCTTAAAGACTTGCTCAGTCTTGTTAGAGCTTTATCTTCTTGGGATTCTTAGTTTATTCATCTTGGGACACTAGTTCACTGGTTTAGGGATTCCCCTTAGGCTATAAGGATTCTGTCTTTAGTGTTAACACTCTACCAGGCTGTGGAGCATGGAGTGTGGTCTTATAGGTTCTCTTTAGCTAAAAGGGTGAAAACATCTTAAAAAGACAAAAATATTAAGAAAAGTTAAAATGACAACAAAAACATCAAAAAAGCTAAAAAGCATTAGAAAAAGTATTTTGAAAAATCTGTTTCCGAACTACGTTGGCTTGATCATCTTCCACGGGGACGTAGGCAGCTTGGGACTATCATCCCAAGTCTAGTCAAACCTTTCAAAAAACCATTTTAACAAAATCTTTCAAACTCTTTTAAAATTTTCTTTCTTTGCAGTAGGAGTCTGTCCTAGATGTCATAGAGAATCATAGAGTTAGGAGTGCCTCAGTTAGGTCAGTTGTACACATCGTCAACTGATGACTAGCATAAGGTTCACTTAGATAGCCTATCTTTTTCTTTAGGATAAGCCTAGTTACACATAGGATATAGGGCTCACCTACATTAGTCCAGGGTTAAACTTGCATTTAGATTAGGAGCATATAGGGTGTCCTAAAATTCACAATCAACTTCAATCTAATCTAATCATCTTCAATAAGCTTTAATCACCAGTCCAGTCTAGTTTGTCAAGTCTAGTTTAGTGGTTCTAGGCACAATAGACATTGTACTTTAGAATAGCGTCATCGAACTACGTTGATCTTGATTCCAAAAAAGGCTTGGAAACGTAGGCAGCTTGGACAGCCATCCAGGTCCAGATCACCCTATACACATTTTTATTGGATTTTAGAGTTTAGGACTTATGAATTATTACTTATCTTTATCTCTTGCATAGGGGCATGCTAGTGTGTTTAGTTCTTTGTCGTGAGTACTTACTCTTTAGATAAATTTCCTGTGTAGTTTTATATACTTGTTCACATGTTTAGCTGTAGTGTATCTGTTTCTTATTGTTTTGATTACATTCTTAGCTGCAGCATTATCTATCTCTTCTTGCCTTGATCGCATGCTCTATATGCTTATTCACATGCTTAGCTGTAGCGTTTACTTGTTCTTTCTATCTCTCGATTATTTGCTTAGTTGTAGCTCTTTGCTGCTTATCTGCTCATCTTATCTTTTGATATCTGTTTGTATTTGGTTATCTGGTTATATTTTACCATCTCTTGATATTTGTTCCCATATTGCATGATTTTCGCCCAAAATTCTTCAAAAATAATAAAAAATGGCATATGAGATCGAGTTTTCTATGGCGAGTGGGGTGCCTAACACCTTCCCCACTCGTAACCAGGCACAGACCTTGCTTATTCTCTGGTTATCTTTTGCACAGAGCAATTTATGGGTTCCAGGCTTACTTCCTGGATGGCGACTCTTCTTTATATTTAGGTACGTCTTGGTTCCGAGTTCCACTCCGAATCAAAAGATATCGCACGCCATAGACTCATGTTGTGAGGGTACTATATTTGAGAGAGCCGCAGCGGAGCTTTCCAACTCGTGTGGAGATCGAGAGGCCCGTGGGGTCTCATCCCACCGTCCACGCCTCGAGAACGGGGTCCCACAGTCTCCTCAAATCATCCATCTCAATCTCACGTAAGGCTCGTTCAAGAACCAAGGCTTCTTCGACGTTTGGTCAGCGACAACGATGACCGGCCATGAAACCTAAGCTCTGATACCAAATTGTCACCAAACAAATGGAGAAGAGAGGAGGAAACACAAGTGAAAAACAGAGATGAAACAACCCGCCACCCAAAGGAATCCACCCAAGGGATAATAGCAAATAAGACAAGAAGAAATCCTTCTTCTTCAAAAGCCAAAGGCTAAACTTGATTC
Organism: Tasmannia lanceolata; assembly: GCF_043159265.1. NCBI lineage: Eukaryota > Viridiplantae > Streptophyta > Magnoliopsida > Canellales > Winteraceae > Tasmannia > Tasmannia lanceolata. The sequence goes on along the minus strand of NW_027518684.1, from coordinate 29,339,907 downwards.
AAACTCTTTGTAGACGTCTGTTCTCCACAGCTCAAATAAACTTTTAAGTAGACATGGAACAACCCTCCAGCCATAGGTGCATTTCCAAAGGCTTGAACAACATTTTCTAACTTGACAACACAAGTTCCAAGAAAAAAGGGAGAGGAAAACTAAAGTTACTTTAACTAAAAATTAAGGCTATCTTACTAAACTTAATGGGGATCTTTGGGACTTAATAAAGCATAAATATAGGGTAGTGATAAATCGACTCCCTATGTGTCTATCTCTCTCCTCTTTCTCTCGGGAGTCGATTTAAGATATATGGGTGTTGATTTATCACTCCACTAAATATAACATAAAAAATAACTTAAATCATATCCAAAAATGTTGGGAATAATGGGCTGGACAGCAGGCAAAAACAAACCCAAATCTGCTGAAATTCATATGTTGCAGGCAACTTAGACCCTTCTCAGAAAAATAGCCATAACTCCCTCCACAAAACTCCGATTCACGAACCGTTTGTTGCATTGGAAAGTAGACTTGTAGATCTTTCCAATCATGTATGGCTTCTCATATTTAAAGCTGTGTGTAAATCCAGGTTTGACCCAAAAGACACCCCAAAATCATGGACTGCAACCGCATGTGTTTTTAACCCTTTTAAGTTTGGGGCCTAGTGTGCCTAGTGGGCTCGGTTTGAGGATCCATCGAGATAACTCCGGCGTCAATAATCATCTGTAAATAATAAGTAAAACCGATGGCCATAATTGCTCGGGATTGGAGCTGGTCCCCATAAATCAGAATGTAACATTTCTAATGGATTGTTAGTGCGTAGATCAGATAATTGAAAAGGAAGTTTACAATGTCTTCCAGCAAGGCAACTAGAACAAATTAAATTATCACAAGGAAGAGAACTAACACCAATCTGTTTAAGAGAAATTAATTGACGAAGCACCTTATTTGAAGGATGAAAAGAAATGAAGGAAATTATGAGAGAGAGAGAGAGAGTCTCTCTTCTTGGGAAATGTGAGGTGGTTGGAAAAAAGAGGGAAAAGGCTTATGGAGTTAGGTTTAGTCTTTGACCTTGGGAGTAGTACTGGGATCAAAAGAAATGAAGGAAATCGAGAGAGAGAGAGAGAAGCTTGCCTTGTACTGTTGTGAGGAAGGACAACTCTAAGATCAAGAGGAAAATAATATATTTGAGGAAGACTCAGATTAGGAAGAGCATGTTCATGGCCCGCTCTGATACCATGAAGATGGACATGAGTTTGAGAAAATAGAAGAGATTGGGAAAAAGTTCTGCGTGCAAATCACACTGCAGAGTTCTTATATTTATAGAAATATTGTTGATAATTATACAAATATTTGATGTATACAATCCCACAAAAAGTGGAGTGCAACATGTATCCATAAAGTCTTGCTTATCAATAACAAATCCGGCAAAGAGGATTATCCACATAACAGTAACCACGTGGAGATTAGGAAGATCAACTTACAAATTTTGTGCTAATTATGTTTAAAAATCTATTCACATTTATTAGGAAATTCATTTCCGAAATAAAAATAAATAAAAATTCATTTTAAATATTTTGCGTAGACATGGACTTAAACTCATGTATGTTGATGTATAAATGATCAAACAACACCAACTCTAACAGCTTAACCTTTTGGAATCATTGGTTGTTTTACATTAATGTAAGATATGGGTTAGTTTATGATGGATACAAAATTCCAATGAAAAATATGAGTAGCCAAATGTACAATTGGAGTCCACTTTTTCAATGATCCAAACCATTTATCTGTAGGACTTGCTACAGATGGGACATGTTCCAAAACTCACTCTCAATATATGGTCGATTTTATCCCTGTAATTTGCTGTTTCTAGATGGGCGGTGACAAATCAAGGAATCAATGGTCTGTACGTATTCAGGGCCAAGCAATAGTATGGCTAGGATCATGCGATAGGAGTGGATTTTGATGCATGGACAGATAAATGGTTTGCATTATTGCACAAGAGGGCCCCACTTCTACATGCTCATCTTTATGTTTGAAAAAAATATGTGGAGAATTGCTAGCAATTCTGTTTTGTTAAAAAGAATGAAATTGGCTCCCGTAAAACATGCAGAAGAAGACAAGGAGGAGATCTCTATCCCCATATATCACAAAAAACGCTGTGAAAATTAAAATGATCAAATCATCGGTCATTTTCAGTTTCATCTTTTTTTTTTCCTGGACGGAGTCCCATTTTGGAAGTGTTTACTAAATATGTGCATGCATTATATAATAGAGGATTGATAAAAAAAAAACCATTTACAAGGGTGCCCCTATTTGAAAAACATTAGCAATAAAATACTAATAAAGAAAATCCAAACATTAAATCCTAACCTCAAGGCTCCTAGAAAAAATTGAAATAAAATTGAATTAAAATACATCATAAATAGAAAATATAGCTGAATTAAAATACATCATAATCACACAGTAGTTCAAATTCCATGCCAAAAGTTTCTTCAAATCAAGATATGGATAAAGCTGTACATTTGAGAAAGAGGCAATCTAAGATGAAAAACATACATGCATATCTACTTTTATCAGCCCAAATCTTTTTTACTCCATTAAACCTACCGACATCAGATAAAGCTACCTCATGTCGCAGTCAAACTTCTCCAATTTTCCACATGATGGACCACATGCATTTACAAGTTAGAAAAAAGACAAGCTTGTGGCGGCGTTATCCTCTTACAAGAAACCAACGGTATCAGATACTACCACTTGTTGGGCTTTCATTGGCCAATCTCCTTATTAAAAAGGGCAGCTCTCATCCACTGTTTTATCATCAAAGCCAAACATGGCATTCCTCTCACAGTTGTTAGTTTTGCTCCTTGGAGTGGTGGTACTTACCACTCCCTCTCAAGCTGACTATGGCCATGAGCCACCTAAGAAGGAACCACCAAAATACAAGCCTCCATTTAAGAAACCACCCCCAGAATACAAGCCCCCTCCATATGAGAAGCCACCTCCAGAACACAAGCCCCCTCCTTATGAGAAGCCGCCCTACGGTCACTACCCCGGTCATCCTCCAACTGAAAAATCCTCAGAATATTATAAGCCACCATATTATAAGCCACCATATTATAAGCCGCCACCATATGGTGGTCACTACCCCGGCCATCCTCCAACAGAAGAATCCTCAGAATATTATAAGCCACCATATTATAAGCCACCGGCTTACCGTGGTCACCACCCCGGTCATCCCCCAACTGAAGAATCCTCACAATATTATAAGCCACCATATTATAAGCCACCATATTATAAGCCACCGCCTTATGGTGGTCACTACCCCGGCCATCCTCCAACTGAAGAATCCTCAGAATATTATAAGCCACCATATGGTAAGCCACCGCCAAAGTACGAGCCTCCACAGAAGAAGCCGCCACCTTACGGTGGTCACTACCCTGGCCATCCTCCAACGAAGAAGGCTTAGAATGTTACTTATAAGCTCCAAGTTCCTACCATAAAACACCCTACAAGTCTCTCCTATAAAGCCATCGTTAAGTGTGTTTTAACTTACTATGCATCTATATAGAAATAAGATGTGCCATTAGTGGCTTCTTTTTGAACTCTCTATATGTGAAGTGCTTTTCTTGTTTTAGTGTGTTTGAATTTAGAAGAAAAAATTACGTGTGTTTTAACTTACTATGCATCTATATAGAAATAAAATGTGCCATTAGTGGCTTCTTTTTAAACTCTATTTCTATATGTGAAGTGCTTTTCTTGTTTGAGTGTGTTTGAATATAGAAGAAAATATTACGGGTTCCCTCTGCACGGTCGCAAATATATAAGTCAATAGAAGTCCTGCTCTTCACGTCCATGGTGTAAAATAATACATCTCATTTTATCAGTAGGAAAAATGATGTTCCACAGATAGTACAACCAACCAGTAAACCCAACAAAACCCCCATCCCGCCACGTGATGAGGAAAGAAAGATTTCACCCACTCATCCATTCATAAATATATTTAAATGATTTTATGATATAAAAATATAAAAAGGGAAATGTTATCAACACTACTGTATTTTGATAAGGGCACTCCTCACTTTATTAAAAGTAAAGTATGGCCCGAACCATAGGATGATCCAAACGGTCCATTAGATGGGCCACAACCTAAATAGATTGTGCCCCAAAAATCATTTCCATAGGTTGATCCTAAGCCTCCGATCTATAGAAGGTTATGATCAACCCTCTAACATTCAGATCGGAGGGTTAGGATCAATTATGGAAATGATTTTTGGGGCACAACCTATTTTGGCTGCGGCCCATCTAATGGACGGTTTGGATCATCCTATGGTGCTGGCTATACCGTACTTTTAATAAAGTGAGGAGTGCCCTCATCAAAATACAGTAGTGATGATAACATTTCCCTATAAAAAATGCTACACTGAAGTGCGCCCTAGCAAAAACTGTCTACAAGGACCATACCCACAAAGTGCATTTATTATATAGGGAAATAATATTTATGAAAATATTTAAAAATATCATCATGCCAGCACAAAAAAGAGGGACACAAGTGAGGCCGGTGTTGAAGGATAAATGATTAAATAACACCAACTCTAACAACTTAAGCTTTTGGAGTAACTGGTTGTTTTCACATTAGTGTCGCTCTTGGAGTGGTGGCTCTCACCACTCACTGTCAAGCCGGCTCATGGCTATATCCCAACTGAGAAGAAACCAAGTAAACCCAGAACACAAGTTACCTCCATTTCAGAAGGCTCCCCCAAAACAGAAGAGACCATTTCCTATATAAAGCCCTCTACATTGAAAAGCCCCCTCTATTTGAGAAGCCACATCTAGGACACTAGCCCTCACCATTTCAGAAGCCACCTCTAGAATGTAGAATTTTAGGAACACAAACACAAGCACATAAAGAATATATGATGCTTTTCTTGAAAAATAAAATCTATAAAATAAGAAATGCCTTTTTACTGAAGAAGTAAAAGTTGCTGCTGTTTTTTTTTTTATTAGGACTATAAAGCCTTTTTTTCTTCAGTAATATCTGATACCACTTTGTTGAAATTAAGGAACTAAAAAAGATGGAAGAAGAGAAAAAGAAAGACTTTTTATTGAATAAGATAACACACAAGATAGTGGACACGTTTTTATTTTACTTTTCCTCGTACCCTAATAACCAATACATACATCCCTTTCAATAGTTGTTGGTCATGCATTCAGTAACCCGCAAAAGCTCACACGTTTCCTAGTCCTTTTTAATCCTACATATACGTGGAACTAAGTAGATAAAGTCAAACACCTATAAAATAGCTATTGATTAATAATAAAACTCTTCAACTGTCCTATCAGGATAGTCTCCTTTTAAACTCAAGATAAGGATAAAGGCTTCTGTGGGGCCTGTTAGAGAATAAAATCAAATCAAGATCAAATCTTCTACCATTTCAAAAAAAGATCAAATCTTCTTGATTGGGCTATATTGAGAAGTAGGGTTAGATTAGGTAAGTGAATTAGATTAGGCTAATCTCTTTCATAGTTATCTTATTCTCTTGCTAAGTTTATCATTTGAGTGTTCCATATATGCTTATTCTAATTCATCCAAGTTTAGTGAAATCATAAATTTTATCATGGTATCAGAGCCAACGACCTTTTGAAGTTTAGTGAAATCATAAAATTTATCATGCTTATTGCTTCATTTCTTTTGAAGTGCGTGCCTGAAAGAGAATTTTAATTTCATGAGGATCAATAATCAAGCCGAGTCATGATTTCTTGTCCATTTTGGCATTGGTCCACAGTGACTCATCTTGCTCATCATGGCCCATTCTGGCCATCAAGGGTCATTTCTTGCCCATTTCGGCATTGGTCTTCGTGACACATCAACGAGCGGTGTCTTTTTCGGCAATCAATATTTGCCATCATCAAGGGCTATTCATCATGAAATTTTGGCAGTGCACTTCGAATCAAAGAATCAAAGGATGATATTTTCTTAGGGGAATTATAATGGAAAATTTTATATTGGGAAATTTTTTTGTTTGTAATCAAACGTATGTCAATTTTTCATTCTACATACGTTTTAGGGGGCAAATTAGAGAATAAAATCAAATCAAGATCAAATCTTCTAGATTTGATTTGGTTGGGCTATATTGAGAAGTAGGGTTAGATTAGGCAAGTGAATTGGATTAGGCTAATCTCTTTCCATAGTTATCTTATTCTCTTGCTATGTTTATCATATGAGTGTTCAATAAAAACACTCCTTATGCTTATTGTAATTCATCAAAGTTTAGTGAAATCATAAAATTTATCAGGCCCCACTAGTTTTAATTAATATTTCCAACATAGGACACAAGCCCTCACCTATAGAACAGAAGGCCCCACCACCATCAAACCATCTTTAATTAAGTACCTCAACTTAAGATGCAGCTATATTTAAAGAAAAGAAGCCATTAGTGGCTTCTGTTTTACCTGTCTATGAACTGGTGAAGTAGTTTTGCTGTTTTACTGTGTTTGAAATTACTAATAAAGCATGCCTGGGTGGCGATGCCAGAAATTTTGCACAAGGGGGGCAAAAGTTATAGTAATTTTTTACTATCTTAAAATTAAGATACAAAAAATTTCTATCTGAAATTTTGCACGAGGTGGCAAAAATTATAGTAAATTTTGCACAAGTGATATAAAAATGGTAAAATTAAAGTTTCAAACTTATTTTCTATCTTAGGGATAATTGAAAAGGGGATAATTGAAAAGGGGGCATATTTTTAAAAAAATGGGGTAAATATAAAAAAATATTAAAAAATAAAGGTATATTTTTTTTTTTTCCAAAAAATTAAGGGGGAACTGTCCCCCTTTCTTGTCAAGTGCCGTCGCCCCTGCTTCATATCTGCTCATTGGGAAAATGTCTGAGAGAGAGAGAGAGAGAGAGAGAGAGAGAGAGAGAGAGAGAGATTTGTTTCATGATGGAAAATCTCACTAATTGCACCAACGATATTTGGTATTTTACATTGAGCATTGGACCACACATCTCACAACTTGCACCAAGGATATCTGAATTTTATATTGGGCATTGGACCACACCACGGATATTCTCTTTTGGAACCGTGGCCCCATGGTGACTAATCCTTAGACGGTCTTGCGTCTGTTGTCTGAGTTATATGACAAGCAGGGCCATCTAACATTCCCTGTATATCTTAGGGGTTATTACATAGAAATAGAAGAATTTTAAACTGAAGGGTGCCCTTTCAAAAAACCAACTATGACTCACTTCTACAGGTCCTTCTGAAAAAATTAAGTGCATTTATTGTTCTTTTGATTTTATATATTTGCTTGCACCCTTTTCATATTCTACTTCAACATGTTATATTGGAGTTTCTCTCCAACACCGTGGCATGGGTTTCAATCCCCCACGAGATTATTTTAGATGCCGCTTGCTTTGATCTCCATCTTGTGTTGCTGCTCCACGCTCCCTGCATGAGCCTCCCTCTCCTTTGTATATGTATGTTTGAAATCTCAAGGAAAATAAATACGAAGAAATGGAAAAAGAAAACCATGAGAAAACGAGACGGATACGGAACAATAGGGCTATGATACCATGTTAGATTAGTGATGAAGAAAGGATGTGCCTTCAGAGGGAGAGAAGAAGGTATGCTCATTCAAGAGAGGGAAAATGAGAGATTATGCTGATGGGGTTATATGTTTGCATAGAAGCATAATACAGTACTGAGGAAAGGAGGATGTGCCTTCATGGGGAGAGAAGGTATGCTCGTTCAAGAGAGGGAAAAAGAGAGATTATGTTGTTAGGGTTAGATGTTAGCATATATGCTAACATAATACAGTTGAAAAGACAAAATACCCTTTTACCGTATGCTCTCAACAAAATAAAATCATAACTACAAGCCCCTCGAAAAAATCGCAATAAAATTGAATTAAACTACATCATAAATAAAAAATATAGCCAAAATTAGAAAAGTTTAAAATTCCAAATTGTTTTGTTGTTAGAGCACAGCCAACCATGAATCTAAGCAATTTATCTGTTAACCTAAGAAAGTTCATTGTCCCAGATTTGTTCTGATCTTTAGACATTATTCTAAAAAGACAAAGAATAAGATATGAAATAAGTCCGTAGTCCACATTCAATGTAAAAAAGTCCTCTAATGAAGAATTGGTTAAAGTAGATTTGAGAAAAGAGGCAAATCTAAGATGAAAACCTCCACGGGCATATCTACCTTTCCCATCAAAGTTCTCTTTGAAGCGTTGAAGCCCACAGACATGAAATAAACAGACAAAGAAACATCCTTTAAAGCTTACTCATTTGCATTCAGACTTCACCAATTTTCCACATACAAGGCCCACAAGTATTTGAGAATTATCAAAAAAGACAAAACTCAGTACTGCATTGTTTTCTTGCATTTTACCACCAAGGAAACAATGGTATCGAATGCCACCACGTGCTGGGCTTTAATTGGCCATGTTCCTTATAAAAGGTCAGCTATCATCTACTGTTTTATCATCAGAGCCAAACATGGCATTCCTCTCACACTTGTTAGTAGTGTTACTCCTTGGATTGGCGCCTCTCATACCTCACTCTCAAGCTGGCTATGGCTATGGCCCCCTGATAAAAAACCACCGTTCAAGAAGCCTCGCCCATAATACTGTCAGAGATTTTCAAAAGCGAAATGTTATCAGCACTACTGTATTTTGATGAGGGCACTCCTCACTTTATTAAATGTACGGTATGGCACGCACCATAGGATGATCCAAACAGTCCATTAGATGGGCCACATCCTAGATGGGTTGTGCTCCTAGAAAAAATTGAAATAAAATTGAATTAAAATACATCATAAATAGAAAATATAGCTGAAATTAGAAAAAAAAATTAAAATTCGAAATCATTGTATGTTTGTCACACCTTAGAAGGTTAAATGCTCAAAATGGTTATGATCTTTACAATTTAATTGGACCAAGTAAAGAAATATTATATATAATCACACAGTAGTTCAAATTCAATGCCGAAAGTTTCTTCAAAACAAGATATGGATAAAGCTGTCTATCTGAGAAAGAGGCAATATAAGATGAAAAACACCACATGCATATCTACTTTTATTAGCTGAAATCTTCTTTACTCCATTAAACCTACCGACATCAGATAAAGCTACCTCATATCGCAGTCAAACTTCTCCAATTTTCCACATGATGGAGCACATGCATTTACAAGTTAGAAAAAAGACAAGCTTTATGGCGGTGTTATACGCTTACAAGAAACCAACGGTATCAGATGCTACCACTTGTCGGGCTTTCATTGGCCAATCTCCTTATGAAAGGGCAGCTCTCATCCACTGTTTTATTGTCAAAGCCAAACATGGCATTCCTCTCACACTTTGTTAGTTTTACTCCTTGGAGTGGTGGCACTTACCACTCCCTCTCAAGCTGACTATGGTCATGAGCCACCTGAGAAGGAACCACCAAAATACAAGCCTCCATTTGAGAAACCACCCCCAGAATACAAGCCCCCTCCATATGAGAAGCCACCCCCAGAACACAAGCCCCCTCCTTTCGAGAAGCCGCCCTACGGTCACTACCCTGGTCATCCTCCAACTGAAGAATCCTCAGAATATTATAAGCCACCTGTCATGCCCCAAACCCCACCCTGGGCATAGGATGTGGTAGCGCCGTACACCTGCAAGACAACTCTCACAAATGCACAAGGCTACAAAGCAGATAACAGAAATAACCGGGCATTCCATAACTAAATATCAAAGTTCAATTTAATGCGGACCCATCAGAGCCAAATCAAATTTCACCTCTCCCCCAAGGGTCAAGGCAAAAATAAACAATATTGTCTTTACATCTTATTCAAAGTACTTACTTCCTAATGAACTGAAAACAAATAACCTAATCTCTGAGTCAAAATCCAAATTCCAAAACTAAGCGTCATGTTCCTCGTTAACCTCACGAGGGTCAAAACCTGAAAATATTTTATAACCACAGACAGCTGACAAGCACAGTACATAATAAAATACTACTCTAAGTACATTCTAAGCATGCCAAGGTTTAATATGGTTCGGATATTAGAGTCAAAACAGAAGACTGAGTTCACAGCTGAATAATAGGCACAAGGTAAATATGTGTGCATGTCAAATATGATTCTGAATTAAAGTACAATAAGCAATTCAATGTCTAAGTTCTGATCAAAGTCAAAGGTTTTTAGAATTCAAATGTTATGGTCAAAGCCATATGGTGTTCAGAGTTCAAATACACTTCAGAATCATCGGCATGGCTAGAAGACATGTTATTGTTTATCCACCGACAGTCCACGGTGTTAGAAGACATGTTATTGCTTATCCACCGACAGTCCACGGTGTCAGAACTAGTTCCTCAAATTCAGATACAAGTCGAAAGGGCCAACATTTTATCCCACTGACGGGCCAGAAGTTCCAGTGTACTACCCCCACGGTGGGTCCAGAGTTGCCAAATGTTTTACCCCCATATGGCACGGTCCAGAAATCATCCAAGCTTCCACAGAAGTGTTCAGAAGGTATCAAGGGTTCATGTTCAGATAATTTTAATTATTCAAATGGTTCAAATGATTCAAAGTTCTAAACAGTAGTTTCGAAGGTTCAAAATTCAGAACATATATTCATAATGGTTATTTCAAAGATTCAGGGTTCAAAACAGTTATTCCAAAGGTTCAGAGTTCAGAACAGTTATTTCAGAAGTTCAGACGTCAGAACAGTTATTCCAAAGGTTCGGAGTTCAGAACAGTTATTTCAGAGATTCAGAGGTCAGAACAGTTATTCCAAAGGTTCAGAGTTCAGAACAGTTATTTCAGAGATTCAGAGTTCAGAACAGTTATTTCAGAGGTTTAGAGGTCAGAACGGTTATTCCAAAGGTTCAGAGTTCAGAACAGTTATTTCAGAGGTTCAGAGTTCAGAACTGTTATTTCAGAGGTTCAGAGGTCAGAAAAATTATTCCAAAGGTTCAGAGTTCAGAACAGTTATTTTAGAGGTTCAGATACTTCTAAATATTTGAATAGTTCTAAAGATTCAAAATTCAAAACGATGGTTCCAAAGGTCTAAAGTCCAGACAGATATTCATACAGTTGTTTCAAAGTTTCTAAAGTAGCAGTGGGTGAAACAAAACGGCATGCTAGACTTAAAGCAAATCCCAAGGTTCAAAGGCATCAATACAGGTTTCCAAAGTCAATACTGATTCAAATGAGAAGGTTTTATAATACCCAAAGTAGTACGTTATTACGTACCTCAAAGATGTTCGATCCCTTTCTAAATTCGGATTACAATTCAATATCCTGAACAAGTCATAAGTAACAAATAAGGGCCCTAAAAAAGTAACCCATTCTATGGCTGTTTTTAGTATTTTGGTGATATCATTATTGTAATGTTTTCAAAACTTATTGAAACTATTTTTAACAGAAATATGATGTTTTTCGCCTATCCGTAGAGTATAAGAACGTCGAAAACGGATAAGAAACGAATAAGTTATGAATTTCTGAAGTTTTGAAAAATTGTCACGCCGGCCGTCCGAGAATTGCGAACGTCCGAGGATCTACTGTCACCAAATGTGGTAATCACGGACGTCCGCCCCACGCGCGAACCCAGATTTCTCCAAAATGCAATTTTTCACCATTTTTGCACTAAAACGGCCATAACTCCTTCATTTGACTCGTATCGACGAGAGGAATCCATCTAATCCAATTCCACGCTCGAAAATTCTCAAATAACAAGGTTTCTATAGATACAAACAAATTGATCTTGAGTTCTTTGGAAGGTTCAACACGAAACGAATCCCAAGGAATCCAAGATCTACCATGGACTTGGCCATAGACTAAAACCAAGGCTCTAATCACACATCTTTTCACATCAAACCCCAGTTTAGGGTTCTTTTCATTCGTTTAACCATTAAAGATTAATAATCTTACTTTGGTTTGCGATTTCTTTTCTTGTAATTCGCTCTTCCTCTTTTTCTCCATGAAGATCTCTTCTCAGGGCTGCAAAGATGGTTTAGGGTTTCTGAATCTCTTATAAGATGTATTTATAGGCTTTATTAGGAAGCCCTAATCTGAGTTAACATGAAAAGACAAAAATGCCCCTCTTTTAAAGAGGGGGGCGAACATTTAAGAGGGAGGTATTTTGGGTATTTACACCACCATATTATAGGCCACCACCTTATGGTGGTCACCACCTCGGCCATCCTCCAACTGTAGAAACCTCAGAATATTACAAGCCACCTTATAAACCACCATATTATAAGCCACCGCCAAAGTATGAGCGTCCAAAGAAGAAGCCGCCACCTTACGGTGGTCACTACCCTGGCCATCCTCCAACGAAGAAGGCTTAGAATGTTACTTATAAGCTCCAAGTTCCTTCCATAAAACACCCTACAAGCCTCTCCAATAAAACCATCGTTAAGTGTGTTTTAACTTACTATGCATCTATATAGAAATAAGATGTGCCATTAGTGGCTTTTTTTGAACTCTATTTCTATATGTGAAGTGCTTTTCTTGTGAAAATCCGATGTAGGGGGGTCCCAAGTTATACTGGATTGGCAACACAATGAGGAGAGAGAATATGGTTGTTTAAGAAATAGAATCTACCAATTTAAAACCTTTAAACCGATTTTAAGATTAAGAGATCAAGAATCAATATTCAAGTTAAATCTAATGGTGCAATGCAAATAAAAGAGCAAAGAGATAGAAAGAGTGCACCCGAGATTTAAAGTGGTTCGGTCCTCAAATCCAAGGCCTACTCCACTCCACCAACCAAACCCGTTGATGGCTTCACTATTTGATCTTCTTAACCTTGGCGAAGATCGAATGCCAATTACAATAGCTTTAACTTTGGTGGCTATCCTCACCCCAATAGCTTTAACCTCGGTGGCTATCCTCACCACGGAGAATGGGCTTCGCTTCTCCGAATACTCGCCCGAATACAACACTCGAAGGTTTGAAAGAAAGAAATGAAAAATCCCTCACAAGGGTTACAAAATGGATGTACAAATTTGAGCCTATGATCCAAATCCTAAAGATGGTGATGAGAGGCACAATTGAAGTTTGATTCACTCTTGGATATTCAAATGAAGTTTTAGAGTGTTAGGATCTCTAGTTTGAATGTTTAGAACACCCATATTTATAGGAAAAACAAAATATGACCGTTCAGTGGCATTACGGTAATTTCTGGAAAATTCCCAACGGCTCAAAATCCGACCGTTGTAGTGTTCTCGGAGTTCCGAGAAAAAATCTCGGAGTTCCGGGAATTCTAACAGAAGATGAAAAAATGTCTACTGGACCATTTCTCGGAGTTCCGAGAATTCTCGGAGTTCCGAGAAGCCTATGAAGAGCAGATTTTCAATTCTGTTTTTGGGCTTCCAACTTAACACCAAGTTGGGATTGCTTATGAGGGTTCCAAGGTGTTGGAACTCCACATATACAATCACATATATTTTTAGGGTGTGTGAGATTAACTTAATTATGCCTCTTAAAGCCTAATCTAGGTTTGGATCAATTACATTCTAAAAGACAAAAAATGGTCTTCAATATGAATTTCTTCATGTCTTCAAGTCTTCATGACTTCTTGCTTGATGACTTTGGCCTTCCAATTAGTGGTCCAATGTGAGCTTCTTGGCTTTCAATCCAAGCATCCTTGATCTTACTTTATCATAATCTACAACTTAGACAATCAAACACATTAGTGATAAAAGATCACTTGTGTATTGGAATCATCAAAACAAGATGGGAATGCCAAGGTAAAAACCATTGGGCTTACAATCTCCCCCTTTTTGATGATGACAAGCACAAGAGATTTACAAATCAAAGCATATACTCTTTTCACATTTTTCTTACTCTAGAGACTTTACTCTAGATTCTTCTCCTCCTTTGTCATCAACAAAAAGAAGGGGTAAGAAAAAACAAAGGGTTTAAAATTTACAATTTTAAAGCTCCCCCTTTTTCAAAGAAAAATTCAATTTTAACTCCCTATAGTTAAAATAATTTTACAATACAAGAGGGGTTATCACAAACCATACAAATGAAATATATTCAATTTTAATGTTCAAAAACCCCTAATCTACACAATATGAATAAAATCATATGGGGATTTTGGGAACCCAAGATTTCTTGGTCCCACATCTAGCCCTACTCTTGGATGCACATTGGAATTGGTAATGACCATTCATTCTACAAAAATGGCATCTAACAAGAGGGTTAGATACACTAGTCCTATCATGATAAGCATGTTGAGGTCTAAGACTAGTTTTACTTAGGATTATGTCAATAATTTTATTTCCATTTAGAAATCCATGTAAACATAATCTAAGTCTCTCATTTTCATTATGAAGATGGGATGTTTGAACTAAAAGCTCATTTCTTTCATCTTCATAAGAATTGGAGGAGCTTGCCATATTTTGAAATTTTACAAGTTGGCAAGATTTCTCATCCAAACTACCCAACATCTTTCCTTTTCTAACCATCTCTTACTCTAGAAACCATACAATTGCTTCTTAGTTGTTTGCCAATAGACAATTGCCAAATGACATGGGTTGCCAAAAGAAAACAAAAGATATTAATTGCTTGCCAATTTTTAAATCGAAAAATATGGAAGTTTTCCTTTTTCTTCTCTGACCATTGAAAGAAAATGATGACTTTCCCCCTTGCATAGTATAAAGAAAAGGAATGTTCAAACTACTGTCCAAAATAGAATGGGTCGGTGGGCTATTTCACTTGCATGGGATGATAACCCAAAATGGCTATTATTGGTAATATTACCTTCCTTGTACTTTTGCATGGTAGCCTTTATATATAGAAAACATCTTGCATGGTAATTTCCAATATTTAGAAAACATCCCACACACATACCTACGTCCACTTTATTCCTTTGCATGGTAGTTTCCAATATTTTCCCCCTTTTCATGGTATCCTATATGACTTTCTAATTTAAATCTAGATGCATACGTCCACATCTTCCTAGTGGGCCCCACTTTGAATGGTTTTCTTGCTTTCTTAACAAAGTTTCCATAACTGCCCTTTTCCAAACCCAAGTGGGTCCCACCTCATATGCCAAAACGTGTAATCCAAAATGACCGAACCACCTTTGACCCAATTCAATAGCCCATTAAGTTGATATCCACAACCCATTTTCCTAATTGAGAGTTGCCAAAAATTGCCCAAAAAAGAAAGAAACTACACTTGCTTTCTTTGATGTGTTCTCGGAAATCCCATGTTTATAGAACTATGCATGTATGCATATCATAAAACCCATGCAAATATAGCAAGTGGTTAGTCAAAAATTTCCTTGGATATTCGGTCATTTCTCCATCTTGAAATAGAAACAGTGAGCCACCTTGCTGTCTTCTCATCATGATGTCACAATTAATCCACCTCCAAATTGGCCGAATATGTCTCTTTCCCAAATTTAATTTATTGCATATTAGTGGACCCTACTATCTACTTCCACCTCTCCATTCAATGCGTCACCATGTAGGGACCACCATTCGGTCAACATCTTTCACAAACCAATTTTCACTTGTAATTGAAAGTTAATATTGGCACCACTACACCATACAATAAATTAATGTGGGTCCATTGTCATGTGTGAATTCCATGGTGTAATTCAATCTAGAAACTAGTGGGCCCCACTTAATGCTGATCCAAATCGTCCAAGTGATGACCACAACGTAAATGCGTTGCCCTCCAAAACCGTTCTCATGGGCTGATCTAGACCACTCAAATGATTGATCTAAAATGCTCCATCTAAACCATTTCCATAAGCTAATCCAAGCCGTCTACTTTATAGCCCATCATTTAAATTGATTGCACTCCTAAAATGATTTTCTAAGGCTTATTCGAACCAACCAATTTATGAGCCACAATGTTGGTGATCTCATAGTTGTTCCATACTTGAATTTTCTTTGGAATTTCTTTTTTTTTGCTCTATTTTTTGTGAAAATCCAGAAATATCCCTGAAACACCAAAAAACAAAGAAAATACCTTAGTAGCACCGCTTTAAATGAGAAAAATACCTGCTTTTAACTCCTATCATTTACACATAAATGTGCTCATCAGGTGTTGCATTGTGCGTTCCCCTTAGCCTTCGACCAAATGGGTGAAAGCATTTGAAATTTTAAAAAATCCATAAACATTTAAAGCCTTAAAATCACAAGAACATTGAAATCATTTAAAATCACAAAATTTTTTTTTTGAATATTTTAAAATTCAAAAGCATCGAAAATTCAAAAGTCAAAAACATCAAAAACCATAAAAAAAATATAAAGTGTTGAGTTTTAGGAGCGTATTAGAGAGTTTATTCCGAACTACGTTGGCTTGATCCTCTTTCACGAGGTACGTAGTGCAGCTTGGGATCTTTATCCCAAGTCCAGCCGAACTTTGTAAATAGACTTTGTAAATCTTTCAAAAATCGTTCAAGCAACTTTAAAACCTTATTTTCAAAAGGATCTTCTTCTAGAGTTAGGAGTTTGTCCTAGACAGAGAGTTTTAGAGTTAGGAGCTTGTCTTTTGTTGGGTGCTTGTTGTGTGTTTGTGTTAGAGTTAGGAGTTTGTCCTAGCTAGGAGGGCCTCCGTCTGGTCAGTTAGCGAGTCACATCGCCGACTGATGACTAGGTCTAAGATGCGTTAGTGATCCCATTGTTTTCCTTAGGACACACAACCTAGTTACTCATAGGTTGTAGGAACCACCTACATTAGCTTAGAGCTAACCTACATTTAGTTAGAGCATATAAGGTGTCCTAAAATCCACAATCCACTGGAATTTAAATAATCGCACAAAAAGCTTTAATAACTAGTCCGGTCTTTTAGGTTGAGTCTAGGATAGAAGTCTAGATGTCTTAGGCATCATAGCTTAGAATAGGTGCGAAGAACTACGTTGCTTTCATTCTTGTGGAGGCGGGGATACGTGGCAGTTTTGGATGAATACTAGACCATCCAAAGAATCGGGCGAAATCGTTTACAGTCTAGGATTTGTTGTGTTGTGTCATTTGTGGTATCGAGTCGTATTGTATGTTTTCTTGTATTTTCTTACTTTCATGTGCAGACCTTATACCTTTAGCTGTAGCATGCATGTGCTTGTCCACCAGAACTTAGACACCCATTAGGAATGTCACTCATAACCTAGTAATGTTTAGATGACACTTCTTTCATTTATGTTGTGTCTGCTTATTATTTCATCCCCGAGTCATGCATGATTAGTTAGACGTCCACTCGGGGATATTTGTTCCTATTTTACATGATTTTTCGCCCAAAACTCTTCGTGGTTAATAATAAATGGCATAAGAGACCAAGTGCTTGCACTCGGACAAATTGGGGGTGCTCTTCGGACCTTATCCATTCGTAATCAGGCACAGACCTTTTGTATCTCTGGTTATCCGTTACAGACAGATCATTTGTTTTGGTTCCATGGCGTATCCAAGGATGGCGACTCTGAGGTTATTTTTAGGTACATCTTGGTTTCGAGCCCTGGCTCCGGATCAAGATGTATCTCATTCGTTATGTATCGCCACCCGTGCTATGCTATGAGAGTGGCACTTATTTTGAGAGTTCCTTAGTAGAGCTCTCCCTCACATGTGGAGATCTTTGAGGATTGCAGGGGGACCTCGTGTCCTCGGCACTCATCCTTCTCAGATCGGGGTCCACAGGCGGGCGACTCTGCTGGGTAGTTCTTGATGCATTGCCTAACTCTTTAAAAATGCCATTTTTACTAACTTTGGAGAAATTTGGGTGAAAATCAAGTTAAATGGGAACTCTAATTGTTAGAATCCAGGGGCACTAGATAGGTGCGTAATAAAACAAGGGATTCACACACTGCACATCATACATTATCATATTCTTTATTTCTTTCATTATTTTTCATTATCATTGGTTCCATGGGATAGATTCAATGCGTACCATATGGGATATCATTACCCTAATGGTGTTGTAGTATCTATTTCCAAGCTATGCGCCGGTGCTGCAGCCGTAGATATTGGGCGTACTTTTATCTACAGCAGCCGATGAGCAATGAAGCATACTATGTATAATATTGGGCGTACTTTTGTTATACATATTAAGTATGGTTCGTACGCTTAGTACCCGATATATTAAGTCTGGAGCCCTACTTTGTTTTATATATTATGTATATACTTACTGACTTAGTAAAACCCAACTAGGAAGTACCCATGGTTATATATGTATATATTGCATTCATAAAGGGACGGACAAGTGTTGCTTACACATGTGAAGCCTAGAGTTAGGAACTTTGTCCCACTTGTAGACTAGGGTCGCTTATTTTATATGGCTACAACACGGTCCTAGTACACTCATCAGTCTGTCCTGAGTCGAGACTTTCTTGACTCCGCTAGATTAAAATTAGGGCTGGTGCCCTTGGTTAGGATATATATATATATATATATATATATATATATATATATATATATCTATATCTTTTGATTGTTATATTAGGTCTCTCCTTTTAGTTAGGGTTCCTTCTTCAATTCAATCAGTTATATCCATTCTTTACCCAAATCTAGATCTGGTTCATGGCTTTTACTTGCGATTACCATGGCCATGATTTATCCGTCAATCTGTCAGTCATTGGAATTGACCCGTTGTTATATATTCTCATTTATGGTCAGTCCTTCGTTTGATTATCTCTCTCCGGTGACCACGTTTCGTTTATCGATTGTGAGCTTATCTTGCCACTATCATCTGAGTATTAGTATTCTGGCTGAGGGTCTTGCACTACCATTTATCTGTTCATTGTGGGACCCGATCCCGTGAGAGGGGAATGGCCCGTGAGCCACCTCCATCTCTCTTGGTTTCTCGTACCCACGCGGTTGGCGTGTGCCGTTTATTATTATTGATTTAATTCATCTTTTCCGTGAACTTGGGATCACTAAGGCAATCCGAATTCCACGCAAAAGAGAATGACAAAGTCGCCACCTAGATGAGGGATCTAGGACCCATAATTGACCATAAATCTAGACTCGTTACCTGGTTACGAGAATGGAAGGTATGGGGAGTTACCACCACAAGCACCATTCCTACCCGATAATTGGTCTTCAACTCCAAAAGTTAACTCTTTTTGAATTTCTTTTAAATGGCTCATTTAACTCTATATTAATGTGCGAACTACGTGACATGCATCCTAAAATCTAATTTCAATGTAATTCCTAAATATGCATCTTGATTTTCTTAATTTGTTTGAATTCAATCTAAGTAAATATTCTCCTAAAATTCTAATTTGAGGAAAATCCAACATATTTTAATTAAGAATTTATAAACAACTAAAATACTAAACCCCACCATTTATGTGTGGGGCCGACTCAGGCTTGGTATAAAGAACTAAATCAGAGTCGATCGTAGTTCGGTGCACCAGAACTAAGCAACTTATGCCTAACTCATCAAGGATACCGATATAGAATGGATTGACTGTTTTAACAGTTTAAGAGAAATTATTTAATTCAAGTTGAAGATTTTATTATCCTAAGACTTCATCTAAGATGCTATATGGTCCTATCTAATTGCAAGTCGTCCCTTAGACTAATGCAGGTTAACCTACATCCTAGGTAACTAGGCCCGTCTTATGGGAAAAGTGGGGTGACTAGTGTAACTAGATCTATGACTCAATTGCTAATAATAGCAATCGGTCATGATAAGGCTGAACTCCCTAACTCTAGGACATCCTAAAACCTAGGACACGACATGACATATGTGTTCCTAAATGGGGCTCTAAAAGTTCTTACGATGGAGACCGTAATCCAACGGTTCTGAAAGACATGGGGTAAATTGATTCAATTTGTTGAAGTTAATGATATCATTTCCTTAAAGGTTTTCGAATCCTAAAATCTAATAATACCAATGGCTCTAATATTGGCAAGTTTTTGCCTTGAGTTGCATCCATAGAAGGGAATCGTGCTTTCCACCCTTGAATAATTTAGCACATAAGTTATAGTATGTTATTGCCTGGCATATTTCTCAGGATTTCCGTGGATAATGGATCTCGAAGCCAATAACATACTATAATTTAAATGCTCAAATCATCAAGAATTGATCGCAATTAGGATACGATTATGAATGCAATCTTGGCATCCTAACTATCCTAGCATGGTCATTTTACAAGGAAAGTCTATGACCCCTAAGATTTCTGTTTCAAATGGCTTAATTTTGGAATACATGATGAAAAGTTAGAGTTCTCTAAAAATGTTCAAGGTGCTTTGAATTAATATAGATTTTTAAATGAATTTATCACAATTGGATAAGATTAATGATTTTACAAAGCATCCTACCGCTAATTGCATTATCTGTTCCAGAAAATTTAGGCTATGATATGTTCTTTCAAAATAGATTCTTCTTGAATTTGTCATGATTTTAGAGATTAAAATTTGATATTTAATTGATTTCCCACTTTCGGGTCAGATTGATGACATTACACTAAAACATATAGCAAACAAATTCAAAATAGAACCAAACTTTTACTAGAACATTCTTGGATGAATAGAAAATTATACGACAACTTTCAGACATTATTTCGATCCGTGTCTATTTTTAACAGATATATTTATGCTCTGGTTAGAGCAATTACAAATCAATAAAAATTATTAAAATATGCCCAAAATTCCCGACAAATTCACAATATGATTCTGACTGGTCAATTCATCTTGCTACCAAATTACAGCTTTTAAGGAGTTTGTTTAATGATATGTCCTTCATATACGTGAAAATCAGTGATTTTACCAAAACAATTCTAGTAAAAATAATAAATAAACTCCAAATCTTTTGAAAACTATTGTATGATATTCAAATATTAAAAATCTTCTGAGGACCAAATTTCAATCAGTTTTGAATTATTTTGTTATATGAATGATTTTTAGAACCATCAAAATCCTATTTTCGAGTATTTTGTGAATGGATTTTTGAGCCATCAAAACAAATGAAATCTACTGGAATTTTTAGATTTTTTGTGTTCTTTCAACCTCATTAAGACTCAAAAAATATAGCTTTGCGAAAAACTCTTGGTTTTAAAACACTCACTTTGTAAAATGATTCAAAAGCCACTAGATATCCCAATCGGTTAAACACCCAATTTTCTCATTTAACGATTCCTTTTTTTATCAAAATGGATAACCAAATAAACTGACCTTCCAAAATCATATTAGATCATGCATGGTATCTTTTACGAAAATCATGAAGAAAACAAAGAAGAAACGGCCTTAAGCATGCTTTTCTACCTTTGGTATTATAAAAATTGAGGAACCTACCGTTGATCGCGCTCCTTGTCTCTAGGGTGGGTAAATCCGAGATATACGATTTGTCGCACCCTTTTATACGCTCTAGAAAAAACCCTTTGATGAAGTTGCGAACCGAAGCTATGTGCGAAGACCCGTAGAAAGATGGCAATTCTAATGCAGACTAAGAATTTGTAGCATAAATACTGATGAGGAGAGAAGCTTGCTATACAAGCTCTCACAGAGAAAGCCTAAACCCAAAGAAAATCAAGACGTCCACCCTCTTCTCCCTCTTCGTTTGTTACTGTATGTGTTTTTTTGTTATATCTTTCTTTTTCTTTTTTTTTTACTTTGCCCAACACATATATTTACACCAAGAAAAATAAAATTGGAACGTTTTCCCAACTTGATGCATGTGGCATGTTACCATAACATCCCATCTAAAGTTAGCTATATGGATATCCACTTGTTATTTTCAAGTCAACTCAATAAAGCAACTTTGCTTTTGGCTTTTCTCAATGCATACAAGAAAAGCAAACGAACAGCACAATGGGCATGTTTTTCAATTTTGGCATGTTTGCTTAGTGAAAGAAAACCTTCTCTTCGATCAAAGGTTGTTGTTTTGATCATTACACTCCTAAAATCTTTCCCTCTTATCTTCCTTCTAATTAAATAAAAAAAATCGAAAGAAAAGGTTAAACAAACTTTACTTTCTTTCTTTTAAGCGGGAGAGTGCTGCCTATCTAATATGAGATCCTCCCATTTATAGGTAACCGAATTGATTTCTTATGTAAAGCTTCCATGAATACCCTTTTATTCAATCCCAGGGAGAAACCCCATTTGACCGGCTTGCCTTTCATGGAATTTGGCCTTCCTCATTCAGAACCCATGCAAGACAAGAGATCTCATAGGATTCCATTTATCCTTATCATAAGATGAGCATAAAGTTGGGCCCACACATATATTTGGACATAACTGGCTATTCAAGCCTCATTCCTGCCATGTATTCCTTATATGAATAAAATAATTCAATCCAATGTAATCTGAATCCAAAAATAGAGTGCATGCATATTGGGCACATGTTGTGCTGAACTTGTAATTGGATGTGCCGCTGTCTACTTGATCTGCCACCATGTAAATTTGATGTGCCCCAAATTATTTCCATATGATCCTGACCGTCCATGAGATGATCGAAATTATCCAATTGGATGGGGCCCTACTATAGATAAATTGTTCTCTAAGAATTATTCCCATAGGATAATCTGGACCACCCATTTGATGGGTCACACTATAAATAGGGTGGCGCCCCAAATCATTTCCATGTAATGATCCGAACTATCCATTTGCTAGGCTGCAATGTAAACAGGTTGTGCCCTTCAAAATCATTTCCATAAGATGATCTTAACCATCAATTTGATAGTCCACAATATAAATTAGCGACGCCGTCTAAATTCCCTCCATTAGAGGATCAAAACCGTCTATTTGATGGGCGACAATTGATGATCTTGACCGTTCAAATAGTGGGCTGCGATATGATTTAATTCGTGCTCCGCGAATTAATTCCGTTAAATGATCCAAACTGTCCTTTTAGATGCTCCTTGTAAAGTGGTGAGTACCTCTTAATGATGATCCTAACTATTCATTTGACGGATGACGGATCACGGATGACGACATAAGTTGGACGTGCCCCGCTGAACCATTTCCAAATGATAAGTTATGCCTAAAAATCATTTTCAAGGATTATCCGAATTTTTCAACTTGACGGTCACAACAGAAATTGATTGTCTTCCCAAAAGCTACTCATGGGCTGATCCAAACCATCCTTTCGATGGGCGACTGTGTAATTTGGGTTACGCCCCCTTAAATTCATTCCATACGTTGATCCAAATCGTCCATTTGATGGGCTAAAACGCAAACCGGGTGCACCCCCCGCATTGCTTTAGTGGAATGATCTGAACCACAACGTGAATTGATCTGTTCTCCAAATGATTTACATAAGATGATCCTGATCGCCCAATTAATGTGACCCCATGATAAATTAAATTGCGCTCCCAAATTAACTTCATATGCAATCCAAACTTTTTATTCAGTGGGCTATAGTGTAAGCATAGATTATGCCCTTAAATTGATCTTTTATATGATCTGAACCCTTGATCATGTGGATCACAAAGTAAATTGCTGGGATCCCCACGTCACACCGGGTCCGGATAACCTCAGAACTTATCTTTTACCGAAACAATGCATGGGCCCTCTTTATTGACTCAAATCTAATCAAAATTCTCAATGTAGGCCCACTAAATAGGTCCATATTCTCTCTTGTTTAGATTCTTGTGACTAACCCTTCTTAACACCCGATGGAAAAATGCAAAGCATGGTGGAAATAACCGAAAAGATCGAGAAAACGGAAGTGGCGGACACGAAAAGGAAAAACACTGAAAAACCGATAGGAAAATACTAACTTCTTTGTTGATTAAAGCGGAACAAAATTGGGGTGTCTACAGATGCCCCTCTTTGGTAGAGATGACGTAGTCATCGAATACCAAAGTAAAAGTGACAAAATCATTTTGCGTAGAGTTAATTGACAAAGGATTTACTTGACAATGCAACCTAATCTAATGCAAGACCCTAGATGAAGTCCTAGAACATAATCAAGATCATTTATTCTTACCACCATGAGCTGGTAGTTCAGAATAACGAAGAAATAGATTTAATCTGATTGCAAAAATTACACAACTCAGAAAGGGACGCAACGCCGTTTTCGAATGGCATCGAGAAAACGAGAGATCACTTTTGAATGGACCGAGAAAGGATGAGATACCTATTTGTACAGTTCTTAAAGAAAATGAGATATCATATTTGTATGGATCCCAAAAGGAATAAGAGACCATTTTTTAATGGACTCATAAAGGATGAGATACCGTATTTGTAGGGTTCTAATGAAATGAGACATCATATTGATATGATGCTCAGAGATCATTTTCAAAGGGGCTTGGAAAGAACGAGATACTGTATTCATGCAGGTTCAAAAGGGATGAGAGACCATAGTCGTATGGACTCGAAGTGAATAAGAGACCATTTTCGAATGGACTGAGAGAGAATGAAATACCGTATTTATACGGACTCTAAGGAAATGAGACATCATATTTGTATGATACTCAAAGAGAATAAGAGACCATTTTCGAATGGACTCGGAGAAGATGAAGCACCGTATTTATACGGATTCTAAGGAAATGAGACATCATATTTGTATGGTGCTCAAAGAGAATAAGAGACCATTTTCGAATGGACTCAGAGAAAATGAAACACCGTATTTATACGGATTCCAAGGAAATGAGACATCATATTTGTATGATGCTCAAAGAGAATAAGAGACCATTTTCAAATTGACTCAGAGAAGATGAAAAAACGTATTTTTACTGATTCCAAGAAAATGAGACATCATATTTGTATGATGTTCAAAGAAAATTAAGATACCATTTTTTAATGGACTCAAATAGAACGAAATACCGTATTTTTACAGATTCCAAGGAAATGAGACATCATATTTGTATGATGTTCAAAAAGAATTAAGAGACTATTTTTTAATGGATTTAGAGATAATAAAACACCATATTTATACGGATTCCAAGAAAATGAGACATCATATTGATATGATGCTCAAAGAAATTAAGAGACCGTCTTTGAATGGACTCAGAGAGAATGAAATAACTTATTTTTACTGATTTCAAGGAAATGAGACATCATATTTGTATGATGTTCGAAGAGAATAAGACACAATTTTCAAATGAACTCATAGAGATATGATAATTTGAGTTTTGACAAAGATTGTTAGAAAAAGAAAATCGAAATCCCAATTTAACAACTTTGGAAGCAAAAGATTTAGTAATACCATATAACAAAGGACTTTCAAGACCCGAATTTGAAATGCTACTTCAATAGCATCCTGCCCCAGCTTGAGGCATCCTGACTTTCTTCTATTCTTTCACCAGAGTTTATTCTTCTTAAAGATTATTCGCCATTCATGACAGTCTTGCTTTTTCCAAATTTTTCAGAACTTGTTGATGAACCTGTTTTCAGAGTGATTGCACCCTACAACGATTCTTAAAATAGAATTTGT
Source organism: Tasmannia lanceolata (assembly GCF_043159265.1). Lineage (NCBI taxonomy): Eukaryota > Viridiplantae > Streptophyta > Magnoliopsida > Canellales > Winteraceae > Tasmannia > Tasmannia lanceolata. The sequence continues at coordinate 29,314,592 of NW_027518684.1, read as the reverse complement.
AAAACATTTTCTAAAAATAAAACCACAGACATTTGTAATAAAATGACAAAATAAGAAAGATTACTCTAGTAATCCCGTGATGCTTCTGACCCATCAGTATTTTCTTTGGGTTAGGCTAGCCTCTTTTAAAGAATGTTTCTCCATTGATAAACATTTTCACTTATTATTTAAGACAGTAAGTATTTTTTCTATCAACCTTCTGATTGCTAGAAGTTAATGCCCCTAGTTTTAAGAATCGTTGCTATTTTTTGCCTGACCTATTGTGATTTCAGAGATTAATGTAATTCTTCTGGCGTGAACCCAATTTTACCACAACCAAGTCTCCCTTTTTGGATTTTCAACATGGCGGACCGCTCGGCCTTAACTTTTGCCTGAATCGCCTTTTCAAGTATTTTGACTCAGCAGGCTACCCCATTAACTTTTGCCTAAGCCGCCCTTTCAGGTTTTCAACTTAGCAGGGGAATGATCCTAAATTTTTCGTAGATCGCCTTTTCAGGTTTTCAATCTAGTGGATCTTCAAGCTCCATTTCTTTTTTTTCTTTTTTCTTTTTTATTTTTTTTCTTTATTTGTACACTAAAAGGACTTTATTGGTGAGATAGGGCTTTTCAAAGAATGGCTTTAGGTTTTGCAAAAATTTCGATCGAACCTGTGAATAGGTTGCCTACGTATCCCAGTGTAGGAATCAGGTCATGCGTAGTTCAGGACGAATGCCCCTAGTTTGAAGGTAAATTATTCCTCTTTTTGTTCTCTCTCTTTTTTGTTTCTTTTTGTCTTTTTTTTTCTTGAATGACTTCCTTTTGGAATGACTGAATTTCATCTTTTGAAACAACCGAACTCGGTTTGACCTAGCTGCGTACGTACCCCTGTGTAGGGATCAGGTCATGCGTAGTTCAGGGCGGATGCCCCTAGTATATCGTGTTTTTGAAGGAAAATATTATTTGGGCTCAAAAGGGTTCGCAAAAGGTAATATATATTTTTATCTTGGGCTATGACTTAGGGATTTATTCGGCCAAAAGACGGCCTTCTGGTGTTCAAGCATAGAACCTCTTGAGTTGATCAAGATTTGTTGGTTCTGGCAATATTTCTCTATTTAAATCACGGAGCTTGACGGGTTTTCCAGGTAAGATTTGGTCCACAATGTATGGTCCTGACCAATTAGGTTTGAGCTTGCCTCTTGGGTCAAACACTGGTGCTCGGTTCTCTTTTAGAACAAGATTGTCTTCTTCTAAATCTCTGATCTTAATCTTTTTATTAAAAGCCCGGGCTATTCTGCGCTGATAACCGTGCACATGGTAAAGCGCCTTTAATCGCTTCTCATCTAGCATGTGCAACTCTTTATATCTGGCATCTGCCTATTCATTTTCTGGCAACTTAGCCTCAGTCAACACTCGGAGCGAAGGTACACGGATCTCAACAAATAGCACTGCTTCCATCCCATAAACAAGAGAGTAAGGGGTTGCCCCAATTGAAGTTCTAATTGATGTTATGTAAGCCCACAAGGCGTACGGTAACTTATTCGACCAATCCCTTATAAGTTTCTGACATTTTGCTAATGATAGCATTGACATTTTTATTTGTAGCTTCTACCGCTCCATTTGTCTGTGGTCGATAAGGTAATGATTTATGATGCCTAATCTTGAACTCTTAGCAAAGAATGATTACTTCCTTCTTGAAATGAGATCCATTATCTGAGATGAGTTCATGGGAAATTTCATATCTGCATACGATATTGGTTCGTATGAACTTAGTAACTGATGCGGATGTAAGCTTTGCATAAGAAGCGGCCTCAACCCACTTGGTGAAGTAGTCAATCGCAACGAGTATGTACTCGTGACCATTACATGACTTAGGAGAAATATTACCAATAATGTCAATTCCTCACACCGAAAACGGCCAAGGAGAGGTAAGAGAATGCAATTCGATGGGTGGTACATGGATAAGACTCGCATGAATCTGACATTTATAGCATTTCTTCACAAATGTGTGACAATCTGCTTCCAATGTTGGCCAATAGTACCCCAGACGTAGGATCTTCCATGCCAATATCTTTCCATTCATATGAGGTCCACACACCCCTTCATGAATATCTGCGAGAATTTCTTCTGCTTGATCTTCAGTGATACATAAGAGTTGAATTCCGTCGAAAGACCGTCGATACAACTCCCCTCCACAAATGACAAAATAGGTTGCCAATCTCTGCAAAGTTCTCCTTTCTTTATTCGAGGCTTCGTTGGGATGCCCCTGGCCTGAGATGTAGTTCTTTATGTCCGTATACCATGGCTTACCATCGGGACATCTTGCAGCTATTTCTATAGTATCAACATATGCAGGAGCCCGTTGCTCTTGAACCGTGATGGGTCTCATCTTCATATTGTGAGGTATGTCAATCATAGAAGATAATGTCGCTAAGGCATCGGCGAATCTATTCTTCAACCTTGGTAAATAAACTGAAAGTGATGCACCAGAATTTTTGAACAAGAGCGTCCAAGTATTCATGATACGGCTATAACTTTTCTTCTCTGGTTTTTCACTCTCCCTGAGTTTGGCCAATGATTAACTTTGAATCTCCATATATGTTAAGATTCTCTATGCCTAAGGCCAATGCAGCCTCAAGCCCAACAATGCATGCTTCATACTCTGCCATATTGTTGGTGCAATTAAAGTATAACTTAACGGCAAAGGGGATATGCTCATTTCGGGGTGACACCAGCAATGCCCCTACTCCCTGTCCTACTAGGTTTACTGCTCCATCAAAATAGAGGGTCCAACCAGTTTTTGGATGTTCATCTTCTACCATCATGATCTCTTCATCTGGGAACATCGGCTTGAAAAGCTGACTTTCTTCTCGGGGTGATTCTGCCAATTGTTCCACAATGGCTCGACCCTCTACTGATTTTTGGGTTACATGTGTGATGTGAAACTCAGACAACAATAATAACCATCTGGCAGTCCTACCTGTCAGGGCTGGCTTTTCAAAGAGATATTTCAAATGATCCATCCTTGACAAAAGCAGAACCTTATGCGATAAAAGATAATGTCTGAGTCGCTGAGTAGCCTAAACCAAGGCTAGGCAAGTTTTTTCTAAGACAGTGTACTTCTGTTCATACTTCAACATCTTCTTGCTAAGATAATACATGGCCTTTTCATGCTTGGTTTCTGGATCTTGTTGTGCTAACATACAACCCATGGTAGTTTCTGTTACTGACAAGTAAAGTAGCAATGGATGCCCCGGTAGTACTGGTGCTAATATCGATGGTTCAGACAAACTTTGCTTTATCTTCTCAAAGGCCTGTTGACATTCCTCTGTCCATTCTTTGGAAGCATTTTTCTTTAAAAGCTTAAAGATAGGTTCACAAGTTGATGTAAGATGAGCAATGAATCGTCTTAGGAACTGTATCCTTCCTAGGAATCCTCGAATTTCCTTCTCGGTTTTAGGTGGCGGCATCTTCCAGATAACCTTAATCTTCTGAGGATCTACCTCTATGCCCCTTTGGCTCACCATAAATCCTAGCAATTTACAGGATGAAACCCCAAATAAACACTTGATCGGATTCAGACGCAACTGATATTTGAGTACTCTTTCAAAGAACTTTTTGAGATTCGGGATATGATCTTTTCTTTCCTTGGCTTTCACAATCATATCATTGACATAGACTTCAACTTCCCTATGTATCATGTCATGGAGTAAGGTTGTAGCTGCTCTTTGGTATGTCGCACCGGCATTCTTGAGACCAAATGGCATTACTCGATAGCAATAGGTCCCCTATTGTGTAATGAACGAGGTCTTATTCATGTCCTCGGGTGCCATCTTAATTTGATTGTAACCAGAGAAACCATCCATGAAAGATAGTAATTCATGTCCGGCTGTATTTTCTACTAGGATATCGATATGTGGTGGAGGAAAATCATCTTTTGGACTTGCCTTGTTCAAATCCCTGAAATCTACACACATTCTCACCTTCCCATCTTTCTTTGGTACAGGCACTATATTTGCAAGCCATTCTGGATATTCCACTACTTGTAGAAACCCAGAAGTCAACTGCTTAGTAATTTATTCCTCTATTTTCAAGATCCACTTGGGCTTCATTCGCCTTAGTTTCTGCTTTTTAGGTTTAATTCCTAGTAATAAAGGTAGCTTCTGCTGGACGATGTCTTCACTCAACCCGGGCATATCTTTGTAGGACCAGGAAAAAACTTCTTTATATTTCCTAAGTAGGTTTATTAATTCGTCGCGCTCTTCAGGAGTGTAAGCCCAAGGGTCTACTCTTCTATCTTGTTTTGATGATTCTAAACACAATTGATTATGTTCTTGAATACTAATCAATTTGCCTTGAAGTGTTGTGATAAGATAGGTTGATCATAGAAGGAACCATCACATCACTTGATCGTACTTGAAAATGTACCATACAAGAGTCAAAGGAGCTAGAGATCACATAGGACAACTTACCTTGGAAGAACAATCTATGTGGAGCTCACCTCAACACACTCAAGCAAAGCAAGCACACAATAGAAGATCTATGAAGACCAAGACCAAAGATGAGCGTAATCGTATTTAGAATTGTTGTACATCCTCTCTCTTTGATTTCTAAGTCAAGGCAAAATCTTTCAAATGTATTTTTCAAAACTAACCACACTCCCCATATTAAAATTAATTGGTTAAGAGAATGGTTATGTGGTGGACAAACATATTGTGACCCTCATAACATTCCAAATTGTCATTAGATTTGAGTTCCAAAAGCCCAAAGTCAAATAGCAACAAAAACAGAAAAAGTCTGCTGATTTTAGGCTTCTCGGAACTCCGAGATTTTTCTCGGAGCTCCAAGCTCGGAACTCCGAGAGTTCCCTCGGAATTCCGAGAAATGTTCCAGGGAGTATAATCTACACTCTGGCCGTTTTCTCGGAACTCCGAGAAATGTTCTCGAAACTCCGAGAAATGTTCTCGCAACGCGACGGCACAAAAAATAGCCGTTGGGTTTTAAATAGGAAATTGATTTTTGGGGTGTTTTTTATACATCCACCCCCAAACGATCATATTCTTTTATGGGCTTACAAATACACATTCAAGAGGTTTTTCCAGCCCTCTTGAATAATTTGAAAAACATTCTTAAGCATTTTAAAGCACTTGAAAAACCTTTAGCTTGAGCCTTTTATTTTTCTTCTCCACCAAAACTTGCCTTGCACTTGCAAATTATTAGAGTTTGGATTTAGGACTTTCATTTGCAATATATTGTGGAGAGCACTCAAGGAGACTTCATTGTGCATCAAGCTTTCAAGAGAAGCCAAGCAATCTTCATCTACTATTCATTGTAAAAGTGGCTAGGGTATCCTATTGTTAATACCCTAAGGAGTAGCGCTTAGAACTCGGCGAAGAAGGAGAGTCACTCTAAAGGTGTCAAGGGCCTCCTTATTTAATACCCCTTGGGAGTGTAATCGCCTCAGAACCGGCATCGTGGAGGTCTCACATAGTGGAAATCCTTGAGGACGATCTCAAGAAGAGTGGAGTAGGGTTTTACCCGAACCACTATACATCGGTGTGTTCCTTCCTTGTCTTGCACATTCATTTTTGTTTGGTTTGGCATTTCCTTTTGATTTGAAATTATTTGAACTAACCAAAAATTCAAATTAGGTTTAATACTTGAATTTAAAATGGTATAAATTTTGATAAAACCAATTCACCCCCATCTTGGTTCCATAGACCCTTATTTCAAGGAGATAGAGTATTTTCAATTCGTATCTCGTGTATTAAATCTTCTATTCCGATGTTTATAATTTCGATTTCATCTTTAAGAGGCTGGGCATGTCGTTCCTCCTCTTGTTTGAGCATATGCTGCAACTCAAGGGGAGTTTCGTCGATCCCTTCTTCTTCGTCTGAGGAGGGAGTGTTATTATTATTAAAGTCAAAAGCAAACACAGAGACATACTGAGAATCAGATTTAATTGACTTGAAAGAAATTACATCATCATTACTAGACTCATCCTGAACAAGCTCAGGATTCACATCATAAATAAAATCAGAAAATGACTCGCCTGGACCAGGCACTGACACTGACTTGACACGACTTGACATCGGATAAGTAGGAATAACATCAAAACTCCAATTAGACAGACTTTCTGTTGCAGGTGCAATCTGACTCTATGGTTCGGCGAAGGTAGAATCATTCTAAATAGCGGCTATCATAACATCTTCTTTATCAGGTTCGTCTTCTTCAAACAAGGATCCCAGCAAAGTAGGCTCAAGATAGACTAACCAGTCTTCCATAACTTTCTCAACATAAAATAACGGCGGTTCTGATTCTGAGAGAGCGAGGCCATTGAATACTTCGAGACCAGGCACCATGATTCCTGTCACCGAGTCATACCACGGTTCGAAAACACCATAGTATGGTGAAGTCTCGCCTTCTTTGACAAAGTGACCGTTCATGGATAAAGAGTACGGAGCCATTGGGATCACTCCTCCAGTGCGGTGGATTTCTTCCCTCAATTTCAACAATTCTTCCATGGCTTCTTCCTCTTCCTCAGTAGGTTCATATCCGAGGCCAAAGGTGCCATGGTTTTCTTTGATTGGGCGCCAGTTAGACGCCTTGCTCGGGTCACGGCCCAAACTCATGCCAGGAAAGTAATTCATTTTTCTCATTATCTTGGCAACCACAGGACTGATGGCGAAAGGTAAACACAACTCCTCATGAGAGGCCTCTTCATAGGAGATAGCAGCAACGTCGAACGCAAAACCATTCAAGTTGTAGTCTTCTGCTTTTGCAACTGGGAGGATCAGAGTTTCTCCTGTGATCTGTCCTATTTCTGGCTCTTCGTCATCTCTGACAGTGATCAACTTTCCATTTCTGATGAATTTTAGTTTTTGGTGGAGAGTTGAAGCAACAACGCCTTCCTTATGCAGCAAGGGACGTCCCAGAAGCATATTAAATGAGGCATTGATATCAATGACTTGGAATTCAACCTTGCATTCTTCGCCGCCTATCATGACCATGGTGGTGAGGATCCCAACCACATTTCTGCGAGTATTGTCATATCCAAGGATCCCAAGAGTTGATTCGGCAAAATCAGTGGGGCCAAATTCCAAGGCAATGGCAGTTCGCAATGGACATACATTCAAGGCAAACCCGTTATCTACTAACGCAGATGGTACCTTCTTACTTCCACAGATAATGGTGACATGAAGAGCTCTGGCATGATTTCGACCTTGAGGAGGTATCTCCTGATCTGAGAAACTGAAAACTCTGGCAGCTTGTGTGAGAGCAACAACTTCTGCCAATTGTTCTGGTGATATTTTTGAAGACACCTGTGTAGTATTTAATTCTTTTAACACGACTTCCCTGTGTTTTTTTTATGCTATCAATAATCCCCAAACAGATATAACAGCTTGAGTTTTCTTCAATTGCTGCACAACCTCATCATCTGGGTCTTTCACATACAGCGGTTCTTCTCCTCGAGCCAATGCCCCTAGGTTTTCGACTCTCAGTTCAGCAGGTTTGAAGATCCTTCCTCCCCTAGTAACATGTCTGACCTCATCTAGCTCCGGCTCGTCATAAGTAATAACTTGAGGAACTTGTGACTCATAGGTGATCACCAAGGGAGATACAGACTCTCTTAGGTATGATTCATCACAGAAGATGATTTGAGGTTCAGAAACGGGTTTTAAGGCACAGATGAGGGTAAGAGGGTCAAAATCAGAATCTACTATGGTTATGGCATTAATGGCATCAGGAGGGTTTGCATGACCAGGTACCGGGTTTTGGGTGATGTTAGGTCTTGGTTGGAATGCAATGCCTTTCTCATCAATGAGTTTCTAAATTCTAAATTTCAAGGCAATGCAGTTGTTAGTAAGATGGTTGGGACCCCTGTGGTACTCACAGTGTTAGTCAGCTCTCCAATTCGCAGGTATAGGATTGGGAGGAGTCCTAATGGCGGGTAGAGTTATGCGGCCTGAAGCAAGACATTGCTTAAGTACCTCTGAAGGGGGGGAGAGGGGTAAATTCTACCCTTGGTTGTGATTGGGATCGAGGTGGAGCCGTGGTTTGAGCATAGTCCATCACTAGAGGTTCCTAGGATCTAGAAGACTGAGCATTGGACCAGGAAATGTTACTAACTTGGGTTGGAGGGGACTTTTTGAAATCTCTGGTGTTTGGGTTGCTACGGTTGAATACACCTTGAGCCATAGTCTCCTCTATCTGGGTGCCTGCCACGATGAAGTGTTTGAAGTCTGGATAATATTACAATGACATGTGATACTGGAGTTGAGGGGAAATATTTTTCATGATTATTTGAACCTGCTCTTCTTCAGAAGAGCGCTCCATCATCTGGGCTGCCAGTTTCCTCCATCTTTTTAGGAAGGTTAGAAAAGATTCCTTTGAGTCTTGCTTGGTTCTCTCCAAATCTTTTCTAGGGATTTCTATCCCATCATCGTATTTGAACTGCTTAATGAATTGTTCACCAATGTCCTTCCATGTCCTATAACGGGTTTTGTCTAGGACCATAAACCATCTCCTAGCAACTTTAGTAAGTGAAACAGGGAACAGTTGAGCCATCTGCTCAGGAGATAAGCCTTGAGGCTGACACATGATGGTAAACATCTGTAAATGGGTGATTAGACAACCCACACCATCATATTTATCAAAATCCGGCATTTGAAAATTGGTAGGAAGACGGATTTCGAGAAACAATGTAAGATCGCTTGGGTTGAAACCACCCTGGTGTTGAAGCTGGATGTCTTGAACTTTCCTGGTAAGACTTTCTAATTTCTCCATAACCGTCTTATCAGCCGTGGACTGAGAAGGCTTACTGTGATCCTCACTGTACTGTTCTTTTTCTAAGTCTTCTTTGGTTTTATCAGGGATAGGGATGAACACCGGCTGGGCGGGTGTTACTGAAGTAGCTGTATGGTGCATAGGCCCTTTATCTTTGGAAGACGATGGCCCCAACTTCTCAAAAAGCTGGGCCTTGATAACTCGGTTCTCCTCTTTGAGCTCTTGAAGTTGCTGGAGAATTAAGGCGAGAGTATCGGTAACAGCAACAGCAACGGGTGGAAGATTATCTTAGTTTTCTGCCATTGGCGAGGATGAGGGTGGGAAAGAAGGAGATGGCGGGGTTCTCAGAGAAGGTGGTGGAGAGACAGATTTTCTCTCAAATCGTGAAGAAATCTGAACCCAAGGAGTGGTAGGCTTAGCTATGGTGTTACTTCCCTGAAATATTTGAAAGAGATATTTTAAAATCATAGAAGAAAGTAGACAATGATACACACGTAGACGAAGATAATGAGAGAGAAAGATGAACTTTATTGATCAATCATTAAAGCTTGAGTACATGGTTCATTCTTATTAAATCACAGATAAACTGACAAGACTAAAAATGAGCCTAGACATTTTTCCAAGATTTCTTCGGGCGACAATCTTCTTCAATCGATTCTTTTAGAGGCCTAATGACTCTGGTATCCCAAGCAGATGAAATGGCTCTGACGATCTTAGGCTTGAGATCCTCAGGTGGATAGAAGTGACGAAGGGGAGGCACCACAGATTGCTCCCTTCCATACTGCAGTAGAATCCTGGTAGGAACATAAAAGGAGGTCTTTTTTAGACCAAGAAGGCGAACGTAGTTGGCCTCTCCAGTGCTGAAGATAGCTTCTTGAATTCCAAGAATTTGCCAAGGAATCTGATCTTGTTGGCGAGAATTTAACCAGTCAACCCAACCATTTTTGTGATCAAAGGAAACATCATGACGCCACTCGCTAAAGGTATACAATGTGTGATCAAAATGGACAGGAGCTGCGATCTTTAGCGTGTGACATAACCACACCTGGAGCAATGCAGGACATCCTGAGAAGGACCCCACGAAAGAGCGAACACAGGAGCCTGGACCTGAGCTGGCACGAAGACGAGCCATATTATCCAATCCATTGAAGGTTTCTGCAAGTATAGTAGGAATTGGATTGGCGCCACGATCCATTTGATCAACGAGATCCAGAAGAACAGCCGACGCGAAGCGAGAAGGCTGGACAGTGAGGAACCTAGCGAAAGAGCAGAATCTCAGAGCCCGACGTCGGGCTTTTTGAACATCGACCTGGACGCAGTGTCCAACAGGCGGGTAAATGTTGATCAGTTCTTGCATAGACACTTCTTGACCTTTTACGAAAGAGTCCATGGATTCATCTGGATTATTCATCAAGCGTAGGAATAAAGGACAATAATCAAGTATGCAAGATGGCTTCACCAGAGGGCCACCTATTCCAACAAGGCACACCATTCTTCGAAGGTATGACACATCTCCTGATCGTCGAAACGAAAGACATGATGATCGAGGTCCCAGCACTCTGATGCGGCATAAAGTAACCCCCAATCGAGCTTGATGGTGGCCACGTAACCGAGAAAATTTTTCTCCTCCTCACTTACAGCATAGATGTGTGATTCCTTTAATGTACCACGGATCCAATCTAAAATTTTGCAGGTAGACATGATGCCTGTAAATCAAAAGGAAGGATCAAGATTACAAGTTATTGGCATTTTAGAGGAAATGCGACAGCATCATAAAATCATGAGAAGGGAGTTCTGCTTTTATTGCTATCAAGATCAGAAGCATGTGGAGAAATAAGCACAAAAGAGCCATTGGAACTGAGGTCTTATTTAATGAAAAAAGTTATTACATCAAAGGAAGGACTGAGACATGATGAGGGCGACACGAATGCACTAGGGAATGCCCCTAGTTTAAGGGTCATGGGAATGGACTCTGGGGGACTTATCGAAATAATCTTAGAACAGGTTACTCCTAGAGTAAGAAGAGACCAATGATATAAACGATATAAACAAGGTTAGATCATCAGGACCAGGTATGATCAGATCTTGAGATTGTATAATCAAGAGATCGTGAGACTCTGTTCCTGCCAGTTAAGGGATGGTGAGATTGGTATGAAGTTATGATCGAATCGTATGATAGAAGAATGAAAGACACACGATCACAAGATTAGATGAGATTGCATAGGATTGCTTTCAACGGATAGATCAAGAATAGACCAATCCTATGAGATCTCGGGAAAGATGAGATGATATTGCATAGGATTACTTTCAACGGATAGATCAAGAATGGACTAATCCTATGAGATCTTGGAAAAGATGGGATTTATACCCTAATCCCAAAGGGACAACTTTTAATTTTCTCATATTGTAACAAATGCTACCTGAAGGCATCAATCCTAATCCTAATCTAGCGGAGTGGAGAGAGAATCTCGACTCTTGACTTTGTTTGTGTATCTAAGGACCGATCGTAGCCATTGGAAGATGGACTACGACCTAATCTAGACACGAATGGGTAGGATATCCTAAGCTAGGCTCACACATCTGGTGTATGTATGTTCGTATACTATATGCATGTGTGGGTAATCTAGGGGTAAGGCCAAGAGTTCCCTTAGCGCGAATCCATGTTCAATATATTGTACCAGTGTCCGGCGTATCAGTACGTGAACCAACGAATCCGTTTACGCACCATAAAGGTACTAGGCTAAGGGTGGAATGTTTCTCTAGCACAGAGGCACCAGGTGATGAAATTTCAGTCAACCATGCTAGATAACACTCCGGGTTCCTAAAAGGACGTGTGTCATGTGAGATGCAGGGGTTTAGATGCAAGTGATGTAAGTGTCTGCAATATGTTTGTGCAATCTATGATGCCTTCAGGTTTTGTTAGATTAAGTTTGAGTAAGATGTGATGAGAAAATAAAGCAAGACAAACGAACTAATCTAGCAAACATATAAGATAGAGTTTTCATGAGCCAATTAAAATAGATTCAAATGAGTTATCCTTTGAAATTTAATAAAGTTAGGTGGTCCCCAGTGGAGTCGCCAAACTGTGGGACCCGATCCCGTGAGAGGGGAATGTCCCGTGAGCCGCCTCCCTCTCTCTTGGTCTCTCGTACCCACGTGGTTGGCGTGTGCCGTTTATTATTATTGATTTAATTCATCTTTTCCTTGAACTTGGGATCACTAAGGCAATCTGAATTCCACGCAAAAGAGAATGGCAGAGTCGCCGCCTAGATGAGGGATCTAGGACCCATAATTGACCAGAAATCTAGACTTGTTAGCTGGTTACGAGAATGGAAGGTATGTGGAGTTACCACCACATGCACCATTCCTGCCCGATAATCGATGTTCAATTCCAAAAGTTAACTCTTTTGAATTTCTTTTAAATTGCTCATTTAACTCTATATTAATGTGTGAACTACGTGACAAGCATCCTAAAATCTAATTTCAATGTAATTCCTAAATATGCATATTGACTTTCTTAATTTGTTTGAATTCAATCTAAGTGAATATTCTCCTAAAATGCTAATTTGAGGGAAATCCTACATATTTTAATTAAAAATTTACAAAGAACTAATATACAAAACCCCACCATTTATCTGTGGGGCCGACTCGGGCTTGGTATACCACTCAAGTATCCAAGTTGCCTAGGTATCCTAGCCTCACTGGAATCAGAGTCGATCGTAGTTCGGTGCACCTGAACTAAGCTACTTATGCTTAACTCATCTAGGACACCGATCTAGACTGGATTAACTGTTTTAACAGTTTAAGAGAAATTATTTAATTCAAGTTGAAGATTTTATTATCCTAAGACTTCATCTAAGATGCTATATGGTCATATCTAAGTGCAAGTCGTCCCTTAGACTAATGCAGGTTAACCTACATCCTAGGTAACTAGGCCCGTCCTATGGAAAAAGTGGGGTGACTAGTGTAACTAGATCTATGACTCAATTGCTAATAATAGCAATCGGTCGTGATGAGGCTGACCTCCCTAACTCTAGAACATCCTAAAACCTAGGACACGACACGACATGACATATGTGTTCCTAAAGAGGGCTCTAAGAGTTCTTACGATAGAGACCGCAATCCAACGGTTCCGAAAGACATGGGGTAAATTGATTCAATTTATTGAAGTTAATGATTTCCAATTCCTTAAAGGTTTTCGAATCCTAAAATCTAAGGAATACTAATGGCTCTAATATTGGCAAATTTTTGCCTTGAGTTGCATCCATAGAAGGGAATCGTGCTTTCCACCCTTGAATAATTTACCACGTAAGTTATAGTATGTTATTGCCTGGCATATTTCTCAAGATTTCCGTTGACAATGGACCTCGAAGCCAATAACGTACTATAATTTAAATGCTCAAATCATCAAGAATTGATTGCAATTAGGATACGATTATGAATGCAATCTTGGCATCTAAACTATCCTAGTATGGTCATTTTACAAAGAAAATCTATGACCCCTAAGATTTATGTTTCAAATGGCTTAATTGTGGAATACATGATGAAAAGTTAGAGTTCTCTAAAAAGTTTCAAGGTGCTTTGAATTAATTTAGATTTTTAAATGAATTTATCACAATTGGATCAGATTAATGATTTTACAAAGCATCCTACAGGTAATTGAGTGATTTGTTCCAGAAACTTTAGGATATGATATGCTCTTTCAAAATATATTCTTCTTGAATTTTTAATGATTTTAGAGATCACAATTCGATTTTTAATTGATTTTCCACTTTCGGGTCAGATTGATGACATTACACTAAAACATATAGCAAACGAATTCAAAATCGAACCAAACTTTTACTAGAACATTCTCGGATGAATAGACAATTATGAGAAAACGTTCAGATATTATTACGATAAGTTTCTATTTTTAACATATATATTTATGTTCTGGTCAAAGCAATTAAAAACCAATACAAATTATTAAACTATGCCCAAAATTCGCGAGAAATTCACAATATGATGCTGACTGGTCAATTCATCTTGCTACCAAATTACAGCTTTTAAGGAGTTTGTTTAATGATATGTCCTTCATATACGTAAAAATCAGTGATTTTACTAAAACAATTCCAGTAAAAATAATAAATAGACCCCAAATCTTTTGAAAATTGTTGTACGATATTAAAACAGTAAAAATCTTCTGAGGACCAAATTTCAATCAGTTTGAATTATTTTGTCATATGAAAGATTTTTAGAACCATCAAAATCCTATTTCCGAGTATTTTTTGAACGAATTTTTGAGCCATCAAAACAAATGAAATCTACCGGAATTTTTGATTTTTGGTACTCTTTCAACCTCATTAAGACTCAGAAAACATAGCTTCATGAAAAACCCTTGGTTTTAAAACACTCACTTTGTAAAACGATTCAAAAGCTACTAGATATCCCAATCGGTTAAACAACCAATTTTCTCATACAACGATTTCTTTTTTTACCAAAATCGATAACCAAATAAACTGATTCACCAAAATCATATTAGATCATGCATGGTAGCTTTTACGAAAATCATGAAGAAAACAAAGAAGAAACGGCCCTAAGCATGCTTTTCTACCTTTGATATTATAAAAATTGAGGAACCTACCGTTGATCGCGCTCCTTGTCTCTAGGGTGAGTAAATCCGAGGTATACGCTTTGTCGCACCCTTTTATACGCTTTAGAAAAACCCATTTGAAGAAGTTGCGAACCGAAGCTATGAGCGAAGACCCGCAGAAAGATGGCAATTCTAATGCAGACTGAGAATTTGTAGCATAAATACTGATGAGGAGAGAAAAGCTTGCTATACAAGCTCTCACAGAGAAAGCCCAAACCCAAAGAAAATCAAGACATCCACCCTCTTCCCCCTCTTCGTTTGTACTGTATGTGTTTTTTTGTTATATCTTTCTTTCTTTCTTTTTTTACTTTGCCCAACAGCAGCATGCATATATTTACACCAAGAAAAACTAAAATTGGAACGTTTTCCCAACTTGATGCATGTGGCATGTTACCATAACATCCCATCTAAAATTAGCTACATGGATATCCACTTGTTATTTTCAAGTCAACTCAATAAAGCAACTTTGCTTTTGGCTTTTCTCAATGCATACAAGAAAAGCAAACGAACAGCACAATGGGCATGTTTTTCAATTTTGGCATGTTTCCTTAGTGAAAGAAAACCTTCTCTTCCATCAAAGGTTGTTGTTTTGATCATTACACTCCTAAAATCTTTCCCTCTTATCTTCCTTCTAATTAAATAAAAAAATAGAAAGAAAAGATTGAACAAACTTTACTTTCTTTCTTTGAAGAGGGAGAGTGATGCCTATCTAATATGAGATCCTCCCATTTATAGGTGACTGAATTGCTTTCGTATGTAAAGCTTCCATGATTACCCTTTTATTCAATCCCAGGGAGAAACCCCATATGATCGGCTTGCCTTTCATGGAATTTGGCGTTCCTCATTCAGAACCCATCCAAGACAAGGGATCTCATAGGATTTCATTTATCCTTATCATAAGATGAGCATAAAGTTGGGCCCACACATATATTTGGACATAACCGGCTATTCAAGCCTCGTTCCTGCCATGTATTCCTTATATGAATAAAATAATTCAATCCAATGTAATCTGAATCCAAAAATAGAGTGCATGTATATTGGGCACATGTTGTGCTGAACTTGTAATTGGATGTGCTGCTGTCTACTTGATCTGCCACCATGTAAATTTGATGTGCCCCAAATTATTTCCATATGATCCTGACCATCCATGAGATGATCCAAATTATCCAATTGGATGGGGCCCTACTATAGATAAATTGTTCTCTTAAAATTATTCCCATAGGATAATCTGGACCGCCCATTTGATGGGTCACACTATAAATAGGGTGGTGCCCCAAAGCATTTCCACGTAATGATCCGAACTATCCATTTGCTAGGCTGCAATGTAAACAGGTTGAGCCCTTCAAAATCATTTCCATAAGATGATCTTAACCATGAATTTGATAGTCCACAATATAAATTAGTGATGCCGTCTAAATTCCCTCCATTAAAAGGATCAAAACCGTCTATTTGATGGGCGACAATTGATGATCTTGACCGTTCAAATAGTGGGCTGCGATGTGATTTAATTCATGCTCCACGAATTAATTCCGTTAAATGTCCAAACTGTCCTTTTAGATGCTCCTTGTAAAGTGGTGAGTACCTCTTAATGATGATCCTAACTATTCATTTGACGGATGACAGATCACGACATAAGTTGGGTGTGCCCCGCTGAACCATTTCCAAATGATAAGTTATGCCTAAAAATCATTTCCAAGGATTATCCGAATTCTTCAACTTGACGGTCACAACAGAAATTGATTGTCTTCCCAAAAGCTATTCATGGGCTGATCCAAACCATCCATTCGATGGGCGACTATGTCATTTGGGTTACGCCCCCTTAAATTCATTCCATACGTTGATCCAAATTGTCCATTTGATAAAATGCAAACCGGTTGCACCCCCCGCATTGCTTTAGTGGAATTATCCGAACCACAGCGTGAATTGATTTGTTCTCCAAATCATTTACATAAGATGATCCTGATCGCCCAATTAATGGGACCCCGGGATAAATTAAATTGCGCTCCCAAATTAACTTCATATGTAATCCAAACTTTTTATTCGGTGGGCCATAGTGTAAGCATAGATTATGCCCTTAAATTGATCTTATATATGATCCGAACCCTTAATCATGTGGATCACAAAGTAAATTGCTGAGATCCTCCACATCACACCAGGTCCGAATAATCTCAGAACTTATCTTTTACCGAAACAATGCTTGGGCCCTCTTTATCGCATCAGATCTAATCAAAATGCTCAATGTGGGCCCACTAAATGGGTCCATATTCTCTCTTGTTTAGATTCTTGTGACTAACCCTTCTTAACACCCGACGGAAAAATGCAAAGCATGGTGGAATTAATCGAAAAGTTTGAGAAAACGGTAGAGGCGGACACGGAAAGGGAAAACACTGAAAAACCGATAGAAAAACACTAACTTCTTTGTTGATTAAAGCGGAGCAAAATGGGGGTATCTACATTCATATACCCGTTTGTTGAGCTATGGGGATCTCTTGTGCAGCCGTTATGCTGACGGATTTTATCTAGAACATTTTGAGCATGACCGATGTTCTTTAGAGTTAGGTAAACCATGAGTTTTATCTTGTCGCTACCCTTTTGTAGCACTAGCGCCATCATGCTGCCGGATTTTATCCAAAATATTTTGAGCATGACCGCTATTCTGTGGAGTTAGTAAAACCATTGAGTTTACCTTACATTGACTTTCTTGTCTAGCCGTTATGCTGCTGACTTTTTCACAAAATATTTTGAGCATAACTGCTATTCTTTGGAGTCAGTATACTTTGTCTTGACCTTGATCTCCTTGTATAGCCATTATGCTGTTGGATTTTACCCAAAATATTTTGAGCATGACTGCTATTCTTTAGAGTTAGTTTACCTTGTCTCGATTCCCATGTATAGCCTCAATTAACTTAGAACCCATTTCTAGTGAGAACTTCTGGTTTGATCCGTTGTGTTTACATTCTTTCAGTTTCACTAGGTTAGTGGCCTGTACATGCTGTTCTCTTGGCTACAGCCTATTTGTTACCCTTTGATTGTATATCTATTCTTTTGTTGTGTCATAGATTCAATTTGTATATCTATTATTCATTTGGATATATGTTTGTCTGTCTACCTGTTTTGCGTTGAGATCTAGCCGATAGCTCGTCCGCTGTCCTTCTGGCCATGGTCTACCTTTTTAATCTCGTTGATCGTAAAATTGGTATTCATCACCAGATTTAGATCCGGTTTATGACCTACTTCTGTCATTTTATGGCCGTGGTCTATTTTCTGTTCTGTTGGTTATCTCTCATCTTTGATGAAAAATTCATTGTTGCGGATTGTATCCTTTTCATATAATTGACTGCCAGGTTATCCTTGTCATTTGTCTATGCAAAGTTATCCTCGTTCTCTCCCAATCTTTGTCCTATCTGAATTTTAGGTCTGATCATGGCGAATAATTTGTTAGACAAATGGATAGCTGAGACTATTAAATCTTTTCCGTTGAGGTGTCAAGAAAGGAGTACGGCTGAGCATTTCATCAGTTCATTTACCCATTAGAATAGTCGGGTATAAATTAGAAGTTTCTTCAGGCAGCTGCTGGACTTTGGGGTCTTGTTTTTCATGTCTTTCGATTTGGGTCTTTTGAACTTTGTCCTATATTTGAAGATTGGTGTCCCCTGTTAGAGCTCCCTCTCGAAGGACTTTGGATCCGACCTTCAAGCATAGACTCCCCTTATGATCTTTTTTGCAAATTATTTGAAAATAAGGTTGTAAAACTCTGCCATGCTTCACAGAGAAGAATGTGCAATTTCAAGCCCTCATTGAACTTTTTTCCAAAAACGTCGATCCTATCGATTCCCGTTTCCAGGAATGTCGACGTAATGCCTTAATCTTTGCTGTCTTTGCACGCCATATTATTCGCGGAGACTTTAGTGCTGCCCCTTTCACCTTGTTGAAGATAGTAGATCAAACAAATGAGGGGAGAAATCCTGTCCCTACAATGCTAGCAAAAACCTTTTATGGCCTAGACCTTATTGCTAGTAAAAAGGTTCAGGATAATTTTTTCGGATGTGCTAAGCTGTTATATGTGTGCCTTTGTGAGAAACTCACTATCCTTCAGCCACAAAACCGCATTGAGTTCACCCTTAAGAGTTTTCATTCCTGGGAAGCAAAGATTAAGCAACCTCAGCTCAATGAATGGCACAATTGGTTGCAGAATGTAGGAGAAAACCAATTTCGTTGGGTAAGTCATTCATGCTCACAAATTATCACCAGCACCTACCCATACTCATTTATATATCTTATGGGTTTGGAAAAATCTTCTTTCTTGCACCTTCGTGTTTCCCTCGTCAGATTACTGGAATCTTGTGTCCTCCCAAGGTTATTACACCCCCTTGTTGTGAAGACCTTACTCCTGATCTCATTCAATCCATCGTAGCTGCTTGGAGAGACAAAATCACGGAGAGGATATTTGCTTTCGCGTCTAGGCTCCGGAATGTAGGAATATCTAGAGGGTCTGCAAACAAGAAGGCTCGGATTGGAGAGCCTTGAGGATTCTTTTTCATGAAATTGTCATTTTAATTTCTTCAAATTTCGTTGCAAAGAGTTACTTTCATACAACTATAGTCAGAAGTTAAAACGTTGGCAGTCATCCCACAGTTAAATTTGAATCAAAGAAATGTATTTTGAGTTTCAGCTTATCTCTACTTGATCAATTATCAAGGTTTTAATCTAGTGTTTATACTTCCATCTCAGGATTCTAAAGGCGAGCAGTCATAGCTCCAAAGAAAACCACAATCTCAAAACCAACCTGGTCCCCTTAGTCTTCTGATTCCAGGCTGAGTAGACAATCTTTGTCGCCCGTTTCATTTACTTCTCCTATATTACCTTTGTCAAATTTTCGGGAAGCACTTTCTCCTATTCAACCTAGTCCTAGCACAATAGCTGATCCAGTGGACCCAATGATAGCTATACAAGAAATGTTGAGAAATATGTGTCAGGATATAGTAGGATTGAAAGATGAAGTGACTCATCTGAAAAATCAGAATACTGAAAAAGTCTCTACTTCTAAAGATCCTGCCATTCGACCTTCTCCGGCCATATTTCCTAACCGTGCTAGACTTATCGTCCCTCCCGTAGAGATCGATCTGGAAGAGGAGCAATATGTCGAGGAATATTATGTCCCTCAAATAAACAAGGAAAATGAGTTGTTCGATATGTATGAAAAGATGGCTCGTGACATTGAGAGCATGAAAGTTCAGGGTTCCAAGGGGTTTGATACTTATGAATTCCTGATATCCCCCGGTGCTATATTCCCACCTAAGTTCAAGGCGCCTGACTACGATAAGTATGATGGAGCAGGATGTCCGAGAAACCACATCAGGTGGTTTATCACTCTCTCTCAGCAGCGTGGCTTAAATCGAGAACAGATGGCTCAATTGTTTCCCTTGTCTCTTACAGGGGTGGCCAAAAGGTGGTTTTTGAGGTTGAAACCCGAAGAGATCAGGACACTGGAAGAGATCTCTAACCGGTTTGTTGAACAATTTTCTATGGAAGAAGGGATCGAGGTTACTAAAAGAGATCTAAAGCAGTTGAAGCAGAATCCTCAGGAGACTTTCACATTGTTCATCAGGCGCAGGAGGCGCAAGTCTGCCCAATTGAGCCAGAGAATGTCAGAAGAGGACCAGATAAAGTTAGTCCTCAAAAGCTTGTCTCCCCAGTACTTTCACTTCATGGCACTGCAGCACTACCAGAATTTCGATCATTTGATCAAGACTGGCACCCAGACCGAGGATGCTATTGCTAAGGGTCTTGAGCCAAGACTCTGTCTGATGTCCGAGAAGGGAAGAGGCCTATAATCCAACCAGAGGAAGTTCATGCGGTCAATTATACCAGACTTGTGGTCAAGCCTGTTGCGGAAGTTGTTAGACCAGTGTAAAGAAGCAGCTCAGACAGTTTGACCCATTGCCGTATCCACTGCCCATGATATTAAAGAAATTGATCAGAGACAGGAAGATCAGACTTCCGGATATCAGACCTGAACCTAGTCCACTACCTGTAAGCTGGAGAAAGGATCAATACTGCGAATATCACAGAGGCCCTGGGCATTTGATTGAGAACTGTTTGGCTTTGAAGCACGCAATTCAAAACATGATTGATAAAGATGAACTTGCAGTTGAAAGGCTGAGAATACTACTCAGAATCCTCTTCCCAACTATCGCGTTGTTGCTCCTCCTGCTACTAATGTCATCTTTGTAGGTGAGCCCATCCTTGATCCCTCTGCTCTCATTTGCGCTATCACGTCAGACAAAACATATGTTTTGAGGTTTGACGAGGAGGAACTCAATGAATTCAAAGAAAAAGAGCCTTATGTACTGTCGTTTGACGACACTGAACTCGCTGAGTCATCTTCATCCCAGTCTCATACGCTTCAGAGTGTGGGTATAGAA
The DNA here is from genome assembly GCF_043159265.1 of Tasmannia lanceolata. Taxonomy (NCBI): domain Eukaryota; kingdom Viridiplantae; phylum Streptophyta; class Magnoliopsida; order Canellales; family Winteraceae; genus Tasmannia; species Tasmannia lanceolata. The sequence goes on along the minus strand of NW_027518684.1, from coordinate 29,293,772 downwards.
AAAACAAAGAAAGCTACCTATGTTCTAAGGATGGAGGACTTTGAAGAGGAAAATGTCGGTAATGCGCCATATGTTTTCAGAATGGAGGAGGATGAATTGATTGTTGTTGCTAGATGATCAGTGTGACGAGATGCGTCACATGACCAGAGGTGGGCGAGTATTCAAACCTCCAGAATTAAGTGTAGAAAATCCGACAGAGGTTGCAAGAAACACAGAAAATCAGAGGCAGAATAAGACGAGCACAGACGAAGAAGATGAGAGCTTGTTAAAGCAGCTGAAAAAGACTCAAGCTAATATCTCAGTATGGGGTTTACTCATGGCCTCATCAAAGCACAGAAAGCTAGTCCTTCGAAAGCTTAATGCAGCACAAGTCTCTGTTAACACCACACCCGACAAGCTTGTCAGTCTCGTAGCCATGGCCAAAGCAGCGAAAACTTTGTCATTTACTGATGACGATTTACCTCCTGAGGGCCGAGACCATACCAAACCTCTTAAAATCACAGTCATTTGTAATAAGAAGAAGGTGCTAGAGGTGTTGGTTGATAATGGCTCTGCGCTGAATGTTTGCCCGTTAAGCACCGTAACAACCCTTGGGTTCGGTCCTGAGAATTTTATTCCATCCGAACAGGGTATTCTGGCATATGATGGCACTTGCAGAGATGTAATCAGGACTCTGGTCACTGAGATACAGATCGGAGGAGAGGACTTTGAGATAGAATTCCAAGTCTTAGATATTAAGGCTTCATTCCTATTGTTACTTGGCCGTCCGTGGATGCACAGGGTGGGGGTTGTTCCGTCTACTCTTCACCAAAAGCTAAAGTTTGTTCGCAGGAACAGGGTGATAACTGTAAAGGGAGATCCAGATCTCGAGACAGGGCAGATCACTCCAGACTTAACTGTGGGAAAATCCGAAGATGTGAGTTTGACTGGATTTTTGTTAGAGGTGACTGCGACCACTTTCGAAGAGGCTATGAATGAGGAAATTTGTTTCCTAACCAGCACGAATTCGAATGTCATCAAGATGATTCGCCGACAGGGGTATATACCAGGTGCTGGGTTAGGCAAATATCATCAGGGTTTGACCGAGTTTCCTGTGTTCAAAACATTCAATGGTTTGTTCGGGCTGGGATACAAACCTACAAAGAAAGAAATCATAGAGATGAAGCAGTTAATGCTGAAATGGGCAGAAAACCGTCGCCGTGGGTTGGGATTACCAATGGCGCCGATTGATTTGACAATGAACGGTTGATTCCGAAAAGAAGGCGCGGCCTTTCATTTCTGTGGCTTTATTGAGATTTGGTTGGATGAGAGTACAGGGCAGATACTTCCGGGGTTCGAGATTTTCTTTGATCTTGAGCTAGAAGATGAGCCGATGGGTGCGCAGAATACAAAGATAGAGTCTGAGATTGACTGGGCTGACCGCATGGAGCCAAGCCATCTGAATTCACTTTTCCAACAGGGGTCACAGACTGTGGCCATGATTGGCAGGAGCTCGCTGGTACTAGACCCAACTCGCCTTATCACCCCGGCTGAGGAACCTCTGACTAACTGGACTTCTCAAGTCCTACCCCAGGTTATTTTCCAGTACAATCACATCCCTTCAAAAGATTCAGTCATCTGGAAGTATGTGTCGGTCTCTGAGTTTGATTCAAAGTCTATTTCTTCTAATGAGTCTTTTGATGCAGGTACCATAGAGGACTATTCTCCTGAGGTCGGTGGCGGTTCTTCTTTTTTTGGCGATATTGAGCTGGAGACTGTTCATAATAAAGCATCTGATGTTGTTATCTCACATAGTTCTGAGTTGGTTGACACTGATGTCAACATATCCTTCGAGTCTGTAAAAACGAGTCCAAAGTTCATTGTAAACCCCGATGAGGGTAATTCATCTTCTGATGTACTTGATTCAAATTTCAATGAAATAAAGGATTCTTCTTCTGTGTACATTCTTGTCTCTGTTTCTATTTCATCTACTGAATCTGCTATAAAATCTGATAATCTTAAGAATAACAATCAAGACTCCCCCTCTGACGAGGATGTTGACGAAACTCCCCCTGAAATCAGGCATGATTTATCAGGAGGAGAGTCACCGGGCAAAACCGCTTGAAGAGGAAATTGAGACAGTGAATATCGGCGATGAAACCTCGACTTGGGAGATTCGGATTGGCAAAACTTTATCTCCTGAGGAGCGCGATGAATTGATCACCCTGCTTAAAGAGTTCAAGGAAATTTTTGCTTGGTCATATGATGACATGCCAGGATTAAGCGAGAAAATTGTTCAACATCGCTTACCCTTAATCCCTGGTGCTAAACCAAAGAAGCAAAAACTCTGAAAACTCAAAACTGAATGGGAGTTGAAAGTTTATGAAGAAGTAAAGAAGCTGTTAGAAGTAAAATTTATCCAAGTAGTGGAATATCCTGAATGGCTTGCAAATATTGTACCGGTGCCCAAATAGGACGGAAAAGTTCGAATGTGTGTCGATTTTCGACACCTGAACAAGGCAAGTCCTAAAGATGACTTTCCTCTTCTGAATATTGATCTCCTGGTGGATAACACTGCTGGACATGCTCTTTTATCCTTTATGGATGGGTTCTCAGGTTACAATCAGATTAAGATGGCACCTGAAGATATGATGAAGGCAGCGTTCATTATTCAGTGGGGTACTTATTGCTACAGGTTGATGTCGTTTGGTTTGAAAAATGCTGGTACTACATATCAGAGAGCCGCTACGACTCTTCTTCATGATATGATTCACAAAGAGGTCGGGGTTTACGTAGATGACATGATCGTAAAGACTCGGCCTGGACACACTGTTGCCCTAAGAAAGTTCTTTGAGTGAATCAGGAAGTATCAGCTTCGTCTGAACCCGAGTAAATGTGTATTTGGCATTACATCCAAAAAACTCTTGGGGTTTATGGTCAGCGAAAGAGGAATAGAGGTAGACCCGCAAAAGATCGAGGCGATCCAAGAAATGCAGCCACCTAAAACAGAAAGGCAGATCCGAGGTTTCCTTGGAAAGGTTCATATCTAAGAAGTTTCATATCTCATCTAACAATGACGTGTGAACCCATTTTTAAGCTGTTGAAGAATAATTCCTCGAAGAAATGGAATGAAGAGTGTCAGGAAGCGTTTGAGAAGGTTAAACAGTGTTTAGCTTTGCCTCCGGTCTTATCACCTGTCATTCCAGGCCAGCCATTGTTGTTGTACTTATCTATCACAGATATAGCGATGGGTTGCATGCTTGCTCAGCAGGATCTAGAAACTAAAAAGGAGAGGCCCATTTACTGCATCAGCAAGAAGATGCTATAGTATGAATTAAAGTACACAGTTTTGGAGAAGACATGTCTAGCATTAGTTTGGGCTACCCAGAGGCTTAGACATTATCTGCTGTCAAACAAGGTTCTTTTGCCATCACAGATGAATCCGTTAAAGTACTTGTTCGAGAAACCTGCCCTTACAGGAAAGACTGCAAGGTGGTTGTTGTTATTGTCTGAATTTGATATCACTATGTCACTCAGAAATCAGTAAAGGGACGGGTTATTGCTGAGAAGTTGGCTGATGCTCCTGTATAAGAAAATGCATTCTTAAAGGCAGATTTTCCAGACGAAGAGATAATGGATATTGAAGAAGAAACTCTGAGTACTAGGTGGCTTATGTACTTTGATGGAGCTGTCAATAATCGAGGACAGGGAGTAGGAGTTGTGCTTGTATCCCCTCGGAAGGAGTATATTCCTATCTCTATCAAGTTGCAGTTTGAGTGCACCAATAACATGGGAGAGTATGAAGCTTGTATTGCCGGACTCGAAGCAGCCTTGGCTTTACAGATTCAAGACATCGATGTGTTTGGGGACTCCATTCTGATCATTTGCCAGATTAATGGACAATGGAAAACTCGAGAAGATAAATTGATCCCTTATAATGCGTATTTGGAATCTCTAGTCCAGAAATTCAGGAGCGTCACATTTACTCACTTGTCAAGGACCAAAAATCATTTTGCTGATGCTTTGGCTACTCTGGCCTTGATGTTAGATATTTCTGCTACAATGGAAGTTCAACCGCTACCGATCAGACTGCAATGGGCTCCTGCGCACGTGAATGCTATAGTGATTTCAGCTAGGTGTCTAGATGGGAAGCCTTGGTACACAGATATCAGAAACCTCATTTCAGGCAACGGACATCCTCCAGAAACTTTGAGAAAATAAAGGAAGACTCTTCAGAAGTTAGCTGATAATTTCATCATTTGCGGTGAAGAGCTGTACAGAAGGTCATTTGATGGCATATAACTCCTTTGTGTTGATGAAGATAAAGCAACATAACTTATTGAGCAGACTCATGAAGGTGTTTGTGGACCTCATATGAATGGAAAGATGCTATCTAGAAAGATCCTTAGACTTGGATTCTATTGGCCTACAATGGAAGCAGACTGCTTCGCATTTGTGAAGAAATGCCATAAGTGTCAAGTCTATGCGAATCTTATTCATGTTCCCCCTTCAGAGTTGCACTCTTTGACTTCGCCATGGCCGTTTTCAGTATGGGGAATAGGCATCACTGGGAAGATTTATCTGAGATCCTCGAGCGGACATGACTACATTCTGGTAGCCATTGATTATTTCACGAAGTGGATAGAGGCTGCCTCTTATGCTTCCATCACTTCGAACATAATTGCGAAGTTCATCCGTACTAATATAATTTGCCGATACGGTGTACCTCATGAGTTGATTTCAGATAATGGGTCGCATTTCAAAAATGAGGTTTTACACCTGTGTGAAGAATTTAAAATCAAGCATCATAAGTCATCTCCTTACAGACCTCAAACAAACGGGGCTGTAGATGCTGCAAATAAGAATATTAAAGTCATTACTAGTAAGACGACTCAGACATATAAGGACTGGTCGAACAAGCTTCCTTATGCCTTGTGGGCTTATAGGACATCGATCAGGTCTTCAACAGGCGTCACTCTGTATTCTTTGGTATACGGAATGGAAGCAATTTTACTAGTTGAACTGAGAATCCCGTCTTTGAGGGTGATGATGGAGGCTAACCTGCCAGAGTCAGAATGGGCGAAGGCCAGACATGATGAGTTGCAGATGATAGATGAGAAGAGGCTGAAAGCCTTATACCATATTCAAGGATATCATAGGCGGATCGAGAGAGCTTTCAACAAGAAAGTTCGTGTCCGTGATTTAAAGCCTGGAGATCTCGTATTAGACTCCTACAGGGCACCGGTGTTTGACCCAAGAGGAAAGTTCAGGCCAAACTGGTCTCGTCCTTACATCGTCGACGAAGTCCTGCCTGGAAAAGCCGTAAGATTTCTTGATGAAAATGGTGAAAAATTAAATGAACCTACAAACCTGAATCAATTAAAGAAATATTATGCTTAAGTACACCATGAGGCCATCATTAGACGATTTGAGCTTCAAGCTAATATCCCAAATGTTTTATACCATTTGCAAACCCTTTGGGCCTAAAAAAAATAAATGATGAAAACCCTTTCTGCTAAAAGCACTTTTGAGCCAAAAGCAAAATCAAAGTTTCCTTGTCAAACTTAAACCAGGGGCATCTTTTATGACTTTCGTCATAAAAGATTTTAAACTCGAACTACGCGTGACCTGATTTCCAATTTCTTTGGGGATACGTAGGTAATCTGGAGGGTCCAGATTCGGTCCAAATACATGCAAACATACCAAAGTCTAACATGTTTGAACCTAAGCCTACCCGAAAGTCCTGCTAGTGTATTTAGGCCCCCGGTTTGTAGAGAAGCAGAAAGGAAGAAAAATGATGGAGTCTTAGACCCGCTGACTGAAAACCCACAAGGGTGGTCTAGGCAAAAGTTAGGGTCATTCACCCGCTAAGCTGAAAATCTGAAAGGGCGGTTCAGGCAAAAATCAGGGTGCTGAGCCTGTTTGATATAGAAAATCTGCAAAGGCAGACTGTCTAGGCAAAAATTAAGGCATGGGTCTGCCGAATCAAAAACTTGAAAAGGCAATTTGGTCATGGCAGTGATTTCATGAAGAGAGGACAGAGCTTCAAAAAACCAGCTAAACTTTCAGTTTCTTTGGCACCTTCTTGAAGTCATAGTAAGCACCATCAAGGTTTCTTTTGGTACTCTTTGAGTTAAGGAGGTCGAAACTAAACAATCCAAATGGATAATAACCATGACAGAAATACCGAAAAGATGAATGAAATATCTTTAAATACGGTATTCAAAAGACTCTATGAGTGGTGGATTTTTAACCATTTTAAAACATTTATCAGACTAAGAAGTAGATTTCAGTCTGTCTTGGTATTTGAGTCAGGTGTCCGTCAATGTCCTCATTTGTTGTTCGTCAAAGTCTTATTTGTCGAGTTGAGGTCAGTTTTCAGAGTCTTGTTTAGTTAGTATCCCTCCCAAAGCAGGGGTGACAAGTAAAAAAAAAAAAAACTCTCAGAGAAGCAGAGAATTTGTGGCTCCTGTGAACAAATGCAAAGTAGAGCAGAGTTCAGAGGTTGATAGGCTTTTAGTCCAGTTCCAACATTAGCAGATGGCATTGATGAAGCAAGATTTTGAGCAGAACCATGTTCTTGTACTTTTGAAAAGCTTTATAAGCCTAAGTGTTCATCAGAAAACTTTGTAACCCCAAGTGTGCATTAATGAAGCCTTCGGCCTATTTTTCTTGCGTTGCTCTCCAATGAATTTTGTTATGGAAGTAATCATACTAGGGGCATCTTTTATGACTTGCGTTATAAAAGATGTCAAATACACAATGATATTTGAGATTGACATTCTCCTCAAATAAAGACTAGAGAAGTTTGAACACACTCTTTTAGTTCAAGCTCTCCCGTCGAGATGTTTTTCTTTTGGAGTTAAGTTTTCAAAATCTTATCCCCGGCGGAGTCTAAAGCTCACTTCTGCGATCTTCAAAATTCCGTAGAAATGCTCTACATCTTTTGAAAAAGTGTTACAACCTGAAAAATTCTGTTAAAATTGCTTGAGTTTGGTCTTTGGTAAAGATCATGCATTCTTATTATTCTCTTTGAGAAATTATTTTTTCCATCGGTGAAATTGATTAATGTACTTGCTGGATTCTTATTCTTTGAGTATTTTGGTTAGTGTTGCTTTGGTAAAGTGTCAATTTCTAAAAAAAAAAGAGGGGGAAAACTCTTTGAGTGTTGCAGACTCATGGAATGGTCAAGACTCATTGAATGTTGCAAACTCTTTGAGTGTTTGGTTTGAGACTCTCTGAGTGTTACAGACTCATTGAGTATCCGTAACGTGTCCTTACCTAACAAGTTAGGAGCTAGGCATATCTGCGAGGAGGTTCGTATGGATCTGTGTTGCATGAGGGGCATACAAGTCTGGATTTATATGGAACCGTGTTACATCACGGGCATATAAACCTGGGTTCATTTGGGACAATTTAGCATTTCCTTTGTTGATTTGAGACTCTTTGAATAGTTGAGACCCTTTGAGTATTATAGACTCTTCGGGTAGTTGAGACTCTTTGAGTGTTTGCTTTGGATTCTCAGAGTGTTACAGACTCTTTGAGTGATTGTTTTGGACTCTCTGAGTGTTACAGACTATTTGAGTTATTGTTTTGGACTCTCTAAGTGTTACAGACTCTTTGAGTGATTATTTTGGACTCTCTGAGTGTTGCAGAATCTTTGAGTGATTATTTTGAGACTCTTTGAGTGTTACAGACTCTTTGAGTGATTGTTTTGAGACTCTTTGAGCGTTTGTTTTGGTCTCTCTGAGTGTCACAGACTCTTTGAGTGTTTGCTTTAGATTCTCGGAGTGTCACAGACTCTTTGAGTGATTCTTTGGACTCTTTGAGTGTCACAGACTCCTTGAGTGGTTGATTCACATTTGTTGAGTGATTGATTTATATTTGCGTGAATAATGGTTTACATTCTCTGAGTAATTTCATTGTGTTCATTTTCTTAAAGCTTTGGTTTAGAGATAAAAGAGTATGTTTGTGTTTTGTGTCTGCTTACTTTAATAGAGTCCTTGCGTATTGGTTTAGATAGTTAAGTCGTGAGTATTAGTAAGAGGTTATCTCCCTTTTGCTTACAGTCTATGAGTCTCGTAGTGTTATTTTGTCGTTTTACCTTTGTGAATACCTTTTTAGAACCCAAAACCCAAAAATTTGCTTTGATTTTGGGTCAGCCAAAATGTGTTGTCTGTTCAGCTTTGGCATTTGCGCGTTACACACGCTCTGCCAAAAAGGGGCATCTATAGACACCCCATTTTGACCGAACCCTAATGGCGTCGTTAGGATAGAAACCCTATCAAACTAATGTTTTAGTGTCCCTAGAGTAGGTTAGGATGTCGTTTTGGTCGCCATAAAATTTCATCCGAATCCGTCGCGGTTCGCCTAATAAACGAATGAAGTTTGTAGTATAGTATAGTGTAGGAATAAGGGTGCCGATTTAGTCAAAAAAGGGGTGTGCTGGAACTTGGAAAGCCAGTTCAAATATACTGCGGTGGGCTGTCTACGAAGATGCGCGGGCGTGCAGATTAGTGTGTTACATAATTGAGGGGTGCATTATCCGAGGCCAGGGCAATTTTGTAAATAGTGAAGATGTTTTTCTTCCTTTCCAAGTCACCATTAGGCCCTAAGCTAGGTTAGTGAATGGCTTAGGGCTAGAATTAGTTAGGGGAGGATCTTAGGAAGCTTCCTAGGTGGTTAGAAAGTTCCAAATCCTCACCATTGATCATAAAGAGGATTTGGAGGGTTAAGATCATTTTTCCAAAGAGATATTTTTCTTAAAATTTTCCCTTTTACTATTACTTGGGCCACCCCTCTACTAATGTGATAGTTGTTATAAATACATTAGGGATGGGCTGTCCATGGAAAGGGAGGGGTCAAATACATCATTTTTCGTTTGGGCTTGTCTTACCCGAGCCCTGTAGAATTGAAGAGTAGGTATAAATACACTACCAAGGGGGTTGATTTGGGAAGTAAGAGGGGTCGAGTTTACCATTTCTTTATATAAAAAAAAAAAAAAAACCGACCCAGAGAGGAGGATGAGGAGCTCATTTTTAACAAAGCAGAGGGAGAGAAATCCAACCAAACCCCCATCTTCTCCGGCGAATCCCATCTTCCCACCACCGATCAACCTCACCACCTTCTTCTTCATCATTTATATTTTTACCACCATCAAACCCATCTCAACCACCACAAACCCCATCACCTCTTCTCTGCAAAATCCGGCCATTAAAACCATTTTTTCTGGCCGGTCCTCCATTACAGCCATTACCCCAAAACCTCTTCCTATCACTGTCAAGGAACCCATCTCCATCTCCATCTACACCTTTTCCACAAACCCTTTTTCTTCTCCTCCAACCCCAATCCAGGAAACCCATCGAAATCCGACGAGAAATCACCCGAACTCCACCTCCACTTTCTGTTGGATTTTCTGATTTGTTCTTCCTTTCCATTTTTCCCTTATCCATACCACCTTGCCATTATCTTCTTCACCATTTTCCCCAGCCAAAACCCATACCACCGGAATCCGGCCATAACCCATCGGAATCCAGTAACCCCATTAAATCTGATCACACCCCATCATCGTAAACCCATTTCATTTCCGCCACTACCCCTTTGATCTTACCCCTTCATTTGCCAGGAAAATCATCAACCCCTCAAACCAACATCTGTAATCTCCCACCACCACCGAACCCTATCCTCCATTAAAACCCCAACCTACCTCTTCTTCTTCCATCATTCTTCTGACCTCCATTTCAATCCACCATCGTCATCTTCCACCATCTCAGCCACTACTCCTTCGTTTTCCCCATCACCTACACGATCAGCTCCTACATCAAACCCTCTATTTTTATTATCCTTCTTTCATCTCAACTACCTTCTCTCTTTTCTTTGCCTTGGCTATCAGAGAAGAAATCAAGTGTTGGAGATTTGTTTTTTGAAGCTTTCACTTTAGCATTTGTAAGAGAAGGACAAGGTAAACATTATCTCTATTTCTCTGTCAATTCGATCAGATTTTGTGATGGTTACAGTATACCTCTTCTTAATCTCTATTTTTCTTAATCCGCTTGTTAGTTCTGCCGAATTCGTTAATGTATCTCAATTTCAGGTGATTTCTTTGGTTTATTCACGATTTTTTTTAATAATTTGCACCTTAAATTTGGGTTTATTTTTCCTCCTTGTGTTTTCGGTCATGTGCTGCATCTAATTCATGAATAGCTTTTGTCGGTGGTTTTGTAGAAAATGGTTTTGGACTTAATCTTGATTTGAATGATATAGGAATCAGAGTGTTTTCTCTTCTATGGTGGAGTTGTATAATTTCTTCTTGTAATCTATGAAAATAGTTTGTTGATTTGTAGAAACATCAAGATTTGTTATTGTTGAGACCATCACCAATGTAGTTCATGAGAGCTATCAAGGCCATTTGATAGCTGTTTGAAAAATAGAATGTTCCAGTAAAGAATTTTAATTTCATTATGATTTTGTGAGAACTTGGCCACAGATTTTAGCAAGTCATAGAGCTTCGGTCTTTCATTAGATGTTCATTTTATTTGTGAGTGCCATGTCAAAGCGAATCATGTTTGAGATCATAGTTTAAGCATCCAGATTTTGTCCTCAGAAGATTATAATGATCATTTGGAAATTTGGTATGGGATGAATGCATTATTAAATAATTTGAGAAGTATTTGGGATAGCAAATCCCAGGTCCAATTTATATTGGTGTCAATGAGTGGCAAAAGTAGAACAGCTCTGTGATTTCTTTACCCCCTTATGAATCACAACAACACAGTCACATTTCGTTGTACTAAACTCTGGAATATTGCTTTCATTCATTTTCATAGCTCTGATCTAACGATTGCATTTGTCCTCGAAGCCTAAGCTAGTTTATCATATATTTTTCTTCCCTGTTAGATTTTATTTGTTTGAATATATTGTCTGTTATGATAGCATAGACTGGGACCTCATCTTAAGCGCAGTAATTGTTAGCTTCATGGTCTTTGCATGAGTAATGTCTACTTTGCCTTGTTCAAGTACTGCGTGGAGTGAAGAGAAAATAATATTCTTAATCTTTTCAGATTTCTGATATGAGTATCTAAAGTATTCAATAAAAAAAAAGAGAAAATTTTCTTTTCACGCAAACCTTTGATCTGATATGATTTATTTGAAAGGAGATCAGGTTGAGTTTATATCGGTAAAGCATATCATTTTTATATACTACGTCATGTGCATTCTTAAGAGTGGATGAGGTTATACTGGATGAGGTTATACTCTAATGTTCAGGATTGACTTTATTTTGACCCTTGGAGGCCAAATTATGCACTCAAGTTGGTATAGGTTGAGAATCTGTCCAATTTTGACCTCATTGATCCCATAACCTTGATCTGTAGATCTTCATTTCCAGAAGCATAGAGTCGTTACTCGCCCTTAGTTATGGTCCTAATTGGATTGTGATAGCTTTAATAAAGGGTTCAGCTAAGAAAAAAAAAACTGAGAATAATCCTTCTGTTATGTTTCCTTCAGGATTTGGAGCATGAGTACTTTCATTTAATCAGCATCTATTCCTAGGGTATGGACTTTCATTTCAAATTAGGAATTAATGATAATATTTGATCTCTCTCTATTGATTCCCTCAAATCTTCTTCCTACTTTCTTTCCGTCTTAGGACCTACACAGGGTTGGGGATTTCTTCCTTTTAGGGTCGTTCCTTCTCCTCGTGCCCCTTCCCATGTCTTAGAATCTTCACAAGGTTAAGAATTCCATCTTCTTCAAGGTCATTTCTGCTTATAAGGTCTACAATTCCTCCCTTCTTCTGGTTCCATTTTTACATGTTCCCCATGGTTCTCCTTGCATATCAAGGTCCAATCAATTGTGGGAACATATCTTCTTCGGGCTGGGGCGATGAAAGGACTTGCTCAGTCCAAGTAGCGTACCCTTCCTTTGTGTATAGGAGGCATGCCTTGCCTCATTCATAGAGCCCCTATTTGGAGACAAGCATTATCTCATTTAGAGAGCTCCCCTTTAGGACGCTTACCTAGCCTCATGATAAAGCCCCCCTTTCTTCTAGAGAGAGCCTTTGACTTATTTCCTCTCGTATTTTGGTAGCATTATTAGAGAGTCATTGACTCATTTGCCCCCCCCCCTCTTTTAGAGTTGCTTGTTTAGGAGTTTATCCTCTTAGTGTTATCGTCACTCCTCTTTATCAAAGACTATCTTAGTCATATGGAGCCTTCAGTGCTAAGGATCTTAGATTATTTTTCACTGTTCTTGGGGCGCTAATTTACTTGTTGTGGATTGTCTCTTTTGAGATGCTAGTTTGTCGGTTTGGGGTTTCCCTTTTACCCTAAGAGTTTTATCTTAGGGTGTTGTATTGTGTGTTCCCTTTGTGATGCAAGCCTCTCCTAGGCTTCTTGGACTAAGGATCGGGAGAGTGACAGACACACACTCAAATGCTCAAGAATTCGGATTCAAGAAAAACAGATTTGCGCAAGTTTGGTAAAATGAGCGTATCTCCCTCGATATAGGTCGGAATGACTTGATTCAAAAGCCAAAATTTTAAGGACTCAAAGATCTACAACTTTTATGCCAAAAGTTTGCTCAGAACAATACTGGAAAGGGCTTGAAATGGTGATGGAAGTGGATGAATGCGAATGGACAGGTTTCTAAAAATAGAGCGGGGCAAAATAGAGAAAGATAACTTCAATGGCTACTCTTCTAGGTTGCCAAGGAAGATAGGTAACATCAATTCTTCTAGATTGATTGTTGCAACTCTTCAAGGATGCAAACAATAGGGGAAAGCTCCTACTCTTCAAGGAAGGAGTGAAACTCTTCTAGGTTTCAAGGAAGAACTCTTCAAGGTTCAAGGGAAAATGCACTAAGCAAATTTTCATTCAAATATTCAACTAACCCCATTACATATGTTTGATACTCTTTAAATAGATAAATACATGAGAAAATTCGTTCAAACTAGTCCACTAACTAGTTTAGGGACTCACATACATCATTAAAAGTTTTAGGAACTCTAAACACATTAACTAGTCAAATCTAGCAAACACAGTCTACCAAAATAGCCATAACTCTTCAACCACTGAGCCAAATTAGGACCATGAATATCTGTTGGAAAGAAAATTCAAAGATATACAACTTCCTAGTTAAGCATTGTCTCTTATTCGTCCATCTAAAGGTCCAAAAATGGACTCCAAAAAGTGGTCAGACTCATTAATGCGGGACTCCAGCTCGATAAGCGTGTCCATGGTGGTCTTTATGCTTAATGGATTCAAGTTGGACATGGGCCTTGTGTTGGGTTTGGATGCGGGCTGACCTTCTCACTTGCTTAGGATGGTTCATCTGGGCTTCAAACTTGTCAACCTCATGGGTTTGGGTTGCATCATTCCCCCATTGTTTGAAAGAATTCGTCTCTGAATTCGAGGTATCATCATCAGTGGAATCTCCCATATAAGGTGTCAAATGGCGGACGTTAAACACATCATGTATCTTCTTCATATGGGAAGGAAGCTTGAGACGATACGCAATGGGATTGATGCGTTCAAGTACTTCAAGTGGACCAAGCTTTCTATCACTAAGCTTGTTGTAGCTTCCAACGGGGTGACGTTCTGGTGGCAAGTAAGCCCAAATAAAATATCCGAGTTCAAATATGACTTCACGACGCCTCTTATCAACAGCCTTCTTACAAGTCTCAGATTTACTTTCCAGCTTACGATGAACATCTTCATGTATAAGCTTCATTTGAGATACAAAATCTTCAACTTGGGCAATGGGCTTTTCAGCAAATGGAATAGGTGCAAGATCTAGTGCTGACTTGGGTTGTCGCCCATAGATAACCAAAAAAGGGCTGCAACCTGTAGAACGGTTCACCGAACTATTGTAAGCAAATTCTCCAAGTGATAGGCGGTCTTCCCAAGAACGAGGATTGTCATCAATCAAGGTTCTCAACAAATTTCCCAATGATCGGTTTACAACTTCGGTTTGCCCATCAGTTTGAGGGTGGAACACAGTGCTATACTGCAGTGTGGTCCCAATACTCTTCCATAATTGACGCCAAAAGTGACTAAGGAACTTCGTGTCTCGGTCTGAAGTGATGGTATTTGGTACTCCATGCATTCTGAAGATTTCTTTAAAAAATAAGCTAGCAATGCGTGAGGCATCCATAGTCTTTCGGCAAGGTATGAAATGTGCCATTTTGGAGAATCTATCAACGACCACAAATATGGAATCCATTCCTCGGTGTGTCCGTGGCAATCCAAGGACAAAATCCATGGATATATCCTCCCATGGTGCATGTGGTATAGGCAAAGGCAAATAGAGACCGGCATTTGTAGTTTGTCCCTTACCAATTTAGCAATTTCGGCATCTCATAACATAACGATGTACATCCCGTTTCTGATGTGGCCAAAAGTACTTTGCTGAAACAAGTTGGAGAGTTTTGTCACAACCGAAATGACCTTCATTATGTATCTCACCAATCACCTTTTGCCGAAGAGAGCAATCCGGTACACATAAGCGATTTCCTTTGAAAAGAAAAGCATCACATAAGGTGAAATCAGCAAGCTTCTCATCTTGAGCATATGATATGACTTTGGAGAAGTATTCATCCTCCATGTATAGCTGTTGGAATGAGTCAAAGCCGAGCACAGTAGTGCACATGGTATTGAGCAAGCTTTTCTTTCGGCTGAGAGCATCGGCAACCTGATTTTGTACACCCGCCTTGTGCTTGATGTTGAAGGTGAAATCTTGAAGATATTCCGCCCATTTTGCACGCCGAGAATTTAGCTTTTGTTGACCTGAAATGTACTTCAATGCTTCATGGTCAGTGTACAAAATAAATTCTCTATGGATTAGGTACTGCCTCCAATGCTCAAGTGTGCGAAACAAGGCATAAAACTCCAAATCATAAGTACTATATTTGAGTTTGGCACCATTCAACTTCTCACGGAAGAATGCAATGGGACGTCCTCCTTGACTTAGAACTCCTCCTATGCCGGTTCCGGATGCATCACAATGAACCTAAAAAATGAGATCGAAGTTGGGAAGCGCAAGGACCGGGGCTGTACATAACTTTTTCTTGAGTTGTTCAAAGCTTCTTTGGGCTTCAATGGTCCACTCAAAAACACCTTTCTTCATACAAGAAGTGAGTGGAGCAGCAATAGAACTGAAGTGTGCAATGAATCGTCGGGAGAAGGAAGCTAGGCCATGGAAACTTCAAACTTCATGCACGTTTATTCGGGTTGGCCATTCTTGGATCACCTTGATCTTGGCATCATCAACTGAAATCCCTTCTCTTGAAATGTTAAATCCAAGGAATAGGATTTGTGGCACCATAAAGTAACACTTTTCAGGGGCTGCAAATAAGCGTGCTTGCCTTAGCAAGCGTAACACATCTTGAAGGTGCTGCAAGTACTCATTAGTAGTCTTACTAAAAATCAAAATATCATCAAAATAAACAACCACAAAACGTCCAAGATACGGCTTTAGAACCTGTGTCATGAACCTCATGAAGGTGGAAGGTGCATTAGACAATCCAAATGGCATGACTAGCCACTCAAATAGTCCATCTTTAGTCTTGAACGCCGTCTTCCATTCATCTCCGGGCGTGATTCGGATTTGATGATATCCACTCTTTAAGTCTAACTTTGAGAAGATGGTGGCACCGGAAAGTTGGTCCAAGAGATCATCAAGACGAGGGATCGGAAAGCGGTATTTGATGGTGATTTTGTTGATGGGTCTACTATCAACACACATTCTCCAAGTGCCATTTTTCTTCGGCACCAAAAGGGCTGGAACGGCACATGAGCTGAGGCTCTCCCTTATGAAACCTTTGTTCAATAGTTTCATGATTTGCCGTTATAGTTCTTCATGCTCCACTGGACTCATTCGATAGTGAGCTAGGTTGGGTAAAGATGCACCGGGCAGCAAGTCAATTTGGTGCTGAATGTCTCTCATGGGGGGAAGGCCAGAGGGAAGGTCTAATGGAAATATATCTTTAAATTCTTCCAAAAGAGGCTTGACTTGGTTCGGAATGATTGGTGCAACCACATCTCCAATATCGGACTTGTTAAGTAAGATGTATATAACACTAACCCCTTCCATAGCACTCTTTACATCTTTCATCACAAGAAAATTAGAGGATGGGGAGTTTTCAACCAAAGGAGTTTGAATTGGCTCTTTACTAGGTGCTAAAGTAATCTTCTTTCCTCCATAGTCAAAAGAGTAAGTGTTGCGATACCCGTCATGGATTGTTTTCTTATCAAATTGCCATGGACGGCCAAGGATGATATGACTACAATCCATAGGTATAACATCACACCATATCTTGTCAAAGTAGATGGAAGCAATAGAAAGATTGACAAGACAACGTTTGAAAACGGTTACCTCCATACCTCGCTTTAACCAAGACATCTTGTAAGGGGTTGGATGTTCTTTCAACTCCAATTTCAACTTGCTTGCCGCCGCCTCAGAAATTACATTTTCACAACATCCGGAATCAATCATTAATCGACATACCTTTCCAGAAACGGTGCATGCCGAGTGGAAAATGTTATTGCGCAACCAACGATTTCCAGCTTCTTGTTTTGGAGTTAGAAAAATTTTCCGCATCATAAGGAACTCACCGGTATCGGCATTAAGCACTTGCTCATCCTCCAAGTTACTCTCATCATCCTTTGGGTCAATATCAGTTTCTTCCTCACCCGGATCATCAGATTCATTTTCCACAAGTAATGCTTTACCCGCTTGTCGCTTCCGACAATTGCTAGCACGATGTCCTATCTCACCACATGAATAACAACGAATACCGGTTGTAGAGCTTTGACCGGTAGGAGGGGGTTGATTAGAACCCTTGGGTGGGGCAGAGGCTTTGTTGATACTATTGGTGTGTGCACTTGTGTTTCCGGCTTTGGTGGTGCCAATCGAACCTTGAACTGCTCGATTTGTGAAGGATGTGGCTTGTTGCTTTCGAGAGCGCGAATGCTCCACCTTGAGAGCTCTTTGGTGTGCATCTACCAAATCCCAGATGTCAAGAACATCAAGGGTATCTTGGATATGAATTTGAAGGCCTCCCAAATACTTGTTCACGAGCATCTCCTCCGGATCTTGAATATTGTTGCGAATTACCAACTCATTGAATCCATTGGTGTATTGTTCCACCGATCGCGTACCTTGCCTCAAATTTTGGTACCGTTGGTACAAATCCCTCTTATAACCTTTGGAAAGGAAGTACTTGCGGATCTTGTCCTCAATCTTTCTCCATCGAGTGATAGGATCTTTACCGGCGGAGTGGCGGGTTTGCTTCTCACGTCTCCACCAAGCTATGGCCTTGCCTCGGAATCGCATGGCAATGATGCCAACACGACGCTCTTCCGGGACATTTCTATGATCAAAAACTTCATTCACAAGTGTTAACCAATCAATGATTTCATCAGGGGAATCAGTTCCTAGAAATTCTGGAATGTCTCTCTTGATTTCATTTTCCCAATCCGGTTCTCGAACACCTTGTGTGTGGGGTTAAGGGCGCCGCCTACCTTGTCGCAAAGATTGAACACTTTCTGAAGAAGAAGAATCACCATTGGTTCTTCCGGATCTGGAATGGGGTGAAGGATTGTTTGCTTCAGCACGAAGACGTTCGACTTCTCGAGTCAAATCATTGATTTTTGTTGCATATTCTGCTGCAAGTTTTCAGCAAGTGTGTGTACTTCATCCAAGGGGATTGTTCGACCACCTCGACGTCGGGCTTGTCTTGGAGGCATTGTCCTCTCATCCAAAGCTCTGATACCAAAATGATGCAAGCCTCTCCTAGGCTTCTTGGACTAAGGATCGGGAGAGTGACAGACACACACTCAAATTCTCAAGAATTCGGATTCAAGAAAAACAGATTTGCGCAAGTTCGGTAAAATGAGCATATCTCCCTCGATATAGGTCGGAATGACTTGATTCAAAAGCCAAAATTTTAAGGACTCAAAGATCTACAACTTTTCTGACAAAAGTTTGCTCAGAAAAATACTGGAAAGGGCTTGAAATGGTGATGGAAGTGGATGAATGCGAATGGACAGGTTTCTGAAAATAGAGCGGGGCAAAATAGAGAAAGATAACTTCAATGGCTACTCTTCTAGGTTGCCAAGGAAGATAGGTAACATCAATTCTTCTAGATTGATTGTTGCAACTCTTCAAGGATGCAAACAATAGGGGAAAGCTCCTACTCTTCAAGGAAGGAGTGAAACTCTTCTAGGTTTCAAGGAAGAACTCTTCAAGGTTCAAGGGAAAATGCACTAAGCAAATTTTCATTCAAATATTCAACTAACCCCATTACATATGTTTGATACTCTTTAAATAGATAAATACATGAGAAAATTCGTTCAAACTAGTCCACTAACTAGTTTAGGGACTCACATACATTATTAATAGTTTTAGAAACTCTAAACACATTAACTAGTCAAAGCTAGCACACACAGTCTACCAAAATAGCCATAACTCTTCAACCACTGAGCCAAATTAGGACCATGAATATCTGTTGGAAAGATAATTCAAAGATCTACAACTTCCTAGTTAAGCATTGTCTCTTATTCGTCCATCTAAAGGTCCAAAAACGGACTCCAAAAAGTGGTCAGACTCATTAATGCGGGACTCCAGCTCGATAAGCGTGTCCATGGTGGTCTTTATGCTTAATGGATTCAAGTTGGACATGGGCCTTGTGTTGGGCTTGGATGCGGGCTGACCTTCTCACTTGCTTAGGATGGTTCATCTGGGCTTCAAACTTGTCAACCTCATGGGTTTGGGCTGCATCACTTTGGCCTTTGACCAAATGGGTGAAAGCATTTGAAATTTTAAAAAAATTCATAAACATTTAAAGCCTTAAAATCACAAGAACATTGAAATCATTTAAAATCACAAAAAAAAACATTTGAATATTTTAAAATTCAAAAACATCGAAAATTCAAAGGTCAAAAATATTTGAAAAACATCAAAAACCTTTAAAAAATCTAAAGTATTGAGTTTTATGAGCGTATTAGAGAGTTTATTCCGAACTACGTCGGCTTGATCCTCTTTCACGAGGTACGTAGTGCAGCTTGGGATCTTTATCCCAAGTCCAGCCAAACTTTGTAAACAGACTTTGTAAATCTTTCAAAAATCGTTCAAACAACTTTAAAACCTTGTTTTCAAAAGGATCTTCCTCTAGAGTTAGGAGTTTGTCCTAGATAGAGAGTTTTAGAGTTATGAGCTTGTCTTTTGTTGTGTGCTTGTTGTGTGTTTGTAATAGAATTAGGAGTTTGTCCTAGCTAGGAGCGCCTCTGTCCGGTCAGTTAGCGATTCACATCGCCGACTGATGACTAGGTGTAAGATGCGTTAGTAATCCCATTGTTTTTCTTAGGACACACAGCGTAGTTACTCATAGGTTGTAGGAACCACCTGCATTAGCTTAGGGCTAACCTGCATTTAGTTAGAGCATATAGGGTGTCCTAAAATCCACAATCCACTGGAATTTAAATAATCGCACAAAAAGCTTTAATAACAAGTCTGGTCTTTTACGTCGAATCTATGATAGAGGTCTAGATGTCTTAGGCATCATAGCTTATAATAGGTGAGGAGAACTACGTTGCTTTGATTCTCGTGGAGACGGGGATACGTAGGCAGCTTTGGATGAATACCAGACCATCCAAAGAATCGGGTGAAATCGTTTAGAGTCTAGGATTTGTTGTGTTGTGTCATGTGTGGTATCGAGTCGTATTGTATGTTTTGTTGTATTTTCTTACTTTCCTGTGCAGACCTTATACCTTTAGCTGTAGCATGCATGTGTTTGTCCACCAGAACTTAGACACCTATTAGGCATGTCACTCATAACCTAGTAATGTTTAGATGACACTTCTTTCATTTATGTAGTGTTTACTTATTATTTCATCATCGGGTCATGCATGATTTATTAGACGTCCACTCGGGGATATTTGTTCCTATTTTACATAATTTTTCGCCCAAAACTCTTCGAGGTTAATAATAAATGGCATAAGAGACCAAGTGCTTGCACTCGGACGAATTGGGGGTGCTCTTCGGACCTTCTCCATTCGTAATCAGACACAGACCTTTTGTATCTCTGGTTATCCGTTGCAGACAGAGCATATATTTTGGTTCCATGGCGTATGCATGGATGGCGACTCTGAGGTTATTTTTAGGTACATCTTTGTTTCGAGCACTGGCTCCAGATCAAGATGTATCTCATTCTTTATGTATCGTCACTCGTGCTATGCTATGAGAGTGGCACTTATTTTGAGAGTTCCTTGGTAGAGCTCTCCTTCACATGTGGAGATCTTTGAGGATTGCAGGGGGACCACGTGTCCTCGGCACTCGTCCTTCTCAGATCGGGGCCACATCGTCATCCATGGAATACAGCCATAGAACCATAAATCTACTCTGTGCAATGGATAAATCCAGAGATATAATTTGGGCCCGGCGTGATTACGAGTTGGGAAGGTGTTAGGCATCCAACTCGCCCGAGCGCACTCGGTCTCTTATGCCATTTTTTATTAACTTCAAAGAATTTTGGGTTAAAATCATGTGAAATGGGAACGAATATCCCCGGGCAAACGTCTACCTAAGCATGCATGATCTGGGGATGAGTAAATAAAACGAACAAGTCCTAACTCATTACATCTAATCCTAACTCATCACATCTAGGAAAACAGTGAAGATCCGCATGCACAACTACAGCTAAACAGGTGATAATAGAGTAAAAGAGCAGATATGATAAGTTATAATAGCAGGAAAGTAGTAAAAGAGCTATAGCTAACCATGATAATCAAGAGATAATAAACTGGTAAGCGGTAAAGAACTATAGCTAAGCATATGAATGAACAATAAGGGAAATATTAAAAGAATGAGTAGACTACAGCTAAGTGTGTGTAAATATATGAAAATGTGTAAAGAATAAGGATAATTAAAGGAAAGAAGTAAGCGCACTAGCATGTACCTATGCAAGAAATAGTGACAACCACAAACACAAACCCTAAAACACTAACAACAAACCCTAAGACTCTAATAGTTTTTCGCTCGAATCTTGAATGGCCTCATATATCCATCCAAGCCGCCTACATATCATCGCCTCTACAAGAATCAAGCCACTTAGTTCTTGCGCCTATTCTAAATTACAATGCCCAACACATCTAGGACTGCTATCCTTGACTCAATCAACTAGACTCAACTAATTGTTAACAGCTTATTGAATGCGATTAATTATGTTCCATTTGTTTGCGAGTTTTAGGACTCCCTATATGTCCTAGCTAATGCAAGTTAGCCCTGGACTAATGCAGGTGGTCCCTACATCTTCTGTGCACTGGGATGTACCCTAGAGAAAATAATGGGCTATCTAGTGCATCCTAATCTAGTCATTAGTCGGTGAAAAGTATCGGCAACTGACCGGATACAAGCGAGGACAGACTCCTAGCTAGGACAGACTCCTATACACTAAAACACTTAAGACGTCTAGGACAGACTCCTAACTCTAGAGGAAGATCTTTTCACAAAACATGTGTAAAATATTTGTTTAAAGAATTTTTGTATTTTTGAAATGATTTAAATGATTTGTTTTTCAAGGTTTGACTGGACCTCGGATAAGGATCCCGAACTGCCTACGTACCGCGTGGAAGGGGATCAAGCCAACTTAGTTCGGAAACAGACTTTCCTACTACTCTCCTAATGACTCATACCTTTCCCGATGTTTTTGAAATTTTCTGGTTTTCAAATGTTTTTGAGTTTTGAATTTCTGATGTTTTTTGTGTTTAAAGTTTTCCAATGCTTTGTTTGAATTTTTAAAGTGTTCCAATGTTTTTAGATTTTTAAAAATTTTCAATGTTTTTGGATTTTTAAAGTTTTCTTACTCTTTCAGCTAAAGGGAACCTAAAAGATCACACCTCGTGATCCACAGCCTAGCGGAGTGTCACCACTAAGGACATAATCCTTAAAGCCTAAGAAAAATTCCTATCTAAAGGATGGACTCCTATACTATGTAAGGGTAGGACAGACTCCTATCATCTATAAGGGTGGGACCGACTCATGTAACTTGCGAAGGTAGGACAGACTCTTAAACTTTGCAGGGGTTGGACAGAATCCCATGAATTTATGAAAGGTTGGACAGAATCCTAGCTCCCTATGACGGTAGGACAGACTCCTGAAAGACTGACTCCTAACTAGAGGACAGACTCCTAACTAAAGGGTAGACTCCTAATCTAGAAGCTATAAAAGGGGTGCTAGCTAGACTAAAGCAAGTCTCCTAGAAGAAGAGGAGACAAAGTGGGTTAGCGAGACTAGGCAAGTCTCCTAGACACATAGGTGGGTTCCAAGTTTCCTTGTCATTGCCCCTGCAATGATAAACAGGGATAAAGGCAACTAAAAGACTAAGTTAGTCTTTAACTAGTAGGGGATGTTCTACTTGAGGCTAGGCAAGCCTCCTATGGTTGCCTCTCTAATGAGACCAAAGTGGTCTCCTAAAAGGAAAACTATCTAATGAGACACAACATGTCTCCTTAGGGGGCTCTAGATAACTCTTTTACTGCCCTTGCAATGAATGGAAAAGGTTTAATGTCTAGATATGTCTAAAAGATTTAGCAAGTCTTCTAAATGAGAACGGAGAATACAACTAGGACTTGGTAAATCCCCTAAAGGATGGGCTCTGGTTTAAGGTTATCTAAAATGATTAAGAAAGTCTCTAAAGAAAAGAGGGAAATGCTAGTCCCCTAAGGATAGGCTTGGGATAACTCCTTCATTGCCCTTACTATGATAGATAAGATGTTCTATGCCTTAGGGCATGTCTAAAAGACTTGGAAAGTCTTCTAAGGAGTAGAAGAAGAAGAGGGCAATGCTATATGGACTATGCTAGTCTCCTGAAAGGATGTGCTCCATATAACTCTTTCATTGCACGCTTTCTTTCCCTTAAACACTGAGATTTAAATCAGAACCTCTACAAAATCAAACTCTAAGACCGAACTCCATTTTTGTGTTGTTTGGATGTGCAATCCTATGGTTGAGAGTTATGGACGAAGTAAAACCACTAGCTCAATCTCATGTATGCTCTTGTCTGAACAAGCATATCAAGGCCACAGAATCCGGGCAAGGATAGAACCGAGAGTTGGATATAAGTGCTATCTTACTTCACTAATCTCATTCTATATTCAACCATTTCATCAGCAATTCACAACTACTACTGTCTCTATCAAACCTACAGAATAGTATTTGAGAACTTAATCAAAATAAATGCAACTATTCTGGCATGATTACGCTGACACTATTTGTGAAAAAGTAAAGATCAACTAACATACACATGTAGCAAAGCATAATTGAAACCAAGTGACTCCTCTCATGCTACAAACTTTAGCCTTCCAATGTTTTAATAAAAATGCCTTCATGAATATAGAATGACCAAATACAACACAACCAAAATGAAGTAAAGTTAACACCAGTCTCATGAAGTAAAGTTAACACCAGTCTCAGGAACAAACTCTATGAAATGATATTACCTTAATCATGCTTGCACTTTCCTACTAAACCTCTTTACTTCTCTTTAAAAATCCTTGCAAACCGACACATAGAAGCAAAAAGATGAGGTAAATTTGAATTATCCGAGCACAACACTTATTACCATATGAAATTGGGGACTGATATCTGCTAAAAGCGAGAAGCCATGGAAATGTAGTAACATAGACATCATATCTTCACATTGAAACTCATGAAAATAAGCTAATTATGAAATGAACCCAGATTACCTTTACCAAGAGATTTTCCTAAAACTGAACAAGGTCAGTTACCTAAGGATCTAAACCCTGTTGCAAATTATTGACCATATAGAGATCCCATGTCTGAAAGAAAGCTCAACACACCAGACCATGTCTGCTACCTTAATTGATTTAAATATTTGTGAAGAAGAGGAGATCAACAAACCTTATCAAATAATCTCAACGATTAGACTTCATAGAGAAGATGAAAATCCAAATCTCTAATTCGACAACACATATTCTTTTCTTCATGCATTTTCTTTTTAGGAAATCAAGTGAAATCTAAACTACTGATTCACTCCCAGATTATAAGAACCGATTCTCATGTGAAAATTTCGCACAGAAGGGAAAGAGGAATAATCCTCTATTTTAAAGGAATAGATGGATTTGAAGAGCAAATATTAAAGGAAAGTCAGAAGATGAAATGGAAATCAGTAGAGAAAACTACAAGCAAGCATTCATAGAAGAAGGAAAAACAAAAAAAATAAGCTAGTAATAACATAAAGTGAATCAAATCCTTACCTCTCTTGCTGTCTTCCTTTTAATTCCTCTGGATTATCTTGCATTTCTCTTTCAATTTCTCCTCTACACAAAGACCCTCGTTCTCCTTGTTTCTGACCTCAATCGAAACTCTAAGCAAGCTAACTTTCTCAATGAAACCCCAACTAATTTTTTTTCTCGAAATATTGATGATGGTGAGGATGGATCGCCAGATTTGGTGGCTGCAAAATATGATCAGACATCGGTCGGAGTTGGAGTTTGCCGGAACCAAAATCGGAGAAGACGAATTACAGATCTACTCTCTCTATTGCTCTCTCTGATTTCAGTGTATGGAAGTGGGTTTGTAATGGCAATGGAAGGTCATAAATGGACGGGAATCCGAAGGGTAGTGGTGGTTGATGGCTTGTGGTGGCTGATGGGGAAAGTAATGGTGAGGAATATGATAGGGATGTTGGAAATTGGAGTAGGAATGGTCGAATTCCAGGTTAGGGTTGAATCTGTGATGGAAAAAAATGGCAAAACCAAATGGGTTTGGTGAAAAAAAATGGTGGAAGTAAGGCTGCTGTAGAGATGGTGAGGGCAGCAACAATGGGGATAATTCCACAGTGAGGGCTGTAGTCGGAGAAGAAGAATGGGGAAATATTTGCTAGAGATCGGGTCGAGCAAACCCCCAAATGATGGTGTAGCCCCCCTCTCTCTCTTGCTCTCTGCAAATGAGGACAAACCCTAGCTTTTCTACCTCACAAGCTCTCTTTTCTCCTCTCTGTTCTATTTCTCCCTTCCTCAAAACCTAATCAAGAAACCCTTGATTTTCTCTAACAAGGACCCCTCCTCCTCTGAAACTTTCAATTAGAAATATGAGAGCCCCTTCTCTGATTTTCTCCTTCCAGCTCACTTTCTATTGCTAGGGTTTCTTCTCCTAAAACCTATCCGAGCAAACCCTCCTTTCTTCTCTTTTTCTCACGAAAAAATGAGCATGGAAAAGGGATAAAAGCAGGAGAAGATGGTGGAGATGGAGGTCTTTAATGGAGGTGTGGGTGATGGGTTTGTGTTGAGGAAGGTGAGGTCGGGTCAAAATGAAGGAGGGTCTGATGGTGGAAATGGGTTTAGGGTTTAGAAATGGTGACGATGTTGGTGGGGTGTGGTGGCAAGGGCGGAGCTCCGGTAGAGAAGAAGATGAGGGTGCGAATCTGGGTGGAGGTGGTGACCTAGCTCCTCTCCTCCCTCTCTGTATTTTCACACTAAAATGGGGATCCCCCGAAGCCCTGATTTCGATCCCATTAAAAGGGAAATGATATATTTGGACCCCCTTTTCTCCATTGGGACAGCCCCTCTTGCAGTGCATTTGTCATTATTCTTATGATATACATGGGGTGGTTTGGGTTAGAAAGAGACCCCTAAAATATAATGACATATACTTGCCTCCTTCCTTTCCTTGGACACCCCTCTCACGCTAATGCACCTCTCTTTTGTAACAAGGTAAATGTTACTTGTACCACCTTGCTTTGACAATTGCACCACTCATTTTGATAGTTCACCCTCTGTTTTTCCCTTGAATGGAAAGAATTGGGCACACCTTGTCTTTGTATTTCACTCCCCTTTTTTATTGGTTTTGGGTTAAAAATAAGGATTGGGGTGCAACTCGGGTTAAATTTCCTGGGATTCGGGTTTTGGGATTTTATTCGGTCTCAGGATTTTTAGGGTCCGATCAAAATGGGGTGTCTAGAGCACCATGGGAGGATGCAACCATGGATTTTGTCCCTAGACTGCCACGGACCCATCGAGGAATGGAATCCATATCTATGGTCATTGATAGAGTTTCCAAAATGGCATATTCATACCTTGCCGAAGAACTATGGATTCCTCATGCATTGCTGGTTTATTTTTTAAAGAAACCTTCAGAATGCATGGAGTACTAAATACCATCACTTCCAACCGAGACACGAAGTTCCTTAGTCACTTTTGGCATAAATTATGGTAGAGTATTGGGACCACACTGCAGTATAGTACTATGTTCACCCTCAAACTGATGGGCAAACTGAAGTTGTAAACCGATCATTGAGTAATTTGTTGAGAACCTTGATCGATGACAATCCCCGTTCTTGGGAAGACCGCCTATCACTTGGAGAATTTTCTTACAATAGTTCGATGAACCATTCTACAGACAATAGCGCTTTCTTGGTTATCTTTGGATGGCAGCCCAAGTCAGCATTAGATCTTGCACATCATCTATTTGCTGAAAAACCCATTGCCCAAGTTGAGGATTTTGTGTCTCAAATGAAGCTTATACATGAAGATGTGCATTGCAAGCTGGAAAGTAAATTTGAGACCTATAAGAAGGTTGTTTATAAGAGCGTCACCCCATTGCAAGCTACAACAAGCTTAATGATAGTAAGCTTGGCCCACTTGAAGTACTTGAACGCATCAATCGTAATGCATATCATCTCAAGCTTCCTTCCTATATGAAGATAAATGATGTATTTAACATCCGCCATTTGAAACCTTAGATGGGAGATTCCACCGATGATGGCTCAAATTCAGAGACGAATTCTTTCAAATAAGTGGGGAATTATGCAGCCCATGGACACGCCAATTCGGGCCTGATCCAATTGCATTTTTATCATAATGATTCTCGTCTTTTTTGAAGCACGGTTTTGGACCTTTATATGGACAAATCATGGAACAAGGTAATCTAAGAATCTGTAGATCTTTGAATTCTATTTCCAACGGATATTTATAATCTTCATTTGACAAAGTGGTTGAAAAGTTACGACCATTTGACTAAACTGTATGTAGGTTTGTGACTAGTCAATGTTTGTTTAGTTCCTAAGCTATTAATAATGTATGTAAGTCCTTAAAATAGTTAGTGGACTAGTTTGAACTTCTTTTCTATTGTATTTTCTCTATAAAAGTCCAGCAAATATCTGTAATGAGGTTTCAATTGAATTTTGAAGAAAAATTGCCTAGAGCATACCCTTGAACCTTGAAGAGTTAATAATTGAAACCTAGAAGGGTTTCACTCTTTTCTTGAAGATTAGGAGCTTTCCCTATCGTTTGCATCTTTGAAGAGTTGCAACGATCAATCTTGAAGAATTGATGTTACCTACCTTCCTTGGCAACCTTGAAGAGTAGCCATTGAAGTTGTTATCTTACCTAGAATTTTATCTTTGCTGGACAGGTCACTTCTAGTATACTTTTGAATACTTTACAGTGCTTTTCTTAGAAAACTTACCTCATCAAAGTTTTAGATCTTTGATTCCTTAAAATTGGGGAATTGGAATCAAGTCATTCCAACCTATATTGAAGGAGATACGCTCATTTTACTGAACTTGCATAAATATGTTTACTTGTATCCGAGTTATTGAGCAATTGAGTGTGTGTTTGTCACTCTCCTGATACTTAGTCCAAGAAGCCTAGGAGAGGATTGCATCATATTTCCTTCAGACTACCGTGTGTGAGTTGTTCATAGTTTTCTCTTCAAGAGGCGGGAGATATTTCCATATATTCATCGCCGGGCATGATCAAATCATCTAGCTTGGAGTCTTTGAGATCTCCTCATCGTAGGAATTCCATTGAACCAAGTTTAATTACTTTTGACACCAGGTGGAATATGAGAATTCATAAGCCCTAGTTTCTACATTGATCGTTTTCCATGACATTCCAGCAACTGGAATAGGTTCGATAACCCTCTTGTCATGAGGATACCAACCACGGTCAGTTTCGACACTTGGTGAAAGAGTCGTGGCCACTCAAAGTTGTCGAAAAATTGAAAGAAATCAGATAAAATTGTGACTGGGTAAAAAAACAGAAAATCACCTCTGACAGTCGATCTAGGATGTGGGAGGTCGACTGGGTAGGTCAACTTAGGGAGACCCGGTCGGTAGGGCACAAGGTTCTGTTTTGAAATTATTTCAGGCGATCGACCGGGCCGGTTGACCACGATATGCCTTGTCGACCGAATTAAGAATATTTTCTGGGAATTCTATATTTATCAATATCTCTATTTTGGGTGCATTCCTCGCATTCTTTTCTTCATGTTCAGACCTTGTGAACCTATCTAATGATGTTATGGTTGTAATTGATAGGTGAACTGATCATTGGACTCGAAAATCGAATAACTCCAATCAAAATAAGTCATCCGATGAATCTTTAGTGTTTTCGTTTTCCAGAAATATCCCTGTCAGATTCTTTCCAAGTGATGATTTGAATGGTGAACTTTGAACCATGTTGATAGTTTATGATCCTAGTATTTATGAAACTAATGCCGTTGATATGTTTTCCATGATTTATTGACATGATGATAAAAGGATTTGAAACTTGTTGTATGTTATTCATGATGATTTCCAAATGCTCAAATGTTTTCCATGCCTTTTTTGAATAGGTTCATAACATAATTGATGCTATGTTGTACTTGGGCCTTCATAGCATGCTATATTATGCATGGGCTTTATGATCATGTTGTAGGAGGCATGGGTTATATGATCATGCCATGATTTGCATGTGTTCTACATTTCCGTTAGGTTATCATGATTTACATTTCATTAGGTCTGAGTCCTGGACCAAGTAGTAATTTCATTGGTTTATTGGGCTGGGGTGAGGTGACTTTATAGGTAGCTAGTTGGTTATTATTTTGGAGATTTGAATGTTGATGCTATATACGGATATTGATCACTTATTTGCGAATAAATTTAGTTAGTATTGTTAATTTCTAGATAATGTATCCTTCGATATCTGTACATTTTGATTCCAGCTGTGTGCTGCTATCATGAACCTGGCCAGGGACTCGGTTCGGTCGTGACTATAATTGAATCCATAATTGAGGCAGAGTTTATAGCCGCATGTGAAGATTCATAGGAGGGAATTTTTGTTAACTTAAGTTCATCCAATGTATTATTGTTTTGATATTATTGAATGGTGATTCTCAGTCAGGGGTTACAAATGAGTACATTACGTTGCACACTTAGCTCATCTAATCCCCACTAAAGAAGAATATTCAGGGTCTACCCATCTATTTTTGGCTCATAAGTCCGTGCTCAACAATGTTTTGATAAAAGTATTTTGTCAAATGACTTTTTCAATACATATGGATACTATATATGTGTTAAAATATAAAAGATTAAAAACACCTTTCTCCAACAGCTTAAGCTCTTGGAGTACTTGGTAGTTTAACATGGTATCAGCTCCAATAGCTTAAGCTTTTGGAGAAGTTAGTAAGTTAATAATATGATATGTTGAAATCCCAGTAAGCAACCCAAGAACGGGAGTGAATTAGGTTTTTAAAATTTATCAAATACTTAAGAAATAAAAGCAACTAACATTGTTAATTTAGAAATGAAAAATAAAGAAAACTTAAGATATTACCATTCACCAAAGATAGAAGAAGAGGAAGGAGAAGATGAACACAAATAATTTATAGTGGTTCGACACTTAGATCCACACTAAGACCTACATCCACTCTAGCAAGTTTGTCTCCTTGGCGCTTCCACCATCTTGATCCTCCTTTAAATCGGGCTGGAACCAACACCCACCTTTTCGCTCATATTCAACCACCTTATAAACTTCCTCAATTGATAATCGTAATCCATACCTACAACTATCAACTCTTGAAGCCTTAACATATTCTATATCCCTCAACCTCCATTAACTACCTAATAACTTCCCTATCCCTAAAGAATTCTTTTTTTTGCAATCTTTGACCATCCAGGAACCTAACAACTTAAGAATCCTACTCTCTAACAACGCATAAACCACACTATTCATAACCATGGCAACCGATTACATTTCATGTCATTTTAACCACCTTTAAATCAAGAATTAACCCAAAACAATAACCAGCTAACAACCTCCATTCTTCAAACCACTAAAGATCCATTCTTTTATCTTTTCACCTCTAACCAACATTAGCTAGTTGCTTTTAGAAATTCCTACACAACCATATCTCATTCAAAAAAGATCTGTAATAGTTTCTCACTCTTTAATTCCCTCTTAGGCCCTGTTCTATGTCCATTCCTCTACTGTTCCTTCTCTTTTCTCTTAAATTCTTGCACCTCCGTTTCGCTACACCTTCCCTACATAATTTAGTAACCGAGTTTACGTTGTCGCTATCTGACCTTGCGTCAGATGCCCAACATCGAATTTACATTCCAATAAGAAAATTCAAGGTCGACCCATATATTTTTGGCTCATAAATCCGTGCTGAACATTGTTCTGATAAAAATGTTTTATCAAATGATTTTCCAATCCATAGATACTATACATTATGTCTTTTATAAGTGGGATTTGCAAATGGTTTTGACAGTCTAATTGATGATGGAGCCTCGATAATTCTATAGACCAGGGGTGGCTGATATTGTTTCCAATCACTAATTGATATTGCGGCGGACTTTGGTTTTAATTTTGTAATACGTGCTACCTTTTACCAACATGAAATCTAATTTATAGTGACTGATTTTGTCTGGCAAATCATGTTTCCTGAATAGATCAATTTTGTTTTGACATACAAAATAACATGCAATCCTAAAGTTAAAAATCCTAGATATCACTCTAAACTTGTAACTTGGGATATATATATATATATATATATATATAGTGCAAGTTTCGCCCTGTCAGCCCTGATCCGCCCTGAGCCCGAACATGGTCTGGGCTGGATTTTCCAACCCTGAGGGTGGGTCAGGGTTCATTTTTTAGGCCTTGACTCAGGGTCGGGTCGAGTCGGGTTCGGGGTTAATACCTCGGGTCAGCCCGACCCGGCCCGATCCTAAGTTTTCTACTATAGAGTTGAACCATCTGTGCATGTTTCTTTTGCTAATGTTTTCTATAATCTCGGATCGATGGTTCTTTAGATTATGAATATTAATTGTCTCTGGTGACCGTCATGTTGTTGAATTCATATTGTCTTATTTTGCTCCCCTTCTCTGTTTGTTGATCATTTTATTCTATATGATATGTGGTTGCTTTATTTTTGGCACTCTTAACAAGTATTTGCACTAGGGTTAATCAGGGCCAGCCCGGCCCGGCCTGACCCAATCAGGGCCAATTTGGGCGGGCCAGGGCCGCGTTGAGCCCTGTAGGGCGGGCAATGGGTTGAGGTTTCTCGGCCTTGACTCAGGGTCAGGGCCGAGATAGTGGCATCCACGGTTGGGCTAGTTGCAGCTATATATATATATATATATATATATATATATATATATATATATATATATATATATATATATATATATATATATGAGGAAACTAGCTCACCAAACTTATGGTGAGCTAGCTTGCCTAATCACATGGGTCCCACATTTTGGGGAGTGATCCAAACCATTCATTTGCAAGGCCTTATCATAGATAGGGTGTGTACCAAAAATCAGCTCCATAGGATCATCCTAACCCCTCCATTTGTGGAGGACAAAAATGGGGCAAATTTGTGTTTGTCCATTTTTGTCCTCCACAAATGGAGGGGTTAGGATGATCCTATGGAGCTGATTTTTGGTACACTCCCCATCTATGTAAGGGACTTTCAAATGAATGGTTTGGATCATCCTAACAGAGTGGGCCCCCATGTGATTGGGCAAGCTAGCTCACCCTAAGTTTGGTGAGCTTAGCTCACCAACAGTTTCCTCTATATATATAGTGTTCCTGCGCAGCTGCTCAGATATGGCCCATATTTTTTGAGTGATCCAAAGCATTCATTTGAAAGGCCCTTGCATGGATAGGGCGTGTACCAAAAATCAGCCCTATAGGATCATCCAAGGTAAAAACTTTTCTCATATACATATATGAGGAAACTGTTGGTGAGCTTAAGCTCACCAAACTTATGGCGAGCTAGCTTGCCCAATCACATGGGTCCCACAATTTGGGGAGTGATCCAAACCATTCATTTGCAAGGCCTTATCATAGATAGGGGGTGTACCAAAAATCAGCTCCATAGGATCATCCTAACCCCTCCATTTGTGGAGGGCAAAAATGGGGCAGATTTGTGTCTGTCCATTTTTGTCCTCCACAAATGGAGGGGTTAGGATGATCCTATGGAGCTGATTTTTGGTACATCCCCCATCTATGTAAGGGACTTTCAAATAAATGCTTTGGATCATCCTAACAAAGTGGGCCCCCATGTGATTGGGCAAGCTAGCTCACCAACGGTTTCCTCTCTCTCTCTCTCTCTCTCTCTCTCTCTCTCTCTCTATATATATATATATATATATATATATATATATAACGGTTCTTACACATATGTGTAGAGAGTTCTCTACACACTAGCTTAAAATACAGTGGGGGCCCACATTGTTTGGGTGATCCAAGCCATCCATTTTAAAGGCCCTCACATAGATAGGGTGTCTACAAAAAATCAGGTCCATAGGATCATTCCAACCCTACGATTTGTGGAGGTAAAATGGATGTCTTTAAACCTTCACAAATTAGTTCATTTTTTGCCTCCAAAGTTCGAATGGTTAGGATGATCCTATGGATCTGATTTTTTGTGGACACCCTACCTGTGAGAGGGCCTTAAAAATGAATGGTTTGGATCACCCAAATATTGTGGCCCCCACTGTATTTTAAGCTAGTGTGTAGATAACTTACTTACACATGTGTGTAGAAACCGTTTTCTCATATATATAGCTTAAAATATAGTGGGGGCCCACATTGTTTGGGTGATCCAAACAATTCATTTGAATGGTCCTCACATAGATAAGGTGTCCACAAAAAATCAGATCTATAGGATCATCCCAACCCTACGATTTGTGGAGGTAAAATGGACATGTATAAACCTTCACAAATTAGTCCATTTTTTGCCTCCATAGTTTGAATGGTTAGGATGATCCTATGGATCTGATTTTTTGTGGACACCCTATCTATGTGAGGACCATTCAAATGAATTGTTTGGATCACCCAAACAATGTGGGCCCCCACTGTATTTTAAGGTAGTGCGTAGGTAACTTACCTACACAAGTGTGTAGGAAATGTTCTCTCTCTCTCTCTCTCTCTCTCTATATATATATATATATATATATATATATACCAAGGTAAAAATATGATATAAGGCAACCCACATTGAAAAAAGAAGCCACCAACACTAAATTTCATCAAGTATCCCCTAAAAAAGGAAAAAATGCCCAGTGGAAGGAGTGAATTAAAGTAGTTAGTGCTCTTTAACCATTAATCGTTTCTTTATTCATTTTTGACTTGGTTCTCAAGCTTTGTTCACTCTGGGCTCCACCTTTCTTCAGGGTTTGGGGAGTAAGGGTGAACTGCAGCCAAATACGGTGGGCAAAAAGGCAGCGTAGTATGAACAAGAAAACTCTACTCATTGCATTTCAGCCATCATGTTTGAACAAGCAAGAAAACGTTGCTTTCAAAAAAAGAAAAAGTTAAGATCCCGGTTAAATGATTTAAAATATTTTTTAAAATACAAAATCTAAAGGAAATGTATTTTACAGGTATCAATTCTTAGAACACATTGTTAAGGACATAGACCACTTTCCAAAAAATAATAGAAGAAAATAAAACCATTTGATAAAAGA
This sequence comes from Tasmannia lanceolata, assembly GCF_043159265.1. Classification (NCBI taxonomy): domain Eukaryota; kingdom Viridiplantae; phylum Streptophyta; class Magnoliopsida; order Canellales; family Winteraceae; genus Tasmannia; species Tasmannia lanceolata. Next base: position 29,260,036 of record NW_027518684.1, on the reverse strand, counting down.
GATCAATCCACCATAAAATAGAAAATAAAAAAAAGGGGAATGTTATCAGCACTACTGAATTTTGATGATGGCACTCCTCACTTTATTAAAAGTACCGTATGGCCCGCACCATAGGATGATACAAAACGTCCATTAGATGGGCCACAGCCTAAATAGATTGTGCCCCTAAAATCAATTCCATAGGTTGATCTTAGCCCTCTAATCTATGAAGGGTTGGAAATAATTTTTGGGGCACAACTTATTTAGGCTGTGGGCCATCTAATGGACGGTTTGGATCATCCTATGGTGCGGGGCATACGGTGCTTTTAATAAAGTGAGGAGTGCCATCATCAAAATACAGTAGTGCTGATAACAATTCCCAAAAAAAAATCAACAATAGACTACTAATAAAGAAAATCCAGACATCAAATTCTAACTCCATGTCCTCTAGAAGAAAATTTGAAATAATAATGAATTAAAATTCATCATAAATTGAAAACATAGCGGAAATTAGAAAAAAAATTAAAATTCCAAACCATTGTATGTTTGTTGCATCTTAGAAGCCTCAATGCTCAAAATTTGTTACGATCTTTACTGCTTAGTGGAACCCAGTAAAGAAATATTACATATAGTAAAACATTAGTCCAAATTCAATGTAAAAAAATCGTGCAAATTAAGATATGACTAAAGCTGTGGATGATTAAAGCTGTGGATTTGAGAACGAGGCAATCAAAGAGGCAAAACACCACATGCATATCTACCTTTTATCAGCCCAAATCCTCTTTACTCGTATAAACCTACCGACATCAGAAAAAGCATAAAGCTACCTCATACTTAAGTGAAACTTCTTCAATATTCCAAAGGCAGGGCCCAAATGCATTTATAAATTTGAAAAAGACAAACTTTACGGCTGTGTTTTAGACTGACAAGTAACTAATGGTATCAGACGCTACCACTTGTTGGGCTTTGATTGGCTAATCTCTTTATAAAAGGGCAGTTCCCATCCACTGTTTTAGCATCAAAGCCAAACATGGCATTCCTCTCACACTTGTTTGTAGTGTTACTCCTTGGAGTGGTGCCTCTCATCACTCCCTCTCAAGCTGGGTATGGCTATGGCCATGAGCCACCTGAGAAAAAACCACCATTTAAGAAGCCTCCCCAAGAATACAAGCCACCTCCATATGAGAAGCCACCCCCAGAACACAAGCCCCCTCCATATGAGAAGCCACCCCCAGAACACAAGCCCCCTCCATATGAGAAACCACCTCCAGAACACAGGCCCCCTCCATATGAGAAACCACCTCCAGAACATAAGCCCCCTCCATATGAGAAGCCGCCCTACGGTCACTACCCTGGTCATCCACCAACCGAAGAATCCTCAATATATTATAATACACTGCCTAAGTACAAGCCGTACCCGAAGAAAAAGCCACCACCGGTGAAGAAGCCTCCTCCAGTCGAGAAGCCGCCCCCAAAGTACAAACCTCCTCCAATGAAGAAGCCACTGCCTAAGTACCCCGGTCATCCTCCCACGGAGAAGGCTTAGAATGCTATAAACCACCTATGAAACCATATAAGAAGCCACTGTCGCTTCCCACTAAGAAGCCTCCAAGTCCCTTCCATAAGTCTCCTTACTAGCTTCCCCCATCAAACCATCCTTAATAAGTATGTTTTAACTTACTATGCATCTATATAGGAATAAGATGTGCTATTAGTGGCTTCTTTTAAACTGCATTTCCCTAGGCATAGTGCTTTTCTTGTTTGAATGTGTTTGAATTTAGAAGAAAAAGCATGGGCTTCCTCTACACGGTTGCGAAAATATAAATCCTGCTATTCACGTCCATGGTGCAGAATGACACAATTCATTTTATTAAAAGGAAAACTGATACTGAAGCAAAACAAATTTATATGGTGCTCGAGCGTGCAGAGCAAAAGTAGGCTCTTAAAATATGGGCTGCTTTTGGATCGAATATCAGGGGTGTGACGTCCTGTCGGCATTGGACTTCACACTCGGGCACCATATAAAATCACCGGAAACAAATAGAACCAAGCAGTAAACCAAACAGAATCCCTCCCCGCTGCATGAGGGCCAGGAAATTTTTGCCCACTCTTCTATTAAATATTGATTTTAAATGATTTTAGTACAAAAAATGTTGACTGCTAAACTGAAGGGCACCATTTCAAGAAAAAAAAAAAAAAAAGGGTCTACAGGGGCGCCCACACTGGAGCATCTCCACAAAGTGCATATATTATTTTTTTAATATTATTCCGCCATTTTAAATGCAATTTTGTGAGATGGTCCAGTGGGGTTGCCCTAGTTGGGTGGTTATTGCAATTTGCAAGAGCCATTACGGACTTCGGCTGAAATTTAAAACCATGATATTGTATTTATTGACTGCTCTTCTTACATTAAAGGGGGGAATGGGTGGGGCGTAGAAGAGAGGGCAAATATATAATTTCCCTATCTTCATTCTTTTCCAAACCATATAATTTCTCAGAATTCATACCCCCAAAAGAACAAAAAACATATTTTGTTTTGTCCTCGTTCTTTCTCATTTACTTATTTGCTATTATTACAGTGAGCGATTAACATGCCTGGATGGCCAACACTTACTTAATTTCCTTTTATTTCGTGTTTCGGTCTATACCGTAACCCAAATCGTATATACTATATACCGGAAAAAGAGAGATTGTTTATGATGTAGTTTAATTCAATTTTATTGAGATTTTTTCCAGGGGCTTGTAGTTATGATTTTAATTTGTTGAGACATACGGTAAAAGGGTACTTTTGTCTTTTCAACTGGAAAAAATCTCAATAAAATTAAAATCATAACTACAAGCCCCTGGAAAAAATCTCAATAAAATTGAATTAAACTACATCATAAATAAAAAATATAGCCAAAATCTGAAAATTTTAAAATTCCAAATTGTTTTATTGTTAGAACAATGGTTTTAAATTTCGAGATTTCGGACCGGTGGAGACCGACACCGAAATCACTAATTCCCGAAATGGTATTTTATTTTGGTCGAAATTTCTTTTTTCCCCGAAATTTCACTCAAAATATGTTTTTTTTTAATTAATTTAATATTTTACCGAAATTTCGACAGAAGTTACAGAAATTTTAGAATCAAATAAAATAGTCTTTTTATTGTTTTGCCGTATTTCGGCCGAAATTTCAGTCAAAATTTTGAAATTTTGGTGGGGTCCAAAACCGGTACCGAAACCGAAATTTAAAACCATGGTTAGAACGCAGCCAACCATTACTCTTAGCAATTTATCTGTTACCCTTAGAAAGTTCAATGCCCAAAATTTGTTCTGATCTGTAGACATTAGTCTAAGAAGACAAAGAATAAGATATGAAATCACTCTGTAGTCCACATTCAATGTCAAAAAAGTCCGGTTATGAAGAATTACTTAAAGTAGATTTGAGATAAGAGGCAAATCTAAAATGAAAACCACCACGTGCATATCTACCTTTCGCATTAAAGTTCTCTTTTAAACGTTAAAACCCACAGGCATGAGATAAACAGACAAAGAAACCTCCTTTAAAGGTTGCTCATGTTGCATTCAGACTTCACCAATTTTTCACATACAAGGCCCACAATGCATGTACGAGTTAATAAAACGGACAAAACTTACTGCTGCATTGTTTTCGTGAATGTTACTAGCATGGAAACAATGGTATCAGATGCGAACACGTGTTGGGCTTTCATTGGCCAAGGTCCTTTTAAAAGGGCAGCTCTCACCCGCTGTTTTATCATCAAAGCCAAACATGGCATTCCTCTCATAGTAGTGGTCGACCTTCACCGGCGTTCTCGACCGTCGCTGTACATAAAGAAAAACGCCGGTGTTATATTCACTGACGTTTGAAATGAATGTCGCTAATTCCAGTGTCGCGAAAAAGGGTATACCGACGTTTAAAATAAAACGTCGGTAAAATTTACTACACAGGCGTTTTGAAAACATCGGTGTACAGTTAAAACACAGGCGCTTTAACAAGCGCCGGTGCAAAATCTGAGATTTTCCGACGTTCTGTAAACGTCGGTAATTAAAATACCATTAGCCGACTTGAACTATAACCGACATTTTACGAACGTCGGTTAATGCCATATTCAGTGGCGTTTTTTATTGAACGCCGGTGTAGATGAATTTTCTTTTAATAATTTCCATTCATCAATATCCCCTTCTATGGTAAATGAACCTGATAATATTGTAATACACATTTAGTATCTACAGCTATCACATTCACAAGCACATTCACAATCTCACAAATAATTTGCATTACACTTGTTAAAGCTGGAGATATATCATAATGATTGTTTATACAAACTAAATGTATCAGTCACCTAGTTACAAAAAAAATAATTCCACCCATATTGTTACGCCCCAAACTGTAAGCCCAAGGGTTCCTATGGGTTAATCATTCACCTTACCTTCTTATTTTGATGCTAAGAAATCAAATTGATTAGTTTTTATGGACTAATGTGTTGCTTTGAAGTGTTGTGTAATATACATGAATTTCATGTCATAATCGCATTGCACAACTCTTTACAACACATGGCTTGTGGATCAAGAAGCAAAGAAGGAACCAAGAGGTTGCACCTACATTGAAAGCATCCTCATTTGGAGATGATCAAGTCAAGAAGCTCAAGATAAAGATCCCTCAAGCTACCTAGCAAGTGTCAAGAAGAAGCTTGGTGTTGAACAAGCCATTGGTGACTCCTCATGCACCTCTCTACATGTATTGAAGATTGGAGGAAGTCACAAGAGCCAAGACAAAGTTCAAGATGTTCACTCAAGCAAAAGAAGTCCAAGGAAGTGCAAAGGAGCCAAGGTATTCCAAGAAGACTCAAGGTTCTTATTTTTAGAATGTATTTGTAGTCATCTTGATTTTATGTTTAAATTCACTTTCAATAGGTTTTCAAATGGTTTCATACTTAACTTTTTATATTGATTGTCTTATTAAATATAACCGCAAGTGCATGGATCTTGTGTAGATACGGGTCGAACTCTGGGAAGAGAATTATATTTCTACCCTTATACTATTCGGGAAACAAACTTAAGATATATTATTACCTGGCATATACTCAGGATTTCCGTGGACAAAAACCTCGGAGCCAATAATATATTGTAAATTTATTAACTAAATAGATATTTGGGACGAAAACATTGTAAAAATGATTACCAAATTAACTCTTATATTTAGCCAAAGTGTACCAAAATTCTAATGATCTCTATTAACTACTTATCTAATCTAATTAGAAAACCAAATTCCAAGGGCTTAATTAAATTGAAAAATTGTAAAAGTAATTTGGAATATTGTAAAAGCCTTAATTCAATATAAAAGAGTACTTAGGGTTAGAATCCACCATAGGTTGGGATTAGATTATTAATCAAACCAATTTTTGTATTGGATAGTGTATTTGATAAATCCAGTCAATGGGGAATAAGATCAATAGATGTCATTGCCCATGAGTGTTTAATCAATTATACTACTCAATTTTGTATATTATATAAGAAATTATAGTTGCTTATCGGCAATTACTTATACGACAGGGGAAAGCCAGTGGCATAAGTGATTGGGATCCAACAAATATAAACCCTTACATAAGTTGTTATATAAGCCACTGGTTTTAATTAATCATCTTTCTCTTTCCCCATGACTTCATCTAAACTCCAAGTAGATGGGTTTAGCTACTCATGGAGAAGGGGAAAGAAACAAAATTAAAGAAGATAGAGAAGAGAATAAGTGCCATCAAGAATTTGAAACGAAAAACAAAATAAAAGTAACTTCTTCACTAACTTGAAATAAACCAAAAGTACACCAAATTGGAACTTGAAATAAATAACAAAAATAAAAAGAACTTATTCTTTTTCTCCTCCAATCTTTGGTTGAATCTTCCTCCTTCAAGCTTTAATGTCACCTTGAGTTTGAATGGTGGATGATGATGCCTTTGATTGAGAGTTGAAAAGAAAAAGAACTTGAAAGAAAGCAAGAGAGAACAAAAGAGAATAGGGAGTAAAAGATAGTAGAGAGAGTATGTGGAGACTAGAGAAAAGAGCCTTCACTTCAATATATAGCCTTCTTCCCCTTCTATTTTTAAAACCCAAGAAAAGACATAAACTTGGAAATTCTCTTGTATTTTTTGTAACACCGCCTATCTATGGTAATTTAGCAACTTCAAGTATTTGTTAGTAATTGTACAAACTTCTTATTTTCTTCTCACGATTTTAAGAACTTGGCACAAAGTTTTGGTAATTTCAGGTTGACTTTTTTCTTGCGTTACGTGGGAATGAGTGAAAATTTGAGTAACTTTCTTTGTTTTCTTCCATGGTGGGTCCCACGTATATTATATATTATATAAAATACATTCTATTTTGAATTCAAAACCAAAAAGGTGAGCTGCTGTTTTTTAAACAATCTTGGCATCTTCGATTCCAAGTGGGTCCCACATGTGTATAAGATTTTAGAAACTACCCAGGTGGGTCCCACGTGCCATGCTTCCTTGCATATATATGAAATACATGCTAAAAAAAAAGTCGACTGCTTGTAGCAATATGCCAAAAGTAGTGAAAATTTCCATTGCAGTGCTTTTTTATTGTTGGCCCAAAAACAATTACACGTGGGTATAGCTGTAAAAATTTGGTGGTTTCTTGCTTTGTTTTAACATCTTTCTAAAACCCAAAGTGGGGCCCACTTATCTTACAACTTGCTAATTTGATGTTTTTGGCATCTTGCTAATTCTCACACTTGATGGTGTTTCTATCTTGAATTAAGCAATGGTGGCCCGATTGGTCAAGTTCCACTTTTACCATAATTAGTGGGCTCCACCAAATTATCATAAGAGTCCAGTTTCTAAAAAGTGTCCTTGTTATCACCTTTCCATCCAAAATATACAAGTATGCCTTTTCGACCCCTTGTATGCAAAGCAATAAGGTAATAATGTAACAGACCATGCACGTACACATTTCACTACAACAAAATCATCAATTACCAGCGGTTTTGAAAACCGTTGCTGAATGTTGGTATTTAGCCGCGGTTATTTAGCTGCCCGCTGGTATATCTCCGGAGAAAACATAAAGTAAAATACCCACTCGCGCCAACTTTTCACTCCCTCGCTTTTCTCTCCTGCGCTACCCACTCTCTCGATCTTCTTTCCCGCTCCCTATTTTCCCTCTTTTCCATCCTCGTCTGTGATTGACAATCGAGGAGACGTGAAATCCTAATCTCCCGTGTCTTTTGCTCCCTCTTTTCCCTCTTTTCCATCCTCGTCTGAGATTGGCGAAGGAGACGTGAAACCCTAATCTTCCGTGACATTTAGAAGCCCAAAACTACCGTGAAACTCTATTCTCCACTGCAGATTGATGAAGGAGATGAAACTGAGGAAGAGAGAAGCTTCCATTGCTCTGTTTTTTTAGGGTTTGACCATTCTTTTTCCTTTATTTTCTAGGGTTTCGACCACGCCTTTCCATTTGGCTCCATCCCCAAGCCATCCCTATTTTTGGCCACTGTGAAACGAAGAAGAGGGCATTTGGGGTTAGGGTTCATTCCTTCTGGCCTGAGATCTACACAATCGTTCCAAGCATGTGAGTTCTCCGGATTCCTCTTTTCTTTCTCAAGATGGGTTTCAAGTTATTGCTTATTAGTTTCAGATCTAGAAGCATTTTTTTTCATTTTATGTCTTAGATCATGGTAGGTTTTTTTTCCTCCTCTCTCTTTCTTTATAAATATGTGCCAAAGCTCTGTTTATTGTTTTCACTTTTACCCATTTTCTGGTTCTTTTAATTCATCAGCAATATTGGTTACTTTGAGTGAAATTAGTGAGTTGTTTACTTTTTATATGGATTTGGTTTTTAGGGCTTTTAGAATTTGGTATTGTTTGATCACTGTTCTTTTTGTGTGAGTTGCCTGTTTTAGTGTAGTACTCATGCAGAATTATCTCTCGTCCTTTCTCTTTTTTAGATCTGAAGTTTTATTAGATTCGCCTTTTTTCTTGTAGAAGAAGATATTCCTTCGACGGATTCTACACAACAATTTGGCCAGGAAAAGGTCAGATCTTGTTTAACTCCGGCCTTCAGTTTTTCGATCTCTGTTTTAGGTTAGAATTTGTTGTGCTTGGTGATTTGGAAATCAATTTTGACAGTTTTATTGGATTAATTGAGTTGGGACAATTTTTTCATTTGTCGTTTCGGTTCAAATTTGGGATTTTTTGTTAGTTTTAGTATAAATTTAATTATTCTTTGCTTTTCCTTGTGTTTCTGATGTTTTGATTTTGGTTGCGTAGTTAGTTATGAATTGTGCAACCATAGACCACTTTGATGAAGGTAAAGACTCCTCTATTTAGTGTAGTATGCTTTGGAAGTACAAGCAATACAAAATAATTGAGAAAAATTTTGTGTAGATGTCTTGTATTCTGACAGTGATTTATTTCAGATTTCTTCTCTAACGATATTTTCGGAATTCCTAATGTACTTACCATTTTATGTGTTTTTAACTCTACGATATGTTTGACCGGGTAAAAAGACATAAAAGGCTCCTATAATAGCTCTTAGACTTGAAAATATTAAGGCTAAAATAGGAAAAGATGTGGGTCCGGCTGATGCAAGAGCATCCCCTTAACAAAGTTACATCGGCTTTTGAATGCTCATTACTGTAGGAAATGTTCTTTTGTTTTATGTACATTTGCATAAGTAGGGGTACTTTGGTCATTTTAGCCCTTTAATATGCATTTTAGGCATTTCCATTAAATAAGGGTAGTTAGGTCATTTAGAATCTAAGGGGTCGAGAAATTGTGAATATGGTAAAGGAGTAGGAAGGAATTCTTTGGAAATTTTAGGCTGTTGGTAAAAGAAGAGAATGAAGGGACAACTTGGATGGTGATAGAATACTGTATTGTCTTTTTGGGGTTTCTGTGTAAAGAGGTTCTAGATTCTTTTTGAAAATGTTTTAGTGGGGTCTGATGGAGCAGTGGGATAGAAGGTTGCCCTCAATTGTGGCTTGAGTGACCATAGTTGTTCGCCTAATGAGTTTTTGGTGATGCTTTTGCAACCTAATCATAGGATTGACTTGATGCATTTTTAGAATCCTTCATCTTGCAGATCTGTGAATTAGGGGAATGGGCGTGGGTGATGGGATATTGACGCTGATTTTTGAATAGATAGGTATCACTGGAGTGGCATGACGTAGAAAAATATATTAGTTGTAAATTTGTTCTGTTAGGTTTACCCCTACTGGTTTTGGGCATGTCTGGTCCAGTATTATTGATATTTTGTAACGCAAGGCGGGACTTCTGGTCCCCAATGCCTTTCTAATATCAATGAAATTGTCATATTTCAAAAAAAAATCTCCTTCACATTTTACTCGTCAATATAAATCATAGCAACAACAACACATTGCTAATTTAAGAAAATCATGATCAAATTTTAGACTCTCGAAAGTTTCTTTCAACCCCTTTATCAAACTTTGTACTTCCACGGAAATAAAAAAGTGGCTTATTTAAGACTTAACAAATAAGAAACTCTGTATGTTGAAATAGTTAAAAATGCCTCATTGATCTTCATCGAAGATGATTTCACCATACTCTCCAATGTGCTGGTTCTTGAGAACAACCATCATCATCATGATCTAAAAGTCCTGCATTCCTTGCCCTAAGGATAACTGTTGGGATCATCCTTCAGAGGTATTCAAGATCATGATTTATATATTGAAATCCTTGCTCATAAAAAAAATGAAGACTTTTAGAGCACAATGAGTATAAATGCAAAAAATTTGGAGCAAAGTTGACTGAGTTTCACAGCAATAGTAAAGCAGTGATAGCTTGATATTGATAGATGTCGATTTCCAATTCTAAGACCTTTAGATAGTGAGCAGATGAATGAAACTTCAGAAAATCAAAATCACAAAAGAAATCTTAAATAAAAAATGATTATTTATAAAATCAAATTGATTACTAGACCTACTAGAGCTAAGAAGCCTATAGAACAATTTTGATCTTAGTGATGTCATCTAGAAATAGACATATCTGACAAACTTGCATAGTCATGTTAACATTTTATAGATCTCAAACCTAGAAATTCTTAGAAAACAACATACCTTAACCTTAAGGGTTTTGCAGCATCAACTTCACCTATGTGGACGTCATTTGGGACAATCTGGACATGTCACGATGGGAATCAAATAATAACCATAGAGAATGAAGAGAAGTTCGACTGAGTATCAAAATAATATGATCGGAATCAAAGATTGTTTTTAAGAAAAGAAATGCAGCACTTTAATCCTAAAACTCAATCTGAAATCACATTTGTGGTGAATTAAATACATGAATACAACAAACAGACTCTAATTCATAATCAAATGCAATGCACGAAAAGGAAAATCCGATATCCTTCCCTGGAGCAAGATGGCCTAATAAATGTGATGCAATCTCCATCAACGATAAGTCTCAAATGACTGCGGCCGAAAGAAGAATGCCGTTGGGAACTTGAAAACACGGCCCAAAAATAGCTGATCTAGTGCTCTTTCTCTATAATCGGGCAATAGCATTGACTATCTCATTGGTGAGAACTCTTCTCATTGGTGAGAACTCTTCCATGAGAACAGCCTTTAGAAAACAGACCAGAACTCTCTCATCCCTTGGAGGTTTGCTTCTTAAATTGATGAAACCCAAGACAAAGTAGGTGAATCTTCCATTTCTTTTCATCACGTCAGGCAATCTGCCAACGACATTACGGACAAGCTAGCTAGAGAATGGGTTTCTAGGGAGAGGTTGGACCTTTTTTTTATTTTTTACCACCTTGACTTTCTCTGTATTGAGATGAAGGAAGGATCCTATTGTATCTTCTTTTTATCTTCCTTTGTATCCTTTTCTATAGACCTTCTCGGTCTTCTTTTCTAATGAAATTTCTTGCCATTTAAAAAAATAATAATTTCTGGGTTTTCATTGATGGTTTCCATACAGAGTTTGGTTTTCAGCAAGCCAGAGATGGATCTGCAAAAAAACGAATGTAAACCTTGGAAAAAAGAACTAATCACACACTGATTAGAGAGTAAATGACAGATACTTGGCATCTTGCAGGAGATGTGTTTGGTAGTAAAAATTATGTCTTCATCGCTGTATTGAAATACAATTTTTGCAGGAGGAATAAGAAGCAGTCGCCATAAAGATTGTATGGGGCTGTCATAGGAAAAGAAAACTTGGTCGTTATTTTTTAGTAGTTTTTTATGTCATTTCAGGAGAAACAGGGCATCCAGTTGCCTCAATCTCCCGGTCACCTCATAAAAAGAACTCACATGCCTCCTAGAATAAGACCCTACCAGATTTGGTTTAGAAGAAGAAAAGAACATAATGGATTGTTTTATGTTTTGGGATTTTTTAGTGATGTAGTTCAAATTTTGGAGGTTTCTATTGAAGTCCCATGCCGAGAAATTAAAAAAAAAGAAAAGAAAGTAGGACAAGAATGGATTATTTTTCTGTGTGGAGATTTTTTGGGACTTAAATAGCTTTTGGGTTGGTTATCGAGAATGAGGTTTAGAAAGGATAAAAAACCCAACTAGATAGCTGGATGAAATGGATCTTCAAAACAAATAGAATGTGGATGGATATACACAGATACTTCTGGCATTGGTGGCCTCCTACATAGTGCGGAGAGCATAGTCAAATGGACTTTATAGGGTTCTCTTAGAGTGGCATATTCCAATGAGGCAGAGGTCTACATGCTTTTGATTGTGATTTGTCTTGAGGACTAGTCTCTTCTTGAGTATCACATAGTGGAGGGTGACTCACTCAATGTTATTCTTTAGGTGAAGGATTGCAAGGGTTTCACTTTCACCTCAAGATTTGATAATCGTATAGAGGATACTAACCTAACATGACACCTCTATATGCCTTAACTAGCCAAAAAAGATTTGGCGAAATACGCAATTAAAAAAGATTTAGCGAAATACAGGTTGCCAGACAGCTAGATGGACTCGGTGATGTCAGGGTCCAGTGAAAAAGCCATCAAAATTATTATTTGAAGAAAATGCAGGGTCAGCTTGCTCTAAAAAATCAACTAAGAACAGGATCTAAGATGGAATCTAAATTTCACTAGGAGAATTTTCTTAAGTGCATCCATTGTCAACCAAGTTATGGAGAAATACAACAATCTAGCCAATAATCCACTAACATGTGCTTTATGTGATCTTGGTCGAAACCTCACTAAGGATATTACATGCATAGGCCAGTTATCCTTCAATGCTATGAGAGGTTTTACAGTCGTCAATAACACTTCGAAAATTATTCCCAGGTCATCCAGTAAGAAAGTTGTCAGATCTAAGTGGGGTTCATAACTCGAAACAAAAATCAGAGGGTACCACAAACGGGTATAAAGCTCACCTTTTTTTACAAAAGATAAAAGTAACAACATGGACTTGACCGTGACGAAATGTTTAATCTAGCAGTCAGAGCACCACAATTCATTTAGTTATAGCCTCATGTAACACCTTTGGATATGGTAGCCTCTATCAACGCTAGATGTTAATAATGTATTATTACACAGATGTGGTGGAAAGAATTGCTATCAAACAGCCTAAGGAGTATGAAAGAATGAATATGTGCATGCTAAATAAGCCATATATGGGCTCCAACAAGCTCACATATGACATCAGTATGAAAGGAGTAAGATAACTCCTTATTTGTGGGACACACCCTGTCAGGTATGTCACTCAACTTTGTGTATGCTGATGATATTTATTAATAGTGGCATCCAAGACAGAGTGAAAGAGAGCTTGGAGCATCATCTATATGCAGAAACATCCACCAACCCGTCCATAACAAACAACTATCTGAGTATGGAGATCACCAACAAGCATCATAGATAACCACAAAGTAAGTCACAAACAAGAAATAAATCACCAACCAAAACTGCTGATCACATGACCGATAAAGCAAGCACCACCAACGGCATCAATAGATGTAATAACACAGATTACCGTATGGCTCAGGGATAGACAAATCACCAACATCACAATAAGATAAATCACCAACGTCTGGAACCATCCCCAGAATGAAGAAGATGTACGAAAAGTTGTTTAGAACTTGAGTGAAATAAAGGAATGTAAGTTTTAGGAACTGATTTGCAGAGATAAAAGGAAAAGGGTTAGGGTCTGATGCCGAAAAAGAAGAGAAAGACATGCGAACAGTGAGAAAAGGCTAGGGTTGGGTTGCTGCAAAGAATAAGAGGTCAAAGGAGGGGGGCGGCAATGATGAAAAAGGGGTAGGGGTGGTTGCGGCAATGGGAAAGGGACAAGAGAGGGGGGTGCAGCAATAGAGAAACAGGCTAGGGTAAGGGTTCCTACGGCAATGGAAAAGGAGAAGAGAGGGGTGCGGCCAGAGAGGTATGGGTTAGGATTTAAGCTAAAGAAGTCGTCATAAATACCCCTAAATAGGGGGATGCACATATGTGCATATATACTCTCAACAAGATGCATGGCGTCTTGGCACAGAAGAAGCAAAAGATCGTGGCTCGGTCTAGTGCAGAAGCATAGTGGGTGAAGGGACACTTATAATAAAAGCTTCACATCAGTTCCGAATCTCATATACTATACTATGACAACAAGAGTGCAAACAAAATGTCATAGAACTAAGTGTCTCATGCTAGGACTGAGCATATTGAGGTTGATTTTCACTTCATTTGTGGAAAGGTAAAAAGAGGTGATATAGACGCACATAGTATTGACCAAGTAGTAGATGTGTTCACTAGAGACCTGATTGGAAATCAACATTTATACATATATGACAAGCTGAAAATGTTGAAAGGAAGCCAACAGGTTGAGGGGGCAGTGCTACAGATTTTGTTTGAAATCATTAAGGGAATATTGGCAATTTTACATGACATTTGTATATATAAGTGATGTAACATGGATATTTCATTATCGTATAGAATACTCAACATGTGTTTGCCTTTTCCCACTTCTACTACTTCAATACTTTTACAATTCAAAGGGCATAAAAAAAAGTGGCTCCAATCAGTTAATGATTTGGAGACGGTGACCTGATGGTTAATGGCAATTGTGGGCCATGGGCATTGACAATGAAAAAGGTACATTGATTGGTCTTCGTGGAAGATACAAATCTCCAAAGCCAATGACCTGATGCTGACCTTTTGATTTCCCCCCTTATTCCTTCTCTGCTCTCTGATGATGTAGGATATCTAACCATTCCTGTCTTGCAAACTAGAGTCCACTTTAGGGCTATGGAAAGAGAACTTATCCTTTTAATAGGCATTCCAAAACTTAGTGGACCAGTCATTCCTGGGATTTCTTGTCTTGTGAGGGGTAAACACTTTTACATCACCAATTTGGAAGCCCAAAGGAACAATCATCCAAAAGAAATTATGCCATTGATCACTCCCTAAGCACTAGTCTCTTGATAAATAGATATTTCTTAAACCCATGAAAAGTGGGCAATTCAACAAGTCTTGTTATTTTCAATTCTATCAGTACTATATCAAAACGTTCCTTAATTTAATATTCTTTCAATTACCACGCCAATATGTCACGAAAAAACTTAGTGAGAATTCCTTTAGTTTGCAAAATCTTTTTTTTTAATGATTTTAGTTTGCAGAATCATGCCACTAATATTTTGGAGAATTCCTTCAAATCTCATATAGGCATTAATAAATCATTAAGCAATGACAAATTATATTAACCGTTGTGTAGGCACTAACACCTCCAAACAAACACTGTTGTTGGCACTACCTTTTTTATTAGCTGAGAAAATATCTCTACTCTTGGACCGTGTGATCGTAGAAGGAGATTCTCTCAATGTTATTAGATGGCTTAGAGGTTCTTCAGTCCCTCCATGGAGGTTCGCTCAATATTTTGATGAGATCCGAGATAGATTGAATGATCCTTCCTTATCTTTTATCCATGTAAGAATATCAGCAAATGGGATTGCGAATAGATTATCCAGGGAAGAAGAAGACAAGCAGAGTTCAGAGCTTTTCGATTTTCTTCCCCCATATGTGGGTTGCATTTTTTTGGTACTATGTTTTGTGGGAAGAAGCAGACAAGCCGACCCCAACTAGTTTGGGACAAAGGTGTTGTTGAGTTGAGTTGAGATGTTTCTTTGGGGTGTACTTTCTCAGTCGCCCTCCTTATTAATGAAAACTGCTATCGTTCAAAAAAATAAAATAAAAAAATCTCTACTCTTGTGCAATCAGTTTCCAAAGAAATGTAATGGATGATCAGTCAACTGTGAAAAGGAAAATATGCTATAGAAATTACCCATAGCAGAAGAAATTGTCTCCTTATCAGATTTCCATTTCCCTTTTCAGATAACACGGTTTGCTGTTACGCAACTTTAAGTCCAAAAGTTTCAACAGCTTCCTCAAGACAGCCAGAGGAGCCCATCCCAAAATCACTGCATGATTGTCACTACTGAATTCACTGTACTCCGTTTTAGAGGTTGAACAATACATGGAAACAATAGAGAGAGAAAAAATCAAACATTTCTAACCAATATGCAGAAGACTCTGCTTCTTCCAATTTTGATTGCTCTCCAGAATTAGATAATCTTCCTTGCTGACATTCCCTGCAAAATTTTGAACCACTAGGTGACTGGGACTTCACTTCACAAATTACAGAAAAATTAAATAGTTCCCTTTCCCCCTAAAAGTTACTCATCTGACTAGTTGACAGAAATTTCACCATCATGGTTTTAAATTTTCACTAAAACAGACATGAAATGACCAAAATGTTTCCTTTTCCGTCCCCATCGAAATGACACCGAAACCGAAACACATCTAAACCAAAATCATAAGTGCAGCGGTGGTACAATATATCAGAATGTATTAAATAATTATATTTAAGTTAATTGCATGTGAAATATGGTGTACGTATTTTATGTGAATTACATGTGAAATGTGGTATGTACTTAATTGTCTGACATGAGCGACAGTGCATGTTACTAGGTGTTCAATGTTATTAAACAATTATGGATGGTTGTCATATGTGATGGTTTTCAAGTGTGTATCTGTGCTTATGCCAACATTTTACTGAAGTTTCATGTTAAAATTCGATCATTTGCATATGATTCCATATGTTTTCACGATTCTACAGGGTTTCTACCAAAAATTTCAACAAAAATTGAAATGTTTCCCTTTCCGTGGGACCGAAATCAAAACCAAAACCGAAACTAAAACCTTGTTCACCATAAGCAAGAAGTTCGCCAAAAAAAAAAAAAATGGCATGTGGAACCCATACCACTAGATGGGGTCCCTCATGAATGACCAATTTTTAGAATTAAAGTGAATGTTTAATGATTTTAACAAAATCAGACCAGATTGATAATGTTACAAAGCAACATATAGCAAACATGCTCCAAATCATTCCAAATTATCACTATAATATACTCACAGTAATATCAAACTACAATAGAAATTTCACACATTAGCTCTGAAATTTAATATTTTAAATATATTTATTTATGTTTTGTCAGATGCAAAGATAAATAAAAACAAATATCAAAACATGGACCATAAATCCGAAAAAATCATAATATAATTTTTCTGTGTCAATTCATCTTAGTACAAAATTTCAGCATCGGTGGAGTTCATTTGATGGTATCTCCTTCATACATGTGAAAATAAGTAATTTTCATTAAACAGTTCCAGTAAATATAAAAAATAAACTCAAAATCTTTTTGGAAACTTTTGTATGATATTTCAATATTAAGATACTACTAAGAATAAAATTTTGTCCAATTTTGAATTGTTTTGATATATGAATGAATTTTTATTTGTCAAATTTCCTTTTTCTAGGTATTTTTTGGACGAATTTTAGAGTCATCAAAATAAATGAATTCTAGTGGAACTTTTAGATTTCTAGTGTTCTTTTATCCCACTTGAAACTTAGAAAATATAACTTTGTGAAAAATCATCGGTTTTGAAACACTTGCTTTGACTTAAAAACTACTTGAAACCTTAATCAGTTGATCAAATTTTAAAGCCGTCAATATAAATGAATTTTATTGAAACTTTTAGATTTATAATGTTTTTAAAATCCAATTGAAACTCAAAAAATATAACTTTACAAAAAATCCTTAGATTTGAAACACTTGCTTTGTAAATCGATTCAAAGACTACTGAGTTAAAACATCCAATTTTCCATATGTAACATGATTCTTCTTCCACCAAAATCAGTAATAAAATAAATTGACCCATCATAAATCATATTAGATCATGCAAGACAACATCTCATGAAATTCTCTACAAAAATCCGTGAAGAAAACAAAGAAAAAGGCACCTCTCACATGTTACTTGTTCTAGATTACATGGAATAAGATACTAACCGTTTATTGCTTTCCTTGTCTTTAAGGTGTGTAAATTCAAGATATACGCTTTGTCACACCTTGTATAAGCAAAAAAAAATTCGAAAGATCGCCCAATATAATTCGGTTTTGACGTTTGTTGAAGAAGAGACGAATAAATCCAAGTGTGCTTTGAAGAAAAACAAGTAATAGAAGATGATCAAGAATACCACAATGGAGGAAGGAATTTTCTAGAGGGGGAAGACAAGGTGGGATGCTTTTTCAAGCGAAGAAAAGCCTTGGTGGGTTTGCTTTTATAGGCACAAGGTTAGGTTTGAGTAAATTTGGAAGTTTTCAATGTGAGCTCTCTCCTTTTGGCATGTTTCCAATTTGTGCTTTGACTTTCTCATTCTTTGATTTTCATATTGAACTTATTTCTAAACATTGTTTCTTGCAAGCTAAGTAATGCTAAATTACACAATGGAGATCCTTCAAGATCAATCTAGAAGCCTTCTCACATAGGAAACTAGCTTTTATGAATGATTTTTGTCCAAAGAGGGTTGTCCAATGTTTGAGCTCATTTTTGAACTATTTAGAGGCTGATTCAGGAAACGTTGTAAACTAGAAAGTTGTAGATATTTTCGAGGCGTTCGAAACAAGTATAAGTATAAATTTTTTGAATAAGAAAGTAAAAAGTTATGGCGATTTTACTAACCTGACCATACTAGCAATTTCTAATTATAGCTCTTCATTTCTTTATTATTTTTTCAAAACAAATATGATGTCTCCAACCACCTCATCCCATGTTGGACGTTTTTACATGTAGCCTCCTTATGTAGGGCGCCCACTTATGTGGTCGACCCACATGGGTGGGTCCACATGGACCCCACCTTGTGGGCTTTAGCCCAATGGGCCTTATGACATGTATTTTGGGTTTTTTTCAATGAAAATTCAATAAAATTCTTTAAATTCAAAATTTTTATTGATGAACCCAACTCATATGACATTTATGGTGCACCCTCGACATATGGTCAAACCATCCCCTTTAGAATAAATAATTTTTTCGGACCAAAATACCCCTGTTTGATCATTACGCACCCAAAGACGACTAAAATGACCTTAAATTGGATTGCCCCCAAAGGATAAAGTTAAAAATAGAAAGTCTTCATGGTCAAACCTAAACAATAGAAAGTTTTTAAGTTTGCTTCTTTTGGTGGGTGATATCAAACTGGATCACTTGGAATCCCGTGAAAATTCCCAAAATGCCTTCGACACAAAATTTTCAAATCAAGCGAAGCCCCTGAGAAAATTTTAATTAATCAATTTTATCCAAACCCATGATGGATTCTAACCCTAAGTACTCTTTTATATTGAATTAAGGTTTTTACACTATTCTAATTACTTTTGAAAATTTTCAATTAACTTAGGCTCTTAGAATTTTGGTTTTCTAATGAAATTAGATAAGTAGTTAAAAGAGATCATTAGAACTTTGGTACACTTTGCCTAAATTAGGATTCTAAATTAAAAAATATCTTAGTTGAATTTGATTCTTAGATTGAATAGAATATACACTTATATATAGTGTTGGCTCCAAGGTCAAGTCCACGGAAATCCTGAGATTTTGCCAGGCAACATTATATCATAGCTAGTATTCTAATCGGTACAAGAATATGATTGACAACTAGATTTCTCTTCCCTGAGTTCGACCCGTGACTACACGCGATCCGTGCACTTGCGGTTACTTTTTAAATGACAAACAATGCTCAACTTTGGCCTTCATTGATCTTTCTTTGATTCTTCAAATGCTTGGGATGGTTGATATAGTACTCCTCCTTGGTTGTACCTCCAAGGCATGATGAATCATGTTTGTTCTAGCTCCTTTGACTTGTTTTGGTTCATGATGTACCTCCATGTATGGTGATGTGCTAGAATATATCAACCTGTGAAACCCTGTCTATAGCACATCACTCAAGGCCACTCATTAGTCCATAAAACACTAATCAATTTGTGTTTGTGAATCATCAAAACATGGTGATTGATTGAACCAATGGGAACCCTTGGGCTTACACCTTTCTAGACTCGTTCAACATGCCCGAGGTGGGCCAAAGGTTTATTGCATCCCTATTTTGGAAGATGCTCACATCTCTCGAGTGTAACTAGTAGCCTTGCCTAATCCTATGCTCAGCATGCCCTTAGGCAGGGCATGGTAACATCTAAGTGCATAGTATGCAGGGCTAAGCAGGGGATGAAGGCTTGAAGGTTCCTCTTGCCAATGTGATTAAACAATCTCTTGCCCACTATTCTCGGACGCAGTGGGAAGTTAATACATCATCGTTTTAACGCCACCAAAAGGGTGACGTGCAAAGATGTAGTGCTTTCACCGCAAATGGATGCGAGACCAGCAAATTCGGGTGATGAAATCCCAAATACAACCGAATCCGTTCCAAGGGCTAGTCACTCCCGAGTAAATAGGTATGTAAGGGGGTGATGAAATCCCATATGGTATGTGCGTGAAAATTTAAAAAAAGGGGTAAACCTGGTGCCTCCTGGGGCATTTTCGCGCAATTGGCAGCAATTTTTTGCGGCAATTTTGAGCATTGGCTCTTAGCAATCCCTGCAAAAGATGTGTGGCAAGTGTATATGTACTGGAAAGTAAATCTAACACTTGTTTTATTTCTCTCGTCAGGAGTGTTGCAACTTGCGAAATGTTCGCAACTTGCAAAAACCTCTAAAGGCTACATCGGGTTAAGGATAACCCTAAAAATGAGAAAATTAAATTAGTTGATTTTAAATTCTTGAAAAATGCAAATGAGAAAATTAAATTAGTTGATTTTAAATTCTTGAAAAATGCCAATTTAGTTATGCAGAGTTACAACCTTTTCATTTTGATAGCATACCTGTTGAGAGGGATTACCATGTTTAAATTAAGTTTCCCCAGCAGAGTTGTCAGTCTGTGGAAGCCGGTTTTTTTCCGTGTTTGCGCAGGACGACAGGGGATCACCACAATCGGGTTTTCAGGGGGGTGTTATTTGATCTGCGTATCTTGCGAACTCGGGACCGTAATCCTAACTTCGCGAGATAGAGAGAATTCAGAGTTGCCATCTAGGTTAGGGCCTAGGACTCGTGTCTATCCTCCCAAGGAAATGAGTAACGACTCGTATTTCGTTGGAAAAATAGTAATAAGGGGTTCCTTTGCTCTGGGCCTAGAATCTTATATTTTGCTATGTTTGCCTTATGGCATGGTTCTTTAAGATATCTGGATAAGGGTTGTGGTTACAATTGGGGAAGGTGTTAGGCACCCATCTTGCCCAAATTAATCCAATGTCTTAACTTAGATTGGTATTTTGGGAGAATTTGAAATGAAATAATTTGATTTTTTATTTCCCTTGTAAGATTATATTTAATTCCGTATGTAAATGTAGTAAATTTACAAAAGAAATAAAAAATAAGCGAAAGTTAGAGATGACGTGGTCATCGAATACCAAAGTAAAAGTGACAGAGCCATTTTGCGTAGCTTTAATCGACAAAGGACTCCCTAGACACAATGCAACCTACTATAATGCAAGACCCTAGATGAAATCCTAGAATTAGAATAATAATAAAAAAAAAACTCGATTCGGCGCCGTTCACAAACGGGCAATTAGAGAATGAGATATCATTTTTGAATGGATTCTGAAGGGAAAGGACAAAGATCGTTTTCAAACGGTTTTTAGAAGGAGATGAGACGCCGCTCACAAGCGGGTTCAACGAGGATAAGAAGCATTCCCAAATGGACTTGGACAATGAGGCACCGTTCACAAACGGCCTCAAGGAGGATAGAAAACCATTCACAAATGGACTCGAGAAAAGAGGCACCGTTCACAAATGGGCTCAAGGAGAAGACCATTCACAAATGGACTCGAAAAATGAGGCACCGTTCACAAACGGGCTTAAGGAGGACGATACCATTCACAAATGGATTCGAGAAAAGAGGCACCGTTCACAAACGGGCTCAAGGAGAAGACGAGACCATTCACAAATGGACTCGAGAAATGAGGCACCGTTCACAAACGGGCTCAAGGAGAAGACGAGACCATTCATAAATGGATTGGAGAAATGAGGCACCGTTCACAAACGGGCTCAAGGAGAAGACAAGACCATTCACAAATGGACTCGAGAAATGAGGCACTGTTCACAAACGGGCTCAAGGAGAAAACGAGACCATTCACAAATGGATTCGAGAAATGAGGCACCGTTCACAAACGGGCTCAAGGAAAAGACGAGACCATTCACAAATGGACTCGAGAAATGAGGCACCGTTCACAAACGGGCTCAAGGAGAAGACGAGACCATTCACAAATGGATTCGAGAAATGAGGCACCGTTCACAAACGGGCTCAAGGAGAAGACGGGACCATTCACAAATGGACTCGAGAAATGAGGCACCGTTCACAAACGGGCTCAAGGAGAAGACAAGACCATTCACAAATGGACTCGAGAAATGAGGCACCGTTCACAAACGGGCTCAAGGAGAAGACGAGACCATTCACAAATGGATTCGAGAAAAGAGGCACCGTTCACAAACGGGCTCAAAGAAACAAGATAGCTTTGATTGATGAATTCAACAATGAAGAATTTAGAGATTTTTCATGAACTTGAATTTGACGTTGGATTGGATTTTTTTTGAATCAGGGATTGGATTTGATGATTTTTTGATTTTTGAGAAATGAGGCACCGTTCACAAACGGGCTCAAGAAGGACATGAGACCATTCACGAATGGACTCAGAAAATGAGACACCGTTCACAAACGGGTTCAAAGAGACCACGAGACCATTCACAAATGAACTCAGAAAATGAGACACCGTTCACAAACGGGCTCGAAGAATATAAGAAACTATTCCCAAATGGATTTAAAAAAATGATGCACCGCTCCCAAACGGGTTAGAAGAAGATAACAGGCCATTCCCAAATGAACCGGGAAGATGAGACACCGTTCACAGACGGGTTCAAAGAAACGAGATAGCTTCGATTGATGAATTAAACAACGAAGAATTTAGAGATTTTTCATGAATTTAAATTTGACGTAAGATTGGATTTGATGAATTTTAGATTTTTTTGGAATTCAATGAAATCGGGGACATTATAGATCGTGCCCGATAAAGATATTGGAAACTAGGACTTTGACAAATGATGAAACGGCAAACCTTAGGAACGAAGAACCATTACTAACAAGAATGGATTAGGAACACTTTTATGAAACTTCAACAAGATTTTTCTCAAAGAGACTGCTGGTCTTGTCTTCTGGGGATTTTGATAACTGAAACCTTGAACATGATACTTGAAATTAGTAATCTAGAACAACGGCTCTCTTGGATATAATCATGGAAAAGTGAGATTTGCCTCTTGACAGGTGTTTAGATAAACATTTCGTGACCATGATAGTATTTAACTAACTGGAAGGAGATTCTGAATTTTAATGGTTCATCTCTTTGAGAAATTAGCTCAACCACCATTGCATCTGAGGCTCTTCCAAGCTTAAGGTGACTTCCTGGGGTATGATCTTTTTACGGAAGCTGGGCTTTCTGATGTTTCTACTTCTGAATTTTTCTGAGTTGATCTTCTTTGAAATGAAGCTGCTTGACTAGATTACCGAGCTCTTTCATACGATCGCAGGGAGTTGCCGAGGCCGGGCCTCCTTCACCAAGACAGTTGCATCATTTGGGCATAAGAACGACGATTAACTCTTTCTAAAGAGAAAACTTAGATAAAAGGCACTACTAAAAGGATTAAGCAGCTCTGAATGAGTGAACATAGAATGACAAAGATTGACTAACTACACTGACAGACACAGTAATGCTTCTGACTTAGTTAACGTTTTATTTGGTAAGTCTATCTTTTCGAGGAATGTTTTTTTTTTTCAATTGGTAAACACTGGACTTTTTTCTTAAAACAGTAATGCCTCAAGGATTTAATTACGATCCCTAAGATTGCTTAGCTTCAATGCCCCTAGTTTTGAGGATGCCACTTGAATTTGCCTGAACTCCAGTTGATCTTCAGTCTTGATATCGGCTGTAGCCTTCTTATAATGATTCTCTTACCGCGACCAAGTCACCTCTTCGGGATTTTTAACTTGGCGGACCGTGCTAGCCTTAACTTTTGCCTGAACCGCCTTTCTAGGTTTTCGATTCAGCAGGCTATCCCCTTAGCTTTTGCCTAAGCCGCCCTTTCGGGTTTTCAACTTAGCAGGAGAATGATCTTAAATTTTGCCTAGACCGCCCTTTCAGGTTTTCAGTCTAGCAGATCTTCAAACTCCGTTCTTTTTTTTCTTTTCTTTTTTCACTTTTTGTGTTTCGGGACCTGTATCATTAGTTCTGAACACCATAAGGACTTTATAGGTAGGATAGGGCTTTTCAAAGAATGGCTTAAGGTTCAACAAAGATTTCGACCGAACCTGTGAACAGGTTGCCTACATATCTGTGGACCCCGATCCGAGAGAGGGTGCGGTGAGGGACGTGTGCCCCCACGCGAGTCAGTCTCAGGATCATCCACGTGAATGGAGAGCTCTACCAAGGAACTCTCGAAAGAAGTGCCTCTCACAGCATGAGTGGCGATATAAAAGGTGAGATACCTCTCGATTCGGGGACTAGCCCAGATTCGAGGCGTACCTTAAACAAAGAAGAGTCGCCATCCAAGAAAAAAGGCAAATGGGCCTTGGATCCCATACTATGCTCTGTTGCAACGGATAACCAGAGATATAAAATAAGGTTCGTGCCTGGTTACGAATTCGGAAGGTCTAAAGAGCACCTCATCCGCCCAAGTGCAAACACTTGGTCTCTTATGCCATTTACTTAATAATTTTGGAGAGCTTTGGGCGAAAATCATATGAAATGGGAATGAATATCTCCGAGAAGACGTCTATCTAATCATGCATGTCTCGGAGATGAAATCAAAGGCACACAAGATAAAATAAAAAAAATATGTGTCACCTAAGCATAGCTAGGTTATAAGTGACATGCCTAATGGGTGTCTAAGTTCTGATGAACAAACACATGCATGACACACCAAAAAAGTATAAGGTCTGCACAATAAAGTAAGAAAACACTGCAAAACATAGAAAATGACTCGATACCATACAACCCTAAGACTCTAATCTATACCTAGGCCCGAGTCTTTAGATGATCTGATGTTCATCCAAAGAAGCCTACGTATCCCCGCCTCCACGAGAATCAAGGCAACGTAGTTCTTCGCACCTATTCTAAGCTATGATGCCTAAGACATCTAGACCTCTATCCTAGACTCGATCTAAAAGACCAGACTAGTTCTTAAAGCTTCTTGTGTGATTATTTAAATTCCAATGGATTGTAGATTTTAGAACACCCTATATGCTCTAACTAAATGCAGGTTAGCCCTAAGCTAATGCAGGTGGTTCCTATAATCTATGTGTAGCTAGGCTGTATATCCTAAGAAAACAGTAGGATCTATCGTATCTTAGACCTAGTCATCAATTGGCGATGTGGATCGCCAACTGACCGGACGGAGGCGTAAAAACTCCTAGCTAGGACTCACTCAAACAAATAAAACACACAACAAACAAACAAATGAACGGGAGAGCAACTCCCGACTCAAAAACTCTCTAACTAGGACAACTTCTTAACTCTAGAGGAAGATCCTTTCGAAGAAAACAATATTTTGAAAAGATTTTTGTAATTTTGAAGGATTTAAAATGCTTATTTTAAAAAAGTTTGGCTGGACTTGGGATGGGGATCCCAAGCTGCACTACGTACCTCGTGGAAGAGGATCAAGCCAACGTAGTTCGGAAATAGATTTTCCTAACTACTCTCCTAATGACTCAAGATTTTTGAGATTTTTGGTTTTTCAGATATTTTTTATGTTTTTGACATTTCTAAATGTTTTTGAAATGTTTTTGTTATTTTTAGCACCAGAGAACAGAATCCTATCATCATAAGGTTAAGGTAGACTCCTGATATCCCGCAAAGGTCGGATAGCCTCCTATGCTTTGCGGGGGAAAAAGACAAAAACACGACTCTGCAAGGGTTGGACAGCATCCTATACCTTGCAAGAGCGGATAGAAAAAACATGATTTGATGAAAGGTTGGATGGAATCCTAACCCCTATGATGATAGAATTTGATTCCTGAACAAGAGGACTGACTCTCTAGACTAAGGACGGATTCCTATGCTAGTGGACTATCAACACTAAGATAAAGCTCACAAGTAATAAGGAAAAGGAGACCCTGTGCATATTTGACAAAGGTAAAACACCTAGCCGGGCCGGATAGCTACCTAGCCCTAGGGTGCAACAAATGTGCAACCCAATACCCATAAGGATAGGGGTATGCTGCCAAGCCGAGAAAGGTGTTCTCCCGAAACCAAACGACGCACAAAGAGGAGGTTTAGCAAGAAAATGAGACTGGGTAGACTAAGGACGGATTCCTATAGTAAAGACTGACACTGGAATTAGGAATTCTAAGAAGGATATGCTAATGAGACAAGGCATGTCTCTTAAAAGAAAAAGAGATAAAGAAGGGTGCTAGTGAGACTATCAAGCTAAGATAAAACTCACAAGTAACAAGGAAAAAGAGACCTTGCGCATATTTAGCAAAGGTAAAAACATCCAGCCGGGCCGGACAGCTACCTAGCCCTAGGGTGCAACAAATGTGCAACCCAATACCCATAAGGGTCGGGGTATGATGCCAAGCCGAGTAAGGTGTTCTCCCAAAACCAAAAGACGCACAAAGAGGAGGTTTAGCAAGAAAATGAGACCAGATAAGTCTCTTAGACATAGAGGTAGGATAAAGAAAAATGCTAGCAAGACTAAGCAAGTCTCCTAGGATGGGCTTGAGCTATCACTTTCATCGCCCTACAAGAAAAGGGGATTCTAATATCTAAAGAAAATTAACAGCAATCTATAAGACTGTGTTAGTCTATCAAAGAGAGAAGAAAAAACTGCCAGATAATTGCAAATTTCACTCTATTTTTATAAAAATAAATCAAGTGCTAAACAAAGAAGAATTTTCAATAAAAAAACAATACACAATCTAAAGCAATCATAAAATGATAAACAACATTAATTAGTCCAGACCAGCCACTGGATAGCCTAATAAAGTAAAATAAAACAATATCAAACACTTCTAAACCAACCACAAACCCCAATACGGGGACTCCAATGAAATCAGATGATGCCAAAGTAATCATCTGATATCAAATACACATGATAATATTTCTAATCCCGCCTTGAGATCAGACAGTACTCATGTCGATAATATCGAACAGAGTAGTCATCTGATCTCCTTCTTCCTATTAACAATTTATTTAAATAAATAAGAATGAGTATAAGAAGCTTTGAGATAATCATACCTGAATAATCCATTTATCTTCAGAATCTAACTCAAAACTATAAGATGAAAGAGAAATATTAAATTTCCAACAGATATTTAATAAACCTTGATATGCAAACAAGAGAGGATTAATAAGCTTTCATTATACATGTACCCTAAAAGTACCCTGAACATTCGCAAACTTCAAGTACTAAAAGAAAAACTCAAAAAATATCATCCTAACATATCAAATACTCGATTAAGCCATTCCATATAATCACAAATTCATACTTGAACATAGAACCCAATGATATTCAAAAAGATTAGAAAATTACCTGAATTTAACTAAAATGAAATGAGAAAAGCCTCAGCTGATGTTAAATTCAAAAATGATTGTTGATGATCTCACTTTCTTTGAAGCAACCGGATCTCAGCAAAAATGATGAGGTCTCAAATGATAGTAGTCAGATTTATGTTTTGACATTTATGTCAAGACCAATCTACTTCCACCCTTTCAATGACAATGGAGTTATAAGTGTGGTTCATGAGGCAACCTAGGTTTTGTAATTAATATTGCAAATAGATGAACAATGATACAAAGATCCCCTATCCTCAAAATTTTAGGCATTCCCTAGCAAAAACATGAACAGCTGACACCCATACAGTTTCAGCTCATGAGATAAGATACACATGACCACCTAACATAGCAAACACATATGTTGAGTCAATGCAACTATCTAACATGAATGTGTATTTCCTGACATTAACTAAGCTTCAAGAAGATCACAGATAGCATATGTATGTATCATAAGTTCTTAATGATATTGACATCCTGAAAGAGAAGCAATTACTATTGCAATAATCTCTCTCTCATTCATTGCACACCTCACCATCTATTTTTCCAAAATTATTAATCAAAGGATCCTACACTGATAGGCATGAGATAAGCTTTGCCAATTCCTCAAAACTTTTTCATATGGTTTTGGCATGCTAAAACAATTGGCCATAGAATTTGATCGCTTGTTCAATTTAATTTCATTCACTTCATCTTGAACCATTATACTAACTTGTACACAAAATCAACCAGGAAATAACTTTCAGAGAAATTGATAGGGAGCTTGGCCTCCAAATTCCGGTGGAAATAAATGTACAAAAATGTATAAACAATCTCAAGAAATCGACCTTCCAATAAGGATATTGGCAATCTTATCTCATAAATCACAAACACCTACTCAGAACTAGGGCATGGATCTAGAGGCATTCACATCAATAATCCAGAAAAGATGAGAAGAATTGGGAATAACAACTCACCTTTGCCGGTTTTCATTCTTTGATTAATTGCAAGGATCTATTAAAATCATGAGGATACCTGGAGCCAAAATTGCAGAAAATTGAATAATCGAATCCACGGGAGAAAATGAATTCAATCTCTCTCTCTCTCTCTCTTGATGATCTCTTTGCTTGTATCTTTCTCTACTCTCTCACCCTATCCTTCTTATCTCTTTCTCGAATTTATATAAGAAAAGGCCGGAAAAAGTGCTCCTCGCCGGAGAAGATGACCGGATCTTGCCTAGAAATGAACAAATCTCTCTGGAATTTAAGAAATTGGCGGATCTAAATGCAGATAACTGGAATCTATGGAGATTCGCCGAAGGTGACGAAGAGATTAGATTCGCAAGGTAGGAGTGTCGGAGGCGAAATAGATCATCAGATCTATAGGAAACTCGTCAGAATATGAGAAATTCCGGTTGGAAAATGAGTTAGGGTTTGCAGGAGATAATGGATGTAGCTGATGAACAGACCATGGCGAACTCTCTCTCTCTCTCTGCTCCTTGATACTTGCTGTAGAAGGTGAATCGGCTGGGGAAATGACCAGAATTCGATCGGATCGTGATCAGAGAAGAAAAAGGGATTTTGAGGAGCTTAGGAAGAATAGAAAATCTCTCTCCTTCCTCTGATTTTGGTGGCTAGAGTTTGAAGAAATGTCCGGAATCTATGGAGATCCGCCGGAGAAGAAAACTTTTGGCCGGAATGGAAGATCCGGACGAAGATGCGCTCGTCGAAGAAGATGAGCTCCCCAGAAATGGTGGATTGACCGGAGAAATAGCCGACGAAGAGGAGAAATGAGATTAGGGTTTGTGATTTGGGGATTTTTCTCCTTCTCACTGCTCTCTGGATTTTTTCAATTGGAAAAATAAAAATAAAAAAAAATCCCCTTTTCCTTTGTAACGAAAAATGGGTTTTATATAAGAAAAACTAAATTCGCACCCCCTCTATTACCTTGGACAGCCCCATCTAGGATAATCCACCCCCCTTTTGCCGGTTTATACTAAGGCATTCCCTCGGCTCGTTTACCAGGCAAATGCGCTCGGATTTCGACGAAAATTTACAGGGACCTAGCTGGGACCTTGACCTAGCTAAGGGCGGAGTTTGGGATCCTAGCTGATTGATTTGGTTGGATTTTTGTTCAAACACGGAAGGCTCAAGGTACGGTCAAAATGGGGTGTCTACAATATCCCAAGGTAGGAATCAGGTCGTGTGTAGTTTAGGGCGAATGCCCCTAGTTTGAAGATAGATTGTTTGAAGGTTAATTGATTTTTCTTTCTTTTTTCTTTCTGGAATAATTGACTTCTCTTCTTTTGGAACTTGTCCCTCTTTTTTTCTGAAAGGATTGAATTTCCTCTTCTTTTTTTTGAATCGACCGAACTCGGTTTAACCGGGCTGCCTACGTACCCCAGTGTAGGGATCAGGTCTCGCGTAGTTCGGGGCGAATGCCCCTAGTTTGATGGGTTTTTAAGAAAATTTTATTCAGGCTCAAAGGGTTTGCAAACAGGTATTTGTTTGACATTGGGTTCTGATTTTGGGATTTAATCGACCAAAGGAGGCCTTCCGATGTTTAGATTGGGAATCGATCTAGGTTACTAGAGTCCGTCGGTACTGATTATTTTTTTCTTTTTTTCTTTTGTTTTTTTTTTCACGGAGTTTGACGCCATTTCTCGGTAAGAGATAATGGATCTTCTTCTTTCAAGATTCTAATATGTGCTTTCGACTTTCATAGAGCAAAACTTGTTCTTTGACATCCTCCATCTATGGGTTTGTAACTCTTGATAAGATACACATGACCACCTAACATAGCAAACACATATGTTGAGTCAATGCAACTATCTAACATGAATGTGTATTTCCTGACATTAACTAAGCTTCAAGAAGATCACAGATAGCATATGTATGTATCATAAGTTCTTAATGATATTGACATCCTGAAAGAGAAGCAATTACTATTGCAATAATCTCTCTCTCATTCATTGCACACCTCACCATCTATTTTTCCAAAATTATTAATCAAAGGATCCTACACTGATAGGCATGAGATAAGCTTTGCCAATTCCTCAAAACTTTTTCATATGGTTTTGGCATGCTAAAACAATTGGCCATAGAATTTGATCGCTTGTTCAATTTAATTTCATTCACTTCATCTTGAACCATTATACTAACTTGTACACAAAATCAACCAGGAAATAACTTTCAGAGAAATTGATAGGGAGCTTGGCCTCCAAATTCCGGTGGAAATAAATGTACAAAAATGTATAAACAATCTCAAGAAATCGACCTTCCAATAAGGATATTGGCAATCTTATCTCATAAATCACAAACACCTACTCAGAACTAGGGCATGGATCTAGAGGCATTCACATCAATAATCCAGAAAAGATGAGAAGAATTGGGAATAACAACTCACCTTTGCCGGTTTTCATTCTTTGATTAATTGCAAGGATCTATTAAAATCATGAGGATACCTGGAGCCAAAATTGCAGAAAATTGAATAATCGAATCCACGGGAGAAAATGAATTCAATCTCTCTCTCTCTCTCTCTTGATGATCTCTTTGCTTGTATCTTTCTCTACTCTCTCACCCTATCCTTCTTATCTCTTTCTCGAATTTATATAAGAAAAGGCCGGAAAAAGTGCTCCTCGCCGGAGAAGATGACCGGATCTTGCCTAGAAATGAACAAATCTCTCTGGAATTTAAGAAATTGGCGGATCTAAATGCAGATAACTGGAATCTATGGAGATTCGCCGAAGGTGACGAAGAGATTAGATTCGCAAGGTAGGAGTGTCGGAGGCGAAATAGATCATCAGATCTATAGGAAACTCGTCAGAATATGAGAAATTCCGGTTGGAAAATGAGTTAGGGTTTGCAGGAGATAATGGATGTAGCTGATGAACAGACCATGGCGAACTCTCTCTCTCTCTCTGCTCCTTGATACTTGCTGTAGAAGGTGAATCGGCTGGGGAAATGACCAGAATTCGATCGGATCGTGATCAGAGAAGAAAAAGGGATTTTGAGGAGCTTAGGAAGAATAGAAAATCTCTCTCCTTCCTCTGATTTTGGTGGCTAGAGTTTGAAGAAATGTCCGGAATCTATGGAGATCCGCCGGAGAAGAAAACTTTTGGCCGGAATGGAAGATCCGGACGAAGATGCGCTCGTCGAAGAAGATGAGCTCCCCAGAAATGGTGGATTGACCGGAGAAATAGCCGACGAAGAGGAGAAATGAGATTAGGGTTTGTGATTTGGGGATTTTTCTCCTTCTCACTGCTCTCTGGATTTTTTCAATTGGAAAAATAAAAATAAAAAAAAATCCCCTTTTCCTTTGTAACGAAAAATGGGTTTTATATAAGAAAAACTAAATTCGCACCCCCTCTATTACCTTGGACAGCCCCATCTAGGATAATCCACCCCCCTTTTGCCGGTTTATACTAAGGCATTCCCTCGGCTCGTTTACCAGGCAAATGCGCTCGGATTTCGACGAAAATTTACAGGGACCTAGCTGGGACCTTGACCTAGCTAAGGGCGGAGTTTGGGATCCTAGCTGATTGATTTGGTTGGATTTTTGTTCAAACACGGAAGGCTCAAGGTACGGTCAAAATGGGGTGTCTACAATATCCCAAGGTAGGAATCAGGTCGTGTGTAGTTTAGGGCGAATGCCCCTAGTTTGAAGATAGATTGTTTGAAGGTTAATTGATTTTTCTTTCTTTTTTCTTTCTGGAATAATTGACTTCTCTTCTTTTGGAACTTGTCCCTCTTTTTTTCTGAAAGGATTGAATTTCCTCTTCTTTTTTTTGAATCGACCGAACTCGGTTTAACCGGGCTGCCTACGTACCCCAGTGTAGGGATCAGGTCTCGCGTAGTTCGGGGCGAATGCCCCTAGTTTGATGGGTTTTTAAGAAAATTTTATTCAGGCTCAAAGGGTTTGCAAACAGGTATTTGTTTGACATTGGGTTCTGATTTTGGGATTTAATCGACCAAAGGAGGCCTTCCGATGTTTAGATTGGGAATCGATCTAGGTTACTAGAGTCCGTCGGTACTGATTATTTTTTTCTTTTTTTCTTTTGTTTTTTTTTTCACGGAGTTTGACGCCATTTCTCGGTAAGAGATAATGGATCTTCTTCTTTCAAGATTCTAATATGTGCTTTCGACTTTCATAGAGCAAAACTTGTTCTTTGACATCCTCCATCTATGGATTTGTAACTCTTGATATTTGATGATCACTTTTCAGCGCTTGCTCTTGAACTTCTTTTCTTGAATTTGTTGGCTTCATGTTATGAATTTGAGAACCAAGGTCATTGATTGGAAATATGAAAGTTGTTCCCACTCTATGCCCCTTGTATAGCATATGTCTTCTCACTTTCTTCATTTTCTTTGAGCTTTCTATCTATGTCTTGCCCCTGGTACCGGTTGTAGCTTTTCTAGACAATCTTCTTATTCTTGAAATAATTTTATCAATTCTTCACACTCTTCAGAGGGTAATGTATTTTTAATCAGCATTCACTGAATCCAAGTTTCAGTGCCAGTGCTTACCACTTCAATTTCATCTTTGAAAGGCTGGGATTGGCGCTCCTCCTCTTGTTCAAGTAATTGCTGTGACTCAAGTGGAGTTTCGTCAATTTTGTCCTCATTTGAGGAGGGAGTCTTACTTTAAGATCAGAAGCATACTTAAGAAACAGACACAAGTGAACTATTGGAACTGAAATTTTTATTTAAAGAAAAAGCTATTACATCTGACGACCTATCCTGAACATGCTCAAGATTCACAACTCTAAATAAAAAGAGAACCAAAAGATAACTTGCCTGGACTAGGCATTGACCTTGAACTGTAAGACCGGACTCAACAATTGTACTGACCATGATGACTGACTCAATCATAAAATAGTAAGTGACTAAAACTTTAACTGCTGCAACTGTTTGGCGTTGAAGGCTCGGCGAAGGCTGGTTCGTTTTGAATCATCATCATTGATGATACTTTCAATTTTGGATTCTTCCTGTTCTACTGCAGCTAGACCTGAGCTTCTCAAACTTCGATGCGCCTCAGCTTTATCCGGCGATGGTGTGGCATGGTTCCACACAACATTTGGCATTTGCTGGAATGATAGCTTGCGCTCGTCAATCAATTTTTGGATCACACGCCTCAAAGTTATACACCGATCAGTGGTGTGCCCTGATCCTTGGTGAAAGTCGCAGTGTTCATCTGCCTTCCACGTCCTGGGGAGTGGATTGGGAGGATCCTTAATGCGAGGTAAATAGACATTACCTGAAGCCAACCCTTGTAGCAATATAACAGACGGCGGAAGCGGGAGGGGGGCGAATTGCCTACCTGGCTTTTGCTGAGGTATAGGTCTTGGTTGATCATATTCGATTACCATAGGCTCCTGTGACCAGTTAATCCTCTTTTCCCTTTTCTTAAACCCTTTCGGGATACCAGATCGTGGGATAGGCAAATCAGTGAATTCTCTTTTAGGAGTTTCAAATGGTGGCTCTTGGTCATAACTAAGAATTAAGGGCCCAAAAGAGTCCTGCTGGAGCTGAGAGACAGAGTTTCCGGTAACAACATCTTGGACTTTGGTATTTTTGTCAGCGAAATGTTCAGAACCTTGGGACTGACAACACCCGGTTTGCATTTGTTGCTTCATCTGATGAACTTCTTCTGTTAGCGCAGCCATTTGTCTAGAGAGGTTCACAATTAGTTCTTCCGAACCCATTACCATGGAGAGGCTGGGATTTTTGCCCTCAGAAACAACAGTGGTTGGACCAAATTTCTCAGTAAGTTGGGCTTTGATGAATTGATTTTCTTCCTTCAATTCCTTCACCTGTTGGACGAGCTGGGCTAGGGTTTCTGTGACATGAAAGAGTTGAAAATTTTCCATAGAATCTGCCATAGGTAGGAAAAAGTGGATAGAGAGACTTCCAAAGAAAATGGGGAATTAGCTTCTTCACTGGCCACGAATAGATTCACACCCAAGAAGCTTTCCTGGATTTTCAGCAGTGAACAATCCTGACATAGAAACAATAAACGCGAGATGTAAGCCTTACACTCAGGGAATTTTTCCTTTCTATGGTTGACATGATAATTATGATACGACTAGATAAGGAATGGGAAGTAAAGTGATGGTTCCTCAAAACAAATAAACACAACAATGATGACATGATAGCACGTGGGAAATGCCCCTAGCTCAAGGATTATGAGAGTGAACTCTGAAGGACTTAGCAAAATAATCTTGAAAAAGGTAGCCCCTAGAGGAGGAAGAGACCAAGGGTACAAGCAAGATTAGATCATCTGGACCAGGCATGATCAGATCATGAGATTGCATAATCGAAAGATTGTGAGATTCTGCTCCTGCCAGTTAGGGGATGGCATGAAGATACGATCGAATCGTATGACAGAAGAACGAAAGACGCACGATCAAAAGATTAGATGAGATAGCATAAGATTGCTTTCAACGGATAGATCATGAATGACTAATCCTATGAGATCTTTGGAAATGATGGGATTTATATCCTAACCCCAAAGGGAAAGTTTTTTAATCTTCGTACATTTTAACAGTGTTACCTGAAGGCATCAACCCTAATCCTAATCTATCGGAGTGGAGAGAGAATCTCGACTCATGACTTTGTTCGTGTATCTAAGGACCGATTGTGACCATTGGAAGATGGACCACGACCTAATCTAGACACCAATGGATAGGATATCCTAAACTAGGCTCACACACGTGATGCACATGTGTTCGTATTCTACATGCATGTGTGGGTTAATCTAGGGGTAAGGCCAAGAGTTCCCTTAGCGCGAATCCATGTTCGATATACTGTACCAGTGTCCGGCGTATCAGTACGTGAACAAGAGATCCGTTTACGCACCATCAGGTGCTAGGCCAAGGGTGTAATGCTTCTCTAGCACAGAGGCACCAGGTGATGAAATCCCAGTCAACCATACTAGATAACACTCCGGGTTCTTAAAATAGGACGTGTGTGCATGTGAGATGCAGGGTTTAGATGCAAGTGATGTAAGTGTGTGCAATAAGTTCGCGCAGTCTATGATGCCTTCAAGTTTTGTTAGATTGAGTTCAGGTAAAATGTGATGAGAAAATAAAGCATACAAACTAATCTAATAAGCATAGAAATGATAGAGTTTTTATGAGCCAGTTAAATTAAATTCAAATGAATTATCTTTTGAAATTTTAATGAAGTTAGGTGGTCCCCAGCAGAGTCGCCAAACTGTGGGACCCGATCCCGCGAGAGGGGGTGGGGCGCGAGCCGCCACTCTCTCTTGGTCTCTCGCACCCACGCAATTGGCATGTGCATTTTTATTATTGATTTTAATTCATCTTTTATGTGAACTTGGGATCACTAAGGCAATCCGAATTCCACACAAAAGAGACTGACAGAGTCGCCACCTAGATGTGAGATCTAGGACCCATAATTAACCAGAAATCTAGACTCGCTACCTGGTTACAAGAATGGAAGGTATGGGGATTTATCCACCACATGCATCATTCCTGCCCGATAATCGGTCTTCGATTCCAAAAGTTAACTCTTTTAAATTTATTTTAAATGGCTCATTCAACTCTCTATTAATGTACTAACTACGGGACATGCATCCTATGATCTAATTTCAATGTGAATCCTAGATGTGTATCTTGATTTCTTAATTGGTTTGAATTCAATCTAAGTGAAAGTTCTCATAAAATTCTAATTTCATGGAAAATCCTAAGTGATTTAATTAAGCATTTACAAGAAAATTAATATACAAAACCCCACAATTTGTTGTGAAGCCGACTCGCGGTTGGTATGCCATCAGACATCCAAGCTGCCTACGTACCCAAGCCTCACTGAGATCAGAGTCGACGTAGTTGGGTGCACTTAAGCTAAGCTACTTATGCCTAACTCAACTAAGACACCGACCTAGACTGATTTGACTGTTTCAACAGTTTTAAGAGGAGTTATTTAATTCAAGTTGAAGATTTTATTATCGTAGGATTTCATCTAAGATTCTATATGATTCTTATCTAAATGCAAGTTGTTCCTTAGACTAATGCAGGTTAGCCTACATCCAAGTTTACTAGGCTTGTCCTAGGGAAAGATTGGGTGACTGGTGTAACTAGACCTATGGTACGGTTGCTATCCATAGCAAGCATCCGTGATGAGGCTGGACTCCTAACTCTAGGACTCCCTAAAACCTAAAACTCCCTAAAACCTAGGCAACGACCTGACACCAGTGTTCCTAAATTGGGCTCTAATGGTTCTTATATCGGAAACCATAATCCAATAGTTCCGAAAGACTCGAGACAAATCGATTCAAGTTCTTGAAGTTAATGAATTTCAGATTTCAAGGATTTTCAGTTTTGGACATTTAAGGATTACCAATGGCTCTAGGGTTCACCAATTTCGGCCTAGAATAACATCCAAGGAAGGGAATCGTGCGCTCTTTCCTTGTGCAATTTAATACTTAAGTTATAACATCTTATTGCCTGGCATATCTCAGGATTTCCATTGACAGTAACCTCGGAGCCAACAACATGCTATAGCTTAAATGTTCAAATTGTCAAAGATCGAGTACAATAGGGATACGATTATGGATGCACTGGCCATTTTTCCAGGAAAATCTAAAGATTCTAAAATTTCTGTTTCAATGGATTTAGCAATTAATATGTGACAAAAATTCAAAGTTCTTTAGAAACTTTATGATGATTTTTAATTAATTTCGAATTTTCAATGAATTTTATCAATTTTAAACCATATGAGTGATTTTACAAGTGAAATTGTTGCAAACGAACTCGAAATGAGTTGAAACTTCTAAAACAACAAGATATGATGAGATGTGGCTTACTGGAAGATTTTTACAGATTTTTACATTCAGCTCATATTTAATTTTGATTTAACAATAACGAGACCAGATTGCAAAAATAACACAGAAACTACTAGCAATAGAAATCTAAATTCATTGAAATTTCTACAGTAGTAAGATATAAGTAAAAATAGCATACTGTGAGATTTTCATGAATTTTAGAAACTATTTACTATCAATTTAGGATTTTTCAATTGTCAGACCAGATTATGAATTAACACTACATCCCATAGGAAACAAGATCCAAATAAATTGAAAATTTTACAGAAGGAAGAAATATAAAATATAAGACTACGGTAAAACTTTTGTGAATTTTAATAGTGATCTGATGTCAGTAAAAATTCTCACAAAATCTAATAATTTTCAAAGAAAGCATTAAATAATATATCAAACAGAATCCAAAAATTCTTAAAAATTCATGGTAGAATGTATCAGTACCATATTATTTTATCACAAAATTTCATTAATTTTGAAATCCATTTAGTATATATTTTATTTTTCTTTGTCGAAAAGATATTTTTGAAGAGTTTTCCATTTTTAAAACACGATTTTCGAGGAAATTACGACTCCGGAAAACGTCCTTTAATCTTGTTCTGATATGATGAACACAAGAAAAATTTTAAATTCTAAAAAATAGATCATCCTGAGATGGCTATTTTTTCGAATTTTGTAATTTCTCAGCCATTATTTTAAATAAAATTCCACTCATCACTCAAATTTTCGAAATCCTTTGATTCAATGTCTGATCCAATCCGATTTTTATTTTAGTCTATTTAAATAGATCAGTGTATTAAATTTCGGGACGAATCGGAATTGAAATACTCATGTAGATCATGATTTTGAGCACACACATATAATATTGAATTAAATTCAATTAAATGCTAAAAATCATGCAAAAATACATAAAAAATATCAAATAATCCTGGAAAAATCTGAGAATAGTGCACCTACCTGTGATGGAGATTTTGGGTATCCTTTGAGTAGGACAAGATTTGAAGGCGGGGATATGGAGGATTTCTCTAGTAGTTTTCTTTGAGTCTTCTTCCTCTTTTTTTCTTCTTTTTTGAAAGAAGAGAGCATGGGTATTTATAGGTGAGGGATGAGCCAGGTTGCCATCTTTAGGGCCTAGAGGTGTAGGGTGCAGATTGAGTGATGGAAAAAGGAAGGGGAAAGAATGGCCAAGATCGGATTTTTCTAGAATATTCTCCCTCTTCTTTGGCATCTTCCATTTAGGTCATGGCTATGTTAAAAATGGCAGGCACTTATGCGGCCAGGATCAAGTACTAAAGATTTAGGAACAATTCAAGGTCCAAGATGATGCCATTTGTCCTTGGAATCTTTGTAGATTTTGGAAGCAAATTTCAAGGCAGGGGAGATGTCCAATTTGGTTGCCTTTGTAGAGAATGGAAACGATTTGGATAGTTGCGATTAACTGCAATCTCCATGTGATCGAAAGAACGGGCGAGATCGGGTCTCCAAATATCCTGAAATCTTTGCAATGATATGGAATAAGATTGGGTGGTTGAGATCAATTTCGATCGAAAGAATGGACGAGATGATGCCTCCAAATCTCCTAGAATCTTGTAAAAGATTTTTCAAATATTTTGAATGTAAAAATCGAAAAATGCGCTTTTCATGAGATTTTGATGTCCGATTACGATAATTCTTTCGCCATTAAAATCGTTGATTTTTCTTCTTTCATTTAAGCCCAATGTTGCCATAGAAATATTATTTTCAGAATTTTTGACCAATGCGAGCCGTCGGTTTTTAACAGCGAATCGTTTTTCCAACCGTTGATCAAATTGACGATTCGATTGATCCAACCAACTTAATCAATTTTTGATGAATGATCCTAACCTTTGAAATATGAATTTTGACAACAATTAAAGTACTGAAAGCACTGTTGTTGATAATTTGGTTAAATTATTTCGACGGCTCTCGTTCACCCACATTGATCCGTGATTTTTTACTGGGTATTTGCTCAATTAAGTGACACAATGTTTAATCTGAATTTGAGATTAACCTTGATCGATTCTATTTTGACTAAATGATCACAAATTCTTAGTAAGGAAAGACACCCAGGTTAAGATATGCCCTTGATCTAACGATTTACAGAAATCGGGTCTCGGAATGGAATCAGATCCCGGGCTGTGAAGTGACCCTAGCTTATTTTGTCCCGATTGATGATCCGTAAAGTCAGATCGAGATATTAATGACCTAAAACATATAAATCCATGATAGAGGGGCTCTCACATGGATTTAACACACTAAATTCACCAATCAGGGTATTTTTCAATTTTTCGGATCTAATCATCTCACCAGGTACATCTCTTTATCATTTCGGTTTTCAGAAAATTTGAGGATGCATACTTTACCAATGAAATTCCACGGATCGATATATTAGGTTATTGTTGGTTAAAGTGTAGCAAAATGAGGGTGTCTACACGTCAGCTCGGTATTGATTGAACTTTGTAGCTTCTTTAGAGAGTTGTGTTCAAAGGTTCTCAAATCGGGCGGACTTATGAAATTGAAAAATAGGATAGCACTAACATTATGCCATATGGAAAAGATCTTTCCACCGGCATTTTTTGATGTTATGGTGCATTTGCCAATTCATTTAGCGGATGAGGCAAGGTTAGCTGGACCAGTACAATACCGATGGATGTACCCAATCGAAAGGTATGCAGAGCTTCTCAAAATTTGTTTCAACAGTTAATTTGTGTACATATTTTCAGTACAGAACGTAATACAAGTATTCACGTTTTGTAGGTACCTTCTAACATTAAAATCGTATGTTCGCAATAGAAATCGTGTGGAGGGATCTATTGCAGAGGGGTACCTTGCGGAAGAATGTTTAACGTTTTGTGCAAGATATTTGGAAGGGGTTGAATCAAACTTGAACCGACCACAAAGGAATGACGAAGATGCTCCGTGTGAATTTGAAGAAGGATTCGCTATTTTCTCAGTATCAGGACGCGCTCTAGGAAAGATTCATATGGAACCCATAGATCCACGGACAGTCAAACAGGCACATTGATATGTTTTCTTCAACTGCGCTGCTGTCAACCAATATCTTGAGTAAGTTACTTCAAGTGTCATAATTTAATATTTCCCGAATCTTCTTTTCTCTTACATCATTGATTCACATGTAGAAAACACATTGCCAAACTTTGGAGCGAGCGTCCCCGTGCTCTCCCAAGGGACATAGATCACACTCACAAAGAGCGGTTTCCAGATTGGTTTAAAAACCATGTCAGTTTTTTTTCTTGAGCCCAGAACAGGTCTATTTGGAATACAACTTTTTTCTATAGCCATAATCACCCATTTTTTTGTATAGGTTGAAAAGTTGCATGAGTCAAATGAGCAAATCTCAGAAAAACTTAGATGGTTGAGCGGTGGTCCATCTAACATTGTTAGGAGATATACGGGCTATATTGTAAATAGAATTC
This sequence comes from Tasmannia lanceolata, assembly GCF_043159265.1. Taxonomy (NCBI): domain Eukaryota; kingdom Viridiplantae; phylum Streptophyta; class Magnoliopsida; order Canellales; family Winteraceae; genus Tasmannia; species Tasmannia lanceolata. The sequence goes on along the minus strand of NW_027518684.1, from coordinate 29,219,826 downwards.
GCTACAATACTAAGGATCGCGAGAAGGGAAAAAGAACACAAAATAGCAGAGTTGTTGTCATTGCAAAAACGAATAGCTTTGCGAGCGCACGAGATAGAAATCCAACCGCGGGAGATGTTAGTTACTACGGTGTCTTGACGGATATCATCGAACTCAACTATTACGAACGACTGAAGGCATTGCTATTCAAGTGTGATTGGTTTGATATAACACCCAATAGAGGAATAAGAAAGGATGGGTTCGGTTTTACGGTTGTAAACACGGCCCGACGTTTGTCATCAGATGAGCCTTTCATATTGGCATCGCAAGCACAACAGGTGTTCTACGTACAAGATAAACCCGATAAACCCAACAACAATGATTGGCATGTAATCATCAAGACGAAACCTAGGGATTTGTACGAAGTGCGTGGAGACAATGACGAGACATATATACAGAGCGAAGCGGTGGAAATCCAGAATTTGGAAGAAATTGAACAATGGGAACGGACAGATATTGTTGGGACAGAGATTGATATACCATTGGATGTCTTCAGTCAGGAAAACCAAGACGAAGAAGAATCTGATACGGAGCAATACGATAGAGATGGAGTTGATAATACCTCCGTGGAACTCGATGGAGGCGATTCTGAGTGATATTTCAAATTTGAGTTGTGTCATGAGGTGTATCTGTGCCTAAGAACAGCTTGGTCATTGTACTCTCATTTATGCTGTTGAAAAGTTTCTTTCGTGGAATATTTTCCACCTCAATCATAGCATGGGTTGGGTCCATCATTTTACATTAAAAGGTTTTTTTTTGCATCATTTCTTCAAGTGTTAAGAACTCGTTTACATAATTTGGTCATTGTACTTTTATTTACATAATAAGTTTTTCTTCTTCTGATTTTCGACTGTACAAGTGTTAAGAACTCGTTGCTCTTGCTCTTTCTATACTAATTATATGCAAGGTTGTGTGGATTATATGAAGTCCTTGAATTAGAATTGGAGAAGGTTCTGATATCTGATATTTTTTCATGCATTGGTAAACAGAAAGATCTGTTTGATTTCCTTGCGCATCCATCAAACAAGAATCCTATCTGAGGTATGTAACATTCCACCATTGAAAAGTAAAAAAAAATCGTATATGCTAATTTATATGCTCTTTGGATGGATGTTACTCCTCATATTAAATTCAGGTGCATGCAAAAGTTTCATTTGATAAGTAGGTTCATCTGATGGTGGTTTCATCTTCATCCATTGAAATTTGAGAATGCTATGATGTTTCCTCTAGCAGGTCTACTTACACAGCTTATTTATCTTGATTTTTGTTGGTTTGATTTTTTTGGTATTTATGGTCTGTTCACTTCAGATTATACACCTTTTTCCCATTTTCTGTTGACCCATCATGTATAATTCTAGCTAACCTATATCCTTTAACGGTATGAATACTGGGGTTACAGCTTATATGTTGTCCCTTACTGTTTAGATTATGTTCTTGATTTTTTTCTCCTTGGACTGAAAGGTTGATTAAATTTTGAATTTATGATATCTCTTTCTATGTATTGTTTCAAGTTACAGGTTATCTTATACATTTAAAAAAAATGCCTGGAGAGAGTCAGGCTCCATCCCATTCACATGACTTTGAGCTTATGGATGTTCAGTCTGAAGAGGAGCCTCTCACTGACCAATCTCAGAAGGAGCATCCTAACCGGTCCAGTGCCTCCTCATCGAAGAGGAAAAGAGGGCCTACACGTTGCAAAAAGACTTGGGGCAGCCAGATTCAGAAAATACAAGTCCTTTCGAAAGTTTCCTCGAGAATATTGCGAGGACAACTGAAAAATGTCCTATCTCATATAGGGACTGGAGGAGGGTTCCACTTGAAAAAAAAGAAGATATGTGGGCAATTGTAAAGGTAAACGTTGTTGAATCTGTATATATGTCTACATTTATTTTTATTATTCTAACCTAATGATACTTATATTTCACTTGACATGTAATACAGACTAAATATGACGTTCCTGAAGACAACAAGCCGTATGTTATAGCAGACCTTGGGAAGAAATGGCGGGAATGGAAGTCAACCCTGAGGAGTAAATACTTCGTCCAACATGAACCACCACCACCTGGAAGCGTGATCCTGTCAGAATATCAAATTCTATGCGACTTTTGGAACTCTCCTGAAGGGCAGGTAGACAATATTACCTCCTGTATTATTCTCTCCTTTAAAATATTATAGTTATATATCTATTTATTGTTTTCACACTGCAGAAACTTTGCGCAACAAATAAGGCAAACCGAGCCCAACAAACGATAGCACACACTGCCGGTTCGCCGAGCTATGCAAGAGTGACCAAGATGGAGGTAATTTCAGCAACCTTTTATGTTGATTTACTATCTCTTTTTTATATTGATCACTTGCTGTCATTATTGAAATGTGTACAGTTCAAAGCTAAGAAGAAAATGCCGACCCGTATGGATACGTTTGTGATTACCCATACGAAAAAAGACGGGGAGGCTGCAGATCCTAAATCCAAGGAGATTATGGTATGTTTTACATAATTTGTTATTTAGGTCAACAACTTTATATAACTTGTCATTATTTTCCCTCATATTTTTCTAGGAAAAAATCAAAGAGCGTCAGGAGCAGAATCCCGAACCTGAATCGAGCGGGATCCCTTCCAGAGATGACCTCATCGGCCAGTTAATGGGCGAAGAGACACTTGGTAGGGTGCGTATGCTTGGGTTTTTTGCTACTCTCTCTACAACATTGGGCACTGCAACTAGGCCTTCTCAACCCCGAGGAAATAGTTTGCATCTTAACACGAAAATGGCCCAATTAGAACAGGTGAATGCAATTATGGCAGAGGAGCTGACACAAGTGTGTAGACACCCCATTTTGATCGGACCGAAGTTCGCTATGCTTGGGCGAAACCCCATCCAATCATTTCCGCCATGTTTCGCACTTTTCCGTTAAGTGTTGAGAGAGAATATTCCCAAGAGTTCGAGCAAGAGAGAATTTGGATCCGATTGATGGGCCCGTCTTGAGTATTTGTTTAGATTTGGATCAAACAGGGTGGCCCGCGCATTGTTTTAGTGAAAAATGAGTTTTGAACCTACTTCGATCCAACACCTAAAGATGATCATCAAGAGAACGGTCAAGATCTCAGAGAAGTCGTTTTAACAACCAATTTTGTTACGATCATCAGGTTGAGTTACTCGGATCAGCCCATTGAAATGATTTAGGAGGACACAACCTACTTAGGTAGGGGACCCATCAATTGGATGGTCTGGATCGTCATAGAGGAATGATTTAAGGGAGCACAACCAATTTACATTGCGATCCACCATTTGAACGGTCAAGATCATCAATTGTCGCCCATCAAATGGACGGTTCGGATCATCAAATGGGAGTGATTTAAAAATGGGGTAACATATTCACATTTTGATCTATTGGATGGTTTGGATCAGCCCATAGGATTGATTAGTGGAGCACAAATTAAATCACATCGCAGCCCACTATTTGAACGGTCAAGATCATCAATTGTCGCCCATCAAATGGACGGTTCGGATCATCAAATAGGAGTGATTTAAAAATGGGGTAACATATTCACATTTTGATCTATTGGATGGCTGGTCTGTCCTAGAGTTATAGGAGCGCCTCCGTCCGGTCAGTCGGCGATCCATATCGCCGAGTGATGACTAGAGTAGGATACGCTAGTCCACCCTTGGTTTTCCGTAGGAAATACAGCCTAGTCACACATAGGTTGTAAGAACCACCTGCATTAGCTTAGGGCTAATCTGCATTTAGTTAGGGCATATAGGGTGTCATAAAATCCACAATTCACTGAAATTTAAATAATCGTACAAGAAACTTTAATAACCGGTTCGGTCTTTTAGATCGAGTCTAGGATAGAAGTCTAGGTGTCTTAGGCATCCTAGCTTAGAATAGGCGCGAAGAACTACGTTGCCTTGATTCTCGTGGAGGCGGGGATACGTAGGCTTCTTTGGATGAATACCAGATCATCTGAGGACTCGGGCTAATCACTTTTAAAACTGTTGAAACAATCAAATCACTTAGGATTTTCCATGAAATTAGAATTTTAGGAGAACTTTCACTTAGATTGAATCCAAACCAATTAAGAAATCAAGATACACATTTAGGATTCACATTGAAATTAGATCATAGGATGCATGTCACATAGATAGCACATTAACAGAGAGTTGAATGAGCCATTAAAAATGAATTTAAAAGAGTTAACTTTTGGAATTGAAGACCGATTATCGGGCAGGAATGGTGCATGTGGTGGATAAATCCCCATACCTTCCATTCTTGTAACCAGGTAGCGAGTCTAGATTTCTGGTTAATTATGGGTCCTAGATCCCACATCTAGGTGGCAACTCTGTCAGTCTCTTTTGTGTGGAATTCGGATTGCCTTAGTGATCCCAAGTTCACATAAAAGATGAATTAAAATTAATAATAAAAGGCACACGCCAATCGCGTGGGTACGAGAGACCAAGAGATAGTGCGTGGCGGCTCGCGCCACCACACCCCTCTCGCGGGATCGGGTCCCACAAAGTGAAACAACAAATGTCGCAGATCTTAACCCACCTCCAGGGCGTCAGCCCCAACTACATAAGTTTTTCACTATGTCCCTTAGGATTAATACGTAAATATTTCATTTCATACATTTATTACACTATCTTTCTTAGCAGACTCCAGAAGATGTTTTCCAGTCGCGAGCTAATGCACCTTCCTCTTCTGGCAGTCATGGATTACGATCACCCTCCTCAGACGAGGTATAAATCCGTTATGTAAATTCTGACTTGATATTTTGATCATCTACATAAGTCATTAATTTTGTTTCTTATAATGTTGATAAGGTTGTTTTATTGAGTAAAATACGAAAGGGAGTTCAAGTGGCAAGGGGCATTTTTCTGAGCAGAGATCCGAATGATGAGGTTGATGATTTGCCGATTGGACTTGGATACTCCGTGGTCCAAATCGATGTCGTATTTGAGCCGGAGGAACCTTTCCTAAAGCCATCCCTATACCTCAAGACTATTGGAGATGCAGCGGGAGCACCAGTCGCTTGGCAGTCCTATCTTGTAAGTAAATGACCAATGAAAATTTTACTACTCCTTATTTTTGCTGCTATTAACTTGGTGTTTCTAATTTATTTTAATATTTTTTTGTTTGATTTCTTCTTGCAGATTAGACCAGCTCATACCGCTTGAGGCCGACCTCTACTATATGTTTTGATTGTTTTTCAGTTTCATAGTTGATTTTCGGACTATATACCTTTTGTTGCATTGTAATAGACATTTTGAGTTTGTAAAGTTTCCTCGTTTATGGACTTTTGTATATCTTCTTCGTATAATGGGTCTCTTACTTTATCTAGAATTAAAACTTGTGCGCATTATATTGCTCGTTTGCCTATTTTATTGCTATGGTGTTACTGTTTAACTTTGAGGCTTTGGTGGTTTTGAGTAGATACCTAATTACTGAACAACAAATGTGGACAAGCTCGAGAAGGTACAATTCAATCAATTTTGTATGTAATATTGCCTTATTTGTCTTCTTCTTTTATTTATTCACACATAATTTTTTTCAGGAGTTCGTTGTAGAGCTTGCGTGCCATGACTGAAATGAATGAGATGTAATGTTCTACAAGGTAGATGCGGATTGGACCGGCTACTACCAAGAAGAATGTTGGTACTCAAGAACTACAATATCCTGCAAAAGGTGTGCATAGTCACGTGCAATATTTTAGTTAGTTTTATGCCAATGTGACCAATTTTTTTTCCTTGCAAATGTAATCTGATGGTAGATTTTCTGAGAAGGTTTTTGGAGCAATCTTTGTAACTACTCATCATTTATCTATTTAGGTAATGATATTGTCCACTATACATAGTGTATTCTTAATTACTTCATACTTGTGTATCTCATTTCAGGTTTATTTTCCGGCTGTCCATATGAAAAGGAAGCTAAAGAATGGTTCATATTCAGTAAAACCTAAGCCCCTCTTTCCTGGCTGCGTCTTCTTATCGTGTGTATTAAACAAGGAAATACATGACTTCATCAGATAGTGTAATGGAATAGGGGACTTTCTTCGATGTAGAGTACGTTGGAAGTACGTAAGAAGCATGAATTCTTATACTAATATATTAAACTTTTAAGAATTATTTGGTGTAAATATAATGCAGATGGCAATCCAACATCCATTTGGTGTAGTTATATTCTCCTATTGAGTTTTTAAATTTGGTATTTGATTCCTCCTTCGCTTGCTTTTGGTATTTATTGTTGAATGCCTTTTTATTGCACCTGCTTGTATCATCCTTTATCATTGTGATTGAATTGTTTCCGAGGATATGATTTGTGAAATGGAAGGTGGGGTGCTTTTCACGCTCATAGTACTTGTGGGACGCAGGGTTACATGGAGGGATGAACATAAGAAAGATAAGTGATGTTATTGGATGTAGTTCTACTTGTCTTTGATGTGGATAATGTGTTAAACGATAATTTGTTATCAGGTATATATGTACCCATGAGGGGAATGAAGAATAATAACCCTCTTTTATTTTTATTAAAAAAAAAAAACATTTACCGGCGGTCCTGAACGCCGGTAAATCCTCATATAAACCGCCTCCAAAACTATTACATCACGCACCGGATAAAACTATTACCGGCGTTTATTAACCGCTGGCACTTAGTTTGATATTCCCCGGCGTTTTGTAACCGCCGGCACTAAATTCTATATAAAAATTTTATCTGACATTGGTCGGCGTTTATAACCGCCGGCAATATAGGTAATTCGCCGGCGGTTAGCTAAAACCGCCGGCAACATCTTCCCCACGGTAGTTTCGCCGGCGGTTGTATGACCGCCGGATATCCGCCGGGAAATGTTTCACCGGCGGATAGGCCATCTTTTAGCGGCGATCCGCTAAAAGCCTTTTTTCTTGTAGTGAGGCACCCCATTTTGACTAAACCCTAAACCCATCATTTTTAATAAAAATCTTCTAAATAAGTGAATTAGTATCCCAAATTTTACCTTAGAGTAAGTTAAGATCCCAAGTAGGCCCCAGTACAATTTCAGAAAAATCCGTTAAAAATTGCCTAATGAGACAAGTTTAGTTCGTAGTATAGCGTAGTGTAGTGCAACAGGTGGGTGGGTTATCCAATAAGGATGTGTCAATACCAATCCCATACTCTATAACACCAAGAGTTAAGTGCCTTCTTTATATTCTTATTCAAGCCTCCTGTTTGTAGAAAGGGTAGTCATATACACTAGTAGGGGGGTGAATCAATTATATACGAGGTTGTCCCAAGGGAAAAGGGAGTTGAGCTACGCAATAAAGGTTGTCTTAACAAAAGAAAAGAGAGAATTTTGTCATGGTTTTATTCATTAAAAAGAGGGGATAATTACTTTAAAAAGGGTTGTACTTGGAAATAATAGGGGGTCGAGTTTATCATTTCACCTGCAAAAGACCACCGAATTGGGATTTTGAACAGGGGAGTAAATTAACACATAAAATGGGTGGTTGATGGGGAAAAGAAGGCAAAATTTATCACCTCCCTATAAATATCCCATCGATCCATGGGCTTTAGGGGGGCTCGTTTTTTTTCGTTACATACAAAGAAAATCAAAGAGAAAGAGAGAGAGAGAGTAGATAAAAATTCCAAACCTAGCTTTTGCCTCTTCTTCTCCGGCTAGCCTCCAGTCGAGCTCCTGCCAAATTCCGGCGGAGACTCTAATCACCTTCTTTTCTTCTTTTAAACCTTATAATCTTTGTTTTCCTTTTAGTGCTGTCCATTAACACCTAATTTTCTCACCAAACCTTGATTCAAATCCCCAAGCCCTAAAATGAGGTTTTTAAACCTTAGATTCTGATCTTCACTGCTAGAATCTGTCCTTGTTCTCACTGATTGTTCCTTAAACCCGAATTTTGGCTAGAATCTATTGTTATAATAAGTTGATTTTATGGAATTCGACTTTTAGGAAGAAGGTGGGAGGTCTTTGATCTCTCAGCAAAGGTATTTTGGAAAGAGGAGTTGATTCAAGTTACAAGTCAAGATCGAATTCTAATCGAAGCTTCAGCCTTGTTTACTCGCGGATTTGATTTCATTGCTTGTAAATCTCACTCGATACAACCTCCTCTGAAGAGATCTGAATGTGTGAGAATTCTAGAATCATTCTGAGCAAAGGTGAAGGTAAATTCTATATTTTCTTCATTTTATTTCGTCTCTTGATTGACGTTTTAGTAGTAATGTAAATTACATCTTGATAGAATTGATATGATGATTTAGTGTTCTTTTGTTGCTAATTGATAATTAATTCTTGAGCTTGAGTTTAGCATTTGGAAAAAAGAGTTTCAGTTTCATGATAGAATCTGCCTTTTCATCAATTAAGAGGATGATTTTGTATATATCGATATTCTCTTACGATATAAAGTGCCATTGATTATTTTTACAGCTTCAGGAAGAATAATTTTGGTAATTTTAGATAATTAATTTGTCTTGTTACTGTGATTTAAGTATGAGAGTTGATAAATTTGCTTTCCTTCGATGTGAAAATTTCAGAGCTTAAATATGTCACTGGTTTTGTTTTCATTCTCTTCCTCTATATTTTTACTATCTTGTTATATTCTCCAAATCAAAGGACACATCTTTAATTGATTTTTTTTACCAAGTTGAATTAGTATGCTTCTTTTGGAAAAATCTTATAAGAAAATTATTGCTGGTTTATGTTTATGGAATGTTATGTATTTTTTATAGTAATATAGTCCCTGTTATGTTGAATTGCTCTTATGTTTTAGTCCTTTGACTTTTCTTTTATTGTCTCTGTCCAATATGGCTTCAGCTGAGTTAGATTTTCCTTTTTAGTTTGGTTATATAGATGGGATTTACATTTTACATAGAGAATTATTTTCTGATTGGTCTGCATTTGGCATGTTTGGGTTAAAGCTCTAGTGAAAATTCCATATAAAGAGTCAGTGTTGTACTAGTTTATTGAGAACCTTTTTATTTGCGAGGCTGAATGCAAATCATTTTGGACTTTATACTTATACCCTGTTCCTAATAAAATGAGTAATGGTGTTTGCATGTCATGTTTCACAGAAGTTTTAGCCTAGTTAAGTTCAAATGTTTTTATACATTCTTCGAAGTATAATTTTTATTTCCCCTGTGTTTTCAATATTGATGATGTCTTATCTGAGGTTTTTGATTTAATAGTAGTAACTTAATTGAGGATTTTACCAAGTTAGAATTCTTTTCAATATCTTGTTGAATAGATGATGAGTCGGTGATGAGATGTGACATTGATTTGATGAAAAGTGATGAAATGAAGCAATGTTTATGTGAACTGTTCATATTATAATCCTAATTTTTTTACACAGCTGCATAGGATAGGCATGGCCCTAATGAGTTATGTTATATCATGTCCAGTTATGAGCTCTAAAAGAGTATACATGTTTTGGTTCATGTCACTCTTCAAAATAGTTTGTCAAATTCTTTTGAAAAACCAAATGAGTACAATTTCACTTTGATCTCTGTTGTAAATATTAAAAGAGGTGTAAATGATTCATGTTTAATGAATGTCATCTGAACTGTTGGTGTTAACACTAGTGTATGTGGATAAGAATAATGAAGTAGGGTCGGCTTGTTAAAAAAAAAAGGGATGAAGTTATGGTGGTGCATTTTTTATTAGTAAATGCTTGTTGAATTGATGTCATTATTTTTGTAAAGTGAAGGAAGTTTACTGTCATAACAAGAATTGAGGAGATGCTTTAGCAACTATACCTTGTTATTTATTTTGTTCTTGCTTGACTCTACATTTGATAGGAAGCGATATTAGATCAAGCGTATCTTACTGATTATGTAGCTCTACTTTGTTTCATCAAATAGCTTATGAGTCTTTTGGAAATTATAATAATCTCCTGACACTGTCCCTAGTGCTAAAAGCTGAGACTCCTCGGTATGAAACTCAGAACATGAAGGTGTCCATATTATTTTTATATTCAGGCCAATCATGTTTTGATGTTTGCCTAGATTATGCTGGTTTGTTCTTTTCATTTTATGTTTCTAGGATAACTTAATGAAGCTTTGTAATCATTTTTATTCCATTGTAAGCGTGAGTATTTTTTTTATGTCTATAATTTCTATTCTCACTCCGGCTTATGTTTCTTACATATAATAGAGTTGGGAGTTAAATTTTCTTAGTTTACGCAGGTTCAAGTTCCCTTTATCTCACAAGAGTTGTTTCATTCTAAATCGCTACTTTCCCTATTTTGCCTTGTCATATCTGTTTTGTTTACTCTCATATAGAGCTTCCCTTTTTTTTGGGGGGGGGGGGGGGGGGATTATGTCCAGTTCATTTTTTTATTTATTTCATAATGTTCATTCCTGTGCATAAATAACTGGTCTTGGCTATTCTGATTTGCTTCTCCAGGTTTGTTAAAAAAAAGGTGGTTAAGCTACTGTTGGTTCTTTAGATAAAAAAAATACGATGAGTTAGATAGAAAGCTTGAAAGCATGGTTAAAATAATATTATTCCCTTGAACCTTTTGTATTGGAGGAAGTTGACTTTTTTTTTTACATTAAGGGGAGTTGATACCTATACATTCTGTTGATAGGATTACCCCTAGCACTTTATACTCAAACAATTAGTTTGTGAGGTTTTCCTAAATACTAATGTAACCCAATTGGTAATGTCATCAGATTGGACTGTCATATGGGTATTGCCCAAGTGTTTTAGGATTATTGCTTGATTGAAACACTCCTACTTTACTTGTAGCACTTCAGTGATAAACTTTTGTATGATGAATGTCAAGTTAATAATGAGCTTTTTAATAATATACAGATGCTTACGCTTGTATATATATTTCCCTAAACACTATTTCATTATTTTGTTTCCTTTTGATAGTCTAATGGTCAGAGTTGTAAAAATGGAGGATTAAGGTATACCCGTATACATTTGGGGGTTGTAGTTATCAAAAGAGGGTGATATATATATTTTAACTATCACTCCTTGCTGAGCATTATATTTTCTTTTTGGCTTATGGTCTTTTACTCCCCGTTGTGGTCTGCATATCTGTTAAGAGCATTTCTTCTGTTTGGACAAAAATGTTTTACCATTCGGTCTAAAGGTTGTAATTGAAAGAAAGAGATAATTTGGCATATGTGTCTAAAGTGAATAAGGCTTGTGTTTATGGTAAGGGTTATTGATTTAATATTATCATAATAATGGTAGATTTTATTTATTCATTTTTTTAGGAAACCTGTAGTTTGGACTTTGGGACTCTTTTATTTATAGTTAACTAACTTGCACCTGTATAAAGCAGATTGGATATGTTGCATAATCTCTAATAGGATCAATTGTTTTTTTTTTGCCACTTAAGTATAATTTGTTTTTGTTTTTTTGAAAAGTGATGCCACTTAAGTATAAAATTGAGACTAGATAAAGTTAGTTTCTACCAAATTTCCGTTGAACTGTCTCCAATATGGTCACAAATTATGCTTTGTAGTTGAAGAGTATGAACTAGTTTATGAATCTCCTTTGCTTTCTGTTTGTATAAATATAGAATGAAAATGTGTTTGCATAATCTATTTAGTTCAAAATCATACATATATTTTTCTTTGAAGAACCTGCATTTGTATCAGTTTTATTTACTTTCTTGTAAAGTTTATAATAAAAGGTTGATGTATTCTTAATCTTTTTGCCTCATCAAGATAAACATTCTGGGGTTTATGTTACTTATTACTTCCTATTTGCACCCCGAGACTAATTAAGTCTCAATGATGGTTCATTCTTAGTAGTTTCTCTTGTGGTTGTTAGAGACTAACATAGTCTTTTAAAATACTCTTATTTTCCTATTATTAGGGCGATGAAGGAGTTATCCCAACCCCAACTTTTAGAGGATTTGCCTAGTCTATATAGCATTCCCCTTTTATTTAAGAGATTTTTCTTAATCTTTTAAAAAATACCTTTAGATAGAATCATTTCTTCATTGCAAGGGAAATGAAAGTGTCATCTAGAGCCCCTAGGAGAGACAAACTTTGTCCCATTTAAAGAGTGTATCTATAGGAGACTACCTCAAGTCTCATAAGTTGCACCCCTACTAGTTGAAGACTAACTTAGTCTGTTAGTTGCCCATAACCCTATTTATCATTGCAAGGGAGATGATAAGGTTACTTGGAGCCCCTATAGGAGACATGCTTTGTCTCATGAGTATTAATTGTTTTCTCCCATAAGAGACATGCCTTGTCTCATTTGTTTGGTTGTCCTCTTCTTTTAGAGACATGACTAGTCTTATTTGCACCCCCTCTTATAGAGTTGTTAGATATTCTTTGATGTATTTGCACCCCCTATTATAGAGTTGTAAGACATTCTTTGATGTATTTGCACCCCCTCTATTGAGTTGTTAGACATATTTTGACTTATTTGCACCCATACTCGAAGTCATAGTTTAGGAGTTTATTTTTTAGACAATTTTTTTAGATACTATCTCAGTCTTATTAAGGCTTTGCCTACTTGGGGATTGTCATTTATATTTTTACTTTGAGACACTTGTTTGTTTGTTTGGGATCATGTCATTTAGTTGGGACACTAGTTTACTTGTTTAGGGGTTTCCCCTTTAGTTTTAGGGTTTGGCCCTAGTGTGTTGTTCTGTTTGGATGAAAATATTTTATAAAAATCTAAAAAACACTTGAAATTTTAAAATCCAAAAACATTAGAAAGTTGAATCTCAAGAACATTTGAAAATCAGAAATATAAAAACTTCAAAAATATTTCAAAACTTAAAAACATTAGAAAGTTGAAACTCAAAAACATTTGAAAACTTTAAATACTTCAAAAACATTTAGAAAGTTAAAGTTTTAGTGGTAATTAGGAAAGTTTGTTTCCGAACTACGTTGGCTTGATCCTCTCCCACGAGGTATGTAAGCAGCTTGAGATCTTTATCACAAGTCCAGTCAAACCTTTAAAAATGAACGTTGTAAAACCATTAAAAAGAAACCATTTAAACATTTTCATGAAACTGTTTTCAAAATATCTTCCTTTACAGTTAGAAGTTTGTCTTTGATTGTTGTGTGTTTGTTTTTGAGTTAGGACTTTGTCCTAACTAGGAACGCCTCTGTCCGGTCGGTTGGCGATCCACATCGCCGGTTGATGGCTAGATTTATGATGCGTTAGTCTGCCCATTGTTTTCCCTAGGGCGTACAGCCTAAGTACACATAGGATGTAGGGCCCACCTACATAAGCTTAAGGCTACCTGCATCTAGTTAAAACATATAGGGTGTCCTAAAATCCACCATTCACTTGAATTTTAATAATCACGAAAAAAACTTTAAAAATTAGTCCGATCTTTTAGGTCGAGTCTAGTTTAGTGGTCTAGATGTCTTAGGTATTATAGTTTAGAATAGGCGTGTAAGAACTACGTGGCTTTGATTCCTGTAAAAGGCGGGGATACATAGGCGGCTTCGGATGAACACCAGACCATCCGAAGATTCGGGTTAAAAATGTTTAGTGTTTTGGGGTTTATTGTTAGCATTTTAGGATTTGAGTCTGTTATTTAGCATTGTTTATTGTATAGGGATATGTTAGTGTGTTTTTTTCTCTTTTCTTGAGTATTTGCACTTTAGATACATCTCCTGTGTGTTTCTTTTATTATCCCATTCACATGTTTAGCTATAGTTCTTTATCTCTTTATTGCTTTTCTTACTTGTTCATTCACATGTTTAGCTATAGTCCTTTATCTCTTTATTGCTATCTCTTTATTGCTTTGGCTTACCTATTTGTTCACATGTTTAGATATAGTCCTTATCTCTTTACTGCTTTGCTTACTTGTTTATTCATATGTTTAGCTGCAGCTCTTTATCGCTTACTCGTTTATTATCTTTTGATCACTTGTTTAGTTGTAGCTATTTTACAGTTTTCATGCGTATTTTATCGTCATATCTGCTCCTTATACTATCACCTGTTTAGCTATAGAGATGCATGTGATTGTTTACTGCTTTCTTAGATGTGTTGAGTTAGGTTTAGATGTGAAGAGTTAGGACTTGGATGTTGTTTTTCTTTTACCAATCCTCGGTCATGCATGTTTAGGTAGACCTTTTCTCGGGGATGATTATTTCTATTTCACATAATTTTTGCGCAAAATTCTTCAATGTTAATACAAATGGCATAAGAGACCGAGTGCTTGTGCTCGGGCGGATGGGGGTATTCTTCGGACCTTCCTCATTCGTAATCAGGCATGGACCCATATATATTTCTGGTTATCCATTGCAAACAGAGGATTAATTTTTTTGGGTTTCGTGGCCTATCCATGGATGGCGACTTTGAGTTATTTTAGGAGTACATCTTAGTTTCGAGCCCTGGCTCCGGATCAAGAGGTATCTCATCATTTATCGCCATAGGACGCTTTATTTCGAGAGTTCCTTGGTAGAGCTCTCCTTCATGTGGAGATTCAAAGGACCGACGGGGACCCGTTTCCTCGCCGCCCTCCTAGGATCGAGGTCCACACCGAACCGGTGCATGCACACCGTCAATGACAAGGAAAGTGGTGTTGTATCCTGGAGATTGGTTGCAAGAGAACCCGAATGCATACCAAGCATGGTGGGGCAACAATCTATCTTAAGGATAGCGTTATTCCGTAACGTGCCTCTACCACTAAACTCATTCCCTTTTTTCATATTTCCTGTGATCTTTGCTTACGAATTTGTGCATTCAGGATCATCAAAGGTAATTTCTTTCTTTTCATATCAATTACATATATAACTAGTTTTGTTTAACTATTCTACTTGACCCCAAACATTTATCCAACAACATGCATTAAAAAATCCTCCATCTATGCTAAGTGTTGAACTTCCTTTCTTTAGATCAAAGAATTAATTCAATTAGCCAGTAAGGATTCATCGTTTTGGATCAGTGTGCTGCAATTAAGGCTTTCTTGGTGTTTTGAGCCAGTTCATAATTCTTGTGCTTGTTCGGCAACGAAGAAAAAAAATAAAATTTAAAAGGAAAAAAAAATCAGTTTCAATTTTATGACCTACCTAATCAAAGGATTTCGTTCTTCAGAAATTTCAATAGAAATTGTGTTTTTTTCCCTGAAGCAATCTATCCTCTTAATTGGATGACGAAATGAGTATATTTTAGACAAATGGCACACTAGGAAGTTCATGTTTCAGCCCTAATATGTTTTATACTAGCTCCTCATTAGATGATTTAGCATCAGTACTATTTGGGATAAAAGATATAGTTGATCACTTTTGCCTTGCCTTTCAACACATGCTCCGAACTTGTTGCTGCCAATTGTAATGTGGAGTATTTGAAAGAGAGTTGATGTCCAAGGATCAGGTCTTTCATGATTAATTCAATGCCATTGTATGCTTGCTCAAGGGATTGCATGCCATGTATGCATATAAGGTAATTTTTAAACAGAAACTAAGCTAAGCTTTAATGACTTCCATGAATATGGTTATGCATTCTTGAATAGATGATCAAGACCACTAGTTGTTTGACTATTACTGGGAATTTCATTTGGTTTTACTCAACAGAGAATCACATATGATTATTTCAAAGTTTAATCAAGTTCCTTCTTGCAAGTTATTTGGTGAAAGTTTTCTGAAAATTTTAGCATCTAGTATATGATTTTCTTCATAGATCCGAACCATACATAAGCAGGTTCTATGCATCAGTAAGACTTATTTGATCTAAAGATACGTCAGCACCTAGATCCTTTCGTCTCTTTGCTTCATTGGTAAGAAGTATTTAACTAGTTCCTCTGCCATGATCTATTATAAATAACTAGTTCTGTTACTTGCTTCTTTTTTATGCCTCTTTCTTTGAACATGTCTGATTTTTTTCGCTCATAAGGGTTGATTTTTCTCTCCTTTCCCATTTGCCCTGCCCACTCTCCACATGCGAAAGAAGGAGGATGTATGAATCTTTTCATTTAGGGTTGCTTTAAGTTCAATTTCTTGCTTCCTTTTTTCATGCCTCTTTCTTTGAACTGGCTCATTCCTTACGTTGGCTTTTGATGATAAAACTTCCTTCAACTTGTGTCTTACATATGCCCAATGATCTTGGGTTTTTTCCCTTTCATTTCCTTAGTTACATGGTAAATACAATATTTGTATGCCTAGTTTCCCTTTTGTGCCATTCTTCTGTTAGCTTTCTTTTTTTGTTTTCCTTCATTAGAAAGCAATATCAGTAATGATACATGTCATTAATACTTTATTGGAAATAATGAAATATTACTTTTTTCTTTCTCTCCAGGGTCTTATATGGTCAACTGGTTTCCTAATCTTCAAACTGCAGCCTCCAACTTGGGATGCTTTCTTCTGATGGATATGAAATTTAGCAATTGTATTGTGGTGTATCGGATATCAAATCTTGAATACATATTTTTTCTGACTAAAAATGCGGAATAATGATTAGTATTCCTAATGTATACTCCTTGGCTAGGTAGTGCTTCTCAGTTACTTATGTGCAATTCCATCAACTCGAAAACACAAAATAACCTGGTGTCTTCTAGGCTCTAGTGAACCAGCGATAACTAGTGCACTAGATTAAGCCAAATAAAGACTACACGTGGATTGCATTTCCAATGAATTGCTTAGAACTCTGCTGTCATGTTATATTGTTTGAAGAGCATGTGCTTTTTTTGTCTGTCTCATAGCACACTAATGGTCTAAACTTCATGAATTTAATGTGTAGTTCTGAATCAATTTGCGGAGAAATCACAAAAATAGTCACGGATGTAAGTTGGATTCAACTTCCAAGGTATGACTAAGATAACGTTTTGGTTTTCCAAATGTGGAAGAAATTGAATAGATTATGTATTATTTTAAAATGTTTAATTTGTGATCGCTTTTGGATAAAATAAGAATGACCCGGCGTATGAGGAAGGAGTTTTTCAATGTCTTAACTTCACGTTTACTCATGGAGGTCATGGAGGAAAGATATTCTGCCCATGTAAGAAATACGACAATGTTATATTGGTTGGTCGAGAAACGTCATATTGGTTGGTCGAGAAAAGGCCGAGGGACATTTGATGTGGAATGGGATGCTCTTGGGCTACACTAGATGGATTAATCATGGGGAAGGGTCATCTCGTTCTATGAATAATAATGAATACCGAGCACCTCATGAACAAATTATACAAGATGAAACGAACGAATTATTGAATGATATACACCTAAGGTCGAGCCGTGATCATGATAATGGACCAACAGATGAGGATGGTCATCCAACAGATGCACGTAGTGATGAGCCTGATGCAGATGCGGATAAGTTTTTTAAACTATTACAAGACGCCGAGCAAGATTTATACCCAGGAAGCAAGTTTACTAAATTATCCTTCATGGTTCGGCTGTTTCACATAAAGTGTCTTAATGGAAGGAGCAAAAAATCATTAACCAAGTTGATTGAGTTGTTGAAAGAGGTACATCCTGAGCGTGAAGCATTACCGAAGTCCTTTTATGAAACGAAGAAGATTATTAGGGATTTGGGCCTCCATTACAAGAAAATAGATGCATGCCCCAATTGTTAAGATGAAATCCCAAATGTAGGTGGCCGTGGCGAAATCAATGGCCTAGATCAATACGATTTTGTTAAGAGTTCTAATTTAGTCAGATGTCTAACTCTTCTAGGAAAAGAGAGATAAGGATTGTCTTATATCTTTTGGCTTATCTTAAGGTATTATGTACCTAAAAGTAACGAATTCTAAGTTGATCTTGTGGGCGTGATGGTGACCTAAACAACTTCTGAAAATTCTATATATACCCTAATAGGGACACTGCTTGCACACGGCTATTTTTTTAGAAGCTTTTCTCTCCCAAACTTCTAGTATTCCACATACGTTTGAGAGAGAGAGGCCGGCTCCCATCGCCGTTCTACCATGAAGCAAGGAGAATCCTAAGATTGGAGAAAACATCGGTTGGAATCCATATCTGTGGTTGTAATTGTAATCATTTTCCGATGACCTACCGGATGCCGAACTTCTGTTCGGATGTCGTCACCCGGTCACTGGCCATGCGAGGATCATGCCCTTGAGGCTGTTTTTTTATCCCCTTCTGTATCGCAAGAAAGGTCATTGGAAAAACATCCCCAAAAGTATGTCCGTTTTCCGATCACTTAAGCTTAGTCTCTGGATGTGCATGACCAAGTCGAGGGCCTTGATGTTTTGATAAGAACATGCATATCTCAATCAAGATGAGGATGAAAACTTATCTTGAATTATCCATTTGCCCCTGGATATACATGATTAATTTACACATGCATGTCTCTGTCAAGGTTTAAGGCCCCAATGGTACATGTGTTAATCGGATATGCATGACTGAAATTTTTCCAGATCCTTGCATGTTTTGATTAGTGGTGGATGATAATTCCTGTTTTGAACAGACAATACATCAAGGACATCTTTATTAATTTGATTTGACCATGTGCCATCTTTAAATAAAGTATATTTATTGATAACTCTGTGGGTGATGTGTTTTTCAAAGGAACTGTTTATTTCTTGATTCTGCAAATATGTGTTGTCCTTGAAAAGAATCATCTTTAAATAAAGCATATTTATTGATAAGTCTGTGGGTGATGTGTTTTTCGAAGGAACTGTTTATTTCTTGTTTATGCAAATATGTGATGTCCTTAAAAAGAATTATATGCGTGTAGTTCCTAGGATGACATGATTAATATGTGATTGGACTTACTCGAACTTGAGGTCAAATGGCCAAAGCTTATTATGTGGATGCACTTTTTGGCCGAGCACCTTGAAATTATAATTGGGTTTTCCTTGTGCTTTTCGGAATTAGTTATTTCAATCGTAAGATATATGTGTTGTTGAATACTAAAGATACCACTGGAAGGTTGCGTCTCTTTACACTTGGCCCAAAGGACGACTGGTGTTTTGTGCAAATTGACGGGAAGAGAAGGTTAAGGTTTGGCAATGCAAATCAGGGTCACTTCTGTCCAAAGGTGATGTTCACCCTGAATTCCTATTGCTTAGTCATAATAGGTCTGAAAAGTGAGAGCCAACTTTGCGCCATGGCCTGGCCCAACAGACGGCCCATGGTGGCATGCGTGGTGTCTTGACAAAGACCATGGTTATGTGATTGCTGTAACCAACTGTGTGTCGTGGTCTAGCCCAACAGACAGCCCATGATGGCACACCTGGTGACTCATAAGTTCACACTTGTGTTCTCTTTGGTTCTGGACAATTTGACTGTTTTCTATATATGTTGGATTGGTTTAAATTGAGGATTATTCTAATAAATCCCTAATGGACTTGAATGGTGTTAAAGAATGTGACCCTAATTGTGAAACTATATTTGTTACTACAGCGTTCAACCCTAGTTCTATCTCAAGATACCTGTCTGGTATTGAAAACTTAAGTGGGACCAATTTTCCTAAGTGGAAGGATCATATCCAGATTGTATTAGGGTGTTTGGATCTTGACTATGCGCTAACACATGGCGAGCCACCAAAGCCTATGGCTGAAAGTGTGCTCTCGGTCAAGGCCCTTTATGAACGATGGGAAAATTCCAATCGCATGTGCTTGATGATCATGAAGAGCACAATTTCTTCCTCCATCAGTGGTGGGATTCCTGATTTTGAGAATGATAGGGAATTCATTGCCAAGGAATTTCTAGAAGGAGTGGAGGAACACTTTAAGGGATCATCTAAAGCACTTGCAAGCACCCTAATGATGAGAATGATCACCACCAAATATGATGGCCATAGTCGTGTAAGAGAGCACATAATGAAGATGAACGATGCAGCCTCCCAATTGAAGTGGATGGATATGGAGATCTCAGAAGGTTTCCTTGTCCACTTTATCATGACATCGCTTCCTGCTTAGGTTGGTCCGTTTAAGATCAACTACAACACACAGAAGGAAAAATGGCAAATAAGTGAATTAATTGCCATGTGTGTTCAAGTGGAGGAGAGGCTGAAGATCAAACGTCCAGAAAGCATGCATTTCACCACCCTTGGAGCATCCAAGGGCCAATTCAAGCGAAAGGGTAAGAAAGGTTCTAAGAAAGGCAAAAGCAAGGAGTAGGGAGCACGACCCAACAGGGTCAGATTGGCAAAAGGAAAAGCGCCATAAAGTGTCACTTTTGTCGAAAATTTGGGCAAATAAAGCGTGAGTGCACCAAATATGAGGAATGGCTGATAAAGAAAGGTAATCCTTCCGTTTTTGTTTGCCATAAATCATTTTTTATTGACGCTCCTAAAACACTTGGTGGATAGATACAGGATCTACTATTCACATTTCGAACTCCTTGAAGGGATTTCAAGAAAGACGGAAACTCAGGAAGTGGGAGCGGACCATTAAAGTAGGAATGGAGTAGAGAGAGACGCGAAGGCAATAGGCACTTTTCGTCTAATTTCAGATGGTGGTTTTATCTTAACTTTAGAAGATACATTTTATGTACCTGCTATAAGCACGAACCTTATTTCAGTTTCAAGACTTGATTCTTCTGGTTATCAATTCAAGTTTGGAAATAATGGTTTTTCTTTACTCCATAGTCCCGATGTGGTTGGTTCTGGAACCCTCGTGGGTAATCTTAACATGATTAATTTAGATAACTCATTTTCTCGTACTTTATTATCCCTGCATGTGAGTGATCAAGTTGGAATACGTGGCAATAAACGGGGTCGAGTGAATGAGAGCTCTTCTAGTTTGTGGCATAAGCGACTTGGCCACATTTCCATTGATTGAATGGAAAAACTAGTTAAGGATGGAGTTCTCCATTCAATTGATTTTTCTAACTTTGGAATTTGTACGGAGTGTTTAAAAGGAAAGCAAACTAAAACTAGAAAGAAAGGAGCCACTAGGAGTACGGGTCTATTAGAAATCATTCACACTGATATCTGTGGACCTTTTCCGACTCCTACTTTGCGTGGCGAAAGATATTTTATCACTTTCATAGATGATTTTTCTAGATTCAGCTATATTTATCTCATTAAAGAAAAAATAAAAGCACTGGATATCTTTAAAATTTATAAAGCGGAAGTTGAGTTACAACTCGACTTGAAAATAAAGGTTGTAAGGTCTGATAGAGGTGGGGAGTATTATGGAAAACACTCCGACACAGGCCGAAGTCTAGGTGCATTCGCTCTCTACTTACAAGAGAATGGAATCTTCGCTAAGTACACAATGTCGGGTACACCCGAGCAGAATGGAGTGCCTGAAAGGCGAAACCATACTCTTATGGACATGGTGAGAAGCATGACATGCAACTCATCATTGCCTGAATCGCTGTGGGGAGAAGCCTTAAAGACAGCGGTGCATATCTTGAATCGTGTACCAAGTAAAGCTGTGGCTAAGACTCCTTACGAATTACGGGTCGGTAAGAAGCCAAAGTTGGGATATTTGCATGTTTGGGGTTGTCTGGCTGAGGCGAGAGTTTATAACCCACATTTAAAGAAGCTAGATCCTAGAACCATCACTTGTCATTTCATTGGTTACCCTGATAGGTCCAAAGGTTATAAATTCTATTGTCTGTCCTATGCTACACGCATAATAGAGAGCAAATATGCTGTATTTTTAGAGGATGGCGATCTCAGTGGGAGTAAGAATGTCTAAATCCTTGGTTTTTGAGGAAGATTGGGATAAGTTGCCAATTGAAGAGAAAACCTCATTACCTGTAATACTAGTTGCTCCATTGGGAGAGATCAATGGATCAAGTGACATTATGGACGAACCATCCCACGTTCCTGATGCTTAGGTGGCGACAGCCACAGAGCCGATAGTGTGTAGATCCCAAATGGAAAAGAGGTAAGCCATCTCGAATGACTACTTAGTCTATTTAAATGAGTGATTTCGATGGAGAAATGGATGAAGATCCTATGATAAGGCCATGAATAGTGAGGGATCATCACAGTGGCTTAGTGCCATGAAAGAAGAGTTGATCTCCATGGAAAAGAACCACGTTTGGGAACTCACTGAGTTACCAAAGGGAGTCAAGCCTGTAGGCTGTAAATGGGTCTTTAAGACCAAACGTGACTCTAAAGGTGGGATAGAAAGATTCAAGGCCAGATTAGTTGCTAAAGGTTTCACTCAAAAGGAAGGAATAGACTACAAGGAGACTTTCTCTCCCGTTTCAAAGAAAGACTCTTTGAGAGTTGTCATGGCCCTAGTAGCTCATTTCGATCTTGAGTTACATCAAATGGATGTGAAGACTGCTTTCTTAAATGGCAACTTGCTCGAAAAGGTCTATATGACTCAACCCGAAGGTTTTGGGGTTAAGGGCAAGGAACATGAAGTTTGTAGACTTAATGAGTCGATCTATGGATTGAAGCAGGCTTTAAGACAATGGTATCTAAAGTTTCATGAGATAGTTTCGAGTTTTGGGTTTAAAGAAAGCGTTGTAGATCAATGCATCTATCTTAAGACTAGTGGGAGCAAGTTCATCTTGCTTGTGTTATATGTAGATGACATATTGCTTGCAAGTAGCAATTTGGGAATGCTAAACGAAACCAAGCAATTTCTCTCAAGAAATTTCGGCATGAAAGATCTTGGTGAGGCATCCTATGTGATGGTAATCGAGATCCATAGAGACAATACTCGAGGATTGCTAGGGTTATCACAAAATGCCTACACTGAGAAGGTTCTAAAGAGGTTTAGTATGGATAAATGCTCCACTAGTCCGGCCCCTATTGTTAAGGGTGATGTATTTTGTAAATTACAAAGTCTGAATAACGCATTAGAGCAGAATGTAATGAATGACATTCCATATGCCTCTGTGATCGGGAGCCTTATGTATGCTCAAGTTTTCACCCGCCCAGATATTGCTTTTGTTGTTGGTATGCTTGGGAGATACCAAAGTGATTCTGGATTGGACCACTGGAAAGCAACCAAGAAGGTAATGCGTTATTTCAGAGGAACAACGGACTTTATGCTCACATATAAGAGGTCAGAATGCCTTGAGGTTGTTGGCTATTCTGATTCCGATTTTGCTGGTTGTCGGGACACCCATAGGTCTACCTCCGGTTACATTTTCATGCTTACAGGAGGACCTATATCATGGAGGAGTGTTAAACAGCAGACGATGGTTTCATCAACTATGGAAGCCGAATTTATTGCATGTTCTAAGGCTTCGGCTCATGCTTTGTGGTTGCGGAATTTTGTGTCTGGACTACAGTTGGTAGACTCTATTGAGAAACCACTAAAGTTATTTTGTGACAATTCCGCCGCGGTTTTCTTTTCCAAGAATAATAAATCTATAGACGAGTCGAAGCATATTGATTTGAGGTATCTTGTTCTAAGGGAAAGAGTTTAGAATCAACGTGTGTATGTAGAACACATAAGTACCGCACTTATGTTAGCGGATCCACTGACTAAAGGCTTGTCACCAAAGCTCTTTAGAGAGCATGTAACGCGCATGGGATTGGTGGACAATTTTGATAGCCTATGATAGTGGGAGTCCGTTTAGTAAGTTATATACATTATTGTGATCACATTAGGTTATTTTGATTCTGACATTTTAGTTTATCTGCTACTCTATTATTTGTGCAAACTATGGAATTAATAAGAGAAGCGGATTGTCTGGAGACTGATATTTATTTTCATGTTGGTAAAGATACTAATAACATAACCATGGGTTCGGCTATTAGATCGATATCGAGATCCGATAGTTACATGATTTGTTGTTAGTGTTTTTATTGAACGGAAATTTGATTTGGTAAGCGATTTTGAATTGTATGGTGATCCTTAAGTTAAGCCTAAGGATTTGCGCAAGCCAAGTGGGAGAATGTTAGGATGAAATCCCAACCGTAGGTGGCCTTGGTGAAATCAATGGCCTAGATCAATACGATTTTGTTAAGAGTTCTAATTTGTCCGAATGTCTAACTCTTCTAGAAAAAGAGTGATAAGGATTATCTCATATGTTTTGGCTTATCTTAAGGTATTGTGTACCTAAAAGTAGGGAATTCTAAGTTGAATCCTAAGATTGGAGAAAGCATCGGTTGGAATCCATACACTTTAAGGCTATGGCATCCGGTATGATCTTCTTTGTTTGTTTTATTCTATTGAATGGAACTGAATTAAATCTTTCTCTAAGATTTCTAATGCCAAAGATCTTAGTCTCGATTCTTCCGCAAAAAGCTGAGACTAATACCAATGACTGTATGCTATACTGAAAGGAAGCCTCCAACGATTCTGAGTGTCGCATTTGTGGGGCTTCAAGGTGGAAAACAATTGAAGGAAATTCCTTCAACATGACTCCCATAATTCCTTCAATTTGCTAATCGTCCACAAAACTGTTGCATGCCCTTCTTGTAACAAGGACACATGTTAAAAATGTTGAGTTGAAGGAATTTGTGGACGATTAGCAAATTCCCTGCATACGGTAACTTGTCGAGATGAAGCACCTTAGACCAACTCGGATGTCCTTCTTGTAACAAGGACACATGTTCTCTGCGTTTGAAGCATGGAAGGAAGTTTTGTTACATGAAAAACAAGCGATTCTTATAGGGCAACTACAAATTTCAATCTGATAAGTCTTCTTTTGATGGCACTAAAGAGAAGAGGTTAGCTCTGATTCGCCTATCACGAGGACAAGTACATGAACAATTACAAAGAATTAACATCACATTTGGTAAGAAGCAAGATACCGGTGCGAAGAAGTAAGGTAAACGTGAGAAGAAGAGGGTACATGAGGAGAATCCCTTAGAAGAAAACATTTATGATTCCCCTGCTAAGATTAAAAAACGAACCTCCTAAGGAGCATAATTGGAAGAAAAAAAGTATATTTTTCAGTCTACCATATTAGGAGTCACTCTTATTTTGCCACAACCTAGATGTGATGCCCATTGAGAAGAATGTTATTGATAGTGTAATTGGGACATTATTGAATATTGAATGGAAAACAAAGGACAGTGTAAAAGCACGGTTAGATTTACATGAAATGGTACTAAGGAAAACACTTCACCTAGTGACTACTACAAGGAACAAAACATACTTGCCTCCAGCGTGCTTCACAATTTCTCAAAAGGAGAAAGTGGTTCTTTGCAATATTCAGAAGATATCAAAGTTCCAGATGGCTATTCCTCAAATATCTCGCAACGTGTAAATATTCAAGAGCGCAAGATTTCGGTATTGAAGAGTCATGACTGTCATGTTTTGATGTAGCAACTACTTCCATTAGCTGTACGCTCAACACTGCATTAGAACGTCAGTTCGGTATTGATTGAGCTATGTAACTTCTTCAAAGAGTTATGTTCAAAAGTCCTCAATTTAGGCTACCTCCTCAAACTACAAGATAGAATTGCAGTAACAATTTGCCATATAGAAAGCTCTTCCCACCTGCCATTTTCTAAACTAGGGAGAATGAGATAGGTAAGGTCCTTGAGTTGGAAATCTCTCATTGAGTACTACTTAAACTTTTGAAAATGTTAAAAATCAAGACAGTTATGTGGATCCTCAAAAAACCACTCTCCAACTCTAAACCGTTAGGGAGAATGAGATGGGTCAGATCCTTGAGTAAAAAATTTCTCTCCAACCACTTGGAACTTTTTGAAAATATTTTGAATCTGGTGGGAAAATGAATTTTGATCGATTGATTAATTACTGGGGTTTTTTGGTTATATAATTGACAAATTGGGTTGATTTTTTTTATTTAAAATTTAAAAAATGCCAAGACCAACCGGTCATTACGGGATGTTTCACGTTGCCTACCATCTTCCTTGAACTGGACTCTAGAAGTTGAATTGGCTAGGGATGACAGGTTGCTAGTGGTTTTTGATACGCAGCCTACCATCTACCTCGACCGGAATGGAATCTAGAAATGGATAAGTTCGATAGGTCATTACGGGATTTCACACTCGGCGCCCTACCGTCTATCTTCAACCAGACTGGAATCTGAAAGTGGTTTAGTGGTTTAAGGCTGGCATGTTGTTACGAGATTTTCCACCCAGCCTATCATCCACCTTGAATCAGTCTAGAATCTGGAAGCGCTTAACCAGCAGGTTGCTACGTGATTTTCACCCAACAAGGAGTCCAAATCTAGAGGAATGATAGACTTAAGGGCGCCCTTGCAAAAACCAGTTACAAGGGCGCCCTCATTGATCCATAGCAAGAAAGTGATTTCTAATGGGACTAAAAAGTATATGTAAATAGGGTGGCAACTATAACCATAAATGCAGTCTCCTAATGTTGACCAATCCAAGCGCCCTAGTAACTGTTTTGTTTCAAGGGGGCCCTTCGTTCTATCATTTCTCTCAAATCTAATAGAATTTCTATTCATAAGAAGGGAATTGCTAGGGTCCATGGCAAAAGGCATTTCGCAGCTGGTCTGTGTCAGACCAGCCACCTCGTGAATGGAGACAAAACTTTGCGATGGAGCATTCACGAGGTGGCTGGTCTGAATTGCGACAAACCAGCCCTAAAATGCCTTTTGGGATGGAACCTAGCAATCCCCTTACAAGAATCCCAAAGAAAGAAAAAGTTTCCTAATAAAATCAACATAGAAAGCCTAGAGCCAGACGTGTTCCGGTTGCCTTGCCAAATTCAAGGCAATCTCAACAATTTCTGTCTTCTGTCTTTAATAGCATAGCTGTAATTAATCCAGTGATTGCGGTGGTGTTAGATACGAAATCTCCCACATTCGATCTTTATCACGTGCTACCGAACCCAGAATAGTCATTGCAAGTTTGCAGCCATTCCACATGTAAGAGGCTTTCTTAAAAATTAAATCTCTTTGTTTCACTCTTCAAACTCGATATTTACAATGCAGTAAAGCTACCAATAAGATGTCGACAAAACTACTTTAGTCGTGAAAGGATGCCGACACTAGAGAAAATTGGGTAGAGAAAAAGAATCGTGATTCTTGTGAAGGCATCTTTTGATTAAGTGATATCTTTCCTTGCCTGATTTTCAACTAAAACGGCTCATCGACATTTAACACTAAGTGTAAAACAAACTTGACTATCCATTTTTTTCTACGATGTACGAAAATATTCATATATAACCTACGTCACGTGGGTCATCATGTTTCTGCCTTACTCTACGCCTGAAGTCCTTATAAAAAGGGCAGCTCCCTCAAGGTTTATACCATCAAAGCAAACATGTCCCTCCTTCCACACTTGTTAGTTTTACTCCTTGGAGTGGTGTCTCTCACCACTCCCTCTCAAGCTGGCTATACGCCCCCTTTGAAGAAGTTGCCACCACCCGTTTATAGCCCTCCAATTATCAAGCCACCCCCGATTGAGAAGCCACCGCCAGTTTACACCCCAATCGTCAAGCCACCTCCAGTTGAGAAGCCACCCTTGCCTCCAGTATACAAGCCTCCACCGGTCGAGAAGCCACCCCTGCCTCCAGTATACAAGCCTCCACCAGTCGTTAAGCCCCCTCCTTATGGTCACCACCCTCCATCAAAAGAGGGATTATATAAGTCACCGCCTGTTTACACTCCTCCAATAATCAAGCCACCCCCAATTGAGAAGCCACCGCCCGTTTACACTCCTCCAATAACCAAGCCACCCCCAATTGAGAAGCCACCGCCCGTTTACACTCCTCCAATCATCAAGCCACCTCCAGTTGAGAAGCCACCACCGACTCCCGTATACAAGCCTCCACCGGTCGAGAAGCCACCCCTGCCTCCTGTACACAAGCCTCCACCGGTCGTGAAGCCCCCTCCTTATGGTCACCCTCCATCAAAAGAGGAATTATATAAGTCACCACCCATTTACCCTCCTCCAATCAAGCCACCGCCGACTCCTGTTCTCCCTCCACGGATCGTGAGACCTCCTCCGGTGAAGCCTCCACCTACACCTCCCCCTCCCTACTACAAGCCACCTTACAAGCCTCCACCATCAACCAATCCATAAATGGCCAATTTAGTTTCAATATGCATAAAAATAAAAAGCCATAGGCTCTTGGTTTTTATTTGGCTTAATCTTGAGTAACTCTTAAGTTATTCACGGGTGAATTTGTTTCATTGCAAATTTCTACTTTTGCTAGAAATGTAAGCATTGAACATCATATCTAAAGCTATGCTGAATTCCACTTAATAAGCTGTGTTTGATCTATAACTTAATAGCGGGAAGAGAGAGCATTTCTTTTCATTTGGTTTGATTTCCAAGTCAAATATATTTCATCCATGGGATGGTCACGCTGTCCTTTCCCCGCGTGAGGTCCGACTTATGAGATTCTACTTATTTCCGCGTACTAAACTACTAAGAGGACGTTTTCTATTCGACAATATTGTTTAATGGGAAAATGGAGAAATTTTTTAAGTAAAAACATATTGAATAAAAAAGAGTCAGCTAATTACTAGAAAACACATTTTTTTGGGTGTTTCTTCCAACATAATTTTCTACTCCTATTTCCAAGCAATTTCACGTGCGTTTTAAAGTTGGTAGAAAGCATTATTAAAACAAAATGCTAATTGGCTACTTAGATTTTCTAAAGTCTTTTGTCTTGTATGAATTGTATTGTCCCTTTTGAAGAAAGACGAACTAAGAGAAAAAACAAAGGGGTTTCGTCCTTTGGCTTTATTCCAAGAACCAAGTATCCCAAAATGAATGTCCAACTTGTTGTGTCTTACTTAGAAACCCACAGAAGTATGTAGTTAAATAATAGGAAAATAAAATAAAACGAGAATAACACAGAACATCGCAAAAACGTAAAATATTTACTAGGTTAGGAAAGCATGCCTATGTCCATGGATGAGAACCTATCTTCCACTAAAGAAAAAGGAGGGAAGAATACTAAATTCAGATAACCACTAACACTTGTAAACATAACAATCTGTTTCTCTCCGGATGAGAGAAAACCCAATTCTAACCTCACTTCACTCTAATGTTAAACTGCCAGTTACTCCAAAAGCACCAATAACACTTGTAAACATAACAATTTGTATCTCTCCGGATGAGAGAAAACCCAACCGTAACCTCACTTAACTCTAACTGTTAAGCTACCAGTTACTCCAAAAGCTTAAGCTGTTGGAGAACGGCATTATTTATCTTCTATGCTTTAACACTCCCCCGCACGTGTTGCCCACTTGGGCCGACCATCGCATTTGGATTTTTGGTTTCGGGGAGGTTTGAACTCGAGACCTTTGGCTCTGATACCATGTTAAACTACCAGTTACTCCAAAAGCTTAAGCTGTTGGAGAAAGGCTTTATTTATCTTCTATACTTTAACACTAACCAAGCGTGAGATGTTATTGTTCTATTCCCTTATCTTCTTACATATATGTATCAGTGAACAAAGGAGATTTATATTAATCCTGGATGCCTGAAAACTAAGCCTAACGAGTGTTTTTATAGGATGCTCAAAGTGGTCAACATAGAAATTGGATTAGGATAAACATAGGACTCCTAATATAACTTAAATCTATTAGTTTTGTTCAATAAGCTATCAAACTATCTAATCTAATACCCAAACAATCCAACAGTTAGATCTTGCACGATCTGCATATCTTAACATTCCCTCTAAAAAGTATGTGGATGAAAATCTACTTATGTTTAATTACAATAGAATTCCACAATTAAGAAACATAACACACACAGCCGAAGATTGACACAGCCGAAGGTTGATGACAAATATCCTCTGATGATGGGACTAATGCATGTTGCCAATGATGTTGAAGATGTGAACTGATGTTAGTTACCAAAGAAATTGTAATATGAGCCAGACGGGACCTAAGTCACGATTGGTTAGTTTTCATGGGGCGATCTTGGTTACTGGTCCTCATGGTAATTAGTTGCTTTAGACCAGACCTCAATGGGGAAAAATAAACCACAATGGACAAGCTACCATAGGTTGATTTTGGGTACCCTCATTTCAAAAACGCACCTCTCAATTATGGCATCTCAACTGAAATAGGGCAAAGAAGAAATATAAGTTGGGAAAAATAAGAAATAAAAGGGGAAAAGTGCCCAAGCTGCGGCTAGAATGTTGATGGTAATTATTAGCGTCAATAGTACGAAGACTCTAGGTTTAAAGAGAGCGCAAAATCTTTTTTAGTCGGTGTGCATAAAAAGTTTGGGGTTCATAGTTTCGCATAAGATGATGAGGGGATGTGTTGGTAGAAAAATGAGTGGTGTTCAAGGGAAAAGTGTGAGAAATTCAAATGTTAAGTTGTCTCGAACAAAGTTGGCTGGGTGCTTTGGCAAAAAAGAAGAGGGGAGACTGGGAGTGTTGAGGTAAGATGGGTGGTGTGAAAACTTCTCCCTAATCATTATTATGACAATGCATTGGGAACTGTGCGTAGAATGTCATGATGAAGGATCGGTGGAGAAATGCCTTTTGCGCTACTGATCCGAAACCCCGGCACACTTGAGCCTTTCTCTACAAACACATATATAAATCCTTTCCTACTAAAAGGGAAAATCCCAAAAAAATCGTCTGCTACTTTCCTGCTATTGCCTTATGTGTCCCACCTTAATTTCCATAAAACTCCCACGTATGTCCTTTTTGACTACTTTTTTGTCATTTTCGCTTCTCCTATGCCCTTCCACATGAGTTAAAAAACAGACGCCAGCGGTTTCCTTTTATGCCTTTTTTTCGTAATTGTTATAATTTTTCAATTTTATTTATAGTTTTGGCCGTAATTGTCATATTTTAGTACCTTCGTTCGGTATTTTTTTCGTAATTTTTCTGCTTTGCTTCCATTTTCCCGTAATTTTTCATTTAAAACTTAGTACCCGCATGATTATTATTTATTGCTATTATGTATTGCTAGCCACCTTTGCACAAATCGTATTTCTACCAATCTTCGCAGCAAAGGATGGGCGACAAGCAGACAAGTACGCTCGGCGAAGGTGGATAGCAACCCGCGGGCCAACCCAGTTCTCACGGCCCGGATGCGGGTCCAAGCCCAATGACCCGTAAAATTTTCCGAGTCCTTACAGTGAGTATTGTTTTTCAAAAAGTATTGTATGGCTTACTTCTTAGGATGATCCAAACCGTCCATTTGATGGGCCACAATGTAAGTAGGTTGTGTGCCAAAATTCATTTCCATAGGATAATTACAACCCTCCAATCAATAAATGTTTCCTAAATATGCCTTTCCTCTATAGACTGCAGGGCTAGGATCATCGCATGGAAATGTGTTTTTTGGGAACATCCTATTTACGATGTGGCCCATCAATTGGACGGTTTGGATCATCCTAAGGTGTAAGTTATTCAGTACTTCTGTTTTTAATAGGGAGTGTAAGAAATATGTTTTTGGTTTGCAAGCTTTGTCACAAAATTCTTGTTACCATATACCATGTAGTGAACTATTTTTTAATAAGCCGATAGGGGTCCCCACAAAACCCCAACTTACCCATAAAAAATTAGAGTGAATATTTTACGGCCTACACCATAGGATGATCCAAACCGTCCATTTGATCATTCCCAAATGATGATCGCATCCCTACAATCTATAGATAAATGACATATTTTGGAAACATTTATTGATTGGAGGCAATTAGGTTATTTGATTTATAATTTTATTATACACCATTGTATTCCATTTTCAAAGTGAAACTATTCATTCGCCAAGTGCAATTTCTTTCGTCTCTTCTTTCTTCTTCTATCCAAATCATCTTTAGATCTGATTTTACACAGTATCAAAGCAGGTAATGAGCTGAGAACGAAACTAAGGACCAATATTTACAATCCAAATGAAGTATTTGATTGCACTTTCTCCATTACTAGTCTTCTTTCCATTCGACTCACACTTACTTTCATCCTTCAGAAATATCCATTTAACCCATCTTTCTTGCCTTAGAAAATCAGATCCATTTTTTTCATCTCTAAAAATCCCATTTTCTCCTATTTAATTCATAAAAATCCCATTTTCTAGGCTCGATCTTGCTATTTCTGAATTCTTTTCTAGGGTTTCATTGTTTTCTCTTTCTCAATCCTCTCTTTCCGAACAGCACATACTCAGGAGGTGCAAGTTAGCATTTCCCATGTGATAGTCTTCTAAAACCCAAAGACAGGCCCCTCTCTTTCAATTAAGTCAGGTGCATATCAGCACCCAATCTAAAAAAAAGGTGCAAATTAGCATCAACCACATAAATTTTTTTTTATAAAAAACACACGAAAATCATTTTTTTGTTCATCCTTCCTCCATTCGAATCGAAAAAACACATCTTCATTCCGTCGTCCAACCATAGGTACCGGAAACTTCCCAGTTTGATGGGAAAGCTCTCTTCTCCGAAAACTCGCTTCGAAGGCTAAGTTCTTTGCAATTCTCAAACTTCGGGGAAGCACTTCCCATACGCATTTTCCTTAATGTACTTTGGAAGCTAAGTTCTTTTTCTAAAAGAGTGTTTTCTCATTTTTCTAATGCCAAAGGTGAGTATTTAAAAAATGAGTATAAAACTCATCTTAAGTTTCAAATGAAATGTGGATCTTTTTCCAAAACATAATATTAAATCTACATGAATATAACAGGCAGAACTATAAATCCCTAAGAAATCTAATTAAAATCAGTCGCAAAGTCTTCTCTACTAATTGTAATCCCCACCCACATTAACACTTCCTCCTAACCTATTCTAATGCTCTCCTTTCTATATACTTCTACTTTTTCTTTTATTTTTTTGGTTCATTTCCACGTCCTTCTTGTTTGCTTCCAATGAGGCTTATTAGTTATTACATGCTTCATGTTGACTTTCAATGAAGCTTCTCACACATTTCCACTTTACTATCTTTAGACTTTTCACTTCATGCGGACATCCGAAGACAAGCCCTTAGGGTGTCAGAATCAACAAATGTAGATTTCTTTGTTTTGGGCGATTTTTCCCCGATTTCACAAAAACTTTGGAGGTCCATAACTTCTTTGTTTCTCGTTAAAATCTAGTGAGGTTGGATTCATAAGAAAGCTCTTGATGGAAGTTTCAAAAGAACCCAATCAACTCACTGAATACTCGTTGAAACTTCGTCGGACAGTGAAAAATAAAAAAGAATCCCTCCCCACAACCCTAACTGATACAAAAGCTACATACTATCATAGTTAGTACACAATCATAATCTAAACCCTATTCTTACCTTGACTCGATTCCTTTGGTGGTGGGAAAATCTCTAGCGGCTCTCGATTTTCTCCAGGGATATTTTAGGGTTTCTAATTGAGATATGAGCTTATCATTACTATTTATACTAAACTAAGAAGCCCTAATCCAAATTTTGAGTGACTTGACATAAAAACCCTCCTTCTTAATGTATAATTACTATTGGGGTATTTCAATATCCTCTCCTTACAAAATTTCGTCCTTGAAATTTGGAATAGGGTGCATACCTAATTCGTTGAAGATATAGGGGTATTTCTTTCTAGTTTCTTCCTCCAGCTCCCAGGTAGCCCCAAGCTCAATGTAATTCGACCACTGAACTTTCACAAAGGTTATGGTTTGTCGCCTAAGCACTTGATCCTTCCGATCAACAATGCGAATGGGTTGCTAATCGTAAGATAGTTCTTCTTTCAATTGCAAAGGAGTAAGTTCAACAATGTGATTCGGATTTGGCACATACTTTCGTAGCATAGAGACGTGAAATACGTTCTTAACTTCCACCAAGGATGGTGGCAATGTAAGTTTGTATGCCACTTCTCCCACTTTTTCCAAAATTTCAAAGGGTCCAGCATAGGGCTAGCTTCCCTCGGATTCCAAATAGCATCACACCCCTGGTGGGGGGTACTCTCAAGAAAACAAGCTCCCCAACATGGAATTACAATTCTCTTTTTATGTTGTCTGTGTAACTCTTTTGCTGACTCTGAGCTGTACAGAAACATTCGCGAATCAAGTGGACCTTCTCAATAATTTGTTGGACTACTTCACGACCTAACAAACTTCTTTCCCCTACATCATCCCAACATATCGGGGATCTACACTTTCTTCCATGTAGGGCTTTATATGGAGACATCTTAATACCGCCTTAATCGCCATTATTGTACGCAATTCAACCAAGGGTAGGTGACGGTTCCATGTGCCATTTAAGTCGATAGTGCACACCTGAAGCATATCTCCAAGAATCTGAATGGTTCTTTCAAACTGACCATGTGTCTAAGGGTGGAAGGCGGTACTAAAGTAAAGTGAAGTGCACAAAGCTTGGTGTAAACTACTCCAAAAACATGAGATACAAATCCGGTGTCTCTGTCGACATATTAGATACAACCCCATGCAATTTAACAATTTTCTAAATATATTATCCTGCCAAATTCGTTTGGGTCATACCAGTCTTAATTGCCAGAAAATGAGTCGATTTTGTTAGCCTATCAACAATTACCCATACTAAATCGTTGCCACTAGGTGTTCGAGGTAAACCAGTTACAAAGTCCATGGTGATTCTCTCCCACTTCTGTACGATAATGGGTATAGGCTGCAACGGTCCTGCAAGTTTCCGATGTTCCACCTAAACCTGTTGGCAAGTCAGTCACTAAGATACATACTGAGCTATCTCCCTTTTCATATTGTTCCACTAAAAAAATTTCTTCAAATCTTTATACATTTTGTGCTACCCAAATGTGTCGAGTATCTCAAATTATTGGCTTCCCTCATGATTTCTAGTTTCAGCTCGGGACTGTCCTGGACACATATTCAGCTACCATACATGATGGAACCGTCCTAGTGGATCGAAAATTCTTACAGTATTCCAACTTGCAATCCTTATTTTATTTTATGTAATTGAGGTTCAGTAGCTTGTACGGCTCTACCTTTCTAAGGCAGAACTCGCAAAGCTCGAAATTATGCGCGACAACTAAATCCATGAATCTCGATGTCAGCTCTTCTCAAGAGGTAATCAGTACCACAATATTCCGAGGGACTTTCTTCTTAAAGCATCTGCGACCACATTGGCATTACTTGAGTGGTAATTATTGGACAAATCAGTCCTTCAAAAGCTCCAACCACCTAAGGTGTCTCATATTCAATTCTTTGTGAGTGAAGATGTACATTGAACTCTTATGATCTGTAAATATCTCCCACATCTCTCCATAGAGGTAGTGCCTGGCGAATACCACTACCGCCAACTCCTAATCATGTGTTGGGTAATTCATTTCATATGGTCTGAGTTGACGAGAGGCATATGCCACCACCTTCCCATATTGCATTAATATGCATCCAATCCACTTTTTAGAGGCATCATTGTATAATGTAAATCCTCTGCCACTGACTGGAGTGTTGGTAGTGTGAGGATGGGTACCAATATTTGTCCCGGCTTTAATTCTTCGATGCTCTTTCCCCATTCATCTATCCATACATATCGAACTTCCTTTTGACTTAGCTGGGCCATAGGTGTGGCTATACGGGAGAAATCCTCAATAAATCATCTGTAATAAACTGTTAAAACCAGAAAGCTTCTGACTTCCACTGCACTATTTGGTTGGTCCCACTACATGACTGCTTCGATCTTTTTTGGTCTACCAATCTGTATCAGAATGTACATCTTGGCATGCTCGGCAATTCCATGAACAACAAGAAGTGCAGCCGTTGTTTTAGGGCTTATCCAAGAAGGGTCTAAATACCTTATTCATAAGATCCATAAATACGGTTGGGGAGTTTGTCAATCCAAAAGGCATCAAGCTGCTACAGAAGTCTAGAAAGATATCAGAGGAATTTGGTATCAAGCTACTTTAGAAGTCCAAATGTCTTTCACACATTGCACTTCAGCTACTTTTAATCAGCTGAACAATTATACCCTAATAAGTCCCGTCATAGTTATCCGTATCAAAACTCATATCTAAGATGCTCAAGACGGATCAATCTGTATTTGGGTGAAACCGGAGTATACGAGCCAAAAGTATCATTAGAACCATACATGTGAACTCTACACTGAGGGGTATTCAGGCGCCCAAGTGGAGGTTGGGTCACCCGGACGTTCAAAATAAAATCCCAAAAATTCATGGTTGGGACGCCCTAGCAAACCATCTCAGGTGTTCAAGCAACTCGGTTCAGGCATCCGTACATTTCCTCGAGCACCCGATCCAATCCGAACCAGAAACCCCAAAAATGTAAGTCACGTTTGTTCGGGCTCCTGAAGGCTTTCCTTCTGACGTCCAAACATGGCTCGTCTGCCCGATTAAGCCCTTCGGGCATCTGAATCGACTAAATGAGATTCCTTTCTTTTGGGCGATTTTCCCCTGATTCACACCTAACTTTGGAGGGCCATAACTTCTTCGTTTCTCGCGAAATCAAACAAGGTTGGATTCACTGGAAAATTGTGATGGAAGGTTTCAAAAG
The DNA here is from genome assembly GCF_043159265.1 of Tasmannia lanceolata. Taxonomy (NCBI): domain Eukaryota; kingdom Viridiplantae; phylum Streptophyta; class Magnoliopsida; order Canellales; family Winteraceae; genus Tasmannia; species Tasmannia lanceolata. The sequence continues at coordinate 29,183,681 of NW_027518684.1, read as the reverse complement.
AACCCAATCAACTCGTCCGATGCTCACCAGAACTTCACCGGACGGGCAAAAAACAAAAAGGGGTCCCTCCCCACAACCCTAACTGATACAAAAGCCACATACGATCACAATTAATACACAATCACAATGTAAACCTTATTCTTACCTAGACTCGATTCCCTAAGATGGTGGGAAAAACTACGACGGCTATCGGTTTTCTATAGGGAAATTTTCTCCTCCTTGGTTTAAGATTTATAATGGAGAAATATGCTTATCATTAACATTTATACTAAACTAAGAATCCCTAATCCAGATTTTGGACAAAAATATCCTCCTTCTTAGTGTATAATTAATGTTGGGGCATTTCAGTAAAATTATTGTAATTTGTAGCGGTCATGAGAGCCTTGCATGCTCGTAAGGGTACTTCGCAAGCATGCGGTGCCTGTTGTGCCTTTGAGTCGGGGGCGTGACAGAGAATGAGCTATAGGTGCACCCTTGCAGATGGTTTTTTGAAGGCTGCTCTTCAATTTATCATTTTTCTACATAAAATCCCCTTAGATATACAAGGAATGTTCGATGAGCCCTGCAACGCAAGACCATCTCCATAAGTCCATGGTTCCACAAGAGAATATCCTTGGTGCCGTCCAAGCATAATGTAAAATAGGGGTGTTCATTCGATTATAACCGAACCGAATAGACCAAAATTTTATAACCGAAATAATTTCGGTTATCAAATTTCGATAACCGAAACCAAACCAAAATTTCCAAAAACTGAGCCGAAACCGAACCGATTAAAAATTCGGTTATTCGTTACAACCGAATAGTGGGAGAAAAAGAGGGAAAAAAAGCAATACTTCGGTTTGGATTGGAAGGCTAGGATCATCATATCAAAATGATTTTTTTAGCACAACCTAATTAAATTATGATCAATCAAATGGACGGTTTTGATCATCCTACGGAGTGCCCATATATCATTTTATTTTTTTTAAATAATAGTTTTTTATCCATAATTTCGGTTATTCGGTTAACCGAATTATTTTTTTGAGATAACCGAACCGAACCCAAAAAACAGAATTTAAAAAAAAAAAAAAAACCGAAATTGAACCGAACCGACCAAACCAATTCGGTTCGGTTCGGTTATTCGGTTACAACCGAAGAATGAACACCCCTAATATTCTAAAATACCAAATATAAAAGACATTTGATATATATGACTTCCTCGGTTTTTCTAATAAAACAGAGAATTAGAGCGTCCTTTTGTTAGAGCGACAAGGCCTATGAAAGCTAAATGTCGTAGCATCTTAAACCATTATTTTCTTATCGGTACAATGCAGGAAAAGACTGCAGTAGTGAGGCTTGTCTTTTTTCTAACTCGTAAATGCATGTGGCCTTGTATTTTGAAAATTTGTGTAAGATTGACTTTGATAGGAGGCAGCTTTGTCACGAGTAGGGCTGCAACTCGAGCCGGGTAAAACCCGACCCGCATCGACCCGACCCGAAAATAGCCTGGGTCGGGTTCAGGTTTCATGGGTTTCGGGTCGAGCCGGGTTCAACATTCAAAAGCCCGCATGAATCTCGGGTCGAGCCGGGTTTGAAGGGGCCCGACCCGACCCGACCCGAGTTACATAAGTTATAATATGTACATTTTTTTCTATTGTTAGTTAAAAGTTAAAGGGATAATTACATTTACACCCCCTCTAGTTTCTGACACATCCACTTCCACCCCTATAGTTTAAAACGTGACAAATACACCCTTGTAGTTTCAATTTGTTTATGGTAGGCCCCCTCAGCTGAAGGTTCGTCCATAGATTGAAGGGTTAGGATGATCCGATGGAGCTGATTTTTTTGGCACACCCTAACTATGTCAGGACCCATCAAATGAACACTTTGGATCATCCAAACAATGTGGGCCCACATTATTTGGATGATTTTTTGGTAGTGTTTGGATTCGGGTAGGGGCCCACATTATTTGGATGATCCAAAGCGTTCATTTGATGGGTCCTGACATAGATATGGTGTGCCCAAAAAATCAGCTCCATCGGATCATCCTAACCCTTCAATCTATGGACGAACCTTCAGCTGAGGGGGCAAACATTAAACAAATTGAAACTACAGGGGTGTATTTGTCACGTTTTAAACTATAGGGGTGGAAGTGGATGTGTCAGAAACTAGAGGGGGTGTAAATGTAATTATCCCAAAGTTAAAAGTGAAAACCCACGCACCCATTGTTACTGTATGTGAGTGTAATTTCTGCTTCTATGAGTTGAGTTGATTCAAGTGTTTGATTCAGCATTGTTTGATTGTAATTACAACATTGTTTGATTACAGCATTGTTTGATTCAAGTGTGATGTGAGTGTAATTACATCATTGTTTGATTCAAGTGTAATGTGAGTGTAATTTCTGCTTCTATAAGTTGAGTTGCCTTGCCAAACAAGAATTTTCCTTAAAAATTTGCGCCAACGTGAAAAAACCCGACCCGACCCGAATCGACCCGAGATTTATCATGGGTTGGGCCGGGTTTGGGAATCGTGGGTTTTTCGAAAAAAAACCCGACCTGACCCGAGATATTTCTCGGGTAGGGTTGGGTTCTCCAAAACCCGACCCGCCCGACCCGAGTTGCAGCCCTAGTCACGAGGTTCTTTTATCGGTAGGCTATAAGGATTCAAAGTTGAACCCTAGATTGTCTCTATCTCAGATCTACTATAATTATGTCTGCAATGGCCTTTTTACACTGAATCTGGGCTATTTCATATTGAGGACTTTATACATTGAATCTGGACAATTTTATACTGAGGCCTTTCTATCCGGATTCAAATTCAATGGCCTTTTTACATTGAATCTGGACTATTTCATACATAGGGACTGGCTAGGCAATTTGCCAAACAGCCATTTCGCGGCTCATTTTTTAAGAGAGAACAACCACATTGTAGTATACATTGTATTATTCATTTAATTCGGCTGAGGTGGATTTTCTATCATGAAAAAGTGAGCCGCCAAATGGCTTTCTACGAAATTGCCTTGCAAATCCCACAGACATAATATTTGCTTTATGGATTTCGACCCAACGGTAAATATAGTCCTACATTACCCAATTTATGAGCATTGAACTTTGTATGGTGTAACAATTAAGTAGCTTTTTGCCATCTTGGTTTGCTCTATGTGAACAATAGATGCTAGAGAGTTTGGGAATCTCCACCAAGATCAATCTCTACATACCTGTCAATATTTGTGTGTGGGTCAGTAGGATTAAATAATTATTATTGTATTATACCTAGCACAAGGATTTTATCCAGATCATTCTCTCTATTTATGCGTTCAATATTTTTCCGTGTCACTATGATTGAATAGATGTCATTGTCTTATCTCCTAGCCCAAGAATTCTATGGAGAAAGTGGTTCTTTGCAATACCCAGAAGGATGTCAAAGTTCCAGATGGCTATTCCTCAAATATCTCGCAACGTGTAAATATTCAAGAGCGCAAGATTTCGGTATTGAAGAGTCATGACTGTCATGTTTTGATGTAGCAACTACTTCCATTAGCTGTAAGCTCAACACTGCATTAGAACGTCAGTTCGGTATTGATTGAGCTATGTAACTTCTTCAAAGAGTTATGTTCAAAAGTCCTCAATTTAGGCTACCTCCTCAAACTACAAGATAGAATTGCAGTAACAATTTGCCATATAGAAAGCTCTTCCCACCTGCCATTTTCTAAACTAGGGAGAATGAGATAGGTAAGGTCCTTGAGTTGGAAATCTCTCATTGAGTACTACTTAAACTTTTGAAAATGTTAAAAATCAAGACAGTTATGTGGATCCTCAAAAAACCACTCTCCAACTCTAAACCGTTAGGGAGAATGAGATGGGTCAGATCCTTGAGTAAAAAATTTCTCTCCAACCACTTGGAACTTTTTGAAAATATTTTGAATCTGGTGGGAAAATGAATTTTGATCGATTGATTAATTACTGGGGTTTTTTGGTTATATAATTGACAAATTGGGTTGATTTTTTTTATTTAAAATTTAAAAAATGCCAAGACCAACCGGTCATTACGGGATGTTTCACGTTGCCTACCATCTTCCTTGAACTGGACTCTAGAAGTTGAATTGGCTAGGGATGACAGGTTGCTAGTGGTTTTTGATACGCAGCCTACCATCTACCTCGACCGGAATGGAATCTAGAAATGGATAAGTTCGATAGGTCATTACGGGATTTCACACTCGGCGCCCTACCGTCTATCTTCAACCAGACTGGAATCTGAAAGTGGTTTAGTGGTTTAAGGCTGGCATGTTGTTACGAGATTTTCCACCCAGCCTATCATCCACCTTGAATCAGTCTAGAATCTGGAAGCGCTTAACCAGCAGGTTGCTACGTGATTTTCACCCAACAAGGAGTCCAAATCTAGAGGAATGATAGACTTAAGGGCGCCCTTGCAAAAACCAGTTACAAGGGCGCCCTCATTGATCCATAGCAAGAAAGTGATTTCTAATGGGACTAAAAAGTATATGTAAATAGGGTGGAAACTATAACCATAAATGCAGTCTCCTAATGTTGACCAATCCAAGCGCCCTAGTAACTGTTTTGTTTCAAGGGGGCCCTTCGTTCTATCATTTCTCTCAAATCTAATAGAATTTCTATTCATAAGAAGGGAATTGCTAGGGTCCATGGCAAAAGGCATTTCGCAGCTGGTCTGTGTCAGACCAGCCACCTCGTGAATGGAGACAAAACTTTGCGATGGAGCATTCACGAGGTGGCTGGTCTGAATTGCGACAAACCAGCCCTAAAATGCCTTTTGGGATGGAACCTAGCAATCCCCTTACAAGAATCCCAAAGAAAGAAAAAGTTTCCTAATAAAATCAACATAGAAAGCCTAGAGCCAGACGTGTTCCGGTTGCCTTGCCAAATTCAAGGCAATCTCAACAATTTCTGTCTTCTGTCTTTAATAGCATAGCTGTAATTAATCCAGTGATTGCGGTGGTGTTAGATACGAAATCTCCCACATTCGATCTTTATCACGTGCTACCGAACCCAGAATAGTCATTGCAAGTTTGCAGCCATTCCACATGTAAGAGGCTTTCTTAAAAATTAAATCTCTTTGTTTCACTCTTCAAACTCGATATTTACAATGCAGTAAAGCTACCAATAAGGGATGTCGGCAAAACTACTTTAGTCGTGAAAGGATGCCGACACTAGAGAAAATTGGGTAGAGAAAAAGAATCGTGATTCTTGTGAAGGCATCTTTTGATTAAGTGATATCTTTCCTTGCCTGATTTTCAACTAAAACGGCTCATCGACATTTAACACTAAGTGTAAAACAAACTTGACTATCCATTTTTTTCTACGATGTACGAAAATATTCATATATAACCTACGTCACGTGGGTCATCATGTTTCTGCCTTACTCTACGCCTGAAGTCCTTATAAAAAGGGCAGCTCCCTCAAGGTTTATACCATCAAAGCAAACATGTCCCTCCTTCCACACTTGTTAGTGTTACTCCTTGGAGTGGTGTCTCTCACCACTCCTTCTCAAGCTGGCTATACGCCCCCTTTGAAGAAGTTGCCACCACCCGTTTATAGCCCTCCAATTATCAAGCCACCCCCGATTGAGAAGCCACCGCCAGTTTACACCCCAATCGTCAAGCCACCTCCAGTTGAGAAGCCACCTTTGCCTCCAGTATACAAGCCTCCACCGGTCGAGAAGCCACCCCTGCCTCCAGTATACAAGCCTCCACCAGTCGTTAAGCCCCCTCCTTATGGTCACCACCCTCCATCAAAAGAGGGATTATATAAGTCACCGCCTGTTTACACTCCAATAATCAAGCCACCCCCAATTGAGAAGCCACCGCCCGTTTACACTCCTCCAATAATCAAGCCACCCCCAATTGAGAAGCCACCGCCCGTTTACACTCCTCCAATCATCAAGCCACCTCCAGTTGAGAAGCCACCACCGACTCCCGTATACAAGCCTCCACCGGTCGAGAAGCCACCCCTGCCTCCTGTACACAAGCCTCCACCGGTCGTGAAGCCCCCTCCTTATGGTCACCCTCCATCAAAAGAGGAATTATATAAGTCACCACCCATTTACCCTCCTCCAATCAAGCCACCGCCGACTCCTGTTCTCCCTCCACGGATCGTGAGACCTCCTCCGGTGAAGCCTCCACCTACACCTCCCCCTCCCTACTACAAGCCACCTTACAAGCCTCCACCATCAACCAATCCATAAATGGCCAATTTAGTTTCAATTTCCATAAAAATAAAAAGCCATAGGCTCTTGGTTTTTATTTTGGCTTAATCTTGAGTAACTCTTAAGTTATTCACGAGTGTATTTGTTTCATTGCAAATTTCTACTTTTGCTAGAAATGTAAGCATTGAACATCATATCTAAAGCTATGCTGAATTCCACTTAAAAAGCTGTGTTTGATCTATAACTTAATAGCGGGAAGAGAGAGCATTTCTTTTCATTTGGTTTGATTTCCAGGTCAAATATATTTCATCCATGGGATGGTCACGCTGTCCTTTCCCCGCGTGAGGTCCGACTTATGAGATTCTACTTATTTCCGCGTACTAAACTACTAAGAGGACGTTTTCTATTCGACAATATTGTTTAATGGGAAAATGGAGAAATTTTTTAAGTAAAAACATATTGAATAAAAAAGAGTCAGCTAATTACTAGAAAACACATTTTTTTGGGTGTTTCTTCCAACATAATTTTCTACTCCTATTTCCAAGCAATTTCACGTGCGTTTTAAAGTTGGTAGAAAGCATTATTAAAACAAAATGCTAATTGGCTTCTTAGATTTTCTAAAGTCTTTTGTCTTGTATGAATTGTATTGTCCCTTTTGAAGAAAGACGAACTAAGAGAAAAAACAAAGGGGTTTCGTCCTTTGGCTTTATTCCAAGAACCAAGTATCCCAAAATGAATGTCCAACTTGTTGTGTCTTACTTAGAAACCCACAGAAGTATGTAGTTAAATAATAGGAAAATAAAATAAAACGAGAATAACACAGAACATCGCAAAAACGTAAAATATTTACTAGGTTAGGAAAGCATGCCTATGTCCATGGATGAGAACCTATCTTCCACTAAAGAAAGAGGAAAGAATACTAAATTCAGATAACCAATAACACTTGTAAACATAACAATCTGTTTCTCTCCGGATGAAAGAAAACCCAATTCTAACCTCACTTCACTCTAACGTTAAACTGCCAGTTACTCCAAAAGCACCAATAACACTTGTAAACATAACAATTTGTATCTCTCCGGATGAGAGAAAACCCAACCCTAACCTCACTTAACTCTAACTGTTAAGCTACCAGTTACTCCAAAAGCTTAAGCTGTTGGAGAACGGCATTATTTATCTTCTATGCTTTAACACTACCCCGCACGTGTTGCCCACTTGGGCCGACCATCGCATTTGGATTTTTGGTTTCGGGGAGGTTTGAACTTGAGACCTTTGGCTCTGATACCATGTTAAACTACCAGTTACTCCAAAAGCTTAAGCTGTTGGAGAAAGGCTTTATTTATCTTCTATACTTTAAAACTAACCAAGCGTGAGATGTTATTGTTCTATTCCCTTATCTTCTTACATATATGTATCAGTGAACAAAGGAGATTTATATTAATCCTGGATGCCTGAAAACTAAGCCTAACGAGTGTTTTTATAGGATGCTCAAAGTGGTCAACATAGAAATTGGATTAGGATAAACATAGGACTCCTAATATAACTTAAATCTATTAGTTTTGTTCCATAAGCTATCAAACTACCTAATCTAATACCCAAACAATCCAACAGTTAGATCTTGCACGATCTGCATATCTTAACATTCCCTCTAAAAAGTATGTGGATTGAAAATCTACTTATGTTTAATTACAATAGAATTCCACAATTAAGAAACATAACACACACAGCCGAAGGTTGATGACAAATATCCTCTGATGATGGGACTAATGCATGTTGCCAATGATGTTGAAGATGTGAACTGATGTTAGTTACCAAAGAAATTGTAATATGAGCCAGACAGGACCTAAGTCACGATTGGTTAGTTTTCATGGGGCGATCTTGGTTACTGGTCCTCATGGTAATTAGTTGCTTTAGACCAGACCTCAACGGGGAAAAATAAACCACAATGGACAAGTTACCATAGGTTGATTTTGGGTACCCTTATTTCAAAACGCACCTCTCAATTATGGCATCTCAACTGAAATAGGGCAAAGAAGAAATATAAGTTCGGAAAAATAAGAAATAAAAGGGGAAAAGTGCCCAAGCTGCGGCTAGAATGTTGATGGTAATTATTAGCGTCAATAGTACGAAGACTCTAGGTTTAAAGAGAGCGCAAAATCTTTTTTAGTCGGTGTGCATAAAAAGTTTGGGGTTCATAGTTTCGCATAAGATGATGAGGGGATGTGTTGGTAGAAAAATGAGTGGTGTTCGAGGGAAAAGTGTGAGAGATTCAAATGTTAAGTTGTCTCGAACAAAGTTGGCTGGGTGCTTCGGCAAAAAAGAAGAGGGGAGACTAGAAGTGTTGAGGTAAGATGGGTGGTGTGAAAACTTCTGCCTGATCATTATGACAATGCATTGGGAGCTGTGCGTAGAATGTCATGATGAAGGATCGGTGGAGAAATGCCTTTTGCGCTACTGATCCGAAACCCCGGCACACTTGAGCCTTTCTCTACAAACACATATATAAATCCTTTCCTACTAAAAGGGAAAATCCCAAAAAAATCGTCTGCTACTTTCCTGCTATTGCCTTATGTGTCCCACCTTAATTTCCATAAAACTCCCACGTATGTCCTTTTTGACTACTTTTTTGTCATTTTCGCTTCTCCTATGCCCTTCCACATGAGTTAAAAAACAGACGCCAGCGGTTTCCTTTTATGCCTTTTTTTCGTAATTGTTATAATTTTTCAATTTTATTTATAGTTTTGGCCGTAATTGTCATATTTTAGTACCTTCGTTCGGTATTTTTTTCGTAATTTTTCTGCTTTGCTTCCATTTTCCCGTAATTTTTCATTTAAAACTTAGTACCCGCATGATTATTATTTATTGCTATTATGTATTGCTAGCCACCTTTGCACAAATCGTATTTCTACCAATCTTCGCAGCAAAGGATGGGCGACAAGCAGACAAGTACGCTCGGCGAAGGTGGATAGCAACCCGCGGGCCAACCCAGTTCTCACGGCCCGGATGCGGGTCCAAGCCCAATGACCCGTAAAATTTTCCGAGTCCTTACAGTGAGTATTGTTTTTCAAAAAGTATTGTATGGCTTACTTCTTAGGATGATCCAAACCGTCCATTTGATGGGCCACAATGTAAGTAGGTTGTGTGCCAAAATTCATTTCCATAGGATAATTACAACCCTCCAATCAATAAATGTTTCCTAAATATGCCTTTCCTCTATAGACTGCAGGGCTAGGATCATCGCATGGAAATGTGTTTTTTGGGAACATCCTATTTACGATGTGGCCCATCAATTGGACGGTTTGGATCATCCTAAGGTGTAAGTTATACAGTACTTTTGTTTTTAATAGGGAGTAAGAAATATGTTTTTGGTTTGCAAGCTTCGTCACAAAATTCTTGTTACCATATACCATGTAGTGAACTATTTTTTAATAAGCCGATAGGGGTCCCCACAAAACCCCAACTTACCTATCAAAAATTAGAGTGAATATTTTACGGCCTACACCATAGGATGATCCAAACCGTCCATTTGATCATTCCCAAATGATGATCGCATCCCTACAATCTATAGATAAATGACATATTTTGGAAACCCCGTAACTGTGTTGGGATCATCCTATGGAAATGATTTTTGCATACACCCTATGATGTAAGTCCGTACAATCATGTATTTTTCAAAAGAATCGTACGCCCTGTGTCGTAGGATGATCCAAACCGTCCATTTAATGGGCCACAATATAAATTGATTGTTCCCAAAAAATAATTTACATATGATAATTCCATGCCCTTCTTTAAGAAAAACTTCCTACTGTATCCTATTAGCTGGGGGCATTTACGTCATTTTGATGCTAGAAGTTTCTCTTAATGAGAAATGATTTGAGGGTACAATCGTCAATTGCATATGAAAAGTACCGACATATGGTCCCTGTCGATGACAATTACGGAAAAAAACTACCAAAAAGAGGTATAGACATATGACAATGACGAAAAAACTACGTATACGACGCATTTTCGAGACAAGTTACAAAATATTGACGGATGCGGAGCACCTGAAGAGGAACAACAATTATGGAAACCTCTATCGATTGGAGGGCTACGATCAGCCTATGGAAATGATTTTACGGGCACAACCGATTGATGTTGTGTTCCATCACATGGACGGTTTGGATCAACGTATAACCCTCTATAGATCGGAGGGTTAGGATCAACCTATGAAATTTTTTTTTAGGGCACAACCTATTTAGGCAGTGGCCCATCTAATGGACGGTTTGGATCATCCTATGGTACGGGCCATACCATACATTTTAATAAAGTGAGGAGTGCGATCATCAAAATACGGTGAGTAGTGCCATTATAAATATGGCAGTGAGGACATTTGAACTATATATAATTTAAAACCATCGATGTTCTTGGATGTTCCCACGTGGGTCGGGTTCAACCCGATCCTGATGGGTTCAACACGAATTTGGGTTGGGTCGGGTTAAGATTTTTCCCAAATCGGGTTGGGTTGGGTTGGGAAAAATCAACCCGAATTGGAAATCGGGTCAGGACGGGTTAGGGTGTCGGGCAACCCGACCCGACTCGAAACCCGAATTTGGGTTCCATCTGAAGAAGTACTGTATATGTGTTTTTCTTTTTCAACATTGAAATAGTCTCCACAGTTCACAATGGACGGTTTGGATAATCCTATGGTGCGGGCCATACCGTACTTTAATCAAGTGAGGACCGTGATCATCAAAATATAGTAGTGCGGATAACATTTCCCTTTGTTAATTGTTAGTCCCTGTTTGTTTTGGATTTTGAGAACCGATTGTGAGTTAAAAACTGATTATTGGTGACTCACTGTTGGTTCCCAAAATCCAAAACAACCCGGCTTGAGTTGAGGAGGTCAACAATTGGTACCATATCAAATCGGGTCAACCCGACCCAACCCAGCCCGAATTGGAAATTGGGTTGGGTCGGGTTGAGGAAATTGCAAATCGGGTTGGGTCAGGTTGACCCCAGCCAGGTTGGACATCGGGTTGGGTTGGAAAAATGGGTTCCTCGGGTTGGGTAGGGTTGGCCTCAACCCGACCCAAGTTACACCGCTAACGATGACGAAAAAACTACTTTTCCTTATTCACTATGTGAGCATCAAATTACAGAAAGTTTGATATTACGAATGCAGAACACCTGTAAAAATATTGACGAATTCCGGGCACCTTAAGAGGAACAACAATTATGGAAACCTCTATAGATTGGAGGGCTAGGATCAGCCTATGGAAATGATTTTATGGGCACAACCTATTTATGTTGTGTTCCATCACATGGACGGTTTGGATCAACCTATGATGTGGTCTGTACAATTCTTTGTCGGCCCGTGCATCACACGGGGCCCTTGCCTTCAAAAGTTTCCACTAAGTCGGATTTGTCTAGGGTACTTTCGCCCTTTCACTGCTGCAATGTCCCTGCCATTTGCCATGTTATTTGTAGGAATTCTTATTTCTGTATATTTTTTTATTTCTCAGTCGGAAATCCTGATCAGGTGCCTATGGTTTTCAAAAGAAAATCCGTATAGACTGTATAGTATCCATTCTAACTTGATTTACATTTTATTTTCATCAATCTTAGTAGGTAAAATTGTTACTAAGAGCCCAGTCTCTCCGATGGATCAAAAGCTTCGGGGAGAGTTGTGCGTGTTCTGCTAATGTTTTGAAATAGGGTTTGGAGATTTTTATCATGTTTTTTGTTTTTTTGGTTCTTAGAAACCACTAGATAGCGAGATCTTGTTCGGTGGTGGAAGCTGGCAATTGAAGAATTGCATGTTGATAGGTTGCTGAAATGATATAATTAGGTTCTGCTGGAACTATCATTATGATTTGATTTTTTATAGATTCGAAACTTGATGCAGATTTGCTTTGATTTGTGATATGTATTTGATACGTTTACAGTCTTATCTCTCTGCCTCTCAAACACTCTCTCCTCTTTGCCAAAAAATATCCCCTTTCTTTCAAGAAGAATGCTGAATTGAAGGGAGCCCTTAGAAAAACTCAGTTTCAGGCAAACATTCGATCCATGCCACCCCACAACATTTATTTCTTCCTCCAATAAATCAGAGAAGTTTATTTGTTCTTTCAAAGAAATTTTTTTCCCTGTTTCTTCTACCAATTGATCATGTTGCCATTTCTTTGATTATTCTAATATAAAATTTCTTCTGAAATTAACAATAATTACGTAGTAATATTGAACAGTATTTTAACAATATTTTTAAAAAGTTATACTAATTCATTAATAAAATATTGAAATAAACCACGTGCGGTGCACGTGCATATTTTACTAGTATAATAAATGGGATTAGTGTATCTACTCGATCGAATAGATAAGTTATCTACTCGGTCGTCCAAAACACAGTGGGCCCACATTCTTTTGATGATCCAAAGCATTCATTTGATAGACCCTCACATAGATAGGATGTGCCCAAAAAAATCAGGTCCTTAGGATCATCCTAACTGTTCGAACTGTGGAGGTTAAAATTGACAGATTTGTGAGGTTAAAATGGAGGGATTTGTGAAGGTTTATACCCGTCCATTTTAACTTCCATAAATCGAAGGGTTGGGATGATCTTATGGAGCTGATTTTTTGGGCACACTCTATCTATTTGAGGGCCCATCAAATGAATCGTTTGCATCACCCAAACAATGTGGGCCCCAATTGTATTTTAAGCCGACGGAGTAGATACACTTTTTTTTGGGACAACTGTGCGATGCACGAAGGTGAGAAATAAAAAAAGTACTATGCCTTAATTAAATTTTTTTAAAACGAGATCCATTCGGAAAAATACATTTAAGAAAGATTAATAAATAGATAATCAAGCAACAAAGCCATCAATTGCCAAAAACTGGGTGGATATGATTTCTTCTCCTTGCAAGAGTGTGATGGCCTTGATCTTCCCTCGGTTTCTTATTTCTTTTCTTCTCTCTTTTTTTTTTTTTTTCTTTTTTTTTTGGGGGAGGGGGGAACTGGCGTGGGGGGTTTAGCCATAAACCACCTTCTTGAATTCACCTAAACTCTCTCTTGCATTAATTTTCACATATCTTTTACCCAAAGAACTAAAATATGGATTAAAAAAATCATCAACCTTATAAACATCATTCAAATCCATTCATATCTCGCGTCCCTTTTCATTCTGTACAAAAACTAACTTGACACCCTCCCAGCATCATTCGAGAGTTTATCATGGTTTCTGTGATGCATCGGAAGCCGAAGTTAGGGCTGCTTATCATGGTATTAAGAGTCTTGGCAGAGGCATGTTGGATAAAGTTATTGTGGAAGGAGATTCTTTGAATGTGATTCGGTGGCTTAAGGGAGGGGTGGCTCCTCCTTGGAGATTCCTGGCCATTTTTTATGAAATAGAGGATTTAATCATGAGATCATCTATTGTGTTTAATCATGTCAGAAGGTCGGCTAATGAAAAGGCGGATTTGCTTGCTCGGAGGGGGGTTTCTGCCGAATTGTTAGAGTCGTTTGATTATCTGCCGCCTTGAGGTTTATAGTGCATATCTGTATTTTTTCCCTCTTTCTTTTGTTTATTCTTTGCATTCTTGGGGTGGCTCATCTCGGGCTACTGTTTTTATCTTATACAAACTTGCCATTTCAACAAAAAAAAAAAGCATCATTCGAAAGCTTCTCGACATATGTCTGTACCACTCCAAACCTGTCCTAAACCTAGTAGAAAAATTTCCCCAATCTAATCATCTATTTTAGGAACCAAACCCCTAATTTTCTTCTGTCATTTTACTATGTAATGCGTAAAAGAGAATTTCAAACAGAAAAATAAATATATAAAATGATAAGCGGTTTCAATTTTGTGTTTCGAGAGATTCCGCAATTAGGGTTTCTTTTTTTCCTGTATGATTAGTGATTCAGTTTGGTCAGTAATATCTTCTCCCACTTGTCTTTACAATTAGGGTTTTGGTTTCTATTTGTTTTCAAGGGATTTGATTTCCCATAATCTTTCTATTTTCAAGGTTTTTGATTTCTCACTTCTTTTTAAGGTTTTATAAAGTTCTTATCTAATTAATGTTTTTTTCTATTTGTTATGTAGGGTTGTGATTTGCCACTTCTTTAGAAAGAGGGAAGAAGAAGAGAGGAAAAGGAAAGGATAGGTATTTATTTATTCTCTTGTTTTTATGTTTTGTTTCCCTTCTTTCTTTTATTTTAATGTTTTTTTGGCTGCTGTTGTCTTATTTCAGAGGCTCTTCCAAAGAAAACACTATAGCTAATGAATATTCTAAGTCTAATGAGCGAAATTGGGTTGCACGTGCTTAAAGGATTTGCATATAGGCATGGGTCTCAGCTTCTTCTCTTCCTTTTTTTCAAAATAGTTTTTTGGGGGTTCTACTTCTTAGTTTGCCTTTGTGATGTTGTATCATATGGAAACTGATTGATTCTCTTTCTTTTATTGCACATTGGTTAGATGGGCTTAAGTGGATCTTAATAAATTGATCTCTTATTGTTAATTTTCAGTGCTTTAGATGTGTTTTGGTTGTGATTGTTTTGGGTTATATGGGCCATATTCAGTCAAATACCTTGCCTTGTGTGTATCCACCTTGTTATTGGGTGGTGGTATTTTTGTGCCATCCATCCTCAATCCATCTTGAAAATGCAATGATAGACCCTTTTTAAATCTTTAAAGATTTAGTTCTCTTATTTTTTAAATAAACCTTATCAGTGGATTTGCTAACCTTTATTTTTTTGGATGGTACTAACCTATTTGAAAATAGTTTTGGAAAGCTATTTGGATCTTGATGTCCTAAGCTTTAAGATATCTAGATCTCTGGGTTGATATTTTAAATACTTTTGCAAGTTATCCATGAATAATTCCCAAACAAATTGTCCGTTAACAATCAAGTTGGAACTAAATTGCCAAAATAACTTATGTTTAGGTGGTAACTTGCGTAATGTTAAACTGATCATCTGTTAATATGCTCCAGTGTTTGCTAAATAACTTAAATTTCATTTTCTCAAGTGGAATCTTGCTAACTTTGGCCTGAAGTTCTTATCTTACAGGTGAATTGAAGGTGGAGTCCTAGATACTTCCCTCGCAGATGTGTCCCATCAACCAAAATTATAGGTCTGAGTGTTCGATGGAAAGGCCGTATGCTGGGACCAAATGTCCAAAATAAGCGAACAAATCTATCATCTCCCCTTGGACCTAAATCTCTGGCTCTGAAAACACGCATATAGGTGCTAGGATTTCTTCTCATCATCTGAACTGCAAGTGCAGGCAATATTCGGTAAGATTCCTCCACATTCCCACACTAATCTCAAGTATGATGTTCATCGCGTTGTACGCTTTCCAATAGCTTATACTCATACCCCAATACATCTTGTTATATTCTCGTATGATCCTCGTCCTCACATTATCTGGGCGAGCGAATAAGCGTAAACATGTCTGAGCAACCCAAGCTGTTGTGACAAGAGGGTGATCATTGCCGCTTAATTGAATTGTACACGTATGGTCGGAGAGAAACGACTTCATTAACACACAAGTCATATGATTAGTACCCGTTATACGCCATTTGTAACCCTCCACCTTGCATCGAACGGCATACTTCTTCAGTGTTGACTTTGACCTCACGAACATAAACCTCTATCGAACAGCATACTCTTTCACAACCTTCTTGAAGTGTTGCATATTAGAAAACATTGCCTCAACCTTAACTGCTCAAACTGAAGACATCATGGGCCCCAACAAACATCCCATCTGCTTCCATTGGCCTACTACTGTCAGTCGGAACCGGTTGAGAACCCACTCTGAGAGGAGAACCCCCTCTGATAGGAGAATCCGCACTGATAGGCTGAGTGCATGGACTAACACCGATCTTTCCATGGTCGTCATCCTCCTCCTCCTCCTCCTCCTCATCATCATCGTAATCATCGTCACTACCATCGTCATTATTATCATCATTTCTTTCTTCTTCTAAATCTAAACCCCTCACATAGAAACCATCTTCAAAAACACTACTGAAGTCCACTTCAAGATCTCCCACATTTTGGAAGTCATCGGTACCTCCAGTAACATGGTTGGCATGCAAATCACTTGTCAATGTTTCATTTAAGTTAATTTGAGACCTGCATAGTTCGGCAATATATAATTAGGTTCGATCCATATGATTAATTCATAAATTGAAATATGGAAGTCTTGAAATATTGCCAAAGAACTACAATACCTTAGAGCACCTCCGATCTCTTCACTTACATATCTCCCATCAAATTCACTTTCGTAGTCTTTTTGTAAGTCCACTTCAAAACGCAGACGTTTTTGGTACGGAATTGAAGTAGAAGGAATGCTACGATTAAGAGAGGGTCTACTAGTACAAAGATTGTTCGAGGGAAGCATTGACGAATTCAAAAAATTAATACCATTGTCAATTATGCTCTTCGTTATGTATATCATCACAAAATTGAACATGTATCTGTGAAACATCCTCAACATTGTTTGGAGGATATCATTATCATCGACGTCGATTAAAGTGATTATATATGGATCGACAACATATCGACATTTTATCGATAGTAAACTTGCCTTTCTATAACACCAATTCTTCTTTGGATTGCAGCTTGAAATTCGTCAAAATTGATTCTGCGGCTGACCGATAACAATGTCTTCTTCCCCCCGACAGATTCCCAAGAAACATCATCCTTCAAATCTCCATCATAGTGTAAAAGAAGAGAAAACATTGTTTTAGACATTTTTCTAAAATTGTAAACAGGGGTACTAAACAGAGTTTATCAAGTCTCTGAAAGAGGTTATCAAGTTGCTGCTGAAATGGGCTTTTCATCTCTCCTTGCGGGTATTCAAGTGTACACAATGGGTTATTGTAAGCCCAAGGGTTCCCATGGGTTAATCATTCACCTTACCTTCTTGTTTTGATGCTAGCAAACTAAATTGATTAGCTTTTTTGGACTAATGTGTTGCTTTGAGGTGCTGTGTCATATACAGGAATATCATGTCATAATCGCCATTACACAACTCTTCTCAACACAGCTTGTGGATCAAGAAAGCAAGGAATCAAGAGCTTGCACCTACATTGGAGGCATTCTCATGTGAAGATGTTCAAGTCAAGAAGCTCAACATGAAGATCCTACAAGTTCCCAACAAGTGTCAAGAAGAAGCTTGAAGTTGAACAAGCCATTGATGACACCTCATGCACCTTCCAACATGCAGTGAAGATTGAAAGAAGCCACAAGAGCCAAGACAACGTTCAAGATGTTCACTCGAGCAGAAGAAGTCCAAGGAAGTGCAAAGAGCAAAGATATTCCAAGAAGACTCAATGGTATATACTTTAGAATGTAGTTTGGAGTCCTCTTGATTTTATGTTTAAATGCACTTTCAATAGGTTTTCAAATGGTTTTCATACCTAAGTTTTTATATCTTGAAAACCATACACACACCCAAATATGTGTTTGAAAACCTAGGACTTAAGCCCAAAAACCCTGGATCTTAAAGTTAAAAATGGAATTTTACTCAGGGCCAGTCGACCGGGCTATGCCGGGCGACCGCGGGATGCTACCTGGAATTCTAGGCATCTCGAAATTTATCTGGCCGGTCGACCGGGGTCAGTCGGCCCTTGGCGGACGACCGTCATGGGTCCGGTCGACCGCGATAGTGTTTATAAGCTGAATATTTATTCAAACAGATTGCCCTCACCGGGCGACCGCCAAAGGGCCGGTCGACCGCACCGATATGAAATTTGAAATTCAAAAAGAGATCCTGATATGGGCGGGCGACCGCCGTGGCTCGGTCGACCTCTGCGACCTGGAAAGAGAGCCGTTGGAGCTTGCAGAGGTTGACTTTTTCAACTCTGTATTTTACAGTTTTACCCCCAAACGGTCATATTTCCTTGTGGGCTATATATACACTATCAAAACCTTTATAAACAACATTTTGCAAGATCAAATCCTATCTTCTTGAACCTAAACTTTTATACGAAAGGTTAAACTTCTTTGAACTTGTATTTTTTACATTCTTTCAAGAGGATCTCCATAGGCTTTACATTTGTATCCATTCCTTGGAGAGATTGTGAGCTACACAAAGTTTGTAATCCGCCTATTAAGAGGCAAATAGAGTTCTTCATTTTAATTCTTCATTTTTATTTGCGGGTCTCCGATTCGGCCAGCTAAGAAAGGTGAATCATTATAAGAGGGAGTGTGCCCTCGCAAGGCTTCGTGTAGAAAGGGTGTGATCCCTTTGAAGGAGAAGTTGGTGTACGGCTTTGAGATTCGCCCGTTGAAGAATCTTACATTTTAGCGGAAATCCTATGGAGGTAAAACTTAGAAGAGTGGAGTAGGTCTTGTGATAGACCGAACCACTATAAATCGTATGCTCCATGTGGTTGCTTCTCTTCTCCTTCTTCTCTTGCACATTGGTGATTGGTAATCTCTAACCCTATTTGTGTTTATGTTTTAACTTAACTAGGGTTAGTGAATGTATGCTAAAGTAAGATCTAAACCGTAGCTTTCATCATATTGAATATTTGAACAAGGGTTAGACCATATATGCTTAATTAATAACTTGATTTGAATAATCCATTTAATTAAGCCCAAAATTTTTAATTGACCAATTCACCCCCCCTCCTGGGTTGTCACACCCGTATTTCATTTGGTATCAAAGCTTACGCTCCTAAAGAGATTTTTTAATTCAAAATCTACAAGAGATGATATGTGACAATCAAAATGGATTATGAGTTAGGACAATCCGCTATAATTCCTCCATTCTTTGATGGAACAAATTATAGAGCTTGAAAAGTAAAAATGTTTGCCTATCTCAAATCAATAGATTTTGACATCTTAGATGTCATTGAAAGGGGATTTTCTATTCGAAGGAAATGCACTAAAAATGATGCAAAGTTATTTTTGTTAAATTCAAAAGCCATTATTATAATATATTGTGGACTATGTCCCAATGCTTTTGATAAAATTTCATCATGTACAAATGCAAAAGATATTTGGACTAATCTTGAAAATTTTTATGAGAAAAATAGTAGTCTCTCCTCAATTAATAAAAATATTATTTCTGAACAAAAAGAGACTATACAAAAATCTTTTGCAATGGAAAATTCTTTCAAACATTCAATTTCCGATTTGGAAAAATAAATTGAAAATTTGAAATCGGAGGTTAATGAAAGTTTGAAAAGAAATGAAAAATTAAGTCATTTGAGCAAAATTTTGATAAACAAAAATGATGATTTAATTAAACAATGCACTATCCTTGGAAAAGAAAAAGAAAGCCTTGCAAAAAACAAACAAGGATTTAAATGAGAAATTCAAACTTGTTTGTGAAAATGAAGAAAAATTAAAAGCTAATTTATCTCAACGAATAAATTACTTTGAAAGTCAATCAAATGAGATTAAACTAGTTAATGAAGAACCAAAGAATACAAGAAGAAAGGGGCAAACATGTTTGTCATCATGTGTGTTCTTATGGTTCTAGTTGCTCCTCATCTACCCACACTTATTCATGTTCATATTGTGGTAGATTGGGACATCACAAATCTCGGTATAAGCTTAGATTTGTGAAATCAAATAAGTTTATCTGGGTAAGAAAAGACACTCCCACAAACAAACTTAGTAGGAACCAAAGTGATTTGGGTTCCAAAATTCCCCACTCAATTTATTGTTTGAAATTAGTGATATATGGGGTTGTGCTTTAATTGATATATTATATGAATTTGATCTCTAGATACTATTTCAATATTACATTTTTTGTATCTAGATCACATGTGCTTAAGTGATATCTTTTCAATTTATGAACTTGGATACATATATTTGCATTTGTTTATTAAAGGTGTATCCATACTCTTATGTACTTAATGATCTCATCATTCCCATGCTAGAGTCTAAAAATAAATCACTTTTGTATTCTCATTAGACTATATTGTGTGCTATATTGAAAATCTTTTATTAATATCCATCAAAGTGCAAAAACAAACACATACATTTAGCATCCACACACTAGATGAGCTAACATGTCAAATCTTGCTAGACATTAATCAAACATGTGTCACATTTTGTATCTAGCAAAATTCATTTAGAACATCCACCTTGAGCTTCACTGAAAACATAGGTCCATTTATTCCCTTGAGCTAAAATATTGAAAAACAGAAATGAATTTTAAATGTCCTCATATAGCCTTGGGATCAAGCTTACACGTCCATTATAATTCCATAAATGCATGAAAAATAGGAGAAAATGAGTTTCACCACAAAATCCCTTAAAAAATATGAAAAATCCAAAACAGGGGTGTGGCGGTCGACCGAGCCTTGGAGGGCGACCACAGTAGGAAAATAGGAGAAAAATAAATAGAAACAGGTTAGTCGCGACGGGCGACCGCGTGAACCCGGTCGACCGCGGGTAGTCGAGATGGAAAAAATAAAAAGAGTCAGGTGGGTCGCGGCGGGCGACCGCGATGGTCGAAAGCTGTGTTTTAAAGGGTGTCCGGGAATCAAGTTTTTCACTTCCGCCGTTTCATTCTTTCCTAGGGTTCTTATGCTCCTCTCCTAAAATCATTTTCGACCAAGATCATCAAGATTAAGGTGTTTTGAGTAAGATTCTTCATGTTCCCCTCTTCGATCTCTCTTTTCCCATTCTCTTTTTCTCGTTTCCTTCGTTAAATCACCTCATTACCCATTCTCCTCATTTCTCCTCATATCTCCCACAGAAATCTTTCGTTTTGTTTTTGTTTCAATTCTCTTCTTCCATCCTCCATCATCCTTCACCTAATCCCTCATCTTTCACCTCGATTTCTCTCATCTCTCTCAAAATCCTAACTCTAGAATGTCGACTTCAAGAAAATCCATCGCACAAAAAGGCAAGGGAGTTAGAACCGAGCCGGAAGAAGAAGCATTCCCCACCGAACACTTCTTCAACAAGCAAGCCAAAGATCGTCACAAGGCCTTCATGGATCGAGTCGTCATCTCGGGGCGAAAAGTTATTTTATAAGACTTTAACAAATTTGATCTTCTATCACTTTTTGAATTCCAAGGTTGGTCCTTCTTTCTCGTCTATAGCACTCCAGTCTATTCTTAGATAGTTAGGTATTTTTATGCCAATTTGGATATTTCCCATGAAGGAGTAGTTATGAATACCCACCTTCAAGGAGACCAATTGGGGTTTAATTTGAAGGATTTCTGTACTTGGCTTGATATACCTAATGCAGGAAAAAAGGATTATGTTTTGGGGGAAAAATGAAATTGACCTCCACTTCAAAATGTCAGATGTATACCAGACACTAGGCACAGCCCCCCCTCCTGAAGAAAAGCTTAATATCACTGCTAGCTCGATGAATCACAAGGCTAGACCGATTCATAAAATAGTAGCCTACAATATCACTCCCAAGGCTGGAAATTTTGATGCTGTGAAGCCCTTTGAAGCCCTTGTGATCCACTGTATGATGCAGAAAATTAAGTTGAATTTAAGGTATATCATTTTGGGATAGATAGATGAGGCAGTCAAGAGAGGACAAGGTGGTCTTCCTTATGGGGTCCAAATTACTAAGCTCTTAAGGCTCCATAAGATCAATCTAGAAAAAGCCTTCTCAACAAACCCTGATCCACCACTCAACCACTCCACCATTCTCCTTATGAGAATTCCTATACTAGGTGTAAGTGGGTCCTAGTGGGGTCACACAAGATGACATAGATGAGGATGTGGATGAAGCTCAACGAGTGATCCTGATACAGGAGCAGAGTAGAGCACATGAGCAGGCACAGGCTCAGCAGCGTCAGCCCCCCTACCACTGGCTCATATGAGGATCTTGCTAGAGATATTGCATCCATGAGGACTGGCCAAGACACTCTCACTACTAGAGTTGAGTCCCTCGCTACTGCCTTTACGACTATAGAGAGTCAGAGAGTCTTAGATCGTGCAAGACTTATTGATGATGTCTTATCATACACTTTACATATGAGCTTGTCTAAGCTATGTGCCTTGTAGCAAAGCATCATATGAGCTTGAATTGTATATCATCTACAAGGCACATAGCTTAGACAAGCTGTTATTCATCTAGACACCCCACTTGCTCTTTCACTTGTAGATCCTTTTTGTTGTTGCCAAAAGGGGGAGATTTTTGGGAATTGATTAGGTAGTCCATAGTTGTACGCACCATATGTCTTGCATTCATTTATTATATTTGTGCATATAGTGAGGGGGAGCTATGCTCTATTGTGTATATCATACCATGCTTATTCATCTATTTGGTTGATATCTCCTACCTCCCTAATCAATTTGTTTGCCATCATAAAAAAGGAAGAGAATATAAGCCCAAGGGTTTCCATGAGTTAATCATTCACCTTACCTTCTTGTTTTGATGCTAGGAAACTAAATTGATTAGCTTTTTTGGACTAATGTGTTGCTTTGAGGTATTGTGTCATATACAGGAATATCATGTCATAATCGTCATTACACAACTCTTCTCAACACATAGCTGTGGATCAAGAAATGAAGGAATCAAGAGCTTGCACCTACATTGGAAGCATTCTCATTTGAAGATGTTCAAGTCAAGAAGCTCAACATGAAGATCCTACAAGTTCCCAACAAGTGTCAAGAAGAAGTTTGAAGTTGAACAAGCCATTGGTGACACCTCATGCATCTTACAACATGCAGTGAAGATTGGAGGAAGTCACAAGAACCAAAACAACGTTCAAGATGTTCACTCGAGCAGAAGTCCAAGGAAGTGCAAAGAGCAAAGACATTCCAAGAAGACTCAATGTATACACATTAGAATGTAGTGTGGAGTCCTCTTGATTTTATGTTTAATTGCACTTTCAATGGGTTTTCAAATGGTTTGCATACCTAAGTTTTTATATCTTTGAAAACCATACACACAGACAAATATGTGTTTGAAAACCTAGGACTTAAGCCCAAAGACCAAAGCCCAAAGACCTTGGATCTTAAAGTTAAAAATGGAATTTTACTCAGGTTCGGTCGACCGGGCTATGCCGGGCGACCGCTGGATGTTACCTGGAATTCCAGGCATCTCGAAATTTATCGGGCCAGGCGACCGCAGATTGAATTTTTAGAAATCCAGAAAACATCCAGGTTGGGCTTGGGGGACGACCGCCATGGGTCCGGTCGACCGCGATAGTGTTTTTAAGCCGAATTTTTATTCAAACAGATTGCCCTTGCTGGGCGACCGTCATAGGGCCGGTCAACCGCGCCGGTATGAAATTTGAAATTCAAAAAGAGAGCACGATAAGAGCGGGCGACCGACGTGCCTCGGTCGACCGCCGCGACCTGGAAATAGAACCTCTGGAGCTTGCGCAGGTTGACTTTTTCAACCCTGTATTTTACAGTTTTACCCTCAAACGGTCATATTTCCTTGTGGGCTGTATATACACTATCAAAACATTTCTAAACAACCTTTTGCAAAATCAAATCGTATCTTCATGAACCTAAACTTTTATCCATTCCTTGAAGAGATTGTGAGCTATACAAAGTTTGTAATCTGCTTATTAAGAGGCAAAGAGAGTTCTTCATTTTAATTCTTCATTTGTATTTGAGGGTCTCCGATTCGGCCCGCTAAGAAAGGTGAATCATTGTAAGAGGGAATGTGCCCTCGTAAGGCCTCGTGCAGAAAGGGTGTGATCCCTTTGAAGGAGAAGTTGATGTACGGCTTTGAGATTCGCCCATTAAATAATCTTACATTTTAGTGGAAATCCCAAGGAGGTAAACTTGGAAGAGTCGAGTAAGTCTTGTGATAGACCGAACCACTATAAATCGTGTGTTCCTTGTGGTTGCTTCTCTTCTCCTTCTTCTCTTGCACATTGGTGATTGGTAATCTCTAACCGTATTTGTTTTTATGTTTTATCTTAACAAGGGTTAGTGAATATATGCTAAAGTAAGATCTAAACCCTAGCTTTCATCATATTGAATATTTGAACAAGGGTTAGACCATATATGCTTAATTAATAACTTGATTTGAATAATCCATTTAATTAAGCCCAAAATTTTTAATTAACCAATTCACCCCCCCTCTTGGGTTGTCACACCCGTATTTCAGTTATCAAGTTCATAAATGAGGTTATGGACTCTAAAGGGGGGTTCCACTACCTCAATGGGGGTTGGAAGTCAGTAAACAAGGTGTTCTAAGGGATTATCAGGTAACTAATGGGGGTTTCAAGTCCGTACAGAGGGTTCTATAAAGGATTATCAAGTAGCATATTAGGGGTTTTCACCTCTCTACACAAGGGGGTTTTCAAGTACCTAAAGAGATTACCAAGTACATAAAAGGGGAATTACCAAGAATGTACAAGGGCTTTTCAACCCTCTCCAAGGGGGTTAGCACGCCTCTCGGGGGTGTATCAAGTGTCAAAACAGGTTTATCAGGTAAATAAATGGGGGTTAGCAACAACAGATAAGGGATTATCAAGTGCAAAAAATTGTGATTCATATACAAAAGGGTTTACATAAACCATCTATATTCGGGTCATCAAACACTACTAACAACTCTATTAGCAGGGTACCAACTCTAGAAGTGGTTCAACTCACTTGTAGCAACTCTATAAGAACAGAGATAATAGAAGCACAAGCCCTAAGTCACCGTTTTAAAAGGGTTATAAGACAGGGTTATCAAACACAATAAAGACAGGGTTATCACACACGATAAAGACAGGGTTCAGACACAATGACGCTTATCAAACACATTAATAGAAGCACAAACCCTAAGAGAGTAGATAAGCTACTAACCTTTACTTCCACTTGATGAGTTTCAGGCATTAAAAGGGAAATTTGCCAGAGATGGGCGTTAAAATTTGGTAGGTGAAAAGTAAGAGAGGAATTTCTACTCTAACTTGTTTTTTTTTTGCCCTGAGGGGTATTTAGGTAGCCATGTCAGAAAAAGGTGTTTTGACCTCCGTTCACAAGCTTTCAAAAGGGTCACACTTTTGTCATTTTCATGTCACCCATCCACAATTTTGTCTCTCTTTTTAAACCTGCAACTTTTCTATGAAATTACAGAATTTGCCATACCTTTAGTGCCTAATTACTTTCAATCCGACCGTCCAAACACTTCGAAAATTTAAGGGTATGTTCGGAGGAAGGAGGGAACACAACCGTACCGTCCACTCGCAGGAAAAGTTAGTTGGTCGCCGGCCGAAATTATTTTTCCGGCGAGATACAAAAATTAGTATTTTACACCCAAAATTCAAATTTTCTCTGATTTCAAAGCCTACAACTTGGCTCTGATACCAAATGTTATTCTAAACATTAAGTAAACCCAAGGGTTCCCACGGGTTAATCATTCACCTTACCTTCTTGTTTTGATGCTAGTAAACACAAATTGATTAGCATTTATGGACTAATGTATTGCTTTGAGGTGTTATGTTGTACAAAGGACTTTCATGTCATAATCGTCATTACACAATTCTTCACAACACATGGCTTGTGGATCAAGAAGAAAATGAACCAAGAGCTTGAACCTACATTGGAGACATCCTCATTTGAAGATGTTCAAGTCAAGAAACTCATCATAAAGATCTCACAAGTTCCCTAAGCAAGTGTCAAGAAGGAGCTTAGAGTTAAACATGCCATGGTGATACCTCATGCACCGTTCAACATGCACTGAAGATTGAAGGACAAGTCACAAGAGCCAAGACAAGGTCAAGATGTTCACCCAAGCAGAAGAAGTCCAAGGAAGTGCAAAGGAGCCTATACATTCCAAGAAGACTCAAGGTTTACATCTTTTATATTGTATTTAGAGTCCTCTTGATTTTATGTTTAAATGCACTTTCAAAAGGTTTTCAAATGGTTTTCATACTTAACCTTTTACATCTTTGAAAACCATCAACACACCCAAAAATGTGTTTTGAAAACCTAGGACTTAAGCCCAAAGACCATGGCCCAAAGCCCCTGAATTTTAAAGTTACAAATGGAATTTTACACAGGGCCGGTCGACCGGGCTATGCCGGGCGACCGCAAGATGGAACCTGGAATTCCAGGGCATCTCGAAATTTATCGAGCCGGTCGACCAGGTCAACCCTGGCTACCGCGGAATGTGTTCTGTTTCTACAAAACCATTTTGTCATGGGTTTGGGCGGGCGACCGCCGTGGGTCGGTCGACCGAAATAGGTTTATAAGCCAAATTTTTTTGAGCAAACAGGTAGCCCTCGCCGGACGACCGCCATTAGGTCGGTCGACCTCGAAGGTAAGAATTCTGAAAATATAAAAGGGCGCCCGATAGGGTCGGGCAACCGCGATGGCTCGATCGACCACCGCGGTCAAGCAAACTAGCCGTTGGGGTGTTTTCAGCTTGACTTTTTCAAGCCAGTTATTTACAGTTTTACCCAAACGGTCATATTTTCAAATACACTATATATACATCATTAAAACCTATCTCTACAAGCTTTTGAACATATGAGAAAGATCAAAACTCATTTTCTTTGAGCTAAAGCCTTCTATCAAAAGCAAAACCTCTTTGAACTTAATTTTTACATTCTATTAAGAGGATCTCCACTAGGCTTCTTACATTTTCTATCTTTGGAGAGTTTTGTGAGCTACAACTTTGTAATCCGCCCATCAAGAGCCATTGAGAGTTTTTCATTTATTTTCTTCATTGTATTTGAGGGTCTCCTCTTCGGCCCGGTAATAATGGTGAAGACATTGTGAGGGTCTACTCTTCGGCCCGTTAAGAAAAGTGAAGACGTTGTACGATGGTGTGTCCCCTCGCCAAGGCTTCGTGCGAAAATGGTGTGTCCCCTTTGAAGATTGGAGAAGTTTGGTGTACAGCTTCAAGATTCCCCCTTTGAAGAATCTCATTGTTTTAGTGAAGATCCCAATGAGGTAAACTTGGAAGAGTGGAGTAGGACTTATGATAAACCGAACCACTATAAATCGTGTGTTCCTTGTGGTTGCTTCTCTTCTCCTTCTTCTCTTGCATATTGTGGTTATTGGTAAACTCTACCCTTTACTTGTTTTTTATGTTTGTTATTTATTGAACAAGGGTTAGTGCAAATAGGCTTAAAGTAATATCTAAACGCTAAATTTCATTATCTTAAATATTTAAACAAGGGTTGGGTTAATAAGTGCGTAATTAGTAAATTAATTTTAATAACCCATTTAATTAAGCCCAAATTTTTTAATTGACAAATTCACCCCCCCTCTTGGGTTGTCACACCTGTATTTCATTTGGTATTCAAAGCAAAGGCTCTTAAAGAATTTTTAAATTTAAAAATCTAAAAGAGAAGATCTGTGACAATCCAAATGGATTTCGAGTTTGGCCAATCCGCTCAAATTCTTCCATTCTTCAATGGAACGAATTTTAAAGCTTGGAAAAATAAAATGCTAGCCTATATCAAATCCATAGATTATGGCATATTAGATGTCATTGAAAGGAGATTTTCTATTCCAAGGAAATGTACTAACCATGATGCAAAATTATTTTCATTAAATTCAAAAGCTATTATTATAAGAAAAAACGGTTTCTACACACAAGTGTAGATAAGTTATCTACATACTAGCTTAATATACAGTGGAGGGCATATTGTTTGGGTGATCCAAACCATTCATTTGATTGGCCCTCACATAGATAGGGTGTCCACAAAAAATCAGCTCCATAGGATCATCCCAACCCTACGATTTGTGGAGGTAAAATGGACGGGTATAAACCTTTACAAATCTGTCCATTTTTTGCCTCCACGGTTCGAAGGGTTAGGATGATCCTATGGAGCTGATTTTTTGTGGACACCATATCTATGTGAGGGCCAATCAAATGAATGGTTTGGATCACCCAAACAATGTGGGCCTCCACTGTATTTTAAGCTAGTGTGTAGATAACTTATCAACACTAGTGTGTAGAAACAGTTCTCTCTTATTATAATATGTTGTGGCTATGTCCCAATGTTTTTGAGAAAATTTCATCATGTACAAATGCAAAAGATATTTGGACTAAACTTGAAAATTTTTATGAGAAAAATAATAGTCTCTCTTCAAATGATAAAAATGTTATTCTTGAACAAAATGAGACTTTACAAAAATCTTTCGCAGAAAAAAAATCTTTCAGCCATTCTATTTCCGATTTAGAAAAGCAAATTGAAAATTTGAAATCGGAAGTTAATGAAAGTTTGAAAAGAAATGAAAAATTAAGTCAACTAAGTAAAATTTTAATAAATAAAAATGATAACTTAATTAAACAATGCAATATCCTTGGAAAAGAAAATAAAAGCCTTGAAAACACAAACAATGATTTAAATGAAAAATATATACTTGTTTGTGAAAATGAAGAAAAATTGAATGCTAATTTATCTCAACAAATAAATTGCCTTGAAAATCAAGTAAATGAGATAAAATTAGTAAATGAAGAACTCTCCATAAAGAACCAAATATTGCAAGAAGAGAAAGGCAAACATGTTTGTGATCATGTGCATTCTTGTGGTTCTTCATGTTCCTCTTCTACCAATCATTACTCATGTACTTATTGTGATAGATTAGGATATCACAAATCTAGGTGTAAGCTTAGATTTGTGAAGTGAAACAAGTTTGTTTGGCTAAGAAAAGATACACTCCTGCAAACAAACTTGAGTGGAACCAAAGCAATTTGGATTCCAAAATCCCCCACTCAAACTATTCATTGAATATGTTAATATAAGGGGTTGTGCTTTAATTGCCATATCTTGTGAATTTTCTCTAGATGCCTTACTTCAATATTACATTCCTTGCATCTAGTTTACTTGTGCTTTAATGTTATATCATTTCATTTTTTTGAGCTTAGATACATACCATTATTCATGTTTTTAAATAGAATGTATCTTTGCAAATTGTGCTTTAATGATCACATCATTTCCATGCCCTCGTCTATAAGCCAAAACAATGCTATACTAGTTGTAGACTATATCTCTACACTTTATTGAATATTATTCTAGAATTTTCAGTCTAAGTACAACAAACTTCCAATCTATAGCACTGCACAAGAAAAAGGCCAACTTCAGTAATGTGTAGTGGTAGAAAGCCAACTTTCACTCTGCATCATGCTATACGCATATAAACATGGATACCATTACACAGGTACACAAACACAATGCCTATATAGGTAGACAGATGAGCATGACAGAATTAGAATTTGGAGGACCAAGAGGAATTTACAATGTACATTGACGAGCATGTGAAGGAATTGATACATTTAGCCACAGAAGAATATATATACTTGTCCTCAATAAAAAAATTCAACTAGTTCTGCAAAGAAGTATATACCTGTCCACAACTACTCTGGAGGGTCTGAAAGTTAACCATTTTGAAGTGACAAAGCGCCTACAAATAACATCAAGACTAGTGTTATAGATTGTGAAAAGAGATCAAGAACACATAAAAGCAGAAGACTCTAGGAGGGAAAAGTCTCAAGATCATAAAAAACAACAGCAAAGAAAATTTAAGAAGCCATTCTTCAGTTAGAGAGAAAATAAAAGAATGTTTCCAGTTCTTTCATATAAATCAAACTTTACAAAAGACATAAATTTGAGATAGTAATGCAAGTAACCGAAAGTGGACAGAAATAGAGAGCCAGATTTATAGATTAATTAACAAACAAATATATCAGAAGTGGGAAACCATTAAAGAGAGAAACTGGCAAACAGAAATGGAAAATTAGAAATCTAATAAGCCCAAGAAAATCGGAAGCAAGTCCTAGGAGCACTACCTAGCAAGAACATGGTCATTAGAAAAATTACGGTATACACAAGTACGAAGCCCAATAAAGTAGGAACCCACTTCCCATGAGCACTATCTAGCAAGAATGGAGCCTCAAAAGAGTCAACAAGCTCTATGTGTTCCTACTAGACATATGGTCGATTCATAAAATTGAAATAACTTGCTTTAAATCCCATCCCCCATCCTCGCCCGGATCCCTCTAAATCCAACCCAATCCCATCGAAAGCCCCAAACTCGCAGAAAGCTGATGATAGCCTCCCTATCCCCCATTCTCCAATAATGCCCTCAGCTCCACCGCCAGGAAAGCCCACTCTAGTAGACTTCCTCTCCCCAACCATCCTCGCTCGGCCTGAAGGGGCTCACTCATTGGTAGCTCACAAAAACCAGGATCCGAACCCAGTGAGTCAACCTGGGCCTCAACCTTTCCCCAATCTTCCACGCCAAGGTCCAACCCCGCACCCCCCCCCCCCCCCCCGCCTCTCTCTCTCCTCCGACCCACTTCTAAACCAAAAATTGGCGCGGGCGGGCAAATTTGAAATCTTGTCAAGTTTGGGCAATGGGCGCCAAGCGCTTTTTGAAAATAAAGATGGCGCTTTCTCTGGAATAGAAATTCCCCACGCAACCCCAATTCCAAATTTCCACCACTCCCAAATCATCTCCCCAGGTCCCCACCTTCCTGGACATCATGTCTCTTCATCGAACCCCTCACCTTTGATAAATCCCAATCAGAGAATAGCCAGTCCCTCTCAGCCTTTGCCTTCCCATCCTAGTAAATGGCCATCCCTCAAACCTACTGTTGAACCCCCATCTGCAAATACAACCACATCGAATGGTAAATGGACCGAACTCTTCAGTTCTGCCCCTCGCTCTGTCGTAGACAAGACCATTAACTTTTTGTATGCCCTTGTTCCAGAATCTGGACCAATGAGAGCCTTATTTGGGGAGGAAGACTTCGAAAAAGCCAAAAACATGTGGGATCACTGCCTCCTTGTTCTAGGCCGGCGACCCTACTACCTTGCCCTTAAAACCGAACTGTCAAGAAAATGGAACACCAAAGGGGAATTCCAGCATATAGCTCTCTCAAATAGTTTCTTTCTTTTCAAATTCTCCAATGAAGAGGACTGGACAAAGGTCCTTGAAACCCCCACTACATATGGAGGCCGAACTCTCATCCTTCAAAAATGGTCTCCCGATTGTGCGCTTGAAAAGCTTAAACTCACCACCATTCCTCTGTGGATAAAATTCCCTGCTCTGCATCTGAAATTCTGGACTCCAACTGGCTTGGGGAAGCTTGCTAAGCCCATTGGGAGGCCCCTTTAAATGGATACGCAAACAGCTGAAACGTCAAGGCTCACATATGCAAGGGTATGTGTGGAAATCTCAGCAGAAGATCCACTCCCTGATATTACCCATATCCAAACTCCAAAACGGTTGGAAACCCAACAAGTTGAATATGATTGGAAGCCTCGAGCATGCCAAGTTTGTAAGGAATTCAGTCATTCCTCTGAAAAATGTGCCCAAAACACAGCTCCACCTAAGCCTCTTGTCCGCAAGCAAGAATGGATTAGGAAAAGCCGCACTACCGAGAAGGAAGAAAATCAACAAGAAGATCCTGTGAATATAGACCAGACCGAAGAACCAGAAACAGAAATCCAGTCTGTCAACCCCTTCAGCATCCTTGGCAGCCTGGAAGAAGAAGATGCCCATGCTATTGCTACCCTTCCAGAGACCCCCAATACTCCCAATTCCTCGGATGTGGTTCTCTCACCTGAAAACAGTAATCTGGCTAATTCTAGCCCCCACTCCCGGAAACCAGCACCCACCTGTCTTGTTTCTTTGCCATCTTCCACCTTGCAAACCCATTCTTCCTCTGCTATAGCCTGTTACGGTCCTAAGTGGGGGCCCGCCTAGGTATGGAACTGGGTGGGACTCAACCTGATATGGGACAGGTTTAAAGGGCCTTGCCTAACGCGTTCCATCAGCTTTGGAGCCTTTGGCGTATCGGTAAGGTACCTAACATTTGGTATCAGAGCAGCCACCACGTCCCGTGTTCGAGTCACGGAAGGGGCGACCTGTGAAAAGGGGTACCTGGAAAAAAGGCCAGAGTGAAAGCTGTCACAGAGTGGGCCACCGAGGACGGCGCGGAAGCGTGGTGGTATGTTACGGTCCTAAGTGGGGGCCCGCCTAGGTATGGGAGTTGGTGGGACCCAGCCTGGTATGGGACAGGTTTAAAGGGCCTTGCCTAACGCGTTCCATCAGCTTTGGAGCTTTTGGCGTATCGGTAAGGTACCTAACATAGCCTCAGACAATTTGTCCTAACCCAGGCCTCAGCCTCCTGCAATTGTATCCCCAGATAAGAGGCGCAAGCACATCAGCCTACTCCCCTCTCAAGCGTCCACCCACCAGGCCCACCCTTGTCCCTCTGCTAACCCAGATAACTCCTCTTCCCAAGCTCAACCCTCCTCCTCAGAACCCTCTGATCTGAGTTCCCAATCCTCCCTCCATATCTCCTTGCCCTCACCCCATATCAACCTGCACCCCAATCTTGCAGACCCTCACCCTATTCTTGCAGACCTGCACCATCCCCCCTTCTGCTCTGAAGGAGACCAAATTTCCACCCTGAATAATTCTCATGAAGATCATTAATTCTTGGAATATCAGAGGGATCTGCACAAAGCTCAAAAGAGATGAAGTGAAAGAATTGATTAGCAAATCTAGAGCCCCTATTCTCTGTCTTCTTGAAACGAAAGCAAAAGCCCATGCCTTCTCAAAAATCTCCTCTCTCATCTGTGAAGGCTGGCACTCCTATGGCAACTACTCCTCGGTAATTAAAGGCAGGATCTGGATTCTTTGGGAGCCATCTGTGGTCAGCATATCCATTCTTGAAGAGACCAGCCAATTAGTCCACGCTCAGGTCAGGCTCATCCATTCTAATCAGGATTTCAACCTCACTGCGATATATGCTAATATTTATTACATATCTAGAAGAACCCTATGGTCAGACCTTGAAGAAATAGAACCTAGAATCCAGCTTCCATGGCTTCTCATTGGAGATTTTAATGTCACTCATTATGCAAATGAAAGATTGGGTTCTCAAGTTCAGTCTCAGCGAAATGGAAGAGTTTAACTCTTGCATTTCCAACTGCTCCTTATCTGACCTCAAGTCGAATGGGCACAGATGGAGTTGGAACAATAGGGCCAAGGAAGGAGCAAAGAAATTCTCAAAGTTAGATCGTGCCCTCGTAAATGAGATGTGGTTGCAAAACTTTGACTTATCCTATGCTGATTTCCAACCCCCTGGTATCTCTGATCATTGTCCTATCTCTATATCCCTTGAAAATCCAAAAAACTATGGTCCTAAGCCCTTCAAATTCATGAACATGTGGCAGGAAGATTCTTCATTATATCCTTTTGTTGAGCAAGCCTGGAGCATTGAAGTCAAAGGTAACCCCATGTACTGCCTCTGCCGAAAACTTAGAGAGGTCAAGAGGAAAATCAATGAATGGAACAGGAATGTTTTTGAGAGGATTGACATAAGAACCCCAATTATCAGGAGAAGCTTAGAAGAAGTCCAAAGGAAGATGCAGACCTTCCCTCTGGATGATGCCCTCTTGGATGAAGAGAGAACTCTCAGAGAAGACCTTATCCAATCCTCCAAGTTGGAAGAAATGCTATACCATTAAAAATCTAGGATCCAATGGCTAACCCTCGGAGATTCCAATTCTCATTTCTTTTACTCCTCTCTAAAATCCCGTTTGCACCATAACACCTTAACTTCCATTAACACTGATAATGGTAGTCCCTCCTCTGATCCTAACCTGATAGCTGATTCTTTCATAAACCACTTCAGCAAAATCCTCAACAATGGCAAAATTCAAACTACCCAAACCCCTCTCCCTTCTAGAATCCTCTCCCATGAAGATGCCATTTCCCTCTCCCGCCCAGTCACTAGAGAAGAAATTAAAGAAACTGTGTGGAAAGCCAATGGTAACAAGGCCCCGGGCCCGGATGGTTTCAATGCAGCTTTCTTCCAATCATTCTGGTACTAGGTGGAAGAAGATTTCACTAAAGCAATCTCCAACTTTTTCAAGAGTGGCAAACTCCTTTCTGAAGTAAATTCTACATTTATCTCCCTGATCCCTAAAAGTCTTGATGCCATGACCCCTGCAAGTTTCCGTCCTATATCCTTATGTAATTTTGCTTACAAATACATCACTAAAGTTCTGGCAAATAGGCTAAAAACAGTCATTCCCAAGCTTATCAACCCAGCTCAATCTGCTTTCATTAAAGGCCGTCTGATCCAGGAAAATATCCTTCTCACCAATGATCTTATCCATAACTTCCATGCCAAAACTGATAAGAAGGCAATGTGCCTTAAAATTGATCTTGCAAAAGCCTTTGATAATGTAAACAGGTCAGCTCTCCTCAATTTCATGCAATTGCAAGGTTTCAATTGTCAATGGCTTAACTGGATTGATGAATGCATTTCCAAACCCTCCTTTTCCATCCTTATCAATGGCAGCCCTAATGGATATTTCCACTCCTCGAATGGGCTAAGGCAAGGTGACCCTCTCTCCCCCCTTCTGTTTGCCATAGCTATGGAAATGCTATCTGTTTCTCTTGAAAATGCCAATGCTTTGGGCCTCATCTCCACTCCCTTCTCTGTTGGCAATCTATTCATCACCCACCTGTTGTTTGCTGATGAACTTATGATATTCACCCATGATTCTACCATTGCGGCCAAGGGTATAATGGATTGCCTAAAAAACTTCTCGGGCATTAACATTAATAAAAGTGAAGTTTTCTTTTCAGGTACATCTCAAAGCAACAAGCGAGAGATTCTAAATATTCTGAACTTCAAAGAAGGCAAAATTCCAATGAAATATTTGGGCCTCCCCCTTATATCCTCAAGGCTATCTGCTGCTGATTGTGCTGCCTTGGTTTCCAAAGTCAGAAAGAAGATTGACTCTTGGAGTTCTAAAAATCTTTCCCAAGCCAGAAGATTAGAGCTCATCAAGACAGTATTAAGCTCCTTCCAAATTTTTTGGTCCTCTACCTTCAACATGCCTCGTGGTATTCTTGCTATTCTGGAAAAGAAATTTCAGGATTTCTTATGGAAAGGGGGCCTCTGGAAATAATCCTCTTCACACGATTAGCTGTGATACTATTTGTAAACCAAAGCTAGAAGGGGGTCTAGGAATCAGGAAATTGGATGATATGAACCAAGCGCTCCAACTAAAGCTTCTTTGGAATATCATGGCTAATAAAAGCTCCCTATGGACTTCCTGGGTGCATCATAAATACATCAAATCCAAAAACTTATGGTCCATTCCAATCCCCTCGTGACCTTCCTGGGGGTTAAGAAGCATTCTCAAATCTCGTGAGATGGCAAAGAACTTCATATGCTATAGTGTGGGAGATGAAACTAAGATCGATCTCTGGTCTCAACCCTGGCACCCCCAAGGACCCCTCTGCAATCTCATATCCAGGTCAAACTCAGTTATTGATCTTAGTCGTGCCTCTCTCCTATCTGATATTCACTTTGAAAACTCTTGGAACTCAATCCTAGACAAAGCCTCCCATGTTCAGGAAAAGTCTCTGCTGATGAATTCTGTTTTTAACACAAATGGTTCAAATACCCCGATTTGGAAGCCCTCTACTGATGGTATTTACACGGTGAAAGGTGGCTGGAATATGTTTCGTGTCAAGACCCCAAAACCACCATGGGCTAACTCTGTTTGGTTCAAAGGTTCTGTTCCCAGGTATGCTGTTACTACATGGAAAGCATTCCACTACAGGCAGAGCACTAAGGATCGACCGACTTTCAAAGGCCCTCTCCTTGACAGCAGGTGTGTTCTGTGTAATGCTGCCCCTGAAAGTGTAGATCATTTATTTTCAATTGTGGATTTTCCGCTTGGATTTGGAGATCCATCCTTCGAAGATGCAATTTTCGGAGGAAGCCAAATAAATCCCTCCTGAAGAAAGAGGAATGGATGCGTAATCATTCCTCCGGAAATGGGCAGGCGGCCACTGTCCTGAAATTCTGCTTCTCCCTCTCTATCCATCGAATTTGGTGTGAACGAAACAGAAGAATTTTTTAAAACTGCTCCAGAGACAAAATGCACATCCTAAAAGATATCCTGTTGGAAGCCAAAGTGAAAATCAATTCTCTGAACATCTCTGACTCCAATTGCAGCTGGTTAGTTCAAACTGCGATAAATTTCGGCTATAAATTCTCGGAAAAATAGCTCATCCCAAGAAAGTGCTCTTGGATTCCCCCTCATGTTGGCGAAATCAAGATTAACTCGGATGCTTCACTCGACAGTAATGGTGGTGGTATTGGAGGCATCCTAAGGGACTCCCATGGTATGGCCATTGCAATGTTTTCGATGAATGTGGACAAGGAAGAGATCTACGAATTAGAACTGCTTGCGATATCCTTTGGAATTGATTTAGCTGTCTCCTTCGGCCTTAAAAATCTCTGGTTAGAATCCGATTCCAAATTTGCAGTACACATCATTTCAGGAGTCTCGCCTATCCCCTGGAAAAAAGCAACTCTAGTTGCCCACAATAGAAATGTTTGCAGCTCCCTCATCTCCTGGCGCATCCATCGCTCTTGGAGGGAAGCTAATAATGTGGCAGATGTTCTCAAAGCGGAGCTTCCCGCATAAGGGATATCCCATCCCCTTAGCTCTTGCTCCTCCTTTCCTCCTTCAATGCCTGAATCGAGATAGATTGGGAGAAATCTGTGTCAGATTGTAATTTGTTGTGTTGCCATCTGGCCTTTGGCATCCTTGCCCCTCTGTAATCTCTTCTCTATGTTCTTCCTCCTTATTAGATATCAGATATCTGGTCAGGGTCCGCCTAACCCCAGCTTGCTCATCAAAAAAAAAAATAGCCGATGCACGAAAAACAAGAAAATAAACAAAACAATTGATGAAAAATCAATTTTATGATACTGACATATTGTAGTTTCACATTTATTAGTTGTGAATCGCTTGATTTTTTTGCTATCCATACCCGACACACCAACTTATGAAAATCAATGTGTTTTCTATCTGTAAAGGCAAATACTGTTATTTTTCCATCAATATAAGTAATGCACCCACATCCTTCTTTATTTTCATAAACTTATTGATAGATAATGTTTCTAAAGGGACATGATTTGGCAAAATGATATCACCTTTTGTTCTACCAAGTCTCAAATAATTTCAGACTTGAATCCCTAACCAGAAGCATATTGGGCAAGATTTTAAATTTCGGTTTAGGAATGAGTTTCGGTCCTCACCAAAACCGAAATTTCGGAAGAAATCAATCGAAATCAAATTGAGTAATATTTTATCCCGTACCAAATTTTGGCCAAGATAATATTTCAGAAATTTCAGCTGAAATTTCGAAATTTCAGAAGAAATCAATCGAAATCAAATTGAGTAATATTTTATCCCGTACCAAATTTCGGCTGAAATTTCGGGATAATATTAAATATTAAATAAAATCTAGATTTTTTCGTAATATTCCTCGAAATTTTAGGGAAAACGAAATTTCGATAAAAACAGTAGAAAACCCGAAATTTCGGACAGAAATTTTGGATTTCGGTCGAAATTTAAAACCTTGCTATTGAGTTACAGAAGAACAGTAGAAAACCCATGAGATGATTAATCACAAGCTAATTGAGGCATTTTATCTTTTATATTCATTATAGAAACAGAAATGCAAGAAGCGTCTTTATTAAGTTTTCTCTTAATTGATGAGTTGGACGGGGATGCTTAGTAAGAAAATAATTGGAGAAAGATCCACTCCATCAGATGACCGAATTCTCTTCATTTGTCTCTACATTTACAAAACGGTGCAGGTTTGTGTGCATTAAATTTTTTTATTTTAATGGACACAGGTACATCACAAATTTGGAGTAAGAATAATCAAGCATAAAAAAACTAAGATGCCAACAGTCGTCACAACACAGATAATGACCTAAAATAAAACTTACTATGCAAAAAAAATTTCAAGCAGAGCTTAAAATTTAGCTGAAACTAACAATACATGAAACTATCTAGTGAAGTTTAAATGTTCCATAAGCATTCCTAAAGATATAATCATTCCTAAAAAGGCACGAACCAACAGTGCTTAAAATTTTCTGCTGCAAAGGTTGATCGAGCTAAGAGATCCTCCTTAAAACAATAACGGCTTGGTGTGTCTAAACAAGATAAACTTCTGAAACTTGTTGGAGGCAATACTCTTAGGTTTCCTAGGATGCTAAGGAGGGCAAGAACTCAACCTTCTTCCATCAAACCGCCATGGTGATGCAAATAAAAGTGCATGTGGAGTACTCACAAATCAATGTGGCATGGTAGACGGTTGCACGTACTTAAAACACCAAATGGCAACCATCAAAGTTTCTTAAAAGGTTATCAAAAATGGCTTGTCTCAGCAGAGCACTAATCTCTGTCAAAAACACATATAATAGAATTGTTTTCACCCATGATGCACTATGTAATGGAGCCTC
Source organism: Tasmannia lanceolata (assembly GCF_043159265.1). Taxonomy (NCBI): domain Eukaryota; kingdom Viridiplantae; phylum Streptophyta; class Magnoliopsida; order Canellales; family Winteraceae; genus Tasmannia; species Tasmannia lanceolata. The sequence goes on along the minus strand of NW_027518684.1, from coordinate 29,145,349 downwards.
TCGGTTAAATCCACAAACTTTGAATCCATGAGGATCAGACCTAAAGATCAGTGCTGGTTTTTATTGGAAAAATTTCAAGAATGAAAACTATGCCTAGATGCTCTTTGATGTAGCAAAGGAAACATGTAATAATACTCAATATTCTTTATTAAAAAATATACTCATAGATCCAGTGGTTAAAGAAACTTCAAGTAGATTGACAACCCGAGGAAAGGACAATTGTGCTCACTATTAGTTGAATTGCATTCCCATCCTTGTGTTCCACCTAATGGTGCAATTGCATGTCTTTTATTTCAAGCCTTGCAATTCCAATTGGGACAGACCTTTGTTTTTCCTTCATATGTGAGAGTTATGTCTTTTAATTGGAAACTTGGCATTGCAACCATATTAAGACTGAATGCTACCAAGTGCGTTTTAGTTGCTGCTCACTTGTGATTATCAACTGTTGAAAAATGATTGTGCTCGGAATTCTGGCATTGACTAACTTGCTATTAAAGAATTAACCTAGGTCTGTGAATTGAGTTAAAGTTTGGTGAGTTATGTGCATCAATTACTTCCCAAACGCCCACGAAAAGCTCCTAACTTACTAGTTATAAAACTAGTCCTAAAATTCCCCTTGAAAGCCTCACAAAGGTTGAGGATTATTTGGAAATTCCAAGGGGGCTGACTACTCCAATTCCCGACAACACTCAAGTGACGCTCCCGCGGCCTTACCCTGAATCACGTGGCCCATGGGAGAAACTTATGCCCAATTTAGTGTTTGTTGATCATTACTTCATAGCTAGGGAGACTAGGAGCATGCCATTGTTTAGCTTGCCTTGGCAAAGATATGCTTATTATGGATTTGTTTAAATAAGTCCGTAGTTATGGCTTGGGAGACTGCATGTAGAATGCTGAAACATAAAGGCCTGAAATGATGCCCATTTGGGGAGGGTAATTGGGATGACTAGCTCAAGCCCCTACATGCAGTGGGTTACATCTTTATATTTTTCTTCAGCCCATATTTCTCCAAGCATAGGTAGGTCACTTTTTTATTTATTACACACCATTGATAGATTGCTACCTGATTAATGGCATTTTCTCGAAATTTCGGACCGAAATTATCGAAATATCCGAAATTTGGGACCGAAATTCCAAAATTTCTGCCGAAATTTGGAATTTTGTGAAATTTTGAATTTCAGGAAATTTCGGTTTCGGTCCCCACCGAAATCCGAAATTTCGGATTTCGGCCGAAATTTAAAACCATGACTACAACACATGTAATCAATTCACAAGTTCAAGAATATCAAAGATATATTTTCATAACCAAAATCATGTTATATAATTACAATTCTATTTCAATACTTCAATAACTTCTACCCTTCTATAATTCTATTACTCCTAAATATAACATGCTAGATGACTTCATACCAATTAAAATTTCTATCACACTGTACTGAGGATATGGATAAGTGAAGAATCATCCTCTATGGACACTTCTAGCTAGACAGGACCGATAAGCTTGGACAAAAACTCATCAAGCAACCAAGTGTTACAACCGCACTAGGGGAAGAGGAAGAGTGTCTGGATGGCAAGGACATGGGCATGGGAGGTGGTCTAGATGGAAATGAAGATGAAGATGAAGATGAATCAGAGTGGCTCTTTGTGTTGAGACAATTAGAAAACTACTTCGATCCTTATTGTGTTGAATATTATTTGTGATTTACGTTTTGTTTAAGAACTTAATAGGTCTCAAAACAGCCAATTTTGATTCTTGTAAGACTAAGTGGATGCTTTAACCATGAAATCGTTTGTTTCTTTGTTAGTTTAGGTTGTTGTGGTGTTTTTTCTATTTTATTTATAATTTTTTACATTTACAAATTTTTTTTTTAAAAACACGTCTTTTACAAAACAAAACAATGAAATGGGAAGAATGTTGAGACATTCCATTCAAAAGAAACAAAACAACCAAATTGGAATTGGCACTATGCTACACAGACTCACACCCAATTTCTCCATGTTGTGTCTGCCCCATACCCAACTAAAGACAAAGTGCTATGAATTTCAAACAACAAAATTAGATTGAATTTCAGTTCCAAATATTCATAAAAAAATCTCACTATGCTACTAAGCTCTGTCATGAATCGCATGCACAAGATACCCCGTATGCCAAAACGGCCGAAATGGAAAAAATATGATAAGAAATAAAAGTACCATAGGTCTAACAGAATAGGGTAGACAAATGTAGCTAATCAAAAGGCAAAAAAAAAAAAAAAATCACAACCATTTTCTTAATCGGAGGGCATGATTATGGTTCCAAACTACTAACCTGGCGATAGACTCATTTAGCTAGAATAACTTCTGCACCTCATTACTACCTTTCAATGGAAGCAAGAAATTAGGGCTTACACTTGTAAAGGAGTTTGCAGCACGATTTACTGATCTTGTAGCAAAAAAACTCAAACAACACAAACAACAAGACGAGCAGATTCCTCATTTTAGATGAGGAAATTATATTTCTTCTAATGGAAATGATATTAGGAGGTGAGGGAAAAGCTACCAAACCCTGTTTTAACATTCAAGATAAAGATCTCTCTCTCTCTCACATCGACGACCAACTGGTTCACCGCCTTTCTTCCTCTCCAAGATTTCCGTCATAGATGGAAGAGGGGGTATGCAAAATGGAGAATTCATATGATGGGTGACCGTGAAAACACGTGAAGTCTTGGAAAACAGGTACGGCCCACTTTTTTTTTGACGATCCAAACCGTTCATCTGTTTGGGCACAACGTAGATAGGTTGTGCCCCAAAAATCATTTTCATAGGATGATCCTAAGCCTCCGATCTGTAGAAGATTCCATAAATGGTTTTTGAAAATCTCCATATTCAGATCAGTTCAGATCGGAGGGTTAGGATTATCCAATCGAAATGATTTTTGGGGCACAACCTATTTACTTTGTACCCAAACAGATGAACGGTTTAGATCATCAAAAAAAGTGGGCCGTACCTACTTTTTGAGACTTCACATGTTTTCACGGCTACCCATCATATAAATTCTATGCAAAAAGAGGATAAAGAGTGGGGAGAGCTAGGGCACCGGTGCGTTGAGAGAGAGAGAGAGAGAGAGAGAGGTGTGCTTTTGGGGGATACGAAATGAAATAAGAGAAATTATATGGTGGCCGACTGTGTGGTAAAAAGGGCAGAGAGAGAGAGAAAGAAAACCTGCCACCCTTGATTTCTAATCCAAAGAAGAGTAAAAAAGGGGGGCTTTTCTTGGATTAAAAATCAAGGGAGGGAGGGTTTTCTCTCTCCAACCTTTCATACGGTCTGCCACCATATAAAATCTCATGTAATAAAAAAGGTATATACAAAAAAGAGGGAATGTAAGGTCAGCAGACGGAAAATGAAAATTTTTACTGCGGTCCCAAAATGAACGTTGCAACAAGGACCACCCATAAATATAAATTTTGAAGACTCACTTTTCTTCTACTGTTTATTGATAAGTTCAAATCTATCGTGAGCTTATTCGGTTCATTGGAAAACTTCGCTCTTAAGACAATACGTGATAGGAGCCACTGCAGAACTAAAAAGTCGAATCAATCTCCTATAGAAGGTTTCTTGATCATGAAGCTTCAGATCTCAAGAATGTCGTGGGGCACCGACCAACTTGTAATAGCCTCAACTTTCTTTGGGTCGACCTTAATACCTTCAATTGAGATCACATAGCTTAAGAAAATGAGACTATTTGTCAAGAACTCGCACTTGAAAAGATTGACATTTAACTTCTCCTCTTAAAGCGTGGTGAAAACTTTCTGAATATGGTCCAAATGCTCTTCTTGACTCCTATTATCAATAAGAATGCCGTTAAAATATACTACAATAAATGGATTGATATATGGCTTGAAGACTTAACTCATGAGGCACATAAAGGTACTTGGAGCACTTGAAAGTCCAAATGGGATAATAAGTCCTTCATATAATCCATCACGAGTTTTAAATGAGATCTTCCATTCATTTTCGGGTTGCATCCAAATTTAATGATAGGCACTCCTAAGATCCAACTTTGAGAAGACTTGAGAATCGGCAAGTTTCAAGTCTTGGAATGGTAAAATGGTTTTTGTTGTTTATTGCTCTACCGTCAATGCACAATGTCCATGAGCCATCTTTTTTTGGAACAAGTAAACATGGGATGACACACGAGCTCATGCTTTTACGTGCAATTCGTTTGGTGATGAGCTCATTAATTTTCCATTAAAGTTCTTCATGTTCCTTTGGACTCGTTCGATAAGCCACCCTTTTTGGAAGAGTCGAGCCTGGAACGAAATCGATACAATGGTGGATGCTTCTCATAAGATGTAACCTGGGAGGGATTTCATCTGGAACATCATTTTGGAACTCCTCAAGGATTGGTGCAAGCTTTGTAGGGAAAGAATTATGTTCCTCATTAGCTTAAACAACAAAACAACAAGTAGAGCACCGAATATGCCATTTTCCTTGATCTTTTGATCAAATTTGGTCGTGGAAAGAAAAATGTTACTCTCCTCGTCAGGTTTGAGTCCTCTTTCTAACCTAGAGGGAGCCAAAATTACCTTAACTTCATCCTTGACAAAAGAGTAGGTGTTCTTGAAGCCATCGTGGATGACTTTGCAATTGATCCCAAGGGCGCCCCAAAAGTAAATGACATGCATCCAAAGGTATAATGTCACACCAAACTTCATCTCTATACATAGTGCAAATAGAGAAAGAAATAAGACAGTGCTTATAAACCTTTATCTTGTTTCCATGATAAATTCAAGAGAAAGTGTAAGGATGAGGATGAGGTTTGATCTTGAGGTTCAATTTCTCCATCATTTATGATGTGTCAATATTTTCGCAACTATCCGGATCAATGATAACATTGCAAATATTGCCATGAGAAGTACAATGGGCATGAAAAATATTGTTGGAACGCCAATCGTTATCTTCTTTGGAGTGGTCCATGTTCATAGCTCTCAGGACCATAATGAGCTCACCTTCATCGCTATGGGTGACCTTTTCATCTTCTTGATGCTCTGTCGTCGGTTATTCATAATCGAGATCATGTAATTCATCATTTACATGAGTGAAAACTTTGCGATTGAGGCACTCCGATGCAATGTAACCTTATCCTTAGCATTTGAAACATTGGGGCAACAAAGGATTAGGCTGTATATAAGCTAGAGTTGAATCACACTTAGGAGGTCGGGAGAAGTTATTTGAGGGATGAGAATAAAACGCAATCCCCTAGTTAAGAGTCGACTCAAGACCTAGATTTCGTTGAAGGACCAATAAGATTGGAGTTGCACCTTTTCTTGGATGTCATGCCTCAACCCCTAGATATCGAGCAATGGTTTGTTCTTCGGGTTCGGCAACTCCACATCGCACCTTCCAATTTTTGACCTCTTCTGTGTATTCATCTATGGAATGAGTCTCGTCATGCCCCAAACTGCACTCCCGACTAGGCACATGGCAGCGCCATACACCTGCAAGGTAATCCCTACAAGTATGCAAGGGTAAGCAAAATAATATCAGATCCATTCATGGCATAAACTATTCTATAGTGTTTTACAAGAATTTAAAACAGAGTTCTCACTATAACATTCTAACCAAACATCACTAAATTAATTATTTCTCAGCAATATCTCAATACAAATAGTCACTATTCTAGATTAAACAAAGTCCATAATACAAATCACGCTCCCTCGAGATCTCCACAACGATCAAAATCTAAAAATTGATAAAAAAAAACTCAGTCAGACAAAGCCCAGTACATAATAATGTGTTACTTTAGTGTAGGTCTATGCATGCCAAGGAACAAAACGGATCACACAATAAGGCCAAACTAAGGTACAAAGTTTCACATGGAACAAGTGTCATGAATCCTGGAGTATAAGTCGTACGAAAAAGGGTGAGTAAACGAGTATCATGATCAACAATCTTAGAACATAGGTATTGTGGACCCGATCCGTGATAGGCGGCAAGGGAAAGAGTCCCTACCACCCTCTGGATCATCCACGTGTGAAGGAGAGCTCTGCCAAGGAACTCTCAAAACGGATGCCACCCTCATAGCATAGCACGAGTGGCGATATAAAAAGAAAGAGATATGTCTCGATCCGGAGCCAAGGCTCGAAACCAAGACATACCTGAAATAAACTCAGAGTCGCCATCCATGGATATGCCATGGAACCCTAAAATCAAATCCTCTGTGCAATGGATAACCAGAAATATATATGGGTTCGTGCCTGGTTATGAATGGGGAAGGTCTGAGAGCACCCCCAATTCGTCCTAGTGCAAGCACTTGGTCTCTTATGCCATTTTTATTAACTCCAAAGGAGTTTGGGTAAAAATCATGTGAAATGGGAACAATCCTCAGGAATCGTCTACCTAAGCATGCATTTCCTGAGGATAAAGATAATAAACACATATAAAATAAAATGAAAGATGTGTCACCTAAGCATAGCTAGGTTATGAGTGACAAACCTAATGGGTGTCTAAATTCTAGTGGGCATACACATACAAGCTATAGCTAAAGGTACAGTATCAGTACAAGAAAGTAAGAAAACACATCAAAACATAAAACACAAATCAATCCTATATATGACAGTAACACTTTAGACTTTTTTAAGGCTTTTTAAATATTTTTGATGTTTTAAATTTCTAATGTTTTTGAGTTTTAAATGTTTTAACATGTTTTTTGAATTTTAAAGTTTTGATTTCACCCTTTCGGTCAAAGACCGGAGGGAACATACAAAGTAAAGCCCTAGGGCCAAACCCTAGGGCAAATAGGGGAAACCCCTAAACAAGGTAAACTAATGAACAAGGATAAAGACAACGATCTAAACTCCCAAAAGGTAAAGCTCTAATAAGACTGTGCTAGTCCTTAACAAAATAAGAGTGATGACAACACCAAGGAGAAGCTCCTAAAAACAACTAAAGAAAATGAGTCAAAGACTTTCTAATACCGCTATTAAAGGATGAGTGAGCCAAAGGCTCTCTAATACTACAACTTAAAGGAGGAATGAGTCAAAGACTCTCTAATACTACCACTAAAAAGGATAAATGAGTCAAAGACTCTCTAACACTCTATAAAGGGGGACAAATAAGACATAGCATGTCTTTTAGCTCAAAAGAGAGACAAACCGGGGAGGTTCTATAAATGAGGCATTGTATGCCTTCAATGGGAAAATGCGGGCTCTAAGCAACGAGGCTTGCTCCCAGAGGAGAACTGCCTAACGAGACAAAGCGTGTCTCCTATGATGGAACTCGCTAATAAGACCACAATGGTCTCCTAAATGAGGAAGAGAAACCATCATCTAATGGTTTCTAAAAGACTAGAGGAGTCTACTAAATAGAGAGGGGGACACTACTTGGACTAAACAAGTCCCCTGAGGCCGGGCTTGCTCTATAGAGACACAAATTGTCTCTCTAAAGGGGAGGCTCCGACTATTGTCATCATTGCCCTTTCAACATGAATAACTTGCTACCACAGATCCCCTAATGAGCATAATAAAATAAAATCAAATGAGGTCTAAATGGATAAACTATGCATACGATAGCAGACATGATGATATACTCATTTAAGAATAGTATTTTCTCATTTGGGCCATCGCATTTGGCTTAACCAGGTGATAAATTCTTATATGCTAGAAAGAATAATCATACTTTCACTAGAACATATATATCTCCCCATTTCAACCTTATATTACTGACATTCCAACTGTTATCTTTATCATAAACCTCAGCGCAAGTAAAATTATATCAGGAGATATCAACTAACATATTGCAAGCCGTATATATATATATATATATATATATATATATATATGAATGAACAAATACTATGAAATTAAACACATTAGAAGCCCAAGAACCGCAATTGAGACTAAAATTTTATTTTTCTGCACCCTGTACAGACCTCTTGACTATATAACTCAAAATGAAAGGGTATTCTAAATGTCACATTGAGGTGTGAAATGCGCAGACTCCAAACTAAAGTGTTTCACATATCAAAGTAAAAAAAAAAATGGCTATCAAATCTAAAGTGAAGTGCAAAATACAAGTATCATCATGAAGTGGTAGATCGTGATTCACATCAACAGGGTGAATAACAACCAAAACTGTTATTGCCCTAACCAGAACAAGAGTGCATACACTACCTTGCTTCAGGAGATACACAATACTTCAAATTTCATCATTATATCAACATTAGAACTATAGTAATGCCACAAATAAATACAAATATTAAAAAAAAAACCCTTACAATGGCATTCCTCCTTTTACTCATTTTCAAAGCTAGTCCAAAATATAGTAGGCATTTAATAGCTAATAAAGTTATGAAAGAAAGATAAATGAAACTCAGAACATATAGAAATGATAACATAGCTGTGCTGATTAAACAGATCCAAATCAACTTTTACTAGGTCTTTTTGCAAATCAAATAAAATATGCTGCCCGTACGCCAACACTTGACCAGCAATCATATAAGATCGAGATATATATATATATATATATATATATATATATATATATATATATATATATTTTAAGGATAGTTCTCAATCAGTACTGTGCATAATGGAAACATGTAGATGACTCATGTTATATGACAATATGAATAACTTTCTCTTTGACACTAACACTTTAAAGAATAACTACCATGGCAGAACTTTTATTAATCTTACAAAGAGACAATCAGCAATCACTATTTTTACACAATAAACTCAAATTTCACTTAATCCCCTCCCTATGAGCTTTCCTCATGAAACCAGACATGCTGGGTACAGCATGGTTCTAACCATCCCTCACCATACTTCCCTCAATAAAAAATACTTGCCCAATCATAACCAATGGTCTTAGGGCCAAAGCCTGGCTTTCGCCTAATACTCCATCTAATGTCTATCCCCATGTCTCAAAAGATCTTAATCATTAAATTATATTTCTCACACACCTAAAGCTCATCAACAATAACACCTCTTCATGCTAATTTTTACTATGGAAGATCACATAACCATAATGCAGACATTATTAGCCTGAGCTTTGATCATAGCTTAAAAACAGGCATGCAGACAGGGATAGTCATGTGTCTTTTGACAATTAAACACATTAAATTTGCACTTTAGAGCTCAAACATTGTAGACTCACATATTTTTAATGGCCAAACAAAGATATAAAAAAATCAAAGAGCAAAGCACCCAACCCATGTTCTTTGGACTTCAAGAGGTAAACAAATGTTCAAACAAAATTGAAGAACAAAGTATTTTGGTCCAAGCTATTGATATTTCTGCAACCAAATATTCTTTAGGCTCCTTTTGGACCATCATAATGAAACTATCATATGGTTTCAAGATCGGAACAAGATATTCTTATACAAAGTAATTTTAAGTATTCAACTGAGAAGTCATTGGCGAGAGTAAAGAAGAAATGCATGCATTGGACTGTGATCATCTCAGTACAGGAATTGAACTTTGCTCACTTTCAACATCCCCATCAGCCATGATCATTGCAATTCTTAAAATAAAATTAAGTATAAGAAGCTGATGATATTAAGAGAGTCAAACTGGCTAAGTACAGCAGCAAATATGGTGATATGCCTGTCAAGAGACCAACAACAGCACTACTATTTTCGATCAATCATATTCAGCCTCTCCTATTTTTTTTTTAATTTCAAGATGTTGGCAAAGAAAGAAATGGCCCTTCAACCTATTGTAACTCCAATACCTCATGACAATGATACTATCTAGCTTAGATAAATACACAAATTCATCTTGTTTACTAGAAGAAAAGGTAATTTAGCATAGCCAATAAATACAATCTTAAATTATGGTAGTACCCATATCAACGGTTCTTCGAAAGACTCAATTATAGGCAAACATAATTTGTCTAGCACATGAGAATGCACAATGACAAATATGACCTGAGATTTAACAATTGCAAAAGTAGCAGTGAGGGATCACATACTCGCAACCACAAGGCTTATCTTTATCAAAGATTAAAACATTCAAAGAATTAAAGCAATAAGAAACTGAATTCTAAATATATATATATATATATATATATATATACACACACACACAAGCACATGACTGATTTCCCAAAGACTACTATGTTTATATGGCTGAAATGCCAAAGTATGAGCATGATCACAAGGTATTTATAATTCAGACATAGACAATTCCTAAGGGATACAGGCGTCAATACATGATCAAAATTCGTTATTTCTCTGGGCATGCCACATAAGGTTCAGATCAAATAATAATAAAAATAAAAGGTTCAGATCATATAAGGTCAACCTTATTCTGATGCTTGTCCAGATGCTCAATATGAAAGATACCAATGAAATTAGAACTGAGAACAGGATTTTGCTTCTTGATCATGAGATATAATAATCAAAGTTTCAGATAGTCTAATTATCTTCTCTTAATCAAAGTTCTATTGACTAATGAACAAAATTTCATTCGAATGTCAATCATATGAGCCTCAAAACTTGTACAGGGAATCCACACACAGAGAAATAATAATAAAAACAAAAACACATTCCTAGCCACTGATAATAATTATAAGAATCAAAATAATACAGAAATACAGAATTGTGAGGAAGAGTACCTTCTTCAGATTAGGTTGCAAATCTCTCGATCATTTCTCGCCTTCTCATTCGTTACCTTTTCTTCAAGGATCGTGAAATTGCTTTGAATGAAATTTTGCTCAATATGCGGATCCACTTGCAAATGATGTCTCCTTGCTCAAAATTAAATGGAACGCCCGAATTTTATCCACTAACAATGAGATCCGAATCGGTAACAATTAGATCTAAAGAGTATATGAATAGATCAAGGGTTTGGAGTCCTGGATCTAAGATTTAGATACAAATCTAAAGCTTGAGAGAAAGAGATCAAGGTAGATGTTGCAGAAAACGAATTCTAGAATTTAGAGGGTTTGGATTGAGAAAAACAAAAGAAGGATGAATAGATTTCTATCGAATCTGGTAAGGAAATGAACGGAGGTTGAAGAAAAATGATCAAATTCCGGTAAGGTCACCGGATTTGCAATGAATTTGGTTAGAAAAACCAGATCTGAGCCAAAACTGATCGGAGAAAGAGGCATGAAGGGGGAAAAATGAAGAATGTTATTTCTGGAAAAACTTACACAGATTTAAGGTGCATATGGCCGGAGGATGATCAGAGCTTGGATTATGACCGGTAAATCTGCCGGAGAAAATGAAACAAGATGAGATACGCTCTCCTTCTCTTCTCTCTACAACTCCCTCTCTCTCTCTCTCTCTCTCTCTCTCTCTCTCTGCTTGTCTTAGATCTCTCTCTCTACTTTTCTCCTCAGATCTCAGATCTGAGATAACAATGATCGGCCGGAGTTGGAGGTTCTCGATGGGGATTTGGGGTTTAATGGAGGTGGAGGAAGCTAGAAGAAGAAGAAAAGGGGAAGAGGAGTCGGGTATTGGGATGGAGAGATGGTGGTGCAGACCGGAGAAGACGATCGGAGGGAGAAAACAGCGAAATCTCTCGCTCTCTCTCTGGATTTCTCACGAAAATGAGCTCTCTTCCTTCTTTTTTTATTTATTAATTTCTATATATACTCATATAAAGGCTACTGATATTAGCACACCACAAATTGATGGGCGCACCGCATTTGATAGGCGCACGAAAATTGATGAGGCGCGCTCGCCAGATTTGTCTTATTCGGCTTGGGCGCGCCCATTACAGGATAATTCACCCCCCTTCTCAACCTGATATTCCCTACTGCGGATAAATCACTCCCCTTATGCATTTATACTACGCTTCATTCTCGGCTCGTCCTATTTGCCATTTCTCGGCAGATTCTGCCGAAACTTTACGTAGACCTCGGTGGGACCATAAGCTACTCCAGGGTTCAATTTGGGACCCCAACTCACTGATTTGACGAGGCTTCGCACAAGCGACGCGAACTTGGGGCCGGTCAAAATGGGGCGTTTACAGGTATCAATTCAAAAGTATGGAATGTTATGTTGTTCAATAAACAGAGTCAAATAGAGCGCAATTGTCCAACGAAGTCATAAATCATAGGTATCAATTCCAAAGGTATCATATATCATGTTTGATCAATGAACAAAGTCTGAAGAAGAGCATTACGACTTTATGGTCATCGGCCTAGTCCAAAATGAAAGTTATTGATATCATCGACCGCCCATGGTGTCAGAACTAGTTCTTCATATATTACATACCTGTCGAAAGGGCCAACGTTCCTTCCCACTGACAGGATCCCTATAACAAGTGTGCTACACCCAAAATGGTAGATTCCATATAGCCAATGAACTATCCCCAATTGGTAGAGTCCATATAATCCTAAGCCTCCACAAGAAGTGTCCACATGGCAATAGGGTCAAAGAGCACGAAGATCAAAAAACAATTTTCACATAGGTTTCACAAGATATTTTAATGTAACAGGGTACACATAAGCATGTGAAGTTCAAGAAATGACAAAAGCCCAAGAATACTACAAAGTTCAAATAAATATGGTAAACAAGCATGGGTTCCATAAGAAGTCCAATAGGTCTAAGGTTTTCATCACAAACAAAATAGACAATGTCCTGAGGATTACGATAGTCACAATGGTCATGGGGTTAATATGGTAAGCATACTAGATCGAAGGTAATTACTAAAAATTTCATACACATAAACGAAATTGAACAAATCATAGATGCAATGGTTCAAAATTAAACAGAAGTAACAAACACCAAAGTAATATGATATTACGTACCTTGAAAACACAAATCCAATTTCTTCGAAATTTGAACCCAATCACCTTGTTCGAAGGGTTTTCACCCCCGGGCGAAATTGCTATGCCCAACGGAACTAGAAATCGGGTAGAACAAAACTTTTCTCTTTGATTTCACCCGTTAACCCAGGATCCTATGGTCTAGATGATATGATGGTGATTTAAATAAAAACATAAGACATAAAAATACCTTTGTGACTGACACTAATATCAGCCTCTACTTGATCTACTCCTCGAACGGTCACCAACAATCTGATCGCGCGGACCCGCAAGTTGAACCGATGGATTCCTTCAAATTGCGCGAAGGGAAGTTGAAGAACTTTTCTTCAGACATATGTACTGATCTACTTCAATACCTTTGGATGGGAATTTGAATTTTCTTGATAGATCTTTAGGTTTTCTCAAAATGATTTAAACTAGAATTGAAAAAGTAGGAGATAAAGAGAGAAAACTTGAGAGTAGAGGAGAGAGATAGTCTTGGATGTTTTTCCCAAGAGAGAGCATGAATTTTCCAGCCTTGATTATCCTCCAAAAACTTGCTATGATGGTTTATATAGAGTTGGTTTCTTATTTTAATAAATTCCTAAAGTTCTCTCATAATTTGACTCAAATTGGAAAAACTAGTTAAGTAGACTTTGGATTTTGGAAACCAACACAAAGTGGGAACCTATGGAGGTTTCCTAATATCATTGGGCATATTTCCAACCTTGAAAAAATGTGGTTTGCTTGTGTTGGGCATTTTTGTATGTGGGGCCTACCCTGGTGCAGGTGCATTCCCACTACGAAGTTGCTGGCCAATTTTTGACTTCGTTTTTGGACTATTAAATTACCGAATCTAGAATAGTAATAAAATACAAAGTTGCAGCCCTTTCAAATTTGTTTAAAACGAGTACTTGCACACTCATTTTAGCCTAAAGGTCAGAGAGTTATGACTGTTTTAGTAAAACGGGTCTATAAGCTAAATACACACTTCTTATTTAATTTTTCTAATTAGATAAACGTATTTCCTCCCATCTAATGGAATAAAAGCTCCATCCATTATATTCTATAATTTTGAAAATACCCCTATGTTAACAATTTAACTCTTTGGATATTCTAAATGTGTCCTACAATGTGTATACACCAAAGGAACTATGTAATTCTTTTCCCTCGTACCAAATGCGACAAATCTAGTCCGTCTGTGTAATCTAATAAATGCGGGACCCTTATCCAAAGGATATAAATAGGTCATTCGAGTTGTGAGTGGGATCGTTGTAGGGATCCGGCGGTCAATACTGTAGAACCTAACGATGGGCCCCACTGCGAACTGGCTCCGTAGTTAACAACTACAATAGCATTGGATTAGTGGCCTCCATCGAGACGTAACCCTAATGATGACTATCGAATCATCATACTCCTAATCAAATCTAATATGTGTAATTCCCTTCTCCATTCCACATCTACTGAGTTGAGTCCTACCAAGGGTGGAAAACTACTACCCTCTGGGTGCCCACACAGTATATGACGTAGAGCAAACGATGAAAACGATGAAGAAATTTTTGATCCGATCTAGATATAAAATCTACAGCAATTGTGTGGAAATTTTCATGAAAAGATGGCTGATTTGCATGAAACTTAGGAATTGGAATGTTTAAAATACGGAACGGAAAATTTATTCTCTCAAACAAAAATTCATATGATCTAAGAACTATAAAGACGGATAATGCAGAGAAAATTGGAAGAATTCCCAAGATAGGAAAAGGAAATTACATACTTCATCTGATCTTGCACTCGACAAGATTTTCCCACGCGAAGGTGTCGTATCTTGCACTCGACAAGATGAACCGAAGATCCGAAGAGAAAATGCACATCATTCCATGAAGGTCCAAATCTCTAACGGATGAAACCTCCATATCTTCTCTTGGAACACCTCCAAGCCCCCTACAAACTCCAAACTCTCCAAAAATTACATTTTTAAAACTCTACCTAATCTCTACCCAAGCCCCTATTTATAGGCATTTCACCCCCTTCTAGTGGTCCACACAATAGTGATCCACACAATTACATTTATGGCCCACTCACACACCTACACTTGTAGTTACACAATTACCCACACCCGCCACTACCAAACCACATCATGGCTTTTTTACTTTTTAGCCCATGTTTTATCAAATCTTGGCCGTTGATCTATGTTCATGCCATCCCAAGTCTTGACCTGATCTACATCATACTCCCCCCTTAAAAAGAGCTTGTCCTCAAGCTCAGGCCTTCATCACCAAAATGGTAAAGTCTACCGTCACAGCTTTCTCTTCATAGCTCTCTTCCTTGGATTTGCAATCCCATCATCTTCTTTATGAGCACCAATTTCAGCAACAGCTTTTGAAGTAGAATCTTAATCATGAAACTGTACAAACCTCTGACTCTTCCAATCACACATTCAGCAGCAACAACGAATGAGGCAATATCCAACTGTTATTGAGTTAGCAAAACATCTTAATTTGCTTCAATCGCAACAGTTAGGCCCAAAAATTGATGTTTGGGTTTCAGCAGCAGCAAGGCTATAATTGAATGCATGGAACTTCTGGAACCAATAATTTCAGAGTTGACGAGCAGTCTTCTATCCAATTCAAACCAATGCATGCTGTTCCAAACAGATCTTGCTTAGATTTTAGCATCGCAATCTCTTTCTTTCAAATTATCCAATGTGTTCTAGAAATAAAGGAAATGATACCAATTGTAGCAATTGCAACTGCTTACATCGATAATGAAGTCCTTTGCGGTCTCCTTTCTGTAGTAGCATCAACAACATCTATACGAGCGGAAAAAAATTCTCCACGAATGGGACTACCCAGCAATGTGTCAGCATCTGTCGTCCATTGTTTTTGGCAACAGCAATGGAACCAAGCTTGAAGAAATATCTGATTGATCATATGATGAGTAGTGGAAACCATCAGACTATATTGGTTCGACTGGGCTCTGACCTTCATGAACTACATCTTGCCCTCTGGAGTAACCTTGACGAGTACTGCAAATTCCAAATTGGACCAATCTACTTGTATCTTCAATTTGTTCCATCCTTTCCATTTCTGTAAGTGCTGCTCTCTAAAGATTCAAAAATTATGCCCAAGAGGCTTTCGCTCCCCTACAAATGCAGTTAATAAAGCCGTCTTGGCGTCTCTAACAAATATTCCAGTCCTTACTCAGTAATTGCGTGATGGGTAGTTTGCAACACCGTTCAGGCACAACAAATAGGATACAATTCTGCAGTAATCTATTTTGTTTTATTTCTGCAAACAATTTGCAAATTTCTGCACCCTGCATTGAGTGATTAATGGAATCTTTCAATCTCAAACATGTTGATACTGGCAATGCACCCCAAGTTCAGCAATCTCTGAACCAGATTTTTTTGGAATATAGTACCCATATAACGCCCGTGTGGTTCTGTATTTGAAGCTAAAGAAGATACCATACTCGAGGAAAGAATGATAACACCTCTCGTAAAGCCACGTTACACCAACATTATTATTAACCTTCTTGCATCTATTCCCATATGTGATTCAAAACAGTCTGAGAATGAGATTGAGTTGTAAACAACTTTTATAAGCAGAAGTTTGGACTAAATTGCACTTGGTTCTGAACTTTCTACTTCCACAGATTGCTTAACTGGCCCTTTGGGATGAAGTTCAACTCAAGAGTAATATAATTCCACTTCCATGACGAATAGGGAAACAAGACAGTAACAAGGGCTACACAATAATTGCAAGATTATTCACAAGCATTCCCTTAAAACAACAATCGAATTCTACCAACCTTAGTATGTCAAACCAAAACTAGCTGGAACACAAGGAGACTCGATATGGTAGCACACAACAGGTCTCTAAGCTGGTGATGTTTGGTTTCTTAGAAAAACCTTGAAGTCAATGCTGAATTCATGCCATGCTCCAAATCCAAGTAGTCCTCTAATAAGTAAACACAGGGCTGCATTCTAAAAATCATATTCCAACCAACTCCATCTTCATCCAATACTCAACGACAGCACACTTGGTCATCAATCAGTTTGTAAACCATCAGCCTTGCTTATTCAATCTATTGTTGGTTGTTAAGTTGATGTAGTGAATGAGCAGAAATTCAATCTTTAACATAATGACAGCTTTTTGGCCAGGTATCTATGTGATTTTCGTGGCCTCTTCCTGGTCTGTCAATGAAGAGCATTCACGCAAACATAACATCAAGCATTAGGCATGTAGTTATCTCATAATTTTCCAGAAATGCTCAAACCCAAACGAATTCCTTAGGAGCCTTAAAATCAGCAATTGAATCTCAGTTTACAAACTCAATCGACGGTAAGAGCCCTTAGGTTTGGTGGATAATCAAAACTGTTTTGAAGCTTCCTCCAACTTCCACATGCAAATATCCTCATTGGGGCCATTCAACAAACAGAACACATGCAACATGAAACCTAGGAAAATACTCCTTTCAAATGCCAAGTTGAAGATTTCACTTGCACTCAAACGAACATATACTGTTCTGAGGAGAATTTTGTTGTTCCTAGGGTTGCAAACTTCCATAGAGCAAGGTTTGAGATTGGCAATACCACTAAAATATTAAGCTTCTAATAACACAGAGAATTTGAAAAGGTTTCTATGAGATCCCTGAAATCAGTTCATATGGATTGGATTCTTGACAAAATCCCTTAGGACTATTGGAAGACCAATAAGATGTAATCTAGCTACTACATCTGGTTTACCCTCTTGTGAACATTGTACATCAAACAGAAAGGAATATTCAGGAAGGCACCACAAGGGGAGATCGCTGAGTTGCTTCATGCCACCGAAATGCAAGTCTTATGAAAAATGGCTCAAATTCTCAGAATTTAGAATTCCAACCCTAGGCCTTTTCACACTGAGACCTTTATGCAAGTAGCAAGTAGGGTTTGAGGGGTGTTGAGTGACGGTTTATAAAACCAGCTCCACAACAAGAAATCACGCCAATTTAAAACTGATTTGCATATGATGGGCTTTAATTCATAAACTTATAAAACAATGAATTGGCAATATCCCTCAGAGTTTATCTATATTGGAGGTTCTCCAAATGATCCAGAACTGGGCGGTCTGATTAGCTGAACAGGAAAATCAAGCCAAGAATAATCCTTCCCCACACGGAGATCAATGAGGCTTTGATGAAGAAAAACCTATGAATAGTTTTTATAAGCAGCAAAAGATGAAATGATATTGCCGTCTCCTACTACATCCGGTAAACCACATGGCAATCCTTCTCGGGAAGGATTTTCACTCCATAGATTCCAAACAACAAAAATAAGCTGTAGAACTAATTTTCCCAAATCAAGGAGCAGAAAAGATGTAAAACTCAGAAATTTCCAGGATTGCAAAAGCTAAGGAGTTTTGCAAGATCGGCTCTGATACCATTTTGACGCATTACAAGCGGCGAAAACGACGAAGAAATTTCAGATCCGATCTAGATCTGAAATCTACTTCAAATGTGTGGAAATTTTCATGAAAAGATAGCTTATTTGCAAGAAATTTAGGAATTGGAATGTCTAAAATACGGAACGGGAAATTTATTTTCTCAAACAGAAATGCATATGATCTAAGAACTACAAAGAAGGATAATGCAGAAAAAATTGGATAGAATTCCCAAATAGGAAAAGGAAATTACATACTTCATGTGATCTTGCACTCGACAAGATGAACCAATGATTAGAAGAGAAAATGCACAACACTCCATGAAGGTGCAAATCTCGAACGGATGAAACCTCCATCTCTTCTCTTGGAACACCTCCAAGCCCCCTGCAAACTCCAAAATCTCCAAAATTACATTTTCAAAACTCTACCTAATCTCTACCCAAGCCCCTATTTGTAGATATTTCACCCCCTTCTAGTGGCCCAGACAATAGTGATCCACACAATTACATTTATGACCCACTCACACATTGTAGACACCCCATTTTGACCGTGCCCTAAATCCTCCATGTTTGTGTAAAACCTCATCAAATCAAAGACTTATGGCCTCTAATTTTACCCTAAGCTAGGTTAGGGTCCCACCGAGGTCCCCGCAAAATTTCGTCAAGATCCGAGCACGTTTGCCTAATGAACGAGCTAAGACAGTGTCATGGTACAAATACGCAGAAGGGGGGTGGATTATCTTGGAGGAGGCCGACCTACAGCCAAATGGGACATGATTCCTTGGTGTGCTTATCAATTTTTGCGCAACCGCGCGCCCATCAATTTTGTAGTGCAAATATCAGTTACCAAAAATATCTATAAATATGGGACGAGAGCTCCATTTAAGGGACTTTTCATTTTTCGTTTCTATTTTCTAGACAGAGAAAATCCCCAATTTCGAAAACCTAATCCTCATTTCTTTTTCTTTTCCGATCGAGCTCCGGTAAGATCCGGCGAGTCTCCAGCAGGCATTCTCTCTCATCAAATGTAACATGAATGGATTCTTCTACAACTATGGTTCTTCTATTAAACACTCTATATGCCTTGCTATGTGTAGAATACCCTAAGAATATGCCATCATCCGACTTTTTATCAAATTTATGCAAGTTATCTTTGATATTCAAGATGTAGCATCTACAACCAAACACTCTAAAGTAGCTTATATTTGGTTTCAAGTTTTTCCAAAGCTCATAAGGTGTTTTCTTAGAAATTAGCCTCATATATACCCTATTTATGATATAGCAAGCGGTGTTAACCGTCTCTGCCCAAAAGTATCTAGGGAAATCATTCTCATGCAACATGGTTCTAGCCATTTCTTGGAGGGTTCGGTTCTTTCTTTCTACAACCCCATTTTGTTGAGGTGTCATATGTGCCGAAAAGTTATGTTTGATGCCTTGTTCATTACAATAAGTGTCAAAGTGTATATTTTCAAATTCTGTTCCATGGTCACTCCTAATGTAAGATATGGCAATACCTTTCTCATTTTGGACTTGATTACACAACTTAAGAAAATTTTCATAGGTTTCATCTTTATGTGCTAAAAATATGACCCATGTACATCGTGAGTAGTCATCCACAACAACAAACACCTACCTCTTTCCACCTAGGCTACTTGTCTTCATTGGTCCAAAAAGATCCATATGAAGTAGTTGCAAGGGGTAAGTGGTTGAGATCATATTTTTAGGGGCAAATGAGCTATTCAATTGTTTGCCTAATTGACAAGTTCTACAAATGTGATCTTTGATGTACTTGAACTTAGGCAACCCTCTAACAATGTCTTTTGAGGAGAGGGTTGAAATGAGATCCATTCCGGCCTGACCCAACCTCCTATGCCATAACCAAGAATCTTCACTAATGGCATTAAGACAAGTTATATTTTGGAGTCTAAGATCATCTAGCCAAAGAGTGTAAATATTATTGTCTCTAGAACCTATGAATTGCACTTTTCCATCTATCTTATTCTTAACAATGCATTTGTCGGGGTTGAAGACTACTTCAAAACCATTGTCACACAATTGACTAATGCTAATAAGATTATGAGATAAGCCATCAACATAAAGTACATCATGTATTGGAGAGGTAGAGTTACCTATGGTGCCTTCTCCTTTAACTTTTCCTTTCTTATCATCTCCAAAGGTAACATCTCCAACCATCCTTGAGTGATAGGGATGCAAATTGAGTGAGGTCTCCGGTCATGTGTCTAGAGCATCCACTATCAAGGTACCATGTGTTCTTCTTGTTGTGGCTTTTAAGGCATACCTACATATGAATAGGCAAGTGAGATCCCTTAGGTACCCAAATCTTCCTAATCTTGCTAAGTTCATTTATTTTTACTTTAGTGTTCAATTTGATTTTATCTTGTTTAGCATACATGCAAGTAACCTTATAATGTCCTTCTAGACCACAATAAAAACAAATTTTAGTACCACTAGAAGAAGCATTCACAAATTTGTTCTTATAGTTTGACATTGTAGTATCCCATTTATGTTCAAGTCCACTCTTATCATGTGACAATCTTTGAATATTAACAAACCTATCCAATTTTAGTGAACAATTTTCAAATCTTTCAAAAAGGTTCTTTAACTCATCATATTCATGAGATAGTTTACTATTTTCATGCTTTAGTTTGTTGTTTTGAATAGATAGTTCTTGTCGATTTTTATTTAAAATCTTGATGGTAGCATTTAAATCATGAATTTCAACTTTACATTTTTTATTTTCATCATCTAAAAACACATGATCTTTCTTTAACCAACCAAATTCTTTTGTCATGCTAGAAAGAGAATTTTCAAGAGATGCATTTTTATCAAGTTCAATTTTAAGTTCATCATGTGCACTTTGCAAGGAATCAAGAACTTCTTTTAAAATAATAACATCATTTAAAGTACTTACCTCTTGATTGTCATTTGTTGAAGCCATGAAGCATACATTTTTTGCTATCAAGCAATCTTCTCCATCATCCGGCTCACCTTCACTTTCATTGTCCTCATCCCATGTGGCGGTCATTCATTTCTTGCCTTCTCTCCTCTTGAAACGATTGTTTGGAGTAGGCTCATTGTTGAGTGGACAATCCGGGCGAATGTGTCCAAGTTTCTTGCATCCGTAGCATCGGGGTTGAGATGATCCGTCACCGAGCTCTTCTTTCTTCTTGAATGGAGGTTGGCCATTCTATTTCTCATGCCTCCCATATTCCTTTGCAAGAACTTGATCCTTCTTGTTAGGAGGGCTACCTCATCTTCCATGTCTCCCTTTGCCTCTTCATCATCACCTATATTGCAAGCAAAAGCAACACCTTTTCCTTTTTCAATTTTATTTTCAATTTTGGGTACTTTTGTTTTGAAAATCATCTCATGGGTTATCAAGGACCTTATTAGTTCATCTAGGTCAAATGTGTTCATGTCCTTGGCTTCTGTGATTACAGAGGTTTTGGATTTCCATGATAAAGGTAGGGATCTAAGGATTTTGGTCACTAAATCTCTATTTGAAAATTATTTTTCAAGTTCCCTTAGTCCATTTACTAAGTTAGTGAATCTAGTGTACATGTCGGCAATGGTTTCATCGGGTGTCATTTGAAAAAGTTCATATTGCCTAAATAGATGATTCATTTTAGATTCCTTAACTTGGTTAGTTCCCTCATGGGTAACTTCTAAGGTGTCCCAAATTTCCTTAGCCGAATTCAAGTTTGTAACTCTATTGAATTCTCCGGGTGACAAAGCAGAAATTAAAGAGTTCATGGCTTTGGCATTGTAGTTTGAGGCTTGTTGTTCGGCTTCGGTCAATTCATTTAGATTTCTAGTGGGCAAGGTATATCCATTATGAATGGCTCTCCACATTTGGTAATCTTGAGTTAAAAAGATTTTCATTTTGGTTTTTCAAAATCCATAATTTGTTCCATCAAAATAAGGTGGCCTAGTGTTTGAGTATCCTTCATAGTGTTGAGGGTAGTTTGCCATTTTTAGAATCTTTTCTCTAGACTGGTTAGGGTTTTAAATAAAGTAGAGACGAGGCTCTGATACCAATTGAAATAAGGGTCTATAGAACCAAGAGGGGGGTGAATTGCTTTTATCAAAAAATTATACCATTTTAAATTCAAGTATTAAACCTAATTTGATTTTTTCTTCTCTTGATTAGATTTTGGTAAGTTCAAATAATATCAAATCAAAAGGAAATGTCAAACCAAACAAATATGAAAGTGCAAGACAAGGAAGGAACACACCGATGTATAGTGGTTCAGGCAAAGCCCTACTCCACTCTTCTTGAGATCGTCCTCAAGGATTTCCACTATGTGAGACCTCCACGATGCCTGGCTCCGAGGTGATTACACTCCCAAGGATGCCCTTGACACATTTACACCGACTCTCCTTCTTCGCCGAGTTCTAAGCGTTACTCCTTAGGGTATTAAAAATAGGATGCCCTAGCCACCTTTACAATGAATAGAAGATGAAGATTACTTGGCTTCTCTTGAAAGCTTGATGCACAATGAAGTCCCCTTGAGTGCTCTCCACAATAGGTTGCAAATGAAAGCCCTAAATCCAAACTCTAATGATTTGCAAGTGCAAGGCAAGTTTGGTGGAGAAGAAAAACAAAGGCTCAAGCTAAAAGGGGTTTGGAAGTTCTTTGAATGCTTAAGGATGTTTTTCAAATCATTCAAGAGAGGTAGATAATCCTCTTGAATGAGTATGTTATAGCCCTTTGAGAAGATATGACCGTTTGGGCGTGTGAGTATAAAAAGTCACTAAAAAATAATTTTTTTAATTTGAAACCCAACGGCTCTTTTTTTGTGCTGTCGCGACATTCTCGGAGTTCCGAGAGAATGGCCAAAAGTTGGAAAATACTACTGGACCATTCCTCGGAGTTCCAAGCTCGGAGCTCTGAGAAAAATCTCGGAGTTCCGAGAAGCGTAAAATCAGTAGACTTTTCTGTTGATTGTTGCTATTTGACTTTGGGCTTTTGGAACTCAAATCTTATGATAATTTGGAATGTTATGAGGGTCCCAACATGTTAGTACACTACATAACCATTCACTTAGCCAATTAATTTTAATACGGGGAGTGTGGTTAGTTTTGAAAAATACATTTGAAAGATTTTGCCTTGACTTAGAAATAAAAAAGAGAGGATGTACAACAAGTCTAAATATGGTTACGTCATCTTTGGTCTTGGTCTTCATAGATCTTCTATGCTGTGCTTGCATTACTTGAGTGTGTTGAGGTGAGATCCACATTGATTGTTCTTCCAAGGTGATTTGTCCCATGTGGTCTCTAGCTCCTTTGACTCTTGTGTGGTACATCTTCAAGCATAACCAAGTGATGTGATGGTTACTTGTATGATCACCCTATCTTATCACAACACTTCAAGGCAAATTGATTAGTATTCAAGAAATAATCAATTGTGTTTAGAATCATCAAAACAAGATAGGAGAGTAGACCCTTGAGCTTCCACTTACAAGGCATAGGATGCTGTCCAACCCTTGCATTTTTGTGTTCCTGTTCAGTTCCCTGCAAAGCATAGGATGCTGTCCAACCTTTACGGGATATCAGGAGTCTGTCTTACCCTTATGATGATAGGGTTTTGTCTTGAGTCAAAAACCTCAAAAACATTTGAAAAATAAAAAACTCAAAAATCTTGAGTCATTACGTGTAGTTAGGAAATTCTGTTTCCGAATTACGTTGGCTTAATCCCTTTCCACAGGGTACGTATTGCAGCTTGCGATCCATATCCCAAGTCCAGCCAAACCTTAAAAAATAAACATTTCAAACCTTCCAAAAATACAAAACTTATTCAAAACCTTTTCAAAAAGATCTTCCCCTAAAGTTAGGAGTCTGTCCTAGATTTTTGGGGTGTTTTAGAGTTAGGAGTATGTTCTGTTTGTGTTTATTCTTGGTGTGTCTTGTCGTGTGAGTGTCCCTAGAGTTAGGAGGCCTCGAGTCATAGTCGGTTAGACATTTAGTCGAACCGATGACTAGACTAGGAAGCATTTAGTCAGCCCGTGGTTTTCCTTAGGATGCACAGCCTAGTTACACATAGGATATAGGAACCACCTGCATTAGCTTAAGGTTAACCAACTTGCACTAGTTAGGGCATATAGGGAGTCCTAAAAATTACAATTCACTTGAACTTAAGTAATTGTACAAAAAGCTTTAAAAACCAGTCAAGTCTAGTTGATCGAGTTTAGGATAGCGGTTCTAGATGGTTATGCATCGTAGTTTAGAATATGTCATCGAACTATGTTGATTCTGATTCTTCCCGAGGCCGGGATACGTAGAGCAGCCGGGATGGATGGCTATCCTGGTCCGAGTCAAGTATTGCATTAGAGTCTTAGGATTTGTCGTGTCGAGTTGTGTGTGGAGTCAAGTTGTTATGTGTGTTTTGTTGTTTTTTCTTACTTTCTTGTCCAGACCTTATACATTTAGCTGTAGCATGCATGTGTTTGCACATCAAAACTTAGACATCATTTAGGTATGACACTCATAACCTAGCTATTCTGAGGTGACAATTATTTCTTTTATGTGTGCTTATTATTCATCTCCGAGACATGCATGATTAGATAGACGTCTTCTCGGAGATATATGTTCTCATTTCATATGACTTTCGCCCAAAACTCTTCAAAATCAATAAGTAAATGGCATAAGAGACCAGGTGTTTGCACTTGGGCGGATGAGGTGCTCTTCGGACTTTCCAAATTCATAACCAGGCACGAACCTTCTTTTATATTTCTGGTTATCCATTACAACAGAGCATGGTATGGGATCTAGGGCCCACTTCCTTAGATGACGACTCTTCTTTGTTTAAGGTATGTCTCAAATCCGGGCTAGTCCCCTCCGGGCTAGTCCCCGAATCGAGAGGTATCTTACCTTATATCACCACTCATGCTGTGAGAGGCAATCTTTTTTAGAGTTCCTTGGTAGAGCTCTCCATTCACATGGATGATTCTGGAGAGACTTTCTGGGGGCTCGTCCCCCGCCTCTCTCGGATCGTGGTTCACAGGCTAGCGACTCTGCTGGGGACATCTTTCAAGATATTGCTTAACTCTGTTAAAATGCCATTTTTTTACTAATTTTGAAGAAATTTGGGCCAAAATCATGTGAAATGAGAATTTAATTTCTTAGAATCTAGGGGCACCAAATAGGTATTTAAAACAAGGGATTCACACACTGCACAGCATGCATTATCATATTTTTTACTTCTTTCATTGTTTTTTATATATTTTTTCATTATTTTTCTTTATTGGCTTCATGGGATAGATACAGTGCGTGCCAGATGGGATGTCATACCCCTGATGGGGCTGTTGTATCTATTTCCAAGCTATGCGCCGGTGCTGCAGCCGTAAACACTCGGTGTATTTGTGTTTACAGCAGCTGATGAGCAATGAAGCATACTATGTATAACACTCGGTGTACTTGTGTTATACATCTAAAATATGGATCATACGCATAGTGCCCGATATATTGAGTCTGGAGCCCTACTTTCATTTTACATATATTATGTACATGGATATATTTACTGACCTAGTGAAACCCAATTAGGAGTTGCATATGCTTATATATATCGCATTCATATAAGGACGAACATGTGTTGCTTACACATGTGGAGCCTAGAGTTAGGAGCCTTGTCCTATCTATAGAATAGGGTAGTTCACCTTATGTGGCTACGACGCGGTCTTAATACACTCACATGTCTGTCTTGAGTCAAGTATCTTGACTCTGCTGGATCATATTTAGGGCTGGTGCCCCTGGTTAGGATATATATATGTAAATATATCTATATATTGATTATCAGATTAGGGCCTACTCATTAGTGAGGCTTCCTTATCTAATCTAATCAATTCCGTCAGTCCATCTTCGAGATCTAGACCCGACCAGTGGTTCTTATTTACCACTCTCATGGTCGTGGTCTATCTTCTGATCTGTCCTTGGAAAATCCATCTGTATACTTCCCTGATTATAAGACCGGGACCTACTTTCTAGTAGAGATTCCAGGTTTGAATCAATCAGTCATGTCTATTCATCCCTCAGATCTAAACTTGGCTAGTGACTTCTACTTGTCACACTGATAGCTGTGGTTTATTCCTTGATTCAGTGATGATAAGTTCTGCTTGTTATTATCCTTTGAATTCAAACCTCATTCATCCATTATTTTGTTGTGTCATAGATTCATATTACATATGTATTACTCGGATCTTTGTTTGTTTTGTCTTAGATATGGTCGATAACTTGTCCGCTGTCTCTATGGCCGTAGTCTATCATTATCGATCTTTTGATCATACATTTTTAGCGTTCATCTTCCAGATTTAGACCCGGTCTATGATATACTTTCATCATTTTGTGACCGTGGTCTCTTCTCTAGGTTTCTGATCATCTTTAATCATCAATGGAACATTCGGTGTCGCCGATTGTACCTTCTTGTGATTGATTGCTAAGATTATCCCTATTCTTTGTTTCTTCCAGGTTATCTTCATTCCCTAATTATCCCATCCTATTCTTTGTGTTTAGGTCAAATCATGGCGAATAATGTGTTGAAAAGCTGGATAAGTGAGACTATTAAGGCTCTTCCGCCGAAACCTTCAGAAAGGAGTATGGCTGATCAGTTCATCTGTACCTTAAATCACTTGAGTGTATCCGATATAAATTGGAAGTTTCTCCAAGCAGCCGCTGGATTCTGGGATCCTAATCTTCACGTTTTTCAATTTGGATCGTTCGAGCTTTGTCCTATATTTGAAGATTGGTGTGCCTTATTAGAGCTCCCAACAGAGGGACTTTGGATACGATCTTCGAATATAGATTCCTCTCATTCTCTTTTTTTGCAAGCTATTCAAAAATCAAACCGTTGATGCTCTTCCATGCTTAACGAATACGTGTGTGCAAGTTCAAAACCTCATTACACTTTTTTCCAAAAACGTCGATCCTACCAACTCCCGTTTTCAGAGTTGCCGACATAATGCTTTGATTTTTGGTGTCTTTGCATGATATGTCATTCGAAAAAACCCTCGTGTTGCCCCGTTAACCTTGTTAGCCGTGGTAGACCAAATTAATGAAGGGAGGAATCCATTCCCCACCATGTTAGCAGAGACTTTCTTGGGACTAGACCTTATTGTTTTCCAAGAGGTCAAAAATAATTTCTGTGGGTGTGTTAAATTGTTATATGTTTGGCTTGGTGAAAAACTTCAGGTTCTTCATCGACAAAACCAAAACCCATATACCCTGAAGAATTTTCATGCATGGCAACCAATGGCTAATCAACCTCAGTCCATTGATGAATGGCGCAATTGGTTGCAGCATGTAGAGGAGAGCCAGTTTCGTTGGGTGAGTCATTCATTTTTCCAAGTGTAGACCCCGATCCGAGGTAGGCGGTGAGAGGGAACGGGGTCCCTACACTTTTCGGATCATCCACAACGTGAAGGAGAGCTCTACCAAGGAACTCTCAAAACGGATGCCACCGTCATAGCATAGCACGAGTGGCGATACAAAAAGAAAGAGATATGTCTCGATCCGGAGCCATGGCTTGAAACCAAGACATACCTGAAATAAACTCAGAGTCGCCATCCATGGATATGCCATGGAACCCTAAAATCAAATCCTCTGTGCAATGGATAACCAGAAATATATATGGGTTCGTGCCTGGTTACGAATGGGGAAGGTCTGAGAGCACCCCCGATTCGTCCGAGTGCAAGCACTTGGTCTCTTATGCCATTTATTATTAACTCCAAAGAAGTTTGGGTAAAAATCATGTGAAATGGGAACAATCCTCAGGAGTCGTCTACCTAAGCATGCATTTTCTGAGGATAAAATAATAAGCACACATAAAATAAAATGAAAGATGTGTCACCTAAGCATAGCTAGGTTATGAGTGACAAGCTTAATGGGTGTCTAAGTTCTGATGTGCAAACACATGCAAGCTATAGGTAAAGGTATAGGATCAGTACAAGAAAGTAAGAAAACACATCAAAAAATATAATAACTACACAACAAATCCTAAGACTCTAAATGATTAGCCCGAGTCTTCGGATGGTCTGGTATTCATCCAAAGAAGCCTACGTATCCCCGCCTCCACGAGAATCAAGGCAACGTAGTTCTTCGTGCCTATTCTAAGCTAGGATGCCTAAGACACCTAGACCTCTATCCTGGACTCGACCTAAAAGACCGGACTAGTTATTAAAGTTTCTTGTACGATTATTTAAATTATAGTGAATGATGGATTTTAGGACACCCTATATGCCCTAACTAAATGCAGATTAGCCCTAAGCTAATGCAGGTGGTTCCTACAACCTATGTGTAACTAGGCTGTGTTTCCTAAGGAAAACAAAGGATTGACTAACGTATCCTACTCTAGTCATCACTCGGCGATGTGGATCGCCGACTGACCGGACGGAGGCGCTCCTATAACTCTAGGACAGACCCCTAACTCTAAAACAAGCACACAACAAACAAACAAACAAACAACCTATCAAAAGAAACTCCTAACTCTGAAACTCTCTATCTAGGAGAAACTCCTAACTCTAGAGGAAAATCTTTTGAAAATGAGGTTTTAAAGGTTGCTTATTCAAAAGATTAAAAAAATGTTATTTACAGAAGTTTGGCTGGACTTGGGATATAAATACGTACCTCGGAAGAGGATCAAGCCAACATAGTTCGAATCGAACTCTCCTAATTAAAACCTAACAATCCAAAAGATTTAAGGTTTTTAATGTTTTCAAATGTTTTTGAGTTTTAAATGTATTCAATGTTTTTGGGTTTTAAAGCTTTTCAAATGTTTTTGAGTTTCGAATTTCTGATGTTTTTGAATTTTAAAATATTCCAATGCTTTTTTATTCTTAAATGTTTTCACCTTTTAAGGAGACACGCAAACATAACCACAAACTAGGGCAAAGCCCTAAATCAAAAGGGGAAACCCCGAACAAACAACAAGCGTCTCAAAGAGACGAACCACAACACATAAAGAAGTGCCCCAAGAACAGAGAAAGCGAATCTAAGATCTCAAACAAGCAAAGCTCTATTAAAACTGAGTTAGTCTCTAATCAAAGTATTCAATGACAATTCTAAAGGAGAAACTCCTAACTAATAATACTGAAGAGGGAAAACAACTGAGACAGAGGCTCTCGAATAATACCAAGAAAAGATGAAAGAGTCGAAGACTCTCCGATAATACTGCTAAGCAAGATAACTGAGTCAAAGACTCCCTACTAAAGACAAATGAGTCAGAGACTCTCTAATAACCACCTAAAGACAACTGAGTCAAAGACTCTCTAACTACACTACCCGAAGGACGAGGGAGTCAACGACTCTCTAACCATGCTATCCAAAGGACGAGTGAGTCAATGACTCTCTAATAAAACTACCAAAACAGATGATAAATGAGTCAAAGACTCTCTAATAAAAATCGCAAACAGGGTAAACGATTCAAAGACTCTAAAAAGGATCAAAGAGAAGGACAAACTAGTCGAAGACTCTCCAAAAGAAGCTACTCTAATATAAGGCTGGGTAAGCCTCCTAAAAGGGGAACTCCCCGAATGAGACAAGGCTTGTCTCCAAATAGGGCTCTACAAATGAGGCAAGGCATGCCTCCTATGAGTACATTATCTATCAAAATCAAGACAACCTCCTCGAGGGTAGGCTCTAAATGAGGCTCGTCTCCAAAGGAGCATGGCCTAATGAGACATAGCATGTCTCCTAGTAGGGGTCTAATTTCTATCGGTGTCTAAAAGACTATTAAAGTCTACTATACAAAGGAGGGGAGCCCTACTTGGACTGAGCAAGTCCCCTAAGGATGGGCTTGGGCTATCGCCTTCATCGCCCTAAATCGCGCCATCAAATTACGACCCCAAACCCCCCACACTAAAATGCTCCCTTCTTATTCTGCTTTGTTCAGGAACCAAAGTAGAGCCAAACAGACCTCAAATTCATCTAAGGGGGTCCAAAATGAAATTAAGCATGCCCAAAATGTTATGGATGTCCATGGCATTGAATTAGCAATACAATGAACATCACTCGATGTACAGATTCAAAATCTCCAATGAAATGATTTGGTAATTCTCAATCACCTGGTACTCAATAAGAATCATTAGATTAAGACCTTAACAGGATGGATGGAAGAAGAGAGACTACAAAATATAATCACGTATCAGCTAATATGTAATTGGACGAAAATTATTCTCAACCATCCTATTGAACTAGTAAGCCTATCTTAAACAAAATGGAATCAATCCAACCATACTACTTTTGGGAGCTACAGCACCTCCCCTGCCCCAATCAATTTTAGGAAATATAGTGAAGTCAAATTAATTGGAAGTAAATCCTAACATCCTCAACCCACATACACATTGGCAATAAACTCACTTCTATTCAAACTACCAGGTAAGTCTTGAAATCACTAAGGGTCCATTGTATGTATTCGCAGGAAGCCAAATTGGCAAAGAGATGGGAGCTTGATTGTGAACAATTGCAAATATATACCCAAGGATCCCAAAATTGTAAACTTAATTCTATCAATGTTCATTAGGATGTTCCACCTCAAGGATCAAAATCAACACAAAATTAGGACTGAGGATAGAATCTCAGCTCTTTTTTATTTCAACCATGAGGCATAACTATCAAGACATATTGCATTTAATTCAAGTATCAATATCAGATGCTCACCACAAGAACACAAGCACATTCCAACAACAAGTAATGAATCATATAAAAAACAAAACAACAGAAAAATGGATGAGTATAAGGAAGAATACCTTCTCCGAATTATGTTAAGATCTCTCAATTACCTCTCAAAATGACTAATTGCTGAGAACTTGATCCTATGAAAAATCAAAATGATGATAAGGCTTTGATTTCTGCAGGAAATGGTGGATCGGACGATGGCCGGAGATCAATCGGAGATCTGCCGGAGAAGAAGACACGAAGGGTTCGGATTTTGTAATTTAGGATTTTTTTTTTCTCACACTCTTTTTCTCTGGATTTGGTTAGAAAACCTCCTCTCTCTATCTCTATCACAGATTTTCTTGGCAAAACCCTCACCAAACCTTAAAATGAAGACCTCTCCCTTTAAATTCTATTTTCTGGATTAACCCAAAAATAAAACTCCCTTTTCTTCTTCTTCAATCCCTCTCTATCTCAGACCTCTTCTCTGAATCTCTCACCCTCTCGATTTCTCGGAATTAGCAGGGCTTGCTGGAATCCATGGATCTCGTCAAAATTCCAGAGAGGAAGGATTTATAACTAAGGTGAGGAAAAAGAAGATGAGTGAAGTGGATGATGGTGTATCTAGGGCGAAAGAAATGGTGGAGCTCGAATCTAATGGAGGTAGGTTTTGATGATCCTATGAAGAGGGGAAAAATGATTAAAAAGGAGGAGATGACCGGGCTATGACCGGAAAAAATGGAGGTAGCCGGAGATGGAGATGACCGGGCCTCCTTCATCTTCTTCTCCGATTTCTCCCTCTCTCGCCTCTCTGCTTTCTCAGCTTTTCTCCCCTGGAAAAACCAAAAAATCCCCTTCTTAATTTCCGAAAATCTCAGATCCAGATCTGAGATTTTTTCTCAAAATCTCCTTCTTCTTGCTTTGGGCTGCTTGGATAATGAGAGGTGCGGCTGATGAGGTGTGGAACTCGTCGGATTTCCGACGGAATCGCCGGAGAAGATCGAAATCCCTCTCTCTCTCTCTCTCTCTTAGAAAACGAAGATGAACAGTTCTCTCCCTCATTTATTTTTTTTGTTTTTTTTATAACCTTTAAAAAGCTGCTGATAATGGCACTCCGAAAATTGATGGGCGCACAAAAATTGATTGGCGCGCCCGTCAATTTGTCCTATTATTGCTTGGGTTGGCCTGCTGCAGGATAAATCACCCCCCTCTTGGATTCGTACTACGCACACTGCCCTGGCTCGTTCACTGAGCAAACACGCTTGGATTTTGACGAAATTTTACGGAGACCTAAGGGAGACCTTAAGCTACCCTAGTATTCAATTTGGGACCCCATCTCACTGATTTGACGAGGTTTCGCACAAGCAATGGGAACCTGGGTCCGGTCAAAATGGGGTGTCTTCACCAAGTTTTCACTAGCACCCACCCAAATCCGTTTGTTTACCTCATGGGCATCGAGAAATCTTCTTTTTATGCACCCATGCGATTTCTCCATCAGGGTACAAGAATTCCATGTCCTCCCGGAGCCATAGTCCCTCCTCTTTGTGAAGATCTCACTCCTGATCTCATTAGATCCATTGTGGCTGCTTGGGGAAACAAAAATATGGAGAGGAGATTTTCTTTAGCATCTAAAGTCCGACGTGGAAAAATACTGGAAGAGCCTGCAAGCAGGAGAGATCGGATTGAGAAGCCTTGAGGATCTCTATCATGTTTTGTTATCTTGATTTCTGCATTTTTCATTATTGTCAGTCTGCTTATCCAGTTGTGATCAGAGATTCAAAGTGCCAGATATGGATAAGTACGATGGGACAGGGTGTCCTAGAAGCCATTTAATGTCTGTTCTTCCGCCTCTACAACAGCACGGCCTATCTCCAGAGCAGGTTGCTCTTCTATTTCCCCGATCACTTGTTGGAACCACTAAGAAGTGGTTTTTGAGTTTAAAATCCGAAGAGATCAGAACCCTAGAAGACATTACTAATAGGTTCGTCGAGCAATTCTCCATGAAGGAGGGGATCGACGTAACCAAAATAGATCTTAAAGCGTTGAAGCAAGGCCATAATGAAACCTTTACTTCCTTCATCCGAAGATGGAGGAGAAAAGCTGCTCAGATGACCCACAGATTGTCTGACGAAGACCAGATCAAGATAGTTGTCAAGAATCTATCTCCGCAGTATTATCATCACATGGCTATTCAATACTTCCTTGATTTTAATTATCTTATCAAGACGGGAACCCAGATAGAAGATGCATTGGCTAAAGGCTTAAGGTTGAGAAATTCCTCTGATGTCAGAGAGGGGAAAAGACCTGTGATGGCACCAAAAGAGGTACATAATGTCAATTATGTCAGACCACCACCTAGAACAATCGCTGAAGTGAGAAGGCCGCCGATGGAGCAGAAGCCACCTCGTCAGTTTGATCTCCTCCCATATTCTTTGTCCGTAGCTTTGAAAAAGTTCTTGAAGGACAGGAAAATCAAACTGCCTGACATTAAGCCTTTGCCCAATCCATTGCCAAGATCCTGGAGAGAGGTTCAGTTTTGTGACTATCATCGCAATACGGGCCATATCACTGATAGGTGTTTAGCTTTGAAACACCAAATACAGAACATGATCGATAGGAAGGAGCTTGCAATTGAATTGCCAAATGTGACCAGAAACCCCCTCCGACACATGCAATGCCGCCTCCAGCTTCGATTAATGTCATTTGCGCTGAAGAGTCTGTCATTGATCCTGCTTCCTTCATATGCGTTGTTGAACCTGAGGGAACTTATGTCTGGAAATTTGAAGAAGAAAATGAGTGGACAGAAAAGGAAGAACCATATGTCTTGTCATGGAATGACCCTAATGTGGCTGGATCGTCAAACCGATCATATGTTCTCCAGTGTGAGGATGAAAAGAAAGAAGGCGAAACTCTGTATGTCTTGAGGATGAGTGATGATGAGGAAGAAGAGATGCAAACCCCATACATCCTTATGATAGAAGATGATGATTTGCTACTTCTGAATGATCAGTGCGACGAACTCCGCCACGTCACACGTGGTGGACGAGTCTTCAAACCAGCCGAGCTCAGAGTTGAGAATCCTGCTGAAGTTGCAAGAGCGGTTGACAATCAGAAACAGAAGCAGAGACTCGATGAAGAGGAAGACAATCTGTTGAATCAGCTCAAGAAAACCCGAGCTAATGTTTCTATTTGGGGTCTACTGATGGCATCCCCAAAACACAGACAGGTTGTGCTTCGCGAATAAAATGCGTCCCAGGTATCAGTAGAAATCACTCCAGATGAGTTGGTCAACGTAGTGGCCATGGCTAGAGCTTCAAAAGCTTTATCTTTCTCAGACGAGGATTTGCCGTCAGAAGGAAAAGACCATACTCGTCCTCTCAAAATTACCCTACTTTGCAACAAGAAAAGAGTATCGGAAGTGCTAGTAGACAATGGGTCAGCTTTGAACGTATGTCCTTTGACCACTACTTTAGGGTTTGGGCCTGAAGACTTTATACCGTCTGAACAGGGTATATTGGTGTATGATGGTACCAGGAGGGATGTAATCGGTACATTGGCTACGGAAATAGATATTGGAGGAGAAACTTTTGAAATTGAATTTCAGGTGTTGGATATCAAAACTTCCTTTTGTCTTTTGCTTGGCCGACCTTGGCTGCATAAGGTTGGAGTTATCCCTTCCACATTTCACCAAAAACTGAAATTCATTCGAAACAACCGGGTGATCACAGTCAGGGGAGATCCCGAATCGGAAATCGGACAGATATCTCAGGAGCTTGTTACTGAAAACGTAAGAGATGTTAGTCTGACAGGATTTTCAGTGGAAGTTTCGGCTATCACCATGGAAGAAGCTATGAGTGAAGAAATTATGTTTCTCTCTAGCACCAATACTCAGGTGGTTAAGATGATGCGCCGATATGGTTATGTTCCGGGAGCAGGTCTGGGAAGAAATTTACAGGGTCCGACTCAGCGGCCAGAGTTAAAAGTAGTTGATGGATTGTTTGGGTTGGGATACAAGCCAACGCGTAAGGAAGTACAGGAAATATGAGCTTACATGTTGAAGTGGGCCGAATGTCGCCGCAGAGGCTTAGAGTTTCCAATGGGACCGTACAGTATGGTCATGAATGGCAGATTCCGAAAAGAGGGAGCTGATTGCCCTTATTACGGTTTCCCTGAACAATGGTATGATGAGAACGGGGCAGAATTGCCAGGTCTTGAGATATTCTTCACTGATGAGCTGCCAGAGGACTTTTTCTTTGAGCAGATCGCAAAGACAGCTGAGCCAGAGAATGATTGGGTTGAAAATCTTGAACCGCAACTCCTAGACTCCCTGTTTCAGGTCGAGGCACCAGTCATTGCGATGATTGGAGGAGATACACCTTTTGTGAACCCAAAGAACTGCATCACCTCAGCCGAGGGACCTTTAGATAACTGGACCTCACAGGTTATACCCCAAGTAGTCTTTCAGCATAGTCTAGTCCCTTCAAAAGAGTCCGTCGTTTCAAAATTTGTGTCAGTTTCTGAGTCCGTCCCAGAGTCTATCATTTCTAACTTTTCTTTTGATGCAGGTACTGTAGAGATCGGGTCTACTTCTGGAGTGGGTGACGAGTCTGTCCCTGGTGGCGTCGAGTCCGAGTTTGGGGGCGTCTTCATTGATGGTTCGTCTGTACATAATTCTGATTGTATTGACATTGATGTCAATTTGTCTTTTCATTCTGTTTCAGAGTGTGTAAAGCCTGCTGTGGGCTATTTTACTGATGTAATCATTGATTCCGATGAAATAGAAGACTCTTTTGTGTATATTCATGTAATTGTCTCTTCTATTGACTCTGCTTCTAAACCTGATCAAATAATTAATAATGATAATAAAGATTCCCCCTCTAATAAGGAAGTCGACGACACTGCCCTTGAAATCAAACATATGATTCAACAAGAGGAGAGTAGCCGAGCAAAACCACTCGAAGAGGAAATTGAAACTGTAAATATAGGTGATGAAGCCTTAATTCGGGAGATACGGATTGGCAAAATTTTATCTCCTGAGGAGCGCAAAGAATTAATCACCTTGCTAAAAGAGTTTAAGGAAGTTTTTGCTTGGTCTTACGATGACATGCCAGGATTGAGTGAGGACATTGTGCAACACAAATTACCTCTAATCCTTGGCATCAAACCGAAGAAGCAAAAACTCCGAAAACTTAAAATAGAATGGGAGTTGAAAGTTTATGATGAAGTCAAGAAGCTTCTGGAAGTGAAATTCATCGAAGTAGTTGAATATCCTGAATGGCTTGCAAATATCGTACCGGTGCCCAAGAAGGACGGAAAAGTCAGGATGTGTGTCGATTTCAGAGATCTGAACAAGGCAAGTCCGAAGGATGACTTTCCGCTTTCGAACATTGATCTCCTAGTTGACAATACAGCTGGTCATGCACTCTTATCTTTCATGGATGGATTCTCAGGGTACAACCAAATTAAAATGGCTCATGAGGACATGATGAAGACGACATTTATTACCTAGTGGGGCACATATTGTTACAGAGTTATGCCGTTTGGACTCAAGAATGCTGCTGCCACCTATCAGAGGGCTGCAACTACTCTTCTTCATGACATGATTCATAAAGAGGTCGAAGTTTATGTAGATGACATGATTGTCAAGGGAAAGACTCGATCAGAGCATACTATTGCCTTAAGAAAGTTTTTCGAGCGAATCAGAAAGTATCAGCTCCGTTTAAACCCCAATACATGTGTATTTGGGGTCACATCAGGAAAGTTGCTTGGATTCATGGTCAGCGAGAGAGGAATCGAAGTTGACCCTCAAAAGATCAAAGCTATCCAAGAAATGCAACCACCAAAGACGGAAAAGCAGATTCGTTGATTCCTTGGCAAAGTGCAATACTTGAGGAGATTCATATCTCATTTAACTATGACGTGTGTACCCATCTTCAAGTTATTAAAGAAGAATTCTCCTAAGAAGTGGAATGAAGAATGTCACGAAGCATTTGAAAAGGTCAAGCAGTGTTTGTCTTTGCCTTCTGTCCTATCCCCAGTTATTCCTGGTCAACCGCTGCTGTTATACTTATCCATCATGGATACAGCAATGGGTTGTATGCTTGCTCAGCAGGATGCATGGTCTAAGAAAGAAAAGCTTATCTACTATATCAGCATGAAAATGCTAGAGTACGAAATTAAGTACACTATCTTGGAAAAGACGTGTCTAGCATTAGTCTGGGCTACCGAAAGGCTTAGACATTACCTGCTGTCGAATAAGATATTTTTGCTCTCACGGATGGATCCGTTGAAGTATATGTTCGAGAAACCCGCTCTTGCAGGAAGAACAGCTAGATGGTTGTTGTGTGAGTTTGCGAATTCAAGACATAGATGTATTCGGGGATTCAATCCTGATCATTTGTCAAATAAATGGGGATTGAAAAACAAAAGAGGTGAGGTTGATCTCATATCAAACATATTTAGAATCTCTGGTCAAGAAGTTCAGGAGTGTCACCTTCACTCATCTGTCGAGGACAAGGAATCACTTTGCCGATGCTTAGGCTACTCTAGCATCAATGTTGGACATTTCTGCTGCAATGGAGGTTCAACGTTTAGCTGTCAGATTGCAATGGGCTCCCGTACATGTGAATGCCATAGAGATTTCTGCTAGATGTCCGGACGGAAAGCCGTGGTACACAGACATTAGAAATCTCATTTCAGGCAAGGGGCATCCGCCTGAGGCTTCCAGCAAAGAGAGAAAAACTCTTCAGAGGTTCGCTGCCAACTTCATCATTTGTGGTGAAGAATTGTACAGAAGGTCATTTGACGGGACACAACTTCTGTGTGTGGATGAAGATCAGGCTGTAGAGCTCATAGAACAAACACATGAAGGTGTTTCGCCATTGCCATTCTCAGTATGGGGGATTGATATCATTGGTAAAGTTTATCCAAAGTCGTCAAGTGGACATGAGTACATTCTAGTTGCCATTGACTACTTCACGAAGTGGATAGAGGCGGCTTCATATGCTTCCATAACGTCGAATACGGTTGCAAAGTTCATCCGTGCAAATATCATTTGTAGATACGGAGTGCCTCATGAGCTGATTTCTGACAATGGATCTCACTTCAAGAAAGAGGTAGTACATCTGTGTGAAGAGTTCAAGATCAAGCATCACAAGTCATCTCCTTACAGACCTCAGACAAACGGGGCTGTAGAGGCAGCAAATAATAATATCAAGGTAATAATTAGTAAGATGACCGAGACTTATAAGGACTAGTCGAACAAACTTCCTTTTGCCTTATGGGCTTACAGGACATCGATCAGATCCTCTACAAGTGTAATTCCGTACTCTCTAGTGTATGGAATGGAAACAGTCCTGCCTGTTGAGCTGAGAATTCCTTCTTTAAGAGTTACGATGGAAGCAAATCTCCCAGATTCTGAATGGGCAAGAGCCAGACATCAGGAATTACAGATGATCGATGAAAAGAGGCGGAGAGCCTTACATCACATCCAAGGGTATCAGAGAAGAATCGAGAGGGCCTTCAACAAGAAAGTCTGAGTCAGAGATCTAAAGCCAAAAGATCTTGTCCTGAAATCATACAGGGCACCGGTATTTGATCCCAAAGGGAAGTTCATGCCAAACTGGTCTGGTCCTTATATTGTCGATGAACTCCTGCCTGGAAAAGCCGTAAGACTCCTCGATGAAAATGGAGAAAAATTAATAGAACCTACAAACCTGGACCAACTAAAGAAGTATTATGCTTAGATACACCAGGAGGCTGTCCTTGGTCGATCAGAGCTTAAAAGCCAACAACCTCAAAGTCAAAAACTATTTGTAAACCCTTTGGGCCTGAAAAAAAAACCCTTTCTTTCTTAGATAAACTCAAACTAGGGGCATCTTTTATGACTTGCGTCGTAAGAGATATTGAACCTGAACTACGTCATGACCTGATCCCTCTCTACAGGGTACGTAGGTAGCCTGATCAATTCGGGTTCGTTCAAATGCTTCAAATCTTTCAAATATTTAAGAAAGAAACAAACAAAACAAACAATATTTGAAACCCCAAATGGGCGAACTACGTGGACCTGATTCCCATTTCTTTAGGGATACGTAGGCAGTCTGGAGGGCCAGATTCGATCAAATACATGAAAACTTACAAAAGGTTAACCTGTTTGAACCCAAGCCTACCTAAAAGTCCTTCTGGTGTACTTAGGCTCAGGTTTGTAGAGAAACAGAAAGAAAGAAAAAAAAATGATGGAGTCTTAGACCCGCTAGACTGAAAACCTGCAAGGGCGGTCTAGGCAAAAGTTAGGTCATTCACCCGTTAAGCTGAAAACCCGAAAGGGCGGCTTAGGCAAAAATCAGGGTGCTGAGCCTGCTGGATGAAAAATCTGCAAGGGCAGACAGTCCAGGCAAAATATAAGGCATGCGGTCCACCAGATTGAAAATCTAAAAAAGGCGATTGTGGGACCCGATCCCGCGAGAGGGTTGCGGCGCGAGCCGCCACGCTCTCTCTTGGTCTCTCGTGCCCACGCGATTGGCGTGTGCTTTTTATTATTGATTTTAATTACCCAACCAAGCAGGCAGCAACCAAGCCATAGGGTGCAAACAAACGTACAACCCAGTACCCATAAGGGCAGGGGTAAGCCACCGAGTCTAGCGAGGTGTGATTTAATTCATCTTTTTCGTGAACTTGGGATCAGTAAGACAATCCGAATTCCACGCAAAAGAGAGTGACAGAGTCGCCACCTAGATGAGGGATCTAGGACCCATAATTGACCAGAAATCTAGACTCGTTACCTGGTTACGAGAATGGAAGGTATGGGGAGTTACCACCACATGCACCATTCCTGCCCGATAATCGGTCTTCAATTCCAAAAGTTAACTCTTTTGAATTTCTTTTAAATGGCTTATTTAACTCTATATTAATGTGCGAACTATATGACATGTATCATAAGATCTAATTTCAATGTAATTCCGAAATGTGTATCTTAATTTTCTTAATTTGTTTGAATTCAATCTAAGTGAAAGTTCTCCTAAAATTCTAATTTCATGGAAAGTCCTAAGTGATTTAATGACTTTTAATTTAAGGATTAATGTACAAAACCCCACTTATGTGTGGAGCCGACTCGTGATTGGTATGCCATTAAGCATCCAAGCTGCCTACGTACCCAAGCCTCACTGGGATCAGAGTCGACGTAGTTCGGTGCACCTAAGCTAAGCTACTTATGCTTAACTCATCTAAGACACCGATCTAGACTGGATTGAATGATTCAACAATTTTAAGAGAAGTTATTTAATTCAAGTTGAAGATTTTATTATCCTAGGACTTCATATAAGATGCTATATGGTCCCATCTAAGTGCAAGACGTCCCTTAGACTAATGCAGGTTAACCTACATCTTAGGTAACTAGGTTTGTCTTAGGAGAAAATTGGGTGACTAGTGTAACTAGATCTATGGCACGGTTGCTATCCATAGCAAATGCCCGTGATGAGGTTGGACTCCTAACTCTAGGACTCCCTAAAACCTAGGATACGATATGACGTAAGTGTTCCTAAATAGGGCTCTAATGGTTCTTACGATGAAAACCGCAATCCAACGGTTCCGAAAGACATGAGGTAAATTGATTCAAGTTGTTGAAGTTAATGATTTTCAGATTTCAAGGATTTTCGGTTTCTAAACATCTAAGGAATACCAAAGGCTCTATGGTTCGCAAGCTTCAGCCTTGAATCGCATCTATGGAAGGGAATCGTGTGCTCTTCCCTTGCGCAATTTAATACTTAAGTTATAGCACCTTATTGCCTTGCATATTTCTCAGGATTTCCGTGGACAGTAGATCTCGGAGCCAATAACATGCTATAATTTAAATACTCAAATTGTCAAGGATCAATTGTAATTGGGATACGATTATGGATGCGACCTCGGCATCTAAATTATCCTAGCATGGCCATTTTACAAGGAAAATCTAAGACTCCTAAGATTTCTGTTTCAACGGCTTAAGGAATGAATACATGACAGAAATTTAAGGTTCCATGGAAGTTTTCATAATGATTTTGGTTAATTTCAATTTTTAATAGATTTTATCAATTTCAGATCACATGAATGATTTTACAGATGAACTCATTGCAAACAAATTCGAAATAAATTGAAATTTCTACAGTAACAAGATAGGAATGAATATAGCTTACTGGAAAACTTTCATAGATTTTTATATTAAGTTGCTATTAATTTCTGATTTTTTAAAATCCAAATCAGATTATAGATTAACACAGTAACCTATATCATATCACTTTTAAATTACTCCAAACTTTTATAGAATAAAGATATAGATGATTAAAGCTTACTTAAAAATTTGCATGAATTATCATTAAGATTAGATATCAATGTCCGATTTTTCAAAATTCAGATCAGATTATAGATTAACACAGTAACCTATAGCATATCAATTTCATATCAACTTAAACTCTTACAGTATAAATACAATTATGAGATTAGACTACTGAATGACTTTCATGAATTTTAATATCGATTTCATGCCCATTTAAATTCACACAAAAATCAGATAAAACCAAAGAATTACTTAAAAAGCAAACCTAATGGTATCCTAAAATCAAATGAAAAATTTCAGTAGATATATAATAGATTATAGAATTTATTATCAAAATTTCAAAACTTAAAACTTAAATCTTTTCCATAAACTTTGTTTTTAAATATAAGAGATCAATTTGTTTCCTAGGCGTTAAAACCCGTTTATTAAAATAAATTGTAAAACCTTATCAAATCTTTGTAAAATTAGTTGAAAATATTTCTCTAACATTCCAGTAACCAAAGTTACTGGTTTGTATGGAAAATTTTTGAAAATATATTAATTTAATAAGAAAAAGAATTATGGCACGTAAAACGGGGAAGCGATTATAAAACCGTAAAAACCATATTTGTTTTGAAATAGTTTTCAATGAAAACTTCCATTTATTATTAGGATTTAATTCTGGAAAGTTTCATCAATTTTTAAAAAGATTTGGTATTTATTAAAAATAGCCAAAATTTAAAATAATTAATAATCCGATTAAACAAACTCCAAAAAAT
This sequence comes from Tasmannia lanceolata, assembly GCF_043159265.1. NCBI lineage: Eukaryota > Viridiplantae > Streptophyta > Magnoliopsida > Canellales > Winteraceae > Tasmannia > Tasmannia lanceolata. The sequence goes on along the minus strand of NW_027518684.1, from coordinate 29,103,453 downwards.
ATGAAAATTTTTGGGTGATCTAAAAACCTTGTGAAACTATTGGAAACAAACTTTCACTAAATTTGAACATGATTTGATATACTTTTGGCTCCATTCATCAAGAAATAACCCTTTTCAGGGTTATTCTTTGAAAAATAGAATGAAAAATATAACGGCCGAACCACGGTTGGAAATTAAGTTTCCAGTAGTATTTTATTTTATAGAAATTTTCAAAAATATCATTTTTTAAAGAAACCCAAGTTTTCTAACACTTGCTTTGATAATCCGATTGAAATCCATATTGAATAAAAAACGAAAGAAAATCATTATTAAATGGAGGAAGTTTAATTTTTTGGTGAAATTTTGAATTTTGAAAACTTATAATCTATATTATAACATACTGAAATTTCAAGGAAAAATTCATTGATTTGATCTACCAAAAGTAAAACCCTAGCATGCTTTTCTACTTTTGATATTACAAAGATAAAGATCCTACCGTTGATCGCGCTCCTTGTCTCTAGGTGTGTAGATCCGAGGTATACGCTTTGTCGCACCCTTTTATATGATGAAGAAGACCCAAAGAACACCCCAAAGATCCTTGATCTGTGATTTGTTGAAGAAAAAGGAATTCAAGAATTTCTTTTGTGAAGAACACTTGAGAGATATGCACACAATTCAAGAGAGAAAATAAAAAAAAATTTCTTAGGAGGAGAGAGAAAATGGACGAATTTGGAGTTTTTTCCATCTTTTTTTGGATTGCTTGCTTTGATTTTTCTACAAAAAATAGTTAGGGTTAAGAGAGAAATAGTAATTTCCAATGTGAGAGCTCCATTTTTGGCTTGTTTCCAATTTTCACTTCTTGCTTTCTTGTTTCCAAATTGGATTTGATTCCAATCTTAATTTCTTGTCAATCAAGACATGTTATTCTCATTCCACATTGCTTCTTTGGAAGAAAACCTTTTTAAGCAATCATTCCTCTTTTCCTTGTTTCCTTCTTTTCATTTTTTATTCTTTTTATTTTTCTTTTAACAAATATGATGTCACCATTGTGACATCATCAAGGTTGGGTGTTCAACTCATGTGGGTCAACCATGTGGGCCGCCCACCATGGTGGTTGACCCATATGGGTGAACCCACATGAGCTCCATCTTTGCGGGCTTTAGCCCAATGGGTCATTTCACACGGGTTTGGGGTTTTTCCGTAAAAAATCATTAAAATCTTTCTAAATTCAACATTCTATATATGGACCCAACCCATTTGACATTTATGGTGCATCCCTCACACATGATCGAACCATCTTTTTTTGGGAAATAACTTATCGGACCAAAATGCCCTTACTTGACTGTTAGACATCCAAATGCGACCAAAATACCCTCAGATTGGTCCACCACTAACGGGAAAAATTAAAAATGGAAAGTCTTTGTGGTCAAACTTCAAAAATGGAAACTTTTAAAATTGGGACCTTTCGGGGAGCAATATTAAACAGAATCATTTGGTATCCCCTGAAAATGCCCAAAATGCCCTCAACACTTAGAATTTCCAAATTAAGCGAAACTCCTGAGAAATTCTTAATTTAGCAGGTTTTCCAAAATTCAGGAAATCATTCATAATCTCTCAGACATATTTCGGGGATCAAAAGAAATACACAGGAAAAGACCAAATTACCCCAAGGTACTAGAATTTGGCGAGACTAGGAAAAACCCTGAGAAATTCTAAAAATAGCAGATTTTCGAAAATTTATGAACGGACTTAAGATTTCGTAGACACAACTTAGGGACCAAATATGATATGTTTGAAAATGTCTAAAATACCCCCGAATTGCAAGATTAAGAGAAAATCTTGAGAGATCTAAATTTAGCAGGTTTCCCAAAACTTACGAAATTACTCATAATCCATCAGCCGTACCCTCGAGATGGTTTTGGACATATGAGAAATGATTGAAATATCCATAAGATGATGAAAATGTGGAAGCCCCATGAGTTTCTAAAAATAGCAGCTTTTTCAAAATTTGTAAAATCACTCAAGATTTCTCAAATATAACTCGGGGGTCAAACGAGACACATCGGGAATGACCAAAATACCCCTGCAGTGCAAAATAGGCAAAAATGAGGGAAACCCTGAAAATTCTAAAAATAGCAGGTTTTTTCATTTGCTTGGAAACTTGAACTTTCATCTTCCAGAGGCCAAAGGAACCCCCTAGAGACCTTCAGGATCACGAATCAACTTCAAAACTCCCATAATGAAATGAAATCTACCCTAAAATGCATGGATGCCTAATCTAATACTGAATACGGATTCAAAACTCGATCATACTACCGGATCTTTTGCTTTTTAATGCGTAGGAAAATGGGGGTGTCTACAATTAGACTTGAGATTTTGGAGAAGAAATTAGGAATTGTTAATTTTCCTCTGTTTTGTCTTATAGGTTGAAAGAAAGAAATTTTCTTATCAATTTTCTGAATTATTTCACAATAACATGTATGCTTGATGCTTCATAATCTGTTTTTATAACAGTGACAATTTTGTGTAGGAATTTTGATTTATTCCTATTTAATGATAAAGAAAAACTGCATTTTGAGAATAAGAAAATTATAATTGAACATCCATAGTAAAAGCTATTTATGGAATCTAAAGTGTTTTAGTATAGTTTATGTACATGTTTTGTATGCTTAGAATGTGACTTGAGAAAATCAGTATAGTGCTATAAAAAAAAGTTGATATACTTATTTCTATAGATTTGTATATTGAAAATGGCTGAATTCATTGGGTTTTTCTTCCTTATCTTCATCCATCAACAAGTGTTTTTAGCATACATTGTATTGTATTAAACTTCTGCTATAGCAGCCCTCATTTTATCGTTTGAAACATGGTAATACCCATAGCTTTTTAAAGATGCTGTTACTTTGAACGTGATTTAATCTTGTTGACGAGATGCCTTAGGACAAAAGTTTGTAGAAAGGAATTTGTCTATTTGATTCTTTCATAAGTTGGAGGCTGTCATAACAACACTACCTATATTCCAAAGGAAGAATGGTCATGGAAGTATTCAGGATGGTATTTTTTCAAAGTTTTAGACCTGAACCATTGATTTTATTGGCTTTGTGGTTTTATGTCCACGTGCCATTTATCTTTGTAATGTTGTTGGTTTTGGAAAATCCCAATATTTATATTCACATTTACCTTCTCTATGTTCATTCTAGTATTATCAAGTTAGAATTTGGGGATATCTATCTCCAGCTTGGTCTGTCCCTCTTTTGTTTAGATTACTATTCAAAGGTGTTTTAAGATTTTTGGTTAGGGGTGAAGTAATCCTGTGTAATTCATGAAGAATATTTGTATAATGATTAATGTTCCCTCTTCAGATTTTTAACAAGTTTTATTTATTTTTGATCAAATTATAATCATAAAATGAGGATGATCAGCATTATGTCACATTTTATAGAACTCTCTTAGGCTTAAAAGAGGGTACAATTTTTATCAGGTAGTTGGATAGATACATAATTGGATTGGCAGGTCATTATAAAAAAATTGATTTCTAGTTAATCCAGGGCTGGATACTGTAGTAATGCAGGTAGTCATTTAAGTGTCCAGGTATCCATTTATAGATGATGGCATTGAATTTATTTAGGGCTTGTGTAAGCTAGCGTTAATTTAGTAATACTCTAAGAGGAATACAAATCTGTGGAAAATTGTGAATAGGGTGTTAGGTATTGGTGGATGGATAAATGATTTAGTGTGTGTATCAAAATTTCATGATTCTTGTTTAGTTTAATCATGTTGGTAAGTGTACAACTTATTTGGTCTATTTTGAATTGGCTTGAGACTTATTTGTAAGATGACAATAGTGAAATCAGGTTGAACTTAACCTTTATATTGTCCAGAAACGATAATAGTATTATTGTCACACTTCAGTGAAAATATCATGAGTTAATTTCTATTTCAGGCAAATTAGTTTCAACAGTCATCCTTGCCATAATTGAATACAAAACTATTATTTGGAAAGGTTGGCATAATTACTTTATAAGTATACCCATGCTTCAATTAATTTTTATTATTTTGTAATGCTCTGTTGATAAGTAATGGGGAGTTTAGTAGGTACTTTTATTACTTTAGTATTTGTATGACTTCATTGTGTCTATATTTATATGTTTTAGAACTTTCTCTTTAGAGCTTTTAAGTTCATTTCATTTTAATTTGTAATATCATTATATATATATTCCCTGATAAAATTGTATCATTATATAAATAGTTTTGATAAATGCCTTAGGAATTTCTTTGGATTCTTCCCTCCATTATAAGGGCGATGAAGGCGTTAGCCCAAGCCCATCCTTTAGAGGACTTACCGAGTCCAAATAGCGTTCTCTATCATTTAGAAGACTTGCTAAGTCTCTTTAGGCGTGTTTAGACATTAAGTTTTCCTCTTCATTGCAAGGGCAATGATAGCACTAGCTGGAGCCTACCCTTTTAGGAGACAAGCTATGTCTCAATAGAAAAGCCCATCCATAGAGGACTTGCTTAGTCTAAGTAGCACTCCCCTCTTTTATTTAAAAGACTTGCCTAGTCTTTTAGATATGTATCCCTTATAGACATTAGATCCCCTCTGTTATTGTGAGGGCAATAAAAGAGTCACCTTGAGCCCACCCCTTTGAGGAGACAGGCTACGTCTCATGTAGGAAAATTCAAACCCTTTGGAGACAGGCTTTGTCTCATTGGCCCTAGTTATCCTTTTGTTTTAGCAGACATGTCATGTCTCATTAGAGCACTTCTCAGAGTCACTAACATAGGAGTCTGTCCTTAGCTAGAAAGTCTTTTCCAGTAGCATAGAAGTCTGTCCTTAGCTAGAGAGTGAGTCATCTTTTCAGGAGTTTATCCTATCATCATAGGGGTTAGGATTCTGTCCAACCTCTCATCAAGTCATGTGATTTTATCCAATCTTGTAAGGCATAGGATGCTGTCCAACCTTTGCATTTTCGTGTTCCTGTTCAATTCCCTGCAAAGCATAGGTGGCTGTCCAACCTTTGCGGGATATCAGGAGTCTGTCCTACCCTTATGATGATAGGATTCTGTCCTCTTAAGTCAAAAACCTCAAAAACATATGAAAAATCAAAAATCTCAAAAATCTTGAGTCATTAGGTGTAGTTAGAAAATTCTGTTTCCGAACTACGTTGGCTTGATCTCTTTCCACAGGGTACGTAGTGCAGCTTGGGATCCTGTAGACACCCCCATTTTGCTCTGCTTTAATCAACAAGGAAGTTAGTGTTCTTGTTATCAGTCCTTTTTAGTGTTTTCAATTCCCGTGTCCGTCCCTTATGCTTTCCCGATCTTTTCAATCATTTCCGTCGTGCTTCGCATTTTTCCGCTAAGTGTTGAGGAGGGTTGTTTACAAAAACTTAAACAAGAGAGAGGTTGGACTCATTGGCTGGGCCCGCATTAAACATTTTAACTGGAATGCGATCAAGTAAGTGTACCCCGTATTGTTTTTGATGAAAAGCATGAGTTTTGAATTTATAAACGAAACCAATGTCTCAATATAAATTTCGAGTCCAATTTCAAGTAGAGTTCGGAAGCAAAGCAAGGCCCACAATTTTAAATCAAGGGAGAATTCGTGGGGGCCACCTCTGAGAAGATGAATTTCGACCATAATTGGATGTGCCCCACCCCATGTGTGAAATAAACATCACTCGATCTGCGTATAAGGTTTAGAATGGTGAATTGGTTCCTTCTTCGGATACTCTCGACCACATGGTTCGTTTCTATCTCGGCTTTAGATTTGGATGTTGAGCGTCATCATATCATTATAGCAACACTGAGTTGGTATGGAAGAGAGTATAATAATATTTAAATGCTATTTTATGGAGCAAGCATATCTTGGTTTGACAACCACCGGCATCTCACTTTCCATTATAAAAAGAAAAGAAAAAACAAGGAAAGATATCAACAAGTAGAAAGAAAAAAAAAGAAAAAAGATATTTTAAGGGAAATTAGAAAGTTGAGATTTTGGAAAAGCTTTCTAAAAGGGGGTAATATTATGTAATAAAAGGAAACGTGTTATGTTGCTTGGGAAAGATACCCAAGCTGGCCCTCATTTATTTCCATTTCCAAGTTATCAATTTTCTATTCTAAGAGGGTAAGTGAGTGAGGAAATTTGAAAAAGGAAAAAAAGAGAGAAACCTACACTGGGTAAAGGGGAAGGGAGGTCGGAGAAAAAAGAAAGAAAAAGAAAGAAGAAAAAGAAGGAACCAGAGCAGCAGCTCTGAGATTTCTCACAGAAAAGAAAGGATCGGCTCTCGGTTTTTCGGACTCTGCACAGCCGTTTCTCGCGCTCTCTATCATACGTTCTGTTTCTTACACTTTTTCTCATTATCATATTGTTTTTCACGCTCAAACTCTCTATTTCTTTGTTCCTCTCACTCTCTGTTTCTCTCTACACAGTCATCTCTCTCTCGAGCTCTCCATAATCCCATCTCACCTTCTCATCTCTCATCTCTCTGTTAGAAAAAGATATACGGTGGCTCTGTTTTGCCCCCCGGAAGAGCAGTTCAGAAATAAAAATAATAATAAAAAAACCGAAAAGCAGAGCATCGGCTCTCTTTCTCTCCTCCTTACCCACCCTCTGTTTGTCTCTCTCCTCCTCACCCACCCTCTGTTTTTGTCTAAACTCCCATCTCACCCTCTCTTTTAACTCCCATCTCACCCTCTGTTTTTAAAAAAAACTCCCATCTCACCTACGGTTTTCATCCTCACTCTGTTTTATTTGGTTCACTCTCTCCATCTGTTTCTATGATTTTTCCTCTTACTCTGTTTCTTTAAAAGTTTTATTCTCTATCTCTCTGTCTCGGTTTTACCCTCCCTTCCTCTCTCACCATCTATATCTCATCTATCCTACTCTATCTACTTTCTTACTGTTCTTTATTACTCTCTCTCGTCTATCTGTATAAGGGGAGAATACGTTGGCTCTATCTGTCTCTCACGTTGTCTCAATCCTTCTTACTCCCTCTGTTCACTCTCCCCCTCTATTTCAATCCCTCGATCACTCTCTTGCTTTATTTTTCCACCTCACCCTCTCACATTCTCAGATTTTCTCATTTTATTCTTGATCTCATTTTTTTCTAAAAAAACGGAGTATTGTTATCTCGTTTTTTTTTACTCTCTCCACCTATGTTATTATCCCTCAACCTCCTCTCGATCCATCCCACTCTATCTCTCTTAATCACTCTCACTCTCACCCTATCTCTCTCTCTCTCTCTCTCTCTCTCTCTCTCTCTCTCTCTCTCCCCATCCACCCCATCCGCAGTGAAGAATATAAAGACAAAAAAAAGAAAAAAGAAATAAAGAGAATAAAGCGGAGCGGATTGCACGTCGGCGGGATTTTCAGATTTTTCGGCTCTTGGATTGGGCGAGGATCTCGACTACAAGTAGGTACACGATTCTCAGATTTTTTTCAAGATTGTTTGGTATTTTTCATGTATTTTGCATGATTTTTAAGCATTTAATTGAATTTAATTCAATATTATATGTATGAGCTAAAAATCATGATCTGCATGAGGGTTTCAAATCCGTTTCGTCCCGAAATTTAATACGATGTTCTACTTAAATAAAGTAAAATAACTATCGGATCGGATCGGACATTGGATCAAAGATTTTTTAGAATTTGAGTGAAGAGTGGAATTTTATTTAAAATAATGGCTGAGAAATTACGAAATTCAAAAAAATAGCCATCTCAGGATGATCTATTTTTTTGAATTTTAAAATTTTCTTGTGTTCATCATATCAAAACAAGGTTAGGGGACGTTTTCCGGAGTCATAATTTTCTCGAAAATCGTGTTTTGAAAATAGAAAACTCTTCAAAAATATATTTTTGACGAAGAAAACTAAAATATATACTAAACAAATTCCAAAGTTAATGAAATTTCGTGGGAAAATAATATGATACTGATAAATTCTACCATGAATTTTTGAGAATTTATAGAATTTGTTTCGTATATTATTTTATGCTTTCTTTGAAAATTATCAGATTTTGGGGGAATTTTTAGTGACATCAGATCACAGATAAAATTCCCAAAATTTTTACAGTAGTCTTATATTCCATATTTCTAGTTGCTGTAAACGTTTGGAGTGATTTAGATTTTGTTTCATAGGGGATGTAGTGTTAATTCATAATTTGGTCTGAAAATTAACAAATTCGACACTGATAGTAAATAGTTTCCAAAATTCATGAATATCTCACAGCATGCTATTTTTACTTATATATTATTACTGTACAAATTTCATTGAATTTAGATTCCTATTTCTAGTAGTTTCTGTGTTATTTTTGCAATCTGGTCAATTAATTGTTAAATCAAAATTAAATATGAGCTTAATGTAAAAATCTGCAAAAATCTTCCAGTAAGCTACATCTCATCATATCTTGTTACTGTAGATGTTTCAACTCATTTTTAGTTCGTTTGCAACAGTTTCACTTGTAAAATCACTCATATGATTAAAATTGATAAATTCTATTGAAAATTCGAAATTAATTAAAAATCAATTTAAAGCTTCTAAAAGAACCTCAAAATTCTGTTACATGTTCATTTCTTAATCCATTGAAACAGAAATCTTAGGATCTTTAGATTTCCCTGGAAAAATGGCCAGTGCATCCATAATCGTATCCCAATTGCAACCAATCTTTGACAATTTGAATATCTAAGCTATAGCATGTTGTTGGCTCCGAGGTTACTGTCCACGGAAATCCTGAGATATGCCAGGCAATAAGATGCTATAACTTAAGTATTAAATTGCACAAGGAAAGAGCGCACGATTCTCTTCCTTGGATGTTATTCTAGGCCGAAATTGGTGAACCCTAGAGCTATTGGTATTCCTTAAATGTCCAGAAACCGAAAATCCTTGAAATCTGAAATTAATTAACTTCAAGAACTAAATCGATTTACTTCGTGTCTTTCGGAACCGTTGGATCACGGTTTCCGTCGTAAGAACCATTAGAGCCCAATTTAGGAACACTGGTGTCAGGTCGTGTCTTAAGTTTTAGGAAATCTTAGGTTTTAGGGAGTCCTAGAGTTAGGAGTCCAGCCTCATCACGTACGTTTGCTATAGATAGCAACCGTGCCATAGGTCTAGTTACACTAGTTACCCAATCTTTCCCTAGGACAAGCCTAGTGAACTAGGATGTAGGCTAACCTGCATTAGTCTAAGGAACAACTTGCATTTAGATAAGAATCATATAGCATCTTAGATGAAATCCTAGGATAATAAAATCCTCAACTTGAATTAAATAACTCTTCTTAAAACTGTTGAAACAGTCAAATCAGTCTAAATCGGTGTCTTAGTTGAGTTAGGCATAAGTAGCTTAGCTTAGGTTCACCGAACTACGTCGACTCTGATCCCAGTGAGACTTGGGTACGTAGCCAGCTTGGATGTCTGATGGCATACCAACCGCGAGTCGGCACTACAACAAATTGTGGTGTTTTGTATATTAATTCTCTTGTAAATGCTTAATCAAATCACTTAGGATTTTCCATGAAATTAGAATTTTAAGAGAACTTTCACTTAGATTGAACTCAAACAAATAAAGGAATCAAGATACACACTTAGGATCCACATTGAAATTAGATCATAGGATGCATGTCACATAGTTCGCACATTAACTTAGAGTTGAATGAGCCATTTAAAATAAATTTAAAAGAGTTAGCTTTTGGAATCGAAGACCGATTATCGGGCAGGAATGGTGCATGTGGTGGATAAATCCCCATACCTTCCATTCTTGTAACCAGGTAGCGAGTCTAGATTTCGGGTTAATTTCGGGTCCTAGATCCCACATCTAGGTGGCGACTCTGTCAGTCTCTTTTGTGTGGAATTCGGATTGCCTTAGTGATCCCAAGTTCACATAAAAGACGAATTAAAAGCAATATTAAAAGAGCACACGCCAACCGCGTGGGTACGAGAGACCATGAGAAGGCGTGGCGCGCCCCACCCCCCCTCTCACGGGATCGGGTCCCACAGATCCATATCCCAAGTCCAGCCAAACCTTCAAAAATAAACATTTCAAACCTTAAAAAATAAACATTTCAAACCTTCCAAAAATACAAAACTTATTTAAAACCTTTTCAAAAATATCTTCCCCTAAAGTTAGGAGTCTGTCGTAGATTTTTGGGGTGTTTTAGAGTTAGGACTATGTTCTGTTTGTGTTGATGCTTGGTGTGTCTTATCATGTGAGTGTCCCTAGAGTTAGGAGGCCTCGAGTCGTGGTCGGTTAGACATTTAGTCGAACCGATGGCTAGACTAGGAAGCATTCAGTCAGCCCATGGTTTTTCTTAGGATGCATAGCCTAGTTACACATAAGATAGAGGAATCACCTGCATTAGCTTAATGTTAACCAACTTGCACTAGTTAGGGCATATAGGGAGTCCTAAAAATTACAATTCACTTGAACTTAAGTAATTGTACAAAAAGATTTAAAAACCAGTCAAGTCTAGTTGATCGAGTTTAGGATAACGGTTCTAGATGGTTAGACATCGTAGTTTAGAATAGGTCATCGAACTACGTTGATTCTGATTCTTCCCGAGGCCGGGATACGTAGAGCAGCCGGGATGGATGGCTATCCTGGTCCGAGTCAAGTATTGCATTAGAGTCTTAGGGTTTGTCGTGTCGAGTTGTGTGTGGAGTCAAGTTGTGATGTGTGTTTTGTTGTGTTTTCTTACTTTCTTGTGCAGACCTTATATCTTTAGCTGTAGCATGCATGTGTTTGCACATCAAAACTTAGACATCATTTAGGTATGACATTCATAACCTAGCTATTCTCATGTGACACTTATTTCTTTTATGTGTGCTTATTATTCATCTCCGAGACATGCATGATTAGATAAACGTCTTCTCGGAGATATATGTTCTCATTTCATATGAATTTCGCCCAAAACTCTTCAAAATTAATAAGTAAATGGCATAAGATCCCAGGTGTTTGCACTTGGGTGGATGAGGTGCTCTTCGGACCTTCCAAATTCGTAACCAGGCATGAACCTTCTTTTATATCTCTGGCTATCCGTTGCAATAGAGCATGGTATGGGATCCAAGACCCACTTCCTTGGATGACGACTCTTCTTTGTTTAAGGTACGTCTCGAATCCGGGCTAGTCCCCGAATCGAGAGGTATCTCACTTTATATCGCCACTCATGCTGTAAGAGGCAATCTTTTTGAGAGTTCCTTAGTAGAGCTCTCCATTCCCGTGGATGATTCCAGAGAGTCTTTCTGGGGGCTCGTCCCCCGCCTCTCTCGGATCGTGGTCCACACACATTTACACTTGTAGTTACACAATTACCCACACACGCCAAGCAGTTAGGGCCCGCAAATGCATTTACAAAATCATTTCATAAACATGCAAGTGTTTTAATAAAACTTTTGATATACCATTTATCAAATTTGCTTGGCCAAGCTATTTTATAGGCCTACTGCTTTGATCGAAACTATAGATGATATCTCCATAATTGGGGCGGAGATTTTCATGTTAGGTATGCTTATTAGCCTCGTGGGTTTGTCTAAGACTCTAGTACTACCCTCTGGTGATCTCTAAAAGGACCATGGTTAGATAGACTAAGAACCAAGGCTAGGCCCACAGACCAATACGACCCCTCAGGTCTAAGGACATAAAAAGGGTCATGTCTGGTAGAATAGCCTTACTAATTCATGTCCACAAGCTATTCTAGTTTGACCCTGTTCAGTACGAGATCCCATCCTTGCACACACTCTTCTTGCTTAGGGTCCACTACCCAAGTGACTGAGATAAGCCGCTCCACTCCACGTGCATGTAGACAAGACTAGTGCTGGTTGTGTACATGAAGAGATGTCCAGTCTCGACCCCAACTAGGAATATTTAAGGTCTACAAAGAACCGGAGCACCATTTCTCCTTGCTCCTTAGGATTTGTGAATCCTTGGGCACAATATTCCTACTTTGCTACCTAAGAAAGAATATATGCCAGATAATAAACACATCACACATATTCAATCTGTAATATCCAATAAATGTCATGAAATATTTCATTTATTAATTTTAATGTGACAAGATATACGAAATGTATTGGCTTTTATGGCACTAACTTTAATAAACCTGTCATCAGTAAATCATTCAAATAGTCATAAGGGTATCAGAAATGAGTATACAGAGAATGAAGAGGAATGAAACACTCATTTGTGGCCCATTAGGAGAATAGCATACAATTAGGGGCTTTCTTGGGTCCCATACGATAATATTGCAATTAACATAATTTGAAACGCCCAAATAATTTTGAAGCTATTTTATTTGAAAAGTACGCATCTTAAGCATTCCGAAATGCCTAAGATCTCTGAAATTTGATAAGAATTGATTTAGTTACGAATCACCGAAGTTTCATATTTTCGGTTGGTCTACCATATTTGTTTATTTATTTTATTTAATATTTATTGTTATTTTCTATTCATTCCCCAAAACCTTCGATTTGCGATACCTTGTCCGATTCTTTATAGAATTGCGCTTGGTTTGGCTCGTTGGAAAGCTCGCGACTAGATGTTTCCAAAGAGTCCAATATTCACACCCTAAATCTCGTCAAGTAACCTTCGGGAAAATAAAAAAGGGTAAAAATTCCGTTTCTGAAATCTTAACTCACATCAAATTAATGCACTCAAATTAATTGGAAGGGAAAAATCATGATCTTAAACATAGTTCTTACTTGAGATGATTTCCCCAAAGTCTAAACAATCCCGACGGTCGTATAATCCTAGGCACATCGTTTTCTCCTTCTCTCTTCCTTTCTTTCTTCTCATTTTCTTTTCTCCCTTGCTCTAGACAAAACATGGAGAGAGCCATACATCCACATTCTTTGTGTAAAACGTTTTGCATGTAAAATTCCTAAAATCTCTCCAAACTTATCTTTCTTTAACGAATTTAACAAAGAAAGAATTCCTCTTATTATGGTTTTTCTATTTAACAAATTGTTTTTCATAAGACTTCTCCCTCTCCCTCTTTAATCAATGTCCATTTAAAATTGATCATTGGACGTCAAATTTTACCCAATAAGAAGCTTTCTCTCAAATCAACACTTCCTAATGTCTATTCCAATTCTATTCATCCAACCTAAAGAAGAATCCTAAAATACCTCTCCCAAGATTCCCTTCAAAAATTGATTGGAAATTTCCATAGTAAAACCGTCCAACCCCACTCATATTCCCCACCAATGAAATTCATCTATCTCATGCCACACATTTTGATCCAAATCTAATTCCTATCTAATTTCCTAGAATTTCTTCTCTTCTATTCTCTCCCAAGTTGGCCCTCCTAACACTCATCATTTTAGAATTACCCTGTTTGGGAAACCATTAAACAATAGCAAGACTCTCAAATAGGACTCTAAAACTTTAAATGAGGAAATCCACCAATAGGATTTCCTTATTTAAAGCTCTTCACTCATTGACTGAAAATCAATAGGACTCTAAAACGTATTGGGAATTTAGAGGTCATTTCAATAACAACACTCCTATGAGTTTTCTTAAAAACTTAAGCTTAGTTTTGATAATAGCACCTCATAAAAGCTTTAGAGAAAAATTTATACCCAATTTTTTGGTAAAGTTACTCATTTAAGAAATGGAGTTTTCTTACGTTGGGATTAGGCATTACATTCTTACCTCTTAAAAGAATTTTGTCCTCGAAATTCACGCACCAAAAAGGTCTCTTTCTCCGTAAACAATTCTAAGCTGAGTTGTTACTCACATGGAGGTATGCTCCCTTACTTGATCCTTCTTCTTCACCATACCTACGGGGAAATTTGCTAAAGAAATGTCCTATCTAGAGGATGCTACAACATATCATAGAAAATAGATCGTAGCTCTAGGCTAGAAGTTCACACGATATTTATAAAGCTCGTTCTTCTCAATTCCTTTTTATATTCAAACTGAATGAGTCAGTTCTTACTTCCAAATGTATAGTTTAAAGACACACTTATGGGATTCGAGAAAAAAGTAGGTTTGGCTTCATACATCCATTATATTTCTGAAGGTGAGATCCACAATGTGAATGATCAGTGATCTTTAGTAACAAATATGGTCGATAAACTTGATTGCAAATGAGCGTTTATAATCGAAGCACTCTTCCGATATTCAGAATCGATGATGATATATAATATCACATGTTTTTTACTTTTCCTCAACGAAGTTGAGTTTTCAAAATTTGAGCAGGGAACTTATAAAGCAAATTTCACTATGAGGATGTTTTTTACTTTTCCTCAAAAAAGTTGAGTTTTCAAAATTTGAGCACGGAACTTATAAAGCAAATTTCACTATGATGTTCAAATATCACAAAGTTTTCCCAGTTTTGTCAAGGGAATTGAGTTTTCAAAAATTTAGATTGGAGGGATTTGATGAACTGGTTTACACTAAATTCATTTATCCTGAGGTTTATATGGTATCAAAATTTTCTACTATCAAGCGAAGACGAGAAGATCACCTAAGGAGTTTGACGGTGGCCGTATTACAATGACTTACACTAGAGTTCAAATTTGAAAAAACATATACCTTTTAGATTTATAGAAGTACATTTATCTTTTCAATTTAAAACTTGAGGTTGTGGTGAAACTTAGGGCAATATTCCGATTACAATGACACACATAATATCATATGAGATCAATACTAACTGAATTCGATTTCTCCAATTTCAAGGGCAAATTTCCATGGAATTTATTCAAATGCAACACTAATGATCTTTGATCTAACTAGATTAAGGAGGTTTCTCGGAAGATAACAAAAACTTCACTGGGAGGAGAATACCGGGATAGGATACAAAACTCTCATTGGATAGTTATAGTTTGTATTTACTTCAAATTTGATAACAATCAACCATGTTTTGGAGAGGATGTGCACAAGACACGACAAGGAAATCAAAATCTTATAAAAAAGAAACATCAGATAGACAGAGCAGCAGACTTACGAACTAAAACCTCTTTTCCCTCACACTGCACACTAACTCACATACTCTCGGGACACTATAACTCACATGCTTTCGGGGTACACGAGTTCACCGCACTATCCCAAACTAGAATAGATAGCTCATATGCCAAACCGAAAGCTCCTAATCCTTACAAATGAATATACTGTCCTATTCCGGTACAACTGATTCTCATGCCGAACAAAGCACTTCAGATACGTATGAGTGCACCATATCATTCCATACCAACACAGATAACTCACACGTGAAACCAAAGGCTCTAAGTCCTTATGAAAGACTATGCTTTCTCACACTAGTACAACTGATCTACATGTTGAACCGAGCTTCTCTGGTGCACATGGACTCTTCATATGATATCAACCATAAATGAATAACCCATATGTTAAACCAGGCATCCTCGGTGTACATGAGTATATCGTGTGGTCTCTAAATATTACAACTAAGTTATGCGATAAACCAGGCATCACCAGTGCACACGAGTCCATCATGCCATCCTCCTAATTATTCACCACTAATGTCAATATTCTCAATTGAAACAATAATTGTCTCAAAATCCAAGTCTTTAGCTTTTACAAAATCATGATCAATAGCTAGTCAAGTCACCCATAATCAAATAAAGATTTCCCATATTCGGCTCCACTAGCCTTTTGATAACTTCTTATCAAAATTAATCAATAGTGTGTTCTCACCACTTACAGGGTCACCAAGCTAAACTTAGATAGTTGGTGGATTCATAACTAGAACTTATTAGCCCTTAATGTCACAAACAAGTTTCTTAAATCCCTAAGTTAATAGATTAGCTCTTAGTGACTTATATGGTCATCGGCATAAACTCTCATAGTGTAGAGAATCAAATACAATATTTCAATAGTTTCCAATGCACATCGGCATAAACTCTCTAATGAACCGAGCTTCTCTGGTGCACATGAACTCTTCATATGATATCAACTAGAAATGAATAACCCATATGCTAAACCAGGCATCCTCGGTGTACATGAGTATATCGTGTGGTCTCTAAATATTACAACTAACTTATGCGATAAACCAGGCATCCCCAGTGCACACGAGTCCATCATGCCATCCTCCTAATTATTCACCACTAATGTCAATATTCTCAATTGAAATAATAATTGTCTCAAAATCCAAGTCTTTAGCTTTTACAAAATCATGATCAATAGCTAGTCAAGTCACCCATAATCAAATAAAGATTTCCCATATTCGGCTCCACTAGCCTTTTGATAACTTCTTATCAAAATTAATCAATAGTGTGTTCTCACCACTTACAGGGTCACCAAGCTAAACTTAGATAGTTGGTGGATTCATAACTAGAACTTATTAGCCCTTAATGTCACAAACAAGTTTCTTAAAATCCCTAAGTTAATAGATTAGCTCTTAGTGACTTATATGGTCATCGGCATAAACTCTCATAGTGTAGAGAATCAAATACAATATTTCAATAGTTTCCAGTGTCATCATATTTATTCAAAACTCACCTGACCATATGTATAGGTTCTCACAGTGTAGCTCATGATCATGTCTAAGATTCCCAGGTGGCCTCACAATCCTTATCTAATATTCAAGTTCCCACTTTCACATTCTTCTTAGATCATTAATACGTAGGATCTAAAGACCAGGATCTGATACCACTTTTTTGTCATGCCCCGAACCACACTCCCGGCCCAACACATGACAGTATCGTACACCTGCAAGGTAACCCTTACAAGTTTACAAGGCTAATCAAAATAATATCAGATCCATTCATGGCATAAACTAAACTATAATGTCATAAAAATACATATACACCCCGTCAACTTTCTGACATTTTCAATTGTAACCCTGACTTTGAAATGTCCCTAACTACACCCCCGGAGGTTTAAATTTGTATAAGGTAGACCCCGTCAGTTGATAGTTCGTCCACAGATCAAAGTGTTAGGATGATCCTATGGAGCTATTTTTTTGGGCACACCCTATCTATGTCAGGACCCATCAAATGAACGCTTTGGATCATCCAAACATTGTAGGCCCATTGTGTTTTAGGTAGTGTTTGGTTTCGGGTATGGGGTTTCGAGGGGGGTATGGTATCTTCATTATCATTGACAGTGTTTCAAAAGAGGGGGTTTACCTTATACAAATTGAAACCTAAGGGGGTGTAGTTGGCGACTCTTAAAAGTCGGGGTTAGATTTGAAAATGTCAGAAAGTTGAGGGGATGTAACTGTATTTTTCCCTAGAATATAAAACAAAGTTCTAAGCAAACATCACTAAATTAATTATTTCTGAGCAATATCTAAATACAAATACTCACTATTCTAGATTAAAGAGACTCCAATAACTGATAATACAAATCATGCTCCCTTGAGATCTCCACAAGGATCAAAATCTAAAAATTTGTAAAAACAACAGTCAGCCGAAGCCCAATAAATAATAATGCGTTACTTTAATGTGGTTCTATGCATGCCAGGGAACAAAAGGGATTACAAAAAAGAGACAAACTAAGCTACAAAGTTTCACATGGAACAAGTGTCATGAATCCTGGAGTATAAATTATACGAAAAAGGCTAAGTAAAGGAGTATCATGATTAACCATCTTAAAAAATAGGTATCAATTGAAAAAGTATCGAATGTTATATTCATCGAAAAACCAAGTCAAACAAAGTGCAATATTCCAACGAAGTCATAGATCCTTAGTATCAATTCCAAAGGTATCATATATCATGTTTGATCAATGAACAAAGTCTGACAAAGAGCATTACCACTTCATGGTCATCGGCCTAGCCCAAAAAGCGTGTCATTGCTGTCGCCGACCTCCCACGGTGTCAAAACTAGTGCCTCACATATCACATACCTGTTGGCATGGCCAACGTTCCTTCTCACTGATGGGATCCATATAACAAGTGTACTACCCCCAAAATGGAAAGGTCCATGTAGCCAGTGCACTACGCCCAATTGGTAGGTTCCATATCATCCTAAACCTCTACAAGAGGTGTCCACATAGCAATAGGGTCAAATAGCAAAAAGGTCGGATAACAATGTTTCACATAGATTCCATAAGATATGTCAATGTAACAGGGTACACATTGTAGACACCCCATTTTGATCGGACCATTTTCCCCAAAATTGAATAAATTCTCGAAATCGAATAAAATCCCAATCCCGAAGTTGAGTCGAGATCCCGGAACCGAATCTCAAAATTTTTCGAAAAATCAAGCCCGAAAACCCTAAAAATGCCCATTTCCATATATTTTGGAAATCGTTTGAAAGCCTGGGTGATCTCTGAACCCCATCGGCATCCTCTGTTCAATTGCCCTAATCCTCTATCTCATTTTCGCAAAAAATTGAAAGAGTTACAAAATACCCGTGAGTTTTGGTATCAGCGTTCTCCCATTTGTTCCACTAAGCTCCAAATAGCATTTTCGCTAGCCCATCTTGTTTCTCGTCTCGGTGTTCAAAAAAATTCGTCAATGGTCATCACAGTTCCCAAGGTGCCCTGTAAGAGGATATCATGAAGAAAAGACAAGTCGAGTTTGTGCAAAAATCAAAATATGGTTTTGTCAATATCATTTCCCCCCTTTAAGCGTAGAAAGTACGCTAAAAAAGGTTGTCCATGGAAGAAAGAGAGGGCAAATATATGTTGCTCTTTATAAAAAAGGGGTGGGATAGCCGAGCATGGGTGCCCATTAAAGCAAAAGAAGAAAAAGAAAAAGGGGGTAGTAGGGATGTTGATAAAAGTGTAAAATCCTCCTCTCAGGAGGGCATTTTTGGAAGCTTGCATTTCTTTCTCTACAAGCCACAAACATAGGCCATTAGATTAAAGAGATTAGGTGTAGGGTTTGGATCAGCTAGGCACTCTAGATTTTAGGGTTTCTAAGATAGAATTAGGGCAAGAGGGATAAGGAATCAAGGGTGGGGATGATCCAATTCATCAAAAAAGGGAATGGATGGCTAAGATTGAAAGAGGGTTTCAACCCTAGCTATAAAAAAAAAAAAGAGTCTCGTAGGTAGAGGAGGAGGGAGAGCCCAATTTTCCAAGAAAAGGGGCAGCAAGAGAGAGAGGGAGAGGGAGAAAGGGATTGGCAGCCACCTCATCTTCTCCTCCTTCTACCGCCACCAACCTCCACCATCAACCATCACATCTCCACCACCATCAAGCTCCACCATCGGCCTCCACCAGAGCCACCATCTCCAATCACCTTCTCCGGCATCCTCCCGGCCATCGCACCTCCACCATCTCCCCAAACCCAAACCCTCTGCAACTGCTAGCCTTAACCACCACCACCTCCGGCCAAACCCACAACCTTCATCATCCCCCGCCTTCAACCCAGAATCCGGTAACCCAAAACCTGCAAACCGCCACCACCCCCAAATCCATTTCCCGGCCAACGACCGGCCGGCCACCACCGCCTCTCCATCTTCTCCAAACCGCCACCACCCTCACCATTTCTCCTTCAACAGCCACTATCTCCCAAACCACCACCACCAGCTACAGCCACAACTCCGGCCGGCCACTGCACCTCTACCATCTCTGCAAACCGAAACTCCACCCCATCACTACCACCAAAAATCCCAGCCAAAATACACACAGAGAGGAAGATAAAGAGAGAGCAAGCCGAGAGAAAGGAAGAGGAAAATAGAGAGAAAACCCATTTTCGAGTTGCAGAGAGAGAGAGAGAGAGAGCGATTTTTTATTTTTTTTTATTTTTATTTTTTGCCTTCTTCTCCGGCGATTCCACCGGAGATCCAACCAACCCCATCACCACCACCGCACCTCCATCTCTCATCTTTCCCCCTCATTTTCTCCGGTCACCCAAACCCACCATCCCAAATCCATCTCCCTTAAATCCGACCAACTCCGGTCGGAATCCGGCCACACAGCCACCATCATCTTCCAAGCCACCTTCTCTGCCGCTGGATCCCTCCTCGCCGGTAAGCTTCTCCGACCGTCGGAATCCATACCCTTTCTCAGCCACCCAAAACCCATTCGGTTTCCACCGAACCCCAATCCTCTGATCTTCAGCCACCATCTACACCCAAATCACTTCACCCAATATTTAGAAAAAGGGATTTTTCAAGGAAAAATCAGAGAAAGAGCTACAAAAGGGATTGAGGTTTTCAAGAGGGGAGGTCTTTTCATTTTGCTGAAATTACAGAGGGAGAAAGGGGGAGTTGCAGAGGGAGGAAGAAATTGTCCATGCTATGCTGCCATCGTGTTCCTCCTTGGCCTTTTCTTTGGTTGGTTGGTTCAGCTCCTCCTAGGGGAATCATATTGGTCTCTTGGTAGTAAAGGTGAATATGGGGTTTTGTTTTGGGAATTAGTTTTCTTGCTTAGGTTTGTGATCTCAAGTCCCCCACCGGTTTCCTTTCGTTTCTCCTCCCGACTATGCTTCAGTGTTCAGAATCATCTTTGTCTTTCGAGATCTATACCAGTTCTTCGAGATTACTCTTTTACTCTTTTTCTATGATCTTCTTCGAGTCTAGGGCGATCCATTGATCTTAGGAGCATTCTGCCGGGTTTAGGCTATGACGGACGGCAACCTCCTGAGCCAAAACTCCCTTTTTTTAATCAAAAGGGATAAACAAAAACACATAAAAATCAAATAATCAAAAATCCAAAAACAATCAAAAATTCAAAAACAACAAAAGCGTTTTTCGAAAAGCTGTTTCGAACTACGTTGGCTTGATCCCTTTTCACAGGGTACGTAGGCAGCTTGGGATCGTCATCCCAAGTTCAGTCAAACCTTTTCAATAAAATCATTCAAACTTTTCAATAAAATCTTTTAAACCCTTCAAAAAAAATCATTTCAGCATCTGAAAATATCTTTCAAGCTTTTCTCAAAAATACAAAAAACCAAAATCGGCAAGGATGGTGATTGCCAGGTCACTCGGAGCCTTCTTTTCCTTTCATTTCCGATTTTGATCGTGGTTTGCCGGTGTTATCGGTTTTCCGACGTTTCATCGGGTTTTGGGACGGGCGATGACGTAGCGTGGCCCCTTCACAGGGACTGTCCTCGCTGAGCCCAACGATAGGCTATGACGATCGTGAGACTTATCCGATCTTTAGCGGATCAGGATCGCTGAGCTTGATTCATTAGAGTCGCTCCCTGAGCCTATCATACGTTCCCTTTTATTTTCCCTGGCATTTTGGGGCCTGCGCATACCGTCTATTTTCTATTTTCTGATTCCTTTATTTCGTCGCATCTTTTAGCTTATCGTGTGTTTGTCTTTGATTCCTAGTGTGTTTACTTTTAGCTTGCTTATTCCTTGTGCGTTTAGTTTCACATGCTTAGCTGTAGATGTTTACTGCTTTTCTGCTTACCATATCTGATATTGCTTGCTTAGCTGTAGCTGTGCATGCGGATGTTACTGCTTTCCTAGATGTGATGAGTTAGGACTAGATGCGATGAGTTAGAATTTCGATGTTTATCTTCTTTTGCCCATCCCCGGGTCATGCATGCTTAGATAGACGTTTTCTCGGGGATACTCGTTCCCATTTCACATGATTTTAGCCCAAAACTCTTCAAAATTAATTAAAAATGGCATAAGAGACCAGGTGCTTGCACTTGGGCGAATTGGGGGCGCTTAATACCTTCCCCATTCGTCATCAGGCACGGACTTTTGTATCTCTGGTTATCCGTTGCAACAGAGCATTTCATGGGATCCAGGGCCTACTTCCCTGGATGGCGACTCTTCTTTGTTATAGGTACATCTGGGTTCCGGGCCGGTCCTGGAATCGAGAGGTATCTCACTTATATCGCCACCCATGCTGTGAGTGGCACCATTTCGAGAGTTCCTTGGTAGAGCTCTCCTTCACATTGTGGAGATCTTAGAGGATCGACGGGGGACCTCGTGTCCCTCGCCCATTCGTCCTCGGGATCGGGGTCCACAGGCTGGCGACTCTGCTGGGGAATTCTTGGAACATTGCCTAACTCTGTAAAAATGTCATTTTTACTAATTTTGAAGAAATTTGGATTAAAATCGTTTTAAATGGGAACCTTTTCCGTTAGAATCCAGGGGCACCAAGTAGGTGCGTAAATAAAACGAGGGATTCACATACTGCACAACATGCATTATCATATTCTTTATTTCTTTCATTGTTTTTTTATTGTTGGCTCCATGGGATAGATACAGTACATGCCGAAGGGTAAGTCATTACCTGGATGGGATTATTGTATCTATTACCAAGCTATGCGCCGGTGCTGCAGCCGTAAACACTAGGCGTACTTGTGTTTACAGCAGCCGATGAGCAATGAAGCATACTATGTATAACATTGGGCGTACTTTTGTTATACATATTAAGTATGGTTCATACGCATAGTACCCGATAGATTGAGTCCGGAGCCCTACTTTGCTTTATATATTATGTATATACATACTGACTTAGTGAAATCCAACTAGGAAGTGCCCGTGTTTATATATATATTGCATTCATATGGGGATGAACATGTGTTGCTGTGGGACCCGATCCCGCGAGAGGGGTGGTGGCGCGAGAGCCGCCACGCACTATCTCTTGGTCTCTCGTACCCACGCGATTGGCGTGTGCCTTTTATTATTAATTTTAATTCATCTTTTATGTGAACTTGGGATCACTAAGGCAATCCGAATTCCACACAAAAGAGACTGACAGAGTCGCCACCTAGATGTGGGATCTAGGACCCATAATTAACCAGAAATCTAGACTCGCTACCTGGTTACAAGAATGGAAGGTATGGGGATTTATCCACCACATGCACCATTCCTGCCCGATAATCGGTCTTCAATTCCAAAAGTTAACTCTTTTAAATTCATTTTTAATGGCTCATTCAACTCTCTGTTAATGTGCTATCTATGTGACATGCATCCTATGATCTAATTTCAATGTGAATCCTAAATGTGTATCTTGATTTCTTAATTGGTTTGGATTCAATCTAAGTGAAAGTTCTCCTAAAATTCTAATTTCATGGAAAATCCTAAGTGATTTGATTGTTTCAACAGTTTTAAAAGTGATTAGCCCGAGTCCTCAGATGGTCTGGTATTCATCCAAAGAAGCCTACGTATCCCCGCCTCCACGAGAATCAAGGCAACGTAGTTCTTCGCGCCTATTCTAAGTTATGATGCCTAAGACACCTAGCCCTCTATCCTAAACTCGATCTAAAAGACCGGACCAATTATTAAAGTTTATTGTACGATTATTTAAATTCCAGTGAATTGTGAATTTTAGGACACCCTATATGCCCTAACTAAATGCAGATTAGCCCTACGCTGATGCAGGTGGTTCTTACAACCTATGTGTGACTAGGCTGTATTTCCTAAGGAAAACCAAGGGTGGACTAGCGTATCCTACTCTAGTCATCACTCGGCGATGTGGATCGCCAACTGACCGGACGGAGGCGCTCCTATAACTCTAGGACAGACCTCTAACTCTAAAACAAGCACACAGCAAACAATCAATCAAACAACCTATCAAAAGAAAAACCCTAACTCTAAAATTCTCTATCGAGGAGAAACTCCTAACTCTAGAGGAAGGTCTTTTGAAAACAATATTTTAAAGGTTTTTGAAGAAGGTTTAAAACGTTTATTTACAAAAAAAAGTTTGGCTGGACTTGGGATGTAAATCCCAAGCTGCACTACGTACCTCGGAAGAGGATCAAGCCAACGTAGTTCGAAAATCGAACTCGCCTAATACGCTTCTAAAAGAAACACTTAACACTTTAGATTTTTTTTAAGGTTTTTGATGTTTTCAAATGTTTTTTGAGTTTTAAATTTCTAATGTTTTTTGGATTTTAAAGCTTTTCCAATGCTCAGGACCTTAAAATATTTTTAATCTTAAAGGGAACACGCAAGTAATACCACAAACTAGGGCAAAGCCCTAAAGCAAAAGGGGAAACCCCGAATAAGCAACTAGCGTCTCAAAGAGACAAACCACAACAAGAAAGATAGCGTCCCAAGAAGAGAGAAAATGGTCCAAGATCCTAAGCAAGCAAAGCTCTAATAAGACTGAGTTAGCCTCTAATCAAAAGCGAAGTAATCAACAACTCTAAATGAGAAACTCCGAACTAACAACACTAAAGAGGGGAACAAATGAGTCAGAGACTCTCTAATACTACAACTTAGAGGAGGAATGAGTCAAAGACTCCCAAATAACGCCAACAGAAGAACCAATGAGTCAAAGACTTCCTAGTAGTACAACAAAAGAACGAATGAGTCAAAGACTCTCTAAAAGAAATGGAAACATGAGTCAAAGACTCCAATAACACCAACTAAAGGATAGATGAGTCAAAGACTCTCTAAAAGAAAAGGAAACACGAATTTGCACATTTGGCAGAGGTAAAACACCCAGCCGGGCCGGACAGCTACCTAGCCCTAGGGTGCAACAAATGTGCAACCCAATACCCATAAGGGTAGGGGTATGAAGCCAAGCCGAGTAGGGCGTTCTTCCAAAACCAAACGGCGCACAAAGAGGACTAACGAGAGAATGAGACCGGGCGGGTCTCCCAAACACACACAAAGATGAAGGTGCTTTAGAGATTTTAAGATGATTTTCACTTAATTTTTATTTTTTTAATGGATTTTACCAATTTTTAACCATATGAGTGATTTTACAAGTGAAGCTGTTGCAAACGAACTCGAAATGAGTTGAAACTTCTCCACCAACAAGATATGATGAGATGTAATTTACTGGAAGATTTTTACAGATTTTTACATTAAACTCATATTTAATATGGATTTAAAAATTAATTAACCAGATTGCAAAAATAACACATAAACTACTAGAAATAGATATCTAAATTCCATGAAATTTCTACAGTAGTAAGAGATAAGTGAAAATAGCATGCTGTGAGATTTCCATGAATTTAGAAAACTATTTACTATCAGTTTCGGATTTTTCAAATTTCAAACCAGATTATGAATTAACACTACAGCTCATATGAAACAAGATCCAAATCACTTGAAAATTTTACAGAAGCAAGAAGTATAGAATTTAAGACTACTGTAAAACTTTGGAGAATTTTATCTGTGATTTGACGTCAGTAACAATTCTCCCAAAATCTGATAATTTTCAAAGAATGCGTAAAATAATATACCAAACAAAATCCAAAAATTCTCACAAATTCATGGTAGAATGTATCATTATCATATTATTTTCTCAAGAAATTTCATTATTTTTGGAATCTGTTTAGTATATCGTTTAGTTTTCTTTGTTAAAAATCATGCAAAAATCCGAAAATATACCAAATAATTCTAGAAAAAATTCCGAGAACGGTGTACCTACCTGTGATCGAAATCCTCGCCGAATCCGAGAGCCGAAAAACTCAAAAATCCCGCCTCCGTGCGATCGCTTCCGCTTTCTTTCTCTTTTTCCTTCTTTTTTGTTTCTTTTTCTTCTTTTCTTGTTTCTTTTCTTTTTTTTTCTTTTCAACCCCTCATAGCAACTTTGTTAGAACACATGATAGAAGAGAAATGAGTTCTCTCTTCTCTCTTACTCACCCTCATTGAACCATTTATAGCAAAGGAATGGGAGGGTGGTGGCCACCATTGTGGACTTATTCCATGGTAGGTGGCCACCATTGTGGACATATTCCATGGTAGGTGGCCACCATTGTGGACATTGAATTTTGACATGTGTGTGGCCCCATGCATGTTTTTTAAAGTTCTTTTGAGTAGGTAAAAGATAACCCAAATGGGTCCCATATGTGACCAAATTCCCAATTGTGCATAAAATCATATGCCCCACTCCAAAGTATGATCGGAACCGTTCATTTGATGGGCGACAATGTGATTTAATTTGTGCTCCGCTAATCAATCCTATGGGCTGATCCAAGCCATCCAATAGATCAAAATGTGAATATGTTACCCCATTTTTAAATCACTCCTATTTGATGATCCGAACCGTCCATTTGATGGGCGACAATTGATGATCTTGACCGTTCAAATAGTGGGCTGCGATGTGATTTAATTTGTGCTCCACTAATCAATCCTATGGGCTGATCCAAACCATCCAATAGATCAAAATGTGAATATGTTACCCCATTTTTAAATCACTCCCATTTGATGATCCGAACCGTCCATTTGATGGGCGACAATTGATGATCTTGACCGTTCAAATGGTGGATCGCAATGTAAATTGGTTGTGCTCCCTTAAATCATTCCTCTATGACGATCCAGACCATCCAATTGATGGGTCCCCTACCTAAGTAGGTTGTGTCCTCCTAAATCATTTCAATGGGCTGATCCGAGTAACTCAACCTGATGATCGTAACAAAATTGGTTGTTAAAACGACTTCTCTGAGATCTTGACCGTTCTCTTGATGATCATCTTTAGGTGTTGGATCGAAGTAGGTTCAAAACTCATTTTTCACTAAAACAATGCGCGGGCCACCCTGTTTGATCCAAATCTAAACAAATGCTCAAGACGGGCCCATCAATCGGATCCAAATTCTCTCTTGCTCGAACTCTTGGGAATATTCTCTCTCAACACTTAACGGAAAAGTGCGAAACATGGCGGAAATGATTGGATGGGGTTTCGCCCAAGCATAGCGAACTTCGGTCCGATCAAAATGGGGTGTCTACAGTTGCTTACACATGTGGAGCCTAGAGTTAGGAGCCTTGACCCATTTATAGACTAGGGTAGTTCACCTCGTGTGGCTACAAATGCGGTCCGAGTACACTCACTTGTCTGTCATGAGTCGAGACTTCCTTGACTCCGCTAGATTAGGCTAGGGTTGGTGCCCCTGGTTAGGGTGTATATATATGTACATATATTTTTTACTAGATTAGGGTTTGCTTCATAGCTAGGTTTTCTTTCCTAATCTAATCCTTTTTTCCCGTCCATCCGTCTTTTGGATTATGATCAGATCATTGGTTTCACATCATTATCTTTATAGCCATGATCTCTTCCCTGAGCTTGATCCTTTGATCGATCTTGATCAGATCGCTCCGCGTGCCAATTATGAGTCTACTTTGCCATTATCACTACCAGAGTGTGCGTTCTTGCTGAGAGCCCTGTTTCATCTTGACCTTGTCGTCGTATTCTTCATGCTTGGTTGCCGAGACCCTCCTTGTACAGTCGTTATGCTGCCGGATTTTCTCCAAAAAGCCTTAAGCGTAACCATTATCCTTTAGGGTTATTGATAAACCGTGTGCTTACCGTACCATATCCCCTAGTACAGCTGTTATGCTGCCGGATTTTCTCTAAATGT
Source organism: Tasmannia lanceolata (assembly GCF_043159265.1). Classification (NCBI taxonomy): domain Eukaryota; kingdom Viridiplantae; phylum Streptophyta; class Magnoliopsida; order Canellales; family Winteraceae; genus Tasmannia; species Tasmannia lanceolata. Next base: position 29,076,343 of record NW_027518684.1, on the reverse strand, counting down.
CCTGAGTGTGGTCATCATCTTTTTAGGCTGGTAGCTAAACCATGTACTTACCTTATCACATCTCTTTGTACAGTCGTTATGCTGCCGGATTTTACCCAGAATATATTGAGTGTGACCGGTATTCTTTAGGGTTATTGAGGAACCATGAGCTTACCTTCCCATGATTCTTCTATGGGGCTGTTATGCTGCCGGATCTTATTTAAAAGCTTCTGAGTATGACTTTATGCTCTAGTGTTAGTGATAAACCAGGAGTTTACCATGCCATGATCCTTTTGTAACGCCGTTATGCTGTCGGATTTTTATCTGAAACAACATGAGTGTGATGGTTATCCGTTTAGGTTTGATGGGCCGTCATGACCCTTCTTACAATTGTTGTACTGCTGGTTTTTACCCAGAGGGGAGATGTGTTTGTATTATCCCTTGTTTCAATTTGTGCATAACATTCTTTCTGATTATCTTAATTTAAATTAGTGTTCTTACTTCCATTTCAGGAGTCTGAGTTAAGCAATAGCCATTGCTTCGAAAAAAGTTACCATTTCACAGCCTACTTGGTCCCGACAATCTTCTACGTCGAGACTAAGTCGTAGATCTTCTTCACCTATCTCACCAGCTGTATTTCCACTTGTTTCCCCTTGTCTTAACCAAATGGCCGAGTCAAATGAGATGTTAGCTGAAATGAGGGACATGATGAGGAACCTTACAAGAGAGGTTTCTACCCTAAAGGAAGAGGTTACTCAGTTGAAAAGTGAGAGGACCGCTACCTCGAAACAACCTGTCGTCCAGAATCCTCCCAATGTGATTCCAGGCCTTGTTCAGTCTGTCATCTCTCCTGAAAATGATTTCTATGACGAGCAGTATGTAGAGGAGAACTGTCTCCCGCAATCACTCAAGCCAGGCAAAGAGAAGGAATTGGTTGATAGAGTTGAAAAGTTGCTCAGCAAGTTGAAAGCATGCAAGTTAAGGGCCCAAAGAAGATAAATATGTCTGACTTTTCCCTTTTCCCTGGTGTCACTCTTCCTCCAAAATTCAGAATGCCGGATTTTGATAAATATGATGGGACGGGGTGCCCGTGGAGTCATCTGAGGTCGTTCATTTCAAATCTAGAAGGGTATGGGCTGTCTCCAGAGCAGATCGCTAAGGTATTTCCGATGTCTCTGACAGGAGTAGCCAAGAAGTGGTTCCTTCATCTGAAACCCGAAGAGCTCGGAACCTTAGACGAAATTGCTAACAAGTTTGTTGAGCAATTTTCAATGGAAGAAGGAATTGAAGTTACGAAGAGGGATCTGAAAGCGATCAAGCAAGGACCTCAGGAAACGTTTACCTCTTTTGTAAGAAGATGGAGGAGAAAAGCGGCTCAGATGACTAACCGCCCTTCTGAAGAAGATCAGATCAAAATTGTGGTCAAGAACCTGTCTCCGCAGTATTACCACTTCATGGTGACGCAGTATTATTCTGATTTCAATCACTTGATCAAGACAGGAACCATAACTGAAGATGCGTTGCTGAAGGGTTCTCTGGCGAAGTCATCTTTTGATCCGAGGAATGGAAAGAAGCCAATGGTAGTTTCAAAGCCTGAAGTTAGCAATGTGGTTGCTGCGCGCCCTATGAGAAGAGTTGTAGCAGAAACAGAGCAGCCCATGAGGAAAGCGCCAAGGCATTTTGACCCGCTACCTTACCCTTTATCTGTCGCTCTCAAGAAGTTACTAAGAGACAAAAAGATCACTCTCTTAGAACCGAAACTTCCCCCACCTATTCTCCCCAGATATTGGCGTGAAGATCAGCATTGTGCATATCATCAAGGGACAGGGCACCTAACAGATAACTGTATGGCCTTGAGGCATAAAATTCAGGACATGATAGAAGCGAAAAAAATTGCCGTATTTATGCCAAACACTACCCGGAATCCATTACCAGCTCATGCTGCGCGCCCTCCACCTACAGTTGGGGCAGTTTTTACTGAAGAGCCTATCCTTGACCCTGCTTCTTTGATTTGTGCTATCGCTTCCGATTCACCGACTGTCTTGGCATTTGGCGAGGAAGTTGAAGAAGTAGAGGAAGAGAAACCTTATGTGCTGGGCGGAGATGAAGATGACTATGCTGAGTCTTCTGTTGGCCCTTATATTCTTCAATGTGATGAAGAGGAAGTCCAAGATGTTGCTCCATATGTTCTTAGCTTCGATGACGATGACTTTGATTTCTTGAACGATCAATGTGACGAAGTCCGCCATGTTACTCGAGGTGGGCGAATTTTCAAACCCGCCGAGTTAAGAGCTGAGAACCCAGCTGAAGTTGTAAGAGCCGCAGAAGCGCAGAAGCAGAGCAAGCTGAGTTGCGAGGAAGAGGATGAGAGTCTTTTACGCCAACTCAAAAAGACCCAGGCTAATATTTCAATTTGGGGTTTGCTTATGGCTTCCCCAAAGCACCGTCAAGTTGTTCTAAGAGAGTTGAATGCTGCACAGGTCTCTGTAGATATCACATCTGATGAGCTGGTTGGTTTGGTAGCGATGGCTAGGGTGTCCAAGACTCTTTCTTTCACTGATGAAGATCTGACATCTGAGGGTCACAATCATACGCGTCCACTGAAGATCACTGTTGTCTGTAATGGTAAGAAGGTTCCAGATGTATTAGTTGACAACGGGTCCGCACTGAACGTATGTCCGTTAGCCACTGCTGCTGTCCTGGGATTTGGGCCGAATGACTTCATCCCTTCTGAACAAGGAATTTTGGCGTATGACGGTACCAGACGCGATGTTATTGGAACGCTAGCAACCGAAATTCTGATAGGAGGAGAAATCTTTGAAGTAGAGTTCCAAGTGCTCGATATCAAAGCATCTTTCCTTCTCTTGCTTGGCCGACCTTGGCTCCATAAGGTTGGAGTCATCCCTTCCTCACTGCACCAGAAACTGAAGTTCATCAGAAACAACAGGGTGATAACAGTCAAGGGTGATCCTGATTTAGAGGTAGGCCAAATTTCGCAGGAGGGTACCTCAGAAAAGAAAGATGATGTTAGTCTGACCGGGTTCTCTGTAGAAGTCACAGCCATATCATTTGAGAAAGCAAAGAGTGAAGAGATTTTGTTCCTCACCAGCACTAATCCCCGGGTTGTAAAGATGATGCGTAAACAGGGGTACCTTCCCGGTGCAGGTCTGGGTCGCAATCATCAAGGGATAGTCGAATGGCCTGTAATGAGAAAGAATGAAGGGTTGTTCGGACTCGGATATGAACCTTCTCGTGATGAGATTAGAGAAATGAGAAATTACATGCGGAAATGGTCCGAGCTCCGACGTCGGGGTCTAGAGCTGTCGATGAAATCATTCAGTCTGATCAGAAATGGTAAATACCGCAGAGAGGGTGATGACTTTGCATTCTGTGGGTTCGCAGAGCCGTGGGTTGATGAACTGACAGGGCAGGAGCTGCCGGGGTTTGAGATATTTTTCGATATGGAGCTGCCAGATGAATACCCGAGTTTGCAGATTCATGAGATCGAACCAGAGGTTGATTGGGCTGATATCCTTGAGCCGTGTCTTCTGAATTCCTTGTTCCAGGTTGAGTTACCGATTGTAGCCATGATCGGAGGAGATGCGCTGATCCTTGATCCTGAAAGCCTTATCACCCCAGCCGAGGGACCTCTCACGAACTGGAGTTCCCAGGTCATACCCCGAGTCGTCATCCAGTACAGTCCTGTTTCTATCAAAGAGTCTGTTGTCTCTAGTTATATGTCCATTTTCGAGTCAAAAATAGAGTTTGCTTTATCTGATGTTTCTTTTGATGCAGGTACAGTCGTGATCGAGCCCGTTGATGAGGAGTCTTTCGATGCCGTTGTTCAGTCCGATGCAGAGTCCATTGCATCTTCCGTTGAGTCTATTGAGTCTGTCGAGTCTGTCGATTCTGTTCATACGATAGTCCAGTCTGATGATGAGTCTGTAAAGATTTCTAAAGATTTCAATACTGAGCCCACTGAAGGCGCGTCAACAGATGTAACTTCGATTTCTTTGAATGAAATAAAAGACTCTTCTTTTTATTCGCCTGTCTCTACTTCAATTTCTGCTTCTTTATCTGATCAAATTGATAATAATAATAATCAAGACTCCCCCTCTAATGAGGATGCCGACGAAACTCCCCCTGAAATCAAACACATGATTAGGCAGGAGGAGCAGCGTCGAGCAAAACCATTCGAAGAGGAAATCGAGACCATCAATATTGGTGATGAAACCCTAATTCGGGAAATTCGAATTGGCAAAACATTAACTCCCGAAGAGCGTGCGGAATTAATTGCCCTGTTAAAGGAATTCAAAGAAGTTTTCGCTTGGTCCTATGATGACATGCCGGGATTAAGTGAAGACATTGTTCAACATAGACTTCCCCTAATCCCGGGTGCCAGACCGAAAAAGCAAAAACTCCGAAAAATGAAACCAGAGTGGGACTTGCTAGTCAGAGATGAAGTTCAGAAACAATTGGATGTTGGCTTCATACAAGTTGTTGAATACCCTGAATGGCTAGCCAACATAGTACCGGTGCCCAAGAAGGACGGAAAAGTCAGAATGTGTGTGGATTTCAGAGATCTGAACAAAGCAAGTCCGAAAGATGATTTTCCTTTGCCACACATAGACATCTTGGTGGACAGCACAGCGGGCCATGCTCTCCTTTCATTTATGGATGGATTCTCAGGATACAACCAGATCAAGATGGCTCCTGAGGACATGATCAAGACGGCCTTCATCACTCAATGGGGGACATATTGTTATAGAGTTATGCCATTTGGACTCAAAAATGCTGGAGCAACATATCAGAGGGCTGCTACCACTCTACTGCATGACATGATCCACAAAGAGGTCGAAGTATATGTTGATGACATGATCATTAAAGCGAAGACCAGGGAAGAGCATGCAGGGGCATTGAGAAAGTTCTTCCAGCGAATCCAAAAGTTCAAGCTCCGTCTCAACCCGAATAAGTGTGTATTTGGGGTTACGTCGGGAAAACTGCTGGGATTCTTGGTCAGCCAGAGAGGGATTGAAGTAGATCCACAGAAAATCAAAGCTATCCAAGAAATGGCCCCGCCAAAGACTGAGAAGCAGATCCGTGGGTTTTTAGGAAAGGTCCAGTACTTGAGAAGGTTCATTGCACAGTTGACAACGACTTGTGAACCGATTTTCAAGCTCTTAAAGAAGAATGCTCCAAAGAAATGGAACGAAGAATGTCAAGAAGCTTTCGAGAAAATCAAGCAGTGTTTGGCTTTACCACCAGTTTTGTCACCAATCATACCAGGACAACCGATGTTGCTGTACTTGTCTGTTACTGACACAGCGATGGGGTGTATGTTAGCGCAGCAAGACCTAGAGTCGAAGCGAGAAAGAGCCATTTACTACGTCAGCAAGAAAATGTTGGAGTACGAGCAAAAGTACACCATTCTTGAGAAGACTTGTCTAGCACTGGTTTGGGCTACTCAGAAGCTTAGGCATTATTTGTTGTCGAGTAGGGTTCTTCTACTCTCACGGATGGACCCATTGAAATACTTGTTCGAGAAGCCAGCCCTCACCGGAAGAACTGCCAGGTGGTTGTTGTTATTGTCTGAGTTCGATATCACTTATGTCACGCAGAAGTCAATTAAGGGGCGTGTGATAGCTGAACAGTTAGCCGATTCACCAGCAGAAAATAATGAATTTTTGAAAGCAGAGTTTCCAGATGAGGAGATAATGACTGTGGAAGATGAAGTTCCAGACACAAAGTGGTTGATGTACTTTGATGGAGCAGTCAACAATCGAGGCCAAGGAGTAGGGGCGGTGTTGGTGTCACCAAGAAAAGAGTATATCCCTATATCCATCAAACTTCAGTTCAAGTGCACAAACAATATGGCAGAATACGAGGCGTGTATCTCAGGTTTGGAAGCAGCCATAGCCTTGCGCATTCAGGACCTAGATGTATTCGGGGACTCAATTTTGATTATCTGTCAAACTAACGGAAACTGGAAAACAAGAGACGATAAGTTGATCCCGTATAATACGTACCTAGAGTCTCTGGTCAAAAAATTCGGAAATATCACATTCACTCATTTGTCCAGAACAAAGAATCATTTTGCGGATGAATTAGCTACTCTGGCTTCAATGCTTGATATTTCTGCAACAATGGAGGTTCAACCATTAGAAGTGCGACTTCAATGGGCCCCGTCACATGTTAACGCTATTGAAATAGCAGCGAGGTGTTCAGATGGCAAGCCTTGGTACACGGATATCAAAAACTTCATCTCAGGCAAAGGACATCCGCCGGAAGCTTCAGGAAAAGAGCGAAGGTCTCTTCAGAAAATGGCCTCTAACTTTGTCATCTGTGGTGAAGAGTTGTACAGAAGGTCGTTCGATGGAATCCAACTTTTGTGTATAGATGAGGATCAAGCAGCTGAGCTCATAGAGCAGACACACGAAGGAGTCTGTGGACCGCATATGAACGGAAAGATGCTGTCAAGGAAGATTCTCAGACTTGGTTATTACTGGCCGACAATGGAAGCAGATTGCTACGCCTATGTGAAGAAATGTCACAAATGTCAGGTCTACGCCAATCTCATCCATGTGCCGCCTTCTCAGTTGCATTCTCTTACTTCACCGTGGCCGTTCTCAGTATGGGGAATAGATATCATCGGGAAGATAAGTCCGAAGTCTTCTAGCGGCCATGAGTATATCCTGGTCGCCATTGATTACTTCACAAAGTGGATAGAAGCTGCTTCGTATGCATCATTGACCTCGGCTTCTGTTGCGAAGTTCATCAGAACGAATATCATTTGCAGATATGGAGTACCACATGAACTAATTTCAGACAATGGGTCCCATTTCAAGAAGGAGGTAGCGCGCCTGTGTGAGGAGTTTAAGATCAAGCATCATAAGTCTTCGCCATATAGACCCCAAACAAACGGAGCTGTTGAAGCTGCTAACAAAAACATCAAAGTAATCATCAGCAAGATGACCGAGACTTACAAAGATTGGTCGAGCAAGCTCCCGTATGCTTTGTGTGCCTATAGGACGTCGATCAGATCCTCTACAGGTGCAACTCCGTATTCTCTGGTGTACGGAATGGAAGCTGTCTTGCCTGTTGAACTGCGAATTCCCTCCCTGAGAGTGATGATGGAAGCGGGGTTGCCAGAATCTGTTTGGGCTCAAGCTAGACATCAAGAGTTACAAATGATTGACGAAAAGAGGCTGAAAGCATTGTACCATGTTCAGGGGTATCAGCGCCGTGTCGAGAGAGCCTTCAACAAGAAAGTTCGAGTTCGAGACCTCAAGAAAGGAGATCTTGTTCTGAAATCCTTCCGGGCACCGGTATATGATCCCAGGGGTAAATTCAAGCCAAAATGGTCAGGTCCATACATTGTTGACGAAGTCCTGCCTGGAAAAGCCGTCAGACTCCTCGATGAAAATGGAGAAAAACTAACAGAGCCAACAAACCTTGACCAACTCAAGAAATACTATGCTTAAGGCACCAGAAGGCCTTCCTTGGCCGACCAGAGCTTCAAACTAAAAATCCTTACTTAACATATCAAAAGAATCCTTTGCAAAACCCTTTTGAGCTTACACAAAATCAAAACATTCTATCTTCATAACCCATAAACTAAGGGCATTTGTGCCTTGAACTACGCGCGACCTGATCCTCATCCTTTGGGGGTACGTAGGCAGTCTGGCTAGTCCGGATTCGGTCGAAACCTTGGAGAACTTATCAAAATTCCGTCCCTTCAAACCCTAACCTACCTAAAAAGTCCTTTCGGTGCAATAGGCAAAGGTTTGTAGCTAAAAAAAAAAAAAAGGTAAAGGAAAAAAAATGGAGTCTGAAGGCCCGTTAGATTGAAAACCCGCAAGGGCGATCTAAGCAAAAGTTAGGGTCATTCACCTGCTAAGTTGAAAACCCGAAAGGGCGGCTTAGGCAAAAATCAAGGTGTGAGCCTGCTGGATTGAAAACTCGCAAGAGCAATTCAGGCAAAAATTAAGGCAAGCGGTCCGCCAGATTGAAAACTTGAAAATGGCAATCTGGTCAGTGGCAGTGACTTCTCAAGGAACTGAACAATTGGAGGCAAACAAGACTGGTAACCCGATAATGGCATCATCAAAGTCTGAATAGTGCCAGCATGGCTTACTTTGATATTCCTCTAAATTAGGGGCATTTAAGACTAAGCAATCAAAGGGGTTTAATGCCCATGACGGTAATACCGAACAGGGAATGAATCACTTTTAAGCATAGTATTCGATTCACTCTAAGAGTGGTTGACCTTCACCATTTAAAATATTTGTCAGGTCAAGAAGCAAGTTGAGTCTTTCTTGAAATCCAAGTCTTGTGCTTGTCAATGTCTTTTACTTGTCACTTGTCGATGTATGTCGCGTGTCAAGTCAAAATCTCCCCGGTCTTGTATGGTCAATACCTTTCCCAGAGCTGGGGTGGCAGGCACCAAAGCAAGAAGTTGCTTCTCCGGAAGACAGATTAAATCAGAGCAAGGTTCAGAAGAATAGCAAGCTATCAGGCCTATTGAGATTTTGTCAGCTGGCAGATTTGAAAGAGACCTTTCAGGCAGAATTGATCTTATGGTTTTCATGTTTCCTCTACACACAGAGTTTTGTAAATCCAATATTCATGAAATGAAATATTTGTTTCCCTGCATTTGTATTGCTTTATTAAGACTCTAGTAATGGAAGTATGAAATGCACTAGGGGCATCTTTTATGACTTGGCAAATCACGCCAAGTCATAAAAGCTGTCAAATTCACAAGGATAATCAGAATAAACCAATGTCTCCAGCAAGTTGAGATGAGAGAAGCTCGAGCACACCTCGAGTCAAACCTCCAAATTCCCCGGCTAAGCCTACTCTATAGTCAGCTCATCAGCAAGGCTAGTCCCCAATGGAGTCTAGCATCTACCTCCCAGAGAGTTCGCTGTCAACTGCTCAAAGCATTCAATCCCCAGCAAAATCAAATTCTTTAAAAAAAAAAAAGGGTCAATATCCAAAATCCCAGCAAATCATGTGAGTCCGGTCCTCAGCAAGGAATTCGCACTCCCGTTTTCTCGGCAAGAGACAAAGCAATTCTTAAAATGATCAATCTGAATCAAGTATAAAAAAAAAAAAAGTTCCCGCTTCTTTGGAGAGACAAAGTAATCTCCAAAGAAATCAATCCAAATCCATCTATCCAAATCAATCAATTCAAATCAATCACTCAATCAAAGGCAGGAGAGTGTCAATCTTTTCATAAGAGTTTTATTCCTCGATCAAATTTCCATTGCTTGTTACTGCGTGAGGGTTCCGCATAACAACGCTTTCCCTTTTGGTTAGTGCGTGAGGGTTCCGCCTAATTAAAATTCCATCTTTTGTTACTGTGTGAGGGTTCCACATAACAAATTTTCATCTGCTTGTTACTGCGTGAGGGTTCCGCATGACAACGCTTTCCCTTTTGGTTAGTGCGTGAGGGTTCCGCCTAATTAAAATTCCATCTGTTGTTACTGTGTGAGGGTTCCACATAACAAATTTTCATTGCTTGTTACTGCGTGAGGGTTCCGCATAACAGCGCTTTCCCTTTTGGTTAGTGCGTGAGGGTTCCGCCTAATTAAAATTCCACCTTTTGTTACTGTGTGAGGGTTCCACATAACAAATTTCCGTCGCTTGTTACTCCGTGAGGGTCCGCATAACAACGCTTTCCCCTTTGATTAGTGCGTGAGGGTTCCGCCTAATTAAAATTCCACCTTTTGTTACTGTGTGAGGGTTCCACATAACAAATTTCCGTCGCTTGTTACTGCGTGAGGGTCCGCATAACAACGCTTTCCCCTTTGATTAGTGCGTGAGGGTTCCGCCTAATTAAAATTCCACCTTTTGTTACTGTGTGAGGGTTCCACATAACAAATTTCCGTCGCTTGTTACTGCGTGAGGGTCCGCATAACAACGCTTTCCCCTTTGATTAGTGCGTGAGGGTTCTGCCTAATTAAAATTCCCCCTTTAGTTACTGTGTGAAGGTCCACATAACAAATTTTTCTTGCTTGTTACTGCGTGAGGGTCCGCATAACAACGCTTTCCCCTTTGATTAGTGCGTGAGGGTTCCGCCTAATTAAAATTCCACCCTTTAGTTACTGTGTGAAGGTCCACATAACAAATTTTTCTTGCTTGTTACTGCGTGAGGGTCCGCATAACAACGCTTTCCCCTTTGATTAGTGCGTGAGGGTTCCGCCTAATTAAAATTCCACCTTTAGTTACTGTGTGAAGGTCCACATAACAAATTTTTCTTGCTTGTTACTGCGTGAGGGTCCGCATAACAACGCTTTCCCCTTTGATTAGTGCGTGAGGGTTCCGCCTAATTAAAATTCCCCCTTTTGTTACTGTGTGAAGGTCCACATAACAAATTTTTCTTGCTTGTTACTGCGTGAGGGTCCGCATAACAACGCTTTCCCCTTTGATTAGTGCGTGAGGGTTCCGCCTAATTAAAATTCCCCCTTTTGTTACTGTGTGAGGGTTCCACATGATAAATTTTCATTGCTTGTTACTGTGTGAGGGTTCCGCATAACAAAGCTTCCCTGTGGTTAGCGTGTTAAGGTTCCACCTAACCGAATCTCCCATTAGCGCGCGAAGGTCCCGCCTAACTAAAAATTCTATTTTCAGGGCGTGAAGGGTCCGCCTGATTATTCCAGCCTCATTTTCAGTGCGAGTGGGTTCCGCCTGATTGTTCAAAGTCCAAATTGCCATTCAATAAAAAATCTAATCCCTTTTGTATCTTTTCGTTTGAAATTTTGGGCCGATCAAAATGTGTTGTCTCTTCAGCTTTGGCATTCGTGCGACAAGCGCCCTCTGCCAAAGAGGAGCATCTGTAGACACCCCATTTTGACCGGACCATTTTCCCCAAAATTGAATAAATTCTCGAAATCGAATAAAATCCCAATCCCGAAGTTGAGTCGAGATCCCGGAACCGAATCTCAAAATTTTTCGAAAAATCAAGCCCGAAAACCCTAAAAATGCCCATTTCCATATATTTTGGAAATCGTTTGAAAGCCTGGGTGATCTCTGAACCCCATCGGCATCCTCTGTTCAATTGCCCTAATCCTCTATCTCATTTTTGCAAAAAATTGAAAGAGTTACAAAATACCCGTGAGTTTTGGTATCAGCGTTCTCCCATTTGTTCCACTAAGCTCCAAATAGCATTTTCGCTAGCCCATCTTGTTTCTCGTCTCGGTGTTCAAAAAAATTCGTCAATGGTCATCACAGTTCCCAAGGTGCCCTGTAAGAGGATATCATGAAGAAAAGACAAGTCGAGTTTGTGCAAAAATCAAAATATGGTTTTGTCAATATCATTTCCCCCCTTTAAGCGTAGAAAGTACGCTAAAAAAGGTTGTCCATGGAAGAAAGAGAGGGCAAATATATGTTGCTCTTTATAAAAAAGGGGTGGGATAGCCGAGCATGGGTGCCCATTAAAGCAAAAGAAGAAAAAGAAAAAGGGGGTAGTAGGGATGTTGATAAAAGTGTAAAATCCTCCTCTCAGGAGGGCATTTTTGGAAGCTTGCATTTCTTTCTCTACAAGCCACAAACATAGGCCATTAGATTAAAGAGATTAGGTGTAGGGTTTGGATCAGCTAGGCACTCTAGATTTTAGGGTTTCTAAGATAGAATTAGGGCAAGAGGGATAAGGAATCAAGGGTGGGGATGATCCAATTCATCAAAAAAGGGAATGGATGGCTAAGATTGAAAGAGGGTTTCAACCCTAGCTATAAAAAAAAAAAGAGTCTCGTAGGTAGAGGAGGAGGGAGAGCCCAATTTTCCAAGAAAAGGGGCAGCAAGAGAGAGAGGGAGAGGGAGAAAGGGATTGGCAGCCACCTCATCTTCTCCTCCTTCTACCGCCACCAACCTCCACCATCAACCATCACATCTCCACCACCATCAAGCTCCACCATCGGCCTCCACCAGAGCCACCATCTCCAATCACCTTCTCCGGCATCCTCCCGGCCATCGCACCTCCACCATCTCCCCAAACCCAAACCCTCTGCAACTGCTAGCCTTAACCACCACCACCTCCGGCCAAACCCACAACCTTCATCATCCCCCGCCTTCAACCCAGAATCCGGTAACCCAAAACCTGCAAACCGCCACCACCCCCAAATCCATTTCCCGGCCAACGACCGGCCGGCCACCACCGCCTCTCCATCTTCTCCAAACCGCCACCACCCTCACCATTTCTCCTTCAACAGCCACTATCTCCCAAACCACCACCACCAGCTACAGCCACAACTCCGGCCGGCCACTGCACCTCTACCATCTCTGCAAACCGAAACTCCACCCCATCACTACCACCAAAAATCCCAGCCAAAATACACACAGAGAGGAAGATAAAGAGAGAGCAAGCCGAGAGAAAGGAAGAGGAAAATAGAGAGAAAACCCATTTTCGAGTTGCAGAGAGAGAGAGAGAGAGAGCGATTTTTTATTTTTTTTTATTTTTATTTTTTGCCTTCTTCTCCGGCGATTCCACCGGAGATCCAACCAACCCCATCACCACCACCGCACCTCCATCTCTCATCTTTCCCCCTCATTTTCTCCGGTCACCCAAACCCACCATCCCAAATCCATCTCCCTTAAATCCGACCAACTCCGGTCGGAATCCGGCCACACAGCCACCATCATCTTCCAAGCCACCTTCTCTGCCGCTGGATCCCTCCTCGCCGGTAAGCTTCTCCGACCGTCGGAATCCATACCCTTTCTCAGCCACCCAAAACCCATTCGGTTTCCACCGAACCCCAATCCTCTGATCTTCAGCCACCATCTACACCCAAATCACTTCACCCAATATTTAGAAAAAGGGATTTTTCAAGGAAAAATCAGAGAAAGAGCTACAAAAGGGATTGAGGTTTTCAAGAGGGGAGGTCTTTTCATTTTGCTGAAATTACAGAGGGAGAAAGGGGGAGTTGCAGAGGGAGGAAGAAATTGTCCATGCTATGCTGCCATCGTGTTCCTCCTTGGCCTTTTCTTTGGTTGGTTGGTTCAGCTCCTCCTAGGGGAATCATATTGGTCTCTTGGTAGTAAAGGTGAATATGGGGTTTTGTTTTGGGAATTAGTTTTCTTGCTTAGGTTTGTGATCTCAAGTCCCCCACCGGTTTCCTTTCGTTTCTCCTCCCGACTATGCTTCAGTGTTCAGAATCATCTTTGTCTTTCGAGATCTATACCAGTTCTTCGAGATTACTCTTTTACTCTTTTTCTATGATCTTCTTCGAGTCTAGGGCGATCCATTGATCTTAGGAGCATTCTGCCGGGTTTAGGCTATGACGGACGGCAACCTCCTGAGCCAAAACTCCCTTTTTTTAATCAAAAGGGATAAACAAAAACACATAAAAATCAAATAATCAAAAATCCAAAAACAATCAAAAATTCAAAAACAACAAAAGCGTTTTTCGAAAAGCTGTTTCGAACTACGTTGGCTTGATCCCTTTTCACAGGGTACGTAGGCAGCTTGGGATCGTCATCCCAAGTTCAGTCAAACCTTTTCAATAAAATCATTCAAACTTTTCAATAAAATCTTTTAAACCCTTCAAAAAAAATCATTTCAGCATCTGAAAATATCTTTCAAGCTTTTCTCAAAAATACAAAAAACCAAAATCGGCAAGGATGGTGATTGCCAGGTCACTCGGAGCCTTCTTTTCCTTTCATTTCCGATTTTGATCGTGGTTTGCCGGTGTTATCGGTTTTCCAACGTTTCATCGGGTTTTGGGACGGGCGATGACGTAGCGTGGCCCCTTCACAGGGACTGTCCTCGCTGAGCCCAACGATAGGCTATGACGATCGTGAGACTTATCCGATCTTTAGCGGATCAGGATCGCTGAGCTTGATTCATTAGAGTCGTTCCCTGAGCCTATCGTACGTTCCCTTTTATTTTCCCTGGCATTTTGGGGCCTGCGCATACCGTCTATTTTCTATTTTCTGATTCCTTTATTTCGTCGCATCTTTTAGCTTATCGTGTGTTTGTCTTTGATTCCTTGTGTGTTTACTTTCAGCTTGCTTATTCCTTGTGCGTTTAGTTTCACATGCTTAGCTGTAGATGTTTACTGCTTTTCTGCTTACCATATCTGATATTGCTTGCTTAGCTGTAGCTGTGCATGCGGATGTTACTGCTTTCCTAGATGTGATGAGTTAGGACTAGATGCGATGAGTTAGAATTTCGATGTTTATCTTATTTTGCCCATCCCCGGGTCATGCATGCTTAGATAGACGTTTTCTCGGGGATACTCGTTCCCATTTCACATGATTTTAGCCCAAAACTCTTCAAAATTAATTAAAAATGGCATAAGAGACCAGGTGCTTGCACTTGGGCGAATTGGGGGCGCTTAATACCTTCCCCATTCGTCATCAGGCACGGACTTTTGTATCTCTGGTTATCCGTTGCAACAGAGCATTTCATGGGATCCAGGGCCTACTTCCCTGGATGGCGACTCTTCTTTATTATAGGTACATCTGGGTTCTGGGTTCCGGGCCGGTCCTGGAATCGAGAGGTGTCTCACTTATATCGCCACCCATGCTGTGAGTGGCACCATTTCGAGAGTTCCTTGGTAGAGCTCTCCTTCACATTGTGGAGATCTTAGAGGATCGACGGGGGACCTCGTGTCCCTCGCCCATTCGTCCTCGGGATCGGGGTCCACACACATTAACATGTGAAGTTCTCAAAATGACAATAGCCACAAGAATACAACAAAGTTCAAATAAATATATACGGTAAACAAGCATGGTTCCATAAGAAATCCAATAGGTCTAATGTTCTCAAGACAAACCAAATGGGCAATATTGTTAGGATTACGATAGTCACAATGGTCAAAGGGATAACAAGGTAAGCATGACAGACCGACAATAGTTGCTAAAGATTTCATATACATGAAAGTGCACAAACCATAAATACAATGGATTGAAATTGAATAGGAGTAACAAACACTAAAGTATTACGATGTTACGTACCTCAAAAATGCAACTCCAATTTCTTTTGAATTTGAACCCAATCACTTGGCATCAGGAAATCATGTGAATAATCGAAGAGGTACGGAACACTCATTCTTGACCCACTATGAAGAATACGACATATAATCCAGGGCTTTCCGGGGGTCCCATATAGTAATATTGCAACTAACATAATTTGGAAGGCCCCAAATAATTTTGAAGCTATTTTATTTGAAAAGTAGGCATCTTAAGATTTCTGACATGCCCAAGAACTTTGAAATCGGATAAGAATTGAATTAGTTAGAATTTCAGAAGTGTCAGATTCTTGGTCGCAAGATTCTTGGTCGCAGACGGAGAAATTTCACGATCGACGATATGTTCGATCGAACCACCTAATGTTTCATGCACAATGCGCAATTTAATATTCATTTATTTATTTTATTTTATTTTTTATTTTTATTAGGGCTCCACACAGTTCGGTCCGTTTGGTTTAGGGAGCTTTTTTTAACTGAACCGATCCCATCGGTTTGGAGAAAATCCAAACCGAAACTGAACTGATGGGGGGGGGGGGGGGGGTATAACCGAACCAAACCGAACTGATTTTGACAATTTCGGTTTGGTTCGGTTCACAGCTTATCCCTCAAATGAGGCTTTTATGTTGCATTTATATCTAGGGTTGATACCCTTAGGGTGACTACAATGACCGAATTACCCCTAGACCACCCAAAATGGCAAAAATGCTCTCTAATAAGAAGACAAAAGAAAGGAGGTGATATTTTGAGTTCGGGGGGGGGGGGGGGGGGAGGGGGCGATAAAAAATGGGCGTCTACAGGGGGTGGCCAAAATGGGGTGTCTACAGTTTCCCATCGGTTCGGTTCATTTTCAGATTAAAACTAAAAAAACCGTCAACCGGGGATCGGTTTGGTAAAAGTCCTAACTGTAACCGAACCAATGCCTAGAAAAACAGAACCGAACCAAACCAAACTGAAAGGCCCGGTTCGGTTCGGTTTATGGGTTTAGCTGGTTTTTGTGCAACCCTTACTGTTATTTTCTATACATGCTCCAAAACCTTCAATTTACGATATCTTGTCCAATTCTTGACGGAATTGTGCGTGATTGGGCTCGTTGGGAAGCTCGCAACGAGAGGTTTCCAAAAAGTCCAATATTCGCACACAAAATCTCGTCGAATAACCATCGGGAAAATAAAGGAGGGCAAAAATGCCCTTTCCAAAAAATATGCTTTAGATTTATCAAAAAGATTTGGAATGGCAAATTGTGCACCTGCCAAAACACCCATGAATACGAATGAAAAGCTTACTTCGCAAGATGGGGTTAAAAAAAGCAGATGAGAAGAATTTTAGAAGAATAGTTGGTGGTTTGATTTATCTTACTCATGCAAGGCTAGATATTATGTTTGCAATTAGTATTATTTATAGGTTTATGCAAAGTCCAAGCAAGCAGCATCTTGGGGCAGCAAAGGGGATTATGCGATATATCCAAGGGACAATCAATTTAGGTATTGTGTACTCAAAAGCCACTAACTGTTAATTGATTTCTTTTTATGATAGTGATTGGCCAGGTTTCATTGACGATCAGAAAAGCACAACAGGCCATTGTTTTAGTCTTGGATCGGGTGTCATAGCATGGGCATCCAAGAAGCAACTCACTACAACGCTCTCAATTGCAAAAGCTGATTATATTGCTGCCATAACTATAGCTTGTCAAGCAATTTGGCTGCGAAGGATTTTGCCTGATTTGAAGGAGGAACAAAGCAGGCTTACGTGGATGTTTTCTAGTAACAAATCCACAATTACATTGACACAGAATCCAGTTCATCAAGGGAGGACGAAGCACATTGAGATTCGTCACCATTTCATTAGAGCAGTTATAGCCAGAAGAAGTGGAACTAAAGCATTGCAACACTAAAGATCAATTGACAGATATTTTTTCTATAACTTTGCCAGAATAAAAGTTCAAGAAATTTCTTGACATGATGGGAGTACAGCAAATCACATAGTTTGAATTAAAGGGGTATGTTGGAAATTAATCCAAACTATGTAGCTAGTGGGCCCCACCAAGTTGATTTTATCTTTATATGTTTTAGTCTTCTATAATATTTTAGAGTTTGAGCCGGACTTGAGTTTTCCAGCGTGAAGGAGTTTTCTTTATTCTTATCCTAAAGAGTCTAAGTCTCCGTTCTGTTGAGATGCTTAAGTCGGAATCCATGAGATATAATGTGGCGGGAAAGAAAAGAAAAGGAAATGAAATGAAAAAGAAAAAGAAAAATGATAATAAAAAATGCCTTCTTTTGTTGAGAAAACAACCACCAAGTTTTGGGCGAAAACAACCACCAATCAAGGAAACAAATGAGAAAGGAGAATAACAACGACCAAATTGTTGTTTTCCCCTTGTTAAACTTAGGGTTTGGATCAGAAACGATCCGCCATCACCGTGAAATAGTTTCTTCGTTGAAGTTAGATTTTGATTTTCTTCCATCACTACCATCAAACGGTTTCTTTGTTAAAAGTTAGGGTATGCATCAAACACGACACGATTATTGATGCAACCCCAACTCATGTGGCCGACAAATTTGAAGCCCACATGCACCAACCCAAGCAAGTGAGAAGATCAACCCGCATTCAAGCCCAACACAAGGCCCAAGCCCAACTTGAATCCACAAAGCATAAAGGCCAGCTCCAGCCTAAGATCATGGGCACACCAATTAAGGCCTGATCCAGTTGCATTTTCGTCATAATGAACCTGGTAAATTTTGATGCACTTTTTGGACCTCTAGATGAACGAATCAGAGAAAATACTTAACTAAGATGTTGTAGAACTTTGAAGTATATTTCCAACGGATATTCATGGTCTTTATTTGGCCAAGTGGTTGAAGAGTTATGCCCATTTTGGTAGACTGTGTTTGTAGGCCTTTAACTAGTTAATGTGTTTTGAGTTCCTAAATCATTTATGAGTTTTGTAAGTCCCTAAAATAGTTAGTGGGCTAGCTTGAACATCCTTTCTATTGTATTTTTTCTATTAAAGTATTGTAAACTTCTGTAATGAAGTTTTAGTTGAATTTGGAATGAAAATTTGCTTAGTGCATTTTCCCCTTGAACCTTGAAGAGTTCATCCTTGAAACCTAGAAGAGTTTCACGCCTTCTAGAAGAATTGATGTTACCCACCTTCCTTGGCAACCATGAAGAGTAGCCATTGAAGCTATTATCTTTCCTATCATATCCCACTCTGTTTTCCAGAATTCTGTCTATTCGCTTTCGTCCACTTCAAGTAGTTTTTCGAGCACCCTATGATGATAATCTGAGAAAACATTTGTCAGCAAAGTTATAGATCTATGAGGCCTTGAAATTTTGGCTTTGGAATCAAGTCATTCCGACCTATACCAAGGGAGATACACTCATTTTACTGAGCTTGCACAAATCTGTTTTTCTTGTATCCTAGTTGTTGAACATTTGAGTGTGTGTTTGTCACTCTCCCGATCCTTAGTCCAAGAACCCTAGGAGAGGCTTGCATCATTTGGTATCAAAGCTTTGGAGGAGAGGACAATGCCTCCAAGACAAGCCTGACGTCGAGGTGGCAGAACAATTCCCTTGGATGAAGTACACAAACTTGCTGAAAATTTGCAGCAACATATGCAACAACAAATCAATGATTTGACTCGAGAAGTTGAACGTCTACGTGCTGAAGCAAACAATCCTCCACCCCATTCCAGATCCGAAAGAACCAATGGTGATTCTTCTTCTTCAGAAAGTGTTCAATCTTTGCGACAAGGAAGGTGCCCTCAACTCCACACACAAGGTGTTCGAGAACCGGACTGGGAAAAGGAAATCAAGAGAGACATTCCAGAATTTATAGGAACTGATTGCCCTAATGAAATCATTGATTGGTTAACCCTTGTGAATGAAGTTTTTGAGCATAGGAATGTCCTGGAAGAGCGTTGTATTGGCATCATTGCAATGCGATTCCGAGGCAAGGCCATAGCTTGGTGGAAGCGTGAGAAGCAAACCCGCCACTCCGTCGGCAAAGATCCTATCACTCGATGGAGAAATATGGAGGACAAGATCTGAAAGAACTTCCTTTCCAAAGGTTATAAGAGGGATATGTACCAATGGTACCAAAATTTGAGGCAAGGTACGTGGACGGTAGACCAATACACCAATGAATTCAATGAGTTGGTAATTCGCAACAATATTCAAGATCCGGAGGAGATGCTCGTGAACAAGTATTTGGGAGGCCTTCAACTTCATATCCAAGACACCCTTGATGTTCTTGACATTTGGGATTTGGGAGATGCACATCAAAGAGCTCTCAAGGTGGAGCGTTCGCGCTCTTAGAAGCCACAATCCACATCTTTCACAAACCGAACAGTTCAAGGTTGGGTTGTCACCACCAAAGCCGGTAACACAACTGCACACCCCACTAGCATCAACAAAGCCCCTACTCAGCCTAAGGTTTCTGATCAGTCCTCTCCTACTGGTCAAAGCTCTACAACCGGTATACATTGCTATTCATGTGGTGATATAGGACATCGTGCTAGCAATTGTCGGAAGCGACAAGCAGCTAAAGCATTGCTTGTGGAAAATGAATATGATGATATGGGTGAGGAAGACACTGATATTGACCCAAAGGATGATGAAGTAACTCAGAGGATGAGCAAGTGCTTAATGCCGATACTGGTGAGCTCCTTATGATGTGGAAAATTTTTCTAACTCCAAAACAAGAAGCTGGAAATCATTGGCTGCGCAACAATATTTTTCACTCGGCATGCACTGTTTTTGGAAAGGTATGTCGATTAATCATTGATTCCGGCTGTTGTGAAAATGTGATTTCTGAGGCGGCAGCAAACAAGCTGAAATTGGAGTTGAAAGAACATCCAACCCCTTACAAGATGTCTTGGTTAAAGTGAGGTATGGAGGTAACCGTTTCTAAACGTTGCCTTGTCAATCTTTCCATTGCTTACATCTACTTTGACAAGATATGGTGTGATGTTCTGCCTATGGATTGTAGTCACATCATCCTTAGCCGTTCTTAGCAATTTGATAAGAAGACAACCCATGACGGGTATCGTAACACTTATTCTTTTGACTATGGAGGAAAGAAGATTACTTTAGTACCTAGTAAAGAGCCAATTCAAACTCCTTTGGTTGAAAACTCCCCATCCTCTAATTTTCTTGTGATGAAAGATGTAAAGGGTGCTATGCAAGGGGTTAGTGTTGTATACGTCTTACTTAACAAATCCGATATTGGAGACGTGGTTGCACCAATCATTCCGATTCAAGTCAAGCCTCTTTTAGAAGAATTTAAAGATGTATTTCCATTAGACCTTCCCTCTGGTCTTCCTCCCATGAGAGATATTCAGCACCAAATTGACTTGCTGCCCGGTGCGTCTTTACCCAACCTAGCTCACTATCGGATGAGTCCGGTGGAGCATGAAGAACTACAACGTCAAATCATGGAACTATTGAACAAAGGTTTCATAAGGGAGAGCCTCAGCCCATGTGCCGTTCCAGTCCTTTTGGTGCCAAAGAAAAATGGCACTTGGAGAATGTGTGTTGATAGTAGAGCTATTAACAAAATCACCATCAAATACTGCTTTCCGATCCCCTTCTTGATGATCTCTTGGACCAACTTTCCGATGCCACCATCTTCTCAAAGTTAGACTTAAAGAGTGGATATCATCAATTCCGAATCAAGCCCGGAGATGAATGGAAGACGGCGTTCATGACCAAAGATGGACTATTTGAGTGGCTAGTCATGCCATTTGGATTGTCTAATGCACCTTCCACCTTCATGAGGTTCATGACACAGGTTCTAAAGCCGTATCTTGGACGTTTTATGGTTGTTTATTTTGATGATATTTTGATTTTTAGTAAGACTACTAATGAGCACTTGTAGGACCTTCAAGATGTGTTACGCTTGCTAAGGCAAGCATGCTTATTTGCAGCCCCTGAAAAGTGTTACTTCATGGTGCCACAAATCCTATTCCTTGGATTTAACATTTCAAGAGAAATAATTTCAGTTGATGATGCCAAGATCAAGGTGATCAAAGAATGGGAACCCCAACAAATGTCCATGAAGTTCGACGTTTCCATGGCCTAGCTTCCTTCTACCGACGATTCATTGCACACTTCAGTTCTATTGCTGCCCCACTCACTTCTTGTATGAAGAAAGGTTTTTTTGAGTGGAGCATTGAAGCCCAAAGAAGCTTTGAACAGCTTAAGGAAAAGTTATGTACAGCCCCTGTCCTTGCGCTTCCCAACTTCGATCTCATTTTTTAGGTTCATTGTGATGCATCCAGAATCGGCATAGGGGGAGTTCTAAGTCAAGGAGGATGTCCCATTGCATTATTCAGTGAGAAATTGAATGGTGCCATGCTCAAATATAGTACCTATGATTTGGAATTTTATGCCTTGTATCGCACACTTGAACATTGGAGACAATATCTAATTCATAGAGAATTTATTTTGTACACTGACCATGAAGCATTGAAGTACATTTCAGGTCAACAAAAGCTCAATTCTCGGAGTGCAAAATGGGCGAAATATCTTCAAGATTTCACCTTCAACATCAAGCACAAAGCGGGTGTACAAATCAGCTTGCCGATGCTCTTAGCCTAAAGAAAAGCTTGCTCAATACCATGCGCACTGCTGTGCTCGACTTTGACTCCTTCCAACAGCTATACATGGAGGATGAATACTTTTCCAAATTCATATCAGATGCTCAAGATAAGAAGCTTGCTGATTTCACCTTATGTGATGGTTTTCTCTTCAAAGGAAATCGCTTATGTGTACCGGATTGCACTCTTCGACAAAAGGTGATTGGTGAGACACATAATGAAGGTCATTTCGGTCGTGACAAAACTCTCTAACTCGTTTCAGCAAAGTACTTTTGGCCATATCAGAAACGAGATGTACATCGTTATGTTATGGGATGCCGAAATTGCCAAATTGGTAAAGGACAAGCTACAAATGCCGGTCTCTACTTGCCTTTGCCTATACCACATGCACCATGGGAGGATATATCTATGGATTTTGTCCTTGGACTGACACGAACCCACCGAGGAATGGATTCCATATTTGTGGTTGTTGATAGATTTTCCAAAATGGCACATTTCATACCTTGTTGAAAGACTATGGATGTCTCGCGCATTGCTAGCTTATTTTTTAAAGAAATCTTCAGAATGCATGGAGTACCAAATACCATCACTTCCGACAGAGACACAAAGTTCCTTAGTCACTTTTGGCGTCAATTATGGAAGAGTATTGGGACCACACTGCAGTATAGTACTGTGTTCCACCCTCAAACTAATTGGCAAACCGAAGTTGTAAACCGATCATTGGGAAATTTGTTGAGAACCTTGATCGATGACAATCCCCGTTCTTGGGAAGACCGCCTATCACTTGGAGAATTTGCTTACAATAGTTTGGTGAACCGTTCTACAGGTTGCAGCCCTTTCTTGGTTATCTATGGACGACAACCCAAGTCAGCACTAGATCTTGCACCTATTCCATTTGCTGAAAAGCCCACTGCCCAAGTTGAAGATTTTGTATCTCAAATGAAGCTTATACATGAAGATGTTCATCGTAAGCTGGAAAGTAAATCTGAGACCTATAAGAAGGCTGTTGATAAGAGGCGTCGTGAAGTCATATTTGAACCCGGAGATTTTATTTGGGCTTACTTGCTACCGGAGCGTCACCCGTTGGAAGCTACAACAAGCTTAGTGATAGAAAGCTTGGTCCAGTTGGAGTACTTGAACGCATCAATCCCAATGCGTATCGTCTCAAACTTCCTTCCCATATGAAGATACATGATGTGTTTAACGTCCACCATTTGGCACCTTATATGGGAGATTCCACTGATGATGATCCCTCGAATTCAGAGATGAATTCTTTCAAACAAGGGGGGAATGATGCAACCCCAACTCATGTGGCCGACAAATTTGAAGTCCACATGCACCAACCAAAGCATTTGAGAAGATCAACCCGCATTCAAGCCCAACACAAGGCCTAAGCCCAACCTGAATCCACAAAGCATAAATGCCAGCTCTAGCCCAAGATCATGGGCACACCAATTCAGGTCTGATCCAGTTGCATTTTCGTCATAATGAACTTGGTCAATTTTGATGCACGTTTTTGTACCTCTATATGGACGAATTAGAGAAAATGCTTAACTAAGAAGTTGTCGATCTTTGAATTATCTTTCCAACGGATATTCACGGTCTTTATTTGGCTAAGTGGTTGAACAGTTATGACCATTTTGGTAGACTGTGTTTGTAGGCCTTTGACTAGTTAATGTGTTTTGAGTTCCTAAGTCATTTATGAGTTTTGTAAGTCCCTAAAATAGTTAGTGGGCTAGCTTGAATGTCTTTTATATTGTATTTTCTCCATTAAAGTATTGTAAACATCTGTAATGAAGTTTTAGTTGAATTTGGAATGAAAAGTTGTTTAGTGCATTTTTCCCTTGAACCTTGAAGAGTTCATCCTTGAAACCTAGAAGAGTTTCACTCCTTCCTTGGAGAGTACGAGCTTTCCGCTATTGTTTGCACCCTTGAAGAGTTGTAACCATCAATCTAGAAGAATTGATGTTACCCACCTTCCTTGGCAACCTTGAAGAGTAGCCATTGAAGTTGTTATCTTTCCTATCATATCCCACTTTGTTTTTCAGAATTTTGTCCATTCGCTTTCGTCCACTTCAAGTAATTTTTCGAACACTCTATGATGATAATTTGAGAAAACATTTGTCAGCAAAGTTATAGATCTGTGAGTGCTTGAAATTTTGGCTTTCGAATCAATTCATTCCGACATATATCAAGGGAGATACGATCATTTTACTGAGCTTGCACAAATTTGTTTTTCTTGTATCTGAGTTGTTGAACATTTGAGTGTGTGTCTGTCACTCTCCCGATCCTTAGTCCAAAAAGCCTACGAGAGGCTTGCATCCAGGGGTGATGGCACTTGAGAGGGAAGGGGGACAATTGCCCCCCTTAATTTTTAGGGAAAAAAAACCTTTATTTTTTAATATTTTTTTATACTTACCACCTTTTTAAAATAATATGGCCCCTTGTCCAATCATTCCTAAGATAGAAAAAAAATTACTATAATTTTTGCCCCCCTTGTGCAAAATTTCTGGCATCGCCCCTGCTTGCATCAATCATCATCCGGATCATTTCTTCTAAACACAAATCCTCCAGATCATTTCTTCAAAACCCATATCTTCCAGATCATTTCTTCAAACTCCATCTCAGAGGAAGCAAAGGAGGAACACATAATAAAGAAGAGGACATGCATGGTAAATCAGAGACGAGCCAAAGTCACAATAGAAAATGGACTGCCGTCTGTAGCTTTTTCGTCTGCCATAGAAGAAGATGGAGTCTTCTAATTCTCTGGACGCCTCTTTTTAAGGTTTCCAACTCTCTGGACGCCTCTTTTTTAGGTTTCCAACTCTATCCAGTCACCACTTTTTTAGGCTACACGAAAGATGGAGAGGGTTGAAATAGTTGCGTCCAATGTCCGGTTTTTAGTCCCGACGAGATAGAATACATGAGATTTTTGCCTTTTTCCGCTGTTGGGAAGCGGAAAGATGAGCGATGATTTTGACGTAACACGTCAACGGATACGGATTCCACGTCAGATGGATCGATTCTCGCTATTTGACAACAGAATGACCCATTTAACCCAAATCCACTGAAAATGCCCATTTTTCTTTTCGCTTTCTCAGTTAATTTGCGCAACAGAACAGACCCTAAGTGTCAAGTGGAGTTCTATTAGAAGTAGGAAAGAAGGTGTTTGGTTTTATTGCTATTCAACGTACAAAGCAGCACTTCTATATAAAGGGCTTATTGTAGTTATTTTTTAATGAATGGAATAAAGTTATGAAACAGTAGTTTGATGAGAAAAATGTCCACCATATTCCAGTGTTATTTTTTTTTTCATTCCATAAAAGCTCCTTTATTCTCTTCTTGTGTTGTGTATTTTGGTTCTTAAATTCAACATGCCGGTGGTAGGGGAGATTAAATCTCCCACATTTCTATCTTTAACACGTGCATTTTGAAGAGAATAAAAGGCATTCTAATGAGAATAAAATGTAGCTCTATCTCTCGGAACTCATATTCCGATTGAGAAAATCTATGGGTAAGCCTTCCCAGTAAAACTATTCTAGTCGTACAAGATTGCCGACATTACAGAGTATGAGGTAGAGAGAACGTTGTGCTTCTTGTGGGAGGAATGACAGAGCCAAGGGCGTCCTTATATAAAGAGCTGGAAACGGGCCCGTAATTGGATGCACGTGATTTAAGTGCAACTTATTCTACTTTCTCATCCGATTTTAACAATCGAAAATTATGTGGATCCAATCAAGAGCCCTTTCCCGGCTCTTCATGCAAGGGCGCCCTTGGCTCTATCATTCTTTTTTCTTGTGGAGGCTCCTCTTCGATAAGGAATATCTTACCTTCCCTTGCCTATTTTTCCACTGAAAGGGCCCATAGACATTTAACACTTGGAGAAAAACAAACATGACTATCCATTTTTTCTACAAGCTACGACAATACGAAAAGCCTACGTCATGTGGTGTCGTCATGTACCTTTCTTACTATACCCCTAAAGTCCTTATAAAAAGTGCAGCTCCCTCAGAAGGTTTATACCATTAAATCAAACATGTCCCTCCTATATTTGCTAGTGTTCCTCATTGTAGTGGTGTCTCTCACCACTCCGTCTCGGGCTGACTATAAGCCACAAGAGAAGAAATTGCCACCACCAGTTTACAGTCCACCAGCCACCCCCAGTTGAGAAGCCACCGGTGGTAATCAAGCCACCACTTACTCCGGTATACAAAGCTCCACTAGTTGAGAAGCCACCTTTGCCTCCTGTATTTAAAGCTCCACCGATCAAGAAGCCCCCTCCTTACGGTCATTACCCTGGCCATCCTCCTTCGGAAGATAAATATATCAAACCGCCTTCTAAGAGGCCATACAAACCACCACCACGTCCTCCGGCGAAGCCGATGCCGATAAGCCCATCTAAGAAACCACCTTACAAGCCTCCACCATCAACCCATCAATAAGTGGCAATTTAGTATCCATATGCATTAAAATAAGGGGCTCTGTTCTTGGCTTTCATTTTGGTTTAGTCTTGAGTAACGCTTATGTCTTTTTGGTTCATTTTGGTTTTCATTTTGGCCCTGTTCTTGGTTTTCCCAACCACCACCACCTCTTCAGGGGAGGATGACGCCGATAAGCCCATCTAAGAAGCCACCTTACAAGCCTCCACCATCAACCCATCCATAACTGGCCAATTTAGTATCCATATGCATTAAAATAAGAGGCCATGTTCTTGGTTTTCATTTTGGTTTAGTCTTGAGTAACGCTTATGTTATTGACGATGGTAATTGTTTCATGGCAAATTTCTACTTTTCCTAGAAATTTAAGCAATGAACATCATAAGTAAAGCTATGCTGATTTCTACTTCACAAGCCTTTTCTTATCTCTAAACTAGAGAGAGAGGGAGGGAGAGAGTATTTTGCATTCATTTTATTAGGTGCGGAAGTCATATATTTTATCCATGAGATGCCCACCCTGTACTTTTGCCACATGAAGTCCGACTTGTGTTGAATCTGGCTTGGATCTATTTCTTGGGTTTTCAATGTGTAAGCCGAGTTTTCTCTTCCAAAATAATATTGTTCAATCGGATTTGTTAGCAAATTTAGCTGAAAGCCATTTTCTGGCTTACTTTTGCACGAGAGAACAGCCACTTAAGATAAATTAAATTGAATACTAGATAAAATCAGCTAAATAGTACGCTTGTGGCGGTTCTCCCTTGCAAAAGTTTGCAGCGAAATGGCCTCCCTCTAAATGGCCTATCAAATCCCTTTCTCACGAAGGCCCTCCATGTTTCTAAGGTAATCAGGACCATTGATTTTGTGGGTGTGCATTTGATCAGAAGTTGCACCTCCCTGACAAAATCAGCCAATTTTTTAGGGATCCTTTTAGGGTTTCTACCTGAAAACTTTTTCCCAACATAACATGTAGGGTTAGAATTGTCACAACCCGACTCTATTGTGTAAATATTGTCCGGTTCTGGGCCTCCTACCCGCCCCAGTTTCATTCTCCGGCAGCACTACTAAAATATGCCTTATGCAATTTCGTTTGAACCGTAGGCATAATTATTAGTAGGGTTTTCACCCCAGGCGAAATCGCTATGCGCAGAGAAACTAGAAATCACGTAGAACAAAATTTTTCTCGTTGAATGCGCCCGTTAACCTAAGATCCAAGTAAGGGTGTCAATTTTGGCTCGGGCTCGGAAGCTCGCTCGAGTTCAGCTCGAAAAAAGCTCGGCTAGAGCTCGGCTCGAATCCTTAACAAGCCGAGCCGGCTTGCCAGGCTCGTTAAGCTTAACAAGCCGAGCCCGATTTAGGCCAGGCTCGGCTCGTTAAGGCTCGTTAAGAATTTAATATATTTAAATATATATATTATATATTAATATATACACTAAAAGGGTTATCCAAGGAGTGAAAGGGGGAGGGAAAATATGTCACTTCATTTTTGGAACCCCATTTGTTACTTGGACCACCCCCCATAGTGTAAAAAAAGTAGTCAAATTACACTAGATAGGGCTGTCCAGGGAAGATGAGGGGTGTGAACTTAATATAACCCGAGCTCGGCAAGGCTCGCGAGCCTGGCCGAGCCTGACTGAGCCGAGCCGAGCCTGGTTCGAGCCCGAGCCGAGTCGAGCCTGGCCAAGCTCCGCTCGGCTCGTTTACACCCCTAGATCCAAGCGTCTAGATGTTCTGATTGTGATTAAAAAAAATAGGGAAAACTACTAAAAACCCCTTGGATGAAAACGTATCTAGTAGAATCCCGAAAAAATTTCTTATTTACCAATTGCACTGTTTTGTGTCTTAAATAGCTTTTCATTTTTCCATTTACCTATTTTACCCTTCTCTATTTTACCTTAATTATAGATAATGTAGGATACCCAAAATCTCTCCTTTAATCAAAATCAATAAAGGCAACATTAAACCATTAGAAAATCCTCCTTTCTTGGTATCTCTCTCTCAATCAACAATATTAAATCCTTAGAAAATCTCTCTCTCTCTCTCTCTCTTTCTCTCTCTCTCTCTCATCCATTTCCCTCCCATCATGCCTCAAACGGTTCTCCTTTTTTTTTAGTATCTCTTTCTCTCTCTCTCATACACCATACAAAAAAAGAGAAGTTGCTCTCTCTCTCTCTCTCCACCCATTCTCCTCTCTTCTCGTCATATTCCCTTGATATGATATTGACACTCTTCACTTTGATATATAGTTCTTACATTTTTGGTTTTTGATATTTTTTTAGGAATGAATTAGTGAACAAATTGTTATATAGTTCTTATGTGTGACGCAATTAAATCTCTCAATATTTTCACATGGAGAAAAGCTTGATCAACCATATATACGTGCGCGCACACATACTATTTTGATTTGAAGGAAAAATTGATCACAGTTGTAATCTTTCTACGCTTAATTGATAATTTTTTGCAGATCCACATGCATTCCTAAGCAATGTTTTAATTATTGGTCATGGCTACGGACAAACTTAAGAATGGATCCATGTCATATTGCGGTGGAGATTGCTATCTATAGATCGTAATACAAGATATGCTCATCTTAAGGAAATCAAAGCAAAGTTGTGTAGTTCTGATATTGATTCTTTAGCTTTCAAATACCTACTTCCCAAGTTGTCTCAAGATCTTACTCTTATCTCACCGTATAATGATCATGATTTTCAAGAGATGCTAGATTGTCATGACGGTTTACCGAAAGCTTCTATTTATGTTTTAAGAGACCAACCCAAAGGTACCCCAATGTCTGACGCGGAGATAAACGGGTATGTCTTTACATAATCTAAGTTTTATAAGTTAATTCCACATGAAAGATAGATTAAAAACCACTGAATTACGTACTATCTTCCAGGGACCTGACAAGTGTACAAGAGTGTGAAACCCCTAGCATCACAAATTTTGAAAAGAGAAGACTTGGTTCATTATGGAAAGATGTTATTACGGGTGTGGGTCAACAATTCAAGAATATCTACGAGTTTAGAGATGCATTGCGGAAGTATGCTGATGCAGCCCAAACCCATAAGGTTGACAAGTTTGAAGCCCAGATGAACCATCCTAAGCAAGTGAGAAGGTCAGCCCGCATCCAAGCTCAACACAAGGCCCATGTCCAACTTGAATCCATTAAGCATAAAGACCACTATGGACACGCTGATCGAGCTGGAGTCCCGCATTAATGAGTCTGACCACTTTTTGGAGTCCGTTTTTGGACCTTTAGATGGACGAACCAGAGAAAATGCTTAACTAGGAAGTTGTAGATCTTTGAATTATCTTTCCAACAGATATTCATGGTCCTAATTTGGCTCAGTGGTTGAAGAGTTATGGCTATTTTGGTAGACTGTGTTTGCTAGCTTTGACTAGTTAATGTGTTTAGAGTTCCTAAAACTATTAATGATGTATGTGAGTCCCTAAACTAGTTAGTGGACTAGTTTGAACGAATTTTCTCATGTATTTATCTATTTAAAGAGTATCAAACATATGTAATGAAGTTAGTTGAATATTTGAATGAAAATTTGCTTAGTGCATTTTCCCTTGAACCTTGAAGAGTTCTTCCTTGAAACCTAGAAGAGTTTCACTCCTTCCTTGAAGAGTAGGAGCTTTCCCCTATTGTTTGCATCCTTGAAGAGTTGCAACCATCAATCTAGAAGAATTGATGTTACCTATCTTCCTTGGAAACCTAGAAGAGTAGCCATTGAAGTTATCTTTCTCTATTTTGCCCCGCTCTATTTTCAGAAACCTGTCCATTCGCATTCATCCACTTCCATCACCATTTCAATCCCTTTCCAGTATTTTTCTGAGCAAACTTTTGTCAGCAAAGTTGTAGATCTTTGAGTCCTTAAAATTGTGGCTTTTGAATCAAGTCATTCCGACCTATATCGAGGGGAGATACGCTCATTTTACCGAACTTGCGCAAATCTATTTTTTTCTTGAATCCGAATTCTTGAGCATTTGAGTGTGTGTCTGTCACTCTCCCGATCTTTAGTCCACGAAGCCTAGGAGAGGCTTGCATCATATGCCATATCAAATTTTTTTGCTATGGAATATGTTAAAAATGAAAGTTATAGTGTAACTGCAAAATTTAAAGGTGAGGGCAGTACGTGGGGTATTTATGCATCTAAGTTGCTGAATATGGATACTTTTATAGTTAAAACTATGAAGAACGTACACTCTTGTCAAGTGTAATCGAGGAGAAACTTCAAGATACTCCCAAGGTACAAATCGAGAGACATCAATGTTGATCTCCATCGACACTATTGAGTGCACTTGCAATACATGCAGGCACGGCGAGGGAAGGAGGTTGCGATGAATGCAATTCACGGGTCATGTGAAGAAGCGTACAACTTGATACCCCATTACTGTGAAAGATTGATGCATACAAATCCAAGCTGTGCTGCAATAGTTTCCACTGTATATGACTCTAAGTTATATCATTTCATGCAATGTTGTTGTAATACCCAAAATTTCTGAAAATGACCCCTTTGTGCAATTTCCCTTTAAGTGAGGGTTTTTTTTTTTCGTCCTAGTGCAAATTAATTGATTAGGGCTTTTCTTAAACCAGTATAAATACCATGTTTTGGCTAATTCATCAAAGAAAACCCTAAATCAATGAGAAGGGGCTGTGAGAGAAGAGAAAATTTGTGTGGACAAGTTTGGTAGGTCACGTTTCGAGATCGAACATCTAGATCAAGGTAAGAACGCTTCCTAAACCTTTTAATCATGTTTTGGAATGGTGAAACTAGGAGGCTTTTCCTTTTTTTTTTTTATGATCAGATCTTATTGGATCTTCCTTTTCAAGTGTGTTTCCATCTCTTAAACGGTGTTCCATGGATTCTACTCCTCGCAGAGATTCCTTAGAACCTGGATTTGATTGTCGTAGAAGCATGGAAAGGAAGATACATGGATGAACCACCCTGAGCCCTAATCCCTTTATGGGAAGTTCTGGTAGGATTCCAACAAGGAAGTTCTGGTAGGATCCCTTTATGGGAAGTTCCTCCTTGGTCTATTATTTCCAACGGATCCTGCAACGCCCAATTCTGAAGTAAAACGATCAAGTTAGAGCCCTTTTGTGCCAAAACGGTGAAAAATCGCATTTTGGGGAAAACTAGTTTCGCACAGGGGCGGTCGACGGGCAAAACGGCGGTTGACCGGAAAAGCCTCGGGTCTGATCTCAGACGGACGCCCTGCAAGAATTACAGATGTCCGGCAAAAATCCCGGACATCCTGCACGGCAGTTTTTCCTCCTGGCAGCTCAACTACGGAAATTCATAACTTCTTTGTTTCTCATCGGTTTTAGACGCTCTTGTACTCTACGGGCATGCCGGAAATGCTTATTTTCTGTTAAAAATGGTTTAAAAAATGTTTGAGGACTCTATAATGAGATAAATTTCAAAATAGTAAGAGGAATCCTAGTTTTGTTTACCGATCTCTTCTCGGTTAAACACCATAGGGTGTCTCGTGTTCGTATAACATTATTTTGGCATGTTCATGATTATTTGAGTGATGATTTGATGATAGGTGACTGAGTTCGAGTTCCGAAGAGGTTGGACTTGAACTTCACTTTTGAAGTACGTTTTATGTTTGATCTGTGATCGACCCATACCCTAGTAAGAACCCCATTTTATTTCGAACAATGGTTGGGTTGGTTATGTACTATGTTATACCACTTCGTTAGTATCTCCAATGTTGTTTTGGAACTTCAAAACATGAATGCCTGTTGATTGGTTTATCTTGAACTTCAAAAGTTACGACCCGGCATGCAAATGTACTTCCCTCATATCTTATTGTTGTGAAGTCAATGCTCGTATATACTAATGCTTCTAACTTTTTACGCCACCACACACGATGCATATTCCTGTTGTTAATTATGTACATAGATTCTCTTGTCATGTTGTGTGATGCCCATGTAGTATTACTTAATACTCGGTATACTTTGGTTGGGCCTTCAGGGTCTGTGCGGTATACTTGGACATTTGGATGTATGGTATACTTTGGTTGGGCCCTTCCTGGTCTATTTGGTATACTTGGACATTTGGATGTATGGTATACTTTGGTCGGGCCCTTCATGGTCTGTGCGGTATACTTGGAGACTTCGATACTTGAGATGCTTTGGTCGGGCCCTCGTAGTTTGTGCAATATTCCCTATATTCAGATGGTGGTATTCACAGGTTGCTTTAGTCGGGCTTTAGCAGTCTGTGCGGTATACCTGACACGTGGGTTACTTTGGTTGGGCCCTAGTGGCTTGTGTAGTATGCCCTACGTGTTGAATATTAGAGACGGTGCGTCCGTGGCTTGGGTACCCAATTGGTTTTGTGTAGTGGTGGTTGTTGCTCGCTTCGCTCGCCCTGCGAAAGAAAAGGTTTTGTGGACATTGGTCACTCACACTGTTGTTATTCCTTCATGATTATTTTATCATTGAACTTGTCGGTTACTCAGGTGGAGTAATATGGTTATTGTGTAGTGTTCGCTTTGCTCGGGTCGAGGGAACAAAGGTCTTGTGGGTGTTGGATGTTTACATTATTGTTATCCTTCCCGATTATTCTATCATTATTTTTGTTGATTATTGTATCTTTGTGACCTTCATTATTCCCATGGCATGCCCGGATCCTCATATAAACGTACAAGGCAAAAGCTAACTGTTGATAACATTTAACAGATCCAGAGAGTTAGATTTGGATCGTGGCATGAAGGCATGGAGTTTGAGCGTAGCTGAATCACTTGGAACCTTGGACTTGCATTACTTTATTTACTATTAATCGGGAGTATTGTTAAAGACTATGTAATTACTGTTTATTTTATTTGGGTTCGGGTTGTGAGAACCACGTTGATAGATTTATCATTAGGTTATAATTATTTATGATGGATTGGCAGTTCAAGTGAATAAAAGTTATTTTGCCTTGTGGGTTTTCTTAATTACTGTTGACTTGCATATCTGAGAGGTTGCTTGCAGGTATGTGGCGCTACCACGTGCCTATTGTGTGGTTCGGTTCGA
Organism: Tasmannia lanceolata; assembly: GCF_043159265.1. Classification (NCBI taxonomy): domain Eukaryota; kingdom Viridiplantae; phylum Streptophyta; class Magnoliopsida; order Canellales; family Winteraceae; genus Tasmannia; species Tasmannia lanceolata. Next base: position 29,043,336 of record NW_027518684.1, on the reverse strand, counting down.
GGCATGATAGTAAAGTGCTATCGAAGCCTAGGCTTTAGGTCTTTAGTGCAAAGAATTCGTAGGATTGAGAGATGGGTAGAAACAGGCAAGGAACAACAACTAGGAATGGCCGATAGAACTCGTGTGCGCCAAGGTCGCCTGGTTAGCACATGGGTTGATCGTTCTCGAAAGAACCAAACTGAAATACAGGTGTGACAATCCAAGAGGGGGGGGGTGAATTGGTCAATTAGAAATTTTAGTCTTAATTAAGGGAGATTAAAAATTAATCCATTTAATTAAGCACTAATTAGTCTAATCCTTGTTCAAATAGATATTCAATAAAATCTAGGGTTTAGACTTTTTAATCATGCACATTTAGCTAACCCTTGTTCAAATAGATATTATAATGCAATTTAGGGTTTAGACATTTAACTTAAGTGCATTCACTAACCCTTGTTCAATTAAAGCATAAACATAAGTAAGGTTAGAGATTACCAATCACCACACGTGCGAGAGAGAGAGAGAGAGAGAGAGAGAGAGAGAGAAGAGCAAGAATCCACAAGGCACAAGATTTATAGTGGTTCGGTCACATCTTGACCTACTCCACTCTTCCAAGTTTACCTCCTTGGGATCTCCACTAAAATGATGAAGTCGAACACCCGACTCCTTCATCTCCAAAGGGAACAAACCCTTGCTTTTCCATTCTCAAGGGCCAAAGCGAAGCCCCTCGTACGAAGCCTTCTTCACATTTCTTGGGCTGAAGAGGAGACTCTTGTCTTCACCTTTCTTTACGGGCCGAAGAGGAGACCATTGTCTTCACATTTCTTTACGGGCCGAAGAGGAGACCCTCACATGAAGAACAAATAAATTGTAAAACTCTCAATGCCTCTTAATAGGCGGATTGCAACATTGTAAGCCCACATTCACTCCAAGAAATAAACAAATAAAAGTCCTATGGAGTGCCTCTTGATAACATGTAGAAATAGAGGATCAAAGAGGTTTTTAGCTTTTGAAATAAAATGTTGAAGCTCAAAGAGAAATGAGATTTGATCTTTCTCAAATTTTCAAAAGCTTGTAGAGATAGGTTTTAATCATGTATATATAGAGTATTTGAAAATATGACCGTTTGGGGTAAAACCGTAAATAATAGGCTTGAAAAAGTCAAGCAGAAAACGCCCCAATGACTAGTTTGCTCGACCGTGGCGATCAACCTGGCAACGGCGGTCGTCCGCCCCTATTGGGCGCCCTATTCTATTTTCAAATTTCTTACTGTGGCGGTCGACCGGCCACATGGCGGTCGCTCGGCGAGGGCTAACTGTTTGCTAAACAATTTGGCTCGTAAAACCTATCTCGGTCGACCGACCCACGATGGTCGCCCGCACAAACCATGATGGATTGTTCTGTTTTGAAGCACAGATATCCGCGGTCGCCTGGCATGACCCGGTCGACCGGCCCGATAAAATTCGAGATGGCCTGAATTTCCAGGTTCCATCCCGCGGTCGCCCGACATAGCCCGGTCGACCGGCCCTGAGTGAAATTCCATTTTAACTTTAAAATTCAGGGGCTTGTGGGCTATGGTCTTTGGGCTTAAGTCAAAGGTTTTCAAACACATTTTAGAGTGTGTGTATGGTTTTCAAAGATGTAAAAAGTTAAGTATGAAAACCATTTGAAAACCTTTTGAAAGTGCATTTTACATAAAATCAAGAGGACTCCAAATACATTCTAAAAATAAGAACCTTGAATCTTCTTGGAATGTCTTGGCTCCTCTGTACTTTCTTGGACTTCTTCGGCTTGAGTGAACATCTTGAACTTTGTCTTGGCTCTTGTGACATGTCCTCAAATCTTCAATGCATGTTGAGGTACATGAGGTATCGCCATGGCATGTTCAACTCCAAGCTCCTTCTTGACACTTGCGTAGGAACTTGTGGGATCTTCATGATGAGCTTCTTTACTTGAACATCTTCAAATGAGGATATCTTCACTGTAGGTGCAAGCTCTTGGTTCCTTTGCTCCTTGATCCACAAGTCATGTGTTGTGAAGAGTTGTGTAATGACGATTATGACATGAAATTCATGTATACAACACAACACCTCAAAGCAACACATCAATCCATAAATGCTAATCAATTTAGTTTGCTAGTATCAAAACAAGAAGGTACGATGAATGATTGACCCATGGGAACCCTTGAGCTTACATTCTCCCCCTTTTTGGTGATGTCAAACAAATTGATTAGGAAGGCAAGAGATATTAAACAAATATTATGAATGAGCATTAAATACAATAAACAATTTAAGCAATGCCCCCCTCACTATATGCATAAGAATAATACATGAATGTAAAGCATATGGTGCATACACAAATGGAATACCTAATCAATTCCCAAAATTCTCCCCCTTTTGGCAACATAAAAAAGGTAGGGATATGCAAGTGAAAAAGGAAAAAGTGGAGTGTCAATACGAAGAACAACTCATTAGAGTTATTCAAAGTGTATATGATGTGTCAATGAAGCTCATATGATGCTTATCAAAATGAAAACAAAGTGAAATGCATGATAAGCAGTTTTGTTTTTTTTTTGTTTCAAAAGATATGTAAGTTAAGCACAATTATGGGGGCAATAGACTATGTGAGCATATCACAATGGTCTATATAATCATGAAAAAGCAACCATTTGGCTCTCCCCCTATTTATTTGTCATTGGCCCTAGGTGAAACTTATGTGAAAGGGCATGGCAAGGCAGAATGGTTGAAAAGGTGAGTGATATAAACACTTGGGCTTTATTTGCACTTCTATATTTGCAAGTGAAAGCTCCCCCTAACTATGTGCATCTAATTTAAATGTAATAGTTCAAGGCACATAGAAGCCACGATTTAATTAATCACCTTTAACCATTTGGATTGCTCCATTCATAAACCAATCACACTTTGAATATGAATGGATGATTATTAGATATAAAATATGAGTTTAAGGCAGATGGTCTAATAAACACATGGATAAGAGAATGAAATCAATGAGGTACATATCCATGGCAACCAAAAGATCATGTATAAATAGATGAAAACCATAAAGCTCAATATACATGATCAAAATGGAAGATTAATACCACATTTCTTTTATCACTTCGAGAAATAATAAAAGTGGTATTTGAAAATCTCTCGAAAGAAGTAAAACTAAACTTCTTTTCTTCTATTCGGGACTCTTCTATAGATGAATGTTAAGAAGAGCTTAGATTAATGCTTGACCCTTTCTTTCATGCAAGGGTATCATCTTTAAAAGTTCTTTCTGGATTGAGAGATTAGGTACTTGCTTTAAATTTTCTCCTTCATCAAAGGGTCATCCTTGAGAGGATGATCATGAACTGCACATGCCAGCATTTAGACAGAGTCTTCAATTTTCTTAGTCTCTGTTCATCCTTCACTGTGGAAGAATGTAAAGATGGACAGAGGAAAATTGAGTACATCTACCATCTTATTACATCTTGGCATAATGGAAGGAGACAAGTACCATAGACAAGCTACGAAGGACATATGATCTGAGTGGGGTCCTTCGAAGCTAAAATCTTGGAAGAGATGATGGGACATGACAAACTCAAAAATATTTTTAAATCATCCCTCTTCCAAGAAATAGTCATTGGCCTTTGATAATTCTTATAATGCAAGGCCTGACAATATACAATGGCTTAGATATGAATGTAAAAGCACAGCCATTGGAACTTATCATGATTAAAGATGTTCTTATCTTTAGGAGCACATGATAAGAGATTACTTCATAGGAGATAGGATGATCATCTCAATCACTATTCTATGAAGAGGAGTTCCAGGAATTTTTCAAACTCTAGAACAAGATACTTATCATTGGCAGAGATAGAACCATATAAGTCTATCTAAGATAAGTATAATGCCTGAGAAGATATGGCACTGAGGCACAGGCAAAGGGATCTTGTCAAAAGATGAGAGGTGATCTCAAATTTAAATAATAGGACAAGACCCAACTACAACACACATGGAGCAATGTGGCTCCACATGAGTGTACTATCATATCTGATGCACATCACACATCATATGATAAGGTGAATGGACAGACATTGAGCATGTATAGCTCTCCCTTTGTAAGTGACTCATACAATGCATGACCACATAGACACAAATGGATTTAAAGGTTAATGATTTTCAAACCACTCTTGGGCCACTAAAGCATGATTGCTATATGTAGTTATATGATACCAAAAGAGGTGACAACCTAGCAAACCATGCTTCCCCTAAATATGTTCAAATAATATATATGTATATATAACACAAAAGGCACATATGGCTTATTATGGTTAATATGCTATCTAAAAGCTAAAGAAATTAGTGTTTTAATTAAAGTGAGTGTACACTCTCCATCTTATAGGGTAAGAGGACTAAGAGTACTAATTGAGTGATTTTTAAATTTAAGTTTATCATCTTTACCATTTACCCAGTATCATACAAGGAAAAAACTATAGAACATATCTATAATATCAATTAAGCACAATTCTATAGGACTTAGACATTATAAGAGGGATCAATAGAATACCATGTCTAAGAGAGACATCCATGGCCTCATCCAATGATAGCATTCATGGATAGGCTACCATGTTTGGACACACGAATTATGGTCCAAACATCTATGCCTATATCCATAAACCACCATATAAAACTAGGGCATTTAAGCACAAAGTCCAAAAGGCCCATGGAAAACCAAGATGTGTGGGAAACAAGTGTTCCCATCACAATGTGATATATGATAACCATAACAATGAGAAACTGCCCAACAATGGTACTAGATTCCTATGACATTTTCAATTTTACTCAATTGAGTTTCATACATTGAATCTAGACTCATTTTTAATTCTCTACACAAACAAAGATATTCATGCAGGACTGTAGGGAATAATCCAAGGACTTCTAGCGAATGTCAAGTGATGAACACCTTGGAGACATTTTAACCCATCAAGATTTCTTATGCATTTAATGATAATAATTAAGCACATAAGAATGGGTTTAAAGGACAACTAGGTGCATAGTACTAAACAACTTACTCACCTAGGGCAAAAGAGATGTTTAAGAAAGGATTTGAGTGGATTTTCTTAGACATGGTTTTTAACACTCAATTTTGCTACAAATGATATTCTTCCTAAGTTGAATAGACAAAGATCTAGCAAATGCCAAAATTATCCTAAATAGAGTTCAAGAATAAAAGAAATGAACTTGAAGGATCAATTTAAACTCAAGAGCAAAAATGATGGTTAATTTTCATGGAAACACACATATGGTTTTCACATTTGAATTTTCTATTGTGGATTTTCTTGTGGATGCTAAGTGCACAAGTGATGTGATTTGCACTTAGATAGGCTTAATCAAGAAAGATATTCAATAATGTACAAAACTATAATCTAGGACAAAATATATCATTGAATTATACTTAGATTATAGAAATAAAAAGATGTGATCATTTAAGCTCAAATGAATATAGATACATTGCAAGTTAAAAGCATCACATATATGAGATCTATATTCATGGATAAAAGAATATGATAATTAAGCTCAAATAATCTAGATACAAAGAATGAATCAATGAATTGAAGTATCTAGAATGAATGTGAATGATATGACAATTTTAGCATAGCCCCTAAATTAACTCATTCACTAATTAATTTAGAGGGAATCTTTTGGAATCCAAATCCCTTTGGTTCCATCCAAGTTTGTTTGTGGGAGTGTACCTTTTTTTTATCCAAACAAACTTGTTAGATTTCACAATTCCAAGCTTACACTCAGAATTGTGAAGCTCAAATCTACCACAATGATTATGATTGGTAAATGAGGTGGAATTAGAATCATAAGACTTAGAAGTGTGTTTATCTTTTTCTTCTTGAAGTCTTTGATTCTTATTAGAGAGTTTGTCATTTTTTTGTTCTTCATGTTCACAAACATGTTTATATTTTTCAACAAGTTCAATGTTTGTAATTTCAAAGCTTTTAATTTATTTCTCAAAGGCATTGCATCTTTGAAATAAGTTAACATCTTTATTTATCAAAAATATGCTCAATTAACATAATTTTTTATTTCTTTTCAAACATTCATTTATTTCCAATTTCAAATTTTCAATTTGAATTTTGAAATAAGAAATAAAATGTTTGAAAGAAACTTCATTTGCAAAAGATTTTTCTGAAATATCTTTTTGTCTAGAAATTGTATCATTTGAAAAGAGACAAATATTTTTCTCAAAAGTGTTTTCTAATGAAGTCCAAATATCTTTTGCATTGACGCAATTTGAAATATTGTTAAAAATGTTAGGAGTTAAACCACAACACAATAAGATCATTGCCTTTGAGTTCAAGAAAAATAATTTTATATCACATTCAGTGCATTTTCTTGAAAAAGAAATTTCCTCTTTAATGACATCTAAAATGTCATTATCTATAGATTTGAGGTAGGCTTGCATTTGTGCTTTCCAAGCTCCATAATTCGTTCCATCAAAGAATAGAGGAATTAGGGTGGATCCGCCTTTCTCAAAATCCATATTGATTGTCACAGATATTTTTTTTTGTAGATTTTTAAGATTTAAAAATCTCTTTAAGAGCCTAAGCTCTTAAACCAAATGAAATACAGGTGTGACAATCCAAGAGGGGGGTGAATTGGTCAATTAGAAATTTTAGTCTTAATTAAGGGAGATTAAAAATTAATCCATTTAATTAAGCACTAATTAGTCTAACCCTTGTTCAAATAGGTATATTAATAAAATCTAGGATTTAAACTTTCTAATAATTCACATTTAGCTAACCCTTGTTCAAATAGATATTATAATGTAATTTAGGATTTAGACATTTAACTTAAGTGCATTCACTAACCCTTGTTCAATTAAAGTATAAACATAAGTAAGGTTAGAGATTACGAATCACCACACGTGCGAGAGAGAGAGAGAGAGAGAGAGAGAGAGAGAGAGAGAGAAAAGAGCAAGCATCCACAAGGCACAAGATTTATAGTGGTTCGGTCATAACTTGATCTACACCACTGTTCCAAGTTTACCTCATTGGGATCTCCACTAAAATGATGAAGCCATACACACGACTCCTTCATCTCTAAAGGGAACAAACCCTTGCTTTTCCATTTTCAAGGGCCAAAGCGAAGCCCCACGCACGAAGCCTTCTTCACCTTTCTGGGCCGAAGAGGAGACCCTTGTCTTCACCTTTCTTTACGGGCCGAAGAGAAGACCCTCGTCTTCACCTTTCTTTACGGGCCGAAGAGGAAACCCTCACATGAAGAACAAATAAATTGTAAAACTCTCAATGCTTCTTAATAGGCGGATTACAACATTGTAAGATCACATTCTTCTAAGAAATAAACAAATAAAAGCCCTATGGAGTGCCTCTTGATAACATGTAGAAATGAAAGATCAAAGAGGGTTTTAGCTTTTGAAATAAAATGTTAAAGGTCAAAGAGAAATGGGATTTGATCTTTCTCAAATGTTCAAAAGCTTGTAGAGATAAGTTTTAATCATGTATATATAGAGTATTTGAAAATTTGACCGTTTGAGGTAAAATCGTAAATAATAGGGTTGAAAAAGTCAAGCAGAAAACGCCTCAACTGCTAGTTTGCTCGACCGCGGCGATCGACCGGGCTACGGTGGTCGTCCGCTCCTATCGGGCGCCCTATTCTATTTTTAAATTTCCTACCGTAGCGGTCGACCGGCTACATGGCGGTCGCCTAACGAGGGCTAATTGTTTGCTCAAAAATTTGGCTCGTAAAATCTATCTCGGTCGACCGACCCACGGCGGTCGCCTGCCCAAACCATGATGGATTGTTCTGTTTTGAAACAGACACATATTCGTGGTTGCCCGGCTTGACTGGGTCGACCGGCCTGATAAAATTCGAGATTGCCTGGATTTTCAGGTTCCATCCCCCGGTCGCCCGGCATAGCCCGGTCGACCGACCCTGAGTGAAATTTCATTTTAACTTTAAAATCAGGAGCTTTTGGGCTATGGTCTTTGGGCTTAAATCCAAGGTTTTCAAACACATTTTAGAGTGTGTGTATGGTTTTCAAAGATGTAAAAAGTTAAGTATGAAAACCATTTGAAAACCTTTTGAAAGTGCGTTTACATGAAATCAAGAGGACTCCAAATACATTCTACAAATAAGAACCTTGAGTCTTCTTGGAATGTCTTGGCTCCTCTGCACTTTCTTGGACTTCTTCTGCTTGAGTGAACATCTTGAACTTTGTCTTGGCTCTTGTGACATGCATGCCCTCCAATCTTCAATGCATGTTGAGGTACATGAGGTGTCACCATGGCATGTTCAACTCCAAGCTCCTTCTTGACACTTGCGTAGGAACTTGTGGGATCTTCATGATGAGCTTCTTTGCTTGAACATCTTCAAATGAGGATGTCTTCACTGTAGGTGCAAGCTCTTGGTTCCTTTGCTCCTTGATCCACAAGTCATGTGTTGTGAAGAGTTGTGTAATGACGATTATGACATGAAATTCCTGTATACAACACAACACCTCAAAGCAACACATCAGTCCATAAATGCTAATCAATTTGGTTTGCTACTATCAAAATAAGAGGGTAAGATGAATGATTGACCCATGGGAACCCTTGGGCTTACACAAACAATGAACTTGCGTGCACCGGGGACGCCTGGCTTAGCATGCGAAGGAGTTGTGTTGACGTAGGACATTTAAGCTAACTTAGATAAATGCCTCATAATACTATATTTATAGGTGAAAGGTTCTCTTATAGTCAATACCATAAATTTGAGTATAGCCCTTTACCATTAGCTTAGCTCTATAGGTCTCCACCTTTCCTTTTTCAGTATAGCCCTAATATAGTTAAGACACTATAGGAATATATAGAGTCCATCTGGATCATATTTAGTTACTTGACTGCGTCAATGTCCTACAAGCGGACTGATCTACCTATACTCTCATGAGAGTGGACTGGTTATATGTAGTTTAGGTGATCCTATCTCGACCCCATTAGAGACCATACTGTAATCTTCGCTCAGATAGACACATCTATCAAGCAGATTGATCTACCTATAATCACATGAGAGCGTTGGAATAAGTTAAGTACTTTTGTACCGACGATCCTTATTTGTCTTGCACCATTGTGTAGACACCCAATTTTGTCAAGGTAATATTAATGATAGGTGTCACGAGGAAGAACCTTATGATGAGTTCCAGAGCACCAGTTGTGTTTCTTTCAATCTCTCTTTAGGATAACTAAATGATTTCTGAAAGCCGTTTTAGACCACTGGAAAGCTTGTTTTAACACGGCACCCACCTTTTCTAGCAAACCAAAAGCCTGTTTTATACAGCACCCGCCTTTTTACGGTATAAACCAGTAAACCCGTTTTCACACGGCATTCCAATCAGTAAGTTAACTTTGGGTCAGAAGCTTCTGTTTACACCCAAAGGACACTTCGTCTCCCGAATACGTACGATATTAGATTCAATGGAAAGCTCATGGAACAAGGAATCCAACAGATCTGATCGTGTACGAATTGGAGTTCAATCGGAAAAGTTACGAACAATCAAAACTAACCGATAAAAGATGAAAACCACTAAAATCAAACTGAAGAAGAGACGAAACATTGCGCGAACCAGGGACGATATCATCTGGTCTTATCCAGATGATGTCATCCCAAATTCGCCCATGCGAATTTGGGTTCGACCCAGATATTTTTACCCCCCCCACCTATAAATAGGGGGGTAAGAGGTTTTTACACCTTCTCCTCCTCCTCTTTCTCTCCTTTGGTGACTTTTACACCATTCTTCGGTGTATACACCCCCTTTTGGTATATTTTCGGAACCCGAACCCTGCAGAAATCAAGAAAAACCCCTAGTCAGCTTACCTTTTAGCAGAGAGAAAATCGAGAAACACTAGGCAGCTCGAACTGGGCGTCGGCACTCCGCCGAAATTCTGAAGGTTCGGAGTGACTTATATATTTTACGCCGTTGTTCAGTCGAATTTTGCAGAACTACGAGCCGCTTTTCAATAGTAGTGCCGTTGTTATGCAGAAATCTTGACGAACTCGGAGGCTTTTTTGGCTATATAGCGCCATTACGCCGCCGATTTCTCCGCAACTCCGGAGACTCCTTCGCCAGCACAGCGCCATTGCGCTGCCAAAATTTTCAGAGAACCCAACGCCCTATTATCTAAATATCGCCGTTGTTCTGTCGAAATCTCAGCAACTTCTGAGCTTCTCCCTCCCAAAGAAATGCAGTTACGCTGCCCAAATCTTTACTGGTAAAATTACATTTTGAATCGCTCTAATGTAATTTCCTTTACAAACTAAGGTACGAGGTGGTGACATAAGATCTCTGGCTTCTAATGGCCCTCAGATCTAATGTAATAAACCCCTCTACCTTTCTTTTACTTTATGCAATTTACAGCTTTCTGTAATTTCCTTTACAAAGTAAGGTACCAGGTGGTGACATAAGATCTACGGCTTCTAATGGCCCTCATATCTAATGTAATAAACCCCTCTGCCTTTCTCTTACTTTCTACAATTTACAGCTTTCTGCAATTTCCTTTACAAAGTAAGGTACGAGGTAGTGACATAAGATCTCCGTCTTCTAATGGCCCTCAGATTTAATGTAATAATCCCCTCTGCCTTTCTTTTACTTTCTGTAATTTACAGCTTTCTGCATTTTCCTTTGCAAAGTAAGGTACGAGGTGGTGACATAAGTTCTCCGGTTTCTAATGGCCCCCAGAATTTATATAAATCCCTCTGCCTTTCTTTTACTTTCTGTACTGTCTTTTTCCGTTAGATTTGGCGACCGAATTGGGATCAGTTGCAGTACCTTGTATGGGTTTGTGACATATGGTCTTAAACGGGATTGAGTCACAACCGCTTATTTTTGAATTTTTTTTGTAAATTCATTTCATTTACATTCATAATTAAGCATAACCAAAATAAAGGACAGGATTAATCCGGGCAAGAGGGGTGCCTAACACCTTCCACGATTGTCACCATAACCCTTACCCAGATACCTATAAGGACCAAGCCCTAAGCAAACAGAGCAAAATATAAGGTTCTAGGCCCAGAGCAAAGGAACCCCTGATTACTATTCTTCCAACGAAATTCAAGTCGTTACTCATTTCCTTGGAAGAATAGACACGGGACCTAGGCCCTAACCTATGTGGCGAATCTGAGTTTCTCTAACTTGCGAAGTCAGGATCACGGTCCCGAGTTCGAAAGTAGCGTAGAACAAATAACACTCCCATATAAACCCGATGTGGTGATCCCCTGTTGTCCTACGCAACATAGAAAAAAACCGGCTCCCACAGACTGGCGACTCTGCTGGGGATTTTCTCTATTCAACATGATAATTCCTCTTAGCAGAACTGTTATCAAAATCGAAAAGGTTATAACTCTGTATACCTAACTTGGCATTTTCGAAGAATTCAAATCAAATAATTTGACTTCTTCTCCTTTATTAGGGTTATCCTTAACCCGATGTAGCCTTCAGGGGTATTCGCAAGCTGCGAACATTTCGCAAGTTGCGAACGCTCCTGACAAGCGAAATAAAACAAGTGTTAGACTTACTTTCTAGTACCATACACTTGCCACACTTATTCTGTAGGGATTGCTAAGAGCCAATGCTCAAAATTGCAGCCAAATTACACGAAAATGCCCTGGGAGGCACCTAGGCTTACCCCTTTTTTTCATTTTTTACACACACCATATGAGATTTCATCACCCGCTTGGATACCTATTGTACCCGGGAGTGACTAGCACTTGGAACGGATTCGGTACCACTTGGGATTTCATCACCCGAAGTGCAGCAGATCATGTCTCCATTTGATGTGAAAGCACCACCTCTTTGCACGTCACTCTTGTGATGGCATTAAAACGATGATGTATTAACTTCCCGCCGCATTTGGGAACATTGGGCAAGGGTTTGTTTAATCACATTGGTAAGAGGAACCTTCAAGCCTTCATCCCCTGCATAAGCTCTGCATACGCACTTAGATGTTACCATGCCTTGCCTAAGGGCATGCTGATCTTAGAGTTAGGCAAGCCTACCAGTTACTCTCGAGAGATGTGAACATCTTTCTAAATAGGAATACACTAAACCTTTAGCCCACTGCGGGCATATTGAGCGAGTCTAGAAAGGTGTCCCCGGGCTGCCATCTCTTGCTAGGTATGTCATTACCCTAGCCCGATGCGCAAACGGTCGCAGCTTATTTTACCCAATATTAGAGGTTACTTTTAACCTATGGTTTTGTCGAGATTCATGTTTGCAAACCCATATCATCACATTCCTTGGATAAGCAACCATCGTGCCCTGGAGGAATGTCCGTCTTACGGTTAATACACTTAACCAAGAGACCCTCATTCTGGTCCCATCATTCGTACCCGTCCTGACCATCGTTATGGTCAAAGCGGCGGAGCTCTGCTCAAATAAATGTCCATACCATCTTGGTCTCAGCCTCATCAGGCTCTACTTTTTTTAGAGTTTAGACCCATCCTGACCATCGTTATGGTCAAAGTGGCGGAGCTCTACTCAAATAAATTTTCAGACCGTCCTGGTCTCAGCCGCGTCTGGCTCTACTATTTTTTTTCTCTCTTCCATCCGTCCTAACTATCCTTATAATCAAGACGGCGAAGCTCTGCTCGAATAAAGTCTATGTCCCGACCCCCTTGATCAAAATCCCTTTTGGAGTTGTCTTCTCATACAGAGATAGACCTTCCCAGACCTCTGTCATGGTCAAGAGCAGCGGAGCTCCGCCCAAATTAACCCGTCTTCTGGTACGAAGATAATCTTGTCATGACCATTGTTATGGTCATAGTACCTGAGCTCTGCTCAATCCAAGTCACTCTTTCCGAAAGGTTAGACTCATCCAGCCCTCTCTTATGGTCAAGAGCAGCGGAGCTCTCCCCAAATTAACCCGTCTTCTGGTACGAAGATAGTCTTGTTCTGACCATTGTTATGGTCACAGTACTCGAGCTCTGCTAAAACCAAGTCAGTCTTTCTGAAAGGTTAGACTCAATCCAACCATCTGCTATGGTCAATGGCAGCGGAGCTCTACCCAAATGAACCTGTCTTCTCGTACGGAGATAACCTTGTCATGACCATTGTTATGGTCACAGTACTCGAGCTCTGCTCAATCCAAGTTAGTCTTCCCGAAAGGTTTAGACTCATCCCGACCTCTGTTATGGTAAAGAGAGGCAGAGCTCTGCCCAAATGAACCCATCTTCTGGTACGAAGATAACTTTGTCATGGCCATTGTTATTGTTAGCCCAAGCATTCCCATGGGTTCAACTAATCACCTCTTCCTTGTTGTTTTGATGCTAGCAAACCTAAATTGATTAGTCTTTATGGACTAATGTGTTGCCTTGGAGTATTGTGCATTAGACAAGAAATTTACATGTCATATCGCCATTACACAATACAACACAACACATAGCTTGATGATCAACATGCACGAAGGAGCTAAGTAAGCTTGCATATAGTGGAGGCATCATCCTTGGATGGTGTCCAAGTATAGAGATCAAGTTGAGGATCCTACAAGCAAGCCTAGCATATGCCAAGAGGAGCTTGAAGTTGAACAAAGTGTTGATGACTTTCTCATGCCTCAAAAGTGAAGATTCATTCAAGAGAGGAAGTCACATCTACCAAAGCTATCTCAAGAGTTCACTTACAAGCCAAGAGCCCAAGGAAGACCTTTGAAGCTGATACGATCAAGGTGCTAAGTAGTTTATCTTTCTAGATTGTATTGGAGATCTTTTTTTCAAGTCGTTTTGCATTTCAATGTGTTTTTCAAACCCCTTTCAAAACCAATCTTGAAGCTGATTTATATTACATGGAAAATTATTTTCAAAGGTCCTAAACATTAGTAAAACAAATGTCCATTACCCAAGAAACAAAAGCCCAAGTGTGAACCAAAGGTTTCAAATGGAAAGACATAACAATAGCACTTGAATTATGAGTACATCAAATTAAATCTGACTTAACTGGTGCAAAACATTTCTAAATATTTTTGAAATTACTTTTAACAGGTAGCTCTCATTTTTCTCATATCCGTAGAGTACATGAACTTCAAAATTCGACTAGAAACAAGAGGGATAAGAATTTTACAAGACTGGTTGCAGAATCTGGGAAAACCAGTTTCTGCAGGGCCAGTCGACTGCACTCTCTCAGTCGACTGGAGACTCACAAACTGGTTTTTAAAAATGAACCAGTAGCCTCGGGGCAGCCGACTTGTCCCACCAGTCGACTGGAGCGGCTCAAGCATGTTTTTTATATATACGGCCAACAACCATTGGCCATTCGACTGCCAACGGTCAGAAATAGGCTGTTGGGGCTCAAACGGCTAGCTATTTGTTGATCGTTTTGAATAGTTTCTTGTCAAAAATTACCCCCAAACATTAACAAACATATATGGACTATAAATACATTGTTTCTACATACACTTCACAATTTTTGGAAAGATTGAAAATCTATTCTGAGCTTAAACTTTCAAAACCCATTTGACTCCTCAAAGAACTTGAACTTGAAAAATCATTTTGAAGAGGATCTCCATAGGCATACTTGTAATCTTTCTTTGGAGTGTTATTTGAGAGCTTTTACTTTACATCAAGCCTACAAGAGGCTAAAGAGATTTCTATCATTGTTCTTCTTCTTCAACAAGCTTTGTAAGAGGGTCTCCGATTCGGTTTGTTAAGAAAGGTGAATCAAGTCATTGTAAGAGGGTCATCGATTCGGCCCGATAGCAGAGGTGAATCGTTGTAAGAGGGTTTCTTGATCCGGCAAGGGAAGAAAAGAGGATCTTATAGTGGAATAGCCAAGGAGGTCTTGGCAAGTGGACGTAGACCTTAGTATGGGCTAAGGGTGAACCATTATAAATCTCTTGTGTGGATCTTCCTCTTCTCTATCTCCTCCCTCATTGGTGATTGGTAACTTCTTCCCTATACTCTTACTTTTGAATCTAAATTAACTAGGGTTAGTTGTAGTTTCAATTTAAGGATAATCCATTCATATCTTTAAAATTTTAATTAATTCCAATTCAGCCCCCCCTTCTTGGGTTGCCTAACCTAATTTCATTTGGTGTCAGAGCTAAGACTCTAATAAAGGTTTCTATTGAAAACTTGCAAGAGAAAAGATCTACTTGGCAATCCAATGGATTCTAGACTTCCAACTCTTAGTGGTTCCAATTACGGTTTTTGGTCAAGCCGTATGACAAGCCATCTTAGAAGTCTAGATGTTAATGTTAAACAAGTCATTGATAGTGGATTTTCAATCTAGCTTAAAGAAAGTAAGTGAAAAAGATATTATGCTATCATCTTTAAATACCCAATCTATTATTGCTATATGTTGTGCATTGCCTCCTTGTATATATGAGAAAATCTCAAATTGTAGGAATGCAAAAGATATTTGGAATACTATTAGAAACACGCATAGTGAAAATCCTAGTTTAATAAGCTCATTAGCAAAAGATCCTTCCATAAGTAAAATTAAATATGACATGCTTCTTGAACGATACAATGACTTGTATGATGAGTTGAAGAAACAAAAGAAAACAGAACAAACTCTTGAATCCCTCTCTAAAGAAATTGGAAAGCTACGAAACAAGTTTATTGAATTGTTAGCAAAAGAGAAAGAACTAATGAAAGAAAATGAAAACTTAAAGTTAAAGAACAATGAACTAATTGAGAAATGTAACGCATTAGAAGAATCAATAAAATCTAGCTCATCTCATCAAGTAAATCACTTGGAAGATAAAATAGAAGAAATGAGACTAGAAAATGAAACCACTTAAGTTGGAAAATCACACCATACAAGAGAATGCTAAAGTTGTATGTAATCATAGACACTCTTGTAGCACATCATCTTCCTCATCTACTAGCTCCTATTCTTGTGATTACTGTGGTAGATATGGACATTACAAATCTAGGTGTAGGCTTAAATTTGTAAAAAGTAGTAGGTTTGTTTGGGTAAGAAATGATTCATTGTATGGAACAAACTCCTTTGGAACCAAGTTAGTTTGGGCTCCAAAATGCCCTACTTGATTTACATTTTGTATGTACCTATAGATTTAGGGATTATGCTTAAATGCTTAAATCAATTGAAAACGAGATAGAGATACATGTGCCTATTTTTTTTTATTATCTTATTGTATCCATGATTGTGCTCCACTGTTTTATCACCTGAGTGTCTTCATGCTAGATATTTTCTAGCTATTTGTGCTTAATGTAATCAAATCATCTGAAAGAATAGTATATACTAGATACTTTGTGCTTAATCATCCATCATCTTATATCTAGTGCATATTTGTTAGATACAACATATTCACTTGTATTTAATATCTTTGTATCTAACAAAAATCAAATCTTCATCATATACTTTACACAACTATACTCTGTAGCATCAAAAGATTACAATCAATCAAATTATCCATTCTTTTGACCTAAGGAATTATCACTAGCTCATAACCCACTTATACCCAAGTGTATGATCTTTAGAAGTTGGTTAATATGTGTCAAAGACATTACCCAAAAGCCCAAGAATCTTTACCAATTCAGAAAATCTACAAATTGAAATGTTTATCAAAAAGTTAGGCATGGCAGTCGACTGCTTTAACCAGCAGACTGACCATATATGGCCTTCACTTACTGAAAATCCAGTAAGTGAATACCAGCTGACTGGCATATTCAGCCGACTTGTATCAGATGGTTTTTATGCACTTGAAATCCAGCACATAACAACCAGTCGACTGCTCGACCCCAGTCGACTGGAACGGTATAAAATTTTGCCCTTAAATACACGATTAACATTTCATTTGCTCATTTCCTCACATCTAGGGCTTTCTCTAAAAACCCTCTGTTGTTCCTCATCTCTCAAAATTGTGCAATACCTTCTACTTCACCATCACTCATCAATCACCCCTCAAAATCCCATCCCATTTTAGGGCTTCCTACCTCTTCTCCATCCAAAAGCCTAGTTTTTACTCCTTTTAGGCAAAATGGCTCCAAGGAAATCCATTGTTCAACCCAAGAACAAAGGAACGTGCTCTTAAATTGATCCTCCCGAGCTTCAAGAAATGGATGAAAATCTCCAAGATCAAAAGGCCTTCGATCACTACAAAGTCTTGAAATCAAGAAATGTGATATCCAGGAAGGAGGTAATTTTTCATGATTTTGCAAAGTACGATCTCTTTGGCTTGTTTAAACATCAAGGTTGGATTGCTTACCTAAAGACTAAAATAGTCATTTACCCTAAGTTCATAAGGTTCTTCTATGCGAACCTCACCGTCTGGGATAACATCATGTTTAAATCCTACGTTAAAAATACATCCATTGAGATGAATTTGAAGTAAATATGTGAGTTTATTGGTTGTCCCTTTCAAGGTAGAAGGGTCTTCTTTTGGCATAGGGATGAGATGGTTGAAAAGGGATATGACAGGAACATTGTTTACAAGTCACTAGGAACACATCCTCCTGAGGCCGGGAAAATCACCATTCAAACCGTAACCATGTCTCCCGAGGCTCGCCTTATCCATAGGATTATAGCCTATAACATTACCCCTGAGGCAAAGACTTTTGTTGCCGTGAGACCATTTGATGCTCTTCTAATTCACTACATTCTCCAGAAAATCAAGTTAAATTTGGGGTATATTCTTCTTGGTTACATGGATGAAGCCATCAAAAGAGAAGTGGGAGGACTTCCCTATGGCATGCTTATCTCTCTTTTCACTAGTTTCTTTCAAATTGACATTCCAGAGATAGAGGGAGTACAACCAGATCCTGCCATTAATGCTAAGACCATTGCCCTAATGGGACTAGAGAAGAAAAGGAAAGTAGGAGAAGAGGGCACCTCTGCAGCAGGTGGTGGAGCTGAGATTCCAATTGATAAGGATTCTCCCGAGGACATGGGAGAAGATGAGATTGACCCCGCTGATGTGGATGCCAGTTTGAGCAGGCTAGAGGTGACAACCCGAGAGAACCGTGATGATCTGAGGGCGTTTGTGACAATATATGAGAAGGATCACTCTGACATCATGACTAGCCTGGGAAAGATCATGCACCATGTTGCACCACCACAACCACCTTAAGAGGTTTGAGTCATACTCTCTATATTGGTCGATATTCTGATATTTCTTGGGGGCTGGAGACACCCTCGTTTTGCTACACTTTAACCAACAATAACTTAATATATTGATTTGTGGAATTTCACTGGTAAAATTGCATCCTCACATTTACCCCTTTTAATTAAAACTTCTTTTAATTAAAACTTAAACAACTAAAGCATTTAAAAGGTAAAGTCTAACTTTCGTCAGGCAAGATCGATTCTGTACACTTCGTGCGGTACACCTTCCGATCTCGTAACCAGGTAACTTACCCAGAATTTAAATCATAGACCATATATACAGAGTTAATCATGGGTCCTAGATCCCTAATCTAGGTGGAGACTCTGGTCAGTTGCTTCTTTCGTGAAATTAGGACTTTTATCCTAAATTTATGGAAAAAGCAACCATATTCAAATCCAATGGACAAAGGCGCTACCATCATAAAAACACACACCCTCGTGGGCCACACCCTCCGGGACGGGATCTATAGATTGGCGACTTTGCTGGGGATTGATTACCTAACTTTGTAACTTTTAAAAGCTTTAGGCATTTAGGTTATCACTAGAGGGGAAAAATTACAAAACACACACAAAAAATTCAAAAAACTCAAAATTCAAAAAACAGAAAAAAGGAACCAAAAATATTGTTTGCTTGAATAATCCATCACCCAAACCTACAAAGGATTAATTAAAGGACTTGAGGGTATTAGATGCGAATCCCCAAATTGCACACACTTACATCACTTGCATTTGCATATCACATACACACACATCCTATTTGGGAACCCGGAATGTTATCTAGCATGGTTGACTGGGAGGTCATAACCCGGTGCCTCTGTGTTAGAGAAGCATTCCACTCTTAGCCTAGTACCTTTATGGTGCGTAAATGGATCTTTTGGTTCATGTACTGCTACTCTGGACACCGGTAGAGTATATCGAACACGGATTCGTGCTAAGGGAACTCTTGGCCTTACCCCTAGTTTACCCCACACATGCATATAGCACGAATATGCGTACGTCACGTGTGTGAGCCTAGATTAGGACATCCTACCTGTCTGTGTCTAGATTAGGCCGTAGTCCATCTTCCAATGGCTACGATCGGTCTTAGGAACACAAACAAAGTCATGAACCAAACCACTTGGTTCCGCTAGATTAAGGGTTAGGAATTGCGCCCTCCAAGTAAAGCTCAAAAAAGAAAATGCCTTCGAGGTTGGGATAATAATCTCATTGCTCTTAGATCTAGAAAATCCCATCTCTCCTTGATTAATGATTCATTGATCGTGGGTTGATATCCTTTAGACCAGGGTTCCATTACAAGGACTCATCTCATAACTCTGGCTTAGGATTTCATCTCCCCTTAAACTAGGGGCATCTTCTTCGAGTGCATCCTTAAAACCCCTAAAATGCCATTCCCTTCAAGGGGTATCCCCTTTGAGGATCATGCCTCACCAATCTGTTGGTTACATTCTTTCAATGTTAAAGTAAATAAGACCATTTTTTTTTCAATGGAAAATTTATTAGTCTCAAATGTGTGTGTAAAATTAGTCCTTCTAGCCAATGCATGTTATCAGTAAGGAATACTATTGTGTCTAAACTTCCAATATTTTCTTTGTCAGGAGTTCTTATATTCACCATTGATCATCCAAAAGTAACTTGGACCTGAGTTTCTGCTCGTCTCGTGAGAATTTCACCTCCATCTTCTCCCACTCTCGTCTCAATGTCTGAACCTACTGAAAACCTTCAGCCTCCTCGTATTGAGGAATTACTGATCAAACTCACCCGTCAAATGAGGTTACTTCGTGAAGAGAATAAGATCATGAAAGATCAATGGAAGGAAAAATTTGGTACTCCCACAACAAAGGGAAAGTCTATAGCACCATATATGAGGTCCACCCTCAACCCAATCTGTCTCCTCTGACCATCGAAGATCAAGAACAATATGGTGAGGAAAATTTCACTCAAGTCCCTACCTTAGAAGACAAGTCCCTTGCTGAGAAATTTGAGTTGCTACTTCAAGAAGTCAAAGGGATCAAGACCCGAGAATCAAGCACTTTCAACCCAGATGATCTTAAATTGTTCCCTCATGTCCGTCTACCTCAAAATTTCCAAATTACAGATTTTGACAACTACAATGATACTGGTTCTCCTACTGCTCATGTGCAAATGTTCATCATACGATCGCAGTCTTAAGGCTTGAATTTAGAGCAGATGGCCCAGCTGTTTCTTATCTCGCTAACCGATGTTGCACATAAATGGTTTCTGGGTTTAGATAAGATGAAGGTTAAGAGCTGGAATGAGATCACCGAGCAGTTCATTAAGCACTTTTCATACGATGATGGGTCTGAGGTGACTATCCGGGATCTGGAAGCAACTAAGCAGGAACCTAAGGAAACATTTATCACTTTTGTAAAAAGGTGGAGGAAGTTGGCAGCCTCAATGATGGACCATCCTACCGAGAAGGAGCAGTGCAAGATCATGCTAAATAACCTCCTCCCCTCAATGCTTCAACACATGACACTGCAATATTGCCCTACTTTTGATCTCTTCATCAATGCTAGGACCCAGATTGAAGATGCTATGAACAAGGGAATTCTGGCCAGGACTGTTCAAGCAAAAAGTGACTTCAAGAAGCCCTTCCCTCCCAATAAAGAAGTCAATAATGTTGCCTCATCCAACCAAGCCCAGAAAGCGATGGTTTTCGACAACAGCCAGGATCCTCCTAAACCTCCTATTTGGCAAAAAAGAGAATTTACCCCCTTACCTGCTCCCCCCTCTGCGGTTCTTAAACAATGCCTGGCCGCGCAAAAAATCACATTACCCGCCCCTCGCCCTCCACCTGACCCTCTGCCGAAAAACTACAATCCCCGTGAGCATTGCGAGTACCACCAAGGTCCCGGGCACACTACAGATCGTTGTATAGCCCTTAAACATGTCATTCAAGACTTGCTTGAGAATGATCTTCTAGTTTTTCCTGGCTAGTTCTGAGCCTTACTACTTTCGTTGGGAAGAGGTCGATGAACCAGAAGTTGCACCCTTAGTCCTAACCCATAAAACTGAACCTCCATCCCCTCTCATCTTCCAATATGACAACCTTGACCCTTTTGAGCTTCAATGTGACGAGGTCCAGCATTTTACGAGGGGAGGTAGGGTATTCAAGCCTCCTAAGCTCCGAGCTGAAAACCCAGCAACCTTTGCCAGGGAGGTAGTAGAGGATCACGTTCAAAAGAGAATTGCTGAAGAGAATGATGAGATTTTCAGACAATTGAAGAAAACTCAGGCCCACATCATAGTGTGGGGTCTACTACCAGTTTCCCGTCAGCATAGAGAGGCGGTGCTCAAAGAATTGAATGCAGTACAAGTATCAACTGAAACATCTCCAGATTAATTGGTTGACTTAGTGGCCATGGTCAGTGCCGCCAACTCTATAACCTTCACAGATCAGGATTTGCCACCTCAAGGTTGTGATCACGTTCATGCCCTCCATATTACTATTGCCTGCCAGGGCATGAGAATTCCCTCTGTGCTAGTTGATAATGGGTCATCCTTAAATGTTTACCCTCTTCAGGCAGCTACCATGTTGGGTTTTGGATCCGAAAGTTTCACTCCTTCCCAGCAAGGAATCCTAGCTTATGATAACACCTGAAGAAATGTCATTGGGATTCTTACCGCAGAAATCCTTCTTGGAGGTGAGAAGTTTGAAGTGGACTTCATGGTCCTTGATATCAAAACCTCATTCAATCTGTTGTTAGGTCGCCCTTGGTTGCATAAAGAGGGGGTCATTGCTTCAAGCCTTCACCAGAAGCTAAAATTCATCAAGAACAACAAGATAATCACCGTCAGAGGTGATGAAGATTTGGAAATCACCCAAACTTCAAAAGAAATGTCACTCCCTATCGCTGGAAAAGATATCATGCTGAATGGTTTTTCCTTAGAAATTGCACAGATCACTTGTGAAGAGGCAAGAAAAGAAACTTTTCCTATGGTCATTTGCACCCCTAATCCCTCAGTCGCCAAAATGATGAAAAGGCAGGGATTTTTCCCCAGAATGGGATTAGGATGGCACCAACAGGGCGTGGTGTCATGGCTTGATGTTGAACCCATGGAAGGAACTTTTGGCTTAGGATATGAGCCTACAAACAAAGAGAAGAACCAGATGAAAGCTAAAATGATGAGAAGAAATGAAATTCGCAGAAATGGGGGTGTGATCTCGATACCTTCATACTCATTCTCTCTAAATGGGTACTTTGCCAGAGGAGGCGAAACCACTCCATACCATGGGTTTGCAGAACCGTGGTTCGAGCCAGACACAAGAAGGATTCTCTGTGGGATTGAAATCTTCTATGACTTGGAAATACTAGAAGAGCCTCTCATCAGTACCGTCACAGAACCCCCTATCGATTGGCAGGACCACCTCACTCCAGGACTCTTAAGGTCCCTCTTTGCAGAACCAACCAAGACCACAGAAACAGAGGAAGATTGGCAGGATTACTTGGCTCCAAACCTTCTGAACTCTCTCTTCACGGGAGATTGCCTTATTATTGCAGCAATTGGAGAAGATTCTGCATATGCTAATCCTCAGAGCCTCATTGCCACAGCTGATTGTGTCCCTTCCAACTGGAGTGCAGATCCTCTCCCTTATCCATTTGTCATTTCTGAAAATTCTGATGTTTCTATTTCCGCTTTTACTTCCATTGTGAATCCTGAGCCTGTTCAGGATAGTTTCAATAAGAATGTACTTGCTTTCACTTCAATGATATTCATTTCTCAGTATCCTCTTGTGTCTTATTCTGATGCTTGTGCTTCTGATAATGATAATAATCAAAATGAACAACCTTCCTCGGATGAGGAGGCCGACGAACCTCCCATTGAGTTACAGCAACTGCTTAAACAAGAGGAGGAGCGCCGAGCCCAGCCTTTAAAAGAAGAAATTGAAGTAATAAATATCGGTACTGAAACACTAGTTAAGGAAATACGAATCGGAAAAACACTAACTTCCAAGGAGCCTGAGGAACTAGTGAGCCTTCTGCGAGAATTCAAAGAAGTCTTTGCTTGGTCCTACGAGGACATGCCAGGAATAAGTAAGGAAATCGTCCAGCATAAGTAGGGCTGGCAATTTCACCCGAAAAAGCGGGGATCCGCCCCGCCCCGCCCCGTTTGGGGAGGGGATTCCCCGATTTGAAAGGGGAAGGGGAAGGGGAAGGGGAATATAAAAATTCCCCGGTGCGGGGAGGGGAAGGGGAAGGGGATGGAGTTGTCCCCACCCCGCCCTGCCCCGCTAATCAATGCCATTTTTTTGTAAATTTTTAAATGTTTTTTTTAAGGAAAACTACTAGAAACTCTGTGGATCGGCTACAAGATTCCCCCAAACATAAACTTAGCTTGTCTTTTCCTTTTAATTAGCTTCTGAGAGCATTTTGGGAACTATAATAACCTTTTCACAGATGTTGAAATAATAAAGACAAGCTGAGAGCCTGAGACGCTGAGTGTATGCAATTATCAAAAAATCATAGTGCCAACAGAATTTTAGGGTTGGTTTGCAGGTTTTAATTTTCAACAAGAAAAATTTAGCTACTAGAAATTTGTTTCATGTCAGCACTAGACTGAATTGCAGTTAAAGAAATAAGTCATTTGTTGATTTTGTTCTCTTCTCCATTCTCATTTCTCATGCTCATCTGGGGGTTAACATGCTATACAGATGCTATACAGAATGAACTAATGAACATTATTTTGCGTGTATGAGCGCCCCCTTATGGACTTTTAAAGTTCATTATGACTACTGAAATAGTTACTTTTTGCACATTGGCTGCCTGTTAATGAAGGTAATCCTGGTGCTCATTTCCTATTTATCATTCCATAATTTATGCAGAAAATTGCTGAAAGATGAGGTCTTGTTGTTATTTATGTTTGTTGTCTCATCCATGCATTTCTGATTTTGTCCATCTATTTATTGATCACATGAATAGAATCATAGCATTCATCACAATATTGTCTGTAATGGACGTAGAAGAAAGAAGCTCTGTTTGCTGGTTTGGTTGGGTTCTAAAGAGGTGGCGGGGCGGGGATTTTGTCCCCGAAGGATGCGGGGAGGGGAAGGGGAAGGGGATTAGATATTCCCCGCGGGGAGGGGAGGGGGATTCCCCACCATCCCCACAGAGGGGAAGGGGAAGGGGAGGGGGAAAATTCCCCGCAGAGGGGAAGGGGAAGGGGACCCCAACATCCGGCCCCGACCCGCCCCGTTGCCACCCCTAAGCATAAGCTTCCATTAGTACCAGGGGTAAAACCGAAAAAGCAGGAACTGAGGAGAATGAAACCTGAATGGGTCCTAAAAATCAAAGAAGAAGTAACGAAACAACTCGACGTAGGATTCTTACAAGTGTTAGAGTACCCTGAATGGCTGGCAAACATTGTGCCAGTCCCTAAGAAAGATGGCCGAGTGCGAATGTGTGTGGACTTTAGAGATTTGAACAAAGCAAGCCCTAAAGATGACTTCCCTTACCCCATATCGACACTTTGGTCGACAATACTACTGGCCATGCCCTGTTATCCTTCATGGATGGCTTCTCTGGCTATAATCAAATCAAGATGGCGCCCGAAGACATGATCAAAACCTCGTTCATCACACAATGGGGCACTTACTGCTATAAGGTGATGCCATTTGGCTTGAAAAACGCAGGAGCTACTTACCAGAGAGCCGCCACCACTCTGTTGCATGATATGATTCATAAAGATGTGGAAGTATATGTAGATGACATGATTGTCAAAGCAAAAGAAAGAGAAGATCACCTCGGGAACTTGAGAAAATTCTTCCAGAGAATCCTGAAATACCGGCTTTGCCTCAACCCAAGTAAATGCGTTTTTGGTGTCACATCCGGCAAATTGTTAGGGTTCCTAGTCAGCCAAAGGGGGATAGAAGTTGATCCTCAAAAGATTAAAGCAATCCAAGAAATGGCTACTCCAAGGACAGAAAAGGAAATTCAAGGTTTTCTGGGAAGGATTCAATTTCTGAGCCGATTTGTAGCTCACCTAACCTCCACCTGTGAACCCATGTTCAAGTTGCTGAAAAAGAATGCATCTAAGGAATGGACAGAAGAATGCCAAGAGGCCTTTGACAAAATTAAACAGTGCCTATCTGAACCACCTGTGCTTGCACTAGTAATTTTAGGACAATATTTGCTACTATATTTGTCAATCACTGATACAGCTATGGGTTGTATGCTTGCTCAACCAGATCCTGAAACCAAGCATGAAAGAGTTGTCTATTATTTGAGCAAGAAAATATTGGAATACGAGCAAAAGTACACTTCTTTAGAAAAAACGTGTCTAGCACTTGTCTGGGCCACCCAAAGGCTTAGGCATTACCTACTTTCTCATAGAGTGTTACTTTTGTCTCGAATGGATCCTTTGAACTATCTTTTTAAAAAGCCTGCTCTAACTGGGAGAACCGCTAGATGGTTGTTGTTGCTCTCAGAATTCGATATTACCTATGTCACTCAGAAATCTGTTAAGGGCAGGGCTGTGGCTAAACAATTAGCAGAGATCCCAATAAAAGAAACGGGTATCTTGAGAACAGACTTTCCAGATGAGCAAATTATGACAATGGAGGAAGAGAACTATGAATCTAGGTGGACCTTATACTTTGACGGTGCTTCCAACCAAAAGGGGAAAGGAGTAGGGGCATTGCTCATTTCACCCCGAAATGAACATATCCCTCTCGCTGTCAAGCTGCAATTCAAGTGCACCAACAATATGGCAGAATATGAGGCATGTATCGTGGGATTGGAAGCAGCATTAGCCCTCGGCATTGATGAGCTTGATGCATATGGTGATTCAATGCTGATTATTTGTCAAACCAAAGGGAAGTGGAAAACAAGAGAGGATAGACTCATCCCATATCATGAATACCTAGATGTTCTTGTGGATCAATTCAAAGACATTACATTTACTTTCTTACCGAGAGTGAAGAATCAATTTGCAGATGCTTTGGCCACATTAGCCTCCATGATAGACATACCCGTTGGAATGAAGATGAGGCCAATAACAATCCAAGAACAGCGAGTTCCTGCTCATTGTGATGTTATAGAAATAGCAGCCAGATGTCTGGATGGCCAACCCTGGTTTACAGATATCAAGAACTTTATCTTAGGCCAGGGGCATCCTGCCGAAGCCTCCAGCAAAAAAAGAAGAACTCTACAGAAATTAGCCTCTAAATCTGTCATATGCGGGAATGAATTGTATCGTCGGTCTTTTGATGGCATTCAATTCTTGTGTATCATAGAAGATCAGGCAGCTAAGATCCTTGAGGAAACCCATGAAGGTGTTTGTGGCCCGCACATGAATGGAAAAATGCTTGCCAGGAAAATCTTGCGCCTTGGATACTATTGGCCCACAATGGAATTAGACTGCTTTGCATTTGTTAAGAAATGCTATAAATGTCAAGTACATGCCAATCTTATCCATGTACCACCCTCAGAGTTGCATTCTCTCACATCACCTTGGCCATTCTCGATGTGGGGCATTGATATTATTGGAAAAATTTCACCGAAATCCTCAAATGGACACGAGTACATTCTTGTAGCCATCGATTACTTTACCAAATGGGTCGAGGCAGCCTCATATGCTTCACTGTCATCAGCATCGGTTGCCAAGTTCATCAGAACCAACATTATTTGCAGATATGGGGTTCCACACGAACTGATCTCAGATAACGGCTCCCATTTTAAGAAAGAAGTGATTACTCTCTGCCAGGAGTTCAAAATCAAGCACCACAAATCCTCACCCTATAGGCCACAAACCAATGGAGCTGTCGAAGCCACAAATAAAAATATTAAGGCCATCCTCAGTAAAATGTCAGAAACTTACAAAGATTGGTCTAACAAGCTTCCATACGCTCTATGGGCCTACAGAACATCAATTCGAACCTCTACTGGAGCTACTCCTTATTCCCTGGTCTATGGGATGGAAGTTGTGTTGCCGGTTGAAATCCACATACCATCGTTGCGAGTATTAATGGAAAGTCAATTACCCGAGACAGAATGGGCGAATGCCAGATATCAAGAGCTAAACATGTTGGATGAAAAGCGACTCAAAGCCTTATACCACACCCAAGGCTACTAGCGCAGAATAGCAAGAGCCTTTAACAAGAAAGTTAAAATCAGAGAATTAGAGGAAGGAGATTTGGTGTTGAAAGCAAACCAGGCAGCTACCTCTGAACCTAGGGGCAAGTTTAAACCGAATTGGTCAGGACAATACATTGTGGATCAAATCTTACCTGGAAAAGCCGTCAGACTCCGAGATGAGAATGGTGAAATAATGGTAGAACCAATGACCCTTGATCAATTAAAAAGGTTTTACGTTTGAACACCGGAAGGCCTCCTTTGGCCGACCAAAATCCCAGAAATTATGACCCAAAAAATAAAAGAAAAACCCCATTTGCAAACCATTTGAGCCTTAAAATTCCTTTCACACCTTGAAACTAGGGGCATTTGTCCTGAACTACGCAAGACCTGATCCCTACACTGGGGTACGTAGGTAGCCTGGTCAACCCAGGTTCAGTCGCTTAAAAAAAGTTATTATACTTGAAACTAGGGGCATCTACCCTGAACTACGCGCGACCTGATTCCTACATTAGGATACGTAGGCAACCTGCTTGTTCAGGTTCGGTCGAAATTTGCAAACCTTAAGCCATTTCTTTGTTAAACCTCATCCAACCCATAAAGTCCTTCCGGTGGACGGTGTTAAGGTTCTATAAAAAAAGAAGAAGAAAAAAAAAGGGAGTCTGCAGACCTGCTAGATTGAAAACCCGCAAGGGCGGTCTAGGCAAAAATATAGGTCATTCACCTGCTAAGTTGAAAACCCGAAAGGGCAGCTTAGGCAAAAATTAAGGTGCAAGCCCGCTGAATCGAAAACCCGAAAGGGCAGTTCAGGCAAAAGCTAGGGCATACGGTCCACCGAATCGAAAACCTAGAAGGGCAATTTGGTCATGGTAAGATAAGATCAAAGAAGGCAAAACCTCAGAACAGCTCTCCTATCCAAATAGGTCGAGCAAGCCAACTCTGCATTCTCGTAACTAGGGGAACATAACCAAACAATCCAAAAGGAGTTAGTAATAATCTGAGGGGTATTACTGAACTAGCAAAATAAGTACAGGTATTTATCTATGGATAAATTATTCTTTGAAAGGCCTGAACTGCCAAATAAAAAGACATAAATCATTCTTAGAAGCACGGATCATCCCCCCCCTTTTGTTGCACTCCAGTGAAAAATTTCTAAAAATCATCTTCAGTGCACTTGCACATCTATTTCCTTATTCTTCTTTCCCCAAAGCTGCGACAAAAGAAGGAAAGAACTAATCTTCTCCAATTGATGCAATAAGTCATTAAAACCCAAGAGAAGGAGTCTCAGAAGCAATTAAAATAGCTGATCAAGTAAATCCCAATCCAGACAGGGCGGATACATGAAAGCAAAATTAGCAGAATCAGCAAAGCCATCAAAGCTCGATCCAGACAGGGCAGTTCAAGCAATTCAGCAGAACCAGAAATGTTACTGGTGCATTGAATGAACTTCAGATGTGGTTTCCTTGAAAATAATGTACCCTTGCATCAACGGAAAATCCAATAAAATTCAAGTTTATTTCGAAAACTTTTGCAAAATCAATTTGTGCATTTTTCCTCAGAAGCAAGAAACAACCAGTCAAGCTAAGTCATTGCAAGATCTTTAGGGATTAAGTACATCCACGCTATTTTCAGCTGGTCATCTAGGCCAATCCTCTTTAATTCCCGTCTCGCTGACCCCCAGTCCCGCTGGCCCCCGTTTCATTAACAGACAAGCCTTTTCCGCAGATAGGTCAATTCCGCAGACAAATCAAGTTCTCTTTATCTCCCACCTCGCTCCCGTACCTCAAAATCTGACCTGAGTTGCACCCGCACCCAGCTGCACCTTAAAATCTTACCTGAGTTGCACCTCCATCCATTTGCACCTCAAAATCTGACTGAGTTGCACCCACCTGCACCTCAAAATCTGACCTGAGTTGCACCCGCACCCAGCTGCACCTCAAAATCTGACCTGAGTTGCAACTACATCCATTTGCACCTCAAAATTTGACCTGAGTTGCACCCACCTGCATCTCAAAATCTGACCTGAGTTGCACCCACACCCAGCTGCACCTCAAAATCAGACCTGAGTTTCACCTGCACCTCAAAATCTGACCCGAGTTGCACCCATCACCCATTTGCACCTCAAAATCTGACCTGAGTTGCACCCATCACACATTTGCACCTCAAAATCTGACCTGAGTTGCACCCGCACCCAGTTGCACCTCAAAATCTGACCTGAGTTGCACCTGCACCCTGTTGCACCTCAAACTCTGACCTGAGTTGCACCTGCACCTCAAAATCTAACCTGAGTTGCTCCCATCACTTATTTGCACCTCAAAATCTGACCTGAGTTGCACCTCCATCCATTTCCACCTCAAAATCTGACCCGAGTTGTACCTGCACCCACCTGCACCTCAAAATCTGACCTGAGTTGCACCCGCATCCACCTGCACCTCAAAAGCTAACCTGAGTTGCACCCATCACCTATTTGTAGCTCAAAATCTGACCCGAGTTGCACCTCCATCCATTTGCACCTCAAAATCTGACCCGAGTTGTACCTGCACCCACTTGCACCTCAAAATCTGACCTGAGTTGCACGCGCATCCACCTGCACCTCAAAATCTAACCTGAGTTGTACCCAATACCCATTTGCACCTCAAAATCTGACCTGAGTTGCACTCATCACCCATTTGCACCTCAAAATCTGACCTGAGTTCCACCCACACCCAGCTGCACCTCAAAATCTGACCTGAGTTGCACCTGCACCCATTTGCACCTCAAAATCTGACCTGAGTTGCACCCATCACGTATTTGTACCTCAAAATCTGACCTGAGTTGAACCCATCACCCATTTGCAGCTCAAAATCTGACCTGAGTTGCATTTGCATCCACCTGCACCTCAAAATCTGACCTGAGTTGCACCCATCACCCATTTGTACCTCAAAATCTGACCTGAGTTGCACCCATCACCCATCCGCAACTCAAAATCTGACTTGAGTTGTACCCGCACCCACTTGCAACTCAAAATTTGACCTGAGTTGCACCCAATCGTAGATCCAAATCCTGACCCTTTTGTCTCACTGACCCCAGTCTTACCGTCCTCGTCTTTTGACAGATAGGCTTCTTTCGCAGACAGGCTACTAATCCATCCTCAATCTTCATATCACCGAGTGGACAATCCGTCCACAAGAACCATATTTCTGCCTCCGGTTGAATTCCCTATTCATTTGGACCAAAACTCCATCCATAACCTTGTCTGAGTAGACCAAGGTCTCCTATCATCATCTTTTTCAATCATCCGTAATCTTCGGCCACACTTCTATCATCCCATCTTGCATCATTAGGATAGAAAAACATGCTGCATGAAAAAATAATAAAAATCACAAAAATTCTGCATCAGTCTGCATTTAGGATTGCATTGCATTGGGGGGTATCGGGTTGTTTTGTTTGAAACATTTTATTAAAATTTCCATAGAAATACAAATTGATACATCACATCGTCCATCTGAATGAGACTATTGTCAGTTAAAGCTCCGCAAAATGAGTATGTCTCTTTAGCTTTGGCATGCGGTTACTAAGCAACCTTTACCAAAGAGGGGCATCTATAGACACCCTCATTTTGCTACACTTCAACCAACAATAACTTAATATATTGATCCGTGAAATTTCACTCGTAAAATATGCATCCTCACATTTACCCCTTTTAATTAAAACTTCTTTTAATTAAAACTTAAACAACTAAAGCATTTAAAAGGTAAATTCTGACTTTCGTCAGGCAAGATCGATGATGTACACTTCGTGCGGTACACCTTCCGATCTCGTAACCAGGTAACTTACCCAGCATTTAAATCGTAGACCATATATACAGAGTTAATCATGAGTCATAAATCCCTAATCTAGGTGGCGACTCTGGTCAGTTGCTTCTTTCGTGAAATTAGGACTTTTATCCTAAATTTATGGAAAAAGCAACCACATTCAAATCCAATGGACAAAGGTGCTACCATCATAAAAACACACACCCTCGTGGGCCACACCCTCTCGGGACGGGATCCACAGGGGCATATCTGACTGCCATTGTATTGGCTATCTGTTTATGTTAGTATTTAGTTTTAGGATGTATTAGTTGGAATCTCATGCCCAGGAGGGACTTTATTTTCATGTTGATGTGGATGGGTATGCCATGTATGGCATGATTATAGACATTTTGGGATGTTGCCCATAGGGGCTTTATGTTTCTTCAGTCATTTTGTATCTTTTAACTTCAAAGTTTATGTATTTCTAGCAGATGTAGAGGTGATGAGAAGCACTAGACTCTCACACCCATTTATAAAACTCTAGATTTTGAAAGGATGGGAAGAAGGACTGTCTCTTCCATCTTTGATCATGTATATGAATCATCATATTGTCCTATCCTTATATATACATGTCATTTCTTCTGCCATGGATGTATATTCTCCATTCATTTTCTTATCCATGTGTCTGTATGGTTATTTCATACAATATCCATTGTCTTATAGTCATCCATCTATATTCTAATGAACACTTTCTTGATGGAATAACTTCAATGGGTAAAGTTGTTATCTTCAAATTAAAAGCTCTATGTGCTTCAAATTGTTCTATTTAGATCATATGCACATAGTCAGGAGGAGCTTTAAAGTTATATATGTACTATCTTCACTCGTCGTATGTCTCATCAAGTATCTTGTTCTAGAATTCTACCTTGAAAATTCTCTAGAACTCTCCTTCATAGGATCTTGCTCAAAATTGATCACCTAATCTCCTATGCATTACTCATGTTTATCATGTGCTTTTGAAGCTATAATCACCCATTCTTCATGATAAGTTTCCATGACTATGCAATCATTGCCATATCTATTGCCACTCTGCAATGTCATGCCTTGCCGTATAGGTTTCACCTAAGGCCAATGACAAATACTTAGGGGGAGAACCTAATTATCTTATCCTTGTATTTATATGGATCATAGTGATATGTTCACATTGTCCATTACACCGGTAGTTGAGCTTTCATTGTGAATCTTACAGTATAAACAAAAAAAAATTGCTTATCATGAACTTTGTTCGAACTTCTTTGTTAAATCTTTTCTGATAGGCATTAGGAGAGTCCAATTGTTATATCATTTATGTTTTATGGGTAACAAAGCTATTTCAATGCTATTCGTTACCTGTGCCCATGCACCCTAGTTCCACAGAGGAACAAACATAGGAATGCTTCACACGGATAATCCTATACCTCTAAGTTTTCATTGATCCATATCATGCTTGTCTCTAGGTTTTCTCATTATAATCATGATAAGATTCTTCCTTTGGACTTTCAATTTAATATCTTTTCATTCACTTTGATTGTTATGTCATATTTCAGTGATTTATGTGTATGCATAACAAAAATTTAGAGGGAGTGCTTAACTGTCGAATCTTGTATATTCATAGGCTTCATAGGGTTGTGTTTAGGATGTTCACACTGCTAAACGCCATTTGAATGTCTTTAAACTGAATATCTTTACTTGTCTTACCAAAAAAAAGGGCAATTACCTAATTTTTTATACTACTTCACTTTTATCATGAATTTTTCACTTTGAGCGTCTTATATTCATGATAAGTAGATAGGGGGAGTGCTTAATGCACATCTTGGCATTATAATTTGAACTTTCACGGTTGAAACCTCCCTTTTGTTGCTGCCTAAAGGGGGAGAACTTTGAAATTGATTAGGTAGTCCATATCCTATATGCATTGCTTGATTTATACTGTCAGATTACACTTGTGCATATAGTTATTTGATGCTTATTTATCTATCTATTTTGGAAACTCCTGCCTCCTAAGCAATATGGTTTGCCATCATGAAAAAGGGGGAGATTGTTAGCCCAAGGGTTCCCATGGGTTCAACTAATCACCTCTTCCTTGTTCTTTTGATGCTAGCAAACCTAAATTGATTAGTCTTTATGGACTAATGTGTTGCCTTGGAGTATTGCGCATTAGACAGAAAATTTACATATCATATCGCCATTACACAATACAACACAACACATAGCTTGAGGATCAACATGCACGAAGGAACTAAGTAAACTTGCACATAGTGGAGTCATCATCCTTGCAAGATGTCCAAGCAAAGAGCTCAAGTTGAGGATCCTACAAGCAAGCCTAGCATATGCCAAGAGGAGCTTGAAGTTAAACAAAGTGTTGGTGACCTTCTCATGCCTCAAAAGTGAAGATTCATTTTAGAGAGGAAGTCACACGTACCAAAGCTATCTCAAGAGTTTACTTACAAGCCAAAACCCAAGGAAGACCTTTGAAGCCGATACGATCAAGGTGCTAAGTAGTTTTTCTTTCTAGATTGTATTGGAGATCTTTTTTGCCAAGTAGTTTTGCATTTCAATGTGTTTTTCAAACCCCTTTCAAAACCAATCTTGAAACTGATTTATATTACATGAAAAATTATTTTCAAAGTTCCTAAACATTAGTAAAACAAATGTCCATTACCCAAGAAACAAAAGCCCATGTGCTAACCAAAGGTTTCAAATGGAAAGACATAACATTACCACTTGAATTATGAGTCCATCAACTTAAATCTGACTTAACTGGTGAAAAAAATTTCCAAATATTTTTGAAATTATTTTTAACAGGTAGCTCTCATTTTTCTCATATCCGTAGCGCACAAGAACTTTAAAATCCGACGAGAAACAAGAGAGATATGAATTTTACAAGACTAGCTGCAGAATCTGGGAAAACCAGTTTCTGCCGGGGCAGTCGACTGGAGACTCACAAACTGGTTTTTAAAAATGAACCAGTAGCCTCGGGGCAGCCGACTTATCCCACCAGTCGACTGGAGCGGCTTAAGCATGTTTTTTATAAATATGGACAGCAACCATTGGCCAGTCGACTGGTCGAGCCCAGTCGACTGCCAATGGTCAGAAATAGAGCCGTTGAGGCTCAAACATCTAGTTATTTGTTGACCGTTTTGAATAATTTCTTGTCAAAAATTACCCCCAAACATTAACAAACATATATGGACTATAAATACATTGTTTCTACATACATTTAACAACTTTTGGAAAGATTGAAAATCTATTCTGAGGTTAAACTTTCAAAACCCAATTGACCCCTCAAAGAACTTGAACATGAAAAATCATTTTGAAGAGGATCTGCATAGGCATACTTGTAATCTTTCTTTGGAGTGTTATTTGAGAGCTTTTACTTTACATCAAGCCTACAAGAGGCTAAAGAGAGTTCTATCATTGTTATTCTTTTTCGACAAGTTTTGTAAGAGGGTCTCCGATTAGGCCCGTTAAGAAAGGAGAATCAAGTCATTGTAAAAGGGTCTTCGATTCGGCCCGATTATAGAGGTGAATCGTTGTACGAGAGTTTTTGGATCCGTCCCGGTAAGAAAGGAGGATCTTATAGGGGAATAGCCAAGGAGGTCTTGGCAAGAAGACGTAGACCTTAGTATGGACTAAGGTTGAACCGCTATAAATCTCTTGTGTGGATCTTCCTCTTCTCTATCTCCTCCCTCATTGGTGATTCGTAACTTCTTCCCTATACTCTTACTTTTGAATCTATATTAACTAGGGTTAGTTGTAGTTTCAATTTAAGGATAATCACATTCATATCTTTAAAATTTTAATTAATTCCAATTCACCCCGCCTTGGGTTGCCTAACTTAATTTCAGTTATGGTCACACTACCCGAGCTCTGCTCAAAGTCCAATAGGTTTTTTCGAAAGGTTAAACTCATGTCAACCACCCATTATGGTCCAAACAACGGCAGAATTCTGCCCAAATTATCTTCATCTTCCTCTCACAAGATGGCCCTTTTTCTGACCGGTGTCTTGTTCATAACTCAGGAGTCGTACTCAGGTAATTTTGTCTTCACTTTTGAAGACAAACCTATCCCAACTACTTTCTTATGGTCAAAGTGTTAAGGATTTGTTCAAATGAATATATCCTCTCACGAAAATATATACCCAGCTAAACCTTCGTCATAATCAAAGTGTCGGACCTCTGTTTCCTTGCCATCCTGAGATCAAAGTTATTTCAACCCTTATCAAATTCAATCCTTCAGGAGTGTCCTCCCATTTCTCAGATCATAGGGGCAGACCTCGCTTTCAGCTCCTCACATGTCCAGATTCTGTCAAAGTCCTGTCAAAATTTGAGAAAATTGTAAATAATACAAAAATTACAAAAATTTAGTGTATGAATATTCCCATTTGCAGGTAGAAAGTTCTTATATTGGAAAGCATTGCACCCAAGAAACCAAAAGCCTGGTCCCATATCAGCTCTCGATTAGAAAGAACCTTGGATCTACCTAGTCCTTCAATTCCTACTCCTTCGGTAGAAATTTCGGAACCTTCTAGTCTATCAACTCCTCTTGCCATCATGGCAGAACCTTTGGACCAGTCTCAGGTTATCCAAGAGCTGCAACAAGTAGTAGCTGAACTCACTCGGAGTTTCCGTTAACTCTCGGAAGAGAACGCCGCGTTGAGATCATCTCCTCAGGTTACTATGGCACCTGTTATACTTCAACGACCCATTCCTCATGTTCAGGAAACCATACCAGTCCAGATCACTAACCAGTCTATAGCTCAGCCTCCGGACTCATTCCTAGAAGAGCAGTATGCCGAGGAGAATCTTCCCCTTGCGCAGATAGTTAAGCCGTGGGAAGATAAGTTTGCCAAGGTTAATTAGGACCTCAAAAGCATTAAGGTTCAGGGGTTATCAGGACTTACCATGCGGGAGGTATCTCTGTTCCCCGATGTACAGCATTCCACCAGCTTCAAGTGGCCAGATATCAACAAGTACGATGGAACCGGCTATCCTCGCTT
This sequence comes from Tasmannia lanceolata, assembly GCF_043159265.1. Classification (NCBI taxonomy): domain Eukaryota; kingdom Viridiplantae; phylum Streptophyta; class Magnoliopsida; order Canellales; family Winteraceae; genus Tasmannia; species Tasmannia lanceolata. The sequence goes on along the minus strand of NW_027518684.1, from coordinate 29,007,343 downwards.
GCATTTCGTAGCGCTTGAAGGCATGCTCCGATCACAAAAACTATTTCCAGAACAGTTAGCATTAGTCTTTCAGATGTCTCTAGAAGGCGTGGCGTAGAAATGGATTCTGAATTTGTGTGAGTTATCAACTATGGGTTGGGACCACATAATGAGTGAATTTATCAAGCAATTCTCTCACGAGGACGGAACAGAAATCTCTCACCGGGATCTCCAGTCCACTAGGCAAGATCCTATGGAGTCTTTCTCAAAATTCGTAAAACGTTGGCGTCAGAACGCAGCTCAGATGCTTAGTCGACCGTCTGAGGAAGTTCAGATAGACATGATGCAACAAAACCTAACCATTTTCTTCCAGTGCCCTACGGACGCTCAAAGTTTCTCAAGTCTCAAACATTTCATTGACACGGGGCAACAAGATAGATAATTCCATGGCCAAAGGATGGATACCAAGATCAGTATCAAAGTCGAGGCGTGCATACTCCAAGAATCCTGAGTCTGGGACAGAAGTAAACAACACTTCAGCCAAAGTAGGAAAACTAGAGGAAAAACGGTCACCGCAGCCCCACAAAGAATTCTCCGCATTACCATCTGACCTTGTCATGGTTATGAGGTTTCTGATTAAGAACAATAAGCTCACTGCTCGTATACCTAGCCCTCCCCAGATCCATTACCAATAAACTACAGTGAGTGAGAGTTCTGTGAATATCATCAAGGGAAGGGCCACCTGACAGAGAAGTGTGCCTCCATGAAGCACGCCATCCAGAAACTCATCGACAAGGGTGACTTCATCATCCCATCAGGGGCGGATGTTACCCTCTAAACGTCGTAGCTGCAAGCGGGAAAGCATAGGCATTCGTACTTTTTCCTCAGAATCTGATTACTGATGCTGGCAAGGCAGAACCCTCCTTACTCCTCCGGATCCTGAAAATGAGCTACGCAACCTAAGAGGGGGGGGGGTGAATTAGGTTTATAAAAATTGTAGTTTAGAAAACCCTTGTTTTAAAACTCTTTTCTTCTTGATTTATAAAACTATTATCTAAGCAAGTATTTATAATGTAGAAAGGTTAGAATGTTACTAATGTGATTGCAATAAGGTACTGAGAAAGAGAGTAGAAAGTACAGCACAACTACATGGAGATTTATACTGGTTCAGTCCACAAAAGAGACCTACTCCACTCTTCTTGAGGTCGCACTCAAGGTTATCCACTATCCGAAGGCCACACAACGCCCGGCTTCGAGGCTCCTTACAAATCCGAGTCTTTAAACTCACCGAGTCTTTAAACTCACGAGTCTTTAAACTCATCAAGGGTGTCAACCCTTTCTCTTTACAATGGTAGATGAAAGAAGTAAAAGCTCTTAAGCCTCTTCAATAGGCAAATACAAATGTAGAAGCTCAATAATCACTCTTGCTTGTCACTCAACAACAACAACCCTAAAAAGATATCTCTTGGAGGATTAAATGTAATGGCACACCCAAAAATCAATGAAAATGAATCTCACATTCAAGTAGAATATTAGAGTAGGTGAGAGTTGTTTTTTTTGGAAGATGGTAGCTACGGTTTTTATTACAAGAGTTGTTATTTTAGAGTTTTCCAAAAAGGGTTTAAATAGAGAGTCACAAAGGAAACCCTAATTTTTGGCTTTCAAACGCGACGTAGACGAAGTGCTGGACGTCCGCAAAATACGGCCGTTTGAATTCTAGACACGCGCCAAAGTCCGTCCACGGACGTCAGCCATATCTCGGACGACCACCATTTTCTCCGTTATTTTTACCCACCCATTCAGGGTGCAACAGACGTCCACCTGATTCTCGGACGACCGTATTTTCCTCAGTTATTTTATTTGAAAATCACAAGTACAAACGGACGTCCGCCATAATCCCGGACGTTCGTAATTCGTCTGGATGTTTTAACTTGTGTTTTCAGAGGAAATTTACTATAGACTTGAAATGATTAAAGGGAGTGTGATTCCTATAGATGTCTAATGTTAATTTTAGGACTCTCTAAGTGACAAAAACACAATCAACCAAGACAGAGCATACAACGTAATCTTTCATGAGAGCGGCTACTCTTTGGGTTGCTTGATTCTTCAATCTTCTTGTTGGCTTCAATCAATGAGTCTTGGATCTTTAATTTGTGTTCACTGTAGTTCCATAGATTACTTGAAATAACCACGATATCTTGCTTCGATGTCTTGCTTGCTTTCTTGTGAATAGAACCTGTTCAACTCATATACAAGCAACTTGCCATGATCAATCAATATGGGTTTGGGTTCAATCAAAACATGATTGATCAATAGCCATTCGGCTTAGAATCTCCCTCTTTTTGATTGATGGCAAAAACCCAAATTGATTGCGAGGTGGGAGCGAGACAAATAGCATGAAGTATTTTGCTGCCCCTCAAGAGAAGCTCCCCCTGAATATTAGCAACAGTTAAGCGTGTAATTTTGGGCGACTTCTATACAATATATAACAACAAGTGTAAGCAATCAACCAATATCTTCTCCCCCTTTGACATAAGCAAAAAGGGAACATCGAATAAACAGTGAATTACAAAAGATGGTTTATACATTTACGCACAAGACTGATCATCCATGCATAGTTTTAATGTAAGAATTATTTATGCAACTCATTTAACTCACAGTGAAACTAGCAATGGTAAAGGCATTCATATCAAGTGTGCATCCAAATAAGCATCAAATAGATCCATGTTATCCACACAGTAAATATCCAAATATAATGTAAGTCATCCACAAAAGGAGAAACCATAAGATAGCTCTATGTTAGAGAATATCAACCATCAGATCAAGTTCAAGCTATGGTATACAACAAACCCATAGCAACCAAAATACGGAGCTATAAAGCCCCGAGAATAGTATCAAGTGCAGTGTGGAAAGTGTAAAAGTAGTATATGAAGCCTGGATAATACATGCCAGAAATATGAAAATGAAAAACAGTAAGCAGGCATGCAAAAAGGACTCCAAGTCCTAGTCCTCTGGTGGTGGTGAAGACGGCGACGCGGCACCATAGCGTTTCTTGAACGCAGTGACCTCTTTATGAAGATGTGTCACATCTAGTGACAGGTCCGCGATACAGCCAGTAAGGGCATCATATTGTGCCTTGTTCTCCAAACGAAATTGCTCCACAGAGTGTTGGAGCCTATCATAGTGATGAACGAAGGAGCCCTGGAGACCACGGTAGAGAATATCGAAGTTGCGAGCTGTGCCGGTGAAAGTAGAAGGAGCAGGATCATAAGGAAGATAAGTGTGTGCCTTTGTAGGAACCTTTGCCATATGTCCAAAAATGACATAGGCGAGACTGACAGGGGTGTTTGTAAGGAGAGCAAATGTAATAAATGCCTCGAGAGGGCGCAGCTCATCCTTACACCCAGCCCGAGGGGTGATATTATTGTAAATAATCAAATGATAGATACGGGCGGTCTAAAAAACGTCATGAGTCTTGACCTAAGTAGATGGATCATAGGCTTTACAAATGCCTGAGAATACGGTGAGAGATGGGATATCGGTGGAATCAATGTCGTCATTTGGCCAAAAATAGACTTGAGAACCATCATTGGAAAGTTCAAGTACGCTTGCAAATTGCTCAAGGGTAAGTGTTACCTTTTATGACGTACTTTGGTTGTGAGAGTCAAGGTTTCAAGCGAAATCTTAAGATTTGTATAAAATTCATAAACGAGAGTAGGATATACGCACCACGGACTGTAAGAGAGAATACTTTCCCATCCGAGGGAAGTGAAGTTGCTGACGAGAGAGAATCATTCATAAGCTTCCGTGTCCACTTGACGACCGCTTAAAATCTTCCTCTTGGGGATTTGTTGAATTATGAGCTCCGAATATGTTTGAGGAGGTGACGGAGGAGGAGAAGCTCATCGATCTTGGTTGCGAATGCATTTTCCCTTGTTTCTCCCTCCTGAGGAACCTTCGCCTTGAGCGGTGAGAGATTTAGGCATCATGCAACGAATATATAGCAAGAGAGATAGAGAAAAGTCTGCCAGATGAAGCATGCACGCCGGAGGAAGCAAAAAATCTGGACGAATCGGTGCCGGAAGAAGGATGGATTTGGACGAAGTAAATGAGGAATGAGAGAAGAAAAAGTAAAAAAGATAGAAAATGAGAGTGAAAATGGGTTTTTAACCCAAATGTCCGCACTTCAGCGCTTTCTCCTGGACGTCCGTCCGCCCAGAAATATCAAAATATGCAGATTTGATCTATACCGTCCAATTTTGAGTGAAGACTTGAACAATTTTGAATGCACCATACAAACCTAAGGTGTGTGAAGCTAGTGAATCATAAAAATCATACAATTGCCACACATAACGATCAAGGAGACTTGCCCACGCATCAAACAATTAGATTTCAATGATAATTATCAAGTTCTAATACATGAGACATACTCCAAATATTCAAGTCACTACGGATATAACAGAAACGGTCTTCATTAAGAGGTTTTGAGAAAATATCCACTAATTGATCATTTGTATGAATGTACTCAATTCAAATATCTCATTTTTTAGAGTGATCTCTCAAGAAATGATGTCTAATCTCAATGTGCTTGGTTCTTGAATGTTGAATGGGATTTTTGGTGAGATTTATAGCACTAGTGTTATCACAATGAATAGGTACACAAGTCATGTTCAAACCAAAATCCAATAGAGTATTTTTCATCCAAAGAATTTGAGCACAACAAGCACCGGCCGCAATATACTCGGCCTTAGTAGTAGATAGAGCAACAGAGTTTTGTTTCTTACTAAACCAAGAAATAAGTGATCTTCCAAGAAACTGATATGTTCCACTTGTGCTCTTCCTATCTACTCGACAACTGGCAAAGTCGGCGTCGGAGTAGCCTTCTAGGTCAAATGAATCATATTTACCATACCATAGACCAAAAGAGGGAGTACATCTCAAATATTTGAAAATTCTTTTAACTGCAAATCAATGGGACTCTCTTGGATCCGATTGAAAACGTGGACATAAGCAAACACTAAACATGATATCAGGTCTATAAGCAGTTAAATATAAAAGACTACCAATCATACCTCTGTATTTCTTTTGATCCACCTTGGAACTATTATCTTCTTTTGATAGTTTTGAAGATGTGCTCATAGGAGTGGGCTTCACAGGTGATGTGTCCTTGCCAAATCTTTTCAAAAGCTCATGAGTATATTTTTCTTGGTTAATGAAGATGCCATTAGTCAATTGATGTATTTGAAGACCAAGAAAGAACTTGAGCTCACCCATCATACTCATTTCAAATTCATTTTTCAAGCATTGAGAAAATTCATCACACATGCTTTCATTTGTAGCACCAAAAATAGTATCAACATAAATTTGCACTATCAAGATATCATTTTTCTTTCTTTTGATAAACAGGATTTTATCAACTTTTTCGGTTTCAAAACCATTGTTTAACAAAAGGATGTCAGTCTTTCATACCAAGCTCTAGGAGCTTGCTTTAAACCATATAGAGCTTTATCCAATTTGTAAACATGATCCGGAAATTTGAAGTTTTCAAAACAAAGGGGTTGTTCAACATACACTTCTTCCATTATATAACCATTCAAAAATACACTTTTAACATCCATTTGATATAGTTTAAAACCTTTATGACATGCAAAGGCAAGGAGCATTCTAATAGCTTCAAGTCTAGCAACCGGAGCAAAGGTTTCATCATAATCGATGCCTTCCTCTCGGTTGTAGCCTTGAGCAATAAGTCTTGCTTTGTTCCTTAAGATATTTTCATGTTCATCAAGCTTATTTCTATACACCCACCTAGTGCCAATGACGGATTGATTGTTAAGCCTAGGAACCAATTTCCAAACCTTGTTTCTTTCGAATTGGTTGAGTTTCTCTTGCATAGCAATCATCCAAAATTCATCTTGTTCGGCTTCGGTGATGCTTTTAGGTTCAATATGAGATATAAAAGAAAATTCTCCACAAATGGTTCTATATTGTGCTCTAGTCTTGATTCCTTTTGGTGGATCACCAAAAATTTGTGAATTAGGGTGATTCTTCATAATTCTTTTTCCTTTGTTAGTTAAAGTTTCTTCATCATCTTCTTCTTCAATTTGTTCTTCATTCTCAAGATTAACTTCTTCTAGTTTCTTAGATATATCAATCGTTTCATTGTTCTCTTGAGATTTTTGAAGGTTTTCTTCATCATCATCATTAGTTATTGATTTAGGGTCATGAGATTCATCAAATTTTACATGAATTGCTTCTTCAACAATCAAGGTTCTTTTGTTGTAAACTCTATATGCTTTACTTCTATTGGAATATCCAAGGAAGATTCCATCATCCGACTTGGGGTTGAATTTATGAAGATTATCCTTGATATTTAGAATATAGCATTTACAACCAAAAACTTTGAAGTGACTTATGTTAGGTTTTCTTCCTTTCCAAAGCTCATATGGAATCTTAAGAGTCTTTGGTCTTACGAGGACTCTGTTAATGACATAGCATGCCGTGTTAACTGCTTGGGCCCAAAAGTTCCTAGGGGTGCCATAGTCACTTAACATAGTTCTTGCCATCTCTTGAAGTACTCGATTTTTCCTTTCTACTACATCATTTTGTTGAGGAGTTCTAGGTGTAGTGAAATTATGATCAATTCCATATTTAGAGCAATAGTTTTTAAAATCAATGTTTTCAAATTCAGTTCCATGGTCACTTCTTATGGATGTTATAGAAATTCCTTTTTCATTTTGAACCTTAATACATAATTTGAAAAACATTTGAAAAGTTTCATCTTTGCTACTAAAAAACATAACCCATGTGTATCTAGAAAAATCATCAACAACAACATACACAACTCTTCCCACCAAAGCTACAAGTTTTCATAGGACCAAAAAGATCCATATGAAGAAGTTGTAGAGGACTTGTGGTAGACATGACGCTTTTAGGTTTAAAAGAGTCTTTGGCTTGTTTTCCTTTTTGACAGGCTCTACAAACATGATCGTTTGAGAACTTGAGTTTAGGCAAGCCATTGACAATTTCTTTATTGCAAAGTTTCGACAATAATTCCATATGTGCATGCCCCAATCTTCTATGCCAAGTCCATGAGTTATTATCAATAGAAGAAAGATATTTTACCTTTTGTGATGTGAGTTCCTCTAACGCAAGAGTGTAAACATTAACATTTCTAGTTGCAATGAAGCTAACTGTGTCACTGTATGTGCCTTTCACAATGCATTTATCATTTTTAAATGTGACCTCATTTTCAACATGACAAAGTTGACTAATGCTAAGTAAATTCATAGCGAAACCATCAACAAGCAAAACATTAGATATAGTGATGTCTTTAAAAGTAATTATACCTTCACCGATGATTTTTCCCTTCTTGTCGTCGCAGAAGGTGACCTTACCTGGATTCCCCATGGTGATGGATGAAAACTTGGATGGATCTCCGGTCATGTGTCTTGAGCACCCGCTATCCAAGTACCATTTGTCGGTTTTAACACTTCCTTAAGCACAAATCTACAATGACAACGTTCATTTTCTATACTTAGGTACCCAGGTTCTTTTGGGTCCTTCCATGTTAGTATCATACAACTCATCTTTTCTTACCCAAACATACTTTACATTTATCTGTTTTCTTATTTTGCAAGCAAAATTGTTACGTCTCATTTTTCCACAGTAATGACACGTAGGAACAAAAGAGTTAGTCTTTGTATTTGACTCTGAGTTTTTCTTTTGTTTGTATGGTTGGACAAACTTGTTCTTGTAAGATTCCTTCTTTTGAAATGGTTGGTATCCCAAACCGGCCATTCCATTAGAAAGATCTCTTTTAAGAATCTCATCAAGCTTGGACTTTCCACATGAAAATTTTAATTGTAGCTTGTCATTGTCTTGTTTCAAATCTTTATTTTCATAAAAGAGTTTTTCAATGTCTCCATAAAGCTTTTTATTTTCCTCCTTCAATTCATTATTTTTCAAAACATGATTGTCAGTCCTTTGATTCAACGAGTTGTTTTCATAGACGAGAAGATCTCGTTCCTTTGTTAAAGTTCCAAACTCTTTGGTAATTTTTTCAAGTGAACTCTTTAGGTTCTTGGTTTTTGAAACTTCAAGATGAAGACCTTCTTGAAACTTTTCACATGCATCAAAGAGTTCATCATAAGTAAAAGATTTTTCAATATCATTTTCATTGTCAATGAATTCACTTTTCCGAGTTAAGGGTTTTACATATACCTCTTCTTCATGGGATTCAAGTGCCATGAAGCATATGTTGGCCTCTTCTTCCTCGTTTGACTCGCTTACGGATGAGCAACTAAGACCGTCCCAAGTTACACCGAAGCTTTTGTTCTTTTCCTTCTTCTTCTTCTTGAATTGTCCTTTTGTTTGTTTAAGGGACAATTGGGTCGGATATGTCCAACTTTTTTGCATCCATAGCATTTTGGAGGATCATCTTCTTTTGCATCTTTCTCTCTCCATGATGGCTTATCCTTCTTGAAGCCTCCTTTCTTTCTCCTTGAGAAGTGGCGAAACTTCTTTGTGAGGAGAGCTAGTCCTTCTCCTAGGTTTTGAAACTTCTCTCCTTCGCTCTCGCTCTCACTGTCCGCATTGGCCTTGAAGGCGACTCCCTTCTTCTTTGGGTCGTCCTTATGGCCTTGTTGATCCTATCTCTTTTTCATCTTCATCTTGTGGGTAATGAGAGATCCAACGAGCTCTTTTAGAAGCGGGAAGTGATCGAAGTAGCTTGTTCACGATCTCTTCATTTGTGTAGGTTTTACCTAATCCTTCCAACTCATTGATAATGTTAGTGAAGCGAGTATACATTTCAGAAATAGATTCATCATTTTTCATTTTAAAAGCTTCGAAATCACTAACAAGAAGATTTATCTTGGTCTTTTTAACTTGAGTGGTTCCGTCGTGAGTAGTTTCGAGGGTGGTCTAAATATTTCTGGCCGTTTTACAAGTAGAGACTCTATTAAACTCCTAGGGAGATAATGCACAAAAACGTGTATTTACCCCTTTGGAGTTTGAGGCGGCTCCCTTCTTTTGAGCATCGATCCACTCATTTCTTTGGGTTGAAGGTGGAATATATCTATCTTCTACTAGTTCCCACATATCATAATCATGTGATTGAAGAAAGAAAGTCATTCTAGTTTTCCAATAACTATAATTAGTGCCGTTAAAATATGGTGGTCTTGTCACGGATTGTCCTTCGACATTTCTTGAAGAGGTTGCCATGATCTTTTACTCTTGTAAGATTTTGAACACTCAAAATCCAATATTAAGAGTCCAAAGCTTTGATACCAAGTGAAAATGAGCTAGAAAACCTAAGAGGGGGGGTGAATTAGGTTCTTGTCTTAAAACTCTTTTCTTCTTGATTTATAAAACTATTATCTAAGCAACTATTTATAATGTAGAAAGGTTAGAAAGTTACCAATGTGATTGCAATTAGGTACTGAGAAAGAGAGTAGAAAGCACAACACAAGTACACGGAGATTTATAGTGGTTCGGTCCACAAAAGAGACCTACTCCACTGTTCTTGAGATCGCACTCAAGGTTATCCACTATCCGAAGGCCACACAATGCCCGGCTTCGAGGCTTCTTACAAATCCAAGTCTTTAAACTCATCTAGGATGTCAACCCTTTCTCTTTACAATAGTAGATGAAAGAAGTAAAAGCTCTTAAGCCGCTTCAATAGGCAAATACAAATGTAGAAGCTCAATAATCACTCTTGCTTGTCACTCAACAACAACAACCCTACAAACATCTCTCTTGGAGGATTAAATGTAATGGTACACTATAGAAATCAATGAAAATGAATCTCACATTCAAGTCGAATATTAGAGTAGGTGAGAGTTGTTTTTTTTGGAAGATGGTAGCTAGGGTTTTTATTACAAGAGTTGTTATTTTAGGATTTTCCAAAAAGGATTTAAATAGAGAGTCACAAAGGAAACCCTAATTTTTGGCTTTCAAACGCGTCGCGGACGAAGTGCCGGACGTCTGTAAAATATGGCCGTTTGAATTCTAGACGCGCGCCAAAGTCCGTCCACAGACGTCCGCCATATCCCGGACGATCGCCGTTTTCTCTGTTATTTTTACCCACCCATTTAGGGAGCAACAGACGTCCGCCTAATTCTCGGACGACCGTATTTTCCTCAGTTATTTTATTTGAAAATCACAAGTACAGACGGACGTCCGCCAATGTCCAGGACGTCCTTATTTTCCTCAATTATTTTTCCCAAAAACCTGGGGTGCAGACGAACTTCCGCCAATATCTCGGACGTCCGTAAATCCCTCACTTATCCAGATTTAAAACGTCTAACATAATTCCGGACGTTCGTAATTCCTCTGGATGTTTTAACTTGTGTTTTCAGAGAAAATTTACTTCGGACTTGAAATGACTAAAAGGAGTGTGATTTTGTGGGACCCGATCCCGCGAGAGGGTCGCGACGTGCGAGCGGCTACGCTCCCTCTTGGTCTCTCGTACCTACGCGATTGGCGTGTGCTTTTTATTATTGATTTTAATTACCCAACCAAGCAGGCAGCAACCAAACCATAGGGTGCAAACAAACCTGCAACCCAGTACCCATAAAGGCAGGGGTAAGCCGCCCAGCCTAGCAAGGTGTGATTTAATTCATCTTTTCCGTGAACTTGGTATCACTAAGGCAATCTGAATTCCACGCAAAAGAGAGTGACAGAGTCGCCACCTAGATGAGGGATCTAGGACCCATAATTGACCAGAAATCTAGACTTGTTACCTGGTTACGAGAATGGAAGGTATGGGGAGTTACCACCACATGCACCATTCCTGCCCGATAATCGGTCTTCAATTCCAAAAGTTAACTCTTTTGAATTTCTTTTAAATGGCTCATTTAACTCTATATTAATATGCGAACTACGTGACATGCATCCTAAGATCTAATTTCAATATAATTCCTAAATGTGTATCTTGATTTTCTTAATTTGTTTGAATTCAATCTAAGTGAAAGTTCTCCTAAAATTCTAATTTCATGGAAAGTCCTAAGTGATTTCATTACTTTTAATTTAAGGATTAATGTACAAAACCCCACCACTTATGTGTGGAGCCGACTCGGGCTTGGTATGCCACTCAAGTATCCAAGTTACCTACGTATCCCAGCCTCACCGGAATCAGATTCGATCGTAGTTCGGTGCACCTGAACTAAGCTACTTATGCGTAACTCATCTAAGACACCGATCTAGACTGGATTGACTGTTTTACAGTTTAAGAGAAATTATTTAGTTCAAGTTGAGTAGATTTTATTATCCTAGGACTCCATCTAAGATGCTATATGGTCCTATCTAAGTGCAAGACATCCCTTTGACTAATGCAGGTGAACCTACATCCTAGGTAACTAGGCTTGTCCTATGGGAAAAAGGGGTGACTAGTGTAACTAGATCTATTGGCACAGTTGCTATCCATAGGAAACGACCGTGATGAGGCTGGACTCCTAACTCTAGGACTCCCTAAAACCTAGGACACAACGAGACTTAAGTGTTCCTAAGGGGCCATAAAGGTTCCTACGATAGGAGACCGTAATCCAACGGCTCCTAAGACGCGGATCTGTGGGACATGATCCCGCGAGAGGGGCGTGGGGCGCGAGCCGCCGCGCTCTCTCTCTTGGTCTCTCGTTCCCACGCGATTGGCGTGTGCATTTTAATATTGATTTGAATTCGTCTTTCCTGTGGACTTGGGATCACTAAGGCAATCCGAATTCCACACGAAAGAGACTGACAGAGTCGCCACCTAGATGTGGGATCTAGGACCCGTAATTAACCAGAAATCTAGACTCGCTACCTGGTTACGAGAATGGAAGGTATGGGGAGTTATCCACCACATGCACCATTCTTGTCCGATAATCGGTCTTCGATTCCAAAAGCTAACTCTTTTAAATTTATTTTAAATGGCTCATTCAACTCTATGTTAATGTGCGAACTAAGTGACATGCATCCTAGAATCTAATTTCAATGTGAATCCTAGATGTGTATCTTGATTTATTAATTTGTCTGGATTCATTCTACGTGAAAGTTCTCCTAGAATTCTAATTTCATGGAAAACCCTAACTGATTTGATTAAGTATTTACAAGAAAATTAATATACAAAACACCACAATTTGTTGTGGTGTCGACTCGCGGGTGGTATGCCGTCAGACATCCAAGCTGCCTACGTACCCAAGCCTCACTGGGATCAGAGTCGACGTAGTTCGGTGCACCTAAGCTAAGCTACTTATGCCTAACTCAACTAGGACACCGACCTAGACGGGATTGACTGTTTCAACAGTTTTAGGAGAAGTTATTTAATTCAAGTTGAGGATTTTATTATCTTAGGATTTCATCTAAGATGCTATATGATTCTCATCTAAATGCAAATGGTCCCTTAGACTAATGCAGGTTTGCCTACATCCTAGTTTACTAGGCTTGTCCTAGGGAAAGATTGGGTGACTAGTGTAACTAGACCTATGGCACGGTTGCTATACATAGCAAACGTCCGTGATGAGGCTGGACTCCTAACTCTAGGACTCCCTAAAACCTAAGACTCCCTAAAACTTAGGACACGACACGACACCGGTGTTCCTAAATTGGGCTCTAAGGGTCCTTACGACGGAAACCGTAATCCAACGGTTCCGAGAGACACGAGGTGAATCGATTTCAGTTCTTGAGGTTAGTGAAAAAAGGGATGGAAGAGATGATGAAATAGTGTGAGGGAATGAGAAAGATAGAGAAAGGTGCGACTGAACTTGGGAGTGCCAAATTGCCTACGTACCCCGCGATGGGGATCAAGCCACACGTAGTTCCGCTGGCGAGGTTGCTTGGATTTTGGAAGACAGAATTGGTATTTGTATCTGGAATCGGGTTTGCATTTGAGCATTGGACTTGAGATTCAGAAACATTGATCTAGCAATGGGATTTTGGAATTGGGAATTTGCATCAAAGAATTGAGCATATAGGAATCATCAAGGGTTTGAATTTTCGGAATTCAAAGTGGGCGGGCTTATGAGATTCGGCCAAATGGATTCAGACATGCGACTCGGATTGTGTTGGGATATTACTTGGTTGGATTGGGTTAATGGTTAGGGTCAAGTGAGTCGGGTCTAAGTTAGGAGCAAACCCGAGACTAGCCATGGTCTAACTAGGAGGAAGCAGGGTACAAACCAGGGTGCGGACCAGGGTGCACCAGGGTGCGAACCAGCAGGGAACCAGGGTGCGAACCAGCAGGGGAACCAGGGTGCAACCAGCAGGGAACCTGGGTGCAACCAGCAGCGAACCTGGGTGCGAACCAGCAGGGAACCAGGGTGCGAACCAGCAGGGGAACCAGGGTGCAACCAGGAGGGAACCTGGGTGCAACCAGCAGCGAACCTGGGTGCAACCAGGGTCTAACCAAAGTGCGAACCAGCAGGGAACCAGGGTGCGAACCAATATCGAACCAGGGTGCGAACCAGTAGGGAACCAGGGTGCAACCAGCAGGGAACCAGGGTGCAACCAGTAGGGAACCAGGGTGCAACCAGCAGGGGAACCAGGGTGCGAATCAGTAGGGAACCAGGGTGCAACCAGCATCGAACCTGGGTGCAACCAGCAGCGAACCTGGGTGCAACCAGGGTCTAACCAGAGGCTAACCAGGGGGAAAACGGACCCTACATGCTTCCTAACATGGTTTTTCTTTTAAAGTAAAAGATATGCATGAAAACAGACCCTACATAGAATTGAAATAAATGCCTACCTCTTTGGAAACCCACTTTGTGTTTGATTTTTCTTTGATGTTAATTCCTTGAAGATGATTCCTTGCTTGATAATGACTGCTTTTGATATATATCACCCAACGTATAAAATCACCCGATCCGGCAAGAATGGCCGAACCCTTGAAGAGATGAGGGAGAGGGATGAATTTTCTAAGAGAGGGGTTCTTTTCTCTTCTCTTGGATGGTGGGATGAGAGGGTATTTATAGGAGAATGGGATAGGAGGTTAGGTGAGGTTAGGTGGTTTTGGATGGTTAGGATGAGAGGATGAGGTTAGGTAAGGTTAGGTGGGGTTAGGTAAGGTTAGGTGAGGTTAGGTGAGGTTAGGTGAGGTTTGGATGGTTAGGATGAGAGGAGAGGTTATGTGAGGTTAGGTGAGGTTTGGATGGTTAGGATGAGAGGAGAGGTTAGGTGGTTTTGGATGGTTAGACCCAGGTCAAGATCTACCATTGATCTAACGATTTACGGAAATCGGGTCTCGGAATGGAATCAGGGTCCGGGCTATGAAGTGACCCTAGCTTATTTTGTCCTGATTGATGATTCGTAAAGTCAGATCAAGATATTAATGACCTAAAACATATAAATCAATGATAGAGGGGGTTCTCACATGGATTTAACACACTAATTTCTTTGTTGATTAAAACAAAACAAAATGGGGTGTCTACAGATGCCCCTCTTTGGTAGAGATGACGTAGTCATTGAATACCAAAGCAAAAAATGACAAAACCATTTTGCGTAGCTTTAATCGACAAAGAACTCTCTAGACACAATGTACCTTAACATAATGCAACCTTCACATAATGCAATACCCTAGATGAAATCCTGGAATTTGGAATGCAAAAAAAAAAAAAAAAAAAAAAAAAAAAAAAAAAAAAAAATCCCGCTGCGGTGCCGCTCACAAACGGGCAACGAGAGAAGATGAGACCATTCACAAATGGATTCAGAAAATGAGATACCGTTCAGAAACGGGCTCAAAGAGGATAGGAGGCCATTCACAAATGGATTCGGACAATGAGGTATCGTTCACAAACGGTCTCTAGGAGGATAAGAGACCATTCACAAATGGACTCGAGAAATGAGGCACCGTTCACAAACGGGCTCAAGGAGGACATGAGACCATTCCCAAATGGACTCAGAAAACGAGACACCGTTCACAAACGGGTTCAAGGAGAAGACGAAACCATTCACAAATGAACTCGAGAAATGAGGCGCCGTTCACAAACGGGCTCAAGGAGAACACGAGACCATTCACAAATGAACTCGAGAAATGAGGCGCCGTTCACAAACGGGCTCAAGGAGAACACGAGACCATTCACAAATGAACTCGAGAAATGAGGCGCCGTTCACAAACGGGCTCAAGGAGAACACGAGACCATTCACAAATGGACTCAGAAAATGGGACACCGTTTACAAACGGGTTCAAGGAGAAGACGAGACCATTCACAAATGAACTCGAGAAATGAGGCGCCGTTCACAAACGGGCTCAAGGAGAACACGAGACCATTCACAAATGGACTCGAGAAATGAGGCACCGTTCACAAACGGGCTCAAGGAGAACACGAGACCATTCACAAATGGACTCAGAAAATGGGACACCGTTTACAAACGGGTTCAAGGAGAAGACGAGACCATTCACAAATGAACTCGAGAAATGAGGCGTCGTTCACAAACGGGCTCAAGGAGAACATGAGACCATTCACAAATGGACTCGGAAAAAGGAGACACCGTTCACAAACGGGTTCAAGGAGAAGACGAGACCATTTACAAATGGACTCGAGAAAAGAGGTACCGTTCACAAACGGGCTCAAAGAAACAAGAGAATTTTTATGAACTTGAATTTGTCGTAGGATTGGATTTTTTTGAATTAAGGATTTGGATTTGATAAATTTTTTATTTTTGGGAAATGAGGTACCGTCCGTAAACGGGCTCAAGGAGAAGACGAGACCATTCACAAATGGCCTCGAGAAAAGAGGCACCGTTCACAAACGGGCTCAAAGAGGACATGAGATTTTTTGTAGGATTGGATTTTTTTTTTTTTTAAGTAAGGATTTGGATTTGCTAAATTTTTTATTTTTGGGAAATGAGGTACCGTCCGTAAACGAGCTCAAGGAGAAGACGAGACCATTCACAAATGGCCTCGAGAATGAAGTACCGTTCACAAACGGGCTTAAGGAGATGACGGGACCATTTACAAATGGACTCGAGAAATGAGGCACCGTTCACAAACGGGCTCAAAGAAACAAGATAGCTTTGATTGATGAACTCAACAACGAAGAATTTAGAGTTTTTTCATGAACTTGAATTTGACATAGGATTGGATTTGATGAATTTTTGATTTTTCAGAAATAAGGCACCGTCCACAAACGGGCTCAAGGAGGGCATGAGACCATTCACAAATAGACTCAGAAAATGAAGTACCGTTCACAAACGGGCTTAAGGAGAAGACAGGACCATTTACAAATGGACTCGAGAAATGAGGCACCGTTCACAAACGGGCTCAAAGAAACAAGATAGCTTTGATTGACGAACTCAACAACGAAGAATTTAGAGTTTTTTCATGAACTTGAATTTGACATAGGATTGGATTTGATGAATTTTTGATTTTTCAGAAATAAGGCACCGTCCACAAACGGGCTCAAGGAGGACATGAGACCGTAAATGGACTCAGAAAAATGAGACACCGTTCACAAACGGGTTCAAGGAGAAGACGAGACCATTTACAAATGGACTCGAGAAAAGAGGCACCGTTCACAAACAGGCTCAAAGAAACAAGATAGCTTTGATTGATGAATTCAATAACGAAGAATTTAGAGATTTTTCATGAACTTGAATTTGACATAGGATTGGATTTGATGAATTTTTGATTTTTTTGAACTTAATGAAATCGAGGATGTTATAGATCGTGCCTGACAAAGATATCGGAAACTAGGACTTTGACGAATGATGAAACGGCAAACCGAAGAACCATTACTAACAAGAATGGATTAGAAACACTTTTATGAAACTTCAACAAGATTTTTCTCAAAGAGACTGCTGGTCTTGTCTTTGGGGATTTGGATGACTGAAACCTTGAACAAGACACTTGAAATTGGTAATCTAGAACAACGGCTCTCTTGGATATAATCATGGAAAAGTGGGACTTGCCTCTTGATAGGTGTTTAGATAAACATTTCTTAACCAGGAAAGTATTTAACTAACTGGAAGGAAATTCTGAATTTTAACGGTTCATCTTTCTGAGAAATTGGCTCGACCATCATTGCATCTGAGGCTCTTCCAAGCTTAAGATGCCTTCCTGGGGTATGATCTTTTTACGGAAGCTGGGCTTTCTGATGTTTCTACTTCTGAATTCTTCTGGGTTGATCATCTTTGAAATATAGCTGTTTGACTAGATTCTCGAACTTTTTCAGGTACAATCGCAGGGAGCTGACGAGGCCGGGCCTCCTTCACCGAGACAGTTGCATCATTTGGACATATGGATGACGATTGACTCTTTTTAAATAGAAAACTTAGATAAAAGGCACTACTCAAAGGATTGAGGAGCTCTAAAGGAGTGAACATAGAATAACAACGATTGATTAACTACACTGACAGACACAGTAATGCTTCTGACTTAGTTAACGTTTTATTTGGTAAGTCTATCCTTTCAAGGAATATTTTTTTCAATTGGTAAACACTGGACTTTTTCCTTAAAACAATAATGCCTCAATGATTTAATTACAACTCCTAGGATTGCTTAGCTCCAATGCCCCCAGTTTTGAGGATGTCACTTGAATTTGTTTGAACTTCAATTGATCTTCAGTCCTGATACCGGCTGTAACCTTCTTATAAATTTGCTTGAACTTCAGTTGATCTTCAGTCTTGATACTGGCTGTAGCCTTCTTATAATGATTCTCTTACCGTGACCAAGTCACCTCTTCAGGGTTTTTAACTTGGCGGACCGTGGTAGCCTTAACTTTTGCCTGAACCGTCTTTCTAGGTTTTCGATTCAGCAGGCTATCCCCTTAGCTTTTGCCTAAGCCGCCCTTTCGGGTTTTCAACTTAACAGGGGAATGATCTTAAATTTTGCCTAAACCGCCCTTTCAGGTTTTCAGTCTAGCAGATCTTCAAACTCCATTTTTTTTTTATTCATCATCATTTTTTTTTTTTGTTTCGGGACCTAGATCATTAGTTCTGAACACCGGAAGGACTTTATAGGTAGGATAGGGCTTTTCAAAGAATGGCTTAAGGCTCGACAAAGATTTCGACCGAACCTATGAATAGGTTGCATACATATCCCAAGATAGGAATCAGGTCGTGTGTAGTTCAGGGCGAATGCCCCTAGTTTGAAGATAAATTGTTTGAAGGTTAATTGATTTTTTCCTTTTTTTCTTTCTTTCTGGAATGATTGACCTCTCTTCTTTTGGAACTGGTCCCTCTTTTTTTTTTGGAACGATTACATTTCTTTTCCTTTTTTCTCTTTTTTTTGAATCGACCGAACTCGGTTTAACCGAGCTGCCTACGTACCCCAGTGTAGGGATCAGGTCTCGCGTAGTTCGGGGCGAATGCCCCGAGTTTGATGGGTTTTCAAGAAAATTTGATTTAGGCTCGAAGGATTTGCAAATCGGTATTCTTTTGACATTGGGTTCTGATTTTGAGATTTATTCGGCCAAAGGAGGCCTTCCGATGTTCAGATTGAGAATCGATCTAGGTTACTAGAGTCCCTCTGGTACTGATTATTTTTTTTTCTTTTTTTTTTCACGGAGCTTGACGGCATTTCCAGGTAAGATAATGGATCTTCTTCTTTCAAGATTCTAATGCATGCTGTAGACTTTCATAGAGCGAAACTTGTTCTTTGACATCCTCCATCTATGGATTCGTACTCTTGATATCTGATGATCACTTTTCAATGCTTGCTCTTGAACTTCTTATCTTGAATTTGTTGGCTTTATGTTATGAATTTGAGAACCAAGGTCATTGATTGGAAATATGAAAGTTGTTTCCACTCTATGCCCCTTGTATAGCATATATCTTCTCACTTTCTTCATTTTCTTTGAGCTTTCCATCTATGTCTTGCCCCTGGTATCGGTTGTAGCTTTTCTAGACAATCTTCTTATTCTTGAAATAATTTTATCAATTCTTCACACTCTTTAGAGGGTAATGTATTTTCAATCGGCATTCACTGAATCAAAGTTTCAGTGCCAGTGTTTATCATTTCAATTTCATCTTTGAAAGGTTGGGATTGGCGCTCCTCCTCTCGTTCAAGTAATTGCTGTGACTCAAGTGGAGTTTCGTCAATTTTGTCCTCATTTGAAGAGGGAGTCTTATTTTAAGATCAGAAGCACACTTAAGAACAGACACAAGTGAACTTTTTGGAACTGACTGAAATTTTATTTAAAGAAAAGCTATTACATCAGACGACCTATCCTGAACATGCTCAGGATTCACAACTCTAAATAAGAAAGGGAAACAGAAGATAACTTGCCTGGACTAGGCATTGACCTTTAACTGTAAGACCGGACTCAACAATTATACTGACCATGATGACTGACTCAACATAAAATAGTAAGTGACTAAAACTTTAACTGCTGCAACTGCTTGGCGTTGAAGGCTCGGCGAAGGCTGGTTCGTTCTGAACATCATCATGGCTGATACTTTCAATTTTGGACAATGATGACTGATTCGCATAGGGAAATGCCCCTAGCTCAAGGATTCTGAGAGTGAACTCTGAAGGACTTAGCAAAATAATCTTGAAAAAGGTAGCCCCTAGAGGAGGAACAGACCAGGGGTACAAGCAAGATTGGATTATCTGGACCAGGCATGATCAGATCATGAGAACGCATAATCGAAAGATTGTGAGATTCTGCATCTGCCAGTTAGGGGATGGCATGAAGATACGATCGAATCGTATGACAGAAGAACGAAAGACGCACGATCAAAAGATTAGATGAGATAGCATAAGATTGCTTTCAACGGATAGATCATGAATGACTAATCCTATGAGATCTTTGGAAATGATGGGATTTATATCCTAACTCAAAGAGAATTTTTTTTTTTCACATTTTATCAGTGTTACCTGAAGGCATCAACCTTAATCCTAATCTATCGGAGTGGAGAGAGAATCTCGACTCATGACTTTGTTCGTGTATATAAGGACCGATCGTGACCATTGGAAGATGGACCACGGCCTAATCTAGACACCAATGGGTAGGATATCCTAAACTAGGCTCACACACGTGATGCACATGTGTTCGTATACTACATGCATGTGTGGGTTAATCTAGGGGTAAGGCCAAGAGTTCCCTTAGCGCGAATCCCTGCTCGATATACTGTACCAGTGTCCGGCGTATCAGTACGTGAACAAGAGATCCGTTTACGTACCATAAAGGTACCAGGCTAAGGGTGGAATGCTTCTCTAGCACAGAGGCACCAAGTGATGAAATCCCAGTCAACCATGCTAGATAACACTCCGGGCTCCTAAAATAGGACGTGTGTGCACGTGAGATGCAAGGGTTTAGATGCAAGTGATGTAAGTGTGTGCAATAAGTTCGCGCGATCTATGATGCCTTCAGGTTTTGTTAGATTAAGTTTGAGTAAAATGTGATGAGAAAATAAAATAAGACAAACTAATCTGACAAGTATACAAGAGATAGAGTTCTTATGAGCCAGTTAAATTAAATTCAAATGAATTATCTTTTGGAATTTTAATGAAGTTAGGTGATCCCCAGCAGAGTCGCCAGACTGTGGGACATGATCCCGCGAGAGGGGCGTGGGGCGCGAGCCGCCGCGCTCTCTCTCTTGGTCTCTCGTTCCCACGCGATTGGCGTGTGCATTTTAATATTGATTTGAATTCGTCTTTCCTGTGGACTTGGGATCACTAAGGCAATCCGAATTCCACACGAAAGAGACTGACAGAGTCGCCACCTAGATGTGGGATCTAGGACCCGTAATTAACCAGAAATCTAGACTCGCTACCTGGTTACGAGAATGGAAGGTATGGGGAGTTATCCACCACATGCACCATTCTTGTCCGATAATCGGTCTTCGATTCCAAAAGCTAACTCTTTTAAATTTATTTTAAATGGCTCATTCAACTCTATGTTAATGTGCGAACTAAGTGACATGCATCCTAGAATCTAATTTCAATGTGAATCCTAGATGTGTATCTTGATTTATTAATTTGTCTGGATTCATTCTACGTGAAAGTTCTCCTAGAATTCTAATTTCATGGAAAACCCTAACTGATTTGATTAAGTATTTACAAGAAAATTAATATACAAAACACCACAATTTGTTGTGGTGCCGACTCGCGGGTGGTATGCCGTCAGACATCCAAGCTGCCTACGTACCCAAGCCTCACTGGGATCAGAGTCGACGTAGTTCGGTGCACCTAAGCTAAGCTACTTATGCCTAACTCAACTAGGACACCGACCTAGACGGGATTGACTGTTTCAACAGTTTTAGGAGAAGTTATTTAATTCAAGTTGAGGATTTTATTATCTTAGGATTTCATCTAAGATGCTATATGATTCTCATCTAAATGCAAATGGTCCCTTAGACTAATGCAGGTTTGCCTACATCCTAGTTTACTAGGCTTGTCCTAGGGAAAGATTGGGTGACTAGTGTAACTAGACCTATGGCACGGTTGCTATACATAGCAAACGTCCGTGATGAGGCTGGACTCCTAACTCTAGGACTCCCTAAAACCTAAGACTCCCTAAAACTTAGGACACGACACGACACCGGTGTTCCTAAATTGGGCTCTAAGGGTCCTTACGACGGAAACCGTAATCCAACGGTTCCGAGAGACACGAGGTGAATCGATTTCAGTTCTTGAGGTTAGTGAAAAAAGGGATGGAAGAGATGATGAAATAGTGTGAGGGAATGAGAAAGATAGAGAAAGGTGCGACTGAACTTGGGAGTGCCAAATTGCCTACGTACCCCGCGATGGGGATCAAGCCACACGTAGTTCCGCTGGCGAGGTTGCTTGGATTTTGGAAGACAGAATTGGTATTTGTATCTGGAATCGGGTTTGCATTTGAGCATTGGACTTGAGATTCAGAAACATTGATCTAGCAATGGGATTTTGGAATTGGGAATTTGCATCAAAGAATTGAGCATATAGGAATCATCAAGGGTTTGAATTTTCGGAATTCAAAGTGGGCGGGCTTATGAGATTCGGCCAAATGGATTCAGACATGCGACTCGGATTGTGTTGGGATATTACTTGGTTGGATTGGGTTAATGGTTAGGGTCAAGTGAGTCGGGTCTAAGTTAGGAGCAAACCCGAGACTAGCCATGGTCTAACTAGGAGGAAGCAGGGTACAAACCAGGGTGCGGACCAGGGTGCACCAGGGTGCGAACCAGCAGGGAACCAGGGTGCGAACCAGCAGGGGAACCAGGGTGCAACCAGCAGGGAACCTGGGTGCAACCAGCAGCGAACCTGGGTGCGAACCAGCAGGGAACCAGGGTGCGAACCAGCAGGGGAACCAGGGTGCAACCAGGAGGGAACCTGGGTGCAACCAGCAGCGAACCTGGGTGCAACCAGGGTCTAACCAAAGTGCGAACCAGCAGGGAACCAGGGTGCGAACCAATATCGAACCAGGGTGCGAACCAGTAGGGAACCAGGGTGCAACCAGCAGGGAACCAGGGTGCAACCAGTAGGGAACCAGGGTGCAACCAGCAGGGGAACCAGGGTGCGAATCAGTAGGGAACCAGGGTGCAACCAGCATCGAACCTGGGTGCAACCAGCAGCGAACCTGGGTGCAACCAGGGTCTAACCAGAGGCTAACCAGGGGGAAAACGGACCCTACATGCTTCCTAACATGGTTTTTCTTTTAAAGTAAAAGATATGCATGAAAACAGACCCTACATAGAATTGAAATAAATGCCTACCTCTTTGGAAACCCACTTTGTGTTTGATTTTTCTTTGATGTTAATTCCTTGAAGATGATTCCTTGCTTGATAATGACTGCTTTTGATATATATCACCCAACGTATAAAATCACCCGATCCGGCAAGAATGGCCGAACCCTTGAAGAGATGAGGGAGAGGGATGAATTTTCTAAGAGAGGGGTTCTTTTCTCTTCTCTTGGATGGTGGGATGAGAGGGTATTTATAGGAGAATGGGATAGGAGGTTAGGTGAGGTTAGGTGGTTTTGGATGGTTAGGATGAGAGGATGAGGTTAGGTAAGGTTAGGTGGGGTTAGGTAAGGTTAGGTGAGGTTAGGTGAGGTTAGGTGAGGTTTGGATGGTTAGGATGAGAGGAGAGGTTATGTGAGGTTAGGTGAGGTTTGGATGGTTAGGATGAGAGGAGAGGTTAGGTGGTTTTGGATGGTTAGACCCAGGTCAAGATCTACCATTGATCTAACGATTTACGGAAATCGGGTCTCGGAATGGAATCAGGGTCCGGGCTATGAAGTGACCCTAGCTTATTTTGTCCTGATTGATGATTCGTAAAGTCAGATCAAGATATTAATGACCTAAAACATATAAATCAATGATAGAGGGGGTTCTCACATGGATTTAACACACTAATTTCTTTGTTGATTAAAACAAAACAAAATGGGGTGTCTACAGATGCCCCTCTTTGGTAGAGATGACGTAGTCATTGAATACCAAAGCAAAAAATGACAAAACCATTTTGCGTAGCTTTAATCGACAAAGAACTCTCTAGACACAATGTACCTTAACATAATGCAACCTTCACATAATGCAATACCCTAGATGAAATCCTGGAATTTGGAATGCAAAAAAAAAAAAAAAAAAAAAAAAAAAAAAAAAAAAAAATCCCGCTGCGGTGCCGCTCACAAACGGGCAACGAGAGAAGATGAGACCATTCACAAATGGATTCAGAAAATGAGATACCGTTCAGAAACGGGCTCAAAGAGGATAGGAGGCCATTCACAAATGGATTCGGACAATGAGGTATCGTTCACAAACGGTCTCTAGGAGGATAAGAGACCATTCACAAATGGACTCGAGAAATGAGGCACCGTTCACAAACGGGCTCAAGGAGGACATGAGACCATTCCCAAATGGACTCAGAAAACGAGACACCGTTCACAAACGGGTTCAAGGAGAAGACGAAACCATTCACAAATGAACTCGAGAAATGAGGCGCCGTTCACAAACGGGCTCAAGGAGAACACGAGACCATTCACAAATGAACTCGAGAAATGAGGCGCCGTTCACAAACGGGCTCAAGGAGAACACGAGACCATTCACAAATGAACTCGAGAAATGAGGCGCCGTTCACAAACGGGCTCAAGGAGAACACGAGACCATTCACAAATGGACTCAGAAAATGGGACACCGTTTACAAACGGGTTCAAGGAGAAGACGAGACCATTCACAAATGAACTCGAGAAATGAGGCGCCGTTCACAAACGGGCTCAAGGAGAACACGAGACCATTCACAAATGGACTCGAGAAATGAGGCACCGTTCACAAACGGGCTCAAGGAGAACACGAGACCATTCACAAATGGACTCAGAAAATGGGACACCGTTTACAAACGGGTTCAAGGAGAAGACGAGACCATTCACAAATGAACTCGAGAAATGAGGCGTCGTTCACAAACGGGCTCAAGGAGAACATGAGACCATTCACAAATGGACTCGGAAAAAGGAGACACCGTTCACAAACGGGTTCAAGGAGAAGACGAGACCATTTACAAATGGACTCGAGAAAAGAGGTACCGTTCACAAACGGGCTCAAAGAAACAAGAGAATTTTTATGAACTTGAATTTGTCGTAGGATTGGATTTTTTTGAATTAAGGATTTGGATTTGATAAATTTTTTATTTTTGGGAAATGAGGTACCGTCCGTAAACGGGCTCAAGGAGAAGACGAGACCATTCACAAATGGCCTCGAGAAAAGAGGCACCGTTCACAAACGGGCTCAAAGAGGACATGAGATTTTTTGTAGGATTGGATTTTTTTTTTTTTTAAGTAAGGATTTGGATTTGCTAAATTTTTTATTTTTGGGAAATGAGGTACCGTCCGTAAACGAGCTCAAGGAGAAGACGAGACCATTCACAAATGGCCTCGAGAATGAAGTACCGTTCACAAACGGGCTTAAGGAGATGACGGGACCATTTACAAATGGACTCGAGAAATGAGGCACCGTTCACAAACGGGCTCAAAGAAACAAGATAGCTTTGATTGATGAACTCAACAACGAAGAATTTAGAGTTTTTTCATGAACTTGAATTTGACATAGGATTGGATTTGATGAATTTTTGATTTTTCAGAAATAAGGCACCGTCCACAAACGGGCTCAAGGAGGGCATGAGACCATTCACAAATAGACTCAGAAAATGAAGTACCGTTCACAAACGGGCTTAAGGAGAAGACAGGACCATTTACAAATGGACTCGAGAAATGAGGCACCGTTCACAAACGGGCTCAAAGAAACAAGATAGCTTTGATTGACGAACTCAACAACGAAGAATTTAGAGTTTTTTCATGAACTTGAATTTGACATAGGATTGGATTTGATGAATTTTTGATTTTTCAGAAATAAGGCACCGTCCACAAACGGGCTCAAGGAGGACATGAGACCGTAAATGGACTCAGAAAAATGAGACACCGTTCACAAACGGGTTCAAGGAGAAGACGAGACCATTTACAAATGGACTCGAGAAAAGAGGCACCGTTCACAAACAGGCTCAAAGAAACAAGATAGCTTTGATTGATGAATTCAATAACGAAGAATTTAGAGATTTTTCATGAACTTGAATTTGACATAGGATTGGATTTGATGAATTTTTGATTTTTTTGAACTTAATGAAATCGAGGATGTTATAGATCGTGCCTGACAAAGATATCGGAAACTAGGACTTTGACGAATGATGAAACGGCAAACCGAAGAACCATTACTAACAAGAATGGATTAGAAACACTTTTATGAAACTTCAACAAGATTTTTCTCAAAGAGACTGCTGGTCTTGTCTTTGGGGATTTGGATGACTGAAACCTTGAACAAGACACTTGAAATTGGTAATCTAGAACAACGGCTCTCTTGGATATAATCATGGAAAAGTGGGACTTGCCTCTTGATAGGTGTTTAGATAAACATTTCTTAACCAGGAAAGTATTTAACTAACTGGAAGGAAATTCTGAATTTTAACGGTTCATCTTTCTGAGAAATTGGCTCGACCATCATTGCATCTGAGGCTCTTCCAAGCTTAAGATGCCTTCCTGGGGTATGATCTTTTTACGGAAGCTGGGCTTTCTGATGTTTCTACTTCTGAATTCTTCTGGGTTGATCATCTTTGAAATATAGCTGTTTGACTAGATTCTCGAACTTTTTCAGGTACAATCGCAGGGAGCTGACGAGGCCGGGCCTCCTTCACCGAGACAGTTGCATCATTTGGACATATGGATGACGATTGACTCTTTTTAAATAGAAAACTTAGATAAAAGGCACTACTCAAAGGATTGAGGAGCTCTAAAGGAGTGAACATAGAATAACAACGATTGATTAACTACACTGACAGACACAGTAATGCTTCTGACTTAGTTAACGTTTTATTTGGTAAGTCTATCCTTTCAAGGAATATTTTTTTCAGCGAACCTGGGTGCAACCAGGGTCTAACCAAAGTGCGAACCAGCAGGGAACCAGGGTGCGAACCAATATCGAACCAGGGTGCGAACCAGTAGGGAACCAGGGTGCAACCAGCAGGGAACCAGGGTGCAACCAGTAGGGAACCAGGGTGCAACCAGCAGGGGAACCAGGGTGCGAATCAGTAGGGAACCAGGGTGCAACCAGCATCGAACCTGGGTGCAACCAGCAGCGAACCTGGGTGCAACCAGGGTCTAACCAGAGGCTAACCAGGGGGAAAACGGACCCTACATGCTTCCTAACATGGTTTTTCTTTTAAAGTAAAAGATATGCATGAAAACAGACCCTACATAGAATTGAAATAAATGCCTACCTCTTTGGAAACCCACTTTGTGTTTGATTTTTCTTTGATGTTAATTCCTTGAAGATGATTCCTTGCTTGATAATGACTGCTTTTGATATATATCACCCAACGTATAAAATCACCCGATCCGGCAAGAATGGCCGAACCCTTGAAGAGATGAGGGAGAGGGATGAATTTTCTAAGAGAGGGGTTCTTTTCTCTTCTCTTGGATGGTGGGATGAGAGGGTATTTATAGGAGAATGGGATAGGAGGTTAGGTGAGGTTAGGTGGTTTTGGATGGTTAGGATGAGAGGATGAGGTTAGGTAAGGTTAGGTGGGGTTAGGTAAGGTTAGGTGAGGTTAGGTGAGGTTAGGTGAGGTTTGGATGGTTAGGATGAGAGGAGAGGTTATGTGAGGTTAGGTGAGGTTTGGATGGTTAGGATGAGAGGAGAGGTTAGGTGGTTTTGGATGGTTAGACCCAGGTCAAGATCTACCATTGATCTAACGATTTACGGAAATCGGGTCTCGGAATGGAATCAGGGTCCGGGCTATGAAGTGACCCTAGCTTATTTTGTCCTGATTGATGATTCGTAAAGTCAGATCAAGATATTAATGACCTAAAACATATAAATCAATGATAGAGGGGGTTCTCACATGGATTTAACACACTAATTTCTTTGTTGATTAAAACAAAACAAAATGGGGTGTCTACAGGATCGAGTTAATTCGATTTGTTAAACTTAATGATTTTTAATTTTTGAGGATTTTCGATTCCTAAACATCTAAGGAATACCAAAGGCTCTATGGTTCGCAAGTTTCGGCCTCGAATCGCAACCATGGAAGGGAATCGTGCTCTTAACACTTGTATAATTTAGCACGTAAATTATAGTATCTTATTGCCTGGCATATTTCTCAGAATTTTCGTGGACAGTGGACCTCGGAGCCAATATCATACTATAATTTACGCACTCCAATTATGCAGGATTAATCGCAATTAGTATACGATTACGGTTGCGATATCGGCAGTTAGACTATCGCGGTATAGCAAATTTACAATGGAGATCTATGAATCCTAAGGTTTCTGTTTCAAACAAGTTAGGGATTAAATTCATGATGTAAAGTTAAGATTTGTTAGAGGTTTTTACTGACTTTTGTACTGATTTGCTATTAAATTATGATTTATAGATTAAGACAAAATTTAAATCAGATTATAGATTAAGACAACAACTTAAAGCATATCAATTTCAAATTAATCCAAACTTTCACAGAATAGAGATCTAGATTATTATAGCTTATTGGAAAACTTATATGAATTTTCATTAAGATTTGATATCAATTTCCAATTTATCAAAATTCAAATCAGTTCATAGATTAACACAGTAACTTATAGCATATCAATTTCAAATTAATTCAAATTTTCAAAGAATAAAGATAATCATGAGATTAGACTACGGTATGACTTTCATGGACTTTTATTACAATTTAATGTCAACTGAAATTCACACAAAAATCAGATGAAACCAAAGAATACTTAAAGAGCAAACCTAATAGTATCCTAAAATCAAATAAAAAATTCCAGTAGATATATAATACATTATAAAATTTTCTATCAAAATTTCAAAACTTAAAAATTAAATCACCTCCATAAAATCGATTTTTAAATAAAAAGGGGAATTTCTTTTCTAGGAATTGAAACCCATTTATTAAAATAAATTACAAAACCATATTAAAACTTTGCAAGACCAATTGAAATTTTTTATCTAACATTCCAGTAACCAAAGTTACTGGTTTGTAAAGAAAAATTTCAAAAATTTACTAATTTAATACGAAAACGAATTATGGCAGTTAAACGAAGAAGCGATTAGAAAAGAAATAAAAAAACCTCTTTTCGAAGAAAAAAATTTCATCAGAAATTCAATTTGTTATTGAACATTAATTCTGGAGAGTTTCATCAATTTGTAAAACATTCTGATATTTATTAAAAATGACCGAAATTTAAAATAATTTAAAACCGGATTGAACAAATTCAAAAAAATCCGAAAATTTTTGGGTGTTCTGAAAATCAAAACATTGGTTTGGAAACAAGATTTCACAAATTTTGGACATGGTTTGATATACTTTTGGATTCGTTCATCAAGAAATAACCCCTTTCGGGGTTATTGTTTGAAAAATAGAATGAAAATTAAAACGGCCAAACCTCGATTGGACATTAAGTTTCCAGTAATATTTTATTTTATAGAAATCCCAAAAAATATCAGTTTTTAAAGAAACCCACGTTTTCTAACACTTGCTTTGATAATCCGATTTAAATCCATATTGAATAAAAAATGAAAGAAAATCATTATTAAATGGAGGAAATTTAATTTTTTGGTGAAATTTTGAATTTTGAAAACTTATAATCTATATTATAACATACTGGAATTTCAATAAAAAATTCATTGATTTGATCTATCAAAAGTAAAACCCTAGCATACTTTTCTAGTTTTGATATTACAAAAATAAAGATCATACCGTTGATCGCGCTACTTGTCTCTAGGGTGCGTATATCCGAGGTATACGCTTTGTCGCACCCTTTTATATGATGAAGAAAACCCAAAGAACACCCCAAAGATCCTTGATGTGTGATTTGTTGAAGAAGAAAATGGATTTTAAGAATCCCTTTTGTGAAGAACCCTTGAGAGATATGAACACACTTCAAGAGAGAAGAGGTTTCTTTTTTTTCTTGGGAGGAGAGAGAAAAATGACAAATTTGGATTTTTTTCCATCTTTTCTAGGATTGTTTGCTTTGATTTTTATACAAAAAAAGTTAGGGTTAAAAGAGAAATAGTAATTTCCAATGTGAGAGCTCCCTTTTTGGCTTGTTTCCAATTTTCCCATTTTCCTTTCTTTCTTTCTTGTTTCCAAATTGGATTTGATTCCAATCTTAATTTCTTGTCAATCAAGACATGCTATTCTCATTCCACATTGCTTCTTTGGAAGAAAACTTTTTTAAGCAATCATTTCTCTTTTCTTTCTTTCCTTCTTTTTATTTTTTATTCTTTTTATTTTTCTTTTAACAAATATGATGTCACCATTGTGACATCATCAAGGTTGGGTGCTCAACTCATGTGGGTCAACCATGTGGGCCGCCCACCATGGTGGTTGACCCATATGGGTGAACCCACATGAGCTCCATCTTTGCGGGCTTTAACCCAATGGGCCATTTCACACGGATTTCGGATTTTTCCGTAAAAAATCAATAAAATCTTTCAAAATTCAACATTCTATATATGGACCCAACACATTTAACATTTATGGTACATCCCTCACAAATGATCGGACCATCTTTTTTGGAAAATAACTTTTCGGACCAAAATGCCCATATTTGACTGTTAGACATCCAAATGTGACCAAAATACCCTCAGATTGGTTCACTCCTAAAGGGAAAAAATAAAAATGGAAAGTCTTTGTGGTCAAACTTCAAAAATAGAAACTTTTAAAATTGGGTCCTTTCAGTGAGCAATATTAAACAGGATCATTTGGTATCCCCTGAAAGTACCCAAAATGCCATCAACACTTTGAATTTCCAAATTAAGCGAAACTCCTGAGAAATTCTAAATTTAGCAGGTTTTCCAAAATTCAGGAAATCATTCATAATCTCTCAGACATATTTCGGGGATCAAAAGAATTACACAGGAAAAGACCAAATTACCCCGATGTGCTAGAATTTGGCGAGACTAGGGAAAACCCTGAGAAATTCTAAAAATAACAGATTTTCAAAAATCTATGAATGGACTCAAAATTTCTTAGACACAACTTAGGGACCAAATATGATATGTTTGAAAATGTCTAAAATACCCCCGAAGTGCAAGACTAAGAGAAAATCTTGAGAGATCTAAATTTAGCCGGTTTCCCAAATCGTACGAAATTACTCCTAATCCATCAGCCGTACCCTCGAGATGGTTTTGGACATATGAGAAATGATTGAAATATCCATAAGATGATGAAAATGTGGAAGCCCCATGAGTTTCTAAAAATAGCAGTTTTTTCAAAATTTGTAAAATCACTCAAGATTTCTCAAATATAACTCGGGGGTCAAATGAGACACATCGGGAATGACCAAAATACCCCTGCAGTGCAAAATAGGCAAAAATGAGGGAACCCCTGAAAATTCTAAAAATAGCAGGTTTTTTCATTTGCTCGGAAACTTGAACTTTCATCTTCCAAAGGCCAAAGGAACCCCCTAGAGACCTTCAGGATCGCGAATCAACTTCAAATCTCCCATAATAAAATGAAATCTACCCTAAAATGCATGGATGCCTAATTTAATGCTGAATACAGATTCAAAACCAGATGATACTACCGAATCTTTTGGTTTTTAAAGCGTAGCAAAATGGGGGTGTTTACAGATTCCTATAGATGTCAAATGTTAATTTTAGGACTCCCTAAGTGCCAAAAACACAATCAACCTAGAGAGAGCATACAACGTAATCTTTCATAAGAGCGGCTACTCTTTGAGTTGCTTGATTCTTCAATCTTCTTGTTGGCCTCAATCAATCGGTCTTGGATCTTCAATTTGTGTTCGCTGTAGTTCAATAGAATACTTGAAATAACCACGATATCTTACTTCGATGTCTTGCTTGCTTTCTTGTGACTAGAACCTGTTCAACTCATATACAAGCAACTTGCCATGATCAATCAATATAGATTTAGGTTCAGTCAAAAGATGAGTGATTGATAGCCATTCGGCTTACATTGAAACTATTAACATCGGCAGTGAATCGCTGCTTCAGGAGATAAAGATTGGCAAAACCTTATCCCCTGAACAGCGTGCGAAATTAACCAAATTGTTAAAAGAATTCAAAGAGGTCTTCGTCTGGTCTTACAAAGATTTCTCGGGATTAAGCGAGGAAATTGTCCAGCACCATATCCCTCTCTACCCAGAATTCAAGCCGAAGAGAAAAAAACTCAGAAGAATGAGACTAGAATGGTTTCTCCAAATCAAAGACGAAGTGAACAACCAATTGAAAATAGAATTTCTAGAGATTATCACCTATCCCAAATGGTTATCAAATATCATTCCTGTTCGTAAGGAAGATGGAAGAATACGGTGTTGCGTTGATCTTAATAAAGCCTGTCCAATGGACGACTATCGAAACAGTGGAACACTAAATGTCAAGAAGCCTCCAAAGAAATCAAGAGTTGTTTGTCATCTCCCTAGTTGTTATCACCAACGATTACCTGACGACCATTCGTCAGAATTCGACATTATGAACGTTACTCAGAAATTTGTCGAAGACAAAGTTGTCACAGAACAGTTAACTGATGTAGCTACTGAAGATGCAAAGCAGAGCAGTGAATTTCCAGAGAGATTGATATGGTGTTTAGAGAATGCTGAAGTCATGAAATCCTGTCCGAAAAAGCAGTCAGACTTTTTAAATACTCGAATTGTCCCCTTTCAAAAATTCGTTCCCCTCTAAAAATGAAGGGCGTTTTTGTCCATGAGAATTAGACTAAAATTAGGGCTTCTTTAAGAAAGCCTATAAATACACATCTTAAAAATATTTTACAGCCATTAAGAAACCCTAAACTGTTTTCTGCAGCCCGAAGAGAGGATTTTTGTGAGAAAGAAAGAGGAGAACAAGTTTTGGAAGAAGAAAGCGAAGAACAAGGTAAGAACTATGTTCTTCTTTGGGTTATGTTTTTGTAGAAATCCTAAAACAAGGATTAGGTGATCTCAAAAACATAAAAGTGAAGGTTTTAATTTTTTTTAAAGATATGTTCAAGGATTGATCTTCGATTCTTTAGGGTTCCCTTTGTTCCAGAATCCCTAACGAATCTAGGATCGGATTGTTTTGACTTTTGGAAGTTTTTCCTTCAAGGTTAAAGTAAAATTTTAGATAATTTTGATAATTATGTGTACCAATTCGGAGCGTGAAATTGGGTTTAATGGGTTCCTCTCATCGATACGAATCTAACAGATCCACCCATGCGCGAATTGGGGTTAAAACGAGAAAGTTATGGCCTTTTGAAATTTTTGCGACGAATCTGAAATTCTGCTGGGAAAAACCCAGTCCGCGATCTTAGGACTTCCGAAGCATAGCTTAGGACTTCCAAAGGGGACCCAGTAGATTTCTTAAACCCAGTCCACGACCTTAGGACTTCTGAAGCATATCTTAGGACTTCTGAAGGGACATCTGAACGCTGAAATGTAGTGAAAACTTCAAAAAATCATAACTTCTTCGTTTCTCCTCTGTTTTCGACGCTCGTGTACTCTATGGACATGCCAAAAATGTTTTCTTTCTGTTAAAAATAGTTTTAAAAAGTTTTGAAGACTCTATACTAATGATAATACTAGAATACTAAAAAGAACTATAAGACGAGTTACCGTGCCTTTTCCAATTAGACACCAAAGGGTGTCTTGTGTTAGTGGAAAGACATATGTGCTTAATAGGACTGAAACTAATGATGAAACTCATGGAAAATGTTCATACTATTGATTGTAGGTGATTAAGGTGAATTTGAAAAGGAAAATATCCGTCATTCGAGGTACATAATTTCGTACCCCTTTAGTGATATGATTCGCCATTGAATGATATGCCTTTATGATTTGTAGTTCACTAATCTCTGAATATGTGAAACCTCTGATATCGTCTGGCATGCTTATCCTTTATTTAATACAATCCATTGAATTTTGTACTCATTGATAACCAACGACTTTTGCATTTAATATGTGACCCTTTGATATAAGAACCTTTTGATCATTGTATACCCAACTATTATGAAAAATCTTGTGGAACCAATGTGAACCACAATCTTTGGAACTTTGTACGTACCTTTGGACTCTGTGTATATGTGGACACCTTTTGTGAGGCTTAGGTTATATGTGAATTATAAGGGCCCGCACCAATGGGGGTAATACGTTGGCTTTTGGGTCCCGTCAGTGGGTGCTATATGCTGACCCTGTCGACAGGTATATGAACTTAGAAACTAGTTTCGAACCGCCGGCAGTCGGGTAAAATAACTTGCTTTTTGGGCTAAGCCGATGACCTTTGGGTGATTTCGTACCTTTCTGATCGTTTTCAGTGATCTCTTAAGACTTTGTGACCTCTTTTATTGAGACCCTCTTTGATATGAAACTTTGAAATATTATTTCGTAAGCTTTGCTTCTCAGTTATCATAATTGTATCAGTTATCTCATAGACAACATTACTATCTTCAGTTGCCTATTGACCCTCTCTTTGCAGCATGCTTTGACCCCACTTTTGTGGTTCATCATTATGTACTGAGCTTTTCAGCTGACTATGGTTTAACAATTTCCTACTTTTGAATCCTCGTGGAAATCTCAAGAGAGTGCAGTTGTATCATCAACTATTGGAGTCTGTTAAATCTAGCATAGTGAGTATTGTGTAATAGTAAGACTTTGTTCTAACTTTATGTAAGACAGTATTGTTTAGTTTATGTTATGAGTGGTT
Organism: Tasmannia lanceolata; assembly: GCF_043159265.1. Taxonomy (NCBI): domain Eukaryota; kingdom Viridiplantae; phylum Streptophyta; class Magnoliopsida; order Canellales; family Winteraceae; genus Tasmannia; species Tasmannia lanceolata. The sequence continues at coordinate 28,973,287 of NW_027518684.1, read as the reverse complement.
CTGATATTGTTTTGCTAGCCCTGTGTACTTGTAGAGCTTGCTTTACAGGTGTATGACGCTGCCATGTCCTACGCCCATGGTGGGGTCTGGGGCGTGACTGACTTCTAGACCAAAATGGAGATAAAATTTTCAAACCTACCAACCTCAATCAAATCAAAAGAATCAAAGGCCTCCATGTGCCGACCAGAGCCAAAATGACTCACCTACAAAATTCAAAATCCTTTTGAAGATGCCTTCAAGCCACGAACTACACGGACCTGATCCCAACCTCTTTGGGGTACGTAGGCAGCCTGACAAACCCAGGTTCGGTCACCCTTTGGCAAAGCCAAACAAAACCCTTCAGATTACCCTTTTTTTATCTTTTTTCCCACAGAAAAGTCTCAAACTACGTGGACCTGATCCCAATCCCTCTTTGGGGTACGTAAGCAGCCTGATCAATTCAGGTTCAATCACATTTAGCAAAGCCAAATTACCCAACTAGTTCCCCCACAGAAAGCCTCGAACTACGCGGACCTGATCCCAATCATTCTTTGGGGTACGTAGGCAACCTGATCATTTCAGGCTCGGTCACCATTGGTAAAACCAAAAAACTTTTTTCAGGATCCCCACAAGTCTTCCTAATGTCCATAACAAGAAGATCCAAAGATCCGCTAAGTTGAAAACCTAAAAGGGCGACTTAGGCAAAAATTAGGATCATCGTACCTGTGGAAACAAAACAACTTGAAACAATGTTTCTAGCAAAACTTAAGGTACAAATGGTCGGTTAAGTTAAAAATCTGCAAAGGACAACTTAATTGCTAGCAAGGTATACCTTCGAAATGGCCAGATGAAGAATTCTTTGGTCCAAAACAAGATAAGTTAATACTTCAAACAATCTAAAGGGTCTCTAGACCATGATTGAAAACCAGAGGTAGGGAACACTACCTATGCGTAAGAATATCAAAACTCATCTTCTAAGGTTCGACCTACCTAAAATAAATCAAAAGTATTTGTTTCAGTAAGAGTCGAGTCTCCTTCCTTTCCTCCCTCGCAGAGAAAGTCAAAGAAAAGATTAGCCTTTTCCCCAGCAAAGAGATTACTCACCAAAGGTAGTCATACGTTGAAGGAAAGACACAGTGAATCTCTCCCCGATTAAAAGAAATCACGATGCAGCTCAGTACCCCGTTTGCAGAAGAAGAGTGTTCAGAAACACGTCACCTCACGATCGGAGTGCTCAGAAAGAACCCTCTTGTCATTGCAATGAAATTGCTTTCTATTTTCTTACCTTGTATTAACTCTCTCTTGTCTATGGGAATATATACACTAGGGGTATTTTGTATTAGTAGCCATAGAAGTATGACTAATAATACAAAATGTATGATCAAATCATTAAGGAAACCATACTAGGGGCATTTTACATTATTAGTTGTCACTAACAATACAAAATGCTTAAAATCAAGTTGTTCAAAGAACTAAACTAGCGGCATTTTTGTATAGATATCCAGCTACGACGGGTGTCTATTTATACAAAAATACACTTTATTTCAAAACAAACAACAAACACAAACAAGTGCAAATAAAAGGCACTCAATCCCCCGAGGAATCTATCAAACTCATCACCCAAGATCCTTATCAGATTCAATCTTGTCAACTTAGATTGGCTCTAGGCCCACTCGTGCGCCAAGCGAATCCCTGATCGACCTAGGCCCACTCGCCAGCCTAGTCGATTCCATTAGCCCTGGATCCTTCGCTCGCCAGGCCAATCCCCTATCGACATAGGCTCCCTCGCCTGCCTAGTCGATTCCTTTGGCTCTAGGCACACTCGCTTGCCAAGCCAATCCCTGATTAACCCAGGTTCACTTGCCAGCCCGGTCGATTCCATTGGCCCTGGATCCTTCGCTCGCCAGGCCAATCCCCTATCGACATAGGCTCCCTCGCCTACCTAGTCGATTCCTTTGGCTCTAGGCACACTCCCGCGCCAAGCCAATCCCTTATCAACCCAGGCTCACTCGCCAGCCTGGTCGATTCCATTGGCCCTGGATCCTTCGCTCGCCAGGCCAATCCCCTATCGACATAGGCTCCCTCGCCTGCCTAGTCGATTCCCTTGGCTCTAGGCACACTCGCACACCAATGCAATCCCTGATCGACCCAAGCTCACTCGCCAGCCTAGTCGATACCATTGCCCCTAGATCCTTCACTCCCCATGCCAATCCGCTATCTACATAGGCTCCCTTGCCTGCCTAGTCGATTCCATTGGCTCTAGGCACATTCGCGCGCCAAGCTGTCCCTGATCGACCCAGGCTCACTCGCCAGCCTGGTCGATTCCATTTGCCCCAGATCCTTCGCTCGCCAGGCCAATCTTTGATCAACCTAGGATCACTCGCTCGCCAGGCCAATTCCCAATGTTTTGGTTTATTCGCAACCAAGTCAATGTTCAGACGTAACCCTCAAAATTCGAGTAAACACGTTATCACACGGTATCAAACCAGAGTAAACCAGTTATCAGACGGTATTTAATCCAAGCAAGCCCGTTGCGACGCGTTAGCTCTCTAGGGTAAGTCCGTCTTAACACGGTAACCCTTTCAAACTAGAGTAAACCCGTTATCACGCGGTATCTAATCCGAGCAAAACCCGTTCCGACTCGTTAGCTCCCCAGAGTAAACCCGTTATCACGAACTATCTAATCCAAGCAAAACTCGTCCCGACGCGATAGCTCCCTAGAGTAAACCCGTTATTACAGGGTATCTAATCCGAGCAAAACCGGTTCTAACGTTTTAGCTCCCCAGAGTAAACCCATTATCACGTGGTATCTAATCCGATCAAAACCCGTTCGAACGCGCTAGCACTCCAAAATAAGAGTAAACCCGTTATCAAGCGGTATATAATCCGAGTAAAACCCGTTCTGACACGTTAGCTGCCCAGTTTAAACTCGTTATTACGCGGTATCTAATTCGAGCAAACCCGTTCCGACGTGTTAGCTCTTCAGTGTAAACCCGTTATCACACGGTATTCAATCCAAGCGAACCCATTCCGACATGTTAGCTCTCCAAGGTAAACCCGTTCCTACGCGTTAACCCTCCAAACCAGTTTAAACCTGTTATCACATGGTATTCAATTCAAGCAAACCCGTTCCGACGAGTTAGCTCCCGAGGTTAAACCCGTTCCGACGCGTTAACTCTCCTAAATTCGTTATCACACGGTATCCAATCCAAGCGAACCCGTTACGACGCGTTAGCTCTCCATGGTAGGTCCATTTGAACATGGTAGCCCTTCCAAACCAGAGTAAACCCGTTATCGCACGGTATCCAAATCCAAGCAAACCCGTTCCGAGGCGTTACCTCTCCAGGGTAAGTCTGTTCTTACACGGTAACCCTTCAAATTGAAATTAGTCTGTTTCCATACAGTGATCCTGCAAATCAAAAGAAAGCCCGAGCTAGTCCATTCATACATGGTAACTCGTGAAAATCATATATACTGTCGAAACACAGTATTATATCAAAATCAACGTACGATCCGTCGTACCAATCAATAGCTGTCGCTCCGACATTTCTGTTATCATTGCGCATACTGAATGTCATAATGATATTCCCCGAGGTCCCTCCCTAAGTCAGGTGTCCTAAACCTCACTTCCGATGACCGTCCTGGCTATTACCAACCACGTCCATCCCGAGGCTCGTTCTAACGGTCGTATTTTCAAAACCCCAAAAAACCATCAGCGAGAGCTTTCCACTCAATGACCTGACAACAAGATTCCTCGGTGAGGGCTACACGCCTTACAATCCAATGTGAATCTTGCAAGCTTATCATTAATCTCCAGTGACAAAATTTTGCTATCTTCTTACTTTGGCATTCAGGTGCCTTGCACCCTCTACCAAAGAGGGGCATCTATAGACACCCAATTTTGTCAATGTAGTATTAATGATAGGTGTTGCGAGGAAGAACCTTATGACGAGTCCTAGAGCACCAGTTGTGTTTTTCTCAATCTCTCCTTAGGGTAACTAAATGATTTCTGAAAGCCGTTTTAAACCACCGGAAAGCCTGTTTTAACACAACACCCTCCTTTTCTGGCAAATCAAAAGCCCGTTTTATACAACACCCGCCTTTTTACGGCATAAACTAGTAAGCCCGTTTTCACACGACATTTCAATCTGTAAGTTAACTTTGAGTCAAAAGCTTCTGTTTACACCCAAAGGACATTTTGTCTCCTGAATACGTACGATATTAGACTCATTGGAAAGCTCCTAGAACAAGGAATCCAATGGATCTTACAATGTACGAATCGCAGTTCAATCGGAAAAGTTACTAACAATCGAAACTAACAGATGAAAGACAAAAACTACTAAAAACAAACCGAAGAAGAGACGAAACATCGCGCGAACCGGGGATGACATCATCTGGTCTTATCCAAATGATGTCATCCCAAATTCGCCCATTGCAAATTTGGGTTTGACCCAGATATTTTTACCCCCCCCCCCACCTATAAATAGGGGGTAAGAGGTTTTTACACCTTCTCCTCCTCTCTCCTTTGGAGGCTTCTGCACCATTCTTCAATGTATACACCCCCTTTTGGTATATTTTCAGACCCCGAACCCCTCCAGAAAATCAGAAAAACCCCTAATTAGTTTACTTTTTAGAAGAGAGAAAGTAGAGAAACACTAGGTAGCTCGAACTAGGCGTCGGCACTCCGCCGAAATTTTGAAGGTTCGGAGTGACTTTTATATTTTACGCTGTTGTTTTGCCAAATTTCGCGGAACTATGAGCTTCTTTTCAATAGCATCGCCGTTGTTCTGCCTAAATCTCGATGAACTCGGAGGCTTTTTCGGCTATATAGAGCCATTACGCCGCCAATTTCTTCACAACTTCGGAGACTCCTTCGCCAGCAGAATGTCGTTGCTCTGCCGAAATCTAAATAGCGTCATTGTTCTGCCGAAATCTCTGCAACTTCTGAGCTTCTCCCTCCCAAACAAACGCAGTTACGCTGCCCAAATCTTTGCTGGTAAAATTACATTTTAAATCAATCTAATATAATTTTCTTTACAAAGTAAGGTACGAGGTGGTGACATAAGATATCGGGCTTCTAATGGCCTCAGATCTAATGTAATAAACCCCTTTGCCTTTCTTTTACTTTCTGCAATTTACAGCTTTCTGCAATTTCCTTTACAAAGTAAGGTACGAGGTGGTGACATAAGATCTCGGGCTTCTAATGGCCCTCAGATCTAATGTAATAAACAGCTCTGCCTTTCTTTTACTTTCTGCAATTTACAGCTTTCTGCATTTTTCTTTACAAAGTAAGGTACAAGTTGGTGACATAACTTCTCCGGCTTCTAATGGCCCCCACAACTTATATAAATCCTTTGCCTTTCTTTTACTTTCTGTACTGTCTTTTTCTATTAGATTTGGCGACCCAATTGGGATCAGTTGCAGTACCCTGTATTGGTTTGTGACATATGGTCTCAAACGGGATTGAGTCACAATCGCTTATTTTCAGAATTTTTTTGTAAATTCATTTTACTTACATTCAGAATTAAGCATAACCAAAATAAAGGATAAAAAGATAAATTATCCTGATTCAAATTCTTCGAAAAATGCCAATCCAAGTTAAGAGACTGGATTATCCGGGCAAGGGGGTGCCTAACACCTTCCCTGCTTGTCAGTATAACCCTTACCCAGATACCTGTAAGGACCAGGCCTTAAGCAAACAGAGCAAAATATAAGGTTCTAGGCGTAGAGCAAAGGAACCCGTAATTACTATTCTTCGAACAAAATTCGAGTCGTTACTCATTTCCTTGGAAGAATAGACACAGGACCTAGGCCCTAACCTATGTGGCGACTCTGAGTTTCTTTAACTTGCGAAGTCAGGATCACGGTCCCGAGTTTTTAAGTAGCGCAAATCGAATAACACTCCCATAGAAACCCAATGTGGTGATCCCTTGTCGTTCTACGCAACACGGGAAAACATCAGCTCCCACACATTGTTGTTTGCAATATAATTTTGTTCACCAGGGTTTGTAACCCTTTATCCCCTTGGGATATCCAATAAGGACATTCCATTCGGTCCTCGTTTCTAATTTTCAGTACCTTACTTTTTCATTTGGCGTAGAAAAATCCCATATCCTGTAGACGATTCAATGAGAATTTCTTGCCCGTACATATCTAATATATAGCCCTTGGCACTGATCTAATTGAGAATCGGTTAAGAATATGTAAATCCTCATTTCTAGAGTGTAGCTCCAAAGAAACTAGTGTGCTTTGGCGAAGCTCATCATCGAACTATATCCAACATGGTTCAGTGTGTCCCTTTTATAATATCGTCATCAAATGACCTTGTAAATGGAATCCACCGAGAGATAACATTTCCACTCATACGTAAGTAGTCGTTAAACTTATCCGTGTGGTATTTTTCTTCTCAATGAGAGGAAGATCTTTACTTTACTTACCAACCCTATTCTATACTTTCTTCTTGAGTTCTTTAGACTTTTCAAAGATCTACAACTTGCGTCAATTCAGGTATAGCAAGCTATACCCAGAATTATCAGTAAATACTACGAAGTAGATGAACCTATCTCTAGACGGATAAGAAGAAGAGTCTGAAATTCCAAGGGTAGGCCCGAGTACTATTCTAATGGAAACTTATGAGGAGGGAAAATTAGGTTCCTAACAAGTTTTAAGCTTTTGAAAACTCTAACCCAATTTTGAAGATTAAGAGATCAAAAAGGCTATTAAGCACACAAGTTAAATCCTAAGTGCAATGCAAATATAAAGCAAGAGATAAGAAAGAGTGCACCCGAGATTTAAAGTGGTTTGGTCCTCCAACGTGAGGCCTACTCCACTCCACCAACCAAACCCGTTGATGGCTTCACTATTTGATCTTCTTAACTTCGGCGAAGATTGGTGCCGATTAAAATTCCAATTGCCTTTAACCTTGGTGGAAATCTTCACCACAGAGAGTGGGCTCCGCTTCTCCGAACACTCGCCCTAATACAGTCGTCTTGAATAAAGAAGGAAAGAACAAAAAATCCCTCACAAGGGTTTACAAGGTTTGTAGAAGATGTACAAATTGAAGCCTATGATCCAAATCCTAATTCTACAGGATGAGAGGCATAAACAAGCTTAATACACTCTTAGGATATTCCAATAGGTTTTTAGAGTGTTAGGATTGATAATTGGGAAGTTTAGAATACCCATATATATAGAAAAACCCAAATATGACAGTTTGGGGGCATAGTCGTAATTCTGGCAAAGTTCCCCAACGGATATATTTTTTCCCGTTATAGTGGTCTCGGAGTTCCGAGAGATTTTCTCGGAGTTCCATGAAATTCTCAGAGTTTCGGGAATTGAAACAGAAGATGAAAAATGTTGCTGGACCATATCTCGGAGCTCCAAGGAATTTTTCGGAGTTCCGAGCTCTGAGCTCCGAGAATTCTCTCGGAGTTCCGAGAAGCCTATTTCCAGCAACTTTTCAATTCATGTTTCTTATTCACTTGGGCTTCCAACTCTACACCAAGTTGGGATTGTTATGAGGGTTCCAAAGTGTTGGAACACCACAAGGAGAATCTCTTAAACATTTTAGGGTGTGTGAAATTACTTTATTTATGCCTCTAAACACCTAAACTAGGATTGGATCTTTACAGTCTAAAACAACTTCGATCTTCAATTGCGATGCTTCAAGTCTTCATGCGTCTTGGATCTCCGATGTCTTGGCCTTCCGAATGTGGTCCAATGAGAGCTTCTTGGCCTCAATCCAAGCAATCTTGTCTTTATACAATCATGATCTACAACTTAGACAATCAAACACATTAGTGATATAAAATCACTTATGTATTTGAATCATCAAAAGAAGATGGGAATGCCAAGGTGGGAACCATTGGGCTTACAATCTCCCCATTTTTGATGATGACAAGTACAAGAGATTTTCCAATAAAAGCACACATATATTTCCTTACACTAGTTTTTTCTCCCCCTTTGGCATCAATGAAAAAGATGGGGTAAAAGAAAATCAAAGGGATAAAATTTTCAATTTTAAGCTCCCCCCTTTTCAAGGAAAAAGACAAACATAGAACTCCCCCTATTTAGAGTTTTTATTCAACACAAGAGGGGATATTTAAATAACCATAAAAAGATATTCAATTTTAAGTGCAAGCCCCTAATCTAAAAACACATATGAAGAGAATCATATGGGGGCTTTGGGAACCTAAGCTTTCTTGGTTCCACCACAATCCTTAATCTTAGATGCACATTGGAATTGGTAGTGACCATTGATTCCACAATAATGGCATCTAACATGAGGGTTAGATAGACTAGTCCTATCATAAAATACATGATTAGGTCTATGACTAGCCTTCTTCAAGATTATGTCAATAATTTTATCACCATTTAGGAATCCATGGAGACATAATCTTAACCTTTCATTTTCATTATGAAGATGGGTTATTTGATTTAGAAAATCATTAGTGTCATCTTCATGAGATTTGGAAGAGCTTGCCACATTATGAAATTGTACTAATTGGCAAGATTTCTCATCCAAAATACCCTTAAGGGTTTTAATCTCAAGTTTAAAATTTTCAATTTGTGCTTGAGATTTAGATATGGAAGAAGATGACTCATTTTTCAAAACATCAAGTTCATTTTCTAATTTTGAAATAGATTTTTTAAGAACTTTATTTTTTGAAATTTGAGAATGCAAAGTAATGCACAATTCATCATAAGATATGTTTCCACTATCACTACTTGATGAATTACAAGAGGGGTTAGAATTTATTTCATCTTCATGGGTGAGTGCCATGAAGCAAAGATCATCCTTATTAGCTTCCCCTTCACTTGAGCTTTTTTCCGAGGTGCTAGAAGCATCCCAAGCGGCTACAAGACCCTTGTTCTTCTTCCAATCCTTCTTCTTTCCCTTGTACTTCGAGGAAGATGAGTTGAGAAAAGGGCACTCCGGTCTTTTGTGTCCCGTCTTCTTACAATTATAGCATCTTATTCCTCCTTCTACTTCACTTTCTTCTTTCTTCTTCTTTTTATCCTTTTTGTGCTTCTTTCTCCATAAGCTTTTGAATTTTCTCAAAGCTTCTTCTTCATCACTATCCGCCTCATTTGAGGAAGATGAGTCCGCTTTCACCTTGAGTGCTAAGGATCTACTCTCTTTTTCTTTCTCTTTTGGCTTCTTCTCCTCTTGTCGGCTAGTGAGGAGCATCTCATGAGTGATAAGAGATCCTACAAGCTCCTCTATTGTTAGCGTCTTGAGATCCTTTGATTGTTGTATGGCGGTGATCTTTGGATCCCAATGTGGAGGAAGTGACCTAAGCAACTTACCCACAAGCCCACAAGCTCATCAGTAGGATAAGATTTACTAAGATTAGCTAATTCATTTGATATTTTAGAAAATCGGGTATACATTTCGGAAATACTTTCATTTTGACCTATTCTAAACATTTCATATTTACTCTTTAACAAGTTTATTTTGGAATCCTTAACTTGTGATGTTCCCTCATGGGTAACGGCAAGAGTATCCCAAATAACCTTGGCGGAATAAAAAAGAGCTACTCTATTAAACTCCTCCGTAGATAAGGCGCAAAACAAAGAGTTTATAGCTTTGTAATTTAAATTTGCATGCCTTTTCTCTACAACATTCCATTCTTCAAATGGCTTGGAAGGCAAAGTGTATCAATTTTCAACAATATGCCAAAGCTCCATATCTATTGAAAGAAGATAGATGCGCATCCTTGTCTTCCAATGTCCATAGTTGGACCTATCAAAGAAAGGAGGTCTAGTTGTGGAATGGCCCTCCGGAAGTCCGGTTCCATTTATGTTTGCCATTTTACAATTAGAAAGTTGCCAATGATCTTATGATCTTTCCCTTGTTAAAATTAAAAAAAAATTTACCAAAGATTTTAAGAAAAGAAAATATTTTAAGAGCCAAGGCTCTGATACCAAGTGAAATTCCAAGGGTAGGCCCAAGTACTATTCTAATGGCAACTTATGAGGAGGGAAAATTAGGTTCCTAACAAGTTTTAAGCTTTTGAAAACTCTAACCCAATTTTGAAGATTAAGAGATCAAAAAGGCAATTAAACACATAAGTTAAATCCTAAGTGCAGTGCAAATATAAAGCAAGAGATAAGAGAGAGTGCACCCGAGATTTAAAGTGGTTCGGTCCTCCAACGTGAAGCCTACTCCATTCCACCAACTAAACCCATTGATGGCTTCACTATTTGATCTTCTTAACTTCGGCGAAGATCGGTGCCGATTACAATTCCAATTGCCTTTAACCTTGGTGGCAATCTTCACCACGGAGAGTGGGCTCCGCTTCTCCGAACACTCGCCCTAATACAATCATCTTGAATAAAGAAGGAAAGAACAAAAAATCCCTCACAAGGGTTTACAAGGTTTGTAGAAGATGTACAAATTGAAGCCTATGATCCAAATCCTAATTCTAGAGGATGAGAGGCATAAACAAGCTTAATACACTCTTAGGATATTCCAATAGGTTTTTAGAGTGTTAGGATTGATAATTAGGAAGTTTAGAATACCCATATATATAGAAAAACCCAAATATGACAGTTTGGGGGCATAGTCGTAATTCTGGCAAAGTTTCCCAACAGATATATTTCTTCCTATTATAGTGGTCTCGGAGTTCCGAGAGATTTTCTCGGAGTTCCGAGAATTTCACTCGGAGTTCCGGGAATTGAAACAGAAGATGAAAAATGTTACTGGACCATATCTCAGAGCTCCTAGCTCCGAGAAGCCTATTTCCAGCAGATTTTCAATTCATGTTTCTTATTCATTTTGGCTTCCAACTCGACACCAAGTTGGGATTGTTATGAGGGTTCCAAAGTGTTGGAACACCACAAGGACAATCTCTTAAACATTTTAGGGTGTGTGAGATTACTTTATTTATGCCTCTAAACACCTAAACTAGGATTGGATCTTTACATTCTAAAACAACTTTGATCATCAATTGCGATGCTTCAAGTCTTCATGCGTCTTGGATCTCCGATGTCTTGGCCTTCCTAATGTGGTCCAATGAGAGCTTCTTGGCCTCAATCCAAGCAATCTTGTCTTTATACAATCATGATATACAACTTAGACAATCAAACACATTAGTGATATAAAATCAGTTGTGTATTGGAATCATAAAAAAAAGATGGGAATGCCAAGGTGGGAACCATTGGGCTTACAGAGTCCATACACGACAGTATGAATCTATCCCAATAAATCCTCTATCCCTAAATGGGAATCGTTGTCATATTAACCATTAGATACAATTCACATATTGGATAGAGTTCCACATGGATTAGATCCAATGGAACATCCAAAACCAATTAGTGATCTGTTCTAGGTTACTAAGACCTCAATCGAAAGTATCAAGGATAAGTTAGGTTTATAACGTATCTTTCATTTTCAAGGCCACTTACACTACTTACCATTACGCTCTCAGTATTGTTAACTTTATTTGAGTAGGGTTAGACCATTTATCAAAGTAGCCATCACCAACAAAATCTCATTGTTTTATAAAAATAATTTTTATCAAAAACAATCTTGTATTCAAAGAAAATATTTTGAAAAATAGAAATCAAATTTCTCTTTTCTAAGGGTACCAAAACATGTCCTCTCATCTATAATAATTCCCTACCTCTAAAATAAGTTAACATAAACAATCCTATAGTCTTGATTACAACCATTGAGTGATTCCGACTTGTAGGACGAGCTACCCTTTGGTCAACCTTATACTTTTCTTGAATCCTTCCAAAACTTGCAAATGTGTGTGATTGCATAAGTATCCACATTAAGGAAAGTAGGACCAATCATATTGGTTTCTACAATGAAACACTTTTCATTACTTTTAGGCGATTATCGTCATTGTTCTTTACCATAATTGGATCATGTCTCTTCGAGTCATTCATTTTCAACGTCTTAGAAGTTTGACTCTATCCTCCAAAACATATCCTAGACATTTGCCAGTATATCTACGGTTGTCATTGATCCCTAATACTGTTTTCGAAGCACGCGGATCACTGACTGCGAAGATGTTCATTTTCCATGTCCTTTTCACTATGCCACTTTATGAAGAAATTCTTATAAGTAGCATTTAGACCTAGCACTTTAAGCACCTTTATGGTTAGAACGTTGTTGACCATAACCAAGCCATGATAATTCTAGTTAAGTTCCTTATCTAATTTAAGAATCACATTCTACTACCGTATTAGGTCATCTAGCTAAAGAGTCGAAGGAAATTGTATGTAAAGGAAAATGAGGCTAACTTAAGCAAGTATCCACATTTTTAGTTTTATAAATTTCATGACTTAAGTCCATCGGATTTGGATTTTCGATTTACGATGGTACCGCCCATTGTACATCTCATTCACGGGCCCCTCAACCTCGTGAATCAACAGAAATTCGAAGATTTCTCTAATAGGCATTAGAAACTCATTCATGCAACAATGGTCAGAGGCTTTGGACACATACCATTCTTAACTTCAATAAGCAGATTCATCTAATCCATCGTGCCCAACACAACATCCCATTTAATTTGGCCCCCAAGCATCACAGTGTGTATATCCTTTGGACAACAACACCCTTTGCTTGGTTAAGTCAAACCCACCGCCTCAGAAACGTTTACAAAACTACAATGGCTTTTGCTTTGGCATATGACCGTTGTAATTTCATACACTTACCTTATCTAACTAGGAATATGAAGTTACTCTAGCTAAAGAAAATAGAATTGGCTTCTACTTTGGCATATGATCGTCCCACTCTCTAAACTAGCCAACAGTTAGATGGCTATGGAAGGCCACGAGGTCTAATTCTTTCAATTGACTATCCCATTTAACAATTTAATGTTATCAAGGAGGGAATTTAATGTGGGAGTATCAAACTATATTTTCCATGTGTTTAAACTAATCAGCCCATGGAAAAATAAAAACATACACAGGCAATCATACATAAGCAACATGGACAACTAAATGCTTTCGTACTACGGAAAATTCGCCGACCTCAAGGAGAATTTCTCAAAGGATTATATCTTTGATTTTGCCTCATCAAATGAAGCTAAGGTCTCTAATATCAGCGTGCATGTCCGTCCTCGATTGGATCAAATTCCGCCACCATCCGCCAGACAATATGAAGCATCACCATGCTGTGGTTCCCACAATCCATCCGTCGATCTCCAAGAGAGCGATCTCATCCTCAAAAAGTCTTGCACAAGCAAAGATAACTAACCTAGTGTCCTACACAAAACCGATGTAATCTATACATTCGGAATAATCTCCATGGGAAACCAGTCGTCCGCACAACTGCCCAGAAGAAGTACGTCAATGAAATAAAGCTGAATTAATTACATTGCGGACTTTGAAATATACAAACCAAAAATAATAAATATCTCAAAAATAACATCCGAACCATCCATCATAGATAATTCTTGCATCCCATGCACTAATTGAGATCTAGAATCCCTTTTGTCCAATATTCACCAATAGCGATCAATTCACACAAAATTCAAGTTAATTAATTTTCAATTAACCTACCAAGTTACTTATTTCAATGAAAAAACATTGAAAATATCTTTTAACATCAATGAAATCAGCACAAACAATTTCGTGTGAGAACAAGATCATTTGGTTAGGAAAAGCACAAAACAGTCCTTTACATGGTACTTATACGGGTAGCATGACCATTAGAACAATCTAAGTGAGAATTAATTATTCCAATGCCCAATCAAGGTTCTCATCATTCTAATAACATCGCAAATCAGTGTTTGAAAGGTTTATACCTGGGTTATAAACTTTCCAAACTGTTTTGGGATTGAACGGAAAAAAATCCGTTAATTCCCGCAGTGAAAAACTGCGTTTTTGGCATAACTTCAAAAACTCATATCTCACAATCTGCTTGTCGGATTTTGAAGATTATTAATTTGTTGGAATCATATTCGAATGTAATTTCCAGCCATGTAAACAAATCCACATGAAAATTCCATCAAGCAGATCGTTTCCGCTGATCTTTGCACAATAATCCTTATGTCTATTAAATCACACAAAAGCTAAGAACCTCAGATAGCTGGGTAAAACGTCAGGACTCACACAGGGTAACCGCATGATCTATCTTTAGTTCGTCAGAATCATAATCTATTCCCTTGTTAGATCTGATACCAGTTGTTGGAAGGGTCATAACCCCGGGTGAAATCGCCACACACAACAGAACTAGAAGTCGCATAAAACAAAAATTTCTCGCCGATTTGGCCTGTTAACCGAGGAACCTAGGGTCTAGATGATCTGATGGCGATTCAAATTGAAATATAAGACATAAAAATACCTATGTGACTGGCGGTAATATCAGCCTCTTCTTGATCTACTCCTCGAACGGCCACGAACAATCCGATCGTCGAGACCCGCAAGTTGGACCGATAGATTCCTTCAAACTACGCGAAGGGAAGTTGAAGAACTTTTCTTCCAATATATGTACTGATATATATCAGCACTTTTCGATGGAAATTTGATTTCTAGAGCTTTTGGTTTTGGAAAGATATTGAACTAGAAAGCATGGAACTATAAGAAGTAAAAGGAGGTCGGTTGTGTAGGGAACGATAAGTGAAGCTTATGGATCTTAAGGATGGAAAAGGGATGAAAGTTCCTGGGTTGGAAAGGTTGGTGGTGAGGTTCTTTTAAAAAGGTGTTAATAAATATTGGATTAAGAGGCTGTTAGTGAGAATAACAAGACGTTATTAAAGAATTCAATAGGGTGGTCAGTTGGAGGGATGAAGTTAAAGAAAATGAAGGTAGTGGAGTAGTCGATTAAGGTAAAGAATGGAAGTTGGATAGGTTTCAAGAATTATTATGGCTGTTTAAAAAACACAAGAAGGTGGTGCAGAGAATAGTCATCAGTTAAATTCTCCATGTGAGTGAAAAATACTAAAATGGATGGATTGTTAAGGTGGCTGTTAATTAATGCAGGATGTGTTCTTAAGGTTAAATGTAAATACCCAAAATATCCTTCATTAAAAATTCGACCCCCACTTTAAAAGAGAGGCATTTTTGTCTTTGGAGAGGTAGGTTTAATTAGGGATTCTTAATAAAGGCTATAAATATATCCTTTGGGAGGTTTTTTGAGACTAAAACAAACCCTAATTGTTTTGTTCAGCCCTTTAGGAGGAGATCCAAGAGAGAGAATAAGAAGATGACCAGGGAGATCACGATTTGGAATTCACAATCGCGAACCAAGGTAAGAACTATGTTCTATACAAGATTCTGTACGCTAGGAGCCCTAACTTATGGATTTTAAGGTTTATATGAATCGATTAGATGCTTGATCTTGTTTATTTAAGAATATGATTACTGGTCTTGAATTCCTTGGGATTAGTACCATTCTTAATTCCGACGAACTCAAGATCAGGAATTGGAGTTTTGAGAATTTTGACCTAAAATCTTGAATGATTTTACAATAATCATTCGTATGAATTCAGAGTGTGAAATCCGGTTTGGTGGATTCCTGTTTTCATATGGAATTCATCGGAGCCGACCTTGCGCAATTTGGAGTCCTATCGATTAAAATATAAAATTTTGTAAGTTTTAAAGAAATCAGAATAAAATATGGAATTCTCGCGAAAAACCCTGCCCGCACTTCGGATGCCCGATTAAGGGTGTTTGGCCGCTCGAAGGGATTTTCAGGCATCCATTTCGGGCATCCGAACGGGAAGGGAACCGAAACTCAAAAGTTGGATTTTCCTTCGGAAATTCTCAGAGACTTCCGATGTGGCTTCCAAAAGGGGTGTTTGGGTGTCCGAAGATCCGGTTTCGGCGTCCGAACCTGCATGGAAATTGGAATTTGTTTTGAGACTTGGATTTCGAATCTTTGGTTTTTGGGTCACTTTCTAGGACCCTTATGTGATGTTATTGCAGTATTTAGATTAAAGGTAATGAACCGTTCGACGAGGTTTGGAGAACGAAACATTTATCATCGAGGTACGTAATAGCATACTACTTTGGGTGCTTCGTAAACCCTACACATTCCGAACCAACTTTTATATTAAGACCATAAATTCTGTATTGTATCTTTGAACCTTTGAGAGCATGCAGATTTGTGTTTAACCTCTCTGAGTATGATACCACCACTACTCGGAACATTTGATAATAACTATGATGAATCTCTGTGTAAGCCTAATGGTTTCCACCTTGGCATTCCCATCTTATTTTGATGATTCCAATACACAAGTGATTTATGATCACTAATGTGTTTGATTGTCCTAGTTGTATATCACATTGGTGCTAAGACAACATTGCTTGGATTGAGGCCAAGAAGATCTCATTGGACCACATCATGAAGGCTAAAGACATCGAAGTCCAAGACAAATGAAGACTTGAAGAATCCATTGAAGATCAAAGTTATATTAGATTGTATTAAGATCCAATCCTAGTTTAGGATTTTGAAAGGCATAATTAAGTTAATCTCACACACCCTAAATGTATAAGAGATTGTCCTTGTGGTGTTCCAACACCTTGGAACCCTCATAGCAATCCCAAGTTGGTGAGAAATTGGAAGCCCAAAAACAGAATTGAAAATCTGCTCAACATAGGCTTCTCAGAACTCCGAGAGAATTCTCGGAGCTCCGAGCTCGGAACTCCGAGAAATCCTCAGAGCTCCGAGCTCGGAACTCCGAGAAATCCTCAGAGCTCCGAGATTTGGTCCAGTAGACATTTTTCAAGTTCTGTTTGTATTCTCGGAACTCCGAGAACACTATAACGGCCAGATTTATAGCCGTTGGGAATTTTGCTGGAATTACCACAATGCCATTGAACGGTCATATTTTGGTTTTTCTATATATATGGGCATTCTAAACTTCAAGACTATCAATCCTAACACTCTTAAACTTCATTTGAACATCCAAAGAGTGAATCAAACTTGATTATGCCTCTCATCCTCTAAAGCTTAGGATTTGGATCATAGGCTCAATTTGTACATCTTCTACAATTCTTGTAAACCCTTGTGAGAGATTTTTTGTTCTTTCTTTCTTATCAAGAACGTTGTATCGGGCGAGTGTTCGGAGAAGCGTAGCCCACTCTCCGTGGTGAAGATTGCCACCAAGGTTAAAGGTAATCGGAATTTGTAATCGGCACCGATCTTCGCCGAAGTTAAGAAGATCACATAGTGAAGCCATCAACAGGTTTGGTTGGTGGAGTGGAGTAGGCCTCGCATTTGGAGGACCGAACCACTTTAAATCTCGGGTGCAATCTCTCTTACTCTTGCTCTTTATTTGCATTTGCACTTTAGATTTAACTTGTGTGCTTGAATTTTATTGTTGATCTCTTAATTTCAAATATTGGGTTTGAGTTTTCAAAAGAGTTAAAACTTGTTAGAAACCTAATTTCTCTCTCCTCATAAGTTGCCGTACTCGGGACCAACCTTGGAATTTCACTTGGTATCAGAGCAAAGGCTCTTAAAAGATTTTCTTTTCTATAAATCTTTGGAAAATTTTTCTTTAAAAATTTCAACAAGGGAAAGATCATAAGATCTTTGGCAACTTTCTAATTGTGAAATGGCGGATAGAAATGGAACCGAACTTCCGAAGGGCCATTCCACAACTAGACCTCCCTTCTTTGATGGGTCCAACTATGGACATTGGAAGACAAGGATGCGCATCTATCTTCTTTCGATAGATGTGGAACTTTGGCACATTGTTGAAAATGGATACATGTTGCCTTCCAAACCATTTGAAGAATGGAATGTCGTAGAAAAAAGGCATGCAAATTTAAATTACAAAGCCATAAATTCTTTGTTTTGCGCCCTGTCTACGGAGGAGTTTAATCGAGTTGCTCTTTTTTATTCCGCCAAGGTTATTTGGGATACACTTGCCGTTACCCATGAGAGAACTTCTCAAGTTAAGGATTCCAAAATAAACTTGTTAAAGAGCAAATATGAAATGTTTAGAATGGATCAAAACGAAAGCATTTCCGAAATGTATACCCGTTTTTTCTAAAATTTCTAATGAACTAGCTAATCTTGGTAAATCTTATCCTACTGATGAGCTTGTGAGTAAGTTACTTAGGTCTCTTCCTCCATATTGGGATCCAAAGGTAACCGCCATACAAGAATCAAAGAATCTTAAGACGCTAACCATGGAGGAGCTTGTAGGATCTGTCATCACCCATGAGATGCTTCTCACTAGCCGACAAGAGGAGAAGAAGCCGAAAGAGAAAGAAAAAGAGAGTCGATCTCTAGCTCTAAAAGCCTCCAAAGCGAATTCATCATCCTCTAGCGAGGCGGATAGCGATGAAGAAGAAGCTTTAAGAAAATTTAAAAGCTTATGGAGAAAGAAACATAAAAAGGATAAAATGAAGAAGAAAGAAGAAAGTGAAGTTGAGGGAGCTTTAAGATGCTACAATTGCAAGAAGATTGGACACAAAAGACCGGATTGTCCACTTCTCAAGTCGTCTTCCTCAAAGTACAAGGGTAAGAAGGATTGGAAGAAGCACAAGGCTCTTGCCGCCGGTTGGGATGCTTTGAGCACCTCGGGACAAAGCTCAAGTGAAGGGGAAGAAAAGAAGGATGATCTTTGCCTCATGGTACTCTCCCATGAAGTTGAGGTAAATTCTAACCCCTCTTGTTATTCATCTAGTAGTAATAGTGAAAAAATATCATATGATGAATTGTGCTCAACCTTGCACTCTCAAATTTCTAAAAATAAAGTTCAAAAGAAATCCATTTTAAAATTAGAAAATGAACTTAATTTTTTGAAAAATAAATCTTCTTCCAAATCTCAAGCACAACTTGCAAATTTTAAACTTGAGATTGAAACCCTTAAGGGTTGTTTGGATGAGAAAACTTGCCAAATTGCAAACTCCAAGATGTGGCAAGCTCTTCCAAATCTTATGAAGATGAATTTAATGATTTTCTAAATCAAATAACCCATCTTCATAATGAAAATGAAAGGTTAAGATTATGTCTCCATGGATTCTTAAATGGTGACAAAATTATTGACATAATCTTAAAGAAGACTAGTCAAAGACCTAAACATGCATGTTATGATAGGACTAGCGTATCTAACCCTCATGTTAGATGCCATTATTGTGGAATAAATGGTCATTACCAATTCCAATGTGCATCTAAGATTAGGGATAGCGGTGGATCCAAGAAAGCTTGGGTTCCCAAAGCCCCCATATGATTTTCATCATATGTGCTTAGATTAGGGGCTTGCTCTAAAAATTGAATATCTTTTTATGGGTAGTTTCCTATCCCCTCTCATATTGAATAAAAATTCTAAATAGGGGGAGTTCTAGGTTTGTCTTTTTCCTTGAAAAAGGGGGAGCTTTAAATTGAATATTACATCCCTTTGTTTCTCTTTTACCCCAATCTTTTTTATTGATGCCAAAGGGGGAGATAATTCTAGTGTAAGGAAAATATGTATGCTTTTATTGGAAAATCTCTTGTGCTTGTCATCATAAAAAAGGGGGAGATTGTAAGCCCAATGGTTTCCACCTTGGCATTCCCATCTTATTTTGATGATTCCAATACACAAGTGATTTATGATCACTAATGTGTTTGATTGTCCTAGTTGTATATCACATTGGTGCTAAGACAACATTGCTTGGATTGAGGCCAAGAAGATCTCATTGGACCACATCATGAAGGCCAAAGACATCAAAGTCCAAGACAAATGAAGACTTGAAGAATCCATTGAATATCAAAGTTATATTATATTGTATTAAGATCCAATCCTAGTTTAGGATTTTGAAAGGCATAATTAAGTTAATCTCACACACCCTAAATGTATAAGAGATTGTCCTTGTGGTGTTCCAACACCTTCGAACCCTTATAGCAATCCCAAGTTGGTGAGAAATTGGAAGCCCAAAAACAGAATTGAAAATCTGCTCAACATAGGCTTCTCGGAACTCCGAGAGAATTCTCGGAGCTCCGAGAAATCCTTGGAGCTCCGAGATTTGGTCCAGTAGATATTTTTCAAGTTCTGTTTGTATTCCCGGAACTCCGAGATTTTTTCTCGGAACTCCGAGAATTCTCGGAACTCCGAGAACACTATAACGGCCAGATTTATAGCCGTTGGGAATTTTGCTGGAATTACCACAATGCCATTGAACGGTCATATTTTGGTTTTCCTATATATATGGGCATTATAAACTTCAAGACTATCAATCCTAACACTCTTAAACTCCATTTGAACATCCAAAGAGTGAATCAAACTTGATTATGCCTCTCATCCTCTAAAGCTTAGGATTTGGATCATAGGCTCAATTTGTACATCTTCTGCAATTCTTGTAAACCCTTGTGAGAGATTTTTTGTTCTTTCTTTCTTATCAAGAACGTTGTATCAAGAGAGTGTTCGGAGAAGCGTAGCCCACTCTCCGTGGTGAAGATTGCCACTAAGGTTAAAGGTAATCGGAATTTGTAATCGGCACCGATCTTCGCCGAAGTTAAGAAGATCACATAGTGAAGCCATCAACGGGTTTGGTTGGTGGAGTGGAGTAGGCATCGCGTTTGGAGGACCGAACCACTTTAAATCTCGGGTGCAATTCTCTTTATTTGCATTTGCACTTTAGATTTAACTTGTGTGCTTGAATTTTATTGTTCATCTCTTAATTTCAAATATTGGGTTTGAGTTTTCAAAAGAGTTAAAACTTGTTAGAAACCTAATTTCTCTCTCCTCATAAGTTGCCGTACTCGGGACCACCCTTGGAATTTCACTCTGTTTTGATATCTGGACCTTTGAAACTATCTGTTATGGACTTTAGACAACGTTTCTGGAAAATTCTATGGAGGCTTGGTTATTTGTGGACCCTGCCATATGGGATTAAATCAATTAGCAACTTTGGACCCGCCGTGGGGGTAGCATGGAACTTCTGGCCCGTTAGTGTGATAAAATGCTGGCCCTGTTGACTTGTCTGTGAACTTTAAGGAACTAGTTCCAACACCGTGGATGGTCGGTGTAAGTGTAGACACCCTCATTTTACTACACTTTAACCAACAATAACTTAATATATTAATCCATGGAATTTCACTGATAAAATATGCATCCTCAAATATCGTGAAAACCAAAATGATAAAGAGATGTACCTGGTAAGATGATTAGAACCGAAAAATTAAAAAAATGCCCTGATTGGTGACTATAGAGTATTAAATCCATGTAAGAGTGCCTCTATCATGGATTTATATGTTTTAGGTCATTAATGTCTCGATCTGACTTTACGGATCTTCAATGGGACAAAATAAGCTAGGGTCACTTCACAGCCCGGGACCTGATTCCATTCCGAGACCCGATTTTCGTAAATCGTTAGATTAAGGGCAGATCTTGACCTGGGTGTCTTTCTTTACCAAGAATTTGTAATCATTTAGTCAAAATAATATCAATCAAGGTTAATCTCAAATCAGGATTAAACATTGGGTTACTTAACTAAGCAAAAAACTAGTGAAAAGTCACGGATCAACGAGGGATAAGCGAGATCCGTCGAAATCATCCCATTAAATCATTGATAGCAGAACTTTTTGATGTCTCAATCATTTTCAATATCATGGTTTAATGGTTTTAACCGTTGACCCAAAGTTGATCGAATCGGTTGGTTCGTTTAGATCGCCGATTTGCTCGATCTTTGGAAAAAGGATCTACAGGTGGAGATCGGGAGCCCTCACTGGTCGAAAATTTCAAAATCAGTATTTATATGGCAATATTGGGCTTAAAAAAATAGAAAAAATCAACGATTCCAACGGCGAAAGAATTATCGAAATCGGACTTTAAAATCTCCTAAAAACCGCATTTTTCGATTTTCACATTCAAAATATTTGAAAAATCTTTCACAAAGATTCTACGAGATTTGGAGGCATCATCTCATCCATTCTTTTAATCCCCTAAGGATTGCAATTGATCTCAACCACCCAATCTTAGTCCATATCTTTGTAAAGATTTCAGGATATTTGGAGACCTCATCTCGCCCGTTTTTTCGATCACATAGAGATTGCAGTTAATCGCAGCCATCCAAATTGTTGCCATTCTCTACAAAGGCAACCAAATTGGACGTTTTTCTTGTCTTGAAATTTGCTTCCAAATCCACAAAGATTCCAAGGACAAGTGGCGTTGTCCTAGACCTTGAATTGTTCCTAAAGCTTCAGTGCTTGATCCTGGCCGCATAAGTGCCTGCCATTTTGAACATGGCCATGGCTAAAATGGAAGATGCCAAAGAAGAGGGAGAATATTCTAGAAAAATTTGATCTTCGTCATTCATTCCCTTTCCTTTTTCCATCACTCAATCTCCACCCTACACCTCCCATAAGAAAACCTCCATTTACCCACTCCGCACATCTTGGCCAATCATCATCTATAACTCTTGGCAAAATTTCATCAAAGGATCGGGCTCTGTCGGATTACATCAAAAGGTGAGGATCGACATCAAACTCCGGAAAAGGTAGGCGAGAATTTATTTTCCATAAGAATTAAAGGTCATGCAAAATTTCCTAGGGGAGTTTCCAAATTGTGACGTTCCAAAGTAGGAGAATTTCCAAGTTGGAAAAATCTAAATTAGAAAGGTTTATAATTAGAAGTTAAGGAAAGTCTCCAAATAAGATTTATCGAAATTAGCAAGCTTCTAAAGTGAAAATAAAGTTTAATCCTAATTTTCGGAAATAATCCAACTTTAGTAGTTTGCTAACAAAAGAAATGTTGCATGACCACAATTTTTAGAAGATTCTTGCATTGCTAACTTTTACACCTTCTAATTTGGCCTACGCCGGTGACCCCACCTTTGAGCATCCCCATCACATCCCATGATGACTGACCTCACCCATAACCCATATCAACCGGTCCAATCCCCATCCTTAGCAATCCGGACCCACCCTAACCAAACAGGTCAATCTAAACCTAACTAATCAACCCAACCTAGCAATCCTAAGCTGATCCGGAATCAACCCACCCCGGCCAAAGACAAACTCAGAGCACCTGCTTCAATACACCACTCCATGAAAGACCCTTGTATTCCCTCATCCGAACACCATCAGCATGCTTCTATCCCATTAACTTCACTCGGTCATCCATCCTATACCTCATCACTCATGGGCCAATGCCCATGCCTCACATATCATGCCCATCCCCATTATGCTATCGCAACAGCGGCCATACAATCCAATCTCACCAACCTAATTAGACCACCATTCAACCCATTTGAAACTTACCCGGTAGAACCCAACCCAACCGAACACATCCTGAACTCAATCTGAGTCCCATCCCACACCCTAGCCATACCCCGTTAGACCACCATACCCCATAGCCCACTCGGCCTTGACCCGAACCTCATGGCCTACTTGGTCTTAACCCCAACCTAAGGACCATTTTGCCCTGATCCGAACCCCATGCCCTACTCGGCCTTAAGCCGAACCCCATGACCCACTCGATCATGACCCAAACCCCATGCCCCAAAAACTCCCTCAACTCAGTCCCCAAATCTCACCCAAAATTCCCTCAACTCAGTTTCAGAACCTCGCTCGAAACTCACCCTAATTCACCCTTATAATTTGACCGGAATCGCAGCCCAGTTTGATCCTACAATCTGACCCGAGTCGCACCCTGGTTTAGCTCTGCAAGCTGGCCCAAGTTGCATTCAGGTTTGGCGCTGCAAATTGACTTGCATTGCACTCAGGTTTGACCCTGCAAATTGAGCCAAGTTGCATCTTGATTTGGCCCTACAAACTGACCCAATCTACCCCTTAAACTGACCCTACAAATTGATCTAATCTGCCCCTCCAACCTGACTCTGTAACCTGACCCAATTCGCCCTCCAACCTGACCCCATTCTCCCTCGAACCTGACCCCCTAACCTGACCTCATTCGCCCTCCAATTTGCCCCCCAACCTGCACTCAGTTTGTCCCCCAACCTGCACTCAACTTACACCCCCAGCTGCACCTCCAATTCCACCCAACATGCACCCCCAGCTGCACCTCCAATTCTGTCCAACCTGCGCCTAAAGTTGCACCACCAAGTCAACCCGAATCAACCCAAGTTCAACCCGAACCAACGCGACCCAACCTGGTTCAGCCCCAACCCGGTTCGACTCCGACCGAAACCGACTCAACCCAGTTCAAACCAGATCCCCAACTCGAACCCACAGCCCCTACCCGAACCTTGTATCAGCCACACAATTCGAACCCGCATCACCCCACAAACCCGACCCCGCATCACCCCACAAACTCGAACCCCGCAATATGATCCCACAAACCCGAGCCCCGCAACCTGATCCCGACCCCGCATCAGCCCCACAAACGCAAACCCCAAAACCAATTTCCAGTTTAGCTATTGGGTCATCCAATTCTTGATAATTCGGCCATCTCTTCCCCGATTCAAATCATAGTTAATTCGGCCCTATCAGCATTTCCAGACCCCTGTACTTCACTCGATCAACTCGTCCCATACGATCACCCTATGATCATAGCTGACCCATAGCCATGCCCCACCCCGTAAGCCGTAGCCATAACTACTCTTCATATTTAGTGTATTCATGTTTAGAACATCATCCCATGCATCCCAACAGAACCAACATTCACATCCCCATATACCTTGCCCCCACAACCGTAGCCCATCTATAAACAGGCCACTCCCATGACTATGGACCATCCACATTCCCATCCATCAGACCTCATCCGAGCCAACATCACTATAGCTACATAGATATGTAACCCATACCCCTTGATGGGACATAAATACGGCGCTGCTCTCAAATCTCGCCACGTGTCGCCCATGCACCAATAGTGCCTAACCATCATGAAGAAAGGCGATGGGAAACGGCAAGACCGTACGCGTACGACACGTGTCACTTCTCGCCGCCCAAACCTCATCATCACAAATCATGAAAGGGATTATCCAACGAAACCACGCGCGCCGTCCAGACAGGGGAACGGCCCAATCCCCCCAAGGAAGGTTTTCTCTCCATAATGATGAAAGGTTCGCGCGCCACCCTTTAAAAAGGAAGAGAGGGGAAGAAGAGAAGGATCCTTTTTTCTCAGCTCCGACAAAACAACCGGAAAAAGAGGCAAGGCAACGACAGAGGAGACTAGTAACTTAATCCCACTCTCCCTGTTAGTCCCCTCCGACCCATCCATCCGTACACCTAGAAAAGAACCTGCGCCTTGGTCCTGGTAAACCTGATCGAACCCTCTCCTCTTCTCGCTGTCCTTTATATTGATTGGTCGAAGGATCTGACTTGGGTGTCGAAGTGGTCGTCCGGGACCCACCCCGGACCCCCCTGACCCCCCTGACCCCCTTTGTTTGTGATTGCAGATCCCGCGAAGGCCCTCTACCGACCGCGCGATCGTAGACCCAGATTCAGACGCCATCATATTGGCGCCATCCGTGGGACTCGTCGAGTATTGAACGCCTTATGGCGATGAGAAACCACATCCAACAGCAAGAAATAGGGGTAATGACCAGGAGCCAGGCTCAACACGCACAAACCCACGCCTCAAGCTCCCGGGAGCCTAACTCACCGCTCTCGGGCCGACACCAGCCCTCCTCCAGCACACCGCAGATGGTCCCCACCATGGAAATGTTCAACGAACTCCGCCAAGAGCTACTCCAACGCTTGCCTCAGCCGGAACCTCCGGCCCCGGGGAGGCCCCTGACAACACATGACCAGACGGAAGCCTATGACGAAGGTGACGAGGAACAGCTGGGGGAGCGTCATCCCCGGCGAAGGCGAGTACCGATCCGCCGGACGCCGTCCCCATCGGCAAATAGCCCTTTGCCCCCCACAGCTAGGGGACACCAGCGAAACGACGGGAAGCAAGCTACGCTAAGCCGCGCTCCCCCTGCCCGGACTGCTCGTTTCCAGGAACCGCCCCCAGCTGGAACGGAGGAGGTAGCAACCTCAGCACAACCCCCCGGTATGGACCCGGTAGCCGACCTGCAGAGGCAAATCCGAGAAGTAAAACTGGAAATGAAAAAGCCCAACGCCCACAGCATCCTCGACGAATGGGAGAGGGAAACGGCATCACCGTTCACCTCGGAGGTCTTAAAGACCCCAGTGGAAGCAGGAATAGACCTCTCCCGTTTTGGTCTGTACGATGGAAGCATGGACCCCCTTGAGTTCCTCCAAACTTTCAAAAGGGTAATGACGCTCCGGGGCACGTCGGACGGATTTATGTGCAGAGCCTTTGCCTCCCTGTTAAGAAAGACCGCTAACGACTGGTACATGAGATTGGAGCCCGACTCCATCGCATCCTTCCACGAATTTGGAAGGAAGTTCAGCGCAAGGTTCGCCAACAACCGCCTCCGCCACGACCTAGCAGATGCCCTCTTAGCCCTCTGACAAGGAAGAAACGAGACCCTAAGAGACTTCATGTTGAAATTCAACGCCGAGCTAGCCCAACTTTCCAACATGGACGTCTAAATAGCGGTCGCAACACTGAAGCATGCCACCACCGACCCGAATCTCAAGCTGCACCTTACTCTCAAGCCACCACGGGACCTGCAGGAACTTGAATCCAAGGCTGACAAGTTCGTACGAGCAGAAGAAGCTTGCGCCCGAGAGCAGAGCCAGCCCGGCCCTAATGAAAGAAAAAGCAACGACGGTCGAAGGGCCATGAGGCCACGGGCCGAGGAAAGACAGGCGAGCCGGAACCCCGTCCCCGTCTTCGAAAGACTGGGAAGCGCTCCACTGAAGGTTCCCCTCTCCCATGTCCTGCTAGCTATCAGAGATCAGGGTCTCCTGACCCCCCCCAAGAGAATGGCCACAGACCCGAAGAAGCGGTCCATAAGAAAGTTCTGCGAATTCCACGGGGACCACGGCCACGAAACCGACCATTGTTTCCACCTCCGGCTCCAGCTAGAAAAACTGGAGGAGGAAGGGCACCTAAATCAATATCTCAGGAGCCCTGGCGAAAACTCGCACGAGGCCCATCACCCACCCAACGAACCCAGACGCAGGCGTCAGTCACATAGCAGGCGCCGGTCCAGAAGCCGTCGTCGATCCACAAGCCGACACCGATCCCCGAGTAGGCATCGCTCCCGAAGCAGACACCAATCCCACAGCAGACACGACACACGCCGCCACCAGCGTCCCAAGAAAGAAGAGCCCCCTGAACAACCACAGGCCCGCGAATAGCCGCCTATCATTATCGAAAAAATCAACATCATCACGGGCGGACCGGCGGTGGGAGGACCAACAACCGCTGGCCGGCGAGCGTATGCAGAGCGGGTGTTTTCCCTGGAAATGCCTTCCAAAAGGCCCGGATGGATCCTCCCCATGAAGATCAGGTCATCACTTTCTCCCCCGAAGACCTCAACGGACTACAAGTCCTGCACGACGATGCACTGGTCGTCAGGCTAGCATCGCCAGCTTCGACATAGGAAAAATTCTGGTTGACACGGGAAGCTCCGTCAATGTGCTACACCTCGGAACCTTCGAAGAGATGAAACTGGGCAAAGGGAGACTGGGACCCGCGGAGTATTCCATCTACGAGTTCTCCGGGGCGTCGGTACGGGTCAATGGCAAAATCGACTTACCCGTAACCTTTGGGACGTACCCCCTCTAAAAGACCATCTTGACCACCTTCATGGTCGTAGACATACCCTTGACCTACAGCGCCATCATAGGGCGCCCCGCTCTGAGAGACTTGGGAGCGGTAGTCTCCACCCCCCACCTCAAGATGAAATTCCTCACTCAAACCGGGGTAGGGGAAGTTCGGGGGAAGCAGATGATAGCACGCCAATGCTACGCGGCAAGCCTGAGAGGAAGCAACGCCCCGGCCGAAAACTTCACGATCGGTAGTGAAGATCCCCGGGAGCAGGCCCGCACGATCAGAGGAGAGCCCGCCGAGGAGCTAGACTCCATCCCCATAGCCCAAGATCAGCCGGAGAAACAAGTCCGGATTAGTTCCCGGCTGAAAGGCACCTTGCGAGACCAAATGATTGATTTCCTTAGAGCCAACAAAGACGTGTTCGAATGGTCTGCTAAGGACATGCCCGGGATACCGATGGAATTGGTCGTTCACAGGTTAAATGTGAATCCAACCCTCAAACCCGTCTGACAGAAAAAGAGGAACTTCGCGGTAGAGCGCCAAGCTCACATAAAAGCCAAAGTGGAGAAACTGCTACAAGCCGGATTTATCAGAGAGATTCGGTACCCCGAGTGGCTGTCAAATGTGGTCATGGTCAAGAAAGCCAGTGGGGGCTGGGGGGCCTGTATAGACTTCACAGACATAAACTGGGCTTGCCCAAAGGACCCTCACCCCCTCCCGCGTATAGACCAGCTCATCGACGCCACATCCGGGCACGAGCTCCTCACCATCCTAGATGCCTTCTCAGGTTACAATTAGGTGAAAATGCACGAACCAGACATCCCGAAAACAGCGTTCATCACCGATCAGGGCGTCTACTGCTACACCGTCATGCCCTTCGGGTTAAAAAACGGGGGGGCCACATAACAGGGGCTCATAAACAAGCTATTCCGGGAACAGATCGGAAGGAACGTGGAGGTGTATGTTGATGACATGCTGGTAAAAAGCTTGGAAGCCTCCAAACACATCTCCGACCTTCAAGAAACCTTTGACACCCTGCGACGAGCCCGGATGAAGCTGAACCCCGCAAAATGCGCCTTCGGGGTGACTTCCGACAAGTTCTTAGGGTTCATGGTTAGCCAGAGAGGCATCGAGGCCAACCCCAAAAAATCCAAGCCATCCTGGACATGGAGCCCCTGACAACAGTAGTAGAGGTGCAGAGGCTCGCAGGGCGAATCACCGCCCTCGGCCAGTTCATGCCCAAGTCGACGGAGAAATGTCAGCCCTTCTTCAAACAGCTAAAAAACAAACGATAATTCGAATGGACCCCGGACTGCCAAGAAGCCTTCGACGCCTTGAAACAATACCTTCAGACACTGCCCGTACTAGCCAAACCTGAGCCGGGGGAAGAACTATTTTTGTATCTGGCCATCAGCTCTATGGCGATAAGTGTGGTATTGGCCAAACAGAGCGACAAGAAGAAACACCCGGTGTACTATGTAAGCAAGACTCTCCACGGTGCGGAGGTCCGGTACTTAAACATAGAGAAATTTGCCCTCGCAGTTGTTAGCGCCGCCCGGAAACTCCGCCCCTACTTCCAGGCCCACCCCATAATACTTTTGACTGACCAACCCCTCAGGAGAATTCTCCAAAAACCGGAGACCTCGGGCAGGATGGTAAGCTGGGCCGTCGAGTTGGGAGAGTTCGATATACATGTCCGACCGAGGCCGGCCATTAAATCCCAGGCCCTTGCTGACTTTATAGTGGAATCCACAGCCCGTGCCACGAAACCGGCAATAATGGAAAATGCCAGGGGCCCCACCGAACAGACGGATCGCGAAGACATGAGGCCAGACACGGCGGAACAGAGCGGCGAGATTCACTGGACCCTGCACGTCGATGGCTCAGCAGGTAAAACGGGGCGTGGGGTGGGAGTGGTCCTCCACGGCCTAGAAGGATTCACATTAGAATACACCCTTCGGCTAGATTTCAAAGCCTCCAACAACGAGGCTGAATACGAGGCCTTGTTAGCAGGGCTAAGCCTAGCCACGGAGCTCGGCGCAGGAAAGTTAAAAGTCTATAGCGATTCCCAGCTCGTCGTCAATCAAGTAAACGGGGCATACGAGGCCAGGGGCCTCAGAATGAAGAGATACCTCCAGAGGGTAAAAGAAAAGCTGCAGAGAATGGGGGAAGTTGAGATCCTCCAGGTACCGCGAGACAAGAACAATCGAACGGATGCATTGTCGAAAATGGCCTCCGAAGAAACCCATGACTTCGGCACCCGTACTCACAGAGATACTGTCCCACCCCAGCATCGATGAGGTACAAGTCTTGGAAATTCCACCAGGCCCAAACTGGATGGATCTCATCATGCGATACCTGAAAGACGGGATACTACCCGAAGTCAAGCTGGAAGCCCGACGCCTAGCCACAAAAGCCGCCCACTACGTGGTCCACGGACCCAGGCTGTACAAACGGTCATACACATGGCCGTACCTCCGATGCCTGGTACCCTCCGAATTGGAATACGCACTACGGGAGGTACACGAAGGAATCTGCGGAGACCACGGAGGCGGCAGGATCCTAGCTCAGAAAATCGTAAGGCACGGCTACTTTTGGCCTACGATCCTCAGGGATGCCAAGGAGTTCGTCAAAAAATGCAGCCCGTGCCAGAGGTAAGCAACCACCCCTGCCAGAGGTAAGCAACCACCCCCCGTCAACCGGCCACCCCATACACCGCAATGGCAGGGTCCCTGCCTTTCTCCATGTGGGGCATGGACCTGCTCGGGCCGTTCCCAAAACCCCCCGGGGGACACACGATGTTGTACATCACCATCGACTACTTCACCAAGTGGGTCGAAGTTAAAGCCGTGGCAAAGCCCAATTCAAAAGCAACGGAGAAGGTTTTCTATCATGACGTGGTCTGCCGCGTCGGCATTCCAAGAATACTCGTAACAGACAACGGACCCCACTTCGCAAGTGCTGAATTCAGCAGATTCTGCGATAACCTAAACATCGAACACCGTTTCGCCTCCGTAGCACACCCGCAGGCCAACGGGCAGGTGGAGGTAACTAACAGGATCTTGCTCCAGAGCCTCAAGAAGCGATTGGGAGAAGCTGGAAAGAACTGGGTAGAAGCACTCCCTAGCGTCCTCTGGGCCTACCGAACGACTCCACGGACCGCAACCGGGGAGTCCCCTTTTAGTTTAACTTTCGGGGCCGAAGCAGTCATTCCGTTGGAAATCGGCCTCTCCAGCTTCCGCACGGAGAACTACGACGAACAAGGAAATTCTGAGCTCCTCCGGAACACTCTCGATCTCGTGCTCGATAAAAGAGAGGAAGCCCTCCTCCGAACCGCCTCCTACCAGCAAAGGGTGGCACGATACTACAACGCCCGAGTAAAAAAACACACAGTAAAGCCCGGAGACTTAGTACTACGACGGGCGGAGGTATCCGACCCCTGCAACACCGGGAAACTCGCACCAAAATGGGAAGGACCCTACAGGGTCGTTCGAGCTCTCCGCCCCGGGGCCTACTAGCTAGAGCACCTCGACGGGACCCCAGTCCCTCGAAGTTGGAGCATGGATAACCTCCGAGAGTTTTACCAGTAAGAAGGTAGGGTAAGGTCCATGTTTTTCTTTTAAGATATGACGGATGTTTTGTTTGTTTCCTTCTTTGTGATTTCTAGAAGCAAAGCCATGTTTTCCCCTTTACAAATCAATGGAATAACGTTTCTACCTGAGCCATGTGCATCTCCACTTTCCAGCCTATGATGAATAAAGGGCCGGAAAAAGACAGGGAGTGGGACAGAGGTAGCATCTGGGTCAATCCCCCCGAAAATACCCTAAAACGCTCCCCATGAAAAAAAGACCTCCCCTTTAAGGGCAGGCGGGACCCATTAACTCCGATCTGATCACTCGAGGGGAAGATGGTCATTCCACGAACAAGACGCCCTACAAGGGTGCACTAGAAGTATTCTTGCCAACCAGATTAGAACTTAATAAACCGCCGCGAAGAAAAATACCGAAAAGCTCAAATG
Organism: Tasmannia lanceolata; assembly: GCF_043159265.1. NCBI lineage: Eukaryota > Viridiplantae > Streptophyta > Magnoliopsida > Canellales > Winteraceae > Tasmannia > Tasmannia lanceolata. The sequence goes on along the minus strand of NW_027518684.1, from coordinate 28,941,799 downwards.
GCCCACGGCGCATTGTATAAAAAAAAAAAGGGAGAAAAAGAAAAGAAAGAGAGTTCAAAATTTATTACAAACCAAGCATGTCAATAGAACCATGAAAAAGAAGCAAATCCCCAAGGCGTCCGAGCCTCACCGATCCTCCGCAGAGGTCTCAGTAACTACAGGAACTTCCGAGGCAACTGCCGGATCCTCGACCTGTCTCGGTGTATCCACTGGTGCCAGCAAAAGATCCTCCGGAACGCCTTCCTTGGCCTTGTGCACCAACTTCTCGAGAGGGAAGGAAGAATCAACCTCGCGAACGTGCCGCCGGCATTCAACGAAAGCGTCTATCTCAATATCCACGCTGAACGAGGCTGCAGCCTTGAGAAACTCCTCGGAATCCCACCATTCATCCCGCGCCTTCACTAGCTCCTCAGCGTGCGTTTGTCGGGTTACCACCAATCTATTTTTCGCACGGCTTCTCCTATCCACGGACCGTTGGAGGTCCGCCCGAAGTTGAGAAACAGTATCGTCAAGCGCCACCTTTTCTGCTTGGGCCTTCTCCAAGTCCTCGCTCAGCTTGCGGACTCGCTCCTCGAAAGCACCTATCTCAGACTCATCTTCGACCATGTACTGCAGCATCTTCCTGGCATAACTTTGAGCCTGCAAAAAGCAAACCGTTAGAAAATTGCCACGTGCAGTCTCAAAGGCAACAAAAAGGGAAAGCACAAGCAGGAAAGCCAGCCACTCAATACTTACGCAGGACATGGACTGAAGGAACCGTGCCCCCAGAGCCCTGCGGGGGAAGCTTTCTAACTCAGCTTCATCACCAGGAAGGGCGGTCATCAACCCAAGCTCCACCCCGACCCGGGGATTCGCGAGGACACTATCAGCAACGCCGATCTTCCAGTCAGGCTTAAATATTTCTCCTTGCACCCGGTAGCACTGCGGGGAAAAGTCCATTCGCTCCAGAAGCAGCTTGGTCATAACCAACCCTTCTAACCGACTCGGCATATCCTCTGTAATGGCAGGAGGACGGGCCACACGGCCGGCTTTCCCCTGTTTAGTGCCAGCAAAGGCAACCCTCTTGGCAGGAGGCTCCAACTCCCGGGGAGGGGACCTATCCGTACCCCTCTCTCCGACTGATCGACCGGAGGAGCTAGACGGCACGGATGGGGGAAGCCTAGTTTGCGACTGGTCCAACCTGGCCGCGGCCATAAAACCAGAGGAAATCTTCTTATGGCTAACTAGACCCTTCGCCGCCGCCACCTCAACCCCCTTTCCCCTGCCAGCATCACCAGAGGAAGACATACCTGCTGCCAAAAACGGAAGAGCAACAACCACTCTGAGCAAAGAAAAATGACAACTAAAAAAAAAATGGAGGACAAACCTAAGGAAAAAGGCTCACCACGATGACTGGCGGAACTCTCCCCCACTTCCTCGCCCGTGCAGCGGGCCCTCCTCTCCATAGCTTCCAGCAAACCGAGCCTCTTCAGACCCCTCTCCCATCTAAACTCGGAAACATCAATAGCTTCCCCAGAGACGAGCTTCCCCAAGTCAAACTTACTATAGTCGGACTCGTCGGGGAGGGACTTCCGTCGCCACTCAACGGAGCGCCTCCAAGAACGAGGGAAGCCCCAACCAGCGTCCGACGGAGGAATAATAAACACGTACTCCTCCTTCCACTTCTTAATGGAAGAAGGCAAGTTCGCCATGATTTTCACCTGAGGACGCTGTGTCAGATACAACCAGCTGTCCTCCCCCTTCACCAACGGGCTAAGGGCAACACAACTCCAGAGCAGAGGGAGGGTAGGCTGAATCTTGTGAAGACCCGCCTTGGCCACAAAGGCCAAGAGAGTACGCCAACTATTAGGCGCTAGTTGGGAGGGGACCACCCGGTAAAACTCGAGGGCCTCTACTATAATACCCAAGAGCGGAAACCTAATCCCCGCCCGGAAAGCCTCCACGTAGAAGGCCACCTCTTCCTCCGTAATGCCCTCACACACCCCCTCCCCAAAGGAAGGAACCCTAATCCCATAATCATCGGGAATGTGAAACTCCCTCCTAATCCTCTCCGCCACCCCTTCTTCCAAAGTACTCCTACAACACGCCACCTGACCAGGGCGGATAACGGCACCAGACCGAATGTCCCTAATCTCCGCCTCACGAGCAGAAGAGACTCGAGCGGGAGATTCAAAGGGAGCGGCCCCCAACGACGATCCAAAAGCCCCGGAGCTATCTTCCAACTCCCTGGGCAGCTGTACATCTCGAGAGTCGCCGCCCCCGACCTTTACCAACCGCCTCCTTTTCCTTGGCGGAGCCCTCTCCACTACTTCTACCGACTCGGAAGACGGACTCTGAGAACCGGTTGCGACAGACATCGCAAAATAATCAAATGTCGGACGAAATAAAAAGCACAGAACTCACCGAGGCAGACAGACGAGGAAGGGCGAAAACCAAAGAAAAGTTGGTGAAGAGCAGCACCCAAAGAAAATCGCCGCAGAAGGAGCCCACTTCACCCGAGGAAGACGAAGAAATAAGACAAGAATGAAATCCCCAAAAAGGCTTTAAAAAGAGCTAGGGTTTCGACACGCGTCGATTCATCTCCCTTTCCGTCTAATCCGATGGGACGCGCACACGTGGCGCCGATTGGGAAATTCGAGGGAACTGACAAAAATCAAAGCGCCATGCCCCCAACTGAAAAGACGTTGCTACTCGTACCGCTAAGTAACTTCCCCAGCAAGCCATCCCTATATCCTCCCCACCTACGGAGAAGGAAAGGTCCAGAGAGGGAAAACCAAGCGAAGGGCCCAGCATATAATTCCACCCAATGGAAAATTCCAAGTACAAAAAAAAACTCGGGACCGATCACAATGGTCCGGCATACAATGCCACCAGATGGGAAATACCAAGTACAGTGAAAAAAGGCTCGGGACCCACCTCAAGGGTCTGGCATACAATCCCACAGATAAAAAATACCGAGCATAGTGGAAAGGGCTCGGGTCGCATAACAAAGGCCCGGTCTTATTCCTACCACTCTGCTCGAAATAATTCGGCTACTGTGCAAAGGGAAATGAAGCATAAGATACAAGTCGTAAATACAAAAAAAAGAGCCATTCATAACTATTTCCTTCTGGCCCGCGGGCCTACAAAAAAGGGGGAGGAGAGTAAAGACAAAACGATAAGGGTACACAGGCCCGAGCCCCCAAGACCCCCAATAAAGAAAAAACAAAGAATGGAGAGGAAAAGGGAAAGAGCCCCTCCAAAGTCCCCCTCAGCCCACTCCCTCCTGCCTAAAGCGACTAGCCACTGAAAGAAATTTCCGCGTCAGAGAGCTCCTTATCACTATGCTCCTCCTCCGAAGAGCTCCCCAAACTTGGATCCTCAACAAATCGGGTCTGGTCATTTAACCACCTCACTCGGTTCCTCAACAAATCGTTCTGCGTACGCAAGGCTACTATCTCTCGATCCATGTCGATCATCCAGCTACAGACCTCCATTTCCCTATGATGAACATAAGAGAAGAACGACCGGTTGCGATGAGCAAAGGCTTCATGGGACTCCCTCTCGTAAAGGGGAGGAGGATGAGAGCGTGGGGGAAGCCCTTGAGGCGGGCTCCTCTCAGGAATTGTTTGCTGAGGCCCCAACCCGTCAGGGTTTGTCTCGGGGCTACTGGGAGGACTCCCCTCGGTAGCAACTTTCCCCTCGTCACTTACAGAGAGACCCTGGAAAGACAACGACATCTCTGGCAAGCCCGAAGAAAGGCCGAAAGAAAGCAAAGAAGAAGAAAGGAGCGAAAAGGCGATCTACATAAAAGACAGAAGAACTCACGCCTTATAAACCCTATGAGAAACCCTTGGGTAAGAAAACGAAGCAACTTGCCCTATGCGTGTCCGTTTCCTATTGGATGATCGGCCAGCACCGCGTGATGGCACCACAATTCCTCGAGAAGGAACCGCCGGACGAAACAGCACGTCCTCTCGTATGCCAAAGCTCCCATAAATGCCTTCGTCACGATATTCCTCAACCAGATAAACAAGCTTACTCCCTTGGTCCATTCGATGGACCAAAGGTAGTGTTATGATGAGACATAAATACGGCGCTGCTCTCAGATCTCGCCACGTGCCGCCCATGCACCAATAGTGCCTAACCATCATGAAGAAAGGCGATGGGAAACGGCAAGACCGTACGAGTACGACACGTGTCAGTTCCTCGCCGTCCAAACTTCATCATCACAAATCACTTTCAACTCCTCCCCACCTAATAAAAGGGAAGGATCCGGAGGTGGGAAATCAAGCAGAGAGATCCGACCTCAATTCCACTAGAGGAAAAACGCGCGCCCAGACCCAGAGCCCCGGCACGAGACCACGACGCATAAACACAACAGGCGGAGGAAACTAAACGCGCTAGGAAACGGCTCGGAATCCCGCACAGGTTCGAACAAAACGCCACAATTCCTCGCAACAAAGATAATTTATGCCAAACACAGTGGAAAAGCAACCAAACAGATAGAAAAAGCAACATAAGAAACACGGTACAAATTCATAAAAACCGTCCATTCACATCCTCTTGGCCCACAGGCCTACAAAAAGGGGGGGTAAGAAACCGAACGTAGGGCGAGAAGGCTCCAAAAATCCCCGACAAGAAAGGGGAAAGAAAAAAAAAGCAGGAAAGCAGGAGAAACAAGAAACTAATCGGAAGAAGACTACTCTCTCGAAGGGTTCCCCTCCTCCTCCCAGGAACTCTCCAGCAAGGGGTCCACCTCGTACTCAAGCAGCTGCTCGTTGAGAGAGTGAACCTTTCTCTGCAACGCCTCGTTCTCCCACTTCAAATCCTCGATCTCCTTACCCAGCTTCGAAACCCGGCCGTGCAGTTCCATCCCCTGGTGATAGGCCCGGGAGAAAAAAAGACCATTCCCTAGCAACACGGGAACGAGACGGCTTGTCCTTCCTAGGCAAGGAGGAAAGACGAAGGGGGGGAAAGCCCCAGGAAGGGCCCAAATCCGTCCTAGCCCTTTTCCGGCGGGCCGTAAGGTCCTCCTCCGAGTCAGAAGGACAGGTCGGGGTCACCCGACGATTCCTGGGAAAGAGGGGCTTTGCCCCTAACTCACGAAGGGGAACCGGACATGTTGTTGAAAAAAGGCGCAGAGAAACACCTATCTCAGAAGAAAAAAGAGAGAGGCAATAACAGAGAGCCGGGGTAGTCCTCATTTTCAAGCTCGAGGAAGAAAACCTTGTATCTCGAAACAAGGCGACCCATAATAACGCTACGATTTCCCGAGGATAACCGTCGGATGAAACGGCACGTCCCCTCGTACTGTGGAGCCCCCATAAATGCCCTCACCAAGGCGTCGCTTGACCAGACATTACTCCCTTGGCCCATTAAATGGACCAAAGGAGTAAGGGGGTGTTATGATGGGACATAAATACGACGCTGCTCTCAAATCTCGCCACGTGTCGCCCATGCACCAATAGTGCCTAACCATCATGAAGAAAGGCGATGGGAAACAGCAAGACCGTACGAGTACGACACGTGTCACATCTCGCCGCCCAAACCTCATCATCACAAATCATGAAAGGGATTATCCAGCGAAACCACACGCGCCGTCCAGACAAGGGAACGGCCCAATCCCGCCAAGGAAGGTTTTCTCTCCATAATGATGAAAAGGTCCGCGCGCCACCCTTTAAAAAGGAAGAGAGGGGAAGAAGAGAATGATCCTTTTTTCTCAACTCCCACAAAACAATCGGAAAAAGAGGCAAGGCAACGACAGAGGAGACTAGGAACTTAATCCCACTCTCCCTGTTACTCCCCTCCAACCCATCCATCCGTACACCCAGAAAAGAACCTGAGCCTTGGTCCTGGTAAACCTGATCGAACCCTCTCCTCTTCTCGCTCTCCTTTATATTGATTGGTCGAAGGATTTGAGTTGGGTGTCAAAGTGGTCGTCCGGGACCCACCCCGGACCCCCCTGACCCCCTTTGTTTGTGATTGCAGACCCCGCGGAGGCCCTCTACCGACCGCGTGATCGCAGACCCGGATTCAGACGCCATCACCCCTCTCCCTTGGCCGCATCATCCCATCCCTATTCCAACCGAACCATTCCTACTTCTATAGCCCGAAATCAAATAACCTCATCCTCCAACAGCATACTCCACATCCCATCCTCATCTCCATTTACCATGCTCCCATACCCATAGCAACCTATACCTCATACCCCATACCCAATATGTCATATTCCCATACCTTCATGGTCATATACCCTATCCATCTATGTTTAGCAGCATGCTTTATACCCCAAGAACACACAACCAAACTAACACCCAATGACCAGCAATGCTTCTGTACACGTGCAAGCCAACTCGGTTCGAATCCGAGTCAGCCCGAGCCAACCCGGATTTAACCCGATCCAGCCCAAGCTAACATGGGTCCAACCCAACCCGACTTGACTCGATCCAACCCAACCGGACTTGGCCTTGCCCAACCTAGACCCAATTCGGCTCAACCCAAACCAATTGGACCAACCCGGTCCAATCCAACGTAATCCGGTCCAACTCGGGCTCAACCTTGTTCAATCTGGTTCAGTCGACTCGAGCCAACCCAAACCGCAACCCGAGTCAACCCAAGTCAAATCGACTCGACCCAAGTCAACTCAATCCAACCCAACTCCCACCTAAAACAAGTTGAATCACCCCTACAAGCCAAACCAAGTCTCTCCGAGTCACATCCCTACAAGCTAAACCGAGTCGCCACCGTGTTGCACCCTCCCGTCACCCAAACCAAGTTACATCTTATTTTAATTCAACCAAGCTACACCTTCAATCCCAAATCCAATTCGAAGTTCCAAAATCCAGATGTCCAATTCCAAGATCTAAGAAGCCCAACCTACTTGATCAAATCTCATGGGTTCATCACTTGGTTGAAATCTCATATGCTCATCCCTTAGATTCCAAATCCAAATCCCAATATTCAATCTTAGCTGTAAAATTCCCAAATCCTAATGGAACTACGTGTGGCTTGATCCCCACTATGGGGTACGTAGGCAACTTGGCACTCCCAAGTTCAGTCGCACCTTTCCGCACATTTCCTTCTCTTTCCCCAGCATCCTTCCTCATCTCTTTCATTCCCCTTTTCACCTTTTCCTTTTTGCTAAACCTTTTTGTTTGCTAGATGTTTCTTTTCATATTCTAGTCGCATGAGTAATTGGATGTTTAGATTTTTTTGTTTGATAATTGTTCTCATCCTATGCTAGAAATAATATGTTGCTTGCTTGTTTTGCTTAGAATTCGCATGCTAGGTTGTTTGTTTCTGTTAGAATAATTGTTTGTATGCTTAGTTATTTGTGCTGTTGGAACTCTAAAAGAATTTGAAAATCTAAAAGAACCTAAGAACTCACATTCATTGGAAAGTCACTATTCTAAAATTTTAAATTCTAAGAACATAAATACCTTAGGTTCTAAAACTTAGAAATTTCATTCTAGGTTTCACAATAGAACTTTTAGGGTCTAAACTTCACAAAAATACTAAAAAAGCAACTTAGGTTTATTGCATTAGATCTAGGTTCATATAGCATAGGTCACTTCACCTCAAATCAATTAACCAAATTCAACTCAAGTCAAATCTCATCAATCTCAAAACAATCACATAGGCACATAGGCATGTAGTTGCATGTAGGATGCACTCCTGGCCCGCATGAGTCTAAACTGTGAACGACCAAATCATTAGTAATATTTAGATTTCCCAAATAAAACTCACAATTACGCCCTTTAGTTCAAACTTAAACAACTAAAGCATTTAAAAGGTAAAGTCTGACTTTCGTCAGGCAAGATCGATGCTGTACACCTTCCGATCTCGTAATCAGGTAACTTACCCAGAATTTAAATCGTAGACCAAATATACAGAGTTAATCATGGGTCCTAGATCTCTAATCTAGGTGGCGACTCTGGTCCTGACTTCTCTCGTAAATTAGGATTTTTATCTCAAATTTATGAGAAAAGCAACCATATTCAAATCCAATCGACAAAGACGCTATCATCATAAAAAAACACACCCTCGTGGGACCGACCTCCGGGATGGGATCCACAGATTGGCGACTCTGCTGGGGATAAATTACCTAACTTTACAACTTTTAAAAGCTTTAGTCATTTAGGTTATAATTAAAGGGGATAAATGTGAAACAAAATACAAAAAAAAAAAAAAACTTAAAAAAACTCAAAAATTCAAAAACAAATAATCAAAAAGTAGGGAAAAAAAACTAAAATATGGTGTGTGCTTACTTGTGTGTGAAAAGAAAAGAACCTTGGTGTTGCTTCATTAATGAACAAAAAGGAAAAAGTGAAAACAATAATGCATGTTCATAAAATGTAATCACCAAAACCATTAAAAGATTAATTAAAGGACTCGAGGGCATTAGAGGCGAATCCCCAAATTGCACACACTTACATCACTTGCATTTACACCCCTGCATATCAGATTCACACACGTCCTATTTAGGAATCCGGAGTGTTATCTAGCATGGTTGATTGGGAGGTCATGACCTAGTGCCTCTGTGTTAGAGAAGCATTCCACCCTTAGCCTAGTACCTTTATGGTGCGTAAACGGATCTGTTGGTTCACGTACTGCTACTCTGGACACCGGTAGAGTATATCGATCACGGATTCGTGCTAAGGGAACTCTTAGCCTTACCCCTAGATTACCCCACACATTCATGTAGAACGGACATGTGTACTTCACGCATGTGAGCCTAGACTAGGAAATCCTTTCTCATCTTTAGAATAGGTGGCCGATCTCTTGAGGCTACATCCGATGTCTTAAGAACACAAACAAAGTCATGAACCGATCATAATGGTTCCGCTAGATTAGGGGTTAGGAATTGCACCCTCCAAATAAAATAGAAACGTAAAATGCCTTTGAGGTTGGGATAATAATCTCATTGTTCTTAGATCTAGGAAATCCCATCAATTCCTACCAATCATCTCCTCTTGATCAACAATTTTGCAAAATCATCACCCTCAATTCCTTTTCTGTGGATCGTGGGGTAATGTCCTATTGCTTAGGGTTCCCTTTCGAGATCTCATCTCCTAACCACAGCTTAGGATTTCAGCTTCCTTTAGACTTGGGGCATCCTCCTCGAGTTCATCCTTAAAACCCCTAAAATGTCATTCCATTCAAACTAGGGGCATCCCCTTTTGAAGGTCATGCCTTACTAATTCATTGATTACATTCTTTCAAAAACGAATATCTTTTGAATGAAAGATCCGTCAGTGTCAAATATGTGTGCAGAATGAGTCATTCTAGCCAATGCATGTTTTCAATCAAGAACACCAGTGTATCTAAACTTTTAATCATTTCTTTGTTAGGAGTTCTTGTGTCAACCATTGATCACCTTCAAGCATCTTGGGTTCGAGTAGACTCTCATCTGGTCAGAAAGTCATCTCCATCTCCAGTAGCCATGTCAGAACCTACTGAGAATCTGCAACCCACTAACCTTGATGCAGTATTAGCCAATATCCTTCAGCAGATGAAAGAACTCAAAGAGGACAATCAGTTTCTGAAAACCCAATTTGTAGAAAAGTTTGGTCCATCCTCTTCCTCACCTTCAAAAGGAAAAGAACCCAAATACCCAGTTGCATCTGAGATTCAACCACAGCCTAAAATTACTCCTCTTCAGATTGAAGTTCCAGATTCAGAGCAGTACGCAGTGGAGAATTGTAATCCAGTTACCACTCAAGGGGACAAGTCTCTGGCTGAAAAATTTGAACAATTGTCCAAGAAGGTCGACAATATCAAGATTCGTGAACCTCGCAGCTTTAACCCTGATAATCTTACTCTCTTTCCAGAAGTCCATCTTCCGGCTAATTTCCAAATGCCGGACTTTGACAAATACAATGGCGTAGGTTGTACCACTTCTCACCTTCAGATGTTTATCATAATGTGTCAACCTCAAGGCCTAACTTCTGAGCAGATGGCTCAACTATTTCCAATCTCCTTGACGGGAATTGTAAGAAAATGATTTCTAAGCCTAGACAAGACCCGACACAAAAGATGGAAAGATATTGGGGAGCAGTTTATTAAGCAGTTTGGTTATGAGGATGGAACAGAGATTACCCGTCGTGACTTAGAAACTACAAAGCAGGATTCCAATGAGTCATTCATGGCCTTTCTAAAGAGGTGGAGGAAGAAGGCAGCACAGATGATGGATCGCCAGTCTGAGAGAGAACAAGTACAGATAGTTTTGAAGAACCTCTCCTCTCACATGTTACAGCATATGTCACTGCAGTTCTATCCAGATTTTGAACATTTTATTATAGCTGGCACCCAAATTGAAGATGTTTTGGCATTGGGAATATATAACAGGAATAGCTCGGGTTCAAAGAAAGTTAAGAGACAAACACCGGCCCAAATCAGTAATGTTTCTAGAACCACTCAGCCTCAGAAGGCTGTAGTGTTTGATTACAGTCAACAGGGTGCCATGCCTCAGGAAAGGCCAAGAACAGAGTTTACTCCTATCCCAATTCCACCATCAGTGGTGCTCAAACAATGTTTGGCCTCTGGCCACATTACCTTACCACCTATTAAGCCACTTCCCAATCCGCTTCCAAAGACATGGAGAGCGCAGGATCACTGTGACTATCATCAAGGTCCAGGCCATATTACTGATCGATGAGTGTAGACACCCCATTTTGATCGGACCGAAGTTCGCTATGCTTGGGCGAAACCCCATCCAATCATTTCCGCCATGTTTCGCACTTTTCCGTTAAGTGTTGAGAGAGATTATTCCCAAGAATTCGAGCAAGAGAGAATTTGGATCCGATTGATGGGCCCATCTTGAGCATTTGTTTAGATTTGGATCAAACAGGGTGGCCCGCGCATTGTTTTAGTGAAAAATGAGTTTTGAACCTACTTCGATCCAACACCTAAAGATGATCATCAAGAGAACGGTCAAGATCTCAGAGAAGTCGTTTTAACAACCAATTTTGTTACGATCATCAGGTTGAGTTACTCGGATCAGCCCATTGAAATGATTTAGGAGGACACAACCTACTTAGGTAGGGGACCCATCAATTGGATGGTCTGGATCGTCATAGAGGAATGATTTAAGGGGGCACAACCAATTTACATTGCGACCCACCATTTGAACGGTCAAGATCATCAATTGTCGCCCATCAAATGGACGGTTCGGATCATCAAATGGGAGTGATTTAAAAATGGGGTAACATATTCACATTTTGATCTATTGGATGGCTTGGATCAGCCCATAGGATTGATTAGCGGAGCACAAATTAAATCACATTGTCGCCCATCAAATGAACGGTTCCGATCATACTTTGGAGTGGGGCATATGATTTTATGCACAATTGGGAATTTGGTCACATATGGGACCCATTTGGATTATCTTTTACCTACTCAAAAGGACTTTAAAAAACATGCATGGGGCCACACACATGTCAAAATTCAATGTCCACAATGGTGGCCACCTACCATGGAATATGTCCACAATGGTGGCCACCTACCATGGAATAAGTCCACAATGGTGGCCACCACCCTCCCATTCCTTTGCTATAAATGGTTCAATGAGGGTGAGTAAGGGAAAGAACTCATTTCTCTTCTATCATGTGTTCTAACAAAGTTGCTATGTGGGGTTGAAAAGAAAAAAGAAAGAAAAAGAAACAAGAAAAGAAGAAAAAGAAACAAAAAAGAAGGAAAAAGAGAAAGAAAACGGAAGCGATCGCACGGAGGCGGGATTTTCGAGTTTTTCGGCTCTCGGATTCGGCGAGGATTTCGATCACAGGTAGGTACACCGTTCTCGGAATTTTTTTAGAATTATTTGGTATATTTTCGGATTTTTGCATGATTTTTAACAAAGAAAACTAAACGATATACTAAACAGATTCCAAAAATAATGAAATTTCGTGGGAAAATAATATGATAATGATACATTCTACCATGAATTTGTGAGAATTTTTGGATTTTGTTTGGTATATAATTTTATGCTTTCTTTGAAAATCAGCAGATTTTGGGGGAATTTGTACTGACATTAGATCACAAAGAAAATTCTTAAAATTTTTACAGTAGTCTTATATCTCATATTTCTTGCTTCTATAAAAGTTTCAATTACTTTGGATCTTGTTTTACATGGGATGTAGTGTTAATTCATAATCTGGTCTAACAATTGAAAAATTCGAAACTGATAGTAAATAGTTTTCTAAATTCATGAAAATCTCACAGCATGCTACTTTCACTTATATCTTACTAATGTAGAAATTTCATGGAATTTAGATTTCTATTTCTAGTAGTTTCTGTGTTATTTTTTCAATCTGGTCAATTAATTGTTAAATCAAAATTAAATATGAGCTTAATGTAAAAAACTATTAAAATCTTCCAGCAAGCTACATCTCATCATATCTTGCTGCTGTATAAGTTTCAACTCATTTCGAATTCGTTTGCAACAATTTCACTTGTAAAATCACTCATATGCTTAAAATTGATAAAATCCATTGAAAATCCGAAATTAATTGAAAATCACCTGAAAATCTCTAAAGAACCTTAAATCTCTGTCATATATTAATCCTTAATACATTGAAACAGAAATCTTGGGATCTTTAGATTTCCCTGGAAAAATGGCCAATGCATCCATAATCGTATCTCAATTGCAACCGATCTTTGACAAATTTGAATACTTAAGCTATAGCACGTTGTTGGCTCCGAGGTTCACTGTCCACGGAAATCCTGAGATATGCCAGGCAATAAGATGCTATAACCTAAGTATTAAATTGCGCAAGGAAAGAGCGCACGATTCCCTTCGTTGGATGCTATCCTGGGCCGAAACTGGTGAACCCTAGAACCATTGGTAATCCTTGAATGTCCAAAAACTGAAAATCCTTGAAATCTAAAATTCATTAACCTCGAGAATTTAAATCGATTTGTCTTGTGTCTCTCGGAACTATTGGATTATGGTTTCCGTCTTAAGAACCATTAGAGCCCACTTTAGGAACACTGGTGTCGTGTAGTGTCCTAAGTTTTAGGGAGTCCTAGAGTTAGGAGTCCAGCCTCATCACGGACGCTTGCTATGTATAGCAACCGTGCCATAGGTCTAGTTACACTAGTCACCCGATCTTTCCGTAGGACAAGCCTAGTAAACTAGGATGTAGGCTAACCTGCATTAGTCTAAGGGACAACTTGCATTTAGATAAGAATCATATAGCATCTTAGATGGAATCCTAAAATAATAAAATCCTCAACTTGAATTAAATAACTTCTCTTAAAACTGTTGAAACAGTCAATCCCGTCTAGGTCGGTGTCTTAGTTGAGTTAGGCATATGTAGCTTAGCTTAGGTGCACCGAACTACGTCGACTCTGATCCCAGTGAGGCTTGGGTACGTAGGCAGCTTGGATGTCTGACGGCATACCACCCGCGAGTCGGCACCACAACAAATTGTGGTGTTTTGGATATTAATTTTCTTATAAATGCTTAATCAAATCATTTAGGGCTTTCCATGAAATTAGAATTCTAGGAGAACTTTCACTTAGATTGAACCCAGACAAATTAATAAATCAAGATACACATTTAGGATTCCCATTGAAATTAGATTTTAGGATGCATGTCACTTAGTTCGCACATTAACATAGGGTTGAATGAGCCATTTAAAATAAATTTAAAAGAGTTAACTTTTAGAATTGAAGACCGATTATCGGGCAGGAATGGTGCATATGGTGGATAAATCCCCATACCTTCCATTCTTGTAACCAGGTAGCGAGTCTAGATTTCTGGTTAATTATGGGTCCTAGATCCCACATCTAGGTGGCGACTCTGTCAGTCTCTTTTGTGTGGAATTCGGATTGTCTTAGTGATCCCAAGTTCACATAAAAGACGAATTAAAATCAATAATGAAAGGCACACGCCAATCGCGTGGGTACGAGAGACCAAGAGAAGAGAGCGCGGCGGCTCGCGCCCCACGCCCCTCTCGCGGGATCGGGGCCCACAGACTGGCGACTCTGCTGGGGACAACCTAACTTCATTACAATTCCAAAGGATAACTCATTTGAATCTATTTCAACTGGCTCATGAAAACTCTATCTCTTTTATGCTTGTTAGATTAGTTTGTATGCTTTATTTTCTCATCACATTTACTCAAACTTAATCTAACAAAACCTGAAGGCATCATAGATTGCGCGAACTTATTGCACACACTTACATCACTTTCATCTAAACCCCTGCATCTCACATGCACACACGTCCTATTTTAGGAACCCGGAGTGTTATCTAGCATGGTTGACTGGGATTTCATCACCTGGTGCCTCTGTGCTAGAGAAGCATTCCACCCTTAGCCTAGTACCTTTATGGTACGTAAACGGATCTCTTGTTCACGTACTGATACGCCGGACACTGGTACAGTATATCGAACATGGATTCGCGCTAAGGGAACTCTTGGCCTTACCCCTAGATTAACCCACACATGCATGTAGTATACGAACACATGTGCATCACGTGTGTGAGCCTAGTTTAGGATATCTTACCCAATTGTGTGTGTGAGCCTAGTTTAGGATATCCTACCCATTTGTGTCTAGATTAGGCCGTAGTCCATCTTTCAATGGCTACGATCGGTCCTAGGTACACAAACAAAGTCATGAGTCGAGATCCTCTCTCCACTCCGCTAGATTAGGGTTAGGATTGATGCCTTCAGGTAACACTGATAAAATGTGCGAAGATTAAAAAACTTTTCCTTTGGGGTTAGGATGTAAATCCCATTCATTTCCAAAGATCTCATAGGATTACTCATTCATGATCCATCTGTTGAAAGCAATCTTATGCTATCTCATCTCATCTTGATCTCATCTTGTTGTTGATATCCATCATTCAGATTTTAGATCTGGTCCTTGACCCTACTTTTGTCATTCTTATGGCCATGGTCTATTATCTGAGCCATTGATTGATCCAATGTTTATCATATATCTTTTACCCCTGGATCATATCGAAATCATTGATGAAAAAGTTTGATCTCACCTGTATTCTTTGAGTGCATGATCGTTGTTGAGATCGAAACTTATTTTGATTAAGGATGTTTATCGTTCCTGACTCTTTCATTCCCAAAAGAAGAACGGTTATACCCAAAGAACACCTTAAGGAATAGATTGAGGATTCTTTCCAAATTAACATACCCGTTGATGTATTTCAAGATTACTCTTTTCTCTATTTGTTCAGAATCTTTATCTCATGATTATTGATCTAGTATGTTAACTTCCAATCAGGATTCTGAAAGATAGCAACCATCGCTTCAAAAAAGGGCACCCAAGCTAAACCTACCTGGTCTAGACCTACCTCAGTGTCTAGACTTGTTCGTCATTTTGATCCCACTGTGTCACCAACAGCACCTTTACCATCTTCACCAGAGTTGTCAGGTTCTTTTGAAGTCAACCAAATGGCTAATGATCCAGTGGACCCCATGATAACTATACAGGAAATGTTGAGAAATATGTGTCGAGATATAGCAGGGTTGAAAGATGAGGTGACTCATCTAAAAGACCAGAGTACTCAAAAGGTCTCTACTTCTAAAGATCCCACCATTCAGCCTCCTCCGGCCACATCTCCTAACCTCACCAGACCAGTCATCTCTCCCGTAGAGATCGATCTAGAAGATGAGCAATATGCTGGGGAATACTTTGTCCCTCCGGTTAACAAGGAGAATGAGTTGTTCGATAAGTATGAGAAGATGGCTCGTGACATTGAGAGCATGAAGGTTCAAGCGTCCAAGGGATTCGATATTTCTGAATTTCTGGTGTCCCCTAATGCCATATTCCCGCCTAAGTTCAAGGCACCAGACTATGACAAATATGATGGAACTGGGTGTCCGAGAAACCACGTCAGATGGTTCATCACTCTTTCCCAGCAGCATGGCTTAAGTCGAGAGCAGATGGCTCATTTGTTTCCTATGTCTCTTATAGGGGTAGCCAAAAGATGGTTTTTGAGGTTGAAACCAGAAGAGATTAGGACATTAGAAGAAATCTCTAACCGATTCGTAGAACAATTCTCCATGGAGGAAGGGATCGAGGTCACTAAAAGAGATCTGAAGCTGTTGAAGCAGAATCCTCAGGAGACATTCACATCTTTCATTAGGCGCTGGAGGCGCAAGTCTGCCCAACTGAGCCATAGAATGTCAGAGGAAGACCAGATAAAGTTGGTCCTCAAGAGCTTGTCCCCGCAGTACTTTCACTTCATGGCGCCGCAGCACTATCAGAATTTCGATCATTTGATTAAGACCGGCACCCAGATCGAGGATGCTATTGCTAAGGGCCTCCGAGCCAAAACGCTATCTGATGTCCGAGAGGGGAAGAGGCCTATGATCCAACCGAAGGAAGTACAAGCAGTCAGTTATACCAGACCAGTGGCCAAGCCTGTTGATGAAGTTGTTAGACCAATGGTGACGAAGTAGTTCAGGCAGTTTGACCCATTACCATTTCCACTGCCCATGATACTTAAGAAGTTGATCAGAGACAAGAAGATCAGACTTCCGGATGTCAAACCTGTACCTAATCCGCTGCCCGGAAACTGGAGAAGGGATCAATACTGTGAATATCACAGGGGCCCGGGACACATGACTGAGAACTGTTTGGCCTTGAAGCACGCGATTCAGAACATGATCGATAAAGATGAGCTTGCAGTTGAAAGGCCGAATATCACTCAGAATCCTCTCCCCAACCACCGTGCTGTTGCTCCTCCCACTACAAACGCTATCTTTGTAGATGAGCCCATCCTTGATCCCTCTACTCTCATTTGCGCTATTACATCTGATAAAACATATGTTTTGAAGTTTGACGATGAAGAGCTCAGAGAATTCAGAGAAAAAGAACCTTATGTGCTGTCGTTTGACGATGCTGAACTCACTGAGTCATCTTCAGCCCAGTCATATGCGCTTCAGAATGTTGGTCTGGAAGAAGCAAAGGAAGCCACCTATGTTCTAAGGATGGAGGACTTTGAAGAGGATGTCAGTAATGCACCTTATGTTTTCAGAACGGACGAAGACGAACTGCTGTTGCTGGATGATCAGTGTAACGAGATGCGTCACATGACCCGAGGTGGGCGAGTGTTCAAACCACCAGAATTGAGTGTAGAAAACCCGGCAGGGGTTGCAAGAAACTCAGAAAATCAGAGGCAGAATAAAGTGAGCGCAGACGAAGAAGATGAGAGCCTGTTAAAGCAGCTGAAAAAGACTCAGGCTAATATCTCGGTATGGGGTTTACTAATGGCCTCATCGAAGCACAGAAAGCTAGTCCTTCAAGAGCTTAATGCAGCACAAGTTTCTGTTAATACCTCACCTGACGAGCTTGTCAGTCTCGTAGCCATGGCCAGAGCTGCGAAAACATTGTCATTCGCTGATGACGATTTACCTCCTGAGGGCCGAGACCATACTAAGCCTCTTAAAATCACAGTCTTCTGTAACAAGAAGAAGGTGCCAGAGGTGTTGGTTGATAACGGCTCTGCACTGAATGTTTGCCCATTAAGCACCGCAGCAACCCTGGGGTTCAGTCCTGAGAATTTTATTCCATCCGAGCAGGGTATTCTAGCATATGATGGCACTCGCCGAGATGTAATCGGGACTTTGGTCACTGAGATACAGATTGGCGGAGAAGACTTTGAGGTAGAATTTCAAGTCTTAGATATTAAAGCTTCATTCTTACTGTTGCTTGGCCGTCCTTGGATGCACAAGGTCGGGGTTGTTCCGTCTACTCTCCACCAAAAACTGAAGTTCATTCGCAGGAACAGAGTGATAACGGTAAAGGGGGATCCTGATCTCGAGATAGGGCAGATCACTCCGGACATAACTGGGGAAAGATCCGAAGATATCAATTTGACGGGGTTTTCACTAGAGGTGACTACGATCACTTTCAAAGAGGCTTTGAATGAGGAAATTTGTTTCCTGACCAGTACGAATTCGAATGTCATCAGAATGATTCGCCGACAGGGCTATATGCCAGGCGCCGGGTTAGGCAAATATCATCAGGGTTTGACCGAGTTTCCTGTGTTCAAAACATTCAATGGTTTGTTCGGACTGGGTTACAAGCCTACAAAGAAGGAAATTGTAGAGATGAAGCAGTTGATGCTGAAATGGGCAGAAAACCGTCGTCGGGGCTTGGGGTTACCAATGGCACCCATTGATTTGAAAATGAACGGCCGATTCCGAAAAGAAGGCGCAGCCTTTCCTTTCTGTGGCTTTGCAGAGTTTTGGTTGGATGAGAGCACAGGGCAGATGCTTCCGGGGTTTGAGATTTTCTTCGATCTTGAGCTAGAAGATGAGCCAGTGGGTATGCAGATTGTAGAGACAGAGTCTGAGGCTGATTGGACAGAGCACATAGAGCCGAGTCTTCTGAATTCACTTTTTCAAGAAGGGTCACAGACTGTGGCCGTGATTGGCAGGAGCCCGCTGATACTGGACCCAACTCGTCTTATCACCCCGGCTGAGGAACCTCTGACTAACTGGACTTCTCAAGTCCTACCCCAGGTTATTTTCCAGTACAAACGAATCCCTTCAGAAAAGTCAGTCGTCCATAAATACGTGTCAGTCTCCGGGTTTGATTCAGAGTCTATATCTTCTAATGAGTCTTTTGATGCAGGTACCATAGATGACCATTCACCTGAGATCGGCGACGTTTCTTCCTTTTCAAGCGAGATTGAGTTGGAGTCTGTTCATAATAAAGCATCTGTTGCTGTTTCCTTTTATAGTCCTGAGTCAGTTGACGCAGGTGTCAACATTTCCATCGAGTCTGTAAAAATGAGTCCAAAGTTCATTGTACCCCCCGATGAGGGTAATTCGTCTGTTGATGTATATGATTCAAATTCCAATGAAATGAAGGATTCTTCTTTTGAGTACATTCCTGTCTCTATTTCATCTGCTGAATCTGCTCTAAAATCTGATAATCTTAAAAATAACAATCAAGACTCCCCCTCTGATGAGGATGCCGACGAAACTCCCCCTGAAATCAGACATATGATCCAACAGGAGGAGAGTCGCCGAGCAAAACCACTTGATGAGGAAGTTGAAACTGTGAACATTGGTGATGAAACCTCAATTCAGGAAATAAAGATCGGCAAAACTTTATCTCCTGAAGAACGTGAGGAATTGATCACCCTGCTTAAAGAGTTCAAAGAAGTTTTTGCTTGGTCTTACGATGATATGCCAGGATTAAGTGAGGAAATCGTCCAGCACAGATTACCCTTAATCCTTGGTGCTAAGCCAAAGAAGCAAAAACTCCGAAAGCTCAAAACAGAATGGGAGTTGAAAGTCTATGAAGAAGTGAAGAAATTGTTAGAAGTAAAATTCATCCAGGTGGTGGAATATCCTGAATGGCTCGCTAACATAGTACCGGTGCCCAAAAAGGACGGGAAAGTCAGAATGTGTGTTGATTTTAGAGATTTAAACAAAGCAAGTCCTAAAGATGACTTTCCTCTTCCAAGCATTGATCTCCTGGTGGATAACACTGCTGGACATGCTCTTTTATCCTTTATGGACGGATTCTCAGGGTACAATCAGATTAAAATGGCACCTGAAGACATGTTGAAGACAGCGTTCATCACTCAGTGGGGTACATATTGCTATAGAGTGATGCCGTTTGGCTTGAAAAATGCTGGTGCTACATATCAAAGAGCTGCCACGACTCTTCTTCATGATATGATTCACAAAGAGGTTGAAGTTTACGTTGATGACATGATCGTAAAGGGGAAGACTCGGCCTGAGCACACTGTTGCCCTGAGAAAGTTTTTTGAGCGGATCAGGAAGTATCAGCTTCGTCTGAACCCGAGTAAATGTGTATTTGGCGTTACGTCAGGAAAACTCTTGGGGTTTATGGTCAGCGAAAGAGGGATCGAAGTGGACCCGCAAAAGATCAAGGCGATTCAAGAAATGCAGCCGCCGACGACAGAAAGGCAGATCCGAGGTTTCCTTGGCAAAGTTCAGTATCTGAGACGGTTCATAGCACATCTGACGATGACGTGTGAACCCATTTTCAAGCTTCTGAAGAAGAATTCCTCGAACAAGTGGAATGAAGAGTGCCAGGAGGCTTTTGAAAAGGTTAAGCAATGCCTATCATTGCCCCCTGTTCTTTCGCCAGTTATTCCAGGCCAACCGTTGCTGTTGTACTTATCTATCACGGATACAGCGATGGGTTGCATGCTTGCTCAGCAGGATCTTGAGTCTAAGAAAGAAAGACCCATTTACTACATCAGCAAGAAGATGCTAGAGTATGAATTAAAATACACTGTTTTGGAGAAGACTTGTCTCGCATTAGTTTGGGCAACCCAGAGGCTTAGACATTATTTGCTTTCAAACAAGGTTCTTCTGCTTTCACGAATGGACCCTCTAAAGTACTTGTTTGAGAAACCTGCCCTTACAGGAAGGACTGCAAGGTGGTTATTGTTATTGTCTGAGTTCGACATCACTTATGTCGCTCAGAAATCAGTTAAGGGGCGGGTTATAGCTGAACAATTGGCCGATGCTCCAGTTGAGGAGAATGCTGTTCTAAAAGCCGAATTCCCTGATGAAGAAATTATGGATATCGAAGAAGAAGAGGTTCTCAGCACCAAGTGGTTAATGTACTTTGATGGAGCCGTAAACAGTCGTGGGCAAGGAGTAGGTGCAGTCTTGGTCTCCCCGAAGAAAGAATACATTCCTATCTCCATCAAGTTGCAGTTCGAGTGCACCAACAACATGGCAGAGTACGAAGCCTGTATTGCCGGACTTGAAGCAGCCTTAGCTTTGCAGATTCAAGATATTGATGTGTTCGGGGATTCCATCCTGATCATTTACCAGATTAATGGGCAATGGAAAACTCGAGAAGATAGATTGATCCCTTATAATATGTATTTGGAATCTCTAGTCCAGAAATTCAAGAGCGTCACATTTACTCACTTATCAAGGACCAGAAATCATTTTGCTGATGCTTTGGCCACTTTGGCCTCGATGTTAGATATCTCCGCTACAATGGAAGTTCAACCGTTAGCCATCAGACTGCAATGGGCACCTGCGCACGTAAATGCTATAGAGATTTCAGCTAGATGTCCAGATGGGAAGCCTTGGTACACAGATATCAGAAACCTCATTTCAGGCAAGGGTCATCCTCCGGAAGCTTCAAGCAAGGAAAGGAAAACTCTCCAGAAGTTATCTGCGAATTTCATCATTTGCGGTGAAGAGCTGTATAGAAGGTCATTTGATGGCATACAACTCCTTTGTGTTGATGAAGATAAAGCTGCGGAGCTTATTGAGCAGACTCATGAGGGTGTTTGTGGACCTCATATGAACGGGAAGATGCTATCTAGAAAGATCCTTAGACTTGGATTCTATTGGCCTACAATGGAAACAGACTGCTTCGCATTTGTAAAAAAATGCCATAAGTGTCAAGTCTATGCGAATCTTATTCATGTTCCTCCTTCGGAGTTGCACTCCCTGACTTTGCCGTGGCCGTTTTCGGTATGGGGAATAGACATCATTGGGAAGATTTATCCGAGATCCTCGAGCGGACATGAGTACATTCTGGTGGCTATTGATTATTTCACAAAGTGGATAGAGGCTGCATCTTATGCTTCCATCACTTCGAACACAGTTGCGAAGTTCATCCGTACCAATATAATTTGCAGATACGGAGTACCTCACGAGTTGATTTCAGATAATGGATCACATTTCAAGAAAGAGGTGTTACACCTGTGTGAAGAGTTCAAGATAAGGCATCACAAGTCGTCTCCTTACAGGCCGCAGACGAATGGGGCCGTTGAAGCAGCAAATAAGAACATCAAAGTCATTATCAGTAAGATGACTGAGACATATAAGGACTGGTCGAACAAACTTCCTTATGCCTTATGGGCTTATAGAACATCGATCAGGTCTTCAACAGGCGTGACTCCGTATTCTTTGGTGTACGGAATGGAGGCTGTTCTCCCTGTTGAGTTAAGAATCCCCTCTTTGAGAGTGATGGTGGAGGCCGATCTGCCAGAGTCAGAATGGGCAAAGGCCAGACACAATGAGCTACAGATGATAGATGAGAAGAGGCTGAGAGCCTTGTATCATATCCAGGGATATCAGAGACGGATTGAGAGAGCTTTCAATAAGAAGGTTCGTGTCCGAGATTTGAAGCCTGGAGATCTTGTATTGAAGTCCTACAGGGCACCGGTATTTGACCCAAGAGGAAAATTCAGGCCAAACTGGTCTGGTCCTTACATTGTTGATGAAGTCCTGCCTGGAAAAGCCGTAAGACTCCTCAATGAAAATGGAGAAAAATTAAATGAACCTACAAACCTGGATCAATTAAAGAAATATTATGCTTAAATACACTAGGAGGCCATCCTTGGACGATTTAAGCTTCAAGCCATACCCAAATATTTTAAACTATTTGCAAACCCTTTGGGCCTAGAAAAGAATGAATGATGAAACCCCCTTTTGCTAAAAGAACCTTTGAGCCGAAAGAAAGTCAAAATTTATTTGTTAAACTTAAACCAGGGGCATCTTTTATGACTTTCGTCATAAAAGATTTTACGTCCGAACTACACGTGACCTGATTCCCAATTTCTTTGGGGATACGTAGGCAGTCTGGAGGATCCAGATTCGGTCAAAATACATGCAAACATACCAAATTCTAACCGGTTTGAACCTAAGCCTACCCGAAAGTCCTTCTAGTGTACTCAGGCCCAGGTTTGTAGAGAAACAGAAATAAAGAAAAATGATGGAGTCTTAGACCCGCTAGACTGAAAACCCGCAAGGGCGGTCTAGGCAAAAGTTAGAATCATTCACCCGCTAAGCTGAAAACCCGAAAGGGCGGCTTAGGCAAAAATCAGGGTACTGAGCCTGCTGGATGGAAAATCTGCAAGGGCAGACAGTCCAGGCAAAAATTAAGGCATGCGGTCCGCCGAATCGAAAACCTGAAAAGGCGATTTGGTCATGGCAGTGACTTCATGAGGAGATGGCAGAGCTTTAAAAGCCAGCTTAACTTTCAGCTTCTTTGGCACCTTCTCAAAGTCTAAGTAAGCGCCATCAAGACTTCTTCTGATACTCTTTGAGTTAGAGAGGTTGAAACCGAGCAATCTAAAGGGATAATAGCCATGACGAAAATACCAAAAAGGGGGTTGAAGTACCTTTAAACGCGGTATTCAAAAGATTCCAAGAGTGGTTGACTTTTACCATTTTAAAAAAAAAAAAAAAATCTTATCAGACTAAGAAGCAGATTTCAGTCTCTCTTAATGTTCGAGTCGTGTGTTCGTCAGTTGTCTCGTTCGTGGTTTGTCAAAGTGTTTCCTTGTTGAGTCGAGGTCAGTTGTCAGAATCCTGTTTAGTTAAAATCCCTCCCCAAGCCGGGGTGGCAAGAAAAATAAAGGGTAAAGCAGAACTCTCAGGAGAAGCAGAGAATTTGTGGCTTTTGTGAACAAGTACAAAGTAGAGCAGAGTTCGGAAGATTGATAGGCTTTTAGCCCAGTTCCAACGTTAGCAGATGGCAGTGATGAAGCAGGATTTTGAGCAGAACCATGTTCTTGTATTTTTAAGAGCCTTATAAGCCCAAGTGTTCATCAGAAAAGTTTGTAACCCCAAGTGTACATTAATGAAAGCCTTTGGCCCATTTTTCTTGTGTTGCTCTCCAAATGAATTTTGTTATGGAAGTAATCATACTAGGGGCATCTTTTATGACTCACGTCATAAAAGATGTCAAATACACATTGATATTTGAAATGGACATTCTCCTCAAATAGAGACTAGAGAGTTTGAACATGCTCTTTTGGTTCAAGCTCTCCTGTCGAGTATTTGGTTCGTGTTGCTTTGGTAAAGCTTCAATCTCTAAAAAAAATAAAATAATAATAATAATAATAATAAGAAGAATGACTCTTTGAGCGTGGCATTTGGGACTTTTTAAGTGTCCGCAGTGTGTCCCTACCTAACAAGTTGGGAGTCAGGCATACCTGTGAGGGGGTTTGTATGGATCCGTGTTGCATGACGGGCATACAAATCTGGATTTATATGGAACCGTGTTACACCACGGGCATATAAATCTGGGATCTTATGAGATAATTTAGCAATTCCTTTGTTGATGTGAGACTCTTTGAGTAGTTGAGACCCTTCGAGTGTTACAGACTCTTCGGGTAGTTGAGACTCTTTGAGTATAAATGTTTTGTGTTGATTTGAGACTCTTTGAGTAGTTGAGACCCTTCGAGTGTTACAGACTCTTCGGGTAGTTGAGACTCTTTGAGTATAAATGTTTTGAGACTCTTTGAGTAGTTGAGACCCTTCGAGTGTTGCAGACTCTTCGGGTAGTAGAGGCTCTTTGAGTATAAATGTGTTTTGTGTTGATTTGAGACTCTTTGAGTAATTGAGACCCTTCGAGTGTTGCAGACTCTTCGGGTAGTTGAGGCTCTTTGAGTATAAATGTTTTTTGTGTTGATTTGAGACTCTTTGAGTAGTTGAGACCCTTTGAGTGTTACAGACTCTTCGGGTAGTTGAGACTCTTTGAGCATAAATGTTTTTTTTGTGTTGATTTGAGACTCTTTGAGTAATTGAGACCCTTTGAGTGTTACAGACTCTTCGGGTAGTTGAGACTCTTTGAGTATAAATGTTTCGCCATGATTTGAGACTCTTTGAGTAGTTGAGACCCTTCGAGTGTTACAGACTCTTCGGGTAGTTGAGACTTTTTGAGTATAAATGATCTTTGTTGATTTGAGACTCTTTGAGTAGTTGAGATCCTTTGAGTGTTAGTTGAGACTCTTTGAGTATAAATGTTTTTGTGATGTATTTGAGACTCTTTGAGTAGTTGAGATCCTTTGAGTGTTATAGACTCTTCGGGTAGTTGAGACTTTTTGAGTATAAATGATCTTTGTTGATTTGAGACTCTTTGAGTAGTTGAGATCCTTTGAGTGTTACAGACTCTTCGGGTAGTTGAGACCTTTTTTTAGTATAAATGTTTTGCGTTAATTTGAGACTCTTTGAGTAGTTAAGGCCCTTTGAGTGTTACAGACTCTTCGGGTAGTTGAGACTTTTTGAGTATAAATGTTTTGCGTTAATTTGAGACTCTTTGAGTAGTTAAGGCCCTTTGAGTGCTACAGACTCTTCGGGTAGTTGAGGCTCTTTGAGTATAAAGATTTCTATGTGTTTGAAGCTCTCTGAGTGTTTGATTTGAGACTCTATGAGTGTTACATACTCTTTGAGTAATTTGATTTGATATTGTTTGAAGGGTTGATTTACGTCTGCATCGATAGTGGTCTGCTTTCTTTGAGGTAATTTCATTGGGTTCGTTTTCTTAAAAGCTTTATTTTAACAGAGTATGTTTGTGTTTGCTTTAAAAGAGTCTTTGCGTATTGATTTAAATAGTTGAGTTGTGAGTATTAGAGAGAAGCCATCTCATTGAGATGTCGTGATTGCCGAGTTACGGGTCGGTGAGAGGTTATCTCCCATTTGCTTGTTGTTTATGAGTCTCTTAATGTTACTTTGTTGTGTGCCCTTGTGAATACCACCCTTAGAAACCGAGAACCCAAAAATTTGCTTTGCTTTTGGGTCAGTCAAAATGTGTCGTCTGTTCAGCTTTGCCATTCGCGTGTTACACACGCTCTGCCAAAGAGGGGCATCTGTAGACACCCCATTTTGATCGGACCGAAGTTCGCTATGCTTGGGCGAAACCCCATCCAATCATTTCCGCCATGTTTCGCACTTTTCCGTTAAGTGTTGAGAGAGATTATTCCCAAGAATTCGAGCAAGAGAGAATTTGGATCCGATTGATGGGCCCATCTTGAGCATTTGTTTAGATTTGGATCAAACAGGGTGGCCCGCGCATTGTTTTAGTGAAAAATGAGTTTTGAACCTACTTCGATCCAACACCTAAAGATGATCATCAAGAGAACGGTCAAGATCTCAGAGAAGTCGTTTTAACAACCAATTTTGTTACGATCATCAGGTTGAGTTACTCGGATCAGCCCATTGAAATGATTTAGGAGGACACAACCTACTTAGGTAGGGGACCCATCAATTGGATGGTCTGGATCGTCATAGAGGAATGATTTAAGGGGGCACAACCAATTTACATTGCGACCCACCATTTGAACGGTCAAGATCATCAATTGTCGCCCATCAAATGGACGGTTCGGATCATCAAATGGGAGTGATTTAAAAATGGGGTAACATATTCACATTTTGATCTATTGGATGGCTTGGATCAGCCCATAGGATTGATTAGCGGAGCACAAATTAAATCACATTGTCGCCCATCAAATGAACGGTTCCGATCATACTTTGGAGTGGGGCATATGATTTTATGCACAATTGGGAATTTGGTCACATATGGGACCCATTTGGATTATCTTTTACCTACTCAAAAGGACTTTAAAAAACATGCATGGGGCCACACACATGTCAAAATTCAATGTCCACAATGGTGGCCACCTACCATGGAATATGTCCACAATGGTGGCCACCTACCATGGAATAAGTCCACAATGGTGGCCACCACCCTCCCATTCCTTTGCTATAAATGGTTCAATGAGGGTGAGTAAGGGAAAGAACTCATTTCTCTTCTATCATGTGTTCTAACAAAGTTGCTATGTGGGGTTGAAAAGAAAAAAGAAAGAAAAAGAAACAAGAAAAGAAGAAAAAGAAACAAAAAAGAAGGAAAAAGAGAAAGAAAACGGAAGCGATCGCACGGAGGCGGGATTTTCGAGTTTTTCGGCTCTCGGATTCGGCGAGGATTTCGATCACAGGTAGGTACACCGTTCTCGGAATTTTTTTAGAATTATTTGGTATATTTTCGGATTTTTGCATGATTTTTAACAAAGAAAACTAAACGATATACTAAACAGATTCCAAAAATAATGAAATTTCGTGGGAAAATAATATGATAATGATACATTCTACCATGAATTTGTGAGAATTTTTGGATTTTGTTTGGTATATAATTTTATGCTTTCTTTGAAAATCAGCAGATTTTGGGGGAATTTGTACTGACATTAGATCACAAAGAAAATTCTTAAAATTTTTACAGTAGTCTTATATCTCATATTTCTTGCTTCTATAAAAGTTTCAATTACTTTGGATCTTGTTTTACATGGGATGTAGTGTTAATTCATAATCTGGTCTAACAATTGAAAAATTCGAAACTGATAGTAAATAGTTTTCTAAATTCATGAAAATCTCACAGCATGCTACTTTCACTTATATCTTACTAATGTAGAAATTTCATGGAATTTAGATTTCTATTTCTAGTAGTTTCTGTGTTATTTTTTCAATCTGGTCAATTAATTGTTAAATCAAAATTAAATATGAGCTTAATGTAAAAAACTATTAAAATCTTCCAGCAAGCTACATCTCATCATATCTTGCTGCTGTATAAGTTTCAACTCATTTCGAATTCGTTTGCAACAATTTCACTTGTAAAATCACTCATATGCTTAAAATTGATAAAATCCATTGAAAATCCGAAATTAATTGAAAATCACCTGAAAATCTCTAAAGAACCTTAAATCTCTGTCATATATTAATCCTTAATACATTGAAACAGAAATCTTGGGATCTTTAGATTTCCCTGGAAAAATGGCCAATGCATCCATAATCGTATCTCAATTGCAACCGATCTTTGACAAATTTGAATACTTAAGCTATAGCACGTTGTTGGCTCCGAGGTTCACTGTCCACGGAAATCCTGAGATATGCCAGGCAATAAGATGCTATAACCTAAGTATTAAATTGCGCAAGGAAAGAGCGCACGATTCCCTTCGTTGGATGCTATCCTGGGCCGAAACTGGTGAACCCTAGAACCATTGGTAATCCTTGAATGTCCAAAAACTGAAAATCCTTGAAATCTAAAATTCATTAACCTCGAGAATTTAAATCGATTTGTCTTGTGTCTCTCGGAACTATTGGATTATGGTTTCCGTCTTAAGAACCATTAGAGCCCACTTTAGGAACACTGGTGTCGTGTAGTGTCCTAAGTTTTAGGGAGTCCTAGAGTTAGGAGTCCAGCCTCATCACGGACGCTTGCTATGTATAGCAACCGTGCCATAGGTCTAGTTACACTAGTCACCCGATCTTTCCGTAGGACAAGCCTAGTAAACTAGGATGTAGGCTAACCTGCATTAGTCTAAGGGACAACTTGCATTTAGATAAGAATCATATAGCATCTTAGATGGAATCCTAAAATAATAAAATCCTCAACTTGAATTAAATAACTTCTCTTAAAACTGTTGAAACAGTCAATCCCGTCTAGGTCGGTGTCTTAGTTGAGTTAGGCATATGTAGCTTAGCTTAGGTGCACCGAACTACGTCGACTCTGATCCCAGTGAGGCTTGGGTACGTAGGCAGCTTGGATGTCTGACGGCATACCACCCGCGAGTCGGCACCACAACAAATTGTGGTGTTTTGGATATTAATTTTCTTATAAATGCTTAATCAAATCATTTAGGGCTTTCCATGAAATTAGAATTCTAGGAGAACTTTCACTTAGATTGAACCCAGACAAATTAATAAATCAAGATACACATTTAGGATTCCCATTGAAATTAGATTTTAGGATGCATGTCACTTAGTTCGCACATTAACATAGGGTTGAATGAGCCATTTAAAATAAATTTAAAAGAGTTAACTTTTAGAATTGAAGACCGATTATCGGGCAGGAATGGTGCATATGGTGGATAAATCCCCATACCTTCCATTCTTGTAACCAGGTAGCGAGTCTAGATTTCTGGTTAATTATGGGTCCTAGATCCCACATCTAGGTGGCGACTCTGTCAGTCTCTTTTGTGTGGAATTCGGATTGTCTTAGTGATCCCAAGTTCACATAAAAGACGAATTAAAATCAATAATGAAAGGCACACGCCAATCGCGTGGGTACGAGAGACCAAGAGAAGAGAGCGCGGCGGCTCGCGCCCCACGCCCCTCTCGCGGGATCGGGGCCCACAATGAGTAAGCCTAAAGTTTGTAATCCAAAAGCTTATTGATAATGACCTACTTGTCTTCTCACCAAAGCCAAATGTAGTCACCAATCCCCTGCCAAACCATGTTGTTCCACCTCCAGCCAATGTCAATGCCATATTTTTGGACAATCCTGAGTTTGATCATTCTACCTTAATTCATACATTTGATTCCCAACATCACCCTCATATCCTTAACTGGGTAGGAATAGAAGAGGAGGAGAAGAAGCTCAGAAAGGCAGCCCTACCAGAATTGAAGTCGGAAGTTTATTTTGTTGAAAAATCAGAAGTTTGTTCAGATACTATTCTTGTTGTGGATGATGCACCAGAAGTTGAAGTTCCACTTATTGCAGCTATCCAAGACAAAGGAAGTTTCGCTAAATCTCAGACTCAGACAGTTGCAACCAAAGAAAGTCTTTCCGATTAAAGTTTATGTCTTTATCAGTTCATGTTTAGTCTAGTTGTGTTGTCCAGTTCTTATATTTAGTTACAATAAGTGCCTAGTCTGGGCGAGTTATTATTTCCTGCATTTATTTTGAGTTCAGAATTGTGAATCCTGAGCCTGTTCAGGAAGAGTCAGCAAATGTAATTTCTTCTCATTCAATAAAATTTCTTTCTCAGTACATTCGAGTGTATGCTTCTGACTTAAATAACAATAATAAAAAAGATCCCTCCTAGGAAAAGGATAAAAAGGTCAATGAAACTCCACTTGAGTTACAGCAAATGCTTAAGCAAGAGAAGGGACGTTAAATCCTGCCTTTCAAAAAAGAAATTGAAATTATAAACATTTGAGCTTAAATTTTAATCCAGGAAATATGAATTGGGAACACATTACCCTCAAAGGAATGCAAGAAATCAATAAACCTATTACAAGAATACGGAAAAAGCCTCACTTGGTCTTACAAAGATATGGAATCGAAGAATGAAGAAACATACATAAGGGGCATCAGTTAAGGCCACCTCTTATGTTTGCAATGGTCAAATCTATCAGAACTAATCTGCGGACACAAAAATAGTTCAAGATCAAATATCACAATCCAGTTATCAATACAAAGAGTACTTTGTCCATTTCCCAGAAAATCTAAATACCTTTGGAGATGAAGAATCGAGGTTCGAATTCAAACAGAATGAGTCAAGAACTAGATAAAGCCTTCAACAAGACCCTTACCTGGAAATGCCGTCAAACTCCAGAAAAAAAAATTCTATCATTGAACAGCGGAAAGCCTTCTTTGGCCGAGTAAATCCCAGAAAATTAAAACCCTAAAAAGGAAAAAATCAAATCCCTTTTCAAACCCCTTTGAGCCTGAATAAAATTTTCTTTCAAAAGCCATCACACTAGGGGCATCTACCCTGAACTACGCGCGACCTGATCCCTACACTGGGGTACGTAGGTAGCCTGGCAAAACTAAGTTCGGTCGAAACAAAAAAAAAAAAAAGAAGAGAAAAAAGCAAAACCATCAATGAAAGCTTCTAAACTATAGGCAGCTACCCTGAACTACGCTCGACCTGATTCCTATGCTGAGATACGTAGGCAACCTGTATACACAGGTTCGGTTGAAATTTGCATAAACCTCAAGCTTTTACTTCAATGAACCTTATCCTACCCATAAAGTCCTTCCAACGTACAATGGAAAGGTTCCAGGCAAATAAAAAAAAACAAGAAAAAAAAAAGGAATTTGAAGACCTGCTAGGCCGGAAACCCGCAAGGGCGGTCTAGGCAAAAGTTAAGGTCATTCACCTGCTAAGTTGAAAATCCAAAAGGACAGCTTAGGCAAAAATCAAGGTACAAGCCCGCTGAAATTAAAACCCGAAAAGGGTAGTTCAGGCAAAAGCTAGGGCAGACGGTCCGCCAAGTTGAAAACCCGAAAAGGGCAACTTGGTCATGGTAAGGGTTATCCAAAAAGGCTACATTCGACGTTTTCATAGAGTGATCCATCAATTGAAAATTACTCAGAATTTCAAGAAAGTCAGGCTAGACTACATGTAATTCTTGGAACTAAGGGCATGAAAATCAAGCAACCCAAGGAGCGGTAATAACATCCATGAAGTAATACTGTTTTAAAGAACATGTTCAAATGTTTACCAATTGATAAATTATTCTCTGAAAGGCAAGACTTACCAAAAAGAAATGTTAAAATTCAGAAGCATCACTGTCTTTTATTCCAGTCATTGTATTCAAGTCTATTCTCTTTCAGAATCTTTCATTTTTTTTCAAATAGTGCCTTTTACCAATTCTTCACTTTAATGCAAGTCGATTGTCGTCCTCGTGTCATAAGGTTACAACTGTTTCGGTGAAGAGGTAAGGTATCACTTTTACTTGCAAATACATCAGAACCAGATTTATCTTGAAGACTTCAAGAGCCAAATGAGAGAAGCCGGTTTAAGCAAAGCCAGTTTTAAAAAAGAGAACTCAGAAATGAGAACTTCAGAAAATCCAGTACCATGCCATGGAAGGACACTTTAGGCTTGGAAGAATCTCAGATGCAATGATGATAGAAAAATTTTCCTCAGATATCTTCAAGGGCCTACATTTGTTAAAAAAATATTGTCATGAGTTCACCAGTTCTTGAATGTCCTTTCTTGTTAAAGACATGAAACATCCAGGTCCCCTGCGGTAAAGCCCTTTATAGAAAAAGTTTTCCAACTCCCAGGTTTTCCAAACACCCAGTCTCAATTCCATCAAGCCCCATCAATATCCTTACATCCTAATCTTTCTTCCATCAGTTTCAATCCATCCTAATCCCAATCCATCTCGATTTTCATCTCCATCACAATCACTTTTTTTTCCAAAGTTTCAAAATCCATTATTCTATTGCTCATAATCCATCATTCATTCTTAAATCATTCCAGCTACCCAGAGCTTTCAAGTTTACAATCCATACTCATTTCATTCAAATACTCTTCAGACATCTAGCTCAGAAAATCATGGTCAAGATTGTCTCACATTATGAGAGGCCTTCTTGGTCGCTTCCAGAAAAATCCTATTCTAAATTACCAGGCTGTAGTGTTTAGATTAGGTATACCAGCCTCCAGAAAAATCCTATTCTAAATTACCAGGCTATGGTGTTTAGATTAGGTCTACCGGCTTCCTGAAAAATCATATTCTAAATTACCAGGCTATGGTGTCTAGATTAGGTCTACCAGCTTCCAGAAAAATTCTATTCTAGATTACCAGGCTATGGTGTCTAGATTTGGTCTTCAAATTACCAGATTTCAAAAAAAAAATCATATTCTAGATTACCTGGCTATGGTGTCTGGATTAGGTCTACCAGTTTCCAGAAAAAATCATATTCTAGATTACCTGACTATGGTGTCTAGATTAGGACTACCAGATTTCTAGAAGAAATCCTATTCTAGATTACCTGGCTATGGTGTCTAGATTAGGTCTACCAGTTTTCAGAAAAAATCATATTCTAGATTACCTGAGAATGGTGTCTAGATTAGGACTACCAGATTTTCAGAAAAATTCTATCCTAGATCACTAGGCTATGGTCTCTATATTAGGTCTCCTATCATCATCTTTTCAATTATCTGTAACCTTCACCCACACTTCTATCATCCCATCTTGCATCATTATGATAGACAAGCATGTTGCATGAAAAAATAATAAAAATCACAAAAATTCTGCATTTAGGATTGCATTGCATTGGGGGTATCAGGTTGTTTTGTTTGGAATATTTCCTTAAAATTGCCATAGAAATACAAATTGATACATCACATCGTCCATCTGAATTGGGCTATTGTTAGTTAAAGTTCCGCAAAATGAGAATGTCTCTTTAGCTTTGGCATGCGGTTACTAAGTAACATTTTCCAAAGAGGGGCATCTGTAGACACCCTCATTTTCCTACACTTTAACCAACAATAACTTAATATATTGATCCGTGGAATTTCACTGATAAAATATGCATCCTCAAATTTCCTGAAAACCAAAATGATAAAGAGATGTACCTAGTAAGATGATTAGATCCGAAAAATTGAAAAAATGCTCTGATTGGTGACTATAGAGTATTAAATCCATGTAAGAGTCCCTCTATTATGGATTTATATGTTTTAGGTCATTAATGTCTCGATTTGACTTTACGGATCTTCAATCGAGACAAAATAAGCTAGAGTCACTCACAGCCCGGGACCTTATTCCATTTCGAGACCCGATTTCCGTAAATCGTTATATCAATGGTAGATCTTAACCTGGGTGTCTTTCTTTACCAAGAATTTATGATCAATTAGTCAAAATAATATCAATCAAGGTTAATCTCAAATCAGGATTAAACATTGGGTTACTTAACTAAGCAAAAAACTAGTGAAAAGTCACGGATCAAGGAGGGATAAGTGAGATCCGTCGAAATCATCCCATTAAATCATTGATAGCAGAACTTTTTGATGTCTCAATCATTGTCAATATCATGGTTTAATGGTTTTAACCGTTGACCCAAAGTTGATCGAATCGGTTGGTTCGTTTAGATCGCCGATTTGCTCGATCTTTGGAAAAACGATCTACAGGCGGAGATCGGGAGCCCTCACTGGTCGAAAATTTCAAAATCAGTATTTTTATGGCAATATTGGGCTTCAAAGAAATAGAAAAAATCAACGATTCCAACGGCGAAAGAATTATCGAAATCGGACTTTAAAATCTCCTAAAAACCGCATTTTTCGATTTTCACATTCAAAATATTTGAAAAATCTTTCACAAAGATTCTAGGGGATTTGGAGGCATCATCTCATCCATTCTTTAGATCCCCTAAGGATTGCAATTGATCTCAACCACCCAATCTTAGTCCATATCTTTGCAAAGATTTCAGGATATTTGGAGATCTCATCTCGCCCGTTCTTTCAATCACATAGAGATTGCAATTAATCGCAGCAATCCAAATCATTGCCATTATCTACAAAGGCAACCAAATTGGACGTTTTCCTTGTCTTGAAATTTGCTTCCAAATCCACAAAGATTCCAAGGACAAGTGGTGTCGTCCTGGACCTTGAATTGTTCCTAAATCTTTAGTGCTTGATCCTGGCCGCATAAGTGCCTGCCATTTTGAACATGGCCATGGCTAAAATGGAAGATACAAAGAAGAGGGAGAATATTCTAGAAAAATTTGATCTTGGTGATTCATTCCCCTTCCTTTTTCCATCACTCAATCTCCACCCTACACCTCTAGGACCCAAAGATGGCAACTCAGCTCCTCCCTCACCTATAAATACCCATGCTCTCTTCTCCTCTAGACAACTCAATACTCCAAGAGAGCCGACACGAAAAAAACCTCAACTCTCTCTCCCATTAGAATTCGCCCCACCCTTTCCCCTCACTCTCCATCTCTCTCCCCTCCCATAAGAAAACCTCCATTCACCCACTCCGCACATCTTGGCCAATCACCATCTATAACTCTTGGCAAAATTTCATCAAAGGATTGGGCTCCGTCGGATTACATCAAAAGGCGAGGATCGACATCAAACTCCGGAAAAATTAAAGGTCATGCAAAATTTCCTAGGGGAGTTTCCAAATTGTGAAGTTCCAAAGTAGGAGAATTTCCAAGTTGGAAAAATCTAAATTAGAAAGGTTTATAATTAGACGTTAAGGAAAGTATCCAATAAGATTTATCGAAATTAGCAAGCTTCTAAAGTGAAAATAAAGTTTAATCCCAATTTTCGGAAATAATCCAACTTTAGTAGTTTGCTAACAAAAGAAATGTTGCATGACCACAATTTTTAGAAGATTCTTGCATTGCTAACTTTTACACCTTCTAATTTGGCCTACTCCTGTGACCCCACCTTTGAGCATCCCCATCACATCCCATGATGACTGACCTCACCCATAACCCATATCAACCGGTCCAATCCCCATCCTTAGCAATCCGGACCCACCCTAACCAAACTGGTCAATCTAAACCTAACTAATCAACCCAACCTAGCAATCCTAAGCTGATCCGGAATCAACCCACCCCGGCCAAAGACAAACTCAGAGCACCTGCTTCAATACACCACTCCATGAAAGACCCTTGTATTCCCTCATCCGAACACCATCAGCCTGCTTCTATCCCATTAACTTCACTCGGTCATCCATCCTATACCTCATCACTCATGGGCCA
Source organism: Tasmannia lanceolata (assembly GCF_043159265.1). Classification (NCBI taxonomy): domain Eukaryota; kingdom Viridiplantae; phylum Streptophyta; class Magnoliopsida; order Canellales; family Winteraceae; genus Tasmannia; species Tasmannia lanceolata. The sequence goes on along the minus strand of NW_027518684.1, from coordinate 28,906,828 downwards.
TCATCTATCCAACCCCAATGCCCATGCCTCACATATCATGCCCATCCCCATTATGCTATCGCAACAGCAGCCATACAATCCAATCTCACCAACCTAATTAGACCACCATTCAACCCATTTGAAACTTACCCAGTAGAACCCAACCCAACCGAACACATCCTGAACTCAATCTGAGTCGCATCCCACACCCTAGCCATACCCCGTTAGACCACCATACCCCATAGCCCACTCGGCCTTGACCCTCCAAATTGCCCCCCAACCTGCACTCAGTTTGTCCCCCAACCTGCACTCAACTTTCACCCCCAACTGCACCTCCAATTCCACCCAACATGCACCCCCAGCTGCACCTCCAATTCCGTCCAACCTGCGCCTAAAGTTGCACCACCAAGTCAACCCGAATCAACCCAAGTTCAACCCGAACCAACGCGACCCAACCTGGTTCAGCCCCAACCCGGTTCGACTCGGACCGAAACCGACTCAACCCAGTTCAAACCAGATCCCCAACCCGAACCCAAAGCCCCTACCCGAACCTTGTATCAGCCACACAATTCGAACCCGCATCACCCCACAAACCCGACCCCGCATCAGCCCACAAACCCGAACCCGCAATATGATCCCACAAAGGTTGTATTCAGTATTCAGTTTGACATGCATCTATGATTATTATTGTTCCCATTAATTTTGTTGAGACTTCAGTATTCAATTTTGACCCTATTTGTTTAACCCTTACTGGGCCTTGGCATGCTTAGACGTACACTTAGAGTAGTATTTTATTATGTACTAAGCTTTTCAGGTTACCGTGGTTTGTAATATTTTTAGACTTTGACCCTTGTACGGAGAAAGAGGAATTGGATGCTTAGCTTCTGAACCAGTTTAGCTTGGAGAATAATTAGATATTTGATTTAGTTTGCGTAAGTAGTATGAAACATGGAGTAAGAATACATGTATGTTTATTTTATCATTCAGGGGAGAGCTGAGATTTGATTCGATTGTATTGAATTGATATTCTTGGGATTTTGATTAATAATGAGTATGGATTTGGTTAAGTTTAATCTGTTATTGGTTTGTAGCCTTTCATGCTGGTGGGATTTATTTTGCAGTTGTACGACGCTGTCTTGTCCTACGCCTAGGGTAGGGGTTTGGAGCGTGACATTAAAGGTTTCAGTTGAAGCATTGAGGTGGGGTTTTGGTTGCATGGAAGGCTAACAACTCTTTGGGTGTGCAAAAGGAAGGCTATTAACAGTACATAGGTCACTGACTTACGCATAGGTCTCTATAGGCTAAAGTCGAAAGTTGGTTGAGATATAGACTAGGCTGAAGCCTGTGGGTTTTGGGTAATCATAAAGAAGATATTAAGGTGGTCGTTTGTGGATAGGAATAAATATTCAAAGGGTACGAAAATTGGGCAGTTTTCAGGACCTAAAACTCGGGAGAAGAGAGGGTTGGTTCATGTGCCATTGGAAGAGTTAAGTGCCTAAAAATCAGGCGATTTATGCAACTCTCGAGTGGATGAAAATCGACCTGCAAGTGGGGCGTCGGGATGGTTGTCAAGCAGGTAAACGGCCGCCTCTATATGGATAAACTTGCACAAAAACAGGTTTGAAATCCTCTATAAAGCAAAGAATAAAGTTAAGAGGATTCAAAACAAAACCCATAGAACCTCAAGCACCTCTGTGCAAAGGGGAAAATAAAAGTAATTTTATTCCCTATTCAAAGCCTATTGAATGATTTACGATGCTTCCCATTTTGTAAATTCTGGTGGACGTACCATACTAGCAAAAGGATTCCCAAAACAACATAAACCTTTCATAAGATAAAAACAATCACAGATTTGTTCAATTCAATATCTTAAAAATTCTACTTTTTCCAAGATTCCTTAACACCCTCAAATTCCTAAATAATATCTACATGTACACAAACTATAGGATTTAAAATAAAGACTAAAATAATCTCCAATAAAAAGAACTCTATTAAACTCTTTGATGAATGCAAACCGTTGATCTGCACGCCTTCTCGACCTCTTAGCGATCTGGGGTGATCGGCCTATGGTTATAATGATCGGGAAATATCTCGTGGTTGATGGAAGATTCATGTCATTTGACACTTGATCAGATGGCTTGGCGGTTGATCTAAGAATCCAAATTGACCCAATCACGTCTTCGAAGCTTTTGGGCATTGATATGCGAGATCTGATCAATCTGATCGTGGATTTGAGTCTTTTGGCCATCGAACGACTGTGATGCACCTGCATCCTTAAACAGAAAGATAAGGAGAGGAAACAAGGTATCATCTAATAAAGCCTCGTCAAAGAGAAATTGCAGAGAACACACCTCTCCCCCTATCTATCTCTCTCTCTCTCTCTCTCTGCTTCTAATTTAGATGCAAATTGGTAAAAACAAAACCACATAAATTTGATTATGATTTTGAACCCTTTACCATTTTTTTTTAAGAAACATAGAAATTCATCCATGATCTCCTTGTAAGAAAACAAATACACTCTCTCTATGAATATAAGCATTACCCAAGACTAAGACAACTAATAGGGAAGACTGGTGCAGGGCCTTTTATTTTCATCCATATTAGATACTAAATTGGCTCACATGGATAGGTTAATTTATAGGCTAGGCTTGTAAGGTGGCTTTTGGTACGTAATCGGAGCCTTCATTGCTCGTAGAGTTGGCTTCTTCTAAAGGCTGGTCGGAGGCTTTTAAGGTGGTGTAGGTTTCTGGGGCACCACATAACTAGGGTTCTCCTGAGGTGGTGTAGGTTGCTGGGGCACCACATAACTAGGGTTCTCCTGAGGTGGTGTAGGTTGCTGGGGCACCACATAACGAGGGTTCTCCTGAGGTGGTGTAGGATTCACGGGCACCACATAGTGAGGGTTCTCCTGAGGTGGTGTAGGATTCACGGGCACCACATAAGTAGGATTCTCCTTCTCAAGTGGCTTATAGCCATAGTCAGCCTGAGAGGGAGTGCTTAGAAACACCACCCCAAGGACAAACACTAACAAATGTGGAAGGAGGGACATGTTTGCTTGGTGGTAAAAGCCTTTAGAGGGAGTTGTCCTTTTATAAAGACTTCGGGCGTGTAGTAAGGGAAATACATGACGACACAACATGGCTTGGGTCTTGTCTGTGGTGGTTAGCTGGTAGAAAAAATGGTTAGTCAAGTTTGTATCTTTGTGTTAAATGTCTATGGGCCCTTTTAGTGTGGAAGACGGGGAAGGGATGCCGGTTCTTAGACGCCAAGAGGGACTGCCTCCACTTTCTCGCTTTCTAATTTATATGCCAAGGCAGTAGTATGTTTTGATAATTGCACTAACTCAACTGCTCTTTTATTAGTGGTATTTTTGCCAAATAGTCCCTGAATTACAAAATTATTGCTAAACAATCCTCACAAATTTCATATTTGCGAAAAGGTCTTCCTTTTAGAAATTATTCACCATAACATCCCTGAAATGAACTTTAGTTGCTTTTCACGGTTACAATTTTTAAAATGACAAGATTACCCACTACCCCCTTTCTCTATCTCATGATATTCATAGTAGGTCCTCCACCTTTGGTTGATCAATGCCGTCCATTTGATAGGCATTGTGTTAGGTATCTAATACACAAAAGTTCTTTCTAATTGGACAATCATAGATCCATCAAACTGTATTTTTGGTTGTTAAACAAGGACGTTCAAAGATTACACATAATCAATGGATTATATTCCACACAAAAAAAAAAAAAAAAAAAAACGGATAGCATATTAAATTGTCCAATTGTCCTATTTTTTGGCCTTTTGAGTTTTGACAATCCAAAGTAAGGTCATTCAGATGGACAGCCGAGATGAATCGAATTTAGGACCACTATTAAGAGTATTAAATGTGGTGGCTTGCTTCTGGCAATTCTCATTGGGGTCAAATATTACATAGTGCATCCTATTACCTTGTCTTTACATTACTGATCATTGGTAGAAATCATGAGGGCTGATAGAAGTCATAGGTGGGCCCTGTCATTCTATAGTGGTCCAACAAGCCTTTTTTAGAATTCTTCCACCGTTGATTTTGTTAGTCCTTTTTCTTGTGGATAAGATGTTGTTCTTTTATGACATAGGGTATCCCCAGCCCATTTATGGCAGGTCTAATCCCTGCGGATGCACACAATCACCCTTAAACCACATGCATCGGGCTTTCTAATCCCTACGGATGCACGCAATCACCCTTAAACCACTTGCATCGGGTAAGCCTGGGGGATTCAAACTCAACTGCAAACACTTGGGACATCTGCATATAAGAAAAGGATAGGTGAGCACAGTGAAGCAGCATAAAATCCAACAAATTTCAGAAATAATAAACACATGCCAATTGAGAACTATGACCATTGTACTAGAGGATTTCGGTATGTTCTCAGCTCCTGTTACCAACAAAAGCAAGTGACTGTTACAATTGAAGCTTATTTCATTTTTTTTTAATGGTAATTGAAGTTTATTTCTATAGCTTCATCTTTGTCTTTGTGTGTTTGGCCATGCCTGGATGACCTTATTCCTCTTTGATTCGGCCAAATTAAAGAGGAATAGTGACCAATTTTCTATCCTCTTGGTGATGAGCTCGAACAACTGTGGAATCTTGCCGAAGACTATTGTTGCTGATTAGATTCCAAATAAGTACTTGTCTCCTTGTATGCTAGATCTGAATTAGATACTTCGTTCTTTTCATGTTCATGCAGTTTATATGTCATCTGGATACAGTCGGGTGGGGGGCTTAATCATTCGATATAGTTTGTAGGTTGAAAAAATCCATTTTTCATTCTTGATTCTATGAGAATGTTTATGAAAGTGTAACATCTGCTAATCTTCTATTATAGTTCCATTTTCCCCTTATGTACTAAATATTTGTCCCAGTTCTTCTTCTGAAGATCAATTCAATCTATGACAAAAAAAAAGGATATACCTTAAATGGTTTAGGAGAATAGATACCCTAAACATTTCCTTGAGAATGGCTTAGGAGATGGGAATAATCTACAAATATTTTAAGTGCAATATTAAAAAATTGAGAGGTGCTAGACCTCAATGTGTTGGCGTTAAACCATTGTTTCATGTAGCTTTGTACTGTGCATGAATATTAACCCTGGGTTTCCCACTGTTTCCCAGAGCAGTACTAAACTGTACTGTTCCTCTCTTTCTTCATTGCTAAGCCACTTCCCGGGATTACAATTTTTGTGAGTTTGGTTTTGGTATATTTCTGCGTTGTCAATAAGGCGCCAAAACCGAGGAAATATCATTGAGAAACAGATGAGCAGATTACTGCACAAATTATAATCTCAGTAAAATGGGATCATATGCCTAAGAAATGAAGTTACCTTATAGGAACGTCTGTAACCTTGCTCAATATTTAACAAGATGTTACTTTCATTTGTTTGAGGAAGAAGTTGGGAACACAATATTAGCAATAGCATATCTTTAAGCTCGAGCGTATGATGTGAAAGTTTTCAGCTAGGCATTTCTCATTTTTTTAATAAGCCAAAGGATTTACCAAAGATTACAAGCCTGAAAATTACGAGTGGGAGTAATAATCATAGGTCAATAAAGAGCTAAAATTAGTGACAACTGAATAATTATTGCAATATATAAGTACGACCTCTCCTTCTTTACCAAGTTAATAAATTATCAAAATAGTAACTGAATATAACACGATTGGCATATGCTTCACTGTTAGGGCTTCTTAATAAAGGCTATAAATATATCCTTTGGGAGGTTTCTGGAGAGTAAAAGAAACCCTAATTGTTTTGTTCAGCCCTTGAGGAGGAGATCCAAGAGAGAGAATAAGAAGATGACCAAGGAGATCGTGATTTGGAATTCACAATCGCGAACCAAGGTAAGAACTATGTTTTATTCAAGATTATGTATGCTAGGAGCCCTAACTCATGGATTTTAAGGTTTATATGAATCGAATAGATGCTTGATCTTGTTTATTTAAGAATATGGGGACTGGTCTTGAATTCCTTGGGATTAGTACCATTCTTAATTCCGACGAACTCAAGATCAGGAATTGGAGTTTTGAGAATTTTGACGTAAAATCTTGAATGATTTTACAATAATCGTTCATATGAATTCAAAGTGTGAAATCGAATTTGGTGGATTCCTCTTTTCATTTGGAATCCATCGAATCCGACCTTGCGCAATTTGGAGTCCTATCGATTAAAATATAAATTTTTGTAAGTTTCAAAGAAATCAGAATAAAATCTGGAATTCTCGTGAAAAACCCTGCCCGCACTTCGGACGCCCGATTAAGGGTGTTCGGCCGCTCGAAGGGATTTTCGGGCGTCCATTTCGGGCATCCGAACAGGAAGGGAACCGAAACTCGAAAGTTGGATTTTCCTTCGGAAAGTCTCAGAGACTTCAGATGTGGCTTCCAAAGGGGATGTTCGGGTGTTCGAAGATCCGGTTTGGGCGTCCAAACCTGCTTGGAAATTGGAATTTGTTTTGAGACTTGGATTTCGAATCTTTGATTTTTGGGTCACTTTCTAGGACCCTTATGTGATGTTATTGCAGTATTTAGATTAAAGGTATTGAACCGTTCGACGAGGTTTGGAGAACGAAACATCTATCATCGAGGTACGTAATAGCATACTACTTTGGGTGCTTTGTAAACCCTATACATTCCGAAGGGTGCTTTGTAAACCCTATACATTCCAAATCAACTTTTATTTTAAGACCATAAATTTTGTATTGTATCTTTGAACCTTTGAGATTATCTTGGGGTTAGCATGCACATTTGTTTTTAACCTCTCTGACTATGATACCACCACTACTCGGAACATTTGATAATAACTATGATGAATCTCTATTTTGATATCTGAACCTTTGAAACTATCTGTTATGGACTTTAGACATAGTTTCTGGACAATTCTATGGAGGCTTGGTTATTTGTGGACCCTGCCATATGGGATTAAATTAATTAGCAACTCTGGACCCGCCATGGGGGTAGTATGGAACTTCTGGCCCTGTTGACTTGTCTCTGAACTTTAAGGAACTAGTTCCAACACCGTGGATGGTCGGTGTAAGCAATAACTTGTCTTCTGGACCATGCCGATGATTCTGAAGTGGATTTGTATTCTGGATACCTTTTGGCCTTGACCATAAGTTTGATATTGAATTGTGTAAGCCGGAAGGCTTTCGCTCACCAATATTTTAATTGAAACCAAACCCATATTGATTGAGTACGTCAAGTTGTTGGCATACGATATGAACAGGTTAATGCACTGAATGCAAGCATGACATCATGGACATCACAAGTGACTTTTGGAATCTCAACGATCACAAATAAAAGGTCAATCGAAGACAACAAAAAGATTGAACAGGTTAATGGGTTGAATGCAAGCAAGACATCATGGACATCACAAGTAACTTTTGGAATCTCAACGATCACAGACTAAAAGGTCAATCGAAGACAACGAAAAGATTGAACGAGAAGATCGAAGACGCAAGAAGCCCAAAAGAGAAGCTGATCTCATGAAACTTACTATTGTATGTCTCTCTTGGTTGATTGGGTATATGGCACATTAGGGAGTCCTAAAATAAACTTAAACATCTCTAGGAATCACACTCCCCATAGTAGATTCAAGTCCGTAGTAATTTTCCTCAAGAAATTTAAGTTCAAATATCCAGAGGAACTATGGACGTCCAGGATATTGGCGGACGTCCGTCTGCACCCTGAAAGGGTGGATAAAAATAACCGAGAAAACGGCGGTCGTCCGGGATATTGCAGACGTCCGTAGATGATCTTTGGCGTGCGTCTTAATTTCAAACGGCTATAATTGGCGGACGTCCGGCACTTCATCCTCGTCGCGTTTGAAAGCCAAAAATTAGGGTTTTCGTTGTGACTTGCTATTTAAACAACATCTTGAGAGACCCTAAACACAACTCTTGCATTAAGAAACCCTAGCTACCATCTTCAAAGCTTGAAAAACTCTCACCTACTCCAATTTTGATATTGAATGTCAGATTCCTCCTCATTGATTTCTCCAGTGTGCCATTACATTAAATCTTTCAAGAGAGATCTTTTTAGGGTTGTTTTCATTTAGTGAAAAGCAAGAGCAATCATTAAGCTTCTACATTTGTATATGCCTATTCAAGAGGCTTGAGAGCTTTTATTCTTTCATCTACCATTGTAAGAGAAGGGTTGTTACCCTTGGTGAGTTTAAATACTCGGTGAGTTTAAAGACTCGGCGTTTAAAGTCTCGGTGAGTTTAAATACTCGTATTTGTAAGGAGCCTCGAAGCCAGGCGTTGTGTGGTCTTCGGATAGTGGACAACCTTGAGTGCGACCTCAGGAAGAGTGGAGTAGGTCTCTTTTGTGGACCGAACCACTATAAATCTCGGTGTTCTTGTGGTGTGCCTTCTACTCTCTCTCTCCCTCTCATTATCTCTTAGCAACCACATTGGTAACATTCTAACCTTCTTGCATTACAAATGCTTTTCTAGATAATAGATTTGTGAATCTTAAAGAGAAGTACTTTAAAACAAGGGTTTTCTAAACTACAATTTTTTATAAACCTAATTCACCCCCCCACTTAGGTTGCCTAGCTCATTTTCAAATTGCTCTAATGCACTTTTGTATTCAATATTCAGTTTGACATGTATCTATGATTATTGTTGTTCCCATTAATTATGTTGAGACTTCAGTATTCAGTTTTGACCCTATTTGTTTGACCCTTATTGGGCCTTGGCATGCTTAGACGTACACTTAGAGTAGTAATTTATTATGTACTAAGCTTTTCCGCTTACCGTGGTTTATAATATTTTTAGACTTTGACCCTTGTACGGAGAAAGAGGAATTGGATGCTTAGCTTCTGAACTAGTTTAGCATGGAGAATAATTAGATATTTGATTTAGTTTGCGTAAGTAGTATGAAACATGGAGTAAGAATACATGTATGTTTATTTTATCATTCAGGGGAGAGCTGAGATTTGATTTGATTGTATTGGATTGATATTATTGGGATTTTGACTAATAATGAGTATGGATTTGGTTAAGTTTAATCTATTATTGGTTTGTAGCCGTTTATGTTTGTGGGATTTATTTTGCAGTTTTACGACGCTGTCATGTCCTACGCCCAGGGTAGAGGTTTGGAGCGTGACATTAAAGGTTTCAGTTGAAGCATTGAGGTCGGGTTTTGGTTGCATGGAAGGCTTACAACTCTTTGGGTGTGCAAAAGGAAGGCTATTAACAGTACATAGGTCACGGGCTTACACATAGGTCTCTCTAGGCTAAAGTCGAAAGATGGTTGGGATATAGACGAGGTTGAAGCCTATGAGTTTTGGGTAATCATAAAGAAGATAATAAGGTGGTCGTTTGTGGATAAGAATAAATATGGAAAGGGTGCGAAAATTGGGCAGTTTTCAGGACCTAAAACTCGGGAGAAGAGAGGGCTGGTTCATGTGCCATTGGAAGAGTTAAGTGCCTAAAAATCAGGCGATTTATGCAACTCTCGGGTGGATGAAAATCGACCTGCAAGTGGGGTGTCGGGATGGTTGTCAAGCAGGTAAACGGCCGCCTCTATATGGATAAACTTGCACAAAAACAGGTTAGAAATCATCCATAAAGCGAAGAATAAAGTTAAGAGGATTCAAAACAAAACCCATAGAACCTCAAGCACCTCTTGTACAAGGGGGAAAATAAAACTAATTTTATTCCATATTCAAAGCCTATTGAATGATTTATGATGCTTCTCATTTTATAAATTCTGGTGGACGTACCATACTAGCAAAAGGATTCCCAAAACAACATAAACTTCTTTCATAAGATAAAAACAACGACAGATTTGTCCAATTCAATTTCTTAAAAATTCTACTTTTTCTAAGATTGCTTAAACACCCTCAAATTCCTAAATAATATCTACATGTACACAAACTCTAGGATTTAAAATAAAGACTAAAATAATCTCCAATAAAAAGAACTTATTATAAAAAGAACTCTAATAAGCTCTTTGATGAATGCAAACTATTGATCTGCACGCCGTCTCGACCTCATAGCGATCTGGGGTGATCGGCCTATGGTTATAATGATCGGGAAATATCTCATGGTTGATTGAAGATTCATGTCATTTGACACTTGATTAGATGGCTTGGCGGTTGATCTAAGAATCCAAATTGACCCTCACGTCTTCGAAGCTTTTGGGCATTGATATGCGAGATCCGATCAATCTGATCATGGATTTGAGTCTTTTGGCCAACGAAGGACTATGATGCACCTGCATCCTCAAAGAGAAAACTAAGGAGAGGAAACAAGGTATCATCTAATAAAGCCTCGTCAAAGGAAAATTGCAGAGAACACGCCTCTTTAAGAACCTAGCTCTGATACCAAAAGAAATTGGTCAATTAAAAATTTTAGGCTTAATAAAGGGAGATTAAAAATTAATCCATTTAATTAAGCACTAATTAGTCTAACCCTTGTTCAAATATGTATATCAATGAAAACTAGGATTTAGACTTTCTAATGATACACATTTAGCTAACCCTTGTTCAAATGGATATCATAATGCGATTAGGGTTTATAACATTTACCACAAGTGCATTTACTAACCCTTGTTCAATTAAAGCATAAACATAATAAGTAAGGTTAGAGATTACCAATCACCACATGTGCAAGAGAAGGAAAGGAAAAGAGCGAGAAACAATGCACACCACAATGAGGACACCAAGATTTATAGTGGTTCGGTCACAACTTGACCTATTCCACTCTTCTAAGTTTGGCTCCTTGGGTACTCCACTATGGTAAGATTTCAAGCCTAATCTCGAAGCTCCTACAACAAGCTTTTCCATTCTCAAGGGCCAAAGCGAAGCCCATCTGCACAAAGCCTTCGATGAGGGGACAAACCCTCATATGCCGTCTTCACCTTTCTTGGGCCAAAGAGGAGACCCTCGTCTTCACCTTTGTTCACGGGCCGAAGAGAAGACCCTCTTCTTCACAATTCTTTCCGGGCCAAAGAGAAGACCCTCAACGAAGAACAAATAAAAATAAAAACTCTCAATGCCTCTTAATAGGCTGATTACAAAGTTTAAGCTCACAATCACTCCCAAGAAATAAGCAAAAGAAAAGCCCTATGGAGTGCCTCTTGAAAGAATGTGGAAATACATGTTCAAAGAGGTATTTGCATTTGAATAAAAACTTGAAGCTCAAAGAGAAATGGGATTTGATTTTTCTCAAATGTTCAAAAACTTGTAGAGATAAGTTTTAATCATGTATATATAGAGTATTTAAAAATATGACTGTTTTGGGTAAACCTATAAATATTTAGGTTGAAAAAGTTAAGCAGAAAACGCCCCAACGGCTAGTTTGCTTAACCGCGGCGGTCGACCGGGCTACGCCGGTCGGCCACCCCAATTGGGCGCCCTATTCTATTTTCAAATTTCTTACCGTCGCGGTCGACCGGCTCAATGGAGGTTGCCCGGTGAGGGCTAACTGTTTGCTAAAAAATTTGGCTCTTAAAACCTATCTCGGTCGACCGACCCATGGCAGTCACCCGCCCTAGACCAAATTGAATTGCTTCTGTAGAAACAGAGGCGCATCCGCGGTCGTCCGGATCGTCCAGGTTGACCGGCCCGATAAAATTCGAGATGGCTTGGATTTCCAGGTTCCATCCCGCGGTCTCCCGGCATAGCCCGGTTGGCCGGCCCTGAGTGAAATTTCATTTTAACTTTAAAATCCAGAGCTTTTGGGCTATGGTTTTTGGGCTTAAGTCCAAGGTTTTCAAACACATTTTTGGTTGTGTGTATGGTTTTCAAAGATGTAAAAAGTTAAGTATGAAAACCATTTGAAAACCTTTTGAAAGCGCATTTACATAAAATCAAGAGGACTCCAAATACGTTATAAAAATAAGAACCTTGAGTCTTCTTGGAATGTCTTGTCTCCTTTGCACTTTCTTGGACTTCTTCGGCTTGGGTGAACATCTTGACATTGTCTTGGCTCTTGTGACTTGTCCTCCAGTCTTCAAGGCATGTTGAGGTACATGAGGTGTCACCATGGCATGTTCAACTCCAAGCTCCTTCTTGACACTTGCTTATGAACTTGTGGAAACTTCATGTTGAGCTTCTTTACTTAAACATCTTCAAATGAGGATCTCTTCACTGTAGGTGCAAGCTCTTGGTTCCTTTGCTCCTTGATGTACAAGTCATGTGTTGTGAAGAGTTGTGTAATGGCGATTATGACATGAAATTCATGTATACAACACAACACCTCAAAGCAACACATCAGTCCATAAATGCTAATCAATTTCGTTTGCTAGCATCAAAATAAGAAGGTAAGGTGAATGATTAACCCATGGAAACCCTTGGGCTTACAATAAACAAGTAAGATTCTTAAGGTCTCTCAAGAACTATCAAAGGTGAAGGCACAAGAGAGAAGGGCAAAGTGATTTCCTTGTTGAAATGTAGTAAATACCCCTATAAATGCTCAAGGAAGGTTAGGTTAACTATTAAGAGTGCTCCTCCAAAGGCCAAGACGATGAAGGGCCGTCTCGTAAGAAGGCCAACGCCGAAGCTCCCGTTCCGAAATCGGAGGTTCTTCCCTCTTCCTACTTCAATAGCAAACAAGCCAAGAAACTATGGCCGGACCTTGAAAATCGTGGCATCCTCACCGATTGATACATCGAGCCCGACGTTCTTCAACACTTCGATCTCCAAGCTTTTTTTGATGCCCTTGGGTGGACACAATTTCTTTATTTCAATGAGCTTGCATACCCTAGATTGGTACGTCTCTTTTATGCTAATCTCACTATCACCCCTTCTTACTTCTTGATTGAATCTCGCATCAAGAAAACATCAATCAAACTCAATTATCATCAACTTGGTGAGATTCTTGACATTAGTTCTAAAGGACTTGAACATTACTTTTGGCCTAAGGATGGGATAGATTCCATCATGGATCTTGATCACGACACCATATATGGCAGGATTACCGGAGATTATGACACCAATATGTACGTGAAAGCCTCCAACCTCATTTCCAATTCAAAAATGCTTCAGTACTTTATGTTTAGCAACTTCACCCCTCGCGGTGGAATGACCGATGCTTTAAGGCATTTGGAGGCCTATATTATCTATTGCATCCTTGAGTGTCACAAGATTTGTCTACCATATATCATCTTCCGCTACATGTTCCAGACTCTTAGCCGATACTGATCTTCATTGCCATATGGCATGCTTCTTACTTGCATATTCCGCCACTTTGGTATCTCTCTGGATGGTGAGGCGACCATCACTCTCACCGCTCCTTTCGATGATAAAAGCTCCTTTTGATGTAAAACCTTCAAGCGAATGAAACTAGATCAAGCAGTTGTTGGAGTGGTCTCTGATGAAGAAGACTTTGAGGGTGAAGAAGAAGCAGAGGACCTGGGTGTTCAGGGTCAAGAGGCTGAGGCCCCACAGTCATCTCAGGATATGTCTCATGCATGCTTTAAGCCCAAGGGTTCCCATGGGTTAATAATTCACCTTACCTTCTTGTTTTGATGCTAGCAAACTAAATTGATTAGCATTTATGGACTAATGTATTGCTTTGAGGTGTTATGTTATATACAAGAATTTTATGTCATAATCACCATTACACAACTCTTTACAACACATGGCTTGTGGATCAAGAGACAAAGGAACAAAGAGCTTGCACCTACATTGGAGTCATCACCATTTGGAAATGATCAAGTCAAGAAGCTCGACATGAAGATCCTACAAGTTCCCCAGCAAGTGTCAAGAAGAAGCTTGAAGTTGAACAAGCCATTGGTGACTCTTCATGCACCTCTCAACATGCAGTGAAGATTGGAGGAAGTCAAAAGAGCCAAGACAACATTCAAGATGTTCACCTCAAGCTAAAGAAGTCCAAGGAAGTGCAAAGGAGCCAAGACATTCGAAGAAAACTCAAGGTTCTTATTTTTAGAATGTATTTGAAGTCCTCTTGATTTAATGTTTAAATGCACTTTCAATAGGTTTTCAAATAATTTTCATACCTAAGATTTTATATCTTTGAAAACCATACGCACACCCAAATATGTGTTTGAAAACCTAGGACTTAAGCCCAAGACCAAAGCCCAGAGCCCCTTGATTTTAAAGTTAAAAATGGAATTTCACTCAGGGCCGGTCGACCGGGGTAAGCGAGCTACCGCAGATATATTTTCTGAAAATTCAGAAATCAATCCAGGTTGGGCTTGGCGGACGACCACAATGGGTCCGGTTGACCGCGATAGTGTTTTTGAGCCGAATTTTTTATTCAAACAGATTGCCTTCGTTGGGCGACCGCCATAGGGCCGGTCGATCACGCCGGTATGAAATTTGAAATTCAAATAGAAAGCCCGATAAGGGCGGGCAAATATCGTGCCTCGGTCGACCGCCGCGACATGGAAATAGAGCCGTTGGGGTTTGCGCAGGTTGACTTTTTCAACCCTTTATTTTACAGTTTTACCCCCAAACGGTCATATTTCCTTGTGGGCTATATATACACTATCTAAATCTTTCTAAACAACCTTTTTACAAGATAAAATCCTATCTTCTTGAACCTAAACTTTCATATGAAAGGTTAAACCTCTTTGAACTTGTATTTGTACATTCTTTCAAAAGGAACTCCATAGGCTTTACATTTTATCTTCCTTGGAGTGTTTCTGAGCTATCAAAATTGTAATCCGCCTAATCTAGAGGCATTGAGAGTTCTTCATTTGTATTTGAGGGTCTCCGATTCGGCCCGCAAAAAAAAGTGAATCATTGTAAGAGGGAGTGTGCCCTCGCAAGGCTTCGTGCAGTAAGGGTGTGATCCCTTTGAAGGAGAAGTTGGTGTACGACTTTGAGATTCGCCCGTTGAAGAATCTTATTGGTTAGTGGAGAATCCCGAGGAGAAAAACTTGGAAGAGTGGAGTAGGTCAAGTTGTGACCGAACCACTATAAAACTTGTGCCTTGTGGATGCTTTCTCTTCTCCTTCTCTTTGCACTTTGGTGATTGGTAATCTTTATCCTTTATTTTTGTTTATGTTTCATTGAACAAGGGTTAGAGTATATAAGCATAAAGTAACATATAATCCCTAGCCTACATTATATTTGTTGATTGATCAAGGGTTAGTCTTGTTAAGGCTTATTTGGTAAATTGATTTTATTAATCCACTTAATTAAGCCTCAAATTTTTAATTAGCCAATTCACCCCCCCTCTTGGATTGTCACCGTGTATTTCATTTGGTATCAAAGCATAGGCTCTTAAAGAGATTTTTAAATTAAAAATCTACAAGAATAAATTTTGAGTTAGGATAATCTGCAATAATTCCTCTCTTTTTTTATGGAACATATTATAGGGCTTGAAAAATAAAAAAGTTTGCCTATCTCAAATCCATAGATTTTGACATCTTAGATATCATTGAAAGGGAATTCAAAAGCTATAATTATAATATGTTGTGGACTATATCCTAATGCTTTTGAGAAAATTTTATCATGTACAAATGCAAAAGTTATTTGGACTAATCTTGAAAATTTTTATAAGAAAAATAATAGTCCCTTTTCTAATGATAAAAATATTATTTTTGAACAAAAAGAGACTCTACAAAAATCTTTTGCAAAGAAAAACTCTTTCAAACATTCAATTTTCGATTTGAAAAAATAAATTGAAAATTTGAAAACGGAAGTTAATGAATGCTTGGAAAGAAATGAAAAATTAAGTCATTTGAGCAAAATTTTGATAAATAAGAATGATGACTTAATTAAAAAGTGCACTATCCTTGGAAAAGAAAAAGAAAGCATTGAAACCACAAACAAGGATTTAAATAAAAAATATAAAAATATTTGTGAAAATGAAGAACAATTAAAAGTTAATTGTAATCGTAAAATAAATCATCTTAAGAATCAAATGAAAGAGTTTGATTAATAAATAAAGAACTCTTTTTAATAACCAAAGACTACAAGAAGATAAAGATAAGCATACATGTTCTCATGTGTATTCTTGTGGTTCTAATTGTTCCTCATCTACCTACTCATATTCATGTTCATATTGTGGTAGATTAGGACATCACAAATCTAGACGTAAGTTTAGATTTGTGAAATCAATCAAGTTTGTTTGGGTAAGAAAAGATACACTCACACAAACAAACTTGGTTGGAATCAAAGTGATTTGAGTTCCAAAATCCCCCACTTAATTCACTGCTTGAAATTATTGATATATGGGGTTGTGCTTTAATTGCTATATCATATGAAATCTCTCTAGATACTATTTCAATGTTGCATTCATTTTATCTAGATCACCTGTGCTTTAATGATATATCATTTCATAATTAAGCATAGATACATACTAATAGTCATATTTTTAATAGAATGTATCCTTGCTTATTGAGCTTCATGATCACATCATGTATCTCTTGTAGTCTATAAAGAAAATAAGAAATTACCTCTTTAGACTATATGATATGCTATATTGAATTTTTTTTTTAAATCTATCTAAGTGCAAAAACACACACTTTCGCACTTAGCATCCATACTCTAAATGAGCTAACAAGTCAAACCTTGCTAGACATAGATCAAACATGCAATCATCCATATCTAGCAAAATTCATTTAAGATCATCCACAAAGACCTTCATGAAAACATATGTCCAATCATCCACTTGAGCATTAATGATAGAAAAATAAGAAATGAATTTTTAGATGTCTTCATATAGACTAGGGATTGAGTTTACATGTTCATTAGAATCCCATAAAAGGGAGAAAAATAGGAGAAAATCGATTTGTGCACAAAATTCCTTGGAAAATATCAAGAAATTGAAAA
Organism: Tasmannia lanceolata; assembly: GCF_043159265.1. Taxonomy (NCBI): domain Eukaryota; kingdom Viridiplantae; phylum Streptophyta; class Magnoliopsida; order Canellales; family Winteraceae; genus Tasmannia; species Tasmannia lanceolata. The sequence continues at coordinate 28,890,063 of NW_027518684.1, read as the reverse complement.
CAGGGGTGTGGCGGTCGATCGAGCCTTGGCAGGCGACCGCGGAAGGCAACTTGGACAAAATAAAAAGGAAATAGGTTTGTCGCGGCGGGCAACCGACCCTCGGCGGGCGACTGCGAATGGTCGCGATGTGAAAAATAAAAATGGACAGCCCGGTCGACCTCGACTGTCGAAAACTGCTTTTTAAAGGGCGTCCAGAAATCAATTTTTTCACATCCGCCGTTTCTTTCTCTCCTAGGGTTTTCTCTCTTCGTTGCTCCCAAGCTATTTTCCGTCAAGAATCTTGAAGATTAAAGGTATTAGAAAGGTTGATCCATTCTTCTTCTTTATTTTCTCATTTCTTCATCTCCCTCATTTATTTTCCTTCATAAATCACTCCATAGCTCATTCTCTCCCCATTTCTCTTCATATCTCCCTCAAATCTTTCATTTTCTCTTTGTTTCCATTCTCATCCTCCATCCTCCATCCTCCATCCTCCATCATCCTTCACCTAATCCCTCATCTTTCACCTCGTTTTCTAATCTTCTCACAAAACCCTAACCCTAGAATAGAATCCTCAAGAAGGAAAATGCTTGCACATAAAGAAAAAAGGCCAAGATCCGAATTTGAAGAAAAGGAATTTTCTAATGAACACTTCTTCAATCAACAAGCACAAGAAAGATACGAGCTCCTCAAAGATAGGCCAATCATCTCAGGAAGGAAAGTCGAGATTACTGACCTTATTGAGTTTGATCTCTTCAATCTCTTTGCGGCACAAGGATGGGTAAGATTTCTAGAATCTAACTCCTTGATCTTCCCCAAGCTTGTAAAGCTCTTTTATGCAAATCTTTTAATATCACAGGGAGGAGCAGTGATGAATAGCTACTATAGATCACAGCTTGTGTTGAATGTTGCGGAAATTTGTAATATCTTTGATGTCGGGAATAAGGGAAAGAGAATATTCTTTTGGAGAAAAGATGACATTGAGAACCATCACATCACAAGGAAGGATGTTTACGAAACTTTAGGATCTTTCTCCCCTGCAGGTAAAAAATTGAATATCATGTCTGATCAAATGAATCATCAGGCCAGAATAATCCATAAAGTTGTGGTTCACAATTTTACTCCAAGAGCTGGCAAACTTGATGCAGTCAAGCCATTTGAAGCATTCTTAACTCACTTCATTATTAAGAAGATTCAACTGAACCTCGGTACCATTATTTTAGGATTCATGGATAAAGCAGTTAAGAAGGGAAAATGAGGTTTACCCTATGGGATGCTCATCACTAAATTGTTAAATTATAACGGAGTAGATTTGATGAAGGCCTACTTCACACTGCCTGATCATGTGATAGTCTTCTACCTTGATTCAAATGGGAGTAAGAGATACCACATGTGGAGGTAGCAATAGAGTTGGCTCTAGTAGAGTACCATGGGGACAGGCTGAAGATGAGCAAGCATAGACTACTGAGCCTCAGAGATCATATGAGCATCTTGTCAGACGGATTCCAGATGAGCACAGAATTAGGACGGCTTACTAGGGCTAATATTCAGAGGGCTACTGATCATTCACAACTAATGGATACCTTAGCCACTCACAAGAGAGAGAGAGAGAGCATGATGAGCTATTACAGGCTATATCAAGATCCCATTCTCCTTGACTTTATTCCTCGACTCCTCCCCATGATCAGCCTCCTCCAAAGATGTAATGGATTCACCAGTTTTCTTTTTTATATAGCAGATGGACTGTAGTTGGTACACCAGAAATTGTATACTATAATGCTGCTAGGATATCCTTCTCCATTTCTTCTTGCCCTAGATGAGCTTTTGGATATTATTATTATGTTGTGATGAATGTTGCCCAGTAAGGGTTTTATGCTTGATGGATGGTTATACCCAGTATGGGCTTTTATGACTATTGTGGATGTTGCCCTAGATGGGCTTGTGGATATTGTGGTTGTACGCCCAGTTTGGGCTTGATATTTTGTTTATGGATGTATGGATGGTACCCATAGGGGCTTTATGCATTATGATTTATTTTGATTCATATCTCAGAGTATATACTTGTATCTATTATTGTGATGATGAGTTCTTGTCCCTCATATCCATTCATATACCTCTGATGTTTGTTTAACATGATGTGAAGAGGGTGTGCTCTTCCATCTATTGGCTCATGTATATGGAGTTTTATGTTTCCTATATATATACATGATCTTTTGGTTGCCATGGATGTGTACCTTTTATTTCACTCTTTACCTTTTGTATCCATGAGATTATTAGACTGTGCTCTATTCATCATTGTGTGTTGTCTAGTAATCATCCTTTCACATTCAAATTGTGATTATCTTGTGAATGGAGCAACTGCTGATTGGGTTAAAGGTGATTACATTCAAATCATTAGGCCTATGTGCTTGGATTTTTACGTTTAGACTAGATGCATATGGTCAGGGGGAGCTTTCACTTCCAAATGTATAATTACTTAGGGCCAAACAACTTAAAAGTTATTTTATAGTTCTGAGCATGTTCATGCTCAGGAAGAGATTTATCTGCCCTATGACAAGAAAATCCCTACATAATGCAACTTGTGAACTTAAAATGTTAGGTCATAGATCTGAGCATATCCTTGCTCAAGTAGATACGTATCTGCTTCAAAAAGTTGCAAATAAAGCTCAAGTGTTCAAATCATTCACCTTTTTACATCATTGTACCCTGTCATGCCCTACAACATAAGTTTCACCTAGGGCCAATCACAAATTCATAGGGGGAGAGCTCAATGGTTATATATTCATGATTATATTGACTAATGTGATATGCTCATATGGTTTATTGCCCCTATTCTTATGCGTAACTTGCGAATCATTTGATCAAATTTTTTTTAAAAAAAAGGCTTATCATGTATTTCACTTTTATTTTCTCTTTGATAAGCATTACTAGAGCTTGAATGGTATATCATATACAAGGCACATAGCTTAGACAAGCTATTTTTCATCTTGACATCCTACATGTACTTTCACTTGTTTATCCCTGCCATTTTGTTGTTGCCAAAAGGGAGAGAATTTTGAGAATTGATTAGGTAGTCAAATTGTATATGCACCATGTGTTTTACAGTCAGTAATTATATTGGTGCATATAGTGAGGGGGAGCTTTGCTCTATTATGTATATCATATCATGCTTATTCATCTATTTGGTTGATATCTCCTACCTCCCTAATCAATTTGTTTGCCATCATAAAAAAGGGGGAGAATGTAAGCCCAAGGGTTCCCATGGGTTAATCATTTACATTACCGTCTTGTTTTGATGCTAGCAAACTAAATTGATTAGCATTTATGGACTGATAGATAGGGTGTGCCAAAAAATCAGCTCGATGGGATCATCCTAACCCAATGACATATGAAGGCAAAAATGGATTTGCATAAACCCGCACAAATCTGTTCGTTTTTGCCTCCACAGTTCATCGGGTTAGGATGATCCTATTGAGCTGATTTTTTGGGCACACCCTATCTATGTGATGGGCCATCAAATGAATGCTTTGGATCACCCAAACAATGCGGCCGTAATTGTTATTTCAAGCTAGGGAATAGATAAGTTATCTGTTCCAGGGAGTACCTACTCTTTTCACTATATATATATATATATAAATATATATATATATATGAGGAAACTGTTGGTGCGCTTAAGCTCACCAAACTTTTAGTGAGCTTAAGCGCCATAATCACATGGGGGCCCACTTTGTTAGACACAAATCTGCCCATTTTTGTCCTCCACAAATGAAGGGGTTAGGATGATCCTATGGAGCTGATTTTTGGTACACTATGTATCATAAGGCCTTTAAAATGAATGCTTTGGATCACCTAACAAAGTGGGCCCCAATGTGATTGGGGAGCTTAAGCGCACCATAGGTTTGGTGCACTTAAGCTCACCAACAGTTTTCTCTCTCTCTCTCTCTCTCTCTCTCTCTCTCTATATATATATATATATATATATATATATATATATATATATATATATATATATATGAGGAAAGTTTCTCTAGTCAGCCGACTAGAGAACCTTCTCTAGTCCGCCGACCAAAAACACAGTGGTCTCATGTTGTTTGGATGATCCAAAGCATTCATTTGATGGGCCCTGATATAGATGGGGTGTGCCCAAAAAATCAGCTCCATAGGATCATCCTAGCCCTTCGATTTGTGGAGGTTAAAAATGGATAGTGGGGGTTAAAAACACAGTGAGCCCACATTGTTTTGATGATCCAAAGCATTAATTTGATGGGCCCTAACATAGATAAGATGTGCCTAAAAAATCATCTCCATAGGATCATCCTAACCCTTCGATTTATGGAGGTTAAAATGGACGCTTATAAATTCCACAAATCTGTCCATTTTTAACCTCCACAAATCAAAGGGTTACGATGATCCTATGCAGTTGATTTTTTGGGCAGACCCTATCTATGCGAGGGCCTATCAAATGAATGTTTTGGACTATCCAAATAATGTGGGACCACTGTGTTTTTTAGTCGGCAGACTAGAGAAGCTTCTCTAGTCGGCCGACTAGAAAAACTTTCCTCATATATATATATATATATATATGGCGAGGTTTCTGAGCTCTAGCTCAACCTGAGCTAAAGCTCAAAATACACCATCTCCCATAGTTGTTTGACTCATCCAACCTGTTCATCGTATAGCACCTCACATAGATAGGATGTTCCTAACAAACCATTTTCATACCATAATCCTAACCATTCGATCTATAGGAGCCTAATTTCTATCCATCCATTTTAAACCTCCACAAATCATAACCCTAACCATAACACGTAATCCGAACCATAACCATAACTATAATCCTAACCATAACCTATAGAATGAATGGGTTGGATGACTAAAACAACTATGGTAGATGGGGTTTCTGAGCTCTAGCTCAGGCAGAGCTCGAGCTCAAAAACCTTTTCCTAATATATATATATATATATATATATATATATGAGAAAACGGTTCCTACACATATGTGTAGAGAATTCTCTACACACTAGCTTAAAATACAGTGGGGGCCCACATTGTTTGGGTGATCCAAGCCATCCATTTTAAAGGCCCTAACATAGATAGGGTGTCTACAAAAAATCAGATCCATAGGATCATCCCAACCCTACGATTTGTGGAGGTAAAATGGATGTCTTTAAACCTTCACAAATTAGTCCATTTTTTGCCTCAACAGTTCGAATGGTTAGGATGATCCTATGGATCTGATTTTTTGTGGACACCCTATCTATGTGAGGGCCTTAAAAATGAATGGTTTGGATCACCCAAATAATGTGGCCCCCACTGTATTTTAAGCTAGTGTGTAGATAACTTATCTACACATATGTGTAGGAACCGCTCTCTCTCTCTATATATATATATATATATATATATATATATATAGAGAGAGAGAGAGAGAGAGAGAGGAAAGGGTTCCTGAGGTGGCGCTAGCGCTAACTTATACGAGGTGGCGCTCACAAAACATAAGGGCCCACTTTATTTGGATGATCCAAAACATTCATTTGATACGCCCTCACATAGATAGGGTGCCCACAAAAAATCAACTTCATAGGATCATCCTAACCCTTCCATTTGTTGAGGTTAACATGGATGGGTATAGGCCTCCATAAATCTAAGCCTCCACTAATGGATGTGTTAGGATCCTATGGACTTGATTTTTTATGGGCACCCTATCTATGTGAGGGCCTATCAAATGAATGCTTTGGATCATCCAAACAAAGTGGACCCCCTATGTTTTGTGAGCGCCACCTCATATAAGGTAGCGCTAGCGCCACTTCAGGAACAGTTTACTCGCATACATATATATATATATATATATATATATATATATATATATACCATCAAATGAATGCTTTGGATCACCCAAACAATGCGGCCCCAACTGTTATTTTAAGCTAGGGAGTAGATAGTTATCTGTTCCAGGGAGTACGTATTCTTTTCTCTCTATATATAAATATATATATATATAAATATACATATATATATATATATATATATGTATATGGCGAGGTTTCTGAGCTAGAGATCATACTCCCATAGTTGTTTGACTCATCCAACCCGTTCATCCTATAACACCTCACATAGATAGGATGTTCCAAACAAATCATCTCCATACCATAATCCTAACCATTCAATCTATAGGAGCCTAATTTCCAACCATCCATTTTAAACCTCCACAAATCATAACCCTAACCATAACCTGTAATCCTAACCATAACCGTACTATAATCCTAACCATAACCTACATAATGAATGGGTTGGATGACTAAAACAACTATGGTAGACGTGGTTTTTGAGCTCGAGCTCGGAAACATTTTCCTAATATATATATATATATATATATATATATATATATATATATATATATATATATATATAGAGAGAGAGAGAGAGAGAGAGAGAGGGTTCCTCAGGTGGCGGTAGCGCTAACTTATATGAGGTGGCACTCATAAAACATAGGGGGCCCACTTTGTTTGAATGGTCCAAAGCATTAATTTGATAGGCCCTCACATAGATTGGGTGCCCACAAAAAATCAACTTCATAGGATCATCCTAACCCTTCCATTTGTGTAGGTTAAAATGGATGGGTATAAACCTCCACAAATGGAAGGGTTAGGATGATCCTATGGACTTGATTTTTTGTGGACACCCTATCTATGTGAGGGCTATCAAAAGAATGCTTTGGATCATCCAAACAAAGTGGGTCCCCTATGTTTTGTGAGCGCCACCTACTAAAATTCAGAATTTCACTAATCTTTGATACATTTACAAGAGGATCAATGTGTGCTTATATAGAGCACTTACATGATAAACATGGAATCGAATCAAGATAATGATAGAAGGAAATAATCCTCTAATCAAATCTACTTTCCTAGTCTCTCTTGCTTTCCTCTTCTAATCCACTTGTCTAATTTATCTAGTTGCCTCGTTTAACCAACTTACCTAATCTACCTCCAAGATGATCCAACGGTGAGATCTTAACCCAATTTAACCGTTGGATCCCACATATTCTAATACCTCATATAAGGTAGCGCTAGCGCCACCTCAGGAACTGTTTACTCATATATATATATATATATATATATATATATATATATATATATATAGAGAGAGAGAGAGAGAGAGAGAGAGAGAGGATAGAGTTGCTGCGCTCGAGCACAGAAACAAGGTGGGTCCACATTTTAGTTGGGATCCAAAGCATTTCTTTGATGGGCCCTTTCATGGGTAGGGTCCTCACCAAAAATCAGCTCCATTTGATCACCTTAGGGTGTTCATTTGTGAGGCCAAAAATGGACAGATCCATTGGTGATCCAATGGGGCTGATTTTTGGTAGGTCCCCCATCCATGATGGGGCCTTCCAAATGAATGGTGAGGATCACCCCCCACCCCCCTATTTCTATGCTCGAGAGTAGCAACCTTTTTCTCATATATATATATATATATATATATATATATATATATATATATATATATATATATATATATATATATATGGGGAAAGTGATGGTGAGCGGTCGGTCATATAAGCTATATGCGTAGTCGCATAATAACCGTTGATTGGAAACGATCGTAGCCATTCTTGAGAAAATCCAGAAACAGAAGGGAAAAACCCATTCGAGCTTCTCCCTCATGTGCGATCGTTCTCACCCAAAACCAGAGGGCATCTCCGACGATCGGAGAAATCTGCCGCACGGTGCCATCGACGTTTTCCCTCTCTTTCTCGACAGATGCTATCCCCGCACGGTGCCATCTCCGTAGACGCGCCCAAAATCCGTCCTCCCCTTCCTTCTCGACGGTGAAATCCGCCATCTCCGCACGGTGTGGGCTCCTCCAACGAAGCAGGCGTCGTTCTCCTCCCCAGGTAAGTTTTATATTTCATTTTTTTTCTTTTTTCCCCTCTTCTAGGGGTTTCATTTAGGTTTTTTTTGTTTCTAGGTTTTTAACTGTTCCATTTTTATTTTTTTTTCTAGGGCAACAAAAACGGTGATTTTAGAAGAAGGGATTTTCTCTTCTTCCTTTTTATTCCTTTATTTTCCCTTCTTCCTTATTTTCTCTTCTTCCTTTTTTATTCATCCACATCCCAAAATCCCTTCTTCTAAATACTCCTTCAGCTTCGACGACTCTGGTTCTCACCATATTCTGACTTCGGAAGCCCTTTTAGGCTTTTGGGGTTGTATCCTCTAAACTAATTACATAGATTTGGTAAATCTCAGCCAAAATTACAGAAACCCTATTAAAAACAAAAAAAAAAAAACACAAGAGAAAAGAAAGGAAGCCCTATAAAGGAGTTGCCCTATAAAGGAGTATTTGGAAGAAGAGAATAAAAAATTCTCTTGTGTTTTTGGGATGTGGATGAATAAAAACGGTGATGGATTTTTTAGATTTTCTGGTTATTTTCCCCCTCTCTCTGTAAGTTCTACACAAGCTCACTTTCATTTTTTTTTTCTAGGGTAACAAAAACGGTGATGGATTTTTTAGATTTTCTGGTTATTTAGAAGAAGGGATTTTAATGCATTAGTACTACTTTCTGTTAATGTTGTCTTCATCTACAATTGACATCAATTTATTTGTATGGAAACACTTGACTTCTTATCTGGATTAGTTTCATCAGATTTTATTTATTTTTATGTTCTGTCATTTACCTTTTATTATACAATATTCTTATCTGGATTAGTTCCATCAGATTTTATTTATTTTTATGTTCTGTCATTTACCTTTTATTATACAATATTCTTATCTGGATTAGTTCCATCAGATTTATTTATTTTAATGTTCTGTAATTTACCTTTTATCATAAAGATATTTGTATGGAAACACTTGACCTCTTATCTGGGTTAGTGCCATACTGCCATCAGATTTTATTTATTTTTATGTTCTGTCATTTACCTTTTTATCATAAAGATGCTTATATATCGAGCATTTTCAACTCCCATCTTTTGCATTACTGATATTTCTTAGATTTGCCTTTGTTGTAATTATGCTTTGTCTCTAATAATCTTGTAATTTTATTGTTTGAAAGTAAAGGATATTTTAGCATCAAGATTTTTTGATCCTCACATTCGTATCACTGAAGGACCTTGGATTCGAATTCTGAATTGGCTCATGGATGTTCCTATATTTTTAAATTTTAGATATGGTAGGTTTAAGCCATTTGCATGAAAAATCATGTTTAGCATTTTTTGGATTTGATATTGGGTTTGAGTTTCAGTGTCATTCAGATGGGTACTTGATATGGGTCTCACGTGCATAGGCCCAGTTATGGGCTGGGCCGAGTCTAGTAGTCTTCGAGTCTGTTAAGGTCTATCAATTGAATTTTATTATTTTTCTTAATTGATCTAAAATGGGCTGAAACTATGCCATCTCACCGTTTTCTTGTCATTGTTATGATTACTACTTTGGTTTAAGGAAAAATGAAGGTTTGATTTTTTTAATAATTTTTCCTTCAAAAAATACTGGCCATACGAGCAGCTTCAATGGCGATGAGGAATTTGTGGGATTTAGTATTTTTTTTGTGGGATTTAGGGTTTGTGGGATTTTGTGATTTATCTTCTTCTGTGTCTGTGTCTGATGTTATTTGTAGTTCATATTATATTTCCATTGGTTTTATGCAGATTCAGAGAGACTCAATTAATGGCATCCTCTCGCAATAGTAGTTCTAGCAGACGTAGTATCAGAATTGCTAGAAGAAATTGTAAATGTGAGAAGAAAGCTTCTATCCAAATAACGCAGACGAATGAGAATGGCAATAGAGGCCACCTGTTTTACGCTTGTGCCTTCTTCTGTGTAAGTAAGCAGTGAATAATTCTAATTTTTACTAGTATGTGAAGTTTCAAATTCCTAACTCTTATACAACATGCAGGAAGGAAGTACAAAGAAGTGCAATTATTTCTGTTGGTGCAAAGAAGATATGGATGACAATGAACTTGGTTCGAATAGGGATGATATAGCCGAATTGAAGAATGACATGGGCACATTGGTAAATTTATTATACGAATTGAAGGTGCAATCAGGCAAACGCTTCGACGGATTGAAGGTGCATGCAAATGAATTGAAGGTGCATGGAGGCAAACGCTTCCAAGTTTTTGAGAACCAACTTCAATGGATTAAAGTTGCAGTTGTTGGGTTGTTTATCTTGATCCTTTTTGTATCTATCTGTTAGTAAGTGATCTGGGATACTGTTGTTTAGGATCTTCCCGGCTCAAACTTGTATATGTTTTTTTAGAAATTTTAGTGTAAGAGTTTGGATATAAAAACTCAAGTTTGCAAATAGAGAATGATGCTTGATGAATAAAATTCTGTTTGTGCACAACAATGCTTGTGTCTTGGTATCCTTTTTTCGTATCAGAAGCATAAACAGACTGGGTTTCTAGTTTTTCCTCTTCTTTGTGGCCAAAATCTAATTGTTATCTGGTTTAGGGTACTCAGTTTTTCCAACCCTTCAGCCGCATGTTTTCTGATTTACTAGTTTTGAAAGTTTCAGTTTAACCAAACTACACACAAACTGTGGTATGTTTCTTCTTAAACGAAACTACATCAGTTTCTTGTAGTTTCTTGCTTAACCGAAAACCCTACATAACCCTTTATATTATTAGTAGCTAATAGAAACTTTAGGATCACTCACAACCAAAACAGTTAATAGAGACTCTTACATAATTGAATCAAGTATTAAGAAGTTCTCAGTTTCACATAGAAGTCAAAATTAAAAGTAATAACATTAGTTCAAATTGGTGTTGTAACGAGATTATATATGTTCTAGATACTGACATAGTTAATTTTACTCCTCGCAGCATGAAGATGAATTTCGGTGAAGATATATTGATGGAGATTCTTGCTCGATTGGGTGCCAAGTCTCTTCTTAGTAGATTTAAGGGTGTATCAAAGGAATGGTATATAAATTTGTATTGAATTGTGGGTGGTCAAATCTGAAATTAGAAAAGAGGTTGTTCGTTCATAAATTTGTATTGAATTGTGGTTGGAGAATTTAGTAAAATCTTAATTGAGAAAAAAAAAGCTGAAATTAAAACATCTAAATTAGTATTATTCCTGACTCTCCTTTAAATGCCTTTTTGAGTTTTTGTGAGGGGAGGGGAGCTGAGTTAAAAAAAAACCTGTGGGGCCCACAATTTGCTTGATCTAAAAGCCATTCATTTATTGGGCCCCAAAAATTTGAGGGGTATGGTCATCCAATGGAGAGGATTTAAGGGGTATGGTCATAAAAAAAAAAAAAGATGTAGAGTGAGAGGATTTAGTGGAGCTAGTTTAAACAGAGCCAATTGACAATTATGGTTCCCACTATAAAAGACATCTCGTCATTCATTATAAAATGAGTTGCGTGAATGAACAGTGGTACCATGTCTGTGTATGTTTTAGAGAGAATGAGTGAGAGAGGACTGGCCAGAACCAAGGAAATACAATCAGAAATTTCAACTTTGAAAGAGAAAAAGTCATTCTCTTCTCAGGCTCCTCCAATTATAACTGAATGCTTTGATCAGTTAATCCATCTCAGGCTCTCAGCACTCCTTATTGCCCACTTTTCCAGTGAAAGTTGAAAGAAGAACCGAAGAACCTTGTTGTGTTGCATGTCCCTCATTATCGGGGAAGAATTTAAGAATTCCTGATGTGGCTGCCCACTGCGATCACATGCAGAGATAGCATAAATTTGAGCATTCAACACAATTAAAATTGAAATAAAGAGACTTAAGAGCCTGCTCGTTTGAAATTGAGAGGATTTAGTGGAGCTAGTTTCGAGAGATAGTGACTTGAGAGGATGGGAGTGAGAGGACAGAGGAGCATGAAAAAAAAAAAAAGTTTGATTCATTAGTTTCTACTCTTTAGAACAAGAAAAACTTCAAAGAACATACATTGAGAATTCACCATTTGTAATAGAAAAAACATAAGATGTAGAGTAATTTGATGACTTTAAAATCCCAGAGACATTGATGTGAGAAAAAGGGATGTTTTGGGAACATCCACTTTAGATTCAGAAAAGGGGAGAATAAAGCACAATCAAAGCATCTTTGGTTCTATCACAAAAACCCAAGCTTTTGTTTCTGCTTTTGCTTTTCCAAGCACACTGCTTTTCTCTTTATCTTCTATCGGTTTTGCTTCCCAGATAGGCATTCCTGCTGCCGAAAGAAGAAAAGCATGTAACTAAACATCTGTACATCCCCTAATAGGCATTCCAAAGACTCTAGTTCTAGTTCAGGTGATGACCAAAATACCCTGTATATGACCCCACAAAGACTTTGAACTTCATTTAAAATTCAAGGGCTGCTTTTGGTACTTCATATTGAGCACTGAGCAGTATGAAAGCAATCTGATCATTCTAAAGCTATAAAAAAACCTGGAAATTTGAAGAAAGGAAAGAGCATTAAAAACCACATTCTAAATCACAAAGCTGGCTTTGACAATTGAAGTGGGTTCAATCATCTCAACCAAAATAGGCAATTAACTGATTTTCATTCCATTCAGAGTGAGAACTGTTCCGTTCTTGCTAGAGCTATAAAAAAGACTGGAAATTTTAAGAAAGGAAAGAGCATTAAAAACCCAATTTTAAACATCTGTACTGGCTTTGCCAACACAAGTGAGTATGAAAAACATGAACAAAGAAAATAGTTTCTAAATTGTTATAATCAGTTTTGCACATGACAGAGGGGCAATCTTGATCCACATAAAGTTCACATCCATTACCCACATTGCAATACAAACCTTCGTCACATTTCAAGTTCAAAACCTGAAAAGAAAGAAACCTTCGTCAAACAGATGCGATGTGGAAGTGAACTTCACCATTGCCTTCTCAACAAAATTCCCTGCAAATTATCATTGCCTTATCAACAAAATTTCATATACATAGGCTATTGAAACAATAAACAATTATTCTATTACCGAAACAAGCTACCACATACCTACGCGAATCTGCAAAATCACGAAGCAATATCCACGTGTATTGACTCTTCATGTTCGTCATCTTCTTGCTCATCCCTTAAAGTCATCTATTTCGAAGCAAGAAAAATGAAAAAATTACAACATTCATAAAGACAATTAGTAAGAATAAGAAATTGAAGAGGTTGACATAAGAAATCCAAACCTTCTGTTTCTTTTTATTTTCTTGTCCACATGTTGTCATGTAATGGCCAATTTCTCCACATTTCTTACACCTTCGTATCTGCTTTGGTTGGGATTGGGACTTTTCTATCGGGGATTTGAACCGGGTAGCAACCTTTGGACGGCCCTTGGTTCTTACATGTTGGGGGTTGCGAATAGAAATCTCAACTCCTTGGCTAACAAAGTTGGTTACTACTTCGCTCCCACTGTTTGCCAAATCAACTTCCTTGTCTCTCATCTCCTTCTCAGAGTCCAACAACCAAGCATCAAGGGTTTCATTCACCTTCTTGAAAAGAGTGTTATTATCTTTAAACCTATCTAGAAGTGTTTGAAACTTTGTTATTAGGCACCATCTGTGAAGTGGAGATACATCATTATTATCCAACTCTCTCATAAACACTCCACTATCCACACGATATCTAACTCCAGTTGTCCATCTATTTAAGATATATTGTTGGGGAATGCTCATCAATTGCTTCTTGGACATAGCATAAAATTCCTTTCGTCTCGAACATCGCGTACTCACATGTTGCCTTTACCCCTTCAGATTCATCGTACACAACTTTGCACCATTTCCACTTCTCATCAACACTTAATCCAACTTTGTATACTGCCACGCTGCCACTCTTTTCCACCTTCTCATGTTAACAGTCAATACTATCCTTAAATTCTGCCTGAAATTTGTCAAACAGTGTCTTCGTATAAGACTTACTAGCTTCTTCTTCCAATTTGCTCCTTGAAACAAGTACAGGCTTCGTTGTTTTAGACTGGAAATCTTCCTGGGACTCCGCTTTACGGCGTTCAATAAGTGCCCTATCATATTGCTCTAGGAATTCTTTTAAGCTTGTGTTCTGATTAACATATCCATCAAAGAAAGAATTGATGCTTTCACTGCGCGCACTGGATGTCATGCCAGCAGTGAATGTGTCCCTGAAATATGCTGGCACCCAGTGGGTTCGTACATCCCACATTTTTGCTAACCAACCGTTTTCCTCAATATGATATTTCTGAATCAAATTTTCCCATGCTACCTCACAGTCTTCCTTTTGTCTCGTGTAAAACCATTTCTTGTAATCCTTGGGAAATTCACTAGTGGGATCTCGCATTAATGGAACATGCTCAAGTAAATGCTTACTGATGTGCCAAGAGCAAAATCTGTGACGCGTATTTGGAAAGACGGTTCTGATAGCATTTCGCATCGCCCCATCCATATCTGTGATGATACAACCAGGAGCTCTCCCGAACATGCAGTCCAACCACTGCTCAAATAGCCATGTAAATGTCTCTTCTGTTTCGTCTGCTATTAGCGCACATCCAAATAAGGTGCTCTGCCTGTGGTGATTTACTCCAGTAAATGGTGCAAAAGGCATTCTAAACCTGTTCGTCCTATACGTTACATCAAACACAATGACATCACTAAAGGTTAGATATGCATCTCTAGCTCGTGAATCGGCCCAAAACATTGATCGCAAGTTACCATTAATATCCAACTCCATTTTGAAAAAAAAGTTTGGGTCCTCTGATTGTTTCGCTTGGAATTTCTGTGCTACCAAAACGCCTTCATGCCCCATATTATTCACCCTCTGTTTTCTCAAATGGCAAACCACCTGATTTATCGTTATAGAACTACCTGATCCTTTATATGAAACATTAATGGCCTTCGCAATATTAGCAGGATGGATTGAGGCTGTACTCAGGTCGTCCATCAAATTCTTAACTACCTGAGTCTTGATAAATTTGTTATGCGAATGATGCATTTGTCGTTTCAGTGGAGAAGTAAGCTCATGACAATGTACATCTTCAAAAGCTTTAACTTTCCACTTCCCATCAATTAATGAGATATCCATTTTCGCTTTACAACCCTCCCTGACAGTCCGACGTGGCTTCACAACTCTATCAACCACCACATTTTTAGCTTTACTGCTTTTGAACCCTGCTCTATCACAAACAAATCTCTTAAATATCACTTTCTGTGTTATCTTCGACTTATAAGTTGATGATTTCCGTACTCCAAAACCGGTGGCCAACCCATATATATTATAAAACTCGTATGCATCATTTTCACTATCAAATATCTGATCCAAAAAGGGTTTCTTACCCAGATTCCTCTCACCACCATCATCAATATCAACAAATTCTACACCGCCCTCCTCATTTGGGTCTACCTCCTCATCAACAGATATATATCCCACCTCACTTTCATCATTTCCTAACATATCGCCAACCATAATCAGTCTATTAGCGTCAATATCATCAATTGATAAACCAAAATCTATACAGTCTCTATCATCCATTAACTTGAGTGCACTTCTTCAATCCCTTCACTTCAAGACAATCAAATAAAACAAAAAACATGTAAGCCAAATCAATGTCAATTACATAATAATAAACGAAGCATAAACATAAGCACAAATCTATAGAAATGCTTGGTCTATCCAAATCACCAAATAACCAACAGGAACAGCAGAAAAACCCTAACAGTTAAAAACCTAGAAACAAAAACAAACCTAACTGAAACCCCTAGAAGAGGGAAAAAAATAAATGGCAGAGATTGAAACTTCAGCTACTTGAAGGAAAAAACAGCAAAAAACCGAGGATGAGATGGCATAGTTTCAGCCCATTTCAGATCATTTAAGAAAAAAAATAATAAATGTAAAATTAATTAAAATCACGAGATTCACGTTCTCTTCAAGAAAAAAAAAACAAAACAGCAAAACCAGACAAAAAATTCAACACCATTCATCTCAGAGAGAGGGGGAAAATAACCAGAAAATCTCAAAAATCCATCACCGTATTTGCCCTAGAAAAATAAAATAAAATGAAACAGTTAAAAACCTAGAAACAAAAAAAACCTAAATGACACCCCTAGAAGAGGGAAAAAAAGAAAAAAAATGAAATATAGAACTTACCTGGGGAGGAGAACGACGCCTGGTTCGTTGGAGGAGACCACACCGTGCGGAGATGGCAGATTTCACCACCAGATAACAAAGGCCTGTTTGCAAAGAAGCCTTTCAGCTCCTGCTAGAGAAAATATAAAGCCATCAATTCATCCATCCATAGCAGAACCAGTTATCTGAAAGAATTGGGAATTGGATAAAATTCAATTGACAGACCTTAACAGATGTACTGTCCTCTAACAGTGGTAGCAACCTATGCACTATCCTCTAAGACTGGTAGCAACTCAAATGCACTTAGAATCTGCCTAAAGTTTGGAATGTCCCCGAACAAAATGTCCTGCAGATGAAGTAAATTTGCAACCACCATCAAATCTCATCAAAATATGTAGTTAGAAATTTAATAAGAAAAATCCTTCAAATAAAAGCAGAATATAATAAGAAACAAAACACCCAATTTTTTTACATAAGAATAACACTTTGCATAAGATAAAAACAAAGATCTAAAACAAAAAAAATACCTAGAAACAAAAAAGAAAAACCCATTCATCTCAGAGAGAGACCTTAACATACTAGAAGACTACAAGACTCGGCCCAGCCCATAACTGGGCCTATGCACGTGAGACCCATATCAAGTACCCATCTGAATCACACTGAAACTCAAACCCAATATCAAATCCAAACATTATAAACCTGACCATCCATCCATAATTCATTTATACACAACGAAAGATAATGCATTAAAATCCCTTCTTCTAAATACTCCTTTTTTATTCATCCACATCCCAAAAACACAAGAGAATTTTTTATTCTCTTCTTCTAAATACTCCTTTATAGGGCAACTCCTTTATAGGGCTTCCTTTATTTTCTCTTGTGTTTTTTTTTTTGTTTTTAATAGGGTTTCTGTAATTTTGGCTGAGATTTACCAAATCTATGTAATTAGTTTAGAGGATACAACCCCAAAAGCCTAAAAGGGCTTCCGAAGTCAGAATATGGTGAGAACCAGAGTCGTCGAAGCTGAAGGAGTATTTAGAAGAAGGGATTTTGGGATGTGGATGAATAAAAAAGGAAGAAGAGAAAATAAGGAAGAAGGGAAAATAAAGGAATAAAAAGGAAGAAGAGAAAATCCCTTCTTCTAAAATCACCGTTTTTGTTGCCCTAGAAAAAAAATGGAACAGTTAAAAACCTAGAAACAAAAAAAACCTAAATGAAACCCCTAGAAGAGGGAAAAAAGAAAAAAAAAGAAATATAAAACTTACCTGGGGAGGAGAACGACGCCTGCTTCGTTGGAGGAGCCCACACCGTGCGGAGATGGCGGATTTCACCGTCAAGAAGGAAGGGGAGGACGGATTTTGGGCGCGTCTACAGAGATGGCACCGTGCGGGGATAGCATCTGTCAAGAAAGAGAGGGAGAACGTCGATGGCACCGTGCGGCAGATTTCTCCGATCGTCGGAGATGCCCTCTGGTTTTGGGTGAGAACGATCGCACATGAGAGAGAAGCTCGAATGGGTTTTTCCCTTCTGTTTCTGGATTTTCTCAAGAATGGCTACGATCGTTTCCAATCAACGGTTATTATGCGACTGCGCATATAGCTTATATGAGCGACCGCTCACCATCACTTTCCCCTATATATATATATATATATGAGAAAACGGTTCCTACACATATGTGTAGAGAGTTCTCTACACACTAGCTTAAAATACAGTGGGGGCCCACATTGTTTGGGTGATCCAAGCCATCCATTTTAAAGGCCCTCACATAGATAGGGTGTCTACAAAAAATCAGATCCATAGGATCATCCCAACCCTACGATTTGTGGAGGTAAAATGGATGTCTTTAAACCTTCACAAATTAGTCCATTTTTTGTCTCCACAGTTCGAATGGTTAGGATGATCCTATGGATCTGATTTTTTGTGGACACCCTATCTATGTGAGGGCCTTAAAAATGAATGGTTTGGATCACCCAAGTAATGTGGCCCCCACTCTATTTTAAGCTAGTGTGTAGATAACTTATCTACACATGTGTGTAGGAACCATTTTCTCATATATATATATATATATATATATATATATATATATATATATATATATATATATATATATATATATATATATATGATAGAGTGAAGGGCGCCCTTTAACCCATCTCAAGAAAGTGCATTTATAAGAGCACAGAAAAATATGAAAATAGTGTGAACAAATGTAATATTAAAAGAACAATAAATGCATTTTGTTGAGGACCAATGGGGGTGCCTTGTAAGTTTTTTTTCGCAAGGGCACCCTTTAGTCTATCATTTCTCATATATCATATATAAATGGGAAAATTGTTAAAAAAATGCAAAGTTTTCATTATATTGTGAAGTAAGGGTAGTCTTTTCAAAATTATAAAAAAGGGGCTGTCCGGGTACGAAAATAGGCCTTTAGGACAAATATACCCCTTGGTTTTTCCCATCAATTTTAGAAGCTCGTTTCCCTATGCTATTTCACCTACCACCTTCTCTTTTTCTTTCTTCTTCCCCAACCAACTTCCAACGTGAAAAACCACCATTGTTGGACTTATAAAATGTGGTTCCCTAGTGGTTCCGGGATAAAAAATGTGGTTCCGTAGCGGTTCCGAGGTATAAATTGTGGTTCCCTAACGGTTCCGGTGTTGAAAATGTGGTTCCCTAGTGGTTCCGAGG
Organism: Tasmannia lanceolata; assembly: GCF_043159265.1. NCBI lineage: Eukaryota > Viridiplantae > Streptophyta > Magnoliopsida > Canellales > Winteraceae > Tasmannia > Tasmannia lanceolata. The sequence goes on along the minus strand of NW_027518684.1, from coordinate 28,871,374 downwards.
TATCAAATGTGGTTCCGCAGTGGTTCCGGGGTATAAAATGTGGTTCCGTAGTGGTTCCGGGGTATAAAATGTGTTTCCCTAGTGGTTTCGAGTTATAAAATGTGGTTCCGTAGTGGTTCCGATGTCAAAATTGTGGTTCCCTAATAGTTCCTTGGTATAAAATGTGGTTCCCTAGTTGTTCCGGGGTGAAAAATGTGGTTCCCTAATGGTTTCTAATGGTTTCGAGCTATAAAATGTGCTTCCATAATGGTTCCGCGGTAGAAAATGTGGTTCCGTAGTGGTTTCGGGTTATAAAATGTGGTTCCCTAGTGGTTCCGGGCTAGAAAATATGGTTCCCTAGTGGTTCCGATGTATAAAACATGGTTCCCTAGTGGTTCTGGGATATAAAATGTGGTTCCCTAGTGGTTCCGAGGTATGAAATGTGGTTCCTAATGGTTCTGGAGTTGAAAATGTGGTTCCGTAGTGGTTCCGGGGTGAAAATTGTGATTCCGTAGTGGTTCTGAACTATAAAATGTGGTTCCGTAGTGGTTCCGAGGTATAAAATATGGTTCCCTAGTGGTTCCGGGCTAGAAAATATGGTTCCCTAGTGGTTCCGATGTATAAAACATGGTTCCCTAGTGGTTCTGGGATATAAAATGTGGTTCCCTAGTGGTGCCGAGTTATGAAATGTGGTTCCTAATGGTTCCGGGGTTGAAAATGTGGTTCCCTAGTGGTTCCGGGGTGGAAATTGTGGTTCCGTAGTGGTTCCGAACTATAAAATGTGCTTCCATAATGGTTCTGCGGTAAAAAATGTGGTTCCGTAGTGGTTTCGGCTTATAAAATGTGGTTCCCTAGTGGTTCCGGGATAAAAAATGTGGTTCCGTAGGGGTTCGGAGGTATAAAATGTGGTTCCCTAATGGTTCCGGTGTTGAAAATCTGATTCCCTAGTGGTTCCGAGGTATAAAATGTGGTTCCGCAGTGGTTCCGGGGTATAAAATGTGGTTCCGTAGTGGTTCCGGGGTATAAAATGTGTTTCCCTAGTGGTTTCGAGTTATAAAATGTGGTTCCGTAGTGGTTCCGATGTCAAAATTGTGGTTCCCTAATGGTTCCTTGGTATAAAATGTGGTTCCCTAGTTGTTCCGGGGTGAAAAATGTGGTTCCCTATTGGTTTCAAGCTATAAAATGTGCTTCCATAATGGTTCCGCGGTAGCAAATGTGGTTCCGTAGTGATTTCGGCTTATAAAATGTGGTTCCTTAGTGGTTCCGGGATAAAAAATGTGGTTCCGTAGCGGTTCGGAGGTATAAAATGGGGTTCCCTAATGGTTCCGGTGTTGAAAATGTGGTTCCCTAGTGGTTCCGAGGTATAAAATGTGGTTCCGCAGTGGTTCCGGGGTATAAAATGTGGTTCCGTAGTGGTTCCAGGGTATAAAATGTGGTTCCCTAGTGGTACCGAGGTATAAAATGTGGTTCCGTAGTGGTTTGGACTTATAAAATGTGGTTCCCTAGTGGTTCCGGGATAAAAAATGTGGTTCCGTAGTGGTTCCGAGGTATAAATTGTGGTTCCCTAATGGTTCCGGTGTTGAAAATGTGGTTCCCTAGTGGTTCCGAGGTATAAAATGTGGTTCTGCAGTGGTTCCGTGGTATAAAATGTGGTTCCGTAGTGGTTCCGGGGTATAAAATGTGGTTCCCTAGTGGTTTCGACTTATAAAATGTGGTTCCGTAGTGGTTCCGATGTCAAAATTGTGGTTCCCTAATGGTTCCTTGGTATACTAGTTGTTCCGGGGTGAAAAATGTGGTTGCCTAATGGTTTCAAGCTATAAAATGTGCTTCCATAATGGTTCCGCGGTAGAAAAAGTGGTTCCGTAGTGGTTTCGGCTTATAAAATGTGGTTCCCTAGTGGTTCCGGGATAAAAAATGTGGTTCCGTAGCGGTTCGGAGGTATAAAATGTGGTTCCCTAATGGTTCCGGTGTTGAAAATGTGGTTCCCTAGTGGTTCCGAGGTATAAAATGTGGTTCCGCAGTGGTTCCGGGGTATAAAATGTGGTTCCCTAGTGGTTCCGAGGTATAAAATGTGGTTCCCTAGTGGTTTGGACTTATAAAATGTGGTTCCCTAGTGGTTCCGGGATAAAAAATGTGGTTCCGTAACGGTTCCGAGGTATAAGTTGTGGTTCCTTAATGGTTCCGGTGTTGAAAATGTGGTTCCCTAGTAGTTCCGAGCTATAAAATGTGATTCCGCAGTGGTTCCGGGGTATAAAATGTGGTTCCGTAGTGGTTGCGGGGTATGAAATGTGGTTCCCTAGTGGTTTCGACTTATAAAATGTGGTTCCGTAGTCGTTCTGATGTCAAAATTGTGGTTCCCTAATGGTTCCTTGGTATAAAATGTGGTTCCCTAGTTGTTCAGGGGTGAAAAATGTGGTTCCCTAGTTGTTCAGGGGTGAAAAATGTGGTTCCGTAATGGTTCCGCGGTAGAAAATGTGGTTCCGTAGTGGTTTCGACTTATAAAATGTGGTTCGAAAAGTGTAATAGTTATGTTTTGGTCCAAAAGTGATCATAAGTGTACTAATAATGGTTCTTATCGAAACAGGGTGTGCAAAAATGGTGGAAAAATGGTTTCTTTTATGTTACACGTTGATGGGTACTTGAAGGATGAAGTATCATTCCAATATATTGGCGGGACGAAAATGTGTTTAACTATGAATCGCCATATAAATTTTCTGGAATTTCAGTCTCTAATTCACTTAAGGATTGGGACCACAGGAATCAGCGTGTCATTATCTATAAAATGTCGATATGTCATGGATCCATATCAAATCTTGTTATGCGACATTCGAAATGATGATGAGCTAGGTATGGTGATGATGGTTTTTGAGAATAGCCTCTTTAATTCTATCAGCCTGTACATAACTAAAGAGTACAGAGTTGGAGAAATTATATCTGCACCCATCCCCATGAAGAGGTAAAATATTAACTCAGCTGGACTTTCGCATTCTTTTAATTCTCATTCCATTAAAATATTATCTGATGTGGAAATTTTCATTGCTTAGAAATGTAGTTGATATAAATGAACATTATGTAGCTTCTACTCCAATCGAACCTGCTTTCAGTCCCAAAAATAATTCCATTCGTGCAGTGTCAGCAACACCTATTCCAGCTGAAGCTCCCAGCAAACGAATACGACATGGCGAAGGACATACCAGCAATAGGTACTATCCGTGTATGAAATTGTGATTCCGTTGATGAATTTATCATTCCATTATTGTTACTCTAATGTTGATCGGGTTGGCAGATATTCAGTACACTTGGATGAAGATTATGAGGATCCAATTTTTAATGAGACAGAGGAAGATACAACTGAACATAAGACCACTTCCATGTAATAAATTATAGAAATTATATTTACTTGGGAGGTTATATTTTTCTGTCATTGAATTTCATTCTAACCTACTCCTTACCATACAGGCACGATGCATGGTTCAGTAGGGATTTTCATAGTGATATGCATGTTAATGATGCCATTTGCGAGGATGGTAATAAGGACTTTGATGAGGACAATGAGGACTTTGATGAGGACGATGAGGACTTTGATGAGGACGATGACAGCCAAGGTGTAGAGCAGGATGGTGTAGATGATCAGGATAGTGTACATAACATTATCGGAGACCAGGATGGTGTACATAACATTATCGGCGACCCGTTCGGTAATACGTATACAAGGGAGCTGATGGAAGTAGATGAAATGGTTGTGGATGAATTAAATGTGGAGAGAATAGGACTTGAAGAGTTGAAGGTGGGGGGAATCTTCCCGAATTTTAAAGTATTTAAGAACAAAGTTAGAGACTATGCAATTGATAGGCGTTTTGTATTCGTCCCAGTAGACTCAAAACCTATAAAGTATGCTGTTAGATGCAAGAATGGAAGTTGTCCTTTCAGAATCAGTGGGACAAATTACCTAGATTCTGTTAGGGTGAACAGGTTTGTGCCAGAGCATACATGCTCAAGTACGATGAGTGGTAATGATCATCCCCTTGCCACAGCATCTTGGGCAGCTGAAACCTGCCTAGGGTTATTTCCCCGTCCTACAGACGTGACACCTAGTTTGATAAGAGCATACGTCGGGAATCCGAAAGGCGATTCAGACTCCCGCTTCGGAATTCCAAAGGTTCATTCGGACTCCTGATTGCATTAAATTAATTTTTAGTTCGTCATGGTGGTCCATCGGGAGTCCGAAGGAAAATTCGGACGCCCGACTCGGGAATCCGAATATTCATTCAGACTCCCGATAGACCACCATTACTTATGGGTTCGTACAAGCCATCCGAAGGGTCATTCAGACGCCCGAAGGATGTCCAGTAGTTTTTGGTTCCAAGTTGGCATCCTTCGGGAGTCCGAATGCATCTTCGGACGTCCTAATCGGAATTCCAAAGGGTCATTCGGACTCCCGAAGGATGTCCAGTAGTTTTTTGTTCCAATTTGCCATCCTTCGGGAATCCGAATGAATCTTCGGACTTCCGAATCAGAATTCCGAAGGTTGAATCGGACTCCCGAATGATGTCCAGTAGTTTCTGGTTCCAAGTTGCCATCATTCGGGAGTCCGATTGAACCTTCGGACTTCCGATTCGGAATTCCGAAGGTTCAATCGGACTCCCAAATGATGTCCAGTAGTTTTGGTTCCAAGTTGCCATCCTTCGGGAGTCCGAATGAATCTTCGGACTTCCGATGGTTCAATCGGACTCCCGAAGGATGTCCAGTAGTTTTTGGTGTTTGAAGGAGAATAGAGGGCATGTGCCGAGATGATGCCGAGACACCGAAAAATAAGGAAAGAAAAAACTATATTTTTAATGGAGCATATTTTGTTTCCTTATTTTTCGGCTACTTGGTACCATCTCCTCACTCGTGCCCTCTCAATTCTATCCCTCTCCCTTATTTTGGAAGAAAAGACCCAATGTAGTCATTCCCAAGGCCCATTAGTCTCAAGTGTGGCATGCCCATGTTTCTCTAGAATTACTCAAACAACCACATTAAAATTAGAGCTATGGCCTATTCATTAATAATTCACTGAAAACAACATCACATGCATGATTATATTTCCTTCCTTCTGGAGTGAACTTTGTAACAAAGTAATGAAATTTAAATAAACAAAATAGTATTTTGTGAATTTGTGCAACAGATGAAGCTCAAAGAAGTGAAAGAAATCCAAACAAAATGATATTTCCTTTTTCATCAGCATTTTTCAAAGTTGCCAAAACTATTTCTTTCCTCCATTGCTCCAAATGTGGGAACTCACAATAATCTCCATATTTATCACAATACTGCAACAACATAAAGACCATTTTAGTGCAGATAGAAGATTAGTTCCAATACTTACAAACCCTAATATGTACATAAGGTGGGGATTTACATAGAGCCCATTAGATAAACTGCTTTGATCAAATGAAGAAGAGTCGATAAAGTCGACAGTGAAACATATGATATTGTTATTTTGCAGTACTGTCTTGTTCGCACAGAGGGATCACAAGGCATGTTCTTGCCTGTTCCCTTATATTGATTTGGGGACTATAGGAGATGTTGCATGGGCTTATCTCGTTCATGAATTCTTGGTCCTGTCTTTAAATTCACATGCTGCACTTGGTGGGAAGGGGCATATATTGGGTTGCTCTATCATGTAGTCATCTGGGTAAGGATCCTTTCATCTTCCTCCCAAAAGTTAAATGGATACTTTCCCATACACCCCATTTAACATTTCAGAAAATAGAGAAGTTCGCATAGCCGTAATATCTTTCTGCGTGAAATCCAAAATAGCGCCACGGCTGAGGTATTCCATCTCTTTCAAAACGAACAGCCCACAATCATAGTCAGCAATGGGGAATGCACTTATATCAATGTCTTTCACCATTTTGAACCATTGAACAAGGTAATCAACCTACAAATCAATAATTCAGTACGTTATGCCAGTAATCAGCACAAATTAATATTTGGCTTACGAAACAAGTTTAGGGTAGTACTCACAAGGGGTTGCACCCTTGTAGGATCCGTGCGAAGGACTAGAGAGTCGTAAAGAGCGAAGGTACACTGACCCATATCCAAGAGTAGAAGAACCCAATGAACGAAATCTATGTTAATTGGAATGAGTACTTTTCTTAGCTCTTTAACTGAGATATTCTCTAGACGCTTTACGAATCGGGAACATACTTCGGGATTTTCACATCTATCGGTTATTATAAGTTGCTGCAACCACGAAAACAAATGTTACAATTGCCGGCAGCTTCAAATACAGAAATCATTAGTTGTAATGTAAGTCACTTGAATCTCACAGTTAGATGGGTAGTAAGGCAAATGCATGCTCCCTTTTGTTCTTTTCGCAAATATTCATCCCGCAAGTTCAAGTAGTCGGTATATACATTAACGATCTACAAAACAGACCATTGGTCAGCGAGAAGGAACTTAATAAGAAATGTGCGCTCACTCTTTACGTTACTCAATGAACCATATTTAACAAATAACATAAAATCTTACCGGAGATGATAACCACCCTCTACGATCGCTTAGTAGAAGCAAGTCTTCTTTACACATGTAGTACCCGTCACTTTGCATGACTTTGTCACTGCAAATCCAGTAAAAAGTCATCTCCCTCTATGGACCTTAGCTCAGATCATTCTACTGTACACCTTTCTTCTTCAATGAATCTGTCCCTTTCAACTGACTCAACTGACTTTTTAGCTTCCTCACTTCACGTTCAACTTTCACTATCCTCTCCAACAAAGAACTATGAGATGCGGATTCCTCTACTTCTTTCAGAAGTCCATGTCTTACTTTCATCCCTCTCCTTCTTCGTTCTCTCCCCTTACATGCCACAATTGGCCCGATCGCATCCCCCACTGTAGGCACAATTGCCCCAATCGAATCCTCCACTGAATCCTCTACAACACTAACAACCTCGTCCTCAACCTGGGCGAGCAGTAGGGCTTCCTCTCTCGCCATAGTTTGAACCATCATAACTACCTGAAATAAATGTCGAAATTTTTTTATTACAAATACGAATGTAAGAAAACAACACGCAAGACATACATACAACGACCAATTAACATTAATCTCTCACCTCTGTTGGTTTTACCATCCCATCACCAACACGGTCAATCAACTTTCTATGCTCCGTCTTCTTCGTATCCTCATCGATCCACTTAAATAGACGTGGATAAGCATCAGGGTAATCAGGTACCCAGAACGTGGTATGCTCAAATAGCCATACCTGAAATCACGCTACATTATTTACGCACTCCTATAATTTAGAAACAAGTAAGTATAAGGCATGAATGGAAAATTACCTGTAAAATGATAGAGCAACCCAATATATGCCCCTTCCCACCAAGTGCAGCATGTGAATTTAAGGACAGGACCAAGAATTCATGAACGAGATAAGCCCACGCAACATCTCCTATAGTCCCCATATCAATATAAGGGAACAGGCAAGAACATGCCTTGTGATCCCTCTGTGCGAACAAGACAGTACTGCAAAATAACAATATCATATGTTTCACTGTCGACTTTATCGACTCTTCTTCATTTGAATCCATTTCCGCATGAATAACATTTACGACCTCTTCGAAGGTGGCTGTTAGAAGCCCAAACCTCCAACCATCCACCGTTGTGATGCTATCCCAATCTAGTTGCACCCTCTCCCCTCTCATAGTTAAGCCTAATATTTTGGCTACATCACTAACTAGAAAAGGAACTACAATGCTCCCCAATCTAAATGCTTTCCGCTTCGGATCCCACTTTCTCACCAATGTCGTCAAAATCCTCTTGCGCAACTCCACATCCTCGAGGTTCTTGTGTAGTAGCAAATCTCTGAATGGGTCTCATTTATCAAATTCTTATGCGCATCATGTAACCGGAACGTTTTGAAGGACTCCTGGAAGCGGGAAGGACAGCATCTAGAGAAGACATATTTGGCCTGCAAAAAAGCTATTAGGAAACAATTGAGGTAGAAAGTTAAGGAGATGCAAATGGAAATGGAGAAGTTAATCACCATGACGACGCCGCAACGAAGAAAATGGGAACCTTTCTATCCTTAAGTTAAACACAATCTGTAGAAAGCAGCGACAACCACTTGAAACACAGTGTTAGTCCCATGCACAGGTAAACAGAATCAAAATTATCCATAAAGGCCTCACAAATATCCCCAAGTCACTTTAGAGTTGTACCATTCATTAGATTAGTAGGACCATTGCTATTCATAACAACCATGAAAACATACCATTCATCCAAGACAGAGAAATAGAACAACCATAATAACATATCATTCATTCATCCATCCATAATAACATATCAAACCCAAATATAACATACCTACCATCCATCCATCCATAATATCAACCATAGTAACATATCACTTCATAACAACCATAATAACATACCATCCATATAAATGCCAAAAACACTAAACCAAAAAGTAAATAACTGCATAGGGATCATGTACAGCTCTCATCGGCAGCAACAACCTAATGATCTGGGGGCAGCAGGCGGCGGACGAACTCGCTGAGTGAAGAAACCTGCTCAGCGAAGGAGGTGAATGACGTCCCATACTCCTGCCGGAGGATGGAGACCTCGGTGCGTAGGGCGCTCACAGCCTACTGTGTCGCGATATGGTCCTCATGATGAGATGCAAGGAGCTGAGAAAGCGCAGTAAACTTCTCGTCAAAGTACTGACAATGTCCAACGAGCTCCTCTGCCGATACACGCTGAGCCTGCGGACGAGGTGGTGGAGCGGGCCTCTGCTCATCAAGTCGCATTGCCTTTATAGTTGTACGATTCATTGGATTAGAAGGACGAACGCGTTCTTCGCTACCTTGGATCAGCTTCTCATGTTGGAAGATACGTGTCAGAAGCATCCCAAATGGTAGACTAGGCAAGGCCTTTGTCCTCGTGTCCTCCATGAAGCTAAGTATGATATAGCCAAGGTGAAGGGGCTGGCCCTTTAGAAGTCAATACATAATAAATGCCTCAAAAGGCCGGACCATGTCACTATTACCTCCGCATGGCGTGATATTGCTGATCAGAATCTTGTGTAGGACTTTGCACCTACGGCTAAGGGAATTGTAGGACACGTTGGTTGACCCGTCATTAGGTGGGGGTCTGCAATCAAGGTCCCCATAAGCAGTGACAGGATCAACCATATAACGATCAAAGTCATCCATGGTACCAGGCCAGAAGAAAATCTCATCGCCTATGGTGGGAAGAGAGGCGACTTCACAAAACTTCTCCATGGTCATGCGAAAGGTTTTATTATTGACTGTGGACTGGAAGAACTTATAATCTTCGTCGACTCTATAATTGGCATAGAATTGTTTCACAAGAGTCGGGTATGAATCGCAATGTACTCCAAGAAAATTGACCCATCCAAAGGCCACAAAAAGGGATCGAACATCATATGCGGCAAGATCTTCAAAGACTATTTTCCTACCTCGCAATATGCCCTTCCTTTCTATACGACGGACGGAGGATGGCGCCTTCACGGAGCCGACCTCGACATCCTCCTCTCCTTCGCCCATATATTCGGCTTCCTCGGAGGGAGGTGAGGGAGGGGAGGGCTCACGGACAGCCTTCCCTTTCCGTTTGCGGCTGGAAGAGCCTTCGGGCACAGTGGCAGTCTTTTTCGCGTTCTTCGTGTTCTTCGTGCGCGGCATGATCTCTATATTGGGGTTTTGGCTTCGGTTTTTAGGGGGTTGCAAATACGAAAAAGGGAACCACTTCTTCTCTGCAGAAACTAGGACAAGATACTTGAACGAAAAGAAACTTCAAACACACTATTATTCCATTCACAAAAGTATGATGCAGTATAACACACTTCAAACCACATTTAATTACTATTACACACATGGAACACTATATAGATACTTGAATTTAAAAACATTTACAAACTTCAAACAAAACCACTCTTTACAGACTCCGAACCACTTCAAACCACTGTCACAGGATCCTCAGAACCACTAAAACAACATTTCGAATCACATATTACGAAATTGGAATTAGTATTTACCGCAGAGAGGATCCATTCATACCATTGAAACCACTCAAAACCATTGAAACCCCAAGTGAAAGCCTTCAATGCATTGAATGAAACCCTTTCACACCGAAAATGAAAAATGCTGAAATACCAAGTCAAATGAAACCCTTTCCAACAACAATTTCGACAGTTGGAACCACATATTAGACTGTTGGAACAGATTACTGATTAGAGGATCCAGGGAACCTTAAATTAGACAGTTGGAACCAATATTACTAGATAGAGGATCCATCGAATTCTGCTTCCAACTTTCTAATATTTGGTTCCATGGATCCAACTTCCATGGAATACTGGTTCCAATTTCCTAAGCCCTAAATAAAACCCTTTCAAACCCCAATGCAACCATTGAAATCCTAAATGAATCCTTCAAACCATTAAATCCATTAAAACCCTATATGAAACACTAAATGAAACCATAAATGCAACCATAAACTATTGAAACCTTTTCAAACCTTAAATGAAACCCTATGAACTAGAGTGAAATCCAACATGAAATATGCCGAAACCATTGAAAACCTAAATGAAACCTTTTGAAACCATTGAAACCCATTGAAATCCTAACTGAAACCCCTTAAACCACTGCAAGCGTTGAAACCCTAAATGAAAGAATTGAAACCCCAACTAAAACCCTAACTCAAACCATTGACAATTATTGAAATCCTAAATCAACCCTAAATTTTACCCTAAACCATTGAAATACTTTGAAACCCAAAATGAAAATAATGAAACCCTACATGAAACCCTTTCAATCCCAAAATGCTGTTTGAAACCCTAAATGAAACCCTTTCAAACCATTGAAACCATTGAAACCAAACCCTAAATTAACCCATTCAAACCATTGAAACCATTGAAACCCTAAATTAAAGCATTGAAAAACCCTACATCAAACCCTAAACCATTCAAACCCATTGAAACCCTAAATGAGATCAGTGAAACCATTTAAAGCCCTAAATGAAACCCTTTCAAACCAAAAATCAATGCCCAACCATTGAAAACTTAGAAACCCTATATCAAAATATTTTGTTCCTAACAATTAATAGTTCCAGCCCATTGAAACCCTAAAAATTCCAAAACCCTCCAAATGAAACCCCTTCGAAAACATTTCAAAGCCTTAAAAATTACATACTAATGCAAATCCGTTTCACACACTAGTCAAGAGGCACTTAAAAGAGCTTCAGAGAGCAACAGACATTGTTGGAAGTGTGTGAGATCCAACCCCTCAAGAAAAAAAACCCAAAATAAACAAAACCCTAGATGAAATATTTGAAAATTACCTTCGTATAGGGGAGGAAACTGAATTCCGGCGAGAGGGGGTGGTTTCCGCCGACTATGTCGTGCTACCGGCGAGTAGAACGGGCTTCGGGAGAGACGTACGAGGTCGACGGCGAGTTTCTCCGGCGAGATAAACCCTCGTTTGGGAAGAGAGAATGGTAGAAGTGAGAACGGTGAAAATTTATGGGTCTCCTGCTTCCGGCGAGTAGAACGGTCTTCGGGAGCGACCTAGGAGACGAGGTCGACGGCGAGTTTCTTGTTTGGGAAGAGAGAAACAGAGAGATAGTTAAAAGGTAAAAAAAATGGGTAAAAAGTTAAAAGTAAAGAAATTATAACTAAAGAGGGGTATTTTCGTCTTTTTCAAACCTGACAACCCCTCTTTTACAAATTCTGCAACTCTACCCTTACTTCACAATATAACTATAACTTTGCATTTTCCTAACAAATTTTCCTATATAAATTTATATCACTCAAAGGCATTTCGCATATGGCTGTTGCGTGTGAGAGCAATCACCTCAGATGATTTAAACGGATAAGACAAAGTGTACTGAAACGTGAGCCTGTCTGGCTGCTCTCACGTGCAATAGACCACTACGAAATGCCTTCCTGCAATGTTAAGTAGAAAAATACGAAGATTTATTTATGACGTTAAATCGCTTACATTTATAGCAAAAGTAGAAATTCATCAACTCCCTTCTTGGACTACAACAAATACCCAAGACTATGGCAGCTTAAACTGAAATTGCAATTAGGACCTCTCCTTTTATTGTTACTCATACAGATACTGTATTTTCCACTTATTGATGTGCTGATGGTGGGGGTTTGTAAGGCGGCTTATAGTAGGGAGTTGAAGGCTTCTTTAATGGTGAGGGTTAGCTTCTAATAAGGCGTCGGCGGCAGCCTTCGAGTGGTGTTGGGTATGGGGATGGGTCGTACACGAGGGTGGGTGGCTTTTCAACTGGGGGAGGCAGGTAAATGGGTGTTGGTGGCTTCTTGTCGAGTGGCTTATCTCCATGGCTAGCATGAGAGGGATTGGTAAGAAGCACCACTCCAAGGAGAAACGTTAACAAATATGAAAAGAGAGACATGTTTGCATTGATGGTAAAAAGCTTGAGAGGGAGCTGCCCTTTTTATAGGGACTTTTGGGGCTTAGTGAGGCTTATACATTAAGACACCACTTAATATACGTTGTCTTTATTGCTCGCAGAAAAAAATGGATAGTCAGTTTGATTTTTCTCTATGGCTTAAATGTTTTTTGGGCCCTTTTAGTGGAAAAACTTGCAGGGAACGCGAGTTTAAGGGCTGAGTGGCATCCTCGGTACTTCCCCTCTACCAAGTTTTCAATTTTGTCCGGAACCTTTTAGTACTATAGTTTTACTGGAAAGACATCCCTTATTAATACCTTTACTGTGGGGAATATTGAGTTTCTACATCCATAGATATATAGATATACAGTTTCTCTCCTCCTTATGAGAAATTATATGGTGTAAGGCCTTACAACAATAAGGCCTTTGCTCTCTTCTTATAAGGAAGGACTTTTTATGTTAAATGGTTGCTATGACTTTGCTGCTTAGGTAGTAATAATGTTACGAATGGCATGATAAGAAGTGTCATGGCTATAATTGGTAGATTGATGGTATCGTGAGAATTAGGTCGATTGAACGGCTAACGAACTTGACGAAGCATGTAGGGAATATGGGTTTGAGTGTAATCATATGCTAATAAGGAATAAGGGTTTAAGGCTAATAGGTAGAGTATGAGTTTAAAGTTAATCCTAAGCTAGTAATGCTACCAAAGACTAATCCTAAGTTCCTAATGCTAATTAATGCTAATCATAAGCATAGCAGGGGTTTCTGGTTGTTTTATCATTTCATTCTTGTGTAGTTTGTGTTTTGGGTATTGTTTTTGGAGAGTGATAAATCGATCCCCCTATATCTTAAATCAACCCCTTCTAACGTAAAATGTTAGGGCGTGTGACTTGAACACTCCTATGGTGCTTAACGGCATATGGCAACTTTATTCAACCCCTTGAGGTTTTATGTTTAAAAGGGGTCAATTTAAGATATATCGAGGTTGATTTATCACTGCCCTTCTTTTTTTTGTGCCGATTGATGCAAATTCTACTGATATCCAGTTTTATTTTGTATATGTGATGATACTATTGTTTGTAGATTAACATATTTTCTTACAGACCCTCTTATTGGGTTTTCATTGATCTGAATTGTCCGATTTTTTATCCGATGTTCCTCGATGATCTGCTTATAGATTTTAAGAGTCTAGCCTTTGATCCAGAGGCCTCCTAAAACTTCTAATGATCTTTGATGGTTGCTCTTTGGGTAACATTTTTCTACTATAGCCTTGGCGTGATCAACAACGTCGACAGTCGCTTCATCAATTCGATGCTCTGAAATTGCCTGATTATGGCCTGAGCCTCCCGGCCATTACTCTGAGCGATCCAATCAATCTGATCGGTATTCTGAATCAACCGACCTTCGACTGGCCAAGATGCACATGCATCAATTCCCTTACAGGTGTCTTCAAGTGGTCCCTACTTTATGATTAAATTCCAATTAATAATAAAAAAAACCCTTTTTCCTTCTTTGGGCCAGGTGTTACAAAGGACATGTTTCCATTGATAGTAAAAACCTCTAGAGGGAGTGGCCCTTTTTATAAGGATATTTAGGGCTTATTGAGGCCGATTAGATTAAGGCACCAGTTGGCATAGGTCTTGTTAATAGTCGTAGGTCTTAGAAAAACTGGATTAACTGTTCATGGGTCCTTTTGGTGGAAATAAGGGCGAGGGATGCCGTTTCTAAGGGCCAAAAGGCACCTACACAACTTTCTCGCTACATGCCTTTTACGACGGGAGTAAGAAGTTCTTGACGACTGATTTAATAGATGATACTTGACTGACTTCGTTGGTTGCACGATCAAAGTCGAGTTTACTTGAGTCTGCCTAGAATGTGACCCATATCTCTATGGAAAATGACCAAAATACCCTAATCTAATAGTCAATTAAAGTACCTCTATCTCATAAAAATGACGGAACTATCCTATCTCAGAGAAATAACAAAAATACTCTTAGGGGCCATTTGGATACGCAGATTTTAGGATCTTGGATTTCCTCAAAATCCAGGATGGGGACAAGAGAAGAAGGAGATTGTCCGCTATGCTTCTCTTTTGAATTCTAGATTTTAAGTAAGAAATACGTACAGGTTTTAGAAATCTCACGCCCATCCTGAAATTTCTAAAACCTGGAAACATGGGATGATCTCCTACTCTTTTGCTGATGGAAGGAAAGGTGAGAAATCAGAAAACAATGGAGAATCACCTTCTTCTTTGGTCTCCTGTATGGGATTTTGAGGACATCCAAGATTCTAAAATCCGGGTATCCCCCTTATTGTTTATTTACCCCTACCAATTATAAATTAAGCGTATTTCGGTCATTTTATGAGACCATGATATCTCTTATGAAAAATATCAAAATACCCTACGTCATGAAAAATGACCAGAATAACCTACTTCATAAAATAACATCAAAACACCCTAACTCCTATCTTAGTATTTTGGTCATTATCTATGAGATAGGAGCAGTTTGGTCACTTAATGAGATATGGAAATTTAGGTTATTTTAGATAATTAAGACACCACATGACTTAGGTCTTGCTTATTGTCGTAGCTAGTAAAAAAGATGGATGGTCAAGTTTGATTTTAATTAAGTCTACAATCTACATGCCCCTTTTTGCGGAAACAAAGTCAAGGGATGCGGTTTCTGAAGGGCTACTACTTGCCTTTTACGACTAGAATAAGAAGGCCTTGTCCATAGAGAGAGAGAGAGAGAGAAAGAGAGAGAGAGAGAGAGAGAGAGAGAGAGAGAGGGTACTGCCACGTAGCTTCTTGAATATATTTCCTCCATAGCGTGTGGAAGATACTTACACCACCAATGCCGCAACGCGTGGGGGATTTCAAACTCACATTAATGTGGGGTTTGCTAGGGCTGCAACAGGGTCAGGTTGGGTCGGGTTTTTCAAAACCCTAGCCCAACCCTGGATCCCATTATCTCGGCCCTGACCCGTGCTGACCCTGAGTCAGGGCCGAAGAACCTCAACCCATGGCCCGCCCTACAGGGCTTAGTGCTGGCCCTGGCCCGCCCTGATTGGCCCTGATTGGGCAGGGCCGGCCCGGCCTGGCCCTAATTGACCCTAGTGCAAATACCTGTTAAGAGTGCCAAAAATAAAGCAACCACTTATCATATAGAACAAAATGATCAATAAACAGAGAAAGGGAACAAAATAAGACAATATGAATTCAAAAACATGACGGGCAACAAAGACAATTAATAATAATAATCTAAAGAAACATCAATCCAAGATAATAGAAAACATAAGCAAAAGAAGCATGCATAGATGGTTCAATTCTATAATAGAAAACTTAAGGTCGGGCCGGGTCAAGGTACCCAAGGCATTAACCCAAAACCCGACCCGACCCCTGTCAGGGTCTAAAAAAATGAACCCTGACCCGCCCTCAGGTTGGAAAATCCAGCCCTGACCCTGTTCGAGCTCAGGCCGGGTCAGGGCTGACAGGGCCAAACTTGCACCCTTAGGGTTTGCACTAACAAAGTTGAGTTTGATCGAGTCAGCTTAGAATGTCACCCCTATCTCCTAAGAAAATGACCAAAATACACTAATATAATAAAAAATAACCAAGATAACCCTATCACATAAAATGACCAAACTACTCTATCACATAGAAAATAACCAAAAACCCTTATTGTTTATCTAGCACTACCTCTTATAAATTATGCGTATTTTGGTCATTTTCTATCTCACAAAATGACCAAAATACACCTACGTCCTAAAAAATGATCAAAATAAACCTATTTAGTAAAATGAATTCAAAACACCAGCACTCCTACCTCAGTATTTTGGTCGTTATCTATGAGATGGGATCGGTTTGGTCATTATATGACATATGGACACTTTGGTTATTTTTCAAGAGAAAAGGTATTTTGGTCCTTTTTCCTGAGATAACAGCTTTTTGAACATTTTTATGAGATAGGGATATTTTGGTCATTTTTTGTAAGGAGTTGGTGCGTTATGTGGATCCTAATAGGGCAACCTTACCTAACAAAAATATGAAAGTATTTGTTAGTGTATAGGCATGAATGTGATTATAATATTATATTTCCTACAATAATAATTGAATCAAATCGAAAACACAAAGATAAAACAAAATTTTTTTATTTAGTGTATGAATGTGAATGTGGCAGTATTAGCATTTTTTGTGCCATTTCAATTTAATTTATTACTGGTAGGGATAGAATCCGTCCATCCATTAGACACAGGACAAGTGGCATCTGGCTTATTATGGTAACTGAACTTCCCACTTGTACGCAGTGGCTAGAGAGGGTCATCTCATCCATTCTACACGAATGGCAACCCCGAACGAAAAGAAAACTGCCCTAGGGAAAAGGCCAAACCTAGCACGGCAACTCCCTTGTTTGTTCGAAGGTTTAAATAGGAACAGATTCTCTTGAGAAAATTGGGTGATCTCTCAGATAAATATGGAGACTAATTCTATAAGAAAGTCAACGTGAAAGGAATGACTCGTGTTAGAGTTAGTGCCCTAAAAGTGAGTACATTTCATATATCATGTCACTTTAATATTAATAAAGGTTATATTTCATGACATCTATTGGGTATTAACAAATTGAATATGTGTGATGTGATTACTATCTGACACATACTCATCCTTAGGTAGAAAAATAGGAATACCATAGTCAACGATTCATAGATCCTAGGGAGCAAGGAGATACCATCCCGGTTCTTTGAAGACTTTAAAGGTTCCTGGTTGGGGTCGAGATTTGACATCCCATCCTATATATAATCAGTACCAGTCTTGCCTACATGCACGTATCATAGAGTGGCTAATCTCAGTCACTTGGGTAGTGGACCCTAATCAAGAAGTGTGGGTGAGAAGATAGGATCACCACTGAACATGATCACACTAGAATAGCCAGTGGATAGGAGTTAGTAAGGCTATTCTACCAGACATGACCCTTTACATGTCCTTAGACCTGAGGGGTCATATCTGTCTGTGGGCCCGGCCTAGATTCTTGGTCTATCTAATCGTGGTCCTTCTATCGCTCACTAGAGGGTAGTACTGAAGTCTTGGACAAACTGTTAGCCCAAGGGTTCCCCATGGGTTCATTCAATTACCTTGTTTTGATGATTAACAAACGCAAATTGATTAGTTGTTTATTGACTAATTGTTTGCCTTGAGTGTTGTGCTATGGAAAAGAAATTCACAGGTTAATTCAGGATAGCACCAATACACACAGATAGCCTATGCTTGAAGATGAACCAAACAAAGGATAAAGGAGCTAGAACGTACTTGGACAAACCATACCTTGGAGGATCAACCAAGAAGAAGCTCATCACAACCATCTCAAAGCACTGAACAAACAAAGGAAGATCAATGAAGGCCAAAGCTTGTGGATCAACAACTTGCAAAGGAGTTTGAACCAAATGGTGCAAGCAAAAAATCTCAACCTTGAAGATCCCAAAGCAAGCCAAGCACATCATTGAAGATCAAATGAAGATTGGCTCAAGAGAACAAGAGAGTACTTAAAATGGTAGTATGTATCACCTTTCTTTCTTGTGTTTTCTCTTGATCAAGGCACATCTTAAAACCCCTACAAATATATTTTACTAAGAGAATTAACACACCCTTTAAGGACTTAAATGGATAAGTGAATGGCCATGGTGGTGCACCAACATGTTGGGTCCCATACGGCATTTAACACAACATTGAACAAAACAGAGTTCCGAAGAAACAACCTGGACCAGCAACTAAATCCTACAAAAACTTGTTTAAAATATTTTCAAATATTTTTAAAAATATTTTTAACAAATAGCTCTCATTTTTCTCATATCTGTAGAGTATAATAACATCGAAATCCGACAAGAAACGAAAGAGATAAGAATTTTTCAAGTCGGACACAGATTGGTGGAAAACCAGTCTCGGAATTCCTAGAATTATTCTCGGAACTCCGAGCGCGTAACTCCGAGACATTTCTCGGAGCTCAGAGAAAATAACCTGGAACAAAAATATAGCCGCTGTGGCCCAACGGCTAGTTGACTGTTTGACCCAAAAATGACTGTTTTGCCCCTGAAAAGGTCATATTGAGTTGGGACTTCATATATACCCATTCAAAGGGTCCAAAATACTTGATGAACACACCAACTCAAGTAAACCCTTGAAAATCATTTGGCCAATAGTTTTGAGTAAAATCTCTCTCCATCTCACTTGTGCTTTGATTAGGAAAAATTCTTTTGGGATTGGATAAGGCATTACTTGTAATCATCGTTGAGAGTGTATTGTAAGCTTTACATTGTATTAGCCTATCTAGAGACAAGTGAACAACATCCTTCTTCTCTTCATTGTATTTGGCAACAAAGGGCGCCGTATTTAAGACCCTTGGAGCTTGGACGCCCGGATTGTACAAGGCGAAATGAACACCGCATTTAAGTTCCTTGGAAGATAGTGGATACCTCAATGAGAGCAAACTTGAGAAGAGTGGAGTAGGTCTTGGGTTTAAGACCGAACCACTATAAAAGCTCTTGTGTCAAAGCCTCTTGTCTCTTCCTCTCTACTCTTGTGGTAAGTGCTTAACTCTTGTGGTTGAACATTATTCTTAATTTTGTTTTACCTGTATGAACCATCCACAAAGTGTTTGTAAGGAACTAAAAAGAGAGTAGATGAACTAGGATTCCACCAAGTGCTTGATAAAAGGCCTAAAAGAAACCATTCATCTTATTCCTTCATCTTGTTGTGAAATTTACATTATATTTGTAATCTTTAATCACCCACCAAGTATTTTGATAAAAAGACAAAATGAAATAATCAACTAGGGTTTTCAAAAGTCACCTAACAAGTGCTTGTTAATAGGTCTAAGAGAGAATATTCATTTAAGCTTTTGAAACTAATCTAACAAAAGTTTTTAAAGATGATAAATTCTTAAAGACACCCAATTCACCCCCCTTTTGGATTGCCTATTGGAATTTCACAAACCCACGAGGCTAATAGGGATACTAGACATGGAATTCTCCTCCCCAATTACGGGGAGATGATCTATGCTTTTGGTCAAAGCCGTAGGCTTATAAAATAGCTTGGCCAAGCGCATTTGATAAATGGTTTATCAAATGTTTTATTCAAACACTTGTATGTTTTTGAAATGAATTTTGCAAATGCATTTGCGGCCCTAACTGCTTTACTGAAAGGTATACCATGAATAATTCTTGGGGTTAGTAGATGTCTACAGCCCATAGGACCCAACTCATTAGATGTGGAATGGAGAAAGGAATTGCACATATTAGATGTGATTATGGGTATGATGATTTGATGATCATCTTCAAGGTTACGTCTCAATGGAGGCCACTGATCCAATGCGATTGTAGTTGTGAACTACGGAGCAAGATCGCAATGGGGCCCATCATTGGTTCTGCAGGGTCAACCGTCGGGTCCCTATAAAGATCCCACTCACAACTCGAATGACCCATCTATATCCTTTAGATAAGGGTTCCGCATTTACTAGATTGCATAGACGGACTAGTTTCATCGCATTTGATACGAGGGAAAAGATTTACTTAGTTCATTTGGTGTACACGTACCATAGGACACATTTGGAATACCCAAAGTAGTTAATTGTTAACTTATGTGTATTTTGGAAATTATAGAAACTATAAATGAAGATTTTATCACATTGGATGTGAGGAATTAAGTTTATTTAATTAGATAATTAAATAATAAGTGCTTATTTAATTACAAAAAGAGCTAACAGACACCGTCCAATAAAACAACCATAACTCACTAACCACTTGGCCAAATTGAGTGAGTAAATACTCTTTGGAAATAACATTCAAAGGGATACAACTTCCTAGTTTATGACTGTAGACACCCCATTTTGCTCTGCTGTAATCAACAAAGAAGTTAGTGTTCGTGTTATCAGACTTTTTCAGTGTTTCCCCATTCCCGTGTCCGTCCCTTATGCTTTCTCAATCTTTCCGATCATTTCCGCAATGTTCCGCATTTTTCTTTTCGCTAAGTGTTGAGAATGGTTATTCAGAAGAATCCAAGCCAGGAGAGAATTCAGACCCATTCGATGGGCCCGTATTGAGCATTTATTGAAAGTTGGACCCGTTTGGTGGGCCCGCATTAAACATTTGTTTAAATTCGGATCAACCGGGGGGCCCGCATATTGTTTTAACGAAAAATGAGTGTTAAGCCTGCTTCGATCTAATGCATAAAGATGATCATCAAGTTGAGCTATCCAGATAACCCTTGAGAACTATGCAAGGAGCACAGCGAATTTATACTGAGGTTCATTAAATGAGTGGCTCGGATTATCCCATGAAAATGGTTTGTGGGCCTAATCCGTTCTTATGGCAGCTCATTAATTGGGCAGATTGGATCATCCAATGGCTTATTTGCGGGGTATGACCGTTCTCATTGCGGCCCATCCAATTAAGCGATCCAGGATCATCTTGCGAGCGAAATTGATTTGGAGGGGCACATCCCATATAAATTGAGACCTATAAATTGGACGGCTGAGATCATCCAATGGAAGGGATTTGAATGCAAGTAGTGCAGTACAAGAAGAATTCACCCATGACAATGGACCCACATTAATTTATTGTATGGTGCAGTGGTGCTATTATCATTTTTTTCACAAATGGAAATCGGATTGTGGAAGGTATTGACCGAATGGTGGTCCCTACATGAGGATGCATTGAATGGGGAGGTGGAAGTAGATAGTGGGGTCCACGAATATGCAATGAATTAAATTTAGGAAAGAGATCAAGCTATCTTAAGTTAAATGCCATTCGTGGGTCCCAAGTAGACCGGCTAGAAATTCTTCTTGTTTTATTTTCAAAATTTTCTAAATATAGGTGGTCTGTTTTTATGTGGATGGTTGCACGAAGGTTTATTCTTGCTAACTGTGGATTCTCGGCAATTCTCTAATAGGCAGCTTCCTAATATGAGGAGATAGGTAAGGAAATAAAGGTTGAGAAATGGAAAGAGGTTGAGGGGATTCCAAAAAAAAAAAAAAAAGAAGGAAGAAAGGGAGGGGATATAGTAACAGAGCTCGGCAAAAAGAAAGAGAGGGGAGAGAAAAGGAACGAAAAAAAGCAAGAAACAAAGGCTCTGTTTTGGGGGTGAAAAACAGAAGCTTTCTTGGTCTCTCTTGGGGTTCTCCCTCCATCTCCCAGCCTCTCCCTCAACCTCTCCCTGATTCAACACCTCTCTCTTCTTCCTCTCCGTCTCTGTGTTCCCTCACTCGCTCATTCCAGAGCCGATTCCCACTCTCCGCTTGCTCCCTCTGTTTCCACGATCTCTCATCACCCTCTGCATCTCCGAACAACCCTCTCCGAGCAACCCTCCCAACAGAGTACTCTCTGTACGAAAAGAAAAGAACAGATCCAACTCCCAAATCCTCCATCGCTCTCCTCTCATCTCCCAGATTCCATCCCAATCACTCGGTCTCTCACTCTAACTCTCTCCCTTGATGCTTCCATCTCCCTCTCTCCCTTAGTATTTCTAATCTCCATCTCCCTCTCTCATCCCCAACAACAGCCTCAAAATATATTAAAACAAAAAAAAAAAGAAGAAGAGAAGAAGAGAACGAGGAGAAAAACAGAGTGTCTCACACTCTGTTTTTCTCTCTCATTTTTCTATCTCTCTCTCTCTCTCTCTATATATATATATATATATATATATACCTCTCTCTCTCTATCTCTCTCTCTCTCTTTATATACCTCTCTGTCTCACTCCCTCACGCTCCCACTCCCTCTCTGTCGACCACCCTCCCACTCCTTCTCTGTCTCAATCTCGTTCTCTCTCTATCTCTCTCAATCCCATTTTCTCTCTATCTCTCTCAATCCCATTCCCTCTGTTGTCTCTCTTATTCTCATTCTCTCTGTGTCTGTATCTCTCTCTCGCTCTCTCTCATTCTCCATCAATCTCTCTCTCGGCAACAAGCAAAATAAAAATAAAAAACGAAGAAAGGAAGAAAGAAAGAAAGAAAGCGGGAGGTCGGATTGAGCTTCGGCGGGATTTTCGGACTCTGCGGCTCTCGGATTCGGCGAGGATCTTCACCGTAGGTAGGTACACTGTTCTCGGAATTTTTCAGAATTATTTGGTATATTTTCGGATTTTTGCATGATTTTTAAGCATTTAAATGAATTTAATCGAATATTAAATGTGTGTGCTTAAAATCATGATCTACATGGGTGTTTCAATTCCGTTTCATCCCGAAATTTAAAACAACGATCTATCTAAATAGAGTAAAATAACTATCGGATCGGATTGGACATTGGATCAACGGTTTTTTAGAATTTGAGTGAAGAGTGGTATTTTATTTAAAATATTGGCTGAGTAATTACGAAATTCGAAAAAATAGACATCTCAGGATGATCTATTTTTTGGAATTTTAAATTTTGCTTGTGTTCATCACATCATAACAAGGTTGGAGGACGTTTTCCGGAATCGTAATTTTCTCGAAAATCGTGTTTTAAAAATAGAAAACTCTTCAAAAATATCTTTTCGACGAAGAAAAATAAAATATATACTAAACGAATTCCGAAATCAATGAAATTTCGTAGGAAAAACATATAATGCTGATAAATTCTACCACGAATTTTTGAGAATTTTTGGAATTGGTTTGGTATATTATTTTATGGTTTCTTTAAAAATTATCAGATTTTGAGAGAATTTTTACAGACACCAGATCACAGATAAAATTCCCAAAACTTTTACAGAAGTCTTATATTCCATATTTCTAGTTTTTATAAAATTTTCAAGTGATTTGGATCTTGTGTCATATGGGATGTAATGTTAATTCATAATCTAGTCTGAAAATTGAAAAATCCGAAATTGATAGTAAATAGTTTCTAAAATTCATGAAAATCTCACATCATGCTATATTTACTCATATCTTATTCCTGTAGAAATTGTATTGAATTTAGATTTCTATTTCTAGTAATTTCTGTGTTATTTTCTCAATCTGATCAATTAATTGTTAAATCAAAATTAAATATGAGCTTAATGTAAAAATATGTAAAAATCTTTCAGTAAGCTACATCTCATCATATCTTGCTTCTGTAGAAGTTTCAACTCATTTTGAATTCGTTTGCAACAGTTTCACTTGTAAAATCACTCATATGTTTAAAATTGATAAAATTCGTTGAAAATCCGAATTCAATCGAAAATCATCTGAAAATCTCTAAGGAACCTTAAATCTCTATCACATATTAACTCCTTAATCCATTGAAACAGAAATCTTAGGATCTTTAGATTTCCCTGGAAAAATGGCCAGTGCATCCATAATCGTATCCCAATTGCAACCGATTTTTGACAATTTGAATATTTAAGCTATAGCACGTTGTTGGCTCCGAGGTTACTGTTCACGGAAATCCTGAGATATGCCAGGCAATAAGGTGCTATAACCTAAGTATTAAATTGCACAAGAAAAGAGCGCACGATTCCCTTCCTTGATTGCTATCCTGGGCCGAAATTGGTGAACCCTAGAACCATTGGTAATCCTTGAATGTCCAGAAATCGAAAATCCTTGAAATCTGAAATTAACTAACTTCAAGAGCTTAAATTGATTTGTCTCGTGTCTTTGGGAACCATTGGATCACGGTTTCTGTCATAAGAACCCTTAGAGCCAAATTTAGGAACACTGGTGTCGTGTCTTGTCCTAAGTTTTAGGGAGTCTTAGGTTTTAGGAAGTCCTAGAGTTAGGAGTCCAGCCTCATCACGGACGCTTGCTATGGATAGCAACCGTGCCATAGGTCTAGTTGCACTAGTCACCCAATCTTTCCCTAGGACAATCTTAGTAAACTAGGATGTAGGCTAACCTGCATTAGTCTAAGGAACAACTTGCATTTAGATAAGAATCATATAGCATCTTAGATGAAATCCTAAGATAATAAAATCCTCAACTTGAATTAAATAACTCCTCTTAAAACTGTTGAAACAGTCAATCCCGTCTAGGTCGGTGTCTTAGTTGAGTTAGGCATAAGTAGCTTAGCTTAGGTGCACTGAACTACGTCGACTCTGATCCCAGTGAGGCTTGGGTACGTAGGCAGCTTGGATGTCTGATGGCATACCAACCGCGAGTCGGCACCACAACAAATTGTGGTGTTTTGTATATTAATTTGCTTGTACATTCTTAATTAAATCATTTAGGATTTTCCATGAAATTAGAATCTTAGGAGAACTTGCACCTAGATTGAATTCAAACAAATTAAGGAATCAAGATACACATTTAGGATCTACATTGAAATTAGATCATAGGATGCATGTCACATAGTTCACACCTTAGCATAGAGTTGAATGAGCCATTTAAAATGAATTCAAAAGAGTTAGCTTTTGGAATCGAAGACCGATTATCGGGCGGGAATGGTGCATGTGGTGGATAACTCCCCATACCTTCCATTCTTGTAACCAGGTAGCGAGTCTAGATTTCTGGTTAATTATGGGTCCTAGATCCCACATCTAGGTGGCGACTCTGTCAGTCTCTTTTGTGTGGAATTCGGATTGTCTTAGTGATCCCAAGTTCACATAAAAGATGAATTAAAATCAATACTAAAAATGCACACGCCAATCGCGTGGGTACGAGAGACCAAGAGAAGGCGTGGCGGCTCGCACCCCACCCCCTCTGGCGGGATCGGGTCCCACAATGACATTTTTAGATTTTTCATCTAATGGTCCAAAAACGGGCTTGAAAATCGGTCAGCAGCTTTGTAGCGAGTGATTGTGATATTAAATAACCGCAAGTGCACGTATCATATGCAGTCACGGGTTGATCTCAGGGAAGAGGATGTAGACTTTCTATCTTTATATTATTTAGAAAATAAAAGTATAATAAGTTATTGCCTGGCATGGGTCTCAAGATTTTCGTGGATTTACCTCGAAGCCAACAACTTACTATAAATTTACTCCTTAAATAAAATAAAAATCGAAACTAACTTTAATTTGATTATTACTTTATTTCCTATATCTAGGCAAAGTGAACCACATATTTAATGATTCTATTAAGTACCTACTAAATAAGGAAAGTCAGTTCTAATTAATGAGAGAAATCAGTTTTAATTAACCAATAAATTAAAACTATTCTAATTAGAAAATCAAAAACTAAAATCTGAATTTTAGAATCTGGAATTAAAAATATTGTTTACTAAAACAGTAATATCTCACTCATCTGAACTCGAATTTTAACCCTTGAGTACGCATGTTGAAGGATTTTGAAAGATCTACAACTTTTATGTTTATGATGTTTCCTGATTTGATCGTTTACCTGTCCAAAATTAGCTTCGAAAATTGACTAACAGCATTAAAACGGAAAAATTAGATTTGAAACCTAGAATTAAAAGATAACTAAAACCAAGATTTTTTAAGAGATAAACGATAGATTAAAAACTTACTTAGGGGCTGGAATCCACAACGGTTCATATTGGGATAATTAATTAAACCAAAATTTTGCTTTAACTCATTATATAATTGATAAACAAGGTCTATGGAAGATAAGATCGAAAGATGTCATTTTCCATGAGTTGTTATCGATTATCTAATAAGTTTTAAATAATATATAGGGTATATAATCTACTTTATCAACAATCAATCATAGGAACGGGAAAAGCCGATGTCATGATTGATTGGGATAAAGCAATTATACAACATATATATGTTATGTTATTTTCTACATCAAAAGATTTAATCAAAACTCCTTCCCCTTCTCCATGGTTTCATCTAAACCCCAATTAAGTGGGTTTAGTTGTTCATGGCGAAGGAAAAAATAAAAGGGATAGAAAATAAAAGAGATGCCATATGAGTACTTGAAAGAAAATGAAACAAAAGCAAATTACTCCACTAATTTGAATTGAAACAAAAGTCATTAACTTGAACTTGAAAATAAATAACAAAAATAAAAAGAACTTATTCTTTTTCTCCTCCAATCTTTGGTTGAATCTTCCTCATTCAAGCTTTAATGTCACATTGAGTTTGAATGGTGGATGATGATGTCTTGGATTGAGAGTTGAAAAGAAAAAGATAAAGAAAAGAAAAAGAACTTTGAAAGGAAGCATAAGAGAACAAGAGATTAAAGAGAGAGTAGAGAGTGGTGAGAGAGAGAGAGTGGAGTGCAAGAATGTAGAGAATGTAAGAGAGGGAGAAGAATAATCATCCATCCTTTTGTTCTTTTATTTTTGAGTATATATAGAACAATTCCCCAAAGAAGTCAATAAAAAAAACAAACGCCCTCTCTTCTTTTTTTCAACCGTTAGATCATAATTTTTTTTTTAGTCACAAAAAGGGTTGCCATAATGCTAAAATAGCATTTTCCAAACATTGAAGAAAACTACTTTTCCACGTGTTTTTTTTTCTTCCTAATTTTCCAATTTGACTAGTGGTTCACATAGTGCCCATCAAGGAAATATATATATGGCATAGGAGCGGGTCCCACTACTAGAAGTTGGTTAGAAGTCTTGTGAGAAACACAGTAGTTTCTAAAGACGGGGTTGGACCAAATAATCCAATCGTCCATTTTGTACGCCCAAAATTAGATAGTTTCTTTTCCCATACAAGTCTCCAGCAATTGGTAATATTGCCTACCAGGTACTTGCTATTCGTAAGAACATCCCACTAACCGAAACTTTCCGATTTGGATTTACATGCCCACGTCCAACTCATTCCTTTTTTTTAATTTAGTAATTCCCCCATTTACATACGTCACTAAAAGTTGGGCTCATTAAGAATATCAGCCATCTTTGCAATTTCTCATAAATAGTGGGTTTCTAAATTCTATGACCGAATTCTACAAATTGGTATGAGAGGGCCCACACATATTCTGGCATCCCAACTCGTGTTCATATAATGATCCAGACTGTTCAATCGATTGTTCATAATGACAGTTGGTTATTCCTCTAATTCATTTCATATAATCCGATCCATACCGTCCAATTGATTGGGTGTTGGCTTATCAAGTTGATGGCCCAGATTATCCCATACAAATATAGCAAGTAAAGATTGCCTTGGATGTTCGGTTGCAAAAAGAAAGGCTTATCTTCTTTTGATAAATCCACCCACTTCCAAACACAAGAGGGGAAAATGAGGTAGCTTCCAATGACGTTTCTATGGTTGGGAATTACTAACCCATGGCATATAAACCAGTAGACCCCATGTTCTCTTTTTACCAAAATGCTATGCACGCCCATTCCAGTATGCATGCCCATTGTAGTTAGATGATCAACACCGTTCATTTGCAAGCCCATTCAATCCATGCAATTAATAGACCTTGTAATTTATTTCCACCAGTAATAGTTAATGCATGGATTTAGTGCCTTTTTATCGTAAAAGAGAGAGAGTGTCGGTTGAAAGATCTTCCCTATTTTCCCTCTCTCATGTTTTGTAAAACGAGTACTTTATCCCCATCTTTTGAATAAATTTCAACAGTGCCATATAGTTTTGCAAATGCCTAATCTACCATTCCTTTGTATTGCACACAAAACAACTCTATTTGCCTTCTCCCCTCTTTATTTCTAAAGAAATCCATTTGACAGTCAACTTGTACATTAATTGCACCACTAAACCACGAAAATGAGATGATCCCAACCGTTGAATTCGAATTTACTAATGAGCGCACCTCTTGAATCACTTTTGTGGGCTGATCTTTATCATTCCAACGACGGTCAACAAATGTGAATTAATTTCTCCTCCAAGCCCACTCAACCGCACAATTAGTGGGACTTAGGATAAATTGCTTGTTCCACTCCAAATCATTTCCAAAGGTCAATCCGAGCCAACCAATTGATGAACCATTGATGATCTAGACCCTTCAAATGATGGGCCATAATGGTGGTGTTCTCGTATTTGATCTTTTCTTCGGAATTTCATCTATTTAGCTCCATTTTTCACGGAAATTCATAAATAATCTTGAAACACAAAAAACAAGCAAAATACCTTAGTAGTAACGCTCTAAACATAAAATATGCATGTTTTTCCTACCTACAATTCACACATAAATGTGCTCATCAGCGAGAATGCACATGCATCAGGGTGGGCCTCATATGCAAAAACACCCAGCTCAAGTAAACAGTATTTTTTACAAGGTTGGAAATATTCCCAATGCTCGTAGGAAACCTCCACAGGTTCTCACTTTGAGTTGGTTTCCAATATTGAAAGTCTAGTTAACTAGTTTTCCCAATTTTAGTCAAATTGTGAAAGAAACTTTATGAATTTTTTAAAAGTACGAAACCAACCTATATAAACCATCAAAGCACGTTTTTTTAGGATAATCAAAGCTGTAAAATTCATGCACCCTCCTTAGAAAAGCTTCCAAGAGTATCTCTCTCTTCTACTCTCAAGTTTTTTTCTCTATCTCCTAGATTTTCAATTCTAGTTCAAATTATTTTGAGAAAACCTAAAGCTCCATCAAGAAAATTCAAATTCCCATCGTCAGGTACCGATATAGATTAGTACATATGTTTGAAGAAAGGTACTTCAACTTCCTTTTCCACAATTTGAAGGAATCCATCGGTTCAACTTGCGGATCCGCGGCGATCAGATCGTTCATGGCCGTTCGAGGAGTAGATCAAGTAGAGACTGATATAACGGTCAGTCACAAAGGTATTTTTGTGTTATATTTTTATTTGAACCACCATTAGATCATCTAGACCCTACGTTCATGGGTTAACGGGCATAATCGACTTGAATTTTTTTTATTCTATACGATTTTTATTTCCGCTGCGCATACCGATTTCGCCTGGGAGTGAAAACCCTTCTAACAACTCCCACACAGGAAACTATCCTAAATACCTAAGACTCCTCTATAAAAGGACCTCCATGATCAAAACTAAGTACGATCTCTCATCTAGGCATTGTTACAATGCTTCATTACTGCTTTGGGACCCTTGACGCGTGTTCTTTGACCGCAGCACGTGCACAGATTGAAGCTCTGGAAGTGAAATTGATCAGAGAGGTTTTCGGCACTAAAAGATTGGCGTCGTTTGTGGGACGTCCTCTAACTTTTCAGATGAAGAACCTCCCACCTAGGCAGTATGATCACTAGGAGCCAAACCCACCAGGTTCTGATTCTATGAGAGTTGTTAGGCTGGAGGAAACCAACTTCCCCTTATTAAAAAATCTCTATCTTCTGTTACTCCATCCCCTGCCGGGCCTACCTTGGAGCAATTCAATGAACTATCCCGGTGGGTAGTCGATCTGATGGGGATCTTGCGTCCTTGTCTAAAATGCAACCATTAAAATGATTGTATCAATGAGACAGCCTACACCATGAGTAGCCGAGGTTCCGGATCCAATGTCTAAATCAGAGCCTGGTGATCAACGAATAATTCCTACGTGCATATGTCAGCAGAAGAATGCTTCACCCTAAGCCTCTGCGTCAAGTCACGCGACGTCCCATCCACAAGTTCAGGGCACAACCGCCAATCCTTCATCGTCAATCTTCAACACAAAATCTAAGGAGATGAGGCCCATTGGATGAATGGGAAGAGGACTATCCACCAATTACTCTAACAAGAATCGTCGGGAAAATCCCGACGACCTTTAAGATGCCCAAGGTTAACTCCTATGACAGCACTACCGATGATCTGGAACATCTTCAAACTTTCAATAGGAAAATGTTCTTTCAAGGTGCATTTGTCGTGATTACGTGCAATGCATTCTCCCCTACGATTAAAAAGTCGGCAAGTACCTGGTATTCTCGCCTGTTTATAGGGTCTATCTCCGATTTCAAAGAGCTCGATAGGGAGTTTGTTACATACTTTGCCAATAACCTCCCTCACCATAAGAATTCTAACGTTCTAATATCGATCACAAAATAGAGATACGTAGCTCTCTTTAATTCCGAGGTCTCTCAAATCCTGGAGGTTGACCATTTTGTAGCCTTAACGGCTATAAGGAGGGCCATCCGTAACAGGGTTCTATAGTTCTCCTTAGCCGTAATGCTTGTCAAAACCTTGAGAAACTTAATGGCTCAAGCTGAGAAATAGATCAATGCTGAAGAAGCATTGACCGTGGAAAAGGAGCTAGATAACACCAAATCTAAAGAGAAACGTTAGGGGAAGGAGGAATCTAAGGTCAGTAAAGCTTAGAACAAGCAACCAAGCTAAGACAACAGAACTTCGGGGAACAACCAATGCTCGGCTCCGAGGTTTCCGAGGTTTCCAAGGTATACTCGTCTTAATACCTTCATCTCTAATATCCTCAATGTGGTCACGGATGAAAAGCTTCTTAAGTGGCCAAAAAAGTGCGACACAACAAGTATTACCGTTCCACCAAGACCATGGCCAAACTACAACTGAGTGCTAAAATCTCATGGAAGAGATCGAGAAGCAAATAGAGAGGGAATACCTAGACAGATACCTCCAAAACCCTTTGAAGAAAGCGAATCAACCTCCAACGGAAGATCATTGATCTCCTCTACGAGCTATAGAGGAAGAACGCCTTAGGCGTACCCCAGAACCTCAAACTAAATAGCAGCGGCCCTCGCCTGCTGAAGTCATTAGCACCATTACCAAAGGCCCGACAGTAGGAGGCCCAACCACCGCTATAAGAATGGTGTACTCCAAACAAGTATACTCCATGGATGGACCGAGCAAAGAACCAAAGATCGATTCGCCCAAAATTGTTTAGGTAATTTCCTTTTCTAATGAAGATTATGCCGACGTTCATTTACCTCATTGCAATGCTAGAATCATGACAATGACCATTATGAACTTCAACGTAGAGAGAATCCTCATCAATAATGGAAGTTCGGTCAACATCATGTACTATAATACTTTCAATGAGATGAAGCTCGGTTTAGACTGACTTAAGGCGATGGATTGGTCTATCTATGGATTCTCCGGAGATGCAGTCAGAGTGGAAGGGTCCATTGAACTACTAGTTATCGTATGATCCGACCCATGTTGAAGGACCATCAAATAGACATTCTCAGTTGTTCGCATTCCTTCGGCCTACAATGCCATAACTGGCCGACCCACTCTAAAGACACTGAAGGTCATGGTCTCCACCAGTCACCTCAAAATGAAGTTCCTCATCCATTAGGGAATGGGAAAAGTGATGCAGTGCAATTTGGCCAAAGCGCCAAGCTCGGACGATGTTTGGTTACAATCTGACAGAAGAGAGTGGTTTGTCAAAGCTCTTATACCATTTTAACGTAGGGTAACTTGTCGAAACAAGGGTAGCATATTTGGAGAATCTTCTAACTTCAAGACTGGATGCAACTAGGATTCAAAGGCAGTCATTCAACCCCTATCTTCCAAGGATTAAAACAATCACATGCAAGCCGCCCGGGATCTTCCAACAAGCAGTACACTTGCAAGCATTTGGACATGACATGCATGCAACTATGCATTCCTGTAGATGCAACTCAGCCGAACATGAGCAAGATTGTAAAAATGCCTTGTGAACAAAGGTTCAAGGAAGAAAATCCAACCTACCCTTGGCAATTACATTTTCACAAACAGTTGATGCTCTTGAAAACCAAAACAATCATCCGCAGTAACTACATAGAAGCATAATAATAGGGCATGAATTGAACAATCTCACCTAATCTAGAGCATGCGTCCAATATTACTGAATTAGGCTATCAAAATCCTTGGTCTTCAATTCTACCATCAGACAATTAATATATACAAGCTGAAACCTGACCCTTTCACATTCAATTCTTTCCACAACTTCAAAATACTCTAAGATTAAAATCAGCTCGCCCTCTTAATTCTATTTGGGAGGATTTCGCATATGAGAATTTAGAGTATTGCAAGCACGACAGATTGAATGGCAGAAATCGTGAAGGGATTACAGGACAAATTCAATGAAAAATATCGAACTCCAATCTCCATTTTCCATTTAAGTAACATGAAATTAGCTTGATGAAATAGGGCTTTACATCCAATAAAAGATAAAATCAAGGGAATGCAAATACTTGCTTGCACTGTTGAAGGGAACCCTCACAGAAATGTTCGTCCTTGTTGGGAAGTCCAACTGATAAAGCAACCATTCTGATTTCACTCGTGCAGACGTCCGCCTTTGGGCTAGTCGTTCGGCCCTGGAGACTTGTGTTTACTCTGGATCACGATTTTTCTTCGATTTTGACAGTTTAAGGGTCTCTATTTCACTCGTTTCACATCATAATTGGATGTGGCCGGACTCGTTGAATACATTAGAATGTTGAGATTCAGAAGATGCCAAATGACTCTATGGAATACCCTCTAGAAATTTTTTGGAAAGAGGAAACAAAGGAATTCTTCTTTCTTTAAGACTTTTATGAAACAAAATCAAGGTAATTAACATTAAACAGAAAGTCTAAACCATTTTTACCTTCATCGATTTCTCTAGCATCCATAATGATCTCCCAGGATTATAAATCCCTCCGGCTTCATTCTCGTTTCACTTTCTTCTTCTTTCTCTTCTTCCTTCTCTCTTTCTCAATTCTCTTTTTCTCTCTTAGTTAAGCGTTTAATCTGCAGAAAAATTGTTGGACATTAATATTTATACTGGTGATTAAGAAGCCCTAATCTTAAATTTTAAGTATTGACTTTGCCCTCCTCTTAAAATGGATTTTTACATATGAGGATATCTTAGTTATTTCATAAAGGTGACACACACTCTTCTGTATCCATCATCATTGTTGTTGCTGGTCGATGGAACTAGAGGCCTCCACTTACGGGGTGAATCCTAATGGCTTGGATGGATCTACATTGGATACTTGTGGATAACTCAAATTGAGACAATTCATGAGTTTGGCAATATGAAGGTATTTTTCCTCGTTTGCATCATTGAGTTGTTCTAAATGCTTATCCCTGCGAATGGCACACTCGTCGAGGGTGGTGGCATCAACCGTCATCGTATGCCATACAAAGATGGCTAAGATGCCTTCGGATGGGTATTACACTGATATAGATCCAGTCATATACCCTGTGTTGGATCTTGCACTTGAAGAGGACCCAGAGATATGACACGGTACTCGAGTCGAGGACAATTTTCATCACCATCATCCCCTGACATAGTTTACAAGCTCCACGAGCTAGAGAGCCCCTGCATCTTCATAGTGCGAGTTATGGGGAAAGTAGGAGTATTGGTGGAGGAATATGGGTTATATGTAGTAATCTTCCTGTATGTGGTGGTATCGATTGGTGTATAACCAACTATGTTCCATTGCATTCTTGGGTCAGGTTGGGTCGGGTTGAGCGCAACCCGAACCCAACCCAAAGAGGCATAACGCCAACCCTAACCTGACCGACTCGAGCCTCAACCTAAAGACTTTCAACAAGAACCCAACCCGATGGAAGTCACTCAACACTAACCCGATCCGACTAACCCGATTTTACATATGTAATGATTTCATACATTAAAAAACAAAAACGGAGAAAACTCACCATCTTCATCTTCTTTTTCTTTTTGTTAGAAATCAGCTGGCGGATGCAGATGCATCTAAGGGTTGGCCTCAACCAGTATATACTTGTCCTCATCGATGAACTTCCCATCCGAGCACCATCCTCACAGTTATTAAGCCTTTCCAACCAGTCTGTACTTGCCCTCACCCCGGTCAGAGCTTTTCATTGTCTTCGGTAATTCGATGTTCATCAGTTGAATCCGTTCTCTTCACCTGCAAGAAAGAAGTGGTAGGGAGAAGCAAAGGACATTGAGTCTTGTTGTCTTCTCGCATCGTTGGAGGAGTGAAGAGACCAATTAACCATTTTTTTGATAGGGAATAGTGGAGGTAAAATAATATAAAAATTGGAAAAGTAACTATGTTGTCTGATTTTAATTAATTTGGGGCATTGTGAGAAGTAAAACTTATAAAAAAAGGAGGTACTGGGGGAAATCAAGTGATAGTTGTCACTTCGCTTCATTGTTTCACTAGGGGAAACAAAAATAAAAAGGTGGTATGGGGAGAAATGAAGTGATAGCGATCGTAGCCGTAATCAAGGTGATTAGCTTTTATTGAAAGTTTTAAAAAATATGAGTTTTTGATAAATGAATTACCGACTTGAGTTTTTGTTAGCCCAAGGGTTCCCAAGGGTTCAGCTAATCACCTTGTTTTGATGATTAACAAACACAAATTGATTAAGTTTTAAGGATTAATCAGTTGCCTTGGATTTTTATGCTATAGACAGGAATTTCACAGCTCAATCCATTCTAGCACATCACCACATATGGCCAAAGGTTGGGGATGAACCATTTAAAGGTCAAAGGAGCTAGAATATTCTGGGATTATCATGCCTTGGTGGTACAACCAAGGTGGAGCTCAAATTCAAGCATCCCAAGCAAAGTGAACGTGCAAAGGAAGATCATTGAAGGCCAAGACCAAGAGAAGTGTGATTGTTACCTTAGAATGTATATCCTTGTGTCTTTCAAGTCAAGGCACACTCATAACAGACCTAAAAACAAGTGGATGCAAAGCCCAAGTTCCAAAGTGAGCACAAAAAATGAAATAGCATCAATTTGGCACTTGCATTGACCATTGAACATAAATCCTATCATAACTGGCCCAAAAAAATTTAAATATGTTTGAAAATATTTTAACAGATATCTCTCGTTCTTCTAATATCTGTAGAGCACAAGAATGTCAAAATCCGATAAGAAACCAGAGAGATATGAATTTTACAAGTTTACAATGCAAAACTGAAAAATTCCAGCATTGTTGCTCTGACATCTGAAGAAAGTGTTTGGACGTCCGACCATACTGAAAAAAAGTTACTCGAGAAACAAAAAATCTCAGAGACATCCAAAGCCCTGGTCGGGCATCCAACTCGGACTTCCAAAGAATTCCTTCGGGCATTCGAAGCCAGTTTTAAATTTTTTTTATATATACAACGGCTAGTTGCTCGGGCCACGAAAGACATCCGAAATGACCATTGTAAAGTGAAAAATGCCTAGTTTCTTCGGTAGGCTTATAAATACTTGGTTTCTTTGCGCTTGTTGTCTTTTTAATGAGTCACCTACCATCCAAACCCACTATAAACTTTTGCCTTGATTTGGATAAACCATTTGAGTTGTGATTTAGGAAATTCTTGTAATCTACTTAGAGGGATTTCAAAGAGCAATTTATTATGCAATCAGCACCATTGGAAGGCAAAGCAATCTTCTTACTGTAACTGTTAGGAACCCGATCCAGTTCGCAACTATTTTGATCTTCTTAGAGGGAAGTTTAGCCTCTTGACCCGCTTCGAGGGAAGGGTCTGTCCTCCTTTGTGCGCAAGACACGCTTTTGAGAATAACTTTCTTCACCTCTTTTTTTCTTCATTCAACACTTTAAATAAAGTTTACATGTACCGTCCAACACCTTGAAAATAGGAAAAACCACAATTCTAAACTAAGACTCCAAGACCAATAAAATAGGTAACTGGATCGATAAGGATAAATCATAATCTATCTCTTAGATGGATCACCTAATCTTATTATCTCAGTCAAATGAAAACAGTAAAGATAAATCCTAACTTATCTGCTAGATAGAAAACACTAATCTAGCCAACTTATTCATGAGACCAAAACAAACTATACTATTAAACTCCATGACATGTAACATTCCTTCCCCCTTGAATCAACCTTGTCCCAAGGTTGGATTATTGGAAAAAAAACAATTTACTCCACCGGGATCCCAAATCGTATTGGACATGATTTTGTTGAGCCAGACAAGTAACGTTGGACTTCCATCTTCAAAAAGAACGATTGCGATCTTTTGAACGCCACTTTCAAAATCTCTTGTGATCAAACTGGAAGAGAAATACGATTTTTATGGCTGCTCTTCGAAGCGATGGAATGATTGAAGGGGTTGACAAACTCAAGAAGAGCCTTGGCATGGGGTTCAACTAAATCATCTTCGCCACCATCAATTTGTGCATTTTTTTAAAGATTTGGCTTTCTTTCTTCTCGATTTCCTTGATCAGCATGCAGATATTGTTCAGGCCTTCCAAAAATTGCCGTTGTTCTTCCATAAGTTCCGAAACAATCTTACAAAAATATCACACATGGAATCCCAAATCTCACATCCCATGGCATAGGGTTGACAGCTCTGATACCACTTGTTACGAACGCGATCCTTTTCGCAACTATTTTGATCTTCTTAGAGGGAAGATCATCGTCTTGACCCACCTCGAGGGAAGGGTATGTCCTCCTTTGTGCGCAAGACACACTTTTGAGAATAACTTTCTTCACCTCTTTTCATTCTTCATTCAAAACTTTAAATAAAGTTTACATGTACCGTCCAACCCCTTGAAAATAGGAACAACCACAATTCTAAACTAAGACTCCAAGCCCAATAAAATAGGTAACTGCATCGATAAGGATAAATCATAATCTATCTCTTAGATGGATTACCTAATTTAATTAACTCAGTCAAATGAAAACAGTAAAGATAAATCCTAACTTATCTACTAGATAGATAAGTGTTTGAAAGCTGAATGACTTACCGTCCAACACCTTGGGTTTGAAAGCTGAATGACTTAAAATTTGGTGTTCTCTTCTCTTTATCTCTCTATTTTACTTTCTTTTGTGATTGTTTAATTTCATTTTCTTCTTATTCTACTAATTAGTTAAGAAAAATAATAACAAGTGAATTGAGTTTTAATTTGATAATTAAGGTTAAAAACTTTAACCACCAACCAATTCACCCCCCTCTTGGTTGCCCTACACTAGAATTCAGTTTTCCCTTCGCCGGATGGTTTTCCTATAAAACTGTCAATTTTCAGGTTGGGTTGGGTTTTTCCATGCCTCAACCGTACCAAACTCAAAATGAATTCGGGTAAACTTTTTCCATCCCAACCCAATCTGAATTATGATTTGCCCAACCCAAACCAAGGCAAAATTGGGTTGAACCCAACGGCTCGGGTTGAGCCCAACCCAAGTTGCACCCCTAGAGTATATGAATATTGTGTTGATTGAATGGTGATGAGAAAGTGTCCACCAGATGGGTTAGAAATATTTCGACCGAATTTCATATATCAAAATCCTAAATTTTAAGACAAATTGCAAAGAATTTGTAATTAATAAAACAATACAACTCTGTGGAATCCTTTAATTGATGATTGGTGAGTCTGTAAATGAGCGCTTTCGCAACGTTTTTCTCATTTTTATGTGTTGAAAAATGTAAGAGGTTCTCTTTAGGTTTCGCATTTTGTTGGTTGTAAAGATGTGTAACTTTCCTCCGGTGATGGGTCTTGTGTGTTGGCTTGATGTTCCTCAAGATGTCTTCAAATACTAGATTGTGTTGCTGAAGGGAAAGGTTTTGTTCTCTTCGAGTGTCTTCTCTTTGGATATCTATGTGTCTTTGGATCAAAATCATCGAATCAATATGATCGGTAAAACAAAAAAAATCTTGTTATGATGATCTGTTCGATCTACAATTAGACGAAGCAAATTTGTTCAATTGCATAACATGACTGGATTTTTTATTCTTCCTAATTGAATTCTGTTTTATTTTTTATTAACTTTTTGGAGAATATGATTTTGAATAGATCAAAACGTCAATAAATCCACTATTTATTGTGATATGCATGCTCCTCTAATTTTGAAGGTATTTGAGTTGTAGATTTCTTTTTTCTTTTGAATTATAGTTGTTCGTCCTAAGTATGGTATACTGACACAGGAAATAGTCGAGGAGCAATATGTGATTTGTTACTTGTTAGTATGTGCTTAAAAGAAGATAGTGCATATAAAACAGCCAGTGGATCTTGTGATCCAGTTTTGGGAGAATTAGTCACAATAAAATGCATGATGATGATGTGTTATAAAAATGACAGATAAAGAGATAAAATACCTTGGTAAAATGTTAGGATCTAATTTTTTTTATGATGATTTGGGGAAAGGTGTAGGGTTGTCTTTTACAATCTAATTGTAGTCTTTTTTGTGGATACTTGCATGCAAAGATCCTTAAATATACTGTTTCAAGCAAGAACTGAATTTGTTCTCACCTCAACAGCCCCTGATTGTAGTTCAAGTCTCTATGCCGTAGGTTCTTGTTTGATTGCTTTTTCAATCTCAACTGTGTCCCTTTCATATATCTAAGGGTTATGAGAGCATACGTGCTCATAGTAGTTTCCTCTTCTCTTATGCCTTTATAACTTACCTAAGATGTCTAACCCTATGAACCTTGGAGTCAAATTGCTTTTGTGAGTTCATTTTTACTCATTTAAGGTTTTAGGTCTTGGTAATTATTGTGGTATCCAGTTTTTTCCCGTGTTGCGTAGGACGACAAGGGATCACCACATCGGGTTTTCGGGGGGTGTTATTTGATATGCGCTACTTACGAACTCGGGACTGTTGTCCTAACTTCGCAAGATAGAGAAACTCAGAGTCGCCACCTAGGTTAGAGCCTACGACCCGTGTCTATTCTTCCAAGAAAATGAGTAATGACTCGAATTTCGTTGGAAGAATAATAATCAAGGGTTCCTTTGCTCTGGGCCTAGAACCTTATATTTTGCTCTATTTGCCTTAAGGCGTGGTCCTTACAGATATCTGGGTAAAGGTTATGGTGATAACCGGGGAAGGTGTTAGGCACCCCTCTTGCTCGGATTAATCCGGTCTCTTAACTTGGATTGGCATTTTACGAAGGATTTGAATCAGGATAATTTATCTTTTTATCCTTTATTTTGGTTGAGCTTAATTCTAGGAAGTAAATAAAGATGAATAAACAAAAAAAATCTGAAAAGAATCGGTTGTGGCTTAGTCTCGTATGAGACCATATGTTACAAACCCAAGGAGAGAATTGCAACTAATCCCAACTGAGTCGCCAAATCTAACGAAAAAAAGACAGTGCGAAAAGTAAAAGTAAAGCAGAGGGATTTATGTCATAATTTGCTCAGCCATGTGACCAAGATTTTATGACGTCACCACCTCGTACTTTACTTGTACAGGAAATTACAGAAAGCTGTAAATTGCAGAAAGTAAAAGAAAAGACAGAGGAGTTTATATCATAATTTGCTCAGCCGTGCGACCAAGATTTTATGACATCACCACCTTGTACCTTGCTTGTAAAAGAAATCACATTAAGGCTATATGGAATGTAACTTTACCAGTGGAGAATTGGGTGGCGTAACCGCGCGGTATTTGCGGAGGAGAATTCGAGTTTGTCGAGATTTTGGCAGAACAACGACGCTATTTTGGAAATAGGGCGTTGGGTTCTCCAAAATTCAGGGGCACAACGGCGCTGTGTTGATGAAGGAGTCTCTGAAGTTGCAGAGAAATCGGTGGCGTAACGACGCTGTATAACCGAAAAAGCCTTCGAGTTTGCTGAGATTTCGACAGAACAACGGCGCTTCCATTGAAAAGCATCTCGTAGTTCTGCGAAATTAAGCAGAACAATGGCGCAAAACAGAAAAAGATGCTCTGAGCCTTTTGAATTTCGGTGGAATGCCGACGTCCGATTGGAGCTACCTAGTGTTTCTCTACTTTCTCTCTTCTAAAAAAGTAAGCTAACTAGGGATTTTTCTGGATTTCTGCAGGGGTTCGGGGTTTAGAAATACACCAAAGGAGGGTGTATACACCAAAAACAAAGGGGGAAGAGAGTGAGACAAGGTGTAAACATCCTTTAACCCCTCACCTATTTATAGGTGGGGGGTAAAAAAATATCTAGGTCGAACCAAATTCTCCCCAGGCGAATTTTGGGATGACATTACCTTGATATTTTTGGGTGATGTCATCCTCGGTTCACGCGATGGTTCATTTCTTCTCTGTTTTGTTTTTAGTGGTTTTTGCCTCTTTATCAGATAGTTTCGATTGTCCGTAACTTTTCCGATTGAACTCTGATTCGTACACGGTCAGATCCGTTGGATTCCTTGTTCTAGGAGCTTTTCAATGAATCTAATTTGCACATGTTCGGGAGATGAAGTGTCCTTTGGGTGTAATCAGAAGCTTCTGACCCAAAGTTAACTCACCGATTGGGATGCCGTGTATAAACGGGCTTACCGGTTTATGCCGTAAAAGGTGGGTGCTGCGTAAAACAGGCTTTCGGTTTGCCGAAAAAGGTGGGGGCTGTGTTAAAACAAGCTTTTCGGTCATTTGAAATGCCTTTCAGAAATCATTTGTTACCCAAAAGAGAGATTGAGAGAAACACAACTAGTGCTTTGGGACTCGTCATAAGATTCTTCCTCGCGTCACCTACCATTAGTACTGCCTTGACCTACCATTGGGTGTCTACAGATGCTCCTTTTTGGTAGAGGGTGCGAGGCACCTGAATGCCATAGTAAGGAGACAGCAAAGTTTTGTCACTAAAGATTAATGATAAGATTGCAAAACTCACATCGGATCTTAAGACGTTTAGCCCTCACCGAGGAATCTTGCTGTCAGGTCATTGAATGGAAACCTCTCGCCGACGGTTTTTGGGGTTTTGAGAATGCGACCGTTAGAACAAACCCTAGGATGGATGTTGTTACTAACAGCAGGGAGGCTCATCAGAAGTTAGATTCAGGACACCTTACTCGGGGAGGGACCTCGGGAGATGTCTTTTCGACACCCAGTGTGGACACTGATAACAGGAATGCCAAACAGGCATCTGACGCATGGTTTTGATATGATACTATGTTTAACAGTATTTGATTTTGACGAGCTATCGTGTACAGATGGACTTACTCGAGCTTCGATTTGATTTGCAGGATCACCGCATGAAAACAGACTAATCTCAGTTCAGAGGGTTACCGTGTATGAACGTGCTCACCCTGGGGAACGAACACGTCGGAACGGGTTTGCCCGGATGTTGATACCGTGTGATAATGGGTTTATATTGGTTTGGAGGGTTAACGAGTCGGAACGTGTTTATCCTGGAGAGCTAACGCATCTGAACAGGTTCGCTTAGAATTGGATACCGTGTTCGGACGGGTTCACTCTGATTCGGAAGGGCTACCCGCGTTCAAACGAGTTCAACCTTGAGACCTAATGTGTCAGAACGGGTTAGCTCAGATTAGATACTGTGCTTGGACTGGTTGACTCTGATTTAAAAGGGCTACTGTGTTCAGACGGGTTCACCCTAGAAAGTTAACGCGTCAGAACGTGTTTGCTCGGATTTGATACTGTGTTCGAGACTGGTTCACTCTAATTTGGGAAGGGCTACCGTGTTCAGATAGGTTTACCCTGGATAGCTAACGCATCGGAACGGGTTAGCTCAGATTAGATACCATGTTCGGACGAGTTTACCTGATTTGGAAAGAGCTACCGTGTTTAGACGGGTTTACCCTGGAGAGGTAAGGCGTCAGAACGGGTTAGCTCAGATTAGATACCGTGTTCGGACAGGTTGATTCTGATTTGGAAGGGGATACTGTGTTCAGACGGGTTCACCCTGAAGAGCTAACGCGTCAGAACGGGTTAGCTCAAATTAGATACCGTGTTCGGAGCGGTTGACTCTAATTTGGAAGGGCTACCGTGTTAAGACGGGTTCACCATGGGGAGCTAACACGTCGGAACGGGTTAGCTCAGATTAGATACTGTGTTCGGATGGGTTGACTCTGATTTATAAAGGGCTGTCATGTTTAGACGGGTTTACCCTGGAGAGCTAACGCGTCGGAACGGGTTAGCTCAGATTAGATACCGTGTTAGGACGGGTAGACCCTGATTTAGAAACGGCTATCGTGTACAGACGGCTTTACCCTGGACAGCTAACGTGTCGGAAGGGGTTAGCTCAGATTAGATACTGTGTTCGGACGGGTTGATTCTGATTTCGAAGGGGCTACCGTGTTCAGACCGGTTCACCCTCGGGAGCGAACGCTTCGGAAAGGGTTCGCATAGATTAGATACCGTGTTCGGCCGGGTTAACTCTGATTTGGGAAGACTACCGTGTTCAGACGGGTTCACCCTGGGGAGCTAACGTGTCGGAACGGGTTAGCTCATATTAGATACCGTGTTCGAACGGGTTGACTCTGATTTGGAAGGGCTATCATGTTCAAATGGGTTTACCCTGGAGAGCTAACGCATCAGAATGGGTTAGCTCGGATTTGATACTGTGTTCGGACGGGTTGACTCTAATTTGGAAGGGCTACCGTGTTCGTCCACCCTAGAGAGTTAACACGTCAGAATGGGTTAGCTTAGATTTGATACCCTGTTCGGATATGTTCACTCTGATTTGGAAGGGCTACCGTGTTCAGACGGGTTCACCCTGGGGAGCTAACACGTCGGAACGGGTTAGCTCAGATTAAATAATGTGTTCGAATGGGTTGACTTTGATTTGGGAGAGCTACTGTGTTCAGACGGGTTCACCCACGGGAGCTAACACGTCGGAACGGGTTAGCTCAGATTAGATACCGTGTTTGGATGGGTTGACTCTGATTTGGAAGGGCTACCGTGTAGTTAACTAGGCTTGTCCTATGGGAAAAGGGGTAACTAGTATACTAGATCTATGACATGGTTGCTATCCATAGGAAATGGCCGTGATGAGGCTGAACCTCCTAACTCTAGAACACCCTAAAACCTAGAACATAACGTGACGTAAGTGTTCCTAAGGGGCCCTAAAGGTCCCTACAATGGGAGACCGCAATCCAACGGTTCCAAAGACATGGATTAAATTAATTCAGTTTGTTGAAATTAATGATTTTCAGTTCTTTTAAGGTGGTTTCCAATTCCTAAAATCTAAGGAATACCATTGGCTCTAATACTGTCAAGTTTCAGCCTTGAATTGCATCCATGGAAGGGAATCATACTTTCCACCCTTGCATAATTTAGTACGTAAGTTATAGTATGTTATTGCCTGGCATGTTTCTCAGGATTTCCATGAACAGTGGACCTTGAAGCCAATAACATACTATAATTTACATGCTCAAATTGTCAAGGATTGATCACAATCAGTATACGATTATGAATGAGATCTTAGCGGTTAAACTATCACAGTATAGCAAATTTGCAAAGGAAATCAATGATTCCTAAGGTTTCTGTTTTGATAGTTTAAAGATTGAATGCATGATGGAGCATTAGAATTCTCAGGAATTTTTTATAACAATTTGAAGTTATTTCGATTTGCTTAAGGATTTTAAAAATTTCAGTTCAGATTATAGATTTACACATCAACTTATAGCAAATCTAATCTAAATAAGCTGATATTTTTAGAGCAGCTTTCTCTTGACCAGAAGAGACTACTGTAAAATTTTCATGGATTTTAAATGTGTTTTACTATTCGTTTTTCAATGTTGAAGATTTCTGTCCAGATTATAAATTTATACATAAACTTATAGGAAATCTAATCTAAATAAGCTGAAATTTTTACAGTAGTGTTATCTTGACCAGAAACGATTACTGTAAAATTTTTATTGATTTTAAAGATGATTTCCTATCAATTGTCGATTTTAAAGATATCTGTCCAGATTATGAATTTACAACGAAATACAAAGTAAAAATAGTCTAAATCAATCCAAACTTTGTGAGAACATGTCATTACAGCAGTAAATCTCAATAAAATATTTCTAGAATTTTTATTATAATTTGCTATTTCTTTCAGATTTAATATGGCATGCTCGATTTCGCATAAAAAATCATAAGACGTATCTAACAGTAACCAAAAATCTTGAAAAATTTACTGGAGATCTAATCAGGTTTTAGTTACTTCTCATCCAAATTTTACTTCTGGAAACCCTATATACTTTTCGAAAATAGGATTTTTCCAAAA
Source organism: Tasmannia lanceolata (assembly GCF_043159265.1). Lineage (NCBI taxonomy): Eukaryota > Viridiplantae > Streptophyta > Magnoliopsida > Canellales > Winteraceae > Tasmannia > Tasmannia lanceolata. The sequence continues at coordinate 28,827,389 of NW_027518684.1, read as the reverse complement.
ATACCCCTAGAATTAAAAATTTTTTTTGAATCCCTTAATTTAACTCCAAAATTCTTCAAAATTTTTTTATTGTTTTAAAACCTTAAAATTTTATTATGTTTAAATTTTCATCAATTTTGGATCTGTTTTGACACCTTTTGAAATTCGATTTTTGGAATTTTACCCCTTTAAGGGTAAAGTTGAAAAGCTCAAAATGCGGTCAAAACGAAATTAAAATTCCTGAAAATTTCAGATTATTATACAAAAGACTCAGGAATTGAAAATTTCAAGAAATTTCAAGGGCTTATTATAGTTGCTTTCTAAAGTGGGTTTAAACCCTCTTATTTTCAAAAATCAGACTTTAATATTAAAAAAATAGATTTTCCAAGAAAAATTTTAGATTATAAAATAACTTAAACCTGATCTCATCTCCTCAAAATTTCACATGTAAACACTTTCGTTTTCATAACTTTTCAAGGAAAATCCTAAATTTACTCCTAGCATGCTTCTAGTTTATACTATTTGAAAGAGGGTTTAGAAAACCAACCTTGCTAGCTCTCCTTGTCTCTAGGGTAAGTGATCCTTAGATATACACTTTGACTTATCCTTTTAATCATAAAAGAAAACCCTAAAGAATAATAATCTACCCTCCAAAATGTTGAATATGTAGAATATGTGAAAGTACTTTGTGTAGAACCAAGTGGAAGAGATGAGCACCAAAGCATAAAAAAGATGGAATGAATTCCAAGGGAGGAGAGAGAGAGAGAGATGGACGAATTTTCAAAGGGAAGGGCCAAAAGGTTGTCTGTGCTTGCTTTTATATAAAAGATTAGGGTTGAGAGAAGAATAGTAGTTTCCAATGTGAGAGCTCATTTCTTTAGCTTGTTCCCAATTTGTGCTTTGACTTTCTCATTCTTTGATTTTCATATTGAACTTATTTCTAAACCTTGTTTCTTGCAAGCTAAGCAATGCTAAAGTACACAATAGAGATCCTTCAAGATCAATCTAGAAGCCTTCTCACATAGAAAACTAGCTTTTATGAATGATTTTCGTTCAAAGAGGGTTGCCCAACGTTTGAGCTCATTTTTGACCTATTTAGAGGCTGGTTCAGGAAAATTTGGAAACTAGAAAATTGTAAATATTTTCGAGACATTTGAAACAAGTATAATTGCAAAGTTTTTGGACGAAAAGGTAAAAAGTTATTACAATTTTACTAAACTGACCATATTCCCTTTTTATTCAAAACACATCAAATATGACATCACCATCCCACCTCATCCATGTTGGGCACCCAACTAAGCGGGCCACCCATGTGGGGCGCCCACTTATGTGGCTGACCCACATGGGTGGGTCCACTTGGACCCCTTCCTATGTGGGCTTTGCCCAATGGGCCATCTCACATGGGTTTTGGGTATTTTTCATAAAAATTTAATAATTTTTTTTTAAATTTAATATTTTATATATAGACCCAACCCATCTGACATTTATGGTGCACCCCTAACACTTGATCGAACCATCTTTTTTGAAAAAATAACTTTTCGGATCAAAATGTCCCTATTTGACCATTACCCATCCAAATGCGACCAAAATACCCTCAAATTAGTTCACCCCTAAAGGAAAAAGTTAAAAATGGAAAGTCTTTGTGGTTAAACTTCAAAAATAGAAATTTTTAAAGATGAGTCATTTTGGTGAGCAATATCAAACAGGATCATTTGGTATCCCCTGAAAATACCCAAAATGCCCTTGAGAAATTCTAAATTTAGCAGGTTTTTCAAACTTCATGAAATCATCTAAGATTCCTTAGATACACCCTAGAGGTCAAATGAAACACATTGGAAATGACCAAATTACCCCTGAGATGCAAAATTTGATGAAAATAGGAAAAACCCTGAGAAATTCCAAAAATAGCAGGTTTCCTAAAATTTACGAAATGACTCGAGATTTTTCAAATTACCCCTGAAGTGCAAGAATAGGAGAAACTCTGAGAAATCTAAATTTAGCAGGTCTCCCAAAACATATGAAATTACTCATGATTCCTCAGCCATTCTCTCAAGATGATTTGGGATATATTGAAAATGATCAAAATATCCATAAGACGATGAAAATGTGGAAGCCCTATGAGTTTATGAAAATAGCAGGTTTTTTCACTTGTTTGGAAACTTGAACTTCCAACTTCTAAATACTGTTGAGAACACCCTAGAAACCTTTAGGATTGCAAAAACACCTAAAATGAGATGAAATCTATCCTAAAATGCATAGATGCCTAATCTATTGCGAAATATTGACTCAAGACTTGATGAAACTTTATTTTTTAAAGCATAGCAAAATGGGGGTGTCTACTGATGCCCCTCTTTGGTAAAGATGGCGTAGTCATCGAATACCAAAGCAAAAGTGACAGAACTATTTTGCGTAGCGTTAATCAATAAAGGATTCGATTGATAATGCAACCTAACCTAATGCAAGACCCTAGATGAAGTCAAAAATTATTTACTCTAAACATCATGACTTGCTGGTTCAGAGTAATGAAGAAATGGATCCAATCTGATTGCAAAAATTACGCAACTCAGAATGAAAGATAATTATGATGTCGCGCCATTTTCAGATGGATGATGAGGGTAAGAATTAACCTGTCTGCGAGCGAGACATGAGGCTAATGGATTGACATGGCCACGAGCGAGCCCGAGGGTCGAGAAGATTGACCTGTCTGCGAGTGAGACGAGAGATCAGAAGGAGTTTTCTTGTCCTTAAGCAGGATGGATGGCTAAGGGATTGATCTGGCTGTGAGCGAGCCTAGGGGTTGAGAGGATCGACCCCTCTGCGAGCGAGACGAGACCTACAGATAATTTGATTTGTCTGTGAAACTGACCTATTTGAAAATGAGACGCGGCCAGCGAGACGAGAATCAAAGAGGATTGGCCTAGATAGCCGGATGAAAATAGCTTGTCTGCGAAATTGACCTGTCTGAGAATGAGACAGGGTCAGCGGGACGGGAGCTAAAGATAATTTGATTTGTCTGCGAAATTGACCTATCTGCGAATGACACGCGGCCATTGGGATGGGAATCAAAGAGGATTGGCTTGGATGGCCGGATGAAAATAGCTTGTCTGTGAAATTGACCTGTCTGCGAATGAGACAAGGTCAGCGGGACGGGAGCTAAAGATAATTTGTTTTGTCTGCGAAATTGACCTATCTGCGAATGAGACGCGGTCAGCGGGATGGGAATCAAAGAGGTTTGGCTGGATGATCGGATGAAAATAGCTTGTCTGCGAAATTGACCTGTCTGCAAATTAGACGTGGCCAGCGGGACGGTAATCAAAGAGGATTGACCTGGATGGCAGGATGAAAATAGCTTGTCTGCGATATTGACCTGTCTGCGAATGAGACAAGGTCAGCGAGACGGGAGCTAAAGATAATTTGATTTGTCTGCGAAATTTACCTATTTGTGAATGAGACGTGGCCAGCGGGACGGGAATCCAAGAGGATTGGCCTAGATGGCTGGATGAAAATAACTTGTCTGTGAAATCGACCTATCTGCGAATGAGACAGGGTCAGCGGGACGGGAGCTCAATAAAATTTCATTTGCAAGCGAAATTGACCTATCTGCGAATGAGACTAGGCCAGCGGGAAGGAAATCAAAGAGGATTGACCTGGATGGCCGGATGAAAATATCTTATCTGCGAAATTGACCTGTCTGCGAATGAGACAGGGTCAACGGGACGGGAGCTAAATATAATTTGATTTGTCTGCGAAATTGACCTATCTACGAATAAGACGCGGCCAGTGAGATGGGAATCAAAGAGGATTGGTCTGGATGGCCTGATGAAAATAGCTTGTCTGCGAAATTGACCTGTCTGCTAAAGACACAGGGTCAGCGTGATGGGAGCTAAAGGATTGCCCTGGCTACGAGCGAGCCTGGGACCAAGAAATTGGATTGGATTCTGCTTAATAAAGAGTGAGATTAAAAATTCAAATTGCTTGATTGATCATTTGTTGATTGCTTGAGACGACTTTGATTTAGGCGGATTGATGACTTTTACGATAGGAAATTTGGAGATTTTTCATGAACTTGGATTTGAAGTGCACTTGAATTTGATGAATTTTGGGTGCTTGAAATTAATGAAGGTTGAAATCGGGGACAATAAAGATCATGCCCGATGAAGACTTTGACACTAGGACTTCGACTAATGACGAGATGATAAATCTTAGGAACGATGAAGCATAACTAACGAGAATGGTTTAGGAAAGCTTTCAGGTAGCTTCAACATGATTTTTCGCAAAAAGACTATTTCTCTTTTCTGCTGGGAATTTTAATAACTGAAACCTTGATCTAAATACCTGAAACTGGTAATCTAGAACAACGGCTCTCTTGGATACTGAAATTGAAAAGTGAGATTTTTTCTTTGACAGGTGTTTAGAAAAAACATTTCTTGACCAGGATAGTATTCAACTGTCTGGAAAGAAATTATGAATTTCAATAGTTCATCTTTCTGAGAAACTGGCCCAACCATCATCACATACAGGACTCTCCCAAGCCTTTAGGTGCCTTCCTGGGGCATGGTTTTTTTATTGAAACGGCACTTTCCGATGTTTTTACTTCGCAATGCTTCTAGGCTGGTCTTCTTTAAAACAAAGCTCTTTGACTAGATTCTCGAGATCTTTTCTTCAGGATTAACTTGACGCAGGTACAATCGCTGGGAACTGACGACACCGGGCCTCTTTCACCGAGACAGTTGCATCATTTAGACACAAGGACGATGATTGACTCTTCCTAAAGAGGAAATTTGGATAAAAGACACTACTCAAATGATTGAGGAGCTCTGAAAGAGTGAACTTAGAATAACAAAGATTTAATGACTACACTGACAAATACAGTGATGCTTCTGACTTAGTTAATATTTTGTTTGGTAAGTCTTAGCTTTTCAAAGAGTAGTTTCTCAATTGGTAAACACTGGACTTCTTCCTTAAAACAGTAATGCCTCAAGCATTTGATTACCATTCCTAAGATTGCTTGGTTTCAATGCCCTCAGTTTCTAGGACGTCACTTGAACTCGCTTGAACTTCCTTTCGGTCTTCAATCTTGATACTGGCTGTAGCCTTCGTATAATGATTCTCCTACCGTGACCAAGTCACCTCTTCAGGGTTTTTAACTTGGTGGACCGTGTTGGCCTTACTTTTAACCTGAGTCGACCTTTCAGATTTTCAACTCAGCAGGCTATCCCCTTAACTTTTGCCTAAGCCGCCCTTTCGAGTTTTCAACTTAGCAGGGAATGATCTTAAATTTTGCCTAGACCGCCCTTTCAGGTTTTCAGTCTAGCATATCTTCAAACTCCGTTCTTTTTTTTGTTTCTTCTTCAGCTTTGTTTTAGGATCTAGATCCTTGATTCTGAACACCGGAAGGACTTTATAGGTAGGGTAGGGCTTTTCAAAGAAAAGGCTTAAGGCTTTGCAAAGATTTCGACCGAACCTGTAGGCAGGTTGCCTATGTATCCCAGTATAGGAATCAGGTCGCACGTAGTTAATGGCAGATGCCCCTAGTTTGAAGGTAAGTGGGATTTTTCTCTTTTCTTTCTTTCTGGAATGATTGACTTTTTCCTTTTTCTTTTCTCTTTTTTTAGAATAATTGAATTTTTTCTTTTGAAATGATCGAATCCGGTTTGACCGAGCTGACTACGTACCCCAGTGTAGGGATCAGGTTTCGCGTAGTTCAGGGTGAATGCCCCTAGTATAATGGGTTTTCGAAGGAATTTCATTCAGGCTCGAAGGGTTTGCAAACAGATATTCTTTTTCTCATTGGGTTATGATTCTGGAATTTGTTCGGCCAAAGGAGGCCTTCCATTGTTCAGGTTTGGAATTGATCTAGGTTGATGAGTTCTCTTTATTTATTTTTTTTAAGAGTTTGACGGTATTTCCAGGTAAGAGATAATGGATCTTCTTCTCTCAAGATTCCAATATATGCTTTCGACTTTGATGGAGCAAAACTTGTTCTTTGACATCCTCCATCTATGGATCTGTAACTCTTGATATTTGATGATCGCTTTTCAATACTTGCTCTTGAACTTCTTATCTTGAATTTGTTGACTTCATATTTTGAATTTAGGAACCAAGGTCATTGACTGGAGATATGAAAGTTGTTTCCAATCCATGCCCCTTCTATAGCATATGTCTCTCACTTTCTTCATTCTCTTGAGCTTTCTATCTATGTCTTGCCCATGGTATCGGTTGTAGCGCTTCTAGACAATCTTCTTATCCTCGAAATGGGTTTATCAATTCCTCACACTCTAATGTATTTCCAATAGGCATTCACTGAATCAAAGTTTCAGTGCCAATGTTTATCATTTCAATTTTTTCCTTGAAAGGTCGGAGTCGGCGCTCCTCTTCTTGTTCAAGCAATTGCTGTGAATCAAGTGGAGTTTCGTCGATCACTTCCTCATTGAGGAGGGAGTTTTATTTTTATTGTTATTAAGATCAGAAGCATACTTGAGAGACAAACACATATGGGCTATCGAAACTGAAGTTTTCATTTAAAGAAAAACTATTACATTAAATGACCTATCCTGAACATGCTCAGGATTCACAACCTTTAAAACGAAAAGAAAAACAAAAGATAACTTGCCTGGACTAGGCATTAACTCTTAACTGTAAAACTTTAAGACTTGACTCAATAACTAGACTGACCATAATGACTTGACTCAATAAAAAGTAAATGACTAAAACTACAACTGCTGCAACTGTCTAGCTTTGGAGGCTCAGAGAAGGCTTGCTCATATATAGTACTTTCAAGTTCTGATTCTTTTCATTTTAGCCGGACCTGTGCTTCTTTGAACCCTGAATTTTCTAAGCATTGACATTTGCCGGCGGCGGTGCTGCATGAGTCGGCACAGGATTATTGACAGTACTGGGTCTTTGCTGGAAGGCAAGGCCCTTATTGTCAAGCAACCTTTGGATCCTGAATTTTAGGGCAACGCAATTATCGGTAAGGTGGTCAGGGCCTCTATGGTATTCACAATACTGGCCCGTTCTCCAATCGGCTGGTAAAGGATTAGGATGAGGCCTAATGAAGAGTAGGGTAATGTGACCTGAAGCTAACCCTTGCTGCAAAATAACTGATAGTGGAAATGGGAGAGGGGTAAATTCCTTGTTCGGCTTTTGCTGAGGTGCAACCATTGTTTGATTGTATCTGAATACCATAGGGTTTTGTGACTAGTTAGTCCTTGATACTTTACTTATCTCGGGAATCTGAGCGGGTGTCGGCTTCTTGATATCTTTTGAGGTAAAATTGCCTCACTATAAGCCCCATGTGCCGCGAGCCCTTTGATTTCTTGACTTGTGGAGATCAGGCTCGCAGTAATCTGACCCATCATAGTGCATTGCTGGTCCTGATTATTATAAGACTTCCTCTTCACTTCCTCAACTGGCTCAAACCATGGTTCACGGTCATCAGGAAGGGATGGAGTTCCGCAGCTTGACAAAAGATTTTGAGGGTCAAGGAGGTCCATGTCTATAAGGTCTTGAATATCATATTTCAAACTGAGTCATTTATCAGTAGCATGACTAGGACGTAAATGGTAATCACAAAATTCTTTCATTTGGAAGGACTTGGGAAGAGGATTAACAATAAGCTCTGGTCCCATCAGTTTTATCATTCTCTCTTTGATTAACCATTTCAGAGCATCTAATCACGAGATCGACAAGGCGGTGAATTCTCTTCTTGGAGTCTCAGATGGTTGCTCTGTATCATATTCAAGAATTAAAGGCCCAACACAACATCCTGGACTTTGATATTCTTGTTAGCAAAATGTTTGGACTTTTGGGACTGACAATGACAGGTTTGTATTTGTTGCTTCATCTGATGAACCTCTTGTGTTAGCATGACCATTTTCTGAGAAAGATTCATTATCAATTCTTCCATTCTACCAATCGTAGCTTTCTGAGTGGGCTGTGATATAGCAGGGAGGCCAGAACTCTTGCTCTCAGAAGTGGAGATAGTTGGACCAAATTTCTCAGCTAGTTGAACCTTGAGGGATTGATTCTCTACTTCCATTTCCTTCATGTCTTGGTCAAGCAGGGCTAAGGTTTCTGTGATACCAGCAAGTTGGGAGTCTTCTGTAGAATTTGCCATGGGTATGGATCGAGACGGAGGCAAAGCAATGGCTTCTGAAAAGGGAAGTTGTATTGACTCCTCCAACCGAGAGGATGAATGAACCCGAAAAAAATGAGGAATATCAATGGTGAAAGGTCCTGACATGGAAATGATAAATACGATGTATAAGCTTGACATTCATGGAGTGTTTCTTCTCAAAGCAAAATCACAAGTGCTACTAAAGATTAAAATATCTTTAGTTTTTATCAAGCAACTTATATCGGAAAGACCAAGGAATTTTCTTAGAATAAATTCTAATTCCAACATTCCTTAGCCTTTGACTTCACTAGTGACGATTGCCCATGAATAGAATGCTTACATGCTCCATTTGACCAGTAAGTCAAAATAGGACATTGTTTTTTTATAGACACTACTTGTCACACCCAAGGCAATACAAACATTTTCATCTTCGATGATATATCCTAGGATATCATGGCTTCATAATTCATTTATTATCTCGTGCATCTAACTTCTTCCGAGAAGTATCCACCAGCTTAGGCCAACTTTAGCCACAAAGAAAACCAAGCCATATTTGTTCTTATCAAGAACACTTTACATGTTTGTTTCTCTTTCCGATTTCCAATCAAAGAATAAAAGGTTATAAAATTAACTATATCATACATGGACATCATTCAATTTTGTCAATTATTATTTGCATGTCCTAAATGACATTTCAAATTGAAAGTGAATATTCTCATATGCATTAAATATATTGTGACATAAATTTCTCTTTTACAAGAATTACATCTTAAACACGAAAGTGTTATTTATGTCCTTTCTCATTTCTTCAACAATTGACCGTGTATAAGATCGTAAGAGTTTATACTCTACCTTCTCTAATTATTGACATTCAAGTCAATTTTCTTAAGAGACTCAACCATCTTAGAGGTAAGAGTATTAAACTCTACTTTTCTCTAAATATAGACATAAAGTCAATTTGTCAAGAGAATTAAACCTCCTTGAAGACAAACTATTACGATAGTGATTCCAATATGGTGGATTTCATTCTTTTAAGGAAAATATGAAGATAGCACAAAGCATATACAATTAAACATAATTCCCTATGCTTAACTTGATCAAATCAAACATGGTTTATAATCCGAAAATAAAGGCGTACCTTATGTAATCAATTCCAATGAAAGTAGTTCATACCATTGTATCCAATTTGTTTTCTTGAAAACATGCCTTGAAGAGCTCCATGGGAATTTGTCTTAAGATTGTTGGTGGGATCTGGTGTTGATGGAGATCTAAGATCAATAATTAGTGATGCTTCAAGGCGTGTAATCGCTTTCCTTAAGACAAATTTCGCCCCCACCAGTAGTGTGCAAAGGGGATCCGCGAATTGCCTCCAAGATACAATGAATCCTTATAGGAATGTCCTACAAATGTCTTACGACGCTTTGCACAAGTGGAATCAAACCTAAAACGCCCTTTGAGAATTACAAGCCGTAGAGAAATTCACTAAAACTGTTTCTGCAGAAAAACAGTATTTAGTGCACTTTTTTGTATACATCTCAACCTTTAAAAACAAGAGAATAGGGGATTTCAAGAGAGAATAGATCCAGTAATAACTCACTATCAAAAGACAGATTTTTTGCTCTTTTTATAGAGCCATAGATGTCTTTTCAATGTGAAAAGCATCCCTTCAAAGTACCCTTTAGAATGTTAAAAGCATCGCTTAGATTGGTTTGTACAATGGCCGTTAGATCCCACCTCCTCGCGATATAACTAATTTGGATCATCCATAAAGTGTCCCTTGAGTTTGAAATCATCCATGACTGTTAGAAGGCAAAAAGACACGAAGAGATTCAAATTTGGAAGTGAAAAGATGTGTCCATTTTTCTCCCAACGGATAAATTTTCACGCAGCCGCGATCGACTGGGTTACCTGCGGTCGCTCGTCGATATGCTTTTGGACTTTTATTTTTTTCCGATCCAAAGAACCACGGTCGACCAGGCTACCCACGGTTGACCAACCATACCTTTCTGGAAATCATATACATTTCCAAATTCCAATCCGCGGTCGACCGGCCCTGTTTGAAAATTTGTTTTATTTCTCTTTTTATTTTGATAAAACACTTTCAAATATTTTGAATTGACCCAAAACATTTTGAAAATCTCTAACAAACTGTTGGTGGGCGCTATTAGAGTATTTGATATCTTTAATCAGAACGTTGAATCTGTATGGTTAGAGTAGATTAGGAATTTGGTCGGATGTAGACCCGGCAAACGGGTAACCCGCGCAGGTACGAAACCCGTGGGTACGGGTAAAAAATACCTGTGATTCTACGGGTAGGTTTTTCAAGTTCCCGTACCCAACCCGCGGGTAAACCACTAAATTTATATTTAATTTTTTTTTTAAAAAAAAACTTTTGCGGAAACGACGATTTCATTCATTTCGCGGCCTTTTGTGGTAAGTATGTGTATAATTTAAATACGATTTCATTCTTAATATGAACGTTGCGTCCTGTTTCAGCTCCCAACAAGATAGCAGAATGCATTTATCAAAAACCCAATATAAAACAGAAGTGGGTTTCAGCTCCCAATACCTGCAATGACAAAATTAAAGGCTAAAAAAAAAAAGAACCCCTCACCAAGAGGATGAGCATACATCTACCTAAACCCTAAACCCTAAACTCTAAAATATAAGTGGGTTTCATCCCCCTATACCTGGAATGAAAAAAGAAAAAAAAAATCAGGTCACCAAGAGGAGCATACACTTAACAGAAAGAACAAAGATGAGGAGCATGCATTTACCTAAACCCTAAAGTCTAAAATATAAGTGGGTTTCATCTCCCAAGACCTGGAAAAAAAAAAGCTCACCAAGAGGAGCATACATTTATCAGAAATAACAAAGATGAGGAGCATACATTTAGCTAAACCCTAATCCCTAATCCATAAAATATGAGTCGGTTTCATCCTCCAATACCATGAATTGGGGGGAAAAAAAGCTCACCAAGAATTTCCAGAGCCATGGGAACGGATGGTGAGGAGGTTGGGCTAGGGTTTCGTTTCGTAGGGATTTCGTTACAGAGGTTTAGCTTTAAAGAGGACGGAGATACGAAAGGTGGTGGGAGAGGTGGTGGCTGGTGGTCGACGATCGACGGTGGTCGGAGAGGGAATGCTATCTCTGGAGGTTGGGCTAGGGTTTCGTTTCGTGGCTGCCATAGAAAAAAAAATGAATCGATTCTTCTGTTGAAAACTAAAGCATAAAAAGTTGAAAACTAAAGAAAAAACCTAACCCTAGTTTTACAGGTAACCTGCAGGTACCAGGGCCCGACCCAGACCCACCCGCTGGTCAGGGGTACGGGCCGGGTGCAGGTATTTTTTTAACGGGTAACAAAATTGGTACCCGTACCAGCAAATTTTGCTACGGGCCGGGTGTACCCGCGGGTACGTGTACCATTTCGCCGGGTCTAGTCGGATGTGATAATCAAACAGTTAAATTACAAATCTACACTAACCATATAATACAACATCTGATATACTATAACAGGCCCAACAATATGTTTTTTTAAATCTTTGAACAAGGTAGGCTCCACCCATACTTACCCTCACGAGATTTTATATAGTGCAAGTGCTTACAGTCCAGTATTTTTTAAAATGGACGATACGACCCATAGCATTGGATTATCCAAAACGTCCATTTGATGGGTCATAATGTAAAGGTTTTGCCCGAAACAATCATTTCCATAGTATGATCCTAGCCCTCCGATCTATAGAGAAATTGCATATTATTAAAACCTGTTGTAGATTGAGGGTATGGATCTTCCTATGGAAATTTTTTTTGGGCCACAACCTATTTTCATTGTGGCCCATCAAATGGATGGTTTGGATCATCCTATGGTGTGGGTCGTACAATCCATTTTGTAAAATATATAACTATACGGGCTTTAGACCACATAAAAAGTTTATCCTCTCTCCGCTATCTTTTAACACAAACCCTTAGGGGACTAACACTGAATGCATGGTTTACATCTATGAAGAAGTCGGACGCCATAAATATTTTTTTAAAAAAATAATAACTTGGGCATACTTTGTTCGAATATTCAAACCATTCATTTGTTGCAACCCAACAGAAATAGCTAGGCCATGCCCCAAAAACCATCTATTGATTCTAATTTTTTGATTTATGGGGATTCATATATGTTATCATTGTAGTAGATCAGAAGGTTACGATCATCGAGATAATTTTTAGGGTGCAAATTCATTAAAACTCAACAAATGAATGGTTTGGATTTTTTCAACAAAGTGGCCCAATGAATTTTCTAAAAAATACGCGTAATATGGTGTATGCACCGAGGTGAGTTGGGTCTCAGTGTATAATGTGTATGTTCGTAACTAGGCTTATATTTCAAAAAAATACAATGAATCTCACCCTGTTCGAAGATCCTGACCATTCAATTCTTGGGCCTTAATGTTCCCAGACTTTGCACCAAAAATCAGCTCCTTTGGATGATCCCAACCAATTAATCTATAGATAAACTATGCATATAAGTATCTATAGATCGAAAACTTAGGATAATCTAATGGAGATGATTTTCGTGGCACGATGTATTTATGTTGCGGCCTACCAACTGAATGGTTTAGATCTTCGAACAAGGTGGCCTCCACTTTATTTTTATAAAAATACCCACATCTCTATATATATAACTTATAACACATATTTATTAGAAAATTGATTGCAAACATTATTCCAATATGCAAACCGTTCATTTGATGGGCCCAATGTAAATAGGCATTTTCCCGAATATCATCTCCATATGATCATCCAAACTCCTTGATCTGTAGAGGCTGAGTGGAGGTTTAGGGTCATCCTATGGAGTTGATTTTATGGGCATGGGTTGGGTCCCAAGAACTGTACGGTTTGGACCTACGAATCAGGTGGAATTAATTGATATTTTTTCAAGAAAATGACACTTTTTAGGATGTCCACCTTCTTCAAAGATCTAGGCAATGTTGGGCCCAACCTAGAGTATGTGCTCAAAGATAGAAGTAAGAGAGCACTAGTTGTGAGAATAAGTAAAGGTGGGTGGGTCGTACCTTGTTCAAAGATCTAAACAATTCACTTGTCAAGCCACACCAAAGGTACATGTTTGAGAGAGAACCAGTGTTGTACCCGTTGTGGGTTCAAACTAAAGATACATATATTTATGTAATGTGGTCGTTAAAATGAATCAAAAGAGGGAAGGAGGGGTAGATCTTATAGAACCTCATGACCTTCCCGGCTTTTCATGGTGCCGTCCAATTCATACGGTTCGTGTCGTAACACGGTTATTTAGTTAAATTCCGCCCATTCAAGCACTAAAACTGTTCTGTGAAAATAGGGACAATTTACTGTGGAAGTGGAACTTCTGACCAAATTCAGACGCACCGTATCAATGGTCCGTGGTCACTTTAAATATGCAAGCAAAATGATTCGAGACACCATGCCGCGAAAACAAAGTGCGAACATCTCATGGATGAAATGTATTTGATTCCCACACCAAATCTTAAGCAAAAATAAAGAATGTGCCTCTCTCTCCCTCTCTCTGCCTCGCTCTCTACTGTTTTTTATTTTTAGAGTTTAAGACACGGCTTAGTAAGTGAAAACTACAAAGCTTTACTTATGATGTTCGATCAAAGGCTTACATTTCTAGCAAAAGTAGAAAATCATGCAAGCTCTTCTTGGGATATACAACAAATACACAAGATTATGACAGCTAAAAGTGAAATCACGATGTTGGCCTTTTATTTTTACGCATATGGATACTATATTAGCCACTTATGGATGGCATGATGGTGGAGGCTTCACCGGAGGAGGCTTCTTATAAGGTGTAGATCGTCTACGGCTGCACCTTTCGCGGTGGCTTATACAAGTCCAATTCCTCCTCTGATGGAGGGTGGCCTGGATAATGACCATAAGGTGGTGGCTTTTCGACCGGTGGTGGGCACTCCGGGGTCGGTGGCTTCTCGATTGGGGGTGGGTTGTAAACAGGAGTTGGAGGTGGCTTCGCAACTGGGGGTGGCTTCTCGACTGGGGGTGGGTTGTAAACAGGAGTTGGGGGTGGCTTCTCGACTGGGGGTGGGCTGTAAACTGGAGTTGTGGGTGGCTTCTGAACTGGGGGTGGGTTGTAAACTGGGGTTGGGGGTGGCTTGTACACTGGGGTTGAGGGTGGCTTCTCAACTGGAGGAGGACATGGCTTCTCAAGAGGAGGAGGACTATAAATGGGTGTTGGAGGCTTCTTCTCAGGTGGCTTATAGCCATAGTCAGCCTGAGAGGGAGTAGTGAAAGACACCACGCCAAGGAAAAATACTAACAAATGTGGAAGGAGGGACATGTTTGCTTTGATGGTAAAAACCTTAAGAGGGGGCTGCCCCTTTTATAGGGACTTTCGGGGCATAGTGAGGTAGGTACATTACTACACGTACGTTGTCTTGATTGTCGTAACATGTAGAAAATATGGATAGTCAGGTTTGTTTTTTTATCTCACGCTTAAATGTATACTGACCTTTTTAGTTGAAAAGTTGTAGGGAAAGTCGGTTCGTAAGGGCTAAGCCGTTTCTTCACTACTTTCTTGCTACCTAATTCTCTATGATGTCGGCTACCTTTTACCACTAAACTAGTTTTATTCAACAGCCGGAGAGAGAGAGAGAGAGAGAGAGAGAGAGAGAGAGAGATTTTCAAGAAGGTCTTTAACATGTGAGATGGTTGATATGACTATTCTGTGTTTGGTATTATAAACGTTATATAACCTTGAACCACGACTTACTTGGTCGCTGCCATCACTTCCTGAAGATACTTCGATCTCCAATGTGTAGGATATTTTAACAATTCTATTTCTCAGATCCTACCAGGACATATTGAATCTTATCTCAAGGTCTAGATTGCACCATCAATATAAGATGGGTTTATTTGAGTGTCCTTATAATATCCCACCCCGGTGGCTGAAAGTTATAAATTTATGGTCAGATGTTTAAGAATTATCAGATGATTGATCGGCCCATTAATATTGCACAGATAGAGAATTGGACCGTTAAAATTATTCAGAACGAAGATCGGATGGTTGAGATCAGATGGCCGTGGAATTAGTCGAAATATATTATTTACCGCTTGATCATTTAATGGTTCTCAAGCGATCCAACTGCATCCAAGATTAATAACAACTCACATCAATCCCGCCAAATTGGGTCGGAGTGTCAAGATCAAGCACATATGTAACATCATATGGATGACTATCACACGAATTGTATGATGTGACATGAAAAACACATTCCTTTTAATTTTAAACTTAGCATATTTCAATTTTTTCATCTAAGCTAGTTTCTATGTCCATGCTTTGGAAGGTACGACGGAAGACGCCATATAATATCTCCTGTTTTATGTGATCTAGTAGTTGGACCCCACCTTGTTCGAAGGACATCTAGGAACAAAAAAAATATGCGCCCATATGTGCATATGCCATATACAGTGCGGCCCAACCTTGATCAATAGACTTTCTGCAACAAAAAACACGTATGTGCAGACACCATGTGCAGTGCGGCCCACCTATTATATGTTCACCTAATTAGGGATGCCATATAAGATCCAAACATTTCACTTATCTGGCCTCAACGTAAATAGGTTGTGATCCCAAAATCATCTCGATAGGATGATGCTAACCGTCCAATTTGTTAAGAAACGACATCGTAAATAATTCTCATTGGATAGAAAGAGTTAGGAAGATCCTATGGTGATGATTTTGGGGCAAGGCCTATTTACTGTGGGCCCAACAAATGAGTCGTAAAAGATATTTGAATAACATGGTGGGCCTACCTTGGTCAGAAATCGAAACAAGGGAAATTATATTGAAATCCCCGGGAATTGCAATTTCCAATTTTCTTAAGGGCTCCTTTGGATACCTCATATATTGTATTTCGATTTGAAATTGAGTTTTGAATCCAAAATGAATAGGTCCGGCGGCAGCTCATGTTGAGGGAGAGGGAGAGAGAGAGAGAGAGCGAAGGGGGCACTTCCTGTTGGAGGGGAGAGGTTGAGGAGAAGGAACTGCCAGATCTGTGGCTTTCCAATTTCTTATTTGCACAACTTATTTGGAAATCTGATTTTTTTCACTGCCAGTTGTTGAATTGGAAATCCAAGAATTTGATCTGATCTAAATTACAACACAAAAAGGGCTGCAACTGTGAGAAATCTAAATCAAAATCTTCTCTGCATCCAAATGGGCCCTAAGTGCATTTTTGCAATTCACCCAAAATCTGGATGTCACACCCCAAACCCCACCTTGGGCGTAGGACATGACAGCGTTATACACCTGTAAGACAAGTCCCACAAATGTACAAGGCTATAAAGCGGATAACAGAAATAACCTGGCATTCACAATTAAAATGTATATCAAATTTAATCTAAGCGGACCCATCAGAGTCAAATCAAATCTCATCTCTGCCCAAAAGTCAAACAAATAAATAATAATGTCTTTACATTTTATTCAAAATACTCACTTCCTAATGAACAGAAAACAAATAAACTAAATTAGTCTTTTGAGCAAAAATCCAAATCCCAGCTAAGCGTCCTGTTCCTCGTTAACCTCACGAGGGCCAAGACCTGAAAAATGTTAAATAACCACAGTTAGCTGAAAAGCTCAGTACATAATAAAGCACTACTCTAAGCACAGTCTAAGCATAACAGGATTCAATGGGGTCAGATAACAGGGTCAAAACTGAATTCTCTACTGAACAGTAAGCACAAAGTAGTATAGTATATGTCAAATAAGGTTCTAAATCAAAGGGGCAATAACGCAATTCAATGTCTAAGTTCGGATCAAAGTCGGAGGTTTCAGAGTTCATGTACAAAGGGTTCATAGTTCAAATGCACTTCAGAGTCATCGGCATGATTCGTAAGACATGTTATTGCTTATACACCGACAGTCCATGGTGTTCGGAACCAGTTTCTGAAGTTCAGATACAAGTCGACAGGGCCAGCGTTTTATCCCACTGACGGACCAGAAGTTCTAGTGTACTACCCCCACGGTGGGTCCAGAGTGGCCAAATATTTTACCCCCATATGGCAGGGTCCAGAAATCATCCAAGCCTCCAAAGAAGTGTTCAAAAGTGTCCAAGGTTCATATTCAAATGGTTCAAAATATTCAAAGTTCAAACTGATAGTTCACAGGTTCAGAGTTCGGAACAGATGTCCATAAGAGTATTTCAGAACAGTTATTTCAAAGGTTCTAAAGTAGTAATAATTAAGCAAGACAAAATGACTTGCTAGACACAAAGCTAGTTCAGAAATTCAAAGGTGTCAATACAGATTTTCAAAGTCAGTGTGAAGAGGGTTTACAAATACCCAAAGTAGTACGTTAATACGTACCTCAAAGATGCTCTATTCCTTTCTTAATTCGGATTATTATTCAATATGCTGATCTGAACAAAGCATAAGTAACAAATAAGGGCCCTAAAAGGTAACCCATTCTATGGCTGTTTTTAGTATTTTGGTGTTATCATTATTGTAAAGTTTTCAAAACTTATTGAAACTATTTTTAACATAAAGATGACGTTTTCGGCATATCCATAGAGTACAAGAGCGTCGAAAACGGATAAGAAACGAATAAGTTATGAATTTTAGAAGTTTTAGAAAAATTGTAACGACATCCGGGAATCCGGACGTCCGAGGATCCATCTGTTACCAAACTTGGTACTCACGGACGTCCGCCCCATGCGTGGACCCAGATTTCTCCGGAACACGATTTTTCACCGTTTTGGGAGAAATTGGTTGTAGTACCAATTTCTTGAGAAATTCTAACAGCTCTTCTAGGATCTCTCTCTCTCTCTCTCTCTCTCTGAAAAGAAACTAATTTCTACGAAAACAAAAGTTTAGAAACTGAATTCTAAAAGGGAAAACTGGAAAACTGTTTCTAGTTTTGATATGGTTTAAAACTCTGGATTGAAATTTGAATTTTAATTGAAATCATGACCCTATTTATAGATTTTCCCACGGGAAATCGCAACCTGCGATTTCAAATCGCAGGGTGCAATTTCTGTGTGACAAAATGTCAAGTCGAAATCACAGAATGCGATTTGCGATTTGGGAAATCGCAGGGGAGGTATTTGTTTAATAAAAAAGTGTTTTTTGGGTTCCCAGAATTGGTTTTTGGCTTCCGAGAGTGATTCTCGATTCCTGAAAAGCGGTTATCGGCTTCCGAGAGAGATTCTCTCGATTTTCGAAATACAATTTCTTTGTTCCAAAAGTTAGTTTTTTGTTCCGTGCCGTGTAAAAACGGGTTTTTCGTTGATGCCGTGAAAGGCAGGGCCGTGTAAAGACAGGCTTCGGTTTAAAAAACTTTTTGGAAAAATTTAATAATTGTTTTTTCTAAAACTAGAGAGAGAGAAACTTGAGAAGCTCCGAGACTCATCATTGGAAACGTCCTTCGACAACCTATCATTAGCACGACCTTGACAAAATGGGGTGTCTATAAAAGTGAACTTCCAACCTCTCCGGATCTCGAACTCAATCACCTGACATCAATTCATCACTCAAATAATCATGACCATGCCAAATAATGTTATATGTAACCTGTTAGAGACACGAGACACTCTATGGTGTTTAATCGGGAAGAGATCGGTAAACCAAACTAGGGTTCCTCTTAATATTTTGGAATTAATCTCATTATAAACTCCTCAAACATTTTTGAAACCATTTTTAACATAAAGTAAGTGTTTCCGGTATGTCCATAGAGTACAAGGTAGTCGAAAACGGACTACAAATAAAGAAGTTATGAATTTTCGAAGTTGAGCTACCGGGAGGGAAAACCGTAGTGCCGAACATCCGGGATTTTAGCTGGACGTTTGGGATTCTTGCAGGGCGTCTGTCTGAGAACAGACCCGCCTCTTTGCCAGTCATCCGTCATTATGCCGGCCGTCCATCGTTTTGCCAGTCGTCCGCCCCTGCGCGGACCAAGTTTTCCCCGAAATGCGATTTTTTCACCGTTTTGGCACAAAATGGCTCTAACTTGAACGTTTCACATTGGAATTGGGTGTGGCTGGATCTTAAAGCGAGGAGCTTCCCAAGAGGCCAACAACCTCACTCGAATCTCACCAGAACTCGTCACAAAGAAATTAGGGCTTAGGGTGATTCATCCATGTATCTTCCTTTCCATGCTTCGATGACGATCAAATACAGGTTCTATGGAATCTCTACAACAAGTAGACTCCATGGAACACCGTTTAAGAGATGGAAACAGACTCGGAACGGAAGATCCAACAAGATATGATCATTATAAGGAAAAGACTCCTAGTTTAACAATTCCAAGAACATGATTACAAGGTTTAGGGAGCGTTCTTACCTAGATCTTGATGTTCGACCTCTAATATCGATCTCGCTCGGTTCTCCAAGCAACTCCTATCTTCTCCCACAGTTGTTTCCTCTTGGTTTTGCAAATGTTGTGCGAGATTAGCCCTAAGTTAGTATTTAAGAGAAGCCCTAATCTCTAATCTTGGAGAGGGACGACAATACCATTCCTCTTTATGGAGAAGAACGAATTTATCATAGGGTATTTTAGTCATTGTGGGGTATTACAATGGTGATCGTATGGGACTTGGTAACTAACAAGATCTACTCCACGACAGTGGCAGGTAGCAGCGACAGATACGGTCCAGCCCCTTTAAGCAGTGAGTGATGTATGCATCTTCTCAGCTTCGGGAGTCGTTTGGCCTTGGTCCTTCGAGAAATCGATTAGCTGGCTCAGGTTTCTCTGGATTCTTCGCCACTTGTTGCCATTTGGTGAAATGATTAATCTTACCCCATCAAGATTCAATGATTAGGGTGGGTCTTTGACGATTGAAACCTCCTCATTTGGGAAGAGCATATTTTATTCTACTAAGGATCGGATTGAGATTACGGATTTATGGATAACATTAATCTTATGATGAAATGGAGTTTTTTCAGACTATCAGGTATGTCGATTTATTCTATTGTGAGGTTTAAAATGCTAAATGAGACTTTGAATGCTGAAGGACCTACGACTGAGGGCATGTGGTTTTTGCCACATCTTGGGAGGTGGGGCATGACCAATTGTGGATTTTAATTTTGTAGTTGGATTGGCTTTTTTATTTTGCCTCGAAGGGTGTTTCCTATCCCCTACTGTACCTTTTGTTTTGGTCGAGATATTTTCCACATAGGTGACCTGGTGGGTCTTCATTTATCATCTTGTTTTAGGAATGGTTTCCAAAATCCAATTCTACAAATAAAGTAGGGGGAGTGACAAATGGACCCCCAAATATCATAAATCGACCCCTATGTGTCTTCCTCTCTCCTCAGGGTTAGAGAGAAAAACTGGAGAGAGAGACACATAGGTTGGCCATAGATGATCTAAACCATTCAAGTGATGGAATATTCATTGGATTTTTATCTCTTTAGCTCCATTTTCCATGGAAATTCAAGAATAACCCTGAAACACCAAAAACAAAGAAAATAACTTAGTAGTACCGCTCTAAAAATAAAATATGCATGTTTTTTCTACCTACAATTAACACAAAAATGTGCTCATCAATGGGGAAAGTAGGAGTATTGGTGGAGGAATATGGGCTATATGTATTAATCTTCCTGTACGTGGTGGTATCGATTGGTGTATAACCAGCTATGTTCCATTACATTCTTGGGTCAGGTTGGGTCAGGTTGAGTGCAACCCAAACCCAACCCGAAGAGGCATAACGCCAACCCTAACCTGACCGACTCGCTACAACAAAAAACATTTTTAGCAGCGGTCAGGACCGACTCGCTGCTATTACTCGTTACCATATGACGAGGTTGCAATATATAGCAGTGGTCAAGACTGCCGCTAAAAGTAATAATTTTTTTAAAAAATATATATTTTATTACTTAAAATTCCCAAAACGCTAGTACAATGTACAACCTGCTTTACACACTGGTACAATGTACAACCTGCTTTACAATGTTTTATAATGTAGAACCTGTACATATATTGAGATCACATTCATAACCTGTAGAGCCTGTACATATATTGATCGACATGTAGAACATGTACATATATTGACATCACATTCATAACCTGTAGAACCTGTACATATATTGACATCACATTCATAACCTCCTTAATAACGTAGAACTTGTACACATACAACATAGATCCTATAAACATGTGAAAGCTAAAATTTTCATTTACTTAGCATTCAAATCTTTGAATTGCATGTTCTAGAACATAAAAGAACATAAAAGCTCCCCTTCTTACTAAAATAACGATTCAAATTATACATAATCTCATAAGTGAATCTTGAATATCCATTATAGACATTCCAAAGCAAACATGTAGCAAACCTCAACATAAAGAACTGTTCGTCCTTGTGTCTCCTTCATTGGAATTGGATCCTGCCAACCACAAAATTGAACGGAAAGTAAAATTTAGGGAGAAGCCATTATAAGATAAATATAGCAAAGTAAATTTTTCCATGAAAACTGAGTATCATAACAGTAGGAACACCTGGGTAAAATAATACAAATAAGTATGCATTAAAGAAAATGCCTAGGAACACATATCTTGATAGTGTACATGGGGGATCAGCTTTCCCTTGATTCTTTCTTGTCATTTGCCTTGGCTCGCCACGACACATGATGGGCTAATTAAACACTCCTGCACACAAAAGACCCATCATGTTAAATGGTGATGCTTTACTACAAGAAAAGAAGGATTTTACAAGCATTTAAAATACAACCTTCAATGAATACAACACACGCACAACATTGTTTGCTGTCCTTGATGGGTGGTCGTTCCTGTTTTGGTCTCTCTTTGAACAATCCACATACCACCACCGTCTCTTCCATCTTCTACATCCCAACAACCACCAACTCTTCCATGTTCTCCACCATCCCTTTAACTTATAATGTTCCCATTTGGAATAGACAACATAAAGACATGAAATAGCTTAAAGTTCATAAAGGTTCATATATCAAGTAAATATAAAGGTTCATACATCAACCATGGAAATGAAATAAACCCAAGTGAGTTAAGTGCTCCTTGTTTGGTTAAGTGCTTCATGTGTGCTTAAGTACATCAAAACCCCATACAAAAAGTTACTAAAATTCATACAAAAACTATAGGAAAGAAATAGAAAAAACATGCATAACAATGGGCCTTAAGTGCATCATGCTAGCTTGACCTGCACAAAAAAAAGGATACGAATGAGTAACAGCTTCAATAAAGTTGAAGTAAATTCATCAATAAATAAATGTATCATGTACTTACAAATGAAGAAACCCATGCTACATGTCCTTCTGTGGCGTCTCTGATAGTTTTATGTCGTCCTGATGGTCTTAACAGAGGTTCATTACCCATCATTGCAACCTTGATCTAACCAGAGAGAATCCATCTCGCATTGGGTTTCCATCTACTATAGTCATCGGATCATCACTCACAAGAAGTCCTGTAAGCCCAATGGTTCCTACCTTGGCATTCCCATCTTCTTTTGATGATTCCAATACCCAAGTGATTTAATATCACTAATGTGTTTGAATGTCTAAGTTGTAGATTATAGTTGCGCTAAGACAAGATTGCTTGGATTGAGGCCAAGAAGCTCTCATTGGACCACATTAGGAAGGCCAAAGACATCGGAGATCCAAGATGCATGAAGACTTGAAGCATCGCAATTGAAGATCGAAGTCATTTTAGAATGTAACGATCCAATCCTAGTTTAGGTGTTTAGAGGCATACATTAAGTTAATCTCACACACCCTAAATGTTTAAGAGATTGTTCTTGTGGTGTTGCAACACTTTGGAACCCTCATAACAATCCCAACTTGGTGTAGAGTTGGAAGCCCATAAACAGAATTGAAAATCTACTGCATGTAGGCTTCTCGGAACTCCGAGAGAATTCTCGGAGCTCAGAGCTCGGAACTCCGAGAAATCCTCGGAGCTCCGAGATTTGGTCCAGTAGCTTTTTTCCAACTTCTGTTTGTATTCCCGGAACTCCGAAAAAAATTCTCGGAACTCCGAGACCACTATAACGGGAAGAAAAAAGAGCAGTTGGTGGTTTTGCCAGAATTACCACTATGCCACCAAACTGTCATATTTGGGTTTTTCTATATATATGGGTATTCTAAACTTCCAAATCACGAATCCTAACACTCAAAAACTCTATTTGAACATCCTAAGAGTGATTCAAGCTTCTTTATGCCTCTCATCCTCTAAGATTACGATTTGGATCATTAGGCTCAAATTTGTACATCTTCTACAAAGTTTGTAAACCCTTGTGAGGGATTTTTTTATTCTTTCTTTCTTTATCAAGAACTTTGTATTCGGGCGAGTGTTCGGAGAAGCGGAGCCCACTCTCCGTGGTGAGGATCGCCACCAAGGTTAAAGGCGGATGGAATTGTAATCGGCACCGATCTTCGCCGAAGTTAAGAAGATCAAATAGTGAAGCCATCAACGTGTTTGGTTGGTGGAGTGGAGTAGGCCTCGCGTTTTGAGGACCGAACCACTTTAAATCTCAGGTGAACTGTCTCTTATCTCTTGCTCTACATTTGCATTGCACTTAAGATTTAACTTGTGCTTAATTTTTATCTCTGTTCTCTTAATCTTTAAAATTAGGTTAGAAGTTTTCAAAAGGTTAAAACTTGTTAGCAACCTAATTTTACCTCCTCATTAGTTGTCATTGGAGTAAAGTACTAGGGCCTACCCTTGGAATTTCAAGTCCCTTGGCCACTTCAAGGCCCGGTTGTTTAATGCTCATCAAAATAACCTTAGCAACATTAAAGAAATAAAGCCAAGTAGATGTACACTATAAAACGGTAATAGTAAAGAAAATGCATGATTTTTTTATGGAAATACAAAAACCATTGATACCTCAGGGTGGGAACGACATGTGTTGCTACTAGAGGGGGAAGGAGCATCCACTTGTGAAGGTGTCCCCACGGTAGGAGTCTTAGATATAATATGGTAGATACATCATTCAAAACCATCATATCACATATTTATAACTATCACATATTTATAACTAACTCCTATTGAACAAAATTCAAATTGTACTTGGTTGCGCATGAAAGTCGATAAGAAATCCTCAATCTTTTGGGAAATTGCCTCCTTAAACTGGCTATTCTCCTCCCTAAGTTGTTCAATTAAATCTCTCTGTTGTTCAATCTGTCTACAGTAATCCATGCGATTTGATGATGACCCAAATGTGTTAGTCGAGTTCACACCATATCCCATCATCCGTACTCGGCCACGCCTTTGTGATCCCACACATTGAGCAAAGGTGTCATCCCTAGCAACAGTGCGGCTAGTGGTAGCCTCTGGATGTTGTGTTTCGTACTCTTTAAATTTGTTCTGGAAACAAAATAAAGATAACTTATAAGAAAATTACCCAATTAAATAAAAAAAATATAAATATAAACATTGTATACCCTAACATACCATCAGTTCCTCTGAGGCTGGATCAAGAGGTAACCCATTTTTCGTAACATGAGTACGCTTAAATATTTCAGTGCGGCTAAGCTCCTCACCTGCCTCATAACGTATCATTGTGAAACTCTTACTTCCCGCAGTATGCATCATTTTTTGTTTGGACCTATTAGTCTTATTGGTTTTACTCCGCCTCTATAATTTGGGATCAACATAATAAAATTTATAAGTCT
Organism: Tasmannia lanceolata; assembly: GCF_043159265.1. NCBI lineage: Eukaryota > Viridiplantae > Streptophyta > Magnoliopsida > Canellales > Winteraceae > Tasmannia > Tasmannia lanceolata. The sequence continues at coordinate 28,802,653 of NW_027518684.1, read as the reverse complement.
TTGAATGAAATGACAGGAAAACTAAAACAAAACATCTTACCTGACCCAGCGGAGAGCGCCAATGAATGCAAAGATTCAACCACTGTGTTTCAATTACTCTCGGCTCCGTGCATGGGCAATTTTTATCGAAGAATCTTCTTTTCATCTTACACTTCCAATTTTTCCATTTCATACCGATATTACTAAGCACCCAACTCTTATGTATCTCATGAACGTCGTAAGTTTGCTAAAAGGTCAATTAAAAAGTTAATAATACAATGGAATTACAACAAATGTACTAAGAAAATCTAATATAAAATTCATTTTCATCGTACCTGAACAATATCCCACGCATCTTCTTTGTTTTCATTGGGCATTTTTCTCCAGTCGAGATAGTCGATGGGCAACTTATTACCAATTCTCGCTACAGAACCCAGGAATGATGTGAAATTTCTCCCTCTTTTCCCTACAGGCTGGCTTAGCTCATTGAACTTCACTCTCTTCTTCTGGCCTTATTTTCCCCATGTATCTTTCCAGCAAGTCGGACCTCGAGTCCTCCTCGATGAGGAGGGAACATCCTGTGTCTGTGACTGTGGCTACGAAATTTATCGTGTGCAATTTTTGTACACAATAACGACCTGACCAAGATCTAACCATTGATCCATAAATTGATCACAGCACATCACTGCTCATAATAGCAATAAAAGCAGCTCACTCTGTTCAAGGTTGGTTCTGGACGTCGATTTTGGTGTCGAGAGAGAGAGAGAGAGAGACCGTCTCTCTATTTTCCGACCAAAAAATAGAGTGAGAGAGATTAAACCCGACCCTCTCTGTCTCTCTCTAGATAATTTTAATTTAGAAATTAGACACGGATTGGTGAGAATAAACTGCATAACTTTAATTATGATGTTCGAGGCTTACATTTCTACATAGAAACACAAATTCATCCAGGATCTTCTTGCGAAAAAACAACCAAAGTTTAATAACAAAACCATTACCCAATAGCTAGACTGCTAATAGGGAGGACACGAGCAGGACCTTCCATTTTTAGGCATATGGATACTAAATTGGCCACTTATTGAGGGGTTGATGGTGGACGTTTCACATAAGAAGGCGGCTACTAATAAGGTATGGGTGGCGGGGTCACGTAAGATGGAGGCCTGGCATAAGGTGTGGGCCGCGGCTTCACATAAGATCCCCTATTATAAGATCCGCCCGGCCGCATCACAGAAGGACGATCCTTTACCAAATTCCTATAACCAATATGCTTGTTATTTGAGTGAAGTTCTTGTGATGGAGGGTTGCCTATAACTGGCCTATCAGGATGGAGCGCCCCATAACTAAAATGCTTCTCAACTGGAGGACTATAAATGGGTGTTGGTGGTGGCTTCACGTAAGGACGGCCAATATAAGCTCCGCCCGGTTTATGACGTATAACCGGCTTATTACGATTTAGCGCTCCATAACTGATAGGGGTGTTATTTGAGTCAAGTTCTTCTGATGGAGGATTCGGTGGCAGCTTCACGTAAGGACGGCCATTATAAGCTCCCCCCCGTTTATGACCTATAACCGGCTTGTTAGGATTGAGCGCCCGATTTCTTCTGATGATGGAGGGTGGCCTGGGTAGTGAACATAACGTGGGGGCTTGTAAACAGGAGTGGGTGGCTTGTATATATTGGAGTTGGGGGCTTGTATTGTGGGGGTGGTTTTTCAACTTGAGGTGGACTGTATATGGGTGTTGGTGGATTTTTCTCAGGTGGCTTATAGCCATAGTCAGCCTGAGAGGGAGTGGTGAGAACCACCACGGAAAGAAGAAAGACTAACAAATGTGGGAGGAATGACATGTTGGCTTTCACGGTAAAAACCTTGAGAGGGAGCTGCCCCTTTTATAGGGACGTCCGAGGCATAGTGAGGCAGATAGATTAAGACACCACATGACTTAGGTCTTCTTGGTAGGAAAAAATGGATAGTCAAGCTTTTGGTCTTAGCAAACTGTTAAGATTATATGGGCCCTTTTAGTGGAAACATTGGTCAGGGATGCAGTTTCGTAAGGGCCAAAAGGCACCTCCACAACTTTCTCGCTTAGTAATCCTTCTGCTAGCTAGGCAGCTTCTTGAAGATAATTCCGCTGTAGCGTGTGGAAGATTACTTCCATCCCCCCAAGCGCGTGAGGGGTTTCAACCTTATCTCAAGGTGCATGGGGTTCGCACTGTAAAAGTATGAGTTTACCTGAGTCAATTAGAATGCAACCCCTATGTCATAGGAAATGACCAAAATGCTACAATCTAATACAAAATATGCTAAATAACTTCACCTCATTAAAATGAAAAGGATACCCTTATTTCTATAAAAGATCTATGACATAGAATAGTTTGGTCAATTTATGAGATATGAACATTTCAGTTATTTTTCAAGTGATAGGGTAATTTGGTCATTTTTATGAGATATGGGCATTGTGGCCTTTTCTGTGTTAGGCCAACAGTATAACCTTGCACTTTCTAAACATTGTTTTGATGGAAACAAACACACTAAATTATACATTGTATTAGTTGATTAAACTAATATTTCAATGCTGTTTAAGTAAGCTCTTTGAAGGTCAAAATTGAAGACATTGAAGCTTGAAGGCTTGGAGCTTGAAACCATGTACAAAGGAGCAAAGAGTGAAGTCCTAAAGCTAAAGAAGAAGATCCATGGAGAATGAGGATGTGGACTGAAGACTTGAAGGGGAAAAATTTAAGATCCAGGTCAAGCTTAAAGCCTAGATTGTATAAACTAGTCCCTCGTTGATGTGTCGGTAAATGGCACTAAGGTTAAACTACAATAGGGGGTAGTTAAGCTTAAATCATTAACATAAAATGGATTGAAAAGTTTGAGTGGAGAGCGAATACTTTAAGACACATTCTACACTTTCAACAAACAACCATGATTGTCTACGGACGACATGGCCTGAAACTGTGCAATTTGCGCAAACCAGAATTGAACCCTTGGCAGACAACCGTTCAACTCCAGCAAGCGGACGACCGATTGAGAAACATCCCAAATAGCCAATTCTCAATGGCTAGTCTGACAGGAGAATGTGGTACGTCCGTTGTGACCATTTGGAGCCTATAACGGCAAGGTTTTGTTCCAAACCTCTATAAAAGGGGTTTCTTGGTTCTTAAACTTATTAACAAGAAAATTGGCGTTATCATTGAATATTAGACTATAGGTGCGTTTGGATCGCCAGAATCAGGAATCGATATTGATATCACAATCCAATCCAATTCCAATTGCCCCTGTTACGGATAATGATTCCAATTTTGGTGTTTGTGTTAGCACTGAAATTTATCTAGGGGATCAATCGTGATTCCCATTCTAGCGCTTGGTACCGTCTAGACTAACGCTGGAATGTAATCAAATTTTCAATAATTATTTCAAATAATGTAGGCATCAAAATGATCCAAGAACAATCTTAAAAGAACAATTTATTTCAGCTCAACCAAATAAAAATTGTAAAACTAAAGAGCAAATTTTAAAAGGGAAGCTTCATTTTTTTCATGCTACGTGTCTCTTTGTAAAAGGTATGCTTCTTTTATCCAATCTCCACTGATGAGATTCTTGTGAAACTTTCGTAATTGACTACATGTTATATGTATTTCTATACTAAACTTATAATAAACTAGTCAGCTATTGGTGGGTGGTTTAGGTTGTGCATTGAATTTCTCTGCTCTTGTGTGGTTTAGAGTGTTTGTTTTATTTCTATGTTCTCTCATTCGAGTGAGTTCAAGAAAAGCTCTTGATCTCCATTCTTCCACGGTTGGAAACGGAAACGGGAAACGAAACGTGAAACGGAAATGGGAAACGCATGAAAAATAATATAGGGGAAACGTGAAATGTGAAACAATAGAAAGTGGTACGAAAAACGTCTTAGGAAATGATGTGTTTTTCCGAAAATGATATTCGTAAGTTCCACACATGTTTCCTACTCGTTTCATAAGCGTTTTCTACGAGTGTTGCACACGTTTATCACACGTTTACATTGTATCATATTTTGGAAACGTTTCCGAAACGTGTTTCCCTAATTTTAGGGGAAACGAGTTTCCCAACCGCGAGAAACGGATTTTAGGGGAAATGGGTTTCCCACCCGCCCAAGGAGTTTCAATCAACTATGTTATGGCTATAGTTAGTGCTTCGTGCTTTACTCTTGAAACAAAGGGAGGTTGCCATTTTGCCAATATCAAAATGAGGACTGCAACCTAAAAAGAGTTAATGACATGGTGTTTTCTATTTTCAGCCTTACGAATGCATTATCTGATCTTCCTACGAAATTTGTCGTGCGCAATTTTTGTACACGATAACTACCTGACCAAGATCCAATCATTGATCCATAAATTGATCACAGCACATCACTACTCATAATAGCAATAAAAGCAGCTCAGTCTGTTCAAGGTGGGTTCTGGAGGTCGATTTTGGTGCCGGGCGAGGAGAGAGAGAGAGAGAGAGAGCTTCATGCCTTGTAACTTGGATTTGCAGAGCAAGCCGGCAAGGAGATATCTGGGTTGATATGCAGAGCCAAAGAATAAGAGGAGAAGATATGAGCGAGGGAAGTTTAATAGAGGAAAATCCTAAAATTAGAATCTACAATCGTGCCTAAATCGAGCGGAGATTTAACGCCTATTTTTCCTCTCGTTTCCGGGAATTAGAATACCACCCCCTTGGGCGGGTATTGAAACCGGCCTTTTATTCCCACTTTAATTCCGGTCGGAGTCAAATATTCTTTACCATTCCATTTGGTAAATGCAACCAAACAACGGAATCGCCCAAACCGGTATCAGATACCGATACCGATTACCGATTTCGACGATCCAAATGCACACTATGGATTTACACCCTTGTGCCATCAGGTGCTTACAATTTTAGGGAATAGTCTAGGAATTCCTTGTAAATCTTTGTGAAGAGTAGTAGTGAGCTACAAGTTGTAAATTCATCTTTGGAAGAAGGATTTTATTTTTTATTTTTCCATCAGATAATTGGTGTTAAGGGCTCCGGATCAACCGTGAGAGTTCTTAATGCATGGGAATAAAGTCTTGGTTGATGGGAGGGTACCAGGTCAACCCTTGGAGCATATAAAGCTTGTTGAACAATTTTCTCTTCACCGGCATGAGGACCGAGATAGTGATCCCTCGAGAGGGGACATAGGCTAGGATTGGGCCGAACCACTATAAAAATCTTAGTACGTGTGCCTTAATCTTCATTTTTTAACTTTCCATTTGTTATTAAACTTAATTGTTAAATAATATAAAGAGAGCAAAAGTTTTTAAAATCCCAATTTACCACTTTCTTGGGCTCCCACATGGCCAGCAATTGGTAATAGAGATTTGGGAGCTTTAATAAGGCTTGACAAGTCTAGGAATAAAATGGAAACCTCTTACGGCTTTACACTTAGGCTTCCCTAATTTAGTTGATCTAATTATGGGTATTAAAAATCCAGCGCGATGATCTATATCAAGTTGATTGATTTCGACAATTGAAAATTTGTTAGCTCAAGGGTTCAAAAAGCACCCAAGAACCCATGAATAAATTCAACTTGATTATAACTCTAAACTAATATGGACTAATGCTTTGTTATGTAAGTAAAATTTTCTAGTCCACAGGCTCAAGCAAGATCTTGAGTAAAGAGCTGAAGTCGGGACTAAGATGAAAGTCACAACTTGGACCAAAGACCAATGGCGGAGCTGAAGCCAAACTTAAAAATCACATGGCGCTGGGGCAAGATCAAAGACCGACTAAAATCGAATCACTGAAGATTTGAATAGGCTTATTTCCTTAGAATGTAAACTAGTCTCTTATACTAATTACCAAGTCTTATAACTCTAAAATGATTAAAGAGGACCCAAGTCTGAATGGCCATGGTGGAGTCCGGACATGTTAGGACCCATATGGTACTCTAGAGGGTCGTCTGTGAGATTCCACAGTTGTCCATGGCTGAATATAAAAGAAGTCTAGTAAGTAGGACGGATGATCATGGGTATGGATGGTCGACCATCCAAGGGACTAGACCAACGACCAGTCCTGAGTGGCTAGTTGTACGGACGTTCATGGATCGTCCGTTCCATTAGTCTCCCTATAATGGCCATATTCTGGGCTTTTCTATATAAAATCATTTGGGTTTAATTTGTTACTAATTTGAATGAACACGTAACACCCTTGAGATAACATATCCATGGTTTCAAATTTCGTAATGCGTTTCGGTCCTTGACGAAACTGAAATTTCAGCCCAAATTTTGAAATTTCAGTAGAAATTTGCCGAAATCAAATTCATAGCTATTTTTTCTAGTATATAAAGTTTCGACTGAAGTTACTGAAATTTCGATAATTTCGGCTGAAATTCCTTAAATTAGGGATGGAATTTTGGGATAAACAAAATTTCGACCGAAATTTCAAAATTTCGACCGAAATTTCAAAATTTCGGCAAAAATAAATGACCATTTCGAGTAGTAGCGATTTCGCTTTCTGTATTGACCGAAATCCGAATTTCATATTCCGGTCGAAATTTAAAACCATGATCATATCCAACGGAGAATCCACTCTAAGCTCAAAAACACCAACTCTCCTTCGTGCCATTGGCTTGCAAATTCCTTTGAGAGACAGGCTTGCGATGAACTTCTACTCTTTCTCTTGAGTGTGTGATGAAGCTCAACAATTGTAAATTAGCCTTACACAAGGTAAAGTGCATTTTTCATCTTTTTTCATTGTACTTGGTGCGAGGGACATTGGGTCAATCCTTGGCGTAGTGAACGCTTGGGGAAAGCTTCGTTTCTAGTTTGATCTCTAACTGGAAAGAGATTGGAAGATGGGCAAGGCTAAAGAAGATGATTTCTTGAGTGAGTGGACATAGGTTCGGTCCCTCTCTCCAAAGGGCCCTCACTTTACTCACTTAGACTTCTCTCTAGAAGAGGAGATCGTTCCGTTTGGTCCCTAATCATAGGGACCTCACTCCACTATTAGAAGTTACGGAATAAATCAGCTCTTTAGCTCATTAGGACGGAGAGGAGACATCTAAGTCGTACAAGTAAAGAGATCTATTCATTGATAAGAAAAAGAAAAAACGTGAACGGTGATTGGATTAATGAGAAAATAGAATCCTGGGTCGCGAACAGTGATTCGATTGATGGGATTTGGTATGATACCTATGAGATCGATGATATCGATGAGATTGATATTCAAATATTTCTTCTTAGAATGTATTGATTTGACCCCATAAGCGGGACCACCACCCAATAGCATGTTGCCGCCAAAACCAGCACCCCATATTTCTTTTAGAGAATCTCCTAATTGTTCGAGAGCAACTTCCTTATTTGATCGGATCATAAAGAAACTTTGTGATTGCTGAATCACAGACGAGATAAATATATAAAGCAACGGAACCATCATAGTATTTTTTGACTCCTTCGAAAGGAAAGATGGTAAATGGATCATTCAACGATCTGGGTCGGGGGGTGGGTGCAGGGCGGACGATTTCAAAATGGACTCCTCATTCAATAGATAGAGAAGATCGCCAAGATTTCGTGATCCGCTGCCGAACCTATTCCAATTCCAACAATTATCGGAATTGCTTCCATAACTGATATGGGACTCAATGGAGCCATTTTACAAATCATTTCTCATGGATTTATTGGTGCTGCACTCTTTTTCTTGGCAGGAACTAGTTACGATAGAATACGTCTTGTTTATCTCGAGTGCCTTATTTATGCCTTTTTTGTAGTGTCCGGTTTCATCATCAAATTGAGTGTCGTATTATTTTATTCATAAGTAATACGAGTCGATGCCATCTAGGTAGATGAGGACCGGTACCTACATAAGGAACAAAAAGGTGTTCCCTCCTTTTCCTGCTAGGATTTGAAATCCTGTATTTTACATATCCATATGATCGAGTCTTTGGGTTTCCGAAATAGTATAATGTAAAAAGAAGTGCTTCGAATCATTGCTATTTGACTCAGACCTGTTCTGAAAAAGTCCACACAGTTGTCCATGTACCAGTAGAAGATTCGGCAGCTACAGCAGCTCCTGCTTCCTCCGGTGGAACTCCGGGTTGAGGAGTTACTCGGTATACGATCTATCCGGTGTGGAAGTAGGCCAACATTTCTATTGGCAAATAGGGGGTTTCCAAGTCCATGCCCAAGTACTTATCACTTCTTGGGTCGATTAGGGTCGTATTCTATGGTTACGATTCTACCAGATATGTCTTTTTCATTCTATCGAAAATCTATTTTACGGTATAGACGCTTATGACCTCCCCCTCTGTGCCCTGCGGTAATGATTCATCTGGCATTACGACCTTTACCACAATGATGTTGTCCATAGATCAAATTATTTTGTGGATTGGATTACCTATTTCTTCATATTTGGCTCCTATGAAGTCTCTTTTTTTGCTACAACGGATAAAACTCGTTGCTTTGAATGATGCATATGTAGAAAGCCTATTTTTTTCTAGTATTTACTAGCAGGTTTGATCTTTCTTTCCTTCCGAACTGAACTAAGAGCACTTTCTTATGACAGGAGATACAACTGTAAAGAAAGGGATTCTTTTTGTACCCCCAATACACCTTGCATGCATGTAGTATCATAACATGCAAAATTATGTTTTAACTGAAATGCATCAATCCGCAATATTAGTACCCGCCCTACAATCCCAGTGGTTAATGATGCACGTAAGTATGATATTATTGAGCTATGCAGCTCTTTTATGTGGAGCGCAACGCTCGTAAGGAGTCCTATTGAAACCAAGAAATATAGGCCTGCCTGCCATCCAGACCAGAATAGATGGAGTTTTCCGAAAAAACCTGCTAGTGGAGGAAGACCTCCTAGGGATAAGAGACATAGGGCTGAAGAGATTGTAAATATATTTATCAATAAGATTTTTTGTTGATTCAAGGAAAAGTTGTGTATTAATCCTGGGAATGTTAATGGCACATAGAATACTAATAATGATAGTGATCAAGCGGAAGAAGTGGCTTTGATATGTTACTCACAACAATCGGATTTTCGTCAGGATCTAATCAAAGGATCCATGCGCGCTCAAAGACGTAAAACAATGACTTGGGAACTTTTGCTCGCATTGTCTTATTTGGTCTACGTACCGGAACTGATAACATTCGAGATTAAGGATGAGCTTCAAGAGAATGATTCGGAATTCTTGCAGAGTGGAACCATGCAGTACCAGACACGAGATAGATCTTCCAAAGAAATTTTTCTGGTTCACCCCAACATTACCCACTTGTTCGACTGTTGCTAAGCAGTTTTTGTATATCAAACGGACCTCCCCAGATGGTAATCTTAATGTGGCCGATCAAGCGGCTCTAGATTCGGGGGTTTCAGCTATAGCCGAACAAGATGGAAAGATCATTTTATCAGGTAATGGTTCATCCCACACGTACACGTCATGGGCATTCTGCTTTTCTATGTTATATAGACCTGTATGTCACTATTGAGAGTCAGGATATTCTACATAATGTGAAGGATCTTATATGAATCGTATGATGAAGTACCGCATGAGTGGATATATAGGAATCCAAATCTGCCAAATCACTCATGTTATGATCTTATACATCCTAGGCCTCTTCGTTCCGTCATCGACGGAAAAGAAATTGCACTTGTCAAATGGATCAGAGAAGGTAGGGTTCCCCTTCAAACCATTCGAGCTAAAATTGATCATTGTTCCTATACAGTTTGAACTCCAGTCCCCTTATGAAACTTTCGTGATTGGGTTAGCCATACACTTCACATGTTTCTAGCGATTCACATGGCAGCATCAAATGATACAAGTCTCGGATATGTTACAAAATTTTGCTTTAGCCAATGATCTAATTAGAGGAATTATTGGGACTATAGTCTCGAATTTCTTAATAGTAGTATCTATTAGAAATAACTTCTCTAGAGGATGAATCGAAATATAGCTGCTACATCAAAACTAGGCGCAAAGAACCAACCAGACTGACCTAGTGGATAAATCAGGAATACAGAAACAAAAACAGCAATTGGATCCAAATTCCGGTTGAAATGAAATCTTTAGGAGGAATCGATGGAACATGAATCGATGAAACGATATCAATTCAAATCTTGGATCTTCGAATTGAGAGAGATATTGAGAGAGATCAAGAATTCGAACTCCAGGCTAATATGAAGCACATGGATACAAGTTATGCCTTGGAATGAAAGACAATTCCGATCACAATAAACTTTTGGTAAAAGTTATGTCTTGGTCCGAGTGGGGATAGCATTTCTCTTCTGCATGTCCGTGGAGTTTTGAAAAATCCAAACATCTCAGGGATAGATATAGAGGTAGGAATTTGCTTTTCTCTCATACCTTTCTTCGTTCATGGTTCGATATTTTGGTGTCCTAGGCATAGAGGAACCACACCAATCCATCCCGAACTTGGTGGTTAAACTCTACTGCGGTGACGATACTGTAGGGGAGGTCCTGCGGAAAAATGGACAAATTCCTTTTCTTAGGAACACATATAAGATTCGTGACTACAAAAAGGATAAGGGTAACCTCACCATTAACTACTTCATTTATGAATTTCATAGTATTCCATTTCGACAAAAGACCCACACCCAAGTTCCATAGCTTTGGGTCCGCTATCCCGATCATGATTTTCCTACCCCCATAGGTAAAGGAAAGGTCCTTCCCTTTTCTTTAACCGGAAAGAATTCGGTTAAGATGTAGGATACCTATCCAGAAGTTTTCGCAACTCAATCATGTATGATGGAATCATCAAAGATTTTATCTTTTCTAACTCTGTCTGCAACTCACTAGAGGAATTACAAGGATATTTAGAAATAGACGGATCTCGACAACAATGCTTCCTATATCCGCTTCTTTCAGGAGTATATCTATGCACTTGCTCATGATCATGGTCCTCATGATTTCAAAAGTCGACGGATTTTCCTCTTACTATAAATTTCATTGTTGTTGGTATTGACATGTAGAATGGGACTCTATCTTCATTCTCGTCCGATTAATCAGTTCTTCAAAAGATCTTTCAGACTCAAGATCAGTCGTGGTCTTACAAACTATACCAATGGTATGGACGAATCCCTTGCTTCATCCAAATGTGTAAAAGATCATAGCCGCACTTAAAAGCCGAGTCTTTCGTTTGTTTAGACGGTCTCCCTCATTTGATTTCAAAACAAAATTATCCTTTGCTGCGGTTTGGATTAACATACCTTATCTTCCTCTTCCTTTTTCACTCCTTCAATCCTGAAAGGTCTGGTAGCCTCTTTTGGCAAATTCCTTCGTGCAGATGATGGCCGAACCACTATAAACAACCGGGTGCAAAATCTTCCATCTCATCTACCTCCTTTAGCGTGGCAATTCAATTCTTATGTTTGTTTAGCTTTATAAATTAATCCAAAAAAATTTACAAACCCAGTGCACTGCCCTCTTGGGTTGCTCTTGGCCACCCTTCTTTAATGGTGCCAACCATGGATATTGGAAAACCTAAATGTCTATCTATCTTAAATAAATAGATTTCAAGATTTGAGAAATGATTGAAGATGGATATTCAATCCCAACCAAACTAAGAAAGGAGTGGAGTGAAGGTGAGAAAAAATTGGCCATCGTGAACTCTGAGGCTATGAATGCCTTGTTTTGTGCTCTTTCATCGGAAGAGTTCAACAGTCTCTGTGTGTGGAATGACATAAGTAATTTGATTCAAGTCACCCATGAGGGGACAAATCAAGTGAAGGAGTCGAAGATTGACCTTCTTATCCATCAATATGACTTGTTCAAGATAAATTATAAAGAATCAATCTCCGATATGTTTAGTAGATTTATTAATATCACTAATGAGTGGAAATCTCTTCCAAGAAAGTGTTATTCAAAAGTTGAACTAGTGAACAAGATCTGCAGATCTCTTGCAAGAAATTGGGAGCCGAAGGTGACGGCAATTTACCAAGCAAAGGACCTCATGAAGCTGGTCCTAGAAGAGTTGATTGGATCTCTCATTACAAATTAGGTGATTGTCAACAATCATTCAAACGGTGAGGAAGACTCAAGAAAAGAAGGGGATCACTATAAAGGACAAGTCAGAAAGCGAAGGAGAAAGTGGAGATGAGGACCTCGTCCTCTTCACCAAGAGATTCAAGAAATTACTAATAAGAGAGGACAAAGTGAAAAACCATGTAAGAACGAAGAAAGATGCTATGAATGTAAGAAGATCGGATATATCGGGCTGGCATTGAGTGACTCGATCACTACTACCACATTGCCCCTCAAGTGTTTGAAGAAAGTACCCATTGAAGAACACGGTTCTGTTCAGTTTTTGTCAGCAGAAATGCCCTCCCAAAGACACTCCCTTCTTGTTCAACGAAAAGCTTCAGTAGGAGTGGCCAACTGTTGGTTGTAGAAAGCTTCAAGTCGTGCACTGCTGCGTGTTTAAGAAAAGACCCATGTTCAGGACACGTTCTAGCCATCATTGGGCTGTAGAAATAAATTGCTAATGAGGCACCTAGTTGTTTTAAGAAATGTACCAGTGAGACTTGCTAGATGTAGGTGGCAGAAACTCATCAGTGAACCCCATTTGATGTTCGACGAAATGCTCCGGTGAGATTGGCCAACTACTGGGTTGTGGATGTTTCTTGTCTCATGATGCCTCAGATGTTTGATAGGATGTGATAGTGTGTGTGATTGTTGAACTTTTGGTTGTAAGACCCTCAAGCCATGACAGCCAAGATGTTGGGAGAAAAATTCAAGTGAGATGGGCTAGTCTCCTGTTACAAGGGCTCCTTAATCTGTGTTAGCTCTAGTCATCGGATTGCTTTCGTACATCAATTTTTAATCCCTCTCCAAAGATTAAACACGACCCTCTCTGTCTCTCTCTAGATAATTTTAATTTAGAAATTAGACACGGATTGGTGAGAATAAAACTGCATAACTTTAATTATGATGTTCGAGGCTTACATTTCAACATAAAAACACAAATTCATCCAGGATCTTCTTGCGAAAAAACAACCTAAGTTTAATAACAAAACCATTACCCAATAGCTAGACTGCTAATAGGGAGGACACAAGCAGGGCCTTCCATTTTTAGGCACATGGATACTAAATTGGCCACTTATTGAGGGGTTGATGGTGGACGTTTCACATAAGAAGGCGGCTACTAATAAGGTATGGGTGGCGCGGTCACGTAAGATGGAGGCCTGGCATAAGGTGTGGGCCGCGGCTTCACATAAGGTCACCTATTATAAGATCCGCCCGGCCGCATCACAGAAGGACGATCCTTTACCAAATTCCTATAACCAATATGCTTGTTATTTGAGTGAAGTTCTTGTGATGGAGGGTTGCCTATAACTGGCCTATCAGGATGGAGCGCCCCATAACTAAAATGCTTCTCAACTGGAGGACTATAAATGGGTGTTGGTGGCGGCTTCACGTAAGGACGGCCAATATAAGCTCTGCCCGGTTTAGGACGTATAACCGGCTTATTACGATTTAGCGCTCCATAACTGATAGGGGTGTTATTTGAGTCAAGTTCTTCTGATGGAGGATTCGGTGGCGGCTTCAAGTAAGGACGGCCATTATAAGCTCCCCCCCGTTTATGACCTATAACCGGCTTGTTAGGATTGAGCGCCCGATAATTCAAATGCTTCTTACTTGAATCAAGTTCTTCTTTTGATGGAGGGTGGCTTGGGTAGTGAACATAACGTGGGGGCTTGTAAACAGGAGTGGGTGGCTTGTATATATTGGAGTTGGGGGCTTGTATTGTGGGGGTGGTTTTTCAACTTGAGGTAGACTGTATATGGGTGTTGGTGGATTTTTCTCAGGTGGCTTATAGCCATAGTCAGCTTGAGAGGGAGTGGTGAGAACCACCACGGAAAGAAGAAAGACTAACAAATGTGGGAGGAATGACATGTTGGCTTTCACGGTAAAAACCTTGAGAGGGAGCTGCCCCTTTTATAGGGACTTCCGAGGCATAGTGAGGCAAATAGATTAAGACACCACATGACTTAGGTCTTCTTGGTAGGAAAAAATGGATAGTCAAGCTTTTGGTCTTAGCAAACTGTTAAGATTATATGGGCCCTTTTAGTGGACACATTGGTCAGGGATGTTGTTTCGTAAGGGCCAAAAGGCACCTCCACAACTTTCTCGCTTAGTAATCCTTCTGTTAGGCAGCTTCTTGAAGATAATTCCGTTGTAGCGTGTGGAAGATCACTTCCATCCCCCCAAGCGCGTGAGGGGTTTCAACCTTATCTCAAGGTGGGGTTCGCAGTATAAAAGTATGAGTTTACTTAAGTCAATTAGAATGCAAACCCTATCTCATAGGAAATGACCAAAATGCACAATCTAATACAAAATAAGCTAAATAACCTCACCTCCTTATATCATAAAAAGGGCGTGCACGAGGCTCCCTCCATTAACCAAAATACCCTTACTATTTAAATACCACTACCGCTAAGGAATTAAGTACATTTGGGTCATTTTCTATGATAGTGATATCTCGTAGGAAAAAATATCAAAACACAACTACAGCATGAAAAATGATCAGGATACCCTTATTTCCATAAAAGATCTATGACATAGAATAGTTTGGTCAATTTATGAGATATGAACATTTCAGTTATTTTTCAAGTGATAGGGTAATTTGGTCATTTTATGAGATATGGGCATTGTGGCCATTTCTATGTGTTAGGCCAACAGTTCAACCTTGATCACTTTCTAAACATTGTTTTGATGGCAACAAACACATTAAATTACACTTTATATTAGTTGATTAAACTAATATTTCAATGCTGTTTAAGTAAGCTCTTTGAAGGTCAAAATTGAAGACATTGAAGCTTGAAGGCTTGGAGCTTGAAACCATGTACAAAGGAGCAAAGAGAGAGGTCCTAAAGCTAAAGAAGAAGATCCATGGAGAATGAAGATGTGGACTGAAGACTTGAAGGGGAGGAATTTAAGATCCAAGTCAAGCTTAAAGTCTAGATTGTTTAAACTAGTCCCTTGTTGATGTGTCAGTAAATGGCACTAAGGTTAAACTACAATAGGGGGTAATTGAGCTGAAATTTAACATAAAATGGATTGAACACAGGTTCGAAAAGTTTGAGTGGAGAGGGAATACTTTAAGATACATTCTACACTTTGAACAAACAACCATGATTGTCTACGAATGACATGGCCTGAAACTGTGCAATTTGCGCAAACCAGAATTGAACCCTTGACAGACAACCATTCAAGTACAGCGAGCAGACGACTGATTGAGAAACATCCCAAATAGCCAATTCTCAATGGCTAGTTTGACAGGAGAATGTGGTTCGTCCGTTGTGACCATTTGGAGCCTATAACGGCAAGGTTTCGTCGCAAACCTCTATAAAAGTGGTTTATTGGTTCTTAAACTTATTAACAAGAAAATTGGCTATATCATTGAACATTAGACTAACGGCAGAATGGAATCAGGATTGATCCAAGATGGGAAAAACGATTGATCCCCTAGATAAATTTCAGTGCTAACACAAACACCAAAATTGGAATCATTATCCGTAACGGGGCAGTTGGAATTGGATTGGAATGTGATATCAATACTGATTCCTGATTCCGAGAGAGATTCTCTCGATTTCTGAAACACAATTTCTTTGTTCCAAAAGTTAGTTTTTTGTTCCGTGCCGTGTAAAAACGGGTTTTTCGTTGATGCCGTGAAAGGCAGGTGCTGTGTAAAGACGGGCTTTGGTTTTAAAAACTTTTTGGAAAAATTTAATAATTGCTTTTTTGTTAAACTAGAGAGAGAAAATTGAGAAGCTCCGGGACTCATCATTGGAAACGTCCTCCCGACAACCTATCATTAGCACAACCTTGACAAAATGGGGTGTCTATAAAAGTGAACTTCCAACCTCTTTGGATCTCGAACTCAATCACCTGACATCAATTCATCACTCAAATAATCATGACCATGACAAATAATGTTATATGTAACCTCTTAGAGACACAAGACACTCTATGGTGTTTAGTCGGGATGAGATCGGTAAACCAAACTAGGGTTCCTCTTAATATTTTGGAATTAATCTCATTATAAAGTCCTCAAACATTTTTGAAACCATTTTTAACATAAAGTAAGTGTTTCTGGTATGTCCATAGAGTACAAGGTAGTCGAAAACGGACTACCAATAAAGAAGTTATTAATTTCCGAAGTTGAGCTGCCGGAAGAGAAAACCGTAGTGCCGGGCATCCGGGATTTTAGCTGGACGTTCAGGATTCTTACAGGGCGTCTGTCTGAGAACAGCCCTGCCTCTTTGCCAGTCATCCATCATTTTGTAGGCCGACCATCGTTTTGCCAGTCGTCCGCCCTGCGCGGACCCAGTTTTTCCAGAAATGCGATTTTTTCACCGCTTTGGCACAAAAATGGCTCTAACTTGAACGTTTCACATTGGAATTGGGTGCGGCTGGATCTTAAAGCGAGGAGCTTCCCAAGAGGCCGACAACCTCACCGGAATCTCACCAGTACTCGTCACCAAGAAATTAGGGCTTAGGGTGATTCATCCATGTATCTTCCTTTCCATGCTTCGATGATGATCAAATCCGGGTTCTATGGAATCTCTACAACGAGTAGACTCCATGAACACCGTTTAAGAGATGGAAACAGACTCGGAACGGAAGATCCAACAAGATCTGATCTTTATAAGGAAAAGACTCGTAGTTTTATAATTCCAAGAACATGATTACAAGGTTTACTGAGCGTTCTTACCTTGATCTTGATGTTCAACCTCTAAAATCGATCTCCCTCGGTCCTCCAGGCGACTCCTCTCTTCTCCCACAGCTGTTTCCTCTTGGTTTTGCAAATGATGTGAGAGATTAGCCCTAAGTTAGTACTTAAGAGAAGCCCTAATCTCTAATCTTGGAGAGGGACGAGAATGCCATTCCTCTTTATGGAGAAGAACGAATTTATCATAGGGTATTTTAGTCATTGTGGGGTATTACAATGGTGATCGTATGGGACTTGGTAACTGACAAGATCTACTCCAGGCAGTGGCAGGTAGCAGCGACAGATACGGTACGGCCCCTTTAAGCAGTGAGCGATGCATGCATCCACTCAGGTTCGGGAGTCGTTTGGCCTAGGTCCTTCTTTCTCGATTAGCTGGCTCAGGTTTCTCTGGATTCTCCGCCACTTGTCGCCATTTGGTGAATGATCAATCTTACCCCATCAAGATTCATTGATTAGGGTCTTACTTTGACGATTAGAACCTCCTCATTTGGGAAGAGCATATTTTGTTCTACTAAGGATTGGATTGAGAATACAGATTTATGGATAACTTTAATCTTATGATGAAATGGAGTTTTTTCGGACTATCATGTATGTCGATTTATTCTATTATGAGGTTTAAAATGCTAAATGAGACTTTGAATGCTGAAGGACCTACGACTAAGGGTATGCGGTTTTTGCCACATCTTCGGAGGTGGGGCATGACCAATTCTGGATTTTAATTTTGTAGTTGGATTGGCCTTTTCATTTTGCCTGGAAGGGTGTTTCCTATCCCCTACAGTACCTTTTGTTTTGGTCTTCATTTATTTTCATGTTTTAGGAATGGTTTCTAAAATCCAATTCTACAAATAATGTAGGGGGAGTGACAAATGGACCCCCAAATATCTTAAATCGACCCCTATGTGGCTTTCTCTTTCCTCAGGGTTAGAGAGAAAAACTGGAGAGAGAGACACATAGGTTGGCCATAGATGATCTAAACCCTTCATGTGATGGAAAATTCATTGGATTTTTATCTCTTTAGCTCCATTTTCCATGGAAATTCAAGAATAATCCTGAAACACCAAAAACAAAGAAAATACCTTAGTAGTACCGCTCTAAAAATAAAATATGCATGTTTTTCCTACCTACAATTAACACATAAATGTGCTCATCAATGGGTAAAGTAGGAGTATTGGTGGAGGAATATGGGCTATATGTAGTAATCTTCCTGTACGTGGTGGTATCGATTGGTGTATAACCAGCTATGTTCCATTACATTCTTGGGTCAGGTTGGGTCGGGTTGAGTGCAACCCGAACCCAACCCGAAGAGGCATAGCGCCAACCCTAACCTGACCGACTCACTACAACAAAAAACATTTTTAAAAGGTGGGAAAACCGCTACTATTACTTTTGGAAGCGGTCATAAGACCGCTACTAAATGTGTAGTTGCTGTATGTATTGGCAGCGGTTTTAACCGCTATTAAAACAACACTACCGTATGTTATATATAGCAGCGCTTAGAACCGCTGCTATTTTCCCATATTAGATGCCAATTTTTGGAATATAACAGCGGTCAAGACCGTTTTTGTTTCTATTACATATAGCAGCGGTCAGAATCACTGCTATTACTCGTTACCATATGACGAGGTTGCAACATATAGCAGCGGTCAAGACCGCCGCTAAAAGTAATAATTTTTAAAAAATATATATATTTTATTACCTAAACTTCCCAAAACACTGGTACAATGTACAACCTGCTTTACACATTGGTACAATGTACAACCTGCTTTACAATGTTTTATAATGTAGAACTTGTACATATATTGAGATCACATTCATAATCTGTAGAACCTGTACATATATTGATCGACATGTAGAACATGTACATATGTTGACATCACATTCATAACCTGTAGAACCTGTACATATATTGACATCACATTCATAACCTGCTTTATAACGTAGAACTTGTACACATACAACATAGATCCTATAAACATGTGAAAGCTAAATTTTTCATTTACTTAGCATTCAAATCTTTGAATTGCATGTACTAGAACATAAAAGAACATAGAAGCTCCCTTTCTTACTAAAGTAACGATTCAAATTATACATAATCTCATAAGTGAATCATGAATATCCATTATAGACACTCCAAAGCAAACATGTAGCAAAGCTCAACATAAAGAATAGTTCGTCCTTGTGTCTCCTTCATTGGAATTGGATCCTGCCAACCACAAAATTGAACGGAAAGTAAAATTTAGGGAGAAGCCATTATGAGATAAATATAGCCAAGTAAATTTTTCCATGAAAACTAAGTATCATAACAGTAGGAACACATGGGTAAAATAATACAAATAAGTATGCATTACAAAAATGCCTAGGAACACATATCTTGATAGTGTACATGGGGGATCAGCTTTCCCTTGATTCTTTCTTGACATTTGCCTTGGCTCGCCCCGACACATGATGGGCTAATTAAACACCCATGCACACAAAAGACCCATCATGTTAAATGGTGATGCTTTACTACAAGAAAAGAAGGATTTTACAAGCGTTTAAAATACAACCTTCAATGAATACAACACATGCACAACATTGTTTGCTGTCCTTGATGGGTGGTGGTTCCTGTTTTGGTCTCTCTTTGAACAATCCACATACCACCACCGTCTCTTCCATCTTCTACATCCCAACAACCACCAACTCTTCCATCTTCTACATCCCAACAACCACCAACTCTTCCATGTTCTCCACCATCCCTTTAACTTATAATGTTCCCATTTGGAATAGACAACATAAAGACATGAAATAGCTTAAAGTTCATAAAGGTTCATATATCTAGTAAATATAAAGGTTCATACATCAACCATGGAAATGAAATAAACCCAAGTGAGTTAAGTGCTCCTTGTTTGGTTAAGTGCTTCATGTGTGCTTAAGTACATCAAAACCCCATACAAAAAGTTACTAAAATCCATACAAAAACTATAGGAAAGAAAAAGAAAAAACATGCATAACAATGGGCCTTAAGTGCATCATGCTAGCTTGACTTGCAGAAAAAAAAAGGATACGAATGAGTAACAGCTTCAATAAAGGTGAAGTAAATTCATCAATAAATAAATGTATCATGTACTTACAAATGAAGAAACCCATGCTACATGTCCTCTTGCGGCGTCTCTGAGAGTTTTACGTCGTCCCGATGGTCTTAACAGAGGTTCATCACCCATCATTGCAACCCTGATACTAACCAAAGAGAATCCATCTCCCAATGGGTTTCCATCTACTATAGTCATTGGATCATCACTCAAAAGAAGTCCCTTGGCCACTTCAAGGCCCGGTTGTTTAATGCTCATCAAAATAACCTTAGCAACATTAAAGAAATAAAGTCAAGTACATGTACACTATAAAACGGTAATAGTCAAGAAAATGCATGATTTTTTTATGGAAATACAAAAACCATTTATACCTCAGGGCGGGAGCGACATGTCTTGCTATTAGAGGGGGAAGGAGCATCCACTTGTGAAGGTGTCCCCACGGTAGGAGTCTTACATATAATATGGTAGATACATCATTCAAAAACATCATAACACATATTTATAACTAACTCCTATTGAACAAAATTCAAATTGTACTTGGTTGCGCATGAAAGTCGATAAGAAATCCTCAATCTTTTGGGAAATTGCCTCCTTAAACTGGCTATTCTCCTCCCTAAGTTGTTCAATTAAATCTCTCTGTTGCTCAATCTGTCTACAGTAATCCATGCGATTTGATGATGACCCAAATGTGTTAGTCGAGTTCGCACCATAGCCCATCATCCGTACTCGGCCACGCCTTTGTGATCCCACACATTGAGCAAAGGTGTCATCCCTAGCAACAGTGCGGCTAGTGGTAGCCTCTGGATGTTGTGTTTCGTACTCTTTAAATTTGTTCTGGAAACAAAATAAAGATAACTTATAAGAAAATTACCCAATTAAACAAAAAAAATATAAATATAAACATTGTATACCCTAACATACCATCAGTTCCTCTGAGGCTGGATCAAGAGGTAACCCATTTTTCTTAACATGAGTACGCTTAAATATTTCAGTGCGGCTAAGCTCCTCACCTGCCTCATAACGTATCATTGTGAAACTCTTACTTCCCGCAGTATGCATCATTTTTTGTTTGGACCTATTAGTCTTATTGGTTTTACTCTGCCTCTATAATTTGGGATCAACATAATAAAATTTATAAGTCTTTGAATGAAATGACAGGAAAACTAAAACAAAACATCTTACCTGACCCAGCGGAGAGCGCCAATGAATGTAAAGATTCAACCACTGTGTTTCAATTACTCTCGGCTCCGTGCATGGGCAATTTTTATCGAAGAATCTTCTTTTCATCTTACACTTCCAATTTTTCCATTTCATACCGATATTACTAAGCACCCAACTCTTATGTATATCATGAACGTCGTAAGTTTGCTAAAAGGTCAATTAAAAAGTTAATAATACAATGGAATTACAACAAATGTACTAAGAAAATCTAATATAAAATTCATTTTCATCGTACCTGAACAATATCCCACGCATCTTCTTTGTTTTCATTGGGCATTTTTCTCCAGTCGAGATAGTCGATGGGCAACTTATTACCAATTCTCGCTACAGAACCCAGGAATGATGTGAAATTTCTCCCTCTTTTCCCTACAGGCTGGCTTAGCTCATTGAACTTCACTCTCTTCTTCTGGCCTTGTTTTCCCCATGTATCTTTCCAGTAAGTCGAACCTTGAGTCCTCCTCGATGAGGAGGGAACATCCTGTGTCTGTGACTGTGGCTCTAAGGGTTGGGAGTGCGGTAGCTCATCTAGGTGGGGAACCATTTCATCCTGGTAGTGCGCCAGGTCAGTAGATGAATCTGGGTCCTGTAATTGTGACGATGGCCTCATGAGATTTCGTCGTGTCATCTCTGATAACCTGCACATGATTATCATTTGAGATTAATATTTAACAACGGCAGAACACTGCCATCTTCATAGAATTAATGGGAGAACAAAATCATAGAATTAACAACTATAAATAACAAGTTAACGAGTTGACAATAATTTAACAAAATCATTCAATAATATGGTTGCGCTGATCAGGAGAATATATGGTGTAGAAATAACCAAACTACCCCTACTTGAACCAAAAGACACAAAAGACATGCAAAATCAGTATCACATTCTTACCAAAAAACCAAATTTACAGTTTTGACAAAGAAATAAAATTGATTTAACAGTGTAGTGACCGTACACTAGATCGTCCATGTCAACATTAGCATCATCATCTTCATCATTATCGTCTGATTCGGTATCACAGTCTTCGTTATCTTGAATTTTTTGGGTCAAGGTTTCCAAAGGTTCATCAATTTCTGTCCCAACTATATCTGTCTGTTCCAATCTACCAATGTCTTCCAAATTTTGGATTTCCATTGCCTCGGTCTAGAGATATGCCTCCTCATTTTCACCATGCATGTCATACAAGTCCCTAGGTTTCATCTTCAAAACCACGTGCCAATCTTTGTTGGCAGGGTGATCTTGTACGTAGAATACCTGCTTAGCTTGAGATGCAAATACAAAAGGCTCATCTTTATAAATTTGTCGTGCCATATTTACAACCGTATAACCGAACTCATCTATTTTTATTCCCTGTCCGGCGTTAGAACATCAAACCAATCACACTTGAAAAGCAACGCCTTCAGTCGTCCGTAATAGTTAAGTTCTATGATATCTGTCAAAACACCGTAATAACTAACATTACCTGCCACTAGATTCCGATCCTTAGAGCTTGAAAAACTTCTTGTACTTGCAGTGACGACAACCCCACTATTCTGTGTTTTTCTTAACCGTTCGCGACTCTTCGTCTGAAAGCGGAAACCTTTACTAAGAAACCCTTTGTATTTCGTAACGACGGTCGACGGACCTCCGGCTAACCATCTAAGCTTTTCTGATAGATGTTCACTTCTTGAACGATGCAACTCTTGAACCTATTCATAATTTGATTGTTCAATTACAAAGACCAATGTGTTTGCTAAAGAAACTTGAAGATTGGCGTAAGGTTCATAACAAACTTACATGTGTGAGGAACCAAGTTGGAAATTTTTTGTTGTGTGTGTTTTCTATAACCCTTGGTCTAGCATGAAGATGCAACGTTTGAATATGTTTAAGGTGTTCTCTGCATACGAATTAATGTCTGTTAGATAAAAAAGCATTAACATTTTTGTTCAATAAATTGTTAGACAATTTAATTGTCTTACTCAATAAATGGTTGAACTGCAGGGCAGTTGAAGAGAACATATCGATGTGCCTGATCAATTGTGATTTGATCTAAGGGGCATGACTTAGCGTAGCCTGTACGGCGTCCTGCTACGGAAAAAATAGCGAATCCTTCTTCTATTTCACTCGGAACATCCTCATCATTTCTAACTGGTTGATTCAACTTTGATTCCACACCTTCAAAATATCTTGAGCAAAACATCATGCATTCTTCTGCCAGGTACCCCTCTGCAATAGATCCCTCAGGACGACTTTTATTGCGCACATATGACTTCAATGTGAGTAGGTACCTAAACGAATAGAGCTTTTCATTACTTAGACTACGACAAATAACTTTTCAAGTATGAAATAAATTTTCATAAACTAGGCATACCTCTCTATGGGGTACATCCATCGGTACTGTATCGGTCCAGCCAACATTGCCTCGTCCCCTAGATGAATCGGTAAGTGCACCATGATATTAAAAAAGGCAAGCGAGAAGATCTTTTCCATATGACAAAGTGTCAGTGCAATCCGATCTTGGAGTTTGAGGAGGTCGCTTACATTGAGAACTTTTGAACATAACTCTCTGAAGAAGTTACATAGTTCAATCAAGACGGAGCTGACATTCTTAGGCAATGATGAGCATACTGCTAACGGAAGTAATTGTTGCATCAAAACATGGCAGTCATGGCTCTTCAACCCGGAAAGCTTGCGCTCTCGAACATTCACACGTCGCGAGATATTAGAGGAATAGCCACTTGGAACTTTGACGTCCTTCAGGATGTTGCAAAGAACTTCTTTCTCCTTTGGAGACATTGTGAAACATGCTGGGGGCAAGTATGTTTTGTTCCTTTCATTACTCATAAGGTGAAGAGTTCTTCTTAGTTTCATTTCTTGCAAATCTAGCCGTGCTTTTACAGTATCCTTTGTTTTTCCTTCAATATTCAGTAATGTCCCAATTACGTTGTCGCATACATTCTTCTCGATATGCATCACATCTAGGTTGTGGCGTAGTAGGAGTGTTTTCCAGTACGGCAGACTGAAAAATATACTTTTCTTCTTCAAATTGTGTTCTTTGGGAGGCTTCTCTTTTTTCTTAGTGGCGGAATTGGAACTTTCTTTGTCCAAGGGATTCTCCCCGGTTCCACTTTTCTTCTGAAGGGCACCTTTCTTCTTTGGACCGGTATCTTTCTTTTTGCCAAATGTTATGTTAATACTTTGTAATTGATGCAATACATGTGTCCCTGACAGTGGCATCACAGCTGACCTCTTTTCTATAGTGCCATCAAAAGCAGACTTTTCAAACCTAAATTTGTGGTTGTTCTCTAAGAAACGACGGTGACCGATGTAACAAAATTTTCTTCCATGCTTCAAACGAAGAGAACAAGTCTCCTTGCCACAAGAAGGACATGCAAGTTTCCCTTTGGTGCTCCATCCCGACAAGTTAGCATATGCAGGAAAGTCACTAATCGTCCACAAAAATGCTGCATGAATTCTAAAATTCTCTTTCTTCGACGCATCGTAGGTGTGCAAACCCGTCTCCCATAATTCCTTCAACTCTTCAATCAAGGGTTGTAAGTAGACATCAATATCATTTCCTGGACTAGATGGATCGGGAATTAGCAAAGACATCATTATATATGGTGGCAAGTTATATGGAATGAGCACAACGGGCCATGTGCTGTGAGCAATACTCATCGTCCTAAATGGATTGAATCCGTTGCTTGCTAACCCAAGTCTAACATTGCGAGGCTCTGAGGAAAACCACTGATGAATGTAGTCAAAAGTTTGCCATGCCGTAGAGTCTGCAGGATGCCTTAATATATCATCTTTGGTACGGTTGTCATTATGCCAAGTCATGAAAGAAGCTGTTTTAGTTGACATGTATAGCCTTTGCAATCTCGGCTTCAAAGGGAAATGACGCAGAATCTTTGCAGGAACTTTTGGGGCTCTTGAGGATGAATGAGTTCCCTAATCTTCCAAATGCCCTTCAGTTGTTTTCCACCTTGAAGCCCCACAAATGGGGCACGTCTCCTCGTTGGAGGCTTCCTTCCAGAATAGCATACAGTCATTAGGGCATGCATCAATTTTATCATAATGGAGGCCCAAATCCCTAACAATCTTCTTTGTTTCATAAAAGGAGTTCGGCAGTACAGCACCCTCAGGAAGTGCCTCTTTCAACAATTCAAGCAACATGGTGAATGATTTGTTGCTCTACCCATTGAGACACTTTATGTGAAACAACCGAACCACGAAAGACAATTTTGTGAACTTGCTTCCTGGGTATAATTCGTGTTCGGCATCTTGTAATAATTTGAAAAACTTCTCCGCATCAGCATTGGGTTTGTCCGTACTTGCATCTGTTAGGTCATCCTCCTCACCTGCCGGCCCATTGTCATCATCATGGCTCGTCCTTGGGTATATATCATGTAACACATCATGCATTTCATCTTGTATAATCGGATCATCAGGCACTCGCCGAGCATTAGGATTCATAGCACGAGATGGCCCTTCCCCATGATAAATCCATCTAGTGTAGCCCATGAGCATCCCATTCCATAGCAAATGCTCCGTGGCCTCTTCTTTATCAGCGCTTCTAATGTTGCCACATTTCGTACACGGGCAGAATATCTTTCCTTGATGAGCTCCATGAGGAAATGCAAAGTTAAGAAACTGAATTACTCCTTCCTCGTACGCTGGATCATTCCTATTTTATCCAAAGTACAGAAATAAAGTAGACATCTTAGCTACATTTGGAAAAGGTAAACGCCTAACTAATCAAACCTTGGAGCCATTAGAAAAAACCTAGTCATACATTGGAAGTTGAATCCAACTTTTATCCATGAGTACTGTGATTCTCTTCGCAACAAAATGGTAACGATTGATCAATCCTATGATCTCAAACCATGAACATTAATGTCATTACATGCAACTAAGGATAAAAACACATGAGTAAAGAATAAACACCTCAATAATATGATCCAGAGCCCACTACCCAAGTATCCATTACAACTCAAGTTGCGACTAGAATACAATGATGAATAAGAGCCACAGCTAACCTGTAAAATAAGTAGAATAAATAAATAAACTGCAAATCAAGGAGGAATACTGAAATAATAAGATAGACACAAACTCACATAACTCTTTTGTAATCATAAGAAACATCCATGGTCCAAGACAAATGCAAGGATTTTTTGCACTATCTGGTGTTTCTGATATGAACCACATGCTGCACTCTAGGCAAGCATATACTCCAAAAATTTAATACAATGATACAATGCAAATTTCAAAGGGAATATACACCATGGGCAATCATACATACATCAAGTTCAAAGTTTAGGTAAGAAAGAAAAACAAAAGAGATGCAACAAATGCAAGAACTTGAAAGAACCCCAAGTGTGGAAATGGTAGAAAAAAGAAAGAAAGAAAAGAAACAATAGCATATTATTTTTTCATGGGGAAGAGCTTGTTACACCACCCAACATCCCCTTTATCCTTTGATTTCTTCCCCGTTTCAGCCCTAACATCTTCAATTAGCCACCCAAACAGCCCCTTGTTCAGCCACATCCTAGTTGTTCATCTAATAGCATCTGATCCAACCCTTCCCTCCCATATTATCTACTGTTTGATTGTACAAACCAGCCACCACTTAGACATTGAGAATAGCTAACATCCAACCCTATTTGTAGCCCTCTCAACAGCCACAAAATTCCCTTAGTTTAGTTGCAACCCTTAGCCACATTATTTCGGCCATAGATTCCCAATCCTTATTTTCCTGTATCAGCCCACAACCCTTTTGTTTAGTAAAAAAAAATATATATATATTTGCTTTAATTTTTGCTTCCGCTACTCTATCCGCGTATTTGAAATCCAAGCTTTTGCTATACGCCCCAGCGTTAACAGCTTGCCCAACACACACACATCTCTAGATGCCCCTTCCTATTAGGTAAGCACCTCAAAGAACATGGATAAATTGAAAATCCTTGTCAAAGAGTAAGAACGAAAACCCTAGAAATGAAAAGAAAAGAATGAAGAAAATACTACCGTATCAAAAAATGGGTTAAGTTCTTGTTGTTGCAATTTAGAGGAACAAGAATTGAAGAGAAATGCCTCTAATTCAAGACGAATGCACTGATAAGAGACTAAACATGGATAAAGTGTTTTGTGAATAGGAATAAGCTCTTTGGATCATCCAACAAATGAGCTATTTGGATCATCAAACGAACAAATGTTGACCTAAGATCATGAGCAAATACAACCATCAAAATTTTAGGTTGAAGCCTAACTTGGGAGTGAAATAATAGAGCCCACAGTCATGAAAGAAAAAAAAAGCATGTACACATAGTGGCCTTGCGTGCACCCCAACAAAGGCAAGTGATAGGAACAGAAGTAGATAATAAGCTATTTAAAAGCGGGAAACCTAATTGGGTTCGCGCTAACTTCTAATTTGTGGGGTCGGTTTTTTGGGAATTCAGTAGCAGTCAAGACGGCTGCTATATCTAAATGTTAATATCGCTCCTATCGCAACACCTTTAGCAGCATTTTTTCGGGACCGCTACTGAAAGTCAGCCGCTACACACTTGTCATCTGACAAATCATATACACCCTCGTCATCTGACAAATTAGTAAAATTTGTTGTGGAAAGGAAGTCTCCACATGTCATGACTGCACATACAATCACGTGATGAAAAACCATGTGACAAAGAAGATGAAACTGTTGGTTCTCTAAAGAAAAGCAGAAGTAAGAAGAAAACGGGAGCAAATATATGCATGTATATATGCATTACTTGCATACAACATTCAGCCACATATCATAATTTCACATACAATCTCTTGATGAAACTCCATGCACAATGTATGCATTACTTGCATACATTATACGCATGTGCATTACTTGTATGCATGTATGCTTTACTCTACCGGTTATTTATCAGTCTACACACTCATGCATGTATGCATTACTCCCTCTAAGAAAGAGAATCGGAAAAGTAGCATTACTGGATAAAGTTATTTATCCCTCTACATCATATTGATAGAGAGACACTCACCATCACTAAAAGGGCAATTAGGAACTCTAATCATCTTCACCCTCAGATTGCTCTCTGAATATATCGAGTGTGAGCACATATAATACAAAATAAAGAATATAAAAGCAAAAATCTACTTACCAAAAAAAAAAAAAACACACAAATCAGCCACAAACTGAGGTCTCATAAAAACCATTTAATAGAAATACATAGATCAGATTAATCAAAGAAAAAGAAGGAAAAGAGGGAAAAAAACAGCAAAGTGAAGATTTGAGTCAATCCACAAAAAAAATGCACTAGCTATAATTTGTATGATAGAAATGACACCTTACATCCACATTGATCAAAGCCTAGTTGATACTCTAGTTGACCCAAAGCCTTGTTGAAACCACACATGGATCATGACCAAGAGCCCTAGAGAAACCCTAGTTGAAACTAATTAACTGACACAATAAAAGTCATAGAGAAACCATATTAAGAGAAGCCATTTACCTTGGTCAAACCCAACAAAATACCTCTTTCTTCAAAGGAAATCCAATGGATGAGAAAGCCTGATCTTTGTCTGCAAAACAGAAAAAATACAAATCAGAAAACCTAGAAAGAAAATCCTAATGGGTCTTTGCCCAAGTGGTCATTTGGATGCTTGGATTTTACAAACCCTAAGGGACGTTTTGGTTTTTATAAGCTAAACCCTCGATTTTATAAACCATGATTGTAAAATCCAGGTTTCAGCTTCTTCCCAAACCCTCGATCACATATAACAAACCCAATCTTTGAAAGCCGCTTTTACAAACCCTAATGTTTCAACTAAACAGAAAAAGAGAAATACAGAGAGACATACCTATGAAGATCAACAAAAAGGGTGAAATCCTCAATCTCCCATTCTCATCTTCTTCAATGCTTCTTCCCCAAATCAGAGAGAGAGGGCTGGGTATGGGAAATGGGCGAAACCCTAGATTCAAGCTCGAAATCAGATCTCCAAAGCTTCTTCCCCAAATCAGAGAGAGAAGGGAGAGCAGAGAAAGGGGCTGGATTAGGATAGAAAGAGAGGGGATTAGGGTATTCTTTGATGAGGATGGGGGAAGAGCAGAGAAAGACAATGAAAATGTTTTGCTAGGGTTTTCTTTGATAAGGATGAAGTATGAGTAGAGAGAGCGGTTCGGTGAAAATGTTCCGCGCGGGAGGGGTGAAAATGTCGCGCCGGAAGGGATCGATTAGGGCATTGTTTAATGTAGAAGAAAACAACGGTCTTTCTTAACATTTAGAAGCTGTCATCATCGCTGCAAAGTTTAGTGCGTAATAGGACATTCTACAGCGGTCTAGACCGCTGCTAAATTAACTATTAGTAGCGGTTTTAATGACCGTTACTAAATGTCCGCTCCTAAAAATCACTTTTGTTGTAGTGACTCGAGCCTTAACCGGAAGACTTTCAACAAGAACCTAGCGCGACCGGAAGTCACTCAACCCTAACCCGATCCGACTAACCCGATTTTACATATGTAATGATTTCATACATTAAAAAATAAAAACGGAGAAAACTCACCTTCTTCATCTTCTTTTTCTTTTTGTTAGAAATCAGCTGGCAGATGCAGATGCATATAAGGGTTAAGCCTTTTCAACCAGTCTATACCTGTCCTCACCTCGGCCAGAGCTTTTCATTGTATTTAGTAATTCGATGTTCATCAGTCGAATCCGTTCTCTTCACCTGCATGAAAGAAGTGGTAGGGAGAAGCAAAGGACATTGAGTCTTGTTGTCTTCTCGCATCGTTGGAGGAGTGAAGAGACCAGAGAGAGAAATATAGAAATAAAAAAATTAACCATTTTTTTGCTTGGGAATAGTGGAGGTAAAATAATATAAAAATTGGAAAGTAACTTTGTTGTCCAATTTTAATTAATTTGGGGCATTGTGAGAAGCAAAAATTATAAAAAAGGAGGTACTGGGGGAAATGAAGTGATAGCTATCACTTCACTTCATTATTTCATTAGCGGAAAAAAAAATAAAAAGGTGGTATGGGGAGAAATGAAGTGATAGCGATCGTAGCCATATCAAGGTGACTAGCTTGTATTCAAAGTTTTAAAAATATGAGTTTTTGATAAATGAATTACCGACTTGAGTTTTTGTTTGCCAAAGGGTTCCCAAGGGTTCAACTAATTAACTTGTTTTGATGATTAACAAACACAAATTGATTAAGTTTTAAGGATTAATGAGTTGCCTTGGAGTTTTGTGCTATAGACAGGAATTTCACAGTTCAATCTATTCTAGCATATCACCCCATATGGCCAAAGGTTGAGGATGAACCATTTAAAGGTCAAAGGAGCAAGAATATTCTTGGATCATCATGCCTTGGTGGTACAATCAAGGTGGAGCTCAAATTCAAGCATCCCAAGCAAAGTGAACGTGCAAAGGAAGATCATTAAAGGCCAAGAGCAAGATAAGTGTGATTGTTACCATAGAATGTACATCCTTCAAGTCAAGGCACACTCATAACAGACCTAAAAACAAGTGGACGCAAAGCCCAAGTGCCAAAGTGAGTTCAAAAAAGGACAGCATCAATTTGGCACTTGCATTGACAATTGAACATAAATCCTATCATAACTGGCCCAAAAAAATGTAAATATATTTGAAAATATTTTAACAGATATCTCTCGTTCTTCCAATATCTGTAGAGCACAAGAACGTCAAAATCCAATAAGAAACCAAAGAGATATGAATTTTACAAGTTTACAGTGCAAAACTGGAAAATTCCAGCACTGTTGCTCCGACATCCGAAGAAAGTGTTCGGACGTCCGAACATTATGAAAAAAAGTTACTTGAGAAACTAAAAATCACAGAGACATCCAAAGCCCTAGTCGGGCATCTGACTCGGACATCCGAAGAATTCCTTCAGGCATTCGAAGCAAGTTTTTAAATCTTTTGGCTTTCTTTCTTCACGCATTTCATTGATCAGCATGCTGATATTGTTCAGGCCTTCCGAAAATTGCCGTTGTTCTTCCATAAGTTCCGGAAAAATCTTGCAAAAATCATCACACATGGAATCCCAACTCTCACAACCCATGGCATAGGATTGACCGGTCTGAAACAACTTGTTACGAACGCACTCCTTTTCGCCACTATTTTGATCTTCTTAGAGGGAAGATCAACCTCTTGACCCGCTTCGAGGGAAGGGCCTATCCGCCTTTGTGCGCAAGACACGCTTTTGAGAATAACTTTCTTCACCTCTTTTCGTTCTTCATTCAACACTTTAAATAAAGTTTACATGTACCGTCCAACACCTGACAATAGGAACAACCACAATTCTAAACTAAGACTCCAAGACCAATAAAATAGGTAACTGCATCAATAAGGATAAATCATAATCTATCTCTTTGATGCAGCACCTAATCTAATTACCTCAGTCAAATGAAAACAATAAAGATAAATCCTAACTTATCTGCTAGATAGATAACACTAATCTAGCCAACTTATTCAAGAGACCAAAACTAACTAAACTATTAAACTCCATGACATGTAACATTCCTCCCCCCATGAAATCAACCATGTCCCCAAGGTTGGATTATTGGAAAAAAATCAATTTACTCCACCGGGATCCCAAATCGTATTAGACACGATTTTGATGAGCCACACAAGTAACGTTGGACTTCCGTCTTCAAAAAGAACGATTGCGATCTTTTGAACGCCACTTTCAAAATCTCTTGTGATCAAACTGGAAGAGAAATACAATTTTTATAGCGGCTCTTTGAAGCGACGAAATGATTGAAGGGGTCCACAAACTCCAGAAGAGCCCTGGCATGGGGTTCAACTAAATCATCTTCGCCGCCATCAGTTTGTCCATTTTTTTAGATTTGGCTCTCTTTCTTCACTCATTTCCTTGATCAGCAAGCTGATATTGTTCAGACCTTCCGAAAATTGCCGTTGTTCTTTCATATGTTCTGGAAAAATCTTGCAAAAATCATCACACATGGAATCCCAACTCTCACAACCCATGGCATAGGATTGACCGGTCTGATACCACTTGTTACGAACGCAATCCTTTTCGCAACTATTTTGATCTTCTTAGAGGGAAGATCAACCTCTTGACCCGCTTCGAGGGAAGGGCCTATCCGCCTTTGTGCGCAAGACACGCTTTTGAGAATAACTTTCTTCACCTCTTTTTGTTCTTCATTCAACACTTTAAATAAAGTTTACATGTACCGTCCAACACCTGAAAATAGGAACAACCACAATTCTAAACTAAGATTCCAAGATCAATAAAATAGGTAACTGCATCAATAAGGATAAATCATAATCTATCTCTTAGATGCATCACCTAATCTAATTACCTCAGTGAAATGAAAACAATAAAGATAAATCCTAACTTATCTGCTAGATAGATAACACTAATCTAGCCAACTTATTCAAGAGACCAAAACTAACTAAACTATTAAACGCCATGACAAGTAACATTCCTCCCCCCCATGAAATCAACCATGTCCCCAAGGTTGGATTATTGGAAAAAAATCAATTTACTCCACCAGGATCCCAAATCGTATTGGACACGATTTTGATGAGGCACACAAGTAACGTTGGACTTCCATCTTCAAAAAGAACGATTGCGATCTTTTGAACGCCACTTTCAAAATTTCTTGTGATCAAACTGGAAGAGAAATACGATTTTTATAGCGGCTCTTCTAAGCAACGGAATGATTGAAGGGGTCGACAAACTCATGAAGAGCCTTGGCATGGGGTTCAACTAAATCATCTTCGCCGCCATAAGTTTGTCCTTTTTTTAGATTTGGCTTTCTTTCTTCACGCATTTCCTTGATCAGCATGCTGATATTGTTCAGGCCTTCCGAAAATTGCCGTTGTTCTTCCATAAGTTCCGGAAAAATCTTGCAAAAATCGTCACACATGGAATCCCAACTCTCACAACCCATGGCATAGGATTGACCGGTCTGAAACCACTTGTTACGAACGCACTCCTTTTCGCCACTATTTTGATCTTCTTAGAGGGAAGATCAACCTCTTGACCCGCTTCGAGGGAAGGGCCTATCCGCCTTTGTGCGCAAGACACGCTTTTGAGAATAACTTTCTTCACCTCTTTTCGTTCTTCATTCAACACTTTAAATAAAGTTTACATGTACCGTCCAACACCTGACAATAGGAACAACCACAATTCTTAACTAAGACTCCAAGACCAATAAAATAGGTAACTGCATCAATAAGGATAAATCATAATCTATCTCTTAGATGCAGCACCTAATCTAATTACATCAGTCAAATGAAAACAATAAAGATAAATCCTATCTTATCTGCTAGATAGATAACACTAATCTAGCCAACTTATTCAAGAGACCAAAACTAACTAAACTATTAAACTCCATGACATGTAACATTCCTCCCCCCCTGAAATCAACCTTGTCCCCAAGGTTGGATTATTGGAAAAAAATCAATTTACTCCACCGGGATCCCAAATCGTATTGGACACGATTTTGATGAGCCACACAAGTAACGTTGGACTTCCGTCTTCAAAAAGAACGATTGCAATCTTTTGAACGCCACTTTCAAAATCTCTTGTGAACAAACTGGAAGAGAAATACGATTTTTATAGCGGCTCTTCAAAGCAACGGAATGATTGATGGGGTCGACAAACTCAAGAAGAGCCTTGGCATGGGGTTCAACTAGATCATCTTCGCCGCCTCAGTTTTTCATTTTTTTAGATTTCGCTTTCTTTCTTCACGCAATTGCTTGATCGGCATGCTGATATTGTTCAGGCCTTCCGAAAATTGCCGTTGTTCGTCCGTAAGTTCCAGAAAAATCATGCAAAAATCATCATACATGGAATCCCAACTCTCACAACCCATGGAATAGGATTGACAGCTTTGATACCACTTGTTACGAACGCGATCCTTTTCGCAACTATTTTGATCTTCTTAGAGGGAAGACCAGCCTCTTGACCCGCTTCGAGGGAAGGGTCTATCCTCCTTTGTGTGTAAGACACGCTCTTGAGAATAACTTTCTTCACCTCTTTTCGTTCTTCATTGAAAACTTTAAATAAAGTTTACATGTACCGTCCAACACCTGTAAATAGGAACAACCACAATTCTAAACTAAGACTCCAAGACCAATAAAATAGGTAACTGCATCAATAAGGATAAATCATAATCTATCTCTTAGTTGGATCACCTAATCTAATTATCTCAGTCAAATGAAAACAGTAAAGATAAATCCTAACTTATCTGCTAGATAGATAGCACTAATCTAGCCAAGTTATTCAAGAGACCAAAACTAACTAAACTATTAAACTCCATGACATGTAACATTCCTCCCCCTTGAATTCAACCTTGTCCCCAAGGTTGGATTATTAGAAAAAAAATAATTTACTCCACCGGGACACCAAATCATATTGGAGACGATTTTGTTGAGCCACACAAGTAATGCTGGACTTCCATCTTCAAAAAGAACGATTGCGATCTTTTGAACGCCACTTTCAAAATCACTGGTGATCAAACTGGAAGAGAAATATGATTTTTAGAGCGGCTCTTCGAAGCGATGGAGTGATTGAAGGGGTCGACAAATTCAAGAAGAGCCTTGGCATGCAGTTCAACTAAATCATCTTCACAGCCATCAGTTTGTCATTTTTTTTAGATTTGGCTTTCTTTCTTCACGCATTTCCTTGATCAGCATGTTTTTATGGTTCAGGCTATCCAAAAATTGTCGTTGTTCTTCCGTAAGTTCCAGAAAAATCTTGCAAAAATCATCACACATGGAATCCAAACTCTCACAACCCATGGCATAGGATTCACAGCTCTGATACCACTTGTTACGAACACGATCCTTTTTGCAACTATTTTGATCTTCTGAGAGGGAATCAGCTTCTTGACCTGCTTCGAGGGAAGGGTTTATCCTCCTCTATGCGCAAGACATGCTTTTGAGAATAACTTTCTTCTCCTCTTTTCGTTCCTCATTCAACAATTTAAATAAAAATTACATGTACCGTCCAACACCTGAAAATAGAAACAACCACAATTCTAAACTAAGACTCCAAGACCAATAAAATATGTAACTGCATCAATAAGGATAAATCATAATCTATCTTTTAGATGGATCACCTAATCTGATTATCTCAGTCAAATGAAAACAATAAAGATAAATCCTAACTTATCTGCTAGATAGATAACACTAATCTAGCGAACTTATTCAAGAGACAAAAACTAACTAAACTATTAAACTCCATGACATGTAACATTCCTCCCCCCTTGAAATCAACCTTCTCCCCAAGGTTGGATTATTGGAAAAAAAAACAATTTACTCCATCGGGATCCCAAATCGTATTGGACACGATTTTGTTGAGCCAAACAAGTAACGTTGGACTTCCATCTTCAAAAAGAACGATTGCCATCTTTTGAACGCCACTTTCAAAATCTCTTTTGATCAAATTGGAAGAGAAATATGATTTTTATAGCGGCTCTTCGAAGCGATGGAATGATTGAAGGGGTCGACAAACTCATGAAGAGCCTTGGCATGGGGTTCAACTAAATCAGCTTCGCTGCCATCAGTTTCTCATTTTTTTTAGATTTGGCTTTCTTTCTTCATGCATTTCCTTGATCAGCATGCTGATATTGTTCAGGCCTTCCAAAAATTCCCGTTTTTCTTCCATAAGTTCCAGAAAAATCTTGCAAAAATCATCACACATGGAAGCCCAACTCTCACAACCCATGGCATAGGATTGACGGCTCTGATACCACTTGTTAGGAACGCGATCCTTTTCGCAACTATTTTAATCTTCTTAGGGGGAAGACCAGCCTCTTGACCCGCTTCGAGGGGAGGGTCTATCCTCCTTTGTGAACAAGACTTGCTTTTGAGAATAACTTTCTTCACCTCTTTTCGTTCTTCATTCAACACTTTAAATAAAGTTTACATGTACCGTCCAACACCTGAAAATAGGAACAACCACAATTCTAAACTAAGACACCAAGACCAATAAAATAGGTAACTGCATCAATAAGGATAAATCATAATCTATCTCTTAGATGGATTACCTAATCTAATTATCTCCGTCAAATGAAAACAATAAAGATAATTCCTAACTTATCTTCTAGACAGATAACACTAATCAAGCCAACGTATTCAAGAGACCAAAACTAACTAAACTAATAAATTTCATGACATGTAACATTCCGCCCCCCTTGAAATCAACCTTGTCCCCAAGGTTGGATTGTTGGAAAAAAAAACAATTTACTCCACCGGGATCCCAAATCGTATTGGACACGATTTTGTTGAGCCACACAAGTAACGTTGAACTTCCATCTTCAAAAAGAATGATTGTGATCTTTTGAACGCCAGTTTCAAAATCTCTTATGATCAAACTGGAAAGGAAATACGATTTTTATAGCCGCTCTTCGAAGCGATGGAATGATTGAAGGGGTTGACAAACTCAAGAAAAGCCTTGGCATGGGGTTCAACTAAATCATCTTCGCCGCCATCATTTTGTCATTTTTTTAGATTTGGCTTTCTTTCTTCACGCATTTCCTTGATTAGCATGGTGATATTGTTCAGGCCTTCCGAAAATTGCCGTTGTTCTTCCATAGGTTCTGGAAAAATCTTGCAAAAATCATCACACATTGAATCCCAACTCTCACAACCCATGGCATAGGATTGACGGCTCTGATACCACTTGTTATGAACACGATCCTTTTCGCAACTATTTTGATCTTGTTAGAGGGAAGATCAGCCTCTTGACCCGCTTCGAGGGAAGGCTCTATCCTCCTTTGTGCGCAAGACATGCTTTTGAGAATAACTTTCTTCACCTCTTTTCGTTTTTCATTGAAAACTTTATATAAAGTTTACTTGTACCGTCCATCACCTGAAAATAGGAACAACCACAATTGTAAACTAAGACTCCAAGACCAATAAAATAGGTAACTGCTTCGATAAGGATAAATCAAATTCAATCTCTTAGATGGATTACCTAATTTAACTAACTCAATCAAATGAAAACAGTAAGGATAAATCCTAACTTATCTGCTAGATAGATAACACTAATCTAGCTAACTTATTCAAGATACCAAAACTAACTAAACTATTAAACTCCATGACACGTAACCGAGGTTTAAAATTTCGGTTTCGGACCGTGAAATTTCCCGTGGGACCCGATCCCGCGAGAGGGGGTGGGGCGCGAGCCGCCACGCATTCTCTCTTGGTCTCTCGTACCCACGCGATTGGCGTGTGCATTTTAATATTGATTTTAATTCGTCTTTTATGTGAACTTGGGATCACTAAGGCAATCTGAATTCCACACAAAAGAGACTGACAGAGTCGCCACCTAGATGTGGGATCTAGGACCCATGATTAACCAAAAATTTAGACTCGCTACCTGGTTACGAGAATGGAAGGTATGGGGAGTTATCCACCACATGCACCATTCCTGCCCGATAATCGGTCTTCGATTCCAAAAGTTAACTCTTTTAAATTCATTTTAAATGGCTCATTCAACTCTTTATTAATGTGCTAGCTATGTGACATGCATCCTAAAATCTAATTTCAATATGAATCCTAAATGTGTATCTTGATTTCTTAATTTGTCTGGATTCAATCTAGGTGAAAGTTTTCCTAAAATTCTAATTTCAGGGAAATCCTACATATTTTAATTAAGAATTCATAATAAAATAAATATACAAAAACCCCACATTTGTTGTGGATCCGACTCGCGGTTGGTATGCTGTCAGACATCCAAGCTGCCTACGTACCCAAGCCTCATTGGGATCAGAGTCGACGTAGTTCGGTGCACCTAAGCTAAGCTACATATGCCTAACTCAACTAAGACACCGATCTAGACGGATTTGACTGTTTCAACAGTTTTAAGAGGAGTTATTTAATTCAAGTTGAGGATTTTATTATCCTAGGATTTCATCTAAGATGCTATATGATTCTTATCTAAATGCAAGTTGTTCCTTAGACTAATACAGGTTAGCCTACATCCTAGGTAACTAGGCTTGTCCTACGGGAAAAAGGGATAAGTAGTGTAACTAGATCTATGACTCAATTGCTAATAATAGCAATCGGTCGTGATGAGGCTGAACTCCCTAACTCTATGACTCCCTAAAACCTAGGACACGACATGATGTAAGTGTTCCTAAGGGGGCCCTAAAGGTTCCTAAAGAAATTTTGAATCCACAGGCTCTTAGGAATCTCGAATTCTTTTGGGTTTGTAGAAACTTTTAGAATTTTCTTGAAGCTTTTAATTATCTTGAGGCCTTTGGTGTGTGTGGTGTCTTTTAAGTTGTTTGATTAGAAGTTTTT
Organism: Tasmannia lanceolata; assembly: GCF_043159265.1. Taxonomy (NCBI): domain Eukaryota; kingdom Viridiplantae; phylum Streptophyta; class Magnoliopsida; order Canellales; family Winteraceae; genus Tasmannia; species Tasmannia lanceolata. The sequence goes on along the minus strand of NW_027518684.1, from coordinate 28,764,389 downwards.
AGTCTCACTTGTGACTTTTAGTGGTCTTTTGGTTAATGACTTTTAACAGATTTAAATCGGTAATTTTAATGGGTGAATTTTGGGTTTGTGGCTTTTAGGTTGGGCGTATTTTAGATTAGTGTCTATTGATTTTTGTTTGGAAAACGACATTAACACAACCATGTTTTGACAATTCCACAAATTCGACAAAACATTGACCATTAAAAGATTTAACAAACGCAGCCCACTAAAACTGTCATAACTCCTTAACCGCTTGGCCAAATTGAAAGTACGAACATGCGTTGGAAAGATCATTTATAGGGCTACAACTTTGTAGTTCAGCATTGTTTGTGAATTTGTGATTTAGAGGTTCTAAATCAGGTCACAAGACAAGCAGTCAGCACTATAGCGGGAATGACACTACCACCTTTTTTTCTTATCATTTTTTTGTTTTTTCTTTTTATGAGTAATGGGCTGTTAATATCAAAAGAGAGTGGGGCTGATATTAATTCCCTTATCATTAAAATATAGCTCTTGCTGTTCTCATTTCATATGGAAAGAAACATGGTAGTGCAGTTATCATTTCCAAAAGAATATGGCTGTGTGACTATCGAAATCAAGGATGTGCTGATATTGTTTTCATCTGTTCATTCTTTTCAACTAAAAAAAATCTTTTACTTTTGGAAGTACTATAACCACCACCCTTCATGTTGATTGAGCCAAACCCTTTTAGCATGAAAAGAGTAATCGTGATTGCACTAAAGGGGCTGCCCAAGGGAAGAAAGAGGCTGAATATATTACTTCTTTTTTTTTTATACTCAACTACTCATTTCATGTTTCTCCTCTGTATTTGTTTCTTTTCTATTACCAAGGGTTTGAGTATGTATTTTAGAAAAGCTAGAGCATGTATTTGGAAAGGGGTTTGAGCATGTACTTGAACGAATGAGTTCTGGATCATTGAAATGAGTAGGTTCGTAAGAATAATAAGCTTGTAGATCTGGGCGTGGAGATGATGGGCATCAAGCTAATCATGGGTTTAGCATGGGGCAATGAGGACATGGGCATGGAATCAATGATTTGAAGCTGAACGAAGTGGGTATGGGTTTATAAGATTTGGTATTGAATTTGGGTTTTATTTTGAAGATGAAATTGAGGTGGGTTTTGATCATTGAGTTATGCTGCAAAAAGGGGGTTTTGGGTTGCAAAATTTAATTGGGTTTGTGGGTTGGAAAATTAGGTTCTTGGGCTTTTTGGGATGGGAATTTTGTGGCTGCAAAATTGGATTTTTTTTTAGGCTTAAGTTATTGGGTTGTATTTTTTTTTAAAAAAATTGGTTTTGCCCGAAGAGTTCGGAAAATCCTTGGAGCTTTGAATTCAAAATCCCTAAAAGGAACCTAAATTTCTAGTTAATAGTCATAATTACATTCAAAATATAAAATTATTGAGAATAAAAACTATAACTAGAACATGCTCAAATTCTTCAATTAGAATATGTAATTATACAATTAGAACATGGAAGCTTATTCTAGAATATAATTTCGATCATGCAAATTAGATCATAAATATAAAAAAAAATTGAACCTACTTGTGATAAAGTGCTGAACCACACCTGGAAGAGAAGAGAGATTCGATCAGGGGATTTATACACCAAAAAAATGAGAAAGTGTGTTCAACTCCGCCAATAGGGAGAGCGGGTGTACGACTCCACCAGAAGAGATGAGAGACGGTAAAAGGGGCTCCACCGAATTGAACCAAAATGGTACAGAAGTTTTAGGCAAAGGAGTTAAGGGTGGCTAGCTTGGATAGAGAGGTAGTTGATTAGGTAATGAGATACAAGGACTGAAGAGGGTCGCCCATTAATTGGTAGGGAGAAAAGGCTAATAAGGGGATGGAGATGAGAGACAGAGAGAATGGCTGGTAATGGGATCCGTCCGTGTTCTCCCTCCCCTGTCTTTTTATCTAAAATCCCTCTTATAAACGTTGAATCCAAAAAATATCTCCAGAGACTACACAATTGCCTCCTCCTTTGAATTGAGTACTCCCCCCTTCAAAATCGATCCCCTCTTTTCAGAAAATGAATAATATAAGAAAGATAAAAACATGTTTCTAAACAAAATGGATGCCACCTTGGGTTGCCAAAGAGAGAATGCCAAGTGATAGGGGCTGCCTTTTTAAAAATAATGGAGAGAGCGAAAAGATGCTGTTTGCTTGCCATTTTGCATCGAAAAAGAGTGCAAGCTGGCCTTTTTCTTTTTACCATCGGCAGAGGGTGATGGCTTGCCTTATTAAATACTAAGCAAGAGTGATCTGGGTATGTTTCCTAAATGGAGCGTATCCCACATCTACAACCGAACCACAAATTAGGATGACTTGTTGATTGCTATCCAAAAATATCACCAATCACACATCACCACAATCGGCGATACCACTCCCTTCTAAAAGGATATCACATGCTAACTGGCCATTGATGATATTAGATAGTCTAGATTTTTCTCCTTTCACCTTATGCCTGTTTTAGCAATACAAGATGCATTCTTCCACATCCGGGCAAAGAATGACAATTACTTATGTGCTAGTTGTTTACGAAATCACATGGTTACTTGCACGTGTGGCACTCTTAACCCTTTCAGCTTCAGCTTTCACAAATAAGTGGGCCTATATGTAAATTGGCTATGACCACCTTCAATTACTCGCATAGGCTGATCTGCACCATTCAATTTGATAGGCTACACATAAATGTGTTGTGCCCCAAAATCATTTCCATTGGATGATCGAAACTGTCAATTTGATGGGATCCATTTAATGATCTTGACCGTTGATTGTTGGATTACAATATGAATAGGATTGCGCCCCCTTGAACTATTCCCAAAGACTGATCTGAACCGTTCACTTTGACAGGCCATGGCGTGGACAACTTGTATCCTCCAAATATCAGCCCCATAGGATGATCCAAACCATTAATTTATAAAGTTGTGCCTCAAAAATCATTTCCAAGGATTATCCAAATAATTTCATTTGATAATCACAACAAAATTTGGTTGCTAACACGACCTCCCTGAGATCTTGACCGCTCCTTTGATGGGCATCCTTATGCATTGGATCGAAGTAGGCTCAAAACTCATTTTTCATTAAAACCATATGCGGGCCCCCTGGTTGGTCCAAATTTAAGCAAATATTCAATGTGGGCCCACTGATGGGTCCAAGTTCTCCCTTGCTCGGATTCTCGTGAATAACCTTTCTCAACACTTAGCGGGATAATGCGAAACACGGCAGAAATAATCGACAAGATCGAAAAAATATAAGAGACGCGGACACGGGAATGAAAAACACTTAAAAAACCGACAGCGGAACACTAACTTCTTTGTTGATTAAAGCGGACGAAAATGGGGGTGTCTACATTTCCAAATTTCGACTGAAATTTTGAAATTTCGGTCGAAATCTGGTACTTGACCCGAAACTAATATTTTATTCAATATTAAATTTTTTTCGAAATTTCGATGAAATATTAAATTAATATTAAAAAGACATATTTTTTGGGTCAAATTTTGATGCATTTCGGTGTCGGTGTCCACCGAAATCCGAAATTTTGGATTTAGGGTTGAAATTTTAAACCATGCACGTAACAGTAACCCATTGTAGAAAAGTGGGAGAGCACCGTTCTTAAACTTCTTTGAGCTTGTAAAGAGCCTTGGATTCGGGCATAGTGTGGCATCGAAATAGTCAAACACCTCAAGGATAACAACTTGGGAAGAGTTGAGTAGGCCTTGGGTTTGAAAGCTGAATGACTTAAAATTTGGTGTTCTCTTCTCTCTATCTCTCTATTTTACTTTCTTTTGTGATTGTTTAATTTCATTTTCTTCTTATTCTACTAATTAGTGAAGAAAAATAATAACAAGTGAACTGAGTTTTAGGTTGATAATTAAGGTTAAAAACTTTAACCACCAACCAATTCACTCCCCTCTTGATTAGGTAATGAGATACAAGGACTGAAGAGGGTCGCCCATTAATTGGTAGGGAGAAAAGGCTAATAAGGGGATGGAGATGAGAGACAGAGAGAATGGCTGGTAATGGGATCCGTCCGTGTTCTCCCTCCCCTGTCTTTTTATCTAAAATCCCTCTTATAAACGTTGAATCCAAAAAATATCTCCAGAGACTACACAATTGCCTCCTCCTTTGAATTGAGTACTTCCCCCTTCAAAATCGATCCCCTCTTTTCAGAAAATGAATAATATAAGAAAGATAAAAACATGTTTCTAAACAAAATGGATGCCACCTTGGGTTGCCAAAGAGAGAATGCCAAGTGATAGGGGCTGCCTTTTTAAAAATAACGGAGAGAGCGAAAAGATGTTGTTTGCTTGCCATTTTTCATCGAAAAAGAGTGCAAGCTGGCCTTTTTCTTTTTACCATCGGCAGAGGGTGATGGCTTGCCTTATTAAATACTAAGCAAGAGTGATCTGGGTATGTTTCCTAAATGGAGCGTATCCCACATCTACAACCGAACCACAAATTAGGATGACTTGTTGATTGCTATCCAAAAATATCACCAATCACACATCACCACAATCGGCCATACCACTCCCTTCTAAAAGGATATCACATGCTAACTGGCCATTGATGATATTAGAAAGTCTAGATTTTTCTCCTTTCACCTTATGCCTGTTTTAGCAATACAAGATGCATTCTTCCACATCCGGGCAAAGAATGACAATTACTTACGTGCTAGTTGTTTACGAAATCACATGGTTACTTGCACGTGTGGCACTCTTAACCCTTTCAGCTTCAGCTTTCACAAATAAGTGGGCCTATATGTAAATTGGCTATGACCACCTTCAATTACTCGCATAGGCTGATCTGCACCATTCAATTTGATAGGCTACACATAAATGTGTTGTGCCCCAAAATCATTTCCATTGGATGATCGAAACTGTCAATTTGATGGGATCCATTTAATGATCTTGACCGTTGATTGTTGGATTACAATATGAATAGGATTGCGCCCCCTTGAACTATTCCCAAAGACTGATCTGAACCGTTCACTTTGACAGGCCATGGCGTGGACAACTTGTATCCTCCAAATATCAGCCCCATAGGATGATCCAAACCATTAATTTATAAAGTTGTGCCTCAAAAATCATTTCCAAGGATTATCCAAATAATTTCATTTGATAATCACAACAAAATTTGGTTGCTAACACGACCTCCCTGAGATCTTGAGCGCTCCTTTGATGGGCATCCTTATGCATTGGATCGAAGTAGGCTCAAAACTCATTTTTCATTAAAACCATATGCGGGCCCCCTGGTTGGTCCAAATTTAAGCAAATATTCAATGTGGGCCCACTGACGGGTCCAAGTTCTCCCTTGCTCGGATTCTCGTGAATAACCTTTCTCAACACTTAGCGGGATAATGCGAAACACGGCAGAAATAATCGACAAGATCGAAAAAATATAAGAGACGCGGACACGGGAATGAAAAACACTTAAAAAACCGACAGCGGAACACTAACTTCTTTGTTGATTAAAGCGGACCAAAATGGGGGTGTCTACAGATGCCCCTCTTTGGTAGAGATGACGTAGTCATCGAATACCAAAGTCAAAATGACAGAACCATTTTGCGTAGCTTTAATCGACAAACGACTCTACACAAAACGGAACCTAGACGCAAACATTTACTTCCTAATGCAAGACCCTAAACGAAGTCCTAGAATTGGAATGCAACAAAAAATCCCGCTGCGGTGCCGCTCACAAACGTGCAACGAGAGAATGAGATATCATCTTCGAATGGATTCTGAAGAGAAAGAACAAAGATCGTTCTCACACGGCTTTTAGAAGAAGATGAGACACCGTTCACCAACGGCCTCAAGGAGGATAAGAGACCATTCACAAATGGACTCAGAAAAATGGGACACCGTTCACAAACGGCTCAAGGAGAAGACGAGACCATTCACAAATGGACTCGAGAAATGAGGCACCGTTCACAAACGGGCTCAAGGAGAAGACGAGGCCATTCACAAATGGGCTCGAGAAATGAGGCACCGTTCACAAACGGGCTCAAGGAGAAGACGAGGCCATTCACAAATGGGCTCGAGAAATGAGGGACCGTTCACAAACAGGCTCGAAGACACAAGATAGCTTTCATTGATGAATTCAACAACGAAGAATTTAGAGATTTTTCATGAACTTGAATTTGACGTAGGATTGGATTTTTTTGAATCGAGGATTGGATTTGATGAATTTTTGATTTTTTTAGAAATGAGGCACCATCCACAAACGGGCTCAAGGAGAAGATGAGACCATTCACAAATGGACTCGAGAAATGAGGCACAGTTCACAAACGGGCTCAAGGAGGACATGAGACCATTCACAAATGGACTCAGAAAATGAGGCACCGTTCACAAACGGGCTCAAGGAGAAGACGAGACCATTCACAAATGGAATCGAGAAATGAGGCACCGTTCACAAACGGGCTCAAGGAGGACATGAGACCATTCACAAATGGACTCGAGAAATGAGGCATCGTTCACAAACGGACTCAAGGAGAAGACGAGACCATTCACAAATGGACTCGAGAAAAGAGGCACCGTTCACAAACGGGCTCAAAGAGGACATGAGACCATTCACAAATGGACTCCAGAAATGAGGCACCGTTCACAAACGGGCTCAAAGAGAAGACGAGATCATTCACAAATGGCCTCGAGAAAAGAGGCACCGTTCACAAACGGGCTCGAAGAGGACATGAGACCATTCACAAATGGACTCGAGAAATGAGGCACCGTTCACAAATGGACTCAAGGAGAAGACGAGACCATTCACAAATGGACTCGAGAAAAGAGGCACCGTTCACAAACGGGCTCAAAGAGGACATGAGACCATTCACAAATGGACTCAAGAAATGAGGCACCGTTCACAAACGGGCTCAAAGAGAAGACGAGATCATTCACAAATGGCCTCGAGAAAAGAGGCACCGTTCACAAACGGGCTTGAAGAATTTAGAGATTTTTCATGAACTTGAATTTGACGTAGGATTGGATTTTTTGAATCGGGGATTGGATTTGATGAATTTTTGATTTTTTTAGAAATGAGGCACCGTCCACAAACGGGCTCAAGGAGGACATGAGACCATTCACAAATGAACTCAGAAAATGAGGCACCGTTCACAAACGGGCTCAAGGAGAAGATGAGACCATTCACAAATGGACTCGAGAAATGAGGCACCGTTCACAAACGGGCTCAAGGAGGACATGGGACCATTCACAAATGGACTCAGAAAATGAGGCACCGTTCACAAACGGGCTCAAGGAGAAGACGAGACCATTCACAAATGGAATCGAGAAATGAGGCACCGTTCACAAACGGGCTCAAGGAGGACATGAGACCATTCACAAATGGACTCGAGAAATGAGGCACCGTTCACAAACGGACTCAAGGAGAAGACGAGACCATTCACAAATGGACTCGAGAAAAGAGGCACCGTTCACAAACGGGCTCAAAGAAGACATGAGACCATTCACAAATGGACTCAAGAAATGAGGCACCGTTCACAAACGGGCTCAAAGAGAAGACGAGATCATTCACAAATGGCCTCGAGAAAAGAGGCACCGTTCACAAACGGGCTCGAAGAGGACATGAGACCATTCACAAATGGACTCGAGAAATGAGGCACCGTTCACAAACGGAATCAAGGACAAGACGAGACCATTCACAAATGGACTCGAGAAAAGAGGCACCGTTCACAAACGGGCTCAAAGAGGACATGAGACCATTCACAAATGGACTCAAGAAATGAGGCACCGTTCACAAACGGGCTCAAAGAGATGACGAGATCATTCACAAAAGGCCTCGAGAAAAGAGGCACCGTTCACAAACGGGCTCGAAGAATTTAGAGATTTTTCATGAACTTGAATTTGACGTAGGATTGGATTTTTTGAATCGGGGATTGGATTTGATGAATTTTTTATTTTTGGGAAATGAGGCAGCGTCCACAAACGGGCTCAAGGAGAAGACGAGACCATTCACAAATGGCCTCATGAAAAGAGGCACCGTTCACAAACGGGTTCGAAGAATTTAGAGATTTTTCATGAATTTGAATTTGACGTAGAATTGGATTTGATGAATTTTGGATTTTTTTTTTGAACTTAATGAAATCGGGGACATTATAGATCGTGCCCGATAAAGATATTGGAAACTAAGATTTTGCCGAGGGATGAAACGGCAAACCTTAAGAACGAAGAACCATTAGTAACAAGAATGGATCAGGAACACCTTTATGAAACTTCAACAAGATTTTTCTCAAAGAGACTGCTGGTCTTGTCTTCTGGGGATTTTGATAACTGAAACCTTGAACAAGATACTTAAAATTGGTAATTTAGAACAACGGTTCTCTTGGATATTAACATGGAAAAGCGGGATTTGCCTCTTGAGAGGTGCTTAGATAAACGTTTCTTGACCAGGATAGTATTTAACTAACTGGAAGGAGATTCTGAATTTTAATGGTTCATCTTTCTGAGAAATTGGCTCAACCACCATTGCATCTGAGGCTCTTCCAAGCTTAAGGTGCCTTCCTGGGGTATGATCTTTTTATGGAAACTGGGCTTTCTGATGTTTCTACTTCTGAATTTTTCTGAGTTGATCTTCTTTGAAATGAAGCTGTTTGACTAGATTACCGAGCTCTTTCATACGATCGCAGGGAGCTGCCGAGGCCGGGCCTCCTTCACCAAGACAGTTGCATCATTTGGACATAAGAACGACGATTGACTCTTTCTAAAGAGAAAACTTAGATAAAAGGCACTACTCAAAGGATTGAGCAGCCCTGAAGGAGTGAACATAGAATGACAAAGATTGACTAACTACACTGACAGACACAGTAATGCTTCTGACTAGTTAACGTTTTATTTGGTAAGTCTATCCTTTCAAGAAATGGTTTTTCAATTGGTAAACACTGGACTTTTTCCTTAAAATAGTAATGCCTCAAGGATTTAATTACGCCCCCTAAGATTACTTAGCTTCAATGCCCCCAGTTTTGAGGATGTCACTTGAATTTGCTTAAACTTCAGTTGATCTTCAGTCTTGATACTGGCTGTAGCCTTCTTATAATGATTCTCTTACCGTGACCAAGTCACCTCTTCGGGGTTTTTAACTTGGCGGACCGTGCTAGCCTTAACTTTTGCCTGAACCACCTTTCTAGGTTTTTGATCCAGCAGGCTATCCCCTTAGCTTTTGCCTGAGCCGCCCTTTCGGGTTTTCAACTTAGCAGGGGAATGATCTTAAATTTTGCCTAAACCGCCCTTTCAGGTTTTCAGTCTAGCAGATCTTCAAACTCCGTTCTGTTTTTTTTTTTTTTTCATTTTTTTTTGTGTCTCGGGACCTAGATTATTAATTCTGAACATCGGAAGGACTTTATAGGTAGGATAGGGCTTTTCAAAGAATGGCTTAAGGCTCAACAAAGATTTCGACCAAACCTGTGAACAGGTTGCCTACATATCCCAAGGTAGGAATCATGTCGTGTGTAGTTCAGGGCGAATGCCCCTAGGTTGAAGATAAATTGTTTGAAGGTTAATTGGTTTTTATTTTTTCTTTTCTTTCTGGAATAATTGATTTCTCTTCTTTTGGAACTTGTCCCTCTTTTTTTTTTTTTGAAAGGATTGAATTTCTTTTCTTTTTTTTGAATCGACTGAACTCGGTTTAACCGAGCTGCCTACGCACCCAAATGTAGGGATCAGGTCTCGCGTAGTTCGGGGGAATGCCCCGAGTTTGATGGGTTTTCAAGAAAATTTGATTCAGGCTCGAAGGGTTTGCAAACCGGTATTTTTTTGACATTGGGTTATGATTTTGAGATTTAATCGGCCAAAGGAGGCCTTCCGATGTTCAGATTGGGAATCGATCTAGGTTACTAGAGTCCCTCTGGTACTGATTATTTATTTCTTCTTTTTTCGGAGTTTGACGGCATTTCCAGGTAAGAGATAATGGATCTTCTTCTTTCAAGATTCTAATATGTGCTTTCGACTTTCATAGAGCAAAACGTGTTCTTTGACATCCTCCATCTATGGATTTGTAACTCTTGATATTTGATGATCACTTTTCAATACTTGCTCTTGAACTTCTTATCTTGAATTTGTTGGCTTCATGTTATGAATTTGAGAACCGAGGTCATTGATTGGAAATATGAAAGTTGTTTCCGCTCTATGCCCCTTGTATAGCATATGTCTTTCACTTTCTTCATTCTCTTGAGCTTTCTATCTATGTCTTGCCCCTGGTATCGATTGTAGCTTTTATAGACAATCTTCTTATTCTTGAAATAAGTTTATTAATTCTTCACACTCTTCAGAGGGTAATGTACTTTTAATCGGCATTCACTAAATCAAAGTTTCAGTGCCAATGTTTACCACTTCAATTTTATCTTTGAAAGGCTTGGATTGACGCTCCTCCTCTTGTTCAAGTAATTGCTGTGACTTAAGTGGAGTTTCGTCAATTTTGTCCTCATTTGAGGAGGGAGTCTTACTTTAAGATCATAAGCATACTTAAGAAACAGACACAAGTGAACTACTGGAACTGAAATTTTTATTTAAAGAAAAAGCTATTACATCTGACGACCTATCCTGAACATGCTCAGGATTCACAACTTTGAATAAAGAGAAAAGCCAAAGATAACTTACCTGGACTAGGCATTAACCTTGAACTGTAAAACCGGACTCAACAATTGTACTGACCATGATGACTGACTTCAAGATAAAATAGTAAACGACTAAAACTTTAACTGCCGCAACTGTCTAGCTTCGGAGCCTCGGTGAAGGCTGGTTCATATCGGGATAGCAGCTACTAGAACATCTTCACTGTCTGCATCTTCTTCTTCTTCAAAAGGTTCCGACCAAGACGTTTCAAAGGTAGGTTCTAAGGCACAGATAAGAGTGAGAGGATCAAATTTTGGGTCCCCTATGGTTATAGTACTGACAGCAGCAGCAGGGTTTGCATGACCAGGTAATGGGTTATCGGGTTTTGGCTCGAACACAAGATCTTTGTTGTCGATCAACCTCTGGATCCTGAATTTTAGGGCAACGCAATTATCAGTGAGATGGCCGGAATTTCTATGGTATTCACAGTGTTGATCTGTTCGCCAATTTGCTGGTAAAGGATTAGGAAGAGCCCTAATGTCGGGCAGGATTATGCGACCTGAGGCTAGACACTCCTTGAGTATCTCAGATGGTGGAAGAGGGAGAGGGGTAAATTTTGTCTGGGCCTGTGGTCGAGGTGCGACAGCAGGTTGGGTATAGTCCATCACCATGGGGTTCTGAGGTTTTGAAGGCTGAGGCTTGGAGCGGGAAAGGTTATTAATTTCAGCTGATGGAGACTTCCTGAATTCTCTGGTATTCGGGTTACTTCGGTTGAATACACCTTGAGCCATAGCCTCCTCTATTTGGGTGCCTGTCACGATAAAGTGTTTGAAGTCCGGATAATACTGCAACGACATGTGATATTGGAGTTGAGGGAAAATATTTTTCATGATTATCTGGACCTGCTCTTCCTCAGAAGGGCGCTCCATCATCTGGGCTGCTAGTCTTCTCCATCTCTTCACAAAAATTAGGAAGGACTCCCTCGAGTCTTGCTTGGTTCTTTCTAAATCCTTTCTGGTGATTTCTGTCCCATCATCATATTTGAACTGCCTGATGAATTGCTCACCGATATCCTTCCATGTCCTGTAACGAGTCTTGTCTAGGACCATGAACCATCTCCTAGCAACTTTAGTGAGTGAAACAGGGAACAGCTGAGACATCTGTTCAAGAGATAAGCCTTGAGGCTGACACATGATGGTGAACATTTGCAAATGTGTGATTGGACAACCCACACCATCATATTTGTCAAAATCTGGCATTTGAAAATTAGCAGGGAGACGAATTTCGGGAAACAGTGTGAAGTCATTGGGATTGAAGCCGCCCTGGTCCTGAAACTGGATGTCCTGAACCTTCCTGGTAAGAGTTTCTAGTTTTTCCATAACTGCCTTGTCTATCATGGACTGAGAAGGCTTACTGCGATCCTCGCTATACTTCTCTTTTTCCAGATCTTCTACGGTTTTATCAGGGATAGTGATGAATGCTGGCTGGGCAGGTGCGGCTGAAGTAGCTGCATGGTGCATAGGCCCTTTATCCTTGGACAACGACGGTCCTAACTTCTCAGAAAGCTGAGCCTTGATAACTCGGTTCTCTTCTTTGAGCGCTTGAAGTTGCTGGAGAATCAAGGTGAGGGTATCGGTAATAGCAGCAGGTGGAAGGCCATCTTGGTTATCTGCCATTGGTGAGGATGAGAAAGAAGGAGATGCTGGGGTTCTCAGAGAGGGTGGTGGAGAGACAGAATTCCTCTCCAATCGTGAAGAGACCCGAACCCAAGGAGCAATGGGGTTAGCTATGGTGTTTTACTGCCCTGAAATATTTGAAAGACACATTTTAAAATCACGGAAAGAAGTAAACAATGACGCATGCATAGACTATGATAATGAGAGAGAAAGATGAACTTTATTGATCAATCATTGAAGCTTGAGTACACGGTTCATTCTTTCAAAGATAAACGGATAAGATTAAACATGGAACTAAGCATTCTTTTTAGACTTCTTCTTCGGACGACAATCTTCCTCAGCTGACTCTTTTAAAGGTTTGATGATTCTGACATCCCAAGCAGATGAAACGGCTTTGACAACCTTGGGCTTGAGATCCTCAGGCGGATAAAAATGACGAAGGGGAGGCACAATAGATTGCTCCCTTCCATACTGACCCAGGATCCTGGCAGGAACATAAAAGGAAGTCTTTTCGAGGCCAAGAAGGCGAACATAGTTAGCTTCTCCAGTGTTGAAGACAACTTCTTGGATTTCAGGAATTTGCCAATAAATTTGATCTTGTTGGCGAGAATTTAACCATTCAACCCAATCGCTTTTATGATCGAAAGAAACATCATGACGCCATTCACTGAATGTGTATAACGTATGATCGAAATGGACAGGAGCTGCAATTTTTAGCTTGTGGCATAACCACACCTGGAGTAATGCAGGACATCCTGAGAAAGAACCAGCGAAGGAGCGAACATAAGAGCTTGTACCTGAGCTGGCACGAAGACGAGCCATATCATCCAATCCATTGAAGGTTTCAGCAAGCATAGTAGGAATTGGATTGGCGCCACGATCCATTTGATCAACGAGGTCCAGAAGAACAGCTGACGCAAAGCGAGAAGGCTGGACAGTGAGGAACCTAGCAAAGGAGCATAATCTCAAAGCGCGTCGTCGAGCTTTTTGAATATCAACAGCACCAATGTGTCCAATAGGAGGGTAAATGTCAATTAGTTGTTGCATGGACACTTCTTGGCCTTTCATGAAAGAGTTCATGGATTCATCTGGATTATTCATCAAGCGAAGGAACAAAGGACGATAATCTGGAACACAGGATGGCTTCACTAGAGGGCCATCCACAGGATATTCCAATAAGGCACACCATTCTTCAAAGGTGGGACACATCTCTTGGTTGCCAAAACGGAAGGCATGATGATCGGGATCCCAACACTCTGATGCGGCATAGAGTAATCCCCAATCGAGCTTAATGGTCGCCACATAGCCGAAGAGATTTTTCTCTTGCTCACTTATGGCATAGATATGGGATTCTCTTAATGTACCACGGATCCAATCAAGAATTGTACGAGTAGACATGATGCCTGTAATCCAAGAGAAAGAATACAAGAATGATCAGGGTTATATGAACACGAGATTGGGATAAGTTCCTGCCAGTAAAAGAAAGTATGAATACATGATCGAATCACATGATGGAAGATTGACAGACGTACGATCAAGAGATGAGATGAGATAGCATAAGATTGCTTTCAACAGATAGATCATGAATGACTAATCCTATGAGATCTTTGGAAATGATGGGATTTATATCCTAACCCCAAAGGGAAAGTTTTTTAATCTTCGCACATTTTAACAGTGTTACCTGAAGGCATCAACCATAATCCTAATCTATCGGAGTGGAGAGAGAATCTCGACTCATGACTTTGTTCGTGTATCTAAGGACCGATCGTAGCCATTGGAAGATGGACTACGGCCTAATCTAGACACAAATGGGTAAGATATCCTAAACTAGGCTCACACACGTGATGCACATGTGTTCGTATACTACATGCATGTGTGGGTTAATCTAGGGGTAAGGCCAAGAGTTCCCTTAGCGCGAATCCAAGTTCGATATACTGTACCAGTGTCCGGCGTATCAGTACGTGAACAAGAGATCCGTTTACGCACCATAAGGTGCTAGGCTAAGGGTGGAATGCTTCTCTAGCACAGAGGCACCAGGTGATGAAATCCCAGTCAACCATGCTAGATAACACTCTGGGTTCCTAAAATAGGACGTGTGTGCATGTGAGATGCAGGGTTTAGATGTAAGTGATGTAAGTGTGTGCAATAAGTTCGCGCAATCTATGATGCCTTCAGGTTTTGTTAGATTAAGTTCAAGTAAAATGTGATGAGAAGATAAAACAAGACAAACTAATCTAACAAGTATAGAGTTTTTATGAGCCAGTTAAATTAAATTCAAATGAGTTATCTTTAGAAATTTTAATGAAGTTAGGTGATCCCCAGCAGAGTCGCCAAACTGTGGGACCCGATCCCGCGATAGGGGATGGGGCGCGAGCCGCCACGCACTCTCTCTTGGTCTCTCGTACCCACGCGATTGGCGTGTGCATTTTAATATTGATTTTAATTCGTCTTTTATGTGAACTTGGGATCACTAAGGCAATCCGAATTCCACACAAAAGAGACTGACAGAGTCGCCACCTAGATGTGGGATCTAGGACCCATGATTAACCAGAAATCTAGACTCGCTACCTGGTTACGAGAATAGAAGGTATGGGGAGTTATCCACCACATGCACCATTCCTGCCCGATAATCGGTCTTCGATTCCAAAAGTTAACTCTTTTAAATTCATTTTAAATGGCTCATTCAACTCTTTATTAATGTGCTAGCTATGTGACATGCATCATAAAATCTAATTTCAATATGAATCCTAAATGTGTATCTTGATTTCTTAATTTGTCTGGATTCAATCTAAGTGAAAGTTTTCCTAAAATTCTAATTTCAGGGAAATCCTACATATTTTAATTAAGAATTCATAATAAAATAAATATACAAAAACCCCACATTTGTTGTGGAGCCGACTCGCGGTTGGTATGCCGTCAGACATCCAAGCTGCCTACGTACCCAAGCCTCACTGGGATCAGAGTCGACGTAGTTCGGTGCACCTAAGCTAAGCTACATATGCCTAACTCAACTAAGACACCGATCTAGACGGATTTGACTGTTTCAACAGTTTTAAGAGGAGTTATTTAATTCAAGTTGAGGATTTTATTATCCTAAGATTTCATCTAAGATGCTATATGATTCTTATCTAAATGCAAGTTGTTCCTTAGACTAATACAGGTTAGCCTACATCCTAGGTAACTAGGCTTGTCCTACGGGAAAAAGGGATAAGTAGTGTAACTAGATCTATGACTCAATTGCTAATAATAGCAATCGGTCGTGATGAGGCTGAACTCCCTAACTCTAGGACTCCCTAAAACCTAGGACACGACATGATGTAAGTGTTCCTAAGGGGGCCTTAAAGGTTCCTAAAGAAATTTTGAATCCACAGGCTCTTAGGAATCTTGAATTCTTTTGGGTTTGTAGAAACTTTTAGAATTTTCTTGAAGCTTTTAATTATCTTGAGGCCTTTGGTGTGTGTGGTGTCTTTTAAGTTGTTTGATTAGAAGTTTTTAGTCTCACTTGTGACTTTTAGTGGTCTTTTGGTTAATGACTTTTAACAGATTTAAATCGGTAATTTTAATGGGTGAATTTTGGGTTTGTGGCTTTTAGGTTAGGCGTATTTTAGATTAGTGTCTATTGATTTTTGTTTGTAAAACGACGTTAACACAACCATGTTTTGACAATTCCACAAATTCGACAAAACATTGACCATTAAAAGATTTAACAAACGCAGCCCACTAAAACTGTCATAACTCCTTAACCGCTTGGCCAAATTGAAAGTACGAACATGCGTTGGAAAGATCATTTATAGGGCTACAACTTTGTAGTTCCGCATTGTTTGTGAATTTGTGATTTAGAGGTTCTAAATCAGGTCACAAGACAAGCAGTCAGCACTATAGCGGGAATGACACTACCACCTTTTTTTCTTATCATTTTTTTGTTTTTTTCTTTTTATGAGTAATGGGCTGTTAATATCAAAAGAGAGTGGGGCTGATATTAATTCCCTTAAAAATGCTAGTGCAATCATTAAAATATAGCTCTTGCTGTTCTCATTTCATATGGAAAGAAACATGGTAGTGCAGTTATCATTTCCAAAAGAATATGGCTGTGTCACTATCGAAATCAAGGATGTGCTGATATTGTTTTCATCTGTTCATTCTTTTCAACTAAAAAAAATCTTTTACTTTTGGAAGTACTATAACCACCACCCTTCATGTTGATTGAGCCAAACCCTTTTAGCATGAAAAGAGTAATCATGATTGCAATAAAGGGGCTGCCCAAGGGAAGAAAGAGGCTGAATATATTACTTCTTTTTTTTTTATACTCAACTACTCATTTCATGTTTCTCCTCTGTAATTGTTTCTTTTCTATTACCAAGGGTTTGAGTATGTATTTTAGAAAAGCTAGAGCATGTATTTGGAAAGGGGTTTGAGCATGTATTTGAACGAATGAGTTTTGGATCATTGAAATGAGTAGGTTCGTGTGAATAATAAGCTTGTAGATCTGGGCGTGGAGATGATGGGCATCAAGCGAATCATGGGTTTAGCATGGGGCAATGAGGACATGGGCATGGAATCAATGGTTTGAAGCTGAACGAAGTGGGTATGGGTTTATAAGATTTGGTATTGAATTTGGGTTTTATTTTCAAGATGAAATTGAGGTGGGTTTTGATCATTGAGTTATGCTGCAAAAAGGGGGTTTTGGGTTGCAAAATTTAATTGGGTTTGTGGGTTGGAAAATTAGGTTCTTGGGCTTTTTGGGATGGGAATTTTGTGGCTGCAAAATTGGATTTTTTTTTAGGCTTAAGTTATTGGGTTGTATTTTTTAAAAAAAAAATTGGTTTTGCCCAAAGAGTTCGGAAAATCCTTGGAGCTTTGAATTCAAAATCCCTAAAAGGAACCTAAATTTCTAGTTAATAGTCATAATTACATTCAAAATATAAAATTATTGAGAATAAAAACTATAACTAGAACATGCTCAAATTCTTCAATTAGAATATGTAATTATACAATTAGAACATGGAAGCTTATTCTAGAATATAATTTCGATCATGCAAATTAGATCATAAATATAAAAAAAAATTGAACCTACTTGTGATAAAGTGCTGAACCACACCTGGAAGAGAAGAGAGATTCGATCAGGGGATTTATACACCAAAAAAATGAGAAAGTGTGTTCAACTCCGCCAATAGGGAGAGCGGGTGTACGACTCCACCAGAAGAGATGAGAGACGGTAAAAGGGGCTCCACCGAATTGAACCAAAATGGTACAGAAGTTTTAGGCAAAGGAGTTAAGGGTGGCTAGCTTGGATAGAGAGGTAGTTGATTAGGTAATGAGATACAAGGACTGAAGAGGGTCGCCCATTAATTGGTAGGGAGAAAAGGCTAATAAGGGGATGGAGATGAGAGACAGAGAGAATGGCTGGTAATGGGATCCGTCCGTGTTCTCCCTCCCCTGTCTTTTTATCTAAAATCCCTCTTATAAACGTTGAATCCAAAAAATATCTCCAGAGACTACACAATTGCCTCCTCCTTTGAATTGAGTACTGCCCCCTTCAAAATCGATCCCCTCTTTTCAGAAAATGAATAATATAAGAAAGATAAAAACATGTTTCTAAACAAAATGGATGCCACCTTGGGTTGCCAAAGAGAGAATGCCAAGTGATAGGGGCTGCCTTTTTAAAAATAATGGAGAGAGCGAAAAGATGCTGTTTGCTTGCCATTTTGCATCGAAAAAGAGTGCAAGCTGGCCTTTTTCTTTTTACCATCGGCAGAGGGTGATGGCTTGCCTTATTAAATACTAAGCAAGAGTGATCTGGGTATGTTTCCTAAATGGAGCGTATCCCACATCTACAACCGAACCACAAATTAGGATGACTTGTTGATTGCTATCCAAAAATATCACCAATCACACATCACCACAATCGGCGATACCACTCCCTTCTAAAAGGATATCACATGCTAACTGGCCATTGATGATATTAGATAGTCTAGATTTTTCTCCTTTCACCTTATGCCTGTTTTAGCAATACAAGATGCATTCTTCCACATCCGGGCAAAGAATGACAATTACTTATGTGCTAGTTGTTTACGAAATCACATGGTTACTTGCACGTGTGGCACTCTTAACCCTTTCAGCTTCAGCTTTCACAAATAAGTGGGCCTATATGTAAATTGGCTATGACCACCTACAATTACTCGCATAGGCTGATCTGCACCATTCAATTTGATAGGCTACACATAAATGTGTTGTGCCCCAAAATCATTTCCATTGGATGATCGAAACTGTCAATTTGATGGGATCCATTTAATGATCTTGACCGTTGATTGTTGGATTACAATATGAATAGGATTGCGCCCCCTTGAACTATTCCCAAAGACTGATCTGAACCGTTCACTTTGACAGGCCATGGCGTGGACAACTTGTATCCTCCAAATATCAGCCCCATAGGATGATCCAAACCATTAATTTATAAAGTTGTGCCTCAAAAATCATTTCCAAGGATTATCCAAATAATTTCATTTGATAATCACAACAAAATTTGGTTGCTAACACGACCTCCCTGAGATCTTGACCACTCCTTTGATGGGCATCCTTATGCATTGGATCGAAGTAGGCTCAAAACTCATTTTTCATTAAAACCATATGCGGGCCCCCTGGTTGGTCCAAATTTAAGCAAATATTCAATGTGGGCCCACTGATGGGTCCAAGTTCTCCCTTGCTCGGATTCTCGTGAATAACCTTTCTCAACACTTAGCGGGATAATGCGAAACACGGCAGAAATAATCGACAAGATCGAAAAAATATAAGAGACGCGGACACGGGAATGAAAAACACTTAAAAAACCGACAGCGGAACACTAACTTCTTTGTTGATTAAAGCGGACGAAAATGGGGGTGTCTACATTTCCAAATTTCGACTGAAATTTTGAAATTTCGGTCGAAATCTGGTACTTGACCCGAAACTAATATTTTATTCAATATTAAATTTTTTTCGAAATTTCGATGAAATATTAAATTAATATTAAAAAGACATATTTTTTGGGTCAAATTTTGATGCATTTCGGTGTCGGTGTCCACCGAAATCCGAAATTTTGGATTTAGGGTTGAAATTTTAAACCATGCACGTAACAGTAACCCATTGTAGAAAAGTGGGAGAGCACCGTTCTTAAACTTCTTTGAGCTTGTAAAGAGCCTTGGATTCGGGCATAGTGTGGCATCGAAATAGTCAAACACCTCAAGGATAACAACTTGGGAAGAGTTGAGTAGGCCTTGGGTTTGAAAGCTGAATGACTTAAAATTTGGTGTTCTCTTCTCTCTATCTCTCTATTTTACTTTCTTTTGTGATTGTTTAATTTCATTTTCTTCTTATTCTACTAATTAGTGAAGAAAAATAATAACAAGTGAACTGAGTTTTAGGTTGATAATTAAGGTTAAAAACTTTAACCACCAACCAATTCACTCCCCTCTTGGTCGCCCTAGACTAGAATTCAGTTTTCCCTTCCCCGGATGGTTTTCCTATAAAACAGTCAATTTTCGGGTTGGGTTGGGTTCTTCCATGCCTCAACCCGTGCCAAACTCAAAATGAAGTCGGATCAACTTTTTTCCATCCCTAACCCAATCCGAATTATGATTTGCCCAACCCAAACCAAGGCAAAATCCGGTTGAACCCAATGGCTCGGGTTGAGCCCAACCCAAGTAGCACCCCTAGAGTATATGAATATTGTGTTGATTGAATGGTGATGAGAAAGTGTCCACCAGACGAGTTAGAAATATTTCGATCGAATTTCATATATAGAAATCATAAAATTTTAAGACAAATTGCAAAGAATTTGTAATTAATAAAACAATATAACTCTTTGGAATCCTTTAATTGATGATTGGTGAGTCTGCATATGAGCGCTTTCGCAACGTGTTTCTCATTTTTATGTGTTGAAAAATGTAAGAGGTTTTGTTCAGGTTTCGCATTTTGTTGGTTGTAAGATGTGTAACTTTCCTCTGGTGATGGGTCTTGTGTGTTGGCTTGATGTTCCTCAAGATGTCTTCAAATACTGGATTGTGTTGCTGAAGGGAAAGATTTTGTTCTCTTGGAGTGTCTTCTCTTTGGATATCTATGTGTCTTTGGATCAAAATCATCGAATCAATAGGATCGGTAAAATAAAAAAATCTTGTTATGATGATCTGTTCGATCTACAATTAGAAGAATAGAAGCGAATTCGTTCAGTTGCATAACATGACTGGATTTCTGATTCTTCCTAATTGAATTCTATTTTATTTTTTATTAAGTTTTTGGAGAATATTATTTTGAATAGATCAAAACATCAATAAATCCACTGTTTATTGTGATATGCAAGCTCGTCTAATTTTGAAGGTATTTGAGTTGTAGATTTCTTTTTTCTTTTGAATTATAGTTGTTCATCTTAAGTACGGTATACTGAAACAGGAAATAGTAGAGGAGCAATATATGATTTGTTACTTGTTAGTATGTGCTTAAAAGAAGATGGTGCATATAAAACAGCCAATGGATCTTGTGATCCAGTTTTGGGAGAATTAGTCACAATAAAATGCATGATGATGATGTGTTATAAAAATTATAGATAAAGAGATAAAATAACTTGGTAAAATGTTAGGATCTAATTTTTTTTTATGATGATTTGGGGAAAGGTGTAGGGTTGTCTTTTACAATATGATTATAGTCTTTTTGTGGATACTTGCATTCAAAGATCCTTAAACATACTGTTTCAAGCAAGAAGTGAATTTGTTCTCACCTCAATAGCCTCTGATTGTAGTTCAAGTCTCTATGCCGTAGGTTCTTGTTTGATTGTTTTTCCAATCTCAACTGTGTCCCTTTAATATATCTAGGGGTTATGAGAGAACACGTGCTCATATTAGTTCCCTTTTCTCTTATGCTTTATAACTTACCTAAGATGTCTGACCCTATAAACCTTGGAGTCATTTGCTTTTATGAGTTCATTTTTACTCATACAAGGTTTTTGGTCTTGGTAATTATTGTGGTATCCGGTTTTTTCCCGTGTTGCACAGGACGACAGGGGATAACCACATCGGGTTTTTGGGGGGTGTTATTTGATCTACGCTACTTACGAACTCGGGATCGTGGTCCTAACTTCGCAAAGATAGAGAAATTCAAGTCGCCACCTAGGTTATCTATTCTTCCAAGGAAATAAGTAACAACTCAAATTTCGTTAGAAGAATAGTAATCAGGGGATCCTTTGCTCTGGGCCTAGAACCTTATATTTTTCTCTGTTTGCCTTAAGGCGTGGTCCTTACAGATATCTGGGTAAGGGTTATGGTGATAATCGGGGAAGGTGTTAGGCACCCCTCTTGCCTGGATTTATTCGGTCTCTTAAGTTGGATTGGCATTTTTCGAAGGATTTGAATCAGGATAATTTATCTTTTTATCCTTTATTTTGGTTGAGCTTAATTCTAGGATGAAAGTAAAGATGAATTTACAGAACAAATCCGAAAAGAAGCAGTTGTGGCTTAGTACCGCATGAGACCATATGTCACAAACCCAAGGAGGGAATTGCAACAATTGAGTCGCCAAATCTAACAGAAAAAGACAGTGCGAAAAGTAAAAGTAA
This sequence comes from Tasmannia lanceolata, assembly GCF_043159265.1. Taxonomy (NCBI): domain Eukaryota; kingdom Viridiplantae; phylum Streptophyta; class Magnoliopsida; order Canellales; family Winteraceae; genus Tasmannia; species Tasmannia lanceolata. The sequence goes on along the minus strand of NW_027518684.1, from coordinate 28,742,547 downwards.
AGCATAGGGATTTATATCATAATTTGCTTAGCCATGTGACCAAGATTTTATGACGTCACCACCTCGTACTTTACTTGTAAAGGAAATTACAGAAGCTGTAAATTGCAGAAAGTAAAAGAAAAGGCAGAGGGGTTTTATGATAATTTCCTCAGCCGTGCGACCAAGATTTTAGGACGTCACCACCCGTACCTTGCTTGTAAAAGAAATCACATTAAGCCTGAATGGAATGTAACTTTACCAGTGGAGAATTGGGCGGCATAACCGCACTGTAATTGAGGAGGAGAATTCGAGTTTGTCGAGATTTTGGCAGAACAACGGTTCTATTTTTGAAATAGGGCGTTGGGTTCTCCGAAATTCGGTGGCGCAACGGCACTGTGTTGATGAAGGAGTCTCTGAAGTTGTAGAGAAATCGGCGGCGTAACGGCGCTGTATAGCCGAAAAAGCCTCCGAGTTTGCCAAGATTTCGGCAGAACAACGGCGCTGCTATTGAAAAGCATCTCGTAGTTCTGCAAAATTCAGCAGAACAACGGCGTAAAACAGAAAAAGATGCTCTGAACCTTCAGAATTTCAACGGAATGCCGACGTCCGATTGGAGCTACCTAGTGTTCTCTACTTTCTCTCTTCTAAAAAAAGTAAGCTAACTAGGGCTTTTTCTAGATTTCTGCAGGGGTTTGGGGTTTAGAAATACATCGAAGGAGGGTGTATACACCAAAAACAAAGGGGAAAGAGAGTGAGACAAGGTGTAAAAAACCTTTACGCCCCCCTATTTATGGTGGGGGTAAAAAAAAATCTGGGTCGAACCAAATTCGCCCCAGACGAATTTTAGGATGACATCACCTACATATTTTCGGGTGATGTCGTCCTCGGTTCGCATGAATGATTGTTTCTTCTCCGTTTTGTTTTTAGTGGTTTTGGTCTCTTTATCGGATAGTTTCGATTGTCCGTACTTTTCTTATTGAACTCCTATTCGTACACGGTCAGATCCGTTGGATTCCTTGCTCCAGGAGCTTTCCAATGAATCTAATATTACACATGTTCGGGAGATGAAGTGTCCTTTGGGTGTAATCAGAAGCTTCTGACTCAAAGTTAACTCACCGACTCGGATGTCGTGTACAAACAGGCTTACCGGTTTATGCCATAAAAGGCGAGTGATGCTTAAAACAGGCTTTCGGTTTGCCGAAAAAGGCGGGGACTGTGTTAAAACATGCTTTTCGATCATTTGAAACGGCTTTCGAAAATCATTTGTTACCCTAAAGAGACATTGAGAGAAACACAACTGGTGCTCTGGGACTCGTCATAAGGTTCTTTCTCGCATCACCTACCATTAGTACTGCCTTATCTCATTCAATGTTTTTTTTTTTTTTTTCAAAAAATAGAGGATTTTTTAGGCTAAATTCACTACCATTTGCTATACATCTTCGTTTGCCTCATTCAACAGCTTAAGGGGGAGTTTTATAGCTAATCAACATGAATTACTTCTCGGATATATCCTTGTTCATGTATGCACTTAAAACTTGATTAATTCGCCATTTTGTCTATGACAAAAGGGGGAGAATTTTAGAAATTGATTATCTATTTATGTTCCATATGCACTTTATGCTTTCAGTTGTTATCTTTTATCGTTGTGCATATGTTGAGGGTGAGTTCATGCATTCACTTGCCTATTATGTCACCCCACACACACCTCATAATCAATTTTGTTTGTCATCATAAAAACGGGGAGACTGTAAGCCCAAGGGTCTACTCTCCTATCTTGTTTTGATGATTCTAAACTAAATTGATTATGTTTTTTGAATACTAATCAATTTGCCTTGAACTGTAGTGATAAGATAGGTTGATCATAGAAGGAACCATCACATCACTTGGTCGTGCTTGAAGATGTACCACACAAGAGTCAAAGGAGCTAGAGACCACATGGGACAACTTACCTTGGAAGAACAATCAATGTGGAGCTCACCTCAACACACTCAAGCAAAGCAAGCACATAATAGAAAATCTATGAAGACCAAGACTAAAGAGGAGCGTAATTATACTTAGACTTGTTGTACATCCTCTCTCTTTGGATTTCTAAGTCAAGGCTAACTTTTTAAAATGTATTTTTTCAAAAAGACTAACACTCCCCGTATTACACTTAAATGGTTAAGTGAATGTTTGTGAAGTGGACCAACTTTTTTGGACCTTCATAACATTCCATTTATCTTATTAAAATTGAGTTTCAAAAGCCCAAAATTAATCAGCAACAAAAAAAAGGAAAAGACTGTTGTTTTAGGCTTCTCGGAGCTCCGAGCTCGGAACTCCGAGAAATCTTCCAGAGCTCCGAGAAACTTTCCAAGAAGTTTTCTAAAAGTTCTGTTTGATTTCTCGAAATTTTGAGAAAATGTCTCGGCACTCCAAGAAACAATCCAGAAAGCCTTCTGGTAGTTTTCTCGGAACTCCGAGAGTTTTTCTTGGAACTCTGAGAACGTTGCGACAGCAAAAAAAATAGCCGTTTTATTTCAAACGGCTAGTTGCTTTTTGGGGTCTTTTTTATACATCCACCCCCAAATGGTCATATCATTTTAAGGGCTTATAAATACACATTCAAGAGGTTCATATACCTCTCTTGAATGATTGAAAAATAACCTTACGCATTCAAAGCATTTGAAAACCCTTTTGGCTTAAGCTTTTATCTTCTTCTCCACCAAACTTGCCTTGCACTTGCAAATTATTAGAGTTTGGATTTAGGGCTTTTATTTGCACTCTTTTTGTGGAGAATATTCAAGGAGCAATCATTATGCATCAAGCCTTCAAGAGAGGCCGAGCAATCTTCTTTCCATTCATTGTAAAGGTGGCTAGGGAGTAGAGCTTAGAACTCGGCGAAGAAGGAGAGTCGGTGTAAAGGTGGCAAGGGCATCCTTATTTAATACCTTGAGAGTCTAATCGCCTCTGAGCCAGGCATCGTGGAGGTCTCAAATAGTGGAAATCCTTGAAGACGATCTCCAGAAGAGTGGAGTAGGGCTTTGCCCGAACCACTATACATCGGTGTGTTTCTTCTCTTATTCTTGCACTCTTATTTTTTTTTTCGTTTAGTATTTCCTTTTACTTTGATATTATTTGAACTAACTAAACACCTAAGCAAGAGAAGAAAAAAATGAATTAGGTTAAAACTTTGATTTTAAAATGGGATAAATTTTTGATAAAACCAATTCACCCCCTCTTGGTTCCATAGACCTTAATTTTATTTGGTATAAAAGCCTGGTCTCTATTTTTGAAAAAAAGCGTAACCGGTCTAGAGAAAAGATCCTAAAATGGCAAGCTACCCTCAACACCAAGAAGGTTACTCAAATACTAGGCCACCTTATTTTGATGGAACAAATTATGAATTTTGGAAAACCAAAATGAAAATCTTTTTAACCTAAGATTATCAAATTTGGAGAGCCATTCATAATGGATATACCTTGCCCACTAGAAATCTAAATGAATGGTCCGAAGCCGAACAACAAGCCTCAAAGTATAATTCCAAAGCCATGAATTCTTTAATTTATGCTTTGTCACTCGGAGAATTCAATAGGTTTTCAAACTTGAATTCAGCCAAAGAAATTTGGGACACCTTAGAAGTCACCCATGAAGGAACTAACCAAGTTAAGAAATCTAAAATGAATCATCTATTTAGGCAATATGAACTTTTTCAAATGACACCCGATGAAACTATTGCCGTATACTAGATTCACTAACTTAGTAAATGGACTAAGGAGACTTGGGAAATAATTTTCAAATAGAGATTTAGTGACCAAAATCCTTAGATCCCTACCTCTATCATGGGAATCCAAAACCTCCGCAATCACCGAAGCCAAGGATATGAACACATTAAATCTAGATGAACTAATAGGGTCCTTAATAACCCATGAGATGATTTTCAAAACAAAAGCACCCGAAATTGAAAATAAAATGAAAAAAGGAAGAGGTGTTGCTTTTACTTGTAACGTAGGTGATGATGAATAAACGAAAGGAGACGTGGAAGATGAGGTAGCCTTCCTAACAAGAAGAATCAAGTTCTTGCAAAGGAATATGGGAAGCATGAAACATGGAAGGACCAATCCTCCATTCAAGAAGAAAGAACAGCTCTGTGACGGATCATCTCAGCCCCAATGCTACGGATGCAAGAAACTTGGACACATTCGTCCGGATTGTCAACTCAACAATGAGCCTACTCCAAACAATCAATTCAAGAAGAGAGAATGCAAGAAAGGAATGACCGCCACATGGTATGAGGACAATGAAAGTGAATGTGAACAGTATGATGGAGAAGATTGCATGATTGCAAGGAATGTGTGCTTCATGGCTTCAACAAATGACAATCAAGAGGTAAGCACTTTAAATGATGTCATTATTTTAAAAGAAGTTCTTGATTCCTTGCAAAGTGCACATGAGGAACTTGAAATTGAACTTTATAAAAATGCATCTCTTGAAAACTTGAAAACTCTCTTTTTAGCTAGACAAAAGAATTTAGTTGGTTAAAGAAAGATCATGATTTTTTAGAAGATAAAAATGCAAGATTTAAAGTTGAAATTCATGATTTAAATGCTACCATCAAGAATTTAAATGAAAATAGACAAGAGCTATCCATTGAAAACAACAAACTATAGTATGAAAAATAGTAAACTATCTCATGAATATGATGATTTAAAGAAACTATTTGAAAGATTTGATAATGGTTCACTAAAATTGGATGGACTTGTTAATATTCAAAGATGGTCACATGATAAGAGTGGGCTTTGACATAAATGGGATACTACAATATCAAACTATAAGAACAAATTTGTGAAAGCTTCTTCTAGTGTTACTAAAGCTTATTTTTATTGTGGTCTAGAAGGACATTATAAGGTTGCTTGCATGTTTGCTAAAAAAGATAAAATTAAATTAAATGCAAAAGTAAAAACAAATGGACATAGCAAGACTAGGAAGATTTGGGTACCTAAGGGATCTCTCTTGCCTATTCATATGTAGGTATGCCTTTGAAGCATCAACAAGAAGAACACATGGTACCTTGATAGTGGATGCTCTAAACACATGATCGGAAACCTTACTCAATTTGCATCCCTCTCACTCAAGGATGGTGGAGAAGTTACCTTTGCGGATGATAAGAAAGGAAAGGTTAAAGGAGAAGGCACCATAGGTAACTCTACCTCTCTCATTCATGATGTACTTTATGTTGATGGCTTATCTCATAATCTTATTAGCATTAGTCAATTGTGTGACAACGGGTTTGAAGTAGTCTCCAATCCCGACAAATGCATTGTTAAGAATAAGATAGATGGAAAGTGCAATTCATAGGTTCTAGAGACAATAACATTTACACAATTGGGCTAGATGATCTTAGACTCCAAAATGTAACCTGTCTTAATGCCATTAGTGAAGATTCTTGGTTATGGCATAAGAGGTTGGGTCATGCCGGAATGGAACTCATTTCAACCCTCTCTTCAAAAGACATAGTTAGAGGTTTGCCTAAGTTTAAGTACACTGAAGATCACATTTGTAGATCTTGTCAATTAGGCAAACAATTGAAGAGCTCATTTGCTCCTAAAAATATGATCTCAACCACTTACCCCTTGCAACTACTTCATATGGATCTTTTTAGACCAATGAAAACAAGTAGCTTAGGTGGAAAGAGGTATGCGTTTGTTGTTGTGGATGACTACTCACGATTTACATGGATCATATTTTGAGCACATAAAGATGAAACCTATGAAAATTTCCTTAAGTCGGTGTAATCAAGTCCAAAATGAAAAAGGTATTGCCATATCTTACATTAGAAGTGACCATGGAACAGAATTTGAAAATGTACACTTTAACACTTATTGTAATGAACATGGCATCAAACACAACTTTTCGGCACCTAGGACACCTCAACAAAATGGGGTTGTAGAAAGAAAGAACCGAACCCTCCAAGAAATGGCTAGAACCATGTTGCATGAGAATGATCTCCCTAGATACTTTTGGGCGAAGGCGGTTCGCATCGCTTGCTATATTATAAATAGGGTGTATATGAGGCCAATTTCTAAGAAAACACCTTATGTGCTTTGGAAGAACTTGAAATAAAATATAAGCTACTTTAGGGTGTTTGGGTGTAGATGCTACATCTTGAACGTCAAAGATAACTTGCATAAATTTGATAAGAAGTCGGATGATGGCATATTCTTATGGTATTCTACACATAGCAAAGCATATAGAGTGTTTAATAGAAGAACCCTAATTGTAGAAGAATCCATGCATGTCACATTTGATGAAAGAGAGCCAAAACCTCAAGAAATGCCACATGATGAGGATGAACACGTTGAACACCTCTTACCCAAGACAAATGCTCCTCCCCATGCATCTACAAGTAATACATTACCTAGTGAGAAAGTTGAAAGTGTAGAGGACAACTCATTACCTAGGGATAGGAGAATATTGGTAGATCATCTTGAATCCCAAATCTTAGGTGATGCCACATCGCCGGTGAGAACTAGATCATACTATAGAAGTGTGAGTAATAATTTGGCATTCCTATCCGAATTAGATCCTAAGTTCATCAAGGAAGCTGAAAAGGATGAATATTGGTTGATGGCTATGCAAGAAGAGTTGAGTCAATTCGAATGGAACAAGGTGTGAAAGTTAGTGCCTAGGCCTAGTGATCATCCAGTTATTGGCAGAAGATGGGTGTATAGAAACAAAATGGATGAAAATAGAATTATCACTAGAAATAAAGCTAGGCTTGTAGCCCAAGGGTACAATCAGGAGGAAGGGATAGACTATGATGAGATATTTGCTCTTTTTACCCGTATGGAAGCTATTAGGATACTTTTTGTATATGCATCTCACAAAGGATTTAAATTATATCAAATGGATGTCAAAAGTGCCTTCCTAAATAGCTATGTCCAAGAGGAAGTGTATGTTGAGCAACCTCCAGGTTTTGAAGACTACAAACATCCAAATCATGTCTTCAAGCTTGATAAAGCTTTATATGGATTGAAGCAACCTCCTAGAGCTTGGTATGAGAGCCTTTGCACCTTCCTAGTAGAGAAAGGTTTTGAGATGGAAAAAGTGGATAAGACATTGTTTATCAAAAGAGAAAATCAAATTATCCTCCTTGTCCAGATTTATGTAGATGACACCATCTGTGGCTCGACTAATCAAAGAATGTGTGATGAATTTGCAACTCTAATGAAAAATAAATTTGAAATGAGCATGATGGGTGAGTTAACTTACTTCTTAGGACTCCAAATCAAACAATACCAAAATGGGATATTTATAAATCAAGAAAAATATACAAAGGAGTTATTGAAGAAGTATGGTATTGATAGCAGCAAGACATCAAGAATTCCAATGAGTACAACTGCTAAGTTAGAAAATGATGAATTTGGCAAATCAGTGGACCAAAACATGTATATGGGTATGATAGGTAGTCTGCTCTACTTGACAGCCAGTAGACCAGACATTGTGTTTATTGTCTGTCTCTGTGCTCGGTTTCAATCGGATCCAAAGGAGTCTCATCTATCTGCAGTCAAGAAGATCTTCAAGTACTTGAGAGGAACCAAAAGTCTGGGACTATGGTATGAAAGATTTAGTGACTTCACTCTCACTGGATATTCAAATGCAGACTTTGCCGGATGTAGAGTTGATAGGAAAAGCACTAGTGGGACTTGTCAATTCTTGGGCAAATCACTTCTCTCATGGTTTAGTAAGAAACAAAATTCAGTAGCTCTATCCACAACAGAAGCAGAATATTTGGCAACTGAGGCTTGCTGTGCACAAGTCCTATGGACGAAAAGCACATTGATGGACTATGGAATTAAATTGGAAAATATTCCTATCCAATGTGACAACACTAGTGCTATAAATTTGACAAAGAACCCCATACAATACTCTAGAAGCAAACATATTGAGATTATGCACCACTTCATTAGAGATCACTCACAAAAAGGGGACATTTGCTTAAAGTACATCAACACTGAGGAACAATTGGCTGACATCTTTACAAAACCCCTTAGTGATGATAGAATATGTTATATCAGAAGTGCCTTGAACATTTGGAGTGCAGATCAAGTCAAAGAAATTGCCAGATAAATATTTTGAGCCTTTCACCTACTTATCTATATAGTATATATATATATATATATATATATATATATATATCATCCTTGGTTGGTAGTATCTGCATGAATTAGATGTCGAACCTTAATCTTAAAAAATCACTCAATTGGTACTCTTAGCCTTCTTAGTTCTATAAGATGGAGAGGTACTTTCACCTTAATTAAAATACCTAACAATTTGACATTGTGCCAGCATTTCGATCATGAACAGGTATATGTGCATTACTTGGCTATATATTTTATACCATAAATATTGATTTAGGGGAAGTGCCTAACTCAATCATCATTTACTCTTGCTTATCATTTTAGTTTCACACTCATACCCTATCTCATTCTATGTTTTTTTTTTTTTTAAAAGAGGATTTTTGAGGCTAAATTCACTACCATTTGCTACACATCTTATTTGCCTCATTCAACAGCTTAAGGAGGAGTTTTATAGCTAATCAACATGAATCACTTCTCGGATATATCCTTGTTCATGTATGCGCTTAAAACTTGATTAATTCGCCTTTTTGTCGATGACAAAAGGAGGAGAATTTTAAAAATTGATTATCTATTTAAGTTCCATATGCACTATATGCTTTTAGTTGTTATCTTTTATCGTTGTGCATATATGTTGAGGGGGAGTTCATGCATTCACTTGCCTATTATGTCACTCCACACACACGTCATAATCAATTTGTTTGTCATCATAAAAAAGGGGGAGATTGTAAGCCCAAGGGTCTACTCTCCTATCTTGTTTTGATGATTCTAAACTAAATTGATTATGTTTTTTGAATACTAATCAACTTGCCTTTAAGTGTAGTGATAATGAAATCCAAGTAGAGACTTGGTTTGGCAACCTAGAGGGGGGGTGAATAGGATATTTATAAAGCTTTTGTCTTTTGAAAACTTTTACTAATTTCACCCTAGTTTTATCCCTTGGTTAATTAAGTTGAATCAATTAAACTTAACCAATTTTCACAAATGTATATAAGCTTAAAAACCCTTGTTTAAACAACCAACTTAATTAGGAGATTTAGTAGGCTAATTAGTAATGTAAAGATATTCACGTTGGATGGCAATGCTAACTCACTCAATTCTAAATAATAAGACAAGCACAAATAAGAGTGAGAGAGAGAGAGTGAGAAATCGAGAAATACCAAAGCAAGCGACATAAGGATTTATAGTGGTTCTGCCAACAGCCTACTCCACTCTACTCAAGGTCGCACTTGAGGATTTCCACTATTAAGACCTCCACGACGCCCGGCTCCAAGGCTTTTACACTCCAAGGGAATTAAATGAGGATGCCCTTCCACCTTTACAATGACTCTCTTTCTCCACCGAGTTCTAAGCGCTTCACCCAAGAGAATTAAAAACAACGAATGCCCTTGCCACCGATTGAATAAAGAAGAAGAAGGATTAGCCTCTTACTAGGCTTGATTACAAGTTGTCACTCCAAGGATGCTCTCAAAGATAAACAAGTTTAAACCTAACCAATCTCAAGTGGATTTTTCCAAAGTCAAGGCACAATGAAGGATTGGTGAGAGATTAACCCAAAAATGATTCACAAATGGATTTCTAGGGTTTATTAGAGTTGGACAATGTTCCTCTAGTGTTTTGGACCATTTGAATGGGTATATATGAAGTCCCAACTCCATGTTACCATTTGGGGGGAAAAACAGAACTGGGTCAAATAGTCAACTAGCCGTTGGACCACAACGGCTATATTTTTTTGAACAAAAACATTTATCGGAGTTCCGAGAATTCAAACAGAGCTTTTAATTTTAGAACCTGGATCATTTCTCGGAGCTCCGAGAATGTTCTCAGAGTTCCGAGCTCGGATCTCCGAGAATAATTCTCAGAGTTCCGAGCTCGGAGCTCCGAGAATAATTCTCGGAGTTCTGAGATTGGATTTCCAGCAAACAATGTACCATTTGAAAAATTCATATCTCCTTCGTTTCTCATCGGATTTCGATGTTCTTATACTCTACGGATATGAGAAAAATGAGAGCTATCTGTTAAAATATTTTCAAAAATTATTGAAAATGTTTTAAATAAATTTTGATAGGATTTAGTTGCTGGTCCAGGTTCTTGCTTCGGAACTCTGTTTTGTTCATTCTTGTGCTGAATGCCATATGGGTCCCAACATGTTGGTACACCACCATGGCTATTCAGTTATCCATTTAAGTCCTTAACGGGTGTGTTAGTCTCTTTGAAAAGAATATTTTTAGGGATTTTAAGATGTGCCTTGATAAGAGAAAACACAAGAGAGATAGGTGATACAATCTACCCTTTTTACCACTCTCTTGAATGAACTCTTGAAGTAGCGATTGCTTGATATTCTCTTTGAGTGCATGGCTTGCTTTGGGATCTTCAAGGTTGTGCTTCTTTGCTTGACACCTTCCAAGGATGATGCCACCATTTGGTTCAAGCTCATTTGCAAGTTGTTGATCCACAAACTTTGGCCTTCATTGATCTTCCTTTGTTTGTTCAATGCTTTGAGATGGTTAATGATGAGCTTCTCCTTGGTACCTCCAAGGTGTGATTGGTCCAAGTATGTTCCAAGCTCCTTTTCCATTGTGTTTGGTTCATCTTCAAGCATAGGCCAACAAGGTGTATGCTGGTATGATTTGACTTGTGTAGGACCTGTCTAAAGCACAACACTCAAGCCAAATGATCAGTCCATAAATGACTAATCAATTTATGTTTTTTAATCATCAAAACAAGGTGATTGAATGAGCCCATGGGGAACCCTTGGGCTTACAATCTCCCCATTTTTTATGATGACAAACTAAATTGATTAGAAAGGTGGGAGGAGCCTTTTATGAGGATTAGATAGACAAGTTAACCATTACTATTCCCCCTCAACATATGCATGAGTTATATAACAAGTTATAAAATAAGAATGCATATGATAATGGATCTAATCAATTATACAAATTCTCCCCCTTTTGGCATTAGCAAAAAAAGAAGGATTAAGCATTTAAGCACAATTACATAAAGCATCAAGATATACAATGAGAATATGATGCTCCCCCTAACAACTTATCATGAGTTACTAATTAAAATCAAAGTATAATCCAAAGTATATTGGCATGATAAGAGCATATCAACATATGAAACGAATCGACTAAGATAAATCAAGCCTATGTTAGAAAAACAAAGAGACATTCTAATTTTAGTACAAATTCTTAGGGTATATTTTAGTTTATATATAAATCCAATATAATTCTACCTTATGACCCGTAATATAATAATAGATTAGCAAGTTAAATCTTATATTTTACTTATCATGAAAGAAAACAAGCAAGTTTAAAGTTTAGCATGATAAGCCCCCCCCGCCCCCCCTTTTTTTTTAAATCTAATGATATGCAATTTTTAGCATAATTAGTGAGGAAATGTTTGAATGGATAGTGTTAGCATCTTACAATGATCCATATAAACATAAAGATAGCAACAATTAGCTCTCCCCCTTAGTATTTGTCATTGGCCTTAGATAAACCTAAGATTTAAGGCATGACATGACATAATAGGCCAAAGATATGACAATGGAATACTTGGCCACCAAAATTTATTCTTAGAATAGATGATATCATATTTGATCATCCAAGATAAGTCACAAGCCTAGAAGGATATGACTCTAAGACCTAGGTTATGGGCTTCTTGTCTTCAACTCTAAAACACATAAAAGCACAAGACAAGCCCGAACAACCCATGTGGAGCAATCATACTCCAAATGAGTGTACTTATCATATGTGAGGTGATAACCACATTAGAAATCATATGATAAATAACTAAGGACAAATTTACCTTTAAGCTCCCCCTTTGAAAATGAATCATGCAATGCATGAATCCAAAGGGATGTCCTTGCATAGACTCCAAAGGTTTTTGGATATATTTTCCAAAAGATACCAAGTTAAACTCAACCCTTGGGCTACAATGACACTTACTTTCTAAGTATTGGTTTATCATGATAAAATGATAGCCATAGTCTAGCTCATCATGATAAAGAAGCATAGCACAAAAGATTTTCAATTTTTGGCTCATGCTCCCCCTAAATATGATATAATAATTTTTTAAATTCACGCTTTACTTCCCTAAGTATGTAACATACATAACTGCTAGGGAGATCACATATAAATGTATACCTATTCATGTTTGAGATGTTGGCACAAGGCCAATTTGTTAGATATTTTAATTAAGGTGAATGTACCATCTCCCTCTTAGAATCTAAGAAGGCTAAGGGCACCAATTGAGTGACTTTTAAGATTAAGGTTTAACATCTCATATGTGTAAATATAATCAAACAAGGGGTGATAACTATAGAATATGTATATACCAATTTGAGTTCAATTCTATAGGACTAAGACATAGTGAGAATGGTCAATAAAATACCATGTCTTAGAGAGACATCCATGATTCATGAGGTGAGAGTGTATACCTTATGAGAAAGATATGATCATCAAGGTTTCCATTGATAATCTACCATGTTTGGACACAAAGGGCATGACACATAATGTGCATAGTCCAAACATTACATATACATCCACAACCACATGTAAAATGACAATGCATTAGGCACAAAGTGCATAAGCCCATTGTGTGGGAGGCACATGTTCCCATCATAATCTAATGTATACAAGCACCTTAGTGAATTTTAATTTTACTCAAGTGAGTAAATGCCCAAATATGATTCTAGATTTCTATGATATTTTTATTTCAAGTCATACATTGAATCTAGATTCATGATTTAACTTTCCTATATAATATATATCTTATATGAACTTAAGGAAAGATCCAAGGATTTTATAATATATATGTATCAAATGATGCAAACTACATTGGACACATGTATTCCATTTATGAACTTTCATGACTACTTGAACAAAATACATATAACATATCTATACATATTAAGGTTCATCTTAGTCATGAGATTATCCAATTAAAGCTCTTTGGAAATACACTAATTTTTAACCCATCTATGATTCTTATTAGATTTGATGAAAATCATTAAGCATGTAATAGAATGGGTTTTGATAGGACAACTAGGTGCAAAGTAATAAACATATTTGTTCACCTAAGGCACAAAAAGATGTCTAAGAAGGGATTTGAGTTGTCTTCTTAGACATGACATTTAATACCTTAGTTTTGCTAGAAATGATATATTAGAACAATTCAAGTACAGAATTATCTAGCAAGTGCCGTATTTGTCCAAAATAGAGTTTAAAGAATGATACTTTGGCATTTTCTCAAATTTTTGTAAGTATTATTTGATTGCCAAAAATTTTCATTTAAGTTCAAGTCTTTAAACTTATGGGTTTCTTCTCTTTTTGGTTTTGCTAGAGAGATGTGATAGATCGTTCAACTTAGCTTCTACCAACTACCAAAATAATATTCAAATATGATGATATACTTGTGAGTACAATTTGAACACAAGGGCACAAAGGTGTGGTTGAATATCCTGTAAGCACAATTTATGGTTTTCACATTAATGTTCTCTAGAGTGGCTTTCTTTTGTGGATGATCATTAAGTGCAAGAAGATCTAAATCATAATGTATGCACTTAGAGAGATGTTTCTAATTATGATATTCAATTAAGCTCAATATATCAAAGTCTCATATTAACTACATTTAAGCATCTAGACTTTGAATTACAAGAAGATATATAGATACATGTTATTCAAACAGAGATAGGCATATAGTATCTATACACTCATTTTTTTTTTTTTTTTGAAAAGATTTTCAAATTAAGCACATTGGATATTGGTACAAAAAGGTTAACCAACTATAAGCATATTGTATCAAAAATTCATTTTCAAATAATATTTCATTTTAAGCTCATTACCCCTAAATTTACTAATCATATGATGTGATTCAAGTAGGGGATTTTGGAACCCAAACCATGTTGGTTCCAAGCAAGTTTGTTCTAGTTGATGTATCTTTTCTAACCCAAACAAACATACTACTTTTTACAAATCTAAACATACATTTAGATTTGTAATGTCCAAATCTACCACAAAAATCACAAGGAGTTGATTTTCCTCTCTTAGTGAAGCAATGATATCACTTAGATCAATAAAATCTTTTTTAAAAATTTGATTTTCTTCACTAAGATGTGCATGATCTATTTCTAGTGACCTAAACTCCTTGTGAATACTAGCTAAATTGCTTTTCAAGTTTGAATTCTTAGCTAGTTGATCCTCAAGTTTCTTATGAAATTCTTGGACATTTTCAACAAGTTCTTCAAATGTGAATTTGGCATTATCCAGTGGGTCTTCATTAGATAATCTCATTAAGCACATGTTTTGATTTTGAAGATTTTCAATAGAGTCCAAAACATTTTTAACATTTTTACAAGAGGATACCTTCTCATAAATGTGTGGTGGTAATGCACAACATGTTGCAATTAGGGCTTTTGTGTTTAGTAAAGATAATTTTTTATAATATTCATTTAATCTTTTAGATTTAGCATTTAAAATAAATTCATTTTCAATTATCTTTACCATATCTTTATCTAGACCTTTTAAGTATGTCTTCATACGGATCAACCACGATCCATAATCCGAACCATCCAAAATAGGTAGTCTAGATCCCATCTTTTAAGTTGCCAAAAAAGTTGATCTTTTAACTTTTAACCGGTTAGGGTCTTAATCAAGAGCCCAAGCTCTGATACCAATTGAAATCTAAGTAGAGACTTAGTTTGGCAAACCTAGAGGGGGGTGAATAGGATATTTATAAAGCTTTTGCCTTTTGAAAACTTTTACTTATTTCACCCTACTTTTATCCATTGGTTAATTAAGTTGAATCAGTTAAACTTAACCAATTTTCACTAATGTATATAAGCTTAAAAATCCTTATTTAAACAACCAACTTAATTAGGAGATTTAGTAAGCTAATAAGTAATGTAAAGATATTCACGTTGGATGGCAATGCTAACTCACTCCATTCTAAATAATAAGACAAGCACAAATAAGAGAGTGGGAGAGAGAGAGTGAGAAATTGAAAAATACCAAAGCAAGCGACATAAGGATTTATACTGGTTCGGCCAACGGCCTACTCCACTCTACTCAAGGTCGCACTTGAGAATTTCCACTATTGAGACCTCCACGACGCCCGGCTCCAAGGCTTTTACACTTCAAGGGAATTAAATGAGGATGCCCTTCCACCTTTACAATGACTTTCCTTCTCCGCCGAGTTCTAAGCGCTTCACCCAAGGGAATTAAAAATAACGAATGCCCTTGCCACCGATTGAATAAAGAAGAAGAAGTATTAGCCTCTTACTAGGCTTGATTATAAGTTTTCGCTCCAAGGATGCTCTCAAAGATAAACAAGTTTAAACCTAACCAATCTCAAGTGGATTTTTCCAAAGTCAAGGCACAATGAAGGATTGGTGAGAGATTAACCCAAAAATGATTCACAAATGGATTTCTAGGGTTTATTAGAGTTGGACAATGTTCCTCTAGTGTTTTGGACCCTTTAAATGGGTATATATGAAGTCCCAACTCCATGTGACCGTTTGGGGGGCAAAACAGTCAAAACTGGGTCAAATAGTCAACTAGCCGTTGGACCACAACGGCTATATTTTTTTGAACAAAAATATTTTTCGAAGTTCCGAGAAATTTCTCGGAGTTCCTAGAATTCAAACAGAGCTTTTAATTTTTGAACCTGGATCATTTCTCGGAGCTCCGAGAATAATTCTCTGAGTTCCGAGACTGAATTTCCAGCAAACAATGTCCCATTTGAAAAATTCATATCTCCTTCGTTTTTCATCGGATTTCGATGTTCTTATACTCTACGTATATGAGAAAAATGAGAGCTATCTGTTTTAAAAATATTTGAAAATGTTTTAAACAAGTTTTGATAGGATGTAGTTGCTGGTCTAGGTTGTTGCTTCGGAACTCTGTTTTGTTCATTCTTATGCTGAATGCCATATGGGTCCCAACATGTTGGTACACCACCATGGCCATTCACTTATCCATTTAAGTCCTTAACGGGTGTGTTAGTCTCTTTGAAAAGAATATTTTTAAGAATTTTAAGATGTGCCTTGATAAGAGAAAACACAAGAGAAATAGGTGATATAATCTACCCTTTTTACCACTCTATTGAATGAACTCTTAACGTAGCGATTACTTGATCTTCTCTTTGAGTGCATGGCTTGCTTTGGGATCTTCAAGGTTGAGCTTCTTTGCTTGACACCTTCCAAGGATGATGCCACCGTTCGGTTCAAGCTCCTTTGCAAGTTGTTGATCCACAAGCTTTGGCCTTCATTGATCTTCCTTTGTTTGTTCAATGCTTTAAGATGGTTAATGATGAGCTTCTCCTTGGTACCTCCAAGGTGTTATTGGTCCAAGTATGTTCCAAGCTCCTTTTCCGTTGTGTTTAGTTCATCTTCAAGCATAGGCCAACAAGGTGTGTGCTGGTATGATTTGACTTGTGTAGGACCTGTCTAAAGCACAACACTCAAGGCAAATGATCAGTCCATAAATGACTAATCAATTTGCGTTTGTTAATCATCAAAACAAGGTGATTGAATGAACCCATGGGGAACCCTTGGGCTTACAGATAAGATAGGTTGATCACAGAAGGAACCATCACATTACTTGGTCGTACTTGAAGATGTACCACACAAGAGTCAAAGGAGCTAGAGACCACATGGGACAACTTACCTTGGAAGAACAATCAATGTGGAGCTCACCTCAACAGACTCAAGCAAAGCAAGCACAGAATAGAAGATCTATGAAGACCAAGACTAAAGAGGAGCATAATTATACTTAGACTTGTTGTACATCCTCTCTCTTTGGATTTCTAAGTCAAGGCAAACTTTTCAAAATCTATTTTTTCAAAAAGACTAACACTCCTCGTATTACACTTAAATGGTTAAGTGAATGTTTGTGAAGTTGACCAACTTTTTTGGACCTTCATAAAATTCCATTTATCTTATTAAAATTGAGTTCCAAAAGCTCAAAATTAATCAGCAACAAAAACAGGAAAAGGCTGTTGTTTTAGGCTTCTCGGAACTCTGAGAAATCTTCCGGAGCTCCGAGAAACATTTTAGGAAGTTTTTTAAAAGTTCTGTTTGATTTCTCGGAACTCCGAGAAAATGTTTCGGAACTCCGAGAAACAATCCAGAAAGCCTTCTGGTAGTTTTCTTGGAACTCCGAGAGTTTTTCTTGGAACTCTGAGAATTTCTCAGAGCTCTGAGAACGTCGCGACATAAAAAAATAGTCGTTTTATTTCAAACGGCTAGTTACTTTTTGGGGTCTTTTTGATACATCCACCCCCAAATACACATTCAAGAGGTTCACCTACCTTTGTTGAATGATTGAAAAACAACCTTAAGCATTCAAAGCATTTGAAAACCCTTTTGGCTTAAGCTTTTATTTTCTTCTCCACCAACTTGCCTTGCACTTGCAAATCATTAGAGTTTGGATTTAGGGCTTTTATTTGCAATCCTCTTGTGGAGAATATTCAAGGAGCAATCATTGTGCATCAAGCCTTCAAGAGAGGCCAAGCAATCTTCTTTCCATTCATTGTAAAGGTGGCTAGGGCATCCTATTCTTAATACCCTATGGAGTAGTGCTTAGAACTCGGCGAAGAAGGAGAGTCGGTGTAAAGGTGGCAAGGGCATCCTTATTTAATACCCTTGAGAGTGTAATCGCTTCAGAGCCAAACATCGTGGAGGTCTCAAATAGTGGAAATCCTTGAGGACGATCTCAAGAAGAGTAGAGTAGGGCTTTGCCCGAACCACTATACATAGGTGTGTTTCTTCTCTAATTCTTGCACTCTTATTTTTGTTTTTGGTTTAGTATTTCCTTTTACTTTGATATTATTTGAATTAACCAAAACACTAAGCAAGAGAAGAAAAAATGAATTAGGTTAAAACTTTGATTTTAAAATGGGATAAATTTTTTATAAAACCAATTCACCCCCCTCTTGGTTCCATAGACCTTAATTTCATTATCGTATTCAGACGGGTTTACCCTGGAGAGCAAATGCGTCGGCACAGGTTAGCCCAAATTAGAT
This sequence comes from Tasmannia lanceolata, assembly GCF_043159265.1. Lineage (NCBI taxonomy): Eukaryota > Viridiplantae > Streptophyta > Magnoliopsida > Canellales > Winteraceae > Tasmannia > Tasmannia lanceolata. Next base: position 28,724,428 of record NW_027518684.1, on the reverse strand, counting down.
GGGTTGATTGTAATTTGGAAGGGGCTACCGTGTTCAGACGGGTTCACCCTGCGGAGCTAACGCGTCGGAATGGGTTAGCACAGATTATATACCGTGTTCGAACAGGTTGACTCTGATTTGGTAGGCCTATCGTGTTCAGACGGGTTCACCATGTGGAGCTAACGCGTCAGAATGTGTTAGCTCAAATTAGATTCCGTGTTCGGACATGTTGACTCTAATTTAGAAAGGGCTATCGTATTCAGACGGGTTTACCTTGGAGAGGTATGTCCTCGGAACGGGTTAGCTTAGATTAGATACCGTGTTCGGACGGGTTGACCCTGATTTAGAAAGGGCTATTGTGTTCAGATGGGTTTGCCTAGCTAACGCGTCAAAACAGCTTAGATCAGCTTAGATATCATGTTCGGATGGGTTGATTCTGATTTGGAAGGGGCTACCGTGTTCAGACAGGTTCACCCTGGGGAGCTAGCGCGTCGGAAAGAGTTAGCACAGATTAGATACCGTGTTCGGACGTGTTGACTCTGATTTGGGAGGGCTACCCTGTTCAGACGGGTTCACCCTGTGGGCTAACGTGTCAAAACGGGTTAGCTCATATAAGATATCGTGTTCAGACAGGTTGACTCTGATTTGGAAGGGCTATCGTGTTCAGACGGGTTTAACCTGGAGAGCTAACGCGTCAGAATGGGTTTGCTCGGATTTGATACCAAGTTCGGATGGGTTGACTCTGATTTGGAAGGGCAACCATGTTCAGACGGGTTCACCCTGGAGAGCTAACTCGTCGGAATGGGTTAGCTCTGATTTGATATCATGTTTGGACGGGTTCACTCTGATTTGGAAGGGCTACCGTGTTCAGATGGGTTGACCCTGGGGTCGCGTCGGAACTGGTTATCTCAGATTAGATACCGTGTTCGAACGGGTTGACTCTAATTTGGGAGGGCTACTGTGTTCAGACGGGTTCACCCTGGGAAGCTAACGTGTCAGAACGGGTTAGCTTAGATTAGATACCGTGTTCGGACAGGTTGACTCTAATTTGGAAGGGCTACCGTGTTCCGACGGGTTCACCCTGGAGAGCTAACACGTCGGAACCGGTTAGCTCAGATTAGATACCGTGTTTGGATGGGTTGACAATAATTTGGAAGGGCCACTGTGTTCAAACGGGTACACTCTGGAGAGCTAACGCGTCAGAACAGGTTAGCTCAGATTAGATACCGTGTTCGGACGGGTTCACCCTGGAGGGCTAATGCGTCGGAATGGGTTAGCTCGAATTTGATACAGTGTTCGGACGGGTTCACTCTGATTTGGGAGGGCTACTGTGTTCAGATGGGTTCACCCTAGAGAGCTAACGCCTCAGAACAGGTTTGTTCGGATTTGAATCTGTGTTCGGACGGGTTCACTCTGATTTTGGAATGTTACCGTGTTCAGACGGGTTCACCCTGGGGAGCTAACGCGTCGAAACGGGTTAGAACAGATTAGATACCGTGTTCGGACGGGTTGACTTTGATTTGGAAGGGCTACCGTGTTCGGACGGGTTGACTCCTGGGGAGCTAACATGTCGGAATGGGTTAGCTCAGATTAGATACCTTGTTCAGACGGGTTGACTCTGATTTGGAAGGGTTACCGTCTTCAGACGGGTTAACCGTGGAGAGATAATGCGTCGGAACGGATTAGGTCATATTAGATACCATGTTCGGACCGGTTCACTCTGATTTAGAATGATTACCGTGTTCAGATGGGTTCACCCTGCGGAGCTAACGCGCCGGAACTGGTTGGCCCAGATTATATACCGTGTTCAGACGGGTTCACTCTGATTTGGAGGGGCTACCATGTTCAAACGGGTTCACCCTGGGGAGCTAACCCGTAGGAACGGGTAAGCTCAAATTAGATACCATGTTCGGACGGGTTGACTCTGATTTGGAAGGGCTATCGTGTTCAGACGGGTTCACCCTAGAGAGCTAACGCGTCGGAATGGGTTAGCTCATATTAGTTACCGTGTTGGGACGGGTTTGAGTGTGATTTTGAAGGGCTACCATGTTCAGACGGGTTCACCCTAGGTAGCTATCACGTCGGAATGGGTTAGCTCAGGTTAGATACCGTGTTCGGACGGGTTCACTCTAATTTGGAACGTCTACCGTGTTTAGATGGGTTCACTCTAATTTGGAAGGTCTACTGTGTTCAGACGGGTTCACCCTGGAGAGCTAACGCGTCAGAACAAGTTAGCTTAGATTAGATACCGTGTTTCGGACAGGATGACTGTAAGCCCAATGGTTTCCATCTTGGCATTCCTATCTTATTTTGATGATTCCAATACACAAGTGATTTATGATCTCTAATGTGTTTGATTGGCTAAGTTGTAGATCACATTGGTGCTAAGACAAGATTGCTTGGATTGAGGCCAAAGAAGCTCGCATTGAACCGCTTATGAAGGCCAAAGACATCGGAGATCCAAGACAAATGAAGACTTGAAGAATCCATTGAAGATCAAAGTCATATTAGAATGTATAAGATTCAATCTTAGTTTTAGATCTTAAGAGGCATAAATTAGTTAATCTCACACACCCCTAAAATGTATAAGTGATTGTCCTTGTGGTCTTCCAACACTTTGGAACCCTCATAACAATCTCAAGTTGGTGAAATGGAAGCCCAGAAACAAGAGTTGAAAATCTGCTGCTGATAGGCTTCTCGGAACTCCGAGAGAATTCTCAGAGCTCCGAGCTCGGAACTCCGAGAGATTCCTCGGAGCTCCGAGAAATGGTCCAGTAGAAATTTTATAACTTCTGTTTGTATTCCCGGAACTCCGAGAACACTATAACGGTCTAATTTATAGCCGTTGGGAATTTTTGCAGGAATTACCACTATGCCCTTGAACGGTCATATTTTTGTTTTCCTATATATATGGGCATTCTAAACTTCAAGACGATCAATCCTAACACTCTAAAAACTTACTTGAAGATTCTAAGAGTGATTCAAACTTGTTTATGCCTCTCATCCTCTAAGATTCGGATTTGGATCAATAGGCTCAATTTGTACATCTTCCACAAAGTTGTAAACCCTTGTGAGGGATTTTTTGTTTCCTTCTTTCTTATTCAAGAACTTGTATTGGGCGAGTGTTCGGAGAAGCGTAGCCCACTCTCCGTGGTGAAGATCGCCACCAAGGTTAAAGGCGGTTGGAATTGTAATCGGCATTGATCTTCACCGAAGTTAAGAAGATCACACAGTGAAGCCATCAACGGGTTTTTGTTGGTGGAGTGGAGTAGGCCTCGCGTTTTGAGGACCGAACCACTTTAAATCTCGGGTGCACTCTCTCTTGAACTCTAGCTCTTTATTTGCATTGCACCTCTTGATTTAACTTGTGTGCTTGAATTTCATTGTTGATCTCTTAATTTCCAAATTAGGTTTGAGTTTTTCAAAAGGTTAAAACTTGCTAGCAACCTAATAATTTTCACTCCTCATTGTTGCCATTTCGGGACCACCCTTGTAATTTCACTTGGTATCAAAGCCTTAGCTCTTAAAAGATTTTCTTTTCTTAAAATCTTTAGTAATTTTTTTTTTAAATTATAACAAGGGAAAGATCATAAGATCTTTGGCAACTTTCTATTTGTGAAATGACAAACATAAATGGAACCGGACTTCCGGAGGGCCATTCCACAACCAGACCTCCTTTCTTTGATGGGTCCAACTATGGACATTGGAAGACAAGGATGCGCATCTATCTTCTTTCGATAGATGTGGAGCTTTGGCACATTGTTGAAAATGGATACATGTTGCCTTCCAAACCATTTGAAGAATGGAATGTTGTAGAGAAAAGGCATGTAAATCTAAATTACAAAGCAATAAACTCTTTGTTTTGCGCCTTATCTACGGAGGAGTTTAATAGAGTAGCTCTTTTTTATTCCGCCAAGGTTATTTGGGATACACTTGCCGTTACCCATGAGGGAACATCACAAGTTAAGGATTCCAAAATAAACTTGTTAAAGAGCAAATATGAAATGTTTAGAATGGGTCAAAATGAAAGTATTTCCGAAATGTATACCCGATTTTCTAAAATTTCTAATGAATTAGCAAATCTTGGTAAATCTTATCCTACTAATGAGCTTCTGAGTAAATTGCTTAGGTCACTTCCTCCTTATTGGAACCCAAAAGTCACTACCATCCAAGAATCAAAAGATCTCAAGACTCTAACTATGGAGGAGCTTGTAGGATCTCTCATCACCCATGAGATGCTCCTCACTAGCCGACAAGAGGAGAAGAAGCCGAAAGAGAAAGAAAGAGAAAGTCGTTCTCTAGCTCTAAAGGCCTCCAAGACGGACTCATCATCAAGTGATGCGGATAGCGATGAGGAAAAAGCTTTAAGGAAATTTAAAAGCTTATGGAGAAAGAAGCATAAAAAGGATTAAAAGAAGAAGAAAGAAGAAAGTGAAGTTGAGGGAGCTATAAGATGTTACAATTGCAAGAAAACCGGACACAAAAGACCGGAATGCCCTCTTCTCAACTCATCCTCATCAAAATACAAGGGTAAGAAGAAGGATTGGAAGAAGCATAAGGCTCTTGCCGCCGGATGGGATGCTACTAGCACCTCAGGAAAGAGCTCAAGTGAAGGGGAAGAAAATAAAAATGACCTTTGCCTCATGGCACTCTCCCATGAAGTTGAGGTAAATTCTAACCCCTCTTGTTATTCATCAAATAGTGATAGTGAAAAAATATCTTATGATGAATTGTGCTCAACCTTGTATTCTCAAATTTCAAAAAATAAAGTTCTTAAAAAATCTATTTCTAAATTAGAAAATGAACTTAATGTTTTGAAAAATGAATCATCTTCTTCCATATCAAAATCTCAAGCTCAAATTGAAAATTTTAAACTTGAGATTAAAACCCTTAAGGGTTGTTTGGATGAGAAATCTTGCCAACTTCAATATGTGGCAAGCTCTTCCAGAACTTATGAAGATGAAACTAATGATTTTTTAAATCAATTAACCCATCTTCATAATGAAAATGAAAGGTTGAGATTATGTCTCCATGGATTCCTAAATGGTGACAAAATTATTGACATAATCTTAAAGAAGGCTAGTCATAGACCTAATCATGCATTTTATGATAGGACTAGCTTATCCAACCCTCATGTTAGATGCCATTATTGTGGAATAAATGGTCATTACCAATTCCAATGTGCATCTAAGATTAAGGATTGTGGTGGAACCAAGAAATCTTGGATTCCCAAAGCCCCCATATGATCATCTTCATATGTGCTTAGATTAGGGGCTTTTGCTTAATTTTGAATATCTTTTTATGGTTAATTTAATACCCCCTCTTGTAATGAATTTGTTTTCCAAATAGGGGGAGTTCTAGGTTTGTCTTTTTCCTTGAAAAATGGGGAGTTTTAAATTGCATATTTCATCCCTTTGTTTCTCTTTTACCCCAATCTTTTTGATTGATGCCAAAGCGGGAGAGAATTCTAGTGTAAGGAAATAAATGTGCTTTTTATTGAAAAATCCCTTCTGCTTGTCATCATAAAAAAGGGGGCCCACTGGTTTCCATCTTGGCATTCCCATCTTATTTTGATGATTCCAATACACAAGTGATTTATGATCTCTAATGTGTTTGATTGTCTAAGTTGTAGATCACATTGGTGCTAAGACAAGATTGCTTGGATTGAGGCCAAAGAAGCCCGCATTGAACCGCTTATGAAGGCCAAAGACATCGGACATCCAAGACAAATGAAGACTTGAAGAATCCATTGAAGATCAAAGTCATATTAGAATGTATAAGATCTAATCTTAGTTTTAGATCTTAAGAGGCATAAATTAGTTAATCTCACACACCCCTAAAATGTATAAGTGATTGTCCTTGTGGTGTTCCACCACTTTGGAACCCTCATAACAATCCCAAGTTGATGAAATATTGGAAGCCCAGAAACAAGAGTTGAAAATCTGCTGCTGATAGGCTTCTCGGAACTCCGAGAGAATTCTCGAAAGTCCGAGAGAATTCTCGGAGGTCCAGCTCGGAACTCCGAGAGATTCCTCGGAGCTCCGAGAAATGGTCCAGTAGAAATTTTATAACTTCTGTTTGTATTCCCGGAACTCCGAGATTTTTTCTCGGAACTCCGAGAACACTATAACGGTCTGATTTATAGCCGTTGGGAATTTTCCCAGGAATTACCATTATGCCCTTGAACGGTCATATTTTGGTTTTCCTATATATATGGGCATTCTAAACTTCAAGACGATCAATCCTAACACTCTAAAAACTTACTTGAAGATTCTAAGAGTGATTCAAACTTGTTTATGCCTCTCATCCTCTAAGATTAGGATTTGGATCAATAGGCTCAATTTGTACCTCTTCCACAAAGTTGTAAACCCTTGTGAGGGATTTTTTGTTTCCTTCTTTCTTATTCAAGAACTTGTATTGGGCGAGTGTTCGGAGAAGCGTAGCCCACTCTCCGTGGTGAAGATCGCCACCAAGTTTAAAGGCGGTTGGAATTGTAATCGGCATTGATCTTCGCCGAAGTTAAGAAGATCACATAGTGAAGCCATCAACGGGTTTTTGTTGGTGGAGTGGAGTAGGCCTCGCATTTTGATGACCGAACCACTTTAAATCTCGGGTGCACTCTCTCTTGAACTCTAGCTCTTTATTTGCATTGCACCTCTTGATTTAACTTGTGTGCTTGAATTTCATTGTTGATCTCTTAATTTCCAAATTAGGTTTGAGTTTTTCAAAAGGTTAAACTTACTAGCAACCTAATAATTTTCACTCCTCATTGTTCCCATTTCGGGACCACCCTTGTAATTTCAATGACTTTGATTTTCTAGGGAGTCATGCTGGAGATGATGGGTCGGGGGACTTTATACTGGTTTTGAATGCTTGATTTGGTCACAAACTCTATTGTGGATGTGGGTGCAAATTCTGCTAAGGATTTCGGTTCAGATTCCGCTGGGGATTTGGGTTCGAATTCCGCTGGGGATTTTCTCGTAGACCCTTCTGAAGATTTTTTGTGTTTCGTAGTTCCGAGATCATATGTCCTCTGTTGAGGGCCGGGTACGAAAAATTCTCTGGAGTCAAGAGGCACATAATTCGCTAGGAAAATGAAATGCGCAACTCTTTGGGGATCCGAATATTTCTTGGAGGGAAAGTCGATATTTTATCGATGAATTGGAGAATCGACTCTGAAGGGGATGTAAACATCCACCGATAGTGTCAAAATTGGTCGTGTTTGACCGAGTTTTGATGAATCCGTTGACAGACGGATTGTACTAGCATGAATTTGGGTCTACGGGAGATTGAAAGGTCTCCGTTCACCTTGGCCCTGCTAGGGATTACTCGTCTGGTTGGGGAAGAGGACCAAAGGCACACGTTCTCTATGGGGAGTTTAAACGTATGCGAATTGCTGGTGAGGAGGACATGAGGATGATATGAACAAAACTAGCATTTGCCGGGGAAAAGGGATTCTCCAATTGCTTAGAATGGCGTTTGGATTGATGATCGAGTGAGTCCAACTATGCTGGTGAATCGATGTTCTGTCTAACAGATGTAGGGTTTTGATTCTACTGGGGAGAGAGATTGCTCTAATGGAGAGTTTTTGGTTGGCAAAGGATTGCCTTGCAAATTTTCCAATAGTGAGTAAGCATTGGTATGCTCAGCTGGGGAGATAACTGGGCAAAGGATTTGACGCAACGGGAGACTCTTGTTGGAGTGATTGGACTCTGCAGGGATGATATAAGATATATTGGATTGTTTCCAAGGATCTCGTAATCATGCTTCTAGGAGATTTTGATAGGGGTTTGATGCCTCAAGAATGTCCTATACGGACTCTGCAAAGAAGGATGTGCAAATCCTTGATTTTTCAAGAGAAGGGAAAACCTGATTCTGCTGGGGATACTCCGAATAAATGCATTTGAAAATCCTGGGGACTGCCCAGAGAGTTGATTTGATTCACTGTTGGAAGATTAGCAAAATTCGCGAGAGAATTGCTTTCAAAACGGGCGAGAAATGGTGAAAATGGGCAAAATGGGGGAATATTCCCCAAAATTGGGAAAATATTCCCCCAATTCGCCCTTAGCAAAATTCGGGAGGGTCATACAGGTATATATATCCGTATGACCTTTATTTCATTCATTTCTTCTTCGCTTGAGTTGTTTTCTCTGAGGTTTTTGAGTTTTCTTCGCGTTCTTCGCGCGCTTCCTGAGTTTTCTTCAGTTTTTCACATATATGGTGCGTCGGCCTCATATTCGAGGGAGAGATATAGGGCAGGAGTCCTCTGGGGATGAGGAGCAGGCTCACGTTCCATGGTACCGAGGTACACTTTTGAGAGGCACAACTACTCATATCTCGCGATTATATCGCAGCGGAGAGGTATGTCCTTTGAATTATGCTTTTTCATGATTCCTAGATCTTAAGAATGTATTTAGCTTTGATGTTTGCTCTCCTTTCAGTAGTATAACTCTTTCAGTTGTCTCTCGTGATTTTTTTACAGGCCCTTCCTATTATGGTTACGAGAGTATCAGGTAGATATACTAGGACTAGATGGGATGACCTGCATCCTCGGGCTCGAGCGTATATCGTGGGGATAGGTCTGGATAGATTCGTCCATACTGATTCAGAGGGGGTGGGTGCAGGCTTTGTACTGGTGCTCCCTGAGCGGGGGTGGGACACGACCCACACTTTTCACTTTCTGATCGGGGAAGTTATGATGACTCTTGTGGCCTTTTCCACACTGACAAGACTTAGGATGGGAGGGATTCCCATTCTGCCAACTGATGTTACAGAGGCAGAGGTTAGAGAGCTCCTGGGAGTGCCAGAGCAGGATCTGCAGGATGAGCCCGGTAAGCCTCCACATGCTTCCTTGTCGAGGTTACAGATGAGCCGATTAGATCACTGGCAGGCGAGGCCAGAGGTGCAGGAGGACGACTACTACCACCAGCTGGCAAGGAGCTTTGTTATGCCCCTTCTGGGGTGCACCTTGTTCAGCAACACAGGGAACACGGTCCGGAGAGAGTTTCTGAGCATTGTCCGCAACATTGACAGGCTTCCGGACTATGACTGGGGAGGAGCGGCTTACGCTTATCTGATCAAAGAGATGGACACTATCTCGAGACGGGTCGCACTCGTTGTGTGGCCTCTGGTACATATGGGCGGTACGCTTCTTTCCCTTCTCTCTTTAATTTTGAAGTTGTTCCGGTTGCTCCTTTTAATTCATAGTTTGTGATATGAATTGTTTAAGCAACTACATTTGACTTTTGACTTTGATGACTCTGAATAGGCATGGGCCTACGAGTGCTTTGACCTTCTTGCCCCTTTACCAAGGGAGCCGGCGAGAGTTTTCTTTCTAGTGTAGATGTGTTTGATGGTTGGACAGACGGGATCTCATCCCCTATACTCGGTGGAGCAGGTTCGTCGAGTGATAGACCGGATTCAGCTAGATGTCGTGAGTACTTCAAATTGCTTTCATTTTCAGCACTGCACCTTCTTTTTGTTTTGAATTGTATCCATGCATGTGACACATGGTCTGTGCCTCGACAGGTCCGATGGAGACCTTTGGATGATCATGAGGAGATCACGAGAGACGAGTACGCGCATGCCAGGAGCGTTGCTCGGACGACAGTGGCTTTCCTCTGCCACTTGGGGCCAGCTGTCTACTTGCCAGGAAGGATAGCCAGACAGTCGCTTGGGCATGAGAGTTAGGGGATTCCCCCTGATCTGCTTGGGAGCTTGAGGGTTCTAGATTGGTTACCTGCAGCCCAGCTAGAGATCCAGCGGAAACAGGGATTCGACGTCCCAGAATACCGCTTCCGATCCAGAGATTACAGAGCATGGGCCTTTGTAGAGCTGATGGGTCCTCTGACCTTAGGAGAGGTATTCTTCTATACCTTCCTTTTTGTTTTTGCTTTCGATACTTGCCTTTTGAAATTTGATTGAATCATCCTATTTTCTAAAGGAGGGTGAGGAAGATGCCGCCCCTGAGGCTCCTATATTTGTAGGGGAGCCTTATGATGAGGGCAGGGCTACTCAGGAGGATATCAGAGCCACGGGCGTCAAGGTCAGAGGTGGTCCGGTGATTAGAGAGCCTGCACCTGCTGCGCCAGTGTCAGCGAGCAGGGCGGAGAGAGAGGGGCCTGTTACCCGCAGCAGGGGAAAGGAGCCAGTGGAGGCGTCTTCTTCGAGGTCTACTTCTCCAGAGAGGCCAGCTCCTCCTCCACCGATTGTGCCAAGAGTACCTGCTCGAGGTTTTAGCAGACGAGTTCGTCATCCGACCTTGTTAGGAGCTGGTCCTTCTTCACTTCCTGAGTACTATCCGATGCCAAGGTTGGTCGATACCGTCCTGTGATAGGAGAAGAGAGTTTGAGTTGGTTTGGCCACCAGGGGCTATAGGATATCCCATTCCAAAGACCTTCGCCAGGGTAAGTGAATTGGATTATGCATTTATTTCAGAGTTTGAAATTTGCTTGCATATTTGATTGGATTTTTCCTTGAGATTGCAGATTCCTCATCATCAGGCGAAAGACCTGCATTTAGTGGGTGCTTGAGGAGTCTAGCTGGTGAGCAGATTGGCGTCAGCGAGCAGATAGAGGCGGCTCGATGTGAGGACAGACGGCTCATCCTTGCGCTCCTGCAAGAGAATGAGACCTTGAGACAGAGGCTGGAGGCATACGAGGGTCAGCCAGCCAGACAAGTATAAGAGTTTGTCTTTGTCTCTGATTTTTGAAATTATGCACATATGTCTTGATATATTTTTGAGATCCTGACGTACTTGTGGGTTCAGGAGGAGGATGTGTACAGGCCGACGATGCCTATACTAGATGGTCATGATAGCACTGATGAAAGAGACGATGAGTCTGACGAGGACTACGTCGCAGAGGCGGAGGACCCAGAGGCTGATGATACTTCCCTACCTGACAGAAGATGGGGAAAGAGACCTGAGACAGAGCACCCCTTCGGCAAATAGGGTGAGGATCAGAGTAGGTCCTGGAGGCATGTTTGCTCATCATCCTACCAACCAAAGGCTGGTCCTAGTGATAGAGCAGCCGCAGCTACTGCAGCAGAGTCAGGTTCGACCCGAGATTTGCTCGATATTGGGATGGGGTATAGCTCACTAGACCACTTGTTGGGTGATATCTCTATTCTCCTCCCAGGGGAGTCTTCAGTTTCTCAGCCGAGGGCAGATGCTTCGTCCACCCCAGGGATAGTTCTGGATCTTCCAGATCAGGGTCCTAGAGATCCTCCACCATCCAAGCAATGATTTTATGTTTCTCTCTTTTAGGTTCCCTCAGTTGGGGATGACATGTATTTCTTTTTTGTATTGATCAGACATATATATGGATCCGTTTTGTTTTGTTTTCTTTAATCTACAATTGTTTGTGTTGTTGTATTGAAAATAAAGAGTATTTTTGTATAAATAGACATCTGTTCCAGATGGGTATTTATACAAAAATGCCCCTAGTATAGTTCTTTAAACAACTTGGATTTTGAGAATTTGCATTAGTTGCGAAGGCTAACTTGATTTTGAGCATTTTGCATTATTAGCGAAGGCTAGTAATGCAAAATGCCCCTTGCATGGTTTATTAATGATTTGATCATGCATTTTGTATTATTAATCATATTTCTATGATTAATAATACAAAATGCCCCTAGTGTATTCATTCCAAGGAACAAATGTAGCAATTTCATTGCAAATAAAAATAGAAATACATTCTGAGTGTCCCTGACTGTGAAGTTATATTTTTCTGTGCATAGAGCACCTGGCTGGATCTTGAGATCTGTACATGAAGCACTGAGCTGGATCTTAACCTTCTGAGACTGTGTACACGGAGTACTGAGTTGGATCTTGACCTTCTGAGATAATAGAATTCACTGTGTCTTCCTTCCCTGCATGATTACCTTTGCTGGTTTAATGACTTAGATGAGGAATATGAGCTTTTCTTTTCTGAATTCCCAGGTTGGGAGGAAAGGAGGGAGACTCGATTTTATTGAAACAAATGCTTTTGATTTATTTAGGTAAGTCGAAACCCTAGATAGATGATTTTGAATGTTCTTACGCATAGGCAGTGTTCCCTGCTTCTGGGTTTTAATCATGGTCCAAAGACCCTTTAGATTGTTTGAAGTATTAACTCATCTTGTTTTGGACCAAAGAATCCCTTGTTTGGTCTTTCCAAAGGCATGCCCTGTCGACAATTAAATTGTCCTTTGCAAATTTTAAACTTAACGGACCGTTTATACCTTAACTTTTGCTAGAAACATGGTTCCTGTTGTGTTTCTACAGGCATGATTACCCTAATTTTTGCCTAAGCCGCCCTTTCGGGTTTTCGAATTAGCGGATCTTCAGATCTTCTTATTCTGGACATTGAGAAGACTTGTGGGGATCCTGAAAAGATTTGTTGGTTTCACCAACGGCGACCAAGCCTGAAAGGATCAGATTGCCTACGTACCCCAAGGAAAGGTTGGGATCACGTATGCATAGTTAATGGCTTTTCTGTGGGAAAAAGGGATCAAAGGGGTAATATGAAGGGTTTTGTTGGCTTCGCCAAAGTGGGTGACCGAACCTGGGTTTGTCAGGCTGCCTATGTACCCCAAGAAAAGGTTGGGATCAGGTCTGCGTAGTTCGTGCTTTTCTGTTGAGGAGCAAGGGTGAAAGGGTGAGTCATTTGGGCTTTGGTTGGCAGAAAAAGGCCTTTTGTATTTCAAGAGTAATATCTTTTTAATTGATCGAGGTTGGTGGGTTCAAGAATTCTATTCGCATTTTGGTCAAGAGATCTGACGGCTTTTCCAGAAAAGATTTCATCAACGATGTAGGGGCCAGACCAGTTTGGTCTAAACTTTCCCCGTGGATCGAAGACAGAAGCTCGACATTCTCTAAGCACCATATCCCCTTCTCTAAGTTCTTGAATACGAATTTTCTTGTTTAAATCTCTTTCTATTCTGTGCTGATAGCCTTGTACATGGTACACTGCTTTCAACCTTTTCTCATCCATCATACACAACTCTTGATGACGAATGCAGGCCCATTCAGATTCTGATGAACTACTTTCCATCAGGATTCTGAGTGACGGGATTTTTAACTCGATAGGTAGGACAGCATCCATGTCATACGTGAGTGAGTAAGGAGTGGCTCCTGTGGATGTACGGACAGACGTTCTGTATGCCCAAAGTGCTAACGGGACTTTGCTTGACCAGTCTTTATAAGATCGAGTCATTTTCCAAAGAATAGTCTTGATATTCTTGTTGGCTGCTCCGACAACACCATTAGTTTGAGGCCAGTAAGGAAATGACTTATGGTGCTTGATTCTAAATTCTTCGCACACTGATGTTACTTCTTTCTTGAAATGCGATCCATTGTCCGATATCAGCTGGTGAGGGACTCCATACCTACAGATGATGTTGGCCCTGATGAACTTAGAGACTGATGGTGATGATATTGAAGCGTACGATTGTGCTTCTATCCACTTAGTGAAGTAATCGATCGTGACAAGTATGTATTCGTGCCCATTGGATGACTTAGGAGAGATCTTGCTAATGATGTCAATAACCCAAACAGAGAAAGGCTACGGAGATGTAAGCGAGTTAAGCTCTAATGGTGGTACATGTATCAGGTTAGCATGGATCTGACATAAGTGACATGTTTTGACAAACGACAAGCAATCTGCTTCAAGGATAGTCTAGAAGTAACCAAGGCAAAGATCTTCCGTGGTAACATCTTGTTGTTCATATGAGGACCACAGACACCGAAGTGAACATCTTCTAAGATTTCTGCGGCTCTATCTTCATTAATACAAAGGAGTTGGACTCCGTCAAATGATCTGCGGTAGAGATCTCCTCCACAAATGACATATCAGGATGCCAGTTTCTGTAATGCTCTTTTCTCCTTTAAAGAGGCCTCTGGGGTGTGTCCCCTGCCGGAGATAAGATTTCTGATATCGAAATATAATGGTTTCCCATCTGGACATCTGGCCTCTATCTGAACCACGTGTACTTGGGCTGGGACAACATGTCGCTTTATTGCCAAAGAACAGACCTTAACCCTGACTGGAATGTCAACCATGGATGCGAGAGTGGCCAAAGCATCTGCGAATCTATTTCTCAATCTAAAGATGTAGGTGAAACTGATGTTGTGGAAACTCTTCATTAGACTAGTAAGATAAGTGTGGTACAGAATCAACCTATCTTCTTTTGTGAGCCATTTTCCGTTTGTTTGACAAATGATTAACAGAGAATCTCCGTACACATCGAGGTCTTGTACTTCCAATGACAAGGCTGCTTCTAGACCGGCTATGCAAGCTTCATACTCAGCCACATTGTTTGTATAGTCGAACTCTAATTTGATAAAGATTAGTATATGATCGTGCTGAAGTGAGACAAGGACGATACCAATCCCTTTGCCTTCTGAATTTGATGCTCCATCAAAGTACATGGTCCATGTAGTGAGGCTGGGTACATCTCTGATTGACATGATTTCTTCATCTGGAAACTCACGGTTCAGTTCTGTATCTTCAGTGGGTGCATCAGCTAACTGTTCTACAATGATTCTGCCTTTGACAGACTTTTGGGTGACATATGTGATGTCGAACTCTGACAACAACAACAACCAATGAGCGGTTCTGCCAACCAGGGCTGGTTTCTTGAAGAGATATGAGGAAGATCCTCTGTGGTAGCAGATAGTGTCTAAGCCTTTGGGTGGCCCATACTAATGCTAGACAGGTTTTCTCCAATTGAGTGTAATTCAGTTCATATTCCAACATCTTCTTGCTGAGATAATAAACTGGCGTTTCCTTTCTTATTTCTAGATCTTCTTGAGCCAACATACATCTGAGGGACGTGTCCGTGGTTGAAAGATACAGAAGGAATGGTCATCCGGTGACTGCTGGTCATAGAACCGGTGGTTATGACAGACATTCTTTGATTTTCTCAAAGGCTTGCTGACATTCGGGATTTCACTGCTTGGATGCATTTTTCTTCAGAAGCTTGAAGATCGGTTGACATGTACTGGTGAGTTGAGTGATGAAACGACTCAAGTACTGAAATTTTCCTAAGAATCCTCTAACTTCTTTTTCTGTCTGCGGAGATGGCATCTCCTAAATGGCTTTGACTTTAGAGGGGTCCACCTCGATTCCTCTGTGGCTGACAAGGAAACCCAGTAGTTTTCCAGAAGTAACTCCAAAAACACACTTGTTTGGGTTAAGCCGGAGCTTGTATTTTGCAATTCTCTTGAAGAATTTTCTCAGGGCGCGGACATGATCTACTCAATCCTTGGCTTGGACAATCATGTCGTCAACGTTTACCTCTACTCCTTGTGGATCAGGTCATGTAAGAGGGTAGTTGCAGCCCTGTGATAAGTTGCACCAGCATTCTTGAGACCGAAAGTCATCACTCTGTAGCAGTAGGGTCCCCATTGTGTAGTAAATGTTGTCTTGGTCTTGTCTTCTGGAGCCATCTTTATCTGGTTGTATCCTGAGAAACCATCCATGAAGGAGAGCAAGGCATGACCTGTCGTGTTATCAATAAGGATGTCGATGTGAGGCAAAGGAAAGTCATCCTTTGGACTGGCCTTGTTTAGATCTCTGAAATCGATACAGCAGCACAGTCATCCATCCTTCTTAGCTACAGGAATGATGTTCGCTAACCACTCAGGATATGTGACAACCTTTAGAAATCCTTCTTTCGATTGGTTTGTCACGTCGTCCTTGATTTTGAGAAGCCATTCCGGCCTCATCTTTCTGAGCTTCTCCTTCTTCAGCTTAGGTTATGGATAGATAGGGATATGATGCTGGACAATGTCCTCACTTAATCATCGCATGTCATTGTATGACCAGGCAAAGACTTCTTTGAATTCATTTAACAATTTGATTAATTCTGCTAATTCTTCAGGGGATAAGGTTTTGCCAATCTTAATCTCCTGAAGCAGGGATCCAGTGCCTATGTTAATAGTTTCAAACTCATCTTCTAATGGTTTTGCTCGACGTTGCTTCCTTCGTTTGATTAAGTTTTTAATCTCGAGGGGAGTTTCATCTGTATCCTCATCTGAGGAGGTTTGTTCGATGTTATTTAAAGCATTAGTTTCAATATCATCAAGAGACAAAGGCGAGTAAAGAGAAAGTTGTTTGATTGATTCATAAGATGTATTCGAAGAACTGACTGACGCGCCTTCTGTTGGCTTGCCGTGGGGATCTGACAGGATGGCATGAACTTCTAAGTCTTCGTCACCTCGAACTGTGATAACTCTGCTACCTTTCATGAACTTGAGCTTTTGATAAAAGACGAGGGTACAGCTCCCACTTTGTGAAGTCAGGGTCGTGCTAACAACAAATTGAAGGAGGACTTGATGTCGAGTACTTGGAATTTGACATCAAAGGTTTCACCATCCATGAATATGATAGTGGATAGGGTTTCGACTACATCTTGTTGGGAGTTGTCGAAGGCCATGATGCCCTGATCAGACGGAGTGAAGTCGCTGGGACTGAAACCAATAGTTGTGGACGTGCTCAGCGAACAGATGTTCATGGCTGAACCATTGTCCACGAGTACGGCAAGTATCTTCTTATGATTACATAATATAGTAACAAGGAGAGGCTTGGAGTGATTCTTTCCATCAAGGGTTAGATCTGACTGCTGCAACCAAATTTGTAAGTTGCTCGGGTGTAGTGTCTCTCGAAACATGGGAAGTCTACAAACTTTTGAGAACTTCTCTATGTTTAAGGGAAACCATCAGTAGTTCCCAAAGCGAGGTATCTGCCTGAGTCTTGCTGATTTGCCTGATGATGTTCAGATCTTCCTGATTGACTTTCGTGTATCGACCTTTTGTTTGACAGCGTCGATCTGCTAGTCTGACCTGAGTTCCAGAGGTTTGTAGTTTCTACCGCCCCTCGTGAGATGTCCAACCTCTAAGGTTTTAGGCCCATTGATTCCGAGATCTGCTAATGACAGGATGTGGGACCCGATCCCGCGAGAGGGGTGGGGCGCGAGCCGCCACGCTCTCTCTTGGTCTCTCGTACCCACGCGATTGGTGTGTGCTCTTTTATTATTGATTTTAATTCGTCTTTTATGTGAACTTAGGATCACTACGGTAATCTGAATTCCACACAAAAGAGAGTGACAGAGTCGCCACCTAGATGTGGGATCTAGGACCCATAATTAACCAGAAATCTAGACTCGCTACCTGGTTACAAGAATGGAAGGTATGAGGAGTTATCCACCACATGCACCATTCCTGCCCGATAATCGGTCTTCAATTCCAAAAGTTAACTCTTTTGAATTTCTTTTAACTGGCTCATTTAACTCTATGTTAGTGTGCTAACTATGTGACATGCATCCTATGATCTAATTTCAATGTAGATCCTAAATGTGTATCTTGATTTCTTAATTTGTTTGAATTCAATCTAAGTGGATGTTCTCCTAAAATTCTAATTTCATGGAAAGTCCTAAGTGATTTAATTAAGAATTTACAAGAAAATTAATATACAAAACCCCACAATTTGTTGTGGAGCCGACTCGTGGTTGGTATGCCATCAAGCATCCAAGCTGCCTACGTACCCAAGCCACACTGGGATCAGAGTCGACGTAGTTCGGTGCACCTGAACTAAGCTACTTATGCCTAACTCATCTAGGACACCGATCTAGACTGGATTGACTGTTTCAACAGTTTTAAGAGAAATTATTTAATTCAAGTTGAAGATTTTATTATCGTAGGACTTCATCTAAGATGCTATATGGTCCTATCTAAGTGCAAGACATCCCTTTGACTAATGCAGGTGAACCTACATCCTAGGTAACTAGGCTTGTCCTATGAGAAAAGTGAGGTGACTAGTGTAACTAGATCTATGGCACGGTTGCTATCTATAGCAAACGCCCGTGATGAGGCTGGACTCCTAACTTTAGGACTCCCTAAAACCTAGGACACGACATGACGCAAATGTTCGTAAATAGGGCTCTAATGGTTCTTACGATGGAAACCGCAATCCAACGGTTCTGAAAGACATGATGTAAATTGATTCAATTTACTGAAGTTAATGATTTTCAGATTTCAAGGATTTTCGGTTCCTAAACATCTAAGGAATACCAAAGTCTCTATGGTTCGCAAGTTTCGAACTCGAATCACAACCATGTAAGGGAATCATGTTCTCAACCCTTGTATAATTTAGCACGTAAATTATAGTATCTTATTGCCTGGCATATTTCTCAGGATTTTCGTGGACAGTGGATCTCGGAGCCAATATCATACTATAATTTACGCACTCCAATTATGCTGGATCGATTGCAATTAGTATACGATTATGGTTACAATCTCGGCAGTTAAATTGTCACAGCATAGCCAATTTACAAAGGCAATCTATGAACCCTAAGGTTTCTGTTTCAAAAAGTTAGGGATTGAATTTATGATGAAAATTTAAGGTTTTTTGGAGATTTTTACTGACTTTTGTATTGGTTTGCTATTAAATTGTGATTTAATATCAATAAGACCAGATTGTTAGGAATACACAGTAACCCTAAGCAATCGAAATCCAAATCAGTTAAAACTTTTCCAGTAACAAGATATGGATAATTCTAACTTATTGGAAAAATTTCTTGAACTATCATTAAGATTTGATATGAATTTCGGATTTTCCAAAATTTAAATCAGATTATAGATTAACACATCAACTTGTAGCATCTCAATTGCAAATTAATCCAAAATTTCACAGAATAAAGATAATCATTAGATTAGACTACTCTATGACTTTCACGAATGTTTATTACGATTTGATTCCAATTGAAATTCACACAAAAATCGGATGAAACCAAAGAATTACTTAAAAAGCAAACCTAATAGTATCCTAAAATCAAATAAAAATATCCAGTAGATATATAATAGATTAAAAAAATTTCTATCAAAATTTCAAAACTTAAAAATTAAATCTCCTCCATAAAATTGATTTTTAAATAGAAAAGGGGAATTTGTTTCCTAGAAATTGAAACCCATTTATAAAAAAAAATTACAAAACCATATTAAAACCTTGCAAAACCAATTTAAAATTTTTATCTAACATTCCAGTAACCTAAGTTACTGGTTTCTAAAGAAAATTTTCAAAAATTTACTAATTTAATACGAAAAAGAATTACAGCACGTAAAACGAAAAAGCATTTAGAAAACCAATAAAAAAACCTTTTTTCGAAAAAAAAATCTCATGAAAATTCAATTTATTATTGAAAATTAATTCTGGAGATTTTCATTAATTTTTAAAATATTTTGATATTTATTAAAAATTGCCGAAATTTAAAATAATTTAAAACCTGATAAAAAACTTCAAAAAAATCCGAAATTTTTTGGGTATTCTGGAAATCAAAACATTAGTTTGGAAATAAGATTTTATAAATTTTGGACATGGTTTGATATACTTTTCGATTCGTTCATCAAGAAATAACCCCTTTCGGGGTTATTGTTTGAAAATTATAATGAAAATTAAAACGGCCAAAAAAAGTTATTTTGTAGAAATCCCAAAAAAAAATCAGTTTTTAAAGAAACCCACGTTTTCTAACACTTGCTTTGATAATCCGATTTAAATCCATATTGAATAAAAAAACGAAAGAAAACCATTATTAAATGGAGGAAATTTAATTTTTGGGTAAAATTTTGGATTTTGAAAACTCATAATCTATATTATAACATACTGGAATTTCAAGAAAAAATTCATTGATTTTATCTATCAAAAGTAAAACCCTAGCATGCTTTTCTACTTTTGATATTACAAAGATAAAGATCCTACCGTTGATCGCGCTCCTTGTCTCTAGGGTGCGTAGATCTGAGCTATACGCTTTGTCGCACCCTTTTATATGATGAAGAAAACCCAAAGAACACTCCAATAATTCTTGATTGCGTGATGCTTTGGAGAAGAAGAAGGAATTCAAGAATTACTTTTGTGAAGAACACTTGAGAGAGAGATCACACTTCAAGAGAAAATAGATTTTTTTCTTTTTTCTTCTTGGGAGGAGAGAGAAAAAATGAATTTTGATCTTTTTCCAATCCTTTTTAGGATTGTTTGCTTTGATTTTTATACAAAAAAGCTAGGGTTAAGAGAGAAATAGTAGTTCCCAATGTGAGAGCTCTCATTTTTGGCTTCTTTCCAATTTTCCTCTCTTGCTTGCTTTCTTTCTTTTTTCCAAATTGGATTTGATTACAATCTTAATTTATTGTCAATCAAGACATGCTATTCTTTATTCCACATTGCTTCTTTAGAAGAAAACCTTTTTTAAGCAATCATTCATCTTTTCCTTCTTTCCTTCTTTTCTTTATTTTATTCTTTTTATTTTTCTTTTAACAAATATGATGTCACCATTGTGACATCATCAAGGTTGGATGCTCAATTCATGTGGGTCAGCCATGTGGGGCGCCCACCATGGTGGTCGACCCATATGGGTGAACCCACATGAGCTCCATCTTTACGGGCTTTAGCCCAATGGGCCATTTCACACGGGTTTCGGGTTTTTCCGTAAAAATTCAATAAAATCTTTCTAAATTCAACATTCTATATATGGACCCAACCCATTTGACATTTATGGTGCATCCCTCACACATGATAGAACCATCTTTTTTGGGAAAATAATTTTTAGGACCAAAATGCCTCTATTTGACAATTACACATCCAAATGCGACCAAAATACCCTCAGATTGGTTCACCCCTAAAGGGAAAAATTAAAAAAGGAAAGTCTTTGTGGTCAAACTTCAAAAATAGAAACTTTTAAAATTGAGTCCTTTCGATGAGCAATATTAAACAGAATCATTTGGTATCCCCTGAAAATACCCAAAATGCCCTCAACACTTAGAATTTCCAAATTAAGCGAAACTCCTGAGAAATTCTAAATTTAGCAGGTTTTCCAAAATTCAGGAAATCATTCATAATCTCTCAGACATATTTCGGGGATCAAAAGAAATACACAGGAAAAGACCAAATTACCTCGAGGTGCTAGAATTTGGCGAGACTAGGGAAAATCCTGAGAAATTCTAAAAATAGCAGATTTTCGAGAATTTATGAACGGACTCAAGATTTCTTAGACACAACTTAGGGACCAAATATGATATGTTTGGAAATGTCTAAAATACCCCCGAAGTGCAAGACTAAGAGAAAATCTTGAGAGATCTACATTTAGCAGGTTTTCCAAAACTTAAGCTCTTGCAATTGTTGGAGGATAAGAGCCAAGGTATCAGCAGTGGTATTGGACCGGGTATTTCTCGAGCTTTCAGCCACAGGAGCTGATGGAGGAAGTGGTGCAGAATCTGGATCAACAACAGAAGGTTGTGGAGAGCCAGGCCTCATTTGTAATAATGAATTGATCAGGACCTGAAAATATTAGACATGGCTATGACAGTTCCTGGAATGGAAACAAGGAATATAAAGTATACGCTTGACATTTAAGGCGCGCTCTCTTCTTGACGATTGAAAGATGGTTATGGGTTAAACAAGCAATTGAAATGACATAATGAATCCCATAATGACTGAGACACGATGATGGCGACACGAATGCACTAGGGGATGCCCCTAGTTTAAGGGTCATGGGAATAGACTCTGAGAGGCTTATCGAAATAATCTTGTAAAAGGTTACCCCTAGAGTGAGAAGAGACCAATGATATAAACAAGATTTGATCATCTGGACCAGGTATGATCAGATCATGAGATTGCATAATCGAAAGATTGTGAGATTTTGTTCCTGCCAGTTAGGGGATGGTATGACGATACGATCGAATCGTATGACAGAAGAATGAAAGACACACGATCAAAAGATTAGATGAGATTGCATAGGATTGCTTTCAATGGGTAGATCAGGAATGACTAATCCTATGAGATCTTTGGAAATGATGGGATTTATATCCTAACCCCAAAGGGAAAGTTTTTAATCTTCGTACATTTTAACAGTGTTACCTGAATGCATCAAAGCCTAATCCTAATCTAGCGGAGTGGAGAGAGGATCTCGACTCATGACTTTGTTTGTGTACTTAAGGACCGATCGTAGCCATTGGAAGATGGACTACGGCCTAATCTAGACACAAAAGGGTAGGATATCCTAAGCTAGGCTCACACACGTGATGCACGTGTGTTCGTATACTACATGCATGTGTTGGTTAATCTAGGGGTAAGGCCAAGAGTTCCCTTAGCGCGAATCCGTGCTCAATATACTGTACCAGTGTCCGTCGTATTAGTACGTGAACAAGAGATCCGTTTACGCACCATAAAGGTGCTAGGCTAAGGGTGGAATGCTTCTCTAGCACAGAGGCACCAGGTGATGAAATCCCAGTCAACTATGCTAGATAACACTCCGGGTTCCTAAAATAGGATGTGTGTGCATGTGAGATGCAAGGGTTTAGATGCAAGTGATGTAAGTGTGTGCAATAAGTTTGTGCAATCTATGATGCCTTCAGGTTTTGTTAGATTAAGTTTGAGAATGATGTGATGAGAAGATAAAACATACAAACTAATCTAACAAGTATATAAGATATAGAGTTTTCATGAGCCAGTTAAATTAAATTCAAATGAGTTATCCTTTGAAGTTTTAATGAAGTTAGGTGGTCCCCAGCAGAGTCGCCAAACTGTGGGACCCGATCCCGCGAGAGGGGTGGGGCGCGAGCCGCCACGCTCTCTCTCGGTCTCTCGTACCCACGCGATTGGCGTGTGCTCTTTTATTATTGATTTTAATTCGTCTTTTATGTGAACTTGGGATCACTAAGGTAATCTGAATTCCACACAAAAGAGAGTGACAGATTCGCCACCTAGATGTGGGATCTAGGACCCATAATTAACCAGAAATCTAGACTCGGTACCTGGTTACAAGAATGGAAGGTATGAGGAGTTATCCACCACATGCACCATTTCTGCCCAATAATCGGTCTTTAATTCCAAAAGTTAACTCTTTTGAATTTCTTTTAACTGGCTCATTTAACTCTATGTTAGTGTGCTAACTATGTGACATGCATCCTATGATCTAATTTCAATGTAGATCCTAAATGTGTATCTTGATTTCTTAATTTGTTTGAATTCAATCTAAGTGAATGTTCTCCTAAAATTCTAATTTCATGGAAAGTCCTAAGTGATTTAATTAAGAATTTACAAGAAAATTAATATACAAAACCCCACAATTTGTTGTGGAGCCGACTCGCGGTTGGTATGCCATCAAGCATCCAAGCTGCCTACGTACCCAAGCCTCACTGGGATCAGAGTCGACGTAGTTCGGTGCACCTGAACTAAGCTACTTATGCCTAACTTATCTAGGACACCGATCTAGACTGGATTGACTGTTTCAACAGTTTTAAGAGAAATTATTTAATTCAAGTTGAAGATTTTATTATCCTAGGACTTCATCTAAGATGCTATATGGTCCTATCTAAGTGCAAGACATCCCTTTGACTAATCCAGCTGAACCTACATCCTAGGTACCTAGGCTTGTCCTATGAGAAAAGTGAGGTGACAAGTGTAACTAGATCTATGGCACGGTTGCTATCGATAGCAAACGCCCGTGCTGAGGCTGGACTCCTAACTCTAGGACTCCCTAAAACCTAGGACACGACATGACGCAAATGTTCCTAAATAGGGCTCTAATGGTTCTTACGATGGAAACCGCAATCCAACGGTTCTGAAAGACATGATGTAAATTGATTCAATTTACTGAAGTTAATGATTTTCAGATTTCAAGGATTTTCGGTTTCTAAACATCTAAGGAATACCAAAGGCTCTATGGTTCGCAAGTTTCGACCTCGAATCACAACCATGGAAGGGAATCATATTCTCAACCCTTGTACAATTTAGCAAGTAAATTATAGTATCTTATTGCCTGGCATATTTCTCAGGATTTTCGTGGACAGTGGACCTCGGAGCCAATATCATACTATAATTTACGCACTCCAATTATCCTGGATCGATTGCAATTAGTATACGATTATGGTTACGATCTCGGCAGTTAAATTGTCACAGCATAGCAAATTTACAAAGGCAATCTATGAACCCTAAGGTTTCTGTTTCAAAAAGTTAGGGATTAAATTTATGATGAAAAGTTAAGATTTTTTGGAGATTTTTACTGACTTTTGTATTGGTTTGCTATTAAATTGTGATTTAATATCATTAAGACCAGATTGTTAGGAATACACAGTAACCCTAAGCAATCAAACTCCAAATCAGTTAAAACTTTTCCAGTAACAAGATATGAATAATTGTAGCTTACTGGAAAAATTTCATGAACTATCATTAAGATTTGATATGAATTTTGGATTTTCTAAAATTAAAATCAGATTATAGATTAATACACCAACTTGTAGCATATCAATTGAAAATTAATCAAAAATTTCACAGAATAAAGATAATTATGAGATTAGACTACTGTATTACTTTCACGAACGTTTATTACGATTTGATGCCAATTGAAATTCACACAAAAATTGGATGAAACCAAAGAATTACTTAAAAAGCAAACCTAATAGTATCCTAAAATCAAATAAAAAATTCCAGTAGATATATAATAGATTATAAAATTTTCTATCAAAATTTAAAAACTTAAAAATTAAATCTCCTCCATAAAATCGATTTTTAAATAGAAAAGAGGAATTTGTTTCCTAGAAATTGAAACCCATTTATTAAAATAAATTACAAAACCATATTAAAACTTTGTAAAACCAATTTAAAATTTTTATCTAACATTCCAGTAACCTAAGTTACTGGTTTGTAAAGAAAATGTTCAAAAATTTACTAATTTAATACGAAAAAGAATTACGGCACGTAAAACGAAAAAGCGATTAGAAAACAAATAAAAAAACCTTTTTTCGAAAAACAAATATCATGAAAAATTCAATTTATTATTGAAAATTAGTTCTGGAGAGTTTCATTAATTTTTAAAATATTTTGATATATATTAAAAATGGCCAAAATTTAAAATAATTTAAAACCGGATTAAAAAAATTCAAAAAAATCTGAAATTTTTTGGGTATTCTGGAAATCAAAACATTAGTTTGGAAATAATATTTTATAAATTTTGGACATGGTTTGATATACTTTTTGATTCGTTCATCAAGAAATAACCCCTTTCGGGGTTATTGTTTGAAAATTAGAATGAAAATTAAAACGGCCAAACCGTGATTGAAAATTAAGTTTCCAGTAGTATTTTATTTTGTACAAATCCCAAAAAAATATCAGTTTTTAAAGAAACCCACGTTTTCTAACACTTGCTTTGATAATCCGATTTAAATCCATATTGAATAAAAAAACGAAAGAAAATCATTATTAAATGGAGGAAATTTAATTTTTGGGTAAAATTTTGGATTTTGAAAACTCATAATCTATATTATAACATTCTGGAATTTCAAGAAAAAATTCATTGATTTGATCTATCAAAAGTAAAACCCTAGCATGCTTTTCTACTTTTGATATTACAAAGATAAAGATCCTACCGTTGATCGTGCTCCTTGTCTCTAGGGTGCGTAGATCCGAGGTATACGCTTTGTCGCACCCTTTTATATGATGAAGAAGACCCAAAGAACACTCCAATAATTCTTGATTGTGTGATGCCTTGGAGAAGAAGAAGGAATTCAAGAATTCCTTTTGTGAATAACACTTGAGAGAGAGATCACACTTCAAGACAAAAGAGATTTTTTTCTTTTTTCTTCTTGGGAGGAGAGAGAAAAAAACGAATTTTGATCTTTTTCCAATCCTTTTTAGGATTGTTTGCTTTGATTTTTATACAAAAAAGCTAGGGTTAAGAGAGAAATAGTAGTTCCCAATGTGAGAGCTCTCATTTTTAGCTTGTTTCCAATTTTCCCCTCTTGCTTGCTTTCTTTCTTGTTTCCAAATTGGATTTGATTCCAATCTTAATTTATTGTCAATCAAGACATGCTATTCTTTATTCCACATTGCTTTTTTGGAAGAAAACCTTTTTTCCTTCTTTCCTTATTTTCTTTTTTTCTATTCTTTTTATTTTTCTTTTAACAAATATGATGTCACCATTGTGACATCATCAAGGTTGGATGCTCAATTCATGTGACTTAGCCATATGGGGCGCCCCATGGTGGTTGACCCATATGGGTGAACCCACATGAGCTCCATCTTTACGGGCTTTAGCCCAATGGGCCATTTCACACGGGTTTCGGGTTTTTCCGTAAAAATTCAATAAAATCTTTCTAAATTCAACATTCTATATATGGACCCAACCCATTTGACATTTATGGTGCATCCCTCACACATGATCGAACCAGCTTTTTTAGGAAAATAATTTTTAGGACCAAAATGCCCATATTTGACAATTACACATCCAAATGCGACTAAAATACCCTCAGATTGGTTCATCCCTAAAGGGAAAAATTAAAAATGGAAAGTCTTTGTGGTCAAACTTCAAAAATAGAAACTTTTAAAATTTGGTCCTTTCGGTGAGCAATATTAAACAGAATCATTTGGTATCCCTTGAAAATACCCAAAATGCCCTCAACACTTAGAATTTCCAAATTAAGCGAAACTCCTGAGAAATTCTAAATTTAACAGGTTTTTCAAAATTCAGGAAATCATTCATAATCTCTCAGACATATTTCGGGGATCAAAAGAAATACACAGGAAAAGACCAAATTACCTCGAGGTGCTAGAATTTGGCGAGACTAGGGAAAACCCTGAGAAATTCTAAAAATAGCAGATTTTCGAGAATTTATGAACGGACTCAAGATTTCTTAGACACAACTTAGGGACCAAATATGATATGTTTGGAAATGTCTAAAATACCCCCGAAGTGCAAGACTAAGAGAAAATCTTGAGAGATCTAAATTTAGCAGGTTTCCCAAAACTTACGAAATTACTCATAATCCATCAGCCGTACCCTCGAGATGGTTCTGGACATATTAGAAATGAATGAAATATCTATAAGATGATGAAAATGTGGAAGCCCCATGAGTTTCTAAAAATAGCAGCTTTTTCAAAAATTTGTAAAATCACTCAAGATTTTTCAAATATAACTCGGGGGTCAAACGAGACACATCGGGAATGACCAAAATACCCCAGCAGTGCAAAATAGGCAAAAATGAGGGAAACCCTGAAAATTCTAAAAATAGCAGGTTTTTTCATTTGCTTGCAAACTTGAACTTTCATCTTTCAAATGCCAAAGGAACCCTCTAGAGACCTTCAGGATTGCGAATCAACTTCAAAACTCTCATAATGAATTGAAATCTACCCTAAAATGCATGGATGCCTAATCTAATGCTGAATACGGATTCAAAACTCGATGATACTACCGAATCTTTTGCTTTTTAAAGCGTACTAAAATGGGGGTGTCTACACAGGACGAACGAAGTTTCATCTATTCCAGCTTCATCCTGGTCTAGAACATAGGGTTCTTCGTCGAGGTCTGCGCAAATGGCAAGAGGATATGATTCCTCTTCCCCGATTTTTCATATGTAATTGTTATTATCGATTCCCCGCAGATAGGGTTTGATAAACACATTTATGTGTGAATCCTAGTGTAGTAAAACATGCATATTTTTATCATTTAAAGTGGTGCTACTAATATTTTGTGTGTTTCTGGTGTTTCAGGGTTATTTATGGATTTTCCTAATAAATGGAGCTAAAGAGATAAAATTCCAAAGAAAAATTCACGTGTGAAGACAACCACGGAATAACTACCATTTGTGGAATCATCAAATGGGAGGTTGGGATCATTTTATAAAGACGATTAGGAGTGCAATCAAGTTACATCAAGGCCCACAAAATGGACGGTTAGATTATTCTATAAAGTGGGTGCGAACTTGGATTTTTGGAAATGGTGGGATCCACTTGATAAGAGCCCACGTTTTTACACCCTTGTTTTATTACCAGGGACACCTAGTGTAAATGTACACTGGCGATGGGTGTCTTTAGTAATAAAAGGGGTGTAAATATTGCTTCTTTTTATTCATGGTGGGACCCATTCTCCCATGCAACAACAACATCAGCCCACGTTTGTGTTCTATTTTCTAATATATTATATTATAAGTGGTACCCAATTGAAAAAAAAAACACTAAGAGCAGCCCACGTATTCATCGGATTTATATGCATGCAATCCATTCATCCAGACAACACTAGCATAGCAGCCATGATTTTATGCAAAATAGAAAGTTTCCAAAGCCATCGACCACTTGCTAATTTGAATGCACCGACCACTCATCAAAGAAAATCATATATGCAAGCTTGTTTATACAACATGCAATCCTTCACGTTTTTGGTTGGAAAGTTTCTATATTGTATAAAAAGTGGGACCCACTAGAGTTATACAAAAACCATGCAAACTTTGATTTCCAAAAGCAGCCAACGGTTTTGGATTAAAAATGGTAATTGCTATGTGATTCATATATTATATAATATACCTATGGGACCCACATGCAATTACAAAACATATGCAAATCTTTACATTTCTATTTCACCTACTTGCACTTGCTCTCACTATTTCTAAATATTGCAACCCATGGGATAATCCGAACCGTTGAGATAAGCATGACATCATGGCTGATTTCAAAATAGGCAAAGCCGTAGCCATGTTGGGAATTTTTGAACCAAAATAGAGATTGTCTTATGAAAAGTGGGACCCACTTGATATTTTCTCATTCCTTTTGTCATTATATGCATGATTGTTTTATACATATGTGGCTACTAATTTGTTTTACTTGATTCCACTATAATATAGGTGGGACCCACAATGAAGGAGAGAAAGTTGCCAAAATTCCCAACCATTCTCCCACGTAAAAAATAAGGGAAGAGGCAAAAAGTCAACAGAAACTTACCCAAAGCAAGTGCCAAGTTGCTAAAATTCTGATAAAAGAAAGAAGAAGCTTGCCATTACAAATAAATGGTGGAAGTTGCAGAATTATCAATTACAGGTGTGATTGCCAAAAATACAAAAGAGATGCCAAGGTTGTGTCTTTTCTTGGGGATAAAAATAGAAGGGGAAGAAAGCTACATAGGGGAAAAAAGAAGACATTCTTTTCACTCTATTTTTTTCTCTTTTTCTCTCCACTACTCTCAAGCTCTCTCCCTTAGGTTTTCTTGTTCTTTCTTTTTCTTTTTCTTTTTCTTTTCAACTCTCAATCCAAGGCATCATCATCCACCATTCAAACTCAAGGTGACATTAAAGCTTGAAGGAGGAAGATGCAACCAAAGTTGGAGGAGAAAAAGACTAAGTTCTATTTAATTTTTGTTATTTATTTTAAGTTCAATTTGATGTAATTTTGTTTCAATTCAAGTTAGTGAAGAAGTAATTAGTTTTTGTTTAATTTTCTTTCAAGTTCTATATGGCAATTCTTCTCCTATCTATCTCGTTTATTTTTGTTTTTCTTCCCTTCTTCATGAGTAACTAAATCCTATTTACTTAGGGTTTAGTTGAAACCATGGGGAAGGAGAAATAATTATAATTAAATCAATCTACTCAATTGAAAAATTGTGTAGGAGTTTGTGTTTGGAAAATCCCAATCATTCATGCCATTGGCTTTTCCCTTTCGTATGAATAATTGTTGATTAACAAATATAAAGTTCTATATAATCAATGTAAATTGGAGAGTGGATTTGATTAATTACTTATAAGGAATGACATCCCTTTGATCTTATTCTTTATTGACCAATTAATCGAATTTTCAACCCAATTCAAGAGTTATTTTAATTAATCAATTTTATCCAAACCCATGGTGGATTCTAACCCTAAGTAATCTTTTATATTGAATTAAGTTTTTTTACACTATTCCAAATTACTTTTGCAATTTTTCAATTTACTTAAGCCCTTAAAATTTAGTTTTCTAATTAAATTAGATAAGTAGTTAATAGAGATCATTAAAATTTGGTACACTTTGCCTAAATTAGGATTTTAAATAAAAAAGATCTTAGTTAAATTTGATTCTTAGATTGAATAGAATATACGCTTATATATAGTGTTGACTCCGAGGTCTAAGTCCACGGAAATCCTGAGTCCATTCCAGGCAACATTATATCATAGCTAGTATTCTAATCGGTAAAAGAATAGGATTGACAACTAGATTTCTCTTCCTTGAGTTCGACCCGTATTTACACGATCCGTGCACTTGCGGTTATTTAATATCTCTAACAAGTTTTTGGCGCCGCTGCCGGGGAAGAGAGTTGCATTAGAATCTTAATTATTCAAAGTGTTAGATTAGTAGTTATTTTTAGTTTAGCTATATTTTTTTTTTATTTGTTTCTTGGCTATCCATCTCTCTTACTTGGTTTTCCTGTGTTTATGAGTGAAGGTTGGGTGCGGAACTCGGCCAATCGACTGGAAAGAGCAAACCGGTTAGAGACGGCGGAAGACATCGCACCAAATCCAAATCAAGTAGTCATGGCGAAAGAACAAGAGACACCCAAGAGTTTGCGCGATCGCTTCTATCCGGCCCGAACCGCGCAACCTTCATGCATACGTCTGCCTGCTGTGCAGGGAAATAATTTTGAACTCAAATCCCAATTCATCACCATGTTACCTCATTTTCATGGGCTACCTTCTGAGGATGCCTATCTATTTCTTAGGGAGTTTGAGGAAGTGTGTGTCCTCATTAAAATGCAGCAACTCTCAGATGATGCGGTAAAGCTTAGATTTATTACTTTTTCACTCAAGGATGGGGCTAAGAAATGGCTCTATGGTCTTCCCACCAATTCTATCACTACTTGGGAAGAATTCACTGTTGCCTTTCTTAAAAAGTTCTTTCCTATGCATAAAACGAATAAACTAAGGAATGACATTCTTCAGTTTAGGCAAAAACCCCATGAGTCTTTTTCCAAGTTCATGGAGAGGTTTAAGGATCTTCTCCAAGAGTGCCCTCACCACGGACTTGACACTTGGCATTTATGCCAAATTATTTATGAGGGTATTGACTATCAAACCAAGCAGTTGTTAGAATCTATGTGCCCAACAGGATTTACATCATATACGGATGAAAATGATGCTTGGAACTTTTTAATTGAATTAGCTGAAAAGACTCGTGAGTGGGAATCAACTCAAGAGAGTGAAAGAGCCATTGGTAAGGGTTTCATTGAGGGTACTGTAGCTAAAGAGGCTCACCTAGATATTCTTATCAAAAGGCTAGAAGCCATAGTGGTTAAGGGACCTTCTCAGGTCCATCAAATTGCACATAGTGTTCCTATGTGCAATTGGTGTCAAGCCACTGACCATGTCATGGAAGAGTGCCCAACTCTTGCTAAATTTGGTAATTCTAATGAAAATGCAAGTGCCATGTTTTTAAATAATCCATATAGTAGCACATATAATCCGGGATGGAGGAATCATCCCAACTTTTCTTGGAATCAAGGGAATTATCAAGGAGGGCCATCAAATTTCCAAGGTCAAGGCCAATTTGGCCAACCTAGGCCCACCTTCCCTTCTATGAATGTTCGACCACCCCTAACCACACCTCCACCTTTTCAAAACCCAATTTTAAATAATGTTTCAAATCAGCAACCACCGGGTTTTCCAAAACAAGGGGAGTCGGCACGCATAACTTCCTTAGAAAAGAGCATAGAACTTCTCACTAGCACTTTCATGACGAGCCAAC
The DNA here is from genome assembly GCF_043159265.1 of Tasmannia lanceolata. Lineage (NCBI taxonomy): Eukaryota > Viridiplantae > Streptophyta > Magnoliopsida > Canellales > Winteraceae > Tasmannia > Tasmannia lanceolata. The sequence continues at coordinate 28,692,944 of NW_027518684.1, read as the reverse complement.
ACAATATGGAGAAACAAATCTCCCAACTTGCCATGGCCTTGCATGAAAGGGAAAAGGGGAAGATGCCAAGTCAACCAGTTCCTAATCCAAGGAATGTGGCCATAAATGGGAATCAACAACCACAGGTAAATCAGTTGAATGCCATGCAACCAAACTTGCCGCAGCAGGAGCCCTCCGATCACTGTAACGCTGTATTTGCTTTAAGGAGTGGCAGAGAATATCAAAGGGAGGAGGGCAGATCCGAACCTTCTAAAGATGCTCAAGAATCTCCAATTAAGGTAAGTAAAGAGTCATCCTCCATTGGTTCAGAAGAAGAGCCCGAACAGGTAAGTATAGAGCAGACAGTTTCTCCACCTGAAAAAGAGTATGTGCCTAAAGCTCCTTTTCCAAGGAGACTTGCTAATAATAAAAATGTGGTTGCTAAGGAGAAAATTTTAAATATGTTTAAACAAGTGCAAATTAATATTCCATTGTTAGATGCGATTTCCGAAGTCCCGACTTATGCCAAAGTTTTAAAAGACTTGTGCACACAAAAGCGCAAGTCTAATGTACCCAAGAAGGCATTCTTGGCTGCAAACATTAGTTCCATCTTGTCTCAACAGATGGTGGCTAAGTACAAGGACCCGGGATGTCCTACCATTGCATGCACTATTGGAAATACTCATATTAATCATGCTCTTTTAGATTTAGGGGCCAGTGTGAATTTATTACCTCTTTCTGTTTTTAAACAATTAGGATTAGGAGAACTCAAACCCACCACCGTCACTCTTCAGTTGGCGGATAGATCAATGAAGAAACCGAAAGGGATGGTTGAGGATGTCCTAGTTAAAGTAGGAGAGTTCTTATTTCCTGTAGATTTCATTGTGCTAGAAACTGAGCCCGTTGCTAATATCAAGGATCAAATTCCTATAATTCTTGGTAGGCCTTTCCTTGCTACGAGCAACGCCTTAATTGATTGTAGAAATGGTTTAATGAAATTAACTTTTGGGAATGCTTCCATGGACTTTAATGTTTTTAGATTAGGTAAGCAACCTAATTTACAAGAAGAAATTAATATGTTGCACTCCTCTCCTGAGACTAATTGTGAAAATATTTTGAATGCAGGATTTGAAGAAGCTCTGGATGAAGAAGGCTTGGAGAATGTAAGAGATATAGGGGACTCCTTTTCTGATGACCTTAGCATCCAACAAATAGAATTTGGAGCATCCCTATCTCCGTCCCTTCCCAAGCCTCCACCCAAAAAGGCCCCACAGTTAAATTTGCCGCCTTTGCATTCAAATTTAAGAAAAGCATATTTGGGTAAGACTTGCACATCTCCTGTGACAATCAAAATGGACTTAAACTCGACCCAAGAAGAAGAGTTAATTAATTTTTTAAAAGAAAATAAGGACTCTACTTGGAAGGACAAGTTTCATTTACTCAGATTGAAGTCCTTTGTTGAGTTACCAAGATCTAATTTAGAAGAGGTCATGGATCTTCGTGAGCCTCTTTATTCAAATCTCTCTTAAAAGAAAAAGGTACGCCCCTCTCTTCTCTTTATTGTCCTTGTTTCTATTTTTGCATGCATTGAGGACACTGCATGATTCAAGTATGGGGGGGTAGCTTTTAGAAACTTTCTTTTCTAATCTTTTCTATAGTTAAAGTTAGAAAATTTCCTTTCTTTTTATTTTTGGTAATTTTTCGCAAATTAGAAAGAACTTGGTATTCTTAGAAAGAAAGTTGTTCTCTTATTTTAAGAAATAAAGTTAGTGGATATTTTAATTTTGGAATTTAAAAAATTAGAAAGAATACTTTCCTTTCTTAGTTTTGTTTTCTTTTGGAATCTTTCTTTTTAAAAGGATTTGAATAAGAAATAGAAATAGAAACTTGCTTTTTATATGGTATAGATAAAAAGGAAAGAAAGGTTGAAACAAAGAAAGAAAGAATAATTTTTAGAAAGTTTGCTTCTTGATTATAGTTTTGATTTGTAGCCTTGTTGACTTGAGCTATTAAGTCTGAAGGGTTTTTATGCCTAGTTCCTTAAAGCCAACTGGTTTCAGAGCAACTGACCGAAAACTCCATACATGGGTCAATTAGAAAGCTTAATAAATCAAAGCATTGCACGTAATCAAAAGTAAAGCTTGAACTCATATGCATCAATGTCTATGACATATGCAAATCAAAGATTAGTCGGACACTGCTTAGTAGCCTGGGTGTCTGGTGCATGCCCTGCATGTCATTCACGCCAAAAGCAGTAGAGGATTACAAAAAAAATAAAAAAATAAAAAATGAGTTCTATTCTTAGAAACTATGGGAAAAGTTGAAAGTATGGTGGACCATATAAATTTGTAAGTTTTCTACGAAGTTTCAGAATCAAATTTCTTTTATGGTACGATTACATTAGAGGCAAGTTTAAGGGAGCAAAGTATGACAAATTCAAAAGAGGATTCCTTGATTAAAATATTTTTCTAATTTTTCCAACTTGGGATAGGATGCAAAGTTTAAGTATGGGGGTATTCTTGTTCTTCTATTTTGAGCAATTTATCAAAGAAAAAGGATTAAAATTATTTTTGGCTTTACTCTATAGTGGGATTTGAAAGAAAAGTTTATTTTTAGAATTTTGTGTGTTTATTCACTGCAAACACTCACGAGACACAACTCGTCCACTAGGGTAACCTAGAGGTTTAAAGGCTTGTTGCACCTGCTAAGTGCAATCGTGATTCCTACGAAAGTGAGTTAGGATTTTATTTTTATTTTTACTTTTAAGTTTTTAATTTATTTTCTTTTTGTTTGCTTGAGGACAAGCAAAGCTTAAGTATGGGGGAATCTGATAAACACATTTATGTGTGAATCCTAGTGTAGTAAAACATGCATATTTTTATCATTTAAAGTGGTGCTACTAATATTTTGTGTGTTTCTGGTGTTTCAGGGTTATTTATGGATTTTCCTAATAAATGGAGCTAAAGAGATAAAATTCCAAAGAAAAATTCACGTGTGAAGACAACCACGGAATAACTACCATTTGTGGAATCATCAAATGGGAGGTTGGGATCATTTTATAAAGACGATTAGGAGTGCAATCAAGTTACATCAAGGCCCACAAAATGGACGGTTAGATTATTCTATAAAGTGGGTGCGAACTTGGATTTTTGGAAATGGTGGGATCCACTTGATAAGAGCCCACGTTTTTACACCCTTGTTTTATTACCAGGGACACCTAGTGTAAATGTACACTGGCGATGGGTGTCTTTAGTAATAAAAGGGGTGTAAATATTGCTTCTTTTTATTCATGGTGGGACCCATTCTCCCATGCAACAACAACATCAGCCCACGTTTGTGTTCTATTTTCTAATATATTATATTATAAGTGGTACCCAATTGAAAAAAAAAACACTAAGAGCAGCCCACGTATTCATCGGATTTATATGCATGCAATCCATTCATCCAGACAACACTAGCATAGCAGCCATGATTTTATGCAAAATAGAAAGTTTCCAAAGCCATCGACCACTTGCTAATTTGAATGCACCGACCACTCATCAAAGAAAATCATATATGCAAGCTTGTTTATACAACATGCAATCCTTCACGTTTTTGGTTGGAAAGTTTCTATATTGTATAAAAAGTGGGACCCACTAGAGTTATACAAAAACCATGCAAACTTTGATTTCCAAAAGCAGCCAACGGTTTTGGATTAAAAATGGTAATTGCTATGTGATTCATATATTATATAATATACCTATGGGACCCACATGCAATTACAAAACATATGCAAATCTTTACATTTCTATTTCACCTACTTGCACTTGCTCTCACTATTTCTAAATATTGCAACCCATGGGATAATCCGAACCGTTGAGATAAGCATGACATCATGGCTGATTTCAAAATAGGCAAAGCCGTAGCCATGTTGGGAATTTTTGAACCAAAATAGAGATTGTCTTATGAAAAGTGGGACCCACTTGATATTTTCTCATTCCTTTTGTCATTATATGCATGATTGTTTTATACATATGTGGCTACTAATTTGTTTTACTTGATTCCACTATAATATAGGTGGGACCCACAATGAAGGAGAGAAAGTTGCCAAAATTCCCAACCATTCTCCCACGTAAAAAATAAGGGAAGAGGCAAAAAGTCAACAGAAACTTACCCAAAGCAAGTGCCAAGTTGCTAAAATTCTGATAAAAGAAAGAAGAAGCTTGCCATTACAAATAAATGGTGGAAGTTGCAGAATTATCAATTACAGGTGTGATTGCCAAAAATACAAAAGAGATGCCAAGGTTGTGTCTTTTCTTGGGGATAAAAATAGAAGGGGAAGAAAGCTACATAGGGGAAAAAAGAAGACATTCTTTTCACTCTATTTTTTTCTCTTTTTCTCTCCACTACTCTCAAGCTCTCTCCCTTAGGTTTTCTTGTTCTTTCTTTTTCTTTTTCTTTTTCTTTTCAACTCTCAATCCAAGGCATCATCATCCACCATTCAAACTCAAGGTGACATTAAAGCTTGAAGGAGGAAGATGCAACCAAAGTTGGAGGAGAAAAAGACTAAGTTCTATTTAATTTTTGTTATTTATTTTAAGTTCAATTTGATGTAATTTTGTTTCAATTCAAGTTAGTGAAGAAGTAATTAGTTTTTGTTTAATTTTCTTTCAAGTTCTATATGGCAATTCTTCTCCTATCTATCTCGTTTATTTTTGTTTTTCTTCCCTTCTTCATGAGTAACTAAATCCTATTTACTTAGGGTTTAGTTGAAACCATGGGGAAGGAGAAATAATTATAATTAAATCAATCTACTCAATTGAAAAATTGTGTAGGAGTTTGTGTTTGGAAAATCCCAATCATTCATGCCATTGGCTTTTCCCTTTCGTATGAATAATTGTTGATTAACAAATATAAAGTTCTATATAATCAATGTAAATTGGAGAGTGGATTTGATTAATTACTTATAAGGAATGACATCCCTTTGATCTTATTCTTTATTGACCAATTAATCGAATTTTCAACCCAATTCAAGAGTTATTTTAATTAATCAATTTTATCCAAACCCATGGTGGATTCTAACCCTAAGTAATCTTTTATATTGAATTAAGTTTTTTTACACTATTCCAAATTACTTTTGCAATTTTTCAATTTACTTAAGCCCTTAAAATTTAGTTTTCTAATTAAATTAGATAAGTAGTTAATAGAGATCATTAAAATTTGGTACACTTTGCCTAAATTAGGATTTTAAATCAAAAAGATCTTAGTTAAATTTGATTCTTAGATTGAATAGAATATACGCTTATATATAGTGTTGACTCCGAGGTCTAAGTCCACGGAAATCCTGAGTCCATTCCAGGCAACATTATATCATAGCTAGTATTCTAATCGGTAAAAGAATAGGATTGACAACTAGATTTCTCTTCCTTGAGTTCGACCCGTATTTACACGATCCGTGCACTTGCGGTTATTTAATATCTCTGAATACGGATTCAAAACTCGATGATACTACCGAATCTTTTGCTTTTTAAAGCGTACTAAAATGGGGGTGTCTACACAGGACGAACGAAGTTTCATCTATTCCAGCTTCATCCTGGTCTAGAACATAGGGTTCTTCGTCGAGGTCTGCGCAAATGGCAAGAGGATATGATTCCTCTTCCCCGATTTTTCATATGTAATTGTTATTATCGATTCCCCGCAGATAGGGTTCGATAGTGCAAATTAGGGACGAGAAATTGATTTGTAGAGATTTGACAAAGATGGCATTTGTAGTGGATGAGGATGGATTGTGGTTTGGGAGAGGGTTGGTATCGATATTTGGCCCAGACGGGAGAATGAATTGCTTCTTGTCTAGAAGGTCTTGGCTAGCATGTTTCAGAGCGAGACATCTATGAGTTTGGTGTCCTTTACCCTGATGGTACTCACAATATTCTCCTTTGTTCTAGCTTCTGGGCAGAGGATTAGGAGGCGGACGAGGTGCAAGTAGAAATATTTTCTTTGCCTGGAGAAGAAATTTCATGATGGTGGTGGGAGTAGCTGGTAAGGGAGTGAATTCCCTGAGTGTTCTATTTACAACAGGAGGTCCTGAAGGAGTCCTGCCTTGTTGCCAAACTACCGGAGGTTCAGAGGTTTTTGGAACAAATTTGGTCTCATTAACTTCTTTGGAGACTAGAGGCTTTTTGGGTTGAGTGTTTCTAGAGTCGGAGGAGGCTTTACTGAGCTTGCCATAAGCTAAAGAGTCCTCGATCTTATTGCCTGTATCTATGAAGTGTTTGAGGCTGGTGAAACTCTGAATGGCCATGGGACGTTGGAATGACAAGGTCAGGTTCTGCTGCATCATATCGATATGCTCTTCCTCAGTGGGTCGCTTGAGCTGAGCTGTCTTATGACAGCAACTCTTCACAAAGTCGGAGAAGGATTCCATGGGTTCCTATCTAGTGGTCTGAAGATCCCGGCGGGAGGTTTCAGTGCCATCTTCATAAGAGAATTGCTTGATGAACTCATTCACGATTCGTTCACAACCCATAGTTGGTAACTCAGGCAAACTCAGAAGCCATTTTTGTGCGACGCCTTTCAAAGACATTTGGAAGACGAGAGTGAGTTGTTCTGGGGACACCCAGTGATCGCAACATACTTTCAAACACTGCGAGATGATTCTGAGGAGAACTAGTCCTGTCATATTTGTTGATGTCAGGCCATTTGAAGCTGGCCGAGAGCTGTACATCGGGAAATAGCAAGACATCTCGAAAAGAGAGTCATGTTGATCCTTGAACTTTGATAAGTTTGAGGTCTTGACTGACCTTAGTGTGGACCCCGATCCGGAGGATGCGGCGAAGGAACGGGTCCCCCGTCGGTCCTCTTAGATCATCCACATGAAGGAGAGCTCAACAGGAACTCTCGAAACAGGTGCCACCCTCATAGCATAGCAGGGGTGGCGATAAATGAATGAGAAACCTCTTGATCCGGAGCCAAGGCTCGAAACCAAGACGTACCTAAATAACTCAGAGTCGCCGTCCAGGGAAGTCAGCCCTGGAACCCGAAAATAAATTCTCTGTGCAATGGATAACAAAAAATACATATGGGTCCGTGCCTGATTACGGATGAGGAAGGTCCGAAGAGCATCTAAATCCATCCGAGTGCGAGCACTTGGTCTCTTATGCCATTTATTATTAACTTTGAAAGAATTTTGGGCAAAAATCATGTGAAATGGGAACGAATATCTCCGAGAAAACATCTACCTAAACATGCATGACCCGGGGATAATAAGCACATACAAAATACAAAATAAATAAAAGAAGTGCCACCTAATCATAGCTAAGTTATGAGTGTCATGCCTAATGAGTGTCTAAGTTCTGGTGGACAAACGCATGCATACTACAGCTAAAGGTATGAGGTCTGCAGATATGATGAGAGAAGCAGTAAACCACTATAACTAAACAGATAAAGGAGATAAGCAAGTAAATAAATGCTACAGCTAAGCATGTGATAAGTAGTAAAAAGAGTAAGCACTCTATATCTAAACCTATAAGATTATGCACTTTGTGCTTAATGCCTTGCCATTACATGGGTGGTTGTGGATGTAGGATGTAGATGTTTGGACCTTGCACATCATTTGTCATGATTATCTTGTCCAAACATTGTGGACTATCTATGGATGCTTTGATATGCATCATATCTCTCTCATGAGGTTTCCTCCCACCTTCATGAGCCATGGATGTCTCTCTTAGACATTAGAACTTATAGTCCATCCTCTATGTCTAAGTTCTATAGAATTGAGTCTTATTGGTATTCATATATATATTCTATAGTTATCACCCTTTTTTTTGTGGCTGTAGACACCCCCATTTTGCTCCGCTCTAATCAACAAAGAAATTAATGTTTTGCTATCAGTCTTTTTCAGTGTTTTCTATTCCCGTGTCCACTCCCTATGTTTTCTCGATCTTTTCAATTATTTTTGCCGTGTTTCGCATTTTTCCGTCAAATGTCGAGAAGAGTTATTCAGAAAAATCCAAACCAGAGAGAATTTGGACTCATTTGGTGGGGTCGCATTGTGCATTTTTTTTATTAGCTTTGGACCGAGTAAGTTGGCCGCTAAAGAGCATTCGAGTCATCTATAAAGGTCATTATGGTTGTCAAAGGTTAAATTTTACAGAAAAAAATAAGTTTGTTCGACATGGAATGGGGCCTACATTATGATGATCTAAGATACTCAATTGATGGGCTATCAGTTGGATGGATTGGATCATCATAAGGTGATAATTTTTAGAGGAATAATCTATCTATGCCATGGCCGACCCATTGAACTGCTTGGATCATCCCATGAAAATGATTTAGGGATAAGATCGGATTACCCTATGGAACTGATTATGGAAATGATTTGGGTTCACATCTTATGGACAATACAGCTCATCCAATTAAGCGGTTCAGATTATCCTATGGGGTGGGCCCCACCGTCTTTAAATAATAATAATAGCGAGGCAAGATGTAGAATTCAGCCATACAACATGGGACCCACTTGGGATTGATGCCGAATCCAAGGAAATAAATTCCCATTAAATCTTGAGGGCATGAAAAGAAAGCATATACATTTTATAAGTTATTTTCGTATACCTTCTTCTTTGAGATAAACCACAAATAGAAACTTTATGTTAGGAGATTCTCGATATTTCTTTTTGGGGAGGAGGCAGCATAAGGAATAAAAGAAACAAAGGAGAGGAGGGGAATCTATTTTAAGGCAAGAGATATAGTTCGAAAAAAAGAAAAGAAAGAGCTCTGGCAACTTTTCCTCGGCAGAGAGCTGTTATAAGAAAAAAAATGGGGATCTCTCTGGAGAAAAAGGGGAGAGCTCGGTGGTAAGGAAAAAAAAGAAAAAAAGGGAGAACAAGTTCTTGCTCTGAGAAAAGAAAACGAGGAGCTAAAAGGAAAAAAAAAAGAAAAAAAAGCTGTGATTTCGGCCATCTCCATCAGACTCTGTTTTTCTGGTTTTACTTTCTTACTCAATTCTCCCGCATCTTCACCATCTTAAGCCCTCATTCCATCTCTTAGAAACAACCTTCTCACCCCGATCTCTCTCTCCCACGCACTCTCTGTTTTCTGGATGATCGAGCATTCTTTCTGAAAAACGAAAAAAATAGGGTATCGGTCCATTCTCCATAGCTCCTTTCAACCTTTATCTCCATAACCCCTTTTAACCTCTACCTCTACAGCCTTGTCATTCTTCCAAAGCTATCTCTCTCTTGTCCTTCACACTACAAAAAAAAGAAAAAAAAACGAACAGAGCATTGTATCTGTCTCTGTTATCGTAACGTCCCTCTCTATCTTTCTATTATCTCACAATCTCTTTACCTCTCTGTCATCCCTCTCTGCTCTCTCTGATCTTAATCTCCCCTCTCTCACGTTCACTCCATATCTGTTTCTCTATCACTCACTATCCAACTCTCGGTTTCTATCAGAAACAGAGCATATCCCTCTGTTATCTCTCTCATGCTCTCTATCCCTCTATTGTTTATCTCATGCTCTCTATATCTCTGTCTCTGTTTCTCTCGAACCCTCTCTCATTCCCTCAGTTTATATCTCTCAAACTCCCATTCTCACCCTCTCTCTCTCTCTGAAATACTCAAGAGGGGGGGTGAATTGAATTTAACTCAATATTAGGCCTTTTGAAAATTACCTATAAACCCTAATTGGAATTTTTCTTCACTTAATTAAATATTTGGTTAGTGCAAATATAATTGAAAGAACAAAGTGAAATGCCAAGCCAAACAATAATGGAAATGCAAGAGTGAGAAATGACACACCGATATATAGTGGTTCGGCCAACGGCCTACTCCACTCTACTCAAGGTCGCACTTGAGGGATTCCACTATTGGAGACCTCCACGATGCCCGGCTCCGAGGCGGTTACAATTCCAAGGGATATTAAACAAGGATGCCCTTACACCTTTACAAAGACTCTCCTTCTCCGCCGAGTTCTAAGCGGTTGCTCTCTAGGAAATTAAAAACGGAATGTCCTAGCCACCTATACAAGATATGAAGATTGAGTAGCTTGGCTTCTTCTTGAAAGCTTGATGCTCTTTGTAGATCCTTGATTGCTCTTCAATGATGGTTGCAAGTGAAAGCTCTAGAATCCCAACTCAAATAGATTTGCAAGTTGCAAGGCAAGTTTTGGGAAAAACAAAATCTCAAGCAATAATAGGTTGCAAGTTTTCTTTGATGCTCAAGAATGTTTTCAAATGATCAAGAGAGTGAGAAAAACTTCTCTACATATTGTATTTATAGCCTCTCCAAAGAATATGACCGTTTGGGGGTGGAAATATCAAAATACAAGAATTAATTCAAATCCCAACGGCTATATTCTGAGCTGTCGCAGGGTTCTCGGAGTTCGAGAATCATTCTCGGAGTTCCGAGAATTCTCGGAGTTCCGAGAAATATTCTCGGAGTTCCGAGACAACGGCCAGAAGAAATAAAATTTCTACTGGACCATTTCTCGGAGTTCCGAGAAATCTTCTCGGAGTTCCGAGAAAATGTCCAGACGCTACTGGACCTTTTCTCGGAGTTCCGAGGGAACTCTCGGAGTTCCGAGCTCGGAGCTCCGAGAAAAATTCTCGGAGTTCCGAGAAGCCTAAAAATCCGCAGTTTTTGATTTTTATTGCTTGTTTGATTTTTAGCTTTTGGAACTCAACTCCTATGGTTATTTTGGAATGTTTATGAGGGTCCCAACATGTTGGTCCACCACATAACCATTCACTAATCCATTTTAAGTTCTTAAGTGTTCTTTGAAAAACAAATTGAAAACACTTTGAAAACGTTTTGCCTTGACTTGAAAATCTAAAGAGAAAGGATGTACAATGATACCTATGCAATCTTCGATCCCTCTTTAGCTTTGGTCTTCAAATGATCTTCCATCTTTGGATGCTTGCTTGAGTGATGATGTGAGCTACACTTAGCTCCTTTGGCTCTTGTTTGGTACACCTTTAAGCATGACCAAGTTGAGTGTTGGTTTCTTCAACGATCAATCCTATCTTAAACACAACACTTCAAAGCAAATTGATTAGTATTCAAAAGCACAATCAATTATGTTTAGAATCATCAAAACAAGAGAGGAGAGTAGACCCTTGGGCTTACAATCTCCCCCTTTTTGATGATGACAAACAAAATTGATTATGAGGTGTGTGTGGAGTGACATAGTAGACAAGTGAATACTGGAACTCCCCCTCAATATATGCACACATATAAATGATACAAGTTATAAGCAAGTGGTGCATATAGTCAATTGAATAGATAATCAATTTCAAACTTCTCCCCCTTTTGTCATCGACAGAAAGGGTGTAAAAAAAAAATTTAGGAGTGGATAACTCCCCCTAAATCAATGCTTATGGTATAAAAATATATAACCAAGTAATGCACATATACCTGTTCATGATCGAGATGTTGACATATGTCAAGATGTTAGGTATTTTAATTAAAGTGAAGATACCTCTCCAACTTAGAAAAACTAAGAAGGCTAAGAATATCAATTGAGTGATTTTTAAGATTAAAAATTTGACATCTCATTCATGCAGATACTACCAAACAAAGATTATATATATAAATACTATATAGATAAGCTGGTTAAAGGCACAAAGTATTTATTTGGCAATTTCTTTGATTTGATCCGCACTCCATATGTTTAAGGCACTTAGGATATAGCAAATTCTATCATCACTAAGGGGTTTTGTAAAGATATCCGCTAATTGTTCTTCAGTGTTGATATATTTTAAGCAAATATCCCCTTTTTGTGAGTGATCTCTAATGAAGTGGTGCCTGATCTCAATATGTTTTGTTCTTGAGTGTTGTATGGGGTTCTTTGTTAAGCTTATAGCACTAGTGTTGTCACATTGGATGAGAATATTGTCCATTTTAATTGCATAGTCCATCAATGTGCTTTTCATCCATAGGACTTGAGCACAGCAAGCTCCAGCTGCCACATATTCTGCTTCTGTTGTGGACAGAGCTACTGAATTTTGCTTCTTGCTAAACCATGAAACAAGTGATTTACCCAAGAATTGGCAAGTCCCACTAGTGCTTTTCCTATCTACTCTACATCCAGCAAAGTCTGCATCTGAATATCCGATGAGAGTGAAGGAAGATGATCTTTCATACCACAGTCCTAGACTTTGGGTTCCTCTTAAGTACTTGAAGATCTTCTTAACTGCTGATAGGTGAGATTCTTTAGGATCCGATTGAAATCGAGCACAGAGACAGACAGTAAACATAATGTCTGGTCTGCTGGCTGTCAAATAGAGCAAACTACCTATCATACCCCTATACAATTTCTGATCCACAGATTTGCCAAATTCATCTTTTTCTAGCTTAGCAGTAGTACTCATGGGAATTCTTGATGTCTTACTGCTATCCATGCCATACTTCTTTAATAACTCCTTTGTATATTTTTCTTGATTTAAAAATATTCCATTTTTGTATTGTTTAATTTGGAGTCCTAAGAAGTAGGTTAACTCTCCCATCATGCTCATTTCAAATTCATTTTTCATTAAGGTTGCAAATTCATCACACAATTTTTGATTAGTTGAGCCACAGATGGTATCATCCACATAGATTTGGACAAGGAGGATATCATGATTTTCTCTTTTGATAAATAAGGTTTTATCCACCTTTCCCATCTCGAATCCCTTTTCAACTAAGAAAGTGCAAAGCCTCTCGTACCAAGCTCTAGGAGCTTGCTTTAATCCATATAAAGCTTTATCAAGCCTGAAGACATGATTTGGATGTTTGAAGTCTTCAAAACCTGGAGGTTGCTCAACATACACTTCCTCTTGGATATAGCCATTTAGGAAGGCACTTTTGACATCCATTTGATATAGTTTAAATCATTTATGAGATGCATATGCCAAAAGTATCCTAATAGCCTCCATACGGGCAACAGGAGCAAATGTCTCATCATAATCTATCCCTTCCTCCTGATTGTACCCTTGGGCTACAAGCCTAGCTTTATTCCTAGTGATAATTCCATTTTCATCCAATTTATTTCTATACACCCATCTCGTGCCAATGACTGGATGATCACTAGGTCTAGGCACTAGCCTCCACACTTTGTTCCTTTCGAATTGACTTAGCTCTTCTTGCATAGCCATCAACCAATATTCATCATTTTCAGCTTCCTTGATGGATTTTGGTTCTAATTCGGATAGGAACGCCAAATTGTTACTCACACTACGATAGTATGATCTAGTTCTTACTGGCAATGTGGCATCACCTAAAATTTGGGATTCAGGATGATCTACCAATGTTCTCCTATCCCTAGGCAATGAGTCATCATTTTCATTTTCTACTTCCTCACTAGGTAATATATGACTTGTTGATGCATGAGGAGGAGCACTCAATTTTGGAAAAAGATGTTCAATGGGTTCATCCTCATCATGTGGCATTTCTTGTGGTGTTGGCTCTCTTTCATCAAATGTCACATGCATGGATTCTTCTACTACTAGGGTTCTCCTATTAAATACTCTATATGCCTTGCTATGAGAAGAATACCCTAAGAATATTCCATCATCCGATTTCCTATCAAATTTGTGTAGATTATCTTTGATGTTTAAAATAAAGCATTTACATCCAAACACTCTAAAATAGCTTATATTTGGTTTCAAGTTTTTCCAAAGCTCATAAGGTGTTTTCTTATAAATTGGCCTTAAATATACCCTGTTTATAATATAGCAAGCGGTGCTAACCGCTTCCGCCCAAAAATATCTAGGGAGATCATTTTCATGCAACATAGTTCTAGCCATTTCTTGGAGAGTTCGATTCTTTCTTTCTACTACTCCATTTTGTTGAGGTGTTCTAGGTGCGGAAAAATTATGTTTTATGCCATGTTCATTACAATAAGTGTCAAAATGTACATTTTCAAATTCAGTTCCATGATCACTTCTAATGTAAGAGATGGCAACACCTTTTTCATTTTGTATTTGATTGCACAATGTAAGGAAGTTTTCATAAGTTTCATCTTTGTGTGCTAGAAATATGACCCATGTGAATCGTGAGTAATCATCCACAACTACAAACACGTACCTCTTTCCACCTAGGCTACTAGTCTTCATTGGTCCAAAAAGATCCATATGAAGTAGCTCCAAGGGGTAGGAAGTTGAAATCATATTTTTAGGTGCAAATGAGCTTTTCAATTGTTTTCCTAATTGAGAAGTTCTACAAATGTGATCCTTGATGAATTTGAACTTTGGCAATCCTCTAACACTTTCTTTTGAGGAGAGGGTCGAAATGAGATCCATTCCGGCATGACCCAACCTCCTATGCCATAGCCAAGAATCTTCACTAATGGCATTAAGACAAGTTACATTTTGGAGTCTAAGATCATCTAATCCAATTGTGTAAATGTTATTATCTCTAGAACCTATGAATTTGACTACTCCATCTATCTTATTTTTAACAATGCATTTATCGGGATTGAAGACAACTTCAAAACCATTATCACATAATTGACTAATGCTAATAAGATTATGGGACAAGCCATCAACAAATAGTACATCATGTATGGGAGAGGTAGAGTTACCTATGGTGCCTTCACCTTTGACTTTTCCTTTCTTATCATCTCCAAAGGTAACGTCTCCACCATCCTTGAGCGATAGGGATGCGAATTGAGTAAGGTCTCCAGTCATATGTCTAGAGCATCCACTATCAAGGTACCATGTGTTCTTCTTGTTATGGCTTTTAAGGCATACCTACATATGAATAGGCAAGTGAGATCCCTTAGGTACCCAAATCTTCCTAATCTTGCTATGTTCATTTATTTTCACATTAGAGTTCAACTTAATCTTATCTTGTTTAACATGTAAGCAAGCAACCTTGTAATGACCTTCTAGACCACAATAAAAGCAAATTTTGGTATCTCTAGAAGAAACCTTTTCAAGTTTAGTTTTATAGTTGGATATTGTGGTGTTCCATTTATGTCCAAGTCCACTTTTGTCACTTGACATTCTTTGAAGATTAACAAGTCTATCCAATTTTAATGAACTATTTTCAAATTTTTTAAAGAGTTTCTTTAGTTCATCATACTCAAAACCATTTTCATGCTTTAGATTGTTGTTTTCATTTGAGAGTTCTTGTCGGTTTTTATTTAAGATTTTGATAGAAGCATTTAACTCATGAATTTCTACTTTGTATTTTTCATTCTTATCATCTAAAAATTCATGATCATTTTTTAACCAACCAAATTCTTTTGTCATGTTAGCAAGAGAATTTTCAAGTGATGCAATTTTATCAAATTGAATTTCAAGTTCATCATTTGCATTTTGTAGGGAATCAAGAACTTCTTTTAAAACAATAACATCATTTAAAGTGTTTACCTCATTGTTGTCGTTTGTTGAGGCCATGAAGCATACGTTCTTTGCTATCAAGCAATCTTCGCCATCATTTTGTTCGCCTTCGCTATCAATTTCCTCATCCCATGTGGCGGTCATTTCTTTCTTGCCTTCTCTTCTCTTGAAGCGGTTGTTTGAAGTGGGTTCATTGTTGAGTGGACAATCCGGGCGAATGTGTCCAAGCTTCTTGCAACCGTAACATCGTGGTTGAGTGGATCCATCACCGAGTTCTTCTTTCTTCTTGAATGGAGGGTTTGTCCTTCTATTTCTCATCCCTCCCATGTTCCTTTGCAAGAATTTGATCCTTCTTGTTAGGAGGGCAACTTCATCTTCCATGTCTTCTTTTGCATCTTCGTTTTCACCTACATTACAAGCAAAAGCAATTCCTTTTCCTTTTTCGATTTTAGTTTCGATTTCAGGTGCTTTTGTTTTGAAAATCATTTCATGGGTGATCAAGGACCCTATTAGTTCATCTAGGTTCAATGTGTTCATGTCCTTGGCTTCGGTGATTGCGGAGGTTTTGGATTCCCAAGACAAAGGTAAGGACCTAAGGATTTTAGTCACTAAATCTCTATTGGAAAATTATTTTCCAAGACCCCTTAATCCATTTACAAGATTGGTGAATCTAGTGTACATGTCGGCAATTGTTTCATCGGATGTCATTTGAAAGAGTTCGTATTGCCGAAAAAGGTGGTTCATTTTAGATTCTTTTACTTGATTCGTTCCCTCATGGGTGACTTCTAAAGTGTCCCAAATTTCCTTAGCCGAATTCAAATTTGATACTCTATTGAATTCTCCGGGAGATAGAGCACAAATAAGAGAATTCATGGCTTTGGCATTATAATTCGAAGCTTGTTGTTCGGCTTCGGTCCAATCATTTAAATTTCTTGTGGGTAAGATGTATTCATTATTAATTGCTCTCCACATTTGATAGTCTTGGGTTAAAAAGATTTTCATTTTGGTTTTCCAAAAACCATAGTTTGATCCATCAAAATAGGGTGGCCTAGTGTTTGAATAACCTTCATGGTGTTGAGGGTAGTTTGCCATTTTTAGAATCTTTACTCTAGACCGGTTAGGGTTTTGTAAAAAAAAATTAGAGACGAGGCTCTGATACCAATTGAAATACTCAAGAGGGGGGGTGAATTGAATTTAACTCAATATTAGGCCTTTTGAAAATTACCTATAAACCCTAATTGGAATTTTTCTTCACTTAATTAAATATTTGGTTAGTGCAAATATAATTGAAAGAACAAAGTGAAATGCCAAGCCAAACAATAATGGAAATGCAAGAGTGAGAAATGACACACCGATATATAGTGGTTCGGCCAACGGCCTACTCCACTCTACTCAAGGTCGCACTTGAGGGATTCCACTATTGGAGACCTCCACGATGCCCGGCTCCGAGGCGGTTACAATTCCAAGGGATATTAAACAAGGATGCCCTTACACCTTTACAAAGACTCTCCTTCTCCGCCGAGTTCTAAGCGGTTGCTCTCTAGGAAATTAAAAACAGAATGTCCTAGCCACCTATACAAGATATGAAGATTGAGTAGCTTGGCTTCTTCTTGAAAGCTTGATGCTCTTTGTAGATCCTTGATTGCTCTTCAATGATGGTTGCAAGTGAAAGCTCTAGAATCCCAACTCAAATAGATTTGCAAGTTGCAAGGCAAGTTTTGGGAAAAACAAAATCTCAAGCAATAATAGGTTGCAAGTTTTCTTTGATGCTCAAGAATGTTTTCAAATGATCAAGAGAGTGAGAAAAACTTCTCTACATATTGTATTTATAGCCTCTCCAAAGAATATGACCGTTTGGGGGTGGAAATATCAAAATACAAGAATTAATTCAAATCCCAACGGCTATATTCTGAGCTGTCGCAGGGTTCTCGGAGTTCGAGAATCATTCTCGGAGTTCCGAGAATTCTCGGAGTTCCGAGAAATATTCTCGGAGTTCCGAGACAACGGCCAGAAGAAATAAAATTTCTACTGGACCATTTCTCGGAGTTCCGAGAAATCTTCTCGGAGTTCCGAGGGAACTCTCGGAGTTCCGAGCTCGGAGCTCCGAGAAAAATTCTCGGAGTTCCGAGAAGCCTAAAAATCCGCAGTTTTTTATTTTTATTGCTTGTTTGATTTTTAGCTTTTGGAACTCAACTCCTATGGTTATTTTGGAATGTTTATGAGGGTCCCAACATGTTGGTCCACCACATAACCATTCACTAATCCATTTTAAGTTCTTAAGTGTTCTTTGAAAAACAAATTGAAAACACTTTGAAAACGTTTTGCCTTAACTTGAAAATCTAAAGAGAAAGGATGTACAATGATACCTATGCAATCTTCGATCCCTCTTTAGCTTTGGTCTTCAAATGATCTTCCATCTTTGGATGCTTGCTTGAGTGATGATGTGAGCTACACTTAGCTCATTTGGCTCTTGTTTGGTACACCTTTAAGCATGACCAAGTTGAGTGTTGGTTTCTTCAACGATCAATCCTATCTTAAACACAACACTTCAAAGCAAATTGATTAGTATTCAAAAACACAATCAATTATGTTTAGAATCATCAAAACAAGATAGGAGAGTAGACCCTTGGGCTTACACTCTCTCTCTCTCTCTCTCTCTCTCTCTCTCTCACCATCCAGGGTGAGGAAAACAAAGAAGAAGAAAAAACAAAGAAATAAAGAGGAAGAAAGGGAATCAAATCAAGCGTCGGTGGGATTTTTCAGATTATCAAGCTCTCGAATTCGGCGAGAATCTCCATCACAGGTTAGTACACTATTCTCAGATTTTTTCCGGATGATTTCGTATTTTTTTTATATTTTTGCATGATTTTTTAAGCATTTAAATGAATTTAATTTAATATTAAATGTGTGGGCTCAAAATCATGATCTGCATGAGTGTTTCAATTCCGATTCGTCCCGAAATTTAATGCACTGATCTATCTAAATAGAGTAAAGTAACCATCGGATCGGATCGGACATTGGATCAAAGGTTTTCAAAAATTTGAGTGAAGAGTGGAATTTTATTTAAAATAATGGCTGAGAAATTACGAAATTCGAAAAAATAGCCATCTCAGGATGATCTATTTTTTGGAATTTTAAAATTTTCTTGTGTTCATAATATCAAAACAAGATTAAATGACGTTTTCCGGAGTCGTAATTTTCTCGAAAATCGTGTTTTAAAAATAGAAAACTCTTCAAAAATATCTTTTTGACGAAGAAAACTAAATTATATACTAAACGGATTTGCAAATTAATGAAATTTTGTGGGAATATAATATGATATTGGTAAGTTCTACCATGAAGTTTTGAGAATTTTTGGAATTGGTTTGGTATATTATTTTATGCTTTCTTTGAAAATTATCAGATTTTGGGAGAATTTTTACAGACATCAGATCACAGATAAAATTCCCAAAATTTTTACAGTAGTCTTATATTCCATGTTTATAGTTGCTGTAAAATGTTGAACTGATTTAGATCTTGTTTCATATGGGATGTAGTGTTAATTCATAATCTGTTCTAAAAATTAAAAAATCTGAAACTGATAGTAAATAGTTTCCAAAATTCATGACACTCTCACAGCATGCTAAATTTACTTATATCTTCCCACTGTAAAAATTTCATTGAATTTAGATTTTATTTCTAGTAGTTTCTGTCTTATTTTTGCAATCTGGTCTTATTGTTGTTAAATCAAAATTAAATATGAGCTTAATGTAAAAATCTGCAAAATTCATCCAGTAAGCTACATGCATTCGCATCTTACTGTTGTAGAAATTTCGATTCATTTCGAATTCGTTTGCAACAATTTCACTTGTAAAATCATTCACATGTTTAAAATTGATAAATTCCATTGAAAATTTGAAATTAATAAAAAATCATTATCAAAATTTCTAAAGAACCTTACATTTTTGTCACATATTCACTCCTTAATCCATTGAAACAAAAATCTTAGGATCTTTAGATTTCCCTGGAAAAATGGCCAGTGCATCCATAATCGTATCCCTATTGCACTCGATCTTTGACAATTTGAATATTTAAGCTATAGCATGTTGTTGGATCCGAGGTTACTGTCCACGGAAATCCTGAGATATGCTAGGCAATAAGATGCTATTACCTAAGTATTAAATTGCGCAAGGAAAGAGCGCACGATTCCCTTCCTTAGATGCCATTCGAGGCCGAAATTGGTGAACCCTAGAATCATTGGTATTCCTTAAATGTCCAGAAACCGAAAATCCTTGAAATCTAAAATTAATTACCCTCAAGAACTTGAGTCGATGTGTCTCGTGTCTTTCGGAACCATTGGATTATGGTTTCCGTCGTAAGAACCATTAGAGCCCAATTTAGGAACACTGGTGTCAGGTCGTGTCCTAGGTTTTAGGGAGTCTTAAGTTTTAGGGAGTCCTAGAGTTAGGAGTCCACCCTCATCACGTACATTTGCTATAGATACCAACCGTGCCATAGGTCTAGTTACACTAGTCACCCAATCTTTCTCTAGGACAAGCCTGGTGAACTAGGATGTAGGCTAACGTGCATTAGTCTAAGGAACAACTTGTATTTAGATAAGAATCATATAGCATCTTAGATGAAATTCTAGAATAATAAAATCCTCAACTTGAATTAAATAACTTCTCCTAAAACTGTTGAAACAGTCAATCCCGTCTAGGTCGGTGTCTTAGTTGAGTTAGGCATGAGTAGCTTAGCTTAGGTGCACCGAACTACGTCGACTCTTATCCCAGTAAGGCTTGGGTACGTAGGCAGCTTGGATGTCTGATGGCATACCAACCGCGAGTCGGCTCCACAACAAATTGTGGTGTTTTTGTATATTAATTTTCTTGTAAATGCTTAATTAAATCACTTAGGATTTTCCATGAAATTAGATTTTAGGATGTATGTCACTTAGTTCGCACATTAACAGAGAGTTGAATGAGCCATTTAAAATAAATTAAAAAGAGTTAGCTTTTGGAATCGAAGACCGATTATCGGGCAGGAATGGTGCATGTGGTGGATGACTCCCCATACCTTCCATTCTTGTAACCAGGTAACGAGTCTAGATTTCTGGTTAATTATGGGTCCTAGATCCCACATCTAGGTGGCGACTCTGTCAGTCTCTTTTGTGTGGAATTCGGATTGCCTTAGTAATCCCAAGTTCACATAAAAGACGAATTAAAATCAATACTAAAAGAGCACACGCCAATCGTGTGGGTACGAGAGACCAAGAGAGAGCGCGGCGGCTCGCTCCCCACCCCTCTCGCGGGATCGGGTCCCACAGTTTAGCGACTCTGCTGGGGATCACCTAACTTCATTAAAACTTCAAAGGATAACTCATTTGAATTTAATTTAACTGGCTCATAAAAACTCTATCTCTTATATGCTTATTAGATTAGTTTGTTTACTTTATTTTCTCATCACATCATACCCAAACTTAATCTAACAAAACCTGAAGGCATCATAGATTGCGCGAACTTATTGCACACACTTACATCACTCGCATCTAAACCCTTGCATCTCACATGCACACACGTCCTATTTTAGGAACCCGGAGTGTTATCTAGTATGGTTGACTGGGATTTCATCACCTGGTGCCTCTGTGCTAGAGAAGCATTCCACCCTTAGCCTAGCACCTTATGTTGCGTAAACGGATCTCTTGTTCACGTACTGATACGACGGACACTAGTACAATATATCGAACATGGATTCGCGCTAAGGGAACTCTTGGCCTTACCCCTAGATTAACCCACACATGCATGTAGTATACGAACGCATGTGCATCACGTGTGTGAGCCTAGTTTAGGATATCCTACCTATTTGTGTCTAGATTAGGCCGTGGTCCATCTTCCAATGGGTACGATCGGTCGCCAGGTACACAAACAAAGTCATGAGTCGAGATCCTCTCTCCACTCCGCTAGATTAGGATTAGGGTTTGATGCCTTCAGGTAACACTGTTAAAATGTGCGAAGATTAAAAACTTTCCCTTTGGGGTTAGGATATAAATCCCATCATTTCCAAGGATCTCATAGGATTAGTCGTTCATGATCTATCCGTTGAAAGCAATCTTACGCTATCTCATCTCATCTCTTGATCGTACGCCTTTCAATCTTCTATCATGTGATTCGATTGTGTATTCATACTTTCTTTTACTGGCAGGAACTTATCCCAATCTCGTGTTCATGTAATCCTGATCATTCTTGTATCATTTCTCTTGGCTTACAGGCACCATGTCTACTCGTGCAATTCTTGATTGGATCCGTGGTACATTAAGAGAATCCCATATCTATGCCATAAGTGAGCAAGAGAAAAATCTTTTCGGCTACGTGGGCTCGATTGGGGATTACTTTATGCCGCATCAGAATGTTGGAATCCCGATCATCATGTCTTCCGTTTTGGCAACCAAGAAATGTGTCCCATCTTTGAAGAATGGTGTGCCTTATTGGAATATCCTGTGGATGGCCCTCTAGTGAAGCCATCCTGTGTTTCAGATTATCGTCCTTTGTTCCTTCGCTTAATGAATAATCCAGATGAATCCATGAACTCTTTCATGAAAGGCCAAGAGGTGTCCATGCATCAACTGATTGACATTTATCCTCCTATTGGACACATTGGTGCTGTCGATATTCAAAAAGCCCGACGTCGCGCTTTGAGATTCTGCTCCTTCGCCAGGTTCCTCACTGTCCAGCCTTCTCGCTTTGCGTCAGCTGTTCTTTTGGATCTCGTGGATCAAATGGATCGGGGCGCCAATCCAATTCCTACTATGCTTGCAGAAACCTTCAATGGATTGGATGATATGGCTCGTCTTAGTGCCGGCTCCGGTCCGAGCTCTTATGTTCGCTCCTTCGTTGGTTCTTCTCAGGATGTCCTGCATTACTTCAGGTGTGGTTATGCCACAAGCTAAAAATTGCAGCTCCTGTGCATTTCGATCATACATTATACACCTTCAACGAATGGCGTCATGATGTTTCCTTCGATCATAAGAGCGATTGGGTTGAATGGTTAAATTCTCGCCAAGAAGATCAGATTTATTGGCAAATCCCTAGAATCCAAGAAGCCGTCTTCAACACTGGAGAAACTAACTACGTTCGCCTTCTTGGTCTCAAAAAGACTTCCTTCTATGTTCTTGCCAGGATTCAGCGTCAGTATGGAATGGAGCAATCCATTGTGCCTCCCCTTCGTCATTTCTACCCGCCTGAGGATCTCAAGCCCAAGATTGTCAAAGCCGTTTCATCTACTTGGGATGTCAAAATCATCAAACCTTTAAAAGAGTTAGCTGAGGAAGATTGTCGTCCAAAGAAGAAGTCTAAAAAGAACGCTTAGTTCCATGTTTAATTTTATCCGTTTATCTTTGAAAGAATGAACCCTGTACTCAAGCTTTAATGATTGATCAATAAAGTTCATCTTCCTCTCTCATTATCTTGGTCTATGCGTGCATCATTGTCTACTTCTTTCTGATTTTAAAATATGTCTTTCAAATATTTCAGGACAGTAAACACCATAGCTAACCCCATCACTCCTTGGGTTCGGATCTCTTCACGATTGGAGAGAAATTTTGTCTCTCCACCACCCTCTCTGAGAACCCCAGCATCTCCTTCTTTCTCATCCTCACCAATGGCAGACAACCAAGATGGTCTTCCACCCGCTGTTATTACCGATACTCTTACCTTGATTCTCCAACAGCTTCAAGAACTCAAAGAAGAGAACCGAGTTATCAAGGCTCAGCTTTCTGAGAAGTTGGGACCGTCGTTGTCCAAGGATAAAGGGCCTATGCACCAAGCAGCTACTTCAGCAGCACCTGCTCAGCTAGTGTTCATCACTATCCCTGATAAAGCCGAAGAAGATTTGGAAAAAGAGCAGTATAGCGAGGATTGCAGTAGGCCTTCTCAGTCCATGGTTGATAAGACTGTTATGGAGAAATTAGAAAGTCTTACCAGGAAAGTTCATGACATCCAGTTTCAAGACCAGGGTGGTTTTAATCCAAGTGACCTTACACTGTTTTCCGAAATCCGCCTTCCTGCTAATTTTCAAATGCCAGATTTCGACAAATATGATGGTGTGAGTTGTCCAATCACACATTTGCAAATGTTCACCATCATGTGTCAGCCTCAAGGCTTATCTCCTGAGCAAATGGCTCAATTGTTCCCAGTTTCCCTAACCAAGGTTGCTAGGAGATGGTTCATGGTCTTGGACAAGACTCGTTACAGGACATGGAAGGATATCGGCGAGCAATTCATCAGGCAGTTCAAATATGATGATGGGACAGAAATCACCAGAAAGGATTTAGAGAGAACAAAGCAAGACTCGAGGGAATCCTTTCTGATTTTTGTGAAAAGATGGAGGAGAATAGCAGCTCAGATGATGGAGCGCCCGTCTGAGGAGGAGCAGGTTCAAATAATCATGAAAAATATTTCCCCCCAACTCCAGTATCACATGTCATTACAATATTATCCAGACTTCAAGCACTTCATTGTGGTAGGCACCCAGATAGAGGAGGCTATGGCTCAAGGTGTATTTAACCGTAGCAACCCAAACCCCAGAGATTTCAAAAAATCCCCGCCAGCCCAAGTCAGTAGTATCTCTCGTTCCAATGCTCAGCCCTCTAAATCCCAAGAACCTTTAGTGATGGACTATGCTCAACCCGCGACCGCACCTCGGCAACAAACCCGGGTAGAATTTGCCCCTCTTCCCATTCCATCTTCAGAGGTGCTTAAGCAGTGTCTTGCTTCAGGTCGCATAACCCTACCTGCCATCCGGCCTCCCCCCAATCCTCTACCTGCAAATTGGCGAGCTAACCTACACTGTGAGTACCACAGAGGTCCTTGTCATCTTACTGACAACTGCATTGCCTTGAAATATAGAATCCAGAAACTCATTGATGAGAAAGTCATTGCATTCCAGCCAAGACCCAATGTCACTCAAAACCCGCTACCTGGTCATGCAAATCCTCCTGCTGCCGTTAATGCCATAATCATAAGAGATCCTGAGTTTGACCCTCTCACCCTCATATGTGCTTTAGAACCCGTTTCTGAACCCCAAATCATCTTCTGTGATGAATCATAGCCAAGATAGTCAGTACCTCCCTTGGTAATCACCTACGAGCCACAAGTCCCTCAAATTATCACTTATGATGAGCCTGAATTGGATGAAGTCAGACATGTGACAAGGGGCGGAAGAATTTTCAAACCTGCTGAATTGAGAGTCGAGAATCCAGGGGCATTGGCTCGAGGAGAGGAGCCACAATATGTGAAAGACCCAGATGATGAGGTTGTGCAGCAGTTGAAGAAAACTCAGGCTGTTATATCTGTTTGGGGATTGTTGATAGCATCAAAGAAACACAGAGAGGCTGTGTTAAAAGAATTGAATACAACACATGTATCCTCAGAGATATCTTCGGAGCAACTGGCTGAATTTGTTGCTCTAACCCAGGCCACCAGGGCCATTAGTTTCTCAGATCAGGAGCTGCCTCCTCAAGGTCGGAATCATGCTAGAGCCCTTCATGTCACTATTGTCTGTGGAGGCAAGAAAGTACCATCTCTGTTGGTAGATAACAGATCCGCCTTGAATGTGTGCCCATTGAGAACTGCCATTACCTTGGGTTTCGGTCCCACTGATTTTGCCGAATCAACCCTTGGTATCCTCGCATATGACAACACCCACAGAAATGTGGTCGGAGTCCTTACCACCAAGATTGTTGTAGGCGGTCAAGAATTTGAGGTTGAGTTTCAAGTTATTGATATCAAGACCTCGTTCAATATGCTTCTAGGACGTCCTTGGTTGCATAAGGAAGGTGATGTTGCTTCAACCCTTCACCAAAAGCTGAAGTTCATCAAAGATGGGAAGTTGTTCACTGTCAGAGGTGACGAAGAGTCAGAAATAGGGCAGATAACAGGAGAAACCTTGATCCTTCCAGTTGCAAAAGCAGATGACTACAACTTGAATGGTTTCGCATTCGACGTTGCTGCTATTTCTTATGAGGATGCCTCTCGGGAGGAGTTGTGTTTGCCGTTTGCCATCAGTCCTGTGGTGGCCAAGATGATGAGAAAAATGAACTACTTCCCTGGTATGAATTTGGGCCGTGATCCAAGCAAGGCATCTCACTGGCGCCCAATCAAAGCAAACCATGGAATTTTTTGTCTTGGATATGTACCTACTGAGGAGGAGGAAGAAGCCATGGAAGAATTGTTGAAATTGAAGGAAGAAATCCATCGCACAGGAAGGGTACTCCCAATGGCTCCATATTCCTTATCGATGAATGGTCATTTTATCAAAGAAGGTGAGACTTCTACATACTATGGGTTTTCTAAACCATGGTATGACTCAGTGACAGGGATCATGATACCCGGTTTTGAAATATTCAGTGGCCTTGCTCTCCCAGAAACAGAACCACCGATATATTATGTTGAGAAAGCTGTTGAGGACTGGTTAGTCTACCTTGAGCCAGATGTGCTGGGATCTTTGTTTGAAGAAAATGTGCTTGATGTTGATTACTATTCTGAAGAACAAGAAGAGACAGACTGTGAAGATGTGCTAATAGCAGTTATTCAGAACAATGATGCCTTTACTGAACCTCAGAGTTAGATTGCACCTGCAACAGAAAATCTTTCAAACTGGAGTTCTGATGTTTTTCCATCTTATTTTATTGCTAAGTCAAGTCTAGTCAAGTCGATTGAATCAGTGTCAGTGCCTAGTCCAGGCGAGTCATTTTCTGAGTTTATTTACTATGTGAATCCTGAGCCTGTTCAGGATGAGTCCAATGATAATGATGTAATTTCTTTCAATTCAATGAAATCTGATTCTCAGTATGTCTCTGTTTTGCTTCTAACTTTAATAATGATAACACTCCCTCCTCAGACGAGGAAGAAGGGATCGACGAAACTCCCCTTGAATTACAGCATATGCTCAAACAAGAGGAGGAGCGCCGAGCCCAGCCTCTTAAAGATGAAATCAAAATTAAACATCGGAACAGAAGATTTAATACAGGAAATACGAATTGGAAATACTCTATCCTCTGAAGAGCGCGATGAATTAATAAACCTACTTAAGGAATATAAGAAAGTTTTTGCCTAGTCCTACAAAGATATGCCCGGGTTGAGCGAAGACATTGTTCAGCACAAGCTACCTTTGTTGCCAGAGAGTAAACCTAAAAAGCAGAAGCTAAGAAGAATGAAGCCCGAGTGGGTCTTGAAAGTAGAAGAAGAGGTTACTAAGCAGTTGAATGCTGGATTTCTACAAGTGGTGGAATATCCAGAATGGCTCGCAAATATAGTACCTGTACCGAAGAAAGATGGAAAGGTGAGAATGTCTGTAGATTTTAGGGATTTGAACAAGGCAAGTCCAAAAGATGATTTCCCTCTACCACATATCGATATCCTGGTAGACAATACGGCCGGGCATGAATTACTATCTTTCATGGATGGTTTCTCGGGCTACAATCAAATTAAGATGGCACCCGAGGACATGGCTAAGACCTCGTTCATTACACAATGGGGAACATATTGCTATCGGGTAATGCCATTTGGTCTTAAGAATGCTGGTGCGACATACCAAAGAGCAGCTACAGCTTTACTCCATGACATGATACATAGAGAAGTCGAAGTTTATGTTGATGATATGATTGTAAAGGCAAAGGAAAGGAGAGATCACATCCCGAACCTCAAGAAATTCTTTGAAAGAATACTCAAATACCAGCTTCGCCTGAATCCTAGCAAGTGTGTATTCGGGGTTACCTCTGGTAAGTTGCTTGGATTTATGGTGAGTCAAAGGGGCATAGAGGTAGATCCTCAGAAGATTAAGGCTATCCAGGAGATGCCGCCGCCTAAAACCGAGAAGGAAATTCGGGGATTCCTAGGAAGGATACAGTTCCTAAGGCGATTCATCGCTCATCTGACATCAACTTGTGAACCTATCTTTAAGCTCTTAAACAAAAACTCTTCCAAAGAATGGACGAAGGAATGTCAGCAGGCCTTTGAGAAGATAAAACAAAGTTTGGCTGAACCACCGATAGTAGCACCAGTAATACCGGGGCATCCTTTGCTGCTTTACTTGTCAGTAACAGAAACCACAATGGGTTGTAAGTTAGCACAGCAAGATCTAGAGACCAAGCATGAAATGGCTGTGTATTATCTCAGTAAGAAAATCTTGGAGTATGAACAGAAATACACTGTCCTAGAAAAAACCTGCTTAGCTCTGTTTGGGCTACTCAGCGACTCAGGCATTACCTTTTATCACATAAGGTCTTGCTCCTGTCAAGGATGGATCCTCTGAAATATCTCTTTGAAAAACCAGCCTTGACAGGCAGGACTGCCAGATGGTTATTGTTGTTGTCTGAGTTTGACATCACCCATGTAACCCAAAAATCAGTAAAGGGCCGAGTCATTGCTGAGCAATTGGCAGAAGCACCCCGAGAAGAAAATCAGCCTTTCAAACCAATGTTCCCAGATGAAGAGATCATGATGGTAGAAGATGAATATCCAGAAACTGGTTGGACCCTCTATTTTGATGGAACAGCAAATCAAACAGGACAAGGAGTAGGGGCATTGCTGGTGTCACCTCGAAATGAGCATGTTCCCCTTGCCGTTAAGTTACAATTCAATTGCACCAACAATATGGCAGAGTATGAAGCATGCATTATTGGGCTTGAGGCTGCATTGGCCTTAGGCATAGAGAATCTTGACGTATATGGAGATTCGAAGCTAATCATTTGCCAAACTCAAGGAGAGTGTTGAACCAAAGAAGAAAAGTTGTTGCCATATCATGAATACTTGGATATCCTCGCTAAGCAATTCCAGTGCGTCACTTTCAGTTATTTGCCAAGGTTGAAGAATAGATTTGCTGATGCTTTAGCGACATTAGCCTCTATGATTGACATACCTCACAACATGAAGATGAAGCCCATCACGGTTCAAGAGCAATGGGCTCCTGCATATGTTGCTACTATAGAGATAGCTGCAAGATGTCCCGATGGTAAACCATGGTATACGGACATAAAGAACTACATCTTAGGCCAGGGGCATCCCAATGAGGCGTCGAGTAAAGAAATAAGGACTTTGCAGAGATTGGCAGCTAATTTTGTCATTTGTGGAGGAAAGTTGTATCGACGGTCTTTCGACAGAATTCAACTCTTATGTGTCACTGAAGATCAGGCAGAAGAAATTCTCGCAGATATTCATGAAGGGGTGTGTGGGCCTCATGTGAATGGGAAGATGTTGGCAAGGAAGATCCTATGTCTGGGGTACTATTGGCCGACATTGGAAGCAGATTGTCACACATTTGTGAAGAAATGCTATAAATGTCAAATACATGCGAATCTCATCCATGTACCACCCACCGAATTGCATTCTCTTACCTCTCCTTGGCCGTTTTCGGTATGGGGAATTGACATCATTGGCAAGATTTCTCCAAGGTCATCTAATGATCACGAGTACATACTCGTTGCAATTGACTACTTCACCAAGTGGGTCGAGGCCGCTTCTTACGCAAAGCTTACATCCGCACCAATATCATATGCAGATTTGGAATTCCTCATGAACTTAACTCAGATAACGGATCTCATTTCAAGAAAGAAGTAATCACTCTTTGCGAAGAGTTCAAGATTAAGCATCATAAATCCTCACCTTATCTGCCGCAAACAAATGGAGCGATAGAAGCTGCAAACAAGAATGTCAAGACTATCATTAGTAAAATGTCAGAAACTTATAAGGATTGGTCGAACAAGTTACCGTACGCTTTGTGGGCTTACAGAACATCAATTAGAGCTTCAACTTGAGCAACCCCTTACTCTCTTGTTTATGGGATGGAAGCAGTGCTACCTGTTGAGATCCGTGTACCTTCGCTTCGAGTATTGACTGAGGCTAAGTTGCCAGAAAATGAATGGGCAGATGCCAGATATAAAGAGCTGAACATGCTAGATGAAAAGAGGTTAAAGGCACTTTACCATGTGCAAGGTTACCAGCGCAGAATAGCCCGGGCTTTTAATAAAATGGTTAAGGTCAGAGATTTAGAAGAAGGCAATCTTGTTCTGAAAGAGAATCGTGCACCAGTATTTGACCCAAGAGGCAAATTCAAACCAAATTGGTCAGGACCATACATTGTGGACCAAATCTTACCCGGAAAAGCCGTCAAGCTCCGTAATTTAAATGGAGAAATATTACCGGAACCAACAAATCTTGATCAACTCAAGAGGTTCTATGCTTGAACACCGGAAGGCCGTCTTTTGGCCGAATAAATCCCAAATTCATAACCCAAAATTAAAAAAATATATATATAACCTTTTGCGAACCCTTTTGAGCCTAAATAAAATTTTCCTTCAAAACCCAATATACTAGGGGCATTCGCCCTGAACTACGCGTGACCTGATCCCTACACTGGGGTACGTAGGCAGCTCGTTCAAACCGAGTTCGGTTGTTTCAAAAGAAAAATCAATAATTCCAAAAAGAAGTAAAAAAAAAAACAAAAACAAAAAAAAAAAAAAAATTTGAAATACCTTCGAATTAGGGGCATTCGCCGTGAACTACTCATGACCTGATTCCTACACTGGGATACGTAGGCAACCTGTTCACAGGTTCGGTCGAAACTCTTGCAAAACCTTAAGCCATTCTTTGAAAAGCCCTACCTCACCTATAAAGTCCTTTTGGTGTTCAAGTAAAAAGAAAAAGAAAATGAAAAAATAAAGAAAAAGAAAATGAAAAAATAAAGAAAAAGAAAAAAATGGAGCTTGAAGATCCGCTAGATTGAAAACATGAAAAGGTGATCTAGGCAAAATTTAGGATCATTTTCCTGCTAAGTTGAAAACCTGAAAGGGCGGCTTAGGCAAAAGTTAAGGGGTGGCCTGCTGAGTCGAAAACCTGAAAAGGCGATTCAGGCAAAAGTTAAGGCCGAGCGGTCCGCCAAGTTGAAAATTCGAAAAGGGGAACTTGGTCGTGGTAAGATTGGGTTCACGCAAGAAGAATTATATCGATCTCTGAAATCACAGTAGGTCAGGCAAAGCTAATAACAACAATTCTTGAAACTAGGGGCATTAATTTCTAGCAATCGGAAAGTTGATAGAAAGATATATGAAGTATCACTGTCTTAAAAATAAGTGAAGATGTTTATCAATGGAGAAATATTCTTTTAAAGAGGCCAGCCTAACCCAAAAGAAAATACTGATAAGTCAGAAGCATCACGAGATTACTGGAGTAATCTTTCTTATTTTGTGTTTGTATTACAAATGTCTGTGGTTCTATTTTTTAGAAAAATTTACGAATGCTATTTTAAAGAATTGTTGTAGGGTGCAATCACTCTGAAGGCAGGTTCATTAACAGGTTCTGAGAAACTTGGAAAAAGGTGACACTGTCACGAATGGCGAAGATCTTTGAAAGAATAATCTGGTCAATGAATAGAAGAAGGTTAGAATGCCTCAAACTGGGGCAGGTTGCTAATGAAGTGGCATCCCATATTTAAGCCCTGAAAGTCCTTTGCAGCATGGTGTTATTAAATCCTTTGCTTCTAAAGTTGTTAATTGGAAATTTTGATTTCTCTCAAAGCTCAAATCATCATATCTCTCGAATCCATTTGAAAATGATATTTTCTCTCTGAACATCATACGAACATGATGTCTCATTTCCTTGGAATTCGTATAAATGCGATATTCCATTATCTCTGAATTATCTTTGAGCATCATATAAATGTGATGTTTCATTTCCTTGGAATCCGTATAAATACGGTATTTCATTCTCTTCGAGTCCATACAACTATGGTCTCTTATTCTCTTTGAGCATCACACAAATGTGATATCTCATTTCCTTGGAATCCGTATAAATACGGTATTTCATTCTCTTCGAGTCCATACAACTATGGTCTCTTATTCTCTTTGAGCATCACACAAATGTGATATCTCATTTCCTTGGAATCCGTATAAATACGGTATTTCATTCTCTCCAAGTCCATACAACTATGGTCTCTTATTCTCTTTGAGCATCACACAAATATGATATCTCATTTCCTTGGAATCCGTATAAATATGATATTCCATTTTCTTCGAGTCCATACAACTATGGTCTCTTATTCTCTTTGAGCATCACACAAATGTGATATCTCATTTCCTTGGAATCCGTATAAATATGGTATTCCATTCTCTTCGAGTCCATACAACTATGGTCTCTTATTCTCTTTGAGCATCACACAAATGTGATATCTCATTTCCTTGAGCTCCGTATAAATACAGTATTTCATTCTCTTCGAGTATATACAACTATGTCTCTTATCCTCTTGAAGCATCATATAAATGTGATGTTTCATTTCTCTCCGAATATCCATTTGAAAATGGTATCCCATTCTTTCGTTGCCCGTTCGAAAATGGCGCCACATCGTAATCATCTTTTGTTCTGGATTGCAAGATTTTTGCACCTAGAGTAAATTTGATTCTCTGTTATTCTAAACTGCCATCTCATGGTGTTTAGAGTAAATGATGATAGATGTTCAAATTCTAGGATTTCAGCTAGGGTCTTGCATTATGTTAGGTTACGTTGTGTCTAGGGAGTCCTTTGTCGATCAAAGCTACGCAAAATGGCACTGTCACTTTTGCTTTGGAATTCGATGACTACGTCATCTCTACCAAAGAGGGGCATCTGTAGACACCCCCATTTTGCTCCACTGTAATCAACAAAGAAATTAATGTTTTGCTATCAGTCTTTTTCAGTGTTTTCTATTCCCGTGTCCACTCCCTATGTTTTCTCGATCTTTTCAATTATTTCTGCCGTGTTTCGCATTTTTCCGTCAAATGTCGAGAAGAGTTATTCAGAAAAATCCAAACCAGAGAGAATTTGGACTCATTTGGTGGGGTCGCATTGTGCATTTTTTTTATTAGCTTTGGACCGAATAAGTTGGCCTAGCTAAAGAGCATTCGAGTCAATTATAAAGGTCATTATGGTTGTCAAAGGTCAAATTTTACAGAAAAAAATAAGTTCGTCCGACATGGAATGGGGCCTACATTATGATGATCTAAGATACTCACTTGATGGGCAATCAGTTGGATGGATTGGATCATCATAAGGTGATAATTTTTAGAGGAATAATCTATCTATGCCATGGCCGACCCATTGAACTGCTTGGATCATCCCATGAAAATGATTTAGGGATAAGATCGGATTACCCTATGGAAATGATTACGGAAATGATTTGGGTTCACATCTTATGGACAATACAGCTCATCCAATTAAGCGGTTCAGATTATCCTATGGGGTGGGCCCCACCGTCTTTAAATAATAATAATAGCGAGGCAAGATGTAGAATTCAACCATACAACATGGGACCCACTTGGGATTGATGCCGAATCCAAGGAAATAAATTCCCATTAAATCTTGAGGGCATGAAAAGAAAGCATATACATTTTATAAGTTATTTTCGTATACCTTCTTCTTTGAGATAAACCACAAATAGAAACTTTATGTTAGGAGATTCTCGATATTTCTTTTTGGGGAGGAGGCAGCATAAGGAATAAAAGAAAAAGAAAAGAAACAAAGGAGAGGAGGGGAATCTATTTTAAGGCAAGAGATATAGTTTTAAAAAAAAAAAAAAAGAGCTCTCGCAACTTTTCCTCGGCAGAGAGCTGTTATAAGAAAAAAATGGGGATCTCTCTGGAGAAAAAGGGGAGATCATAAAGTATTCTTGTTTTCAGTTGGATTACAGATCTTTATTGATATGGTGATATGGATGATTCAATAATTTTGTTTGGACATGACATTATCTATCTATTGGATTGTGCTATATGTAGAACATAGGAGGAGCTTGTTGGGTATATAATATAACCCTATTATGTTCTAATATAAGCTCAATAAGATAATGGACCGGTGTAGTGGGCCTATTTGGGCTAGAGCCCACTAACCTATTAAAACCCTAGTGTATCTAATATATATAGGGGCTGGAGGCAACAAACTTGGTATTCCAAACTAGATACCTTGGGTGTAATGCTTCAAGCAACCTCTTGCTTGACCTAATTACTCTAACATAAGCGTACTTTGGATTTGGCATCTTTCTCAGTAGGTGATGGTCCAAATGATGTTGGAATGATTCCGGCAGACTTTGGGGTAAAAGGAATGCAGCTTGGTATCATATGAACTCAAATCTCCTCTAAGCACAAGCTTGAAATCTCTGTTTGATGTAGTGGTGGCTTAGGATCAAAGTCTTGGTGCCACACGGCCACGCCATAGGCAGATGCCTTGATACCCATAACAATGGCATGTAGATCTTGACAGATAAGATCAAATGGCCATTGATCAAACTGAACCTTATCCAGATTTTTTTATTTACATTTTCTTCTAATTTAAATAATTTGTTTTGCAAGTTGCAAATTTTAAATTTATTGAGTAAATAAGAAGCCCAACTGTTTATCCCCCTCTATCTTGAATAAAATTCTCCTTGATGCTTTCAATGTTTAATTTTTTTTTTCTACCGTTGTTTGAATTGAAGTGTGTGTACCAGGACCATGGTTGTCATGTGTGCCAATTTGCAATTTGTTTGCCCTTATATACGGGCATTGATTTAATTGTAAGAAATACATTCCTCATTGAATTTTTTTTTCTTTTCGAGATTTAGAGGGAAATGATATGAATATGGTTAATATAGATGCCCCCCTAATGAAAAATTGAATCGGGTTAATTTAGAAATATTTTTCTTTTCCAAACTCTTCCAAAAAGGTTCTTCAATCCAAACAGGGCTTAGTGTTGTATTTTTTATAGGTTAGTAATTCACAAGCTTTCTTACTCTTTTTTATTATTTTCAGGTTTTTCTAATAAGCCCTCTGTATCTATCTACTTCAAATGTAAAAAGTCGGAATTCCAAAAATCTGCCTACTTTATTTCCCACTGTTCTATCTCTTCTCAACTTTCCAAACGACACCCCCTAATAATTCCACATGGCACTCCCCTTTTTAAAGCTCAAGATTCCGTTTTTCACGATTTCCATTCCATTTTCACATATTCAATTTACTTAGACAGATTTATTTAGATAATGCTCCGTTTTCCAATATTTCCATTTATCACATATTTCCGTTTTCCAATATTTCCTTTTATTTAGGTAACGCTATTTAAAGCTCTTATTTCCTTTTATTTAGGTAAAGATATCAGAAGGCATTAACTCTATTTTAAGATAATTACTTAGAAATGCCAATTTCTACTTATAACTCTTCAATTACTTCTAAATAAATTAGGGATATAGGAAAAAATTGTACTTGGATTTTCAATAATTATTCTATTCTTTCTTTCTTTTCTCAATTGGTGGAAATTTACATGATAATTGATTGTTATTTGGTGTTTTTGTCCTCATTGCCATTGAATTTCACAATGTTATCAACTGCTGCTAGGTTCATAAATTGGTCAAAACAAGACTTGGGAATGCTATTCCTCAATGTATTATTCCTAATTTTTCACATATAAATTCTAGGTAATTATTTAAATAAAGCGTCTAGAAATCATACAAAATGCACAAGACAATAGATAAACTAGTTACCTGAATCTTATACATGGTTATGTTCTGTTTTATTTCCTTCATAAATTTTGATTCTTAAATGGCTATTAATGAACCTGGCTGTTAAATAGCTAAGTGAAATTTACTTTTGTTTCTTCAAGAGACTTGAATAGGTTTTGATTTTAGGTATGTTTGTATGATTACTTCTGTTTCTATTTCATTTTATGGGGCAACTATTTTTCATCCTTATGTGCATAGATCCTATTCTCTCCCTCTCCTTATGTGCATAGATCTCTCTCTCTCTCTCTCTCTCTCTCTCTCTCTCTCCCTCCTCTTTGTGACATTATTCATTCATGATTAATGTACAGGGATTTTTTTTATTACGATGTTATTAGAAAGGTTTTATCTAATATTTAATTTTAAATATTAGATGATCTATCAAGCATCTTCCAAGGAACTCTCAAGAGTCTTTGAGAGATGCAAGCTTGAATATATTTTTATTGAATAAATATTGTTTTTCTTTGTTTTTAAAGAGGAAGGGGGGTTTACTGTTCACCGCTGACGTGGCAGCCCCCCCCCACTCATGACGCCCAGCAATTGAAGAAGAAGTTTTTTTTATGCCGCCCCGTGCATCGCACGGGTCTGCAACTAGTATATAAGTAAAATGGAATCCTGCACACTCTGAGTGTGCCACATGGCATCAGTTTTTTTTTTTTTTTTTAATTCGTATAGACAACACAATATGAATATGTTTCCCCTAGAGTACTTAGGCAAAAAATCAGCTACTTTTTTATTTTTTTTCCTGAACGTGTGAGAAGAAATTGAAAAAATCAGCACACAAAACACAAGACCAAAACGTTTCCTCCATAATATTTAGGCAAAAAATCATATACTTTTCTACTTTTTTTTCCTAAACGTGTGGGAAGCAATAAAAAAAAACAGACCTTCTCACAATTCTCCATCCCACGTGGCATATCCTCTTCAAAAAAGTCTCTAACGATTTTCTTTCCTTATACAAAACGATTTGGTAGCTCTCCAATCTTCAAAAAAATGATTTCAAATAGGCAATCACTCTAAATATATCTTTCGTATTTTTATCCCCATTTTAACAGGCAAAATTTGCTTATCCCCTCTCATTGCACTGGAAAGAAAGAAAAAGTGAGTGTTTGATTGATTTTTTAGATCTATTCATCATATTAGGAGAATAAATTATTTAATCTTTTTTATAATCATGGAGGTTTGATTATGGGCAAAGATAACCTAAGTCTTAATTAAATTGCTAGATTTAATCCCGCTGATTACCCACTAATGCATCTTTATATTGGTTTCAATTCCTCCTCTATTACTTTACCGTACTTTGATTAATTTTAGCTTTATTTTGTGTCATTTCTTCAAGAAATCGCAACATTTGCTTAAACATCTTGCATAAAATTTTATGAAACCAGAGATGGAGTTGGCAACAGGATTATCATCATCATTTGGATATAGAATTGCTTCTAGCCATCATCTTTACTGCTATTATTGGTCAGTACGATCAGACTATATTCATTTTGCACCTGCCTTTACTGGCGAAGAAACCACCAAAAATCCAAACAAAAAACGGAACCGGGTTCAGGTATGTATTATAACAACGATCCACATTTCATTTTTTTTTTCATTCATAGAACGGCATGTGATGCTTTGCAAATTTATATCCCAAACAAAAAGCCCTCCGTGAAAACATTCTGAATTTATTACATCACACATGTAATTTGACTGGTAGTCTTAATTTTAACAACTACGAGAGTTGCACATCAAACAGTCTCCTGAATCAAGAGCAGAAGACTACTGATTCATTGGTTAAAGGCAGCACTATATGGGTTTCTCATAGTTAGCCCTCTCTATCCGTTTGTAAATCTTTTATGGGTCTCAGTTTAAAGGCCTAAGGCTAATATTTAGGATAGATCACCAACTTGGGTACTTCGAGGACTACCGTCCATTTCCCTCGCCATCTAATTATATATAAGACGACAGTGAAATAAAAATAGTCCCAAAGAGTGCAATACTATATAATGAGATAAAAATCACTTCCTTTTTAGCGAATAGGGACCCAAGAATCATTTTGGACATTGAACGTAGACCCATGTTGATTGTAATATTCAAGCGTGAAAAGACTTGGAGAGATTTGAATATGATCCAGTCCACTTGACTTTTACATTCATAGATCCTTTTCTCAAACGATATCCAATTTTCCACAAAACAAAGTAGTCATTCCTTGATCACATCATCTCAATATCCAAATTGTAAGGAAGGATTCTTTGAACTTTGAAGGCCACTGAGTAAAGAATTCTCATCCTAAAATCGGTAGAAGTTTAGGTAAGTGTCCCTATTTTACTAGTGAAAAGCAGACCAAGTTCATTTCTTCTTGTTCTTTTCTATTCTTTTTTCTTTTCTCATGCTAAGAAGACCAAGTTCATTTAACCCATTGAAACTTGACAGCTAATCACACCGTTTATGTTAATCTTAAACAAATAAAGTGACA
Organism: Tasmannia lanceolata; assembly: GCF_043159265.1. Lineage (NCBI taxonomy): Eukaryota > Viridiplantae > Streptophyta > Magnoliopsida > Canellales > Winteraceae > Tasmannia > Tasmannia lanceolata. The sequence goes on along the minus strand of NW_027518684.1, from coordinate 28,655,679 downwards.
CGATTTTATAAGGACAAGCTAATGACCACATAATTACACACTAGAAATTTTTTTCTTTCCACACTGAAACACAACCTAAACTACAAATGAGACTGTCGAGGAAGAAACCTTTGTGTCGTATTTCATCGCAGCACAGGAAACATTAACCAACTGTTTTTTTAACCAAGAAATTTGTACTGAGGCCCGGGTGGCCCCCGAAAATTATGTTATTAATAGGGAGATCGAATACAAAAAGCTAACAAAGAAGCCTACAACCGGCCTGTACTCTTCTGGAGTTTTTATACCGTGTGCGTAGCTGCACGGAATTAGGGTGGGGCCCTTGATATTTGATCCAACTACAGCAGACTTACTAAGAGGCTGACATTGGATTAAACATAAGGGGGGCACCGTGTTGTAACCCCAATATGTACAGCTATGCTCGTGATCGAACTCTTCCCATTGGCGGTAGCAAATTTAAACCAAATCTTAAGGTAGAAAAGATAGTGTTGGGGGTTTGATACAAGGTCGTATGGTGGAAGGTCTGATACTAAGTATGTGATGATCTGCCCCCGTAATGTCCAGTGGGTGAGGGCATGCAGCTATATCATCGTCCTTATTCTTAGCATGTTTTAGGAAAGTTAATTGGTTTTAGAATTTTATAAATAAGTGGAAGTTAGAAGGGATTTTTGCTGATTAGTCCCTACATGGCAAAATAATTGCTTATTAGTCCCTAAGAAAAGCGTATTAACTTAACGGTTCTACTTTTAGAAAATATTTGCTAAAAGGTCCCTAAACCTCAATAACTTCAATTTTCTCCGTTAAAAATTTTAAAATGGCAAATTTACCACCCAACCCATTTAATCATTTTTAGCGTTTTTGGATTTCCCTTCCAATTTTTTAGGAAAAAAACTAGGAAATAAGCAACAATATTATCTCTTCCAATATTTACTTTCCCTTTAACATTCTCCCTTCTTCTTCTCCTAGGATTAGAAGCCAAACCCTAGTTCTTATTCCCAAAACAAAACTAAAACCCTATCGTATTGCAACCGGTGGCAGTGATCAAGAACACCGAGACCTCCTACTGTTTGAGATTTGCCGATCGAGGTGAGTGTTTTCTTCCTTCGTGGGTTGATCTTTATGTTGTAAACTTTTTGTTTTGGTTTGGTTTGCAAATAATCATTAAGTGTGTTTTTCGCTTCAAAAGTGTTTGCACACAAACTTCAACCGTTCTGTAAGTTGTATCCAACACGTATAATGCATATTTTATAGAAATTTTAGAAGTGTGGCACATCTCTCGTGACAACTAGGGTGCCAATGATTCTTAATTTTCCCGTTGTAATACAATGGCAGATAGAATAACAACTGAGATGTCACCAGTTGAGACATCAGCACTCATCATTTGCCACTATAGAGGAGAATTTGTCTCGAATAGTGATGGTTCATTAAATTACATAGGAGGGGTTTCGAAAGCAATTAGCATTTATCAAAACATGTACACGGAAAATATTAAGGACAAGTTACCCCAGGAAATGAATTGTGACCCTAGTATCATGCAATTCAAGTACTTCCTCCTAGGTAACACACACACTCTTCTGAATATAGCCTCTGACACGGACCTTAAGCGTATGGTTGAATTCCATGAGAGTGCAATGGTAATACGAGTTTACGTTTTGACTGGGAGTATCATTGATCGGTCATATTTACACCTCCTTTATTTTCAATACGGCATCACGTTTTAGAAGTGGTTTCCTATTTTTAAATTGGTTTGTAAGAGATTTTTTGAAACTGCAGCTCTTTCCTGGCAAGATGGATTGGTGCTTCTCTTACAGTATGTCTTTTACTTAGGACCTGTTGGATTGTAGGAATTTTATTGGAAAAGTTTGGACAGGCAAAAAAATCTAAAATTTCTTATTTCTTACACATAAAAAAAATAAGGTAATCCAATCCTATTCAACTTTTCAGTTAGGGACCTTCGGTTTATGATGTTATCCCTCTAAATTAATCAGACATAATTCCTCAATGAAAAAAAATTCCATAGAAATAATTTTCCATGAGAGATATTTTCTTGCAATCCAACCAAGATAGGAATTTCTTAGAAAAGTTAGAAACGAAAAATATTCCTAAAATTTCTTACTTTATTTCTCTATGAAGAAAAGATAACTCAAACCGGCCCTATTAGATTTATTTTAGAGGGATTTTCAATTTTTTTAATTCCTAAAAAGATTTTTTTGTTGAAGGTTTTTTTACAAGAATATTGGAAGAGATAATATTGTTGCTTATTTCCTAAAAAATTGGAAGAGAAATCCAAAAACGCTAAAAAAGATTAAATGGGTTGGGGTTAAATTTGTCATTTTAAATTTTTTAACAGAGAAATTGAAGTTTGTGAGTTTTAGGGCCTTTAGCAAATATTTTCTAAAAGTATGACCGTTAACCTAATATTCTTTTCTTAGGGACTAATAAGCAATTATTTTGCCATGTAGGGACTAATCAGCAAAAATCTCAAGTTGGTGATTGTCACCGTTTTTAGAAAGTGGCTACTTTGGTTATAATAGGATGCTTTATGTTACTTTCTATTATTTTATTTGGTTGAACAGGAAACACTTGTTTTTGGAAAGTGTAGGACGTACTGGTCTTTTGGTTTTTTTTTGTTTTTTTTTTTGTCTTTTTGTTTTACGAACAGTGAGAGATATCATGTAACGTGTGGAGAGAGTAAAATGTTGTAGTGAGGAGAAAACAAAACGGAAATGATATATCCGCCCCCTTTGATCACCAGGAGCCCTCCTATCAGTGTATGAATGACTAAAGAGGGGTTGTTGTACTTATGTCAGAAGAATTCAATGCCCCTGATTGCCACAAATGCTGACAGGGGGTGTTCCTGATGATCAAAAGGGGCGGATATATCATTTCCCAAACAAAAACGTGAATAAAGGAAAGAAGGAAAACATGAAGTGACAGAGAAGTGGTGTATGACTCTTAAGCCTCGGAATTTTGTTAAAAGAGAAATCTCTCTCTCTCTCTCTCTCTCTCTCTTCTCTCTCTCTCTCTCTCTCTCTCTCTCTCTCTCTCTCTCTCTCTCTCTCTCTCTCTCTCTCGTGTTGTGGGTTTTTTGCTTATTGCTTTGATTTTTGTGTGAACAAGTGGTATCAAAGTTTGGTCTTTTGATCCTTGTTTTTTACAAGTGTTATCAAAGCCACAGCCAGGGACTGGTGTAAGTAGCCGATCGAAGGTTGATCAAGTCTCCAAGGATGAGATACGACACGTCTGCGCTCAGGGATCAGACGTAGAAGTTGTAGATCCGATATCCAGCTTCAAGTTTGTTACTAATCAAAAGCTTTGATCAAGGAGATGGATTTCGTTAAATAGGACATCAATGGATTGAAAAGCTATACAACACAAATTATCAATATTAGAAATCATGCATAGAATCATATCTCCAAGGGCAAGATTTATGGGAGATGGTGAATAATTCGGAAACCACTTCATCTAATGGAGGTGTCGAAACTGAAGAGGTTCAAAGCCGGTAAAGCCAAGTTTGTGTTGAAGGCTACCATTCAGAGGGATTTTCTCGACTACAATCGAGAGGCCAAGACTCTTAAGGAAGCATGTGATGTCTTTGCCACTTTGTTTTAAAAAACAAACGATGTATGACTGTAGGTGCTTGAAAATGAGAATAGGCTCTGTATCTCAAGGGAATATGACGATTCCCGAATATTTAATGAAGGTAAAGAAGATCTGTCATGAAATATCGCAACTCGGTGAAGAGTCCTAGATTTCAGATACACGCATGCGAAGGATTATAATCGAAGGATTGAAACCAGATACAGTGGTTCCATCACGGCAATCCAAGGTTGTCCACCTCTGAAATACCCTAAACTTGAGTTTCCACTAACAAAAGAAATTAAGAACACTAATCATGATTAGTGTAAACAAGTTTATAATTTTTTAAAATGGTGAATTCATCAAAGGATATGGGTGTCATTGTCTTAAATAAATAAGGATGAAATAGTAAAATTACACAAAAGACAAAAATGTAATAACCATTTTTTCATCGGATCCGACCACGCTCAATTTGGAGTTAAAACCGAAAGATATGATACGTCAAAGTTTTAGAGAAATCGGGTTAAATCTGGAATTCTGGCAGAAAACCCAGTCTGCGACTTAGGATGCCTGAACGGAGGGTTTCAAAAGCGCAATTCGTGCATCCGAGCACGCATGAACCCGAAAACCAGAGAGTTTCAAAAGAGTCTCAAAGACGTCCTAAGTGGCTTCCGAAGAAAGTGTTCGGTTGTCCGAAGTGGCTTCCGTAGGTCTTCGGAAGTCCAAAGTGGCTTACGAAGAGGCTTATGAAGGTGTTCGGACGTCTGAAAATCTAGATCGGGCGTCCGAACCCACTAGAATTTGTGAAGTTGCTTTGGAATTATGGATTTTGGATTTATTGCTTAGGCCTACTTCTTAGGGCCCTTAATTGATGGATATGATCTGTTTGGACTAGGTGATTGGCTCTTTAAGTGAATTCGAAAAAATGAACACTCGACATTGAGGTATGTAATAACATACTATTTTGGGTGAACTATTGGCTGTATTTGATTCAACCATTTGTGCCATCGAATAGTAGAATTGTGTGTCTTTGCTATGACCTTATAATACCTCAGTAAGCAATTGGGTCAAGCATGCCTCTTTTGTAACCCTATGGATCCCTATGACGTCAGTACTTGCCATCACTTTGCTTATTGTACTGGCATTGCTTTATTTAATTTATTTGTGATATGAACCTTTGAACCTTATTGACCTTTGGATACTATTTGCTTTGGACTTTTGTTTTGATATTTGGATTTTTTGATACTATTTGCTTTGGACTTTTGTTTTGATATTTGGATTTTCGGATACTATTTATTGTGGACTTTAGCACTATAAGTTTTGAACACTTATGTGGAGGCTTGTGTTATTTCTAGACACGGCCATACTGGGGTAAAACAATTGGCAACTCTGGACCTAGCCGTGGGAGTAGTACGTGTGACTAAGTTGATTTGTATTCTGGATAACCATTTTCACTGATTATTCTTCTGATATTGTTTAGCTTCTATTGCACCTCAGTTTAGTACTTTGTATTGTTGCACACCTTTACTTTTGTTACACGCATTCACTTTTTATGAGAGCTTCAGTACTTAGTTCTGGCTATATCTATAGACTTTTATTGAGCCTCGGCATGCTTAGACCCACTCTTGGAATGCTATCTTATTATGTACTGAGCTTTCAGCTGATTGTTGTTATAATATTTTAAGATTCTGATCGTCGTGAGATGAACGAGGAAGGGGAGGCATACACTCATAAGCGCTTGCTTGGAGAGTAGTTAATTTGTTTGCTTTAGTTACAGCTAGTTAGGGGTGCAACTTGGGTCAGGCTCAACCCGAACCCGACAGGTTCAACCCGTTTTTTTTGCCGGGTTCGGGTTGGGATTTTGTAACCCGATTTGCAAATCGGGTTGGGTCGGGTTGGGGTATCGGGGAACCAAACCCAAATTGTAACCCGGCTTATTTTGTTAAGTTTTTTTATTTTTTCAACTTTTTACCATTTTAGACTTTATTTCATAGAGTTTTAGACACTTTTGGGAAAGTGGCCCACACAACTGGCAAGTCACATTTTACGGTTTTAGAGTCACTCTGGTTTAGGCTTCGACGACTTTTCTCTCTTTTTTTCTAAAAGAAAAACTTCTTCTTTTCTTCTTCTCTGCGAAAGTTACTTACCAAACCCTAACCCTAACTCCCCCACGAAAGCTTCGTCTCCACTCCTCTCCACGTCCGCGTGAAAACACAGTGAGGCAACCCCCCTTCTTCTCCACTACTCTTCAAGAAAGGTATAGCTCATAAATTTAACAAAATCATTTAACTTTCTCTTTTGTTTTGGTAGGGTTTCTTGGGGTTTTTCATGGGGAACTTTCTCTTCATTTGACTGATTTAGGGTCCATTTTATTATAGATTAATGATCTCATGAGATGGATGTAGTTGACTAAGATCCTGATCTTGTAATAAATACCATGTTTTGGATAATCACATGCATTAACAATTAATAAGAAAACTACATATGTTCATTCATATGCTGAATTTCAAGTTAGTTAAATGAGTTTGCTAAATTTATGAGCTATATACTGTGATATTGTTTGAAAGAAATGCTACATATTGTTCATTCTTGCATTTTTTTTCTCTGATATTGTGGTTCGAAAGAAATGCTGGATTTTCTGCTCCTATTTTCTTTATATCTCTTCTCCTTTTTCTTATTTAATCTCCCTGCATTTCTTTCCTAATTTCAATTTTGAGAAGATTTCTTTTAGATTTTTCTGTCAAATAATTTTGTAAGTCTTCATGTCTGTTATTTAGGATTTTGTTTGCAATGTTTTTATGATATTGTTCTTTGGAGGAAATTCTGGATTATCTCCTCATATTTTCTTTCTATCTTTACTCCTTTATCCATTTTCTTCATTTTTATGAAATTGGAGCTTTATTAACCTTTCTCGCGTGATTTGAATATTTGATTCCCTATCTTATGTCTCTGTGTTTTGCCTTTTGATTGGTTAGATTTCGTTGTGCTGATGTCTGCAATGGGAGACACCAATCCAAATGCAAGTGATGACCTCAATGTAATTGTTCATTCTGACACCAATGATGAGGCTAGTTCGAATTCGAAGCATAAGAAACCGCATAGAATGACATCCGATGTTTGGCAACATTTTGTCAGAATTTCGAAGCCAATTGGAGGAAAAAGGAGTGAGGGCAAAATTCAAGTATTGTGCTAGAGACTTTGGGTGTGACAACAGTCAAGGTACTAGTACACATAGACGATACTTGAAAACATGTACAAGATATGGTAGCAATGACAAGCAACAATTATTGTCTTTATTCAAATCATCTGGGCATAATGGTACTTCACTTTTCAATTGGATATTTGGCCAAGAGTTGCGTAGAAGAGAATTGGTGTGCATGCTTATAGTTGAAGAATTGCAATTCAAATTTGTTGAGTGTGAGGGTTTTAGGAATTTCTGTAAACTTCTTCAACCTAGGTTCAATATTACATCACGTACTACAGTTACGAAAGATTGCCTAGAGTTGTATATGAGTGAGAAGAGGAAATCAAAGAATTTTTGCAAAGTTCAGCTCAGCATGTTTGCCTTGCCACTAATATGTGGACTTCCATCCAAAATTTGGGATATATGTGTGTCACCATCCACTACATCGATTGTGACTGGAATTTTCAAAAGAAGATAATTAGTTTATTTACAGTCCCCTCTCCACATATCGGTGAAGTCATTTATAATGAATTGGAATCATGTTTGTGGGCGTGGGGGTTGGAGAAAGTTTGCACCGATACAGTTGATAACTGTAGCGCAAATGATGTGGCGATTCGGAATTTGCGAAGAAGACTGAATAAGAAGAATAGTTTGTTGTTGGATGGTGAATTCTTACACATGAGGTGTTGTGCACATATACTCAACCTAATCGTAAGAGATGAGATAGAGGAAGTTAAGACATCAGTGCTTCGAATCCGAAATGGAGTAAAATATGTTAGAAGTTCACCAGCGAGGCAACAACAATTTACAAAGTGTGTTGAGAAACAGAAAGTGACATGCAAGAAGACATTATATCTTCATGTATGCACACGTTGGAAATCCACATTCCTCATGCTACAGACATCATTAAAGTACCAAAAAGCATTTGAGCGTTTAGATGATTTGAATATTAATTTTCAAAAAGAACTAAAGGATGGGACGCCTACTGAGGATGATTGGAAGATGGCAAAAGTATTGTCTAAGTTTTTGGAAAATTTATAAATCTACAAAGAAGTTAACTGGATCACTTTATGTGACGTCAAATGCTTATTTTTATGAGGTTTTTTCCATTGAAGTATTCTTAATGCAAGGGGCAGCAAACAATGAGAATACTTGTCTTCGTGATATGGCATTGAAGATGAAGGAAAAATAGATCAAATATTGGGGTCACATAGATTGGGCCAACATATTGTTACAAGTTGTTGTGGTCCTTGATCCTCGTTATAAGTTGAAATATTTGGAGTTTTGTTATTCCAAAATTTATCCTGTTGATAAAGTTGTGGATTTGGTTGGAAGGGTTAAAAATGCTATTGAACGTTTTTTAAAAGCATCATCAAACCATTGAAGTGATTCCTGATGTTCGAGCAACCCACTTAAATCAGCTTGGAGACCAAAGTGAGATTGAGGTAGGTGACGAATACTATGAATTTCAACGTTTTGAAGAAGAGTATCGAAGACAGTTCGCAGCAGAAGAAACTATCAAGTATGGGTCAGAGTTAAATCATTATCAGCTTGAACGTCTTTGAAGATGGTCAATTTGACATTTTCTGCTGTTGGAAAGTGAATGGGCCAAGGTTTCCAATATTAAGTCAAATAGCACGTGATATTTTAGCAATTCCAATATCGACAGTTGCATCAGAATCAACGTTCAATTCAGGGGGACAGGTTCTTGACCAATTCCGTAGCTCCTTGACTCCCCAACTTGTAGAATGTTTGATATGTACCAAAGATTGGTTGAGAAGTTCATCAACCCCTATTAAGGTAGAGGAATGCTTGGAAGATATTGTGGAAGCTGAGTCAGTAGGTAATTGAATGCTCACTATATAGTAATTCTTTCTTTCTTTTGAAGCATTAGGTAATTTAATATTCACTTGTGTAAATTTGTAAACATGTTGCTTGCATATTTCAGTCATCGGCGAAGGCGAAGGAGTTGGAGCTAATTGAGTATCTTATCTTGCACAGGCGTGCACTACTACATTTTGTAGGTAATTCCTTTAGGTTTATAATAACTATTCTTTCGTTGAATGGATATGTATATCATTTTTGACTCATTTCCTCCTTGATATGTTACAGGTCAAGAGTTTCCCATGTTTACCAATTTGGATATTGTGATGTTTTGAATGAAGTCGATGCCTTACCTTTTCCTATTATTGGACTACGCCTGGTCAACAATTATATTTCCTTCTCCCTATTTGTGACTTTGCCTTTTTTTGTGTTTATGGATTATGGAACATGGTGGTGAACTCTGCTTTATTTTTGGATTACATGCTTCACCTGCACTATTGAATTTTTGTATGATGTTGGCTTCTCAATGCTTTTTAACTGCTATATGGAGTGGTAGCTAGTAGCTACAAAGAAAATGGGGTTAGAAGCTAGGGTTTTGATTAAAGAACTTGTAGTGTGGCTGAATCATCAAGCCTCTACATGCTCTATTTCTCTACTTCTCTGTCTCTGTGCATGCTATGTCCCTTTCTTTGTTCTGCTTTTTAGTTTCTGTAAACTTACCATTTCCACCTCCTACATGTAATCAAGGTCAAGGTTGTAAGCATATGGTACTTTTTATTTATTTAAATCACAGGTGGATTGATGCTGAAGAAAAGCTATAAAATGCATATATCCTTATATCCTTCTTCATCTCTAGAGGTAATTACTGCATTTGTTTAATTCAGGGATGTCTTTTATTTTCCATTATATAAATTTTTACTACCCTTATTTGGTTACCTTGTAGCTCTCTTAGCATTCCCATCTCTACAGTACCCAATATGCTAGGGATGACTAAAAATAGTATGGTGCATCTTAAACTACTCAATATCACCATTTAAAAAAAAACAGTTCATCAGCTCAATTGATGAGACTTTGTTTCTATTCAATATCACCATCAAGATCTGGGATCAGTTTGGTTTTAGGATCCGAAATGAGTCTTCAACCAACAAGCTTTGAAATTTATGTTCTCTTTCTTTCAACATAAAATGGATGTATTTCAAGCTCAATTCAGTGCAATGAATTGAACTGTTGAATACCAAATTTAATGAAAGTTAAAAGGCTCAGTACTGAGAATATAACTAAAATTACCATCATTCTGAAGATGTTAATAGTATGGTGCATCTTAATCTACTCATTTACATTGATTGTTGTAATGTTGCTCCTCCTCCCTTAACATTTCTGATTAGATTTGATAAATAATAATGTATTGTTGAAGTAATTACTGCATTTGTTTAATTGAGGGACGCCTTTATTTGTCATTATATAAATTATTAATGCCCTTATTTGTGGTTACCTTGTAGCTTTCTTAGCTTTCCCATCTCTACCCAATATGCCATGGTTTCTGATCTTGTAGATTTTTTAATTGCTCTTCCCCTGTTTATTTTAGATTTTGACAACCGATTGTGAGTCAAAAACTGATTATTGGTGACTCACAGTTGGTTCTCAAAATCCAAAACAACCCGGCTTGAGGTGATTAGTGCCATCAACCAAATGACCAATAAACTTATACAACTAATTAGGCCATAACTCAACAACTGTTGGTACCATCTTAACATGGGGTCAACCCAACCCAACCCAACCCAAATTGGAAATTGGGTCCGGTTGGGTTGGGTGGGGATAAACCCAGCTGGGCTTGAAATCAGGTTGGGTCGGGTTGGCCTCAACCCGACCCAACCCGACTCAAGTTGCGCCCCTATAGCTAGTGTTACGGATAAAGAAATATAAGACTACATTATGTTTCTTTATTTAAATGATGGGACAGCTGAGGGTTGGATTTTGATTAAGCTAAATTCAGTTATTTGAGACTTTAATACTCTTACATATAAAATGCCAAGAATGGTTTTGTTATTGCTTTTGTAGCCTTATATGCTTGTGGAGATTTCTTTCCAGGTATACGGCGCTATCATGTCCTACGTTGTGAGTACAGTTTGGGGCATGTAGACACCCCATTTTGACCGGACCCTTTTTCCCAAAATCGAATAAAATCCCAATCCTGAAATTCCCGAAACCAAATCCAAACGCGAGAAAAATCCAAAATTTTATCCAATTCATCTTGTCCTTCAGTGGATATAAATCTCTCGAAAAATGGTTACTGCTCTAAGGAATACCCCTGCAAATTTTCAGAAAAATCGAACAAAATTTGGAGGAAAAGACAAGACAAGTTTGTCCCATTATCAATTGCGCTAAGCAGAAGAGGGGTCAATTATTGAAGCGGGGGTGTGCCACTACTAATACCCGTGTACGAGCAAATAAAGTAAACAAAAAGCAAGTGGGGTGTGCAAATATCAAGGCAAGGGTGTGCTAATATCAGCACACCTTTTTCTTATAAGAGGCCCATCGACTAGGGTTTTAGGAGAGCCCCCATTTTCTAAAAAAAGAAGGGAGAGCCTCATTTTTGGGCAGCTGCAAGAAAAGAGAGGGAGTAGCAGAGAAGGGTCTTGAGCTCCATCGGCCACCATTTTCGCCGGCCAACTTTCTCCCTCTTGCCACGATCTTCCATAGCCACCACCACCAAGCTACCTCTTCCTCTTCCACCCTTCCTCTACCTCGACCATCTCCTTAAGAATTGGTTTGGGAATTGAAGAATTGGTTTAAATTTCAAGGGTAGATGAGTTACAGAGAAGAAAGAAGAAGAAGGAGGAGATCGATTAAGAGCTTCTAATTTTTCTTGGAGGAGGAAGAGCTGATCCAATCCGCAAGGGCAGCATCGAGATTAGAGATCCAAAGCTAATCTATTTGACCCAAGACTCAAGTAATCTCTTCCTTTCTCTTTAATTCAAATCTAATAGGTGAATCATATTGTTTAGAATGTTGTAGGTCTGCAATTTTGGTTTGGTTATTGTGGATGGCTGAGATCGCTTAATTTGTTAGATTTCTTCGTGTAGTTTAATTGTAGGAGTTAAAAGGGGTTGGATCTCAATTGGTTCAAATTATTAAAATCCAGTTGTGTATAAAAAAGAAGCCCCATTCCTTGACACTGTCTCTGGGCTATACATCAACATAGCCATGTCTAATGATTCCATAGAGTCTTTCCTATTTTGATTAATTCTATGGAGTTTCCTTTGTATCCTTACCCCTTTTCCCTCCTTGTCCTCCTCCTTATACTAGGATTTCTCATAGGGGTTTAGGGATTTCTCTTTCTTTAGGACCTTTGTTTCTTATAGGATTCAGGGGTTCTACCTTGTCTTCTTTCGGGACTACTCTCCTCATGTTCCTAGGGATCCTACTCGAGCTTCGGGATTCTTTCGACTATAGGGACATTTTCTTGGGTTTCTTTTTCATTCAGAGTCATTCTCCTTATGTTCCTTGGGATCATCTTCGCATTTTGGGATCCCCATCGATTTTGGGAACACTTTGTCGGGTTTAGGCAATGACGGACGACAACCTCTTGAGCCAAAACCCCCTTTCGATCAAAAGGGATAAAAATACATAAAAATCAAATAACAAAAATTCAAAAAACACTCAAAGCATATTTCGAAATGCTGTTTCGAACTACGTTGGCTTGATTCCTTTCCACATGGTACGTAGGCAGCTTGGGATTCTCGTCCCAAGTCCAGTCAAACTTTTCAATAAAATCATTTAAACCCTTCAAAAAATCATTCAATAAAATCTTTCAAACCTTTCAAAACAAAAAATCAAAATGGGCAAGGATGGTGATTGCCAGGTCACTCGGAGCCTGCTTTTCATTCTATTACCCTTTTTTATCGTGGTTTTTCGATTTTCATCGGTTTTCCGACGTTTTATCGGGTTTTGGGACGGGTGACGACGTAGCGTGGCCCCTTCACAGGGATCATCCTCGCTGAGCCCAACGATAGGTCATGACGATCACGAGACTTGTCTGATCTTCAGTAGATTAGCATCGCTGGGCTTGATTCTTTAGAATCGCTCCCTAAGCATATCGTATGTTCCCTTTTCTTTTCCCTGGTATTTTTGGTCTTCACATACCGTTGATTTTCCGATTCCTTTCTTCCCTTGCATCTTTTAGCTCATTGTGTGTTTATCTTTGACTTCTTATGTGCTACTGTTAGCTTGCTTACTATTCTAGCATGGGATTGATTATAATTTTCTTAGCATTATCTCTTACATAGGCTCACATGCTAGTGTGTTTATTATACTGCTTTGGCTGTTTACTGCTGTGCTTATCTGTCCATTCACATGCTTAGCTGTAGTTATTTACTGCTTTCCTGTTTGTCGTATCTGCCATACTACTTGCTTAACTGTAGTTGTGCATGCGGATGTTACTACTTTCCTAGATGCGATGGGTTAGGATTAGATGCGGTGAGTTAGGATTTGGATGTTTGTTTTCTTTTGCCCATCCCCGAGTCATGCATGCTTAGATAGACATTTCCTCGGGAGTACTCGTTCCCATTTCACATGATTTTCGCCCAAAACTCTTCGAAATTAATTAAAAATGGCATAAGAGACTAGGTGCTTGCACTTGGGCGAATTGGGGGCGCTTAACACCTTCCCCATTAATCACCAGGCACAGACTTTTGTATCTCTGGTTATCCGTTGCAACAGAGTATTTCATGGGATCCAGGGCCTACTTCCTTGGATGGCGACTCTTCTTTTGTTATGGTACATCTTGGTTCCGGGCTAGTCCTTGAATCGAGAGGTATCTCATTCATATAGCCACCCATGCTGTGAGTGGCATCATTTCGAGAGTTCCTTGGTAGAGCTCTCTTTCACATTGTGGAGATCTTAGAGGATTGACGTGGGATCTCGTGTCCCTCGCCATTCGTCCTCGGGATCGAGGTCCACACGAAATTTGGAACCCTCACGCACTAATCAAAAGGAAAAGCTTTGTTATGTGGAACCCTCACGTAGTAACAAGCAAGGAAAATTTTGTTATGTGGAACCCTCACGCAGTAACAAAAGGGGGAATTTTAATTAGGTGGAACCCTCACGCACTAATCAAAAGGGAAAGCTTACTTATGCGGAACCCTCACGCAGTAACAAGCAGAAAAAATTTCGTTATGTGGAACCCTCACACAGTAACAAAAGGAAAATTTTAATTAGGCGGACCCTCACGCACTAATCAAAAGGAAAAGTTTTGTTATGTGGAACCCTCATGCAGTAACAAGCAAGGGAGATTTGTTTGAAGAGTAAAATTCTTATGAAAAGATTGATACTCTCATGCTTTTGATTGATTGATTGATTTGAATTGATTGATTGTGATTGATTTCTTTGGAGATTGCTTTGTCTCTCCAAAGAAGCGGGAACCCCCTTTTTTTTATATGCTTGCTGAATTGATTGATTGATTGATTTGGATTGATCGATTGATTCAGGTTGATCCCTTTGAGAATTGCTTTGTCTCTTGCCGAGAAAATGGGAGTGTGAGTTCCTTGTTGAGGACTTGACTCACATGATTTGCTGGAATTTTGGATATTGACCATTTTTGAAAGAATTGGATTCTGCTGGGAGTAGAATACTTTGAGCAGTTGACAGCATACTTTGAGGGAAGTAGATTCTAGACTCAACTGGGGACTGATTTTGCTGATGAGTTGACTCTGTTGTAGAGTAGGGTCAGCTGGGGAGATTGGAGGTTTGACTCGAGATGTGCTCGTAGCCTCTCTTATCTCAACTTGCTGGAGACATTGGCACTGATTGCCTTTGTGTGCTTGACATCTTTTATGACGCAAGTCATAAAAGATGTCCCTAGTGTACTTGTGCTTCCATGACGAGAGTCTAAAGGAAAAAACAATGATAGTTGAAGAAAAGATGCTTGGTTTCATGAATGCTTAAGGTTGCATAGGTTTTTTTTCGGATGGAGAGAGTAGGACTATCACCGTGACGGCTGAGTCTAAGAATTTCTTTCTTGCATTGCTCACTTCTGGAGGCTTAAGGTCTCTGGTAGGTTTGAATAAGATGACTCTTGCCCCTTCTGATACCTAAACTAGGATTTACTCTGAATTTTTTTTTTTAGGGCATGCTGCCATTCTTCCAACGCCAGTGACTTCAACTTCAAAGGAAAATTACAACAAATAAATAGGAGAAACGAATTTCAAATGACTCAATCAAAGAAAACTATTACTCTAGAGACTCGAATCTTATGTGTTATATGTTTTAGGGTATGGCCTAGCCACTTTCAGAGTAATCTCGAAGCCCATGTCAAAAGGCACTAATTTCCTCCATCGGTATTTCCGTCATGGTTATTATCTCTTTCGGATTGTTCAATTTCAATGCCCCTAGTTTAGAGAAGTGTCAAAGTAAGCTTGCCGGCACTACTTGGACTCCGAGACTTTGCTCTGGTTGAAGATTCTTTCTCCGCCTCATTGATTCACTCTTTGTGGGAAGTCATTGCCATTGACTAGATTGTCTTTCCAAGTTTTCAATCCGGCAGACCGCTTGCCCTATCCTTCGCCTGGATTGCCCTTCCGGGTTTTAGGTCCAGCGGGCTTGATACCCTAACTTTTGCCCAAGCCGACTTTTTGGTAGTCGTCTTAGCGGGTTAATGACCCTAACTTTTGCCTAGACTGCCTTTTTTAAGTTTTCAGCCTAGCGGGTCTTCAGACTCCATCGCTTTTATCTTTTCTTTCTGTTTTTGCCTCGAACATTTGCTTATTCACCAGAAGGACTTTCTAGGTGGGCTCGGGTTCAAGGGGGTTGGATATTTCTTTGGTTCTTATGGTTTCGACCGAATCTGGTCTAGCCAAATTTCCTACATACCCCAAGAATGGAGAATCGGGACCGCGTAGTTCGCTTGGGGTTTGGAAAATAATGATTTAGCTCTTAGCTCAAAGGTTGACCGAACCTGGAAGACCAGGCTACCTACGTACCCCGTAGAAAGGGATCAAGTCTGCGTAGTTCAGAGCAAAAAAAAAAATGCCCCTGGTTTGTTGGTGTTTGAAAGAAATATTTAATTTTATTTTTTGGCTCGAAGGGGTTCACAAAAAGATTCTCAAACGTTAGGATTTTGGCTATTAAGGCTCAGGCGTCCAAGGATGGCCTTCTGATGTTTTGGCATACAAGCTTCTTCAATGGCTAAGGTTCAATGGCTTTGAGCTTTTTCTTTCTTTCTTGTTTTTAGGAGTCTGGAGGAGTTTCCAGGCAAGACTTCAATTGTGTTGTGCAAGCTCGTCTGATTGAGTTCTCACTTGTCTCTGTGATCACGAACTGACGCTCAGAATTGTACGACTCTGGGTCTTCTTTGTATGCTGAAGATGATTCGAAATTTTTCAATCTATCCTATCGACTCTGCTTCCTGCGATTCTGATATTTCTAAGGAGTTGACGTAGGGGCATGTTCCCTTCTCCTTCTCTTCTCTGGATTCTATCTCTTTTTTTTTTTCATTCTTTTTCTCTTTTTTTTTTTGCTTGGATATCGGGGGATGCCCCTACTCCTTGAATGCTCTAACTAGAAATTCCATCGAAATGCACGACCCAAGTATTCTGTTGGGACCCCATGTTCTATGATTGTGACTTTGTTGACCGAAAATTTCCTCTCAATCTTTTCATCGTCTTCACTTGATGATGGATACTCGTCCTTATGAAATTGTCGCTTTTTCAACCTGATGTCTAAAGCTGAGGGAGACATACATTGAACAGCACTAAGGCATGCTCTCGGTTTATCCTCATAGAACCAAGCAAGACTTCCTTGAACCCTCTTAATAGGTTTATCAATTCTTCGTGCTCTTCAGGAGATAAAGTTTTGACAATCCGTATTTCTCGAGTCTTGGTTTTCAATATCACTATCCACAGTTTCGATTTCATCTTCCAGTGGCTTTGCTACACGCTCTTCCTCTCATTTGACCATCTTTCAGATCTCGAGGGGAATTTCGTCGGCATCCTCATCCGAGGAGGGTGTCTTAGTTTGTTTATTAACATTAGATCCAAGAGCGAATACACAAGAATATTGACAACACTGGAATCATATGTTCAATTCATAGAAGATTTCAAGTACATCAGTGATATTTGACACGCCACGATGGGCTCTACACCAAACTCAACAGAGGACTGGACACTGACTCACAATAAGAAAGATCAACGGACACAACATACTCAGGCTTGACATTGACACAATTATTTAGACATACCCACTTTGACAAGAGAGTTGGTATGCAGCCGACAAAGAACGAATTTCAAAGATGTGAGACTTGGTTTTTTTTTTTTTTTTTTTTTGAGGCAATAGACTAGCGTTGGAAGTTCATGGACATCATGCCTTCCTCCATGATGGTGATGACTATGGAGTTCGACCCTGGAAAATGAATAGGAAGGAAAATGAAAGATGTTAGAGCTTGTGACAACAATAAAGAGGATTTTAAAAAGTATCCAAAGGAAAGGATTTAGGTTTCAATCTAGAATATGATTGACTGAGGAACCTATTGCAATTATTGTTTTTTTTTTCCTGCCAAATATTCTCTAATGAACCAAGGCCTTTGTGACAAACCACCTAAATCATAGGTTGCCAATGTGTTGCGCTCCATTGTATGATTGTTTTGTCTTACCTTTGATCACTGTTTTTTAGCGGATTTTATCAATTGCTTTTTCTAGAAGTGATGTGAAAATTATCTTGTGAGATGACCCACCACCTACTTACTAGGTTAGTAACATAGCAGAAGCATGGGAAAAGAGGCGAAGATCATCGCCTTCAACCCGATAGAAGAAGAACACTATCTTCTTTCATAAAATATCCTTGAATCCATAAGGAAATAAGATAAACCTTGAATCCACAAGGAAGAGGAAAAAACTTAAAGTAGTTTATTTCATTGAAAAGATCTCCTAAAATATATCACACGACTATATTTATAGTTTTTTCATCTTTCCTGATTTCTCTCAACTAAAATACTAAAATATTGCCGACTAATCCTAATCTAATAAGGATTCTAACTTATCTTTACTTAGAAGTTCTAACTGAAAAACAAATCTACACAGATCATTCTACATCAGATGTCTCCCACTTAAAGAAACTCATTCTCGAGTTTAGATAAAAATGAAAAGAACAGACATAAACTTAGGCTTGTTGCGAAAAAAGATCTCTGATGACGAGTAGCTCGCTTCAACTTCGAATTGCATTCATTTCCATTTGATCAAGTATTTCCATCGGCCTAGTAATTTGACATGTGTGGGCCAGCGGTAGCACTTGATTCGATTAGAAATCAGGCCCTCGATAAAATCTTCAACTTGAGGTACTTGAGGCAGAAAGTATCCTTCACTATGCCTGGTATGAACAACATTGTCATCATAGAGAGGGAGTAAATTTCTGTCTATAATTTCTGACCCTTGTACTGCAGCTAAGAATTTCATCATTCTCCGTCGACTAAACTCTCCAAACTTTCTGAATGACGTTGGTGGCATATTTTGTGCTCAAGTAATCAACTTGAGCGATCAGTTGTCGCCACCAACTCTGAATTTTGATTGCAGAACTGACAAACCTCTTAAATTGGCTTTTGGGACGTTACATGCGCCATGTCTTTTGGATTAGAAGACATGAGGTTTTTCTCCTTGCACGATCTTTAGTTTTCTGGGCTTTCTCGCATCTCAATTTAGTCACGATCTTCAGAGACTCTTGATAAGTAACTGGTGCAAATTCTCTAATAAAGGGATCATGAATTTCATACCAATAGTTGAAGGGAGGCTATCCCTACCTATATCGTTCTCGTTCCATCTTTTTTCAAGAAGGATTTAGCATGAAGGCAAACAATCACTTTTGCACACTTAATTGTCTCTGCATGGCTCAGGCCATATTTATCTATATAATCTTCAATGGTATCATCAATCCACGCCGAACACGCTGATTCGCAATCTCCATATCCAAAGAAGGGAGGAATCAAACATAAATTCATAGGTCGTTAAGGTGAAGTTTGCCTACTTTATGGGTTAGGATCAAAGGCGGATATGTTTGGGCTATGAAGGGCTGTTGGTGTGGGTTTGAGGCAGACTAGAGAAAGGGGTGAAAGGTGTTTTTAATAGAAAACTAATATACAATTATTGTTTTCTACAGAGCTCTATAAAATAAGGATATTTGGGTGTGGTGCCTAAAGTTGACGGGAATGACCCTCGACTGAACTATGTTGGCTTTGAATAAACTATTTTAGCTTTAACTAAGCTATTTTGGCTTCAACTAACCTTTTTTTTTTCTTCGACTAAGCTATTTTGGCTTCGACTAAACTATTTTGCCTTCGGTTGATTAATTTTAGCTTCGACTAAGTTATTTTGGCTTCGACTAAGTTATTTTGTCTTTGACTAACCTATTTTTGACTTCGACTAATCTATTTTGGCTTCAACTAAACTATTTTTGGCTTTAACTAACCTATTTTTTTGGCTTCAACTAACTTATTTTTTGCTTCGACTTACCTATTTTAACTTCGAACTAACCTATTTTTATCTTTGACTGACCGATTTTGGCTAACCTATATTTGGCTTTGACTAAGCTATTTTGGCTTCGAATAACCTATTTTTGGCTTCGACTAAGAAAATTTTGCTTCGAGGACTCGGTTGAATTAATGGGCTGCATATTTCACATGAAGATATTCTTTGAGCAAGTGTGGAGGCATGACTTTGTTCATGGTGGCGGATCGGATTCATTATGTTCCAACTAGAACATAAGAGCATGTTCAAATATTACCTTCATAACAGACAACTTTTCAAACTTTTTGTATTTTTTATGTGTAATTAAACTACTTGGAGTTAAAACTTTCCTTTTAAAGTTGGCTTCATCTATTGTAAAAAACTGCAGCAAATCACCCACAATCCACTTGGATTCCACCCAGCTAAGCTATCCCTAAGTTTGCAATTTCCTCTTCTAAAGTTGTTGGTTGAAGCCAAAATGCTTAGTCAAAGCTAAAATTGCTTAGTCGAAGCCAATATAGGTTAATCGAAGCCAAAATTGCATAGTCGAAGCCAAATTTGCTTATTCAAAGCCTAAACTAGCATAGTTGAAGCCAAAGCCTAGTCGAAGCCAAAGATGCTTATTCAAAGCCTAAACTAGTTTAGTCGAAGCCCAAATAGGTTAGTCGAAGCTAAAAATTGCTTAGTTGAATCCAAAAAAGTTTAGTTGAAGCCAAAAATAGGTTAGTCGAAGCTAAAATAGCTTAGTCGAAGCCTAAAATAGCTTAGTCGAAGCAAAAAATGCTTAGTTGAAGCCAAAAATATGTGATTCGAAGTCAAAAATTATTAGTCAAAGCCAAAAACAATTTATTCAAATCCAATTAGGTTACTCGAAGTCAAATTAGATAGTCAAAGCCAAAAAAGAGTTACGCGAAGCCAAAAATATGCTAGTCATTGTCAAACATGCTTAATTGAAGCGGAAAACAGTTTACTCGAATCCAAAATAGGTTCCCTGAAGCCACAAAAAAGTTAGTCGAAGCCAAAATAGGTACTCGAAGAGAAAAGTGAGTTATTCGAAGCCAAAAATGAGTTACTCGAAGCCAATATAAGTACTCGATGCCAAAAACGAGTTACTCGAAGCCAAAATTAGTCTATGCCAGGGGCATTTTCGTCCTCGAATTCTTTTCTTTTTTTTGCAAAAATAACATCTATACGAGTTTTTAAAATAACTAGCATTCTCAGGTAATTTTTCCAACTCTTTGACACGCAGCAGTGATTCACACTTTATTCTTTAGGAAGGAATGGCTACTCTACTCTTTAGGGACATTAAAAAAAGGTTTTGGGTGGCTACTTTGTAGGGGATTGCACCTAAACAATAGGGATTTCAGTTAGGCATGGGTTTGACAAGGTGGGCGAAAAAGAGTGATTTGGGCAGGTTTTTAGGTGTCTTGGTTTCAGCCAGAAAGTAAAAAACGGAGGCTAAAATTCAGGGGGGGGGGGGGGGGGGAGGGCGGTGCTATTAGTTAGGGATTATAGTTAATCAAGAAAGAGTGAGAGTCATCGGCTATTCAACAGGGGTTCATGGATGTGTTTTAGTTAGAGGAGGACATGAAAAGAGGAGTATGGTTGGGCTGAAAAAACGAAGCAAAAAATAGGTGAAAATCATGGGCCTAATTAATAGGTAAATTTTGTAAATAAAACAGAGCAGAAAACAGAGACTTGAAACTAGCTTTTCTTGCTTAATCAATCGAGTGAAATGGATTACAAATAAATAGACTAGCAACAACTTTAACAAATATAAAATATCTAAAACTACTTCACTAAAGTCTTGGTCTTCCTCCTTTTATTGAAGATAGCAAAAGATTTCATATGATAGCAACAACTTTAACAATCATAACAAACATATACTACTTCACTAAAGTCTTGGTCTTCCTCCGTTTATTCTGACTAAAGATAGCAAAAGATTTCTCATGCAACAGAATCTGAAGGCTCAGTCAACATTCCTTATTTCTTTAGTGAGAAGTTGGTGATGATCTTCAACACTTCCCCTCAGCACCAACTCTCTTTCTATGACACCAAACTTCTTCCTGAATTTCACAAATTTCTTCAAACACAAACCTTTTGTTAATATGTCAGCTATTTGCTCATCTGTATGAACTGATATGAGGGAAATTTCTCCACGAAGAACCTTTTCTCTTATGAAGTGATAATGTATTTCTACATGCTTTGTTCTAGCATGAAACACGGGATTCTCAGCTAGTTTAATTGCACTTTCATTATCACAATAAATACTAACCACACAACAAGTGATTTGATTCAAATCTTTCATCAATTGAACTAGCCATACGCTTTCCTGCGCTGCCATTGCTGCTGCTCGATATTCTGCTTCAGTTGTAGATAGCGATACAGTGGGCTGCCTCTTACTGCACCATGAAATAGCACCGGAACCTAGGCTGAAAATATAACCTGTTGTAGACCTTCGAGTTGAAAGATCTCCAGCGTAATCCGCATCGCAGAACCCAACAATTTCACATTTCTTCCCTGCTTCATAAAGTATACCAAAATTCAATGTTCCTTGAATATACCTTAGAATTCTACGAATTGCATCGAGATGTGGCTTCCTTGGTTTTTGCATGAAACGACTTACAACCCCAACTCCTTGGGCTATGTCAGGCCTAGTTAGAGTTAAATAGATTAAACTCCCTACTAGTTGCCTGTACATGATTGGATCATCTAGTTCCTCTCCATCATCTACCTGAAGCTTTGCATTAATTTCAACTGGGGTTGTAATGGTGTTGCAGCTTGTCATTCCAAATCGATCAAGTAACCTTCTTGCATAACTTTGCTGACCGAGAAATATCCCATGCTTGCTCTGATCCACTTCAAGTCCTAGAAAGTGTTTGAGCTCTCCTAATTCTTTCATTTGAAACCGAATTCCAAGATTTTTTCTGATTCTAGTAATTTCTGCAACATCATTCCCTGTAACTATCAAGTCATCGACATAAACTGAAATGATTGAAGTATTTCCATCAGTGATTCTTACAAATAAACTAGAATCAGATGAGGCTAGTGAATACTCATTTGCTTGCAGAAATTCAGCAATCTTACCATACCAGGCTCGTGGAGCCTGTTTTAAGCCATATAAAGCTTTTCTGAGTTTGCAGACATAGCGTGGGTCTTCTTCAAACCCCTTTGGCTGTTCCATAAGAATTTCTCTATCCAACTCGCCATGTAAAAATGCGTTCTTAACATCCAACTGCCACAATTTCCATGACTGACTTGCAGCTAGAGCGATAAGGACTCGAACAGTAGTAATTTTTGCCACAGGACTGAAAGTTTCATCATAGTCATGACCAAACTGTTGAGAGAAACCTCGAGCCACTAGCCGAGCTTTAAATCTTTCTATTGATCCATCTGTTCTAGTCTTGATTTTGTATACCCATTTGCATGAAATGGGTGTTGCTCCTGTTGGTCGAGGCACAAGATCCCAGGTTTCATTTTCTTTGAGAGCCTGGATTTCTTCAGCCATGGCTTTCTCCCATTCTAATTTTCCTTGAGCTTCTTCGAATGAAATTGGTTCATTGATGTGAACTTCATCATCTATTGTGACTGTCCATGCTGCAGTTAAGGCTGAATTTGCATACCTTGGATTCGGCTTTGGAGTTCGAGATGATCTTCTAGGTTCTGTATTGTCCTCTTCAATTTCTGGTTCGTTCCATTGAGATGGTCTCAACTCTTCTGCTGTTCTGGTTTGATGCACAGCTGTTTGCCATGGGCTAGATGATGTGGTTGCTCGATTGTGTATCTCCTTTTGACAAGATTCAATTGGTTCTTTGTCTATTTGTTCGAGCATAGCATCCGATCCCATCTTTTCAAGTAGCTCTACCTCGAACTCTCTGCTGTCTGGAAGGGTTGCATGCTCTAGTGACCACCACGAAGATGCCTCATCAAAAACAACATTTCTCGAGACATGAGCACGTCCAGTGGATGGATCTACACACCTCCAACCTTTCCTTTCTGAATCGTAACCGGTAAAAATGCATCTAACAGCCTTCTTTTCAAATTTGCTGCGTAAATGATCAGGTACAAATACATAACAAACTGAACCAAAAACACGTAAATGACTTACATTGGGCTTAACACCAGACAATTTTTCAACAGGTGAAATGAAATTGAGCTTTGGTTGAGGAAGACGATTAATAACATATGCAGCGGTCTTCATACATTCAGCCCAAAACCTGGTTGGGACATTTTTTGCATGCATCATGCTTCTACATGCTTCAGCCAAATGTCTGTTTTTCCTTTCTGCTACCCCATTTTGCTGGGGTGTATTGGGGCAAGTAAGTTGTCTGCGTATCCCATGCTCTTTCAGATAGGATGAAAACTCATTTGATGAGAATTCACCTCCATTATCAGATCTTAAACATTTGATTTTATAGCCAAGATCATTTTCTACTTGTTTGTGAAACTCCACAAACATTTTGAATACTTCAAGTTTTTCTTTCAAAAAATATATCCAAACATATCTTGAAAAATCATCTATAAATGTTAATAGATAACTTTTACCTCCAATGGATGGAATTTTCACTTTGCCGAGGACGTCAGAATGCACTAGCTCAAGCGGCTGTTTTGCTTGGAACCCAGATTCGGTGTATGGTAGCTGATGTGCCTTCCCATATTGACATCCAGAACAGACAATGTCAGGTCTAACTTCAAGGTCGGGAAGCCCTCTTACCAATTGCTTTTTCATCATGACTTTCAGCTTCATATATCCAACGTGTGCAAGACGAGAGTGCCATAAATCAACAGTCTCATTTTTTCGAGTTCTATCAACATATGCATCTTGGGCTGTCATAACATAAATTGATTCTACCCTCTTTCCTTCCATGCAAGGCGTCCCAAAAATCTGCAATTCTTTGTAGATTTTTACATCATTTGGACCAAAGATGACAAAATTACCTGAGTTAGTAATTTGAGATACTGACATCAGGTTCTTCTTCATGTTGGGAACGTGATAAACATCTTTGAGCAGGATATGCTTATTGCTGGATCTTGGAATGCAAGCGGCATCTCCTACATGAGCAATTGGCAATTTTGCATTATTTGCTGTCACTACCATCTTCTTTCCAGTGTACTCTGTCTTTGTGAGGAATTTTTGCCCATCTCCTGTCATATGGTTTGAACAGCCTGAATCAATGATCCAGTCTCTAGAATAGTCTGGTTGATCTGAGACATTTTCCTCCATAGAGCTTGTAGATACCACGTGATTAGAGGCTGTTAAAGCCATCTCAATTAACTCTAACGGTTTTTCATCAGAGATAAGGAGATCTCCCCATCCTTCTAACTGATCTTCATCAATGACAAGAAAATCTGCCCATTCTTCTTCATTGTCCTGAAAATTTTTCTTTTCAGCCACCAAGGATTGGTCTTCAACAATGGAGACAAAATCTGCCCATTCTTCTTCATTGTCCTGAAAATTTTTCTTTTCAGCCACCAAGGATTGGTCTTCAACAATGGAGACAAAGGCGCTCCATTCGTCCTCGCTATTATCATTCTGTTGAACATCATTCGATGTAGCAGAATTTCCTTCTTCAGATTTCTTCTTTGGTGCATAGCAATCCCTGGCAAAATGACCAGGCTTGCCACAGTTGTAGCATGTCCATGTTTTCTTTGAACTTGAGCTTGATTCACGATTTTTGTAAGCTTCCCCTCCTTGAGTGCTCCCTTGCCAAGGCTTTGATTTTGATTTGGGCTTGCTTCCCCGACCTGTGAAGAGTACCTCTTCATTTTCTTTCAAGGATATACCTGCAATTTGTTTTGCCAAACTCTCTTGATTGGCTAGAAGACTTTCCAATTCAAGTAGAGATGGCTGAACTGGCCACCCTTGAATAGCTGTAATGAACCCATTGTATTCGGATTTTAAACCTCGAATAATTATCCTCCGTGTACGTGCATCGGTGATTTTGGATTCTGCATCAAGTTGGGTGATATCATGACAAATACCTTTTACTTTCATGAAGTATTGGGATATTGTCATGTTCCCTTGAGAGACTGATCCAATCTCATTCTCTAGCATCTGGAGTCTTGCATCATTTGTTTTAGAAAACAAAACAGCAAATGACTCCCAGGCTTCCTTAGGCGTCTTGACTTCACGAATATGGCCTAACATATCCTTCTGAATGGTGGCCTTCAGAACAAACAAAGCTTTCCCTGCTTTGATCTTCCACTTACGTGAAGCATCCTGGGAATCGGGTGTGCAGTTGGGAGGGACGGCATCAGCTCCATTCACAACCTCCCAAAGATCTTGACCCTGAAGATACGACTCCAGGCATGACTTCCAGTAGTCATAATTCGTGTTATTTAGCTTCTCGATTCCACCTACTGAATTGGTGAGATCCATGATTGCAGCCAAACAGCAGGTCTTCGATCACAGCTAGATACGATCGCAGCAAACAGCAGGTCTTTAAATCTCCAAAACCTCAGCAACTCTCCCAGAAAATTGCCTCAGCTCTGATACCAATTGTAAATAAAACAGAGCAGAAAACAGAGACTTGAAACTAGCTTTTCTTGCTTAATCAATCGAGTGAAATGGATTACAAATAAATAGACTAGCAACAACTTTAACAAATATAAAATATCTAAAACTACTTCACTAAAGTCTTGGTCTTCCTCCTTTTATTGAAGATAGCAAAAGATTTCATATGATAGCAACAACTTTAACAATCATAACAAACATATACTACTTCACTAAAGTCTTGGTCTTCCTCCGTTTATTCTGACTAAAGATAGCAAAAGATTTCTCATGCAACAGAATCTGAAGGCTCAGTCAACATTCCTTATTTCTTTAGTGAGAAGTTGGTGATGATCTTCAACAAATTTCGGATAAAATAGGGAGAGATGGGGTTTTTTTTTTAAAGTTGTTATGTGGCTAGGGAAAAGAATGGTTTAGATGACAAGTGGGTTGTCTTGGAGAGCTGAGATGTATGGGATGTATGGTGACAGTTTTAAGAGGCTAACATATAAAGATGAAACTATGAAGATGGGTTCAGTTTTGGATGTAGCATATAAAATAGGTGAAAGATGGCGAGTTAGTTAAAGATGGGTGGCTTTCTTGGTCGTTTGTGAAGAGATTTTGCTAGTGTGTTGCAATAAAAGGGCTGAAATAAGAGGGTTCTCAGGACCGAGAATACACTAGCTCTTGGGCGTAAATTAGGTAACATATAAAAGGTTGGAATGTTTTCACGGGCTGAACATAAGGTGGATTTGAAAAACTGATAGTATGGTTTTGACACCCAAGTGTCAGGAGATTGTAGTGGATTGCTGGGTTCTTGTGGTTTGATAGAAAGATGGGATGTTGGCTTTGATTTTAAGAGTAAGTAGAGGGCTGAAATCGCATGAAAGGTGTTGTGGCTTGATTTGTAGGGTGTGATCCGGCTGAGGCCTACGGCACCACACGAAAAGCCTGGGCTGTTTGAAGGACGCAGCGGCCGAAAAAT
Source organism: Tasmannia lanceolata (assembly GCF_043159265.1). Classification (NCBI taxonomy): domain Eukaryota; kingdom Viridiplantae; phylum Streptophyta; class Magnoliopsida; order Canellales; family Winteraceae; genus Tasmannia; species Tasmannia lanceolata. Next base: position 28,629,133 of record NW_027518684.1, on the reverse strand, counting down.
GGATGAGGACTACGAGATGAAGCGTGGACTGTTGGTGTGGCGAATCCACAGCTCAAATCCGAGCCTCTAGATTGGTGATGGGTGGATGGTTGAACCAAGCGGCTTCGATATGAGGTGAAACCTCACTCTGATACCAACTAACGTGGCGGAAGAATGGAAAAAGAGGCGAAGATCATCATCATCTTCAACCCAATAGAAGAACACTGACTTCTTTCATAAAATATCCCTGAATCCACAAGGAAATAAGATAAACTTTGAATCCACAAGGAAGAGAAAAAAACGTAAACGAGTTTATTTCATTGAAAATATCCCAAAATACATCACATGACTATATTTATAGATTTTTCATGTTTCGTGATTTCTCTCAACTAAAATACTAAAATATTGCTAACTAATCCTAATCTAATAAGGATTCAAACTTATCTTTACTTAGAAGTTTTAACTAAAAAACAAATCTACAAGATATCCTACATCAGTTAGGTTGGTGGGTCTAGATCTAATCCATTCAATTTGGTTAGGGGTGCAACTCGGGTAGGGTTGAGGCCAACCGACCCGACCTGAGGAACCCTTTTATCCAACCCAAACCTGACCCCATCCGATTTCCATCCTGACAAGGTTCAACCTAATCCCCCCAATCCCGACCCAACCCGAGTTCAACCTGACCCAACTTGAGTTTTTAAGCTTAAAAAAATCATTTCACCCGGGTTGGGTTTCCCAAATCCTCAACCCGAAGTCGATCCGAACTCAACCTTTGGTTCAGAAAACTCGACCCGAACTCAACCCGACCCGACCTGACTTTTTTTCGGGTTGAACCCGAGGGAGTTATACCCCTAAATTTGGTGGCCACACATGTCGTATGCATCGGATGAACTGCAAGAATTCGATGGACTTGATTACCCCATAAAACCTCATGAGTCAATCAATTGAGAATGTTGCGGGATGACCTCATTGTAATACAAATATACAGTGAGGCACGCACAATACGGTCATATGGGGTCCCACCTTTGAATGATCTAAGCTGCCCATTTGATAGGCCATGCTTTGGATCTAATATAGCCCATTGTAAAACCCGTCAATCATTGACTAGTGTTTGATCATCTTAAATTGAAGTAGCATGTAATTTTTGTTGTTGAAAGTGAACCGTCTCCAAGATCTTGTTTTGACTATTCATTTACGATGAGGAATACGTATTATTTGTGAGAGGATAGGCAAGTGGTGTATTTTCTTTAAAGAATGGACGGTTCAGATCATTGAAAGGTTGGACACACTGCTATATTGGCCACTCGTTGAATTCCAATTTGGTGGGGCTCTAGCATTATGGGTCATTCATACGAGTTTTTATATCGTGGGAGGCCATATAGTCGAGTAATTTTAAAAAGGTCCTGTATGGCCCACTTCATAGGATGATCAGAACCGTTCATTTATTGTACGACAAAAATCATTTTCATAGGATATGATCCTAACGCTCCAAGGATCGGAGTGCATGTTAAGATCATATCCTATCTCAATTATTTTTGGGGCACAATCTACGGCACAACAATTGAACGGTTTGGATCATTCTATGAAGTGGGCCGTACAGTAATTTGGAAAATACTGGACTTTATGGCCACACACCATATAAAATCTTCATTCGTTAAAATATAGCATTTTATTTGTGCTTTTTTTTCAAACAAAAGGGACTGGAAACCCCACCCGGTTGAAAGTGACAAACAAAATGTTAATTAGAACTGCAAGAACAGGGGTAATTTACTAATTTTGAGGGTTGTGTATGCATTACAGACACTAGGGGTGCAAGTTTGGCCCTGTCAGCTCTGACCCGCCCTGAGCGCGAACAGGATCTGGGCTGGATTTTCCAACCCTGAGGGAGGGTCAGGGTTCATTTTTTAGGCCCTGACTCATGGTAGGGTCGCGTTCAAGGTTGATACCTTGGATCAGCCTGAGCCGGCCCGACCCTAAGTTTTCTATTATAGAATTGAACCATCTGTGCATGTTTCTTTTGCTAATGTTTTCTATTATCTTGGATTGATGTTTCTTTAGATTATTATTATTAATTGTCTCTTTTACCCGTCATGTTGTTGAATTCATATTGTCTTATTTTGTTCCCTTTCTCTGTTTATTGATCATTTTGTTCTATATGATATGTGGTTGCTTTATTTTTGGCACCCTTAACAGGTATTTGCACTAGGGTCAATCAGGGCCGGCCCGGCCAATCAGGGTGGGCCAGGGCCACACTGAGTCCTGTAGGGCGGGCAATGGGTTGAGGTTTTCCGGCCCTGACTCAGGGTTAGGGGGGGTCAGGGTCGAGATAATGGGATCCAGGGTTGGGTAAGGGTTTTGAAAAACCCGACCCAACCCGACCCTGTTGCAGCCCTAACAGACACCAACTGAAACAACGACAATGGCTATATTTTATTTTATTTTTGATGTAAAATGAACCGTAAAACCAATTTTACACTCGTTTTTTGGTGGAAAATTTGGAGTGCACCCATTTTACTTAGAAGAGGCCAAATACCCTCTTTACATTGATTACGCCCCACTTTTACCTCACTTATGTGATCAGATCCATTGATCCGAGTGGTCACCGATCATATTTATCTAACGCCTTTGATTCATCAAACCTTGATTAAGCCACTGTTATGGCTACGGAAAGAAAGGGTATTCCATTAATTTTGTAATCTTCTAATTTTGACAAGATATTATTATTCCGAATGGGAGAATGATGTAATTGATACAGTAGCTAAATGGTTGAGGCTTTGCTTCTCATTCATGAGGTGGCGGGTTCGATCCCTGCTTACCCCTCCAATGATTGGTTTTTTAAAGTTGAACGGAAAATTTAATTTCTGCATTATGTTCTCATTTGATAAATGGATATGATATCAGCACAACTTAGGGCTGCTTTTAAAGTTGAACGGAAAATTTAAGGGAGCTGATATCTCCACTCCACTTTTAGACTAATCCACTCCAACTTGGAGTGGATAGTAGGGCTGCAACTCGAGCCGGGTTTTACCCGACCCGAAAATAGCCTGGGTTGGGTTGGGTTCAGGTTTCATGGGTTTCGGGTCGAGCCAGGTTGAGCATTCAAAAGCCCGCATGAATCTCGGGTCGAGCCGGGTTCGAGCCGGGTTTGAAAGGGCCCAACCCGACCCGAGTTACATAAGTTATACTATGTACATTTTTTTCTATTGATAGTTAAAAGTTAAAAGTGAAAACCCACGCACCCACTGTTATTGTATGTGAGTGTAATTTCTGCTTCTATGAATTGAGTTGATTCAAGTGTTTGATTCAGCATTGTTTGATTGTAATTACAACATTGTTTGATTAGACAATTGTTTGATTCAAGTGTAATGTGAGTGTAATTACATCATTGTATGATTCAAGTGTAATGTGAGTGTAATTTCTGCTTCTATGAGTTGAGTTGCCTTGCCAAATAAGAATTTTCCTTAAAAAATTGCGGCAACGTGAAAAAACCCGACCCGACCCGAACCGACCTGAGATTTATCATGGGTAGGGCCGGGTTTGGGAATCGTGGGTTTTCCGGAAAAAAAACCCGACCCGAGATATTTCTCAGGTAGGGTTGGGTTCTCCAAAACCCGACCCACCCGACCCGAGTTGCAGCCCTATTGGATAGTGGATTGGTTTAAAAGTGGAGTGGAAATATCCAAAGCATAGGGGAGTTGATATTTCCGCTCCCCTTTTAGACCAATCCACTCCAAGTTGGAGTGGATTGGTCTAAAAGGGGAGCGGAAATATCAATTTTCCAAATTTAATTTCTGCATTATGTTCTCATTTGATAAATGGATATGCTGGCTTAGAGCAGCCCTGGCCCGCCCTGATTGGCCTTGATTGGGTAGGGCCGGGCCGGGCTGGCCCTTGACCCTAGTGAAAATACCTGTTAAGAGTGCTAAATATAAAGCAACCACATATCATATAGAACAAAATGATCAATAAACATAGAAGGGGAACAAAATAAGACAATATGAATTCAACAACATGACGGGCAACAAAGACAGGGCCAAACTTGCACCCTTAAGCACAACAATGTTTAAATAATTTTTTTGAAGTTGAATGGAAAATTTAATTTCCACGTTATGTTGCCATTTTATAAATGGACATGATATCAGCACAACAATGTTTTAATAATTGCATAAAACCAGCTTGCCTGTTCTTTTCTAATTGGTAGTAAGCCTTCCCGGCTCTTTAAATACTAAAAGACAAGATGAGTTGGTGAAAATATCATAACATGGTTGTCGAGATATTAACTAGCACTCCCTTGTTTTGAGGTTGGCACCTTTTAAGTTGATACTCTTAAAACCATGATTTGAAATACATTGATATCCATAAAATCATGGTTTGAAATTTGGACCGAAATCGAAAAGGATAAACTTGAAACGGAATACAATTTCGACCGAAAGTTGGGAATTTTTTGAAATTTCGGTTAGAAATTTAAGGAATATCCAAAAAAATCTGGATTTTATCTATTATTTAATATTATCCTGAAATTTCAGCCGAAATTTTGTACGATTTTCTCAATCCATTTTGTTGGATTTCGGCGGAAATTTCCAAAATTTGGTTTGAGGATTTCAGTGAGGACCTAAACGCATTCCAAAACCAAAATTTGAACCATCCTTAAAACTAATCATCACAAGTTGACCACTATGTGAGTGGTGATTTGCTAGGGACCTAGCAGTTGCATGATGAGAGTGCCTTTTTCCACGGTCCCTAGCAAATCCAATGTTAGTCTTGTAGTATATTCAAATACTAATATCTCCTCCTCTTTCTTTTGATACTGACACTCATCTATTAATTTTAAGTCTTTTTGAAATTGGCCGTAGGAAACTTGGAATTGTAAAGAGTGGCAAGATCAAAAGAATGGAGTTCCAAGAAATTGCACAAGAATCCGATGATTATGATTTGAGGCCCACACAATGATCCAAAAAAACACTTATCCACAAGACCACAACATTTCTACATTACAAACAAAACAAAACCAATTTTTGAAGATGTAAGAATACAAAAATAAGATTCTTACTATTACATCCTTCCGACTTAAAAGGGAAGGATGAACCCAAACAAAAAAAAAAAGTAAAAAAAAGGAAAACTCAACTGAACAGAGAATTGCTCTCATGTTAAACTAGATCCACCAAGTTTAGCAACATGAATTAAGAAGTTCCTCTAGATAATCCACTCCTAAATCTTGCAATTCCACCACATTCTCAATCCTCAAATCTCTCCCCTTATTTTTCCTACACATTGATTTCCTTCTCATTGAGTGTCTCTTCTTGAGGGCCACCACAGGGGAGCATCCATCTTCACCGTAGGATAGATTTCTAAGCGATTCACGGACACGATCCACCGGAAAATTCAAAATTGCCATCGAACCCCTCATCGAAAACGCAGCCTGATCATATGCCAAAGCAGCCGCCTCCGCACTATCAAACGTTCCGAGCCAAACCCGAATCCCGTGCCGAGTCGAATCCCTAATCTCCGCCGCGAATTTCCCCCACGGACGCCTTCTAACTCCTCTATAACACTTCTCCTTCATTTTGGGCTCCTCTTTATTTACCTCCTCTTCCTTCATTCGCGCCGAAAAGGGAATATTTGATGAGTCTTTTGAGGCCTCTGTTAGTAGATCAAAGAGGAACATCTCTTCGGAATCGTTTTCATTAAAAGGAAGGGGTTCCTCCTTGAAGATGAACTCATTCCATGAAAAATTTTCCGGGGATCCCAACGATGATTCCGGTGAGAATCCCGGCGAGATGTCGGAATTTGAGGAATGGGAGAAGGGGGAATCCATTTGGGGAATAGTTGGAGGGAAAAGTGTTGAGGTTTTTGCCTTGAAATTCTTTGTGTTTGAAGTCACTCTTTATATACCTAAATCAAAGAGGCGATTAGATGATGTATAAAATAAATGCGTTTCGAGAAGATTAGAAGAATAGAAAAAAAACAAAAAGGGCGTTCAAAGGGGAAGGGTTGGAACAATGGCAAGGGAGGATGTTTCGGATGTGTCAGTGTAGATTGGGGCCCACTGGTTAAATTGCACGTGAGTCAATGACCCTAGGCGGCCAGGTCAGACGGGAGTTTGCGTTACGTCAGCTTTATGACCTCAGAGAGTTTAAGTCCACGTGGCAGAGTTTAGTCACGACAAATCATCTTGACAGTTGGTTGATTGATTTATTTGTGGTTTTGAAGGTTAAAAACTGTTATAGTCGTGACTAGGGAGAGCTTATAAGGCTAGTGGCTCAAAAATTTCTCAGCTGTGAAGTGGTAATATTCACCCTTTTTTGTACTTGGGACAGCTCCATCTACCAGATTTACGACTACTCCTTTAAACTAGAGGGGTCTGTCCCAAGTAAAAGAAGGGCGAATATATTATTTCCCTTATTTTTTTTCTTTTTTTCTTTTATGAGATTTGCCGGGGACAATCGCAGAAGGCAGTCCACAGAACGGCTATTGCATGAGAGTGCAGCCACAGAGGCTCAGATTCTGTCTTATTCATATAATTCATCTAAGGTGGTTGCACTCTCACGCAACTGCCGTTCCTTGAAATTTCTCCCGCAATGGTCCTTAGCAAGGCATCAAATCTCTTTTAATTAGATTTTCATGGCTATTAAAATACTCAAACTGCTATCCGCAACTACTATGAAATAAACGAGGTGTGCAATAGTGTGGATATTTGTTCCTACTCTAAGAATTCTAAAACTAGGGATTTTATACGTCGTGTGCATGTGATGTCTAGTGATTTTCAAAAAGTACAGTTGGGCCCATTTCATAGGATGATCCAACCCGTTCAATTGTTGGACCACCACCTAAATAGGTTGTACCCTGTAAATCTTCTCCATAGGATGATCTTAACACTCCGATCTGCATAGGTGTAAATTATGTACAAATCCTACATAGATCAGAGGGTTAGAATCATCCTATGAAGAAGATTTTTGGGGTACAACCTATTTAGGTTGCGGCCCAACAGATGAATGGTTTGGATCATCCTATGAAGTGGGCCCATCTGTACTGTTTGAAAAATATTTTACATTGTGCACATGGCATATAATACTTCCTTAAAACATATGATTACCCAATGGTGCAGGAAGTTACAAGGTAAAAAAATTAATAGTCCTTATGGAGAAACCCTTTGAAGCAGAGAGTAAAATTTTTTTGACCTCTCCCGGAATGCTGGATAAACATTTCCGGGAAGGTTCCCTTTTCAGTGCTTTTGTTTGAATTTTCTGTGGGTTCTTCATTCCTAACTGTTTGATTCTATTCTTCAAAATTATATTGAATTTCCCTAGTCTAATGTCACACATTGATTTTAATACCATGGGTTGTTTTGATCTTTATCTTCTTTGGCTTAAATTCTGAGCGTCAAAGTTAGCAAAGAAATCTATTATTTTTAAATTCCCTCATAAGAGACCATCTGGATACATGGATTTATACATACTCTGCTACTGCAAAATTCTGAATTTTACAAGCTAAAACCTAGATTTTATAAGCTAAAGCTGGATATTATAAGGTGACGCCAGGATTTTACAATCCTGAAAATGTACAATCTAGGTTCTAGTTTATAAAATCTAGGATCCCAGAAATCCTAATAGCTCAAATTAGTTTTAAATAAGAGTGATTAGATTAATTAATTCATTAGATAAATTTCTAATTCGGATTAGTTTTTTAAAGCCGGGCTATAGATAGCCTTTGGTTGTTGAGGCGGTGACATGTCATCCATCCTCCCTTCATGTGACCATATTTTCTTTGGTGGCCCCTACCACCAAAGTTTTGGACCTTTCCCCGTGATAATGACACGTTGGTATTTATTGACTATAGTTGTTATCTCGAACCCTAACCCTAGTTAGGCAAGCCCTGATTAAAACAGATGCAGAGAACATAGCCTCTATCTTTCTTTGAGTTTTTATATCATCTTTTTTGGACCACTAACGTCCCACAAATGTCACATCTTTTTGGCTGTTGTTCCCGCCGACCGGCGCCGTCGCCGGGAATCTAAAGAGCTCCACCATGTCCAGTCACAACAATCATATGATTAAAAACTAAGGCACTGTTTCTTTTGGATTTAGAGAACATGCCAAAATGATTCTTAGAATCAAAATTATGTCATTTCGATTCCAATAATCAGTTTGAACTCACAATCCAAAACAAGCCTGGCCTGAAAAGGAAGACGGGCATAAAAAAAGAGAAATGATATCAGTACCACCATGTTTTAATAGTTGCAAAAAACTAGCTTGTCCTTTCTTTTTGGGCAGTGATAAATCAACCCCAAATATCTTAAATAGACCCCTATGTGTCTTTCTCTCTCCTCTGGGGGTCGATTTAAGATATATGGGGGCGGGTCAATTTAAGATATACGGGGGTCCATTTATCACTCCCCTTGTTTTTTTAATTGGCTTGTGGCCTTGTGATAGCTTTTGGGGAATTTTAATAACCTTTAACAGTTCTTTAAGTAATAAGAGACAAGATGGGTTAGTGCGAATATCAAAAAATTGTTGTGCTGATATAATTTTTCAAAAAAATATAAATTAAAAGAACACCATGTTATGGTCTACTAATCTTTCTAAAAAAATTCTACAAAGACTGGCTTTGAGACTCCTCAATAGACGCTTTTTGGGGTTGCTTGTGCCAAGTGTATGTCATCCGATAGGTTGATCCGACCAGTGACACCAAGAAGAATAGTTTGATCGGATGATCCTAGGCCCTTGGTCAATCAAGCATCATTTACCCCTTGTTCATTTTAGATTTTGAGAATTGATTTCAGGTCCAGAAATGATTATCAGACTCAAAATTAAAAGAAATGTGTTTCGCTGTTACAGTAACCGTGAATCATCTATTCTCTAGAGCGTAAAAATTACAATTATCAATTTTGAATAGTGATTAGCATAATAAAGCTTAGATACAAAACAAGTAATTCAAAAGAGGACTAGTTATTATGTAAATTGACCAGTGAAAGTCTAAAATCAATGGTATGCATATTTATTGGGATTTGCTAGCGTCCATCGCAAAAGGCATTTCGCAGCTAGTTTGTCACATGTCAGACCAGCCACCTAGCTTTTGTCTCCATTCAGGAGGTGGCCGGTCTGAGATGCGACAGACCAGCCACGAAATGCCTTTTGCGATGGACACTAGCAATTCCCATATTATATTGTAAAAAGACTACTGATATTTGTATTTACTATGTTTTGATAACTGGGCTAACTAATCTTGCCTTTCACTAATTAAATAGCTGTAAAAATTATTACAGTTTCCAAAAAGCTCCTAGAAGCCTATTAAAAATAAAAAAACAAGGTAGTGCTAATATCAGTAGCCTATAAAAATTATAAAGACAGTTATAAAAAGGGATTTGCTAGTGTCCTTGCAGAAGGCATCGCGGATGGGCTGTTGCATGTGAGAGGATCCACCTTGTGAATGAAGACAAAATCTGCTGAAAAGTGAGCTTGTGTATCTGCTTTCACATGCAACAGCCCATCCGTGAAATTCCTTTCGTGATGGACGCTAGCAAATCCCTTGGGCGATCCAAGCCATAACCATTCATTAGTTGGGCCTTGATGTAGATGGGGTGCAGGGGCGACGGCACTTGTAAGGGAAGGGGGGCAATTGCCCCCCTTAATTTTTTGGGAAAGAACAAATACACCTTTATTGGTGAATGTCACCTAATCCATTTATTGTTCTTTGACTTATACAAGTTATAAATGCACATTGGTCCCGTTCCACCAGTGGGGTTTGCAAGAGAATTTAACATTCCACTTTTTGACGAATGATAGACTGAAGGGCGCCCTTGCAAAAACCAGCTCCAAGGGCGCCCCCATTGGTCCAATCTTAAGAAAGTGATCCACTTTCTCACTTTCTTAAGATTGGACCAATGGAGGCGCCCTTGTAGCTGGTTTTTGTATGCCGCACTTCATTCTATCATTCCTCACTTGAATATGTTTTGTTCTCCGTAACAAGATTGAAATATATAGCCAAGGGCATTTTAGCCGAAGTGATGTTTACGCCGCTGGTGATGGAATATATAGAGGGTTTTTTTTGGAAACTATAATATTACTTTCATTTGTTTGGAGAAAATAAATTACTATAATTTTTGCCCCCCTTGTGCAGAATTTATGGCATCGCCCCTGATGGGGTGAGCCCAAAAAATCTTCTCCATTGGACGATCCTAACCCTCTAATCGAGAGGTTTCTACACTATACGGTCAATTTTAAGCATCCACAAATCGGATCGTAAGGATTGCCTGATCAAGAAGTTGTTTGGGCCACATCCTGTCTACGTCAGGGTCTAACTAATGAATGGTTTGGATAACGGAAGCACTTCGGCCCGCTGTATTTTTGGGCTACACATGCATGTACGGAAGTCTCATATAAATTTACTATAAAACATAGGGAAATGATATCTGCACCAAGGTGTCTTGATAAACAAGCGCTCCACTTGTCTGTCGTGTAGTATTTAAAGGAATTTCAGAGGATATTATGGTTCTCAAAAAGCTCTTTAAACCCTTTAAATGCTACACGACAAACAAGTGGAGCGCATGTTTATTGAAACACTTGGCGCAGATATCATTTCCCTAAAATATAGTACAGAAATAGTTCCAAGTTCTTCCAATTCTTAACCATTGAAATCATCATTTTATATAAATATTATTTCTTTACTCAAGTGGATAAAGCAGTTTAGTAGATGTATCTGGTGGGCCCAACATGGATAGTCCATGGTCCAAAATTCCAAAATCCGATTTTACTGACCATCCTAAACTTGGAACCAAAAGCGTTCAAATGAAATGAGAAAATAGATCTTAGGCGCCTGTTTAAATTGCAGGAAAGAAAAAATTCTTTTCCATGCAACTGTTTTTATTTCCACGATTTTGAGGGAACTGAAAAATTAAAGGATAATAGTAATATAGGGATTTGCTAGCGTCCATCGCAGGAGGCATTTTGAGGATGGGGTGTTGCATGTGACAGAAGCCATAGCAAATCCCTTATCATAAGTTACGGATTTGCTAGCGTCTATCGCAGAAGGCATTTCACAGATGGTCTGTCTAATGTCAAAGTAGCCACCTCGTGAATGACGGCAAAATATGCTGAAAAGTGAGATGAGGGGCTACTCTGACGTGCGACAGACCATCTGCGAAATGCCTTTTGCAATGTTATTATCCTTTTTATGAGCTTTGGAAGCCCTTTTATAGAGGGAAACCTGGGGCAGTTGGGGAGTTATTACCCCAGGACAGGTGTCGGTCAGCTATAGGTTCAAGTTCACCTACTCTCCGACAATTACCATATTGCCCCTGTACAGTAGTTAGGCTTGTGGTGGGCCATCCTGGGGCCACGTGTCGACAGCTAATTGGCTGTTGTTTTTATACCCTATCAGTTGCCCCCCAGTTCTCCAAGTCATTGTAGTGATTTGGAGAAGTGTGGCGAGTTATATTCCTGATAAGGGGGGAGTCTGTCCGGCGAAGCCGTTTGTTCGGCCTGGGAATCAGTTCGGAAATTTGTCAGTCCGGCCTGGGAATCAGTCCGGAAATTTGTCAGTCCGGCCTGGGAATCAGTTCGGAAAATCTATCAGTCCGGCTTGGGAATCAGTCCGGAAATTTGTCAGTCCGGCCTGGGAATCAGTCCGGAAATCTGTCAGTCCGGCCTGGGAATCAGTCCGGAAAATCTGTCAATCCGGCCTGGGAATCAGTCAGGAAATTTGGCAGTCCGGCCTGGGAACCAGTCCGGAAATTTGTCAGTCCGGCCTGGGAATCAGTCCGGCTTGGGCCGGACTGGATTTTGTCGCGTCATATCCTGTCCGGGTTGGGCCAGACTGGATTTTGTCGCATAGCGAGTTGCGTCATATCCTGTCCAGCTTGGGCCGGACTGGATTTTGTCGTTTAGCGAGTTGCGTCATATCCTGTCCGGCTTGGGCCAGACTCAATTTTGTCGCTAAAGCCGGGCTGGATTTTGCCGTTTAGCGAGTTGCGTCATATCCTGTCCGGCTTGGGCCGGACTGGATTTTTGTTGTTTAGCGAGGTGTGTTATATCCTGTCCGGCTTAGGCCGGACTGAATTTTGTCGTTTAGCGAGTTGCGTCATATCCTGTCCGGCTTGGGCCGGACTGGATTTTGCCGTTTAGCGAGTTGTGTCATATCCTGTCCGGCTTGGGCCGGACTGGATTTTGTCATGGGCACAATCACGCCCAAAGCTATCCCTCATACGAGCTCTTCACGGAAGCCCTTAGCCACTTGGAGATACGCGCGTTTCTACTTACGCCCTTGCCTTGAAGTATGTGCCCATCATTAATGAGAGACACGGGGCACCATTCTAGGGCCCTCGAAGTGCATGCCCTTCATTAATGTGAACCGCCTAACCTTCGCCTATAAGAAGTGGTTTTTCATCCTTCATTTTTTACATTTCACTTTTACTCCACTCCTTCCTCCTAGCTTTTGCTCTGTTCGGCTCGCGTAGGTTGTCGTTGTGGTCGTCTAAGGATTAGGAGCTTCTCTATTCAGACCGGTAATCTTCTTGAGTGTGCCTTTTATTCGTTTCTTTTCTTGCTTTCATGTCTAGTAGCTCTAGTTCTGAGTCCGGTTCAGGGGAGTCGTCTTCCAGTAGCTCATGGTCTAGTTCGTCAAGTAGGACCCAAAATAAGCCGATCAGGACTCCAAGGCCAAAAATAGCAAGTCTTGATGTCAGCGTGGAAATCGTAGATAGTGAGTGCGAGGTTATAGAGGAGGAGGTGATTTTGGATCTGAACATCACCTCGCTCCCGACGGATAGTTATATCCGAGCAGAGGCGAGTGTTGGTAGTGACGCCACCGAGGCGTCCACAACATTTCTCCCTGGCCGGGCCGTTGAGGTCGTACCTAGGGCCCGGATGGACGCCAATCCTAAATACAACGTACAGGCTCTTCACGAGGAGAATTACCTTGATGAGTCCATGATGGGGGACATTAGGGATAGGTATTGTATTTTCTCAAGGTTCGGGCTGGGGGCAGCGACAGAGGGAGATAGGGCTTGTAACGAAAGCTCTGATGTCTGCATATACGACGAGTCGTTAAGGGCCGGACTCAGGTTCCCTCTGCACCCATTCTTCACTACGGTCCTTTGATATTATGGGTTGGCTCCGGCTCAGGTTGCGCCGAACTCATGGAGGACGTTGACTGGGTTCATGTACCTCGTCCATGGCCGGCTCGAAAGAAACGTGTCTGTGTCGTTATTCAGCTCTTTTGCGCAGTTGAAGAAGCATAAGGACGGGGGCTGGATTTACATTAGCCAGCGTCCGGAGGTGAAAATGATCACTAGCCTTCCTTCTTTCATTCACTTATGGAAGAACAGGTTCTTCTACGTCGAGGACAGGGAGTCTACCGAGCCCTGGCCGGTTCCTCTAAAATGGGATGCCCCAGATACACATGCGATGAGCCGTAAGCCGCTCCTTGAGGGCGAAGATGCAAGAACGTTCGCCCTAATCTGTGAGGAGTTGGAACAAGGGGGCCTCATTCATTGCTCAGAGTTCTTCGGGGAAGCGGTTCTGGTCGGACTTGGCCTTAGTACGGCGACCCCGGCACGTATGTGGCTAGTCTTGTTTTAAAACTCCTTTTCCTCTTTTTCTTGCTTCTGACTGGTTTTGTTCGTTTATGTTGAATTTCAGAGTTGCAGCAGCAGTCCAAGGTAGAGAGAGTGGGCAGGGGGCATTCGGGAGGGCCCAGCAGGGCCAGAAAAGAAAGGCCGCTGAGATACCGAGTCCGGCTCCGACCCAGGAAACGCCGCCTCCCAAAAGTAAGACTAAGGTGAAGCTGGTCGGCCCTTATGGCCCGGGGGCTGGGTCCTCAAAGTCGGGTGGAACATCCGTCGGAGCCCGTCCACCTCCAGCAAGGTCTGGAGACAATGTTTTTCGGGCCCAACTGGGCCGTGCAAAAAGACGACTCTGGCCTCGGTGAGAGTCGGGTAGCTGCGGAACTCCTCACTAAGGTTCTTCTCCGCAAGGATAAGCACCAGGTTCTCCACGAACCTCCAGCAGCGGCCGACGAGGCCATATTCTCTTCACTTTACTAGGTAAGATGACCCGTGAGTTTTTTAGTGTCTGTCTTTTGCCTCGTTTTCTTGTGTTAACACTTGCTCGCCTGTAGATCCCATTGAACTATAACGATCTTCGGGAGAAGAGCAAAAAGTTCTCCGAAGTGATCACCCAGTCGGAGGAGGAGAGTGAGAAATTGATGCAGGAGGCAAAAGAGCTTCAAAGGTCAGTTGAAAAGACGGTCGAGGAGAACAAACGGCTCAGAGAAGAGTTTGCCGCCCAGTTGGCCGCACAGAAGGAGAAAGCAGCCGAGGCCCTCGACGCTCAGAGAGAGAGAGCCCGAGAAAGGTAGATAGCGGCCGTACAGAAAAAGGAGGACAAACTCTTCTTTTTGTCCAGCGAGTCCTACAAGATTGGATTCTTTGACTGCCTTGAGCAGGTTAAGGAATGCAACCCGGGCATGACTTTGACTAGAATGGTTCTCCCTGACCCACCGACGCTTGGCGATGACGAGCCGACCACCACCGCTGCGCCCGTGGTCCCGGAGGCGGATCCAGCACGAGCTGACAGCCATGGGGAGCCTTGAGCTCCCCTTTTCTCTTTTCTTTTAATGATGATTTTTTCGTAATGGTCCATTGGAGGCCCAACTTTTGTAACAGCCTTCTGAGGCCACATTTTTGTAATGGCCCTTTGAGGCCCTACTTTATGAATGAAAATTAACTTTGGTTGCCCACTCCTTCTCCACTTGTCTGTCACTGGCTAATACTGTTCGATTCTTATTATTCCAGACAAGCGTTTCGAGCTTTGGCTGAACCTGGTCCACGCGGTGGCAAACCGTGGTGAACTAACAGGCGAGTACCCTAGCTTTAGCAACTGGGTTTCCGAGTTGCGTTAGGTTTTTTGCCTCCGGGCTGGTTCCGGACCCGGAGTGTGCTCCCGGTCTTTGCCGAGACGAGCCGTGGCGAACCAAGCAGTGAGTACCCTAGTTTTAGTGAACTGGGTTTCCAAGTTGCGAGTACCCTAGTTTTAGCGAACTGGGTTTCCGAGTGGCGTTGGTTTTTGCATCCGGGTTGGTTCCAGACCAGGAGTGCGCTCCCGGTCTTTGCGGAGACGAACCATGGCGAACCAAGCAGCGAGTACCCTAGTTTTAGCCAACTGGGTTTCCAAGTGGCGTTGGTTTCTGCATCCGGGCTGGTTTCGGACCAGGAGTGCGCTCCTGGTCTTTGTGGAGACGAGCCGTGGCGAACCAAGCAGCGAGTACCCTAGTTTTAGTGAAATGGGTTTCCAAGTTGTGAGTACCCTAGTTTTAGCGAACTAGGTTTCCGATTGGCGTTGATTTTTCCATCCGGGCTGGTTCCGGACTAGGAGTGCGCTCCTGGTCTCTGCGGAGACGAGACGTGGCGAACCAAGCAGCGAGTACCTTAGTTTTAGTGAACTGGGTTTCCAAGTGGCGTTGGTTTTTGTATCCGGGCTGGTTCCGAACCAGGAGTGCGCTCCCGGTCTTTGCGGAGACGAACCGTGGCAAACAAAGCAACGAGTACCCTAGTTTTAGCGAACTGGGTTTCCGAGTGGCGTTGGTTTTTGCATCCGGGCTGGTTCCGGACCAGGAGTACGCTCCCGGTCTTTGCGGAGACGAGCCGTGGCGAACCAAGCAGCGAGTACCCTAGTTTTAGTGAACTGGGTTTCCAAGTGGCGTTGGTTTTTCATTCCGGGCTGGTTCCGGACCAGGAGTACGCTCCCGGTCTTTGCGGAGACGAGCCGTGGCGAACCAAGCAGCGAGTACCCTAGTTTTAGTGAACTGGGTTTCCAAGTTGCGAGTACCCTAGTTTTAGCGAACTGGGTTTCCGAGTGGCGTTGGTTTTTGCATCCGGGCTGGTTCCGGACCAGGAGTGCGCTCCCGGTCTTTCCGGAGACGAGCCGTGGCGAACCAGGCAACGAGTACCCTAGTTTTAGTGAACTGGGTTTCCAAGTGGCGTTGGTTTTTGCATCCGGGTTGGTTCCGGACCAGGAGTGCGCTCCCAGTCTTTGCGGAGACGAGCCGTGGCGAACCAAGTAGCGAGTACCCTAGTTTTAGTGAACTGGGTTTCCAAGTTGCGAGTACCATAGTTTTAGGGAACTGGGTTTCCGAGTGGCGTTGGTTTTTGCATCCGGGCTAGTTCCGGACCAGGAGTACGCTCCCGGTCTTTGCGAAGACGAGCCGTGGTAAACCAAGCAGCAAGTACCCTAGTTTTAGCGAACTGGGCTTCCGAGTGGCGTTGGTTTTTGCATCCGGGCTGGTTCTGGACCAGGAGTGCGCTCCTGGTCTTTGCGGAGACGAGCCGTGGCGAACCAAGCAGTGAGTACCCTAGTTTTAGTGAACTGGGTTTCCGAGTAGCGTTGGTTTTTGCATCCGGGCTGGTTCCGGACCAGGAGTACGCTCCCGGTCTTTGCGAAGACTAGCCGTGGTAAACCAAGCAGCAAGTACCCTAGTTTTAGCGAACTGGGTTTCCGAGTGGCGTTGGTTTTTGCATCCGGGCTGGTTCCGGACCAGGAGTGCGCTCCCGGTCTTTGCGGAGACGAGCCGTGGCGAACCAAGCAGCGAGTACCCTAGTTTTAGTGAACTGGGTTTCCAAGTTACGAGTACCCTAGTTTTAGCGAACTGGGTTTCCGAGTTGCGAAGAGATTTACGAAAGAGCTTCTATCATTCACATTCAGTATATATTTACAAAGTCACTTTCACGCCGGGTGTCCTACTATTGATAGTAGTGGCGGAGGTTCTTTGAATTCCAGGCATGGGGTAATGAGTGCTCCTCCAGCGTCTCCAGCTTATAACTCCCCGGGCGAATCACCTCTTTTACTCGGTACGGCCCCTCCCAGGTCGGGGAGAGTTTTCCGAGCTTCTTTGGTTGGGAGATAGCAGCTTTCCTTAGGACCAGATCCCCTGCTCGAAATTCTCTGGGGCGTATCTTGGAATCATGATAGTTGGACACTTTCTGCTTGTAGGCGGCAACTCGGATTCGGGATTCTTCCCTGGCTTCTTCCAATAAGTCGAGGTTTGCTCGGAGCCCATCTCCATTGAGCTATTCATTGAAGTTGGTGACTCTAGGAGAATGGGCTCCCACATCGACGGGTATTACTGCCTCCGTCCCGAAGGACAGGTTGAATGGTGACTCACCCGTTGGCGTGCGCGGGGTTGTGCGATATGCCCACAAGACATGATAAAGCTCATCCGCCCACCGGCCAGCTTTTTAATCCAGCCTCTTCTCAATCCCCTACAGTAGGATTCGGTTCGTCACTTCTGTCTGCCCGTTCGTCTGAGGGTGCGCCACTGAAGTGAATCTTTGTTCGATTTTCAAGTCGCAGCAGAAGTTTCAAAAGTTCCGGCAGTCGAACTGTTTACCGTTATCTGTTATCAAGACGCGGGGGATCCCAAATCTGCAAACCACTGACTTCCAAAAGAAGTTCTGCACGTTCTGCTCTGTGATCTGGGCTAGAGGTTTAGCCTCCGCCCACTTGGTAAAATAATCAATGGCCACTACTACGAACGCGCGCCTTCCGGAGGCCGGTGGAAGGGGCCCAAGATGTCCATCCCCCATACTGCGAAGGGGAGTGGGCTGATGATCGGTGCCATAGACACAGTAGGCTGGTGAATGGTGGGAGAGAACTTCTGGCATCTCTCGCACTTCTTGACCAGGCTCAGCGCGTCTTGTCTTAATGTGGGCCAGTACAGATCTCTCAGCAACACTTTGATCGCCAGAGCCTTGCCCCCTAGATGCTCCCCACAAATACCTTCGTGCGTCTCTTGTAGGGCGTACGCAGCATTGCTGGGCCAGAGGCACTTTAGGTACGGGAGGGTGTATGACCTTTTGTGCAGGTTCTCACCATCGAGGGAAAAATGGGCTGCTCTCTGTGTCACTTTGCGGGCTTCTTTCTTGGCTTCGGTCAGTTTTCGACTGCGCAGGTAGTCGATGATTTCGTCCATCCAGCAGGACTCGTGCTCCACCTGCATCACTTCAGCGACCTTATCTTCGATACTGGATTTCTGGAGAAATTCCATACATATATTCCCGAGAGTAGTGTATCCGGACGCGGCCAGCTTAGACAGCACATCTGCTTTTGTGTTTTCTGTTCTTGGGATTCTGATGACCTCAAAACTTTTGAACTTGCTGGATAACTGGCGGACCTTGGAGAGGTATTTGATCATACGCTCATCGCGGGCCTCATAGATCCCTTGAATCTGGTTCGCAACCAGCTGGGAGTCACAGTATGCTTTCAGTCTTTGGGCGCTGGTCTGGACCGCGAGATTCATTCCGGCGAGGAGGGCTTCATACTCAGCCTCATTGTTGGATGCACGGAATCCGAATCTCAGGGCATAATCTAAAGTGAAGTTGTCAGGCCGGTTAAACCAGACCGGCTCCACAACCACCCTTGTTCGAAGATCCGTCCATGTACACTTCCCAGAGCGGTTCGGCGGTTGATGTATCTTGTCCTGCTGGTACGGGTATGATTTTTTCAGTTCGCTCCTCGAGTGCAATTGCCTTTTCCGCAGCTGGGGTTTGGACAATTTCGGGTTCGATGATTTGCTGGGGGATGGTGCATTCAGCCACAAAATCTGCCAACACTTGAGCCTTGATTGCTGGCCTCGGGATGTACTGGATATCGAATTCGCTCAGCTCTACGGCCTATTTCACGAGTCGTCCTGAGGTGTCCGGCTTATGGAGAACTTGTCTGAGTGGCTGATCGGTCAGGACCTTTATTGTGTGGGCTTGAAAATAGGGTCTTAACTTCCTGGCTGCCATGACTAGGGCGTAGGCCAATTTCTCGACCCGCTGGTACCTGACTTCGACATCATGCAGGACTTTGCTAACATAGTAGACAGGCTTTTGCTGGCTGTGCTCTTCACGAACTAGGACAGCTGCTAGAGCCATGGGGCTCACGGAGAGATATAGGAGTAACTCTTCACCTGGTTCCGGCTTTGTTAACAGTGGTGGAGAGGACAAATACTGCTTCAACTCCTCGAATGCGGCCTGTCACTCCTCTGTCCAGGGCGCAGTCTTGAGTCCTTTGACTGCGTTGAAGAAGGGCAGGCATCTCTCTGCGGACTTTGAGATGAAGCATCCCAGAGCAGCCACCATTCCTGTTAGCCGTTGCACTTCTCTGATGGTTTTCGGGGGAGTGAGCTCCACCACGGCCTTGATCTTCTCTGGATTGGCCTCTATCCCTCGCTGGCTTACCATAAACCCCAAGAACTTTCCTGAGCTGACGCCGAAGGTGCACTTGGTGTGATTGAGCTTCATCTTATGCTCTCTCAGGACCTGAAATGTTTCTTCCAAGTCGGAGACATGATTTTGCGCACTTCGGCTTTTGACCAGCATATCGTCGACATAAACTTCCATGTTGCGGCTGATCTGGTTCCGGAAGAGTTTGTTCACGAGCCTCTGATACGTGGCCCCGGCATTCTTTAAGCCGAAGGGCATGACACGGTAGAAGTACGTCCCCTGATCCGTCACAAAGGAAGTCTTTGGTATGTTCGACTCATACATCCTGATTTGGTTGTATCCGGAGAAGGCGTCCATGAAGCTCAGTAGTTCATGACCTGCGGTGGCGTCAATGAGCTGATCGATTTTTGGGAGCGGGTAGCTGTCCTTAGGACAGGCCTTATTAAGATCAGTGAAATCAACGCAGGTCCTCCACTTTCCATTTGTCTTCTTTACCAGGACCACGTTTGCCAACCAGTCCGGGTATTGGATCTCTCGAATGAAGTCGGCCTTTAAGAGCCTCTCCACTTCTTCTTTTATCGCCTGCCGCCTTTCGAGGGCGAAATGTCTTCTTTTCTGTTTCACCGGCCTGCAGGTTGGGTCAACACTAAGTCTGTGCGTGTTGACTTTTGGGTCTATGCCGGGCATGTCAACAGGAGCCCATGCAAAGACGTCTGGATTGTCCTGAAGAAACTGGGTGAGGCTGTGCCGGGTGCTGTTGCTAAGAGATGAGCCGATCTGAACGACTTTCTCATTATCATTTTCGCACAAGGGGATGGAGATGAGGTCTTCGGCGGGCTGAGTTCCCTGGGCTTCATCCCTCAGATCTAGTAGCTCAATTGGCAGCGACTCCACCGCGTCTGAAAAAGAGATCTGCATCTGAAAAAGAGATCTCATTGTTAGTCTTCATCTTCTTGCTGCATGTGTGCACGACGTTGACTCGGCGGGCGTATGATTTTCTTGCAGCGGACGATGTGCACGGCGTTGACTCCCCTTGGCTAGGACCGGTGTGCCTCTGGTGGTGGACTGGATGGCGGAGGAGATTGACCTCGGGCAGGGGGCGGCGGTGACCGCCGAGGGCTCCGGCGCTGGGGACTTTTCCCCTTGCGCTCACTTCTGTGGCTGTCGCTTATGATATACTTCTTCAAGTATCCCCGGCCAATCAGCAGCTCGATCTCTTCCTTGAGCTGCCAGCATTCGTCCGTGTCATGACCGTGGTCCCTGTGGAACCGGCAGTACTTTGACTTGTCTCTCCTATTTCCCTTGGAGATCATTCTGGTCGGCCACCTTACGAATTCTTCTTTACTGATGACGGCCAGTATGTGTCTCCTGGAGGTGTTGAGAGGGGTAAAGTTCTCTTCCCTCCTATGGGGGGACTTTTCTCTTCTGACGGCCTTGTCATCCCTACGCTGCTTAGTAGGGTTCTTGTCTTCAGAGGTTCTCCTCCGATTTGAGTCCAGGGCTGCCAGAGTCTCTTCCACTGATATATATTCCTCTGCCCCGGCCATCAGATCTGCTAGTGAGTGCGGGTTCCGGCGGGCCACTGCACGGCAAAAATCATTAGATCTAGTGCTTGCGAGAAGCGCGTTTGTAGCGGCTGAGGGATCTAAATCTGGCACTTGGAGTGCCTCCCTGTTGAAGCGGCTGACGAAGGCTTTAAGAGGTTCATTATCCTCCTGCCGCAAGGCCATCAAGGATGCTGTTGTTTTCCTTGGCCTATGGCTGCTCATGAAGTGGCGGACCAGATAGTCCCCGAAGTTATCGAAGTTGCTGACGGAGTTCGGTTTGATCCTTGAGTACCAGTCACGAGCCGCACCAGTCAGTGTAGTCGGGAATGCTCTGCAGAGGAAGCCGTCTGACGCGCCGTAGAGGAGCATCATTGTCCTGAACATCTCCAAGTGGTCCACAGGGTCAGTGGTCCAGTCATACTGCAGGACGGTTGGCATTTTAAATCCTCGGGGCGCTGGGGCGCCCATGACATCGTTGGTGAATGGCGTTCTGCTTGAGAACGCCCTAGAAGCGGGCCGGCTCTGATCCTTTGCTAGCTCTTCTATTCAGTGGTCCATTTCTACCATCCTCCGTAGCATCGGATCAGCTCTACGTTCTGGTGACCTGTTTCTCTCCACCGATTGGCTCACCACGGAGCCGGACTGGCTTTCCGGACTCCTACGACGAGGCCAGGGTTTTTCCTGCGGCGCGCGGTCTTTTTGGGCTCGATGCTTTCGTGCAGAGCAGGACCGTGATCTCTGGCGGTGGTGAGGTTCTGTATGGGCGTGCCTGGCTCTGGAGAGCTGGACTTGTCTCGTGGAGTGGTGAGTTCGGTCCTCACCGTGGCGCGCTGACTCTCCCCTGTGGATATTTGACCTTTCCTGGACAGGTCGTGAAGCTTCTGGAGGAGGTTGGGGAGGCGCCTGGAGTAGTTGCTAGTATTGACCGACAAGAGCAGTCATCTGTTGAAAGAGAGCTTGCACTTGATCCGGGGTGGGCATAGGGTTGAGGTGGTCCGAACGAGCCGGGCTCTGTTCGGCTATAGCAGAAGTAGCCACCACCTGCGAGGCGATTCACTCACTACGAGTCCTGCGCGGTAGCGCGACTCGAGTTGTCCGTGCAGTTGGTACTCGAGCACTCTTGCGCCCTGCCATTTTGTTTATAGGAGGTCTGAACAGCTTTTAGTTCGGTGTCCCACGGATGGTGCCAATCTATTGTGCCTAAAATCGGTTAACAGTTACGGCAGTGACGTAAGAGCTGAGCCGGATGACTCGAGGAGCCGAAGTGAAGGAAATGAGTCCTGCGGAACTGTGTTCTGCACAGAAGCAAACGAGGTCAGAAGACCAACCCGGAGTGTTACTCCGGACAGGCCCTTCGACACTCAAGTCAGTATGAGCAGGAGTGCAGAGCGAGTTTAAGAGTGGTGGGTGAGAAGTTATTACCCTTTTTATGAGCTTTGGAAGCCCTTTTATAGAGGGAAACCTGGGGCAGTTGGGGAGTTATGACCCCAGGACAGGTGTCGGCCAGCTATAGGTTCAAGTTCACCTACTCTCCGACAATTACCATACTGCCCCTGTACAGTAGTTAGGCTTGTGGTGGGCCATCTTGGGGCCACATGTCAACAGCTAATTGGCTGTTGTTTTTATACCCTATCAGTACCTAATTTGTCTACGAGTAAAAAATATTACTTGAACGAAACCTATTCAATTTTTACATAGAGGGATCGTCAATTTATCATGCTATCCGTCTAAATTAACCATAATCACATCATTTAAGTCGTTGGAAAAAAATTGTAAGAAAAGTTTTTGCGTCAAAAATATTTTCCTTACAATCCAAACGGAGCTTGAGGAAGAAAGAAAATAATATACAGGGCATATTCCATACGTCGTACTGTTTGGATAAAGGTATTTGATTAAATAATTTTATCAAATGGATAAAGGTATTTGATTAAATAATTTTATCAAATTATATCTGCACTGAATATTAGATGTCGTATGCAAATGAGGTTTACAAAAGGGTTTGCGAGTTCAAGTAATGATTGGAAATGATAGTTTCGAAGACCCCGTGTAAATTGTGATATCTATTTGGCATCCTAATGATCCATATGAGAATATTCTAAGATAAAATAGCTGAAATACCCCAAATATTCTTTGAATATAAATAATTTTAGAAGGGGGATATTTCTGTCAATAAATTAAAATCTAGATTAGGCTCCTTAACCTGAGTTTAAATATTAATGATAGGTTTGATTTTCTCCAAAGAGAACCCTAACTGTAGAAAGAGGTGGCCAAGAAGCACAAGTGATGACGGAGGATGTTTTGGATGCCGGAGAGATCAATCCGAGCTAAGAAACATGTTTTTGTCATGGTTATTTACGTTAACCTCCTTAATTTGCTTATAGATGGGATTTTTCCCTATTTTTGCCACCCGATAAAGTTCTGGTGAGATTTAAGTAACTTTGTTGGTCTCTTTGGAAGCTTCTCACACCGAGCTTCCAACGGGACCACAACGAAGTTATGGTAGTCAAAGTGGAAAATCCTGGAAGAAGCCGCACTATGGCGAAAAATCCTAATCGCCCGGATGACTTGCTACCTTGAAAGAGATGAGTCAGAGTTACCCGAATAGCTAAACAGATGGATTTTCAGCAATGTTCTGTATAGCTATCGCCCTGGTATTAGATGTTTGAGTTTTGCTCAAATATACCAATACCCAAAAATTAGTCGAATGGTCTATGGCCTAATTGACACTAAAAAAAAACACTCTTTGAGTGTTTGGTTTTTGCTTGCTTTGGCAAAGTTTTTAATACAATGATAACAAAAAAACCTTTTGAGTGTTTTGGTTTGGACTAGTTTTGTTAAAGTTTCAATACAACAATGACAAAAAATATATATACTTTTTGAATGTTTTGGTTTGTACTTATTTTGATGAAGTCTCAATGATAGAAAAAGGACTCTTTGAGTGTTTGAAATCCTAGGAGTGATGGCAACCCAGAGGGGGGGTGAATTAGGTTTTAAAAACTTTTGCCAAAAAATCAATGCGGAAGCTAAAAACAATGGCAACTGAAAACCTTAAGCACACAAATGAAAACAAATCACAAATGTACAAAGAGATAGAAAGAGTGCACCCGAGATTTATAGTGGTTCGGTCACTCCCAAGGACCTACTCCACTCCACTAAGACTTCTTGGTGATTTCACTACGGATTCCCTTAATGGTGGGGAATCAACCCAATTACAACTTGGTTCGGCTCCGCCTCACAAGAGTCGCCACGAACCGGAGAAAGCTCCGCGTCTCCAACACTTGCTCTTGGGAAGGCTACGCGTCCCTTCGCACTCGCCGAATACAATGTATGATCAAAGAAAATGAAAATATAAAACCCTCTTCAAGGGTGGATGAAGCTCTCAAGTTCACACAAATTTTTTCTCTTCAAAGATGTACAAAGATAAGTCATATGCTCAATCCTTAACAGATAGCTCACAAGAGGCTCAAGAAGGTTTCCTCACACTTAGATATGTTCCAATGAGGTTATATATATATATATATATATATATATATAGCCTGATGGGGTGTAAAAACTCCAGCCACTCACAGGCTGCCACCTGTCCCAGAGCAGGTGAACTCCAGCCACTCACAGGCTGCCACCTGTCCCAGAGTAGGTGAACTCCAGCCACTCACAGCCTGCCACCTATCCTGGAGTAGGTGAACTCCAGCCTCTTACAGGCCGACACCTGTCCAGGACACCTCACCAGGTTTTCCCTATAAAAAGGGATTCAAAGCTCAAACCAATGGGTAATGCGAAAATCCCTTCTCTCCCTAAACTCTTAGACATCTCCCCTTCACTCCTGCTCATACTGACTTGAGTGTCGAAGGGCCTGTCCGGAGTAAAACCCGGTCTGGTCTTCTGACCTCGCTTGCCTTGTGCAGGACTCAGCCCTCATAGCAGGACTCTCTCTCGACCACCTCACTCCTCGTTCACTCCGGTCCTTCAGGACTCAGCTCCCCTAGCCATCCAGCTCAGCTCTTACATCACTGCTGTACCTGTTACCGATTTTAGGTCTAACAGTTTGGCGCCATCCGTGGGACCCCAGAACTAAAAGCTGTCTTTACACCCCACTCACAAAAATGGCAGGACGCAAGAGTACGCGGATGCCTACTGCGCGGGCGCGGACTACCCAAACCGCGCTACCCCGCAGGACCCGGAGCGAGCGAATTGCATCACTAGTAGTAGCAGCTTCTGCTACAGCAGAGCAGAGCCCGGCTCGCTCAGAACATCTGAATCCCTTGCCCACCCCGGAGCAGGTTCAAGCTCTATTTCAGCAGATGACAGCCCTCGTTGGGCAGTACCAGCAACTACTTCAACTGCCCCCTCAACCTCCCCCAGAGGCTCCGCGATCTGTCCAAGGAAGGCCAGACGTCCACAGGGGAGAGTCATCACACCATGGTGAGGGCCGAACTCATCATTCCACCAGACAAGTCCCTCACCCCGCGACGAGGCATGCCCAAACAGAGCCTCATCGCCGTGAAAGGTCGCGTTCCCCCTCCGCACAGAGGCGCCGAGCTCATGAAGATCGCGCGCCACCAGCGAAGCGCCGACCTCGTCGTATGAGTCAGGAGAGCCAATCCGGCTCTGCGGCGAGCCAGTCGGTGGAAAGGATCAGGTCCTTGGACCACAGGACGGATCCGCTGCTACAGAGAATGGAGGAGATGGACCATCGGATAGAGGAACTGGCGAAGGACCAGAGCCGGCCCGTCTCTAGGGCGTTCTCAAGTAGGACGCCGTTCACTGATGATGTTCTGGGTGCCCCAGCACCCAGAGGGTTTAAAATGCCCGCCGTCCCTCAGTATGATGGCACTACAGACCCCGTGGACCACTTGGAGACGTTCAGAACAATTATGCTGTTGCACGGAGCTTCCGATGGCTTTCTTTGCAGAGCGTTTCCAACGACGCTAACTGGCGCAGCAAGAGACTGGTATTCCAGGATCAAACCGAACTCCATCAACAATTTTGATGATTTTGGAGAGGATCTTGTCCGCCACTTCATGAGCAGCCGCAGGCCAAGGAAAACAACAGCTTCCCTGATGGCCTTGCGACAGGACGACAACGAGCCTCTGAAGGTGTTCGTCCGCCGATTCAACAGGGAGGCACTTCAAGTGCCAAATCTAGATCCCTCAGCAGCAATGAATGCGCTCCTCGCAGGCGCCAGGTCTAATGAATTCCGTCGAGCGGTGGCTCGACAAAATCCGCACTCACTAGCGGATCTTATGGCCGGGGCAGAAGAGTACATAACGGTGGAAGAAACACTGGCAGCTCTTAATTCACATCGGAGGATAACCTCTGAAGAGAAGAATCTCCCTAAGCAGCGCAGGGAGGATAAACCTCCCAGGAGAGAGAAGTCTCCGCCTCCTCAGAGAAGAGAAGAAAACTTCACGCCTCTCAACACCTCCAGAAAGCACATACTGGCGGCGATCAGCGAAGAAGAGTTCGTGAAGTGGCCTGCTAGAATGATCTCCAAGGGAAACAGGAGAGATCCCTCAAAGTACTGCCGGTTCCACAAGGACCACGGCCACGACACAGATGATTGTTGGCAACTCAAGCAGGAAATTGAACAACTCATCAGCCAGGGCTATTTGAAAAAGTATATCTGAACTGACGGCCGCAACCAAGAGCGCAGAGGAAAGAGCCCCCAGGACCGCAGCCCTCGAAGATCACAGCAGCCCCCTGCTCGGGACAAAACTCCTCAGCTGGGCAATGTGCAGCCTGAGGCACCCCAACCTCAGCCAAGGGGGGTCATCGGTACAATTATGGGTGGGCCTGCAGCTGGGGGCACCTCTTCTACCGCCCGCAAAGCATATGCACGGCGAGTTAACGCCGTGCACACAACCAGCAAAAAGACGAGAACGGATAATGAGATCTCCTTCTCAGATGCAGATCTGGATAATCTTATCCTGCCCCACGACGATGCACTGGTTTTAACCATGCTCGTCGCCAACTGGGAGGTGAAGAAAATCCTCGTAGACAATGGGAGTTCGGCGGACATTCTATACCACCACGCCTTTGAGAAAATGATGATAGGCGACGACCGTCTGAAGCCGGCAAATTCAGATTTATTTGGCTTCTCCTGAGAGGTCGTGAAAGTGGTGGGGCAGATCGAGCTCCCTGTTCTTGTCAGAGATCCACCTTGTCAAGCTTTCGCCATGGTCAACTTTCTAGTAGTAAGGGCCACTTCGGTCTATAATGCTATCTTGGGACGGCCTGGCCAGAACCTCATCCGTGCAGTAGCCTCGGCCTACCACCAAAAAATGAAGTTCATAACCCCCAATGGTGTGGGGGAAGTTCGAGGAGATCAGCCTCAATCCAGAGAGTGCTACGCAACGGCACTTAAAGGCAAAAATGCAGTGGAGTCACTGCCAATTGAACTGCTCGATGTAAGGGACGAGCTCAGAGGGACTCAACCTGCTGAAGACCTCCTCTCCATCCCACTGTGCCCAGAGGACAGTGAGAAAGTCGCTCTGATCGGTTCCTCCCTCAGCACCGACATTCAGCACCAGCTCACCAATTTTCTCCAGGACAATGCAGATGTCTTTGCATGGGTTCCCGCCGATATGCCCGGCATTGATCCAGAGATCAGCACACACAGGCTCGGTGTTGATTCAACCTGCAGACCGGTGAAGCAGAAGAGACGACATTTCGCCTTCGAAAGGCGGCAGGCAATAAAAGAAGAAGTGGAGAGGCTTCTGAAGGCTGACTTCATTCGCGAGATTCGATACCCGGACTGGTTGGCAAACGTAGTCCTAGTCAAGAAGACTAATGGGAAATGGAGGACCTGCGTCGACTTCACCGATCTGAATAAGGCTTGTCCTAAGGACAGCTATCCACTCCCGAAGATCGACCAACTCATTGACGCCACAGCGGGTCATGAACTGTTGAGCTTCATGGACGCCTTCTCCGGATACAATCAGATCAGGATGTACGAGTCGGATATACCAAAGACCTCCTTCGTCACAGATCAAGGGACTTACTGCTACCGAGTTATGCCCTTCGGCCTCAAAAATGCCGGAGCCACTTACCAAAGGCTTGTGAACAAACTTTTTCAGAACCAGATCGGCCGTAACATGGAAGTCTATGTAGACGATATGCTGGTCAAAAGTCGGAGTGCGTAGGATCATGCGTCTGATCTCAGAGAAACATTCCAGGTCCCGAAGAAGCACAACATGAAACTTAACCCCACCAAGTGCACATTTGGTGTCAGCTCGGGGAAGTTCTTAGGATTCATGGTGAGCCAGCGAGGGATAGAAGCAAATCCAGAAAAGATCAGAGCCGTGATGGAGCTTACTGCCCCAAAAACCATCAGGGAAGTCCAGCGGCTCACAGGAATGATAGCGGCGTTGGGTCGCTTTATCTCCAAATCAGCGGAAAGGTGCCTCCCCTTTTTCAGCGCGGTCAAGGGACTCAAGACCGTGCCCTGGACGGAAGAATGCCAGGTCGCATTCGAAGAGCTGAAAAGATATTTGTCCTCTCCGCCATTATTAACAAAGCCAGAGCCGGGCGAGGAGCTATTTTTGTATCTCTCCATCAGCTCCACGGCTCTGGCAGCTGTACTCGTCCGTGAAGAGCACCGCCAGCAAAAACCTATTTATTATGTCAGCAAGGTTCTTCACGACGCAGAAACAAGGTACCAGCGGGTCGAGAAATTTGCTTACGCGCTGGTAATGGCCGCCAGGAAGTTAAGGCCGTACTTCCAAGCTCATACTGTAAAGGTCTTGACTGATCAGCCACTTCGACAAGTTCTCCATCGACCAGATATCTCCGGGCGACTTGTGAAATGGGCTGTAGAGCTAAGCGAGTTCGATATTCAGTACGCACCCAGGCCAGCTATCAAGGCCCAAGTACTGGCAGACTTTGTAGCCGAGTGCACTATCCCCCAGCAGGTCGTCCACCCTGAAGCATTGCAGCTCCCAGTTATAGAGAAAGTAGTCCCTGAAGAGCGTATGACAGAGGAAATTCGGACGGAAATCAGGCCACCTTCAGCCGGACAGGACTCCATAACCAGCACACCGACTTGGGAAGTATATGTCAACGGATCTTCAAATAAAAACGGCTGTGGAGCTGGTCTCATCCTCACTGGGCCTGATAAGTTCACTGCGGATTACGCCCTGAGATTCGGGTTCCGTGCATCAAATAATGAGGCGGAATATGAGGCCCTCCTTGCCGGAATGAGCCTGGCGATTCAGACCGGCGCCCAAAAATTGAAAGCGTACTGCGACTCGCAGCTGGTAGCAAACCAGATCCAAGGGGTCTACGAAGCCCGAGACGAGCGTATGATTAAATACCTCGCCAAGGTTCGCCAACTTTCCAGCCGGTTTGCAAGTTTCGAGGTCATCAGAGTGCCAAGAACAGAGAATGCCAAAGCTGACGTGCTGTCAAAACTGGCTGCCTCTGGATATACCACTCTCGGAAGCATACACATGGAGTTTCTACAGAGGTCCAGCATCGACAGTAAAGCCATGGAAGTCATGCAGGTGGAAGATGAGCCGTGCTGGATGGATGAGATCATGGGTTATCTGCGCGATGCTAGACTCCCGGAGGATAAGAAAGAAGCTCGTAAGGTGATACAGAGAGCTGCCCGATTCTCCCTCAGTGGTGACAATCTATACAAAAGGTCATATACTCTCCCATATCTGAAGTGTCTGAGGCCGAGCGACGCCGCGTATGCACTACAAGAGACTCATGAAGGAATTTGCGGAGAACATCTGGGGGGCAAAGCCCTGGCGATAAAGGTGCTGCTCAGAGGACTGTATTGGCCTACTATCAGGCAGGATGCCCTGGATCTGGTTAAAAGGTGTGAGAGGTGTCAGAAGTTCTCTCCTACCATCCACCAGCCTGCCGTAGCAATGGCTCCAATTATTAGTCTGCTTCCCTTTGCAGTATGGGGGATGGACATCCTGGGCCCTTTCCCACCGGCCTCTGGAAAGCGCATGTTCGTGGTAGTGGCGATCGACTATTTTACTAAGTGGGTGGAGGCAGAACCTCTGGCCCAGATCACTGAGCAGAATGTGCAGAACTTCTTCTGGAAGGCAGTAGTCTGTAGATTTGGGATTCCCCGTATCTTGATCACAGACAACGGCAAACAGTTCGACTGTCGGAACTTTCGAAAATTCTGCTCGGACCTAAAGATTGAACAGAGATTCACTTCGGTTGCTCACCCCCAGACCAATGGGCAAACGGAAGTGACTAATAGAATCCTGCTTCAGGGGATAAAGAAGAGGCTGGACGAAAAAGCTGGCCGTTGGGCAGATGAGCTCTATCACGTTCTGTGGGCTTACCGCACTACTCCTCGCATGACGACTGGTGAATCGCCATTCAACCTTTCCTTTGGTACTGAGGCTGTGATACCAGTCGATATAGGCGCTCCGTCTCCCCGAATCACCAGCTTCAACGAGCAGCTTAACGGCGACGGGCTCCGTGCCGATCTCGACTTACTAGAAGAAATCCGGGAAGAATCTCGAATCCGGGTCGCCGCTTATAAGCAGAGGGTATCAAATTATCACAACTCCAAGATTCGCCCCAGAGAATTCAGGACAGGAGATTTAGTCCTGAGAAAGGCAGCCGTCTCCCAACCGACGAAAGTCGGGAAACTCTCCCCGACTTGGGAAGGGCCATATCGAGTGAAAGAAGTTATCCGGCCAGGAAGCTATAAACTGAAGACACTGGAAGAGCACTTATTACCTCACGCCTGGAACTCCAAAAATCTCAGGAGATATTATCAATAGACAAAATGTACAGCGTAAAAAGGTGACTTTGTAAATTTGTCAATTTGTTGTTATAAATAAATAATCTTTTTTGCAGACTTTGTTTCACTCTTACTCTCTGGAAACCCAGTTCACAAAACTCGGGTACTCACTGGAAACCCAGTTCACAAAACTTGGGTACTCATTGGAAACCCAGTTCACAAAACTCGGGTACTCACTGGAAACCCAGTTCTTAGACTTGGGTACTCACTGGAAACCCAGTTCTTAAACTTGGGTACTCACTGGAAACCCAGTTCACAAAACTCAGGTACTCACTGGAAACCCAGTTCTTAAACATGGGTACTCACTGGAAACCCAGTTCACAAAACTTGGGTACTCACTGGAAACCCAGTTCACAAAACTTGGGTACTCACTGGAAACCCAGTTCACAAAACTTGGGTACTCACTGGAAACCCAGTTCTTAAACTTGGGTACTCACTGGAAACCCAGTTCACAAAACTTGGGTACTTACTGGAAACCCAGTTCACAAAACTTGGGTACTCACTGGAAACCCAGTTCTTAAACTTGGGTACTTACTGGAAACCCAGTTCACAAAACTTGGGTACTTGTTGTTCCTGAACTTGGGTACTTGTTGTTCCTGAACTTGGGTACTTGTTAGAAGACCAGCTCGTCACAATTCGACTATCAACAGCCTCAGTCCCAGGTTATCAAAATTAAAAAGACAAGTCGAGCAAATCACTCAGTTGAGAAGTATCAGAGACAGACAAATGTGATTTCATTGATCAGAATATGTGGGGCCTCGAGGGCCATTACAAAATTCACTTTAAAGAGGCTGGTAAGAGCTGTAGGGTCTCAAGGACCATTACAAAAAGAGGTCAAAATAAACAAAAAATAATAATAATAATAATACTAAGCATCTGGAAGAGAGGTGATGTCAGCAGGAGCATCTGGCTCCTCATCAGTAATCTTCGGCCTGGCAGGGAGAGTCATGTTCTGCATCAATAAGTTTGGATTGCAGGCCTGGAGCTCCTGGAGGCAGTCGTAGTATCCAAGACTATAAGCCTCGCTCGACAGGCTGAAAAGTTCAGCCTCCTTCGCCTCTGTGGCCTCCTTCACTGCCGTCTCCTGCCTCTCTTTGGCTCTTCCTCTTTGAGCCTCCATGGCTTCAGCAGCCTTGACCAGTTTCTTCTTCTCCGCGGCCAGATCCTCCATCAACAACCCCTTCTCCTCCTCTACTCGCCCGATGCTCGTTTGAAGCTCTTGCACCACAACGGCCAACTTTCCGTTCACTTCTTCAGATGCAGTAATAGCTTGGGAGAACTTCTTACTCTTCTCCTTGAGGTCATTATAGTAAAGCAAGATCTGAAGAAAGAAACAGGCATCAGTATGGTGAAAGGAAGAAATGGGCAGAAAGTTAGCAAACGGATCACCACTTCCTTACCTGGTAAGCTGAGGATAGCACAGCCTCCTCTCCTGTAGCTGGCGGCTCGTGAAGGATCTGTTGCTTGTCCTTCCGCAGCAAACACTTGCTCATGATCTCTGCAGCTACTCGGCTCTCGCCTAGGGCAGTGTCATCCTTCAAAACGGCCCAATTGGGTCGAAAGACGTGCTCACTAAGCCCCGTAGGAGGACGAGCCCCAGAACCGGTTCCGGTAGAAGCACCACCGGACTTAGAAGAGCCACCGCCCTGAGCAAAGGGGCCTATTAGCTTCACCGTAGTCTTGGGCCTCTGGGATGGGGGTGGAGGAGTGCCCTGTGACGGGGCCGGACTCCCCAGCACAGTCGCCTTTCTCTTCTGGCGCTCCTGTTGTGCCTGTGCAGCACCCTCCTGTGCCCGTGGCTGGGCTCCCTGTCTTATCTTCTCGACAGTCGATTGTTTCTTCATTTCTGCCAGACAAGCAAGCAGTCAGAAGCAAGCATATAAAAGTAAACATATTTTAAAAGACAAGTCTAGCTACATACGTTCTGGAGTCGCGGCACTCACGCCCAGTCCAACTAGCACCTCCTCTCCTGAGAACTCTGCACAGCGGATAAGGCCTGATTGCTCAATCTCCTTCCGCATCAAGGCGAAAGTCTCTTTGTCCTCACTCTCGAGGAGCGGCTTTCGACTTAATTTGGAAGTGTCCGGAGTGTCCCACACTAGAGGGACAGGCCAGGGCTCACTGACCTCCTTATCCTCGACGTAGAAGAACCTATTCTTCCATGAATGTATTGACGAGGGGATACCGGTAATGATTTTGAGTTCAGGGCGCTGGCTGATGTAGATCCAGCCCCCTTCCTTATGCCTCTTCAGATGTGCACAAGCACGAAATAGCGACAAGCTCACACTCCTCTCTAACCGGCCGTGGACAAGATACAAGAACCCAGTCAGTAGTCTCCATGAGTTCGGAGCTACTTGAGCTGGGGCCAGTCCGTAGTATCGAAGCACCGCTGCGAAGAATGGGTGCAGAGGAAATCGGAGTCCCGCCCTCATCGACTCCTCATAAATACAGAGATCTCGACTCTCGTTACAGGCTCTGTCTCCCTCTATAGCTGCCTTCAGTTCAAATCTTGGAGGCACACAGTACTTATTCCTAATGTCGCCTAGCATGGACCTGGTGAGGTAGTTCTCTTCGACTAGAGCTCGCAGGTTGTATTTTGGGTTGGCATCCATCCGCGCTCTAGCGACTACCTCCACCGCCTGACCAGGAGGGAATGTTGTAGACGCCTCAGCAACGTCACTTTCAACACTCCCTTCTGCTCGGGAGAGACTAACAGTGGGGAGTGGAGTGGCGTTCAAGTCTAAAAACACCTCCTCCTTGTCCCCTTCGTCGTCACTATCTACAAGATCTACTCTAGCGGACGTCCTAGCCATTACAGGCTCCTGCGGCGGCCTAAATTCTGAACTACTGCTAGTGGAGGACTCCGTACCGGACTCGGAACTCGAATTACTATCAGACATGTAGTAAAGAGAAGGGCTGAGAGGAATACCGGTGAGTAGAGCTCGTCGAGTCCTTGCGCAACTCGAACTGCGAACTGCGAACTGAGAACTGAGAAGTCGAAGCTCCCAGAGCAAGAAAAAGAAGAAAAGATGAAAAGTAAAAAGTAAAGAATGAAAGGGGGTAAAACCTCCTTTTATAGCTTTTCAGAGGCGGTGGGGCATTAAATACGACGCACGCATCTCGAGGACACTCGAATGGCGCCACGTGTCCCATATTTATGACGGACACATTCTCCCACTCAAAAATACGATCAAACACGCGCGTGTTCCTACGTGCATGAAAATTCACATCTCCGCTCCGTACTACATGCTCCGCACTCCATGCTCCGTACTACATGCTCCGCACTCCATGCTCCGTACTACATGCTCCGCACTCCATGCTCCGAACCGGACTGGCCGCAAGACGACAAAAATCAGTCCGGAAAAATCCGAACTGGATATAACGCGTTTCAACAAAACGACAAAAACCAGTCCGGTCCGAACCGGACTGGCCGCAAGATGACAAAAATCAGTCCGGGAAAATCCGAACTGGATATAACACGTTTCAACAAAACGACAAAAACCAGTCCGGTCCGAACCGGACTGGCCGCAAGACGACAAAAATCAGTCCGGGAAAATCCGAACTGGATATAACGCGTTTCAACAAAACGACAAAAACCAGTCCGGTCCGAACCGGACTGGCCGCTAGACGACAAAAATGAGTCCACATCCGGACTCCACTTCCAGCCGGACTCCGGACTGGATCTCCGGACTTCACTTCCAGCCGGACTCCGGACTGGACCTCCGGACTCAACTTCCAGCCGGACTCCGGACTGGATCTCCGGACTCAACTTCCAGCCGGACTCCGGACTAGATCTCCGGACTCAACTTCCAGCCGGACTCCGGACTCCACTTCCAGCCGGACTCCGGACTCCACTTCCAGCCGGACTCCGGACTGGACCTCCGGACTCAACTTCCAGCCGGACTCCGGACTGGACCTCCGGACTCAACTTCCAGCCGGACTCCGGACTGGATCTTCGGACTCAACTTCCAGCCGGACTCCGGACTGGACCTCCGGACTCCACTTCCAGCCGGACTCCGGACTGGATCTCCGGACTCCACTTCCAGCCGGACTCCGGACTGGATCTCCGGACTCCACTTCCAGTTGGACTCCGGACTGGACCTCCAGACTGAACCCTCCGATTCACTTCCACACAACACCTGTCCATCCAGATAAGCGATCAACCACACTTTCCCAAGTCACTCAATGACTTGGAAAACTGGGGGGCAACTGATGGGGTGTAAAAACTCCAGCCACTCACAGGCTGCCACCTGTCCCAGAGCAGGTGAACTCCAGCCACTCACAGCCTGCCACCTGTCCTGGAGTAGGTGAACTCCAGCCTCTTACAGGCCGACACCTGTCCAAGACACCTCACCAGGTTTTCCCTATAAAAAGGGATTCAAAGCTCAAACCAATGGGTAATGCGAAAATCCCTTCTCTCCCTAAACTCTTAGACATCTCCCCTTCACTCCTGCTCATACTGACTTGAGTGTCGAAGGGCCTGTCCGGAGTAAAACCCGGTCTGGTCTTCTGACCTCGCTTGCCTTGTGCAGGACTCAGCCCTCATAGCAGGACTCTCTCTCGACCACCTCAGTCCTCGTTCACTCCGGTCCTTCAGGACTCAGCTCCCCTAGTCATCCAGCTCAGCTCTTACATCACTGCTGTACCTGTTACCGATTTTAGGTCTAACATAGCCTATTTGAAAATATGACCGTTTGATGGTAAAACTGTAAAAAACTGAGTTGAAAAAGTCAATCTGCGCAAGGCCCAACGGCTAGTTTGCCAGACCGGCGCAGTCGACCTAGCCACCGCCACCCCTATCAGACGCCCTTTTTTATTTTCAAATTTCTTACCGTCGCGGTCGCCTGGCGAGGGCTACCTATCCGCTTAAAATTTAAGCTCAAAAACCTATCCAGGGTCGACCGGCCCTTGGCGGTCGCCCTCCCCAAACCATGATGGAATGTTTTTGTTTCAACAGAAGCCATTCCGCGGTCGCCCGAATCACCCCAGTCGACCGGCCCGCTATTGAAAGCCGAGTGCTGGACACTCCTTCCACGGATCTAGGAGCGGTTCAACGATCTTCTCGGCTTCTGGTGCTCG
This sequence comes from Tasmannia lanceolata, assembly GCF_043159265.1. NCBI lineage: Eukaryota > Viridiplantae > Streptophyta > Magnoliopsida > Canellales > Winteraceae > Tasmannia > Tasmannia lanceolata. The sequence continues at coordinate 28,593,561 of NW_027518684.1, read as the reverse complement.
TCGTAGAGGTATATAGGAGTTGATTTGGCGAGCCCTCGTTGGCAAGCTTTTCAAGATTTCTTCATCGATATTCATCTGGTGTGAACCTCTTTAAGAAATTATCACTTACCTCATCCAATTTGCTCAATGGAGGATCTCCCAACTAGCATCGCTCTTGTTCTATGCATCTCCACCCATACTTGGCATCACCAAATATGGTATATCTGGCATACTGGATTGTCTCTCGGTGGCCTAGACCATAAGTACATGACATGCTACTATGGCAATGACCCAATCAACACAGTTGTGTAGGTCACCGCCATAAAAGTATGTTATTCCAAGATGTCGCGACATATTTTAGAGAATCATCAGACTTGAGTGGGCTTTTTGTTTTCCCAAGATTACAAGAAAATGGAAATCTTATTTTCCTAAGCTCTGGTAACAAATCATGTGATGGTGCTCGCGGAAGGGAACATTCTAATACCAAATGACGAGAGGGCGCTCGAAAGAACATGATTTGGAATCTTCTCAATCTCGATTGTCAATTTGTATCATCTATTTCTTGATCTGACGGTCCAAAACAGTCCAACCATTGATTTGATATGTTCGACCTACGAATGGCATAGATGCCCTGCATCAACCCTGGCCAACCAGTAACTTTCTTTCTTTGTTGTTTATGTAATACTTAAGATCTAGCTTAAGTAATTTCAAATTGTATTAAAATATTTAGAAATATTATAAATTTTATAGCTTCCCATGGTGCACGTTATAACAAAGAGCAAACTTGTCATGTGGAACTCTTCGGTTAATTATATGTACATGAGTTGACGTTATGATTGGTCTAGGGCTACCTTAGCTGAGCTCACAAAATTCACCGCACAAGAGGTGTACTAGGCTAAGGCTAGTAGGTTTCCTTGGTGTTTATATCACGCCTGTCCATTTACCGAGTTAGCCCAAATAGTACTTAACTGCCAAGTGTTAGTTGGATTGTAGTCTTTTTTAGGTTAAGGGGTTCTTGTTTTGCATGCATGGTTTGGGGGTACAGGAGAGGGTTTTGATTCATGGAAGTATATGGGGATGGGGGTTTGCCATTGTGGTCACCATGTCACATGCACAGTTGGATCTTCGGTTTGTGTTCTCCAAAGTTGCATGAAATCGGTCATATAGGAGTTCAGGGCAGGGGCCATATGGAATCGTGGGTTTGGGAATTCAGATATAAAAGCCTTAAGAGAAACCCTAGGGTCCTGTTCAATTCGCTAGGAGAGTAGTGGAAGTAGCAGTGAGCAAGGAGGTGACAAGGATGGAAGATGTGGAGAGTTTTGTCTTAGAGAAGAATAGGGAGAGAGCGGTAGTGTGTTTGGTTTGGCGTCAAACCTCTAGAAGAGGTATGTAAAATATAGGAGTGTCATTAGCAAAATAGATAGTAGGAGAGAGAGAGAGAGAAAGCGAAGGGAAAGAAAAAGAGAAAAATGTAATGATTACACAAGACAAGACATATTCTACTCTTTTCCCTTTTAAAATCCACCAAAATGGAGGTTTTTGGTTGGAAGATTAGTAGGGGGGACAATTCCACCACATAGGCGCCACCTAGGAAAAAAGCTAATAATGATGTCCCCCCATATCCTGTACTCAAATGGAATTTGAACTCAAATTTGACAACCAAACAACATCTAGTGTTCCATATTCCGAAAAATGCCCAGCCGCCTTCCACATTTTTTGCAACCAAACAAGGCCTAGGGGTCTACCTAGCTGCCTTGTAGAGTAGTGGTGACTTAGAACAGAAGTAGTCAACAATTGAAATAACAGTGAAGTAATCTCTCCGTAAGGAAGTGATAAAGTAGTGTTTGCTTGTCACCTAGAAGTAGTTTCCTAGTTTGGAGTTTCATTACCAAAATAAGGGGTTATAGAGGTGACTTTACCGATGTTTATAGATAGAAGAGCTGAAAGAGAGAAGAACGCTAAATCTCAAGACTCTTTAAGTGAAATGCTATCTTTCTACAAGGGGTTTGGTGAACAAAATTCATGCTCCATGATGACAAGGAAGAGACAAGGCAAGTAGTCTCATAGTAGTTAGAATCAGAATCGACAAAACACCACTATTCGATGCGGCCCCCGAAAATCAACTAAAACATTCCGTAAACCCATAAACTGTATAACTAAATGAGATTTTATATGGTGTAAGCCCGTATAGTCCTGTATTTTTCAAAAAGTACAGTACGGCTTACACCATTGGATGAACCAAACCGTCCATTTAATGAACCATAACATAAATAGGCTGTTCCCAAAAAATCATTTCAATAGGATGATCCTAGCACTACGATCTATAGGGGAACTGAATATCATGGAAACCACTATAGATCGGAAGGTTCAGAACAGCCAATAGAAATTAATTATAGGGCAAAACGCATTTATGTTGTGGCCCATCAAATGGACGGTCTGGATCATCCTATGGTGTATAAACAGACCCTAGAGCTCTAAAAGTCCCTTCACCTATCCCACAACACTAGTCTCAATCAAACATTGGAATTATATCACTGCCAAAACCAGTTAGAAGCACAATTCAATTTCTAAAATCAAATTGGAAAAAAATTGACTCGACTCAAAACTGAGAAAAGTTGAGTCAACCAGCTCATTCAGGACCGGAAACCTGAATTGGTATTTTGATTATCCTTGACACGAAATGAAGAAAAATCAAACTAAAAAATTTAATTAAAAAATTCCAATAAAAATTTCTTTCCAACGGAGCTTCTCTATCAAAATAACTAGTTATTTCAAATTTGTACGGATTTCTTGGACCTATTACTTATTGACTCGTTCAATGGCCAAAGAATTCCTGTTGAGCGAGTTAAATAAATTTTTTGTCAATCCATCCATAGTTTTAAATTTCGAATACTGTTATAAAAGCACTTGGAACTGTACTTAGGGCCATTGCAATTGCAAGTAGCTAGTTTTGCCTTGAATAGGAGGCTGATAATGACCTTATAGCTAGAGTTATAGGTCATTGGATCCCATAGAAAATGATAAGTACATGCAAAAAAAACTTATAAAATAGAGAAATAGTCACGTTCCTAAATGGAAATTAAATAATCCATAGCATCAGGGAAGAAAGTAAGAAATGAAAAAAAATAAAAATAAAAATAAGTAAAATATACCCACTTGCAAAAACTAAAAAAGTAAAAAATGAAAAAAAATAAATGAAAAGAAGTAAAATAGACCCACTTGCATTCTGTTTAGGGTTCAAATTCATGGTCCCTTTTATTTCTTTAATAAAAATAAAATCTTGTTCTTAGTCTTGTTCATGTCTAGTCAAAAATAAGCTGTCAAGATTAGGAGTCTATAAGCCTCACAATCAATTAAAATAACTTGATTAATAAAATAAAAGTTGGACAGAAGCTGATATGGTTGGGTGAGATGAAGGAACAACCTTTTCTAATACTTTTTGGGATGGTTCATGAATCTCATATAGCTAATGTGTCCTCTTTCGAGCATTTCCCTGCCTTGAACACCAATTAGACATTTCTTTTTTCACTTTTTTTCTTCTAGACTAGACTACAAAGTTGGCAGACTAACTTTATCAAGAACAAAGAATGCCAAGTTGCTTGTTAATCTAATAGCATATGGTTCGTGACCATAGAGACTTTATTGTGGGAAGTGTACGCTTGCCATTGGGTGTGTATGGGACCCAGGTGAACCGACAGGGGATCCCATGCATTGCAGGACAATGTTATGATAATGGGGCGAGAACACTTTGTTTTAGACTTTCTGACTGGCTGCTAAGAGTTTTTTTTGACAACTGGTTAAACAATGTAAAACAGGGTTAGTTCGCCTAATTACCAAAACATGGCCTAAAATATCGATAGAGAAATAAAAAATGTTTCCACTTTGTTCACTACGAGTGCCCATTTTTACTAGTAAAAGGCAGAAAGGGTTCACTAGTACGAGAAAGAACCCCCTTACATTTGGGTTCTTGGATCAGGAATTAGAATTGGCATCTTCATCCAGATTCCGGTGGAATTATAATACCTCCTCTTGGGTGGGAAACAGAGGTGTTCCCATTTGGTCATCACTTATTCAACGAAGGATTAAATATTATGAGAAACATTTGTCCATTGGTCAAAAAGGCATACTGTCATATATTGTCCTATACATTTTACCTTGAGTTCAATTTTAACTTCCAATTCTGTTCATTTATTTGAACCAAACGTTGTAATCTGGCAAAATCGGGAATTTGATGTTGAGTCTGATATCCGATTCTGGCCATCCAAATATCCTTTTTCACTGTTTTTGGATTAAAAGAATCAAGAATCGGAATCAGCATCCTAGTCTGAATCCTTTGTAAACGGAATGGAAAAAATAAAAATAGACCTCTTAAACGGGTGGGCCGGGCCGGTTTTCACCCAACCCGATCAAGTCTGGGTCATACGGGCGGGGTCAGAATGACCCATAATTTTACGGTTCACAATTTGGTGAACCCGGACCCCACCCATACGAGGCGGGTGGACCCGCAGCTCACCGTTAGTTTTTTTCTAAGAAATTTTGCTGTACGGGAGGCGAATGGAGATGGAGCTCTCTCTCTCTCTCTCTCTCTCTCTCTCTCTGGAATCCTCAAAACCCTCTTTGCTTCTTCTTCAAAGCTCCAAATTGTGTTATTAAAACTGAAAAAAAATACTAAATTTATAGAATCTGCTATTCCGAACGCGACCAAGGACAGCCAAAAAATCAAATTTATTGTAAATCTTGTGCGTCACTTTAACCATATGGTCCATAACATAGAAAATTTGATGAAGAAGAATCAAATTTTACAGAAACCCTAGACTATAAAGGGGGAAAATGAGAAATATCGTAAAATTTTTAAAGAAGAAGATTTTTGAAAGATCCCACAATTGAAAGAGAGGAGAAAGTTCATGGGCTATATGTGTAGACCCCGACCTTCCCTGTGCAGACGCATTTTCAGCATCTCCAAGGGCGCGGGACCGACTGAGTGGGTCAGGCATAGTTAGTGCTGCTGGAAAACAAAACCGGGGAGGGTAGATGACCGAGAACCGTACAAAATCTGCACAGTGCGATCGTGGCGTGACATTACGGTATTAGAGCGGGACCTCTCACAGTACGGTGTGCCAGAGAGGATGCTGCGCCTTAAGGGGGGTGGATTGAAAGATCCCACATTGGAAAGAGAGGAGAAAGTTCCTAGGCTATATGTGTAGACCCCCACCTTCCATGTGCAGATGCGTTTTCAGCATATCCAAGGGCGCGGTGGGCACGGTTAGTGCTGCAGGAAAACAAAACTGAGAAGGGTAGATGACCCAGAACCGGATAGTATCTGCACAGTGGGGTCGAGGCGTGACAATTTTTTTCATAACTAAATCCCTAAAATTAAGACCGTAGACAAATCCTAGTTCCCTCCACCAAGATCCACCCTCAAACACAGAGATTGCACAAACCCTAGAATTTGCAAAATCAACGCAGAGAAAAAAGGAAGAAGAAGACGAATTTGTTTCAATTTTATTCCGATTTGGAGGGAAGTCAAGAATGTTTTTCCTCTTGAAAAATCTTTTCATGGCGGAGGTGGTGAAGGTGACTGGAATCCATGGTTGAGGTGGTGACCAGCGGTAATGGGGTTGGAAAATGAGTTAGGGTTTGGTTGGATTTGCAGGGAAGGAAATGGTGGCCACGAAGATGGTGGCCGTGGGCCTTGTGACCATGGAGGAGGTTGGCCGCCGGATTTCAGCGGGATTGCTGAAGAAGATTGTGGTCTTGGGCCTCTCTATCTCTCTGCCTCTCTCCCAATCTCTCCTGTGTCTGTCTGTAGTTGCTGAAGTCGAAGAAACCCTAGCCTTTTTCTTTTCTTCTGAGTTTTAATTTCAACCATATAAAAAATCTATAGTAAAATTCGGATCATTTGGGTTTTTACAGGCACCCGTGGGTCCACCCGGCCTGAGCCAATTTTCGTGTTACCCATACAGGCCAGGTTGAAATTTCAACAAGTCACTAATTTGTGACTCGGACCCATAAATTATGGGCGGGCCGGGTGGACAAGGTCTAGGTCTGTTTTTGCCAGGTCTAAAGAAAACTAATTCTATTAAAAATTCATCCCGACAAGAGCAAAATCAAAATACCACCTCTTAAGTTGAAAAACAAATATTGACATTTTTACCCTTTTTTTTCATCCCCTTGATTTCATTCATTTTTTAACCAAATTCCAGAATCAGGCTTTTCGATCCAAAATGCCCCGTCATAGTCGGTCAGTGCCCCTAGTGCGGAGTGTGTGTGTGTGTGTGTGTGTGAGAGAGAGAGAGAGAGAGAGAGAGAGAGAGAGAGAGAGAGAGAGAGTGATGCACAGACGTGCCATCCTTGTTGGAGGCAAGAATCAAAACCTCAATTCGAGGGGTCGAGGACTGAATTTCAGTCCCCTGGGATTGTATTTCAGGAGATTGAGAAGAAGACGGGAATGCCACTTCTTCCATGGGCTCCTCTATCGTTACACAGATGGAAAGGACTTTTTTCAGTACAGACGTGACGCCAAATGTGGGGATGTCCACACATGCAAAATGTGAATGACACATCGACCCACACAGAATGCGAACGACTCGCGATTGGTCATAATGTTGATGCTCATAGCACACAAACGACGTCTCCTTATATAGCTACAACAAGTTACAGCTCCGAAAAGTAAAGGGTACAGTACTGGAAAAGTAAAGATAAAATGCTAAAACAAGTTTGAATTTTGGTTCTGGGACCACTTCCTCGGAGACAAATGTCTCCGTATATAGCTTTATTTGGGAAAAAATTCTTGGGAACTTTTTGGTAACTACCCATTTCAGGCTCCCTTATTTGTACGTCCTCCATTCCTCAAGGTGGTTATCATCAATCATCCCTGAGTGACAACTTAAGCGCCACTTCTTTCACCCAATCTAGCTGGGTGGTTATTCAGCAACTCGGTCCTGCTTGACCGATCAAGCTTGGAAATAGGTATAAGTATGAGGAAACTCCTTATAATTATCCAATCTAATAGGTTCCACTAACTTGCATGTTTCCCTACCCTATCGAGTGCCAGTCTGGCACATAACTCAATTGACTTTCTCCAAATGAACAAACATCGGGTAATTCTGTCTCTTATGTCATGCCTTCACAAGTTTGCACAGTCTTTTGTCATGCTGCATCCTTAAACAAAACAACGGTTATTATCAGTCTTACAAAGTTTTGAATTTCTAGAGATACGGGAATGCGCCCTTTTGTCACTTTATCATCATTCACCTTATTGCATTCTTCAGAGCTAATATGTGATGCTGTAATGGTGTTGAGTTGTTATAATCACTTTGGTTTTCCACTTAGGTTTCATTGCTTTCTCTTCTCCCCCTTTATCACCACTTCCTTTGTTCAATCGCTTTCCACTCTTCATTCTCTCAATAATGAGTTCTTCCTCGAAACGTTCCGTTGACGATTTTGTGTCTGATTCACACGAATCTCTCGAACGGTTCAAGAAATTTAAAGACCTTAGACCAACATAGTATAATATTTAGGTATTAACTCCTTCCTCTAAATCTCTTTCCCCGTCCTTTATCTTAGACTTATAGTGTAGGTATGTGAAATTCCAAGGGTAGGCCCGAGTACTTACTCTAATGGCAACTAAGTAGGAGAGAAAATTAGGTTACTAACAAGTTTTAAGCTTTTGAAAACTTCTAACCCAATTTTGAAGATTAAGAGATCAAGAATAAAAATTAAGCACACAAGTTAAATCCTAAGTGCAGTACAAATGTAAAGCAAGAGATAAGAGAGAGTGCACCTGAGATTTAAAGTGGTTCGGTCCTCAAAACGCGATGCCCACTCTACTCCACCAACCAAACCCATTGATGGCTTCACTATTTGATCTTCTTAACTTCGGCGAAGATCGGTGCAGATTACAATTCCAACTGTCTTTAACCTTGGTGGCAATCCTCACAACGGAGAGTGGGCTCCGCTTCTCCGAACACTCGCCCGAATACAATCTTCTTGATATAAAGAAGGAAAGAACAAAAAATCCCTCACAAGGGTTTACAAGGTTTGTAGAAGATGTACAAATTGAGCCTAATGATCCAAATACTAAATCTAGAGGATGAGAGGCATAAACAAGCTTGATTCACTCTTAGACTATTTCAATAGGTTTTTAGAGTGTTAGGATTCATAGATGGGAACTTTAGAATACCCATATATATAGAAAAACCCAAATATGACCGTTTGGTGGAATAGTGGTAATTCTGGCAAAAACACCAACAGCTCTTTTTTCTTCCTGAAGTAGTGGTCTCGGAGTTCCGAGAAATTCCACGGAGTTCCGAGAATTCATCTCGGAGTTTCGAGAATACAAAAAGAAGTTGGAAAAATGTTACTGGACCATTTCTCAAAGCTCCGAGGAATCTCTCGGAGTTCCGAGCTCGGAGCTCCGAGAATTCTCTCGGAGTTCCGAGAAGCCTAATTCCAATAGATTTTCAATTCTGTTTATGGACTTCCAACTCTACACTAAGTTGGGATTGTTATGAGGGTTCCAAAGTGTTGGAACACCACAAGGACAACCACTTAAACATTTAGGGTGTGTGTGTTTAACTTTATTTATGCCTCTAAACACCTAAACTAGGATTGAATCTTTACATTCTAAAATGACTTCGATCTTCAATTGCGATGCTTCAAGTCTTCGTGCGTCTTGGATCTCCGATGTCTTTGGCCTTCCGAATGCGGTCCAATGAGAGCTTCTTGGCCTCAATCCAAGCAATCTTGTCTTTACACTCTCATGATCTACAACTTAGACAATCAAACACATTAGTGATATTAAATCACTTGTGTATTGGAATCATCAAAGGAAGATGGGAATGCCAAGGTGGGAACCATTGGGCTTACAGTATGCTTTTCATAATTATTACGAGAAGTCTTTATTAAAGCTAGTGCTCTAAAATCAGTCTTCAATGTATTGACTCTTTAATTATTAATAAACTGAGTACATTAATGGAGTGCGTCATGTGCTTGTTTTATTTGACACACATTTTTCCTTAGGTAGCATCTTAGGAATATCATGCCCATGGATTCATAGAACCTACAGGGGCAAGGAGATATGATATTCTGGTGCTTTGCATCCTTATCCTGGTTGAGATTGAGATTGGAAATCTCTTCCTGCACACAACTAGCATAAGACCTTACTGTTAGAGTGTATGCTCTAAAAGCCAGTGGTTGTCGTATTGAAACTGTTATTTATTATTTCATGACATCTATTGGTTATTTACAGGAGCATGTGATGTGCTTTTAGACACACATTTGTCCTTAGGTAGCATTGTAGGATTGGTCATGCACATAGAGATTATGTGGCAAGTAGATATGACCATCCTGTCCTTTGCGGAACTATAACGTTCCTTGTTTGAGTTGTGATTTGACATCTCACACCTGTACAAAACCAACATCGGTCCTGCCTCCATACACGCATTGAGGTGGCCTATCTCATTCACTATCTTTTAGACACACATTTGTCCTTAGGTAGCATTGTAGGATTGGTCATGCACATAGAGATTATGTGGCAAGTAGATATGACCATCCTATCCTTTGCGGAACTATAAAGTTCCTTGTTTGAGTTAAGATTTGACATCTCGCACCTGTATACAACCAACATCGGTCCTGCCTTCATACACACATTGAGGTGGCCTATCTCATTCACTGGGATAGTTGACCCTTAGCAGGTAGAATGGTTTCGATGAGTAGATCACGAATTTAATGGATCACTTTACAAAATAACTAGTGGATAAGGATTTGGATAAGGTTAGTCTGTCGACAGGACCCTTGGATATGTCCTTAGACCAGATGGATTGTTTTGATCTGTGGGGAATCGAACTTATAGGGATGCCCTTTTAGAATTCTTTGGACCGATTGATCTTCTTCCTCACAGTGATGAGTTTTGCGCAGCTTATGATGTTTCAGAGAATATGTATGGTCCTGAGTTCGGTAAGAAATGTTCTTATACGAAATTCATATCCACATATGGTTGTCGGTGGTCAGGACCTTTGACTGATCAGGAATATGTGGCTTTCATGTTGACCTGGGTATGCAGCTATCTCCTTAGTACCAAATCCTATAAGATTGCTAAAGCCAATTTGAAGTTGACAGTATGATGCAAGTGCTTAAGAGGGAAGAAGAATAAAAGTAGAACTCAAGAACACAACAAGAGAAGAAGAACCAAAATGGGAGCAATGCTCAACCCAATTGATATTCCATCAATTACATAAGTTTATCAAAATCCAAAATCCCTTCTAAAGATAGTTTCCAACCCTTTAAACATAATACAACTAAAGAAAATTCGCCCAACTTGCTGCACAAGCTATCCTAGAGGCTAACATAACATTAATTGCATAGGAACTCACTTTGACTGGTTTGGGAACCCACAAACACAGTCCACTAAAGCTGCCATAACTTTCTAACCACTTGTCCAATTTTCGAGCACAAATACTTGTTGGAAACAACTCAAAAAGACCTACAACTTTGTAGTTTACCACTGTCCATAATTCTGCCAATTAGAAATTATAAAATCAGGTTAAAAATGGGTGGCAGCAACATTGTTGCGGGAATGCACCTTGGAACTCCACCGAAGCCACCTAGGCATGACATGGCTGTCATGTTGGCACTATATCACAATAGCTTTGGTGCAAGGCAAGAAATTGGTACTTGATCGGTCCGTTCTTTCCTCTTTGTTTCGTAGTTGCCATGACCTCACCACTTCAGAATTCAAACCAATAGGAAGTCTGTTTTGGATCCTTTAACTTTGGCCTTACAATGTGCACATAGTTACGACAGTCCAAACAATTCCCTGCTTAAAGAGTGTTAGACATTCCTCATAGCTACATTATGTGATGCTATTTTTTATTTCTTATTTTCATCATTTTATTGGCGGTAATTTTTTAGGGCGTCAAAACTTGTCTATTTAGCTTGATTTTGGTGTCTTTATAAAGATATTTCGATTACCTATATACAGAGCCCAAGATTACACAATTTGGACTTGATTTAGCTAAGTTATAAGCAGTTTTAGGATATGTTAAGTGTCTATTACGGGTTACTATTTTAGGATTATCTTAGACATATTTCTTGCTTTTATTTTTGTTGCTTAGATAGAAGATGGAGAATAATTGTTAGGCAAGTATTTAGGGTTGCTATTCTTAGATTTTGACTCTCTATGTTATGTAATGGCATGAGGAAAGAAAGAAATAAAGCTTATTTTTGGGTCATCACTTGGGAAGAGAGCACTGGCTCTTTCATGTGTTATATTGGAGTTTTTCTCCAAACCGTGGCATGGGTTTTCAAACCCCCATGAGATTATTTTAGTGTTGCTTTTGTTGATCTTTATCTTTGTTGCCTCTCCACGCTCCCTACATCAGTTGGTATCAGAGCACAAGGAATCTTCGGCGAATGCATGACAAGATGAAGCAATCACTGTACCTAACGTTGGCCAGCCTTATCTAGCCGTAGAGAATGAAGAACTCCAACAATAAGTGAAGAGTTTCAAACACAATTAGCACTACTCGAAGCCTGCATCCATGAGAAGACACCCTTGGATCTGAGAGTGCTTTCGAGAGCCCTTTTCATGGCTAAGCGTCGTGTAAGGGATCAAGAAAAACAAAGAATAATAAAGGGGGAATGAAGAATAGAAAATAATGCGGCGCCTAATAATTAGATTTGGAGGATAGTGCCTTAAACTCGAGGTCGAGGTTTTTCAAGCGGGGGTGAATGATGCAGAACTTATGGCGTTGATCAAATCTTTTATTTTTTATTTCCTATTTTCGTCATTTTATTTGTAGTATTTTTTTCGGTAGTCAAAACTTGTCTATTTAGCTTGATTTTGGTGTTCTTAGAAATGTTTTTTGATTACCTATCTAAAGAGCCCAAGATTACGCGATTTGGACTTAATTTGGCTAAGTAATAGGCAATTTTAGAATATGGTAAGTGTCTATTACTAGATTACTAATTTAGGATTATCTTAGTCATATTTCTTGCTTTTATTTTTGTTGCTTTAGATAGAAGATGAAGAATAATTGTTAGGTAAGTATTTAGGGTTGCTATTCTTAGATTTTGACTCTCTATATTATGTAATGGTATGAGGAAAGAAAAAGGAGATCTTGAATAAAGTTTATTTTTAGGATATCACTTGTGAAGAGAGCATTGGCTCTTTCACGTGGGTGAAGGAGCTTGGCTCTTTCACGTGTTATATTGGAGTTTTTCTCCAAACCGTGGCATGAGTTTTCAAACCCCCACGAGATTATTTAGTCGCTTCTTGTGTTGATCTTCATCTTGGTGTTGCTGCTCACGCTCCCTGCGTCATAATAAAAAAAACTTTCTAAAAACACCAAAATCATGCCAAAAGAACAAGATTTGAAGCCCTAAAATAAAAGAAATAAAATGACAAAAATAGAAAATAAAACTAAAAGACTTGTTCAATGCCACACGTTCTTCATCATTCACTCATGCTTGAAGAAAACTCGACCTCGAGTTTAGGCCATAGTCCTCCAAATCTTATTTTTAGTGTTGCACCAACCTTCCATTCTTCATTTCTTTTTTCATATTTTCTTGATACCTTAGACGAAGCCTTTTTTTTTTAATAATGATCCCTTACATGAAGCATAGCCATGAAAAGAGCTCTCGAAGGTACTCTCAAATCCATAGTCGTCTTCTCATGGATGCGGGCTTCGAGTAGTGCTAACTATGTGTGAAAATCTTCACTTGTTAGAGTTCTTTGTTCTCTGCCGTTAGATTAGGCTAGCCGACGTTAGTTGCAACGACTTCTTCATCCGGTCGTGCATGCGTCGGAGATCCCTTGTGCGCTTATACCAACTAATGCAGGGAGCGTGTGGCAGCTACTCCAAGGTAAAGATCAACACAAGAAGCAACTAAATTAATCTCGTGGGGGTTTGAAAACCCATGCCACGGTTTGAAGAAAAACCCCAATATAACACGTGAATGGAGCCAAGCTCGTGAAAGAGCCAATGCTCTCTTCATAAGTGATGACCGAAAAATAAGCTTTATTCAATCTCCTCTTTCTTTCCTCATGCCATTACATAATATATAGAGTCAAAATCTAAGAATAGCAACCCTAAATACTTGCCTAACAATTATTCTCCATCTCCTATCTAAAGCTACAAAATAAAAGCAAGAAATATGACTAAGATAATCCTAAAATAGTAATCCCGTAATAGAGACTTACCATTTCCTAAAACTGCTTATAACTTAGCCAAATCAAGTTTAAATCGTGTAATTTTGGGCTCCTTAGATAGGTAATCTAAGAACAAAGTTGCTATTCTTAGGTTTTGACTCTCTAAATTATGTAATGGCATGAGAAAAAAAGGAGATTGAATAAAGCTTATTTTTGGAACATCACTTGTGAAGAGAGCATTGACTCTTTCACGTGGGTGAAGGAGCTTCGTTTCTTTCACGTGTTATGCAGGAGTTTTTCTCCAAACTGTGGCATGGGTTTTCCAACCCCCATTAGATTATTTTAGTCGCTTCTTGTATTGATCTCCATATTGGTATTGCTACTCCACGCTTCCTGCATCCGTTGGTGGTATCAGAGCATATGGAATCTCCGACGAATGCCCGACGAGATGAAGAAGTCGTTGCACCTAAGGCCGGCCAGCCTGATCTAGCCGCGGAGAACAAAGAACTCCGGCAATTGAAGACTTTAACACACAGTTAGCACTACTCGAACCTCGCATCCATGAGAAAACGGCCATGAATCTGAGTGTGCCTTCGAGAGCCCTTTTCATGGCTATGCTTCATGTAAGGGATCATTATAAAACAAAAAAAAAAACTTCATGTAATGTATCACAAAAAGATGAAAAAAAGAAAGGGGGAGTGAAGGTTGGCACAATGCGAAAATCAGATTTGGAGGACGATGGCCTTAACTCGAGGTCGAGTTTTTTTCAAGTGGGAGTGAATGATGTATAATTGATGGCGTTAATCAAATCTTTTATTCTTTATTTGTTATTTTCGTCATTTTATTTATGATATTTTTTTGGGGTGTCAAAACTTGTTTATTTAGCTTGATTTTGATGTTTTTATGCAAGTTTTTCGATTACCTATCTAAGGAGCTCAAGATTACGCGATTTGGACTTTATTTGGTTAAGCTATAGGCAATTTTAGGATATGTTAAGTGTCTATTAGGGGATTACTATTTTAGGATTATCTTAGTCATATTTCTTGCTTTTATTTTGTAACTTTAAATAGAAGATGGAGAATAATTGTTAGGCAAGTATTTAGGGTTACTATTTTTAAATTTTGACTCTATATATTATGTAATAAAAGAAGAGATAGAAAAAGCATATTTTTGGGTCATCACTTGTGAAGAGAGCATTGGTTCTTTCACGTGGGTGAAGGAGCTTGGCTTCTTTCACTTGTTATATTCGAGTTTTTCTCCTAACCGTGGCATTGGTTTTCAAACCCCCACAAGATTATTTTAGTTGCTTCTTGTGTTGATGTTTGTCTTGGTGTTGCCTCTCCACGCTCCCTACATAATTATGCATAAGTTCCCCAAAGTGTCCTACTGCCTGTGCAGTCCACTGAAGATCCAAAATCATGAGTGGCTAAACCCTATATCAACATGACACCTGTTTACCCATAAGAAAAAAACATGACACTTGTTTTTGGCTCGCACATTGTCATTGTCCCCACCTCGATTCAATGATCCTATCAAGTCTTAGTAAAATTAAGTTCATCACATTGGTTTTCGTCATCGCTTTTCAACATTCGCCATTTGAACAGGACCATGTGAGTCATTTCATCATGGTCTACACGATCAACAATCTGGGTCACAAATACACTTGGGCCGAAGTAAAACACAATGTCTTTTTACACCTTTTGTTCTTCAACCTTGAGGTCGAGGGTCAATCTTAGCTTACCTACCAAAACAAAAACAAAACGGATTTTTACGCCATTTGTGATCAAAATTGAGACCCACCAATTGACTAGTTAATTGGGCCCAAAATAGAGGTCATATTCACGTATATGATGAAGGCATGCATGGATCCTGAGGTCACATTACGTATGTGATGAAGGAATGCATAGAAGACCCGCCCATAGAAAGCTCCGAAAGGACAAAATGTCAGCAGAGGTCCTTATGCAACGTTTGAATTGCACGAAAAATATTTCTTTAGGAGGAAATTTTTTCCTCCGAAAACTTTTTGTTGCCACAAATGAGAGGGAAATGATAAATTTTAGGGATATCATTTGCTAGGGACCATCCCAGAAGGCATCTCATGGAGGTTCGTGCTCTTCAAGTTGGCATGTGCTTATTTAGGGATCAAATGAAAGGATAGCTAGAAGTAGAAGCAGAAGGGGATTCATCAAATGTCATTTCTTGGGTTCAAGGCACTAGTATTGGTCCATGGAAACTAGTTAAGTTTTTGGATGAGATTAGTTCTATGATCAATGATAGATTCCTCTCTTTTGTTCATGTGCCTAGGAGTGCAAAATGATTTAGTAGTTCGCCATGCCAAATCTGGAGCAATATTAATGGACTCCTTTTACTCTGGGGCCACTCTCCCCAATGACTTGAACGTGCAATTTCTTATTTATTCCATTAATATAGTTATCTTTTCTTTCAAAAAATATTTAATTCATCCTGCGTGGCTGCTCTCTCATGAAACAGCTGGTCTGCGAAATGCCTTATGTGATGGTCCCTGGCAAATCCCCATTATAAATTAAGAGTTTTTATATGGTGTCAAACATACAGCATGTATTATTAAAAAAAAATTAGTGGAGTCTACTTCATAAGATGATCCAAACCGTTCATTTTCAGGGCCACACCATAAGTACCATTTACCTGAAAATCAACCACATTGGATGATCCTAACCCTCTAATTTGTATAGGATTCTATAATGTGTCAATAGATTGGCGGGTTAGGATCATCCTCATCCTGTTGGTATAATCTTCGGTGTATGGCAAGTCTACGTTGTGGCCCAACAAATGAATGGCTTGGATTATCTGACGAAGTGGAACCCCATATTTTTTTTAAAAATACGTGCAAGTATATTGGGACTTGGGAGAACGACCAACTAAAAGTTTGAAAAGCATGAAATTTAAGAAAAGTTTATCTTTTCCAGACTTTTCCAGAAAATTCAGGAAATCTAAATAAGCACTTATTACGGGTCATCTTTTTCCAGGGCCGCCATAATAAGAGTCCAAAAACGCGACCCTCACATTTTTTGGAAAATTCCAAATCTGGTCAAAGGTCAAAACTGAGGTCTAGAAAGCCATCCAACCATTGCTTCCTAGTTCTGGGCACAATACTATTTGTGAAAAATTGTTAGCCTAGTCTTGTGAAGTTGGACAGCTTTTATTATGTATAGAAGAAATTCCATTGTCACAATCCACTTTTGGCCTTCTTCTTATGACCATGAATGGGCCCCACATATAAATTCCGCAATCGATCCGATCCGTTGAATCGACGGCAGACTACAACTGTGGCCCATCAATATTAATCTCATGCAGAACGACTTATCCTAGCCATTGATCTATAGCACACCATTTTGGGTTTCATCAAGATAAGATCAAGAGTTGAATTTTGTATGTCTTGATCTTTGGACTAACATGATCAAAGGGTATACAGTTAGCACCTAGTGGGTTACCTCATGATGGTTTACAAGATCAACCATCCCGATCACACACAAATATGTCATGTGGGACCCAAGCTTGAACGTTATCATTAGGGTGGTTCTCTCTGTTATACAACAACTTGACAACCCTTAGATTCAGATAAAGTGTTAAATAAATCTTGAATTGCATTATCTGCCTTTACATGGATAAATCACTCTGTCTTATAATAGTGCAATTTCCAGGAAGGCTCTCAAGCATTCATGCATGATTTCCAACCGTCACATATGACCTCTAGAAAGTTTGTCATCTATGTCAATTTGTTTCATACCTTTCTTTCTCAACAATGTTTAAAAGCCAAAGAGATGTTGGGTTTTCTTTCTTCACGTGAAACATGGAAGAGGACCCAAAAGGGAAGACAAAGGAAGAGAAGGGAGAAGAACAGGTTCGTTATCGGGGCGTTAGGAGGAGGCCATGGGGGACGTTCGCGGCCGAGATAAGGGATGCCACAAGGCCTGGAAGGCGGGTGTGGCTAGGCACATTTGGCACACCAGAAGAGGCCGCACGCGCCTATGATCGAGCGGCTTATTCCATGAGAGGGTCCCAAGCAATTCTCAACTTTCCAAATGAAGACCATGCTAAAACCCAAGGTTCTTCTCTTCTTCCTCCCTCTTCCTCTTCTTCTTCTTCTTCTTCTTCTTCTTCCTCCTCTTTTTCTTCTTCAGTGGTGGAGAACGTGGAGGAGAGTTCTACTGGTGGAGAGGAAAAAGAAGTTTTCGAAATTGAGTACTATGATGATAAGTTATTGGAGGAGCTTCTTGGAATCGAGGAAGTGCGAAAATGCAAGAAAGAGACATTTTAAGTTTGATGTTTTAGTCCATTTTATGTATTCTTTTATGGGTCTAATGTTCTTCTCATTCTGTTGAAGAAGACATAGAACGCTAAATTCTATTTATTTGATTCCTAAATGTGGCATAAAAATCTATTTGTGAAATAAGAATTGATATTCAGACACGGTCGTTTCAAGATAAAGATTGTGGTTTTTAAAAGTTTTGGAAAATGATTTAGTAAACATATAATTTTGATAGGAAGAGAGGATGTCAACATAAAATGGCACTGAAAATTGCAGCAAGTTTTAAGAAGCTAATGAGATAAGTGTTATGTAAAGGTTCTAGTGCCATTATTGTTCCAATGGTGTCCGATTATCAATTACCATCTTTTATTAATATTTAAATTATGAGGAATGGTATAATGAAGGGCTTCCTTACAAAGAAACCAGCTAAAGGGCGCCCCCATTGAGCATTTATCTCTCCTTTAATTTTATATCTGTTTGAGCCGTTTTTTTTTTTATTATTTAATTTTTGATGGGTAAGCTGGTGTTAGGCAGGACCCCAACCAGATATATTAATAGAAAACGAAAGATATACAAGGAGCAAGAGAGCAACCCCCTGACATAAAGGGGGAAACAAAGAAGCAACATCCCAAAACAAAAGCAACAAAACAGGGCGAAACCTCAAGATACAGCAAAAAAATAGAAGACAAGCCCGAACAAGGACAAAGCTCCAACACTGCATGGGGGACTATAGTAACCCACCAAGCAAGGACAAGAGAAAAGCAGCTACAGCCCTCTGAGGATCAGAACCTTCCAGGGATAAGGCCTTTGAAAGCTGGTGGAGTTCGAAACTCAGGTAGGGGGGAACAAAAGGCAAAACCTTCCCTTTCTTTTTTGAGACTAAATCCCAGGGTTCTCCATTGGAAGAAGAGGGAATAGAAGCTGAATTAGATGATGGACTATCTAATGGGGGCTTACTACTATCAATCACATTTGTTATCCCAGTTGCGTTGCCTTTGTCAATTGCGTCTGGGGGAATCGGGGTGATGGTTGCTCCCATGGATACCATATTTCCTTGATCACAGAGGCCATCAAATCTGTTATAGAGAAGATTCTGATTAGGAGGCAGGCTCCTACAGGTAGGAGGATGATTTTCAGGAGAAGACTTAGCTTGCTCAGGGACTACACTCTTTTGGACAGGTTTCCAAACCTTTTTGGGGACCAAATGAGAAGAAATTAAGGTACAATTCTCCAAAGAGTGGCTGAAATCTTTGCACCTAGAACATGCCTTGGGCTTCCAATCATAAACAATTTCTTGAATGATCTCCCTGAGGAAGTTTTAAGCTTTATAGAATCAGGGAGGGCTTGCTCTGCTGAAATTTGGATGCAAATTCTTGCGAAGTGAAGTCTTGAAGTTTTAGCTGTTTTTCTTTTTTATATCCCTACTTTGTTAAGACAGACCAATGGCGGCACCCTTGTAGCTGGTTTTTGTGAGGGCGAACTTCATTTTATCATTAGTATGATTATTTAGGCTGAATGCTATATTGAAGGGCGCCCTTGCAAATGCAAAGGCACCCCAAGTGTAAGTACGCCCTTGGGGCTGATTTTTGCAAGGGCACCCATCAATTTAGCAGTCTTCATTTTAAATAGCAGTGCTACGAAGAGAACAAAACTTGGCTCCACAACGTGTTGGAGGAACTTCCTCCAATAAAGAGGACGTGGCCGAGTAAAATACTACCACTCTCTCTCTCTCTCTCTCTCTCTCTCTCTCTCTCTCTCTCTCTCTCTCTCTCTCTCTCTCCTGGGTATGGTGGGGCCAAAAGCTCTCTCTCTCCCTCCCTTGGTAGGGGCAACAAATGAACGGTTTGGATCCTCGAAAAAGGTTGGATCCAATAAATTTTCTAATAAATAGGAGTTATGTGGGGTCGGTACAAAGGTGCATGTATTTTTTTTTAAATTAAGTGGGGTCCACATTGTTCAAAGATGTAAACCGTTGTTGGCGGGGCCCACTTTGTTTGGAGATCTAAACCGTTCATTTGTTAGGCCACAAGTTGTGCACCAAAAATCATCTCCATAGGATGATCCTAACCCTTTGATTTGTATACAGAAGAAACCATACAGAAATCTCGCTGTAGGGTAATTCAAATGATGATCCTATATAACCCTCTCATCGATCTGTAACAGACTAGTGGGACAGCCGTGTGATGCACGGGGCGACAAGTAATTGTCTCATGAAAGAAATTTGAACATATGCATTACTCCTAATCAAATCTCAAATATGTTTCTTACTTCATGATTTCAAGCATGGTTTTAAATTTCAGCCGAATCCGAAAATTTCGGGAAATTTCGGACAAAAATTTCTGAATTTCCGTCATTTCGGCCAAAATTTCGAGAATTCAATTTTTTTTAAACAATATGATTCTTCGGAAATTTCGGTAAGTCTTGCATGAATAAAATATTATGTTTTATTGTGTACCGGATTTCGGCCAAAATTTCAGTTTCGGAGAGGGCGGAAATACTTACTGAAACCGAAATTTAAAACATTTTTTGTAATGAATAAAATATTATGCTATATTGTGTACCGGATTTCGGCCAAAATTTCAGTTTCGGAGAGGGCAGAAATACTTACTGAAACCGAAATTTAAAACATATTTTGTAATGAATAAAATATTATGCTTTATTGTGTACCGGATTTCAGCCGAAATTTCTTGATTTTGGCTAAAATTTTGGTTTCGGCGAGGGCCGAAATACATACCGAAACTGAAATTTAAAACCATAATTTCAAAGCCCCAAGAGAGAAAGGAATCAAAATAAATGGCAAACTTTAATAAATTTCACATCTGCAATAGTCTTTCAAGCAAGCTAATGAGAATAACTAAGACAAAAAAATAAAAATAAATAAATAAAAGAGATACAATGCCATGCCATAATCTAGTTCTCTTTGCTGCTGTAAAGAAGCTAAACAAAGCCCAGCCTTTTTAATTCATTTGGCCCTGTTCCATTCAGTTTGTGGCAGCACATTGTGAACCCCCTACAAATTAATTTTGTGTCCGGTAATCAGCTTGGGGCAGACAACCGGTTATCACGATATGAATCAAACAGTCAGGGCCTTAGGTTCTGTTTGGATTGCATGAAAAACATTTCTCATGAACACAATTTTTTTCCCTTTTATTAATTCTTGACATTAGAAATATTTATCTAACATATTTTAAGAAGAAACATCTGATTTTTTGCTGATTTGGTTTGGCGTTTGGGAAGGCTCTCTGATTTTTTTTGCTAATTTTTCTTTGGGCATTTGGGTAATGAAATTTATTAGGGAAGTTTTTTGCTGATTTTTAGTCTGCTAACATATCTTATTGTGTGTCGTGTAACAAATCGTATTTGAGAAGGAATTTCGTTTTTTTTACCGTGCCACGTTGGACCAAGACTGGATGATCAGCAGTGAAACCCCCATCCTGCTATATTATAATAGATGACACCATGCATACATAAGCCCCTACATATCGAAGTGAGATTATTTTTGGAGAAAGACATATGTACATTGAGACCAAATAAGTGAACTGTTTGGATCTTCCAACATGATGGGGCTCAATGAATGTTTTAATAAATACTTGTTATATGGTGTCCGGACGTAGGTACACGTATTGTTTGGCCCCACCAAGGGTGGAGAGAGAGCTGTTCGGCCCCACCAAGCGTATGAGAGAGAGAGAGAGAGAGAGAGAGTTGCCATGTCATCATTATGGAGGAAGTTCCTCCCAGACGTTATAGAGATTAGTTTTGTTCCTAAGAAGAGGGGTTCCCATTTTCCTAAAAAAGCAGAAGCTTGAAAGTTGACATGTGTACAAAGGCAGGAATGATTACACATGTAGTTATGTTGGGTTTTATTGACATAACCAAAATACCCCTATTAAGGGGTTGATTTTAAGACTATCGCTAGTGGTTTCGGGCCACCAATCATGAGCAATACTCAGCCGGCAAAAGGAGCACTTTCGATGTTATATTGGCCGGACGGACAAGCTCCGGTCAGCATTGGTCTCACACAATTGCATTGGATGGCTTTTATAAAGATTGGAATTTTTTTAAAAATTTGAGCTTCACCTGATAATATTTTGTTGAAGCTACTGATTTTGGCACTACCATGTGTTTAACAATTGCACAAACTCAGATTGTCTTTTACTATTTAAACAACTGTCAAAAAGGTTATTATAATTTCCGAGAAGCTTTTAACAGCAAATTTAAATAATAAATGACATGTTGTGTTTGTGCTAAGTATTCATTTTTGGTGGGCCACAAAGAAAATAGGCTGCACCTTGTAAATCATCCTAACCCGCCAATCTATAATGGAATTGCCCATATAGAGGATATATTGGAGGGTTAGAATCATTCTATGTAAACTTTTTCGAAAAAGATTAGACTTCACGTCCAGACGACATATAAAAACTTGGGAATTGTTGGGCTTTCCTTCGAAGCATAAGGCGATCTTTTTCTTTTTTCTTTTTTTTTGCGGGGGGGTTGAAAGTTATTAAATCACCGGCATTCTCGGGCCATGCCATGCATGGTCTAAAATAGTGGGACCCACACATCGGAACATGAGGTGTGAATAGTGGGCCCCACTGCGTCAAAATATGTGGTGTAAATTGTGGGCTCCGCCCATGGGTTAGGAGAAGGTTGGCACACCTATCAAAACATGATGTGCAAAAGTGTCTGCCCAGCATGCTATAACAACATTACACCCCCGAGGAGATAGGGTTGTGTGAACTCAAGAGCTGTTGGAGAACATTTTGGCTGGAGAAATCAATCCTAGATAAGAAACATGTTTATGTAAAACTCTTTCATCAACTTTTTCGATTAACTTGATTTCATGAAAATTAGGGTCTTGAAAAGTGAGATTTTACCCTTTTTCCACCATCCGGTGATGATCGAACGGGATTCGGGCGAGTTTGTTGACCTCTTTGGAAGCCCCTCGCTCGTAGATTTCCAGCGAGACCGACCACGCTCGATTCCAATATAAAACAAGTGAGATAGAGCCTCTCATAGTGACAAAATTGAAGAGAAATCATGACTCGGAGAAAACCCTAAAAGTCTACTATTGAAATCCCCCCCTGAAACTGTAACTATCTAATGCTGGCAATTCCTTCCTCACACCCAATTCTCGCAAGTCCTTTAGCTATTCTTCAATATCTGTAAAAAAAATATAGAACACGTGGGATGAGCTTTTAAGCTCAATTAGTTATCAATGATTCTATATAAGGTGGATCAAGTGAACGACGATAAAACCATGAACAAAAGCATTTAAATCAATGCAACAGTTACTTGAAAAACATGTGATGTATCATGACATGAAAGCAATATGAAATACACTTGTAAATAACCAACAAATTTTCATGATATAAAACATGTAATGATTTTCAAACCACTAGCTATAGCTATGGAACAGTCACCACCCATAGTAACAGGCTACAAGAAACACCAGCTTCACATCCCCTATTGGCAGGGTTGACGATCAGCCCCACATAGTCAGGGCCAAGTTTCAAAGCCCATATTGGCAAAGGTAACGATACCATTTGTACCACTGAAACTCTCCCACAAATTGCGCAACCCCACTGTGGAGGCAAAAGACCGATCTTTCATGACTATGCACCATTTATCACCCACCAACTGGTTAATGACGAGATACCCAAAGATTAGCTATACTAGTCACCGTGCATAAAGTACCAACTGATCCCATTAGGACCCAACGATTATGTAAATACCCGAAAATACCCTTACCTGCAAATTCATCCCCCTCTCTTAGTGAGGGGTATTTTTGTCTTATGGGAAAATAACTTGATTAGTGCTTTTTAAGAAAGCCTATAAGCACCTTTTATGATATTTGTATAGGCTAAACAAACCCTAAAACGCTTTCTCCAGCCCTTGGACATGGAGTGCTTGTGGAAAAGAGAGGAGAAACGGATTCTCAAGCCATAGATCGTGAACCAACGTATGAATCATGTCTTTAGTGAGTTTAAATCTTGAAAACCTTAAAAATCTAATATTATCGAATAGAGAGATGTGATTTTGGATCTTCAAATCGTGTTTGGGAGAATCCCTTTGATAGATCTAGAGTTCCATGGTTTGATCGTATCTTTGGATTCCCATCGAACCCTAGATCATCATGTTTTGATCATTAGAAGTGAATATTTGCGACTTTAACCTAGACTTTGATTTTCTCTTCCAATCATCGGCATATGGGATTCCGGTGAGGTTTAAGGCCTCTTTGGAAGCTTCTCATTCCAATCTTTACAACGAGTCCCACCAATTTGCAATTGAAAAGTACCTCAGTGTATCGTAGAAGCTCTACATTTGACAGTAGTTTGGTGGCCATGGTTTGAAATTGGATCACATCATTATTTGTAGACCTATTCGAGACCGGATTTTTACGCTGAGAAGGGCATAAGTTTAGCTGAGTTAAACTCACTATTCTTGAACCTGGACATTTACAATAATTGTTCTAAACATGCTCATTTCGGGGTGACACATGCAATGCCCCTACTCCTTGCCCTGTTTGGTTTGTTGCACCATCAAAATAGAGGGTCCAACCAGTTTCCGGATATTCATCTTCTATCATCATGATCTCTTCATCTGGGAACATCGGCTTGAAGGGCTGACTTTCTTCTCGAGGTACTTCTGCCAAGTGTTCAGCAATGGCTCGACCCTTTACTGATTTTTGGGTTACATGGCTGATGTCAAACTCAGATAACAACAATAACCATCTGGCGGTCCTGCCTGTCAGGGCTGGTTTTTCAAAGAGATACTTCAGAGGATCCATCTTTGACAAAAGCAAGACCTTATGTGATAAAATATAATGTCTGAGTCGCTGAGTAGCCCAAACCATGGCTAAGCAGGTTTTTTCTAGGATAGTGTACTTCTGTTCATACTCCAACATCTTCTTGCTAAGATAATATACAGCCTTCTCATGCTTGGTTTCTGGATCTTGCTGTGCTAACATACAACCCATGGTGGTTTCTGTGACTGACAAGTAATGCAACAATGGGTGCCCCGGTATTACTGGTGCTAATATCGGTGGCCCAGACAAACTTTGCTTTATCTTCTCAAAGGCCTGTTGACATTCCTCTGTCCATTCTTTGGAAATATTTTTCTATAAGAGCTTAACGATAGGTTCGCAAGTTGATGTAAGATGAGCAATGAATCTTCTTAGGAACTGTATCCTTCCTAGGAATCCTCGAATTTCTTTCTCGGTTTTAGGCGGCGGCATCTCCTGGATAGCCTTAATCTTCTGGGGATCTACCTCTATGCCCCTTTGGCTCACCATAAACCCCAGCAATTTACCGGATGTAACCCCGAATACACACTTGCTCGGATTCAGACGCAATTGATATTTGAGTATTCTTTTAAAGAACTTTTTGAGATTCGGGATACGATCGCTCCTTTCTTTGGCTTTCACAATCATATTATCGACATAGACTTCAACTTCCCTGTGTATCATGTCATGGAGTAAGGCTGTAGCTGCTTCAAATTCCAAGGGTGGTCCCGAGTACGGCAACTTATGATGAGTGAAAATTAATTAGGTTCCTAACAAGTTTTAATCTTTTGAAAACTCAAACCCAATTTGAAGATTAAGAGATCAACATGAAAATTAAGCACACAAGTATAAATCCTAAGTGCAATAAAAGAAAGGCAAGAGATAAGAGAGATTGCACCTGAGATTTTAAAGTGGTTCGGTCCTCCAACGAGAGGCCTACTCCACTCCACCAACCAAACCCGTTGATGGCTTCACTAAATGATCTTCTCAACTTCGGCGAAGATCGGTGCCGATTACAATTCCGATCACCTTTAACCTTGGTGGCAATCTTCACCACGGAGAGTGGGCTACGCTTCTCCGAACACTCGCCCAATACAATGTTCTTGAATAAGAAAGAAAGAACAAAAAATTCTTCACAAGGGTTTACAAGATTTGTAGAAGATGTACAAATTGAGCCTAATGATCCAAATCCTAATCTTAGAGGATGAGAGGCATAAACAAGCTTTGATCACTCTTAGGATGTTCAAGTAGAGTTTTTGAGTGTTAGGATTGATAATTGGAAAGTTTGGAATACCCATATACATAGGAAAACCCAATATGACCGTTTGACGGGCATTGTCGTAAATCTGGCAAAGTTCCCAACGGTCAAAATTCTTCCCGTTATAGTGGTCTCGGAGTTCCAAGAATTTCTATCGGAGTTCCGAGAATACAAACAGAAGATGGAAAATTTCTACTGGACCAAATCTCGGATCTCCGAGGATTTCTCGGAGTTCCGAGAAGCCTATGTGCAACAGATTTTCAATTCTGTTTTTGGGCTTCCAACTTTACACCAAGTTGGGATTCTAAATGAGGGTTCCAAAGTGTTGGAACACCACAAGGACAATCATATAAATATTTAGGGTGTGTGAGATTAACTTAATTTATGCCTTTTAAAATTTAAACTATGATTGGATCTTATACATTCTAAAATGACTTTGATCTTCAATTGATTTTCAAGTCTTCATTCGTCTTGGATCTCCGATGTCTTTGGCCTTCATAATGTGGTCCAATGAGAGCTTCTTAGCCTCAATCCAAGCAATCTTGTCTTTAAGCAATTATGATCTACAACTTAGACATTCAAACACATTAGTGATCTTAAATCACTTGTGTATTGGAATCATCAAAATAAGATGGGAATTGCCAAGGTGGGAACCATTGGGCTTACAATCTCCCCCTTTTTGATGATGACAAGCACAAGAGATTTTCCAATAAAAACATGCAAAATTTCCTTATACTAGATTTCTCTCCCTCTTTGGCATCTATAAAAAAGATGGGGTAATAGGAAATCAAAGGGTTAAAATTTTCAATCTTAAGCTCCCCCTTTTTCAAGAAAAAAGATAAACAAAGAACTCCCCCTATTTAGAATTTTTATTCAACATAAGAGGGGATACTTAATTAATCATTAAAAGATATTCAATTTTAAGCAAAAGCCCCTAATCTAAGAACATATGAAGAGAATCATATGGGGGCTTTGGGAACCCAAGATTTCTTGGTTCCACCACAATCCCTAATCTTAGATGCACATTGGAATTGGTAATGACCATTAATTCCACAATAATGGCATCTAACATGAGGGTTAGATAGACTAGTCCTATCATAAATTGCATGATTAGGTCTAAGACTAGCTTTCTTTAAGATTATGTCAATAATTTTGTCACCATTTAGGAATCCATGGAGACATAATCTTAACCTTTCATTTTCATTATGAAGATGTGTTAATTGATTTACAGAAATATTAAATTCATCTTCATAAGATTTGGAGAAGCTTGCCACATTTTGAAATTGTGCTAATTGGCAAGTTTTCTCATCCAAAATACCCTTAAGGGTTTCAATCTCAAGTTTAAAATTTTCAAGTTGTGCTTGAGATTTAGATATGGAAGAAGATGTCTCATTTTTCAAAGAATCAAATTCATTTTCTAATTTAGAAATAATTTTTTAAGAACCTTACTTTTAGAAATTTGAGAATGCAAGGTTGTGCACAATTCATCATAAGATATATTTTCACTATCACTACTTGATGAATTACAAGAGGGGTTAGAATTTACCTCATTTTCATGGGTGAGTGTCATCAAGGAAAGATCATCTTTTTTATCTTCCCCTTCGTTTGAACTTTTTCCCGAGGTGCTAGTAGCATCCCAACCGGCTACAAGAGCCTTGTTCTTCTTCCAATCCTTCTTTCCCTTGTACTTTGAGGAAGATGACTTGAGAAGTGGACAATCCGGTCTTTTGTGTCCTGTCTTCTTGCAATTGTAACACCTTATTCCTCCCTCATCTTCACTTTCTTCTTTCTTCTTCTTTTTATCCTTTTTATGCTTCTTTCTCCATAAGCTTTTAAATTTTCTTAAGGCTTCTTCCTCATCACTATCCGCTTCATTTGAGGATGATGAGTCCATCTTGGAGACCTTTAGAGCTAGAGATCGACTTTCTTTTTCTTTCTCTTTCGGCTTATTCTCCTCTTGTCGGCTAGTGAGGAGCATCTCATGGGTGATGAGAGATCCTACGAGCTCTTCCATAGTTAGCGCCTTGAGATCTTTTGATTCTTGTATGGCGGTGACTTTTGGATCCCAATGTGGAGGAAGTGACCTAAGCAACTTACTCACAAGCTCATCAGTAGGATAAGATTTACCAAGATTAGCTAATTCATTAGAAATTTTAGAAAATCGGGTATACATATTGGAAATAGTTTTATTTTGATCCATTCTAAACATTTCATATTTGCTCTTTAACAAGTTTATTTTAGAATCTTTGACTTGTGATGTTCCCTCATGGGTAACGGCAAGTGTATCTTAAATAAGCTTGGCGGAATAAAAAATAGTTACTCTATTAAACTCCTCTGTCGATAAGGTGCAAAATAAAGACTTTATAGCTTGTAATTTAAATTTGCATGTCTTTTATCTTCACCATTCCATTCTTCAAATGGCTTGGAAGGCAAATTGTATCCATTTTCAACAATATGCCAAAGTTCCACATCTATCGAAAGGAGATAGATGCGCATCCTTGTTTTCCAATGTCCATAGTTGGACCCATTGAAGAAAGGAGGTCTAGTTGTGGAATGGCCTTCCGGAAGTCTGCTTCCATTTATATTTGCCATTTCACCAATAGAAAGTTGCCAAAGATCTTATGATCTTTCCCTTGTTTGAAATTTTAAAGAAAAATTTACCAAAGATTTTTAAGAAAAGAAAATCTTTTAAGAGCCAAGGCTCTGATACCAAGTGAAATTCCAAGGGTGGTCCCGAGTACGGCAACTTATGAGGAGTGAAAATTAATTAGGTTCCTAACAAGTTTTAATCTTTTGAAAACTCAAACCCAATTTGAAGATTAAGAGATCAACATGAAAATTAAGCACACGAGTATAAATCCTAAGTGCAATAAAAGAAAGGCAAGAGATAAGAGAGATTGCACCTGAGATTTTAAGGTGGTTCGGTCCTCCAACGCGAGGCCTACTCCACTCCACCAACTAAACCCGTTGATGGCTTCACTAAATGATCTTCTTAACTTCGGCGAAGATCGGTGCCGATTACAATTCCGATCACCTTTAACCTTGGTGGCAATCTTCAGCACGGAGAGTGGGCTATGCTTCTCCGAACACTCGCCTAATACAATGTTCTTGAATAAGAAAGAAAGAACAAAAAATCTCTCATAAGGGTTTACAAGATTTGTAGAAGATGTACAAATTGAGCCTAATGATCGAAATCCCAATCTTAGAGGATGAGAGGCATAAATAAGCTTTGATCAATCTTAGGATGTTCAAGTAGAGTTTTTGAGTGTTAGGATTGATAATTGGGAAGTTTAGAATACCCATATATATAGGAAAACCCAATATGACCGTTTGAGGGGCATTGTCGTAAATCTGGCAAAGTTCCCAACGGTCAAAATTCTTCCCGTTATAGTGGTCTCGGAGTTCCGAGAGTAATTCTCGGAATTCCGAGAATTTCTCTCGGAGTTTCGGGAATACAAACAGAAGATGGAAAATTTCTACTGGACCAAATCTCGGAGCTCGTAGGATTTCTCAGAGTTACGAGCTCGGAGCTCCGAGAATTCTCTCGGAGTTCCGAGAAGCCTATGTGCAGCAGATTTTCAATTCTGGTTTTGGGCTTCCAACTTTACACCAAGTTGGGATTGTAAATGAGGGTTCCAAAGTGTTGGAACACCACAAGGACAATCACATAAATATTTAAGGTGTGTGAGATTAACTTAATTTATGCGTTTTAAAATCTAAACTAGGATTGGATCTTATACATTCGAAAATGACTTTGATCTTCCATTGATCTTCAAGTCTTTATTTGTCTTGGATCTCCGATGTCTTTGGCCTTCATAATGTGGTCCTGTAGACACCCTATTTTGACCGAACCCTTTTTCTTTTTGTTTTAAATAATTACCCTACTAAACTAGTGATCTGAGGTCCCAAATTGTGCCCTAGGTTAGCTTAGGGTCCCACCAAGGTCCCTGTAAAATTTCGTCAAGATCCGAGCGCGTTTGCCTAGAGAACAAGCTAAGGCAGTGTCGTGGCTCAAGTTTAGAAGGGCGGAGGTGAAATATGTCATTTCCCATGTAAAAGAGGACATTCTTGGGAATTTATGTTGCTTCCCTCGCAAGCAATCTTTTATGGCCATTAGATCAGATCAGAGGGTTAGGAATCATATATAGCTGAATGAATTTTCGCCCTGTTTTCTCCTTGGGCTGCCCCTGCTAACAAAAATGAATAGTTACAAATATCCCAATGGGGCTGTCTCGGAAGAAAAGGGGGTGTGTAAAATTTTTATTTTTCACATATAACCCATCGGATTAGGGTTGGGAAAAGGGGAGAGACCTCATTTTTGGGGCAGCCACATAAGAGAGAAGCAGAGAAAGAGGGAGAGAGAGTCGCCTCCACCTCCGGCCTCATCTCCGGCAAGCCAGCCACCGATCATTCCCCCATCTCAAACCCATCTCAACCATCCTCATCTTCCATCTCCTTTTCCCCCAATCTGAATCCCAGATTTACCCCACCATCCGTACTTCAAAACCCACCTCCATTAAGAATCGCCATCATCTTCTCCGAGGAGAAATACCCAAATCCGGCCGGCCACCTCCATCTCATCCCTTCTTCCACCACCCAAACCCTCTCTTCTTCTCAAAACCCCACCCCCTCGCCAGCCGAACCACCATCTCCCATCTAAACCCATCTTTATCTCCTCCATCTTCTCCGGCCGGGTTGCCGGAATCCGGCGAGAAGCCACCAACTCCCATCAAAACCCACCTCTGCAATTTAATCTAAGCCTACACCATTTCCTTCTGTTTCCACCACCAACATCAACTCCCTGTTTTGGAAGCCCAAATCTATTTAGAAACCTCAAAGTCCCCATCTATTTCTGACCATTCTCCCGGAATCCGATCTGCTTTATAGCACCATCAACCTCGCCGATAGCTATCTCTGGGCTCGATTCAAAAAAAAAAAAAAAGAAGAAGAAGAAGGAATTCAGCTAAGGATTTGATGACCATCGGCCACGTTGGATCAAGGAAGAGAGCGAGGAGACTAAACTGACATAAGATATCCATCTTATCTTTTCTCTCATTCTTGAAGTATTTACTCTTCGATTTGCCCCTAAATTTCATTTTGGTGGATGTTATGTGGGTTCTCATATGTGTTTTGAATGGGTGTTAATGCCTTGATTTACTCTCTATTTGATTATTCTCTTGGTATTCAAATCTGATGAATGACAAAGATGAGGTCTTTGTTCCCCCCATGGTTTGATCCTCCATTCCGTTGTCTCAGTAGATCCTTGATTTCACCCTCACATTTGGGCTTTGCTTACAAGCATTTACCTGTGGATTGCCTTTAGAACAGCACTTAGAGTCTTGAAAATTTGGGCAAATTTCGCAGAGCCTTGTCCTCTTCAAATTTTTTTTTTGTGTAAACCCCTTGAAATATTAAATTAAGTCCCTCATATTTGAGCTTTGCTTGGCCCTCCTTTACGTAATATCCTAGAGTTGTCCAGGTTAGCTGTAGATCATCGAACCATTCACAAAATTTTTGGCTGAATCCCATCCATATAGAAACAGTTAGCCTCTTGTGCATGACAAAATAACCAAACAGGAAATATGTTCATAGGTGCCTAGCGAAATATTTCAGAGACAATTTTTTCTTGTTTGGATAGCATTTGAATGCCCAGTAGGGAGTGGCCTAATTGCTTGAATAATGCCAGCAGCCTGCTATGTCAAACATGTTCCCCATGTTGTTTGCATAATTAGTTGTCTAATCTTGTTTGCATGATAGTTGAATTCTCAAAGTATTGACCTTTATCAAAAGAGACATGTATAAGAGACATGTACAGAAAGAATAGCTCCTGAACCCCATATGTGGTAACTGGTAAGTGCCATTTGAAGGGCTTTAGGTCTACTCGAATAGCATGTTCTCAATTGGGCTGATGAGCAGATGGGTGGTGGATATATTCAACTTGTGTTATGAATGCCAAATCTTGTGCGACCCCCCTTTTATATAGGAATACAATTCTCATTTGTTGGGT
This sequence comes from Tasmannia lanceolata, assembly GCF_043159265.1. Lineage (NCBI taxonomy): Eukaryota > Viridiplantae > Streptophyta > Magnoliopsida > Canellales > Winteraceae > Tasmannia > Tasmannia lanceolata. Next base: position 28,562,098 of record NW_027518684.1, on the reverse strand, counting down.
TCAACCCGTTTGTCAGTATTATTTTGGGGTGTTACATTACTGGTATAGGATTTTGTTTCTTTCCCACCTTAGGAGGTCGCTTGATTTGAGTCTTTCGATTTTATTCATAAGCTGCATCCCATTGCTTAGGTCAAGTCGACCTTATCTGGAGCAAGTCGACCGACGGCAGGTCTCTTACATTGGTCACAATCATGGTGTTTCTTAGTCGAGTCGACTTCGTTCCATATGGAACAAGTCAACATCAAACCCCTCGCTAATTCCCCTTCATCTCTCATATATACTTTGCCTTAGTGTTCTTGATCTTTGTAGGGTCTGTGTGACCATCACTTATTCTCGGTTCCATAGGATTTCCAGGATCATCTTTATCATTCGAGATTTACTGCTGTTCTTCGGGTTCACTCTTTACGCGTTCCATAGGATTCTCTTTACATTTCGGGATCCCATCGATTTTGGGAATACTTTCTCGGGCTTAGGCAACGATGGAATGTTTTCTGAGCCAATCTCTTTCCTTCCTGCCTTAGAGTTTTCGCAGGTTAAGGGATTCTCTCCTCTTAGAGTGTTTAACTAGTTAGGACCTTTCCTCAGTGACTGATTGTTCAGTAATTCTTCTTATAGGGTCTTTGTCTGTCCATTTTGTTTAGAAGTCTACCCTTAGGGTTAGAAGCTTTTCATCTCTCGTTAGTTTAGGGTTTTCCCTCGCAGGTTAGATATCGTCTCCTTTGGAGATTGATTAGGGCTCGTTAGTTTTGTTTTCGTCTCTTCGAGATTGTCCTTTTCTTTGGGATTTTAGTCCCCCCTATTTTGATTTCTTTCCCCTTAGGCTTTAGGGATCCCGTTTCCCTCTAAATTACTCTACCGCGATATGGTGGGTAAGGAGGCTCTTCTATCGGATCCCCTTTAGCTGAAGGGTGTGAACACACTTTTTAAACGTCAAAAATATAAAAGCACTTCAAAAACATTTGAAAACATCAAAAACCTTTAAAAAAAATCTAAAGTGTCGAGTTTTATAGCATATTAGGAAAGTTCGTTTCGAACTACGTTGGCTTGATCCTCTTCCACGAGGTACGTAGTGCAGCTTGGGATCCATATCCCAAGTCCAGCCAAACTTTTGTAAATAACATTTAAAACCTTTTTGAATAAGCAACCTTTAAAACCCTGTTCTCAAAAGATCTTCCTCTAGAGTTAGGAGTTTCTCCTAGATAGAGAGTTTTAGAGTTAGGAGTTTCTTTTGATAGGTTGTTTGTTTGTTTGTTTGTTGTGTGCTTGTTTTAGAGTTAGGGGTCTGTCCTAGAGTTATAGGAGCGCCTCCGTCCGGTCAGTTGGCGATCCACATCGCCGACTGATGACTAGAATAGGATGCGTTAGTCAACCCTTTATTTTCCTTAGGAAATATAGCCCAGTTACACATAGGTTGTAGGAACCACCTGCATTAGCTTAGGGCTAACCTGCATTTAGTTAGGGCATATTGGGTGTCCTAAAATCTACAATTCACTGGAATTTAAATAATCGTTCAAGAAGCTTTAATAACTAGTCCGGTCTTTTAGATTGAGTCTAAGATAGTCTAGGTGTCTTAGGCATCATAGTTAGAATAGGTGCGAAGAACTACGTTGTCTTGATTATCGTGGAGGCGGGGATACGTAGGCTTCTTTGGATGAACATCAGACCATCCAAGGACTTGGGCTTAAGCATTAGAGTCTTAGGGTCTACTGTTAGCACTTAGGGCTTGTGTTTGTATTTCGATGATGATTTTTGCATAGGATCATGATAGTGTGTGTTCATTTCCTGTCTTACTCACATGCTTATATTTTATCTGCCTGTATTTCTGTTTACTCTTTATTTCGTTTATTGTATCTTGATTCTTTTCATGATTAACTGCTAATTTTAGATTTCCTTTCCTGTACAAACTTATACTTGTAGCTGTAGCATGCATGTGTTCGTCCACCAGAACTTAGACACATATTAGGCATGTCACTCATAACATAGTTGTCATTAGGCGACACATTTATTTCGGTTTTTTTTTGTGTGGCCTTATTTTCATCTCCGAGACATGCATGATTAGATAGACGTTTTCTCGGAGATGCGTGTTCCCATTTCACATGATTTTCGCCTAAAACTCTTCGAAGTTAATAAATAAATGGCATAGGAGACCAAGTGTTCGCACTCGGGTGAACTGGGGGTGATCTTCGGACCTTCTCCATTCGTTATCAGGCACGGACCTTTTGTATCTCTAGTTCCATTGCAAATAGAGCATTTGTTTTGGTTCCATGGCGCTGTAGACACCCCATTTTGCTCTACCTTAATCGATAAAGAAATTAGGGTTTGTTTTCCGTCGGTTTTCCAATGTCTTTCTTTCCCGCATCCGTTTGTTACATTTCTAAATATTTTTGGTCGTTTCCGTCGTGTTTCGTATTTTCCCGCTAAATGTTGAGAAGGATTATTCAGAAAAATCTAAACCAGAGAGAATTGGGACCCGTTTGGTGGGCCCGCATTGGGTGCTTCGATTAAATTTGGATCGAGAAAGTTGGACCCATTTGGTGGGGCCGCATGATGCATTTTGATTAAATTTGGACTCGCATTGAACATTTGTTTAAAATCGAATCAACCGAGGGCCCACATTGTGGGGCCCGCGTTGTGGGGCCTCAGTGGGGCCTCTTGTGAGGCCTCTTATGAAGAGCAATGATGGTAGCTCTCCACTAAGACAACATGATGGGCCCTCCACTAAGAGCAATAATGATGGACTCTCCACTAAGAAACATGATGGGCCCTCCACTAAGAGCAATAATGATGGACTCTCCACTAAGAAACATGATGGGCCCTCCACTAAGAGCAATAATGATGGACTCTCCACTAAGAAACATGATGGGCCCTCCACTAAGAGCAATAATGATGGACTCTCCACTAAGAAACATGATGGGCCCTCCACTAAGAACAATAATGATGGATTCTCCACTAAGAGGGACAACATGATGAGCTCTCCACCAACATATCTCTCTCTCTCTCTTTCTCTCCCTATATATATCTCCCTTCCCATCCATAAGAGGGAGGAAAAAAAAAAGAAATTTATCTTCCATTATCTCTTTCTCTTCCATTATCTCTTCTAATCACTCCCTCCAATCCCTTTCCTCAATATATTCTTCCATCCCTCTCCCTAATATTCTTCTTCCATTATCTCTTCACTCCCTCAATCACTCCCTCTAAACACTCCAGAGAAAGCGAAAGACGGCGGAGCGGATCGGCGGCGGCAGGATTTTTTATATTTTTTTGGATTGGGCGGAGATCTTCACCACAGGTAGGTGCATTGTTCTCAAAATATTTCTGTATTTTTCCGAATTTTTCTGATTTTTTCCGCAAATTGTGTTTTAAAAATGGAAAACTCTTCAAAAAACATCTTTTGACGAAGAAAAATTAAATTATATACCAAACAGATTCTAAAATTAATGAAATTTCGTGGGAAAATAATATGTTACTGATTCATTTTACCATGAATTTGTAAAGATTTTTGGAGTTTATTTGGTATATTATTTAATATTTTCTTTGAAACTTATCAGATTTTAGGAGAATTTTTACTAACATCAGATCATCATTAAAATTCATAAAATTTTTACAGTAGTCTTATCTTTCATATTACTTGTTATTGTAAACTTTTCGTGTGATTTGGATCTGTTTTAATATGGGATGTAGTGTTAATTTATAATCTGGTCTGGAAATTGTAAAATCCGAAATTGGTAGTAAATAATTTCTAAAATTCATGAAAATCTCACTGCATGCTATTTTGATTCATATAGTATTTCTGTAGAAATTTCATATAATGTAGAGTTATATTTCTACTAGTTTATGTGTTAATTGTGCAATCTGGACATTTAATGGTTTAATCAAGATTAAATGTGAATTTAATGTAAAAATATGCAAAACTCATCCTGTAAGCTACATACATTTTCATCTTGCTGCTGTAGAAATTTCAAATCATTTCGAATTTATTTGCAACAATTTCACTTGTAAAACCGCTCATATGCTTAAAATTGATAAAATCCATGGAAATTCGAAATTAATTGAAGATCATATAAAAATTCCTAAAGAACTTTAAAATTCTGTCACATGTTCACTCCTTAATCCATTGAAACAGAAATTTTAGGATCTTTAGATTTTCCTGGAAAAATGGCCAGTGCATCCATAATCGTATCCCAATTGCAACTTGATCTTTGACAATTTGAATATTTAAGTTATAGCATGTTGTTGGCTCCGAGGTTAGTGTCCACGGAAATCCTGAGATTCTGCCAGGCAATAAGATGCTATAACCTAAGTATTAAATTGCACAAGGAAAGAGCGCACGATTCCCTCCTTTGGATGCCATTCAAGGCCGAAATTGGTGAACCCTAGAACCATTGGTAATCCTTAAATGTCTAGAAACTGAAAATCTTCGAAATCTGAAACTCATTAACCTCGAGAACTTAAATCGATTTATCTTGTGTTTTTCGGAACCATTGGATTATGGTTTCCAATCTAAGAACCATTAGAGCCCAATTTAGGAACACTGGTGTCGTGCCGTGTCCTAGGTTTTAGGGAGTCCTAGAGTTAGGAGTCCAGCCTCATCACGGACGCTTGCTATGAATAGCAACCGTACCATAGGTCTAGTTACACTAGTCACCCGATCTTTCCCTAGGACAAGCCTAGTAAACTAGGATGTAGGCAAAACCTGCATTAGTCTAAGGGACACCATGCATTCAGATAAGAATCATATAGCATCTTAGATGAAATCCTAAGATAATAAAATCCTCAACTTGAATTAAATAATTCCTCTTAAAACTGTTGAAACAGTCAAATCCGTCTAAGTCGGTGTCCTAGTTGAGTTAGGCATATGTAGCTTAGCTTAGGTGCACCGAACTACGTCGACTCTGATCCCAGTGAGGCTTGGGTACGTAGGCAGCTTGGATGTCTGACGGCATACCACCCGCGAGTCGGCACCACAACAAATTGTGGTGTTTTGTATATTAATTTTCTTGTAAATACTTAATCAAATCAGTTAGGGTTTTCCATGAAATTAGAATTCTAGGAGAACTTTCACTTAGAATGAATCCAGACAAATTAATAAATCAAGATACACATCTAGGATTCACATTGAAATTAGATTCTAGGATGCATGTCACTTAGTTCGCACATTAACATAGAGTTGAATGAGCCATTTAAAATAAATTTAAAAGAGTTAGCTTTTGGAATCGAAGACCGATTATCGGACAAGAATGGTGCATGTGGTGGATAACTCCCCATACCTTCCATTCTCGTAACCAGGTAGCGAGTCTAGATTTCTGGTTAATTATGGGTCCTAGATCCCACATCTAGGTGGCGACTCTGTCAATCTCTTTCGTGTGGAATTCGGATTGCCTTAGTGATCCCAAGTTCACAGGAAAGACGAATTCAAATCAACAAATAAAATGCACACGCCAATCGCGTGGGAACGAGAGACCAAAGGAGAGCGCGCGGCGGCTCGCGCCCCACGCCCCTCTCGCGGGATCATGTCCCACAGTCTGGCGACTCTGCTGGGGACCACCTAACTTCATTAAAATTCCAAAAGATAATTCATTTGAATTTAATTTAACTGGCTCATAAAAACTCTATATTTGTTAGATTAGTTTGTCTTGTTTTATTTTCTCATCACATTTTACTTAAACTCAATCTAACAAAACCTGAAGGCATCATAGATTGCGTAAACTTATTGCACACACTTATATCACTTGCATCTAAACCCTTGCATTTCACATGCACACACATCCTATTTTAGGAACCCGGAGTGTTATCTAGCATGGTTGACTGGGATTTCATCACCTGGTGCCTCTGTGCTAGAGAAGCATTCCACCCTTAGCCTAGTACCTTTATGGTACGTAAACGGATCTCTTGTTCACGTACTGATACGCCGGACACTGGTACAGTATATCGAACAGGGATTCGCGCTAAGGGAACTCTTGGCCTTACCCCTAGATTAACCCACACATGCATGTAGTATACGAACACATGTGCATCACGTGTGTGAGCCTAGTTTAGGATATCCTACCTATTTGTGTCTAGATTAGGCCGTAGTCCATCTTCCAATGGCTACGATCGGTCCTTAGATACACGAACAAAGTCATGAGTCGAGATCCTCTCTCCACTCCGCTAGATTAGGATTAGGGTTGATGCCTTCAGGTAACACTGATAAAATATGTGAAGATTAAAAACTTTCCCTTTGGGGTTAGGATATAAATCCCATCATTTCCAAAGATCTCATAGGATTAGTCATTCATGATCTATCCGTTGAAAGCAATCTTATGTTATCTCATCTAATCTCTTGATCGTGCGTCTTTCATTCTTCTGTCATACGATTTGATCGTATCTTCATGCCATCCCCTAACTGGCAGGAGTGGAATCTCACAATCTTTCAATTATGCAATCTCATGATCTGATCATGCCTAGTCCAGATGATCCAATCTTGCTTGTATCCTTGGTCTCTTCCTCCTCTAAGGGCAGTCTTTTTCAAGAATATTTTGCTAAGTCCTTCAGAGTTCACTATCATAATCCTTGAACTAGGGGCATTCCCCTATGCGAATCAGTCATCATGGTCAGTACAATTGTTGAGTCCGGTCTTACATTTCAAGGTCAATGCCTAGTCCAGGCAAGTCATCTCTCTTTTTTATTTAGAGTTGTGAATCCTGAGCATGTTCAGGATAGGTCGTGTCCAATAATTCACTTGTGTCTGTTTCTTAAGTTTGCTTCTGATCTTAAAGTAAGACTCCATCCTCAAATGAGGACAAAATTGACGAAACTCCACTTGAGTCACAGCAATTACTTGAACAAGAGGAGGAGCGCCAATCCCAGCTTTTCAAAGATGAAATTGAAGTGGTAAACACTGGCACTGAAACCTTGATCCAGTAAATGCCGATTGAAAATACATTACCCTCTGAAGAGTGTGAAGAATTGGTAAACCCATTTTGAGGATAAAAAGATGGTCTGGTAAGCGTTACCATTAATGCCAAGAGAAAGACCCAGATAGAAGGTTCAAGAAAGAATGAAGTGAATATCATATGCTATGCAAGGGGCATGGAGTGGAAACAACTTTCATATTTCCAATCAATGACCTTGGTTCTCAAATTCATAACATGAAGCCATCAAATTCGAGATAAGAAGTTCAAGAGCAAGCATTGAAAAGTGATCATCAGATATCAAGAGTTACAAATCCATAGATGGAGGATGTCGAAGACACGTATTAGAATCTTGAAAGAAGAAGATTTATTATCTCTTACCTGGAAATGCCGTCAAACTCCGTAAAAAAAAAGAAAAAGAAAATAAAAAAATAAATAATCAGTACCAGAGGGACTCTAGTAAACTAGATCGACTCCCAATCTGAACATCGGAAGGCCTCCTTTGGCCGAATAAATCCCAAAATCAGAACCCAACGTCAAAAGAATACTGGTTTGCAAACCCTTCGAGCCTAAATGAAATTTTCTTGAAAACCCATCAAACTAGGGGCATTCGCCCCGAACTACGCGAGACCTGATCCCTACACTGGGGTACGTAGGCAGCTCGGTTAAACTGAGTTCGGTCGATTCAAAAAAGAAAAGCAATTCAATCAATCCAAAAAAAAAAAAAAAAGAAAAGAAATTCAATCCTTTCAGAAAAAGAGGGACAAGTTCCTAAAGAAGAGAAGTCAATTATTCCAGAAAGAAGAGAAAAAAAAAAAAGAAAAATCAATAAACCTTCGAACAATTTATCTTCAAACTAGGGGCATTCACCCTGAACTACACACGACCTGATTCCTACCTTGGGATATGTAGGCAACCTATTCACAGGTTCGGTCGAAATCTTTGTTGAACCTTAAGCCATTCTTTGAAAAGCCCTATCCTACCTATAAAGTCCTTCCGGTGTTCAGAACTAATGATCTAGGTCCCGAAACAAAAAAAAAAAAAAAATGATGATGAATAAAAAAAAATGGAGTTTGAAGATCTGCTAGACTGAAAACCTGAAAGGGCGGTTTAGGCAAAATTTAAGATCATTCCCCTGTTAAGTTGAAAACCCGAAAGGGCGGCTTAGGCAAAAGCTAAGGGGATAGCCTGCTGAATCGAAAACCTAGAAAGACGGTTCAGGCAAAAGTTAAGGCTACCACGGTCCGCCAAGTTAAAAACCCTGAAGAGGTGACTTGGTCACGGTAAGAGAATCATTATAAGAAGGCTACAGCCAGTATCAAGACTGAAGATCAACTGAAGTTCAAGCAAATTTATAAGAAGGTTACAGCCGGTATCAGGACTGAAGATCAATTGAAGTTCAAACAAATTCAAGTGACATCCTCAAAACTGGGGGCATTGGAGCTAAGCAATCCTAGGAGTTGTAATTAAATCATTGAGGCATTACTGTTTTAAGGAAAAAGTCCAGTGTTTACCAATTGAAAAAAATATTCCTTGAAAGGATAGACTTACCAAATAAAACATTAACTAAGTCAGAAGCATTACTGTGTCTGTCAGTGTAGTTAATCAATCGTTGTTATTCTATGTTCACTCCTTTAGAGCTCCTCAATCCTTTGAGTAGTGCCTTTTATCTAAGTTTTCTATTTAAAAAGAGTCAATCGTCATCCATATGTCCAAATGATGCAACTGTCTCGGTGAAGGAGGCCCGGCCTCGTCAGCTCCCTGCGATTGTACCTGAAAAAGCTTGAGAATCCAGTCAAACAGCTTCATTTCAAAGATGATCAACTCAGAAGAGTTCAGAAGTAGAAACATCAGAAAGCCCAGCTTCCGTAAAAAGATCATGCCTCAAAAAGGCATCTTAAGCTTGGAAGAGCCTCAGATGCAATGATGGTCGAGCCAATTTCTCAGAAAGATGAACCGTTAAAATTCAGAATTTCCTTCCAGTTAGTTAAATACTTTCCTGGTCAAGAAATGTTTATCTAAACACCTATCAAGAGGCAAGTCCCACTTTTCCATGATTATATCCAAGAGAGCCGTTGTTCTAGATTACCAATTTCAAGTGTCTTGTTCAAGGTTTCAGTCATCCAAATCCCCAAAGACAAGACCAGCAGTCTCTTTGAGAAAAATCTTGTTGAAGTTTCATAAAAGTGTTTCTAATCCATTCTTGTTAGTAATGGTTCTTCGGTTTGTCGTTTCATCATTCGTCAAAGTCCTAGTTTCCGATATCTTTGTCAGGCACGATCTATAACATCCTCGATTTCATTAAGTTCAAAAAAATCAAAAATTCATCAAATCCAATCCTATGTCAAATTCAAGTTCATGAAAAATCTCTAAATTCTTCGTTATTGAATTCATCAATCAAAGCTATCTTGTTTCTTTGAGCCTGTTTATGAACGGTGCCTCTTTTCTCGAGTCCATTTGTAAATAGTCTCGTCTTCTCCTTGAACCCGTTTGTGAACGGTGTCTCATTTTTCTGAGTCCATTTACGGTCTCATGTCCTCCTTGAGCCCGTTTGTGGACGGTGCCTTATTTCTGAAAAATCAAAAATTCATCAAATCCAATCCTATGTCAAATTCAAGTTCATGAAAAAACTCTAAATTCTTCGTTGTTGAATTCATCAATCAAAGCTATCTTGTTTCTTTGAGCCTGTTTGTGAACGGTGCCTCTTTTCTCGAGTCCATTTGTAAATGGTCTCGTCTTCTCCTTGAACCCGTTTGTGAACGGTGTCTCATTTTTCTGAGTCCATTTACGGTCTCATGTCCTCCTTGAGCCCGTTTGTGGACGGTGCCTTATTTCTGAAAAATCAAAAATTCATCAAATCCAATCCTATGTCAAATTCAAGTTCATGAAAAAACTCTAAATTCTTCGTTGTTGAGTTCATCAATCAAAGCTATCTTGTTTCTTTGAGCCCGTTTGTGAACGGTGCCTCATTTCTCGAGTCCATTTGTAAATGGTCCCGTCTTCTCCTTAAGCCCGTTTGTGAACGATACTTCATTTTCTGAGTCTATTTGTGAATGGTCTCATGTCCTCCTTGAGCCCGTTTGTGGACGCTGCCTTATTTCTGAAAAATCAAAAATTCATCAAATCCAATCCTACGTCAAATTCAAGTTTATGAAAAATCTCTAAATTCTTCGTGGTTGAAGCTATCTTGTTTCTTTGAGCCCATTTGTGAACGGTGCCTCATTTCTCGAGTCCATTTATGAATGGTCTCATGTTCTCCTAGAGCCCGTTTGTGAACGGTGCCTCGTTTCTCGAGTCCATTTGTGAATGGTCTCGTCTTCTCCTTAAGCCCGTTTGTGAACGGTACCTCATTTTCTGAGTCTATTTGTGAATGGTCTCATGTTTTCCTTGAGCCCGTTTGTGAACGGTGCCTCGTTTCTCGAATCCATTTATGAATGGTCTCGTCTTCTCCTTGAGCCCGTTGGTGAACGGTACCTCATTTTCTGAGCCCATTTGTGAATGGTCTTGTTATTCTCCTTGAGCCCGTTTGTGAACGGTACCTCATTTTCTGAGTCTATTTGTGAATGGTCTCATGTTTTCCTTGAGCCCGTTTGTGAACGGTGCCTCGTTTCTCGAATCCATTTGTGAATGGTCTCATGTTCTCCTAGAGCCCGTTTGTGAACGGTGCCTCGTTTCTCGAGTCCATTTGTAAATGGTCTCGTCTTCTCCTTGAACCCGTTTGTGAACGGTGTCTCATTTTTCTGAGTCAATTTACGGTCTCATGTCCTCCTTGAGCCCGTTTGTGGACGGTGCCTTATTTCTGAAAAATCAAAAATTCATCAAATCCAATCCTATGTCAAATTCAAGTTCATGAAAAAACTCTAAATTCTTCGTTGTTGAGTTCATCAATCAAAGCTATCTTGTTTCTTTGAGCCCGTTTGTGAACGGTGCCTCATTTCTCGAGTCCATTTGTAAATGGTCCCGTCTTCTCCTTAAGCTCGTTTGTGAACGGTACTTCATTTTCTGAGTCTATTTGTGAATGGTCTCATGTCCTCCTTGAGCCCGTTTGTGGACGCTGCCTTATTTCTGAAAAATCAAAAATTCATCAAATCCAATCATACGTCAAATTCAAGTTTATGAAAAATCTCTAAATTCTTCGTGGTTGAAGCTATCTTGTTTCTTTGAGCCCATTTGTGAACGGTGCCTCATTTCTCGAGTCCATTTATGAATGGTCTCATGTTCTCCAAGAGCCCGTTTGTGAACGGTGCCTCGTTTCTCGAGTCCATTTGTGAATGGTCTCGTCTTCTCCTTAAGCCCGTTTGTGAACGGTACCTCATTTTCTGAGTCTATTTGTGAATGGTCTCATGTTTTCCTTGAGCCCGTTTGTGAAGGGTGCCTCGTTTCTCGAATCCATTTGTGAATGGTCTCGTCTTCTCCTTGAGCCCGTTGGTGAACGGTACCTCATTTTCTGAGCCCATTTGTGAATGGTCTTTTTATTCTCCTTGAGCCCGTTTGTGAACGGTACCTCATTTTCTGAGTCTATTTGTGAATGGTCTCATGTTTTCCTTGAGCCCGTTTGTGAACGGTGCCTCGTTTCTCGAATCCATTTGTGAATGGTCTCGTCTTCTCCTTGAGCCCGTTGGTGAACGGTACCTCATTTTCTGAGCCCATTTGTGAATGGTCTTTTATTCTCCTTGAGCCCGTTTGTGAATGGTACCTCATTTTCTGAGTCCATTTGTGAATGGTCTCATGTTCTCCTTGAGCCCGTTTGTGAACGGTGCCTCGTTTCTCGAGTCCATTTGTGAATGGTCATGTGTTCTCTTTAAGCCCGTTTGTAAACGGTACCTCATTTTCGAGTCCATTTGTGAATGGTCTCGTCTTCTCCTTGAGCCCGTTTGTGAACGGTACCTCATTTTCTGAATCCATTTGTGAATGGTCTCTTATCCTCCTTGAGCCCGCTTGTGAAAGATGTCTCATTTTCTTTTTCTTTTTTAAAAAAAAAAAAAAAAAAAAAAAAAAAAACCGCTTGAGAACGATCTTTGTTCTTTCTGTTCGGAATCCATTCGAAAGTGGTATCTCATTCTCTCGTTGCCCGTTTGTGAACGGCACCGCATCAGGATTTCTTATTATGTTCTAATTCTAGGATTTCATTTAGGGCCTTGCATTAGGTAGTAAATGTTTGCGTCTAAGTTCCGTTTGTGTAGAGTCTTTTGTCGATTAAAGCTACGCAAAATGGCTCTGTCATTTTGACTTTGGTATTCGATGACTTCGTCATCTCTACCAAAGAGGGGCATCTGTAGACACCCCATTTTGCTCTACCTTAATCGATAAAGAAATTAGGGTTTGTTTTCCGTCGGTTTTCCAATGTCTTTCTTTCCCGCATCCGTTTGTTACATTTCTAAATATTTTTGGTCGTTTCCGTCGTGTTTCGTATTTTCCCGCTAAATGTTGAGAAGGATTATTCAGAAAAATCTAAACCAGAGAGAATTGGGACCCGTTTGGTGGGCCCGCATTGGGTGCTTCGATTAAATTTGGATCGAGAAAGTTGGACCCATTTGGTGGGGCCGCATGATGCATTTTGATTAAATTTGGACTCGCATTGAACATTTGTTTAAAATCGAATCAACCGAGGGCCCACATTGTGGGGCCCGCGTTGTGGGGCCTCAGTGGGGCCTCTTGTGAGGCCTCTTATGAAGAGCAATGATGGTAGCTCTCCACTAAGACAACATGATGGGCCCTCCACTAAGAGCAATAATGATGGACTCTCCACTAAGAAACATGATGGGCCCTCCACTAAGAGCAATAATGATGGACTCTCCACTAAGAAACATGATGGGCCCTCCACTAAGAGCAATAATGATGGACTCTCCACTAAGAAACATGATGGGCCCTCCACTAAGAGCAATAATGATGGACTCTCCACTAAGAAACATGATGGGCCCTCCACTAAGAACAATAATGATGGATTCTCCACTAAGAGGGACAACATGATGAGCTCTCCACCAACATATCTCTCTCTCTCTCTTTCTCTCCCTATATATATCTCCCTTCCCATCCATAAGAGGGAGGAAAAAAAAAAGAAATTTATCTTCCATTATCTCTTTCTCTTCCATTATCTCTTCTAATCACTCCCTCCAATCCCTTTCCTCAATATATTCTTCCATCCCTCTCCCTAATATTCTTCTTCCATTATCTCTTCACTCCCTCAATCACTCCCTCTAAACACTCCAGAGAAAGCGAAAGACGGCGGAGCGGATCGGCGGCGGCAGGATTTTTTATATTTTTTTGGATTGGGCGGAGATCTTCACCACAGGTAGGTGCATTGTTCTCAAAATATTTCTGTATTTTTCCGAATTTTTCTAATTTTTTCCGCAAATTGTGTTTTAAAAATGGAAAACTCTTCAAAAAACATCTTTTGACGAAGAAAAATTAAATTATATACCAAACAGATTCTAAAATTAATGAAATTTCGTGGGAAAATAATATGTTACTGATTCATTTTACCATGAATTTGTAAAGATTTTTGGAGTTTATTTGGTATATTATTTAATATTTTCTTTGAAACTTATCAGATTTTAGGAGAATTTTTACTAACATCAGATCATCATTAAAATTCATAAAATTTTTACAGTAGTCTTATCTTTCATATTACTTGTTATTGTAAACTTTTCGTGTGATTTGGATCTGTTTTAATATGGGATGTAGTGTTAATTTATAATCTGGTCTGGAAATTGTAAAATCCGAAATTGGTAGTAAATAATTTCTAAAATTCATGAAAATCTCACTGCATGCTATTTTGATTCATATAGTATTTCTGTAGAAATTTCATATAATGTAGAGTTATATTTCTACTAGTTTATGTGTTAATTGTGCAATCTGGACATTTAATGGTTTAATCAAGATTAAATGTGAATTTAATGTAAAAATATGCAAAACTCATCCTGTAAGCTACATACATTTTCATCTTGCTGCTGTAGAAATTTCAAATCATTTCGAATTTATTTGCAACAATTTCACTTGTAAAACCGCTCATATGCTTAAAATTGATAAAATCCATGGAAATTCGAAATTAATTGAAGATCATATAAAAATTCCTAAAGAACTTTAAAATTCTGTCACATGTTCACTCCTTAATCCATTGAAACAGAAATTTTAGGATCTTTAGATTTTCCTGGAAAAATGGCCAGTGCATCCATAATCGTATCCCAATTGCAACTTGATCTTTGACAATTTGAATATTTAAGTTATAGCATGTTGTTGGCTCCGAGGTTAGTGTCCACGGAAATCCTGAGATTCTGCCAGGCAATAAGATGCTATAACCTAAGTATTAAATTGCACAAGGAAAGAGCGCACGATTCCCTCCTTTGGATGCCATTCAAGGCCGAAATTGGTGAACCCTAGAACCATTGGTAATCCTTAAATGTCTAGAAACTGAAAATCTTCGAAATCTGAAACTCATTAACCTCGAGAACTTAAATCGATTTATCTTGTGTTTTTCGGAACCATTGGATTATGGTTTCCAATCTAAGAACCATTAGAGCCCAATTTAGGAACACTGGTGTCGTGCCGTGTCCTAGGTTTTAGGGAGTCCTAGAGTTAGGAGTCCAGCCTCATCACGGACGCTTGCTATGAATAGCAACCGTACCATAGGTCTAGTTACACTAGTCACCCGATCTTTCCCTAGGACAAGCCTAGTAAACTAGGATGTAGGCAAAACCTGCATTAGTCTAAGGGACACCATGCATTCAGATAAGAATCATATAGCATCTTAGATGAAATCCTAAGATAATAAAATCCTCAACTTGAATTAAATAATTCCTCTTAAAACTGTTGAAACAGTCAAATCCGTCTAAGTCGGTGTCCTAGTTGAGTTAGGCATATGTAGCTTAGCTTAGGTGCACCGAACTACGTCGACTCTGATCCCAGTGAGGCTTGGGTACGTAGGCAGCTTGGATGTCTGACGGCATACCACCCGCGAGTCGGCACCACAACAAATTGTGGTGTTTTGTATATTAATTTTCTTGTAAATACTTAATCAAATCAGTTAGGGTTTTCCATGAAATTAGAATTCTAGGAGAACTTTCACTTAGAATGAATCCAGACAAATTAATAAATCAAGATACACATCTAGGATTCACATTGAAATTAGATTCTAGGATGCATGTCACTTAGTTCGCACATTAACATAGAGTTGAATGAGCCATTTAAAATAAATTTAAAAGAGTTAGCTTTTGGAATCGAAGACCGATTATCGGACAAGAATGGTGCATGTGGTGGATAACTCCCCATACCTTCCATTCTCGTAACCAGGTAGCGAGTCTAGATTTCTGGTTAATTATGGGTCCTAGATCCCACATCTAGGTGGCGACTCTGTCAATCTCTTTCGTGTGGAATTCGGATTGCCTTAGTGATCCCAAGTTCACAGGAAAGACGAATTCAAATCAACAAATAAAATGCACACGCCAATCGCGTGGGAACGAGAGACCAAAGGAGAGCGCGCGGCGGCTCGCGCCCCACGCCCCTCTCGCGGGATCATGTCCCACAGGCGCATCCATGGATGGCGACTCTGAGTTATTTTTAGATATATCTTGGTTTTGAGCCCTGGCTCCGGATCAGGATGTATCTCTTTCTTTTTATATCGCCACTCATGCTATGCTGTGAGGGTGGCAACAGTTTCGAGAGTTCCTTGGCAGAGCTCTCCTTCACGTTGTGGAGATCCAGAGGGTGTTAGGGACTCACTCCCT
This sequence comes from Tasmannia lanceolata, assembly GCF_043159265.1. Lineage (NCBI taxonomy): Eukaryota > Viridiplantae > Streptophyta > Magnoliopsida > Canellales > Winteraceae > Tasmannia > Tasmannia lanceolata. Next base: position 28,546,485 of record NW_027518684.1, on the reverse strand, counting down.
CACCGTTCTCGGATCGGGGTCCACAGGTCCAATGAGAGCTTCTTGGCCTCAATCCAAGCAGTCTTGTCTTTAAGCAATTATGATCTACAACTTAGACATTCAAACACATTAGCGATCTTAAATCACTTGTGTATTGGAATCATCAAAATAAGATGGGAATTGCCAAGGTGGGAACCATTGGGATTACAATCTCCCCCTTTTTGATGATGACAAGCACAAAAGATTTTCCAATAAAAACATGCATAATTTCCTTACACTAGATTTCTCTCCCCCTTCGGCATCTATCTTAAGCTCCCCCTTTTTCAAGGAAAAAGATAAACATAGGACTCTCCCTATTTAGAATTTTTATTCAACATAAGAGGGGTTACTTAATTAATCATTAAAAGATATTCAATTTTAAGCAAAAGCCCAAAATCTAAGAACATATGAAGAGAATCATATAGGGGCTTTGGGAACTCAAGATTTCTTGGCTCCACCACAATCCCTAATCTTAGATGCACATTGGAATTGGTAATGACCATTAATTCCACAATAATGGCATCTAACATGAGGGTTAGATAGACTAGTCCTATCTTAAATTGCATGATTAGGTCCAAGAGTAGCTTTCTTTAAGATTATGTCAATAATTTTGTCACCGTTTAGGAATCCATGGAGACATAATCCTAACCTTTCATTTTCATTATGAAGATGTGTCAATTGATTTAAAGAAATATTAAATTCATCTTCATAAGATTTGGAGGAGCTTTTCACATTTTGAAATTGTGCTAATTGGCAAGCTTTCTCATCCAAAATACCCTTAAGGGTTTCAATCTCAAGTTTAAAATTTTCAAGTTTTGCTTGAGATTTAGATATGGAAGAGGATGACTCATTTTTCAAAGAATCAAGTTCATTTTCTAATTTAGAAATAGATTTTTTAAGAACCTTATTTTTAGAAATTTGAGAATGCATGGTTGTGCACAATTGAAATACCAAGGGTGGTCCCGAGTACGGCAACTTATGAGGAGTGAGAAATTAGGTTGCTAACAAGTTTTAACTCTTTTGGAAACTCAAACCCAATTTTGGAAATTAAGAGATCAACAATAAATTTCGAGCACACAAGTTAAATCTAAAGTGCAAATGCAAAATAAAGAGCAAGAGTAAGAGAGATTGCACTCGAGATTTGAAGTGGTTCGGTCCTCCAAATGCGAGGCCTACTCCACTCCACCAACCAAACGCGTTGATGGCTTCACTATGTGATCTTCTTAACTTCGGCGAAGATCGGTGCCGATTACAAATTTCGATTACCTTTAACCTTGGTGGCAATATTCACCACGGAGAGTGGGCTATGCTTCTCCGAACACTCGCCCGATACAAGTTCTTTGAGTAAGAAAGAAAGAACAAAAAATCCCTCACAAGGGTTTACAAGAATTGCAGAAGATGTACAAATTTCGCCTATGATCCGAATCCTAAGCTTTAGAGGATGAGAGGCATAATCAAGTTTGATTTACTCTTTAGATGTTCAAATGAAGTTTAAGAGTGTTAGAATTTATCTTTTGAATGTTTGGAATGCCCATATATATAGGAAAAACCAAATATGACCGTTCAATGGCATTGTTGTAATTCCAGGAAAAATCGCAACGGCTAAAAATCCGACCGTTGTAGTGTTCTCGGAGTTCCGAGAAAAAATCTCGGAGTTCCGGGAATACAAACAGAAGTTGGAAAAAAGTCTACTGGACCATTTCTCGGAGTTCCGAGAATTCTTGGAGTTCCGAGAATTTATCCCGGAGTTCCGAGAATTTATCCCGGAGTTCCGAGAAGCCTATTTCATGCAGAATTTCATTTCTTGTTTTTAGGCTTCCAACTTAACACCAAGTTGGGATTGCTATGAGGGTTCCAAGGTGTTGGAACTCCACAAAGACAATCACTTATATATTTAGGGTGTGTGTTTATTTACTTAATTATGCCTTTAAAATCTAAAATTAAGATTGGATCGTATACAATCTAACATGCCTTTGATCTTCAATGGATTCTTCAAGTCTTCATTTGTCTTGGATCAACGATGTCTTTGGCCTTCCGAATGTGGTTCAATGAGTGCTTCTTGGCCTCAATCCAAACAATGTTGTCTTAAAGTATTTGAGATCTACAACTTAAACAATCAAACACATTAGTGATCATAAATCACTTGTGTATTGGAATCATCAAAATAAGATGGGAATGCCATGGTGGGAACCATTGGGCTTACAACAATTCACCATAAGATATGTTTTCACTATCACTACTTGATGAATTACAAGAGGGGTTAGAATTTACCTCATTTTCATGGGTGAGTGCCATGAAGCAAAGATCATCTTTTTTATCTTCCCCTTCGCTTGAACTTTTTCCCGATGTGCTAGTAGCATCCCAACCGGCTACAAGAGCCTTGTTCTTCTTCCAATCCTTCTTTCCCTTGTACTTTGAGGAAGATGACTTGAGAAGTGGACAATCCGGTCTTTTGTGTCCTGTCTTCTTGCAATTGTAACACCTTATTCCTCTATCATCTTCACTTTCTTCTTTCTTCTTCTTTTTTATCCTTTTTATGCTTCTTTCTCCATAAGCTTTTAAATTTTCTTAAAGCTTCTTCCTCATCACTATCCGCTTCATTTGAGGATGATGAGTCCATCTTGGAGACCTTTAGAGCTAGAGATCGACTTTCTTTTTCTTTATCTTTCGGCTTCTTCTCCTCTTGTCGGCTAGTGAGGAGCATCTCATGGGTGAAGAGAGATCCTACGAGCTCTTCCATAGTTAGCGCCTTGAGATCTTTTGATTCTTGTATTGCGGTGACTTTTGGATCCCAATGTGGAGGAAGTGACCTAAGCAACTTACTCACAAGCTCATCAGTAGGATAAGATTTACCAAGATTAGCTAATTCATTAGAAATTTTAGAAAATCGGGTATACATATTGGAAATAGTTTCATTTTGATCCATTCTAAACATTTCACATTTACTCTTTAACAAGTTTATTTTGGAATCTTTGACTTGTGATGTTCCCTCATAGGTAACGGCAAGTGTATCCTAAATAAGCTTGGCGGAATAAAAAAGAGCTACTCTATTAAACTCCTCCATAGATAAGGCGCAAAATAAACAGTTTATAGCTTTGTAATTTAAATTTGGAAGGCAAATTGTACCCATTCCATTCTCACTCTTCACCATTCCATTCTTCAAATGGCTTGGAAGGCAAATTGTACCCATTTTCAACAATATGCCAAAGTTCCACATCTATCGAAAGGTGATAGATGCGCATCCTTGTTTTCCAATGTCCATAGTTAGACCCACTGAAGAAAGGAGGTCTAGTTGTGGAATGGCCTTCCGAAAGTCCGGTTCCATTTATATTTGCCATTTCACAAATAGAAAGTTGCCAAAGATCTTATGATCTTTCCCTTGTTTGAAATTTTAAAGAAAAATTTACCAAAGATTTTTAAGAAAATAAAATCTTTTAAGAGCCAAGGCTCTGATACCAAGTGAAATTCCAAGGGTGGTCCCGAGTACGGCAACCTATGAGGAGTGAAAATTAATTAGGTTCCTACCAAGTTTTAATCTTTTGAAAACTCAAACCCAATTTGAAGATTATGAGATCAACATGAAAATTAAGCACACGAGTATAAATCCTAAGTGCAATAAAAGAAAGGCAAGAGATAAGAGAGATTGCACCCGAGATTTTAAAGTGGTTCGGTCCTCCAACGCGAGGCCTACTCCAGTCCACCAACCAAACCCGTTAATGGCTTCACTAAATGGTCTTCTTAACTTCGGCGAAGATCGGTGCCCGATTACAATTCGGATCACGTTTAACCTTGGTGGCAATCTTCACCACGGAGAGTGGGCTACGCTTCTCCGAACACTCGCCCAATACAATGTTCTTGAATAAGAAAGAAAGAAGAAAAAATCCCTCACAAGGGTGGGTTTAAAAGATTTGTAGAAGATGTACAAATTGAGCCTAATGATCCAAATCCTAATCTTAGAGGATGAGAGGCATAAACAAGCTTTGATCACTCTTAGGATGTTCAAGTAGAGTTTTTGAGTGTTAGGATTGATAATTGAGAAGTTTAGAATACCCATATATATAGGAAAACCCAATATGACCGTTTGAGGAGCATTGTCGTAAATCTGGCAAAGTTCCCAACGGTCAAAATTCTTCCCCTTATAGTGGTCTCGGAGTTCCGAGAATTTCTCTCGAAGTTCTGGGAATACAAACAGAAGATGGAAAATTTCTACTGGACCAAATCTCGGAGCTCCTAGGATTTCTCGGAGTTCCGAGCTCGTAGCTCCGAGAAGCCTATGTGCAGCAGATTTTCAACTCTGTTTTTGGGCTTCCAACTTTACACCAAGTTGGGATTGTAAATGAGGGTTCCAAAGTGTTGGAACACCACAAGGACAATCACATAAATATTTAGGGTGTGTGAGATTAACTTAATTTATGTGTGTGAGATTAACTTAATTTGTGCCTTTTAAAATCTAAACTAGGATTGGATCTTATACATTCTAAAATGACATTGATCTTCAATTGATCTTCAAGTCTTCTTTAGTCTTGGATCTCCGATGTCTTTGGCCTTTATAATGTGGTCCAATGAGAGCTTCGTAGCCTCAATCTAAGCAATCTTGTCTTTAAGCAATTATGATCTACAACTTAGACATTCAAACACATTAGTGATCTTAAATCACTTGTGTATTGGAATCATCAAAATAAGATGGGAATTGCCAAGGTGGGAACCATTGGGCTTACAATCTCCCCCTTTTTGATGATGACAAGCACAAAAGATTTTCCAATAAAAATATGCATAATTTCCTTACACTAGATTTCTCTCCCCCTTTGGCATCTATAAAAAAGATGGGGTAATAGGAAATCAAAGGGTTAAAATTTTTAATTTTAAGCTCCCCCTTTTTCAAGGAAAAAGATAAACATAGAACTCCCCCTATTTAGAATTTTTATTCAACATAAGCGGGGATACTTAATTAATCATTAAAAGATATTAATTTTAAGAAAAGGCCCCTAATGTAAGAACATATGAAGAGAATCATATGGGGGCTTTGGGAACCCAAGATTTCTTGATTCCACCACAATCCCTAATCTTAGATGCACATTGGAATTGGTAATGACCATTAATTCCACAATAATGGCATCTAACATGAGGGTTAGATAGACTAGTCCTATCATAAATTGCATGATTAGGTCTAAGACTAGCTTTCTTTAAGATTATGTCAATAATTTTGTCACAATTTAGGAATCCATGGAGACATAATCTTAACCTTTCATTTTCATTATGAAGATGTGTTAATTGATTTAAAGAAATATTAAATTCATCTCCATAAGATTTGGAGGAGCTTGCCACATTTTGAAATTGTGCTAATTGGCAAGTTTTCTCATCCAAAATACCCTTAAGAGTTTCAATCTCAAGTTTAAAATTTTCAAGTTGTGCTTGAGATTTAGATATGGAAGAGGATGACTCATTTTTCAATGAATCAAGTTCATTTTCTAATTTAGAAATAGATTTTTTAAGAACCTTATTTTTAGAAATTTGAGAATGCAAGGTTGTGCACAATTCTTCATAAGATATGTTTTCACTATCACTACTTGATGAATTACAAGAGGGGTTAGAATTTACCTCATTTTCCTGGGTGAGTGCCATTAAGCAAAGATCATCTTTTTTATCTTCCCCTTCGCTTGAACTTTTTCCCGAGGTGGTAGTAGCATCCCAACCGGCTACAAGAGCCTTGTTCTTCTTCCAATCCTTCTTTCCCTTGTACTTTGAGGAAGATGACTTGAGAAGTGGACAATCCGGTCTTTTGTCTCCTGTCTTCTTGGAATTGTAACACCTTATTCCTCCCTCATCTTCACTTTCTTTTTTCTTCTTCTTTTTATCCTTTTTATGCTTCTTTCTCCATAAGCTTTTAAATTTTCTTAAAGCTTCTTCCTCATCACTATCCGCTTCATTTGAGGATGATGAGTCCATCTTGGAGACCTTTAGAGCTAGAGATCGACTTTCTTTTTTTTCTCTTTCGGCTTCTTCTCCTCTTGTCGACTAGTGAGGAGCATCTCATGGGTGATGAGAGATCCTACGAGCTCTTTCATAGTTAGCGCCTTGAGATCTTTTGATTCTTGTATGGTGGTGACTTTTGGATCCCAATGTGGAGGAAGTGACCGAAGCAACTTACTCACAAGCTCATCAGTAGGATAAGATTTACCAAGATTAGCTAATTCATTAGAAATTTTAGAAAATCGGGTATACATATTGGAAATAGTTTCATTTTGATCCATTCTAAACATTTCACATTTACTCTTTAACAAGTTTATTTTGGAATCTTTGACTTGTGATGTTCCCTCATAGGTAACGGCAAGTGTATCCTAAATAAGCTTGGCGGAATAAAAAAGAGCTACTCTATTAAACTCCTCCATAGATAAGGCGCAAAATAAACAGTTTATAGCTTTGTAATTTAAATTTGCATGCCTTTTATCTTCACCATTCCATTCTTCAAATGGCTTGGAAGGCAAATTGTACCCATTTTCAACAATATGCGAAAGTTTCACATCTATCGAAAGGAGATAGATGCGCATCCTTGTTTTCCAATGTCCATAGTTGGACCCATTGAAGAAAGGAGGTCTAGTTGTGGAATGGCCTTCCGGAAGTCCGGTTCCATTTATATTTGCCATTTCACAAATAGAAAGTTGCCAAAGATCTTATGATCTTTCCCTTGTTTGAAATTTTAAAGAAAAATTTACTAAAGATTTTTAAGAAAAGAAAATCTTTTAAGAGCCAAGGCTCTGATACCAAGTGAAATTCCAAGGGTGGTCCCGAGTACGGCAACTTATGAGGAGTGAAAATTAATTAGGTTCCTAACAAGTTTTAATCTTTTGAAAACTCAAACCCAATTTGAAGATTAAGAGATCAACATGAAAATTAAGCACACGAGTATAAATCCTAAGTGCAATAAAAGAAAGGCAAGAGATAAGAGAGATTGCACCCGAGATTTTAAAGTGGTTCGGTCCTCCAACGCGAGGCCTACTCCACTCCACCAACCAAACCCGTTGATGGCTTTACTAAATGATCTTCTTAACTTCGGCGAAGATCGGTGCCGATTACAATTCCGATCACCTTTAACCTTGGTGGCAATATTCACCACGGAGAGTGGGCTACGCTTCTCCGAACACTCGCCCAATACAATGTTCTTGAATAAGAAAGAAAGAACCAAAAATCCCTTACAAGGGTTTACAAGATTTGTAGAAGATGTACAAATTGAGCGTAATGATCCAAATCCTAATCTTAGAGGATGAGAGGCATAAACAAGCTTTGATCACTGTTAGGATGTTCAAGTAGAGTTTTTGAGTTTTAGGATTGATAATTGAGAAGTTTGGAATACCCATATATATAGGAAAACCCAGTATGACCGTTTGAGGGGCATTGTCGTAAATCTGGCAAAGTTCCCAACGGTCAAAATTCTTCCCGTTATAGTGGTCTCGGAGTTCCGAGAAATTCTAGAAGTTCCGAGAATTTTCTCGGTGTTCCGGGAATACAAACAGAAGATGGAAAATTTCTACTGGACCAAATCTCGGAGCTCCGATGATTTCTCGGAGTTCCGAGAAGCCTATGTGCAGCAGATTTTCAATTCTGTTTTTGGGCTTCTAACTTTACACCAAGTTGGGATTGTAAATGAGGGTTCCAAAGTGTTGGAACACCACAAGGACAATCACATAAATATTTAGGGTGTGTGAGATTAACTTAATTTATGCCTTTTAAAATCTAAACTAGGATTGGATCTTATACATTCTAAAATGACTTGATCTTCAATTTGATCTTCAAGTCTTCATTTGTCTTGGATCTCCGATGTCTTTGGCCTTCATAATGTTGTCCAATGAGAGCTTCTTGGCCTCAATCCAAGCAATCTTGTCTTTAAGCAATTATGATCTACAACTTAGACATTCAAACACATTAGTGATCTTAAATCACTTGTGTATTGGAATCATAAAAAAAGATGGGAATTTCCAAGGTGGGAACCATTGGGCTTACACTGCTCTTTGGTATGTCGCACCAGTATTGTTAAAACCAAATGGCATTACCCGATAGTAATAGGTCCCCCATTGTGTAATGAACAAGGTCTTAGTCATGTGCTCGGGTGCCATCTTAATTTGATTGTAACTGGATAAACCATCCATGAAAGATAGTAATTCATGCCCGACCGTATTCTCTACCAGGATATCGATATGTGGTAGAGGGAAATCATCTTTTGGACTTGCCTTGTTCAAATCCCTGAAATCTACACACATTCACACCTTCCCATCTTTCTTTGGTACAGGCAGTATGTTTGCAAGCCATTCTGGATATTCCACTACTTGTAAAAACCCAGCAGTCAACTGCTTAGTAATTTCTTCACTCGGGCTTCATTCGCCTTAGTTTCTGCTTTTTTAGATTTAATTCCCGGTAATAAAGGTAGCTTGTGTTGGACGATGTCTTCACTCAACCCGGGTATATCTTTGTAGGACTAGGCAAACACTTCTTTATATTCCCTAAGTAGGTTTATTAATTCGTCGCGCTCTTCAGGAGATAGAGTATTTCCAATTCGTATTTCCTGTATTAAATCCTCTGTTCCGATGTTTATAATTTCAATTTCATCTTTAAGAGGCTAGGCTCGGTGCTCCTCTTGTTTGAGCATATGCTGCAACTCAAGAGGAGTTTCGTCGATCCCTTCTTCCTCGTCTGAGGACAGAGTGTTATCATTATTAAAGTCAGAAGCAAACACAGAGACATACTGAGAATCGGATTTCATTGACTTGAAAGAAATTACATCATCATCATTGGACTCATCCTGAACATGCTCAGGATTCACATTACAAATAAAATCAGAAAATGACTCGCCTGGACTAGGCACTGACACGGACTTAACCATCTTGACTCGACTTGACTTAGCAATAAGATAAGTAGGAAAAACATTAGAACTCCAGTTTGAAAGATTTTCTGTTGCAGGTGCAATCTGACTCTGAGGTTCAGTAAAGGTAGCATCGCTCTCAATAGCCGCTACTAGCACATCTTCACGATCTGTCTCTTCTTGTTCTTCAGAATGGTCTAAAACTGGCAACTCCTGCCAAGCTACATTAGGCTCATCTTCTTCAAACAAGGACTCCAACATATCTGGCTCCAGGGAGACTAACCAGTCCTCAACAGTTTTCTCAACATAATGTACCGGCGGTTCTGTTTCTGGGAGAGCAAGGCCACTAAATATTTCAAAACAGGTATCATGATTCCTGTCACCGAGTCATACCATGGTTCGGAAAACCCATAGTATGGTGAAGTCTCGCCTTCCCTGAGAAAGTGTCCATTCATCGATAAGGAGTATGGAGCCATTGGGAGTACCCCTCCGGTGCGGCGGATTTCTTCCCTCAATTTTAACAATTCTTCCATGGCTTCTTCCTCTTCCTCAGTAGGTACATATCTAAGACCAAAAGTTCCATGGTTTGTTTTGATTGGGCGCTAGTGAGATGCCTTGCTTGGATCACGGCCCAAATTCATGCCAGGAAAGTAATTCATTTTTCTCATCATTTTGGCAACAACCGGATTGATGGCAAAAGGTAAACACAACTCCTCACAAGAGGCTTCTTTGTAAGAAATAGTAGCAACATCGAATGCAAAGCCATTCAGATTGTAGTCTTCTGTTTTTACGACTGGGAGAATCAGAACTTCCTTAGTTATCTGTCCTATCTCCGGCTCTTCGTCACCTCTGACAGTGATCAACTTTGCATCTTTGATGAACTTCAATTTTTGATGAAAGGTTGAAGCAACAACACCTTCCTTATACAACCAGGGACGTCCCAGAAGCATATTAAACGAGGCCTTGATGTCAATAACTTGAAACTCAACTTCAAATTCTTGACCACCTACAACAATCTTGGTGGTAAGGACTCCGACTACATTTCTGCGAGTGTTGTCATATGCGAGGATTCCAAGGGTTGATTCGGCAAAATCAGTGGGACCGAAACCCAAGGTAATGGCAGTTCTCAACGGACATACATTTAACGCAGATCCGTTATCTACTAACACAGATGGTACTTTCTTGCCTTCACAGACAATGGTGACATGAAGAGCTCTAACATGATTCCGACCTTGAGGAGGCAGCTCCTGATCTGAGAAACTAATGACTCTGGCAGCCTGGGTTAGAGTAACAACCTTAGCCAATTGTTCTGGAGATATTTCTGAGGATACCTGTGTAGCATTCAATTCTCTTAATACGGCTTCCATGTGTTTCTTTGACGCTATCAATAATCCCCAGACAGATATAACAGCTGGAGTTTTCTTCAACTATTGCACAACCTCATCATCTGGGTTTTTCACATATCTTCTTCTCGAGCCAATGCCCCTGGATTTTCGACTCTTAGTTCAGCAGGTTTGCAGATCCTTCCTCCCCTAGTAACATGTCTGACCTCATCTAGCTCCGGCTCGTCATAAGTAATAACTTGAAGAACTTATGTCTCATAGGTGATCACCAAGGGAGATACAGACTTTCTTAGGTATGACTCATCACAGAAGATGATTTGAGGTTCAGAAACGGGTTCTAAGGCACAGATGAGGGTGAGAGGGTCAAACTCAGAATCTCCTATGGTTATGGCGTTAATGGCAGCAGGAGGATTGGCATGACCATGTAGCGGGTTTTGGGTAACATTGGATCTTGGCTGGAATGCAATGCCTTTCTCATCAATGAGTTTCTGAATTCTAAATTTCAAGGCAATGCAGTTGTTAGTAAGATGGCCGGGACCCCTGTGGTACTCACAGTGTTGGTCAGCTCTCCAATTCGCAGGTAGAGGATTGGGAGGAGTCCTAATAGTGGGTAGAGTTATGCGGCCTGAAGCAAGACATTGCTTAAGTACCTTAATGAACACATTTAGGTGTGAATGGTAGTGGTAAGAAACATGCATATTTTTATCATTTAAAGTTGTGCTACTAATATTTTTTATTGTTTCTTATGTTTTAGGGCTATTTACAGGAATTTCGAGAAAATGGAGCTAAAAAGCTAAAAAGGGCGTCGGTTTGGTCAAAAATTTAGAAGTGAATTTATAATTTATGCTTTGGCCAATGAAGTGAACGTTAGATTATTCTATAAAGTGGGCTCTGCAATTTTACAACCCTTTTTATTACAAGGGACACCTAGTGTAAGTGCATCAATGGTAAAAAGGGGCGTAAACATCATAGCCCATTGAAATGGATGGTTTGGATTAGCTATGAAAATGATTTAGAGGGGACACTTGAGTCATAAATGCCCATTAAATGAATGGTTTTGATCAACCCAATGAAGTGGGCGCACATTTGTGTAGGATTGTAACAGCTACATCAAATGGATGATCCGAACCATCCATTTGATATTTCAGCGTTCTCTATTGATAATTATAGCCCCAAAATTTCTACTTTTACAAAGGCTAACATTTCGGCAGATTTTGTCTTTGTTCGTGGGCTCACTTGTAAACAGATTTTGTCCTCATTTACATATGGAGGATTGCATGTTAGAGTGCAGCTTCATCCAAAAAGAGAGCTAGGATCATCCTTCTGTAGGCTCGTCCTCATTATTCAGCTACCACTTTGTGGGTCCCACTTCTGATCGATCCAACCCATTCATTTGAGAGGCATGGTTCGGATGTTGTGTTGAGTCCCACCAAGGGATATGGCATTTAAGCTCAAGATTAACTAGATACATGGGAATCAAGCATATTGTATCTAGAAGTATACATTCCATGGGATTTGATAATTTTAGCTCAAATATAAACTAGACATCAAGTGAGATATCTAGGGAACCTTTTCCAATAGATATAACAATTTAGTGCGATGTGTCAAAGTCTAATACAAATCAAGTTTTAAGCATATAAACTTTGGATTTTCAAAAATATAAACATTTAAGCACAAAATATGGATACATGGCATTCATGCAAGATAGACATTTTTGTATCCAAACAACCATGTTCATATGATATAAACATTGAAGCACATCCCTACATCTACTAAGTCATAAATAGATCAAGTAGAGAGTTTTGGAACCCAAACCATCTTGGGTCCATGCAAGTTTGTTCTGTGAAATAGATCATCTTTTCTAATCCACACATACTTGCAAGATTTCACAAACCTAAGTCTACACATAGATTTGTGATGACCTAATCTACCACAATAATCACATGAATCATAAGAATAGGTAGATGAGAATCTAGATGAACAATTACAAGAATGCATAGGCACAAAAACATGTTTAGCGTTCATTTCTTGTAGGAATTTGTTTTCCAACTCAAGATTTTTATTTTTCAATCTCATTTCTTCAATTTCTATTTTCAAGTGATTTATTTCATGAGATGAGGATGTTTTTACTTCATCTTCTTTATCCATCAAGATTTTGAGTTCCTCCATTAATTCAAAATTTCTCTTTTCAAGAATATTGTTATCTTTAATCAAATTCTTTTCTTCATTTAGCAAATTTTAATAGTTATTTTCAAGGTTTTCAAATTCCTTAGAAATTGAGTTGAGAGAGTTTTTAAGTTTTTGATTCTTGGAGACTTCAAGATTTAAGGCATTATTTAGTTTCTCACATCCATCAAGAAGTTCTTCAATTGTAAGAGGCTCATCCATATCAAAATCATTATTTTCTTCATTGTTGTTTTCTAATGCCATAAATATTTAACATTAAAAATATTTTCAATTGAGGTCCATATTTCTTTGGCATTTTTACAATTAGCTATTTTCTCAAACATATGAGAAGATAAGGCACAACATATGGCATTCATAGCTTTTGAGTTCAAGCAATATAATCTTTTATCATGTTCACTAATTCTCTTAGATTTGGAGTTTAAGATAAAATCATTTTCAATCACTTTCAATAATTCACTATCTCTCTTGAGATAAGACCTCATATGGATCGACCAAGATCCATAGTTGGTTCCATCAAAACAAGGAAGTCTAGAAGCCATTAGATTACCAATATAGATCTTTTCTCTTGAAGAAATTTGAAAGTTCAAAAATCTATATAAGAGCCTTTAGCTCTAATACCAAGTGAAATCCCACTAGGCAACCCAAGAGGGGGGTGAATTGGGTGTCTTTAAAAAAATTTATCATCTTTAAAAACTTTTGTAAGATTAGTTTCAAAATCTTAAATGAATATCCTCTCTTAGACCTTTTGTCAAACACTTGTTAGATGGCTTTTGAAAACCCTAGTTGATTATTCCCTTTTTAATCTTTCTATGAAAATACTTGGTGGTTGATTAAAGATTGTAAATCCCACAACAAGGTAAAGGAATTAGATGAATGGTTTCTTTTAGGCATTTTATCAAACACTTGGTGGAAGGCTCATGCAAACTTAATTAACAAGATTAAATGAGCTAATTAGCAAGGTACTAGATAAGCAAGTTAATTACCATTGCTAACTACTCACTCAATTCTAAGTGTATAAATGCAAGCACAAATAAGAGTGAGGGTGAGAGAGATAAATACCACACAAGAGACGCGAAGATTTATAGTGGTTCGGTCTTAACCCCAAGACCTACTCCACTCTTCTCAAGTTTTGTCTCATTGAGGAATCCACTATCTTCCAAGGAACTTAAATACGGCGTTCCTTTCGCCTTGTACAATCCGAGCATCCAAGCTCCAAGGGTCTTAAATACGGCGCCCTTTGTTGCCAAGTTTATAATGAAGAAGAAGATTAAAGCACACTCTTTAGCCTCTTGAAGGCTTGATAGAATGTAAAGCTCACAAGAGTCTCTCAAAAATAATTACAAAGATAAGCCTAGGTCTAATCTCTTTAGATATTCCCAAATTGAGGCACAAGGGTGTTTTCCACTCTCTAATATGTTTACAACAAGTTTAGGAATGAGAGAGATTGGTTCACATGCTTAGGGAACCCATATATATAGAGAAAACCCAAAACTAGCCGTTACAAGGGCATTTCTGTAATTCTGGGCAACTTCCCAACGGATCTATTTCAGGGCATTTTTGACATTTTCTAGATTTCAGACTCGGTTTTGTAAAATTCATATCTCACTTGTTTCTCGTCGGATTTTGACGTTTTTATACTCGATTTGAAAGGAAATGGTGAGCTCTTTCTGTTAAAAATATTTTAAAAAATATTTAAAAATATTTAGGATCAGTTATGATAGGATTTATGACCTGATCTCAAAATTCAACTGCTAAGTGTGCCGATTTGAATCTTTTACAATTCTATGCTATCTATGGCACCGGAGCTTTGGTCCACGGGTCTTTTTCTTATATTCTAATATTGTTTGGGACCTTATTAGTGACTTGATTATGCCTCAACAAGGGATACCTAAGTGGGATTAAATTATACAATCTAACACAAGACTCATTACTCACATCTTCAACTTTAAAGCTCATCTTCAAGTCTTGGTCTCTTGCATGGATCACTCCTTCAAGTTGGTTCAAACTCCTTGACAAGTTGTTGATCTCTAAGCTTTGGCCTTCATCGATCTTTCTTTGTTTGTTCAGTGATTTGAGATGACGAATGTTGAGCTTCTCCTTAGTTGATCCTCCAAGGTATGATTGATCATTTGTATACTCTAGCTCCTTTGACACGTGTTTGGTTCATCTTCAAGCATAGGCCATCAATGGTGTGTGCTAGCATGGATTAACCTGTGAATTTCCTGTCCATAGCACAACACTCAAGGCAAACAATTAGTCCATAAAAAACTAATCAAGTTGCGTTTGTTAATAATCAAAATAAGGTGATTGAATGAACCCATGGGGAACCCTTGGGCTAACAGATCAAAAAAATAATAATCCAAATTCGTCATTTTTCTCTCTCCTCGCAAAAAAAAAGAGAAAAAAACCTCCTCTCTCTCTTGATGTGTGTTCATCTCTCTCAAGGGTTCTTTACAAAAGGGATTCTTGAATTCCCTTTTCTTCTTCAACAAATCACACATCAAGGATCTTTGGGGTCTTCTTCATCATATAAAAGGGTGCGACAAAGCGTATACCTCGGATCTACGCACCCTAGAGACAAGGAGCGTGATCAACGGTAGGATCTTTATCTTTGTAATATCAAAAGTAGAAAAGCATGCTAGGGATTTACTTTTGATAGATCAAATCAATGAATTTTTTCTTGACATTCCAGTATGTTATAATAATGGACATATGTTTTCAATGAAGTTCTTTGGATGCATTTTTTATGAATTTTTCTAGATACAAAATGTGACACTTGTTTGATCTATGTCTAGCAATATTTTACATGTTAGCTCATCTAGTTGTGGATGCTAAATACATATGTGTGTTCTTGAACTTAGATAGATTTTTCTAAGAGATTATCAATAATGTACAAACTATCTAATGAGAATATAAAAGTGATTTTTTTTAAACTATAGCATGGGAATGATATGATCATTAAGTACATAAGAGCAAGGATACAACTTTTAATAATCAAGTACAAGTATATGTATCCAAGTTCATGGATTGAAATGATATAACATTTAACCTCATGTGGTCTAGATACAAAGAATGCAATATTGAAATAGTATCTAGAAAGAATTCATATGATATAGGAATTGAAGCACAACTCCATATATCAATAATTTTAAACAATGATGTGAGTGGAGAATTTTGGAACCCAAATCACTTTGGTTCTTACTAAGCTTGTTAGTGGAAGTGTGTCTTTTCTTACCCAAACAAACTTGTTTGATTTCACAAATCTAAGTATACACCTAGATTTGTGATGCCCTAATCTACCACAATATGAACATGAATAAGTAAGGGGAGATGAAGAGCAACTAGAACCCCAAGAAACCACAAGAATACATATGTGAACATTTTCAAAAAATAACCCCGAAAGGGGTTATTTCTTGATGAACGAAGCCAAAAGTATATCAAATCATGTCCAAAATTTGTAAAATCTTGTGTCCTAACCAATGTTTTGATTTCCAGACCACCCAAAAATTTTTGGAATTTTTTGAATTTTGTTAATCCGGTTTTTAATTATTCTAATTTTAGGATATTTTTAATAAATATTAAACGATTTTAAAATTGATGAAACTTTCTAGAATTCAAGTTTAATTATAAATGGAATTTTTTATGGAAAATAATTTTCAAAAAAGACATTTTCTTTACTGTTTTCTAATCAAATCTCCGTTTTACGTGCCGTAATTCTTTTTCACATCAAACTATTGAATTTTTGAAATTTTTCTTTACACACCAGTAACATAGGTTACTGGAATGTTAGAGAAAACTTTTCAAAGGGTTTCATAATGTTTTGATATAGTTTTACAATTTATTTTAAGAAACAGGTTTTTGATTCCTAGGAAGCAAATTGATCTTTTCCATTTAAAAATCAATTTTATGAAGGATATTTAATTTTTAGGTTCTAAAATTTTGATAGAAAATCTTATAATTTATTTAATATCTACTGTAATTTTTTATTTATTTTAAGATACCATTAAGTTTAACTTTTAATTGATTCTTTGAATTCATCCGATGTTGGTGTGATTTTTAATTGATATCAAATTATAATAAAAATCCCTGATATTTTTACATTAGCTTAATCTCATGATGATATTTGTACTGTAAAGGTTTGGATTAAGTTGAAATTCATATGCTATAAGTTACTGTGTTAATCTACAATCTGACTTGAATTTTAAAAAATTCGAAATTGTTAGTAAATCTTGATGAAAATTTATGAAATCTTTTCAGTAAGCTACAATCATTCATATCTTGTTACTGGAAAAGTTTCAATTTATTTGGATTTCGATTGCTAAGGGTTTCTGTGTAATCCTAGTAATCTGGTCTTAATGTTATTAAATAACAACTTAATAGAAAATCAACACAAAAGTCAATAAAAATCTCCAAAAAACCCTAATTTTTCATCATATATTTAACCTTAAAATTGTTTGAAACAAAAACCCTAGAGGTTATAGATTCCCTTTGTAAATTGCTATGCTATGACAGTTTAACTGCCGATATCGCATTCATAATCGTATACTAATTGTGATTGCTCCTACATAATTTGAGCATGTAAATTATAGTATGCTGTTGGCTCCGAGGTCCACTATCCACGGAAATCCTGAGAATCATGCCAGGCAATAATATACTATAATTTATGTGTTAAATTATACAAGGATTGAGAGGACGATGCCCTTCCATAGATGCAACTCAAGGCTGAAATTTCCCAACCATAGAGCCTTTGATATTCCTTAGATGTTAGGAATCGAAAATCTTTGAAAAATTAAAAATTATTTACTTAATAAATTAAGATCATTTGATCAATGCTTTTGAAACCGTTGGATTGCGGTCTCCTATCATAGGAACCTTTAGGGCCCCCTTAGGAACACTTACGTCACGTCATGTCCTAGGTTTTAGGGAGTCCTAGAGTTAGGAGTCCAGCCTCATCACTGTCGCTTGCTATGGATAGGAACTGTGCCATAAACCTAGTTACACTAGTAACCCAATTTTTCCACAAGACGGGCCTAGTTACCTACGATATAGGTTAACTAGCATTAGTCAAAGGGACGTCTTGCACTTAGCTAGGACCATGTAGCATCTTAGATGAAGTCCTAGGATAATAAAATCTTCAACTTGAACTAAATAATTTCTCTTAAAACTGTTGAAACAGTCATTTAGTCTAGATCGGTGTCCCACATGAGTTAGGCATAAGTAACTTAGTTTAGATGCACCGAACTACGTTGACTCTGATCACAGTGAGGCTTGGGTACGTATGCAGCTTGGATGCTTGATGGAATACCAATCACGAGTCGGCCCCACACACAAACGGTGGGGTTTTGTATATTAGTTTTTTTCATAAATTCTTAATTAAAATATGTAGGATTTTCCTCAAATTAGTATTTTAGGAGAATATTCACTTAGATTTAATTCAAACAAATTAAGAAAACCAAGATACACATTAGGGAATACATTGAAATTAGATCTTAGGATGCATGTCATGTAGCTCGCACATTAATATAGAGTTTAATGAGCCATTTAAAATAAATTCAAAAGAGTTAACTTTTGGAATTGAAGATCGATTATCGGGCAGGAATGGTGCATGTTGTGGCAACTCCCCATACCTTCCATTCTCGTAACCAGGTAACGAATCTAGATTTCTGATGAATTATGAGTCCTAGATCCCTCATCTAGGTGGCGACGCTATCATTATCTTTTGCGTGGAATTCAGATTGCCTTAGTGATTCCAAGTTCATGGAAAATATGAATTAAATCACACCTTGCTAGGCTCGGCGGCTTACCCCTGCCCTTATGGGTACTGGGTTGCACATTTGTTTGCACCCTATGGCTTGGTTGCTACCTACTTGGTTGGATAATTAAAATCAATAATAAAAAGCACACGCCATTCGCGTGGTTATGAGAGACCAAGAGAGCGAGATGCGGCTCGCGTTTCCCCTCTCGCGGGATCGGGTCTCATAGTTTGGCGACTCTGCTGAGAATCACCTAACTTCACTAAAATTTCAAAAGATAATTTGTTTGAATTTATTTTAACTGGCTCGTAAAAAACTCTATCTTATACCTTATACTTGTTAGATTAGTTTGTATGTTTTATTTTCTCATCACATTTTACTCAAATTTAATCTAACAAAACCTGAAGGCATCATAGATTCCGCAAACTTATTGCACACACTTACATCACTTGCATCTAAAACCACGCATCTCACATGCACAGACGTCTTATTAGGAACCCGGAGTGTTATCTAGCATGGTTGACTGGAATTTTATCACCTGGTACCTCTGTGCTAGAAAAGCATTCAACTCTTACCCTAGCACCTTTATGGTGCGTAAACGGATCTCTTGTTCACGTACTGATACACCGGACACTGGTACAGTATATCGAACACGGATTCGCGCTAAGGGAACTCTTGGCCTTACCCCTAGATTAACCCACACATGCATATAGTATACGAACACACGTGCACCACGAGTGTGAGCCTAGCTTAGGATATCCTACCCATTTGTGTCTAGATTAGATCGGTCCTTAGGTTCACAAACAAAGTCAAGAGTCGAGATTCTTTCTCTACTCCGCTAGATTAGATTAGGGTTGATGCCTTGTTAAAATGTAAAAAGATTAAAAAACTTTTCCTTTGGGATTAGGATATAAATCCCACCTTCCCAAAGATCACATAGGATTAGTCATTCCTGACTTATCTGTTGAAAGCAATCCTATGTAATCTCATCTAATCTTTTGATTGTGTGTCTTTCATTCTTCTATCATACGATTCGATCGTATCTCCATACCATCCCCTAACTGGCAGGAATAGAGTCTCAATCCTTTTGATTATGCAATTCGGATGATCTGATCATACCTGATCCAGATGATCTAATCATACTTTCATCTTTGGTCTCTTCTTACTCTAGGGGTAACCTTTTTCAAGATTATTTTGCTAAATCCTTCAGAGTTCATTCTCATGACCCTTAAACTAGGGGCATTCCCTAGTGCATTTGTGTCACCATCATCATGTCTCAGTCATTGTAAGATTCATTCTGTCATTCTAATTGCTTGTTTAGCGCATAATCATCTTTCAGTCATTAAGTAGAAAGTGCACATTGAATGTCAAGCTTACATTTTATATTCCTTGTTTCCATTCCAGGACTGTAATAGCCATGTCTAATATTTCTCGGGTCCGGATCAATTCATTATTATAAATGAGGCCTGGCTCTCCGCAACCTTCTGTTGTTGATCCAGATTCTACACCACCTCCTCCGTCAGCTCCTATGGAGGAAAGCTCGAGAAATACCCGGTCCAATACCACTGCTGATACCTTGGCTCTTATCCTCCAACAATTGCAAGAGCTTAAAGAAGAGAATCGCTGCATCAGGGCTCAATTGAGTGAGATATTTGGCTCAGCTGATGTTACTTCTAAAGGCAAAAGTCCTAGCTTCTTCATGGAATATGGGCGTGCTCAAAGTTCCATGGCCATGGGTTCAGAAGGATTGATTCTGAATCTCTCTAGACAAATGGCTGCCCTCGCGCAGGAGATTCATCAAATGAAGCAACAAATGCAGACCAATTGTTTCCAACCGCAGGACTCCAAGCTCCAAGATGATAGAGCACAAAGTTTTGTTATATGGAACTCGGCCAGTCAAAGCTCTAAGGAACTACTCAATTCTCTGACTCATGAGCATGATCACGAAGGACCATCCAAACTAAATCCGATAATCGAGCTCAGTAGTAGCATTGACGATGACAGTGACTCAGATGTCG
The DNA here is from genome assembly GCF_043159265.1 of Tasmannia lanceolata. Lineage (NCBI taxonomy): Eukaryota > Viridiplantae > Streptophyta > Magnoliopsida > Canellales > Winteraceae > Tasmannia > Tasmannia lanceolata. Next base: position 28,526,312 of record NW_027518684.1, on the reverse strand, counting down.
GAGGAGATCTAAACGTAGTATTGCCAGAAGGATTCCTTGATCCCCTGTCGCCGGATGATCTCGATGGTTACATGACCCAGGGTTAACATAAGGAACACCCAGGGTTAACAAAGGGAACAAGTCTAGTTATGAGCCAGCTCTCCCCGAGCCTCCAAAGCCAGACAGTTGCAGCAGTCTTAGTCCTTTTGTTATTTTAATTAAGTCCAGTCATGATGTCAAGTCCAGTTATCAAGTGCAGTCTTCTAAAAGTTCGAATAAATTCCTAGTCCAGTTGAATATTTTCTTATTTTTATTTTTGAGTCAAGAATGTGAATCCTGAGTCTGTTCAGGATAAGTCTTATCAGATGTAGTTATTTTCAATTCAATGAAATTTGCTTCCTCTATACATTTCAACGTGAGCTTCTGACTTTAATAAACAATGAGAATAATACTCCCTCCTCGAATGAGGAAGAAGATGCTGACGAAACTCCTCTTGAGTTGCAGCCTATGCTCAAACAAGAGGAGGAGCGCCGAGCTCAGCTTCCAAAAGAGGAAATTGAAATGATAAACATTGGCACTGAAACTTTGATTCAGTAAATGCCTATTGGAAATACATTGCCCTCTGAAGAGTGTGAAGAATTGGTAAACCCATTTTGATGATAAAGAGATGGTCCAATAAGCGCTACCATTAATGCCAGGAGAAAGACCTAGATAGAAGGTTCAAGCAAGAATGAAGGAAATGAATGTCACCTGCAATACAAGGGGCATGGATTGGAAACAACTTCTATATCTCCAGTCAATGGCCCTGGTCACAGGTTTCACCAGTGACAATATAAAGCCATCAAATTCAATATGAAAAGTGCAAGAGCAATCATCTCAGAGCGATCATCAAAATATCAAGGGCCATCGATTCAAAGATGAAATGATGTCCCAAAAAATTAGTATGCACTCTCAAAGTCAGATTACTTATCAATATCCAGAAGGAAGAAGAATCATTATCTCTTACCGGAAAATGTCGTCAAACTCCGTGAAAAAAAAATAAAAAAATAATAAGTACCAGAGGAACTCTAGTAACCTAGATCGATTCCCAATCTGAACATCGGGAGGCTTCCTTTGGCCGAATAAATCCCAAAATCATAACCTAGTGTCAAAAGAATACCGGTTTGCAAACCCTTTGAGCCTGAATGAATTTTCCTTGAAAACTCATCAAACTAGGGGCATCTGCCCCGAACTACGCGAGACCTGATCCCTACACTGGGGTACGTAGGCAACTCGGTTAAACCGAGTTCGGTCGATTCAAAAAAAAGAAAAGAAATTCAATCGTTCCAGAAAAAAAGAGGGACAAGTTCCAAAAGAAGAGAAGTCAATCATTCCAGAAAGAAAGAAAAAAAGAAAAATCAATTAACCTTCAAACAAATTATCTTCAAACTAGGGGCATTCGCCCTGAACTACGCACGACCTGATTCCTACCTTGGGATACGTAGGCAACCTGTCCACAGGTTCGGTCGAAATATTTGTTAAACCTTAAGCTATTCTTTGAAAAGCCCTATCCTACCTATAATGATCTAGGTCCCGAAACACAAAAAGTGAAAAATAAAAAAAAGAACAGAGTTTGAAGATCTGCTAGACTGAAAACTTGAAATGGCCGTCTAGGCAAAATTTAAGATCATTCCTCTGCTAAGTTTAAAAACTCGAAAAGGCGGCTTAAGCAAAAGCTAAGGGGATAGCCTGCTGGATCAAAAACCTAGAAATGTGGTTCAGGCAAAAGTTAAGGCTAACACGGTCCGCCAAGTTAAAAACCCCAAAGAGGTGACTTGGTCATGGTAAGAGAATCATTATAAGAAGGCTATAGCCGGTATCAAGACTGAAGATCAACAGAAGTTCAGGCAAATTCAAGTGCCATCCTCAAAACTGGGGGAATTGAAGCTAAGCAATCTTGGGAGTCGTAATTAAATCCTTGAGGCATTACTGTTTTAAAGAAAAAGTTCAGTGCTTACCAATTGAGAAACTATTCCTCGAAAGGATAGACTTACCAAACAAAATATTAACTAAGTCAGAAGCATCACTCTATTTGTCAGTATAGTCAGTCAATCTTTGTTATTCTAAGTTCACTCCTTCAGAGCTCCTCAATCCTTTGAGTAGTGCCTTTTATCTAAGTTTTCTCTTTAGAAAGAGTCAATCGTCGTCCTTATGTCCAAATGATGCAACTGTCTCGGTGAAGGAGGCCCGGCCTCGTCAGCTCCCTGGGATTGTATCTGAAGGAGCTCGAGAATCTAGTCAAACAGCTTCATTTCAAAGAAGATCATACCCCAGGAAGGCACCTTAAGCTTGGAAGAACCTCAGATGCAATGGTGGTTGAGCCAATTTCTCAGAAAGATGAACCATTAAAATTCAGAATTTTCTTCCAGTTAGTTAAATACTATCATGGTCAAAAAATATTTATCTAAACACCTGTAAAGAGGCAAATCCCACTTTTCCATGTTAGTATTCAAGAGAGCCGCTGTTCTAGATTACCAATTTCAAGTATTTAGATCATAGTTTCAGTTATCAAAATTCCCAGAAGACAAGACCAACAGTCTCTTTGCGAAAAATCTTGTTGAAGCTTCATGAAAGTGTTCCTAAGCCATTCTCGTTAGTTATGCTTCTTCGTTCCTAAGGTTTGTCATCTCATTATTCGTCAAAGTCTTAGTTTCCAATATTTTTATCGGGCACGATCTCTATTATCCCTGATTTCATTCAGTTCAAAAAATCTAAAATTCATCAAATCCAATCTTACGTCAAATTCAAATTCATCAAAAATCTCTAAATTCTTCCTTGTTGAATTCATCAATCGAAGCTATTTTGTTTCTTTGAGCCCGTTTGCGAACGGTATTGCATTTTTCGAGTCCGTTTGGGAATGGTCTCGTATCTTCTTCGAACCCGTTTGGGAACGGTGCCTCATTTTTTGAATCCATTTGGGAATAGTTTCTTATCTTCTTCGAGCCCGTTTGGGAACGGTGTCTCATCTTCCGAGTCCATTTGGGAATGGTTTGTTATCTTCTCTGAGCCCGTTTGGGAACGATGTCTCATTTTCCGAGTCCAGTTGGGAATGGTCTCTTAAAATTCTTCTAGCCCGTTTGTGAACGGTATCACATTTTTTGAATCCATTTGGGAATGGTCTCTTATCTTCGAGCCCGTTTGGGAACGATGTCTCATTTTCCGAGTCCATTGGGAATGGTCTCTTATCTTCTACCTGCCCGTTTGTGAACGATATCTCATTTTTTGAATCCATTTATGAATGGCCTCATATCCTCTTTGAGCCCGTTTGTGAATGGTGTCTCATTTTCTGAGTCCATTTGTGAATGGCCTCATATCCTCCTTGAGCCCGTTTGTGAACGGTGTCTCATTTTCCGAGTCCATTTATGAATGGCCCCATATCCTCCTTGAGCCCGTTTGTGAACGGTGTCTCATTCTTCGAGTCCATTTGTGAATAGCCTCATATCTTCTTTGAGCCCGTTTGTGAACGGTATCTCATTTTCTGAGTCCATTTGTGAACGGTGTCTCATTTTTCGAGTCCATTTGTGAATGGTCTCTTATCCGCTTTGAGCCCGTTTGTGAACGGTGTCTAATTTTTCGAGTCCATTTGTAAATGGTCACTTATCATCTTTGAGCCCATTTGTGAACGGTGTCTCATTTTCGATGTCCATTTGTGAATGGTCTCATGTCCTCCTTGGGCCCATTTGTGAACGGTGTCTCATTTTTCGAGTCCATTTGTTAATGGTCTCTTATCCTCTTTGAGCTCGTTTGTGAACGGTGTCTCATTTTCCGAGTCCATTTGTGAATGGTCTGTTATCCTCTTTGAACCCTTTTATGAACGGTGTCTCATTTTCGAAGTCCATTTGTCAATGGTTTCATATCCTCCTTGAGCCCGTTTGTGAACGGTGTCTCATTTTTCGAGTCCATTTGTCAATGGCCCCATATCCTCTTTGAGCCCGTTTGTGAACGGTGTCTCGTTTTCCAATCTATTTGTGAATGGTCTCTTATCCTCCTTGAGCCCGCTTGTGAACGGTGTCTCATTTTCTTCTCAAAACCGTTTGAGAACGATCTTTGTTCCTTCTCTTCAGAATCCATTCGAAAATGATATCTCATTCTCTGATTGCTTATTTGTGAACGGCGTCGCATCGAAATAAAATGCGTGACTTTCGCTCTTAGATTGAATTCATTTCTCCATTAATTATGAACTACCAGCTCATGGTAGCGAGAATAAATAATTTTTTATTACATTTCAATTCTAGGACTTCGTTTAGGGTCTTGCATTAGGGAGTATATGTTTGCGTCTAGGTTGCATTTTGTCTAGAGTCCTTTGTTGATTAAAGCTGCTCAAAATGGCTCTGTCACTTTTGCTTTGGTATTCGATGACTACGTCATCTCTGCCAAAGAGGGGCATTTGTAGACACCCCCATTTTGCTATACTTTAAAAAGGAAAAGATTTGGTAGTTTGTCAAGTTTCGAGTCTGTATTCCACCTAGGATTCAACATCTGCGCATTTTAGGGTAGATTTTGCATCGTTGAAGATATTCTGAAGTTGATTCGCGGTCCTAAAGGTTTCTAGGGTGTTCCAATGGTATCTAGAAGACGTAAAATTAAGTTTTCAAGCAAGTGAAAAAACCTGTTATTTTTGGGATTTTTAAGGTTTCCTTCGTTTTCGCCCATTTTGCACTACAGGGGTATTTTGGTCATTCTCGATGTGGCTTGTCTGACCCCCGAGTTATATTTGAGAAATCTTGAGTGATTTTACAAATTTTGAAAAAGCTGCTATTTTTAGAAACTGTTGGGGCTTCCACATTTTCATCATCTTATGGATATTTCAATCATTTCTCATATATCGAAAAGCACCTTGAGGGTAAGGCTGATGGATTAGGAGTAATTTCGTAAGATTTGAGAAACCTACTAAATTTAGATCTCTCAAGATTTTCTGTTAGTCTTGCACTTCGGGGGTATTTTAGGCATTTTCAACATATCATATTTGGTCTCTAAGTTGTGTCTAAGTTGTGTCTCGCCAAATTCTAGCACCTCAGGGTAATTTGGTCTTTTCCTTTGTAATTCCTTTGATCCCCGAAATATGTCTGAGAGATTATGAATGATTTCTTGAATTTTGGATAACCTGCTAAATTTAGAATTTCTCAAGGGTTTCGCTTAATTTGGAAATTCTGATTGTTGAGGGCATTTTGGGTATTTTCAGTGGATACCAAATGATCATTTTTAATAATGCTCACCGAAATGACCCAATTTTAAAAGTTTCTATTTTTGAAGTTTGACCAAAAAGACTTTCCATTTTTAATTTTCCCTTTAGGGGTGAACCAATCTGAGGCTATTTTGGTCGCATTTGGATGTCTAACAGTCAAATAGGGGCATTTTGGTCTGAAAAGTTATTCTAAAAAAAAGATGGCCCGATCATGTGTGAGGGACGCACCATAAATGTCAAATGAGTTAGGTCCATATATAGAATGTTAAATTTAGAAAGATTTTATTGAATTTTTACGGAAAAACCCGAAACCCGTAAGAAATGGCCCATTGGGCTAAAGCCCGCAAAGATGGAACTCATGTGGGTTCACCCATATGGGTTGACCACCATGGTGGGCGCTCCACATGGCTGACCCACATGAGTTGAGCACCCAACCTTGATGATGTCACAATGGTGACATCATATTTGTTAAAAGAAAAATAAAAAGAATAAAAAAAGAAAAGAAAGAAAGAACGAAAAGAGGAATGATTGCTTAAAAAAGTTTTCTTCCAAAGAAGCAATGTGGAATGGGAATAGCCTCTCTTGATTGACAAAAAATTAAGATTGGAATCAAATCCAATTTAGAAATCAGAAAGAAAGAAAGCAAGAGGGGAAAATTGGAAACAAGCAAAAATGGGAGCTCTGACATTGGAAACTACTTTTTCTCTCTTAACCTTAGCTTTTTTGCATAAAAATCAAAGCAAACAATCTTAGGAAGGGTCCAAAAAAATAATAATCCAAATTCGTCCTTTTTGTCTCTCCTCGCAAAAAAAAAAGAAAAAAAAAGAGAAAAAAACCTATTCTCTCTTGATGTGTGTTCATCTCTCTCAAGGGTTCTTTACAAAAGGGATTCTTGAATTTCCTTTTTTTCTTCAACAAATCACACATCAAGGATATTTGGGGTGTTATTTGGGTCTTCTTCATCATATAAAAAGGTGGGACAAAGTGTATACCTCGGATCTACGCACCATAGAGACAAGGAGCGCGATTAACGGTAGGATATTTATCTTTGTAATATCAAAAGTAGAAAAGCATGCTAGGGTTTTACTTTTGATAGATCAAATCAATGAATTTTTCCTTGAAATTCCAGTATGTTATAATATAGATTATAAGTTTTCAAAATCCAAAATTTTACCAAAAAATTAATTTTTCTCCATTTAATAATGATTTTCTTTCGTTTTTTATTAAATATGGATTTAAATCGGATTATTGAAAGCAAGTGTTTGAAAAAGTGGGTTTCTTTAAAAATTGATATTTTTTGGGATTTCTATAAAATAAAATACTACTGGAAACTTAATTACCAATCGCGGTTTGGACGTTTTAATTTTAATTCTATTTTTCAAAAAATAACCCCGAAAGTAGTTATTTCTTGATGAACAAAGCCAAAAGTATATCAAACCATGTCCTAAATTTGTGAAATCTTGTTTCCTAAGCAATTTTATGATTTCCAGACCACCCAAACATTTTCGAATTTTTTTGAATTTTTTTAATCCTGTTTTAAATTTTTTTAATTTTGGGATATTTTTAATAAATATTAAACGATTTTAAAAATTGACTAAACTTTCCAGAATTCAATTTTCATTATAAATTGAATTTCTCATGGAAAATAATTTTTGGAAAAGACATTTTATTTACTGCTTTCTAATCAATTCTCCGTTTTGCGTGCGATAATTCTTTTTCACATCAAACTAATGAATTTTTGAATTTTTTCTTTACAAACTCGTAACTTAGGTTACTGGAATGTTAGAGAAAAAGTTTCAAAGGGTTTGATAATATTTTGATATAGTTTTACAATTTATTTTAATGAATGTGTTTTTGATTCCTAGAAAGCAAATTGATCTTTTCCATTTAAAAATCGATTTTATGGAGGATATTTAATTTTTATGTTCTAAAATTTTGATAGAAAATCTTATAAGTTGCTGTGTTAATCTATAATCTGACTTGAAGTTTAAAAAATAAGAAATTGTTAGTATATCTTGATGAAAATTTATGAAATCTTTTCAGTAAGCTACAATCATTCATATCTTGTTACTGGAAAAGTTTCATTTGATTTGAAGCTCGATTGCTAAGGGTTTCTGTGTAATCCTAGCAATTTGGTCTTAATGTTATTAAATAACAACTTAATAGCAAATCAACACAAAAGTCAATAAAAATCTCCAGAAAATCCAAAGTTTTCATTATATATTTAACCTTAAAATTTTTTGAAACAAAAACCCTAGATGTTATAGATTCCCTTTGTAAATTGACTATGTTGTGACGGTGTAACTGCCGAGATCGTATTCAAAATCGTATACTAATTGTGATCGTTCCTACATAATTTGAGCATGTAAATTATAGTATGTTGTTGGCTCCGAGGTCCACTGTCCACGAAAATCCTGAGAATCATGCCAGGCAATAATATACTATAATTTATGTGTTAAATTATACAAGGATTGCGAGGACGATGCCCTTCCATGGATGCAACTCAAGGCTAAAATTTGCCAACCATAGAGCCTTTGATATTCCTTAGATGTTAGGAATCGTAAATCTTTAAAAAATTGAAAATTATTTACTTAATAAATTAAGATCATTTGATAAATGCTTTTGGAACCGTTGGATTGCGGTCTCCTATTCGTAGGAACCTTTAGGGCCCCATTAGGAACACTTACGTCACATCATGTCCTAGGTTTTAGGGAGTCATAGAGTTAGGAGTCTAGCCTCATCACTGCCGCTTGCTATGGATAGGAACTGTGCCATAGATCTAGTTACACTAGTAACCCAATTTTTCCACAAGACGGGCCTAGTTACCTAGGATATAGGTTAACCTCCATTAGTCAAAGGGATGTCTTGCACTTAGCTAGAAACCATATAGCATCTTAGATGAAGTCCTAGGATAATAAAATCTTCAACTTGAACTAAATAATTTCTCTCAAAACTGTTGAAACAGTCAATCAAGTCTAGATCGGTGTCGTAGATGAGTTAGGCATAAGTAGCTTAGTTTAGGTGCACCGAACTACGTCGACTCTGATCCCAGTGAAGCTTGGGTACGTAGGCAGCTTGGATGCTTGATGGCATACCAATCACGAGTCGGCCCAACACACAAACGGTGGGGTTTTGTATATTAGTTTTTTTTTATAAATTCTTAATTAAAATATGTAGGATTTTTCTCAAATTAGCATTTTAGGAGAATATTCACTTAGATTGAATTCAAACAAATTAAGAAAACCAAGATACACATTAGGGAATACATTGAAATTAGATCTTTGGATGCATGTCATGTAGTTCACACAATAATATAGGGTTAAATGAGCCATTTAAAACAAATTCAAAATAGTTAACTTTTAGAATTGAAGACCGATTATCGGGCAGGAACGGTACATGTGGTGGTAACTCCCCATACCTTCTATTCTCGTAACTAGGTAACGAGTCTATATTTCTGGTCAATTATGGGTCTTAGATCCCTCATCTAGGTGGTGAGTTTGTCACTATCTTTTTCGTGGAATTCGGATTGCCTTAGTGATCCCAAGTTCACGGAAAAGGTGAATTAAATCATACCTTGCTAGGCTCGGCGGCTTACCCCTGCCTTTATGGGTACTGAGTTGCAAGTTTGTTTGCACCCTATGGCTTGGTTGCTACCTGCTTGGTTGGGTAATTAAAATCAATAATAAAAAGCACACGCCATTCACGTGAGTACGAGAGACCAAGAGAGCAGGAGGCGGCTCGCGGGCCACACCCCTCTCTCGGGATCGGGTCCCACACTAAGGAATACCAATGGGTCTAATATTGGCAAGTTTTCACCTTGAGTTGCATCCATAGAAGGGAATCATGCTTTCCACCCTTGAATAATTTAGCACGTAAGTTATAGTATGTTATTGCCTTGCATGTTTCTCAGTACCCATAAGGGCAGGGGTAAGGCGCCGAGCCTAGCAAGGTGTGATTTAATTCATCTTTTCTATGAACTTGGGATCACTAAGGCAATCCAAATTCCACGAAAAAGAGAGTGACAGAGTCGCCACCTAGATGAGGGATCTAGGACCCATAATTGACAAGAAATCTAGACTCGTTACCTGGTTATGAGAATGGAAGGTAAGAGGAATTACCACCACATGCACCATTCCTGCCCGATAATCGGTCTTCAATTCCAAAAGTTAACTCTTTTGAATTTGTTTTAAATAGCTCATTTAACTCTATTGAAGTGCGAACTACGTGACATGCATCCTAAAATCTTATTTTAGTGTAATTCTTAAATGTGTATCTTGACTTTCTTAATTTGTATGAATTCAATCTAAGTGAAAGTTCTCCTAAAATTCTAATTTCATGGAAAGTTCTAAGTGATTTAATTACTTTAAATTTAAGGATTAATTTACAAAACCCCACCACTTATGTGTGGAGCCGACTCGGGCTTGGTATGTCACTCAAGTATCCAAGTTGCCTACGTATCCCAACTTCACTAGAATCCGAGTCGATCGTAGTTCGGTGCGCCTAAACTAAGCTACTTATGCCTAACTCATCTAGGACACCGATCTAGATTGGATGGACTGTTTCAACAGTTTAAGAGAGATTATTTAGTTCAAGTTGAGTAGCTTTTATTATCCTAAGACTTCATCTAAGATGCTATATGGTCCTAGCTAAGTGCAAGACGTTCCTTAGACTAATGCAGGTTAACCTACATCCTAGGTAACTAGGCCCGTCCTATGGGAAAAGTGGGGTGACTAGTGTAACTAGATCTATGGCACAATTGCTATCGGTAGCAAACGGCCATGATGAGGCTGGACTCCTAACTCTAGGACACCTTAAAACCTAGAACACGACATGACATAAGTATTCCTAAAGGGGGCTCTAAAGGTTCTTACGATGGAGACCGCAATCCAACGGTTTCGAAAGACATGGGATAAATTGATTCAATTTGTTGAAGTTAATGATTTTCAGTTCCTTAAAGGTTTCCGAATCCTAAAATCTAAGGAATAATAATGGCTCATTGGCAAGTTTTCACCTTGAGTTGCATCCATAGAAGGGAATCGTGCTTTCCACCCTTGAATAATTTAGCACGTAAGTTATAGTATGTTATTGCCTCGCATATTTCTCAAGATTTCGGTGGACAATAGACTTCGGTGCCAATAACGTACTATAATTTAAATACTCAAATCTTCAAGAATTGATCGCAATTAGGATACGATTATGAACACAATCTTGACATCTAAACTATCTTAGCATGGCCATTTTACAAAGGAAATCTATGACCCCTAAGATTTCTATTTCAAATGGCTTAATTATGGAATACAAGATAAAAAGTTAGAGTTCTCTAAAAATTTTCAAGGTGCTTTGAATTAATTTGGATTTTTAAATGAATTTATCACAATTGGATCAGATTAATATTTTTACAAAGCATCCTATAGCTAATTAAGTTACCTGTTCCAGATATTTTAACATATGATGTGTTCTTTCAAAATATATGCTTCTTGAATATTTCATGATTTTAGAGATTACAATTCGATTTTTAATTGATTTTCCACTCTTGGTTCAGATTGATGACATTACACTAAAACATATAGCAAACGAATTCCAAATCCAACCAAACTTTTACTAGAACATTCTCAGACAAATAGAAAATTATGAGAAAACGTTCAGACATTATTTCGATAAGTTTTGATTTTTAACAGATATATTTATGCTCTGGTCAGAGCAATTAAAAATTAATAAAACATATTACAATATGCCCAAAATTCTCGAGAAATTCACAGTATAATTCTTACTGGTCAATTCACCTTGTTATCAAATTTCAGATTTGAAGGAGTTTCTTTAGTGATATGTCCTTCATATACATGAAAATCAGTGATTTTACCAAAACAGTTCCAGTAAAAATAATAAATAAATTCCAAATATTTTGAGAATTTTTGTATGATATTCAAACATTAAAAATGTTCTGAGGACCAAATTTCAATCACTTTCGAATTATTTTGTTATATGAATAGTTTTTAGAACCATCAAAATCCTATTTCCGGGTATTTTTTGAACGAATTTTTGAGCCATCAAAACAAATGATATCTACCGGAATTTTTAGATTTTTGGCGTTCTTTTAACCTCATTAAGACTCAGAAAACATAGCTTCGCAAACAATCCTTGGTTTTAAAACACTCACTTTGTAAAATGATTCAAAAGCCACTAGATATCCCAATCGATTAAACACCCAATTTTCTCATATAACGATTCCTTTTTTTACCAAAATCGATAATCAAATAAACTGACCCACAAAAATCATATTAGATCATGCATGGTAGATTTTACGAAAATCATGAAGAAAACAAAGAAGAAACGGCCCTAAGCATGCTTTTCAACCTTTGATATTATAAAAATAGAGGAACCTACTGTTAGTCGCGCTCCTTGTCTCTAGGGTGCGTAAATCCGAGGTAGATGCTTTGTCGCACCCTTTAATACGCACTAGAAAACCCCTTTGATGAAGTTGCGAACCGAAGCTATGTGTGAAGACCCGCAGAAAGATGGTTGAGGGAGTCGGAGAGATATATGAGAGAGAGATTGTGAGAGATAGAGATGAGAGAGGGTAGAGTTGAAATCTAGTGAGAGAGAGAATGAGAGATGAGTGATGAGATATGATAGAAGGTTCGAGTGAGAGAATCGAGAGATGAGAGTGATAATGAGAGAGGGTTGGAAGATTCGAAAAAGAGAGAGAGAAAGACCTCTGTGAGATCAAAGATCCCCCAACAATTTGGTCGTTCTCTTTTTTATTTGCTCTTCAAAGAATGAAAGTTTTTATAATATCCTTCCAACCACCTAATTTTGTTTCCTACTAGATAAGAAACAAAAGAGGGTATAATGGGAACCTTCTATTCTTCCTAGCCTACACAAGATGCTAAAAACTCTGCCTCCTATTTCCTAAGAAAGTTATGGCTAAAAAAAAACCAACTTTCCACTATGATGCATCCGAACAATGACCTTCTCTTTCATCTCTAACATTTCCTAAAGGTCTTTAATGTAAATTAGTAAGTTGCTTATTTTAATAGCATTTGATATGCCCATTACAGCAGCTGTCCTCTCTCACTACTGTTAAAAATAACACTCCTTTTGTCCTATCCTTGAATAGAAATTCGTTGGGCTCTCTCTCTCTCTCTCTCTCTCTCTCAACGAGCAAACCGACTCAACTTGGATTACTTTTTTCTTCAAATGACGAAACTGCCCCCTGCCACATTCATCTAAAGTTCCCCAAATTGCTTTCCATAGGACGATCTAACTGTGCATTTTCGTGGGCTGATCCGAGCCATTCATTTGATGGTTGACAATATAATTTGGGGGCCTCAATTTGTAAATCAGACATGCCCTCTAAGTCTCTCTCATTGGATGATCTAACTAGTTCCTTAAAGTTCAGATACAAGTCAACAGGGCCAGTATTTTATCCCACTAACGGGCCAAAAGTTCCATACTACCCCCACGACGGGTCCAGAGTTGCTAATTGATTTAATCCCATATGGCAGGGTCCACAAATAACCAAGCCTCCATAGAATTTTCCAGAAACTATGTCTAAAGTCCATAACAGATAGTTTCAAAGGTTCAGATTTCAAAACAGAGATTCATCATAGTTATTATCAAATGTTCCGAGTAGTGGTGGTATCATAGTCAGAGAGGTTGAATTATGGACGTCCAGGATATTGGCGGAGGTCCGTCTGCACCCTGAAAGGGTGGATAAAAATAACTGAGAAAATGGCGGTCGTCCGGGACATAGCAGACGTTCGTAGTCTTTGGCGCATGTCTTAATTTCAAATGGCTATAATTGGCGTACATCCGGCACTTCGTCCGCATCGCATTTGAAAGCCAAAAATTAGGGTTTTCTTTGTGACTTGCTATTTAAACAACTTCTTGGGAAACCCTAAACACAACTCTTGCATTAAGAAACCCTAGCTACCATCTTCAAAGCTTGAAAAACTCTCACCTACTGCAATCTTCATATTGAATGTGAGATTCCTCCTCATTGATTTCTCTAGTGTGCCATTACATTAAATCTTCTAAGAGAGATCTTTTTAGGGTTGTTTACATTTAGTGAAAAGCAAGAGCAATCATTAAGTTTCTACATTTGTATATGCCTATTCAAGAGGCTTGAGAGCTTTTATTCTTTCATCTACCAATGTAAGAGAAGGGTTGTTACCCTTGGTGAGTTTAAAGACTCGGAGTTTAAAGACACGATGAGTTTAAAGACTCGTATTTGTAAGGAGCCTTGAAGCCAGGCGTTGTGTGGTCTTCGGATAGTGGACAACCTTGAGTACGACCTCAAGAAGACTGGAGTAGGTCTCTTTTGTCGACCGAACTACTATAAATCTCGGTGTTCTTGTAGTGTGCCTTCTACTCTCTCTCACATTATCTCTTAGCAACCACATTGGTAACATTCTAACCTTCTTACATTGCAAATGCTTTTCTAGATAATAGATTTGTGAATCTTAAAGAGAAGAACTTTAAAAGAAGGATTTTCTAAACTACAATTTTTTATAAACCTAATTCACCACCCCCCCCCCCCCCCCGCTTAGGTTGCCTAGCTCATTTTCACTTGGTATCAGAGCTTTGGACTCTTAAAATAAGATTTTGAATCTTCAAAATTTTACAAGAGTAAAACATCATGGCAACCTCCTCCGGAAATGTCGAAGGACAATCCGTGACAAGGCCACCATATTTTAATGGGACCAACTATGGCTATTGGAAAACTAGAATGAATTTTTTTCTTCAATCACGTGATTATGATATGTGGGAACTTGTAGAAGATTGATACATTCCACCTACAACCGAAAGAAGTGAGAGGACAGATGCTCAAAAGGAGTGAATACACTTTTTTGTGCATTGTCTCCCGACGAATTTAATCGAGTCTCTACTTGCAAAACGGCCAAAGATATTTGGACCACCCTCGAAACTACTCACGACGGAACCACTCAAGTTAAAAAGATCAAAATAAATCTTTTGGTTAGTGATTTTGAAGCCTTTAAAATAAAAAATGATGAATCTATTTCCGATATGTATACCCGGTTCACTAACATTTTAAATTAGACGGAAGGGCTAGGGAAGACCTACAAATGAAGAAATTGTGAACAAACTACTTCGATCACTCCCCGCCTATTGGGATCCAAAGATCACCGCTATTGAAGAATCAAAGAATCTCGATACTATTCTTCTAGAAGAGCTCGTGGCGTCTCTTATCACCCACGAGATGAAAATAAAAAAGAGAGCGGATCAACAAGGTCACAAAGATGATACTAAGAAGAAAGACGTTGCCTTCAAGGCAAGTGCGGAGAGCGATAGCGAAAGCGAAGGAGAATAATTTCAAAATCTAAGAGAGGAACTAGCTCTCCTTACAAAGAAGTTTCGTCATTTCTAAAGGAGAAAGAAAGGAGGTTTCAAGAAGGATAAGCCATCATGGAGAGAGAAAGATGTAAAAGAAGATGATCCTCCAAGATGCTATCGATGCAAGAAAGTCGGACACATCCAGCCCAATTGTCCCTTAAACAAACAAGAGGATAATTCGAGAAGAAAAAAGAAAGAAAAGAACAAAAGCTTCAGTGCAATTCGGGATGGTCTCAGTTGCTCATCGGCAAGCTAGTCAAGAGAAGAAGAATAGGCCAACATATGCTTCATGGCACTTGATTCCCGTGAAGAAGAGGTATATGTCGAACCCCTTAAATCCGAAAATGAATCATGTCAAAATGAAAATGATATTGATGATCCTTTTACATATGATAAACTATTTGAGGTTTGTGAAAAGTTTCAAGATGGACTACTTCTTGAAGTTTCAAAAACCATGAATCTAAAGAGTTCACTTGAAAAAATTACCAAAGAGTTTGGAACTTTAATAAGGGAACAAGATCTTCTCGTCTATGAAAACAACTCTTTAAATCAAAGGATTGACAATCTTGTTATGAAAAATAATGAATTGAAGGAGGAAAACAAAAAGCTTTATGATGATATTGAAAAACTCTTTTATGAAAATAAAGACTTGAAACTGGATAATAACATGCTTCAATTGAAATTTTCATGTGGAAAGTCTAAGCTTGATGAGATTCTTGAAAGGAATATTTCTAATGGAATGGCAGGTTTGGGATACCAACCATTTGCAAAGAAAGAATCTTACAAGAATAAGTTTGTCCAACCGTCTAAACAAAAGAGAAACTCAAGATCAAATACAAAAACTAACTCTTTTGTTCCTACGTGTTATTACTGTGGAAAACTTGGACATAACAATTTTGCTTGCAAAGTAAGAAAGCAAGTAAATATAAAGTATATTTGGGTAAAAAATGATGAGTTGTATGATACTAACATTGAAGGACCCAAAAGAACATGGGTACCTAAGTATAGAAAATGAACATTGTCATTGTAGATTTGTGTTAAAGGAAATATCACAACCGACAAATTGTGTACTTGGATAGCGGGTGCTCAAGACACATGACCAGAGACCCATCCAAGTTTTCTTCCATCACCATAGGAAATCAAGGTAAGGTCACCTTCGATGATGACAAGAAAGGTAAAATCATCGGTGAAGGTACAATTACTTTTAAAGACATCACTATATCTTATGTTTTGCTTGTTGATGGTTTAGCTTTGAATTTACTTAGAATTAGTCAACTTTGTGATGTTGGAAATGAGGTCACATTTAAAAATGATAAATGCATTGTAAAAAGTACACACAGTGACACAGTTAATTTCATTGCCACTAGAAATGATAATGTTTACACTCTTGCAATGGACGAACTCACATCACAAAATGTAAAATGTCTTTCTTCTATTGATAATAATTCATGGACTTGGCATAGAAGATTAGGGCATGTCTCCTTGGCTATTATGTGTGACAATTGTATAATTTTTATGATTCACTAGTTTCACACACCTTTGGTTTGCATGGTGCACTCAAAATATACAAGAATCTACTCAAAATTGGATTGTATAAGTCAAATCTGCTCATTTTGAGTTTTCTGGGCAGACGGACACTCGCCGTCTCCCGAACGTCTGGGATAAAGCGCTGAAGCACGGACGATGGGTTAAAAACCCATTTTCACTTTCGTTTCTTATCTTTTTACCTTTTCTCCTCTTTCTTCCTTTACATCCTCTGAGTCCATCCTTCGTTTGGCACTGATTCGTCCGAATTTTTGCTTCCTCCAGCGTGCTTGCTTCATCTGGCGGATTTTTCTCTTTCCGTCTTCGCGTTTTTCATTTCCCTCTTACTCCATATTCTTATATTATGCCTCGATCTCGCAACCGCTCAAGGTGAAGGTTCCTCACGAGGAAGAAACAAGGGAAAACATGTTCGCGATCGAGATCGATCTGCCTCTCCTCCACCGCTGCCTCCTCAAACCTATTCGGAGCTCATGATTCAACAAATCCCAAAGAGAAAGATTCTGAGCTGACGACGAGTCGACACCGAGGCTTACGAACAATTTCCATTGTAAAAGACTTTACCACTCTTGGATGGGAAAGTATCCTCTCTTACAGTCCGTGGTGCATATATCCCTCTCTCGTTGATGATTTTTATACAAATCTTCGAGTTTCCGAGGGCTTGGGTCTGTGTCAATTAAAGGGACTAAAAAAACATTAGAAAATCTTACCTCGGCCTTGGAATTTCTTGGATCTTCAAAAAGAAGACTTTGTAAGTGTAAGAGTAATGATATGGACTGTGAATGATTCAATAATGGAGATTCCTTGCCATATATGTTCATTTGTACGTAGATCGTATCTATCACAAGACTTGTGATAAGAGAGAAAGATTTCTGGTCGGACCCATTTGTGAAAGAGTAAAGTGAGTGAGAAACATAGTTGAAAACAAGACTCTCACTACTAAAGTTCGTCATAAAAAGGTAACTCTTTCAATAGACGAATTTGCCAATGTCTTTGAACTTTCCAATGATGGAGCCCAAGTTTATTTTTGGCCAAATGACGACATTTATTCCACCGGTATCCCATCTCTCACCGTGTTCTCAGGCATTTCTAAACCCTATGATCCATCCACTCAGGTCAAGACCCATGACCTTTCCGAGACTGCCCGTATTTACCACCTGATCATTTACAATAACATCACCCCACGGGCCGGGTGTAAGGATGTGGTACGCCCTCTAGAGGCGTTTCTTACATTTGCTCTCCTTACGAACACCCATGTTAGTCTCGCCTGTCATTTTTTGACATATGGTAAGAGTCCCTACAAAGGCATACACTCATCTTCCTTACGGTCTTCTTTTGAACCGGTTATTTCAATTCCTTGACATTCCTCTTGAAAATGTCAAATCCTCTACTGCCACTATAGATATCGACCAAACTACTCTCCGTAGGATGTGCATTCCTCAGTTTTTAGAGAACATTCCTGCGCATGGTGGTCCTAATTTTGGCTGCTATGGTTTGTTGGATGCTATAGCTTGAACTCATTTTGATGGTTGATATGGTCTGACATGAAGCTAATTTATGGTTTTTATTGTATGGCTGACATATCTAATGCGTGGATGGTATGAACCCTATATGGCTGCTTTAGATGTTTGCCTCACTGACCAATGGATGTGGTTGATATGGTTAAATAGTCTGCAATGTTTTGATCTATTTGAATGGCTTGAAATGTCTTGATTGCTTGCACAAATTATATGATTTAGTTAGAAGTTCCCTATACTAACTGGTGCATCTATTAAGGGGGAGCTTCTATTGAGGGGGAGCAAGCTTTATATGTTACATATCTTTAGCTTCTACCTCGCAATCAATTTGGGTTTTGCCATCAACCAAAAAGGGGGAGAATGTAAGTCGGAAGGCTTTCGCTCACCAATGTTTTGATTGAAACCAAACCCATATTGATTGAGTACGTAGAGTTGTTTGCATATGATATGAACATGTTATTGCGCTGAATACAAGCAAGACATCATGGACATCACAAGTGACTTTTGAAATCTCAACGATCACAGACTAAAAGGTCAATCGAAGACAACAAAAAGATTGAACAGGTTAATGCGCTGAATGCAAGCAAAACATCATGGACATCACAAGTGACTTTTGGAATCTCAACGATCACAGACTAAAAGGTCAATCGAAGACAATGAAAAGATTGAACGAGAAGATCGAAGACTCAAGAAGCCCAGAAGAGAAGCTGATCTCATGAAACTTAGTATTGTATGTCTCTCTTGGTTGATTGGGTATATGGCACATTAGGGAGTCCTAAAGTAAACTTAAACATCTCTAGGAATCACACTCCCCTTCAAATCCGTAGTAATTTTCCTCAAGAAATAGAAGTTCAAATATCAAGAGAAATTTTGGATGTCCGGAATATTGGCGGACGTCCGTCTGTACTCTGAAATGGTGGATAAAAATAACCAAGAAAACGGCGGTCGTCCGGGATATTGTGGACCTCCGTAGATGATCTTTGGCACGTGTCTTAATTTCAAACAGCTATAATTGGCAGACGTCCGGCACTTCATCCGCGACGCGTTTGAAAACCAAAAATTAGGGTTTTCTTTGTGACTTGCTATTTAAACAACTTCTTGAGAAAACCTAAACACAACTCTTGCATTAAGAAACTCTAGCTACCATCTTCAAAGCTTGAAAAACTTTCACCTACTCCAATCTTGATATTGAATGTGAGATTCCTCCTCATTGATTTCTCTAGTGTGCCATTACGTTAAATGTTCCAAGAGAGATCTTTTTAGGGTTGTTTTCATTTAGTGAAAAGCAAGAGCAATCATTAAGCTTGTATATTTGTATATGCCTATTCAAGAGGCTTGAGAGCTTTTATTCTTTCATCTACCATTGTAAGAGAAGGGTTGTTACCCTTGGTGAGTTTAAAGACTCGGTGAGTTTAAAGACTCATATTTGTAAGGAGCCTCAAAGCCAAGCATTGTGTGCTTTTCGGATAGTGGACAACTTTGAGTGTGACCTTAAGAAGAGTGGAGTAGGTCTCTTTTGTGGACCGAACCACTATAAATCTCGGTGTTCTTGTGGTGGGCTTTCTTCTCTCTCTCTCTCTCTCTCTCTCTCATTATCTCTTAGCCACCACATTGGTAACATTCTAACCTTCTTGCATTACAAATGCTTTTCTAGATAATAGATTTGTAAATCTTAAAGAGAAGAACTTTAAAACAAGGGTTTTCTAAACGACAATTTTTTATAAACGTAATTCACCCCCCCCCCCCCCCCCCTCTTAGGTTGCCTAGCTCATTTTCAAATTGCTCTAATGCACGACGTACACTTAGAGTAGTATTTTATTATGTACTAAGCTTTTCAGCTTACCGTGGTTTATAATATTTTTAGATTTTGACCCTTGTACGGAGAAAGAGGAATTGGATGCTTAGCTTCTGAACCAGTTTAGCTTGGAGAATAATTAGATATTTTATTTAGTTTGCGTAAGTAGTATGAAACATGGAGTAAGAATACATGTATGTTTATTTTATCATTCAGGGGAGAGTTGAGATTTGATTCGATTGTATTGGATTGATATTATTGGGATTTTGATTAATAATGAGTATGGATTTGTTTAAGTTTAATCTGTTATTGGTTTGTGGCCTTTTATACTTGTGGGATTTATCTTGCAGTTGTACGACGCTGTCATGTCCTACGCCCAGGGTAGGGGTTTGGAGCGTGACATTAAAGGTTTCAATTGAAGCATTGAGATGGGGTTTTGGTTGCATGGAAGGCTAACAACTCTTTGGGTGTGCAAAAGGAAGGCTATTAACAGTACATAGGTCACTGGCTTACGCATAGGTCTCTCTAGGCTAAAGTCGAAAGATGGTTGGGACATAGACGAGGCTAAAGCCTGTGGGTTTTGGGCAATCATAAAAAAGATAATAAGGTGGTCGTTTGTGGATAGGAATAAATATGCAGAGGGTGCGAAAATTGGGTAGTTTTCAGGACCTCAAACTCGGGAGAAGAGAGGGCTGGTTCATGTGCCATTGGAAGAGTTAAGTGCCTAAAAATCAGGCGATTTATGCAACTTTCGGGTGGATGAAAATCGACCTGCAATTGGGGTGTTGGGATGGTTGTCAAGCAGGTAAACGGCCGCCTCTATATGGATAAACTTGAACAAAAACAAGTTAGAAATCCTCCATATAGCAAATAATAAAGTTAAGAGGATTCAAAACAAAACCCATAGAACCTCAAGCACCTCTTGTGCAAGGGGGAAAATAAAACTAATTTTATTTCATATTCAAAGCCTATTGAATGATTTACGATGCTTCCCATTTTATAGATTCTGGTTGACGTACCATACTAGCAAAAGGATTCCCAAAACAACATAAACTTCTTTCATAAGATAAAAACAAACACAGATTTGCCCAACTAAATTTCTTAAAAATTCTACTTGTTCTAAGATTCCTTAATACCCGCAAATTCCTAAATAATATCTACATGTACACAAACTCTAGGATTTAAAATAAAGACTAAAATAATCTCCAATAAAAAGAACTCTATTAAGCTCTTTGATGAATGCAAACTGTTGATCTGCACGCCGTCTCGACCTCTTAGCGATCTGGGGTGATCGGCCTATGGTTATAATGATCGGGAAATATCTGGTGGTTGATTGAAGATTCATGTCATTTGACACTTGATCAGATGGCTTGGCGGTTGATCTAAGAATCCAAATTGACCCAATCACGTCTTCCAAGCTTTTGGGCATTGAAATGCGAGATATGATCAATCTGATCGTGGATTTGAGTCTTTTGGCCATCGAACTACTGTGATGCACCTGCATCCTTAAACAGAAAGATAAGGAGAGGAAACAAGGTTTAATCTAATAAAGCCTCGTCAAATGGAAATTGCAGAGAACACACCTCTCTCTCTCTCTCTCTCTCTCTCTCTCTCTCTCTCTCTCTCTCTCTCTGCTTCTAATTTAGATGCAGATTGGTAAAAACAAAACCACATAAATTTGATTATGATTTTGAACCCTTACATTTATTTTAAGAAACATAGAAATTCATCCATGATCTCCTTATAAGAAAACAAATACACTCTCTCTATGAATATAAGCATTACCCAAGACTAAGACAACTAATAGGGAAGACTGGTGCAGGGCCTTTTATTTTCATCCATATTAGATACTAAATTGGCTCACATGGATAGGTTAATTTATAGGCTAGGCTTGTAAGGTGGCTTTTGGTACGTAATCGGAGCCTTCATTGCTTGTAGAGTTGGCTTCTTCTTAAGGCTGGTCGGAGGCTTTTAAGGTGGTGTAGGTTGCTGGGGCACCACATAAGTAGGGTTCTCCTGAGGTGGTGTAGGTTGCTGGGGCACCACATAAGTAGGGTTCTCCTGAGGTGGTGTAGGTTGCTGGGGCACCACATAAGTAGGGTTCTTCTGAGGTGGTGTAGGATTCACGGGCACCACATAGCGAGGGTTCTCCTGAGGTGGTGTAGGATTCACGGGCACCACGTAAGTAGGATTCTCATTCTCAAGTGGCTTATAGCCATAGTCAGCCTGAGAGGGAGTGCTTAGAAACACCACCCCAAGGACAAACACTAACAAATGTGGAAGGAGGGACATGTTTGCTTGGTGGTAAAAGCCTTTAGAGGGAGTTGTCCTTTTATAAAGACTTCGGGCGTGTAGTAAGGGAAATACATGACGACACAACATGGCTTGGGTCTTGTCTGTGGTGGTTAGCTGGTAGAAAAAATGGTTAGTCAAGTTTGTATCTTTGTGTTAAATGTCTATGGGCCCTTTTAGTGTGAAAGACGGGGAAGGGATGCCGGTTCTTAGACGCCAAGAGGGACTGCCTCCACTTTCTCGCTTTCTAATTTATATGCCAAGGCAGTAGTATGTTTTGATAATTGTACTAACTCAACTGCTCTTTTATTAGTGGTATTTTTGCCAAATAGTCCCTGAATTACAAAATTATTGCTAAACAATCCTCACAAATTTCATATTTGCGAAAAGGTCTTCCTTTTAGAAATTATTCACCATAACATCCCTGAAATGAACTTTAGTTGCTTTTCACGGTTACAATTTTTAAAATGACAAGATTACCCACTACCCCCTTTCTCTATCTCATGATATTCATAGTAGGTCCTCCACCTTTGGTTGATCAATGCCGTCCATTTGATAGGCATTGTGTTAGGTATCTAATACACAAAAGTTCTTTCTAATTGGACAATCATAGATCCATCAAACTGTATTTTTGGTTGTTAAACAAGGACGTTCAAAGATTACACATAATCAATGGATTATATTCCACAAAAAAAAAAAAAAAAAAAACAGATAGCATATTAAATTGTCCAATTGTCCTGTTTTTTGGCCTTTTGAGTTTTGACAATCCAAAGTAAGGTCATTCAGATGGACAGCCGAGATGAATCGAATTTAGGACCACTATTAAGAGTGTTAAATGTGGTGGCTTGCTTCTGGCAATTCTCATTGGGGTCAAATATTACATAGTGCATCCTATTACCTTGTCTTTACATTACTGATCATTGGTAGAAATCATGAGGGCTGATAGAAGTCATAGGTGGGCCCTGTCATTCTATAGTGGTCCAACAAGCCTTTTTAAGAATTCTTCCACCGTTGATTTTGTTAGTCCTTTTTCTTGTGGATAAGATGTTGTTCTTTTTTGACATAGGGTATCCCCACCCCATTTAGGGCAGGTCTAATCCCTACGGATGCAAGCAATCACCTTTAAACCACGTGCATCGGGTAAGCCCGGGGGATTCAAACTCGCGTTTATGGGAGCAAACCCACGACACTAGCCGACGTGCCAACCCCATGCGGGTTTGGATGAGATGTTTCTCTAGCATAAGATCAAGATTGTGTGGGTTACTATGGGTCCGTTCACTTGTTTTCTTGGGAAATGAAAAGAAAAGAAAGGAAAAGAATCTGACGTGGCAAAAAGGAAAAGAATTTGACGTTTACTATGGGTCCGTTTTCTAAAGGTCAAAAGGCACCTACACAACTTTCTCGCTACGTGCCTTTTACGACGGGAGTAGGAAGTTCTTGACGACTGATTTAATAGATGATACTTGACTGACTACGTTGGTTGCACGATCAAAGTCGAGTTTACTAGAGTCTGCCTAGAATGTGACCCATATCTCTTTGGAAAATGACCAAAATACCCTAATCTAATAGTCAATTAAAGTACCTCTATCTCATAAAAATGTCGGAACTATCCTATCTCAGAGAAATAACAAAAATACTCTTAGGGGCCATTTGGATACGCAAATTTTACGATCTTGGATTTCCTCAAAATTTAGGATGCGGACAAGAGAAGGAGGAGACTGTCCGCTATGCTTCTCTTTAGAATCCTAGGTTTTAAGTAAGAAATACAGGTTTTAGAAATCTCACCCCGATCCTGAGATTTCTAAAACTTGGAAACATGGAATGATCTCCTACTCTCTTGCTGATGGAAGGAAGGATGAGAAATCAGAAAACAATGGACAATCACCTTCTTCTTTGGTCTCGTATCTGGGATTTTGAGGACATCCAAGATTCTAAAATCCGGGTATCCCCCTTATTGTTTATTTACCCCTACCTATTATAAATTAAGCGTATTTCGGTCTTTTTATGCGACCATGATATCTCTTATGAAAAAGATAAAAAACCCTACGTCATGAAAAATGACCAGAATAACCCTACTTCATAAAATAACATCAAAACACCCTAACTCCTTAGTATTTTGGTCATTATCTATGAGATAGGAGCAGTTTGGTCACTTAATGAGATATGGAAATTTAGGTTATTTTAGATAATTAAGACACCGCATGACTTAAGTCTTGCTTATTGTCGTAGCTAGTAAAAAAATGGATGGTATCTAGAATCTACATGGCCCTTTTTTGCGGAAACAAAGGCAAGGGATGCTGTTTCTGAAGAGCTACTACTTGCCTTTTACGACTACAATAAAAAGGCCTTGTCCATAGAGAGAGAGGGTACTGCCACGTAGCTTCTTGAATATATTTCCTCCATAGCGTGTGGAAGATTTTTTCACCACCAACGCCGCAACGCGTGGGGGATTTCAATCTCACCTTAATGTGGGGTTTGCACTAACAAAGTTGAGTTTGATCGAGTCAGCTTAGAATGTCACCCCTGTCTCGTAGGAAAATGACCAAAATACACTAATCTAATATAAAATAACCAAGATAACCCTATCACATAAAATGACCAAACTACTCTATCACATAGAAAATAACGAAAAACCCTTATTGTTTATCTAGCACTACCTCTTATAAATTATTCGTATTTTGGTCATTTTCTATCTCACAAAATGACCAAAATACACCTACGTCCTAAAAAATGATCAAAATAAACCTATTTAGTAAAATGAATTCAAAACACCAGCACTCCTACCTCAGTATTTTGGTCGTTATCTATGAGATGGGAGCGGTTTGGTCATTATATGACATATGGACACTTTGGTTATTTTTCAAGAGAAAAGGTATTTTGGTCCTTTTTCATGAGATAACAGCTTTTTGACCATTTTTATGAGATAGGGATATTTTGGTCATTTTTTGTAAGGAGTTGGTGCGTTATGTCGATCCTAATAGGGTAACCTTACCTAACAAAAATATGAAAGTATTTGTTAGTGTATAGGCATGAATGTGATGATAATATTATATTTCCTACAATAATAATTGAATCAAATCGAAAACACAAAGATAAAACAATTTTTTTTTATTTAGTGTATAAATGTGAATGTGGCAAGATTAGCATTTTTTGTGCCATTAATTAATTCCTGGTAGGGGTAGAATCCGTCCATCCATTAGACGCAGGACAAGTGGCATCTGGCTTATTATGGTAACTGAACTTCCCACTTGTACGCAGTGGCTAGAGAGGGTCATCTCATCCATTCTACACGAATGGCAACCCCAAACAAAAAGAAAACTGCCCTAGGGAAAAGGCCAAACCTAGCACGGCAACTCCCCTGTTTGTTCGAAGGTTTAAATAGGAACAGATTCACTTGAGAAAATTGGGTGATCTCTTAGATAAATATGGAAACTGATTCTATAAGAAAGTCGACGTGAAAGGAATGACTCATGTTAGAGTTAGTGCCCTAAAAGCGAGTACATTTCATATATCATGTCACTTTAATATTAATAAAGGCTATATTTCATGACATCTATTGGGTATTAACAAATTGAATATGCGTGATGTGATTACTATCTGACACATTCGTCCTTAGGTAGCAAAATAGGAATACCATAGTTAACGATTCACAGATCCTAGGGAGCAAGGAGATATGGTATCCCGGTTCTTTGAAGACCTTAAAGGTTCCTGGTTGGGGTCAAGATTTGACATCTCATCCAATATACGACCAGTACCAGTCTTGCCTACATGCACGTATCGAAGAGTGCCTAATCTCAGTCACTTGGGTAGTGGACCCTAATCAAGAAGTGTGGGTGAGAATATAGGATCACGTACTGAACAAGATCACACTAGAATAGCCCGTGGATAGGAGTTAGTAAGGTTATTCTACCAGACATGACCCTTTACATGTCCTTAGACCTGAGGGGTCATACTGGTCTGTGGGCCCGGCATAGATTCTTGGTCTATCTAACCGTGGTCCTTCTATCGCTCACTAGAGGGTAGTACTGGAGTCTTGGACAAACCCACGAGGCTAATAGGGATACCCGACATGAAATTCTCCACCTCAATTACGGGGAGATCATCTATGCTTTTGGTCAGAGCCGTAGGCTTA
Source organism: Tasmannia lanceolata (assembly GCF_043159265.1). Taxonomy (NCBI): domain Eukaryota; kingdom Viridiplantae; phylum Streptophyta; class Magnoliopsida; order Canellales; family Winteraceae; genus Tasmannia; species Tasmannia lanceolata. Next base: position 28,500,477 of record NW_027518684.1, on the reverse strand, counting down.
TAAAATAGCTTGGCCAAGCGCATTTGATAAATGGTTTATCAAATATTTTATTCAAATACTTGTATGTTTTTGAAATGCTTTTTGCAAATGCATTTGCGGCCCTAACTGCTTTACTGAAAAGTATACCATGAATGATTCTTGGGGTTAGTAGATATCCACAGCCCGTAGGACCCAACTCAGTAGATGTGGAATGGAGAAAGGAATTGCACATATTAGATGTGATTAGGGGTATGTTGATTTGACGATCATCTTCAATGTTACGTCTCAATGGAGGCCACTGATCTAATGTGATTGTAGTTGTTAACTATGGAGCAAGATTGCAGTGGGGCCCATCATTGGTTCTGCAAGGTCAACCGTCGGATCCCTACAAAGATCCCACTCACAACTCGAATGACCCATCTATATCCTTTAGATAAGGGTTCCACATTTACTAGATTGCATAGACGGACTAGTTTCATCATATTTGACGCAAGGGGAAATATTTACTTAGTTCATTTGGTGTACACATACCATAGGACACATTTGGAATACCTAAAGTAGCTAATTGTTAACTTAGGTGTATTTTGGGAATTATAAAAACTATGGATGGAGATTTTATCCCATTGGATGTGAGAAATTAAGTTTATTTAATTAGATAATTAAATAATAAGTGTTTATTTAATTACAAAAAGAGCTAACAGACATCGTCCACTAAAACAACAATAACTCACTAACCACTAGGCCAAATCGAGTAAGTAAATACTCTTTGGAAAATAACATTCAAAGGGACACAACTTCCTAGTTTATGACATTTTTAGATTTTTTCATCTAATGGCCCAAAAACAGGCTTCAAAATCGATCAAGATGCACGTGCATCAGGGTGGGCCTCACATGTAAAACGCCCAGCTCGAGTAAACAATATTTTTTCAAGGTTGAAAATATTCCCAATTCTTGTAGGAAACCTCCACAGGTTCTCACTTTGTATTGGTTTCCAATATTCAAAGTCTAGTTAACTAGTTTTCCCAATTTGAGTCAAATTGTGAAAGAAACTTTAGAAAATTTTTAAAAGTAGGAAACCAACTCTATGTAAAGCATCAAAGCACATTTTTGAGGCTAATCAAGGCTGTAAAATTCATGCGCCCTCCTTAGAAAATTTTCCAAGAGTATCTCTCTCTTCTACTCTCAAGTTTTTTTCTCTATCTCCTAGATTTTCAATTCTAGTTCAAATTGTTTTGAGAAAACCTAAAGCTCCATCAAGAAAATTCAAATTCCCATCATCAGGTACCGATATAGATCAGTACATATGTTTGAAGAAAAGTACTTCAACTTCCTTTTGCGCAATTTGAAGGAATCCATTGGTTCAACTTGCGGGTCTGTGGCGATCGGATCGTTCATGGCCATTCGAGGAGTAGATCAAGCAGAGAGTGATATAACGGTCAATCACAAAGGTACTTTTGTGTTATATTTTTATTTGGACCACCATTAGATCATCTAGACCCTACGTTCATGGGTTAACGGGCATAATCGACGAGAAATTTTTTTATTCTATGCGATTTTTATTTCCTCTATGCATAACGATTTCGCTAGGGAGTGAAAACCCTTCTAACAACTCCCACACAGGAAACTATCTTAAATACGTAAGACTCTATAAATGGACCTCCACGCTCAAAATTAAGTACGATCTCTCTTCTAGGCATTGTTACAATGCTTCATTACCGCTTTGGGATCCTTGACACGTGTTCTTTGACCGCAGCACGTGCACAGATTGAAGCTCTACTGAAGTGAAATTGATCAGAGAGGATTTCAGCACTAAAAGATTGGCGTCATTTGTGGGACCTCCTCTAACTTTTCAGATGAAGAACCCCCCACCCAGGCAGTATGATCACTAGAAGCCAAACCCACCAGGTTCTAATTCTATGAGAGTTCTTCAGCTGGAGGAAACCAACTTCCCCTTATTAAAAAATCTCTATCTTCTGCTACTCCATCCCCTGCCAGGCCTACCTTGGAGCAGTTCAATGAACTATCCCGGTGGGTAGTCGATCTGATGGGGATCTTGCGTCCTTGTCTAAAATGCAACCGTTAAAATGATTGTATCAATGAGACAGCCTACACCATGAGTAGCCGATATTCCGGATCCAATCTCTAAATCAGAGCCTGGTGATCAACGAATAAATCCTACGTGCATATGTCAGCAGAGGAATGCTTCACCCTAAGCCTCTGTGTCAAGTTGAGCGACGGCCCATCCACAAGTTCAGGGCGCAACCGCCAATCCTTACATCGCCTATCTTCAACACAAAATCTAAGGAGATGAGGCCCATTGGATGAGTGGGAAGAGGACTATCCACCAATTACTCTAGCAAGAATCGTCGGGAAAATCCCGACAACCTTTAAATGCCCAAGTTTAACTCCTATGACAGCACTACCAATCGTCTGGAACATCTTCGAACTTTCAATAGGAAACTGTTCTTTGAAGGTGCATTTGTCGCGATTACGTGTAATGCATTCTCCTCGACAATGAAAAAGTCGGCATATAGGGTCTATCTCCGATTTCAAAGAGCTCGATAGGGAGTTTGTTACATACTTTGCCAATAACCTCCCTCACCATAAGAATTCTAACGTTCTAATATCGATCGTAAAATAGAGATACGTAGTTCTCTTTAATTCCGAGGTCTCAAATCCTGGAGGTCGACCATTTTGTAGCCTTAACGGCTATAAGGATGGCCATCCGTAACAAGGTTCTCAAGTTCTCCTTAGCTGTAATGCCTGTCAAAACTTGGAGAAACATAATGGCTCAGGCCGAGAAATATATGAATGCTGAAGAAGCATTGACCGTGGAAAAGGAGCTAGATAACACCAAATCTAGAGAGAAACTTAGAGGAAGGAGGAATCTAAGGTCAGTAAAGCTTAGAACAAGCAACCAAGCCAAGACAACAGAACTTCGAGGAACAACCAATGCTCAGGTCCGAGGTTTCCAACGTATACCCATCTTAATACCTCCATCTCTAATATCCTCATGGTGGTCACCGATGAAAATATTCTTAAGTGGCCAAAAAAGTGCGACACGACAAGTATTACCATTCCACCAAGACCATGGCCAAACTACAACTGAGTGCTAAAATCTCATGGAAGAGATCGAGAAGCAAATAGAAAGGAAATACCTAGACAGATACCTCCAAAACCCTTTGAAGAAAGCGAATCGACCTCCAACGGAAGATCATTGATCTCCTGGACGAGCTATAGAGAAAGAACGCCTTAGGCTTACTCCAGAACCTCAAACTAAACAGCAGCGCCCGCGCCTGCTGAAGTCATTAGCACCATTACCAAAGGCCCGATAGTAGGAGGCCCAACCACCGCTATAAGAATGGTGTACTCCAAACAAGTATACTCCATGGATGGACCAAGCAAAGAACCAAAGATCGATTCGCCCAAAATTGTTTAGGTAATTTCCTTTTCTAATGAAGATTATGCCGACGTTCATTTACCTCATGGCAATGCTATAATCATGACTATGACCATTATGAACTTCAACGTCGAGAGAATCCTCATCAATAGTGGAAGTTCGGTCAACGTCATGTACTATAATACTTTCAATCAGATGAAGCTCGGTTTATACCGACTTAAGGCGATGGATTGGTCTATCTATGGATTCTCCGGAGATGCAGTCAGAGTGGAAGGATCCATTGAACTACTAGTTATCGTAGGATCCAACCCATGTTGAAGGACCATCAAATAAACATTCTCGGTCGTTCGCCTTCTTCGACCTACAATGCCATAATTGGCTGACCTGCTCTAAAAACACTGAAGGTCATGGTCTCCACCAGTCACCTCAAAATGAAGTTCCCCATCGATTACGGAATGGGAAAAGTGATGCAGCGCAATTTGGCCGAAGCGCCAAGCTCAGACGATGTTTGGTTACAGTCTGACAGAAGAGAGTGAGCTGTCAAAGCTCTGATACCATTTTAACGTAGGGTAACTTGTCGAAACAAGGGTAGCATAGTTGGAGAATCTTCTAACTTCAAGACTGGATGCAACTATGATTCAAAGGCAGTCATTCAACCCCTATCTTCCAAGGATTAAAACAATCACATGCAACCCACCTCTTTGGGATCTTCCAACAAACAGTCCACTTGCAGGCATTTGGACATGACATACATGCAACTATGCATTCCAGTGTAGATGCAATTCAGCCGAACATGAGCAAGATTGTAAAAATGCCTTGTGAACAGAGGTTCAAGGAAGAAAATCCAACCTACCCTTGGCAATTAACATTTTCACAAGCAGTTGATGCTCTTGAAAACCAAAACAATCATCCGCAGTAACTACATAGAAGCATATTAATAGGGCATGAATTCAACAATCTCACCTAATCAAGAGCATGCGTCCAATATTATTGAATTAGGCTATCAAAATCCTTGGTCTTCAATTCTACCATCAGACAATTAATATAATACAAGCTGAAACCTGGCCCCTTCACATTCAATTCTTTCCACAACTTCAAAATACTCTAAGACTAAAATCAGTTGGGCCTCTTAAATCTATTTGGGAGGATTTCGCATATGAGAATTTAGAGTATGGCAAGCATGATAAATTAAATGGTAGAAATCATGAAGGAATTACAGGACAAATTCAATGTAAAATATCAAACTCCAATCTCCATTTTCTATTTAAGTAAAATGAAATTAGCTTGATCTAATAGGGCTTTACATCCAATAAAAGATAAAATCAAGGGAATGCAAATACTTACCTGCACTGGTGAAGGGAACCCTCACAGAAATGTCCGTCCTTGTTGGGAAGTCCAACTGATAAAGCAACCATTCCGATTTCACTCGTGCAGACGTCCGCCTTTGGGCCAGTCGTTTGCCCCTGGGGACTTGTGTTTACTCTGGATCACGATTTTTCTTCGATTTTGACAATTTAAGGGTCTCTATTTCACTCGTTTCACATCTGAATTGGATGTGGCCGGACTCGTTGAAAACATTAGAATGTTGAGATTCGGAAGATGCCAAATGACTCTCTAGAATACCCTCTAGAATTTTTTTGGAAAGAGGAAACAAAGGAACTCTTCCTTCTTCAAGACTTTTTTGAAATAAAATGAAGGTAATTAACATTAAAACGAAAGTCTAAACCATTTTTACCTTGATCGATTTCTCTAGCATCCATAATGATCTCCGAGGATTATAAATTCCATTGGCTTCATGCTCGCTTCACTTTCTTCTTCTTTCTCTTCTTCCTTCTCTCTTTCTCCATTCTCTTTTTCTCTCTTAGTTAAGCGTTTAATCTACAGAAAAATTGTTGGAGATTAATATTTATACTGGTGATTAAGAAGCCCTAATCTTAAATTTTAAGTATGACTTTGCCCTCCTCTTACAATGGATTTTACATATGAGGATATCTTAGTTATTTCATAAAGTGACATACACTCTTCTATATCCATCATCATTGTTGTTGTTGGTCGATGGAACTAGAGGCCTCCACTTACGGGGTGAATCCTAATGGCTTGGATGGATCTACAATGGATACTTGTGGATAACTCAAATTGAGACAATTCATGAGTTTGGCGATATGAAGGTATTTTTCCTCGTTTGCATCATCGAGTTGTTCTAAATGCTTATCCATGCGGATGGCACACTCGTCGAGGGTGGTGGCATCAACCGTCATCGTATGCCAAACAAAGATGGCTAAGATGCCTTTGGATGGGTATTACACTGATATAGATCTGGTCATCAACCCTGTGTTGGATCTTGCACTTGAAGAGGACTCAGAGATATGACACGGTACTTGAGTCGAGGACAATTTTCATCACCGTCATCCCCTGACATAGTTTACAGGCTCCACGAGCTAGAGAGTCCCTCCATCTTCATAGTGCGAGTTATGGGGAAAGTAGGAGTATTGGTGGAGGAATATGGGCTATATGTAGTAATCTTCCTATAGGTGGTGGTATCGATTGGTGTATAACCAGCTATGCTCCATTGCATTCTTGGGTCAGGTTGGGTCGGGTTGAGCGCAACCCGAACCCAACCTGAAGAGGCATAATGCCAACCCTAACCTGATCGACTCGAGCATCAACCTAAAGACTTTCAACAAGAACCCAACCCGACCGGAAGTCACTCAACCCTAACCCGATCCGACTAACCCGATTTTACATATGTAATGATTTCATACATTAAAAAACAAAAACGGAGAAAACTCACCTTCTTCATCTTCTTTTTCTTTTTGTTAGAAATCAGCTGACGGATGCAGATGCATATAAGGGTTGGCCTCAACCAGCATATACCTGTCCTCATTGATGAACTTCCCATCCGAGCACCATCCTCACAGTTATTAAGCCTTTCCAACCAGTCTGTACCTGCCCTCACCCCGGTCAGAGCTTTTCATTGTCTTCGGTAATTCGATGTTCATCAGTCGAATCCGTTCTCTTCACCTGCAAGAAAGAAGTGGTAGGGAGAAGCAAAGGACATTTAATCTTGTTGTCTTCTCGTAACGTTGGAGGAGTGAAGAGACCAATTAACCATTTTTTGCTAGGGAATAGTGGAGGTACAATAATATAAAAATTGAAAAAGTAACTTTGTTGTCTGATTTTAATTAATTTGGGGAGTTGTGAGAAGCAAAAATTATAAAAAAAGGAGTTACTGGGGGAAATGAAGTGATAGCTGTCACTTCGCTTCATTATTTCATTAGGGGAAAAAAATAAAATGGTGGTATGGGGAGAAATGAAGTGATAGTGATCGTAGCCATAATCAAGGTGACTAGCTTTTATTGAAAGTTTAAAAAAATATGAGTTTTTGATAAATGAATTATCGACTTGAGTTTTTGTTAGCCCAAGGGTTCCCAAGGGTTCAACTAATCACTTTGTTTTGATGATTAACAAACACAAATTGATTAAGTTTTAAGGATTAATGAGTTGCCTTGGAGTTTTGTGCTATAGACAGGAATTTCATAGCTCAATCCATTCTAGCACATCACCACATATGGCCAAAGGTTGAGGATGAACCATTTAAAGGTCAAAGGCGCTAGAATATTCTTGTATCATCATGCCTTGGTAGTACAATCAAGGTGGAGCTCAAATTCAAGCATCCCAAGCGAAGTGAACATGCAAAGGAAGATCATTGAAGGCCAAGACCAAGAGAAGTGTGATTGTGTAGACACCCCCATTTTGTTCCGCCTTAATCAACAAAGAAGTTAGTGTTTCGCTGTCAGTTTGTCAGTATTCTCCATTTCGGTGTCCGTCCCTTATGCTTTCTCAATCTTTCCGATCATTTCCGCAACGTTCCGTATTTTTCTTTTCGCTAAGTGTTGAGAAGGGTTATTCAGAAGATTCCAAACCAGAGAGAGTGTGGACCCATTGGGTGGGGCCGCATTGTGCGTTTTGATTAAATTTGGACCGAGTAAGTTGGCCCGGCTAAAAGAGCATTCAAGTCATCTATAAAGGTTATTATGGTTGTCAAAGACCGAATTTTATAGAAGAAATAAGTTCGTCCAACATGGAATGGGGCCTACATTATGATGATCTAAGATACTCACTTGATGGGCCATCAGTTGGATGTATTGGATCATCACAAGGTGTTAATTTTTAGAGGTACAACCTATGTATGCCATGGTCAATCCAATGGATTGCTTGGATCATCCCATGAAGATGACTTAGAGATAAGATCGGATTGCCCTATGGAACTGATTACGGAAATGATTTGGGTTCACATCTTATGTACATTGCGGCCTATCAATTAAATAGCTAGGATCATCTTATAGAAAAGGTTAAGGTGCAGTCAACCAATTCATCGCAGCTTAATATTTGAACGGCTAAGATTGTCAAGTGGCCCCATCAGATGGACAGCTTAAATCATGCTATTGAAATGATTCACGGAGCATGACCAATTTATATTATGGCTCATTAAATTGGACCGTCTGGATCATCAGATGGAAAGATGGCAAGCATACCAACGAGCCTTCTGGCAAGCTGCTTGCAGGCAGCATTCTGTGATTATTTTCTTTCTATTATAAAATCATAACATTTTTGTAAAAGTTGCTGAGAGAAAGGAAAGGCAGATAAGTCAGCTATTCTCACTCTATATACGTATGAGCATCAATGGGGAATGTTTTGAATTAAAATGGCATGATATTAAAATAAGAGGGTTGAATGATTTTCTTTGATGGACAAAAATAGTAATACCTTACCTGCGTGTTGGCAATTGCCGATTCTTCATCAATTGTTTTTTAGAGGGTGGCTAAGGTAAGTGTGTGAGGAGAGAGGGGAAGTTTCTAAAAAAAAAGAAAAAAAGAAAGAAAGGAGAAAGGCTCGGCTCTGTAAAAAAAGGAGACTCTCGGTTTTCCAGGAAAGGGAGGAAAAACTTCCATTGCTCTCTGCTCTCATCTCCTAGCATCCTTCTCACTCGGCCGCATCCCAGCGAATTTTCACTCGGCGATCGATAATACAACAACGGCTCTCCTTCAACAGCAGATTTGGAGGGGGTAATAAAAAGAAAAAAACGTGGGAAGGGGAGGAGGGCGGTGGCTCTGTTTACTTTCTTTTGGAGAGAAATAGAGGAGAAGGGATAGCAGCACTCATACTCTTGGTCTCTCGGTGATCCCTCTTTATTACTCTCATGATCCGAACTCCCCCACTCTCACGGTTTTTCTCTCCCCATTACTCTCGGTTTCTCACCCTCTCTCTGTGTGTTCTCTGATCTCCCTCACCTCTATATCCATCTCAATAGATCCTTTTCTTCCACACGAGCAGCATATCGCTCCCCATTACCACTTTCGTCTCCCTCTATATCATCAGCCAACTCTCTCCACAGCAGTTTTTAAAAAAAAAATAAGAAGAAAAAAACGTGAATAAAATAGAGCATCTCATGCTATGTTTTTTTACACGTTCTCTCTCTCTCTCTCTCTTTCTCTCTCTCTCTCTCTCTCTCTCTCTCTCTCTCTCTCTCTCTCTCTCGCCCCACCCCTCTCGCGGGATCGGGTCCCACAGTTTGGCGACTCGGCTGGGGACCACCTAACTTCATTACAATTCCAAAGGCTAATTCATTTGAATTTAATTTAACTTGCTCATAAAAACTCTATACTTGTAGATTAGTTTGTATGCTTTATTTTCTCATCACATTTTACTCAAACTTAATCTAACAAAACCTGAAGGCATCATAGATTGCGCGAACTTATTGCACACACTTACATCACTTGCATCTAAACCCTGCATCTCACATGCACACACGTCCTATTTTAGAAACCCGGAGTGTTATCTAGCATGGTTGACTGGGATTTCATCACCTGGTGCCTTTGTGCTAGAGAAGCATTCCACCCTTAGCCTAGCACCTTATGGTGCGTAAACGGATCTCTTGTTCACGTACTGGTACGCCGGACACTGGTACAGTATATCGAACATGGATTCGCGCTAAGGGAACTCTTGGCCTTACCCCTAGATTAACCCACACATGCATGTAGAATACGAACACATGTGCATCACGTGTGTGAGCCTAGTTTAGGATATCTTACCCATTTGTGTCTAGATTAGGCCGTGGTCCATCTTCCAATGGTCACGATCTAGATACACGAACAAAGTCATGAGTCGAGATTCTCTCTCCACTCCGATAGATTAGGATTAGGGTTGATGCCTTCAGGTAACACTGATAAAATGTGCGAAGATTAAAAACTTTCCCTTTGAGGTTAGGATATAAATCCCATCATTTCCGAAGATCTCATAGGATTAGTCATTCATGATCTATCCGTTAAAAGCAATCTTATGCTATCTCATCTCATCTCTTGATCGTACGTCTTTCAATCTTCTATCATGTGATTCGATCATGTATTCATACTTTCTTTGTACTGGTAGGAACTTATCCCAATCTCGTATTCATATAAATCCTGATCATTCTTGTATCCCTTCTTTTAGCTTACAGGCACCATGTCTACTCGTACAATTCTTGATTGGATCCGTGGTACATTAAGAGAATCTCACATCTATGCCATAAGTGAGCAGGAGAAAAATCTCTTCGGCTACGTGGCAACCATTAAGCTCGATTGGGGAACTCTATGCCGCATCAGAGTGTTGGGATCCCGATCATCATGTCTTCCGTTTTGGCAACCAAGAAATGTGTCCCACCTTTGAAGAATGGTGTGCCTTATTGGAATATCCTGTGGATGGCCCTCTGGTGAAGCCATCCTGTGTACCAGATTATCGTCCTTTGTTCCTTCGCTTGATGAGTAATCCAGATGAATCCATGAACTCTTTCATGAAAGGCCAAGAAGTGTCCATGCAACAACTGATTGACATTTACCCTCCTATTGGACATATTGGTGCTGTTCTTCACTGTCCAGCCTTCTCGCTTTGCGTCAGCTGTTCTTCTGGACCTCGTTGATCAAATGGATCGTGGCGCCAATCCAATTCCTACTATGCTTGCAGAAACCATCAATGGATTGGATGATATGGCTCGTCTTCGTGCCAGCTCAGGTCCAGGTTCTTATGTTCGATCCTTCGTTGGTTCTTTCTCAGGATGTCCTGCTTTACTTCAGGTGTGGTTGTGCCACAAGCTAAAAATCGCAGCTCCTGTGCATTTCGATCATACGTTATACACCTTCAGTGAATGGCGTCATGATGTTTCTTTCGATCACAAAAATGATTGGGTTGAATGGTTAAATTATCGCCAAGAAGATCAGATTTATTGGCAAATCCCTGGAATCCAAGAAGCCGTCTTCAACACTGGAGAAGCTAACTACGTTCGCCTTCTTGGTCTCAAAAAGACTTCCTTTTATGTTCCTGCTAGGATCCTGCGTCAGTATGGAAGGGAGCAATCTATTGTGCCTCCCCTTCGTCATTTTTATCCGCCTGAGGATCTCAAGCCCAAGATTGTCAAAGCCGTTTCATCTGCTTGGGATGTCAGGATCATCAAACCTCTAAAAGAGTCAGCTGAGCAAGATTGTCCTCCAAAGAAGAAGTCTAAAAAGAATGCTTAGTTCCATGTTTAATCTTATCCGTTTATCTTTGAAAGAATGAACCCTGTACTCAAGCTTTAATGATTGATCAATAAAGTTCATCTTTCTCTCTCATTATCCTAGTCTATGCATGCGTCATTGTTTACTTCTTTCCGTGATTTTAAAATGTGTCTTTCAAATATTACAGGGAAGTAAACATCATAGCTAACCCTACTACTCCTTGGGTTCGGATCTCTTCGCGATTGGAGAGGAAATCTTTATCCCCGTCACCTTCTCTAAGAACCCCAGCATCTCCTTCTTTCCCGTCCTCATCCTCACCAATGGCAGACAACCAAGATGGTCTTCCACCTGCTGCTATTACCGATACTCTTACCTTGATTCTCCAGCAGCTTCAAGAACTCAAAGAAGAGAACCGAGTTATCAAGGCTCAGCTTTCTGAAAAGTTGGGACCGTCATTGTCCAAGGATAAAGGGCCTATGCACCAAGCAGCTACTTCAGCAGCACCTGCCCAGCCAGTGTTCATCACTATCCCTGATAAAGCTGAAGAAGATTTGGAAAAAGAGCAGTATAGCGAGGATCGCAGTAGGCCTTCTCAGTCCATGGTTGATAAGACTGTTATGGAGAAATTAGAAAGTCTTACTAGGAAAGTTCAGGACATCCAGTTTCAAGACCAGGGTGGTTTTAATCCAAGTGACCTTACTCTATTTCCGGAAATCCGCCTTCCTGCCAATTTTCAAATGCCCAATTTCGACAAATATGATGGTGTGGGTTGTCCAATCACACATTTGCAAATGTTCACCATCATGTGTCAGCCTCAAGGCTTATCTCCTGAGCAAATGGCTCAATTGTTCCCGGTTTCCCTAACCAAGGTTGCTAGGAGATGGTTCATGGTCTTGGACAAGACTCGTTACAGGACATGGAAGGATATCGATGAGCAATTCATCAGGCAGTTCAAATATGATGATGGGACCGAAGTCACTAGGAAGGATCTTGAGAGAACCAAGCAGGACTCAAAAGAGTCATTCTTAACTTTCGTCAAGAGATGGAGAAGGTTAGCGGCTCAAATGATGCAGCGCCCCTCAGAAGAGGAGCAAGTCCAGATGATTATGAAGAATATATCCTCTCAGCTCTAATATCACATGTCTCTTCAGTATTATCCAGATTTTAAACACTTCATCAATGCTGGTATGCAAATTGAGGAAGCAATGGCACAAGGAGTTTACAATAAAGGAAACCCCAATTCAAAAGAAGTTAAGACACAGACTCTAGCTAAGATCTCTGAGGTTGATAATGTATCAATAGCTAACCCGTCACGGAACTCTATGGTATTCAAATATACTCAATCAGGGATTGCAGCTCAGCAAAAGCCTAATAGGGAATTCACCCCTCTCCTGTTTCCACCATCTGTCATATTGCAGCAAGGATTGGAATCCGGCGATATGTACTTGCCTCGCATTAAGGAACCTCCTAATCCGCTCCCCAGGACATGGAGAGCGGAAGAGCACTGCGATTTTCATCGAGGATCGGGGCATAGTACTGATCAGTGCATAACTCTGAGGCATGTGATCCAGAAGTTGATCGATGAGCGCAAGCTACCATTTCAGCAAGCGCCAAATATTGCTGATAGTCCTATACAAAACCAGGTTGTACCGCCGCTGGATGATGTTTAGGCACTTGGAGTTTGAGAAGCTCAGGTTCAGTTGCAGTGATAGAGAAGAACCAGAAGTTAAAAGGCACTTGTTATGATGATGATTCAGTTTTCGCCGAGCCTCTAAAGCCAGACAGTTGCAGCAGTCTTAGTCCTTTTGTTATTTTAATTAAGTTATGTCAGGATGTCGAGTCCAGTCATTAAGTGCAGTCTTCTAAAAGTTTGAATAAATTTCTAGTCCAGTTGAGTCGTTTCTTACTTTTATTTTTATTTTTGAGTCAAGAGTGTGAATTCTGAGTCTGTTCAGAATAAGTCTTATCAGATGTGGTTTTTTTTTTATTCAATGAAATTTGCTTTTTCTATACATTCCAGTGTGTGCTTCTAACTTTAATAATCAATAAGAATAATGCTCCCTCCTCAAATGAGGAAGAAGATGCCGACGAAACTCCTCTTAAGTTGCAGCCTATGCTCAAACAAGAGAAGGAGCGCCGAGCCCAGCTTCTAAAAGAGGAAATTGAAATGATAAACATTGGCACTGAAACTTTGATCCAGTAAATGTCTGTTGGAAACACATTGCCCTCTGAAGAGTGTGAAGAATTGGTAAACTCATTTGGAGGATAAAGAGATGGTCCAGTAAGCGCTACCATTAATGCCAAGAGAAAGACCCAGATAGAAGGTTCAAGAAAGAATGAAGTGAATATCACATGCTATATAAGGGGCATGGATTCGAAACAACTTCCATATCTCCAGTCAATGGCCACGGTCACAGGTTTCACCGGTGACAATGTAAAGCCATCAATTCCAATATGAAAAGGGCAAGAGCAATCATCACAGAGCGATCATCAAAATATCAAGGGCCACCGATTCAAGGATGAAATGATGTCCAAAAACCAGTATGCACCCTCAAAGTCAAATTACTTATCAATATCCAGAAGGAAGAAGAATCATTATCTCTTACCAGGAAATGCCGTCAAAACTCCGTGGAAAAAAAAAAGCAAAAAATAATCAGTACCAGAGGGACTCTAGTAACCTATATCGATTCCCAATTTGAACATCGGAAGGCCTCCTTTGGCCGAATAAACCCCAAAATCAGAACCCAACGTCAAAAGAATACCGGTTTGCAAACCCTTCGAGCCTGAATGAAATTTTCTTGAAAACCCATCAAACTAGGGGCATCCCCCCGAACTACACGAGACCTGATCCCTACACTGGGGTACGTAGGCAACTCGGTTGAACCGAGTTCGGTCGATTCAAAAAAAAGAAAAAAAGAAATTCAATCGTTTCAGAAAAAAAGAGGGACAAGTTCCAAAAGAAGAGAAGTCAATCATTCCAGAAAGAAAAGAAAAAAAAAATCAATTAACCTTCAAACAATTTATCTTGAAACTAGGGGCATTCGCCCCGAACTACGCGAGACCTGATCCCTACATTGGGGTACGTAGGCGGCTCGGTTAAACCGAGTTCGGTCAATTCAAAAAAAAAAAGAAAGAAATTCAATCATTTCAGAAAAAAAAGAGGGACAAGTTCCAAAAGAAGAGAAGTCAATTATTCCAGAAAGATAAGAAAAAAAAATCAATTAACCTTCAAACAATTTATCTTCAAACTAGGGGCATTCGCCCTGAACTACGCACGACCTGATTCCTACCCTGGGATACGTAGGCAACCTGTTCACAGGTTCGGTCGAAATCTTTGTTGAACCTTAAGCCATTCTTTGAAAAATCCTATCCTAGCTATAAAGTCCTTCCGGTGTTCAGAATTAACGATATAGGTCCCGAAACAGAAAAAGTGAAAAAAAAAAAACGGAGCGGAGTTATGAAGATCTGCTAGACTGAAAACCTGAAAGGGCAGTCTAGGCAAAATTTAAGATCATTCCCCTGCTAAGTTGAAAACCCGAAAGGGCGGCTTAGGCAAAAGCTAAGGGGATAGCCTGCTGGATCGAAAACCTAGAAAGGTGGTTCAGGCAAAAGTTAAGGCTAACACGGTGACTTGGTCACGGTAAGAGAATCATCATAAGAAGGTTACAGCCGATATCAAGATTGAAGAAGAGAAAAGAAGTTCGAGCAAGCTTAAATGTCATCCAAGAAACTTGGGGGCATTGAAACTAAGCAATCCTAGGAGTGGTAATCAAATTCTAAGGAGCATTACTGTTTTTTTTTTTTAATTTTTTCCAGTGCTTATAAATTGAGAAACTATTCTTTGAAAGGCTAGACTTACCAAACAAAACGATAACTAAGTCAGGAGCATCACTGTGTATCAGTCCAGTCAGTCCATTCCTGTTCGTTTTAGCTCATTCTTTCAGAAACTTCACGTTCATCCAATAGTGTCTTTTACCATCTTCCCCTTTTTAGTAGAGTCGATCATTGTCCAGTTAGTCAAATGTTGCAGCTGTCTCGGTAAAAGATGCCTGGTGTAGCTAACCCCCTGCAATTGTTCCAGAGCTAAGTTAATCCGCAGGCAAAGATTTCAGGAGTTAAGAAAAAAATTCAGTCTAAGCAAAGTCAGTTCCAGAAGAATCCAGAAGCAGAAAAATTCGAAAAACCAGTTCCCATAAGAACATCATACCCTAGAAAAGCACCTTGAGCTTGGAAGAGCCTTAGATGCAATGGTAGTTGAGCCGGTTTCTCATAAAGATGAACCATTAAAAATCGGAATCTCCTTCCAGTCAGTTGAATATTTGTTTGAATGCTTGTCAAAAGAAGAATTCTATGTACCAGTGTCCGAATATTCCGAGGTCCTAGTTTATATCCCCAGTAAAGAAGATCTTAATCTAAGAAATTTCAAGCCCTGTGAGACTTTCTTGTTCATCCCCAGTAAACAATTCAAAATGCGAATAAACTTGTGTAAAAAACCAGTTTACTAGTTCATCAATTACCAATTCGTGATTTTCCAGTTCCAGTATCCAGTATTCCAGTTCCAGTTCCAGTATTCCAATATTCCAGTTCCAATATCAAGTATTCCAATATTCCAGTTCCAGTATCCAGTGTTCTAGTATTCCAGTTCCAGTGTCCATTATTCAGTTTCAATTCCAGTATTCAAGTTCCAGCATCCTGTATCCAGTTTCAATTCCAGTATTCCAGTGTGTCACTATGCCAGTTCTAGTCTCCAGTTCCAGTATCCAATATTCCAGTATCATAGTTCTAGTGTCCAGTATCTCTATCACCAATATTCCAGTGTTCCATTTTCTAGTACTTGTATTCATGTTCCCAGTATTTCGGCACTCCAATTCCAACATCCAATTCCAGTGTCCGAAAATCCAGTGTTTCAGTACTCTAATTTTAGTATCCGGTATGTCTTCGTTCTAGAGTTCCGGTTCCCGATGTTTAGATTAAGATTCCAGTCTCCAGTTTTCAGTCCTAACATCCAGTGATCAAATTCCAATCCCAATTGAATCAATCAAAATGTCAATCTAATCTAATCCCCAGTTCACCAATTATCAAGTTTTGACTCTCCAGTTTTCCAGTAATCAAGTTCTACAATTCCCAGTGAACTGGCTCCTTAACTCCTCAGTTCTTTGATTCTCCGGTTATCTGACTATTGAGTCTCTTAATCATCCAGTTCTCCAAATTTTTAGCTCTGTAAATATCCAGTCCCTAAATTTCCTACTTCTCCAGTTTTCCAATTCTTCAGTTCATCCAATCTTCAATTCTCCAGTTCCAAGTCATCTAGTCTTCCAATTCTCCGGTCCACCCATTGTTTGATTATTCAGTTCTCCAGTTCTCAAGTCCTTAAGCCTCTAATCCTCCGATAATCGAGTCCTCCAGTGGTTTAGAATAAAAGATTTTTGATATATGTTCAAGTTCTAGGGTTTCATCTAAGGTCTTGCATTATATTAAGTTGCATTGTGTCTAGAGAGTCCTTTGTCGATTAAAGCCACGCAAAATGGTTCTGTCATTTTTGCTTTGATATTCGATGACTACGTAATCTCTACCAAAGAGGGGCATCTGTAGACACCCCCATTTTGCTCCGCCTTAATCAACAAAGAAGTTAGTGTTTCGCTGTCAGTTTGTCAGTATTCTCCATTTCGGTGTCCGTCCCTTATGCTTTCTCAATCTTTCCGATCATTTCCGCAACGTTCTGTATTTTTCTTTTCGCTAAGTGTTGAGAAGGGTTATTTAGAAGATTCCAAACCAGAGAGAGTGTGGACCCATTGGGTGGGGCCGCATTGTGCGTTTTGATTAAATTTGGACCGAGTAAGTTGGCCCGGCTAAAAGAGCATTCAAGTCATCTATAAAGGTTATTATGGTTGTCAAAGACCGAATTTTATAGAAGAAATAAGTTCGTCCAACATGGAATGGGGCCTACATTATGATGATCTAAGATACTCACTTGATGGGCCATCAGTTGGATGTATTGGATCATCACAAGGTGTTAATTTTTAGAGGTACAACCTATGTATGCCATGGTCAATCCAATGGACTGCTTGGATCATCCCATGAAGATGACTTAGAGATAAGATCGGATTGCCCTATGGAACTGATTACGGAAATGATTTGGGTTCACATCTTATGTACATTGCATCCTATCAATTAAATAGCTAGGATCATCTTATAGAAAAGGTTAAGGTGCAGTCAACCAATTCATCGCAGCTTAATATTTGAACGGCTAAGATTGTCAAGTGGCCCCATCAGATGGACAGCTTAAATCATGCTATTGAAATGATTCGCGGAGCATGACCAATTTATATTATGGCTCATTAAATTGGACCGTCTGGATCATCAGATGGAAAGATGGCAAGCATACCAACGAGCCTTCTGGCAAGCTGCTTGCAGGCAGCATTCTGTGATTATTTTCTTTCTATTATAAAATCATAACATTTTTGTAAAAGTTGCTGAGAGAAAGGAAAGGCAGATAAGTCAGCTATTCTCACTGTATATACGTATGAGCATCAATGGGGAATGTTTTGAATTAAAATGGCATGATATTAAAATAAGAGGGTTGAATGATTTTCTTTGATGGGCAAAAATAGTAATACCTTACCTGCGTGTTGGCAATTGCCGATTCTTCATCAATTGTTTTTTAGAGGGTGGCTAAGGTAAGTGTGTGAGGAGAGAGGGGAGTTTCTAAAAAAAAAGAAAAAAAGAAAAAGAAAGGAGAAAGGCTCGGCTCTGTAAAAAAAGGAGACTCTCGGTTTTCCAGGAAAGGGAGGAAAAACTTCCATTGCTCTCTGCTCTCATCTCCTAGCATCCTTCTCACTCGGCCGCATCCCAGCGAATTTTCACTCGGCGATCGATAATACAACAGCGGCTCTCCTTCAACAGCAGATTTGAAGGGGGTAATAAAAAGAAAAAAACGTGGGAAGGGGAGGAGGGCGGTGGCTCTGTTTACTTTCTTTTGGAGAGAAAAAGAGGAGAAGGGATAGCAGCACTCATACTCTTGGTCTCTCGGTGATCCCTCTTGATTACTCTCATGATCCGAACTCTCCCACTCTCTCACGGTTTTTCTCTCCCCATTACTCTCGGTTTCTCACCCTCTCTCTGTGTGTTCTCTGATCTCCCTCACCTCTATATCCATCTCAATAGATCCTTTTCTTCCACACGAGCAGCATATCGCTCCCCATTACCACTTTCGTCTCCCTCTATATCATCAGCCAACTCTCTCCACAGCAGTTTTTTTAAAAAAAATAAGAAGAAAAAAACGTGAAAAAAATAGAGCATCTCATGCTCTGTTTTTTTACACGTTCTCTCTCTCTCTCTCTCTCTCTCTCTTTCTCTCTCTCTCTCTCTCTCTCTCTCTCTCTCTCTCTCTCTCTCTCTCTCTCTCTCTCTCACCACAGCCTCTCACTCTCACCACCTCTGTGTTTCCCTCTCACTCTGACCACTTCTGTGTTTCCCTCTCACTCTCGCGCCTTCTGGCTTCTCTCTCTCGCTATACCTCTCTCGAAATCTCTCTAACTACATCTCTCTATCTCTCTTATACTCTCTATTTCTCTCTCTCTCTCTCTCTTTCTGTCTCCCCATCTCTCACACACTCTCTATCTCTGCCGTAAGAAAAAAAAGAAAAACAAGAAAAAGAGAAAAGAAAAAGAAGAAAGCGGAGTGGATTGGGCGTTGCCGAAGTTTTTTCGGATTTTCCGGCTCCCGGATTCGTCGAGAATTTCCATCACAGGTGAGTACACTGTTCTCGAATTTTTCTGAAATTATTTGGTATTTTTTTTAGATTTTTGCATGATTTTTAAGCATTTAAATGATTTTAATTTAATATTAAATGTGTGTGCTTAAAATCATGATCTGCATGAGTGTTTCAATTCTGTTTCGTCTCGAAATTTAATACAATATTCTACTAAAATGGAGTAAAATAACTACCGGATCGGATCGGACATTGGATCAACGGTTTTTTAGAATTTGAGTGAAGAGTGGTATTTTATTTAAAATAATGGCTGAGTAATTACGAAATTCGAAAAAATAGCCATCTCAGGATGATCTATTTTTTGGAATTTTAAATTTTTCTTGTGTTCATCACATCAGAACAAGGTTGGAGGACGTTTTCTGGAATCGTAATTTTCTCAAAAATCGTGTTTTAAAAATAGAAAACTCTTCAAAAATACTTTTTCAATGAAGAAAAACAAATTATATACCAAACGGATTCGAAAATTAATGAAATTTCGTGGGAAACTAATATAATACTGGTAAATTCTACCATGAATTTTTTAGAAGTTTTGGAATTGGTTTGGTATATTATTTTATGCTTTCTTTGAAAATTATCAGATTTTGGGGGAATTTGTACAGACATCAGATCACAGATAAAATTCCCAAAATTTTTAAAGTAGTCTTATATTCCATATCTCTAGTTTTTGTAAAATTTTCAAGTGATTTAGATCTTGTTTCATATGGGATGTAGTGTTAATTCATAATCTGGTCTGAAAATTGAAAAATCCGAAACTGATAGTAAATAGATTCTACAATTCATGAAAATCTCACAGCATGCTATATTTACTTATCTTTTATGACTGTAGAAATTTCATTGAATTCAGATTTCTATTTCGAGTATTTTCTGTGTTATTTTTGCAATCTGGTCAATTAATTGTTAAATCAAAATTAAATATGACCTTAATGTAAAAATATGCAAAACTCTTCCAGTAAGCTACATGCATTCCCATCTTGCTGCTGTAGAAGTTTCAACTCATTTTGAATTGCTTTGCAACAATTTCACTTGTAAAATCACTCTTATAGTATAAAACTGATAAAATTCATTGGAAATCCGAAATTAATTAAAAATCATCACAAAGCTTCTAAAGAACCTTAAAATTCTGTCACATATTAATTCCTCAATCTATCGAAACAGAAATTTTAGGATTTTTTAGATTTCCCTAGAAAAATGGCCAGCGCATCCATAATCGTATCCCAATTGCAACCGATCTTTGACAATTTGAATATTTAAGCTATAGCATGTTGTTGGCTCCGAGGTTACTGTCCGCGGAAATCCTGAGATATGCCAGGCAATAAGGTGCTATAACCTAAGTATTAAATTGCGCAAGGAAAGAGCGCACGATTCCCTTCCTTGGATGCCATTCTGGGCCGAAATTGGTGAACCCTAGAGCCATTGGTAATCCTTAAATGTCCAAAAAAAATTGAAAATCCTTGAAATTTGAAATTAACTAACTTCAAGAACTGAAATCGATTCATCTCGTGTCTGTCGGAACCGTTGGATCACGGTTTCCGTCATAGGAACCATTAGAGCCCAATTTAGGAACACTTATGTCAGGTCGTGTCCTAGGTTTTAGGGAATCTTAGGTTTTAGGGAGTCCTAGAGTTAGGAGTCCAGCCTCATCACGGACGTTTGCTATGTATAGCAATCGTGCCATAGGTCTAGTTACACTAGTCACCCAATCTTTCCCTAGGACAAGCCTAGTAAACTAGGATGTAGGCTAACCTGCATTAGTCTAAGGAACAACTTGCATTTAGATAAGAATCATATAGAATCTTAGATGAAATCCTAGGATAATAAAATCCTCAACTTGAATTAAATAACTCCTCTTAAAACTGTTGAAACAGTCAAATCCATCTAGGTCGGTGTCTTAATTGAGTTAGGCATATGTAGCTTAGCTTAGGTGCACCAAACTACATTGACTCTGATCCCAGTGAGGCTTGGGTACGTAGGCAGCTTGGATGTCTGATGGCATACCAACCGCGAGTCGGCACTACAACAAATTGTGGTGTTCTGTATATTAATTTTCTTGTAAATGCTTAATCAAATCACTTAGGATTTTTCATGAAATTAGAATTTTAGGAGAACTTTCACTTAGATGGAATTCAAACAAATAAAGTAATCAAGATACACATTTAGGATCTACATTGAAATTAGATCATAGGATGCATGTCACATAGTTCGCACATTAACATAGAGTTGAATGAGCGATTTAAAATAAATTTAAAAGAGTTAGCTTTTGGAATCGAAGACCGATTATCGGGCAGGAATGGTGCATGTGGTGGATAAATCCCCATACCTTCCATTCTCGTAACCAGGTAGCGAGTCTAGATTTCTGGTTAATTATGGGTCCTAGATCCCACATCTAGGTGGCGACTCTGTCAGTCTCTTTTGTGTGGAATTCGGATTGCCTTAGTGATCCCAAGTTCACATAAAAGATGAATTAAAACCAATAATAAAAATGCACACGCCAATCGCGTGGGTACGAG
Organism: Tasmannia lanceolata; assembly: GCF_043159265.1. Classification (NCBI taxonomy): domain Eukaryota; kingdom Viridiplantae; phylum Streptophyta; class Magnoliopsida; order Canellales; family Winteraceae; genus Tasmannia; species Tasmannia lanceolata. Next base: position 28,479,291 of record NW_027518684.1, on the reverse strand, counting down.
AGACCAAGAGAGTGCGTGGCGGCTCGCGCCCCACCCCTCTCGCGGGATCGGGTCCCACAGATTGTTACCCTAGAATGTATATCCTTCTCTTTTGGTGTCTTTCAAGTCAAGGCACACTCATAACAGACCTAAAAACAACTGGACGCAAAGCCCAAGTGCCAAAGTGAGCTCAAAAAATGAAATAGCATCAATTTGGCACTTGCGTTGACCATTGAACATAAATCCTATCATAACTGGCACAAACAAATTTAAATATGTTTGAAAATATTTTAACAGATATCTCTTATTCTTCCAATATCTGTAGAGCACAAGAATGTCGAAATCCGATAAGAAACCAGAGAGATATGAATTTTACAAGTTTACAGTGCAAAACTGGAAAATTTCAGCACTGTTGCTCCGACATCCGAAGAAAGTGTTGAAAAAAAGTTACCCGAGAAACAAAAAATCTCAGAGACATCCAAAGCCTTGGTCAGGCATCCGACTCGGACCTCCAAAGAATTCCTTTAGGCATTCGAAGCCAGTTTTTAAACTTTTTTTATATATACAACGGCTAGTTGCTCGGGCGTCTAAATGGCTTTCAAAAGACATCCGAACTGACCATTGTAAAGTGAAAAATGGCTAGTTTCTTCGGTAGGCTTATAAATACTTGGTTTCTTTGCCCTTGTTGTCCTTTTAATGAGCCACCTTCCATCCAAACCCACTATAAATACTTGATAATCTATTTTTTGCTAAAAAATCTTCTCTCATTTAAACTTGTGCCTTGATTTCGATAAACCATTTGAGTTGTGATTTAGGAAATTCTTGTAATCTACTTGGAGGGATTTCAAAGAGCAATTCATTGTGCAATCAGCACCATTGGAAGGCAAAGCAACCTTCTTACTATAACTGTTAGGAACCCGATCCGGTTCGCAACTATTTTTGATCTTCTTAGAGGGAAGTTCAGCCTCTCGACCCGCTTCGAGGGAAGGGTCTGTCCTCCTTTGTGTGCAAGACACGCTTTTGAGAATAACTTTCTTCACCTCTTTTCGTTCTTCATTCGACACTTTAAATAAAGTTTACATGTACTGTCCAACACTTTGAAAATAGGAACGACCACAATTCTAAACAAAGACTCCAAAACCAATAAAATAGGTAACTGCATCGATAAGGACAAATCATAATCTATCTCTTAGATGGATCACCTAATCTAATTATCTCAGTTAAATGAAAATAGTAAAGATAAATCCTAACTTATCTGCTAGATAGATAACACTAATCTAGCCAACTTATTCAAGAGACCAAAACTAACTAAACTATTAAACTCCATGACATGTAACATTCCTTCCTCCTTGAAATCAACCTTGTCCCCAAGGTTGGATTATTGGAAAAATAAATAAATTACTGCATCGGGATCCCAAATCGTATTAAACATGATTTTGTTGATCCACACTGTAGACACCCCCATTTTGCTATGCTTTAAAAAGTGAAAGGTTTGTTTGGTCTGTGTCAGTCATCTGCATTAGGTTAGGCATTCTTGCATTTTAGGGTGAATTTTACGTCATTTTAGGTCTTTTAAAGTTGATTCGCAATCACGAAGGTCTCTAGGGGGTTCCATTAGTCTCCGGAAGATAAGAATTCAAGTTTCCAATCAAGTAAGAAAATCTGCTATTTTTCCTAATTTTATCAATATTTGCACCACGGGGTAGTTTGGTCATTTTCAATGTGTTTCATTTGACCCCCGGGTTGTGTCTGAAAAATCTTGAGTGATTCCATGAATTTTGAAAAACCTGCTAAATTTAGACCTCTCAAGGGTTTCGCTTGATTTGGAAATTTTGAGTGTTGTGGGCGTTTTGGGCATTTTCGGGGAATGCCAAATGGCCCTATTTGATGTCATCCACCGAATAAAGTGATTTTCAAAACTTTCTATTTTTGAAAGTTTCCTTCAAGACTTTCTATTTTTGACTTTCTTTTTTCAAAGGCGAGCCGTTCGAGGGCATTTTGGACACTTTTGAGGTGTACTCATCAAATAGGGGCATTTTCGGTCCGCGAAATTATTTTTTCTAAAAGGGAGATGGTTTGACCATATGTCGAGGGTGCACCATAAATTTCATATGGGTTGGGTTCATCAATAAAAATTTTGAATTTAAAGGATTTTATTGAATTTTTATTGAAAAAAAACTTAAAATACATGTCATAAGGCCAATTGGGCTAAAGCCCACAAGGTGGGGGTCCATGTGGACCCATCCATGTGGGTCAGCCACATAAGTAGGCATCCCACATGAGAAAGCCTCATGCAAAAATGTCCAACATGGGATGAGGTGGTTGCTGACATTATAATTGTTTTGAAAAAATAATAAAGAAAGGAAGAGTTATAATTAGAAATGGTTTGTAAGGTCAGGTTAGTAAAATAGTCATAACTTTGTACTTTCTTGTCCAAATAATTTATAATTATACTTGTTTCGAACGTCTCGAAAAGATCTACAACTTTCTAGTTTATGACATTTCCTGAATCAGCCTCTAAATAGGTCAAAAATGAGCTCAAACGCCGGACAACCCTTTTTGGACGAAAATCATTCATAAAAGCTAGTTTCCTATGTGAGAAGGCTTGCTGCTAGGGGGATGTATGAAGAGTTTTAGGATTGTTTTAAAATCACCTGGTCATCACTAAAAAAAAATTTTGGTTGAAGCTGAGGAGCATAGCAACTCTCTAAATATAGTAGGGCTGATTTCAAGAGTTTTTTCTTATTAGTTCGATTGGGAACAATATTAGCCCAATCATATTTTGGCAATTGTGTAACCCAAACTTGTTTTTTTTATCAATGCAAGACCTCTTGAGAATTGAAATAATGTATTGGCAGCCATTTGATTTTTTGGAGTAGTGTGAATCTTGTGCTGTCCAAAATGCCCTAATGTCTTATGCTGATCAAAATGCCCTGATGTTTAAAGCAAATCTTGTGTAATTTGAAGTCATTTCCTTATATTTGTTGAGTTGACTGCATCAGCTTCTGTAAGTAAGTCCTATGGAAGTAGATTCTGAAGGGTTCTTGAACAAAACCTTACATTTTAAGAATAAAATAATTCATTCTCTTTTATTAGCTTCCCTTAAAATATATCTGTCTTGCATTATGTGTTTTGATTTGCGCACGCTTTTTTTTATATAGTAGTATCTGAGTAAGGTGTTTATATTTTAGATGCCAATGAAATAATTTTAGCTTAACCATCATTTCACATTAGAATTGAGATTAGGAGCTTTCTCTTTGATTCTTTATTTTAGAGCTTGTATTAGGTTGGGTTATTATCATTATTGTATTCCAAGAGTACTTATATAAATTTGAATGCGACATGATAGTGTCTGGTGGATGTTTGATAAATGTGATTTGGATATTATTTGTCTTCTTATTCTTCCCAACTGCCATTGTATTTGAAATAATCTCTTAATAAGCTCTTATAAATATATATATATATATATATATATATATATATATATATATGTATGTATGTATTAAAGTATAGAATAAGGTTGAAGTTGTTGGAATTTAGTTTGAATATTTCTGTTAAATGTCAACAAGTTATTATGCAGAGGTAAGAGACTTTGGTTGAAAGAGGTAAGATCAAGGTTACATCATCCTCTTAGTATACTTATAAGGATTTTCTATGACAATTTGCAATATCTTCAATAATTTTCAAGGTAATAAAGCATAAAAATATATATTCTGATGGGCTATTATTATCCAAAGTTAAATACTTTGAGATTGTATTTCACACATAAAGGAGACTATTCTGTATTTAACCCCAAGAGGCTTAGGTAGGAGAATATTATCAGAATAAGTATACTGGTAGGGATTAGTCTTTGTTTTAGTTTAATCATTTGAATACCATTAGTTCAAAGGTAAGTGTTAAGTTTGTATTTGATATCAGCTCCAGTTTATTTTTGCTTTACTATTTCAATTGATTTTCTTCAATCTTTATAAATTGTCATAGTTCCTTGATTAGGGCTATGATGGCGCTAGCCGGAGCCTCCCCTTTTAATAGACAGTCTGTCTTTTTAAGTAGTTTTCCTTTTAGGAGACAAGTTATGTCTCATTTATAGCCCCTTTTAGAGAGTTTACCCCTAGAAGACTAGCTCAGTCTCATGCTAGAGTATTACCCCTTTAGGTTAAAGACTAATTTAGTCTGTAAGATACATTCCCCCATTTATCATTGCAAGGGTAATGATAAGGTTACTTGGAGCCCCTATAAGAGACATGGTCTCATGAGTGTTAGTTGTTCTCCTATAGGAGACATGCTTTGCCTCATTTGTTTTAGTTGTTTTCTGCTTTTAGAAGACACACTTTGTCTTATTAGCGCCCATTTTTAGTGTTGCATGTTTAGGAGTCTCTCTTATAGACTATTAGTTTATTCTCTAGCTCAGGAGTATGTCTTCTAATTTTAGAGTCATCATTTTAGTTTAGGAGTTAATCCTCTAGCTATTGTTTTCTCATCTCTTATAGAGACTAGCTTAGTCTTATTAGAGCTTTGTCTGCTTGGGATCTTACCATTTCATTTTCTTGGGACACTAGTTTACTTGTTTAGGATTTTTCCTTTAGCCCTAGGGATTTCGCCCAATTGTGTTGTGTTGTTTGTTCCCTTTAGGTAAAAGGGTAAAATCATTTTAAAATTCAAAAAATCTGAAAATCAGAAAACTTCAAAAGCATCAGAAAAGTCAAATGATTTTAGGAGTGTATTAAGAAAGTCTGTTTCCGAACTATGTTTGCTTGATCCTCTTTCACGGGGTACATAGGCAGCTTGGGATCTTTATCCTAAGTCCAGTCAAATCTTTCAAAAAGAAACCATCCAAACCATGTAAAAACAAAAATCTTTCAAACAAATTTTTTTCAATATACTTATTTTCAAAAATATCTTCCTCTAGAGTTAGGACTTTTTCCTAGATGTTAGAGAGTTTTTAGAGTTTAGGAGTTTGTCCTAGAGTTAGGGGAGTCCTAGAGTTAGGAGCCTCTGTTTGGTCAGTTTGACTATGCAGTTTGTCGCATAGTCAACTGATGGCTAAAATAGGACTCACTTAGTCAACCCATTATTTTTCTTAGGAGACAGCCTAGTTGCACATAGAATGTAAGAACCACCTGCATTAGTTTAGGGCTAAACTTGCATTTAGTTAGGGCATATAGGGAGTCCTAAAATTTACAATTCACTTCAACCAAACTAATCATCTTTATTAAGCTCTAATAACAAGTCAAGTCTTTTAGGTCGAGTCTAGTTTAGTGGTCTAGGCACAAATAGGCATTGTAGCTTAGAATAGGCCACAGAACTACGTTGAAATTGATTCCAAAAAGAGGCTTGGATACGTAGGCAGCTTGGACGGTTTGAACGGCCATCCAAGTCCAGATCATATTGTTGCACATTTTTTATTGCCTTAGAGTTTTAGGAGTCTTTGGCCCATTACTTGCCACTATTTCTTGTATAGGGACATGTTAGTGTGTCTTCTTCCCTTACCTTGAGTGTTTGTTCACTTTTGATACATCTCTTGTGCAGTTTTACTTGTTCTTTTACATGCTTTGGTGTAGCATTTAGCTGCTTATTATATCTCAATTACCTGCTAATCTTGTCTTATTTACTTGATTATTATAGACCTGGTTAGCTGTAGTATTTACCTGTTTATTATCTCAGTTATTTGCTTCTCTTATCTCGTTATATCTGCTTATTTTTCTGTTATTACCTGCTTAGCTGTAGCTATGCATGTGTATGTTTACCTCTTTCTTAGACGTGGTGAGTTAGGATTAGATGTAATGAGTTAGGATATAGTGGCGACAGATATCAGGGTTACCGTATATTGGATTGGCTCTAGTCTCCCCAGCCTCTTTGAGAGACTGCGGATTCTAGTGTTTATTCCAATGTCAGATGATACTGATATCAATCCTCTTTAGGACTTGGATGTTTATTTTTCTTTTACCCATCCCCGGGTCATGCATATTTAGGTAAACATTTTCTCGGCAATGATTGTTCCCATTTCACATGATTTTAGCCTAAAATTTTTCGAAAAAAATAAAAATGGCATAAGGGACCGAGTGCGCTCGGGCGAGTGGGGTGCCTAACACCTTCCCTACTTGTAACAAGGCACGACCCAATATTCTTTGGATTTATTAATTGCACAGAGTATATTTTATTGGTTCCTTAGCCTTAAACCAGGGATGGCGACTCTTTATTATTTTTAGGTACGTCTTGATTCTGGGCTTTGTCTCCGAATCAAGAGGTATCTCATATATCGCCACTCATGCTGTGAGGGCACTATTTCGAGAGTTCCTTGGTAGAGCTCTCCTTCACATGTGGAGATCTAAAGGGTGAAGGGGAATCCGTTCCTCAGCATTCTCAGGATTGGGGTCCACAGCCGGGTGTGGGGGGGGGTCGTCTTTTCCTGCCTTTCTAAGAAAATAGGAAAACACATATTTACTCTCTGTTCTTGTGCAATATAAACTACCTTAACGACTTTCCATAGTGGTCAAAGGATTCTGCCACCCACCATCCTCTTTGAGTTTGTTAGTAGTGGATTGTGCTTAAAGTGGTATCATTTGGGCTGCCTTTTAATAGACCTCCGTTTTGGGCCTCAGTGACACCATATACTTTTTTAACCTTTTTTATGTGTGTATGGACCACATAATGAATTAAGAGGTAATTTCGTAATTTAATGCAAATAATTCTTTTTGATGTCCACAACATTGAACAAGGATCGACCGTGGAAACGAGAACTCCAATTTTTTGATGGTATGCCCGAGTGATAGTTGGTGTATGCATTGAGGCTAAGAAACTTTCTTTTTTCTTAAATTCTCAGTAACATCTATTTGCTCTAATAGCACTTTTGGTGTACTGATACGAGACAAGTGCTGCAAATGAAAAGAAATAAAGAGAGAAGGCTGAATTTAACTCAAGCAGTGACAAATTAACCCCCATCCAGGACAAATTCATACCACAGCCGGTACAACACCAGTAAAACCAGTACTCTCTCCCCAACATGAACAGTGTTGGCAGGATCTTGTGTTGATGGAGATCTAAGATCAATAATTAGTGATGCTTCAAGGAGCGCAATCACTTTCTTTAAGACAAATTTTGCCCCCACCAGTAGTGTGCAAAGGGGATCCGTGAATTGCCTCCAAGTTACAATGAAGCCTTGTAGGAATGTCTTACAAATGTCTGACGATGCTTTGCACAAGCGGAATCAAACCCAAAACGCCCATTAAGAATTACAAGCCTTAGAGAAACTCACTAAAACTGTTTCTGCAGAAAAACAGTATTTAGTGCACTGTTTTGTATACAACTCAACCTTTAAAAGCAATAGAGTAGGGGATTTCAAGAGAGAATAGATCCAGCAATAAGTCACTATCAAAAGACAGATTTTTTGCTCTTTTTGTAAAGCCATAGATGTCTTTTCAATGTAAAAGGCATCCCTTCAAAGTACCCTTTAGAATGTTAAAAGCATCCCTTCAAAGTACCCTTTAAATTGGTTTGTACAATGGCGGCTAGATCGTACCTCTTCGCGATATAACTAATTTGGATCATCCATAAAGTGTCCCTTATGTTTTAAATCATGCTTGACTATTGGGAAGCAAAAGGACACGAAGAGATTCAAATTTGGAAGTTAAAAGATGTGTCCATTTTTCTCCCAACGGATAGTTTTCGCGTAGCCGCGGTCGACCGGGCTACTCGCGGTCGCCCGCCGATAAGCTTCTGGACTTTTTTATCTTTTCCGATCTAAAGAACCGCGGTCGACCGGGCTACCTACGGTCGACGGGCCATACCTTTCTAGAAATCATATATATTTCCATATTCCATTCACCAGTCGACCGAACCTCCGCGGTCGATCGGCCTTGTTAAATAATCTGTTTTATTCTCTTTTTATTTTGATAAAACACTTTCAAATATTTTGAATTGACCCAAAACATTTTGAAAATCTCTAACAATCCCCCGCCATTTTCAAAATCATAGAAAGTTTTTCATCAAGCTTGGAAACCTTACGTATAAATGAAGGTATCTCTCGATTTGAACCTTCACTAGTGAAAACACATCAAAGTTAGCCAGAATTGCATAGTAGAGGTATCTTTAAACTAGCTATTCTATTTGACTAACCGGACATATCTCACACATAAGCTTTCATCTCATTAGGCAGTTTCCAAGAGCCGACACATGTTTTGGCCTTGTGTATATATCTTGGTTTCATGAGCACGCTAGAGACTAGCCAAGTCTCGTAGGAAGCGGCACTATTCCCACACTCATATAGGTAGCCTTATTACGAGTGCCCATGTAACTAAAACCAACACCATGTTATAAGTTTATTAAGAGCCCAATTACTCAGCCTTACCCTTTTAAACATTACAGGTACCAAATACTTTCCATTGAGATGAAAAAAAAAATTATTATAGTGCTTGCAGCCACTCCATATGATGTACTTGAACTCATTGAAGTCAAGGCTTGATATTTATTCAATTGTTGAGTTGAGGTTTCATCATTGGTGATTATAGGTTAATGACTTTAACCACATCCCCTTATGGCGTTTAAACACCAACCTTCTCGCGAGATCTTTCAATCAGATTTTAGTCTAAACTTATATAATCAATTGTTACCACACCACCTATGAGTAACTGTTTTAAATAACCACCCTAAGTCATATATCATGAGTTATACTTGGTTATAAGCCCTCAATAGTGCAAGAACCCACTACTGAAATTTAAACAACACTGGCTTATTTAAAACTGGAATTTCCAATAATGAATTCCTTAGCCAATTTGCATCTTCATTCTAAAAGCCTAATGCATTGAATTCTAGCGCCATAGAATCAATTACGTGTCCTTGCTTTTAAAGGCCCGGGAGATATACCCCCACCATGAGTGCATATCATTCACTCATTCATGTGTGCTCAGTCATCTATAGACATTTCTATAAATCAAAATTCTTTTCAATCATTTGAAAATCCATACATATTAATGTGATTGACCTGAATTTCTAATAAACATACAAGTTTACATACTACTTTTGTTTTACCAGGTCTAACTATCGAAGCATACAAAAACTACCAATAACATAGCGTTACTTAGACTGAAAAACAATTCTTCTACTTTCAAATTTTAGGTTTGAACCAAAATTATATACCTTTGTGTATGTTCAAATGATTGAACATTTGGATATTTTCAATATTGAGACATAACACGACTGTTACTCTTTATCACATTTTCAATGCCCAACAAATCATTTATAACACCAACATGTTATTAATGACAAAACTCTTTGGCATTTAATACTCATTTTAATGTCAGATTTTAATCACAAATTACTTATGACACCTATAATCCCAAGGTCAGCATCAAAATCACATGTTATCCAAATATGATAACAAATTTAGCATTTATATTTGTTATAAGCACACTTGTTGTATTATGTATCCTCCAATCATTTGATATTATAACCTTATCAAATATTTCTTATTCTATTTAATTGGATACTTGAGCAAAACATAAAATTAATTGCATACCTTATTTTCTTGATAAGAAACAACTAACCTTCAAGTCATTTTATACATATATTCAATGACATCAAGATTAGCATTCAAGTTACTCTATCTCAATCATCCATTTCATAACTATGGATATTTAGAGATTAATAACATGGTTTTCAATCTTAGAATTCAAATCCTATTTGCCAAAACAATTTATCTTTGCTTCCTTTATAAATCTTTTACAACCATCTTGCGTCAGATTATTTTATTAACCTCTATCTCTTGATCTTGGTCTTGATCCTATTAAAGATCCACTTATAGCAAAAGAACATCGACAACAGAGTCTACTTTATTATTATCTCCATTCTACAATAGAATCTAGATACATTATTTCCTCTTTGTAACCATAAGGATCAGACTCTACTCTTAGATTAGTCATGATGGAAGTTTAAGAGATTATTTATTTTCTCCTACTAAATAAAACAATATCACATTATCTTTTTTTTCTCCTTTCCTTATTCTTTTTCATTGGGTATCTCCTCTTTAGACTGTTACAATGATTCTAGAATGGATTAAAATCTTACAACTTTTGGATAGAGCAGAATTTAATCTCCAAAGATTACAACCCAAAGGTTAACAACTTTGTGATCTCACATAGAACATCAAATTCTATTTCTTACAGCATGTAAACTTACGTACTAGGAATATGCACTCAATACCCTTCGTTCCTAACTTCTTATTCATGTTTGTGTACTTAACACAAATAATAACCTAAGTTAGGTTTTCATTTCTTTCAAATTTTATAAGGGTATACAAAATCTGTTTAGAGGTTGATAAAAATTTACCCACTAACTAGGATTCTTGCTAACGTCCTATTCATTAGTTTTGCTTCATTACTTCATCTAAGTATATATAAGGCAAAACTTATTTCACATCTTCCCCTTTATATTTTCATAAAATCAAGAAAGGGGTAATTTACATTAATATTGTACCTAAGATACTTGATCTTAGCTTCATTTTGATTTTTTGAAAGTTTTAACTTTCTCAAAACTCATCTTTATAACATAGAAAAGATGCACATACCAAAACTTAGGTAACTTATCATGATAGTTCTCATACTTTATTAAAGATCACCATATACATATCACCATGTATACTTGTAAATGTTCATTTGAAAAATAATTCATACTTTAGAAAGTATAATAACATGTAATGATAACCATGTTTCATTCTCTGATATCATAATTGAAGTTTTTCAAATGAAATCATGATTAAACATGCAACATATCATTCTTAATCGTGACACAAATATTTTCATACTAACAAGTATGTGAGTAATATAATTGTATGACATCAACATTATACAACCGATTATTCTCATACTATCCTTGAAAGATATCACTTGTTTTATTTAAAAAGTTTATTCCCTACTTATCACAAGTGCTTCTAAAGATTAAAATATCTTTAGTTTTTATCAAGCAACTTATATCGGAAAGACCAAGGAATTTTCTTAGAATAAATTATAATTCCAACATTCCTTATCCTTTGACTTCACTAGTGACGATTGCCCATGAATAGAATGCTTACATGCTCAATTTGACCAGTAAGTCAAAATAGGACATTGCCTTTTTATAGACACTACTTGTCACACCCAAGGCAATACAAATATTTTCATCTTCGAGGATATATCCTAGGATATCATGGCTTCATAATTCATTTATTATCTCGTGCATCTAACTTCTTCCGAGAAGTATGCACCAACTTAGGCCAACTTTAGCCACTAGGAAAAGCAACCCATATTTGTTCTTATCAAGAACACTTTACATGTTTGTTTCTCTTTCTGATTTCCATTCAAAGAATACAAGGTTATAAAATTGACTATATCATACATGGACATCATTCACTTTTGTCAATTATTATTTACATGTCCTAAATGACATTTCAAATTGAAAGTGAATATTCTCATATGCATTAAATATATCGTCTCATAAATTTCTCTTTTACAAGAATTACATCTTAAACAAGAAAGTGTTATTTATGCCGTTTCTCATTTCTTCACCAACTGATCGTGTATAAGATGGTAAGAGTTTATACTCTACCTTCTCTAATTATTGACATTCAAGTCAATTTTCTTAAGAGATTCAACCATCTTAGAGGTAAGAGTATTAAACTCTACTTTTCTCTAAATATTGACATAAAGTCAATTTGTCAAGAGAATTAAACCTCCTTGAATACAAACTATTACGATAGTGATTCCAATATGGTGGATTCCATTCTTTTAAGGAAAATATGAAGATAGCACAAAGCATATAGAATTAAACATAATTCCCTATGCTTAACTTGATCAAATCAAACATGGTTTATAATCAAACATGGTTTATCAATTCCAACGAAAGTAATTCATACCATTGTATCCAATTTGTCTTCTTGAAAACATGCCTTGAAGATCTCCATGGGAATTTGTCTTAAAATTGTTGGTGGGATCTGGTGTTGATGGAGATCTAAGATCAATAAATAGTGATGCTTCAAGGAGCGTAATCGCTTTCCTTAAGACAAATTTCGCCCCCACCAGTAGTCTACAAAGGGGATCCATGAATTGCCTCCAAGATCCAATGAAGCCTTGTAGGAATGCCCTACAAATGTCTTACGACGCTTTGCCCAAGCGGAATCAAACCCAAAACGCCCTTTAAGAATTACAAGCCTTTGAGAAATTCACTAAAACTGTTTCTGCAGAAAAACAGTATTTAGTGCACTGTTTTGTATACAACTCAATCTTTAAAAACAAGAGAGTGTCGGATTTCAAGAGAGAATAGATCCAGCAATAACTCACTATCAAAAGACAGATTATTTGCTCTTTTTATAGAGCCATAGATGTCTTTTTAATGTGAAAAGCATCCCTTCAAAGTACCCTTTAGAATGTTAAAAGCATCCCTTCAAAGTACTCCTTAGATTGGTTTGTATAATGGAAGTTAGATCGCACCTCCTCGCGATATAACTAATTTCGATCATCCATAAAATGTCCCTTGAGTTTGAAATCATCCATGACTGTTGGGAAGTAAAATGACACGAAGAGAGTCAAATTTGGAAGTGAAAAGATGTGTCCATTTTTCTCCCAACGGATAGATTTTCGCGCAGCAGCGGTCGACTGGGTTACCCGCGGTCGCCCGCCGATATGCTTCTGGACTTTTTATTTTTTTTTCCGAACCAAAGAACCGCAGTCGACCGACCATACCTTTCTGGAAATCATATACATTTCCAAATTCCAATCCACGGTCGACCAGCCCTGTTTGAAAATCTGTTTTATTTCTCTTTTTATTTTGATAAAACACTTTCAAATATTTTGAATTGACCCAAAACATTTTGAAAATCTCTAACAAACTGTTGGTGGGCGCTATTAGAGTACATGATATCTTTAATCAGAACGTTGAATCTATATGGTTAGAGTAGATTAGGGATTTGGTCGGATGTAGACCCTGCAAACTGGTAACCCGCGCGGGTACGATAACCCCGGGTACGAGTAAAAAAAAACCCTTGATTCTACGGGTAGGTTTTTCATGTACCCGTACCCAACCCGCACGGGTTGGGTAAACCCACGGCTAACCCACTAAATTTATATTTAATTTTTTCAAAAAAAAAAAACCCTTTTGCGGCAACGACGATTTCATTCATATCGCGGCCTTTTGTGGTAAATATGTGTATAATTTAAATACGATTTCATTCAAAATATGAACGTTGCATCATGTTTGAGCTCCCAACAGGATAGCAGAATGCATTTATCAAAAATCCAATATAAAACAGAAGTGGGTTTCAGCTCCCAATACCTGCAATGACAAAATTAAGGGCTAAAAAAAAGAACTACTCACCAAGAGGATGAGCATACATCTACCTAAACCCAAAACCCTAAAATATAAGTGGCTTTTATCCCCCTATACCTGGAATGAAAAAAGAAAAGAAAATCAGCTCACCAAGAGGAGCATACACTTATCAGAAAGAACAAAGATGAGGAGCATGCATTTACCTAAACCCTAGAGTCTAAAATATATGTGGGTTTCATCTTCCAGTACCTGGAAAAAAAAGCTCACCAATAGGAACATACATTTATCAGAAATAACAAAGATGAGGAGCATGCATTTAGCTAAACCCTAATCCCTAATCCATAAAATATGAGTCGGTTTGATCCTCCAATACCATGAATTGGGGAAAAAAAAAGCTGACCAAGAATTTTGAAATCCAAGTAGTGACTTGGTTTGGCAACCTAGAGGGGGGTGAATAGGATGTTTATAAAATCTTTATCTTTTAAAAACTTTTTCTAAGATTTCACCTAAGACTTATCCCTTGTTTAATTAAGTTTGAAATAGTTGAACTTAAACAATATTACAAATTAATATAAGTTCAAAACCCTTGTTGATTAGCAAACTTAATTAGGTAATTTTAATAGCCCAGTTAGCAAGGTTAAGATATTTAGGTTGATTATCAATGCTAACTACTCACTCAATTCTAAGCACAAATAATCAAATAAGAGAGTGAGAGGGAGTGAGAGAAATACCAATCACACAAGTGACATAAAGATTTATAGTGGTTCGGCAAACGGCCTACTCCACTCTTCTCAACGTCACACTTGAGGATTTCCACTATTGAGACCTCCACGACGCCCGGCTCCGAGGCTTTTACATTCCAAGGGAATTAAATAAGGATGCCCTTCCACCTTTACATTGACTCTCCTTCTCCGCCGAGTTCTAAGCGGTTCACCCAAGGGAATTAAAAACAACGGATGCCCTTGCCACCGATCGAATAAAGAAGAAGATAAAAGCTTTGCCTCTATGTAGGCTACAATGCAAGTTGAAGCTCCAAGGATGCTCTCAAGAATAAACAAGTTTAAGCCTAAACCAATCTCAAAAGATTTTCTCAAATCAAGGCACAAAGAGTTTGGTTGGTGAGAGAATTTAACCCAAAAATAGTTCACAAATGATTTTCTAGGGTTTGTTGAAGTTGGACAATGTTCATCAAGTCTTTAGAACCCATACAATGGGTATATATAAGTTCCTAACACAATATTACCGTTTTAGGGACAAAACAGTAATTTTCGGGTCAAACAGTCCACTAGCCGTTGGGCCTCCAAAGACTATTTTTTTTTTTTGAGTTCGTAGTGTTCTCGGAGTTCCGAGAAATATCTTTGGAGTTCCGAGAGAATGGCCAGAAGATGAAAAATACTACTGGACCATTTCTCGGAGTTCCGAGACATTTCTCAGAGTTCCGATAAAACGGCCAGAAAGTGAAATTTCATTCCCTGGACCATTTCTCGGAGTTCCGAGAAAACTCTCGGAGTTCCGAGCTCGGAGCTCCGAGAAAAATCTCGGAGTTCCGAGAAGCCTATGAAAGCAAGATATTCCTGTTTTTGGAGCTGTTTTGTTTTAGGCTTTTGGAACTCAATTTTATCATGTTAAATGGAATGTCATGAGGGTTCCACAATGATGGAACCCCACATGGTCATTCACTAATCCAATTAGGCTCTAAGGGTGTGTTGTAGTCTCTTTGAAAAATATTAATTTTTCACTAGTTTTAGGGGTTTAAAACAATGTGCCTTGACAAGAGGAAATGCAAGAGAGATAGGAATACATTCTACCCTTTCTATCACTCTCTTGAACTCTTTTCTTGAGCTGGGATCTTCTATGGTTGAGCTTCCATGCTTGACATCTTCAAGTTGTGGTACAAGCTCCTTGGTCCTTTGCATTAGGTTCTTGATCCTCTACCTTTGGCATTCATGAACTTCTCTGTATGTTCAATGCTTGATATGGATGATGTTGAGCTTCTCCTTGGTGGATCCTCTAAGGTGTGATTTGTCCAAGAATGCTCTAGTTCCTTTGTCCATTGGTTGGTTCATCTTTAAGCATAGGCCAACAAGGTGTGTGCTAGTATGATTTGACTTGTTTAGGACCTGTCTAAAGCACAACACTCAAGGCAAATAATTAGTCCATAAAAGACTAATCAATTTGTGTTTGTTAATCATCAAAACAAGGTGATTGAATAAACCCATGGGGAACCCTTGGGCTAACAATCTCCCCCTTTTTGATGATGACAAACCAAATTGATTAGAGAGGTGGGAGGATCCTCTTATGAGGATTAGATAAACAATGTAAGCATAACTACTCCCCCTCAACATATGCATGAGTTATATTTAACAAATTATAGTACAAGAATGCATATGATTATGGATCTAATCAATTACACAAATTCTCCCCCTTTTGGCATTAGCAAAAAGGAAGGATTAAGCATTTAAGCACAATTACATAAAGCATCAAAGATATTCAATGAGAATATGATGCTCCCCCTAACTTCTTATCATGAGTTACCAATTAAAATCAAAATATAATCCAAAGTATTTATGGCATGATAAGAGATAATCAACATAGGAAATGAATAATCACAAAACAAATCACGCCTATGTTGGCAAAAACAAAGAGACATTTTAATTTTAGCACAAATTTTTAGGGTGTATCTTAGTATATATATAAATCCAATATAATTCTACCCTATGACCCGTAATATATTAATAGATTAGCAAGTTAAAGCTTATATTTTACTTATCATGAAAGAAAACAAGCAAGTGTATAGTTTAGCATGATAAGCCCCCTTAGTATTTGTCATTGGCCTTAGATAAACTTAAGATTTAAGGCATGACATGATATAATAGGCCAAAGATATGACAATGGAATACTTGGCCACCAAAACTTATTCTCAGAATAGATGACATCATATTAGATCATCCAAGATAAGTCAAAAAGCCTAGAAGAATATGTCACTAAGACCTAGGCTATGGGCTTCTTGTCTTAAACTCTAAAACACACATAAAAGCACAAGACAAGCCCGAACAACCCATGTGGTGCAATCATGCTCCAAATGAGTATACTTATCATATGTGAGGTGATAACCACATTAGGAATCATATGATAAGTAACTAAAGACAAATTTACCTTTAAGCTCCCCCTTTGAAAATGAATCATGCAATGCATGAATCCAAAGGGATGTCCTTGCATAGACTCCAAAGGTTTTTGGATATATTTTTTAAAAGATACCAAGTTAAACTCAACCCTTGGGCTACAATGACACTTACTCTTCAAGTGTCAGTTTATCATGATAAAATGATAGCCATAGTCTAGCTCATCATGATAAACAAGCATAGCACGAAAGATTTTCAATCTTTGGCTCATGCTCCCCCTAAATGTGGTATAATTATTTTTAAATTTCAAGCTTTACTTTCCTAAGTATGTAACATACATAACTAGCTAGGGAGATCACACACACACATATATATATATATATATATATATCTATTCATGTTTGAGATGTTGGCATAAGGCCAAATTATTAAGTGTTTTAATTAAGGTGAATCTACCATCTCCCTCTTAGAATATAAGAAGGCTAAGGGTACCAATTGAGTGACTTTTAAGATTAAGGTTTAACATCTCATACGTGTAGATATTATCAAACAAGGGGTGATACCTATAGAATATATATAAACCAATTTGAGTTCAATTCTATAGGACTAAGACATAATGAGAATGATCAATAAAGTACCATGTCTTAGAGAGACATCCATGAATCATGAAGGTGAGAGTATACCTTACAAGAAGAATATGATCCATATCAAGGCTTTCATGAATAGTCTACTATGTTTGGACAAAGTGAACATGACAAATGAAGTACAAGGTCCAAACATTACATCTACATCCACAACCACATGTAAAATGACAAGGCATTAGGCACAAAAGTGCATAAGCCCATTGAAAACCAAAAATGTGTGGAGGCAGATGTTCCCATCACAATCTAATGTATACAACCACCTTAGTGAATTTTAATTTTACTCAAGTGAGTAAATGCCCAAATATGATTCTAGATTTCTATGATATTTTTATTTCAAGTCATACATTGAATCTAGATTCATGATTTAACTTTCCTATATAATATATATCCTTTTATGAACTTAGGGAAAGATCCAAGGATTTTATAATATATATGTATCAAATGATGCAAACTACCTTGGACACATGTATTCCATTTATGAACTTTCATGACTACTTGAACAAAATACATATAACATATCTATACATATTAAGGTTCATCTTAGTCATGAGATTATCCAATTAAAGCTCTTTGGAAATACACTAATTTTTAACCCATCTATGATTGTTATTAGATTTGATGAAAATCATTAAGCATGTAATAGAATGGGTTTTGATAGGACAATTAGGTACAAAGTAATAAATATGTTTGTTTACCTAAGGCACAAAAAGATATCTAAGAAGGGATTTGAGTTGTTTTCTTAGACATGATATTTAATACCTTAGTTTTGCTAGAAATGACATATTAGAACAATTCAAGTACATAATTATCTAGCAAGTGCCGTATTTGTCTAAAATAGAGTTTAAAGAATGATACTTTGGAATTTTCTCAAAATTTTTTATTCAAGTACAATTTCGATTGCCAAAAATTTCCATTTAAGTTCAAGTCTTTAAACCTATGGGTTTCTTTTCTTTTGGTTTTGCTAGAATGATGTGATTATTTAACCTAACTCCTAGCAACTACAAAAAAAGGTTCAAGTTTTGAAGATGTACTTGAAGCTTTAATTTGAACACATGGGCAAGAGGTGTGGTTGAATATTCTATAAGTACAATTTATGGTTTTCACATTGAATGTTTTATTGTGGTTGTCATGTGGATGAATGACATATTCTAAGTGCATGATGATTTTTAAGTATATGTGGGCACTTAAAGTAGGAAACTCAAAATGATATTCAATTAGGCTCATCATATCGAAGTCTCAAATTAATTACATTTAAGCATATAGACTTTGAATTTTAAGGTGATATATAGATATATGTTAAGCAAATATGAGCATATGATATCTATATACACATGTTTTGAAAGGATTTTCAATTTTAGGCACAACATGTATTGATACAAAAAAAATTAAACAAGAACAAGCACATTGTATCAACAAATATATTTTCAAATGATATTCAATTAAAGCACATCCCCTAATCTAAAATAAACACAATATAGATCATGTTAGGGGTTTTGGAACCCAAACCATCTTGGCTCCAAGGAAGTTTGTCCTAGGTGATAAGTCATTTTTAACCCAAACAAACTTACTACTTTTTATAAATCTAAACATACATTTAGATTTGTAATGTGCAAATTTACCACAAAAATCACAAGACATATATGAGTAGGTAGATAGACGGGATGAACAAGATGATTTACAAGAATGACTATGATGAAAACTATGTTTTGTACTTTCTTGTAAATAATGATTTTCCAACATTAATGTTTCATTCTTGATGTTTAAGTCATTGATTTCCGTTTTAAAATTTAATAATTCAAGAGATGAAAGCATTTTGATTTTCTCTTCTTCTTCTTTAAGGAGTTGATTTTCCTCTCTCAGTGAAGCAATGGTATCACTTAATTCAATAAAATCTTTTTTAAAAATTTTATTTTCTTCACTAAGATGTGCATGATCTATTTCTAGTGACCTAAACTCCTTGTGAATACTAGTTAAATTATTTTTCAAGTTTGAATTCTTAGCTAGTTGATCCTCAAGTTTCTTATGTAATTCTTGGACATTTTCAACAAGTTCTTCAAATGTGAATTCGGCATTATCTAAGGAGTCTTCATTAGATAATCCCATTAAGCACATGTTTTGATTTTGAAGATTTTCAATAGAGTCCAAAACATTTTTAGCATTTTTACAAGAGGATACTTTCTTATAAATGTGTGGTGGTAATGCACAACATGTTGCAATTAGGGCTTTTGTATTTAGTAAAGATAATTTTTTATTATATTCATTTAATCCTTTAGATTTAGCATTTAAAATAAATCCAATTTCAATTATCTTTACCATATCTTTATCTAGACCTTTTAAGTATGTCTTCATATGGATCAACCATGATCCATAATCCGAACCATCCAAAATAGGTAGTCTAGATCCCATCTTTTAAGTTGCCAAAAAATTTGATCTTTAAACTCTTAACCAGTTAAGGTCTTAATCAAGAGCCCAAGCATTGATATCAATTGAAATTCAAGTAGTGACTTGGTTTGGCAACCTAGAGGAGGGTGAATAGGATGTTTATATAATCTTTACTTTTTAAAAACTTTTCCTAAGATTTCACCCAAGACTTATCCCTTGTTTAATTAAGTTTGAAATAGTTGAACTTAAACAATATTACAAATTAATATAAGTTCAAAACCCTTGTTAATTAGCAAACTTAATTAGGTAATTTTAATAGCCTAGTTAGCAAGGTTAAGATATTTAGGTTGATTATCAATGCTAACTACTCACTCAATTCTAAGCACAAATAATCAAATAAGAGAGTGAGAGGGAGTGAGAGAAATACCAATCACACAAGTGACATAAAGATTTATAGTGGTTCGGCAAACGGCCTACTCCACTCTTCTCAAGGTCGCACTTGAGGATTTCCACTATTGAGACATCCACGACGCCCGGCTCCGAGGCTTTTACACTCCAAGGGAATTAAATAAGGATGCCCTTCTACCTTTACAATGACTCTCCTTCTCCGCCGAATTCTAAGCGGTTCACCAAGGGAATTAAAAACAACGGATGCCCTTGCCACAGATCGAATAAAGAAGAAGATAAAAGCTTTGCCTCTATGTAGGCTACAATGCAAGTTGAAGCTCCAAGGATGCTCTCAAGAATAAACAAGTTTAAGCCTAAACCAATCTCAAAAGATTTTCTCAAATCAAGGCACAAAGAGTTTGGTTGGTGAGAGAATTTAACCCAAAAATAGTTCACAAATGATTTTCTAGGGTTTGTTGAAGTTGGACAATGGTCATCATGTCTTTAGAACCCATACAATGGGTATATATAAGTTCCTAACACAATATTACCGTTTTAGGGGCAAAACAGTAATTTTCGGGTCAAACAGTCCACTAGCCGTTGGGCCTCCAACGGCTATTTTTTTTTTAATTTTGTAACCATTCTCAGAGTTTCGAGAAATATCCTCGGAGTTCCGAGAGAATGGCCAGAAGATGAAAAATACTACTGGACCATTTCTCGGAGTTCCGAGAAAACGGCCAGAAAGTAAAATTTCCTTCCCTGGACCATTTCTTGGAGTTCCGAGAAAACTCTCGGAGTTCCAAGCTCGGAGCTCCGAGAAAAATCTCGGAGTTCCGAGAAGGCTATGAACAGCAAGATATTCCTGTTTTTGGAGCTGTTTTGTTTTAGGCTTTTGGAACTCAATTTTATCATGTTAAATGGAATGTCATGAGGGTTCCACAATGATGGAACACTACATGGTCATTCACTAATCCAATTAGGCTCTAAGGGTGTGTTGTAGTCTCTTTGAAAAATATTAATTTTTCACTAGTTTTAGGGGTTTAAAATAATGTGCCTTGACAAGAGGAAATGCAAGAGAGATAGAAATACATTCTACCATTTCTATCACTCTCTTGAACTCTTTTCTTGAGCTGGGATCTTCTATGGTTGACCTTCCATGCTTGACATCTTCAAGTTGTGGTACAACCTCCTTGGTCCTTTGCATTAAGTTCTTGATCCTCTAGCTTTGGCCTTCATGAACTTCTCTGTATGTTCAATGCTTGATATGGATGATGTTGAGCTTCTCCTTGGTGGATCCTCTAAGGTGTGATTTGTCCAAGAATGTTCTAGCTCCTTTGTCCATTGGTTGGTTCATCTTTAAGCATAGGCCAACAAGGTGTGTGCTAGTATGATTTGACTTGTTTAGGACCTGTCTAAAGCACAACACTCAAGGCAAATAATTAGTCCATAAAAGACTAATCAATTTGTGTTTGTTAATCATCAAAACAAGGTGATTGAATGAACCCATGGAGAACCCTTAGGCTAATAAATTTCCAAAGCCATGGGAACAGACTATGAGGAGGTTGGGCTAGCGTTTCGTTTCGCAGAGATTTCGTTGCAGAGGTTTATCTTTAAAGAGGACGGAGATACGAAAGGTGGTGGGAGAGGTGGT
Source organism: Tasmannia lanceolata (assembly GCF_043159265.1). Classification (NCBI taxonomy): domain Eukaryota; kingdom Viridiplantae; phylum Streptophyta; class Magnoliopsida; order Canellales; family Winteraceae; genus Tasmannia; species Tasmannia lanceolata. Next base: position 28,457,833 of record NW_027518684.1, on the reverse strand, counting down.
GGCCGGTTGTCGGCGATCGACAGTGGTCGGAGAGGGAATTCTATCTCGGGAGGTTGGGCTAGGGTTTCGTTTCATGGCTGCCGTAGGAAAAAAATGAATCGATTCTTCTGTTGAAAACTAAAGCATAAAAAGTTGAAAAGTAAAGAAAAAACCTAACCCTAGTTTTACGGGTAACCCGCGGGTACCAGGGCCCGACCCAGTCCCACCCGCTGGGCAGGGGTACGGGCTGGGTGCAGGTATTTTTTTGACGGGTAACAAAATTGGTACCCGTACCAGCAAATTTTGCTACATGCCGGGTGTACCCACGGGTACGTTTACCATTTTGCCGGGTCTAGTCGGATGTGATAATCAAACGATTAAATTATAAATCTACACTAACCATATAATACAAGATCTGATATACTATGATATACTATAACAGGCCCAACAATATATCTTTTTAAATCTTTGAACAAGGTAGGCTCCACCCATACTTACGCTCACAAGATTTATATAGTGCAAGCGCTTACAGTCCAGTATTTTATACGACCCATAGCATAGGATTATCCAAAACGTCCATTTGATGGGTCATAATGTAAATAGGTTTTGCCCTTAACAATCATTTCCATAGTATGATCCTAGCCCTCCGATCTATAGAGAAACTGCATATTATGGAAACCTGTTGTAGATTGAGGGTATGGATCTTCCTATGGAAATTTTTTTGGGCCACAACCTATTTTCATTGTGGCCCATCAAATGGATAGTTTGGATCATCCTATGGTGTGGGTCATCGTACAATCCATTTTGTAAAAGATATGACCATATGGGCTTTAGACCACATAAAAACTTTATCCTCTCTCCTCTATCTTTAAACACAAACCCTTAGGGACTAACAATGAATGCTTGGTTTACATCTATGAAGAAGTTGGACGCTATAAACATTTGTTTTTTTTTAAAATAACTTGGGCTTACTTTGCTCGAATATTCAAACCATTCATTTGTTGCAACCCAACAGAAATAGCTAGGCCATGCCCCAAAAACCATCTATTGATCGTGATTCTAATTCTTTGATTTGTGGGGATTCATATACGTTATCATTGTAGTAGATCAGAGGGTTAGGATCATCGAGATGATTTTTAGGGCGTAAATTCATTAAAACTCAACAAATGAATGGTTTGGATTTTTTTAACAAAGTGCCCCAATGTATTTTCTAAAAAATACGCGTTATATGGTGTATGCACCGAGGTGAATTGGGTCTCAGTGTATAATGTGTATGTTCGTGTCTGAGCGTATATTTCAAAATAAATACAATGAATCTCACCCTGTTCGAAGATCCTGACCATTCAATTCTTGGGCCTTAATGTCCCTAGACTTTGCACCAAAAATCAGCTCCTTTGGATGATCCTAACCCTTTAATCTATAGAAAAAGTTTGTATATTAGTATCTATAGATCGAAAACTTAGGATAATCTAATGGAGATGATTTTCGTGGTACGATGTATTTACTTTGCGGCCTACCAACTGAATCGTTTAGATCTTTGAACAAGGTGGCCTCCACTTTATTTTTATAAAAATACCCGCATCTCTATATATACAACTTATAACACATTTATTAGAAAATTGATTGCGAACATTATTCCAATATGCAAACCGTTCATTTGATGGGCCCAATGTAAATAGGCATTTCTCCGAATATCATCTCCATATGATCATCCAAACTCCCTGATCTGTAGAGGCTGAGTGGAGGTTTAGGGTCATCCTATGGAGTTGATTTTATGGGCATGGCCTACTTACATTGGGTCCCAAGAACTGTACAGTTTGGACCTACCGATCAGGTGGGATTAATTGATAATTTTTTAAGAAAATGACACTTTTTATGATGTCCACCTTCTTCAAAGATCTAGGCAATGTTGGGTCCAACCTAGAATATGTGCTCAAAGATAGAAGTAAGAGAGCACTAGTTGTGAGAATAAGTAAAGGTGGGTGGGTCGCACCTTGTTTAAAGATCTAAACAATTCACTTGTCAGGCCACACCAAAGGTACATGTTTGAGAGAGAACCAGTGTTGTACCCGTTGTGGCTTCAAACCAAAGATACATATATTTATGTAATGTGATCGTTAAAATGAATCAAAAGAGGGAAGGAGGGGTTGATCTTATAGAACCTCATGACCTTCGCTGCCTTTCATGGTGATGTCCAATTCATACGGTTCGTAACACGGTTATTTAGTTAAATTCTGCCCATTCAAGCACTAAAACTGTTCTGTGAAAATAGGGACATTTTACTGTGGAAGTGGAACTTTTGACCAAATTCAGACGAACCGTATCAATGGTCCGTGGTCACTTTAAATATGCAAGCAAAATGACTCGAGACACCATGCCGCGAAAACACAGTGCGAACATCTCATGGATGAAATGTATTTGATTCCCACACCAAATCTTAAGCAAAAATAAAGAATGTGCCTCTTTCTCCCTCTCTCTGTCTCGCTCTCTACTGTTTTTTTATTTTTAGAGTTAAGACACGGCTTAGTAAGTGAAAACTACAAAGCTTTACTTATGATGTTCGATCAAGGCTTACATTTCTAGCAAAAGTAGAAAAACATGGAAGCTCTTCTTGGGATATACAACAAATACCCAAGATTATGACAGCTAAAAGTGAAATCACGATGTTGGCCTTTTATTTTTACGCATATGGATACTATATTAGCCACTTATGGATGGCATGAAGGTGGAGGCTTCACCGGAGGAGGCTTCTTATAAGGTGTAGATTGTCTACGGCTGCACCTTTCGCGGTGGCTTATACAAGTCCAATTCCTCCTCTGATGGAGGGTGGCCTGGATAATGACCATAAGGTGGTGGCTTTTCGACCGGTGGTGGGCACTCCGGGGTCGGTGGCTTCTCGACTGGGGGTGGGTTGTAAACAGGAGTTGGAGGTGGCTTGGCAACTGGGGGTGGGCATGGCTTCTCGACTGGGGGTGGGTTGTAAACGGGAGTTGGGGGTGGCTTCTGGACTGGGGGTGGGCTGTAAACTGGAGTTGGGGGTGGCTTCTGAACTGGGGGTGGGTTGTAAACTGGGGTTGGGGGTGGCTTCACAACTGGAGTTGGGGGTGGCTTCTCAACTGGAGGAGGACATGGCTTCTCAAGAGGAGGAGGACTATAAATGGGTGTTGGAGGCTTCTTCTCAGGTGGCTTATAGCCATAGTCAGCCTGAGAGGGAGTGGTGAGAGACACCACTCCAAGGAAAAACACTAACAAATGTGGAAGGAGGGACATGTTTGCTTTGATGGTAAAAACCTTAAGAGGGAGCTGCCCCTTTTATAGGGACTTTCGGGGAATAGTGAGGTAGGTACATTACTACACGTACGTTGTCTTGATTGTCGTAACATGTAGAAAATATGGATAGTCAGGTTTGTTTTTTTATCTCAGGCTTAAATGTATACTGACCTTTTTAGTTGAAAAGTTGTAGGGAAAGTCGGTTCGTAAGGGCTAAGCCGTTTCTTCACTACTTTCTTGCTACCCAATTTTCTATGATGTCGGCTACCTTTTACCACTAAACTAGTTTTATTCAACAGCCACGGAGAGAGAGAGAGAGAGAGAGAGAGAGAGAGAGAGAGAGAGAGAGAGAAGGTCTTTAACATGTGAGATGGTTGATATGACTATTCTGTGTTTGGTATTATGAACGTTATATAACCTTGAACCACGACTTACTTGGTCACTGCCATCACTACCTGAAGATACTTCGATCTCCAATGTGTAGGATATTTTAACAATTCTATTTCTCAGATCCTACCAGGACATATTGAATCTTATCTCAGGGTCTAGATTGCACTATCAATATAAGATGGGTTTATTTGAGTGTCCTTATAATATCCCACCCCGATGGCTGAAAGTCATAAATTTATGGTCAGATGTTTAAGAATTATCAGATGATTGATCGGCCTATTAATATTGCACAGATAGAGAATTCGACCTTTAAAATTATTCAGAATGAAGATCAGATGGTTGAGATCAATAACAGGGCCGAGGAATTAGTGGAAAGATATTATCTACCGCTGGATCCAAGCGATCCAACTGCATCCAAGATTAATAGCAACTCACATCAATCCCGCCAAATTGGGTCGGAGTGACAAGATCAAGCACATATGTAACATCATATGGATGACTATCACACGAATTGTATGATGTGACATGAAAAGCACATGCCTTTTAATTTTAGGACCAATTACCAATGGGGGACAAACATTAGGCAGAATTATCAACTGGACCTAGGCTTTTCATAAATTACCAATGGGGGACAAAATCTGTCTTTTCAGTAAAAGCTGGACGAAAATACCCTTTGGCATATAAAACACGTTTTGACTTTGGAAGGGGGTTTTCAAGTCTCTACGATTGGGGTTATTAGGTATCGAAATGGGGTTACCAATTTCAGAATGGGGTTTTCAAGTCTCTACGATTTGGGTTATTGGTAACCCCATTTTGATACTTGATAACCCCAATCCTAGAGATTTGAAAACCCCATTCCAAAACTCCAATACCCTCGGCCAATTTTCAAGGACTTGATAAGCCCATTCAGAAATTGGTAACCCCATTTTTTATACTAGATAACTCCATTCCTAAAGACTTGAAAACCCTCTTCCAAAACTCCAGAACTCTCGGTCAATTTTCAGGGACTTGAAAACCCCGTTCTGAAATTGGTAACCCCATTTTGATACCTAATAACCCCAATCGTAGAGACTTGAAAACCCCCTTCCAAAGTCAAAACGTGTTTTATATGCCAAAGGGTATTTTCGTCCAGCTTTTACTGAAAAGACAGATTTTGTCCCCCATTGGTAATTTCTGAAAAGCCTAGGTCCAGATGATAATTCTGCCTAATGTTTGTCCCCCATTGGTAATTTTCCCTTAATTTTAAACCTAGCCTATTTCAATTTTTTTATCTAAGCTAATTTCTTTGTCCAACGAGGTTACTTAATGTTCAGAATAATTGTAGAATTTGTTTAATAATAAATTCTAGGATTTTTGCCAATTAGTCCATGCTTTGCAAGGCACGACGGAAGACGCCATATAATATCTCCTGTTTTATGTGATCTAGTAGTTGGATCCTACCTTGTTCGAAGGACTTCGAGGAACAAAAAAAATATCTCCTGTTTTATGTGATCTAGTAGGTGACAATCAATGTGCAATCAAAATATCATAGAATTCTATATCTTATGCCAGGACCAGCCAAATTGAGATAAATGTTCTATTTGTTCGTGAAAAGGTAGAAAGTGGAGAAAGGGTCAGAAGCTTAGATTCGTTAAGGCTAAGTTAAGAAAGGGTCTCTGTTTCAATTGTGCAGTCTTAATTAGAAGTACACAGTAAATTAAATGGGGATTCATGGGGTTCTTTCCTCGTCGGAAGATGATGGCGGCTCTGTCGGGGTTCTTTCGGGTGATTCGTAGAAGGTATGAAGTGCTTCTGAGTTGGGCGGTGGTGGAGTGGGGTTTTGCTGCCGAAAAGGTCCTCTGCTGGCGGTGCTGGTCTGTGCTTCCTCGCTTCGTGTTTCACTCCATTCCGCCATTATCTCTTCCCATTCTGAATCGGAGTCTGTAGTTTCTGCTGCACTGTCTTCAACCTTGTATACATCTGGTTAATCGAGCTCTTCGTCTGTTGTTTCGGTGCTGTCTCCGATCTCTGTTTCGTCTTCTGAGTCTTCTCTGTCTTCTGAACTGGATTCTGGTGGCTCTTCCCGATTGAGTGGTCTACACATTTCTTTCTTATAGCTCTTGGGTGGATATCTCGGAGGTGTTGCCTGGAGAACTCCGAGTAGTCGGAGGGGTTTCTTGCGGTGTGGCCACTGGTGCTAATTCACTACCCTTAGGAGGAGATTAGGATTTTTGTGGAGTGGCCACAGGGGCCAATATGATCCCATTAGGCGGAGAACTGGCCAGCATTCCTGTTGAATCTTGGTCGATTGTCAAGAATAAAAGATAAAAAAGAATCGAAAGGATATCAAATCGTAGAAGGGAGGGAGGTTTGGGTGATTGGCGATGCTGCAAATGTGGGTTTAAAAATTTCAAAAGACGAAAGGTTTGTTGGGAGTGCAAGAAAATCTGGTCAAGCTTGGACTATAATTTTCCTCCCTATCAAAAGCGTTTTGGTCAGGATTTTGGGAGTCAGCAGGAGGTTTATCTAGTGGAGGAGATTCAGGCTGAGGACCCCCTTCTGTGAGACATGTAAGTTTTGAGCCACAGATTTCCGAAGGAGTGAGCTTCAATGTGGAAGCCGTCTCTCTGCAATCCATTAGTAATGCTGAGTTAGGTATTTGGGGTAGAATCACCCCTGGGTGGTTAGGGGATTTAAAGGGTATGGAACGGTGGTTGAGAAGTAGGAGGGGTATTAACTGTGAAGTTAGTGTGTACAAACTTGCAGATTTTGAGATTCTAATTTCTTCTCAGATGGGTGTGGATAGACATCAGCTTATAAATGCATGGAAGAATGCAATAAATTCTCCTTTTTTGGAGATTTTACTTTGGGATCAGAAGTTTCAGTCGGAGGGGTGCATCTATTGGTGGAACATAGAAGGGGCTCCACCTCAGGCTTGGTGCGAGGAAAACTTTTGAAGGATTGGGGAAAAAATTGGCTCAGTGGTTGAATTGGATTCTGATAGGGTGCAAGTACGGATACCCTCCCAGATATCGCCACATGTCATCCATGCACGAATAGAGCCCAACCATCATAAAGAAAGGCGTTGGAAAACGGCAAAGACCACACGATCATGACACGTGTCGCCCGCTGTAGACACCCCATTTTGACCGGACCCAAGTTCGTGTCGCTGGTGCGAAACCTCGCCAAACCAGTGAGTTAGGGCCTCAAATTGCACCCTAAGCTAGGTTAGGGTCCCCCATAGGTCCCTGTAAAATTTCGTCGAAATCCGAGTTGGTTTGCCCTGCGAACGGACCGAGTCAGTGTCGTAGTATAAATGCAGAAGGGGGGCAAATTATCCGCACAGGGGGGTGTCCTTTTGTAAAATAGCCGAGGTTTTGCCTTTTGTCTAATAAGACAAAGCGGGAAGAGTGCAACTAATAATTCGCGCGCCTTATCCAAAAGTGGAGTGCCGATATCAACAATTTTTTTTTTATATATATACAAAAAAAAACCAAAAATTCGGGGATCACTGTTCACTTTCGTTTTCGAAGAGAAAGAGAGAGAGAGCGAGAGCGAGAGCAGAGGGAAATCGGGATTTTCTTTCCTTTCTCCTCCTTCCCCGATCGTCTTCCTCCGATCGCTTGTCGGAGATCCGTCTTCTGATCCAGAGAGAGAGAGAGAGAGAGAGAGAGAGAGAGAGAGAGAGAGATTGCTGGTCCTCTTCTCCGATTTGTTGGACCGGAGCTCCGGTCAAATTCCGATCGGCCGTCTTTTCTCTCCATTATTTCTCCCTTTCTAAATCTATTTCCCTCGGTTTTCTTTAGAATCTAGATCTAGCCTTAGAAACACTAAAAATCCCTAGATCTCAAGCCATAGCCCACTTCTGTCGAATTTTTCTTCTCCGACCGAGCTCCGGTCAAGCTCCGGCCGATCATTTGCCACATCCAAGCTTAGATCAGATAATCTGCTCCATAGATCTGGTTATTCACTTCAAGATCTGCCATCATTTCCCTCATCTAACCATCATTTTCTACCTTCAAAACCCCAGATCTTAGCTTTGAAACCCTAGATCTGACTATTGCACCTTTGTTCCATATGTTCTCTCCATAGATCTAGTTAATTTCGGCTCAGAGTCGATCATATATGATGGTGATCTGAGCAATTGTTATAGATCTGAATTCAGAAATCTCGGAGTTGTGTATTTCAAATTCGGATCTGTACTTTTCAAGTATAAATCAGAGCATAAATATCAAAGGTAAGAACATCTTCATATTTATTTACAAGTCTTTTGTTAAAACTTCTTATCTTAGTTTAAATAGATTTTCCTTGATAATGCTTGCTGTATTAGTAGTGTTTCTCACTTTCTTCATATAATAATTTTTTTTTTTTGTTAAAGATTTTTCATATTCTCTGTATAAGACTGGTTTTATAATGACGATTTTGTTCGTATAATTGAATTTCAAGATCCAAAGTCTGCTTGCATTAAATTCAAGAAAATCTGAAAGTTGTAGATCACTATGATATTTTCCTTTCAGATTCTCTGTTATTCTTTTTAAGATTTGCGTTGCCTTAATTGGTTTGAGATCATTCTGTTTTCAACTATCTGTTTAATTTATCAAGATGTTTCGTTTGTTCAATTTTTAGATGACAACCCCTGACTCTACTCTCTAATTTTACCCTCAAGCCCAGTGTGTCTGATTCTATGAAATTCTAGGATTTGAATAATGAAATTAAGTGCTTCTTTTGATTTAATGGTCGTGTATTTAGAAAAATGCTTTTGGATAACAGTAGATTATTGCTTTCATTTTGATTGGAGAATGTCTAATGAGGATTCTTTAAAAGCCATATGTAGTGTTGAAAATACATTTTGTGGTGTTAAATATGAAGAAAATGCAGCTGATGATGCTCATTTTTGCTATTGAGCTCATTCACGATTCAATTACCTCATTTTGAAAGCCTTATCAAAGCATGGTTTTTACATTGCTCAGTGAATTTCAAGTGTTTACAAAAGCTAACTTTCTTAGTGAATTCCAAGTGTTCTCTGTTCATGTTTCTCTTTAAATGTCTCAGTTGGGTGTTAATCCTTTCCCTTATGTTGCATATTTGATGGCTCTACGTAGAATTGCTTTTGAAAAAAAGATGAGGCTTATCATTCATAACAGGGGAGCTCAAAATATTGACTAGGAAATAAGGCTAATAGGCGCAGCCTACTAAAAATGGCCTTTATTCCCTAATCATTAGGCCAAATTACAAGTGTGGATACCCACTAGAAGCGGAGCTTAAATGGTTACAATTTTCTTTTTTACCATTTTCACAGTTTTAGCCCATTGTTACCCCTGTTTTGGCAATTCTGTGAGTGATAGTGCTCCCTGTTTTCGACGCAATCACTAAGTAATTTAAAATGGTATGATTTTTGCGTCAGAGAAGTGCTTCTTGATAGAACTGTGAGGAGTTTCGATGAACTCGAATCTCCTTTTAACTCTGTGTAGAAGCGGAGATCTGTCATACTTGTGAGCTTCTACAAGACTTCTCAGGCGATCACCGTGAGCTTGCTCTGTCATTTCGAGAGGCTAAATATTCAGAACTACATTCTGATTGGTGTCAACTCTTAAGTTCTGACTGATCTTGTGAGGGGAGGACATCCCTTGATTTACGCAGAGCAAATGATCAATGATATTAGAAGGTATAAATTGATGGGGTTTCAAGTGTCTGATGAGAAACTGATCAAGGAGATTTTAGTTATGGCCTATGTGATAAGAAAATGTCTTGAGTATGAATACAATGCTTGGGTGATCGATTAAAATCTCCTTCCAGTTAGTGAAACTTTTCTTGATATGACTGTTATTTCCCCTGATTTCATGGCTGCACAAGACATTGAGCTGTTGTTTATCAAGAGCTCACCCACCTCTACAAAGATTTGGGTCGAGAATTTTATTTTCAAGCTGGCATCTACAGCAGTTTCTTTGGTGCATAGAGGGGCCCTTGCTAATGATGATAGGCACTTTGGGTTGCTGCTAGGTGCCTGGAAGAAAAGAGTCAGAGGATCAAGAGGTTTGATAAGATGATTTATGGTATAAAAATAGACGCATGTCGTGTTAATCGAACTTCTCTCAAAGGTGGGAAGAAGGTGTTTTTTCTAATCTTCTTTTATGGATTTGGATTTAATTCAAAGAAGACTTGGAGGTGTGGATATGAGGGCGATGAAGGCGCTAGCCCAAGCCCATCCTTAGAGGACTTGCTCAGTCCTAGTAGCGTCCCCCTCTTTTATTTAGGAGACTTTCTAAGTCTCTTAGATATCTGTTAGATAGAGGAACCTTTTGTTTAGGAGATCACTGTGGTCTCGATAATGAGTTGCACTAGGAGACATACCTTGTCTCATTAAGGTGTTTCTCCTTCGGAGACAAGCCTTGTTACTTAGAGCCTCCCTTCTAAGAGTCCTTTTTAGTTTGGTAGAGAGCTTGTCCATAGGAGGCAGGCTTTGCCTCATTTACCGAGTCCCTGTCTGGAGACAAGCCTGGTCTTATTTAAAGAGTTCCCCCTTTAGGAGGCTTACTTAGCCTCATATTGGAGCCCGTTTTTGTGTTTTGTGGCTCACCATTTTTGCACTTGAATCTGCACAAGTTGATGCCCCCTGTTATGCACCAAAATTCACAAAAATCAGAAATATCATTACATGCATTTGTATAATTTGATGAAAATTTAAGATTATTCTTTCATGTTAAGTTTTGAGTTAGGTTCTGAAGATGAATGGACTGTTCAGGTGAGACTCTCTTGAGGTTCATAAACTTGTCTTTTATTTAAATAATTTGTTTTAGGAAAGAAGGAGATCAGATGACTACTCTATTCGATATTATCGACATGAGTACTGTCTGATCTCAAGGCGGGCTTAGAAATATTATCCTGTGTATTTGTGATATCAGATGATTACTTTAGCATCATCTGATTTCACCCCCATATCGGGGCAGTGGTACTTGTGGTTGGGCATAGAAGTGTTTAATGTTGTTTCTTGCTTTATTAGGCTATCCAGCGGCTGGTCTGGACTAATTAATGTTGTTTATCATTGTATGATTGCTATTATTACAGATTGTGCACTCTTTAGTTGTAGATCATATTTTGCTGATATTTGATTTGTTTTTATAATAAGTGATTGGAATTTACGATTATCTGGTAGCATTTTCCTCTCTCTTTGATTAGACTAGCATAGTCTTTTAGATTTCTGTTAGATTTCTTTAGATACTATAACCTGTACTAGGAGACATACTCTGTCTCGTTAGGCAATCCTCCTTTGGAGGCAAGCCTCTTTTTTTAGCTTAACCTCAGGGAGGTTGCTTTGATTTTGATAAATGGTGTACCCATAGGAGGCATGCCTTGCCTCATTTAGAGAGCCTTTGAATCTTTCGTTTTATCGGGGGAGTCTTTGACTCATTTGATCTTTATTGTTGTTATTAGGGAGTCATCTATCTTGGCTTTGTAAGTAATTAGCCTTTAGAAGGCCTGCTTGGCCTCATTTGTAGAATCCTCTCTGAGGTTGCACCTCAATTTGTTCCTCTGTTAATTAGAGACCAATTTGGTCAATTAGTTGTCTTAGCCTTGCTTCCCCCTTGAGGGCAATGATAAGGTTGTTTAGAGCCCGTCTTTGTGTGTATTTAGGAGACCCACCCGGTCTCATTCTCTCGCTAAACCTCCTCTTTGTGCATCGTTTGGTTTTTGGGAGAACACCCTACTCGGCTTGGCTTCATACCCCAACCCTTATGGGGTACTGGGCGCACATTTGTTGCACCCTAGGGCTAGGTAGCTGTCCGGCCCGGCTGGGTGTTTTACCTCTGCTAAATGTGCACAAATTCTTTTTCTTTTTTTTACTTGTGAGCTTCTCCTTATTCGATAGTTCATTCGCATAGGAGTTAGCCCTTGATTAGAGAGTCTTTGACTCATTCATCCTTTAGATGGTGTTATTAGAGAGTCTTTGACTCATTTGCCTTTTAGGTAGTGTTATAGGAGAGTCTTTGACTCATTTGTCTTTAATGTAGTGTTATTAGAGAGTCTTTGACTCATTTATCCTTTAGTCGGTGTTTTTTTTGGAGTCTTTGACTCGTGTTTCCATCTCTTAGAGAGTCTTTGACTCGTATATCCTTTAGTCGGTGTTTTTAGAGTCTTTGACTCGTGTTTCCATCTCTTAGAGAGTCTTTGACTCGTATATCCTTTAGTTGTTGTCAGCGGAGTCTTTGACTCGTGTTTTCATCTCTCTTAGAGAGTCTTTGAATCGTGTTTCCATTTCTTTCAGAGAATCTTTGGCTCATTTATTCCTTTGGTGATGTTATTAGAGAGTCTTTGACTCATTTATCTCTTTCGCAGTTTTCTTAGAGAGTCTTTGACTCATTTGTTCTTTCAGTTGGATTTATTAGAGAGTCTTTGACTCGCCTTTCCTTTTGCAGTATCATTAGAGAGTCTTTGACTCCGTTGTCTCATTTTCAGTGTTATCAGTTGCTCTTATTAGAGAGTCTTTGACTCATTTATCCTCTAGTTGCTTTTATTAGAGAGTCTTTGACTCGGTTGCTTCCTTTGTGCTGTTATTAGAGAGTCTTTGACTCATTTGCTCTTATAACGGTATTATTAGAGCATAGTTTCCCTTATTCACCCTAGGGTTTGTCCCTAGGGTGTTATTTTGTATATTCCCTCCGGTCTTTGGCCAAAAGGGTGAAAGCATCAGAAATTTTAAAATCCATAAACATTGAAATCATTAAAAATCTCAAAAACATTAGAAACTTAAAACATAAAAAATAGTTGATTTACTGTAAGTGTTTGTTAGGTAGAGAGTTCGTTTCGAACTACGTTGGCTTGATCCTCTTCCGAGGTACGTAGTGCAGCTTGGGATTTATATCCCAAGTCCAGCCAAACTTTTTTTGTAAATAAATGTTTTAAACCTTCTTCAAAAACCTTTAAAATCTTGTTTTCAAAAGATCTTCCTCTAGAGTTAGGAGTTTCTCCTAGATAGAGAGTTTTAGAGTTAGGGTTTTCTTTTGATAGGTTGTTTGATTGATTGTTTGCTGTGTGCTTGTTTTAGAGTTAGGGGTCTGTCCTAGAGTTATAGGAGCGCCTCCGTCCGGTCAGTCGGCGATCCACATCGCCGAGTGATGACTAGAATAGGATGCGTTAGTCAACCCTTGGTTTTCCTTAGAAAGTGCAGCCTAGTTACACATAGGTTGTAGGAACCACCTGCATTAGTCTAAGGCTAATCTGCATTTAGTTAAGGCATATAGGGTGTCCTAAAATCCACAATTCACTGGAATTTAAATAATCGTACAATAAACTTTAATAATTGGTCCGGTCTTTTAGATCGAGTCTAGGATAGAGGTCTAGGTGTCTTAGGCATCCTAGCTTAGAATAGGCACGAAGAACTACGTTGCCTTGATTCTCGTGGAGGCGGGGATACGTAGGCTTTTTTGGATGAATACCAGACCATCCGAAGACTCGGGCTAATAATTTAGAGTCTTAGGATTTGTTGTACAGTTATTGTATTGTTTTGATGTGTTTTCTTACTCTCTTGTACTGATCCTATACCTTTTGCTGTAGCTTGCCTGTGTTTGCACATCAGAACTTAGACACCTATTAGGCATGTCACTCATAACCTAGCTATGCTTAGGTGACACATCTCTTATTTTATTTTATATGTGTTTATTATCTTTATCCCCAGGAAATGCATGCTTAGGTAGACGATTCCTGAGGATTGTTCCCATTTCATATGATTTTTACCTAAACTTCTTTGGAGTTAATGAAAATGGCATAAGAGACCAAGTGCTTGCACTCGGACGAATTGGGGGTGCTCTCAGACCTTCCCCATTCGTAACCAGGCACGAACCCATATATATTTCTGGTTATCCATTGCACAGAGGATTTGATTTTAGGGTTCCATGGCATATCCATGGATGGCGACTCTGAGTTTATTTCAGATATGTCTTGGTTTCGAGCCTTGGCTCCGGATCGAGACATATCTCTTTCGTTTTATATCGCCACTCGTGCTATGCTATGAGGGTGGCATCCGTTTTGAGAGTTCCTTGGTAGAGCTCTCCATTCACACGTGGATGATCCAGAGGATGGTGTGGGGACTAGTTTCCCTCACCTCACTACCTCTTCGGATCGGGGTCCACACCCGCTCGCCGCCCAGACCTCATCATCAATTATGGAAGGAAAAGGCCGCCAAAGCCATGTGCGCCGGCAAGCCAGGGGGACGACCCAATCCTGCAAAGGAAGGTTTTCTCTCCATAATGATGGAAAGGGCCGCACACCTCCCTTTAAAAGGGAGGGAAAGGAAGAAGAAGATGATGGACTTTTTCTCTGGAAAAAAGGACCTTCCTCTGAAGAAAAGGATTTTCACCCGTTCTCCACTCTGCCACACTGGAAAAAGAGGCGAGGCAATAACAGAGGAGGCTAGGAACTCAATCCTACTCTCCCTGCTAGTCCTCTCCGACCCATTCACTCACGCACCTAGGAAAAATTCCGCGCGTTGCCCCTGGTAACCCTGATCGGAACCCTTCCCCCCCTCTCGCTGTTCTTTATATTGATTGGTCGAAGGATCTGACTTGGGTGTCGAAGCGGTCGTCCGGGACCCACACCGGACCCCCCTGACCCCCTTTGTTTGTGATTGCAGACCCCGCGGAGGCCCTCTACCGACCGCGCGATCGCAGACCCGGATTCAGACGCCATCATATTGGCGCCATCCGTGGGACTCGTCGAGTACTGAACGCCTTATGGCGATGAGAAACCACACCCAACAGCAAGAGATAGGAGTAATGACCAGAAGTCAGGCTCAACGCGCACAAACCAACACCTCAAGCTCCCAAGAACCCAACTCACCGCCCTCGGGTCGACACCAGCCCTCCTCTAGCGCGCCGCAGATGGTCTCCGCCATGGAGATGTTCAACGAACTCCGCCGAGAACTACTCCAGCGCTTGCCTCCTCCTGCCCCAGAGAGGCCCCTGACAACACAAGACCAGACGGAAGCCTATGACGAAGGCAACGAGGAACAGCCAGGGGAGCATCATCCCCGACGAAAGCGGGCACTGACTCGCCGGACGCCGTCCCCATCAACGAACAGCCCTTTGCCCCCCGCAACCGGGGTCACCAGCGAGACAGCGGGAAGCAGGCCATGCTAAGCCGCGCCCCCTGTCCAGGCAGCCCGTCTCCAGGAACCACCCCCTGCTCGGGCGGAAGAAGTAGCAACCTCAGCACAACCGCCCGGCTTGGATCCGATAGCCGACCTACAAAGGCAAATCCGAGAGGTAAAGCTAGAAATGAAAAAACCCTATGCCCATGGCATCCTCGATGAGTGGGAAAAGGAGACGACATCCCCATTCACCTCGGAGGTCTTAAAAACCCAAGCAGAAGCAGGCACAGACCTCTCCCGCTTCAGTCTATACGACGGAAGCACGGACCCCCTCGAATTCCTGCAAACCTTCAAAAGGGTAATGATGCTCCGAGGCGCCTCGGACGGATTCATGTGCAGAGCCTTTGCGTCCCTACTAAGAAAAACCGCTAACGACTGGTACATGAGATTGGAGCCCAACTCCATCGCATCCTTCCACAAATTCGGGAGGAAGTTCAGCGCAAGGTTCGCCAACAACCGCCTCCGCCATGATCCGGCGGACGCCCTCTTAGCCCTCCGGCAGGGAAGAAATGAGACCCTAAGAGACTTCATGTTAAAATTTAACGCCGAACTGGCCCAGCTTTCTAACATGGACGTCCAAATAGCGGTCGCGACGCTGAAGCACGCCACCATCGATCCGAATCTCAAGCTGCATCTCACCCTCAATCCACCATGGGACCTGCAGGAACTTGAATCCAAGGCCGATAAGTTCGTCCGAGCAGAAGAAGCCTGCGCTCGAGAGCAGAATCAGCCCGGCCCCGACGAGAGGAGAAATGACAGCCGAAGGGCCATGAGGCCAGGCGCCGACGAGAGGCAGGCGGGCCGAAACCCCGTTCCCGTCTTCTAACGACTGGGAACCGCCCCCTGAAGTTCCCCCTCTCCCACGTTCTACTAGCTATCAAGGATCAGGGTCTCCTGACCCCCCCAAGAAAATGGCCACAGACCCAAAGAAGAGGTCCGCCAAAAAATTTTGCGAATTCCACGGGGACCACGGCCACGAAACTGACCATTGCTTCCACCTCCGCCTACATTTGGAAAAGCTGGCCGAAGAAGGGCACCTAAATCAGTATCTCAGAAGCCCTGGCAAAAGCTCGCGCGAGGTCCAGTACCCGCCCGACGAGCCCAGAGGTAGGCATCGGTCACCCAATAGACGCCGGTCCAACAACCGTCGCCGATCCACAAGCCGACACATATCCCCCAACAGGCATCGCTCCCGAAGCAGACGCCGATCCCGCAGCAGACATGACACGCACCTCCACCAGCGCCCCCGGAAAGAAGAGCCCCCCGAACAACCACAGGCCCGCGAACAGCCACCCACCATTATCGGAAAAATCAATATCATCACGGGTGGGCCGGCAGCGGGAGGGCCGACAACCGCCGGTCGGCGAGCATATGCTGAACATGTATTCTCCATGGATATGCCTTCTAAAAAGGCCCGAACAGATCCGCCCCGTGAGGACCAGATCATCACTTTCTTCAACAACAACCTTGACGGGCTACAAGTCCCGCATGACGACGCACTGGTCGTCAGGCTAGTCGTCGCCAACTTCGACATAGGAAAAATCCTAGTCGACACAGGAACCTCCGTCAATGTGCTGCACCTCGACACTTTCGAAGAAATGAAACTAGGCAGGGAAAGGCTGGGATCCGCGGAGTATTCCATCTACGGGTTCTCCGGTGCGTCCGTACGGGTCGACGGCAAGATCGACTTACCCGTGACTTTTGGGACATACCCCCTCCAAAAAACCATCCTGACCACCTTCTTGGTTGTGGATATACCGTTCACTTACAGCGCCATCATTGGGCGCCCTGCTCTAAGAGATTTAGGAGCAGTAGTCTCCACCCCCCACCTCAAGATGAAATTCCCCACTCCGACCGGAGTAGGGGAGGTCCGGGGACAGCAAATGATAGCACGCCAGTGCTACTCAGCAAGCCTGAGAGGAACCAATGCCCCACCTGAACCCGCGATCGATAGCGAAGATCCCCGGCAGTGAGCCCGCACAATCAGAGGAGAGCCCGCCGAGGAGCTAGACTCCATCCCCATAGCCCAAGATCAGCCGGAGAGACAAGTCCGAATCAGTTCCCTCCTCAAAGGCCCCCTACGAGATCAGATGATCGACTTCCTCAGAATCAACAAGGACGTGTTCGCATGGTCCGCTAAAGACATGCCAGGTATACCCAAGGAACTAGTCGTTCACAAGTTGAATGTGAACCCAACCCTTAAGCCCGTCCGGCAGAAAAAGAGGAACTTCGCCTTCGGGGTAACTTCCGGAAAGTTCTTGGGATTCATGGTCAGCCAGAGGGGGATCGAGGCCAACCCCGAGAAGATCCAGGCCATCCTAGACATGGAACCCCCGACAACAGCGGTAGAAGTACAGAGGCTCGCAGGTCGAATCACGACCCTCGGCCGATTCATGCCCAAATCAGCGGAAAAGTGTCAACCCTTCTTCAAACAATTAAAAAACATACGGAATTCGAATGGACCCCGGCCTGCCAAGAGGCCTTCGACTCCTTGAAGCAATACCTTCAGACACCACCCGTACTCGCCAAGCCAGAGCCGGGGGAAGAGCTACTTTTATACCTGGCCGTCAGCCCTGCGACGGTGAGTGCGGTGTTGGCCAAGCAAAGCGACAAAAAGGAACACCCGGTGTACTACGTGAGCAAGACTCTCCACGGTGCAGAAATCCGGTACCTAAACATAGAGAAGTTCGCCCTCGCGGTCGTCACCGCCGCCCGAAAGCTCCGCCCCTACTTCCAGGCCCACCCCATTGTGCTTCTGACCGACCAACCCCTGAGGAAGATCCTCCAGAAACCAGAAACCTCGGGTAGGATGATAAGTTGGGCCGTCGAGTTGGGAGAGTTCGACATACAAGTCCGCCCGAGGCCAGCTATTAAATCTCAAGCCCTCACTGACTTTATAGTGGAATCCACCGCCCTGGCCACAGAACCAGCAACAACGAAAAATGGCGAGGGTCCCACCGAACAGGCTGCTCGCAAAGGCGTGGCGCTGGACTCAGCGGCACAAAGCGACGGGGTCCTTTGGACCCTACACGTTGACGGATCAGCAGGCAGAAAAGGGCACGGGGCGGGAATAGTCCTCCACGGCCCAGAAGGATTTACACTGGAATACGCCCTCAGGTTAGATTTCAAAGCCTCCAACAACGAGGCCGAATACGAAGCCTTACTAGCAGGACTATGTCTAGCCGCGGAACTCTGCGCGAGAAGGTTAAAAGTCCATAGCGACTCCCAGCTCGTCGTCAACCAAGTAAACGGAATATACGAAGCCAAAGGCCCCAGGATGAAGAGATACCTCCAGAAAGTACAAGAAAAGCTGCAAGGGATGGGAAAGGTAGAGATCCTCCAGGTACCGCGAGACATGAACAACCGAGCGGATGCATTATCAAAAATTGCTGCCGAAGAGACCCATGACTTCGGCACCGTGCTCACAGAAATATTGCCCCACCCCAGCATCGACGAGTGCAAGTTTTGGAGATCCCACCCGGACCAAACTGGATGGACTCCATCATTGGATACCTAAAAGACGGTATACTGCCCGCAGATAAGCTGGAAGCCCGACGCCTAACCGCAAGAGCCGCCCACTACGTGGTCCACGGGCCCAGGCTCTACAAACGATCATACACATGGATGTACCTCCGATGCCTGGTGCCCTCCGAATCAGACTACGTGCTACGAGAAGTACATGAAGAGATATGCGGAGACCACGGAGGCGGCAGGACTCTGGCTCAGAAAATTGTAAGGCACGGCTACTTCTGGTCCACGATCCTCAGGGACGCCAAGGAGTTCGTCAAAAAATGCAGCCCATGCCAAAGGTACGCGACCACCCCCCGCCAACTGGCCACACCATACACCGCGATAGCAGGACCCTTGCCTTTCGCCATGTGGGGCATGGATCTACTCGGACCCTTCCCGAAAGCCCCCGGGGGGCATACAATGTTCTACGTCGCCATCGACTACTTCACCAAATGGGTCGAGGTCAAAGCTGTGGCAAAACCCAACTCGAAAGCAACGGAGAAGTTCTTCTACCACGACGTGGTATGCCGCTTTGGCATTCCAAAGACACTCGTAACGGACAACGGTCCCCGGTTCGCAAGCGCTGAATTCGGCAGATTCTGCGATAACCTAAGCAGCGAGCACCGTTTCACCTCCGTCGCGCACCCGCAGGCCAACGGGCAGGTAGAAGTAACTAACAGGATCTTGCTTTAGAGCCTCAAGAAGCAATTGGGAGAAGCCGGGAAAAACTGGGTAGAAGCGCTACCTAGTGTCCTCTGGGCTTATCGAACGACGCCGCGGACCGCGACTGGAGAATTCCCTTTTAGCTTAACCTTTGGGGCCGAAGCGGTCATTCCGCTAGAAATTGGCCTCCCCAGCTTCCGCACCGCGAATTCTGACGAGCAGGGAAATTCCGAGCTCCTCCGGAACACCCTCGATCTCATGCTCGAAAAAAGAGAGCAAGCCCTCCTCTGGACCACCACCTAACAGCAAAAGGTGGCACGGTACTACAATGCCCGGGTAAAAAAGCGCTCGGTAAAACCCGGAGACCTGGTACTACGGCGTACGGAGGTATCCGACCCCCACAACACCGGCAAACTCGCACCTAAATGGGAAGGACCATACAGGGTCGTTCGAGCACTCCGCCCCGGGGCGTACCAACTAGAACGCCTCGACGGGACCCCAATCCCTCGAAGTTGGAGCATGGACAACCTCCGAGAATTTTACTAGTGAAAAGACAGGGTAAGTTCCGTGTTTTTCCTAAAGGCATGACGAATGTTTGTTTTGTTTCTTTTTGTGTCTACTAGAAGCAAAGATGTTTTTTCTCCTTAAACGAATCAATGGAATAGCGTTTCTACTTAAAGCTACACGTATCTCCACTTTCCCGCCCATAATAAACGAGGGACCCGAAAGAAGACAGGGAGTGAGACAGAGGTAGCATCGGGGCCGATCCCCCCGAGAATACCCTAAAACGCTCCCCATGAAGAAAAGACCTCCCCTTAAAGGGCAGGCGGGACCCATTAACCCCGAACTGATCACTCGAGGGGAAGATAGTCCTTCCGCAAAAAGACACCCCACGGGGTGCACTAGAAATATTCTCGACGGTCAGATTGAAATTCAATACCAAAAGGCTTGGATAACCTGGAGCACGTCGTATATATAAAAAAAAAAGAAAGCAGAAAAGAAGAAGAGAAGAAGGAGAATTCAAAAGTTATTACAGACCCACAAGAAAAAGAAAAATATAAGATCCAAAAAGACATCCCAACATCATTGAGCCCCCTCAGAGGTCTCAGTAACTACAGGATCCGCCAGGGCAGCCACCTCCTCCTCAACCAGCTCCGGTGCCTCTGCTGGTACCGGCGGAGGATCGACCTCAGCCTTGCGCATTAGTTTGTCAAGGGGAAAGGAAGGATCAACCTCGTGCACACGTCGCCGGCATTCAGCAAAAGCATCAATCTCAACATCCACGCTAAACGCGGCCGCAGCCCTAAGAAACTCCTCTGAGCCACGCCACTCCTCCCGCGCCTCCGCCAGCTCCCGGGTATGTGTTCACCGGGCCACCGCCAATCTGTCCGCCGCACGACTTCTCCCCTCCATGTTTTTCCGGAGGTCCTCCCGAAGTTGAGCGACAGTATCATCAAAGGTCGCTCTCTCCGCCCGGGCTCTGTCCAAGTCATCGCTTAGCTGCCGGTTTTGCTCCGCAAAGGCGTTTATCTCAGCCTCGTCCTCTAGCAGGCACTGCAGCATCCTCCTGGCATAGCTCTGGGACTGCAAAAGCAACCTATCAGAAAATTATCAACGTAAGTTCTCAAAATACCAAAGAGGAAAACGTACAAACAGAAAACCGGCCATCCGGGTCTTACGCAGGATGTTGATTGAAAATACTGAGCCCCAAGGGCCCTACGATCATAGCCCTCCAACTCAGCCTCGTCGCCAGGAAGGGCGGTCGTCACCCCCAGCTCCACCCCAACCTGGGGATTCGCAAGAACGCTATCCTCGACACCGATCTTTCAGTCAGGCTTAAACAGCTCCCCTCGCGCTTGGAAGCTCTGCGGACGAAGCACCGCTCGTTCCAGAAGAAGTTTGGTCATAACTGCCCCCTCCATCCGACTTGGCACGTCCTCCGCAAAGACAGGAGGACGCGCCGCACGAACAACGTCCCCCTGTCAAGCGCCAAAAGAGGTAGCCCTCTTGGCGGATGGCCCCGACTCCGAAGCAAAAAGCCCAGCCGCCTCCTTTTCCCCGACCGCTCGAACAGAGGGGCTAGAAGGCATGGATGCTGCGAGTCTCGCTTGCGACCGGCCCAGCCTGGCCGCGGCAATAAAATCAGAAGGGATCTTCTTGTGACTCGTCAGACCTTTCGTCACCACCGCAAGTCCCTTCCCCTTCCCACCGTCGCCGGAAGAAGACATACCTCCTGCCAAAAACAGGAGAACAACAAATGCTCAGAACGAAGGGAAGCAACAAAAAAAAAAGGAGAAACAGAGAGAGAGAAAGAGGGGAGGGGCTCACCACGATGACTGGCGGAACTCTCCCCCATTCCCTCGCCCGTACTACGGACCTCCTCTCCACAGCCCCCAGCAAGCCGAGCCTCTTCAGGCTCCTCTCCCATTTAAACTCGGAAACGTCGATAGCCTCCCCGGAGGCGAGCTTCCCCAAGTCAAACTTGCTATAGTCAGACTCGTCGGGGAGGGACTTCCTTCGCCACTCAACGGAGCGCCTCCAAGAGCGAGGAAAGCCCCAGCCAGCGTCCGACGGAGGGGTGATGAACACATACTCCTCCTTCCACCTTTTGATTGAGGAAGGCAAGTTCGCCGCCATTTTCACCTGAGGACGCTGGGTCAGATATAGCCAGTTGTCCTCCCCCTTCACCAATGGGCTAAGGGCAACACAGGCCCGGAGCAGCGGAAGGGTAGGCTCAACCTTATGAAGGCTCGCCTTGGCCACAAAGGCCAAGAGAGTGCGCCAACTATTGGGCGCCAGTTGGGAGGGGGCCACCCGGTAAAACTCAAGGGCCTCTACTATAATGCCCAAGAGCGGGAACCTAACCCCCGCCCGAAACGCCTCCACGTAGAAAGCTACCTCTTCCTCAGTGATACCTCCACACACCCCCTCTACAAAGGAAGGAACCCTAATCCCATAATCATTGGGAAGGTGGAACTCCCTCCTAATTTTCTCCGCCGCCCCTTCTCCCAAAGTGTTCCTGAAACACGCCACCTGACCAGGACAAATGACGTCACCAGACCGAATACCCCCAGTCTCCGCCTCGTGAGCAGAAGAAACTCGAGCTAGAGATTCCGAAGGAGCGGCCCCCACCGATGACCCAGAGGCCCCGGAGCTATCCCTCAACTCTGTGGGCTGCTGTACATCTTCAGAGACGCCACCCCCACCTGCTACAGACAACCGCCTCCTTTTTCTCGGCGGAGCCCTCTCCACTACTTCTACCGACTCAGAAGAAGGGCTCTGAGGTACAGTCGCGACGGACATCGTAAACTATCAAGCGGCGGAGTGAAAAAAAAAAAAAGGGGACACAGAACTCACCGGAAGAATGTTGTTGAACAAGCAACGCGCAGAAAAATCGGCGCGGAGGGAAACCCGTTTAATCAAAGGAAGACGAAGAAATAAAGCAAAGAATGAAATCCCCAAAAGGCTTTAAAAAGGGCTAGGGTTTCGACACGCGTCGTTTGGTTTCCCTCCTTTTCTAAATCGATGGGACACGAACACATGGCGCCGATTGGGAAACCCGAGGGAACCGCCAAAAGTCCCACGCGGAAAAGACGCCCCTACCCCTACATGGCTTCCCCAGCAAGCCATCCTTAAACCCTCGCCGCGCTCAACAACAAAAGGCTCGGAACCCGTCACAAGGGTCCGGCATATATATCCACAAGATGGAAAAAAACCACGTTCGATGGCAAAAGGCTCTGAACCCGTCACAAGGGTCCGGCATACATATCCACAAGATGTAGAAAACCACGTTCGATGGCAAAGGGCTCGGAACCCGTCACAAGGGTCCGGCGTACATATCCACAAGATGAAAAAACCGCGTTCGATGAGCTCGAGCCGCGCGGGAAAGCAAACATGCGCGGGTAATGCAAGTGCGCAAGAGGAAGGCAAACATAAGATATAAGTTGTAAGAAGCAGAGAAAAAGAAAAAAAAGAGCCATTCATAAACTGCTTCCTCCTGGCCCACGGGCCTACAAAAGAGGGGGAGTAAAGATAGAAGGGACGCAGGCCTGGACCCCCAAGGCCCCTAAAAAAAAAAGAGACGCAGAAAAAAGAGGCTCCCTCCAGAACCCTACTCATCCCGCCACCTCCTGCTCAGAGTGATTGCCCGCCAAAAGAGTCCCCTGCATCGGAGAGCTCCTTATCACTCTGCTCCCCCTTTGAAGAGCTCTCCCAGCGGCCATTCTCAGCGAATCGGGCCTGGTCATTTAACCAGCGCACTCGATTCCTCAACAAATCATTCTCCGCCCGCAAGGCCGCAATCTCCCGATCCATGTCAATCATCCAACTACAAACCGCCATCTCCCTACGATAGACATGGGAGAAAAACAATCGGTGGCGATGGACAAAAGCTTCATGGGACTCCCGCTCGTAAAGCGGAGGAAGGGGAGAGCGTGGGGAAAACCCTGGAGGCGGGTTCCTCTCAGGAATCGTTTGCCGGGGCCCCAACCCGTCGGGGTTACCCTCGGGACTGCTGGGAGGACTCCCCTCGCTAGCAACTCTCCCCCCACCACTGATAGAGAGACCCTGGAAAGACGACGACATCACTGGCAAACCTGAAGAAAAGCCGGAAGAAAGCAAAAAAAAAGGGGGGAAGACAAAAGGCAACCTGCATAAAAGCAGGAGAGCTCACCCCTTATAAAACCCTATGGGAAGCCCAGGGGCATGAAAACGAAATGGTTGCCATCCGCGTGTTCGTTTCCTATTGAATGACCGAGCGGCGCCGCGTGATGGCAACACAATTCCTTGGGAAGGAACCGCCGGACGAGACAGCACGTCCTCTCAAACCCCAAAGCCCCCATAAATGCCTTCGACACGATGTTCTCTGGCCAGGCAAGCAAGCCCGCTCCCCAGGACCAATCAATGAACTACAGGTAATATCATGATGAGATATAAAGGCGGCGCTATTCCCAGAACACACCATGTGTCGCCCCCCACGCCTATATAAAGCTTAAACTCCGTAAAGAAAGGCGAGAGAAAACGACAAGACCATACGAAATCGACACGTATCGCTATCTCGACCCCACGCAGGTTCGGAGCCCCGAGCGCAGGCCCACAAAAAAGAAAAGGGCGAGGCCCAGAGCCCAGATGCAAGGCCACGACACGCAAGCACAATAAGCAAACAAAAAGGCTCGGAATCTCGCACAAGTTCGGTCAGAACGTCGCGATTCCTTACAAACAAAGATAATCTCCATCAAAGTACAAAAAGCAACACAAAAAGACACGACACCAATTCATAAAGATCATCCATTCACACCCTCCTGGCCCACAGGCCTACAAAAAGAAAGGGAAACAAGGAACAAAGCACAGGGCACGCAGGCCCCAAAAAAAATCCCCAACGAGGAAGGGGAAAAGGCACGCAAAAAAACACAAGAACAGCCAGGGATCAATCGGAGAAAGACTCCTCTCCCGAAGGGTTCTCCTCCTCCTCCCAAGAACTCTTCAGCAAGGGGTCCACCTCATACTCAAAAAGCTGCTCATTGAGATATCGAACCTTTTTCTGTAAAGCCTCGTTCTCCCGCTTCAGGTCCTCAATCTCCTTACCCATCTTCAAAACACGGCCACGCAGTTCCATTCCCTGGCGATAGGCCCGGGAGAAAAAAGACCACTCCCTGGCAACACGGGACCGAGACGATTTGTCCTCCCTGGGCAAGGAGGAAAGGCAAAGAGGGGGGAAGCCCGAGGAAGGGCACGGTTTCCCCCTAACCTTCTTCCGACGAGCCTCAAGATCCTCCCCCGGATCGGAGGACAAGTCGGGGTCACTTGACGATTCCTGGAAGAGGCGGGCCTTGCCCCTAACTCGCAACGGGGAACCAAACATATTCCTGAAGAAGGCACGAAAAGAACCCCTACTGCAAAAAAGAAGAAGAAAAGCGACGAAGAGCCACAACAAAACGCCAGGATACTTCCCCTTTAAAAGCTCGAGAAAGGGATCCTGGTGCCTCGAAACAACGCAACCCCCCAACAACGCTGCCGCTTCCCAGGGACAGCCGCCGGATAAAACGGCACGCCTCCTCGTACCCCGGAGCCCTCGTAAATATCATCATCATGAGTTCGCTCAAACAAAACTTTACTCCCTTGGCCCATTCAATGGACCAAAGGAGTAAGGGGGAGTTATGATAGGCGCAAGTACGGCTACGCTCCCAGATATCGCCACATGTCATCCATGCACGAATAGAGCCCAACCATCATGAAGAAAGGCGTTGGAAAACGGCAAAGACCACACGATCATGACACGTGTCACCCTCTCGCCGCCCAGGCCTGATCATCAATTATGGAAGGAAAAGGCTGCCAAAGCCATGCGCGCCGGCAAGCCAGGGGGACGACCCAATCCTGCAAAGGAAGGTTTTCTCTCCATAATGATGGAAAGGGCCGCACACCTCCCTTTAAAAGGGAGGGAAATGAAGAAGAAGAGGATGGACTTTTTCTCTAGAAAAAATGACCTTCCTCTGAAGAAAAGGATTTTCACCCGTTCTTGTAGACACCCCTATTTTGCTACGCTTTAAAAAGCGAAAGATTCGGTAGTATCATCGAATCTTGAGTCCGTATTCAGCATTAGATTAGGCATCTATGCATTTTAAGGTAGGTTTCACCTCATTATGGGAGTTTTGAAGTTGATTCGCGATCCTGAAGGTCTCTAGGGGGTTCCTTTGGCATCTGAAAGATGAAAGTTCAAGTTTCCAGGCAAATGAAAAAACCTGCTATTTTTAGAATTTTCAGGGTTTCCCTCATTTTTGCCTATTTTGCACTGCTGGGGTATTTTGGTCATTCTCGATGTCTCTCGTTTGACCCCCGAGTTATATTTAAGAAATCTTGAGTGATTTTACAAATTTTTGAAAAAGCTGCTATTTTTAGAAACTCATGGGGCTTCCACATTTTCATCATCTTATGGATATTTCAATCATTTCTCATATGTCCAAAACCATCTCGAGGGTACGGCTGATGGATTATGAGTAATTTCGTAAGTTTTGGAAAACCTGCTAAATTTAGATCTCTCAAGAATTTCTCTTAGTCTTGCACTTTGGGGGTATTTTAGACATTTCCAAACATATCATATTTGGTCCCTAAGTTGTGTCTAAGAAATCTTGAGTTCGTTCATAAATTTTTGAAAATCTGCTATTTTTAGAATTTCTCAGGGTTTTCCCTAGTCTCGCCAAATTCTAGCACATCGGGGTAATTTGGTCTTTTCCTGTGTATTTCTTTTGATCCCCGAAATATGTCTGAGAGATTATGAATGATTTCCTGAATTTTGGAAAGCCTGCTAAATTTAGAATTTCTCAGGAGTTTCGTTTAATTTGGAAATTCTAAGTGTTGAGGGCTTAAGGTTATTTTGGTTACATTTAGATGTGTAATTGTCAAATAGGGGCATTTTGGTCCGAAAAATTATTTTCCCAAAAAAGATGGTTCGATCATGTGTGAGGGATGCACCATGAATGTCAAATGGGTTGGGTCCATATATAGAATGTTGAATTTAGAAAGATTTTATTGAATTTTTACGGAAAAACCCGAAACCCGTGTGAAATGGACCATTGGGCTAAAGCCCGTAAAGATGGAGCTCATGTGGGTTCACCCATATGATCGACCACCATGGTGGGCGCCCCACATGGCTGACCCACATGAATTGAGCATCCAACCTTGATGATGTCATAATGGTGACATCATATTTGTTAAAAGAAAAATAAAAAGAATAAAAAAAAGAAAAGAAGGAAAGAAGGAAAAGATGAATGATTGCTTAAAAAAGGTTTTCTTCCAAAGAAACAATATGGAATAAAGAATAGCATGTGTTGATTGACAATAAATTAAGATTAGAATCAAATCCAATTTGGAAACAAGAAAGAAAGCAAGCAAGAGGGGAAAATTGGAAACAAGCCAAAAATGAGAGCTCTCACATTGGGAACTACTATTTCCCTCTTAACCCTAGCTTTTTTGTATAAAAATCAAAGCAAACAATCCTAAAAAAGATGATTGGAAAAAGATCAAAATTCATTTTTTTCTCTCTCCTCCCAAGAAGAAGAAAAAAAAATCTCTTTTTTCTTGAAGTGTGATCTCTCTCTCAAGTGCTCTTCACAAAAGGAATTCTTGAATTTCTTTTTCTTCTCCAATTCTTGTAAATTGGCTATGCTGTGACAATTTAACTGCCGAGATCGTAACCATAATCGTATACTAATTGCGATCGATCCAGCATAATTGGAGTGCGTAAATTATAGTATGATATTGGCTCCGAGGTCCACTGTCCACGAAAATCCTGAGAAATATGCCAGGCAATAAGAAACTATAATTTACGTGCTAAATTATATAAGGGTTGAGAGCACGATTTCCTTCCATGGTTGTGATTTGATGTCGAAATTTGTGAACCATAGAGCCTTTGGTATTCCTTAAATGTTTAGGAATCGAAAATCCTTGAAATCTGAAATTCATTAACTACAAGAACTTGAATCAATTCATCTCATGTCTTTCGGAACCGTTGGATTACGGTTTCCGTCATAAGAACCATTAGAGCCCTATTTAGGAACACTTACATCATGTCGTGTCCTAGGTTTTAGGGAGTCCTAGGTGTTAGGGAGTCCTAGAGTTAGGAGTCCAGCCTCATCACGGGCGTTTGTTATAGATAGCAACCGTGCCATAGATCTAGTTACACTAGTCACCCAAATTTTCCCTAGGACAAGCTTAGTTATCTAGGATGTAGGTTAACCGGTATTAGTCTAAGGGACAACTTGCACTTAAATAGGATCATATAGCATCTTAGATGAAGTCCTAGGATAATAAAATCTTCAAATTGAATTAAATAACTTCTCTTAAAACTGTTGAAACAGTCAATCCAGTCTAGATCGGTGTCTTAGATGAGTTAGGCATAAGTAGCTTAGCTTAGGTGCACCGAACTACGTCGACTCTGATCCCAGTGAGGCTTGGGTACGTAGGCAGCTTGGATGCTTGATGGCATACCAATCACGAGTCGGCTCCACACATAAGTGGGGTTTTGTACATTAATCTTTAAATTAAAAGTAATTAAATCACTTAGAACTTTCCATGAAATTAGAAGTTTAGGAGAACTTTCACTTAGATTGAATTCAAACAAATTAAGAAAATCAAGATACACATTTAGGAATTATATTGAAATTAGATCTTAGGATGCATGTCACATAGTTCGCACATTAATATAGAGTTAAATGAGCCATTTAAAAGAAATTCGAAAGAGTTAACTTTTGGAATTGAAGACCGATTATCGGGCAGGAATGGTGCATGTGGTGGTAACTCCCCATACCTTCCATTCTCGTAACCAGGTAATGAGTCTAGATTTCTTGTCAATTATGGGTCCTAGTTCCCTCATCTAGGTGGCGACTCTGTCACTCTCTTTTGCGTGGAATTCGGATTGCCTTAGTGATCCCAAGTTCACGAAAAAGATGAATTAAATCACACCTTGTTAGGCTCGACGGCTTACCCCTGCCCTTATGGATACTGGGTTGCACGTTGGTTTGCACCCTATGGCTTGGTTGCTGCCTGCTTGGTTGGGTAATTAAAATCAATAATAAAAAGCACACGCCATTCGCGTGGGTACGAGAGACCAAGAGAGAGCGTGGCGCCTCGCGCCCCACCCCTCTCGCGGGATCGGGTCCCACAGTTCTCCACTCCGCCACACCGGAAAAAGAGGCGAGGCAATAACAGAGGAGGCTAGGAACTCAATCCTACTCTCCCTGCTAGTCCCCTCCGACCCACTCACTCACGCACCCAGGAAAAATTACGCGCGTTGCCCCTGGTAACCCTGATCGGAACCCTTTCCCCCCTCTCGCTGTTCTTTATATTGATTGGTCGAAGGATCTGACTTGGGTGTCGAAGCGGTCGTCCGGGACCCACCCCGGACCCCCCTGACCCCCTTTATTTGTGATTGCAGACCCCGCGGAGGCCCTCTACCGACCGCGCGATCGCAGACCCGGATTCAGACGCCATCAGATTCATCCTGCCAAGCTGGAAAGGATTATTCCCTTGCAAAGGTGCATATTGCTGTAGTAGGGTGTTTAGGACCCAAGCTGTCTCTCCAAGTTTCTCTGGATGGGGCAGTTAGATGGGTGCGAGCTCGGAAGGTGGAGGCGCTTGAGATGGCGGATTTGGAAGATTTGAGCTCTGGTAGCGAGGGTTGTGCAGAGTCCTTGAATGTGGTGGGGGATCTAAGGGAGGAAAAATCAAAATTTGGTAGTAAGGTTGCTGGGGAGGAGGAGGTTTTGCTGGCCGGAAAAGTTTTGCCTGACACTGAGGCAGTTCCGGTGGAAGAGATGGCGCAGGATAGTGCGTCCGGCTATCTTGAGCAGCATGGGGCGCATGATAGAACAGAGACACTTGGCGGAATTTTTGAATTTCAAAATTCTCTTTCTTCTATTGGGTACAGATGGCACAGTGTCTGTGGGGAGAGTCATGGTCGATCTGACTTGATGGACCCCTCTTGTCATATCAATAGCTTCTTAGATATTATTGAAGCTCTTTCTCCGAGTCCCTCTCAAAAGGAAGATTTTATTTCGTCTTGGGAAGCGGGAATCGTGCCTTCCCAAGGGGAGGCTGGGAAAGTGGGCTTTTTGTCGCCAGCAGTGGGTGATGGTTCTTGGGCCAGAGCCCATCTTTCTGAGGAAGGGGTGTGTGGACTCTACCATGATGGGATTGGGCCCAATGACAGCAGTGATGATTGGTGTGCTTTGGATCCTTTTTCAAGCCAGGAGTCTTTTAGATCCTCCTCTATCAGGCCCACTTGGTATTTTTTAGGAGAAGGTAGTGAAGATATTTTATCCCTTTCTTGTCCTTCGTTCTCACCTGAGGATAAATCTTTGAGATTACAGGTTCCGTCCAAAGGGTATCGCTCGAAGGCTGGGGTCTCGCTCTCTCTTCTAGCGGATGTGGTTTCGTAGCTTAATTTCGACTGGGTTTCAGAAAATGATAGCCTCAGGTCGGTCGTCTCAGGAATCGGAGGAAGAAGCTTCCAAGGGAGTCATCGTTTGTCCGTTGAAGTTTCAAAGGAGGTTGGTGCTCAGGTTAATCAGATAGTATCTAGTGTCTGGCTAAGATGTGGGGCTTGGATGGCTGCGTCAGTGGATTGCGATGGTTCCTGGAATATCAGGGAAAGAGGAAAGCCATATTTGGTAATTAGAGTGGATAATCTTGTATATCCTGATATGGAGAAATTCCGCAATAGTTACTTTAGTCACTTGTCGGGAGAAGCTAAGCTTCGGTTTTCTCTTCAATTGGTTGCTATGGAGGAGAGGGTTTTTGAGAGAGATCCCCCAAAATCGGTCATTAATTTTGCCAGACATCAGAAATCTTGTCAGGTGAAAGCCAATGAATTTCCTCCGGAGTTGTCAAAGGATTTGTCCAAGGTTGCTCCTCCGTCTCCGGTGCGGGCCGTGATGATGGATCTTTTGGAGATCTCTGAAGATGCTCCGGGGGAGAATCAACGGGTTATTTCTCATATGGAGGAGGTTGCAGGTTTTGTGAATCACACTCTGGAGGTTAGCAAGGAATTGGGTTTAATCTATGCCGGACCCGAGGCTGATTTTATTTCTGAAATTCAAACTGCTGAATTGAGAGAATCGGCGAATAAGGAGTCGATGATCAAGGGATCCGGTGAGTCGTCAAGGAGGAAAATTAGAGAATTACAGAAGTTGAGGATGGATTTAAATTTCGATAAAGAAGTGCTAGTAGATGAGGAGTCTAGTGATCAGAAGAGAAGAATCCCAAATGGGAGGAGGGGGAAGCGGCATGTGAAAAATGGGGTGTAATGAAGATCCTCTCTTGGAATGTTAATGGCCTGAATCATCAGGATAAGAGAATTCAAGTGAAAGACTTGGTTAGATAGTTAAAATCGGATCTTATTTGTTTACAGGAAACAAAAATGGAGGGGGTCAATAGAGGAGTTATCAGAGGTTTGGGAGTGCAGGCAGAATGGGATTTCTCTTTTGTGGGATCTGCTGGAGCTTCTGGGGGGATCTTACTAACATGGAATGAAAATGTTTGGAGAAAACACGATGAATGGAGAGGGAGGTTCTCTCTGTCGGTGGCCTTAAAAAAAGAGGACGATCATTCAATGTGGTTGTTTTCAGGGGTCTATGGGCCAGTCCTTAGAGCTGAGAAAGGTTTGTTTTGGGAGGAATTGGTCAAGGTTAGGGAATCTTGTTCTCTGCCTTGGTGTATTGGGGGGGACTTCAATGAAGTTAAAGAGGCGGGAGAAAGATTGGGTTGTGTGAGATCTAACTCAAACATTCAAGCGTTTGCGGACTTTATTGCTAAATATGAATTTATTGATCTTCCTATAGCTGGAGCTTCTTTTACTTGGTCTAGAGGTCCTAGTAGGAGTCGTCTTGATAGATTCCTTGTCACTGCTGATTGGCTTGTCTTGGTCCCTGAGAGCTTTACTAGAGCCCTGGTGCATTCGGTCTCGGATCATTGCCCTATTTTCCTTGACCCGTGTCTTCAGTTGTGGGGCCCTCCTCCTTTCAGATTCGATTTGGCTTGGCTTAATTATCCAAATATGGTGGACAGATTGGGCAATTGGTGGTCCTCGTGTTATGTGGAGGGCCCTGTAGATGTGGTGATTGGGAAAAAACTTTATTTTGTCAAGAATAAACTAAAGGAATGGTCCAAGGAACAATATCAAGTGGATCAGGGTAGGTAGTGGTGGATGGAAAATCGGTTAAAGGAATTGTTAGCTCTGGAGGAGTGTGGGTTATGTTCCGAGGAAGAATGGGAAGAGTTGGGAAAAGTAAAGCAGGAACATAAAGGGTTGCTGTTGTGGGAAGAGATATCTTGGAGACAAAAGTCCAGGGTGCAGTGGCTGAAGGAGGGAGATAAGAATACAGCTTACTTTCATGCAATGGCTAGTGCTAGAAGAAGAGCGAATAGGATCGAGTCTATATCTGTAAATGGTAATATGCTGAATTCTAAGGAAGAAATTTCGTCGGCTATTGTTGAGTTCTATGAATCATTATATGCTTCGGAAGAGCGTTTGCGTCCTATTCCTGAGGGAGTGGAGTTTAATAGTCTGAATTTGAAGGCAAGCTCGAAACTGGAGCATCCATTTGAGGAAGAAGAAATTGAGAAGGGTTTGTTTTCGATCTCTAAAGATAAAGCACCTGGTCCTGATGGCTTCTATTTAGGCTTTTTTCAAGCTTGTTGGCCTGCGGTGAACAAGGATATTCTTTCTTTCTTCAAGGACTTTTATGATGGTATGGAACTTGACAGAGGGACTGGGGCTACATTTTTATCCTTAATCCCCAAGGTTAAAGGAGCTTCTAAGGTATCTGACTTTTGTCCGATCAGTCTAGTTGGCTGTTTGTACAAGGTTCTGGCCAAGGTTTTAGCTGACCGCATCAAAGTTGTGCTTCCTTCTGTAATATCGGAGAGTCAGAGTGCTTTTGTTAGTAAGAGGCAAATTCTGGATTGTTCTTTAATTGCGAATGAAGTTATTGACTCATATACTAGAAATGGATTTGGGGGTGTTTTGTGTAAGCTAGATATGGAGAAAGCTTATGATCGAGTAGATTGGGATTGTCTGGATTATCTTTTGGGGAGGATGGGATTTGGAAACAGGTGGAGAGGTTGGGTGAGGCGATGCATCTCCTCGGCATGGTTTCTGTGCTGGTAAATGGGTTGCCAAAAGGATTCTTCAAGTCCTCCAGAGGGTTAAGACAAGAAGATCCCCTCTCTCCCTTTCTCTTCGTGATTATGGCAGAAACTCTGAATCGGTTAATGGTTAAAGGAAGTCGTAAGGGGCTGCTTGAGGGCTTTATCATTGGCAGTGATAGAGTGGAAGTATCGCTGTTACAGTTTGCTGACGATACCATTCTATTCTGTGCACCTGACAAGTCGAAGATTTTAAATTTGAAGGCTGCGTTAAGATGCTATGAGTTGATTACGGGTCAAAGATCAAATTTTCAGAAATCCAGTTTGTTTGCCATCAATGTTCTTCCCTCGAAAGCTGCAGGTTTTGCCAATGTGATGGGTTGCAGGTTGGAGTCTCTGCCTTCTTTGTATTTAGGGCTCCCTTTGGGCTTTGGGGGTTGGAAAACCCGGAAAAGAGCTCTGGACCCCTGTTGTAGAAAGGATAGAGTGTCGGCTAGAAACCTAGAAAAGAAACCTGGTTTCGAAGGGTGGTAGACTGGTTCTAGTAAAAGCAGTTTTGGTTAACATGCCCGTTTACTATCTGTCTCTTTTTAGCTGTCCGGTGAGTGTTGTCTTGAGAATTGAACAGATTCAACGAACATTTTTGTGGGGAAGGTCAAGCACTAAAGGAGGGATTCCATTAGTAAAATGGGATAAGGTGTGTGTCCCTATAAAGAATGGAGGGTTAGGGATCCAGAAATTGAAAGAGTTCAATTGTGCTCTCTTGGGGAAGTGGTTGTGGCTCTTTGGAGTGGAACATTCTTCTTTCTGGGTAAAAGTCATTGGAAGTAAGTATGGTTTCATTCATGGGAACTGGTGTTCGGCAGATAAGTTTGGCAAGAAAGGAGGGACCATTTGGCGTAATATTTTGAGGTTTAGGTCTCGCTTTGAGATGGGGATTCAGTTCAAAGTATATAAAGGAGATCGTATAAAGTTTTGGGTGGATCCATGATGCTGTGGTGATACGCTGGCTGTGCTTTTCCCTGGTTTGTTCTCGGTGGCTTTGGATAAAGAGGTGTTGGTGTGTGATTGCTTCGAGAGAATTAACAATTCGGTGGTTTGGAACCCTTTGTTCAGAAGAAATTTCTTTGAGAGAGAAATACCGCTCATAAATCAAATGCTAATCCTTCTCGAGGGGTGTTACGTAAAAATCAGTGGTCTGGACAAAAGGATATGGATATGGGATTCATCTGGGACCTTTTTCGTGAAATCCTTTTATAGCCAGTTGCTCCCTGTGGGTGGATCTCATTTCTCTGTTAAGGTTTGGAAATTTCAAGGTCCCCCATCGGTATCTTTCTTCAGCTGGGCAGTGTGCAACGGGAGGATCCAAACCATTGAGTTTCTAAGAAAAAGGGGTATGTGCTTGGTGGACCACTGTTCTCTGTGTCTGGAAGATGGAGAATCAATTGATCACCTTTTTATCCACTGTAAGGTAACGACGGAGGTGTGGGGTTTCATTCTGGAAAAGTTTGGTATTTTATGGGTCTTTCCTCAGTCTCTAGCTGATCTATTCTCAAGTTGGGATTTTGTGCCCTGGAAAGCTAAAGGCAAGGTGCTGTGGAGATTATGTTTAATTGCTTTGTGCTGGGTCATATGGAAGGAAAGAAATCAAAGAGTTTTCGAAGGAGTAGCTAAATCATCATCCTGGCTATTCAACAAAATTATCGCCTTGGTTATTTTTTGGGTGAAGAGAATCCCTCTGTTCAAATTTGTATCAGCATTCGACCTGTGGGAGGGATGGAGCATTGTGTGCTCTGACGGTTTGAGGCGAGAGAAGCGAAGTCAAAAATGGGAAGCTCCTCCTGACTGTTTCAGTAAATTAAATTTTGATGGTTCATGCTTGGGTAATCCGGGTCCAGCTGGAGTTGGAGGCCTATGTCGGGATTATCTTGGGGAGGTCTTGTGGGCTTTTGCAGGTCCCATTGGAAGGTGTGACTCTTCTGAAGCTAAAGTTCGGGCGGCATATCAGGGTATAAAGCACCTGAGTGTTGCAGCTTATGACAGGGTGATTGTGGAAGGGGACTCTTCAAATGTTATTAGTTGGTTATCGGAGAAAGTGGCTCCTCCGTGGAGATTCCTTAGTTACTTTGAGGAAATTTCTGATCTCACTTCTGGAGCCTCTATGGTTTTTAAGCATGTTCGCCGGGAAGCAAATGGCGAGGCGGATTCTCTCGCTCGATCTGGAGTTCACAAAGAGGGGTTGGAGTGGTTTGACTTCCTTCCCCCGTGAGAAGTTCTGGTTGTGTTTTCCCTTTGAATTTTTGTTGTCTCTTGCTGTTTTTTCCTTATGTAATTCTGGTGACCTTCTTGGTTCCCTTCTTCAATATATATATTGCCATTTCAAAAAAAAAAAAAAATATATATATATATATATATATATATATATATATATATGCGCCCATATGTGCATATGCCATATACAGTGGGGCCCAACCTTGACCAAAAGACTTTCTGCAACAAAAAACATGTATGTGCAGACACCATGTGCAGTGCGGCCCACCTATTATATGTTCACCTAATTAGGGATGCCAAATAAGATCCAAACATTTCACTTATCTGGCCTCAACGTAAATAGGTTGTGACCCCAAAATCATCTTGATAGGATGATGCTAACCGTCCAATTTGTTAAGAAACGGCATCGTAAATAATTCTCATTGGATAGAAAGAGTTAGGAAAATCCTATGGTGATGATTTTGGGGCAAGGCCTATTTACTGTGGGCCCAACAAATGAGTCGTAAAAGATATTTGAATAACATGGTGGGCCTACCTTGGTCAGCAATCGAAATAAGGGAAATTATATTGAAATCCCCGGGAATTGCAATTTCCAATTTTCTTAAGGGCCCCTTTGAATACAAATGAATAAGTCCGGCGGCAGCTCATGTTGAGGGAGAGGGAGAGAGAGAGAGAGAGAGAGAGAGAGAGAGAGAGAGAGAAGGGGGCACTTCCTGTTGGAGGGGAGAGGTTGAGGGGAAGGAACTGCCAGATCTATGGCTTTCCAATTTCTTATTTGCACAGCTTATTTGGAAATCTGATTTTTTTCACTA
Organism: Tasmannia lanceolata; assembly: GCF_043159265.1. NCBI lineage: Eukaryota > Viridiplantae > Streptophyta > Magnoliopsida > Canellales > Winteraceae > Tasmannia > Tasmannia lanceolata. Next base: position 28,422,178 of record NW_027518684.1, on the reverse strand, counting down.
TCAGTTGTTGAATTGGAAATCCAAGAATTTGATCTGATCCAAATTACAACACAAAAGGGCTGCAACTGTGAGAAATCCAAATCAAAATCTTCTCTGCATCAAAATGGGCCCTAAGTGCATTTTTGCAATTCACCTCACCCAAAATATGGATGTCACGCCCCAAACCCCACCCTGGGCGTAGGCCATGACAGCATCATTCACCTGTAAGACAAGTCCCACAAATGTACAAGGCTATAAAGCAGATAACATAAATAACCTGGCATTCACAATTAAAATGTATATCAAATTTAATCTAAGCAGACCCATCAGTGTCAAATCAAATCTCATCTCTCCCCAAGAGTCAAACAAATAAATAATAATGTCTTTACATGTTATTCAAAGTACTCACTTCCTAATAAACGGAAAACAAATAAACTAAATTAGTCTTCCGAGCCAAAATCCAAATCCCAGCTAAGCGTCCTGTTCCTCGTTAACCTCACGAGGGCCAAGACCTGAAAAATGTTAAATAACCACAGTTAGCTGAAAAGCTCAGTACATAATAAAGCACTACTCTAAGCACAGTCTAAGCATAACAGGATTCAATGGGGTCAGATAACAGAGTCAAAACTAAATTCTCTACTGAACAGTAAGCACAAAGTAGTATAGTATATGTCAAATAAGGTTCTAAATCAAAGGTGCAATAACGCAATTCAATGTCTAAGTTCGGATCAAAGTCGGAGGTTTTAGAGTTCATGTACAAAGGGTTCAGAGTTCAAATGCACTTCAGAGTCATCGGCACGATTCAGAAGATATGTTATTGCTTATACACTGACAGTCCACGGTGTTCGGAACCAGTTCCTGAAGTTCAAATACAAGTCGACAGGGCCAGCATTTTATCCCACTGACGGACTAGAAGTTCCAGTGTATGTAGACACCCTCATTATGCTACACTTTAACCAACAATAACCTAATATATTGATCCGTGGAATTTCATTGGTAAAGTACGCATCCTCAAATTTTTTGAAAATCGAAATGATAAAGAGATGTACCTAGTGAGATGATTAGATCCAAAAAATTGAAAAATACCCTGATTGGTGAATTTAGTGGTTAAATCCATGTGAGAGCCCCTCTATCATGGATTTATATGTTTTAGGTCATTAATATCTCGATCTGACTTTACGGATCATCAATCGGGACAAAATAAGCTAGGGTCACTTCACAGCCCGGGACCTGATTCCATTCCGAGACCCGATTTCCGTAAATCGTTTGATCAAGGGCAAATCTTAACCTGTGTGTCTTTCCTTACTAAGAATTTGTGATCATTTAGTCAAAATAGGATCGATCAAGGTTAATCTCAAATTCAGATTAAACATTGTGTCGCTTAATTGAGCAAAAACCCAATGAAAAATCACAGATCAATGTGGGTGAACGAGAGCCGTCGAAATAATTTAACCAAATTATCAACAACAGTGCTTTCAGTACTTTAATTGTTGTCAAAATTCATATTTCAAAGGTTAGGATCATTCATCAAAAATTGATTAAGTTGGTTGGATCAGTCGAATCGTCAATTTGATCAACGGTTGGAAAAACGATTCGCTGTAAAAAACCGACGTCTCGCATTGGTCAAAAATTCTGAAAATAATATTTCTATGGCAACATTGGGCTTAAATGAAAAAGGAAAAATCAACGATTTTAATGGTGAAAGAATTATCGAAATCGGACTTCAAAATCTCCTGAAAACCGCGTTTTTCGATTTTTACATTCAAAATATTTGAAAAATCTTTTACAAGATTATAGGAGATTTGGAGGCATCATCTCATCCATTCTTTCGATTGAAATTGATCTCAACCACCCAATCTTATTCCATATCATTGCAAAGATTTCAGGATATTTGGAGACCCGATCTCGCCCGTTCTTTCGATCACATGGAGATTGCAGTTAATCGCAACCATCCAAATCATTGCCATTCTCTACAAAGGCAACCAAATTGGACATTTCCCTTACCTTGAAATTTGCTTCCAAAATCTACAAAGATTCCAAGGACAAATGGCATCATCTTGGACCTTGAATTGTTCCTAAATCTTTAGTACTTGATCCTGGCCGCATAAGTGCCTGCCATTTTTAACATAGCCATGGCTTAAATGGAAGATGCCAAAGAAGAGGGAGAATATTCTAGAAAAATCCGATCTTGGCCATTCTTTCCCCTTCCTTTTTCCATCACTCAATCTCCACCCTACACCTCTAGGCCCTAAAGATGGCAACCTGGCTCATCCTTCACCTATAAATACCCATGCTCTCTTCTTTCAAAAAAGGAGAAAAAAAGAGGAAGAAGACTCAAAAAAAACTAGTAGAGAAATCCTCCATATCCCCGCCTTCAAATCTTGTCCTATTCAAAGGATACCCAAAATCTCCATCACAGGTAGGTGCATTATTCTCAGATTTTTCCAGGATTATTTGATATTTTTTTATGTATTTTTGCATGATTTTTTAGCATTAAATTCAATATTATATGTGTGTGCTCAAAATCACGATCTACATGAGTGTTTCAATTCCGATTCGTCCCAAAATTTAATACACTGATCTATTTAAATAGACTAAAATAACCATCGGATTGGATCGGACATTGAATCAAAGGATTTCGAAAATTTGAGTGATGAGTGGAATTTTATTTAAAATAATGGCTGAGAAATTACAAAATTCGAAAAAATAGCCATCTCAAGATGATCTATTTTTTGGAATTTAAAATTTTTCTTGTTTCATCATATCAGAACAAGATTAAAGGACGTTTTTCGGAGTCGTAATTTCCTCGAAAATCGTGTTTTAAAAATGGAAAACTCTTCAAAAATATCTTTTCGACGAAGAAAAATAAAATATATACTAAATGGATTCCAAAATTAATAAAATTTCTTGGGAAAATAATATGGTACTGATACATTCTACCATGAATTTTTAAAAATTTTTGGATTCTGTTTGATATATTATTTAATGCTTTCTTTGAAAATTATCAGATTTTGTGAGAATTGTTACCGACATCAGATCACCATTAAAATTCACAACATTTTTACAGTAGCCTTATATTTTATATTTATTTCTTCTGTAAAATTTTCAATTTATTTGGATCTTGTTTCCTATGGGATGTAGTGTTAATTCATAATCTGGTCTGAAAGTTGACAAATCCGAAATTGATAGTAAATAGTTTCTAAAATTGATGAAAATCTCACAGCATGCTATTTTTACTTATATCTTACTACTGTAGAAATTTCAATGAATTTACATTTCTATTTCTAGTAGTTTCTGTGTTATTTTTGCAATCTGGTCTCATTATTGTTAAATCAAAATTAAATATGAGCTGAATGTAAAAATCTGCAAAAATCTTTCAGTAAGCTACATCCCATCATGGCTTGCTGCTGTAGAAGTTTCAATTCATTTCAAATTCATTTGCAATAATTTCACTTGTAAAATCACTCATATGGTTTAAAATTGATAAAATCCATTGAAAATTCGAAATTAATTAAAAATCATCATAAAGTTTCTAAAGAACCTTGAATTTTTGTCACATATTAATTCCTAGATCCATTGAAACAGAAATTTTAGGATCTTTAGATTTCCCTGAAAAAATGGCGAGTGCATCCATAATCGTATCCCTATTGCACTCGATCTTTGACAATTTGAACATTTAAGCTATAGCATGTTGTTGGCTCCGAGGTTACTGTCCACGGAAATCTTGAGATATGCCAGGCAATAAGATGCTATAACTTAAGTATTAAATTGCACAAGGAAAGAGCGCACGATTCCCTTCCTTGGATGTTATTCTAGGCCGAAATTGGTGAACCCTAGAGCCATTGGTAATTCTTAAATGTCCAGAAACTGAAAATCCTTGAAATCTGAAATTCATTAACTTCAAGAACTTGAATCGATTTGTCTCGAGTCTTTCGGAACCATTGGATTATGGTTTCCGATATAAGAACCATTAGAGCCCAATTTAGGAACACTGGTGTCAGGTCGTGTCCTAGGTTTTAGGGAGTCCTAGAGTTAGGAGTCCAGCCTCATCACGGATGCTTACTATGGATAGCAACCGTACCATAGGTCTAGTTACACTAGTCGCCCAATCTTTCCCTAGGACAAGCCTAGTAAACTAGGATGTAGGCTAACCTGCATTAGTCTAAGGAATAACTTGCATTTAGATAAGAATCATATAGTATCTTAGATGAAATCCTAGGATAATAAAATTGTAAGAACCGGTAAAAAAAAAATATATATATATACAAATAAATAAAAATGGCCTCATAGGTGGGTAATCATCGGCCGTTACTCATTTTCCCCGAGTTAATCGGGCATGAGGACATCTGGCATAATGGGGCATACGCGATTCGAACCCAACCCTAAGCTAGGATTGAACGGCTTCCTACCACTAAGCCACCGCCCCAGATGTCAACTAAAACGGCTTAGATATTTACATATATTAAAAATTACCAATAGTCACTATTCGTAATTACTATTCACAACAGTCACTATGCAAGATTACTATGCAGAAATACTATGCAAGTTTACTATTGAGATGCACTATTTAAAACTACTATTCACAGTAGGACCCACCGAATACTATTCATCAGCGGGTCCCACCACCAGTAGGTCCCACACAAGCGGGTCCCACATCAGCGGGCCCCACACAAGCTGGACCTACCACCAGCGGGACCCACATTAGCGGGACCCACAACAAGTAGGACCCACAAATAGCGGGACCCAACGCCAGCAGGATGAAAATACTAATTAAATATTGAGCAGTTGCGCCGACGAAAGACGACAAAAATAATAAAATAATAATATAATAATTCAAGTTACTATTCAAGCAAATAAAATAATAATATAATAATTCAAGTTACTATTTAAGCAAATAAAATAATAATATAATAATTCAAGTTAAGCCTATAAATAGAGGCTCGCAGAAAGAGTAAGAGGAGAAGGAAAAGGAAATCTGAGAGAGGAGAAGGAAAAGGAAATCCACTTCATCAAGGTAAATCTTTCAATAGTTAAAGTATTTCTTTTATATGCAAGTTTTATCATCTTATTTGAACGGTGAAATGCGAGCATAGTAACCGTAAAGTAAATGGTTGGTTCTACCACCTATGTAAATATCCACCTATGTAAATCAGGATAAAGCATGCATAAGAGGCGATAACTCGCTATAGATTATGCAAGTTTTACCATCTTATTTGAACGGTGAAATGCAAGCATAGTAACCGTAAAGTAAATTGTTGATTCTACCACCTATGTAAATATCCACCTATGTCAATCAGGATAAAGCATGCATAAGAGGCGATAACTCACTATAGATTATGCAAGTTTTACCATCTTAGTTGAACGGTGAAATGCAAGCATAGTAACCGTAAGTAAACTTTCAGCACAGAAAGGCAAACTGCTAAGCATAGGCGAACTGCTAAGCATAGTAGCCAAGAAATAAACTAACTCAAAGAATGGTAACCTGCTGAGCATAGTAACATGTGGGGTCCACATGAATAGTAACATGTGGGGTCCATATGAATAGTGCATGCTGGGCCCATAATCTTAAAACATGACTTTGATATAAATTAGAATATATTTACAGGTTATCCACTCCAAGGTGTAAGCTCAAACAAACCTGTGACCGGAAAACTATATGTAAGGGTCCCCTATCATTGATTCTCTTTTTTGTAAGGGTTGTAAGGGTTTTTCTTCCATTGATTCTCTTTTACTATATGTAAGGGGTTTTCCTTTCCTTTGATTATGTTTTTGAGGTAAGGATTGCCTATCTATTGATTCTCTTTTGCTGAAGTAAGGGTTTCAAGGGTTTCTTATCCATTGATTCTCTTTTATGTAAGGGTTGCCTACCTATTGATTCTCTTTTGCTGATATAAGGGTTTTCTTCCCCGAAACTTGTTTCAGTGAGATATGTTTATGTTTAGGGTTTATCTTGTGATACCCTAATTCTGAATATGGACTGAGTTATGATATGATGACGGATGGACGCGTTATAGTCCTCCATGTGCACGTGGGTAAAGACGACTCTAGAGAGTGTAAATCTAGAGGATTATGAGCCGAGATATGGCTATGAATGAAAGCATCTATGCTTAATGAAGTCTATATATCTTGATATCAAGTTCTGAAAGTTTTCTCTATACGTTTGGAAAGCATGTTGTGCTTATTCTTTCTTTCCATGTGAGATGTCATATCTGCAAAATATCATGTTCTTATGAGCTTGACAATTCTACATCACTTGTTGTTTATACCCTACTGGGCTATTTGAGCTCACCCCTTTTCCCTGTTTTATTGTTCCAACCCCCAGGTGAAGTATAGATGAAAGATGAGGAATGCTAGAGTTGAATGCAGAACTGTTATAAAGGACAAATATGTTTTAAATGTGTATCAACTATATCTTGAAGTACGATGTAATAAGTTAGACCTAATTTCTGTAAATCCTCTTAAACGTATTTGAGATCTTGGGAATAATGAAAGTTTTTGAGAAAGATGATGTCATATTTTTCTACTCACCGAGTTGGTATTTTCAAGAAAAACCGGGGCGTTACAAAAATCCTCAACTTGAATTAAATAACTTTTCCTAAAACTGTTGAAACAGTCAATCCCTTCTAGGTCGGTGTCTTAGTCGAGTTAGGCATAAGTAGCTTATCTTAGGTGCACCGAACTACGTCGACTCTGATCCCAGTGAGGCTTGGGTACGTAGGCAGCTTGGATGTCTGATGGCATACCAACCGCGAGTCGGCTCCACAAACAAATGTGGGGTTTTGTATATTTATTTTATTATGAATTCTTAATTAAAATATGTAGGATTCCCTTGAAATTAGAATTTTAGGAGAACTTTCACTTAGATTGAATCCAGACAAATTAAGAAATCAAGATACATATTTAGGATTCACATTGAAACTAGATCATATGATGCATGTCCCGTAGTTAGCACATTAACAGAGAGTTGAATGAGCCATTTAAAATAAATTTAAAAGAGTTAGCTTTTGGAATCGAAGACCGATTATCGAGCAGGAATGATGGATGTGGTGGATAAATCTCCATACCTTCCATTCTTGTAACCAGGTAGCGAGTCTAGATTTCTGGTTAATTACGAGTCCTAGATCTCACATCTAGGTGGCGACTCTGTCAGTCTCTTTTGTGTGGAATTCGGATTGCCTCAGTGATCCCAAGTTCACATAAAAGATGAATTAAAGTCAATATTAAAAATGCACACGCCATTCGCGTGGGTACGAGAGACCAAGAGGAGGCGTGGCGGCTCGCGCCCCACCCCCTCTCGCGGGATCGGGTCCCACAGTTTGGCGACTCTGCTGGGGACCACCTAACTTCATTAAAACTTCAAAAGATAACTCATTTGAATTTAATTTAACTGACTCATAAAAACTCTATCCTTTCTATGCTTATTAGATTAGTTTGTATGCTTTATTTTCTCATCACATTTTACTCAAACTTAATCTAACAAAACCTGAAGGCATCATTAGATTGCACGAACTTATTGCACAAACTTACATCACTCGCATCTAAACACTTGCATCTCACGTGCACACACATCCTATTTTAGGAACCCGGAGTGTTATCTAGCATGGTTGATTGGGATTTCATCACCTGGTGCCTCTGTGCTAGAGAAGCATTCCACCCTTAGCCTAGCACCTTATGGTGCGTAAACGGATCTCTTGTTCACGTACTGATACACCGGACACTGGTACAATATATCGAACATGGATTCGCGCTAAGAGAACTCTTGGCCTTACCCCTAGATTAACCCACACATGCATGTAATATACGTACACATGTGCATCACGTGTGTGAGCCTAGTTTAGGATATCTTACCCATTTGTGTCTAGATTAGGCCGTGGTCCATCTTCCAATGGTCACGATCGGTCCTAAGTACACAAACAAAGTCAAGAGCCGAGATTCTCTCTCCAGTCCGATAGATTAGGATTAGGGTTGATGCCTTCAGGTAACACTGTTAAAATGTGCGAAGATTAAAAACTTTCCCTTTGGGGTTAGGATATAAATCCCATCATTTCCAAAGATCTCACAGGATTAGTCATTCATGATCTATCCGTTGAAAGCAATCTTTTGCTATCTCATCTAATCTTTTGATCGTGCGTCTTTCATTCTTCTGTCATATGATTCGATCGTATCTTCATGCCATCCCCTAATTGGCAGGAGCAGGATCTCACAATCTTTTGATTATACAATCTCATGATCTGATCATGCCTGGTTCAGATGATCCAATCTTTCTTGTACCCTTGGTCTCTTCTTCCTCTAGGGGCTACCTTTTTTCAAGAATATTTTGCTAAGTCCTTCAGAGTTCACTCTCATAATCCTTGAACTAGGGGCATTCCCCTATGCGAATCTGTCATCATCGTCATGTCTTGGTCCTCTAGGATTCATTCTATTGTGCCAACTACTTGCTTAAATGTGTAATCTTTGTTTCAGTTAATGAGAATGAACACTCCTTGAATGTCAAGCTCATATACCGTTCTTATTGTTTCCATGTCAGGACTGTTCACAGCTGAAAATCCAGGAAAGCTTCTTGGGTTTGAATCTATTCGTGGTCAGTAAGGAAGCTAATTCCCCATTTTCTTTGGAAGCGTCTCCAATCCTCTCCTTCCATACTCATGGCAGACTCTATGAAAAATTCACAGCTCTTTTACATCATGGAAGCCTTGACCCAGCTCGTCCAGCAGATGAAGGAATTGAAGGAAGAAAATCAATTCATCAAAGCTCAACTTACTGAGAAATTTGGTCTGACCACTATTGTTTCTAAAGGCAAAAATCTGAGTCTCTCCATGGTTATGGGTTCGGAAGAACTAATTGTGAACCTCTTTAGACAAATGGCTACGCTAACAGAAGAAGTTCATCAGATGAAGCAACAAATGCAAACCTGGTATTGTCTGTCCCAAAGTTCGAAGCATTTCGCTGACAAAAATACCAAAGTTTAGGATGTTGTTATCAGAAATTCTGTCTCTCAGCACCAGCAGGATTCTGTTGGGCACTTAATTCTTGAATATGACCAAGAGCCACCATCTGGAACTCCTAGAAGAGAATTCACTGACTTGCTGATCTCGCGACCTGATGCTTTGAAATTGTTGCTCAAGGAAAGAATGATAACACTATTGGGATCAGAGCCTGTTCCTAATCCTTTTCCCAGTCCCGGGACCTTCCAAATGAGAGAATTTTGTGATTATCATTTACGTCATGGTCATGCAACTGATGAATGCCTCAGCTTGAAATATGATATTCAAGACCTTATAGACATGGGGCTCCTCGACCCTCAAAATCTTTTGTCAAGCGGCGAAGCTCCATCCTTTCCTGATGACCGCAAACCGTGGTTTGAGCAAATGAAGAGAAAGTCTCACGATAATCGCAACCAGCAATGCACAATGATGGGTCGAAATATATTGAGCCCGGTCTCCATAGGTCAGGAAATTAAAGTGGCCACAACACATGGGGCTTATAGCGAGGGCAATTGTACTTCAAAAAATATCAACGAGCTACAAAATCCTATGGTATTGAAATACAATCAGTTAACGGCTACACCTAAGCAAGCGCTCAAGAAAGAATTTACCCCTCTCCCGTTTCCACCATCAGTCATTTTGCAGCAAGGGTTAGCTTCAGGCCTCATTACCCTACCCGGCATTAGGGCTCCTCCTAATCCTTTACCAGCAAATTGGAGAATGGACCAGTATTGTGAATACCATAGAGGCCCTGGCCACCTTACTGATAATTGCATTGCCTTAAAATTCAGAATCCAAAAGTTGATTGATGAAAGAAATTAGCTTACCCGAATCATGCAGTACTGCCACCAGCCGATCGCAATGCTTAGATAACTGAGGGTTCAAAGAAGCACAAGTCTGATTACAATGAAAAGAATCAGAAGGTGAAAGCACCATTTATGAGCCAGCTTTCGCCGAGCCTCCGAAGCTAGACAGTTGCAGCAGTTAAAGTTTTAGTCACTTACTATTTTATGTTGAGTCAGTCATCATGGTTAGTACAATTGTTGAGTCCAGTTTTAAAGTTCAAGGTTAATGCCTAGTCCAGGCAAGATATCTTTTGCTTTTTCTCTTTATTCAGAGTTGTGAATCCTGAGCATGTTCAGGATAGGTCGTCAGATGTAATAGCTTTTTCTTTAAATAAAAATTTCAGTTCCAATAGTTCACTTGTGTCTGTTTCTTAAGTATGCTTCTGATCTTAAAGTAAGACCCCCTCCTCAATTGAGGACAAAATTGACGAAACTCCACTTGAGTCATAGCAATTACTTGAACAAGAGGAGGAGCATCAATCCCAGCCTTTCAAAGATGAAATTGAAGTGGTAAACATTGGCACTGAAACTTTGATTCAGTGAATGCCAATTAAAAGTACATTACCCTCTGAAGAGTGTGAAGAATTGATAAACTTATTTCAAGAATAAGAAGATTGTTTGGAAAAGCTACAACCGATACTAGGGGCAAGACATAGATAGAAAGCTCAAGAGAATGAAGAAAGTGAAAGACATATGCTATACAAGGGGCATAGAGCGGAAACAACTTTCATATTTCCAATCAATGACCTCGGTTCTCAAATTCATAACATGAAGCCAACAAATTCAAGATAAGAAGTTTAAGAGCAAGCATTGAAGAGTGATCATCAGATATCAAGAATTACAAATCCATAGATGGAAGATGTCAAAGAACAAGTTTCGCTCTATGAAAATCGAAAGCACGTATTAGAATCTTGAAAGAAGAAGATCCATTATCTCTTACCTGAAAATGCCGTCAAACTCAGTGAAAAAAAAAGAAGAAAAAAGAAAAAAAAAATAAATAATCAGTACCAGAGGGACCCTAGTAACCTAAATCGATTCCCAATATGAACATCGGAAGGCCTCCTTTAGCCGAATAAATCCAAAATCAAAACCCAACGTCAAAAGAATACCGGTTTGCAAACCCTTAGAGCCTGAATGAAGTTTTCTTGAAAACCCATCAAACTAGGGGCATCCGCCTGAACTACGCGAGACCTGATCCCTATACTGGGGTACGTAGGCAACTCGGTTGAACCGAGTTCGGTCGATTCAAAAAAAAAGAGAAGAAATCCAATCCTTTCAGAAAAAAAGAGGGACAAGTTCCAAAAGAAGAGAAGTCAATTATTCCAGAAAAAAAAATCAATTAACCTTCAAACAATTTATCTTCAAACTAGGGGCATTCGCCCTGAACTACACGCGACCTGATTCCTACCTTGGGATATGTAGGCAACCTGTTAACAGGTTCGGTCGAAATCTTTGTTGAGCCTTAAGCCATTCTTTGAAAAGCCCTATCCTACCTATAAAGTCCTTCTGATGTTCAGAACTAATGATCTAGGTCCCGAAACACAAAAAGTGAAAAAAAAAATGATGAATAAGAAAAAGAACGGAGTTTGAAGATCTGCTAGACTGAAAACCTGAAAAGGCGGTCTAGGCAAAATTTAAGATCATTCCCCTACTAAATTGAAAACCCGAAAGGGCGGCTTAGGCAAAAGCTAAGGGGATAGCCTGCTGGATCGAAAACCTAGAAAAGTGGTTCAGGCAAAAGTTAAGGCTAGCACGGTCCATCAAGTTAAAAAATCTGAAGAGGTGACTTGGTCACGGTAAGAGAATCATTATAAGAAGGCTACAACCGGCATCAAGACTGAAGATCAACTGAAGTTCAAGCATATTCAAGCGACATCCTCAAAACTGGGGGCATTGAAGCTAAGCAATCTTAGGGATCGTAATTAAATCCTTGAGGCATTACTGTTTTAAGGAAAAAGTCCAGCGTTTACCAATTGAAAAAAAAAAACATTCCTTGAAATGATAGACTTACCAAATAAAACGTTAACTAAGTCAGAAGCATTCTTGTGTCTGTCAGTGTAGTTAGTCAATCTTTGTCATTCTATGTTCACTCCTTCAGAGCTGCTCAATCCTTTGAGTAGTGCCTTTTATCTAAGTTTTCTCTTTAGAAAGAGTCAATCGTCGTTCTTATGTCCAAATGATGCAACTGTCTTGGTAAAGGAGGCCCGGCCTCGGCAGCTCCCTGCGATCGTATGAAAGATCTCGGTAATCTAGTTAAGCAGCTACATTTCAAAGAAGATCAGCTCAGAAAAATTCAGAAGTAGAAACATCAGAAAGCCCAGCTTCCGTAAAAAAATCATACCCTAGGAAGGCACCTTAAGCTTGGAAGAGCCTCAGATGCAATGGTGGTCGAGCCAATTTCTCAGAAAGATGAACCATTGAAATTCATAATCTCCTTCCAGTTAGTTAAATACTATCATGGTCAAGAAATGTTTATCTAAACACCTGTCAAGAAGCAGATCCCGCTTTTCTATGTTAATATCCAAGAGAGCCGTTGTTCTAAATTAGCAATTTCAAGTATCTTGTTCAAAGTTTCAGTTATCAAAATCCCCAGAAGACCAGACCAGCAGTCTCTTTGAGAAAAATCTGGTTGAAGTTTCGTAAAAGTGTTCCTAATCCATTCTTGTTAGCAATGGTTCTTTGTTCCTAAGGTTTGCCGTTTCATCATTCGTCAAAGTCCTAGTTTCTAATATCTTTGTCGGGCATGATCTATATTATCCCCGATTTCATTGAGTTCAAAAAATCTAAAATTCATCAAATCCAATCTTACGTCAAATTCAAATTCATGAAAAATCTCTAAATTCTTCGTTGTTGAATTCATCAATCGAAGCTATCTCGTTTATTTGAACCCGTTTGTGAACGGTGTCTCATCTTCCGGGTTCATTTGGGAATGGCCTGTTATCTTCTTGTAACCCGTTTGGGAGCGGTGCATCATTTTTTTAATCCATTTGGGAATAGTTTCTTATATTCTTCGAGCCCGTTTGTGAACGGTGTCTCATTTTCTGAGTCCATTTGTGAATGGTCTCGTGGTCTCTTTGAACCCGTTTGTGAACGGTGTCTCATTTTCTGAGTCCATTCGTGAATGGTCTCATGTCCTCCTTGAGCCCGTTTGTGAACGCTGCCTCATTTCTTAAATATCAAAAATTCATCAAATCCAATCCCCGATTCAAAAAAATCCAATCCAACGTCAAATTCAAGTTCATGAAAAATCTCTAAATTCTTCGTTGTTGAATTCATCAATCAAAGCTATCTTGTTTCTTTGAGCCCGTTTGTGAACAGTGCCTCTTTTCTCGAGTCCATTTGTGAATAGTCTCGTCTTCTCCTTGAGCCCGTTTGTGAACGGTGCCTCATTTCTCGAATCCATTTGTGAATGGTCTCGTCCTCCTTGAGCCCGTTTGTGAACAGTACCTCATTTCTTGAGTCCATTTGTGAATGGTCTTGTCTTCTCCTTGAGCCCGTTTGTGAACGCTGCCTCTTTTCTCAAATCCATTTGTGAATGGTATCGTCCTCCTTGAGCCCGTTTGTGAACGGTGCCTCATTTCTCGAGTCCATTTGTGAATAGTCTCGTCTTCTCCTTGAGCCCGTTTGCGAACGGTGCCTCATTTCTCGAGTCCATTTGTGAATGGTCTTGTCCTCCTTGAGCCCGTTGGTGAACGGTGCCTCATTTCTCGAGTCCATTTGTGAATGGTGTCGTCTTCTCCTTGAGCCCGTTTGTGAACGGTGCCTCATTTCTCGAGTCCATTTGTGAATGGTCTCGTCTTCTCATTGAGCCCGTTTGTGAACGGTGCCTCATTTCTTGAGTCCATTTGTAAATGGTCTTGTGTCCTCCTTGAGTCCGTTTGTGAACGGTGCCTCATTTCTCGAGTCCATTTGTGAATGGTCTCGTCTTCCCCTTGAGCCCGTTTGTGAACGGTGCCTCATTTCTCAGGTCCATTTGTGAATGGCCTCGTCTTCTCTTTGAGCCCGTTTGTGAACGGTGCCTCATTTCTCGAGTCCATTTGTGAATGGTCTCAACTTCTCCTTGAGCCCGTTTGTGAACGGTGGCTCACTTGTCGAGTCCATTTGTGAATGGTCTTGTCTTCTCCTTGAGCCCGTTTGTGAACGGTGCCTCATTTCTCGAATCCATTTGTGAATGGTCTCGTCTTCTCCTTGAGCCCGTTTGTGAACGGTGCCTCATTTCTCGAGTCCATTTGTGAATGGTCTCGTTTCTCCTTGAGCCCGTTTGTGAACGGTGCCTCATTTCTCGAGTCCATTTGTGAATGGTCTTGTCTTCTCCTTGAGCCTGTTTGTGAACGGTGCCTCATTTCTCGAATCCATTTGTGAATGGTCTCGTTTCTCCTTGAGCCCGTTTGTGAACGGTGCCTCATTTCTCGAGTCCATTTGTGAATGGTCTTGTCTTCTCCTTGAGCCCGTTTGTGAACGGTGCCTCATTTCTCGAATCCATTTGTGAATGGTCTCGTCTTCTCCTTGAGCTCGTTTGTGAACGGTGCCTCATTTCTCGAGTCCATTTGTGAATGGTCTCGTCTTCTCCTTCAGCCCGTTTGTGAACGATGCCTCATTTCTCGAGTCCATTTGTGAATGGTCTTGTCTTCTCCTTGAGCCCGTTTGTGAACGGTGCCTCTTTTCTCAAATCCATTTGTGAATGGTATCGTCCTTCTTGAGCCCGTTTGTGAACGGTGCCTCATTTCTCGAGTCCATTTGTGAATGGTCTTGTCTTCTCCTTGAGCCCATTTGTGAACGGTGCCTCTTTTCTCGAGTCCATTTGTGAATGATTTTCTATCCTCCTTGAGGCCGTTTGTGAACGGTGCCTTATTGTCCAAGTCCATTTGGGAATGCTTCTTATCCTTGTTGAACCCGCTTGTGAGCGGCGTCTCATCTCCTTTTAAAATCCGTTTGAGAACGATCTTTGTCCTTTCCCTTCAGAATTCATTCGAAAATGATATCTCATTCTCTAATTGCACGTTTGTGAACGGTGCCGCATCGAGTTTTTTTTATTATTATTCCAATTCTAGGATTTCATCTAGGGTCTTGCATTATAGTAGGTTGCATTGTGTCTAGGGAGTCCTTTGTCGATTAAAGCTACGCAAAATGGCTCTATCACTTTTACTTTGGTATTCGATGACTACGTCATCTCTACCAAAGAGGGGCATCTGTAGACACCCTCATTTTGCTACACTTTAACCAACAATGACCTAATATATTGATCCGTGGAATTTCATTGGTAAAGTATGCATCCTCAAATTTTCTGAAAACTGAAATGATAAAGAGATGTACCTGGTGAGATTATTAGATCCAAAAAATTGAAAAATACCCTGATTGGTGAATTTAGTGTGTTAAATCCATGTGAGAGCCCCTCTATCATGGATTTATATGTTTTAGGTCATTAATATCTCGATCTGACTTTACGGATCATCAATCGGGACAAAATAAGCTAGGGTCACTTCACAGCCCGGGACCTGATTCCTTTCCGAGACCCGATTTCCGTAAATCGTTAGATCAAGGGCAGATCTTAACCTGTGTGTCTTTCCTTACTAAGAATTTGTGATCATTTAGTCAAAATAGGATCGATCAAGGTTAATCTCAAATTCAGATTAAACATTGTGTCACTTAATTGAGCAAAAATCCAGTAAAAAATCACGGATCAATGTGGGTGAACGAGAGCCGTCGAAATAATTTAACCAAATTATCAACAACAGTGCTTTCAGTACTTTAATTGTTGTCAAAATTCATATTTCAAAGGTTAGGATCATTCATCAAAAATTGATTAAGTTGGTTGGATCGATCGAATCGTCAATTTGATCAACGGTTGGAAAAACGATTCGCTGTTCAAAATCGACGGCTCGCATTGGTCAAAAATTCTGAAAATAATATTTCTATGGCAACATTGGGCTTAAATGAAAGAGGAAAAATCAACGATTTTAATGGCGAAAGAATTATCGAAATCGGACTTCAAAATCTCCTGAAAACTGCGTTTTTTTATTTTTACATTCAAAATATTTGAAAAATCTTTTACAAGATTCTAGGAGATTTGGAGGCATCATCTCGTCCATTCTTTCGATCGAAATTGATCTCAACCACCCAATCTTATTCCATATTATTGCAAAGATTTCAGGATATTTGGAGACCCGATCTCTCCCGTTCTTTCGATCACATGGAGATTGCAGTTAATCGCAACCATCCAAATCGTTGCCATTCTCTACAAAGGCAACCAAATTGGACATTTCCTTTACCTTGAAATTTGCTTCCAAAATCTACAAAGATTCCAAGGACAAATGGCATCATCTTGGACCTTGAATTGTTCCTAAATCTTTAGTACTTGATCCTGGCCGCATAAGTGCCTGCCATTTTTAACATAGCCATGGCTTAAATGGAAGATGCCAAAGAAGAGGGAGAATATTCTAGAAAAATCCGATCTTGGCCATTCTTTCCCCTTCCTTTTTCCATCACTCAATCTCCACCCTACACCTCTAGGCCCTAAAGATGGCAACCTGGCTCATCCTTCACCTATAAATACCCATGCTCTCTTCTTTCAAAAAAGGAGAAAAAAAGAGGAAGAAGACTCAAAGAAAACTACTAGAGAAATCCTCCATATCCCCGCCTTCAAATCTTGTCCTATTCAAAGGATACCCAAAATCTCCATCACAGGTAGGTGCACTATTCTCTTCCAGGATTATTTGATATTTTTTTATGTATTTTTGCACGATTTTTAGCATTTAATTTAATATTATATGTGTGTGCTCAAAATCACGATCTACATTAGTGTTTCAATTCCGATTCGTCCCAAAATTTAATACACTGATCTATTTAAATAGACTAAAATAACCATCGAATTGGATCGGACATTGAATCAATGGATTTCGAAAATTTGAGTGATGAGTGGAATTTTATTTAAAATAATGGCTGAGAAATTACAAAATTCGAAAAAATAGCCATCTCAGGATGATCTATTTTTTAGAATTTAAAATTTTTCTTGTGTTCATCATATCAGAACAAGATTAAAGGACGTTTTTCGGAGTCGTAATTTCCTCGAAAATCGTGTTTTAAAAATGAAAACTCTTCAAAAATATCTTTTCGACGAAGAAAAATAAAATATATACTAAATGGATTCCAAAATTAATAAAATTTCATGGGAAAATAATATGGTACTGATACATTCTACCATGAATTTTTAAGAATTTTTGGATTCTATTTGATATATTATTTAATGCTTTCTTTGAAAATTATCAGATTTTGTGAGACTTTTTACTGACATCAGATCACTATTAAAATTCACACCATTTTTACAGTAGTCTTATATTTCATATTTCTTGGTTCTGTAAAATTTTCAATTTATTTAGATCTTGTTTCCTATGGGATGTAGTGTTAATTCATAATCTGGTCTGAAAATTGAAAAATCCGCGAGTCGATGTAGTGTTAATTCTATTTGATATAGGCAGCTTGGATGTCTGATGGCATACCAACCGCGAGTCGGCTCTACAAACAAATGTGGGATTTTGTATATTTATATTATATTATGAATTCTTAATTAAAATATGTAGGATTCTCTTGAAATTAGAATTTTAGGAGAACTTTCACTTAGATTGAATCCAGACAAATTAAGAAATCAAGATACATATTTAGGATTCACATTGAAACTAGATCATAAGATGCATGTCCCGTAGTTAGCACATTAACAGAGAGTTGAATGAGCCATTTAAAATAAATTTAAAAGAGTTAGCTTTTGGAATCAAAGACCGATTATCGAGCAGGAATGGTGCATGTGGTGGATAAATCCCCATACCTTCCATTCTTGTAACCAGGTAGCGAGTCTAGATTTCTGGTTAATTACGAGTCCTAGATCTCACATCTAGGTGGCGACTCTGTCAGTCTCTTTTGTGTGAATTCGGATTGCCTCAGTGATCCCAAGTTCACATAAAAGATGAATTAAAGTCAATATTAAAAATGCACACGCCATTCGCGTGGGTACGAGAGATCATGAGGAGGCGTGGCAGCTCCCGCCCCACCCCCTCTCGCGGGATCGGGTCCCACAGTGTACTACCCCCACGGTGGGTCCAGAGTTGCCAAATATTTTACCCCCATATGACATGGTCCAGAAATCATCCAAGCCTTTAAAGAAGTGTTCAAAAGTGTCCAAGGTTCATATTCAAATGGTTCAAAATATTCAAAGTTCAAACTGATAGTTCACAGGTTCAGAGTTTGGAACAGAAGTTCATAACAGTATTTCAGAACAGTTATTTCAAAAGTTCTAAAGTAGTAATTAAGCAAGACAAAATGACTTGCTAGGCACGAAGCTAGTTCAGAAATTCAAAGGTGTCAATACAGATTTTCAAAGTCAGTGTGAAGAGGGTTTACAAATACCCAAAGTAGTACGTTATTACGTACCTCAAAGATGCTCTATTCCTTTCTTAATTCGGATTATTATTCAATATCCTGATCTGAACAAAGCATAAGTAACAAATAAGGGCCCTAAAAGGTAACCCATTCTATGGATGTTTTTAGTATTTTGGTGTTATCATTATTGTAAAGTTTCCAAAACTTATTGAAACTATTTTTAACATAAAGATGACGTTTTTGGCATATCCGTAGAGTACAAGAGCGTCGAAAACGGACAAGAAACGAATAAGTTAAGAATTTCAGAAGTTTTGGAAAAATTATCGCGACATCAGGGAATTCGGACGTCCGATGATCCATCTGTTGCCAAACTTGGTATTCACGGACATCCGCCATTTTTCCGGACGTCCGCCCCAAGCGTGGACCCAGATTTCTCTGAAACGCGATTTTTCACCGTTTTGTCACTAAAACGGCCATAACTCCTTCGTTTGGGGTTCAATTTGAACAAGGTCGTATCCGATGGATTCGTATCGACGAGATAAATCCATCAAACTTAACTTCACGCTCTGAATTCGAACACATGATTTATGAAAATCGCTAAAGATTCTTATTCGAATCTCCAAAACTCAAATTTCTGAATTCATATTCTTATATATCGATTTTGAGTTCGTCTGAATTGTAAATCAATATTAGATCCAAGAAAACTCAAGCTCAAGTCAAAAATTCTTATTTCTAATTCATATTAATCGAAGTTCTTATTTCTTTTTCTTTTCAAATACTCGATTTAGAGTTTCTAATTATCCAAAGCTTTCTTAGTTCATAGATCTTACCTGGATCCGCGGTTTTGACTCTGAAATCGCGATCTCCTTGCTCTTCTTCTTCTCTTTCTCTGATTTCTCTTTCTAAGGCTGCACAACCGTTTAGGGTTTGTTTACCCACAAGATAAGTTATTTATATGCTTTATTAAAAAGCCCTAATCAGAGTCAAATTTGAAGGGACAAAAATGCCACTCTTTATCAAGGGGGGACAAAAATTTAAGTAGGGGGTATTTCAGGTATTTACACTGGATTATGGCTTCTAATCACACTATAAATACTATTGTTTAAGTTTCTTTCCAAAAGAAAATTCTAGATCTAAGACATGGAGAGAGGAGAGAGAAAGTGGGGAAAGAGACAAAGAAAGAGATAATGAAAGAAAGAAAGGAACAGAGAAAGAAGAAGAAAGAAAAGAGAAGTTCTTAGAAAGATTTGAGAGTAAATGAAGATAGTTCCATTCCCAGAGTGAGATTTAATCAGGGTAAAAGAGGTTTTGGTTTTAGATTTTTTTATAAGATCATCCCTACGTTGTGAATTCTATAGATTAGGGTTAATAAAGTGGGGTTTTTACTTTATTCCTTTTTCCAGAAAAGTTTCGGTAGGATTCCGGCAAGTTTGTCAGCCTCCTTGGAAGCTCCTCGCTCTAAGCTTTCCACTGATTCCGGCCACGCCCAATTCTGTTGTAAAACAAATGAGTTAGAGCTGTTTCAGTGCTAAAATAAGGAAAAATCGCATACCAAGAAAAACCTAGTCCATGATGGGTGGACAGCTGGCAACAACCAACCCGAAACAAGCTGGTTTACATACAGACGTTCGGCTCGGGAGGCAGACGTCCGCGCGAGAGTTTGTCTGTCGCCACCTCAATCTTCGGAAAATCATAACTTGCTCATTTCTCATCCGATCTTGACGCTCTTGCACTCTACGAATATGCTGAGAATGAGTACTTTTTACTAAACATGAATATAAAAAATTTTTAGGACTTTAAAATGGGATTAATTTGAAGATACTAAGAGGAACCCTAGTTCAACCTACCGTTCTTTTCCCGATTGAACATTAAAGAGTATTTTGGGCCTATATGATTTCCCTTAAGTTGTTATTGGACACTTTAATGACTATTTAATTGATTAATTGATTCCAAGTAATCAAGTTTGAGGACCGAAGAGATTAGAGTTATATTTTTAAGGTAAGTGATATGGGAGTGCTTAAGTATTTTTAACGAAGTTCTTTATGACGTTCCTTGGGTCTATGGTATTGTTGATGTAATTACATTCATATGAAATCTGATCTGTAACCCTCTTTGATAGAAGCCGATCTGTAACCCTAACCTTATTTGATGAACCTTGGGTCTAGCATGCCTATGCATTCTGTTATTGTCGCCCCATATATTTATTGATCTGCTTAGGATGCCACTATGTCGTGATTATTATCGACTGACTATCTTATTGATCCGTGCATACCCCCGTATTTTTGTAATTCTGTTTCTTATATGTAAACCTCTTGCCTTAGCACTGATCTGACTATTGATATGTTTCTGTATATTAGTAATTTGCATTCTTTATATTACGAAGTTGTTTCCTCACTGTTTTGACACATGCTGCTTTCAGTGTGGTACTTTTGATTAATCAGTTAATGAACACACTTCTATAATACTATGATATTCTACTCAGTTATGTGATATTTTGTAAATACTTCTTGTGAGGCTTATATTTGAATTCTGGACCCTGTCAATGGTGAATGCATAATACATTGACCTTTTTGAGAAGTACTTTTGTAGGAACGTGTTCTGTCACAGTATGATTGCCGGTGAATAAAAATAGCGTTTTTTTTAAACCACAGTATTCTGTGGTTTTTTTTTAAGACAATGTCTGAATGCCGGCGAATAAAAATAGCATGTTTTGTGATCCACAGTATTTTGTGGTGTTTTGTGGACTAGGCCCATGACCTTAAAGTGTTCACCTATTCCTTTTTTGGATCTATTCTGCTATTGTTTTATGTTTTAGATATTGCTTCCATTTCAATTATTGTATTTGAGATATGAATATGAGATCTTTGTAGCCCTATTGAGCATTCTTGTTTTGTTCGCCGGCAAATGTTGTTCATGAGATATTTATGATTCATTGATTATTTTGTTGTAAAAATTCAACATATTGGGATTGATGCCATTTCATGTTTTGATTTCGCATTGGCCTCTTATTCTGTCTTAACCATTGTTTCCCTGGCATGCTTAGAACCTGCTATAGTAGTTACATATTAATTCTCTGAGTGTTCGCTCAGCCGTGAATTACAAATTTCAGATCTTGAACCCTATTTCAGCATAGGACATAGGAGAGCATTCACTATCATAGTTTTGAAGATGAATTTGTTTCTTTGCACTTCTGACCCGTGGGTATCATTCATTGTATTTATTTTGTAATACAGTAATAGTTAAATAGTTTATCAGAATAGAAAATAGTGTATGATTAAGTTAGCTATTGCTTTGATGCAAATTGTTCTGATAATGTTTTGCACTTATTGATATCGAATGCCTTGCATGCTTGTAGGGTCTGCCTTGCTGCATTGTGGCGTTATTGCGTGCCAGGCCATGGTAATGGTTTGGGGTGTGACTGATAAATTCGGTCCTTTGTCTTTCTCGGCCCCCTCCGTTTACTATAAAAGGTCTAATCATAAATAAACTAGATGGGGTGGCCCGATGAAGAAAATTGGGTGAATATATCACTTTTCCCAAATAATTCATCTATTAGCCTCACGACAGTTCACAGATAGAGAGAGGGGGGGGGGGAGAATTGGTTGTGGAAGTGTGAACCATGGAGAGAGAGGTTATGGGTAATTTTGTTAATTTAAATTTTTTATAAGTGAAAAGTAACTAAAGTTTATTTTGAGGATTGTGTGGTTATTATTTTCTAAAAGTGGGAACTCGTCATTAATCTGTACCTTTGGTAATAAGTTTTCAAAGCAGGGACTAATTTACAAAAAACCGTAAACTTATAGGGGAAATGGAATCTAAGAGTTTGCATAGAGAGCTTACCTATGCAAACTCCATACCGCCAGCGACTAGAAATTCTTTTTTGCGAGTTGAAGTTACCGTTTTATTCCACTCGAACCTACGAGTCACCCTCTAAAGTTTCAAGACAGAGCTTTCAAAGTTGAGTGGCATTTCTGTTAATTTTTTGAACCAGTAAATTTATAGAAACTGCCATTCAACTTCGAAAGCTTCGTTCTGCCTCTCCGACCGTCGGATCAACTTGAAACTTTAGGGGTGACTCCAATTAGAGATGAACAGAAAAATACCACCCACTCGCTGGAAACCTTTTCTGGTCGCTCAATAGTCAGTCGGTTAAAGAGGAAGAGGAAGAGGAAGAAAATGACTCTGCCTCACTTATGTGGATTGAGCACCCCATAACTGATTGCTCTAACCAGGCATCCTGGTGCCTAGGCCCTGATACTACTTTCTGTCATGCCCCAAACCGAGGTCATGGCTAGGCATGAGACATCGCCACACACCTGCAAATAAAACTCACAGACATACAAGGTTAGAATATCGAGCATTTTGCTAATTTCTAAATATCATGAATAACTAATGATACTCATAAATAAGAACATCAAACCATCAATAATTCTGATTTTCAAATCCCTCTGAAGAAAATGAAATTAAATTGCCATTGTTATCTCAATCCAACCCAATAAAATAAATGAAAGACAATGCAAGTTCTATCTGCTATCAAAACTACTCACTGAATCAAAAGGAAAATATTAAACAAAGAGACAAGGGCCCTAGCTAATCCGCACAGACGCTCCCCACAATATTGAGCAAAATCATCCCTCGAGATCTGGAAAAAATAAGATAGCAACAAGGTGAGCTTAACACTCAGCAAGTATTTTGAAAGATCCTTAGAAGGTATAAGCATGCCTAACACTAGAAGACTAAAATAATATATTCTAATGTAACATGATATTCAAAAGCTAGAAAAACAAAAGGGCATCCAAAATTTTATTTATCCAAATCCAATGAAATAAGTAATAGACATTGTAATTGGCAAATAAGTATGCAAGGAACCACATCTAGTGTACAGGCTATAGCCGTATCAAACTAGACAACTGCTATTAAGCTAAAAGCTAGGGGATTCATTATGGTACTGCAAAGTTCAACTACTATTCGCACCGGCAGCTCAGGTCAAAATTTATTTCTTAGGATATAAGTCGACAAGGGCAACGATTTACCTCCCATTGGTGGGATTGGTTCAAGTAAAAGCCTTTGTAAAATACATATTGTAACAAAGATTTAACCGGTCATATTCGTAAAACACAGCCCAATCTCACTCTTATTATCATATGTGAAGTTCACCTAGGACCTAAAGCCTAGGCTCTGATACCACTTTTCTGTCACGCCCCAAACGACCGCCATGTCTTGGAACATAACAACACCACATACCTGTAAAGAAAGTCTACAAGCATGCAAGGCTAAAAGTATAACATAATCATGCTCAATTACTATAATAAATCAAATCCATAACCATCCATGAAACTAATTAGTCAAATAACCATGAGGGCCAATCTCTCACTGCCAACCCATTAACTTAATAAAATCATGAACAAAACATGTCTATCAAATACTCACTCAATAACTAAAGTAAAATAAAAGTCCTCTTCCTCGTGGAATTTCCTTTTACTACTCCAACCTCTAGCTGGAATCAAGCCTCGGGATATGAAAATGTTAATCACGGGTGAGCCAAAGCTCATGTGAAGTAATAAGTGCTACGGTAACAGATAACACAACAAACAACCGAGATAAACAATGAATGAAGAAATAATAAGTTGTTCTTTTCAAAAATGTTGGAATCAGATACAGTCAATTCAAGGTTCTATAATGACAATAAACGAGGTCAATATCATTGGTGTGTCAATATCAATGGTTAGAATCGGATTTTAGAAAATATTTCAATTCAGAGGTCAATATAGATTTTGATACATCTTTGGATTGATTAGCCATCCGAGCAGCTCACGGTTCTTAGAAGAGTAGAAACGTTGACCCATTCGGTTAATATTCTTGGGTCCATGGTTCACATATATAGGAGACAAGGAGCCAAAAATGTGAGGGATTTTAAATTTTTAATTTGAAGAATTTATAAGAGAAGTAAGAATGATGACGGACAACTAGTAGGGGCGTAGGTCTGCCCCTATGATCCGAGATTTTATTGGATGAGGGGGCGGAATCCCCCCCAAAAGAATAGTGGAAATAATCAGGGTTTAGGTAATGGACCTAACCCTGTCACCGAGAAAGAATGATTTTTGTGTTGACCTTGGACTCAATGTGGCCAGAGTGTTTGATCCTTGATCGAGATGGCAAGGACTCATCACGAGGGTTCAAGGTTTCAGAAACAACTCATGATTTTGGGGAGCTGGTATTGATAAACAGGCGTGAACCCGGGACAAAGTAACCTGATTTAGAGATGTTTTGAGGTATTGACTTTTGAAAAATGGGATGAATGAAAGAATGACACCGGAGTGTGGGCCTTTTAAGACGGATACCCTAATCAGAAGACCTACACTCCTCCAGGGTCATGACTATTTATCCAAGGAAGGTGATTATATGGGTCACAATCATGATTCTGGACAAAACACACAAGTTTATTTAAAAACACATAATTTTGGAGAAAAAACTGTGACTGGTGCGCATCGAGCTAGGGTAATGACATCCCTAGCAAAAAATGGGGCAACCCGAGGACACCTTTCTAGACTCAATAGACATGCCCTGTGTGGGACAGAGGTTTAGTGTATCCCTATTTAGTGTACTGCTCACATCTCTCGAAAATAATGGGTTTTGGCCAACCTAATTGTAAGCTCAACACACCTTTTATAGGTATGGTGTACTACTATGTGGATATGCTGGATGATGCAGTGGGATGAAGGCTTGAAGGTCCCCCAAAGCTGAGACCGTGGTGCGGCCATCTCTTACTAGTAGGCCCGGGGTTGTCGAGACGTCTGGCACGGCTCGTTTTAACGCACACGAAGGAAATGTGCGAAGGCGTGGTGTTTTCACAATCTTAGATATTGTGACCAATAGCAAACAAGCCATGACTGGGGCAGGAAATTAAAGAAGAAAAGGGAAAGTAAGGCTTGATTGGCTAAGGGACAAAGAGGCTAAGGGATAGAGATAATGCTTGTAAGCCACGGGCCCAGTCCGAGCACTATTGGCTCCCGAAGGGTAATAGGTATGTATAATATGGTGTGTGCAGTGTCATAAATTATGATACTGGTATCCCTAGGTGCCTCCCAGGGCATTTTTGTGCAATTTTGGCAGTAATTTTGAGCATTGGCTCGTGCAAAACCTGTAATGAAAGAGGTTTTGGTGTTCTTGTTTCAACATGAAATTTAGGTGTTTTTGTGTTTTTGGCGGAATGCCTCACCCACTTTCCTTACATTTTTCCTTCTTTCCGTTGTGAGGATTATCTGCAGCTTGCGAATGATTCACGAATTATAGTTACCCTTAAACGCAACCCGGGGTTAAGGTTAATTGTGAAAAAGGTGAAACAATTGGCTCTTACTGATTTTTCAAAAATTCGCCATTTCAAGTCATTTCAGAGCTATATCCTTAGGGTATCCCCAGCAGAGTTGCCAGTCTGTGGATCCTGGACAGTCAAGGGCGCGCCAAGTGCAACATGCTTTTCCCCATCTATCTCCCCACACTCGGGAATGTGCGCTTTGCTGGATGTATTGTTTTGGTTGTCCCTTTTTGTTTTCTCTAGTCAGGAGGTGTTTGTAAATGTATGTGTCTCCTGTGAACTTGGGTTAAAGATCTGAATATCACATAAAAGGAATTCTCAGAGTCGCCACCTAGGTTAGGGCCTCGGACCCGTATCTGTCGTTCTGACAAAGATCTGAATTTCATAAGAAGGGCAGCAACCAAAGTTACCGTCTAGGTCAAGGCCTAGAACCTGTAACTAATTCCGTTTTTTGGCATGGTCTGGAGAGAAATCCAGGTAAGGGATATGGTTACATTCGGGGAAGGTATTAGGCACTCATCATGCCTGGGTAAATCTGGTCTCTTGACTCCACTTGGCAGTTTCGAGAAAATTCAGTATAAATTGGTTCAAACCTTTATCATAATTAAGTTTATCCTCTAATTGGATTTCAAACGGAAGGAAAGGATGAAAATAATAAAGAATTTAGGTCTTTTGGTTGCTTATTGAATACATAAAGATAGGTGGGGGAACCTTCTTTAATTCCATCTTCAATGGACGATAATGCTCATGGGATTGATACTACTCCAACCTCTTAGGCGTAGACCCTCGTCGAACAAGTTAAGTGAGCACCTAGAATTGGATACTTCTTAGGCGTAAGCTCTCTTTAAAAAAGTCAAGTGAGCACCTAGAAGCAGGGACGGTCCCAAGCAGGTCGATTATAGCAAACGAGGATTGTGTATCAAAGAAGGTATTTAGAATAAATAAGGAAGAGTTTTTTATTTAATAATAGATGGGTAGTTTCTTAATCTAGTATATTTATAAACAACACTGGTAAAATGATTCAAATAGATTTCACTACAGACTATGGGCATCCCAAATTTCCCCATTGTCGCTTACAAATACCGAAGAGAATGATCCATCATTAATTACGTTGTTTGTTGCGTACAAATAACCAGATTTAAGGAAATAACCTCTAGAAAAAGGAAATGAGGGGATTTACATTAAGAGTTTGGGGCTAGAGGATCCCAAACCATGTAACTACCGATGCCTAGGTTTTGTAAATGAAATGCGGAAAGCTTTAAATTACCTAGCAAAGGAATAGTATTGCTTTTAGAATTTCGGGAGAATGCCGGCGCCCTCAAGCTTATAGTAGAGGGGTGTCTCTCTAGATGCTCAGAATTTCGGTAGAGTACCTACACCCGGGGTTGATATGGAATTTTTGGGAGAAATTGGTTGTAGTACCAATTTCTTGAGAAATTCTAACAGCTCTTCTAGGATCTCTCTCTTTCTCTCTCTCTGAAAAGAAACTAATTTCTACAAAAACAAAAGTTTAGTGACTGAATTCTAAAAGGGAAAACTATTTCTAGTTTTGATATGGTTTAAAACTCTGGATTGAAATTTGAATTTTAATTGAAATCATGACCCTATTTATAGATTTTCCCAGGGGAAATCGCAACCTGCGATTTCAAATCGCAGGGTGCGATTTCTCTGTGACAAAATGTCAAGTCGGAATCACAGAATGCGATTTGTGATTTCGGAAATCGCAGGGGAGGGATTTGTTTAAAGGTATGTAGAGAAATATGGATAAGATTAGGAGGAAGAAGAAGAGGAATGGAGAGGATGGAGTCTCCACGAAGGAGTCCTCCCATATAAACGATCTATACATAGGACCAAAGTAGGGAAATCTCATTCAAAGACTACAATACCCCTGATACTACAAGTAATGACTAAACTACCCTTATACACTGTTCAACACTCCCCCTCTAGCTGGAGTGTATACATACTATGAAACTCCAACTTGTTACAAATAAAACTACAATAAATAACTAAAAGAACCATATTACACACGGCCAGCTTGGTACAACACTCCCCCTCAAGCTGGTGTGGTAAATACATAGTGAAAAACATGACCAAATGGTCAATGGCCACCATAGATAACAACTCCACCTGAATCAACACTACAACAAGGGCGATCACTACAGGGCCTCCTCCTGAATCAGAGCAACGTTGAACAGCGAGATCAATGATCTAACAGAAAAGCCTCGGTAAGGAAAACAACGATACCCGAACAAAATTAGCACGCCAAAGGCACGAACAACGAACAATGGTGAAGTAGCATGAGCAGAGAAATTAGTTGAGTAGCACAACTCCAATAGAAGAAGAGCCACCACCAGTGAAAATATCCCAAAATTCCCTTAAGCAAAAATTCGTTTCTTCCTTTTAGGGAGGAGCGTTTTTGTCCCATAGATGAATATTTAATTAGGGCTTCTTAAGAGAAAGATAAGTTTTATAGGAGTTTAATCAAACCCTAAACTCGTTTGTTCATCCCTAAGAGAGGATTTTCCTGAAGAAGAGGAGGAGAATCACGTATTGGAAGTGGAAAACATGGATCGAGGTAAGATCTATGATCTATGATGTGTTAAATGAATCAAAGAACCCTAAATCTAGAATTAGAGAGAGAAGATATGTTTTATAGGCTTTGATTTTTATGCAAGGATGAATTTCGTGTTTCATCTTGAATTACTTGGGGTTCATAATTGTTCGGAACCCCAAAGAACTCAAGATCAAGCAGTTGTATCCATGGAATCTAGGTTTTGGAGAGATTTGACCTAAAGATTAAAATAATTTATAGAAATTGTGCAGACCGATTTGGAAAGCAGAGTTGGGTCTATTGGATTCCTTCTTCGATACGGATTCAATGGATCCAACCACGCACGAATCGGAAGTCAAATGAGAAAGCTATGGCATGTTGAAGTTTCGGTAAAATCGGGATGAATC
The DNA here is from genome assembly GCF_043159265.1 of Tasmannia lanceolata. Classification (NCBI taxonomy): domain Eukaryota; kingdom Viridiplantae; phylum Streptophyta; class Magnoliopsida; order Canellales; family Winteraceae; genus Tasmannia; species Tasmannia lanceolata. The sequence continues at coordinate 28,393,727 of NW_027518684.1, read as the reverse complement.
TAGAATTTTCGCAAAAATCAGTTGAATGAATAGTGTTGGACGTCCGAATGAATAGTGTCGGACGTCCAAACGAACATGAACCGAGAACCTGAAGTGTGTTTTTCCTATGGAAATCTCAAAAATGTCCGAATGAATAGTATTGGACGTCCAAATGAATAGTGTCGGATGTCCTAACCCAGTGAAAATTTGGAAGTGTTTCTTTAACTTTGGAAATCTTTAACCACTGCTTTGGCTACCAGTCTAGGCCTATTTATTGATATGTATGTGTGGATCCCGTCCTGGAGGGGGTGGCCCACGAGGGTGTGGTGTGATGATGATAGAGCCTTTGTCCATTGGATTTGAATATGGTTGCATTTTTCATAAATTTAGGATAAAAGTCCTAACTTCACGAAAGAAGCAACTGACCAGAGTCGCCACCTAGATTAGGGATCTAGAACCCATGATTAACTCTGTATATTTGGTCTACGATTTAAATTCTAGGTAAGTTACCTGGTTACGAGATCAGAAGGTGTATCGCACGAAGTGTACAACATCGATCTTGCCTGACGAAAGTAAGACTTTACCTTTTAAATGTTTTAGCTGTTTAAGTTTTAACTAAAGGGGGTAAATGTGAGTTTTATTTGGGAAATCTAAATATTACTAATGATTTTTCCGTTCACAGTTTAGACTCATGCGGGCCAGGAGTGCATCCTACATGCAACTACATGCTTATGTGCCTATGTGAGTGTTTTTTATATTTTATGAGATTGATAGGATTTGGTTGAAGTTGAATTAGATTGATTGATTTGAGGTGAAGTGACCTATGCTGTATGAACCTAGACCAAATATAATGGACCTAAGTTGCATTTTTAGTCTTTATGTGAGAATTTGGATCTAAAAGTTCTATTGGGGAACTTAGAGTGCAACTTCTATGTTTTTCCAACCCTATAACCTAGAACTTAAAGTTTGGTGGTTAAGATTTTGAATTGAAATTTTCCACTTTGATGTAGGTTCTCAGATTCTTTAAGATTTCGAATCCCGAAGAGTTCCAAATTCAACAAAGTAACTAAGCATGCGAACAGAAAGCAAAGCAAAACAACTAGCAAGATGCCTAAATATGTGATTTCTAAGCATATGATGAGAACAAATAACAAATAAAGAAATCTAAACATGCAATTAAAAAGAAACATCTACCATGCAAAAGGGTTTAAGGAAAAGGAATGGGTGAAAAGGGAAAGGAGGAGATATAGAAAGGTGTGGGAAAGGAAAGAGATAGAAGAAAGGTGCGACTGAACTTGGGGGCGCCAAGTTGCCTACGTACCCCGTGGTGGGGATCAAGCCACATGTAGTTCCAGTCCGTTGATTTGAGTTTGGGATTTGGATTAGCTTTGGAAGCTAGGATTGAGAATTGGAATTGGAATTGGAGACTTCAATGGGGAATTTTGAATTGGAACTTGGAATTAGCTCCGAAGGATTGAGTGACAAGGTCATCATCTTGGGGATTCAAAAGATGTGGACTTATGAGATTCGGCCAAATAGATTCGGGCATAGGGATGCAACTCGGTTGGGGTCTAGGGATGCAACTCGGTTGCGGCTAACGGTATGACTTGGTTGAGCTCGGGAAGGGTGTAACTCAGTTTGGTCTTGATTCGGGTTAAGTAAAGGTGCTTGACTAGGTTTTAAATCTAAGGGCGGAGTGGCTCGGTTGAATCAAAATGAGGTCACTCTGTTAGGGTGTAGAGGGTAAATAGGTTGAGTTGCTAGGGGAGTGGGTCAACTCACTTTGGGTCGGCTAAGAGATGGGCCAACTCAGTTCGAACTGGGTTGGATTTATCTAACTGAGTTGGGGCTGGTTAGGTTTTGGGGAACCTAAATAGGTTTGGGTTAGGGTCAGTTAAGTAAAGCCGCATGGGCTTGGTTGGGGGGGACCCAAGTAGGATTCAGGTTGGCTCAGGCTGACTCGGGGTGACTCGGGTTGAATCCGGTTCGATCCGGGTTGACTCGTGTTGGGTCCATGTTAGACCGGGTTGGTTGAGTCAAGTCCGGATGGTGTGGTTTGGATTGAGCTTCGGGTAGATGGTTCTCGGCCATGTGATTTTGCCACAGTGCATTGGATATTTTCGTCTCCACTCTAGATTCTGACGGAATGCATGGGGGTATGACTCATGGCCGTCAAAGGGTATGTAATGGCTTTCAATAGGGTGCATGACCATATGGGTTTAATTTCCTAACAGAATATATGAGGATATGGTCTATGGCCAATTGGATGATATGGCTATACTAATGGGGGTTTTTGGATGCGTATGGTCATACATGACATGGGTGATACAATTAAATACACAGTGCATGGATATGACGAGTTCAAGTATATCCATCACATGCACAGTGTATGAATCCGATTACAGTGTATACATAGTTCATGGCTTAATTATTCAAGTGCATACACAAATGTACAGTGTATACACAATGCATGAATTCTTACTCCTTCACAGACCTAGCATATGCAATGCATGGAACTATTGGGAAGATTGTGTTCGGTTGAATTGGACTTGCGGGTTTCGGGGTTGCTGCTCGGGCTGAGGTTAGAGGTGCCGCTTGGGGTCCGGGTTAGGGTGTGAGTTGCGGGGCTGATGTGGGGTTGGGGTGGAATGAGTGCAACTCGATTGAGTGGGGTCGGATAACTAGCTTTTTGGAAATGAGGTACTGTTGGGTTGAGGGTCAAGGTGTGGGTGCGGGTTGCGGGATTTGGTCTGACTCAGGTTAAATCGGATTAGCTCGGGTTTGACTTGGGTCGACTTGGGTTGGACCAAGTTGGACCCGGGTTGCGACGGGTTGAACCGAGTGGGGTTCGAGTTGGACCGGGTTAAGTCGGATTGGGGCGAGTTGCCTGAGGTTAGGTCCAAGTTGAACCGGGGTGGGCTCGGCTTGCACCGGTTTAGGTCCGGGTTGCAGGTTTTGTTCCGAGTTAGATTTGGGGTTCGGGTTCAAGGTGAGGTGTGAGGACCGAATGGGGTTGGGCTTGTGAGTGGATTCGGGTCAGAGAGATAGAGAGGGGCTATGATAGATAGTGTGGAGTTGTGATAGAGGGTGTAAGGCCATGAGAGAGAGAGAGAGGGAGAGAGTTCAGTGCTCGGATGGGGTGAGTTATTATTGGATTATAGTATGATGGCCACGGGAACATGATGGAATGAGAGGGCCAATGGCCACAAGCAATGAGATGTGAGGACGTATGGGATAATAAGTACTGTTATGTAGTGAAAACAAGATGGGACATGAGTATTTAGTCATAGGATGGTCATGGCACATGGTTAATGGCTATGGGCATGGTAACAACGGTAGCGGGTTTGTGTTAATAGGGATATGAGATATGTTAATAGGGATATGACATGTGAGAGGTGTATGGGGTCTGATGCATGTAGAAATGGGGTGGGATGTGATGATGTAATGGATGGGGAAGGGATTGGGTTTAGCTAACCGAGTGGACTGTTAAGGGTTCGGGTCAAGGCCACGTAGGCCATGGGTTCGGATCAAGGCCAAGGCCACATAGGCCATGGGTTCGGATCAAGGCCGAGTTGGTCGTGGGTTTGCGTTTTGGTGCGGATTTTTGAGTTGGGGTGCGGGTTAGGGGTCCGGCTTAGGGGTGCGGGTTAGGGGTCCGGCTTAGGGGTGCGGGTTAGGGGTCGGGGTCGGGTTGGAATGCAGCTTGGGTTGGGCTGCGGCATGGGTGGAGCTTGGGTTTGGATGGGGTGGCTAGGGGCGCGGCTTGGGTTAAACTTGGGGTCGGGGTGCGGCTATGAGGATGTGGCTATGGGCTATGGTGGATGGTGATGTTGGTTAGAATATTGGATTCGGCTATGGTGATGCAGATATGTAGAAATGGCTATGGGCTGGAGGCATGGTCTGGTGATTAATATGGTGAGGCATGGGATGGAGATGGCTTGGTTGTGTAGGGTACTTGATGGCATGGTTTTAATTTTCGACCGAAATTTCAGATTTCGGTGGGGACCAAAACCGAAATTTTCCGAAATTCAATTTTTCGCCATTTACCAAATTTCGGACCAAAATTTCTATTTAATGACATTATTATTTTTTTTTTTAAAAGTGTTACAAAATTTCGTCCGAAATTTCAAAATTTGGGTCCGGAATTTGGAACCAAATTACCAAATTTCGGACCGAAATTTCGGTTTTTGGTGGGGTCCGAAACGGTTACCGAAACCGAAATTTTAAACCATGCTTGATGGATGGGGGTGATGGGCTATGGCCTAGCACATATACATAGGATGGGGTGTGGAGGCTGATGGAGGATGATTATTACATTCATCCAAAAGGGTTATTCTACTGGTTTAGGATGTTCGGGCCCATGGTTCAAATTGGTCACACACATGCTCGCATAATTAGATCGGACATGTGTATGTACACAGTGCAGGCATGTATGTGTCTAATATACTCGGATATGGTAGATACACAGCCTACATCAGATTGCTTTTGCAATCACATGCACACAATGCGTATTGAAGTGGGTTTCAATTTTAGGTTATAAAAGGATGGGGTTTATGGCTCACGGCCACTTGGGCTCAGATTTGGGGATTCAAGACCAAAAGTCTACATGGGTTTATGGGATGACAAAAGGGCATAAAATAAAATTAAAAAAAAAAAAATGAAGATAGAGGGGAGAGAGATGAATAAGCTAATCCATGAATGAGAGATAATTGAACCAAATTATTATAAATTTGACCCTAACTACAACATTGATTTATAATAAATGCCTACCTTTTCCGGTGTGTGATGATGATCCCGAGTTCTTGAATCCTTTGGTCCTCTTGTTGTCGTGGACTCCCAATTCAATGCAAGAGGAAGAGATAGAGAGAGAGCTGAGATTTTTTTCGTGCGGGCTCTCTTGGAGTATTGAATTATCTTGGGATGGAGCAATGAAGGGGTATTTATAGGGGAATGGGTGAACTGGGTTGCCTTCTTAGGAGCATAAAGGTGTAGGGTGGAGATTGAGTGATGGAGAAAGGAAGGAAAAATGGTGGCCAGGATTGCATTATTCTAAAAAAAAAAAATTTCTCTTTAGCAGCTTCTCTTTTAGACATGATCCCATGAAAATAACAAGTATTTGTGTGGCACGGATCAAGCACCAAAGATTTATAATCAATTTAAGGTCCAGGATGATGCCACTTGTCCTTGGAATCCTTGTGAATTGGAAACAAATTTGGAGGACAAAGAAAATGTCCAAATTGGTTGCTTTTGTAGAGAATGGCAATGATTTGTGTGGTTGAGATCAATTGTAATCTTTAGAAGATCGAAAGAATGAATGAGATGAAGCCTCCAAATCTCATGTAATCTTTTCCAAAGATATAGAATAAGATTGGGTGGTTGAGATCAATTGCTATCTTTAGGGGATCGAAAGAATGGATGAGATGATGCCTCCAAATCTCCTGGAATCTTTGTAAAAGATATTGAATGTGATTAGGTGGTTGAGATCAATTGCGATCTTTAGGGGATCAAAAGAATGGACGAGATGATGCATCCAAATCTCCTAGAATCTTGGTAAAATATTTTTCAAATATTTTGAATGTGAAAATCGAAAAACGTGATTTTCAGGAGATTTTGAAGTCCGATTTCGATAATTCTTTCGCCGTTGGAATCCTTGATTTTTCCTCTTTTTTTAAGCCGAATATTGCCATAGAAATATTGATTTCAAGTTTTTCGATCAATGAGAGCCATCGATCTCCATCGGCAAATCGCTTTTCCAAAGATTGGGTAAATCGGTGATCCAAACAAACCAACCGACTCGATCGATCTTGGATCAACTGTTAACACTATCAAACCATGATATTAACACCAATTATGACATTAAAAAGTTATGTTATCAATAGTTTATGGGGACGGTTCTCATTCATCTGCCTTGATCTGTGGCTTTTTGCAGGGTTTTTGCCCAATTAAGTGATCCATTGTTAATTCCGGATTTGAGATCAACCTTGATCGATCTAACTTTGACTAAATGATCACAAATCTTGGTAAAGATCTCCTAGGTCAAGATCTGCCCTCGATCTGACGATTTACGGAAATCGGGTCTCGGAATGGAATCAGGGTCCGGGTTGTGAAGTGACCATAGGTTATTTTGTCCCGATTGATGACCCGTAAAGTCAGATCGAGATATTAATGACGTAAAACATATAAATCCATGATAGGGGGACTCTTACATGGATTTAACACACTAAAGTCACAAATCAGGGTATTTTTCTAATTTTTCGGATCTAGTCATCTTACCAGGTATATCTCTTTATCATTTTGGTTTTCAGGGAATGTGATGATGCATATTTTACCAGTGAAATTCCACGGATCAATATATTAGGTTATTATTGGTTAAAGTGTAGCAAAATGAGGGTATCTACAGTATGACATTGTTTGGGATAGGTAGTAAGGGGAAAATCGGTATACCCGGTACCGATGGTCAGTTAGAAACATACGAATAAAACACCTTAGACAATCTATTCACACTGTGCTGATGTTCATCACATCGCATTACCAAGGTCAGAAACTCATTGACCATGACCTGGCACCGACTGATAGACAAAAGGCACTTAGATGGAGCGACCGAACTGCCCAGCATCCCACAATTATGCAGACACATCGAAGTCCTCACAACGTTCAGTGCAGATTGACACAAAAATTGCTATGGAGACAGCGTAAGTTAAAAAAAGTATTTTTATTTATGTATGAAAGAAACTTTAAAAAAGGGGGCTTCTAGGCCAATTATAAGAAACAAAAGAAGATCTACACAATTAAGGCTCCACTGAGCTACAAACAATTACGGAAGGAAAAATAAGACCTAATATGCCTAAGGCTCTACCGGACTACAAAGATTATTAGACTCGGCCCATCGCCATCTCGCTTCATTATGCCACGGCACCCACTTGGCACAATCTTCTTTGCTCCAGAAGGAAGCTTCATCCTTGTGGTGCCGTTATTAGGATTATGGCTGATAATGATAGCAGAATCACCCAATTGGATCCTCTTCAGGATCTTCCTCAGGGTCTTCCTAAGGGTCTTCCTATGAAGGATCTTCCTCCAGGAAAACTTCCTCCCGGGTGGATGCGGCACCGACCCTCGTTTCACCTTGGGATGTTCCTCACAACCGAGTCTCAAGAGCCTCGTTTTCTCCTTCCAGCTCCTCCACCCTGGCTCGAAGACGAAGAACCTCCGCACCCAACCAAAGGAGTTGGTCATCTACACCACACCCCCTCTCCATTGCGTGCTTCAGAGACTGCTTATAGTTCGCGTCGAAGCCGGGAACTTCATCAGGGGAAATGCCGCTTCTGGGAACCGAAGAATCCGGACGATCCTTGAATTCAACCTGTAGACACCCCAATTTTGCTACGCTTTAAAAAGCAAAAGATTTGGTAGTATCATCGAGTTTTGAATCCGTATTCAGCATTATATTAGGCATCCATGCATTTTAGGGTAGATTTCATTTCATTATGGGAGTTTTGAAGTTGATTCGCGATCCTGAATGTCTCTAGGGGGTTCCTTTGGCCTCTGGAAGATGAAAGTTCAAGTTTCCAAGCAAATGAAAAAACCTGCTATTTTTAGAATTTTCAGGGATTCCCTCATTTTTGCCTATTTTGCACTGCAGGGGTATTTTGGTCATTCTCGATGTGTCTCGTTTGACCCCCGAGTTATATTTGAGAAATCTTGAGTGCTTTTACAAATTTTGAGAAAAGCTGTTATTTTTAGAAACTCATGGGGCTTCCACATTTTCATCATCTTATGGATATTTCAATCATTTCTCATATGTCCAAAACCATCTCGAGGGTACGGCTGATGGATTATGAGTAATTTCGTAAGATTTGGGAAACCTGCTAAATTTAGATCTCTCAAGATTTTCTCTTAGTCTTGCACTTCGGGGGTATTTTAGACATTTCCAAACATATCATATTTGGTCCCTAAGTTGTGTCTAAGAAATCTTGAGTCTGTTCATAAATTTTCGAAAATCTGCTATTTTTTAGAATTTCTCAGGGTTTTTCCTAGTCTCGCCAAATTCTAGCACCTCGTGGTAATTTGGTCTTTTCTTGTGTAATTCTTTTGATCCTGAAATATGTCTGAGAGATAATGAATGATTTCCTGAATTTTGGAAAACCTGCTAAATTTAGAATTTCTCAGGAGTTTTGCTTAATTTGGAAATTCTAAGTGTTGAGGGCATTTTGGGTATTTTCAGGGGATACCAAATGATCCTGTTTAATATTGCTCACCGAAAGGACCCAATTTTAAAAGTTTCTATTTTTTAATTTTTCCCTTTAGGGGTGAACCAATCTGAGGATATTTTGGTCGCATTTGGATGTCTAACAGTCAAATAGGGGCATTTTGGTCCGAAAAGTTATTTTTCAGAAAAGATGGTCCAATCATGTGTGAGGGATGCACCATAAATGTCAAATGAGTTGGGTCCATATATAGAATGTTGAATTTAGAAAGGTTTTATTGAATTTTTACAGAAAAACCCGAAACCCGTGTGAAATGGCCCATTGGGCTAAAGCCCGCAAAGATGGAGCTCATGTGGGTTCACCCATATGGGTCGACCACCATGGTGGGCGCCCCACATGGCTGACCCACGTGAGTTGAGCACCCAACCTTGATGATGTCACAATGGTGACATCATATTTGTTAAAAGAAAAATAAAAAATTAAAAAAAAAAGAAAAAGAAGGAAAGAAGGAAAAGATGAATGATTGCTTAAAAAAGTTTTTTTTCAAAGAAGCAATGTGGAATGATAATAGCATGTCTTGATTGACAAGAAATTAAGATTAGAATCAAATCCAATTTGGAAACAAGAAAGAAAGAAAGCAAGAGGGGAAAATTGGAAGCAAGCCAAAAATGAGATCTTTCACATTGGAAACTACTATTTCTCTCATAACAATAGTTTTTTGTATAAAAATCAAAGAAAACAATCCTAGGAAGGACCCAAAAAAAATCCAAATTCATCCTTTTTCTCTCTCCTCCCAAAAAAAAAGAGAAAAAAACCTCATCTCTCTTGAAGTGTGTTCATCTCTCTCTCAAGTGTTCTTCACAAAAATAATTCTTGAATTCCTTCTTCTTCTCCAAGGCATCACACAATCAAGGATTATTGGAGTGTTCTTTGGATCTTTTTTAGCGTATAAAAGGGTTGGACAAAGCGTATATCTTGGATCACCAACCCTAGAGACAAGGATCGCGATCAACGGTAAGGATTCCTCATCTTTGTTAAGTAGAAAAAACATGCTAGGGTTTTAATTTTGATGGATCAAATCAACGAGTTTTTCTTTGAAATTCCTCTATGTTATAATATAGATTATGAGTTTTCAAAATCCAAAATTTGATTCAAAAATTAATATTCCTCCATTTAAAAATGGTTTTCTTTTGTTTTTATTCAATAAGGATTTAAATTAGATTATCAAAGCAAGTGTTTGACAACATGGTTCTTTTTAAAAATTGATATTTTCTGGGTTTTATATAAAATACAAAACTACTGGAAACTTAATTTCCAACCGCGGTTCGGCCGTTTTATTTTTCATTCTATTTTTCAAAGAAAAACCCCAAAAAGGGTTATTTCTTGATGAATGGAGCCAAAAGTATATCAAATCATGACCAAATTTAATGAAAGTTTGTTTCCAGTAGTTTTAGAATGATTTTAGAACACCCAAAAATTTTCATATTTTTTGGAGTTTATTTAATCCGATTATTAATTATTTTAAATTTCGGCTATTTTTAATAAATACCAAATCGTTTTAAAAATTGATGAAACTTTTCAGAATTAAAGCCTAATAATAAATGAAAGTTTTCATTGAAAAATATTTTAAAACAAATATGGTTTTTACTATTTTCTAATCGCTTCCCCGTTTTACGTGCCATAATTCTTTATCTTATTAAATTAATATATTTTCAAAAATTTTCATTACAAACCAGTAACTTTGGTTACTGGAATGTTAGAGAAATATTTTCAATTAATTTTGCAAAGATTTGATAAGGTTTTACAATTTATTTTAATAAACGAGTTTTAACGCCTAGGAAACAAATTGATCTCATATATTTAAAAACCAATTTTATGGAGGAGATTTAATTTTTAAGTTTTGAAATTTTGATAAAAAAATTTATAATCTATTATATATCTACTGAAAGTTTTTATTTGATTTTAGGATACCATTAGGTTTGCTTTTTAAGTAATTCTTTGGTTTCATCTGATTTTTGTGTGAATTAAATGGGCATCAAATCGTAATAAAAATCCATGAAAGTTGTACAGTAGTCTAAGATCATGATTATCTTTACACTGTAAGAGTTTAAGCTGATTTGAAATTGATATGCTACAGGTTGCTGTGTTAATCTATAATCTGATTTGAATTTTGAAAAATTTTAAATGGGTATCTAATCTTAATGCTAATTCATGCAAATTTTTTAGTAAGATTTAATCATATATATCTTTATTCTGTAAAAGTTTGGAGTAATTAAAAATTGATATGATATAGGTTACTGTGTAAATCTATAATCTGATTTGAATTTTGAAAAATCAAAAATTGATATCAAATCTTAATGATAATTCATAAAAAATTTCCAGTAAGTCACAAACATCCATATCATGTTACTAGAAAAGTTTCAACTGAGTTGGAGTTCGATTACTTAGGGTTACTGTCTAATCCTAGCAATCTGGTCTTAATGATATTAAATCACAATTTAATAGCAAATCAATACAAAAGTCAGTAAAAATCTCCAAAAAACCTTAACTTTTCATCATAAATTCAATCCTTAACTTTTTTGAAACAGAAACCTTAGGGTTCATAGATTTCCTTTGTAAATTGGCTATGCTGTGACAATTTAACTGCCGAGATCGTAACCATAATTGTATACTAATTGCGATCGATCCAACATAATTGGAGTGCGTAAATTATAGTATGTTATTGGCTCCGAGGTCCACTGTCCACGAAAATCTTGAGAAGCATGCCAGGCAATAAGATATTATAACTTACGTGCTAAATTATACAAGGGTTGAGAGCACGATTCCCTTCCATGGTTGCAATTCGAGGCCGAAACTTGCGAACCATAGAGCCTTTGGTATTCCTTAGATGTTTAGAAATCGAAAATTCTCAAAAATTGAAAATCATTAAGTTCAACAAATCGAATTAACTCGATCCGCGTCTTAGGAGCCGTTGGATTACGGTCTCCTATCGTAGGAACCTTTAGGGCCCCTTAGGAACACTTATGTCACGTTGTGTCCTAAGTTTTAGGGAATCCTAGAGTTAAAAGTCTAGCCTCATCACGGGCGTTTGCTATGGATAGCAATCGTGCCATAGATCTAGTTACACTAGCTATTCCTTTTTCCCATAGGACAAGCCTAGTAAACTAGGATGTAGGTTAACTTGCATTAGTCTAAGGGGACGTCTTGCACTTAGATAGGACCATATAGCATCTTAGATGAAGTCCTAAGATAATAAAATCTTCAACTTGAATTAAATAATTTCTCTTAACCTGTTAAAACAGTCAATCCAGTCTAGGTCGGTGTCCTAGATGAGTTAGGCATAAGTATCTTAGTTTAGGTGCACCGAACTACGATCGACTCTGATTGCAGTGAGGCTTGGATACGTAGGCAACTTGGATACTTGAGTGGCATACCAAGCCCGAGTCGGCTCCACACATAAGTGGTGGGGTTTTGTACATTAATCCTTAAATTAAAAGTAATTAAATCACTTAGGACTTTCCATGGAATTAGAATTTTATGAGAACTTTCACTTAGATTGAATTCAAACAAATTAAGAAAATCAAGATACACATTAGGAATTACATTGAAATTAGATCTTAGGATGGATGTCATGTAGTTCGCACATTAATATAAAGTTAAATGAACCATTTAAAAGAAATTCAAAAGAGTTAACTTTTGGAATTGAGGACCGATTATCGGGCAGGAATAGTGCATGTGGTGGTAACTCCCCATACCTTCCATTCTCGTAACCAGGTAACAAGTCTAAATTTCTGGTCAATTATGGATCCTAGATCTCTCATTTAGGTGGCGACTCTGTCACTCTCTTTTGCGTGGAACTTGGGATTGCCATAGTGATCCCAAGTTCACAGAAAAGATGAATTAAATCACACCTTGCTAGGCTCGGCAGCTTACCCCTGCCCTTATGGCTACTGGGTTGTACGTTTGTTTGCACCCTATGGCTTGGTTGCTGCCTGCTTGGTTGGGTAATTAAAATCAATAATAAAAACACACACCATTCGCGTGGGTACGAGAGACCAAGAGAGAGGGAGACGACTCGCGCGTCATTCCCCTCTCGCGGGATCGGATCACACACCACCCTCCGCTTCTTCTTTTCGCTCAGGGATCTGCTCTCCCTTTTTCTCTCTCCAGCCCCCGATGGCACCACCGCCAGAACCATGGCAACCGAAACCACCATTTTCGGTGACCCAAGCCTTCTCACCGGTGCTCCACTCACCTTCTGTGGAAGGAAAATCAGGCAGGATTTAATGATCCCGCTAGTTTTCAAAACTGAGTGGAAGGAAAATCAAGTAGGAATTTAATGATCCCACAGATTTTCAAAACTAACAGCATGGAAAATCGAATAAAGACCAGCTAGAAAATCATGCCCCATTATGAACCATCTCATCGGGAATCTACGTCTCGGTAAGCAATGCAACGCTCCGACTTCATCCCAACTTCCTGTTAGATTGGTTGAAAATCTCGAGAAAAATCGCTACGCGTTACGGAAGAATAAACCATGTAGAACAAAAAAATGTTCCTAACCCAGGATTCCTAGGAACTAATTAATTTTATTGTGATTCAAGAAAGATAAATATAAATACCTTTATGTAGAAAAGAACTCGTCTGCTTAATCTACTCCTCGAAAATTTGCCGGCGATCTAATCGACGCGAAACCGCAAGTTGAATCGATGGATTGCTTTTGTTGAGTGAAGGATCTTGTGTATAACTCTTTGTTCACTTTTTAACCTGATCTAAATCAGATTATACTGTGGGAATATGTATTTAGATCAATGGATCTTGGTTGGATGTTTGTCTTTGATCTATAAAAGACAAAACTAGTTGATGGAATTAAAGGAGAAGAAGAAGAGAAAGATTTTCGGGTGTCTCTACCAATTTTCAGGATATGAAATTATGGGAGAGATCTTAAAACTCCAGCCATATGTCTTATATTTGTAGATTTCTCAATTTCCATATGCACAACCCAAAGCTTCTAGAGAAATCTCACAAAACATGGAAATTAATCACAATTGGAAGCTCAATTGGGCAAAGCAAGTTCCAATTAGCCAAACAAGCCACTCCCCACTATGGAAATCCATATGGGACATCCAAGGGAGCTTGGCTTGCTACCCAAGCAACCCTTCGTTGCCCCATGTGGCTCCAAGTTTCCAAGTTCTTGTTTGTTGCCTCTCTCTCTCTCTCTCTCTCTCTCTCTCTCCTTCCAAGTCACATGTGTTGCTTTAATTTAAGAAAAAGCAATTATATTTCAAATATAATTTGAATTCGAAATTGATAATGGCACATCACATGGGGCGTGTAGCAATGGGTCCCACCCAAATTCGTCCCACCCAAATTCGTCTCATGTGGGTCCACCGAATTCCCATTGCATTTCACATTTAGTTCCCAATTAAATTATACAATCCAATCCTATCCAATAGGATTTAAGCTCCAATATATTTTATGATATTTCCAAAATACCCTTATGGTTGATATTTAACTATTTTGGTATTCCCAATGTATCCCATAGTGCAAATACACTATATACATTGTGTATATCCTTTCAATGCATCAAATGCCACGAAACTAGTTTGTGTAAGCAACCAAATAAATGCGGGACCTCTATCTAGTAGATAATAATAAATCAATCGAGTAGTGAGTGAGATCGTAGCATGGATTCAACGGTAGATCTTGCAAAACCCATAAGTGGGCCCCACTGCGATTATTGCTTCGTAGTCAATGCTACAATCGCATTGAGTCATTGGCCTCCATCGAGACGTAACCCTGAAGATAACCGTCAAATCATCATATCCTTAATCACATCAAATGTGCAAGTCCTTTCTCCAAGTCCACATCTACTGAATTGAGTCCTACAGGGGGTGAACACTAACTACCCCCTGGGCTCACTCATGGTATACCTTTTAGTCAAGCAGTGTTGGCCCGCAAATGCATTTGGTAAAACTATTTTAAAACTTATTTTGTTAAAACCTTTTAATAAACACTTTATCAAATCCACCTGGCCAGGTATTTTTTAGGCCTACAGCTCTAACCAAAACCGTAGATGTTATCTTATGAAATAGGTGGAGAATTCCATGTTGGGTATCACTATTGACCTCGAAGGTTTGTCCAACACTCCAGTACTACCCTCTAGTGACTCTAAGAGAATCATGGTTAGAGAGACCAAGAATGAGAGACTCGCCAACAAACCAATCTGACCCCTCAGGTCAAAGGACATGTAAAGGGTCCTGTTTGGTAGAATAGCTCAACTGTCTCATGTCCACAAGCTATTCTAATATGATCCTGTTCAGTACTCAATCTCATTGTCATACCCATTCTATCTTGCTTAGGGTCCACTACCCAAGTGATTGAGATAAGTCACTTCACATCACGTTTATATTGGCAACATAGATGCTAGTTGTATACAGGAGGAGGTGTCCAACCTCAACCCCAACTAGGAACTATTAAGGTCTGCAAAGAACCGAAATCCCATATCTCCATGCTCCCTAGGATCTGTGAATCCATGAGCATGGGTTTCCTACTGTGAACCCCGATCCCGAGGGAACTGGCGGTGGCACGAGATCCACGTTGATCCCCTGAAATCTCCACATGTGAAGGAGAGCTCTACCAAGGAACTCTCGAAACGAGTGCCCCTCATAGCATGAATGGCGATGGACAAATGAGATACCTCTTGATTCAGGGATGAGCCCAGAACCGAGACGTACCTAAAATAACTCAGAGTCGCCATCCAAGGAAGTAGGCCTTGGATCCCATACTATACTCTGTCGCAACGGATAACTAGAGATACAAAAGTCCGTGCCGGATGACGAATGGGGAAGGTGTTAGGCGCCCCCAATTTGCCCGAGTGTAAACACCCGGTCTCTTATGCCATTTATTTATTAACTTCGAAGAATTTTGGGTGAAAATCACGTGAAATGGAAATATATATCTCCGAGAAGACGTCTACTTAATCATACATATCTCGGAGATGAATAATAAGCACACACAAAAAAATAAAAGAAGTGTCTCCTAAGCATAACTAGGTTATGAGTGTCATGCCTAATTGGTGTCTAAGTTCTGGTGGACGAATATATGCATGCTACAGCTAAAGGTATAAGATCCGTACATAAAAGTAAGAAAAGACAACAAACACATAACATGACTCGACACTACATACAATACGACACGACAAACCCTCGACTCTAATGTGAAGTTTGACTCGGACGATGACCATCCCGGCTGCTCTACGTATCCCGGCCTCAGGAAGAATCAGAGTCAACGTAGTTCGGTGGCCTATTCTAAACTACGATACCTAACCATCTAAGACCGTTATCCTAGACTCGATCAACTAGGCCCGACTAGTTTTTAAAGCTTCTTGTACGATTGCTTAAGTTCAAGTGAATTGTAACTTTTAGGACTACCTATATGCCCTAACTAATGCAAGTTAGCCCTAAACTAATGTAGGTGAGCCCTACATCCTATGTGTAACTAGGCTGTATGTCCTAAGGAAAATAATGGGCTAACTAAGTGCATCCTAGCCTAGCCATCGGCTCGACTAAATGTCTAACCGACTACGGCTCGAGGCCTCCTAACTCTAGGGACACTCGCACGACAAGACACACAAAGCATCAACCTAACTAGGATAGACTCCTAACTCTAAGACACCCTAAACATCTAGGACTGACTCCTAACTCTAGGGAAAGATCTTTTGAAGAATAGTTGTAAAAGATTTGTTTGAAGAATTTTTGTGTTTTTGAATGATTTGAACATGTTTATTTTGAAAGGTTTGACTGGACTTGGGATATGGATCCCAAGCTGCCTACGTACCCCGTGGAAGAGGATCAAGCCAACGTAGTTCGGAAACAGACTGTTTCTGTAGACACCCCCATTTTGCTACGCTTTAAAAAGCGAAAGATTCGGTAGTATCATCGAGTCTTGAGTCCGTATTCAGCATTAGATTAGGCATCTATGCATTTTAGGGTAGATTTCAACTCATTATGGGAGTTTTGAAGTTGATTCGCGATCCTGAAGGTCTCTAAGGGGTTCCTTTGGCCTCTGGAAGATGAAAGTTTAAGTTTCCAAGCAAATGAAAAAAACCTGCTATTTTTAGAATTTTCAGGGTTTCCCTCATTTTTGCCTATTTTGAACTGCAGGGGTATGTTGGTCACTCCCGATGTGTCTCATTTGACCCCCGAGTTATATTTGAGAAATCTTGAGTGATTTTACAAATTTGGAAAAAGCTGCTATTTTTAGAAACTCATGGGGCTTCCACATTTTCATCATCTTATGGATATTTCAATCATTTCTCATATGTCCAAAACCATCTCGAGGGTACGGCTGATGGATTAAGAGTAATTTCGTAAGATTTGGAAAACCTGCTAAATTTAGATCTCTCAAGATTTTCTCTTAGTCTTGCACTTCGGGGATATTTTAGACATTTCCAAACATATCATATTTAGTCCCTAAGTTGTGAGTCCGTTCATAAATTTTCGAAAATCTGCTATTTTTAGAATTTCTTAAGGTTTTCCCTAGTCTCGCCAAATTCTAGCACCTCGGGGTAATTTGGTCTTTTCCTGTGTAATTCTTTTGATCCCCGAAATATGTCTGAGAGATTATGAATGATTTCCTGAATTTTGAAAAACCTGCTAAATTTAGAATTTCTCAGGAGTTTCGCTTAATTTGGAAATTCTAAGTGTTGAGGGCATTTTGGGTATTTTCAGGGGGTACCAAATGATCCTGTTTGATATTGCTCATCAAAAGGACCCAACTTTAAAAGTTTCTATTTTTAAAGTTTGACCACAAAGACTTTCCATTTTTAACATTTCCCTTTAGGGGTGAACCAATTTAAGGTTATTTTGGTCACATTTGGATGTGTAATTATCAAATAGGGGCATTTTGGTCCGAAAAATTATTTTCCCAAAAAAGATGGTTCGATCATGTGTGAGGGATGCACCATAAATGTCAAATGGGTTGGGTCCATATATAGAATGTTGAATTTAGAAAGATTTTATTGAATTTTTACGGAAAAACCAGAAACCCGTGTGAAATGGCCCATTAGGCTAAAGCCCGTAAAGATGGAGCTCATGTGGGTTCACCCATATGGGTCGACCACCATGGTGGGCGCCCCACATGGCTGACCCACATGAATTGAGCATCCAACCTTGATGATGTCACAATGGTGACATCATATTTGTTAAAAGAAAAATAAAAAGAATAAAAAAAAGAAAAGAAGGAAAGAAGGAAAAGAGGAATGATTGCTTAAAAAAAGTTTTCTTCCAAAGAAACAATGTGGAATAAAGAATAGCATGTCTTGATTGATAATAAATTAAGATTGGAATCAAATCCAATTTGAAAACAAGAAAGAAAGCAAGCAAGAGGGGAAAATTGGAAACAAGCCAAAAATGAGAGCTCTCACACTGGGAACTACTATTTCTCTCTAACCCTAGCTTTTTTGTATAAAAATCAAAGCAAACAATCCTAAAAAAGATTAGAAAAAGATCAAAATTCATTTTTTTCTCTCTCCTCCCAAGAAGAAAAAAAAAATCTCTTTTCTCTTGAAGTGTGATCTCTCTCTCAAGTGTTCTTCACAAAAGGAATTCTTGAATTCCTTCTTCTTCTCCAAGGCATCACACAATCAAGAATTATTGGGGTGTTCTTTGGGTCTTCTTCATCATATAAAAGGGTGCGACAAAGCGTATACCTCGGATCTACGCACCCTAGAGACAAGGAGCGCGATCAACGGTAGGATCTTTATCTTTGTAATATCAAAAGTAGAAAAGCATGCTAGGGTTTTACTTTTGATAGATCAAATCAATGAATTTTTTCTTGAAATTCAAGTATGTTATAATATAGATTATGAGTTTTCAAAATCCAAAATTTGATCCAAAAATCAAATTTCCTCCATTTAATAATGATTTTCTTTCGTTTTTTATTCAATATGGATTTAAATCGGATTATCAAAGCAAGCGTTAGAAAACGTGGATTTCTTTAAAAACTAATATTTTTTAGGAATTCTATAAAATAAAATACTACTGGAAACTTAATTTTCAATCACGGTTTAGCCGTTTTAATTTTCATTCTAATTTTCAAACAATAACCCCGAAAGGGGTTATTCCTTGATGAACGAATCCAAAAATATATCAAACCATATCCAAAATTTATAAAATCTTATTTTCAAACTAATGTTTTGATTTCCAGATTACCCAAAAATGTTCGGATTTTTTTGAATTTTTTTAATCCCGTTTTAAATTATTTTAAATTTCGGCCATTTTTAATAAATATCAAAATACTTTAAAAATTAATGAAACTCTCCAGAATTAATTTTCAATAATAAATTAAATTTTTCATGAGAATTGTTTTTTGAAAAAAAGTTTTTTTATTTTTTTTCTAATTGCTTTTTCGTTTTACGTGCCGTAATTCTTTTTCGTATTAAATTAGTAAATTTTTGAAATTTTTCTTTACAAACCAGTAACTTAGTTTACTAGAATGTTAGATAAAAATTTTAAATTGCTTTTGCAAAGTTTTAATATGGTTTTGTAATTTATTTTAATAAATGGGTTTCAATTTCTAGGAAACAAATTCCTCTTTTCTATTTAAAAATCAATTTTATGGGGGAAATTTAATTTTTAAGTTTTGAAATTTTGATAGAAAATTTTATAATCTATTATATATTTACTGAAAATTTTTATTTGATTTTAGGATACTATTAGGTTTACTTTTTAAGTAATTCTTTGGTTTCATCCAATTTTTGTGTAAATTTCAATTGGCATCCAATCGTAATAAAAGTTCATGAAAGTTATGAAGTAGTCTAATCTCATGATTATATTTATTCTGTGAAAGTTTGGATTAATTTGAAATTGATATGCTACAAGTTGATGTGTTAATCTATAATCTGATTTAAATTTTGGAAAATCAGAAATTGATATCAAATCTTAATGGTAATTCATGAATTTTTCCAGTAAGCTATAATTATCTATATCTTGTTACTGGAAAAGGTTTAACTGATTTGGAGTTCGATTACTTAGGGTTACTGTGTATTCCTAACAATCTGGTTTTAATGATATTAAATCACAATTTAATAGCAAATCAATACAAAAGTCAGTAAAAATCTCCAAAAAACCTTAACTTTTCATTATAAATTCAATCCCTAACTTTTTCAAACAGAAACTTTAGGGTTCATAGATTGCCTTTGTAAATTGGCTATGCTGTGACAATTTAATTGCCTAGATCGTAATCATAATCGTATACTAATTGCGATCGATCCAGCATAATTGGAGTGCGTAAATTATAGTATGATATTGGCTCCGAGGTCCACTGTCCACGGAAATCCTGAGAAAAATGCCAGGCAATAAGATACTATAATTTACGTGCTAAACTATACAAGGGTTGAGAGCACGATTCCCTTCCATGGTTGTGATTCGAGGTCGAAACTTGCGAACCATAGAGCCTTTGGTATTCCTTAGATGTTTAGGAACCGAAAATCCTTGAAATCTGAAAATCATTAACTTCAGCAAATTGAATCAATTTACATCATGTCTTTCGGAACCGTTGGATTGCGGTTTCCATCGTATGAACCATTAGAGCCCTATTTAGGAACACTTACGTCATGTCGTGTCCTAGGTTTTAGGGAGTCATAGAGTTAGGAGTCCAGCCTCATCACGGGCGTTTGCTATGGATAGCAACCGTGCCATAGATCTAGTTACACTAGTCACCCAATTTTCTCCTAAGACAAACCTAGTTACCTAGGATGGAGGTTAACTTGCATTAGTCTAAGAGACGTCTTGCACTTAGATAGGACCATATAGCATATTATATGAAGTCTTAGGATAATAAAATCTTCAACTCGAATTAAATAATTTCTCTTAAACTGTTAAAACAGTCAATCCAGTCTAGATCGGTGTCCTAGATGAGTTAGGCATAAGTAGCTTCGTTCAGGTGCACCGAACTACATCGACTCTGATCCCAGTGAGGCTTAGGTGCGTAGGCAGCTTGGATGCTTGATGGCATACCAATCACGAGTCGGCTCCACACACAAGTGGGGTTTTGTACATTAATCATTAAATTAAAAGTAATTAAATCACTTAGAACTTTCCATGAAATTAGAAGTTTAGGAGAACTTTCACTTAGATTGAATTCAAACAAATTAAGAAATCAAGATACACATTTAGGATTTACATTGAAATTAGATCATAGGATGCATGTCACATACTTCGCACATTAACATAGAGTTAAATGAGCCATTTAAAAGAAATTCAAAAGAGTTAGCTTTTGGAATTGAAGACCGATTATCGGGCAGGAATGGTGCATGTGGTGGTAACTCCCCATACCTTCCATTCTTGCAACCAGGTAACGAGTCTAGATTTCTGGTTAATTATGGGTCCTAGATCACACATCTAAGTGGCGACTCTGTCACTCTCTTTTGTGTGGAATTCGGATTGCCTTAGTTATCCCAAGTTCACATAAAAGATGAATTAAAATCAATAATAAAAGAGCACACGCCAATCGCTTGGGTACGAGAGACCAGGAGCGAGCATGGCGGCACGTGCCCCACCCCTCTTGCGGGATCGGGCCCACAGTTTGGCGACTCTGCTGGGGACCACCTAACTTCATTAAAATTTCAAAGGATAACTCATTTGAATTTAATTTAACTGGCTCATAAAAATTCTATCTCTTATATGTTTGCTAGATTAGTTTGTCTGTCTTGTTTTATTTTCTCATCACATCGTACTCAAACTTAATCTAACAAAATCTGAAGGCATCATAGATTGCGCAAACTTATTGCACACACTTACATCACTTGCATCTAAACCCTTGCATCTCACATGCACACACATCCTATTTTAGGAACCCGGAGTGTTATCTAGCATGGTTGACTGGGATTTCATCACCTGGTGCCTCTGTGCTAGAGAAGCATTCCACTCTTAGCCTAGTACATTTATGGTACATAAACGGATCTCTTGTTTACGTACTGATACGCCGGACACTGGTACAGTATATTGAGCACGGATTTCCTTTAAGGGAACTCTTGGCCTTACCCCTAGATTAACCCACACATGCATGTAGTATACGAACACACGTGCGTCACATGTGTGAGTCTAGCTTAGGATATCCTACCCATTTGTGTCTAGATTAGGCCATAGTCCATCTTCCAATGGCTACGATCGGTCCTTAGGTGCACAAACAAAGTCAAGAGTCGAGATTCTTTCTCCACTCCGCTAAATTAGGATTAGGGTTGATGCCTTCAGGTAACACTGTTAAAATGTACGAAGATTAAAAACTTTCCCTTTGGGGTTAGGATATAAACCCCATCTTTCCCAAGATCTCATAGGATTGGTCTATTCTTGATCTATCCGTTGAAAGATCTTATAGGACTGGTCTATTCTTGATCTATCCGTTGAAAGCAATCCTATGCAATCTCATCTAATCTTTTGATCGTATGCCTTTCATTCTTCTATCATGTGATTCGTTCGTATCTTCATACTATCCCCTAACTGGTAGGAACAGAATCTCACAATCTTTCGATTATACAATCTCATGATCTGATCATACCTGGTCCAAATGATCCAATCTTGTTTATTTCATTGATCTCTTCTCACTCTAGGGGTACCCCTCTCAGAGTCTATTCCCATGACCCTTAAACTAAGGGCATCCCCTAGGGCATTCGTGTCTCCATCATCATGTCTCAGTCATTATAGGATTCATTCTGTCATTTCAATTGCTTGTTTAACCCATAACCATCTTTCAATCGTCAAGTATAGAGCGCACCTTGAATGTCAGGCTTACACTTTATATTCCTTGTTTCCATTCCAGGAACTGTCATAGCCATGTCTAATATTTTTCAGGTCCGGATCAATTCATTATTACAAATGAGGCCTGGCTCTCCATAACCTTCCGTTGTTGATCCAGATTCTGCACCACTTCCTCGTCAGCTCCTTTGGCTGAAAGCTCGAGAAATACCCGGTCCAATACCACTGCTGATACCTTGGCTCTTATCGTCGAACAATTGCAAGAGCTTAAAGAAGAGAATCATTGCATCAGGGCTTAATTGAATGAGATATTTGGCTCAGCTGATGTTACCTTTAAAGGCAAAAGCCCTAGCTTCTCCATGGCATATGGGCGTGCTCAAAGCTCCATGGCCACGGGTTCTGAAGGATTGATTTTGAATCTCTTTAGAGAAGTGACCGCCCTTGCGCAGGAGATTCATCAAATGAAGCAACAAATGAAGGCCAATCGTTTCCAACCGCAGGACTCTAAGCTCCAAGATGATAAAGAAGGAAGTTTTGTTATATGGAACTCGGCCAGTCAAAGCTCTAAGGAACCACTCAAGTCTCTGACTCATGAGCATGAACACGAAGGACCATCTAAACCAAATCCGATTATTGAGCTCAGTAGTGGCAGTGACGACGATAGTGATTCAGATGCCGGAGGAGATCTAAATGTAGTGTTGCCAGAAGGATTCCTTGATCCCCTGTCGCCAGATGATCTCGATGCTTAGACGACCCAGGGTTAACAAAAGAAACAGGTCTAGTTACGAGCCAGCCCTTGCCGAGCCTCCAAAGCCAGACAGTTGCAGCAGTCTTAAGTCCTTTTGTTATTTCAATTAAGTCCAGTCATGATGTCAAGTCCAGTTATTAAGTGCAATCTTCTAAAAGTTTGAATAAATTTCTAGTCCAGTTGAGTCGTTTCTTACCTTTATTTTTGAGTCAAGACTGTGAATTCTGAGTCTGTTCAGGATAAGTCTTATCAGATGTGGTCTTTTTCAATTCAATGAAACTTGCTTTCTCTATACATTCCAATGTGTGCTTCTAACTTTAATAACCAATGAGAATAATACTCCCTCCTCAAATGAGGAAGAAGATGCCGACGAAACTCCTCTTGAGTTGCAGCCTATGCTCAAACAAGAGGAGGAGCGCCGAGCCTAGCTTCTAAAAGAGGAAATTGAAATGATAAACATTTGCACTAAAACTTTGATTCAGTAAATGCCTCTTGGAAATACATTGCCCTCTGAAGAGTGTGAAGAATTGGTAAACCCATTTCGAGGATAAAGAGATGGTCCAATAAGCGCTACCATTAATGCCAAGAGAAAGACTCAGATAGAAGGTTCAAGAAAGAATGAAGTGAATATCACATGCTATACAAGGGGCATGGATTCGAAACAACTTCCATATCTCCAGTCAATGGCCCCGGTCACAGGTTTCACCAGTGACAAAGTAAAGCCATCAAATTCAATATGAAAAGTGCAAGAGCAATCATCTCAGAGCGATCATCAAAATATCAAGAGCCACCGACTCAAGGATGAAATGATGTCCAAAAACCAATATGCTCCCTCAAAGTCAAATTACTTATCAATATCCAGAAGGAAGAAGAATTATTATCTCTTACCGGGAAATGCCGTCAAACTCTGTAAAAAAAAAGAGAAAAAATAAATAAATAAATAATCAGTGCCAGAGGGACTCTAGTAACCTAGATCGATTCACAATCTGAACATCGGAAGTCTCCTTTGGCCGAATAAATCCCAAAATCAGAACCCAAAGTCAAAAGAATACCGGTTTGCAAACCCTTCGGGCCTGAATGAAATTTTCTTGAAAACCCATCAAACTAGGGGCATCCGCCCCGAACTACACGAGACCTGATCCCTACACTGGGGTACGTAGGCAGCTCGGTTAAACCGAGTTCGGTCGATTCAAAAAAAAAAAAAGAAATTCAATCCTTTCAGAAAAAAAGGGACAAGTTCCAAAAGAAGTGAAGTCAATTATTCCAGAAAGAAAAGAAAAAAAGAAAAATCAATTAACCTTCAAACAACTTATCTTCAAACTAGGGGCATTCGCCTTGAACTACGCATGACCTGATTCCTACCCTGGGACACGTAGGCAACCTGTTCACAGGTTCAGTCGAAATCTTTATTGAACCTTAAGCCATTCTTTGAAAGGCCCTATCCTACCTGTAAAGTCCTTCCGGTATTCAGAATTAATGATCTAGGTCCCGAAACACAAAAAGTGAAAAAAAAGAAAAAAAGAATGGAGTTTGAAGATCTGCTAGGTTGAAAACCTAAAAGGGTGGTTTAGGCAAAAGTTAAGATCATTCCCCTGCTAAGTTGAAAACCCGAAAGGGCGGCTTAGGCAAAAGCTAAGGGGATAGCCTGCTGAGTTGAGAATCCAAAAGGATGATTCAGGCAAAAGTTAAGGCTAACACGGTCCGCCAAGTTAAAAACGCTGAAGAGGTGACTTGGTCACGGTAAGAGAGTCATTATAAGAAGGTTACAGCCTGTATCAAGATTGAAGAAGAGAAAAGAAGTTCGAGCAAGCTTAAATGTCATCCAAGAAACTTGGGGGCATTGAAACCAAGCAATCCTAGGAGTGGTAATCAAATTATAAGAGCATTACTGTTTATAATTTTTTTTTTCAGTGCTTATCAATTGAGAAACTACTCTTTGAAAAGCTAGACTTACCAAACAAAACGATAACTAAGTCAGGAGCATCACTGTGTATCAGTCCAGTCAGTCAATTCCTGTTCGTTTTAGCTCATTCTTTCAGAAACTTCCCATTCATCCAATAGTGTCTTTTACCATCTTCCCCTTTTTAGTAGAGTCGACCATTGTCCAGTTAGTCAAATGTTGCAGCTGTCTCGGTAAAAGATGCCTGGTGTAGCTAACCCCCTGCAATTGTTCCAGAGCTAAGTTAATCCGCAGGCAAGGATTTCAAGAGGTAAGAAAAAAATCCAGTCTAAGCAAAGTCCGTTCCAGAAGAATCCAGAAGCAGAAAAATTCGAAAAACCAGTTCCCATAAGAAGATCATACCCTAGAAAAGCTCCTTGAGCTTGGAAGAGCCTTAGATGCAATGGTGGTTGAGCCAGTTTCTCATAAAGATGAACCATTAAAAATCGGAATCTCTTTCCAGTCAGTTGAATATTTGTCTGAATGCTTGTCAAAAGAAGAATCCTCTGTACCAGTGTCCAAATATTCCGAGGTCCCAATTCATATCCCCAGTAAAGAAGATCTTGATCTAAGAAATTTCAAGCCCTGTGAGACTTTCTTGTTCATCCCCAGTAAACAATTCAAAATGCTAATAAACTTGTGTAAAAACCAGTTTACTAGTTCATCAATTACCAATTCCTAATTCGCCAGCACCAGTTCACCGATTCCAGTATTCCAGTATTCCAGTTGCAGTTCCAGTATCCAGTATTCCAAAATTTCAGTTCTAGTATCCACTATTCTAGTATTCCAGTTCCAATATCCAGTACTCTAGTATTCTAGTTCCACCATCCAGTATTCAGTTTCCATTCCAGTATTCCAGTTCCAGCGTCCAGTATTCAGTTTCAATTCCAGTATTCCAGTTCCAGTATCCAGTATTCCAATATTCCAGTTCCAGTATCCAGTATTCTAGTATTCCAGTTCCAATATCCGGTACTCTAGTATTCCAGTTCCAGCATCCAGTATTCAGTTTCAATTCCACTATTCCAGTATCCAGTTTCAATTCCAGTATTCCAGTATTTCACTATGCCAGATCTAGTCTCCAGTTCCACTATCCAATATTCCAGTATCACAGTTCTAGTGTCCAGTATCTCTATCACCAGTATTCCAGTGTTCCATTTTCCAGTACTCGTATTCCTGTTCCCAGTATTTCGACACTTCAATTCCAACACCCAGTTCCAGTGTCCGAAAATCCAGTGTTTCAGTACTCTAATTCAGGTATCCGATATGTCTTCGTTCTAGATTCCCGGTTCCCGATGTTTAGATCAAGATTCCAGTTTCCAGTTTTCAGTCCTAACATCCAGTGATCAAATTCCAATCCCAATTGAATCAATCAAAATGTCAATCCAATCTAATCCCCAGTTCACCAATTATCAATTTTTGACTCTCCAGTTTTCTAGTAATCAAGTTCTACAATTCCCAGTGAACTAGCTCTTTAACTTTTCAGTTCTTTAATTCTCCAGTTATCCGACTATTGAGTCCCTTAATCATCCAGTTCTCCAATTCTCAGCTCTGCAAATATCCAGTCCCTAAATTTTCTACTTCTCCAGTTTTTTAATTCTTCAGTTCATCAAATCTTCAATTCTCCAGTTTCAAGTTATCCAGTCTTCCAATTCTCCAGTCTACCCATTGTTTGATTATTCGGTTTCTCAGTTCTCCGGTTCCCAAGTCCTTAAGCCTCTAATTATCGGGTAATCGAGTCCTCCAGTTTTAAAATTGTCATTTCCAGTCTCATTCTTAGTTGTCAAATCTGATCTTAAATCAATTAGCCCCCGTCTCACTAGCGAATAGGCTAATTTTCTGATCCTGAGCCCGTTTGTGAACGGTGTCTCATTTTCGAAGTCCATTTGAAAATGGTCTCTTCTTTTGAACATCATGCAAATATGATGTCTCATTCTCTTGGAATCCGTATAAATACGGTATTCCATTCTCTTCAAATCATTCGAAAATGGTCTCTTGTTCTCTTTGAGTATCATATAAATGTAATGATTCATTTCCTTGAACTCCGTATAAATACGGTATTTCATTCTCTTCGAGTCCATACAACTATGGTCTTTTATTCTCTGTGAACATCGTATAAATGTGATGTTTCATTTTCTTGGAATCCGTATAAATATGGTATTCCATTCTCTTCGAGTCCATACAACTATGGTCTCGTATTCTCTTTAAGCATCATACAAATGTGACGTCTCATTTCTGTGGAATCCATATAAATATGGTATTTCATTCTCTCTGAGTCCATTAAAAAATGGTCTCTTAATTCTCTTTGAACATCATACGACTATGATGTCTCATTTCCTTGGAATTCGTAAAAATACGGTATTTCATCTTATCCGAGTCCATTAAAAAATGATCTCTTAATTCTCTTTGAGCATCATACAAATGTGATGTCTCATTTCCTTGGAATCTGTATAAATACGGTATTCCACTCTCTTCAAAACTATTCGAAAATGGTCTCTTATTCCTCTTTTGGGATCCATACAAATATCATTGCTCATTTTTTTGGGAAACCGTACAAAGACGGTGTCTTATTCTGATATCTCATTCCCATTAGGCCCGTACAACTACGGTGTCCCATTCTTATTGAGTCCGTACAGATACGGTCTCTTAGTCCTTTGAACCCATACAAATATGGTATCGTATGTTATCTGAGCCTGTTAAAAAATGATGCTTCATTTTCTTTAAAACTCTTTCGAAAGTCATCTGTTATTCTCTTTGAGACCATTTGAAAATGGTGTCTCATTTCCTTTGAAACCGTTCAAAAACGGTATTCCTTTCCTTCCGAAAATCTGTTTGAAAATGGTATCCCATTCCTTCATTGCCCGTTCGAAAACGGCGCCGCATCATAATCATCTTTTGTTCTGGATTGCAAGATTTTTGCACCCAGAGTAAATCCGATTCTCCGTTATTCTAAACTGCCATCTCATGGTGTTTAGAGTAAATGATTTTTGATAGATGTTCAAATTCTAGGATTTCACCTAGGGTCTTGCATTAAGTTAAGTCACATTTAGTCTAGAGAGTCATTTGTTGGTAAAACGTTGCGCAAAATGGTGTTGTCATTTTTGCTTTGGTATTTACTGACTACGTCATCTCCACCAAAGAGGGGCATCTGTAGACACCTCCATTTTGCTACGCTTTAAAAAGTGAAAGATTCGGTAATATCATCGAGTCTTGAGTCCGTATTCAGCATTAGATTAGGCATCTATGCATTTTATGGTAGATTTCACCTCATTATGGGAGTTTTGAAGCTGATTCGCGATCCTGAAGGTCTCTAGGGGGTTCATTTGGCCTCTGGAAGATGAAAGTTTAAGTTTCCAAGCAAATGAAAAAAAACCTGCTATTTTTAGAATTTTCAGGGTTTCCCTCATTTTTGCCTATTTTGAACTGCAGGGGTATGTTGGTCATTCCCGATGTGTCTCATTTGACCCCCGAGTTATATTTGAGAAATCTTGAGTGATTTTACAAATTTTGAAAAAGCTGCTATTTTTAGAAACTCATGGGGCTTCCACATTTTCATCATCTTATGGATATTTCAATCATTTCTCATATGTCCAAAACCATCTCGAGGGTACGGCTGATGGATTAAGAGTAATTTCGTAAGATTTGGGAAACCTGCTAAATTTAGATCTCTCAAGATTTTCTCTTAGTCTTGCACTTCGGGGGTATTTTAGACATTTCCAAACATATCATATTTAGTCCCTAAGTTGTGAGTCCGTTCATAAATTTTTGAAGATCTGCTATTTTTAGAATTTCTTAAGGTTTTCCCTAGTCTCGCCAAATTCTAGCACCTCGGGGTAATTTGGTCTTTTCCTGTGTAATTCTTTTGATCCCCGAAATATGTCTGAGAGATTATGAATGATTTCCTGAATTTTGGAAAACCTGCTAAATTTATAATTTCTCAGGAGTTTCGCTTAATTTGGAAATTCTAAGTGTTGAGGGCATTTTGGGTATTTTTAGGGGGTACCAAATGATCCTGTTTGATATTGCTCATCAAAAGGACCCAACTTTAAAAGTTTCTATTTTTGAAGTTTGATCACAAAGACTTTCCATTTTTAATATTTTCCTTTAGGGATGAACCAATTTAAGGTTATTTTGGTCACATTTGGATGTGTAATTGTCAAATAGGGGCATTTTGGTCTGAAAAATTATTTTCCCAAAAAAGATGGTTTGATCATGTGTGAGGGATGCACCATAAATGTCAAATGGGTTGGGTCCATATATAGAATGTTGAATTTAGAAAGCTTTTATTAAATTTTTGCGGAAAAACCCGAAACCCGTGTAAAATGGCCCATTGGGCTAAAGCCCGTAAAGATGGAGCTCATGTGGGTTCATCCATATGGGTCGACCACCATTGTGGGCGCCCCACATGGCTGACCCACATGAATTGAGCATCCAACCTCGATGATGTCACAATGGTGACATCATATTTGTTAAAAGAAAAATAAAAAGAATAAAAAAAAAAGAAGGAAAGAAGGAAAAGAGGAATGATTGCTTAAAAAATGTTTTCTTCCAAAGAAACAATGTGGAATAAAGAATAGCATGTCTTGATTGACAATAAATTAAGATTGGAATCAAATCCAATTTGGAAACAAGAAAGAAAGCAAGCAAGAGAGGAAAATTGGAAACAAGCAAAAAATGAGAGCTCTCACACTGGGAACTACTATTTCTCTCTAACCCTAGCTTTTTTGTATAAAAATCAAAGCAAACAATCCTAAAAATGATTGGAAAAAGATCAAAATTCATTTTTTTCTCTCTCCTCCCAAGAAGAAAAAAAAAGAAAAAGAAATCTCTTTTCTCTTGAAGTGTGATCTCTCTTTCAAGTGTTCTTCACAAAAGGAATTCTTGAATTCCTTCTTCTTCTCCAAGGCATCACACAATCAAGAATTATTGGCGTGTTCTTTGGGTCTTCTTCATCATATAAAAGGGTGCAACAAAGCGTATACCTCAGATCTACGCACCCTAGAGACAAGGAGCGCGATCAACGGTAGGTTCTTTATCTTTGTAATATCAAAAGTAGAAAAGCATGCTAGGGTTTTACTTTTGATAGATCAAATCAATGAATTTTTTCTTGAAATTCCAGTATGTTATAATATAGATTATGAGTTTTCAAAATCCAAACTTTGATCCAAAAATGAAATTTCCTCCATTTAATAATTATTTTCTCTCGGTTTTTATTCAATATGGATTTAAATCGGATTATCAAAGCAAGTGTTAGAAAACGTGGGTTTCTTTAAAAACTGCTATTTTTTGGGATTTCTATAAAATAAAATACTATTGGAAACTTAATTTTCAATCACGGTTTGGCCGTTTTAATTTTCATTCTAATTTTCAAACAATAACCCCGAAAGGGGTTATTTCTTGATGAACGAATCCAAAAGTATATCAAACCATGTCCAAAATTTATAAACTCTTATTTTCAAACTAATGTTTTGATTTCCAGAATACCCAAAAATTTTTGGATTTGTTTGAATTTTTTTAATCCAGTTTTAAATTTCGGCCATTTTTAATAAATATCAAAGTATTTTGAAAACTAATGAAAATCTCCAGAATTAATTTTCAATAATAAATTGAATTTTTCATGAGATTTTATTTTTGAAAAAAAGTTTTTTTATTTGTTTTCTAATCACTTTTTCGTTTTACGTGCCGTAATTCTTTTTCGTATTAAATTAGTAAAATTTTGAAATTTTTCTTTACAAACTATTAACTTAGGTTACTGGAATGTTAGATAAAAATTTTAAATTGGTTTTGAAAAGTTTTAATATTGGTTTGTAATTTATTTTAATAAATGGGTTTCAATTTCTAGGAAACAAATTCCTCTTTTCTATTTAAAAATCAATTTTATGGAGGAGATTTAATTTTTAAGTTTTGAAATTTTGATAAAAAATTTTATAATCTATTTTATATCTACTGGAATTTTTTATTTGATTTTAGGATACTATTAGATTTACTTTTTAAGTAATTCTTTGGTTTCATCCAATTTTTGTGTGAATTTCAATTGGCATCAAATCGTAATCAAAGTTCATGAAAGTCATACAGTAGTCTAATCTCACGATTATCTTTATTCTGTTAAAGTTTGGATTAATTTGAAATTGATATGCTACAAGTTGATGTGTTAATCTATAATCTGATTTAAATTTTGAAAAATCAGAAATTGATATCAAATCTTAATGATAATTCATGAAATTTTCCCAGTAAGCTATAATTATCCATATCTTGTTACTAGAAAACTTTTAACTGATTTGGAGTTCGATTACTTAGGGTTACTGTGTATTCCTAACAATCTGGTCTTAATGATATTAAATCACAATTTAATAGCAAATCAATACAAAAGTCAGTAAAAATCTCCAAAAAACCTTAACTTTTCATTATAAATTCAATCCCTAACTTTTTGAAACAGAAACTTTAGGGTTCATAGATTGCCTTTGTAAATTGGCTATGCTGTGACAATTTAATTGCCGAGATTGTAACCATAATCGTATACTAATTGCGATCGATCCAGCATAATTGGAGTGCGTAAATTATAGTATGATATTGGCTCCGAGGTCCACTGTCCACGGAAATCCTGAGAAATATGCCAGGCAATAAGATACTATAATTTACGTGCTAAATTATACAAGGGTTGAGAGCACGATTCCCTTCCATGGTTGTGATTCGAGGTCGAAACTTGCGAACCATAGAGCCTTTGGTATTCCTTAGATGTTTAGGAACCGAAAATCCTTGAAATCTGAAAATCATTAACTTCAGCAAATTGAATCAATTTACATCATGTCTTTCGGAACCGTTGGATTGCGGTTTCCATCGTAAGAACCATTAGAGCCCTATTTAGGAACACTTACGTCATGTCGTGTCCTAGGTTTTAGGGAGTCCTAGAGTTAGGAGTCCAGCCTCATCACTGGCGTTTGCTATGGATAGCAACCGTGCCATAGATCTAGTTACACTAGTCACCCAATTTTCCCCTAGGACAAACCTAGTTACCTAGGATGTAGGTTAACCTGCATTAGTCTAAGGGACGTCTTGCACTTAGATAGGACCATATAGCATCTTATATGAAGTCCTAAGATAATAAAATCTTCAACTTGAATTAAATAATTTCTCTTAAACTGTTAAAACAGTCAATCCAGTCTAGATCGGTGTCCTAGATGAGTTAGGCATAAGTAGCTTAGTTCAGGTGCACTGAACTACGTCGACTCTGATCCTAGTGAGGCTTGGGTACGTAGGCAGCTTGGATGTGTGATGGCATACCAATCACGAGTCGGCTCCACACATAAGTGGGGTTTTGTACATTAATCCTTAAATTAAAAGTAATTAAATCACTTAGAACTTTCCATGAAATTAGAAGTTTAGGAGAACTTTCACTTAGATTGAATTCAAACAAATTAAGAAATCAAGATACACATTTAGGATTTACATTGAAATTAGATCATAGGATGCATGTCACATACTTCGCACATTAACATAGAGTTGAATGAGCCATTTAAAAGAAATTCAAAAGAGTTAACTTTTGGAATTAAAGGCCGATTATCGGGCATGAATGGTGCATGTGGTGGTAACTCCCCATACCTTCCATTCTTGCAACCAGGTAACGAGTCTAGATTTCTGGTTAATTATGAGTCATAGAACCCACATTTAGGTGGCGACTCTGTCACTCTCTTTTGTGTGAAATTCGGATTGCCTTAGTGATCCCAAGTTCACATAAAAGATGAATTAAAATCAATAATAAAAGAGCACACGCCAATCGCGTGGGTACGAGAGACCAAGAGAGAGCATGGCGGCATGCGCCCCACCCCTCTCGCGGGATCGGGTCCCACAGTTTCAGAATGTATTTGTATGTTTTTCAGTGTTCTAAAAAGCGCTGGGCGGAGCTGGGCTGCTGACTGACCTCGCAGCGCCCAGGCATTTTTAGGCGTTTTTTATTTTTTTTATATATTAATACATTTTCATAATATCTTGCATTTTTTTATATAAAATATAAATACTTGAATACATAACAATCCAAACCATTTTATCCATAAGCACTAAACATTAAATAATAACAAAAAGTCAAAACATAATAAGAAATTAAGCATAAAGTACTTAGTAATTTAAGTATTTAACAATACAACACAAATCCATGACCAAAAAAAGATTAAAATCCAAGCACTTCTTCAGTCTTCACTAATCATTGTCCTCTCCCTCCAAGACCAAGACTCTATCTTCATCTGAGTCTTCAAACCAGCCCCGCCCAGGCCCACGCTCAGCGCTCAGGCACCGCCTCATCGCCTGGGTGGCCGCCTAATAACGCCCAGGCAGTGAGACCACTTTTTTAAATGCCCAGGGCCTGGGCGGTGCTGTGGACACCCCATTTTGATCGAACCCTTCTTCCCATAGATGAATAAATTCTTGACGAACCAAAGTCGAATATAGAGAGGGTCCAAATTCTGACTAGTTTACCATTTCTTTCGACGGGCATGATGTCTTTGAAAGGTTTTTAACATTTTTGCAAAGGTCCTTAGGAATTTTCATCGCAATCGGATGAAAAAATGCTGGAAAAGGCTAGCCAAGTTTGTGTCGTTATCAATATTGTAGAAGAAGGGTGTATTATTGAGACAGAGGAAGTACCTATATCAACTCATAAAGGAGGGTTCGTTATTTCAAGAGGGTTGTCCATAGGAAGAAAGAGTATGTATCATTACCAATGGAGGGTGGTTTATCAATGCAAGAGAGTGCCCTTACCAAATTTCCATGTACATCTAATCAAGAGAGGAAGGGGATGAAATCCTCAAGATGAGTGGTGTTAATATCACAATGTGGATGTGCTAATATCATTAATGAGAAAGAGTGAGAAAGAGAGTGGGTGTCATTATCATTTAAGGTGCATAATTTTCTTACTAAATACTAGTTGGACTGCTCATATCGATCAAGGGGGAGGGCAACTCTGTGAGGTAAGCCAAAGCTTTGGAGGTAGTACACTTATAGGGGCTGTCTATATAACCAAAAGAGGAAAAGACAAATGCAATGTGCAATTATCAAAAGGAGGGTATACCAAAATCAGCAAAGTAATCATAGCTAATAAAAAAACCATCCGATTAGATTTTGAAGGAGAGGTCTTCAATTTCATACCAAACAAATCAGAGGGAGGAGAAGGGTGTTCATCTACCGTTGCTACTTCCCATTGCTCTCATCTGTGGCTACTTTAACCACGGACACTCACCCTTTATAGTAGGACAAAAATTAAGGGGGCTGAACTTGGGAAGAATTAGAAATTTTCATTTCATAAGAATGTAAAATGAAATCATCTCACCCACACAAGATGGATGGATGGCTGAGATTGAGGAGAAGAAGAATTATCCAACTACAAAAATCAAAGGGGCTGTCTAGTAGAGAGGAAGTGGGGTAGATTTACACTTGCAATGACTGGAAAAGACATGGTACCGTTGTGTGCCTGTCAAATGTTTGCGTATTTGCGCGCCCATCAAAAAGAGCAGTGCCAATATCACTTAAGAAAGAAGTATAAAAATAGAAGCAAAGCCTCATTTGCAGGGGGTCTCATTTTGGAAAAAATCAGAGAGAGAGAGAGAGAGTTTTTGATCTCCTTCACCGGCGATCTCGCTGGAGATCCAACCATCATCCTCCCTGCCACCTTGCGGAAGCTCCGATCGTCCTTCACGTCTTATATTTCACTTCATTTCCCCCTGATCCAGTCATTTTTCTTCAATCTAAAACCCTTTGTTTTTGTCCTTTTCCGATCTCCTCTATCGATCAATGCTTGCCGGAATCCGGCTATTAGGCCATTTTATCCGGCCGATCTTCCCTCCATATGTTCTACATCAAGTTCTTTTTGTTGCATCTCCATCATAGCAGCCATCTTCTTCACAATTTGAAAAACCTAACCCCAATCCCTTACCTCTTGTCTTGTTTTCCGGCCAGCCCATTCCCGCCGGCAAATCCGAGTTCCAGTCAAGAGATTTCTCCTATCTTTCCTCTCTTTTTTATTTATTTATTAAATCTGCTGATTTCTTTTTGTTTCAACCTAAGAAACCCTAGATTCAAGGAAGAAAAACGTAGATCTAGGCATTTTGCTTAACCTAAACCCTAATTCACCATTTCAAGAGTAGAGAAGAGAATCTGTGAGTGAAATTTGCTAGAAAGAGCAGCAATTGAAGAGGAGGAAGAGAACTACTATATCCAACGCATTGGATCAGAGAGCAGTGAAGAAGATTGTGAGTAAAATTCAACATAGCAGGTGCTAATTTCATCATCTCTGATGTTCTTAAATTCCATTTCATTCTTATGATTTGTATCAATTCTTCTGTGAGGGTTACCTGATAGTAGTCATTATAGTATTGACGA
Source organism: Tasmannia lanceolata (assembly GCF_043159265.1). Lineage (NCBI taxonomy): Eukaryota > Viridiplantae > Streptophyta > Magnoliopsida > Canellales > Winteraceae > Tasmannia > Tasmannia lanceolata. Next base: position 28,358,735 of record NW_027518684.1, on the reverse strand, counting down.
TAGTTGAACGTAATTTGTGCTAATGTGCCGTTGATACGATTATCTGATTGTGTGTGGATGAGATTATGTATAGGTCTAGGTGAAATACTTCATGAGGTTGTGATTAGATTGTGTATATTTCTGTTTTGGTCAAATTCAATTCTGCAAAAATCTGTTTGAAGAGCTAGAAAAGTATGAATTTTTGTATTGACAATCGGTTTCCTTCTTTTCACTGGCAGTTTTATGTTTAAATATTCAGGAAATTGAATCATGTCTATGCTCATGACTGTTGTGTAGTCTATTTTGGGATTTGTCCTTGCTGTTGTGTTTAGGGAAATTCTTATAGAACATTGATTTTTGCACCTATTGCTCAGCTCTTGTATTTTTTTTTTACTTTGCTTAGCTACATATTTTCAGCTCAGTATAAGGATTGCAATAGTTATGTGATGGTTTGTTTTGGGGAGGAATGCATATGCTTAACTCATAAAAGTTTGGGGAAAGTTATGTAGTAATATTAGCTTACAATCTGATTTTGGTTGTTCCCTGCATTTTACATAGAAATTCATTGTTACTTTAGATATGCCTAAAAGGTATGCTGTAGAAATTTAACAAACCCACTCATTTGTAATCTGTCTTTCCCTTTCCAGTGTAAGGCGTGTGACAACTAATAATTTCACCTTTTCCACGAGAATTTGGTTGTAGCTAGAAAGTTATGGCTAAGGTTTTCCAGTCTTTCAATGTCAGATTCATGTGGGGGTTTGTTTTAATGAGGGTATCCATTTTATTCTCTAGGTCTTGGTTCCATACCCTCAAGGAGTAGTGACAAAGTGCATATTTAAGGTTCCTTTTTGGGTTGTAAACTTGTCTGGGTTGTTCATGGTCACATTTGCATTGAAACAAATAGGAAAGCAACAAAGTGAGACAATAGTCATAGTGATTCTCTAAGTGATAGCACAATCTCCATCTTGAAACTCCTAGGCATTTCTCTCGGCCTTTTAACCTGAGCCTTGGTCAACTTTTACATTGTTCAAGCTCTTCTACCCATAAATCAGCCCTTTGATCTCATTTTATTTCATATTCTCTGTGCTCATTTTAGACGGCCATGGATTGTGTAGAAAGTAGAGCTTGGAGTGGTTAATCAGCCTTCCCAACTATTAAATCTTATTTGTAAATGGAATTTGAGTTGAAGGTTTGGAAGCAATTTTTATATCCCCCTTTGTATGACCTCAATTAAGGAATCGATGGAGTTGCCTGTAGGCTGTTTGATTGAATTTGTGAGAAGGTGCAGGTGAGGTTGTTCACATGAGATTTGAGATATTACTCATAGCATAGTTTTGAATGCCACTCTTAGCCAGACCTTGGAATTTTTTTATGATGTTCATGTTTTGTTGATGGAACTTAATAATATTCTAAGGGTCAGGGAAAGATTTTCGACAGCACATGCATGCCTCTCCTATAAGGTAGTGCTATACCGATATCTTTCATTTAAGCTGTTGGCATTAGAATTATGGAGCCCATCTATCTCTATTATTTCAAATCCATTACTCTTAAGTTCTGGAAGTCGATACAATCTTGGTGTTTGTTTGGTGGTGTGAATTAAAATGACATAGATGCAAGTGTTTAAAGAAGGACAGTGGTTATATCTATCCACATGTGTAAGCCCAATGGTTCCCACCTTGGCATTCCCATCTTCTTTTGATGATTCCAATACACAAGTGATTTTATATCACTAATGTGTTTGTATGTCTAAGTTGTAGATTATAATTGTGCTAATACAAGATTGATTGGATTGAGGCCAAGCAGCTCTCATTGGACCACATTATGAAGGCCAAAGACATCAGAGATCCAAGACGAATGAAGACTTGAAGAATCACAATTGAAGATCGAAGTCGTTTTAGAATGTAAAGATCCAATCCTAGTTTAGGTGTTTATAGAGGCATAAATAAAGTTAATCTCACACACCCTAAAATATTTAAGAGATTGTCCTTGTGGTGTTCCAACACTTTGGAACCCTCATAACAATCCCAACTTGGTGTAGAGTTGGAAGCCCAAATAAATAAATAAACATGAATTGAAAATCTGCTGCATATAGGCTTCTCGGAACTCCGAGAGAATTCTTGGAGCTCCGAGCTCGGAACTTCGAGAAAATCCTCGGAGCTCCGAGATTTGGTCTAATAGCTTTTTCCAACTTCTGTTTATATTCCCGGAACTCCGAGAACACTATAACGGTAAGAAATTATAGCCGTTGGAGATTTTGCCAGATTTACCACTATGCCCCTCAAACGGTAATATTTGGTTTTTCTGTATATATGGGTATTCAAAACTTCCAAACCATCAATCCTAACACTCTAAAACTCTATTTGAATATCCTAAGAGTGAATCAAGCTTGTTTATGCCTCTCATCCTCTAGAATTAGGATTTGGATCATTAGGCTCAAAGTTGTACATCTTCTACAAAGTTTGTAAACCCTTGTGAGGGGTTTTTTGTTCTTTCTTTCTTTATCAAGAAAATTGTATTCGGGCGAGTGTTCGGAGAAGCGGAGTCCACTCTCCGTGGTGAGGATTGCCACCAAGGTTAAAGGCAATTGGAATTGTAATCAGCACTGATCTTCGCCGAAGTTAAGAAGATCAAATAGTGAAGCCATCAACGGGTTTGGTTGGTGGAGTGGAGTAAGCCTCGCGTTGGAGGACCGAACCACTTTAAATCTCGAGTGCATTCTCTCTTATCTCTTGCTTTATATTTGCATTGCACTTAGGATTTAACATGTGAGCTTAATTTTCATCTTTGATCTCTTAATCTTCTAAATTGGGTTAGAAGTTTTCAAAAGATTAAAACTTGTTAGTAACCTAATTTTACCTCCTCATAAGTTGCCGTTAGAGTAACTACTCAGGCCTACCCTTGGAATTTCACTTGGTATCAGAGCCTTGGCTCTTAAAAGATTTTATTTTCTTAAAATCTTTGGTAAATATTTTTAAAAAAAAATTTAACAAGGGAAAGATCACAAGATCATTAGTAACTTTCTAATTGTGAAATGGCAAATATAAATGGAACCGGACTTCCGGAAGGCCATTCCACAACTAGAATTCCTTTCTTTGATAGGTCCAACTATGGACATTGGAAGACAAGGATGTGCATCTATCTTCTTTCGATAGATGTGGAGCTTTGGCATATTGTAGAAAATGGTTACACTTTGCCTTCCAAGCCATTTGAAGAATGGAATGTTGTAGAGAAAAGGCATGCAAATTTAAATTAAAAGCTATAAACTCTTTATTTTGTGCCTTATCTACGGAGGAGTTTAATAGAGTAGCTCTTTTTTATTCCACCAAGGTTATTTGGGATACTCTTGCCGTTACCCATGAGGGAACATCACAAGTCAAAGATTCCAAAATAAACTTGTTAAAGAGCAAATATAAAATGTTTAGAATGGGTCAAAATGAAAGTATTTCTGAAATGTATACCCGATTTTCTAAAATATCAAATGAATTAGCTAATCTTGGTAAATCTTATCCTACTGATGAGCTTCTGAGTAAGTTGCTTAGGTCACTTCCTCCATATTGGGATCCAAAGGTAACCGCCATACAAGAATCAAAGGATCTCAAGTCGCTAACTATGGAAGAGCTTGTAGGATCTCTTATCACTCATGAGATGCTCCTCACTAGCCGACAAGAGGAGAAGAAGCCAAAAGAGAAAGAAAAGGAGAGTAGATCCTTAGCACTCAAAGTGAAAGCGGACTCATCTTCCTCAAGTGAGGCGGATAGTGATGAAGAAGAAGCTTTGAGAAAATTCAAAAGCTTATGGGGAAAGAAGCATAAAAAGAATAAAAAGAAGAAGAAAGAAGAAAGTGAAGTTGAGGGAGTTATAAGATGCTATAATTGTAAGAAGACGGGTCACAAAAGACCGGAGTGCCCTCTTCTCAACTCATCTTCCTCAAAGTACAAGGGAAAGAAAAAAGATTGGAAGAAGAATAAAGGTCTCGTCGCCGCTTGGGATGCGTCAAGCACGTCGCGCAAAAGTTCAAGTGAAGGGGAAGATAATAAAGATGATCTTTGCTTCATGGCACTCACCCATGAAAATGAGGTAAATTCAAACCCCTCTTGTTATTCATCAAGTAGTGATAGTGAAAAAATATCTTATGATGAATTGTGCATACCCTTGCATTCTCAAATTTCAAAAAATAAAGTTTTTAAAAAATCTATTTCAAAATTAGAAAATGAACTTGATATTTTGAAAAATGAGTCATCTTCTTCCATATCTAAATCTCAAGTACAACTTGAAAATTTTAAACTTGAGATTGAAACCCTTAAGGGTAGTTTGGATGAGAAAACTTGCCAAATTGTTAAACTACAAGTTATGGCAAGCTCTTCCAAATCTTTTGAAGATGACACTAATGATTTTCTAAATGGTGATAAAATTATTGACATAATCTTGAAGAAGGCTAGTCATAGACCTAATCATGTATTTTATGATAGGACTAGTCTATCTAACTCTCATGTTAGATGTCATTATTGTGGAATCAATGATCATTACCAATTCCAATGTGCATCTAAGATTAGGGATTGTGGTAGAACCAAGAAAGCTTGGGTTCCCAAAGCCCCCATATGATTCTCTTCATATGTGTTTTTAGATTAGGGGCTTGCACTTAAAATTGAATATCTTTATATGATTGTTTAAATATCCCCTGCTGTGTTGAATAAAAACTCTAAATAGGTGGAGTTTTATGTTTGTCTTTTTCCTTGAAAAAGGGGGAGCTTAAAATTTGTAAATTTCATCCCTTTGATTTTCTATTACCCCATCTTTCTGATTGATGCCAAAGGGGGAGAAAAATCTAGTGTAAGGAAATATATATGTGCTTTTATTGGAAAATCTCTTGTGCTTGCCATCATAAAAAAGGGGGAGATTGTAAGCCCAATGGTTCTCACATTGGCATTCCCATCTTCTTTTGATGATTCCAATACACAAGTGATTTTATATCACTAATGTGTTTATATGTCTAAGTTGTAGATCATAATTGTGCTAATACAAGATTGCTTGGATTGAGGCCAAGAAGCTCTCATTGGACCACATTATGAAGGCCAAAGACATCGGAGATCCAAGACGAATGAAGACTTGAAGAATAGCAATTGAAGATCGAAGTCGTTTTAGAATGTAAACATCCAATCCTAGTTTAGGTGTTTAGAGGCATAAATAAAGTTATTCTCACACACCCTAAAATGTTTAAGAGATTGTCCTTGTGGTGTTCCAACACTTTGGAACCCTCATAACAATCCCAACTTGGTGTAGAGTTGGAAGCCCAAATAAATAAATAAACATGAATTGAAAATCTGCTGCATATAGGCTTCTTGGAACTCCGAGAGAATTCTTGGAGCTCCGAGCTCGGAACTCCGAGAAAATCCTCGGAGCTCCGAGATTTGGTCCAGTAGCTTTTTTCCAACTTCTGTTTGTATTCCCGGAACTCCGAGATTTTATCTCAGAACTCCGAGAACACTATAACGGTAAGAAATTATAGCCGTTGGAGATTTTGCCAGATTTACCACTATGCCCCTCAAACTATAATATTTGGTTTTTCTATATATATGGGTATTCAAAACTTCCAAACCATCAATCCTAACACTCTAAAACTCTATTTGAACATCCTAAGAGTGAATCAAGCTTGTTTATGCCTCTCATCCTCTAGAATTAGGATTTGGATCATTAGGCTCAAAGTTGTACATCTTCTACAAAGTTTGTAAATCTCGGAACTCCGAGAAAATCTCTCGGAACTCCGAGAACACTATAACGGTAAGAAATTATAGCCGTTGGAGATTTTGCCAGATTTACTACTATGCCCCTCAAACGGTAATATTTGATTTTTCTATATATATGGGTATTCAAAACTTCCAAACCATCAATCATAATACTCTAAAACTCTATTTGAACATCCTAAGAGTGAATCAAGTTTGTTTATGCCTCTCATCCTCTAGAATTAGGATTTGGATCAATAGGCTCAAATTTGTACATCTTCTACAAAGTTTGTAAACCCTTATGAGGGATTTTTTGTTCTTTCTTTCTTCATCAAGAAAATTGTATTCGAGCGAGTATTCGGAGAAGCGGAGCCCACTCTCCGTGGTGAGGATTGCCACCAAGGTTAAAAGCAATTGGAATTGTAATCGGCACCGATCTTCGCCGAAGTTAAGAAGATCAAATAGTGAATCCATCAAAGGGTTTGGTTGGTGGAGTGGAGTAGGCCTCGCGTTGGAGGACCGAACCACTTTAAATCTCGGGTGCATTCTCTCTTATCTCTTGCTCTATATTTGCATTGCACTTAGGATTTAACTTGTGTGCTTAATTTTCATCTTTGATCTCTTAATCTTCAAAATTGGGTTAGAAGTTTTCAAAAGATTAAAACTTGTTAGTAACCTAATTTTACCTCCTCATAAGTTGCCGTTAGAGTAAGTACTTGGGCCTACCCTTGGAATTTCATCATGTCAGTACTGATATGTTTTAAGTGATTGCATGAGCTAATTTGATTTTCATTAATAAGCTTTTCAGTCGGTACGAGCGATGAAGGCGCTAGCCCAAGCCCATCATTAGGGGACTTGCTCAGTCCAAGTAGCACTCATTTCTTTCATTTAAAAGACTTGCCCAGTCTTTTAGACGTATACCCTTGAACATTAGAAACCAATTCATTGCAAGGGCAATGAAAGAGTCATCTAAAGCCTTCTTTTAGGAGACAAGCTATGTCTCGTGCAAATAAGTCAAACCCTTTAGGGAGACAGGCTATGTCTCAGTAAAGTAGTTTATCCATAAGAGACTACTCAAGTCTCACATGTAGTTGTACCCTTTTCTAGTTGAAGACCGACTTGGTCTGTTAGATACCGTACCCTTTTTGTCATTGCATGGGCAATGATAAGGTTACTTGGAGCCCACCTAGGCGTTTAGGAGACTTGCCCAGTCTCATTAGCACCCTTCTTTATCTCCTCTTCTCTTAGGAGACTAGCCTAGTCTCATTAGCACTCCCCTCTTAGGGTTGTGCAATAGGAGTCTGTCTTTAGCTAGAGAGTCAGTCCTTTTTTCAAGAGTCTGTCCTATCATCATAGGGGTTAGGGTTCTGTCCAACCGATCATCAAGTCATGTGATTTTATCCAACCCCTGTAAGGTATAGGATGCTGTCCAACCCTTACAGAGTTGTGATTCTATTCCTCCGCAAAGCATAGGATGCTGTCCAACCTTTGCGGGATATCAGGAGTCTGTCCTACCCTTATGATGATAGGATTCTGTCCTCTTGTGTCAAAAACATCAAAAACACTTGAAAAACATATGAAAATCCAAAATTCTCAAAATGTCAAGAGTCATAGGAGAGTGGTTAGGAAATCTTTTCCGAACTACGTTGGCTTGATCCCTTTCCACAGGGTACCTAGTGCAGCTTGGGATCCACATCCTAAGTCCAGCCAAACCTTTAAAAATAAACTTTTCAAAGTTTTCCAAAAATACAAAACTTCTTCAAAACCTTTTCAAAAAGATCTTCCCCTAGAGTTAGGAGTCTGTCCTAGCTGTTTGGGGGTGTTTTAGAGTTAGGAGTCTGTCTTGTTTGTGTTGATTTGGCGTGTCTTGTCGTGTGAGTGTCCCTAGAGTTAGGAGGCCTCGAGTCCTGGTCGGTTAGACATTTAGTCGAACCGATGGCTAGACTAGGAAGCATATAGTTAGCCCGTGATTTTCTTTAGGATGCACTGCCTAGTTACACATAGGATGTAGGGCCCACCTGCATTAGCTTAAAGCTAATCAACTTGCATTAGTTATGGCATATAGAGAGTCCTAAAAATTACAATTCACTTGAACTTAAGCAATTATACAAAAAGCTTTAAAAATCAGTCGAGTCTAGTGGATCAAGTCTAAGATAGTGGTTCTAGATGGTTAGGCATCGTAGTTTAGAATAGGTCATCGAACTACGTTGATTCTGATTCTTCCCGAGGCCGGGATACATAGAGCAGCCAGGGTGGATGTCCATTCTGGTCCGAGTCAAGTATTTGCATTAGAGTTTTAGGATTTGTCTTCTCGATTCGTGTATAGAGTTGAATTGTGTTGTGTGTTTTATTGTGTTTTCTTACTTTCACGTACAGATCCTATACTTTTAGCTGTAGCATGCATGTGTTTGCACACCAGAACTTAGACACCAATTAGGTATGACATTCATAATCTAGTTATTATCAGGTGACACTTATTTCATTTCTTTTATGTGTGCTTATTAATCATCTCTGAGACGTGCATGATTAGATAGACGTCTTCTTGGAGATATTTGTTCCCATTTCAGATGACTTTCGCCCAAAACTCTTCAAAATCAATAAGTAAATGGCATAAGAGACCAGGTGTTTGCACTTGGGCAGATCAGGTGCTCTTCAGACCTTCCAAATTCGTAACCAGGCACGAACCTTCTTTTTATATCTCTAGTTATCCGTTGCAACAGAGCATAGTATAGGATCTAGGGCCCACTTCCTTGGATGGCTACTCTTCTTTGTTTCAGGTACGTTTTGCATCTAGGCTAGTCCCTGAATCGAGAGGTATCTCACCTTACATCGCCACTCATGCTGTGAGAGGTACATTCTTTCGAGAGTTCCTTGGTAGAGCTCTCCATTCACGTGGATGATCCAGAGAGACCTTCTTGTGGGGGCTCGTCCCCCGCCTCTCTCGGATCGGGGTCCACAGGCTGGTGACTCTGCTGGGGAAGTTCTTGGAACATTGCCTAACTCTGTTAAAATGCCATTTATTACTAACTTTGAAGAATTTTGGGGTAAAATCATTATAAATGGGAATTTAATCGCTTAGAATCCAGGGGCACCAAATAGGTATTTAAAACAAGGGATTCACACACTGCACAACATACATTATCATGTTTCTATTTTCTTTTATTGATTTTATTATTATTTGCTCCACGGGATAGATACAATACGTGCCACATGGGATGTCATTACCCTGATGGTGCTGTTGTATCTATTTCCAAGCTATGCGCCAGTGCTGCAGTCATAAACACTCGGTGTACTTGTGTTTACAGCAGCCGGTAAGCAATGAAGCATACTGTATATAACACTCGGCGTACTTATGTTATACACTTAAAGTATGGATCATATGCATAGTGCCCGATATATTGAGTCTGGAGCTCTACTTTCATTTTACATATATTATGTACATAGATATATTTGTTAATTTAGTAAGACTCAATTAGGAGTCGCATGTGCTTATATATGTATTACATTTATATAGGGACGAACATGTGTTGCTTACACATGTGGAGCCTAGATTTAGGAGCCTTGTCCTATCTATAGACTAGGGTAGCTTACCTTATGTGGCTACAATGCGGTCCTAGTGCATTCACATGTCTGTCTTGAGTCAAGCGTCTTGACTCTGCTGGATTATATTTAGGGTCGGTGCCTCTGGTTAGGGTGTATATATGTATATATACCTATTTATATTTATTATTATATTAGGGCCTTCTTATTCAGTGAGGTTTTCTTATCTAATTCAATCAATTCTATTAATCCATCTTCAAGATTTAGACCCGGTCTATGACCTACTTCTGTCATTTTGTGGCCGTGGTCTTCTTTCTAATCTACTGATCATCTTTGATCGTGGATGAAAAATTCAGTGTTGCCTATTATATCCTTCTCCTATGATTGATTCTGATTTGATTATATTCCACTTGTTTGATTGGGAGTTTATCTTGCTGACATTCATTCGAGTGTGTGTTCTTGCTGAGAGCCTTACTTTATCTTAACCCTGTTGGCATACCCTTTGTGATTAGCTGCTTCAAACCCTCTCTATATATCTGTTGTGCTTCAATTGCCTCGAGTTGGTCACTATCCTTTAGACTCATTAACAAATTTTATGTGTGTATCTTACCCTTTCTCCCTGCATAGCCGTTATGCTGTCGAATTTTCTTCAAATACCTTGGGTTTAGTCGTTATCCTTTAGACTTGTTGACAAACTCTATGTGCTTATCTTACCATATCTCTTTACATAGATGTTATGCTGCCGGATTTTATCCATGGGGAAGATATATTCACATCATCTCTTGTCTCAACTTGCATATGGGATTTTCATTTGATTACCCTATATTGAACTCTAGTGTTCGTCAATTCCATGGCGGGAGTCTGACCTTGTTGACTTCACTCATTTGCAGTACCTATTTCTATTCAACCCACGCCAGAACCGATGGCTGAATCCGAAAATACTCTGGCCGAAATGAATGAATTGATGAAGTCTATGCTCCAACAGATGAATAGTATGAGTGAGGAGATAGTCCGTCTGAAAAGTGATAAAGGTTCTGCTTCTAAAGGACCTGCACCCCATCAAACTCCGCTTATACCTCCTCCACCCCCGGTGGCAGCTAGGCCTGTTGTATTCCCAGTTGAGGATGACTTTGATGAAGAGCAGTATACAGAAGAGAATTGTCTTCCCCATCTGGATAGAACTGATAAAAGCAAAGGGATTGTAGACAGGTTGGATAAGATAACCCGAGAAATGGAAAGCATGAAGTTCCAAGGCCCTAAGAAGCTAAACATGGCCAATTTTATGATAGTCCCAGGAGTCGTTCTACCTCCTAAGTTCACCGTACCTGATCTTGACAAGTATGATGGGACAGGATGCCCCACAAGTCATCTGAAATCCGTCATTCCTCTTCTGCAGCAACATGGACTTTCTCCAGAGCATATTGCTCTCATATTCCCTAGGTCACTGGTTGGAACTGCTAAAAAATGGTTTTTGAGCTTAAAGTCTGAATAGATTAGAAACCTGGAAGATATTGCCAACAAGTTCGTGGAACAGTTTTCCATGGAAGAGGGAATCGATGTAACCAAAAGGGATTTGAAAATGTTGAAACAAGGACATGATGAAACCTTCACTTCCTTCATCCGCAAATGGAGAAGGAAAGCTGCGCAGATGACTCATCGTCTGTCAGATGGGGACCAGATTAAAATTGTGGTGAAGAATCTGTCTCTACAATACTACCATGATATGGCTATCCAATACTTTCTCGATTTCAATCACCTCATCAAGACGGGAACCCAAGTAGATGATGCACTGGCCAAAGTGAAATAAACAAGAGGGGGGTGAATTGATTTTAACAATAAATTATCCCTTTTGAAAATTACTTGTGAACCTAGTTAGAATTTTTCTTCTTTTTAAATTAGGTTTTTTGGTTAGTGCACGTAAGATTGAAAACAAAAGATATACCAAACCAAAATAAGAATGAAAGTACAAAAATGAGAGATGACACTCCGATATATAGTGGTTCGGGCAAAGCGCTACTCCACTCTTCTTAAGATCGTCCTTAAGGATTTCCACTATTGGAGACCTCCACGATGCCCGGCTCCGAGGCGGTTACACTTCCAAGGGATATTAAATAAGGATGCCCTTACACCTTTACAAAAGACTCTCCTTCTCCGCCGAGTTCTAAGCGGTGCTCCCTAGGGTATTAAGGTATGATGCCCTAGCCACCTTTGCAAGAAATGAAAATTGAATAGCTTGGCTTCTTCTTGAAAGCTTGATGCTCTTTGTAGACCCTTGATTGCTCTTCAATGATGGTAGTTGCAAGTGAGAGCTCTAAATATCCCAACTCAAGAAATTTGCAAGTGCAAGGCAAGTGTGGGAAGAAAACAAAATCTTAAGCAAAAATGGATTGCAAGTTTTCTTTAATGCTCAAGGAGGTTTTCAAATCATCAAGAGAGAGGAGATGAATCCTCTACATGTTGTATATATAGCCTCTCCAAAAAATATGACCGTTTGGGGGTGGGAATATCAAAAACCACAAAATAATTCAAATCCCAACGGCTGTTTTTTGAGCTGTCGCGAGGTTCTCGAAGTTCCGAGAACCATTCTCGGAGCTCCGAGAAATTCTCGGAGTTCCGAGAGAACGACCAGAAGAAATAAAATTTCTACTGGACCATTTCTCGGAGTTCTGAGAAATTTCTCGGAGTTCCGAGAAAATGTCCAAAAGCTACTGGACCTTTTCTCGGAGTTCCGAGAAGTCTAAAAAATCAGCAAATATGAGATTTTATTGCTTGTTTGATTTTTGGCTTTTGGAACTCAACTCCTATGATAATTATGGAATGTTTATGAGGGTTCCAACATGTTGGTCCACCACATAATCATTCACTAAACCTTTAAAGTTCTTTAAGTGTTCTTTGAAAAACATTTTGAAAATACTTTGCCTTGACTTGAAAATCAAAAGAGAGGAGATGTACAATGATACCTATGCAACCTTCAATTTCTCTTTAGCTTTAGTCTTCAAGTTGATCTTCCATCTTTGTATGCTTGCTTGAGAGATGATGTGAGCTCCACTTAGCTCCTTTGACTCTTGTTGGGTACATCTTCAAGCATGACCATGTAGTGTGTTGGTTTCTTCAATGATCAATCCTATCGTAAACACAACACTTCAAAGCAAATTGATTAGTATTCAAAAACACAATCAATTATGTTTAGAATCATCAAAACAAGATTGGAGAGTAGACCCTTGGGCTTACAATCTCCCCCTTTTTTATGATGACAAACAAAATTGATTATGAGGTGTGTGTGGAGTGACATAGTAGGCAAGTGAATACTGAAACTCCCCCTCAATATATGCACACAGATAAATGATAACAATTAAAAGCACATGGTACATAAAGTCAATTGAATAGATAATCAATTTCAAACTTTTTCCTCTTTTTTCATTGACAGAAAGGGTGTAAAAAAAATAAAGCAATTTAGGAGTAGATAAAGATTGAGTTAGGTACTCCCCCTAAATCAATGCTTATGGTATAAAAATATATAACCAAGTAATGCACATATACCTGTTCATGATCGAGATGTTGACATATGTCAAAAAGTTAGGTATTTTAATTAAAGTGAAGGTACCTCTCCAACTTAGAAAACGAAGAAGGCTAAGGGTACCAATTGAGTGGTTTTTAAGATTAATATTTGACATCTCATTCATGCAGATACTACCAAGCAAGGGTGATATATAAATACTATATAGATAAGCTGGTGAAAGGCACAAAGTATTTATTTGGCAATTTCTTTGACTTGATCCGCACTCCAAATGTTTAAAGCACTTCGGATATAACAAATTCTATCATCACTAAGGGGTTTTGTAAAGATATCCGCTAATTGATCTTCAGTGTTGATATATTTTAAGCAAATATCCCCTTTTTGTGAGTGATCTCTAATGAAGTGATGCCTAATCTCAATGTGTTTTGTTCTTGAGTGTTGTATGGGGTTCTTTGTTAACCTTATAGCACTAGTGTTGTCACATTGGATGAGAATATTTTTTATTTTAATGCAATAGTCCTTCAATGTGCTTTTCATCCATAGGACTTGAGCACAACAAGCTCCAGCTGCCACATATTCTACTTCTGTTGTGGACAGAGCTACTGAATTTTGCTTCTTGCTAAACCATGAAACAAGTGATTTACCCAAGAATTGGCAAGTCCCACTAGTGCTTTTCCTATCTACTCTACATCCAGCGAAGTCTGCATCTGAATATCCGATGAGAGTGAAGGAAGATGATCTTTCATACCATAGTTCTAGACTTTGTGTTCCTCTTAAATACTTGAAGATCTTCTTGACTGCTGATAGGTGAGATTCTTTTGGATCCGATTGAAATCGAGCACAGAGACAGACAGTAAACATAATGTGGCTGTCAAATAGAGTAAACTACCTATCATACTGTAGACACCCCATTTTGACCATGCCCTAAACCTCCCATTTTCATGAAAAATCCCATCAAATCAATGAGGTAGGGCCCCAAACTTCACCCTAGGCTAGCTTAAGGTCCCAGCTGGGCCCCCGCAAAATTTTGTCGAATTCCGAGAGCGTTTGCCTAGCGAACGAGATGGGAGAGTGTCCGTAGTGTAAACCACAAAAGGGGGGTGGATTATCCTACATGAGGCTGTCCAAGGTAATAGAGGGGGTGCGAATTTGGCATTCTCTTATATAAAGCCCGTTTTTCGTTAAAAACAGGGGAATTTTCATTTTCTAAAAAAATCTGAGAGAGATAGAGAGAGGAAAATCCACCGATCCCCAAAATCCCCATTCTTATCCTTCTCCGATCTTCTTCTCGGATTTTCTCCGGCCAAAATTCCGGTCAATTTCCGGCCGGCTCCTCATTTTTGCTGCGATATTTCCTTCCTCTTGCTCTTAAATTTTACTCTCCTTGATAAAACTGTAAATCTAATGCTTGAAACCCTAGATTTTACTATCATTTACCATAGGGATCTTGGATCTACATTCCCGTGCTCAGATTTCTTTGATTCAAGCAGCGAAGAAAAATCCGAGAGAGAGGAATAATTTCTCTGGCTAAGATTTTTGGCCGGTCATCTCTCTTGTTGTCTATTTAGCATTTTATCATTTCTAAAGAAGAAGTCACAAAGAGAGAAAGTGTTTGGTTCGATTGATCGAATCAGATCGAGATTTGGTTGTACACAGAGCTATAGAGAGAGAGAGAGAGAGAGAGAGAGAGAGAGAGAGCCTCTGCTTCGATAGATCTGAGAAATCAAAAAGGGGATCTAGGTTTTTTTTGTAAGCAGAGAGAGCGAGAGAGGGAAAAAGAGAGTGATGTTAGGATTTCATTTTCATTTCTCCGATCATCTTCCCCGGTGACTTCGTCGGAGCTCCAGCCGAGATCTGATCCTTCTTCAACCGAAACCCTAACCTGTTGTGCTTTCTTCCCAGGTGATCCTTATTTTTCCGGCTATTTTTCCGTAATTCTTGCTGGAATTTGTAACGATCTTCTATTCTCTAATTTTCTCGTCATCCTATTAGACCATCGGCCATCATACTATATCAGATCTGTTGTTTTTCTTATTAGAAGCCTGAGATTTGCTTATCTGCTATTTGTTAAATTTGTGAGGATCTGAAAAGAGGTAAAAAGGAAGGAAAGCTTATAATGAGAAAGAGATAGAGAAGGATCAAGAATTCAGGTTTGGATCATCACCTATTCAGTAGTGTTGCCCAAGGAAAGCTAATGAAAAGTCAACTGCAATGTTTAAAGTAATTCAGCTAAAAGGTATGATCTTTTCTTTCAATTTTTGATTATTATTCCCTTGAAAGTATCTCATATTCTCTGTTTTTATTATTGCTGGATTGTTCCTTGAGAATCGTGAGGGTTATGATTGATTCTATTGGTAAAATTAGTCCAAGGTGAATTCGTTTGTAAGAGAAGGATGCATTGAATCATATTTCTTATTACACCTATATTTCTGTAGAAATAGGGTTGTATCATTTAAAAAGCATCTTTTCACTACAAAGCTTATTTATCTCATTTCAAGATAAAAAAAAGGAAGAAGAGAGAAGATAAATGATATGGCTAGGTGTTCTTTCCGAATGCATATTACTCCATCATGTTGCTGAATTTAGAGATGTAATGGAATTGATTTGCATTGAAAATTTCGGAAACTAAATGCTTTAAAGTTCTTATGGTGCAAATGAATAACTACTCTCTGTATTAGTGCTGTTGGTTTTCGTGAGAACATGTAAATTGTTGTTATGGTGTTGTTAGTTTCCGCCTAGGCATGTCAATCCTTGCTTAATTATTGGTCTAATAGCAACCCTCCTTTGGTGTTGGATCATGAAAAGGTTCATAGCAGCCCTTCCAATGTTGTTATAGTAATGTCTATAGTACCTTTTCCTCTTCTTATGTTTATAGCAGCTCATCCCTTAATTGCTGAGTCATGGTAATGCTTATAACAGTTCTCTTGGTTACATGAAGTCAAAGTGATTCTATTTTGATTGTCAACAATGTCAATTTTGGGAATGTCCATATCAATATTAGCAGGTTTATTTTTTTTAATGTGATGACTATATAAGTTCATTTCGTTCTTTCATTTTGTCTAAATTAATTTCTAAAGTTTTCAAAAGATAAAAAAAAATTCTTTGTGAAGGTGAAATATTTGTCACAACAGAGCATGGCCTTTGGTTCTGTGGTTAGTTATTGATGTCATTTTTTATGTTTGACAAGTGGTACAAGGTCTAGACTTATGTTTTAAACACTTGAGTGTTGAAAATTCAATTCAAACAGGTGAACAAAAGGGATTTTCATTTACAAAATTTTGATAAATCTTGACTTGTGATTCAATTCTGCATAGATTCTAGATTTTACTACAAATAGCGTGCCTTAAAGGGCGATGAAGGCGCTAGCCCAAGCCCATCATTAGGGGACTTGCTCAGTCCAAGTAGCACTCCCCTCTTTACTTAAAAGACTTGTCCAGGCTTTTAAGTGTGTATCCCTTGTATATTAGAAACCCATTCATTGCACGGGCAATGATAAGGATACTTGGAGCCCACCTCTCTTTTGGAGACCTGCTTAGTCTCATTGATACCCTTCATTGTTTCCTCTCTTATTTATTTTTTTAGACTTACTCAGTGTTTACAAACCCTTATAATTTTGTCCTCTCATTGCAAGGGCGATGAAGGCGATAGCCCAAGCTCATTATTAGAGGACTTACATAGTCTGAATAGCGCTCCCCTTTTCATTTTTAGGCTTATCCAGCCTGTAGTAAGTCTTAGAATTTTCCCTCTTACACCTTAATAGTGGTAGCCATTTCCTTTTTGATATTAACAGCCTTATTTCACCCTGACAATAGCAAATATCATTTTTTTTAGATTTAGTTATACTTCACTGCTTACATATATTAAATAAATGCCTCTTTTAATTTATACTTTGTATAGATTAGAAATATCATTGGAAAAATTTGTATAAAATATTGAGAATTTATTACTTTTCTTTTATCTTAAGTTTTGAGTTAGATTCTGAAGATAAATGGATTGTTCAGGTGAGATTATCTCGAAGCTTATTATACTCATTCCTTTTTATTTAAATAAATTGTTTATTAGGAAGAATGAGATCAGATGACTACTCTATTCGATATTATCGACATGAGTACTGTCTGATTTCAAGGAGGGATATAGAAATATTATTATGTGTATATGATATCAGATGATTACTTTAGCATCATCTGATTTCATCCCCATAGTGGGGTGGTGTTTGTGGTTGGGCATAGAAGTGTTTGATATTGTTTTCTTTTACTTTATTAGGCTATCCAGCGGCTGGTCTGGACTAATTAATGTTGTTTATCATTTTATGATTGCTATAGATTGTGTATTTTTTTTTTATTGAAAATTCTTCTTTGCTTAGCACTTGATTTATTTTTATAAGAATAGAATGGAATTTGCGATTATCTGGTAGCCTTTTCTTCTCTCTTTGATGGACTAACACAGTCTTATAGATTTCTGTTAAATTTCTTTAGATACTAGAATCCCCTCTCATTGTAAAGGCGATGAAGGTGATAGCCCAAGCCCATCCTAGGAGACTTGCCCAGTCTTGCTAGTATTTTTCTCTATCTCATCTCTGTGCCTAGGAGACCTGCCTAGTCTCGTTAGCAATTTTCTCTATCCTACCTCTGTGTCTAAGAGACTTACCCAGTCTCATTCTCTTGTTAAACCTCCCCTTTGTGCTTCGTTTAGTTTTGGGAGAACACCTTACTCGGCTTGGCAACATACCCCTACCCTTATGGGTATTGGGTTGCACATTTGTTGCACCCTAGGGCTAGGTAGCTGTCCGGCCCGGCTGGGTGTTTTACCTTTACCAAATATGCACAAGGTCTCTCTTTCCTTATTACTTGTGAGCTTTATCTTAGTTTGATAGTCCACTAGCATAGGAATCCGTCCTTAGTCTAGAGAGTCAGTCCTCTTATTCAGGAATCAAATTCTATCATCATAGGGGTTAGGATTTTATCCAACCTTTCATCAGATCATGTTCTTCTATCCGCTCTTGCAAGGTATAGGATGCTGTCCAACCCTTGCAGAGTTGTGTTTCTGTTCATTCCCCCGCAAAGCATAGGATGCTGTCCAACCTTTGCGGGATATCAGGAGTCTGTCCTCCCCTTATGATGATAGGATTCAGTCCTGTCGTGTCAAAAACATCAAAAACATCTGAAAAACCAAAAATCTCAAAAATCTTGAGTCATTAGGAGAGTAGTTAGGAATTCTGTTCCGAACTACGTTGGCTTGATCCTCTTCCACGAGGTACGTAGTGCAGCTTGGGATCCACATCCCAAGTCCAGCCAAACCTTTAAAAATAAACATTTCGAACCTTCAAAAATACAAAACTTCTTCAAAACCTTTTCAAAAAGATCTTCCCATAGAGTTAGGAGTCCGTCCTAGTTTGTTTGGGGTGTTTTAGAGTTAGGAGTCTGTCCTGATTTGTATTGATATGGTGTGTCCTGTCGTGTGAGTGTCCCTAGAGTTAGGAGGCCTCAAGTCAATCGGTTAGACATTTAGTCGAACCGATGGCTAGACTAGGAAGCATATAGTTAGCCCATGGTTTTCCTTAGGTTGCACAGCCTAGTTACACATAGGATGTAGGGCCCACCTGCATTAGCTTAAGGCTAATCAACTTGCATTAGTTAAGGCATATAGAGAGTCCTGAAAATTACAATTCACTTGAATTTAAGCAATCATACAAAAAAGCTTTAAAAATCAGTCGAGTCTAGTGGATCGAGTCTAGGATAGCGGTTCTAGATGGTTAGGCATAGTAGTTTAGAATAGGACATCGAACTACGTTGACTCTGATTCTTCCCGAGGCCGGGATACGTAGAGCAGCTAGGATGGATGGCCATCTTGGTCCGAGTCAAGTCTTGCATTAGAGTTTTAGGATTTGTCTTGTCCAGTCAGGTATAGAGTTGATTTGTATTGTGTGTTTTGCTGTGTTTTCTTACTTTCATGTACAGATCCTATACTTTTAGCTGTAGCATGCATGTGTTCGCACACCAGGACTCAGACATCAATTAAGTATGACACTTATAACCTAGTTATTTTAGGCGATACTTATTTTATTTCTTTTGTGTGTGCTTATTATTAATCTCCGAGACATGCATGATTAGATAGACGTCTTCTCGGAGATATTCGTTCCCATTTCATATGAATTTCGCCCAAAACTCCTCAAAATTAATAAATAAATGGCATAAGAGACCAGGTGTTTGCACTTGGGCGGATGAGGTGCTCTTTAGACCTTCCGAATTCCTAACCAGGCACGAACCTTATTTTATATCTCTGGTTATCCGTTGCAACAGAGCATAGTATGGGATCCAGGGCCCATTTGCCTTTTTCCTTGGATGGCGACTCTTCTTTGTTTAAGGTACGCCTCGAATCTGGGCTAGTCCCCGAATCGAGAGGTATCTCACCTTATATCGCCACTCATACTGTGAGAGGCACATTTCTTTCGAGAGTTCCTTGGTAGAGCTCTCCATTCACGTGGATGATCCATAGAGACTGTTAGCGCGTGGGGGCACGTCCCTCACCGCCTCTCTCTCGGATCGGGGTCCACAGGCTGGCGACTCTGCTGGGGATCTTCTTGGAACATTGCCTAACTCTGTTAAAATGCCATTTATTATTCACTTTGAAAAATTTTGGGCTAAAATCATTATAAATGGGAATTTAATCGCTTAGAATCCAGGGGCACCAGATAGGTGTTTAAAACAAGGGATTCACACACTGCACAGCATACATCATTTTGTTCTTTATTTTCTTTTATTGATTTTCTTATTATTGGCTCCACGGGATAGATATAATGCGTGCCTCATGGGATATCACTATCCAGATGGTGCTGTTGTATCTATTACCAAGCTATGCGCCAGTGCTAGAGTCGTAAACACTCGGTGTACTTGTGTTTACAGCAGCCGGTGAGCAATGAAGCATACTGTATATAACACTCGGTGTACTTGTGTTATATACTTAAAGTATGGATCATATGCATAGTACCCGATATATTGAGTCCGGAGCTCTACTTTCATTTTTACATATATTATGTACATGGATATATTTGTTGATTTAGTAAAACCCAATTAGGATCTGCATGTGCTTATATATATATTGCATTCATATAAGGACGAACATGTGTTGCTTACACATGTTGAAGCCTAGATTTAGGAGCCTTGTCCTGTCTATAGATTATTGTAGTTCACCTTATGCGGCTACAACGTGGTCCTAGTACACTCACATGTCGGTCTTGAGTCAAGGTTCTTGACTCTGCTAGATTAGAATTAAGGCTGGTGCCCCTGGTTAGGGTGTATATATGTATATATACATATTTTTATTGATTATTAGATTAGGGCTTACTCCTTTGTAATGTTTCCTATCTAATCCAATCAGTCATATCCTTTGAGATTTAGATTTGGTCGGTGACTTCTACTTGTCATCGTTATGACCATGGTCTTTTTTCTGATCTTTTGATCATAGATCTGATTCATACCTTGTATCATTGATCTATATTCCATATATTTAGATTAGGGTTTACCTCTTAGTTAGGTTCTCCTTCGTAATATAATCAATTCTTTCTATTTATCCATTATGTGGATAATCATTAGATTATTGGCTCTTTATCCATAATCTATCTCGTGATCTATTGTTCATAAAATTGATCAATGTTTTTCATTGTGGATTTATATTATTAGATTAGGGTTTACCTCTTAGTTAGGTTTTCCTTCCTAATCTAATCAATTATCCCTATCTATTCATTCTTTTAGATTATGATCAGATCGATGGCTTTTCATCACCATTCTTATTGCCGTGATCTATCCTTCGGTCTTTGTGTCACAAATCCGACCCATGGCCAAGCGTCATCATTCATGGTCAATCCTTCATTTGGTCACAACTCTTTGATGACCATATGCCTCCTCTCGATTGTGAGCTTATCTTGCATCTTGCCACCATCATTTGAGTGCAAGTATCCTTGCTGGGAGTCATATACTACCGAGTTTATCCATATACCCTTATGATGACTTGTGGGGTCCCTTTGTGTGTCCATCATGCTGCCGAATTTTACCCAACGCATTTTCAGTGTGATCGCCATCTTTTGGAGTTATTGAAAAATCATGTGTTTATCTTACCATAACCATTCTTACAATTGTTATGCTGTTGGTTCTTACCTCAAGGAGAGATGTGCTTGTAGTATCTCTTGTTTCAACTTGTGTATAACATTCAACGAGATTGTCTCACACTAAAATTAGTGTTTGTCATTTCCATGACAGGAGTCAGACCTAATTGACTTCACCCATTTGTTGAACCAGTTTCCTTTCATTTCACCCAGCCAGGTCAACAGAACCTATACCAGGGTTGAACCCCCAATTATGGACATTATGGAGAGAGGAGTGCCACCCATTAAACTTTCAGTGCCAGTGCATTACTGACGAAGAAGTGTCCTGTTTTGTTAGCTTTTTTTTTCGTTAAGTGTACACCAACTTTCTTCTCTCAAAGTTGGTAAGTCTTATTGTGTCAATGTTAAAAAAAAAAAGTGTCACGTTTGTCAGTCATGTTCATTCAGAGTCTGTTGTTTCCGTCCTTTGTCAAGCCCAATGTAGAGCCCATTGAGGCGCGTCGAAAAAAAAGAAGAAGAAAGAAAGAGTGTTACCATTGTACATCCAGTTTTCAATTCAATAAATTTGTTAATTTCATATCTTTGATATTCTATGATTCACTCTTAGATCTAATGTTTAAAATAACTAAAGACACCCTTCTTGGATGAGGATGCAGACGAAATTTCTCTCGAGATCTGAAACATGATCAAACGAGAGGAAGAGCGTCGAGCATAGCCACTCAAATAAGAAATCAAAGCTGTTGATAGTGGTATTGAAATCCGAAACTCGGGAAAGATGGATTGGCAAAACTTTATCTCCCGAGGAGAGCGAAGAATTGATAAACCTATTTAGAGGGGTTCAAGGCAGTCTTGCTTGATCCTATAAGGATAAACAGGGTGAACGCCTGTTGTTGTGAAAAGCAAGACTCCATCAACTTTAGATATTAGTCAAAAGTAAGATTCGAGAGAGATATGAACATCAAACATCAAGTGAAGCTGATGAGAACATGGAGAGAAGGTTTTCAGATGCAAAGTTGTATTCATAGAACTTGATCCTCAAGAAGAACACTCGAGTTGTACATCTTGGTGGGATTTCAAGTCATTATATTCAAAGAATAGGGACAATTCTTATGTCCAAAAGAAAGAGCACATCTAAAAGAAACAAGAGCCTGAGAAAGACAAGAAGGAGAAGGGAATGTCTCCCTTAGACAACTCCTTGGAAAAATCAAAGACCCAAGTGATGGAGTCTATGAGATAGATTGAATATCAGAATTGTCTCCAACATTTGGAGACTATCGAGAGCGATATAATCTTGAGTATAAATTCAAGATATTCGAGAATCGCGTAAGTTCAAATGGAGCACCGTGGTTGAAATCTTGCTTGCAAATACCGCCAGACTCTCGAAAAAAAAATTAAATTTTTTTTTTCAAAGTCTTGAACCTTAAACATTCAAAAGCTTGTACATCAAAACACCAGGAGGCCATCCTTGGACGTTTGAGCCTTTATAGCCAAAATTCCAACGTTTAAAAAAAATCCTTTTGTGAGCCCTTTGAGCCAACACTTTAAAACCAAACATTCTTTCAACCACATTATAAACCAGGGGCATTTATGCACCTGAACTACGTCATGACCTGATCCCTAACTCTTCAGGGGTACGTAGGCAACCTGATCAACTCAGGTTCGGTCAAATCCTTGGGGATAAAATCTAAATCATCCCCCCTCCAAAATTTTGAAGCTAAAAAGCTAAACCATTCTTTGTAAACCCCAAAGCGAACTACGCGGATCTGATCCTCCATTTTTGGGGTACGTAGGTAGTCTGGCAAGACCAGACTCGGTCCAAATCGTTTGAACTTTTGATATCTAACCCTTTTGAACCCGAGCCTACCTATAAAGTTCTTCTGGTGAAACGAGCAAAGGTTCAAGGTAATTGAAAAGAAAAACAGAAAGAAATGAAAAGAACGAGAGTCTGAAGACCCACTAGGTTGAAAACCCGAAAGGGCAGCTTAGAGTCATGCGTTTGCTAAGTCGATAATCAAATGAGCTGGCTTATGCAAAATGAGGGTAGCGATCTACTGGATTGAAAATTTGAAGAGGCAATCCAGTCAGGGGCAAAGATTTTCCAAAAAGAGAGCTGATAAGGCATGGAAGGAGTTCCTCAATTATGGAGAACTCTGAAATTTGAGTAGTATGAGAATTCCAAGCAAAAACTGAGGCAAATGGTTTGCTAGACTAGAAACCTGGAATGCAATAATCATGAGTTCCCACCAGAGGAAATCCGAAGAGATGGAGAAACAATCACTACACAAGGTAGGATCTTGGAATCCAAGTAGTGTCAGTGAGATTTACTTTGACACCTTTCTAAACTAGGGGCATTGAAACTGAGCAATCCAAAGGGGGTAATAACCATGACAAAAATCCTGATGGAGGAAATTAGTGCCTCTTGACATGGTTTTCAAAATTATTCTGAGAGCGGCTAGCCTTACTATAAAAAAAATAATACATTGGATCTAAGGGTGAATCAAAAGTGAGTCGTCCCTTAAATCGTATAAATTTTCTTTGATCGAGTCATTAGAAGTCTATTCTTCATTCTTATCCATGTTTCTCCCAAGGTGTAAAGTTCTCATAGTTATTCTCAGGTGACAGTTATTTCATTTCTTTTATGTGTGCTTATTAATCATCTCTGAGACGTGCATGATTAGATAGACGTCTTCTCAGAGATATTTGTTCCCATTTCAGATGACTTTCGCCCAAAACTCTTCAAAATCAATAAGTAAATGGCATAAGAGACCAGGTGTTTGCACTTGGGCGGATGAGGTGCTCTTCGGATCTTCCAAATTCGTAACCAGGCACGAACCTTCTTTTTATATCTCTGGTTATCCGTTGCAACAGAGCATAGTATGGGATCCAGGGCCCACTTCCTTGGATGGCTACTCTTCTTTGTTTAAGGTACGTTTCGAATCCGGGCTAGTCCCTGAATCGAGAGGTATCTCACCTTACATCGCCACTCCGGCTGTGAGAGGCAATTCCTTCGAGAGTTCCTTGGTAGAGCTCTCCCTTCATGTGGATGATCTAGAGAGACCTTCTTGTGGGGGCTCGTCCCCCGCCTCTCTCAGATCGGGGTCCACAGGTGCGTTTTTTCTACGCCCAACGCCTAGGTGGCCTGAGCGGCCACCTTTTTTATCAGAGATGTTTTTTTTATTTCTGTTGTTTTTGAATTTTCATGTTTCTAAGTGTTTTTGTTGTTTTGAAATGTTTCAATGTTTTTTGAATTTTTGAGAGTTTTCCAATATTTTTTGAATTTTTAAAATATTTTCACCCTTTTAGCTAAATGGAACCCATATGTCTGCACCCCATGATCTATAACATGGAAGAGTGGTAGTGTGAAATTCCAAGCGTGGTCCCGAGTATGGGAACTTAAGAGGAGGTAAAATTACGTTGCTAACACGTTTTAACCTTTTGAAAACTTCTAACCCAATTTTGAAGATTAAGAGATCAAGAATGAAAAATAAGCACACAAGTTAAATCCTAAGTGCAATGCAAATATAGAGCAAGAGATAAGAGAGAGTGCACCCGAGATTTAAAGTGGTTCGGTCCTCAAAATGCGAGGCCTACTCCACTCCACCAACCAAACCCGTTGATGGCTTCACTATTTGATCTTCTTAACTTCGGTGAAGATCGGTGCCGATTACAATTCCAATTGCTTTAACCTTGGTGACAATCCTCACCACGGAGAGTGGGCTTCGCTTCTCCGAACACTCGCCCGAATACAATCTTAAGAATAAGAAAGAAAGAACAAAAATCCCTCACAAGGGTTTACAAGATTTGTAGAAGATGTACAATTTGAGCCTAATGATCCAAATCCTAATCTTAGAGGATGAGAGGCATAAACAAGCTTGAATCACTCTTAGGATGTTCAAATAGAGTTTTTGAGTGTTAGGATTGATAATTGGGAAGTTTAGAATACCCATATATATAGGAAAACCAAATATGACCGTTTGAGGGGCATTGTCGTAAATCTGGCAAAGTTCCAAATGGCTATATTTCTTCCCGTTATAGTGTTCTCGAAGTTCCGAGAGATTTTCTCTGAGTTCCAAGAAAAAATCTCGGAGTTCCGGGAATACAAACAGAAGTTGGAAAAAGCTACTGGACCATTTCTCGGAGCTTCGAGGAATGTCTCGGAGTTCCAAGAAGCTTATGTCAAGCAGATTTTCAGTTCTTGTTTCTGGGCTTCCAACTTTACACTAAGTTGGGATTGTTATGAGGGTTCCAAAGTGTTGGAACCACACAAGGACAATCACTTAAACATTTAGGGTGTGTTTATTTACTTAATTTATGCCTCTTAAAATCTAAAACTGGGATTGGATCTTTATACAATCTAAAGAGACTTCGATCTTCAATTGCGATTCTTCAAGTCTTCATTCGTCTTGGATCTCCGATGTCTTTGGCCTTCATAATGTGGTCCAATGAGAGCTTCTTAGCCTCAATCCAAGCAATCTTGTCATTAAGCAATCATGATCTACAACTTAGACATTTTAAACACATTGGTGATCTTAAATCACTTGTGCATTGGAATCATCAAAATAAGATGGGAATTGCCAAGGTGGGAACCATTGGGCTTACAATCTCCCCCTTTTTTATGATGACAAGCACAAGAGATTTTTCAATAAAAGCATGCGTATATTTCCTTAGACTAGATTTCTCTGCCCCTTTGGCATCAATAAAGAAGATTGGGGTAAAAGAAAATCAAAGGGATGAAATTTACAATTTTAAGCTCCCCCTTTTTCAAGGAAAAAGACAAACATAAAACTCCCCCTATTTAGAGTTTTTATTCAACACAAGTGGGGATATTTAACAAACCATAAAAAGATATTCAATTTTAAGTGCAAGCCCCTAATCTAAGAACACATATGAAGAGAATCATATGGGGGCTTTAGGAACCCAAGCTTTCTTGGTTCCACCACAATCCCTAATCTTAGATGCACATTGGAATTGGTAATGACCATTGATTCCACAATAATGGCATCTAACATGAGGGTTAGATAGACTAATCCTATCATAAGATACATGTTTAGGACTTTGACTAGCCTTCTTCAAGATTATGTCAATAATTTTATCACCATTTAAGAATCCATGGAGACATAATCTTAACCTTTCATTTTCATTATGAAGATGGGTTATTTGATTTAAAAAATCATTAGTTTCATCTTCATAAGATTTGGAAGAGCTTGCCACATTTTGGAGTTTATCAATTTGGCAAGATTTCTCATCCAAACAACCCTTAAGAGTTTCAATCTCTAGTTTAAAATTTTCAATTTTAACTTTAGCTTGAGATTTGGAAGAAGAAGATTCATTTCGCAAAACATCAAGTTCCTTTTCTAATTTTGAAATAGATTTCTTTTGAACTTTGTTTTTTGAAATTTGAGAATGCAAGGTTAAGCACAATTCATCATAAGATATGTTTTCACTATCACTACTTGATGAATTACAAGAGGGGTTAGAATTTACCTCAACTTCATAAGAGATAGCCATGAGGCAAAGATCATCTTTATTCGCTTCCCCTTCACTTGAGCTCTTTCCCAAGGTGCTAGAAGCATCCCAAGCGGCTACAAGACCCCTGTTCTTCTTCCAATCCTTCTTTCCCTTGTACTTTGAGGAAGATGACTTGAGGAGTGGACACTCCGGTCTCTTGTGTTCCGTCTTCTTGCAATTACAACACCTTAATCATCCTTCTACTACATTTTCTTCTTTCTTCTTCTTTTTATCCTTTTTATGTTTCTTTCTCCATAAGCTTTTAAATTTTCTTAACGCTTCTTCCTCATCACTATCTGCTTCACTTGAGGATGATGAGTCCGTCTTGGAGGCCTTTAGAGCTAAAGATCGACTTTCTCTTTCTTTCTCTTTCGGCTTCTTCTCTTCTTGACGGCTAGTGAGGAGCATCTCATGAGTGATAAGAGATCCTACAAGCTCCTCCATAGTTAGCGTCTTGAGATCTTTTGATTCTTGGATGGCGGTGACCATTGGATCCCAATAAGGAGGAAGTGACCTAAGCAACTTACTCACAAGCTCATCAGTAGGATAAGATTTACTAAGATTAGCTAATTCATTAAAAATTTTAAAAAATCGGGTATACATTTCGGAAGTACTTTCATTTTGACCCATTCTAAACATTTCATATTTGCTCTTTAACAAGTTTATTTTGGAATCCTTAACTTGTGATGTTCCCTCATGGGTAACGGCAAGTGTATCCCAAATAACCTTGGCGGAATAAAAAAAAGCTACTCTATTAAACTCCTCCGTAGATAAGGTGCAAAACAAAGAGTTATAGCTTTGTAATTTAAATTTGCATGCCTTTTTTCTACAACATTCCATTCTTCAAATGGATTGGAAGGCAAAGTGTAGTCATTTTCTACAATATGCCAAAGTTCCACATCTATCGAAAGAAGATGGATGCGCATCCTTGTCTTCCAATGTCCATAGTTGGACCCATCAAAGAAGGGAGGTCTAGTTGTGGAATGGCCTTCTGGAAGTCCGGTTCCATTTGTATTTGCCATTTCACAATTAGAAAGTTGCCAAAGATCTTATGATCTTTCCCTTGTTAAAAATAAAAAAATAAAATTTACCAAAGATTTTAAGAAAAGAAAATCTTTTAAGAGCCTAGGCTCTGATACGAAGTGAATTTCCAAGGGTGGTCTCGAGTATGGCAACTTAAGAGGAGGTAAAATTAGGTTGCTAACACGTTTTAACCTTTTGAAAACTTCTAACCCAATTTTGAAGATTAAGAGATCAAGAATGAAAAATAAGCACACAAATTAAATCCTAAGTGCAATGCAAATATAGAGCAAGAGATAAGAGAGAGTGAACCCGAGATTTAAAGTAGTTCGGTTCTCAAAATGCGAGGCCTACTCCACTCCACCAACAAAACCCGTTGATGGCTTCACTATTTGATCTTCTTAACTTCGGCGAAGATCGGTGCCGATTACAATTCCAATTGCTTTAACCTTGGTGGCAATCCTCACCACGGAGAGTGGGCTTCGCTTCTCCGAACACTCGCCCGAATACAATCTTGAGAATAAGAAAGAAAGAACAAAAATTCCTCACAAGGGTTTACAAGATTTGTAGAAGATGTACAAATTGAGCCTAATGATTCAAATCCTAATCTTAGAGGATGAGAGGCATAAACAAGCTTGAATCACTCTTAGGATGTTCAAATAGAGTTTTTGAGTGTTAGGATTGATAATTGGGAAGTTTAGAATACTCATATATATGGGAAAACCAAATATGACCGTTTGAGGGGCATTGTCGTAAATCTGGCAAAGTTCCAAACGGCTATATTTCTTCCCATTATAGTGTTCTCGGAGTTCCGGGAATACAAACAGAAGTTGGAAAAAGCTACTGGACCATTTCTCGGAGCTCCGAGGAATCTCTCGGAGTTCCGAGCTCGAAGCTCCGAGAATTCTCTCGGAGTTCCGAGAAGGATATGTCAAGCAGATTTTCAATTCTTGTTTCTGGGCTTCCAACTTTACACCAAGTTGGGATTGTTATGAGGGTTCCAAAGTGTTGGAACACCACAAGGACAATCACTTAAACATTTAGGGTGTGTGTTTATTTACTTAATTTATGCCTCTTAAAATCTAATACTGGGGATGGATCTTTATACAATCTAAAGAGACTTCGATCTTCAATTGCGATTGTTCAAGTCTTCATTCGTCTTGGATCTCTAATGTCTTTGGCCTTCATAATGTGATCCAATGAGAGCTTCTTAGCCTCAATCCAAGCAATCTTGTCTTTAAGCAATCATGATGTACAACTTAGACATTTTAAACACATTAGTGATCTTAAATCACTTGTGTATTGGAATCATCAAAATAAGATGGGAATTGCTAAGGTGGGAACCATTGGGCTTACACAGTGCTAAGGGCTGAATCCCTATAGCTAAAAGGGAACTCCTACCAGAAGATAGACTCACAAAAGGAAATGACAGACTCTTAAACATCTATAAGGGCAGGACAGACTAAGAAGATTTGCAAAGGTTTGACAGAATCCTATACGTTGCAAGAGTTGGACAGAATCCCATGACTAGATGAAAGGTTGGACAGAATCCTAGTTCCCTATGATGATAAGACAAACTCCTGAAAGACCGACTCCTATGCTAATGGATTGACTCTCTAGCTAAGAACAGACTCATATACTAAAGGACTGACTCCTAGTTGTAGACACCCCATTTTGACCGAACCCTAATAGCGTCGTTAGATTAGAAATCCTGCTAAATTAGCATTTTAGAGTCCCAAAATTTACCCCAAGGTAGGTTTGGATCCCAGGTAGGTCCCCGTGAAATTTCGTCCGAATCTGTCGCGATTTGCCTAGTAAACGGACGAGGTTTGTAGTCTAGTGTAGTGTAGGAATAAGGGTGGCGATTTAGCTAGAAAAGGGGGTGCGCTTGAACCTGGAAAGCCAGTTCATATTCACTGCGGTGGGCTGTTGAAAAAACGATGTAGGGGGGTCCCAAGTTATACTTGATTGGCAACTCAATGAGGAGGGAGAATATGGTTGTTTAAGAAATAGAATCTACCAGTTTTAAACTTTTAAACCGATTTTAAGATTAAGAGATCAAGAATCAATATTCAAGCATACAAGTTAAATCTAATGGTGCAATGCAAATAAAAGAACAAAGAGATAGAAAGAGTGCACCCGAGATTTAAAGTGGTTCGGTCCTCAAATCCGAGGCCTACTCCACTCCACCAACCAAACCCGTTGATGGCTTCACTATTTGATCTTCTTAACCTTCGCGAAGATCGAATGCCAATTACAATAGCTTTAACTTTGGTGGCTATCCTCACCCCAGTAGCTTTAACCTTGGTGGCTATCCTCACCACGGAGAATGGGCTTCGCTTCTCTGAATACTCGCCCGAATACAACACTCGAAGGTTGAAAGAAAGAAATGAAAAATCTCTCACAAGGGTTACAAAATGGATGTACAAATTTGAGCCTATGATCCAAATCCTAAAGATGGTGATGAGAGGCACAATTGAAGTTTGATTCACTCTTGGATATTCAAATGAAGTTTTAGAGTGTTAGGATTGATAATTGTAATGTTTGGAACACCCATATTTATAGGAAAAACAAAATATGACCGTTCAGTGGCATTACGGTAATTTCTGGAAAATTCCCAACGGCTCAAAATCCGACCGTTGCAGTGTTCTCGGAGTTCCGAGAATATTTCTCGGAGTTCCGAGCAAATTCTCGGAGTTCCGAGAAGAAATCTCGGAGTTCCGAGAAGAAATCTCGGAGTTCCGAGAATACACACAGAAGTTGGAAAATGATCTACTGGACCATTTCTCGGAGTTCCGAGAATAATTCTCGGAGTTCCGAGAAAAACTCTCGGAGTTCCGAGAAGCCTATGTCTGAGCAGATTTTCATTTCTGTTTTTGGGCTTCCAACTTAACACCAAGTTGGGATTGCTTATGAGGGTTCAAAGGTGTTGGAACTACCACAAATACAATCACATATATTTTTAGGGTGTGTGAGATTAACTTAATTATGCATCTAAAAGCCTAATCTAGGTTTGGATCAATTACATTCTAAAAGACAAAAAATGGTCTTCAATATGAATTTCTTCATGTCTTCAAGTCTTCATGACTTCTTGCTTGATAACTTTGGCCTTCCAATTGGTGGTCCAATGTGAGCTTCTTGGCCTTCAATCCAAGCATCCTTGATCTTACTTTATCATAATCTACAACTTAGACAATCAAACACATTAGTGATAAAAGATCACTTGTGTATTGGAATCATCAAAACAAGATGGGAATGCCAAGGTGAAAACCATTGGGCTTACAATCTCCCCCTTTTTGATGATGAGAAGCACAAGAGATTTACAAATTAAAGCATATACTCTTTTCACATTTATCTTACTCTAGAGACTTTACTCTAGATTCTTCTCCCCCTTTGTCATCAACAAAAAGAAGGGGTAAGAAAAACAAAGGGTTTAAAATTTACAATTTTAAAGCTCCCCCTAGTTAAAATATTTTTACAATACAAGAGGGGTTATCACAAACCATACAAATGAAATATATTCAATTTTAAGTTCAAAAACCCCTAATCTACACAATATGAATAAAATCATATGGGGGTTTTGGGAACCCAAGATTTCTTGGTCCCACATCTAGCCCTACTCTTGGATGCACATTGGAATTGGTAATGACCATTCATTCCACAAAAATGGCATCTAACAAGAGGGTTAGATACACTAGTCCTATCATGATAAGCATGTTGAGGTCTAAGACTAGTTTTACTTAGGATTATGTCTATAATTTTATTTCCATTTAGAAATCCATGTAAACATAATCTAAGTCTCTCATTTTCATTATGAAGATGGGATGTTTGAACTAAAAGCTCATTTCTTTCATCTTCATAAGAATTGGAGGAGCTTGCCATATTTTGAAGTTTTAAAAGTTGGCAAGTTTTCTCATCCAAACTACCCTTAAGGGTATTAATCTCAAGTTTATGATTTTCATGTATCACTTGTTCTTGAGATATGGAAGAAGATAAATCAATTTTCAAAAATTCAAGTTCTTTTTCTAACTTTAAAATGGATTTTTTAAGAACTTTGTTTTTGGAAATTTGAGAGTGCAAAGTGTTACACAATTCATCATAAGATATTTTTTCATTATCGCTACTTGATGATTTACAAGATGGGTGAGAGTTTACCTCATCTTCATGGGTGAATGTCATGAAGCAAAGATCATCTTTTTTATTTTCTTCCCCTTCACTTGAGCTTTTGCCTGATGTGCTTAACGCATCTCAACCGGCGGCAAGAGCCTTATGCTTCTTCCAATCCTTCTTACCCTTGTACTTAGAGGAAGTTGTTTTTAGAAGTGGACAATCCGGTCTTTTGTGTCCAATCTTCTTGCAATTGAAGCATCTTAAGGCTCCATCAACATCACTTTCTTCTTTCTTCTTCTTATCTTTCTTATGCTTCTTTCTCCACAAGCTCTTGAATCTTCGTAAAGCTTCTTCTTCGTCACTATCCGCTTCACTTGATGAGTCTTCCTTGGAAGCCTTGAGTGCTAGGGATCTACTTTCCCTTTCCTTCTCCTTTGGCTTCTTCTCCTCTTGACGACTTGTTAAGAGCATCTCATGGGTGATGAGAGATCCTACAAGCTCCTCTATGGTTAGCGTCTTGAGATTCTTTGACTCTTGAATCGCGGTCACCTTTGGATCCCAATGGGGAGGAAGAGACCTAAGTAACTTACTCACAAGCTCATCGTTAGGATAAGATTTACCAAGATTAGCTAGTTCATTAGAAATTAGAGAAAAACGAGTATACATTTCGGAAATACTCTCGTTTGGACTCATTCTAAACATTTCATACTTGCTCTTTAACAAGTTAATTTTGGAATCCTTGACTTGTGATGTTCCCTCATGGGTAATAGCAAGGGTATCCCAAACAGTCTTGGCGGAATAAAAAAGAGCAACTCGATTGAACTCCTCGGTAGCTAAGGCACAAAATAAAGAATTTATTGCTTTGTAGTTCAAATTAGCTTGCCTTTTCTCTACCACGTTCCATTCTTCAAATGGTTTGGAAGGTACATTGTATCCATTTTCCACAATGTACCAAAGTTCCACATCTATCGACAGAAGATAGATGCGTATCCTTGTTTTCCAATGTCCATAGTTTGACCCATTGAAGAAAGGAGGTCTAGTTGTGGAATGGCCTTCCGGAAGTCCGGTTCCAATTTGGTGTGCCATTTCACAATTAGAAGTTGCCAAATAAAATCTTTCCCTAGTTAGATTTTGAAATAATTTTCACAAAAATTTTAAAATCTTTTAAGAGCCAAGGCTCTGATACCAAGTGAAAAAACGATGTAGGGGGGTCCCAAGTTATACTTGATTGGCAACTCAATGAGCAGGGAGAATATGGTTGTTTAAGAAATAGAATCTACCAGTTTTAAACTTTTAAACCGATTTTAAGATTAAGAGATCAAGAATCAATATTCAAGCATACAAGTTAAATCTAATGGTGCAATGCAAATAAAAGAGCAAAGAGATAGAAAGAGTGCACCCGAGATTTAAAGTGGTTCGGTCCTCAAATCCGAGGCCTACTCCACTCCACCAACCAAACCCGTTGATGGCTTCACTATTTGATCTTCTTAACCTTGGCGAAGATCGAATGCCAATTACAATAGCTTTAACTTTGGTGGCTATCCTCACCCCAGTAGCTTTAACCTTGGTGGCTATCCTCACTACGGAGAATGGGCTTCGCTTCTCCGAATACTCGCCCGAATACAACACTCGAAGGTTGAAAGAAAGAAATGAAAAATCCCTCACAAGGGTTACAAAATGGATGTACAAATTTGAGCCTATGATCCAAATCCTAAAGATGGTGATGAGAGGCACAATTGAAGTTTGATTCACTCTTGGATATTCAAATGAAGTTTTAGAGTGTTAGGATTGATAATTGTAATGTTTGGAACACCCATATTTATAGGAAAAACAAAATATGACCGTTCAGTGGCATTACGGTAATTTCTGGAAAATTCCCAACGGCTCAAAATCCAACCGTTGCAGTGTTCTCGGAGTTCCGAGAATATTTCTCGGAGTTCCGAGCAAATTCTCGGAGTTCCGAGAATACACACAGAAGTTGGAAAATGATCTACTGGACCATTTCTCGGAGTTCCGAGAATAATTCTCGGAGTTCCGAGAAAAACTCTCGGAGTTCCGAGAAGCCTATGTCTGAGCAGATTTTCATTTCTGTTTTTGGGCTTCCAACTTAACACCAAGTTGGGATTGCTTATGAGGGTTCAAAGGTGTAGGAACTACCACAAATACAATCACATATATTTTTAGGGTGTGTGAGATTAACTTAATTATGCATCTAAAAGCCTAATCTAGGTTTGGATCAATTACATTCTAAAAGACAAAAAATGGTCTTCAATATGAATTTCTTCATGTCTTCAAGTCTTCATGACTTCTTGCTTGATGACTTTGGCCTTCCAATTGGTGGTCCAATGTGAGCTTCTTGGCCTTCAATCCAAGCATCCTTGATCTTACTTTATCATAATCTACAACTTAGACAATCAAACACATTAGTGATAAAAGATCACTTGTGTATTGGAATCATCAAAACAAGATGGGAATGCCAAGGTGAAAACCATTGGGCTTACAGCTGTCCGGGAGGATGTATAGGTGTGCAGATTAATGTGCATCATGATTAGGGGTGCATTATCCGAGAGCAGGGCAGTTTGGTAAATAGGGAAGATTATTTTTCTTCCTTTTCAAGTCTCAATTAGGCCTAATAATGAGCTAATGATGTTTAAGGCTAGGATTAGTTGAGAGAAAATATTAGGAAGCTTCCTAAGTGGTTAAGATTTCTTTGATCTTGACCCTTGATTAAAAATGTGATTTGAAGGGTTAAGATCAAAGGAGGAGAAGATATTTTTTTCACAAAAATTTTCCCCCTGTTTTCTACTTGGCCCCCCTGCTGGTATGAAAAGTAGTTATAAATACACTAGTGTTGGTTGTCCAAATAGGGAGGAGGGGAGACAATCGCAGAGAAGGAGAAAAGAAGAAAAAACCTCTTCTCTGGCCAATCCCCCTTCTTCGGCACCACTACCAGCCGGATCCACCTTTCCCCCTCCACCACTCCACCACCCACCTCCACTCCTCAAAACCCCCAAATCTGCTGCTACCTCCACCCTCTTCTCTTCCTACCACCAAGCATCGGACATCCTCCATCTCCACCATCCGGCCAAGCCACTATTAACCACCATCTTCTCCAGTGGGTTTGCCGAAATTCCGGCAGGAGACCTCTATTGAATCCGACCATCCCTACTCCCATTCTCACCTCCATATTCAACCCCAATCCCCTCATCCATTTCTTAGCCATCATTTTCCCCATTTCTATTTCGGCATTTGACATAAAGAGAGAGAGGGAGGGCCGGATTTCTAGGATTTTCTCATTCACACAAAAAAAAAAGGAAAGGAAAAGAAAAGAAGGGAAATTGCAGAGAGAGTGAGAGAGAAGAGAAGAAGAAGAAGAAAGCCTTCATCTTCCAACCACCCCATAGCCGCCAGTCACCTCCACCATCCCCACCTCTTTTCTGCAAACCCATTTCCTCTGGTAAGACCATCCCCATCTATTCCGGCCGGAGCACCACCATAACCACAATCCCCATTATTTTGAGCTTGAAACCCAACACTACCTTCATCTCCTTCTCCATTTCCACCCATTTCATTAACCCTAAACCCCCTCTCTCATTTCTACAAACCCTTTCTTTCATTTACCCAAAACCCAAATCCATTGATTCTGGCAACCTTGCCGGAATCCGACCAATTGCCATTAAAACCAATCAACACCATCATCTCCATCTTCTCCTTCATTTTTCTCTTCGTTTCTGCAAAAATCCGAAAAACCCCAAAACCAATCACCACCACCATTTCTACTCTAATCCGAACCCATCCCCATTAATTTCCAAGGAAAAGAAGGAGAAAAGTTGCAGAGAAGTTTTTAATCTCGTCCTTCATCTCCGATCTGAGCTCCACCGCCACTTCTTTCAGACAAAGGCCTTCGTCTTCAGGTAGCCCCTATCATTTTAATTCTATAACCTGATTAGATTTGAATGTGTGTGCTCATGATTGTAATCCCCGGAATTCTTCATCTTCTTCTTCTCTGATTTGGCCTTTATGATGCTGTTTATCATGCTTATGTTACTCCAAAATGAGTTTAATAAATTCCTTCATATTTCTGGCTGTTTTGGATGAAAAATCTTTATATAGGCTGGAAGTTTTTGGAACTTTTAATGGCCTTGGAAGCCCATATCCCTGGAGTGGATTTTTAGTTGTGAAATAGTAGCCTCGAAGCGGACCTTGCAAAATCATGTGAATGTTCAAGGTTATTTCATTCAGATTTTCTCTATAGGTTAGATGCAAAGTACTGTTTCATCTTCCTCTAGATTCTAACCTTTCGTTGGTAATTGAAATGGTGTTATTTCTTATTTTTGATCTTGATCATGGCATATCAATGAGCATCATAGAGAGTTTGGTTTGGTACAAAGGAATTTTCATCCCTTCATATATGAGGACATTTTAATAGTGAATTGGTGGAATAATTCCATTTGTAAGATCCCTTTTGAATACAACACTTTTGTCTTTAAATTGTCAAGAAAATCATTTTAGACAACTTCGCTGAGTGTTTGGTTAGATGTCAGTAGTGTTGTGGTAATTCCTCTTTAATGTAGTGGTAATTGGAGAGTCTCATGTCGCTTAGATTGTACTAATTGCATGAATAACTGCTTTTAGAATGCAAGGATAATTGAAAAGCTGATTGTATACCCCTGTTTTATTTTCTTTGGAGATGTCAATTGTTTTTTAGAAGATTTTTATCAGGTAGAAGATCTGATTGTAAGTCCCTGCTTTAGCTTCTCAAATTACGTTCATAATTTTTGGGCGCTATGTAATGACCTGTGTGTAAACTAGATACGTTTTCTTAACCATGGAATATAGGCTTACAGAGGAAAGGACATAAATTACCACCCTGTTTTGGCACAATTCAGCCATGGTTGTGTTCCCGGTTTTTTTTGGCAATTCAATCATGGTTATCATTCCTTGTTTTTATGCACTCAACAGCCGCGATTTGTATTCGTTTTAAAGTATATAGCTGCTGTCCTAGGACTTTCTGCACTTTGTGTCTGTGATTTGTCTTGGTTTATGGCACTCAGTTGCTGTCCCACTACTGTCCCATAGGTTTATACATCAGTTGAATTAAGTTTCTCACTGATTTACAGGCTTAGTCCATAAGTCAACCCTTGAATCTGTCCAAATTTCATTTGCCCATTTCATTTTGATATGTACAACCCTCTTCGCTTTGATAATTGGTTATCTCTGTGATTTCTTAGTTTTTTTTGCCACAGTTTGATTTCTTGCTTCATAGAGTTTGTAAGTAAAGATCAAGTTATGTCCATAGCCAACAATTTGAATTTTAAAAGGCAGTTCATGAATGATTAAAGGTCATTGATATTTCACTGCCATTTCTTTTCAATCATTCGAGTGCAAGGTGGGTCTTGGAACTGTCTAAAGCATCTCAAAATCTCATGGATAATGCTTGACCAGATGAGTTATTGTTGTTATGACAAAAGTAAACATGTTAGACGTTGGCATTTGGTTCTTTGGTCTTCAACAATAATTGGTCTTAAGGGTTATTTTGTATACCTAGTAGTGGTTTTTTTTATCAAGATGCAGAGGCATAGGAGTCAGCTATTTACCTTGTTATTTGTATAGTCATGTTTTGTGGGTTGCAGATTGAATTATTCCATAATTCATTACTAAGTTATTGAAAGAGTCTTTGGCATTCTAAATTTTGCGCTTTAGTGAGTCTCATTATTGTCCATCTTAATGAGTGTCAAAATTATGTGTTCATGTTAGACCATGCGTTGATTAATTGTCCAAGGTAATTTTCACATTCTCTGTGTTTCATAATGGTAATTAGAAATTTCGATTTTAATTGTTTCTGTGTCATTATTAAGGTGGTATGGGTCAGTTGCGCTTTTTCTGTGTCATTATTAAAGAGATGTGAAGGTGCCTGTTCAATATCATCCTCAGGACTGACAATTTAATTTGGTTCTTGAAAACTTAGATTTGGATTCCGTACACGACTAAAGGTGTGCAGTATATCTTGAAGTTTTGGTTTTGCTTAGATTGTCTTTAGCTTGTGATATAAACTTGACAGTATAAGAGTATCGAACTCACATGAGAAATTTATTAGTTTTACTCATAGGGAATTTAATGCTTGAGTATTCATCTTAGCCTCTTACAAAATTGTGTTACAAGGATTGTGTAGTCCAATGTTTGGGAAAATTATTTTCATCTTTATTTCAGCTGAGCAGATTAAGAAAAAATTATTTTGGAAGTGAATAGTGGTAAAACTGATGAGGAGATAAAGTTGTTATTATTTGAGTGGCAAAATCTCAACTAATTCTTTTGATACTGATAAAACTTTTGGTTATGGTCTAAGATTGTCATTAGTGTTTGTCTGATAGTCCAATAGCTTACGATTTTGCCCATTTAGAAGTTTGTCTACTAGGGTAGGGTCCTATCATTTAGTTAGATGATTACCTTCTCCTATCATGGCAAGGGCAATGAAGGCGTTTGCCCAAGCCCATCCTTAGGGGACTTGCTCAGTCCAAGTAGCACTCCCCTCTTTCTTTTAGTAGCCTCAGTCTTTTGGACACCTGTAGAAATTAGAGCTCACCCTTAGGGAGACAAGTCATGTCTCACATAAGCAAAGTCACACCATTTTAGGAGACAAGTTTTGTCTCATACAATAAAGCCCATCCTCTTAGGGAGACAAGCTATGTCTCAGCAGAAAATTTAAGCTCTCAGGAGACTATCTTAGTCTCATTAGAGGAGTCCGCCCAGAGGAGTCCGCCCTTAGGAGACATGCTTTGTCTCATTCAGAGAGTTCCCCTTTTTAGGAGGCTTGCCTAGCCTCATTTGTGGAATACCCTCATGAGTAGAAGACTAACTTAGTCTTTTTTTTAGTTGCCCTGACCTTGCTTATTCTTTGCAAGGGCGATGATAGGGATACTTGGAGCCCACCTTTGTGTCTAAGAGGCATGCCCTGCCTCATTGGTTGTTTAGGGGCTCTATTTGATAGACTGTTAGTTTGTCCTATGGCTTAGGAGTTGGCCATTTAAAGTTGTTGTTATTCTTCTTTGTTTGAGACTCGCGTAGTCTTACTAGAGCATTACTTGCTGGGGGTTTTAGATAGTTTTCTCTGTTCTTGCGACACTTGGTTACCTGTTTGTGGATTGTTACATTTTGTTTTGGGATACTTAGTTGTTGATTTGGGGGTTTTCCCTTTTACCCTAAGGGTTTTACCCTAGGGTGTTGCTTTGTGTGTTCCCTTTGGCCTTTGACCAAAAGGGTGAAAGCTTTTAAAATTTTAAAAATCCATAAACATTGAAATCTTAAAACTCAAAAACATTTGAATTTACAAAAACATTGAATATTTTAAAACTCAAAAACATCAAAAATTTAAAACATGTTAAAATATTTAAAAATCTCAAAAACATTGAAGCATTTAAAATTCCAAAAACATTGAAAATATCTTAAAATTCAAAAACATTTGAAAACATCAAAAATCTTAAATCATTTGGAGTGTTAAGTTATAGTTAGGAAAGTTCGTTTTTGAACTACGTTGGCTTGATCCTCTTCCACGAGGTACGTAGTGCAGCTTGAGATCTTTTTCCCAAGTCCAGCCAAACTTTGTACATAGATAAGGGTGTCAATTTTGGCTCGGGCTCAGAGGCTCGCTCGAGCTCGGCTCGAAAAAAGCTCGGCTCGAATCCTTAACGAGCCAAGCCGAGCCGCCTCACCAGGCTCGTTAAGCCTAACGAGCAGAGCCTAATTTAGGCCAGGCTCGGCTCGGCTCGGCTCGTTAAGGCTCGTTAAGAATTTAATATATTTAAATATATATATTATATATTAATTTATTCATTAAAAGGGTTGTCCAGAGAGTGAAAGGGGGGGGGCAAAATATGTCACTTCATTTTTGGAACCCCATTTGTTACTAGGACCACCCCCCCATAGTGTAAAAAAAGTAGTCAAATTACACTAGTAGGGTTGTCCAGGGAAGATGAGGGGTGTGAACATAATATAACCCGAGCTCGGTAAGGCTCGCGAGCCTGACCGAGCCGAGCCGAGCCCGAGCCTGGTTCGAGCCCGAGCCGAGCCGAGCTGAGCTTTTGAGCTTAACAAGCCGAGCCGAGCCTGGCCAAGCTCGGCTCGTTTACACCCCTATACATAGACTTTGTAAATCTTTAAAAACTCATTCAAACAACTTTAAAACCTAAAAAGATCTTCCTCTAGAGTTAGGAGTTTCTCCTAGATAGGGAGTTTAAGAGTTAGGAGTTGGTCTTGGTATGTTGTTTGTTTGTTGAGTGTTTGTGTTAGAGTTAGGAGTTTGTCCTAGCTAGGAGCGCCTCCGTCCGATCAGTTGGCGATTCACATCGCCGACTGATGACTAGGTCTTGGATGCGTTAGTCATCTCATTATTTTTCTTAGGACACACAGCCTAGTTACACATAGGTTGTAGGAACCACCTGCATTAGCTTAGGGCTAACCTGCATTTAGTCAGGGCATATAGGTTGTCCAAAAATCCACAATCCATTGGAATTTAAATAATCGCACAAGAAGCTTTAATAACTAGTCCGGTCTTTTAGGTCGAGTCTAGGATAGAGGTCTAGATGTCTTAGGCATCATAGCTTAGAATAGGTGTGAAGAACTACGTTGCCTTGATTCTCGTGGAGGCGGGGATACGTAGGCTTCTTTGGATGAACATCAGATCATCTAAAGACTCGGGCTTAAGCATTAGAGTCTTAGGGTCTGTTGTTAGCACTTTAGGGCTTATGTTTGTATATTGATGATGATTTTTGCATAGGATCATGATAGTGTGTGTTCATTTCTCGGCTTACTCGCTTGCTTATTCTTTTATGTGCCTGTATTTCTATTTATTCTTTATTTCGTTTACTGTATCTTAATTCATTTCATGATTAACTGCTAGTTTTAGATTTCTCATCCTGTGCAGACTTTATACCTTTAGCTGTAGCATGCATGTGTTTGTCCACCAGAACTTATACACCTATTAGGCATGTCACTTATAACCTAGCTATTCTTAGGTGACATTTCTTTCAGTTCTTTTATGTGTGCTTATTTTCATCTCCGAGACATGCATGATTAGATAGACATTTTCTCGGAGATATCTTGTTCCCATTTCACATGATTTTTGTCCAAAACTCTTCGAAGTTAATAAGTAAATGGCATAAGATACCAAGTGTTCGTACTCGGGCGAATTGGAGGTGCTCTTCGGACCTTCTCCATTCGTCACCAGGCACGGACCTTTCGTGTCTCTGGTTATCCGTTGCAAACAGAGCATTTGTTTTGTTTTTGGTTCAATGGCGTATCAATGGATGGCGACTCTGAGTTATTTTTAGGTACATCTCGGTTTCGAGCCCTGGCTCCGGCTTCGTTATTTATCGCCACTCATGCTATGCTATGAGGGTGGCATTTATTTTGAGAGCTTTTTGGTAGAGCTCTCCTTCACATTGTGGAGATCTTTGAGGATTGCAGAGGATCTCGTGTCCTCGGCATTCGTCCTCTCGGATCGGGGTCCATAGGCTGGCGACTCTGCTGGGGAGTTCTTGAAACATTGTCTAACTCTATTAAAATGCCATTT
Organism: Tasmannia lanceolata; assembly: GCF_043159265.1. NCBI lineage: Eukaryota > Viridiplantae > Streptophyta > Magnoliopsida > Canellales > Winteraceae > Tasmannia > Tasmannia lanceolata. The sequence continues at coordinate 28,317,672 of NW_027518684.1, read as the reverse complement.
TTACTAATTTTGAAGAAATTTGGGCTAAAATCAAGTTAAATGGGAACTTTATCGTTAGAATCCAGGGGCACCAGATAGGTGTGTAATTAAAACGAGGGATTCACACACTGCACATCTTACATTGTCTTATTCTTCATTTCTTTTGTTGTGTTTCTTTATTATTGGCCCCACGAAAATAGATACGTGTGGGACCCGATCCAGCGAGAGGGGTGGGGCGCGAGCCGCCACGCTCTCTCTTGGTCTCTCGTACCCACGCGAATGGCGTGTGATTTTATTATTGATTTTAAATACCCAACCAAGCCATAAGGTGCAAACAAACGTGCAACCTAGTACCCATAAGGGCAGGAGTAAGCCGCCGAGCCTAGCAAGGTGTGATTTAATTCATCTTTTTCGTGAACTTGGGATCACTAAGGCAATCCGAATTCCACGCAAAAGAGAGTGACAGAGTCGCCACCTAGATGAGGGATCTAGGACCCATAATTGACCAGAAATCTAGACTCGTTACCTGGTTATGAGAAAGGAAGTATGGGGAGTTACCACCACATGCACCATTCCTGCCCGATAATCGGTCTTCAATTCCAAAAGTTAACTCTTTTGAATTTCTTTTAAATGGCTCATTTAACTCTATATTAATGTGCGAACTACGTGACATGCATCCTAAGATCTAATTCCAATGTAATTCCTAAATGTGTATCTTGATTTTCTTAATTTGTTTGAATTCAATCTAAGTGAAAGTTCTCCTAAAATTCTAATTTCATGGAAAGTCCTAAATGATTTAATTACTTTTAATTTAAGGATTAATATACAAAATCTCACCACTTATGTGTGGAGCCGACTCGGGCTTGGTATGCCACTCAAGTATCCAAGTTGCCTACGTATCCCAGCCTCACTAGAATCAGAGTCGATCGTAGTTTGGTGCACCTTAACTAAGCTACTTATGCCTAACTCATCTAGAACACGGATCTAGATTGGATTGACTGTTTTAACAGTTTAAGAAAAATTATTTAGTTCAAGTTGAAGATTTTATTATCCTAGGACTTCATCTAAGATGCTATATGATCCTATCTAAGTGCAAGTTGTCCCTTAGACTAATGCAGGTTAACCTGCATCCTAGGTAACTAGGTTTGTCCTAGGAAAAAATTGGGTGACTAGTGTAACTAGATCTATGGCACGGTTGCTATCCATAGCAAACGGCCGTGATGAGGCTGGACTCCTAACTCTAGGACTCCCTAAAACCTAGGACATGACGTGACGTAAGTGTTCCTAAGAGGGTCCTAAAGGTTCCTACGATAGGAGACCACAATCCAACGATTCCAAAGACATGGATCGAGTTAACTCAATTTGTTGAACTTAATGATTTTTAATTTTTCAAAGTATTTTCGATTCCTAAACATCTACGGAATACCAAAGGCTCTATGGTTCGCAAGTTTCGGCCTCGAGTTGCATCCATGGAAGGGCATCGTGCTCTCAATCCTTGTATAATTTAACACATAAATTATAGTATATTATTGTCTGGCATGATTCTCAAGATTTTCGCGGACAGTGGACCTCGGAGCCAACAACATACTATAATTTACATGCTCAAATTATGTAGGAATGATCACAATTAGTATACGATTATGAATGCGATCTCGGCAATTAAACTGTCACAGCATAGTCAATTTACAAAGAGAATCTATAACCTCTAGGGTTTCTGTTTCAAACAATCTTAAGGTTAAATATATGATGAAAAATTAGGATTTTCTGGAAGTTTTTACTGACATTTGTGTTGATTTGCTATTAAGTTGTGATTTATTAACATTAAGACCAAATTGCAAGGATTACACAGTAACCCTAAGCAATCGAACTCCAAATTCATTTCAAGTTTTTCAGTAACAAGATATGAATGAGATTAAACTACTGGAAGAGTGTCATGAATTTGGAATAAGTTTTGCTATCAATTTTTGAATTTCCAAAGTTTAGGTCAGATTGCAAATTAACAAATCAACTCATAGCATACAAATCTAAAATCAAGTAAAACTATTACAGTATATATAGAATCATGGTATTAGACTACTGTAAAACTTTCAAAGGTCTTTATCAAGATTTGATGCCAATTACAATTCACACAAAATTTGGATAAAATCAATGAATCAATTAAAAGGTTGATTAACTGGTATCCTAAAATCATGTACAAAGTCCAATAGATATAAAATAGGTCATATAATTTACTGTCAAAATTTCAAGACCTAATAATTAATGCTCCTCCATAAAAGTTATTTTTGAATAAAAAGAGGATTTCGTTTCCTAGGAATTAAAACCCATTTTTAAAAAAAATAATTGTGAAATCATATTAAACCTTTGTAAACTCTTTTGAAAGTTTTCACTAACCTTCTAATGGCCTAAACTACTGGTTTGTAGGAAAAAGATTAGAAATTTCATTAATTTAATATAAAAAAGAATTACGACACATAAAACGAAGAAGCGATTAGAAAACAAATAAAAAAACCTTTTTTCGAAAACACAATTTCATGAGAAATTCAATTTATTATTGAACAATAATTCTGGAGAGTTCCATCAATTTTTAAAATCTTTTAATATTTATTAAAAATGGCCGAAATTTAAAATAATTTAAAACTGGATTAAAAAAATTTAAAAAAATCCAAAAAGTTTTGGGTGGTCTGGGAATCAAAACATTGGTTTGGAAACAAGATTTCACAAGTTTTGGACATGGTTTGATATACTTTTGGCTTCGTTCATCAAGAAATAACCTCTTTCGGGGTTATTTTTTGGAAAATAGAATGAAAATTAAAACGACCAAACTGCGATTGGAAATTAAGTTTCCAGTAGTATTTTATTTTATAGAAATCCCCAAAAATATCAGTTTTTAAAGAAACCCACGTTTTCAAACACTTTCTTTGATAATTCGATTTAAATCCATATTGAATAAAAAACGAAAGAAAATAATTATTAAATGGAGGAAAATTAATTTTTTGGTGAAATTTTGGATTTTGAAAACTAATAATCTATATTATAACATACTGAAATTTCAAGGAAAGATTCATTGATTTGATCTATCATGCTTTTCTACTTTTGATATTACAAAGATAAAGATCCTACCGTTGATCACGCTCCTTGTCTCTAGGGTGCGTAGATCCGAGGTATACGCTTTGTCGCACCCTTTTATATGATGAAGAAGACCCAAAGAACACCCCAAAGATCCTTGATGTGTGATTAGTTGAAGAAGTAAAGGGAATTCAAGAATCCCTCTTGTGAAGAACCCTTGAGAGAGATGAACACACTTCAAGAGAGAAGATGTTTTTTTCTCTTTTTTTTTGGAAGGAGAGAGAAAAAGGATGAATTTGGATTTTTTTTGAATCCTTCTTATGATTGTTTGATTTGATTTTTATAAAAAAAGGCTAGGGTTAAGAGAGAAATAATAGTTTCCAATGTGAGAGCTCTCATTTTTGGCTTATTTCCAATTTTTTCCTCTTGCTCTCTTGTTTCCAGATTGGATTTGATTCCAATCTTAATTTCTTGTCAATCAAGACATGCTATTCTTATTCCACATTTCTTCTTTGGAAGAAAACCTTTTTAAGCAATCATTCCTCTTTTCCTTCTTTCCTTCTTTTCATTTTTTATTCTTTTTATTTTTCTTTTAACAAATATGATGTCACCATTGTGACTTCATCAAGGTTGGGTGCTCAACTCAAGATTTCTTAGACACAACTTAGGGGCCAAATATGATATGTTGGAAATGTCTAAAATACCCCCGAAGTGCAAGACTAAGAGAAAATCTTGAGAGATCTAAATTTAGCAGGTTTCCCAAATCTTACGAAATACTCTAATCCATTAGCCGTACCCTCGAGATGGTTTTGGATATATGAGAAATTATCGAAAAATCCATAAAATGATGAAAATGTGGAAGCCCCATGAGTTTCTAAAACTAGCAGCATTTTCAAAATTTGTAAAATCACTCAAATTTTTCAAATATAACTCGGGGGTCAAACGAGACACATCGGGAATGACCAAAATACTCCTGTAGTGTAAAAATGGGCAAAAATGAGGGAAACCTCAAAAATTCTAAAAATAATAGGTTTTTTTCAATTGGTTGGAAACTTGAATTTTCATCTTCTAGATACCATTGGAACACCCTAGAAACCTTTAGGATCGAGAATCAACTTCAGAATTCCTTCAACGAGGCAAAATCTACCCTAAAATGCACAGATGCTTAATCCTAGGTGGAATCTGGACTCGAAACTTGACAAACTACCAAATCTTTTGCTTTTTAAAGTATAGAGAAATGGGGGTGTCTACAATACGGTGCGTGCCAGACTGGGAGGTCATTGCCCTGATGGGACTGCTGGATCTATTTTCAAGCTATGCGCCGGTGCTGCAGCCGTAAATACTACGTGTACTTATGTTTACAGCAGCCGATGAGCAATGAAGCATACTCTGTGTAACACTAGGTGTACTTGTGTTATACATATTAAGTATGATTCATACGCATAGTACCCTATAGATCGAGTCCGGAGCCCTACTTTATTTTATATATTATGTATATACTTACTGACTTAGTAAAATCCAATTAGGAAGTACCCATGTTTATATATGTATATATTGCATTCATATAGGGTCGAACATGTGTTCTTTAGAGTTAGGAGTTTTTTCCTACTTGTAGACTAGGGTAGCTTATTTTGTGAGGCTACAGCGCAGTCTTAGCACTCATCAGTCTATCATGAGTCAGGATTTCCTTAACTCCGCTAGATTAGAATTAGGGCTGGTGCCCCTGGTTAGGATATATGTATACGAATATATATTTATATATATATTGATTATATATATTAAGGTTCTCTTCTTAGTTAGAGTTCCTTATTCATCTCAATCGGTTATATCCATCCTTTCTTCAGATCTAGATCTAGTCAGTGGCTTTTGATCGCCATTACCTTGGCCATGATTTGTCCTTTGATCTGTTGATTATAGGGTTTGACCCATTGTTGAAATACTCAAGAGGGGGGGTGAATTGAATTTAACTCAATATTAGGCCTTTTGAAAAATATCTATAAACCCTAATTGGAATTTTTCTTCACTTAATTAAATATTTGGTTAGTGCAAATATAATTGAAAGAACAAGGTGAAATGCCAAGCCAAAACAATAATGGAAATGCAAGAGTGAGAAATGACACACCGATATATAGTGGTTCGGCCAACGGCCTACTCCACTCTACTCAAGGTCGCACTTGAGGGATTCCACTATTGGAGACCTCCACGATGCCCGGCTCTGTGGCGGTTACAATTCCAAGGGATATTAAACAAGGATGCCCTTACACCTTTACAAAGACTCTCCTTCTCCGCCGAGTTCTAAGCGGTTGCTCTCTAGGGAATTAAAAAAGGAATGCCCTAGCCACCTATACAAGATATGGAAGATTTGATAGCTTGGCTTCTTCTTGAAAGCTTGATGCCCTTTGTAGTTCCTTGATTGCTCTTCAACAAAGATTGCAAGTGATAGCTCTAAATCCAAACTCAATAGGTTCACAAGTGAAAGGCAAGTTTGGGAAAAACCAAAAATCTTAAGCTTGAAAGGGTTGCAAATTTGCTTGAGTGCTTAAGAGGGTTTTTCAAAAATCAAGAGAGAGGAAATAATCCTCTAGATATTGTATAAATAGTCTCTCCTCAAAATATGACCGTTTGGGGGTGTAGATAACAAAAATCAAATTTTAATTCAAAACCCAACGGCTCTTTTTTGAGCTGTCGCAAGGTTCTCGGAGTTCCGAGAACCATTCTCGGAGTTCCGAGAATTCTCGGAGTTCCGAGAAATATTCTCGGAGTTCCGAGACAACGGCCAGAAGAAATAAAATTTCTACTCGACCATTTCTCGGAGTTCCGAGAAATTTTCTCGGAGTTCCGAGAAAATGTTCAGATGCTACTGGACCTTTTCTCGGAGTTCCGAGGGAACTCTCGGAGTTCCGAGCTCGGAGCTCCGAGAAAAATTCTCGGAGTTCCGAGAAGCCTAAAAATCCGCAGTTTTTTATTTTTATTGCTTGTTTGATTTTTAGCTTTTGGAACTCAACTCCTATGGTTATTTTGGAATGTTTATGAGGGTCCCAACATGTTGGTCCACCACATAACCATTCACTAATGCATTTTAAGTTCTTAAGTGTTCTTTGAAAAATATTTTGAAAACACTTTGCCTTGACTTGGAAATCTAAAGAGAAAGAATGTACAATGATACCTATGTAGCTTTCAACTTCTCTTTAGTCTTGGTCTTCAATTGATCTTCCATCTTGTGTATGCTTGCTTGAGAGATGAGGTGAGCTTCACTTAGCTCCTTTGACTCTTGTATGGGATATCTCCAAGCATGACCATGTTGTGTGTTGGTTTCTTCAATGATCAATCCTATCTCAAACACAACACTTCAAAGCAAATTGATTAGTATTCAAAAACACAATCAATTATGTTTAGAATCATCAAAACAAGATAGGAGAGTAGACCCTTGGGCTTACAATCTCCCCCTTTTTGATGATGACAAACAAAATTGATTATGAGGTGTGTGTGGAGTGACATAGTAGGCAAGTGAATACTGGAACTCCCCCTCAATATATGCACACATATAAATGATACAAGTTATAAGCAAGTGGTGCATATAGTCAATTGAATAGATAATCAATTTCAAACTTCTCCCCCTTTTGTCATCGACAGAAAGGGTGTAAAAAAAAAAAAATTAGGAGTGGATAACTCCCCCTAAATCAATGCTTATGGTATAAAAATATATAACCAAGTAATGCACATATACCTGTTCATGATCGAGATGTTGACATATGTCAAGATGTTAGGTATTTTAATTAAAGTGAAGATACCTCTCCAACTTAGAAAAACTAAGAAGGCTAAGAATATCAATTGAGTGATTTTTAAGATTAAAAGTTTGACATCTCATTCATGCAGATACTACCAAACAAAGATTATATATATAAATACTATATAAATAAGCTGGTTAAAGGCACAAAGTATTTATTTGGCAATTTCTTTAATTTGATCCGCACTCCAAATGTTTAAGGCACTTCGGATATAACAAATTCTATCATCACTAAGGGGTTTTGTAAAGATATCCGCTAATTGATCTTCAGTGTTGATATATTTTAAGCAAATATCCCTTTTTTGTGAGTGATCTCTGATGAAGTGGTGCCTAATCTCAATGTGTTTTGTTCTTGAGTGTTGTATGGGGTTCTTTGTTAAGCATATAGCACTAGTATTGTCACATTGGATGAGAATATTTTCCATTTTGATTGCATAGTCCATCAATGTGCTTTTCATCCATAGGACTTGAGCACAGCAAGCTCCAGCTGCCACATATTCTGCTTCTGTTGTGGACAGAGCTACTGAATTTTGCTTCTTGCTAAACCATGAAACAAGTGATTTACCCAAGAATTGGCAAGTCCCACTAGTGCTTTTCCTATCTACTCTACATCCAGCAAAGTCTGCATCTGAATATCCGATGAGAGTGAAGGAAGATGATCTTTCATACCACAGTCCTAGACTTTGGGTTCCTCTTAAGTACTTGAAGATCTTCTTAACTGCTGATAGGTGAGATTCTTTAGGATCCGATTGAAATCGAGCACAGATACAGACAGTAAACATAATGTCTGGTCTGCTGGCTGTCAAATAGAGCAAACTACCTATCATACCCCTATACAATTTCTGATCCACAGATTTGCCAAATTCATCTTTTTCTAGCTTAGCAGTAGTACTCATGGGAATTCTTGATGTCTTACTGCTATCCATGCCATACTTCTTTAATAACTCCTTTGTATATTTTTCTTGATTTAAAAATATTCCATTTTTGTATTGTTTAATTTGGAGTCCTAAGAAGTAGGTTAACTCTCCCATCATGCTCATTTCAAATTCATTTTTCATTAAGGTTGCAAATTCATCACACAATTTTTGATTAGTTGAGCCACAGATGGTATCATCCACATAGATTTGGACAAGGAGGATATCATGATTTTCTCTTTTGATAAATAAGGTTTTATCCACCTTTCCCATCTCGAATCCCTTTTCAACTAAGAAAGTGCAAAGCCTCTCATACCAAGCTCTAGGAGCTTGCTTTAATCCATATAAAGCTTTATCAAGCCTGAAGACATGATTTGGATGTTTGAAGTCTTCAAAACCTGGAGGTTGCTCAACATACACTTCCTCTTGGATATAGCCATTTAGGAAGGCACTTTTGACATCCATTTGATATAGTTTAAATCCTTTATGAGATGCATATGCCAAAAGTATCCTAATAGCCTCCATACGGGCAACAGGAGCAAATGTCTCATCATAATCTATCCCTTCCTCCTGATTGTACCCTTGGGCTACAAGCCTAGCTTTATTCCTAGTGATAATTCCATTTTCATCCAATTTATTTCTATACACCCATCTCATGCCAATGACTGGATGATCACTAGGTCTAGGCACTAGCCTCCACACTTTGTTCCTTTCGAATTGACTTAGCTCTTCTTGCATAGCCATCAACCAATATTCATCCTTTTCAGCTTCCTTGATGGATTTTGGTTCTAATTCGGATAGGAACGCCAAATTGTTACTCACACTACGATAGTATGATCTAGTTCTTACTGGCAATGTGGCATCACCTAAAATTTGGGATTCAGGATGATCTACCAATGTTCTCCTATCCCTAGGCAATGAGTCATCAATTTCATTTTCTACTTCCTCACTAGGTAATGTATGACTTGTTGATGCATGAGGAGGAGCACTCAATTTTGGAAAAAGATGTTCAATGGGTTCATCCTCATCATGTGGCATTTCTTGTGATGTTGGCTTTCTTTCATCAAATGTCACATGCATGGATTCTTCTACTACTAGGGTTCTCCTATTAAATACTCTATATGCCTTGCTGTGAGAAGAATACCCTAAGAATATTCCATCATCCGATTTCCTATCAAATTTGTGTAGATTATCTTTGATGTTTAAAATAAAGCATTTACATCCAAACACTCTAAAATAGCTTATATTTGGTTTCAAGTTTTTCCAAAGCTCATAAGGTGTTTTCTTATAAATTGGCCTTAGATATACCCTGTTTATGATATAGCAAGCGGTGCTAACCGCTTCGGCCCAAAAATATCTAGGGAGATCATTTTCATGCAACATAGTTCTAGCCATTTCTTGGAGAGTTCGATTCTTTCTTTCTACTACTCCATTTTGTTGAGGTGTTCTAGGTGCGGAAAAATTATGTTTTATGCCATGTTCATTACAATAAGTGTCAAAATGTACATTTTCAAATTCAGTTCCATGATCACTTCTAATGTAAGAGATAGCAACACCTTTTTCATTTTGTATTTGATTGCACAATGTAAGGAAGTTTTCATAAGTTTCATCTTTGTGTGCTAGAAATATGACCCATGTGAATCGTGAGTAGTCATCCACAACTACAAACACGTACCTCTTTCCACCTAGGCTACTAGTTTTCATTGGTCCAAAAAGATCCATATGAAGTAGCTCCAAGGGGTAGGAAGTTGAAATCATATTTTTAGGTGCAAATGAGCTTTTCAATTGTTTTCCTAATTGACAAGTTCTACAAATGTGATCCTTGATGAATTTGAACTTAGGCAATCCTCTAACACTTTCTTTTGAGGAGAGGGTCGAAATGAGATCCATTCCGGCATGACCCAACCTCCTATGCCATAGCCAAGAATCCTCACTAATGGCATTTAGACAAGTCACATTTTGGAGTCTAAGATCATCTAGTCCAATTGTATAAATGTTATTGTCTCTAGACCCTATGAATTTTACTTCTCCATTTATCTTATTTTTAACAATGCATTTATCGGGATTGAAGACAACTTCAAAACCATTATCACATAATTGACTAATGCTAATAAGATTATGGGACAAGCCATCAACAAAGAGTACATCATGTATGGGAGAGGTAGAGTTACCTATGGTGCCTTCACCTTTGACTTTTCCTTTCTTGTCATCTCCAAAGGTAACTTCTCCACCATCCTTGAGTGATAGTGATGCGAATTGAGTGAGGTCTCCAGTCATGTGTCTAGAGCATCCACTATCAAGGTACCATGTGTTCCTCTTGTTGTGGCTTTTAAGGCATACCTACATATGAATAGGCAAGTGAGATCCCTTAGGTACCCAAATCTTCCTAATCTTGCTATGTTCATTTGTTTTCACATTAGAGTTCAACTTAATCTTATCTTGTTTAGCATGTAAGCAAGCAACCTTGTAATGACCTTCTAGACCACAATAAAAGCAAATTTTGGTACCGCTAGAAGAAACCTTTTCAAGTTTAGTTTTATAGTTGGATATTGTGGTGTTCCATTTATGTCCAAGTCCACTTTTGTCACTTGACATTCTTTGAAGATTTACAAGCCTATCCAATTTTAATGAACTATTTTCAAATTTTTCAAAAAGTTTCTTTAGTTCATCATACTCAAAAGATAATCTACCATTTTCATGCTTTAGATTGTTGTTTTCATTTGAGAGTTCTTGTCGGTTTTTATTTAAGATTTTGATAGAAGCATTTAACTCATGGATTTCTACTTTGTATTTTTCATTCTTATCATCTAAAAATTCATGATCCTTTTTTAACCAACCAAATTCTTTTGTCATGTTAGCAAGAGAATTTTCAAGTGATGCAATTTTATCAAATTGAATTTCAAGTTCATCATTTGCATTTTGTAGGGAATCAAGAACTTCTTGTAAAACAATAACATCATTTAAAGTGTTTACCTCATTGTTGTCGTTTGTTGAGGCCATGAAGCATACGTTCCTTGCTATCAAGCAATCTTCGCCATCATTTTGTTCGCCTTCGCTTTCAATTTCTTCATCCCACGTGGCGGTCATTCCTTTCTTGCCTTCTCTTCTCTTGAAGCGGTTGTTTGAAGTGGGTTCATTGTTGAGTGGACAATCCGGGCGAATGTGTCCAAGCTTCTTGCAACCGTAACATCGGGGTTGAGAAGACCCATCACCAAGTTCTTCTTTCTTCTTGAATGGGGGATTTGTCCTTCTATTTCTCATGCCTCCCATGTTCCTTTGCAAGAATTTGATCCTTCTTGTTAGGAGGGCAACTTCATCTTCCATGTCTTCTTTTGCATCTTCATTTTCACCTACATTACAAGCAAAAGCAATTCCTTTTCCTTTTTCGATTTTAGTTTCGATTTCGGGTGCTTTTGTTTTGAAAATCATTTCATGGGTGATCAAGGACCCTATTAGTTCATCTAGGTTCAATGTGTTCATGTCCTTGGCTTCGGTGATTGCGGAGGTTTTGGATTCCCAAGACAAAGGTAAGGACCTAAGGATTTTAGTCACTAAATCTCTATTGGAAAATTGTTTTCCAAGACCCCTTAATCCATTTACAAGATTGGTGAATCTAGTGTACATGTCGGCAATTGTTTCATCGGATGTCATTTGAAAGAGTTCGTATTGCCGAAAGAGATGGTTCATTTTAGATTCTTTTACTTGATTGGTTCCCTCATGGGTGACTTCTAAAGTGTCCCAAATTTCCTTAGCCGAATTCAAATTTGATACTCTATTGAATTCTCCGGGAGATAGAGCACAAATAAGAGAATTCATGGCTTTGGCATTATAATTCGAAGCTTGTTGTTCGGCTTCGGTCCAATCATTTAAATTTCTTGTGGGTAAGATGTATTCATTATTAATTGCTCTCCACATTTGATAGTCTTGGGTTAAAAAGATTTTCATTTTGGTTTTCCAAAAACCATAGTTTGTTCCATCAAAATAGGGTGGTCTAGTGTTTGAATAACCTTCATGGTGTTGAGGGTAGTTTGCCATTTTAGAATCTTTACTCTAGACCGGTTAGGGTTTTCTAAAAATTAGAGACGAGGCTCTGATACCAATTGAAATACTCAAGAGGGGGGGTGAATTGAATTTAACTCAATATTAGGCCTTTTGAAAAATATCTATAAACCCTAATTGGAATTTTTCTTCACTTAATTAAATATTTGGTTAGTGCAAATATAATTGAAAGAACAAGGTGAAATGCCAAGCCAAAACAATAATGGAAATGCAAGAGTGAGAAATGACACACCGATATATAGTGGTTCGGCCAACGGCCTACTCCACTCTACTCAAGGTCGCACTTGAGGGATTCCACTATTGGAGACCTCCACGATGCCCGGCTCCGAGGCGGTTACAATTCCAAGGGATATTAAACAAGGATGCCCTTACACCTTTACAAAGACTCTCCTTCTCCGCCGAGTTCTAAGCGGTTGCTCTCTAGGGAATTAAAAAAGGAATGCCCTAGCCACCTATACAAGATATGGAAGATTTGATAGCTTGGCTTCTTCTTGAAAGCTTGATGCCCTTTGTAGTTCCTTGATTGCTCTTCAACAAAGATTGCAAGTGATAGCTCTAAATCCAAACTCAATAGGTTCACAAGTGAAAGGCAAGTTTGGGAAAAACCAAAAATCTTAAGCTTGAAAGGGTTGCAAATTTGCTTGAGTGCTTAAGAGGGTTTTTCAAAAATCAAGAGAGAGGAAATAATCCTCTAGATATTGTATAAATAGTCTCTCCTCAAAATATGACCGTTTGGGGGTGTAGATAACAAAAATCAAATTTTAATTCAAAACCCAACGGCTCTTTTTTGAGCTGTCGCAAGGTTCTCGGAGTTCCGAGAACCGTTCTCGGAGTTCCGAGAATTCTCGGAGTTCCGAGAATTCTCGGAGTTCCGAGAAATATTCTCGGAGTTCCGAGACAACGGCCAGAAGAAATAAAATTTCTACTCGACCATTTCTCGGAGTTCCGAGAAATTTTCTCGGAGTTCCGAGAAAATGTCCAGATGCTACTGGACCTTTTCTCGGAGTTCCGAGGGAACTCTCGGAGTTCCGAGCTCGGAGCTCCGAGAAAAATTCTCGGAGTTCCGAGAAGCCTAAAAATCCGCAGTTTTTTTATTTTTATTGCTTGTTTGATTTTTAGCTTTTGGAACTCAACTCCTATGGTTATTTTGGAATGTTTATGAGGGTCCCAACATGTTGGTCCACCACATAACCATTCACTAATGCATTTTAAGTTCTTAAGTGTTCTTTGAAAAACATTTTGAAAACACTTTGCCTTGACTTGGAAATCTAAAGAGAAAGGATGTACAATGATACCTATGTAGCTTTCAACTTCTCTTTAGTCTTGGTCTTCAATTGATCTTCCATCTTGTGTATGCTTGCTTGAGAGATGAGGTGAGCTTCACTTAGCTCCTTTGACTCTTGTATGGGATATCTCCAAGCATGACCATGTTGTGTGTTGGTTTCTTCAATGATCAATCCTATCTCAAACACAACACTTCAAAGCAAATTGATTAGTATTCAAAAACACAATCAATTATGTTTAGAATCATCAAAACAAGATAGGAGAGTAGACCCTTGGGCTTACAATTGTCATATGTTCTCACCTTGGTCAGTTCTTCATTTGATTACCTTTCTCTGGTAACCATATTTCGTTCACTGATTATGAGCTTATCTTACCACCATTATTCATGTACCTTTGGTTAAGCTATAGGGATCCCTTGTATAGTCGTCATGCTGCCAGATTTTACCCAAAATATTTTGAGCATGACCGTTATCTTTTAGAGTTAGTTAAACCATGAGTTTACCTTACCTTGACTTTTTGTCTAGCCGTTATGCTGCTGAATTTTTCGCAGAACGTTTTGAGCATGACCGCGGTTCTTTAGAGTTAGGTAAACCATAAGTTTATCTGGTTACTACCCTTTTATAGCACTAGCACCATTATGCTGTCAGATTTTATCCAAAATACTTTGAGCATGATTGCTACTCGTTAGAGTTAGTTTACCTGGCCTTGATTGACTGTCTTGTATAGCCGTTATGCTGCTGAATTTTTCGCAAAACATTTAGAGCATGACTGCTATTCTTTAGAGTTAGTTCACCTTGTCTTGATTCCCATGTATAGCCTCAATTAGCTTAGAACTAATTTGTAGTGAGAACTTCTGGTTTGATAAGTCATATTTACATTCTTTCAGTTTCACTAGGTTAGTGGCATGTACGTGTCATTCTTGTGGTCACAACTTTTTCGTTACCCTTTGATTGTATACCTATTCTTTTGTTGTGTCATAGATTCGATTTGTGTATCTATTATTCATTAGGGTGTATGCTTGCCTGTATACCTGTTTCGTGTTGAGATCTGGACGATAGCTTGTCAATGTCCCTATGGCCATGGTCCATCATTTTGATCTCCTTGATCGTATAGTTGTTGGTATTCGTCATCAGATTTAGATCCAGTTTATGACCTACTTCTGTCATTCTATGGCTGTGGTCTATTTTCTGATCAGCTGATCATTTTTTTATCATTGATGAAAAATTTGAGGTCACCGATTGTATCCTCCCCCTATAATTGATCATCAAGTTTATCCTTATCATTTGTTTATGGATATCTCCATTATCTCATGATTTTGTCTTGTCTTAGTGTTAGGTTTAATCATGGCGAACAATGTGTTGAGGAGCTGGATAAAGGAGACTCTTAAAACTCTTCCGCGTGAGCATTTAGAGAGGAGTATGGCTGAGAAGTTTATTAGTGCATTCAATCATTTGAGCATACTCGGTATAGACTGGAAATTTCTCCAAGCAGCTGCCAATCTTTGGGATCCTACTCTTCATGTCTTTAGATTTGGTTCCTTTGAACTTTGTCATATCATTGAGGATTGGTGCGTCTTATTAGAGCTCCCATCGGAGAGACTCTGGGTCCAACCTCTGAGCCCAGATGAACCTCATTCTCTTTTCTGTAAATTGTTTAAAAATTCCACGGTTGATGCTCTGTCATATTTTACGGACACAAGTCTGGGAGTCCAGGATCTCATCATACTTTTTTCAAAAACGTCGACCCAACTGACTTCCGTTTTCAGAGTTGTAGCGTAATGCTTTGATTTTTGGTGTCTTTGCGCGTTATGTCCTTCATGGAGATTCTTATAATGCTCCTTTGGCCTTGTTAGCTGTGGTGGATCAAATTAATGAAGGAAGGAATCCTGTCCCCACCATACTAGCAGAAACTTTCTCCGGACTGGACCTTATTGCTCGTCAGGAGGTTCATGATAATTTCTTTGGGTGTGTAAAACTGTTATATGTGTGGCTTTGTGAAAAACTCACTATCCTCCAGCCAAAAAGCCACGACAAGTACACCCTGAAGGATTTTTTGTCTTGGCAACCAATGGCCAACCAACCGCAATCCATCGATGAGTGGTGTAATTGGTTACAGCACATGGAGAAAGATCAGTTTCGATGTGTGAGTCATCCGTGCTTGCAAGTTATCACTAGCATTTACCCATATCCATTTGTTTATCTTATGGGTTTAGAAAAGTCAACCTTTTATGCACCAACCCGTTTGCTTCATCAGATCACGGTATATTCCTGTCCTCCCGGAACTGTAACACCTCCTCCTTGTGAAAAACTGTCTCTTGGTCTCATCAATACCATTGTAGCTGCTTGGAAAAATAAGGTCATGGAGAAGAGATTTGCCTTAACATCTAAGGTTCGATGTGGGGATTGGAGAGCCTTGAAGATTCTTTTCAGGAAATTGTCATTTTAATTTATTCAAATTTCATTATAAACATTTACTTTCATCCAATTGTAAGCAGAAGTTAAAATTTTGGCAGATATACCCACAGTTTAATTTGAATTAATGAAATGTGTCTGAGTTTCATCTTATCTCTATTTGATCGAAATATTTTATTCCAATTGTCAATGTTTTAATCTAGTGTTTATACTTCCATATCAGGATTTTAAAGGTAAGCAATCATAGCTCCCAAGAAAACCACAATCTTAAAACCAACCTGGTCCCGTCAGTCTTCTGATTCCAGGCTGAGCAGACAATCTTTGTCGCCCGTTTCAATTACTTCTCCTATATTACCTTTATCAAATTTTCGAAAAACACTTTCTCCTATCCAACCTACTCCTAGCACAACGGCTGATTCAGTGGACCTCATGATAGCTATACAAGAGATGTTGAGAAATATGTGTCGAGATATAGCAGGACTGAAAGATGAAGTGATCCATCTGAAAAATCAGAATACTGAAAAAGTCTACTTCTAGAGATCCTGCCATTCAACCTCCTCCGGCCATATCTCCTAACCTCACCAGACCAGTCATCCCTCCCGTAGAGATCGATCTGGAAGAGGAGCAATATGCCGAAGAGTATTATGTCCCTCAGATAAACAAGGAAAAGGAGTTGTTTGATATGTATGAGAAGATGGCTCGTGACATTGAGAGCATGAAGGTTCAAGATTCCAAGGGGTTCGATATTTCTGAATTCCTGATATCCCCCGGTGCCATATTCCCACCTAAGTTCAAGGCGCCTGACTACGATAAGTATGATGGAGTTGGGTGTCCGAAAAACCATGTAAGGTGATTCATCATTCTTTTTCAGCAGCATGGCCTAAATCAAGAGCAGATGGCCCGGTTATTTCCCTTGTCTCTTATAGGGGTGGCCAAAAGATGGTTTTTGAGGTTGAAACCTGAAGAGATCAGGACACTCGAAGAGATCTCTAGCCGGTTTGTCGAACAATTTTCTATGGAAGAAGGGATCGAGATTACTAAAAGAGATCTGAAGCAGTTGAAGCAGAATCCTCAGGAGACTTTCACATCGTTCATCAGGCGCTGGAGGCACAAATCTGCCCAACTGAGCCAGAGAATGTCAGAAGAGGACCAGATAAAGTTAGTCCTCAAAAGCTTGTCTCCCCAGTATTTTCACTTCTTGGCACCGCAGCACTACCAGAATTTTGATCATTTGATCAAGACTGGCACCCAGACCGAGGATGTTATTGCCAAGGGCCTTAGAGCCAAGACTTTGTCTGATATCCGAGAAGGGAAGAGGCCTATGATCCAAACAAAGGAAGTCCATGCGGTCAATTATACCAGACCTGTGGCGAAACCTATTGCAGAAGTTGTCAGACCAGTGGTAAAGAAGCAGTTCAAACAATTTGACCCATTACCGTATCCATTGCCCATGATACTTAAGAAATTAATCAGAGATAAGAATATCAGACTTCCAGATATCAGACCTACACCTAATCCACTACCTGCAAGCTGGAGAAGGGATCAGTACTGCGAATATCACAGAGGCCCTAGGCATTTGACTGAGAACTGTTTGGCTTTGAAGCACGCGATTCAAAACATGATCGATAAAGAAGAACTTGCAGTTGAAAGGCCGAATACTACTCAAAATCCTCTTCCCAACCATCGTGCCTTTGCTCCTCCTGCTACTAATGCCATCTTTGTAGATGAGCCCATCCTTGATCCATCTGCTCTCATTTGCGCTATCACGTCAGATAAATATGTTTTGAAGTTTGACGATGAGGAGCTCAAAGAATTCAAAGAAAAAGAGCCTTATGTGTTGTCGTTTGACGACACTGAGCTTGCTGAGTCATCTTCATCCCATTCTTATGCGCTTCAGAATGTTGGTATGGAAAAAACAAAGAAAGCTACCTATGTTCTAAGGATGGAGGACTTTGAAGAGGAAAACATTAGTAATACACCATATGTTGTCAGAGCAGACAAAAATGAACTGCTGTGGCTAGATGATCAATGTGACGAGATGCGTCACATGACCAGAGGTGGACGAGTATTCAAACCTCCGGAATTGAGCGTAGAAAATCCAGCAGAGGTTGCAAGAAACACAGGAAATCAGAGGCAGAATAAGATGCACACAGACGAAGAAGATGAGAACTTGTTAAAGCAGCTAAAAAAGAGTCAGGCTAATATCTCAGTATGGGGTTTACTCATGGCCTCATCAAAGCACAGAAAGCTAGTCCTTCGAGAGCTTAATGCAGCATAAGTTTCTGTTAACACCACACCCGACGAGCTTGTTAGTCTCGTGGCCATGGCTAGAGCAGCAAGTCATTTACTAATGACGATTTTCCTCCTGAGGGCCGAGACCATACCAAACCTCTTAAAATCACAGTCATTTGTAATAAGAAGAAGGTGCCAGAGGTGTTGGTTGATAATGGTTCTGCGCTGAATGTTTGCCTGTTAAGCACCGCAACAACCCTTGGCTTCGGTCATGAGAGCTTTATTCCATCCGAACAGGGTATTCTGGCATATGATGGCACTCGCAGAGATGTAATCGGGACTTTGGTCACCGAGATACAGATCGGAGGAGATAACTTTGAGATAGAATTTCAAGTCTTGGATATTAAGGCTTCATTTCTACTGTTACTTGGCCGCTCGTGGATGCACAAGGTCGGGGTTGTCCCCTCTACTCTTCACCAAAAGCTGAAGTTTATTCGCAGGAACAGAGTGATAACTGTAAAGGGGGATCCAGACCTTGAGATAGGGCAGATTACTCCAGATTTGACTGCGGAAAAATTTGAAGATGTGAGTTTGACTGAGTTTTCGTTAGAGGTGACTGCGATCACTTTCGAAGAGGCTATGAATGAGGAAATTTGTTTCCTAACCAGCACGAATTCGAATGTCATCCGGATGATTCACCGACAGGGGTATATACCAGGTGCTGGGTTAGGCAAATATCATCAGGGTTTGATCGAGTTTCCTGTGTTCAAAACATTCAATGGTTTGTTCGGGCTGGGATACAAACCTACAAAGAAAGAAATCATAGAGATGAAGCAGTTAATGCTGAAATGGGCAAAAAACCGTCGCCGTGGGTTAGGATTACCAATGACGCCTATTGATTTGACAATGAATGGCCGATTCCGAAAAGAAGGCGCGGCCTTTCCTTTCTGTGGCTTTATTGAGATTTGGTTGGATGTGAGTACAGGGCAGATGCTTCCGGGGGTCGAGATTTTCTTTGATCTTGAGCTAGAAGATGAGCCGATGGGTGCGCAGATTACAAAGATAGAGTCTGAGATTGACTGGGCTGACCGCATGGAGCCAAGCCATCGAAATTCACTTTTCCAAGAAGGGTCACAGACTGTGGCCATGATTGACAGGAGCTCGCTGGTACTAGACCCAACTCGCCTTATCACCCCGGCTGAGGAACCTCTGACTAACTGGACTTCTCAAGTCCTACCCAGTTTATTTTCCAGTACAATTGTATCCCTTCAAAAGAGTCAGTTGTCCGTAAGTATGTGTCAGCCTCCGAGTTTGATTCAGAGTCTATTTCTTCTAATGAGTCTTTTGATGCAGGTACCATAGAGGACTATTCTCCTGAGGTCGGTGGCGGTTCTTCTTTTTCTGGCGATATTGAGCTGGAGACTGTTCATAATAAAGCATCTGATGTTGTTTTCTCACATAGTTCTGAGTCAGTTGACATTAGTGTCAACATATCCATCGAGTCTGTAAAAATGAGTCCAACGTTCATTGTAAACCCCGAAGAGGGTAATTCATCTTCTGATGTATTTGATTCAAATTTCAATGAAATAAATGATTCTTCTCCTGTGTACATTCGTGTCTCTGTTTCTATTTCATCTACTGAATCTGCTTTAAAATCTAATAATCTTAAGAATAACAATCAAGACTCCCCCTCTGACAAGGATGCTGACGAAACCCCCCCTGAAATCAGACATCTGATTCAACAGGAGGGGAGTCGCCGGGCAAAACCGCTTGAAGAGGAAATTGAGACCGTGAATATCGGTGAAGAAACCTCGGCTCTAGAGATTCGGATTGGCAAAACTTTATCTCCTGAGGACCGCGATGAATTGATCACCCTGCTTAAAGAGTTCAAGGAAGTATTTGCTTGGTCATATGATGACATGCCAGGATTAAGCGAGGAAATTGTTCAGCATCGCTTACCCTTAATCCTTGGTGCTAAACCAAAGAAGCAAAAACTCTGAAAACTGAGAACTGAATGGGAGATGAAAGTTTATGAAGAAGTAAAGAAGCTGTTAGAAGTAAAATTTATCCAAGTAGTGGAATATCCTGAATGGCTTGCAAATATTGTACCGGTGCCCAAAAAGGACAGGAAAGTTCGAATGTGTGTCGATTTTTGAGACCTGAACAAGGCAAGTCCTAAAGATGACCTTCCTCTTCCAAGCATTGATCTTCTGGTGGATAACACTACCGGGCATGAATTTTATCCTTTATGGATGGGTTCTCAAGTTACAATCAGATTAAGATGGCACCTGAGGACATGATGAAGACAACGTTCATTACTCAGTGGGGTACTTATTCGTTTGGTTTGAAAAATGGCGGTGCTTGTGGACCCCGATCTGAGGATGATGAGGAAATGAGTCCCTACATCCTCTAGATCTCCACAACGTGAACGAGAGCTCTGCCAAGGAACTCTCGAAACTGTTGCCACCCTCACAGCATAGCATGAGTGGCGATATAAAAAGAAAGAGATACATCTTGATCCGGAGCCATGGCTCGAAACCAAGATATATCTAAAAATAACTCAGAGTCGCCATCCATGGATACGCCATGGAACCAAAACAAATGCTCTGTTTACAATGGATAACCAGAGATACAAAAGGTCCGTGCCTGATGACGAATGGAGAAGGTCCGAAGAGCACCCCCAATTCGCCCGAGTGCGAACACTTGGTCTCTTATGCCATTTAATATTAACCTTGAAGAGTTTCAGGCGAAAATCATATGAAATGGGAACACGCATCTCCGAGAAAACGTCTATCTAATCATGCATGTCTCGGAGATGAAAATAAGCACACACCAAAAGAACCGAAATAAATGTCACTTAAGAATAACTAGGTTATGAATGACATGCCTAATAGGTGTCTAAGTTCTGGTGGACGAACACATGCATGCTACCGCTAAAAGTATAAGGTCTGCACAAGAAAGTAAGAAAACACAACAGAATATACAACATAACAACACAACGAATCCTAAGACTCTAAACGATTTAGCCCGAGTCCTTGGATGGTCTGATGTTCATTCAAAGAAGCCTACGTATCCCCGCCTCCACGAGAATCAAGGCAACGTAGTTCTTCGCGCCTATTCTAAGCTATGATGCCTAAGACACCTAGACCTCTATCCTAGACTCGATCTAAAAGACTGGACTAGTTATTAAAGTTTCTTATACGATTATTTAAATTCCAATGGATTGTAGATTTCAGGACACCCTATATGCCCTAACTAAATGCAGGTTAGCCCTAAGCTAATGCAGGTGGTTCCTACAACCTACGTGTAACTAGGCTGTGAGTCCTAAGGAAAACAATGGAATCACTAGCGCATCCTAGACCTAGTCATCAGTCGGCGATGTGAATCGCCAACTGACCGGACGGAGGCGCAAAAAACCCCTAACTCTAACACAAACACAAACAAACCACACAACACATCAAAGACAAACTCATAACTCTAAAAGAAAATCTCTATCTAGGAGAAACTCCTAACTCTAGAGGAAGAGCTTTTTGAAAGTACGGTTTTAAAGGTTTTTGAAAGATTTTCAAAGTTTATTTACAAAGTTTGGCTGGACTTGGGATATGGATCCCAAGCTGCACTACGTACCTCGTGGAAGAGGATCAAGCCAACGTAGTTCGAAAAGAAACTTTCCTACTACGCTCCTAAAACTCAACACTTTAGATTTTTTTTAGGCTTTTGATGTTTTAAAATTTTTGGTGATTAAAAGTGTGTTAACACCCTTTCGGCTAAAGGGGATTCGATAGAAGAGCCTCTATACCCACCATATCACGGTAGGGTATTAAAGAGAGAAACGGGATCCCTAAAGCCTTGGGGGAAAGAAGACAAACAAGAGAACTAAAATCCGATACGAGAAAAAATAATCTCAAAGAGATGACCAAAAGCTGACGAGGCTTAGCCAGAATCCAAAAGAGACGAGTTCTGACCTGCGAGGGAAAACCCTAAATAAACGAGAGATGAAAAAAAAACTTCTAACCCAAAGGCCCAACTTCTAAATGAAAAGGGACAGACAAAAAAAACTCTACAAGAAGATCCATTAAACAATCGGTCACTAAGGAAGGGTCCTAACTGGTTAAACACTCTAAGAGGAGGGAATCCCTTATCCTGCAAAAACTCTAAGGCAAGAAGGGAAGGGGTTGGCTCAAGAAACATTCCGTCATTGCCGAACCCGACAATATACGTTCCCAAAATCAATGAGATCTTGAAATACAAAGAGATTCCTGAGGAACGAGCAAAGAATAGTCCCGGAAAGAAATGAAACCCCTCAAACCCTGTGAAGACCCTAAGATGGGAAAAATGATAAGAAGGGCAAGGGGTTGGCTCAAGAAATATTCTGTCATCACCACCTAAACCCGAGGGAAGCGTTCTAAAAAAATCGATGGAATCCCTTGATCAATGAAACCTGAAAATGCACAAAGAGTAATCTTAAAGAACTGAGGTAGATCGAAAAAGACAAAGATGATCCTAAAAATCCTAAGGAACCATGAATCTGAGAAGATTACAAGAACCTTACAATAATCCCAAACATCGAGGCAAGGCCTGAAAGAGAGTCGAAGAGAAAAAGGCGAGGGGCTTGCCGCTTTGATTGACTTGCTCCATAGGAAACGAAGTCAACTCGACTAAGAGGGATGAACTATCCCGATCGGCCTGTTCTACGAGGAATGAATTCTGTTAGAGTAGGATGAAAAGATGATCCGAGCCCATACATGCCTTAAAAAAAAACAACCATGTCATCCAATACCAACAATAAAGGGGCAAGATAAACCAACCCACGAAATCACTATCTCAGCTGAGGCAACCCAATGCTAACACAAGCCTCACACTTGCACACTATTTGGTCTGAACTAAGGAGAGCTAGACAATGCTGAGATTGCAAAAAATAACTCTATGGTTTCAATTCGTATATGAGAATATTACTTTTTTATTTAAGAGAGGACAAGGAATGGGAACAGAGAAAGCAATTATAAGCATAGATAATTCCTAATATTAATATCGATCCTCCAAAATATGTCAAGAATTAACCTCCCCATAGACATGCTCTCAACATGAATCACATCCATTTTCATCCAAAATCCCCTTTGAATACAAGTGTTGGAAACATGCAATCCGAACCAAAGCATGACTTAGAGAACAAAATTAGGATTGAAGTACATGAACTAGACCCCATCTATTCAGATTGAATAAAATATGGATTTGGCCATACGTGAAACAAGCTTAACATGACCTACTTTCTCAAATTCCGAACAAAAAGCAGGTTTAAAAATAATGAGGAATAACCAAATTACAAAAGTAAACAAGCACTGTGTCTTTGGATTTTGGACGTGAACATCAAAACGAGGACCAGGAACAGAACTCAACAACTTTCCCTAATGAACATGATTTCCATAGTATGCAGAGATTAGACCAAACCAAGCAATAGTCGATCAAATAAGCAAAATCATGGTCTGATGGGATCCTTAGTTCATTCCTCAAACTCAAAGGTTTTTTTATAATGAAATCTGCTAAAAATAAGCAAGGCAAAAAATTCCATAAATCAAATCTTTTCAACACATTTTAGGGCACTAACATTGAAACGAAAATTAATAGGATGAATAGAAAAACATGATTTCTAAAACACAATCAACCAACCTTATAGATGAACAAATTCGAAATGAGCTGAACAAGAGAAAATACCTTGTTCAAGGGACCTTCGTCAGATTCGAGCTTATCTTATTTCCATTCCTTCTGCAAACGAATGAGAGCTTGATGGTGGAAAATGTTCACAATGGTGGTAAATATGGGTTATATGAAAGGGGTTTCCAGTGATGGCTGCTATGGTGATGGTTGGATTTGGGTTTCAACGACCTGAAATTAAAAGGAGAAATGAAGAGGGTTTCAATGGAAGAAGAGTGGAGAGGTGGCTGAGGTGGTTGTAGAGGGGAAGATGATGGTGGATCTTAGTGTTAGGGGAGAAGATGGAGGAGAATTGGGAAGATGGCCAACGGGTCCCTCTTTTTCTCTCTATTTTCTCTAACTCTCTCCCTCTCTCTGTTTGTCTCTCTCTCAGATTTTTGCAAAAGCCCTCCTCTCTGCTTTTCTTTCTCTGCTAAATAAAAACTCCTTTTCTATTTTTGCAGCCCATTAACATATAAATCTCCTTCTCTTCTCTTTGCAAACGGTCTTCTTTTCTATTAATCAAAACCCTCTCTGCAAAAACCTAGGAAACCTCTTCTTTCCTAATTTCCCAAGACCCGAACTCTGATGGCACTATTCAAGCTATTCTTGCAGACTCCTTCTCCAAGACAGAGGAGAACTCTCCCTTTCTATGAATCCTTGCATTGAGGGATGGTGGTCGAAGTTGCAAATGGAGATGGGTTTCTGGTTTGGAGCTGGTTTGATGGGCGACAATGGATATGGGTTTCTGGTTCGGAGTGGGTTTGACGGTCGGGTAGATGGAAATGGTGGAGGTGGAGACAGATCTGGGCGGGACGGAGCTCGGTGGATAAGGGTGATGGATACGATGTTGAGGTGGAGGAAATATCAGCCGGAGATGGGGTATTGGCCGATGGAAGAGTGGAGAAGAAGGCAGAAAAAGAAGAGAAAAAATAAAATAAAAACAGGGGAGGTTGATGGGTTTGAGATGGGGGTTGAAGAAGATGGTGGAGATTAAGGTGGTGAAGTGGACGGTGGGGGGATGTGAGTATGGCCGGATTCCGGGTAGGGTGGTAGGGATCGTGGCTTGGTCAGGAAAAATCGGGGATATTGCAGAGGTGAGGGTTTGAGGAGGTGGTTTGAGGTACGATGGTGGTCGAAGGTCTGAAGAAGGGGGTTTGGTTTGGAAAATGGGTTTGGGTTTGAGGAGGTGGTTTGAGAAGAGGGTGGTGGCTAGTGGTGGAGGTGGAGGTAAAAAGTGGAAACGATGGCTGAAATTGAGGCAAGTAGAGAGGATGGGAATGGGTTTGGGAGCTGCTGTTGGGTCAAGGTGGGGAAAACGGCTGGAGCTCCAGCGGCCTTGCCGGATTCAATGGATTCTTGGCCGTAGATGGGGTTCGTGGTGATCGGAGTAGAGGGGGTGGTAGAAGAGAAAAAGAAGGTGGTGGTAAAAGGGTTTGGAGGTGGAGAACTGGGCATGGATCGAGGCTTGCTGGCGATGGCGGCGAGGTGTAGCCGTGGGGGAGAAAATGGTGGCCAGCCACCAAAAAAAACCCTCATCCCTCCTCTCTCTGCCGTTCTTGCAGCTGCCCTTCTCCCTCTCTTTTCAGAAAATGTGGCTCCTCTCAAACCCTAACTCGTTTCCCTTTTAAGGGAAATGATATACTCACACACCCCCTCATTTTCCTAGGGACAGCCACCTCCTATGATGCACTTATGACTACTCTTTTTACACTACAAGGAGGGGTCCTGGGTAAGAGCAAGGGTACAAGCCCAAAAAGGAAATGATATATCACACCCCTTTTCTCTCTGGACAACCCATTACTGAAAATTTGAACTGGTTTTTCAGACTCCAGCACAACCCCTTCTTTGGCTAAATCGCCACCCTTCTGAACTTGTACCACGACACTTTCTGAAGTTTGCTCGCCGGGCAAATTAGCTCGGATTTCGATGAAATTTTGCAGAGACCTCGATGGGACCCTAAGCTAACCTAGGGCACAATTTGGGACCTCAGAACACTAGTTTATTAGGGTAATTATTTAAAACAAGACGTAAAAGGGTTCGGTCAAAATGGGGTGTCTACAGTGCTACATATCAGAGAGCCACTATGACTCTTCTTCATGATATGATTCATAAAGAGGTCGAGGTTTACGTTGATGACATGATCGTAAAGGGGACAACTCGGCCTGAACACACTATTGCCCTAAGAAAGTTCTTTGAGCTGATCAGGAAGTATCAGCTTCGTCTGAACCCGAGTAAATGTGTATTTGGCGTTACATCAGGAAAACTCTTGGGGTTTATGATCAGCGAAAGAGGAATAGAGGTGGACCCGCAAATGATCAAGGCGATCCAAGAAATGCAGCTGCCTAAAACAGAAAAGCAGATCCAAGGTTTTCTTGGAAAAGTTCAGTATCTGAGACAATTCATAGCACATCTGACGATGACGTGTGAACCCATTTTCAAGCTTCTGAAGAAGAATTTCACAAAAAAGTGGAATGCAGAATGTCAGGAGGCCTTTGAAAAAGTAAAGCAGTGCCTATCCTTACCCCCTGTTCTATCACCTGTCATTCCAGGCCAGCCGTTGTTTTTGTACTTCTCTATCACAGATACAGCGATGGGTTGCAAGCTGGCTCAGTAGGATCCAGAAATTAAAAATGAGAGGCCCATTTACTGCATCAGCAAGAAGATGCTGGAGTATGAATTGAAGTACACTGTTTTGAAGAAGACTTGTCTAGCATTAGTTTAGGCCACCCAAAGGCTTAGTGTAGACACCCTCATTTTGCTCCGCTTTAATCAACAAAGAAGTCAGTGTTTTTCTATCGGTTTTCTAGTGTCTCTTACATTTTTAAATCTTTTTGGTCCTTCCCGTCATATTTTGCGTTTTTCGGCTAATTGTTGAGAGGGTTGTTCGCAAGAATCAAAATGAAATCCTAGTTGGGCAACCAAGAGGGGGGTGAATTGGTTGGGTATTAAAATTTCTACTCTTTTAGTATTTCTTTTCAAAAGACTACTAACACTTGTTAATTACTCTTTGGTTAGTAAAGGTTAGCAAAAATGAAAGTAGAGGAATGAACAACCACAAAGCAAATAAGAAAAGGGGAAGAGTAATAAAAGAGATACCACACTAAGATTTATAGTGGTTCGGTCTTATGACTCCAAGACCTACTCCACTCTTTCCAAGTTTGTGTCCTTGAGGGAATCCACTAAAAGTATGATTCTTGGTACAACAAAGAAGGCTCCGCGTCTTCAACACTTGCCCACGAAGATGGCTCCGCGTCTCCGAGCACTCGCCAATTTCAAGGGGTTTAATATTGGTGCCCTTTCCACCTTTACAATGATTTTCAAATTACAATATGTGAATGCCTTCACTTAAGGCTAATACATCACTTCAATACAAGAAATCTTCTCCAAATGATTTGCAAGTGAGCTTGATGAGAACTTCTCCAATGATGGGATTGCAAGTGAGCTTGGGAGATCTTCAAAGATGTTGAAGGCAAGTGAGCTTGAGTGATTCTTCTTCAACTAGATTGCAAGTAGGCTAAAGGAAATCTTCTTCAAGGTAGATTGCAAGATTTTGGACAAAGAAGAAGAAATTTTTGTAAAGATTGCTTGCAAACTTAAATCACACTTAGGGTTCTTTTCTCAAGCTTGCAAAAAATCTTAGAATGATGAAAATAAACTCATATATATAGCCCCTTAGAAGATATAACCGTTGGAGGACATATTGGGCATTTTTTGGGTTTTGAAAAATAAAAAAAAGAACCAGCCGCAACTCCCAACGGTCATATTTTCCCGACGCCAGACGTCTGGTTGCTTCTAGGGATTAACCATATGATCGGGCAAACCTCTGCCGCAAGGTCTGGTTTGCAAGTTCACTTATCAAATGAATGAGTTTTTCTCTGAATTTTTGTACACATATGTATTGATATTAGGGAAGATTATGTACCAAAATTTAGCTCATTTGAAAACCGTTTGGGTCCCTTTTTGATCCACCAGATGATCGGACCAGACTTCTGCCGCAAGGTCTGGTCTGCAACTTTGGCTAGTAAATGAATGAGTTTTCTTCCCAAATTTTGTACATATCAAGGTAGGTATGAGATAAAGGTGTGGCCAAAATTTCAGCTCAATCGGAAAACATTTGGGTCCCTTCGTGATAGAAAAGCAAATGGTCTTAATTATGGTTTTCAAAGGATGTTTGGATTTTTTGCGTTAAAAAACACTTTGAAAACACTTTGAAAATACTTGCAATCTTGTTTTAAAGATGATCTCCATTTGACCTACTCTTGAATAGTCCTCTTGAGTCCGATGGTTGAATGAGCATGCTTATCCTTCCTTGTACATGCTTGTTCTTTCGTCTTTAATTTGACTTAGCTCTTAATGACTCCATCTTGATGTTGATTGCTCTTCTCTAAGGTTCAACTTGATTTGTCTTTGTCCTTCTTGGTTGACGGATCTTCACTATGCCTTTGATCACTATGTTCTACCTTGTTGTCGATCTTAGTAATCTAAGTTTCCTGTATGAGCTTATCATGGTAGAATCATTAGTACCAACCTACTTCGATCAATGTGGGTTTGTTGTCATCAAAACAATGAGTAGGGCCACACATGGGAACCCTTGGGCTAACATTCTCCCCATTTTTGATGATGACGAACTCATATTGATCGGAGGCAAGGAGCTTCCCTAAATGGAATGATAAAAGCATAATATGCTCCCCCTCAATTGTGGATCCATTTTACTTGCCATTTCAAAGTTATATGATTGCAATTGTAAGATTAGCACTAAGGTATATGAAATAACATTTTTAAGCAAGTATAAGCACAAACTCCCCTTGAATCATATGAGTGTACGTTCCCCCTCAAATTATGCTATCAATAATGAGGTAGCACATAAATTGGGTAGCATGTTACTGTTTTTCTCCCCCTTTTGGCATCACCAAAAAGGGAAATCTTAATATACATATATATATATATATATATATATATATATATAAAAGTAACACACATATGACATATTCATGGTTTAGATGGCGGCAAGTGGCCGAATGAGTTAGGTGTATTAATTTAGGGTGAAGGTACGACCTCCCTCTTATGATCTAAAAGGGCTAATGGCACCAATTGATTGGCTTTTAAAATTTAGGGTTACCATCTTGACCATGAAGCCATTTACCAAACAAGGGTGATAATAGATAGGTAGATAGAGATAGACAAATAAACCAACATACATGAAAATCCACCACAAACCAAGCAACATCCATACAAAGTAAGCAACAAAATCCATGGGAATCCATCAAGTCATAGCTTGATTGTTTTTTTTTTTTTTAATTAAACATCACAATCCATGTATCATTGAGGGATAGAAGATAGATCAAATTGAACGCCAAATAATTCATTCATTTCATGTAACCCTTTGAGTACAGGAACCGTATAGCAAAAGGACACAATCATAACAAAAGTCACATGGGTGAGGTCTATAGACCAATACATCAATATCCGACTCAAGCTTTACCCATGGCCATACAAAAAACAGATGAGCACACAAACGACTCTAGTGACAAGGAGAAAGGAAACGAGTCGTAAACAAAGAGTCAAAGCAAACTAATCCTAAGTAGATGCAAAAGGAACTTTTAAGTCAGAATCAAGGTAGAGCTACAGGAACTTTTAAGTCAGAAGCAACTTTGAGTGCGCATCCTTTTTTTTTTTTTTTTAAATCTGTTCAAGTCTAGACGTCTGCCCAGACGTCTGGATGAGTCCATCAACTCATAAGTGGGAATTTGAGTGGGGTTGATTTTTTTTGGTATTTTTCCTTACTCATATTTCTTAAAACACACTATATTTTTTGTTTGGATATTGATTTTGAGTTTGAAAATTTCAAAAAATGTGTGTTTTTGAAAACCTTTTTAAGTGTTGAAAGTCAAGTAAAATTGCATGAAATGAGATTGACACCATGATGAGTGAGTTTGCTGAGGTTGACGATGTTCGCAACTTACAAATAATCTTTTTAACATGTTGGGATAATAAGATTAGATCCAAGTGACAAAATTCTCATTTTGGGTGCATGGATGGATATTTGAGTATTTTTTACCAAAAGTGAGATTTTTGGGAATCCATTGAGTTGGATATGTCATAATCATTTCATAGGCTTCATGGGCTCACAAACAAGACAAATGCAGGCAAATTTGATCTCAAAGCCCCCCCTTTTTTTTATAACTACTTAGTCAATTCTTTCACTTGATCTCCACTCCAAATGTTCAAGGCACTTCTTATATCACACATCCTCTCTTCACTTAGGGGTTTTGTGAAGATATCGGCAAGTTGGACTTCAGTATTGATGTATTCCAAGCATATATCCCCCTTAAGTGCATGATCTCTAATGAAATGGTCCTTATTTCAATGTGTTTTGTTCTTGAATGTTGTATAGGATTTTTTGTTAAGTTGATAGCACTAGTATTATCACATAAGATGGGAATATTATGCAATTTAATACCATAGTCCATCAATGTGTTCTTCATCCAAAGGACTTGAGCACAACAAGCCCCTGCAGCCACATATTCAGCTTCAGTAGTGGAGGTGGCTACGGAGTTTTGTTTCTTACTAAATCATGAGACAAGAGATTTTTTAAGAAACTGGCAAGTCCCACTAGTGCTCTTTCTATCAATCCTACACCCAGCAAAGTCGGCATCCGAAAATCCAGTGAGGTTGAATTCACTAGTCCTTTCATACCACAAGCCAAGACTTTGGGTGCCTTTAAGATATTTGAAGATTCTTTTTATTGCAGATAGGTGAGACTCCTTTGGAGCAGACTGAAACCTTGCACATAAACAGACACTAAACATAATGTCTGGCCTAGTGGCAGTCAAGTAGAGGAGACTACCTATCATACCCTGTAGACACCCCATTTTGCTCTACCTTAATCGATAAAGAAATTAGGGTTTGTTTTCCGTCGGTTTTCCAATGTCTTTCTTTCCCGCATCCGTTTGTTACATTTCTAAATATTTTTGGTCATTTCCGTCGTGTTTCGCATTTTCCCGCTAAATGTTGAGAAGGATTATTCAGAAAAATCTAAACTAGGGAGAATTTGTACCCGTTTGTGTGGGACCCGCTGGTGTGGGACCTGCTAGTGTGGGACCTGCTAGTGTGGGACCCGTTTGTGTGGGACCCGCTGATGTGGGACCCGTTTGTGTGGGACCCGCTGATGTGGGACCCGCTTGTGTAGGGCCCGCTGATGTGGGACCCGCTTGTGCGGAACCCGCTGATGTGGGACTCACCATTAGCATGACTTAACTTTCTCTACCATTTCCACTAACTTCATTTTTTCCTTTAAAATAACACCATTATCTCCATTACCATTATATATTCCATTATCCCCACCACCATTCCCACCATTACCATTATATATTCCATTATCCCCACCACCATTCCCACCATTACCATTATATATTCCATTATTCCCACCACCATTCCCACCATTACCATTATATATTCCATTATCCCCACCACCATTCCCACCATTACCATTATATATTCCATTATTCCCACCACCATTCCCACCATTACCATTATATATTCCATTATTCCCACCACCATTCCCACAATTACCATTGTTTATTTCCATTATTCTCCACCACACCCACCATTCACATTATATATTCCATTATTCCCCACCACAATTCCCACCATTACCATTATATATTCCATTATTCTCCACCACACCCACCATTCTCATTGTTTATTTCCATTATTCTCCACCACACCCACCATTCTCATTGTTTATTTCCACCTCTCCACTAAGTTTTTCACTATATAAAGAGAGGTGATGAGAGGAGGAGAAAAAAAGACAACACATTGTTTTTGGATAGTTTTCTCTTTCTCTCCCTCAATATCTCTCACTCTCTCACTCTCACACTATCATTATCTACTTTCTCTCCTTATTTGTTTCTCCCCATCTCTCTCCCTTGTTCCATATAAAAAAAAATATAAAAGAAAATAAAACAAAGAAAAAGAGAAAGAAAGCGGAAGCGGATCAAGCGGCGGTGCGATTTTCGAATTTTTCGGCTCTCGGATTCGGCGAGGATTTCGATCACAGGTAGGTACTTAATTTTTAGATTTTTCTAGAATTATTTGGTATATTTGCATGATTTTTAGTATTTAATTGGATTTAGTTGAAAATTAAATATGTATGCTCAAAATCATGATCTCCATGAGTGTTTCGAAAATAAAATATATACTAAATGAATTCCAAAATTAATGAAATTTCGTGGGAAACTAATATGATACCAGTACATTCTACCATGAAATTTTGAGAATTTTGAGAATTTGTTTGGTATATTATTTTATGCTTTCTTTGAAATTTACCAGCTTTTGGAGGAATTGTTACTGACATCAGATCACAACTAAAATTCTTAAAATTTTTACAGTAGTCTTTAATCTCACATTTCTAGTTACTATAAAAGTTTCAAGTGATTTTGATCTGTTTTCATATGGGATGTAGAGTTAATTCATAATCTGGTCTGAAAATTAAAAAATCTGAAACTGATAGTAAATGGTTTCCAAAATTCATGAAAATTTCTCAGTATGTTATTTTTACATATATCTTATGTCTGTAGAAATTTCATTGAATTTAGATTCATATTTCTAGTGGTTTCTGTGTTATTTGTGCAATCTGGTCAATCAATTGTTAAATCGAAATTAAATATGAGCTTAATGTAAAAATCTGTAAAACTCTTTCCGTAAGCTACATTTCATCATATCTTGCTGCTGTAGAAATTTCAACTCATTTCGAATTCGTTTGCTACAATTTCACTTGTAAAATCACTCATATGTTTAAAATTGATAAAATTCATTGAAAATCCGAAATTAATTGAAAATCATCTGAATATTTCTAAAGAACCTTAAATCTCTGTCACACATTAACTCCTTAATCCATTGAAACAGAAATCTTAGGATCATTAGAATTCCCTGGAAAAATGGTCAGTGCATCCATAATCGTATCCCAATTGCAACCGATCTTTGACAATTTGAATACTTAAGCTATAGCATGTTGTTGGCTCCGAGGTTACTGTCCACGGAAATCCTGAGATATGCCAGGCAATAAGATGTTATAACCTAAGTATTAAATTGCGCAAGGAAAGAATACACGATTCCCTTCCTTGGATGCTATTCTGGGCCGAAATTGGTGAACCCTAGAACCATTGGTAATCCTCAAGTGTCCATAAATCGAAAATCCATGAAATCTGAAATTAATTAACTTCAAGAATTTGAATTGATTTGTCTCGAGTCTTCCGGAACCATTGGATTATGGTTTCCAATCTAAGAACCATTAGAGCCCAATTTAGGAACACTAGTGTTGTGTCGTGTCCTAAGTTTTAGGGAGTCCTAGAGTTAGGAGTCCAGCCTCATCACGGACGCTTGCTATGTATAGCAACCGTACCATAGGTCTAGTTACACTAGTCACCTCATCTTTCCCTAAGACATGCCTAGTAGACTAGGATGTAGGCAAACCTGCATTAGTCTAAGGGACAACTTGCATTTAGATAAGAATCATATAGCATCTTCGATGAAATCCTAAGATAATAAAATCCTCAACTTGAATTAAACAACTTCTCTTAAAACTGTTGAAACAGTCAATCCCGTCTAGGTCGGTGTCTTAGTTGAGTTAGGCATATGTAGCTTAGCTTAGGTGCACCGAACTACGTCGACTCTGATCCCAGTGAGGCTTGGGTACGTAGGCAGCTTGGATGTCTGACGGCATACCACCCGCGAGTCGGCACCACAACAAATTGTGGTGTTTTGTATATTAATTTTCTTGTAAATACTTAATCAAATCAGTTAGGGTTTTCCATGAAATTAGAATTCTAGGAGAACTTTCACTTAGAATGAATCCAGACAAATTAATAAATCAAGATACACATCTAGGATTCACATTGAAATTAGATTCTAGGATGCATGTCACTTAGTTCGCACATTAACATAGAGTTGAATGAGCCATTTAAAATAAATTTAAAAGAGTTAGCTTTTGGAATCGAAGACCGATTATCGGACAAGAATGGTGCATGTGGTGGATAACTCCCCATACCTTCCATTCTCGTAACCAGGTAGCGAGTCTAGATTTCTGGTTAATTATGGGTCCTAGATCCCACATCTAGGTGGCGACTCTGTCAGTCTCTTTCGTGTGGAATTCGGATTGCCTTAGTGATCCCAAGTCCACAGGAAAGACGAATTCAAATCAATATTAAAATGCACACGCCAATCGCGTGGGAACGAGAGACCAAGAGAAGAGCGCGCGGCGGCTCGCGCCCCACGCCCCTCTCGCGGGATCATGTCCCACAGTCTGGCGACTCTGCTGGGGGCCACCTAACTTCATTAAAATTTCAAAAGATAATTCATTTGAATTTAATTTAAACTGGCTCATAAAAACTCTATACTTGTTAGATTAGTTTGTCTCGTTTTATTTTCTCATCACATTTTACTCGAACTTAATTTAACAAAACCTGAAGGCATCATAGATTGCGCGAACTTATTGCACACACTTACATCACTTGCATCTAAACCCTTGCATTTCACATGCACACACGTCCTATTTTAGGAACCCGGAGTGTTATCTAGCATGGTTGACTGGGATTTCATCACCTGGTGCCTCTGTGCTAGAGAAGCATTCCACCCTTAGCCTAGTACCTTTATGGTGCGTAAACGGATCTCTTGTTCACGTACTGATACGCCGGACACTGGTACAGTATATCGAACATGGATTCGCGCTAAGGGGACTCTTGGCCTTACCCCTAGATTAACCCATACATGCATGCAGTATACGAACACATGTGCACCACATGTGTAAGCCTAGTTTAGGATATCTTACCCATTTGTGTCTAGATTAGGCCGTAGTCCATCTTCCAATGGCTACGATCGGTCCTAGGTACACAAACAAAGTCATGAGTCGAGATCCTCTCTCCACTCCGCTAGATTAGGATTAGGGTTGATGCCTTCAGGTAACACTGTTAAAATGTGCGAAGACTAAAAACTTTTCCTTTGGGGTTAGGATATAAATCCCATCATTTCCAAAGATCTCATAGGATTAGTTATTCTTGATCTACCCGTTGAAAGTAATCCTATGCAATCTCACATTTTGATCATGTGTCTATCATTCGTCTCTTGTGGGATTCGATTGTGTCTTCATTGGCGGAAATTGTGTCTCAATCATTTGATTGTGCAATCTTGATGATCCAATCTTGCCTGTACCCTTGATCTCTTCCTCCTCTAGGGGCTACCTTTTTCAAGAATATTTCTGCTAAATCCTTCAGAGTTTACTCTCATAATCCTTGAACTAAGGGCATTCCCCTCATCATTTGGATTCATTCTATTGTCCCAATTACTTGCTTAAATGTGTAATATTTTTCAGTCATTGAGAAGAAACACTCCATGAATGCCAAGCTCATATACCTCGTGTTCATTATTTCCATGACAGGGCACTAAACACCATAGCTAACCCTACTATTCCTTGGGTTCGGATCTCTTCTCGATTGCAGAGGAAATCTGTCTCCCCGCCACCTTCTCTGAGGACCCCAGCATCTCCTTCTTTCCCATCCTCATCCTCCCCAATGGCAGAAAACCAGAACAGTAGTCTTCCACCCGCTGCTATTACCGATACTCTCACCTTGATTCTCCGGCAGCTTCAAGAACTCAAAGAAGAGAACCAAGTTATCAAGACCCAGCTTTCTGAAAAGTTGGGGCCATCGTTGTCCAAAGATAAAGGGTCCATGCACCATACAGTTACTTCAGCCGCACCTGCCCAGCCAGTGTTCATTCCTATCCCTGACAAAACTGAAGAAGATTTTGAAAAAGAGCAGTACAGCGAAGATCGCAGCAGGCCTTCTCAGTCCATGGTTGATAAAGTAGTTATGGAGAAATTAGAAAGTCTTACCAGGAAGGTTCAGGACATTCAGTTTCAGGACCAGGGTGGTTTCAATCCAAGTGACCTCACACTGTTCCCAGAAATCCGTCTCCCAGCCAATTTTCAAATGCCGGACTTTGATAAATATGATGGTGTGGGTTGTCCAATCACACATTTGCAAATGTTCACCATCATGTGTCAACCTCAAGGCTTATCTTCTGAGCAAATGGCTCAATTGTTCCCGGTTTCCCTAACCAAGGTTGCCAGGAGGTGGTTCATGGTCTTGGACAAGACTCGTTACAGGACATGGAAGGATATCGGCGAGCAGTTCATCAGGCAATTCAAATATGATGACGGGACAGAAATCACCAGAAAGGATTTGGAAAGGACAAAGCAAGACTTGAGGGAATCCTTTCTGACCTTTGTGAAAAGATGGAGGAGAATAGCAGCTCAGATGATGGAGCGCCCTTCTGAGGAAGAGCAGGTCCAAATAATCATGAAAAATATTTCCCCCCAGCTCCAGTATCACATGTCGTTGCAGTATTATCCGGACTTCAAACACTTTATCGTGGCAGGCACCCAAATAGAGGAGGCTATGGCTCAAGGTGTGTTCAACCGAAGTAACCCGAATACCAAAGAATTCAGGAAGCCTCCATCAGCTGAAATTAATAACCTTTCCCGCTCCAAGCCTCAGCCTTCAAAACCTCAGAACCCCATGGTGATGGATTATACCCAACCTGCTGTCGCACCTCGGCCACAGGCCCAGACAGAATTTACCCCTCTCCCTCTTCCACCATCTGTGATACTCAAGGAGTGTCTAGCCTCAGGTCGCATAATCCTGCCCGACATTAGGGCTCTTCCTAATCCTTTACCAGCAAATTGGCGAACAGATCAACACTGCGAATACCATAGAAATTCTGGCCATCTCACTGATAATTGCATTGCCCTAAAATTCAGAATCCAGAGGTTGCTCGACAATAAAAGCCTTGTGTTTGAGCCAAGTCCCGTTGCTACCAATAACCCATTATCAAATCATGCAGTACTGCCGCCAGCCGTTCGCAATGCTTAAATAACTGAAGGTTCAAAGGGGCACAGGTCCGGTTGCAATGAAAAGAATCAGAAGTTGAAAGTACCATTTATGAGCCAGCTTTCGCCGAGCCTCCGAAGCTAGACAGTTGCGGCAGTTAAAGTTTTAGTCGTTTATTATTTTATTTTGAGTCAGCCATCATGGTCAGTACAATTGTTGAGTCCGGTTCTACAGTTCAAGGTTAATGCCTAGTCCAGGCAAGTTATCTTTTGCTTTTCTTTTAGAGTTGTGAATCATGAACATGTTCAGGATAGGTTGTGAGATGTAATATCTTTTTCTTTAAATAAAATTTCAGTTCCAAGAGTTCACTTGTGTCTATTTCTTAAGTGTGCTTCTGAACTTAAAATAAGACTCCCTCATCAAATGAGGACAAAATTGACGAAACTCCACTTGAGTCACAACGATTACTTGAACAAGAGGAGGAGCGCCAATCTCAGCTTCTAAAAGATGAAATTGAAGTGGTAAACACTGGCACTAAAACCTTGATCCAGTAAATGCCGATTGAAAATACATTACCCTCTGAAGAGTGTGAAGAATTGGTAAACCCATTTTGAGGATAAAAAGATGGTCCGGTAAGCGTTACCATTAATGCCAAGAGAAAGACCCAGATAGAAGGTTCAAGAAAGAATGAAGTGAATATCATATGCTATGCAAGGGGCATGGAGTGGAAACAACTTTCATATTTCCAATCGATGACCTTGGTTCTCAAATTCATAACATGAAGCCATCAAATTCGAGATAAGAAGTTCAAGAGCAAGCATTGAAAAGTGATCATCAGATATCAAGAGTTACAAATCCATAGATGGAGGATGTCGAAGAACAAGTTTTGCTCTATGAAAGTCGAAGGCGCGTATTAGAATCTTGAAAGAAGAAGATATATTATCTTACCTGGAAATGCCGTCAAGCTCCGTGAAAAAAAAAATAAAAAAATAATAATAATCAGTACCAGAGGGACTCTAGTAACCTAGATCGATTCCCAATCTGAACATCGGAAGGCCTCCTTTGGCCGAATAAATCCCAAAATCAGAACCCAACGTCAAAAGAATACTGGTTTGCAAACCCTTCGAGCCTAAATGAAATTTTCTTGAAAACCCATCAAACTAGGAGCATTCGCCCCGAACTACGCGAGACCTGATCCCTACACTGGGGTACGTAGGCAGCTCGGTTAAACTGAGTTCGGTCGATTCAAAAAAGAAAAGCAATTCAATCAATCCAAAAAAAAAAAAAAAAAGAAAGAAATTCAATCCTTTCAGAAAAAAGAGGGACAAGTTCCTAAAGAAGAGAAGTCAGTTATTCCAGAAAGAAGAGAAAAAAAAAAGAAAAATCAATAAACCTTCGAACAATTTATCTTCAAACTAGGGGCATTCGCCCTGAACTACACACGACCTGATTCCTACCTTGGGATATGTAGGCAACCTGTTCACAGGTTCGGTCGAAATCTTTGTTGAACCTTAAGCCATTCTTTGAAAAGCCCTATCCTACCTATAAAGTCCTTCCGATGTTCAGAACTAATGATCTAGGTCCCGAAAAAAAAAAATGATGATGAATAAAAAAAAATGGAGTTTGAAGATCTGCTAGACTGAAAACCTGAAAGGGCGGTTTAGGCAAAATTTAAGATCATTCCCTGCTAAGTTGAAAACGCGAAAGGGCGGCTTAGGCAAAAGCTAAGGGGATAGCCTGCTGAATCGAAAACCTAGAAGGGCGGTTCAGGCAAAAGCTAAGGGGATAGCCTGCTGAATCGAAAACCTAGAAGGGCGGTTCAGGCAAAAGTTAAGGCTACCACGGTCCGCCAAGTTAAAAACCCTGAAGAGGTGACTTGGTCATGGTAAGAGAATCATTGTAAGAAGGCTACAGCCGGTATCAGGACTGAAGATCAACTGAAGTTCAAGCAAATTCAAGTGACATCCTCAAAACTGGGGGGCATTGGAGCTAAGCAATCCTAGGAGTTGTAATTAAATCATTGAGGCATTACTGTTTTAAGGAAAAAGTCCAGTGTTTACCAATTGAAAAAAATATTCCTTGAAAGGATAGACTTACCAAATAAAACGTTAACTAAGTTAGAAGCATTACTGTGTCTGTCAGTATAGTTAATCAATCGTTGTTATTCTATGTTCATTCCTTCAGAGCTCCTCAATCCTTTGAGTAGTGTCTTTTATCTAAGTTTTCTCTTTAAAAAGAGTCAATCGTCGTCCTTGTGTCCAAAATGATGCAACTGTCTCGGTGAAGGAGGCCCGGCTTCGTCAGCTCCCTGCGATTGTACCTGAAAGAGCTTGAGAATCCAGTCAAACAGCTTCATTTCAAAGATGATCAACCCAGAAGAATTCAGAAGTAGAAACATCAGAAAGCCCAGCTTCCGTAAAAAGATCATACTCCAGGAAGGCATCTTAAGCTTGGAAGAGCCTCAGATGCAATGATGGTCGAGCCAATTTCTCAGAAAGATGAACCGTTAAAATTCAGAATTTCCTTCCAGTTAGTTAAATACTATCTTGGTCAAGAAATGTTTATCTAAACACCTATCAAGAGGCAAGTCCCACTTTTCCATGATTATATCCAAGAGAGCCGTTGTTCTAGATTACCAATTTCAAGTGTCTTGTTCAAGGTTTCAGTTATCCAAATCCCCAAAGACAAGACCAGCAGTCTATTTGAGAAAAATCTTGTTGAAGTTTAATAAAAGTGTTTCTAATCCATTCTTGTTAGTAATGGTTCTTCGGTTTACCGTTTCATCATTCGTCACGGTTTGCCGTTTCATCATTCGTCAAAGTCCTAGTTTCCGATATCTTTGTCAAGCATGATCTGTAACATCCCCGATTTCATTAAGTTCAAAAAAATCAAAAATTCATCAAATCCAATCCTATGTCAAATTCAAGTTTATGAAAAATCTCTAAATTCTTCGTTGTTGAAGCTATCTTGTTTCTTTGAACCCGTTTGTGAACGGTGCCTCATTTCTCGAGTCCATTTATGAATTCATCAATCAAAGCTATCTTGTTTCCTTGAGCCCGTTTGTGAACGGTGCCTCATTTTCTGAGTCCATTTGTGAATGGTCTCGTGTTCTCCTTGAGCCCGTTTGTGAACGGCGCCTCATTTCTGAAGTTCATTTGTAAATGGTCTCATGTTCCCCTTCATCCCGTTTGTGAACGGTGTCTCATTTTCTGAAGTTCATTTGTAAATTGTCTCATATCCTCTTCAAGCCCGTTTGTGAACGGTGCCTCATTTTCTGAGTCCATTTGTTAATGATCTCATGTCCTCCTTGAGCCCGTTTGTGGACGGTGCCTTATTTCTGAAAAATCAAAAATTCATCAAATCCAATCCTACGTCAAATTCAAGTTTATGAAAAATCTCTAAATTCTTCGTTGTTGAAGCTATCTTGTTTCTTTGAACCCGTTTGTGAACGGTGCCTCATTTCTCGAGTCCATTTGTGAATGGTCTCGTCTTCTCCTTGAGCCCGTTTGTGAACGGTACCTCATTTTCTGAGTCCATTTGTGAATGGTCTCTTATTCTCCTTGAGCCCGTTTGTGAACGGTGCCTCGTTTCTCGAGTCCATTTGTGAATGGTCTCGTCTTCTCCTTAAACCCGTTTGTGAACGGTGCCTCGTTTCTCGAGTCCATTTGTGAATGGTCTCGTCTTCTCTTTGAGCCCGTTTGTGAACGGTACCTCATTTTCTGAGTCTATTTGTGAATGGTCTCATGTTCTCCTTGAGCACGTTTGTGAACAGTGCCTCGTTTCTCGAGTCCATTTGTGAATGGTCTCGTCCTCTCCTTAAGCCCGTTTGTGAACGGTACCTCATTTTCTGAGTCCATTTGTGAATGGTCTCATGTTCTCCTTGAGCCCGTTTGTGAACGGTGCCTCGTTTCTCGAGTCCATTTGTGAATGGTCCCGTGTTCTCTTTGAGCCCGTTTGTAAACGGTACCTCATTTTCTGAGTCCATTTGTGAATGGTCTCTTATCCTCCTTGAGCCCGCTTGTGAAAGATGTCTCATTTTCTTTTAAAAACCGCTTGAGAACGATCTTTGTTCTTTCTCTTCGGAATCCATTCGAAACTGGTATCTCATTCTCTCGTTGCCCGTTTGTGAACGGCACCGCATCAGGATTTCTTATTATGTTCTAATTCTAGGATTTCATTTAGGGTCTTGCATTAGGTAGTAAATGTTTGCGTCTAGGCTCCGTTTTGTGTAGAGTCTTTTGTCGATTAAAGCTACGCAAAATGGCTCTGTCATTTTGACTTTGGTATTCGATGACTACGTCATCTCTACCAAAGAGGGGCATCTGTAGACACCCCATTTTGCTCTACCTTAATCGATAAAGAAATTAGGGTTTGTTTTCCGTCGGTTTTCCAATGTCTTTCTTTCCCGCATCCGTTTGTTACATTTCTAAATATTTTTGGTCATTTCCGTCGTGTTTCGCATTTTCCCGCTAAATGTTGAGAAGGATTATTCAGAAAAATCTAAACTAGGGAGAATTTGTACCCGTTTGTGTGGGACCCGCTGGTGTGGGACCTGCTAGTGTGGGACCTGCTAGTGTGGGACCCGTTTGTGTGGGACCCGCTGATGTGGGACCCGTTTGTGTGGGACCCGCTGATGTGGGACCCGCTTGTGTAGGGCCCGCTGATGTGGGACCCGCTTGTGCGGAACCCGCTGATGTGGGACTCACCATTAGCATGACTTAACTTTCTCTACCATTTCCACTAACTTCATTTTTTCCTTTAAAATAACACCATTATCTCCATTACCATTATATATTCCATTATCCCCACCACCATTCCCACCATTACCATTATATATTCCATTATCCCCACCACCATTCCCACCATTACCATTATATATTCCATTATTCCCACCACCATTCCCACCATTACCATTATATATTCCATTATCCCCACCACCATTCCCACCATTACCATTATATATTCCATTATTCCCACCACCATTCCCACCATTACCATTATATATTCCATTATTCCCACCACCATTCCCACAATTACCATTGTTTATTTCCATTATTCTCCACCACACCCACCATTCACATTATATATTCCATTATTCCCCACCACAATTCCCACCATTACCATTATATATTCCATTATTCTCCACCACACCCACCATTCTCATTGTTTATTTCCATTATTCTCCACCACACCCACCATTCTCATTGTTTATTTCCACCTCTCCACTAAGTTTTTCACTATATAAAGAGAGGTGATGAGAGGAGGAGAAAAAAAGACAACACATTGTTTTTGGATAGTTTTCTCTTTCTCTCCCTCAATATCTCTCACTCTCTCACTCTCACACTATCATTATCTACTTTCTCTCCTTATTTGTTTCTCCCCATCTCTCTCCCTTGTTCCATATAAAAAAAAATATAAAAGAAAATAAAACAAAGAAAAAGAGAAAGAAAGCGGAAGCGGATCAAGCGGCGGTGCGATTTTCGAATTTTTCGGCTCTCGGATTCGGCGAGGATTTCGATCACAGGTAGGTACTTAATTTTTAGATTTTTCTAGAATTATTTGGTATATTTGCATGATTTTTAGTATTTAATTGGATTTAGTTGAAAATTAAATATGTATGCTCAAAATCATGATCTCCATGAGTGTTTCGAAAATAAAATATATACTAAATGAATTCCAAAATTAATGAAATTTCGTGGGAAACTAATATGATACCAGTACATTCTACCATGAAATTTTGAGAATTTTGAGAATTTGTTTGGTATATTATTTTATGCTTTCTTTGAAATTTACCAGCTTTTGGAGGAATTGTTACTGACATCAGATCACAACTAAAATTCTTAAAATTTTTACAGTAGTCTTTAATCTCACATTTCTAGTTACTATAAAAGTTTCAAGTGATTTTGATCTGTTTTCATATGGGATGTAGAGTTAATTCATAATCTGGTCTGAAAATTAAAAAATCTGAAACTGATAGTAAATGGTTTCCAAAATTCATGAAAATTTCTCAGTATGTTATTTTTACATATATCTTATGTCTGTAGAAATTTCATTGAATTTAGATTCATATTTCTAGTGGTTTCTGTGTTATTTGTGCAATCTGGTCAATCAATTGTTAAATCGAAATTAAATATGAGCTTAATGTAAAAATCTGTAAAACTCTTTCCGTAAGCTACATTTCATCATATCTTGCTGCTGTAGAAATTTCAACTCATTTCGAATTCGTTTGCTACAATTTCACTTGTAAAATCACTCATATGTTTAAAATTGATAAAATTCATTGAAAATCCGAAATTAATTGAAAATCATCTGAATATTTCTAAAGAACCTTAAATCTCTGTCACACATTAACTCCTTAATCCATTGAAACAGAAATCTTAGGATCATTAGAATTCCCTGGAAAAATGGTCAGTGCATCCATAATCGTATCCCAATTGCAACCGATCTTTGACAATTTGAATACTTAAGCTATAGCATGTTGTTGGCTCCGAGGTTACTGTCCACGGAAATCCTGAGATATGCCAGGCAATAAGATGTTATAACCTAAGTATTAAATTGCGCAAGGAAAGAATACACGATTCCCTTCCTTGGATGCTATTCTGGGCCGAAATTGGTGAACCCTAGAACCATTGGTAATCCTCAAGTGTCCATAAATCGAAAATCCATGAAATCTGAAATTAATTAACTTCAAGAATTTGAATTGATTTGTCTCGAGTCTTCCGGAACCATTGGATTATGGTTTCCAATCTAAGAACCATTAGAGCCCAATTTAGGA
Organism: Tasmannia lanceolata; assembly: GCF_043159265.1. NCBI lineage: Eukaryota > Viridiplantae > Streptophyta > Magnoliopsida > Canellales > Winteraceae > Tasmannia > Tasmannia lanceolata. Next base: position 28,274,584 of record NW_027518684.1, on the reverse strand, counting down.
ACACTAGTGTTGTGTCGTGTCCTAAGTTTTAGGGAGTCCTAGAGTTAGGAGTCCAGCCTCATCACGGACGCTTGCTATGTATAGCAACCGTACCATAGGTCTAGTTACACTAGTCACCTCATCTTTCCCTAAGACATGCCTAGTAGACTAGGATGTAGGCAAACCTGCATTAGTCTAAGGGACAACTTGCATTTAGATAAGAATCATATAGCATCTTCGATGAAATCCTAAGATAATAAAATCCTCAACTTGAATTAAACAACTTCTCTTAAAACTGTTGAAACAGTCAATCCCGTCTAGGTCGGTGTCTTAGTTGAGTTAGGCATATGTAGCTTAGCTTAGGTGCACCGAACTACGTCGACTCTGATCCCAGTGAGGCTTGGGTACGTAGGCAGCTTGGATGTCTGACGGCATACCACCCGCGAGTCGGCACCACAACAAATTGTGGTGTTTTGTATATTAATTTTCTTGTAAATACTTAATCAAATCAGTTAGGGTTTTCCATGAAATTAGAATTCTAGGAGAACTTTCACTTAGAATGAATCCAGACAAATTAATAAATCAAGATACACATCTAGGATTCACATTGAAATTAGATTCTAGGATGCATGTCACTTAGTTCGCACATTAACATAGAGTTGAATGAGCCATTTAAAATAAATTTAAAAGAGTTAGCTTTTGGAATCGAAGACCGATTATCGGACAAGAATGGTGCATGTGGTGGATAACTCCCCATACCTTCCATTCTCGTAACCAGGTAGCGAGTCTAGATTTCTGGTTAATTATGGGTCCTAGATCCCACATCTAGGTGGCGACTCTGTCAGTCTCTTTCGTGTGGAATTCGGATTGCCTTAGTGATCCCAAGTCCACAGGAAAGACGAATTCAAATCAATATTAAAATGCACACGCCAATCGCGTGGGAACGAGAGACCAAGAGAAGAGCGCGCGGCGGCTCGCGCCCCACGCCCCTCTCGCGGGATCATGTCCCACATACCCCTATACATCTTCTCATCCACAACTTTTCCAAATTCATCCTTATCTAGTTTACATGTGACACTCGTGGGTGTTCTCATGATCTTACAATTATCCATTCCAAATTTTTTGATAAGTTCTTTTGTGTATTTTTCTTGATGTACAAATATGCCATTCTTAAGTTGTTTAATTTGCAAACCAAGAAAGTAGTTTAGTTCACCCATCATGCTCATTTCAAATTCATTTTTCATTAAGCTTGCAAACTCATCACACAAAGATTCATTTGAAGATCCAAATATAGTATTATCCACATAGATTTGCACAATTAAAATGTCTTCATTTTTTCTTTTAATAAATAATGTTTTATCTACTTTACCCATTTCAAATCCTTTCTCAACAAGGAATGTACTTAGCCTCTCATACCAAGCCCTAGGGGCTTGCTTTAAACCATATAATGCCTTATCTAGCTTGAATACATGGTATGGATGCTTGTAGTCTTCAAAGCCAGGGGCTGCTCAACATACACTTCCTCATTTATGTAGCCATTTAAGAAAGCACTTTTGACATCCATTTGAAATAGTTTGAATCCTTTATGACTTGCATATGGCAAGAGCATCCTAATGGCTTCTAATCAGGCCACAGGAGCAAAAGTTTCTTCATAATCAATGCCCTCCTCCTGATTGTACCATTGGGCTACTAGTCTAGCTTTATCATCATGATTCGGCATCTTAATCAAGTAGTTATTAATCAAGTAGTGGTAATATGCATATAGTGTAATCTATAAACCATTTTTAGCTCAAATATTGAGAGAGACTTAGACATAATGTTTTTATGAAACTTTAAGTCTAAGAGAGAATCATAGCTCATGAAGTGGAATACACAATTTTAATTGCACATGAGCAAGGCTAATCCATAACTAGTTATGGATAGCCAATTCAAGGTTGGACAAGTGTTTCATAACCAAAGAGATGCAATGTTCATACTCTTTACATCCAAAATCATAAAAGATTTCCAATGAAGCATAAATGATGAGTTTTATAGAAAACCAAGTATGCGAGAGAAAGAGGCTCTCACTTTCACATAAATACAACAACCATTAGATGAATATAAGCCCAAAGATTTTATCTAATGATATTTCTCATTTGACTCAACTGCCATTTGTAGGGTTTGCTACATATGATTTCACTTTCATGCTTTAAATTCAGTTTATCAAACTTGTGTCATTTGTCATGCAAAGATAGCTAAGTTTTATAAGCCAATGCACTTTCTTTTCATCCCTTGCTTTAAAGGCATATGATTTCATCTAAAATCATCAAGGATTTTTCGTCATAATAAAGTATGCATATTAAGGCAATATAGACATACATAATTTAACTAGTTCAATGAATAGTAATCAAGTCATGTGAGTCTGATACATTGAACCTAGTTTCAAGGGATAAAGTAAGGATTTTGAAAGGTTTTCATTATAAACGAACATTTGGCTAATAAATTCCAGCTTATGGTTCAATTTTCAAACTAAGATTTTGAAATCCATATATATGTATATATATATATATATATATATATATATATATATATTTAATCCATCATGTTGTTCTAGAATGGATTTCAAAGACATTTAAATGCATTGGTTTCTTCAAAGATTTTTAGACATGTAAATCTTAAAGGATAGTTTTTCCCTTTTTTTTGTTTTGTTTGGTCATATCCTTTACCATGGCACATTATGTATCATCTTTCTTCTTTTTCCTATCTTAGATTTTGGTAACATAGTAGATTTCTAACAAAATTCTATTCATTGTAATTTGACTTCAAATTTCAAGGATTATTAAAATATATCAGTTGAACTTATGGGCAAGAAGTAATGTTGTTTGACAATTTGATTCAATCATGGTTTTCTAATGATTTTCTCATTGAATTCAATTGTGGATGTTTGTTCCAACAACTAAGTGCATTCTTCAAGGTTTTATGAAATTCATGTGCACTTAGAAAAATATCATCAAGTAATGATTTTCTATTAACCATAAGGACAAACATATAGTTTTTTGTTCAATAATATTATCAAAGTAATGTATATGTTTTGACATATTAATATATGTAAATCAAATAACACAAGTACATGTATAGATTTTCTAATGATATGGACAATTTATGCTCAAATATGCTTTCTTTTATGGACTTCACATTTAATTCCTATTTGTGGATGATCGTAAGTGCATAGAAGCAATTGACACTTAGAGCTAATCTCATATCAAACTAAAAAGAGATATGTATCGTAATGATCAATCAAAAGTAAGCATATGGAATTTATTCAAACATTCTCTCAAAGAGATATAAACACGTTAAGGTACAACATATATCATTGCATGGAAGACATGCACAGTATTAGGGTATATAACCGTTTGATACACAAAAGGCAAGCATAGTTAAGCATATCTATCAATTTCATTACTTTAAAATGATGTGTTCATTTAAGCTCATCCCCTAGATCTAAGATTTTTAAGTTGGGGATTTTTGAACCCAAACCATCTTGGTTCCAACCATGTTTGTTCTATATAAATCATCTTTCTTAACCCAAACAAACTTTCTTGATTTTACAAATTTAAGCTTGCACCTAGATTTGTAATGTCCTAGTCTACCACAATAGTCACATGAAAATGATGCGTAGGTAGATGGACAAGATGATCTACAAGAATGATGATGATGAGCATATTTTACACTTTCTTGTAGCTCATGATTTTCTAATTCTAATATTTTATTCTTCAATCTCATCACTTCAATTTCTTTTTCTAAAAGACTTATGTCATGAGATGAAGATGTTTTTAATTTTTCTTCTTCCACTTTTAGGAGTTGGTGTTCTTTTTCAAGATTCTTAATCTTTTCATTTAGCTCATTAATTTCATCACTAAATTTATCATTTTCTTTTGTGACTACTTGATGCTCCTTTTCCAGACCCTCATATTTCTTTTCAAGGCTAGTAATAGTATTTTTAAGGATTTTGTTCTTTGATATTTGACTTTGCCATTGTTCATGTAATTCTTCAAAGCTACTAAGGAGTTCCTCATAGTTTTCATTTTCATCTTTCAAGGTATTTTCATTAGATTCTTCAAGTGTACTAAACATAGATTTTTCTTAGAACAAGTATTTTCAATTTTGTTCAAAATTTCCTTAGTATTTCTACATGATGATATTTTATCATATATGTTTGGTGGTAGAGAGCAACATAGAGCAATCAAAGCTTTTGCTTCTAATAAGGATAGTTTTCTATCATGATCTCTTGATTTTGAGTTTAACATAAACCCATTTTCAATAATTTTTACCATATCTTTATCTAGACCTTTTAAAAATGATTTCATATGAATCAACCAAGATTCATAATCAAATCCATTCAAAGAGGGTAGTCTGGATCCCATCTTGTAAGGTTGCCTAAAATATTATCTTTTAGCTCTAACCGGTTAAGGTTGTAAACTTAGAGCCCAAGCTTTGATACCAAATGAAATCCTAGTTGGGCAACCAAGAGGGGGGTGAATTGGTTGGGTATGAAAATTTCTACTCTTTTAGTATTTCTTTTCAAAAGATTACTAACACTTGTTAATTACTCTTTGGTTAATAAAGGTTAGCAAAAATAAAAGTAGAGGAATAAACAACCACAAAGCAAATAAGAAAAGGGGAAGAGTAATAGAAGAGATACCACACTAAGATTTATAGTGGTTCGGTCTTATGACTCCAAGACCTACTCCACTCTTCCCAAGTTTGTGTCCTTGAGGGAATCCACTAAAAGTATGATTCTTGGTACAACAAAGAAGGCTCTGCGTCTTCAACACTTGCCCACGAAGATGGCTCCGCGTCTCCGAGCACTCGCCAATTTCAAGGGGTTTAATATTGCTGCCCTTTCCACCTTTACAATGATTTTCAAATTACAATATGTGAATGGCTTCACTTAAGGCTAATACATCACTTCAATACAAGAAATCTTCTCCAAATGATTTGCAAGTGAGCTTGATGAGAACTTCTCCAATGATGGGATTGCAAGTCAGCTTGGGAGATCTTCAAAAATGTTGAAGGCAAGTGAGCTTGAGTGATTCTTCTTCAACTAGATTGCAAGTAGGCTAAAGGAAATCTTCTTCAAGGTAGATTGTAAGATTTTGGACAAAGAAGAAGAACTTTTTGTAAAGATTGCTTGAAAACTTAAATCACACTTAGGGTTCTTTTCTCAAGCTTGCAAAAAATCTTAGAATGATGAAAATAAACTCATATATATAGCCCCTTAGAAGATATAACCGTTGGAGGACATATTGGGCATTTTTGGGTTTTGAAAAATCAAAAAAAGAACCAGCCGCAACTCCCAACGGTCATATTTTCCCGATGCCAGACGTCTGGTTGCTTCCAGGGATTAACCATATCATCGGGTGGACCTCTGCCGCAAGGTCTGGTTTGCAAGTTCACTTATCAAATGAATGAGTTTTTCTCTGAATTTTTGTACACATATGTATTGATATTAGGGAAGATTATGTACCAAAATTTAGCTCATTTGAAAACCGTTTGGGTCCCTTTTTGATCCACCAGAAGATCGGACCAGACTTCTGCCGCAAGGTCTGGTCTGCAAGTTTGGCTAGTAAATGAATGAGTTTTCTTCCCAAATTTTGTACATATCAAAGTAGGTATGAGATAAAGGCGTGGCCAAAATTTCAGCTCAATCGGAAAACATTTGGGTCCCTTCGTGATAGAAAAGCAAATGATCTTAATTATGGTTTTCAAAGGATGTTTGGATTTTTTGCGTTAAAAAACACTTTGAAAACACTTTGAAAATACTTGCAATCTTGTTTTAAAGATGATCTCCATTTGACCTACTCTTGAATAGTCCTCTTGAGTCCGATGGTTGAATGAGCATGCTTATCCTTCCTTGTACATGCTTGTTCTTTCGTCTTTAATTTGACTTAGCTCTTAATGACTCCATCTTGATGTTGATTGCTCTTCTCTAAGGTTCAACTTGATTTGTCTTTGTCCTTCTTGGTTGACGGATCTTCACTATGCCTTTGATCACTATGTTCTACCTTGTTGTCGATCTTGGTAATCTAAGTTTTCTGTATGAGCTTATCATGGTAGAATCATTAGTACATACCTACTTCGATCAATGTGGGTTTGTTGTCATCAAAACAATGAGTACGGCCACACATGGGAACCCTTGGGCTAACACAAAACAAGAGAGAATTTAGACCCACTGGATGAGCCTGCATTGAACATTTCAATTGGAATGGGATCAAGCAGGTGTGTCCTGCATTGATATTCATTAAAAAGATTTGGGGGAGTTAGAGGTACAATTTGTTTGCGCCACGACCCCAATAATTTGATAGCTCGAATTAGCCTATAGAAGCGCCTTTGGATGTATAACCAAATTACGCCATGTGGCCCGTCCAAATGGACAGTTTAGATCATTCTATGGGAAATATCGTGGGCATGATTTTCGCATTATGGCTCGACTGGTGTACGTTTTGGATGGTCTAGTAAATTATTTTCTTTTTATTAGTGGGCCCACTATTTGAAAAACCGTTTGTCAATGTGCAACCAACAGGTTTTGGCTAGTGGTGGGATCACTATGCGTCCAAGCTGTGTAAGCCCCACCCATATTTTTCTGTTCAGCCTTTGTAGATGGGACCCATGTTAAAAAAATCGAAATCTTGTTCCAACATATATGGTTCGGCTGGTGTTGGGAAAAATTTGTGAAAACTACACACATGGGACCCACTTGGGTTATCTCTTACCATTACTCAAAAGGACTCTAAAAAGGTATGTACGGTTGAATTTTCCATATTTTATAAGAAGGCATGTTATGTTGAGAAAAGTAATGTTTCTCTTTCCTTGCATGGGGCCCCACACGGCTTTTAATGTGGGAAAGTGTATAGTGTTGTGGGTATTTTCAAAATAACAATTTTAAGAAGCATGTTATAAAGGTAGCATCTCTCTTTCTTTCCTTGCATGGAGCCCCACACGGTTTTTATTGATGGGAAGGGTGTGGTGCTGTTGGTCAACTTTGAGAATTCTTTATATAACAAAAAGAAATGCATGGTACTATCACTTTTGCTAAAAATAAAAAATTGTTTTCTTTTTATATTCAATACGTGGATGGCACCTTCTCTATACTATTTAGGGAATAAAGAATATTTTCTTTTAGAAATAGAAAGAAGCTTTGATTCTTAGACTTTTTCCAACTCTACCTACGCTTAATTAAAGCATGTATGTTACGTATAGAGGAAATATTTTTTTTTTTTTTGGGGAGGGATTCAAAGCAAATGGGAAGAGAATATAGATATATACTCGATTGCTTTTTTAGAGGGGGGTCGATTTTTTTCTAAAAGGCTACATGGTTTTCACTCTCTGGGAAGGAATACTCTCTCGTCTCCACCTCTATTGCTACGTACAGTACCACTCCCCTACTATCTCATCTCTTCACCGAAACCTCCCATCTCATTTACTGAGAGTCTGAAATAATTTGGAGGGTTTCCCTAGGCGGCTATTCCACAATCCATCAACCCGCTGGCCGTGCACTTCTATCTCTCTCTTGGAAGTTTTCAAGCGCTTACTTCCTTATCTCTCGCTGGGCCGAATCAACTCCAAACCAAGTAGGATTGAGATTCTTCATCAAAGCGGTTCATCTCCTCCAACTTTGGGTTTTCTCTTGCGTATATAAGGGTGCATCAAAGCGTATACCTTGGATTTACGCACCCTAGAGACAAGGAGCGCGATCAACGGTAGGTTCCTCTATCTTTATAATATCAAAGGTTGAAAAGCATGTTTAGGGCCGTTTCTTCTTCGTTTTCTTCATGATTTTCGTAAGAGTTACCATGTATGATTTTGATGGTTCACTTCATTTAATTATCAATTTTGGTAAAAAAAAAGGAACCGTTATATGAGAAAATTGGGCGTTTAACCGATTGGGATATCTAGTGGTTTTTTTTTAATCGTTTTACAAAGTGAGTATTTTAAAATCAAGGATTTTTCGCGAAGCTATATTTTCTGAGTCTTAATGAGGTTAAAAGAACATCAAAGATTTAAAAATTCCGGTAGATTTCATTTGTCTTGTCGGCTCAAAAATTCGTTCAAAAAATACCCGGAAATAGGATTTTCATGGTTCTAAAAATCATTCGTATAACAAAACAATTTGAAACTGATTGAAATTTGGTCCTCAGTAGATTTTTAATGTTTAAACATTGTAAAAAAAATTTCAAAACATTTGGAGTTTATTTATTATTTTTACCGGAATTGTTTCGATAAAATCATTGATTTTCATATATATGAAGGACATATCATTAACCGAAGTCCCTAAAATCTGAAATTTGGTAGCAAAACAAAATGACCTGTCAGAATCATATTGTGAATTTTTCAGAAATTTTGGGCATATTTTAATATTTTTTATTGATTTATAATTGCTCTGACCAGAACATGAATATATCTGTTAAAAAAAGATAATTATGGAAATAATGTCTGAATGTTTTCTCATAATTTTCTATTTGTCCGAGACTGTCTAGTAAAAGTTTGGTTGGATTTCGAATTAATTTGCTATATTTGTTAGTGTGATGTCATCAATCTGATCCAAAAGTGTAAAATCAATTAAAAATGGAATTTCAATCTTTAAAATCATGAAGAATTAAAACGCAATATATTTTTCAAGAAAACATCATATCCTAAAGTTTCTAGAACAGATAACTTAATTAGCTATAGGCTTCTTTGAAAAATCATTAATCTGATCAAATTGTGATCAATTCATTTAAAAATCCAAACTAATTTAAAGCACCTTGAAAATTTTTAGAGAATTCTAACTTTTCATAATGTATTCAATCACTAAGTTATCTGAAACAGAAATCTTAGGAGTCTTAGATTTCCTTTGTAAAATGGTCATGCTAGGATAATTTAGATGCCGAGATCGTAACCATAATCGTATACTAATTGCGATCAATCCAGCATAATCAGAGTGTGTAAATTATAGTATGTTATTGGCTCCGAGGTCCACTGTCCACGAAAATTCTGAGAAATATGCCAGGCAATAAGATACTATAACTTACGTGCTAAAATTATACAAGGGTTGAGAGCACGATTCCCTTCCGTGGTAGCGATTCAAGGCCGAATCTTGCGAACCATAGAGCCTTTGGTATTCCTTAGATATTTAGGAATCGAAGATCCTTGAAATCTGAAAATCATTAATTTCAAGAAATTGAATCAATTTATCTCAAGTCTTCGGAACCGTTGGATTGCGGTTTCCATCGTAAGAACCATTAGAACCCCATCTAGGAACACTCGCGTCATGTCGTGTCCTAGGTTTTAGGGAGTCCTAGAGTTAGGGAGTTCAGCCTCATCACGACCGATTGCTATTATTAGCAATTGAGTCATAGATCTAGTTACACTACTCACCCAATTTTTTCCTAGGACAAGCCTAGTTACCTAGGATGTAGCTTAACCTGCATTAGTCTAAGGGACAACTTGCACTTAGATAGGATCATATAGAATCTTAGATGAAGTCCTAGGATAGTAAAATCTTCAACTTGAATTAAATAACTTCTCTTCAAACTATTGAAACAGTCGATCCAGTCTAGAGCGGTGTCCTAGATGAGTTAGGCATAAGTAGCTTAGTTTAGGTGCACCGAACTATGTCGACTCTGATCCCAGTGAGGCTTGGGTACGTAGGCAGCTTGGATGCTTGATGGCATACCAATCACGAGTCGGCCCCACACACAAATGGTGGGGTTTTGTATATTAGTTTTCTTGTAAATTCTTAATTAAAATATATAAGATTTCCCTCAAATTAGCATTTTAGAAGAACTTTCACTTAGATTGAATCCAAACAAATTAAGAAATCAAGATATACATTTTGAAATTACATTGAAATTAGATCTTAGGATGCATGTCACATAGTTCATACATTAATGTAGAGTTAGATGAACGATTTAAAAGAAATTCAAAAGAGTTAACTTTTGGAATTGAAGACCGATTATCGGGCAGGAATGGTGCATGTGGTGGTAACTCCCCATTCCTTCCATTCTCGTAACCAGGTAACGAGTCTAGATTTCTGGTCAATTGTGGGTCCTAGATTCCTCATCTAGGTGGCGACTCTGTCACTCACTTTTGTGTGGACTTCGAATTGCCTTAGTGATCCCAAGTTCACAGAAAAGATGAATTAAATCGTACCTTACTAGGCTCGGCGGCTTACCCCTGCCCTTATGGGTACTGGGTTGCATGTTTGTTTACACCCTATGGCTTGGTTGCTGTCTGCTTGGTTGGGTAATTAAAATCAATAATAAAAAGCACACACCATTCGCGTGGGTACGAGAGACCAAGAGAGAGCGTGGCGGCTCGCGCCTCACCCCTCTCGCGGGATCGGGTCCTATAGTTTGGCGACTCTGCTGGGGATCACCTAACTTCATTAAAACTTCAAAGGATAACTCATTTGAATTTAATTTAACTGGCTCATAAAACACTCTATCTTATATCTTATACTTGTTAGATTAGTTTGTATGCTTTATTTTCTCATCACATTTTACTCAAACATAATTTAACAAAACCTGAAGGCATCATAGATTAGGCAAACTTATTGCACACACTTACATCACTTGCATCTAAACCCCTGCATCTCACATGCACACACATCCTATTTTAGGAACCCGGAGTGTTATCTAGCATGGTTGACTGGAATTTCATCACCTGGTGCCTCTGTGCTAGAGAAGCATTCTACCCTTAGCCTAGCACCTTTATGGTGCGTAAACGGATCTCTTGTTTACGTACTGATACGTAGGACACTGGTACAGTATATTGAGCACGGATTCTCGCTAAGGGAACTATTGGCCTTGCCCCTAGATTAACCCACACATGCATGTAGTATACGAACACACGTCCATCATGTGTGTGCGCCTAATTAATATCCTACCCATTTGTGTCTAGATTAGGCCGTAGTTCATATTCCAATGGCTACGATCGGTCCTTAGGTACATAAACAAAGTCATGAGTCGAGATACTCTCTCCACTCCGCTAGATTAGGATTAGGGTTTGATGCCTTCAGGTAACACTGTTAAAATGTATGAATATTAAAAAACTTTCCCTTTGGGGTTAGGATATAAATCCCATCTTTCCTAAAATCTCATAGGATTAGTCAGTCTTGATCTATCCGTTGAAAGCAATCCTATGCAATCTCATCTAATCTTTTGATCGTATGCCTTTCATTCTTCTATCATGCGATTCGATCATGTCTTCATACTTTCTTTAAACTGGCAGGAACTTGTCCCAATCTCATGTTTATGTAATCTTGATCCTTCTTGTATCCCTCCTCTTGGCTTACAGGCACCATGTCTACTCGTAAAATTCTTGATTGCATCCGTAGTACATTAAAGGAATCACACATCTATGCCATAACTGAGCAAGAGAAAAATCTCTTTGGCTACATAGCAACCATTAAGCTCGATTGAGGATTACTCTATGCCGCATCAGAGTGTTGGGATCCCGATCACCATGTCTTCCGTTTTGGCAACCAAGAAATGTGTCCCAGTTTTGAAGAATGGTGTGCCCTGTTGGAATATCCTGTGGATGGCCCTCTTGTGAAGCCATCCTGTGTGCCGGATTATCATCCTTTGTTCCTTCGCTTAATGAATAATCCAGATGAATCCATGGACTCTTTCATAAAAGGCCAAGAAGTATCCATGCAACAACTGATCGACATTTACCCTCCTGTTGGACACTATGGCCAGGTCGATGTTAAAAAAGCCCGACGTCACGCTCTGCGATTCTGCTCCTTCGCTAGGTTCCTCACTGTCCAACCTTCTCGCTTCGCGTCAGCTGTTCTTCTGGATCTCATTGATCAAATGGATCGTGGCGCCAATCCAATTTCTACTATACTTGCAGAAACCTCATCCTCGCCAATGGCAGAAGACCAAGATAATCCTGAGGACCCTGTCATCTGCTTCTTTCTCACCCTCATCCTCGCCAATGGCAGAAGACCAAGATAATCCTCCACCCATTGCTGTTACCGATACTCTGACCTTAATTCTCCAGCAACTTCAACAGCTCAAAGAGGAGAACCGACTTATCAAGGCTGAGCTTTCTGAGAAGTTGGGGCCGTCGTCTTCCAAAGATAAAGGGCCTATGCACCATACAACTATTTCAGCAGCACCTGCCCAGCCAGTGTTCATCCCTATCCCTGATAAAACTGAAGAAGACTTAGAAAAAGAACAGTACAGCGAGGATCGCAGTAAGCCTTCTCAGTCCGCGGTTGATAAGACAGTTATGGAGAAATTAGAAAGTCTTACCAGGGAAGTTCAAGACATCCAGCTTCAAGACCAAGGTGGTTTCAACCCAAGTGATCTTACACTGTTTCCAGAAATCCGTCTCCCTGCCAATTTTCAAATGCCGGATTTTGATAAATATGATGGTGTGGGTTGTCTAATCACCCATTTACAGATGTTTACCATCATGTGTCAGCCTCAAGGCTTATCTCCTGAGCAGATGGCTCAACTGTTTCCTGTTTCACTTACTAAAGTTGCTAGGAGATGGTTCATGGTCCTAGACAAAACCTGTTATAAGTCATGGAAGGACATTGGTGAACAATTCATTAAGCAGTTCAAATACGATGACGGGACAGAAATCACTAGAAAGGATTTGGAGAGAACTAAGCAAGACTTGAAGGAATCGTTTCTAACCTTTGTGAAAAGATGGAGGAGACTAGCAGCGCAAATGATGGAGCGCCCTTCTGAGGAAAAGCAGGTCCAAATAATTATGAAGAATATTTCCCCCCAACTCCAGTATCACATGTCTTTACAGTATTATCCGGATTTCAAACATTTCATCGTGGCGGGCACCCAAATAGAGGAGGCTATGACTCAAGGAGTATTTAACCGAAGTAACCCGAATACCAGAGAATTCAGGAAGCCTCCATCAGCTGAAATTAATAACCTTTCCCGCTCCAAGCCTCAGCCTCCAAAACCTCAGAATCCCATGGTGATGGACTATACCCAACCTGCTACCGCACCTCGACCACAGGCCCAGACAGAATTTACCCCTCTCCCTCTTCCACCATCTGAGATACTCAAGGAGTGTCTAGCCTCAGGTCGCATAACCCTACCCGACATTAGGGCTCCTCCCAATCCTTTGCCAGCAAATTGGCGAGCAGATCAACACTGCGAATACCATAGAAATTCCGGCCATCTCACTGATGATTGCATTGCCCTAAAATTCAGAATCCAGAGGCTGCTCGACAATAAAGGCCTTGTGTTCGAGCCAAGACCCAATGCTACCAATAACCCATGACCTGGTCATGCAAACCTTGCTGCTACTGTCAATGCTATAACCATAGGAGACCCAAATTTTGATCCTTTTGAAGAAGATACAGGCAGTGAAGATGTTCTAGTAGCTGCTATCCTGATGTGAACCAGCCTTCGCCGAGCCTCTAAAGCTAGACAGTTGCAGCAGTTAAAGTTTTAGTCATTTACTATTTTATGTTGAGTCAGTCATCATGGTCAGTACAATTGTTGAGTCCGGTCTTACAGTTGAAGGTCAATGCCTAGTCCAGGCAAGTTATCTTTTGCTTTTCTTTTTATTTAGAGTTGTGAATCCTGAGCATGTTCACGATAGATCGTCAGATGTAATAGCTTTTTCTTTAAATAAAATTTCAGTCACAATAGTTCATTTATGTCTGTTTCTTAAGTATGCTTCTGATCTTAAAGTAAGACTCCCTCCTCAAATGAGGACAAAATTGACGAAACTCCACTTGAATCACAACAATTACTTGAACAAGAGGAGGAGCGCCAATCCCAGCCTTTCAAAAATGAAATTGAAGTGGTAAACACTGGCACTAAAACTTTGATTCAGTGAATGCCGATTGAAAATACATTACCCTCTGAAGAATGTGAGGAATTGATAAACCTATTTCGAGAATAAAGAGATGGTCCAGTAAGCGCTACCATTAATGCTAGGAGAAAGACCCAGATAGAAGGTTCAAGAAAGAATGAAGTGAATATCACATGCTAAACAAGGGGCATGGATTCGAAACAACTTTCATATCTCCAGTCAATGGCCTCGGTCATAGGTTTCACCAGTGACAATATAAAGCCATCAAATTCAATATGAAAAGTGTAAAAGCAATCATCTCAGAGCGATCATCAAAATATCAAGAGCCACCGATTCAAGGATGAAATGATGTCCAAAAACTAGTATGCACCCTCAAAGTCAAAATTACTTATCAATATCCAGAAGGAAGAATAATCATTCTCTCTTACCGGGAAATGCCGTCAAACTCCGTGAAAAAAAAAGAAGGAAAAAATAAATAAATAATCAGTGCCAGAGGGACTCTAGTAACCTAGATCGATTCCCAATCTGAACATCGGAAGGCCTCATTTGGCCGAATAAATCCCAAAATCATAACCCACCGTCAAAAGAATATCAGTTTTCAAACCCTTCGAGCCTGAATGAATTTTTCTTGAAAACCCATCAAACTAGGGGCATTCCCCCGAACTACGCGAGACCTGATCCCTACACTGGGGTACGTAGGCAGCTTGGTTAAACCGAGTTCGGTCGATTCAAAAAAAAAAAAAATTCAATCGTTCCAGAAAAAAAAGAGGGACATGTTTCAAAAGAAGAGAAGTCAATCATTCCAGAAAGAAAAAAAAAGAAGAGAAAAATCAAATAACCTTCAAACAATTTATCTTCAAACTAGGGGCATTCGCCCTGAACTACGCACGACCTGATTCCTACCCTGGGATGCGTAGGCAACCTGTTCACAGGTTCGGTCAAAATCTTTGTTCAACCGTAAGCCATTCTTTAAAAAGCCCTATCCTACCTATAAAGTCCTTCAGATGTTCAGAATGAAAGATCTATTCCTAGAAGAAAAAAAAATGATGAATAAGAAAAAGAACGGAGTTTGAAGATCTGCTAGACTGAAAACCTGAAAAGGCGGTCTAGGCAAAATTTAAGATCATTCTCCTGCTAAGTTGAAAACCCGAAAGGGCGGCTTAGGCAAAAGCTAAGGAGATAGCCTGCTGGATCGAAAACCTAGAAAGGTGGTTCAGGCAAAAGTTAAGGCTGACACGGTTCGCTAAGTTAAAAATCCCGAAGAGGTGACTTGGTCACGGTAAGAGAATCATTATAAGAAGGCTACAGCCGGTATCAAGACTGAAGATCAACTGAAGTTCAGGCAAATTCAAGTACCATCCTCAAAACTGGGGGCATTGAAGCTAAGTAATCTTAGGAGTCGTAATTAAATCCTTAAGGCATTACTGTTTTAAGGAAAAAGTTCAGTGTTTACCAATTGAGAAACTATTCCTCGAAAGGATAGACTTACCAAACAAAATATTAACTAAGTCAGAAGCATCACTATATTTGTCAGTATAGTCAGTCAATCCTTGTTATTCTAAGTTCACTCCTTCAGAGCTCCTCAATCCTTTGAGTAGTGCCTTTTATCTAAGTTTTCTCTTTAAAAAGAGTCAATAGTCGTCCTTATGTCCAAATGATGCAACTGTCTCAGTGAAGGAGGCCCGGCCTCGTCAGCTCCCTGCGATTGTACCTGAAAGAGCTTGAGAATCAGTCAAACGCTTCACTTCAAAGAAGATCAACTCAGAAGAATTCAGAAGTAGAAACATCAGAAAGCCCGGTTCCAGTAAGAAGATCATACCCCAGGAAGGCACCTTAAGCTTGGAAGAGCTTCAGATGCAATGGTGGTTGAGCCAATTTCCTAGAAAGATGAACCATTAAAATTCAGAATTTCCTTCAAGTTAGTTAAATACTATCCTGGTCAATAAATGCTTATCTAAACACCTGTCAAGAGACAAATCCGACTTTTTCAAGTTAGTATCCAAGAGAGCCGTTGTTCTAGATTACCAATTTCAAGTATTTAGATCAAGGTTTCAGTTATCAAAATCCCCAGAAGACAAGACCAACAGTCTCCTTGCGAAAAATCATGTTGAAGTTTCATGAAAGTGTTCCTAATCCATTCTCGTTAGTAATGGTTCTTCGTTCATAAGGTTTGTTGTCTCATCATTCGTCAAAGTCTTAGTTTCCCATATCTTTATCGGGCACGATCTATAATATCCCCGATTTCATTGAGTTCAAAAAATCTAAAATTCATCAAATCCAATCTTACGTCAAATTCAAATTCATGAAAAATCTATAAATTCTTCGTTGTTGAATTCATCAATCGAAGCTATCTCGTTTCTTTGAGTCCATTTGGGAATAGTGTCTCATTTTTCGAGTCCGTTTGGGAATGGTCTCTTATCTTCTTCTAACATGTTTGGGAGCGGTGTCTCATCTTCCGAGTCCATTTGGGAATGGTCTGTTATCTTCTCCAAGCCCGTTTAGGAACGGTGTCTCATTTTCCGAGTCCAGTTGGGAATGGTCTCTTAAAATTCTTCGAGCTTGTTTGTGAACGGTATCACATTTTTTGAATCCATTTGTGAATGGTCTCTTATCTTCGAGTCCGTTTGGGAATGGTGTCTCATTTTTCGAGTCCATTTGGGAATGGTCTCTTATCTTCTACCCGCCCGTTTGTGAACGGTATCTCATTTTCTGAGTCCATTTGCGAATGGTCTCTTATCCTCTTTGAGCCTGTTTATGAGCGATGTCTCATTTCTCGATTCCATTTGTGAATGGTCTCTTATCCTCTTTGAGCCCGTTTGTGAACGGTGTCTCATTCTCCAAGTCCATTTATGAATGGTCTCTTATCCTCTTTGAGCCCGTTTGTGAACGGTGTCTAATTTTCTGAGGCCATTTGTGAATGGTCTCATGTCCTTCTTGAGCCCGTTTGTGAACGGCGTCTCATTTTCTGAGTCCATTTGTGAATGGTCTCATGTCCTCCTTGAGCCCGTTTGTGAACGGTGTCTCATTTCCCGAGTCCATTTGTGACTGGTCTCTTATCCTCTTTGAGCCCGTCTATGAACGGTGCCTCATTTTCTGAGTCCATTTGTGAATGGTCTCATATCCTCCTTGAGCCCGTTTGTGAACAGTGTCTCATTTTCTGAGTTCATTTGTGAATGGTCTCATGTCCTCCTTGAGCCCGTTTGTGAATTGTGTCTCATTTCCCGAGTCCATTTGTGAATAGTCTCTTATCCTCCTTGAGCCCGCTTGTGAACGGTATCTCATTTTCATCTAAAAACCGTTTGAGAACGATCTTTGTCCCTTCTCTTCACAATCCATTTAAAAATAATATCTCATTCTCTTTAGGCCCGTACAACTACGGTGTCTCATTCTTATTGAGTCAGTACAAATACGGTCTCTTAGCCCTTTGAACCCGTACAAATACGAGGTCTCATTCTTTTTGAATCCATTCGAAATGATATCTCATGTCCTTTGAACCCATACAAATATGGTATCACATTTTATGTGAGCCCATTCAAAAATGATGCTTCGTTTTCTTTAAAAATCTTTCGAAAGTCATCTGTTATTTTGTCTAAGACCATTTGAAAATGGCGTCTCATTTCCTTTGAAACCGTTCAAAAACGGTATTCCTCTAAATAGTATCCCATTCCTTCATTGCCCGTTCGAAAACGGCGCCGCTTCATAATCATCTTTTGTTGTGGATTGCACGATTTTTGCAATCAGATTGGATTCATTTCTCCATTATTCTGAACCGCCAAGTCATGGTGTTTAGAATAAATGATTTTTTATAAATGTTCAATTCTAGGACTTCATTTAGGGTCTTGCATTAGGTTAGGTTGCATGCATTCGGATTTATGTTGCATTTTGTCTAGAGAGTCTTTTGTTGGCAAAACGCTACGAAAAATGGTATTGTCATTTTGCTTTGGTACTCAATGACTACATCATCTCTACCAAAGAGGGGCATCTGTAGACACCCTCATTTTGCTCCGCTTTATTCAACAAAGAAGTCAGTGTTTTTCTATCGCTTTTCTAGTGTCTCTTACATTTTTAAATCTTTTTGGTCCTTACCGTCATGTTTTGCATTTTCCGGCTAATTGTTGAGAGGGTTGTTCGCAAGAATCAAAACAAAAGAGAATTTGGACCCACTGGATGAGCCTGCATTGAACATTTCAATTGGAATGGGATCAAGCAGGTATGCCCTGCATTGATATTCATAAAAAAGATTTGTGGGAGTTAGAGGTACAATTTGTTTGCGCCGCGGCCCCATTAATTTGATAGCTCGAATTAGCCTATAGAAGCGGCTTTGGATGTATAACCAATTTACACCATGTGGCCCGTTCAAATGGACAGTTTAGATCATTCTATGGGAAATATCGTGGGCATTTTTCGCATTATGGCTTGACTGGTGCACGTTTTGGATGGTCTAGTGAATTATTTTCTTTTTATTAGTGGGCCCACTATTTGAAGAACCATTTGTCAATGTGCAACCAACAGGTTTTGGCTAGTGGTGGGATCACTATGCGTCCAAGCTGTGTAAGCCCCACCCATATTTTTCTGTTCAGCCTTTGTAGATGGGACCCATGTTTAAAAAAATCGAAATCTTGTTCCAACATATATGGTTCGGCTGGTGTTGGGAAAAATTTGTGAAAACTACATACATGGGACCCACTTGGGTTATCTCTTACCATTACTCAAAAGGACTCTAAAAAGGTATGTACGGTTGAATTTTCCATATTTTATAAGAAGGCATGTTATGTTGAGAAAAGTAATGTTTCTCTTTCCTTGCATGGGGCCCCACACGGTTTTTAATGTGGGAAAGGGTATAGTGTTGTGGGTATTTTCAAAATAACAATTTTAAGAAGCATGTTATAAAGGTAGCATCTCTCTTTCTTTCCTTGCATGGAGCCCCACATGGTTTTTATTGATGGGAAGGGTGTGGTGCTGTTGGTCAACTTTGAGAATTCTTTATATAAGAAAAAGAAATGCATGGTACTATCACTTTTGCTAAAAATAAAAAATTGTTTTCTTTTTATATTCAATACGTGGATGGCACCTTCTCTATACTATTTAGGGAATAAAGAATATTTTCTTTTAGAAATAGAAAGAAGCTTTGATTCTTAGACTTTTTCCAACTCTACCTACGCTTAATTAAAGCATGTATGTTATGTATAGAGGAAATTTTTTTTTTTATTTTGGGGAGGGATTCAAAGCAAATGGGAAGAGAATATAGATATATACTCGATTGCTTTTTTAGAGGGGGGTCGATTTTTTTCTAAAAGGCTACATGGTTTTCACTCTCTGGGAAGGAATACTCTCTCGTCTCCACCTCTATTGCTACGTACAGTACCACTCCCCTACTATCTCATCTCTTCACTGAAACCTCCCATCTCATTTACTGAGAGTCTGAAATAATTTGGAGGGTTTCCCTAGGCGGCTATTCCACAATCCGTCAACCCGCTGGCCGTGCACTTCTATCTCTCTCTTGGAAGTGTTCAAGTGCTTACTTCCTTATCTCTCGCTAGGCCGAATCAGCTCCAAACCAAGTAGGATTGAGATTCTTCATCAAAGCGGTTCATCTCCTCCAACTTTGGGTTTTCTCTTGCGTATATAAGGGTGCATCAAAGCGTATACCTCGGATTTACGCACCCTAGAGACAAGGAGCGCGATCAACTGTAGGTTGCTCTATCTTTATAATATCAAAGGTTGAAAAGCATATTTATGGCCGTTTCTTCTTCGTTTTCTTCATGATTTTCGTAAGAGTTACCATGCATGATTTTGATGGGTCAGTTTATTTAATTATCAATTTTGGTAAAAAAAAAAAGAACCGTTATATGAGAAAATTAGGCGTTTAACCGATTGGGATATTTAGTGGTTTTTTTTAATCGTTTTACAAAGTGAGTATTTTAAAATCAAGGATTTTTCGCGAAGCTATGTTTTCTGAGTCTTAATGAGGTTAAAAGAACATCAAAGATTTAAAAATTCCGGTAGATTTCATTTGTCTTGTCGGCTCAAAAATTTGTTCAAAAAATACCCGGAAATAGGATTTTCATGGTTCTAAAAATCGTTCGTATACCAAAACAATTCGAAACTGATTGAAATTTGGTCCGCAATAGATTTTTAATGTTTATATGAAGGACATATCATTAAACAAACTCCTTAAAATCTGAAATTTGGTAGCAAAACGAACTGACCTGTCAAAATCACATTGTGACTTTCTAAAAAATTTTGGGCATATTTTAATATCTTTTATTGATTTATAATTGCTCTGACCAGAACATGAATATATCTTTTAAAAATAGATAATTATTGAAATAATGTCTGAATGTTTTCTCATAATTTTCTATTTGTCCGAGAATAGTCTAGTAAAAGTTTGGTTGGATTTCGAATTAATTTGCTATATTTGTTAGTGTGATGTCATCAATCTGACCCAAAAGTGTAAAATCAATTAAAAATGGAATTTCAATCTTTAAAATCATGAAGAATTAAAACATAATATATTTTTCAAGAAAACATCATATCCTAAAGTTTATGGAACAGATAACTTAATTAGCTATAGGCTTCTTTGAAAAATCATTAATCTGATCCAATTGTGATAAATTCAATTAAAAATCCAAACTAATTCAAAGCACCTTGAAAATTTTCAGAGAATTCTAACTTTTCATAATGTATTCAATCACTACGTTTTCTGAAACAGAAATCTTAGGAGTCTTAGATTTCCTTTGTAAAATGCCATGCTAGGATAATTTAGATACCGAGATAGTAACCATAATCGTATACTAATTGCGATCAATCCATCATAATTAGAGTGTGTAAATTATAGTATATTATTGGCTCCGAGGTCCACTGTCCACAGAAAATATGCCAGGCAATAAGATACTATAACTTACGTGCTAAAATTATACAAGGGTTGAGAGCACGATTCCCTTCCGTGGTAGCGATTCAAGGCCGAATCTTGCGAACCATAGAGCCTTTGGTATTCCTTAGATTTTTAGGAATCGAAGATCCTTGAAATCTGAAAATCATTAAATTCAAGAAATTGAATCAATTTATCTCAAGTCTTCGGAACCGTTGGATTGCGGTTTTGCTACCAAATTTCAGATTTTAAGGACTTCGTTTGATGATATGTCCTTCATATATATGAAAATCAATGATTTTATCGAAACATTCCGGTAAAAATAATAAATAAAGTCCAAATCTTTTGAAAATTTTTGTATAATGTTTAAACATTAGAAATCTACGGCGGACCAAATTTCAATCAGTTTCGAATTGTTTTGTTATACGAACGATTTTTAGAACCATGAAAATCCTATTTCCGGGTATTTTTTGAACGAATTTTTGAGCCGACAAGACAAATGAAATCTACCGGAATTTTTAAATCTTTGATGTTCTTTTAACCTCATTAAGACTCAGAAAACATAGCTTCGCGAAAAATCCTTGATTTTAAAATACTCACTTTGTAAAACGATTCAAAAAAACCACTAGATATCCCAATCGGTTAAACGCCCAATTTTCTCATATAACGGTTCAATTTTTTTTTACCAAAATTGATAATTAAATGAACTGACCCATCAAAATCATGCATGGTAACTCTTACGAAAATCATGAAGAAAACGAAGAAGAAACGGCCCTAAACATGCTTTTCAACCTTTGATATTATAAAGATAGAGGAACCTACCGTTGATTGTGCTCCTTGTCCCTAGGGTGCGTAAATCCGAGGTATACGCTTTGACGCACCCTTATATACGCAAGAGAAAACCCATAGTTGGAGGAGATGAACCGCTTTGATGAAGAATCTCAATCCTACTTGGTTTGGAGCTGATTCGGTATATATCTATATTCTCTTCCCATTTGCTTTGAATCCCTCCCCAAAATAAAAAAAAAATATTTCCTCTATACATAACATACATGCTTTAATTAAGGGTAGGTAGAGTTGGAAAAAGTCTAAGAATCAAAGCTTCTTTCTATTTCTAAAAGAAAATATTCTTTATTCTCTAAATAGTACGTATTGAATATAAAAAGAAAACAATTTTTTTATTTTTAGCAAAAGTGATAGTACCATGCATTTCTTTTTGTTATATAAAGAATTCTCAAAGTTGACCAACAACACCACACCCTTCCCATCAATAAAAACCGTGTGGGGCTCCATGCAAGGAAAGTGGGGCTCCATGCAAGGAAAGAAAGAGAGATGCTACCTTTATAACATGCTTCTTAAAATTGTTATTTTGAAAATACCCACAACACTATACCCTTTCCCACATTAAAAACCGTGTGGGGCCCCATGCAAGGAAAGAGAAACATTACTTTTCTCAACATAACATGCCTTCTTATAAAATATGGAAAATTCAACCGTACATACCTTTTTAGAGTCCTTTTGAGTAATGGTAAGAGATAACCCAAGTGGGTCCCATGTGTGTAGTTTTCACAAACTTTTCCCAACACCAGCCAAACCATATATGTTGGAACAAGATTTGGATTTTTTTAAACATGGGTGCCATCTACAAAGGCTGAACTGAAAAATATGGGTGGGGCTTACACAGCTTGGACGCATAGTGATCCCACCACTAGCCAAAACCTGTTGGTTGCACATTGACAAACGGTTCTTCAAATAGTGGGCCCACTAATAAAAAGAAAATAATTCACTAGACCATCCAAAACGTGCACCAGTCGAGCCATAATGCAAAATTCATGCCAACGATATTTCCCATAGAATGATCTAAACTGTTCATGTGGGGAGTCACAACGTAATTTGGACTTGTCTTGAAATTATTTTCACTTAATAATCCTGATCATTGATTGTTGGACTACAATATGAATAGGGTTGCGCCCCCTAAGACCAATTTCATAGGCTGATCCAAACAGTCCATTGATGGGCCAAAATCAAATTAATTTGTTCCTAAAGAAATCAGTTCGAACAATCTATTTTGTGGGCAGTAATGCAAACAGGTTGCTCATCCTTCTAACCCCTTCTATAAGATAATCTTAGCCGTACATTTGATATCCCAATGCAAATTACTTTGCGCCTCATTAAATCAATTCCATGTATGATCCCAACCGTGCAAGTGATGGCCCTTAATGTGAATATGTTGTACCTCTAGAAATCAGCACCTTGAGACGATCCAAACCGTCCACCCAATGGACCATAAAGATTACATCCCAAAATATCATTTCCATTAGTGGGGCCTACATTTCGACCTTAATGTTATTGTACTACCCTCACCATAGATGATCTAAGTTGTTCGATTGATGGGCCCCAACATGCACATTGGTTGCGCCCCCCTCACTTATTTCCGGGGATGATCTAAACTGTCCATTTGAACGGGCCACATGGTGTAAATTGGTTATACATCCAAAGCCGCTTCTATAGGCTAATTCAAGCTATCAAATTAATGGGGCCACGGCGCAAAGAAATTGTACCTCTAACTCCCCCAAATCTTTTTTATGAATATCAATGCAGGGCACACCTGCTTGATCCCATTCCAATTGAAATGTTCAATGCAGGCTCATCCTCTCTTGTTTTGATTCTTACGAACAACCCTCTCAACAATTAGCCGGAAAATGCAAAACATGACGGGAAGGACCAAAAAGATTAAAAATGTCAGAGACACTAAAAAACCGATAGAAAAACACCGACTTGTTTGTTGATTAAAGCGAAGCAAAATGAGGGTGTCTACAGATGCCCCTCTTTGGTAGAGATGACGTAGTCATTGAATACCCAAGCAAAAGTGACAATACCATTTTGTGCAGTGTTTCGCCAACAAAGGCTTCTCTAGACAAAATGTAACCTACATGCGAATGCATGCAACCTAACCTAATGCAAGACCCTAGATGAAGTCCTAAAATTTAATCAAGATCAATTACTCTAAACACCATGACTTGGTGGTTCAGAATAATGGAGAAATGGATCCAATCTTATTTGCAAAAATTACGCAACTCAGAATGAAAGATAATTATGATGCAGCGCCGTTCACAAACGGGCAATGAGAGAATGAGATATCATTTTCGAATGGATTCTGAAGAGGAGGGACAGAGATCCTTCTCAAACGGTTTTTAGAAGAAAATGAGACACCGTTCACAAGCGGGCTCAAGGAGGACATGAGACCATTCACAAATGGACTCAGAAAAATGAGACACCGTTCACAAATGGGCTCAAAGAGGATAAGGGACCACTCACAAATGGACTCGGAGAATGAGACATCGTTCCCAAACGGGCTCAAAGAGGATAAGAGACCATTCACAAATGGACTCGAGAAATGAAACACCCTTCACAAACGAGCTCAAGGAGGACATGAGACCATTCACAAATGGACTCAGAAAATGAGATACCGTTCACAAACGGGCTCAAAGAGGATATGAGGCCATTCACAAATTGACTCGAAAAATGAGACACCGTTCACAAACGGGCTCAAGGAGGATATGAGACCATTCACAAATGGACTTTGAAAATGAGACACCGTTCACAAGAGGGCTCAAAGAGGATAAGAGACCATTTACAAATAAACTCAGAAAATGAGACACCGTTCACAAACGGGCTCAAAGAGGATAAGAGACCATTCACAAATGGATTCAAAAAATGAGACACCGTTCACAAACGGGCCCAAGGATGACATGATACCATTTACAAATGGACTTCAAAAATGAAACACCGTTCACAAACGGGCTCAAAGAGGATAAGAGACCATTCACAAATGGACTCGAAAAATGAGACACAATTCACAAACGGGCTCAAAGAGGATAAGAGATCATTCACAAATAGACTCTGGAAATGAGACACCGTTCACAAACGGGCTCAAGAAGGACATGAGATCATTCGCAAATAGACTCAGAAAATGAGATACCGTTCACAAACGGGTGGGTAGAAGATAAGAGACCATTTCCAAATGGACTCGAAA
Source organism: Tasmannia lanceolata (assembly GCF_043159265.1). NCBI lineage: Eukaryota > Viridiplantae > Streptophyta > Magnoliopsida > Canellales > Winteraceae > Tasmannia > Tasmannia lanceolata. Next base: position 28,249,883 of record NW_027518684.1, on the reverse strand, counting down.
AATGAGACACCGTTCTCAAACGGGCTCGAAGATAAGAGACCATTCCCAAATGGATTCAAAAAATGTGATACCGTTCACAAACGGGCTCGAAGAATTTAAGAGACCATTCCCAACTGGACTCGAAAAATGAGACACCGTTCCCAAACGGGCTCGGAGAAGATAACAGACCATTCCCAAATGGACTCGAAAGATGAGACACTGTTCCCAAACGGGCTCAAAAAAGATAAGAAACTATTCCCAAATGGATTCGAAAAATGAGGCATTGTTCCCAAACGGGTTCGAAGAAGATAAGAGACTATTCCCAAATGGATTCGAAAAATGAGGCACCGTTCCCAAACGGGTTCGAAGAAGAAGATATGAGACTATTCCCAAATGGATTCGAAAAATGAGGCACCGTTCCCAAACGGGTTCGAAGAAGATAAGAAATCATTCCCAAACGGACTCGGAAATGAGACACCGTTCCCAAACGGGGTCAAAGAAACGAGATAGCTTCTATTGATGAATTCAACAACGAAGAATTTAGAGATTTTTCATGAATTTGAATTTGACATAAGATTGGATTTGATGAATTTTAGATTTTTTGAACTCAATGAAATCAGGGATAATATAGATCGTGCCCGATAAAAATATTGGAAAATAAGACTTTGACGAATGATGGGATGACAAACCTTAGGAACGAAGAAGCATGACTAACGAGAATGGTTTAAGAACACTTTCATGAAGCTTCAACAAGATTTTTCGTAAAGAGACTGTTGGTCTTGTCTTCTGGGGATTTTGATAACTGAAACCTTGATCTAAATACTTGAAATTGGTAATCTAGAACAACGGCTGTCTTGGATACTAACATGGAAAAGTGGGATTTGCCTTTTGATAGGTGTTTAGATAAACATTTCTTGACCAGGATAGTATTTAACTAACTGGAAGGAAATTCTGAATTTTAATGGTTCATCTTTCTAGGAAATTGGCTCAAGCACCATTGCATCTGAGGCTCTTCCAAGCTTAAGGTGCCTTCCTGGGGTATGATCTTCTTACTGTAACTGGGCTTTCTGATGTTTCTACTTCTGAATTCTTCTGAGTTGATCTTCTTTGAAGTGAAGCATTTGACTAGATCCTCGAGCTCTTTCAGGTACAATCGCAGGGAGCTGACGAGGCCGGGCCTCCTTCACCGAGACAGTTGCATCATTTGGACATAAGGACGACTATTGACTCTTTCTAAAGAGAAAACTTAGATAAAAGGCACTACTCAAAGGATTGAGGAGCTCTGAAGGAGTGAACTTTGAATAACAAAGATTGACTGACTATACTGACAAATTGACGCTTCTGACTTAGTTAATATTTTGTTTGGTAAGTCTATCCTTTCGAGGAATAATTTCTCAATTGGTAAACACTGGACTTCTTCCTTAAAACAATAATGCCTTAAGGATTTAGTTTCCATTCCTATGATTGCTTGATTTCAATGCCCCCAATTTCTAGGATGACACTTGAACTTCTTTTTTATCTTCAGTCTTGATACCGGCTGTAGCCTTCTTATAATGATTCTCTTACCGTGACTAAGTCACCTCTTCGGGGTTTTTAACTTAGCGGACTGTGTTAGCCTTAACTTTTGCCTGAACCACCTTTCTAGGTTTTCGATCCAGCAGGCTATCCCCTTAGCTTTTGCCTAAGCTGCCCTTTCAGGTTTTCAACTTAGTAGGGGAATGATCTTAAATTTTGCCTAGACCGCCCTTTCAGGTTTTCAGTCTAGCAGATCTTCAAACTCCGTTCTTTTTTTCCTTTTCTTTTTTTTTCACTTTTTTGTGTTTCGGGACCTAGGTAATTAATTCTGAACACCGGAAGGACTTTATAGGTAGGATAGAGTTTTTCAAAGAATTATCATAAGATTCAACAAAGATTTCGACCGTACCTGTGAACAGGTTGCTTACGTATCCCAAGGTAGGAATCAGGTTGTGCGTAGTTCAGGGCGAATGTCCCTAGTTTGAAGATAAATTGTTTGAAGGTTATTTGATTTTTCTCTTTTTTTTCTTTCTGGAATGAATGACTTCTCTTCTTTTGGAACTTGTCCCTTTTTTTTTCTGGAACGATTGAATTTCTTTTCTTTTTTTGAATCGACCGAACTCGGTTCAACCGAGCTGCCTACGTACCCCAGTGTAGGGATCAGGTCTCGCGTAGTTCGGGGCGGATGCCCCTAGTTTGATGGATTTTCAAGAAAATTTCATTCAGGCTCGAAGGGTTTGCAAACCGGTATTCTTTTAACGCTGGGTTATGATTTTGGGATTTATTCGGCCAAAGGAGGCCTTCCGATGTTCAGATTGGGAATCGATCTAGGTCACTAGAGTCCCTCTGGTACTGATTATTTATTTATTTTATTTTTTTCACGGAGTTTGACTGCATTTCCCGGTAAGAGATAATGATTCTTCTTCCTTCTGGATATTGATAAGTAATTTGACTTTGAGAGTGCATACTGGTTTTTGGACATCATTTCATCCTTGAATCGGTGGCTCTTGATATTTTGATGATCGCTATGAGATGATTGCTCTTGCACTTTTCATATTGAATTTGATGGCTTTACATTGTCACTGGTGAAACCTCTGACCTGGGCCTTTGACTGGAGATATGGAAGTTGTTTCGAATCCATGCCCCTTGTATAGCATGTGATATTCACTTCATTCTTTCTTGAACCTTCTATCTAGGTCTTTCTCCTGGCATTAATAATAGCGCTTACTGGACCATCTCTTTATTCTCGAAATATCAATTCCTCACATTCTTCAGAGGGTAATGTACTTTCAATCGGCATTCACTGAATCAAAGTTTTAGTGCCAGTGTTTACCACTTCAATTTCATCTTTGAAAGGCTGGAATTGGCGCTCCTCCTCTTGTTCAAGTAATTGTTGTGACTCAAGTGGAGTTTCGTCAATTTTGTCCTCATTTGAGGAGGGAGTCTTACTTTAAGATCAGAAGCATACTTAAGAAACAGACACAAATGAACTATTGTGACTGAAATTTTATTTAAAGAAAAAGCTATTACATCTGACGACCTATCCTGAACATGCTCAGGATTCACAACTCTAAATAAAAAGAAAAGCAAAAGATAACTTGCATGGACTAGGCATTGACCTTCAACTGTAAGACCGGACTCAACAATTGTACTGACCATGATGACTGACTCAACATAAAATTGTAAATGACTAAAACTTTAACTGCTGCAACTGTCTAGCTTTGGAGGCTCGGCGAAGGCTGGTTCACATCAGGATAGCAGCTACTAGAACATCTTCACTGTCTGTATCTTCTTCAAAAGGATCAAAATTTGGGTCTCCTATGGTTATAGCATTGACAGCAGCAGCAGGGTTTGCATGACCAGGTCATGGGTTATTGGTAGCATTGGGTCTTGGCTCGAACACAAGGCCTTTATTGTCGAGCAACCTCTGGATTCTGAATTTTAGGGCAATGCAATCATCAGTGAGATGGTCGGAATTTCTATGGTATTCGCAGTGTTGATCTGCTCGCCAATTTGCTGGCAAAGGATTGGGAGGAGCCCTAATGTCGGGTAGGGTTATGCGACCTGAGACTAGACACTCCTTGAGTATCTCAGATGGTGGAAGAGGGAGAGGGGTAAATTCTGTCTGCGCTTGTGGTCGAGGTGCGGCAGCAGGTTGGGTATAGTCCATCACCATGGGATTCTGGGTTATTAATTTCAGCTGATGGAGGCTTCCTGAATTCTCTGGTATTCGGGTTACTTCGGTTAAATACTCCTTGAGCCATAGCCTCCACTATTTGGGTGCCCGCCACGATGAAATGTTTGAAATCCGGATAATACTGTAAAGACATGTGATACTGGAGTTGGGGGGACCAAGAAGGCGAACGTAGTTAGCTTCTCCAGTGTTGAAGACAGCTTCTTGGATTTCAAGAATTTGCCAACAAATCTGATCTTGTTGGCGAGAAATTAACCAATCAGCCCAATCGCTTTTATGATCGAAAGAAACATCATGACGCCACTCACTAAAGGTATAGAATGTATGATCAAAGTGGACAGGAGCTGCAATTTTTAGCTTGTGGCACAACCACACCTGGAGTAATGCAGGACATCCTGAGAAGGACCCATTGAAAGAGCTAGCACGAAGGCGAGCCATATCATCTAACCCATTGAAGGTTTCTGCAAGTATAGTAGGAATTGGATTGGCGCCACGATCCATTTGATCAACGAGATCCAGAAGAACAGCTGGCGCGAAGCGAGAAGGCTGGACAGTGAGGAACCTAGTGAAGGAGCAGAATCTTAGAGCGCGACGTCGGGCTTTTTGAACATCGACCTGGCTACAGTGACCAACAGGAGAGTAAATATCGATCAGTTGCTGCATGGATACTTCTTGGCCTTTTATGAAAGAGTCCATGAATTCATCTGGATTATTCATTAAGCGAAGGAACAAAGGACGATAATCCGGCACACAGGATGGCTTCACAAGAGGGCCATCAACAGGATATTCCAACAAGGCACACCATTCTTCAAAAGTGGGACACATTTCTTGGTTGCCAAAACGGAAGACATGATGATCGGGATCCCAACACTCTGATGCGGCATAGAGTAATCCCCAATCGAGCTTAAGGGTTGCTATGTAGCCAAAGAGATTTTTCTCTTGCTCACTTATGGCATAGATGTGTGATTCCTTTAATGTACCACTGATCCAATCAAAAATTTTACGAGTAGACATGGTGCCTATAAGCCAAGAGGAGGGATACAAGAAGGATCAAGATTACATAAACATGAAATTGGGACAAGTTCCTGCCAGTTTATAGAAAGTATGAAGACATGATCGAATCGCATGATAGAAGAATGAAAGGCATACGATCAAAAGATTAGATGAGATTGCATAGGATTGCTTTCAACGGATAGATCAAGAATGACTAATTCTATGAGATTTTAGGAAAGATGGGATTTATATCCTAACCCCAAAGGGAAAGTTTTTTAATCTTCATACATTTTAACAGTGTTACCTGAAGGCATCAAACCCTAATCCTAATCTAGCGGAGTGGAGAGAGGATCTCGACTCATGACTTTGTTTATGTACCTAAGGACCGATCGTAGCCATTGGAATATGGACTACGGCCTAATCTAGACACAAATGGGTAGGATATTAACTAGGCTCACACACGTGATGGATGTGTGTTCGTATACTACATGCATGTGTGGGTTAATCTAGGGGCAAGGCCAAGAGTTCCCTTAGCGTGAATCCGTGTTCAATATATTGTACCAGTGTCCGGCGTATCAGTACGTAAACAAGAGATCCGTTTACGCACCATAAAGGTGCTAGGATAAGGGTGGAATGCTTCTCTAGCACAGAGGCACCAGGTGATGAAATCCCAGTCAGCTAGATAACACTCCGGGTTCCTAAAATAGGATGTGTGTGCATGTGAGATTCAGGGGTTTAGATGCAAGTGATGTAAGTGTGTGCAATAAGTTTGCCTAATCTATGATGCCTTCAGGTTTTATTAGATTAAGTTTGAGTAAAATGTGATGAGAAAATAAAACATACAAACTAATCTAACAAGTATAAGATATAAGATAGTGTTCTATGAGCCAGTTAAATTAAATTCAAATGAGTTATCCTTTGAAGTTTTAATGAAGTTAGGTGATCTCCAGCAGAGTCGCCAAACTGTGGGACCCGATCCCGCGAGAGGGGTGAGGCGCGAGCCGCCACGCTCTCTCTTGGTCTCTCGTACCCACGCGAATGACATGTGCTTTTTATTATTGATTTTAATTACCCAACCAAGCAGACAGCAACCAAGCCATAGGGTGCAAACAAACATGCAACCCAGTACCCATAAGGGCAGGGGTAAGCCGCCGAGCCTAGCAAGGTGTGATTTAATTCATCTTTTCTGTGAACTTGGGATCACTAAGGCAATCCGAATTACACACAAAAGTGAGTGACAGAGTCGCCACCTAGATGAGGAATCTAGGACCCACAATTGACCAGAAATCTAGACTTGTTACCTGGTTACGAGAATGGAAGGTATGTGGAGTTACCACCACATGCACCATTCCTGCCCGATAATCGGTCTTCAATTCCAAAAGTTAACTCTTTTGAATTTCTTTTAAATCGCGTATCTAACTCTACATTAATGTACGAACTATGTGACATGCATCCTAAGATCTAATTTCAATGTAATTCATAAATGTATATCTTGATTTTTTAATTTGTTTGAATTAAATCTAAGTGAAAGTTCTTCTAAAATGCTAATTTGAGGGAAATCCTACATATTTTAATTAAGAATTTATAAGAAAACTAATATACAAAACCCCACCATTTGTGTGGGGCCGATTCGTGATTGGTATGCCATCAAGCATCCAAGCTGCCTACGTACCCAAGCCTCACTGGGATCAGAGTCGACGTAGTTCGGTGCACCTAAACTAAGCTACTTATGCCTAACTCATCTAGGACACCGCTCTAAACTGGATTGACTATTTCAACAGTTTTAAGAGAAGTTATTTAATTCAAGTTGAAGATTTTATTATCCTAGGACTTCATCTAAGATGCTATATGATCCTATCTAAGTGCAAGTTGTCCCTTAGACTAATGCAGGTTAACCTACATCCTAGGTAACTAGGCTTGTCCTATGGAAAAATTGGGTGAGTAGTGTAACTAGATCTATGACTCAATTGCTAATAATAGCAATCGGTCGTGATGAGGCTGAACTCCCTAACTCTAGGACACGACATGACGCGAGTGTTCTTAAATGGGGTTCTAATGGTTCTTACGATGAAAACCGCAATCTAACGGTTCCGAAGACTTAAGATAAATTGATTCAATTTCTTGAAATTAATGATTTTCAGATTTCAAGGATCTTCGATTTCTAAACATCTAAGGAATACCAAAGGCTCCATGGTTCGCAAGATTCGGCCTTAAATCGCTACCACGGAAGGGAATTGTGCTCTCAACCCTTGTATAATTTTGGCACGTAAGTTATAGTATCTTATTGCCTGGCATATTTCTCGGAATTTTCGTGGACAGTGGACCTCGGAGCCAATAACATACTATAATTTACACACTCTAATTATGCTAGATTGATCGCAATTAGTATACGATTATGGTTACTATCTCGGCATCTAAATTATCCTAGCATGGCCATTTTACAAAGGAAATCTAAGACTCCTAAGATTTCTGTTTCAGATAACTTAGTGATTGATACATTATGAAAATTTAGAATTCTCTGAAAATTTTCAAGGTGCTTTGAATTAGTTTGGATTTTTAATTGAATTTATCACAATTGGATCAGATTAATGATTTTTCAAAGACGCCTATAGCTAATTAAGTTATTTGTTCTAGAAACTTTAGGATATGATGTTTTTTTGAAAAATATATTTCGTTTTAATTCTTCATGATTTTAAAGATTGAAATTCCATTTTTAATTGATTTTACACTTTTGGGTCAGATTGATGACATCACACTAACAAATATAGCAAATTAATTCCAAATCCAACCAAACTTTTACTAGACCATTCCCGGACAAATAGAAAATTATGAGAAAGTATTCAGACATTATTTAAATAATTATCTATTTTTAACAGATATATTCATGTTCTGGTCAGAGCAATTATAAATCAATAACAAATATTAAAATATGCCCATAATTTCTGACAAATTCACAATCTGATTCCGACAGGTCAGTTCATTTTTTTACCAAATTTCAGATTTTAAGGAGTTCTTTTAATGATATGTCCTTCATATATATGAAAATCAATGATTTTGTCGAAACAATTCCGGTAAAAATAATAAATAAAGTCCAAATACTTTGAAAATGTTTTTATAATGTTTAAACATTAAAAATCTACTGCGGACCAAATTTCAATCAGTTTTGAATTGTTTTGTTATACGAACGATTTTTAGAACCATAAAAATCCTATTTCCGGTATTATTTGAACGAATTTTTGAGCCGACAAGACAAATGAAACCTACCGGAATTTTTAAATCTTTGATGTTCTTTTAACCTCATTAGGACTCAGAAAACATAGCTTCGTGAAAAATCCTTGATTTTAAAATACTCACTTTGTAAAACGATTCAAAAAAACCACTAGATATCCCAATCGGTTAAACGCCCAATTTTCTCATATAGCGGTTCCTTTTTTTTACCAAAATTGATAATTAAATGAACTGACCCATCAAAATCATGCATGGTAAGTCTTACGAAAATCATGGAGAGAACGAAGAAGAAACGGCCCTAAACATGCTTTTCAACCTTTGATATTATAAAGATAGAGGAACCTACCATTGATCGCGCTCCTTGTCTCTAGGGTGCGTAAACCCGAAGTATACGCTTTGACGCACCCTTATATATGCAAGAGAAAACCCAAAGTTGGAGGAGATGAACTGCTTTGATGAAGAATCTCAATCCTAGTTGGTTTGGAGCTGATTCGGCCCAGTGAGAGATAAGGAAGTAAGCGCTTGAACACTTCCAAGAGAGAGATAGAAGTGCACGGCCAGCGGGTTGACGGATTGTGGAATAGCCGCCTAGGGAAACCCTCCAAATTATTTCAGACTCTCAGTAAATGAGACGGGAGGTTTCGGTGAAGAGATGAGATAGTAGGGGAGTGGTACTGTACGTAGCAATAGAGGTGGGAGACGAGAGAGTATTCCTTCCCAGAGAGTGAAAACCATGTAGCCTTTTAGAAAAAATTCGACCCCCCTCTAAAAAAGCAATCGGGTATATATCTATATTCTCTTCCCATTTGCTTTGAATCCCTCCCCAAAATAAAAAAAAAATATTTCCTCTATACATAACATACATGCTTTAATTAAGCGTAGGTAGAGTTGGAAAAAGTCTAAGAATCAAAGCTTATTTCTATTTCTAAAAGAAAATATTCTTTATTCCCTAAATAGTATAGAGAAGGTGCCATCCACGTATTGAATATAAAAACATAACAATTTTTTTATTTTTAGCAAAAGTGATAGTACCATGCATTTCTTTTTGTTATATAAAGAATTCTCAAAGTTGACCAACAGCACCACACCCTTCCCATCAATAAAAACCGTGTGGGGCTCCATGCAAGGAAAGAAAGAGAGATGCTACCTTTATAACATGCTTCTTAAAATTGTTATTTTGAAAATACCCACAACACTATACCCTTTCCCACATTAAAAACCGTGTGGGGCCCCATGCAGGGAAAGAGAAACATTACTTTTCTCAACAAAACATGCCTTCTTATAAAATATGGAAAATTCAACCGTACATACCTTTTTAGAGTCCTTTTGAGTAATGGTAAGAGATAACCTAAGTGGGTCCCATGTGTGTAGTTTTCACAAATTTTTCCCAACACCAGCCAAACCATATATGTTGGAACAAAATTTCGATTTTTTTAAACATGGGTCCCATCTACAAAGGCTGAACAGAAAAATATGGGTGGGGCTTACACAGCTTGGACGCATAGTGATCCCTCCACTAGCCAAAACTTGTTGGTTGCACATTGACAAACGGTTCTTCAAATAGTGGGCCCACTAATAAAAAGAAAATAATTCACTAGACCATCCAAAACGTGCTCCAGTCGAGCCATAATGCAAAAATCATGCCCACATTTCCCATAGAATGATCTAAACTGTTCATGTGGCGAGTCACAACGTAATTCGACTTGTCTTTAAATTATTTTCACTTGATAATCCTGATCGTTGATTGTTGGACTACAATATGAATAGGGTTGCTCCCCCTAAGACCAATTTTATAGGCTGATCCAAACAGTCCATTGATGGGTCAAAATAAAATTAATTTGTTCCTAAAGAAATCAGTTCAAACAATCCATTTTGCGGGCAGTAATGCAAACAGGTTGCTCATCCTTCTAACCCCTTCTATAAGATAATCTTAGCCGTACATTTGATATCTCAATGCAAATTAGTTTGCGCCTCATTAAATCAATTCCATGTATGATCCCAACCATGCAAGTGATGGCCCTTAATGTGAATATGTTGTACCTCTAGAAATCTACACCTTGGGACGATCCAAACCGTCCACCCAATGGACCATAAAGATTACATCCCAAAATATCATTTCCATTAGTGGGGCCCACATTTCGACCTTAATGTTATTATACTACATCCAAACATGCACATTGGTTGCGCCCCCCTCACTTATTTTCGGGGATGATCTAAACTGTCCATTTGAACGGGCCACATGGTGTAAATTGGTTATACATCCAAAGCCGCTTCTATAAGCTAATTCGAGCTATCAAATTAATGGGGCGGGGCACAAACAAATTGTACCTCTAGCTCCCCCAAATCTTTTTTATGAATATCAATGCAGTGCACACCTGCTTGATCCCATTCCAATTGAAATGTTCAATGCAGGCTCATCCAGTGGGTCCAAATTCTCTCTTGTTTTGATTCTTGCGAACAACCCTCTCAACAATTAGCCGGAAAACGCAAAACATGACGGGAAGGACCAAAAAGATTTAAAAATGTAAGAGACACTAGAAAACCGATAGAAAAATACTGACTTCTTTGTTGATTAAAGCGGAGCAAAATGAGGGTGTCTACAGATGCCCCTCTTTGGTAGAGATGACGTAGTCATTAAATACCCAAGCAAAAGTGACAACACCATTTTGCGCAGCGTTTCGCCAACAAAGGACTCTCTAGACAAAATGCAACCTAGATGTGAATGCATGCAACCTAACCTAATGCAAAACCCTAGATGAAGTCCTAAAATTTAATCAAGATCAATTACTCTAAACACCATGACTTGGTGTTTCAGAATAATGGAGAAATGGATCCAATCTGATTTGCAAAAATTACGCAACTCAGAATAAAAGATAATTATGATGCAGCGCCGTTTACAAACGGGCAATGAGAGAATGAGATATCATTTTCGAATGGATTCTGAAGAGGAGGGACAGAGATCCTTCTCAAACGTTTTTAGAAGAAAATGAGACATCGTTCACAAGCGGACTCAAGGAGGACATGAGACCATTCACAAATGGACTCAGAAAAATGAGACACTGTTGACAAATGGGCTCAAAGAGGATAAGGGACCATTCACAAATGGACTCGGAGAATGACACACCGCTCACAAACAGGCTCAAAGAGGATAAGAGACCATTCATATATGGACTCGAGAAATGAGACACCGTTCACAAACGGGCTCAAGGAGGACATGAGACCATTCACAAATGGACTCAGAAAATGAGATACCGTTCACAAACGGGCTCAAAGAGGATATGAGGCCATTCACAAATTGACTCGAGAAATGAGACACCGTTCACAAACGGGCTCAAGGAGGATATGAGACCATTCACAAATGGACTTTGAAAATGAGACACCGTTCACAAAAGGGCTCAAAGAGGATAAGATACCATTCACAAATAGACTCAGAAAATGAGACACCGTTCACAAACGAGCTCACAGAGGATAAGAGACCACTCACAAATGGATTCGAAAAATGAGACACCGTTCACAAACGGGCCCAAGGATGACATGAAACCATTTACAAATAGACTTCGAAAATGAGACACCGTTCACAAACGGGCTCAAAGAGGATAAGAGACCATTCACAAATGGACTCAGAAAATGGGACATCGTTCACAAACGGGCTGAAAGAGGATAAGAGACCATTCACAAATAGACTCGGGAAATGAGACACCGTTCACAAACGGGCTCAAGAGGACATGAGATCATTCGCAAATGGACTCAGAAAAAGAGATACCGTTCACAAACGGGTGGGTAGAAGATAAGAGACCAATCCCAAATGGACTTGAAAAATGAGACACCGTTCCCAAACGGGCTCGAAGATAAGAGACCATTCCCAAATGGATTCGAAAAATGTGATACCGTTCACAAACGGGCTCGAAGAATTTAAGAGACCATTCCCAACTGGACTCGAAAAATGAGACACCGTTCCCAAACGGGCTCGGAGAAGATAACAGACCATTCCCAAATGGACTCGGAAGATGAGACACTGTTCCCAAACAGGCTCCAAAAAGATAAGAAACTAATCCCAAATGGATTCGAAAAAAGTGGAATGCAGAATGTCAGGAGGCCTTTGAAAAAGTTAAGCAGTGCCTATCCTTACCCCTTGTTCTATCACCTGTCATTCCAGGCCAGCCGTTGTTGTTGTACTTCTCTATCACAGATACAGCGATGGGTTGCATGCTTGCTCAGCAAGATTTAGAAATTAAAAAGGAGAGGCCCATTTACTGCATCAACAAGAAGATGCTGGAGTGTGAATTAAAGTACATTGTTTTGAAGAACACTTGTCTAGCATTAGTTTGGGCCACCCAAAGGCTTAGACATTATTTGCTTTCAAACAAGGTTCTTTTGCTTTCGCGAATGGATCCTCTAAAGTACTTGTTTGAAAAACCCACCCTTACAGGAAGGACTGCAAGGTGGTTATTGTTATTGTCTGAGTTCAACATCACTTATGTCACTCAGAAATCAGTTAAGGGGCGGGTTATAGCTGAGCAATTGGTTGATGCTCCAGTCGAGGAGAATGCTGTTCTGAAAGCCGAATTCCCTGATGAAGAGATTATGGATATTGAAGAAGGGACTCTCAACACCAAGTGGTTAATGTACTTTGATGGAGCCGTAAACACTCATGGCCAAGGAGTGGGTGCAGTTTTGGTATCTCCAAAGAAAGAGTATATTCCTATATCTCTTAAGCTGCAGTTTGAGTGCACCAGCAACATGGCAGAGTATGAAGCTTGTATTCCCAGACTCGAAGCAGCCTTAGCTTTGCAGATTCAAGACATTGATGTGTTTGGGGATTCCATCCTGATCATTTGCCAGATTAACGGACAATGGAAAACTCGAGAAGATAAATTGATCCCTTATAATGCGTATTTGGAATCTCTGGTCAAGAAATTCAGGAGCGTCACATTTACTCACTTGTCAAGGACTAGAAATCATTTTGCTGATGCTTTGGCTACTTTGGCCTCGATGTTAAATATTTCTGCTACAATGGAAGTTCAACCGCTAGCCATCAGACTACAGTGGGCCTCTTCGCATGTGAATGTTATAGAGATTTTAGCCAGATGTCCAGATGGGAAGCCTTGGTACACAGATATCAGAAACCTCATTTCAGGCAAAGGACATCCTCCAGAAGCTTCAAGCAAAGAAATGAAGACTCTTCAGAAGTTAGCTGGTAACTTCATCATTTGCGGCGAAGAGCTGTACAGAAGGTCATTTGATGGCATACAACTCATTTGTGTTGATGAGGCTAAAGCTACAGAATTCATTGAGAAGACCCACGAAGGAGTTTGTGGACCTCATATGAATGGAAAGATATTACCAGAAAAATCTTGAGACTTGGGTTCTACTGGCCTACTATGGAAGCCGATTGCTTTGCTTTCGTGAAGAAGTGCCACAAGTGCCAAGTTTATGCTAATCTTATTCATGTTCCTCCTTCAGAATTGCATTCCTTGACTTCGCCATGGCCGTTTTCAGTATGGGGAATATATATCATTGGGAAATTATTTTCGAAGTCATCCAGCAGACATAAGTAAATTTTGGTTGCCATTGACTACTTTACGAAGTGGATAGAGGCTGCATCTTATGCTTCCATCACTTCGAGCACAGTTGCGAAGTTTATCCATACCAATATAATTTGCAGATACGTGGTACCTCACGAGTTGATTTCAGATAATGGATCACATTTCAAGAAAGAGGTGTTACACCTGTGTGAAGAATTTAAAATCAAGCACCACAAGTCGTCTCCTTATAGGCCGCATACGAATGGAGTCATTGAGGCAGCAAATAAGAATATCAAAGTCATTATCAGTAAGATGACTGAGACATATAAGGATTGGTCGAACAAACTTCCTTATGCCCTATGGGTTTATAGGACATCGATCAGGTCTTCAACAAGTGTAACTCCGTATTCTTTGGTGTACGGAATGAAAGCAGTCTTACCAGTTGAATTGAGAATCCCGTATTTGAGGGTGATGATGGAGGCTAACCTGCCAAAGTCAAAATGGGCGAAGGCCAGACATGATGAGCTGCAGATGATAGATGAGAAGAGGCTGAGAGCCTTGTATCATATCCAGGGATATCAGAGACGGATTGAGAGAGCTTTCAACAAGAACGTTCGTGTCTGAGATTTGAAGCCTGGAGATCTTATTTTGAAGTCCTACAGGGCACCGGTATTTGACCCAAGAGGAAAGTTCAGGCCAAACTGGTCTGGTCCTTACATTGTTGATGAAGTCCTGCCTGGAAAAGTCGTAAGACTCCTCAATGAAAATGGAGAAAAATTTAATGAACCTACAAACCTGGATCAATTAAAGAAATATTATGCTTAAGTACACCAGGAGGCCATCCTTGGACGATTTGAGCTTCAAGCCAATATCCCAAATGTTTTAAACCATTTGCAAACCCATTGGAACTATAAAAAAAATGAATGAAGGAAACCCTTTCAGCTAAAAGCACCTTTAAGCCAAAAGCAAAATCAAAATTTCTTTGTTAACCTTAAACCAGGGGCATCTTTTATGACTTTTGTCATAAAAGATTTTAAACCCGAACTACGCAGGACCTGATTCCCAATTTCTTTAGGGATAGGTAGGCAGTCTGGAGGGTCCAAATTCGGTCCAAATACATGCAAACATACCAAAGTCTAACCTGTTTGAACCTAAGCCTACCTGAAAGCCCTTCTGGTGTATTTTGGCCCCCGGTTTGTAGAGAAACAGAAAGAAAGAAAAATGATGGAGTCTTAGACCCGCTAGACTGAAAACCCACAAGGGCGGTCTAAGCAAAAGTTAGGGTCATTCACCCGCTAAGCTGAAAACCCGAAAGGGCGGCTTAGGCAAAAATCAGAGTCCTGTGCCTGCTGGATGGAAAATCTGCAAGGGCAGACAGTCCAAGCAAAATATAAGGCATGCGGTCCGCCGAATCAAAAACCTGAAAAGGCAATTTAGTCATGGCAGTGACTTCATGAAGAGAGGATAGAGCTTCAAAGAACCAGCTAGACTTTCAGTTTCTTTGGCACCTTCTTGAAGTCATAATAAGCACCATCAAGATTTCTTTTGGTACTCTTTGAGTTAGGGAGGTCGAAACTGAGCAATCCAAAGGCATAATAACCATGACGGAAATACCGAAAAGATGAATAAAACACATTTAATCACGGTATTCAAAAGACTCTAAGAGTGGTGGACTTTTAACCATTTTAAAAATATTTATCAGACTAAGCAGATTTCAGTCTCTTTTAGTGTTGAAGTCATGTGTCTATAAACGTCATCATTCATTGTTCGACAATGTCCTTCCTTTGTCGAGTTGAATTCAAATTTTGAGGTCTTGCTAGTTTAAGTTCTCCCAAAGCCGGGGTGACAAGTAAAAAAAAAACTCAGAGAACCAAAGAATTTGTGGCTCCTGTGAACAAATACAAAGCAGAGCAGAGTTCAGAGGTTGATAGGCTTTTAGCCCAGTTCCAGCATTAGCAGATGACAGTGATGAAGCAAGATTTTGAGCAGAACCATGTTCTTGTATTTTTGAAAAACTTTATAAGCCCTAGTGTTTAATAGAAAACTTTGTAACCCCATGTGTGCATTAATGAAAGCATTTGGCCAGTTTTTCTTATGTTGCTCTCCAACGAATTTTGTTATGGAAGTAATCATACTAGGGGCATCTTTTATGACTTGCGTCATAAAAGATGTCAAATACACACTGATATTTGAGATGGACACTCTCCTCAAATAGAGACTAGAGAAGCTTGAACACATTCTTTTAGTTCAAGCTCCCCTGTCGAGTTATTTCCTGTTAGGTTAAAGTTTTTAAAAATCTTATCCCCAACGGAGTCTAAAACTCACTTCTGCCATTTTCAAAATTCCGTGGAAGTGCTTTACATCTTTTGAAAAATGGTTACAACCTGAAAAATTCTATTAAAATTACTCGAGTCAGGTCTTTGGTAAAGATCGTGCATTCTCATTATTCTCTTTGAGAAATGATACTTCAATCAGTGAAATTGGTATGAGTCAATCATTTTGTGTTGTTTTTATTAAAGGAAGAAGTTGCTAGATTCCATGATTCGTAGCCTCGCCTTTCCTTCTGCCCTCTAAAAAAATAAAAAAGGGAAAGAGCTTTTTGATTGATTAGTGTACCTGTTCGATTTTTAATCTTTGAGTATTTGATTAGTGTTGCTTTGGTAAAGTTTCGATTTCTAAAAAAAAAGGAGACCCTTTGAGTGTTACAGACTCTTCGGGTGGTTGAGACTCTTTCAGTGATTGGTTCGAGACTCTCTGAGTGTTGCAGACTCTTTGAGTATCTGCAATGTGTCCCTACCTAACAGGTTATGAGTCAGGCATATCCGCGGGGAGGTTTATATGGATCCGTGTTGCATGACAGGCATACAAATCTGGATTTATATGGAACCGTGGTATATCACGGTGTGGATCCCCTCCCGGAGGGGGTGGCCCACGAGGGTGTGTTTTCTTTATGATGATAGCGCCTTTGTCCATTGGATTCGAATACGATTGCTTTTTTCATAAATTTAGGATAAAAATCAACTGACCAGAGTCGCCACCTAGATTAGGGATCTAGGACCCGTGATTAACTCTGTTAATTTGGTCTACGCTTTGAGTTCTGGGTAAGTTACCTGGTTACGAAGTCGGAAGGTGTGCCGCACGAAGTGTACAACACCGACCTTGCCTAACTTTTGAAAGCTTTAATTATTTAGGTTTAACAAAGGGGGTGAATGTGAACTTTATTAACCTAGATGCATTCTAATTTTTGTAGCCGTTCACAGTTTAGACTCATGCGGGCCAGGAGTGAATCCTACATGCAACTACATGCCTATGTGCCTATGTGATTATTTTGAGATTGATGAGATTTGACTTGAGTTGAATTTGCTTAATTGATTTGAGGTGGAGTGACCTACGCTTTATAAACCAAGATCTAATGCAATGGACCTAAGTTGCATCTTAGTATTTCTATGAGAATTTGGCTCCAAAAGTTCTATTGGGGAACCTAGAGTGCCACTTCTAAGTTTTTCAATCCTAGAACCTAAAACTTAAGAATTTGGAGGTTTAGAATTTGAATTGAAGTTTTCCAATTTGATGTAAGTTCTTAGATTCTTTAAGGTTTTTTTTTTTAATTCCAAAGAGTTCCAAATTCAACAAAGTAACTAAGCATGCAAAAACCAAAGCAAAACAACTAGCAAGATGGCTAAACATGTGATTTCTAAGCATATGATGAGGACAAATAATAAATAAAGAAATCTAAATATGCAATTAATCATGCGACTAAACAAAATGAAACATCTAACATGCAAAACGGTTTAAGGAAAAAGGAAAGGGTGAAAAGGGAATGGAAGAGATGAAGAAGGGTGTCGAAAATGAAAGAGGCAGAAGAAAGGAGCGGAAAGGTGTGGAAAGGTGCGGAAAGGTGCGGCTGAACTTGGGAGTGCCAAGTTGCCTACGTACCCCATTGTGGGGATCAAGCCACACGTAGTTCCAACGGAAGGTCCTGGATTTCGGATAAGAGAATTGATGGTTGAGATTTGGAAACTGCGATCGAGGGTTTTGGAAATAAATATTGGGAAATAGGATCAGGAGTTGGAATTTGGGATTTAAATTGGAATCAAGGAATTGGGTTAAGGAGGTGACTCACTCGGTTTGGGGGGCAAGGTCCACTCGGCTAAGGAAGAAGGGTCCATTAGGTTAGAAAGGGGTGCAACTCAGTTGGGGCAAGAGTACAATTTGGTTTAGTAATAGGCGCAATTTGGTTTGGTAAAGGGGAGGGGCTCAGTTGAATCGAAGGGGCTGGGGTTGAACTAGGTTTGAATGGTTAGAAGGGTGGTCAACTCGATTGGGCCAAGATTGGATCTGACTTGGTTTGGAAGATGAGTGTAATTGATTTGCTTGAATCAAAGACAGGTCAGGTTAGTGGAGCTAGGTAGATTGAGTTGGGGTGGGTCTGGTGGGGTGCGACTTGGGGTGCGTATAGGTGAGAGTTGCAGAGATGAATGTATTATGTATGAGGAAGTCTGCTCGGACATAGGTGTGCACCTATAGTATTTGCTATTGGGTCCGGACCTCACAATTTTAATTAGCTTGCAGCCGATTGACATGCAGTTTAAATGTTAGACTCACGACCATCGTCCATGATGTCTAGGCAAGGCTTTGTTGAGCATCAAGCTTGGGTTATGATAGATGTACAAGGAACACGGGATGCACATACATACAGGGCACATTTCTTGAAAATGGATTCGGAATTTTGCATGCGCACAGTACACACATGGGTTTGGGTATGGGGTGCGGGTTGGGAATCTGGGTTTGGGTCATGGAGTCAGGTTGGGTACGGGTCAGGCCGGGTTGAATCCAAGTCTAAACGGGTCAAGTTGGATTAGGTTCGGGTTGGATCGGGTTAAATTGAATTGGGTACTGGTTAAATACGGGTTGGATCGGTTGAGTCCTAGTGGGACTAGGTGAACCAGGTTGACTCGGGTTGGGTTGGCTTGGGTCGGATCTGGGTCAAACCTGGGTCAAATTAGTTTGGGTTGGGTCCGCGTGTTGTGGGTCCGAGCTGGACCAATTTGGGTTGGATTATGTCCGGTCCGAATTAGAATGGGTCGGGTCAAATTGGGTTCAGGTTGCGGTTCCGGGCTCGGGATTGGGAATGTGGGTGTTGGTGCGGGTTCGGGTTCGGGTTACGGGTTCGGGCTGACTCGGGTTGGGTCGGGGCTGAACCGAGTTGGGAAGGGTTGGGTCTGATTGGATGGGGTTGGACCGGGTGAGTCCGGGTTGGACCGGGTTGGGTTCGGGTTGAATTGGTTGGGGTTGATTAGTGCAACTTGATTGAGTGGGGTCCGGTAACTAGCTTTTGGAAATAAGGTGGTGTTGGGTTGAGGGTCTGATGGCATGAGCTATATGGTGGTAGGTGTCCGATTGGGATGATTAAACTGTGTATGGGTGAGTGATAATGGGAATAAGGTTAATGTTCTGTTGGGTGTGTGAAGTATGGGCATGCTGTTGATCTTATGCGGAACGGCATGGGATGAGGGATAAGGTCTGTTAGGTTCAATTGTATTAGGTAGACTAGGTTAGGTTATAGTCTATTAGATTGGGCTGGGTGAGTTGGATTGGGTTGAGTTGGGTTAGGTTTAGGCTGAACCGGGTTGAGCGGGGTATGGGATTGGATAGGGCGTGGAGTCAGATTAGATTGGGGGTGAGAGTAAGTTCGGGTTGGATTTTATATTCTAGTAGTTGTTTGGGGATGGATCTTAAAATCCAGTGGGCTGTTTGGGAGACGGATTCCAAAATCCAGTGGGCTATTTAAAGGGAGACAGAACGGTTTTGGAGAAGGGAGTTTGGGTGTAGAGAGAGGAGTAAAATGAAAGATGTAGGGGTGAAAATACATTAAAAAAATATAGCTTTAATATGCATGTTCCTAGCATGGATTTATACTAACATGAATTTAATCTCTAAACATAAATCCTACAGTAATGTAATTATGATTCTAAATGGTCTATAATGAAAATTAATCAAAACCTACATCTTCCCGTGTTTGGTGTCGATCCTCGCTTCCAGTGATGACCCCGCATTGATAGGGCTTTCGAAGTAGAGATCCAAAACCGAAGAAATGGACATATGGGGGGGTTGGTTGGACGAACTTATGAGAGGGGAGAGGGAGTGAAATCGTCCTCCTTGGGATCGAGGGATGAGAGGGTATTTATAGGTGAAGGATACCTTGAGTTGCTATGTTGGAGCCCAAGAGAAGCGATGGTTGAGATTAAAAGATTGCAATTTAGAAAGCAAGGCAATGGTGGATGAGACAAGGAGCTAGAATGTTATTTTCTCAATTTGGAACACATCCATATTGGACATGACCTTGCGTAGAATGGCAAGTATTTGTGCGGCTAGGATTAAACACAAAGATTTTAGAAACAATTCAAGGTCCAAGATTGTGCCACTTGTCCTTCAAATCTTTGTGAATTGGAAACAAATTTGGAGGACAAAGAAAATGTCCAAATTGGTTGCTTTTGTAGAGAATGGCAATGGTTTGGATGGTTGAGATCAATTGCAATCTCTAGGGGATCGAAAGAATGGACGAGATGATGCCTCCAAATCTCATAGAATCTTTTGCAAAGATATGAGATGAGATTATATATAAAAAAAAATGTTTACCCCAAGCCTTGCCACACGTTTTCTCATGTGTGGAGGAGAGAGAGAGAGAGAGAGAGCACATTCGCGAAAACAGAAAAATATCATTTTACAGAGATTTTGGCGTCCGATTTCGATAATTTTTTCGCCTTTGGAATCCTTGATTTCTCCTCTTTCATTTAAGCCCAATATTGCCATAGAAATACTGATTTCAAATTTTTTAACCAATGAGGGCCCTCGATCTCCATTGATGGATCGCTTTTCCAAAATTGTGCAAATCGGTGATCCAAACGAACTAACCGACTCGATCAATCTTGGATCAACGATTAAAACTATTAAACCAAGATATCAAAGCCAATTAAGACGATAAAAAGTTCTGTTATCGATGATTTAATGGGATAATTTCGACGGATCTCATTCATCCTGTCTTGATTCGTGACTTTTCACTAGGTTTTTGCTTAGTTAAGTAACCCAATGTTTAATCCGGATTTGATATTAATCTTGATTGATATTATTTTGACTAAATGATCACAAATCCTTGGTAAAGAAAGATACCCAGGTCAAGATCTGCCCTCGATCTGAAGATTTACGGAAATCGGGTCTCGAAATGGAATCAGAGCTCGGGTTGTGAAGTAACCCTAGCTTATTTTATCCCGTTTGATGATCCGCAAAGTCAGATCGAGATATTAATACCCTAAAATATATAAATCCATGATAGAGGGACTCTTACATGGATTTAACACTCTAAAGTCACCAGTCAGGGCATTTTTCTAATTTTTTGGGTCTAATCATCTGACCAGGTACATCTCTTTATTATTGTGAGGATGCATATTTTACCAGTGAAATTTCACGGATCAATATATTAGATCATTATTGGTTAAAGTGTAGCAAAATGAGGTTGTCTACAGATGCCCCTCTTTGGCAAAGGTTACTTAGTAACCGCATGCCAAAGCTAAAGAGACATTCTCATTTTGTAGAACTTTAACTGACAATAGCCCAATTCAGATGGACGATGTGTTGTATCAATTTGTATTTCTATGGCAATTTTAATGAAACATTCCAAACAAAACAACTCGATACCCCCAATGCAATGCAATTCTAAATGCAGACTAATGCAGAAGTTTTGTGATTTTTATTATTTTTTTATGCAACATGCGTTTCTATCCTAATGATGCAAGATGGGATGACAGAAGTGTGGCTGAAGATTATGGATGATTGAAAAGATGATGAGAGGAGACCTAATCTAGAGACCATAGCTTGGTAATCTAGGATAGAATTCTTTTGAAAATCTGGTAGTCCTAATCTAGACACCATAGTCAGGTAATCTAGAATAAGATTTTTTCTGAAAACTGGTAGACCTAATCTAGACACCATAGCCAGGTAATCTAGAATAGGGTTTCTCTGGAAGCTGGTAGACCTAATCTAAACACCATAGCCAGGTAATTTAGAATAGAATTTTTCTGGAAGCTGGCAGACCTAATCTAAACACCATAGCCTGGTAATTTAGAATAGAATTTTTCTGGAAGCTGGTAGACCTAATCTAAACACCATAGCCTGATAATTTAGAATAGGATTTTTCTGGAAGCTGGTAGACCTAATCTAAACACCATAGCCTGGTAATTTGGAATAGGATTTTTCTGGAAGCTGGTAGACCTAATCTAAACACCATAGCCTGGTAATTTAGAATAGAATTTTTCTGGAAGCTGGTAGACCTAATCTAAACACCATAGCCTGGTAATTTGGAATAGAATTTTTCTGGAAGCTGGTAGACCTAATCTAAACACCATAGCCTGGTAATTTAGAATAGAATTTTTCTAGAAGCTGGTAGACCTGGAAGCGACCAACAAGGCCTCACATAATGTGAGACAGTTTTGACCATGATTTTCTCAACTGGATGTCTGAAGAGTATTTGAATGAAATGAATATGGATTGTAAACTTGAAAGCTCTGGGTAGCTGGAATGATTTATGAATGAATGATGAATTACGAACAATAGAATAATGGATTTTTGAACTTTGGAAAAAAATGTGATTGTGATGAAGATGAAAATCGAGATGGATTGAGATTAGGATGGATTGAAACTGATGGAAGAAAGATTAGAATGTAAGGATATTGATGGGGCTTGATGGAATTGAGACTGGGTGTTTGGAAAACCTGGGAGTTGGAAAACTTTTTCTATAAAGGAGGTTTGTCTCTGGGGATATGGATATTTCATTTTCTTTGACAAGAAAGGACAATCAGCAAACTGGACCTGATGAAGTTATGAGTAAAGGAAGGTTTGAATTGAATGTAATGCTCACAACTCCTGAGGGTAGCTCTCTTTAACCATTACATCTGAGATTCTTCCAAGCCTGAGATGAGTTTTGGTTGCATGGTATTCTTCCAAAAGTCTTCACTTCTGAATTCTCTTTTAAACTAGCTTTGCTTAAACTGGCTTCTCTCACTTGTCTCTTGAAGTCTTCAGAATCAATCTGGCTTTGATGCATTCGCAAGTAAAAGTGATACCTTACCTCTTCACCGAAACAGTTGCAACCTTATGACACGAGGACGACAATCAACTTGCATTAAAGTGAAGAATTGGTAAAAGACACTATTTGAGAAACTGAGAGATTCTGAAAAAGAACAGACTTGAATGGACTGATCGGAATAAAAGACAGTGATGCTTTTGACTTTTTTATTGTTTTTGTTTTTGCTAAGTCTTGCCTTTCAGAGAATAATTTATCGATTGGTAAACATTTGAACATTTTCTTTAAAATAGTAGTACTTCATGGACATTATCACCGCTCCTTGGATTGCTTGATTTTCATGCCCCTAGTTCCAAGAATTACATGTATTCTTGCCTGACTCTCTTGAAATTCTGAGTTATTTTCAATTGATGGATCACTCTGTGAAAATGTCGAAGGTAGCCTTTGTGGATAACCCTTACCATGACCAAGTTGCCCTTTTCGGGTTTTCAACTTGGCAGACCGTCTGCCCTAGCTTTTGCCTGAACTACCCTTTCCGGGTTTTCATTTCAGCGGGCTTGTACCTTGATTTTTGCCTAAGCCGTCCTTTTGGATTTTCAACTTAGCAGGTGAATGACCTTAACTTTTGCCTAGACAGCCCTTGCGGGTTTTCAGCCTAGCAGGTCTTCAAACTCCGTTTTTTTTTTTTTTTTTAATTTGCCTGGAACCTTTGCATTGTACGCCGGAAGGACTTTATGGGTAGGATAAGGGTTCGTTGAAGAAAAAGCTTGAGGTTTATGCAAATTTCGACCGAACCTGTGTATACAGGTTGCCTACGTATCTTAGCATAGGAATCAGGTCGAGCGTAGTTCAGGATAGGTGCTCCTAGTTTATAAGCTTTCATTGATGGTTTTGCTTTTTTCTCTTTTTCTTCTTTTTTTTTTTGTTTAGACCGAACCTAGTTTTGCCAGGCTGCCTACGTACCCCAGTGTAGGGATCAGGTCGCGCATAGTTCAGGGCAGATGCCCCTAGTGTGATGGGTTTTTAAAGAAAATTTTATTCAGGCTCAAAAGGGTTTTGAAAAGGGATTTGATTTTTCCTTTTTAGGGTTTTAACTTTCTGGGATTTACTCGGCCAAAGAAGGCCTTCCGGTATTTAATGATAGAATTTTTTTTTTGGAGTTTGACGGCATTTCCAGGTAAGGGTCTTGTTGAAGGCTTTATCTGGTTCTTGACTCATTTTGTTTGAATTCGAACATCGATTCTTCATCTCCAAAGGTATCTAGATTTTATCTGGGAAGTGGACCAACAACTCTTTGTATTGATAACTGTATTGTGATATTTGAACTTGAACTCTTTTGCAATGACTTTTGTGTCCGCACATTAGTTCTGATAGATTTGACCATTGGAAGCATAAGAGGTGGCCTTAACTGATGCCCCTTGTGTACGTGTCTTCATTCTTCGATTTCATATCTTTGTAAGACCAAGCGAGGCTTTTTCCGTATTCTTATAGTAGGTTTATTGATTTCTTGCATTCCTTAGAGGGTAATGTGTTCCCAATTCATATTTCCTAGTTCAAAGTTTAAGCTCAAATGTTTATAATTTCAATTTCTTTTTTGAAAGGTAGGATTCAACATCCCTCCACTTGTTAAAGCATTTGCTGTAATTCAAGTGGAGTTTTGTCGACCTTTTTATCCTCTTCCGAGGAGGGATTTTTTTTTATTGTTATTTAAGTCAGAAGCATACACTCGAATATACTGAGAAAGAAATTTTATTGAATGAGAAGAAATTACATTTGCTGACTCTTCCTGAACAGGCTCAGGATTCACAATTCTGGACTCAAAATAAATGCAGGAAATAATGACTCGCCCGGACTAGGTACTTATTGTAATTGAATATAAGAACTGGACTCGGCATCACGACTGGACTAAACATGAATTGATAAAGACATAAACTTTAATCGGAAAGACCTTCTTTGGTTGCAACTGTCTGGATATGAGATTCAGCGAAACTTCCTTTGTCTTGGATAGCTGCAATAAGTTTGACTTCAGCTTCTAGTGCATCATCCACAACAAGAACAGTATCTGAACAAGCTTCTGATTTTTCAACAAAATAAACTTCTGACTACAATTCTGGTAGGGCTGCCTTTCTGTGCTTCTTCTCCTCATCTTCTACTCCTACCCAGTTAAGGATATGGGGGTGATGTTGGGAATCAAATGTATGAATTAAGGTAGAATGATCAAACTCGGGATTGTCCAAAAATATGGCATTGACATCAGTTGGAGGTGGAACATCATGGTTTGGCAGGGGATTGTTGACTACATTTGGCTTTGGTGGAAAGACAAGTAGGTCATTATCAATAAGCTTTTGGATTACAAACTTCAGGCTTAAGCATCGATCAGTAATATGGCCTGGTCCTTGATGATAGTCGCAGTGATCCTGCGCTCTCCATGTCTTTGGAAGAGGGTTGGGAGGTGGCTTAATGGGTGGTAAGGTAATGTGGCCAGAGGCCAAACATTGTTTGAGCACAGCTGATGGTGAAACTGGGATAGGAGTAAACTCTGTTCTTGGCCTTTCCTGAGGCATGGCACCCTGTTGACTGTAATCAAACACTACAACCTTCTAGGGCTGAGTGGTTCTAGAAACATTACTGATTTGGGCTGGTGTTTGTCTCTTAACTTCTTTTGAACCCGAGCTATTCTTGTTATAAATTCCCAATGCCATAGCATCTTCAATTTGCGTGCCAGCTATAATAAAATGTTCAAAATCTGGATAGAACTGCAGTGACATATGCTGTAACATGTGAGATGAGAGGTTCTTCAAAACTATTTGTACTTGTTCTCTCTCAGACGGGCGATCCATCATCTGTGCAGCCTTCTTCCTCCACCTCTTTACAAAGGTCATGAATGACTCATTGGAATCCTGCTTTGTAGTTTCTAAGTCACGACGGGTAATCTCTGTTCCATCCTCATAACCAAACTGCTTAATGAACTGCTCCCCAATATCTTTCCATCTTTTATATCGGGTCTTGTCTAGACTTAGAAACCATTTTCTTGCAATTCCCGTCAAGGAGATTGGAAATAGCTGAGCCATCTGCTCAGGAGTTAGGCCTTGAGGTTGACACATTATGATAAACATCTGAAGGTGAGAAGTGGGGCAACCTACACCATTGTATTTGTCAAAGTCCGGCATTTGGAAGTTAGCCGGAAGATGGACTTCTGGAAAGAGAGTAAGATTACCAGGGTTAAAGCTGTCAGGTTCACGAATCTTGATATTGTCGACCTTCTTGGACAATTGTTCAAATTTTTCAGCCAGAGACTTGTCCCCTTGAGTGGTAACTGGATTATAATTCTCCTCTGCGTACTGCTCTGAATCTGGAACTTCAATCTGAAGAGGAGTAATTTTAGGTTGTGGTTGAATCTCAGATGCAACTGGATATTTAGGTTCTTTTCCTTTTGAAGGTGAGGAAGAGGATGGACCAAACTTTTCTACAAATTGGGCTTTCAAAAACTGATTGTCCTCTTTGAGTTCTTTCATATGCTGAAGGATATTGGCTAATACCGCATCAAGGTTAGTGGGTTGCAGATTCTCAGTAGGTTCTGTCATGGCTACTGGAGATGGAGATGACTTTCTGACCAAACGAGAGTTTACTCGAACCCAAGATGCTTGAAGGTGATCAATGATTGACACAAGAACTCCTAACAAAGAAATGATTAAAAGTTTAGATACACTGGTGTTCTTGGTTGAAAACATGCATTGGCTAGAATGACTTATTTTGCAAACACATTTGAGACTGACAGATCTTTCATTCAAAAGATATTCCTTTTTGAAAGAATGTAATCAATGAATTAGTAAGGAATGACCTTCAAAAGGGGATGCCCCTAGTTTGAATGGAATGACATTTTAGGGGTTTTAAAGATGAACTCGACGAGGATGCCCCTAGTCTAAAGGAAGCTTAAATCCTAAGTTGTGGTTAGGAGATGAGACCTCAAAAGGGAACCCTAAGCAATATGGCATTACCCCATGATCCACAGAAAAGGAATAGAGGGTGATGATTTTGTAAAATTGTTGATCAAGAGGAGATGATTGGTAGGAATTGATGGGATTTCCTAGATCCAAGAACAATGAGATTATTATCCCAAACTCAAAGGCATTTTATGTTTGTGCTTTACTTGGAGGGCGCAATTCCTAACCCCTAATCTAGCGGAACCATTGTGATCGGTTCATGACTTTGTTTGTGTTCCTAAGACATCGGATGTAGCCCCAAGAGATCGGCTACCTATTCTAAAGATGGGAAAGGATTTCCTAGTCTAGGCTCACATGCGTGAAGTACACATGTCCGAAGTACACATGTCCGATCTACATGAATGTGTGGGGTAATCTAGGGGTAAGGCCAAGAGCTCCCTTAGCGCGAATCCGTGTTCAATATACTCTACCGGTGTCCAGAGTAGCAGTACGTGAACCAACAGATCCGTTTACGCACCATAAAGGTACTAGGCTAAGAGTGGAATGCTTCTCTAACACAGAGGCACCGGGTCATGACCTCCCAGTCAACCATGCAAGGGTGTAAATGATAGTGATGTAAGTGTGTGCAATTTGGGGATTCGAATCTAATGCCCTCAAGTCCTTTAATTAATCTTCTAAAGGTTTTGGGTGATTACATTTTATGAACATGCGTTATTATTTTCACTTTTTCCTTTTTGTTCATTAATGAAGCAATACCAAGGTTCTTTTCTTTTCACACACAAGTAAGCACACAACATCTTCTGGTTCTTTTTTCTTTTCTTTTTGAATCTTTTTTGAATTTTTGAGTTTTTTAAGTTTTTTTGGATTTTTTTTTTTTTGACAATTTGGATTTTTGATTTTTTTGTTTTTTGTTCCACATTTATCCCCTTTAATTACGACTTAAATGACTAAAGCTCTTAAAAGTTATAAAGTTAGGTAATTTATCCCCAGCAGAGTCGCCTATCTGTAGATCCCGTCCCGGAGGGGTGGCCCACGAGGGTGTGTTTTCTTTATGATGATAGCGCCTTTGTCCATTAGATTCGAATATGATTGCTTTTTCCATAAATTTAGGATAAAAATCCTAACTTCACGAAAGATGCAACTGACCAGAGTCGTCACCTAGATTAGGGATCTAGGACCCGTGATTAACTCTGTTAATTTGGTCTACGCTTTGAGTTCTGGGTAAGTTACCTGGTTACGAAGTCGGAAGGTGTACCGCACGAAGTGTACAACACCGACCTTGCCTAACTTTTGAAAGCTTTAATTATTTAGGTTTAACAAAGGGGGTGAATGTGAACTTTATTAACCTAGATGCATTCTAATTTTTGTAGCCGTTCACAGTTTAGACTCATGCGGGCCAGGAGTGAATCCTACATGCCTATGTGCCTATGTGATTATTTTGAGATTGATGAGATTTGACTTGAGTTGAATTTGCTTAATTGATTTGAGGTGGAGTGACCTACGCTATATAAACCTAGATCTAATGCAATGGACCTAAGTTGCATCTTAGTATTTCTATGAGAATTTGGCTCCAAAAGTTCTATTGGGGAACCTAGAGTGCCACTTCTAAGTTTTTCAATCCTAGAACCTAAAACTTAAGAATTTGGAGGTTTAGATTTTGAATTGAAGTTTTCCAATTTGATGTAAGTTCTTAGATTCTTTAAGGTTTTTTTTTTAATTCCAAAGAGTTCCAAATTCAACAAAGTAACTAAGCATGCAAAAACCAAAGCAAAACAACTAGCAAGATGGCTAAACATGTGATTTCTAAGCATATGATGAGGACAAATAATAAATAAAGAAATTTAAATATGCAATTAATCATGCGACTAAACAAAAGGAAACATCTAACATGCAAAACGGTTTAAGGAAAAAGGAAAGGGTAAAAAGGGAATAGAAGAGATGAAGAAGGGTGTCGAAAATGAAAGAGGCAGAAGAAAGGAGCGGAAAGGTGTGGAAAGGTGCGGAAAGGTGCGGCTGAACTTGGGAGTGCCAAGTTGCCTACGTACCCCATTGTGGGGATCAAGCCACACGTAGTTCCAACGGAAGGTCCTGGATTTCGGATAAGAGAATTGATGGTTGAGATTTGGAAACTGCGATCGGGGGTTTTGGAAATAAATATTGGGAAATAGGATCAGGAGTTGGAATTTGGGATTTAAATTGGAATCAAGGAATTGGGTTAAGGAGGTGACTCACTCGGTTTGGGGGGCAAGGTCCACTCGGCTAAGGAAGAAGGGTCCATTAGGTTAGAAAGGGGTGCAACTCAGTTGGGGCAAGAGTACAATTTGGTTTAGTAATAGGCGCAATTTGGTTTGGTAAAGGGGAGGGGCTCAGTTGAATCGAAGGGGCTGGGGTTGAACTAGGTTTGAATGGTTAGAAGGGTGGTCAACTCGATTGGGCCAAGGTTGGATCTGACTTGGTTTGGAAGATGAGTGTAATTGATTTGGTTGAATCAAAGACAGGTCAGGTTAGTGGAGCTAGGTAGATTGAGTTGGGGTGGGTCTGGTGGGGTGCGACTTGGGGTGCGTATAGGTGAGAGTTGCAGAGATGAATGTATTATGTATGAGGAAGTCTGCTCGGACATAGGTGTGCACCTATAGTATTTGCTATTGGGTCCGGACCTCACAATTTTAATTAGCTTGCAGCCGATTGACATGCAGTTTAAATGTTAGACTCACGACCATCGTCCATGATGTCTAGGCAAGGCTTTGTTGAGCATCAAGCTTGGGTTATGATAGATGTACAAGGAACACGGGATGCACATACATACAGGGCACATTTCTTGAAAATGGATTCGGATTTTTGCATGCGCACAGTACACACATGGGTTTGGGTATGGGGTGCGGGTTGGGAATTTGGGTTTGGGTCATGGGGTCAGGTTGGGTACGGGTCAGGCCGGGTTGAATCCAAGTCTCAACGGGTCAAGTTGGATTAGGTTCGGGTTGGATCGGGTTAAATTGAATTGGGTACTGGTTAAATACGGGTTGGATCGGTTGAGTCCTAGTGGGACTAGGTGAACCAGGTTGACTCGGGTTGGGTTGGCTTGGGTCGGATCTGGGTCAAACCTGGGTCAAATTAGTTTGGGTTGGGTCCGCGTGTTGTGGGTCCGAGCTGGACCAATTTGGGTTGGATTATGTCCGGTCCGAATTAGAATGGGTCGGGTCAAATTGGGTTCAGGTTGCGGTTCCGGGCTCGGGATTGGGAATGTGGGTGTTGGTGCGGGTTCGGGTTCGGGTTACGGGTTCGGGCTGACTCGGGTTGGGTCGGGGCTGAACCGAGTTGGGAAGGGTTGGGTCTGATTGGATGGGGTTGGACCGGGTGAGTCCGGGTTGGACCGGGTTGGGTTCGGGTTGAATTGGTTGGGGTTGATTAGTGCAACTTGATTGAGTGGGGTCCGGTAACTAGCTTTTGGAAATAAGGTGGTGTTGGGTTGAGGGTCTGATGGCATGAGCTATATGGTGGTAGGTGTCCGATTGGGATGATTAAACTGTGGAGTGGTTGCATGGCGTAATGGTCATGGAATAAAATAGTTGGCTGATGACCTCTTGGGACATGGGGATGGACATGGCATATGAATTGGGGCATGAATCTGGGAATTCATGAATGTAGACCATGTGAACGTGCGTGTATGGCTGAGTGATAATGGGAATAAGGTTAATGTTCTGTTGGGTGTGTGAAGTATGGGCATGCTGTTGATCTTATGCGGAACGGCATGGGATGAGGGATAAGGTCTGTTAGGTTCAATTGTATTAGGTAGACTAGGTTAGGTTGTAGTCTATTAGATTGGGCTGGGTGAGTTGGATTGGGTTGAGTTGGGTTAGGTTTAGGCTGAACCGGGTTGAGCGGGGTTTGGGATTGGATAGGGCGTGGAGTCAGATTAGACTGGGGGTGAGAGTAAGTTCGGGTTGGATTTTATATTCTAGTAGTTGTTTGGGGATGGATCTTAAAATCCAATAGGCTGTTTGGGAGACGGATTCCAAAATCCAGTGGGCTGTTTGGGGATGGATCTTAAAATCCAGTGGGCTGTTTGGGAGACGGATTCCAAAATCCAGTGGGCTGTTTAAAGGGAGACAGAACGGTTTTGGAGAAGGGAGTTTGGGTGTAGAGAGAGGAGTAAAATGAAAGATGTAGGGGTGAAAATACATAAAAAAAATATAGCTTTAATATGCATGTTCCTAGCATGGATTTATACTAACATGAATTTAATCTCTAAACATAAATCCTACAGTAATGTAATTATGATTCTAAATGGTCTATAATGAAAATTAATCAAAACCTACCTCCTCCCGTGTTTGGTGTCGATCCTCGCTTCCAGTGATGACCCCGCAATGATAGGGCTTTCGAAGTAGAGATCCAAAACCGAAGAAATGGACACATGGGGGGGTTGGTTGGACGAACTTATGAGAGGGGAGAGGGAGTGAAATCGTCCTCCTTGGGATGGAGGGATGAGAGGGTATTTATAGGTGAAGGATACCTTGAGTTGCTATGTTGGAGCCCAAGAGAAGCGATGGTTGAGATTAAAAGATTGCAATTTAGAAAGCAAGGCAATGGTGGATGAGACAAGGAGCTAGAATGTTATTTTCTCAATTTGGAACACATCCATATTGGACATGACCTTGCGTAGAATGGCAAGTATTTGTGCGGCAAGGATTAAACACAAAGATTTTAGAAACAATTCAAGGTCCAAGATGGTGCCACTTGTCCTTCAAATCTTTGTAAATTGGAAACAAATTTGGAGGACAAAGAAAATGTCCAAATTGGTTGCTTTTGTAGAGAGTGGCAATGGTTTGGGTGGTTGAGATCAATTGCAATCTCTAGGGGATCGAAAGAATGGACGAGATGATGCCTCCAAATCTCATGGAATCTTTTGCAAAGATATGAGATGAGATTATATATAAAAAAAAATGTTTACCCCAAGCCTTGCCACACGTTTTCTCATGTGTGGAGGAGAGAGAGAGAGAGAGAGAGAGAAAGCACATTCACGAAAACAGAAAAATATCATTTTCCAGAGATTTTGGCGTCCGATTTCGATAATTTTTTCGCCTTTGGAATCCTTGATTTCTCCTCTTTCATTTAAGCCCAATATTGCCATAGAAATACCGATTTCAAATTTTTTAACCAATGAGGGCCCTCGATCTCCATTGATGGATCGCTTTTCCAAAATTGTGCAAATCGGTGATCCAAACGAACCAACCGACTCGATCAATCTTGGATCAACGATTAAAACTATTAAACCAAGATATCAAAGCCAATTAAGACGATAAAAAGTTCTGTTATCGATGATTTAATGGGATAATTTCGACGGATCTCATTCATCCTGTCTTGATTCGTGACTTTTCACTAGGTTTTTGCTTAGTTAAGTAACCCAATGTTTAATCCGGATTTGATATTAATCTTGATTGATATTATTTTGACTAAATGATCACAAATCCTTGGTAAAGAAAGATACTCAGGTCAAGATCTGCCCTCGATTTGAAGATTTACGGAAATCGGGTCTCGGAATGGAATCAGAGCCCGAGTTGTGAAGTAACCCTAGCTTATTTTATCCCGTTTGATGATCCGCAAAGTCAGATCGAGATATTAATAGCCTAAAATATATAAATCCATGATAGAGGGACTCTTACATGGATTTAACACTCTAAAGTCACCAATTAGGGCATTTTTCTAATTTTTCGGATCTAATCATCTGACCAGGTACATCTCTTTATTA
The DNA here is from genome assembly GCF_043159265.1 of Tasmannia lanceolata. Taxonomy (NCBI): domain Eukaryota; kingdom Viridiplantae; phylum Streptophyta; class Magnoliopsida; order Canellales; family Winteraceae; genus Tasmannia; species Tasmannia lanceolata. Next base: position 28,217,680 of record NW_027518684.1, on the reverse strand, counting down.
TTGTGAGGATGCATATTTTACCAGTGAAATTTCATAGATCAATATATTAGATCATTATTGGTTAAAGTGTAGCAAAATGAGGGTGTCTACACACGGGCATATAAATCTCGGTTCATTTGGGATAATTTAGCAGTTCTTTTGATTGTTTTAGACTCTCTGAGTATTACAGACTCTTTGAGTGTTCGTTTTGAGACTCTCTGAGTGTTACAAACTCTTTGAGTGATTATTTTGAGACTCTCTGAGTGTTACAGACTCTTTGAGTGTTCGTTTTGAGACTCTCTGAGTGTTACAGACTCTTCGAGTGATTGTTTTGAGACTCTCTGAGTGTTACCGACTTTTTGAGTGTTTGTTTTGAGACTCTGAGTGTTACCGACTCTTTAAGTGTTTGTTTTGAGACTCTCTGAGTGTTACAGACTCTTTGAGTGTTTGTTTTGAGACTCTCTGAGTGTTGCAGACTCTTTGAGTGATTGTTTTGAGACTCTCTGAGTATTACAGACTCTTTGAGTGATTGTTTTGAGACTCTCTGAGTGTTACAGACTCTTTGAGTGATTGTTTTGAGACTCTCTGAGTGTTATAGACTTTTTGAGTGATTGTTTTGTTTTGGACTCTCTGAGTGTTGCAAACTCTTTGAGTGATTGATTTGACATTGGTCTGCGTGATTGATTTATATTTGCGTGAATAATGGTTCACATTCTCTAAGTAATTTCATTGTGTTCATTTTCATAAAACTTTGTTTTAAAAATAAAAGAGTATGTTTGTGTCGTGGGTCTGCTTACTTTAATAGAGTCCTTGCGTATGGGTCTAGATAGTTAACTCGTGAGTATTAGAGAGAGACTATCTCATTGAGATGTCATGATTGCCGAGTTAATGGTCAGTGAGAAGTTATCTCCCTTTTGCTTACGGTCTTTGATTCTCGTAGTGTTATTTGTTGTTTTACCTTTGCGAGTACCTTTTTAGAACCCAAAAACTCAAAAATTTGTCTTGTTTTCGGGTCGATCAAAATGTGTTGTCTGTTCAGCTTTGGCATTCGCTCGTTAAACTCGCTTTGCGAAAGAGGGGCATCTGTAGACACCCAATTTTGACCGAACCCTAATAGCGTCATTAGATTAGAAATCTTGCTAAATCAGCATTTTTAGAGTCCCAAATTTTACCCCAAGGTAGGTTTGGATCCCAGGTAGGTCCCCGTGAAATTTTGTCCGAATCCATCGTGATTTGCCTAGTAAACGGATGAGGTTTGTAGTCTAGTATAGTGTAAGAATAAGGGTGGCAATTTAGCCAGAAAAGGGGGTGCGCTTGAACCTGGAAAGCCAGTTCAAATTCACTGCGGTGGGCTGTCTGGGAGGATGTATGGGTGTGCAGATTAATGTTCAGCATGATTAGGGGGTGCATTCTCCGAGAGCAGGGCAGTTTGGTAAATAGGGAGGATTCTTTTCTTCCTTTTCAAGTCTCAATTAGGCCTAATCATGAGCTAATGATGTTTAAGGCTATGATTAGTTGAGAGAGAATATTAGGAAACTTCCTTGGAAGGAAGCTTCCTAGGTGGTTAAGATTTCCTTGATCTTAACCCTTTAATAAAAAGGTGATTTGAAGGCTTAAGATCAAAGGAGGAGAAGATATTTTTTTCACAAAATTTTTCCCCCTGTTTTCTACTTGGCCCCCCTGCCGGTATGAAAAGTAGTTGTAAATACACTAGGGTTGGTTGTCCAAATAGGGAGGAGGGGGTCTAATATATCATTTCCCTTTAAAAGAAAACCATCGAATTAGGCTTGAGGGGTCCTGTGGGACCCGATCCCGCTAGAGGGGCGGGGCGTGAGCCCACTGCCCTCTCTTGGTCTCTTGTACCCACGCGATTGGCGCGTGCATTTTTATTATTGATTTTAATTCATCTTTTATGTGAACTTCGGATCACTAAGGCAATCCGAATTCCGCACAAAAGATAGTGACAGAGTCGCCACCTAGATGTGGGATCTAGGACCCATAATTAACCAGAAATCTAGACTCGCTACCTGGTTACAAGAATGGAAGGTATGGGGAGTTATCCACCACATGCACCATTCCTGCCTGATAATTGGTCTTCAATTCCACAAGTTAACTCTTTTGAATTTCTTTTAAATGGCTCATTTAACTCTAGATTAAGGTGCGAACTATGTGACATGCATCCTATGATCTAATTTCAACGTAGATCCTAAATGGGTATCTTGATTTCTTAATTGGTTTGAATTCAATCTAAGTGAAAGTTCTCCTAAAATTCTAATTTCATGGAAAGTCCTAAGTGTTTTAATTAAGAATTTACAAGAAAATTAATATACAGAACCCCACAATTTGTTGTGGAGCCGACTCGCGGTTGGTATGCCATCAGACATCCAAGCTGCCTACGTACCCAAGCCTCACTGGGATCAGAGTCGACGTAGTTCGGTGCACCTAAGCTAAGGTACTTATGCCTAACTCAACTAAGGCACCGACCTAGACTGGATTGACTGTTTCAACAGTTTTAAGAGAAGTTATTTAATTCAAGTTGAGGATTTTATTATCCTATGATTTCATTTAAGATGCTATATGATCCTATCTAAATGCAAGTTGTTCCTTAGACTAATGCAGGTTAACCTACATCCTAGGTAACTAGGCTTTGTCCTAGGAAAAATTTGGGTGACTAGTGTAACTAGACCATGGCACAGTTGCTATCCATAGCAAACGTCCGTGATGAGGCTGGACTCCTAACTCTAGGACTCCCTAAAACCTAAGACTCCCTAAAACTTAGGACACAACATGACGTAAGTGTTCCTAAATTGGTCTCTAATGGTTCTTATGACGGAAACCGTAATCCAACGGTTCCGAGAGACACAAGACAAATCGATTTAAGTTCTTGAAGTTAATGAATTTCAGATTTCAAGGATTTTCGGTTTCTGGACATTTAAGGAATACCAAAGGTTCTAGGGTTCACCAATTTCGGCCTAGAATAGCATCCACGGAAGGGAATCGGGCGCTCTTTCCTTGTGCAATTTAATAATTAGGTTATAGCACCTTATTGCCTGGCATATCTCAGGATTTCCGTGGGCAGTAACCTTGGAGCCAATAACATGCTGTAGCTTAAATATTCAAATTGTCAACGATCGATTGCAATTGAGATACGATTATCGACACACTGGCCATTTTGCCTGGGAAATCTAAAGATCCTAATGTTTCTGTTTTCAATGGATTGAGGAGTGAACATGTGACATAAATTTAAGGTTCTTTAGGAATTTTCACGATGATTTTTAATTAACTTCAATTTTTAGTGGATTTTACCAATTTCAGACTACTTGAGTGATTTTACAAGTGAAATTATTGCAAACGAATTCGAAATGAATTGAAATTTCTACAGCAACAAGATATGAAGGTATGTAGCTCATTAGAAGAGTTTTGCAGATTTTAACATTAAGCTCTTATTAATTTTTGATTTAATAACAATATGACCAGATTGTAAAAATAACACAGAAACCACTTGAAATAGAAATCTAAATTCATTAAAATTTCTACAGTAGTAAGATATGAGTAAACATAGCATGCTACGAGATTTTCATGAATTTTAGAGACCATTCACTATCAATTTCGGATTTTTCAATTTAAAGACCAGATTATGAATTTACACTACATCCCTTAGGAAATAAGATCCAAATCAATTGAAAATTTTACAGAATCAAGATATATGGAATATAAGACAACTGTGAAAATTTTGTGAATTTTAATTGTGATCTGATGTCAGTAAAAAATCTCACCAAATCTGATTGTTTTCAAAGAAAGCATCAAATAATATACCAGACGAAATCTAAAAATCTTTAAAAATTCATGGTAGAATGTATCAGTACCACATTATTTTCCCACGAAATTTCATTAATTTTGGAAGTTATTTAGTATATATTTTATTTGTCTTCGTCAAAAAGATATTTTTGAAGAGGGTTCTATTTTTAAAACATGATTTTTGATAAAATTACGACTCCGGAAAATGTCCTTTAATCTCGTTCTGATGTGATGAACACAAAACAATTTTAAAATTCCAGAAAATAAATCATCTTGAGATAGCTATTTTTTCCAATTTCAAAATTTTTCAGTCATTATTTTAAATAAAATTCCATTCTTCACTCAAATTATCGAAATCCTTTGATTCAATGTCCGATCCGATCCGATCCGATGGTTACTTTAATCTATTTAAATAGATCAATGCATCAAATTTCGAGACGAATCGGAATTGAAACACTCATGTAGATCGTGATTTTGAGCACACATTTAATATTGAATTAAATTCAATTAAATGCTAAAACCATGCAAAAATATATGAAAAAAAAATGCAGAATAATTCTGGAAAAATCTGAGAATAAAGAACCTACCTTTAGTCGATATCCTCGCCGAATCCAAGAGCCGAAGAGTTCGAAAAATCCCGCCGACGCTCAATCTGATACCCTTTATTCTCTTTATTTCTTTGTTTTCTTCTTCTTTGTTTTCTTCTTCTTTGTTTTCTTCACTGTGGATGGGGAGAGAGAGATAGGGAGAGATTGACAGAGAGAAATAGAGAGAGTGAGAGTGATAGAGAGGGATGTAGGAAGAGAAACCGAGATTGAGAAATAGATAGAGAGAGAGAATAATAGAGATAGTGAGATAGATAGAGAGGAACAAAAAGATCGAGAGAGAGAGAGAGAGTGAGAGAGACCGAGAGATGGTGAGAGTGTGAGAGAGACCGAGATTGAGAGTGTGAGAGAGACACAGAGATGGAGAGAGTGATACACAGAGAGTGAAGGTGTGAGAGAGACCGAGGGATAGAGATGGAGAGAGACACGGAGAGAGAGGGATTAAGAGGATGAGAGAAACCGAGGGATAGAGAGGGAGAGCGAGAAAACAGAGGGATAGAGATGGAGAGAGTAAAAACAGAGGGATGGAGAGGGTGAGCGAGAAAAATAGAGAGATTGTGAAACCATGAATACGATACTCTGTTTTTTTTTTGTTGCTTTTCTTTTTTGTTTTTTTTTTTTAGCCAATCAAATATAAGAGATGAGAGAGTTCGAGAGAGAGTTCAGAGAAACAGGAAGTCAGGGAGTCTGGAAGAATGATCGAGAGATGGCTGCTGTTTGGGATAGGTGGGGAATCGAGAGAGATCAGAGGGAGATTGGGGATCGAGGAGGCCGAGATCCCTACTGTAGTCTCGGTTTTTTCTTTTTATTCTCCTCCCTAGCTTTCTTTTTCATCGGTCCTAAAAACAGCAGTAATCGTGTGAAAATATAGAAAGCTGGGTTGCTGCTTCTTCTTTTTTTTTTTCTTCAATCAATCGACCTCCTAATTGCCATTATATATATATATATATATATATATATATATATATATATATATTCATATATATCAAAGATGGTTGCTGCCATGCTGGGGAAGTTTCTGTTTCCATGATCTCTATCTTTAGCAAAGACATTCATCCTCTTGACACTAATATTGGAATGACCTTGGATGGCCCCAACTGCTTTGATCAAAAACCCATAATTATATGAACGTCCATATCTTCCCATTTTGGCAATAGTGGGCCCTACTTTCTTTATTTAATAGATGATCCAAATCGTCCATTTGCTGGGTTACACATATATGGTTGTCCCTCTTATCCATGAAATGACTCAAACTGTTTATCTAACGGAGCCACTATATAAGCATATTGAACCGCCAAATTCCATTCTATGGGACCATCCTAACCACCCAATTAGTTACACCATGCAACTGACCACCATAGGACGATCCGAACTGACCATTAATGGGCCACATCATGAATAGTCATACCCCACAAATCAACCATTGGATGATCCAATCCGCCCAATTAGTAGGCCACAATACAAATGGGTTGGGCCCACAAATCATTTTTCACACGATAATCCGAGCCACTATTGGATTGGGCCAAAATCAAAAATGGGTTATGCCCCAAATCATTTCCTTGATTTGACCTGAATTGTTCAACTTGATGGTCGCAACAAAATTGGTTGTTAAAACGACATAAACTTCGACTTCTTTATGTATCATGTCATGGAGTAAGGCTGTAGCTGCTCTTTGGTATGTCGCCCCGGCATTCTTAAGGCCAAATGGCATTACCCGATAGCAATAGGTCCCCCATTGTGTAATGAACGAGGTTTTAGTCATGTCCTCGGGTGCCATCTTAATTTGATTGTAGCCCGAGAAACCATCCATGAAAGATAGTAACTCATGCCCGGCTGTATTGTCTACCAGGATGTCGATATGTGGTAGAGGGAAATCATCTTTTAGACTTGCCTTGTTCAAATCCCTGAAATCTACACACATTCTCACCTTTCCATCTTTCTTTGGTACAGGTACTATATTTGCGAGCCATTCTGGATATTCCACTACTTGCAGAAACCCAGCATTCAACTGCTTAGTAACCTCTTCCTCTACTTTCAAGACCCATTCGGGCTTCATTCTCCTTAGCTTCTGCTTTTTAGGCTTAATTCCTAGTAACAAAGGTAGCTTGTGCTGAACAATGTCTTCACTCAAACTGGACATATCTTTGTAGGACCAGGCAAAAACTTCTTTATATTCCTTAAGTAGGTTTATTAATTCATCACGCTCTTCAGGAGATAGAGTATTTCCAATTCGTATTTCCTGTATTAAATCTTCTGTTCCGATGTTTATAATTTCGATTTCATCCTTAAGAGGCTGGGCTCGGCGCTCCTCCTCTTGTTTGAGCATATGCTGCAATTCAAGGGGAGTTTCGTCGATCCCTTCTTCCTCGTCTGAGGATGGAGTGTTATCATTATTAAAGTCAGAAGCAAACAAAGAGACATACTGAGAATCAGATTTCATTAACTGGAAAGAAATTACATCATTATCATTGGACTCATCCTGAACAGGCTCAGGATTCACATTGAAAATAAAATCAGAAAATGACTCGCCTGGACTAGGCACTGACACGGATTTAATTGACTTGACTGGACTCGACTTAGCAATAAAATAAGTAGGAAAAACATCAGAACTCCAGTTTGAAAGATTTTCTGTTGCAGGTTGTGGGACCTGATCCCGCGAGAGGGGTGGGGCGCGAGCCGCCACGCTCTCTCTTGGTCTCTCGTACCCACGCGATTGGCATGTGCTCTTTTATGATTGGTTTTAATTCATCTTTTATGTGAACTTGAGATCACTAAGGCAATCCGAATTCCAAACAAAAGAGACTGACAGAGTCGCCACCTAAATGTGGGATCTAGGACCCATAATTAACCAGAAATCTAGACTCGTTACCTGGTTACAAGAATGGAAGGTATGTGGAGTTATCCACCACATGCACCATTCCTGCCCGATAATCGGTCTTCAATTCCAAAAGCTAACTCTTTTAAATTTATTTTAAATGGCACATTCAACTCTTTGTTAGTATGCTAACTATGTGACATGCATCCTATGATCTAATTTTAATATAGATCCTAAATGTGTATCTTGATTTCTTTATTTGTTTGAATTCAATCTAAGTGAAAGTTCTCTTAAAATTCTAATTTCATGGAAAATCCTAAGTGATTTGATTAAGCATTTATAAGAAAATTAATATACAAAATCCCACAATTTGTTGTGGAGCCGACTCGTGATTGGTATGCCATCAAGCATCCAACCTGCCTACGTACCCAAGCCTCACTGGGATCAGAGTCGACGTAATTCGGTGCACCTAAGCTAAGCTACTTATGCCTAACTCAACTAAGACACCGACCTAGACTGGATTGACTGTTTCAACAGTTTTAAGAGAAGTTATTTAATTCAAGTTGAGGATTTTATTATCGTAGGATTTCATCTAAGATGCTATATGATTCTTATCTAAATGCAAGTTGTTCCTTAGACTAATGCAGGTTAACCTACATCCTAGTTTACTAGGCTTGTCCTAGGGAAAGATTGGGTGACTAGTGTAACTAGACCTATGGCACGGTTGCTATCCATAGCAAACGTCCGTGATGAGGCTGGACTCCTAGCTCTAGGACTCCCTAAAACCTAGGACACGACCTGACACCAGTATTCCTAAATAGGGCTCTAATGGTTCTTATGACGGAAACCGTAATCCAACGGTTCCGAAAGACATGAGATGAATTGATTCAAGTTCTTGTAGTTAATGAATTTCAGATTTGAAGGATTTTCGATTCCTAAACATTTAAGGAATACCAAAGGCTCTATGGTTCACAAATTTCGACATCGAATCACAACCAAGGAAGGGAATCGTGCGCTCTTTCTTCGTGCAATTTAATACTTAGGTTATAGCACCTTATTGCCTGGCATATCTCAGGATTTCCGTGGACAGTAACCTCAGAGCCAACAACATGCTATAGCTTAAATATTCAAATTGTCAAAGATCGAGTGCAATTGGGATACGATTATGGATGTACTGGCCATTTTTCCAGGAAAATCTAAAGATCCTAAAATTTTTGTTTCAATGGATTGAGGAGTGAACATGTGACAGAATTTTAAGGTTCTTTTAGAAGCTTTATGATGATTTTAGTTAATTTCGAATTTTCAATGGAATTTATCAATTTTAAACATATGAGTGATTTTACAAGTGGAATTATCGCAAACGAATTCGAAACAAATTAAAACTTCTACAGCAGCAAGATGGGAATGTATGTAGCTTACTGGCAGAGTTCTATAGATTTTTATATTAAGCTCATAATTAATTTTGATTTAACCATAATGAGACCAGATTGTAAAAATAACACAGAAACTACTAGAAATAGAAATCTACATTCATTGAAATTTCTACAGAAATAAGATATGAGTAAACTTAGCATGTTGTGAGATTTTCATGAATTTGAAAGACTATTTACTACCAATTTCGGATTTTTCAATTTTATGACCAGATTATGAATTTACACTACATCCCTAAGGAAACAAGATCCAAATCAATTGAAAATTTTACAGTAGCAAGAAATATGAAATATAAGACTAATGTAAAAATTTTGAGAATTTTAATTGTGATCTGATGTCAGTAAAAATTCTCACAAAATTTGATAATTTTCAAAGAAAGCATTAAATAATATACAAAAAAAAATCCAAACATCTTTAAAAATTGATGGTAGAATGTATCAGTACCATATTAGTTTTCCATGAAATTTCATTAATTTTGAAATCCATTTAGTATATATTTTATTTTTCTTCGTCAAAGAGATATTTTTGAAGAGTTTTCTATTTTTAAAACACGATTTTCGAGAAAATTACGACTCCGGAAAATGTCCCTTAATCTTGTTCTGATGTGATGAATACAAAAAAAATTTTAAATTCCAAAAAATAGGTCATCCTGAGATAGCTATTTTTTCGAATTTTGTAATTACTCAGCCATTATTTTAAATAAAATTCTATTCTTCACTCAAATTTTTGAAATCCCTCGATCCAATGTCCGATCCGATCCGATAGTTATTTTACTCTATTTAAATAGATCAGTGTATTAAATTTCGGGACGAATCGGAATTGAAACACTCATGTAGATCATGATTTTTAGCACACACATATAATATCAAATTAAATTCAATTAAATATTAAAAACTATGCAAAAATACATAAAAAATGCCAAATAATCCTGAAAAAATCTGAGAATTGTGCGCCTACCTGTGATGGAGATCCTCGCCGAATCTGAGAGCTGAAAAATCTGAAAATCCTACCGCCGCACGATCCGCTTCCGCTTTCTTTCTCTTTTTCTTTGTTTTTTTCTTTTACATTTTTTTTTTTCTAATTGCTTCGCCGTTGGGGATGGATACACGAGAGATGGTCGTTGGCTGCGAGGAGTAGAGGTTGAGAGGGTTGCGATGAACAGAGTGTGGTGGAGAGAATCAAAGGGAAACAGAGTGAGAGAGGGATATATGGCTAGTGTTGTCTTCTCTAATCAAAAAAAAAAAAAAAAAACAGAGCCTCTGTTTTTTCTTTCATTCGCTCTCTTTTTCCCCCTTTTTTTTCGATGGGCTGCGGATGGTGATAGAGTGGAGAGACCGAATGGGTGTGAGAAGTGGAGAGGAAACAGGGGAAGAGTGGGGAAGATGGGAAACAGAAACACTAGCAAGGGAGGAGCAATCAACCGAAGCTAGCAAGCTCCCCCCCTTTTTTTTTTTTTTAAACAAGGCTCCGTATTATCTTTTTTTTTTCTGTCCTCCCTTGCAAAGCTCTCCCTCCCTCCTTTTTGCCGAGACTCTGTTACTATATCTCCTCCCTTCTTCTTTTTTTTTTAGAATCCCTCCCTAACCTCTTTCTATTTCTCAACTTTTATTTCCTTACCTATCTCCTCATATTAGAAAGCTGCCTACTAGAGAATTGCCGAGAATCCACAGTTAACAAGACTAAACCTTCATGCAATCATCCACATAAAAATAGACCACCTATATTTAGAAAATTTCGAAAATAAAACAAGAAGAATTTCGAGCTGGTCTTACTTGGGACCCACGAATGGCATTTAACTTAAGATAGCTTGATCTCTTTCCCAATATTTAATTCATTGCATATTCGTGGACCCCACTATCTACTTCCACCTCCCCATTCAATGCATCCCCATGTAGGGACCACCATTCGGTCAATACCCTCCACAATCCGATTTCCATTTGTGATTAAAAATTGATATTAGCACCACTGCACCATACAATAAATTAATGTGGGTCCATTATCATGGGTGAATTCTTCTTGTACTGCACTACTTGCATTCAAATCCCTTCCATTGGATGATCTCAGCCGTCCAATTTATAGGTCTCAATATATATGGGATGTGCCCCTCCAAATCAATTTCGCTCACAAGATGATCCTGAATCGCTTAATTGGATGGGACGCAATGAGAACGGGTTGGGAGTTTCTAATTGGATTCAAAAATTCAATTTGATGGGCCTGCGCAAATTTATAAAATTTGAAAATCTTTTTGGAGGTGGCCCCAACTCTTTAAACGAATTCTCAAACTCTTTCTTTCTTCAAATCATGCTATTCATTCCTATCCATTAGACGATCCGAACCGAGCAATTGTCGGGCGCTATGTGAATTGATTATGCCTTTCTAAATTTCCATAGGATGATCTATACTGTTCATTTGAATGGGCCATATGGTATGGACTACTTGTATCCTCCAAATATCACCCCCATGGGATGATCCAAATCTAAACAAATGCTCAATGCAGGCCCACCGAATAGGTCCATATTCCCCCCTTGCTCGGATTCTCGCGAATAACCTTTCTCAACACTTAGCAGGAAAATGCGAAACACGGCAGAAATGATTGAAAAGATTGAGAAAATATAAGAGACGGACACAGAAATAGAAAACACCTGAAAACCGATAGAAAAATACTAACTTCTTTGTTGACTTAGGCGGAGCAAAATGGGGGTGTCTACAGATGCCCCTCTTTGGTAGAGATGACGTAGTCGTCGAATATCAAAGCAAAAGTGACAGTGCCATTTTGCGTAGCTTTTATCGACAAAGGACTCCCTAGACACAACACAACCTAACATAATGCAAGACCCTAGATGAAACCCTAGAACTTGAACATATATCAAAATCATTTACTCTAAACACCATGAGATGGTAGTTTAGAATAACGGAGAATCGGATTTACTCTGGGTGCAAAAATCTTGCAATCCAGAACAAAAGATGATTATGATGCGATGCCGCTTTCGAACGGGCAATGACGGAATGGGATACCATTTTCAAATGGATATTCGAAGGGAAAGGAATACCGTTTTTGAACGGTTTCAGAGGAAACTAGACGCCATTTTCGAATGGTTTTAGAGAATAACAGACAACTTTCGAAAGATTTTTGAAGAAAACGAAGCATCATTTTTGAATGGGCTTGGATAAGATGAAATACCGTATTTTTACGGATTTCAAGAAAATGAGACATCATAGTTGTATGATGTTCAAAGGGCATAGACCATTTTTCAAACGGCTCGAGGAGAATGAAATAGCGTATTTATACGAATTTCAAGGAAAATGAGGCATCATATTCGTATGACGCTCGAAGAGAATTGATGAGCCATTTTTTAATGGATTCGGAGCGAATGAAATATCATATTTATACGGATTCCACGGAAATGAGATATCACATTTGTGTGATGCTCAAAGAGAATAAGAGACCATAGTTGTATGGACTCGAAGAGAATGGAATACCATATTTATAAGGATTCCCAGGAAATGTGATATCACATTTCTGTGATGCTCAAAGAGAATAAGAGACCATAGTTGTATGGACTCGAAGAGAATGGAATACCATATTTATACGGATTCCAAGGAAATGAGATATCACATTTGTGTGATGCTCAAAGAGAATAAGAGACCATAGTTGTATGGACTCGAATAAAATGGAATACCATATTTATACGGATTCCCAGGAAATGTGATATCACATTTGTGTGATGCTCAAAGAGAATAAGAGACCATAGTTGTATGGACTCGAAGAGAATGGAATACCATATTTATACGGATTCCAAGGAAATGAGATATCACATTTGTGTGATGCTCAAAGAGAATAAGAGACCATAGTTGTATGGACTCGAAGAGAATGGAATACCATATTTATACGGATTCCAAGGAAATGAGATATCACATTTGTGTGATGCTCAAAGAGAATAAGAGACCATAGTTGTATGGACTCGAATAAAATGGAATACCATATTTATACGGATTCCATGGAGATGAGACATCACATTTGTATGATGTTCAAGGAGAATTGAAAGACCATTTTTGAATGGACTCGGATAAGATGAAATGCCGTATTTTTACGGATTCCAAGAAATTTTGAATGTACTCGGATAAGATGAAATACCGTATTTTTACGGATTCCAAGGAAAACGGGACACCATATTCATATGATGCTCAAAGATAACTCAGAGATAATGGAATATCGTATTCATACGAATTCCAAGGAAATGAGACATCATGTCCGTATGATGTTCAAAGAGAAAATATCATTTTCAAATGGATTCAGAGAGATATGATAATTTGAGTTTTGACAAAGATTATCAGAAAAAGGAAATCGAAATCTCCAATTAGCAATTTTGGAAGCAAAGGATTTAATAACACCATGCAGCAAAGGACTTTCAGGGCTTGAATATGAGATGCCACTTCATTAGCAACCTGCCCCAGTTTGAGGCATTCAAACCTTCTTCTATTCATTGACCAGAAATCATTCTTTCAAGGATTTTTCGCCATTCGCGACAGTCTCACCTTTTCCAAGTTTCTCAGAACCTGTTAATGAACCTGCCTTCAGAGTGATTGCACCCTACAACAATTCTTAAGGAAATTTTTTTCTAAAATTAGAACCACAGACATTTGTAATGAAAGATAAAATAAGAAAGATTACTCCAGTAATCTCGTGATGCTTCTGACTTATCAGTATTTTCTTTTGGGTTAGGCTGGCCTCTTTAAAAGAATATTTCTCCATTGATAAACATCTTCACTTATTTTTAAGACAGTGATACTTCATGTATCTTTCTATCAACTTTCGGATTGCTTTGAAATTAATGCCCCTAGTTTCGGGAATCATTGTTATTTTTGCCTGACCTACTGTGATTTCAGAGATCGATGTGATTCTTCTGGGGTGAACCCAATCTTACCACGACCAAGTCGTCCTTTTTGGATTTTCAACTTGGCGGACCGCTCGACCTTAACTTTTGCCTGAATCGCCTTTTCAGGTTTTCGACTCAGCAGGCCACCCCCTTAACTTTTGCCTAGGTCGCCTTTTCAGGTTTTCAACTTAGCAGGGGAATGATCCTAAATTTTGCCTAGATCGCCCTTTCAGGTTTTCAATCTAGCGGATCTTCAAGCTCCATTTCTTTTTTTTTCTTTTTCTTCTTTTTTCTTCTCTTTTTTTTTTACTTGAACACCAAAAGGACTTTATAGGTGAGGTAGGGCTTTTCAAAGAATGGCTTAAGGTTTTGCAAGAATTTCGACCGAACCTGTGAACAGGTTGCCTACGTATCCCAGTGTAGGAATCAGGTCATGCGTAGTTCAGGGCGAATGCCCCTAGTTTGAAGGTATTTTAATTTTTCTTTTCTTTTTGCATGGATTTTCTTCTTCTTTTTTTTAACTTCTCTTTGGAATAATTGATTTTCTTCTTTTGAAACAAATAATTGATTTTCTTCTTTTGAAACAACCGAACTCGGTTTGACCGAGCTGCCTACATACCCCGGTGTAGGGATCAGGTCATGCGTAGTTCAGGGCGAATGCCCCTAGTATATTTGGTTTTTGAAAGAAAATTTTATTTAGGCTCGAAAGGGTTTGCAAAAGGTTTTATATATATATATATATATATATATTTTTTTATTATTATTATTATTATTATTTTTTTACTTTGGGTTATGAATTTGGGATTTATTCGGCCACAAGGCGGCCTTCTGGTGTTCAAGCATAGAACCTCTTGAGTTGATCAAGATTTGTTGGTTCTGGCAATATTTCTCCATTTAAATTACGGAGCTTGACGGCTTTTCCGGGTAAGATTTGGTCAACAATGTATAGTCCTGACCAGTTTGGTTTGAACTTGCCTCTTGGGTCAAACACTGGTGCTCGGTTCTCTTTCAGAACAAGATTGCCCTCTTCTAGATCTCTGATTTTAACCTTTTTATTAAAAGCCCGGGCTATTCTGCGCTGGTAACCCTGTACATGGTAAAGCGCCTTTAACCTCTTCTCATCTAGCATGTTCAGCTCTTTATATTTGGCATCTGCCCATTCATTTTCTGGCAACTTGACTTCAGTCAAAATTCGGAGCGAAGGTACACGGATCTCAAGAGGTAGCACTGCTTCCATTCCATAAACAAGAGAGTAAGAGGTTGCCCCAGTTGAAGCTCTAATTGATGTTCTGTAAGCCCGCAAGGCGTATGGTAACTTATTCGACCAATCCTTATAGGTTTCTGACAACTTGCTAATGATAGTCTTGACATTTTTGTTTGCAGCTTCTACCGCTCCATTTGTCTGCGGACGATAAGGCGAGGATTTATGATGCTTAATCTTGACCTCTTCGCATAGAGTGATTACTTCCTTCTTGAAATGAGATCCGTTATCTGAGATAAGTTTATGGGGAATTCCATATCTGCAAATGATGTTGGTGCGTATGAATTTAGCAACTGATGCGGATGTAAGCTTTGCATAAGAAGCGGCCTCAACCCACTTGGTGAAGTAGTCTATCGCAACGAGTATGTACTCGTGACCATTGGACGACTTGGGTGAAATCTTGCCAATAATGTCAATTCCCCATACCGAAAACGGCGAGAATGTAATTCGGTGGGTGGTACATGAATGAGATTCGCATGTATCTGACATTTATATCATTTCTTCACAAATGTATGACAATCTGCTTCTAATGTTGGCCAATAGTACCCCAGACGTAGGATCTTCTTTCCAACATTTTTCCATTCATATGAGGTCCACACACCCCTTCGTGAATATCTGCGAGAATTTCTTCTGCCTGATCTTCAGTGACACATAAGAGTTGAATTCCGTCGAAAGACCGTCGATACAACTCTCCTCCACAAATGACAAAATTAGCTGCCAATCTCTGCAAAGTCCTTATTTCTTTATTCGACGCCTCATTGGGATGCCCCTGGCCTGAGATGTAGTTCTTTATGTCCATATACCATGGTTTACCATCGGGACATCTTGCAGCTATTTCTATAGCATCAACATATGCAGGAGCCCATTGCTCTTGAACCGTGATGGGTCTCATCTTCATATTGTGAGGTATGTTGATCATAGAAGCTAATGTCGCTAAGGCATCGGCGAATCTATTCATCAACTTTGGTAAATAACTGAAAGTGATGCGCTGGAATTAACATCCAAGTATTCATGATATGGCTGTAGTTTTTCTTCTTTGGTTCTCCACTCTCCTTGAGTTTGGCAAATGATTAACTTCGAATCTCCATATACGTCAAGATTCTCTATGCCCAAGGCCAATGCAGCCTCAAGCCCAACAATGCATGCTTCATACTTTGCCATATTGTTGGTGCAATTGAATTGTAACTTAACGGCAAGGGGAACATGCTCATTTCCAGGGGACACAAGCAATGCCCCTACTCCTTGTCCTGTTTGGTTTGCTGCTCCATCAAAATAGAGGGTCCAACCAGTTTCTGGATATTCATCTTCTATCATCATGATCTCTTCATCTGGGAACATTGGCTTGAAAGGCTGACTTTCTTCTCGGGGTGCTTCTGCCAATTGCTCAGCAACGGCTCGGCCCTTTACTGATTTTTGGGTTACATGGGCGATGTCGAACTCAGACAACAATAATAACCACCTGGCAGTCCTACCTGTCAGGGCTGGTTTTTCAAAGAGATATTTCAGGGGATCCATCCTTGACAAAAGCAGGACCTTATGTGATAAAAGGTAATGCCTGAGTCGCTGAGTAGCCCAGACCAAGGCTAAGCAAGTTTTTTCTAGGACAACGTACTTCTGTTCATACTCCAACATCTTCTTGCTAAGATAATACACAGCCTTTTCATGCTTGGTTTCTGGATCTTGCTGTGCTAACATACAACCCATGGTGGTTTCTGTTACTGACAAGTAAAGCAGCAATGGATGCCCCGGTATTACTGGTGCTACTATCGGTGGTTCAGCCAAACTTTGTTTTATCTTCTCAAAGCCTTCTTGACATTCCTTCGTCCATTCTTTGGAAGTATTTTTCTTTAGGAGCTTAAAGATAGGTTCACAAGTTGATGTCAGATGAGCGATGAAACGCCTTAGGAACTGTATCCTTCCTAGGAATCCCCGAATTTCCTTCTCGATTTTAGGCGGCGGCATCTCCTGGATGGCCTTAATCTTCTGAGGATCTACCTCTTTGCCCCTTGACTCACCATGAATCCTAACAACTTACCAGAGGTAACACCGAATACACACTTGCTAGGTTTCAGGCGAAGCTGGTATTTGAGTATTCTTTCAAAGAACTTCTTAAGGTTCTGGATATGATCTCTCATTTCCTTGGCTTTTACAATAATATCATCGACATAAACTTCGACTTCTCTATGTATCATGTCATGGAGTAAGGCAGTAGCTGCTCTTTGGTATGTCGCACCGGCATTCTTAAGACCAAATGGCATTACCCGATAGCAATATGTCCCCCATTGTGTAATGAACGAGGTTTTAGCCATGTCCTCGGGTGCCATCTTAATTTGATTGTAGCCCGAGAAACCATCAATGAAAGATAGTAATTCATGCCCGGCCGTATTGTCTACCAAGATATCGATATGCGGTAGGGGGAAATCATCTTTTAGACTTGCCTTGTTCAAATCCCTAAAATCTACACACATTCTAACATTTCCATCTTTCTTTGGTACAGGTACTATGTTTGCGAGCCATTCTGGATATTCCACCACTTGCAGAAACCCAGCATTCAACTGCTTAGTAACCTCTTCCTCTACTTTCAAGACCCATTCGGGCTTCATTCTCCTTAGCTTCTGCTTTCTAGGTTTAATTCCCGGTAACAAAGGTAGCTTGTGCTGAACAATGTCTTCGCTCAACCCGGGCATATCTTTGTAGGACCAGGCAAAAACTTCTTTATATTCCTTAAATAGGTTTATTAATTCATCATGCTCTTCAGGAGATAGAGTATTTCCAATTCGTATTTCCTGTATTAAATCTTCTGTTCCGATGTTTATAATTTTGATTTCATCTTTAAGAGGCTGGGCTCGGCGCTCCTCCTCTTGTTTGAGCATATGCTGCAATTCAAGGGGAGTTTCGCCGATCCCTTGTTCCTCGTCTGAGGAGGGAGTGTTATCATTATTAAAGTCATAAGCAAACACAGAGACATACTGAGAATCAGATTTCATTGAATTGAAAGGAATTACATCATTATCATTGGACTCATCCTGAACAGGCTCAAGATTCACATAATAAATAAAATCAGAAAATGACTCGCCTGGACTAGGCACTGACTCGGATTCAATCGACTTGACTGGACTTGACTTAATAAAATAAGTAGGAAAAACACCAAAACTCCAGTTTTGAAAGATTTTTTGTTGCAGGTGCAATCTGACTCTGAGGTTCAGTAAAGGTATCATTGCTCTGAATAACTGCTACTAGCACATCTTCACAGTCTGTCTCTTCTTGCTCTTCAGAATGGTCTAAAACTGGCAACTCTTGCCAAGCAACATCAGGCACATCTTCTTCAAACAAGGATCCCAACACATCTTGCTCAAGGTAGACTAACCAGTCTTCAATAGTCTTCTCAACATAATATACTGGCGGTTCTGTTTCTGGGAGAGCGAGGCCACTGAATATTTCAAAACCAGGTATCGTGATCCCTGTCACTGAGTCATACCATGGTTCAGAAAACCCATAGTATGGAGAAGTCTCGCCTTCTTTGATAAAGTGACCATTCATTGATAAAGAGTATGGAGCCATCGGGAGTAACCTTCCGGTGCTGCGGATTTCTTCCTTCAATTTCAATAATTTTTCCATGGCTTCTTCCTCATCCTCAATAGGTACATACCCAAGACCGAAAATTCCATGGTTTGCCTTGATTGAGCGCCAGTGAGACGTCTTGCTTGGATCACGGCCCAAATTCATACCAGGAAAGTAATTCATTTTTCTCATCATCTTGGCAACCACAGGACTGATGGCAAAAGGCAAATACAACTCCTCCTGAGAGGCCTCTTCATAGGAAATAGCAGCAACGTCGAACACGAAACCATTCAGGTTGAAATCTTCTGCTTTTGCAACTGGAAGGATCAGAGTTTCTCCTGTTATTTGTCCTATTTCTGGCTCTTCGTCACCTCTGACAGTGATCAGTTTTCCGTCTTTGATGAACTTCAATTTTTGGTGAAGGGTTGAAGCGACAGCGCCCTCCTTATACAACCAGGGACGTCCCAGAAGCATATTGAACGAGGCCTTGATATCAATAACTTGAAACTCAACCTCAAATTCTTGACCGCCTATAACGATCCTGGTGGTGAGGACCCCGACTACATTTCTGCAGGTGTTGTCATATGCGAGGATACCAAGGGTTGATTCGGCAAAATCAGTGGGACCAAAACCCAAGGTAATGGCAGTTCTCAATGGACACACATTCAACGCGGATCCGTTATCTACCAACACGGATGGTACTTTCTTGCCTCCACAGACAATGGTTACATGAAGAGCTCTAGCGTGATTCCGACCTTGAGGAGGCAGCTCCTGATCTGAGAAATTAATGACCCTGGTGGCCTGGGTTAGAGCAACAACTTCAGCCAGCTGCTCCAGAGATATTTCTAAGGATACCTGTGTGGTGTTCAATTCTTTCAACACGGCTTCTCTGTGTTTCTTTGACGCTATCAACAATCCCCAAACAGATATAACGGCCTGAGTTTTCTTCAACTGTTGCACAACTTCATCATCTGGATCTTTCACATATTGCGGCTCCTCTCCTCGAACCAATGCCCTTGGATTCTCGACTCTCAATTCAACAGGTTTGAAAATTCTTCCGCCCCTTGTAATATGTCTAACTTCATCCAATTCAGGCTCATCATAAGTGATAACTTGAGGGACTTGTGGCTCATAGGTGATTACCAAGGGAGGTACTGACTCTCTTAGGTATGACTCATCACAGAAGATGATTTGGGGTTCAGCAACGGGTTCTAACGCACATATGAGGGTGAGAGGGTTAAACTCAGGATCTCCTATGGTTATGGCATTAACGGCAGCAGGAGGGTTATCATGACCAGGTAGTGGATTTTGGGTAATATTGGGTCTTGGCTGGAATGCAATGACTTTCTCATCAATGAGCTTTTGGATTCTAAATTTCAAGGCGATGCAATTGTCAGTAAGATGACCAGGACCTTTGTGGTACTCACAGTGTAGGTCAGCTCGCCAATTTGCAGGTAGAGGATTGGGTGGAGGCCGGATGGCGAGTAGGGTTATGCGACCTGAAGCAAGACACTGCTTAAGCACCTCTGAAGATGGAATGGGAAGATGGGTGAATTCTACCCGGGTTTGTTGCCGAGGTGCGGTCGCGGGTTGGGCATAGTCCATTACTAGGGGTTCCTGGGACTTAGAGGACTGAGCATTGGAACGAGAAATGCTATTGACTTGGGCTGGAGGAGACTTTTTGAAATCTCTGGGGTTTGGGTTGCTACGGTTGAATACACCTTGAGCCATAGCCTCCTCTATCTGGGTGCCTGCCACGATGAAATGCTTGAAGTCTGGATAATATTGCAATGACATGTGATACTGGAGTTGGGGGGAAATATTTTTCATGATTATTTGAACCTGCTCTTTCTCAGACGGGCGCTCCATCATCTGAGGTGCTAGTCTCCTCCATCTTTTCACAAAAATCAGAAAGGATTCCCTCGAGTCTTGCTTGGTTCTCTCTAAATCCTTTCTAGTGATTTTTGTCCCATCATCATATTTGAATTGCCTGATGAATTGCTCACCGATATCCTTCCATGTCCTATAACGAGTCTTGTCTAGGACCATGAACCATCTCCTAGCAACCTTGGTTAGGGAAACTGGGAATAATTGAGCCATTTGCTCAGGAGATAAGCCTTGAGGCTGACACATGATGGTGGACATTTGCAAATGTGTGATTGGACAACCCACACCGTCATATTTGTCAAAATCTGGCATTTAAAAATTAGCAGGGAGACGGATTTCGGGAAACAGTGTAAGATCACTTGGATTGAAACCACCCTGGTCTTGAAACTGAATGTCTTGAACTTTCCTGGTACGACTCTCTAATTTCTCCATAACAGTCTTATCAACCATGGACTGAGAAGGCCTACTACGATCCTCGCTGTACTGCTCTTTTTCCAAATCTTCTTCGGCTTTATCAGGGATAGTGATGAATACTGGCTGGGCAGGTGCTGCTGAAGTAGCTGCTTGGTGCATAGGCCCTTTATCCTTGGACAACGACGGTCCCAACTTCTCAGATAGCTGAGCCTTGATAACTCGGTTCTCTTCTTTGAGTTCTTGAAGCTGCTGGAGAATCAAGGTAAGAGTATCGGTAATAGCAGCGGGTGGAAGGCCATCTTGGCTGTCTGCCATTGGTGAGGATGAGAAAGAAGGAGATGTTGGGGTTCTCAGAGAGGGTGGCGGAGAGACAGAATTCCTCTCCAATCGTGAAGAGACCCGAACCTAAGGAGCAGTGGGGTTAGCTATGGTGTTTACTGCCCTGAAATATTTGAAAGACATATTTGAAAATCAGAAAGAAGTAGACAATGATGCACGCATAGACCAAGATAATGAGAGAGAAATATGAACTTTATTGATCAATCATTGAAGCTTGAGTACAGGGTTCATTCTTTCAAAGATAAACGGATAAGATTAAACATGGAACTAAGCATTCTTTTTAGACTTTTTCTTTGGACGACAATCTTCCTCAGCTGACTCTTTTAAAGGTTTCATGATTTTGACATCCCAAGTAGATGAAACGGCTTTGACAATCTTGGGCTTGAGATCCTCAGGCGGGTAGAAATGACGAAGGGGAGGCACAATGGATTGCTCCCTTCCATACTGACGCTGAATCCTGGCAAGAACATAGAAGGAAGTCTTTTTTAGGCCAAGAAGGCGAACAGAGTTAGCTTCTGCAGTGTTGAAAACGGCTTCTTGGATTCCAGGAATTTGCCAATAAATCTGATCTTGTTGGCGATAATTTAACCATTCAACCCAATCGTTTTTGTGATCGAAAGAAACATCATGACGCCATTCACTAAAGGTGTATAACGTATGATCGAAATGCACAGGAGCTGCGATTTTTAGCTTGTGGCATAACCACACGTGAAGTAAGGCAGGACATCCTGAGAAGGACCCAACGAAAGAGCGAACATAAGAGCCTGGACCTGAGCTCGCACGAAGGCGAGCCATATCATCCAATCCATTGAAGGTTTCTGCAAGTATAGTAGGAATTGGATTGGCGCCCCGATCCATTTGATCCACGAGGTCCAAAAGAACAGCTGACGCAAAGCGAGGAGGCTGGACAGTGAGGAACCTGACGAAGGAGCAGAATCTCAAAGCACGACGTCGGGCTTTTTGAATATCAACAGCACCAATGTGTCCAATAGGAGGGTAAATGTCAATCAGTTGTTGCATGGACACCTCTTGGCCTTTCTTGAAAGAGTTCATGGATTCATCTGGATTATTCATTAAGCGAAGGAACAAAGGACGATAATCTGGAACACAGGATGGCTTCACTAGAGGGCCATCCACAGGATATTCCAATAAGGCACACCATTCTTCAAAGGTGGGACACATTTCTTGGTTGCCAAAACGGAAGACATGATGATCGGGATCCCAACACTCTGATGCGGCATAGAGTAATCCCCAATCAAGCTTAATGGTTGCGACGTAGCCGAAAAGATTTTTCTCTTGCTCACTTATGGCATAGATGTGAGATTCTCTTAATGTACCACGGATCCAATCAAGAATTGTATGAGTAGACAGGGAGCCTGTAAGCCAAGAGAAGGGATACAAGAATGATCAGGATTACATGAACACGAGATTGGGATAAGTTCCTGCCAGTACAAAGAAAGTATGAATACATGATCGAATCACATGATAGAAGATTGAAAGGCGTACGATCAAAAGATGAGATGAGATAGCATAAGATTGCTTTCAACGGATAGATCATGAATGACTAATCCTATGAGATCTTTGGAAATGATGGGATTTATATCCTAACCCCAAAGGAAAAGTTTTTAATCATCGCACATTTTAACAGTGTTACCTGAAGGCATCAAACCCTAATCCTAATCTAACGGAGTGGAGAGAGGATCTCGACTCACGACTTTGTTTGTTTACCTAAGGACCGATCGTAGCCATTGGAAGATGGACCACGGCCTAATCTAGACACAAATGGGTAGGATATCCTAAGCTAGGCTCACACACGTGATGCACATGTGTTCGTATACTACATGCATGTGTGGGTTAATCTAAGGGTAAGGCCAAGAGTTCCCTTAGCGCGAATCCATGTTCGATATACTGTACGAGTGTCCGGCGTATCAGTACGTGAACAAGAGATCCGTTTACGCACCATAAAGGTGATAGGCTAAGGGTGGAATGCTTCTCTAGCACAGAGGCACCAGGTGATGAAATCCCAGTCAACCATGCTAGATAACACTCGTGGTTCCTAAAATAGGATGTGTGTGCATGTGAGATGCAAGGGTTTAGATGCAAGTGATGTAAGTGTGTGCAATATGTTTGCGCAATCTATGATGCCTTCAGGTTTTGTTAGATTAAGTTTGACTAAAATGTGATGAGAAAATAAAGCATACAAACTAATCTAACAAGTATATAAGAGATAGAGTTTTCATGAGCCAGTTAAAATAGATTCAAATGAGTTATCCTTTGGGAATTTAATGAAGTTAGGTGGTCCCCAGCAGAGTCGCCAAATTATGGGACCCGATCCCGCGAGAGGGGTGGGGCGCGAGCCGCCACGCTCTCTCTTGGTCTCTCGTACCCATGCGATTGGCGTGTGCTCTTTTATGATTGATTTTAATTCATCTTTTATGTGAACTTGGGATCACTAAGGCAATCCGAATTCCACACAAAAGAGACTGACAGAGTCGCCACCTAGATGTGGGATCTAGGACCCATAATTAACCAGAAATCTAGACTCGTTACCTGGTTACAAGAATGGAAGGTATGGGGAGTTATCCACCACATGCACCATTCATGCCCGATAATCGGTCTTCAATTCCAAAAGCTAACTCTTTTAAATTTATTTTAAATGGCTCATTCAACTCTTTGTTAGTGTGCTAACTATGTGACATGCATCCTATGATCTAATTTCAACGTAGATCCTAAATGAGTATCTTGATTTCTTAATTGGTTTGAATTCAATCTAAGTGAAAGTTCTCCTAAAATTCTAATTTCATGGAAAGTCATAAGTGTTTTAATTAAGAATTTACAAGAAAATTAATATACAGAACCCCACAATTTGTTGTGGAGCCGACTCGCGTTTGGTATGCCATCAGACATCCAAGCTGCCTACGTACCCAAGCCTCACTGGGATCAGAGTCGACGTAGTTCGGTGCACCTAAGCTAAGCTACTTATGCCTAACTCAACTAAGACACCGACCTAGACTGGATTGACTGTTTCAACAGATTTAAGAGAAGTTATTTAATTCAAGTTGAGGATTTTATTATCCTAGGATTTCATTTAAGATGCTATATGATCCTATCTAAATGCAAGTTGTTCCTTAGACTAATGCAGGTTAACCTACATCCTAGGTAACTAGGCTTTGTCCTAGGGAAAATTTGGGTAACTAGTGTAACTAGACCTATGGCACAGTTGCTATCCATAGCAAACGTCCGTGATGAGGCTGGACTCCTAACTCTAGGACTCCCTAAAACCTAAGACTCCCTAAAACTTAGGACACAACATGACGTAAGTGTTCCTAAATTGGTCTCTAATGGTTCTTATGACGGAAACCGTAATCCAACGGTTCCGAGAGACACAAGACAAATCGATTTAAGTTCTTGAAGTTAATGAATTTCAGATTTCAAGGATTTTCGGTTTCTGGACATTTAAGGAATACCAAAGGTTCTAGGGTTCACCAATTTTGGCCTAGAATAGCATCCACGGAAGGGAATCGCGCGCTCTTTCCTTGTGCAATTTTATTGCCTGGCATATCTCAGGATTTCCGTGGACAGTAACCTCGGAGCCAATAACATGCTATAGCTTAAATATTCAAATTGTCAACGATCGATTGCAATTGAGATACGATTATGGACACACTGGCCATTTTGCCAGGGAAATGTAAAGATCCTAAGGTTTCTGTTTTCAATGGATTGAGGAGTGAACATGTGACAGAAATTTAAGGTTCTTTAGGAATTTTCACGATGATTTTTAATTAACTTCAATTTTTAGTGGATTTTACCAATTTCAGACTACTTGAGTGATTTTACAAGTGAAATTATTGCAAACCAATTTGAAATAAATTGAAATTTCTACAACAACAAGATGTGATGGTATGTAGCTTATTAGAAGAGTTTTGCAGATTTTTACATTAAGCTCTTATTAATTTTTTATTTAATAATAATATGACCAGATTGTAAAAATAACACAGAAACCACTAGAAATAGAAATCTAAATTCATTAAAATTTCTACAGTAGTAAGATATGAGTAAACATAGCATGCTGCGAGATTTTCATGAATTTTAGAGACTATTTACTATCAATTTCGGAATTTTCAATTTAAAGACCAGATTATGAATTTACACTACATCCGTTAGGACACAAGATCCAAATCAATTGAAAATTTTACAGCAGTAGGAGATATGAAATATAAGACTACTGTGAAAATTTTGTGAATTTTAATTGTGATCTGATGTCAGTAAAAAATCTCACCAAATCTGATTATTTTCAAAGAAAGCATCAAATAATATACCAAACAAAATCCAAAAATCTTTAAAAATTCATGGTAGAATGTATCAGTACCACATTAGTTTCCCACGAAATTGCATTAATTTTGGAAGCTATTTAGTATATATTTTATTTTTCTTCGTCAAAAAGATATTTTTGAACAGTGTTCTATTTTTAAAACATGATTTTTGAGAAAATTACGACTCCGGAAAATATCTTTTAATCTCGTTCTGATGTGATGAACACAAAAAAATTTTAAAATTCCAGAAAATAAATCATCCTGAGATAGCTATTTTTTCCAATTTCAAAATTTCTCAGTCATTATTTTAAATAAAATTCCATTCTTCACTCAAATTTTTGAAATCCTTTGATCCAATGTCCGATCCGATCCAATGGTTACTTTAATCTATTTAAATAGATCAATGCATCAAATTTCGAGACGAATCGGAATTGAAACACTCATGTAAATCATGATTTTGAGCACACATTTAATATTGAATTAAATTCAATTAAATGCTAAAACCATGCAAAAATATATGAAAAAAAATGCAAAATAATTCTGGAAAAATCTGAGAATAGAGAACCTACCTTTAGTCGATATCCTCGCCGAATTCAAGAGCCGAAGAGTCCGAAAAATCCCGCCGACGCTCAATCTGATACCCTTTATTCTCTTTATTTCTTTGTTTTTTTCTTCTTTGTTTTCTTCACTGTGGATGGGGAGAGAGAGATGGGGAGAGAGAGAGTTAGGGAGAGATTGACAGAGAGAAATAGAGAGTGAGAGTGATAAAGAGGGATGTAGGAAGAGAAACCGAGATTGAGAGATAGATAGAGAGAGAGAATAATAGAGATAGTGAGATAGATAGATAGAGAGGAACAAAGAGATCGAGAGAGAGAGAGAGAGAGAGAGACCGAGAGATGGTGAGAGTGTGAGAGAGACCGAGATTGAGAGTGTGAGAGAGACACAGAGATGGAGAGAGTGATACACAGAGAGTGAGGGTGTGAGAGAGACCGAGGGATAGAGATGGAGAGAGACAGAGAGAGAGAGGGATTAAGATGATGAGAGAAACCGAGGGATAGAGAGGGAGAGCGAGAAAACAGAGGGATAGAGATGGAGAGAGTAAAAACAGAGAGATGGAGAGGGTGAGCGAGAAAAACAGAGAGATCGTGAAACCGTGAATACGATACTCTGTTTTTTTTTGTTGCTTTTCTTTCTTTCTTTTTCTTTTTTTTTTTAGCCAATCAAATATAAGAGATGAGAGAGTTCGAGAGAGAGTTCAGAGAAACAGGAAGTCAGGGAGTCTGGGAGAATGATCGAGAGATGGCTGCTGTTTGGGATAGGTGGGGAATCGACAGAGATCAGAGGGAGATTGGGGATCGAGGAGGCCGAGATCCCTACTGTAGTCTCGGTTTTTTCTTTTTATTCTCCTCCCTAGCTTTCTTTTTCATCGGTCCTAAAAACAGCAGTAATCGTGTGAAAATATAGAAAGCTGGGTTGCTGCTGCGTCTTTTTTTTTTCTTCAATCAATCGACCTCCTAATTGCCATTATATATATATATATATATATATATATATATATATATATATATATATATATATATTCATATATATCAAAGATGGTTGCTGTCATGCTGGGGAAGTTTCTGTTTCCATGATCTCTTTCTTTAGCAAAGACATTCATCCTCTTGACACTAATACTGGAATGACCTTGGATGGACCCAACTGCTTTGATCAAAAACCTATAATTATATGAACGTCCATATCTTCCCATTTTGGCAATAGTGGGCCCTACTTTCTTTATTTAATAGATGATCCAAATCGTCCATTTGCTGGGTTACACATATATGGTTGTCCCTCTTATCCATGAAATGACTCAAACTGTTTATCTAACGGAGCCACTATATAAGCATATTGAACCGCCAAATTCCATTCTATGGGACCATCCTAACCACCCAATCAGTTACACCATGCAACTGACCACCATAGGACGATCCGAACTGACCATTAATGGGCCACATCATGAATAGTCATACCCCACAAATCAACCATTGGATGATCCAATCCGCCCAATTAGTAGGCCACAATACAAATGGGTTGGGCCCACAAATCATTTTTCACACGATAATCCGAGCCACTATTGGATTGGGCCAAAATCAAAAATGGGTTATGCCCCAAATAATTTCCTTGATTTGACCTGAATTGTTCAACTTGATGGTCGCAGCAAAATTGGTTGTTAAAACGACATCTCTGAGATCTTGACCGCTCCCTTGATGGACATCTTCATGCATTAGATCGAAATAGGCTCAACACTCATTTTTCATTAAAACAATATCCAGGCCCCCTTGTTGATCCAAATTTAAACAAATATTTAATGCGGGCCCACCGAATGAGTCCAAATTCTCTCTTGCTCGGATTCTCGTGAATAACCTTTCTCAACACTTAGCGGAAAAATGCGAAACATGGCGGAAATGATCGAAAAGATCGAGAAAGCATGAGGGACAGACACGGGAATGGAAAATGGTAGAAAACCGATAGCAAAACACTAACTTCTTTGTTGATTAAAGCAGAGCAAAATGGGGGTGTCTACAGGTCCTTCCATTTTTTGAGAGAAAGCAGAGGAGGGAGAGAATCGCAAAGAAGGAGAAAAGAAGAAAAAACCTCTTCTCCGGCCAATCCCCCTTCTTCTCCGGCACCACTACTGGCCGGACCCACCTTTTCCCCCTCCACCACTCCATCACCCACCTCCGCTCCTCAAAACCCCCAAATCTGCTGCTACCTCCACCCTCTTCTCTTCCTACCACCAAACATTAGTCATACTCCATCTCCACCATCCGGCCAAGCCACCATCAACCACCATCTTCTCCGATGGATTTGCCGAAATCCCGGAAGGAGACCTACATTGAATCCGACCATCCCTACTCCCATTCTCACCTCCATATTCAACCCCAATCCCCTCATCCATTTCTTAGCCATCAGTTTCCCCATTTCTATTTCGGCATTTCACATAGAGAGAGAGAGAGAGGGAGGGCCGGATTTCTAGGGTTTTCTCATTCACACAAAAAAAAAGGAAAAGAAAAGAAGGAAAATTGCAGAGAGAGTGAGAGCGAAGAGAAGAAGAAGAAGAAGAAGAAGAAAGCCTTCATCTTCCAACCCCATAGCCGCCGGTCACCTCCACCATCCCCACCTCTTTTCTGCAAACCCATTTCTTCCGGTAAGGCCATCCCCATTTATTCCGGCCGGAGCACCACCATAACCATGATCCTCATTATTTTAAGCTTGAAACCCAACACCATCTTCATCTCCTTCTCCATTTCCACCCATTTCATTAACCCTAAACCCAACCTAAACCCCCTCTCTCATTTCTACAAACCCTTTTTTCATTTACCCAAAACCCAAATCCATTGATTCCGGCAACCTTGCCGGAATCAGACCAATTGCCATTAAAACCAATCAACACCATCATCTCCATCTTCTCCTTCATTTTTCTCTTCGTTTCTACAAAAATCCAAAAAACCCCAAAACCAATCACCACCACCATTTCTACTCTAATCCGAACCCATCCCCATTAATTTCCAAAGAAAAGAAGGAGAAAAGTTGCAGAGAAGTCTTTAATCTCCTCCTTCATCTCCGATCTGAGCTCCACCACCACTTCTTTCAGACAAAGGCCTTCGTCTTCAGGTAGCCCCTATCATTTTAATTCTATAACCTGATTAGATTTGAATGTGTGCTCATGATTGTAATCTCCGGAATTCTTCATCTTCTTCTTCTCTGATTTGGCCTTTATGATGCTGTTTATCATGCTTATGTTACTCCAAAATGAGTTTAACAAATTCCTTCATATTTCTGACTGTTTCGGATGAAAAATCTTTATATAGGCTGAAAGTTTTTGGAATTTTTAATGGCCTTCGAAGCCCATATCCCTGGAGTGGATTTTTAGTTGTGAAATAGTAACCTCGAAGCGGAGCTTGCAAAATCATGTGAATGTTCAAGGTTATTTCATTCGGATTTTCTTTATAGGTTAGATGCAAAGTATTGTTTCATCTTCCTCATTTTCCTCTAGATTCTAACCTTTCGTTGGTAATTGAAATGGTGTTATTTCTTATTTTTGATCTTGATCATGGCATATCAATGAGCATCATAGATAGTTTGGTTTGGTACGAAGGAATTTTCATCCCTTCATATATGAGGACATTTTAATAGTGAATTGGTGGAATAATTCCATTTGTAAGATCCCTTTTGAATACAACACTTTTGTCTTTAAATTGTCAAGAAAATCATTTTAGACAACTTCCCTAAGTGTTTGGTTAGATGTCAGTAGGGTTGTGGTAATTCCTCTTTAATGTAGTGGTAATTGGAGAGTCTCATGTCGTTTAGATTGTACTAATTGTATGAATAACTGCTTTTAGAATGCAAGGATAATTGAAAAGCTGATTGTATACCCCTGTTTTATTTTATTTCGAGATGTCAATTGTTTTTTAGAAGAGTTTTATCATGTAGAAGATCTGATTGTAAGTCCCTGCTTTAGCTTCTCAAATTACGTTCATAATTTTTGGGCGGTATCTAATGACATGTGTGTAAACTAGATACCTTTTCTTAACCATGGAATATAGGCTTACAGTGCAAAGGATAGAAATTACCACCCTGTTTTGGCACAATTCAGCCATGGTTGTGTTCCCAATTTTTTTTGGCAATTCAATCATGGTTATCATTCCTTGTTTTTATGCACTCAACAGCTGCGATTTGTATCGGTTTTAAAGTACATAGCTGCTGTCCTAGGACTTTCTGTACTTTGTGCCTGTGATTTGTCTTGGTTTATGGCACTCACTTGCTGTCCCACTGCTGTCCCATAGGTTTATACATCGGTTGAATTAAGTTTCTCACTGATTTACAGGCTTAGTCCATAAGTCAGCCCTTGAATATGTCCAAATTTCATTTGCCCATTTCATTTTGATATGTACAACCCTCTTCGCTTTGATAATTGGTTATCTCTGTGATTTCTTAGTTTTTTTTGCCACAGTTTGATTTCTTGCTTCATAGAGTTTGTAAGTAAAGATCAAGTTATGTCCATAGCCAATAATTTGAATTTTAAAAGTTAGTTCATGAATGATTAAAGGTCATTGATATTTCACTGCCGTTTCTTTTCAATCATTCTTGTGCAAGGTGGGTCTTGGAACTGTCTAAAGCATCTCAAAATCTCATGGATAATGCTTGACCAGATGAGTTATTGTTGTTATGACAAAAGTAAACATGTTAGACGTTGGCATTTGGTTCTTTCGTCTTCAAAAATAATTGGTCTTAAGGGTTATTTTGTATACCTGGTAGTGATGTTTTTTATCAAGATGCAGACGCATAGGAGTCAGCTATTTACCTTGTTATTTGTATAGTCATGTTTTCTGGGTTGTAGATTGAATTATTCCATAATTCATTACTAAGTTATTGAAAGGGTCTTTGGCATTCTAAATCTTGTGCTTTAGTGAGTCTCATTATTGTCTATCTTAATGAGTCTCGAAATTATGTGTTCATGTTAGACCATGTGTTGATTATAGCGATTTGTCCAAGGTAATTTTCACAGTCTCTGTGTCTCATAATGGTAATTAGAAATTTTGATTTTAATTGTTTATGTGTCATTACTAAGGTGGTATGGGTCAGTTGCGCTATTTCTGTGTCATTATTAAAAAGATGTGAAGGTGCGTGTTCAATATTATCCTAAGGATTGACAATTTAATTTGGTTCTTGAAAACTTAGATTTGGATTCCGTACACAACTAAAGGTGTGCAGTATATCTTGAAGTTTTGGTTTTGCGTAGATTGTCTTTAGCTTGTGATATAAACTTAACAGTATAAAAGTATCGAACTCACATGAGAAATTTATTAGTATTACTCATAGGGAATTTAATGCTCGAGTATTCATCTTAGCCTCTTACAAAATTGTGTTACAAGGATTGTGTAGTCCAATGTTTGGGGAAAATATTTTCATCTTTATTTCAGCTGAGCAGATTAAGATAAAATTATTTTGAAAGTGAATAGTGGTAAAACTGATGAGGAGATAAAGTTGTTGTCATTATTTTAGTGGCAAAATCTCAAGTAATTCTTTTGATACTGATAAAACTTTTGGTTATGGTCTAAGATTGTCATTACTGTTTGTCTGATAGTCCAATAGCTTAGGATTTTGCCTGTTTAGAAGTCTGTCTACCAGGGTAGGGTCCTATCATTTAGTTAGATGATTACCTTCTCCTATCATTGCAAGGGTGATAAAGGCGTTAGCCGAAGCCCATCCTTAGGGGACTTGCTCAGTCCAAGTAACACTCCCCTCTTAATTTAGTAGGCTAGCCTCAGTCTTTTGGACACCTGTAGAAATTAGAGCTCACCCTTAGGGAAACAAGTCATGTCTCACATAAGCAAAGTCACCATTTTAGGAGACAAGTTTTGTCTCATACAATAAAGCCCATCCTCTTAGGGAGACAAGCCATGTCTCAGCAGAAAAGTCAAGCTCTCAAGAGACTATCTTGGTCTCATTAGAGGACTCCGCCCTTAGGAGACATGCTTTGTCTCATTTAGAGAGTTCCCTTTTTTAGGAGGCTTGCCTAGCCTCATTTGTGGAATACCCTCATGAGTAGAAGACTAACTTAGTCTTTTTTTTAGTTGCCCTGACCTTACTTATTCATTGCAAGGGCGATGATAGGGATACTTGGAGCCCACCTTTGTGTCTATGAAGCATGCCCTGCCTCATTGGTTGTTTAGGGGTCTATTTCATAGACTGTTAGTTTGTCCTATGGCTTAGGAGTTGGTCATTTAGAGTTGTTGTCATTCTTCTTTGTTTGAGACTCACGTAGTCTTACTAGAGCATTACTTGCTGGGGGTTTTAGATAGTCTTCTCTATTCTTGCGACACTTGTTTACCTGTTTGTGGATTGTTACATTTTATTTTGGGATACTTAGTTGTTGATTTGGGGGTTTCCCCCTTTACCCTAAGGGTTTTACCCTAGGGTGTTGCTTTGTGTGTTCCCTTTGGCCTTTGACCAAAATGGTGAAAACTTTTAAAATTTTAAAAATCCATAAAATTGAAATCTTAAAATCACAAGAACATTGAAATCATTTGAATTTACAAAAACATTGAATATTTTAAAACTCAAAAACATGTTAAAACATTTAAAAATCTAAAAAACATTGAAGCATTTAAAAATCCAAAAACATTGAAAATATCTTAAAATTCAAAAACATTTGAAAACATAAAAAAGCTTAAATCATTTGGAGTGTTAAGTTATAGTTAGGAAAGTTCGTTTTCAAACTACGTTGGCTTGATCCTCTTACACAAGGTACGTAGTGCAGCTTGGGATCTTTATCCCAAGTCCAGCCAAACTTTGTACATAAACTTTGTAAATCTTTAAAAATCATTGAAACAACTTTAAAATCTTGTTTGTAAAAATATCTTCCTCTAGAGTTAGGAGTTTCTCCTAGATAGAGAGTTTGAGAGTTAGGAGTTGGTCTTGGTATGTTGTTTGATTGTTGTTTGTTTGTTGAGTGTTTGTGTTAGAGTTAGGAGTTTGTCCTAGCTAGGAGCGCCTCCGTCCGGTCAGTTGGCGATTCACATCGCCGACTGATGACTAGGTCTAGGATGCATTAGTGATCCTATTATTTTCCTTATGACACACAGCCTAGTTACACATAGGTTGTAAGAACCACCTGCATTAGCTTAGGGCTAACCTGCATTTAGTCAGGGCATAGAGGGTGTCCTAAAATTCACAATCCATTAGAATTTAAATAATTGCAAAAGAAGCTTTAATAACTAGTCCGGTCTTTTAGGTCGAGTCTAGGATAGAGGTCTAGATGTCTTAGGGATCATAACTTAGAATAGGTGCGAAGAACTACGTTACCTTGATTCTCGTGGAGGAGGGGATACGTAGGCTTCTTTGGATGAATATCAGATCATCTAAAGACTCAGGCTTAAGTATTAGAGTCTTAGAGTCTGTTGTTAGCACTTTAGGGCTTATGTTTGTATATTGATGATGATTTTTGCATAGGATCATGATAGTGTGTGTTCATTTCTCGGCTTACTCGCTTGCTTATTCTTTTATCTGCCTGTATTTCTGTTTATTCTTTATTTCGTTTACTGTATCTTAATTCATTTCATGATCAACTGCTAGTTTTAGATTTCTCATCCTGTGTAGACTTTATACCTTTAGTTGTAGCATGCATGTGTTTGTCCACCAGAACTTATACACCTATTAGGCATGTCACTTATAACCTAGCTATTCTTATGTGACATTTCTTTCAGTTCTTTTGTGTGTGCTTATTTTCATCTCCGAGACATGCATAATTAGATAGACATTTTCTCGGAGATATCTTTTTCCCATTTCACATGATTTTCGCCTAAAACTCTTCGAAGTTAATAAGTAAATGGCATAAGAGACCAAGTGTTCGCACTCGGGCAAATTGGGGGTGCTCTTCGGACCTTCTCCATTCGTCACCAGGCACAAACCTTTCGTATCTCTAGTTATCAGTTGCAAACAGAGCATTTGTTTTGTTTTTGGTTCCATGGCGTATCCATGAATGGCGGCTCTGAGTTATTTTTAGGTACATCTCGGTTTCGAGCCCTGGCTCCGGATCAAGATGTATCTCCTTCGTTATTTATCGCCACTCATGCTATGCTATGAGGGTGGCACTTATTTTGAGAGTTCCTTGGTAGAGCTCTTCTTCACTTTGTGGAGATCTTTGAGGATTACAGAGGATCTCGTGTCCTCAGCACTCGTCCTCTCGGATCGGGGTCCACACTAGTGCATAACCCTAAGAGGGAAGTGCTAATGAGACTGGGCTAGTCTCCTAAAACAAGAGGATAACTGAGGCAAATGAGACAAAGTCTGTCTCCTATGGGAGAACAGCTAACTCTAATGAGACACTGAATGTCTCCTATGGAGGGCTTCAAGTAACCTTATCACTGCCCCTACAATGATAAATAAGGTAAAGGTAACTATTAGACTAAGTTAGTTACTCCTAAGGGTGACCTACTAATAAAACAAAGCATGTCTCCAAAAGGGATGACTTTTCTACTGAGACATAGCTTGTCTCTTAAAAGAGGACTCTAGATGACTCTTTCATTACCCTAGAACTAATGATTTGAAGGTACATGTCTAAAAGACTAGCTAGTCTATTTAAATAAAGAGGGGAGTGCTACTTGGACTGAGCAAGTCCCCTAAGAATGGGCTTGGGCTAACGCCTTCATCGCCATTGCAATGAAAGGGCTACTAATGTCTAAAGGTCTAAGCAACTCTCTACCTAAAGAGGAGGGATGAAGAAGAAAGAGGGTACTATCATGACATGGTGAGTCCCTCTAAGGATGGGCTTGGGCTAACGCCTTCATCGCCACTATGATGATGAATACAAGGCCCAAAAATAATACCTAAAAGAAGAAATAACCTAAATTTTGCTAATCACCTTAGCCAACACTTTGAGTGGAGAAACAGTGAGTTTACAACTCACAAAACAAAAGAATCCCATGTCTAATTTGGAATAAAGGGATGCTTAAATGCTTACATAAGTGTATGACAAAAAAACACATTTGAATAAATAGAAAACCAAAGCCTTCTATCATTAACAAGTCAATCAAACATACTTTCTAGACTTAAAAGTAAACACTATATTGTTATGGCAATAATATACTATTATGAAGACATGGCTGAATTGAATAAACAAATAGTAAAAAGTTACTACCTTTGGATATTAGCCATCCCAACCACACATCATTATGACTCAATATATGACACCATTACTGTTATATGTAGAGCTCGTAACTTCATGCTTTAATATCTATTCAAGTATCAATATAATCCCACCTATCTCATTCTCAGATGTGTAAACAATTTCATGTCATTACAACAACCATACAAAACTATGGACCTGCTATCCTACCATTCAAGACTAGATAATTAAGGAAGTGAGGGCTGCCAATACCAAAGTATAAAGAGGGTTGTTCATATCAAAACGAAATGAGGGATATAAACACTAAAACTATAAGAGAATTGTCACTAATAATATAAAGAGATGGCTGCCAAAACAAGGTTATGAAAGGCTGCTAGTATTAAAAAGATGAGAAGGCTACTACTATAAAAAAAAGGTAAGGGCTGCTAATATAAAAAATGAGAAGGGCTGTTAATATCAAAGAGGGTAAGGGATGCTAATAAAAAAATATGTGAAGGGATGCTACTATAAAAAAAGGGTTAGGGCTGCAATTATCAAATGTGTGTGAGGGCTGCCATTATCAAGTGTGTGAGCTATCAATAATTCCAACAGTATGCATAAAAAAAAAACTCTCATGGGCCAAATAAGAAAATAGTATCTACACTACCATGCTTTGATACTCACACCAAAACAGCTTGTCTTTTAATATTTGAAGGTCTGTCAAAATGTTATTTTAATACCCTAAAAGGTTCTCACAAGCTGATTAAGAAGGGAAGGTGAGCTGCAATAATGCAACTATCAAAACATAGTTGGGCGGACAAGATTCTCTAAGAATAACTAAAACTAAAGAATAAGACCAGGAGATAGTCCAAGTAGGATCAATTTCAAAATAGGATCAACAGGATGTTATTTAAACTACAAAAACCAAAAGCAAGAGAGGTCAAAACACCATCTTCATTCGGCTGCTTCACTAAGGACTATTAGGTCATTCATAAATAAGGGGCATAATTTTCAATGATCCAAACTTGCTATACACATTTAATAGGGTCACACTACTCAACGATCCTAGTGTAATGGATTCACATCATCTCATGAATAAAGCATAATGGGCTTATTATTTTATTATTTGATGATCCAATAGGTCACTTGATGATTCAACCATTGACTCACTGATACTCTAATCTTCACTCCAAAAACAGATTAAATTCAAGAAATCTGAGCTTAAACTCATTAAAATTTTGACTAACAAAATTTTGAGCAA
Source organism: Tasmannia lanceolata (assembly GCF_043159265.1). Lineage (NCBI taxonomy): Eukaryota > Viridiplantae > Streptophyta > Magnoliopsida > Canellales > Winteraceae > Tasmannia > Tasmannia lanceolata. The sequence goes on along the minus strand of NW_027518684.1, from coordinate 28,181,487 downwards.
AAATCTGTATAACATTAACTCCTTTGATAAAAATAAAAAAATAAAAAACAATATTAAAGCCGGAATTCAAACCAAATCTATTCTTTTCTAATAAAATAGTATCATCGGCCAATAAAAAAAATGCCAAGTAGAGTAGAGTTGATGAGCTGAGTTTATGTAATTATTGAAACCCTATGGTGCCATTATTAGAATGTAAATGAGAGAAGCACCAATAGCACCACACTGTTTTGATAACCACACTAAACTATTTATCTCTTGCAAGTTATATTTCCACCATTTAAGCAACAGGAGAAAATTAATTTCGTTCAAATAATAACGCCCATTTTTTAAGTCTAATAAAGGTGGAAGTTTACCTGGATTAGAGCAAGCAATTGCAATTGTGAAGCTTCCGTCGATCTCTAATGATCCACCACTGGTGTTATTTTCCCACAAAGTACTAACCTGTAGCTCAGGAAGGTCGAGAACAAGTCAATTTCTTTCTTCAAGTTTCTTCTTCTCCTCCCTTTTGATTTTCTTTTCAGAAATAATGGAAGACATGGCCGGATCCAAGTTGAAGCTAACCGGAGTTGGGGTTGGGGTTAAAAGAAATGGTGAGGATAAGATTTGTAGATAGCAATAGAAGGTCTAGTAATGGTAGGGATGATAGTACTAATGTTGGTTTTAGAGTCTTGAAAGTGGGGTTAGGCTCTTGGAGAAAGAATTTAAAAAAATTAAGGTAGATATAGGGTCTAACAATGGAATTAGTGTGGTCGGAAAAATTTGTAGGAAGAAAAATTTCGGCCTGAAATAACTTTGAATTTCACTCTAATCATAGAAAGAGCTCCTCAACAGAGGAATCTGAAAGTGAAATATTGCCAGAATCTGAAGTGGTGGCCTAAAAATCAACTCCCTTTTCTCTTAATCTCTGCTCTCTTTTCTCTTAATCTCTGCTCTCTTTTTTTCCTATTTTTTTACAGATTCCCAACCGAATTTTTGGAGCATCCAGAGGTTGAAGACGATGGCTTTTCTCCTTGGATCTTCAAAACAAATTGCTTGATCCTCACCTCTGTTTTCCTTGAATCTAAACCAATGAATTAGTACTAATACTATTCTTCTTCTCCTCACCGGAGCTTTCTAAGGACAGCAAGCCCTAAAAAAATCTTTTTTTTCTTTTTTGTAACCTCTTCTTTAATAAAGAAAGCCGAATTTGAGAATAAAATGAAGGTGATGGTGGAAGACAGTAGTAATTGAGGTCCAATAATGGAAGAGGTCGGATTCCAGCAAAAAATCTCGCCGGAGAAGATGAGGAATTAGGGTTTGAAGAAAATTCCCTTCTTTTCTTTGAGCTCTGCTAGGGTTTCAACAAAGCTTTTTCTAGGGTTTTGAGGATATGATTAATGAAAAAGGATGAAAAGAAATCAAAAGAAGATAGATTTGAAGAGAAACAAGGCAAGAGGAGCGAGGCCGGAGCTCCGGCTAGTTCGCCGGAGAAAGCTAGTCGAGAAGAAAAAGGAAGAACAGCTAGGGTTTCATCACAAGATCTGTTTTCTCTCTCTAGGATTCTCACACCTTCTCTCTCTAAAAGATAAAAATCTTCCAAAATGAGAAGCCTTAACTTCTATTTATAGACATTTTCAAAAAAAATTACCACTCAAGTTATCTAGACAACCCCCCACCCTTTGAAGAGAAACAAGGCAAGAGGAGCGAGGCCGGAGCTCCGGCTAGTTCGCCGGAGCTAGTCGAGAAGAAAAAGGAAGAACAGCTAGGGTTTCATCACAAGATCTGTTTTCTCTCTCTAGGATTCTCACACCTTCTCTCTCTAAAAGATAAAAATCTTCCAAAATGAGAAGCCTTAACTTCTATTTATAGACATTTTCAAAAAAAATTACCACTCAAGTTATCTAGACAACCCCCCACCCCCCCCCCCCCCCCCTTATAATGAATTTTGCCTTTTACTAGTTAAACAGGGTAGTCTAAAGGTAAAATTTCTAATGAAAAATTAAGCAAAAAGCCTACCCCCTTTAAGTTGCCCAGAGACACCCTTTTCCTGCAGGTCGTTCACGTTTTATTTCCAACGGGCCACCTCTTGGTTGGGATAATGCACACCCCTTCTGCGACACTATGCTAAACTACGTTATGAACTAAGCTCATCTTAATGGGGAAACCTCCACGGATTTTGACAAAAATTTGCGGAGACCTACAGGGGACCCTCACCTACTCTACGGTGGATTTTGAGACCCTAGATCACTAATTTGATGGGGTCTTAATTCAAAGTGACGGGTTTAGGGTTCGGTCAAAATGGGGTTTCTACACCTACTTTGCTACATAAGGACAAATATGTGTCAATAACAAGTAACATGTCACACATATTTAATCTTTTAGTTACCCATTAATTATCATGAAAAGAAACTTTTATTGATTAACATGCTAAATATACTGGGTTTTAGGGCAGCTACACTAACAGTCCCCCACTTGCCCTCAAAGCCAGTTATGCATATATCTTAGACCCATCCCCTCAACATGCATGTTAAACACCTTTTAACTAAGAGGTTTCGTAAAAGGGTCTGCCACGTTATCCGCTAAGGCAACCGTTGCAACAGCCACATCCCCTCTGTCAATGATCTCCCGTATCACATGATACTTTCGAATCATAAGCTTGGACTTCTGATGAGACCTCGGTTCCTTTGCTTAAGTAATCGCTTCGTTGTTATCACAGTACAATGTAATGGATCTTTCAACAGAGGGCACGACTCTAAGGTCATCCAGAAACTTTCACAGCCATACCACCTCTTTCGCTGCTTCACTTGCAGTGATGTACTCAGCCTCAGTTGTGGAATCTGTCGTAGTGTCTTGCTTGCAACTTCTCCATGACACTGCCCCATTTGCTAATGTGAACACAAAACCAGATGATGATTTTATGTCATCAATGTCAAACTGAAAGTTTGCATCGGTAAAACTAGAAACGGCCAACTTGTCTGCACCATAAACTAAACAATAATGTTTAGTTCTCCTAAGATACTTGAAAATATGTTTAACTGCTGTCCAATGCTCTAAACCTGGGTCCGACTAATATTTGCTAACCACACTTACAGAGTGACAGATATTTGTCCTTGTACATAACATAGTATACATAAGACTTCCCACAGCCAAAGCGTGGTGATTGTTATTCATAACCTGCTTATCCTCAGGTGTCTTGGGAGACATCTTCTTTGATAGCCTGATTCCATGCCTGAAAGGAACTGATCCCTTCTTGGAATATGCTCTGTTGTACCTTGCCAATATCTTATCTATGTATGTTTCTTGTGATAGCCCAAGCTTCCTATTCTTACGGTCCCTAAACAATTTAAGTCCTAGAATAGATGAAGCTTCTCCCAGATCTTTCATAGCAAATGTGCTTGAAAGCCACAACTTTGTACTTGATAGCATTCCTACATCATTCCCAATGAGTAAGATGCCATCTACATAAAGAACCATGAACGTAACTGCGCTCCCACTGACCTTCTTATAAACACAAGCCTCGTCTACGTTTTGACAGAAGCCAAACTCTTTGACTGCTTGATCAAAACGAAGGTTCTAACTATGGGAAGCTTGCTTCAATCCATAAATGGATCTCTGCAACTTGCACACCTTTTGATTACCCTCTTCAACAGCCTCAAAACCCCCCGGCTGGACCATATAAATATCTTCCTGAATGTTTTCATTTAAGAAGGCGGTTTTGGTGTCCATCTGCCAGATTTCGTAATCATAATGTGCAGAGATAGCTAGTAAAATCCTAACGGACTTTAGCATGGCTTCTGGTGAAAAGGTTTCCTCATAATCAATACCAGCCTTTTGATTATATCCCTTCGCCACTAGCCTAGCCTTATAGGTCTCCTTCTTTCCATCAGGGCCCTTCTTTCTCTTGAAGATCCATTTGCATCCAATGGGTTTAATACCCTCAGGTGGATCAACAAGAGTCCAGACCTTATTGGAATACATAGATTCCATTTCGGATTTCATAGCGTCCATCCATTGAAATTCTGAAAGATAACACACAAGAGGGGGTGAATTGGGTGTTTCAAAATTTTTCTACTTAAACGATTAGGGCTTGTGAAATAATCCTAGTTAGTTCTAACCCTTGTTCAAAATTATATTCAAATAGAAAGAGGAAAGAGATTACCATACACCACAAGATAGAGAGGGAAGAGTAAGGAGACCACACAATGATTTATAGTGGTTTAGTCACAACTTGACCTACTCCACTACCCAAGTACTTGGTCTTTCCTTGAAATTTTCTCCACTACGGTGAGACTCCTCAACGCTGCCTCACAAAGCATATACAACAATCACCACCTCAACAAGGGGACACACCCTTGGATACAAAAGGCCTCCAAGGATGTTCTTCTTCGTTGCACCACCGCCTTGAAGAAAGAAACTCTTCTTTGCAACTCCAAATACAAATACGGAAAGAAGAAAATCAATGAAAAGCACTCAAGCATCTTTAAGGCTGTAGACACCCCATTTTGCTCTGCCTTAATCAATAAAGAAATTAGTGTTTTTCCATCGGTTTTCCAATGTCTTTCCTTCTCGCGTCCGTCAGTTACATTTCTAAATATTTTTAATCATTTCTGCCATGTTTCGTTTTTTCCGTCAAGTGTCGAGAAGGGTAATTCAGAGGAATCCAAACCAGAGATAATTGGGAACCGGTTGGTAGACCCGCATTGAGCGATTCGGATGTTATGGGATCAAGCAGGTGCGCCCTGCATTGTTTTAATGGAATGAATGCATTTTGATTCCAATAAGCAAAATCAATGTCCATGATGGACATAATGTACTTTCCTGGATCTGGCCCGGGCTCATTATTGAGAAAAATTAAAATTTAAGGTGGTGGCCCATTAAACGAATAGTTAGGGTAATCTTATAGAAAGGGTTAGGGGAGTGCGCTGCTAAATCATTGTGAAACCCAATTTGTGCCATGGCTTAGTAATTGAACGGCTTGGGTCGGCCCGCAAAAATAGCTCATAGGGCGCAATCCGTTGGTGTGATGTGGTCCGTCTAATGAACGATTTAAATCATCTTATGAAAATGGTTTTAGGGACGCCACCTGCTCATATGGTGGATCATAAAATCGATGGTCGAGATCATTTTAGTATATGTGCGTGGTAGCCAATCAATCGGGCGGTGAGGATCACTTCATGGTTATCATGTCCACCCCATTTAGTTGGATAGCCGAATAACCCAAATCCATGCACTATGTGTATTCACGTGATATGCTCTCCTGAAAATGCGGGCCCCATGTTTAAAACATTATGACGCCTATTCCAAAATTTGGATCGGTCATTGCTAAAGTAGAGGGCTGCCTTAGTGTTTTTTTTTGGAATTTATTGGATGTGGGCATATTTATTTGGAAAATTGACCAAGTCAAGTGTGCAGTTGCCATAAAAAGAAAAATAAATAAAAAAGAAAAAGAAAAAGAAAAAAAAGAGAGAGGCAAGTATCGTTTTTTAGGGCGATGATATTGTCACCCCCCCTGCGTACGCATTCGCCCCCCTTATTAAAGCTTTTTGACGTCAAATCAAGCCAAAAGGGGAGCGAATGCGTAATTTAGGGGGGGTGACAATATCATCGCCCGTTTTTTATTGAATTGGCAATTTGAGCTCTTACGGAATGCAAGTAGGAAGTTGGCAATATTACAAAATCATATGCTCATGCTTTAACTTACACAATGGGTTTTCAAATGAACGGTTTTGATCACCTACAGGAAAGGGCATGCATAAACGTAAAGGTGGCACCCATTTGCATTACTTTTGGAAGCTGTTGCATCTTGCCTATTCACTTCAAAGCATGTATGCTTTCTCCTGGAAATAGTAATTTCTACTTAAATGTATTGCAAACACATGCAATGAATGTGGGACCCACTTGGACTACCAATCAACGCAATAACATTATATTTACAGCAGTTATTCTCACGTGGGGGTGGAGTTACCAACTTGAGGTGAAAAGATATATATTCAGTACAAGCTATTAGTTTGGGAAAAAAATACCTACTCGGCACATGCAAGTAGGACACTGGGACCCATGATTTTATTAGGAATTTTGAGTTCTCTTTCCAAAAGTTGGTTCGGTCAACTTAAGCTCAATTGGAAATTGCCATAAGGAGATTTGAACTTGTTGTTTTGAAGCATATAGTGGCAGAAATAGAAGGTTTTAAATGGACATTTGCAAGTGCCCATATGAATAGAAACCTTGATGACCACGGCATAGTTGCCATTGAGCCATGTTCCAATTTGTGACAACGGCAATAATCTTAATTGGAATAAGAGGTTTCTTAATATGATGGTTGGAAATCCAAGATAAGCAGGTCATGTTTTTGGGCAACACAAAAACAAAAAAACAAAAAACAATTTAAATGGAAGAGAAAATCGGCAATTGGCTTTTTCTTGGAAAATTCGTCCCTTTGTTTTTCTTTCATAAGCTTTTTGTGATATACTCTCTACGGGCTCTTTTTACTACCTGACCCTCTCTCACTCTCTCCCGATGCCCTCTTTTCTCTAAAAGTTCTTTTCTCTCTCTCTCTCTCTCTCTCTCTCTCTCTCTCTCTCTCTCTCCCACCCTCATTCTCTCTATCCCTCTCTCTCAAACACTCTCTACCACTCTCACTATCTCCCTATCAGTCTCTCTCAGCAGCGAGGAAAAACAAAGAACAAAAGAGGAAAAAAGAGAAAGAAAGCGGCGCGGATCGAGCGTCGGCCGGATTTTTGGATTTCTTCGGCTTTTGGATTGGGCAGGATCTCGACTACAGGTAGGTACACGATTCTCAGATTTTTCCAAGATTGTTTGGTATTTTCATGTATTTTGTATGCTTTTTAAGCATTTAATTGAATTTAATTCAATATAATGTGTGTGAGCTAAAAATTATGATCTGCATGAGTGTTTCAAATCCGTTTCGTCCCGAAATTTAGTACGATATTCTACTTAAATAGAGTAAAATAACTATCGGATCGGATCGGACATTGGATCAAAGGTTTTTTAGAATTTGAGTGAAGAGTGGAATTTTATTTAAAATAATGGCTGAGAAATTACGAAATTCGAAAAAATAGCCATCTCAGGATGATCTATTTTTTGGAATTTTAAATTTTTCTTGTGTTCATCATATCAGAACAAGATTAAAGAACATTTTCCGGAGTCGTAATTTTCTCGAAAATCGTGTTTTAAAAATAGAAAACTCTTCAAAAATATCTTTTTGACGAAGAAAAATAAATTATATACTAAACGGATTCGAACATTAATGAAACTTTGTGGAAAACTAATATTATACTGGTACATTCTACCATGAAGTTTTGAGAATTTTTGGAATTGGTTTGGTATATTATTTTATGCTTTCTTTGAAAATTATCAGATTTTGGGAGAATTTGTACAGACATCAGATCACAGATAAAATTCCCAAAATTTTTACAGTAGTCTTATATTCCAAATTTCTAGTTTCTGTAAACTTTTCAAGTAATTTAGATCTTGTTTCATATGTGATGTAGTGTTAATTCATAATCTGGTCTGAAAATTGAAAAATCCGAAACTGATAGTAAATAGTTTCTAAAATTCATGAAAATCTCACAGCATGCTATTTTTACTTATATCTTACTACTATAGAAATTTCATTGAATTTAGATTTCTATTTCTAGTAGTTTCTGTGTTATTTTTGCAATCTGGTCAATTAATTGTTAAATCAAAATTAAATATGAGCTTAACGTAAAAATCTGTAAAAATCTTCCAGTAAGCTACATCTCATCATATCTTGCTGCTGTAGAAGTTTCAATTCATTTCGAATTTGTTTGCAACAGTTTCAATTGTAAAATCACTCATATGGTTTAAAATTGATAAAATCTTTTAAAATATTGAAATTAATTGAAATTCATCTGAAAATCTCTAAAGAACCTTAAATCTCTGTCACATATTAACTCCTTAATCCATTGAAACAGAAATTTTAGGATCTTTAGATTTCCCTGGAAAAATGGCCAGTGCATCCATAATCGTATCCCTATTGCCCTCGATCTTTGACAATTTGAATATTTAAGCTATAGCATGTTATTTGCTCCGAGGTTACTGTCCACGGAAATCCTGAGATATGCCAGGCAATAAGGTGCTATAACCTAAGTACTAAATTGCACAAGAAAAGAGCGCACGATTCCCTTCCTTGGATGCTATTCTGGGCCGAAATTGGTGAACCCTAGAACCATTGGTATTACTTAATTGTCCCGAAACTGGAAATCCTTAAAATCTGAAATTCATTAACTTTAAGAACTGAAATCGATTCATCTCGTGTCTCTCGGAACCATTGGATTATGGTTTCCGTCATAAGAACCCTTAGAGCCCAATTTAGGAACACTGGTGTCGTATCTTGTCCTAAGTTTTAGCGAGTTTTAGATTTTAGGGAGTCCTAGAGTTAGGAGTCCAGCCTCATCACGCACGTTTGCTATGGATAGCAACCGTGCCATAAGTCTAGTTACACTAGTCACCTCACTCTTCCCTAGGACAAGCCTAGTAAACTAGGATGTAGGCTAACCTGCATTAGTCTAAGGAACAACTTGCATTTAGATAAGAATCATATAGCATCTTAGATGAAATCCTAGGATAATAAAATCCTCAACTTGAATTAAATAACTTCTCTTAAAACTGTTGAAACAGTCAATCCCGTCTAGGTCGGTATCTTAGTTGAGTTAGGCATAAGTAGCTTAGCTTAGGTGCACCGAACTACGTCGACTCTGATCCCAGTGAGGCTTGGGTACGTAGGCAGCTTGGATGTCTGATGGCATACCAACCGCGAGTCGGCTCCACAACAAATTGTGGGGTTTTGTATATTAATTTTCTTGTAAATGCTTAATTAAATCACTTAGGATTTTCCATGAAATTAGAATTTTAGGAGAACTTTCACTTAGATTGAATTCAAACAAATAAAGAAATCAAGATACACACTTAGGATCTACATTAAAATTAGATTTTAGGATGCACGTCACTTAGTTCGCACACTAACATAGAGTTAAACGAGCCATTTAAAAGAAATTCAAAAGAGTTAGCTTTTGGAATCGAAGACCGATTATCGGGCAGGAATGGTGCATGTGGTGGATAACTCCCCATACCTTCCATTCTCGTAACCAGGTAGCGAGTCTAGATTTCTGGTTAATTATGGGTCCTAGATCCCACATTTAGGTGGCGACTCTGGCAGTCTCTTTTGTGTGGAATTCGGATTGCCTTAGTGATCCCAAGTTCACATAAAAGATGAATTAAAATCAATACTAAGAAGCACACGCCAATCGCGTGGGTACGAGAGACCAAGAGAGAGCGTGGCAGCTCGCGCGCCACCCCTCTCGCGGGATCGGGTCCCACAGTTTGGCGACTCTGCTGGGGATCACCTAACTTCATTAAAATTTCAAAAGATAATTCATTTGAATTTAATTTAACTGGCTCATAAAAACTGTAACGACCCGGATTCTCAGGCTAAATTTTGAGGCAATTCTGAGCCTAGCTCTTTATAAAACAGAGCAAACGAGCCCCAAAAATCCGGATTGCTACGCCTCTCAAAAAAAATAAAAGAGGCACAAAACACATTCATTCTTTCATACAGCGGAAGTCTTAGTTAAAAACAAATCATTTATTTAATGAAATAGAGACAAAAATAAGGGAAGAGAATTTTATTCCAATACTTTCAATAATAACTCCACAAATTTGCCAAATTAAATATCCATGCCCCAAAGGACTTTGGAAAGAAAACTAAAAGAAATAAATAACTGCCTAAACTATGCCATCTCTCCCCATCCCATTGCCTAGGTCATCTCATCAGCAAATGCTCCTTCGTTTTGATCGATTTGCTGGTTTTCTGGATTTTCGCCATTAAAGTCTGTTGAAAAGTTTTAAAGGTCAGGATGCAAGAATAACGGTTATGCAGAGTAATAAAACTTAACTTAGGCAATTGAAGATGTAAAGATATAATCATCTCATATTAGAGTCATATCAAAGAAATTTAGCATATCAAGAAAGACATGGTATTTGGTGCAACAATAAGCAATAATATAGAGGTTTTTCTAATAACACCTTTAAATTTGCAAAATAGGACTCCTTGTTAAATATGATTGTTCATTAGAAACTATTGCTCTAGTCATTAGAATCTAAGGTTCTAAAATCGTTTAGAGACTATGCTCTTCCCTTTCCTTCCCCATTAATTTCTATACACAATGATACCCATGTAGAATTATAACCTTCGAACTGTTTTTGTACGAAGATACCTTTCGCACTGTTTTTGTACGAGGAGTTCACGTAGTTCTTTTGACCTTCTCGCCCCTTTTTGGGTACGAGGGAAATGGTATCAAGGGTATAAGAAACTATGGCCTTTAAATCATCTCCATCATAGGGTTGTGGGTTTTCAATGAAAGCCATGAATTGGATTCAAGAATCAAGAAACAAAAACATAAGAGGTTTTATCTAAATTTTCAAGAACTCTAGTTATAGTGTAGATTACAAAACATAATCCGAAATCTTGCCTTTGCCTTTGAATGGATTGGTTTGATTGATGTGATTGATTACTTGAATAGAGAGAATTGAATGAAGCTTGATGGATCTTGGAGTTGAAAGCCCTTCCTTCTTCTCCCTTTCCTTGAATTCTCCTTTTCTTATTCTCCTTAGGTTTTAGGGTTTTGATTTATGAAGAACATTAGGTTATGATAGTGTATATATATGGTCATGAATCTTTTTAGGGTTTGTTTGGGTGTTAACTTACCAAAAAAGGATGGAAATCGGCACTTCATAGAGAGTTTGGAAACTCTCGGATTCTCAATCCGCGACGTTCTCGGAGTTCCGAGGCTTTTTCTCGGAGTTCCGAGAATTCTCGGAGTTCCGAGAAATGCTCTCGGAGTTCCGAGAACCGGATTCCAAAACTACTGTCCGATTTCTCGGAATTCCGAGGTTATTTTCTCGGAGTTCCGAGATCTCTCCAGTAGTTCTCGGAGTTCCGAGATCTCTCCAGTAGTTCTCGGAGTTCCGAGAATTATTCTCGGAATTCCGAGTTTTTTTTTTTTTTTTTTTTTTTTTTTTTTTAGGGTTGTTACAAAAACTCTATCCTTTCTATGCTTATTAGATTAGTTTGTATGCTCTATTTTCTCATCACATTTTACTCGAACTTAATCTAACAAAACCTGAAGGCATCATAGATTGCGCGAACTTATTGCAGACACTTACATCACTTGCATCTAAACCCTGCATCTCACATTCACACATGTCCTATTTTAGGAACTCGGAGTGTTATCTAGCATGGTTGACTGGGATTTCATCACCTGGTGCCTCTGTGCTAGAGAAGCATTCCACCCTTAGCCAAGCACCTTATGGTGCGTAAACGGATCTCTTGTTCACGTACTGATACGCCGGACACTGGTACAGTATATCGAACATGGATTCGCGCTAAGGGAACTCTTGGCCTTACCCTTAGATTAACCCACACATGCATGTAGTATACGAACACATGTGCATCACGTGTGTGAGCCTAGTTTAGGATATCCTACCCATTTGTGCCTAGATTAGGCCGTGGTCCATCTTCCAATGGCTACGATCGGTCCTTAGGTGCACTAACAAAGTCATGAGTCGAGATCCTGTCTCCACTCCGCTAGATTAGGATTAGGGTTTGATGCCTTCAGGTAACACTGTTAAAATGTGCGAAGATTAAAAACTTTCCCTTTGGGGTTAGGATATAAATCCCATTCATTTCCAAAGATCTCATAGGATTAGTCATTCATGATCTATCCGTTGAAAGCAATCCTATGCTATCTCATCCCATCTCTTGATCGTACGATTTTCAATCTTCTATCATATGATTCGATCATGTATCCATACTTTCTTTGTACTGGCAGGAACTTATCCCAATTTCGTGTTCATGTAATCCTGATCATTCTTTATCCCTTCTCTTGGCTTGCAGGCACCATGTCTACTCGTGCAATTCTTGATTGGATCCGTGGTACATTAAGAGAATCCCATATCTATGCCATAAGTGAGCAAGAGAAAAATCTCTTTGGCTATGTAGCGACCATTAAGCTCGATTGGGGATTACTCTATGCCGCATCAGAGTGTTGGGATCCCGATCATCATGTCTTCCGTTTTGGCAACCAAGAAATGTGTCCCACCTTTGAAGAATGGTGTGCCTTATTGGAATATCCTGTGGATGGCCCTCTGGTGAAGCCATCCTGTGTACCAGATTATCGTCCTTTGTTCCTTCGCTTGATGAATAATCCAGATGAATCCATGAACTCTTTCATGAAAGGCCAAGAGGTGTCCATGCAACAACTGATTGACATTTACCCTCCTATTGGACACATTGGTGCTGTTGATATTCAAAAAGCCAGACGTCGCGTTTTGAGATTCTGCACCTTCGCCAGGTTCCTCACTGTCCAGCCTTCTCGCTTTGCGTCAGCTGTTCTTTTGGACCTCGTGGATCAAATGGATCGTGGCGCCAATCCAATTCCTACTATGCTTGCAGAAACCTTCAATGGATTGGATGATATGGCTCGTCTTCATGTCAGCTCAGGTCCAGGCTCTTATGTCCGCTCCTTCGTTGGTTCTTTCTCAGGATGTCCTGCTTTACTTCAGGTGTGGTTGTGCTACAAGCTAAAAATCGCAGCTCCTGTGCATTTCGATCATACGTTATACACCTTCAGTGAATGGCGTCATGATGTTTCTTTCGATCACAAAAATGATTGGGTTGAATGGTTAAATTCTCGCCAAGAAGATCAGATTTATTGGCAAATCCCTGGAATCCAAGAAGCCGTCTTCAACACTGGAGAAGCTAACTACGTTCGCCTCCTTGGTCTCAAAAAGACTTCCTTTTATGTTCCTGCCAGGATCCTGCGTCAATATGGAAGGGAGCAATCTATTGTGCCTCCCCTTCGTCATTTTTATCCGCCTGAGGATCTCAAGCCCAAGATTGTCAAAGCCGTTTCATCTGCTTGGGATGTCAGAATCATCAAACCTTTAAAAGAGTCAGCTGAGGAAGATTATCGTCTGAAGAAGAAGTCTAAAAAGAATGCTTAGTTCCATGTTTAATCTTATCCGTTTATCTTTGAAAGAATGAACCCTGTACTCAACCTTCAATGATTGATCAATAAAGTTCATCTTTCTCTCTCATCATCTTGGTTTATGCGTGCATCATTGTTTACTTCTTTCTGATTTTAAAATATGTCTTTCAAATATTTCAAGGCAGTAAAAACCATAGCTAACCCCACTACTCCTTGGGTTCGGGTCTCTTCACGATTGGAGAGGAATTCTGTCTCTCCACCACCCCCTCTGAGAACCCCAACATCTCTTTCTTTCTCATCCTCACCAATGACAGACAACCAAGATGGCCTTCCACCCGCTGCTATTACCGATACTCTTACCTTGATTCTCCAGCAGCTTCAAGAACTCAAAGAGGAGAAGCGAGTTATTAAGGCTCAGCTTTCTGAAAAGTTGGGACCGTCGTTGTCCAAGGATAAAGGGCCTATGCACCAAGCAGCTACTTCAGCAGCACCTGCCCAACCAGTGTTCATCAATATCCCTGATAAAGCCGAAGAAAACTTAGAAAAAGAGCAGTACAGCGAGGATCGCAGTAGGCCTTCTCACTTCATGGTTGATAAGTCTGTTATGGAGAAATTAGAGACTCTTACCAGGAAAGTTCAAGACATTCAGTTTCAAGACCAGGGTGGTTTCAATCCCAGTGATCTTACTCTATTTCCCGAAATTCGCCTTCCTGCTAATTTTCAAATGCCCGATTTCGACAAATATGATGGTGTGGGTTGTCCAATCACACATTTGCAAATGTTCACCATCATGTGTCAGCCTCAAGGCTTATCTCCTGAGCAAATGGCTCAATTGTTCCCAGTTTCCCTAACCAAGGTTGTTAGGAGATGGTTCATGGTCTTGGACAAGACTCGTTACAGAACATGGAAAGATATCGGCGAACAATTCATGAGGCAGTTCAAATATGATGATGGGACAGAAATCACCAGAAAGGATTTAGAGAGAACAAAGCAAGACTCGAGGGAATCCTTTCTGATTTTTGTGAAAAGATGGAGGAGAATAGCAGCTCAGATGATGGAGCGCCCATCTGAAGAAGAGCAGATTCAAATAATCATGAAAAATATTTCCCCCCAACTCCAGTATCACATGTCATTGCAATACTATCCAGACTTCAAACACTTCATTATGGCTGGCACCCAGATAAAGGAGGCTATGGCTCAAGGTGTATTTAACCGTAGCAACCCAAACCCCAGAGATTTTAAAAAATCCCCGCCAGCCCAAGTCAGTAGTATCTCTCGTTCCAATGCTCAGCCCTCTAAATCCCAAGAACCTTTAGTGATGGACTATGCTCAACCCGCGACCGCACCTCGGCAACAAACCCGGGTAGAATTTACCCCTCTCCCCATTCCATCTTCAGAGGTGCTTAAGCAGTGTCTGGCTTCAGGTCGCATAACCCTACCTGCCATCCGGCCTCCACCCAATCCTCTACCTGCAAATTGGCGAGCTGACCTACACTGTGAGTACCACAGAGGTCCTGGTCATCTTACTGACAACTGCATTGCCTTGAAATATAGAATCCAAAAACTCATTGATGAGAAAGTCATTGCATTCCAGCCAAGACCCAATGTCACCCAAAACCCGCTACCTGGTCATGCTAACCCTCCTGCTACTGTTAATGCCATAACCATAGGAGATTCTGAGTTTGACCCTCTCACCCTCATATGTGCTTTAGAAGCCATTTCCGAACCCCAAATCATATTCTGTGATGAATCATACCCAAGAGAGTCAGTACCTCCCTTGGTAATCACCTATGAGCCACAAGTCCCTCAAATTATCACTTATGATGAGCCTGAATTGGATGAAGTCAGACATGTGACAAGGGGCGGAAGAATTTTCAAACCTGCTGAATTGAGAGTCGAAAATCCAGGGGCATTGGCTCAAGGGGAGGAGCCGCAATATGTGAAAGACCCAGATGATGAAGTTGTACAGCAGTTGAAGAAAACTCAGGCCGTTATATCTGTATGGGGATTATTGATAGCATCAAAGAAACACAGAGAGGCTGTGTTGAAAGAATTGAATACCACACAGGTATCCTCAGAGATATCTCCGGAGCAACTGGCTGAAGTTGTTGCTCTAACCCAGGCCACTAGGGCCATTAGTTTCTCAGATCAGGAGCTGCCTCCTCAAGGTCGGAATCACGCTAGAGCTCTTCATGTCACTATTGTCTGTGGAGGCAAGAAAGTACCATCTGTGTTGGTAGATAACGGATCCGCCCTGAATGTGTGTCCACTGAGAACTGCCATTACCTTGGGTTTCGGTCCCACTGATTTTGCCGAATCAACCCTTGGTATCCTCGCATATGACAACACCTGCAGAAATGTGGTCGGAGTCCTTACCACCAAGATTGTTGTAGGCGGTCAAGAATTTGAGGTTGAGTTTCAGGTTATTGATATCAAAGCCTCGTTCAATATGCTTCTAGGACGTCCCTGGTTGCATAAGGAAGGTGCTGTTGCTTCAACCCTTCACCAAAAACTGAAGTTCATCAAAGATGGAAAGTTGTTCACTGTCAGAGGTGACGAAGAGCCAGAAATAGGGCAGATAACAGGAGAAACCTTGATCCTTCCAGTTGCAAAAGCAGATGACTACAACTTGAATGGTTTTGCATTCGACGTTGCTGCTATTTCTTATGAGGACGCCTCTCGGGAAGAGTTGTGTTTGCCGTTTGCCATCAGTCCTGTGGTGGCCAAGATGATGAGAAAAATGAACTACTTCCCTGGTATGAATTTGGGCCGTGATCTAAGCAAGGCATCTCACTGGCGCCCAATCAAAGCAAACCATGGAATTTTCGGTCTTGGATATGTACCTACTGAGGAGGAGGAGGAAGCCATGGAAGAATTATTGAAATTGAAGGAAGAAGTCCGCCGCACCGGAAGGGTACTCCCAATGGCTCCATATTCCTTATCGATGAATGGTCATTTTATCAAAGAAGGTGAGACTTCTACATACTATGGGTTTTCTGAACCATGGTATGACTCAGTGACAGGGATCACGATATCTGGTTTTGAAATATTCAGTGGCCTTGCTCTCCCAGAAACAGAACCGCCGATATATTATGTTGAAAAAGCTGTTGAGGACTGGTTAGTCTACCTTGAGCCAGATGTTCTGGGATCCTTGTTTGAAGAAAATGTGCCTGATGTTGATTACTATTCTGAAGAACAAGAAGAGACAGATTGTGAAGATGTGCTAGTGGCAGTTATTCAGAGTAATGATACCTTTACTGAACCTCAGAGTCAGATTGCACCTGCAACAGAAAATCTTTCAAACTGGAGTTCTGATGTTTTTTCATCTTATTTTATTGCTAAGTCAAGTTTAGTCAAGTCGATTGAATCAGTGTCAGTGCCTAGTCCAGGCGAGTCATTTTCTGATTTTATTTACTATGTGAATCCTGAGCCTGTTCAGGATGAGTCCAATGATAATGATGTAATTTCTTTCAATTCAATGAAATCTGATTCTCAGTATGTCTCTGTGTTTGCTTCTGACTTTAATAATGATAACACTCCCTCCTCAGACGAGGAAGAAGGGACCGACGAAACTCCCCTTGAATTGCAGCATATGCTCAAACAAGAGGAGGAGCGCCGAGCCCAGCCTCTTAAAGATGAAATCGAAATTATAAACATCGGAACAGAAGATTTAATACAGGAAATACGAATTGGAAATACTCTATCCTCTGAAGAGCGCGATGAATTAATAAACCTACTTAAGGAATATAAAGAAGTTTTTGACTGGTCCTACAAAGATATGCCCGGGTTGAGTGAAGACATTGTTCAGCCCAAGCTACCTTTGTTACCGGGAATTAAACCTAAAAAGCAGAAGCTAAGGAGAATGAAGCCCGAGTGGGTCTTGAAAGTAGAAGAAGAAGTTACTAAGCAGTTGAATGCTGGATTTCTGCAAGTGGTGGAATATCCAGAATGGCTCGCAAATATAGTACATGTACCGAAGAAAGATGGAAAGGTGAGAATGTGTGTAGATTTCAGGGATTTAAACAAGGCAAGTCCAAAAGATGATTTCCCTCTACCACATATCGATATCCTGGTAGACAATACGGCCGGGCATGAATTACTATCTTTCATGGATGGTTTCTCGGGCTACAATCAAATTAAGATGGCACCCGAGGACATGGCTAAGACCTCGTTCATTACACAATGGGGGACATATTGTTATCGGGTAATGCCATTTGGTCTTAAGAATGCTGGTGCGACATACCAAAGAGCAACTACAGCCTTACTCCATGACATGATACATAGAGAAGTCGATGTTTATGTTGATGATATGATTGTAAAGGCCAAGGAAAGGAGAGATCATATCCTAAACCTTAAGAAGTTCTTTGAAAGAATTCTCAAATACCAGCTTCGCCTGAATCCTAGCAAGTGTGTGTTCGGGGTTACCTCCGGTAAGTTGCTTGGATTTATGGTGAGTCAAAGGGGCATAGAGGTAGATCCTCAGAAGATTAAGGCTATCCAGGAGATGCCGCCGCCTAAAACTGAGAAGGAAATTCGGGGATTCCTAGGAAGGATACAGTTCCTGAGACGATTCATCGCTCATCTGACATCAACTTGTGAACCTATCTTTAAGCTCTTAAAGAAAAATACTTCCAAAGTATGGACGGACGAATGTCAACAGGCCTTCGAGAAGATAAAGCAAAGTTTGGCTGAACCACCGATAGTAGCACCAGTAATACCGGGGCATCCTTTGCTGCTTTATTTGTCAGTAACAGAAACCACCATGGGTTGTATGTTAGCACAGCAAGATCCAGAAACCAAGCATGAAAAGGCTGTGTACTATCTTAGCAAGAAGATGTTGGAGTATGAACAGAAGTACACTGTCCTAGAAAAAACCTGCTTAGCCTTGGTTTGGGCTACTCAGCGACTCAGGCATTACCTTTTATCGCATAAGGTCTTGCTCCTGTCAAGGATGGATCCTCTGAAATATCTCTTTGAAAAACCAGCCTTGACAGGCAGGACTGCTAGATGGTTATTGTTGTTGTCTGAGTTTGACATCACCCATGTAACCCAAAAATCAGTAAAGGGCCGAGTCGTTGCTGAGCAATTGGCAGAAGCACCCCGAGAAGAAAATCAGCCTTTCAAACCAATCTTCCCAGATGAAGAGATCATGATGGTAGAAGATGAATATCCAGAAACTGGTTGGACCCTTTATTTTGATGGAGCAGCAAATCAAACAGGATAAGGAGTAGGGGCATTGCTTGTGTCACCCCGAAATGAGAATGTTCCCCTTGCCGTTAAGTTGCAATTTAATTGCACCAACAATATGGCAGAGTATGAAGCATGCATTGTCGGGCTTGAGGCCACATTGGCCTTAGGCATAGAGAATCTTGACGTATATGGAGATTCGAAGTTAATCATTTGCCAAACTCAAGGAGAATGGAGAACCAAAGAAGAAAGGCTACAGCCATATCATGAATTCCTGGATGCTCTTGCTAAACAGTTTCGGTGTATCACTTTCAGTTATTTGCCAAGGTTGAAGAATAGATTCGCCGATCCCTTAGCGACATTAGCTTCTATGATTGACATACCTCACAATATGAAGATGAGGCCCATCACGGTTCAAGATCAATGGGCTCCTGCATATGTTGATGCTATAGAGATAGCTGCAAGATGTCCCGATGGTAAACCATGGTATACAGACATAAAGAACTACATCTCGGGCCAGGGGCATCCTAATGAGGCATCGAATAAAGAAATAAGGACTTTGCAGAGATTGGCAGCTAATTTTGTCATTTGCGGAGAGGAGTTGTATCGACGGTCTTTCGACGGAATTCAACTCTTATGTGTCACTGAAGATCAGGCCGAAGAAATTCTCGCAGATATTCATGAAGGGGTGTGTGGGCCTCATATGAATGGAAAGATGCTGGCAAAGAAGATCCTACGTCTGGGGTACTATTGGCCAACATTGGAAGCAGATTGTCACGCATTTGTGAAGAAATGCTATAAATGTCAAATACATGCGAATCTCATCCATGTACCACCCACCGAATTGCATTCTCTTACCTCTCCTTGGCCGTTTTCGGTATGGGGAATTGACATCATTGGCAAGATTTCTCCTAGGTCATCTAATGGTCACGAGTATATACTCGTTGCAATTGACTACTCATCAAGTGGGTCGAGGCCGCTTCTTATGCAAAGCTTACATCCGCATCAGTTGCTAAATTCATACGCACCAACATCATTTGCAGATATGGAATTCCCCATGAACTTATCTCAGATAATGGATCTCATTTCAAGAAGGAAGTAATCTCTCTTTGCGAAGAGTTCAAGATTAAGCATCATAAATCCTCGCCTTATTGTCCACAGACAAATGGAGCGGTAGAAGCTGCAAACAAAAATGTCAAGACTATCATTAGCAAAATATCATAAACTTATAAGGATTGGTCGAATAAGTTGCCATACGCCTTGTGGGCTTACAGAACATCAATTAGAGCTTCAACTCGGGCAACCTCTTACTCTCGGGATGGAGGCAGTGCTACCTGTTGAGATCCGTGTACCTTCACTTCGAATATTGACTGAGGCTAAGTTGCCAGAAAATGAATGGGCAGATGCTAGATATAAAGAGCTGAACGTGCTAGATGAGAAGAGGTTAAAGGCGCTTTACCATGTACAGGGTTACCAGCGCAGAATAGCCCGGGCTTTTAATAAAAAGGTTAAAATCAGAGATCTAGAAAAAGGCAATCTTGTTCTGAAAGAGAACCGAGCACCAGTGTTTGATCTGAGAGGCAAATTCAAGCCAAATTGGTCAGGACCATACATTGTGGACCAAATCTTACCCGGAAAAGCCGTCAAGCTCCATAATTTAAATGGAGAAATATTACCGGAACCAACAAATCTTGATCAACTCAAGAGGTTCTATGCTTGAACACCAGAAAGCCATTTTTTTGGCCGAATAAATCCCAAATTCATAACCCAAAATTAAAAAATATATATAACCTTTTGCAAACCCTTTTGAGCCTAAATAAAAATTTCCTTCAAAACCCAATATACTAGGGGCATTCGCCCTGAACTACGCATGACCTGATCCCTACACTGGGGTACGTAGGCAGCTCGGTCAAACCGAGTTCGGTTGTTTCAAAAAAAGAAAATCAATCATTCCAAAAAGAAGTTGAAAAGAAAAAAAAATCAATCATTCCAAAAAGAAGTTGAAAAGAAAAAGAAAAAATCCATGCAAAAAGAAAAGAAAAATTGAAATACCTTCGAACTAGGGGCATTCGCCCTGAACTACACATGACCTGATTCCTACACTGGGATACGTAGGCAACCTGTTCACAGGTTCGGTCAAAATTCTTGCAAAACCTTAAGCCATTCTTTGAAAAGCCCTACCTCACCTATAAAGTCCTTTTGGTGTTCAAGTAAAAAAAAAAAAAAAAGAGGAGAAGAAAAAAAAATGAAAAAAGAAGAAGAAAAGAAATGGAGCTTGAAGATCCGTTAGATTGAAAACCTGAAAAGGCGATCTAGACAAAATTTAGGATCATTCCCCTGCTAAGTTGAAAACCTGAAAAGGCGGCTTAGGCAAAAGTTAAGGGGATAGCCTGCTGAGTCGAAAACCTGAAAAGGCGATTCAGGCAAAAGCTAAGGCCGAGCGGTCCACCAAGTTGAAAATCTAAAAAAGGAAGACTTGGTCGTGGTAAGATTGGGTTCACCCCAGAAGAATTGTATCGATCTCTGAGCTCACAGTAGGTCAGGCAAAGCTGATAACAACAATTCCTGAAACTATGGACATTAATTCCAAAGTAATCTGAAAGTTGATAGAAAGATATATGAAGTATCACTGTCTTAGAAATAAGTGAAGATGTTTATCAATGGAGAAACATTCTTTAAAAAGAGGCTAGCCTAACCCAAAAGAAAATGCTGATAAGTCAAAAACATCACGAGATTACTGGAGTAACCTTTCTTATTTTGTCTTTTTTTTTATTACAAATATTTGTGGGTCTATTTTTAGAAAAGTTTACGAATTCTACTTTAAAAATTGTTGTAGGGTGCAATCACTCTGAAGGCAGGTTCGTTAACAGGTTATGAGAGACTTGGAAAGGGTGAGACTGTCATGAATGGCGAAAAATCTTTGAAGAATGATCTCTGGTCAATGAATAGAAGGAGGTTAGAATGCCTCAAACTGGGGCAGGTTGCTAATGAAGTGGCATTTCATATTTAAGCCCTGAAAGTCCTTTGCTGCATGGTGTTATTAAATCCTTTGCTTCTAAAGTTGTTAATTGGAAATTTCAATTTCTTTCAAAACTCAAATTATCATATCTATCTGAATCCATTTGAAAATAATATTTTCTCTTTGAGCGTCATACAAATATGATGTCTCATTTTCTTGGAATCCGTATAAATATGGTATTCCATTCTCTTCGAGTCCATACAACTATGGTCTCTTATTCTCTTTGAGCGTCATACAAATATGATGTCTCATTTCCTTGGAATCCGTACAAATACGGTATTTCATTCTCTTCGAGTCCATACAACTATGGTCTCTTATTCTCTTTGAGCGTCATACAAATATGATGTCTCATTTCCTTGGAATCCGTACAAATACGGTATTTCATTCTCTCCGAGTCCATACGACTATGGTCTCTTATTTTCTTTGAGCATCACACAAATGTGATATCTCATTTCCTTGGAATCCGTACAAATACGGTATTTCATTCTCTTCGAGTCCATACAACTATGGTCCCTTATTCCCTTTGAACATCATACAACTATGATGTCTCATTTCCTTGGAATCCGTACAAATACAGTATTTCATTCTCTTCGAGTCCATACAACTATGGTCTCTTATACCCTTTGAACATCATACAACTATGATGTCTCATTTCTCTGGAATCCGTACAAATACGGTATTTCATTCTCTTCGAGTCCATACAACTATGGTCTCTTATTCTCTTTGAGCATCACATAAATGTGATATCTCATTTTCCTTGGAGTCCGTACAAATACGGTATTTCATTCTCTTCGAGTCCATACAACTATGGTCTCTTATTTTCTTTGAGCAGCACACAAATGTGATATCTCATTTCCTTGGAATCCGTACAAATACGGTATTTCTTTCTCTTCGAGTCCATACAACTATGGTCTCTTATTCTCTTTGAGCATCACACAGATGTGATATCTCATTTTCCTTGGAATCCGTACAAATACGGTATTTCATCCTCTTCGAGTCCATACAACTATGGTCTCTTATTCTCCTTGAGCATCACACAAATGTGACATCTCATTTTCCTTGGAGTCCGTACAAATACTGTATTTCATTCTCTTCGAGTCCATACAACTATGTTCTCTTATTTTCTTTGAGCATCACATAAATGTGATATCTCATTTCCTTGGAATCCGTACAAATACAATATTTCTTTCTCTTCGAGTCCATACAACTATGGTCTCTTATTCTCTTTGAGCATCACACAGATGTGATATCTCATTTTCCCTGGAATCCGTACAAATACGGTATTTCATCCTCTTTGAGTCCATACAACTATGGTCTCTTATTCTCCTTGAGCATCACACAAATGTGACATCTCGTTTTCCTTGGAGTCCGTACAAATACGGTATTTCATTCTCTTTGAGTCCATACAACTATGGTCTCTTATTTTCTTTGAGCATCAGACAAATGTGATATCTCATTTTCGTGGAATCCGTATAAATATGGTGTTTTATTCTCTCCGAATCCATTCAAAAATTGTCTTTTCTCTTGGAACATCATATAAATGTGATGTCTCATTCCTTGGAATCCGTATAAATATGGTATTTCATCCTCTTCAGAATCCATTCGAAAATGGTATCTCATTCTCTCGTTGCCCGTTTGTGAGCGGCACCGCAGCGGGATTTTTTTATTGTATTCCGATTCTAGGACTTCGTTTAGGGTCTTGCATTAGGTAGTAAATGTTTATGTCTAGGTTCTGTTTTGTGTAGAGTCTTTTGTCGATTAAAGCTACGTAAAATGGTTCTGTCATTTTGACTTTGGTATTCGATGACTACGTCATCTCTACCAAAGAGGGGCATCTGTAGACACCCCATTTTGCTCTGCCTTAATCGATAAAGAAATTAGTGTTTTTCCATCGGTTTTCCAATGTCTTTCCTTCCCGCGTCCGTCTATTACATTTCTAAATACTTTTAATCATTTCTGCCGTGTTTCGTTTTTTTCCGTCAAGTGTCGAGAAGGGTAATTCAGAGGAATCCAAACCAGAGATAATTGGGAACCGGTTGGTAGACCCGCATTGAGCGATTCGGATGTAATGGGATCAAGCAGGTGCTCCCTGCATTGTTTTAATGGAATGAATGCATTTTGATTATATTTGGATCCAATAAGCAAAATCAATGTCCATGATGGACATAATGTACTTTGCTGGATCTGGCCCGGGCTCATTATTGAGAAAAATTAAAATTTAAGGTGGTGGCCCATTAAACGAACAGTTAGGGTAATCTTATAGAAAGGGTTAGGGGAGTGCGCTTCTAAATCATTGTGAAACCCAATTTGTGCCATGGCTTAGTAATTGAACGGCTTGGGTCGGCCCGCAAAAATAGCTCATAGGGCGCAATCCGTTGGTGTGATGTGGTCCGTCTAATGAACGATTTAAATCATCTTATGAAAATAGTTTTTGGGGCGCCACCTGCTCATATAGTGGATCATAAAATCGATGGTCGAGATCATTTTAGTATATGTGCGTGGTAGCCAATCAATCGGGCAGTGAGATCACTTCATGGTTATCATGTCCACCCCATTTAGTTGGATAGCCGAATAACCCAAATCCATGCACTATGTGTATTCACGTGATATGCTCTCCTGAAAATGCGGGCCCCATGTTTAAAACATTATGACGCCTATTCCAAAATTTGGATCGGTCATTGCTAAAGTAGAGGGCTGCCTTAGTGTTTTTTTTTGGAATTTATTGGATGTGGGCATATTTATTTGGAAAATTGACCAAGTCAAGTGTGCAGTTGCCATAAAAATAAAAATAAATAAAAAAGAAAAAGAAAAAGACAAAAAAGAGAGAGGCAAGTATCGTTTTTTATTGAATTGGCAATTTGAGCTCTTACGAAATGCAAGTAGGAAGTTGGCAATATTACAAAATCATATGCTCATGCTTTAACTTACACAATGGGTTTTCAAATGAACGGTTTTGATCACCTACAGGAAAGGGCATGCATAAACGTAATGGTGGGCACCCATTTGCATTACTTTTGGAAGCTGTTGCATCTTGCCCATTCACGTCAAAGCATGCATGCTTTCTCCTGGAAATAGTAATTTCTACTTAAATGTATTGCAAACACATGCAATGAATGTGGGACCCACTTGGACTACCAATCAACGCAATAACATTATATTTACAGCAGTTATTCTCACGTGGGGGTGGAGTTACCAACTTGAGGTGAAAAGATATATATTCAGTACGAGCTATTAGTTTGGGAAAAAAATACCTACTCGGCACATGCAAGTAGGACACTGGGACCCATGATTTTATTAGGAATTTTGAGTTCTCTTTCCAAAAGTTGGTTCGGTCAACTTAAGCTCAATTGGAAATTGCCATAAGGAGATTTGAACTTGTTGTTTTGAAGCATATAATGGCAGAAATAGAAGGTTTTAAATGGACATTTGCAAGTGCCCATATGAATAGAAACCTTGATGATTTTGGAGTTTATTCAATATGGTGTTGGCTTATTTCCAGTATGGAAATTCTATCTTTGATTGACCACGGCATAGTTGCCATTGAGCCATGTTCCAATTTTTGACAACGGCAATAATCTTAATTGGAATAAGAGGTTTCTTAATATGATGGTTGGAAATCCAAGGTAAGCAGGTCATGTTTTTGGGCAACACAAAAACAAAAAAACAAAAAACAATTTAAATGGAAGAGAAAATCGGCAATTGGCTTTTTCTTGGAAAATTCGTCCCTTTGTTTTTCTTTCATAAGCTTTTTGTGATATACTCTCTACGGGCTCTTTTTACTACCTGACTCTCTCTCACTCTCTCCCGATGTCCTCTTTTCTCTAAAAGTTCTTCTCTCTCTCTCTCTCTCTCTCTCTCTCTCTCTCTCTCTCTCTCTCCCACCCTCATTCTCTCTATCCCTCTCTCTCAAACACTCTCTACCACTCTCACTATCTCCCTATCAGTCTCTCTCAGCAACGAGGAAAAACAAAGAAAGAAACGAAGAACAAAAGAGGAAAAAAGAGAAAGAAAGCGGCGTGGATCGAGCGTCGGCCGGATTTTTGGATTTCGTCGGCTTATGGATTGGGCAGGATCTCGACTACAGGTAGGTACACGATTCTTAGATTTTTCCAAGATTGTTTGGTATTTTTCATGTATTTTGCATGATTTTTAAGCATTTAATTGAATTTAATTCAATATTATATGTGTGAGCTAAAAATCATGATCTGCATGAGTGTTTCAAATCCGTTTCGTCCCGAAATTTAGTACGATATTCTACTTAAATAGAGTAAAATAACTATTGGATCGGATCGGACATTGGATCAAAGGTTTTTTAGAATTTGAGTGAAGAGTTGAATTTTATTTAAAATAATGGCTGAGAAATTACGAAATTCGAAAAAATAGCCATCTCAGGATGATCTATTTTTTGGAATTTAAATTTTTTCTTGTGTTCATCATATCAGAACAAGATTAAAGGACGTTTTCCGGAGTCGTAATTTTCTCGAAAATCGTGTTTTAAAAATAGAAAACTCTTCAAAAATATCTTTTTGACGAAGAAAAATAAATTATAAACTAAACGGATTCAAAAATTAATGAAATTTCGTGGGAAACTAATATGATACGGGTATATTCTACCATCAATTTTTGAGAATTTTTGGAATTGGTTTGGTATATTATTTTATGCTTTCTTTGAAAATTATCAGATTTTGGGAGAATTTGTACAGACATCAGATCACAGATAAAATTTCCAAAATTTTTACAGTACTCTTATATTCTATATTTCTAGTTTCTGTAAAAGTTTCAAGTGATTTAGATCTTGTTTCATATGAGATGTAGTGTTAATTCATAATCTGGTATGAAAATTAAAAAATCCGAAACTGATAGTAAATAGTTTCTAAAATTCATGAAAATCTCACAACATGCTATTTTTACTTATATATTACTACTGTAGGAATTTCATTGAATTTAGATTTCTATTTCTAGTAGTTTCTGTGTTATTTTTGTAATCTGGTCAATTAATTGTTAAATCAAAATTAAATATGAGCTTAATGTAAAAATCTGTAAAAATCTTTCAGTAAGCTACATCTCATTATATCTTGCTACTGTAGAAGTTTCAATTCATTACGAATTCTTTTGCAACAGTTTCACTTGTAAAATCACTCATATGGTTTAAAATTGATAAAATCCTTTAAAATATTGAAATTAATTGAAATTCATCTGAAAATCTCTAAAGAACCTTAAATCTCTGTCACATATTAACTCCTTAATCTATTGAAACAGAAATTTTAGGATCTTTAGATTTCCCTGGAAAAATGGCCAGTGCATCCATAATCGTATCCCTATTGCCCTCGATCTTTGATAATTTGAATATTTAAGCTATAGCATGTTATTGGCTCCGAGGTTACTGTCCACGGAAATCCTGAGATATGCCAGGCAATAAGGTGCTATAACCTAAGTATTAAATTGCACAAGGAAAGAGCGCACGATTCCCTTCCTTGGATGCTATTCTGGGCCGAAATTGGTGAACCCTAGAACCATTGGTATTCCTTAATTGTCCCGAAACTGAAAATCCTTAAAATCTGAAATTCATTAACTTCAAGAACTTAAATCGATTCATCTCGTGTCTCTCGGAACCATTGGATTATGGTTTCCGTCATAAGAACCCTTAGAGCCCAATTTAGGAACACTGGTGTCGTGTCTTGTCCTAAGTTTTAGCGAGTTTTAGATTTTAGGGAGTCCTAGAGTTAGGAGTCCAGCCTCATCACGCACGTTTGCTATGGATAGCAACCGTGCCATAGGTCTAGTTACACTAGTCACCTCACTCTTCCCTAGGACAAGCCTAGTAAACTAGGATGTAGGCTAACCTGCATTAGTCTAAGGAACAACTTGCATTTAGATAAGAATCATATAGCATCTTAGATGAAATCCTAGGATAATAAAATCCTCAACTTGAATTAAATAACTTCTCTTAAAACTGTTGAAACAGTCAATCCCGTCTAGGTCGGTGTCTTAGTTGAGTTAGGCATAAGTAGCTTAGCTTAGGTGCACCGAACTACGTCGACTCTGATCCCAGTGAGGCTTGGGTACGTAGGCAGCTTGGATGTCTGATGGCATACCAACCGCGAGTCGGCTTCACAACAAATTATGGGGTTTTGTATATTAATTTTCTTGTACATTCTTAATTAAAATATGTAGGATTTTTCTGAAATTAGAATTTTAGGAGAACTTTCACTTAGATTGAACTCAAACAAATTAAGAAATCAAGATACACATTTAGGATCTACATTGAAATTAGATCATAGGATGTATGTCACATAGTTCGCAAATTAACAGAGAGTTGAATGAGCCATTTAAAATAAATTTAAAAGAGTTAACTTTTGGAATTGAAGGCCGATTATCGGGCAGGAATGGTGCCTGTGGTGGATAACTCCTCATACCTTCAATTCTTGTAACCAGGTAGCGAGTCTAGATTTCTGGTTAATTATGGGTCCTAGATCCCACATCTAGGTGGCGACTCTATCAGTCTCTTTTGTGTGGAATTCGGATTGCCTTAGTGATCCCAAGTTCACATAAAAGATGAATTAAAATCAATACTAAGAAGCACACGCCAATCGCGTGGGTACGAGAGACCAAGAGAGAGCGTGGTAGCTCGCGCCTCACCCCTCTCGCGGGATCGGGTCCCACAAAGGCATATACAACTCTCAACCTCACAATAAACTCCTAAGGATTGAAACTAAATACTTAGGGGAGCACCTTTTGAGAAATAATGGATGCAAAAGATTAATGCTCAAGAGGAAGAAGAAGAATCCTTTTGATTTTCAAAGAAGAGAGCACAAGGATTTGATAAATGTTCAAAAGGTATATCTCTCTTCATTGACCATATTCTGTTTACAGTGTGCTTATTTTACCACCATTATTTGAGTGCAAGTATCCTTGCTGAGAGTCCTATATTACTGTGCTTTTATTTGTATATCCATATGTTGAGCTGTAGGGATCTCTTTGAAAGGTCGTCATGCTGCCGGATTTTACCTAAAACATTTTGAGTATGACCGGTATCCTTCAAAGTCAGTGATAAACCATGAGTTTACCTTACCATGATCCTTTTGCTTACTCCTATCTATCCATTCTGTGGATTATCATCAGATTATTGGCTTTTAGTCATAATCTATTCCTTGATCTATTGTATATAAAATTGATCCGTATTTTCTATCATAGATTTTCCTTTCTTATATCGTGACCACTAGTGGATTAGTTAAATCTTGCATATCTATCCCCCGAATGCATGATCATTGCTGAGATCGAAACCTATTTTGATTAGGGGTGTTTATTATTCCTAACTCTTTCGTACCCAAAAGAGAGCAGTCATATCCAAAGAAGACTTAAAGGAGTATATTGAGGATTCCTTGAGACCCTATTGGTGTAGGTCATATTATCACTGCCTATTTTCCTTTGACCCTCAGACAGTCTCTTTTTGACATTCCAACTCAAAATACCAATAGATATGCTCAAGATTATTCTTATCTCGATTTGTTCAGAATTTTTATCCCATGACTATTGATCTAGTGTCTGTACTTCCAATTCAAAAGTCTGAGTTCAACAAAAGATCATTCTTCCAAAAGACGAACCATTTTCAAACGCATTTGACCAAGGCAGTCTATTGCTTCCCTACAGTGCCAACATATCCTTTTATTGTCTTACTTAACCTAGGCCTTGTGGGGTTACCTTTTCTGAGATTCCTACTCCAGGATTGAACTCTGTAGTCATCATTATCATGGAGGAATGCGTGCTACCTGAGAACTTTCAGTGCCAGTCTCTTGCTTACGGAGAAGTGTTCTATTTTTACAGTCTGTCATTTGATGAGTATATGTCAATTTTCATTTCAAAGTTGGCAAGTTTAGTCATGTCAGTGTCAGTCCTACGTATTTTAAGTCTGTTATTCCTTTTCATTAAGTCAATGTCTAGTTCTTTGTCAAATCCAATGTGGAGCCCATTGAGGCGCGTCAAAAAAATCATCAATGTATTTGAAGTTTTCAATTCAATAAACATTTGATTTCATATCTTTGATATTCTACGATTCACTCATAGATCTAATGTTTAATAACTAAAGACACCATCCTCAGATAAGGATGCAGACGAAATTCCCCTCGAGATCTGAAAAAGGATTAAATGAGAGGAAGAGTGTCTAGCATAGCCACCCAAAGAAAAAATTGAAGCTATCGATAGTGGTATCAAAATCCGAAACTCGGAAAAGATGGATTGGAAAAACTTTATCTCCCGAGGAGCACAAAGAATTTATAAACCTACTTAGAGGGGTTCAGGATAGTCTTGCTTGATCCTATAAGGATAAATCGGGTGAATACCCTGTCATTGTGTGAAGTAAGACTCCATCAATTTTATACATTCAGTTGAAGAGCTAAATTCAAGAGAGATGAGCATCAGACATCCAGTGGAGCTGATGAGAATTGAGAGAAGACTTTAAAGTAATGAAGTCATGTTTACAAGAAATGTGCCCTAAAAAAAAAGAGAATACTTTGGCTGCATATTTTTAATGAGATTCTGAGGTGGAACATTTCAAGAGTAGGGACATTCCTAATGTCTGAAAGAAAAGTACAAAAAAAATAAGAAGGAGAAGGGAATGTGTCCCTAAAACAACTCTTTAAGAATATCAAAGACCCAGATGATAGAGTCAACGAGATAGCTTGAATATGAGAATCGTCTTCAGCATTTGGAGACTAATGAGAGTTGTAGAATCTTGAGCATAAATTCAAGGTCTTTGAGATAAGTGTAAATTCTGGTGAAGTATCGAGGTTGAAGTCTTGCCTGCGAATACCGCCAAACTCCTCGATAAAAATATTCAAAGCCATTGAACCTTATTCCTCAAAAAGCTTGTACATCAAAACACTAGGAGGCCATCCTTAGATGTTTGAACCTAAAAGCCAAAATCCTAACGTCTGGAAAATCGCTTTCAGACCTCCTTGAGCCGAAAAATAAAATTAAACATTCCTTTCTAACACATAACAAACCATGGGCATTTTGCACCCGAACTACATCGGACCTGATCCCCAGTTCTTCAGGGGTACATAGGCAACCTGATTTATTCAGGTTCGATCAACCTTTGGAATAAAAGCTAAATTATTCCCTTTCAACATTTGAGATAAAAGTTAAACCATCATTTGTTAAACCCCAAAAAGCGAACTACACGGACTAGATCCTCCATTTTTGAGGTGCGTAGGCAATCGGCTAGACCAGATCCGGTCCAAATCGTTTGAACTTAAGAGATATCCTACCCTTTTGAACCCAAGCCCACTTAGAAAGTCCTGGTGAAACAAGCAAAGGTTCAAGGGAAATAAAAGAAAAAATGAAAAGAAAAGAAAAGAATGAGAGTCTGAAGACCAATTAAGTTTAAAACCCGAAAGGACTGCCTAGATAAAGTCATGAGCTTGCTAAGTCAATAACTAAAGGGGTTGGCTTATGCAAAAGTAAGGGTAGCGGTCTGTTGGATCAAAAACTTGAAAAGACAATCTAGTCAGGGGCAAGGACTTCTCATGAAGAATGAGTTGATGAGATGCAGAAGGAGTTCATCAGTCATGAAGATTTCAGAAATTCAAGTCATGCAAATAATCCAGAAGAAAGTTGAGACAAGTAGTCCGCCAGACCGAAAACTTGGGAAGACAATAGTCATGAATTCCCACAGGAGCAAATCAAGGAGAAGGAGAAGCAATCTCTACATAGGGCAGAATCTCGGAATTCAAGTAGTGTTAGCAGGCTCCTTCTATACTAGGGGCATTAAAACTAAGCAATCCGAAGGGGGTAATAACCATGATGGAAATCCTGATGGAGAAAATTAGAGTCTCTTGACATAGTCTTCGAGATTACACTAAGAGCAGCTAGCCTTACCATAAAAAAATAACACATCAGATCTGAGAGCGAATAAAAAGTTACTCGAATCCTTGAAATAAATGTTGAGTCTCTTGAAAGTTAGTCAAGTTTATTGAAAAATCCGAATCTTCTTTGATCAAGTCCTTGAAAGTCTATTCCTCATTCATATTCATTTTCTTCTAAGGTCTAAAGTGTCTGGCCCTGGAAGAGCGAGAGTACACTTTCTGAAATGTGAAAAATAAAACAGAATAGATCCTGGTTTGGGAATCAAAGAAGAGCAAGTGACTTCTTATTCAGACCTATCGGAGACATCAGGCTTCAAACAATGAGCAGCAAAAGAAGGAATTCGCAGATTCAGTTATTGTGGAGATTGTCCTGCCACTATACCAAAGAATGAACCCATACAAACTCAAATTTTCATCCATTACCATGGTTCTGCTTTCTTAAGACTTTTGTCATGGAAATACATCACACTAGGAGCATCTTTTATGACTTGCGTAGTAAAAGATATCAAACACAATGATAATTGAGATAGCTATTCTGAGCAAATAGAGATAAGAGAAGCCTGAGCACATTTATATGAGCTAAACTTCCAAATTCCTCAACCGAATTCATTCTTCAACAAAATCAATACTCAGAAAATCAAATTTCCCAATGGAGTCTAGAGTTAACTCCCACGGTCTTCAAAACCTATGCAGAATGTTGTTCACCTATTAAAAAGAGTCAATACCCCAAAATTCCTTCAAGTTGATTGAGTCTGGTCTCCAGCGAAAGATCATGCACTCCCAGTTACTCTCGGCAAGAGATGACTAATCCATCAGTGAAATCGATAAAGGATCGATAAATTCATCAATCATATTAAAAAATTTCTTTTGATGGCTAGTCGGTGAGACACCAAGTAGTGGTGCGTCTAGTCGTCTTGACAATTAGACAATGAAATACCAAGTAGTGGTTTGTCTAATTATCACCTGGTGAAAAGTAGTTTCACCCTGGTATTGAATGTTTAGGTAAAAAATAGTTTTCCTAAATATTTGAATACCTAGATGATTGGCAGTGAAATGTCAAGTAGTGACCTGTCTAATCATCGCCCTAGTAATGAACAATGAAATGCCAAGTAGTCGCATGTTTAATTGTCGCTTCACAATGTATCGCTACCTAATGAAATTAGGAATCAGGTATATCTGCGTGGATTTATATGGAGCCTTTCCACAGGACCATATAAATCTGGGTGATCCACTGCTTTGAAAAATAGGAGTCAGGATTACATGGATAGCTAGTTCATATTAATTTTCAGCAATGGTCTATATAGCTATCGCCTGGTCAAAAGTAGTTTCACCCTGATATTGACTGTTTTGAAGAGAAGTAGTTTTCCCAAATATTTGAATACCCAGATAATTGGCAGTGAAATGCCAAATAGTGGCATGTCTTAATCATCGCCCTGGCAATTAACAGTGAAATGCCAAGTAGTGGCCTGTTTAATTGTCGCTTTGCAATGTACCACTACCTAATGAATTAGAAGTCAGGTATATTTGTACGGATTTATATGGAGCCTTTCCACAGGACCATATAAATCTGCGGTGATCCGCTACCTTGAAAGATAGGAGTCAGGATTATTTGGATAGCTAGTGCAGATAAATTGAAAGCAATGGTCTGTATAGCTATCAAAAGTAGTTTCACCTTGATATGAAGATTTGGAGAAAAGTAGTTTCTCGTGGATATAAAGATTTGGAGAAAAGTAGTTTCTCGTGGATATGAAGGTTTTGGAGAAAAGTAGTTTCTTATGGATATGAAGATCTGGAGAAAAGTAGTTTCTCTTGAATATAAAGGTTTTGAGAGAAAAGTAGTTTCTCATAGTGGTTGAGGTTTTGGAGAAAATTAGTTTCTCGTGGTTATGAGAATTTGGGGGAAAAGTAGTTTCTCATGGATTTGAAAGTTTAATGAAATGTATTTTCACTGATATATCATGATTGTTGAGTTAAGAGTCGGAGAAAGGCTATCTCACCAATGATTGCAGAGTTAGAGTTTGGCGAAAAGCCATTTTACCAGTTTACCCTTATGAATATCATTTTCAAAATCAAAATTTTCAAATTGACTCTTTTGCTTTCGGGTCAACCAAAATATGTTGTCTTGTCAGCCTTGCCATTCGTGTGACAAGCACATTATGCCAAAAAGGGGCATCTGTAGACACCCCATTTTGACCGAACCCTAATAAGCCATGTGTGAATAAAGTTCCTTAAATAAATGAATTAGTGTCCCAAATTTAACCCTAGGGTAGGTTAGGATCCCAAGTAGGTCCCTGTAAAAATTCATGAAAATTCGATGAAAAATGCCTAATAAGACGAGCCTAGTTTGCTCTATTATCATATCTTACATTAGGTAGAAGGGGATTGAATTGGCCCAAACAAGGTGGTCCAAGGAGAGAAAAAATATTACTTTAAAGGCAAGAGGGGAGTGAGCAATTCATCCATAGGGTGTTGTCCTTAGAAGCGAAGAAGAAAATGTCTTTATATTTTAGTTGTGCCAAAAGGGGAGCCAACTATCTTAGATGAGGCTGTTTCAAGAGAGAAAGGGAGTCGAATTTATCAATTCCCTATATAATCACCCATCGGGTTAGGGCATAGAGGGATCTAATATTTTTGTAAAAAAATCAAGGAGAGAAAAGAGAGAGAAAGCCAGAAACCTATAAACCCTAATCTCCCCTCTTTTCTTCTCCGACAAGTCCTCTCCCGCCGACAGATCTGAGCTTAGGCAGACTTTTTCTTCTCCGGTCTATCTTCATCAAGCTATTGTCAGCCTTTGCCCTCATTTTATTATTATTTTTCCTTTGTAAAATCCTTAGATCTGTTGTTATCCACTTTAGAAATCCTAGCTTACACTTCCTAACCCTAGATCTCTATCATTTTCTTCGATTTACCTCTGTTTTGTTTAGATCCAGCCCTATTTTAGCAAAAACCTTAGAACTTTAGGTTTTATTTTTAAAAAAGCTCCAGATTTGTGTAATTTCCTTTATTTTAGAGCAAGTAAATTCATTGAGATTGAGCGAGGATCACAAATACGTGAGAGATCTCAGTTCGAGAATTTGAAAGATGAGGTACGAGTTCAATAGAGAAGAGAAGACAGATCGATTGATTCCTAGTTAGAGCAATTTCAGTTTTCTGCAATTTGGTAGCTTTATTGGAATCCACAATAAGAAATGAAAGAATATATCAATTCCAAAGTAATTTACACTCTCAGCTTGGAATTTACCATTTATTCAGCCACAATCTCGAGCAAACATCAGCATTTCTGGAAAATTACAGGTCCGATTCAACCATAAAAGAAGGTAATGGTATTTTAACTTTAACATATTCTGTAGTAGTTATTCTTTTATTATCGTTTGCTCTGTGATTGTGTGATTGAGGCTTTGCTTAGATTTTTAGCAGTTTCTTTTCATGATCTATGGTTATAATGCAAAACTTTGATTTTTTTAGGGATCTGAGGCATTTGTTTTAGATTGTAATTCTCTTATACATTGAATCTGAGTATATAAAGTTCGATTTGTTTTTTTATGTGTTTAGGCAACACAATTATTTGATTTAGATGAGATTACTGTTAATTATTTTTTATGATTAGTAAAAGAGATTACAGGTGTTGTAAAATGAGCTAGATTGAAAATTAATTTCTGAATTGTGATATAGTATGTTAGTGTTGTTCAAATCTCAATGTTTACTTTAGCTGAATATGAGTTGTTATCATGAGACAATTTTTTTCTATTTCAAATAGGTTTATTTGATTGATTGCTTTTTTATTCAAATATTTAGAAAGTGTAATCAGTTACTTGTTTATTAAGTGGAAGATTTTTTCTAGTGTTTAGAATCATAACTAACAAAACAGTAAAAGTGTTGGAGAAGTTCATGTAATCTATCAGATACATGTGGTTTTAAGGTCAAATATTATTTTTGTTAAATATTGTGTGGAATTTATACCTGACCTCTCTTTTTTGTGGATATGATGAGTTTTAGAGTCACTTTTAAGAAAATCAGTTGAAAGGGAAGTAAAGGGAAAGTATTTTATGAATAGATTATTCTGTTTTTCACTGGCCTTTCAAAGCAAGAAGATTTGGTTATGGAACTAATTTTTATAAAGATTTCGATCATTTTGTTTAAAAAGGAACAAAATGGTTTGGGTTAACCTTTGTTTTCTTATGGAATATGATGATATTTTTATGAGTGTTTAGGTACTAGTTAGTGAACGATGTTTAAATAAAGCTATTATTACAAAGTGGGATAATTAAATGAAAGAATATTGAATATGATATGTTCTTCAGGTTTTATACACTATTTTTAAAAAAATGATGTTAATGCATGTTATTGTTTTTCACATATGAGGTTTTCAACTTTGCATAACGTTGGAAGACTATTGTTTTGATATGGGGTGTCTATACACACACACGGATTGTGGTTGAGATTGGCAATATTAGATTGCAGGTTTGAAGGTATTCATTTTTAAAGTTCTGTTAACCCAAGGAAAGTAAGATTTTGCATATTCATGTAGAGTCTCTTCAACAATATTTTGGTGATCATATCAGTAAAGCCATGTTATGTTATGATTGTGATATTAAATAATCGCAAGTGCACGGATCACGTGTACGGGTCGAACTCAGGGAAGAGGATTGTGATTTATATCCTTATACTATTCGAAAAATAAACTTACGATATATTGTTGCCTGGAATGGACTCAGGATTTCCGTGGACAACGACCTCGAAGCAAACAATATATTTAAGTTTATTAACTAATTAGATATGGGTCGAAAATAATGTAAAAACGATTACCAATTCAACTTTCATATTTAGGCAAAGTGAACCAATGTTCTAATGATCACTATTGATTACCTATCTAATCAAATTAGAAAACCAAATTCTAAAAGCCTAAGTTAATTAGAAAATTGGTTGAAAAACTAAAATTAAAAATTACTTTCAAAAGTAATTTGGAATTGTGTGAAAGCCTTAATTCAATTTAAGTGAGTACTTAGGGCTAGAATCCACCATGGGTTTGGATTGGATACTCAATTAAACTAATTTTTGCATTGAATCTCATAATTGATAGTTATGTCTATGAGAGATAAGATCAAAGGATGTTATTTCCCATGAGTGATTAACTATACTACCCAATTTTATTGAATATATAAGTATTTATAGTGTTTATCAGCAATTACTCATACGAAAGGAAAAACCGAATGGCATGAGTGATTGGGATCCAACAATTACAAATTCTTATATATGTTTTTTTTACTTCATCGAATTTAATTAAAAACCTTTCTCCTTCTCCATGGTTTCATCTAAACCCTAAGTAGGTTGGGTTTAGTTACACATAGAGAAGGGGAAAGAAGCAAAAATAGAGAAGATAGAGAAGAGAATTTATATTAAAGAACTTAGAAAGGAAAAGAAACAAAAAGAACTCTTCTTTAATTGAAATTGAAAATAAAAATACATCACAATTAAATTGAAATAAAAGACAAAAATAAAGAAAACTTATTCATTTTCTCTTTCAATGGTTGAATTATTGTCCTCCTTCAAGCCTTAATCTCGCCTTTGATTGAATCTTAGATGGTTAGATCAAAGAGAGAAAGGGATTTTCCTCGTAGATTCGAGTCCAAGGGATCCGACCACGCACGAATCGGAGCTAAAACGAAGAAGTTATGGTCCGTTGAAGTTTTAGAAAAAAAAATAAAAAAAACTACGAAGATGAGACTAAAAATTCAATAAGATGGAAGAAAGTTCAAGAGAGATAGACATATATGATTTTGAGTTAGAAGAGTTGCTAATTTAAGGGATTGAAAAAGATGTAAGGTGGACATTAAAAAGCTAATCTTAGCAAACAAATGAAAGGACAAGGTTAAGGCTTGAATGGGCTTTCTATATCTCTTCTAAAAAAACACAGGTTACTTTCCTATTTTTCCTCTTTCCAAAGTTGTGTACAAAACTTTCCAATTGTATCCTCAAGCAACTTTCTAAATGTTAGAAAGAAAATAATTGACAGTTTCCAACTAAAGGGATATGTGCATGAAACGACCAAATTGTCCCTATCCTTCGAATGAATTGCACAAATGCCACAATTATTTGCAAATGGAAAATCTACCCCTCCTTTGTAATACACATAAAACAACTGATAATTCCCTTCTCCCCTCTTGATCTCCAAGAAACGATCCAAGCCGTCCAATTGACGGTCCACTATGTAAATTAATTGCACCCTAAAACTAGTCCAATGAGATGATCTGAACCGTTGAATTGATGGATTCCAATGTGAATTTCAATCTTGCCAATGGTTGCACCTCTTGAATTGTTTTTATGGGCTGATCTTAACCATCCAAGCGACGGTCAACAAAGCTGAATTAATTGCCCCTCCAAGCCCATTGCCATAAGACGATCTCAACCGCACAATTAGTGGCCTTGTGATAAATTGCTTGTACCTCTTCAAATCATTTTCCAAAGCTATTCCGAACCAACCGATTGGTGGGTCATAAATGATCTAAACCCTTCAAGTGATGGAAAATTCATTGGATTTTCATCTCTTTAGCTCCATTTTTCACGAAAATTCAAGAATAATCCTGAAACACCAAAACCAAGCAAAATACCTTAGTAGTACCGCTCTAAACATAAAATATGCATGTTTTTCCTACCTACTATTCACACATAAATGTGCTCATCAGATTCCCCCATACTTAAGCTTTGCTAGTTCTCGAGCAAACAAAAAGAAAATAAACAAAAAGTAAAACTAAAACAACTTAACTCACTTTCGTAAGAATCACAATTGAACTTAGCACGTGCAACAAGCCTTTAAACTCCTAGGTTACCCTAGTGGACGAGTTTTGTCTCATGAGTGTTTGGAGTGTATTTACTCACAAAATTCCAAAAAAAAAACTTTCTAAAAATAAAACTTTCTTTTACAAATCCTCAATATTGAATAAAGCCAAATATTTACAATCCATTTGCTTTGATAATTTACTCAAAATAGAACAACTAGGATACCCCCATACTTAAATTTTGTCATCTCATCCTAAGTTGGGAAATTCGACTCATATCTTAATTAAGGAATCCTCTTTCTTATGTTTCATATTTTGGTCCCCATAGATTGGATTCTTATTTCATCTATGCCGTAAAAGAATATGAATTGAAAACTTGATAAAAAAAAAGTAGACACTTATATGGTTCCACCATTCTTTCAACTTTTCCCAATACTTACTAAGAATTGAAACTCAATTTTGATCATCACTGCCTTTGGCGTGAATGACATGTAGGGCATGCACCAGACACCCAGGTTACTAAGCAGTGTCAGACTAATCTTTCGAATTTTGCATATATCAAAGACATTGATGCATATGAGTTCAATCTTACGTTTGATCATGTGCAATTATTTGACTTATTAAGCTTTCTAATTAACTCATGAAATGAGTTTTCAGTCAATTGCTCTCAAGTCAGTTGGCTTTAAGGAACTAGGTGTAAACACCTCTCTGACTTACTTACTCGAGTAAAAAATGCTACAAGTTAAAACTATGATCAAAAAGTACTTTTCTAAAACAAAACTCTATAATTTCCACCTTTCTTTCCTTTTTCACTTTACCATATAAAAGCCAACCTTCTATTTCCATTTCCTAATCAAATCTTTTATAAACAAGATTCCAAAAGAAAACAAATCTACAAGTAGAAAGTATCCTTTCTAATTTTTTAAATTCCAAAATTAAAATATAGACTAATTTCCTTTCTTAAAACAAGAAAATAAATTTCTTTACAAAAAGAGCTAGTTATTTCCATCTTAACAAAATACCAAAAATAAAGAAAAGAGAAATATTATACTTTAAACAATAGAAAAGACTCACAAAAAGAAAAGTTTCCAAAAGACTACACCCCTATACTTGAATTATGCATTGTCCTCAATACATTGAAAAATAGAAAGAAAAATAAGGACAATGAAAAAGAGAGAGGGGCATACCTTAGCTCTTTAAGAAGAATTCGAATAGAGAGGCTCATGGAGATCCATGACCTCTTCCAAATTCGATTTGGGTAACTCAACAAAGGACTTCATTCTTAGTAAAATAAACTTGTCCTTCCAAGTCCTTATTGTGGACCCGATCCCGCGAGAGGGGTGGGGCGCGAGCCGCCACGCCTTCTCTTGGTCTCTCGTACCCACGCGATTGGCGTGTGCATTTTATTATTGGTTTTAATTCATCTTTTATGTGTACTTGGGATCACTAAGGCAATCCGAATTCCACACAAAAGAGACTGACAGAGTCGCCACCTCGATGTGGGATCTAGGACACATAATTAACCAGAAATCTAGACTCGCTACCTGGTTACGAGAATGGAAGGTATGGAGAGTTATCCACCACATGCACCATTCCTGCCCGATAATCGGTCTTCGATTCCAAAAGCTAACTCTTTTAAATTTATTTTTAAATGGCTCATTCAACTCTATGTTAATGTGCGAACTATGTGACATGCATCCTATGATCTAATTTCAATGTGAATCCTAAATGTGTATCTTGATTTCTTAATTTGTCTGGATTCAATCTAAGTGAAAGTTCTCCTAAAATTCTAATTTCATGGAAAGTCCTAAGTGATTTAGTTAAGCATTTACAAGAAAATTAATATACAAAACACCACGATTTGTTGTGGTGCCGACTCGCGGTTGGTATGTCATCAGACATCCAAGCTGCCTACGTACCCAAGCCTCACTGGGATCAGAGTCGACGTAGTTCGGTGCACCTAAGCTAAGCTACTTATGCCTAACTCAACTAAGACACCGATCTAGACTGATTTGACTGTTTCAACAGTTTTAAGATGAGTTATTTAATTCAAGTTGAGGATTTTATTATCCTAGGATTTCATCTAAGATGCTATATGATTCTTATCTTAATGCAAGTTGTTCCTTAGACTAATGCAGGTTAGCCTACATCCTAGTTTACTAGGCTTGTCCTAGGGAAAGATTGGGTGACTAGTGTAACTAGACCTATGGCACGGTTGCTATACATAGCAAACGTACGTGATGAGGCTGGACTCCTAACTCTAGGACTCCCTAAAACCTAGGACTCCCTAAAACCTAGGACACGACATGACGTAAGTGTTCCTAAATAGGGCTCTAATGATTCTTATGACGGAAGCCATAATCCAACGGTTCCGAGAGACACGAGATGAATCGATTTCAGTTCTTGAAGTTAATTAATTTCAGATTTCGAGGATTTTCGGTTTCTGGACATTTAAGGAATACCAATGGTTCTAGGGTTCACAAATTTCGGCCTTCAATGGCATCCAAAGGAAGAAATCGTGCGTTCTTTCCTTGTGCAATTTAATACTTAGGTTATAGCATCTTATTACCTGGCATATCTCAAGATTTCCGTGGACAGTGAACCTCGGAGCCAACAACATGCTATAGCTTAAATATTCAAATTGTCAAAGATCGAGTGCAATTGGGATACGATTATGGATGCACTGGCCATTTTTCCAGGAAAATCTAAAGATCCTAAAATTTCTGTTTCAATGGATTAAGGAGTGAACGTGTGACAGAATTGTAAGGTTCTTTAGAAGCTTTAAGATGATTTTTAATTAATTTCTGTTTCTCAGTGGATTTTATCAATTTTAAACCATATGAGTGATTTTACAAGTGAAATTGTTGCAAACGAATTCAAAATGATTTGAAATTT
The DNA here is from genome assembly GCF_043159265.1 of Tasmannia lanceolata. Classification (NCBI taxonomy): domain Eukaryota; kingdom Viridiplantae; phylum Streptophyta; class Magnoliopsida; order Canellales; family Winteraceae; genus Tasmannia; species Tasmannia lanceolata. The sequence goes on along the minus strand of NW_027518684.1, from coordinate 28,140,740 downwards.
CTGCAGCAACAAGATGTGATAGAATGTAGCTTATTGAAAGAGTTTTGCAGATTTTTACATTAAGCTAATATTTAATTTTGATTTAACAATAATAAGACCAGATTGCAAAAATAACACCGAAACTACTAGAAATAGAAACCTAAATTCATTGAAATTTCTACAGTAACAAGATATAAGTAAAAATAGCATGATGTGAGATTTTCAAGAATTTTAGAAACCATTTACTATCAATTTCGGATTTTTCAATTTTTAGACCAGATTATGAATTAACACTACATTCCATATGAAAAAAGATCCAAATCACTTTAAACTTTTATAGCAACAAGAAATATGGAATATAAGACTACTGTAAAAATTTGTGAATTTTAAAGGTGATCTGCTGTCAGTAAAAAGTCTCACAAAATCTGATAATTTTCAAAGAAAACATAAAATAATATACCAAACAAAATCCAAAAATTCTCAAAAATTCAAGATAGAATGTATCAACATCATATTAGTTTCCCACTAAATTTCATTATTTTTGGAATCTGTTTAGTATATATTTTATTTTTCTTCGTCGAAAAGATATTTTTGAAGAGTTTTCTATTTTTAAAACACGATTTTCGAGAAAATTACGACTCCGGAAAATATCTTCTAACCTTGTTCTGATGTGATGAACACAAGAAAAATTTAAAATTCTAAAAAATAGGTCATCCTGAGATAGCTATTTTTTCGAATTTTGTAATTACTCAGCTATTATTATAAATAAAATTCTATTCTTCACTCAAATTTTTAAAATTCCTTGATCCAATGTCCGATCCGATCCGATAGTTATTTTACTCTATTTAAGTAGAACATCGTATTAAATTTCGGGACGAAACGAATTTGAAACACTCATGCAGATCATGATTTTTAGCTCACACATATAATATTGAATTAAATTCAATTAAATGCTTAAAAATCATGCAAAATACATGAAAAATACCAAACAATCTTGGAAAAATCTGAGAATCGTGTACCTACCTGTAGTCGAGATCCTGCCCAATCCGAGAGCCGAAAAATTCGAAAATCGCACCGCCGCTCGATCCGCTCCGTTTCCTTCTTCTCTTTTTTTTTTATTATTTATTTTTCTCTCTGTGGAGAGAACGAGAGAGATGAATATAGAACGAGAGAAAGTGAGAGAGAAAGGCCAAGAGGGGTGGAGTGAGAGGGGATGAAAGCCAAGGAACAGAGGGGTAACAATGGAGAGAAGAAAAAGAACAAAACAAGGAGGGATAGGCACTCTGTTTTTCGAATGGGAGAGGGTGAGAGGGGATGGTGTGTGAGACCGAGAGTGATGAGAGGAGAGTGAGAGGCCGAGAGAGATGAGAGGAGAGTGAGAGATAGAGATTATAGAGAGGGAGAGTAAGAAACAGATGAAAGTGAGAGGAGAGTGAGAAGAAGAAGAAAAACAGAGTATCGGTGAAAAACCGATACTCTGTTGTTTTCTTCTTCTTTTTTTATATATTGTTTTTTTTAAGAGGCTGTTGTTGGGGGGTGGGAGATGAAGGAGAGTGAGGGAGAAGAGTTAGAGGGATGGAGGAGAGGCCGAATGGGAGAATGAGGGAGAGGGGAAGCAGAGAGAGAGAGAGAGAGAGAGAGAGAGCGAGAGAGAGAGAGAGAGAGAATGAGAGAAAGAGAGAAAGAGGAGAAAGAGGAGAAAACAGAGTATACCATACTCTGTTTTCACGTTTCTTTTTTCTTTTTTTTCTTCTTTCAGAAAACGAGAGAACCAGGGAGAGAGCTTGAGGGAAATCGAGAGAAAGAGTGATGGGGAGAGGGCAATGAAGACCGAGAGATGGGGAGAGTGCAATGGAATGAGCGAAAGAAAACACCGAGAGCTGTGGGAGGTGAAAGAAACCTTAGAAACTGATGGTTGTTCGACATAATCCGAGGCCGAGAGTCGTGAGAAAAGGAGATCAAAAACCGAAATTCCTCAGGGGAGAGGGGCAACCATCCAGTCTTCAAGGCCACGAATCTTTTTTTCTTTTTTTATCCCCGATCCCTCCTCTTTTCGTAGGCACTTTCTCCCTTCTTTTATTTTTCTTTTTCTTAAAATAGCCACATGCCATCTCTATTCATTACCAGCTTTCAACATTTTTTTTTTAAAAGGAGAAACAATCTCTCTCTCTCTAATATAGCTGCCCATGCTTCTATTTTGAAAGATACAAAAATCTTTACACGTTGGAAATAATTTTGGCCATCCTTCTAATATTTTCCTTCCTAGATGGTAATTCCCTACGTGAACAGACCTTCTAAACGGATTTAGGCGCCCATAATTATTTAAAATTCAAGCCTTTTATTAGGGGTGGACCCACTATGCTTGCTGCACTGCATTTCTATCCTTCAACACAAATCTCAAATGGGTCCCACTTGATGAATGATTTTAAAGAGTGTGGAGTCAGTGGGATTGAGATTTTGGGTGTGAGAAACAGATGGTTGAAATCGTTCTACATTGGCTTTTGATCACTATGGACACCCCTCGGCAAAAAGAGAACTAATGCACTCTATATTGGAGGACCCCTTCTTTCAATCTTGGCCGAACTCCACTTTTTTTCTCTTTTTTTTTCTTTTTTTTTAAAATTTGTGCATCTTGGCATAATCCAAACCGTTCACTTTATTGGGCCACTATATAACTTGGTTACGCCGCTCAAACTGTTTCCAAAGGATGATCTTAGCTGCCCCTTTGATGGGCGTCTTTATGCTTTAGATCAAAGCCGGTTCAAAACTCATTTTTCACTAAAACAATGTGCGGACCCCCTTGTTTGATCCAAATCTAAACAAATGCTCAATGCGGGCCCCCCAAACGGGTCCAAACTCTCTCGGCTTTAATTCTTGCGAACAACCTCTCTCAACAATTATCAGGACGACGCAAAACATGAAAGAAATAACCGAAAAGATCGAGAAAACATAGGGCACGGACACCGAAATGGAAAACACTGAAAAAGACTGATAACAGGAACACTAACCTCTTTGTTGATTAAAGCAGAGCAAAATGGGGTGTCTACAGATGCCCCTCTTTTGTAGAGACGACGTAGTCATCGAATACCAAAGTCAAAATGACAGAACCATTTTGCGTAGCTTTAATCGACAAAAGACTCTACACAAAACGGAACCTAGACGCAAACATTTACTACCTACTGCAAGACCCTAAACGAAGTCCTAGAATTGGAATGCAATAAAAAAATCCCGTTGCAGTGCCGCTCACAAACGGGCAACGAGAGAATGAGATATCATTTTCGAACAAAGATCGTTCTCAAACGGTTTTTAGAAGAAGATGAGACGCCGTTCACAAGCGGGTTCAAGGAAGATAAGAAGCATTCCCAAACGGACTCGGACAATGAGGCACCGTTCACAAACGGCCTCAAGGAGGATAGAAAACCATTCACAAATGGACTCGAGAAAAGAGGCACCGTTCACAAACAGGCTCAAGGAGAAGACGAGACCATTCACAAATGGACTCGAGAAATGAGGCACCGTTCACAAACGGGCTCAAGGAGGACGAGACCATTCACAAATGGATTCGAGAAAAGAGGCACCGTTCACAAACGGGCTCAAAGAGAAGACAAGACCATTCACAAATGGACTCGAGAAATGCGGCACCGTTCATAAACGGGCTCAAGGAGGACGAGACCATTCACAAATGGACTCGAGAAATGAGGCACCGTTCATAAACGGGCTCAAGGAGGACGAGACCATTCACTAATGGACTCGAGAAATGAGGCACCGTTCACAAACGGGCTCAAAGAGAAGACGAGACCATTCACAAATGGACTCGAGAAACGAGGCACCGTTCACAAACGGGCTCAAGGAGAAGACGAGATCATTCACAAATTGACTCAAGAAATGAGGTACTGTTCACAAACGGGCTCAAGGAGGACAAGACCATTCACAAATGGACTCGAGAAAAGAGGCACCGTTCACAAACGGGCTCAAAGAAACAAGATAACTTTGTTTGATTAATTCAACAATGAATAATTTAGATATTTTTCATGAACTTGAATTTGACGTAGGATTGGATTTTTTTTGAATCGGGGATTGGATTTGATGAATTTTTTATTTTTGAGAAATGAGGCACCGTTCACAAACGGGCTCAAGGAAGACATGAGACCATTCACGAATGGACTCAGAAAATGAGACACCGTTCACAAACGGGTTCAAAGAGAACATGAGACCATTCATAAATGGACTCAGAAAATGAGACACCGTTCACAAACGGGTTCAAGGAGAAGACGAGACCATTCACAAATGGCCTCGAGAAAAGAGGCACCGTTCACAAACGGGCTCGAAGAATTTAGAGATTTTTCATGAACTTGAATTTGACGTAGGATTGGATTTTTTTTTAATCGGAGATTGGATTTGATGAATTTTTTATTTTTGAGAAATGAGGCACCGTTCACAAACGGGCTCAAGGAGGACATGAGACCATTCACGAATTGACTCAGAAAATGAGACACTGTTCACAAACGGGTTCAAAGAGAACATGAGACCATTCACAAATGGACTCAGAAAATGAGACACCGTTTACAAACGGGTTCAAGGAGAAGACGAGACCATTCACAAATGGCCTCGAGAAAAGAGGCACCGTTCACAAACGGGCTCGAAGAATTTAGAGATTTTTCATGAACTTGAATTTGACGTAGGATTGGATTTTATTTTATTTTTGAATCGGGGATTGGATTTGATGAATTTTTAATTTTTGAGAAATGAGGCACCGTTCACAAACGGGCTCAAGGAGGACATGAGACCATTCACGAATGGACTCAGAAAATGAGACACCGTTCACAAACAGGTTCAAAGAGAACATGAGACCATTCACAAATGGACTCAGAAAATGAGACACCGTTCACAAACGGGTTCAAGGAGAAGACGAGACCATTCACAAATGGCCTCGAGAAAAGAGGCACCGTTCACAAACGGGCTCGAAGAATTTAGAGTTTTTTCATGAACTTGAATTTGACGTAAGATTGGATTTTTTTTTTTTTTTTGAATCAGGGATTGGATTTGATGAATTTTTTATTTTTGAGAAATGAGGCACTGTTCACAAACTGACTCAAGGAGGACATGAGACCATTCACGAATGGACTCAGAAAATGAGACACCGTTCACAGACGGGTTCAAAGAGAACATGAGACCATTCACAAATGGACTCAGAAAATGAGACACCGTTCACAAACGGGTTCAAGGAGAAGACGAGACCATTCACAAATGGCCTCGAGAAAAGAGGCACCGTTCACAAACGGGCTCGAAGAATTTAGAGATTTTTCATGAACTTGAATTTGACGTAGAATTGGATTTGATGAATTTTGGATTTTTTTTTTTTTTTTTTTTTTTTGAACTCAATGAAATCGGGGATATCATAGATGGTGCCCGACAAAGATATTGGAAACTAGGACTTTGACGAATGATAAAACTGCAAACCTTAGGAACGAAGAACCATTACTAGCAAGAATGGATTAGGAATACTTTTATGAAACTTCAACAAGATTTTTCTCAAAGAGACTGCTGGTCTTGTCTTCTGGAGATTTTGATAACTGAAACCTTGAACAAGATATTTGAGATTGGTAATTTAGAACAATGGCTCTCTTGGATATAATAATGGAAAAGTGGGATTTGCCTCTTGACAGGTGTTTAGATAAACATTTCTTGACCAGGATAGTATATAACTAACTGGAAGGAGATTCTGAATTTTAATGGTTCATCTTTCTGAGAAATTGGCTCAACCACCATTGCATTTGAGGCTCTTCCAAGCTTAAGGTGCCTTCCTGGAGTATGATCTTTTTACGGAAGCTGGGCTTTCTGATGCTTCTACTTCTAAATTTTTCTGAGTTGATCTTCTTTGAAATGAAGCTGCTTGACTAGATTACCGAGCTCTTTCATACGATCGCAAGGAGCTGCCGAGGCCGGGCCTCCTTCACCAAGACAGTTGCATCATTTGGACACAAGGATGACGATTGACTCTTTCTAAAGAGAAAACTTAGATATAAGGCACTACTCAAAGGATTGAGGAGCTCTGAAGTAGTGAACATAGAATAACAAAGATTGACTAACTACACTGACAGACACAGGAATGCTTCTGACTTAGTTAACGTTTTATTTGGTAAGTCTATCCTTTCAAGGAATGTTTTTTTTTCAATTGGTAAACACTGGACTTTTTTCTTAAAACAGTAATGCCTCAAGGATTTAATTACGATCCCTAAGATTGCTTAGCTTCAATGCCCCCAGTTTTGAGGATGCCACTTGAATTTGCCTGAACTTCAGTTGATCTTCAGTCTTGATACCGGCTGTAGCCTTCTTATAATGATTCTCTTACCGTGACCAAGTCACCTCTTCAGGGTTTTTAACTTGGCGGACCGTGCTAACCTTAACTTTTGCCTGAACCGCCTTTTTAGGTTTTCGATCCAGCAGGCTATCCCCTTAGCTTTTGCCTAAGCCGCCCTTTCGGGTTTTCAACTTAGCAGGGGAATGATCTTAAATTTTGCCTAAACCGCCCTTTCAGGTTTTCAGTCTAGCAGATCTTCAAACTCCGTTCATTTTTTTTTTATTACTTATTGTGTCTCGGGACCTAGATCATTAGTTCTGAACACCAGAAGGACTTTATAGGTAGGATAGGGCTTTTCAAAGAATGGCTTAATGTTTAACAAAGATTTCGACCGAACCTGTGAACAGGTTGCCTACGTACCCCAGAGTAGGAATCAGGTCGTGCGTAGTTCAGGGCGAGTGCCCCTAGTTTGAAGATAAATTGTTTGAAGGTTAATTGATTTTTCTTTTTTTCTTTTCTTTCTGGAGTAATTGACTTCTCTTCTTTTGGAACTTGTCCCTCTTTTTTTTCTGAAAGGATTGAATTTCTTCTCTCTTTTTTTGAATCGACCGAACTCGGTTCAACCGAGTTGCCTACGTACCCCAGTATAGGGATCAGGTCTCGCGTAGTTCGGGCAGATGCCCCTAGTTTGATGGGTTTTCAAGAAAATTTCATTCAGGCTCGAAGGGTTTGCAAACCGGTATACTTTTGACACTGGGTTCTGATTTTGGGATTTATTTGGCCAAAGGAGGCCTTCTGATGTTCAAATTGGGAATCGATCTAGGTTGATGAGTTCTCTTTTTTATTATTTCTTTTCTTCTTCTTTTTTCTCTTTTTTTTCGAAGTTTGACGGCATTTCCAGGTAAGAGATGATGGATCTTCTTCTTTCAAGATTCTAATATGTGCTTTCGAGTTTCATAGAGCGAAACTTGTTCTTTGCATCCTCCATCTATGGATTTGTAACTCTTGATATCTTGAATTTATTGGCTTCATGTTATGAATTTGAGAACCAAGGTCATTGATTGGAAATATGAAAGTTGTTTCCACTCTATGCCCCTTGTATAGCATATGTCTCTCACTTTCTTCATTCTCTTGAGCTTTCTATCTGTGTCTTGCCCCTGGTATCGGTTGTAGCTTTTCTAGACAATCTTCTTATTCTTGAAATAAGTTTATCAATTCTTCACACTCTTTAGAGGGTAATGTACTTTTAATCGGCATTCACTGAATCAAAGTTTCAGTGCCAATGTTTACCACTTCAATTTCATCTTTGAAAGGCTGGGATTGGCGCTCCTCCTCTTGTTCAAGTAATTGCTGTGACTCAAGTGGAGTTTCATCAATTTTGTCCTCATTTGAGGAGGGAGTCTTATTTTAAGATCAGAAGCACACTTAAGAAATAGACACAAGTGAACTATTGGAACCGAAATTTTATTTAAAGAAAAAACTATTACATCTGACGACCTATCCTGAACATGCTCAGGATTCACAACTCTGAATAAAAAGAAAAGCAAAAGATAACTTGCCTGGACTAGGCATTAACCTTGAACTGTAAGACCGGACTCAACAATTGTACTGACCATGATGACTGACTCAACATAAAATAGTAAATGACTAAAACTTTAAATGCTGCAACTGTCTAGCTTCGGAAGCTTGGCGAAAACTGAATCATCATCATAACAAGTGCCTTTTAACTTTTGGCTCTTCTCTTTCACTGCAACTGAACCTGAGCTTCTCAAACCCCAAGTGTCTAAACATCATCGAGTGGCGGTACAACATGGTTTTGCATAGGATTATCAACAATATTTGGCACTTGCTGAAACGGTAGCTTGCGCTCGTCGATCAACTTCTGAATCACATGCCTCAGAGTTTTACACTGATCAGTACTATGCCCCGATCCTCGATGAAAATCGCAGTGCTCTTCCGCCCTCCATGTCCTGGGGAGCGGATTAGGAGGTTCCTTAATGCGAGGTAAATAGATATTGCCGGATTCCAATCCTTGCTGCAGTATAACAGATGGTGGAAGCGGGAGGGGGGCGAATTGCCTACCTGGCTTTTGCTGAGGTATAGGTCTTTGTTGATCATATTCGATTACCATAGGCTCCTGTGACCAGCTAATCCCCTTTTCCCTTTTCTTAAACTCTTTCAGGATACCAGATCGTGGGATATGCAAATCAGTGAATTCTCTTTTAAGAGTTTCAGATGGTGACTCTTGGTCATATTCAAGAACTAAGGGCCCAACAGAATCTTGCTGGTGCCGGGAGACAGAGTTTCCGGTAACAACATCTTGGACTTTGGTATTTTTGTCAGCGAAATGTTCAGAACCTTGGGACTGACAATACCAGGTTTGCATTTGTTGCTTCATCTGATGAACTTCTTCTGTTAGCGCCGCCATTTGTCTAGAGAGGTTCGCAATTAGCTCTTCCGAACCCATAACCATGGAGAGGCTCAGATTTTTGCCCTTAGAAACAACAGTGGTTGGATCAAATTTCTCAGTAAGTTGAGCTTTGACGAATTGATTTTCTTCCTTCAATTCCTTCATCTGTTGGACGAGCTGGGCCAGGGTTTCTGTGACATGAAAGAGTTGAAAATTTTCTATAGAATCTGCCATAGGTAGGAAAAAGTGGATAGAGAGACTTCCAAAGAAAATGGGGAATTAGCTTCTTCACTGGCCACGAATAGATTCAAACCCAAGAAGCTTTCCTGGATTTTCAGCAGTGAACAATCCTGACATAGAAACAATAAACACGAGATGTAAGCTTGACATTCAGGGAATTTTCCTTTCTATGATTGACATGATAATTATGATACGATTAGATAAGGAATGGGAAGTAAAGTGATGGTTCCTCAAAACAAATAAACACAACAATGATGACATGATAGCACGTGGGGAATGCCTCTAGTTCAAAGATTATGAGAGTGAACTCTGAAGGACTTAGAAAAATATTCTTGAAAAAGGTTGCCCTTAGAGTAAGAAAAGACTAAGGGTACAAGTACGATCAGATCATCAAGATTGCACAATCAAATGATTGAGACACAATTCCAGCCAATTGGGAAAGGGAATGAAGACATGATCGAATCACACAAGAGGCGAATGATAGACACATGATCAAAAGATGAGATTGCATAGGATTACTTTCAACGGGTAGATCAAGAATAACTAATCCTATGAGATCTTAGGAAATATGGGATTTATATCCTAACCCCAAAGGGAAATTTTTTTAATCTTTGTACATTTTAACAGTGTTACCTGAAGGCATCAAACCCTAATCCTAATCTAACGGAGTGGAGAGAGGATCTCGACTCATGACTTTGTTTGTGTACCTAAGGACCGATCGTAGCCATTGGAAGATGGACTACGGCCTAATCAAGACACAAATGGGTAGGATGTCCTAAGCCAGGCTCACACACGTGATGCACATGTGTTCGTATACTACATGCATGTGTGGGTTAATCTGGGGGTAAGGCCAAGAGTTCCCTTAGCACGAATCCATGTTCGATATACTGTACCAGTGTCCGGCGTATCAGTACGTGAACAAGAGATCCGTTTACGTACCATAAAGGCACTAGGCTACGGGTGGAATGCTTCTCTAGCACAGAGGCACCAGGTGATGAAATCCCAGTCAACCATGCTAGATAACACTTCGGGTTCCAAAAATAGGATGTGTGTGCACGTGAGATGCAATAGTTTAGATGCGAGTGATGTAAGTGTGTGCAATAAGTTCGCGCAATCTATGATGCCTTCAGGTTTTTGTTAGATTAAGTTTGAGTAAAATGTGATGAGAAAATAAAACAAAACAAACTAATCTAAAAAGAATAGAGTTTAAATGAGCCAGTTAAAATAAATTCAAATGAATTATCTTTTAAAATTATAATGAAGTTAGGTGGTCTCCAGCAGAGTCGCCAAACTGTGGGACCCAATCCCGCGAGAGGGGTGGGGCGCGAGCCGCCACGCCTTCTCTTGGTCTCTCGTACCCACACGATTGGCGTGTGCATTTTATTATTGGTTTTAATTCATCTTTTATGTGGACTTGGGATCACTAAGGCAATCCGAATTCCACACAAAAGAGACTGACAGAGTCGCCACCTCGATGTGGGATCTAGGACACATAATTAACCAGAAATCTAGACTCGCTACCTGGTTACGAGAATGGAAGGTATGGAGAGTTATCCACCACATGCACCATTCCTGCCCGATAATCGGTATTCGATTCCAAAAGCTAACTCTTTTAAATTTATTTTTAAATGGCTCATTCAACTCTACGTTAATGTGCGAACTATGTGACATGCATCCTATGATCTAATTTCAATGTGAATCCTAAATGTGTATCTTGATTTCTTAATTTGTCTAGATTCAATCTAAGTGAAAGTTCTCCTAAAATTCTAATTTCATGGAAAGTCCTAAGTGATTTAGTTAAGCATTTACAAGAAAATTAATATACAAAACACCACGATTTGTTGTGGTGCCGACTCGCTGTTGGTATGCCATCAGACATCCAAGCTGCCTACGTACCCAAGCCTCACTGGGATCAGAGTCGACGTAGTTCGGTGCACCTAAGCTAAGCTACTTATGCCTAACTCAACTAAGACACCGATCTAGACTGATTTGACTGTTTCAACAGTTTTAAGATGAGTTATTTAATTCAAGTTGAGGATTTTATTATCCTAGGATTTCATCTAAGATGCTATATGATTCTTATCTTAATGCAAGTTGTTCCTTAGACTAATGCAGGTTAGCCTACATCCTAGTTTACTAGGCTTGTCCTAGGGAAAGATTGGGTGACTAGTGTAACTAGACCTATGGCACGGTTGCTATACATAGCAAACGTACGTGATGAGGCTGGACTCCTAACTCTAGGACTCCCTAAAACCTAGGACTCCCTAAAACCTAGGACACGACATGACGTAAGTGTTCCTAAATAGGGCTCTAATGGTTCTTATGACGGAAACCATAATCCAACGGTTCCGAGAGACACGAGATGAATCAATTTCAGTTCTTGAAGTTAATTAATTTCAGATTTCGAGGATTTTCGGTTTCTGGACATTTAAGGAATACCAATGGTTCTAGGGTTCACCAATTTCGGCCTTCAATGGCATCCAAAGGAGGAAATCGTGCACTCTTTCCTTGTGCAATTTAATACTTAGGTTATAGCATCTTATTGCCTGGCATATCTCAAGATTTCCATGGCATATCTCAAGATTTCCATGGACAGTGAACCTCGGAGCCAACAACATGCTATAGCTTAAATATTCAAATTGTCAAAGATCGAGTGCAATTGGGATACGATTATGGATGCACTGGCCATTTTTCCAGGAAAATCTAAAGATCCTAAAATTTCTGTTTCAATGGATTAAGGAGTGAACGTGTGACAGAATTGTAAGGTTCTTTAGAAGCTTTAAGATGATTTTTAATTAATTTCCGTTTTTCAGTGGATTTTATCAATTTTAAACCATATGAGTGATTTTACAAGTGAAATTATTGCAAACGAATTCAAAATGATTTGAAATTTCTGCAGCAACAAGATGTGATAGAATGTAGCTTATTGAAAGAGTTTTGCAGATTTTTACATTAAGCTCATATTTAATTTTGATTTAACAATAATAAGACCAGATTGCAAAAATAACACCGAAACTACTAGAAATAGAAATCTAAATTCATTGAAATTTCTACAGTAACAAGATATAAGTAAAAATAGCATGCTGTGAGATTTTAAGGAATTTTAGAAACCATTTACTATCAATTTCGGATTTTTCAATTTTCAGACCAGATTATGAATTAACACTACATTCCATATGAAAAAAGATCCAAATCACTTGAAACTTTTATAGAAACAAGAAATATGGAATATAAGACTACTGTAAAAATTTGTGAATTTTAAAGGTGATCTGCTGTCAGTAAAAATTCTCACAAAATCTGATAATTTTCAAAGAAAGCATAAAATAATATACCAAACAAAATCCAAAAATTCTCAAAAATTCAAGGTAGAATGTATCAGCATCATATTATTTTCCCACGAAATTTCATTATTTTTGGAATCTGTTTAGTATATATTTTATTTTTCTTCGTCGAAAAGATATTTTTGAAGAGTTTTCTATTTTTAAAACATGATTTTCGAGAAAATTACGACTCCAGAAAATGTCCTCTAACCTTGTTCTGATGTGATGAACACAAGAAAAATTTAAAATTCTAAAAAATAGGTCATCCTGAGATAGCTATTTTTTCGAATTTTGTAATTACTCAGCCATTATTTTAAATAAAATTCTATTCTTCACTCAAATTTTTGAAATCCCTTGATCCAATGTCCGATCCGATCCGATAGTTATTTTACTCTATTTAAGTAGAACATCGTATTAAATTTCGGGACGAAACAGATTTGAAACACTCATGCAGATCATGATTTTTAGCTCACATATATAATATTGAATTAAATTCAATTAAATGCTTAAAAGTCATGCAAAATACATGAAAAATACCAAACAATCTTGGAAAAATCTGAGAATCGTGTACCTACCTGTAGTCGAGATCCTGCCCAATCCGAGAGCCGAAAAATTCGAAAATCGCGCCGCCGCTCGATCCGCTCCGTTTCCTTCTTCTCTTTTTCTTTTTTTTTTCTTTTTCTCTCTGTGGAGAGAACGAGAGAGATGAATAGAGAACGAGAGAAAGTGAGAGAGAAAGGCCAAGAGAGGTGGAGTGAGAGGGGATGAAAGCCAAGGAACAGAGGGGTAACAATGGAGAGAAGAAAAAGAACAAAACAAGGAGGGATATGCACTCTGTTTTTCGAATGGGAGAGGGTGAGAGGGGATGGTGTGTGAGACCGAGAGTGATGAGAGGAGAGTGAGAGATAGAGATTATAGAGAGGGAGAGTAAGAAACAGATGAAAGTGAGAGAGGAGAGTGAGAAGAAGAAGAAAAACAGAGTATCGGTGAAAAACCGATACTCTGTTGTTTTCTTCTTCTTTTTTATATATTGTTTTTTTTAAGAGGCTGTTGTTGGGGGGTGGTAGATGAAGGAGAGTGAGGGAGAAGAGTTAAAGGGATGGAGGAGAGGCCGAATGGGAGAGTGAGGGAGAGGGGAAGCAGAGAGAATGAGAGAAAGAGAGAAAGAGGAGAAAACAGAGTATACCATACTCTGTTTTCACTTTTTTTTTCTTTTTTTTCTTCTTTCAGAAAACGAGAGAATCAGGCAGAGAGTTTGAGGGAGATCGAGAGAAAGAGTGATGGGGAGAGGGCAATGAAGATCGAGAGATGGGGAGAGTGCAATGGAATGAGCGAAAGAAAACACCGAGAGCTGTGGGAGGTGAAAGAAACCTTAGAAACAGATGGTTGTCCGCCATAATCCAAGGGCGAGAGTCGTGAGAAAAGGAGATCAAAAACCAAAATTCCTCAGGGGAGAGGGCCAACCATCCAGTCTTCAAGGCCACGAATCTTTTTTTCTTTTTTTATCCCCGATCCCTCCTCTTTTCGTAGGCACTTTCTCCCTTTTATTTTTCTTTTTCTTAAAATAGCCACATGCCATCTCTATTCATTACCAGCTTTCGACATTTTTTTTTTAAAAGGAGAAACAATCTCTCTCTCTCTCTCTAATATAGCTGCCCATGCTTCTATTTTGAAAGATACAAAAATCTTTACACGTTGGAAATAATTTTGGCCATCCTTCTAATATTTTCCTTCCTAGATGGTAATTCCCTATGTGAACAGACCTTCTAAACGGATTTATGCGCCCATAATTATTTAAAATTCAAGCCTTTTATTAGGGGTGGACCCACTATGCTTGTTGCACTGCATTTCTATCCTTCAACACAAATCTCAAATGGGTCCCACTTGATGAATGATTTTAAAGAGTGTGGAGTCAGTGGGATTGAGATTTTGGGTGTGAGAAACAGATGGTTGAAATCGTTCTACATTGGCTTTTGATCACTATGGACACCCCTCGGCAAAAAGAGAACTAATGCACTCTATATTGGAGGATCCCTTCTTTCAATCTTGGCCGAACTCCACTTTTTTTAAAAAAATATGTGCATCTTGGCATAATCCAAACCGTTCACTTTATTGGGCCACTATATAACTTGGTTACGCCGCTCAAACTGTTTCCAAAGGATGATCTTAGCTGCCCCCTTGATGGGCGTCTTTATGCTTTAGATCAAAGCCGGTTCAAAACTCATTTTTCACTAAAACAATATGCGGACCCCCTTGTTTGATCCAAATCTAAACAAATGCTCAATGCGGGCCCCCCAAACGGGTCTAAACTCTCTCGGCTTTAATTCTTGCGAACAACCCCTCTCAACAATTATCAGGACGACGCAAAACATGACAGAAATAACCAAAAAGATCGAGAAAACATAGGGGACGGACACCGAAATGGAAAACACTGAAAAAGACTGATAACAAGAACACTAACCTCTTTGTTGATTAAAGCAGAGCAAAATGGGGTGTCTACACTTATTTTCTTTAAAAAAATTAATTAACTCTTCTACTTGGGTCGAGTTTAAGTCCATTTTGATTTTTCACAGGAGATGTGCAATTCTTACCCAAACATGCTTTTCTTAAATTTGAATACAAAGGCTTCAAATTTAACTGTGGGGCCTTTTTGGGTGGTGGCTTGGGAAGGGGCGGAGACAGGGATCTTCCAAATTCTATTTGTTGGATGCTAAGGTCATCAGAAAAGGAGTCCCCTATATCTCTTGCATCCTCCAAACGTTCTTCATCCAGGCCTTCTTCAAATCCTGCATCCAAAATATTTTCACAGTTAGTCTTAGAAGAGGAGTGCAACATATTAATTTTCTCTTAAAAATTAGGTTGCTTACTTAATCTAAAAACATTAAAGTCCATGGAAGCATTTCCAAAAGTTAATTTCATTAAGCCATTTCTACAATTAATTAAGGCGTTGCTAGTGGTAAGGAAAGGCCTACCAAGAATGATAGGAATTTGATCCTTGATATTAGCAACGGGCTTAGTTTCTAGCACAATGAAATCTACAGGAAATAAGAACTCTCCTACTTTAACTAGGATATCCTCAACCATCCCTTTGGGTTTCTTCACTGATCTATCCGCCAACTGAAGAGTGACGGTGGTGGGTTTGAGGTCTCCTAATCTTAATTGTTTAAAAACAGAAAAAGGTAATAAATTCACACTGGCCCCTAAATCTAAAAGAGCATGATTAATATGAGTATTTCCAATAGTGCATGCAATGGTAGGACATCCCGGGTCCTTGTACTTAGCCACCATCTGTTGAAACAAGATGAAACTAATGTTTGCAGCCACGAATGCTTTCTTGGGTACATTAGACTTACGCTTTTGAGTGCACAAGTCTTTTAAAACTTTGGCATAAGTCGGGACTTGGAAAATCGCATCTAACAATGGAATATTAATGTGAAATTGTTTAAACATATTTAAAATTTTCTCAATAGCAGCCTCCTTCTTATTATTAGCAAGTCTCCTTGGAAAAGGAGCCTTGGGCATATATTCTTTTTCAGGTGGAGAAATTGCTTGCTTTTTTCTTACCTGTTCGGGCTCTTCTTCTGAGCCAGTGGAGGAGGAATCCTCCCTTACCTTAATTGGAGGTTCTTGAGCATCTTTAGAAGGTTCAGATCTGACCTTCTCCCTTTGATATTCTCTGCCACTCAATACAGCATTGCAGTGATCGAAGGGCTCCTGCGGCGCTATAACTGGTTGAATGGAATTCAACTGATTAGGCAGTTGTTGTTGAGTCACATTGAAGGGCACATTCCTTGGGCTAGGAATGGGTTGGCTTGGCATCTTCCCCTTTTTCCTCTCATGCAAAGTCGTAGCGAGTTGAAAATTTTGTTTCTCCATGTTATGTTGGCTCGTCGTGAAGGTACTCATGAGAAGTTCCACAGTTTTCTCTAAGGAAGCTATGCGGGCCGACTCCCCTTGTTTTTGAAAACTCGGTGGTTGTTGATTTGAAACATTATTTAAAATTGAGTTTTGAAAGGATGGGGAGGTGGCTAGGGATGGCCGAACATAAGTGAGAGGGAAGGTGGGTCTAGGTTGGCCGAATTGGCCTTGGCCTTGGCCTTAGAAATTGGTTGGCCCACCTTGGTAGCCCCCTTGGCTCTAAGAGAAATTGGGATGATTTCTCCATCCTGGATTGTAAGTACTACTATATTGATCATTGGAAAATATAGCATTCATGACATTGTCCGTGGCTTGGCACCAATTACACATAGGGACACTTTGATTCATTTGATTTACTTGTGCGATTCCCTTTACAACTATAGCTTCTAGCCTTTTGATTAGGCTATCTAATTGGGCCTTCATGGACACGGTACCCTCAATAAAGAATCACTTGGTTGATATAGCTCTTTCATTTTCTTGAGTGGATTCCCACTCACGGGTCTTTTCTGTCAAATCAAGCAAGAACTTCCATGCTTCGTCTTCATCCGTAAAGGATGTGAATCCCGTAGAGCACATGGACTCTAAAAGTTGTTTGGTTTGAAAATTAATGCCCTCATATATGATTTGGCACAAGTGCCACAAATCAAATTGGTGATGAGATTCTTGGAGTAAATCGTTGAATCTCTCCATAAACTTTGAAAACGACTCATGGGAAACCTGAATTGAAGAATATCATTTCTTAATTTGTTGGTTTTATGTGAAGGAAAAAGCTTCTTAAGAAATGCAACTGTAAACTCTTCCCAAGTGGTGATGGAGTTTGTGGGCAAACCATAAAGCCATTTTTTGGCTCCCTCTTTGAGTGAAAAGGTTACGAACCTCAATTTAACCGCATCATCCGTGAGTTGTTGTAGTTTAATTAAAGCACATACCTCTTCAAACTCTCTTAAAAATAAGTAGGCATCCTCAGAAGGAAGCCCGTGAAAGTGTGAGGAAGCATAGTGATAAATTGTGATTTTAACTTAAAATTATTGCCCTGAGCGGCTAACAATCGAATACAAGAAGGCTGTGTTGCTCGGGCAGGTTAGAAACGATCGCGAAGGGTTTTAGGAACTTTCCCTACTGCCATGGCTATTGGAATTGGTTAAATGCTCGTTTCTGTTTCTGATCAAATTACTCTCTCTAAACGGTTGACGGAGTTGTGCACCCAACATGCACTCATACACAGAAAATAGCCAAGTTAGAAAAGGAGTAACCAAGAACCAAAGTAAACAAATAACTTATTGAAACTAAAAGAAAAATAAAAATCACTTTGAATAATATAAGAATTAAAGTAACCGTACTCTTCCCCGGCAACGGCGCCAAAAACTTAATTGTGATATTAAATAACCGCCAGTGCACGGATCGCGTGTAGATATGGGTCGAACTCAAGGAAGAGAATTGTGATTCCTACCCTTCTACTATTCGGAAAATAAACTTACGATAAATTGTTGCCTGGAATGAACTCAGGATTTCCGTGGACAAAGTCCTCGGTGCCAACAATATATTTAAGTTTATTAACTAAATAGATATGGGTCGAAAATAATGTAAAAATGATTACCAATTCAACTCTTATATTTAGGTAAAGTGAACCAATGTTCTAATGATCTCTATTGATTACATATCTAATCAAATTAGAAAATCAAATTCTAAAAGGCTAAGTTAATTAGAAAATTGGTTGAAAAACTAAAATTGGAAATTACTTGCAAAAGTAATTTGGAATTGTGTAAAAGCCTTAATTCAATTTAATGAGTACTTAGGGCTAGAATCCACCATGGGTTTGGATTGAATAATCCATTAAACCAATTTTTTCATTGAATCGCATAATTCATAGTTATGTCTATGAGAGATAAGATCAAAGGATGCTATTTTCCATGAGTAATCTATCAACTATATTATCCAATTTTATTGAATATATAAGTATTTATAGTGTTCATCAGCAATTACTCATACGAAAGGGAAAAGCCAATGGCATGAGTGATTGGGATCTAACAATTACAAATCCTTATATATGTTATTTTTTTACTCCATTGAATTTAATTAAAAACCTTTCTCCTTCCCCATGGTTTCATCTAAACCCTAAGTAGGTTGGGTTTAGATACACATAGAGAAGGGGAAAGAATAAAAAATAGAGAAGATAATTGCTATTAAAGAACTTAGAAAGGAAAAGAAACAAAAAAAACTCTTCTTTAATTGAAATTATAAACAAAAATACATCACATTGAAATTGAGATAAAAGACAACAATAAATAAAACTTATTCTTTTTCTCCTTCAATGGTTGAATCCTTATCCTCCTTCAAGCCTTGATCTCGTCTTGGATTTAATCTTAGATGGTTAGATCAAAGAGAGATAGTGATTCCCCTTATTAATACGAGTCCAACGGATCCTACCACGCGCAAATAGAAGCTAACACGAAGAAGTTATGGTCTGTAGAAGTTTTAGAAGAAAAAAAATGCGAAAACGTGACAAGATGAGACGAGACAAAAAATTCAATAAGAAGAAAGAGAGTTCAAGAGAGATAGATATATATGACTTTGGGTAAGAAGAGTTGCTAAATTAAGGGATTGAAAAAGATGTAAGGTGGAGATTAAAAAGCTAATCTTAACAAACAAATGAAATGACAAGTTAAGGCTTGAATGTGCTTTCTATATCTCTTCTAAAAAAACATGGGTTACTTTCCTATTTTTTCTCTTTCCAAAGTTGTGTACAAAAGCTTCCAATTATATCCTCAATCAACTTTCTAAATGTTAGAAAGAAAATAATGGAAAGTTTCCAAGTTGAGGGATATGTGCATGAAACGACCAAATTGTCCCTATCCTTCGAATGAATTGCACAAATGCCACAATTATTTGCAAATTGCAAACCTACCCCTCCTTTGTAATACACATAAAACAACTAATAGTACCCTTCTCCCCTCTCGATCTCCATGAAATGATCCAAGCCCTCCAATTGACGGTCCACTATGTAAATTAATTGCACCCCAAAACTAGTCCAATGAGATGATCTGAACCATTAAATTGATGAATTCCAATGTGAATTTCAATCTTGCCAATGGTTGCACCTCTTGAATTGTTTTTGTGGGCTGATCTTAACCATCCAAACAACGGTCAACAACTGTGAATTAATTGCCCTTCCAAGCCCATTGCCATAAGACGATCTCAACTGCACAATTGTGATAATTGCTTGTACCTATTCAAATTATTTTTCAAAGCTATTCCGAACCAACCAATTGGTGGGCCATAAATGATCTAAACCCTTCAAGTGATGAAAAATTCATTGAATTTTCATCTCTTTAGCTCCATTTTCCACGAAAATTCAAGACTAACCCTGAAGCACAAAAAACAAGCAAATTACCTTAGTAGTACCGCTCTAAACATAAAATATGCATATTTTTCCTACCTACTATTCACACATAAATATGCTCATCATGCTACTTGTATGACTTCAGCTTGTTTTTACATTTGGTGGGAAATGATATTAGTTTAGCTATGCTGGGGTAATTACATTTTCAATGAGCTTGCAAATTTTCTAGAAACTGAAATAAGTGGATTTATAAACATTAAAAAGGAAACATCCAGGTGTAAGCATTAAAACAGCGACGAGTTGACGCCATTTCTCTGTTCTGTTGGCTGCAATGCTTTATGGAAGATTATAAAAACAAATTGGGGACTATTGAGATATTAAAATGACAAGGTAGGATAGTTCAGGTATAATTTGCATATTAGTTTATTAAGGAGTTGTAGAACATGTAAAAAACTCAAATTTTTCTATCGGTTGAGAAGTTCACATTTAAGCTCGTTACTTTGTGAAATTTAGGTGATCTTTATTGACTTCACTTTTATGCTTATTAACTTACCTTTAGCTCAATTCGGTAATGTACTTATCTTCCATCAATGTTATATATGTTGTTGTGCTTTTTAGATTTCGATTTTTACTGATTACCTGCTTACTACTTGTTTAGTCATAGTATTTACTTGCTCATCATATACCTGCTTAGCTATAGCTCTTTATTATTTACCTGCTTATTATCTCTTGCTTATCTGTTAGTTGTAGCTCTTGGTCCCCATTACATGATTTTTGCCTAAAATAAATGGCATAAGAGACCGAATGCGCTCGGGCGAGTGGGATGCCTAACACCTTCCCCTCTTGTAACTAGGCACGGACCCTTTCTTCTCTGCTTATCCATTGCAACATAGTATATTTTATGGGTTCCAGGGCCTTAATCCCTGGATGGCCTCTCTTTTTTCTATTTAGGTACATCTTGGTTATGAGTTCTACTCTGAATCAAGAGGTATCGCTTTACTACCTAACTCATGCTGTGAGGGCCCTATTTCGAGAGGTCCTCAACAAAGCTCTCCTTCTCATGTTGAGATCGAGGATGAGGGGGATCCGTCCCCACCCGTCCAAGATCGCGGGTCCACTTGTCGCATGGATCCCACCCAAATTCGTCCCATGTGGGTCCACTTATCCAATTCAAATTCCCATTGAATTTCACATTTAATTCACAATTAAATGATGCAATCCAATCCTATCCAATAGGACTTAAGCTCCAATATATTTTCTGATATTCCCAAAATACCCTTATGGTTGATACTTAATCATTTTGCTATTTTCAATGTATCCCATAGTGCAAATACACTATATACAATGCGTATATCCTTTCAACGCATCCAATGGCATGAAACTAGTTCGTGTAAGCAACCAAATAAATACGGGACCTCTATCTAATAGATAATAATAGGCTAATCGAGTGGTGAGTGGGATCGTAGCAAGGATTCAACGGTAGATCCTGCATAACCCACAAGTGGGCCCCATTGAGATTATTGCTCCGTAGCCAACGCTACAATCGCATTGAGTCAGTGGCCTCCATCGAGACGTAACCCTGAAGATAACTATCAAATCATCATACCCTTAATCACATCAAATGTGAAAGTCCTTTCTCCAAGTCCACATCTACTGAGTTGAGTCCTACGCGGGGTGGACATCAACTACCCCCTTGGCTCATTCACGGTATACATTTTAGTCAAGCAATGTTGGCTCGCAAATGCATTTGCTAAAATCATTTCAAAACTAATTTTGTTAAAACCTTTTGATAAACACTATATCAAATCCACCTGGCCAGGTTTTTTTTAGGCCTACTGCTCTGACCAAAACCGTAGATTATGAAATAGGTGGAGAATTCCATGTCGGGTATCACTATTGACCTCGAAGGTTTGTCCAACACTTCAGTACTACCCTCTAGTGACTCCAAGAGAATCACGGTTAGATAAACCAAGAATGAGAGACTCGCCAACAAACCTGTAAGCCCAATGGTTTCCACCTTGGCATTCCCATCTTCTTTTGATGATTCCAATACACAAGTGATTTTATATCACTAATGTGTTTGAATGTCTAAGTTGTAGATCATGATTGTATTAAGACAAGATTGCTTGGATTAAGGCCAAGAAGCTCTCATTGGACCGCATTAGGAAGGCCAAAGACATCGAAGATCCAAGACGCATAAAAACTTGAAGCATCGCAATTGAAGATCGAAGTCGTTTTAGAATGTAAATATCCAATCCTAGTTTAGATTTTAAGAGGCATAAATAAGTATCCACACACCCTAAATGCTTAAGTGGTTGTCCTTGTGGTGTTCCAATAATTTGGAACCCTCATAACAATCCCACTTGGTGAAGATTTGGAAGCCCAAAACAAATATGAAACAAGAATTGAAAATCTGCTGGAAATAGGCTTCTCGGAACTCCGAGAGAATGCTCAGAGCTCCGAGCTCGGAACTCTGAGAAATTCCTCAGAGCTCCGAGATTTGGTCCAGTAACATTTTCTTATCTTCTGTTTCATTTCCCAGAACTCCGAGAGAAATTCTCGGAACTTCGAGAATTTCTGGGAACTCCGAGAAAATCTCTCGGAACTCCAAGACCACTAGTTTGGGAACAATATTATAGCCGTTGGGGTTTTTCCCAGAATTACCACTATGCCACCAAATGGTCATATTTTGGGTTTTCTATATATATGGGTATTCTAAACTTCCCAACCATCAATCCTAACACTCTAAAAATCTATTGGAATATCCTAAGAGTGTATTAAGCTTGTTTATGCCTCTCATCCTCTAGAATTAAGATTTGGATCATAGGCTTCAAATTTGTACATCATCTACAAACCTTGTAAACCCTTGTGAGGGATATTTTGTTATTTCTTTCATGTTCAAACGATTCTATTTGGGCGAGTGTTCGGAGAAGCGGAGCCCACTCTCCGTGGTGAGGATTGCCACCAAGGTTAAAGGTAATTGAAATTGTAATTGGCACCGATCTTTGCCTAAGTTAAGAAGATCAACATAGTGAAGCCATCAACGAGTTTGGTTGGTGGAGTGGAGTAGGCCTCGCTTTTTTAGGACCGAACCACTTTAAATCTCGAGTGCACTTTCTCGTATCTCTTGCTTTATATTTGCATTGCACTTATAATTTAACTTGTGTGCTTAATTGCCTTTTTGATCTCTTAAATCTTCAAAATTGGGTTAGAGTTTTCAAAAGCTTAAAACTTGTTAGGAACTTAATTTTCCCTCCTCATTAGTTGCCATTAGAATAGTACTCGAGCCTTCCCTTGGAATTTCACTTGGTATCAAAGCCTTGGCTCTTAAAAGATTTTCTTTTCTTAAATTCTTTGGTAAATTATTTTTTAAATTTTAACAAGGGAAAGAACATAAGATCATTGGCAACTTTCTAATTGTGAAATGGCAAACATAAATGGAACCGGACTTCCGGAAGGCCATTCCACAACTAGACCTCCTTTCTTTGATGGGTCCAACTATGGATATTGGAAGACAAGGATGCGCATCTATCTTCTCTCTATAGATGTGGAGCTTTGGCATATTGTTGGAAATTGATACACTTTGCCTTCCAAACCATTTGAAGAATGGAATGTTATAGAGAAAAGGCATGCAAATTTAAATTACAAAGCTATAAACTCTTTGTTTTGCGCCTTATCTACGGAGGAGTTTAATAGAGTAGCTCTCTTTGATTCCGCCAAGGTTATTTGGGATACTCTTGCCGTTACCCATGAGGGAACATCACAAGTCAAGGATTCCAAAATAAACTTGTTAAAGAGCAAATATGAAATGTTTAGAATGGGTCAAAATGAAAGTATTTCCGAAATGTATACCCGATTTTCTAAAATATCAAATGAATTAGCTAATCTTGGTAAATCTTATCCTACTGATGAGCTTGTGGGTAAGTTGCTTAGGTCACTTCCTCCACATTGGGATCCAAAGGTCACCGCCATACAAGAATCAAAGGATCTCAAGACTTTAACTATGGAGGAGCTTGTAGGATCTCTTATCACTCATGAGATGCTCCTCACTAGCCGACAAGAGGAGAAGAAGCCAAAAGAGAAAGAAAAAGAGAGTAGATCCTTAGCACTCAAGGTGAAAGCGGACTCATCCTCCTCAAGTGAGGCGGATAGTGATAAAGAAGAGGCTTTAAAAAAATTTAAAAGCTTATGGAGAAAGAAGCACAAAAAAGACAAAAAGAAGAAGAAAGAAGAAAGTGAAGTAGAAGGAGGAATAAGATGCTATAATTGAAAGAAGACGGAACACAAAAGACCAGAGTGCCATCTTCTCAACTCATCTTCCTCGAAGTACAAGGGAAAGAAGAAGGATTGGAAGAAGAACAAGGGTCTTGTAGCCGCTTGGGATGCTTCTAGCACTTCGGGAAAAAGCTCAAGTGAAGGGGAAACTAAAAGGGATGATCTTTGCTTCATGGCACTCACCCATGAAGATGAGGTAAATTCCAACCCCTCTTGTAATTCATCAAGTAGTGATAGTGGAGACATATCTTATGATGAATTTGTGCATTACCTTGCATTCTCAAATTTCAAAAAATAAAGTTCTTAAAAAATCTATTTCAAAATTAGAAAATGAACTTGATGTTTTGAAAAATGAATCTTCTTCTTCCAAATCTCAAGCTAAAGTAAAAATTGAAAATTTTAGACTTGAGATTGAAACCCTTAAGGGTAGTTTGGATGAGAAATCTTGCCAAATTGCTAAACTCCAAAATGTGGCAAGCTCTTCCAAATCGTATAAAGATGACTCTAATGATTTTTTAAATCAAATAACACATCTTCATAATGAAAATGAAAGGTTAAGATTATGTCTTCATGGATTCCTAAATGGTGATAAAATTATTGACATAATCTTGAAGAAGGCTAGTCATAGACCAAATCATGTATTTTATGATAGGACTAGTCTATCTAACCCTCATGTTAGATGCCATTATTGTGGAATCAATGGTCACTACCAATTCCAATGTGCATCTAAGATTAGGGATTGTGGTGGAACCATGAAAGCTTGGGTTCCTAAAGCCCCCCATATGATTCTCTTCATATGTGTTTAGATTAGGGGGAGCTTAAAATTGAATATATTTTTATGGTTATTTAAATATCCCCTCTTGTGTTGAATAAAAACTCTAAATAGAGGGAGTTCTATGTTTGTCTTTTTCCTTGAAAAATGGGGAGCTTAAAATTGAAAATTTTATCCCTTTGATTTTCTTTTACCCTATCTTTTTTATTAATGCCAAAGGGGGACAAAAATCTAGTGTAAGGAAATATATGTATGCTTTTATTGGAAAATCTCTTGTGCTTGTCATCATAAAAAATGGGGAGATTGTAAGCCAAATGGTTCCCACCTTGGCATCTTCTTTTGATGATTCCAATACACAAGTGATTTTATATCACTAATGTGTTTGAATGTCTAAGTTGTAGATCATGATTGTATTAAGACAAGATTGCTTGGATTAAGGCCAAGAAGCTCTCATTGGACCGCATTAGGAAGGCCAAAGACAACGAAGATCCAAGACGCATAAAGACTTGAAGCATCGCAATTGAAGATCGAAGTCGTTTTAGAATATAAAGATCCAATCCTAGTTTAGATTTTAAGAGGCATAAATAAGTATCCACACACCCTAAATGCTTAAGTGGTTGTCCTTGTGGTGTTCCAACAATTTGGAACCCTCATAACAATCCCACTTAGTGAAAATTTGGAAGCCCAAAACAAATATGAAACAAGAATTGAAAATCTGCTGGAAATAGGCTTCTCGGAACTCCGAGAAAATGCTCGGAGCTTCGAGCTCGGAACTCCGAGAAATTCCTCTGAGCTCCGAGCTCGGAACTCCGAGAAATTCCTCGGAGCTCCGAGATTTGGTCCAGTAACATTTTCTTATCTTCTGTTTCATTTCCCGGAACTCCGAGAGAAATCTTCGGAACTCCGAGACCACTAGTTTGGGAACGATATTATAGCCAGTCCTCGCGTTTTGAGGACCGAACCACTTTAAATCTTGGGTGCACTCTCTCTTATCTCTTGCTTTATATTTGCATTGCACTTAGGATTTAACTTGTGTGCTTAATTGCCTTTTTGATCTCTTAAATCTTCAAAATTGGGTTAATATTTTCAAAAGCTTAAAACTTGTTAGGAACCTAATTTTCCCTCCTCATTAGTTGCCATTAGAATAGTACTCGGGACCTACCCTTGGAATTTCATGTCGGGTATCACTATTGACCTCGAAGGTTTGTCCAACACTCCAGTACTACCCTCTAGTGACTCCAAGAGAATCACGGTTAGATAGACCAAGAATGAGAGACTCGCCAACAAACCAATATGACCCCCTTGGCAAGATAGATGCTAGCTGTATACAGGAGGAGGTGTCCAACCTCAACTATGGACTATTAAGGTCTACAAAGAACTAGAATCCCATATCTCCTTGCTCCCTAGAATCTGTGAATCCATGAGCATGGGTTTCGTACTTTGCTACCTAAGGACAAATACGTGTCAATAACAAGTAGCATTTCACACATATTTAATCTTTTAGACTGAAATCCGAGGGGTGACTCGGTTTGGCAACCTAGAGGGGGGGTGAATAGGATGTTTATAAAACTTTTACCTTTTAAAAACTTTTACTAATTTCACCCTAGTTTTATCCCTTGTTTAATTAAGTTTGAAATGGTTGAACTTAAAACAATAATACAAATTAATATAAGTTCAAAACCCTTTTTGATTAGCAAACTTAATTAGGTGATTTAATAGCCTAGTTAGCAAGGTTAAGATTATTTAATTAAAATCAAGATGCTAACTACTCACTCAATTCTAAATATGTAAAAATGCAAGCACAAATAAATAAGAGAGTGAGAGGGAGTGAGAGAAATACCAATCACACAAGTGACACAAAGATTTATAGTGGTTCGGCAAACGGCCTACTCCACTCTACTCAAGGTCGCACTTGAGGATTTCCACTATTGAAACCTCCACGACGCCCGGCTCCGAGGCTTTTACACTCTAAGGGAATTAAATGAGGATGCCCTTCCACCTTTACAATGACTCTCCTACTTCGCCGAGTTCTAAGCGCTCCACCCAAGGGAATTAACACCGGATGCCCTTCCACCTTTCTTGTCTCTCCTACACCGCCGAGATCTAAGCGCTTTTCGAAGAAGATAGATAGCTTTGCCTCTAAGTAGGCTACAATGCACAATGAAGCTCTCACAATGTTCTCTAAGAAATAAACAAGTTTAAGCCTAAACCAATCTCAAATGATTTTCACTAATCAAGGCACAATGAGTTTGGTTGAGAGAAATTAACCCAAAAATGATTGCAAGTGTGTTTCTAGGGTTTCTTAGAGTTGGACAATGTTCATCTTAATGTTTTGAAACCATACAACTTGTATATATAGGTTCCCAACTCAATATGACCGTTTGAGGGGCAAAGTGGTACTTTTAGGGTCAAAAAATCCACTAGCCGTTGTAGCCGCAACGGCTATAATTTTTTGTCCCTGACTGTTTTCTCGGAGCTCCGAGAGATTTCTCGGAGTTCCGAGCTCGGAGTTCCGAGAAAATTCTCGGAGCTCCGAGACTGGTTTTCCAGCAGGATGTTCCTAACTTGTAAAATTCATATCTCCCTCATTTCTCGTCGGATTTTGACGTTCTTATACTCTACGGATATGAGAAAAATGAGAGCTATCTGTTAAAAATATTTTAAATAAGTTTTGATAGGATTTAGTTGCTGGTCCAGGTTGTTGCTTCGGAACTTTATTTTGTTCAATGTTGGGTTGAATGCCATATGGGTCCCAACATGTTGGTACACCACCATGGCCATTCACTTATCCATTTAAGTCCTTAAAGGGTGTGTTAGTCTCTTTGAAAAACATATTTTAGGGGTTTTAAGATGTGCCTTGATAAGAGAAAACACAAGAGAGATAGGTGATACAATCTACCATTTTTACCACTCTCTTGAATGAACTCTTGAGGTAGCCATTGCTTGATCTTCTCTTTGAGTGCATGGCTTGCTTTGGGATCTTCAAGGTTGAGCTTCTTTGCTTGACACCTTCAAAGGATGATGCCACCATTTGGTTCAAGCTCATTTGCAAGTTGTTGATCCACAAGCTTTGGCCTTCATTGATCTTCCTTTGCTTGTTCAATGCTTTGAGATGGTTGTGTGGAACTTCTCCTTGGTCCTCCAAGGTGTGATTGGTCCAAGTATGTTCCAAGCTCCTTTGCCATTGTGTTTGGTTCATCTTTAAGCATAGGCCAACAATGGTGTGTGCTAGCATGGATTGACATATGAATTCCCTGTGTATAGCACAACACTCAAGGCAAACAATTAATCCATAAACGACTAATCAATTTGCGTTTATTAATCATCAAAACAAGATGATTGAATGAACCCATGGGGAACCCTTGGGCTTACAGTTACACATTAATTGTCATGAAAAGAAATTTTTATTGATTAACATGCGAAATATACTGGGTTTTAGAGCACCTACTCTAACATTTCCCTCCCAGAATGCTTCGATTACTGCCAAGAAATTAAGGCAAATGGGTCAGTACCGGGCAACCTCTCAAAAGCTTACCTACTTCCTTGACTTGTATAACGAGACAAGAAAGTAGGGGGGAGAATGTTAGGGGGAAAATCGGTATACCCGGTACCGACCCTCACACCGAACCATGGCACACAACCGGTTCAATGAGAGCTCTTACAGGGGCACAATCGGTACCGACTCTCAAAAGGAATCAGACATGATTGCGGAAATCCCACCACAAAATGACTAATCTGGGTAACCGTTACGCCTAATACGCTCCACACAAATTCGAAAGTTCCCGCCAAGGCCACAACCCTCCATCTCCGCCCAGAATTCTAGGGAATCACGCCCCCACGATTATAACTGCCGCCCATCACGCCCCACGTGGACAAAATCAATGAAATGATTGGCGCCATGGACATCGTGGGTCTCCTCCCCTATAAAAGGGCATCTACGCACTCAAGCAGGGGATGGAAAAAACCAATTCTTCACCACTGGTTTGGTAACTTGTCTTGGCCCTCCTCCCATTCATCATTCATTATCTATGTTGCCCATCCCTGACTTGAGTGTCGAAGTGGCCGCCCGAAGCCACAACTCCGGGCCCACTGACGCTCTTTCTGTGAACGCAGGATCTCAGGCTCGACCAGGCTAGTTCGTGCGATTGGATTTTGGGTGCCATCGGGTATTGTGCCCTGGAAGTTGTTGGAGGAAAATATATTTTCATACTACTTTACTGATATGATTCGTTGTTCAATGACATGCCCTTTTGATTGGTAACTCTCAATTCTCTTCGAATATATGAAACCTCTGATAGCTTTAGCCTTTGATTTGGATCTTGCAAGCTTACCCCTCATTAATTATAATATATTAAATTTTGTACTCATTGATAACCTATGATTTTGTATTGAATATGTGACCCTTCTTAATATAAGAACCTTTTGATCATTGTATACCCAACTATTCTGGAAAATCTTGTGGAACCAATTTGAATCACAATTTTTGAAACTTTGTACGTACCTTTGGACCTTGTGTATATGTGGACACTTTTTGTGGAGGCTTAGGTTTATATGTGAACTATAAGGGCCCACACCAATGGGAGTTATACGTTGGCTTTTGGGTCCCGTCAGTAGGTGGTATTCGCTGACCCTGTCGATATGTATATGAACTTAGAAACTAGTTTTGAACTCCGGGCAGTTAAATAAAATAACATGCTTTTTAGGCTAAGCGACCTTTGGGTGGATTTGTACCTTTGAGTTCTTTCAGTAATCTCTTGAGACTTTGTGGCTTCCCTCCATTGGGACCCTCTTTGATATAATACTTGAAATATGACTTTGTGGACTTTATTTCTTAGTTATTGTATTTGCACCTGCAAGCTTTGTTTACCTATTGACCCTCTCTATGTAGCATGTTTTGACCCCACTTTTGTAGTGCATCATTATGTGCCAAGCTTTGCCGGGATTGTGGTCTATCATTTTCAGACATTGACCCTCGTGGAGCAGACGAGGGAGCGCAGGCGTGACTTTTCGATTTTCAGCTTTAGTTGACTCTTATAGTTATTAGACAGTGAGCATTGTTTAGGCATTATTGAGACTATGCTATTTTATTTCATTATTGATTATTGGGGAGAGTGAGAAAAGGATTAAATATTAGATTATTTGGAATATTTATGCAAATTTGGACCTTTATAGATGCTATGATATGAATGGTTTTGTTATCGCTTTGTAAGCCTTATATGCTTGTAAGGTTTTCTTGCAGGTATACGGCACTGTTGTTTTCCCAGGTCTTATGTGTGTGGCTTGGGGTGTGAAAACCGGAAAGGTGATCAGAACCAACCAACGGGACACCATGTGTCCTAGAAAGACGACCAATCAACGATGGGGGCACCGTCGTCTGGAGAGAAAACCGGCCAATAACGGGGGGACAGCACGTTGCCAGGAGAGATAATTAACCAACAACGGGGGACACCGTCGTCTAGAGAGACAAGCGACCAAAGACGACAGACATCATATCGCCCGAAGAGATAACCAACCAACGACGAGAGACACCATCGTTTGGAGAGACAATCGACCAACGATCGAGGACAGCACATCGCCTGGGGAGACAATCAACTAATGACGGGGGACACCGTCGTCTGGAGAGACAACCGACCAACAATGGGGGATACCACATCGTCCGAAGAGACAACGGACCAACGACTGCGGACACCATGTCGCCTGAAGAGATGAGGTTGAAAACAGCACTAACGACCAGGCATATAGCCTGAGATAATGACAATTTGATTGCAACGCAAACCACGATGAATTCGTAAAACTACACAAGATAACTACACCCGTGTAGAAGAAATCGACCAAGAACACAAAGAAGGAACAACGAACAATCAGGAGAAGAAACTAACAATGCAAAGGATGAATAATGAGTAGAAGAAATCAAGCAACAAGAATTGTGAACAACATCAACTAGAGAAGATAACAAGACAAATGAGGAAGAGCAATCAACAACAAGAAGAGAATAATAAGACAATACAAATACCAACAACACACCACTCCATCCTAGGAAGTACATGAGGCCTACAACACTCCCCCTCTAGTTGAGGCTGAAGGCCTTCAACTTGCAATGAAAAGAAGAACTTCAAGGGACAGCATCCCTCTTGGACATTTAACCAAAAAGTTGGTAGGCACCGTTGAGATTAAGATAAAAGACAGAGAATAGAATGAATATAGATTAGAGAACAAAGATTAGGATGGAGTGAATGAGGGGTTGAGACTCAAAATGGGAAAAAAAGAAGGGATTTAAACCATAAATAATGGAGGTTTATGAAACTAAGAAGAACTCAACAATTGACTAAGAACAAAAAATAACAAGATATATAGAAAAAGGAAAGAGATTTATGGAGTTAGAACCAAAAAAGAACAAGCTAAGATGCTATGATGGAGTAAAGAAAGGAAAAGAATGGATCTTTTTTGGTTTTCTTTTCTTTGTTTTGGGTGGATGGATTTACAAGAGAGGTTTGGGTTTGGGGACTCACAAGAATGGGTTCGGTTAAGGGATTTAGAGATTGGGATTCAGGATTTGGGGTTATAGATAGAGATTTAGGGTTTGGGAATGCCAAAAGGAATTTGGGAAGAACATTTTTTTCTTCCTCAAATGGAATTCAAAAGAGAAAGAAAGGGAGGAATAAGGGATTTGGGGTTGAGATATGGGATTTGGAGATGGGAAAAATGTATTTAGGGTTGATATTTGGAGATTGGGGATTTGGATGGAAACTTGGGGGATAAAAAGAGGGTAGATATGGCAACAAGGATGTGGATTGGGAGTTTTGGGTTGGGATCGAGGGTTTACGGTTAAGCCATATGGGGTGGGAGAGAGATTACGTCAAAAAGAGAGTGGAGAGAGAGATGGGTTTACGACAGTGATGGTTTGTGGGGATTTATGGCAACCCTAAAAAAGGGGGTTTAAGAAGAGGAATGGAGAGGATGGAGAATCTCCACTGCGAAGTCCTCCCATGTAAATGATGTATTTATAGGCCCGAAGTAGGGCAACCTCGTACAAAGACTACAATACCCCTCATACTACAAGTAATGACTAAACTACTCTTACAAGTAAGACTTCAAGTAGGGCCCATTGAACATCTTTTAACTACCAAGCTTTTACATAAACACCACTACGTCACTTATGCAAGCTATTCCTTTCTACAAAATGACCGAACCTTGTAGCATTACTAAGAAAGGGTTGATGTATCCGTGCTATATTGAAGATCCTGACCAAGGTAGATACTGTAATTTGTTGCATTTTCTTTGTATGAAGTCAATAAATGATGACTGGTGGGTTGTTATTCGAATTTTGTCTTCATCCATACTGTAATTTAAAATCTTTGTGTCATTACTTGTTTATTGGCTCTTACCTTTTTTGTGTTATGCTTCTAATCACGAATCATGATATGATACTTCCATTTTGCAGTTTCCAATTGATTTATACCAGAGCGACAAGATAAACCAATTTAAAAAAGTGGTCTTGGAAAGGTCTCACACCTCACGGAGCATTCACTTTCATTGTTGTACTTAGAAATACTAGAATTGCTAGTGTAATGTTAATGCTTTTCTTGTGCAGGTTATTATGTTTTGTCCAAATCCAATGAATAGATCATACCCAACATAAGACTTGCCAAGGATTTGGTGGATAAATGGT
Organism: Tasmannia lanceolata; assembly: GCF_043159265.1. NCBI lineage: Eukaryota > Viridiplantae > Streptophyta > Magnoliopsida > Canellales > Winteraceae > Tasmannia > Tasmannia lanceolata. The sequence goes on along the minus strand of NW_027518684.1, from coordinate 28,108,516 downwards.
TAAGAACACAAAATCTTAATAAATGGGTTGGAAATTACTTCCTGTGAGTTCTCTTTATATATAAACATGATGTTTTTTAATGGTTATATAAACTAATCTTTTTATGTTAGTAATGGATGAACTTACGGAGGGCATCCAGGATGAGATGCCATGGTGCATGTTATTTGCAGATGACATAGTATTAATTAACGAAATCAATGCAGGAGTAAATGCTAAGTTAGGGTAATGGAGAACTATTTTGGAATCCAAAGGTTGTAGACAGAGTAGGACTAAGACAGAGCATATAGTATACAACTTTAGTAATGTAAGAAGGAGGGACGAGGATGTAGAAAATATGACCAGACAGGAGGTACCTAAGAGGGATATCTTTCGCTATCGTGGTTCAATTCTACATGAGGAAGGAGATATTGAAGAGGATGTTAGCCATAGAATAAGAGCAGGTTGGTTGAAGTTGAAGCTTGCCTCAGGAGTTCTTTGCCACCGTAAAATCCCTAGCAAGTTGAAGGGAAAGTTTCATAAGACAGCTGTGAGGCCAACCATGCTGTACGGCTCAGAATGTTGAGCCACCAAGAAGCAGCATGTGCATATGATGAGTGTAGCGAAGATGCGAATGCTTAGATGGATGTGCGACCACACAAGGTTAGATAGAATTAAAAATGAAGACATTCATAAAAAGGTGGGAGTGACACCAATTGAGAAGAAGATGAGAGAGCACCGCTTAAGATGGTTCGGACATATCAAACATAGGCCATTGGATGCTCCAGTGAGAAGAGGCGACTCGTGCCAAGTTGATGGAGTAAAAAGAAGTAGGGGCAAACCGAAAACAACTTGGGTAGAAACAGTGAGGAAATACTTGATAACTAGGAACATAATAGAGAACATGACCTTGTATACGAGAGAATGGAAGAAAATGATGCATGTAGATGAATCCAACTAGTGTCAGGATTAGACTTAGTCGTTTTGAGGCCAGGTAGATTCTTTCACCTTCATCATGAAAATTTTCTAAAGGATTCATTAGCCGACCTCAATTGGTTTGGGACAAAGGCTTAGTTGAGTTGAGAATGGTTATATAGACATGATGTTGTTACTTTACTTTATTCACTAGTTCATATACGCTCAATAGAAGTTTTGATTTGTCAATGGTGAGCACATGTTTCTTCCCATGTCTGAAATTTCACGAGCAAAAGGGGAAAAGAATGTTGAACTCAAATGATTGCTCTTTGGGTCCATTAACCAACATAATGTTTATATATAGCCACCTAAGAGTTAGAGTAAAATAAAGGTATTAAGGCTAATCCATTCCTGTAGATATTACCTGAAAACCCCTCAAAATATCATAATAATGATAGTATTATTGACGTCCAATAGATCATGCCTTCTGGAAATAATAGTCTTTTTGAGTAATTTGTTTATGCGGAACTGACAATTTAATGACCAAGAATTCTGATTTCAGGTTATTGTTCATTCTTGTATCATGGGCACATGTGATGTATGTATCTGCATGGCACATGTGCTTCCATTCTAATGTATTTCCTAAGTAAATGAAGGTTAGCTCATCCTTGGCTATTTATGGATCTATTGCCAGTCTTATTTGGATTGTTCCATTTTGTAATGACATTCTTGAAGAAGGTTGGAAAATATTAAGCTTTAAAAACTAAACACAAGTAATTGAATTGATAATTACTTACAAACTATGATAGGTTTCATCGATTCTATTGCTCTCTTTTTTTGAATGGTTCAATTATATAGCTTGTTATATTCAGATATGTTCCATTTTGTAATGACATTCTTGAAGAAGGTTGGAAATAACAGTCAAATAAGTAGTTTTTTCTTTTTCAGTTTTTTCGTAATTTTTTTTCTATAAAAGGCCATTACTGGCAGCGGGTAACTCAACCCAACAAAGCCTTTGTCCCAAACTAGTTGGGGTTAGCTAAATGAATTATTTAGAAAAATTTCATGAAGAAGGTGAAAGGAATCTACCTAGCTCTAATCCTGGCTCTAGTTAGGTTCTTCTACGTGGATCATTTTCTTTCATTCTATCATATCCAAGGTCATGTTCTCTGTTATGTTCCTAGCTATCAAGTCTTTCCTCACTGTTTCTACCCAAGTTGTTTTCGGTCTGCCCCTACCTCTTTTTACTCCATCAATTTGGCACGAGTCGCCTCTCATCACCGGAGCATCCAAAGGCCTATGTCCAAACCATCTTAAGTTGTGCTCTCTTATCTTCTCCTCAATTGGTACCACGCCCACCTTTTTACAAATGTCTTCATTTTTAATTCTATCTAACCTTGTGTGGCCACACATCCATCTAAGCATTTGCAACTTCGCTACACTCATCTTATGCACATGCTGCTTCTTGGTGGCCCAACATTCTGAGCCGTATAGCATGGCTGGCCTCACAGCTGTCTTATAAAACTTTCCCTTCAACTTGGTAGGGATTTTACGGTCTCACAGATCTCCTGAGGAAAGCTTCCACTTCAACTAGCCTGCACTTATTCTATGAAGACTTGTTTGTGATGACTTTTGTAGTGAGAAGTGATGAATAAAAAGGCGGCGCTCCAACTAGATTTTCGGGGAACTTTTGTGGCGCTCTGATTCCTCAATCAATCTTTCCGGCTAATTCGACGGAAAATTAGAATGAGGGGATCGAACAAGGCCTTTAAAACCATGATATCTCTCTGAAATCTCTCCGACGAATTTTCCGGTCAGATTCCGATGAGCTCTGGCAAGGTCTTCCTTTCTCTTTTCTCAGAAAGTAGTGAATTTCCAAAATTTAGAAGAAAATTAAATGGAAAATAAAAAAGAATCCAAAAGTCCTTGCATGAATAGAACTAGGGTCTATTTTTAGGCATAAATGAGGGGAAAAAATTCCCGCACAAATTTTAAAAAGTGGTTACAGATCATGTTTTCGTACGATTGGAATTTCGTACAGATATTTCGTACACATTGGGGGTGTACGAATACAAATTTCGAACAGAACAAATTTTATCAAACTTCTAGAATTTCGTACATTTAAGAAATCCACGAAATTATTTTCGTACATAATTAAATGTACGAAAACTCTAACAAATACTGTCTAGGCATAGCAACTGGCTAGATTCTGCTGTTTTGCTAGTTTTCGTAGATCTAAGGTATGCAAGCTTAGGGCTATAATTGCAAACTAGTTTAGGTCAAGTTTGTGAGGAGTTTGGATGATATTTGGGATCAAGCAAAGGGTTTGAATTGGGAATTCTTCCACGTTTTGGCTTACAATAGATAATAATTCTACCATCCAGGGAATGCCAAAACTCCCTGGTTCTCATGCTAGAGATACAATATCATAGGAATGAGCATTCCCTCCAAACATGGGAATGCCAAAACTCCCTGGTTCTCATGCTAGAGATACAATATCATAGGAATGAGCATTCCCCCCAAACATGGATTCATCATTGGAATCATCATCACGCCAAATTATCGTCATTCTGATCTTGGAAAAATGGGGTGTCTTCAGATATACATCGAGATGCGATTAGGGGCAATTTAGTAATTTGACCGCTCGCCTTTGGGGCAACCCCCGGGTGGGGGTCGCTTGCCTAGGTGCGATTGTAGTTGGACTACAGAGCAAGGTTGCAGTGGGCCTTTAGGGTCTTGCAGGATGGGCTATCGGATCCCTACGACAATACCACTCGTAATTTATTTGACCAGTTAGACTTCTTTGGGAATTCGGTTTCAGATTTATAGATTGCAAGGACATGGTGTATATTTAATATTTATGTTTAAAGGGACGATACACTCAATTGCCTTGGGGTATATGCCTATGTGCATATACCTTAGTCGTGGTGTAGGTAGGATTATTTAATTAATCAGATTAATTAATTAATGCCTTAAAGGGGAAACTTGGATTTCTAATTGTAGAGAGAGAGAGAGAGATGGACCATCCGGATCCGAACTTAAACAGACAGGATCTAGAGACATTATCAGGATCCATGGATACATTTAGGATGCTTACCATAGTATTCAAAATTGTTTCAGTCATATCCATGCAACTAGTAAAAGCCCATGGGATGGTCTTAAATCAAAATTTATTATACTATTTTATGAAAATACCCTTCCACTTTTTTTTGGACCTTTAGGTATAATTCGACGAGCAATTTAATAATAATTAGTCATGCATTTTTTCTTCAGACTACTATTTTCAATATTTTGTCAATTATTTCTCTCAAGTCACGAGTCACCATCTTCTCTTCTTTTTATAACCATTGACCCCTAGTCCCTAACCCATTGGCAGTTGGCGCTACAGCCGCAGTTATCCCTGCCCTAGCCTTCTTTTAAGAAAGTTAATTGTGTAAAATGTAATTAGGACCTACGAGGACACTATGATTTGTGACTGAGACACGATAGGTAGGATCCAAAGAACACTTTGAATCCGATGCAGCCGATAAGGGATTTGAATGGATTCTGACCGAGACATAGATGGGTCTGATCCGAAATGGATCCATTGACACCCCAGGCAAAGGGCCCTAAACAATAGCGGATTCACTATTTAGTAATTATCTTTAAAAAATCAATTCTAAAAGGAAATGACATTATCTCATAGAAAATAACCACAATTCCCTGCTCCGTTTGGTTGCTGGAATTTTTTTGGTTCTTGGGACTTTTGTGGAACAAAAAAATTCTTGGGAGATTGGTGGGAAAAAAACTCCCTGGAAGTAACCTTGTAAAATAAAAATCCCATGTTTGGTTGAGCGGACTATGGTGGGAAAAAAGAAATCCCAGTAAAATAAAAATCCCATGCTTTGTTTGGTTGCTTGTTGGGAAGAAAAAAATTCTTCTTCAAACTTGTTGATAAATTCAACACCATTTATGACAACAGCCACCCCCTTCTTTCCAAATGGACTGTCCACCCCACACCATAGGATGATCTAAAACGTCCATTTGAAGGGCCACAATTTAAATAGGTTGTGTGCCAAAAGACAATTCCATAGATTGATCCTAGCCCTCCACCCTAAATGAACTCCATAACAAAAAAAAAATAGATTGGAGGGTTAGGATTGTAGACACCCCATTTTGACCGTACCCTGAACCTCCCGTGTTTGAGCAAAAACCCAACCAAATTAATCACTTAAGGTCCCAAATTTCACCCTAAGCTAGGTTAGGGTCCCATCTAGCTCCCCACAAAATTTCGTCGAAATCGGAGTGTGTTTGCCTAGCGAACGGGGTGAGATAGTTTCGTAGTGCAAGTTCAAAAGGGGGGTGGATTATCCTGGATGGTGCCGAACCTGGACCGAATGGGACAAGAATGGCGGGCGCACCATATCAACTTTCCGCGCGCCCATCATTTTCGAGTGCCATTATCAACATTAATTTTTTTCTATAAATACAAAATCAGATCTCATTTTTTTTTAAAAAAGAAAAATTCGCTAGAGTGAGAAAGAGCGAGAGAGAGAGAGGATTTTAGAGAGGGAAACCGGTCTTCTTCTCCGATCATCCCAAGCTAGATTCCGGCCACGTTCCGGCTGAATATCTCCTTCAATCTCTCCAAGCTTCGACCGGCCAGATCCACCGGAGCTCAGGCAAGATCTTGTCAATTCTTCTTCATTTTTTTCGATCAACCCTTTTTTTCTTCTTCTCTGGTCAAATTCCGGTAGAATTCCTACGGAATTTCAGCTATTCTTGTTTCTTCTTAAGCTTAACCCCTCATTTTTCATTAATCCAAAGTTTTCCCTAATTTTTAGAGAGAGAGAGAGTTTCTCTCCAAATTTCCGATCCAAACCCTAACCCTCTGTGTCATCCTCTCCGATCATCTCCGGTTAAATTCCGGCTGTTCTCTGGCCAATCCACAGTCAAATTCCAAGCTTCGGTCAAGATCTGGTCTCAGCAAATGTTGATTTGTCTCTGCAATTTCTTTGTTGGTTAAAAGAGAATAGAGAAGAGCTTCTCGGACATAAAACGAGATCCGAATTCCAGAGGAATCGTAGAGAAGGTTTCGGAACTCATTTTCTCCATCAAATTGTTACTGTAATCTGAAAGAAGAAGGAGAAGATCAGATTTTCTACTCTGAGATCTCAAAGCAAGAGGAAAAGAGGATCAAATAAGAGAAGGTTTGAGGCTTGTCATTCTCAGGTACATTTTTTTTTTATCAGTTTATTATTCAATGAATTTTTGTTAAAATCAAAAGTGTGTCTATATACAGAGTATATTTCAAGCTTGAATTTATCATGTTTGCTTACTCTTCTTACTCTTGTTAGCATTAGATACCCCACGTCCCTCTTGTTTGTGTTTTTCCTTGGAATTCATTTGATTAGGGATCAGATCGGATTTGATCTAGTTTATTGCTTTGTCTAATTGTAGATTTCGCAGTGTTTTTTCATTTCGAATCGCTGAAATTCGTAGAATTCGATGTTCCGGGAGCTCGATTCCATTGTCCTTTCTTTTGATCTCCCTACGCACTGAGGTTTGTTATTGGAGAGATTCTCCAACAAGAATGTGATCGGATTAGGTTTCTGGTATTCTAGTATGTTGATCTTGTTGGTAGGATATTTTTCATTCTTTGAAGAGATGGATACATTTTTTTTTAGAATATCTGATCTGGAAGAGATTTTGGTGTAATTTTGGTGTAAATCTTCTGTAGGTTATTGATTCTTAGAATGCTGTAATGTGCTGATCTGAAAATTCAATCTTTGAGTTTCCATTCGAAGGTCAATTTGCTTGATTTGGTTGTCTTTTTATTAGATAGGAGACTTAGACTGCTTCAGAGATAACATCTCATCATTCAGGATCCTTGTAAGCCCAATGGTTTCCACCTTGGCATTCCCATCTTATTTTGATGATTCCAATACACAAGTGATTTATGATCACTAATGTGTTTGATTGTCTAAGTCGTAGATCACATTGGTGCTAAGACAACATTGCTTGGATTGAGGCCAAGAAGCACTCATTGGACCACATCATGAAGGCCAAAGACAACGAAGTCCAAGACAAATGAAGACTTGAAGAATCCATTGAAGATCAAGTTATATTAGATTGTATTAAGATCCAATCCTAGTTTAGGATTTTGAAAGGCATAATTAAGTTAATCTCACACACCCTAAATAAATAAGTGATTGTATTTGTGGAGTTCCAACACCTTGGAACCCTCATAGCAATCCCATCTTGGTTGAGAATTGGAAGCTCAAAAACAAAAATGAAAATCTGCTCAACATAGGCTTCTCAGAACTCCGAGAGTTTTTCTCGGAACTCCGAGAATTATTCTCGGAACTCCGAGATTCGGTCCAGTAGACTTTTTTCATCTTATGTTTGAATTCCCGGAACTCCAAGATTTTTTCTCGGAACTCCGAGAACACTACAACGGTCGAAAAAATAGCCGTTGGGAATTTTGCTGGAATTACCACAATGCCATTGAACAGTCCTATTTGGTTTTTCCTATATATATGGGCATTCTAAACTTCCAAATGATCGATCCTAACACTCTTAAACTCCATTTGAACATCCAAAGAGTGAATCAAACTTGATTATGCCTCTCATCCTCTAAAGCTTAGGATTTGGATCATAGGCGAAATTTATACATCTTCTACAATTCTTGTAAACCCTTGTGAGGGATTTTTTTGTTCTTTCTTTCTTAGTCAAGAACTTTGTATCGGGCGAGTGTTCAGAGAAGCGTAGCCCACTCTCCGTGGTGAAGATTGCCACCAAGGTTAAAGGTAATCGGAATTTGTAATCGGCACCGATCTTCGCCGAAGTTAAGAAGATCACATAGTGAAGCCATCAACGTGTTTGGTTGGTGGAGTGGAGTAGGCCTCGCGTTTGGAGGACCGAACCACTTTAAATCTCGGGTGCAATCTCTCTTGTTCTTGCTCTTTATTTTGCATTTGCACTTTAGATTTAACTTGGGTGCTTGAACTTTATTGTTGATCTCTTAATTTCCAAAATTGGGTTTGAGTTTTCAAAAGAATTAAAACTTGTTAGAAACCTAATTTTCTCACTCCTCATAAGTTGCCGTACTCGGGACCACCCTTGGAATTTCAATCCTAGATGGTAGTGTTGAAGCTTGTGTCTGTGTATTTTCCAGTAGTTGGGATTCTAGATATTGTTTATCCTCTAAGGTCATCTTATTATTGACTGACAATGTGATTGTGTTGATTTAAATTCAGTTGGGAGAAGATCTTAGGGGTGTGTTTTGAGTCTTTTAGGAATTGTACAAATTAGGCACCATGTGGATGGAAATAGCTCGGATCTTATGTCATTGTCCTCCTTTTCCATTCTCAAATATCTTAGGTTTAGATTAGAAAGAGAGGTTCTTCGTCTCAATCCTTGGGCCAATTACTAAAGGAAGTTGCTTTCCAGTTGGTTTGGACATGAGAAGCCACTGGGCCCAGCAGCCCTTTCTTAATTTTGGCCGAAGCCCGCCATTGAAGTGGATGCTCTTGTGCTTCATTAGTGTTGTTGCATTGATTGCAGTTTTTGGCTCATCTTCTTTGAGCAGATTGGATTTTGTTGATTCCTCTTCTGCACCCCTGATTTATAATACTTACAGAAGGCTAGGAGAGCGAGCAACGACTGATTTTTGGAGATAAAGTCGCTCTCACTTGGAGTGACTCATCCAAGGGAGCTTCATCTTTGTGTCAAGGAGAGAGAAAACCATGTTCCTTGCTACAATGTCTCTGCGAACTTGTTAGTTGGCTTTCATGATGGAGAGGAATTTGATCGGCATTGTGAATTATCGGGGGTGGGACCACCTTGCTTGGTTCGACCCCCCAAGGAATACAAGATTCCTCTGAGGTGGCCGGCTGGTAGAGATGTCATATGGAGTGAGAATGTAAAGATCACCAAAGATCAGTTCCTCTCTTTCGGAAGCATGACAAAAAGGTTAGTGTTACTAGAGGAGAATCAAATCGCTTTTCAATCTGAGGATGGAATGAACATTGATGGTGTCAAAGATTATTCCCGCCAAATTGCAGAGATGATAGGGTTGGGAAGTGATTCTGAATTTCTTCAAGCAGGTGTCCGTACGGTATTGGATATTGGGTGTGGATTCGGCAGTTTCGAAGCTCACTTGTTCTCACTAAACCTAATGACTGTGTGTATTGCGGCTTATGAGATATTTGGGAGCCAAGTCCAGCTGTCCCCTGAGAGGGGTCTTCCAGCAATGATTGGCAGCTTTATTTCAAGGCAACTTCCTTATCCATCTCGGTCATTTGACATGGTTCATTGTGCTCAGTGTGGAATCATCTGGGACAATAAAGATGGTGCGCATCCCTTATTGAAGTGGACCGGGTGCTCAAACCGGGAGGCTACTTTGTTTTGACATCACCCGCAAGCAAACCACAAAGCTCGTCGCTGAGTGTAAAGAACCAAAACATGTTCACTCTAATTGAGGATTTTGCACAGAAAATCTGTTGGAGTCTGTTGGCTCAACAAGATGAAACTTTTATTTGGCAGAAAACTGCAAATGTTAATTGCTATACGTCTCGCAAGAACGGCCATATGCCTCCTCTCTGTAAATATGATAATGATGAAGATTCATATTATCAGCCCCTCCTCTCATATAATTACTAGTTTAAAAAGTCTTTCCATTAGCATTGGAGTCTATCCTTAGCTAGAGAGTCAGTCCTTCAGTTTCCGGAGTCAGTCTTATCATCATAGGGGTTAGGATTCTTTCCAACCTCTCATCAAATCATGTGTTTTTTTTATCCACTCTTGCAAGGTATAGGATGCTGTCCAACCCTTGCAGAGTCGTGATTCTATCTTTTCCCCCCGCAAAGCATAGGATGCTGTCCAACCTTTGCGGGATATCTGGAGTCTGTCTTCCCCTTATGATGATAGGATTCTGTCATCTTGTGTCAAAAATTCCAAAAAACTTGAAAAAATCTAAAAATAAAAAATCTCAAAAGTTTTTGAGTCATAGGAGAGTAGTTAGGAAATTCTGTTTCGAACTACGTTGGCTTGATCCTCATCCACGAGGTACGTAGTGTAGCTTGGGATTCATATCCCAAGTCCAGCCAAACCTTTAAAAATAAACATTTCAAACCTTCAAAAAAAATACAAAAATTATTCAAAACCTTTTCAAAAAGATCTTCCCCTAGAGTTAGGAGTCTGTCCTAGATATTTGGGGTGTTTTAGAGTTAAGAGGCTGTCCTGATTTGTTTGATATGGTGTGTCCTGTAGCGTGAGTGTCCCTAGAGTTAGGAGGCCTCAAGTTGATCGGTTAGACATTTAGTTGAACCGATAGCTAGACTAGGAAGCATATAGTTAGCCCATGGTTTTCCTTAGGATGCACAGCTTAGTTACACATAGGATGTAGGACCCACCTACATTAGCTTAAGGCTAATCAACTTGCATTAGTTAGGGCATATAGAGAGTCTTGAAAATTACAATTCACTTGAACTTAAGCAATCGTGCAAAAAGCTTTTAAAATCAGTCGAGTCTAGTGGATCGAGTCTAGGATAACGGCTCTAGATGATTAGGCATCGTAGTTTAGAATAGGTCATCGAACTACGTTGACTCCGATTCTTCCCGAGGCCGGGATACGTAGAGCAGCTGGGATGGATGGCCATCTTGGTCCGAGTCAAGTCGCATTAGAGTTTTAGGATTCATCTTGTCCAGTTATATATAGAGTTGTTTTGTGTTGTATGTTTTGCTGTGTTTTCTTACTTTCATGTACAGATCATATACCTTTAGCTGTAGCATGCATGTGTTTGCACACCAGAACCTAGACACCAATTAGGTATGACACTCATAACCTAACAATTCTTTGGCGACACTACTTTCATTTATTCTGTGTATGCTTATTAATCATCTCCGAGACATGCATGATTAGATAGACGTCTTCTCGGAGATATTCGTTCCCATTCCATATGACTTTCGCTCAAAACTCTTCAAAATCACTAATAAATGGCATAAGAGACCAGGTGCTTGCACTTGGGCGGACGAGGTGCTCTTCGGACCTTCCAAATTCGTAACCAGGCACGAACCTTCTTTTGTATCTCTGGTTATCCGTTGCAACAGAGCATAGTATGGGATCCAGGGCCTACTTCCCTGGATGGCGACTCTTCTTTGTTTAAGGTACGCCTCGAATCTGGGTTAGTCCCCGAATCGAGAGGTATCTCACCCTTTGTATCGCCACTCATGCTGTGAGGGGCACTTCTTTTGAGAGTTCCTTGGTAGAGCTCTCCATTCATGTGGATGATCCTGAGACTTAGCGTGGAGGCCCGTCCCCTGCCTCTCTCGGATCGGGGTCCACAAGGATCAACCCACGTAAATTATAGTTTGGGCACAACCTCTTTACATTGTGGCCCATCAATGGACGGTTGTGGATCATCCTATGGTGCGGGCTGAATAGTCCATTTTGGAAGCATGAGATCAATTGCAAGAACGAAAAATTAAATTGGTAGGCCATGCATTATTTGTGGTGACTTCGATCTAAACCTCATACCAAATATGGTTCACATTCCGATAGTGATTGCTTCGAACAAAACATTCTCATTTCCTAATAAAAAGCCTTGCCTACGCATTATTTGCAACATGTAAAGGGTAAATATTTTATCACGCCATAAGAACGTTGTTTATATATAAATAGAGTGAAGCGGAAAAAAAATGGTTTTGATCCATATTTACAATCCCCAGCATATTTACAATCCCAAGCATATTTACAGCCACTACAGATGTCCAGTAAAATGAAAAGAACACCACCAAACATAAGAACCATATCTAAGTAGAAGAGGAAGTTGACCCGGTAGAACTTGTTGACGCTAGTGAATACCCTTGAACGCTGCTCTCCTCTTTCTCATTTTGTATGCACCCACTACTGCCATGTAAATAGGCATGAAGGGCAACATCTGCCTCCTGCCTGGTCCCATATGATTGGTAACAAGCTCCACTAAACTTGTTCACCTGAAGATGGCAGTCCTGCCAATTGTCAAATATGCCAACCTGCCTTCCCTTAAAAACCACATAGAACTTTTGTTTTGCCATTCACTTGCACGAACGCAAATCCAAACGATAGGTATATGGATAAAAAGGAAGCAAATGCAATATAGAGAAGACCCTAAAAAGAGAAACAGAAAACCGAATTGGAAAAAGAAATTTTCTAGACAAGAGCTATTGAAAGTGAAGTTCAGCCAACAAAAAACCCAATTGTCACAATATATTCTCTTTTCCGATTCAAGACTAATCAAGCTAATAAATAGTGGACCTATAGCAATTATTGCTATGACAAAGAAGATCATTCAGGCATTATACCATTTAAAAAAAAAAAACATCCAAGCATTATATTAATATCAGTAACAAGGGGGAAGGGGTGGTACCTCATACCATAAAGAAGAGTACAACAACAGTGGTACAACAACAAGATAGAAGCAAGATAGAAGTCAAACACAGAGAAGCGTACAACAACAAGATAGAAGCATACAACAACAAGATAGAAGCAACCACAACAACAAATCAACCAAAACACCACTGACATTAGAAGTAGGCAAGTCCGTCTATCACTCCCTCCAACTGACCGGCTCTGAATGAATCGAGCGACATACATTTCTCGGAGGTCCTTCGCACGGCGAATAAACGATCGCCCTTTTGTCAGGTGTGTGCTTAGATACTCATATATGTCAGCGAGCGCTGCACGATCAAGACCATCAATTTATTCTAGTGCCGCCATGATCTGGTCACACAGAGTAATCTCCTTCTGATTATTCTCTTTAACAACAGCCGTATTCTCTTTAATAGCAAACGCAATCTGTGAGACACTGGCAGCGAAAGTATTTAAAGATGACTTCAAATCACTAGAACCTCGCCTCTTGTGTCCACCTGACCTACTTCCCTCACCGCTCATACTTGTTTCCATTGGACTTGGTGACTGAAGCGGGATCGACCTACCAATATCTGGCATAGTCGATGAAGTGTGTGTCATCGGGGTCAGCATCTGGGGAGCACTGAAATTGGGAGAATCCTGACCCATATAGTCATCATAGGAGAGGAACTCTCTGAAGCAATCGTCTTCGGTAGATGGCATTTGGGGAGTGTAGATTTCCTCTACAACTGGCCATGGCGGATCCCTGTTACTTCTCCGAAATCCCCCATCTGCGATGTCCTTCCCAAATATTTCAACCCAGTCATCATAGAAATCATAACGTTTCTTAAAGAATTTAGCTGTATCGGGGTTATCCTACACAATAAAGAAGACTATATCACTGAAAAAATATATTGACATCGGACAATAATTCTTTAAGTAGTGTAGGTAGCCACTTCTTACCCGAACAAAATTTTCACCAACGTCATTTGTAACCGTTAGCCTCTTCAACTCGCAGTTCCAGCCGAACCCACTTATGTTAACTAACCCATGCAGGATCTTATATACCTTCTTCGTCCCCTTCAAACGATTCTCGATTTGTGTGCGTTTCAGTTGCAGGTTAAAAGTATCATTCACGAGCGTCGTACAGTACACATAAGCAGTCTCTTTGAATCCGTTGAGGCATGTCTGCCCCTTCGCACATTGATGGCGCAATGCTCCAACTAATACCCTATCCATGTCCATAGACCATTTCACATTCTTAGCTTTCCTGGTGTCAGCTTCGTCATCCATCACTTGAAAAGATTTCAGTTGGGAAAAAATGCAAGAACAAATATCCATGGGTTTATAAACACTTACCACTACCATAAGCTCAGATTATCTTTGAAACCTTAATTGCTTAATATCATAATATTATTAGTTTGAATGGTCAAATTGAACTGTATTCATATGGCAGAGGAATAATCATGAAGCACTTTAGTTAATTATACGAAAGTTCTGAAACAACAAATATAGCTAGGTGTAGAATGAAAGACCCCGTTAAGATGACAATAGGATAACAAAAAATGGAGAATATACCGCAGTAGAGATGAAAAAATAAAACACTAGAGATGACAGTGACACAGCAGCAGAGATGTTGGGAGATGACAGTGATGCAGAGGTTCTGTGTTTTCTGAAAGGTTGAAACCTGGTCAGAGAGTATTCACTAATGTCTAGCTTCCATGGCCAATTAAACTTTCTCATACTCAATTCAGATAGTCTATTTTTCGGCAGTGCATCAATGATGCCTACACATATGTGGTTAGAACATTTATATCTGCCGCATTGAGATTCTTCAGATAAGTAATAGTCACTACGCTGAGCAAACATTATCCCAATTGGTATTCACCCATGGAAATGAGTGATCAAGGTCTTGGTGGCTGTACAAATTATTTTTGACACTGAAGGAACTGCAGATGAATGAAAGTTGTGTAGTGTATTTCACCTCAATTACAATGAACACGGCATCATTTACACAGATCACAAATTGGTTAACTGTAGCAGAAAGGGAAAACCCAAAGACAGCTATCCTTCTTGCAGATATTATGATTTTGTTCTACCAAAAAATGTATTATTCTTTTTTTCTGAAAGGCAACTCTATTAAAATGGGAAAAAATGATACAAGGAGGGATCAAGGTGGCACTGAAAAAGAAAAAGCATTAACAATTTTAAGTGTTATGATGTAGATCATAGATGTCTTTGTCAACTTCTATATTGCCTATTAGTAAGTATTGGAGCAGTTTTTTATGTCATCCGATGAACAAATAGATATTTTTCACCCCAATGAAGGACTCGTGGCAATTTTATCAGCAGAACACTCTGAATTGATATATGAATATAATTTCCTTTGAATACACATAGTAAGGAAAAATCTTATCGTCAATATGTGACCCAGCTGGTTCTCCTCTGTCCTATATAAGAAATTAAGAGGTTTAGGACTAAGTTCACTCAAGAGCTAAAGGAGAAAATGTTGAGTTTTGCAGAGAAGGTTGGGTGGAGGATACCAAAGCAAGAAGAAAGTGTGGTACAACAATTCTATCAGAGATTGGGGTCAAGAGGAATGATACTAGATAATGAAAGCAATGATTTCTACCATAACCCAACAGTATACGAATTTCACTTTTGAAAATTACATGACAATCATCAAGGAGCCCTCTAATTCTACAATAAAAGAATTACATAGAAGTGATATATAATTCAAAGAAGTTACATAGAAGGGTCTTAATATAAAGCACCAGTGACATACACTCCAAAATTAGTATACCTTATAAGTGGCATACGAAAAGATGTGCCATAATTTAAAATACTAAAGCACCATACATGAAGCATACAAATTAATAACAAGATCCATATCAAGCAGATAGTCTATAATCTCTCCACATAGCTGAACATATTTCAGTCCTAATTCTATTTCCTTCTATCCCATCCTGAGCTCTACTTAGCCATGGCTCCCTCTGCATTTCTTCATCATCAACTTCCTCCTCCTGATCATCGTCTCCACCTCCAGTACTTGTGGAGGCTAATTCACGATCGACAGCAGCAACAACCCGGTCCTGAGGCATTACGCCTCTAATGAAGTTGTGAATACAACAACAGGCTATGACTAAATCAACCTGTTTGGGGAAGGGGTGCATTGGTTCGCCATTGAGGACGGGGAAACGCTTCTTAAGCACACCAAATGCACATTCAATTACATTTTGAGCTGAAGAATGCCTATGATTGAATAGTTCCTCATCAGTCCGTGGCCTGTTAGTTTGAAATTCATTCAGATGATACCTCATCTTACGGAACGAGGTGATGAAATGACTCAGCAAGGGAAATCCACCATCCACAAGATAATACTTCCCAGGGTGGCAGATAATTCCCCTCTCATCAGCAAGCAGTTCCCCCAATATTCTTGAGTCAAACGCAGATCCTTCCCAACCAGCTTGGACGAATGTGAATTTTAAGTCAAAATCACATGCAGCTAGTACATTCTGGCTAGTCGACCCCTTACGACATATAAATTGGCCTTTCATAGGAAATGGCACCTTAGCCTGAATATGTGTCCCACCGACCGCCCCAATGCAATCCTATCATAGGAAGGAAAAATGTTGCTGACGTAGTTTATAAGAAAGGAATAATTACAAGGCTACAAAGTCAATACCTTGAAGTAAGGGTACCATCTTTCATTCGCTCTAATCTGCGGCGGTGTATCCGATGATGGAGGTTTTATGAGTAAGTCTGTCATACTCATAATTGCGTTAAGAACCTTACTGAAATATTGACTAACAGTTTCCCCTGATCTTCTAAAATATGCCTTCATACAGCGGTTCCTCTGGTCATGTGAGATGATGTGTAAGAAAATCGCCAACTGCTCTTCCACTGAGCAACGGATCGTATCATTTAGCCACCCGGTACCCTTTAATATATGGACAAACCTTGTGAAACAATCCACATTCATTCAAAGGATATCATGACAGCGCTCGTCACTTCGCACAACATAGAGGAGAAATGTGCGCGGGGTGAGATAGGTGTTCTCATAAGGAGAACATTGGAAGAATGCTTGTTCTTCTTCCATCACTGCCGCCAAGGCTAAAGCGGAACCGGCTGCAACCAAAGCGTACCCTTGTCTAAACATATTCATTCCATCATCTTCTCCATTACCATCGTCTTCGGTTGGTGGTATGCTCATTGCAAATGAATAAGTATAATGAAGAAATGGGAAATTAATGTATCTATTCATGAAATAGGGATGCAACTATGGGTAAGTATCATGACTGGAAGATTCATATGTCAAGGATTAGTACATTGAGTTCACATTCTAAGCAAGTAATATTACAGAGGTACGTGTGAACACAACTGCATAAGAATGAAAATTGCAGGAACAATTCAATCACAATTGGATATTAGTCACTTATCTTACTCATAAAAATTAAAAAGTTCTATCAGCCACCCATAAAAATAAAAAAAGTTCTATCAGCCACCCATCCCCGTGTTGCAGTTTGTTGATGAAGCTTGTCACCAAATTGAGAGGAATGAGCGCAATGTTCTGCAAATGGGTGTCTTATCTTATATTCCAAGGTAAAACTGTGAATGCATTTTAAATTTGAACTTTTGACGGTGTTCAATCTCATGTCTTCAAGCTCCAATATTTCATTGGTTCAGGTGATTGACCTGGACTTGGTGTGGGGTTTTTTCATGAATTGCTGTAAATCCATGCCAAATTATTTTTAACCATTAGCAGGTGTAAATCAAATGAGCTGCTATGTTTATTGAAAATGTATGCTATAGGAGATTTAACTGGTACAAGCGTTGGGATTAGTAGATATGCTAATCAATCTCGAAATCCTCACACGAACAGATTCTGTAACCATTTCTTCCACATATATGAACTTGATAAAGGATAAGTGTGAATGCTATCTTGCTCGACTCAACGATTGAAACTAATGATGATTTGTAGTTTATTAAACTATCTATCTCAGATTTGAGATGGTAAATTGCTGGAGGGTTGAGCCTGGCTTTTGATTAATAATGTACATTACATATTACTGTGAAGAGTAATGCTAGGGAAATCGAGAGTAGGACCTAAAAGGGAAATATGTTAAATATGGAAAAAAAAACTGCAGTTGTGCTAGTTTTGAAAATCAGTGCTTATGTTTCACTTAATTAGTCTTAACGAGTGTTGATTACGTGACTTAGGCACAAATCTATGTCCAGGGAAGGATTAAGGTTTTGGAAAAAGAAGTATTCTGTAGAGCAAGAAAGGAGGGTTATTGCTTGAATTGGAAAGCTTCTACAGAGTAGGGGAGTAAAGAAATCTGTCGATGTAGGAAAAAAATATATGCTTGTTTGAGAAAAGATTGAAGATTGCGTACTGGCATGAAATTTTGCCATGTTGATCTTTTGTGGGATCTGCCTTGGAAGCACTTTTTCTATCATATTTTCTCTTTATTAATGGATTCATTTGTTAAAAAAATTTGAATAAAAACCGAAAAGAAGAGAAGACTTCGAAGTTATGGTCAGGTGGAAGAGTTCTTGGAGACGAAATTCAAGGGCCATTTTGTTGAAGTAAGTAGACAACTGCACTATTTCATTTTTATAAAACTACCTAGAGCACTATTTTTACACTACTACCTAGAGCACTATCTCATCCTTAAACATATGGCTGATGATATTAGCAAATATGAGCTCCTTACCAATTTCATTATCCTCCAAACTCATCATACTCATTAAATTGTAGATCTGTTACTCGTGATTTTTGAAGGATTTGAAACATCATGGAACAATATGCAATATATGTTACCAGACATTTGTAGAACATAACAAACCCACTTCAAAATTCAGTTTCTTTTGAAGAAAAAAACAGGCTTATTCAAACCCCTAATTTTATAAAACCAAAGCGCAAATCGATTTGCAAGGGTTCTACCTGTTAAAGATTTGGTCGAGCTCGCTTTCCCCTTAGGTGGGTCGGTTGCCTCGATACGAATGGGCTAGAAGCCGTGCTCTCCTCCTCAGATGCAAGAACAGATCTCTTCCCTTTCCCTTCCATACACCACCCTCCTTTGAACTTTTCTTCCTTCTTATAGAACCCTACCTACACCTACTACCATCAAAGACATTTATGACCTCTCTCTTGCAAGATTTTCAGCAGGATTTTGTTCTCTGCAAAGTTCCCTTCTTTCTTTGCAGTATTCTTTTTTTGCAGGGTAGGGTTTTCTCTTCAAGATAGGAAGGGACAAGTTATTCGAGGGTTAGGATAGAGACGACTGTTGCAGAATTATTTTTTTCCCGGCGTAGGGTTTCATGCGGGGTTGCAGTATTTGTTTTCCTACCGTAGGGTTTTGTGCGGGGTTATTTTCGTACCTGGGAATATTTTGGGCCCACCAACCAAACGTGGGTTTCCTGCGGAAATTCCACAAAAGTCCCAGGAACTAAAAAAATTCCGGCAACCAAACGGAGCGATGGAAAAAATGAAAATTAGAAAAATAAAAAAGGAAATACCCCTAGGAAAAGACCAAAAAGCCCTTATCCCATGGAAAAGCCTAAAATACCCTTATCTAATGGACGGATGAGAAAAAAAAGAAAATTATAAAAATCCTAAAATAGAAAAAATAAAACGAAAACTCCCCTGATCAAGTTAGGCGTCATTAAAATGACTTGAATGTCCTTCCATCATGTAGATCGAATTCAATATTGGGAGTTTCGGACACATTCTGGAGGGGCCCAAGAACGGCAAAGTGAGTTCGCCTGCCCCATATAAGGAGAGAGTGGTGCCTAGCCGATTCAGAATAACGGAGTTTGTGTCGCTATCGCCCCCTCCCTACCTTGCTACGGGTACAATGGCCCAATTGCTCGTCCGCAGTGGGGCTACCGAGCCATTCACCTGTTGCGGCGATGTCTGGAATCCATTCAACTGGTATTATTTGCCCTAACCCTAAATTCTTTCTCAGTTTTTGATCCTCCTTTCCTTTTCCTCCCCAACTTTTTACTTCATATTGTTGCCTTTTTCACTTGTGCATATGCGATCCAGTCCCTTCTGATATGTTCATATTATGAATGTCAGACTTACAAGTCTTAAACGGTGAATATCTCAGTAACAACTTTGTGTTTTTGCTACTAGTAGTATCAATCCGTGATGCTTACGACTTGATGATGTTTTTGTGTTTTGTTTGAGGGTCTTGAGTGGATTTCACATATACACCAATGCTTGGTTGATCTTATGTTAACACTCGTGTGCTTTTGCGCGTGCACACACACACACACATCCCTTATCCCATCGGCATCCGATGTTGCTCCATTAGTGTAGGGCCACTTTTGTTCCTAGCTCACTTGCACCAGCATGGTAGTGTAGTTATTTTTCCATGTTGTATATCCTTTTTAGGCATTTTGGGTTATTAGAAGTAGTTTCGTTATTTTGACCATTTACTCTTAGTTTTTAGTCATTTACACGTAGTAGGGGCATATGTGTCATTTCCATTGTAGAGAAGCCTATAAATAGGCCATTTTCCCTCCATTTGTAAGGAGACCTTGATTTGATTTTGAAATAACTAGATCTTGGATCTAGTGGGTTTTGGGGGGAAAACCTCTTGCAAAGAGGATTTTCTTGTGTATCTTTCATGGAAAAAGAAGCTTGCAAGCTGATTATCTCAGCTTTTCTTCTAATTCCTACTATCTTAGCCTTTTAAATCAAGGTTTCTATCAAGCTCTTTGAAGATTCGGCATCCCCTTGCTGAATTGAATCCATTTCCATTAAAGATCAACAAGAAAAATTCTACAAATTGAAGAATCTGCACTGAAAGTTATCTACACACTAGTGTAGATAAGTTATCTACACACTAGCTTAAAATATAGTGGGGGCCACATTGTTTGGGTGATCCAAAGCATTCATTTGATGGGCCCTCACATAGATAGCGTGTGCCCAAAAAATCAGCTCCATAGGATCATTCTAACCATTCAAACTGTGGAGACAAAAAAAAGACAAATTTGTGAAGGTTTATACACATCCATTTTACCTCTACAGATCGTAGCGTTGGGATGATCCTATGGAGTTGATTTTTTGGGCACACCCTATCTATGTGAGGGCCCATCAAATGAATGCTTTGGATCACCCAAACAATGTGGCCCCCCCACTGTATTTTAAGCTAGTGTGTAGATAACTTATCTACACTAGTGTGTAGAAAACTCTCTCTCTCTCTCTCTCTCTATATATATATATATATATATATATATATATATATATATATATATATATACACACACACACAGTTCCTGCGCTCAAGCGTAGATAAGCTTATCTGCGCTCGAGTGCAAAAAAAGGATGGGCCCACATTTTATGGTGATCCAAAGCATTCCTTTGGAAGGACCTCACCTAGATAGGGTGTCCACAAAAAATCAGATCCATAGGATCATCCTAACCCATCCAAAAGTGGAGGGGAAAAATGCCACTTTTGGATGGGTTAGGATGATCCTATGGATCTGATTTTTGGTACACACCCCATCTATGGAAGGGCCTTTCAAATGAATGCTTTGGATCACCCTAAAAATGTGAGCCACACGATTTTTTTGCACTCGAGCGCTCGAGCCCGGGAACACTTTTTTGGATATATATACATTCTCTCCCTCTCTCTCTATATATATACACATATATTCTATATATATGCCTACTAAAATACCCTAAAAACAAAACAAACCCTAGATGAGATGCACTCGACTGCCTTCCTATACAAACTAAGCTTTAATCAACTGTACACTCACAAATGGCTATTCATGTCAAAGCCTTCATTTCAGACAACCAACAAGCATGATTCTATGCCTAGACTATTCGTATTATACTTCATGGTTGGCAGTGATTTCCTCTTGAAATTTGCATTTGAATCTATCTGATTTCGCGCTTGGTAAGCATATCAAACCCTGGGGTACTATTTGATTTCAGAATTGAAATCTCTTTGATTTCAGAAATGGTTCATGCTAGAGGTTTTAATTATATAAACTATAACCTCGGTACCTTGCGCGGTGTTGTGTCCATCAGACCATCTTACGCGGTATTCCCGGGGTTAAAATGGGACATAGTGCAATGCAAAATGTAAATATGGAGTGAGTGTATGCATCCATTTTTACATTTATCTTCATTACATTTAAGTTTTTCTTTAATTCATGTACCATGTAATTTATGTTACATGTCAAAGCGCTTAATAGATGCCCACTCGGCAATCTGAATCATCTAATGGGCAGGCTTATGTATTTCTGTAAAACTGGTTAGGCCATGGCCAACCCCCTTAACTAATAGATGCGTTTTGGGGGGACTGCTCGCTTTGGGGGGCACTTGAGTCAGCCGCCGGCGCTTGGCTGTCTTGACCTGATCCCATTTTTGGGCCAATTCCCCCTTCATACTGCCAAAAAATGAGATTTTTGCCGTATTCGACTTTGCTGCTCCAACCATTACAAAACTAATACCTATTTTGTTTAGTACTTCAGGTGCTTCTGTAGCGTATAATGTAAATCCCGTAGCCGATCAATTCCAACGAGCATTTCAAACTAGTACTTTTTGTAATCAACTCTATTGCTTCTTCAATAAACGCTGGCTCTTTGATGTGTATATTCTCTCCCGTTAGTTGCTCTCTCCTCTTGCAAAGCAGTTTTAATATATTCCTTGCTGACTACTGTGGCGGTTTTCCCATAAAAACTTTTTTCTCCTTTGATTGGTACTCTAATACGATGAGTTTTTTATTATAGTTTCATCTCTGTTGATTTGAGATATTGTATTTGTGTACTTAGTTGTTATTATTGTTCTTTTTCAGTGATAAAGAAGATTTTGAAGATGAGCTAGATGAAACAATTGAAACCCATTTAATGGACAATACAATGCTAGTGGAAGGCATTTTGTTTGAATTGGGACATGAATATCAGCTAAGGGTTGAGGTGTGTGTTCTATTATCAGTTTAATTTGATAGTCTCCTGTTGAATGGTTTTAGGACTCAATTGCATTTAATGAGCTAAACCAATTTTTGTTTCATTAAGCAACATGTCTTTCATAGTTTTTTTTTTTGAATGGCGATCATGGGTTGTACAGGGTTGATGTTTCTGAAGTTCTCAGAATTCTGAGATTTTCTAAAATTTCATAGATGTGCACTCTTTATTCTAAATATTTGGGAGATGTTGAATTTACTGTTTTTCTGGAATTAATATGTGCCAACTAAAGATTCAAAGTCTTGGAATTTTATTGTCAAGTTCTAGTTGGGTGTTTGCATTTTCTTGGGCTTTTATATACAAGGTTCGTGACTGTGAATTTAGTTTACAGGCTTTACTTGCTCAAGATAGGAACGATATCCCAAGACATGAATAACAACTTCAAATTCACCAAATGCATTTGCTTGCTCCAAATGCAAAGTAAATGTTTAAAACCTCACTCTGATAACTCTCCCAAGGAAAAACCTAGTCAACTTGGTCGACTTGGTATTTGATGCGTCTGGTGTATTTCGACTTAGTCATAAAAAGAGTTTATTGTCATCTCATTCGGGCCAAAACCGAATAAGTTTGGACCATAGTTATAAATTCCGTTCAGTTCCGGCCGGAATGGACCAGAATCCGGAACAGAACGACCAAATATGGCGTTCCGGCCGGAATTCCACCTGAAACAGGCGGAATGTGCTATTTCGTCCGGAATTTCCTAAATCCTGTTTTATTTTCATCTCTTCCTGTTTCGTCTTCTTCCTGTCTCTTCTTCCTGGTTTCTGGTTCTATTTACATTTAAAGTCATTTAAGTAAATGGACAATAAAATAGTAAAGAATGGACAATAAAATAGTCAATAAAGGGCGAAAGTTATTGGTGGTAAATATGGCGCAGACGTAGGAAATTAGAGATCCCTAAACCGATTCAACAAACCAGGCGTGGCTCTGTGGAGGGATATTATGCGATTGAGTCCACGTTTTGACAACGGCATAAGATATAGAGTATACTCGGGGGATAGAATTTCTTTTTGGAATATGGTATGGTGTTCCGACATCCCTTTAAAAGATTTGTTCCCCGATTTATATGTAGTGGCCAGGGACAAACAGGCGTTAGTCAAAGATTGCTTTGAGTTTCGGGCCAATAAGGTGATATGGAAGCCGAAGTTCCGCATAAATTTCTTCGACAGGGAATTGCTCTCGATGGTTTCTTTTCTTCAGCTCTTGGACGACAACTACATCAGTTCATCAGGGACAGATAAAAGGCTCTGGGTGTGGGACTCATCGGGTTATTTTTCGGTAAAATCTTTCTACAAAGGTCTGTATTCGTGCGCGGCAAATAGGTCTGTGGCAAAAGTGTGGAAGATGAAGATTCCTCCTAGAATTTGTTTCTTCGGATGGACGGTGATTCAAGGCCGTATTCAAACGGTAGATTTTTTGAGGGCAAGGCATATGATCATAGTCAATCACTGTGCTGTGTATCGAAGCTGGAGAATCAGTAGAGCATTTATTCATCCACTGCAAAGTCGCGCGAGAGGTATGGGGAAGGGTTCTGGTGAGATTCGGCATCGAGTGGGTATTCCCTTCCCAAGTTAAGGATCTATTTGAGGGGTGGGCGTTTAATCCATGGAGGCCAAAAGGTAAAGTTTTATGGTCGATTACATTAATGGCTACGCTGTGGGTTTTGTGGTCGGAGAGAAACAATAGGATTTTTGCTGGGCGTTCAAACTCTCCCTATTACATGTATATCAAGGTAGTAGCCTTATCGATTTCATGGGCAAGGGCACTGCCCATGTTCAAATTTGTTTCGGCTTTCGAACTGTGGGCGGGATGGCGAGTGGTATGCAACAGTCAAGTACCCACTCCTAGAATCTCTCAGCAATGGGTCAATCCTCCAGTTGGTTTTTATAAGCTGAATATTGACGGATCAAGCTTAGGCAACCCTGGTCCAGCTGGGATCGGGGGTGTCTTAAGAAATTCAGAGGGGGATGTTGTGCAGGCTTTTTCCGGGCCTATAGGTGTCGCAGATTCTACTGAAGCTGAAGTCAGAGCCGCTTATCAAGGATTCCTGATGTTAGGAAGCGAGAGGGTAGCGAACACTATCGTGGAGGGAGACTCTGTAAATGTCATTAGGTGGCTTAAGGGTTCGGTGAATCCTCCTTGGAGATTTCTTCGTTTATTCGTTGAATTAAGGATATATCGGTCGGTTGCTCGGTAGAATTCCTTCATGTTAGGCGATCAGCTAATGAAATCGCCGATAGTTTGGCTAAAGCGGGTGTTGTTAAGCAGTCGCTGGAGCTTTACGACTTTCTTCCCCCTTAATTTCTTATTGTATTTTTTCCTTTCTTTCTGTGTGTAATTCTGGCCTAGTGGGGGGTGAGGGGGGCCTTTTTCGGTCTTTCCCTTTTAATATATTCAGTTACCATTCAAAAAAAAAAAAAAAAAGTCAATAAAATAGTAAAGAATGGACAATAAAATAGTAGAGACATTTACGTAAGATTTACATGTAAATAAGGGAATACCCCCCATTTGGATCTATTAAAAATAATTTCAAAACCCAAATCTAAAAGGATAAAAAGTCAACTTTCCAGTTCTAGTACAAAATGTGAAAAAATGGGTCGAGTCAAAATCCTAACTTCCAAACGATGGGGTATTTTTCTAATTTTAAAAATTCATAAAATCTATCATGTCCAAAGATTATTAAATCCCAAAAGTCCGGTAAAAAATGTCTCATAATTTGGTCTCTAATAAATTTTCATCTTGTCAGGCACTGGTCAACGCACTGGTCAACACACTGGTCAACATGCTGGTCAACACAGGCATTTTAGCTGATAGTGATTTTCCTTTAAGTAAATGTTGGATCTTCTACATATTTTGTTCAATTAATTGTTTCTTCTATTTTTCTCATAATTTCTTATTTTTTTGGATTTTTTTTCATATTTATAACTATTAAAAAAAATTCCCTTGTTGTAGCAGAACGAAAAGTTTCGAACGAAACGCCGAACGAAACGGACGAATCACCGAAACGTTCCGTTCCGGTAGCCAAAACGAAACGGCGAACGAAATGGAATTTTTAACTTAGGTTTGGACACATGATTGACTAGGATAGTTTTTAAATAGTGAATTAAGGAGACTTAGTCTTCCCTGCTCACAAAATGATGTTCTTTGTCATCTTAATGAATGACTAGATGGTATCCAAGTTTGAACTAATTGTACTATCTATTTTCGCCTTAAAAGCAAACCACCTTTCTTGTGGGTTTTGGGCTGATCCCATGGCCTGTCAAGTCTGTAGAGTTTCAAGAGCACTGGTATACAATTTCTGAATACATATTGTAGAGCAATCTCTGTTAGGTATATATGCTCAACAAATTACACCGATGGCTCATTAAAATTGAGAATGACTAACCTGCCCTACTTGCATTGATGTAGGATGATTTATGGGAGAGATTTCAGATAACCATAAAAGCTGATCTTGAAAAGAAAATTCCTATTTTGGTAGTGAATTTGAGGGAATCCAAATTCATTTTGTGGAAAATTTGAAATCAGGTTTGGTCTGGACTAATATAGGGTGATTAATAACCTTTTTGGAAGATTGGAAGCACCCGGGAATTATCAACAAGATATATTGTCTAAATCTTTTAAAATAAACAATATTTCTAATTCAAGTATGGAGTAGCAATCACAGAAAACTCAAAACTAGATCTGATTGTGGGGTTGAAATCAGGCTTTAGACAATTTGTGGGTTGGGAAAAACCTTTGAAAACAATCCACGATCATTTATGAATAAAAATTGAATTTCAATTGAAGTTAAAGATTGAGATCAAGAAAAATTTAGAGAAATTATCAAATACCCGTAGATAGGAGTAGAAGGGCGCTAGATCACCAAGGGTATCTCAACCGATGGTCTTCCTTGGGAAGCATATGGTAGTGCTAAGGTGTCAATTTTGCCCCGTTTCGGTCCGAAAAAAGGAATAGAAACACCTTACGTCCTGTTTTGGCCAGAATTTCGTTTTGTTTCATCCCTTTTCAGTCGAAACACCGATTTTTTTGAAGAAATTATAGTTTTACCCCTTACCAGCTCTTTTTGTTGATTTTTTTACTGTTTTACCCTTACTTTTAGTCATTTTGATCATTTTATAGCCTTTGAAGGGTATTTTTTGTCCTTTTTCCTCCCCAAAATGGAGAAGCCCTATATGAACCTATATAAGCCTTTTTTTTTCCCAACTTCTACCAAGTTACGGCTATATTTCTTTCTTTTAATGATGTACTGTAATAAATTTAATGTTTAAGTAATTAAATGTGTTTTTTTTTTGTAAAATTTGGTTCATATAATGGTTTCTTATATTTTTCTTGCAATTTTTTATTTTTACATTTTTTTCAATTTTTAACTATTAAAAAAAATGTCTCCGATCGTAGCATCTTTTCCTAAATGAAACACCAAAACGTCTCAAACACCGAAACATTCTGCCTCACTTACCAAAACAAAATGTTGAATGAAACGGAATCGGCAACTAAGCCGTAGGGATGTCAAGGCTTCACACCAAGATGAGAGGAAACCGCATCCAGTGGTTGCAAAGGAAAGCCTAAAATTTTTATACAAGACATCATGTCAACTTGGCCAAAAGGCCTACAATATATAGACTCAAATTCTCAACTTCGTAGGTAGTCTCCACATCAATTGGAAAATCAAAAATTCCCTAGCATTCTAGTGTTACTAAAGTCCCCTCCTAACTCCTTGACTTTCCAATTAGTTACAATACTTAATAGGAAACAACTTTCCGTTAGGTGACAATACAATTAATTTCAATCAACCAAAATAAGAAACAACTAAAATGGGAAACTAACTATAATGTATTTGGAAAGGCATAGTTTGGCTCAAATAATAGTGGAGGGAGACTCGTTGAATGTTATTAGATGGCTCAAAGGTTCTCTAGTTCCCCTTTGGAGATTCACCAATTTCTTTGATGAGATCAAAGACAGATCTGAAGGCTTCTCTATCTCTTTCTTGCATGTGAGACGATCTGCAAATGGGTTCCCCATGTCAGAAGCCTTCTTCATCGCGACTTTGGTTCTTTAAATAGTACTTTTGTTTGATTTGCTGATGTGGAATGGGTAACACCTGGGGTGAGTGATTAAGAGTTTGAGTTGCCCAAAGATTGGTTTCAGTACAATATAGTGTTTGTTGATCTTGATCACCAGAAGAGAATATGCCCTCGTGTCTTGATCATTCCCGCCTAGGAATCATTTAGAAAAAGGATCATTACCGCCAAGGAAGGACATTCCTATGTTATTCTCAGAAGGGGCGAATGATTAGAACAATCTCGACCACATTTGTCCCTTGCCATCTGAATGAGTACACTTAGATAATATTCTAAAGCCTTTGCATACCTTGGAGCATGCACGATTGGATATGAATGCCTTGAATAATCTGTAAGTTTCTTGCCCTATGTTGAAATAGCCCCTCTAAATGGTGTTGACCATTTGTTGGACCGATAGACAAGGCACAGTCCACCACTTACAATAAGATCTTGATCTATTCCAGCCCTCATAGAGTAAATCTGTCTATTCAAATACCCATGCTTGCGATCATGATCAGTGCGTTCCTCTTTTAGCTAACCAATTTGTTCCTCCAAATTATCCAGTTGCTTGGCCATCTTCATCAAAGGTGTTTCTCATTGAACTTTTGTTAGCCCCTTCCATACAAAGGTGTTCCATCTGCAGTCCTGATACCAAAAATGATGTAGGATGATCCATGGGAGGGATTTCAGAAAATTGCAGAAACTGATCTTGAAAAAACAAAAAAACTATTCATAGATAGTGAACTAGACGGAATCCTAATTCAGTTCGTAGAGGAGTTGAAATCAGTTTTAATCTGGACTGATATAGGTTGATTAGTAACCTTTTGGGAAGATTGGATGCACCTTGGATTTATCAATGATATAAGGCCTAGATCTGTTAAGACATCCCTGAAACAGTTTCTAATTCACGTTAGGAGTAATAGGCTTAGGAAATAGAAAATCCAATGCTAGATCTGAGGGTGGGGTTGAAATCTGGCTTAGACAATTCATGGGTTGGGAAATACCTTTGGAAACAGTCCATAATCACTTCCGAATAAAAACTGAAACATGGTGAACTGAAACTTAGGGAGATTATCAAATCGCTCTTGCTAGGAGTAGAAGAGGGATAAAGGTATCACTTCAATGGTCTCCCTAGGGCATCAGATGTCAAGGCATCTCACAAAGATGAGAGGATATCACATCCATTGGTTGCAAAGGCAAGCATACCGTTTTTATTCAATACTTCATTTCGACTTGGCTAAAAGCCTATAATATATAGACTCAACATCTCGACTTGCGTAAGTAATTTCCAGATTAAGTTGGAACCTTGAAATTCCCCCGCAATATTGAGTTACCAAAGACTTTCCAATAAGTGACAATATTAAATAGCCATTAAAAAAAGTGACAAAATAAAATAGTTAACTATCAGGTTAATTTCAATCATCCAAAATAAGAAACAACCCAAAAAAGAAACTAACTCTAACTCTAACCATAAATCTTTTTTCTTTGAATGGTTGACAAATTTTATTGCAAAAGAAAAGACCAAGATGGTCAACACACGGAAAAAGCGAAAAAAGAAAGAAAGCAAGGCTAATAACAACAACAAATCAGCAATCTCTCAAGGCGGAAGAGAGTCACACAACGCCAAAGCTTCATTTGAGACTCCTCTAGCTAGATTATCCACCTTATTGGCAGAGCTACGCACATGCTGAGCCACCATAGAACAAGAGCCAATCTTGTCGAATATCTCATCAAAGAGGCTAACAAAACTCCAAGGTGGTTATTGCGAGCCATTGAGCCAACGGATGACATTCAGGGAGTTCCCTTCAATCACCATGTTATCTAGGCAATCTCTAACCAACAACTTTATCCCTTGGTACGTTGCACGCACCTCTACTTCCATGGCATCCGCCACCTCAATGAGACCCGTAAAGGCCCAAATCACCTCTCCAAGCTCATTTCTTAGGACCCCTCCAACCCCGGCGGGGTTGGGATTCTCCAAGCTAGAACCGTCAAAATTGAGTTTCATGAAACCTGGCGCAGGGGCACCCACTTTGACCCTTGCACTACTTTTTGTTTAATCTCCATACTACAACACACGTCTCTCCACCCTTCCCATAAGTCGTAGGCGGATACAGATTTGAAGCTAGGGAGAGACCTAGCCCATGAGATCTCGTCGATACAGATTTGACCATGAGATCTCGTCAAAGCGACCACTTTGATGAAAAGGTAAGCTGAGCTTTTTGAGATCCCTTTGAAAACTCTTGCATTTCTTTCTTTCCAAAGCATCCAAATGGTAGCCACAAAAGACATATTCCATAGGAATTTCCTTTTATTCTTCCATGGGACCGCCACCCATCCCTAGAGATCAATAAGTTTTGCGGGGAAAATCCACTCAATGCCAAATCTACTCAAAAGTTTACTCCAAATCTCTCTAGCAAGTTTGCAATGCATGAGTAAATGATCCACTGATTCCCCCACCTCTATACATAAAACGAAGTGATCAATGATGAGTATCTCTCTCTTCCGTAGAAAATCCTCCTAAATCCTTTTGAGTAAAGCCGCCCAACCAAAGGTGCACACTCTTAGCGGAGCATGGAATTTCAACACTAGCAACCTTGGAAGACACAGGGCAAGCCACTAGGTGATGATAGAAGGACTTGGTAGAGAAGTTACTTGATAAATCCCTAATCTAAACCCTTTTATTTTCCCCATCCTGCTTTATATAGCCACCTTCAACCATCTCCAAAAGCCTAGCAATGTATGCAAGCTGCCGGTCAAAGAAATTCCTCCTAAATTGAGGCTTCCAAACCACTCTTTCATTCCTTCTTTCCATGTTATCCTTTACCATACAAACTCTAACCATAAATTTTCCAAAAATTAATATAGAAACTAGAGGAATGATAGATGCAAGGGCCCTCTTTACGCAAGGGCTAAAGAAGGGCCATTGAATAGATCCACGTCATTAAAGGCAACCGAATTCAGTTTCTCAACCGATTTTAAAAATGACGTGGATCTATTCAAGGGCCCTTCTCCGGCCCTTGCGTAAAGAGGGCCCTTGCATCTATCATTCCTCTAGAAACTATTATCTAGAATAGAAATAAAACCAAAACACTCTATCGCACTAACACCAGCTTTTCCTAAAATAAGTCTAATAACACTTAACAAGAATAGGAATGAAACCAAAACACTCAATCGCGCATAAGTGCTCTCTAGAGGTTATGAAAATCCAAAGAAAGGGTATTTTGTCTCCCTTGAAAATCCCAAGTCAAAGTTGGCATAAATGACAAATTTACCCCTCCCCTGTCTTGCGTCTTCGTTTCAGGCCTTCAATAATTGTTGGATGGTCTGCGTGGGCCCCACTTGAGCATCTGTTGACAAACAAAGTCTCGAGTCATTGTATCTTCATGCATGTGGTCCCCATCATGCTTAAATTAATCATTAAGGTATTCTATTTACTACAGTAGAAAATGAGGTCAGGCGTCTCGAGTCATTGTATCTTCATGCATGTGGTCCCCATCATGCTTAAATTAATCATTAAGGTATTCTATTTACTACAGTAGAAAATGAGGTCAGGCATAAGTTACAAAATGCCTCCTGCCACTTTTTGGTTTTATCTCATGTCCTTCCTTTCTAGTACATGCTTCTTGACGTCGTCTTTTATTTTTTCAAGAGTTGCGAACAACATTCTGCATTTATGACTATATTTATCCCATTGTCCAGTAACTCGCACTTGAAAATCGTTTTTCCACACAAAGTATGAATTGGTTGAGTTAGTGAAAAACTTGTGGTACTAGACCCGTGCCAAAACAGAGTTGACGCATGTAAGTTTCAAGTCAGGGAAAATTTTCAATATTTATCATTGGATTGTTTTGCAAATTATACATAATAACTAAGAATGCTATATCATCTTTAGTATCATAGCTTGATGAATTAGCCATTGTTTGCACATAAAGACTCAATCTGATGATGATTATTCTTTCTTCCTTACCGCCTCTTTAAGCTTAAACTATCTTTCCGCTTTTGAACTTTATTTTCCAGTTGCCTTCGTGTTTCTTCTGTTAAGCAGTTATTGTTTAAGCTGTAATTGAGTTTTGATGGTCTTGTGTATATTTTATGTCCTGTTCTGTATTGATATGCAAGATAATGCAGATTTGTTTTTTGGTTGAGGCTAAAGGATTAGTTTTGCTTGCATGAATAGAAGGCACTTCAATGTACTTTTCATCTTATAACTATTTTCTTTGATCAATAGGAGCACATTGGGAATAAACCTTTCGCATTTAAGGCAGATCTGGCGAAAGAAAATGAGCGTACAGCTTTATCACTTATACGGGTTGAGAAGTATATAGATACAAAGAGCGAGATGTATAGAAGGATAGATGAAGAGTACCAACACACAATGTGGGGTCTCCTTCTTTGCTCTTTTTGCAATTATATTCTTTCTTGGATGCAAGGATGTTGGTCTGAAAATTCTAGTTGTGAGAATCCTTTTTTTTTTGTCGATTTTTCCATGATTATTGTATCAATACATGAGTTGTATGCCCTCAAGATTTGTAAATTTAAACTGAAATATTGGCACAATGATCCTTCTAGCTTCTAAAATATTTTAGTTTAGAATGAAAATTAAAATTTCTACCAAAATTATTGGACTTGGATTGCTTCTACTTAGATTTTTATCAAAAAAAAAAAAAGTTATAAAGAAATCGGTTGTTACTTCCGCTTAATGTGTGGTGTAAAGAGAGTACATAGTGATGAAATTTTCATTATTTGAAAAGATCTTCAGCAAATAAGTAAATTGATTGCTTATGGATTACATGCTTTTGAGGTCCCAAAACCACCCAGACAGTACTACGTCAAATAGGGCCAAACAAGTCTTTTGAGAAACTAATGAAATTGTTTTTATGAGATTTCCTCTGGTGTATGCTCACTAAGGTTTCTATTCAGTTGTTATATCTAAATATGAGATAAAAGTTTTAAACACTATCTACTTTCGTGATAGTAGCATCCCTTCGAAATATTCCACTATTTCACCGTACGACAAAGCATAGTATCAAAACCTACTTTTGGAGTTGTAAGAGGCCTCTATTATCTTCATCTCATACCTAAAAGGGTGCTGTATTTGGCATACATTATTTTAGTTTACTTATACAAGAATGATGAGGGCCATACATTAATTTTGGACTCCTTTACAATCTGTTTTTTTCTCACCCTATGAGAGATTTCACAATTTTTCCATAAATGGTTCTTGTATGAAAAATTTTTTCCCAATTGCTTGGGTGATTTCACTCTGTGAACTGACTTTTTTTAAGCATTTCGTTTGTTAAAAATCTAGTTTTTTCAACCCTTCTTAAATTATATTTGTCCTTAATAAGCTTTCCTTGAATAACTAACATTGAACTAAACTTGAGTAGGAATTGAGGAAATATTCTATGGCAACTGAAAAAATGAATTGACCAATTTGCTTGATTCCTTCTCATCTATTGCTTCGATTTTGGTTTAGTGTGCGGCTTGTTATGTTGAATTGCCTTCATTTCTCTATTCAGTTTGCTTCAACTTAGATTCTTGATGCTAGCATGACTCATGGGAAGGTTTTACATATTAAAATCAATATAAGTCAACTGTCAAAACAAATCCAAACAATCGCATGTTTAGAAAATCTAATGTCAGTACTTGTATTGTATGAAACAATCTCGAAACAACTGAAAAGACATATCTAGTGCATAAACTATGATATTAAGCAAGAAATAATTCACTTGAACAACAATAAATAAACCCTAACCAAGCAAAGAGTCGCTTAAAGGAAAATACTTGAGTTCCAAAGCCAATATGAATCTCCAAATTGGAAGATGCAAAGAAGAGAAATTTCTCTCTTGTTCATAAACACAAAAAAGTAAAAAAATCCTACAATTCATGGCCTTGAACCCCCTCGCTGTAAGGCCTTACAAACCATAATGTTCCATCCCACTGGCGAAATGGAAAGGCTGAATGAAATGGTATTCATAACTATGGTGACTGCTATTATCATGCTCTCGGGCTTCTTTGCGACCCAATAACTGCATTAGGTTCTGAATTTGCCTTGTAAAAGTCTCTCGCCTCTAACTTTTGCTCTTCTTGCAGCCATATGAGATTAATTGTAACTAAATCTCATGCTAACCTAGGCTCTAATACCCATTGATGAGTCTCGGGAAAGGTTATATGCACTTAAATCAGTCCAAATTGAGAACAGAAGTGTTAGATCTACATGATGGTTGATAGATAGAAGGGAGAAGAAGTATGAGAGAGAGAGAGAGAGAGAGAGAGAGAGAGAGAGAGAGAGAGAGAGAGAGAGAGAGACGATGGAGGGAGAGAGAGTTGCGTCTGTGGGGAGAGTGAATGCGTTAAAACATCTCTCCCCAATGCGCATAATGTATATATATATATATGTGTGTGTGTGTGTGTGTGTGTGTGTGTGTGTGGAAAAGACAAAGATACCCTTACTAGGGCGTCAGTACATTTAACACTCCCCCTCAAGCTGGAATGTATATATCATACATTCCTAGCTTGTTACAAAAGTCTTTCAATTTGGCACACCCTAATGGTTTGGTAAACATATCTACAAGTTGATCTGCGGATTGGGTAAACACCGTGCAAATCTCACCACTCTGAATTCGATTACGAATGAAGTGACAATCAAGTTCAATATGCTTGGTTCGTTCATGAAACACTGGATTTATTGCAATATGAATTGCTGCTCTATTGTCACAATACAACTGCGCTGGAGATGTCGATGCGAACCCAATCTCTGATTAGAATGAGCGAAGCCATATTAGCTCCCCACTTGTATAGTTGTATATGACATAGCTCTATACTCGGCTTCTGCACTTGACTTGGACACAACATCCTGCTTTTTACTTCTCCACGACACCAGATTACCTCCGACAAATGTGCAATATCCTGTCGTTTATCTCCTGTCAGCAGTCGTTTATCTCCTGTTAGCAAGAGATTCTGCCCAATCTGCATCACTGAATCCTTCTACCTTTTCATGTCGTTATTTTTTGAAGCACAGACCTTTGCCCGGCGTACCCTTTAAATATTTGATGATCTGGATGACAGCGGCCCAGTGGGAGGTACGTGGAGCACTCATAAAGCGACTAACCATACCAACTGCAAATGATATGTCTGGATGGGTGACAGTCAAATAGATTAGTTTCCCAACCAATCTTTTATATCGACCGGGATCATTCAACAACGCTCCTTGATCAGGAAGAAGTTTAACATTTGGATTCATAGGGATAGCCCCAGGTTTCACCCCTATTGAGTCTGTTTCCTCTAAAATGTCCAATACATATTTCCTTTGTGACAATGAGAGGCCATGATGAGAGCGAGCAACCTCAATACCAAGAAAGTATCTGAGCTGACCCAGATCTTTAGTAGAAAATTCACCTTGGAGGAAGGACTTCAGATTGGTATGCCAAACTTGTCATCTCCTGTAATTACAATGTTATCAACATACACTATTAGGAGAATATATCCAGAACTAGATTTGTGACTGAACACAGAATGATCAACAACACACTGCTTCAACCCAAAACGCAACACCACAACACTAAA
Organism: Tasmannia lanceolata; assembly: GCF_043159265.1. NCBI lineage: Eukaryota > Viridiplantae > Streptophyta > Magnoliopsida > Canellales > Winteraceae > Tasmannia > Tasmannia lanceolata. The sequence continues at coordinate 28,073,641 of NW_027518684.1, read as the reverse complement.
TTGTCCAAATCAAGCCTTGGGTGATTGCTTGAGTCCATAAATCGCCTTCTGAAGACGGCATACTGATGAGAACATCTCTCCCTGAGCAACACACCCAGGAGGTTGCTCCATATAAACTTCAGATAGATCACTGTGAAGAAAGGCATTTTTGACATCAAACTGATACAGAGGCCAATCACGATTTACTACCAGAGAGATCAATACACGAACCGATGGAATCTTAGCAACTGGCGAAAACGTCTCCTGATAATCGATACCGAATGTTTGAGTGTACCCTTTAGCGACAAGGCGGGCTTTGAGACGCTCAATAGACCAATCTGGAAGGTACTTAATGGCAAATACCCAACGACACCCAACAGTCTGTGCACCAGAGGGAAGGGGAACCAGCCACCATGTTTTATTTGAGTGAAGGGCACCCATCTCAGCATCCATAGCAGCCCTCCATCCCGGATGATTTAAGGCATCTGTAACAGACTTAGGCAAACTAATCGAAGACATGCTAGAAACAAAGGACTGAAAGGATGTGAGAGATAGGAATAAGAAACAAAATTAGATATAGGATGAGCAACACTACGAGATCGAGTACGGGAAGCAATTGGTGAATCATGAATAGGAGAACAAGTACCTGAAGGCTAACAATCCGACTGCGGACGAGGATCAGTGGGCGGAGATGGCACTTCTTCAATCGTAGAATGAACAACCTGGCGAGGTCCCCGAGTATAAGTTTGCAGTTCAGAACCCTTAGAAGCCACAGGAGAACCTGTTGGAATATCAGGAACAGCCACAGGGGCTGGCAGAGGATGCATCAGAATAGGAACAAGCAGGCTAGTGATGTCAGCAGGTAATGGAGAGCCTGTGGAAGGCATATAAGGCTGGTCCTCAAAGAATGTGACATCCGCAGAGACATATGTCTTCCTAAGACGCGGACTATAACATTTATAGCCTTTTTGGGTATGAGAGTAACCTAAGAAGAGGCACTTTTCTGCCCTTGGTTCCAACTTTTCATGTCCTGGAGACAGATTATGAACAAAACATGCACATCCAAAGACACGGGGCACTAATGGAAATGGGTCACCGAGAGGATACAAGACTGAAAAAGGCGTTTTCCCTGATAAAGTTGAAGAAGAAAGACGGTTACCTAGGAAGCATGCCATGAGGACTACATCACCCCAATGAATTTTAGGAACCTTCATCTGAAATACAAGTGTACGAGTCATATCTAGTAAATAACAAAGTTTTCTTTCAGCCACACCATTTTGTTGTGATGTGTGAGCTCAGGATGACTGATGAATAATACCACGGGAGGAAAGAAAATCATGAAAGCCATTAGATACAAAGAAATATTCCTTAGCATTATCAGTACGTAAACAATTAATAGAACATTTAAACTGGTTGACTACTTCAAAATAAAAGTGACGAAATGCATTAAACACTTGAGATCTATCTTTAAGTCAAAACAACCACGTGGCTCTCGAATAATCTCAACAAAGATAATGAAATATTTATGCCCATTTAATGACGTAGTTCTAGCTGGACCCCCAACATCAGAATGAATAAGTTCAAATGGACGAGACACTCTACTACTAAGAAGAGAAGGGAAGGACACACGATGGTGTTTCCCTAACTCACATGACTCGCAATGAAAAGATGGAACAGACTCCGAAACGAAAGAAGACTTCTTAAGCGTATCCGCAGGTGGATGTCCCAAACGACAATGTCATTGATAGGCATCCACAGAGGAACGAAGAGATACACCAGCACCGGCCTGGTCAAGGTAGTAAAGACCGCCAATCTCATGGCCCACCCCAATCCTCGTCCCAGTCTTCATGTCCTGAATAACACAATAAGAAGAAAAAAAGGAAACAGTACAATTCAGTGATTTCGTTAATTGACGAACAGATAACAAATTAACAGGAAATGATGGAACATAAAGAACGGAAGACGATTGAAGTCCTGTCGAGATGGAGACTGCACCCATCCTAGAAACAGGGGATGTAGTCCCATCTGCCAATGTAACAGTATGAGGTCCCATAGAAGGGAGAGGTTGGAGAGAAGAAAGAATTGTAGGATTACCAGTCATATGATGGGATGCTTCTGAATCAATGAGCCATGTCTCAGAAGAAGTACCAGAGAGAAAACACGAGGGACTACCTTTATGGGCAAACGTGGCAGCTGGCTCTTTTCCCTTGTCCCGAAGACGGAGAAGCTCCTCATATTCTGCACGAGGGATAACAAGGGACTCAGATGTAGATGGAGCCACAGAAGAAGAAATACCATCAGAAGCAGCAGCAGAGGCATTCGCAGGCCTGTGTGGACGAAGCTCATGATGTAAATCGTAGCAATAATCAACAGTATGGCCATCCAATCGACAGTGTATGCAATGATGGCCCCCACGACCACGACCGCCACCATCTCTGCCTCCCCCCCCCCCCGACTCACGACCACCACCATGGCCACGACCACGATTACGCCAACCACCACCATGGCCACGCACAAAGCTACCACCACCACGGCCACGATCACCCCCACCATATGAAACATGAGCAGATCCATCTACTAGAGGTTCACCAGACTGAGGTACCGGCATACGCTGGACACCGGAGAAGGCCTCTGCAAGGGTGGGCCTTCTGCGAGCGTGGGAAGCGAACCAGAACTTACTAGCTGCTGACAGATCTGGAGATAGTTAGGGCCCAAAGAATCAGGAAACCGAACCACCCGCATTTCTTTCTGACGCTTTTTGAGAACGTCAGGATCAACAATAAAGGGCAACAATAAGTCAAGTTCCTGAATGAGTGCAAGGTAATCAATGTAGTGGGATCCTATAGGTTTATCTCCTTGCTCAAGACTAAACCAATCTGAAAAACGATCACAGATATAAGTCAGATTATCCACTCCTGAATACATTATAGCCACATGCTCCCATATTTCCTTCGAGGACTGCAGATACATCATGGACGTAGCGATATGAGGTGCCATACAGCCCCAAAGAAATGAGCAAACCACAACATCATCTTCACGCCACTGATCATATGTCGAGTCAGTGCGAATCGGAGGAGAGCGCTCAAGATTTTTCTACGGCCAAAAAGATAAGTGTAGACTGCCATGTTCCACGGGGGGTAATTTGTACCATCCAGTCTTATTGAAGTCATCTGAAGAGGAGGCTCAACATGGGAATAGCTAGACTGAGCAGTATACGATGAAGAATGGCTTTCATCAACCTTGAGAGTAGTAACTTGCTGAGTGGAGGGCTCCACAGGTTCCATAACAATAGCCGACAAACAGAACAACCAACACGAATATCCCAATCACCACTGAAAAATAATAAAGAAACTCCATGAGGCACTCAACAACCTACTGCAATGTCACAGTAACACTAACAACAAACACCACAAGTCCACAACACCTCATCCAACAACCACAAGAAGACAATCACCAACAATAACCACCACAGCACTCCCAAGAAGAAACAACCAAAACAAGAGGCAATAACACACATAGCAAACCATCTACAAATAAATCACCACATCTGCGCCAACACAACCATCACCAACACATGCAATAGATGTACCATCCAACGTCATCAAATCACCAACAATAACAGTAGGGTGCTATGGATGCTGATTTAGATCATAAATAACAGACTGAACCACGAATACGACGAACCACAAGTTTCATAATAAGAGATAAGATATGATTTAGATCATGGGTAAAAGAGACATAAGGATTGGAATCACAAACGAGGGGACAACACAAGAACAAAAAGGATTTAGGGCTTGGAGAAGGGAGGCCGGAGATGTCGATTTTTTTTTAATAGGGCAAAAACTAGGGTTTTGTGAATAAGACTAAAAAATAAAAATTTTTGGGAAATGATTGGGCGAAAATGGAGAGGATGGGGTATGGAAGATTTTGTTAAAGTTTGGGTTGGAAACCCCAAACGGTTAGGGCTGAAATAAAAAACCCAATAAAAAGTTGAAAAAAAAGAAGGCACGAAGGAGAATAACGAATCTTTATTGTTGATGTGTATCTCTCACACCTTTCGCTCTGATACCATGTTAGATCTACATGATGGTTAATAGATAGAAGGGAGAAGAAGTATGAGAGAGAGAGAGGGAGAGGGAGAGAGAGAGTTGCGTCTGTGGGGAGAGTGAATGCGTTAAAACATCTCTCCCCAATATGCATAATATATATATATATATATATATATATATATATATATATATATATATATATATATATATATATATATATATAGAGAGAGAGAGAGAGAGAGAGAGAGAGAGAGAGAGAGAGAGAGAGAGAGAGAGAGAGAGAGAGAGAGAGAGACGAGATGGTTTGTTTGCACTTGCACAGATAAGCCATCTGTGCATGGCTGCACAAACCATTGGGGGGCCACATTTTTGGGGGGATCCAAAGCATTCATTTGGAAGGCCCTTCCATGGATAGGGTGTGTACCAAAAATCAGCCCTTTAGGATCATCCTAACCTTGCCATTTGTGGAGGGAAAAAATGGGCAGAAACAGTGTCTGTCCATTTTCCCCTCCAACTTTGATTGGGTTAGGATGATCCTATAGGGCTAATTTTTGGTACACACCCAATCCATGGAAGGGCCTTCCAAATGAATGCTTTGGATCCCCCAAAAAATGTGGCCGCCCCCACTATGGTTTGTGCAGCCATGCACATATAGCTTATCTGTGCAGCTCCACACAAACCATTTCCTCATATGTATGAGGAAGTATTTCTAGGCGGTCGGCTAGAGAACCTTCTCTAGTCCGCCGACCAAAAAACACAGTGGGCCCACATTATTTGGATAATCCAAAACATTCATTCGATAGGCCCTGGCATTGATAGGGTGTGCCCAAAAAATCAGCTGCGTAGGATCATCCTAACCCTTTGATTTGTGGAGGTTAAAAATGGACAGATTTGTGGAGTTTATACGCGTCCATTTTAACCTCCATAAATCAAAGGGTTAGGATGATCCTATGGAGATGATTTTTTAGGCACATCCTATCTATGTCAGGGTCGATCAAATGAATGCTTTGGATCATCAAAACAACATGGGCTCACTGTGTTTTTAGCCTCCACTGTCCATTTTTAACCTCCACAAGTTGAAGGGCTAGGATGATCCTATGGAGCTGATTTTTTGGGCACACCCTATCTATGCAAGGGCCCATCAAATGAATGCTTTGGATCATCCAAACAACCGTTGTCCATATATATATATATATATCCAAACCGTCCCTGTGATGGAACACAACATAAACAAGTTGTGCCTGTAAAATCATTTCCATAGGCTGATCCTAGCCCTCCAATCTATAGAGGTGTCCATAATTGTTGTTCGTCAATATTTTTGAAAGGTGTCCGGAATTCGTAATATTTTGAAAGGTGGAGTATTTCACACTCATGCTTTGACAGGTGGGTCTCATGCACCATCTATAGCCAAACCCATGCATGCGAATGGGACCCGGAATATTTTGAAAGGTGGCCGAAATCCGTAGTATTATGTACTAAATGCACACGTTCTGTATTAAAAAATAATTGGGTTCGTCAATATTTTGAAAGGTGTCCTGAATCCGTAGTATTATGTAACATATGCACCCAATCCGTAATTTTGCATAGTAAAAACGTCACATATGTTGACTAAATGTATAATAAAAAAAACATAAAGAAGGATAAGATAGGTATTGTGATGGCGGTAGGATTGAAATTATGGACCTTTAATGGGTGCCTTTGTTAACAAAAGCAAAAAAAGGTGATGTGTAATTCTCACAGATTTTTCAAAAAATTTAAAAAATTCTCTCATTTTCTCTTCTGCTATATATATATATATATATATATATATATATATATATATAGAGAGAGAGAGAGAGAGAGAGAGAGAGAGAGAGAGAGGAAATGGTTTGTGCGCAGCTGCACAGATAAGCTATCTGTGCATGGCTGCACAAACCATAGTGAAGCTCACATTATTGGGGGGGACCCAAAGCATTCATTTGGAAGGCCCTTCCATGGATAGGGTGTGTACAAAAAATCAGCCCTATAGGATTATCCTAACCCAATCAAAGTTGGAGGGGAAAATGGACAGACACTGTATCTGCCCATTTTTCCCCTCAACAAATGGCAGGGTTAGGATGATCCTAAAGGGCTGATTTTTGGTACACACCCTATCCATGGAATGGCCTTCCAAATGAATGCTTTGGATCACACAGATAGCTTATCTGTGCAACTGCACACAAACCATTTCCTCTCTCTCTATATATATTATGCATATTGGGGAGAGATGTTTTAACGCATTCACTTTCCCCCCAAAAATGTGCCCCCCCCCCCCCCCCCACCCACCCACACACACACATGGTTTGTGCAGCCATACACAGATAGCTTATATGTGCAGCTACACAAAAACCATTTCCTCATATATATATATATATATAGAAAAGACAAAGATACCCTTACTAGGACGTCAATACATTTAACAAGAAGAAATCCAAACAATTTAAAATTCTAACCTCAAGACTAATAAAGCATGAAATAATCCCAAAACAAAGGACATATCTCGGTAGAAACTATGAGATTAAGCAATAAATAATTCACATGGGCATCAGTAAATAGACCCTAATCACGAAAAGAGAGAATAAGGAATAGGATAGTCACATGCTTGAAGGAAAGTACTCACAATCTTAGTTTTGGACATGGTGCTTGGATCCATTATTTGGTTCTGGTTTACTAAGAAGGAAGATAAGTTATTTCAAATATGTATATTAGCTCTACAGTTCATTATTTAGAGGCATTCTGTTGTTGTTTATTCTCAATTTTTAGGTTTTATAAATGTAATATATTCCATGTGAATCAATTGTTATTTTCTAGTCTCTAATAAGTAATCTTCCATTTAAAAAAAAGAAAAAGTAATGTCATCTTGTGTTCCAGGTTGATAAGGGACCCATCTTTCTATTTAATTTGTCTGGTTTTAGTTTTGAGTAGTTTATTAGTATAGGACATAATGTTTCTTTGCGTACCATCCTGCGAGCTTTGTTTGCTTTGATTAGGTTTAATTATTCTATATTTGGAAACACTTTTGTTGACATTTCGTTGGAATCAATGTAGTGCCGAAGCATTTGAAGCTGAAAGAAAGGCAATCACAGAAGCTGCAGAAGTCAGTTTTACTAAAATTATAGAAGCTATCCAATGCAAGGACGACACTAATGTAAAAATTCTAAGCAAAGGGAGGGATGAGGAAGGCCAAACCAAAGAGTCAGGATCCCATGCACCCTGTTTAGTTTAATCAACAGCTGAAGAATCTGCATTAAGAGTTGAGACAGAGAGAGAGAGAGAGACTTGGGCAATTACCTGAAATTAATCATGGGTTCTCTTCAAATGGTTTCAATGTTAAAGCTGAAGAATCTACACTTAGAGTTGAGAGTTTGATACTCGAGAAATACAAGCAATTACCCGAAATCAACCATGGGTTCAATTCAAATGGCTTCAATGTTAAAGCTGAAGAATCTGCACTAAAAGTTGAGACAGAGATACTCGGGAAATACAAGCAATTAGCTGAAATAAACCATGAGTTCTCTTCCAATGAGGTAATTTTGGCATGTTATATTATATTAGAGTTCCACCATTCCGCATTTGCTGGATTATTAGTAGTTTCTAATTTCATTGTTATTTTTTAACATTTGGCAGTATATTTTATTGTTATAGAAATACCTACAGAACTATATGCTTTTATATTTCCCTTCTAATTGATAGTCAGTGTACATACTTGATTTGGATATTTTTTATTCTTTATTCTTTGCCTTGACATAAGTGCTGTCTTAACTTCCTTGAATGGATATCTCATACGTAATTTATTGTATAGTCTTGGCTTACTCCAGGATCCATGTTATCTTTCTTTTGTTATGTTGAATTTGCTTTCAATGATATTTCGAGGTTGCATTTATGGGCAGGAATATGAACGTTATGGGCGTGAGATTCGTAGAAGACTAAGACAAATATCTGGATGCCAAGATAACTGCCGCTAAGATCAATATTTTTCAGTAAGCTGGAGGTCTCCATTTTTTGAATGTCATCTCTCTCTCTCTCTCTCTCTCTCTATATATATATATATATATATATATCTCTATTGCTATTCAAATCTTTATTATGTCAATTACAACACTTGAATCAATATTTTGTAAATTCCACCATACATTGATTTGTGTCACACATTACTTGAGAGGCTTGTTTACCTTTTTCAATTGAATGTGTTTATTATTTAAAGAATTGAGGAGAAGCTACATAGTAGGCATATAGTGCCAAGCCCTTAAAGAACTATTGTCATCTCTGAAAGATTTTGGCTTATCTGCCTTAAATTTCTCATCGAAGCAGATGATAGGAATGGGTTGACACATTTAAAATTTGATGATGGTAAATTTAGTCCGACAGACACCTCGAAATCATATTTTAGTGGGGGTTAAAATTTAGCCCCATAGATACCAAGATTCATCATTCATATGCCTTTGGGGCTAAAATTTAACCCAACAGACACGCAAACCCATACGTTGGTGGGTCTAAAATTTAGCTCTAGATACATTAAAAATCTCTATGTTGGTAAAATTTTGCCCCACATATGCTAAAAGTCAATATATTGAGGGGCTAAAATTAATCTCACCAAAAATCCATATAATGGTAGGGCTAAAATATAACCCCCCTCCCAACACAGACTAAAAATCTGCAAGCAACACGATCTTACTACCAGAGGAAGACTATTCCCCATGTTTTAGTTGAGATAGAAGGTTGACATTCTTCGACAGGGGGACAAAAGTCTATCCACGTATCATTCCGTGCTTGAGAATCTATGAGTGGAGTTAGATCACTATCAGATGTTGGAATGGGATACGAAGAAATATGTAGAGAATTATTAGAAACAGGTGGAAGAGAATTGATTTTTTGGCATGGCTGTATACCAATTATGAGATTACCTAGATGAAGATTTTGGGGAGGGACACTTCCGTATCTTGATGTGTATAATTATACCATGGTCATGAGTGAGAAATGTCGAAAGACAGCTATGCAGGCAATTTTCTTTGTACTCTCTAAGAACATGTCTTATACTGATATATGGCCTGCATAGAACTAGTTAGTCACGACATCACCATCAAGTTCTAACATTCCCAATTTTCATAAAGTGGGTCATCCATCATCTTCCTTCAATTGTTACACCTGACCAATCAAGTACATGGGCTTCGCCACCAATCTACATCTTAGTAGATTAGGGCCATTCAAGTCAGTTTCAAACATCAAGCTTCACCATAGTAATCTGAACATGAATAGGACCACCATACTTTCCCCACATGGGAACATTAACTAGTCTCAGACACCTTGAAAGTGGCTTCAGAATCATCAATAGTTGAAATCTTCTATCTTTAAGACCCAGATTACTTTCTAATGACCCCTATAGTGAAATATTATTTCTAGACCATCACTTCGTCCCTGGGCAAAAACATAACAAAATCCTTTTTTTTTTCCCGAAGAAAATGAGGTGGCAATTTTTGAGAGAAATCTATGAATTTACCTCAATATATCTCATAATCACATGAGATGAAAGCGACAATATCAGAGGAGGATTCTTTGCTGAAAACTTTAATTCTCTTCCCCGATTATCTTCTTGAAGAAACTTGCTAAACCCTTGGCTTGAAAATGATTTTTCTCAAAATTTTGGAGAAACTTCGATATGTTCTCGGCAATATAACTCGAACCAATCACCAAAAAATTCTCAAATCAAATTAAATATATGTGATACAGAGTGTAGGTTTTATCAGCCCAAAGGTGTGGTTGTACAACTACCAACATCAGCCGTACGACCGTATGACTACCTCATCGCTCACACTTTAAAAAAAAACAATTGTAAGTCCTCTTGATCTTGTTGCTTTGATACCAAATTGTGATTCAATCTTATAAAACAAAGTAAGAAGTGTGGAGAGAAGAGAGGAAGGAGAAGGGAGAAGACAAAAGGTGTTCATGAGATTTCGAAGTGAAAACCCAATTGTCTATAAAATACACATGTGCATAATTATAAAAATGCCACCCATAAGTGATTGTCCTATCAATGACATATGATGCATGGTATCTTAATAATTATAGCATGTCCGACTTGGTCATCTTTCATTTATGCCTTTGAAAATATTGTTTCTAGAGTTTTTTGAGTCTATTTATCCTTTGAGTTTGAAATGTGAAGTGTGCCAACTTTCAAAACACTACAAAACTTATTTTTATCCAAGTAATAGAATGAGTATATTTCCTTTTAATATTGTTTCATACTGTTGTGTGGATGCCATCCCTAATTATGATAATGGGTGGATATCGATATTTCATTTCCTTTGTCGATGAATACCCACACATACATGGTACAAGATATGAAGTTCCACATGTTGTTTAAATGTTCCAAAAAGATGGTTTCAAATCAGTGTGAGTGGAGCATAAAGATTTTTATATTTGATAATGTTCTAGAATACTTTGACAAATACCTTTGTCGGTACCTTAAAATAATGAGATTACCTTAGAGTATGTGTCCGTATATTCCCAGCATAGTGGTGTCTGTGAGAGGAAGAATCATTACCTACTGGATTTTGCTCATGGCCTCATGCTGATAATGCATGTCTCGAATAAGTATTGGGGAGATGCGGTCTAGACAACCGCATATCACGTCTATCGTTTGCCAACCAGAGAATGTTTAAATCTTCCTATCCGTTTTTCTTTTGTCCAGATCACCCCTTTTTGTGACCCATGCCATCCGGAGAATATTTAAATCATCCAATCAGTTTTTGGTCCAGTTCATCCCCTTTTTGTGACCCCTCCTCCGACCTAGTGTCTGTGAGAGTTTGTGCTTTACCCATATTTTGTTTCTTAAGTAACAGTGATAAATTGGATTGAAAATTTGTTAAAGGCGCCTTTCCGAGATATTCTTCCTCCCAAAAGGGTCAAGTGTCTTGATCTGGTATTGAGGATGTTTTTTGTGTCTATGTGTGTCAATTTTTTTGGGTCTCTCTATATCTAGTACTCACACACCTATCTTCAAGGGAGAATATCAATGGGAAAGAGAGGCTCTCCTTTCAATCTCATTCTTATGTTCAAGTTCCAATTCCTATTCGTATTCTAGTTCTAGTTCCAATTGTAGTTGATGCTATTGTATATGCCGGGCCTAAGGAATTATGGCTGTACTCGAGGAGACATAAGGAGGGAGTGGTCGTAGTTGATACATCTGTCAGAACCTCTGAAATCATATTCATGTATACCAATTGTTTCCCTTGATTCTCCTTTTGTTTCTGCTGATGATCGCTATGGATCCTATTTCATTCTTTGCTCGTATTGAATAGTTAATTGGTCTTTTATCTTCCTATTTTCTTTCACAAAGGAAAGCATCCTCAACCTCCCATTCTATTGCCAAATTCATTTTCTATCATTCGTTATCTCCATGTTGCACTTTTCGTTCTGCTATCTGTTCCTTGTACTGTTGCAAAGGCCGTATCGTATCTCAACCCAAATGGAAGAATGCAATGCTGGTAGAGATGAAGGCATTGTTTAAAACTAACTTTTGGGGAGATGGTTGACTTACCTATGATAAAAGTGCTAGTGATGCAAGTAGGTGTTCATAATCGAGCAAAGGGCTGATGGGTCGGTTAAAGATTCAAGGCTAGTGTCACGGGGAAACAGTTCAGGGTACAACCGGTATTAAAATCCAAACGTACCTCATCTCGTTGCATCTTGAGAAGTCGTCATTTATAGCACCTTTGGTTGCCACTCCTGGTTGAGAGAGTTGGTTGGCCAAACTCTATAAGAGGAGTTGACCCCGTGACTTGCTGACTCCTCCCCCGTTAGGACTAGCAGGTGTGGGCCGGAACCTTGGCGGTTTGCATATGGGTTGCAAGAGGACTTACTTGTGCATTTGACGCACACAGCAGGAAATCATACTACAACTCATGGGCGTGCCCTAAGGGAGCTTTGGGTGCGGACTGTGAACTATCCACGGGGATTCTCCTGTTTCTTTGGTCGAGGATGGGGGCCAAAGACAGTGTATGTTGGGTTGGGTTCCCACATGCATTGCACGTACGGACCGGTGCAAGGGGCTAACTATACTGTTTGCCTCCTGCACCGCGGGACGTCTTGTGGGCAGGCTAATCGCTAGGTCTTCCATGAGTTTGTGCCGGGGCGACTTCGGTTGCCCTCGCGAGGTGTACACCTTGCGGATCAGTCCATGGGGCATCTTGAGTCTTGGATGACCAAGCCCTAGCGCTTGGCGGATTGGTGGGTGGCGTCGTCATGCCTTGTACCCGGTGGACTTTACATTGGGCTCCAAGGCCTGATGTTCGATCTACTCATGATGCAGGCTGATCATGAGAGTGGTTATCTAGAAGCACATGTCAAGATCTGAGCCAAATAGCTTGTTGAACAACTTAGAGACTGTGTGCACATTCTAAGCATCAATGGGTGTTGGCGTGTAGGGCCTTCAGAGCCTTGCACGATTGAAGGCTTGCCCTAGCATTCATTCATGTTGGGGCGCCGCACGGGTTATTCCGCTGCTCAAATATTAGGCCCGTGGCAGTTGGTATCAGAGCAAAATGTTCAAGCTATGAATTCAGAGTGTGCTTTGAGAGCTGGTATCAGATGGTATCAAGTGACAGATCAGAGCATGTTGTGAGTGCAAGAGCTTGTCAAAGAGCTATGATACAGTTGGTGTCTGTGCTGGCATAATTGCAGCAAGTTGCAGTGTTTGTGGCTATGGTTAGTGCATCTTTGGTGCATGTTGCTATGCACAAAAGAACGGGAAACACTTTCAGTTGTGGCAGAGTTGGAAAGAGCTTGAATGTTAACTAAGTGGTTGCATCTTGGTATGCTAAGTCGTGGATGTCTTTGAATCTAACACTTTGAAAGTCCATCAATCAGCTGAAGAAGAGCTGAAATTTCATGGGTATGCTCCTTTCTGAAAAGTGATGCAAAGCTTTCTCAGTGTTCCGTGTGGGACGTCATTGAGCCGTGTTGGTGGCATGGGTTACTTTGTAAACTTAGTGAACAAAGTGGCAAAGTATGGCAGCTTGGAAGTTTGAACTCTCCCCTATTCTACTTGAGTCGCGCAACAGAGGCGCGATGGCCTGGAAAGATTCGTACCATCAGTGTTTGTTCAAGCATTGCTAAATGGATTTGCTCGAAGCTTGATACAGTTTGAGAGCAGCAACCGTCAGTAAATGGGTTGGCATCTTTCAGTGACCCACCGATGTGTGAGATCGAAAGTGCCAGTTGGAGAGTTGTGAATGCTCCGTTGCAGTGTTGGCTAAACATCGATGTGTTTGCATTTGGCCTTAAGGGCTCTCTATGACAAGGGGTTGGCTCGCTGGCATAAGCCTTCCCCTATCAGATGAGGTGCTGAACGTGTCGGCACCAAAGCGCTTACCGAAGTGAATTTGCTTGCTCAGTGTGATGGCATAACCAGGTTGACGAACTAACAGTATGCTCTCAGGGTGAAGAGGAAGCACCGACGAACCAAGGTCAAGGTAGCACCCATGAGAAGGGTGTCCATATTGGGGCCAGCAGGGTGAAGGTGTGTTCATGACCTTGACGAACTAGCAGACATGCTCAGGGTGAAGAGCTGGTCAATGACTGAAGTACTTGGATGGCAGTTCACAATCATTATGGAGCATGCGAGATGCTCCTCTCCGAAAGACCTTGGAACGGACACCAAGGCTGCTTAGATCGACAATGGGTTTGCTGTGCTGATATGAGACAGTGTTGTGAGCTTAGATGGCATATGAGTAGACTGTGTTGGTATGGGACGACATGGTATGTTTATGTGTTTCTTGCTGTTTTGAAATTTATGTGTTTGTTGAAACTAAAAGGACAGCTCAATCTGAATGATTGAAGATTTGGGTGGTTAGCAGTGTGAGTGCTAGCCACGGGTACACAAGGAGACCATTGGTGGCATAAGGGTTGATTGCTCAAATCAAGTGCTATGGCGTTGGACTAAAGTAAGCAAGACAAAGCGTCGCAGTTGGGGATGTAGTTGGTTCCCTGTATGATCTTGCACCTAGAGAAGTAGCGGGTGCATTGTGCTGATCGATCCTACCAGGGGATGTTTTGCCTCACCAGGAGGCGGGGCCTATGACGGTCCCTCACCCAGGAACATAAGCTACTTTCTGGAGCTCGTTCGTGCTTGGCCAACCAGTGGCAAGCGTCGTGCCAGCAATGATGGCACTCTCTCAATGTTTGTAGGTATCGACGCAAAACCTTCGCAGCGTTTGTAGGCACAGTAAAAAAACCTTCGCCTAGTTTGATGGAGTCTGAGAAAACCATCGTTGTTGAAGATAACTCAGAGCTATAAAGCACTGGTTGGCAGAACTTGATGCAGTATGGTATGTAGCAGAAGTCAGAATGGACTGATTGTCGAAGTACCAGTGGCATCTTTTTTCAAGATTGAGAAGTCATTGCTATTGTGGAACTGAGCTTCACAGAGCGTTCAGTGTTGACGAGGGCCTCGACATTATTAGGTGGGGGAGTGTCATGGGGAAACAGTTCAGGACACAACCGGTATTAAAATCCAAACGTACCTCGTCTCGTTGCGTCTTGAGAAGTCGTCATGTATAGCACCTGGTTGCCACTCCTGGTTGAGAGGGTTGGTTGGCCAAACTCTATAGGAGGAGTTGACCCCGTGACTTGCTGACTCCTCCCCCGTTAGGCTCAGCAGGTGTGGGTCGGAACCTTGGCGGTTTGCATATGGGTTGCAAGAGAACTTGCTTGTGCATGTGACGCACACAGCAGAAAATTATACTATAACTAATGGGCGTTTCCTAAGGGAGCTTTGGGTGTGGACTGTGAGCTATCCATAGGGATTCTCCAGTTTCTTTGGTCGATGATGGGGGCCAAAAACTGTGCATGTTGGGTTGGGTTCCCACATGCATTGCGCGTATGGACCGGTGCAAGGGGCTAACTATACTGTTTGCCTTCTGCACCGTGGTACGTCTTGTGGGCAGGCCAATCTCTAGGTCTTCCATGAGTTCGTGCCGGGGCGACTTCGGTTGCCCTCGCGAGGTGTACACCTTGCAGATCAGTCAATGGGGCATCTTGCCTCTTGGATGACTAAGCCCCAGTGCTTGGCGGATTGGTGCGTGGCATCATCATGCCTCGTACCCGGTGGACTTTGCATTGGGCTCCAAGGCCTGATGTTCGATGTACTCATGATGCAGGCTGATCATGAGAGTGGTTATCTAGAAGCTCATGTCAGGGTTTGAACCAAGTAGCTTGTTGAACAACTTAGAGACTGTTTGCACATTCGACGCATCACCTTTCTGTACTTTCAAATTTTTTTCGTGATTATTATTTTTTAATCAATTTGACTACTATAAGCAAGACTTAGGGACATAATCATACAATGTGCTAGGAATTGATTTTAATATAATATTATGTTTAGAGTATGCTGATTTTCTAGATTTTTACTTCCCTCATTTTCATTCATGATTAATTACAAAAAACGCAATGACAAACATTTTGAAACGACCGTCAATTTTATTAAGAAAAATAACATGCATAGGGATTTAGAACCCACATTTAGAAGGTGTTGGGAAAGTTGCCTTATTTCCCACCCACATGATTTGCTTGGCTGGGGAGGCAACAAGGCAAAAAAGGAAAGTATCTTATTTCCCTTGTTTTGTTCCTTTTTGGTTGATATGCCAAAATATCAAGTGTTGATTTTAGGTTTCTTAGAAAACCTAAGCATAAAAGTGAAGATGTGAGTGTCTCTAGTGTGGCTAGAGAGAGAGAGAGAGAGAGAGAGAGAGAGAGATGTGGGTTTCTTCCTTGGGTTTTCCTCTTAGGGTTTCTCTTGGGTTCTTCTTTCGGGTTTTTCTCGGGTTTCTCTTGTGTAACGTCTTAGGTTGAGAAGCAGGAAAGGGTTGCGGGTTTTGGGTTAAATCCATTGTAATCTTTGTATATTGTTTTTCTCATTGTAGAAGATCGTGTTTCTCGCCCGTTGAGTAGGCTTTGCCAAACCACGTAAAATCTTGGTGTTCATCTTGTGGCTTGTTGTTTATTTTACTTTTCATTTAATTTGTGCACAATCGGATTGGTTTTGCCTGTCGGATTTTCTCAACAAGTGGTATCAAAGCTGTGGTTGGAGTGATCGTCAAGGCCGGGTGAGTGATCATGGGTGTTGTGGTTGGATCGCGGTTAGAGCGATCTTTGGGAGTGGAAAGATTGTCTAAGAAGATTCTTGTTTGATGTGGAGCGCTACACCGAGAAGTGCGAAGTAATCTGAGATGACGGTAAAATCAAGTTCTACTCAGTTCAACATCGACAGATTTGACGGAAATGACAGTTTCACCCTATGGCAGATGAGGGTGAAGGACATCCTAGTTCAACAGGGCTTCGCTAAGGTGTTGAACGGAAAGGATGGGAAGTCAGAGAAGATAGCGGATGCCGAGTGGGAAGACAGAGTCGAAGGCGGTCAGCACGATTCGACTATGTCTGGCAGATAGCGTTATGTTTAACGTTATGGAAGAAGAAGATGCGCCTAAATTATGGGAGAAATTGAAAAAGCTTTATATTTCAAAAGGCTTGGCCAAGCTATTGTATCTGAAGCGGTAATTGTACGGGTTGAAGATGCAAGAAGGTGGAGATCTTCTGGAACACATCACGGTGTTCAACGGGCTTGTGGATCAAGTCCACAAGGTTGACGAAAAGTAGAAGGAAGAAGACAAGACCCTTTTGCTTCTTACTTCTCTTCCTGATTAGTATGATAACCTGGAGATTTCAAATTTGAAATTTGGGACCTTCGGACTTCCGAAGGGTTACCAGTAGAACAGATTCGAGATCTTCGGACTTCCGAAGGGGTGACAGCAGAATTACCCTGAAATGTTGTAAAACTTTGAAAAATCATAACTTTTTCATCTCTTATCCGTTTTCGACGCTTTTGTACTCCATGGACTTGGAAAAAGACGTACTTTATGATAAAAATAAATTCAGAAATGTTTGAAGACTCCATGATCATGATGATTCTAAAATACTAAAAAGAACCATAAGACAGGTTACCGTACCTTTTCCACTTGGACACCAAAAGGTGTATTGTGTTAGTGGAATGACATAAGTGCCTAATAGGACTGAAACTAATGATGAAACTCATGAAAAATGTTTATACTATTGATTGTAGGTGATTCTAAAAAGGGAATATATCTGTCATTGGAGGTACGTAATTTCGTACTACTTTAGTGTTGCTATTTACCTTTCGAACACTATGCCATTGTTGATTGTGAATCCCAAACTCTCTGAATCTTTTGAGCCAGCGATAAACATTAGACTTAACTTGGGTCTTGCACGCTAATTCCGTTATTGTTTGAAATCTATTGAATCTTATGGCAAAGAGACTCTTATTGAATGATTTCCCAATATATGAAACCTTTGTGAACCCATTTGTGATTCCTTCGCACTTATGAACTTTGATCACTGTGTGACCATCTACATTGAAAACCTTATGAAAAATCCATGTGAATTACTATCTTTGAATGTCGTATGAACTCTATTGAACCCTGTTACCTAGTACATATTTCAGATGGAATAATTTGGATTTGTGAAACCCCTTTCAGCTTTTCTAACCATATGAATCTTTGAACTATCAGACATACTCTACTATATGAATCCACTTTGGAATCAATCTGAAACACCCACTTTGAACTTTGAACACCTATGGAGAGGCTTAGGTTATGTGAACTCAGAAAAAGACCCCCGCCAGTGGAGCACAGGCTTTGGCCTATATATGAACATAAGAACTGTGATCCCGCCAATGGGGGATAAACGTTGGCCCTATCGACAGGTATATGAACCCATGAACTAGTTCTGACACCGTGGGCGGTCGGTGTAAGTAATAACTCGCTTTGTGGACCCGTGGGCAGTCGGGGTAAAAATAACTTGCTTTGTGGACCCGTTGGTAGTCGGGGTGAAAATAACTTGCTTTTTGGACTAAGCCGATGATCTCGGGGTGTTATCGTACCTATATTAATTTCCCTTCTGTAACCCTCAAAACCTCTAACTCTCTTCGTTGTGACATTATAAGACATCTTTTATGAACTTTGGTTCTAGGCTATTGTTCTTGTGATTGGCCATGCCTTGTGTAGCTCGTACCTACTTTATTCATCGTTGGCTTTTGATCCTTTGAATATTGAGACTTCCGATGTGATATTGACTCGTGCCCTTATGAAACTTTGTCCCATTCTTATTAAACTGTGTTAACCGTTTTACTTGTGGCTTGTATCTTTCCTATAAATTGTGAACCTTTCCTTTTGTAGCATGCAATGATCCCACTTTTGTAGTGTGTTATTATGTACTGAGCTTTTCAGCTGACTGTGGTTATATTAATATTTTCAGAGTTTGATCCTTGTGGAGTTGGCGAGGAGGCGCAGAAGTGATCTCTGATTTATGATTTTCGTTATCTTGAGTACTTTGACATTCTTTAGACAGTGAGTATTGTTAGGATTATTGAGACTGTGTCATTTGATTCCGTACCTTGATTATTATGGGATTATGGGTTAGATGAGAGAAGTTGAGATTTTAACAATGGATTGGTGTAAGACTTTTAAGTTCAGTTATTAGATTATTGCAGATGGTTTTGATTATTGTTGTGCTAGCCTTGTATGCTTGTGAAGCTTGCTTTGTAGGTGTACGACGCTGTCACACCCTTAAGCCTTGTGTTGTGAATATGAATGTCTGTGTGTGGCTTGGGGGCATGACAAAAAAGTGGTATCAAAGCCTAGGCTTTAGGTTTTAGGTAGAATATTTGAACAAATGATTTTGATTGTCAGATTTGGGAATTAGGTAAGGAGCAATTTAGGAAGCGCTTGCTAGATTTGTGTGTTCCAGGGACGCCTGACAACACATAAGTCGGTCGCGCGACCAGGCCCCAATTGTAAATTCAAATGCACCTGAGGATGCTTGGGAAGCATGCTAGTTTGTAATTGGGTAAGAATTGTAAGAAACTCAAGTGATAGATAATAGCTCCATGGGGTATTTTGATATATAGTATGGATATTTATGAATTGTGAAACATGTGACAAATGACTAATTGAGTGTTTTATGGAATTGTAGAATGACTAGACGAGGAGCTGTAGGATGTGACCTTATAGCTAATAGTGTCAGCAAGATGTGTCCTATCAGGATTTGTGATAGGGAGTTAGTGGCAGACTTAATACTTTTAGACCTTTATGATTTTGATGTGATTCCGAGCATGGATTGGCTGTCAGCCCATCATGCCCTTGTGGACTGCAATAAGAAAATAGTGAACCTTGAAATTTCTGGAGAGGAAAGATTCTGTTTTGAAGGTAGTGGAACTCGCTCTACCTCTGTGATTCTATCTGCCATGCATGTCGTTTGCTTAGACAAGGCTGTGAAGCCTTTCTAGCATCAGTAGTGAGAGTTGAGAGTAGTGATGTAAGAGTTGAAGACATCCCTGTGGTCAATGAATTTGTAGATGTTTTTCCTGAAGACCTTCCGGGTCTACCCCTAGACAGAGAGGTGGAGTTTACTGTGGATTTGGCACCAGGTACGGCACCTATTTCTAAGGCCCGTACCCGGTGGCTCCTGTGGAAATGATGGAGTTGAAAGAACAGTTAGAAGAACTTTTAGAGAAAGGTTTTGTGCGACGTAATATTTTGCCATGGTGAGTTTGTATGAATCTGGAGTGCTTAGTTTGACATGAGAATTTGTTAGTTATGGGATAGGACAATATAGTCAACTCATTTGAACTAGGGGCATTTTGGTTTAGCATATAAGTTAACTACGCTGGTATGAGACGGTGTGGTGAGTTGTATGCACTAGAAGCCCTTAGTTGAATTGTGATTCAGCGTATTAGTGTGAGAAGATATGATTGGTTCAAGTGTTCTAAGACATGCACCGTCTGATTTTGCTCTGTGATTACTTCAAATCACATTCATCTTGTAATCCTCTTTGATTGGGAATCTGATCGATATGCCCTATCTTGAGTGCATCCTCGCTAAGATATGGTTGATTGTTCATCACGGATCCGATAAGAATTATATATCTTTTCTTACGTTTTCCTACCATACGTGGTAAAGTTTCGATTCCTTTCCGAGAAACCTCTTTAATCGAATAAGATCAAAGATTATTAGTGTCGCAGCCCAATAAATTCTGTGGAAAATTTGTCCTTGAAATTAGGGAAACCGAATTCAGTTAGTATTAATGTTATCTGATATTATGTGTGTTATTGTAATCTGAATTTTACCCTAAATTTTGTTTTGACCTCAAATTGGTAATTGAGGAGATAAATTAGTACTCTGGTAAATCTAAAAAGATGTTTTGGATTTGAACTCTAGTGTAAGTTATCGTAGTGTGCCCATCATTATACCTCTTAGGTGACTATCTCGTCTTTGTTTGTCAAACGAAAATTTTGAAAATAAAATAAAATTGAGCAACTTTATAGATTGTGTGTGTTGTTGTGATTTGAATTTGACTCTATGTTTCACCTTAACCTTTATCTACTATTAGAAGAGCTAAGAATTTGTACTTTTGTATGTGTTTTCAAAGTATAAGTTATTGTAATAAGACCTTTGTGTCGCCCTTAGATAACTGTCTCGTCTTAGTTTGTAAGTAGAAGATTTTGAGATAGGAAAAACTTTAATATAAAAGAATTTAGTATTGAACCCGTTTAGCAAAGTCTTTTGACCCAAGATTTTAAAAACGGTTCCTACACATATGTGTAGAGAGTTCTCTACAGTGGGGGCCACATTATTTGGGTGATCCAAACCTTTGTGTAGAGAGTTCTCTACAGTGGGGGCCACATTATTTGGGTGATCCAAACCATTCATTTTTAAGGCCCTCACATAGATAGGGTGTCCACAAAAAATCAGATCCATAGGATCATCCTAACCATTCGAACTGTGGAGGCAAAAAATTGACTAATTTGTGAAGGTTTAAAGACATCCATTTTACCTCCACAAATCGTAGGGTTAGGATGATCCTATGGATCTGATTTTTTGTAGACACCCTATCTATGTGAGGGCCTTTAAAATGGATGGCTTGGATCACCCAAACAATGTGGGCCTCCACTGTATTTTAAGCTAGTGTGTAGAGAAAACGGTTCCTACACATATGTGTACAGAGTTCTCTACACACTAGCTTAAAATACAGTGGGGGCCCACATTGTTTGGGTGATCCAAGCCATCCATTTTAAAGACCCTCACATAGATAGGGTGTCTACAAAAAATCAGATCCATACGATCATCCCATCCCTACGATTTGTGGAGGTAAAATGGATGTCTTTAAACCTTCACAAATTAGTCCATTTTTTGCCTCCACAGTTCGAATTGTTAGGATGATCTGATGGATCTGATTTTTTGTGGACACCCTATCTATGTGAGGGCCTTAAAAATGAATGATGTAGCCCCAACTGTAATTTAAGCTAGTGTGTAGATAACTTATCTACACATATGTGTAGGAACCGTTTTCTCATATATATATATATATATATATATATATATATATATATATATATATATATATATATATATATATATAAAGAGAAGAGAACAATTTGTATATTTGTAATCAAAAGAAACCGTCTAATATATTTGAACTTAGCAGTGAAATTTGATCCCTCTAAATGTAATGAATATGTTACAATTTGACTAAGTGGTGTGTGTTCATAACCTAAATCCTTTTGAATCCAAACATAATGTGATTAAGTGAACTCTCATAACCGACTTATGATGCATGTTCGAATCCCATATATCTTATTAGATTTTGAATATTGGGACTTTGATATTTGATCTATTGCTTCGGCTAGAACCCTCTGAATTCTATTGTATTGCGACCATTTAAGTTTTATCCCTAGTTATATGTTTAGAGAAAGATCTATCTCGTATGTATTAAATCAAGCTTAAAATTTTATTTGATAAACCGTAAGAGATCTTTGTCATTGTTATGTACCATTGAACCATTCACATTTTGAATTCTACCTTCAGTAATGTAATGAATATAGAAAGGAAAATAAAATTTTTGTTTGAAACCTATAAGTGTGTGGTTAAATTGTACGTTTGAGAGTCAGAATTAGCTAAATTAGTGTGTTGAGCAAACTCAGTAAGTATCGTGTGAATCCTAGCCTAGAATTACATATCCTCCCTAGGAAACCTTGTGTCGGCCTGATGATAGAGGCCCCTTCTTAGAAATTATCCAGTGTGTGAAGCGAATATGAAAAATAAGTATTGAATTATACCGCCTTGTGTGTTACAACTCAGCTTAAGAATTATTTAGAATAAGAAGCTAATTTAGTGAGTAAATTTCGAGGACGAAATTTTTGTGAGGGTAGAATGTAAATACCCGAATTTGCCCTCCCTTTAAAATTTGTCCCCCTTGTGAATCAAGGGTAATTTTATCATTAGAAGTTATATTAGAATTAGAGCTTCGGTAGAAAAGCCTATAAATATAACTTTAAGAGAGATTAAGAAACCCTAAATCATCTTTCCAGCCCTAAAAGAAGATCTGTGAGAAAGAAAGCGAAGAACAAGGTAAGAACTATGTTCATCTTTGGGTTATGTTTTTTTAGAAACTCTAAAACAAGGATTAGGTGATCTTGAAAAGATAAAAGTGAAGGTTTTGATTTTTTTGTTTAAGATATGTTCGAGGATTGACCTTCGATTCCTTAGGTTTCGCTTTGTTCCAGAATCCCTAACGAATCTAGGATCGGATCGTCTTGGCTTTTTAGAAGTTTTGGCCTTCGAGGGTTTAAAGTACAAGTTTAGATACTTTTTTGATAATTATGTGTATTGATTTGGAGCGTGAAATTAGGTTTAATGGATTCATCTCGTCGATACGAGTCCAACGGATCCAACCACACGCGAATCGGAGTTAAAACGAGAAAGTTATGCCCTCTTGAAGTTTCTGGGACGAATATGGAATTTTCGTAAAAAACGCAGTTTGGGACCTTCGGACATCCGAAGGGGTACCAGTAGAACAGATTCGAGACCTTCGGACTTCCGAAGAAACCTTCAGACTTCCGAAGGGGTGCCAGCAGAATTACCCTGAAATGTTGTGAAACTTTGAAAAATCATAACTTCTTCATCTCTTATCCGTTTTCGACGCTTTTGTACTTTATGAACTCGGAAAAAGACGTACTTTATGATAAAAATAAATTAAGAAATGTTTGAAGACTCCATGATCATGATGATTCTAAAATACTAAAAAGAACCATAAGACAGGTTACCGTACCTTTTCCACTTGGACACCAAAAGGTGTCTTGTGTTAGTGGAAGCACATAAGTGCCTCATAGAACTGAAACTAATGATGAAACTCATGAAAATGTTTATACTATTGATTGTAGGTGATCAAGGTCATTCTAAAAATATAATATATCTGTCAATGGAGGTACGTAATTTCGTACTACTTTAGTGTTGCTATTTACATTTCGAACACTACGCTATTGTTGATTGTGAATCCCAAACTCTCTGAATCTTATGAGCTAGTGATAAACATTAGACTTAAGTTGGGTCTTGCATGCTAATTCCGTTATTGTTTGAAATCTATTGAATCTTATGGCAAAGAGACTCTTATTGAATGCTTTCCCAATATATGAAACCTTTGTGAACCCATTTGTGATTCTTTCGCACTTATGAACTTTGACTACTGTGTGACCATCTACATTGAAAACCTTATGAAAAATCCATGTGAATTACTATCTTTGAATGTCGTATGAACTCTATTGAACCCTAGTACCTAGTACATATTTGAGAAGGAATAATTTGGATTTGTGAAACCCCTTTCAGCTTTTCTAACTATATGAATCTTTGAACTATCAGACATACTCTACTATATGAATCCACTTTGGAACCAATGTAAAACACCCACTTTGAACTTTGCCCTTCTTTCGAACCGTGTGAACCTTGAACACCTATGGAGAGGCTTAGGTTATGTGAACTTAGAAAAAGACCCCCGCCAGTGGGGCACAAGCTTTGGCCTATATGTGAACATAAGAACTGTGATCCCGCCAATGGGGGATAAACATTGGCCCTGTCGATAGGTATGTGAACCCAGGAACTAGTTCCGACACCGTGGGCAGTCGGTGTAAGCAATAACTCGCTTTGTGGATCCGTGGGCAGTTGGGGTAAAAATAACTTGCTTTGTGGACCCGTTGGCAGTCTGGGTGAAAATAACTTGCTTTTGGACTAAGCCGATGATCTCGGGGTGTTATTGTACCTATATGAGTTTCCCTTCTGTGACCCTTAAAACCTGTGACTCCCTTCGTTGTGACATTATAAGACATCTTTTATGAACTTTGGTTCTAGGCTATTGCTCTTGTGATTGGCCATGCCTTGTGTAGCTTGTACCTACTTTATTCATCGTTGGCTTTTGATCCTTTGAGTATTGAGACTTCCGATGTGATATTGACTCGTGCCCTTATGAAACTTTGTCCCATTCTTATTAAACTGTGTTAACTGTTTTACTTGTGGCTTGTATCTTTCCTATAAATTTTGAACCTTTCCTTTTGTAGCATGCAATGATCCCACTTTTGTGGTGCGTTATTATGTACTGAGCTTTTCAGCTAACTGTGGTTATATTAATATTTTCAAAGTTTGATCCTTGTGGAGTTGGCAAGGAGGCGCAGAAGTGATCTCTGATTTATGATTTTCGTTATCTTTAGTACTTGTACATTATTTAGACAGTGAGTATTGTTAGCATTATTGAGACTGTGTCATTTGATTCCGCACCTTGATTATTATGGGATTATGGGTTAGATGAGAGAAGTTGAGATTTTAACAATGGATTGGTGTAAGACTTTTAAGTTCAGTTATTAGATTATTGTAGATGGTTTTGATTATTGCTGTGCTAGCCTTGTATGCTTGTGAAGCTTGCTTTGCAAGTGTACGGCGTTGTCGCACTCTTAAGCCTTGTGTTGTGAATATGAATGTGTGTGTGTGGCTTGGGGGCGTGACACTAGTGTTCCTAAGATCTCGATGGTTAATTGGAAACAGGGTAATGGTGTGCGCACACGTAGGGTCTCTTTCACAGTTGGTGCAGAGACAGGTTTCCAAGTTGCAGATGATGGTGAGAAGGTGACAATACCTGCATTGGGGAGGAAGGATCGAGATCCCTCTCCAAGGTTGATTGGGTGAGACAACAGGTTGGTAGCTACACATGTGCATTGGCCGTGTTGATCGAATCGGGGGGATTTAGAACCAAGGTGATTCGAGGGTGTGTAGCTGGTACCTCAGAAGGCCAATGGTGGTTTGCGGCGATAGCGAACCGGTGGCGACATCAACGGAAAATCTTCAGGTGGCTGGGAAATAAGCCAAGGTGGAGATTGTTGGGAAAGTTGCCTCATTTCCCACCCCCATGATTTGCTTGGGTGGGAATGCAAGAAGGCAAAAAGGGAAAGTATCTTATTTCCCTTGTTTTGTTCATTTTTGGTTGGTATGCCAAAATAGTAAGTGTTACTTTTAGGTTTCTTAGAAAACCTAAGTATAAAAGTGAAGATGTGAGTGTCTCTAGTGTGGCGAGAGAGAGAGAGAGAGAGAGAGAGAGAGAGAGGGTTTTTTCCTTGGGTTTTCCTCTTGGGTTTTCTCTTGGGTTCCTCTTGGGGTTGAGAGAGACGTGGGTTTCTTCCTTGGGTTTTCCTCTTGGGTTTTCTCTTGGGTTCCTCTTGCGGTTTCTCTTGGGTTCTTCTTTCGGGTTTTTCTCGGGTTTCTCTTGTGTACGGTCATGGGTTGAGAAGCAAGGAAAGGGTTGCGGGTTTTGGGTTAAATCCATTGTAATCCTTGTATATTGTTTTTCTCATAGTGGAAGATCGTGTTTCTCGCCCGTGGAGGAGGCTTTGCCAAACCACGTAAAATTTTGGTGTTCTTCTTGTGGCTTGTTTGTTTATTTTACTTTCCATTTAATTTGTGCACGATCGGATTTTCTCAACAGAAGGTATTTAATAGCTATTGAGAAAATTTAAGATATTTAATAACCAAGGAGTAATTTAGACTTATATGGTTTCAAGTGAACTCAGGACTTGTGAACGAGGTTATTCATGCCTGCAGCATGTGCTTTTATGATAAAATTTTGAGAGGTAAAAATAAAGCCAAATATTAAAAATTAATATACAGCAACAGGCAAATTCACATCTGCGAGATTTAATAGCTACGAAGAAGTTTAATTTTTGTTATGTAAATAATGGATAAAAAGAATCTTTACATTTATAAGGATTCAAATAACCCAAAGTTTTCTCATTACATGTATGTGTAAAGAAATTTACATTTATAAAATATTTAATAGTTATGGAACTTTGAGTTTTAAATAAATTCCAAGACATCCCACGTTGTCCAATTATATGAAGTATAGACCGTAAAAACTCTAATGGCCACTTGACAATGATTTCGGGACTCTTTAGATGCTATCAAAATTATTTATTATTTGCAAATAGGGATTTGCTAGGGTCCATCGTAAAAGACATTTCGCGGAACGCCTGCTGCATGAGAGAGCAGCCACATAGGCTCACTTTCCATCAGATTTTGATTATTCAAGAGGTGGTTGAAGCGTCTGGTATTAGTAGATTCAATCGGTTGAGGTCGAGCATGATCTGGTCGTATGTTTTGTCAACTCGATTCTCGTTTGGATTGTGGGACTCGTGTCACCTTAAGGGGAATCTCTCATGCAACAGATGTTCTGCGAAATTCCTTTTCCGATGGACTCTAGCAAATCCCTTACAAATAAGATTCAGGCCATGTTTGGCAACAATGAAGCCTAATCGTGAGAGATGGAGGGGACAAGTAGGGAGAGGAAGAGACTACAGCTGCAAAGAGTCAAGAGAGTACAAAAATTTTTGAAAAAGAAATAACTACTTAAAATCAGTTTAAGTTTCTTGAGTTTTAGGAGCTTTTCATGCTCCCCTGACTCCCACCCTTTAAAGTTTCTCCCTCTTCTGCTCATCTCCAAATGGGCAAATGGCCCAACAAATAGTTCATGAAATATTTTTTCAAAGTTGCCAAACATGGCCTTAATTTAAGGTTGCGCTTCCAAAATCGGTCCTCAATGTCAAATGACATAATTAAGTTGAGGAGTGCTAAACTCAAGGATGCCCTTGCAATTTTATGATGAAAGGGCACCCCTATTGGTTGCATGTCCCAAAAATGCATTTGCATATTTTGAGTCTCTGGAGGATCTCGCGGTAATGACCTCAATCATGATAACTAAAATAAACGGAAATGACAAGACGTAAATGAAAGAAAAGGGTGGGTTTCTGATTCCTCCGTTTGTCCAACGCCGTAGGAGCACGAGGGCTATCGTCTCCATCTATTTTGTCTATCGTAGGACCGGAGACAGAGTGGCTGGATAAGGAGAGGGAACGTAGCCCTATTTACAAAGAGAGGTATGGGATTTACGTTGCAGGACCTGGGGCAAGAGGATCCCTGGACCCCATAACTACCCTATACCAGGTTTTATAACAGAAATGCAGAAAGCTGGGAAATAAATGTAATTTTACCAGTGGATGGAGGACGCCTTCCGGAAAAACGACGGCGTAACGGTGCTAGTTGGATGGTGAAGCTCAGATTTCTTCGAAAAGTTTGGCAGAACAACGGCGCTAGTTGGATAATGGAGCTTCGGGTTCTCCGAAAATTCGACAGAACGACGGCTCTAGTTGAATAAGATAGCCCCAAGTTCAAAATTCGGCAGAACAACGACGCTAGTTGAAGGATGTCGCTCGAGTCCTTAGAAATTCTGCAGAATGCCGACGCCCAGTATGAGCTACCTAAGAATTTCTCTACTTTCTCTCTCTCGAGTAAAGAAACTATGGTTTTTGGACAGAGTTTTCTCTATGATAACCGAGAAACAGAAGAAAAATAGAGGTTTTCTACTGAGAATCAGTTAAGAGTTTCTCTGAGGGTTTTTAAAATCTCTCTGGATTCAGTAAAATCTTCTCTGATGGATTAAAAACTTATTTTTACACTTCACCCTATTTATAAGGCTCGGTTGCAAAAGCACCAGGGGGGCGGTTTCCAAATCGCGAGGTGCTATTTGGTAGTCGCACCCCCGATTTAGGGGCTGCCAGTAGGTCGGTTGGGGGTATTTTGCGCATTTTCAGGGATTTTCGAGAGTTTCTACGGGCCATAACTCCTTTTGTGTGGACTCTGAACCACGTAGGGTCAGATCCGTTGGACTCCTTGTGGCAAGGAGAATCCTATGAGCTCAACTTCATGCTTTGGAATGTTGTGGGCAAATTTTGAATACTTTTGACTCAAAGTTTAAGCAAATGCCATGTGAAAACGGGCTTCATTGGTGGAGCCGTAAAAGACAGGTGACGTGTGAAAACGGGCTTTTGGATCTTAACTTTGGGAAAAATTCATTTTTGGAGAAGTATTTCCTGTTTCTAAAACCTGAGAGGGAAATCGAGAGAAAGAGAACAGGGGCCTTGGGCTCGTCATGGGAATCATCCTCGCGACAACTTATCATTAGTACCACCTGAACAAAATTGGGTGTCTACAGGGAGCCGCTCCTATTCTTCGGAATTTTGGCAGGGTGCTGACATCCTGTGGTTTACGATAGATTTCGACGGAAAGTCGGTGGTCATGAGTGTGGCTGTTCCTAGTTTTAGTGAGAATCTCAGAAGCTTCTCTAACTTTCTGTTTCTTTCTCTCTCTAGGATTTCCAAAACCAAAACCTAAAAAACCAAGAAAGAAAGGGAAAAACCAAAAAAGGGCGGTGAAAATGTGAAAATGTGGTGAAAATGGAATGAGAAATGAAGAGAACCCAAGGGGTATTTATAGTGGGCTTCCCAAATCATAGGGGAGAGGTTTGAGCTTCCGAAAAGTGATTCCAGATTCCCAAAAATGGTTTTTGGGTTCCCGAAAAGTGGTTATGGGTTCCCTGTTGCTGACAAGTGGTTTTTGATTCCCAAAAGTGGTTTTTTGGTGGCTAAAACTGGTTTCTGGTTCCAAAAAAGTTGTTCATGGTTGCCAAAAGTGGTTTCTAGTTCCCAAGAAGTGGCTTTCGATGGAGTTTTTCTAAGTTTGGGGCTTGGATCTTCAGGACCGTGGGTTGCTGTAAAAAGCAAGGTGCTGTGTGCTAACGGGCTTTTGGGTTGGATCACTAGGATCTTGGCTTGTCAAACTCAGGAATCGGTTGAAAGGTTTTGGTGGATTCGGGTGGTTTTAAATACAAGCTCGGTTGCAGGGATCTTTGGTTTTTCGTTAATTTCTTATTTTGAAAACTACAGAAATATCGAGGGAAAGACTAGAGAAGCATCAGGAGTCATCATAGGAGTCATCCTCGCGGCAATATATCATTAGTACGATCCTGACAAAATGGGGTGTCTACACTCCCCCTTTGGCATCAACAAAACAATGGGTGGAGAATTAAAGTGTTAAGATGTACAATATAACAAACTCCCCCTTAATCAAGCAAAATTTCAAAACTACAACTCCGCCTATTTGGTAGACAAATTACAAATGAAGAGAGGTTTTAAAAAACTTGGGGTTTTAATACCTAAAGTATAATTCAAACTCCCCCTTAGATCAAGCTACCCCTATCAAAAATAGCAAAACAAAACAAGAGGGGATTTTCATAACAAAGGCTTCAAATAACAAAGGCTTCAAAACATATAACACAAAGATTTTCAAAATTTTAAGAACAAGCACCTAATCTAA
Source organism: Tasmannia lanceolata (assembly GCF_043159265.1). Lineage (NCBI taxonomy): Eukaryota > Viridiplantae > Streptophyta > Magnoliopsida > Canellales > Winteraceae > Tasmannia > Tasmannia lanceolata. The sequence goes on along the minus strand of NW_027518684.1, from coordinate 28,044,006 downwards.
AACAATATCAAAATGAAATCAATAGGACCTAGGTCACTCAGATGGATGATCCGGTTTGAAAGGGATCATGAATTACACTTTGAAAGTAGATCTACTAGTAAAGTCTAAAAGGATTAGAGGGATAAGGAATCCGAACTGATCGTGATCATGGCATAGGTGGATCTAATCCTAAGTGGACACACTGGCAGCTTAAAATCACATGTCATATGCATAAAATTATATTAAAAATATAGTCTGCCTATTTTACCCTTTCATAAGAATCATTAAAGACCTAATTTATAGAAAATATACGGATTAAACTTTGAAAAATCTTTGGTAACAAGCAATGCTACTATTTTGTTTGTAATACATTCTAGTCCAACTTAGATGTTACAATTTGTGGTGTTCGCATCCGTTGATACAGTGGGCAATGAATACTTTGATTTTTGCTTTTGCTACAACAATGGTTGGATGGTTATAATCCATTGATCAAATCATCCGATAAAGGATGGGCCCAGGCAAATAAACCAAACTATTGGTGGTCCACTAGACACACAAACATGATCACCACAAAGTGCCACATGCATCGAGTGTGCTAAAAAATGTTGACATGGGTAATGCTTCCTTCTAGTAACCCTCTTAAATACCCAACTTTATGGTTTTTTTAATAAATTTTTGTCAAGAGTTTTTTTTTGGAAATTTTACTATTTTTTATTTTATTTTTTTTTAAAATATATTATATTTATAATATTTGTAATTTTCTTATAATTTTTAAAAATAAAAAAATTACCTGATTTTTCTCAAATCCAAACTCTAACAATTTGCCAAACAAATATCTACATGAGTGTATCCCATAAGAGTCATGACATGTATAGGAGACCTAGCCCACATAAGAAGCTTAAGTGCAACAACGACCACAATGCGCAAAGAGCTATTAGGGGAAGTAGCCTACAATAGGACGAGCTTAGCATACTAATGGGAGAGAATAATACAAATATGAGAACAAATTTATTCATGAAAAGTTTACTCTTTATTCATCAGTCTCAAGATTTGAGAATAACATTTATTAATGGGAGGAGAAACTTAGATGCGAGAAAAAATGCCATAGCTACAAGTAGCAGCATTACCCACAACACATATATAATAACACATTAAGTTAACGAGTTTACAATGGAAGCTTTGAACTGAAAGACATCAAGAAATAATATCATAGTAAATTGTGATGTAAGATGAACTTTCACCAACCAATAAGGAAATATTTCATCACTCTCCATGAACCCTTAGCCCAAGAAATCTCTCCCTAATTGTATGCATTTCCTTTGTAACATCTCCCATCTCCTTTCGTTCTCTTGGCAATTCTGCAGAACATACAACTCCAATCCTAAATAATGACACCAAGCACTCTCGCAATCGACCTATTCTCTCTTGGTTAATCCTAGAATTGTCGGTACCTCTTTCTTCCTCATAATCTAATGACAGTAGCGGATCCAGAATTTCCATCACTCGTTCAGGCAAAGCCAACTAGACAAATTTGTTAAGGCTTAAGCCATCCTTAAACATGTCATATGTGGGGCACTTTCCAGTGAATAACTCCAATAAAAGAATCCCATAGCTATACACGTCCCCAGATTTTGACACAAGGCTTCCCATCCCATATTCTGCAATTTCACACATCTCTTATACTTTTGTTATGACAAAGGAAGCAATAAATTATTTAGAAAGTAAGGGAATATAGAGGACTTTGTTTTGAGAAACAAAAAGGGAATAATTTTTACCTTAGAAGCATTGAAAGGACTTGAGTGTTGAGAGAAGCAAATAATGCATTTTTAATGGCAAAACACAAATTATGCAAAAGCATGCATAAACTATGGACTCAATATGATTGAATTGCCTCAATGAAATAAATGATCGTCCTTGCTTCCAATCAATGAGTTGATGGTTAAGGACTCATGAAACTGAAGTAAAATTTAGCATAATTGAAATTGTTTGACAAAATTAAACAATTTTGTTCTATCATTTTTAAAAAAAGAAACTAAATAAATTTTTACCTGGAGCAATGTACCCAACAGTTCCCCTTAACCCAATCGTGCTGCTTTGACTTTCAATGGAGTTGCGAATGATTTTTGAATAGAAACTAGCTAACCCAAAGTCACCCACATGACCATTCATGTCTTCATCAAGAAGAATGTTGCTGGGCTTCAGATCACAGTGAATGATTGGCATATGACAATGATGGTGAAGATAATCCAAAGCAGAAGCCACATCGATTGATATGTTTAGTCTTTCAATGAACGTCAAAATCCTCAATTGATGCTGCTCATCTACCTTTGGATGCAACCACTTCTCTAGACTCCCATTTGGCATGTACTCAAAGACGAGAGCTTTGAAATCATCACCTCCAAATTCTATACTTGAGCAAGAAGTTATAATCTTGACAAGATTTCGATGGCGAATGTTTCTTAGTGCTTTGCACTCAGCCATGAAACTCTTCGCGGCTCCATGTAATTGAAGGTTGAGAACCTTCACCGCAACAATATTTTCTTCATGCCCAAGAATTCCTTTATACACTGTTCCGTAACTACCGACACCTATCAAATTTGCCGAACTGAATCCATTTGTTGCTTTAATGAGCTCCGCGTAGGAAACCTTTACATGTTGACCCTCTATAGAAGTTGTGGGAGATGATTTCTTCCTTGATTTTCTTAACCAGTAAAGAACCACACTGGCACACAAAAAGAAAATAAAAAATAAAGCCCCACTTGCTACTGGGATGATCACTTTTGAAATATGTGATTTTCCTTTCCTCTCATTATCTAGGACGGGGCATGGATCCAATTTTAATTCTGGGATACCTCCACAAAGGTTGTCATTTCCAATGACCGTGATAGCACTTGCATTGCTAAAAACCCCTTGTTTTGGTACATCACCCTGTAAATTATTGAATGACAAGTTTAGATACGTTAAAAGCTGCAACTCCTCTAGATATTTTGGAATCCTCCCGGAGAAGTTATTGTAGGAAAGGCCAAGGGATTGAATTGCTTTTAAACTACTCAAAGAAGAAGGAATGGTCCCTTGAAAGTAGTTGGCATCCATATAAAGTTCTATTAAGCTTTCACATTTACCAAGGGTACTTGGAATTTCACCAGACAGTTTATTAATAGAAACATCCAATATTGCTAGATGTATCAAGTTACCAACATCTAGTGCGAGGGAGCTGGTCAATGAATTATGAGACAAGTCAAGTGCTATTGATAGGGAAGAAAGGCCGATGACTTGTCTCGGTAAGGCACCACGAAGCTTATTATTAGAAAGAAGCATTATTTCCATATTCTTGCAGTTTCCTAGGGCTGAAGGTATGCTTCCTGTCAGGTTGTTTTCATGTAACTCTAACAGGTTTAATTGGGTATTATTACCGATGGAAGATGGGATTTGTCGTGACAGCATATTTTCATACAGGAACATTTCTTGCAAGTTCCTCAGCTTCCCTATTGAAGTGGGAATAGTACCCGTGATGAAGGTTTTGTATATACCAATACCTGTAAGTTAATGAGATTTCCAATGTGACTAGGGATGCTTCCAACAATTCTGCTATCTCCTAATCCTAGCCATCTCAGGTGAGTAGAGAAATTGGCTAATGAGCTGGGCAATATGCCTCCAAAACGATTTTTGCTTAGATCCACAGTATCTAGATAACTACAATTGGTTAAAGAAGTGATAAAACTCAAGTCATCTGCTTTTCCAGTTCCAAACTGATTTCCCCATAAATAGATCTTGGTCAGATGTTGTAGGCTTCCAAGATCTTTAGGTACCGGCCCACTAAAGTGGTTGCCTCCTAATACAAGCCATTGAATCCGAGAAGCATTGGATAATGAGATTGGAAAGCGTCCTGTAAATTGGTTAGCGCCTAAAAGCAGAAATTGGAGTCTAGGGAGAGAGATTCCTATGTCAGATGGAAGGCTCCCATATAGATGGTTTTCCACCACGGCAATACTCTCTATAGACGAGATATTATAAAGAGAGGAAGGAATGATACCGGATAGTTTATTATCAGTAAGCACAATGGATACCAAGTTCTGTATTTGGGCGAGTTCCTCCGGGATGCTACCCTCCAAATTGTTAGACAGTAGATAAAGATGTGTGAGAGATGAAAGGTTCCCTAGTGAAGGCGGAATGCTTCCCACGAGAAAATTTGGACCTAGTTCCAATATTTTGAGATTCTTGAGAGTACCAAGCTCCACAGGAATTTTTCCTGTAAGATAGTTGTGGCCCAAACTAATGACTTGGAGGTCTATAAAGCGGGTGAGATTGGCTGGAATTTCCCCTCCAAGAGAATTGTAGCTCATATTAAGAACTCGCAATCTGAATAAATGGCCAATTTCTTGAGATATTTGGCCGTTGAAGCTGTTTTCTTGGAGGTAGATTTCTCTAAGGAAGGTGAGGTTGGATATAGAAGGAGATATAAAACCCGCCAATTTTTGCTGACGAAGGTCGAAAACGGTGACCCTTTGATGCCTACGACTGCAAGTCACTCCTTTCCACTCGCAGAAATGAAGAGAATGGTTCCACGAGCTCAAGGCACCAAGAGGATCACTGCTTATCATATCCTTAAAAGCAAGCAGAGCCATTCGATCATTTTCATTTCCTAGTAAGGAAGTGGTGGTGGACGTGCAAAACATGAGATTTATAGAGAGGATAAATGTGCAAAAGACACCGAGAGTCGTAACTTGTAGCTCCATTTGTGGTGGAGCTCAAGATTTCTCCTTCCCAATTTTCTTTCATCTTACCCCGCCTTTAGTAATGTATATAGAGAAATGTACACATTTTATACTATTATAATTTGGAGGTCAATGAAAGACATACAGAAGAGTGTTCTTGGGTAGCTAGGCAATTTTGAGGAAAGCCGGCATTTTGTGTTACTTGTGCGGTAGAGACGAGCCACCTCAGATGGCAGGAAATGAATAAGACAAAATCTGCTAAAAAGTGAGCACCAGTGAGTGTTGTCTCGTGCAAAAGTGAGCCGCGAAATGTCTGTCCACACAATTGCATAGCAAATCCCGAAAAAGAACTGAAAACCGAATGGACGAGGAGTCCTTTTGTTGGGTACTGACTGGCCGGCAGGCATAGGTCAACACTATAAAGCCGGCTAAGACTTGATCAAAGCTAGTTTAGGATTTTTTTTAGTATATCTCAGGCAAGGGATGCCCTTTCGTGATGGGAACAAGACTACATAAGATATGCTTGATCAACAGTCGATCTCCATCTCACATACAGACCCTTATGCCCCTTTATGGACCCAAAAGTTGCCTTTGCCATTGATAGTTGGGGTGTAAATGGATATTTGAAACTTCGATTACCGTCCGCATCCGAATCCTTTTAAAGCGAATATTTATCCGAATCTGTTTCAAGCGGATATTATCCAAATCCGTTTATAAGATATCCGGCTCTTAGCGGATGCAAATCTGGTAAATAGTATATCCGACCCGTTTAACATCCGAATCCGAGAAGCACATCCTTTATTTATTATTAATAATATCATTAATATTTATTTTTAGTAATGACACACTATCTTTTGTTTCTAAAAGAAAAGTGAATTTTCTTTTTAGAAAAAAAAAAACAAAAACAAAAAGTGTTATGGGTGGGAAATTGAGTAATCTCTCATTTTAAGGGCATTCTTGGAGTTTGACATGGCTTCTTTATGAAGCAGCAAAAATGGGTTGCAGGATGAGAGAGACAAGTGGATCATGGTTATTGCAAGAAGATGACATAGCTTCTAGAGAATTTTAAACCAAAAGGTCATACAGGTCATTGATGGTAAATGAACGGCTCAGATCAATTTTCCAACTTAGGGTTATATAAAAACCCAAAATGCAATTAAAAGATGGGACTTCTAAGGTTTGCAAGGAGAAGCAATAGATAGGTGAAAGGAGGTGGCCGAGTCACCATCTCTGGCGTTCCTTGGTGCCCTCAAGCCCCACCAAAATCCACCGCCGCCCCTCTCCACCTTCCCACGGCCACCTCCATCACCCCCAGTCACCTCCATCTCCAACCCAATCCCCATCTCCATCCCCATTTTTCTTCATCTTCCACCATCAACACTCCCACTTCCCCTATTCAAAATAGCCAAAACCCATTCCATCATATACAAAAAAAAAAAAAAAAAAAAAACCCAAAGACCATAACCAACACTATCCATCCCCATCGCATCTCTCTCTGCCTTTGTTTTAAAAGGAAGAAGAGGATCTCATATATTTTAGGGTTTGAGAGTTAATTTTGAGAAGAGAAGATAGATGTCTAGTTTTAGGGATTGGAAAATTCATTTGAGGAGTAAGAAGGAGAAGAAAGATAAAGTGCTGCAATAAAATATTCAAATTTACTGGATAAACGGATAGGGATAATATCCGAATTCGAACAATATCCGTTGGAATCGAATTCCGTAATAGATATTAAATATCTGTTGAATCCGAATCCGAATCTGAATTCAGATAGTGTATATATATTGTAATCGAATTCAGATATAGCCATATCCGCTCCGAATTGGATCCTTTTACAGCCTTAATTGGTAGTAAAAATGACTTTTTGCCATTGATAGGCCCCGCACCATCAAAGCATGAGGTGTAAAATGGTGCCACCTCAAATGCATAGGTTTGGATAGAGACTGTGGACCCCACTTCATCAATAACATTAGGGGTAAAATAGTGGGCTCCACCCATGCATAGGTCCGGGTATAGATAGCGGCCACACAGACCAAAACCTGAGGTGAAAAATGGCGGGCCCCATCTTATAAAACATTTGAGGTGTAGAATGTTGGCCCCATCCTATGCATGGGTTTGGGTGGAGATGGTGGGCCCTCCACATCAAAACTTGAGGTCTAAAAGGTAGCCCCCCGTCATAATAGGAAGTGTAAAATAGTGAGTCCATCAGATAAGTGTAAAATGGTGGGCCCCACCCATTCTATGCTTTGGTAAAAAGTGTTAGGCCCCACTCAATAAAACAAAACTTGAGTTATAAAGTGAAGGTTTTCCAATAATAATTTTTCCTGGAAAGAAAGCTACATCGGAGAGAAACATGCATAGATATATCTGTATGTATATGGTGCAAGTCAATTTTGTTTTTCCTATGATCTTCCGATGACCACACGATAAAGTGTACCCTCAATCCGTAGCTTTCCATTGTGTTCAGATTTTGACAAACTAACAAGATTTCACACTACTTCATCTTGTAGTTTCCCAACTTGTGTAGATCATCTATGTAACTGTTGGTTAATCATCATCTATATAAATTGCCTTGGAGGAAACAAATAAATGAATAGTCGGGGTTGTGATTTTATGGACGAATTAACACCAACAAAACAAATAGGAAAAGAAAGAAAAAGGAAATGTGGGCAGAATTCGACACACAAAAATAGCAGTATTTTCATGGTTTTGGCTCCTATCATTACTGTCTATGGGGTGGATCTTCCAGAGTTCTAGAATTCCAAACGATCCCGAAAACCCTTACAAAACTGAAACCTTTATCCTTATAAAGAAAAAGAAAATGTCGTCGGAAACAAGCAGGTAATCCCAAGACAAGAGGAATGATAGATGCAAGGGCTAAAGAAGAGCCCTTGAATAGGCCCACGTCATTTTAAAAGTCGGTTGAAAAACTGAATTCGGTTGCACATAATGACGTGGATCTATTCACGGGCCCTTCTTAGCCCTTGCACAAAGAGGGCCCTTGCATCTATCATTCCTCCCCAAGACAATATATAGTCAACTAAACCATAATATCATCTCACACCTATCTTAATAAACAATAAGTTCAATACAGATTTTATTCCAATCACTCACTGAAATAAAATAAATAACTACCAAGGTGAGATAATCCAATCGTGTCCAATCGACACTCCTCTGGATCCCCTCCAAAGTCAGCCCTCAAGATCTGTTAAATTATAGTCAACGGGTGAGCTAATGCTCATAATGTCATATGGGGATCCTTTATGCTCTGTATGGTTGCCGGGTTTTTTTTTGTTCCTGGGAGTTATGTGGGAGAAAAATATACCCTGGGAGATAGGTGGGAAAAAAAAGTCCTAGAAGTATCCTGGTAAAATAAAAATCCCATGTTTGGTTATGTGGGAGAAAAAAATACCCTGGGAGATATGGTGGGAAAAAAAAAACCTTTGTTTGGTTGCTTGAATTGTTGGGTAGAACAAAATTCTTCTCAAGCTTATTTTTGGTTCCTGAGTTTATTTTTGTTCCTGGGGTTATCTTGGGATGGGATGAAAAGGCAATCATTACAAAAGTGGGATTAAAAAATTCACCCTACAAGTAATCATTACAAGAGTGGGATTAAAATAAATCTAGGCGTGTTAGAGTAATTAGGTCAAGCAAGAGGTTGCTTGAAGCATTACACCCAAGGTATCTAGTTTGGAATACCAAGTTTGTTGCCTCCAGCCCCTATATTCATCTTAGATACACTAGGGTTTTAATAGGTTAGTGGGCTCTAGCCCAAATAGGCCCACTACACCGGTCCATTATCTTATTGGGCTTATATTAGAACATGCATGGGTTACATTATATGCCCAACAATCTCCTCCTATGTTCCACATATAGCACAATTCAATAGATAGATAGTGTAATGTTCAAAACAAAATATTGAATCATCCAGATCACCATATGGTCTATATCATAAAAGATCAGTAGTCCAACTGAAAATACGAATCCTTTTATGAAAAACTAAGAGTTTTAGATATATAACAAGCTAAACTCAACCAAAAGGTAGTTTCACATATAAGTGAACCCCACTGATCTTAGATGAATTCATTCATGGGGTATGATTCTCATCGAGATCCAAAATAAAGTTTCACAAAAAAAAAAAAAACTTTATGCATACTGAAATGAAAGCATAGTTTTTATGACTTTAGAAGATTTACTCATCAAGTACGTCATCTTCATCAAAGTTCAAATCAAGACAAGCTCCTCATTTTTCGCCACAAGCCAATCCCTGTGAATTACCAAATATAGAATTCATGAAAATGAATCCAATCATTTGTGTAAAACACTAACGTATCTAGTTCTACCTGAAGAACTTAGTACAATTCCAAAATGGTTGAAAAAGTATCAGTATCACTCTCACCATAAGCATCATTGTCAAGTTTCAATAAAGAACAAGACCTAAACAACTTCTTTTGCAAAGAATCATTCATCATTGTCAAGTTTCAATAAAGAACAAGACCTAATAGTTTCTTTTGCAAAGAACCATTTCATGCTTCCATTTGGAATGTTACAGTCATCTTATCCATATTTGAGTTAAGCTGAATCATCAAGTTTGGAATGAAACAACCTTTCCCAAGAAGGACATGTCATCAAATGTGAAATGACATACAACAACTGTAAACATCTTCGAAATATATCAAGTGCCTATCTTGGCCAAAAGGGAGATTCAAAAATTCAAAATAACATGAATGTATGTTAAGCCATGTCTATACAGACTTTAACCCCATCTCCCCCTACAGTTTTGAATATTCGATCTTTGGTCAGTCCCTTTGTGAGAGCATCAGCCATATTATCCTTCGATCTCACATCAATCAAAGTGATAATCCTGTGTGCAATGAGATAATTCAGCATTGCATGTTTCAGCCTAAGATGTCTCTTCTTACCATTAAAGAGTGAGTTCTTCACAATCATAATTATAGCTTGATTATCACATAACACACTTAAGGAATTAATCCTTAACCGAGTCAGTGGAATGTCCATAATCAGATTCTTTATCCACTCTGCTTCATCTGCAGCTGAAGCTAGTGCATAAAGTTCCAATTCGACTTCCACACAACAGCGGTAGATTTGCTGGCTCCTAATTCTAATCCCCATGATTCATCAGAATATTCTTCCATGATCAGTGGATGGCCACCATAGTTTTGAGCATACTCTTGAGTAAACGAAAGGTATCTTATTAGCCTCATAAGGGCATCTCTATGCTCATGGCCAGGATTGCTAGTAAAACAACTCAGCATGCCAACTATAAAGGTTATGTCTGACCTAGTGCAATACAAAACATACATGAGACTACCAATCAGTTTAGAATAATCTAACTGACTCACACTGTCTCTTCCTTAGAGATCAGCTTCTTGGTATAATCAAAATGGTGTCTCAATCGGTTAGCACTCCCTGCATCCTCAAAAGGAAAGTAGTTTTTCATATAATGGGCTATGCCAAGGGTGATTCCTTGCCTTTCAAAAACATACTTCCATACCCAGGCTTTTCATGTCGAATTCTTTACCCATGGTTAGTTTCACATTACCCACGACAGAGAGAGATTGGAAACAAGAATAAACATCTATATACAAGCAAATAATCATGACCTTATTCGACACAAAACGATAGTAAAGGCATTTATCCGAGTAATTGATTAGAAAACCCAAGCTCTTTACTACCTTGTCAAATTTTTGATGCCACAATTTAGGTGCTTGTTTAAGACCATACAAAGATTTGTGTAGCTTACAAACTTTGTTCTCGAAACCTTCCATGACAAACCCTTCAAGTAAGTTCATGTAGATTTCCTCTGACAGTTCTCCATTGAGAAAAACTGTCTTTACATCCATTTGATGCACAATAAAATGCTCAATAGATGCCAAAGCAAGAAGAATTCTTATCGTGGCCAAATGACAGACCGGTGAGAAGACATCAAAGTAGTCTATCCCACTCACTTGAGTATAGCCCATAGCTACTAAACGTGCTTTATATCAAGCTATGAATCCGTCAGGATTAAGTTTCTTCTTCAATATCCACCTACAACCCACAGTCTTAGCCCCTTTTGGCAAATCAACTAGCTGCGAAGTTAGATTTTGCAACAGAGAGCTCATTTCATCATCATTGGCTTCTGCCCATAACAAAGAGTCCCTAGATCTCATCGCTGCCTTATAGGATGATTGATCATTCTCTAAATGGTAGGTCACAAAGTCCTCATCAAAATTTTTGGGTACTCTATCTCTTGTAGAAACTCTTACAGGAACTAAATTAGAAATCAGATTGGGTTAAGTGTCAGAAGTAACTAGTTCAGACTCAACCGGTAATTCTGTAACCATCTCTGTATCGCCTGGTATGGTCAAATCCTGATTTCTGAGAAATTTATTCTCAAAGAAAACTGTATCTCGAGATTCTATAACCATATTGGTTGATAGATCCAAAAATCGAGCAGCAACACTATCTTCTGCACCTCCTAAATAAACACAAGTGTTTGTTCTAGTTCCCACATTAGGTCTCCTAGGGTCTGGTATCCTTACATAAGCAATACAGCCCCAAATCTTAAGAGTGTCATATCTACAAGATGCTTATGCCATAACTCATACGGAGTGGAGGAGCATTTTGAGTTTGCACTCTATTCAGGATGTGATTTTCAGTCAAAGTTGCCTCTCCCCAAATGCAACTAGGCATACCAGCTGACATTAACATGGAGTTTAACACTTAAGTTAACGTCATGTTCTTACACTCAGCTATGCCATTTGATTGAGGCGAGAGAGGAGCAGAAGTTTCAAGGATTACGCCCTGAGAGGCACATAATTCCTTGAACCCTGTCAATGCGTATCTTCTCCTTCTCTATCACTCCTAACGCTCACACTTGTCAAATGTAATTGACATATATAATGGTATCTTATTAGTATTAGTAAGTTAGACCATTTTCTGATAGTGCACATGTCCCAATCGGTTGTGTAACAACTTAGGAGCAATTAGCGATGAACTATCCTAACTAACAGTCTCATTATCTAAACTCAAATCAAACATACCATCTATCAAATATGCACAATCAAAATAGTGTGAGTTAACAATCAAAGTTACTCTACGACACAGAAATGAAGTACATATGCCAGCATAGTCTAAAAGACTAATATAAATTAAATTCTTTTGAAGAGCAAGAACTACTTTAACAATTTTTAAAGTTAGTATTTGTCCTGAAGAAAGGACCAAGTTCACAGTACCAACGCGAGTCACCTCTACCTCTGCTCTACTGGCTACTGTAACGGTCTCTTTCACGGCAACGACATCAACTAGTAGTTTCTTGGAGTTGCAAACATGACAAGTGGCTCCTGTATCTAACCACCAATATGAAGAAGTACTGGCCTTACCATTGCCCAACATAGCAACAAAACTCTTAGGCTCAGTCTTACCCACCATCATATGAGCTTCCGTCTGTGGTGTGTCAGATTTAGACTTATTAGGTAGCCTACAATCTGCTACAAAGTGATCATATTTCCCATAGTTGTGGCACTTGCCTTTCTTTTCTAGAAGATAGGCTTTTTGGCCTCCAACTTGGGATTGTCACTTTTAGGTGACTTGGAATTTCAAGGAAATTTCTTGGGATTTGTTACCGCGTTAGCAGCAGACTGTTGCTGTCTAACCATCTCGAAGTTATTCCTGGCTCGATTCTCATCTTCGATTCGAATGAATCGTTTGAGATCATCCAATCCCACTTGCACTTTTTTCTTATACATTTCATTTTTAAAAGAATGCCATTGAGATTCATCAACTTCTTCATTCGTGTTTGCAAAGGTACTCAAGACGGTGTAGAAAACATTCAAATATTTCAGACCGAATTGAGTCTTTCGCTTCCATAAATTAAATTCAGATCCACCAAACGATTGAAGCTTGATCATCTCAAACGGAGTAGCATTCTTTTCCATTGTATAATTTAGAGGAAAATAAAAATTGGAAATAGTGCACCTGATTGGCAAAAACGCGAGAGCCGAATCCAAGAACCGGCGGCAACAATCGGCAGTGAACCCGTCCGCGACAAGAACCTGACGGCAAGAAGAACCGGCCACAAGAATTTGGCCCAAAGAGGGTTCGGCCACTAAAAACACTCAAAAAGGGGGTATCTGCAAGATGAGAGAGAGTGTGACCCTCACCCAAAAATCCCGAGAGATAGATCAGTTGAGTTGCAGATCCGTTGTTTGGAAACGATGTCAAGTGATCTGTCCTGGTGAGAAAAGCTTGCAAGAAAAGCTATTAGAGGAGAGAGATATCACCACCGTTTCCCAATCCAAACTAGTGTGATGGTGGGGTTAATGTGAAATCACAAAACCCAAGATTTGGTTTGCAGAGACGTGAATACGTGATGGGGGAGGGTTGAGACCCACATCCATGGACAACTTTTTTTTGACTGCTGATTCTGCCCAAAACCCACTTGAATCAACTGTGTTGCTATAGGAGAGAAACCCAACAGCAGGAAACCCGTCCAACAAGAGAGGATCGAAATTTTCTTTAAACAAAACCCACTGTAACCCAAATCGTTGTTGAAGCAGAGTATTTCCTCTCCCTTCTTTCGGTGATGCTTGGTAGCTTGTCGTGGAAGAACAAAACCTTATTTCCTTCTCTTTTGACGAAACCCACGTTGCAAATCTACTTTGAGTGTTGAATCTGCTTTGATTCAAGAAACCCTTCTCAAACGTTAAATCCAAACGTTGGTTTTATCCAATTGTGGCTCTGGGGATTTTCAAACCACCAAATATTCAGCCCCAAAAATTGGTCTGAGCGAGAGAGAGGGCTATTTACCCAAGAGTGTGAGAGGAGCAGACGACTCAAATCCCACGCCCAAAAAAAAAGCGAACTTCTGTGGGAGCAAATCCCATGTCCAAAACGCCCAAACTGTTCCTTGTGGAGAAGATAACCCAACGCCCAAATCAAAACGATGGAGTTAGTGAAGAAAACCCACGTCAAAAAAAAAATGATAAATCTTTTTTTAGGGTTTTTGAATGCTTCAAGATTGTTGGAGTAATTAGGTCAACCAAGAAGTTGCTTGAAGCATTACACCCAAGCTATCTAGTTTGGAATACCAAGTTTGTTGCTCCAGCCCCTATATTCATCTCAGATACATTAGGATTTTAATAGGTTAGTGGGCTCTAGCCCAAATACGCCCACTACACCGGTCAATTATCTTATTGGGCTTATATTAGAACATACAGGGGTTATATTATATACCCAACAAGGCGTGCAAAGAAAACATGAGGTCAATACATGAATAAATTCCATATAGTCATGCAGGTATAACTCGAAATCCTCATAACATTATAATAATATGCATGCCCAATAACTCATGAAACCAATGTTTTCTCTAGGCCCAACAAAACAAGTAAAATGCCACCAGTGAATAATCATGCAACTACACAACCTAGGTACCCAAGCTACAGACCTCACTGAACTCCAAATGCAAAATCGGTGACACTGCTATTCGCACTGGCAGCTCAGGGATATTGACTATTATTTGCACCAGCAGTCCGGAGATAACCTACAAGTATCACTGCTATTCGCACCGGACCCCGCACATTGAAGGGATTGGTTCCAGTCTCAACCTTTGTCAAATACAAATCATGATAAACATCATCATATCAGGAATATATAACCTATGCCCATCATGGCATGATCATGTAACCCATGCATCATACATCATGAACATAAAGGCTCATGCATAACATAGCATGTCAATGAAGCTCAGATATAACATGGCACATGGCATGATAATGCAACTAATATGCAATAGAAAATTTGGAGTGATTTGAAATCAAATAAATCATTCATGGAAAATGTATCAATGCTATGCCAGATCCCAGTTCATTAAACATTGGGATCCTAACCATTAACATGGTTCAAAATCAATCATCTCAAATCATCAGTTGGAAAATTCCAGGCAGATTTATTTCAGCCTTTCAGGAGACCCGAAAACAGTAAAGATCTACCAGATGACTTAATTTGTATGGCGCCATTCGATTGGCGAATCAAATGATTGGTTGTCTACACAACACCATTAAATGGATTCACACGATCTAAACATGTAGGAAAGAGTGCTAGGAACAACGCACCGAAATGTAGAGTTTAATAAAATAAAATCCCCGTGGAGAACCTTAGCCTTGTTCGACCGAACCAACCGCGTTGACCAGCTGCGGTCGAACGCTCATACCCCGGTCAACAACCGAATGACGGAGCCCTGATTTTTTAGTAATAGAGCCTCGAGCCCAGTTGACTGGGCATCCTCGGTCGACCGGACCGACCGTCAGCCCCAACCTCGGGTGACCGCCGAGATGATTTTGCGTTTTTACCCATTCACAACTTTGTACGATTTCTTCCTATTTTTAACAACTTTGAGGGGTTGTAACTTTTTCACCGAGCGTTAAAACTAACCATGGTTGGAACCATTAGAATCCTCGTGATGAGAGGGTTCCATTGAAGCTAATCCGGTCGTCATAATCTCTCCAGATGACGATCGGTGAAGCAACTACGGTTTAGACTGCAAATCTCCATATTTCCTTCTTCAAACGTCATAATCAGATAAACATGGGCTCAATGGGATCCCTACGACAAGTAGATCCTAAAGAATCCAAACACAACAATGAAACCACATCCGATGAAAGAAACATGGCAAGATATCACTCTCTTGATGGAAATATCACATACAAGAATACCACTTACATCTGAAAGAACAGTCCATCTATAAACAAGTTTCTTAACCAGGATCGTGTTCTTAAACCTCCAAACTGGTCGTCAATTCCTCTACAACACGATTTTGGTTCTCCCTTGCAGCCTCCTCTCTTAGGTTTAGGGGCTATAGAGATTATGTTCTCATTAGTTTTTATACTTTAAATTATGAAACACTAAGAACAGCTTTGTGTTTTGACTAAAACACCCCTCCCTATTAAAATAAACAAATTTTAGAGAGAGGATTGTTTGGGGTATTTCACCTAATCTGGGCTGTCATTGAAAAGAATGATTGTTGATCGAAGTGTAAATGATTAAATAAAACCAACTCTAACAACTTAAGATTTTCAAGTAATTGGTTGTTTCTATGTTAGATCGGTAGAGTCTGACCATTGGATTGCATGTCTAATAGATTTGGGAATTATGCTTGTTCAGGCATCTGAGCTAGATGGGTTCTATTTAAACACTCATTAGGCTTATTCTAATTCAGGCAAGATTTAGTGAAATCACTAATTTATATGGTATTAGAGCTATTGCCTCATAGCACATCCTAGATTCTAAACCCAATAACTTACATAAAATTCCACTTGTATGACAAACCCAAAAGTGGGGCCACATGTACGGCCAAACCAAATAAACAAGAGAGGCCACACGTGAGGAGTCTTGAAGTATAGACGAATAAATAATACCTACTCTACCAGCTTAAGCTTTTGGAGTAACTGGTTGTTTCACAATGATCAGAAGTTAAATTATAAGCAAAACCCATACAATGTGTGATTTTCAGGGTTAATTGGGTAACTGGTGCACCTTAAGAATTATGGTTGGATATTAATGTTGGCGTAAGGTGGTTAATTAATTTTATCAAACCCAATCTTCTGTTAGAGTTCTATAATGAGGAGAACTCTAACAGGAAAAAAAAGTCTATACAAATGGAATTGGCCCCCCACTAACATATACATATCTGTTTGGCCTCAGATTATCTAATTTTGTGTCGGTGCAAGCGTGCCAGGGAAAGGTATTTCCCAAAATAGGATAATCGAGCCATTTCGTCCACTTGAAGATTGGATATCAGATTATTGAGAAGAAGAGGGGAATGACACTTCTTCCTTAGGCTCTTCCAATTCCTTTGATAAACTATTAAAATGGATGAAGGAAAGTAACAGTAAGATACAAATAATCACCAAAGCATAAAAGAAAAGCTCACCTTAGAAGACGATTCCTTTCAAAAGAAACTGATTATTGGGACTCTGGTGCTGTCGGAGAACGGTTACAAATCCGGGTGCTATCGGAATTAGGGAGTACGAACTAACATGGATAAAAAACTAATATAAAGCGGCAAAGATAAATTAAGACATTGTTATTGATGATGTGAGTCATTCACTCTCTTGAATCAACCTTGTCTTCTCATAGCAAACTCCTTGTGGCGGTTATTCTCTAAAATAACTTCCCATTTTGAAATTTGAATAGCACTCACCACTACTTGTAACTTCCAAAGGACACCACCACCACTTGCAACTTCGAAAGGCCACTACCACCACTTGTAACCTTCACACCACAACCTGCAACATCCAAGAGACACTTCAATGTGAAAAATTCAGCATGTTGGAAATAATCACATCTGTAGATCTATTAGAGAATTCCAAGATGGGTGTAAGCATTGCACCCCACATTCCTTCAATTGACAGAAGGAAATTGATGGAATGTAACAGCAAGAATTCACGGGGGCCCGAACACCCATATTTACTTGTTAGAGGTCGAATGGCTCCGGACATTTCTCAAAACTAATCATATTACATATTAGTCATAGAGAAAACGGTTCCTACACATATGTGTAGAGAGTTCTCTACACACTAGCTTAAAATACAGTGGGGGCCCACATTGTTTGGATGATCCAAGCCATCCATTTTAAAGGCCCTCACATAGATAGGGTGTCTACAAAAAATCAGATCCATAGGATCATCCCAACCCTACGATTTGTGGAGGTAAAATGGATGTCTTTAAACCTTCACAAATTAGTCCATTTTTTGCCTCCACAGTTCGAATGGTTAAGATGATCCTATGGATCTGATTTTTTGTGGACACCCTATCTATGTGAGGGCCTTAAAAATGAATGGTTTGGATCACCCAAATAATGTGGCCCCCACTGTATTTTAAGCTAGTGTGTAGATAACTTATTATACCGAAAATTGATCATATTAGAAATCAGCCACATTAGACCGAAAATCGGCCATATTAGACTGGATTACAAATTGGTCCATTCAGACAAAAAACCGGCCATGTTAGACCGAACTATAATTCGGCCGTACAAAGCCGAGCCAAATTGATCTGTAAAGACCAAACGAGATATATCGGACTCACCTCTGAGCCATAGAATCTATAGCCTCTGTGACATAGAGAATGCAACTCATACTACTTATGGACAACAAATCGGCCTCCATATTCCTTGTTAGATTTATTGCTCTCCTCAAGTACATGTTGTTAGATCATCACCACAACTCGATTTCCATTTGGGCCGATATATGGGAGAATATAATCATCTTGGATAACCAGTTCATTAATACCGATCTTGGAGTCGAACTTAACCTGCTGGTCCTAGCCGTTGGTTGCCTCCCCGTCCCCCCCTCCCCCCCCCCCCCCCCACACACACACACATATCGTTAATATCAATCTTGGGGTCATATTGTTCCGGCTGCCCCCCAGCATTAACATCGATCTTGGGGTGGGATTGAGTCGGTTTCCCCCCAACCCCATTAAACAGTGCACCACCAGGATTGGCCATAGGATTTCGCGGTGTGGTCAGAGGTTTCTTTTCATCAGGAATTTTAAGTAAAGATGCCGGCCTATCCAAACCTTGGGATTGGTCGAATCTTACATTTCCGTCTAGCAGAGGACTAAATCCTGCACTCATTGCTCCAACGGAGGGGGACTGCTTGATCGGCCCAATATTTTTCCAGGCAAAGTGTTGAATTTGTGGTATGGGTGTTATTCGATCATCGAGAAGACCGACTAATCCATCCTAGAGAAATGATCTATGAGAGATTGAAATGGCCTGAACACATCGGAATCTGTTTAGCAATCATCTGTGACAACACATTGGAATTTTCATCAATGCATTGTACGGTAGTCATGGCCATATATCGAAACCATTGAGGAGTAGAATCTTGTCTCTGTAGAGGAGTTTCTCGATCTTGTAGAGAGGTGATTTCCTTTACCGGGTTCTCTTGAGTCATTCTAATAATGTATCAAATTTTTGTGTCCCACCGGGCATGCCAATTGTGTTTGGCCTCGGATTATCTAAATTGGTGTTGGTGTGAGCCTGCCAGGGAAAGGTATTTCTCAAAATAGGATAATCGAGACTTTTCATCCCCTTGAAGATTGGATATCGGGTGTCACGCCCCAAACCCCCACCCTGGGCGTAGAACATGATAGCGTCGTACATCTGCAAGATAAGTCCCACAACTGTACAACGCTACAAAGCAATAACAGAAATAAACCTGACATTTCATAACTAAAATATTAAAGTCTCAATTAATGCGAATCCAACAAAGTTAAATTAATCTCAACTCTCCCCTGGGTCAAAACAAAATAGATTAATAAAGTCTTTATATCTTACTCAAAGAACTCACTTCCTAATGAACTGAAAATAACTAATCTAATCTCCAAGCCAAATTCTGGTTCAAGTGCTAAGCGTCCTGTTCCTCGTTAACCTCACGAGGATCAAGACCTGAAAAATATTATATAACCACAGTCAGCTGAAAGGCTCATTACATAATAAAGCACTACTCTAAGTACAGGTCTAAGCATGCTAAGGCTCAAGAGGGTCAGATAAACAGAATCAAAACTAAATACTAAAGTCTCAGCTGAAGTAATAGGCAAAAAGTAGGTATAAGTGCATGTCAAATAAGGTTTTGAATTAAAGGTGCAATAAAGCAATTCAATATCTAAGTTATGGTCAAAGCCAAATGATTTTCAGAATTCAAATACACTTCAGAATCATCGGCATGGTCCAGATGACATGTTATTGCTTGCACCGACAGTCCACGGTGTCAGAACTAGTTCCTCAAAGTTCAGATACAAGTCGACGTGCCAGCATTTTATCCCACTGATGGGCCAGAAGTTCCAGTGTACTACCCCCATGGTGGGTTCCAGAATTCGCCAATTGTATTACCCCCATATGGCAGGGTTTCAGAAATACCCAAGCCTCCACAGAAATGTCCAGAAATAAGTTCAGAGATTCATATTCAAATGGTTCCAAGGATTCAAAATTCAAACCGATAGTTTCAAAGGTTCAGAGTTCAGAGCAGTTATTTCAAAGGTTAAGAATTCATAACAGTTATTTCAAAGGTTCAGAGTTCAGAACAGTTATTTCAAAGGTTCAGACTTCAGAACAGTTATTTCAAAGGTTTAGAGTTCAGAACAATTATTTCAAAGGTTCAGAATAGTAACGGTATTACACTACATAGGTGAAGCAGAAATAGGCATGCTAGACCTAAGGCTATTTCAAAGGTTCAAAGGTATCAATACAGGGTTCCAAAGTCAATATCAATTCAAAGTGCATAGGGTTTATGAAATACCCAAAGTAGTACGTTATTACGTACCTCAATGACGAAAACGTTTCATTTTTCTTAATCATCTTAGTTACCTGCAATTAAGAGTATGAATATTCTCCATGAGTTTCATTATTAATTTCACTTTTACCAGACATATATGTCCTCCGACTGACGTAAGAAACCCTTTGGTGCCCCTTCGGAAAATAATCGGTAAACTGTCATAGAGTTATTTTAGTATTTTGAAATTTTCATCACTATAGAGTCTCCAAAACTCTATAAAAGTATTTTTAACAGAAAGAACAAGTTTTCGGCATGTCCGTAGAGTACAAGAGCGTAAAAAAAGGACAATAAACGAATAAGTTATGAATTTCCGAAGTTTGAACTGCCGGGGGAAAAACTGTCGTACCGGACGTCCGGGAACTTTTCCGGACGTCCGAGAATCTCTCAGTTTACCCAACTACTTTCAGACGGACGTTCGCCATTTTTGCCAGACGTCCGCCCCATGTGCGGACCCAGTTTTCTCCGAAACGCGATTTTCACCTTTTTGACACTAAAACGGCCATAACTCATTCGTTTGACATCCGATTCGCGCGTGGTTGGATTCGTTGGACTCGTATGGATGAGAGGAATCCATAACACCAATTTTATGCTTGAAGGTCCTCATATCTAATTACCAAAAATTAATCAAATCTTTTTAGGGATCGATATGAACCCTAATTATAATTCTAAAATCAAAGTTCTCTTAGGGATCCATGAATTCATCCCTTAGATCAATCATACACAAAGTTCTAATCGATTTAAACTTTATCAAAACTATCAATCTTGTTTTTAGTTTGTATCAAATGAAGAATACTCAAAGTTCTTACCCGGATTCGAGGTCGAAAGCTATGCGATTGCTTCTCCGATTTCTTGGTCTGGGTCTTCTTCTTCTCTCTCTGATTTCTTTCTCTAGAGCTGAACAAAACGTTTAGGGTTTGTTTTAGCCACGAAACAATATATTTATAGGATTTCTTAAGAAGCCAAATTCCTAGTTGACAAAAACGCCCCTCTAATTAGAGGGGAACGAGATTTTATAAGGTGGGTATTTACATCGGGCGATTGAGAAGAAGAGGGGAACACCATATTTTCCTTAGGCTATTCCAATTCCTTTGATACAAATAATCACAAATGCATAAAAGAAAAGCTCAGCTTAGTAGATAATTCCTTTCAAACGAAACTGATTAATGGGACTACGGTGCTATTGCAGAACGATTATAAATCCCGGTGCTACCGGAATTAGTGAGTACGAACTAACATGGATAAAAAACTAATATAGTCGTAAATATAAATTAAGACATTGTTATCGATGATGTGAGTCATCCATTCTCTTGAACCAACCTTGTCTTCTCATAGCAAACTCCTTTTGGCAATTATTCTCTAGAGTAACTTCCCATTTTTAAAATTGAATAGCACTCACGACTACTTGTAACTTCCAAAGGACACCACCTCCACTTGCAACTTCCAAAGGCCACTACTACCACTTGTAACCTTCACAGCACTGAACACAACTTCCAAGAGCCACTTCGTTTGGTCAAAAAAAGGTACCGAAACCCCCCTTTAGAAAAAGTCAGCATGTATGGAAATAATCACAGTCATAGATCTTTTAGAGAATTCCAAGATGGGTGTAAACATTATCATAAGGAGATCAAATCTAATTAGAGATGTTATCATCTGAGAGGTAGTGGAAGATCCAGTCCATAGTTCGACCAGATGGTAGATGGAGGTATGATATAAACACAACCCCTACTCTAAAACAACGAATATCAGTTATTACAAATGAAATATTACCAAAATTCCTAAACTCTATGGTAAAGAATCAGCAAACTTATCTTAATTATGCCATTTGAATTTTGTCAAAAATTATAAACTAATCTTGTAATAAAACTAAAATGTTGATTCGATCTTGAAATTATTGAGATAAATTCGTAGTTTGCCAATGTTTTCAGTCCTCAACAATCAAACAAGATCTCACAAAACTTTGAGCTGTTCATTTCGAATAGAAGGGCTCAGCCCAACGAATGGAGAAAGGATTGCTTCATTCTAAAAATGGGATCAAGACCAGGATTTCAGAATAGAAAGGCTCAGCCCACTTGTTCATTATGTTACCTAGGATTTCAAGACCAACTTCCTATTATGGGGCTATATGGTTTAGTATATGCATGTGGGTTGGTGGGACTAGCCTGGCAATCTTTGTTGTCATGTCTTAATATACCTGTCGAATGGTTTCCTTTTCAGTGGAAACACTTGTCTGATGCAAATAGAATGTAAGGTCAAGCCATTTTATGCGCCTTGATGGCACTAGGCCGAGATTTGAGGATTTCCCCTAGGTGGTAACCGCTCCCCTAGATTGGCTTAGGCCACGAGTTACTCACCTTAGTTTAGACTGTGGACACTTCACTGATGCTAATGCAAGAAATATAGCATATGTATGCATGTGTGCATTTGCGCTGGGTTCTCCCTACAGCTTTTTGTGAGCAAAGGAAATAAAAATAAATGGAAGGAAAAATTCATCTAACTAACCCATATGCTCAATAAAGCAAGAAAAACATAACAAAGCATGCCATAGAATATTGAATAGTCAAAATGAAATAAATGTTATGAAAACAACGAACAACGACTGGAATCCTTTCCTTTTCAAGTCAGTTCATAACTATTTCTCAAAAGGAATCGCTTAATACCAAGCATAGTCACATGAAATAACCAAATCTTGAGTTTTACCTTACCAAAAGTGATTCAGTGAACTAAACATGATTAGTGTGATCAAAGTACAACTTAAGAACTAATGAAGTGTGGAGGATATTCTAGTAAATTCATCAAGGGATATGAGTGTCATTACTATAAATGAACAATGGTAGTTTGGTAATTTTCATTATGGGATACAAGGGTAATTAAAAAAAATCAAGGAGAGAATGGAAGGGTATTTTGGCCATTAGCTATAAGCATGGCTGAGATTGTTGTGAGAGTGATACATGGAAACCCAAGTGTCACCTCTCTTTCATGCTAGCTTTATCTAAGGCAAATGAGAAGAGAAATTCATTTTTAATGTTAAAAAATCAAAGAAAATTGAGAGAAAAAGAAAGAAAGAAGAGAAAAGCTTGGTGAAAGGATTGAATTGGCAAAGAGAAGGTAGAAGAAAATCCAAGTTAAAAGATTGAACTCTAGAAATTCGCTATTCTTTTTCCGGGGAAAATTGGCCAAAATGTTCAACATAAAAGTTATATATCTTTTTCCTTTGATCCAAATTCATATAACGTATGTGTAATTTGGTGAAGTATTGAATAAGTTATGTTACTTATAAGATTTCAGTTTTAAAAAGGAATTAAAATGGTAATTTTCATGTTTTTCAACCATCTCCTGTAAGATTTGCCCAGAGCTCTGAAAATAAGAATTGTTGGTATTAATATTGGAAATAAATTTTATGTATATGAATTGTCTTATTTTTTAGTGCGTAAAGAGATACACTAAGTCATAGATTTCAGTTTACAATGAAACCCTTTTTTGAAGAATCAGTTCGAAAAAGTGAGTTTTCCGGCCACCTCTGGTAAGATTTGGCCAGAGGTGTCAAAATGAAAGTTTTTGAAAATATTTTATCAAACAACTCTTATGTTTTGTGAAAAGTTCAGTTTTAAGTGAATAAAAAGTTATTCAAGCTTGAAGATTTCAATTTTAATGAAAATCTCTATTTTTCATGTCTGATCAGAGATTTGAGTTTTCCGGCCATCTCCGGTGGGAATTGGCCAGAGTTGATAACTGGAAGGTTGTTTCTTAATTTACATATAATAACTTTTATGTTTGGTTCTAAGACCATTTCGAAAAGGAATTTGAGTTATGTGTATCTTAAGATTTCAGATTTCATGTAAAAGGGCATTTTATTGCCTGATACCGTCAATTTCTGGTGGGATTTGGTCGAAGTTGATAATTGGAAAATTGTGTCTTACTTTACATTTAAAAAATTTTATGCTTTAGAGTTTTTGTGATTTTGTGATTTAAGATGTATAAAAGTATTTGCAAAATCCACCTTAAGTTATGTTTTGGGTTTCGAACCATGGTTTTCCACCTCGAGTTGGTTGTGGATGATACGTATGAAATGAGTTTGGCATTGATATGAGAACCGTAATATGTAGGGCTTTAAAAAAAAAGAAAAAGAAAGAAAGATGAAAGAAAAAGGCAAAGTGTTTTCTAGTAAATGACTCAATACCTTTCCGTGTGCTTATTTTGATACGCAAACCAAATGAATAAAATACATGATTGATAAGAAAGTAATATAAGTATTCCAGTAAGTAACTCAGTAGCTTTCCGTGTGCATAGTATGTTATGCAAACCTAGTTAATAAAAGACATGAATGATAGAAAGTTATATAAGTATTCCAGTAAGTGATTCAGTAACTTTCAGTGTGCATAATTTCTTATGCAAACTAAATGAATAAAAGACATGAATAATAAGAAAGTTATATAAGTATTCCAGTAAGTAACTCAGTAACTTTCCTTGTGCATAGTAGTATGTTATAAAAGAGGCTCTCTCCCCCTTCATTTGCATTCCATCCCAGCTCAAGCAAAGTAAGAGCAGAGAAACACAAGCAGTGTTTCTCAAGAGAGAGGGAGAGAGATAGAGATTGAGAGATTCTTAGAGAGAGGAAGAAAGAGAGAGTGTGAAACTCTTAAAGAAAAAGAGAGAGAGCGAGAGGGAGAGAACACAGTGAGTGTGTACACCTCGAGAGGGTAACTTTGCGTGATAGTGTGAGACTATCAAAGTTGTAAGAAGGCCATAGGTGATCTTGTGAGAAGACCACTGTAACCCTGTATTCTTCCAAGTATAGTGGATTCGCAGAAGTGCCTCTGCGCGGGGACGTAGCCAAGATTTGGTGAACCTCGTTAACAAATTCCCGGTGTGATTGTTCTCTTTTCTCTATGCTCGTTACTTTTATTTAGTCTTTGCCATTTTATTTTTGTCTGTGGTTGCTTGTTATTATTGAACTGGTGCACGGTTCCCTAACAATCAGTTGTTAAACTTTCTGAAACCTAGTTAATTTCTTTTAGCTTCACTTGGTGTTATGATATGGATAATTTCACCGTTAAAAAAATGATATGGATGTTTTTTCAGTGTACTCCCACATAAATGACCGCTTCAATCTTTCCATTAGTTTAGTTATATCTACTTGTGTTGTGTCGTTTATGTAAAGGATTATTTTTTTAATTATGGTGTAGGATCATATCCAGGATTTGGGAAATTTCTGGCACATGCTATTAGGATTCTAAGTTGGTAAAGCAAAGTGCATCCGACTTGCTATCTATGGGAGAATCTTTAGTGTCGACTGAATTTTAGAATTGCCAAATAAGTGGAGGTATATTATTGATAAATTGTGTTCAATCTAGATCTTTGGTCGGTCCTATGCGCAAAATGAGTGTCTATGCACCAAAAATGAATGCTTTTTCTTGGCTCCTAGCACATAACCCACAAATATATTGGAATTTATACTACATGTATTGTTAGACACCCTGATTCCATGTTAGACTTTGGCGGATGTGTTTGTATCCAAGCAACATAAGTTTAAGCTAGCTTTTGCAGTTATACAATATTGAAACTATTGATCAGAACATCACATTCTTCTTAAATTGTTATGTGTGCTAAATTTGAAATCCGTTTTACACATTTTTTTTTATCTTATATGTTGAAATCTGTATAGTTGATGATTATGATGTTTGTCAAAATTCTCCCTATCCATGTTCTTTATTTCTTTTCCCAGGTTAATTTAGTTTTGCATTGTACACAAAAATTAATGGAACTAGGTTTTTCCTTGAGAATTCCATACCAACAACTTTGTCTATTGATTTGATAGAATCAAGGAGTTGATTTCTTTCTAGTGTCAGATGAATTGTAGTCCGAGTTTTTGATGAATTTCTTGAAAAGAGATTTTGTTGGCCTTTTACTTGATCCATGACAAATCATACATACCTGTAGCATCGAACACTGAAGCACTCTCCAATGGAGCTATGGAATTTTATCTATCCTTTAACAGTTTAACTTGACAATGTTTCATTTATGAAAATTGTTTGTCACGCCCCAAACCCCACCCTGGGCGTAGGACATGACAGCGCCATACACCTGCAAGACAAGTCCCACAAATGTATAAGGCTACAAAGCAGATAACAAAAATAACCTGGCATTCATAATTAAAATGTATATCAAATTCAATCTAAGCGGACCTATCAGAGTCAAATCAAATCTCATCTTTCCCCAAGAGTCAGAACAATTAATATAATAAGGTCTTTACAACTTATGCCAAATACTCACTTCCTAATGAACTGAAAACAAATAAACTAAATTAGTCTTCTGAGCCAAAATCCAAATCCCAGCTAAGCGTCCTGTTCCTCTTTAACCTCACGAGGGCCAAGACCTGAAAAATGTTAAATAACCACAGTCAGCTGAAAAACTCAGTACATAATAAAGCACTACTCTAAGTACAGTCTACGCATAACAGGATTCAATGGGGTCAGATAACAAAGTCAAAACTGAATTCTCTACTGAACAGTAACAACAAAGTAGTATAGTGTATGTCAAATAAGGTTCTGAATCAGAGGTGCAATAACGCAATTCAATGTCTAAGTTCAGATCAAAGTCGGAGGTTTCAGAGTTCATGTACAAAGGGTTCAGAGTTCAAATGCACTTCAGAGTCATCGGCATGATTCAGAAGACATGTTATTGCTTATACACCGACAGTACACGGTGTTCGGAACCAGTTCCTGAAGTTCAGATACAAGTCGACAGGGCCAACGTTTTATCCCACTCACGGGCCAGAAGTTCCGATGTACTACCCCCACGGTGGGTCCAGAGTTGCCAATTCTTTTACCCCCATATGGTAGGGTCCAGAAATAGTCCAAGCCTCCACAGAAGTGTTCAAAAGGTATCCAAGGTTCATATTTAGATAGTTCAAAGTATTCAAATGGTTCCAATAGTTCAAAGTATTCAAACTGCTAGTGTCAAAGGTTCAAAGTTCAGAACATGTATTCACAACAATTATTTCTAAAGTTCAAAGTTCAGAACAGTTATTTCAACGGTTCGGAGTTCAGAACAGTTATTTCAAAGGTTTAAGGTTCAAAACAGTTATTCTAAAGGTTCAGAGTTCAGAGCAGTTATCTAAGGATTCAGAGTTCAGAGCAGTTATTCCAAAGGTTCAGGGTTCAGATACTTCTAAATATTCAAATAGTTCTAAAGATTCAAAGTTTAAAACGATGGTTCCAAAGGTCTAAAGTCCAAACAGATATTCATATAGTTGTTTCGAAGGTTCTAAAGTAGCAGTAGGTGAAACAAAAGATATACTAAACTCAAAGCTATTTCAAAGGTTCAAAGGTATCAATACTGATTTTCAAAGTCAATAATAATTCCAAGTGAAGAGGGTTTACAAATACCCAAAGTAGTACGTTATTACGTACCTCAATGTCGTTCGTTCTTCCCTTAAATTTGCTTATATTTCAATGTTCCGATCTGAACATGGCATAAGTAACAAATAAGGGCCCTAAAAGGTAACTCATTCTATGGCTATTTTTAGTATTTTTGTGATATTATTATTGTAAAGTTTTCAAAACTTATTGAAACTATTTTTAACAGAAAGATGACGTTTTCGGGATATCCGTAGAGTACAAGAGCGTCGAAAACGGACAAGAAACGAATAAGTTATGAATTTCTGAAGTTTTGAAAAAAATATAGCGCCGGACGTCCGAGAATCCATCTGTTGCCAAACTTGGTAAATACGGACGTCTGCCATTTTTCCGGATGTCCGCCCCATGCGTGGACCCAGTTTTCCCCGAAACGCGATTTTTCACCGTTTTTGTCACTAAAACGACCATAACTCATTCGTTTGAGGTTCAAATTGCACGAGGTCGGATCTGATGGATTCGTATTGATGAGAGGAATCCATCAAACTTGACTTCACGCTCCGAATTCGAACACACGATTTAAGAAAAATCAATAAAGATTCTTATTCGAATCTCCAAAACACAAATTTCTGAATTCAGATTCTTATTAATCAACTTTGAGTTCATTGGAATCGTAAATTAATATAGAATCTAAGAAAACTCAAGATCAACCCAAAGATTCTTATTTCTAATTCATATTAATCAATGTTCTTATTTCTTTTCTCTTTTCAAACCCTTGTTTTAGGGTTCCTATATGTTCATATCGTTCTTAGATCGAATATCTTACCTTGGTTCGCGGCTTCGACTTCGAAATTGCGATCTCCTCGGTCTTCTCCTTCTCGTTATCTGATTTCTGTCTCTGGGGCTTAACAAAATGTTTATGGTTTGTTTAGCTACAAAAAGATGTATTTATAGGCTTTATTAGGAAGCCCTAATCTGAGTCAACTTCAAACGGACAAAAATGCCCCTCTTTTAAAGAGGGGGAAAAAAATTTAAAAGGAGGATTTTGGGTATTTACATTGTTCTTTATTAGTGTTGCTAAAATATATTCTCATAATCATCATCGTTCTTTTATAGAATGTGTACTTGTTCTATTTTTGCTACTGTAATTTTGTATTTATGTCATTCATTGCACCAATAATTTTGTCGTTATGGTATTCACCTCTCATGGTGAAGAAAATATCTGTTAGCAACCATTTCCATGGCAGTTGCATGTGAATTCTCACAAGAAATTCAACAACAGTAAGGTCAAGGTGTCTCCATT
This sequence comes from Tasmannia lanceolata, assembly GCF_043159265.1. Taxonomy (NCBI): domain Eukaryota; kingdom Viridiplantae; phylum Streptophyta; class Magnoliopsida; order Canellales; family Winteraceae; genus Tasmannia; species Tasmannia lanceolata. Next base: position 28,015,322 of record NW_027518684.1, on the reverse strand, counting down.
GCAGAAATGATTTTGGATCGGGTCTTGTATGGACCTGGATGTATATCCAGCTGTAAAAACAACTTGCAACCATAGTTGCTAATTTCGAGCTTTACTCTGACTAATCCTTTGCTGAAATGCTTTTCACAATCCATTTGAGAACCTCATCTTTATTGAACCTTAGATTCAGAAGCCAAAGGATGGGATCTAGTTCCTGTGTATGACAAAAGCAGAAGTTGCTATTTTTTTAAAGAAGGTGGCTTTATTAAATAAACCAAACACGAGTACAAAGATAACCTCTGGAATGGGAAACTAGATGTAACCCAAGCTCTTTACAATCAATTAAATACACCATTTTTCTTACACAACAACCCACCTGCTACCAAGTATTTGTGAATATAACTTCCATTTCTCGCGTTTCAACTCCCTCCTTTTGAAAGCTTATCTGCTTCCTTGTCAGCTGATCTAAGCATGTTTGAGAAACTAGGACGAATAACCCAGCAGCAGTCTTGGATCTCCATAATGATGTTGGCCAACTTCCACGGGCATAATCCCGACTCCCTTGCATGGTTTTAAATTTCGACCAAAATTCGAAATTTTGGATTTCAGAGAGGACCGACACCGAAACGTACCGAAACCGAAATCCCCAAATTTCGTTCGATTAAAAATTCGAAAATTTCAGGACTTTCGTCAAAATTTGAAATAAAATAAAAAATTTTAATTCCGTTGAAGCATTTTGAAACGAAATTACCGAAATTTCGTCCCAAAAGCCCGCCGTTTCTTGCTCTAATACCAAATTTCACCCGAAATTTCTGGATTTCGGTTGAAATTTTGGTTTACCAAAATTGAAATTTAAAACCATGCTCCCTAGCCCATGATATAACAATGGAAGAATCTCCTTCCACAACCAAAGGGTAGGATAAATTAATCAAAAACTACTTTAAACCCGATAAGAGCGCTTTAGATTCTGCCTCATTCGAGTCATAAATGCTAATGAGACCCGAATAACACATTCACCTTCTCCACTCAGTGATGCAAACCTCTCCTAGGCTTCTTGGACTAAGGATCGGGAGAGTGACAGACACACACTCAAATGTTCAACAACTCTGATACAAGAAAAACAGATTTATGTAAGCTCAGTAAAATGAGCGCATCTCCCTCGATATAGATCGGAATGACTTGATTCAAAAGCTAACATTTCAAGGACTCAAAGATCTACAACTTTACTGACAAATGTTTTCTCAGATTATCATCATCGGATACTTGAAAACTTACTTGAAGTGGACGAAAGCGAATGGACAGAATTCTGGAAAACAGAGGGGGATATGATAGGAAAGATAACAACTTCAATGGCTACTCTTCAAGGTTGCCAAGGAAGGTGGGTAACATATATTCTTCTAGATTGATGGTTGCAACTCTTCAAGGATGCAAATGATAAGGAAAGCTCCTACTCTGCAAGGAATGAGTAAAACTCTTTTAGGTTTCAAAGATGAACTCTTCAAGGTTCAAAAAAAATGCTGAAGGCAAATTTTCATTCAAATATTCAACTAATTCCATTACATATGTTTGATACTCTTTAAATAGAGAAATACATGAGAAAATTCGTTCAAACTAATCCACTAACTAGTTTAGGGACTCACATACATCATTAATAGCTTAGGAACTCTAAACACATTAACTAGTCAAAGCTAACAAAACACAGTCTACCAAAATGACCATAACTCTTCAACCACTGAGCAAAATATCCGTTGGAAAGATAATTCAAATATCTACAACTTCTTAGTTAATAATTTTCTTTGATTCGTCCGCCTAGAGGTCCAAAAACGTGCTTCAAAAATGACCAGAATCATTATGACGAAAATGCAACAGGATCAGGCCTAAATTGGTGTGCTCATGATCTTGGGCTAGAGCTGGCCTTTATGCTTTGTGGATTCAAGTTGGGCTTGGGCCTTGTGTTGGGCTTGAATGCGGGTTGATCTTCTCACTTGCTTGGGTTGGTTCATGTGGGCTTCAAATTTGTCGGCCACATGAGTTGGGGTTGCATCATTCCCCCCTTCTTTGAAAGAATTCGTCTCTGAATTCAAGGTATCATCATCAGTGGAATCTCCCATATAAGGTATCAAATGGCGAACGTTAAACACATCATGTATCTTCATATGGGAAGGAAGCTTGAGACGTTACGCATTGGGATTGATGCGTTCAAGTACTTTAAGTGGGCCAAGCTTTCTATCACTAAGCTTGTTGTAACTTCCAACGGGGACGCTCTGGTGGCAAGTAAGCCCAAACAAAATCTCCGGGTTCAAATATGACTTCACGACGCCTCTTATCAACAACATTCTTATAGGTCTTAGATTTAATTTTCAGCTTACGATGAACATCTTCATGTATAAGCTTCATTTGAGATACAAAATCTTTAACTTGCGCAATGGGCTTTTCAGCAAATGGAAGTATTTGGTACTCCATGCATTCTGAAGATTTCTTTGAAAAATATGTTAGCAATACGCGAGGCATCCATAGTCTTTCGGCATGGTATGAAATGTGCCATTTTAGAAAATCTATCAACAACCACAAATATGGAATCCATTCCTCGGTGGGTCCGTGACAGTCCAAGGACAAAATCCATAGATATATCCTCCCATGGTGCAAGTGGTATAGGCAAAGGCAAGTAGAGACCGGCATTTGTAACTTGTCCTTTACCAATTTGGCAATTTCGGCATCTCATAACATAACGATGTACATCTCGTTTCTGATGTGGCCAAAAGCACTTTGCTCAAACAAGTTGGAGAGTTTTGTCACGACCGAAATGACCTTCATTATGTATCTCACCAATCACCTTTTGCCGAAGAGAGCAATCCGGTACACATAAGTGATTTCCTTTGAAAAGAGAACCATAACATAAGGTGAAATCAGCAAGCTTCTCATCTTGAGCATCTGATATGAATTTGGAAAAGTATTCATCCTCCATGTACAGCTGTTGGAAGGAGTCAAAGGCGAGCACAGTAGTCCGCATGGTATTGAGCAAGCTTTTCTTTCGGCTAAAAGCATCGGCAACGTGATTTTGTACACCCGCTTTGTGCTTGATATTGAAGGTGAAATTTTGAAGATATTCTGCCCATTTTGCACGCCGAGAATTGAGCTTTTGTTGACCTGAAATGTACTTCAATGCTTCATGGTCAGTGTACAAAATAAATTCTCTATGGATTAGGTATTGCCTCCAATGTTCAAGTGTGCGAAATAAGGCATAAAACTCCAAATCATAGGTACTATATTTGAGCTTGGCACCATTCAATTTCTCATCGAAGAATGCAATGGGACGTCCTCCTTGAGTTAGAACTCCACCTATGCCAGTTCCGGATGCATCACAATGAACCTAAAAAATGAGATCGAAGTTGGGAAGCGCAAGGACCGAGGCTGTACATAACTTTTGCTTGAGTTGTTCAAAGCTTCTTTGGGCTTCAATGGTCCACTCAAAAACACATTTCTTCATACAAGAAGTGAGTGGGGCAACAATAGAACTGAAGTGTGCAATGAATCGTCGGTAGAAGGAAGCTAGGCCATGGAAACTTCGAACTTCATGCACATTTGTTGGGGTTGCCCATTCTTGGATCACCTTGATCTTGGCATCATCAACTGAAATCCCTTCTCTTGAAATGTTAAATCCAAGGAATAGGATTTGTGGCACCATGAAGTAACACTTTTCACGGTCTGCAAATAAGCGTGCTTACCTTAGCAAGCATAACACATCTTGAAGGTGCTGCAAGTGCTCATTAGTAGTCTTACTAAAAATCAAAATATCATCAAAATAAACAACCACAAAATGTCCAAGATACGGCTTTAGAACCTGTGTCATGAACCTCATGAAGGTGGAAGGTGCATTAGACAATCCAAATGGCATAACTAGCCACTCAAATAGTTCATTTTCGGTCTTGAACGCCGTCTTCCATTCATCTCCAGGCTTGATTCAGATTTGATGATATCCACTCTTTAAATCTAACTTTGAGAATATGGTGGTACCAGAAAGTTGGTCCAAGAGATCATCAAGAAGAGGGATCGGAAAGCGGTATTTGATGGTGATTTTGTTGATGGCTCTACTATCAACACACATTCTCCAAGTGCCATTTTTTTTGGGCACCAAAAGGGCTGGAACGGCACATGGGCTGAGGCTCTCCCTTATGAAACTCTTGTTCAAGAGTTCAATGACTTGCCGCTGTAGTTCTTCATGCTCCACCGGACTCATTCGATAGTGAGCTAGGTTGGGTAAAGAGGCACCGAGCATCAAGTCAATTTGGTGATGAATGTCTCTCATGGGGGGGGAAGACCAGAGGGAAGGTCTAATGGAAATACATCTTTAAATTCTTCCAAAAGAGGCTTGACTTGGTTCGAAATGATTGGTGCAACCACATCTCCAATATTGGACTTATTAAGTAAGACGTATACAACACTAACCCCTTGCATAGCACCCTTTACATCTTTCATCACAAGAAAATTAGAGGATGGGGAGTTTTCAACCAAGGGAGTTTGAATTGGTTCTTTACTAGGTGCTAAAGTAATCTTCTTTCCTCCATAGTCAAAAGAATAAGTGTTGCGATACCCGTCATGGGTTGTCTTCTTATCAAATTTCCATGGACGGCCAAGGATGATGTGACTACAATCCATAGGAAGAACATCACACCATATCTTATCAAAGTAGATGGAAGAAATGGAAAGATTGACTAGTCAACGTTTGGAAACGGTTACCTCCATACCTCGCTTTAACCAAGACATCTTATAAGGGTTTGGATGTTCTTTCAACTCCAATTTCAGCTTGTTTGCCGCCACCTCAGAAATCACATTTTCACAACAACCGGAATCAATGATTAATAGACATACCTTTCTAGAAACGGTACATGACGAGTGGAAAATGTTGTAGTGCAGCCAACGATTTCCAGCTTTTTGTTTTGGAGTTAGAAAAATTTTCAGCATCATAAGGAGCTCACCGGTATCGGCATTAAGCACTTGCTCATCCTCTGAGTTACTTTCATCATCCTTTGGGTCAATATCAGCATCTTCCTCACCCGGATCATCAAATTCATTTTCCACAAGTAATGCTTTACCTCATTGTCGCTGCCGACAATTGCTAGCACTATGTCCTATCTCACCACATGAATAGCAACGAATTCCGGTTGTAGAGCTTTGACCGGTAGGAGGGGGTTGATTAGAAACCTTAGGCTGAGTAGGGGCTTTGTTGATGCTAGTGGGGTGTGCACTTGTGTTGCCGGCTTTGGTGGTGCCAACCGAACCTTGAACTGTGCGGTTTGTGAAAGAGGTGGATTGTGGCTTCCGAGAGTGCGAACGCTCCACCTTGAGAACTCTTTGATGTGCATCTCCCAAATCCCAAATGTCAAGAACATCATGGGTGTCTTGGATATGAAGTTGAAGGCCTCCCAAATACCTGTTCACGAGCATCTCCTCCGAGTCTTGAATATTGTTGCGAATTACCAACTCATTGAATTCTTGGTGTATTGGTCTACCGTTCGCGTACCTTGCCTCAAATTTTGGTACCGTTGGTACAGATCCTTCTTATAGCCTTTGGAAAGGAAGTACTTGCAGATCTTGTCCTCCATCTTTGTCCATCGAGTGATAGGATCTTTGCCGGCAGAGTGGCGGGTTTGCTTCTCACGTCTCCACCAAACTATGGCCTTGCCTCGGAATCGCATGGCAATGATGCCAACACGACGCTCTTCCGAGACATTTATATGCTAAAAAAACTTCATTCACAAGTGTTAACCAATCAATGATTTCATCAGGAGAATCAGTTCCTAGAAACTCTGCAATATCTTTCTTGACTTCCTTTTCCCAATCTGGTTCTCGAACACCTTGTGTGCGGAGTTGAGGACGCCTTCCCTGTCGCATAGATTGAACACTTTTTGAAGAAGAAGAATCACCATTGGTTCTTTCGAATCTGGAATGGGGTGGAAGATTGTTTGCTTTAGCACGGAGAAGTTCAACTTCTTGAGTCAAATCATTGATTTGTTGTTGCATATGCTGCTGCAAATTTTTCAGCAAGTGTGTGTACTTCATCCTAGGGAATTGTTTTACCACCTCGACGCCTGGCTTGTCTGGGAGGCATTGTCCTCTCCACCAAAGCTCTGATACCAAAATGATGCAAGCCTCTCCTAGGCTTCTTGGACTAAGGATCGAGAGAGTGATAGACACACACTCAAATGTTCAACAACTCGGATACAAGAAAAACAGATTTATGTAAGCTCAGTAAAATGAGCGTATCTCCCTCGATATAGATCGGAATGACTTGATTCAAAAGTCAAAATTTCAAGGACTCAAAGATCTATAACTTTGATGACAAATGTTTTCTCAGATTATCATCATAGGATGCTCTAAAAATTATATGAAGTGGACGAAAGCGAATGGACAGAATTCTGGAAAATAGAGGGGGATATGATAGGAAAGATAACAACTTCAATGGCTACTCTTCAAGGTTGCCAAGGAAGGTGGGTAACATCAATTCTTCTAGATTTATGGTTGCAACTCTTCAAGGATGCAAATGATAGGGAAAGCTCCTACTCTTCAAGGAATGAGTGAAACTCTTTTAGGTTTCAAAGATGAACTCTTCAAGGTTCAAAAAAATGTTGAAGGCAAATTTTCATTCAAATATTCAACTAATTCCATTACATATGTTTGATACTCTTTAAATAGAGAAATACTTGAGAAAATTCGTTCAAACTAATCCACTAACTAGTTTAGGGACTCACATACATCATTAATAGCTTAGGAACTCTAAACGCATTAACTAGTCAAAGCTAACAAAACACGGTCTACCAAAATGGCCATAACTCTTCAACCACTGAGCCAAATATCCGTTGGAAAGATAATTCAAAGATCTACAACTTCTTAGTTAAGCATTTTCTCTGATTCGGCCACCTACAAGTCCAAAATTGTGCTTCAAAAATTATCAGAATCATTATGATGAAAATGCAACTAGATCAGGCCTGAATTGGTGTGCTCATGATCTTGGGCTGGAGCCTGGCTTTATGCTTTGTGGATTCAAGTTGGGCTTGGGCCTTGTGTTGGGCTTGAATGCGAGATGATCTTCTCACTTGCTTGGGTTGGTTCATGTGGGCTTCAAATTTGTCGGCCACATGAGTTGGGGTTGCATCACTCAGACTCAAGGATCAGCCCACAAATGCCAGCAAGTCCTTGTTTCCCTTTAATACTACCATCAAAATTAAGTTTTAAACTGCCTATCGGTGTGGGGACCCATTACTATAAGAAAGTGGGTTTTTACCAACATACATTTACCAGCGGTCGTAATAAATTGCCGCTAAATATTATATATATATATATACTAGTAAAAAATCCTGTGCGATGCACGTGCCGACAAAGAATTGTACGGACCACATCATCGGTTGATCCAAATCGTCCATGTGATGGAACACAACATAAATAAGTTGTGCCCGTAAATTCATTTTCCATAGGCTGATCCTAGCCCTCCATTCGATAGAGGTTTCCATAATATGTTGTTCCTCTTAAGGTGCTCGAAATTCGTCAATATTTTTAAAGGTGTCCTGCATCCGTAGTATTATGTAATATGCTCACAAAAATCCGTAGTAATATGTAACATATGCACCCAATCCGTAATTTTGCAAAGCAAAAACGTCACTATGTTGATTTTGCAAAGCAAAAACGTCACTTTTTCTTTAAAAAGCATAAAGGAGGGGGGTAGGATTGAAATTATGTGGCTTTAATGGGTGCCTTTGTTAAAAAGCATAAAGGAGGGGGTAGGATTGAAAATATGGGGGTTGAATGGGTGCCTTTGTTAAAAAAGTCAAAAAAAGTGATGTGTAATTCTCATAGAATTTTGGGAGAAATTCAAATAATTCTCTCATTTTCTCTTCTATATATATATATATATATATATATATATATATATATATATATATATATATATATAACGGCGTTTCACCCATGACCGTCGGTAAAGCTTATCACATTCAATGATAGTCCCAATATTATCTGAATATTAGCGGCAGTCAAAAGGGAAAATGTTGGTGTACATATATACACCGGCTGTCATTAAATGGACGCCAGTACATGCATGCCTAAAACCGTATCACTCCTGGGTTATGACCGGCGATCGTTAAGGACTGCTGGTAAAAATGATTTAAAAAAAAAAAAAGAACGCACCGGTAACCACCATAAAATGCTCAACATGAGCGTGGTGTTTATCACCGCTATTCAAATACAATCCTTTGCTGATAGATATTTTTCTACAAGTAATGGCCTTACACCAGAATAAGTGATGGATGATTGACCACTGGTAAAACCTATACCGACAGATTTTAGGACTTTCACCGGTTGTTTTGACCCAAGTAAAACCTATCTTTGTTGTAGTGAGAGTTAGAGAGGGAAGAGAGATGTTAAATATCTTTTGTCATTTGTGAAATTAATGGAACATGTGATATTCAAGTTAAAAAGTGTAGAAAGTTAATATCTCCCAATAACATATCTCGTGTTTATTATATGGAAGTCTAGAAACCCAAAAAAAGCATACATTTCTTTGTGGAAAATACAAAAAAATTCCTTCACTGAGATTAAAAACAAAAAACATCTTAAATTTGGGATTTTAACCAAAATAACCAAGGGCTATCAATAAACCCAGATGGGCCTATTGATCGAAAGGATCTGAATGTTAATGGGTAGGAATTTGGCACGACAGCAGATATGAACCATGGCCATTATCTACATATCCTAATGTCCGAAACTATCTAAGGTTGCGAGGCAAACTTAGTTTTATAATTCATTGGAGATTTCTAGATCTGAATAGAGGCATTTTTTAACTTTTAAAAACCATCTCGCATTTTATTTTCTTGCCTTTCGTTTCGATAATGATTCCCTTCTCTTACTCTCTCTCTCTCTCTCTCTCTCTCTCTCTCACTCTTAAATACCCAACTTTAGGGTTTTTTTTAATAAACTATAGTTAATTTTTTTTTGGAAATTTTGCTTATTTAAAATAATATTTGTAATTCTCTTATAATTTTATAAAATAAATAATTGCCTGATTTTTCTCAAATCCAAACTCTAACAATTTGCAGAACAATTTTCAACATGAGTATTTCCCATAAGAGTCATGACATGTAATAGGAGGCCTAGCGGACATAAGGAGACAAAAATACAAATATGAGAAAGAATTTATTCTTCAAAAGTTTACACTTCATTCATCAGTCTCAAGATCTGAGAATAACATTGTATTAATAGGGGAAGAAAATATAGACGTGAGAAAAAAGGCGAACCACAACACATATAATCTCACACTAATTACAAGTTTACAACGGAAGCTTTGAATTGAAAGACACCAAGAAATAATATCGCACTAATTGGTGATATAAGATGAGCTTTCACCAACTAATAAGGAAATAATTCATCACTCTCTATGGATACTAAGCCCAAGAAATCTGTCTCTAATTGCATGCATTTCCTTTGCAATATCTCCCATCTCTGTTCGTTCTCTTGGCAAGTCTGCAGAACATACAACTCCAATGCTAAACAATGACACCAAGCACTCTTGTAATCGACCTATTCTCTCTCTGTTAGTCCTTGCATTATTGGAACCTCTTTCTTCCTCATCTTCTAATGGCAGTAGCGGATCTAGAATTTTCATCACTCCTTCAGGCAAAGCTGACTCAACAAATTTGCGAAGGCTTAAGCCATCCTTAAACATGTCATTTGTGGGGCACTTACCAGTGAATAATTCCAATAAAAGAATCCCATAGCTATACACGTCCCCAGATTTGGACACAAGGCCGCCTATCCCATATTCTGCAATTTCACATATCTCTTATTCTTTTTGTTGTGATAAAGGAAGCAATAAACTATTTAGAAACTAAGAGAATATAGAGGACTTTGTTTTCAGACACAAAAAAGGGAAAATTTTTCCCTTAGAAGCATTTAAAGGATTTGTGTTTTGAGAAAAGCAAATAATGATTTTTTTAATGGCAAAACACAAATAATGCAAAACCATGCATTAACTATGGAGTGATGAGGATTTATTTGGATTAGTGAAATAAATGATCGTCATTGCTTCCAATCAATGAGTAGATGGTTAAGGACTCGTGAAACCGACATAAAATTTAGTATAACTAAAATATTTTGACAAAATTAAACTTTTGAGGCTTATCATTTAAAAAAAAACTTATGATTGCCCTTATTTCATGAAAATCATCTTAAAATTAGAGATTTGAAGAAACTAAATATATTGTTACCTGGAGCAATGTACCCAACAGTTCCCTTTAACCCAATCGTGCTGCTTTGATCTTCAGAGGAGTTACAAATGATTTTTGAATAGAACATGGCTAACCCAAAGTCACCCAGATGGCCATTCATGTCTTCATCAAGAAGAATGTTGCTTGGTTTCAAATCACAGTGAATGATTGGCGTATGACAATGATGGTGAAGATAATCCAATGCAAAAGCCACATCAATTGATACATTTAGTCTTTCAATGAACGTCAAAGTCCTCAATTTATGTTGCTCATCTACCTTGGGATGCAACCACTTCTCTAGACTCCCATTTGGCATGTACTCAAATACGAGAGCTTTGAAATCATCACCTCCAAATTTTATACTTGAACAAGAAGTTATGATCTTGACAAGATTTCGATGGCGAATGTTTCTTAGTGCTTTGCACTCAGCCATGAAACTCTTCAAGGCTCCGCATAATTGAAGGTTGAAAACCTTCACAGCAACAATATTTTCTTCATGCCCAAGAATTCCTTTATACACTGTTCCGTTGCTACCAACACCTATCAAATTTGCTGAACTGAACCCATTTGTTGCTTTAAAGAGCTCCGCGTAGGAAACCTTTAAATATTGACCCTCTATAGAAGTTGTCAGAGATGGTTTCTTCCTTGACTTTCTTAACCAGTAAAGAGCCACACTGGCACACGAAAAGAAAATCAGACATAAAGCCACCCATGCTACTGGGATGATCACTTTAGAAACATGTGATTTTCTTTTCTTCTCATTATCTAGGATGATGCATTGATCCAACTTTAATTCTGGGATACCTCCACACAGATTGTCATTTCCAATGACTGAGATCACACTTGTATTTCTAAAAACCCCTTGTTTTGGCACTTCACTCTGTAAATTATTGAATGACAGGTTTAGATACGTCAAAAGCTGCAACTCCTCTAGATATTTTGGAATCCTCCCGGAGAAGTTATTGTACGAAAGACCAAGGAATTGAATTGCTTTTAAACCACTCAAAGAAGAAGGAATGGTCCCTAGAAAGGAGTTGACATCCATATAAAGATTTATTAAGCTCTCACAATTACCAAGAGTACTTGGAATTTCACCAGACAATATGTTACTTGAAACATCTAAATACGATAGATGTATCAAGTTACCAACATCTAGTGCGAGGGATCGGGTCAATGAATTGTGAGACAAATCAAGTCCTATTGATAGGGAAGAAAGACAGATGACTTGTCTCGGTATGGCACCATGAAGCATATTTTCAGAAAGATTAATTTCTTCCAAATTCTTATGGTTTCCAAGAGCTGAAGGTATGCTTCCTGTCAGGTTGTTTTTGTATAAAAAAGAGCAAGTTTAATTGGGTAATATTACCGATGGAAGATGGGATTTGTCCTGAAAGCATATTTTCGTACATGTACATTTTTCTCAAGTTCCGCAGCTTCCCAATTGAAGTGGGAATAGTACCCGTGATGAAGGATTTGTATATACCCAAGAACTGTAAGTTAACGAGATTTCCAATGTGACTAGGGATGCTTCCAACAATTTGATTTTGTCCTAATCCAAGCCAACTCAGATGAGTCGAGAGATTGGCTATTGAACTGGGCAATATGCCTTTAAAACGATTTTCACTTAGATCCAGGCTCTCTAGATTACTACAATTGGTCAAAGAAGTGATAAAACTCAAGTCATCAGGGTTTCCTGTTCCAAACTGATTACCCCATAAATAGAACTTTGTCAGATGTTGTAGGCTTCCAAGATCTTCAGGCACCGGCCCACTAAAGTGGTTGCCTCCTAATTCAAGCCATTGAAGCAGAGAAGCATTGGATAATGAGATTGGAAAGCGTCCTGTAAATTGGTTCGCGCCTAAAAGCAGAAATTGGAGTTTAGGGAGAGAGATTCCTATGTCGGATGGAAGGCTAGCTCCCATATAGATGGTTTTGCGTCATGGCAATCTTTTCTATAGACGAGATATTATAAAGAGAGGAAGGAATGGTACCGGATAGTTTATTACCAGAAAGGCCAATTGATACCAAGCTCTGAATTTGGGAGAGTTCACCCGGGATGCTCCCCCCCAAAGAGTTGATCCAAAGCACAAGATCAGTGAGAGATGAAAGGTTCCCCAGTGAAGGTGGAATGCTTCCTATTAGAAAATTACTACCCAGTATCAACAGCTTGAGATTCTTGAGAGTGCCAAGCTCGACTGGAATTTTTCCTGTCAGATTGTTGTTCCCCAAACTAATAGCTTGGAGGTGCATACAGCGGCTGAGATTGGCTGGAATTTCACCGCCAAGGGAATTGTCATTCATATTAAGAAATCGCAATCTGAATAAACGTCCAATTTCTTGGAATATTTGGCCGCTGAAGCTGTTGTCTTCAAGGTGGATTCTCCTAAGGAAGGTGAGATTGGATATGGAAGGAGATACAGAACCCAACAATTTTTGCTGACCAAGGTCCAAAACAGTGACCCTTGGATGGCGACAACCGCAAGTGACTCCTTTCCATTTGCAAAAATGAAGAGAATGGTTCCATGAGCTCAAGGCTCCAAGAGGATCACTGCTTATCCTATCCTTAAAAGCAAGCAGAGCCATTCGATCAGTTTCATTTCCTAAGGAAATTGTGGTGGCCGTGCAAAATATGAGATTTACAGAGAGGATAAATGACGAATAGACACTGAGAGTCGTAACTTGTAGCTCCATTTGTGTTAGAGCTCTTTTGGTGGAGCAAATATAAGATTTTTCTCTCCCAACTTGTAGCTCCATTTGTGTTTGAGCTCCTTTAGTAATGTACATAGAGAAATGTACATGCATTATTATATTTCTTCTTGACGGGAGGTAACGCGTAAGCCACGGAAGGAGTCATATTGTGGAATTCGAACTCTCCACAAGTATTATTATAAGTTGCAGGTCAATGAAAGATATACCGAAGAGTGTTCTTGGGTAGCTAGGCAATTTTGAGGAAAGCCATTTTGTCTGTCACTTCTGCGGGAGAGACAAGCCACCTTAGATGCATCAAATGAATAAGACAAAAACTGCTAAAAAATGAGCACCAGTTTGTGTTCTCTCCTTCAAAAGTGAGCCGGGAATTGGTTTTCCCCAGAATTGACTGGCCGGCTATTTTGTTGGATTGGGTCACGGCCGGCAGGCTTAGGTCATTGTGAGTGAAATGGAAACTGGAATTTAAAATAGAAAAATCCCAAGTCAATTTGACGTTCCTTCCTAAAATATACTCATTTGGCTCCACTTTTACCTCGTTTACATGATCACATTTGGTGACCAAACCACTGCTATAAGGCCGGTCAAGACTTGATTAAAGCTAGTTTAGCGTATGGCTTGGAGAAGTTGAACAGTTGGATTTTTTTGTTTTTTCGTTTAGCTTAAGCAAGGGATGCCCATTCGTGATGGAAACTAGACTACTAGTCCTCTCATGAAGATGTGCTTGATCAACTGTCCCCATCTCACATACCGTCCCCTTATGGCCCTTTGTAGACCCAAAAGTTGGCTTTGCCATTGATAGTAAAAGTGACTTTTTGCTTAATTGTTCTCTTTATAATATAATAAAACCATATGATTCTAAATTAATAAATCACTGTATCTTATTTTATATACTTTTTTTTAGGTAAAGATGGATAAATAAAGGGAAATTTTATCAGCACTTCTGAATTTTGATGATCGCACTCCTCACTTTATTAAAAAGTACTGTATGGCCCCCACCATAGGATGATCAAAACCATTCATTAGACGGGCTACAGCCTAAATATGTTGTGCCCCAATAATCATTTCCATAGGTTGATCCTAACCCTCCGATCTATAGAGGGACTGAAGGGTTGATCCTAATATTAGGTTTACAACCTCTTTTATTGGTCTTGGGTAGAATGGTGATCAAGTACAGGATCAGTGTGTAGTTGGTAAGTTAAGAGTGGTAATAGGGTGTGAAGGTCGAGTCTGGACTGAGCCAGTGAAGAATCATAATCCTTAAATTCCAAGGTTATTCTTTTCCTATTTTCCATGACTGATTTGATTTTATGATGGTCAGGTATTTATAACGGTGGGCAGAAAGCTACAAAACAAAATGTCTCGAAGCATTCGACCGAGAGGGGCTGAAATCTGTTGGGATGTCCAGATTTTGAGGCACTTTTTAGGCCCAACGGTATCAAATTGAAAAGGAGAGATTCTTAGCGGCACCACCCATGATTGGTGACTTCCGCCCGGATTCTGATACAAGTGTTTCTTTTGGCGGACGAGATTGAATAGTTAGGATATAGTAGTTTATTAGGATATGTCTCTTGGGTTGGGCGTTGGGTTTGGTAGAGAATTAGTAGGAATAATTGATGAGGTGGATAGTAGGAGTCATCTAGAATAAGATAAAGCTTATCAATATGGACGTTCTCTCTATGTATTTATAAACACTTTCAATGAATGGAAAAAAACTTCTGGCAATTGTTATTTTTGTGTTCTTGTTATTAGGAGATTAAAGCTCTTCTTGAATAGAGCCTATTTTCTTCATCTTCCGCGCTTCATCTTCAAGATTGGGCGAATAAGGAAAAAGGAACATAACAACTTGGTATCAGAGCAGCACGATTCCGCGGCATTCAGACGAACAATGGATCATTGGGAGGAGAATATACGAGGGATCAAAAGGCTTTTAGATGAACCCCCATGTCCGAAGAAAAAGAAGAAACGGAGAAAAAGCCACAAACGAAAGGCATTTATCAAAGTCGCCAATTTCGACAGGGTTGTCGCCAGAAAATTCGTTGCTCCTCTCAACTTATCCAATGGCCATCCGTGCGTCAACGCCCCAATTATTTCAAAAAGACACAACAAAGGAGCTACACAATACAAAGTAAGAAGGTCACCGATATGAAAGGGATTTCTCCTTCAACTGTTCGGTTATAGATGACCTGTGAAGAACCTACGATGAATCTAGGAATGAAGAGCTTACTCGAGGACAAGGCCATTGCAAGGGGGGTGGATTGATACGAGTGTTTCTTTTGGTGGACGAGATTGAATAAGATTCAGTCAGTTAGCATAGTGTCACGCCCCAAACCCCACCCTAGGCGTAGGACATGACAGAGCCGTACACCTGCAAGACAAGTCCCACAAATGTACAAGGCTACAAAGCTAATAACAGAAATAACCTCGCATTCCATAATTAAAATATCAAAGTTCAATTAATGTGGACCCATCAGAGTCAAATCAAATCTCATCTCTCCCCAAGAGTCAAAGCAAAATAATAATACGGTCTTTACATCTTATTCAGAATACTCACTTCCTGATAAACTGAAAATAACTAAACTAATCTCAGAGCCAAAGTCCAAATCTAAAGCTCGGCGTCCTGTTCCTCGTTAAACTCACGAGGGTCAAGACCTGAAAATGTTATATAACCACAGTCAGCTGAAAAGCTCAGTACATAATAAATCACTACTCTAAGTACAGTCTAATCATAACAAGGCTCAATAAGGTTAGATAACAAAGTCAGAACTAAATACTGAAGTCTCAACTGGACAGTAGGCAAAAGTAGATGTAGTGCATGTCAAATAAGGTTCTCAATTCAAGGAGCAATAAAGCAATTCAATGTCTAAGTTCAGATCAAAGTCAAAGGTTTTTTGAATTCAAATACACTTCGGAGTCATCAGCATGGTTCAGAAGACATGTTATTACTTATACACCAACAGTCCACAGTGTTGGAACTAGTTCCTCAAAGTTCAGATACAAGTCGACAGGGCCAGCGTTTTATTCCACTGACGGGCCAGAAGTACCAGTGTACTACCCCCATGGTGGATCCAGAGTTGCCAATTGTTGTACCTCCATATGGCAGGGTCCAGAATAATCCAAGCCTCCACAGAAGTGTTCAGAAGGTGTCCAAAAGTAGGTTCAGAGGTTCACATTGAAATAGTTCTAATTATTCCAATGGTTCCAATAATTCATAGTTCAAATTGATAATTTCAGAGGTTTAGAGTTCAGAGTAGTTATTTCAAAAGTTCAGAGTTCATAATAGTTATTTCAGAGTAATAGTAGATGAAACAGATGGCATACTAGACTCAAAGCTAATTAAGAAGTTCAAAGGTGTCGATACAGGTTTCCAAAGTCAATACTGATTCAAAAGGGAGAGGGGTTTATAATACCCAAAGTAGTACGTTATTACGTACCTCAAAGATGTTTGATTCCCTTCTTAACTTCTGATTACGATTCAATACCCTAATCTAAATAGAACATACGTAACATATAAGGGCCCAAAAAGGTAACCCAAAGGCCAAAGAATCGAAATCCAGAACTCAAAACATGTTCTCAGATTAAGACAAATTTTCGAACATCAAAGGTGTTCCAGCCGACTGGTACTAGTCGACTGGTCCTTCACTACTATTTTGATCTCAAAAATGCTGTCTTGGCGCGCCACTCGACTGCCTGTCAACTACTGTTTCAAATTTTAAAATACAGTTCTGTGGCGCCAGTCGACTGGTCCGACCAGTCGGCTGGCCCTCAATTACTGTTTCGATATTAAAACACAGTTTTGGGTGACCCAGTCGACTGCCCCTGGTAAAAATGGTTTTATCCGAGTTCTTACTCGATTTTCTCAAACTTTAAAGTCTCCTATCTTTTCCGTTTGGACTCCAAATTGTGAGAGGCCGGATCCGATGGATTTGTATCGATGAGAGGAATCAATTAAACTAGATTTCATGCTCCAGATTCAAACACACGATTTAAGAAAAATCACTAAAGATTCTTATTCGGATTTCCAAAACTCAAATTTCTGAATTCGGATTCTTACCAATCGACTTTGAGTTCGTTGGAATCGTAAAATAATGTTAGGTCTAAGAACTCAAGATCAATCCGGCGATTCTTATTTCTAATCCATATAAAATACAAACCTATTTTTCTTTTACGTATCAAACCCTTATTTTAGGGTTTCTAATATTCCAAATCGTTCATAATTCCTAAATCTTACCTTGGTTCGCGGATTCGACTTCAAAATCACAATATCCTCGGTCTTCTTCATCTCTTTCTCCGATTTCCTTTTTCTAGGGCTAAACAACACGTTTAGGGTTTGTTTAGCCACAAAACAGTATATTTATAGGCTTTCTTAAGAAGCCATAATCAAAACCAAATTCCAACTGACAAAAATGCCCCTTTTTAATAAAGGGGATGGAATTTTAATGAGAGGTATTTTGGGTATTTACAGATAGAATAGTAGTTTATTAGGATATGTCTCTTGGGTTAGGTCGTTGGGTTTGGTAGTGAATTAGTAGGAATAATTGATGAGGTGGATAGTAGGAGTCATCTAGAATAAGATAAAACTTGTCAATATGGATGTTCCCTCTATTTATTTAAAAACACTTTCAATAAATGGAAAAAAGTCTTGCAATTGTTATTTTTGTGTTCTTTTTATTAGGAGAGTAAAGGCCCCTCTTGAATAGATTGGGCGAATAAGGAAAAAGGAACATAACAGATTCGCCATCCATTTGGAGGTGGCCGAACTGATGGCCTTGTAATGATTGGTTAGTATACGAGTGGTGAAAGGTGTTGTGTGGCATCGTCTACCAGGATCATATTGTGAAAGGACCCATCCATTTGCACCCATGGAGAAAGTGTGCCCATTTGAAAGTTGGTATTTGGAAAAGGTTTTGCTAACTAGTGCCCTAAGGGCACTTGTTAAGGTGCATAGGAAATGATATTTTACACATCTTTTGATACTAAATTCACAGAAAATAAGTATTTTTATCCGTGTAAAATGATTGGAAAATATCATTTCCAATGCACCTTAACGGGTGCCCTAAGGGCACTAGTTAGCAAAATCCGTTGGAAAATGTCTTCTATGTTATGTTTTTTTTTTTTTTCAGGGAAACTGGTAGTTTTTAGTGTTCTTAGGGTCAGGGTCTTTTTGTCCTTGGTTCGGGATGCACAGTTGTCCTCGTCATCAGGGGCGATGGCACTTGAAAGGGAAGGGGGACAATTGCCCCCCTTAATTTTTTGGGAAAAAAAAAATATACCTTTATTTTTTATATTTTTTTATCCTTACCCCCTTTTTTAAAAAATATGCCCACCTTACCAATCATCCCTAAGATAGAAAATAAGTTTAAAATTTTAATTTTACCATTTTTATATCCCTTCATTCTAAAATATGCCCCCCTTTACTATAATATTGCTTTTATTTGTTCGGAGAAAAAAAAATTACTATAATTTTTGCCCCTGTGCAAAATTTCCGGCATTGCCCTGCTCGTCAGGGAGTGTTAGGATATGTCTCGTTTTTAACGGCCGTCTGAAAACTGCCACCGTATTTATAATTTTACCATTCCCAAAATACACCCAAACGCTTGAATTGCGAAATTAGGAATAGAATACCCATTCTTATTACCGATTCCGGCAATCCAAACGCGCCCTGGTGTATATCTAATGAGACATTTGCGCTCAGAGAGTCGCTATTTTCGTCGGCCTTGCGTAAACCGCCTTTAAAAATTGGTTTATACGGGCGGCCTTGTTGCGACCAACTCTACCTAGATTGGAGGACTCTATCGATTGAGAGGATTTCTGTTTTTTTCACCACAAGGGTATTTTGGTAAGTTACAGCAAGTTCCTCTTTATTCCCATTTTAATGGCGTACCACAAGGGTCTTATACCGAAAACCCTAACATTTTCAGTCGGCTCGGATTTTGATCCATTTCCTTGTTCTTTTACTTTTTACCTGTGATGGGTTTTTTTTTTTTTTAAATTTCCAAAGGAGTGCCTTCTTTTTTGTTGAAGTTTAATGGGTGTTGTTCTTAACTTTCCTATCAGAACGCTTGGTGGGGTGTGGAGAAGTAGGCACTAGGTCATTTTTTTTTCTAAACATTTCAGTCATGTGGAAAAACTTGGACAATGCTATCAATGGAGATGGAGGGGTATTGATTGTCTTTAGAAGGTTCAACACTAAATATTCCTCCTATCTCTTCATTGTTCATCGTATGCGGAATTATCGAAGAAATTGAGAAGCGTCTAGTTGAACAGTCCCATTACTTTGATTTGTTTACTCATCTCTGTTTCATGTCTACTGATTTTACTTATTTCAACAGTTGGACTTCCTAATGTATCACTGGGTAGATGTGGAATAGGGTCTTAAAGGGATATAAAATTAAACCCTATGTTCGTCTGTATCAATTTCTATTATTTTTTATGAAATTAAGGGCCTCTTTGGATAATCCTAAAAATATTTGCATCTGATCTTGTATGCGTATAATCTTAGTTGGATGTAATTTTGTATGCAAATTAGTGATTATGTTGGGCAGATAGAACACTCATCAATTGTTTGATTAATTGCTTGAAAGAGATTTCATAGGATTTTGTAGGTCTTACAATTTGGGGCGTTGAGTTGGGGTTAAACAATTAGTTAGTCTCTAACAAATAGTGCTCAGAAGGTGTGTTTAGAAAGTGCGTAAGATGCTTTTCTCAGTAGAGGAGAATATCAGGAAAAGTTTGTGAATTATAGTTTGATGCACTGTGGTGCTACTTTGCATGTCTTTGTTGTTGTGTGGGAATTTATCCTTGTTGTGTTTTTTTCTCGATGAAAATTTTTTGTTCTTTGTGAGAAGAATTCTTATGTTACATCTAAAAAGTGTCACTTGTGTTGCACTAATCTTGTGGCAAAATTTGCATTGTAGTGGAAATTAGGTTGGAACATTGACCCATGTGAAGTTAGGATGGAACACTCTAACGATTAGTAATGTAATGGTGCCATACATAGATCAATGTCGTGCAGCTGATGCTGTTGGGATTCCCGCAAAAGCAAATATCCCACATCGGAAAAGTGAAAAGGATGTGGATGGGCTATAAGGACTTGAGCACCCTCCCCTTAACGGCTAGCTTTTGAGGGTGAGTTCTACCCGGTTCTCAACAGGAGGTATCAGGGCCGGCGTGTGGTAACTCCGGTGTGCCTCCGAGGACGGAAGTCCCTCAGGGATGTAGACACCCCATTTTTCCAAGATCAGACTAATGATAGCTTTCCGCGATGATGACTCCAATGATGATCCAAAAGGCTTCGCATCTCTGAGTGAATTGACTACTTGCCACTTTATAGGCGTGGAAAACAGAAAGGTTCCCAAAACCCTGTGACCTAAAAGTACATCCAAAATCAGCCCAAACTTGACATAACTAGATTGCAAATGTTGCCCTGAGCATGCTAGTTTAAGATACCAGAGATATGATGCGATCCAATCATCAGATCCTTTTATTATGGTTTACACCTTGCTTATTTCTCATGGTATTTGACCACATTATGAATTATTGTTGTATTTTGGGCATTATTTTGGACCTAGATGTGTGGGGGATGTGCAGATCATCTAGGGCCCCACTTATGCTCACACACATCACTTTTTTATTTTCTCCTTCTAGTTGGCTTATTTCCTATTTTACACCTCATATGTTTATTTGCTTTTTGTAGATGAGGGGCATTGTGGTCCTTTTACCCACAATTAAATCACTTGTGATTTAAGGGAAGAAAGAGCCAATTGGTTGCAGAACAGAGCCCACTACAAGACAATATTATAAGAGAGAGAGAGAGAGAGAGAGAGAGAGAGAGAGAGAGAGAGTTGAGGGGGAAGAAAACCTTAACTTTTGAAGTTTGTAATTCACTGTTTCCTGCGAGAGGCAGTTTCCCCTCTCCCTTTGACGCAATGGGCATCATTCCCCTCTCCCAATCTCACGCAAGGTGAGATCTCTCTCTCTCTCTGCCCCTCGCTCTCCCAATCCCTTCCTCTCTCTCTCTCTCTCTCTCTCTCTCGCCCCTTTTGATTACTTTTCTTTCTCTCCCTTCCCTTATCTTCTTCTCCTTCTCAATCCTTCCACCATCTCTCTTGAAATCTCTTTCAAATCCCCATCTCTTTGTCTTTCCCTAGAATATATCTTTCATACTCTTTCTTTTCTCGGATTCTTCCTCTTTCTTGACATCCCTTATCCCTTTTCTTGATTCCACCAGCCCCTTCTCATCATTCTTCTCCTTATTATTATTTTCCTTCTATTTTCTTCTTAACCTGCTTCCCCTCATCTCTTCTTCCTTCTTCTATTTCCTTTATATGATTCGTGCCCACGAGCCTTTCCCCTCCACTCTTGTGCCCTCGATTGCACGTCTCCAAGGTGAAAGAACTGTTACAATCCTCGGTGAGACTTGTCCTTTACTTTTGAGTCCTATTTTTGTGCCTTTCCCTTCGTTTGCCTGTAGGATTTACCCCTTTGTATAGCCCTAGGCCTTTTAAGTTCTTTACCATTTTTTAACATTGATTTGGGCTATAAATATAGTTTTTTTTTTCTTTGTGGACAGATTACACAGTTTTCTTAATTATATTTGAGCCATTATTTCCCATCTTTTGTTTAATGGAAGTTGTTATATGCATAGATTGCTTAGAGTAGAATCCTTCCACCAATGGTTTGTTTCTAAAGTTAACCCACATGATTTTCTATGCTGAAATTTATTAAAAATTGTTTAGTTTATTTGTTTTGGGGAAATGGTTTGACTATTATAATTGCGAAGTCTTTGTCCATTGAGATCCTATCCCCGTAGTTAACCGCGAACCTTCCGGGTTTGCACTACAGTGCTGTCAGAACCAAGAGCTCAAGTCCATCATTTTTAGCCTTTCAAGAGTTCGATAAATGTTCTGAAAGAGTCCTCCTTTGATTGTAGGTCCTAGTTATCTCGTCTAGTGCATGCCAAGCATTCGGTTAAATTCTTGTTAGAGTCAGATTAGTCAATCTTATTTGTCTGGGTATCTTTAGGTCGTGGGATATGTCCTATGATAATTAGGTGTCAAATTTGTACTGTAGCATCTCTCAATCTCTATAGGATCTCCCAGGCTCCATAGGTGTCATTTTTCTTATTTTGGTGTCCTAGTATCTCTCAATCTCTATAGGATTGTCCTGCATATAGAACATGTTGGTGCAAATAGGGGAAACTTATAGAATGAATAACTGCAAAAATATGATCTTAGAGAAAGATGGAAAGATCAAATTTAATATAGATAATCCTCAATATCTGTAGAGCTGCTGTACACATCCAAGTTATGGCTTATGGGGCCAATGCTCCACATCATGGTCAAAATAAGGTCCAACCTCATGGAGCCTGGGAGCAACACACCTAGTCTACGTTGGATCAACACTCGGACATGTTAGCCAGGATTAGAGTTACCCTGAATCGCATTAACAAACATATTGGCATTAAGGCTCCCAATGATGCCATGACTCCTAGGGAAACTCTCCTAGCCACTCCACATGTGCAAGGCAAAGCGAGACAAAAGGACATTGACAATGTCCCTTCTACTTCAACCAACAGAGGCCCAATGTCTGAGTCCTACTCTTCGTCCCACTCTTCGTCCTAAGAGTATGAACATGATGCGTGGACTTCTAGGACGCGAACCACAAGATACTACCTTCAAATACTTTACATATTGTGAACAAGGCCAGAGGTCAGCAAATTGTCTGCGTTCGACATTCAATCCTCAAAATAATTTAGCAGAACCCGTTGGTGATGAGGATAGAAATTACGGTGGAGTAAATGGTTCCCATGATGATAGTGCTTCACATCAGACGACTAATGAGCAATCTCGTGAGAGCGAGCACGATAAAATCGTACTTGACGGGGATCATATGATGACAGTTTGTATGACCCGGTCTAGTGTAACCTAGTCCATATAACTCAAAATCCAAGTATTGTCATGAATTTTCCTATCGTTAGGATTGGTAAGAGATGTGACTTCATCGTTATCATTGCTGAGAGGTTCTTAGATGTTCCTCATTTCATGTCGATTTGTGTCGCTAGGTTTTCAGATGTGTTAGTTCTTTGGAGAACTTTATGGAGCAAAATGGGGACAAGACTTCAATTCAGTAGTGCTTACAATCCCCAGATAGATAGGCAAACAAAACTGGTTAATTGCAGCTTGGGAAATTAAGTGAGGTGTGTAGCTGGCGAGAGACCCCATCAATGTGAATTGATTCAACCTCAAGCAAGAATTGCATATAACAGTTGCATCAGTGAGGCCACTAATAGATCCCCATTTGAGATCTTCTATGGATTTCTCATACCCCACTTGCTTGATTAAATCCCTTTACCTTACCCCGATCGTAGCAGTGCTGAAGTCGAGGATCTCGTTCAGCATATAGAAGAGATACAACAAGAGGTGTTGGACCGGTTGTGTGCGAGCAACGAGTAGTACAGGGCAGCCGCAGATCAGCACCAGAGAGGCCATCTATTCAGCATGGGGATTCTGACATCGACACTACTTCGCTTGATTTTTCCGCGATTGAAGCTACTCATTCTGCATTTCTTGGAGAGTTGACAAAGCCAGTTCTCATCATCTCTATATACCATAGAGATCACATCCTGCATAGTTGGACGGTGGATACCCACCAAGGATTTTGTTGGAGATACTTGATCTGTTGGCGGGGACGGTCAGGTTTGTGGTTAGATTTCGGGCAAATACAACACTCCACTCTGACGTGTCACTGCATGTAGCAGTTCTTTCCTTGAAGGAGTCTAGTTCTTCTCACTCGCAGATAACTTATGTGATCCGATGATCGGATCTTTTTATTATCGTCGATACCTTATTTCTCAAGGTATTTGACTACATTATGGATTATTGTAATATTTTAGACCTAGATGTGGGGGATGCCCACATCATCAAGGGCCCCACTTATGCAAACACCACTTTTTTTATTTTCTCATTTTAGTTGGCTTATTTTCTGTTTTACCCCACATGTTTATTTGCTTTTTGTAGATGAGGGATATTGTGATCCTTTCACCCACAATTGAATCACTTAAGTGATTTAAGGGAAGAAAGAGCTCATTAGTTGCAAAGAGGGCCCACTACAAGATAATATTATAAGAGAGAGTTGTGGGCGAGGAAAACCCTAACTTTGGAAGACGAAAAAAAATGTGAAAGAGAGGGGCCGACACACCCCCTCTACGAGAAAGATGCCAATGGCGTTTTCTATTGCTATCTCTCCCTCACAGAAGGTGAGTTTCTATATCTCCTTCTATCTTCCCATTTCTTCTCCCCTCTCCTTTTCTCTTCTACTACTCATCGTCTCCGTCCCCTCTAATCTCCATGCTTCACACTTTTCCCAAACCCTAGCTTCGGTTTCTCCTCCTTCAAACCTGCTTTTCCCCTCTATTTTCTCTCCCCTCTGATCCCGTTTTCTCTCCGTCCTCTCTCTATTTCTTCCTCTATCCTCCCTCAGTACCCCTCTTTCTCTCAGTTCCACTTTCTCCCTCTCATTTGGTTTTCTACCCCCTTTCTGATCTCTCTCTCTCACACTCTCAATTTCCCCTTTTCTTCCAATCCTTCTCTATTTCTTCCTCTATCACTTTCTATTCCTAATTCTCCTTCTAAATCCATTGCTTTATCTTTCTCAACCTCTCACCTCATCTTAGACTCTTCTTCTCGTATTTTGTCTTCTTCCACTCCTTATCACTCCTACACTTCTATTTTTGGATGCTACTGCTGTCCCTTGTACCGATCGTGCCCACGAACCTCTCGCACACTCTTGGGCCCCTGATTGCACGTATTTAAGGTGAAAGGACTGCTACAATTCCCATGTGAGATTTACCCTTTATTTGAGCCCTATTTTGTACCTTTTCACCCTTCTTTTACCCGTAGCATTTACTCACTTTGCATAGCCCTAGCCCTTATAGGCAAGAACCATGTTTTAACCTTTATTTGGGCCCTAGATATATTTTCCCCATTGTGGACAGATTGTATGTAGGGTTTTCTTTAGTATATTTGACCTATTTATTCACATATTTTACTTATTGGAAGCTATTATGTGCATGATTGCTTCATGTAGAATCCTTCCATTAATGGTTTATTTCTAAATCTAACTCGCATGAGTTTCTTTGGTTGAAATTTATGAAAACTGTTTGTTTATTTGTTTTGTGGAAATGGTTTGACTATTATAATTGCGAAGTCTTTCCCATTGAGCTCCTAGAGTCCTCGTAGTTAGCCACCAACCTCCCGGGTTCCACCAATCTCCCGGGTTTGCACTAAGTTTGAACCTAGAAACCGATGAATACTGAGAACATCCCCAATATCCAGAGCACTAACATGTCTTACGACTATAACCAGTCACTGAATCGTAAGTAACAGCATATTACGATCATAAGTTCTCTGATAAAAATTGTAAAACACCAACTTTTAGTCCAACATAGGAATTGTTCAAATATGCTTAGATTTCCACGCCTATAAGAGATCATGGGGCCTAGGCATAGGAGAGAGCCATCGTGGCCACCCGAGCCCTCTTGGTTAGAGGGGAAGCCTGCCCACTTAGTGAACTTAGGGTTTGGGGGCCATATGTGGAGGAAGTTGGAATTCGATCGAAGTCCTCACAAGACAGTTTCCAAAGAAGGCTATTGTCTTCTCCATTGAAATTCCAGCGACTTTGTTGAAAGAATTTCAATGAGGAGTCGGAGTGACACCACCATCCTCGTTTTGGGGGTATTAGGGATTCATTAATCCCTTGGGTAATCCCTTCCCCTACCTTGGTCATTGCTCATGCATTTCTTTTGTCATAGATTAGCTTAGGGAGGGAAGCCATGAAGCTTGGAGCTCCCTAGACTCCAGGTCCGAAGGCCGTCCTTCACTTTAATTAGGTTAGGGTTGTTTTCTTTCCCTCCGTCTGTTTCCACCCCTTCTCTTCCTTGAGCCTCTTGCGACTTTCATAAACTGAAGGGGTTCAAGGATTAGGTTTCATGGCTCCCATGGATCCTCCTAAGGGAAAATCATCATCAAGTTCTCCCTCTCGGGATGTAGCTAGGCATTGGGGTGAGAATAGTTTCTTCTCCCCTTTTCTTTCATTTAGTCGCTTGTCTTTTTCCTTAAGTCTCTAATAATTTTCAATGGATTTAGGGGATTAAGGATAGGGTTTCGTGACTCCCATGAGGCCTTCGTAAGGGAAAATCAACGACCAAGCTCTCCCTCTTTTGCTTGACCAACAACACTCTGGAATCCCCAATATCAATGAGATTTACCAGGTTTCCCATGACCAAGTGGCATGCAGAGTTTCCTTTGAACATCAATTTAGTCCTGGGTTCTACTTATGACTATATCACACTAGCGAATCGTAAGTTCAATAACTTGAGATTCATCCCTAGGGTTACACTCGTAAGTCTATTATAAAACAAAAAATGTGAGTCTCTAACCCCAAGGCCATTTTCATGACTAATTCAATCAAATAAACCAATTTGGAAAGCCTTAGAGGGCATTTGTACGCAAAGAGTGGGCCAATTCAAGAGGACTTTTAGGATTTAGATTCCATTTTCATGCTTTAGGGGCTTTGGAGATCATAGCCCTATGTAGGCTAAGGTTGATAAGAACAGTTGAGATGAAAAGGGATTAGGGTTTTTCATATAAAAGTTAAGATAGAAGAGAGACAAGGAGAGGCTCACGATTTTGGTGGGGAGTCGGCTGTCTTGCTTTGGTTGGAGAAGATGGAGAACTCTCCCTAGCAAATGTCCACCTCCCTTATTTCTATCTCCACACCACCCACTCTCATTCCTTTCTCCATCATCCCTCTCACACCTACACCATCAGGACCCTAATTCCCACATCCACCCAACAAAACCGAAGATCCAATTCTCACATCCATTCATCAATACCCGACCCTATCTTCTCTATTATTCCCCAATATCACCACACCCCAAGCCATCCTTCTCACCTCCATAAGCCAATCACCATTCCCACCATACCTCTCTCTCTCTCTCTCTCTCTCTCTCTCGATTTTGTGGGACGGGCTTTGGAGATCTGTGTAAGCCCAAGGGTCTACTCTCCTATCTTGTTTTGATGATTCTAAACATAATTGATTGTGTTATTGAATACTAATCAATTTGCCATGAAGTGTTGTGTTTAAGATAGGATTGATCATTGAAGAAACCAACACACTACATGGTCATGCTTGAAGACGTACCAACACAAGAGTCAAAGGAGCTAAGTGGAGCTCACATTATCTCTCAAGCAAGCATACACAAGATGGAAGACCAAGGCTAAAGAGAAGTTGAAGTTTACCTAGAACTCATTGTACATCCTCTCTTTAGATTTATAAGTCAAGGCAAGGTTTTTCAAAAGAGTTTTTCAAAAACACTTAAAAACATAAAATGGTTTAGTGAATGGTTGTGTGGTGGACCAACATGTTGGGACCCTCATAAACATTCCAAAACTATCATAGGGTTTGAGTTCCAAGCCAAAAATCAAACAAGCAATAAAAACACAAAATCTGCTGATTTTTAAGCTTCTCGGAACTCCAAGATTTTTCTTGGAACTCCGAGAGTTCCCTCGGAACTCCGAGAAATGGTCCAGTAGCCTCTGGCCATTTTCTTGGAACTCCGAGAAATGGTCCAGTAGAAATTTTCATCTTCTGGCCGTTTTCTCGGAACTCCGAGAATATTTCTCGGAGCTCCGAGAACCTCGCGACAGCTGAGAATATAGCCGTTGGGATTTAAATTAAAACTTGGTTTTTGATAATAACACCCCCAAACGGTCATATTTTGACAAGAGGCTATATATACAACATCAAGAGGATCATTTCCTCTCTTTTGAACATTTTGAAAAACCCCCTTAAGCATTCAAGCAAACTTGCAACCCTTTCAAGCTTAAGATTTTGTTTTTCCCCAAACTTGCCTTGCAACTTGCAAATCTATTAAGTTGAGATTTAGAGCTTTCACTTGCAATCACTATTGAAGAGTAATCAAGGGACTTCAAAGAGCATCAAGCTTTCAAGAAGAAGCTAAGCTATTTATCTTTAATTTCTTGTAAAGGTGGCTAGGGCATCCTACCTTAATACCCTAAGGAGCATCGCTTAGAACTCGGCGAAGAAGGAGAGTCGGTGTAAAGGTGTAAGGGCATCCTTATTGAATATCCCTTGGAAGTGTAATCGCCTAGGAGCCGGGCATTGTGGAGGTCTCCAATAGTGGAAATCCTTAAGGACGATCTTAAGAAGAGTGGAGTAGGGCTTTGCCCGAACCACTATATATCGGTGTGTTCTTTCTTATTCTTGCACTTTCATTCTTAATTTTGGTTTGGTATTTCTATTTGTGTTGATCTCATTTGAACTAACCAAAATCTAATCAAGAGAAGAAAATTCAAATTAGGTTTCATAATTAATTTTCAAAAGGGCTAATTTAGTGTTAAAATCAATTCACCCCCCTCTTGTTTATTTCAATTAGTATCAGAGCCTCGTCTCTATTTTTTTTAAAAACCCTAACCGGTCTAGAGTAAAGATTCTAAAAATGGCAAACTACCCTCAACACCATGAAGGTTATTTAAACACTAGGCCACCCTACTTTGATGGAGCAAATTATGGATTTTGGAAAACCAAAATAAAAATCTTTTTAACCCAAGATTACCAAATGTGGAGAGCCATTAATAATAAATATACATTACCCACTAAAAATCTAAATGATTGGACCGAAGCCGAACAACAAGCCTCAAACTACAATGCCAAAGCCATGAATTCCCTAATTTGTGCTTTGTCTCCCGGAGAATTCAATAGCGTCAAATTTGAATTCGGCTAAGAAAATTTGGGACACCTTAGAAGTCACCCATGAGGGAACCAACCAAGTCAAAGAATCTAAAATGAATCATCTATTTAGGCAATATGAACTCTTTCAAATGACACCCGATGAAACAATTGCCGACATGTACATTAGATTCACTAACCTTGTAAATGGACTAAGGAGACTTGGAAAACAATTTTCAAATAGAGATTTAGTGACCAAAATCCTTAGATCCCTACCTTTGTCATGGGAATCCAAAACCTCCGCAATCACCGAAGCCAATGACATGAATACATTGAACCTAGATGAACTAATAGGGTCCTTGATAACTCATGAGATGATTTTCAAAACAAAAGCACCCGAAATTGAAACTAAAATTGAAAAAGGAAAATGTGTTGCTTTTGCTTGTAATGTAGGTGATAATGAAGATGCGAAGGAAGACATGGAAGATGAAGTTGCCCTCCTAACAAGAAGGATCAAGTTCTTGCAAAGGAATATGGGAGGCATGAAAAATAGAAGAACCAATCCTCCATTCAAGAAGAAAGAGGAGCTCGGTGACAGATCTTCTCAACCCCGATGCTATGGTTTGAAGAAGCTTGGACACATTTGCCCGGATTGTCCACTCAACAATGAGCCTACCTCAAATAATCGCTTCAAGAGAAAAGAAGGCAAGAAAGGAATGACCGCCACATGGGATGAGGAAATTGAAAGCGAAGGCGAACAAAATGATGGCGAAGATTGCTTGATAGCAAAAAACGTTTGCTTCATGGCCTCAACAAACTACAATAAAGAGGTAAATACTTTAAATGATGTCATTGTTTTAAAAGAAGTTCTAGATTCCTTGCAAAATGCACATGATGAACTTGAGATTGAATTTGATAAAAATGCATCACTTGAAAATTCTCTTGCTAACATGACAAAAGAATTTGGTTGGCTAAAGAAAGACCATGAATTTCTAGATGATGAAAATGAAAAATATAAAGTTGAAATTCATGATTTAAATGCTACTATCAAAATCTTAAATGAAAATCGACAAGAACTATCTATTGAAAACAATAAGCTAAAGCATGAAAATAGTAAACTATCTTTTGAATATGATGAACTAAAGAAACTTTTTGAAAAATTTGAACATAGTTCATTGAAATTGGATAGGCTTGTTAATATTCAAAGAATGTCACATGATAAAAGTGGACTTGGACATAAATGGAATACTACAATATCCAACTATAAAAACAAACTTTTAAAGGCTTCTTCTAGTAGTACCAAAACTTGCTTTTATTGTGGTTTAGAAGGTTATTATAAAGTTGCTTGCATGCATGCTAAACAAGATAAAATCAAATTGAACTCTAAAGTGAAAATAAATGAACATAGCAAGATTAAGAAGATTTGGGTACCTAAAGGATCTCACTTGCCTATTCATATGTAGGTATGCCTTAAAAGCCATAACAAGAAGAACACATGGTACCTTGATAGTGGATGCTCTAGACACATGACCGGAGACCTCACTCAATTTGCATCCCTATCACTCAAGGATGGTGGAGATGTTACCTTTGGAGATGACAAGAAAGGAAAAGTCAAAGGAGAATGCACCATAGGTAACTCTACCTCTCCCATACATGATGTGCTTTATGTTGATGGCTTATCCTATAATCTTATTAGCATTAGTCAACTATGTGATAATGGTTTTGAAGTACTCTTCAACCCCGACAAATGCATTGTTAAAAATAAGATAGATGGAAAAGTGAAATTCATAGGTTCTAGAGACAATAACATTTACACTATTGGACTAGATGATCTTAGCCTCCAAAATGTGACTTGTCTTAATGCCATTAGTGAAGATTCTTGGTTGTGGCATAGGAGGTTGGGTCATGCCGGAATGGATATCATTTCGACCCTCTCCTCAAAAGAAATTGTTAGAGGATTGCCTAAGTTCAAATACACCAAAGATCACATTTGTAGAACTTGTTAATTAGGAAAATAATTAAAAAGCTCATTTGCCCATAAAAATATGATTTCAACCACCTACGCCTTGCAACTACTTCATATGGATCTTTTTGGACCAATGAAGACAAGTAGCCTAGGTGGAAAGAGGTACGTGTTTGTAGTTGTGGATGACTACTCACGATTTACACGGGTCATATTTTTAGCACATAAAGATGAAACCTATGAAAATTTCCTAAAATTGTGTAATCAAATACAAAATGAAAAAGGTATTGCCATATCTTACATTAGGAGTGACCATGGAACGGAATTTGAAAATATACATTTTGACACTTACTGTAATGAACATGGCATCAAACACAATTTTTCGGCACCTAGGACACCTCAACAAAATGGGGTTGTAGAAAGAAAGAACCGAACCCTCCAAGAAATGGCTAGAACTATGTTGCATGAAAATGATCTCCCTAGATACTTTTGGGCGGAGGCGGTTAGCACTGCTTGCTATATCATAAATAGGGTATATATAAGGCCAATTTCTAAGAAAACACCTTATTAGCTTTGGAAAAACTTGAGACCAAATATAAGCTATTTTAGAGTGTTTGGTTGTAAATGCTACATCTTGAACATTAAAGATAATGTACACAAATTTGATAAGAAGTCGGATGATGGCATATTCTTAGGGTATTCTTCGCATACCAAGGCATATAGAGTATTTAATAGAAGAACTCTAGTTGTAGAAGAATCCATGCATGTGACATTTGATCAGAGAGAGCCAATACCTCAAGAAATGCCACATGATGAGGATGAACCTATTGAGCATCTCTTACCTAAGACAAATGTTCCTCCTCATGCATCTACAAGTGATACATTACCTAGTGAGGAAGTTGAGAATGTAGATGATGACTCATTGCCTAGGGATAGGAGAATATTGGTAGATCATCCTGAATCCCAAATCTTGGGTGATGCCACATCGCCGGTAAGAACTAGATCATACTATAGTAGTGTGAGCAATAACTTGGCGTTCTTATCCGAATTAGAGCCTAAGTCCATCAAAGAAGCCGAAAAAGGATGAATATTGGTTGATGGCTATGCAAGAAGAGTTGAGTCAATTCGAAAGGAACAAGGTGTGGAGGCTAGTGCCTAGACCTAGTGATCATCCAGTCATTGGCACGAGATGGGTGTATAGAAACAAATTTGATAAAAATGGAATTATCACTAGAAATAAAGCTAGGCTTGTAGCCCAAGGGTACAATCAGGAGGGAATAAACTATGATGAGACATTTGCTCCTGTTGCTCGTATGGAAGCCATTATGATACTCTTGGCATATGCTTCTCATAAAGGATTTAAACTATATCAAATGGATGTCAAAAGTGCCTTCCTAAATGACTATATCCAAGAGGAAGTGTATGTTGAGCAACCTCCAGGTTTTGAGGACTACAAACATCCAAATCATGTCTTCAGGCTTGATAAAGCTTTATATGGATTAAAGCAAGCTCCTAGAGCTTGGTATGAGAGGCTTTGCACTTTCCTAGTGGAAAAAGGATTTGAGATGGGAAAGGTGGATAAAACATTATTTATCAAAAGAGAAAATCAAGATATCCTTCTTGTCCAGATTTATGTGGATGACACCATCTGTGGCTCAACTAATCAAAAAATGTGTGATGAATTTGCAACTCTAATGAAAAATGAATTTGAAATGAGCATGATGGGTGAGTTAACCTACTTCTTAGGACTCTAAATTAAACAATACCAAAATGGGATATTTTTAAATCAAGAAAAATATACGAAGGAGTTATTAAAGAAGTATGGCATGGATAGCAGTAAGACATCAAGAATTCCCATGAGTACAACTGCTAAGCTAGAAAATGATGAATTTGGCAAATCCGTGGACCAAAAGATGTACAGGGGTACGATAGGTAGCTTACTTTATTTGACAGCCAGCAGACCAGACATTATGTTTACTGTCTGTCTCTGTGCTCGATTTCAATCGGATCCAAAAGAGTCTCACCTATCGGCAGTCAAGAAGATCTTCAAGTACTTAAGAGGAACCCAAAATCTGGGACTATGGTATGAAAGATCTACTGCCTTCACTCTCATTGGATATTCAGATGCAGACTTTGCTGGATGTAGAGTGGATAGGAAAAGTACTAGTAGGACTTGTCAATTCTTGGGCAAATCACTTGTTTCATGGTTTAGCAAGAAACAAAATTCAGTAGCTCTCTCCACAACAGAAGCATAATATGTGGCAGCTGGAGCTTGCTGTGCACAAGTCCTATGGATGAAAAGCACATTGATGGACTATGCAATTAAAATGGAAAATATTTTCATCCAATGTGACAATACTAGTGCTATAAGCCTAATAAAGAACCCCATACAACACTCTAGAACAAAACATATTGAGATTATGCACCACTTCATTAGAGATCACTCACAAAAGTGAATATTTGCTTAAAATATATCAATACTGAGGATCAATTGGCGGATATCTTTACAAAACCCCTTAGTGATTATAGAATATGTTATATCCGAAGTGCCTTAAACATTTGGAGTGCGGATCAAGTAAAAAAAATTGGCAAATAAATACTTTGTGCCTTTCACCAGCTTATCTATATAGTATTTATATATATCATCTTTGTTTGGTAGTATCTGCATGAATGAGATGTCAAATATTAATCTTAAAAATTACTCAATTGGTACTCTTAGCCTTTTTAGTTTTCTAAGTTGGAGAGGTACCTTCACGTTAATTAAAAATACCTAACAATTTGACTTATGTCAACATCTCAATCATGAACAGGTATATGTGCATTACTTGGTTAAAATATTTTTATACCATAAGCATTGATTTAGGGGGAGTACCTAACTCGATCTTCATTTACTCATAAATTGCTGTACATTTTAGTTCACCCTTTCTGTCGATGACAAAAGGGGAAGAAGTTTGAAATTGATTATCTATTCAATTAACTATATGCACCATATGCTTTTAATTGTTATAATTTATCTATGTGCATATATTAAGGGGGAGTTCCAGCATTCACTTGCCTACTATGTCACTCCACACACACCCCCATAATCAATTTTGTTTGTCATCATAAAAAAGGGGGAGATTGTAAGCCCAAGGGTCTACTCTCCTATCTTGTTTTGATAATTCTAAACATAATTGATTGTGTTATTGAACACTAATCAATTTGCCTTGAAGTGTTGTGTTTAAGATATGATTGATCATTGAAGAAACCAATACACTACATGGTCATGCTTGAAGACGTACCAACACAAGAGTCAAATGAGCTAAGTGGAGCTCACATTATCTCTCAAGCAAGTATACACAAGATGGAAGACCAATTGAAGACCAAGGCTAAAGAGAAGTTGATGTTTACCTAGAACTCATTGTACATCCAGATTTATAAGTCAAGGCAAGGTTTTTCAAAAACACTTAAAAACTTAAAATGGTTTAGTGACTGGTTGTGTGGTGGACCAACATGTTGGGACCCTCATAAACATTCTAAAATTATCATAGGGTTTGAGTTCCAAGCCAAAAATCAAACAAGCAATAAAAACGCAAAATCTGCTGATTTTTAGGCTTCTCGGAACTCCGAGAAATGGTCCAGTAGCCTCTGGCCATTTTCTCGAAACTCCGAGAAATGGTCCAGTAGAAATTTTCATCTTCTGGCCGTTTTCTCGGAACTCCGAGAATATTTCTCGGAGCTCCGAGAACCTCGCGACAGCTGAGAATATAGCCGTTGGGATTTAAATTAAAACTTGGTTTTTGATAATAACACCCCCAAACGGTCATATTTTGACAAGAGGCTATATATACAACATCAAGAGGATCATTTCCTCTCTTTTGAACATTTTGAAAAACCCCTTTAAGCATTCAAGCAAACTTGCAACCCTTTCAAGCTTAAGATTTTGTTTTTCCCCAAACTTGCCTTGCAACTTGCAAATCTATTAAGTTGAGATTTAGAGCTTTCACTTGCAATCACTATTGAAGAGCAATCAAGGGACTTCAAAGAGCATCAAGCTTTCAAGAAGAAGCTAAGCTATTTATCTTTAATTTCTTGTAAAGGTGGCTAGGGCATCCTACCTTAATACCCTAAGGAGCATCGCTTAGAACTCGGCGAAGAAGGAGAGTCGGTGTAAAGGTGTAAGGGCATCCTTATTGAATATCTCTTGGAAGTGTAATCGCCTAGGAGCCGGGCATTGTGGAGGTCTCCAATAGTGGAAATCCTTAAGGACGATCTTAAGAAGAGTGGAGTAGGGCTTTGCCCGAACCACTATATATCGGTGTGTTCTTTCTTATTCTTGCACTTTCATTCTTAATTTTGGTTTGGTATTTCTATTTGTGTTGATCTCATTTGAACTAACAAAAATCTAATCAAGAGAAGAAAATTCAAATTAGGTTTCATAATTAATTTTCAAAAGGGCTAATTTAGTGTTAAAATCAATTCACCCCCCCCCCCCCCTCTTGTTTATTTCAATCTGATTTGGTGGATGAGGGAGAAGAAGAGAAGAATGGGAGCTCGGTCTCCGTAGGAAACCCCCATGGGTGTTGGCGAAAAGGAAGGAAGAAGATGTAGTTCTATTGGGCTAGGGCTTTTGACACAAAAGGGTTTTGGATGCTTAGACCCAGCTTGAGTAATGTTTTACTACTTACGCATCGTTGCGCTCATCTGTGGATTATATTTTTCAGATATTGAGATTTGACTCATGGAAAGATTTTGAGCGGGAGCGTAGTCTAGTTTTATTTGGTAAAAACACTAGCACATTCGATTTACACTTGAGTGAGTATACATCTTTACACATCATTGATAGATATTAATGTTTTAGTTTTTACATTGATTTTAGTACTTTGATATATGCCTGGATTTATTTTGGATATGTGATTGTATTGCTTTTGATATAGAATTGCCTTGGATGCTTGTGAGGTTCGCCGTGCAGATGTGCGGCGTTGTCGCATGCACTGCCTAGTTCTCTGGTCGGGGGTGTCACAAGGTTGAAGAGAAAAGCCTTTGCCATTGAGATTAAGGCTTAATCCCTCAATTATATAAACATATACACATGTAATGAAAGTTTCATTACAAAGCCTGTAACATTGTCATGTAATGAGAGTTTTTTTGCTCACTTTTAATGCATCATTTAAAGCAACATATACAGTTTAAAAAGTGAAAAAAAAAACTTTCATTACATGACAATGTTAATATATTTGTTCTACCATTGTCTAGTCCAACATAAATATGACATTTTGTGGTAATCAGGTTTTCTAGTGTGCTTATACTGCATTTTGTGGTAATCAGTTTTGCTAGTGTGCTTATATGTTGTATGAATGCTAGGAGAAAATACAAATACAAGTAAAGAAGACAACTGCTACTAGCAGTACTACCTATAACACATATAATCTCACATTAAGCTAGAATTCTATAACACAAACTTTTAATTGAAATACTAATTATTTTACTGACTTGCAGGAAAGATTCATAAGTGTAGGTATTCTATATAGTAAAAAGCATATTTGTCAGTAATATCTTAGTAATTAGTGTGGTAAGATGCACCTTCCACATTTAATGACCTATTTTCCTCTCTCTATTATCCCAATACCATGAAACCTGTCTCTGATCTCTTGCATTTCCTTTGCAACATCTCCCATCTCCATTCTTTCACTCGGTGATTCTGTAGAACACATAACTCCAATCCTCACTAAAGATGCCAAGCACTCCGCAATCGCTCCAACTTATCCCTTTCACTCCTGGCATTGTTAGTAGAACTTTCTTCTTCATCTTCAAAAGTCAATAAAGGATCGACAATCTCTATGACTCGTTCAGGCAAAGACAACAAGGCAAAAGTACGAAGGCATACGCTTTCCTTAAACATGTCATTTGTGGGGCACTTTCCAATGATCATCTCCAGTAATAGAATCCCATAACTATACACGTCCCCGGATGTGGAAATATGGCCACATGTCCCATATTCTGCAATTTCACATCTCTTATACTTTTGCTATGAGAAAGGAAGTTAGATACTATTTAGAAACTGAGCAAATGGGAAGTTTGTTGTTTGGAAGAAAAGGGTAATTTTTTCTCAAAGCAATGAGTAATTAAATTCATTGATATCTACATATTTAGCAACCTTGGAAGCATTGAAACAGTTTGAGTATTGAGAGAAGCAAATAAAACTATGGACCGATGAGAAGGTGAATTCGTCCCATTATCAAAACATGGTCACGTGGATAGGGGACTAATATGGGCATGACTTTGGTTTGATTATGGGATGAACCACCTTGTTTTACAGTGTTCAACCAGCTGTTAAAGGCTAATACATTTCCCAAAAAACTCTAAGCAGCTGATCAGATAAAGTGAATTAAATGAATGAGAGAAAAGGCATTTCGCAGGTTGTATGAGAGCATCC
The DNA here is from genome assembly GCF_043159265.1 of Tasmannia lanceolata. NCBI lineage: Eukaryota > Viridiplantae > Streptophyta > Magnoliopsida > Canellales > Winteraceae > Tasmannia > Tasmannia lanceolata. Next base: position 27,978,253 of record NW_027518684.1, on the reverse strand, counting down.
ACCTCGTGTGAATTAAATGAATGAGACAAAATCTGGAGAAAAGTGAGCCTATGTGGATAAAAGAGAGCAGCCACCTGTAAGGCTCACTTTTCAGCAGATTTTGTCTTATTCATTTAATTAATCTGAGGTTCCTAACTCTCTCATGCAAGAGCCATGGTTTTAAATTTCGGCCGAAATCCGAAATTTCAGCCCGAAATTTTGGATTTTGGTGCAGACCGACACCGAAATCACACTTAGCCGAAACGGTATTTTATTTCGGACGAAATTTTTTTTTTCCAAAATTTCACCAAAAAATCCTGTTTTTTTTAATTATTTTAATATTTTACAGAAATTTAGACTAAAATTACTGAAATTTCGGTAATTTCGGTTGAAATTTTATATCAAATAAAATACAGTTTTATTTGTTTCGCCGGATTTTGTCCGAAATTTTGAAATTTGGGTCAAAATTTCATTTTCCGGGGGGCCCGAAACCGGTATCGAAACTGAAATTTAAAACCTTGGCAAGAGCCAACCACGAAATGCCTTCATGGGAATGCCCCTAGCAAATCCCTTATTTTTTCTTATAGTGTTGCTCACAAAAGTTAACATCCTAAGTCTACCGTTAGGGATATGCTAGTGTCCATTGTAGAAGGCATTTTGCGGATGGCTTTTGCATGTGAGAGGAGCCACGTCATGAATGAAGACAAAATTTGCTGAATAGTGAGCTGGTGTGGCTGCTCTCAGGTGCATCAGTCCATCGGCGAAATGCCTCTGCGATGGACGCTAGCAAATCCCCTACCGTTAGCAAGGGGTATATAGGTAGAAAAGGATATTTAAAGTTAAATAAATCCTATTTTTGTAATCAACAATACTTTTGACCTAATTCTATTTGAGGTATTTCAATCAAGGGGTTTTTTCAGTAATTTCTTCCTGTATCTTTTACTGATATTGTAAAGCTTAAAAATCCTTAATTCTTTTAGTGAGAAATACCAAAAACCCCATGACTAAATTTTATCAAAAAAAAAAAAAAAAACCCGTAACTTTTGCATAATTATAAAAGGGAAATGTTATATTTTAATGAGGGCACACCTCACTTTATTAAAAGTACAGTATGGCCCCCACCATAGGATGATCCAAACCGTCTATTAGATTGGCCAGAGTCTAAATAGGTTGTGCCCCAAAAATCATTAATTTCCGTAGGTTGATCTTAACCCTCCGATCTGAATGTTAGAAGGTTGATCCTAACTCTCCGATCTGAATGTTAGAAGGTTGATCCTAAATCCTAAGTGTGAACTTTAGGGATACTTGACCATGCTTCTCTTAGCATGTTTCAGTTTGAGTTTCAGTCTAAGTCTCAATAGGAGATTTGTACATGATCTCGTTTGGTTCTTACTATGGGAAAATGATTTTCTGATTACTCATAATGTGCCTAGTTTACTTTACATTGCTCCACGTCTCATATTTTCATATTTTGGTTAGGCACTAGCCAACTTTCAGTTTCAACCTCTTTTTCCTTGGCGTGCTTAGACCTAGCTAGAGTAATGCTTAATTACTTGCTGAGCATTAGCTCACCCGTGTATTGTATTTTTCAGATACTGAGATTTGACTCGTGTAATGATTTGGACCGGGAGGGTAGTCCCATTTTATTTGGTAAAAAGACAAGATCATTCGATATTCACTTGTGGTAGTATGCATCTTTAGACAAAATTTATAGATATTTATGTTTTAGTTTTACATTGAATTTAGTACTTTGATATTCACCTTCTATTAATGTTCCAGACCTTCATCTGAATGCAAATTTAGATGGAGGAATGCAATGCAACGAGCCAAGTGCAGAATGAAGGCTTAATGTTAGGGGGAAGGAGCCTACACAGAACGAGCTTGGAACATTAATAGAATGTCAAGATGTAAATACCAGAAAACAAATAACATTCTTGAAAGGCTAAATATCATTCTTCTACCTCAAGATTTGAGGACAATGTTGTGTAGTGCTTGGAGAACATACAAATACGATTGAAGGAAACAACTGCAACTATTAGTACTACCTACAACACACACATAATCTCACATTAAGCTATAATTCTATGAAACAAACTTTCAATTGAAATGCTAATTATTTTACTGACGTGAAAGAAGATTTCATATGCATATATAGGTATTCTATCACATTCGTCAATAATATCTTAGTAATTGGTGAGGTAAGATGGACCCTCACCATTTAATGACCTATTTTGTCTCTCTCCGTCGATCCCAACACCACGAAACCTCTCTCTAATCTCATGCATTTCCTTTGCAACATCTTCCATCTTCTCTCGGTGGTTCTGCAGAACACTCAACTCCAATTCTCACCAAAGATGCCAAGCACTCTTGTAATCACTGCAATTTATCTGTGTCGCTCCTGGCATTGTTGGTAGATCTTTCTTCTTCATATTCAAAAGTCAATAAAGGATCCACAATCTCCATGACTCGTTCAGGCAAAGACAACAAGGCAAAATTACGAAGGCATAGGCCTTCCCTAAACATGTCATTTGTTGGGCACTTTCAAGTGATAATCTCTAGTAAAAGAATCCCATAACTATATACGTCCCCGGATGTGGAAACATGGCCTCCTGTCCCATATTCTGCAATTTCACATATCTCTTATACTTTTATAATGAGAAAGAAAGTTAGATACTATTTACAAACTATGAGTAAATAGCAAGTTTAGTGTTTGGATGAAAAAGGAAATTTTTTCCCAAAGCAATGAGAGTAATTAAATTCAATGATCCTTTCATATTTAGAAACCTTGGAAGCATTGAAACAGTTTGAGTATTGAGAGAAGCAAATAATACATAATCAGGAATAAACTATGGACCGAAGCGAATTGATTTAGCTCAGTGAAATAAATGATTTTCTATTTTCAATCAATGAGTAGATGGTTAATTTGACTCATGACAATGAAATAAAATTTAATATAAATGAAAAAAATCAACAAAAACAGTTTAGGCATAACATTTTCAAAGAAACATTAATTTTTTATTAGTATATAACAGTTTCTACTTTTAGAGAGATCATGATTATGAGAGAGACAGAGAGATAAGTTAATAATAGTGATGGGAGAAGGAAGATGATGAAGAAAATGAGGCCTGTATTGCAAACCATAAATTTAGGCACTTCAAATCTGTCGGAATATTCAATTGAATTAAACTTTTATTTTCTATATACAAGATAAAGTCACATTAGTAGAAGTAAAATTTCTGATATTTCCTTTGCTTGGAAGCCCGGATGCGGCTTCCACTTGCAAAAGGAATGTGAAGGCTGATTAAAACCCTCATATTTCCTAGCAAAATAACTAAAAATTCTATAGGCCGAAATTTATTTGCAATAACTCACCAAAGTTTGTTACTAAAATTATCAATCATTTACCAGAGACTACTACTATTTTTCTCAACCCATTTTAGACAACTGAACATAGATATCTATTTTTTAAGCAGAGATTTGCTAGGGTCCTTCGCAAAACGCATTTCGTTGAACGTCTGTTGCATGAGAGAGAAGCCACATAGGCTCATTTTCCAAAAGATTTTGTCATTATTAGTGAGGTGGCTGCTCTCTAATGCAACAGACATTCCGTGAAATGTCTTTTGCGATGGACCCTAGAAAATCCCTTATTAGCAATATTAAGAGACACAAATAAAAGATAGAAACAAATACTAATAGAACCCAGCAGCCAATCAGAGAATATAAAACAGTGTGAATTTGTCCCATTATCAAAACATGGTCACGTGGATAGGGGGGACTCATATGGGCATGACTTTGGTTTGATTATGGGAAGAACCCCCTTGTTTTACAGTGTTTAAAAAGCTGTTAAAAGCTAATACACTTCCCAAAAAACTCTAACCAGCTGATCAGTAAATATAAAAGAAAGTGAGTTTGTCCATTACCAAAACATGGTCGGATGAATTAAATGAATGAGACAAAATCTGTTGAAAAGTGAGCCTATTTGGTGATTGCACGAGAGAGCATCCCCGAAATACCTTCTGCAATGGATGCTAGCAAATCCCCTACCATTAGCAAGGGATATATAGGTAGAAAAAGATATTTAAAGTTAAATAAACCTATTTTTGTAATCAACAATACTTTCGACCCAAGTCTAATTGAGGTATTTCAATCAAGGGGTTTTTTCAGTAATTTTGTCGTATATCATTTACGGATGTTGTAAAATGATAGAGACATAGTCCAAAAGGAGCCTACAACAGAAGTTTCTATTCCACCTCGTACAAGTGACAGGGCAAGGAAAAGGCCAGGGTGGGTTAAAGATTACCAGCTGTAATGAGAAGGTTGTAAGTAAGGTTAGGTAAAATCTGTTAGGTGTTAAGTCAGTTAGATAGTTAGGTAACTGAAGTGTGAAGCCTATAAAAGGGGACCTTGTAATTCTAGAAGTTGGTTGTGTAATAAAAACATTCTAGCTCTATTTTCTTTTTCTGAATCTTCTATCTGTTCTTCTTCTTCTTGCTCTGTTTCTTTTCCCCAAGACTCTGTTCTTCCTCCATTCTGCACAAAGGAGCTGACATTGGCTCAAATTCAGTGAATCAATTCCCATAACAGGACAAGCCTGTTATCATTGGTGCTTTCATGGAGTCATTGAAGGGGAGGATCAAGACAAATTCTTCCTTCAAACCCTTTTAGGTAACACATCACATCTTGGATATTATGACTCTATCTTTTTCTTCCAATTTTGCTGGTTCTTTTCTTTCTTTTCTTTCAACAATCTAGGATTTCCGAGAATTGATTTTTCTTTCGAATTCAATTACCTGTACTAAATCAATGGCGGAAGGAACTCGGTTTAATAGAATTGATGAATCCATAAAAAATATTCAAACGTTTCAAACAGCACAATACCAAGAAACTACTGAATTCAGAAAGACAACTGAATCACAATTCTTGGAAATTAGCAAGACTCTGCAACAATTTCGAGATCTCATGGAAAATGTCGATGCTAAACTTAATTCTTTACAAACGCAAGGTTTCGGTAATGAGGAGGTGAACTCGCCTCATTCTCATACCACTGAGAGAGATGTTCTTACTCTCTCAAATCCATTGCCTATGAGGCATATGCGATTAGATGTTCCCAAGTTTGACGGCACTGATGCCACTGGGTGGATCTTTAAAGCTGAACAATTCTTTACATATCATAATACTCCTGATGAGCAGCGGCTCCTCATCTCTTCTTTCACATGGAGGGTCAAGCACTTTCTTGGTTTCAGTGGATGCATTCAAACGGATTTCTGAAACTTGGACTGGATTTTTGGAAGCGATATCTGCTCGATTTGGGCCTTCTCCCTATGAAGATTACAAGGGAGCTTTATCCAAATTAACACAAACTACCACAGTAGCAGAATATCAAGCCCAATTTGAGGATTTGGAACACAAGGTCACTGGACTATCTGAATCTTTCCTACTCAGTTTCTTTATATCTGGTCTAAAACCTGAAATAAAAAGGGAATTGATGGTAAATAAATCCCATTCGTTAATACACGCAATGTCAGCGGCCAGGATGCAGGAGGATAAATATAATGACCTTCGTAAATCACTCAAACCTCCACGGTTCAGACCATCAACTGGGCCCGGATTATTACCTACACCAGTACCAACTCTTCCAAAACCTGCACCCCCTTCCACTGGAACACAATTGCCAGTCAAGAAGTTATCCCCAGCTGAATTGAAGTTAAGGAGAGACAAGGATTTGTGTTACAACTGTGATGAGAGGTATATACCAGGTCACAAGTGTAAAGCACAATTTTTGTAATGGTTGATGAGAATGCTGGAGTAATGAATGGATTAGTAGGTGGACTAGCAGAGGACATAGAAGAAGGAATAAATTCTCTAGACTTTGGCATGCCCGAAATAAGTATGCGTGACTTGATGGGACAATCTAATCCAAGAACTTTGAGATTGTTAGGAATCATTGGCGGACAGCAATTGCAAGTACTAATTGACAGTGGCAGCACTCACAATTTTGTTCAAGAAAAAGTGGTCGAGAGTATGGGATGGTCAGTAATACCGTCAAGCCCATTCAAAGTATATGTCAGAAATGGCGATTATCTGATCTGTGACAAGATATGTAAAGGGGTTTCTTTACAATTGCAGCATCATAGCTTTGAAGTAGACCTGTTTGTATTACCCATACAAGGAGCTGAGATAGTCTTGGGAATTCAATGGTTAGAGCTTTTGGGTCCTCTACTAACTGATCACAAGAATCTAATGATGGATTTTTATCAGGATGGAAAACTAGTGCATTTGACGGGAGAAACAATTATAAAGGATGCACCCATCTCTGTCACACAACTACAAAAACTGTTCCACAGCAATAGCATTGCTTCTTGTTTCCAATTGAAAGTTGTGAGCATGAGTTCCAATACAATTGAACAGATATCTAATGTTCCAAAGGATATTACAGACCTCCTACTGAAATTTGAAGCTACCTTCAAGGAGCCTACGACACTTCCACCAACAAGGGCCGACGACCATCATATCCATCTTATACCTGGTGCTAATCCAGTCAATGTCAAGCCGTACAGGTACCCCCATTTTCAAAAGACTGAAATGGAAAAACTTGTCAAAGAGATGTTGGATACCGGAATTATCAGACCTAGCCATAGCCCATTTTCTTCACCAGTGCTACTGGTCAAAAAGAAGGATGGTAGCTGGAGATTTTGTGTCGACTATAGAGCCCTCAATGCAATCTCTATTAAAGATAGATTTCCTATCCCAACCATCGATGAGCTTATGGACGAATTACATGGTGCCACCCTATTCTCTAAACTAGATTTAAGGGCTGGATATCATCAAATCAGAGTTTCTGAAGAGGACTTCGCCAAGACTGCTTTTCGGACTCATCAAGGTCACTATGAGTTCTCAGTGATGCCCTTTGGCCTCACTAATGCCCCTTCCACATTCCAATCTATAATGAATCAGGTATTTCAGCCATTTCTCAGGAAGTTTGTCACAGTTTTTTTGATGATATACTAGTGTATAGTACTTCTATCAGATCATATTAAGCACCTTGAGCTGGTCTTGCAATGTTTGGTTTCTAACCAATTGTATGCCAAGCTCCGTAAATGCCTATTTTGCCAACACTCAGTCGAATATTTGGGGCATATCGTGTCTGCCGATGGTGTTCACCCAGACCCTAAGAAAATTGAGGTTATGAAAGAATGGCCAATTCCAAAGAACCTAAAGCAACTCAGGGGATTTCTTGGTCTGACTGGTTATTATCGCAGATTTGTCCAAGGGTATGCCTCACTTGCTACACCTCTGACCAATCTTTTAAAAAAAGAAGCTTTTCAATGGAACATAGATGCCCAGTTGGCATTTGAAATCCTCAAGCGAAAAAAGCAACAATTACCCGTATTATCTTTACCAGATTTCACCAAGCCTTTTGAATTAGAGACAGATGCCTCTGGAAGTGGAATTGGAGCTGTACTTGCTCAAGGCGGTCATCCTATCGTCTTCTTCAGCAAAAAGCTAAGTTCTCAGATGATGGCCGCTTCTACATATGCTCGAGAGCTTCATGCTATCACTCAAGCTGTCAAAAAATGGAGACAATACCTCCTAGGACGAGAATTTATCATTCGAACTGACCATCGCAGCCTTAAAGAATTGATGAGTCAAGTAATTCAAACCCCCGAGCAGCAGCAATATCTCAGCAAATTATTGGGCTTTACTTACACCATTGTTTACAAACCTGAAAAAGACAATAATGTTGCCGATGCCCTTTCACGACTCTCTCCCACAGATCTAACAACCAATGCTGATTCGGATCCTACGAATGCACATCTCAACCTGGCCTATTCTACAGTAGTTTTCACTGTTTTGGACCATTTCAGAATCACCAGCACAACAGACCCAGAGTTGATTCAACTGCATCACAGCTTACAGAATGGGACATTGGTGGATGCGGATTATTCAATCAAAGATGGCATTTTGTATTATAAAGGACGAATCAGAGTAGGGACCGATCAATCTATGAAGGAACAATTGATGAAGGAATTTCTCTCCTCTCCATTAGGTGGACATTCTGGTATCCTACGGACATTTCTTCGACTATAAGCTAATTTTTTTTGGCCAAAGGTGAGGACTGATGTCAAAAACTTTGCTAGCAGTTGTTTGGTCTGCCAGAAAGTTAAGTACTCAACTACTGCACCAGCTGGACTCCTTCAACCCCTACCAATTCCTAAGAATGTTTGGGAAGACATCATTATGGATTTCATCACTGGATTACCCATGTCACAAGGGTATTCTGTTATCATGGTAGTGATTGACAGATTAACCAAATTTGCCCATTTGGAGCTTTACCTACTCACTATAATGCAGTGAAAGTAGCACAGTTTTTCACTGATATGGTTATTAAGCTCCATGGTATTCCAAGAACCATTGTTTCAGATAGAGACCCCATCTTCATAAGCCATTTTTGGACAAACCTTTTCCGATTGAGTGGTACTACACTGAGTACTACACTGACAATGAGTTCTGCCCATCATCCACAAACAGATGGGCAATCTGAGGTGCTAAATAGGTGCTTGGAGCAGTATCTTCGATCCTTCACTTCTGATAATCCAACAAGTTGGCACAAATACTTACCCTGGACTGAACTCTGGTATAATACCAGTTTTCAATCAGCTATCTCTATGACTCCTTTTCAAGCATTGTATGGGCGAAACCCCCCCACCATTCCACATAATTTAGCCGGCTCTTCAAATAATGAAGCTGTGGACCAGGACTTGTTAACAAGAGAATTCCTTCTTAGGCAACTCAAATCCAATTTACAGAAGGCCCAGCAACGAATGAAGACATTAGCTGACCAACATCGAACTGATCGCACCCTTGCAATTGGCATTTCGGTAATGGTGAAATTACAGCCATATCGGCAGACTTCATTCGCAACCAGATTAAGTTCAAAGCTCAGTCAGCAATATTTTGGCCCTTTTCAAATTCTAGAACGTATTGGGGAAGTAGCATATAAATTGAACTTACCGCTTGACAGCAGGATTCATCCAGTGTTCCACATTTCAGCCCTTAAACCTTTCAAAGGACCTATTCCTGATTCTACGGCAACAATACCTGTCTCAGACACTAATGGTTCCATTTTGCTAACTCCACTTGCTATTCTAGGACATCGACACATTCTACTGAACGGTAAGTTGGAGCCTCAGCTTTTAGTTCAATGGCAAGGACTAGCTGTAGAAGACACTTCTTGGGAGTTCCTTTCAGATTTGAAGGCTTTATTTCCCCATTTCCACCTTGAGGACAAGGTGTCGTTTGGAGGGCCGGAAAATGATAGAGACATAGTCCAAAAAGAGCCTACAACAGAAGTTTCTATTCCACCTCGTACAAGTGACAGGGCAAGAAAAAGGCCAGGGTGGGTTAAAGATTACCAGCTGTAATGAGAAGGTTGTAAGTAAGGTTAGGTAAAATCTGTTAGGTGGATAAGTCAGTTAGATAGTTAGGTAACTGAAGTGTGAAGCCTATAAAAGGGGACCTTGTAATTCTAGAAGTTGGTTGTGTAATAAAAACATTCTAGCTCTATTTTCTTTTTCTGAATCTTCTATCTGTTCTTCTTCTTCTTGCTCTGTTTCTTTTCCCCAAGACTCTGTGCTTCCTCCATTCTGCACAAAGGAGCTGACATTGGCTCAAATTCAGTGAATCAATTCCCATAACAGGACAAGCCTGTTATCATAAAACTTAAAAATCTTATATAGTTTTAGTGAATATTACCAAAAACCCCATGACTAATTTTCATCCAAGAAAAAACCATAACTTTTGCATAATTATAAAAATAAGAGATTATTTTCCTAAAATTACTTTAAAAATTTATTCTACTCTCTACCCTCTACGGGCAATATTAACAGCCGCATGTATTGAAACATATAAAGAAAAACCTAGGAAAAGCATTAGGTAAGGTGGGAATGGAGCAATGTATCCAATAGTTCCCTTCAATCCAATCGTGCTGCTCTGATCTTTAAAGGAGTTATGAATGATTCGTGAATTTAACCTGGCTAACCCAAAGTCACCCACATGTCCATTCATATCTTTATCAAGAAGAATGTTGTTTGGCTTCAGATCACAATGAGTGATTGGCATATGACAATGATGGTGGAGATAGTCCAAGGCAGAAGCCACATCAATTGCTATGTTTAGTCTCTCAATGAAGTTCAAAATCCTATATTGATGTTGCTCTTCTACTTTTGGATGCAACCATTTCTCTAGACTCCCATTTGGCATGTACTCAAAGACGAGAGCTTTGAAAGCAACACCTTTAAAATTCATACTTGAGCAAGAAGTTAAGATTTTGACAAGATTTCGATGACGAATGTTTCTCAATGCTTTGCACTCAGCTATGAAACTCTTCGACGCTCCACATAATTTAAGGTTGAGAACTTTCACGGCAACATGATTTTCTTCACGCCCAAGAATCCCCTTATACACTGTTCCGTAACTTCCCACACCTATCAAATTGGCCGAAGTGAATCCATTTGTTGCTTTAAAGAGCTCCGCGTAGGAAACCTTGAAATGCTGACCCTCAAAAGAAGTTGTAGAAGATGGTTTCTTCCTTGACTTTCTTAAGCAGTAAAGAGCCGCACTTATAGACAATATGAAAATCAAACATAACGCCACACTTGCCATTGGGATGATAACTTTAAAAACAAGTGATATTCTTTTCGTCTCAATATCTAGGATGGGGCATGGATCCAACTTTAATGCTGGAATTCCTCCACAAAGATTGTCATGACTGAGAAAGCACCTTTTATTTCTAAAAATACCTTGTTTTGGTACTTCACCTTGCAAATTATTGAATGCCAAATCTAGATACGTTAAAAGCTGCATCTCCTCTAGATATTTTGGAATCCTCCAGGAGAAGTTATTGTATGAAAGACCAAGGTAATCAATTGCTTTTAAATTACTGAAAATAGGGGGAATGGTTCCTTGAAAAGAGTTGAGGTCCATATAAAGTTCTGTTAAGGACTCACAGTTCCCAAGAGTACTTGGAATTTCACCAGACAATTTGTTCATAGATATATCCAATATCCCTAGATTTTTCAAGCTACCCACTTCCAATGGGAGGGAGCCAGTCAAAGAATTTCTAGACAAGTTTAGTCCTATTGAAAGAGAAGAAAGTCCGATGACTTGTTTTGGTATGGTACCACTCAAATTATTTTTAGCAAGACTTAATTGAGCTAGATTCTGACAGATTCCAAGGGTTGAAGGTATGCTTCCTTGCAGGATGTTGTCTTCCAAGTTGAGTATGATTAATTGAGTCATATTGCCGATCGAGGAAGGGATTTGCCCTGACAACCGATTTGTTTGCAAATATAATATTCGCAAGCTCTGGAGCTTCCCAATTGAAGTGTGAATAATACCCGTGATGAAGGTTTCGGCTATACCCCATAAGTACATTATGGTCAGATGTTGTAGGGTTCCAAGATCTTGAGGTAGAGGTCCACTAAAATGATTGCCTCCTAATTCAAGAGATTGAAGCCGAGAAGCATTGGATAATGAGATTGGAAGGCGTCCTGTAAATTGGTTCGCTCCTAAAAGCAGATATTGGAGTTTAGGGAGAGATAATCCTATGTCGGAGGGAAGGCTCCCATATAGATGGTTTGTCGTCATAGCAATACTCACTATAGACGAGATATTATAAAGAGAGGAAGGAATGGTACCGGATAGTTTATTCTCAGAAAGCTCAATGGATTCCAAGCTCTGAATTTGGGCTAGTTCATCCGGGATGCTACCCTCCAAATGGTTGTAGAATAGCCAAAGCTGAGTGAGAGATGAAAGGTTCCCAAGTGAAGGTGGAATGCCACCTGTGAGAAAATTGTTAGACCTAAAATCGGTAACAGATACGGCAGTGACATAAGAGCTGAGCTGGAGAACCCGAGGAGCAGAGGTGAAGGAGATAAGGAGTTGAGTCCTGCACAAGGAGCAAATGAGGTCAGAAGACCAACCTAGAGTGTTACTCCGTACAGGCCCTTCGACACTCAAGTTAGTATGAGCAGGAGTGCAGAGCTAGTTTTAAGAGTGGTTGAGAAGAAGTTATTACCCCTTGGTTTGAGCTTTGAAAGCCCTTTTATAGAGGGTGGTTGGGTAACCTACCCCAGACAGGTGTCGGCCTGTTATAGGCTTGAGTGTACCTACTCTGAGGCAATTACCATAATACCCCTGGACAGGTGTCGGCCTATTATAGGTTGCTATTTTTATACCCCATCAGTTGCCCCCCAGTTCTCCAAGTCATTGTAGTGATTTGGGGAAGTGTGGTGAGTTATATTCTTGATCGGGGGAGTCTGTCCGGCGAAGCCGTTTGTTTGGCCTGCGGGATTAGTCCGGAAAATTTGTTAGTCCAGCCTGGAAATCAGTCCGAAAATTTCGTCTGTCCGGCCTGGAAATCAGTCCGGAAAATCTGTCTGTCCGACCTGGAAATCGGTCCGGAAATTTCGTCTGTCCGGCCTGGAAATCAGTCCGGAAAATCTGTCTGTCCGGCTTGGAAATCAGTCCGGAAATTTTGCCTGTCCGGCCTGGAAATTAGTCCGGAAATTTTGTCTGTCCAGCTTGGAAATCAGTCCGGAAATTTTGCCTGTCCGGCCTGGAAATCAGTCGGGAAATTTTGTCAGTCCGGCCTGGAAATCAGTCCGGAAAATCTGTCTGTCCGGCCAGGAAATCAGTCCGGAAAATCTGATTTTTGTCATCTACCGGACGTGTCATATTCAGTGCGGCCAAGCCATCTGTCCGGCCCGGAAAATCAGTGTGGCCAAGCCGTTTGTCCGGCCTGGGAAATATGATTTTTGTCATCTAGCGGACGCGTCATATTCAGTGCGGCCAAGCCGTCTGTCCGGCCCTGAAAATCAGTGCGGCCAACCCGTCTGTCCGACCTGGAAAATCTGATTTTAGTCATCTAGCGGACGAGTCATATTCAGTGCGGCGAAGCAGTCTGTCCGGCCCGAAAAATCAGTGCGGCCAAGCCGTCTGTCCGGCCTGGAAAATATGATTTTTGTCATCTAGCGGACGCGTCATATTCAGTGCGGCCAAGCCGTCTGTCCGGCCCGGAAAATCAGTGCCGCCAAGCCGTCTGTCCGGCCAGGAAAATCAATGCGGCCAAGCCATCTGTCCTGCCCGAAAAATCAGTGCGGCCAAGCCGTTTGTCCGGCCTGAAAAATCTGATTTTTGTCATCTAGCGGACGGGTCATATTCAGTGTGGCCAAGCCGTCTGTCCGGCTTGGAAAATCTGATTTTTGTCATCTAGCGGACGCATCATATTCAGTGCGGCCAAGCCGTTTGTCCGGCCTGGAAAATCTGATTTTTGTCATCTAGCGGACGCGTCATATTCAGTGCGGCGAAGCCGTCTGTCCGGCCTGGAAAATCTGATTTTTGTCATCTAGCGGACGTGTCATATTCAGTACGGCCAAGCCGTCTGTCTGGCCCTGAAAATCAGTGCTGCCAAGCCGTCTGTCCGGCCCGAAAATCAGTGCTGCCAAGCCGTCTGTCTGGCCCTGAAAATTAGTGCGGCCAAGCCGTCTGTCCGGCCTGGAAAATCTGATTTTTGTCATCTAGCGGAAGCGTCATATTCAGTGCGGCCAAGCCGTCTGTCCGGCCCGAAAAATCAGTGCGGCCAAGCAGTCTGTCCGGCCTGGAAAATCTTATTTTTGTCATCTAGCGGACGGGTCATATTCAGTCCGGCCAAGTCTCCTGGTCGGCTTGAGATGGGCAGATTTTTGTCCTGTAGCGCATTGCGCTATATCCTGGTCGGCTTGAGATGACCAAAATTTTGTCCTGTAGTGCATCGCACTATATCCTGGTCGGCTTGAGATGACCAGAATATAGCGCAATCTGATCCGAGTCTTGGTCGGCTTTAGATTACCAGAATTTTGTCCTGTAGCGCATTGCGTTATATCATGATCGGCTTCCGATGACCTGAGTTTTGTCCTGTAGCAAATTGCGCTATATCCTGATCGGCTTCAGATGACCAGAGTTTCGTCCTATAGCGAATCACGCCTAGTCCTGGTCGGCTTGAGGAACGGATGAACTGGAAACTGATTCAGGTCAGTCATTTCAGGTCGTCCATCTGAGGTCGGCTGAAAAACAGATGAGCTACAACTTACCCTTCTTCCGGTTTAGTTTTACCCACGCGTTATATTCAGTCTGGATGGAGATATTCTGAACGGCTTAGGATGACCAAGTTTTATTGAACTTGGGTTTTTGCAAGGGTTTGGTTTTCTGCCCGAGCCCGTTCCTGACTAGGAGTGCGCTCCCGGTCTTTGTGGAGACGAGCCGGGGCGAATCAGTGCGGCCAAGCCGTCTGTCCGGCCTGAAAAATCTGATTTTTGTCATCTAGTGGACGTGTCATATTCAGTGTGGCCAAGCCGTCTGTCCGGCCCAGAAAATCAGTGCGGACAACCCGTCTGTCCGGCCTGGAAAATCTGATTTTTGTCATCTAGCGGACGCATCATATTCAGTGCGGCCAAGCCGTCTGTCAGGCCTGGGAAATCTGATTTTTGTCATCTAGCGGACGCGTCATATTCAGTGCGGCGAAGTCGTCTGTCCGGCCTGAAAAATCTGATTTTTGTCATCTAGCGGACGTGTCATATTCAGTACGGCCAAGCCTTCTGTCTGGCCCCGAAAATCAGTGCTGCTAAGCCGTCTGTCTGGCCTGGAAAATCTGATTTTTGTCATCTAGCAGACGCGTCATATTCAGTCCGGCCAAGTCTCCTGGTCGGCTTGAGATGGGCAGATTTTTGTCCTGTAGCGCATTGCGCTATATCCTGGTCGGCTTGAGATGACCAAAATTTTGTCCTGTAGTGCATCGCACTATATCCTGGTCGGCTTGAGATGACAAGAATATAGCGCAATCTGACCCGAGTCCTGGTCGGCTTTAGATGACCAGAATTTTGTCCTGTAGCGCATTGCGTTATATCCTGATCGGCTTCCGATGACCAGAGTTTTGTCCTGTAGCAAATTGCGCTATATCCTGATCGGCTTCAGATGACCAGAGTTTCGTCCTGTAGCGAATCACGCCTAGTCCTGGTCGGCTTGAGGAACGGATGAACTGGAAACTGATTCAAGTCAGCCATTTCAGGTCGTCCATCTGAGGTCGGCTGAAAAACAGATGAGCTACAACTTACCCTTCTTCAGGTTTAGTTTTACCCACGCGTTATATTCAGTCTGGATGGAGATATTCTGAACGGCTTAGGATGACCAAGTTTTATTGAACTTGGGTTTTTGCAAGGGTTTGGTTTTCTGCCCGGGCCCGTTCCTGACTAGGAGTGCGCTCCCGATCTTTGTGGAGACGAGCCGGGGCGAACCAAGCAGCGAGTACCCAAGTTTTAGTGAACTGGGTTTCTGTGACGGTTTAGTTTTTTTGCGCGGGCCCGTTCCTGACCAGGAGTGCGCTCCCGGTCTTTATGGAGACGAGCCGGGGCGAACCAAGCAGCGAGTACCCAAGTTTTAGCGAACTGAGTTTCCAAGCAGCGAGTACCCTAGTTTTAGCGAACTGGGTTTCCGAGCAGCGAGTACTCTAGTTTTAGCGAACTAGGTTTCCGAGCAGCGAGTACCCTAGTTTTAGCGAACTGGGTTTCCGAGCAGCGAGTACCCTAGTTTTAGCGAACTGGGTTTCCAAGTGGCTTCGGTTTTTGCTGTCCGGACTTGTTCCGGACCAGGAGTGCGCTCCTGGTCTTTGCGGAGACGAGGAGGGGCGAACCAAGCAGCGAGTACCCAAGTTTTAGTGAACTGGGTTTCTGAGCAGCGAGTACCCTAGTTTTAGCGAACTGGGTTTCCAAGCAACGAGTACCCTAGTTTTAGCGAACTGGGTTTCCAAGCAGCGAGTACCCTAGTTTTAGCGAACTGGGTTTCCGAGCAGCGAGTACCCTAGTTTTAGCGAACTGGGTTTCCAAGCAGCGAGTACCCTAGTTTTAGCGAACTGGGTTTCCGAGCAGCGAGTACTCTAGTTTTAGCGAACTAGGTTTCCGAGCAGCGAGTACCCTAGTTTTAGCGAACTGGGTTTCCGAGCAGCGAGTACCCTAGTTTTAGCGAACTGGGTTTCCAAGTGGCTTCGGTTTTTGCTGTCCGGACTTGTTCCGGACCAGGAGTGCGCTCCTGGTCTTTGCGGAGACGAGGCGGGGCGAACCAAGCAGCGAGTACCCAAGTTTTAGTGAACTGGGTTTCTGAGCAGCGAGTACCCTAGTTTTAGCGAACTGGGTTTCCAAGCAACGAGTACCCTAGTTTTAGCGAACTGGGTTTCCAAGCAGCGAGTACCCTAGTTTTAGCGAACTGGGTTTCCGAGCAGCGAGTACCCTAGTTTTAGCGAACTGGGTTTCCAAGCAGCGAGTACCCTAGTTTTAGCGAACTGGGTTTCCGAGCAGCGAGTACCCTAGTTTTAGCGAACTGGGTTTCCAAGTAGTGCAAGGAGATCTGCAAAAGAGTTTCTATCATTCACATTCAACATATATTTACAAAGTCGCTTTCACGCCGGGTGGTCTACTACTGATAGTATTTTCTGAGGTCTTCGGCGGGTTCAGTCACCTGTGCTTCGTCTCTCAGATCAAGTAGTTCAACCGGCAAGGATTCCGATGCATCTTTGCCTTTTGAGTGCCATGGCATAGCACTCCTTGGGTTGTGGTTGATCTCCTCTGACCTCACCCACGCCGTTTGGCGTTATGAACCTCATTTTCTGGTGATACGCTGAAGAATATCACCATAAAATGGTAAACAACATTAATTAGTCCAGACCAGCCGCTGGATAGCCTAATAAAGCAAGAAACAACATTAAACACTTCTATGCCCAACCACAAGTACCACTGCCCCAATATGGGGGTGAAATCAGATGATGCTAAAGTAATCATCTGATATCACAAATACACAGCATAAAATTTCTAAGCCCGCCTTGAGATCAGACAGTACTCATGTCGATAATATCGAATAGAGTAGTCATCTGATCTCCTTCTTTCCTAAAACAATTTATTTAAATAAAAGACAAGTTTATGAACCTCAAGAGAGTCTCACCTGAGCAGTCCATTTATTATCATCTTCAAAACCTAACTCAAAGATTAGTACAAGAGAAGAATAAATAAAAAAAAATCAAAAGATTATGATAATTCCAATTTATTAAAAATTTCAGTGCATACATGGGACATCAACTTGTGCAGATCCAAGTGTGAAGCGGTGAGCCATAAAACATAAAGACGGGCTCCAAGTAACCTTATCATTGCCCAGAGAAGGGATCTTTTTTTTTTTTTTTTAAATATGGTTAAAAGAAATCCCAAAGGTTGGGTAGGCCTACTAAACAAAGAGGGGAGCGCTACTTGGATTGAGCGAGTCCCCTAAAGATGGGCTTGGGCTATCGCCTTCATCGCCCCACATGAGAAGAAGATTCCAACAAGCCGAAGAAGATATCAAACGTCGATAACTAATCCAAACCGAATGAGAAATCTCAGATGAAAGCGAACATTACCAAGCTTAGCTTACTAATCCTAGAAACCTGGTTCTACACCCTAACTCATTTGTCATTTTCTATATACAGGGGGCGGCCGGCTGAGATAAGACAAACAAATGATTTAACTCCGCCTGTACTCAACCAAGTAATCACATAATCAAACTCTCTTCGAAACATTGTCACAAGATAATGCAACTCATAAGAATTATGAACAGGAAAAAGAACGAGTTTCTAAAAGCAAGCCTCATATTTTTACTCAAACAAAAGATAGCTCCAAGGATAAAATGTAAAACCGAATAATATTTGGAACCACATAAACAAATGTAAAGAGTCTAAATCAAAGATATGCTCCCTATGCCTCAAGACCTCACAGTTATCCGCATATACCTCATCATATAAAATGCAAACAGTTCATAGCCAACTACTGACATGGAACCCCTAAACTCATGAATTTGGTTAAACCAGGTTTGAATTCCTATGTTCCAAAACCAGATTATAAGGTATGATACCAGATAATGAAAGCAATGATTTCTACAGTAACCCCAAAAGTATAAGAATTTTTGAAGCTTCAAATTAGAACCACCAACAACAAAAAAGAGGACAAGGAACAGACATCCTTTTGGAAACTTCCCACAATGGGTATCTACAAAAACTCTAAAAGCATCAAATTCTTGTTAAAATCAGAAAAGAAACAAAATTAGAACAACAAAGAAAACCCAACTGGGTCCTTGCAAAAAGCATCAAATTCTAACTGAAAATCAAGGGAATAGAAATGAGCTGAGAGATCACAGATTGTTACCTGGTAAAGAGGGGGGGAGGTGAAGGTGACAGCGGTTGTGAATGATGCAGCCGGATTCCGTGGTGGATGGCCGGATTCCGACCGGAGTTGGGAATGGTGCTGGGGACGGCGGCTGATGCAGAGGTGACGATGAGATAGGTGGAGAAGAGGGTTTGCCGAAAATGGGTTGATGGTAGTGGGTTTGGGGGTTTGATGGAGGTGGTGGCCGATGGTGGTTGCAAATTGCAGAGAGGGGGTTCGGTTGGATTCCGGTGAAATTGCCGGAATCTGTGGAGATGGGAAATGGAAGATGGAGATGGGAGAGGGTTTGGAGGGTGGAAGAAGGCTGGAGTGGAGGGGATTTGATGGAGAAGATGATGGTGGTGCAGGATTCCGGTGGTTGGATTCCGGTGGCCGAGGTTGGAAGAGGGGTTGCCGGATTTGCAGAGAAAATAGGAGGTGACTGATGGTGGTGGGAATGGAGTGGGTTTGGTCGGATTTAATGGTGTCCAACCGGATTCCGGTGGGTTTCCGGGAGAAGAAGATAATGGAAATGTGTTTGAGGGTGAGGAGAATGGTGAGAGTCGCCGGAGATGGGGATGGTGGTAATCGGATTTCCGATTGGGGGTGGAGTCTCGAACGGTCGGAGAAGAGGATGGGTTTGGATTAGGGGTTTGCAGAGGAGGAGGATGGTGTGGTGGTGGAGATGGGGATGGTGGTAATCGGATTTCCGATTGGGGGTGGAGTCTCGAACGGTCGGAGAAGAGGATGGGTTTGGATTAGGGGTTTGCAGAGGAGGAGGATGGTGTGGTGGTGGAGGTGGGTTTCCGCCGGAGAAAATGGTGATTGGGGAAGAAGAAGAGGTGGCCGGCCGATGGAAAAGTGGAGAAGAAGGTGGAGATGGCCGGAGTTGCAGAAATGGGTAGGGGTTTTGAGGGTAGAAAAATGGTTTTCTCCTCCTTCTCCTTCCTCTCTCTCTCTGTATTTCGAACGAGAGAAAAAGAAAAGAGAAAATTCCTCCCTAACCCTAATTCGTGAGGTGCCTATATAGGGTAAAGATAAATTCGACCCCTTTTCCCCCTGGACAACCCCCCTCTATGGATATTTATGACTACCTTTTACTCGACAGGGGGCCCAGGAAAAGAATGGTCTAGAAAAAAAAAGATATATTCTGCCCCCTTCCTCTCCTTTGGACAGCCCCTATCAATGCATTCTGTATATTTCTTAACTTACAGGGGGGGGCCTCGGGCAATGGCGGAGGGGGAAAATTTTATGGAAAATATCTCCCTCCCCTTGATCCTAGCCCTTCAAATCAGCTTTTGTTTAAGGGCTGGGATCAAAGGAAGCCTAATCTACATAGGATTCCCCTCTGGCTAATTCTAGTCCTAAAGCTCTCACCAACCTAGCTTAGGCCTTAATGGTGACTTGGAGGGGAAGAAAAGCATCTTTGCAAATTACCAAATTGCCCTGGTTCAGGATAATACACCCCTAATTACGTTACACATTAATTCGTATACCCCTATTTCTTCCCGGACAACCCATGACGGAAAATTTGAACTGGTTTTCTAGGTTACTGCGCACCCCCGCTTCTGGCTGAATCGCCACCCTTAATCCTACACTACACTACTCTACAAACATCGTCCGTTTGCTAGGCAAACCGCGACGGATTCGGACGAAAATTTACGGGGACCTAAATGAGACCCTAACCTATTCTAGGAACAAATTTGGGACATTAAAACACTAGTTTAATAGGGTTTCTACCCTAACGACTCTGTTAGGGTTCGGTCAAAATGGGGTGTCTACAGATGCCCCTCTTTGGCAGAGCGTGTGTAACGCGCGAATGCCAAAGCTGAACAGACAACACATTTTGGCTGACCCGAAAGCAAAACAAGTTTTTGGGTTTTCGGGTTCTAAGGATGGTATTCACAAGGGGTCACAAATGGGAGATAACTCGGCAATCACGACATCTCAATAAGATGGTTCCCCTCTAATACTCACGACTCAATTATTTAAACTAATACGCAAAGACTCTATTAAAGCAAACACACATTCTTTTAAAACAAAGCTTTTTTAAAGAAAACGAACCTAATGAAATTACCTCAAAGAAAGCAGACCATTATCGATGCAAACGTAAATCAATCCTTCAAAGAATATCAAATCAAATTACTCAAAGAGTATGCAACACTCATAGAATCTCAAATCAAACACTCAGAGAGTGTATAACACTCAGAGAGCTTCAAACACACACAGAAATCTTTATACTCAAGAGAGCCTCAACTACCCGAAGAGTCTGTAACACTCAAAGGGCCTCAACTACTCAAAGAGTCTCAAATCAACACAAAAAACATTTATATTCAAAGAGTCTCAACTACCCGAAGAGTCTGTAACACTCAAAGGGCCTCAACTACTCAAAGAGTCTCAAATACACGAAAATATTTATACTCAAAGAGTCTCAACCACCCGATGAGTATGTAACACTCAATGGGCCTTAAATACTCAGAGAGTCTCAAATCAACAAAAACATTTATACTCAAAGAGTCTCAACTACCCGAAGAGTCTGTAACACTCAAAGGGCCTCAACTACTCAAAGAGTCTCAAATCAACAAAACATTTATACTCAAAGAGTCTCAACTACCCGAAGAGTCTGTAACACTCAAAGGGCCTCAACTACTCAAAGAGTCTCAAATCAACACAAAACATTTATACTCAAAGAGTCTCAACTACCCGAAGAGTCTGTAACACTCAAAGGGCCTTAAATACTCAGAGAGTCTCAAATCACAAAAGGAATTGCTAAATTATCTCGCAAGACCCCAGATTCACACGCCCGTGATGTAACGCGGTTCCATATAAATCCAGGCTTGTATGCCCATCATGCAACATGGATCCATACAAACCTCCCCGCGGATACGCCTGACTCATAACTTGTTAGGCAGGGACACACTGCGGACACTTGAAAGGTCCCAAATGCCATGCTCAAAGAGTCACTCTTATTTTTATTTTTATTTTTAGAGATTGAAGCTTTACCAAAACAACACTAATCAAATACTCGACAGTAAGAATTAAACAAGTACGCTAATCACTCAAAAGGCTCTTTTTTTGCTGAGGATAAGATTTTTTTTTTTTTTTGAAAATCTTATTCTGAAAGAAAACAACTCGACGGGAGAGCTTGAACGAAAAGAGCATGCTCAAACTTCTCTAGTCTCTATTTGAGGAGAATGCCCATTTCAAATATCAATGCATTTGACATCTTTTATGATGTGAGTCATAAAAGATGCCCCTAGTATGATTACTTCCATAACAAAATTCATTTGGAGAGCAACACAAGAAAACAGGCCAAAGGCTTTCATTAATGTACACTTGGGGTTACAAACTTTTCTGATGAACACCTGGGCTTATAAAGCTCCTCAAAAGCACAAGAACATGGTCCTGCCCAAAATCTTGCTTCATTACTGCCATCTGCTAACGCTGGAACTGGGCTAAAAGCCTATCAACCTCTGAATTCTGCTCTACTATACACTTGCTCACAGGAGCCATAAATTCTCTGCTTCTCTGAGAGCTCTGCTTTCCCTCCTGTCTTTTTTTTGCCACCCCGGCTTGGGGAGGAATTTTAACTAAACAGGACTCCGAAGAGTTGACCTCGACTCGACAAAGGAAAGACCTTGACGAACAACGAACGAGGACATTGACGGACACCTGACTCAAATACCAAGATAGACTGAAATCTGCTTCTTAGTCTGATAAGATTTTATTATTATTTTTTTTAAATGGTAAAAGTCAACCACTCTTGGAATCTTTTGAATACCGCGCTTAAAGGTGCTTCAACCCCCCTTTTGGTATTTTCGTCATGGCTATTATCCCTTTAGATTGCTCGGTTTCAACCTCTCTAGCTCAAAGAGTATCAGAAGAAGTCTTGATGGCACTTACTTAGACTTTGAGAAGGCCAAAGAAGCGGAAAGTTAAGCCGGCTTTTAAAGCTCTGCCATCTCCTCGTGAAGTCACTGCCATGACCAAATCGCCTTTTCAGGTTTTCGATTCGGCGGACCACATGCCTTAATTTTTGCCTGGACTGTCTGCCCTTGCAGATTTTCCATCCAGCAGGCTCAGCACCCTGATTTTTGCCTAAGCCGCCCTTTTGGGTTTTCAGCTTAGCGGGTCTAAGACTCCATCATTTTTCTTTCTTTCTGTTTCTCTACAAACCTGGGCCTGAGTACACCAGAAGGACTTTCGGGTGGGCTTAGGTTCAAACCGGTTAGACTTTGGTATGTTTGCATGTATCTGGACCGAATCTGGATCCTCCAGACTGCCTACGTATCCCCAAAGGAATTGGGAATCAGGTCACGCGTAGTTCGAGTTTAAAATCTTTTATGACGAAAGTCATAAAAGATGCCCCTGGTTTAAGTTTAACAAAGAAATTTTGATTTTGCTTTCGGCTCACAGGTTCTTTTAGCGGAAAGGGGTTTCTTTTCTAGGCCCAAAGGGTTTGCAAATAGTTTAAAACATTTGGGTATTGGCTTGAAGCTCAAATCGTCCAAGGATGGCCTCCTGGTGTACTTAAGCATAATATTTTTTTAATTGATCCAGGTTTGTAGGCTCATTTAATTTTTCTCCATTTTCATTGAGGAGTCTTACGGCTTTTCCAGGCAGGACTTCATCAACAATGTAAGGACCAGACCAGTTCGGCCTGAACTTTCCTCTTGGGTCAAATACCGGTGCCCTGTAGGACTTCAATACAAGATCTCCAGGCTTCAAATGCCGGACACGAACCTTCTTATTGAAAGCTCTCTCAATCCGTCTCTGATATCCCTGGACATGATACAAGGCTCTCAGCCTCTTCTCATCTATCATCTGCAGCTCTTCGTGCCTGGCCTTTGCCCATTCTGACTCTGGTAGGCTGGCCTCCATCATCACTCTCAAAGAGGGAATTCTTAACTCAACAGGGAGAACAGCTTCCATTCCGTACACCAGAGAATACGGAGTTACACCTGTTGAAGACCTGATCGATGTCCTATACGCCCATAAGGCATGAGGGAGTTTGTTCGACCAGTCCTTATATGTCTCAGTCATCTTACTGATAATGACTTTGATGTTCTTATTTGCTGCTTCAACGGCTCCATTCGTCTGCGGCCTGTAAGGGGACGACTTGTGATGCCTTATCTTGAACTCTTCACACAGGTGTAACACCTCTTTCTTGAAATGTGATCCATTATCTGAAATCAACTCGTGAGGTACTCCGTATCTGCAAATTATATTGGTACGGATGAACTTCGCAACTGTGTTCGAAGTGATGGAAGCATAAGATGCAGCCTCTATCCACTTTGTGAAATAATCAATAGCCACCAGAATGTACTCATGTCCGCTCGAGGATCTCGGATAAATCTTCCCAATGATGTCTATTCCCCATACTGAAAACGGCCACGGCGAAGTCAGGGAGTGCAACTCTGAAGGAGGAACATGAATAAGATTCGCATAGACTTGACACTTATGGCATTTCTTTACAAATGCGAAGCAGTCTGCTTCCATCGTAGGCCAATAGAATCCAAGTCTAAGGATCTTTCTAGATAGCATCTTCCCGTTCATATGAGGTCCACAAACACCCTCATGAGTCTGCTCAATAAGCTCTGCAGCTTTATCTTCATCAACACAAAGGAGTTGTATACCATCAAATGACCTTCTATACAGCTCTTCACCGCAAATGATGAAATTAGCAGCTAACTTCTGAAGAGTTTTCCTTTCTTTGCTTGAAGCTTCTGGAGGATGACCCTCGCCTGAAATGAGGTTTCTGATATCTGTGTACCAAGGTTTCCCATCTGGACATCTAGCTGAAATCTCTATAGCATTTACGTGCGCAGGAGCCCATTGCAGTCTGATGGCCAGCGGTTGAACTTCCATTGTAGCAGAGATATCTAACATCGAGGCCAAAGTAGCCAAAGCATCAGCAAAATGATTTCTGGTTCTTGACAAGTGAGTAAATGTGACGCTCTTGAATTTCTGGACTAGAGATTCCAAATACATATTATAAGGGATCAATCTATCTTCTCGAGTTTTCCATTGCCCATTAATCTGGTAAATGATCAGGATGGAATCCCCGAACACATCAATATCTTGAATCTGCAAAGCTAAGGCTGCTTCAAGTCCGGCAATACAGGCTTCGTACTCTGCCATGTTGTTGGTGCACTCGAACTGCAACTTGATGGAGATAGGAATGTATTCTTTCTTCGGAGAGACCAAGACTGCACCTACTCCTTGACCACGACTGTTTACGGCTCCATCAAAGTACATTAACCACTTGGTGCTGAGAACCTCTTCTTCTTCGATATCCATAATCTCTTCATCAGGGAATTCGGCTTTTAGAACAGCATTCTCCTCAACTGGAGCATCAGCCAATTGTTCAGCTATAACCCGCCCCTTAACTGATTTCTGAGTAACATAAGTGATGTCGAACTCAGACAATAACAATAACCACCTTGCAGTCCTTCCTGTAAGGGCAGGCTTCTCAAACAAGTACTTTAGAGGGTCCATTCGCGAAAGCAGAAGAACCTTGTTTGAAAGCAAATAATGTCTAAGCCTCTGGGTTGCCCAAACTAATGCGAGACAAGTCTTCTCCAAAACAGTGTATTTTAATTCATACTCTAGCATCTTCTTACTGATGTAGTAAATGGGCCTTTCTTTCTTAGACTCAAAATCCTGCTGAGCAAGCATGCAACCCATCGCTGTATCTGTGATAGACAAGTATAACAACAACGGCTGACCTGGAATGACAGGTGATAGAACAGGAGGTAAAGATAAGCACCGCTTAACTTTTTCAAAGGCCTCCTGACATTCTTCATTCCATTTCTTCGAGGAATTCTTCTTCAGAAGCTTGAAGATGGGTTCACACGTCATCGTCAGATGTGCTATGAACCGTCTCAGATACTGAACTTTGCCAAGGAAACCTCTGATCTGCCTTTCTGTCTTCGGCGGTTGCATTTCTTGAATCGCCTTAATCTTTTGCGGGTCTACTTCGATCCCTCTTTCGCTAACCATAAACCCCAAGAGTTTTCCTGATGTAACGCCAAATACACATTTACTCGGGTTCAGACGAAGCCGATACTTCCTGATCCGCTCAAAGAACTTTCTTAGGGCGACAGTATGCTCAGGCCGAGTCTTCCCCTTTACGATCATGTCATCAACGTAAACCTCAACCTCTTTGTGAATCATATCATGAAGAAGAGTCGTGGCGGCTCTCTGATATGTAGCACCAGCATTTTTCAAACCAAACGGCATCACCCTGTAGCAATATGTACCCCACTGAGTAATGAACGCTGTCTTCAACATGTCCTCAGGTGCCATTTTAATCTGATTATACCCCGAGAATCCGTCCATAAAGGATAAAAGAGCATGCCCGGCAGTGTTATCTACCAGGAGATCAATGCTTGGAAGAGGAAAGTCATCCTTAGGACTTGCTTTGTTTAAATCTCTAAAATCAACACACATTCTGACCTTCCCGTCCTTTTTGGGCACCAGTACTATGTTCGCGAGCCATTCAGGATATTCCACCACCTGGATGAATTTTACTTCTAACAATTTCTTCACTTCTTCATAGACTTTCAACTCCCATTCTGTTTTGAGTTTTCGGAGTTTTTGCTTCTTTGGCTTAGCACCAAGGATTAAGGGTAATCTGTGCTGGACGATTTCCTCACTTAATCCTGGCATATCATCGTAAGACCAAGCAAAAACTTCTTTGAATTCTTTAAGCAGAGTGATCAATTCCTCGCGTTCTTCAGGAGATAAAGTTTTGCCAATCTTTATTTCCTGAATTGAGGTTTCATCACCAATGTTCACAGTTTCAATTTCCTCGTCAAGTGGTTTTGCTCGGCGACTCTCCTCCTGTTGGATCATATGTCTGATTTCAGGGGGAGTTTCGTCGGCATCCTCATCAGAGGGGGAGTCTTGATTGTTATTATTAAGATTATCAGATTTTAGAGCAGATTCAGTAGATGAAATAGAGACAGGAATGTACTCAAAAGAAGAATCCTTTATTTCATTGAAATTTGAATCAAATACATCAACAGATGAATTACCCTCATCGGGGTTTACAATGAACTTTGGACTCGTTTTTACAGACTCGATGGATATGTTGACGCCTGCGTCAACTGACTCAGAACTATATGAGGAAACAGCATCAGCTGCTTTATTGGGAACAATCTTCAACTCAATGTTGCCAGAAGAAGAAAAACCACCACTGACCTTGGGAGAATAGTCCTCTATGGTACCTGCATCAAAAGACTTGTTAGAAGAAATAGACTCTGAATCAAACTCGGAGATTGACACGTACTTACGGACGACTGACTCTTCTGAAGGGATTTGATTGTACTGGAAAATAACCTGGGGTAGGACTTGAGAAGTCCAGTTGGTCAGAGGTTCCTCAGCCGGGGTGATAAGACGAGTTGGGTCTAGTATCAGCGGGCTCTTGCCAATCACAGCCACAGTCTGTGACCCTTCTTGGAAAAGCGAATTCAGAAGGCTCGGCTCTATGTGCTCTGCCCAATCAGTCTCAGACTCTGCCTCTATAATCTGCATACCCACTGGCTCATCTTCTAGCTCAAGATCGAAGAAAATCTCAAACCCCGGAAGCATCTGCCCTGTGTTCTCATCCAACCAAAACTCAGCAAAGCCACAGAAAGGAAAGGCTGCGCCTTCTTTTCGGAATCGACCGTTCATTTTCAAATCAATAGGCGCCATTGGTAGTCCCAACCCACGGCGACGATTTTCTGCCCATTTCAGCATTAACTGCTTCATCTCTCTGATTTCTTTCTCTGTAGGCTTGTACCCCAGCCCGAACAAACCATTGAACGCTTTGAACACCGGAAACTCAGTTAAACCCTGATGGTACTTGCCTAATCCAGCACCTGGGATATACCCCTGCCTGCGAATCATCTTGATGACATTTGAATTTGTGCTGGTCAGGAAACAAATTTCCTCATTCAAAGCCTCTTTGAAGGTGATCGTAGTCACCTCTAGTGAAAACCCTGTCAAACTGACATCTTCGGATCTTTCCTCAGTTAAGTCCGGAGTGATCTGCCCTATCTCAAGATCGGGATCCCCCTTTACCGTTATCACTCTGTTCCTGCGAATGAACTTCAGTTTTTGGTGGAGAGTAGACGGAACAACCCCGACCTTGTGCATCCACGGACGGCCAAGCAACAGTAAGAATGAAGCCTTAATATCTAAGACTTGAAATTCTACCTCAAAGTCCTCTCCGCCAATCTGTATCTCAGTGACCAAAGTCCCGATTACATCCCGGCGAGTGCCATCATATGCTAGAATACCCTGCTCGGATGGAATAAAATTCTCAGGACTAAACCCTAGGGTTGCTGCGGTGCTTAATGGGCAAACATTCAGTGCAGAGCCGTTGTCAACCAACACCTCTGGCACCTTCTTTTTGTTACAGAAGACCGTGATTTTAAGAGGCTTAGTATGGTCTCGGCCCTCAGGAGGTAAATCATCATCAGCGAATGACAATGTTTTCGCAGATCTGGCCATGGCTACGAGACTGACAAGCTCGTCAGGTGAGGTATTAACAGAAACTTGTGCTGTATTAAGCTCTTGAAGGACTAGCTTTCTGTGCTTTGATGAGGCCATGAGTAAACCCCATACTGAGATATTAGCCTGAGTCTTCTTTAGCTGCTTTAATAGGCTCTCGTCTTCTTCGTCTGTGCTCACTTTAATCTGCCTCTGGTTTTCTGAGTTTCTTGCAACCTCTGCCGGATTTTCTACGCTCAACTGAGGAGGTTTGAATACACGCCCACCTCTGGTCATGTGACGCATCTCGTCACATTGATCCTCTAGTAACAGCAGTTCGTCTTCCTCCGCTCTGAAAACATAAGGTGCATTACCGACATCTTCCTCAAAGTCCTCCATCCTTAGAACATAGGTGGCTTCCTTTGTTTTTTCCATATCAACACTCTGAAGCACGTAAGAATGGGATGAAGATGACTCAGCGAATTCAGCATCGTCAAACGACAGCACATAAGGTTCTTTTTCTCTGAATTCTCTGAGCTCTTCATCGTCGAACTTCAAAACATATGTTTTGTCAGATGTAATAGCGCAAATGAGAGCAGAGGGATCAAGGATGGGCCCATCTACAAAGATAGCGTTTGCAGTGGGAGGAGCAACAGCACGGTGGTTGGGGAGAGGGTTCTGAGTGATATTCGGCTTTTCAACTGCAAGCTCATCTTTATCGATCATGTTCTGAATCGTGTGCTTCAAGGCCAAACAGTTCTCAGTCATGTGTCCCGGGCCTCTGTGATATTCACAGTATTGATCCCTTCTCCAGTTTACAGGCAGTGGATTAGGTACAGGTTTGACATCTGGAAGTCTGATCTTCTTGTCTCTGATCAACTTCTTAAGTATCATGGGCAGTGGATACGGTAATGGGTCAAACTGTCTGAACTGCCTCCTTATCGCTGGTCCAGCAACTTCCGCAACAGGCTTGGCCACTGGTCTGGTATAACTGACTGCTTGTACTTCCTTTGGTTGGATCATAGGCCTCTTCCCTTCTCGGACATCAGATAGAGTCTTGGCTCTGAGGCCCTTAGCAATAGCATCCTCGATCTGGGTGCCGGTCTTAATCAAATGATCGAAATTCTGATAGTGCTGCGGTGCCATGAAGTGAAAGTACTGCGGAGACAAGCTCTTGAGGACCAACTTTATCTGGTCTTCCTCTGACATTCTATGGCTCAGCTGGGCAGACTTGCGCCTCCAGCGCCTAATGAAAGATGTGAATGTCTCCTGAGGATTCTGCTTCAACAACTTCAGATCTCTTTTGGTGACCTCGATCCCTTCTTCCATAGAGAATTGCTCTACGAATCGGTTAGAGATTTCTTCCAATGTCCTGATCTCTTCTGGTTTCAACCTCAAAAACCATCTTTTGGCCACCCCTATAAGAGACATGGGAAACAAATGGGCCATCTGCTCTCGACTTAGGCCATGCTGCTGGGAAAGAGTGATGAACCATCTGACGTGGTTTCTCGGACACCCAGTTCCATCATATTTGTCATAGTCTGGTGCCTTGAACTTAGGCGGGAATACGGCATTAGGGGACATCAGAAATTCAGAAATATCGAATCCCTTGGACGCTTGAACCTTCATGCTCTCAATGTCACGAGCCATTTTCTCATACTTATCGAACAACTCATTTTCCTTGCTAACCGGAGGGACATAATATTCTCCAGCATATTGCTCATCTTCTAGATCGATCTCTACGGGAGAGATGACTGGTCTGGTGAGGTTAGGAGATATGGCCGGAGGAGGCTGAATGGCGGGATCTTTAGAAGTAGAGACCTTTTCAGTACTCTGGTTCTTTAGATGAGTCACCTCATCTTTCAACCCTGCTATATCTCGACACATATTTCTCAGCATTTCCTGTATAGTTATCATGGGGTCCACTGGATCATTAGCCATTTGGTTGACTTCAAAAGAACCTGACGACTCTGGTGAAGATGGTAAAGGTGCTGTTGGTGACACAGTGGGATCGAAGTGACGAACAAGTCTAGACACTGAGGTAGGTCTAGACCAGGTAGGTTTAGCTTGGGTGTCCTTTTTCGGAGCGATGGTTGCTATCTTTTAGAATCCTGATTGGAAGTTAACAAACTAGATTAAATGGTTGACAAATGAAATCAGGTAGCTTCCACAAGTAGAGAGAAAAGAAAAGAAACACATTTTGCATTGATTATATCAAGACAGGTTATAACGACAGCAAAATTGATGAATCTTTGAATAGCCAATTGTTTATAACATGTATTAAGTAAAACTCTTTCCTTCATATTTTCATCTATAATGAGACCAGGATTACAATATTTGACTCTGATTATATTCAAGTAAAACAAATAAAGACAATAAAGGAAATGATAATCTCATGCCGAAGATCCTCAGAGCTCTGCGATCCGAGCCCTTTTGCTTGCGGGGTTTTCCGGTAACTCTCCACGCCGGACTTTAGATGTTAAGGAAAACCTTCTTTCCACAACCTTATTCCTCCAAGCAGCTACAATGGACTGAATGAGATCAGGAGACAGTTTTTCACAAGAAGGAGGCGTTACAGCCCCGGGAAGACATGGATATCCCGTGATCTGATGAAGCAAACGGGTTGGTGCATAAAAGGTTGACTTTTCCAAACCCATAAGATACACAAATGGATGCGGGAGAGTGCTAGTGATAACGTGTAAGCATGAATGACTCACCCAGTGAAATTGATCCTTCTCCACGCTCTGCAACCAATAATGCCACTCATCAATGGATTGGGGTTTATTGGCCATTAGTTGCCACGAAAGGTGATCCTTGAGGGTGTACTGAAGGGAGCTCCGTGGCTGAAGGATGGTGAGTTTTTCACAAAGCCACAGATAAAGCAGCTTGACACACCCATGGAAATTATCCTTAACCTCTCGTTGAGCAATAAGGTCCAGCCCAGAGAAGGTTTCCGCTAGAATGATTGGGACAGGATTCCTTCCTTCGCTAATTTGATCGGTTACACTCAGTAAGGTCACAGGAGCAATACTGGAGTCTTCACGGATAACGTGACGTGCGAGGACACCAAAGATTAAGGCATTGCGCCGGCAACTTTGAAAACGGGAGTCGACAGGGTCAACGTTTTTAGAAAAACGCTCAATGAGGTCATCGAATTGCACGTACGTGTCTTTGAAATAGGGCATAGCATCAACAGTCTTGTTCTCGAAAAGCTTACAGAAGAGGAAACGAGGAGACGCTACACTCGGAGGTTGGATCCAGAGTCCCTCAGGTGGGAGTTCTAATAGGGCGCACCAATCCTCGAATATAGGACAGATTTCAAAGGGACCAAATTGAAAAACATGAAGAATAGGATCCCAAAGTTTTGCAGCTGCTTGAAGAAATTGCCCATTCACACCGGAGGCGCTCAAATGATTAAACGTGCTGATGAACCTGTCGGCCATACTCCACTCTGCACGCTCCCGCGGGAGAGCTCTAATTGACTCAGCTATCCAAACCCTCATCACCTTGTTCGACATGATTCAACCTAATCACATATAGGATAAAATTAGAAGAGAGTAAAGATAACCTTGAATAACGAAATAATAGGGATAATTTTGATCAACCACATGGGAAGGATACGACTGGTGACACTGATTTTGTTCATCAATAATCATGGATGATCAATAGATCAGAAAGGTAGACCATGGCCACAAAATGACAGAAGTAGGTCATAGACTGGATCTCAAATCTGATGATGGATATTGACAACTGTATGATCAAGAGGATCAATAATGATAGATTATGGTCACAGAGACAGCGGACAAGCCATCAACCACATCTAAGACAGAGCATGCAAATAGCAAAACCTAACCCAATGAGTAATATCTACACATCGCATGGATCTATGGCATATCAAAAGAATGGGTACATAGTCGAAGGGCAACATACCTATATGACATGGATCTGTGTACACAACATGATGAACTCATGATCAAAGGGCAATAAATAGACCATGGCCATGAGAGTGACGAGTATGGACCATTAATCAGGTGACTCTGAAAGACTGTATATATGATCGATTAGACCAGGAATCCCTCACTGGAAAAGAGGGTTCTAATCTAACCAACCGACAAAACTGAGTATGCACACGAGATTCGTACAATCTGAAGACAAAATGACAGATATAGCCCCAACAACCGTAAAAGAGATACTATCGACTGCATCGAAGGAATGCAAATAGGATGAATCAGACATGGAACACCTACTGCAAAAGGGGGCCTGATCTGAACGACCGACTTTGACAAATAGGGTATGTACAAGAAGATGGCAAAACTGTACATCGACTGAGTGAGTAAGACATGTACGATGGAATAACACAAGTGTACACTCAGAAGACAGACCATAGCCTATGATCAGGATAAAGACCAGGGAAAATGATTAACCATTTTGAAGACTGGAGAATGAAACTATGTAGCTAATAGTTAGACCAGAAAATTCTATTGACAGACAGACCCTGGTCTAACAGGTTAGCACAAAGACCGATCAGGACAATAAGGAATCAAGGACTGGACCATGGCCATGAAAGGTGGTGAACAGAACCGTCGGCTAGACCCAAAACTGAAAGAAGGAACGAACTGCACCTGATGATAATAGATCAGAAAAACTCACAAACATGGACCTAAGACACCGGAATGACCATGCGATAAGAGATCACAGGGTAAATCATGATCTAGCTGACAACCGAGCAAGAGTAAGGGTCATCGATCAGGTCTGAAGGAATGCACGACCTCGATAGATACAGAAACCTAATCTAAGAGACAGGTCATAATCTAAGAATAGATATAATACATGCACGTACATATATACATACACCCTAACCAGGGGCACCAGCCCTAACCTGATCTAGCAAAGCCAAGAAAATCTTGACTCGAAAGTGTCTGTGAGTGTACTAGATAGCGCGGCGGGTAATCACGGTGTGACTTACCCTTCTACACTACATGGGTAGGCTAACTTCTATCCTAGGCTCACATATGCTGGTCGCACATGTTCGTCCTATATGAGTACATATATATAGTGTCCTAGCAAGGGTTCCCTAATTTTGGTTCTAAAGGGAGCAGCTAATATATATATACATAATATAATGAAATAAAAGTAGGGCCCGGGCATTTCTGCTGGGTACTATGCTTATGACCATACCCTTGATGTATAATGCCAGCACACCCAGCATTATACAAAGTATGTTCACCGCTCATCGGCTACTGTAGAACACCAGCACACCCAGTGTCTACGGCTGCAGCTCCGGCGCATAGCTTGGAAATAGATACAACGGTTCCCTCAAGGTCATAATTACCCGTCTGGTACGCGTCATATCTATTCCCTGAGGCCAATAATGAAAACAATGAAAGAAATAAAGAATATGCCAATGTATGATGTGCAGTGTGTGAATCCCTTGTTTTAATTACGCACCTATCTGGTGCCCCTGGATTCTAACGATAGAATTCCCATTTAAAATGATTTTAGCTCAAATTTCTCCAAAGTTAGTAAAAATGGCATTTTATAGAGTTAGGCAATATTTCAAGAAATCCCCAGCAGAGTCGCCAGCCTGTGGAACCCGATCCGAGGACGAGTGCCGAGGGACGCGAGATCCCTCCTGCAATCCTCTAAGATCTCCACAATGTGAAGGAGAGCTCTGCCAGGGAACTCTCGAAACGGATGCCACCCTCACAGCATAGCATGAGTGGCGACATAAAAGAAAGATACATCCTGATCCGGAGCCAGAGCTCGAAACCAAGATATATCTGAAAATATAACTCAGAGTCGCCATCCATGGACACGCCATGGAACCAAAACAAATGCTCTGTTTGCAATGGATAACCAGAGATACAGAAGGTCCGTGCCCGATGACGAATGGAGAAGGTCCGAAGAGCGCCCCCAATTCGCCCGAGTGCGAACACTTGGTCTCTTATGCCATTTATTATTAACCTCGAAGAGTTTTGGGCGAAAATCATATGAAATGGGAACACACCTCTCCGAGAAAACGTCTATCTAATCATGCATGTCTCGGAGATGAAAATAAGCACACACAAAAGAACCGAAATAAATGTCACCTAATGACAACTAGGTTATGAGTGACAGGCCTAACAGGTGTCTAAGTTCTGGTGGACGAACGCATGCATGCTACAGCTAAAGGTATAGGGTCTGCACAAGAAAGTAAAAAAAACACAACAAAATACACAATATAACAACACAACAAATCCTAAGACTCTAAATGATTAAGCCCGAGTCCTCGGATGGTCTGGTATTCATCCAAAGAAGCCTACGTATCCCCGCCTCCACGAGAATCAAGGCAACGTAGTTCTTCGCGTCTATTCTAAGCTAGGATGCCTAAGACACCTAGACCTCTATCTTAGACTCGATCTAAAAGACCGGACTAGTTATTAAAGCTTCTTGAACGATTATTTAAATTCCAGTGAATTGTAGATTTTAGGACACCCTATATGCCCTAACTAAATGCAGGTTAGCCTTAAGCTAATGCAGGTGGTTCTTACAACCTACGTGTAACTAGGCTGTATTTCCTAAGGAAAACAATGGGATCGCTAGCGCATTCTAGACCTAGTCATCAGTCGGCGATGTGAATCGCCAACTGACCGGACAGAGGCGCTCCTATAACTCTAGGACAAACCCCTAACTCTAGAACAAGCACAAGCAAGCACACAACAAATCCAAGACAAACTCCCTAACTCTAAAACTCTCTATCTAGGACAAACTCCTAACTCTAGAGGAAGATCTTGTTGAAAACAAGGCTTTGAAGAAAAAGGGTTAAAGCATTTATTTACAAAGTTTGGCTGGACTTGGGATGTAAATCCCGAGCTGCACTACGTACCTCATAAAAGAGGATCAAGCCAACGTAGTTCGAAACGAACTCTCAAACTACGCTTATAAAAGAAAACACTCAACACTTTAGATTTTTTTTAAAGGTTTTTTTATGTTTTTAAATGTTTTTGATATTTTTAAAGTTTTTCAAGTGTTTTTGAAGTTTAAAGAGTTTTTCACCCTTTTGGTCAAAGACCTAAGGGAATATACAAAGCAAAACCTTAGGGCTAAACCCTAGGGCAAATAGGGGAAACCCCTAAACAAGTAACACTATCAAAAGCAAAGGTAAACGAATCAAAGATTCTCTAATAACAAACCTAAAAGGACAAATGAGTCGAAGACTCTCTAATAGCACCGCTAAGAAAGACAAAAGAGTCAAAGACTTTCTAATAAAACTACTAAAAGGACGAATGAGTCAAAGCCTCTCTAATAATACCACCAAAGGACGAATGAGTCAAAGACTCTCTGAAAGAAAAGGAAACATGAGTCAAAGACTCCAATAACACCAACTAAAGAATAGACGAGTCAAAGACTCTCTAAAAGAGAAGGAAACACGAGTCAAAGACTCCACTAACACTAACTAAATGATAGATGAGTCAAAGACTCTCTAAAAGAAAAGGAAACACGAGTCAAAGACTCCACTAACACTAACTAAATGATAGATGAGTCAAAGACTCTCTAAAAGAAAAGGAAACACGAATATGCACATTTGGCAGAGGTAAAACACCCAGCCGGGCCGGACAGCTACCTAGCCCTATGGTGCAACAAATGTGCGACCCAATACCCATAAGGGTAGGGGTATGAAGCCAAGCCGAGTAGGATGTTCTCCCAAAACCAAACGGCGCACAAAGAGGAGGTTTAGCAAGAGAATGAGATCGGGCGGGTCTAAAAGGAATAAGAGACCTTGTGCATATTTGGCAAAGGTGAAACACCCAGCCGGGCCGGACAGCTACCTAGCCGTAGGGTGCAACAAATGTGCAACCCAATACCCATAAGGGTAGGGGTATGCTGCCAAGCCGAGTAGGGTGTTCTCCCAAAACCAAATGACACACAAAGAGGAGGTTTAGCAAGAGAATGAGACCGGGCGGGTCTAAAAGGAATAAGAGACCTTGTGCATATTTGGCAAAGGTGAAACACCCAGCCGGGCCGGACAGCTACCTAGCCGTAGGGTGCAACAAATGTGCAACCCAATACCCATAAGGGTAGGGGTATGCTGCCAAGCCGAGTAGGGTGTTCTCCCAAAACCAAATGACACACAAAGAGGAGGTTTAGCAAGAGAATGAGACCGGGCGGGTCTAAAAGGAATAAGAGACCTTGTGCATATTTGGCAAAGGTGAAACACCCAGCCGGGCCGGACAGCTACCTAGCCGTAGGGTGCAACAAATGTGCAACCCAATACCCATAAGGGTAGGGGTATGCTGCCAAGCCGAGTAGGGTGTTCTCCCAAAACCAAATGACACACAAAGAGGAGGTTAAGCAAGAGAATGAGACTGGACAAGTCTCCTATATACAAAGGAGGGGTATGCTACTTGGACTGAGCGAGTCCCCTAAGGATGGGCTTGGGCTAGCGCCTTCACCGCCCTCGCAATGAGAGGGGATTCTAGCATCTAAGGAAAATTAACAGAAATCTATAAGACTGTGTTAGTCTATCAAAGAGAGAAGAAAAGGCTACCAGATAATCTCAAATTTTCAATCAATTATTATAAAAACAAAACAAATATCCGCAAAGTATGATTTACAACTAAAGAGTGCACAATCTGTAAGAATATCAACCATAAAATGGTAAACAACATTAATTAGTCCAGACCAGCCGCTGGATAGCCTAATAAAGCAAGAAACAACATTAAACACTTCTATGCCCAACCACAAGTACCACTGCCCCAATATGGGGGTGAAATCAGATGATGCTAAAGTAATCATCTGATATCACAAATACACAGGATAAAATTTCTAAGCCCGCCTTGAGATCAGACAGTACTCATGTCGATAATATCGAATAGAGTAGTCATCCGATCTCCTTCTTTCCTAAAACAATTTATTTAAATAAAAGACAAGTTTATGAACCTCAAGAGAGTCTCACCTGAGCAGTCCATTTATTATCATCTTCAAAACCTAACTCAAAGATTAGTACAAGAGAAGAATAAATAAAAAAAAATCAAAAGATTATGATAATTCCAATTTATTAAAAATTTCAGTGCATACATGGGACATCAACTTGTGCAGATCCAAGTGTGAAGCGGTGAGCCATAAAACATAAAGACGGGCTCCAAGTAACCTTATCATTGCCCAGAGAAGGGATCTTTTTTTTTTTTTTTTAAATATGGTTAAAAGAAATCCAAAAGGTTGGGTAGGCCTACTAAACAAAGAGGGGAGCGCTACTTGGATTGAGCGAGTCCCCTAAAGATGGGCTTGGGCTATCGCCTTCATCGCCCCACATGAGAAGAAGATTCCAACAAGCCGAAGGAGATATCAAACGTCGATAACTAATCCAAACCGAATGAGAAATCTCAGATGAAAGCGAACATTACCAAGCTTAGCTTACTAATCCTAGAAACCTGGTTCTACACCCTAACTCATTTGTCATTTTCTATATACAGGGGGCGGCCGGCTGAGATAAGACAAACAAATGATTTAACTCCGCCTGTACTCAACCAAGTAATCACATAATCAAACTCTCTTCGAAACATTGTCACAAGATAATGCAACTCATAAGAATTATGAACAGGAAAAAGAACGAGTTTCTAAAAGCAAGCCTCATATTTTTACTCAAACAAAAGATAGCTCCAAGGATAAAATGTAAAACCGAATAATATTTGGAACCACATAAACAAATGTAAAGAGTCTAAATCAAAGATATGCTCCCTATGCCTCAAGACCTCACAGTTATCCGCATATACCTCATCATATAAAATGCAAACAGTTCATAGCCAACTACTGACATGGAACCCCTAAACTCATGAATTTGGTTAAACCAGGTTTGAATTCCTATGTTCCAAAACCAGATTATAAGGTATGATACCAGATAATGAAAGCAATGATTTCTACAGTAACCCCAAAAGTATAAGAATTTTTGAAGCTTCAAATTAGAACCACCAACAACAAAAAAGAGGACAAGGAACAGACATCCTTTTGGAAACTTCCCACAATGGGTATCTACAAAAACTCTAAAAGCATCAAATTCTGCTCAAATTCACAAGAATGGAAAGGGGTGGTACTGGATTCGGGTTCTAACAGAGACAAAAGCAGAATTTTTCCGAAACGGGGGTTAACAGAAACCCTAAAGGCATCAAATCCTTGTTAAAATCAGAAAAGAAACAAAATTAGAACAACAAAGAAAACCCAACTGGGTCCTTGCAAAAAGCATCAAATTCTAACTGAAAATCAAGGGAATAGAAATGAGCTGAGAGATCACAGATTGTTACCTGCTAAAGAGGGGGGGAGGTGAAGGTGACAGCGGTTGTGAATGATGCAGCCGGATTCCGTGGTGGATGGCCGGATTCCGACCG
This sequence comes from Tasmannia lanceolata, assembly GCF_043159265.1. Lineage (NCBI taxonomy): Eukaryota > Viridiplantae > Streptophyta > Magnoliopsida > Canellales > Winteraceae > Tasmannia > Tasmannia lanceolata. Next base: position 27,940,179 of record NW_027518684.1, on the reverse strand, counting down.
GAGTTGGGAATGGTGCTGGGGACGGCGGCTGATGCAGAGGTGACGATGAGATAGGTGGAGAAGAGGGTTTGCCGGAAATGGGTTGATGGTAGTGGGTTTGGGGGTTTGATGGAGGTGGTGGCCGATGGTGGTTGCAAATTGCAGAGAGGGGGTTCGGTTGGATTCCGGCGAAATTGCCGGAATCTGTGGAGATGGGAAATGGAAGATGGAGATGGGAGAGGGTTTGGAGGGTGGAAGAAGGCTGGAGTGGAGGGGATTTGATGGAGAAGATGATGGTGGTGCAGGATTCCGGTGGTTGGATTCCGGTGGCCGAGGTTGGAAGAGGGGTTGCCGGATTTGCAGAGAAAATAGGAGGTGACTGATGGTGGTGGGAATGGAGTGGGTTTGGTCGGATTTAATGGTGTCCAACCGGATTCCGGTGGGTTTCCGGGAGAAGAAGATAATGGAAATGTGTTTGAGGGTGAGGAGAATGGTGAGAGTCGCCGGAGATGGGGATGGTGGTAATCGGATTTCCGATTGGGGGTGGAGTCTCGAACGGTCGGAGAAGAGGATGGGTTTGGATTAGGGGTTTGCAGAGGAGGAGGATGGTGTGGTGGTGGAGATGGGGATGGTGGTAATCGGATTTCCGATTGGGGGTGGAGTCTCGAACGGTCGGAGAAGAGGATGGGTTTGGATTAGGGGTTTGCAGAGGAGGAGGATGGTGTGGTGGTGGAGGTGGGTTTCCGCCGGAGAAAATGGTGATTGGGGAAGAAGAAGAGGTGGCTGGCCGATGGAAAAGTGGAGAAGAAGGTGGAGATGGCCGGAGTTGCAGAAATGGGTAGGGGTTTTGAGGGTAGAAAAATGGTTTTCTCCTCCTTCTCCTCCCTCTCTCTCTCTGTATTTCGAACGAGAGAAAAAGAAAAGAGAAAATTCCTCCCTAACCCTAATTCGTGAGGTGCCTATATAGGGTAAAGATAAATTCGACCCCTTTTCCCCCTGGACAACCCCCCTCTATGGATATTTATGACTACCTTTTACTCGACAGGGGGCCCAGGAAAAGAATGGTCTAGAAAAAAAAAGATATATTCTGCCCCCTTCCTCTCCTTTGGACAGCCCCTATCAATGCATTCTGTATATTTCTTAACTTACAGGGGGGGCCTCGGGCAATGGCGGAGGGGGAAAATTTTATGGAAAATATCTCCCTCCCCTTGATCCTAGCCCTTCAAATCAGCTTTTGTTTAAGGGCTGGGATCAAAGGAAGCCTAATCTACATAGGATTCCCCTCTGGCTAATTCTAGTCCTAAAGCTCTCACCAACCTAGCTTAGGCCTTAATGGTGACTTGGAGGGGAAGAAAAGCATCTTTGCAAATTACCAAATTGCCCTGGTTCAGGATAATACACCCCTAATTACGTTACACATTAATTCGTATACCCCTATTTCTTCCCGGACAACCCATGACGGAAAATTTGAACTGGTTTTCTAGGTTACTGCGCACCCCCGCTTCTGGCTGAATCGCCACCCTTAATCCTACACTACACTACTCTACAAACATCGTCCGTTTGCTAGGCAAACCGCGACGGATTCGGACGAAAATTTACGGGGACCTAAATGAGACCCTAACCTATTCTAGGAACAAATTTGGGACATTAAAACACTAGTTTAATAGGGTTTCTACCCTAACGACTCTGTTAGGGTTCGGTCAAAATGGGGTGTCTACAGTCATATTCAGTGTGGCCAAGCCGTCTGTCCGGCCCAGAAAATCAGTGCGGACAACCCGTCTGTCCGGCCTGGAAAATCTGATTTTTGTCATCTAGCGGACGCATCATATTCAGTGCGGCCAAGCCGTCTGTCAGGCCTGGGAAATCTGATTTTTGTCATCTAGCGGACGCGTCATATTCAGTGCGGCGAAGTCGTCTGTCCGGCCTGAAAAATCTGATTTTTGTCATCTAGCGGACGTGTCATATTCAGTACGGCCAAGCCTTCTGTCTGGCCCCGAAAATCAGTGCTGCTAAGCCGTCTGTCTGGCCTGGAAAATCTGATTTTTGTCATCTAGCAGACGCGTCATATTCAGTCCGGCCAAGTCTCCTGGTCGGCTTGAGATGGGCAGATTTTTGTCCTGTAGCGCATTGCGCTATATCCTGGTCGGCTTGAGATGACCAAAATTTTGTCCTGTAGTGCATCGCACTATATCCTGGTCGGCTTGAGATGACAAGAATATAGCGCAATCTGACCCGAGTCCTGGTCGGCTTTAGATGACCAGAATTTTGTCCTGTAGCGCATTGCGTTATATCCTGATCGGCTTCCGATGACCAGAGTTTTGTCCTGTAGCAAATTGCGCTATATCCTGATCGGCTTCAGATGACCAGAGTTTCGTCCTGTAGCGAATCACGCCTAGTCCTGGTCGGCTTGAGGAACGGATGAACTGGAAACTGATTCAAGTCAGCCATTTCAGGTCGTCCATCTGAGGTCGGCTGAAAAACAGATGAGCTACAACTTACCCTTCTTCAGGTTTAGTTTTACCCACGCGTTATATTCAGTCTGGATGGAGATATTCTGAACGGCTTAGGATGACCAAGTTTTATTGAACTTGGGTTTTTGCAAGGGTTTGGTTTTCTGCCCGGGCCCGTTCCTGACTAGGAGTGCGCTCCCGATCTTTGTGGAGACGAGCCGGGGCGAACCAAGCAGCGAGTACCCAAGTTTTAGTGAACTGGGTTTCTGTGACGGTTTAGTTTTTTTGCGCGGGCCCGTTCCTGACCAGGAGTGCGCTCCCGGTCTTTATGGAGACGAGCCGGGGCGAACCAAGCAGCGAGTACCCAAGTTTTAGCGAACTGAGTTTCCAAGCAGCGAGTACCCTAGTTTTAGCGAACTGGGTTTCCGAGCAGCGAGTACTCTAGTTTTAGCGAACTAGGTTTCCGAGCAGCGAGTACCCTAGTTTTAGCGAACTGGGTTTCCGAGCAGCGAGTACCCTAGTTTTAGCGAACTGGGTTTCCAAGTGGCTTCGGTTTTTGCTGTCCGGACTTGTTCCGGACCAGGAGTGCGCTCCTGGTCTTTGCGGAGACGAGGAGGGGCGAACCAAGCAGCGAGTACCCAAGTTTTAGTGAACTGGGTTTCTGAGCAGCGAGTACCCTAGTTTTAGCGAACTGGGTTTCCAAGCAACGAGTACCCTAGTTTTAGCGAACTGGGTTTCCAAGCAGCGAGTACCCTAGTTTTAGCGAACTGGGTTTCCGAGCAGCGAGTACCCTAGTTTTAGCGAACTGGGTTTCCGAGCAGCGAGTACTCTAGTTTTAGCGAACTAGGTTTCCGAGCAGCGAGTACCCTAGTTTTAGCGAACTGGGTTTCCGAGCAGCGAGTACCCTAGTTTTAGCGAACTGGGTTTCCAAGTGGCTTCGGTTTTTGCTGTCCGGACTTGTTCCGGACCAGGAGTGCGCTCCTGGTCTTTGCGGAGACGAGGCGGGGCGAACCAAGCAGCGAGTACCCAAGTTTTAGGGAACTGGGTTTCTGAGCAGCGAGTACCCTAGTTTTAGCGAACTGGGTTTCCAAGCAACGAGTACCCTAGTTTTAGCGAACTGGGTTTCCAAGCAGCGAGTACCCTAGTTTTAGCGAACTGGGTTTCCGAGCAGCGAGTACCCTAGTTTTAGCGAACTGGGTTTCCGAGCAGCGAGTACCCTAGTTTTAGCGAACTGGGTTTCCGAGCAGCGAGTACCCTAGTTTTAGCGAACTGGGTTTCCAAGTAGTGCAAGGAGATCTGCAAAAGAGTTTCTATCATTCACATTCAACATATATTTACAAAGTCGCTTTCACGCCGGGTGGTCTACTACTGATAGTATTTTCTGAGGTCTTCGGCGGGTTCAGTCACCTGTGCTTCGTCTCTCAGATCAAGTAGTTCAACCGGCAAGGATTCCGATGCATCTTTGCCTTTTGAGTGCCATGGCATAGCACTCCTTGGGTTGTGGTTGATCTCCTCTGACCTCACCCACGCCGTTTGGCGTTATGAACCTCATTTTCTGGTGATACGCTGAAGCGACTGCGCAGATTAAGTTCTGGCCTGGTCGTCCCAAGATAGCGTTATAGACCGAATTGGCCCTCACTACCAGGAAGTTGACCATTGCGAAGGCCTGACAGGGCGGGTCTCCAACGAGGACTGGGAGTTCAATCTGTCCTGCCACTTTCACGACCTCCCCTGAGAATCCGAACAGATCGGAGTTTGCCGGCCTCAAACGGTCGTCTCCGATCATCATCCTCTCGAAAGCATGATGGTAAAGGATATTGGCCGAACTTCCGTTGTCGACAAGGATTTTCTTCAGCTCTCAGTTCGCAACGAGCATGGTTAAGACCAGGGCGTCGTCGTGTGGCAATATCAGGTTGTCGAGGTCCGCATCTAAAAAGGAGATCTCATTGTCCGTTATCATCTTCTTGCTGCATGTGTGCACGGTGTTGACTCGGCGTGCGTATGCTTTTCGAGCAGCAGATGATGTGCCCCCAGCGGCCGGTCCGCCCATAATTGTGCCGATGACCCCCCTTGGCTGGGATCGTTGTGCCTCTGGTTGTGAACTGGATGGCAGAGGAGATTGGTTCTTCGCAGGGGATGGCTGTGACCGTCGAGGGCTTCGGCCCTGGGGACTCTTTTCTCTGCGCTCTCTTCTATGGCCGTCACTTCGGACATACTTTTTCAAGTAGCCCCGGCCAATCAGCAGCTCAATTTCTTCCTTGAGCTGTCAGCATTCATCCGTGTCGTGATTGTGGTCCCTATGGAACCGACAGTACTTTGATTTGTCTCTCTTATTTCCCTTGGAGATCATTCTGGTTGGCCATCTTACGAATTCTTCTCCCTCGATTGCGGCCAGTATACTTCTCCTGGAGGTGTTGAGGGGGGTAAAGTTCTCTTCCCTCCTCTGGGGGGACTTCTCTCTTCTAGGGGCCTTATCATCCCTACGCTGCCTGGTAGGGTTCATGTCTTCAGAAGTTCTCCTCTGATTTGAGTCCAGGGCCGCCAGTGTCTCTTCAACTGCTATATATTCCTCCGCCCCGGCCATCAGATCTGCCAGTGAGTGGATTCTGGCGAGCCACTGACCGGCGGAAGTTGTTGGATCTAGCGCCTGCGAGGAGCGCGTTCATGGCGGCTGAGGGATCCAAATTTGGCACTTGAAGTGCCTCCCTGTTGAAACGGCTGACAAATGTTTTCAGAGGTTCGTTATCCTCCTGCCGCAAGGCCATCAAGGATGTTGTTGTTTTCCTTGGCCTGCGGCTGCTCATGAAATGGCGGACCAGATTGTCCCCAAAGTCTTCAAAGTTGCTGATGGAGTTCGGTCTGATCCTTGAGTACCAGTCCCGGGCCTGTGGTACCCTGATCCCGCGAGAGGGGTGTGGGGCGCGAGCCGCCGCGCTCTCTCTCTTGGTCTCTCGTGTCCACGCGATTGGCGTGTGCATTTTATTATTGATTTGAATTAATCTTTCCTGTGAACTTGGGATCACTAAGGCAATCCGAATTCCACACGAAAGAGACTGACAGAGTCGCCACCTAGATGTGGGATCTAGGACCCGTAATTAACCAGAAATCTAGACTCGCTACCTGGTTACGAGAATGGAAGGTATGGGGAGTTATCCACCACATGCACCATTCTTGCCCGATAATCGGTCTTCGATTCCAAAAGCTAACTCTTTTAAATTTATTTTAAATGGCTCATTCAACTCTATGTTAATGTGCGAACTAAGTGACATGCATCCTATGATCTAATTTCAATGTGAATCCTAAATGTGTATCTTGATTTATTAATTTGTCTGGATTCAATCTAAGTGAAAGTTCTCCTAAAATTCTAATTTCATGGAAAGTCCTAAGTGATTTGATTAAGCATTTACAAGAAAATTAATATACAAAACACCACAATTTGTTTGTGGTGCCGACTCGCGGGTGGTATGCCATCAGACATCCAAGCTGCCTACGTACCCAAGCCTCACTGGGATCAGAGTCGACGTAGTTCGGTGCACCTAAGCCAAGCTACTTATGCCTAACTCAACTAGGACACCGACCTAGACAGAATTGACTGTTTCAACAGTTTTGAGAGAAGTTATTTAATTCAAGTTGAGGATTTTATTATCTTAGGATTTCATCTGAGATGCTATATGATTCTTATCTAAATGCAAATTGTTCCTTAGACTAATGCAGGTTTGCCTACATCCTAGGTTACTAGGCTCGTCTTAAGGAAAGATTGGGTGACTAGTGTGACTAGACCTATGGCACGGTTGTTATACATAACAAACGTCCGTGATGAGGCTGGACTCCTAACTCTAGGACTCCCTAAAACTTAGGACACGACACAACACTAGTGTTCCTAAATTGGGCTCTAATGGTTCTTAGATTGGAAACCATAATCCAATGGTTCCGGAAGACTCGAGACAAATCAATTCAAATTCTTGAAGTTAATTAATTTCAGATTTCATGGATTTTCGATTTATGGACACTTGAGGATTACCAATGGTTCTAGGGTTCACCAATTTCGGCCCAGAATAGCATCCAAGGAAGGGAATCGTGCGTTCTTTCCTTGCGCAATTTAATACTTAGGTTATAACATCTTATTGCCTGGCATATCTCAGGATTTCCGTGGACAGTAACCTCGGAGCCAACAACATGCTATAGCTTAAGTATTCAAATTGTCAAAGATAGGTTGCAATTGGGATACGATTATGGATGCACTGACCATTTTTCCAGGGAATTCTAATGATCCTAAGATTTCTGTTTCAATGGATTAAGGAGTTAATGTGTGACAGAGATTTAAGGTTCTTTAGAAATATTCAGATGATTTTCAATTAATTTCGGATTTTCAATGAATTTTATCAATTTTAAACATATGAGTGATTTTACAAGTGAAATTGTAGCAAACGAATTCGAAATGAGTTGAAATTTCTACAGCAGCAAGATATGATGAAATGTAGCTTACGGAAAGAGTTTTACAGATTTTTACATTAAGCTCATATTTAATTTCGATTTAACAATTGATTGACCAGATTGCACAAATAACACAGAAACCACTAGAAATATGAATCTAAATTCAATGAAATTTCTACATTAATAAGATATAAGTAAAAATAACATACTGAGAAATTTTCATGAATTTTGGAAACCATTTACTATCAGTTTCAGATTTTTTAATTTTCAGACCAGATTATGAATTAACCCTACATCCCATATGAAAACAGATCCAAATCACTTGAAACTTTTACAGTAACTAGAAATGTGAGATTGAAGACTACTGTAAAAATTTTAAGAATTTAAGTTGTGATCTGATGTCAGTAACAATTCCTCCAAAAGCTGGTAAATTTCAAAGAAAGCATAAAATAATATACCAAACAAATTCTCAAAATTCTCAAAATTTCATGGTAGAATGTACTGGTATCATATTAGTTTCCCACGAAATTTCATTAATTTTGGAATTCATTTAGTATATATTTTATTTTCGAAACACTCATGGAGATCATGATTTTGAGCATACATATTTAATTTTCAACTAAATCCAATTAAATACTAAAAATCATGCAAATATACCAAATAATTCTAGAAAAATCTAAAAATTAAGTACCTACCTGTGATCGAAATCCTCGCCGAATCCGAGAGCCGAAAAATTCGAAAATCGCACCGCCGCTTGATCCGCTTCCGCTTTCTTTCTCTTTTTCTTTGTTTTATTTTCTTTTATATTTTTTTTATATGGAACAAGGGAGAGAGATGGGGAGAAACAAATAAGGAGAGAAAGTAGATAATGATAGTGTGAGAGTGAGAGAGTGAGAGATATTGAGGGAGAGAAAGAGAAAACTATCCAAAAACAATTTGTTCTTTTTTTTTCTTTTCCTCCTCTCATCACCTCTCTTTATATAGTGAAAAACTTAGTGGAGAGGTGGAAATAAACAATGAGAATGGTGGGTGTGGTGGAGAATAATGGAAATAAACAATGAGAATGGTGGGTGTGGTGGAGAATAATGGAATATATAATGGTAATGGTGGGAATTGTGGTGGGGAATAATGGAATATATAATGTGAATGGTGGGTGTGGTGGAGAATAATGGAAATAAACAATGATAATTGTGGGAATGGTGGTGGGAATAATGGAATATATAATGGTAATGGTGGGAATGGTGGTGGGAATAATGGAATATATAATGGTAATGGTGGGAATGGTGGTGGGAATAATGGAATATATAATGGTAATGGTGGGAATGGTGATGGGGATAATGGAATATATAATGGTAATGGTGGGAATGGTGGTGGGGATAATGGAATATATAATGGTAATGGAGATAATGGTGTTATTTTAAAGGGAAAAATGAAGTTAGTGGAAATGGTAGAGAAAGTTAAGTCATGCTAATGGTGAGTCCCACATCAGTGGGTTCCGCACAAGCGCGTCCCACATCAGCGGGCCCTACACAAGCGGGTCCCACATCAGCGGGTCCCACACAAACGGGTCCCACATCAGCGGGTCCCACACAAACGGGTCCCACACTAGCAGGTCCCACACTAGCAGGTACAAATTCTCCCTAGTTTAGATTTTTCTGAATAATCCTTCTCAACATTTAGCGGGAAAATGCGAAACACGACGGAAATGACCAAAAATATTTAGAAATGTAACAAACGGATGCGGGAAAGAAAGACATTGGAAAACCGACGGAAAACAAACCCTAATTTCTTTATCGATTAAGGTAGAGCAAAATGGGGTGTCTACAGATGCCCCTCTTTGGTAGAGATGACGTAGTCATCGAATACCAAAGTCAAAATGACAGAGCCATTTTGCGTAGCTTTAATCGACAAAAGACTCTACACAAAACGGAGCCTAGACGCAAACATTTACTACCTAATGCAAGACCCTAAATGAAATCCTAGAATTAGAACATAATAAGAAATCCTGATGCGGTGCCGTTCACAAACGGGCAACGAGAGAATGAGATACCAGTTTCGAATGGATTCCGAAGAGAAAGAACAAAGATCGTTCTCAAGCGGTTTTTAAAAGAAAATGAGACATCTTTCACAAGCGGGCTCAAGGAGGATAAGAGACCATTCACAAATGGACTCAGAAAATGAGGTACCGTTTACAAACGGGCTCAAAGAGAACACGGGACCATTCACAAATGGACTCGAGAAACGAGGCACCGTTCACAAACGGTCTCAAGGAGAACATGAGACCATTCACAAATGGACTCAGAAAATGAGGTACCGTTCACAAACGGCCTCAAGGAGGATATGAGACCATTCACAAATGGACTCAGAAAATGAGGTACCGTTCACAAACGGGCTTAAGAAGAATATGAGACCATTCACAAATGGACTCAGAAAATGAGGTACCGTTCACAAACGGGCTTAAGGAGAGGACGAGACCATTCACAAATGGACTCGAGAAACGAGGCACTGTTCACAAACGTGCTCAAGGAGAACATGAGACCATTCACAAATAGACTCAGAAAATGAGGTACCGTTCACAAACGGGCTCAAAGAGAAGACGAGACCATTCACAAATGGACTCGAGAAACGAGGCACCGTTCACAAACGGGTTTAAGGAGAAGACGAGACCATTCACAAATGGACTCGAGAAACGAGGCACCGTTCACAAACGGGCTCAAGGAGAATAAGAGACCATTCACAAATGGACTCAGAAAATGAGGTACCGTTCACAAACGGGCTCAAGGAGAAGACGAGACCATTCACAAATGGACTCGAGAAACGAGGCACCGTTCACAAACGGGCTTAAGGAGAAGACGAGACCATTCACAAATGGACTCGAGAAACGAGGCACCGTTCACAAACGGGCTCAAGGAGAACATGAGACCATTCATAAATGGACTCGAGAAATGAGGCACCGTTCACAAACGGGCTCAAAGAAACAAGATAGCTTCAACAACGAAGAATTTAGAGATTTTTCATAAACTTGAATTTGACGTAGGATTGGATTTGATGAATTTTTGATTTTTCAGAAATAAGGCACCGTCCACAAACGGGCTCAAGGAGGACATGAGATCATTCACAAATGGACTCAGAAAAATGAGACACCGTTCACAAACGGGTTCAAGGAGAAGACGGGACCATTCACAAATGGACTCGAGAAACGAGGCACCGTTCACAAACGGGCTCAAAGAAACAAGATAGCTTTGATTGATGAATTCAACAATGAAGAATTTAGAGTTTTTTCATGAACTTGAATTTGACATAGGATTGGATTTGATGAATTTTTGATTTTTCAGAAATAAGGCACCGTCCACAAACGGGCTCAAGGAGGACATGAGACCATAAATGGACTCAGAAAAATGAGACACCGTTCACAAACGGGTTCAAGGAGAAGATGAGACCATTTAGAAATGGACTCGAGAAAAGAGGCACCGTTCACAAACAGGCTCAAAGAAACAAGATAGCTTTGATTGATGAATTCAACAACGAAGAATTTAGAGATTTTTCATGAACTTGAATTTGACATAGGATTGGATTTGATGAATTTTTGATTTTTTGAACTTAATGAAATCGGGGATGCTACAGATCGTGCTTGTCAAAGATATCGGAAACTAGGACTTTGACGAATGATGAAACGGCAAACCGTGACGAATGATGAAACGGCAAACCGAAGAACCATTACTAACAAGAATGGATTAGAAACACTTTTATTAAACTTCAACAAGATTTTTCTCAAAGAGACTGCTGGTCTTGTCTTTGGGGATTTGGATAACTGAAACCTTGAACAAGACACTTAAAATTGGTAATCTAGAACAACGGCTCTCTTGGATATAATCATGGAAAAGTGGGACTTGCCTCTTGATAGGTGTTTAGATAAACATTTCTTGACCAGGATAGTATTTAACTAACTGGAAGGAAATTCTGAATTTTAACGGTTCATCTTTCTGAGAAATTGGCTCGACCATCATTGCATCTGAGGCTCTTCCAAGCTTAAGATGCCTTCCTGGGGTATGATCTTTTTACGGAAGCTGGGCTTTCTGATGTTTCTACTTCTGAATTCTTCTGGGTTGATCATCTTTGAAATATAGCTGTTTGACTAGATTCTCGAACTTTTTCAGTTACAATCGCAGGGAGCTGACGAGGCCGGGCCTCCTTCACCGAGACAGTTGCATCATTTGGACATATGGATGACGATTGACTCTTTTTAAATAGAAAACTTAGATAAAAGGCACTACTCAAAGGATTGAGGAGCTCTAAAGGAGTGAACATAGAATAACAACGATTGATTAACTACACTGACAGACACAGTAATGCTTCTGACTTAGTTAACGTTTTATTTGGTAAGTCTATCCTTTCAAGGAATATTTTTTTCAATTGGTAAACACTGGACTTTTTCCTTAAAACAGTAATGCCTCAATGATTTAATTACAACTCCTAGGATTGCTTAGCTCCAATGCCCCCAGTTTTGAGAATGTCACTTGAATTTGCTTGAACTTCAGTTGATCTTCAGTCCTGATACCGGCTGTAGCCTTCTTACAATGATTCTCTTACCATGACCAAGTCACCTCTTCAGGGTTTTTAACTTGGCGGACCGTGGTAGCCTTAACTTTTGCCTGAACCGTCTTTCTAGGTTTTCGATTCAGCAGGCTATCCCCTTAGCTTTTGCCTAAGCCGCCCTTTCGGGTTTTCAACTTAACAGGGGAATGATCTTAAATTTTGCCTAAACCGCCCTTTCAGGTTTTCAGTCTAGCAGATCTTCAAACTCCATTTTTTTTTATTCATCATCATTTTTTTTTTGTTTCGGGACCTAGATCATTAGTTCTGAACACCGGAAGGACTTTATAGGTAGGATAGGGCTTTTCAAAGAATGGCTTAAGGTTCAACAAAGATTTCGACCGAACCTGTGAACAGGTTGCCTACATATCCCAAGGTAGGAATCAAGTCGTGTGTAGTTCAGGGCGAATGCCCCTAGTTTGAAGATAAATTGTTCGAAGGTTTATTGATTTTTTTTTTTCTCTTCTTTCTGGAATAATTGACTTCTCTTCTTTAGGAACTTGTCCCTCTTTTTCTGAAAGGATTGAATTTCTTTTTTTTTTTTTTTTTTTTGGATTGATTGAATTGCTTTTCTTTTTTGAATCGACCGAACTCAGTTTAACCGAGCTGCCTACGTACCCCAGTGTAGGGATCAGGTCTCGCGTAGTTCGGGGCAGATGCCCCTAGTTTGACGGGTTTTCAAGAAAATTTTATTCAGGCTCGAAGGGTTTGCAAACAGGTATTTGTTTTGACATTGGGTTCTGATTTTGGGATTTATTCGGCCAAAGGAGGCCTTCCGATGTTCAGATTGGGAATCGATCTAGGTTACTAGAGTCCTTCTGGTGCTGATTATTATTATTATTTTTTTCTTCTTTTTTTTTTATGGAGTTTGACGGCATTTCCAGGTAAGAGATAATATATCTTCTTCTTTCAAGATTCTAATACGCGCCTTCGACTTTCATAGAGCAAAACTTGTTCTTCGACATCCTCCATCTATGGATTTGTAACTCTTGATATCTGATGATCACTTTTCAATGCTTGCTCTTGAACTTCTTATCTCGAATTTGATGGCTTCATGTTATGAATTTGAGAACCAAGGTCATCAATTGGAAATATGAAAGTTGTTTCCACTCCATGCCCCTTGCATAGCATATGATATTCACTTCATTCTTTCTTGAACCTTCTATCTGGGTATTTCTCTTGGCATTAATGGTAACGCTTACCGGACCATCTTTTTATCCTCAAAATGGGTTTACCAATTCTTCACACTCTTCAGAGGGTAATGTATTTTCAATCGGCATTTACTGGATCAAGGTTTTAGGGCCAGTGTTTACCACTTCAATTTCATCTTTGAAAGGCTGAGATTGGCGCTCCTCCTCTTGTTCAAGTAATTGCTGTGACTCAAGTGGAGTTTCGTCAATTTTGTCCTCATTTGAGGAGGGAGTCTTACTTTAAGATCAGAAGCATACTTAAGAAACAGACACAAGTGAACTATTGAAACTTGAAATTTTATTTAAAGAAAAAAAATACTACATCTCACAACCTATCCTGAACATGTTCAGGATTCACAACTCTAAAAGAAAAGCAAAAGATAACTTGCCTGGACTAGGCATTAACCTTGAACTGTAGAACCGGACTCAACAATTGTACTGACCATGATGACTGACTCAACATAAAATAGTAAGTGACTAAAACTTTAACTGCTGCAACTGTTTGGCGTTGAAGGCTCGGCGAAGGCTGGTTCGTTCTGAACATCATCATGGCTGATACTTTCAATTTTGGACAATGATGACTGATTCGCATAGGGAAATGCCCCTAGCTCAAGGATTCTGAGAGTGAACTCTGAAGGACTTAGCAAAATAATCTTGAAAAAGGTAGCCCCTAGAGGAGGAACAGACCAGGGGTACAAGCAAGATTGGATTATCTGGACCAGGCATGATCAGATCATGAGAACGCATAATCGAAAGATTGTGAGATTCTGCATCTGCCAGTTAGGGGATGGCATGAAGATACGATCGAATTGTATGACAGAAGAATGAAAGACGCACGATCAAGAGATTAGATGAGATAGCATAAGATTGCTTTCAACGGATAGATCATGAATGACTAATCCTATGAGATCTTTGGAAATGATGGGATTTATATCCTAACCCCAAAGGGAAAGTTTTTAATCTTGCACATTTTAACAGTGTGACCTGAAGGCATCAACCCTAATCCTAATCAAGCGGAGTGGAGATAGGATCTCAACTCATGACTTTGTTTGTGTACCTAGGACCGATCGTAGCCATTGGAAGATGGACTACGGTCTAATCTAGACACAAATGGGTAGGATATCCTAAACTAGGCTCACACATGTGATGCACATGTGTTCGTATACTACATGCATGTGTGGGTTAATCTAGGGGTAAGGCCAAGAGTTCCCTTAGCGCGAATCCATGTTCGATATACTGTACCAGTGTCCGGCGTATCAGTACGTGAACAATAGATCCGTTTACGCACCATAAAGGTACTAGGCTAAGGGTGGAATGCTTCTCTAGCACAGAGGCACCAGGTGATGAAATCCCAGTCAACCATGCTAGATAACACTCCGGGTTCCTAAAATAGGACGTGTGTGAATGTGAGATGCAAGGGTTTAGATGCAAGTGATGTAAGTGTGTGCAATAAGTTCGCGCAATCTATGTGCCTTCAGGTTTTGTTAAATTAAGTTCGAGTAAAATGTGATGAGAGAAAATAAAACAAGACAAACTAATCTAACAAGTATAGAGTTTTTATGAGCCAGTTAAATTAAATTCAAATGAATTATCTTTTGAAAATTTAATGAAGTTAGGTGGTCCCCAGCAGAGTCGCCAGACTGTGGTACCCTGATCCCGCGAGAGGGGTGTGGGGCGCGAGCCGCCGCGCTCTCTCTCTTGGTCTCTCGTGTCCACGCGATTGGCGTGTGCATTTTATTATTGATTTGAATTAATCTTTCCTGTGAACTTGGGATCACTAAGGCAATCCGAATTCCACACGAAAGAGACTGACAGAGTCGCCACCTAGATGTGGGATCTAGGACCCGTAATTAACCAGAAATCTAGACTCGCTACCTGGTTACGAGAATGGAAGGTATGGGGAGTTATCCACCACATGCACCATTCTTGCCCGATAATCGGTCTTCGATTCCAAAAGCTAACTCTTTTAAATTTATTTTAAATGGCTCATTCAACTCTATGTTAATGTGCGAACTAAGTGACATGCATCCTATGATCTAATTTCAATGTGAATCCTAAATGTGTATCTTGATTTATTAATTTGTCTGGATTCAATCTAAGTGAAAGTTCTCCTAAAATTCTAATTTCATGGAAAGTCCTAAGTGATTTGATTAAGCATTTACAAGAAAATTAATATACAAAACACCACAATTTGTTTGTGGTGCCGACTCGCGGGTGGTATGCCATCAGACATCCAAGCTGCCTACGTACCCAAGCCTCACTGGGATCAGAGTCGACGTAGTTCGGTGCACCTAAGCCAAGCTACTTATGCCTAACTCAACTAGGACACCGACCTAGACAGAATTGACTGTTTCAACAGTTTTGAGAGAAGTTATTTAATTCAAGTTGAGGATTTTATTATCTTAGGATTTCATCTGAGATGCTATATGATTCTTATCTAAATGCAAATTGTTCCTTAGACTAATGCAGGTTTGCCTACATCCTAGGTTACTAGGCTCGTCTTAAGGAAAGATTGGGTGACTAGTGTGACTAGACCTATGGCACGGTTGTTATACATAACAAACGTCCGTGATGAGGCTGGACTCCTAACTCTAGGACTCCCTAAAACTTAGGACACGACACAACACTAGTGTTCCTAAATTGGGCTCTAATGGTTCTTAGATTGGAAACCATAATCCAATGGTTCCGGAAGACTCGAGACAAATCAATTCAAATTCTTGAAGTTAATTAATTTCAGATTTCATGGATTTTCGATTTATGGACACTTGAGGATTACCAATGGTTCTAGGGTTCACCAATTTCGGCCCAGAATAGCATCCAAGGAAGGGAATCGTGCGTTCTTTCCTTGCGCAATTTAATACTTAGGTTATAACATCTTATTGCCTGGCATATCTCAGGATTTCCGTGGACAGTAACCTCGGAGCCAACAACATGCTATAGCTTAAGTATTCAAATTGTCAAAGATAGGTTGCAATTGGGATACGATTATGGATGCACTGACCATTTTTCCAGGGAATTCTAATGATCCTAAGATTTCTGTTTCAATGGATTAAGGAGTTAATGTGTGACAGAGATTTAAGGTTCTTTAGAAATATTCAGATGATTTTCAATTAATTTCGGATTTTCAATGAATTTTATCAATTTTAAACATATGAGTGATTTTACAAGTGAAATTGTAGCAAACGAATTCGAAATGAGTTGAAATTTCTACAGCAGCAAGATATGATGAAATGTAGCTTACGGAAAGAGTTTTACAGATTTTTACATTAAGCTCATATTTAATTTCGATTTAACAATTGATTGACCAGATTGCACAAATAACACAGAAACCACTAGAAATATGAATCTAAATTCAATGAAATTTCTACATTAATAAGATATAAGTAAAAATAACATACTGAGAAATTTTCATGAATTTTGGAAACCATTTACTATCAGTTTCAGATTTTTTAATTTTCAGACCAGATTATGAATTAACCCTACATCCCATATGAAAACAGATCCAAATCACTTGAAACTTTTACAGTAACTAGAAATGTGAGATTGAAGACTACTGTAAAAATTTTAAGAATTTAAGTTGTGATCTGATGTCAGTAACAATTCCTCCAAAAGCTGGTAAATTTCAAAGAAAGCATAAAATAATATACCAAACAAATTCTCAAAATTCTCAAAATTTCATGGTAGAATGTACTGGTATCATATTAGTTTCCCACGAAATTTCATTAATTTTGGAATTCATTTAGTATATATTTTATTTTCGAAACACTCATGGAGATCATGATTTTGAGCATACATATTTAATTTTCAACTAAATCCAATTAAATACTAAAAATCATGCAAATATACCAAATAATTCTAGAAAAATCTAAAAATTAAGTACCTACCTGTGATCGAAATCCTCGCCGAATCCGAGAGCCGAAAAATTCGAAAATCGCACCGCCGCTTGATCCGCTTCCGCTTTCTTTCTCTTTTTCTTTGTTTTATTTTCTTTTATATTTTTTTTATATGGAACAAGGGAGAGAGATGGGGAGAAACAAATAAGGAGAGAAAGTAGATAATGATAGTGTGAGAGTGAGAGAGTGAGAGATATTGAGGGAGAGAAAGAGAAAACTATCCAAAAACAATTTGTTCTTTTTTTTTCTTTTCCTCCTCTCATCACCTCTCTTTATATAGTGAAAAACTTAGTGGAGAGGTGGAAATAAACAATGAGAATGGTGGGTGTGGTGGAGAATAATGGAAATAAACAATGAGAATGGTGGGTGTGGTGGAGAATAATGGAATATATAATGGTAATGGTGGGAATTGTGGTGGGGAATAATGGAATATATAATGTGAATGGTGGGTGTGGTGGAGAATAATGGAAATAAACAATGATAATTGTGGGAATGGTGGTGGGAATAATGGAATATATAATGGTAATGGTGGGAATGGTGGTGGGAATAATGGAATATATAATGGTAATGGTGGGAATGGTGGTGGGAATAATGGAATATATAATGGTAATGGTGGGAATGGTGATGGGGATAATGGAATATATAATGGTAATGGTGGGAATGGTGGTGGGGATAATGGAATATATAATGGTAATGGAGATAATGGTGTTATTTTAAAGGGAAAAATGAAGTTAGTGGAAATGGTAGAGAAAGTTAAGTCATGCTAATGGTGAGTCCCACATCAGTGGGTTCCGCACAAGCGCGTCCCACATCAGCGGGCCCTACACAAGCGGGTCCCACATCAGCGGGTCCCACACAAACGGGTCCCACATCAGCGGGTCCCACACAAACGGGTCCCACACTAGCAGGTCCCACACTAGCAGGTACAAATTCTCCCTAGTTTAGATTTTTCTGAATAATCCTTCTCAACATTTAGCGGGAAAATGCGAAACACGACGGAAATGACCAAAAATATTTAGAAATGTAACAAACGGATGCGGGAAAGAAAGACATTGGAAAACCGACGGAAAACAAACCCTAATTTCTTTATCGATTAAGGTAGAGCAAAATGGGGTGTCTACAGGGCCGCACCAGTCAGTGTGGTCGGGAATGCTCTGCAGAGGAAGCTATCGGACGCGCCGTGGAGGAGCATCATTGTTCTGAATGTCTCCAAATGATCCATAGGGTCAGAGGTCCCGTCGTATTGCGGGACGGTTGGCATTTTAAATCCCCGAGGCGCTGGGGCGCTCATAACATCGTCGGTGAACGGCGTCCTGCTTGAGAACGCCCGCGGGGCAGGCCGGCTCTGATCTTTTGCCAGCTCTTCTATGCGGTGGTCCAT
The DNA here is from genome assembly GCF_043159265.1 of Tasmannia lanceolata. Classification (NCBI taxonomy): domain Eukaryota; kingdom Viridiplantae; phylum Streptophyta; class Magnoliopsida; order Canellales; family Winteraceae; genus Tasmannia; species Tasmannia lanceolata. The sequence goes on along the minus strand of NW_027518684.1, from coordinate 27,922,259 downwards.
TGCCTCTATCCTTCGAATCATCGGATCAGCTTTACGGTCCGGTCGGTCCAGCGACCTGTTTCTCTCCACTGATTGGCTCGCCGCAGAGCCGGACTGACTTTCTGGACTCCTATGATGAGGCCGGATTTTTTCTTGCGGTGTGCGGTCTTCCTGGGCTCGATGCTTTCGTGCAGAGCGGGACCTCGATCTCCGGCGGCGGTGAGGTTCTGTGTGGGCATGCCTGGCTCTGGAGTGTTGGACTTGTCTCGTGGAGTGGTGAGTCTGGTCTTCAACGTGGCGCGCCGACTCTCCCCTATGGGTATTCGACCTTTCCTGTACAGCTCGTGGAGCTTCTGGAGGGTGTTGGGGAGGCGCTTGGATCAGCTGCTGGTACTGACCAACAAGGGCCGTCATTTGTTGAAAAAGAGCTTGAACTTGATCCGGAGTGGGTGTGGGATTGAGGTGGTCCAAACGAGCCGGGCTCTGTTCGGCTATAGCAGAAGTAGCTACCACCTGTAAGACGATTCTCTCACTCCGGGTCCTGCGGGGCAGCACGGCTCGAGTAGTTCGTGCGGTTGGTACCCGAGCATTACTCTGTCCTGCCATTTTTATAAGGGGATTTGAACAGCTTTTAGTTCGCGGTCCCACGGATGGCACCAATCTGTTCGGCCTAAAATCGGTAACAGATACGGCAGTGACGTAAGAGCTGAACTGGAGGACCCGAGGAGCAGAGGTGAAGGAGATAAGGAGTTGAGTCCTGCACAAGGAGCAAACGAGGTCAGAATACCAACCCGGAGTGTTACTCCGGACAGGCCCTTCGACACTCAAGTCAGTATGAGCAGGAGTGCAGAGCTAGTTTTAAGAGTAGTTGAGAAGAAGTTATTACCCCTTGGTTTGAGCTTTGAAAGCCCTTTTATAGAGGGTAGTTGGCTTACCTACCCCAGGACAGGTGTCGGCCTGTTATAGGCTTGAGTTTACCTACATTGAGGTAATTACCATAATACCCCTGGACAGGTGTCGGCCTGTTATAGGTTGCTATTTTTATACCCCATCAAAAATTATTATATAGTAGTAATACCTTGAGATTCTGGAGAGTACCAAGCTCGACAGGAATTTTTCCTGTCAGATTGTTGTACCCTAAATCGATGGCTTGGATGTCCATACAGCGGGTGAGATTGGCTGGAATTTCCCCTCCAAGGGAATTTTCTCTCATATTAAGAAATTGCAATCTGAATAAACGGCCAATATCTTGGAATCTTTGGCCGCTGAAGCTGTTTTCTTGGAGGGAAATATTCCTAAGGAGAGGTTGGATATGGAGGGTGATATAGAACCCACCAATTTTTGCTGACTAAGGTCCAAAACGGTGACCCTTTGATGCCAACGACTGCAAGTGACTCCTTTCCACTGACAGAAATGAAGAGAATGGTTCCATGAGCTCAAGGCTCCAAGTGGATCACTGCTGATACCACGCTTGAAGGCAAGCAAAGCCATTCGATCAGTTTCATTTCCTAGTAAGGAGGTGGTAGTGGCAGGGCAATAGACAAGATTTTCAAAGAGGATAAAAGACCAAAAGACATAAAAGAGTCATACCTGGCAGCTCCATTTGGGTGAGAGCTCTTGTTGTGCCACCGAGCAAATACATGTTTTCTTTCTCCCAATTTCATTTCATATATATAGACATATGAAGATGCATTCCTACTTTTTCACTCCAGCACAAGAGCCACTACCTTGAGTTGCCATGTGATCCATGTTAGGGTCGTCAGTCGGTGTTAATTTTGGGCTTCGTGTAAATTGTTGCTTTGAAAACATTGACAATTGAGAAAAAGCCCAATAGCTATCCGAAAACATATGCTAACCTACTTTAATTGATATACAATTTGAGAGTTGTTAAAAATTATATCATAATCCTGCCTTTAAACAAAAATGTTGACTCGATCTTGAGTTTTGTAGTCCAAACCAATTTTCAAAATCCATAACGAATAGAGCCGATGAGTGGAAACAGATAAATATCCCATGGTATATCCTTTTCCTAACAGACAAAGTACTCAGCTTCCCACTGTATACCATTGTCCTATGTATACCAACTGGGGTAGTGATTTTAAGATAAATCCACAGAAAATTACATACAAAACAAGAAAATTACTAGCAAATGTAGCAGACATAAAAATACAAATATGCACATGGTTCGGTAGGTCAATGTGGCGAGAATCGATATTCCACTATTTTATAGATTTACAAGGATTAAAAAAGAGAACGAAAATCCCTTTACAACATTATAACACTTTTCTCTAAAAATTAATATATCAATCACACTGTGAAATCCCACATCAAAAAGGGAGGAAAAGTTTGTCTTTATATGTGGACTCTCACCCTCAATCGTGTAGATGCGTTTTCGGCATCTCCAAAGGTCTGGCCCCACGGAGTGGGTTGGGCACGGTTATTGATATAGGAAAACAAAAGCAAGGAGTGTGGAAAAACCCAGAATTAGACAATATTTACACAGTGGGATCGGGGTGTGACGTAATGGTATTAGAGATTAGAACCGGACCTCTTGCAGTACGGTGTGCCAACGAGGATGTTGGGCCCCAAGGGGGTGCCAGTGAGGACATTGGGCCCGATGCATTGTGAGATTCCACATAAGGAAGAGAAAATTTGTGGGCTATATATGGGGTCTCCTTCTCCCTATGTTGACACATTTACAGCATCTCCAGGAAGCAGACCCAGCCGAGTGGATCGGGCATGGTTAGTAGTACTGGAGAATAAAACTGGGGAAGGTGGAAGACCTAAAATAGGATGATACTTACTTTTATTTCAAATTTAATATATCAATCACACATTATCTTTGATTTTGAGATGATCTAGTTCCTTGGTGAAACTTTTCAGGGGCTCGACAAAGAAGAAATATTATTATTTTGTCCCTGCTTGATTAACTCCCATCTGGCTTCTACGCTTCTCAAGCATGAAGTCCCCAAAAGTGGAAGTAGTGGCTCCCTCTGATCGTACCGGACAATAGAGTATCCTAGATCGAAGAAGAAGAAGCTTTTGGACTATTTCTAGAAACCAGAAAGGAAGGAAGAAAACATTTTGGGCTCTCATATTTCTCTAAAAGTTCAAAATAATTTTTACAAGTTGAAAATTAGTGCAAAATGATTTTTGCCTTCACTTTTACATCTTTTCCGATTTTGGATAAAAATTGAATACTATAATATATTATCTTTAATAGTATTGAAGCTTCTTCTCTCTTTCTCTCTCATCTGAATCATAATTCATCTCACTGGCCAATAGGATTCAAGTAAGTAAAATGGCAACCAATCATAATTAACTTAATACATTGATTGGCAAATATGATTAAAGGTTTCAACAACATATCATATTGCTCATTGTTGGGGATAAAATCGAGCAGCAATCACGAAGCACCACCCAGCTCATGAGCACACCAAGGTCTTGAGGCCGCCTGGTGAGACACGCTATCCCACCCAGCTCCAGAGCCCACTTGGTTCTTGAGGTCGTGTGGCGAGACGTCATCCCACATGGTTCCTGAGCCCACCAAGGTGTTGAGAATGCGTGGCGAGACACGTCATCCCACCTTGCTCCTGAGCCCACCAAGATCTTGAGAATATTGTGCGAGACACATCATCCCCAACTATGATGACCCCTTCGTTACGGCCGACGTCGCATTCTTTATTGACACGACACCACCAATAGGCCACATGGCACCCCACAGGCCAATCAAGAGCCACGGACCAACCTCGGAAAGAGGCACAACATTACTCGTCATTGCCATCTTTGGAAAGGTCATGTCTATTGATGCAGGAGCATCAGATACGATTGGACGGTCAAAATGGCAAACTTTCTAATTTTACGAATTTCTTCTAAATCTCAATTTTTACATTCATTCTGGTAATTTCCATTTTCATCGTTACATTGCTGCAAGTTTGGGTTATTTCTTATTCTTGGTGGTTGGAATAGCAACTTGCTATTTGCTCTCAACTCATAAGAGGCAAGTGGAGATTGGATTCTTCTCTCTTTGGGCACGCTGTCTTCAACATTGCAGGTGGAAGGAAGTTTCTTCTAAGCTTAGTGTTTGGCTACTATTATTTGCCATTTCAAAGAAGAAAACAACCATAATTATGGACGTGAGCTGCATTGCTATTTCCATGGTTCTATTGTCTTTTGATTTGTTTCCCAATATGCTAGTGAAGTTTCTGTTTTAATTTTCTAATTAGTAATTAGTTGTTGTTTGCTTTTTCATCATTTTGAATGTAATTGGAAGGAAGATATCTATTCATGGACATGGGCACTAGTTGCCATTTTATTCAATGGTTGTAATTGGAAAACACCTCCTTTATATGTATGCGGATGGGAGTGGAATAGTGGGTTGGTTTTTTACAATTAAAATATTGAATGAAAAGTGTTCTTTTCTTGTCGAGAAAAGATGTTTTTTAACACTTCTTTCTTGGAGCTTCCCTCCAAAATGGGTTAGCTTTTGAGCACCACAATTATCTTTTGTTATTTTTTATTGGATCATCACCGCCGTTATTGATTGCGTGTGCATCCGGCGTCAATTGGTATCAAAGCTAGGCTCTGCCGGAGTTCTATCTACTGCAGATCCAGGAAGGCGATGATTCTCTAATCTATGGAGGAATTGCAACTGGGTGAAATTCCTATCTTCTATGGCCATGGTGAGTGTGAGTGCACTACTTGGATCAAGGCTATCGAGGCGTGTTGCGAGCCATACGGATTGAGCTAGAAAGATTTGATTCGTTGTGCCAAGGAGGCCGTAGCCAATCGCGCCAAATCTTTATGGATACTCATGGAACAAGAGCGACGCAAATTGAGGAAACCACCATTCGATAATTGGGAGGAGGTACATGGTTGTTTCTTGAAAATGTTTTCACTGGTAACATATCTATAGGCCATAGATTTTCAGGCTAGAAAAATAGGTAAGCAAAAAGTCCAAAAGGCCAAGGACTTTGCTAGAAGGAAAGCCGCATGCCTTACAATTCAAAAGACATGGTGAATGTACCGGGCAAAGAGGGAATACCAAAGTCACGTTACTTCTGCCACTATTATTCAAAGTTGGGTTCGTCGGAAAATTGCCCGTGACAATTACTTGAGAATCAAATGGGCTACACATGTCATTTAACAAGCTTGGAGGAATCCAATCACTTGCCATTGTGCTTGTGAGCATCAAAATCACCAATGGAAGATCTAAGATCACCAATAGCAAATTGGAATGTACAGTAGAAAATTTGACATGCCAATTAAATGAATAATGGGAGTTGCGCCTTGGAATGGAGCGAGCTTTGCAAGGCCTTATATGTAAGTTTGAGGCCTTGATGGAACGCTTGCGGGAGTCGTTACATAAACGAACGGGTCTATCACGTGCAGGGCAAACATTGGCCCCACTTCGACAATTGTCCGACTCACAATTTTGAGAGTAGTGAAGGCTTCTTTTTGCTTTCGTTATCTGGGTTCGATGAACATATTGAGGGCAAATTCTCTAGTCGAATCAAGCTCTAACGTCCACAAAAAAGTGTCAGATTAATAGCAAGGTGGAAATATCTGATTTGTTGGAAAGGACTTCAGTTTGAAGTCGGAGCGAGTTGTGAATCTGTTGCGGCCACCCTATACTTTCTTCGCAAACCGTCAACAATACCGAATTGAACTTGTGGTCGAGTTCTTTCCAAGAAGAGGAGTCTGATGCTGCATCAGATACGATTGGACAGTCAAAATGGCAAACTTTCTAATTTTACTAATTTCTTCTAAATCTCAATTTTTACATTCATTCTGGTAATTTCCATTTTCATCGTTACATTGCTGCAAGTTTGGGTTATTTCTTATTCTTGGTGGTTGGAATAGCAACTTGCTATTTGCTCTCAACTCATAAGAGGCAAGTGGAGATTGGATTCTTCTCTCTTTGAGCACGCTGTCCTCAACATTGCAAGTGGAAAGAAGTTTCTTCTAAGCTTAGTGTTTGGCTACTACTACTTGCCATTTCAAAGAAGAAAACAACCATAATTATGGATGTGAGCTGCATTGCTATTTCTATGGTTCTATTATCTTTTGATTTGTTTCCCAATATGCTAGTGAAGTCTCTGTTCTAATTTTCTAATTAGTAATTAGTTGCTGTTTGCTTTTTCATCATTCTGAATGTAATTGGAAGGAAGATATCTATTCATGGACATGGGCACTAGTTGCCATTTTATTCAATGGTTGTAATTGGAAAACACCTCTTTTATATGTACGAGGACGGGAATGGAATAGTGGGTTGGTTTTTGACAATTAAAATATTGAATGAAAAGAGTTCTTTTCTTTTGGAGAAAAGGTGTTTTTTTACACTTCTTTCTTGGAGTTTCCCTCCAACGTGGGTTAGGGTTTGAGCACCACAATTATCTTTTATTTTTTTTACTGGATAATCATCGTCGTTATTGATCACACGCCCATCCGGCGTCATATATGGTCAGAGCTGCTCTGAAAAGGCTGAGCACACCAACGGCATCGACAACGGTACCAATGCCATCCCTCGCCGAGAACACATGGCAAACTCACAATCCAATGGACCTTCATCTATAAAAGGGAACCCATATCTATTATACAGAGAGAGAGAGAGGAGGAGGAGGAGGAGGAGGAGGAAAATGGATAAAAGAGAGGGAAAGAGCCAAGGTACGCTTATTAAAAAATTAAGTATGCTTGTTTGACCCTTTTCTAAGAGAGAATAAAGATAACCTCATTTATAGAAACATATAAACATTAAACGATGGTAAAAAACCCTTCAGAATGTGACAATGTTACTATATATACTATAACATAGTCCAGACCAGCTTAAATGTGACACTTAGGTGATCATGTTTGTAGATCAAATCATCAGATAGTGAGTGGGCCAATGCTAAAATGGGATCTAGTGGTTGTCAAACTGAAAATCAAGAACTGATCACGAAGTGTCGCATTTATGGTGTGTCAAGGATGCTAAGAGAGATCTCACCATCGGATCATCCAGGATTTGATGAGTGGTAGTTTGGTTAGATTGGATACTTAAGATAGATAAAAATTGACTTTCACCATGCTTTACCAATCCTAATCTAAACCAACTGCCTAATCTATACTAACTCCCTCTGATCAGATCTAATGTACTCTTAACAAACAAAATAAATTAACATATAGATGGTTTGCCGCCATGGAAAATTCCACTACAGATGAGATATTATAAAGAGAGGAAGGAATGGAACCGTATGGTTCATTTTCAGAAAGCACAATGTATACTAAGCTCAAAATTTGGGCTAGTTCATTCGGGATGCTACCCTTAAAATGGTAGGACTATAGAACAAGAAAAGTGAGAGATGAAAGGTTCCCAAGCGAAGGTGGAATACTTATTATGAGAAAATTAGCTCGAAGAAAAAATTGCTGAAGATTCTTGAGAGTGTTATGCTCAACAAGGATTTTTCCCGTCAGATTGTTGTACCCTAAATTGATGGCTTGGAGGTCCACTCAACGGGTGAGATTGGCTGGAATATCCCCTTCAAGGGACTTGTGGCTCATATTAAGAACTCGCAATCTGAATAAACGGCCAATATCTTAGAATATTCGGCTATTGAAGCTATTTTCTTAGAGGTAGATTACTGAAAGGAAGGTGAGATAGGATATGGAGGGAGATATTGAACCCTCCAATTTTGCCTGACGAAGGTCCAAAAGGGTGACCCTTTGTTGGTGGCGACTCCAAGTGACTCCTTTCCACTCGCATAAATGACGAGAATGATTCCATGAGCTCAAGGATGCAAAAGGATCACTACTTATTGTTGGATTAGTGATATAAAATCCCTTGGGTATTACTTCTTTAAGAAGGGGCATTCTTGGAATGTGTTAAAAGTCTACTAAAGAGGGTTTTATCTTTAGTTGGGACTCATTCTAAAGAAGTGTGGTTAAAGAGATTTTCTCTACAAGAAAAGGGATTTCTTCTCTCCAAGGGTTTCTTCTTCTACTTCCTTTGCAAAGACTTTGATCCAAGGTTATTGGGTTCTCTTATGGTGTTTTTGGGGTTGTGAAGATATTGTAAGAGAGGGTTGGTTATTTGCTTGGGTTTCAAGAAGAGGGTGTTGGTGGGGTTTTCACCATTGTTGGAGAGGTAAGGGTTTCAACCCTTGTTTGTAATTTCCCATTGTTGATAGTGAAAATTTACTTGCCGGATTGCCCGTGGAGTAGGCCAAAGTGCCGAACCACATAAATCTCTTGTGTCTTTTGCTCTCTTGTTTTCTTCATTTATTTCACTACACTCTTGATTTGTGCACATACTCGTTTGGGCTTATTCCATGGGTTGACGGAGGCTATTTTGGTATTGTTTGGTTCGAGTAGTCTCCGATAACCAGATTTCTAGCGGCAGGGTCTTGCCGCAACAAGTGGTATCAGAGCATCCGGGTTTTGTACACAAGGTATTTGTGAAATTGTTTGTGAGAGGCAAAGTTTGAGAAGATGGCGAGTCCTCGGTTTGAGGTGGAGAAGTTTGATGGGAAAAAAAAATTTGAGTCGTGGAAATTAAAAATCCATGACTTGTTAATCCAAAATGGGCAACATAAGGCGTTACTTGGAAAAGACAAGAAACCGGCATCTATGTCTAGTGATGATTGGGAGGAATTGAACTTGAAGGCTAGGTCTACTATTCGCTTGTGTTTAGCGAATGAAGTTTTATTCAACATAGCGGGAGAAAAGATGGCTGCCGATTTATGGGCTAAGTTGGAAAGCTCGTATCAAAGAAAGTCTCTCACCAATCGGATTTTCTTGAAGAGGACGCTATATTATTTGAGAATGAAGGAAGGCACAAACATATCCGAGCATTTGAATACATTCAACAACATCATTTGCCAACTTGAAAGTGTTGGTGTGAAGATGGATGATGAAGATAAGGCGGTTACATTGTTGTGTACATTGCCGGATAGTTATGAAAACTTGGTCACAACGTTGAGTTGTTCCAAGGATGATTCTCTTAGCTTGGATGATGTGTGTAGTACATTGCTTGCCGATGAACTCAGGAAAAAAATATAATTGGAGAGTTCGGGTCAAGTAGAAAATGAAGCTCTTGTGATAAGAGGGAGATCAAGTGAGCGTAGTAGCTCATCAAAAGGAACTTCAAGAAGCAAGTCCAAGTATCGATCAAAATCAAGAGGCCGATATGACAAAAATGCTTGTTGGAATTGTGGAAAGAAAGGTCACCCAAAGAAAGATTGCCGGTACAAGAAAGGTTTCCAAGAGGGTAAAGAGAAGCAAAATGTTGAAGTCAAGGATGAAGCCAATCAAGTTGAAGAGTCTACATTCGGGTTCATGGCTAATAGCAATCTCATTTTTTATCAAAATTGGATCCTTGATAGTGGTGCCACTCACCACATGTGTCCTCATAGGTCATGGTTTGCTACATATGAGCCATGTGACGGTGGTTCGGTTTTGATGGGGAATAACTCTACAAGCAAGACGGTGGGAGTTGGTACAGTGCGATTAAGGATGTTTGATGGGATGATGAGAACACTTGAGAATGTGAGGCATGTTCCAGAATTAAAGAAAAGTTTGATTTCACTTTCGGATTTGGATTCAAGTGGCTACAAATTTACAGGGCAAGACGGAGTCCTTAAAATTTCTAAGGGTGCTTTGGTTGTTATGAAAGGCATCCGGGTTGGAAACTTGTACAAGTTGCTTGGAAGCACGGTAGTCGATGATGCACACATGGTGGTGGAAAATGATGAATTCCCGGCTCGGTTATGGCATAGACGGTTGGGCCACATGAGTGAAAGGGGCATGGAAATTTTGATGAAAAAGGGTCTTATCCCTAAGATTAGCATTGGTGAAAAGGAATTTTGTGAGCATTGTATCTATGAGAAACAACATAGACGGGTTTTCAAGGCATCTAGTCATACAAGTAAAGGTATTGTTGATTACGTGCATTCCGATGTATGTGGTCCTTTGGAGGCGTCTTCTGGTGGTGCCGAGTATTTTGTTACTTTCATTGGCGATTTCTCAAGGAAAGTATGGGTGACAATGCTCAAGTCCAAAGGTGATGTGTTTATGGCTTTCACGAACTTCAAGGGCGAGGTAGAGAAGACAACGGGCATATGCATCAAGGTATTAAGGACGGACAACAGGGTGGAATATGCCTCCAATGAGTTTGTTAAATTTTACAAGGATGAAGGAATTGTTCGGCATTACACAACGGTGTATACTCCTCAACAAAATGGTGTAGCGGAACGCATGAATAGAACATTAATGGAGAGGGCTCGGGCTATGTTGAGCAATGCTAGCCTAGAGCAAGGATTGTGGGCCGAATCCGTATCAACGACATGCTATCTTGTGAATAGGTCTCCTTCAATGGCATTGGATGAGAAGACACCAAATGAGGTATGGTTCGGAACTCCTTGTGATTATTCCGATTTGAAAGTATTTGGTTGTGATGCATATGCTTTAATTTCGAGTTGTCATAGAATTAAACTTGATCCAAAATCAAAGAAATGCTTGTTTGTGGGATATGGGAAGAATGTAAAAGGGTATCGGTTGTGGGATCCAAATTCCCGCAAGATCATCATAAGTCTTGATGTGCACTTTGATGAATCCTCTGTGTTGATGAGGGGATTGGAAAAGAGGCTTGAGAAAGGAAAGTCTATTGTCGAAGATACCCGGGAATTTCAAATTCAACCTTCAAGTTCTTCGTCAAATGAGGGTGTTCCCAATGAAGATGTTCCCATGGATTTTAGTGATCAAGGTATAGAACCGGAAAATCAAGATGAAGAACCGGTTGATGATGAAGAGGAAGTAGTGGAATCTACTCAAAGAAGGTCTTCAAGAGAAAGACGTTTACCGGAACAGTTCAAAGATTATGTTGATCCAGGTACTCTTAGAGCTTTGATAGCCTTGGATGAAGAACCAAGCTCATTTCAAGATGCCATTAATAGAAATGATGCTCAAAGTTGGAAAGGGGCTATGGAAGAAGAAATGCAAGCACTTCAAAAGAACAAAACATGGGACTTGGTAGAGTTGCCAAAAGGTAGAAAGGCAATTGGTTGCAAGTGGGTGTACAAACTTAAGAAAGGAGTAGATGGCAATGTAGAAAGGTATAGGGCAAGGCTTGTTGCCCAAGGTTTTGCACAAAAGGAAGGTATTGATTTCTTTGAAATATTTGCCCCGGTAGTAAAGTTTGTCACTATTCGGTTAGTGCTTGGGCTCGTTGCAATGCATGAATTTATAGCCTCTTTTATTTTATTTTTAAAATGTATTTGACTTGTTCATCCTACTTTTCATAAACCAAATTTACTTTCTGTCGATATTTGTGTATGCAATTTGGATACTCAAACTTGTTGTATCCTCTCACTTGGTTGTATGCTGTAACTATCCATTTATTTCTCGATCTGTTGCTCAAATATCTACATAGGGTGCGAGTTAGCCTCTTCAAAATGCTTCCAAATGATCATAAGTTAAGTATACTCATTTGCATTTTCTTTTCCCTTATCTTTCGCAATTTGTGCATTTAACCATGTTTCTAATACATAATAGCTATCCATATTCTTTTTAGATAATTTTTGTGCCAAGAGGAGAGCAAGTGAACCCAAACCAAAGCTATTGAATGGTGGTAGTAGCCGAGTTTCCGAGAAGGTAAGCTTATTATAATGCTTCTACAAGTTCATGCATATTAAGTTGTATTCAAAATATTTTCTGGAAATAATTTTCCACCCTTCAAAATTTAAGTTTGCCACTCTTCAAAATAAATTGGGAATCACTCCTCCTTTTTTAATTTTGATTTCTTTGCCATAGTTCTATTTTTTCTTCCTCTGTTTTAGTATGCTTGTGTTTGCAGGAACATTCTCCTCATCAACACTTGGAAACCAGTTATCTACTAAGGCTTCCTATAGATGGCCATGCACCAAATTCTCATCTGTCTTCAAATATCAATTGTCTTTTTTAGAGGGTCGAAGCCCCCAAATTTCCTATAAGGCTTACTAATTGGCTGGAGTGTTTTCTCATGTATGCTTCCATATATGGAATCCCCTTTCAAGTTTTGTGTTTTGCCTCATGTAATGTGTAAAATAGATGCACATCATTTTGCTAATTTATGAGGAGCCTTATATGCAACTGTTGGACTCAACAGGTCAAATAGATATAAAGTCAATTCTCAACAAAATTAAGGCCATGTTGGTTTTCGATTTTGAGAATTGATTTTGCGGCAAACTAATTTAGGAAAAAAATATGAAAACCGCAAAAGGGAAGGAGTTAAAAAGAAGGTTTTGGGAGCGTGCAAGGAAGGGAGAGATATGGAATACGGAAATGGCAAGGGGGTGAGGGATTGTGGTTTAGAATGATTAAACAATAGGAAGTTTCTTTTGTGGATATTTTTGACGAGGAGATGAAATAACAGAAAGGGGGTTTTAGGGACACTAGTTCATACTTTTTAGGAGGAGAGAACTCAGTTTTGTGATGAGGACAATAAAAGGGATGAGCTTTTGGTATTTTGTAATGGTGGAATAATCAAAGTTAAAAAGAGTCTTCTAGATTATGTTCCGGATGAGACAATAGTAAAAGGGAAAACTCTTGGATTCTTTCTTTCTTCCGTCCTTTTTTTTTATTTGTACCGAGCACATGTTCTTTCCATGGCCACTGATTTGGCTTATCTTATTCCTTTTTTTCTTTCAAGCTCATAAACAAGTTCTTTCAATGCACAAGTATCTGTTCTATTTACTCATACTAGCTTACTTTGTTTTTTTCCTTTCTGGTTGTATGATTAAGCAACTTTGTGGAAATATTTGCAGGAAGCATTTGCTGTCATAAAAGGTGGTGGCCTTTCTCCTCCAGGAACCTTGCCATCTTTTGAAGAAATCAAGGAAATCATAGGATTTAATGTTGTGCCATTCCCAGTCAACAGTATTTCCGAAGCGGTGGATAGCACATCTCTCATTTCAATACATCTCTCCTTATTCCATCCTAATTCATTACAGTTCATTTACACCATGTTTTGATAGAGTGGGTTCCACAAACTCGACTCAAGCCCATCCATGCCTCAGATGGGGCCCACCATTTTGCCTCATGTTGTGAGGGGTAGGTCTTATAATCTCCGTCCAACCCATACATAGTGCGAGTCCCACCAAGCACCAGGTTACAACTAATATTTTGTGGGCTGGGGTCCCCATTATTTTACACACCATGCATAGCATGGGCCAACGTACTAGGGTGTATATATATATTGAAAATATTTTGCAGAGATTTGTATGAGTTACAGGAACATTATTGAAAATATTTTGCAGAGATAAGAATATAGAATTCAAAGAACTCTAGAAGTTTATAGGATGATCATGATTATCAGGGTGTGGATCCAGGCCTATGAGAGGACGGATCCTATAAATAGTGGTGAGTACCTCGTTTACAAGTTGTGTTTGAATTTTGTAGCTTCAAGTGCCCATAAGAGTACTATGAGCAATACAAAGCATTGTTTCCATTAGCTGTGTGCATAATTGGTTCGACTATGCATTTGTTTTACTGATGTACCATGTTTATCTCATACATGTTTTGGTTCAATTTTACATGCATGTTTTGGCCTTGACCGTTGTTCAATCACTGTTTCCACACTCAAATTTGGGGATCCTTGCTCTGGAGTAGTGAAAGTCTAGAGGAATGGGCAGATTGTGACCATTTTTGCATTTGGAAGTGGGGGAATGTATGGGCAAATGATTGTAGGAGCAGAGCACTTGCCAAAACTAGCTTAAAGGCACCAAGTTTCTTTTCATAATGAACACCTCGGGACGATGTGCTGTTCAACAACTTGTAAATTAAAGAAGCCAGCATCATTATACTCTCATAGCTATTTTTAGCTAGTTTCCTTGAATATGTTGATCTGATATTATGTTATTTTAGGGTTCTTGAAATGATCCTTCGTGTATAGTTAGTTTGTGGACTTAATGGAAATTAATAATTTCTTTGTTATCCCTCTTGTATAATCAATTTATGGATTTATGCTTTCACTCTCTTATATATGGTGTTTGTTTTAGATACTAATGCAAAACTAAGGATGGGTTGGTTTTCTCTTCATAGTGGTGTTTGTTTTGCATTCAACAGGTCCATGTACGCTATTTGGGATTTATTAAAAATTGAAAATTTAAAAAAAAAAATTATATATTTACCAGCATTCCATGTAAAACGTCGGTGAATATTATATTCACCGACGTTCAGGAAACGTCAGTGGATAATGGACCTGACAGTTGTAAATAAATTTTGTTACGTTTTTAAAATGTCGGTGGATATCAAACTTTTGACCGGCGCTCCGCTCACTAACCGTCAGTGAATGTTAATACCAACCCTATTGACTGGCGCAAGCTATACTCAACAATGAAATTCTCGTCTTCAATACCAACCCTATTACAATCGCAACTATGTCTGAATCGGTCATTACGAAGAAAAATATATCAAATAAGACAAACTCATATGCATTTAAGGATTTGACGGAGTGGTGTGAGTAAATTTATGGGTGTCGATACTAATTCCTGCAGTAAAATTACAAATAACACTTATTCCAAAGGAAAAATTGACAAAAACCCTATAACTATTTAACTATCCGAAAGAATGAGCCAACCTACCTTAATTAATATGCCATTTGAAATTTGATAAAAATTATATCCCAATGTAGCCGTAAAATAAAAATGTTGATTTGATCTTGAAACAATTGGCATATATATTTTTTTTGTAGGTAAGCTGAGAGTGAACCTCGGACTTCTTGGTTGGGGAACCAAACTTGTAACGCCCCGAATTTTTGGAAATACCAACTCGGTGCGTAGAAGAATATTACATCATCTTTCTCAAAAACTTTCATTATTCCCAAGATCTCAAATACAACAACTACGTTTAGAGGGTTTATAGAAATTATGTCTAACTTATTTCATCTTAATTCAAGACATAGTTGATACATATTTAAAACATATTTGTCCTTTAGAACAGTTCTGCATTTAACTCTAGCATTCCTCATCTTTCATCTATACTTCACCTGGGGGTTGGAACAATAAAACAAGAAAAAAAAGAAGGGGTGAGCTCAAATAGCCCAGTAGGGTATAAACAACAAGTGATGTAGAATTGTCAAGCCCATAAGAACATGATATTTTGTAGATAGGACATCTCACATTATAAACATGGAAAGAAAGAATAAGCATAACATACTTTCCAAACGTATAGAGAAAACTTACGGAACTTGATATCAAGAATTATATATATAGAATTATATATATAGACTTCATTAAGCATAGATGCTTTCATTCATAGCCATATCTCGGCCCATTCATAGCCATACTACGGCTCATAATCCTCTAGATTTACACTCTCTAGAGTCGTCTTTACCCACGTGCACATGGAGGACTATAACGCGTCCACCCGTCATCATATCATAACTCAGTCCATATTTAGAATTAGGGTATCACAAGATAAACTCTAAACATAAACATATCTCACGGAAATAAGTTTCGAGGATACAAAATAGAATTATAGCTTTATCAGTAAAATCATTTATCTGAAAGGAATGGGGTATGAAAGAAAGGATCCCCCTTGGATTCTCATCAGTTGTGGATCTTAGAAGGATCGAAACTCTTATAGCAATTGCGTATAAAGAGAATCAAAGAATATGAAATATTCACATCAAGTATATCAAAAGAGAATCAATGGAGAAAACTCTTACATATAGCAAAAGAGAATCAATGGAAGAAAACCCAGAAAACCCTTACATATAGCAAAAGAGAATCAATGGAAGAAAACCCTTACATATAGCAAAAGATAATCAATGGAAGAAAACCCTTACATATAGCAAAAGAGAATCAATGGAAGAAAACCCTTACATATATTTTTCCGGTCACAGGTTTGTTTGAGCTTACACCTTGGAGTGGATAACCTGTAAATATATTCTAATTTTATCAAATTCATGTTTTAAGGCAGTGTCCTTTCTGTCCAGGTAATGTCCATCTATGTCCAAAATAATGTTCCCTGTGTTCAGTGTTCTTTCTATTAAATTTTTAAGATCATGGGGCCCAGCATGCACTATTCATATGGACCCCACATGTTACTATTCATGTGGACCCCACAGGTTACTATGCTCAGCAGTTCACCATTCTTTGATTTAGTTTATTTCTTGGCTACTATGCTCAGCAGTTCACCTTTCTTTGATTAAAGTTTACTTTACGGTTACTATGCTAGCATTTCACCGTTCAAATAAGATGGGCTACTATGCTCAGCAGTTCGCCTTTCTTTGATTAAAGTTTACTTTACGGTTACTATGCTAGCATTTCACCGTTCAAATAAGATGATAAAACTTGCATAATCTATAGCGAGTTACCGCCTCTTATGCATGCTTTATCCTAATATTTACATAGGTGGTAGAACCAACCATATTACCCATAGTAAATACTTTAACTATCTATATGAAAGACTTACCTTGGTAGTGATGAAGTGGATTTTCTTTTTCCTTCTCCTCTCTCTTTTTCCCTCTCTCTCTTACTCTTTCTTCTCTCTCGTTCTCTTTTCTCTCTCTCTCTCTCTTTTTTTTTTCTTCTTCTTCTCTTCCTCTATTTATAGGTTATTTTTTTTCAACTACAGTCTTAAATTCACAACTACTCTCTTAAATGCTTTTACAAAAATATAGGAATAGTAAAGGTATAAATAAATGAATAGTAAAGGCTGTTTGAATAGTAACAGGATGATTAATATTATTTAATTATTATTTTCGTCGGTGAACCGCAGCTACTCATTAATGATAGTGGTTGTGGAGTGACCCACTTAACCAATGAGTTAGTGAAAGTGGTTGCGGTGTGTCCTTCTGGTAGTGGTTCCCACTAGTGATGGGTCCCGCTGGCGTTGGGTCCCGCTATTTGTGGGTCCTGCTTATTGTGGGTCCCACTGGTGGTAGGACCCGCTTGTGTGGAGCCCGCTGATGTGGGACCCACTGTTGGTGGGACCTGCTTGTGAATAGTACTCGGTGGGTCCTACTGTGAATAGTAATTTTGAATAGTTTATCTCAATAGTGAACTTGCATAGTATTTCTGCATAGTAATCTTACGTAGTATTTCTGCATAGTAATCTTGCATAGTGACTATTGTGAATAGTAATTATGAATAGTGACTATTGGTAATTTTTAATATGTGTAAGTATCTACTCATTTTTAGTTGACATCTAGGGCGGTGGTTTAGTGGTAGGAAGCCGTTCAATCCTCGCTCAGCGTTGGGTTCGAATCGCGTACGCCCCATTATGCCAGATGTCCTCATGCCCGATTAACTCGGGGAAAAATGAGTAATGGCCGATGATTACCCACCTATGAGACCATTTTTATTTATTTGTATATATATATATATATTTTTTTTTTTTACCGGTTATTACATTCTACCCCCCTAAAAAAAATTTCGTCCTCGAAATTTTGCGTACCTTAAGAAGTAAATAGATGAGGATACTTTTGTTTCATCTCCTCCTCCGGTTCCCATGTTGCTTCCTCGGTGGCTTGGCTCCTCCACAGAATCTTCACCAGTGATATTCTTTTTGTCCGAAGAATTTGTTCCTTTCGATCAAGGATTTGTACTGGTTGCTCTTCATAAGACAAATCTTGTTCCAACTGCATTGGTTCTGTTTGCAGTACATGTGATGGGTCCGCCAAGTATTTCCTTAAAAGTAAGACGTGAAACACATTGTGAACATGTGACAAGGCTGGTGGCAAAGCTACACGGTATGCTACTGGTCCAATTCGTTCAAGTATTTCGTATGGTCCAATATATCTGGGACTGAGCTTCCCGTTCTTTCCGAACCTTATCACACCCTTCCAAGGTGATACTTTTAAGAATACACGGTCACCCACTGCAAACTCCAGGTCTCGACGTCGATGATCGGCGTAGCTCTTCTGTCTGCTTTGAGCCGTCCTCATATGTTGTTGGATCATACGTACTTTGTCAGTAGTTTCTTGTACTAACTCTGGGCCTAGAAGTTTTCTTTCTCCGACCTCATCCCAACACATCGGTGTTCTACACCTCTTACCATAGAGAGCTTCATAGGGTGCACTCTCTATACTAGAGTGATAACTGTTATTATAAGAAAATCCAACCAATGGTAAGTGTTGGTCCCAATTACCTTGGAAGTCTATTATGCAAGCTCTAAGCATATCCTCCAGTGTCTGAATTGTCCGTTCGGATTGACCATCTGTTTGAGGATGAAAGGCAGTGCTGAAGTTCAACTTTGTCCCCCAATGCTTTTGTATACTCCTCCAAAAATTAGATGTGAAGCGCGGGTCACGATCAGACACAATGGATGCTGGTATGCCGTGTAAACGGACTACTTCTTTGATGTAGAGCTTCGCCAATTGATCTAAGGAAAATTTTTCTCGTATTGGGATAAAATGAGCTACCTTCGTCAGTCGATCAATGATGACCCATATTGCGTCATTTCCTTTCGTAGTCCTCGGTAGTCCCGTAACGAAATCCATTGCTATCATATCCCACTTCCATATAGGCACCTCTGGTGTTTGTAAGGCTCCCTTTGGTAACTGTCGTTCTGCTTTAACTTGTTGGCAAACCAAGCATGTAGACACGAACTCAGCAATCTCTCTCTTCATATTATTCCACCAATAATGGGTTCGAAGATCTCGATACATCTTCGTACTCCCTGGGTGTATGGAGAATGCCGAACTATGTGCCTCAGTTAGCAACTTCCTTCTTAATTCTGGATCAGAGGGCACACACAGTCTTGTGTTGAATCTTAAGATGTCATCTTTATCAACATTGAATTCGAAAAGTTTGCCTTTCCGAACTGCTTCGATCTTTCCTTGTAATTCAGGATCGTCGACTTGAGTGGCCTTGATTTTCTCCAATAGTGATGGTTGAGCAACCATCTGTGCTATGTAGCCCTTGGTTCGCGGTTCTACTATTTCCATATCCAGTTTTCTCAGATCTTGGAGTAAATGCTTTTGAGTGGTTAGCATTCTTGCCAAGGTTCCGGAAGTTTTTCTACTCAATGCATCTGCCACTACATTCGCCTTTCCAGGATGATAATGAATGGTGCAGTCATAATCCTTTAGTAACTCTAGCCACCTTCTTTGTCTCATATTCAGCTCCTTCTGGGAAAATATGTATTTGAGACTCTTGTGATCAGTATAAATTTCACACTTTTTCCCGTAGAGATAATGTCGCCAGATCTTCAGTGCAAAGATTACTGCCGCCAATTCCATATCATGCGTGGGGTAGTTTTGCTCGTGGTATTTTAGTTGGCGTGATGCATAAGCTATAACTTTATCATTTTGCATTAATACGCAGCCGAGCCCTTCCTTTGATGCGTCACTGTAGATCACAAATCCTCCGGTTGGTGTTGGTAATGCTAGCACAGGTGCACTGACGAGTCTCTTCTTTAACGTTTGGAAGCTTTCCTCGCATTCTTTGGTCCAGATAAACTTCGCGCCTTTCCGAGTTAATTTCGTTAATGGATTTGCTAATCGAGCGAAGTTTTCCACGAACCTTCTATAATAGCCGGCAAGTCCCAAGAAACTCTGAATTTCTGTTGCTGTCGTGGGTCTTTGCCATTCTTCAACGGCTTTAGTCTTCGCTGGATCCACATAAATTGCTTCTCGGGTGACTGTGTGACCCAAGAACGCCACTTGCTGCAACCAGAATTCACATTTACTGAATTTCACATACAGCTTCTTCTGTCGAAGTGTTTGTAAAACAATCTTCAGATGTTCCTCATGTTCTTAGCGACTCTTAGAATAGACAAGAATGTCGTCGATAAACACCACGACAAACTTGTCAAGATAGTCGTGAAATACTCTGTTCATTAGATCCATGAATACGGCTGGGGCATTCGTTAGTCCGAATGGCATGACAATGAACTCATAATGTCTGTATCGCGTGCGGAACGCCGTCTTTGGAACGTCTTCCTTCTTTACTTTCAGTTGGTGTAACCAGATCTGAGATCGATCTTGGAGAAGTACATGGCACCTTGAAGTTGGTCGAACAAGTCGTCGATTCTGGGCAACGGGTACTTGTTCTTTATTGTGACATTGTTCAGTTCTCGATAATCAATGCACAACCTCATTGATCCATCCTTCTTCTTTACGAACAGGACAGGAGCTCCCCAGGGTGATACACTGGGCCGGATGAATCCTTTGTCTAATAGTTCTTGCAGTTGCTTCTTTAGTTCCTCCAATTCTATCGGCGCCATTCGATACGGTCTTTTGGATATTGGATTTGCTCCCGGTACTGGCTCGATAGAGAACTCCAGTTCTCGATTCGGTGGGGCTCCTGGTAGATCGTCAGGGAATACATCCACCTACTTTTGCACAATAGGCACGTCCTCCAATTTCATCTTCTTTTTACTCGTGTCCACAACTTGAACTTGAGCGAGATATCCTTCACAGCCCTGTTTTAATAATCGTCTTGCCTGCAACGATGATATTAGTGCTGGAGTTTTGTTTCTGTCAAGGCTTTTATATACAAGTTGGGGTTGATTAGGAATAGTAAACCTGACTTCTTTCCTGTAACAGTCTATGTTGGCATGGTTTAAAGTCAACCAATCCATTCCTAATATAACATCGAATTCTAAAATAGGTAAGGAGATAAGATCTACCGATAAGTTTCTACCACAAATATCAACAGAGCATGCTCGATAAACTCCTGATGTAACTAGAGAATTTCCACCAGGCGTTTTAACAGAAAGTTCAAGATCTAACTTCTGAAGTGGTATGCTCAAATGCTTGGCAAACTTTGGTGAAATGAAAGAATGCGTAGAGCCAGAATCAAATAATATATGTGCATTCTTCGAACTTACAGACAAAGTACCTGTCACCACATCATTCGTTGCCTCCACTTCAGCAGTTGTGATAGCAAAAGTACGGGCCTGTCCCCTTGGCTGTTATTGTTGTTGTCGACCTCCTCCTACTGCTCTAGGCTTGGTGCATTGATTTGAATAGTGTCCCATTTCGTTACAATTGAAACACTTGATGTCTGGGTGAGCATTCAGAGTCTGCTTGAGGGTTGGCTGACTGTTCCGAGTCAAAGTTGGATTTTGTTCCCGTTTTGGGACCGTCTTGCAGTCCTTTGCCACATGTCCTTCCATTCCGCATTGGAAGCATTTTCATGTCCCCACGTAACAGACACCTCCATGTCTCTTTCCACATTTTGAGCAATGTTGCTGGTCTCCTGCTTCCTTGACATTAGGTCTCTTTGTTCTAGATCCTCCTGGTTGGCTTTCATTCGTTCTCTTTACGCCGGTCAACTTGTTTTTGGACTGCTGAAAGTCCAAATGTTCAATCTCCACTTTCAAAGCACATCTCACCACGGCTTCGTAGCTTTGAAAATCTAAAGCTGCTAATGCTCGCCTGACACTAGGTTTTAATCCGTATTGGAATTTGTCCACCTTACTTTGAACGTCAGTCACTAGGTGGGTTGCATATCGAGCCAGCCTTGTGAATTTTGCTTCATATTGGGAGACTGTCTCTCCCTCTTCTTGCTTTAATGAAATAAATTCTCTCACTAGCTGAGCTTTTAGTGGTTGTGGGAAGTATTTTTCGAGAAAGATTCTTTTGAATTCATTCCAACACATTGCGTTAATTTCTTCTTCGGTTTTTGTATTTCGGACTAAATTCCACCACTGATCCGCGTCACCGTCCAATCTATACGTCGCCAATCTTACACGTTGTTGGCTGGTGCAGTCAATCACCGAAAAGATCTTTTCGATGGAGTGAATCCATCTTTCAGCTTCTAAGGGATCTGTAGTTCCCGAGAAGGCAGCAGGATGTTGCCTTATAAACTGTTCCAGTATAGCTCATTCGTTTGGAAGTGGAGCAGATGGGGCTCGTTGTTGGTTCATGTTTGCTGTCATTGCTTGGGCTAGCTGTGCCAATGCAGTGGCAATGGCATCATTTCCTGCGTTGGCTGTAGGTTGTTCGTTTCTTGCTTGCCTTTTTTTGCGTGGCCTGCCACGTCCCCTCCTTGCCTCAGCCTCGATTGCAAAAATTTGTTCCTGATTCTCCGCCATCTTCATATCATAGTATCACATTAGTAATCTAAATTATAACTCATATTTAAAAGCATTCATATACAGAAGTATCACAGAAGTCATAAAGAGCACATAAGTTCTATATTAACCAACGACTAGCGGTATAGTTAACATATTCTAACTTAACATTTAGATAGGGTAAATTCTAATCCTATCTTTTTGAATCCTAATTTCCAAAACCGACTAAACTTCGCTTTGATACCAAATGTAACGCCCCAGATTTTTGGAAATACCAACTCGGTGCGTAGAAGAATATTACATCATCGTTCTCAAAAACTTTCATTATTCCCAAGATCTCAAATACAACAACTACGTTTAGAGGGTTTACAGAAATTAGGTCTAACTTATTACATCTTAATTCAAGACATAGTTGATACATATTTAAAACATATTTGTCCTTTAGAACAGTTCTGCATTTAACTCTAGCATTCCTCATCTTTCATCTATACTTCACCTGGGGGTTGGAACAATAAAACAAGAAAAAAAAAGGGGGGGAGCTCAAATAGCCCAGTAGGGTATAAACAACAAGTGATGTAGAATTGTCAAGCTCATAAGAACATGATATTTTGCAGATAGGACATCTCACATTATAAACATGGAAAGAAAGAATAAGCACAACATACTTTCCAAACGTATAAAGAAAACTTACAGAACTTGATATCAAGAATTATATATATAGAATTATATATATAGACTTCATTAAGCATAGATGCTTTCATTCATAGCCATATCTCGGCCCATTCATAGCCATACTTCGGCTCATAATCCTCTAGATTTACACTCTCTAGAGTCGTCTTTACCCACGTGCACATGGAGGACTATAACGCGTCCACCCGTCATCATATCATAACTCAGTCCATATTTGTAGACACCCCATTTTGACCATGCCCTGCACCTTCTTATTTCGTGCATAACTTTTTCAAATCAGTGTGTTTGAACCTAAATTACACCCTATGCTAGCTTAGGGCCCCACCAAGGTCCCTGTAAAATTTCGTCAAAATCCGAGCACGTTCACCTAGCGAACGAGCTAAGACAGTGTCGTATTGCAAGTTCAGAAAGGGAGGGAGGTGAAATACGTCATTTCCCATGTAAAAGAGGGCATTCTGAGGGATTCATGTTGTTTCTTTCACAGGCAATCCCTAAGAACCATTGGATTAAATCAGAGGGCTACGATTGTGCAAAGACAAAGGAATCTTTATCCCATTTTCTGCTTAGACCCCCCTGCTAGCCTAAAGGAGTTGTTGAAAATGCATTATATAGGGCTGTCTAGAGCAAGAATAGGGGTAGGGTATGAATTTATCATTTCCCTTTTGATCATCATGTTTTCTCCCCAAGACACTCCCCTGTTGAGTGAAAAAGACTCATATTTATACTAAATAGGGGTTGTCCTGAATCATAGAGGGGGTACGAATTTATCATCCACTTTCTCTTTAAAACCCATCGACTAGGGTTTGAAGAGAAGAGGATTTTCGGCAGCCGCATTTTCTGAAAAAAAGAGGGAGAGGGGCAGCTGCAAGAACGGCAGAGAGAGGAGGGATGAGGGTTTTTGGTGGCTGGTCACCATTCTCTCCCCCACGCCACCACCTCCACCACCATCACCATCTCCACCCTCCATCTGCACCTCATCCGTTACCTTCATCTCAAACCCATCCCGGCAACTCCCTCTTCTCCGGCCAACCTCCAACCAGAAATCCAATCGGTCCCCCACCACCATCTCACTATCACCTCCCATCACAGCCACCAACCCCCACCGCCATCTCAGCATCATCTTCCATCACAGCCACCATCTCTTCCACCAATTCCACCATCAAGCCTCTTCAACAGACCCCACCAAACCTTAGATCAATCTAGTACAAAGCTTAGATTTCATCTCTACCCATCTCACCTCCATTGATTCCGGCAATCTTGCCGGAATCCGACTATTCACTCTTCTCCAAACCCCAAACCCATCTCTTATTCTTCAATCAAAACCCATTTCCACACCCACCACCCAAATCCCCATTGCAACCACCATCAGAGGAGGATCGAGAAGGAGGAGAGAAACAGAGAAGGGAAGAAGGGGGTTTTGGGGAGCTTTCGCCTCCGGCACCATCTCCGGCCGAAGCTCCGCTCGGCCACCACCTCCATCAACTCCCGCCCTATTGCCACCAGCCACCATCGCCACTACCCTTGTCTCCTCTAACCCCGGTGGAAACCCATCCCCATTTTCTGGAAGATACAGAGAGAGAAGAGAGGAGTTGGAGTTTTCTTCTCCGGCATCACTACCGGAGCTCCGATCGACCACTAGCACCTTCTTCTTCTTCTTCTATTTTTTCTTTTTTTTTTGTTGTTGTTACCACCACCAAAACCACCTCTGCAACTCCCATACCCACCTCCATCGCCACTATCTGTCCTTTTCTCCATCCCGTCCACCATTGATTCCGGCCACTTTGCCGGAATCCGACCACCCTAACACCATCAGCCGCCCTTACTCTCATCATAGCCACCATCAAACCCACCTTGAAACCCATTTCACCCAAACCCTCTCAACCTTCATCTTAAAACCCATTTCCCTTTTATCCCCATCGAAACCCACATCAGCCACCACTACCCCCATCTTCTCAAACCCCACTTCGAACCTTTTTCTTCCCTTAAAACCCATCCGGCCGACCACCACCTCCCACCTCCACTAGCCACCATCTTCTCCTACCTCCCGCCATCTCTACCATCTCTTTCTTTGAAACCCTCAAGTGAAACCCCATGATCAACCTTCACATCCTCTGCAAATCAAGGCCAACTCCTTCACCCATTTTCTCCAACCCATTTCATTTATTTGACAAACCATATCTCCGATTTTGACATCCCCACCGTCCCCACGGCATTTATCTTTTCCATTTCCATCGAAGGTGGATCATCGGGAGGCGATGCCGGAGTGAGAACATCAGGGAGGTTCCGTTATCACAACTATCTGTACCTCATCCAGATCATTGTTGCAATTTTCAACAAATCCGCTTAATCTTCAATTCAGGTAGCATTTCAGGTATATCATTTTGTTTCATAATAAATTTCATTAAAATCTGTGAGGAGTGCTCTAAATTTGTTAACTTCGCAGAACTTCATGAGAATGGTAATTGCTCTTCCCCTTTCTATATTCTGCTCAATTTGGTTGTTCTTTATGATTCGTGAAAATCACTTGATTGTGTATGGTTATTATGCTGTTTGGGGATATGTGATTTTTTTTTTTTATGGATCTTGATAGTATTGTTGCTAAAAGGAAGCTTCGGCTCATGAATCTACTATAGTTTTCCTCGATTTAGCATGATGTATAGATGGGATGACATGTTCTGTTTTTAGTGTACAACGCACTCTGTTTTGGTGTACGAGAATATTCCTCCTTTCCCATAGAATATGCAGAAAAGATTTTGTTATGAATGATGGAAATGTGTTTGTTTGAAGGTAGATACACTTGATATTTACATCACTGAGAGGTTAAAATGCTAGTGAATGACAGCATCATGTCTGTTGATCTGCCATAATTAGCTCGGTTGTAAGTATAAACCAACATTGCTGATGCCTTAACTTCCACTCAATACTAATCAGTAAGGCTATCTAATGTGAATAGATGCATTTTATATTATGGTCGGCGATGAAGGCGCTAGCCCAAGCCCATCCTTAGGGGACTTGCTCAGTCCAAGTAGCATACCCCTCCTTTGTATATAGGAGACTTGCCCAGTCTCATCAGATGTTTACGTCATTTGTGTCTCGGAGACAAGTCTTGTCTCATATAGAGAGTTTTCCCTTTAGGAGGCTTACCTAGCCTCATGTTAGAGTGGCCTCCTCTTTTAGAGCGAGTCCGCCTTTAGAGTTGTTTTCATTCATCTTCGTTTGAGACTAACTCAGTCTTATTAGAGCCTTCAGTGCTAGGGATCTTAGATCCTTTTCATTTTTTCTTGGGGCACCAGTTACTTGTTGTGGATCGTCTCTTTGAGGCGTTAGTTGCTTGTTCGGGGTTTCCCCTTTTGGATTTAGGGCTTTGCCCTAGTTTGTGGTTGTTCTTGCGTGTTCCCTTTAAGATTGAAAACATTTAAAGGTTTAGAGCATTGGAAAAACTTTAAAATCCAAAAACATTAGAAATTTGAAACTCAAAAACATTTGAAAACTTTAAAAATATCAAAAACATTTGAAAAACATAAAAAACCTTGAAAAAATCTAAAGTGTTGAGTGTTTCTTTTAGAAGCGTAGTTTGAGAGTTTGTTTCGAACTACGTTGGCTTGATCCTCTTCCACGAGGTACGTAGTGCAGCTTGGGATTCATGTCCAAAGTCCAGCCAAACTTTGTAAATAAATGTTTTAACCCTTTTTCTTCAAAACCTTGTTTTCAACAAGATCTTCCTCTAGAGTTAGGAGTTTGTCCTAGATAGAGAGTTTTAAGGTTAGGAGTTTGTCTTTGATTTGTTGTGTGCTTGTTGTGTGTTTGTTTTAGAGTTAGGGGTCTGTCCTAGCTAGGAGCGCCTCCGTCCGGTCAGTTGGCGATCCACATCACCGATTGATGACTAGAATAGGATGCGTTAGTCACCCTTTTATTTTCCTTAGGAAATACAGCCTAGTTACACATAGGTTGTAGGAACCACCTGCATTAGCTTAGGGCTAACCTGCATTTAGTTAGGGCATATAGGGTGTCCTAAAATCTACAATTCATTGGAATTTAAATAATCGTTCGAGAAGCTTTAATAATTAGTCCGGTCTTTTAGATCGAGTCTAAGATGAGGTCTAGGTGTCTTAGGCATCCTAGTTTAGAATAGGTGTGAAGAACTATGTTGCCTTGATTCTCGTGGAGGCGGGGATACGTAGGCTTCTTTGGATGAATATCAGACCATCCGAGGACTCGGGCTAAATCGTTTAGAGTCTTAGGGTTCGTTGTGTTGTTATGTTGTATATTGTGTTGTGTCTTCTTACTTTCTTGTGCAGACCTTATACCTATAGTTGTAGCATGCATGTGTTCGTCCACCAGAACTTAGACACCTGTTAGCCATGTCACTCATAACCTAGCTGTCATTAGGTGGCACCTCTTTCATTTTTTTTTATGTGCTTATTATTTCTATTCTCAGGAAACGCATGCTTAAATAGACGACTCCTGATGATTGTTCCCATTTCACATGATTTTTGCCCAAAACTCTTCGAGGTTAATAACAAATGGCATAAGAGACCAAGTGTTCGCACTCGGACGAATTGGGGGTGCTCTTCGGACCTTCTTCATTCGTCATCAGGCACGGACCTTTTGTATCTCTGGTTATCCATTGCAAACAGAGCATTTGTTTTGGTTCCATGGCACATCCATGGATGACGACTCTGAGTTATTCTCAGATATATCTTGGTTTCGAGCCCTGGCTCCGGATCAGGATATATCTCTTTCTTTTTATATCGCCACTCATGCTATGCTGTGAGGGTGGCAACAGTTTCGAGAGTTCCTTGGTAGAGCTCTCCTTCATGTTGTGGAGATCCAGAGGTTGTTAGGGACCCGTTCCCTCACCGTCCTCGGATCGGGGTCCACAGTATTCAGAATTAGGGTATCACAAGATAAACTCTAAACATAAACATATCTCACGGAAACAAGTTTCGAGGATACAAAATAGAATTATAGCTTTATCAGTAAAATCATTTATCTGAAAGGAATGGGGTCTGAAAGAAAGGATCCCCCTTGGATTCTCATCAGTTGTGGATCTTAGAAGGATAGAAACTCTTATAGCAATTGCGTATAAAGAGAATCAAAGAATATGAAATATTCACATCCAGTATATCAAAAGAGAATCAATGGAGAAAACTCTTACATATAGCAAAAGAGAATCAATGGAAGAAAATCCTTACATATAGCAAAAGAGAATCAATGGAAGAAAACCCTTACATATAGCAAAAGAGAATCAATGGAAGAAAACCCTTACATATAGCAAAAGAGAATCAATGGAAGAAAACCCTTACATATATTTTTCCGGTCACAGGTTTGTTTGAGCTTACACCTTGGAGTGGATAACCTGTAAATATATTCTAATTTTATCAAATTCATGTTTTAAGGCAGTGTCCTTTCTGTCCAGGTAATGTCCATCTATGTCCAAAATAATGTTCCCTGTGTTCAGTGTTCTTTCTATTAAATTTTTAAGATCATGGGGCCCAGCATGCACTATTCATATGGACCCCACATGTTATTATTCATGTGGACCCCACAGGTTACTATGCTCAGCAGTTCACCATTATTTGATTTAGTTTATTTCTTGGCTACTATTCTCAGCAGTTCGTCTTTCTTTGATTAAAGTTTACTTTACGGTTACTATGCTAGCATTTCACCGTTCAAATAAGATGGGCTACTATGCTCAGCAGTTCGTCTTTCTTTGATTAAAGTTTACTTTACGGTTACTATGCTAGCATTTCACCGTTCAAATAAGATGATAAAACTTGCATAATCTATAGCGAGTTAGCGCCTCTTATGCATGCTTTATCCTAATATTTACATAGGTAGTAGAACCAACCATATTACCCATAATAAATACTTTAACTATCTATATGAAAGACTTACCTTGGTAGTGATGAAGTGGATTTCCTTTTTCCTTCTCCTCTCTCTCTTTTTCCCTCTCTCTCTTACTCTTTCTTCTCTCTCGTTCTCTTTTCTCTCTGTCTCTTTTTTTTTTCTTCTTCTTCTCTTCCTCTATTTATAGGTATTTTTTTTTTCAACTACAGTCTTAAATTCACAACTACTCTCTTAAATGCTTTTACAAAAATATAGGAATAGTAAAGGTATAAATAAATGAATAGTAAAGGCTGCTTGAATAGTAACAGGATGATTAATATTATTTAATTATTATTTTCGTCGGTGAAGCGCAACTACTCATTAATGATAGTGGTTGTGGAGTGACCCACTTAACCAATGAGTTAATGAAAGTGGTTGTGGTGTGTCCTTCTGGTAGTGGTTCCCACTAGTGATGGGTTCCGCTGGCGTTGGGTCCCGCTATTTGTGGGTCCTGCTTGTTGTGGATCCCACTGGTGGTAGGACCCGCTTGTGTGGGGCCCGCTGATGTGGGACCCACTGTTGGTGGGACCTGCTTGTGAATAGTACTCGGTGGGTCCTACTGTGAATAGTAATTTTGAATAGTTTATCTCAATAGTGAACTTGCATAGTATTTCTGCAGGGTAATCTTACGTAGTATTTCTGCATAGTAATCTTGCATAGTGACTATTGTGAATAGTAATTATGAATAGTGACTATTGGTAATTTTTAATATGTGTAAGTATCTACTCATTTTTGGTTGACATCTGAGGCGGTGGTTTAGTGGTAGGAAGCCGTTCAATCCTCGCTCAGCGTTGGGTTCGAATCGCGTACGCCCCATTATGCCAGATGTCCTCATGCCCGATTAACTCTGGGAAAAATGAGTAATGACCGATGATTACCCACCTATGAGGCCATTTTTATTTATTTGTATATATATATATATATATATTTTACCGGTTATTACAAAACTTCTCACCTATTGAGCTCCGAGACCCAGCAAGTGAATTTTGTGAGGCCTAAATTAGTAAATTTGTAGTTTTCTAATGTCTTGACCAAGGTTGCCAAGGCGGGAATCGAAAGCGGGATTCGATTCGGGATTCGAAAGCGGGAATCGAAGGCTCCTGGGATGGTGGGAAGCGGGAATCATGGGTTTGCTAGAGAGTCGACAGGGATTCGTAGGTGAATCGTCGGGGAATTGTCGGGGATTCGCCGGGGAATCACTGAGAGTCGTGGGGAGTTGGGATTCGCTGGGGATTCGCAGGGAATCGCCTGGGAATCGGGGTTCCTATAAAGTGGGAATCGGGGTTCCCCAAAATCGGGGATTCGAATCGAATCACGGTTCGGATTCGCGATTTGGGGATTCGCGAATCTCCAACTCCAGGTATGAATCTTGCTTCTCTGGTCTTGACACCTTGAGAAGCTTTCCCAATATGTCATCTTTATAGTTTCAGAACATGCCTAGATCATCCAGGTAATAATTAGTTGATAACACCCATAAAATAATTAGTGATCGCTAATCATTTTGGAAATTGATTTTGAGTCCACAACTGATTATTTTACTCAAATTTAAACAATTTTTGGCACAATAATCAGTTTTGGCGTCAACAATCAGTTCTCAAAATCCAAAATGAACCGGGCCCAAGAAGAAACAAACAAGATTACGTTGTTCTTGTTCAAAGATTGGATTGTGGAAGCCTCTCTGAAAGCAGGCATTGAAATACCCCAAAACGCCCCCAAATGAAAATACGTTCAAGGGAGGGGTAGTTTGGTCAAGTGCAATCGTATCTAATTAGGGTTTCTAAAATTTGAGTTGAATTAGGACTCTTAAGTGGATCTATAAATATAAACATGAGACCAAAAATCCTAGAGGGAGATGTGTGGACATTTTGGGAGAAGTGGAGGATTTAGAGAGAGGAGGAATTGATCTGGTATGTGACTCGATTTTGGGTCTTGATTCTTCTTTCTTTAGTATTTAATTGTGCTTTATCAAATAATTTTATTTAGAAAAAACAGGCGCATGACCCAAGTGGGCCATCCCATGCAGACATCTCGGAATTCATGGGCCGTGCCGGCCCGGCCAATTTGAAAATAATGCCATGTCATGCTGTGCCTGGTCCGCATTCCACTGTTTTGTGGGCCCTGCCGGACAGGGCCTGTTTGACCATGCGTGTCTTTCTATGTGACTTGACTTGTTTGTTGACTCGGAAAAC
This sequence comes from Tasmannia lanceolata, assembly GCF_043159265.1. Classification (NCBI taxonomy): domain Eukaryota; kingdom Viridiplantae; phylum Streptophyta; class Magnoliopsida; order Canellales; family Winteraceae; genus Tasmannia; species Tasmannia lanceolata. The sequence goes on along the minus strand of NW_027518684.1, from coordinate 27,891,534 downwards.
GCACGAGCAGGACTGATATATTAATGAACATGCATGTCTTTCTTTCCCAAAATATCACTAGACTTGACTTACTTGTGGACCTCCTTGTGGACTTGACCTGATCGTTACCTCTGTTTGCAAAGCAGAAAGACTCACCTCAACCTCTGGATCAGTCTTAACTTCATTTTGGATTAGGTTATATGTTTTTGTACACTTTTCCCCAATTAATGAGAGGGATAGGGATGGAGATGTTTCTGGAGTTGTTTTGAATTGATATTACCTTGGGGAGGTTTCGCATTATGGTTAAGAGAATAAGAAACAATTTTGGATTCAAAGAGGAGTGTCAGGGAGAAACTCTTGTAAACATAACCTCAAAGATAGTGAAAACTTCTCATGAAATCTGTAAAAGTAGCATATTGCCAATTTCTAAGCAAACCGCATTGTAAGATCCCACATCGGAAAGGGAGGAAAAGTTTATGGGCTATATATGTGCGTACTTCATCTCCCTGTGTAGACGTGTTTTCAGCATCTCCAGGGGCACGGTTAGTGCTGCTGAAAAACAAAAGCAGAGAGGGTGGAAGACTCGGAACCAGACAATATTTACACCGCGGGGTTGAGGTGTTACAATCAAGTATTTTCTTCCTTTATCTTGCTTTCTCGAAATTAATGTTCACACATAGCTTCCACATGCATTAGAAACTTTTGTGTATCTGTCATTTCACATCTAATGAAGGAAAGGAGAACCAATAATTTTTTTTAAGCCTGAAATTCTTCACAAATGTCTCGGGGCGCAAAAAAATTTGTTAGGACTTAAAAGAGTGATACATTGTTCTTGAGAAACACTTCAAGGTCTCTAAGACTAATATAGTAATATAAAACAGTTTCACACTTAACACATAAGTGGAATCTTATCAAGGAAAAACTATCATCCTCGGATCGTATGATGACAATATATCTCATCTACTCGCTCCTCTGGATATATAACCGCCACCTCATCTGCCGTTCTACTACTTTTGCGATGCCTTCTATTTTGACGGACTGATATCCGTTGCCAAATGACTATAGCAACGGACTTTCTACCTTTTGACGTGGGATTTAGTCCAACGCCAGTACTATATTTCTTTTTGTGGCAATGTACCAAGACAGTATGATGGATCCAAACATCAATTGATAGGAATTGGGCATAACATTTGGTCCGTATTCTGAGGTCCAGAATTAATTAATTATGATAACGACAAAGACATGGCCACAAAATCTGATGGTTCAATCATAGATCGAAATGGTATGAAAATAATACTCATGTTTTTTCCATTTATGTCTTTTCACAAATCAAAATTTTGCAAAATTTGAAAACCTTAATCAATGACAACCATTTCATTGCCTCTTTTGAAATCCCTCTAGGCAACCCAAGAGGGAGGTGAATTGGGTTTATTAAAAACTTTCAAATAATTAATTTTGAAAACAATCTTACCCTTGTTAATTAGAAATGAAAAGAAAACGACAAAGGAAAGGTATTACCGTTCACCAAGAGAGATAGAAAGAAGAATATAAGAGACAAAGTGAAGAAGCTTTGACCCCAAATTTTATAGTGGTTCAGTCATCAACTATGAGGCCTACTCCACTCTTCTCTAGTTTATCTTCTTGAGGGTTCCACCATCTTGATTCTCTTGACGGCCAGATCCGAGCCATGTAAAAGCCGAGCTCCAAGCTCCAAGAGGTTTAACTAGGGTGACCTTTCCACCACTTACAGCTTTGATGAAGAGAAGAAGAAGATACAATAAATTTGCCTCCTAGTAGGCTTGTTGAACAGTGAAGAACCCCTCAAAGAATCTTGCAAAGATTACAAGTTGAAGGCTTGATCCAAACTCCAAAAATTTGCTAAGATTCAATGTCACTTAGGGTTTGCAAAGAGAGACCATCAAATCTCAAATGAATTTTCAAGTTTGTATGTGCTTTGGGCTGAAAATAAAAGCATTCATTGCAGTAATAAATGCCCAAAATCATATATATATATATATATATATATATATATATATATATATATATGAGGAAAATGATTGTGAGCTTGAAGCTCATATAGCTTATATGAGCTTGAGGGCCCAAACACATGTAGGCCCACATTGTTAGGATGATCCAAAGCATTCATTTGAAAAGCCCTTACATAGATAGGGTGTGTACAAAAAATCAGCTCCATAGGATCATCCTAACCCATCCAAAAGTGGAGGCCAAAATGGACAGACACCGTTTGCCACAAATCAGCCCATTTTTGCCTTCCGCTTTTGGAGGGGTTAGGATGATCCAATGGAGCTGATTTTTGATACACACCCTATCTATGATGGGGCCTTGCAAATGAATGGTTTGGATCACCATAAAAAATGTGGGACCCATGTGTTTGGGCCCTCAACCTCATATAAGCTATTTGAGCTTCAAGCTCACAATCATTTTCCTCTATATATATATATATATATATATATATATATATATATATAGAGAGAGAGAGAGAGAGCCATCGATTCTCTCCTGAGTTGTGATAGAAATAGGGAGAAAATCCAGAAGAAAATAGAAGTGTACAAAAATATCTCTGACTATAGAGAGGGCATGTATTAGAAAGAAATTGTTAAAAATGAGAGAAACTGGGAGGGACGATTTTCCCAATAATAGAGAGAGAGAGAGAGAGGGGGGGGGGGAGACGTGTAGATTGGGATGAGGGAGGAATTGTGAAGTTTTAGAGGGGTAGATGGATAGAGTGGAACGGCTGGGATGTGTTAAAACGACAGAGTTTTCAAATAATTCAAAAAATTCATTATTTTCTCTTCTGCTATATAGTAGTAGATATATATGTGTGTGCGTGTGTAAAGAAAGACTACCTGTTTCACACTGTCAACGTCTCTCGTGGTAGACCGAGAGGTCTCTACCGCCCAACTAGTCATTGGGCTATTTTAAAAAACCAACTTTGGTGCTCGCGGTAGACCTAGGCCGCAGTCGACCGAGGTTAGTAGACTGAGCGGGTTGGGTAGACCGACTAAGAACAGTTTGTTTCTATTTTGTTTTCTTCTAGTGATCTCGCGGTAGACCGTGAGGTGCGGTCGACCGAGGAACGGACATTTAAACTTTTTTGTTTTAAAACCATTTTAATGATTTCCAATGTTTAAGGGCTTGGATTTAACTTCACTTTTAAAAACATTGGGACTTGAAAATGTGCCTTTAAACCTTGGTATCCTAAGGTAGAATGGATAGTACATTTTAAGCATAAACTCCCCTCTTAGACTCCAATTCTTCATTAGTAGTCCACCTTGGTTCTTTGACTTGCATATGAACTCCTTTTCTTTGACTTGTCCATTTTACTTCCTCAACTCTTTGAATGTCTTCAATTAACTTCTGGAGTGGGTCATCGTTAATGGTTCATCTTAAAGATTGACTTTGATACTTGTGCAAGTTGTTATCTCATCAATATCCTGTCATATACACAAACACTTACAAAGCACATTAGTCTAGTTAATCAATTTGGGTTTGTGAGTCAACAAAACCTAGGTAAATATTGAATCTTTGGGCTAACACTTTTCATTTGTGGTGATTCCTCCCTCTCACTCTCTAATGTTTTCCCTCTTCCCTCCCCTAACTCTTTGCCCTAAATATATACAAGGCATGTAGGACCTAGGACACTCTATTGAACAGTTGGATTCGGAATAGATCGTGAAGTATAATCAGAAAATACATCTTAGAGTCACTACAAAAACGACCAATAATGAATTCGAATGGATTGAGACCAATAATGAATTCGAATGGATTGAGACCAGTAATTAGGTTGATCAGATTCGAAGTGGAAGGTTGGTCGCCTTAAAATCACCTGTCACTTGAATAAAATTATTTTATACATTCCTTATGCCTGTTTGTCCCTTTTCTGAGTTTGAATAAAGATAAACTCATTTATAGAAACATATAAACCCTAAACAACATGACAATGTTACTTTATCTACTGTAACATTGTCCATACCAACTTAAATGTGATACTAAGGTGATCATGTCTATAGATCTAGTTGGCCGCTGCTACTTACATTCTTTGCCTTTGGTACAACATTGTTTGGGCTATGTAATCCATTGATGAAATCATCAGATAAAGAATGAGCCAAAGCCAAAATGCAATCTAGTGGTTGTCAAAGAGAAAATAAAAAACTAATCACCACAAAGTCTTGCATGTATGGTGTGTGTCAACGATGTTAGAGAGCGATCTCACCATTAGATCATCAAGGATTAGATGAGAGGTAGTTTGGTTAGATTAGGTACTTAAGATAGATAAAAATTGACTTTCTCCATGCTTTTACCAATCCTAATCTAAACAAATTGCCTGTCTGTACTTACTCTCGCGCATCGGATATAATGTACTCTTAACAAACAAAATATAATAACATTTATAGCAACAGTAGTCCATGCTTCAGAAAGGTAAAAATTAGTAGAAAAAATATTTAGGCAAGAGTAAGTAATTTTAGTAACTACCAAAAATAAGTGATTTTTTGAAACTTTATGTAAGCTTTATGGAAATTTTGCTAGTTTTTTTTTTCCATTTTTTATTTTGAAATTGTTTAATATTATTTTAAATTTTTTTTATTTTTACGACTTGCAAGATTAATCTCAAATCCAAACTTTGTAACAATATGCATAACCATTTTCTCCAGGAATGTACCACATAGGAGGCACACCGTATAGAAGGAGGCGTACTGCACATAAGAAGCTTGGGATACAACAAGAAGCAAGCTGTAAAATGAAGGGCCAATACTAAGGGAAGGATCCTACACCAGAATGAACTTGGCATATAAAATAGAAGGAAAAGTCACAAATATGAGAAAACTAGAATATTATTGAGAAGGCGACGACAACTACGAATTGTACTACTACCCACAAAACACATAATCTTGCACTAGATTATAAGTTTACAACACAAACGTTTAAATTGAAATGATAATTATTATTTCATGGACATGCAGAAAAGCTTTCATCGCATAAAGGTTTCCTATAGTTAAAAGCATATTCATCCTTATTAATTGGAGAGGTAAGATGGACCTTCACCATTTAATAAGGCCCTGTTTTGTTTCTCTCCATGGATCCCAACAGCTTGGAATCTCTCTCTAATCGCATACATTTCCTTAGAAACATCTCCCATCTGCATTCGTTCTCTCAGCAATTCTGTAGAACACGCAATTCCAATCCTCACCAAAGACACCAAGCATGCTCGTAACCGGTGCATCTTATCTCTGTAACTCCTAGCATCGTTGGCACCTCTTTCTTCCTCATCTTCTAATTGTAGTATTGGATCTAGAATCTCTATCGTTCGATCAGGAAAAGCCATCTCAGCAAATTTGTGAAGGCTTAGGCCATCCCTAAACATGTCATCTGTAGGGCACTTTCCAGTGAATAACTCCAATAGAAGAATCCCATAGCTATACACGTCTCCGGATGTGGAAACATGGCCACCTCTCCCATATTCTGCAATTTCACATATACTCTTGCTATGATAATGGAAGCTTTATACCATTTAGAAAGTAAATAGGAGACATGGTTTTCAGAAGCAAGAAGGGGAAATTTTAGGTTAATGAAATAAATGATTCAATTTATTTCTGAAGAATTAGTAGATGACCTACAATCCATGACTGAAGTAAAATTTAATACAAATTAGGTCTGTATTGCTAACCATAAATTCCGGCATTTCAGTTATTATCCAATTTGATTCAACTTTATTTTTTTATACGTAAACCTATTGACTCATCAATGGAAGTAAAATTTCTCAATGTGCTTTCGCTAGAGGAAGCCACCACATTGAGTCCACATGCAAAAGCAATACAAAAGTTAATTAAAACTCTCATATTAATTTTCCTAGGAAATTAACAAAAATACCTTAGGATTCATTTAATTTGCAATAATTCAGCAAAATTATGTTTAGTTTCTAAAATCACCAAAATTAAAAAACTTCTATGAATATTTCTACCCATTTTACACAACTAAAAATAAATTTCTATTTTCTTAGCAATATTAAGAGACAGCACTAAATGATAAAAACAAATACGGAATAGAATCTAGCCATCAATCAATGAATATAAAACAAGGTGACTTCTTCCCATTATCAAAACATGCTCGCATAGAAATATTCTTGTTTATTCTTAAAGATGGTTAAGCGGTAGCCGTTGTCTGTCAAGATAAATTCTAATGGTTTATTTTATATCCTACAACGAAACATGTATGTCAATATTGCATACACAAGATCCACATAGCCTTAGTCTGATAACGAATTATTGTAACATAAGTAAGGTAAAAGATGACACTTTACAATTTTCATTTTTTGTGTAATACTTGATATTTACTTCATTTTTGAAATAATTAACTAGCAAGATTTTCCACAAATCCTAACATGCATGTTAACTGATCTCGTGACTTGCATATAGAAATCGTAGTGTTACATATACCAAAAGGGTTTCTTATTTTTAGGTGACTTTCTGGTCTTCATACGCATATCTTTGTTTTTTTAGTACAAGATGAAAATTAAAAATCCTATCTTTGGGCTTTTTTAGAGAAATGATATCATGACTACCATATTTTGATGATTGCACTCCTCACATTATTAAAAAGTACAGTACGGCCCGCACCACAGGATGATCCAAACCATCCATTAGATGGGCCACAGCCTAAATAGGTTGTGCCCCAAAAATCATTTCCATTGGTTGATCCTAACCCTCTGATCTATAGAGGGACTGAATATTAGAGGGTTGATATTAACCCTCTATAGATCGGAGGGTTAAGATCAACCTATGGAAATGATTTTTGGGGCACAACCTATTTAGGATGTGGCCCAGCTAATGGACGGTTTGGATCATCCTATGTGAGGAATGCAATCATCAAAATACAGTAGTCGCGATATCATTTCCCTTTTTTAAATATACAAATATTTTTAACTACTAATTTATTTTGTTGAAAGTTGTTAATTTAGGCTTTTTGTACAATATTAGCCATTTTAAACTACAAAATAGTCCATGGAACTCATCTTAAAATAAAAAGAATGAATAAACAAATAAAATTGTTACCTGGAGCGATGTACCCAATAGTTCCCTTTAACCCAATTGTGCTGCTTTGCTCTTCAGAGGACTTAGAAGTGATTCTTGAATAGAGCTGGGCTAACCCAAAATCACACACATGGGCATTCATGTGTTCATCAAGAAGAATGTTGCTTGGCTTTAGATCACAATGAGCAATGGGAGTATGGCAATGATGGTGAAGATATTCCAGCACAGAAGCAACATCAATTGCTATGTTTAGCCTCTCATTGAAGTTCAAAATCCTCAATTGATATTGCTCATCTAGTTTTGGATGCAACCACTCCTCTAGACTCCCATTGGGCATGTACTCAAAGACAAGAGCTTTGAAATCATTACCTCCAAAATCCACACTTGAACAAGAAGTAATGATCTTGACAAGATTTCGATGACGAATGTTTCTTAGTGCTTTGCACTCAGCCATGAAACTCTTCGAGGCTCCACGTAATTGAAGGTTGAGAACCTTCACGGCAACAATATTTTCTTCACCTCCAAGAATTCCCTTGTACACTGTCCCGTAACTTCCGACTCCTATCAAATTTTCCGAACTGAACCCACTTGTTGCTTGATAGAGCTCCGCGTAGGAAACATTTAAATGTTGACCCTCTATAGAAGTTTTGGGGGATGGTTTCTTCCTTAACTTTCTTAACCAGTAAAGAGCCGCACTGGCACAGAAAAAGAAAAAGAAACATAAAGCCGCACTTGCTACTGAAACGATCACTTTAAAAACAAGTGATTTTCTTTTCTTATCATTATCCAGGATGGGGCATGGATCCAACTTTAATGCTGGGATACCTCCACAAAGATTACCATTTCCAATGACTGAAATAGCACTTGCATTTCTAAAAACGCCTTGTTTTGGTACTTCACCTTGTAAATTATTGAATGACAAGTTTATATACGTCAAAAGTGCCAACTCTTCAAGATATTTTGGAATCCTCCCGGAGAAGTTATTGTACGAAAATCCAAGGGATTGAATTGCTTTTAAACCACTCAAAGAAGAAGGAATGGTCCCTTGAAAGGAGTTGACATCCATATAAAGTTCTAATAAGCTCTCACATTCACCAAGGGTATATGGAATTTCACCAGACAATTTGTTACTCGAAACATCCAACATTGCTAGATGTATCAAGTTACCGACATCTAGTGCGAGGGAGCCGGTCAATGAATTGTGAGACAAGTCAAGTGCTATTGATAGGGAAGAAAGGATGATGACTTGTCTCGGTATGGCACCACGAAGGTTATTTTTAGAAAGATTCAATGTTTCCAGTTTCTTACAGTTTCCTAGGGCTGAAGGTATGCTTCCTGTCAGGTTGTTTTCATATAACGTGAGCAGGTTTAATTGGGTAATGTTACCGATGGAAGATGGGATTTGTCCTGACAGCATATTTCCCTCCATGATCATTCTTTGCAAGCTCCGCAACTTCCCTATTGAAGTTGGAATAGTACCCGTGATCAAGCTTTTGTATACACCCAAGTACTCTAAGTTAACGAGATTTCCAATGTGACTAGGGATGCTTCCAACAATTTGGCTAGCTCCTAATTGTAGCCAAGTCAGGTGAGTCGAGAGATTGGCTATTGAGCTGGGTAATATGCCTCCAAAATGATTCATGCTTAGATCCACTCTCTCTAGATTACTACAATTAGTCAAAGAAGTGATAAAACTCAAGTCATCGGCTTTTCCAGTTCCAAACTGATTACCCCATAAATTGATCGTGGTCAGATCTTGTAGGCCACCAAGATATTCCGGCACCGGCCCGCTAAAGTGGTTGTCATCTAATCCAAGACATTGAAGCCAAGAAGCATTGGATAATGAGATTGGAAAGTGTCCTGTAAATTGGTTCACCCCTAGAAGCAGAAATTGGAGTTTAGGGAGAGAGATTCCTATGTCGAATGGAAGGCTCCCATATAGTTGGTTCTTTGCCATGGCAATTCTCTCTATGGACGAGATATTATAAAGAGAGGAAGGAATGGTACCGGATAGTTTATTATCAGAAAGGGCAATTGATATCAAGCTCTGAATTTGGGCGAGTTCACCCGGGATGCTTCCCTCCAAAGGGTTGGAGTATAGAAGAAGATCAGTGAGAGATGAAAGGTTCCCTAGTGAAGGTGGAATGCCTCCTATGAGAAAATTATGACCTAGATCCAATTCCTTGAGATTCTGGAGAGTGCTAAGCTGGACAGGAATTTTCGCTGACATATTGTTGTACTCTAAAGTGATGACTTGGAGGAGCGTACAGCAGCTGAGATTGGATGGAATTTCCCCTCCAAGGGAATTGTGGCTCATATTAAGAACTCTCAGTCTGAATAAACGGCCAATTTCTTGGGATATTTGGCCGCTGAAGCTGTTTTCTTGGAGGAAAATTACCCTAAGAAAGGTGAGGTTGGATATGTAAGGAGATATAGAACCCACTAATTTTTGCTGACTAAGGTCCAAAAGGGTGACCCTTTGATGGCGATGACTGCAAGTGACTCCTTTCCACTCACAGAAATGAAGGGAATGGTTCCATGAGCTCAAGGCTCCAAGTGGATCACTGCTTATCCCATGCTTGAAGGCAAGCAAAGACATTCGGTCAGTTTCATTTCCTAGTAAGGTGGTGGCAGTGGCAGTGGCAGTGTAAAAGGCGAGATTTACAAGGATGATAAAAGACCAAAAGACATACAGAGTCATACCTGGTAGCTCCATTTGGGTGAGAGCTCTTCTTGTGCCACCGACCAAATACATGATCTCTTTCTACCAATGTTATTTCATATATACAGAGAAATGTAGATGCATTTCCTCCTTATCTGTTAGGCACAAGAGTCACTAAGTCCTAGCTTTCTTGACTTGAGTCGCCGAGTGGGCCATGGGACGGAGTATTGTCTCAGTCATGTTATGGTCAGAAAGACCTTGAAACAGTTCATTGTTTTCCATTGTATACCATACTCATGGTCATATGTACACCAATTGGGGTTGTGATTTTAAGAAAATCCACATACAAAATAATAAACAGAGTAAGAAAATTACTGGGAAATGCAGCATATAAAAAATACAAATATTTTTTATAGAATTACAAGGATTAAAAAACAAATTGAAAATCCCTTTACAAAATTGCAACACTTAACTTTTCTCTCAAAATTAATATATCAATCACACACTATCTTTTGATTTTGTCATACAAGTTATTTTGATTTGGAAAGTATTATTTTGCAATGGCTGAAAGATGGTGGAGAGACGATTTCACATTCTTATTCCTTATTTGTAACGGTGGATTTACAGCTAACGATTTCTCCACATTTATGGTGCTGAAAATCGGAGGGAGAACCATTGTCTGCATATCATTTGTAGAGACGGGCCTACTCGAATGGCCTTCACCCATCAAAATATGTGTAAAATGGTGGGCCCAACCCTATGCATGGGATTGGGTGCAGATCGGGGAACCCAACAATTCAAAAAAACATGAGGTAAAATAATGTTAGGCCCCACTCTATGCATGGGTTTGAGTGGAGTTGGTGGGACCCAACCTGACCCACTCCGTCAAAACAGAGTAATTTGGTGTCCCCATCCTACGCATGGATTTGGCTTGAGATGGTAGGCCCCCTCATCAGTGTAAAATGGTGGTCCCACTATATAAATGGTTTTGGTTTGAGATGGTGGGCCCTACCATTTCAAAACATGATGTGTAAAATGGTGGGACCACCGATGATATTTATGGGTATAAAATGATGGCCATTTCTATGTATGGGTGCAAAATGATGGGCCTTACCTAAAAAATGTGGTGTAGAAGCGCAGAAAAATTCCACTATGGCCCCGTTTCTTTCGACTTGAAACTAATGGGTGTAAAACAATTTTTACTACGTCTAAAGAAACAGAGCTTAAAGAAAGGATTCTACTGAAAATTTTCCATAGTAAAAGTTTTCCAATATAAAATTACATTCGAATTTAAACAACGAAGGGAAGAAACATTTTTAGTATATATTATAGATATATAGTTGCCATTCAGATATATATATATATATATATATATATATATATATATATATATAGTTAGTTAGAGAGAGAGAGAGAGAGAGAGGGATGGATTCCAATTACTCCAAAAGCTTAAGCCGTTGTAGATGGCGTTATTTCATCTTTTATACTCTTAACACAATCTCGACCATCCAAACTCTAAAGTAGATCAGCACAGAAACAAAAAAATGAAAAGTCATACTAACTGTGATATCGGTAAAAACGTGAGACTCGCCGTGACTTAAAGGTTCTCTTTCTGAGTCGTTGAAGAAAAAGAAAAGTATCCTTCCCTTTTTACACAGCCGGTGGAAAAGCAGAGAAGGAAGAAAGGAGGAAAACATGGAGAGGGGTTGTGCGAAAAAGGCAAGCCTAGCCGTGTAAACAGAAAGTAAGGTCCGTGAACACGCTAAGAAAATGATCTTTTGAAAAAGCCATAAAAGAAAGGAGGAGACCCAGAGTTTTTAAATCGTGTAAGAAAGTGAGACTGGCCATGACTTAAAGTTCTGTAGTTCATCACTTTCATTCTCCATTTACTGCCACATACTCTGGACGTCCATCTCAATCATTCATCAATAATTCCTCCACTCAAGAGGGTAGGTCCCACTCGTTATAATTTTGTCCATACTTTAATTAGTTTTAAATATATAGATAGTAGTTGTAGATATATGTACGTACGTATGTTACACAATGAGACTTAGAACAAACCTACTTTTGGTCTATCTTGTCTCTCGGTAAACTACAGAGCTTGGTGGAGTGAGGATATCAAATCTGTTCTTTCAGCATGATTTTGCTGTTTTTTGAAAGGTTTATCGATTACCTATCTAAAGAGCTCAAGATTATGTGATTTGGACTTTATTTGACTAAGTTATAGGCATTTTACAGATACGGTATAGGTATATTACAGGATCACTATTTTAGGAATATTTTAGTCATGTCTCTACTTTTTTTCTTTTTGAAAGATGACATATTTTCATTGATACTATGAAAGTTACATTAGGGACCAGAAGTCCCAACTGGCATTACATAGTATTCAAATAAAGCTGGCTAGGGCATACCCTGAACCATAAGGACGGAACAAAAACAACGAAAATCTGACTCCTTTCTTCCTGCACCATGCCATGTGCGGCTCTTACTCTAATCAACCCAAAAATAAGCTTTCCCCGACCATGCCCAACCATCTGCCCTGCACTACGATCATTCCAACCTACATCTATCGTCCTTCTCAAAAAACCTCAAGAAACCCCAACACTTCTTTAGCAGCAACACCTCCACATTCCTTAATTCCTTTACTATCTCTCCAATCCATCATTGTAAAAACCACCTTAACACCGACCAACAGAACTAAAACCATCTCCACGGATTCCACAAACTAAACAAGCAAAACAACCAACATCCCCTTCGAACATCGATTGAAACTCCCCATGGCATCCTCTTAACCGAGGACTTCTCACAGCTGGGGGGATTTGAGAGGAGGGAAAATCCTTACAGGTTCCGACTCAACCACTCTTTTCTTAAGCCGATCAGATAGGTGATGTCTTTTAGTTTGACTTGCTCCCTCATTCCCGAGTGTAAACATTCCCAGGGCCCTCTCACGAAATTGGTCCCCAATTATCCGACGAAGAAACATTCGTTTCCTCGTAGGATTTCCATTTGAGGATGGGCTTTGATGATCATTCCATTAGGGGAAGACCCTTTTGTGTGTTTTTTGAGGATACCCAAAGCTCGTTTCACTTTATCCTCTAGTGTAGATGTAGCATGGGTCAATAATTTCGGTTTGCGGCGTCTCGATTTGTTGTTCCAAGATTCTTCCACTTGTCTGTTGGATGATCCTCTAAGGGGTGGAACCGACTGGTTAGGTAAAAAGCTATCCATATCCTCCCTTTGAGTTTTACCAGCAACGGATACTTTTATGAACCTGCCAGCCAGGTCTTTGGAATTTCGCCCAAAGTTTGGGGTTTGGGATTTAAACTCGCCCTGTGGGACCCCCAAGGATCACTAGGATCCGAATGGACCGATCGATGTAGTTTAGGGGGCCAATTGTCAAAAGGATTAATGGATTTCCCACCGTCATCTACCCTGTCATCATGGATGACAAAGGAACGGCCAGAATCCGTCGCACCTCCATAGAGAATTGAGCCGACTCGTGTTAGAACCGGCCAACGACAACCCTAAAATCGACGCCCGTGGCGCCGGGAGCCTTGCCGCTCTAAGGGATGCTTCCCTGATATTTTTTGTAGAAATCGGAGACATCATACTCTCCGAAGGATCATGATTTTCAATGCCTATTTTGAATCTACTATTTTGTACCTGAAGATAAACAAAGGGCTTGGATAGCTGCCATTCTGTTGTGTATATTTTTACCGATACATAGCTCACACTGTCACCATGATCTCCTTCCATATTTACTTCCAGAACAGGTCCAAAAATTCTCCCCAAAGCTTCCACAGTCGACATTGCCCACGCGTGAAGAGGAATCCCAAAAAATTTAACCCAAAATGCCTTTGCCCCTTGTTGGTATTCCGGATTCCACGTAGACAGAGAGAGGAGGTAATTGTCATAGGCCTTCCCCCCATCTTCAGAATTCTCGAAGCCAACTTCACATTTTCAAACATGAAATGCACCTCATTCTTTGCAAGAATGTTGGGCATGGCGAGGGTAGGAATGTCCCAAAACCATCTTGCCCATTTCCACAGATCATCTAGGTTGTCTTGCATTTTTATCTTCCAATTAAACAGGCATTTAGAATTTGTGTACGCTCGTCCACTTCCTTTCCATATACAGAAATGACCGGAAATCCTTCCTCAAAGCTGGTTGCGGTCTCCCCTGAATCAGGCCAGCCCCCAATCTCATCCATGGATGATGGCTTCGGGGTCTGCAGGAATGATGACAAAGAAGGCAATGGTGCTACTGCCGGACACCATCAGCAATATTTTCACCATCTAAAATTACGGTAACCACATTTATCACAAATCCAATCCCCCGGCAATATCCTTGAAGGCCCTTCAAACCCCATCCCCCCCATGGAGCCCTCTTTTGGTAGTTTCTTCCCTTATCGTCTCTACTTTTTATTTATGTTACTTTAGTTAGAAGATTTAGAATAACTGTTAGGCAAGTATTTAGGGTTGCTATTCTTAGGTTTTGTAATGCAGGCGCATTCCCGCTATAAGCTTCTGGACGGTTTTTCAACCACGATTTTGGGCTATTAAATGACAGAATTATGGGAAATGGTAAACTACAAAGTTTTAGATCTTTTAAGATCTTTCCAACAAGTAATCATGGTCGAAATTTGGAGTAGTGGTTAAAAAGTTATGACTTTTTTAGTAGACTGTGTCTGTTAGTCGTAGGCTAGTTAATGCATTTGTGATTTACCAAGTTATTTATAAGTTTGCAAGTCCCTAAACTACTTAGTGGACTAGCTTGAACATTTTTACTCTTTTATTAATCTATTTAAAATGTAGCAAAGATATGTAATGGGAGTTTTAGTTGAAGAAGAAAAGCTTTTCTAAGCATTTTACAAGAATTTTACTTCTTGTTTCCCTCCACAACCCAAAGGATTGCATTTCGCCGATCCGAATGGTATCAAAGTGCTATCAGAGCATCTAGGTGTAACCTTGTGACGGTGATCGGGAGGCGATCCTACGCTAGTGCTTACCAACGAGAAATCTGCACTAGTTCAAGTTTCTCAATCGCCAACCGATGTCGCCGTGGTCCAATTGAAGTAGAGGCTCCAATCAAGAGAGGGATCTTCATAATATCGAGATTGAGGAATTGAGGCGTCAAGTCCAAACCCTCACCGAGAGGTTAGCTCTTCAAGAACCTCAAAATGAGGTGGAGGAAAGCAATGAATTGGAGTCGTGCGTCAACCCTTTCGCTCAGCCTCACCAACGCCAAGGAGAGAGTGACGGTTCTTCTTCGAGACGTCTCCCTTTACATCAACATTTCACTGACGTTAAGGTGGAGGTTTCCGAGTTTAAAGGAAAGGTACAATCAAATATCTTCATAGAATGCCCTACTTCCTTTGTATTGAATGTTCTAGATGAACAACCACATTTTGATTACTACATTGTTGATGAGATCATTTGGAACGATCGTGGAGAGGTGTTATTTATTCGGCATGCTATGAATACGGCGAAAGTGGAAGAAAATCCTCACGGGTTGTTGCATAATATTTTTTATCAAGGATATATGTCAAATGAAGAGATGTGCAATCTTATCATTGATGATGGGCGTTGTGCAAATGTGGTGGCACAAGAGATAGTCGGCAATGTCAATCTTGAGACCAAGATGAGGCCTATGAATTTTGAACTTGCATGGTTCAAGAAAGTGAAGGTGGGTGACTTTTTTCTCTACGAGAACAAATTTGATCAAGAGACCAAGGGTAATGGCATATCTTATGCTATACTTGAGGTTGAAGCTAATGAGGAGCACATGGAACTTCAACGACTATTTAATGAATTCATCACCAAAGGGATTGGATTGGACATTCAATTAGGTGAACCGATGGATATTGAAGCGATGGGTGAATGGAAAAGAATTAAATCGATTTTTTTCATCCATTTACATTGATCCATTTTTATTTGATCCGACAACGAAGCCTATAGCTTATATTCATGAATTCAAGCATATTCAAGATGGTGACATATTCTATTTTCGTCTTTGGAATTATGTAGTAGGATTTGTTCCTCAAGAGTTTAAGTTGAATAACATTCTTCGACACTTCAAAACTCAAGGACAAGTCTTCTTGAACAAGGGAAGTTTAGCGAACTTCAAGATCATGCGGATGGTCCGTTTCAAGTTCAATAATCCGAAGATTTTGGCGTTTCAGCTACCTTCAATGTTTTTTTATTCCATCTCATGAAAGTGACCATGTCAACTCAGGGACGAGTTGACTTTCCACCGGAGGAGAATGATGCAGGTGCATTCCCACTACAAGCTTCTTGGCTATTTTTCAACCACGATTTTGGGCTATTAAATGACAGAATTATGGGAAATGGTAAACTACAAAGTTTTAGGTCTTTTTGAGATCTTTCCAGTAAGTACACATGGTCGAACATGGTCGAAAATTTGGAGTAGTGGTTAAAAAGTTATGGCTGTTTTAGTAGACTGGGTCTGTTAGTCCCAGGCTAGTTAATGAATTTGTGAGTTACCAATTTATTTATGAGTTTGAAAGTCCCTTAACTAGATAGTGGACTAGCTTGAAATTTTTTACTCTTATATTATCTATTTAAAGTGTAGCAAATATATGTAATGGGAGATTTAGTTGAAGAAGAAAAGCTTTTCTAAGCATTTTGCAAGAATTTCACTTCTTGTTTCCCTCCACAACCCAAAGGATTGCATTTCGTCGATCCAAATGGTATCATTTTGGCTCTCTATATAATGTAATGGCACGAGCAAAGGAAAAAAAAGATTGAACAAAGTTTATTTTTGGGCTATCACCTGTGAAGAGAGCATTGGCTTTTTCACATGGGTGAAAGAGCTTGGCTCCTTTCGCCTTTTATGATGGAGTTTTTCTCCAAAACCATGGCATGGGTTTTCTAACCCCCACAAGATTATTTTAGTTAATGCTTGTGTTGATCTTTATCTTGGTGTTTCCTCTCCACGCTCCCTGCATCAGTTGCTATCAGAGCACAAGGGATCTTCGACGAATGCAAGGCGGGATGAAGAAGTCGCTGCACTTAACGTCGGTCAGCCTGATGTAACTGCAAAAAACAAAGAACTTCAACAACAAGTGAAGACTTCCATACAAAGTTAGCACTACTCGAAGCCCTCATCCATGAGAAGACACCCATGGATCTTAGAGTGCCTTCGAGAGCCCTTTTTATGACTAAGCATCTTGTTAGGGATCACAAAAAAAGAAGGAGGAATAAATAATAGGAGATTGATGCGGCGCTTAATAATTAGATTTGGAGGATAATGGCTTAAACATGACGTCGAGTGTTTTCAAGCGGGGGTGAATTATTCCAATTACTCCAAAAGTTCTTTTTGAGCAATTTGGTTATGTGGAACTGATAATCTAATGACCAAGAATTCTAATTTCAAGTTGTTGTTCATTCTTGTATCATAGGCGCATGTGATGTATGTAGCATGGCACATTTGCTTTCATTCTATTGTATTTTTTAAGTAAATGAAGGTTAGCTCATCCTTCGCTATTTATGCATCTATTGCTAATTTTATTTGGATATGTTCCATTTTGTAATGGCATTCTTGAAGAAGGATGGAAAATGTGACACTTTAAAACTAAACACAAGTAATTGAATTGATACTTACAAACTAGGATAGGTTGTCGGAATTTTTTATAAACCAAAGAACAAATAATATAAGTCAAAAATCAAATAACATAAGCTTTTTCCTTGAAAACAAGAACACAGTAGAAAGAGAACGTTCCTTTCGTCTTTCACTAAATTTTCTTATCTTTCATTCATCCAAAAAACCATAGAAATAACATAAAGAAAGTTGCTTTATATAAGCAACACCATAACCCAAAAAACCTATGCTACTATTAGTTACCTAAATCTCACGAGCACTGTTACTCACACATTCTTCACTCTCTTTAGAATCCTAAGTTCACATAACCTCTATAGGATAAACTTCTCTCCCTATTGAATAGCTAAGAGATAATAACAACTAATAGTAAACAAGAAAAATGACTCTTAGACTCTTTGTTCTCTAGAAGAATAGAAACACATGGCTTTAGGTGGGCTCCGGCCACAATTTGAATTAGATCTCCAACAGGCCCCCTTAATTCAAACTATGTGGGTTGTTTGTACTCCCATCATATGACGAAATTTTTTGAACTTGTCTTTTGGCAATGCTTTGGTAAAAATATCCGCCACTTAATCTTCGGTGTTGCAATGCTTTAGTTCCACCTCATCTTTGGTTGTGATTTCTCTAATGAAATGATGACGAATCTCAATGTGCTCCGTTCTCCCTTGATGAACTGGATTCTTTATTAATGATATTGTGGATTTATTGTCACAAAACATCCGCGTAGGCCCGCTTTGTTCTTCCTTCAAATCTCATAAAATCCTTCGTAGCCAAATTGTTTGACAAGCTGTAGTTGTAGCAGCGATATACTCGGCTTCCGTACTTGAGAGCGTTGTAGTAAGTTGCCTCTTGGATGCCCAAGCTATGACATCCGATCCAAGGTTAAAACAATAGCTCGTTGTGCTTTTCCGATCATCAGTAAAACCTACGCAATTACTATGAGAAAAACAAATCAATTTATAACGGGAATTCAATTTGGAAAGTGAAAAAACGATTTGGGTTTTTGCACTGGGGTGGGCCCCACATGTGAAAATGCGAATCCCTTTAGAGGATACGTATTTCACATAGATTTACATATTTAATTATTATTTCAAGTATTATTTTACTATTTATTTGTTGAGAAAGTAGGAAAAGTAAATATTTCAAACAAAGCAACATATCCAATTTTCTACAGAAAGGAAGGCTGGAATTCATGCCAAAAAACTATTCTCCTAAAAACGGCCAAAGCTTCTCTCTCTTCTCCTCTCTTGTTTCTTCTATTTTTTTTTTCAAAACAAAACAACATTAAAAGCTCCTTCAAGAACTTTTGTTTTTCCCATATAAGGTCCCGATATGATCAGCACCTATAATTGAATAAGAGTAATTCTATTTACCTTCGCACAACTTGAAAGAATCCATCGGTTCAACTTGCGGGTTCGCCGCAATCGGATCGTTCATGGGGAGTGCTAAGCTCGATTGGTACTTTTCCTGTCAGATTGTTGTTCCTTAAATTTATGACTTTGAGATCCACATAACGGGTGAGATTGGATGGAATTTCCCCTCCAAGAGAAGTAATGATCATATTAAGAGCTCGCAATCTGAGTTAATGGCCAATATTTTTGGAAACTTGGCCGCTGAAGCTGTTTTCTTGAAGGTTGATTTCCCTAAGGGTGTGTTCTGTTGCATTCGGTTAGTTGGATTCCCTCGGAAATGATGTGGCAAAATATAAAGGAAAAATAAAATAAAAATAAAATAAAAAATTTATAATGTGTTCTGTTATGTTATCAGAGAAAAGGAAAAGACTCATTTGGCCATTTCTGAATCCGAAAGGCATGAACACGATGATGCCCCTAAAAGAAACCCATTTCGCCATTTCTGATTGCAGATTTCGGCCATGGTATTAACGAAATCAGAAACTCAATTCCTTATGGCAGAAATCAGAAACTCATTTCACCATTTTTTATTGCAGAAACAAGACATCCGACTCCTTACGGCAAAAATCAGAAACTAATTTAGCCATTTTGCCACTTTTAAAACTAAAATCTTAGCTGAAGGAAACCAAAAATTCTCTCTGAAAAAACCCTCTTCCTCGTTTTTCTTCTTTGTAGAAACCCTCTTTTCGTTGTTTTTGTTCTCTGCAAAAAATTTTTATTAACAAACCCTTTTCTTCATTTTTTTTATCTCTGCAAAAACACTTTTCTCTTCATTTTTCTTCTTTGCAGAAACCCTCCTCTTCTTTTTTTTCCCAGCAAAAGCTCTCTCTGTACAGACCCTCTTCTTTTTTTTATTCTATGCAAAAGCCCTCTTCTCTTCTTTGCTTTTGCTTTATCCAAAAAACACTCTTCTCTGACAGAAAACCCTCCTCTTCGTAGTTTTTGCACAACCCCTCTTCTCTTCTTAGTTTTGTCCAAAAACTCTCTTTTCTTCTTTGGCTTTTATCTCGCATAAACTGATGGGGTTGCAAAAATGAAAATAGATAAAATCCGTAGAAAATGACCAAAATCCGTTGCCAGGAGACGAACTTTGGTAGAAGGAAATTTAATCCACGTCATTTTCCGTTTCTACATTAATGTTAGGACCAATTGCCAGTGGGGGACAAAAATTAGGCGGAGTTGATCAACAGGACCATGCTTTTCAGAAATTATCAACGACGGACAAAAGAGGTCTTGTCACTAAAAGGTGGACGAGAATGCCTTTTTCTTAAGCAACACGTTTTGCTTTTCTACTTTTCCCTCTTCTCTCTTCTTTCCCTTTTTTTTTGCTTTTCCATTTTCAACTTTGTTTTTTTACCCTACCAGACATCTTCTTCATCATTTAGCCACCATTGGAGGCAGGAAAGCTCGACAACTTGAAACGTAAGTTCATTCCCATCTATCTCTCTGTATCTAGGTTCTGTTTTTCATTTGTTTTAGGGTTTTGCATTTCTCCTTTTCCCTTTTAATGGAGGATGATGAAGATGAATCATAGGGTAGAAAGAGAAAAACGGTGAAAATGAACGAGTGAAAAAAACAGAAAGTAAAAACGTGTTCATAAGGGACTTGATGCAGAAAGTAAAAACGTGTTCATAAAGGACTTGATAAGCCCATTCGAAATTTGGTAACCCCATTTTGATACTGGATAACCTCAACCCGAGAGACTTGGAAAACCCCCTTCCAAAACTCCAGTACCCTCGGCCAATTTTAAGGGACTTGATAAGCCCATTCGTAAATTGGTAACCCCATTTTGATACTAGATAACCCCAATCCCAAATACCTGAGAACCCCCTTTCAAAATTCTAGTACCTTCGGCCAATTTTCAGGGACTTGATAAACCCATTCGAAAATTGGTAACCCCATTTTGATACTAGATAACCCCAATCCCAAGGACTTGAAAACCCCCTTCCAAAACTCCAGTACCCTCGACCAATTTTCAAAGACTTGATAAGCCCATTCGAAAATTGGTAACCTCATTTTTTATACTAGATAACCCCAATCCTAGAAACTTGAAAACCCCCTTCCAAAACTCTAGTACACTTGGCCAATTTTCAGGGACTTGATAACCCCATTCGGAAATTGGTAACCCCATTTTTATACTAGTTAACCCCAATTCTAGAGACTTGAAAACCCCCTTCAAAAACTCCAGTACCCTTGGCCAATTTTCAAGCACTTGATAAGCCCATTCGAAAATTGGTAACTCTACTTTTGAGAATTGCTAACCCCCTTCTAGAGAGTTATTAAACCCCTTATGCTACGAAACCTACTGCCTATAGCAACTCTTCTAATGGCTTTACAATTCTGCTCATGATAGAAATAACAAAAGAAATGGATGTTGTTTTCATTAAATGTGCTTCATGTATTACATCACAATTTGTGTATTACAAAAAAAAAATTAAGTAAATCAAAAAATGTGTAGCCATCCATTCATGTATTACATCAACTTTTTCCTATACAACCACTTGTCTTCCAAAAAGTGAGTGAAGCCATCCATGCATTATCTCAAGAAAACACCCTAAAATACAAACCGCTTAAACCCTAAACAAGATAAATCAGAAACAGATGAATGAAAAATAGTGCAAAATCATAAAAAATGCTACAAGGTTTAAATCTCCAGTGGAGGCCTCTCAATCTCAACCCAAGCAGCAAAGGACGTGCAAAAAATGTGGAGAAAAAGGCCATTATGCGTCCACGTGCAAAAACATACCCGAGGAAGAGGTATGTTTTTAAATCTCAATGTGTTTGTAATAATTTTTTCCAAATTGGAAGGTTTATAATATGTTTCTCATATAGATGACAACAACGAAGGTTATAGAGAAAGAGGTTAGAGTTGGCAAGGAGGACCACCGTTGGAGTGCACTAGGTAAGTGTTTACAATCAAATCTACTTCTAATAGATTTATTGAAACAATCATAATAAATTTTTGTGTACCGCTGATGATATTTAATCATGCATTTGATGCAGGTCAGTAGAAGAGGTCGGAAATTGGTCACCGAAGCTTTGGTGCAAATGATTTTTTTTTGTTCACCTGCTATTTGGAAGTTACTTTTTCAAGTGCAATGTTAATCCATACAACTAGTGTTTGGAACCTACAATTGGGAAGTTATTCCATACAACTGTTCAACTACAGTGGTTTTTTTTTTTTAATTCTATATGCAATTGTACCCAATTTTTAGGATTTTCAATGTAAACATTTGGTGAATGTAAACAGTGTGGTGATTTGGGCCATTTCATGGAGGATTTTCCTATTTTGTGTCAAGATTCCAAAAGAACATGTGAAAATCTTGCAGAGTTTGAAAGAATTTTCCCAAAAATTGAATCATCTGCTGTAAATCAACACTAGGCCAGTTCTTAGATTGATGGAACAAATTTCTGCATGTTTGGTTCAATTACATTTGACAACCAATGTATTTACAGCTCACAAACAATTATTTATTTACTATCTCTGTTGCCAAAACGTAAGTGACACTTGCTCTGTTAGTGAAACCTCCACTCATGCATGGAAATATCTAAAGAGTAAGGTGTTTTCTTGGAATATTATTGTCCACATCACTCCTGTTGGAAATCATCTCTATAGAAGAAAGGGAACATGTGTCCTAATTTGTGCACTTGCAGCTGCTTGTGGATTTGTCTTACCTATTTGCAAGCCAGACCATTTCACTATTGAAATGTTGTTGAAGTCTTAGAAAAATCGGTAAATGTTGCAAAAGGAGCCGAATGATCTAATACATAATATGTAGACTTAAAGTGGCTGGCACTATTCATGTTGTTCTCAGCAGAATTTATATCTGTTGGAATTCTCCGAATTACGTCGCTAAAGGTTAGGTATGCCTCTCTGGCTCTCGAATCCGCCCAAAACATCGATCTCAGGTTTCCATCAACATCTATCTCCATGGCAAACTCAAAATTTGAATCTTCCGCTCGTTTCTGTTGGAATTGATTAGCTACTGTGGCAGCTTCTCGTCCCATGTTGTTAGCCCTCTGTGCTCTCAAATGAGACGACACCTGATCTGGTGTGAGAGCACTAGATGAACCATCGTTTGAAGCGTTAATTGCCCTTGCAATGCCAGTAGGACCAAACCCATCACTGTGCATTTTATCCATCAAGTTCTTACATAAGGCTTTCTTATGTAATGTATTATGTGAATGGTGCAACCGTGTCTTCAATGGAGATGTAAGATCATGGCAATGTTCCTTCACAAAAATTCTAACTTCCCACTTCTCCTCTTTTGTCAAATTGATCTCCATCTTTGCCTCACAACCCTCTCTTGTTTTACGACGCCGCTTCACATCCTTCCCAATCTGTCTCTTATCATTAGGATTTCTCGATCCCTCTTTATCACATACATAACTCTTCCTTATAGGTTCACCCGTTTTTATCGACCTATTAGTCCTGCCTTTTCGAATTCCAAAACCTGTAGTCAACGCATATGAGTTATAGAATGCATAAGCATCTTCACAATTATCAAAAAGCTGGCCTTCAAAAAGTTTCCTAGCTAAAACACTCCCCGCATCATCATTATTAGGTGTTTCTGAGGTACCAGTACCGGCCTCGTCATTATCAACCCAACCTAGAGGAACTGCAGGTTCCTCTTCATCACCCATCTCTAATCTATTTCCCTCATCAACACATAACCTATCAGCTTGCGACAATGTATCACCAACCATAATTAATCTATTTTCATCAACCTCTACAATAGAGAGCTCCAACGGATCCATTTCCTATTACACAGGAAAAAACAAAACCAAAACACAGAATAAAGGGCTTCAGTTTGTTAACAAAACACTAAACACAGAGAAATTAGTGTAAATAAAGAAAAGAAATCAGTGTAAATCAAGAAAAGAAATCAGTGTAAATCAAGAAAAAAATGTGATGGATCCATGTTGTTGCTAGCTAGTTGCTCGATGGAAATAAAAGGCTTTTTAAAAGGCTTTTTGCAAAATTGCCTAGCAAATCCCTAGAGAGAGAGAGAGAGAGTAAAACTCTCCTTTCTCTTTATATGATAGATAGGGATTTGGATAGCTAGCAACAACATGAATCCATCACATTTCAATGGGGGCACACTTAAATTTCCACCTAATAAAAGCATGTGGGGCTGGGTTTTTTTGGCTAGACTATGGAATTCCCTTTCATACTCCCTCAAAGATGAAAGCAAGAATCATTTCTCCATCAAAAGATATGACATCCTAACAAATCCATACGTTTCCAAAACACTCCCCCGTGCTTCTTGAAGTGAAATCTCAGCACTCTTTAAAGGGGTTGTTCATCATGAAGTGAAACCTCATCACTCTTTAAAGGGGCTGTTCATCATGAAGTGAAACCTCATCACTCTTTACAGTGATAAATAAAAAAAAACTGATCAAGGATCCAAATCAAACCATGCCAAAAATTAAGCATGAGTTTACGGTATGTTCACGGTATGCCAAAAATTAAGAAACCCTAACCCTTTTTAATGGAGTTTTTGTTTCCTTGTTTTTCAGGCTTTTCCAACAAAAAACAGTAAGGAAGCTAACAAATGAATAAGAATTTACGTGTTCAGTACCAAAGTATAAAAACAGTGGCAAAAATTTGGATTTGACTCAGAAATCAGGTTCCTCATTAACAAGTTCAACTGTGAAACTCAATAGGAGGTTGGCATGTTTACACCACTCAAATTTAAATCTATCATGCTTGATTCATTTTTTAACATGATAAAGATAATACCATTAGTCTTAAAAACTCACATGGATAATAAATTCATAGAAGGCTCAGATAGATTTGAGTTGTAAAATGAGATCATAAATAGTAATGATTTTACGTGTATAAAAATCATTTGTTATAAAAACCAGATAGATTCTCATTCATTCGCTAAGTAGATGAAGCCATGACAGTTTTTTTTTTCATCCCTCACAATCTACACACAGGTGGTTTTATGTTAATGGAAACCATGATTTTCTTCTTCTTTTTTATGACAAATTAGTTTCTCAAGTGGAGAGAAAGGGTTAAGGTATGGCGTAAGAAGAAAACAAAACACCAATAACCTAAAACCATAAAAACCCAAACGTAATTTCCAAAATCCAACGGAGAAGATAGAAAATGAGGAGAGGTATTTCAGACTGGAGAAGAGAGAAAAGGGGGATGTATAATGCAGAAGAAAAAGCCTAACCCTTTTTAATGGAGTTTTTGTTTCCTTGTTTTTCAAAGCTAACAACCCCTAACCCTTTTTAGGTGTTATAAAAACCAATTTTTATGTGTATAAAAATGGGTTTTATGTGTATAAAAACCAGATTTTAGGTCTTACAAAACCAGGTTTTGAAACCCAGGAAGATGAATAATCGATCTAACGGCTGTATAAAAATTGAACAGGTTTTGAAACGGTTTGAAACTGTGGAACCCGATCCGAGAGAGAGGCGGGGGACGTGCCCCACGATACTATAGTCTCTATAGATCATCCACGTGAATGGAGAGCTCTACCAAGGAACTCTCGAAAGAAGAATGCCTCTCACAGCATGAGTGGCGATATAAGGTGAGATACCTCTCGATTCGGGGACTAGCCCAGATTCGAGGCGTACCTTAAACAAAGAAGAGTCGCCATCCAAGGAAGTGGGCCAAGGATCCCATACTATGCTCTGTTGCAACGGATAACCAGAGATATAAAAGAGGGTTCGTGCCTGGTTACGAATTCGGAAGGTCTGAAGAGCACCTCATCCGTCCAAGTGCAAGCACCTGGTCTCTTATGCCATTTGTTATTGATTTTGAAGAGTTTTGAGCGAAATTCATATGAAATGGGAACATATATCTCTGAGAAAAACGTCTACCTAATCATGCATGTCTCAGAGATGAAAATTAAACACATACACAAAATAAATGAAAGATGTGTCACCTAAGCAAAACTAGGTTATAAGTGACATGCCTAATGGGTGTCTAAGTTCTGGTGTACAAACACATGCATGTTACATCTAAATGTATAGGATCTGTACATGAAAGTAAGAAAACACAGCAAAACACACAACACAATTCAATTCCATACATGACTGGACAAAATGAGTCCTAACTCTAATGTGACCTGAAAATCCGATGTAGGGGGGTCCCAAGTTATACTAGAATGGCAACACAATGAGGAGGGAGAATATGGTTGTTTTAAGAAATAGAATCTACCAATTTTCAAACCTTTAAACCGATTTTAAAGTTAAGAGATCAAGAATCAATATTCAAGCATACAAGTTAAATCTAATGGTGCAATGCAAATAAAAGAGCAAAGAGATAGAAAGAGTGCACCCGAGATTTAAAGTGGTTCGGTCCTCAAATCCGAGGCCTACTCCACTCCACCAACCAAACCCGTTGATGGCTTCACTATTTGATCTTCTTAACCTTGGCGAAGATCGAATGCCAATTACAATAGCTTTAACTTTGGTGGCTATCCTCACCCCAATAGCTTTAACCTCGGTGGCTATCCTTACCACGGAGAATGGGCTTCGCTTCTCCGAATACTCGCCCGAATACAACACTCGAAGGTTGAAAGAAAGAAATGAAAAATCCCTCACAAGGGTTACAAAATGGATGTACAAATTTGAGCCTATGATCCAAATCCTAAAGATGGTGATGAGAGGCACAATTGAAGTTTGATTCACTCTTGGATATTCAAATGAAGTTTTAGAGTGTTAGGATTGATGGTTTGTATGTTTAGAACACCCATATTTATAGGAAAA
This sequence comes from Tasmannia lanceolata, assembly GCF_043159265.1. Classification (NCBI taxonomy): domain Eukaryota; kingdom Viridiplantae; phylum Streptophyta; class Magnoliopsida; order Canellales; family Winteraceae; genus Tasmannia; species Tasmannia lanceolata. Next base: position 27,865,084 of record NW_027518684.1, on the reverse strand, counting down.
CCAAAATATGACCGTTCAATGGCATTGAGGTAATTCCAGCAAAATTCCAAACGGCTCTTTTTCAGACCGTTGGAGTGTTCTCAGAGTTCCGAGAATAATTCTCGGAGTTCCGAGAATTCTCGGAGTTCCGAGAATAAATCTCGGAGTTCCGAGAATACACACAGAAGTTGGAAAATGATCTACTGGACCATTTCTCGGAGTTCCGAGAATAATTCTCGGAGTTCCGAGAATTCTCGGAGTTCCGAGAAAAACTCTCGGAGTTCCGAGAAGCCTATGCAGAGCAGATTTTCAATTCTGTTTTGGGCTTCCAATTCTCAACCATGATGGGATTGCTATGAGGGTTCCAAGGTGTTGGAACTCCACAAATACAATCACTTGTTTATTTAGGGTGTGTGAGATTAACTTAATTATGCCTCTAAAAGCCTAATCTAGGTTTGGATCAATTACATTCTAAAAGACAAGAAATGGTCTTCAATATGAATTTCTTTATGTCTTCAAGTCTTCATGACTTCTTGCTTTATGACTTTGGCCTTCCAATTAGTGGTCCAATGTGGGCTTCTTGGCCTTCAATCCAAGCATCCTTGATCTTACTTTATCATGATCTACAACTTATACAAACAAACACATTAGTGATAAATGATCAATTGTGTATTGGAATCATCAAAACAAGATGGGAATGCCAAGGTAAAAACCATTGGGCTTACAATCTCCCCCTTTTTGATGACGACAAGCACAAGAGATTTTACAAATCAAGGCATATACTCTTTTCTCATTTTTCTTACTCTAGAGACTTTACTCTAAATTCTTCTCCCCCTTTGTCATCAACAAAAAGAAGGGGTAAGAAAAACAAAGGGTTTAAAATTTACAATTTTAAAGCTCCCCCTTTTTCAAAGAAAAATTCAATTTTAACTCCCCCTAGTTAAAATAATTTACAATACAAGAGGAGTTATCAAAAAACCATACAAATGAAATATATTCAACTTTAAGTTCAAAAACCCCTAATCTACACAATATGAATAAAATCATATGGGGGTTTTGGGAACCCAAGATTTCTTGGTCCCACATCTAGCCCTACTCTTGGATGCACATTGGAATTGGTAATGACCATTCATTCCACAAAAATGGCATCTAACAAGAGGGTTAGATACACTAGTCCTATCATGATAAGCATGTTGAGGTCTAAGACTAGTTTTACTTAGGATTATGTCAATAATTTTATTTCCATTTAGAAATCCATGTAAACATAATCTAAGTCTCTCATTTTCATTATGAAGATGGGATGTTTGAACTAAAAGCTCATTTCTTTCATCTTCATAAGAATTGGAGGAGCTTGCCACATTTTGAAATTTTACAAGTTGGCAAGATTTCTCATCCAAACTACCCTTAAGGGTATCAATCTCAAGTTTATGATTTGCAAGATTAACCTGTTCTTGAGATTTGGAAGAAGATAAATCAATTTTCAAAAATTCAAGTTCTTTTTCTAACTTTAAAATGGATTTTTTAAGAACTTTGTTTTTGGAAATTTGGGAGTACAAAGTGTTACACAATTCATCATAAGATATTTTTTCACTATCGCTACTTGATGATTTACAAGATGGGTTAGAGTTTACCTCATCTTCATGGGTGAATGTCATGAAGCAAAGATCATCTTTTTTATTTTCTTCCCCTTCACTTGAGCTTTTGCCCGATGTGCTTAATGCATCCCAACCGGCGGCAAGAGCCTTATGCTTCTTCCAATCCTTCTTACCCTTGTACTTAGAGGAAGTTGATTTTAGAAGTGGACAATCCGGTCTTTTGTGTCCAATCTTCTTGCAATTGAAGCATCTTAAGGCTCCATCAACATCACTTTCTTCTTTCTTCTTCTTATCTTTCTTATGCTTCTTTCTCCACAAGCTCTTGAATCTCCGTAAAGCTTCTTCTTCGTCACTATCCGCTTCACTTGATGAGTCTTCCTTGGAAGCCTTGAGTGCTAGGGATCTACTTTCCCTTTCCTTCTCCTTTGGCTTCTTCTCCTCCTGACGACTTGTTAAGAGCATCTCATGGGTGATGAGAGATCCTACAAGCTCCTCTATGGTTAGCGTCTTGAGATTTTTTGACTCTTGAATCGCGGTCACCTTTGGATCCCAATGGGGAGGAAGAGACCTAAGTAACTTACTCACAAGTTCATCGTTAGGATAAGATTTACCAAGATTAGCTAGTTCATTAGAAATTAGAGAAAAACGAGTATACATTTCGGAAATACTCTCGTTTGGACTCATTCTAAACATTTCATACTTGCTCTTTAACAAGTTAATTTTGAAATCCTTGACTTGTGATGTTCCCTCATGGGTAATAGCAAGGGTATCCCAAATAGTCTTGGCGGAATCAAAAAGAGCAACTCTATTAAACTCCTCGGTAGCTAAGGCACAAAATAAGGAATTTATTGCTTTGTAGTTCAAATTTGCTTGCCTTTTCTCTACCACATTCCATTCTTCAAATGGTTTGGAAGGTACATTGTATCCATTTTCAACAATGTACCAAAGTTCCACATCTATCGAAAGAAGATAGATGCGCATCCTTGTTTTCCAATGTCCATAGTTTGACCCATTGAAGAAAGGAGGTCTAGTTGTGGAATGGCCTTCCGGAAGTCCGGTTCCAATTTGGTGTGCCATTTCACAATTAGAAGTTGCCAAATAAAATCTTTCCCTAGTTAGATTTTGAAATAACTTTCACAAAAAATTTTAAAATCTTTTAAGAGCCAAGGCTCTGATACCAAGTGAAAATCCGATGTAGGGGGGTCCCAAGTTATACTAGAATGGCAACACAATGAGGAGGGAGAATATGGTTGTTTTAAGAAATAGAATCTACCAATTTTCAAACCTTTAAACCGATTTTAAAGTTAAGAGATCAAGAATCAATATTCAAGCATACAAGTTAAATCTAATGGTGCAATGCAAATAAAAGAGCAAAGAGATAGAAAGAGTGCACCCGAGATTTAAAGTGGTTCGGTCCTCAAATCCGAGGCCTACTCCACTCCACCAACCAAACCCGTTGATGGCTTCACTATTTGATCTTCTTAACCTTGGCGAAGATCGAATGCCAATTACAATAGCTTTAACTTTGGTGGCTATCCTCACCCCAATAGCTTTAACCTCGGTGGCTATCCTTACCACGGAGAATGGGCTTCGCTTCTCCGAATACTCGCCCGAATACAACACTCGAAGGTTGAAAGAAAGAAATGAAAAATCCCTCACAAGGGTTACAAAATGGATGTACAAATTTGAGCCTATGATCCAAATCCTAAAGATGGTGATGAGAGGCACAATTGAAGTTTGATTCACTCTTGGATATTCAAATGAAGTTTTAGAGTGTTAGGATTGATGGTTTGTATGTTTAGAACACCCATATTTGTAGGAAAACCAAAATATGACCGTTCAATGGCATTGAGGTAATTCCAGCAAAATTCCAAACGGCTCTTTTTCAGACCGTTGGAGTGTTCTCGGAGTTCCGAGAATAAATCTCGGAGTTCCGAGAATACACACAGAAGTTGGAAAATGATCTACTGGACCATTTCTCGGAGTTCCGAGAATAATTCTCGGAGTTCCGAGAATAATTCTCGGAGTTCCGAGAAAAACTCTCGGAGTTCCGAGAAGCCTATGCAGAGCAGATTTTCAATTCTGTTTTGGGCTTCCAATTCTCAACCATGATGGGATTGCTATGAGGGTTCCAAGGTGTTGGAACTCCACAAATACAATCACTTGTTTATTTAGGGTGTGTGAGATTAACTTAATTATGCCTCTAAAAGCCTAATCTAGGTTTGGATCAATTACATTCTAAAAGACAAGAAATGGTCTTCAATATGAATTTCTTTATGTCTTCAAGTCTTCATGACTTCTTGCTTTATGACTTTGGCCTTCCAATTAGTGGTCCAATGTGGGCTTCTTGGCCTTCAATCCAAGCATCCTTGATCTTACTTTATCATGATCTACAACTTATACAAACAAACACATTAGTGATAAATGATCACTTGTGTATTGGAATCATCAAAACAAGATGGGAATGCCAAGGTAAAAACCATTGGGCTTACATGACCTGACTCGGACCAAGATGGCCGTCCATCCCAGCTGCTCTACGTATCCCGGCCTCGGGAAGAATCGGAGTCAACGTAGTTCGATGCTCTATTCTAAACTACTATGCATAACCATCTAGAACTGCTATCCTAGACTCGATTCCACTAGACTCGACTGATTTTTAAAGCTTTTTTGTACAATTGCTTAAATTCATGTGAGTTGTGATTTTTAGGACTCTCTATATGTCCTAACTAATGCAAGTTGATTAGCCTTAAGCTAATGCAGGTAGGTCCTACATCCTATGTGTATCTAGGCTGTGCAACCTAATGAAAACCATGGGATGACTATATGCTTCCTAGTCTAGCCATCGGTTCGACTAAGTGTCTAACCGATCAACTTGAGGCCTCCTAACTCTAAGGACACTCACGCGATGGGACACACCATATCAACAAATCAAGACAGACTCCTAACTCTATAACACCCAAATAGCTGGGACAGACTCCTAACTCTAGGGGAAGATCTTTTTGAAAAGGTTTTGAAGAATTTTTGTATTTTTGAAATATTTGAAATGTTTATTTTTTTAAAGGTTTGGCTGGACTTGGGATGTGAATCCCAAGCTGCACTACGTACCCTGTTGAAAGGGATCAAGCCAACGTAGTTCGGAACAGTATTCCTAACTACTTTCTAATGACTCTTGATTTTTAAGTTTTTTTTTTGGTTTTTCAGATGTTTTTGTTGTTTTTGACACAAGAGGACAGAATCCTATCATCATAAAGGGAGGACAGACTCCTGAATATCCCGCAAAGGTTGGACAGCATCCTATGCTTTGCGGGGGGGGAATGAACAGAAACATGACTCTGCAAGGGTTAGACAGCATCCTATACCTTGCAGGAGCGGATAGAAAAACACATGATTTGATGAGAGGTAGGATAGAATCCTAACCCCTATGATGATAGAATTTGACTCTTGAACTGAGGACTGACTCTCTAGACTAAGGACGGATTCCTATGCTAGTGGACTATCAAACTAAGATACAGCTCACAAGTAATAAGGAAAAAGAGACCTTGTGCATATTTGGCAAAGGTAAAACACCCAGCCGGGCCGGACAGCTACCTAGCCCTAGGGTGCAACAAATGTGCAACCCAATACCCATAAGGATAGGGGTATGATGCCAAGCCGAGTAGGGTATTCTCCCAAAACCAAAAGACGCACAAAGAGGAGGTTTAGCAAGAAAATGAGACTGGGTAAGTCTCTTAGACACAGAGGTAGGATAAAGAAAAATGCTAACAAGGAAAAAGAGACCTTGTGCATATTTGGCAAAGGTAAAACACCCAGCCGGGCCGGACAGCTACCTAGCCCTAGGGTGCAACAAATGTGCAACCCAATACCCATAAGGATAGGGGTATGATGCCAAGCCGAGTAGGGTATTCTCCCAAAACCAAAAGACGCACAAAGAGGAGGTTTAGTAAGAGAATGAGACTGGGTAAGTCTCTTAGACACAGAGGTGAGATAGAGAAAAATGCTAGGAAGACTGGGCAAGTCTCTTAGGATGGGCTTGGGCTATCACCTTCATCGCCCTACAAGAAAAGGGGATTCTAATATCTAAAGAAAATTAACAGCGATCTATAAGACTGTGTTAGTCTATCAAAGAGAGAAGAAAAAGCTACCAGATAATTGCAAATTTTACTCTATTTTTATAAAAATAAATCAAGTGCTAAGCAAAGAAGAATTTTCAATAAAAAACAATACACAATCTAAAGCAATCATAAAATGATAAACAACATTAATTAGTCCAGACCAGCCGCTGGATAGCCTAATAAAGTAAAAGAAAACAATATCAAACACTTCTATGCCCAACCACAAACACCACCCCAATATGGGGATGAAATCAGATGATGCTAAAGTAATCATCTGATATCATATACACATGATAATATTTCTATATCCCGCCTTGAGATCAGACAGTACTCATGTCAATAATATCGAACAGAGTAGTCATCTGATCTCCTTCTTCCTATTAAACAATTTATTTAAATAAAAAGGAATGAGTATAATAAGCTTTGAAATAATGAGCAGCAAGCAGTTATGTGCTTGTGGACAGCAACTATGTGTTTGTGAAAAGAATCAATGGGCAGCATTTTAGGCAACAACCAGTAAATCAATTAGAGGACAGCAGTTATATATTTGTGAACATAATCAATGGGCGGCAACAAACAGTAAATCAATTAGTGGACAGCAGTTATATGTTTGTGAACAGAATCAATGGGCAGCAACAAACAGTAAATCAATTAGTGGACAGCAGTTATATGTTTGTGAACAGAATCAATGGGCAACAACAAACAGTAAATCAATTAGTGGACAGCAGTTATATGTTTGTGAACAGAATCAATGGGCAACATTTTAGACAGAATAATGAGCAGCAGCTATGCTTATGGAACAGAATTAATGGGCAACATTTTAGACAAAATAATGAGCAGCAGCTATGCTTATGGAACAGAATTAATGGGCAACATTTTAGACAGAATAATGAGCAGCAGCTATGCTTATGGAACAGAATTAATGGGCAACATTTTAGACAGAATAATGAGCAGCAGCTATCAATATTAACAAGACACTAAGCAATAAACATGGCTGCATGGCATCAAACAATGAGACGAAATTTGTTAGGCTCACTTATCTGTGAAAATCTAGTACTATAAAAAAAAATCATTAGATCAAGGAAGACACTAGGGCCAAGCAATCATAAAAGATTGTAATCACTGAAGCATTGGAACAATACAGGTGGGGAGTGTAAGAAGGGACATTTGGCATAACCATGTTCAAATAAGAACTCACACTCAACTTGCTTTAGCTTCTCCCATTTTATTTCCCAAACCATCAATTTGCAGTATGAAAATGAAGTCGTGGATACCCTTTCATCTGAAAATTACATTGAACTCTGCTTCCTACCTCCACACAACCTATTGGAGACCCTTGCAGTTCTAGAATAATATTCGAAAGGGGAAATTCCTATAATGAAAAAAAAACACCCTGACCTTATTGGATCTTTGGATATGTTAAAGTCAAATGAAGAGGAAACCAAAACCATGAATGTTATTTAGGTTTATTATCTTAAAACACATAATGCATTAGCTAAAAGTCCAACTGTTTTGCAATACTCTTTTAGATCAACTAAAAAATATATTAATGAATATGATATAGAATTCTAATTGTATTTAATGATTTGTCGACCTCCATATGATCCAAAAGGAAAAACAATGAGTGAAATTAACTATCTCCCTGTACTAGAAATATCCAAACAATGATAACTACTTATGACCATATAACTAATTATGAAATGACCCTTGAATGCTTGTGATGTGTACAAATCTCCGAGAACAAAAGCCATGTGCTTTTTAGTAGATATCCTAACTCTCAAGTAAACCCATCCACTGATTCGACTGAGACAGAGAAGATCATTGTACAAATACATGGAATTTCAAATGCAGGAATATGTATTCTAAGTGTCATCACAATAGCATTATTTCACAAATCTTAAATCCCAAAAGACATTGCATTTGCTAAAATATCCATATTCTCAGCAATTGATGTATATTTAAATGGAACTTTATGCAAGATGGATGATTTAAACTATATAAACCCGAGAAAATGAGACTAAACTCCAAACCAGTCCACAGAGAAAAATAAAACCCAAAAGTTTTGACATTATAGAATATAGCTTTGGATAAAATCGAAATAATAAAATAAAAAAAATGAACAAAATGCTCTTATAACAATTATAAGAACTTCTATGGCCTAAATGAGAGGAACAATCTAGAATAACACAAATTAGCAACACATGGATGCGTCTCACCTTATTGTAATTAAGTGAAACAATGGTGCAAAAATAAAATGTTAACGAAAAATATAACTCTACTTACACTGTCTCTATTATAAGATATTTATATCAATTGCTGAGTGCTTGGCCCAAAACTGTTCCAATTTGAGTAAAGATTATGAGTGTTCAAACAAATGGTTTGATTCACAAGATGAATATAAGGATTGGGGTAAACAGCAAGTTCAATATATACCATGTTCTAAGCAATGAATTTAAATCAAGGGGTCTAAAGCCAAAGGAGCATGAAAATTTATGTTATAATAGATCAATTAAACTAGGGCTGGAAAACGAGGGCTTATGTTATAAGCAGATTAATTGAATACTAATTTTAAAAATTTATATTATGAACAAATCAATCAAATTTCAAGCATTAAATCATTAAATAACCTTAGATCAATGAAATTATCAGTATAATTACCATTAGATTATCAACAAAATAAATCAGTGAAATCACGGCTAAAAAAAAAAATCTATAAATATAAAAGAAATCAGGATTACCTTTTCTTTTCTTCTTTTCTTTGCAATTTCTTCTTAGATTTTCAGCTATAGAAGTTGTGCACTTGTCTTACCTCTTTTCACTCTGCTCTTCTTGTAGATTAAACCAGAATCTGCTAATTTGGAGATGATGTTCAGATTCACAAGATTACCGAAGCTTATAAAGATCGCCGGAGAAGATTGATTTAGAGAGCAAATTCCGAAGAATATAGGCTTGATCCACCTTAGATCTAAGGTTTTGACGAACCGATCTAAGATTTAAAGTCAAGGAAATGACCTAGATCTAAAACTCTTAGGATTTGTAGCTTTAAGATCGGATATGAAGAAATGGCCAGAATTCTGAGAATTTCGCCGGAGAAGAAGAAGATGATCAGAACTAAGGTATGTATGCTCAAGATCCACTTTCTCTCTCTACTTCTCTCAGATTTTCTCTCTCCAAAAATTAGAAGAAAAAAATCAGATCTGTAACAAAAGGATCGGATCTAAGGTAGATCTAAGGCAAGAGATGAAGAGATGAGGGTTTCCAGAAAAGATCAAAGATTCTAAGGTTGAATAGAAGATTGAACAACAAGATTAATACAAGGAGAGTGTAATCGGAGGTTAGCCGGAGCTCATGCCGGAGAAGATGCTGGAGATGGAAATCGGTGGATTAGATTTCGCACAGATCTCTCTCTCTCTCTCTCTCTCGGATTTTTTTTCTTTTTTTCTTTTTAGAAAATTAGCCTGGTTTTATATATATAGGCAAAAGAGGGAAACGATATTGGCACACCCACTTGATGAAGCGCGCGGACTTTTGATAGGCGCGCGAAATTGCGCGTCTTTTTCGGCCTAAGCTGTATTTTCTAAAACAAATTTGCCCCCCTCTCGGATAAATTCGCTCCCTTTTCTGATTTACACAATGGTCCTTTCTCGGCTCGTTCGCTGGGCAAACGCACTCGGATTTCAATGAAATTTTGCAGGGGCCTTGGCGGAACCCTAAGCTAGCTCGGGGTGAAATTTGGGACCCTAGTTGATTGATTTGGTTGGGTTTTTGCTCAAACATGGGAGGCTTAAGGTACGGTCAAAATGGGGTGTCTACAGAAACCAGGTTTTGAAACGGTTCCTACACATGGGTTTCAAACCGTTTCAAACCAGGTTTCAAAACCTGTTCAATTTTTATACAATCGTTCCATCAACAATTTTCAAAACCAGGTTTCAAACCCAAAACTGAAAACAGAGCATCTCTCAAAACTCAAAAACGGTTCCTACACATGGGTTTCAAACGGTTTGAAACCAGGTTTTGAACAAAATCGAAGCTTCAGCGTACAACAAAAAGAAAAAAAGACGAGAAAGAGGTGGAGAAACCCTTACCGGGGAAGATGTAACCCGAAAAGGAGAATCGTTTGGAGTTTTACTCCAGCGAGAAAAAAAAAACCAGCGAGAGAAGCTCTGTTTTGAGTTTTGAGAGAAGCTCTGTTTTTAGTTTTGGGTTTCGTTTCATTTCGTGCCCTAATTTTCAAACCCAAAACGATGAAAGCTGGTATGGTGTAGATCAAATCGATCTAACGGCTGAGGTTATAAGGCGCTGACGAAGTTTCTAATGTGTAGAGAAATTCTCTACACACATGTGTATGAACCGTTTTCTCTCTCTCTCTCTCTCTCTCTCTATATATATATATATATATATATATATATATATAGAGAGAGAGAGAGAGAGAGTTTGAGAGAGATAGAGAGAGAGCCATCGATTCTCTCCTGAGTTGTGATAGAAATAGGGAGAAAATCCAGAAGAAGATAGAAGTGTACAAAAATATCTCTGACTATAGAGAGGGCATGTATTAGAAAGAAATTGTTAAAAATGAGAGAAACTGGGAGGGACGATTTTACCAATAATAGAGAGAGAGGGGGGGGAGACGTGTAGATTGGGATGAGGGAGGAATTGTGAAGTTTTAGAGGGGTAGATGGATAGAGTGGAACGGCTGGGACGTGTTAAAACGACAGAGGTTTCAAATAATTCAAAAAATTCATTATTTTCTCTTCTGCTGTATAGTAGTAGATATATATGTGTGTGTGTGTAAAGAAAGACTACCTGTTTCGCACTGTCAACGTCTCTCGTGGTTGACCGAGAGGTCTCTACAGCCCAACTAGTCATTGGGCTATTTTAAAAAACCAACTTTGGTGCTCGCGGTAGACTCAGGCCGCAGTCGACTGAGGTCAGTAGACTGAGTGGGTTGGGTAGACCAACTAAGAACAGTTTGTTTCTATTTTGTTTTCTTCTAGTGATCTCGCGGTAGACCGTGAGATGCGGTCGACCGAGGAAAGGAAATTTTAAACTTTTTTGTTTTAAAACCATTTTAATGATTTCCAACGTTTAAGGGCTTGGATTTAACGTCACTTTTAAAAACATTGGGACTTGAAAATGTGCCTTTAAACCTTGGTATCCTAAGGTAGAATGGATAGTACATTTTAAGCATAAGCTCCCCTCTTAGGCTCCAATTCTTCATTAGTAGTCCACCTTGGTTCTTTGACTTGCATATGAACTCCTTTTCTTTGACTTGTCCATTTTACTTCCTCAACTCTTTGAGTATCTTCAATTAAGTTCTGGAGTGGGTCACCGTTAATGGTTCATCCTAAAGATTGACTTTGATACTTGTGCAAGTTGTTATCTCATCAATATCCTGTCATATACACAAACACTTACAAAGCACATTAGTCTAGTTAATCAATTTGGGTTTGTGAGTCAACAAAACCTAGGCAAATATTGAACCCTTGGGCTAACACTTTTCATTTGTGGTGATTCCTCCCTCTCACTCAATGTTTTCCCTCTTCCCTCCCCTAACTCTGTGCCCTAAATATATACAAGGCATGTAGGACCTAGGACACTCTATTGAACAGTTGGATTCGGAATAGATCGTGAAGTATAATCAGAAAATACATCTTAGAGTCACTACAAAAACGACCAATAATGAATTCGAATGGATTGAGACCAATAATTAGGTTGATCAGATTCGAAGTGGAAGGTTGGCCGCCCTAAAATCACCTGTCAGTTGAATAAAATTATTTTAAACATTCCTTATGCCTGTTTGTCCCTTTTCTGAGTTTGAATAAAGATAAACTCATTTATAGAAACATATAAACACTAAACAATGACGAAAACCCTTCATAACATGACAATGTTACTTTATCTATTGTAACATTGTCCATACCAACTTAAATGTGATACTAAGGTGATCATGTCTATGGATCTAGTTGGCCACTGCTATTTACATTCCTTGCCTTTGGTACAACATTGTTTGGGCTGTGTAATCCATTGATGAAATCATCAGATAAAGAATGGGCCAAAGCCAAAATGCAATCTAGTGGTTGTCGAATAGAAAATAAAAAACTAATCACCACAAAGTCTTGCATGTATGGTGTGTGTCAACGATGTTAGAGAGCGATCTCATCATTAGATCATCAAGGATTAGATGAGAGGTAGTTTGGTTAGATTAGGTACTTAAGATAGATAAAAATTGACTTTCTCCATGCTTTTACCAATCCTAATCTAAACAAATTGCCTCTCTATACTTACTCTCGCACATCAGATATAATGTACTCTTAACAAACAAAATATAATAACATTTATAGCAACAGTCCATGCTTCAGAAAGGTAAAAATTAGTAGAAAAAATATTTAGGCAAGAGTAAGTAATTTTAGTAACTACCAAAAATAAGTGATTTTTTGAAACTTTATGTAAGCTTTATGGAAATTTTGCTAGTTTTTTTTTCCATCTTTTATTTTGAAATTGTTTAATATTATTTTAATTTTTTTTATTTTTACGACTTGCAAGATTAATCTCAAATCCAAACTTTGTAACAATATGCATAACCATTTTCTCCAGGAATGTACCACAGAGGAGGCACACCGTATAGAAGGAGGCGTACGCACATAAGAAGCTTGGGATACAACAACAAGCAAGTTGTAAAATGAAGGGCCAATACTAAGGGAAGGATCCTACACCAGAATGAACTTGGCATATAAAATGGAAGGAAAAGTCACAAATATGAGAAAACTAGAATATTATTGAGAAGGCGACAACTACGAATTGTACTACTACCCACAAAACACATAATCTTGCACTAGATTATAAGTTTACAACACAAACGTTTAATTGAAATGATAATTATTATTTCATGGACATGCAGAAAAGCTTTCATCGCATAAAGGTTTACTATAGTGAAAAGCATATTCATCCTCATTAATTGGAGAGGTAAGATGGACCTTCACCATTTAATAAGGCCCTATTTTGTTTCCCTCCATGGATCCCAACAGCTCGAAATCTCTCTCTAATCGCATACATTTCCTTAGAAACATCTCCCATCTGCATTCGTTCTCTCAGCAATTCTGTAGAACACCAAGCATGCTCGTAACCGCTGCATCTTATCTTTGTAACTCCTAGCATTGTTGGCACCTCTTTCTTCTTCATCTTCTAATTGTAGTAATGGATCTAGAATCTCCATCGTTCGATCAGGAAAAGCCATCTCAGCAAATTTGTGAAGGCCTAGGCCATCCCTAAACACATCATCTGTAGGGCACTTTCCAGTGAATAACTCCAATAGAAGAATCCCATAGCTATACACGTCTCCGGATGTCGATACATGGCCACCTCTCCCATATTCTGCAATTTCACATATACTCTTGCTATTATAATGGAAGATTTATACCATTTAGAAAGTATATAGGAGACATGGTTTTCAGAAACAAGAAGGGGAAATTTTAGCTTAATGAAATAAATGATTCAATTTATTTCTGATGAATTAGTAGATGACCTACAATCCATGACTGAAGTAAAATTTAATACAAATTGGGTCTGTATTGCTACCCATAAATTCCGGCACTTCAAATCCGTGTTATTATCCAATTTGATTCAACTTTATTTTTTTTTATATAAACCTATTGACTCATCAATGGAAGTAAAATTTCTCAATGTGCTTTTGCTAGTAGAAGCCACGACGTTGCTTCCACATGCAAAAGCAATACAAAAGTTAATTAAAACCCTCGTATTAATTTTCCTAGGAAAAATTAACAAAAATACCTTGGGATGCATTTAATTTGCAATAATTCAGCAAAATTATGTTTAGTTTCTAAAATAACCAAAATTAAAAAACTTCTATGAATATTTCTACCCATTTTACACAACTAAAAATAAATTTCTATTTTCTTAGCAATATTAAGATACAACACTAAATGATAAAAACAAATACTGAATAGAATCTAGCCGTCAATCAATGAATATACAACAAGGTGACTTCTTCCCATTATCAAAACCCATTATCAAAACATGCTCGCATAGAAATATTCTTGTTTATTCTTAAAGAATACTGAATAGAATCTAGCCGTTGTCTGTCAAGATAAATTCTAATGGTTTATTTTATATCCTACAACGAAACATGTATGTCAATGTTGCATACACAAGATCCACATAGCCTTAGTCCGATAACGAATCATTATAAAATAAGTAAGGTAAAAGATGACACTTTACAATTTTCATTTTTTGTATAATACTTGATATTTATTTCATTTTTGAAATAATTAACTAGCAAGATTTTCTACGAATCCTAACATGTTAACTGATTTTGTGACTTGCATATAGAAATCGTAGTGTTACATACACCAAAAGGGTTTCCTATTTTTAGGTGACTTTCTGGTCTTCATACGCATATCTCTGTTTCTTTTTTCAGTACAAGATGAAAATTAAAACTCCTATCTTTGGGCTTTTTTAGGGAAAAGATATCACCACTACGGTATTTTGATGATTGCACTTGTGGAACCCGATCCGAGAGAGGCGGGGGGACGTGCCCCCACGCAAGTCTCAGGATCATCCACGTGAAGGAGAGCTCCACCAAGGAACTCTCGAAAGAGTGCCCCTCACAGCATGAGCAGCGATGTAAAGTGAGATACCTCTCGATTCGGGGACCAGCCCGGATTCGAGACGCACCTTAAAGAAAGAAAGAGTTGCCATCCAAGGAAGTAGGCCCTGGATCCCATGCTGTGCTCTGTCGCAACAGATAACCAGAGATACAAAAGGTCCGTGCCTGATGACAAATGGGGAAGGGGTTAGGCGCCCCCAATTCGCCCAAGTGCAAGCACCTGGTCTCTTATGCCATTTATTATTAACTTTGAAGAGTTTTGGGCAAAAATTATGTGAAATGGGAACAATCATCCCCGAGAAAACGTCTATCTAAGCATGCATGACCCGGGGATGGGCAAAGAAAGTGAACATCCAAATCCTAACTCATCGCATCTAATCCTAACTCATCACATCTAAGAAAGCAATAAACAATCGCATGCATAGCTACAGCTAAGCAAATAATGACAGATATAATGAGATAAGGAAAGCAAATATCTAAGTTTAGACAGATAATCAAGCTAAGACGAATGAATAAACGTTATAGCTAAGCAATCAAAGCAGTAAAGTAAACACACTAGCATGCAAGCCTATGCAAGAGATAAGACTAAGAAAATGGCAATCGATCGCACGCTAGAAGAACAAACAAACTAGAATGCATGAGAAATCTAAGATAAGCACACAGCAAGCTAAAAGGTGTAAGAAAAGAAAGAAATCGGAAAATCAACGGCATGTGAGAACCAAAAAAAATGCCAGGGAAAAGAAGATGGAACACACGATAGGCTCAGAGGGCGATTCAAAAGGAATCAAGCCAGGCGATCCTAATCTGCTGAAGATCGGAAAAGTCTCGCGATCGTCATGACCTATCGTTCGGCTCAGCGAGGGCAATCCCCGTAAAGGGGCCACGCTACGTCATCGCCCATCCCAAAACCCGATAAAACGCCAGAAAACCGATGAAAACCGGAAAATCACGATGAAAACCGGAAATGGAATGAAAAGAGGGCTCCGAGTGACCTGGCAATCACCATCCTTGCCCATTTTTGCTTTTGTTTTGAAATGTTTGAAAATATTTATTAAAAAGGTTTGACTGAACTTGGGTGAACGAAAAGGTGAGAAATATTTGTAAAATTGTGATTTTAAAAAAAAAGGTGAAAGGGTGTAAAAATAGTGTGTGAAAATAGTGTAAAAAGAAAGGGTGGCTGGACTCAGGATGCCAGCAGCACGCCCGAGCTGCCTACGTACCCCTCAACTAGGGATCAAGCCATCCGTAGTTCGGACCTGACTACTCCTAATGACTCGAGATTTTGAGATTTTTTATTTTTAGATGTTTTTGAATTTTCAAGTGTTTTTTGAAATATTTTTTGGAATTTTTGACACAAGAGGACAGAACCCTATCATCGTAAGGGTACGACAGACTCCTGATATCCCGCAAAGGTTGGACAGCATCCTATGCTTTGCGGGGGAATGAACAGAATAACAACTCTGCAAGGGTTGGACAGCATTCTATACCTTGCAGGATTGGGTAGAAAAACACACGACTTGATGAGAGGGTGGACAGAATCCTAACCCCTATGATGATAGGACAGACTCCTGAAAGACTGAAAGACTGACTCCCATGCTGAAGACTGACTCTGAAAGATGGAAGGACAGACTCCTAAACTCTCTATGACAGACTCTAAAAAGGAAGAAGAAATCCCTTAATTTGCGAAAACTCTAAGGCGGGAAGGGAAGGGGTTGGTTCCAGAAGCATTCCGAAAACCCATGGAAAGATCAAAAGCCAGTGAGAAATAATCTCTAGATCATGGCAAATAATGAACTTCTATGACACTTTTCATGGCAAATAATGAACTACCAAGTGATCAAGAACCACCCTCTAACTATGATCGTCAAAGAGGCAGATTATCATCGAGGCAGTAACTCGATCAGGCGGCCAAATTTTTTTTTGCTAAATTAATAATGTATACTTATAGGAGAAAAGAACCTGATGAAGAATAGCACTGCCAATAGGGATTTAACTCGCAGCTGGGAGCAAATCAGAGACATGTAATAGCTGAAACATCAAACGATGATAGACTACAAGATTGATAACTCATAAATCAAAATAACAGTATCAAGACATGTCTATGACAAAGGATTCAAACTTCATAATTCTCTAATCCTGGTATTTACGAAAACCAAAACCAAAATTTAGAGTTTAAAACTCAACTCTGCCATTCATTGAATACATTTCATCAGTATTAGACTAATACTAAAAATTATCCCTATTTTTCTTTTGAAATGGGAACCTTCAATCAACCAGAATTAAACGCAACCCATTTAAAAGAGAATCTGCTCATCCCCGCTAAATTTCTCCCGATACTGGCCGAATAAAGACCAGAATCAAAACATACAAATCAAACCCAACAATCAAGACCTCCTGGAATTAGTTCAAAGTAATCCGAAATACATGGGTTATTTTAAGAAATCAAATAAGCCAGGCAACCAATTCACTCCCAACTCAAAAGTGAAGCATTTCAAATCATAGTTGCATATAGGAAGTAAGAAAAGCTAAATTCAAAGAGCACTTACAGAGGGAGAGGGAAAGCGATCTGAGTATTTCTTCCTTCAATCTTCTTCTTCTCCCCGCAAATCCTCGAACCAGCGGCTTGCTTTCCGGAAGTAGTGGCGGATGGCTAGCACCGGCGAGATTGCCGGAGGAGACCCAAATCCCCTCTACAATTTCACCGGCGAGATTGCCGGAGGAGACCCAAATCCCCTCTACAATTTCTTCCCTCCGCTCCCTGTTTCTTTTTCTATCTATTCTCTCCTCCTTCTCTGCTCTAACGAAAATGGGGTTCCTCTTCTCTCCTTCGACTCTCTCTCTCTCTCTCTCTCTCTCTCTCTCTCTGTGTGTGTGTGTTAGAGAAAGAAAATAAAAAAGAGAATGAAGAAGCTAGATGGTGGCTTGGAGAGCGGGGTTCGGAGCTGAAGGCCGAAAGGGGGTTTTTGAGGAGATGGAAAATGGGTTTGGACGGTTTGCAGAGGTCGAAAATGGTGGAGTGAAAATGGGTTCTAACAGAGGGTGGCTGGGATGGGAATGAGGGTTTAAAAATGGGGTTTGGGTCGGAAATGGCGAAGGATGGGCGGCTGTGGAGGAGGGGGATGGTGGCTGAGAATGGGCCGGCCGGATTTTAGTTTTTTTTGAAAATGGGTTTTGGATTGATTGGGTTTTGGATTTGCAAAAAAAATACAAAATGGTAGAGGTGGTGGTGGTGATGGGCGGTTTTAATGGAGGTTGGGGTAGGATTTCGAGATGATGATGGGTGGCCACGGAGAGGGGTTGATGGTGGTGGCAGCGGGGGCGGTTTGCCGGAGAAGATGGAGGAGGAGGTGGGTTTTTCGAAAATGGGTTTCGGGTTTGGGAGGTGTGGTGGTTTTTTTTAGGTGTTGAGAAGAGGGGAAGAAGAAGAAGGTGGGGGGGATAGGCTTGCCGGATTCCGGCAAGCTTGCCGGAGAAGATGGTGTTGGTTGCTCTTTTTTTTTTAAATGGGTTTTGTGAGGGATGTAATGGAGGTTAGGGGTTGAAGAAGGAGAAGAAGGCGGAGGGTTAGGGAAGAAAGGGGGTGGCTGTGGAGGAGGCTCGGCTGGAGGTGGAAGAAGATGGGCGGCTGGTTTTTTTTTTGGTTTTTTTTAAAATGGGTTTTGATGATGGCTCGGGTTCGCAGAGGTGGAGGTGGCTAGAATCGGTGGTGCGAGTTCCGGAGGCCTGCCGGAGAAGAAGGTGGGTTGGGGATATGGAGATGGAGGTGATGCTCTCTCTTTCTCTCCCTCTCTGTTTTTCCAAACGACAATGAGACCTCCCTTTCTCTCTCTCTGGTTGCTTCTTATGACCTAGATATTTTTCATGGGCATGATCCTAGCCATTCATTGCAAAGCCCATGTGCCTTGTGTAATTTCAACCCTTGATCTCCTCCATTGCCTTTACAAACCCTAGAAAATCTCTTTCTCACCTCATCCTACCCACACACTTTCCTTGTTGATCCTATGGCTTAGAATTATTACTTCTCAAGCAAGTAATGTGAACATCCAAGAATACCCTTAAAGATGGGTTGATTTCCTCTTTGCCCAAATTCCTATTTTGAAGAATGATATACTTTCCCCCCCCTTTTTGCTCTAGACAGCCCCATCTAGTGTATTTTAACTACTCTTATCTCTACAAGGGGGGTGGCTCGGGTAGAAAAAGGGGGCGGAATAAATTTTCTTCTTCATTGATTTGCCTATGGTAAGCTAGTATTGGCACACCCATGCCCTGCTAATTCACCCTCCCCTTTCATATTTCTTTAAACTACGCCCAGCTCGAGCTCGAGACACAGGTTGGGACGCGACTTGGGTCGATTCATGAAATTCGGGTTGAGATTTTCAAATGCCAATCAGGTTAGGCTCGGATTAATTCCATTCGTTTTCCGCCTGACCTCGGGATTTCATTCGAATACGCGGGTTTAGGGCCCTGTCAAAATGGGGTGTTTACATATGCCCCTCTTTGGCAGAGGGCGCTTGTCGCGCGAATGCCAAAGCCGAACAGACAACACATTTTGACTGGCCCAAAGCTTCAAACAAAAGGGATGCAAGAGGATAACAAGGTTGATTGACGAGACAGATTCTCATCGGATCAACCAAGAAAGAAATGATAAGATGAATCGACGAGACAGATTCTCGAAAAGAAAACTGAGATGGACTCTCAAGGGATAGTGAGACAGACTCTCACAAATTACAGAATGGAATGATTAGACAGCCTCTAATTATGCCACTCAGGGATTTGGAGATTATAAAGCGGAATGATTAGACAGCATCATGATCAAACCTGAATTAGGATCTGAGAAAACAGCATCTTGACAGATCAACAAAGCGGAATGATTAGACAGCATCATGATCAAACCTGAATTAGGATCTGAGAAGACAGCATCTTGACGGATCGACAAAGCAGAATGCTTAGACAGCATCATGATCATTCCTAAATTGGGATATGAAAAGACAGCATCTTGACGGATCGGCAAAGCGGAATGATTAGACAGCATCATGATCATTCCTAAATTGGGATCTGAAAAGACAGCATCTTGACAGATGAACAAAGCGGAATGATTAGACAGCATCATGATCAAACCTAAATTGGGATCTGAGAAGACAGCATCTTGACAGATGAACAAAGCGGAATGATTAGACAGCATCATGATCATTCCTAAATTGGGATCTGAGAAGACAGGATCTTGACAGATCAACAAAACGGAAATGATTAGACAGCATCATGATCACTCCTAGATTAGGATCTGAGAAGACAGCATCCTGACAGATCGACAAGGCGGAATGATTAGACAGCATCATGATCATTCCTAAATTTGGATCTGAAAAGACAGCATCTTGACAGATGAACAAAGCGGAATGATTAGACAGCATCATGATCATTCCTAAATTGAAAATTTGATTTGAAAAAGCGTTTAAGTCTTCTCAAATCCTGATTCGTTTAAACTGATATCTCAAACATCAATGCATGCTAGGTATCTTTTATGGTCTGACTTTCGTCAGGACATAAAAGATGCCCCTAGTATAATTTCACTTCCAGTTCAGGAGTCTTAACAAAACTCAAACAGATTCAAGCTTTCTTTTATGAAACTTGGGTTACAAAGATTTTGAAGGTACAAGAGACTGACTCTTGCTGAAAGGTCTACCACTTTTATGCCAATAGCACGGCTCCGGGCCTCAAAGGCTTTCAAAATGCACAGGAGACTGATTCTGCCTGAAACACTTTCAATTTTCTACCAGCTGTCTGAATTTCAGGTTACAATGGTTTTCAACTTCCAAGCAGACTGATTCTGCTTGACATATCTTCAACCCTCTGCCTGTTGCAGGAATTTCAAATGGGCCTGAGAGCTTGCCGCGCTTCTAGACCATGTATAGGTCATTTCGCCTTCTGGAGATGCGACTTCATTTTCTGGTACCCGTTACCCCAGCTTTTGAAATGATACTGGACCAAATAGGTCAT
Organism: Tasmannia lanceolata; assembly: GCF_043159265.1. Lineage (NCBI taxonomy): Eukaryota > Viridiplantae > Streptophyta > Magnoliopsida > Canellales > Winteraceae > Tasmannia > Tasmannia lanceolata. The sequence goes on along the minus strand of NW_027518684.1, from coordinate 27,844,781 downwards.
TTTGGGACACACCTGACTCGACTAAGTACATGACTTTGACTTGACAAAGAATGACCTCGACAACTGCTTGACAAAGGACCCTTGGTGAGTACACGACCGAGTTACAAGACTGACTTTCAGGAAAGACTGAATCTGCTTCTTAATTTGATAATTGTTTTAAGATGGTACAGCTTACCACTCTTGGAACTCTTTGAATACCGCATTTTAAGGTGATTTTGCCTCTTTCTGGTATTTAGTCATGGTTATTATACCCTTTGGATTGCTCGGTTTTAACCCCTAGCTTAGGGGAATATCAAAGGAAGCCTTGTCGGCACTATTCAGACCTTGAAGAGATGCCGATACAGGTATGAAGGTCTTGCTAGCTTCTGAAATTTAGTCCTTTACGAGAAGTCACTGCCATGACCAGACTGCCCTTTTGGGTTTTCAATCTGGCGGACCGCTTGCCTTAATTTTTGCCTGGACTGCCTGCCCTTGCCCATCCAGCAGGGTCCGCACCCTGATTTTTGCCTAAGCCGCCCTTTCGGGTTTTCAGCTTAGCGGGTGAATGACCCTAACTTTTGCCTAGACCGCCCTTTCGGGTTTTCAGTCTAGCGGGTCTAAGACTCCATTATTCTTTTCTTTCTTTTTCTGTTTCTCCACAACCTTTGCCTTATCACACCAGGAGGAATTCTAGGTGGGTTAGGGTTCGAAAGAATTGGATTAGGGTGTTTGTATTGACTGGACCGAATCTGGACCCTTCCAGATAGCCTACGTACCTCCAAAGAGTGAGGATCAGGTCCGCGTAGTTCGCCCATTGGGGACTTTGGGTCGAGATTGTTTTGATTTGACTCTCTTTCTTTTTTTCTCTTTTTGAAAGTTTTCTCCCCCTTTTTTTTTCAACAGCTTTGAAAGATTTGACCGAACCCAATGTTGTCAGGTTGCCTACGTACCCTGTGGAAAGGGATCAGGTCATGGCGTAGTTCAGGCGTTGCATCTTTTATGGCGTAAGTCATAAAAGATGCCCCTGGTTTGAGGGTGACAAAGAAATTTTGATTTTGCTTATTGGCTCAAAGGGTTTGCAAACGGTCTTTGACTTTTCTCTTTTGTTTTTCAATTGGATTTTTGGATTTGAAGCTCAGATCGACCAAGGACGGCCTTTGGTGTCTTAGGCATAATACTTTTTAAGTTGATCAACGTTTGTGGGTTCTGTTAGTTTTTCACCATTTTGATCAAGGAGTCTGGCGGCTTTTCCAGGCAGGACTTCATCGACAATGTAAGGACCCGACCAGTTTGGTCTGAACTTCCCTCGGGGATCATGGACCGGTGCCCTGTAGGATTTCAAAACGAGGTCACCTTTCTGGAGATCTCTGATCTTCACCTTCTTGTTAAAGGCTTTCTCAATTCGACGCTGATACCCCTGGACATGATACAGAGCTCTGAGCCTCTTCTCATCAATCATCTGCAACTCCTGATACCGGGCCCTTGCCCATTCTGATTCTGGCAAACCAGCTTCCATCATTACCCTTAACGAAGAAATTCTCAGCTCAACTAGTAGGACCGCTTCCATCCCATACACTAGTGAATATGGCGTAGCTCCCGTAGAGGCCCTGATCGACGTTCTGTAAGCCCACAAAGCATATGGTAGCTTATTTGACCAGTCCCTGTACGTCTCTGTCATCTTGCTGATGATGGTTTTGATGTTCTTGTTTGCAGCTTCGACGGCTCCATTTGTCTGGGGCCTGTATGGTGAGGACTTGTGATGCTTAATCTTGAACTCCTCACATAGGCGTACCACTTCTTTCTTGAAGTGTGATCCATTGTCTGAGATCAGCTCATGCGGTACCCCATATCTGCAGATGATATTCGCTCGAATGAATTTGGCAACTGAGGCTGAAGTCAGCGATGCGAAGGATGCGGCTTCGATCCACTTGGTGAAGTAATCGATGGCTACCAGGATGTACTCATGCCCACTTGAAGATTTCGGAAACACCTTTCCAATAATATCGATTCCCCAGACTTAAAACGGCTACGGTGAAGTCAGAGAATGTAACTCAGAAGGCGGCACATGAATGAGGTTGGCATAAACCTGACATTTATGACACTTCTTCACAAATGCGAAGCACTCAGCTTCCATAGTTGGCCAGTAGTACCCAAGTCTCAGGATCTTTCTCGACAGCATCTTTCCGTTCATGTGAGGTCCACAGACTCCTTCATGCGTCTGCTCTATGAGATTAGCTGCTCGATCTTCATCTACACAAAGAAGCTGGATTCCATCAAATGACCTCCTGAAGAGCTCATTGCCGCAGATAATGAAGTTAGCCGCCAACTTCTGGAGAGACCTCCGCTCTTTTCCTGATGCTTCAGGGGGGTGCCCTTGGCCTAAAATGAGATTCTTTATATCAGTGTACCAGGGCTTCCCATCTGGACATCGGGCTGCTATCTCTATAGCGTTCACATGCGCTGGAGCCCATTGTAACCGCACTGCTAGAGGCTGAACTTCCATTGATGCAGAGATATCTAACATTGAGGCTAGTGTAGCCAAAGCGTCCGCGAAATGATTTCTTGTCCTCGACAGATGAGTGAATGTAACATTCTTGAATCTCTTGACCAGGGAATCCAGATGCGTGTGATACGGGATCAATCTATCCTCCTTTGTTTTACATTGACCATTGATCTGACAAATGATCAAGATTGAGTCCCCGAAAACATCTATCTCTTGAATATGCAAAGCCAAAGCTGCTTCGAGACCAGCAATGCATGCCTCATATTCGGCCTCATTGTTGGTACACTTGAACTGCAATTTGATGGATACGGGGATGTACTCTTTCTTCGGAGATATCAACACTGCCCCAACCCCTTAACCTCGGTTGTTCACAGCACCATCAAAGTACATCAACCATCTGGTGCTTGGGACCTCATCTTCTATAGCCATGATCTCTTCATCAGGAAAATCTGCCGTCAGAACTGCATTCTCATCTACAGGCGCATCAGCCAACTGCTCAGCTATCACACGTCCTTTAACTGATTTCTGGGTTACATAGGCAATATCAAATTCAGACAATAGCAGCAACCATCTGGATGTTCTCCCGGTGAGGGCGGGCTTCTCGAACAAGTACTTCAACGGATCCATCCGTGAGAGTAAGAGAACCTTGTTTGATAGCAGGTAATGCCTAAGCCTCTGAGTTGCCCAAACCAGTGCCAGACAAGTCTTTTCCAAGATAGAATATTTGATTTCGTACTCTAGCATCTTCTTGCTGATGTAGTAGATAGGCTTTTCTTTCTTCGACTCAGGGTCTTGCTGGGCTAACATGCAACCCATAGCTGTGTCAGTGACAGATAGGTACAGCAACAGTGGCTGGTCCGGAATAACTGGTGACAAGACAGGAGGCAGAGTTAAACATTGCTTGACTTTCTCAAATGCTTCCTGACACTCATCATTCCACTTCTTTGGAGAATTTTTCTTCAGCAGCTTGAAGATGGGTTCACACGTCATTGACAACTGATTTATGAACCTTCTTAGGTACTGAACCTTTCCCAGGAAACCACGGATCTGCTTTTCGGTCCTTGGCGCCTCCATCTCTTAGATTGCTTTGATCTTTTGAGGATCTACCTCGATTCCTCTTTCGCTGACCATGAATCCCAACAACTTCCCTGAAGTGACCCCGAATACACACTTGCTCGGGTTCAAGCGAAGCTTATACTTCCGGATCCTTTCAAAAAACTTCCTCAGGACCATGGCATGCTCTGGTCGAGTCTTGGATTTAACAATCATGTCATCGACGTAAACTTCGACCTCTTTGTGAATCATGTCATGCAATAAGGTGGTAGTCGCCCTCTGATAGGTTGCCCATGCATTCTTCAGCCCAAACGGCATCACTCTGTAGCAATACGTTCCCCATGGAGTGGTGAACGCAGTTTTTACCATGTCCTCAGGGGCCATCTTGATCTGATTATATCCGGAAAACCCATCCATAAAGGATAACAAAGCATGACCAGCTGTATTATCCACCAGGAGATCGATGCTCGGCAAAGGAAAGTCATCCTTGGGACTCGCCCTGTTTAAATCTCTGAAATCCACGCACATTCTGACCTTTCCGTCCTTCTTGGGCACCGGTACTATGTTGGCCAACCATTCCGGATATTCAACCACTTGAATGAAGCCCGCATCTAACAGCTTCTTGACTTCATCATGGACTTTCAATTCCCATTTTGGCTTTAATTTTCGAAGTTTTTGCTTTTTGGGCTTGGCGCCTGGGATTAGGGGAAGACGATGCTGGACAATGTCTTCGCTTAATCCCGGCATGTCATCATAGGACCAAGCAAAAACTTCTTCGTATTCCTTAAGCAAAGTGATTAATTCTTCAAGCTCCTCCGGGGATAACGTTTTGCCAATCCGTATTTCCCGGATTAAGGTTTCATCACCAATGTTGACGGTTTCAATTTCTTCTTTAAGTGGTTTAGCCCGACGCTGCTCCTCCTGAGTGATCATGTGTTTGATTTCAGGGGGAGTTTCGTCGGCATCCTCATAAGAGGGGGAGTCTTGATCATTGTTATTAGTTTTATCAATTTGAAAAGCAGAAACAGAGACAGGAAGATACTGAAACGAGTCCTTCATTTCATTCATAGAATCAAAATTTACATCATTGATCAATTGGCCCACAACAGGCTTTACAGTATGCTCAAAAAGAAAGTTTGTATCGTCAACTGAAACGTTGACACCTGACTCAACTGGACTATGTATGGACTTTGCAGTATATTCTATAACGGACTCATCTTCATAGACAGCATCTATACCGGAGGACTCGCCATCCGCACCAGGAATGTCTAAGCTTCCTAAGGTACCTGCATCCAAAGAATTGTTAGAAATAACAGACTTTATATTTGACTCGGAAACAGACACATACTCAGAAACTTTAGACACTTTTGGAGGAACATGACTATACTGAAGAACTAAATGAGGAATGACCTGAGAGGTCCAGTTATCAAGGGGTACCTCAGCTGGGGTAATTCGGCCCTTAGGGTTCAGGATGTGCGCATCTTCTCCGATCATGGCAATGACCGGTGCCTCAACCTCGAAGAGGGAGTCTAGAAGGCGCGGTTCTAAGTTCTCCGCCCAATCAAATTCCTGTTTTTCGACAGCTGTAATCTGCCCATGGAAGTACTCATCCGGCAATTCATCAGCCAAAAAGATTTCAAAACCCGGCAGCTCTTTCCCAGACTCATCCAACCACGGTTCGGGGAAACCACAGAACGGGCGATCAGCTCCTTCTTTCCTGTACCTACCATTCATCAACAGACTGAACAGTCCCATAGGCAGCTCTAGGCCCCGGCGACGCAGCTCTGCCAACTTCAGCATGTACTGCTTCCTTTCCCTGACCTCCTTTCTGGTGGGTTCATATCCTAACCCAAACAAATTGTTTGCGACCTTCAGCTCCGGCCACTCAGTTAAACCTTGCAGACTTCTCCCCAGACCAGTTTCGGGAATATACCCATATCGGCGCATTATTCGGGCTACCTGCGCATTTGCACTGGACATAAACAGAATCTCTTCGCTCATAGCTTCTTCCATAGTAATGGTCGAAACTTCGAGTGAAAACCCAGTCAGACTGACATCTATGGTGCTTGAACCGATCTGCTCTTGGGAAATCTGCCCAACCTCTGGTTCTGGGTCCCCTCTAACTGTGATAATTCTGTTATTCTTGATGAACTTGAGTTTCTGATGGACAGTGGAAGGAACAACTCCGACCCTATGAAGCCAAGGTCGGCCGAGAAGGAAAAAGAAGGAGGTCTTGATATCCAGAACTTAGAATTCTATGTCAAACATTTCACCTCCAATCTCGATTTCGGTGACCAAAGTTCCAATGACATCCCTTCTGGTTCCATCGTAAGCCAGTATCCCCTGCTCTGACGAAATGTAGTCATCTGGCCCAAACCCCAAGGCAGTAGCGGTGCTCAAAGGACACACATTCAAAGCTGACCCGCTGTCAACCAAAACCTCTGGCACTTTCTTCTTATTGCATACGGCGGTAATTCTGAGAGATTTTGTATGATTCTTACCCTCTGGAGTCAGATCTTCATCCGAAAAGGACACGGTCATAGCTGCTCTGGCCATAGATACGAGTCCAACCAGCTCATCAGGGGTTATATCAACGGACACCTGTGCTGTATTCAATTCGTGAAGTAGGACCTGACGGTGCCTAGGGGACGACATTAGCAGCCTCCAGATAGAAACATTAGCTTGGGTCTTTCTAAGCTGCTTCAACAGAACGTCTTCTTCTTCTTCAGGACGCAACCTCTGATTCTGATTTTCAACAGCTCTGGCAATCTCAGCGGGATTCTCTGCTCTCAGCTCAGGAGGTTTAAAGACACGTCCACCACGGGTAACATGGCGAACCTCATCACACGGATCGTTCAACAGAAGCAAATCCTCATCCTCAAGCTTAAGGACATATGGGACTTCGCTTTTCTCTTCCTCCCCCTCGAATCTGAGGACATAAGGACCTTCGAAGGATTCCCTAACTTCTTGCGCAGAGGACAAGACATAAGGCTTTTTGCATTCAACTTCCTCATCATCGGATTCCCATCTCAAGATATACGGCTCATCAGAAATAACGGCACATATACGGAAATAGTCCAGGACAACCTCTTCAGTGTGAATAGCATAGACATTTGGAGGAGGCATAATATGCGTTGGCAATGGATTCCTGGTGACATTAGGGAGAGCTTCCACCGCAATTTCTTTTGCCTCGATCTTATCCTGGATCCTATGCCTTAGTGCCATACATCTGTCAGTCAAATGCCCAACACTCTGGTGATATTCGCAGTACTGATCCTTTCTCCAATATTTCGGGAGAGGATTTGGGGCTTCCCGGGGTTCTAGCAGAGTGATCTTCTTGTCCCTCAATAGTTTTTTGATAGCCACAGATAGGGAATAGGGTAGAGGGGTGAATTGTCTGGGCTCATTTCTTTCCGGACGAACTCCTCCGGGACCTTCTCTCCTAACTGGACGAGCAGTATTCACATTGTTAACTTCCTTCGGAGGTGCCATAGGCCTTTTTCCCTCTGACATTTGAAGTGGAGGTCCTAGCTCTCGTCCCGGTCTTGATCAGGTGATCAAAGTCATTGAAGTACTGGATTGACATGTGAGGAAACTAAAAGGGGGAAAGATTCTTGACGGCAATCTTGATAAGATCGTCATCTGGTAACTTGTGGGTCATTTGCGCTGCCTTTCTCCTCCATCGCCGAATGAAGGAAGTAAAGGTCTCATTGGGTCCTTGCTTCAGCAATTTTAGGTCCCTTTTTGTCACGTCAATCCCCTCTTCCATGGAGAATTGCTGGACAAATTTGTTAGCTACACCTTCAAGGGTCCGGACCTCTTCTGGCTTCAGATGCAGAAACCATTTCTTGGCTGTCCCAGTCAAGGTTCTAGGGAACACTAGAGCAATCTGCTCTGGGGATAAACCGTACTGCTGCAACAGAGGAATGACTGACTTGAGATGGCTACGAGGGTACCCCATTCCGTCGTACTTGTCAAATTATGGCATTTTGAACTTGGGCGGAAGTACGACCCCTGGAGCTATCATGAATTCAGACATATCCAAATTTTTGGGACCTTGGCACTTCATGGTTTCCATATCCCGGGTCAGCTTCTCAGTTTGGTCAGCCAATTCCTGTGCCTTATCAGGATTTCCCAGGTTAGGAAGACAGTTCTCTGCTGCGTATTGGCACTCATCAAAGTCTTCGATTTCAGGCAATACAGCTGGCCTGGGAGAAACAAGAGGAACGGAAGGTATAACTGGGGACTGCTGATTGGCCGGGTCTTTAGAGGTAGAAAGACGATAATTTTTCAGGAGGGCTATATCATCCTTCATGGCACTCAAGTGAAGGAGAATAGCCTTCATCATTTCATTCGTATCAGGACTGTTGTTTCCGGTCCCTTCCAATGATTCAGATGGAAGTGGAGAGGATGAAAGAATTTCTGGACGTCCAAGGAGAAGCGGCGCAGGAGAGGTGAAGGATTCTGGGGAAAAAGAAAGTCTATTCAGCCTGGAATCTGAAGATTGACGGGACCAGGCCGATTTTGAATTGACTTTCTTAGGAGCGATGATGTCCCGCTAAGACTCCTGAATGGAAGTTAATAAGTTAGATTGCACATTTGATAATTGAAATCAGGTAGCTTCCACAAATAGAGAGAAAGAAAAGAAACACACTTTGCATTGATTATATCGAGACAGGTTACAATGACGACGATTGGCAATGGAAAAAATTGATGAAACTTTGAATCGCCAACTGCTTATAACATGTATCAAGTAAAACTCTTTTCTCTATATTTTCATCTATAATGAGACCGGGATTACAATCTTTGGCTTTGATTATGTCCAAGTAAAACAAGTGAAGACAGTAAAGAAATGATAATCTCATGCCGAAAATATTCATGGTTCACCAATCCGAGCTTTTCGGCTTGCAGGCCCTCCGGACATTCCTTCCTTCCGAAGTTTAGACACGAAAGCAGATCTCCTCTCCGTGATTTTGTCTCTCCAAGCAGCTACTATGGATACAATGAGATCAGGAGTAAGGTCTTCACAGTTAGGTGGTGTGATAACCTTAGGAGCACAAGAGCTTGCATTAATCTGGCAAGGGAAACACAAAGGTGCATAGAAAGATGATTTTTCTAAACCCATAAGATAGACAAATGAGTATGGGTAGGTGCTGGTGATAATTTTTGGACAGGATTGACTCACCCAATGAAGTTGGTCTCCCCTACATTCTGCAGCCAATGGTGCCACTCATTAAGCTGGGGTTGCTTAATCTTTGTCTTCCAAGAATGAAAACCCTTGAGGGTGTACTCAATGCTGTTTTGTGGCTGAAGGATAGTGAGTTTCTCACATAGCCACACATATAACAGCTTAGCACATCCGAAAAAATTATCCTGCACCTTTTTACTAGCAATAAGGTCTAAGCCATAAAAGGTTTCGGCTAGCATTGTAGGGACAGGATTTCTCCCCTCATTTATCTGATCTACTGTCGTCAACAAAGTGAAAGGGGCGGCGCTAGAGTCTTTGCGAAGGACATGGCGTGCAAAAACAGCAAAGACTAGGGCATTACGTCGACATTCCTGAAAACGGGAGTCAGTTGGATCGACGTTTTTGGAAAACAACTCAATGAGGGTCTGAAATTGCACATTTTTCTCTGCTAAGCAATGCAGGGTTTTCACAATCTTATTTTCGAATAATCTGCAAAAAAGATCATGAGGGGAGTCTACGCTCGAAGGTCGGATCCAAAGTCCCCCAGGAGAAAGTCCTAATAAGGCACACTAATCTTCGAATATAGGACAAAGTTCAAAAGACCCAAATCGAAAGACATGGAAAACAGGGTCCCAAAATCCAGCAGCTGCTTCAAGAAACTTCCAATCTATACCGCGACTGTTCAGATGAGTAAATGAACCGATGAAATGCTCAACCACACTCCTTTCTTCGCATCTTAACGGAAAAGATTTAACAGTCTCCGCTATCCATTTATCTAACAAATTATTCGCCATGATCAGACCTATCATTCAAATAGGACAAAGATCAGGAAAGAATAGGAATAACTGTGCGCAGACAAATGACAAGGCTAACTCGGCAATCAGTTTTATGAAAATGATACCGTCTGAGACAATGAATTTTTCATCAAAGATGAGGGGTAAACAATAGATCAAAAAAATAGACCACGGCCGTAAGATGACAGAAGTAGGTCATAAACCGGATCTAAATCTGGTGCTGGATACCAACAACTTTACGATCAAGAGGATCAGAATTGTAGACCATGGCCATAGGGACAGCGATAAGCTATCGGCTAGATCTCGAGGTGAAACAGGTATACAAACAAATATATATCCTAATGGATAATAGATATACAAATTGAATCTATGACACAACGAAAGACTGGATAAACAATCAGAGGGTAACGAATAAATTATGACCACAAGAGCGACACGTACATGCCACTAACCTAGTGAGACTAAAAGGATGTAAATACAAATGATCAAACCAGAAGTTCTCACTAAAAATGGGTTCTAAGCTAAATTGGGGCTATACATGGGAATCGAGACTAGGAAAACTGACTCTGAAGAATAGCAGTCATGCTTAAAAAAATATTTTACGAAAAATTCAACAGCATAACGGCTAGACAAGAGAGTTCAGATAAGGTAAACTCATGGTTTAACTAACTCTAAAAAATGGCAGTCATGCTCGAAATGTTCTGAATAAAATCCTGCAGCATAACGACGCTAGACAAGAAAGTCAAGGTAAGGTAAACTTATGATTTTCCTAGCTCTAAGAAATAGCGGTCATGCTCGAAATGTTCCGGACAAAATTCGGCAGCATAACGGCACTAGACAAGAAAGTAAGGTGAACTCAGGATTTTTCTAACTCTAAGAAATAACGGTCATGCTCAAAAGGTTCTGGATAAAATCCGACAGCATAACGGCTATACAAAGGATTCACAAAGGATTCCCACAGCCCGACTAAAGGGTATGTAAATGGGAAGAATAGTAGTACAAGACTCTCAGTAAGAATGCTACTACTCAACTGACAGTAATAAGATAAGCTCACAATCGGTAAACGAAACGTGATCACAAGAGAAAGATAATCTAATGAATAACTGACTGCAGATGGAAATGTATGACAACGGAGCAACTCCTATAATCAACAGATCAAAGGACAAATCATGGCCAAGGTAATGGCGATCATGAGCTACGGACTAGATCTAGATCTAAGTAAGGAATGGGTATCACCGATTGAAATAAATAAGGAACTCTAACTAAGAGGAAAACCCTAATATACATAATCAGTATATATAGGTATATACACATATACATATATCCTAACCAGGGGCACCAGCCCTAAACCTAATCTAGCGGAGTCAAGGAAGTCTCGACTCAAGACAGACTGATGAGTGTACTAGGACCGTGCTGTAGCCATGTAAAATGAGCTACCCTAGTCTGCAAATGGGACAAAGCTCCTAACTCTAGGCTTCACATGTGTAAGCAACACATGTTCGACCCTATATGAATGCAATATACTTATATAAACACGGGTACTTCCTAGTTGGGTTTCACTAAGCCAATAAGTATATACATAATATATAAAACAAAGTAGGGCTCCGGACTCAATCTATCGGGTACTATGCGTATGAAACATACTTAACATGTATAACAAAAGTACGCCCAATGTTATACATAGTATGCTTCATTGCTCGTCGGCTGTTGTAGACAAAAGTACGCCCAATGTCTACGGCTGTAGCACCGGCGCATAGCTTGGAAATAGATTCAACAGTACCATCAGGGTGTAATGACATCCCAGTCGGGCACGCATTGAATCTATCCCGTGGAGCCAATAATAATGAAAAACAATGAAAGAAATAAAGAATATGACGATGCATGATGTGCAGTGTGTGAATCCCTCGTTTTAATTACTCACCTACTTGGTGCCCCTGGATTCTAACGATAAAGTTCCCATTTAGCTTGGTTTTGACCTAAATTTCTTCAGAATTAATTAAAATGGCATTTTTACAGAGTTAGGCAATGTTTCAAAAAATCCCCAGCAGAGTCGCCAATCTGTGGAACCCGATCCGAGAGAGGCGGGGGGACGTGCCCCCACGCAAGTCTCAGGATCATCCACGTGAAGGAGAGCTCCACCAAGGAACTCTCGAAAGAGTGCCCCTCACAGCATGAGCAGCGATGTAAAGTGAGATACCTCTCGATTCGGGGACCAGCCCGGATTCGAGACGCACCTTAAACAAAGAAAGAGTCGCCATCCAAGGAAGTAGGCCCTGGATCCCATGCTGTGCTCTGTCGCAACAGATAACCAGAGATACAAAAGGTCCGTGCCTGATGACGAATGGGGAAGGGGTTAGGCGCCCCCAATTCGCCCAAGTGCAAGCACCTGGTCTCTTATGCCATTTATTATTAACTTTGAAGAGTTTTGGGCAAAAATCATGTGAAATGGGAACAATCATCCCCGAGAAAACGTCTATCTAAGCATGCATGACCCGGGGATGGGCAAAGAAAGTGAACATCCAAATCCTAACTCATCGCATCTAATCCTAACTCATCACATCTAAGAAAGCAATAAACAATCGCATGCATAGCTACAGCTAAGCAGATAATGACAGATATAATGAGATAAGGAAAGCAAATATCTAAGTTTAGACAGATAATCAAGCTAAGACGACTGAATAAACGCTATAGCTAAGCAATCAAAGCAGTAAAGTAAACACACTAGCATGCAAGCCTATGCAAGAGATAAGACTAAGAAAATGGCAATCGATCGCACGCTAGAAGAACAAACAAACTAGAATGCATGAGAAATCTAAGATAAGCACACAGCAAGCTAAAAGGTGTAAGAAAAGAAAGAAATCGGAAAATCAACGGCATGTGAGAACCAAAAAAAATGCCAGGGGAAAGAAGATGGAACACACGATAGGCTCAGAGGGCGATTCAAAAGGAATCAAGCTCGTCGATCCTAATCTGCTGAAGATCGGAAAAGTCTCGCGATCGTCATGACCTATCGTTGGGCTCAGCGAGGGCAATCCCTGTAAAGGGGCCACGCTACGTCATCGCCCGTCCCAAAACTCGATAAAACGTCAGAAAACCGATGAAAACCGGAAATGGAATGAAAAGAGGGCTCCGAGTGACCTGGCAATCACCATCCTTGCCCATTTCTGCTTTTGTTTTGAAATGTTTGAAAATATTTATTAAAAAGGTTTGACTAAACTTGGGTGGACGAAAAGGTGAGAAATATGTAAAATGGTGATTTAAAAAAAAAGGTGAAAGGGTGTAAAAATAGTGTGTGAAAATAGTGTAAAAAGAAAAGGTGACTGGACTCAGGATGCCAGCAGCACGCCCGAGCTGCCTACGTACCCCTCAGCTAGGGATCAAGCCATCCGTAGTTCGGACCTGACTACTCCTAATGACTCGATATTTTGAGATTTTTGATTTTTAGATGTTTTTGAATTTTCAAGTGTTTTTTGAAATATTTTTTAGAATTTTTGACACAAGAGGACAGAACCCTATCATCGTAAGGGTACGACAGACTCCTGATATCCCGCAAAGGTTGGACAGCATCCTATGCTTTGCGGGGGAATGAACAGAATAACAACTCTGCAAGGGTTGGACAGCATTCTATACCTTGCAGGATTGGGTAGAAAAACACACGACTTGATGAGAGGGTGGACAGAATCCTAACCCCTATGATGATAGGACAGACTCCTGAAAGACTGAAAGACTGACTCCCATGCTGAAGACTGACTCTGAAAGATGGAAGGACAGACTCCTAAACTCTCTATGACAGACTCTAAAAAGGAAGAAGAAATCCCTTAATTTGCGAAAACTCTAAGGCGGGAAGGGAAGGGGTTGATTCCAGAAGCATTCCGAAAACCCATGGAAAGATCAAAAGCCAGTGAGAAATAATCTCTAGATCATGGCAAATAATGAACTTCTATGACACTTTTCATGGCAAATAATGAACTACCAAGTGATCAAGAACCACCCTCTAACTATGATCGTCAAAGAGCCAGATTATCATCGAGGCAGTAACTCGATCAGGCGGCCAAATTTCTTTTTGCTAAATTAATAATGTATACTTATAGGAGAAAAGAACCTGATGAAGAATAGCACTGCCAATATGGATTTAACTCGCAGCTGGGAGCAAATCAGAGACATGTAATAGCTGAAACATCAAACGATGATAGACTACAAGATTGATAACTCATAAATCAAAATAACAGTATCAAGACATGTCTATGACAAAGGATTCAAACTTCATAATTCTCTAATCCTGGTATTTACGAAAACCAAAACCAAAATTTAGAGTTTAAAACTCAACTCTGCCATTCATTGAATACATTTCATCAGTATTAGACTAATACTAAAAATTATCCCTATTTTTCTTTTGAAATGGGAACCTTCAATCAACCAGAATTAAACGCAACCCATTTAAAAGAGAATCTGCTCATCCCCGCTAAATTTATCCCGATACTGGCCGAATAAAGACCAGAATCAAAACATACAAATCAAACCCAACAATCAAGACCTCCTGGAATTAGTTCAAAGTAATCCGAAATACATGGGTTATTTTAAGAAATCAAATAAGCCAGGCAACCAATTCACTCCCAACTCAAAAGTGAAGCATTTCAAATCATAGTTGCATAGGAAGTAAGAAAAGCTAAATTCAAAGAGCACTTACAGAGGGAGAGGGAAAGCGATATGAGTATTTCTTCCTTCAATCTTCTTCTTCTCCCCGCAAATCCTCGAACCAGCGGCTTGCTTTCCGGAAGTAGTGGCGGATGGCCGGCACCGGCGAGATTGCCGGAGGAGACCCAAATCCCCTCTACAATTTCTTCCCTCCGCTCCCTGTTTCTTTTTCTATCTATTCTCTCCTCCTTCTCTGCTCTAACGAAAATGGGGTTCCTCTTCTCTCTCTCTCTCTCTCTCTCTCTCTCTCTCTCTCTGTGTGTGTGTGTGTGTGTGTGTGTTAGAGAAAGAAAATAAAAAAGAGAATGAAGAAGCTAGATGGTGGCTTGGAGAGGGGGGTTCGGAGCTGAAGGTCGAAAGGGGGTTTTTGAGAAGATGGAAAATGGGTTTGGACGGTTTGCAGAGGTCGAAAATGGTGGAGTGAAAATGGGTTCTGACAGAGGGTGGCTGGGATGGGAATGAGGGTTTAAAAATGGGGTTTGGGTCGGAAATGGCGAAGGATGGGCGGCTGTGGAGGAGGGGGGATGGTGGCTGAGAATGGGCCGGCCGGATTTTAGTTTTTTTTGAAAATGGGTTTTGGGTTGATTGGGTTTTGGATTTGCAAAAAAAATACAAAATGGTAGAGGTGGTGGTGGTGATGGGCGGTTTTAATGGAGGTTGGGGTAGGATTTCGAGATGATGATGGGTGGCCAGGGAGAGGGGTTGATGGTGGTGGCAGCGGGGGCGGTTTGCCGGAGAAGATGGAGGAGGAGGTGGGTTTTTCGAAAATGGGTTTCGGGTTTGGGAGGTATGGTGGTTTTTTTTTAGGTGTTGAGAAGAGGGGAAGAAGAAGAAGGTGGGGGGGATAGGCTTGCCGGAGAAGATGGTGTTGGTTGCTCTTTTTTTTTTAAATGGGTTTTGTGAGGGATGTAATGGAGGTTAGGGGTTGGAGAAGGAGAAGAAGGTGGAGGGTTAGGGAAGAAAGGGGGTGGCTGTGGAGGAGGCTCGGCTGGAGGTGGAAGAAGATGGGCGGCTGGTTTTTTTTTTGGTTTTTTTTTAAATGGGTTTTGATGATGGCTCGGGTTCGCAGAGGTGGAGGTGGCTAGAATCGGTGGTGCAGGTGGTGGCGGTTGTCGAGTTCCGGAGGCCTGCCGGAGAAGAAGGTGGGTTGGGGATATGGAGATGGAGGTGATGCTCTCTCTTTCTCTCCCTCTCTGTTTTTCCAAACGACAATGAGACCTCCCTTTCTCTCTCTCTGGTTGCTTCTTATGACCTAGATATTTTTCATGGGCATGATCCTAGCCATTCATTGCAAAGCCCATGTGCCTTGTGTAATTTCAACCCTTGATCTCCTCCATTGCCTTTACAAACCCTAGAAAATCTCTTTCTCACCTCATCCTACCCACACACTTTCCTTGTTGATCCTATGGCTTAGAATTATTACTTCTCAAGCAAGTAATGTGAACATCCAAGAATACCCTTAAAGATGGGTTGATTTCCACTTTGCCCAAACTCCTATTTTGAAGAATGATATACTTGCCCCCCCCCCTTTTTGCTCTAGACAGCCCCATCTAGTGTATTTTAACTACTCTTATCTCTACAAGGCGGGTGGCTCGGGTAGAAAAAGGGGGCGGAATAAATTTTCTTCTTCTTTGATTTGCCTATGGTAAGCTAGTATTGGCACACCCATGCCCTGCTAATTCACCCTCCCCTTTCATATTTTTTTAAACTACGCCCAGCTCGAGCTCGAGACACAGGTTGGGATGCGACTTGGGTCGATTCATGAAATTCGGGTTGAGATTTTCAAATGCCAATCGGGTTAGGCTCGGATTAATTCCATTCGTTTTTCGCCTGACCTCGGGATTTCATTCGAATACGCGGGTTTAGGGCCCTGTCAAAATGGGGTGTCTACAGCACTCCTCACATATTAAAAAGTACAGTATGAACCACACCATAGGATGATCCAAACCATCCATTAGATGGGCCACAGCCTAAATAGGTTGTGCCCCAAAAATCATTTCCATAGGTTGATCCTAACCCTCCGATCTATAGAGGGACGGAATGTTAGAGGGTTGATCCTAACCCTCTATAGATCGGAGGGTTAGGATCGACCAATGGAAATGATTTTGGGGCACAACCTATATTTAGGCCGTGGCCCATCTAATGGACGGTTTGGATCATCCTATGGTGCGGGCCATATAGTACTTTTTAAAAATGTGAGGAGTGCGATCATCAAAATACGGTAGTGGTGATATCATTTCCCTTTTTTCAATATACAAATATTTTTAACTACTAATTTATTTTGCTGAAAGTTGTTAATTTAGGCTTTTTGTACAATATTAGCCATTTTAAACTACCAAATATTCCATGGAACTCATCTTAAAATAAAAAGAATGAATAAACAAATAAAACTGTTACTTGGAGCGATGTACCCAATAGTTCCCTTTAACCCAATTGTGTTGCTTTGCTCTTCAGAGGACTTAGAAGTGATTCTTGAATAGAGCTGAGCTAACCCAAAATCACACATATGGGCATTCATGTGTTCATCAAGAAGAATGTTGCTTGGCTTTAGATCACAATGAGCAATAGGAGTATGGCAATGATGGTGAAGATAATCCAGCACAGAAGCCACATCAATTGCTATGTTTAGCCTCTCATTGAAGTTCAAAATCCTCAATTTATATTGCTCATCTAGTTTTGGATGCAACCACTTCTCTAGACTCCCGTTGGGCATGTACTCAAAGACAAGAGCTTTGAAATCATTACCTCCAAAATCCATACTTGAACAAGAAGTTATGATCTTAACAAGATTTCGATGACGAATGTTTCTCAGTGCTTTGAACTCAGCCATGAAACTTTTTGAGGCTCCACGTAATTGAAGGTTGAGAAGCTTCACGGCAACAATATTTTCTTCACCTCCCAGAATTCCCTTATACACTGTCCCGTAACTTCCGACACCTATCAAATTTTCTGAACTGAACCCACTTGTTGCTTTAAAGAGCTCCATGTAGGAAACATTTAAATGTTGACCCTCTATAGAAGTTGTGGGGGATGGTTTCTTCCTTGACTTTCTTAACCAGTAAAGAGCCGCACTGGCACAAAAAAAGAACATCAAACATAAAGCCGCACTTGCTACTGGAACGATCACTTTAGAAACAAGTGATTTTCTTTTCTTATCATTATCCAGGATGGGGCATGGATCCAACATTAATTCCGGGATACCACCACAGAGATTGTCATTGTCAATGACTGAGATAGCACTCGTATTTTTAAAAACCCCTTGTTTAGGTACTTCACCCTGTAAATTATTGAATGACAAGTTTAGATACGTCAAAAGCTGCAACTCCTCTAGAAATTTCGGAATTCTCCCGGAGAAGTTGTTGTATGAAAGACCAAGGGATTGAATTGCTTTTAAACCACGCAAAGAAGAAGGAATGGTCCCTTCAAAGGAGTTGACGTCCATATAAAGTTCTATTAAGCTCTCACATTTACCAAAGGTACTTGGAATTTCACCAGACAAATTGTTACAGAAACATCCAAACCCACTAGATGTACCAAGTTACCAACATCTAGTCCAAGGGAGCCGGTCAATGAATTATGAGACAATTCAAGTGCTACTGATAGGGAAGAAAGGCCGATGACATGTCTCGGTATGGCACCACGAAGGTTATTTTTAGAAAGATCCAATGTTTCCAATTTCTTACAGTTTCCAAGGGCTGAAAGTATGCTTCCAGTCAGGTTGTTTTCATATAATGCGAGCAGGTTTAATTGGGTAATATTACCAATGGAAGATGGGATTTGTCCTGACAGCATATTTCCATACATGAACATTCTTTGCAAGCTCCGCAAGCAACTTCCCTATTGAAGTGGGAATAGTACCCGTGATCAAGCTTTTGTATATACGCAAGAACTGTAAATTAACGAGATTTCCAATGTGACTAGGGATGCTTCCAACAATTTGGCTAGCTCCTAATTGTAGCCAAGTCAGGTGAGTCGAGAGATTGGCTATTGAGCTGGGTAATATGCCTCCAAAATGATTCATGCTTAGATCCACTCTCTCTAGATTACTACAATTAGTCAAAGAAGTGATAAAACTCAAGTCATCGGCTTTTCCAGTTCCAAACTGATTACCCCATAAATTGATCGTGGTCAGATCTTGTAGGCCACCAAGATCTTCCGGTACCAGCCCGCTAAAGTGGTTGTCATCTAATCCAAGACATTGAAGCCAAGAAGCATTGGATAATGAGATTGGAAAGTGTCCTGTAAATTGGTTCACCCCTAGAAGCAGAAATTGGAGTTTAGGGAGAGAGATTCCTATGTCGAATGGAAGGCTCCCATATAGTTGGTTCTTTGCCATGGCAATTCTCTCTATGGATGAGATATTATAAAGAGAGGAAGGAATGGTACCGGATAGTTTATTATCAGAAAGGGCAATTGATACCAAGCTCTGAATTTGGGCGAGTTCACCCGGGATGCTTCCCTCCAAAGGGTTGAAGTATAGAAGAAGATCAGTGAGAGATGAAAGGTTCCCTAGTGAAGGTGGAATGCCTCCTATGAGAAAATTATAACCTAGATCCAATTCCTTGAGATTCTGGAGAGTGCTAAGCTGGACAGGAATTTTTGCTGACATATTGTTGTACTCTAAAGTGATGACTTGGAGGAGTGTACAGCAGCTGAGATTGGATGTAATTTCTGTTGGGTATATAATATAACCCATGTATGTTCTAATATAAGCCCAATAAGATAATGGACCGGTGTAGTGGGCCTATTTGGGCTAGAGCCCACTAACCTATTAAAACCCTAGTGTATCTAATATATATAGGGGCTGGAGGCAACAAACTTGGTATTCCAAATTAGATACCTTGGGTGCAATGCTTCAAGCAACCTCTTGCTTGACCTAATTACTCTCTCTCTCTCTTATTCTCTCAGCTCTCACTAGTCCGAGCACGCGTGACGGGAACGAACATCTGCTTCGAGCTGAAAGAAGGAGAAGCACAGGGAAAGTGGTGCCGGATGAATACGATGAATCTACGTTTTGTACATACGATTCGGACGTATCGACGGTGTACGGACTGACGACGTTTCTTGTGATGCTTCTGAGCCAGCTACTAGTTAACGGCGTTACAAGATGCCTCTGTTTTGGAAGGGGCCTTATCCCTGGCGGAGCCCGAATCTGTGCCATTTGCTTCTTTGTCTTCTCTTGAAGCTGAATACGACTTACGTTTTATAGGGGATAACTCTCGCTGGTAGCCCATAATCGTGAAGTTGTTGATGTGCCTTACGATCCAACGGGCTGGTGGTGGCTTCACCTTCCTCTTTAGCACTTTAATTTGCAGACTTCTAAACTGACATTCGGTTTTTTGGTGATTTTTTTTTTTGCCATGGGTTTCAGACAATAGAACAATAGAAGGATTTTCGATTGGGTGGTTCTCAAGTCTATCTTGGTCGATGCAAATTTTGGGCCACATTATTCACAAACCTTGGATATCAGCTCCTTGGGGTAAATATTAAGGCCGATTTAATTCTTTGGTGGCTGAAGTTTGGTGTGGATTCTTGTGGCCGGTACTTCTTGCCGTCGGGTCCCTTTCTCGTCGGTTTTGCCAATCTGTTTTGGGATTTGCAACTGGTTTTAGACCAGTTCTTGCCATCTAATTTTGCCGACAGTTGGATAGTCTGAACAACCCTCGCCTCGGGTTTTGCCTTGGCTGGTTCTTTGTTCTTGGTTCACCCCCTGTAAATCCCAATAGGTTGGGTTTGGGTTTTTCCCTTGATGGTAATCTCTTGCTGTTGGGTTTCATCTTGGATATCTCGGATTCGAGTTTGGATTTGGTTCGCGACTTAGTTATTCTTATTTGGTTATCGCGCTTTGCAAATCAGGTGCACTCTTTCCATATTTTATTTTGATAAATTAGACTAAAATGGACAAGACTGCAATTCCCTTTGAGATGGTCAAACGTTAATCGTTTGGACACACCATATAAGGAAGCTACTATATTGGTAGATAAGGCTGAGCCCAAAAGTTTCACTGCCATGTTGAAAAAATAAAATAAGGCCAGTACTTCTTCAAATTGGTGGTCGGATACAGAAGCCATTTGTCATGCTTACAACTCAAAGAAAATATTCACTGGTGTTATCGAAGTAAAGGAGACTGGTACAGTGGCTAGTGGAGCAGACATGGAGGTCACTCACACTGGTACTGTGAACTTGGCCCTTTCTTCAGGTAAACAACTAACTTTATAAGATGTTACAGTAGTTACTATTATTTTGGTATATGCACTTCATTTATATGTGGTAGAGTACCCAAGAATTTTGGTGAGGACTTTGTGACCTACCCTTTGGAGAATGATCCATCATCCTATTAGGAAGTGATGAGATCTAGGGACTCTTTGTTATGGCAGAAGCCATTCATGATGAAATGAGCTCTCTGTTAGAAAATCTAACTTGACAGCTAGTCGATTTGCCAAAAAGAGCTAAGACTATGGCTGTAAGTAGATATTTGTATGTGCTTATACAAAATTTTGTTATGGTCTTAATCAAACACCTAAATTGTGACATTCAAATTTGACAAAGTAGTACAGAGCTTTGGGTTTTCTGATCAATTACTCTGAGAAATGCTTTTACTATCATTTTGTGTCAACTAAGGTCATGATTATTTGCTTGTATGTAGATGTTGATTCTTGTTTCTAATCTCTCTCTGTGGTGAGTAATGTGAAACTAACTTTGGGTATAGAATTCGACATGAAAAGACCTCGGTGTTGTTAACACCATTCTTGGTACGAAAATAAGTTTTTGAAAGGCAGGAAATCACCATTGGCCTAGCCCATTATTTGACCAACTACTTTCCTTTTTGAGGATGCAGTGAGTGCAAACCGTTTGAGACCCCATTTTGATTATACCAAGAAGCTGATCTCTAAGGAAGAGATAGTGTGAGCCAGTTAGATTATTCTAAACTGATTGGTCATCTCATGTTTGTGTTGCACTAGGCCAGACATAGCCTTTATAGTTGGCATGCTGAGTCGTTTTACTAGCAATTCTGGCCATGAGCATAGAGATGCCCTTATGAGGCTGATGAGATACCTTTCGTGTACTCAAGTGTATGCTTAAAACTATGGTGGCCATCCACTTCTCGTGGAAGAATATTCTGATGAATCATGGGGATCAGAATCAGGGGACAGCAAATCTACTGCTGTTGTGTGGAAGTCGAATTTGAACTTTATGCTCTAGCTTCAGTTGCAAATGAAAGCAGAGGAGATAAAGCTTTTGATTATGTTTATGGACATTCTACTGACCCAGTTAAGGATTAGTTCCTTAAGTGTGTTGTGTGATAATCAAGCTACAATTACGATTGTGAAGAACTCACTCTTTAATGGTAAAAGGAGACATCTTAGGCTGAAACATGTCATGCTGAACTATCTCATTGAACACGAGATTATCACTTTGATTGATACGAAATCGAAGGATAATATGACCGATGCTCTCATATAGGGGCTGACCAAAGATCGAATATTCAAAATTGTGGAGGAGATGGGGTTAAAGTCTGTATAGACAGGACTTAACATACATCCATGTTATTTTGAATCTTCGAATCTCCCTTTTAGCCAAGATAGGCACTTGATATGTTTCGACGATGTTTACAGTTGTTGTGAGTCATTCCACATTTGATGACATGTCCTTTTTTTGGAAAGGTTGTACATTCCAAACTTGATGATACAGCTTAACTCAAATATGGATAAGATGACTGTAACATTCCAAAAAGAAACATGAAATGGTTCTTTGCAAAAGAAACTATTTGGTCTTGTTCTTTAATGAAACTTGACAATTATGAATGGTTATTTGCAAAAGAAGTTGTTTAGGTCTTGTTCTTTATTGAAACTTGACAATGATGCTTATGGTGAGAGTGATACTGATACTTTTTCAGCAATTTTGAATTGTACTAAGTTCTTCTTCAGGTAGAACTAGATACTTTCGTGAATTATGTAATTGTACTAAGTTCTTCTTCAGGTAGAACTAGATACTTTAGTGTTTTACACAAATGATTGGATTCATTTTCATGAAATCCATATTTGGTAATTCACATGGATTGGCGAAAAAGGAGAAGTTTGTCTTGATTTGGACTTTGATGAAGATGACTTACTTGATGAGTATATCTTCTAAAGTCATATAGACTATGCTTGCATTTCAGTATGCATAGAGTTCACCTTTTTGTGGAACTTTATTTTGGATCTCGATGAGAATCATACCTCATGAATGAATTCATCTAAGATCAGTGGGGTTCACTTATATATGTGAAACTACCTTTTGGTTAAGTTTAACTTGTTGTATATCTAAAACTCTTGGTTTGTCATAAAATGATTCATGTTTTCAGTTGGATTACAGATCTTTTATGATATAGACCATATGGTGATGTGGATGATTCAATATTTTGTTTTGAACATTACACTATCTATCTATTGGATTGTGCTATATGTAGAACATAGGAGGAGATTGTTGGGTATATAATATAACCCATGTATGTTCTAATATAAGCCCAATAAGATAATGGACCGGTGTAGTGGGCCGATTTGGGCTAGAGCCCACTAACCTATTAAAACCCTAGTGTATCTAATATATATAGGGGCTGGAGGCAACAAACTTGGTATTCCAAATTAGATACCTTGGGTGCAATGCTTCAAGCAACCTCTTGCTTGACCTAATTACTCTAACAATTTCCCCTCCAAGGGAATTGTGGCTCATATTAAGAACTCTCAGTCTGAATAAACGGCCAATTTCTTGGGATATTTGGCCGCTGAAGCTGTTTTCTTGGAGGAAAATTACCCTAAGAAAGGTGAGGTTGGATATGTAAGGAGATATAGAACCCACTAATTTTTGCTGACTAAGGTCCAAAAGGGTGACCCTTTGATGGCGATGACTGCAAGTGACTCCTTTCCACTCACAGAAATGAAGGGAATGGTTCCATGAGCTCAAGGCTCCAAGTGGATCACTGCTTATCCCATGCTTGAAGGCAAGCAAAGACATTCGGTCAGTTTCATTTCCTAGTAAGGTGGTGGCAGTGGCAGTGGCAGTGTAAAAGGCGAGATTTACAAGGATGATAAAAGACCAAAAGACATACAGAGTCATACCTGGTAGCTCCATTTGGGTGAGAGCTCTTCTTGTGCCACCGACCAAATACATGATCCCTTTCTACCAATGTTATTTCATATATACAGAGAAATGTAGATGCATTTCCTCCTTATCTGTTAGGCACAAGAGTCACTAAGTCCTAGCTTTCTTGACTTGAGTCGCCGAGTGGGCCATGGGACGGAGTATTGTCTCAGTCATGTTATGGTCAGAAAGACCTTGAAACAGTTCATTGTTTTCCATTGTATACCATACTCATGGTCATATGTACACCAATTGGGGTTGTGATTTTAAGAAAATCCACATACAAAATAATAAACAGAGTAAGAAAATTACTGGGAAATGCAGCATATAAAAAATACAAATATTTTTTATAGAATTACAAGGATTAAAAAACAAATTGAAAATCCCTTTACAAAATTGCAACACTTAACTTTTCTCTCAAAATTAATATATCAATCACACACTATCTTTTGATTTTGTCATACAAGTTATTTTGATTTGGAAAGTATTATTTTGCAATGGCTGAAAGATGGTGGAGAGACGATTTCACATTCTTATTCCTTATTTGTAACGGTGGATTTACAGCTAACGATTTCTCCACATTTATGGTGCTGAAAATCGGAGGGAGAACCATTGTCTGCATATCATTTGTAGAGACGGGCCTACTCGAATGGCCTTCACCCATCAAAATATGTGTAAAATGGTGGGCCCAACCCTATGCATGGGATTGGGTGCAGATCGGGGAACCCAACAATTCAAAAAAACATGAGGTAAAATAATGTTAGGCCCCACTCTATGCATGGGTTTGAGTGGAGTTGGTGGGACCCAACCTGACCCACTCCGTCAAAACAGAGTAATTTGGTGTCCCCATCCTACGCATGGATTTGGCTTGAGATGGTAGGCCCCCTCATCAGTGTAAAATGGTGGTCCCACTATATAAATGGTTTTGGTTTGAGATGGTGGGCCCTACCATTTCAAAACATGATGTGTAAAATGGTGGGACCACCGATGATATTTATGGGTATAAAATGATGGCCATTTCTATGTATGGGTGCAAAATGATGGGCCTTACCTAAAAAATGTGGTGTAGAAGCGCAGAAAAATTCCACTATGGCCCCGTTTCTTTCGACTTGAAACTAATGGGTGTAAAACAATTTTTACTACGTCTAAAGAAACAGAGCTTAAAGAAAGGATTCTACTGAAAATTTTCCATAGTAAAAGTTTTCCAATATAAAATTACATTCGAATTTAAACAACGAAGGGAAGAAACATTTTTAGTATATATTATAGATATATAGTTGCCATTCAGATATATATATATATATATATATATATATAGAGAAAACGGTTCCTACACATATGTGTAGATAAGTTATCTACACACTAGCTTAAAATACAGTGGGGGCCACATTATTTGGGTGATCCAAACCATTCATTTTTAAGGCCCTCACATAGATAGGGTGCCCATAAAAAATCAGATCCATAGGATCATCCTAACCATTCTAACTGTGGAGGCAAAAAATGGACTAATTTGTGAAGGTTTAAAGACATCCATTTTACCTCCACAAATCGTAGGGTTGGGATGATCCTATGGATCTGATTTTTTGTAGACACTCTATCTATGTGAGGGCCTTTAAAATGGATGGCTTGGATCACCCAAACAATGTGGCCCCCCACTGTATTTTAAGCTAGTGTGTAGAGAACTCTCTACACATATGTGTAGGAACCGTTTTCTCATATATATATATATATATAGAGAGAGAGAGAGAGAGAAAACGGTTCCTACACATATGTGTAGATAAGTTATCTACACACTAGCTTAAAATACAGTGGAGGCCACATTATTTGGGTGATCCAAACCATTCATTTTTAAGGCCCTCACATAGATAGGGTGTCCATAAAAAATCAGATCCGTAGGATCATCCTAACTCTTCGAACTGTGGAGGCAAAAAATGGACTAATTTGTGAAGGTTTAAAGACATCCATTTTACCTCCACAGATCGTAGGGTTGGGATGATCCTATGGATCTGATTTTTTGTAGACACCCTATCTATGTGAGGGCCTTTAAAAAGGATGGCTTGGATCACCCAAACAATGTGGGCCCCCACTGTATTTTAAGCTAGTGTGTAGAGAACTCTCTACACATATGTGTAGGAACCGTTTTCTCATATATATATATAGTTAGTTAGTTAGAGAGAGAGAGAGAGGGATGGATTCCAATTACTCCAAAAGCTTAAGCCGTTGTAGATGGCGTTATTTCATCTTTTATACTCTTAACACAATCTCGACCATCCAAACTCTAAAGTAGATCAGCACAGAAACAAAAAAATGAAAAGTCATACTAACTGTGATATCGGTAAAAACGTGAGACTCGCCGTGACTTAAAGGTTCTCTTTCTGAGTCGTTGAAGAAAAAAGAAAAGTATCCTTCCCTTTTTACACAGCCGGTGGAAAAGCAGAGAAGGAAGAAATGAGGAAAACATGGAGAGGGGTTGTGCGAAAAAGGCAAGCCTAGCCGTGTAAACAGAAAGTAAGGTCCGTGAACACGCTAAGAAAATGATCTTTTGAAAAAGCCATAAAAGAAAGGAGGAGACCCAGAGTTTTTAAATCGTGTAAGAAAGTGAGACTGGCCATGACTTAAAAGTTCTGTAGTTCATCACTTTCATTCTCCATTTACTGCCACATACTCTGGACGTCCATCTCAATCATTCATCAATAATTCCTCCACTCAAGAGCGTAGGTCCCACTCGTTATAATTTTGTGCATACTTTAATTAGTTTTAAATATATAGATAGTAGTTGTAGATATATGTAAAGTAGTTGATATCAAATCTGTTCTTTCAGCATGATTTTGCTTTTTTAGGATATCAAATCTGTTCTTTCAGCATGATTTTGCTGTTTTTTGAAAGGTTTTTCGATTACCTATCTAAAGAGCTCAAGATTACGTGATTTGGATTTTATTTGACTAAGTTATAGGCATTTTACAGATATGGTATATGTATATTACAGGATCACTATTTTAGGAATATTTTAGTCATGTCTCTACTTTTTTTTCTTTTTGAAAGATGACATATTTTCATTGATACTATGAAAGTTACATTAGGGACCAGAAGTCCCAACTGGCATTACATAGTATTCAAATAAAGCTGGCCAGGGCATACCCTGAACCATAAGGACGGAACAAAAACAACGAAAATCTGACTCCTTTCTTCCTGCACCATGCCATGTGCGGCTCTTACTTTAATCAACCCAAAAATAAGCTTTCCCCGACCATGCCCAACCATCTGCCCTGCACTACGATCATTCCAACCTACATCTATCGTCCTTCTCAAAAAACCTCAAGAAACCCCAACACTTCTTTAGCAGCAACACCTCCACATTCCTTAATTCCTTTACTATCTCTCCAATCCATCATTGTAAAAACCACCTTAACACCGACCAACAGAACTAAAACCATCTCCACGGATTCCACAAACTAAACAAGCAAAACAACCAACATCCCCTTTGAACATCGATTGAAACTCCCCATGGCATCCTCTTAACCGAGGACTTCTCACAGCTGGGGGGATTTGAGAGGAGGGAAAATCCTTCCAGGTTCCGACTCAACCACTCTTTTCTTAAGCAGATCAGATAGGTGATGTCTTTTAGTTCGACTTGCTCCCTCATTCCCGAGTGTAAACATTCCCAGGGCCCTCTCACGAAATTGGTCCCCAATTATCCGACGAAGAAACATTCGTTTCCTCGTAGGATTTCCATTTGAGGATGGGGCTTTGATGATCATTCCATTAGGGGAAGACCCTTTTGTGTGTTTTTTTGAGGATACCCAGAGCTCGTTTCACTTTATCCTCTAGTGTCGATGTAGCATGGGTCAATAATTTCGGTTTGCGGCGTCTCGATTTGTTGTTCCAAGATTCTTCCACTTGGCGTTGGATGATCCTCTAAGGGGTGGAACCGACTGGTTAGGTAAAAAGCTATCCATATCCTCCCTTTGAGTTTTACCAGCAACGGATACTTTTCTGAACCTGCCAGCCAGGTCTTTGGAATTTCGCCCAAAGTTTGGGGTTTGGGATTTAAACTCGCCCTGTGGGACCCCCAAGGATCACTAGGATCCGAATGGACCGATCGATGTAATTTAGGGGGCCAATTGTCAAAAGGATTAATGGATTTCCCACCGTCATCTACCATGTCATCATGGATGACAAAGGAACGGCCAGGATCCGTTGCACCTCCATAGAGAATTGAGCTGACTCGTGTTAGAACTGGCCAACGGCAACCTTGAAATAGACGCCCGTGGCGCCGGGAGCCCTGCCGCTCTAAGGGATGCTTCCCTGATATTTTTTGTAGAAATCGGAGACATCATACTCTCCAATGCCGAAGGATCATGATTTTCAATGCCTATTTTGAATCTACTATTTTGTACCTGAAGATAAACAAAGGGCTTGGATAGCTGCCATTCTGTTGTGTATATTTTTACCGATACATAGCTCACACTGTCACCATGATCTCCTTCCATATTTACTTCCAGAACAGGTCCAAAAATTCTCCCCAAAGCTTCCACAGTCGACATTGCCCACGCGTGAAGAGGAATCCCAAAAAATTTAACCCAAAATGCCTTTGCCCCTTGTTGGTATTCTGGATTCCACGCAGACAGAGAGAGGAGGTAATTGTCATAGGCCTTCCCCCCATCTTCAGAATTCTCGAAGCCAACTTCACATTTTCAAACATGAAATGCACCTCATTCTTTGCAAGAATGTTGGGCATGGCGAGGGTAGGAATGTCCCAAAACCATCTTGCCCATTTCCACAGATCATCTAGGTTGTCTTGCATTTTTATCTTCCAATTAAACAGGCGTTTAGAATTTGTGTACGCTCGTCCACTTCCTTTCCATATACAGAAATGACCGGAAATCCTTCCTCAAAGCTGGTTGCGGTCTCCCCTGAATCAGGCCAGCCCCCAATCTCATCCATGGATGATGGCTTCGGGGTCTGCAGGAATGATGACGAAGAAGGCAATGGTGCTACTGCCGGACACCATCAGCAATATTTTCACCATCTAAAATTACGGTAACCACATTTATCACAAATCCAATCCCCCGGCAATATCCTTGAAGGCCCTTCAAACCCCATCCCCCCCATGGAGCCCTTTTTTGTTAGTTTCTTCCCTTATCGTCTCTACTTTTTATTTATGTTACTTTAGTTAGAAGATTTAGAATAATTGTTAGGCAAGTATTTAGGGTTGCTATTCTTAGGTTTTGTGATGCAGGTGCATTCCCGCTATAAGCTTCTGGACGGTTTTTCAACCACGATTTTGGGCTATTAAATGACATAATTATGGGAAATGGTAAACTACAAAGTTTTAGATCTTTTAAGATCTTTCCAACAAGTAATCATGGTCGAAATTTGGAGTAGTGGTTAAAAAGTTATGGCTTTTTTAGTAGACTGTGTCTGTTAGTCGTAGGCTAGTTAATGCATTTGTGATTTACCAAGTTATTTATAAGTTTGCAAGTCCCTAAACTACTTAGTGGACTAGCTTGAACATTTTTACTCTTTTATTAATCTAGTTAAAATGTAGCAAAGATATGTAATGGGAGTTTTAGTTGAAGAAGAAAAGCTTTTCTAAGCATTTTACAAGAATTTTACTTCTTGTTTCCCTCCACAACCCAAAGGATTGCATTTCGCCGATCCGAATGGTATCAAAGTGCTATCAGAGCATCTAGGTGTAACCTTGTGACGGTGATCGTGAGGCGATCCTACGCTAGTGCTTACCAACGAGAAATCTGCACTAGTTCAAGTTTCTCAATGGCCAACCGACGTCGCCGAGGTCCAATTGAAGTAGAGGCTCCAATCAAGAGAGGGATCTTCATAATATCGAGATTGAGGAATTGAGGCGTCAAGTCCAAACCCTCACCGAGAGGTTAGCTCTTCAAGAACCTCAAAATGAGGTGGAGGAAAGCAATGAATCGGAGTCGTGCGTCAACCCTTTCGCTCAGCCTCACCAACGCCAAGGAGAGAGTGACGGTTCTTCTTCGAGACATCCCCCTTTACATCAACGTTTCACTGACGTTAAGGTGGAGGTTTCCGAGTTTAAAGGAAAGGTACAATCAAATATCTTCATAGAATGTTCTAGATGAACAACCACATTTTGATTACTACATTGTTGATGAGATCATTTGGAACGATCGTGGAGAGGTGTTAGTTATTCGGCATGCTATGAATACGGCGAAAGCGGAAGAAAATCCTCACGGTTTGTCACATAATATTTTTTTATCAAGGATATATGTCAAATGAAGAGATGTGCAATCTTATCATTGATGAGGGGCGTTGTGCAGATGTGGTGGCACAAGAGATAGTCGGCAATGTCAATCTTGAGACCAAGATGAGGCCTATGAATTTTGAACTTGCATGGTTCAAGAAAGTGAAGATGGGTGACTTTTTTCTCTACGAGAACAAATTTGATCAAGAGACCAAGGGTAATGGCATATCTTATGCTATACTTGAGGTTGAAGCTAATGAGGAGCACATGGAACTTCAACGGCTATTTAATGAATTCATCACCAAAGGGATTACATTGGACATTCAATTAGGTGAACCGATGGATATTGAAGCGATGGGTGAATGGAAAAGAATTAAATCGATTTTTTTCATCCATTTACATTGATCCATTTTTATTTGATCCGACATCGAAGCCTATATCTTATATTCATGAATTCAAGCATATTCAAGATGGTGACATATTCTATTTTCGTCTTTGGAATTATGTAGTAGGATTTGTTCCTCAAGAGTTTAAGTTGAATAACATTCTTCGACACTTCAAAACTCAAGGACAAGTCTTCTTGAACAAGGGAAGTTTAGCGAACTTCAAGATCATGCGGATGGTCCGTTTCAAGTTCAATAATCCGAAGATTTTGGCGTTTCAGCTACCTTCAATGTTTTTTTATTCCATCTCATGAAAGTGACCATGTCAACTCAGGGACGAGTTTACTTTCCACCGGAGGAGAATGATGCAGGTGCATTCCCACTACAAGCTTCTGGGCCATTTTTCAACCACGATTGTGGGCTATTAAATGACAGAATTATGGGAAATGGTAAACTACAAAGTTTTAGGTCTTTTTGAGATCTTTCCAATAAGTACACATGGTCGAAAATTTGGAATAGTGGTTAAAAAGTTATGGCTGTTTTAGTAGACTGGGTCTGTTAGTCCCAGGCTAGTTAATGAATTTGTGAGTTGCCAATTTATTTATGAGTTTGAAAGTCCCTTAACTAGATAGTGGACTAGCTTGAAATTTTTTACTCTTATATTAATCTATTTAAAGTGTAGCAAATATATGTAATGGGAGATTTAGTTGAAGAAGAAAAGCTTTACTAAGCATTTTGCAAGAATTTCACTTCTTGTTTCCCTCCACAACCCAAAGGATTGCATTTCGTCGATCCAAACGGTATCATTTTGGCTCTCTATATAATGTAATGGCACGAGCAAAGGAAAAAAAAGATTGAACAAAGTTTATTTTTGGGCTATCACCTGTGAAGAGAGCATTGGCTTTTTCACATGGGTGAAAGAGCTTGGCTCCTTTCACCTTTTATGATGGAGTTTTTCTCCAAAACCATGGCATGGGTTTTCCAACCCCCACAAGATTATCTTAGTTAATGCTTGTGTTGATCTTTATCTTGGTCTTTCCTCTCCACGCTCCCTGCATCAGTAGCTATCAGAGCACAAGGGATCTTCGACGAATGCAAGGCGGGATGAAGAAGTCGCTGCACTTAACGTCGGTCAGCCTGATGTAACTGCAAAAAACAAAGAACTTCAACAACAAGTGAAGACTTTCATACAAAGTTAGCACTACTCGAAGCCCTCATCCATGAGAAGACACCCATGGATCTTAGAGTGCCTTCGAGAGCCCTTTTTATGACTAAGCATCTTGTTAGGGATCACAAAAAAAAAGGAGGAATAAATAATAGGAGATTGATGCGGCGCTTAATAATTAGATTTGGAGGATAATGGCTTAAACATGACGTCGAGTGTTTTCAAGCGGGGGTGAATTATTCCAATTACTCCAAAAGTTCTTTTTGAGCAATTTGGTTATGTGGAACTGATAATCTAATGACCAAGAATTCTAATTTCAAGTTGTTGGTCATTCTTGTATCATAGGCGCATGTGATGTATGTAGCATGGCACATTTGCTTTCATTCTATTGTATTTTCTAAGTAAATGAAGGTTAGCTCATCCTTCGCTATTTATGCATCTATTGCTAATTTTATTTGGATATGTTCCATTTTGTAATGGCATTCTTGAAGAAGGATGGAAAATGTGACACTTTAAAACTAAACACAAGTAATTGAATTGATACTTACAAACTAGGATAGGTTGTCGGAATTTTTTATAAACCAAAGAACAAATAATATAAGTCAAAAATCAAATAACATAAGCTTTTTCCTTGAAAACAAGAACACAGTAGAAAGAGAACGTTCCTTTCGTCTTTCACTAAATTTTCTTATCTTTCATTCATCCAAAAAACCATAGAAATAACATAAAGAAAGTTACTTTATATAAGCAACACCATAACCCAAAAAACCTATGCTACTATTAGTTACCTAAATCTCACGAGCACTGTTACTCACACATTTTTCACTCTCTTTAGAATCCTAGTTCACATAACCTCTATAGGATAAACTTCTCTTCCTATTGAATAGCTAAGAGATAATAACAACTAATAGTAAACAAGAAAAAGGACTCTTAGACTCTTTGTTCTCTAGAAGAATAGAAACACATGGCTTTAGGTGGGCTCCGGCCACAATTTGAATTAGATCTCCAACACGCCCCCTTAATTCAAACTATGTGGGTTGTTTGTACTCCCATCATATGACGAAATTTTTTGAACTTGTCTTTTGGCAATGCTTTGGTAAAAATATCCGCCACTTAATCTTCGGTGTTGCAATGCTTTAGTTCCACCTCATCTTTGGTTGTGATTTCTCTAATGAAATGATGACGAATCTCAATGTGTTCCGTTCTCCCTTAATGAACTGGATTCTTTATTAATGATATTGTGGATTTATTGTCACAAAACATCCGCGTAGGCCCGCTTTGTTCTTCCTTCAAATCTCATAAAATCCTTCGTAGCCAAATTGTTTGACAAGCAATAGTTGTAGCAGCGATATACTCGGCTTCCGTACTTGAGAGCGCTGTAGTAAGTTGCCTCTTGGATGCCCAAGCTATGACATCCGATCCAAGGTTAAAACAATAGCTCGTTGTGCTTTTCCGATCATCAATAAAACCTACGCAATTACTATGAGAAAAACAAATCAATTTATAACGGGAATTCAATTTGGAAAGTGAAAAAACGATTTGGGTTTTTGCACTGGGGTGGGCCCCACATGTGAAAACGTGAATCCCTTTAGGGGATCACGTATTTCACTTACATTTACATATTTAATTATTATTTCAAGTATTATTTTACTATTTATTTGTTGAGAAAGTAGGAAAAGTAAATATTTAAAGAGAGAATATGGAGGAGATTTTAGAGGAGATTTTCTTGGAGAAAAATTAGCAACCAAACTTTCAAACAAAGCAACATATCCAATTTTCTACAGAAAGGAAGGCTGGAATTCATGCCGAAAAACTATTCTCCTAAAAACGGCCAAAGCTTCTCTCTCTTCTCCTCTCTTGTTTCTTCTTTTTTTTTTTTCAAAACAAAACAACATTAAAAGCTTCTTCAAGAATTTTCGTTTTTCCCATATAAGGTCCTGATATGATCAGCACCTATAATTGAATAAGAGTAATTCTATTTACCTTCGCACAACTTGAAGGAATCCATCGGTTCAACTTGCGGGTTCGCGGCGATCGGATCGTTCATGGCCGTTCGAGGAGTAGATCAAGCAGAGGCTGTTATTACGATCAGTCACAAAGGTATTTTTATGTCTTATATTTTTATTTGAATCATCATTATATCATCTGGATCCTAGGTTAATGGGAGAAATCGGCGAGAAAACTTTTTGTTCTACGTGATTTCTAGTTCCGCTGCGCGTAGCTATTTCACCCTGGGTGAAAACCCATCCAACAGGAATTGTACTAGATAGTTTATTACCATCACAATAGCTTTGAGATTATGGGGAGTGCTAAGCTCGATAGGTACTTTTCCTGTGAGATTGTTGTTCCTTAAATTTATGACTTTGAGATCCACATAACGGGTGAGATTGGATGGAATTTCCCCTCCAAGAGAAGTAATGATCATATTAAGAGCTCGCAATCTGAGTTAATGGCCAATATTTTTGGAAACTTGGCCGCTGAAGCTGTTTTCTTGAAGGTTGATTTCCCTAAGGGTGTGTTCTGTTGCATTCGGTTAGTTGGATTCCCTCGGAAATGATGTGGCAAAATATAAAGGAAAAATAAAAGAAAAAGAAAATAAAAAATTTATAATGTGTTCTGTTATGTTATCAGAGAAAAGGAAAAGACTCATTTGGCCATTTCTGAATCCGAAAGGCATGAACACGATGATGCCCCTAAAAGAAACCCATTTCGCCATTTCTGATTGCAGATTTCGGCCATGGTATTAAAGTAATCAGAAACTCAATTCCTTATGGCAGAAATCAGAAACTCATTTCACCATTTTTTATTGCAGAAACAAGACATCCGACTCCTTACGGCAAAAATCAGAAACTAATTTAGCCATTTTGCCACTTTTAAAACTAAAATCTTAGCTGAAGGAAACCAAAAATTCTCTCTGAACAAACCCTCTTCCTCGTTTTTCTTCTTTGTAGAAACCCTCTTTTCGTTGTTTTTGTTCTCTGCAAAAAATTTTTATTAACAAACCCTTTTCTTCATTTTTTTTATCTCTGCAAAAACACTTTTCTCTTCGTTTTTCTTCTTTGCAGAAACCCTCCTCTTCTTTTTTTTCCCTGCAAAAGCCCTCTCTGTACAGAAACTCTTCTTTTTTTTATTCTATGCAAAAGCCCTCTTCTCTTCTTTGCTTTTGCTTTATCCAAAAAACACTCTTCTCTGACAGAAAACCCTCCTCTTCGTAGTTTTTGCAGAACCCCTCTTCTCTTCTTAGTTTTGTCCAAAAACTCTCTTTTCTTCTTTGGCTTTCATCTCGCATAAACTGATGGGGTTGCAAAAATTAAAATAGATAAAATCCGTAGAAAATGACCAAAATCCGTTGCCAGGAGACGAACTTTGGTAGAAGGAAATTTAATCCACGTCATTTTCCGTTTCTAAATTAATGTTAGGACCAATTGCCAGTGGGGGACAAAAATTAGGCGGAATTATCAACAGATCATGCTTTTCAGAAATTATCAACGACGGACAAAAGAGGTCTTGTCAGTAAAAGGTGGACGAGAATGCCCTTTTCTTAAGCAACACGTTTTGCTTTTCTACTTTTCCCTCTTTTCTCTTCTTTCCCTTTTTTTTGCTTTTCCATTTTCAACTTTGTCTTTTTACCCTACCAGACATCTTCTTCATCATTTAGCCACCATTGGAGGCAGGAAAGCTCGACAACTTGAAACGTGAGTTCATTCCCATCTATCTCTCTATATCTAGGTTCTGTTTTTCATTTGTTTTAGGGTTTTGCATTTCTCCTTTTCCCTTTTAATGGAGGATGATGAAGATGAATCATAGGGTAGAAAGAGAAAAACGGTGAAAATGAACGAGTGAAAAAAACAGAAAGTAAAAACGTGTTCATAAGGGACTTGATGCAGAAAGTAAAAACGTGTTCATAAAGAACTTGATAAGCCCATTCGAAATTTGGTAACCCCATTTTGATACTGGATAACCTCAACCCCAGAGACTTGGAAAACCCCCTTCCAAAACTCCAGTACCCTCAGCCAATTTTAAGGAACTTGATAAGCCCATTCGTAAATTGGTAACCCCATTTTGATACTAAATAACCCCAATCCCAAATACCTGAAAACCCCCTTTCAAAATTCTAGGACCTTCGGCCAATTTTCAGGGACTTGATAAATCCATTCGGAAATTGGTAACCCCATTTTGATACTAGATAACCCCCTTCCAAAACTCCAGTACCCTCGACCAATTTTCAAAGACTTGATAAGCCCATTTGGAAATTGGCAACCTCATTTTTTATACTAGATAACCCCAATCCTAGAGACTTGAAAACCCCCTTCCAAAACTCCAGTACCCTTGGCCAATTTTCAGGGACTTGATAACCCCATTCGGAAATTGGTAACCCTATTTTTATACTAGTTAACCCCAATTCTAGAGACTTGAAAACCCCCTTCCAAAACTCCAGTACCCTCGGCCAATTTTCAAGCACTTGATAAGCCCATTCGAAAATTGGTAACCCTACTTTTGAGAGTTGCTAACCCCCTTCTAGAGAGTTGTTAAACCCCTTATGCTACGAAACCTAGTGCCTATAGCAACTCTTCTAATGGCTTTACAATTCTGCTCATGATAGAAATAACAAAAGAAATGGATGTTGTTTTCATTAAATGTGCTTCATGTATTACATCACAATTTGTGTATTACGAAAAAAAATTAAGTAAATCAAAAAATGTGTAGCCATCCATTCTTGTATTACATCAACTTTTTCTTATACAACCACTTGTCTTCCAAAAAGTGAGTGAAGCCATCCATGCATTATCTCAAGAAAACACCCTAAAATACAAACCGCTTAAACCCTAAACAAGATAAATCAGAAACAGATGAATGAAAAATAGTGCAGAATCATACAGAGAGATAGATGGTAAGAACTCAACATTCAAGTTTTTAAGATTTGCCAGCAACAATGGTGGCTGAACAAGGAGGAAACTGATTAGTGGTGTAAAAAATCAAAAATGTGATAATGGAAAAGTAAAAGAAGAGGGAAAAAACAAAACGTGTAGTAAATGCCAAAGGGCATTTTCCTCCAGCTTTTACCGACAAGACCTCTTTTGTCCCTCGTTGATAATTTCTGAAAAACATGGTATTTGTTCCTAATGTTTGTCCCCCATTGGTATTTGTTCCTAAGAATGTCGCCTAACGTTTGTCCCTCATTGGTATTTATTCCTTAATGTTAATGTTAACAGAACGACCAAATTTCTGCCTTTTAGCAAAAAAGGAGCATTTTTCCTTTTCCTTTCCTACAGAAGTGACGCAACAGAACAGAGCCTAAGGTGTGAGGTTGGATATTTAGGGAGATATTGACATATTGTTGGAACGAGTAATCCAAACAGTGGGCCCAACTAAGCCAAAGTTTAAATATTTTAGAATTAGTATGAAAGTGGTATTTCGGTTTTCTTTGTTTGCGTAGAGATTTTTGTAGGTACTCTGCTTTATCACACAGTATTGAATCGTTTAGTCTGAGTTTTGTGTGGTATGGTCAAACGTGCTGTAAGCCCATTTTAAAGGCTAGTTTGGGTTATTTTGATAATGAGGAATGAGAAAAATAGAAAGAAAAAACCGTACACTTTTCCTGTGTTCTTGATTTTAAGAAAAAAGGTATTTTTATTTACTTCTTGTTTTGTATCATTTTTGCTCTCAAATTCAACAAAAATATAAAACCCTCCAATTCTTGTCCACTAAGGTCCAAAACGGTGCCCATTTGTTGCCTGCGACTGCAAGCGACTCCATTCCAATTGCAGAAATGAAGAAAATGGATCCATGAGCTCAAGGATGCAATTGGATCGTTTGCTTATGACATGCTTAAATGCAAGCAAAGCCATTCGATCAGTTTCATTTCCTAATAAGGTGGTGGCAGTGGCCATGTAGAAGGCGTGATTTGCATAGATGATGAATGACCAAAAGATACAAAGAGTCACACGTGGTTGTTTGGAGCTCTTCTAGTGCTAAGAAAAACACATGATTCCTTTCACCCAATATTATTTCCCATATATAGGGAAATGTAGATGCATTGCCTCCTTATCTCTATGGCACAAGAGCAACTTAGTCAACCATGAAATTCTCGTCTTGAGTTGCCGTTAGAGCCATGGCAAGGAGTATTGTCATGGTCATGTTATTATGGAAATTCGACTCTGTGTAGGCAGTTATCGATCTGATAGTTGTGGTGTTAGATTTTTGCCATTGTGGGTCACGAAGACCATGAAAGCAAGCTATACTCAACAATGAAATTCTCGTCTTCAATACCAACCCTATTACAATCGCAACTATGTCTGAATCGGTCATTACGAAGAAAAATATATCAAATAAGACAAACTCATATGCATTTAAGAATTTGACGGAGTGGTGTGAGTAAATTTATGGGTGTCGATACTAATTCCTGCAGTAAAATTACAAATAACACTTATTCCAAAGGAAAAATTGACAAAAACCCTATAACTATTTAACTATCTGAAAGAATGAGCCAACCTACCTTAATTAATATGCCATTTGAAATTTGATAAAAATTATATCCCAATGTAGCCGTAAAATAAAAATGTTGATTTGATCTTGAAACAATTGGCATATATTTTTTTTTTGTAGGTAAGCTGAGAGTGAACCTCCGACTTCTTGGTTGAGGAACCAAACTTCTCACCTATTGAGCTCCGAGACCCAGCAAGTGAATTTTGTGAGGCCTAAATTAGTAAATTTGTAGTTTTCTAATGTCTTGACCAAGGTTGCCAAGGCGGGAATCGAAAGCGGGATTCGATTCGGGATTCGAAAGCGGGAATCGAAGGCTCCTGGGATGGTGGGAAGGGGGAATCGTGGGTTTGCCAGAGAGTCGACAGGGATTCGCAGGGGAATCGTCGGGGAATTGTCGGGGATTCGCCGGGGAATCACTGAGAGTCGTGGGGAGTTGGGATTCGCTGGGGATTCGCAGGGAATCTCCTGGGAATCGGGGTTCCTATAAAGTGGGAATCAGGGTTTCCCAAAATTGGGAATCGGGGTTCTCCAGAATCGGGGATTCGAATTGAATCACGGTTCGGATTCGCGATTTGGGGATTCGCGAATCTCCAACTCCAGGTATGAATCCTGCTTCTCTGGTCTTGACACCTTGAGAAGCTTTCCCAATACGTCATCTTTATAGTTTCAGAACATGCCTAGATCATCCAGGTAATAATTAGTTGATAACACCCATAAAATAATTAGTGATCGCTAATCATTTTGGAAATTGATTTTGAGTCCACAACTGATTATTTTACTCAAATTTAAACAATTTTTGGCACAATAATCAGTTTTGGCGTCAACAATCAGTTCTCAAAATCCAAAATGAACCGGGCCCAAGAAGAAACAAACAAGATTACGTTGTTCTTGCTCAAAGATTGGATTGTGGAAGCCTCTCTGAAAGCAGGCATTGAAAGACCCCAAAACGCCCCCAAATGAAAATACGTTCAAGGGAGGGGTAGTTTGGTCAAGTGCAATCGTATCTAATTAGGGTTTCTAAAATTTGAGTTGAATTAGGACTCTTAAGTGGATCTATAAATATAAACATGAGACCAAAAATCCTAGAGAAAACAATCCTAGAGGGAGATGTGTGGACATTTTGGGAGAAGTGGAGGATTTAGAGAGAGGAGGAATTGATCTCCAAGGTATGTGACTCGATTTTGGGTCTTGATTCTTCTTTCTTTAGTATTTAATTGTGCTCTATCAAATAATTTTATTTAGAAAAAACATGTGCATGACCCAAGTGGGCCATCCCATGCAGACATCTCGGAATTCATGGGCCGTGCCGGCCCGGCCAATTTGAAAATAATGCCATGTCATGCTGTGCCTGGTCCGCATTCCACTGTTTTGTGGGCCCTGCCGGACAGGGCCTGTTTGACCATGCGTGTCTTTCTATGTGACTTGACTTGTTTGTTGACTCGGAAGACGCACGAGCAGGACTGATATATGAATGAACATGCATGTATTTCTTTCCCAATATATCACTAGACTTGACTTACTTGTGGACCTCCTTGTGGACTTGACCTGATCGTTACCTCTGTTTGCAAAGCAGAAAGACTCACCTCAACCTCTGGACCAGTCTTAACTTCATTTTGGATTAGGTTATATGTTTTTGTACACTTTTCCCCAATTAATGAGAGGGATGGAGATGTTTCTGGAGTTGTTTTGAATTGATACTACCTTGGGGAGGTTTCGCATTATGGTTAAGAGAATAAGAAACAATTTTGGATTCAAAGAGGAGTGTCAGGGAGAAACTCTTGTAAACATAACCTCAAAGATAGTGAAAACTTCTCATGAAATCCGTAAAAGTAGCATATTGCCAATTTCTAAGAAAACCGCATTGTAAGATCCCACATCAGAAAGGGAGGAAAAGTTTATGGGCTATATATGTGCGTACTTCATCTCCCTGTGTAGACGTGTTTTCAGCATCTCCAAGGGCACGGTTAGTGCTGCTGAAAAACAAAAGCAGAGAGGGTGAAAAACTCGGAACCAGACAATATTTACACAGCGGGGTTGAGGTGTTACAATCAAGTATTTTCTCTTTTTGTCTTGCTTTCTCGAAATTAATATTCACACATAGCTTCCACAAGCATTAGAAATTTTTGTGTATCTGTCATTTCACATCTAATGAAGGAAAGGAGAACCATTAATTTTTTTTAAGCCCGAAATTCTTCACAAATGTCTCGGGGCGCAAAAAAATTTGTTAGGACTTAAAAGAGTGATACATTGTTCTTGAGAAACACTTCAAGGTCTCTAAGACTAATATAGTAATATAAAACAGTTTCACACTTAACACATAAGTGGAATCTTATCTAGGAAAAACTATCATCCTCGGATCGTATGATGACAATATATCTCATCTACTCGCTCCTCTGGATATATAACCGCCACCTCATCTGCCGTTCTACCACTTTTGCGATGCCTTCTATTTTGACGGACTGATATCCCTTGCCAAATGACTATAGCAACGGACTTTCTACCTTTTGACGTGGGATTTAGTCCAACGCCAGTACTATATTTCTTTTTGTGGCAATGTACCGAGACAACATCAATTGATAGGAATTGGGCTTAACATTTGGTCCGTATTCTGAGGTCCAGAATTAATTAATTATGATCACGACAAAGACATAGCCACAAAATCTGATGGTTCAATCTTAGATCGAAATGGTATGAAAATAATACTCATATTTTTTCCATTTATGTCTTTTCACAAATCAAAATGTTGCAAAATTTGAAAACCTTAATCAATGACAACCATTTCATTGCCTCTTTTGAAATCCCTCTAGGCAACCCAAGAGGGAGGTGAATTGGGTTTATTAAAAACTTGCAAATAATTAATTTTGAAAACAATCTTACCCTTGTTAATTAGAAATGAAAAGAAAATGATAAAGGAAAGGTATTACCGTTCACCAAGAGAGATAGAAAGAAGAATATAAGAGACAAAGTGAAGAAGCTTTGACCCCAAATTTTATAGTGGTTCGGTCATCAACTATGAGGCCTACTCCACTCTTCTCTAGTATATCTTCTTGAGGGTTCCACTATCTTGATTCTCTTGAGGGCCAGATCCGAGCCATGTAAAAGCCGAGCTCCAAGCTCCAAGAGGTTTAACTAGGGTGACCTTTCCACCACTTACAGCTTTGATGAAGAGAAGAAGAAGATACAATAAATTTGCCTCCTAGTGGGCTTGTTGAACAGTGAAGAACCCCTCAAAGAATCTTTCAAAGATTACAAGTTGAAGGCTTGATCCAAACTCCAAAAGTTTGATTCAATGTCACTTGGGGTTTGCAAAGAGAGACCATCAAATCTCAAATGAATTTTCAAGTTTGTATGTGCTTTGGGTTGAAAATAAAAGCATTCATTGCAGTAGTAAATGCCCAAAATCATATATATATATATATATATATATATATATATATATATATATATGAGGAAACTGTTAAGCTCACCAAACTTATGGTGAGCTAGCTTGCCCAATCACATGGGGGCCCACTTTGTTAGGGTGATCCACAGCATTCATTTGAAAGTCCCTTACATAGATGGGGGGTGTACCAAAAATCAGCTTCATAGGATCATCCTAACCCCTCCATTTGTGGAGGACAAAAATGGACAGACACAAATCTGCCCCATTTTTGTCCTCCACAAATGGAGGGGTTAGGATGATCCTATGGAGTTGATTTTTGGTACACCCCCTATCTATGATAAG
Organism: Tasmannia lanceolata; assembly: GCF_043159265.1. Classification (NCBI taxonomy): domain Eukaryota; kingdom Viridiplantae; phylum Streptophyta; class Magnoliopsida; order Canellales; family Winteraceae; genus Tasmannia; species Tasmannia lanceolata. Next base: position 27,803,462 of record NW_027518684.1, on the reverse strand, counting down.
GCCTTGCAAATGAATGGTTTGGATCACTCCCCAAAATGTGGGACCCATGTGATTGGGCAAGCTAGCTCACCATAAGTTTGGTGAGCTTAAGCTCACCAACAGTTTCCTCATATATATATATATATATATATATAGAGAGAGAGAGAGAGAGAGCCATCGATTCTCTCCTGAGTTGTGATAGAAATAGGGAGAAAATCCAGACGAAGATAGAAGTGTCCAAAAATATCTCTGACTATAGAGAGGGCATGTATTAGAAAGAAATTGTTAAAAATGAGAGAAACTGGGAGGGACGATTTTACCAATAATAGAGAGAGAGAGAGAGGGGGGGAGACATGTAGATTGGGATGAGGGAGGAATTGTGAAGTTTTAGAGGGGTAGATGGATAGAGTGGAACGGCTGGGACGTGTTAAAACGACAAAGTTTTCAAATAATTCAAAAAATTCATTATTTTCTCTTCTGCTATATAGTAGTAGATATATATGTGTGTGTGTGTAAAGAAAGACTACCTGTTTCGCACTGTCAACGTCTCTCGTGGTAGACCGAGAGGTCTCTACCGCCCAACTAGTCATTGGGTTATTTTAAAAAACCAACTTTGGTGCTCGCGGTAGACCTATGCCGCAGTCGACCGAGGTTAGTAGACTGAGCGGGTTGGGTAGACCGACTAAGAACAATTTGTTTCTATTTTGTTTTCTTCTAGTGATCTCGCGGTAGACCGTGAGGTGCGGTCAACCGAGGAACGGAAATTTTAAACTTTTTTGTTTTAAAACCATTTTAATGATTTCCAACGTTTAAGGGCTTGGATTTAACTTCACTTTTAAAAACATTGGGACTTGAAAATGTGCCTTTAAACCTTGGTATCCTAAGGTAGAATGGATAGTACATTTTAAGCATAAACTCCCCTCTTAGACTCCAATTCTTCATTAGTAGTCCACCTTGGTTCTTTGACTTGCATATGAACTCCTTTTCTTTGACTTGTCCATTTTACTTCCTCAACTCTTTGAATATCTTCAATTAAGTTCTGGAGTGGGTCACCGTTAATGGTTCATCTTAAAGATTGACTTTGATACTTGTGCAAGTTGTTATCTCATCAATATCCTGTCATATACACAAACACTTACAAAGCACATTAGTCTAGTTAATCAATTTGGGTTTGTGAGTCAACAAAACCTAGGTAAATATTGAATCTTTGGGTTAACACTTTTCATTTGTGGTGATTCCTCCCTCTCACTCTCTAATGTTTTCCCTCTTCCCTCCCCTAACTCTTTGCCCTAAATATATACAAGGCATGTAGGACCTAGGACACTCTATTGAACAGTTGGATTCGGAATAGATCGTGAAGTATAATCAGAAAATACATCTTAGAGTCACTACAAAAACGACCAATAATGAATTCGAATGGATTGAGACCAATAATGAATTCGAATGGATTGAGACCAGTAATTAGGTTGATCAGATTCGAAGTGGAAGGTTGGCCGCCTTAAAATCACCTGTCACTTGAATAAAATTATTTTAAACATTCCTTATGCCTGTTTGTCCCTTTTCTGAGTTTGAATAAAGATAAACTCATTTATAGAAACATATAAACACTAAACAATGACGAAAACCCTTCATAACATGACAATGTTACTTTATCTACTGTAACATTGTCCATACGAACTTAAATGTGATACTAAGGTGATCATGTCTATAGATCTAGTTGGCCGCTGCTACTTGCATTCTTTGCCTTTGGTACAACATTGTTTGGGCTGTGTAATCCATTGATGAAATCATCAGATAAAGAATGAGCCAAAGCCAAAATGCAATCTAGTGGTTGTCAAACAGAAAATAAAAAAACTAATCACCACAAAGTCTTGCATGTATGGTGTGTGCCAACGATGTTAGAGAGCGATCTCACCATTAGATCATCAAGGATTAGATGAGAGGTAGTTTGGTTAGATTAGGTACTTAAGATAGATAAAAATTGACTTTCTCCATGCTTTTACCAATCCTAATCTAAACAAATTGCCTGTCTATACTTACTCTCGCGCATTAGATATAATGTACTCTTAACAAACAAAATATAATAACATTTATAGCAACAGTCCATGCTTCAGAAAGGTAAAAATTAGTAGAAAAAATATTTAGGCAAGAGTAAGTAATTTTAGTAACTACCAAAAATAAGTGATTTTTTGAAACTTTATGTAAGCTTTATGGAAATTTTGCTAGTTTTTTTTTCCATTTTTTATTTTGAAATTATTTAATATTATTTTTATTTTTTTTTATTTTTACGACTTGCAAGGTTAATCTCAAATCCAAACTTTGTAACAATATGCATAACCATTTTCTCCAGGAATGTACCACATAGGAGGCACACCCTATAGAAGGAGGCGTACTGCACATAAGAAGCTTGGGATACGACAACAAGCAAGCTGTAAAATGAAGGGCCAATACTAAGGGAAGGATCCTACACCAGAATGAACTTGGCATATAAAATAGAAGGAAAAGTCACAAATATGAGAAAACTAGAATATTATTGAGAAGGCGACAACTACGAATTGTACTACTACCCACAAAACACATAATCTTGCACTAGATTATAAGTTTACAACACAAACGTTTAATTGAAATGATAATTATTATTTCATGGACATGCAGAAAAGCTTTCATCGCATAAAGGTTTCCTATAGAGAAAAGCATATTCATCCTCATTAATTGGAGAGGTAAGATGGACCTTCACCATTTAATAAGGCCCTGTTTTGTTTCTCTCCATGGATCCCAACAGCTCGAAATCTCTCTCTAATCGCATACATTTCCTTAGAAACATCTCCCATCTGCATTCGTTCTCTCAGCAATTCTGTAGAACACGCAATTCCAATCCTCACCAAAGACACCAAGCATGCTCGTAACCGCTGCATCTTATCTCTGTAACTCCTAGCATCGTTGGCACTTCTTTCTTCCTCATCTTCTAATTGTAGTAATGGATCTAGAATCTCCATCGTTCGATCAGGAAAAGCCATCTCAGCAAATTTATGAAGGCTTAGGCCATCCCTAAACATGTCATCTATAGGGCACTTTCCAGTGAATAACTCCAATAGAAGAATCCCATAGCTATACACGTCTCCGGATGTAGAAACATGGCCACCTCTCCCATATTCTGCAATTTCACATATACTCTTGGTATGATAATGGAAGCTTTATACCATTTAGAAAGCATATAGGAGACATGGTTTTCAGAAACAAGAAGGGGAAATTTTAGCTTAATGAAATAAATGATTCAATTTATTACTGATGAATTAGTAGATGACCTACAATCCATGACTGAAGTAAAATTTAATACAAATTGGGTCTGTATTGCTACCCATAAATTCCGGCACTTCAGTCATTATCCAATTTAATTCAACTTTATTTTTTTTAACATAAACCTATAGACTCATCAATGGAAGTAAAATTTCTCAATCTGCTTTTGCTAGAGGAAGCCACGACGTTGCTTCCACATGCTAAAGCAATACAAAAGTTAATTAAAACTCTCATATTAATTTTCCTAGGAAAAATTAACAAAAATACCTTAGGATGCATTTAATTTGCAATAATTCAGCAAAATTATGTTTAGTTTCTAAAATCACAAAAATTAAAAAACTTCTATGAATATTTCTACCCATTTTACACAACTAAAAATAAATTTCTAATTTCTTAGCAATATTATAAAAGCAAATACTGAATAGAATCTAGCCGTCAATCAATGAATATAAAACAAGGTGACTTCTACCCATTATCAAAACATGCTCGCATAGAAATATTCTTGTTATTCCTAAAGATGGTAAAGAGGTAGCCGTTGTCTGTCAAGACAAAATTCTAATGGTTTATTTTATATCCTACAACGAAACATGTATGTCAATATTGCATACACAAGATCCACATAGCCTTAGTCCGATAACGAATTATTGTAACATAAGTAAGGTAAAAGTTGACACTTTACAATTTTCATTTTTTGTATAATACTTGATATTTACTTCATTTTTGAAATAATTAACTAGCTAGATTTTCTACAAATCCTAACATGTTAACTGATTTCGTGACTTGCATATAGAAATCGTAGTGTTACATATACCAAAAGGGTTTCCTATTTTTAGGTGACTTTCTGGTTTTCATACGCATATCTATTTTGGTTATATATACCAAAATTAAAACTCCTATCTATTTTACAGAAATGATATCACCATTACCGTATTTTGATGATTGCACTCCTCACATTATTAAAGAGTACAGTATGAACCGCACCATAGGATGATCCAAACCATCCATTAGATGGGCCACAGCCTAAATAGGTTGTGCCCCAAAAATCATTTCCATAGGTTGATCCTAACCCTCCGATCTATAGAGGGACTGAATATTAAAGGGTTGATCCTAACCCTCTATAGATCGGAGGGTTAGGATCAACCTATGGAAATGATTTTTGGGGTACAACCTATTTAGGCTGTGGCCTATCTAATGGATGCTTTGGATAATCCTATGTGAGGAGTCCGATCATCAAAATACGGTAGTGGTGATATCATTTCCCTTTTTTGAATATACAAATATTTTTAACTACTAATTTATTTTGCTGAAAGTTGTTAATTTAGGCTTTTTGTACAATATTAGCCATTTTAAACTACCAAATATTCCATGGAACTCATCTTAAAATAAAAAGAATGAATAAACAAATAAAACAGTTACCTGGAGCGATGTACCCAATTGTTCCCTTTAACCCAATTGTACTGCTTTGCTCTTCAGAGGACTTAGAAGTGACTCTTGAATAGAGCTGGGCTAACCCAAAATCACACACATGGGCATTCATGTGTTCATCAAGAAGAATGTTGCTTGGCTTTAGATCACAATGAGCAATGGGAGTATGGCAATGATGGTGAAGATAATCTAGCACAGAAGCAACATCAATTGCTATGTTTAGCCTCTCATTGAAGTTCAAAATCCTCAATTTATATTGCTCATCTAGTTTTGGATGCAACCACTTCTCTAGACTCCCGTTGGGCAGGTACTCAAAGACAAGAGCTTTGAAATCATTACCTCCAAAATCCATACTTGAACAAGAAGTTATGATCTTAACAAGATTTCGATGACGAATGTTTCTCAGTGCTTTGCACTCAGCCATGAAACTTTTCGAGGCTCCACGTAATTGAAGGTTGAGAACCTTCACGGCAACAATATTTTCTTCACCTCCAAGAATTCCCTTATACACTGTCCCGTAACTTCCGACACTTATCAAATTTTCCGAACTGAACCCACTTGTTGCTTTAAAGAGCTCCATGTAGGAAACATTTAAATGTTGACCCTCTATAGAAGTTGTGGGGGATGGTTTCTTCCTTGACTTTCTTAACCAGTAAAGAGCCGCACTGGCACAAAAAAAGAAAATCAAACATAAAGCCGCACTTGCTACTGGAACGATCACTTTAGAAACAAGTGATTTTCTTTTCTTATCATTATCCAGGATGGGGCATGGATCCAACATTAATTCCGGGATACCACCACAGAGATTGTCATTGCCAATGACTGAGATAGCACTCGTATTTTTAAAAACCCCTTGTTTAGGTACTTCACCCTGTAAATTATTGAATGACAAGTTTAGATACGTCAAAAGCTGCAACTCCTCTAGAAATTTTGGAATTCTCCCGGAGAAGTTGTTGTATGAAAGACCAAGGGATTGAATTGCCTTTAAACCACTCAAAGAAGAAGGAATGGTCCTTTGAAAGGAGTTGACGTCCATATAAAGTTCTAATAAGGTCTCACATTTACCAAGGGTACTTGGAATTTCACCAGATAATTTGTTACTTGAAACGTCCAAAATTGCTAGATGTATCAAGTTACCCACATCTAGTCCGAGGGAGCCGGTCAACGAATTATGAGACAAGTCAAGTGCTATTGTTAGGGAAGAAAGGCCGATGACTTGTCTCGGTATGGCACCACGAAGGTTATTTTTAGAAAGATTCAATTTTTCCAGTTTCTTACAGTTTCCAAGGGCTGAAGGTATGCTTCCTGTCAGGTTGTTTTCAGCTAACGCGAGCAGGTTTAATTGGGTAATATTACCGATGGAAGATGGGATTTGTCCTGACAGCATATTTCCCTCCATGATCATTCTTTGCAAGCTCCGCAACTTCCCTATTGAAGTTGGAATAGTACCCGTGATCAAGCTGTTGTATACACCCAAGTACTGTAAGTTAACGAGATTTCCGATGTGACTAGGGATGCTTCCAACAATTTGGCTAGCTCCTAATTGTAGCCAAGTCAGGTGAGTCGAGAGATTGGCTATTGAGCTGGGTAATATGCCTCCAAAATGATTCATGCTTAGATCCACTCTCTCTAGATTACTACAATTAGTCAAAGAAGTGATAAAACTCAAGTCATCGGCTTTTCCAGTTCCAAACTGATTACCCCATAAATTGATCGTGGTCAGATCTTGTAGGCCACCAAGATCTTCTGGCACCGGCCCGCTAAAGTGGTTGTCATCTAATCCAAGACATTGAAGCCAAGAAGCATTGGATAATGAGATTGGAAAGTGTCCTGTAAATTGGTTCGCCCCTAGAAGCAGAAATTGGAGTTTAGGGAGAGAGATTCCTATGTCGAATGGAAGGCTCCCATATAGTTGGTTCTTTGTCATGGCAATTCTCTCTATGGACGAGATATTATAAAGAGAGGAAGGAATGGTACCGGATAGTTTATTATCAGAAAGGGCAATTGATACCAGGCTCTGAATTTGGGCGAGTTCACCCGGGATGCTTCCCTCCAAAGGGTTGGAATATAGAAGAAGATCAGTGAGAGATGAAAGGTTCCCTAGTGAAGGTGGAATGCCTCCTATGAGAGAATTATGACCTAGATCCAATTCCTTGAGATTCTGGAGAGTGCTAAGCTGGACAGGAATTTTTGCTGGCATATTGTTGTACTCTAAAGTGATGACTTGGAGGAGCGTACAGCAGCTGAGATTGGATGGAATTTCCCCTCCAAGGGAATTGTGGCTCATATCCAGAATTCGCAATCTGAATAAACGACCAATATCTTGGGATAGTTGGCCGTTGAAGCTGTTTTCTTGGAGGTTGATTTGTCTAAGGAAAGTGAGGTTGGATATAGAAGGAGATATAAAACCCATCAATTTTTGCTGACGAAGGTCCAAAACCGTGACCCTTTGATGCCGGCGACTACAAGTGACTCCTTTCCAGTCGTAGAAATGAAGAGAATGATTCCATGAGCTTAAGGCTCCAAGAGGATCATTGCTTATCCCATGCTTGAAGGCAAGCAAAGCCATTTGGTCAGTTTCATTTCCTAGTAAGGAGGTGGCAGTGGCAGCGAAAAAGACGAGATTTGCAAAGAGGATAAAAGACCAAAAGACACAAAGAGTCATACCTGGTATCTCCAATTTGGTGAGAGCTCTTCTAAGTGCCACCGAGCAAATACATGATTTCTTTCTCCCAATGTTATTACATATATATAGAGAACCATGGCAGGAGGTGCTGTCTTGGTCATAGTAATTTGGAATTGGCTCTGTGTAAGCATTATTCATGGTTGTCAATATCTTGCTTGTCCAAATTAATAGATACAACAGCTTCCGTGTGAGATTTTCCCATTGTGGGCCAGGAAGACTGAGAGCTAGGCTATACCCGACAATGGAATTCTAATCTTAAATAAAAACCCTATTAAAATACTACCTATGTTTGAATCGGTCTTTAGGAAGAAAAATATATCAATTGAGACAAATATGCATATGAGAAATTCAAACCAGTGGCTGTGTGTAAATATGTGGGTGGTGTTGGAATTCTAATTCAAACAAGCGGTTCCACACTAAAGCCGGCCAAGTCTATCTTTATTTTTGAAAACTGTGAGAGTCCTCTTTGTTCAGAGTTGGATGGATATAGGTTTTGTTTATTCTTATCCTTTATGCTTAAAGTTTGAGTCAGTTTTCCATGGTGTGTAGAGTTTTAGCTATTTTGTTTTTGGGAAAATGACCAAATGAAAGGACTTTCTACTGACTATGACATATGAAGAGGGGAGACTTGGAAATAACCAATCTATAGTGATGGTGACTGGTTTGCAAGGGTTTAGGACAAAAATACCTTCATTTTTAAAATACCGTCACCTCTCTCTCTCTCTCTCTCTCTCTCATGGGATGATCCCAACCATCAATTAGAGGGTCACAATTCCTCTCTCTTTCTCTCTCATGGGATGATCCCAACAGTCCATTAGAGGGCTCTCTCTCTCTCTCTCTCTCTCTCTCTCTCTCTCTCTCTCTCTCTCTCTCTCGTGGGATGATCCCAACCGTCCATTAGAGGGCCCCAATGCCCCCCTCTCTCTCATGGGATGATCCCAACCATCCATTAAAGGGCCACAATGCCCCCCTCTCTCTCATGGGATGATCCCAACCGTCTATTAGAGGGCCACAATTCCTCTCTCTTTCTCTCTCATGGGATGATCCCAACAGTCCATTAGAGGGCCACAATGCCCCCCTCTCTCTCTCTCTCGTGGGATGATCCCAACCGTCCATTAGAGGGCCCCAATGCCCCCCCTCTCTCTCATGGGATGATCCCAACCGTCCATTAAAGGGCCACAATGCCCCCCTCTCTCTCATGGGATGATCCCAACCGTCTATTAGAGGGTCACAATGCCCCTCTCTCTCTCATGGGATGATCCCAACCGTCCATTAGAGGGCCACAATGCCCTCTTTCTCTCATGGGATGATCCCAACCGTCCATTAGAGGGTCACAATGCCCCTCAGGTTCGTGCACCTCTCTCCGGTATCCTCTTATTCTGAGTGAACCTCCTCTCACAGGTTGGTAGTCTCTCCCTTTCAGTTGTTTAAACCCCTAATTTTTTTAGAAATCTATGGTTTAAAGCCTTAAAGTTTGGTTTAAACTCCTAATTTTTCCCAAATTTTTCACAGATTATTGGTTTAAACCTCCAAGTTTGGTTTAGAAATTTAGTTTAGAAAACCCTATATTTTCCCAAATTAGTTGAGAAAACCGTATATTTTGGAAAATCAGTTTAGAAAACTCTATAAGTTTCTCAAATCAGTTTAGACTCAAACCAATAAGTTAGGGTTGGTACTCTCTCTCTTTCAGTTTGGAAAATCAGCAACTAAAACCCTAATTTTTTTTTAGAAATCTATGGTTTAAAGCCCTAAAGGTTGGTTATGTTTTTTAGAAATATATTGTTTAAATTCGTAAAGTTTTGTTTGAACCCCTAATTTCTTAGAATTGTATGGTTTAGAGCCCTAAAGTTTGGTTTAAACCCCTAATTGCTTCCAATTTTTTCACAATTTTTTTTCGACCCACAATTACGGGCAACTTCTTCCCGCCGATGTATTCAAATGATACCGCATCCTTTACAAAGTCGTCGACGTGTAAGATAAAAGAAGCTCTTCGTTCTACCGTTCTTCTGTTTACACAAAATTAAACCATTGTCAAAATAACCAATTGAAAAAAATCATTCCAATTAACAAGTAAAGCAGCCATTTTAGAATTATGCACAACTTCAACCACTACTAAATCTCCATAAAACAACATAAACCATTACTAAGACAATTCGGGCCACTTTTAAACACTCTAGACCACTACTAAGTCATGACAAGAAAATATGAACCACTGCTTACCCTATATAAACCACTTATAAATTCTATAAACCACTGTTAAGCCAATATAAACCACTTATAAACACTCTAAACCATTGGTAATCCTAAATAAACAACTTATAAACACTCTAAAACCACTGGTAAGTCTATATAAACCACTTATAAACACTCTAAACCACTGATAGGGTTATATAAACCACTTATAAACACTATAAACCACTGATAAGCCACTCTAAAACCACTGGTAAGTCTATATAAACCACTTCTTACCCTGTATAAACCATGTATAAACACTCTAAACCACTGATAAGCCTACATAAACCACTTATAAACAGTCTAAACCACTGATAGGCTTATATAAACCACTGTTTACCCTATATAAACCAGTTGTAAAAACTCTAAACCACTGATAAACCTATATAAACCACTTACAAACACTATAAACTACTTCTTACCCTGTATAAACCATGTATAAACACTCTAAACCACTGATAAGCCTACATAAACCACTTATAAACAGTCTAAACCACTGATAGGCTTATATAAGCCACTGTTTACCCTATATAAACTAGTTGTAAACACTCTAAACCACTGATAAGCTTATATAAACCACTTATAAACACTATAAACTATTTCTTACCAAGTATAAACCAATGATAAACACTCTAAACCACTGATAAGCCTACATAAACCACTTATAAACACTCTAAATCACTGATAGGCTTATATAAACCACTGTTTACCCTATATAAACCAGTTGTAAACACTCTAAACCACTTATAAGCCTATATAAATCACTTATAAACACTATAAACTACTGTTCACCCTGTATAAATCATTTATAAATCCTTATAAACCAATTATAAACACTCTAAACCACTGGTAAGCCTTAATAAACCACTAATTACGATTATAAACCACTACGGAGGATTCTTAACCAAAGAAGCTATATAAACCACTTATAAACACCCACTTCAGTACCGGTTTATGGTAGTGAAATACTGGTTAAACTTAAGAAATTAGTGGTTTACAGAAAAATAACAATGATTATAAAGTGTTTAAAGTAATTTAAATAAGATTAAATAGTGATTGAAGGCTTTCTACAACGGAAGACAGTAGTTTAACATGGAAAACTTTCATTCAAGTTTATAAACATGCCTTATAATGGAAAGAGAGGGGAGAGGGGGAAAAATACACACCTTTCCATTAAATGGAAGCTTTCTGCAATGGAATGGTGGTTTCTAGTGAAGATTTTTAAGATTTCCAAATCCAATAACGTTTTTTTCCAATATTTGTTGAAAATGGAGGCGTTGTGCAATGCAATGAAGGGTTAGGAAGGCTTTCACATCTAAAAATGAGGTTTTCAGCAATAGAATGGAGCTTTTGGCATCTAACAATGGAGGTTTTTGGGTTTCAAAAATGGAGGTTTTTGGGTTTTTCATACGTACGTTTTTTTGGTAGGTGGGAGGAAGAAGAAGAAGAGGGAAAAAGGTGGGTTTTGGGATTTGTTTTTCTCTAAATGTAATCATTTCAAAAAGGTGATTTGATAGGGGGAGAGAGAGAGAGAGAGAGAGAGAGAGAGAGAGAGTCAAGGGCATTTTAGTCATATGCACTCTTGATTGGTGATTTAGAAAACACCCCTCTTGAAATGTCATAGTCAGTAGAAACCCCTTCTATTTGGTCATTTTCCCTTTGTTTTTTCTCTTAGTATTGGAACGAGTGAAGGTCTCTTGATAGTCTTATCTTTTACTTAATTTATTCTTGTCATCATAGTCAAGTCTTAGGAAGGCATTGATCGGATTGGTGAAGGTCATAAACATGAGTTATTTTTGTGGTGGATGGACGTAATGTAATAGTCTATTTTAAGGCTAGTTCGGTTGTTTTCGATTTATGATGAATAAAAAGAAAAGGCAGTGAAGTTTTCTTCTTTCAACAAAAAAGTCCTCTTCTATTCTTTTTTTCTAGGGATTTTTGCTGATTAGTTCCTAGATGGCAAAATAAATACTTAATAGGGCCTAAGAAAAGCATATTATCCAAGCAGTCCTACTTTTAAAAAATAATTGCTAAAAGGTCCCTAAAACTAACATACGTCAATTTTATCCGTTTGAAATTTTAAAATGGCAATTTTAACCCCAACTCCTTTAATCGGTTTTGGCCTAATTTGATTTCCCTTCAATGATTTTCTGAAATAAATTAAGAAATAGGCGAAAATGATAAGTCGAACACCTTTAGAAATGTAATAGGGCTAAAAGATCAAGAAAAATACCAGCCAGTGATAACTACAGATCTATTCAAAAGATCAAGACAAACACTTTTTAGGAGATATGCTTATAGATCTAAGAAACTTGATCAAAACCGAGAATGGGGTCAACAAATTGAAGCAAACGGACCTAAGAAACACTGTAGAGATTGTTGTACATTGTATCTGAGCAATTAGATCAATTAGAAGACAAATACGAATGACGATGTTGTCCATCATATCTTATCAAATAACCCTTTCTCTGTTTCTCTTTATCTTTTCTCTGTCATTTGGGCCTCCCACTTAACTAGTCCGCTCTTGATAAAATGCACTAATTTTCTAGCTTGAACTAGGCTCTACCCTGACTTGGTCTTGAGGCGTTGTTTAGTCCTAATTGCGTCTGGGATGTTTAAAGCCTCTCTAGCCTAAGCCTTACGTAGAAGCTTAAATTTCTTATCACTTTCCCATGTGAGACTTTAACTTTCGAAGCTAAAAACACCCTTAATGATTCTTTAGAAAACCAAACCAAAGCAAGGGTCTACAACATGAAGATCAACCCTCGATTGGCCAATCTCAAACGCTTGAGGTCTTGGTGTTCTTGATTTCGTTAAAACGATTGAAGTCCCCTTTATTGGAGGAATGACGAGCATTTATATCACGCTACCGGTTGGAATAGACTAGGGTTTTAGTTTTGTTTTGGGAATAAGCTAGGGTTTATCTTCTAATCTTACGAGAAGAGGAAGGGAGAATGTTAAAGGTAGAGTCAAAATTGGCTAAAACGTTAACAACTTTGTAGGATTTTACAAGATTTTTGTTCAAAATATTGGAAGAAATACTATTTTCGCCTATTTCCTAGATTTTTTTTTGAAAATATGGGTCAAAATAGGCTAAAACGGATTAAAGGGGTTGGGGTAAATTTGCCATTTTAAAATTTTAAACGGAGAAAATTGATTATGCTAGTTGTAGGGACCTTTTAGCAATTATTTTCTAAAAGTAGGACTTCTTGGATAATATGGTTTTCTTAGGGACTATTAAGCAATTATTTTGCTATGCAGGGACTGATCAGCAAAAATCCCTTTTTTTCTATATATTCTTGTTCATCAAATTCTACAGGTGGCCGTACATATCTCCACTCTAAAATGGCGAATTTCATGTAATAGCAAGGACAATTTGACAAAGGCCATATAGCTATCTTAAAGCATAAGCCAACGTCCCTTAGTTAAAAAAATTATCCTAATCCACTATAAGACAAAAATGTTGAATCAACTTTGAAACAACTGGGATTTTGTGAATTGCAGGGCCTAATTCATAGTTTATTAGCCCAATAACCAGGTTTGGACTTAAAAATCAATTCTTAAAATCCACAACAAAAGGGGCCTAAGGGGAAACAAATAAGATTCTATGCTTCATTATCTTTATGCTTCATCCTATCTCTATGCCCATTACTCGTTCTGTTACTGTCCCATACCTCTAGCCCAAATCTGGAGATGCCCAGGGAAGTGCATAAATGCCCAATATCTCTCTCTCTCTCTCTCTCTCTCTCTCTCTCTCTCTCTCTCTCTCTCTCTCTCTCTCTCTCTCTCTCTCTGTCAATTGAGTTGAATAAAGGTTTAGAACAACTTCGTAGAGAGAGAGGGAGGCTTGAGCGCTGAATTTGGTCTCTGAACTTGGGTTCTGGATTTGGGCGAGAGGGATGGGGGAGAGAGAGAAATGATGGTGAGGGATTATGGGCAGACATATAGGATATTGGATGCCTACATGGGTATTTTGGTCATTTTCCAAAACAATCCCTACGTATAATTGGCTACTTGCTTTAGCCGGTGCAAATGTTTTAAACAGGGTGTCCCTAATAATGAAAAGGGGCGCATATATCAGCTTCCTATCTAAATTACTAAGCAATTTGAACTTTCTTAAAAATTATATCCTAATCTAGCCGTAAAATAAAAATGTTTATATGATTTCGAAACAACTGGGATTTTGTGAATTGTAAAGTCTAGTCTACTATTGTCTTCGGACTTCGACAATCAAAATGCCCAAGAGGAGACAAATAATATTCCATGGTACATCCTCTTTCTAAAGAGTAGCATGATGATGTCTACTGGGCATGAACCGATCTTCCATTATTCTAAAAAATTACAAGGATTACAAGAGACTGTGAAAACCCTTATACAAAACTGAAACCCTTATCTTTCTAGGACCGAATCTTGGCTTTACCAAGGAATTATAAACGGTCTAGATCAATGAGAATGAATAAAAGTGAAATAATCAGAAAAAAACCTTTATGATTCTCATGGTAAATGGGATCTAATTAGATATGGATTTTTAGTGTAGCCTAAATAACTAAGTCAGAATAAGGTGGAGTTAGGGATAAAATCAGACATCAACATGTGTCATAGACCGCATGAGGGCCCCCAAATGATTGACCGCCACGTGGCATGAAAAATGGATCTCTAACAGGCATCCAGCTCCTCAACTAGTACAGAGCCTCCGGTTTACACAGCATCTAGAAGCCACACGCCACCTTGCTGCCTAATCCTCCATCGTCCTGGATCCCTAAGACAGTGCGGCATCAAAGCTAATCACACCTTTTGCATGCGACAACCAAATAACCCCTGGAGCACCGATACAAGCACCAATGCTAACAATGACAATGGCAGACACACCATCTCAACCCCATGAAATATGTAACTCATACATATAAAAGGAAAACTCTAAGTACCATTGAAGTGAGAATTCAGATTCAGGTCCATTCAATTTGATCCCAATTAATTGATTGATCATAGGTACGAGAGACCAAACACCCGGTTTTTGTAGCAATTGTCGCTTCACACTATTTTTTGCCTCTACCGACTTGAGTGTCAAAGGGTTTCCTTGGAGTTACAACTCCGGGCATTCTTAACCTTTCTTTTTTAAGGCAGATTCCCATGTCGACTGTTCCTCTGCCCTAGAAAGACCCAAGGAGGACCTCTTGATCCACCCAAGATGGATTTGAGAAGCAATAGATTTTGTGCCAACAGTGGGGTCTATTTGAGTCTCAACATAATTATCGCCATGGCTACAAGATGAAGCACCAGAAATGTCCAAGCTACTATTGCTACTCCAAATGTTCCCAGGCGCCGCCCTCAGTGGCAAGCCCAGCACTCAGGTTTGATGAACAGGCTTACTCCCAACCTACCGATGTACTTACTCTACCGCAGCCGCCAGTGCCCATTCGCAAAATGGGAGAGTTCAATGTTCTCTTCCCACATGTGGCAGACCTGGTAGGCCTGGTCCAGGGGCTCATAGAGAGGGCTACTGGTGCCGCCCCTCCGAAACCTTGTCCCTATAGCTGGGGCGCCATCTATATAGCACGGTGCACAGCAATTCTGTAATAACCCAAAAATACCCCCCTAAGCAAATTTTCGTCCCCGTCTCTTAGTAGAGGTTATTTTCGTCTTTGAAGTTTAAGTTACGGTTAGGGCTTCTTAGTGGGGTTATAAATACCTCTTTGGGGGATTGATGCAGGGATTAACTCTAACCCAAACGTGCACAGCCCCCAAAGCAATCATTTTTGCATGAAAGGAGAAGAATACCAAGATCAAAGTAGACCCAATACAAGGTAAGATTCATGTTCCTAGATGGTTTTAGTTCTTAAAAACCCTAAAAGATGGAGTTTCATGTGTAAGGAAGCTTCGTTCAGATATATCTTTCGTTGTTATTCATGTTCTGTATTTTATCTTGACACCTCTTGTGATCGATCTTGTTCTTGGATACCCAAAATGCCAAGATCATCTTATTTGAACCATTGAAATAAGAAAAGTATGTGGTTTTGACCTAAAATGGATTTTTTATTCTGAACGCCAACCGTTGAGTTTCCTGTGATCAGATTGAGTTTGATGACTTCTCTCATCATATGGAATCCAACGAATCCAACCACGGAAGAATCAGAGGTGTATTGATCAAGTTTGGACTCCCAACCTTTTAAAACTTGGAAAAGCGAAGTCTGTGTTCTGGATAGTTGACTAAGGGGGATAGTCGACTATACGGCACCCTGGAATCTCTGAGCGCATACTGGATAGTCGACAAAGACTGGATAGTCGACTATCTAGCAATGTTTTCCTATAGACAGCCCAACTTCAGAAAATCATAACTTCTTCATTTCTCGTCCGTTTTCGATGCTCTTGTACTCTACGGACATGTCAGGAAAAGCTTATTTTCTGTTAAAAATGATTCCAAAAATATTCGAGAACTATATAATGATGTAAATTAAGAAACTAATTTCCAGGGCACAAAAAACGTTGTTTTCACCTGTTGGGTTTTGAAACTTGAATCTATGAACTGGGTTGCATCCTTTTCTGTCTGTATTGATTAAATGACATGATTTATGACATTAGATGACAAACCTTGAGTCCTGGAAACCTTCTTAACAAACTTCGATGTACGCAATAATTGATCAATTTAGTGCTTTGATTCATAATCGTTTTTGACCCTCAATGATCCAATTTTGAAATATGATCGACTCCTCTTAGAACTTTGTGAATAGTTGAATCCATCTATATTGGGTTAAGCATGCCTGTGGACCCACGATCTCAAACGGTGGGAGACGGGTCCCCGTCATCCTTCGATCTCCACATGAGGAGAGCTCCACCGAGGCTCTCTCAAATATAGTGCCCTCACAGCATGAGTTATGGCGTGTGTGATACCTCTTGATTCGGAGTAGAAACTCGGAACCAAGACGTACCTAAAAATGAAGAAGAGTCGTCATCCAGGGAATAAGGCCCTGGAACCAATAATATACTCTATTGCAATGGATAACCAGAGAAAAATGGGTTCATGCCTGGTTACAAGTGGGGAAGGTGTTAAGCACTCCACTCGCCCGAGCGCACTCGATCTCTTATGCCAATTATATTATTTTCGAAAAATTTTGGGCAAAAATCATGTGAAATGGGAACAAAGATCTCCAACTAATCAAATAAGCAAGAGATAATAAACAGGTAAACAGTAAAGAGCTACAACTGAGCAAATAATCAAGAGATAATGAACATGTAAATGCTACAGCTAAGCATGTGAATAAGCAAGTGATATATGAATAAGCAATAAAGACAAGAAAACTATAGCTAAGTATATGATCAAAGCAATAATAATGCTACAACTAAGCATATAATCAGGGCAAGTTTATACCATTCATATCAACAAACCAATCAAAGAATCAAAAAATCAATAAAATGGGCTTACGAAAGAAAAGGCGTTTATCAGCTCAAGAGGGCAATCATCCTTACCTACAGCCTGTGTCCAATGAAATCAACTCTCAGAAGAGTGTTGCCTTCAAAGTGCCGTCGACAACATCATTTTCTTCCTTGTTATTGGTTGAAAACTGTTTTTTCCTTAGGTTTTCAAAAACTGTCTTATTAACTTTGAAAACAAGCTGAAAATAGTTTTGTTCTTCAAAAGATTTAAAAGATTTTGCTTAAAAGGTTTATTTCAAAGGTTTTTTGAAAGTTTTGAAAAGTTTTATTTAAAAGGTTTGACTGGACTTGGGATGAGAATCCCAAGCTGCCTACTTACCTCATGGAAGAGGATCAAGCCAACGTAGTTCGGAAAAAGCTTTTCCAAAGTACTCTCCTAATGACCATGACTTTTCTGGTGTTTAGATTTTTGACTTTTTCAGTGTTTTTGTTCTTTTAAATGTTTTCAATGTTTTTTTTTTTTTTTAAATTTTTATATGTTTCACCCTTACAGCTAAAGGGAACCTATATGACCACACCCCGTGATCTACAGCTTGGCGGAGTGTCTACACTAAGGACAGAATCCCTAGAGCTAAAGGGTATCCCTAAATAAGTGAACTAGTGTCCCAAAGTAAATGAAATGATCCCAAGAAGGTAAAACTCTAACAAGACTGAGCTAGTCTCTAACAAAAGGAAGTTGCATAATCTAAAGTACTGACTTCTAAACTAAAGGACAAACTCCTAAACTATGATCTCAAGTAGGGGTGCTAATAAGACATGATATGCCACCTAAAGAAGAGGACAACTAAAGCAAATGGGACAAAGTATGTCTCCTATGGAAAAGCAAGCAAGGCTAATGAGACAAAGCCTGTCTCCAATGGAAGGGAAAACAATGAAGACTAATGAGACAAAGCCTGTCTCCTAAATGAAAATGAAATGAATACCACTAATGAGACAGTGTGTGTCTCCTATGGAGGGCTCCAAGTAACGTTATCATTGCCCTTGCAATGATAAATAGGGGTAGGATATCTAGAACACCAAGATAATCTTTAACTTATCGGGAGGTACAACTTGTGAGACTTGGATAGTCTCCTAAAAGAGGGTACTTTTTCTAATGAGACAAGGCTTATCTCCTAAAGATAAGACTTTTCTAATGAGACAACAATTGTCTCCTAAAAGGGGAGGCTCCGGATAACTCCATCATAGCCCTTCCAATGATAGGATACAATGTCTATAGATAACATGGATAAAAGACTAGGAAAGTCTACTAAAGAAAAGGAGACAATGAAAAATGCTATAAGGACGAAGCAAGTCCCCCTAAAGGATGGGCTCTAGATGACTCTTTCATTGCCCTTGCAATGATGAGATCCTTGGACAATGCATATATGCATATTAATACTACAAAAGATGTAGCAGAACTAAGACCAAGATGAGCTTTTCAAATTAAATCATCTAAATAAAATATTGAAGTCCCACTAAAGCTAAGGTATAAACTTATTATAATGATATTACCCTCATTCGAAAGTAAGTCCAAAGATAGTCCCACTTTAAGAAATATATCACAACTATCTCTAATATTAAAAACACATTAGATGACTTAACTATCGTGATAAAAAAAAAATTGAATTTAGATGTATACAATTATCCTCAAGTAATAAGCATTTTCAGTTCAAACACTACATCAGTTGTGCTGTCATATGTCCAAAGTATTATTCATCCTATATGAACGAACTCACCAAATGGCCAAATTTTTATCTTGCATTTAACAAAACCCTACACACCCAAACAGGACATATAGGATGTACTACATCTACTAACATTCATGACACTATATATCTAACAAAATGACTCGAAAGATACTTTCAAACATTCACAAATAAGCTTTATACTCAACTGGAACTTAAAGGGAAACAATTTCCACATACAAAAAATGGGGTATTGGATAAAACCTGAAAACAATAACAACTATTCCCTACAATAATTTACCTTTAAATGATTAAACCATAACCAGGTATAACACCTCAAACAATGATCAAGCACAACACCTTTCAGATAAAATTGCCTTCATAACCTCAAAAAACCAAGTTTGCTATTTTAAGTGAGAAACATAAGAACATAATGGAACTGTAGCATTTCATCACAAATGAAACAATGAGTTCAACCTATAATGAAATTACTAACTGCACAAGTAGAGCAATAAACAACATGCTTCTATTTCCCCTTTATGAATTCTTATCCTACAGGAACTAATCTATAAAAAATTCCATGATAACCTAATGTAATGTAAACTCCCTATTAGCACTAAAAAAAATCTCAGGTGATTGTGTGAGTATGACATCTCAATATAACACCACTACCTTAACTTTCCAACATTGACTCTCTACATCTGCCCTATAAAATAACGGTATTAACATAACCTTGTTCTCATTACTTCTCTTAACTGTCTTATCTTCCATTAATCTGAATGTTTCAATTCATGCTGAATAATTTTCTTAAAAAAAAAATTCAAAGCTTCATATTTTCATCATTAGAACATTTCATAGGAGATACAATATTTAGTGAAGAAGGATCTCTAATACCTAACATTTGTGACATTCAAACACATTTACTAGAAATTTAAAGTGACCCTAATGAAACCTGTAATTCCAAAAAAGAATCTGAGCAGAGACAAAAGCTACCCCGAATATTACTCTTCAAGCTAATATATAACTTCAGACCTTTACATATACACTTTTAAGATAGCAAATGTAGAAGATAAATAGCACATTAATTATATATCCTGTCAGCCCATTCCAATCCATCATAGACTTGGAAAAAACTAACCATGTTACCTATGAAAAATTCCAAACAGAATTGTGCAGACACTCCATTTTACAAAATGAAACCCTTTCAGGGAATAAAATGATTTGGGACATGCTTTTTATAATCAAAAAACTTTTAGGTATTGGCAAGATTTCTCTACTCACAGAAGATGTCGACAAGATAATAACTGAAATTATAAGTCATTAGAGTCCATTTGTATTACCAAATCAATCACACATGAGAAGTAAAATTAATTCATGACACAGGGAATGACCAAAACCTTTTATAACTCAGAGTATCTAAGTAAAAATCAAGGTTAAAATCAGTAAAGAAATCTACTACTACCAGGCCCTTCAAAGATCAATATCATCCCTTCAAAATAAATCAAGTGAAGGCTCTCAAACTATGCATCAAATACCATCCTAGCATATTACGGTATTATTAGGAAACAATTAAGGCCCCCTTCAGGATCAACACCTCTATTCAACTTAATAAATGGAGACATGATTAAGGATTCAAACAACTCAACATGAACTCCACGTACAATTTTATTCTTGAAACATTTTATCTTAACTAAAAGAATAAATCTAAAAACATAACACCAAGACAGAGCACATAATCTCTATTGTGCATATTTTAGAATATGAAGGCATCCAAATGAAGTTAACTGAACTTTTAACCTGAACACCCTAAAATTTCAAAGTTGAATCTTTACAATAGGCTCATCACACAATACAGCTTATCAATTAATGCTTTCTGGACTGTAATAAACTGGAAATGAAAGTGAAATTCTATATTCCTCACGACATGTACTGTATATAAACCAAAAGGAATAGATGAAGCTTAATCAAATAATACAAACGTAAAATCAATCCATTCCAATTCAGTATAGAGGAAAAACAAAGAGAAAATCATAAGACCTGGTCATGAATGCATCCAGAAGAGGATAAGATAAAATAAAAAATATATTAAGATAGACTTACCTTCTCTATTGCTTTTCCTAGGGGATTTACCTATGTTTTTGGATCAGAGTCACATAGTAAACGAACTTTTTCGCTATCCTCTCCTCAAAGTTGCAGAAATCAACAAGTTCTAATGGATCTTTTCTCTTCTAATGTATAAAATTACCAATTCCCACTCAGGATCACTACGATCGGAGAGGGCAAGCTTCACTAGAATTTTTGGCCGGAACTTGGGTGGGGACGATGGCCAAAAGAACAGAGGTTCTTCCCTTTCTCTTTTCTCTCTAACTCTTTAGATTTTCACAAATGAAACCCTAGAATCTTCTCTAGCAAGCCTTCCTTGCAAATGGAAACCCCCAAATCCCCTTTTTCTCTCAATGATCTCTTTAATTTTCTATCTCTCGATCCTTCTATAGATTGGTAATGGAGGAAGTAAGGTAAGCAGATCTCACTAAATCAGCCAAACTCCAGAAAAATCGCTGGATCTGAGCTTTATTACATGCAACTAGTAAAAGGAGTAATTGAGGATAATGAGTAGGTTAATTTCAAGGATAACCATGCCTCCTTAAGTTTCATTAGATTTAACTTCTCTGAGATAATCTTTCCAGAGACTGACTTCCATACAAATACCATCAGTACAGCAATAACTGATTACAATAACTTACAATAACTGCTGCTTGTGTGGATTCCTCTCAACCACACACAATACAGTCAACAACAACAGACAATAACTACTATTACAGCACATGAGAATAACTGTTAAAACTGAATAACAGTTTTTATTTACTTAAATAATTATAATAAATAACTATTGCCACGTCATACATCTTCAATGTATGCACGTAACAATCTCCTCCGGATCAAACAACCTTGTCCTCAAGGTTGACACCTGGAAAGCGATCCATCAAACGGTGATAAGGCTCCCAAGTTGCATTGTCACGATCAGAACCCTGCCATTGGATGAGAACTTCTGCGATTGGGCGGTTGCCTCGACGAATGACTCGACGATCCAGAATGCTTACTGGAAGTGGTTGGATAACTCCTTCATCCGTAACAGGTGGTAATTGCGTTTGCAAGACTTTGTGCTCTCCGATCTTCTTTTTAAAACAAGAGACATGAAATACAGGGTGAATTCTTGAGGATGGATGCCAATCCAGACGATACGCCACCTGTCCAATTCTTTCCACGACTTTGAATGGCCCATAAAACTTAGGAGAAAGCTTCATAGACTTTCAGATAGCAATACTGACTTGTCAGTAAGGTTGCAGCCTAAGGAATACCCAATCACCTATCGCAAATTCTCGATCTGTACGATGCTTATCTGCAAAATGTTTCATACGCTCTTGAGCAATAACCAAATGTTCCTTGAGAAGTGACATGATTTCTTCTCGTGTACGTAAAAGATGATCAAGTTCTTGAACTTTTGTTGTTTCACGTACATAAGATAGTAATCTGGGTGGTGCCACTCCATATACCGCTTCATAAGGGGAGATATGTGTGGATGTATGGGTTTTGGTATTGTACCAATATTCAGCCAATGACAGCCATGTGGACCACCCTTTAGGACGAGACGCCGCGTAACACCTTCGGTAGTGCTCAAGTGTACGGTTAACTACTTCTGTTTGGCCATCAGTTTGAGGATG
The DNA here is from genome assembly GCF_043159265.1 of Tasmannia lanceolata. Lineage (NCBI taxonomy): Eukaryota > Viridiplantae > Streptophyta > Magnoliopsida > Canellales > Winteraceae > Tasmannia > Tasmannia lanceolata. Next base: position 27,781,026 of record NW_027518684.1, on the reverse strand, counting down.
ATAAGCCGAACTAAGAAGTAATTTTGTGCCTTGCAATCGAAATAATTCATGCCAAAAAGAGCTTATGAACACCTTGTCTCGATCGCTAACAATTGTTTCCGGCATTCCATGTAATTTAAATATATGATCAATAAAAACCCTTGCCATAATGTGTGCCGTAAACGGATGAGAAAGTGGAATGAAATGGGCATACTTAGATAAGCGGTCGACAACTACCATGATAACATCTTTGTTGTCAGATGGGGGTAGACCCTCAATAAAATCCATAGAGAGATCAGTCCAAATGCGCTCAGGGATTGGAAGAGGCTGAAGAAGACGAGGAGGAGGTATATTTTCCACTCGATTACGTTGACAAGTGTCACACTCCCGAACATGGATCGGATGCAAGATCTCATTCCTTGCCAATAAAAATCTTTCCTAACATTGCGTAGTGTTGAATGATACCCAGAATGGCCTCCCAATGGGCTGTCATGAAACTATTGCAATATTTTAGGGATAATTTCAGAAGTTGGGCTGAGACATATTCGGTCTTTATAAAACAGAATTCTATCTCTACACTTATAGTGCGAGTTGGCAAGAGACCCCTTGTCAAACTGTTCCCTTTTGTTTCGTAAGTCTTCACATGTAGAGTATTCCGCCTTAATTTCCTCCATCCATGTAGCAACTGGAGAAGATATAGCACAGAGTTGATCATCTCCCCGTCTAGATAATGCGTCTGCAACTCTATTTTCTTTTCCTTTCTTATACTCAACTGAAAAATCATACCCTAGCAGCTTGGTGATCCAACGTTGCTGCGTTGGTGTTCCCACTCGTTGCTCTAATAGATGCTTGAAACTCTGTTGATCAGTATGCACAACGAATCGACGGCCAAGAATATATGGTCTCCATTTTTGGACTGCGTGTACTAAGGCCAACAACTCCTTTTCATATGTAGATAGATATAATTTTTTTCCATGAAAAGTCTGACTAAGAAATGCTGAAGGACGATTACATTGCATAAGGACTGCACCAATCCCATTACCTGAAGCATCACACTCGATCATGAAGTGTTGGCTGAAATCTGGAAGCGCCAAAACTGGCGGTGTGCTCATTGCCTGCTTGAGGAGGAGGAAAGCTGATTGGGCTTCAGAAGTCCATTTGAAATTATCCTTCTTAAGCAAAGAATATAATGGGCCTGCAATTTTCCCATAGTCCTTGATAAACTTACGGTAATAACCCGTAAGTCCTAAAATTCCTCGAAGACTTTTGAGAGAAGTTGGGTTCGGCCAATCAGTCATACAAGCTATTTTACCAGGGTCGCCTGCCACACCATCGTTATGAGGTGTCCAAGATACTCAATTTTGTCACTGCCAAATTCACATTTGGATGCCTTTGCATAGAGCTTGTTAGTACGTAAAACCTCCAGTGTAAGACTCAAATGGTGCATGTGATCATCAACTGTCCTACTGTAAATCAAAATATCATCAAAGAAAACAAGAATAAACTTACGCAAGTATGGACGGAAGAGATCATTCATCAATCCTTGAAAGGTCGATGGAGCATTAGTGAGACCAAAAGGCATCACTAAAAATTCATAATGGCCTTCATGGGTTCGAAATGCCGTCTTCTGTATATCTTCTGGATGGACCCTGATTTGATGGTAGCCCGATCGTAGATCAAGCTTGGAAAAGATAGAAGCACCAAAAAGTTCATCTAATAATTCATCCACTACTGGAATTGGATATTTGTCCTTGATTGTAGCATGGTTCAGGGCACGGTAATCCACACAAAATCTCCAGCTTCCATCTTGCTTCTTGACCAATAAAATAGGGGAAGAAAATGAACTTTGCGAAGGACGGATAATGCCAGTTTGGAGCATCTCTCATACAATACGTTCGATCTCACCTTTTTGATAATGTGGATATCTGTAGGGACGCACCGTGACAGGTTGAGAACCAGATTGCAATGGAATTCGATGGTCATGGATGTGTTGAGGGGGCAATTCTGTAGCTTAAGAGAATATATCTTGGTATTGAGGGGGCAATTCTGTAGCTTAAGAGAATATATCTTGGTATTCTTCCAACAATGGTTGCAACCGGGGATTCTTATTTGAAGGTGGAGCAGTTGTAACCAACGTAAACAATTGTAACAACATCACATGTTTCTCCTTGAGAACTAATTTCTGAATATTTTCTTCCTGAGAAAATGCCATATCATTAGACGAGATACCTTTAAATTCTATCTTGAACGAACTGCATCCATAAATTCTTAAAATCCCATAAAATTGGTCCAAGGGTTTGTAACCAATGTGCCCCAAGAACCACATCACACCCCCCTAAAGAGAGAAAATAAAAATCTGTTGTAATAGATAACCCTTGAACATTAAGTTGTATTCCCAAGCAACGTCCTTCACTTGATAAGCGTTCTCCATTCGCCACCATGACTCCAAACTTTCCACTGTTCACGATTTGGAGTCTAGTTTTCTTAGCAACCTTTGGATCAAGGAAGTTGTGAGTACTTCCAGAATCAATTAAGATTGCAACATTGTGAGTCCCGATCATTCCAGTAACTCGCATTGTTTGAGGGGACATCGCTCCAGCCATGGCGTGTAGAGATATTTCAGGAGTATGGTCTTCTCCGTCCATCCCTCCTATATTGTCAATTAGAGTAACATGTTCACTCATGTCTTCCATCTCATCAACCATACATGAGGCATCTAAGAGATAGAGTTTCTGCATTTTACAACGATGCCCAGGGGAGAATTTCTCATCGCAATTTTAACATAATCCCTTGTCCCGGCGCTCTTGCATTTCGTTGTAGGATAACTTTTTTATGATTGGGGCAGCATGCCGAGACGTGCTAGCAGATTGTGAAGTTGCAGATTTGGAAAATTCTACACGACTTTGGCGGCGGCGTATTGCTATCTACTCTTCGTGTAGACGTGCCAATCCAATGGCTGAGGTTAAGGTGGCAAGTCATAACATCTGTACTGAAAGTCGGATATCATCTTTCAATCCTCCAACAAAACAACTAACTAGGAACGATTCTGGAAGTTGATCTATTCGATTAAGAAGGGCCTCGAATCGAGATTGATATTCTTCCAGAGTAGATGTTTGGTGCAATTTGGAGAATACTGCTGATGGGTCATCGTACACCGTTGATCCAAATCGTACTCTAATGCAGTTGTGAAATCCCTCCAGTTTGTTATAGAGCCTGATTTTTCCATCCAACGAAACCATTGAAGAGCCTTTCCTTCCAAATGAAATGAGGCTATCATAACACGTTGATGCATCGGGGTGTTATTGTAGGCGAAAAACTGCTCAACACGATATAGCCAATTGGACGGATCAGTACCATCAAACTTTGGAAAGTCTATACGTGTAGACCGTATTTGTAGGCCGTCCCATTCATTGGTTTTTGCATCTGTTCGGACAGGGACAGAAGGTCTTCTTCCGTTTCAATTTCTTCATAGCAATGTTGTTTAGTTTGAGGATCTCTTCCAGAATCAAGTATTGCGGTAAATCTTTGAAGTAGATCATCAATTGATTGTCTCATTCCAGAAACCTCATTCCGAGTAATATCTTGTTGCTTCCGAATTTCTTCAACTTGCAGAGCAATGTCATCGACTCGGCCCATCATGGAATCGTGAGGCTTTGATACCAATTATTACATGCAACTAGTAAAAGGAGTAATTGAGGATAATGAGTAGGTTAATTTCGAGGATAACCATGCCTCCTTAAGTTTCATTAGATTTTACTTCTCTGAGATAATCTTTCCAGAGACTGACTTCCATACAAATACCATCAGTACAGCAATAACTGATTACAATAACTTACAATAACTTACAATAACTGCTGCTTGTGTGGATTCCTCTCAACCACACACAATACAGTCAACAGCAACAGACAATATTTACTATTACAGCACATGACAATAACTGTTAAAACTGAATAACAGTTTTTATTTACTTAAATAATTATAATAAATAACTATTGCCACGTCATACATCTTCAATGTCTGCACGTAACAAGCTTTTGGAAGAAGAAAATGAAGAAAGTAAATTGGATGTAGAATTTTAAGGATTTTTGAGCTAGGGTTTATCAAAACAGATCTAAGGTTTTTAAAGATCTTTGAGTTAGGGTTTTAAAAAAAAATAGATCTGAAAAGGAATGCAATAGATATTAAAAATCAGCCACAAAAGTTGATCAGAAACTGAAATTCCGGCAACGAACTGCCGGAGAAGAAGATCTCATAGGTGATAGAGCTTGGATCTTGAGCTAGGGTTTTGAAAACATGAGAAAACATGAGAAAAGACTTATATGAGAAACTCTCTCTCTCTCTCTCTCTCTCTCTCTCTCTCTCTCTCTCTCTCTCTCTCCTGATTTTCAATCGAAAATGAGAGGCCCCCTTTCAACGATCCCTCTTTCTAGGGGTGTAAACGGATCGAATTCGAATCGGATATGGCTATATCCGAATTCGATTACAGTATATACTATCCGAATTCGGATTCGGATTCGAGTTTGACGGATATTTAATATCTATTACCGAATTCGTATCCGTCGGATATTTTTCGAATTCGGATATTATCCGTACCCGTTTATCCAGTAAATTCGAACATTTTATTGCAGCACTTTATCTTTCTTCTCATTCTTACTCCTCGAATAAATTTTCAAAACCCTAAAACCAGACCTCTACCTTCTCTTCACAAAATTAACTCCCAAACCCTAAAATATATGAGATCATCTTTTTCCTTTTAAAACAAAGGCAGAGAGAGAGAGAGAAGCGGTGGGGATGGATGATGGTGTTGGTAGTGGTAGTGGTCTTTGGGTTTTTTTTTTTTTTTTTTTAATGTATATGATGGAATGAGTTTGGGCTATTTTGAACAGGGGAAGTGGGAGTGGTAATTGTGTAAGATGAAGAGAAATGGGGATGGAGATGGGGATTGGGTTAGAGATGGAGGTGACTGGCGGAGATGGAGATGGGGATTGGGTTAGAGATGGAGGTGACTGGCGGTGATGGAGGTGGCTATGAGAAGGTGGAGAGGGGCGGCGGTGGGATTTTAGTGGGATTGGAGGCACCAAGGAATGCCTAAGATGGTGTCTCAGCCTCCTCCTTTCTCCTCTCTCTTGCTTCTCCTTCCAAACCTTAGAAATCCCCTCTTTTAATTGCATCTTGGGTTTTTATATAACCCTAAGTTGGAAAATTGATCTGAGCCGTCCATTTACCATCAATGACTGTCCTTTTTGCTCTAGAATTCTCTAGAAACTATGACATCTTCTTCCAATCACCATCATCCATTTGTCTCTTTCATCCTACAACCCACATCATAAAGAAGCCACGTCAAACTCCAAGAATGCCCTTAAAATGAGAGATTACTTCAGTTCCTACCGAAAAGACTTTTTGTTTTTGTTTTTTTCTAAAAAGAAAATTCACTTTTCTTTTAGAAACAAAAGATAGTGTGTAATTACTAAAAATAAATATTAATGATATTATTAATAATAAATAAAAAGGATTTACTTCTCAGATTCGGATGTTAAACGGATCGGATATACCATTTACCAGATTCGCATCCGCTAAGAGCCGGATATCTCATAAACGGATTCGGATAATATCCGCTTGAAACGGATCCGGATAATATTCGCTTTAAACGGATTCGGATGCAGACTGTAATCGAATTTTCGAATATCCATTTACACCACTACCTCTTTCATTGCTTTATAAAAGAAAGTGATATATTCGATCCCCGCTTGTGCTCCCAAGACAACCCCCCTTTAATGCATTTCACGGCTATAATTTAAACAGGGAGGGTAGCTTAGATAAAACAGATGGGATAAAACGAAATTATATGAAATGATAGTTTTCCTTTCCTCTAAGGGCAACCCAGAACTGGATAATTCACTCTCCTCTCTTCTATACATCATTAATTGTAGCATAAACTCGGCTTGTCTTATTGACCATTTTTCATCTAACTACAACGAAATTTTGCAGAGACTTAAATAGGAACCTAACCTACCCTTGGGTGTAATATGAGACACTAGTCCATTGATTTGAAGGGATTTTTGTTAAAAAATGAGGTTAGGGTTCGGTCAAAATGGGGTGTCTACAATGCCTTACTCTATGATTATTATTCTTGAGAAACTTCTGAATGGACATTTGATTTTGATCACCTTTGAGTTCTTAACCCTATGAGATAAATAAATTTCCTGCTTAATGATTGTTTTAGCCATACTTTGTGCTTCAAATTTGACTAGCTCTTACATGAGTATCGAAGGACATTAGTTCTTAGTATTCCATGTTACACTTATGATATTTATGTGAACCCTAGGAACAATTATAATACTCCATGCACGCCTTTGGTATTCGTATGAACCTTATGAACTGTGAACACTTCTGTGAGACTTAGATTACTATGAACTTAGAACTACCCTCGCTAATGGGGTTGCAAGGCTTTGGCCTATATGAACATAAGAACTTAGATCCCGCCAACGGGAGACATACGTCGGCTCAGTCAACAAATATGTGAATAAGAACCAGGAACTAGTTCTGACATCACGCACCGTCAGTGCAAAATAAGGCGTCATTAGAACCACGCTATATTTCGATATATTATATTATTATATGACTAAGCCAATGACTGGATGTGTATGAGAATTTCAAACCGTTGATCCCTATGTATAAGAACTTTCAACCTTTAATCTCCATGTATAAGAATTTTGAACCTTTGATCCCTATGTATAAGAACTTCGAACCTTTGATCTCTCTATATAAGAACTTCGAACAATTGATCCCTACATATAAGAACTTCGACCCTTTGATCCCTTTGTAAAAGAATTTCGAACCTGTGACCCCTTTGTGTAAGAACTTTGTACATTTGACCTTGTGTATAAGAACTTTGCCCCTTTGACCCTGTGTATAAGAAGTTTGAACTTCAAACCCCTTTTTGTGTGAGAACTTTGATCCTTTGAATCTTTGGTATGCTAGTCTCCCATGGAACATACTCATAAGAACTTTAGCTCAAGTATCTTGTCATTTCATGTGCCCCCATCAGATTACTTACAACATTTGCAAATCTTCGAACCTTGGACTTTGCATGCGTTGGCTTATGTATTATTCTTTGAATTCTTTTCGTCATGCTAACCCCACTGAATTGATTTATTATTATGTACTGGTCTTCGGCTAGCTGTGGACTAACATTTTCAGATTTTGATCCTCGCAGCGTTGACGAGGGAGTTGAGGCTTATTTTCCACCATGATCACCTTTCAATTGATTTCTCTTTTATTTACTAGTCAATACTTTTGGACAGATGTAATAAACTGTTATTAGTGAAGCCTGATCTCAGTCTAATCTGGAAAGTATTGTACACTTTTCCCGACTAGGTGTAGCTTTGTACTTTCATGAATTAGGGTTTTTTCCTTTATTGTAACGCGTCTTAGAACGACATATAAAAGGGTGTGATATCAGGAGCCGCCCCAGAGAGGGTTGTGAGGGTTTTGTAATCTCTTCTTCAGAATAGTGGACTCGTTGGCTTGTTGCTCTGCTGTGGACGTAGCCGATACCATACTGGTTGGGTGAACCACGTAAATCTGTGCTCTGTGTGTGAATTTTCGTTTATCTTTTGCATCATTATTCTGCTGCATTGTTAATTCCTAACAACTGACATCAGAGCAATGTTCAAAAGCGAATCTGACAAGATTTTTCGCTTGAGTGGAAGCAATGGCAGAAGATGGAAAAGCAAAAGTTGAGATATTTAACAGGCAGAACTTTCAGTGGTGGAAGATGCAGATCGAAGACTATCTCTATCAAAAGGATCTATATCTTTCGTTGGGAACGAAGCCGAAAACGATGAAGGATGAAGATTGGAAGGTCTTGGATAGAAAGGCATTGACTACGGTGAGGTTATCTCTCACATCGCAGGTAGCCTTCAATATCTCCAAAGAGACCACAACCGCTGGAGTCATGAAAACCCTAGCTAAGTTATACGAAAAACCCTCTACGTCTGATAAAGTTTTCGTTATGAAAAAGTTATTTAATAATGACGATGGCTGATAACGTTTCTGTAGCAGATCATTTGAATGAGTTTAATATGATTACTAGTCAATTACAATATGTGGAACTGACTTTTGATGATGAAGTTAGGGCTCTGTTGTTCTTGTGTTCTTTGCCAGAAAGTTGGAATAACTTGGTTATGGCTGTAAGTAATACAATCAATGAAAAATTGATATTCAACGATGTTGTCAGTTGTATACTGAGTGATGAGATGCGCAAAAAGAGTGTAGAGGTCTCATCTGGTACTGTTCTGTCGGTTAAAACAAGGGGCAGACAACAACAAAGAGGAAGTACTTCGAAGGGAAGAAAGTCACAATCCAGAGGCAAAGTGCTGGAATTGCGGCAAGGTTGGACATATGAGGAAAGATTGCTAGAATGAGAAGGACAGAGATGAAAAGGATCATAAGAAGAATGTGATGAAGCACACAGGGTGTCTACAAATGATGAGGTATATGGTGATTTGTGTTTATCTGCATCAGTAGATGTTAGATATGATGTTTGGTTCATAGATTCTGCTGCTTCTTTTCATTGTCTTCTCATAAGCATTATTTTTACTATTATGTTCATGGTGATTATGGACATGTAACTGTGGGAAATGGACAAGAATGTAAGATTGCAGGAAAAAGGTACAATTTTATTAAAATTGTCTAATAGTGGCCACTTGAAGTTGGGAGGGGCAGGTCATGTTCCCGACTTAAAGAAGAATCTCATCTCAACAAGCAAACTGGATAGTGAAGGATATTTTGTTAGTTTCGGCAGTGGTCAGTGGAAGATTACAAAAGGGTCTCTGGTAGTGGCCAAGGGAAATCTAGTTGGTACTTTGTACATGTTTACTAGCACTAATTATTATACTGTTTCATTAGCTTCTACAGATGGGAATACTACACTCTGGCATCACAGGCTTGGGCATTTGAGTGAGACTGGCATGAAGAACCAACACTCAAGAAATCTGCTACCTGGTTTGAAACGGGTTGATTTTGAGTTCTGTGAAGATTTTGTGTATGGAAAGCAGAAGAGAGTTAGCTTTCTGAAAGGAAGGAACAAGAAGAAAACAGAAAGGTTGAAACTGGTACATTTAGATGTTTGGGGACCAGCTCAGGTAAATTGTTTCGGTGGAAAATCTTACTTTGTTTCGTTTATAGATGATGCAAGTAGAAAAGCATGGGTTTATGCAATCAAAAATAAATTTGATCTGTTTGATGTTTTCAAGAAGTTTTAAGAGCTATTGTTCTTTCAATGGAATCAGAAGATTGGAAACAGTTTTAAGGGTACCACAACATAATGGGGTTGCAGAGAGGATTAATAGAACCATCCTGGAGCTTGCGAGGAGCATGAGGATTCATTTGGGTTTACCTCAACAGTTTTGGGCAGTAGCAGTTGACACTGCAGTTTTTCTTATAAATCAGAGTCCATCTAGTGCATTAGATGGAGGGATTCCAGAGGAGGTTTGGACAGGAAAACAGTTAAATTACTCTTTTTGGAGAACTTTTAGTTGCATTGTTTATGCTCATGTTGATAAAGAAAATAAAAAGAAACTTGAGCCTAAGTCTATTAAATGTGCATTCGTTGGATATGGTGGTGATGCATTTGGTTATCGTTTATAGGATTATGAAAAAATATATATCAGGAGTAGAGATGTTATATTCAATGAGAATTGCATGTACAAAGATAGACAACAAAGTAGAAAAGATGAAACAGAGTTTTTAGAACTCGATGAGACTGGAGGTGGGGTCATACCTAGTGTGCAAGAAATTCCAAAAAATTAAGATGATGATTTTGGAAATGCAGTTTTTCTTATAAATCGGAGTCCATCTAGTGCATTAGATGGAGGGATTCCAGAGGAGGTTGTACAGGAAAATAGTTAAATTACTCTTTTTGGAGAACTTTTAGTTGCATTGTTTATGCTCATGTTGATAAAGAAAATAAAAAGAAACTTGAGCCTAAGTCTATTAAATGTGCATTCGTTGGATATGGTGGTGATGCATTTGGTTATCGTTTATGGGATTATGAAAAAATATATATCAGGAGTAGAGATGTTATATTCAATGAGAATTGCATGTACAAAGATAGACAACAAAGTAGAAAAGATGAAACAGAGTTTTTAGAACTCGATGAGACTGGAGGTGGGGTCATACCTAGTGTGCAAGAAATTCCAAAAAATTAAGATGATGATTTTGGAAATGTAGATGGTGAATATGGTGATAATCTTCAAGTGCAGGAATTGGAAACTCTTGTTCTTAGAAGATCTTCAAGACAGATTAAACCTCCTGAAAGGTATTCTCCTGCTTTAAATTATGTTTTGTATACTGATTCGGGTGAGCCAAAATATTTTTTAGGAAGTGTGAAGAACATCCTTCAGCAGCACTTTCCGCCCAAAAGTGAATCGGAGTTCAACATCCCCAATTCCGAGTACCTTAGTGGTGTGAGAGTCTCCCATCAACACCTTCTTATCAACATCTATAAGTGTATAAGTCTTGAACCAACTTTTGTCATAACATACATGACGAAAAGCCCTTGTGTCAGCCGACCACCCATCAGACCCGCCAATGACATTCACTTCAGTGATCATAGAAACAAGTGGCTTTTCAGTCACATTAGCCTGAGGGACTTGTGCACCTTCCTTTTGCCGACACATTCGGGCAATATGCCCTTTCAAGCCACAGTTGTAGCACACAACCTTAGAATAATCATTATTCTTTTTGGGGTTCTGGTTCTGACTCTTATTGATACCTCGGCTTTGGTTCTGTTTCCTCTTCATCATCTTCTTCTTAGGCTTCAAATTCACTTGCAGTTTCTGGTTTGGGCTTTGGACAACAGATATAGCATTTATATTACTACCATTTTCCTCTTTCTTATCCTGGTTACGATTCTCTTTTTCAATCCTAAGACAGACGAGAAGACTTTCCATTAAAAGTTCTTTAGATTTATGTAATAGAGAGTTTCTAAAATCTTTCCACAAAGGAGGCAACTTGTCAATCATAGCAGCCACTTGAAATTGTTCACTAATGATCATTCCTTCTGCAAGAATGTCATGGACCAATTTCTGCAATTCATGAGTCTGTGATATAACAGTTCTCTCATCAACCATGTAAAACCTAAAGTATTTGCTTACAACATACTTCTTTGAACCCGCTTCTTCCGTATCATATTTTTTCTGTAATGCTTCCCAAAGTGACTTAGAATCTTAAGAGTCACTGTAGAAATCATACAGTTCATCAGAAAGGCAATTCAAAATAAAATTTTGACACAAGAAATCAGATTCTTTCCACTGTTTTTTCAAGACCGAACGAGTCGGTTCTAGTTCTGATCTCCATGTCTTTGCTTCAGTTAATAAATGGGCTACCTTTTTCGTCGACAAAAAAAAGAACATCTTCTTCTTCCATCTCTTAAAGTTTGCACCGTTAAAATGAAAAGGTTTATGTGGATTGGAGGAATCCGATAAAACTTCGTGCAATGCCATATTATAAACAGACAATCAAATTCATCTTAAAATTGTTGAGGATTTAGGGTATAATATGGCTGACCAGACTTCTGTTGAGGAACAGAAAAAACAAATAAACAATGTCAGTGTAACCTTTTCGATGCGTCGAGATGAGCACAGACTATGTCGCTCTCTTTAAGGTGAATTCGCACCTCTGCAGAAACTAATTCCGATGCAGCAAATTACTGGCCACAATCACCCCCAGGATACAACAGCTCGATGCACCATCGATCTCCAAGAACTGCATGATCAAAGAAATTCGAACCACCCGAACACTCCAATTACCCAACAAAATACTTAAACTATAAAGACGAAGAAATAAAACTGCGTTTACAGTAAGATAATGAACACAAGAAGAAACAGTAGTTTTCGTTGTTCTGTTGTTGTTGAAGAAAACACAGAGAACCTTCTCTTTTATAAAGCAAAACGTGTCCGTTCAACACACCCTTTAATGTAGTAAAGACCCCTTTAAGAAAAGAGTCGTTCAAAAGACGTTACAGATGCGAAAGGTCGCATCCCAACAGCCACAATGTTCAAGAACAACACAATTATTCGTAAAATAACAGCAACATTTTTTACCCAGTTATTCGACGTTCTAGTAAGCCTGCTTACCTAATAAAATTGGTGTTCTTTTTGAAGAACGGCGAAGGTAAAGGTAATATTTTGATAGACAAAAATTAAAATTTAGAGGGAAGGGAAAAACCTTGACTCACATGTACGACCGGCCGAGCCGAACCAGGCGGCGCGCGTGCTGTATAGCCAAAAGCCCACCGGGTCCACTTGGTGGCTCATACGTGTAGGCCCCGTTTCTCCTCTTCTCATTCACAAAGCTAAAGAAGTGAAAAGCTATATAAACACATGAAGCTTTTCTCAAATTTCCAATACGGGACTATTCGCTTTTGTGAAGGAAGTGAGCAAACTCATTTTCCAAAACCAAAGTGGCTTATATATGTAAACAAAAAAACTTTTGTAAAATACCAACAAGGGCCACTTTTGTATTAAAATACCAACAGTAAGGACGAGACCGGACATCGCACTTACAGTGGGAGTTGTCAGCAGGTATATGCAAAACCCAGGAAAAGAGCATTGGAAGGCAGTTCAATGGATACACAGATTTCTTAGAGGTACATCCAATTATTACTTATGTTTTGGGGGAGCTAACACAGATGTGCAAGGATATGTTGACTCAGATCATTTAGGTGATAGAGATAGAGGAAGAAGCACCACAGGATATGTTTTCACTGTAGGTGGAACAACAGTCAGTTGGATTTCAAATTTACAGAAGGTAGTTTCTCTCTCATCAACAGAAGCAGAATATGTTGATATCACTGAGGCTAGCAAAGAGATGATGATTTGGCTTCAGAGATTTATGGAAGAGTTGGGTAGAAAGCAAGAGAACAACATATTGTGGAGCGACAGTCAAAGTGTTATTCATCTAGCAAGGAACTCGACATTTCATTCGAGGACTAAGCATATCACATCATTTGGTCAGTTTTGGAGGATGGACAACTGAAGCTTGACAAGATTAATGGCAGCAAAAATCCTGCAGATATGTTAACAAAGGTGATTGACAGGGAAAAGTTAGGCCTTTGCTCAACTTTGATTGATCTTCATGGATAATTGATGGATGCTAGAGCGGTAAGTCATGAGGAGTGACGATATTCAGTGGAAGTGCAGATATCAGTCTTCAAGTGGGAGATTGTTATTAGTGAAGCCTGATCTCAGTCTAATCTGAAAAGTAATGTACACTTTTTCCCGACTGGGGGTGGTTTTGTTCTTTCATGAATTAGGGTTTTCCCTTTATTGTAACGCGTCTCAGAATGCCATAGAAAAGGGTGTGATATCAGGAGCTGTCCTAGAGAGGGTTGTGAGGGTTATATAATCTCTTCTTCAGAATAGTGGAATCGTTGGCTTGTCGCTTTGCAGCGGACATAGCCCATACCATACTGGTTGGGTGAACCACGTAAATCTGTGTTCTGTGTGTGTGAATTTTCGTTTATCTTTTGCATCATTATTCTGATGCGTTGTTAATTCCTAACATAAACTATGTTATTTATTTTTGTTTATGGGTAGATGGGAGAGTGAGAGTTTGACTCACTGATTTATGTAAGACTTTGTTATTGCTTTAGTATCTATTTTGCCATGGATGGTTATGATAGTGCTTTGCTAATCTTGTATACTTGTGGAGTTTACTTTGCAGGTGTATAGCATTGCCATGCCATTGGTCGTGTCTACGGCTTGGAGGCGTGACAATAAAGTGGTATCAGAGCCTATGCTTTAGGTCCTAGGTAAATTTGATCTAGGATTATAAGAGTGAGAATTGGGAACTTAGTTAATGTGACACACGATCCGGGAGGACGCCCCTTCATGAACCGCGAGTGGGTGTGGACTCGCGATCTCGAGGCTACCCGAAGGGCCTTTCGATCTCTACACGATGGAGAGCTCTACCAAAGCTCTCTCGAAGAAGTGCCCTTACAGTATGAGTGGCGATGTATGAGATACCTCTTGATTCAGAGACAAAGCCCCAAACAAGACGTACCTAAAATATGAAGAGTCGTCATCCATGGAATACGGCCATGGAACCAAAAATCTACTCTGTGCAATGGATAAATCCAAAGATAATTGGGTCCGTGCCTGATTACGAGTTGGGGAAGGTGTTAGGGACCCCACTCGCCCGAGCGCACTCGGTCTCTTATGCCATTTTTATTAACTTTAAATAATTTTGGGCCAAAATCATGTGAAAAGGGGACAAATATCCACAAGAAGACTTCTACCTAAGCATGCATGACCCGGAGATGTGTAAAAGAAAAAATAAAACCTCTAAATTCTAAAGAGAGTTGATATCATTGTCATCTGTCATTGGAATGAACATTAGAATCCTCCGTCTCGTAAGGAGGCAGAGAAGACTAGTGCTTACCCAATATAGGATAACCCTGCTACTTATGTTCACACATCCCATCTAATCTTAACTCATTACATCTAGGAAAGCGGTAAACAAGCACATGCATGGCTACAGCTACGTAGGCAATAGCCGATATATGAGATGAGATTAGCAAGTAAATGAGATAAAGAAAACAGGTAAATACTACAATTAAGAATGTGAAACTACAGCTAAACATGTATATATGATAAGCAGGTAAATGCTACAACTAAGTAGGTAAATTAGATAAACAAGTAAATGCTACAGCTAAGCATATGAGTGAGCAAGTAGGCATGTTAGCAAGATAAAAATGATAATGCTATAGCTAAGCATGTGAAGGGACAAGTAAAAACACACAATCGATGTATCTAAAGAGAATCAGTGCTCAAGATAAAATAAGAAAACACACTAACATGTCTCTATGCAAGAAGTCATAACAAGCAGAAAAATAAAAACCCTAAAAACTTCTAAAACTCTAAAAGACTAAAAGAAATGTGCACACAACGACCTGGGAATGGACGACCAGTCATCCAAGTTGCCTACGTATCCAAGCCTCTTTTGGAATCAAGGTCATCGTAGTTCGGTGGCCTATTCTAAGCTACCATGCATATTTGTGCCTAGACCACTAAACTAGACTCGACCTAAGGGAGTTGACTTGTTTTTAAAGCTTCTTGAATGAGATTAGTTAAGATGAACTAGGTTGTGGATTTTATGATTCTCTATATGCCCTTACTAAATGGAAGTTTTTATCCTTAAACTAATGCCGGTGGTTCCTACATCCTATGTGTAACTAGGTTGTATCCTAAGAAAAAAATGGGATAACTAAGTGAATCCTATTCTAGCCATCACCAGACTATGCGCCAAGCTATATAGTCAAACTGACCGCACAGAGGCTTCTAACTCTAGGACTCTCCTAACTTTAGGATAGACTCCTAAACACTAAAACACTATATACATCTAGGACAGAATCCTAACGCTAGAGGAAGATCTTTTCGAAAACGGTTTACAAAGTTTCGTCTGAAAGATTTTTGTGTTTTTGAAAGGTTTAAATGATTTGTTTTTTAAGGTTTAACAATGTTTATTTACAAATGTTTGAATGGACCTGGGATAAAGATCCCAAGCTGCCTACGTACCCCGTGGGAGGGGATCAAGCCAACGTAGTTCGAAAACAAACTTTCTTACTACTTTCTAAAATCTTTTGACTTTTCTTTATGCTTTTAATATTTTTGTATTCAAATATTTTTGAATTTCAAGATGTTTTCACCCTTTCAGCTAAAGGGAACCTATATGATCACACCCCGTGATCCACAGCCTGGCGGAGTGTCAACACTAACGACAAAATCCCTAGAACTAAAGGGTATACTCCTATCTAAAGAACAAACTCCTAAAAACAAAAGGACAGACCCCCTAACTAAGGATAGACTCCTATTCTATAGGGGTAGGACAGACTCCTATTCTATAGGGGTAGGACAGACTCCTAAATTCTATAAAGGTAGGGCAGACTCCTAAACTTTACAAGAGTAGGACAAACTCATAAACTCTGCAAGGGTAGGACAGACTCCTATGACTCTGTGACAATAGGACAGAATACTATGACTCTATGAAAGTAAGACAAAATCCTAACTCTCTATGACAGTAAGACAAACTCTTAAACTGAAGGACTGACTCTTGTCTAGAGAACAAACTCCTATCTAGAGGACAGACTCCTAACTAGAGGGTAGACTCCTAAACTAACCACTCTAAAAGGGGGCAAATAAGTCAAATCATGTCTCTTAATTAAAAGGATAACTGAAGTAAATGAGATAAAGCATGTCTCCTATGGGGGCTCCAAGTAACCTTATCATTGCCCTTGCAATGATAAATAGGAATAGGTTTCTGAGACTAAGTTAGTCTTTAACTTTAAAAGGGTGGACAACTTATGAGACTCAGTCAGTCTCTTAGCGGTGACTATTCTACTGAGACAATGTATGTCTCCTAAAAAGGGAGGCTCCGGCTAGCGCCAACATAGCCCATGCTATAATGGACAGGATAGATAACTATCATATTAATTGGGACTAAACAAATCCCCTAAATAAAGAGGAGAAAGAGGGGAATACTATAAGGACTAGGCAAGTCCCCTAAAAGATGGGCTTGGGATGACTCCTTCATCGCCCTTGCAACAAAAAGACCATATGAACATGACCGTCAACTTATATACCATTTACAGATTGATAACCTTAAACACACTATACAAATGGATAGAACCTGATGCTTCTACTGAATATCCTGTAGAGGATTCTAAATCATTTAATAATATAACTACATTCAAGTAAATATCATTTCACAACTATTGATGGTAAAAAGCTACTCAACCAAATATTTGAGCATAATCAGATTGCACCTGGCCATTTGTAAAGGAAACACATTACAGGTTACTGAAATATCCTAAGTACATGCCTATTCATGCAATGATTATCATGAGGCCGTTTAATAAACATGTACAACCAAATGATACTCAACAGTTTACTAGTTGTCTTTTAACCGTGTCTTTTCATGTGATGGATACCATCCAATATACATGCAATAGGTTACTTGAATGTCATTAAGTTGTGCTTAATCTAAAAAAAATCTTCATCAATCATAAGTAATGAAAATACATATGATGAGAAAATACATGATAAGAGGCACTCAATATTCATGATCAAATTACACTTATGGTAAACTGTTAGAATTTCAGTGACTATACTGGCATATTAGCATTCTAACTTAACAATATTACATGCCCATGACACTATCTGCAATGGAAATCCAAGAAAAATAAAACTGTATATGTTTTAATCTCAGAAAAAATTGGGTTTGAAGAAAACCATTGATTCAAACCACTTGCTTTGAAAATCGAGTTTAAACCCATATCGAAAGATATTTGAAAGAAAATTGATTTTAAATCAAGAAAAACTAATTTTCCAACAGTAATTTGGATTTAAAAAGAATATGATTCATGTTAGATCATATCAAGAATTCAATTAGAAACACATCCATATGCATCATGAAACCAAAGAAAACCAAAAATCTAATCTAGCATGCTTTTCTAAATCTAAGATTGAAAAGAGAAAGAACATCTCCCGTTGATCGCAAATTCCTGTCTCTATGGTGTGTAAATCCGGGATATTCGCTTTGTCACACCCTTATAAAAGCTAGAAAAACCCCGAAGAACAATCCAATAATCTCCAATATATTGAATTTAGAAGAAGGATGGAAGAAATAATATGGAACTTTGAAGAAGATGAAGTGGGGAAGATGATCTCCACCACCCAATCAAGTGGGAAGTTTTCTCAAGAAGGAGGCCAAGTTGGACGTTTTTGTAAGCTCCCCATCTAGGGTTTGGTGTGTTGTTTATATAGAAAATCAAGAGTTTGAATTGAATAAGAAGTTTCCTTTGTGAGGACTCCATATTTAGTAAGTTTCCAATATTTTTCTCTTTCTTTTTTTCCTTTACTTTCTAAAATAGAGTTGTTTTCTAATTAGGATTCCTTGCTAAGCAAGAATTCCATTCTAATTATACCAAAAGAGATCTTTCAAGATTACTCTAGAAGCTTTCACATATGGGAAACACACCCTTTTATGAAATATTCCCGTCCAAAAAGGATTGTCCAACATTGGAGCTCATTTTTTACCTATTTAGAGGCAGAATTATGAAAAGTTATAAACTACAAAGTTGTAGCTCTTTGAAAGACCTTTCCAACGCATATTTACACTTTAAATTTAGCCAATCAGTTGAAGAGCTATGACAATTTTAGTGGGCTGGAAGTTCCATCCAAATGGCACTGCCTAATTTTAAAGCTCGTTTTTGACTTGTTTCGTCGAAGAGTCACAAGAAGTTGTAAACTAGAAAGTTATAGCGCTTCTTGAGACGTTTTCAAGAAATATAACTACGAATTTTCTGGACGAGTGGTTAAAAAATTATTGCCGTTTTAGTAACCTGACCATATTAGACCTTTTCTATTTCTCATCTTTTATGAAATCCAACCCATTTTAAAGAATAATTCGAAATTTATAATGGTGGGCCCACACCATGTGATGCACATGGTGGGTCCTACACACATGGCCTAACCTCTTTCACCCCTTGGAAAAATCATTTTTGCCCAAATGACCACATTTGATTAACACATATCAAAAAGTGACCAAAAATGCCCTCAAACCGAATTGCCCTTGAAGGAGAAAGTTATAAAATAGAAAGTCTTAATGGTCAAACTTCTAAAATAAAAAGTTTTTAAGTTGGCTCCTTTTAGTGGGTGATATCAAACAGGATCACTTGGAATCCCCTGAAAATGCCCAAAATGCCCTCGTCTCACAAAATTTCCAAATCAAGTGAAACCCTTGAGAAATTCTAAATTTAGAAGGTTTTTAAAAATTCATGTAATTACTCAAGATTTCTCAAACACAACTTGGGGGTCAAATGGGACACATTGGAAATTACCAAAATACCTCTGTAGTGCAAAAATTGATGAAAAATAGGAAAAATGCTGAGAAATTTCAAAAATAGCGGATTTTCCTACTTGATCAGAAACTTGAATTTTCATCTTCCGGAGGCCAATGGAACACCCTAGAGACTTTTAGGATTGCGAATCAACACTAAAACACCTAGAGTGAGGTGAAATTCATCCTAAAATGCAAGAATGCCTAACCTAATACAGATGACTGACACAGACCAAACAAACATTTCGCTTTTTAAAGCGTAGCAAAATGGGGGTGTCTACAGTATATAACAATATGGTTTAACTTGTAACACTATCTGCAATGGAAATCCAAGAGAAATAAAACTGTATATAGCAATATGGTTTACGCTGATTGAACCAATGATTTCAGGATTAAGACAAAACCAGTGATGAAAGGAATGATAATCACAAAGAATTTTATTTTAAAACTTAATCATCACTTCACTTTACAAGGACCACCTCATTTTTTTTTACAGCATACTTGAAAGAAGCTATATGTTTTGACACAAAACATCTCAGAAACCACAACTTGTACATCCAACCATGACACTATTCACTCCAAGCCAGAGACAGTTCAAACTATGGATTTATAAAAATGATCCAAACAGTTTCTAATGTTCACAAGTTTATTGAAAAAAAAGAAGAAAAACAATGAAGATTCCACAATTATAAGATCCGCACTGTATATGGCAAGCATGAACTGCCTGCAAGACATGATAAATCCTATACCATTACACATGCATTATCAAGACATAAGCTAAACAAACTGCTTGTCCCCTAGCAAATGATTTGTTTTGTATCATTCCAATTGTTATAATTTACAATCACAAAGAATTTAAACCCAAAACATACAACTATAGGTGCCTATTATGTCCAGAATTTAAGCAAGAACACAAATACGTTCCAATAATTAGAAAAAACTAAATAAGAGTCCCATATTGACTGATGATGAATACACACCCTTCCAAAATACTAACCACTATGTCAATACAACAAGCATATATCATGTACAATTCATCACACATCACTCCAAAATACAAAGTATCATACTAATGCAGTAAGCATTTACCATCTATAGCTTAACTAATGATCACAACAAATTTCTATCACTTAATAGCTCACATAAGATCAGACTTCTTTAAAGTCACCACTCTAAATAATTCGAATAGAGAATGATAGTGCAAAATGTATAAATGTGATTTAGCAATCCAAACATGAAGTTTTATCTCACTTGGTACAACTTTTTGTTATATAGAGAAGAACAGATAAAGCAAATTCAGAAACATCATCACATTATGACATCCAATGAAGAATTTCCAAAAAGAATTTTGTGTTAACATGTTCAGCAAAAATGAATTTCTCATCATGAAACAATAGGCTTCAGCTATAGTTTTTATTTTATTTCAAACAACAAATTACTTCATACAAAAAACATCGCATAAAGCTCAGATGCGTTCATTCACATCACAGACATTAACACTCAAGCTAACAATTTATGAATCTTATCAAAAATAGCATTTTCTTATCATCATAACTTCTCCAGAACACATCATAAACCAGTAAAACTCTTAAGATGATCAACAAAAATCACACACATTCAATTTTTCAAAAATTTATAAAAATCTAAGCAACAGACAAAAGATTCATCACTCAATATGAAATTAAACAGATGTGCTTACCATTTCCGAAACGAAGCTTGTAAAAAATAATAGCAGTCACCTCTTGGAATCGTGTGGCTTCCAAAAATTTAAGAAAGATTAGATCAAAGGTTTAGGAAGTAGAAATTAGGGTAATAACTCTGATCTAGGGTTTCAATAGCTCGATCTATGATTGTAATGTTGATAAGGCCAGCAAAACAAGGGGAAAAACAAACTTGTAAGAGAAATCAGCTGATCGGAATATGATCAGAATTCGGTCAGATTTTGGCTGAAAGATATGGCCGGAGAAAAAGATTTTTAGCTAGAGAAGACAAAGGGAGAAAATCGGGTTTTAAAGCTAGAATTAGAATTAAAGAAGGAATCTACAAACATCACAAGAGGCAAACAATGTGTAAATCTGAAGAAGAATGGGAAACAAGATGATCGGACACTCCACCATTTGGCCAGAGCTCCCGTCAATTGGCCGGTGAAGATGCTCGGAGAAGAAGAGAAGGATTTTGGGTTAGGGTTACAGATCCCTCTTTGTACTCTCTCTCTCTCTAGATGTTTCTAAAAAAATGAAAGATCCCCTTTGAAGTCCTAATCGTGCAAGATTTATAATGAGGGGTGTGTTAATTTCAACACACCCTTACTTTAATAACTGCAGCCCCTCCTATTCGTACCCCCTTCAGCAACCTGTATATGAGTTGGTACAGGCACACCATCATCTCAATGATTCAACCCCCTTCTTACTATGATAAGAGAAACGATATCAATACTTTACTGCCTTGATACATGCACAACCCAGCTTGTCTTTTCTAGATTGTTTGATTTCCAGGTTAAGATTGGTGTGGGCACATCCTACCCGGTAATGCACCCACATTTTGCTTCTTCTCTCTAACTGATTTATATACAAGGTGGGTGTGCTCATATTAGCACACCCCAGCTTTGATAATTAGGGGTGTAACTCGGGTCGGGGTTGGGTCGGGTTGAGGCCAACCCGACCCAACCCGGAAACCTCAACCTCCAACCCTAACTCTAACCCAACCCACTCTTAACCCGGTTTGGTTAACCCGACCCAACCCGGATTTGTTTTACCCCAACCGGAACCCAGCCCAACCCGACCCAACCCGATTCCTAGGTTGGGTTGGGTTGGGTCGGGTTGACCCGCTGAGCAGATGCTTGTTACCTAGAAAAGCAAAGCAACCTATCATTGTTCCACTCTACTGGCACCATACATCATTCATTTTCAAAGTCTATATTTGTTTTGTCTCTTTTTTTTACATAATACAATTATCAAATCTGAATATGCAATACAAAATGAATTAATGAATCAATTATAGATTGTGGTTTTCAACTCAGCAACATTCGAGAAACCCCCAAAATGGCAAAACTCATAAAAAACGTGAAATATCAATACAAATTACTATATTAGTCGGGTTACGGGTCGGGTCGAGTTGCCCATACCCCAACCCAACCCAACCCGATTTTTGGTCGGGTTGACAATTCCCAACCCAGACCCAAACCCAACCCGGAAAAGTTTAACCCAACCCGCCCAAAAAATCGGGTTGAACCCGTCTGTTTCGGGTTGACCCGACCCAAGTTGCACCCCTATTGATAATTGAACCACCCACTTTGTTTTCTCCTTTCCTTTAGTCATATCCACAATAGAACTGTAATGGCACATCTATGCTTTGATGAATCACCACCCCCCCCCCCCCCCCCCCCTCTGATGCAAGAAATGATATATTTTTGCCTTCTTATTCTTCCCTGGACAGCCCTATTTTTCATTAATCTTTACACTATAGAGGTGGATCAAACAACAAAAAGGGGTCTTTAAAAAGATGCCAAAAGAAGGCTATGATATATCCTACCCATTTTGCTACTTGCGGCAACCCTCATAGTGTGTTTATGATTAATTTTTTGCTCTAGAATAGGTGGCTCAGGTAAGAAATGGGTAAATTTTTTTATTTCCTTCTATATTTTTGTGGGAAATGATATTGGCACCACGCTCTCTTTACCCTTTTCTCTTCTAGCCTTGGACACAAAATGGGCTTGACATCCTCACTCTCACATTTCGATATTCACAGTACACTTGTCTTTTGCGGGTCTTGAAAATGCAATGAACATTAATAACTCTTTTCGGGACTCAAGGATTCAAATGGAAGAGTGTTGATACCAAAACTCAGGGGTGGGTAATTTGTAATTTTTTATTTTCGTAAAAAAAATGGAGAAATTTAGGGCCACTAAACAAGAGAATCCAAGGGGGTATGGGTATACCATTCGGGCTTCGAAAGATTTCAAAAAATTAATTGCTAATGAGGGCTTTGTGGGTTCTTTTGCATTTCAAGGCTTGATTCTTCAGGAATTTTTGGAATTTTATTCAAACAAAGATGGTTTAGGGTTCGGTCAAAATGGGATGTCTACAGTGGGTTAAATTTGAAATGCTCTTTACTGGTTTATTGATAATCGATTAAACTTCTCTTTTCTGTGAACTTAGGAGTACGAAAAGCAATCCGAATTCTACACAAAAGAGATGACCAGAGTCACCACCTAGGTAAGGGACCTAGGACCCATAAGTGACACTGCTGAACTAGTCTGTGATCCCATAAGTCTAGGAACATTACCTAGTTACGAGAATGCAAGGTGTTAGGCACCATTCTAGCCCGGTAAACCGGTCTTCAATTTCAAAGATTAACCCACTCAAATTTAGTTAAAAGGGCTCATTTAATTCCCTCGTGTGAGAGCTATATGATACGCATCTTAGGTAATCTAACTCAATGGAGATACTAAGTGATTTATTTAGATGAATTGATTTATTAAATTCTATATGATGTAATCTACATGACATGCAACATAATGATCACTGCCACAATTATTAGACAATTTGCCCTCTCTTTCTTATTTCTCACATTAGATGGGCATAGGAAATTTTTTAAAACGAGGCTCTTTATGATTTCATATTTTGGTTAAAAGTTTGCATGTTGTTCCCATTATTTGATGTTTTTCATATTTAAGAATTTTCTTGTAAAAAGATCTTTACATACGGTTGAAACAACTTCTAAGATTATTTTTTCAAAAAATTCAAAAAAAAAAATAGATTTTTCGTATTCCCATCTGTCATAGCTGCCTGTAAAGGTGTTATATTATAACGACAGTACCAACCACCATAAAAAGTTCAACATCAGCAGCGTTTATTACCACTAGTAAAATACAATCCTTTGCCGATAGACAGTTGTATACCAGCAAAAGCCTTACAAATGGCATACTAAGAGATGGATGGTTCACTGCTAGTAAAACCTAAAAGGAACATTTTCTGAAACCTATAAACCAGGTGATTTTAGGACAGTTACTGTGGTTTGGTTTTGACTGCAAGTAATACCTACCATTGTTGTAGTGAGTTAGAGATGGAAGAGAGATGACAAATAACTTATGTCATTTATGAAATTAATGCAATATGTGATATTAAATTTAAAAAGTGTATAAATTTGTTATCTTAGAAAATCACCTCTTGTGTTTATTATATGGAAATCAAAATACCCAAAAAAGTATACAATTCTTTGTGAAATTTAGAAAAAATTCCTTCACAAGATTAAAAACAAAAAATCCTAATTTTGGGATTTTAACCAAAATAACCAAGGTCAATCAATAGACCTAAATGGCCCTATGGATCGAAAAGATCTGAATGTTAGTATGTTAGAATTTTGCACAACAGCTAGATATGAACCATGACCATTAGATACATATCTGTAGACACCCTCATTTTGCTACACTTTAACCAACAATAACCTAATATATTGATCCGTGGAATTTCATTGGTAAAGTATGCATCCTCAAATTTTCTGAAAACCGAAATGATAAAGAGATGTACCTGGTGAGATGATTAGATCCGAAAAATTGAAAAATACCCTGATTGGTGAATTAAGTGTGTTAAATCCATGTGAGAGCCCCTCTATCATGGATTTATATGTTTTAGGTCATTAATATCTCGATCTGACTTTACGGATCATCAATCGGGACAAAATAAGCTAGGGTCACTTCACAGCCCAGGACCTGATTACATTCCGAGACCCGATTTCCGTAAATCGTTAGATCAAGGGCAGATCTTAACCTGGGTGTCTTTCCTTACTAAGAATTTGTGATCATTTAGTCAAAATAGGATCGATCAAGGTTAATCTCAAATTCAGATTAAACATTGTGTCACTTAATTGAGCAAAAACTCAGTGAAAAATCACGGATCAATGTGGGTGAACGAGAGCCGTCGAAATAATTTAACCAAATTATCAACAACAGTGCTTTCAGTACTTTAATTGTTGTCAAAATTCATATTTCAAAGGTTATGATCATTCATCAAAAATTGATTAAGTTGGTTGGATCAATCGAATCGTCAATTTGATCAACGGTTGGAAAAACGATTTGCTGTTAAAAACCGACGGCTCGCATTGGTCAAAAATTCTGAAAATAATATTTCTATGGCAACATTGGGCTTAAATGAAAGAGGAAAAATCAACGATTTTAATGGCGAAAGAATTATCGAAATCGGACTTCAAAATCTCCTGAAAACCGCGTTTTTCGATTTTTACATTCAAAATATTTAAAAAATCTTTTACAAGATTCTAGGAGATTTGGAGGCATCATCTCGTCCATTCTTTCGATCGAAATTGATCTCAACCACCCAATCTTATTCCATATCATTCCAAAGATTTCAGGATATTTGGAGACCCGATCTCGCCCGTTCTTTCGATCACATGGAGATTGCAGTTAATCGCAACCATCCAAATCGTTGCCATTCTCTACAAAGGCTACCAAATTGGACATTTCCCTTACCTTGAAATTTGCTTCCAAAATCTACAAAGATTCCAAGGACAATTGGCATCATCTTGGACATTAAATTGTTCCTAAATCTTTAGTACTTGATCCTGGCCGCATAAGTGCCTGCCATTTTTAACATAGCCATGGCTTAAATGGAAGATGCCAAAGAAGAGGGAGAATATTCTAGAAAAATCCGATCTTGACCATTCTTTCCCCTTCCTTTTTCCATCACTCAATCTCCACCCTACACCTCTAGGCCCTAAAGATGGCAACCTGGCTCATCCCTCACCTATAAATACCCATGCTCTCTTCTTTCAAAAAAAAAAAAAAAGAAGAGGAATAAGACTCAAAGAAAACTACTAGAGAAATCCTCCATATTTAGAGGATACCCAAAATCTCCATCACAGGTAGGTGCACTATTCTTAGATTTTTCCAGGATTATTTGGTATTTTTTTATATTTTTGCATGATTTTTAGCATTTAATTGAATTTAATTCAATATTATATGTGTGTGCTCAAAATCATGATCTACAAGAGTGTTTCAATTCCGATTTGTCTCGAAATTTAATGCGCTGATCTATTCAAATAGACTAAAATAACCATCGGATCGGATCGGACATTGGATCAAAGGATTTCGAAAATTTGAGTGAAGAATGTAATTTTATTTAAAATAATGGCTGAGAAATTACAAAATTTGAAAAAATAGCTATCTCAAGATGATTTGTATTGTGGAATTTCAAATTTTTCTTGTGTTCATCACATCAGAACAAGGTTAAAGGACATTTTCCGGAGTCGTAATTTTCTCGAAAATCGTGTTTTAAAAATAGAAAATTCTTCAAAAACATCTTTTTGACGAAGAAAAATAAAATATATACTAAAAAAATTTCAAAATTAATGAAATTTCGTGGAAAAATAATATGAAACTGATACATTCTACCATAAATTTTTAAAGATTTTTGGATTCTGTTTGATATATCATTTAATGCTTTCTTTGAAAACTATCAGATTTTGTGAGAATTTTTACTGATATCAGATCACCATTAAAATTCACGAAAGTTTTACAGTAGTCTTAAATTCTATATTTCTTGTTTTTGTAAAATTTTCAATTGGTTTGGATCTTGGTTCATGTGGGATGTAGTGTTAATTCATTATCTGGTCTGAAAATTGAAAAATCCGAAATCAATAGTAGATAGTTTCTAAAATTTATGAAAATCTCACAGCATGCTAGTTTCACTTATATCTTACTACGGTAGAAATTTCATTTAATTTAGATTTCTATTTCTAGTAGTTTCTGTGTTATTTTTGCAATCTGGTCAATCAATTGTTAAATCAAAATTAAATATGAGCTTAATGTAAAAATCTGTAGAAATCTTCCAGCAAGCTACATCTCATCATATCTTGCTGCTGTAGAAGTTTCAACTCATTTCGAATTCGTTTGCAGCAGTTTCACTTGTAAAATCACTCATATGGTTTAAAATTGATAAAATCCATTAAAATATTGAAATTAATTGAAGTTCATCTGAAAATCTCTAAAGAACCTTAAATCTCTGTCACATAATTCCTTAATCCATTGAAACAGAAATTTTAGGATCTTTAGATTTTCCTTGAAAAATGGCTAGTGCATCCATAATCGTATCACAAGTGCAACCGATCTTTGACAATTTGAATATTTAAGCTATAACATGTTGTTGGCTCCGAGGTTACTGTCCACGAAAATCCTGAGATATGCCAGGCAATAAGATGCTATAACCTAAGTATTAAATTGCACAAGGAAAGAGCGCACGATTCCCTTCCTTGGATGCCATTCGAGGCCGAAATTGGTGAACCCTAGAACCATTGGTATTCCTTAAATGTCCAGAAACCGAAAATCCTTGAAATCTGAAATTAATTACCCTCAAGAACTTGAGTCGAAGTGTCTCGTGTCTTTCGGAACCATTGGATTATGGTTTCCGTCGTAAGAACCATTAGAGCCCAATTTAGAAACACTGGTGTCAGGTCGTGTCCTAGGTTTTAGGGAGTCTTAGGTTTTAGGGAGTCCTAGAGTTAGGAGTCCAGCCTCATCACGTACGTTTGCTATGGATAGCGACCGTGCCCTAGGTCTAGTTACACTAGTCACCCAATCTTTTTCTAGGACAAGCCTAGTAAACTAGGATGTAGGCTAACATGCATTAGTCTAAGGAACAACTTGCATTTAGATAAGAATCATATAGCATCTTAGATAAAATCCTAAGATAATAAAATCCTCAACTTGAATTAAATAACTCCTCTTAAAACTGTTGAAACAGTCAAACCCGTCTAGGTCGGTGTCTTAGTTGAGTTAGGCATAAGTAGCTTAGCTTAGGTGCACCGAACTACGTCGACTCTGATCCCAGTGAGGCTTGGGTACGTAGGCAGCTTGGATGTTTGATGGCATACCAACCACGAGTCGGCACTACAACAAATTGTGGTGTTTTGTATATTAATTTTCTTGTAAATGCTTAATCAAATCACTTAGGATTTTCCATGAAATTAGAATTTTAGGAGAACTTGCACTTAGATTGAATCCAGACAAATTAAGAAATCAAGATACACATTTAGGATTCACATTGAAATTAGATCATAAGATGCATGTCCCGTAGTTCGCACATTAACAGAGAGTTGAATGAGCCATTTAAAATAAATTTAAAAGAGTTAGCTTTTGGAATCGAAGACCGATTATCGGGCAGGAATGGTGCATGTGGTGGATAAATCCCCATACCTTCCATTCTTGTAACCAGGTAGCGAGTCTAGATTTCTGGTTAATTATGGGTCCTAGATCCCACATCTAGGTGGCGACTCTGTCAGTCTCTTTTGTGTGGAATTCGGATTGCCTTAGTGATCCCAAGTTCACATAAAAGATGAATTATAATCAATCATAAAATGCACACGCCAATCGCGTGGGTACGAGAGACCAAGAGAAGGCGTGGCGGCTCGCGCCCCACCCCTCTCGCGGGATCGGGTCCCACAATATCCTAATGTCCAAAACTATTTAAGATTGTGACGCTGATGTAATCTCATAATTCAACGAAGATTCCTAGATCTAATTATAGGCATTTTTTTCACATTTAGAACCGTCTCACATTTTATTTCTTGTGTTTTGTTTCGATAATGATTATCTTCTTTCACTCTCACTCTCTCTCACTCACTCTCTTACTCCCTTGCTCTCTCGAGTTTCTTCCATATCCTCTCCCCTAACTCTAAGCTCAAACACTATACAAAATGTATGTAGGGCCCAGGTCACTCCGATAAACGGTCTGATTTGAAAGGGATAGTGAATTACACTTCAAAAGTAGATCTACTACTAAAAGGATCAGAGGGATAAGGAATCCTAACTGATGGTGATAATGACATAGGTGGATCTGATCCTAAGTGGACCTACTGACAGCCTAAAACCACCTGTCATTTGCATAAATTTATATTAAAAATCCAGTCTGCCTATATTACCCTTTCTCAAGCACCATTAAAGACCTAATTGATATTATAAGGATTAACCATTGAATAACCCTTTGGTAACATGTAATGTTACTATATATATTTTTGTAATACATTCTAGTCCAACATAGATGTTACACTTTGTGGTGAATGCATCCGTTGATACAGTGGGCCATGAATACTTTGATTCGTTGTTTTGTCTACAATAATGTTTGGATAATTATAATCCATTGTTCAAATAATCAGATAAAACATTGGCCAAAGCAAATAAACCATACTATTGGTATTCCACGAAACACACAAAAATGATGACCTCAAAGTGCCACATGTATGGAGTGTATTAAAAGAATGTTGTCATGGGTAATCCGTCCTAGCAACCCTTTTAAATACCCAACTTTAGGATTTTGTTTAGAAACTTTAGTCAAGGGTTTTTTGTTTTGGAAAATTTGCTATTTTTTTGTTTTATCTTTTAAAAATACATTATAGTAATAATATTTGTAATTCGCTTATTATTTAAAAAATAAAAATTGCCAGATTTTTTTTCAAATCCAAACTCTAACAATTTGAATAAATTTTTTCTACATGAGTGTTTCTCACAGGAGTCATGACATGTATAGGAGGACTAGCGCACATAAGAAGCTTATGATGGAACAACGACCACAATGCACAAACAAATATTAAGGGAAGTACCCAACAATAGAACGAGCTTTGCATACTAATAGGAGGTAAAAATACAAATATGAGAACAAATTTATTCTTGAAAAGTTTACTTTTCATATGTTAGTGTCAAGATATGAGAATAACATTGTATTAATAGGGGGAGAAAATATAGACACAAGAAAAAAGATGACAGCTACAAGTAACAGCATTACCCACAACACATATATAATCTCACACTAAGTTACAAGTTTACAGCGAAAGCTTTGAATTGAAAGACACAGAGAAATAAATATCATAGTAATTGGTTATGTAAGATGAACTTTCACCAACCAATCAGGAAATATTTCATCACTCTCCATGGATCCTAAGCCCAAGAAATCTATCTCTAATTGCATGCATTTCGTTTGCAACATCTCCCATCTCCATCCGTTCTCTTGGCAATCCGGCAGAACATACAACTCCAGTACTGAACAATGACACCAAGCACTCTTGTAATCTACTTATTCTCTCTCTCTCTCTCTCTTATTCCTAACATTGTTGGTACCACTTTCTTCCTCATCTTCTAATGGTAGTAGCGGATCCATAATTTCCATCACTCGTTTAGGCGAAGCCAACTTGACATATTTGCGAAGACTTAAGCCATCCTTAAACATGTCATCTGTGGGGCACTTTCCCGTAATCTGCAATTTTACATATCTCTTATACTTTTGTTATGAGAAAGGAAGCCATAAACTATTTAGAAATAAGAGAATATAGAAGACTGTTTTGAGAAACAAAAAAGAAAAACTTTTTCCTTAGAAGCATTGAAAGGATTTTAGTTTTGAGAAAAGTAAATGATGCTTTTTTTGAACGGAAAACTGCAAATAATGAAAAAGCATTCATAAACTATGGAATCAAGAGGATTAATTTGGCTCAATGAAATAAATGATCGTCCTTGCTTCCAATCAATGATTAGAAGGTTAAGGACTCATGAAACTGAACTAAAATTTAGTATAATTTAAAATAATTGACAAAATTAAACATTTAGGCATATCATTTAAAAAAAAAATGATTTCCTTTATTTCCTGAAATTCATCTTAAATTAAAGGGTTGACGAAACTAAACAAATTGTTACCTGGAGCAATGTACCCAAGAGTTCCCTTTAACCCAATCGTGTTGCCTTGATCTTCAGAGAAGTAGCGAATGAACCTGGCTAACCCAAAGTCACCCACATGGCCATTCATGTCATCATCAAGAAGAATGTTGCTTGGCTTTAGATCACAGTGAATGATTGGCGTATGACAATGATAGTGAAGATAATCCAATGCAGAAGCTGTTAGTGATTTTGCATTTTCAAAATCATGTATATTACATGTTTTAGTGTTTTGGAAAATGTTTTATCAAAAGCGTTTGGAAAAAAGAAAATATTTGCTTTTACAAAAGGATGTAGAAGTGTAGTTGAAAAGATAGTTCCACATCGGATGAGAGAAAAGAAAGAGAAGGGCTTATAAAGCACTACCTTTTCTAACTCTTGTTGATTGCACATTGGGTTGAACCCATGGTTGGACCCGCGGGACGGTGCAACGCACCGTTCGCACACGCGCACGCGCACGCGCGCGCGCGGCGTGGGCAATGGGCTATAAGGCGCATAGTGGCGCTTTTTTAGGCGCACTTTGCACTTCGCACGTACGCAACGTCGCGAGGAGCGATTGGAGCCTTTAATTTTTCCAGATTTGATCTGCACCGTTGGATCAAGATGAAGGTGGACCGGTCGGATGGGTGGGTCAAATGGTTCGCAGGCCCATCAAGCTGAATGGTTCAGTTGGGTTGGGCTTCGGTTCGGGCCTAACGGTGGGCCCGTTTCGGTTCGGGCCTAACGGTCGGCCCAACGGACCCATGACTCCAACGGTCAAAGGGTGTGATCAAATGGGTTGTGTCCCTTTCCCCAACGGTCATGTGCCAATGGGGTGCGATCCACACCATAGATGGTTGATCTAACGATGACTAGGTTGGAGAGAGGTTTTACTCAAGCCAACAGTCACATCTAGGATCGATCAGGACCGTTCAATATCAATGGGTGCGATCTAACGGTCAGATTTCAAACATTCTGGAAAGGTGCCCTGTAGAGGTGTTTTTCACACTGAAAAGACACCAGATGGTCTATAAAAATGTGCAAACTTCAGTCATTTCAGATAGAAATCGAATTGGCAATTCTGACAGACTTTACACTCTCTTCTACACTCCTACAAAAATCCCCAAGTATTTTCACATACTGTTTTTTCTTTTGTTTACTGTTCTAGATACTTTTTTTCTGCAGAAACAGAATCTAGAGATTTCTCTAAGGCTTGAGATTTCGGAAGGGCATTTCGGGTTTGATTCCGCTAGTGCTACGCGTCATCAAACATTAGTAGGGCTTCCCTACTAGGCTTCATTGTATCTTGGAGGCAATTCGCGGATCCCCTTTGCACACTACTAGTGGGGGCGAATCTTGTCTTAAGGAAAGTGATATCACGCCTTGAAGCAACAAGTTTCTGTTTTCTATCATCAACAGTACCCTCAACAAATTTTCCAACAATCTTAAGACAAGAACTTTCTACTGTTGTTTCAATGGCACTTTATTCAGTTCGTCAAATGACCCAAGACTTTGTCAAACTCGAACGCTTCGACAAAGGAAATTTCAAGCCCTGGCAGAAGAAGTTGCACTTCATTTTGACATCACTCAAAGTGGTCCATGTTCTCACTACTCTAAAGCCGTCAGCAAATGAAAATGAAACTTTGGCGGAGGCTCGTGCAAGGATGAAGTGGGAACAGGATGCCTACATTTGCAAAGGGCACATCCTAAATGCTATGTCAGATACACTATTTGACATATATCAAGGCATGGGATCAGCAAGTGAAATCTGGAATGCACTTGAAGCCAAATACTTGGCAGAAGATGCCAGTAGCAAGAAATTCACTGTGAGTCAATTTTTAAATTTTAAAATGGTAGATGATAAGTCTGTTATTGATCAATTACATGAAATACAACATGTGTGGAACCCGATCCGAGAGGGGCGGGGGGACGTGCCCCCACGCGAGTCTCTCAGGATCGTCCACGTGAAGGAGAGCTCCACCAAGGAACTCTCGAAAGAGTGCCCCTCACAGCATGAGCGGCGATGTGAAGTGAGATACCTCTCGATTCGGGGACCAGCCCGGATTCGAGACGCACCTTAAACAAAGAAAGAGTCGCCATCCAAGGAAGTGGGCCCTGGATCCCATGCTGTGCTCTGTCGCAACAGATAAC
This sequence comes from Tasmannia lanceolata, assembly GCF_043159265.1. Lineage (NCBI taxonomy): Eukaryota > Viridiplantae > Streptophyta > Magnoliopsida > Canellales > Winteraceae > Tasmannia > Tasmannia lanceolata. Next base: position 27,748,304 of record NW_027518684.1, on the reverse strand, counting down.
CAGAGATACAAAGGGTCCGTGCCTGATGACGAATGGGGAAGGGATTAGGCGCCCCCGATTCGCCCAAGTGCGAGCACCTGGTCTCTTATGCCATTTATTATTAACTTTGAAGAGTTTTGGGCAAAAATCATGTGAAATGGGAACCATCATGTCCGAGATAACGTCTATCTAAGCATGCATGACCCGGGGATGGGCAAAGAAAGTGAACATCCAAATCCTAACTCATCGCATCTAATCCTAACTCATCACATCTAAGAAAGCAATAAACAATTGCATGCATAGCTACAGCTAAACAGATAATGACAGATATAGTGAGATAAGGAAAGCAAATATCTAAGTTTAGACAAATAATCAGGCTAAGACGAATGGATAAACGCTATAGCTAAGCAATCAAAGCAGTAAGGTAAACACACTAGCATGCGAGCCTATGCAAGAGATAAGACTAAGAAAATGGCAATCGATCGCACGCTAGAAGAACAAACAAACTAGAATGCATAAGAAATCTAAGATAAGCGCACAGCAAGCTAAAAGGTGTAAGAAAAGAAAGAAATCGAAAAATCAACGGCACGTGAAAGCCAAAATGCCAGGGGAAAGAAGATGGAACACACGATAGGCTCAGAGGGCGATTCAAAATGAATCAAGCCCAGCGATCCTAATCTGCTGAAGATCGGACAAGTCTCGCGATCGTCATAACCTATCGTTGGGCTCAGCGAGGGCACTCCCAGTAAAGGGGCCACGCTACGTCATCGCCCGTCCCAAAACCCGATAAAACATCAGAAAATCGATGGAAACCGAAAATCACGATGAAAACCGGAAATGGAATGAAAAGAGGGCTCCGAGTGACCCGGCAGTCACCATCCTTGCCCATTTTTGCTTTTGTTTTGAAATGTTTGAAAATATTTATTAAAAAGGTTTGACTGAACTCGGGTGGACGAAAAGGTGAGAAATGTTTGTGAAATGGTGATTAAAAAAAATGGTGTGTAAAACTTGTGAAAATAGTGTAGAAAAGAAATGGTGACTGGACTCAGGATGCCAGCAGCACGCCTGAGCTGCCTACGTACCCCTCAGCTGGGGATCAAGCCATCCGTAGTTCGGACTAGATTTTCCTAACTACACTCTAATGACTCGAGATTTTTGAGATTTTTGATTTTTCAGATGTTTTTGATTTTTTTTTGACACAAGAGGACAGAATCCTATCATCATAAGGGGAGGACAGACTCCTGATATCCCGCAAAGGTTGGACAGCATCCTATGCTTTGCGGGGGGGGATGAACAGAATAACAACTCTGCAAGGGTTGGACAGCATCCTATACCTTGCAGGAGCGGATAAAAATCACGTGATTTGATGAGGGGATGGACAGAATCCTAACCCCTATAATGACAGGACTGACTCCTATGCTGAAGACTGACTCTGAAAGATGAAAGGACAGACTCCTAAACTCTCTATGACAGACTCTAAAAAGGAAGAAGGAATCCCTTAACCTGCGAAAACTCTAAGGCAGGAAGGGAAAGGGTTGGCCCAAGAAGCATTCCGTCATAGCCTCCGCCGGGGAAGTTTTTCGAAAATGGACGAAGATATCGAATGCTAACGACAATCTCAAACTCCCCTGAAGACTCCAAAAACAAAAGGAAACTCTAGAAGACGAAACCCAAGCATTAACACGAACCCCAAAAGAATGAGTGAAAAGGGAAGGGCAGGCTCTGAGATTTCTACGATTCAATTAGAAGTACACAAAGAAAGCCCAATTAGCAGGGAGAAGAAAAATGGTCTTAGGGTATCACCACACAACCGGCTAGTCAGACAAACTGACCAAGAATTACCGATGCCCTGAGTGAATATATCAATATTGGCCAAGAGCATCTGAAGGGAAGAATACCCCATAGGCCAACTGGATGGTCGAATCTATTGGGAATCATAAGCCTGATATCATTAACAGGTGGCAAGGATAATCAAAGAGTAATACAGCTAAATTCGATTTGTAAGCACAGAGGTATCCAAAAACAAGTTAGAGTTGCAGAGTGCATTAAAAAACCAAGACCAACTTGCGAGGACCGAGCAGTCCCAAATTAGTTTGTAATCAAAGTATAATACAACTGAAGTTTATTTGCAAACCCCAATCATAGCCCACTCCATCTGCAATTTCAGGGCATTCAAATATATATATCAAAGCCACAACTAAAGAGGACCGACGATCACAATCATTACCCGATGCTCAGGGCCAAAATAGATGCAATAGACACCATTCAATCGAAAGAAACGAAGCAAGGATAAACATCTAGTGCGATCAATATTAGCAATAAATGGAAATGTTACCCGAGCTATTAGAGGAGGAGGAATGACATACCTGAAGATCGCTACGAACCCAGGTCTGATGGCGGGATGCCAAAATGGGATGGTCGGTGGAAATGGGTGCGATTGGCGGACGGGCAGAGGCCGGCTGGAGGAGACGAAGTTGGGGGTCGAGCTCCCCCTCCTCTCTCTCTCTCTCTCTCTCTCTCTCTCTCTCTTTTCCTTTCGCGACAGATATCGCAAAATCCGAGAGGGAGGTGCGGAGAAGACTTGGAAAAAAAAAGGGTTTGGAGAGCTCCCTCTCCCTCTCTCTCTCTCTCTCTCTTTTTCTCTCTTTCTCTCTCTCTCTCTTTTTCTCTCTTTCTCTCTCTCTCTTTTTTTCTTTTTCTTTTGCGACAAATATCGCAAAAAACAGAGAGGGAGGTGCGGTGGCTGGTGGAGAAAAATAAAAGGGTTTGGAGAGGTGATCGGAGGAGGTGGTGGTGGCTGGCAGTGGAGAGAGGTTTGGGTGCGGTCGCGGCTTGGAGGTGGGCGGCTGTGAAGGAGGTTTTCGAAGTGGGTTTTCGAAGTGGGTTTCGATTTTTGGAGGTGGGGAAAGGGGTTTCGGGTTTCGGGTTTTGAGGAAGGTGAAGGTGGAGGACGGTGGGGGATTTTCGAAGGGTTGGGTGGTGGTGGAGCTGGAGGTTGAGGATGGTGGAGGTGGGTGGAGGATTTTGGGTTTCGGGTTTCGGGTTAGAGAGGATGGTGGTGGGTTTTGGGTTTGGGAATTTCGGGTTTGAGAGGATGGTGGTGGTGGGTTGTGATGGAGCTCCAGAGGTGGCGGTTTGGGTGGGTTGTGGTGGAGGTTTTGGTAGGTTTTAATGGAGATGGAAATGGGGGTGGTTCTTTTGTTCTTTGATATGGGTTTTGGATTTGCAAAAAAAATACAAAATGGTAGAGGTGGTGGTGGTGATGGGCGATTTTAATGGAGGTTGGGGTAGGATTTCGAGATGATGATGGGTGGCCACGGAGAGGGGTTGATGGTGGTGGCAGCGGGGGCGGTTTGCCGGAGAAGATGGAGGAGGAGGTGGGTTTTTCGAAAATGGGTTTCGGGTTTTGTGATGGATGTAATGGAGGTTAGGGGTTGGAGAAGGAGAAGAAGGTGGAGGGTTAGGGAAGAAAGTGGGTGGCTGTGGGAGGCTCGGCTGGAGGTGGAAGAAGATGGGCTACTGTTTTTTTTTGTTTTTTGTTTAAATGGGTTTTGGTGGTGGCTCGGGTTTGCAGAGGTGGAGGTGGCTAGAATCGGTGGGCGGCTGGAGGTGGAGAGGGGCCGGAGTAGGGAGGAGGTGGAGGGTGGCCGGAGTAGGGAGGAGACAGAAGAAGGTGGGTGCCGACGGTAGGCTTGCCGGATTCCGGCAAGCTTACCGGAGAAGATGGTGTTGGCTGTGTTTTTTTTTTTTTTTTTGTTTTTTTAGGTGTTGAGAAGAGGGTAAGAAGAGGAAGGTGGGGGCCGAGGGTAGGCTTGCCGGAGAAGATGGTGTTGGCTGCCCCCTTCTTTTTAAAAAAAAAAATTGGTTTTGCTGATGGAGGCTAGGTGGAGGAGATGGAATGGCCGGTGGAGGAGGGTTCGATGGTGGCTGGTTGTGGTGGGTTCGGGCAGAATGGGTTTTGGGGAAGAGGCTAGGTGGTGGCTGTGGGTTCTTCTCCCTCTCTCTGTTTTATTTTTATTTTTTTTTGGAATGAGGCCTCCCCTTCTCTAAACCCTAGTTCGATGATATATAGGGGGAAATGGTGAATTTTCTCCCCCCCCATCCTCCATGGGTAACCACCACCTAATGTATTTTAACTACTATTTTCTTCGATAGGGGGGGCTTGGGTCGATTTATGAAGCTCGGGTTGGGATTTTCAACTTGAAATCTATTCCATTCATTTTCCGCGAAACCTTGGCCTGACCCGATCCAATCTATAGACTTAAGCGCAAAATATCAACACCAACAATTCAGGGTTCAAATAAAGGGGTGCCAATATCAGAGGTGGAGGTTACTTCGAGAATTTTACCAATCCTGGGGACATGAGTGGGGATCAGGGCTTCAAATTAAAGGGGATTTCTTGGGTTACGAACATCGATCAAAGGGCTTGGCAACAACAGTATTTTTCAGATTTTTCGGGTTTATTTCGCACTTCGAGACCTTATTCAACCTCGGGATTTTATTCGAATATGCGGGTTTAGGGCCTTGTCAAAATGGGGTGTCTACAGATGCCCCTCTTTGGCAGAGTGCGCTTGTCGCACGAAAGCCAAAGCCGAACAGACAACACATTTTGACTGGCCCAAGACTTTAAACAAAAGGGATGCAAGGGAGTGACGAAATGGATCGACAAGACAGATTCTCATCGAGAATGAATGATAAGATGGATGACGAGACGGATTCTCGGAAGGATAATGAGACGGGCTTTCAATGGGACAGCGAGACAGATTCTCACTGAAAAGACCATGGAATGATTGGACAGCCTCTAATTAAGCCATTCAGGGTTTTAGAAGATTACAAAGCGGAATGATTAGACAGCATCATGATCAAACCTAATTTAGGATCTGAGAAGACAACATCTTGACAGATCAACAAAGCGGAATGATTAGACAGCATCATGATCAAACCTGATTTAGGATCTAAGAAGACAGTATCTTAACAGATCGACAAAGCGGAATGATTAGACATCATCATGATCAAACCTGAATTAGGATCTGAGAAGACAGCATCTTGACAGATGAACACAGCGGAATGATTAGACAGCATCATGATCAAACCTGAATTAGGATCTGAGAAGACAGCATCTTGACAGATGAACACAGCGGAATGATTAGACAGCATCATGATCAAACCTAAATTTGGATCTGAGAAGACAGCATCTTGACAGATGAACACAGCGGAATGATTAGACAGCATCATGATCAAACCTAAATTTGGATCTGAGAAGACAGCATCTTGACAGATGAACACAACGGAATGATTAGACAGCATCATGATCAAACCTGAATTGGGATCTGAGAAGACAGCATCTTGACAGATGAACACAGCGGAATGATTAGACAGCATCATGATCAAACCTGAATTGGGATCTGAGAAGACAGCATCTTGACAGATGAACACAGCGGAATGATTAGACAGCATCATGATCAAACCTAAATTTGGATCTGAGAAGACAGCATCTTGACAGATGAAAACAGCGGAATGATTAGACAGCATCATGATCAAACCTAAATTTGGATCTGAGAAGACAGCATCTTGACAGATGAACACAGCGGAATGATTAGACAGCATCATGATCAAACCTGAATTGGGATCTGAGAAGACAGCATCTTGACAGATGAACACAGCGGAATGATTAGACAGCATCATGATCAAACCTAAATTTGGATCTGAGAAGACAGCATCTTGACAGATGAACAGAGCGGAATGATTAGACAACATCATGATCAAACCACTCTAGGAATCAAGAACACGAAACTCAAGAAGGAATAATTTTGATTCAAGAAATCGAGATTTCGATCGATTCCATTACTGGATTGATTGTCTCTTGCCGAGAACTTTAGGAGTGTGCGATCTCTGTTGAGAACCAGACACAGGTAACTTGCTGAGGTTTTGAGTATTGACTGCTTTTTTTTTCTGAGAGAACTGAATTCTGCTGGAGATTGACGGTTGTGGGAGCAAATTCTAGATTCCGCTGGGAAAACTGATTATCTTGGAGAATTGACTCTTCTGAAGAATGAACTCAACTGAGGAGTTTAGAGGTTTGGCTTGAGATGTGCTTGTACCCCTCTTATCTTAACTTGCTGGAGACATTATTACTGATTGCCTTTGTGCTCTTGACATCTCTTATGACGCAAGTCATAAAAGATGCCCCTAGTATATTGTGTTTCCATGACAAGAGTTTTAAGGAGGCAGGACAATGATGGTTGAAGAAAAGATGCTTCATTTCATGAAGGCTTGAGGTTGCACAATATTTTTTTTGTATGGAGAGAGTAAGACAATCACCATGATGACTGAGTCTGAGAATCCCTTCTTTCGCAGTGCTCACTTTTGGAGGCTTATGGTCTTTGGCAGGTTTGAACAAGATGTCTCCCGCCCCTTCTGATACCTAAACCAGGATTTACTCTGAATTTTGTTCGCATTTTGGAGGACACGCTCCCATTCTTTCAGCACCCGACAGTTTGGACTTTGCAAGGAAAGGGAACACAAATATGAAGGAGGAACAGATTTCCAAGGACTCAATCAAAGAAGACTCTTATTGCTCGAAGGACTCGACTCGCTTTCGACTCATTGTTGGATCGGATGTGTCATTTTTTGAGGGTTTGGCTTAGCCACTCTTAGAGTATTTCGAAGACCGTGTCAAGAGGCACTACTCTCCTCTTTTGGTGCTCATGTCATGGTTATTATCCCTTTCAGATTGCTCGGTTTCAATGCCCCTAGTTTAGAGGAATGTTAAAGTAAGCTCGCTGGCATTACTTGGACTCCGAGATTTTACGCTGGTTGAAGACTGTTTCTCCATCTCAATGATTCGCTTTTTCGTTGGAAGTCATTGTCATTGACCAGATTGCCTTTTCAGGTTTTCAATCTGACGGACCGCTTGCCCTAACTTTTGCCTGGTTCGCCCTTTCGGGTTTTCAATCCAGCGGGCTTGATACCCTAATTTTTGCCTAAGCCGACTTTTCAGTTGTCAACTTAGCGGGTGAATGACCCTAAATTTTGCCTAGACCGCCCTCTCGGGTTTTCAGCCTAGCGGGTCTTCAGACTCCGTCTCTTTTTCTTCTTAACTTTGAACCTCTGCTTGTTCACCAGAAGGACTTTCTAGGTGGGCTTGGGTTCAAATGGATTGGGATATTTCTTTTGGATTTCAAAGTTTCGACTAAACTTGGATTCGTCAGGTTGCCTAAGTACTCCAAAAACGGAGAATCAGGTCTGCATAGTTTGCTGGGGTTTGGAACAGAATGATTTGGCTTTTAAGCTCAAAGGTTGAAAGGGAATAATTTGACTTTTATTCCAAAGGTTGAAAGGGAATAATTTGACTTTTATTCCAAAGGTTGAAAGGGAATAATTTGACTTTTATTCCAAAGGTTGACCGAACCTGAATTGATCAGGTTGCCTACGTACCCTGTAGAAAGGGATCAGGTCAGACGTAGTTCGGACCGAACTACCCCTGGTTTGTGGGTGTTTGAAAAGAATGTTTGATTTTGTTGAGGCTCGAAGGTGTTTGCAAAAGGATTTTTTTTTTTTACTTGGGATTTTTGGCGTTTAAAGCGCAGGCGTCCAAGGATGGCCTTCTGGTGTTTTGGCATACAAGCTTCTTGAGTGGCTACGGTTCAATGGCTTTGAACTTTTTCTCTTTTTTTTTTTTTTTTTAGGAGTCTGGCGGCATTTCCTGGCAAGACTTCATCTGCACTGTGCAAGCTAGACTGATTGAATTCCCACTTTTTCTTTGGGATCTCGCACTGATATTCGGGATTCTACGACTCTGGGTCTTCTCTGAATGCTGAAGATTTTGAAATCTTTCAATCTATTTATCAGCTCTGCTTTTTGCGATTCTGACGTTCTTGAGGAGTTGACGTGGGGCATGCTCCCTTCTCCTTTCTTCTCTGGATTCTATCTTTTTTTTTCTTTGTTCATTTTTCTTCTTTTTTCACTTGAAATGCGGGAATGCCCTTACTCTTTGATTACTTTGACTTAGAATTCCATCGGAATGTATAGCCCAAGTATTCTTTTTGGGGTTCATGTTCTATGCTCATGACTTTGTTGTCCGAAAGTCTTCTCTCAATTTTTCATTAACTTCACTTGATGTCTGGTATTCTTCGTTTGAAATTTTCGCTTTTTCGACCCGATGTCTGAAGCTAAGGGTGACTCACGTTGAACAGTGTCAAGATACGCTTCCGGTTTATCCTCATAGGACCAAGCAACACTTATTTGAACCCTCTAAATAGGTTTATCGATTCTTTGCGCTCTTCGGGAGATTTTGCCAATCCTTATTTCCCGAGTTTTGGATTTGGATACCACTATCCACGGTATCGATTTCATCTTCAAGTGGCTTTGCTCGACGCTCTTCCTCTCGTCTGATCATCTTTTAAATCTCGAGGAGAATTTCATCGGCATCCTCGTCCGAGGAGGGTGTCTTAATTTGTTTATTAACATTAGATCCAAGAGTGAACATATACAAGAATACTGACGACACTGGAATCAAATGTTCGTTGCATTGAATGTTTGAAGTACATACATTGATTTTTGACGCGCCACGATAGGCTCTCCATCAAATTCAACAAAAGATTGGACATTGGTTCACAATGAGAGAGACCAATAAACACAACGTACTTAGAATTGATATTGACATGGTTAGACTTACCAACTTTGACAGGGAGGTTGGTATACACACTTCAAAGCAAATTTCAAAGATGTGACACTTCATCGGAGGCAACGGATTGGCGCTGAAAGTTCAAGGACAACGTGCCTTCATTAATGATGATAATGGTTGGAGAGAACAATCCTGGAGTTAGAATCTCAGAAGGGAGGGCCTCTTTGGTTTCTGTTGACCCAGCTCAAATTGTTCTTTAGTACCTGACCATGGCAAGGCTTTCTCTGGTATGATGTTTTCAAGGAGCTCAAGCTCTGACATTTTTCTTTTCCCTTCCTAATCATTTTTCAGGCCAGAAGTGGTACAGGTAAAGGTGGTGAGATCTATGAAGGGTTGAAAGGGTAGAGTGGTTCCCATGGTGGGTGAAAGAGGTGCAACATGGTTATGTGCAGGGTTCTCAGAAGCATTTGAGTTCAAGAAGAATGAGGGGATCCCTGTCTATCAGGTCATGGATGTCATCACCATCTCTCTCATTTCTCTCAAGACGAGACTTTCAGCATACTCAGCCATCTAGGCAATGTGAGAGGAAGAAGGTATAGCGGGCTAGACCAAGCGAGTTTAGAGATGAAAGCTTTTTGGGGTTGATGGTAGACGAGTGACTAAGACTCCTGTCATGGACATCATAAACACTAGGCTCAATGAGAATTAATCGCATGACAATGTAATGTGCAAGTTGAAGCAAAAGGTAGCACAAACACATCCTTCCCCTTGGATAAAAATCTGACAGCATAACAACTGTACATGAAGATGTGGTATGGCAAGTACATGGTTCGTCAACAAGCCTAAAAGGATGACGACCACACTCAAAGTATTCAGAGAAAATTCGACAGCATAACAGCTATACTAGGAGATGTGGTAAGGTAAGCACATGGTTTGCCAACGAACCCAAAAGGATAATGATTACGCTCAAGGGTTCTGAAAAAAAATCGGCAGCATGACGGCTATACTAGGAGGGTCTCAGCAACTAAACATGAAGAATATGCCGTCATGGTCAAGATAAAGCAGGGCTCTCAGCAAGAACACACACTCCGGTAATAATAATGGCAAGATAGACTCATAATCGACATTCGGAGTACATATGATCAGGATCAATCAAATGATCAAGCACATGGGAGATAGATCATGGCTAAAAGAGCCAAGCATCTGATGATAATCCACAGAATGGATAGAGAAGAATAATTGATTAGATTATGAAGGAAAACTTAACTAGGAAGTAAACCCTAATCTAATAACAAATATGTACATATATATACATACTAACCAGGGGCACCAACCCTAGTCTAATCTAGCGGAGCCAAGGAGGTCTCGACTCGAAAGTGCTTGTGAGTGTACTAGAAAACGCGGCGGGTAACCACGGTGTGACTTACCCTTCTACACTACATGGGTAGGCTGACTTCTATCCTAGGCTCACATATGCTGGTCGCACATGTTCGTCCTATATGAGTACATATATATAGTGTCCTAGCAAGGGTTCCCTAATTTTGGTTCTAAAGGGAGCAACTAATATATACATACATTATATAATGAAATAAAAGTAGGGCCCAGGCATCTCTGCAGGGTACTATGCTTATGACCATACCCTTGATGTATAACGCCAGCACACCCAGCATTATACAAAGTATGTTCATTGCTCATCGGCTGCTGTAGAACACCAGCACACCCAGTGTCTACGGCTGCAGCTCCGGCGCATAGCTCGGAAATAGATACAACGGTTCCCAACTGGTACGCGTCATATCTATTCCCTGAGGCCAATAATGAAAATAATGAAAGAAATAAAGAATATGACAATGTATGATGTGCAGTGTGTGAATCCCTTGTTTTAGTTACGCACCTACTTGGTGCCCCTGGATTTCTAACGATAAAGTTCTCATTTAACTTGATTTTGACCCAAATTTCTTCAAAATTAATTAAAATGGCATTTTTACAGAGTTAGGCAATGTTTCAAAAACTCCCCAGCAGAGTCGCCAATCTGTGGAACCCAATCCGAGAGGGGCGGGGGGACGTGCCCCCACGCGAGTCTCTCAGGATCGTCCACGTGAAGGAGAGCTCCACCAAGGAACTCTCGAAAGAGTGCCCCTCACAGCATGAGCGGCGATGTGAAGTGAGATACCTCTCGATTCGGGGACCAGCCCGGATTCGAGACGCACCTTAAACAAAGAAAGAGTCGCCATCCAAGGAAGTGGGCCCTGGATCCCATGCTGTGCTCTGTCGCAACAGATAACCAGAGATACAAAGGGTCCGTGCCTGATGACGAATGGGGAAGGGATTAGGCGCCCCCGATTCGCCCAAGTGCGAGCACCTGGTCTCTTATGCCATTTATTATTAACTTTGAAGAGTTTTGGGCAAAAATCATGTGAAATGGGAACCATCATGTCCGAGATAATGTCTATCTAAGCATGCATGACCCGGGGATGGGCAAAGAAAGTGAACATCCAAATCCTAACTCATCGCATCTAATCCTAACTCATCACATCTAAGAAAGCAATAAACAATTGCATGCATAGCTAAGCAATAAACAATTGCATGCATAGCTACAGCTAAACAGATAATGACAGATATAGTGAGATAAGGAAAGCAAATATCTAAGTTTAGACAGATAATCAGGCTAAGACGAATGGATAAACGCTATAGCTAAGCAATCAAAGCAGTAAGGTAAACACACTAGCATGCGAGCCTATGCAAGAGATAAGACTAAGAAAATGGCAATCGATCGCACGCTAGAAGAACAAACAAACTAGAATGCATAAGAAATCTAAGATAAGCGCACAGCAAGCTAAAAGGTGTAAGAAAAGAAAGAAATCGAAAAATCAACGGCACGTGAAAGCCAAAATGCCAGGGGAAAGAAGATGGAACACACGATAGGCTCAGAGGGCGATTCAAAATGAATCAAGCCCAGCGATCCTAATCTGCTGAAGATCGGACAAGTCTCGCGATCGTCATAACCTATCGTTGGGCTCAGCGAGGGCACTCCCAGTAAAGGGGCCACGCTACGTCATCGCCCGTCCCAAAACCCGATAAAACATCAGAAAACCGATGGAAACCGAAAATCACGATGAAAACCGGAAATGGAATGAAAAGAGGGCTCCGAGTGACCCGGCAGTCACCATCCTTGCCCATTTTTGCTTTTGTTTTGAAATGTTTGAAAATATTTATTAAAAAGGTTTGACTGAACTCGGGTGGACGAAAAGGTGAGAAATGTTTGTGAAATGGTGATTAAAAAAAATGGTGTGTAAAACTTGTGAAAATAGTGTAGAAAAGAAATGGTGACTGGACTCAGGATGCCAGCAGCACGCCTGAGCTGCCTACGTACCCCTCAGCTGGGGATCAAGCCATCCGTAGTTCGGACTAGATTTTCCTAACTACACTCTAATGACTCGAGATTTTTGAGATTTTTGATTTTTCAGATGTTTTTGATTTTTTTTTGACACAAGAGGACAGAATCCTATCATCATAAGGGGAGGACAGACTCCTGATATCCCGCAAAGGTTGGACAGCATCCTATGCTTTGCGGGGGGGGATGAACAGAATAACAACTCTGCAAGGGTTGGACAGCATCCTATACCTTGCAGGAGCGGATAAAAATCACGTGATTTGATGAGGGGATGGACAGAATCCTAACCCCTATAATGACAGGACTGACTCCTATGCTGAAGACTGACTCTGAAAGATGAAAGGACAGACTCCTAAACTCTCTATGACAGACTCTAAAAAGGAAGAAGGAATCCCTTAACCTGCGAAAACTCTAAGGCAGGAAGGGAAAGGGTTGGCCCAAGAAGCATTCCGTCATAGCCTCCGCCGGGGAAGTTTTTCGAAAATGGACGAAGATATCGAATGCTAACGACAATCTCAAACTCCCCTGAAGACTCCAAAAACAAAAGGAAACTCTAGAAGACGAAACCCAAGCATTAACACGAACCCCAAAAGAATGAGTGAAAAGGGAAGGGCAGGCTCTGAGATTTCTACGATTCAATTAGAAGTACACAAAGAAAGCCCAATTAGCAGGGAGAAGAAAAATGGTCTTAGGGTATCACCACACAACCGGCTAGTCAGACAAACTGACCAAGAATTACCGATGCCCTGAGTGAATATATCAATATTGGCCAAGAGCATCTGAAGGGAAGAATACCCCATAGGCCAACTGGATGGTCGAATCTATTGGGAATCATAAGCCTGATATCATTAACAGGTGGCAAGGATAATCAAAGAGTAATACAGCTAAATTCGATTTGTAAGCACAGAGGTATCCAAAAACAAGTTAGAGTTGCAGAGTGCATTAAAAAACCAAGACCAACTTGCGAGGACCGAGCAGTCCCAAATTAGTTTGTAATCAAAGTATAATACAACTGAAGTTTATTTGCAAACCCCAATCATAGCCCACTCCATCTGCAATTTCAGGGCATTCAAATATATATATCAAAGCCACAACTAAAGAGGACCGACGATCACAATCATTACCCGATGCTCAGGGCCAAAATAGATGCAATAGACACCATTCAATCGAAAGAAACGAAGCAAGGATAAACATCTAGTGCGATCAATATTAGCAATAAATGGAAATGTTACCCGAGCTATTAGAGGAGGAGGAATGACATACCTGAAGATCGCTACGAACCCAGGTCTGATGGCGGGATGCCAAAATGGGATGGTCGGTGGAAATGGGTGCGATTGGCGGACGGGCAGAGGCCGGCTGGAGGAGACGAAGTTGGGGGTCGAGCTCCCCCTCCTCTCTCTCTCTCTCTCTCTCTCTCTCTCTTTTCCTTTCGCGACAGATATCGCAAAATCCGAGAGGGAGGTGCGGAGAAGACTTGGAAAAAAAAAGGGTTTGGAGAGCTCCCTCTCCCTCTCTCTCTCTCTCTCTCTCTTTTTCTCTCTTTCTCTCTCTCTCTCTTTTTCTCTCTTTCTCTCTCTCTCTTTTTTTCTTTTTCTTTTGCGACAAATATCGCAAAAAACAGAGAGGGAGGTGCGGTGGCTGGTGGAGAAAAATAAAAGGGTTTGGAGAGGTGATCGGAGGAGGTGGTGGTGGCTGGCAGTGGAGAGAGGTTTGGGTGCGGTCGCGGCTTGGAGGTGGGCGGCTGTGAAGGAGGTTTTCGAAGTGGGTTTTCGAAGTGGGTTTCGATTTTTGGAGGTGGGGAAAGGGGTTTCGGGTTTCGGGTTTTGAGGAAGGTGAAGGTGGAGGACGGTGGGGGATTTTCGAAGGGTTGGGTGGTGGTGGAGCTGGAGGTTGAGGATGGTGGAGGTGGGTGGAGGATTTTGGGTTTCGGGTTTCGGGTTAGAGAGGATGGTGGTGGGTTTTGGGTTTGGGAATTTCGGGTTTGAGAGGATGGTGGTGGTGGGTTGTGATGGAGCTCCAGAGGTGGCGGTTTGGGTGGGTTGTGGTGGAGGTTGTGGTAGGTTTTAATGGAGATGGAAATGGGGGTGGTTCTTTTGTTCTTTGATATGGGTTTTGGATTTGCAAAAAAAATACAAAATGGTAGAGGTGGTGGTGGTGATGGGCGATTTTAATGGAGGTTGGGGTAGGATTTCGAGATGATGATGGGTGGCCACGGAGAGGGGTTGATGGTGGTGGCAGCGGGGGCGGTTTGCCGGAGAAGATGGAGGAGGAGGTGGGTTTTTCGAAAATGGGTTTCGGGTTTTGTGATGGATGTAATGGAGGTTAGGGGTTGGAGAAGGAGAAGAAGGTGGAGGGTTAGGGAAGAAAGTGGGTGGCTGTGGGAGGCTCGGCTGGAGGTGGAAGAAGATGGGCTACTGTTTTTTTTTGTTTTTTGTTTAAATGGGTTTTGGTGGTGGCTCGGGTTTGCAGAGGTGGAGGTGGCTAGAATCGGTGGGCGGCTGGAGGTGGAGAGGGGCCGGAGTAGGGAGGAGGTGGAGGGTGGCCGGAGTAGGGAGGAGACAGAAGAAGGTGGGTGCCGACGGTAGGCTTGCCGGATTCCGGCAAGCTTACCGGAGAAGATGGTGTTGGCTGTGTTTTTTTTTTTTTTTGTTTTTTTAGGTGTTGAGAAGAGGGTAAGAAGAGGAAGGTGGGGGCCGAGGGTAGGCTTGCCGGATTCCGGCAAGCTTGCCGGAGAAGATGGTGTTGGCTGCCCCCTTCTTTTTAAAAAAAAAAAATTGGTTTTTATGATGGAGGCTAGGTGGAGGAGATGGAATGGCCGGTGGAGGAGGGTTCGATGGTGGCTGGTTGTGGTGGGTTCGGGCAGAATGGGTTTTGGGGAAGAGGCTAGGTGGTGGCTGTGGGTTCTTCTCCCTCTCTCTGTTTTATTTTTATTTTTTTTTGGAATGAGGCCTCCCCTTCTCTAAACCCTAGTTCGATGATATATAGGGGGAAATGGTGAATTTTCTCCCCCCCCATCCTCCATGGGCAACCACCACCTAATGTATTTTAACTACTATTTTCTTCGATAGGGGGGGCTTGGGTCGATTTATGAAGCTCGGGTTGGGATTTTCAACTTGAAATCTATTCCATTCATTTTCCGCGAAACCTTGGCCTGACCCGATCCAATCTATAGACTTAAGCGCAAAATATCAACACCAACAATTCAGGGTTCAAATAAAGGGGTGCCAATATCAGAGGTGGAGGTTACTTCGAGAATTTTACCAATCCTGGGGACATGAGTGGGGATCAGGGCTTCAAATTTAAGGGGATTTCTTAGGTTACGAACATCGATCAAAGGGCTTGGCAACAACAGTATTTTTCAGATTTTTCGGGTTTATTTCGCACTTCGAGACCTTATTCAACCTCGGGATTTTATTCGAATATGCGGGTTTAGGGCCTTGTCAAAATGGGGTGTCTACAACATGTAATTAATCAAATTCATTTGCAAGGCATCCTTCTTGATGATTCCTTCATTGTCCCGTCAATTATTGACAAACTTCCACCAAATTGGAAAGACTTTAGAAAAAGTCTAAAACACAAGAAAGAGGAAATGTCTATTGAAGACTTGGCTCAATGCCTCAGGATTGAGGAAGAGTCAAGAATCAGAGACAAGAAAGAAAATGAAACTGTATCCTCTAAGATCCATTTGGTGGAAAATGTCAAGAATTCGAACCAACAAAGAAAAGGCAATTGGAAGAGAAACAAACACCCTGAAAAGAATACTAATAAGAATAAGAAAAGAAAGGGTGCTTGTTTCAACTGTGGCAAACCAGGCCATTACAAGAGTGAGTGCCGACTTCTTAAGGATAAGAAGTCGGGTGCACCAACAGACAAAGAAAAGTTTGTCGCCATGATTTCAGAGGCAAATATGCTTGAAGATGGCAATGATTGGTGGATTGACTCTGGTGCGACGATGCATGTCTGTAAAGACAGGAACCTGTTTTCAACTTATGAAACAGTTGAAGATGGAAGCGTGTTATACATGGGAAATTCGTCGACAGCAGAAGTCAAAGGGAAGGGCAAGGTGGAACTTGAGTTCACATCCGGCAGGCGACTCACTCTAACCGGTGTCTACCATGTACCAGAAGTTAGAAAGAACTTAGTGTCTGGAAGCATTCTCAACAAGAATGGCTTCAAACTTGTATTTGAATCTGACAAGTTCATTCTTTCTAAGGGGGGGGGGTACTTTTGTTGGGAAGGGATATATGTATGAAGGGATGTTCAAACTTAATATCAATAAAGTGAATGTCTTTGCTTATGTTTTGGATTCTTCTTTATCTTTATGGCATAATCGTTTAGGACATGTAAATACTAGGAAAATGAATGATATGATTAAGTTAACCTTAATTCCTAAATATGAAAATGACTTAGTAGATAGATGTAAAACATGCATGCAAACCAAGATAATCACTAAGTCATTTCCTAAAGTAGATAGAACTTCTAACTTGTTAGATTTAATTCATAGTGATGTATGTGACATACATAGTGTTCCCACAAAGGGAGGTAAAAAGTACTTTGTTACATTTATTGATGATTATTCTAAGTACTGTTATGTTTATCTTCTTAGTCATAAAGATGAGGTTTTAGAAAAATTTAAGATTTATAAAACTGAAGTAGAAAACCAATGTATAACAAGCATTAAATGTCTTAGATCAGATAGAGGTGGTGAATATCACTTTCCTCATTTCTGTGAATCAGTAGGCATAGTCCATGAAACTTCTGCCCCTTATACACCACAACAAAATGGTGTAGCAGAAAGGAAGAATAGGACACTTACTGAAATGATTAATGCTATGCTTGTTAATTCTGGTTTAAATAAAAGTTTTTGGGGTGAAGCCTTACTTACAGCTTGTCACATTTTGAATAGGGTACGAAGTAAGAAATCTAATATAACCCCTTATGAATTGTGGAAGAAAAGGAAACCAAACTTAAGTTACCTTAAAGTTTGGGGTTGTAGATCTATAGTTAAAGTCCCTAAACCTAAGTTAAGAAAATTAGGTGAAAAGGGTTTTGAGTGTATCTTTTTGGGATATGCTAGTCACAGTAAGGCCTATAGGTTCTTAGTTATAGAACCCAATGATTTTATAGATGTCAATACCATAATTGAATCTAGAGATGCATTTTTCTATGAAAATAGGTTCACTTCAATTCCTAAAGAAATTGAACCTACAACTTCTGTAGATCATCATTTAGAATCACAAACAGAAGTTGGTGAACCTAGTGTACAACCTAGTAAAATAAGAAGAAGTTCAAGAGATAGAAGGGATATGAGTTTTGGCCCTGATTTTGTAACCTACCTGGTAGAAGGGACAAGGGAAAAACTCCAAGGTTCTGTCTTGTTAAACTTTAGCATAGAAAGTAACCCTCAAACCTATGGAGAAGCCATAAAGTCACAAGATGCTGCTTTTTGGAAAGAAGCAATCAATGACGAAATGGATTCTATCATGGGTAATAAAACTTGGATTTTGGTTGATCTACCACCTGGGTCTAAACCTATAGGATGTAAATGGATCTTCAAGAAGAAGATCAAAGTAAATGGGACCATAGAAAAGTTTAAGGCAAGGTTAGTTGCTAAAGGGTTTACTCAAAAACCCGGTATTGATTACTTTGATACATATGCACCTGTTGCTAGGATTTCTACCATTAGAGTGTTGATTGCCCTTGCTTCCATATACAAACTTCACATTCACCAGATGGATGTTAAAACCGCATTCTTAAATGGTGAACTTGATGAAGAAGTGTATATGGAACAACCTGAGGGATTTATTCTGCCAGGCCAAGAGCATAAAGTATGTAAGCTTATCAAATCTTTGTATGGGCTTAAGCAAGCCCCTAAACAATGGCATGAACGATTTGATAAAGTCTTAGTGTCAAATGGTTATAAGATACATGAATCAGATAAATGTATATACAGTAAATTTAAGGGCGGCAAAGGTGTTGTTATTTGTTTATATGTTGATGACATGTTAATTTTTGGTACTGATATTGCAAGCATTCAAAGTACTAAATCATATATTTCTCAAAACTTTGATATGAAAGATATGGGTGAAACTGATGTGATTTTGGGTATTAGAATCATAAGACAGGATAATGGTCTTATTCTAACACAATCACATTATATTGAGAAAGTTCTTAAAAAGTTTAACCATTTTGAATGTTCACCCATTTCAACACCTTTTGACCCAAATATAAAGTTGTATCTTAATACTGGCAGGACTATCTCTCAACTAGGGTATGCTAGTGTAATTGGTAGTCTTATGTATGCTATGACTTGTACTAGGCCAGACATAGCATATGCTGTAGGTAAACTTAGTAGGTTTACCAGTAATCCTAGTTTTTCTCATTGGAATGCAGTTTATAGAGTTTTAAAATATTTAAAGAAAACTATAGACTATGGTTTATGTTATAGTGGGTATCCAACTGTAATAGAAGGATACTCTGATGCTAGTTGGATAACTGAGCGTATAGACCATTTATCAACCAGTGGGTGGATTTTCACCCTTGGTGGGGGAGCAGTCTCCTGGGCCTCTAAGAAACAGACATGCATAACAACTTCAACTATGGAAGCAGAGTTTATAGCTCTGGCAGCATGCTGTAAAGAGGCTGAATGGCTTCAGAATTTGTTATTGGAAATTCCGTTATGGTCTAAACCAATGCCATCGATTTATGTCCATTGTGATAGTCAGGCCACACTATCAAGGGCATATAATCATGTTTATAATGGTAAGTCCAGACATATAGGACTTAGACATAGTGCTATAAGAGAGTTACTTACTAATGGAGTAGTAACTATTGATTTTGTGAGATCGAGCCAAAACTTGGCCGATCCATTCACTAAAGCTCTTGCAAGAGATCTGGTGTGTAAAACATCATTAGGGATGGGGTTAAAGCCATTAACCAATAGTCACCAATGATGGAACATCAACTCAACACTTGAATAAATATCAAGTCTTGAGTTCAATGAGTCCAAGTACATCATATGGAGTGATTGCAAGCACTATAATCTGTATTATTTGCCATCCCAAGGTAAAGTGCTTGGTACCTGTAATGTTTAAAAGGAGAAGGCTGAGTATTTAAACTCTTAATAGGCTTATAACATAGTGTTGGAGTGTTTTAGTTACAGGGGCACTCTTGATAAGCCTACCTATGTGAGTGTGGAAGTGGTGCCGCTTCCTATGAGACCTGGCTAGTCTCTAGAGCGCTCATGAAACCAAGATATAGACACAAGGCCAGTACATGTGTCGGTTTTAGAAATTGCCCAAAGAGGTGAAATCTTGTGTGTGAGACGTATCCGGTTAACCAAATAGAATAGCTAGTTCAAAGATACGTCTACTATGCAATTCTGGTTAACTTTGATATGTCCTCACTAAGTGAAGGTTCAAATCGAGAGATACCTTCATCTATGCATAAGATTTCCAAGCCTGATGAGAAAATTTTCTTTGATTTTGAAAATGGTGGGGGATTGTTAGTGATTTTGCATTTTCAAAATCATGTATATTACATGTTTTAGTGTTTTGGAAAATGTTTTATCAAAAGCGTTTGGAAAAAAGAAAATATTTTCTTGGAAATATTTGCTTTTACAAAAGGATGTAGAAGTGTAGTTGAAAAGATAGTTCCACATCGGATGAGAGAAAAGAAAGAGAAGGGCTTATAAAGCACTACCTTTTCTAACTCTTGTTGATTGCACATTGGGTTGAACCCATGGTTGGACCCGCGGGACGGTGCAACGCACCGTTCGCACACGCGCACGCGCACGCGCGCGCGCGGCGTGGGCAATGGGCTATAAGGCGCATAGTGGCGCTTTTTTAGGCGCACTTTGCACTTCGCACGTACGCAACGTCGCGAGGAGCGATTGGAGCCTTTAATTTTTCCAGATTTGATCTGCACCGTTGGATCAAGATGAAGGTGGACCGGTCGGATGGGTGGGTCAAATGGTTCGCAGGCCCATCAAGCCGAATGGTTCAGTTGGGTTGGGCTTCGGTTTGGGCCTAACGGTGGGCCCGTTTTGGTTCGGGCCTAACGGTCGGCCCAACGGACCCATGACTCCAACGGTCAAAGGGTGTGATCAAATGGGTTGTGTCCCTTTCCCCAACGGTCATGTGCCATGGGGTGCGATCCACACCATAGATGGTTGATCTAACGATGACTAGGTTGGAGAGAGGTTTTACTCAAGCCAACAGTCACATCTAGGATCGATCAGGACCGTTCAATATCAATGGGTGCGATCTAACGGTCAGATTTCAAACATTCTGGAAAGGTGCCCTGTAGAGGTGTTTTTCACACTGAAAAGACACCAGATGGTCTATAAAAATGTGCAAACTTCAGTCATTTCAGATAGAAATCGAATTGGCAATTCTGACAGACTTTACACTCTCTTCTACACTCCTACAAAAATCCCCAAGTATTTTCACATACTGTTTTTTCTTTTGTTTACTGTTCTAGATACTGTTTTTCTGCATAAACAGAATCTAGAGATTTCTCTAAGGCTTGAGATTTCGGAAGGGCATTTCAGGTTTGATTCCGCTAGTGCTACGCGTCATCAAACATTAGTAGGGCTTCCCTACTAGGCTTCATTGTATCTTGGAGGCAATTCGCGGATCCCCTTTGCACACTACTAGTGGGGGCGAATCTTGTCTTAAGGAAAGTGATATCACGCCTTGAAGCAACAAGTTTCTGTTTTCTATCATCAACAGTACCCTCAACAAATTTTCCAACAGAAGCCACATCAATTGATATGTTTAGTCTGTCAATGAACTTGAAAATCCTCAATTGATGTTCCTTATCTACCTTTGGATGCAACCACTTCTCTAGACTCCCATTTGGCATGTTCTCAAAGACTAGAGCTTTGAAATCATCACCTCGAAATTCGATACTTGAGCAAGAAGTTATGATCTAGACAAGATTTCGATGACGAATGTTTCTTAGTGCTTTGCACTCAGCCATGAAACTCTTCGAGGCTCCACGTAATTGAAGGTTGAGAACCTTCACGGCAACAATATTTTCGTCACCTCCAAGAATTCCCTCATACACTGTCCCATAACTTCCGACACCTATCAAATTTTCTGAACTAAACCCACTTGTTGCTTTAAAGAGCTCCACGTAGGAAACATTTAGTTGACCCACTATAGAAGTTGTGGGGGATGGTTTCTTCCTTGACTTTCTTAACCAGTAAAGAGCCGCACTGGCACAGAAAAA
This sequence comes from Tasmannia lanceolata, assembly GCF_043159265.1. Taxonomy (NCBI): domain Eukaryota; kingdom Viridiplantae; phylum Streptophyta; class Magnoliopsida; order Canellales; family Winteraceae; genus Tasmannia; species Tasmannia lanceolata. The sequence goes on along the minus strand of NW_027518684.1, from coordinate 27,727,074 downwards.
GAAAATCAAACATAAAGCCACACTTGCTACTGGAACGATCATTTTAGAAACAAGTGATCTACTTTTCTTATCATTATCTAGGATGGGGCATGGATCCAACTTTAATTCCAGGATACCACCACAGAGATTGTCAATTCCAATGACTGAGATAGCACTAGTATTTTTAAAAACCCCTTGTTAGGTACTTCACCCTGTAAATTATTGAATGACAAGTTTAGATACGTCAAAAACTGCAACTCCTCTAGAAATTTTGGAATTCTCCCGGAGAAGTTAATTGATTTTAAGCCACTCAAAGAAGAAGGAATGGTCCCTTGGAAGGAGTTGACATCCATATAAAGTTCTATTAAGCAGTCACATTTACCAAGAGTACTTGGAATTTCACCAGACAATTTGTTACTCGAAACATCCAACATTGCTAGTTGTATCAAGTTACCGACATCTAGTGTGAGGGAGCCGGTCAATGAATTGTGAGACAAGTCAAGTGCTATTGATAGGAAAGAAAGGCCGATGACTTGTCTTGGTATGGCACCATGAAGTTTATTGTTAGAACGATTCATTCGTTCCAGATTCTTACAGTTAGCTAGGGCTGAAGGTATGCTTCCTGTCAGATTGTTTTCAGCTAAGTGGAGCCAGATTAATTGGGTAATATTACCGATGGAAGATGGGATTTGTCCTGAAAGCAAATTATCATACATGACCATTTTTTTCAAGTTCCGCAGCTTCCCAATTGAAGTCGGAATAGTACCTGTGATTAAGCTTTCGGCTATACCCAATACCTGTAAGTTAACGAGATTTCCAATGTGACTAGAGATGCTTCCAACAATTTGACTTCCTCCTAATACTAGCCAACTCAGTTGAGTCGAGAGATTAGCTACTGAGTTAGGCAATATACCTCCAAAACGATTGTTAGCTAGTTCCAGAATATCTAGATTACTACAATTGGTCAAAAAAGTGATAAAACTCAAGTCATCAACTTTTCGAGTTCCAAACTGATTTCCCCATAAATAGATCCTGGTCAGATGTTGTAGGCTTCCAAGATGTTCCGCAACCGGCCCGCTAAAGTTATTGTCTTCTAATCCAAGCCATCGAAGCCCAGAAGCATTGGATAATGAGATTGGAAAGCGTCCTGTAAATTGGTTAGATCCTACAGCCAGAATTTGGAGTTTACGGAAAGAGATTCCTATGTCGGATGGAAGGCTCCCATATAGATGGTTTGCCGCCATGGAAAATTCCACTATAGTTGAGATATTATAAAGAGAGGAAGGAATGGTACCGGATAGTTCATTCTCAGAAAGGTTAATGTAGTTCAAACTCTGAATTTGGGCGAGTTCATCCGGGATGCTTCCATCCAAATGATTGGACCTTAGAAATAGACTAGTGAGAGATGAAAGGTTCCCCAGTGAAGGCGGAATACTTCCTGTGAGAAAATTAGGTCCAAGAAACAATTTTTGAAGATTCTTGAGAGTGCTAAGCTTGACAGGAATTTTTCCAATCAGATTGTTGTTCTCCAAATTGATGACTTGGAGGTCCATACAACGGGTGAGATTAGATGGAATTTCCCCTCCATGGGAATTGTAACTCGTATTAAGAACTCGCAATCTGAATAAACGACCAATTTCTTGGGATATTTGTCCAATGAAGTTGTTTTCTCCCAAGTTGAGTTTCCTAAGGAAGGTGAGGTTGGATATGTAGGGAGATATAGAACCCACCAATTTTTGCCCACAAAGGTCCAAAACGGTGACCCTTCGATGGCGACGACCACAAGTGACTCCTTTCCATTTGCAAAAATGAAGAGTCTGGTTCCATGAGCTCAAGGCATCAAGAGGATCACTACTTATGCCATGCTTAAAGGCAAGCAAAGCCATTCGATCAGTTTCATTTCCTTGTGAGGAGGTTTCAGTGGCAGCGGAAAAAAAAAGATTTGCGAAGAGGGTAAAAGACCGAAAGACACAGAGTCATAGCTGGTATCTCCATTTGGACGAGAGCTCTTCTTGTGCCACCGAGCAAATACATGATTTCTTTCTCCTAATGTTATTTCATATATATATAGAGAAAAATGTAGATGAATCTCCTCCTTATGTTTAGTAGTTGCCGTGGGGCCCTGGCTAGGAGTGTTGTCCTGGTCATGCTATTGAAGAGTTTGGTCTCCGTTGTTGTCAATATTTAATTAACAAACTTAATAGATCGGATGGTTGCCTCGTGAGATATTTTTTCCCTATGCGGGTCCCAACGAATGAAAGCTATAAATAATCAACAGTGAAATTCTTATCTTCATTTCGGACCGTTTTACAAGGGGAATTGACATGAGTGGGTTTCATACAAATTCCTACTCTATAATGACAAATAACACTTATTCCAAGGGAAAAATAAGCCAACCTTCCTTAACTAGCAAGCCATTTGAACTTTGCTAAAAAGCATCCTATTCCAGTCGTAAGAAAAAAAAATGTTGATTCGATCATAAAACAATTGGCATATCATTTTTTATTTTTTTGGTAAACTGAGATCGACCTTATGACCACTTACAAAGGCGGTCACAAAAGCCTCATCTATAGGTCTAATTACACAGGCACTCCAAAAATAACCGCCTCTCTATGATCGACAAAATCGATTCATTCATTTTATTCCCGGCTATATGTAATACTTTACTAGCGGTCTGGTAGAACTGCCTGTAAATGTTCAGCCAAAAAATTTAGAGCTTGAAAACCGAATTATTTTTCCAGGTTCTTCATAGACCAGCGGTCCAGAACGCCCCTATAGATTTTTTTATACCGCCAGGTAAAAAATCATCATAAAACTGAAATCGACCGTTATTTTTTTGCTTGCGAGGACAATTGTTTTTTCCCCTTTTCATATTCCCGTACCCGCTCTTCTCCCTCTGATTTACGGACTCGATTCCAGGGTTTTTGGAACTCTAATATCTCTCTCTCTCTCTCTCTCTCTCTCTCTCTCTCTCTCTCTCTCTCTCTCTCTCTCTCTCTCTCTCTCTCTGTGTGTGTGTGTATTCTAGGGTTCCAAAAACCTTAATCTCTTTTCAAACCCTAAAGAGGTTGGCAGTTACAAGCTTGAGTGATGTCTCTCCGAAGTGAAATCCTTGTATTACTAGTCACTAGGAAGTCTTCCCCCTCGGTAGATGAAGCCCCATAGCAAAAGAGCGACCAGTTCTTAACTCTTATCTCATGTCGGAATCCCCCCCCGATTCATGAGGCTTGATGTCAGGTGCAGGAAGGCATTTGGGGGAGAATAGATCGAGATGACGAAATATCCATCCCAAAGAAATATGGGACTTTCATTTCTTCTCCTTTTGTTCCATTTCATCCATCCCCCTCTATACCGGGATGAACATAACGGATGGGACAAAAAGACCTGCCCTTCAGAGATTGGACTGTGGGGCTTCACATTCATGGGTTTTTTACCTTTCCTCTTAATAGCTCGCCAGATCGGATAGTTGCTGCTCGAGATTTTTTCCCCTATGTGGGTCCCAAGGACTAAGAAAGCTATAAATACCGAACAATGAAATTCTTATCTTCATTTCGGACCGTGTTACAATAGCACCTATGTATGAATCAGTCGTTAGGTAGAAAAATATTTCAAATAAGACAAACTCACATGCATATGAGATATTGACATGAGTGTAGGAAGAAGAAGAGAGACAACCTGATCCTGAAACAGATGAAGATGCTGATCCTCCAGAAGACTCCGAAGAAGGTATTATCGTAGTGTTTCCTGCAGTCTTTACAAATTTGAAGTCTCCTAGGATTGAATCCAATCCCTCCATTCCTCCTGAAAACGAGATAGCAAATGGATCTCTGAATGCCCCTGTTCTATATCCCAATGAAGAAAATGATGGATTGTCAGTCCCAGCCGATTCGAGGCCTGAGAAGGAACAAAGTGAACCTTGTCATAGTAAAGAGAATGCAATTGGGGCTGAAATAGAGTACTCCTCCAAAGAAGAGTTGGAAAAGGAAGCCGATGAAGAAGAACACCCCCGTCAAAAAGAAAAAAGAAACCCTCCATCTAAATCTCCTAAGGTTCAGAAGCTGAGGAAGAGCCACAGACCAAGGTATGTTAGCCAGAAGATGAAAGACGCCTTGGATCATTAGTGGCTTAATCATGAGGACTGGCTCTAGATTTTACATGTTTTCTCTATTCTCCTGCTTGTTTTGATATCAAGGGTACTATTATCTTTGTTGTTATACCCCCTCCCTTGGTCATTGTTATTCACGATTGGGGAGTAGTCTTGTTTCTTTCATTGTAATATCTTTCTTTATTTAATATTCTGGTAGGGGTCCGCCTAACCCCAGATTACCGATCAAAAAAAAAAATTGTGGGTTTCATACCAATTCCTATTCTATAATGACAAATAACACTTATTGCAAGGGAAAAAATGACAAAAGCCCTACAGCAAAATTAAAGCATAAGCCAACCTTCCTTAACTAGCAAGCCATTTGAACTTTGCTAAAAAGTATCCTATTCCAGCCATAAGAAAAAAAATGTTGATTAATTCGATCATAAAACAATTAGCATATTTTTTTATTTTTTTGGTAAACTAAGATCGAAAGGTTTTAGATGCAGTAGGACTAAGACAGAGTATATGGAGTGCAACTTTAGTAATGTAAGAAGGAGAGTCGAGGATGTAGAAAATATAACCGGACAGGAGGTATCTAAGAGGGATATCTTTCGCTATCATGGTTCAATTCTACATAAGGAAGGAGATATTTAAGAGGATGTTAACCACAAAATAAGAGCAGGTTGGTTGAAGTGGAAGCTTTTCTCAGGAGTTCTGTGCAACCGTAAAATCCCTAGCAAGTTAAAGGGAAAGTTTTATAAGACAGTTGTGAGGCCAGCCATGTCGTACGGCTCAGAATGTTGGGCCACCAAGAAGCTGCATGTGCTAAGATGAGTGTAGCGAAGATCCGAATGCTTAGATGAATGTGCGGCCACACAAGGTTAGATAGAATTAAAAATTAAGACATTCGTAAAAAGGTGAGGGTGGCACCAATAGAGGAGAAGATGAGAGAGCACCGCTTAAGAAAGTACGAACATATCAACGTATGCCATTGGATGCTCCAGTGAGAAAGGAAGAAAATGATCCATGTAGATGAATCCAACTAGTGTCAGGATTAGACTTAGTCATTTTGAGCTAGGTAGATTCTTTCACCTTCATCATGAAAATTTTCTAAAGGATTCATTAGCTGACCCCAATTGGTTTGGGACAAAGGCTTAGTTGAGTTGAGTTGAGTTGAGAATGGTTATATAAATATGATTTGTTACTTTACTTTATTCACTAGTTCCTAGACGCTTAATAGAAGTTTTGATTTGTCAATGCTGAGCACATGTTTCTTCTCTTGTGTGAAATTTCAAGAGCAGAAGGGGAAAAGAATGTTGAACTCAAATGATTGCTCTTTGGGTCCATTAACCAACATAATGTTTATATATAGCCACCTAAGAGTTAGAGTAAAATAAAGGTATTAAGGCTAATCCATTCCTATAGATATTACCTGCAAACCCCTCAAAATATCATAATAATTATAGTATTATTGACGTCCAATTGCTCATGCCTTGTGCAAATAATAGTCTTTTTGAGCAATTTGTTTATGTGGAACTGACAATCTAATGACCAAGAATTCTGATTTCTGGTTGCTGTTCATTCTTGTATCCAGGGCGCATGTGATGTATGTATCTGCATGGCACATTTGCATCCATTCTAATGTATTTTTTTGTAAAAGCTACAAGATTCCATTAATATAGAAGAAAGGCGGGACCAGGAGTCCCATTCTACAATACAAGATATTAAGGGAGATTGGAACTGGCATACCCAAATCCAAGACAATAGAAGCCAAAAAATCTAAAAGTACATTAAAACACAATACTGCTCAGACCTTTCAGCTATCCCCAAACTTTTTGAAACAGTAGTTGGATGGGTTGTTTCTTACTGACCCTTGAACACTACCTACGAAGATTGAAATCTTCTGAATTAACCAACGGTGCCTCCAGGTTTAATAGGTTGAATTACTCAAGCAATGACTAGCGCTGGTTAACCATTACTGAATAAAAAAGTGCGGAGCATACTGCAAATAATCGAATAATATCACGGTCATCCGGGGTAAACCTTTCCTTAACTTTCCATTCCTTCTTCCCTTTCAGTCTAAAGTAAATCTTATGAATTTGGGATCCTTAGAAGTTAGGACCTAATAAAAAACTCCTCTTCCAAATCATTTATACCCCTATGACACCGAAGGACGACCGCCATACATCACCCCTATCAATTAAGAGCCTTTAGCCCTGAAACAGGGATAAATGAAGGTATTTTCTAAGTAAATGAAGGTTAGCTCATCCTTGGCTATTTATGGATCTATTGCTAGTCTTATTTGGATGTGTTCCATTTTGTAATGACATTCTTCAAGAAGGTTGGAAAATATTAAACTTTAAAAATTAAACACAAGTAATTGAATTGATAATTACTTACAAACTACGATAGGTTTGATCAATTCTATTGTTTTTTTTTTTTTTGATTGGTTCTATTCTATTGCTTGTTATATTCAGATATGCTCCATTTCATAATGACATTCTTGAAGAAGGTTGGAAATAACAGTCCAACAAGTAGGTTTTTTTTCGTTTTTTCTCAAATTGTTTTCTTAAAAAAGGCCATTATTGGAGATCATGACAGCGGGTAACAATTTTTTTTATTTTAAAAAAAATAAAAATTAGTCTTTACTTGCGGTAATCATGACCGCCTGCCTGCAAATCTTTTTTAATTTAAATATAATAATTTTTTTTTAAATTAGTCTTTTACCGACCGCTGGCTAGTAAAATACTGTTTTTAAAAAAAAATCTAAATTAAAGAAACCGATACACCAACGAATAAAAAATTGATCTGGTGGCGGTCACGACTGTCGGTAAAAATAAATCATTATCGATGGTTTTTTAGTCCGCTGGTAAAAGCTTTAAGGACGGTGGAATTACCGGCACATTAAGGACCATCGGTGTACGCTACACCAACAGTGTTTGTGACTTTTGCAGGCGGACTTGACTGCCGGTAAATTCCAATTTTCTAACACTGATAGGCACATACTCTACTCTACATACTCAATATCTACCTTTTATAACTAATTAAATTTTGAATATCTTGAAAATAAATTGCCATATCAATCATACATTTTAACTTTATTGTACTCATAGTTAGACAAAATCGCTTGCTTAATATGCCGCAATAATCATTTCTTCAACTTAAGCAAATGGGAGAAATTTCATTACACTTGGTTGTCACAAGTTGCGAGAGGGACAAATTTCACCTGCAGTAACCTCGACAGTAAAGGTCTAGTTGACCTGCTCGATCCTGAATTATAATTTTATTTTTACAGTAGTGAGGCGTAGGAGTAACTTTTTCTTCCTAGCTTTGTATTAACGATATCATCATTTTTAATTTCTCCATTATCGATTCCAATGATCATATTGTCTTTTATTTTTTTGATAGGTTCTGATCATATTGTCTTTCCACTAAGCTACACGGTCAAGAAATCAATTCAATTCAGGCAAAGCTGCAGTAATGTAGAGCATGACTTTATTGTGTCATTTGAAATTTGGCTTGAGACAAAAAAAAATGTTTATCTTTCCCTTTTCAGTACGTTGTGTTTTGTCATCTTAACTATTACTTAAATATGTGCGGTTTAGTTTCTTCTATGTATCGAATTAAATCACAGCCATGGTTGTCCTCTTCTATTGATTACTGCCACAATTATTTAGACACTTTACACAAGTAATGGCCTTGCAAACGCAAGAATAAGTCAAAGATGGTTTGCCACTGGTAAAACTTTACCGGCATATTTTTTTATGGGTAAGCTGGGGTTTAATTGGGACCCCTACTGATTTATAAGATAAAGAGAAAGATGATACAATAAATTAAAGAACAAAACCAACCCTAACTCAGAACATGCTAGAGAGAGAAAACCAAGGCATGGCACATATGAGCGACAAGCACTAAGCCTACCAGCTCAAAATGCTCAATACTTTTGAATTACACAATTAGCTAATTTGGAAGGGATATGTTGGGCTCTTTGTGAGCGTTTTCGCCAAAATTTCTTGTGAACTTCATGCCATGGTTTCTTTGATTCCTCAACGTCTGGAGTCTCTTCTTCACCACTATCCTCATGCTCGACCAGGATTAGGTGGAATTGATTACGTTCATCGACCCATGATACATTCTTTTTTGGAGATTCTTTCGGACCTTTTGTGTTTGTTTGATTGTCCTCCTTTTCTGAGGAGAGGAAACCTCTTCAGGGTCGGAGAAGTCCTCTAATCCAGTGTCCTTTCACTCTCTTCATTATCCGTCTTTGCATCTGAGACCTGATTATCATTGTCTCGGATGGCTTCTCAGTCCATGTCTTGAAGAATGTTGAATGGATTTTTTGCCTTGGATCCGGGGGGAGTATTTGCACGAGGGCGCATGACCTCATTTGTGACCGACATATTTTAGGACTTTTACCGGTCGTTTTGACCGCGAGTAAAACCTATCTTTGTTTTAGTGAGTTAAAGAGGAAAGAGAGATGACAAATATCTTTCGTCATTTGTGAAATTAATGGAATATGTGATATTCAAGTTAAAAAGTGTATAAACTTATTATCTCCCAATAAAATCTCTCGTGTTTATTATATGGAAGTTTAAAAACCCAAAAAAGTATACATTTCTTTGTGAAAATTACAAATAAAATGCCTTCACTGAGATTAAAAGCAAAAAACATCTTAAATTTGGGATTTTAACCAAATAACCAAGGTGTTGTTGTCGGAAACAGTCAATGTGATGTGGCAGTCCAAGAAAAGCGAACCTTGCTGAGATATGATCGAATATTGGAGTGGATGTTGATCTGATCGTCTGATGGAGAGGGTCCTGCGCTCAGATGAGTCCTGCACAAGGTAGAACCCGATCAGAAGGCCAACCCGGGGTATAGTCCCCGGGCGGGCCCTTCGACACTCAAGCAAATAATGGGCACCAATAAAGAAACTGTAAGCCTAATGGTTCTCACCTTGGCAATCTTCTATGTTTTGATGATTCCAAACACAAGTTGAAATGTGTTGTATTTCTAACGTGTTTGATGTTTAAGTGCATGTATTGAAGATTCAAGCATTTCAAACACTTAGATCAAGGAAAACGGCATGGACCGAGGCTTGTACATCCTTCAACACCATTTGAAGCCAAAGGATGATGAAGGCTTGGAGCTTCAAGGAGAGATCTTGAAGAGCCAAAGAAATGGAGGTGATCCATGCAAGAGTTCAAGACTTGGATGTGCTTCAAAAGTAGAAGATTTGAAGGCTTAAGTCTTGTGTTAGATTGTACATCAAATCTTTATTAGGTACCCCACCTTGAGGCATAATGGAGTCACCAAACAACTGACCCTAATTGGAATAACAATCCCATCTATGTGTAATTTGGAAGCCCATGAAGCCCAAAATTTATCAGCATAAAAAATCTGAAAAATCTACTGATTTAGGCTTCTCGGAACTTCAAGAATATTCTCGGAACTCCGAGAAATGGTCCAGTAGCATTTTTCCAAATTCTGTTTGTATTCCCAGAACTCCGAGAGAAATTCTCGAAACTCCGAGAAAATCTCTCGGAACTCCGAGACCACTATGTCGGGAACAAAATTATGACCGTTGGAAAAATTCACAGAATTACGACTATGCCCCTGTAACGGTCATATTTGGGTTTTCTCTATATATATGTGTTCTCTATGCCTTAGAACACATCTCTCTCATTCCTAAACATGTTCTAACACTAGATTCACTAACCTTGTAAATGGACTAAGGGGACTTGGAAAATAATTTTCAAACAGAGATTTAGTGACCAAAATCCTTAGATCCCTACCTTTGTCATGGGAATCCAAAACCTCTGCAATCACCGAAGTCAAGGACATAAATACATTGAACCTAGATGAACTAATAGGGTCCTTAATAACCCATGAGATGATTTTCAAAACAAAAGCACCCGAAATTGAAAATAAAATTGAAAAAGGAAAAGGTGTTGCTTTTGCTTGTAATGTAGGTGATAATGGAGATGCAAAGGAAGACATGGAAGATGAAGTTGCCCTCCTAACAAGAAGGATCAAGTTCTTGCAAAGGAATATGGGAGGCATGAAAAATAGAAGAACCAATCCTCCATTCAAGAAGAAAGAAGAACTCGGTGATGGATATTCTCAACCCCGATGCTACGGTTGCAAGAAGCTTGGACACATTCGCCCCCACTCAACAATGAGCCTACCTCAAATAATCGCTTCAAGAGAAGAGAAGGCAAGAAAGGAATGATCGCCACATGGGATGAGGAAATTGAAAGTGAAGGCGAACAAAATGATGGAGAAGATTTGATGCAGCCCACACCCATGAGGTTGACAAGTTTGAAGCCCAGATGAACCATCCTAAGCAAGTGAGAAAGTCAGCCCGCATCCAAGCCCAACACAAGGCCCATGTCCAATTTGAATCCATTAAGCATAAAGACCACCATGAACACGCTGATCGAGTTGGAGTCCCGCATTAATGAATCTGACCACTTTTTGGAGTCCGTTTTTGGACCTTTAGATGGACGAATCAGAGATAATGCTTAACTAGGAAGTTGTAGGTCTTTGAATTATCTTTCCAACAGATATTCATGGTCCTAATTTGGCTCAATGGTTGAAGAGTTATGGCTATTTTCGTAGACTGTGTTTGCTAGCTTTGACTAGTTAATGTGTTTAGAGTTCCTACACTATTAATGAGGTATGTGAGTCCCTAAACTAGTTAGTGGACTAGTTTGAACGAATTTTCTCATGTATTTATCTATTTAAAGAGTATCAAACATATGTAATGGAGTTAGTTGAATATTTGAATGAAAATTTGCTTAGTGCATTTTCCCTTGAACCTTGAAGAGTTCTTCCTTGAAACCTAGAAGAGTTTCACTCCTTCCTTGAAGAGTAGGAGCTTTCCCCTATTGTTTGCATCCTTGAAGAGTTGCAACCATCAATCTAGAAGAATTGATGTTACCTATCTTCCTTGGCAACCTAGAAGAGTAGCCATTGAAGTTCTCTTTCTCTATTTTGCCCCGCTCTATTTCCAGAAACCTGTCCATTCGCATTCATCCACTTCCATCACCATTTCAAGCCCTTTCCAGTATTTTTCTGAGCAAACTTTTGTCAGCAAAGTTGTAGATCTTTGAGTCCTTAAAAGTTTGGCTTTTGAATCAAGTCATTCCGACCTATATCTAGGGAGATACGCTCATTTTACCGAACTTGCGCAAATCTGTTTTTCTTGAATTCGAATTCTTGAGCATTTGAGTGCGTCTGTCACTCTCCCGATCCTTAGTCCAAGAAGCCTTGGAGAGGCTTGCATCATTTTGGTATCAGAGCTTTGGAGGAGAGGACAATGCCTCCAAGACAAGCCCGACGTCAAGGTGGTAGAACAATCCCCTTGGATGAAGTACACACACTTGCTGAAAACTTGCAGCAGCATATGCAACAACAAATCAATGATTTGACTCGAGAAGTTGAACGTCTTCGTGCTGAAGCAAACAATCCTCCACCCCATTCCAGATCCGGAAGAACCAATGGTGATTCTTCTTCTTCAGAAAGTGTTCAATCTTTGCGACAAGGTAGGCGCCCTCAACCCCACACACAAGGTGTTCGAGAACCGGATTGGGAAAAGGAAATCAAGAGAGACATTCCAGAATTTCTAGGAACTAATTCCCCTGATGAAATCATTGATTGGTTAACACTTGTGAGTGAATTTTTTGATCATAGAAATGTCACGGAAGAGCGTCGTGTTGGCATCATTGCCATGCGATTCCGAGGCAAGGCCATAGCTTGGTGGAGACGTGAGAAGCAAACCCGCCACTCCGCCGGTAAGGATCCTATCACTCGATGGAGAAAGATGGAGGACAAGATTCGCAAGTACTTCCTTCCCAAAGGTTATAAGAGGGATTTGTACCAACGGTACCAAAATTTGAGGCAAGGTACGCGATCGGTGGAACAATACACCAATGAATTCAATGAGTTGGTAATTCACAATAATATTCAAGATCCGGAGGAGATGCTCGTGAACAAGTATTTTGGAGGCCTTCAACTTCATATCCAAGATACCCTTGATGTTCTTGACATCTGGGATTTGGGAGATGCACACCAAAGAGCTCTCAAGGTGGAGCATTCGCGCTCTCGAAAGCAACAAGCCACATCCTTCACAAATCGAGCAGTTCAAGGTTCGGTTGGCACCACCAAAGCCGGAAACACAAGTGCACACACCAATAGCATCAACAAAGCCTCTGCCCCGCCCAAGGGTTCTAATCAAACCCCTCCTACCGGTCAAAGCTCTACAACCGGTATGCGTTGTTATTCATGTGGAGAGATAGGACATCGTGCTAGCAATTGTCGGAAGCGACAAGCGGGTAAAGCATTACTTGTGGAAAATGAATCTGATGATCCGGGTGAGGAAGAAACTGATATTGACCCAAAGGATGATGAGAGTAACTTGGAGGATGAGCAAGGGCTTAATGCCGATACCGGTGAGTTCCTTATTATGCGGAAAATTTTTCTAACTCCAAAACAAGAAGCTGGAAATCGTTGGTTGCGCAACAACATTTTCCACTCGGCATGCACCGTTTTTGGAAAGGTATGTCGATTAATCATTGATTCCGGATGTTGTGAAAATGTAATTTCTGAGACGGCGGCAAGCAAGCTGAAATTGGAGTTGAAAGAACATCCAACCCCTTACAAGATGTCTTGGTTAAAGCGAGGTATGGAGGTAACCGTTTCCAAACGTTGTCTTGTCAATCTTTCTATTGCTTCCATCTACTTTGACAAGATATGGTGTGATGTTATACCTATGGATTGTAGTCATATCATCCTTGGCCGTCCATGGCAATTTGATAAGAAAACAATCCATGACGGGTATTGCAACACTTACTCTTTTGACTATGGAGGAAAGAAGATTACTTTAGCACCTAGCAAAGAACCAATTCAAACTCCTTTGGTTGAAAACTCCCCATCCTCTAATTTTCTTGTGATGAAAGATGTAAAGAGTGCTATGGAAGGGGTTAGTGTTATATACATCTTACTTAACAAGTCCGATATTGGAGATGTGGTTGCACCAATCATTCCGAACCAAGTCAAGCCTCTTTTGGAAGAATTTAAAGATATATTTCCATTAGACCTTCCCTCTGGCCTTCCCCCATGAGAGACATTCAGCACCAAATTGACTTACTGCTTGGTGCATCTTTACCCAACCTAGCTCACTATCGAATGAGTCCAGTGGAGCATGAAGAACTACAACGGAAAATCATGGAACTATTGAACAAATGTTTCATAAGGGAGAGCCTCAGCCCATGTGCCATTCCAGCCCTTTTGGTGCCAAAGAAAAATGGCACTTGGAGAATGTGTGTTGATAGTAGAGCCATCAACAAAATCACCATCAAATACCGCTTTCCGATCCCTCGTCTTGATGATCTCTTGGACCAACTTTCTGGTGCCACCATCTTCTCAAAGTTAGACTTAAAGAGTGGATATCATCAAATCCGAATCAAGCCCGGAGATGAATGGAAGACGGCGTTCAAGACCAAAGATGGACTATTTGAGTGGCTAGTCATGCCATTTGGATTGTCTAATGCACCTTCCACCTTCATGAGGTTCATGACACAGGTTCTAAAGCCGTATCTTGGACGTTTTGTGGTTGTTTATTTTGATGATATTTTGATTTTTAGTAAGACTACTAATGAGCACTTGCAGCACCTTCAAGATGTGTTACGCTTGCTAAGGCAAGCACGCTTATTTGCAGCCCCTGAAAAGTGTTACTTCATGGTGCAACAAATTCTATTCCTTGGATTTAACATTTCAAGAGAAGGAATTTCAGTTGATGATGCCAAGATCAAGGTGATCCAAGAATGGCCAACCCCAATAAACGTGCATGAAGTTCGAAGTTTCCATGGCCTAGCTTCCTTCTACCGACGATTCATTGCCCACTTCAGTTTTATTGCTGCCCCACTCACTTCTTGTATGAAGAAAGGTGTTTTTTAGTGGACCATTGAAGCCCAAAGAAGCTTTGAACAACTCCAGGAAAAGTTATGTACAGCCCCGGTCCTTGCGCTTCCCAACTTCGATCTCATTTTTGAGGTTCATTGTGATGCATCCGGAACCGGCATAGGAGGAGTTCTAAGTCAAGGAGAACGTCCCATTGCATTCTTCAGTGAGAAGTTGAATGGTGCCAAACTCAAATATAGTACCTATGATTTGGAGTTTTATGCCTTGTTTCGCACACTTGAGCATTGGAGGCAATACCTAATCCATAGAGAATTTATTTTGTACACTGACCATGAAGCATTGAAGTACATTTCAGGTCAACAAAAGCTAAATTCTCGGCGTGCAAAATGGGCGGAATATCTTCAAGATTTCACCTTCAACATCAAGCACAAGGCGGGTGTACAAAATCAGGTTGCCGATGCTCTCAGCCGAAAGAAAAGCTTGCTCAATACCATGCGCACTACTGTGCTCGGCTTTGACTCATTCCAACAGCTATACGTGGAGGATGAATACTTCTCCAAACTCATATCATATGCTCAAGATGAGAAGCTTGCTAATTTCACCTTATGTGATGGTTTTCTCTTCAAAGAAAATCGCTTATGTGTACCGGATTGCTCTCTTCGGCAAAAGGTGATTGGTGAGATACATAATGAAGGTCATTTTGGTCGTGACAAAACTTCCAGCTTGTTTCAGCAAAGTACTTTTGGCCACATCAGAAATGGGATGTACATCGTTATGTTATGAGATGCCAAAATTGCCAAATTGGTAAGGGACAAACTACAAATGCCGGTCTCTATTTGCCTTTGCCTATACCACATGCACCATGGGAGGATATATCCATGGATTTTGTCCTTGGATTGCTACGGACACACCGAGGAATGGATTCCATATTTGTGGTCGTTGATAGATTTTCCAAAAATGGCACATTTCATACCTTGCCGAAAGACTATGGATGCCTCACGCATTGCTAGCTTATTTTTCAAAGAAATCTTCAGAATGCATGGAGTACCAAATACCATCACTTCAGACCGAGACACGAAGTTCCTTAGTCACTTTTGGCGTCAATTATGGAAGAGTATTGGGACCACACTACAGTATAGCACTGTGTTCCACCCTCAAACTGATGGGCAAACCGAAGTTGTAAACCGATCATTGGGAAATTTATTGAGAACCTTGATTGATGACAATCCCCGCTCTTGGGAAGACCGCCTATCACTTGGAGAATTTGCTTACAACAGTTCGATGAACCGTTCTACAGGTTGCAGCCCTTTCTTGGTTATCTATGGGCGACAACCCAAGTCAGCACTAGATCTTGCACCTATTCCATTTGCTGAAAAGCCCATTGCCCAAGTTGAAGATTTTGTATCTCAAATGAAGCTTATACATGAAGATGTTCATCATAAGCTGGAAAGTAAATGTGAGACCTATAAGAAGGCTGTTGAGAAGAGGCGTCGTGAAGTCATATTTGAACCCGGAGATTTTGTTTGGGCTTACTTGCCACCAGAACGTCACCCCGTTGGAAGCTACAATAAGCTTAGTGATAGAAAGCTTGGTCCACTTGAAGTACTTCAACGCATCAATCCCAATGCGTATCGTCTCAAGCTTCCTTCCCATATGAAGATACATGATGTGTTTAACATCCGCCATTTGACACCTTATATGGGAGATTCCACTGATGATGATACCTCGAATTCAGAGACGAATTCTTTCAAACAATGGGGGAATGATGCAGCCCACACCCATGAGGTTGACAAGTTTGAAGCCCAGATGAACCATCCTAAGCAAGTGAGAAGGTCAGCCCGCATCCAAGCCCAACACAAGGCCCATGTCCAACTTGAATCCATTAAGCATAAAGACCACCATGAACACGCTGATCGAGTTGGAGTCCCGCATTAATGAGTCTGACCACTTTTTGGAGTCCGTTTTTGGACCTTTAGATGGACGAATCAGAGACAATGCTTAACTAGGAAGTTGTAGGTCTTTGAATTATCTTTCCAACAGATATTGCTATTTTCCTAGATGGACGAATCAGTTATGGCTATTTTCGTAGACTGTGTTTGCTAGCTTTGACTAGTTAATGTGTTTAGAGTTCCTACACTATTAATGAGGTATGTGAGTCCCTAAACTAGTTAGTGGACTAGTTTGAACGAATTTTCTCATGTATTTATCTATTTAAAGAGTATCAAACATATGTAATGGAGTTAGTTGAATATTTGAATGAAAATTTGCTTAGTGCATTTTCCCTTGAACCTTGAAGAGTTCTTCCTTGAAACCTAGAAGAGTTTCACTCCTTCCTTGAAGAGTAGGAGCTTTCCCCTATTGTTTGCATCCTTGAAGAGTTGCAACCATCAATCTAGAAGAATTGATGTTACCTATCTTCCTTGGCAACCAGAAGAGTAGCCATTGAAGTTCTCTTTCTCTATTTTGCCCCGCTCTATTTCCAGAAACCTGTCCATTCGCATTCATCCACTTCCATCACCATTTCAAGCCCTTTCCAGTATTTTTCTAAGCAAACTTTTGTCAGTAAAGTTGTAGATCTTTGAGTCCTTAAAAGTTTGGCTTTTGAATCAAGTCATTCCGACCTATATCGAGGGAGATACGCTCATTTTACCGAACTTGCGCAAATCTGTTTTTCTTGAAGCCGAATTCTTGAGCATTTGAGTGTGTCTGTCACTCTCCCGATCCTTAGTCCAAGAAGCCTTGGAGAGGCTTGCATCAAGATTGCTTGTTAGCAAAAAACCTTTGCTTCATGGCCTCACCAAACGACAATAAAGAGGTAAATACTTTAAATGATGTCATTATTTTAAAAGAAGTTCTAGATTCCTTGCAAAATGAACATGATGAACTTGAGATTGAATTTGATAAAAATGCATCACTTGAAAATTCTCTTGCTAACATTTGGTTGGTTAAAGAAAGACCATGCATTTTTAGATGATGAAAATAAAAAATAAAAAGTTAAAATTCATGATTTAAATGCTACCATCAAAATCTTAAATGAAAATCGACAAGCGCTATCTATTGAAAACAACAAGCTAAAGCATGAAAATAGTAAACTATCTTTTGAATTTGATGAACTAAAGAAACTCTTTGAAAAATTTGAACATAGTTCACTAAAATTAGATAGGCTTGTTAATATTCAAAGATTGTCACATGATAAAAGTGGACTTAGACATAAATGGAATACTATAATATCCAACTATAAAAAAAAACTTGTAAATGCTTCTTCTATTAGTACAAAAACTTGTTTTTATTGTGGTTTAGAAGGTCATTATAAAGTTGCTTGCATGCATGCTAAACAAGATAAAATCAAATTGAACTCTAAAGTGAAAATAAATGAACATAGCAAGATTATGAAGATTTGGGTACATAAGGGATCTCACTCGCCTATTCATATGTGGGTATGCCTTAAAAGCCATAACAAGAAGAACACATGGTACCTTGATAGTGGATGCTCTAGACACATGACAGGAGACATCACTCAATTCGCATCCCTATCACTCAAGGATGGTGGAGACGTTACCTTTGGAGATGATAAGAAAGGAAAAGTCAAAGGAGAAGGCACCATAGGTAACTCTACCTCTCCCATACATGATTACTTTATGTTGATGGCTTATCCCATAATCTTATTAGCATTAGTCAAGTATGTGATAATGGTTTTGAAGTAGTCTTCAACCCCGACAAATGCATTGTTAAAAATAAGATAGATGGAGAAGTGAAATTCATAGGTTCTAGAGACAATAACATTTACACAATTGGACTAGATGATCTTAGACTCCAAAATGTGACTTGTCTTAATGCCATTAGTGAAGATTCTTGGTTGTAGCATAGAAGGTTGGGTCATGCCGGAATGGATCTCATTTCGACCCTCTCCTCAAAAGAAATTGTTAGAGGATTGCCTAAGTTTAAATACACCAAAGATCACATTTGTAGAACTTGTCAATTAGGAAAACAATTAAAAAGCTCATTTGCCCCTAAAAATATGATTTCAACATCCTACCCCTTGGAGCTACTTCATATGGATCTTTTTGGACCAATGAAGACAAGTAGCGTAGGTGGAAAGAGGTACGTGTTTGTAGTTGTGGATGACTACTCACGATTTACATGGGTCATATTTTTAGCACATAAAGATGAAACCTATGAAAATTTCCTAAAATTATGTAATCAAATACAAAATGAAAAAGGTATTGTCATATCTTACATTAGGAGTGACCATGGAACGGAATTTGAAAATGTACATTTTGACACTTACTGTAATGAACATGGCATCAAACATAATTTTTCGGCACCTAGGACACCTCAACAAAATGGAGTTGTAGAAAGAAAGTACCGAACCCTCTAAGAAATGGCTAGAACTATGTTGCATGAAAATGATCTCCCTAGATACTTTTGGGCAGAGGCGGTTAGCACCGCTTGCTATATCATAAATAGGGTATATATAAGGCCAATTTCTAAGAAAACTCCTTATGAGCTTTGGAAAAACTTGAAACCAAATATAAGCTATTTTAAAGTGTTTGGTTGTAAATGCTTCATCTTAAAAATTAAAGATAATTTACACAAATTTGATAAGAAGTCGGATTATGACATATTCTTAGGGTATTCTTCACATAGCAAGGCATATAGAGTATTTAATAGAAGAACCCTAGTTGTAGAAGAATCCATGCATGTGACATTTGATGAGAGAGAGCCAACACCTCAAGAAATGCCACATGATGAGGATGAAACTATTGAATACCTCTTACCTAAGTCAAATGCTCCTCCCCATGCATCTACAAGTAATACTTTACCTAGTGAGGAGGTAGAAAATGACATTGATGACTCATTACCTAGGGATATGAGAATATTGGTAGATCATCCTGAATCCCAAATCTTAGGTGGTGCCACATCGCCAGTAAGAACTAGATCATACTATCGTAGTGTGAGTAACAACTTGGCGTTCCTATCCGAATTAGAACCTAAGTCCATCAAGGAAGCCGAAAAGGATGAATATTGGTTGATGGCCATGCAAGAAGAGTTAAGTCAATTCGAAAGGAACAAGGTGTGGAGGCTAGTGCCTAGACCTAGTGATCATCCAGTCATTGGCACGAGATGGGTGTATAGAAACAAATTGGATGAAAATGGAATTATCACTAGAAATAAAGCTAGGCTTGTAGCCCAAGTGTACAATCAGGAGGAGGGAATAGACTATGATGAGACATTTGCTCCTGTTGCCCGTATGGAAGTTATTAGGATACTCTTGGCATATGCATCTCATAAAGGATTTAAACTATACCAAATGGAGGTCAAAAGTGCCTTCCTAAATGGCTATATCCAAGAGGAAGTGTATGTTGAGCAACCTCCAGGTTTTGAAGACTTCAAACATCCAAATCGTGTCTTCAGGCTTGATAAAGCCTTGTATGGATTGAAGCAAGCTCCTAGAGCTTGGTATGAGAGGCTTTGCACTTTCCTAGTGAAAAAAGGTTTTGAAATGGGAAAGGTGGATAAAACTTTATTTATCAAAAGAGAAAATCAAGATATCCTCCTTGTCCAAATCTATGTGTATGACACCATCTGTGGCTCAAGTAATCAAAAAATGTGTGATGAATTTGCAACTCTAATGAAAAATGAATTTGAAATGAGCATGATGGGTGAGTTAACCTACTTCTTAGGACTCCAAATTAAACAATACCAAAATGGGATATTTTTAAATCAAGAAAAATATATAAATGAGTTATTAAAGAAGTATGGCATGAATAGCAGTAAGACATCAAGAATTCCCATGAGTACTACTGCTAAGCTAGAAAAGGATGAATTTGGCAAATCTGTGGACCAAAAGATGTATAGGGGTATGATAGGTAGCTTACTCTATTTGACAGCCAGTAGACCAAATATTATATTTACTGTCTGTCTCTGTGCTCGATTTCAATCGGATCCAAAGGAGTCTCACCTATCGGTAGTAAAGAAGATCTTCGAGTACTTAAGAGGAACCCAAAGTCTGGGACTATGGTACGAAAGATCATCTACCTTCACTCTCATTGGATATTCAGATGCAGACTTTGCTGGATGTAGAGTGGATAGGAAAAGCACTAGTGAGACTTGTCAATTCTTGGGTAAATCACTTGTTTCATGGTTTAGCAAGAAACAAAATTCAGTAGCTCTGTCCACAACAGAAGCAGAATATGTAGCAGCTGGAGCTTGCTGTGCACAAGTCCTATGGATGAAAAGCACATTGATGGACTATGGAATTAAAATAGAAAATATTCTCATCCAATGTGACAATACTAGTGTTATAAGCTTAACAAAGAACCCCATACAACACTCTAGAAGAAAACATATTGAGATTAGGCACCACTTCATTAGAGATCACTCACAAAAATGAGATATTTGCTTAAAATATATCAACACTGAGGAACAATTGGCGGATATCTTTACAAAACCCTTTAGTGATGATAGAATATGTTATATCAGAAGTGCCTTAAACATTTAGAGTGCGGATCAAGTTAAAGAAATTGCCAAATAAATACTTTGTGCCTTTCACCAGCCTATCTATATAATATTTATATATATCATCTTTGTTTGGTAGTATCTGCATGAATGAGATGTCAAATATTAATCTTAAAAATCACTCAATTGGTACTCTTAGCCTTCTTAGTTTTCTAAGATGGAGAGGTACCTTCACTTTAATTAAAAATACCTAACAATTTGATATTTGTCAACATCTTGATCATGAACAGGTATATGTGCATTACTTGGCTAAATATTTTTATACCATAAGCATTGATTTAGGGGGAGTACCTAACTCAATCTTCATTTACTCCTAAATTGCTGTATATTTTAGTTCACCCTTTCCGTCGATGACAAAAGGGGGAGAAGTTTGAAATTGATTATCTATTCAATTGACTATATGCACCATATGCTTTTAATTGTTATAATTTATCTGTGTGCATATATTGAGGGGGAGTTCCAGCATTCACTTGCCTACTATGTCACTCCACACACACATCATAATCAATTTTGTTTGTCATCATAAAAAAGGGGGAGATTGTAAGTCCAATGGTCTACTCTCCTATCTTGTTTTGATGATTCTAAACATAATTGATTATAGTTTTGAATACTAATCAATTTGCCTTGAAGTGTTGTGTTTAAGATATGATTGATCATTGAAGAAACCAACACACTACATGGTCATGCTTGAAGATGTATCACACAAGAGTCAAAGGAGCTAAGTGAAGCTCACATCATCTCTCAAGCAAGCATACACAAGATGGAAGATTAATTGAAGACCAAGACTAAAGAGAAGTTGAAGGTTACATATGTATCACTGTACATCCTCTCTCTTCAGATTTATAAGTCAAGGCAAGGTTTTTTAAAGAGTTTTCAAAAACACCTAAGAACTAAAATGGTTTAGTGAATGGTTATGTGGTGGACCAACATGTTGGAACCCTCATAAACATTCCAAATTTATCATAGGAATTGAGTTTCAAAAGCCCAAAATCAAACAAGCAATAAAAATAAAAAGTCTGCTGATTTTTAGGCTTCTCGGAACTCCGAGATTTTTCTCGGAGCTCCGAGCTCGGAACTCCGAGAGTTCCCTCGGAACTCCGAGAGTTCCCTCGGAACTCCGAGAAATGGTCCAGTAGAATTTTTTCTTCTTCTGGCCGTTCTCTCGGAACTCCAAGAACTGTAGACACCCTCATTTTGCTCCACTTTAATCAACAAAGAAGTTAGTGTTTTTCTATCGGTTTTCCAGTGTTTTCTATTTCCGTGTCCTTCTCTGATATTTTCTCGATCTTTTCAGTCATTTCTGTCATGTTTTGCATTTGTCCGCCAGGTGTTGAGAAGGGTTATTCACAAGAATCTAAGCAAGAGAGAATTTGGACCCACTGGGTGGGCTCGCATTGAGCATTTCGATTGGAATGGGATCAAGCAGGTGTGCCCTGCATTGATATTCATGAAAAATATGAGTTTTGAACTTATTTCGATCCAATGAATAAAACCGTCTTTATGGAGGATCCATATATGTTTTGGTCAAATATGCAATGGGGTTCACCAAGTGCCGGTTTAGATCATCCCATGGGAATGATTCGGGACAAACCAGTTTACATCGTAACCCATTAATCGAACGGTTTTGATCATCGTATGGAAATGACTTCATGGGGGAGGTAATCCATTCGTGCGCCCAACAATTGGAGGGTCCTGATCATCTCACGAAAATTATATTGGGGTAGTAGGGCTACAATTACTTTACGTTACAACTGATTACATGGATGGCTTTGATCAGCCAATGGGAATGGTTTTAGACACAACCGATTGTCATTGTGACCGATCAAGTGAGCGGTGTGGATCATTTTATGAAAAACGAATTGGGGGTGCTATAACACGTATGGGAATCTACCTCACTCGTTTGGAATTTAGTGGAAATAATATATTCTTAGAAGTCAAGATATTCTTGGATATGGGAAGTGACAAAAGCATTACTAATTTGATTAAGGGAAGTTGGCCCTGCAAGAAACATTCTCTTTCCATATAGGAAAGTGGCTCACGTGGCAACTCTTCTCTCTCTCACCATCTTTATAAGATAGTAACTTTCTCCTTTACTCATATTGAGGTGCTAAAAATAAAGAGAAGGCCATCCAAATATCATAAAAGGAAAGGGTTATTCGGTGGATGGAATATATAGAAAAGGAAAGCCTCAATTTCTTTCTTAGTACTAAAAAGGGCAAGCCTTTGAGAAAAAGATGGAAACGTAGGCTGCTGGGATAAGAGGTGAAGGATTGTTTTTTTTTTGGTTGCTAAGAATAAATATGGAAAGCTTCTGTATAGATTTGGTCTCAGCTCTCTCTCGGCTCTCGGACAAGAAAAAGAATATAGAACAGCAACTCTCGAGAGCTCGGTCGCTCTCACTCCTTCCATCTCCACAGTTTTCTCTCACTCCCTCTGTCTCTCCCTCTCTCGATCCCTCAAGCTCTGTTTCTTTCTCTCTTGATCACACTCTCCACGACTCTCTCATCTTTCTCACCCAAACTCTATAAAAAAAAAAATAAATAATAAGAAAAACAGAGTGTCTGTTTTTTGAGAAAAAACGAGAAAAGAAAAAAACAGAGTATTCCTCTTCATATCTCTCCCTGTTTTTCTTTCCCTCTCTATATCCTTGTGTTACTCCCTCTCCCTCTCTTCCATCACTCTGTTTCTCATCCCCTCTCAACAGAGAAGCAAAACATCCTCTCGCGATCTCTCCATCTCTCTGTGCCTATCGCACTCTCTCTCTATCTTTGTCTCTCTCAACAAACAGAGTCTCCCATTATCTCTCTCTATCTCTCTATCTATCTCTTTCTCTCCCTCTCTACAATAAAAAAAAAGCAAAGAAAGAAAAAGAGAAAGAAAAGACATTGGAGTGCACGTCGGCAGACCTTATCAGATTATCAAGCTCTTAGATTCGGCGAGGATTTCGACTAAAGGTAGGGTCTTTATTCTCAGATTTTTTCAGAATTATTCGATATTTTTTTATATATTTTTGCATGGTTTTAACATTAAATTGTATTTAATTCAATATTATATGGGCGTGCTAAATTCATGACTTACCTGAGTGTTTCAAGTCCGATCCGTCTCAAAATTTAATACGCTGATCTATTTGAATAGACTAAAAGAACTGTCGGATCGGATTGAACATTGGACCAAAGGATTTCGAAAATTTGAGTGAAGAATGGAATTTTATTTAAAATAATGACTGAGAAATTAAGAAATTGGAAAAAATAGCTATCTCAGGATGATTTATTTTTTGGAATATTAAATTTTTTTTATGTTCATCATATCAGAACAATGTTAAAGGATATTTTCCGAAGTCGTAATTTTCTCAAAAATCATGTTTTAAAAATAGAAAACTCTTCAAAAATATCTTTTTGAAGAAGAAAAATGGAAAATATACTAAATAGGTTCCAAAATTAATGAAATTTTAGTGGGAAACTAATATGGTACTGATACATTCTACCATGAATTTTTAAATATTTTTGGATTTTAGTTGGTATATTATTTGATGCTTTCTTTGAAAACAATCAGATTGTTTGAGATTTATTACTAACATCAAATCACAATTAAAATTCTCACAATTTTTACAGTAGTCTTATATTCCATATTTCATGCTGCTGTAAAATTTTCAATTGATTTAGAATTTGTTTCCTAAGTGATGTAGTGTAAATTCATAATCTGGTCTGAAAATTCAAAAATCCGAAATTGATAGTAAATAGTATCTAAAATTCATGAAAATCTCACAGCATACTTTTTTTACTCATATCGTATTACTGTAGAAATTTTGATGAATTTAGATGTTTAGTTCTAATAGTTTCTGTGTTATTTTAACAATCTGGTCGTATTGTTATTAAATCAGAAATTAATAGGAGCTTAATATAAAAATCTGTAAATTTTTTCCAGTAAGCTACATTCCTTCATATCTTGTTTCTGTAGAAATTTCAGTTTATTTCGAATTTATTTGCAATAAGTTCACTTGTAAAATCACTTATGCGGTC
The DNA here is from genome assembly GCF_043159265.1 of Tasmannia lanceolata. Lineage (NCBI taxonomy): Eukaryota > Viridiplantae > Streptophyta > Magnoliopsida > Canellales > Winteraceae > Tasmannia > Tasmannia lanceolata. The sequence continues at coordinate 27,702,549 of NW_027518684.1, read as the reverse complement.
TGAAATTGATAAAATCCACTAAAAATTGAAATTAATTAAAAATCCTTATGAAAATTTCTAAAGAACCTTAAATTTTTGTCACATATTTAGTCTTTAATCCATTGAAACAGAAATCTTAGGAGTCTTAGATTTCCCTTGTAAAATGGCCATAGCGTCCATAATCGTATCCCAATTGCAATCGATCCTTGACAATTTGAGTATTTAAGTTATAGCATGTTATTGGTTCCGAGGTGTACTGTCCACGGAAATCCTGAGAGATATTCCAGGTAATAAGGTGCTATAACTTAAGTATTAAATTGCATAAGGGAAGAGCGCACGATTCCCTTCCGTGGATGCCATTCGAGGCCGAAATTTGTGAACCGTAGAACCTTTGGTATTCCTTAAATGTTCAGAAACCGAAAATCCTTGAAATCTGAAATTCATTAACTTCAAGAACTCGAATCGATTTACTCCATGTCTTTGGCACCGTTGGATGGCGGTTTCCATCGTAAGAACCATTAGAGCCCTATTTAGGAACACTTACGTCATGTCGTGTCCTAAGTTTTAGGGAGTCCTAGAGTTAGGAGTCCAGCCTCATCACGGACGTTTGCTATGGATAGCAACCGTGCCATAGGTCTAGTTACACTAGTCACCCAAATTTTTTTAGGACAAGCCTAGTTACCTAGGATGTAGGTTAACCTGCATTAGTCTAAGGGACAACTTGCACTTAGATAGGATCATATAGCATCTTAGATGAAATCCTAGGATAATAAATCTTCAACTTGAATTAAATAACTTCTCTTAAAACTGTTAAAACAGTCAATCCAGTCTAGATCGGTGTCTTAGTTGAGTTAGGCATAAGTAGCTTAGCTTAGGTGCACCGAACTACGTCGACTCTGATCCCAGTGAGGCTTGGGTACGTAGGCAGCTTGGATGCTTGATAGCATACCAATCACGAGTCGGCTCCACACATAAGTGAGGTTTTGTACATTAATCCTTAAATTAAAAGTAATTAAATCACTTAGGACTTTTCATGAAATTAGAAGTTTAGGAGAACTTTCACTTAGATTGAATTCAAACAAATTAAGAAATCAACATACATATTTAGGATCTACATTGAAATTAGATCATAGGATGCATGTCACATAGTTAGCACACTAACATAGAGTTAAATGAGCCATTTAAAAGAAATTCAAAAGAGTTAACTTTTGGAATTGAAGACCGATTATCGGGCAGGAATAGTGCATGTGGTGGATAACTCCCCATACCTTCCATCCTTGTAACCAGGTAATGAGTCTAGATTTCTGGTTAATTATGGGTCCTAGATCCCACATCTAGGTGGCGACTCTGTCACTCTCTTTTGGGTGAAATTCGGATTACCTTAGTGATCCCAAGTTCACATAAAAGATGAATTAAAATCAATAATAAAAGAGCACACGCCAATCGCGTGGGTACGAGAGACCAAGAGAGAGCGTGGAGGCTCGCGCCTCACCCCTCTCGCGGGATTGGGTCCCACAAGAACCTCGCGACAGCTGAGAAAAGAGCCGTTGGGATTTGAATTAATTTGTGGTTTTTTATATCAACACCCCCAAACGGTCATATTTTGATGAGAGGCTATATATACAACATCAAGAGGATTATTTCCTCTCTCTTCAACATTTGAAAAACTTCCTTAAGCCTTCAAACACACTTGCAACCCATTTGAGCTTAAGAATTTATTTTTCCAAAACTTGCCTTGCAACTTGCAAATCTTTTGAGTTTGGATTTAGGGCTTTCACTTGCAGCCACTATTCAAGAGCAATCAAGGAACTACAAAGTGCATCAAGCTTTCAAGAGAAGCCAAGCTATTCAACTTCTATTTCTTGTAAAGGTGGCTAGGGCATCCTACCTTAATACCCTAGGGAGCATCGCTTAGAACTCGACGAAGAAGGATAGTCGGTGTAAAGGTGTAAGGGCATCCTTATTTAATATCCCTTGGAAGTGTAATCGCCTCGTAGCCGGGCATCGTGGAGGTCTCACAATAGTGGAAAACCTTAAGGACGATCTTAAGAAGAGTGGAGTAGGGCTTTGCCCGAACCACTATATATCGGTGTGTTCTTTCTTGTTCTTGCACTTTCATTCTTATTTTGGTTTGGCATTTCATTTTGTCTTTAATCTTATTTGCACTAACCAAAATTCTAATCAAGAGAAGAAAAATTAAATTAGGTTTAATACTTAAATTTTCAAAAGGCATAATTTAGTGTTAAAATCAATTCACCCCCCTCTTATTAATTTCACAGTTATTGTAGGAGTCATGGGTCAGTTAGTGGGTAGTTGTTTTCTTTGTAATGTATTTGAACTAATGGAATGAGAGGGAAAGGGGAATCTACAGCAAGAAAACCTTTTCTCTGGCATGGAGAAAACCAGGAGGTGATCCCCCTCGAAGTGGATTTGTATATGTTTCTGTTTTTTATTTTTAAGAAGGATTGAGAACCTAACATGCTGCCGGCGATAGGGTATTCCGACCGGCGGTATTCTGGCATGGATGTGTAGTTCATCCCGAGACGAGTCTAACGGGACAAACGGAACATTGATCCGATGTCTATGGACTTTCTGGCGTTAAATCGAAGTTTTTGTGTTTTTTTGGAAGAAGTTACAGAAATAATAATATTTTATTACCGTGGAAGACGATGAACAGTGTTTATCGTTTAAAAGGGCATAAATAATTATACTGACACTCCCTGTTTTCATACTGGCACTCCACCCATTTTTCGAATTCGGATTACCAGTACACTGATGATGAAGATGATCACTATGAAGTACAATGGTAGTGGTGGTGTGAGAGAGCACATTATGCAAATGAATTACATGGCCTCCAAGCTAAAGAAAATGAACATGGAGATCTCTGAGGGTTTCCTTATTCATTTCATCATGACAACTCTTCCTGCGCAGTTTACTCCATTTAAAATTAATTACAATACGCAGAAAGAGAAGTGGGAAATGAGTGAACTCATAGCCATGTGTGTTCAAGAAGAAGAGAGGTTGAAGACCAAGCAACCTGACAGTGCTCATTACACTATAAAGGGAACATTAAAGGGTCACTTCAAGAAGAAATCCAAAAAGAAGGGCTTTGGGAAAGACAAGAAGAAGGTAGAAGGTGGTTCGGCTCAACAGGGCTTGACCGGTGGGATGAAAAGTCGCATTATGTGCCATTTCTGTAAAAAACTTGATCACATAAAGAAAGAGTGCTCCAAGTATGAAGAGTGGCTGCATAAGAAAGGTAATCATTCAATTTTTGTTTGTCATGAATCTTTTCTTGTAGATGCTCTTAGAAATACCTAGTGGATAGATACAGGATCAACTATTCACATCTCGAATTTCTTGCAGGGCTTTCAAGAGAAACGGAGACTGGGGAAAGTGGAGCGAACCATTAAGATGGGAAATGGAGTAGAAGCAAACGTCAAGGCTATTGGCACTTTTCATCTTGTATTAGATAGTGGCTTCATTATGTATTTGGAAGATACATTTTATGTACCTGCCATGAGCAGGAACCTTATATCTGTATCCAGACTTGATTCCTCTGGATTTGAATTTAACTTTGGGAATAAAGGTTTTACATTACTCCATGATTCTAATGTTGTTGGTTCTGGTCCCCTTGTGGACAATCTATATATGATTAATTTAGATAGCTTGTTTGCACATTCTCTGTATCCATTCATGTGAATGAGGAAATCAGTTACTGTGGCAATAAACGGGGTCAAGTTGATGAAAACTCTTCCAGTTTGTGGCATAAGCATTTAGGCCACATTTCTGTTAGTCGTTTGGAAAGACTGGTTAAGGATAGAGTTCTTCCTTCTCTCAACTTTTCTGATTTCAAGATTTGTAGGCAGTGTCTTAAGGGTAAACAAACCAAAACTAGTAAGAAGGGTGCCACTAGGAGTACCGGCCAATTAGAAGTTATTCACACTGATATCTGTGGGCCATTTCCGACTCCTGCCATAAGTGGCGAGAGATATTTCATTACCTTTATTGATGACTTTTCACGTTTCAGCTACGTCTATCTCATCAAAGAAAAGTCGGAAGCACTGGATACCTTTAAGATCTATAAGGCTGAGGTTGAGTTACAACTTGACCGGAAGATTAAGGTTGTGATATCCGATAGAGGTGGGGAGTACTATGGCAGATACTCTGATATGGGCTGAAGTCCAGGTGCATTCGCGCTTTACCTACAGGAGAACGGTATTGTCGCTCAGTACATGATGCCAGGTACACCTAAGCAAACTGGTGTTGCTGAGAGACGAAACCGTACCCTTTTGGATATGGTGAGGAGCATGATATGCAATTCACCATTGCCTGAGTCCTTGTGGGAAGAAGCATTGAAAACAGCCTTTCATATTCTAAACCGTGTACCGAGTAAAGTTGTGGCTAAGACCCCTTATGAGGTATGGGTTGGTAAAAAGCCTAAGCTAGGATATTTGCAAGTTTGGGGCTGTATGGCTGAAGCCAAAATATATAACCCACAGTTGAAAAAGTTAGACCCTAGGACAATCTCTTGTTACTTAATAGGTTACCCTGAACGGTCTAAGGGTTACAGGTTCTATAGTTCTACTCATAGCACCCGGATTGTAGAGACGAGATACACTGTATTCTTAGAGGATGGTGATCTCAGTGGGAGTTCTGTGCCTAGATCATTTAATTTTGAGGAGAACCGGATCCTTGTTCCAATACCGATAATCCAATAAAGAGTGGTGCCGATGCCTCCACCTGAGGATATTGGTACACCAGATGGCACATTAGAGGTTCCACCCTACATTCCTGATGCTCCAGTGACGATTGTCGCTGAGCAGCCTATGCGTAGATCACAAAGAGAGAGGAGGTCAGCCATCTTAGATGACTATGTTGTCTATCATAACGAGTGTGACTATGACAGTAAAATGGATAATGATCCACTTTCATTTGGTCAGGCCATGAATAGTGATCGATCAACTCAATGGCACGAAGCCATGAAGAATGAGTTGCTCTCGATGGAAAAGAACTGTGTCTGGGAACTCACTGAGTTACCTAAAGGGGTCAAGCCTATAGGCTTACTTGGGTCTTCAAAACCAAAAGAGACTCCAAGGGCGGTATTGAGAGATATAAGGCCAGACTAGTCGCTAAGGGGTTCACTCAAAAAGAGGGAATAGACTACAAAAGGACTTTCTCTCCAGTGTTAAGGAAAGACTCTTTGAGGATAGTCATGGTGGCTCATTATGACTTAGAGTTACACTAGATGGATGTGAATACTGTATTTTTAAATGGTGATCTTCATGAGGATGTCTATATGATTCAGCCTGAAGGTTTTAAGGCTGAAGGTGAGGAGCACCTAGTCTGTAAGCTTAAAAAGTCCATTTACGGACTTAAGCAGGCTTCTAGGCAGTGGTATCTGAAATTTCATGAGGTAGTGTCTAGTTTTGGGTTTAAGCAAAATGATGTAGATCAATGTATATATCTTAAGGTTAGTGGAAGTCGATTCATTATCCTAGTGTTATATGTTGATGATATACTACTTGCCAGTAGTAATCTAGGCATGCTGAAAGAAATAAAATAATTCCTCTCAAGGAATTTTGATATGAAAGATCTTAGTGAAGCTTCCTATGTCATAGGAATTGAGATTCATAGAGATAGGACTCGAGGATTGCTGGGATTATCTCAAAAGGCCTATATAGAGAATGTCCTCAAAAGATTCAGCATGGATAAGTGCTCCCCTAGTCTTGCCCCCATAGTTAAGGGTGATTAGTTCAGTTAATTACAATGTCCCAGGAACACACTGGAACAGGATGATATGAGAGAGACTCCTTATGCTTTCGCTGTTGGTAGTCTCATGTATGCTCAAGTCTGTACCCGTCCAGATATTGCATTTGCAGTTGGCATGCTTGGGAGGTACCAAAGTGACCCAGGTCTGAATCACTGGAAGGCAGCCAAAAAGGTTATGCGTTACCTACGAGGGACTTCAGATTACATGCTCACATTTAAGAGATCGGATGGCCTTGAGGTAATTGGCTATTCTGATTCCGACTTCGCTGGGTTGTCGGGACACCCATCGGTCCACTTCTGGTTATATTTTTATGATTTCAGGAGGACCTATTTCATGGAGAAGCGTCAAGCAGAGAATGACGGCTTCATCCATTATGAATGCAGAGTTTATTTCGTGTTCGGAGGCTTCAGCTCAGCCTTATGGCTGTAGAATTTTATTTCGGGGCTTCATTTGATTGATTCTATTGAGAGGCCACTGAAACTTCTTTGTGATAATTCCGCTGGGGTTTTCTTTTCCAAGAACAACAAGTCTGGAGATGGCTCAAAGCATATAGATCTAAAGTATCTTGTTCTGAGGGAAAGAGTTTAGAATCAGCGTATATCTGTGGAATACCTAAGCACTGCACTTAAGTTGGCGGATCCCTTGACTAAAGGCTTGTCACCAAAGCTCTTCAAAAAGCATGTAGCACGTATGGGATTGGTTGACACTTTTGATAGCCTATGATAGTGGGAGTCTGCATTAGGTATTGAAGTACACTATTGTGATCACATTGTATTTTATGATTCTGATATATTATGATTATTTTCTACAGCTCCATTTTGTGCACATTATGTAGATGGATTGTTAATAAGAGGTAGAATGTTTGTATGACTGTTTTGGGCTATGTTTACATCTTATCCATGCATGCTTTTAAATTCATGTTGGTAAGAATTACTAATAATATAATCGTGGGGTAGGCTATTGGGTAGAGTTGGTGACCCAATGGTTACATGGTTTATTGTTGATAGTTTTTGCTAAATGGAATGTTGTGTTTATTATCTAACTAACTTAAAGTTATGATCCTTATGTTTTGGCTCAAAGATCTTGCTAGCCAAGTGAGAGAATGTTAGGAAATAATCCTAACGGTGGATGTGGCTTTTGCAAGATCGATGGCCGAGATCATTTGGTTAGTTAATAGCTTTTGTGAAAAGGCACTTTGTGAAAAGACTTTTGAGAAAAGATGTAAACGTTAGATAGAGACGTTTAAGAGAAGGGTCAGCATGATGAGGAGTTGCATCCCTTCCCTCAAACGTCTATAAAAGAAACTCTCCGGTCCCTGCTTACACACAAGTATTCTTTTCCAATTCTCTTAGAATCCACGTCTAAGAGAAAGACGAAAACAGTCCTCATCATTGTCTGTTGTGGAACAAGGAGATATACCGAAGTGGAACCATTTCAAGAGAGAAGAAAACAATATCCATGGCTTCTGGTATGTTCTTTTACTATTTCAATTTCAATCCATATGGTTAACTGTGATTTTCTCAAAGTTGGATCGCCAAGATCCGTTGCCAGTGTTCCTATTGTGTTGAACACTAACAACCGGCCCACTAAAGTGGTTGCCTCCTAATTCAAGCCATTGAAGCAAAGACGCATTGGATAATGAGATTGGAAAGTGTCCTGTAGATATGTTCACGGCTAGAAGCAGAAATTGGAGTTTAGGGAGAGAGATTCCTATGTGAGATGGAAGGCTCCCATATAGTTGGTTCTCTCCCACACGAATGTTTACTATAGACGAGATATTATGAAGAGAGGAAGGAATGGTACCGGATAGTTTATTTTCATATAGATCAATGGATACCAAGCTCTGAATTTGGGCGAGTTCATCTGGGATGCTACCCTCCAAGTGGTTGGACCATAGAATAAGATAAGTGAGAGATGAAAGGTTCCCCAGTGGCAGTGAAGGTGGAATGCTTCCTATGAGAAACTTAACGCCTGCTGTGAGTTGCTTGAGATTCTTGAGCGTGCCAAGCTCGAAAGGAATTTTTCCTGTCGGATTGTTGTTCCCCAAACCAATAGCTTGGAGGTTCATACAGCGGCTGAGATTGGCTGGAATTTCCCCGCCAAGGAATTGTCGCTCATATTTGAAATCTCAATCTGAATAAACCGCTAATTTCTTGGGATATTTGGCAGATGAAGCTGTTGTATTGGAGGCTGATTTCTCTAAGGAAAGTGAGGTTGGATATGGAGGGAGATAAAGAACCCCCCAATTTTTGCCCACTAATTAAGGTCCAAAACGGTGACCCTTTGATGGTGACGACCGCAAGTGACTCCTTTCCATTTGCAAAAATTAAGAGAATGGTTCCATGAGCTCAAAGCTCCAAGAGGATCACTACTTATCGCATGCTTGAAGGCAAGCAAAGCCATTCGATCAGTTTCATTTCCTAGTAAGGAGGTGCAAAAGACAAGATTTGCGAAGAGAATAAAAGACCAAAAGACACAAAGAGTCATACCTGGTAGCTCCATTTGGGCGAGAGCTCTTCTAGTGTCACCGAGCAAATACATGTTATTTCATATATATAGAGAAGTGTAGATGCATTTCCTCCTTATCACTTTGACACAAGAGCCACTACTTAAGTCCTAGCTTCTTTCTTGACTTGAGTTGCCGTATGAGCCATGGCAGGAGCTGCTGTCTTGGTCTATGTAAATATAGTGCTTAGCAAAATTAATAGATACAATTACTGCCATGTGAGATTTTTCCCATTGTGGGTCACGAAGACTATGAGAGCTAGGCTATTCCCGACAATGAAATTCTTATCTTTAATAGGAATCGGGCATTATGATGAAAAATATATCAAAATAAGACAGAGTCACATGCAAATGAGAACTTGACATGAATGTTGTGTGTAAATTTGTGGGTGTGGTTACCAATTCCTACTCTAAAATGACAAATAACACTTATTCCAAAGGAAATATCCATACATCTCCTCTTATCCCTTCCGCACAAGAGCCACTAGTCCTCGCTTCCTTGACTTGATTTGTCGTGTGTAAGCATTATGCATAATTCGGCATAGTTAATAGCGTTGGAATTAATTCAAACGGTGACTAAACTTGTGGGGCCCACTCAAGCCACCCCAAGTTGATCTTATCTAAGAAAGCCAAGAGTCCTTTTACTTCTTTAAGTCTATCTTTATTATTTATCCTTATCTACTGTGAGAGTTTGGTTAGGAGTGTGAAAAGTAGAATCATATCACTGTTTGTTGTTGGAAATATTAGCCACAACTATATAAAGAGTAGTTCGGATGTTTTTTGATTGAGATGAATAAAATCATAAACTTTGAGAAAAAAAGGAAACACCTCCTCTATTCTTCTATTCTATCTTTGTTTCGTATTTTATCCTTGTTGAAATCCAACAAATAGATCCCCTAAGAATGATCTCATATTCAATAGTTAAGAACCTTAAATATTCAGACTTTTTCCCTTTATGAAAGCCACACTCACAGCGAAATTCTCATATTCAAGAACCCTGTTACAATAATATCTTTAAACAAAAAAATTATATAATCTAATTATATATAAGTAAAGCTGAATGTCGCACAACGTGATGCTGCCATGTGGCACCCCTCTATACATGCAACTTCTGCGTATAGTCCGTCTAAAGAGAAAGGGTAATATACACCGCACTTCAGTGTATATAAAAAGTAGCTATATTTTTTGCACCTTCCTTATTTTTTGTTCTCACTCACATTCGAATTTCCAACAACCCCACAAAATCTCTCCCCTCTAGAAACGTGTGAAGGAGGAATCCCCATAAACTTTCTATTTCAAGGTATTTATAGATTTTGGAAAAGTAGGAAACTAGACGTATGAGAAACTGACATGTGTGGCTGTGTGGCTGTGTGTAAGTGTGTGGATGGCAATCCAAGCCCCTACGGCTGGAGGTGAGGCCATGAAAGTCATAATAAGTTTACGCAGGAAAATAATTCAAACAAGACATACGATAAATTGACATGTGTGCCTGTGCGTAAATGTATGGGGGCCAATCCCACCCCCACCGGCAGGGTGGGGGTATGAAAGTCATAATAAGTCTTTACGCAGAAAAGAAATTCAAACAAGACATACGAGGATTTGACATGTTACCTGTGTGTAAACGTGTGGGTGGCAATCCCAACCCCTAGGACGGGGGGTGGGATTTTGGATTCGTTCAGAAGCCAAATCGATCGCAGATTGAAGTGTCTTGAAGAGGAAGAAGAGCAAATTACAGCAGTGCTATTCTCACAGGAAAACATCAGAGTTTTGGCAAAATTACCCAAAAATTGGTATTGTTGCGGTTGTATACCCGATTATCTCCATCTTGTTGAAAATATATTTTAATATTTTATGAGGGGAGATTAGCGATTTGTGAGGTAACTTTGTATCACTTTAGTTACATTATTGATCTCTCCATGTTTGCAATGCCTCAAATCTTTGTTCAAAATGTTATTACAGTTCCCAGAAGGCTCTCACAAGCCACTTAAAAAAGAAAAGACAAGCTATCTAGAACCGCAAATAAGAATACATGGTCAAAATGTCATGTTATGTCATATACTGTGGAATTCAATTCGGGCTTTCACCATATACACTTGCCATGGTCCCTAGCAAATCCCATATATATACAGTACGATGAAATGAAATTGGGAGAAAGAAATCATGTATCCAACCCAAATGGAGCTACCAGGTACGACTCTCTGTGTCTTTATGTCATTTATCCTCTATTCAAATCTCATTTTTTGCATGTCCACCACCACTTCCATACGAGGAAATGAAACTGATCGATTGGCTTTGCTTACTTTCAAGAATGGGATAAGAAGTGATCCTCTTAACGCCTTGATCTCATGGAACAATACTCTTCATTTTTGCATGTGGAATGGAGTCACTTGCAGTTACAAGCATCAAAGGGTCACAGTGTTGGACCTTAGTGGGCAAAATTTGGCGGGTTCTATATCTCCCTCTATATTCAACCTAACCTTCCTTAGGGAAATGTACCTCCAAGAAAACAACTTCAATGGCCAAATTTCCCAATAAATTCGCCATTTATTCAGATTGCGATATCTTAATATGAGCTTCAATTCCCTTGAAGGGGAAATTCCATCAAATCTCAGCAGTTGTATGGACATCCAAAAATATGATTTAGCGAACAACAATCTGACGGGAAAAATCCCAGTCGAGCTTAGCACTCTCAAGAATCTTCAACAATTGTTTCTTGGATATAATTTTCTCACAGGAAGTATTCCACCTTCTCTCGGGAACCCTACATCTCTCACCATTCTTTTCCTACGTTCCAATCACTTGGAGGGAACCATCCCTTATGACTTGGCCCGAATTCGGAGCTTGGAAATAATTTCTCTTTCTACAAATAATCTATCTGGCACCTTCCCTTCCTCTCTTTATAATCTCTCGTCTCTCGTGGAACTTGCTGTGGTGTAAAACCAACTATATGGTACCCTTCCAATTGACCTAGGAATCTCTCTACCTAGACTCCAAATTTTTGTTTTAGGAGGAAACCAATTTACAGGCAACTTTCCAATCTCATTATCCAATGCTTCGCGGCTTCAAGCAGTTGAGTTAGCAAACAACCACTTTAGTGGGCTTGTGCCTGAAATTTTTTGGAAGCCTAAAGGATCTGCGTAGCCTCGTGTTATCAGGTAACCAATTTGGGACTGGAAAAGCCAATGACTTGGGTTTTATCACTTCAATGACCAACTGTAGTAAACTACATTGGTTGATGCTACAAGAAAATCGTTTTGGTTGCATAATTCTTAGCTCAATAGCCAATCTCTCGACTCACCTGAGTTGGCTGGAACTAGGAAAAAGTCCAATTTTTGGAAGCATCCCTAGTGACATTGGAAATCTTGTTAACTTACAGGTACTGGGTATATATGAAACATTCATCATGGGTTTCATTCCAAGTTCAATTGGGAAGCTGCAGAGCTTGCAAATATTGCACATTTCAGGAAATCGGTTGTCAGGGCAAATCCCATCCTCTGTTGGCAATATTACTCAATTGAACAAACTCTACGTACAAGGCAACAACCTGCAAGGAAGCATACCTTTAACTCTTGGAACCTATCATAATCTTTTATTATTATTGCTTGCTGAAAATAAGCTTCATGGTACCATACCAAAACAAGTTATGGGACTTCCTTTGCTATCAATTGGACTTAATTTGTCTGGAAATTCTTTTGCTGGCCCCCTCCCATTGGAAGTGGGTGACTTGAAAAATCTACTGATTTTGGATGTTTCTAAGAACAAATTGTCAGGTGAAATTCCATGTACTCTTGGGAATTGTGAGAGCTTAACAGCACTTTATATGGACACCAACTCTTTTGAAGGGACCATTCCTCCTTTTTTTCAGTAATTTTAAACATATTGTATCCCTTGGTCTCTCACACAATAAATTCTCTGGGAGAATTCCAACATATCTTGACTCTTGAGAGGTCTCAGTTTTTGAAGCATCTAGTCTTGTCTTTCAATAATTTGGAGGGTGAAGTACCAATACAAGGGGTCTTTAGAAATGCAAATGATATTTCAGTAATTGGAAATCACAATCTTTGTGGCGGTATCCCAGAATTAAAGGTGGATCCATGCCCCATTCTAGATAATGAGAAGAAAGGAAAATCACTTGTTTCTAAAGTGATCATCCCAGTAGCAAGTGTGGGTTTATGTTTGATTTTCTTATTGTGTGCCAGTGCAGCTCTTTACTGGTTAAGAAAGGCAAGGAAGAAACCATCTTCCACAACTTCTATAGAGGGTCAGCATTTAAAGGTTTCCTACGCAGAGCTCTTTGAAGCAACAAATGGATTCAGTTAAGCCAATTTGTAGGTGTAGGAAGTTACAGAGCAGTGTATAAGGGAATTCTTGAGCATGAAGAAAATGTTGTTGTCGTGAACGTTCTTAGCATCGAAGAGTTTCATAGCTGAGTGCAAAGCACTTAGAAACATTCGTCACCGAAATCTTGTCAAGATCATAACTTCTTGCTCAAGTACAAATTTTGGAGGTGATGATTTCAAAGCCCTTGTCTTTGAGTACACACCAAATGGGAGTCTAGAGAGGTGGTTGCATCCAAAACTAGACGAGGAACATCAATTGAGGATTTTGAACTGTATTGAGAGACTAAACATAGCAATTGGTGGTTTCAGCTCTTGATTATCTTCACCACCATTGTCATACACCAATCGCTCATTGTGGAATCATTCGCAACTCCTCTGAAGATCCAATCATCACAATTGGATTAAAGGGAACTATTGGGTACATTGCTCCAGGTAACAATTTTGTTAGTTTCTTCAACCTTCTTATTTTCAAATGAACATCATGAAAACAGGACAAATGTAAATTTTGAAAATGCTATTCCTAAAATATTTTTGTCCAATTTTCCAATTATACTTATGTCCAATTTTTTCAATTATATTAAATTTTACTTTAGTTCCTCGAGTCTTTAACCATCTACCCATTGATTGGAAGCAATGGCAATCATTTATTTCATTGAGCCAAATTGATTATCTTCGGTCCATATATAGTTTATGCCTGCTTATGCATTATTTGCTTTCCTCAATACTCAAAACCTTTCAATGCTTTTAAGCGGAAATTTTCCCCTTTGTGTTTCTAAAAACCAAATCTCCTATTTTATTTTAGTTTCTAAATAGTATCTAGCTTCCTTTCTCATAACAAAAGTATAAGAGAAGTGTGAAATTGTAGAATATTGGACAGGTGGCCATGTGTCCATATCTGACGATGTATACAGTTATAGGATTCTTTTATTGGAGTTATTCATTGGAAAGTGCCCCACAGATGACATGTTTAAGGATGACATAACACTTCGCATATTTGTTGAGTTGGCTTTGCCTGAAAGAGTGTAGACACCCCATTTTGACCAAGCCCTAAAATCCCCAAAGTCGAATAAAACTCATGGAGTTGAATAAAATTTTGAGAAAGTGGGTCCAAATGAGGAGAGAGCCTGAATTTTTACCAATCCATTGTATTCCTTAGTTGGTGCAAAACTCCCAAAAGATTGTCATAACCCCAAGGAATGCGCCCGCAAAATTTTGCGGAAATCGAGTGAGAAATGGCAGACAAGACGAGCCAAATTCGTGCGCTCATCAAGGGTGGGTTTTGATGCGCTTATAGGATATGGGTGTGCCAATATCATCCCCAAAACCTACCTATATATGGCAAAGAGAGGGGAGAGAAGCCCTAATTTTCCTTTTCACCCTTGTTAGCTGCAAGGAGAAAAAAAAAATAGAGAGGGAGAGAGCCAAGCCACCCTCACCACCACCACAGACCATCGACCATCTCCTTCCTAGCCATGTCTGCAAATCCAACCCCATTTTCATCATTTCAACCACCACCTTCACCCCATCTCTGCAACTTCCCACAGCCACCCCACCTCCGATCCAACCCTCCACCACCACAGACCACCGCCTCTGCAGATTTCCTCCACCCCCATACCTTCACCACCACTAATCTCCACACATCAGCCAACACAAAACCCATTTTTTAAAAAAAGGATCGAGAGAGCAGAGGAGAGAAAAGGAAAAAAGAAGAAGAAGAAGAAGCTCCGGCCTCCTTCTCCGGCCGGCAGCCCACCAGAATCCGAGCCACCATCTCCCCCCATTCTATCCCCTCTATTTTCACCTCCAAACCCCTCTCTACCCCCATCTCTACCCAAAACCCATTTTAAAAAAACTCACATCTGTAAAACCCTTTTTTTCAAAACCTCCGGCCATCCTCTTCTTCCTCTCCGTCCAGCCACCCACCGGAATCCGAGCCTCCATAACCCCCCATTTTCTTCTTCATCTCCATCACCCACACCATCCAAATTCTCTTCTCCATCTCAGCCGTTTTCCCCAAAACCCATTTTCGAAAACCCAAACTCTCCCAACTCCGGCTGCGCCTCCACCATTAACGGCCACACCCATCTTCCACTGCCATCTCAGCCAACCTCCACCACCCCTCTCATCTCCTTCCTCCAACCGCCACCTCTGGTAAGGCCCTCTCCATTAATTCCGGCCGGACCACCACCATTTTCACTTCAAACCCTCTTCATTTCTACCCGAATCTGAACCCATCTGCTTCCTCATCCCCAAGAAAGAAACAGAGAGAGAGAGAGAGAGAGAGAGAGAGAGAGAGAGAGAGAGAGAGAGAACCTTCTTCTCCGGCAAGCTGTGCTGGAATCCGGCACCCATTCCGTCATTTCAGCTACCCTAAATCCTCTTCATATCCTCCACCATCAACACTAATATCTTCATATTTTTTTTATCTCTCTATATCCTCTGCAAAATCCGACCGATTGCAATTGAATCGGACCACCAAAGCCTCTTCTTTTTTTTCCTTTGAAACATCAAAAGGCAATTCTCATCTTTTTCTCTTCATCTGGACTTTTAGTGGAGAAGGGTTGAGAGATCAAAAGAAGAGAACAAATCAATAGCTGGAGAGAGGGAGAAATCAAATGGGAGTGGCTGAGAAAGAAAGATCTGAGAAAAGAAGGAAAAAGGTGAGTCCAAGTCTATTCAATACACTCAGGTAAAATTCGAGTTTTCTCTAACTATTCCTCTTCCAATTTTCTCTTTGATGGAATGATGTTTAATACATGATTAGATTTCAGATTGTCTTCTTGTTGTAAAATTGTTTTATCTCGGAAAAGTATAAGCTCAAGTACCATAGAATCTGATCTTGATCCCTGTCTTTGTTTTGCTTGGATTCTATGGTTCTGCAATAATAATATTTGAGCCTCGAGAAGCATAACATCTGGTTCACGGCTTATACAATTATGGAGATTCTTGAAAGCATGAGTTTGTCTAATTTTGATCGATTGATATGTGTTTTATTAGCTCTCATGTTCTAGAACTCTTGGATTCAATTTAGGGGATAATTCATAGTAAAATTCGTAGTCGTTTCTCGCAATTTGTCATGTGAATATTAGATCTGTAGTTTTGGAACATGATTATTGCTTTGGAATAATTTTGTGACTACTAAAGTGGTTTCATGGCTCGTACCCTACATTTGTCTTTCAATCCAGTGATAGAATCTTGGTCATGGTAATCAAATGGGCTTTACAAATTGTATAAACATTATTCCATCAGGTCCATGACTATGGTTGAGCGTTAATTCATATATAAGTATGTATCGATTTACTTGGGCTTGTATTTGTTCTTCATTCATTGAATTGAGCCTGAGCCTGGAGTATGGGAATTTTGGGTTTATGCATTACAATAATTCCAGCGTGTCTTCTTTCTTAGTTGTCTTGGAGATGTTTTCTGTTAATTGTAGTGATGTTCTCTGCATACTCTTCAAATATTTGGACGTGGTGTCTCATGTAGAAATGCATAATCACAGCATTGATAATACTGTTGCATAGCCTTACCCTCTCTCTTTCTATTTTACATAGGAAGTTGAAGGGTATTGATTGTATAGGATCGGTTCTTTCTTTTTATCTTGTATGTCAATTGACCCTTTCCTAGGATTTTCTTCAGCAACGGGTTATTATATTTTTGGGATTTGCTGGGCGAGTTCATGGAAAGCCGTTTTGCTGTCAGCTCTTGTGTGTGAGAACCATAATACATAGATGGCAATTGAGCACATTTTGTTCTATTCATTCAGTCCAAAAGGGGGCAACTGATGTTACATGCAAGAGTTGGTTACGAAATGGCTTTTCGCGAAATCGTCGAGCAAAACCTCTTTCTTGAGAGTAGTTATGTGATGGGAAGCAAGGCGAGCTTGATATCATTATCCAAACACGGTAGCATTCATACCATCTTCCCCTTCCTTTCTTTCCCTTCGCGGGATCCATATATCGCGTTCGGGGGTTTCCTTCGTTTTCGTGTTTTCTTTTGGTTTCAAAATTCCTTTCCCCTGGGTTATGGCTATGACGGAATGCTTCTTGAGCCAACCCCTTCCCTTCCTGCCCTAGAGTCTTCGCAGGTTAAGGGATTTCTTCCTCTTTAGAGTCAGTCATAGAGAGTTTAGGATTCTGTCATATCCCTTGTAGAGTTTAGGATTCCGTCCTTCCATCTTTCAGAGTCAGTCTTCAGCATAGGAGTCAGTCCTTCAGTCTTTCAGGAGTCTGTCCTATCATCATAGGGGTTAGGATTCTGTCCATCCTCTCATCAAGTCATGTGATTTTTACCCGCTCTTGCAGGGTATAGGATGCTGTCCAACCCTTGCAGAGTTGTGATTCTGTCCAATCCCCCCGCAAAGCATAGGATGCCGTCCAACCTTTGCGGGACATCAGGAGTCTATCCTACCCTTATGATTATAGGATTCTGTCCTCTTGTGTCAAAATTTCAAAAACACTTCAAAAAACATCTAAAAACCAAAAATCTCAAAAATCCAGTCATTAGGAGTAGTTAGGAAATTCTATTCCGAACTACGGATGGCTTGATCCCTAGCTGAGGGGTACGTAGGCAGCTCAGGTATGCAGCAGGCATTCTGAGTCCAGTCACCCTTTTTACACCATTTTTACATCACCATTTTTACACCATTTTTACATCACCATTTTTTACAAATATTTCTCGCTATCTGGTCCGAACTACGGATGGCTTGATCCCTAGCTGAGGGGTACGTAGGCAGCTCGGGCTTGCAGCTGGCATCTCGAGTTCAGTAACTTCAAAAACTTCTATAAGCTTCAAAACCTTTCAAGCCTTCCAAAACTACAAAAATTCTTCAAAATAACCTTACCAACAATTTTCAAAAGATCTTCCCATAGAGTTAGGAGTCTGTCCTAGGCGTTTGGGGTGTCTTAGAGTTAGGAGTCTGTCCTATTTGTGTTGATATGCTGAGTCTTGTCGTGTGAGTGTCCTCAGAGTTAGGAGGCCTCAAGTTGTGATCAGTTAGACACTTAGTCGATCCGATGGCTAGACTAGAATGCGCTTAGATAGCCCATGGTTTTCCTTAGGACGCACAGCCTAGTCACACATAGGGTGTAGGGTCCGCTTGCATTAGTTAGGGCATATAGGGAGTCCTAAAAATTACCATTCACTTGAACTTAAGTAATGGCGCAAGAAGCTTTAAAAACTAGTCAGGTCTAGTTGATCGAGTCTAGGATAGCGGTCCTATATGGATAGGCATTGTAGTTTAGCATAGGTCGCCGAACTACGTTGACTCTGATTCTTCCCGAGGCCGGGATACGTAGTGCAGCCAGGATGGATGGCCACCCTGGTCCGAGTCAAGTATCGCATTAGAGTCTAGGGTTTGTCATATTTTATGTTTTTGCTGTGTTTTATTACTTTCCTGTATAGACCTTATACCTTTAGTTGTAGTGTGCATGTGTTTGCCCATCGGAACTTAGACACCAATTAGGCAAGACACTCATAACCTAGCTATTCTTAAGTGCCATGTCTTTCATTTCTTTTGTGTGTGCTTCTTATTCATCTCCGAGACATGCATGATTAGCTAGACGTTATCTCAGGGATATTCGTTCCCATTTCGCATGATTTTCGCCCAAAACTCTTCAAGGTTAATAATAAATGGCATAAGAGACCAGGTACTTGCACTTGGGCGAATTGGGGGCGCCTAACCCCTTCCCCATTCGTCATCAGGTACGGACCTTTTGTATCTCTGGTTATCTGTTGCGACAAAGCATAGCATGGGATCCAGGGCCTACTTCCTTGGATTGCGACTCTTTCTTTGTTTAAGGTGCGTCTCGAATCCGGGCTAGTCCCCGAATCGAGAGGTATCTCACTTTACATCGCAGCTCATGCTGTGAGGGGCACTCTTTCGAGAGTTCCTTGGTGGGGCTCTCCTTCACGTGGATGATCTAGAGACCGTCTGGGGGCTCGTCCCCCCAGCCTCTCTCGGATCGGGGTCCACAAAGAGCAATGGAGATTCTGGATCCGTTACTTCCATTAAAAGACAAGGAAGAAAGAGATGACAATTACGGAGATGATATGCAACAATTACGAGAATGTTTTGTGTTTTTGTTGAGATTGGAGTTGTATGTTCCATAGAATTGCCAAGTGAACGAATGAAAATGAGAGATGTCTAAAGGAAATGTATGCACTTAGGGACAGATTTCATAGGCTTGGGAGGGACAAATTTCTTGGGCTTTATATCGATGGAGAGAGATGAAATATTTCCTAATTGGTTGGTGAAAGTTCACCTTATATCATCAATTACTGAGATATTATTTCTTGGTGTGTCTCTATTCAAAGCTTCCGCTGTAAACTTGTAACTTAGTGTGAGATTACGTGTTTTGTGGGTAATGTTGCAATTTGTAGCTATCACATTTTTTCTCATATATGTATTTTCTCCACTTATTAATACAATGTTATTCTCAGATCTTGAGACTGATGAATGAAAAGTAAGCCCTTCAAGAATAAATTCATTTTCTCATGTTTGTATCTTTGCCTCCTATTAGTATGCTAAGTTCGTTCAATAGGCTCGTTCCCCTGATAGTAAGCCTTCCTTGTGCATTGTGCTCATTGTTGTATGTCAAGTTTCTTATGCGTGTTAGGCCTCCTATACATGTCATGCCTACTATGGGAAACACCATGTAGAAATTTGTTGTGCAAATTGTTAGAGTTTGGATTTGAGAGAAATCTGGCAAATCCTTATTATTTTTAAATTATAATAAAATTACAGATATTATTAATATAATATTTTTAAAAAAGAAAAAGGAAAAATATAACTAAATTTAAAAAAAAAAAAAAAAACTCTTCACTAAAGTTTCTAAAAATACACACTAAAATTTGGCAGTCACTAGAATCAAGTCTTTTTCCTAATTTTATTTACCCATTACCCTTTGCAAAGCATAGACTATTGTTTTAGATGAACAAGTATTATCATATGCCGTCTCCATTATAAGTGGGCTCATAGTGAACCATTCCATAGTGGGTCTCATTGAATGAAAGGTATGAAATATTTTGATGGTAGGTGAATCATTAACAGCGCCATCCATAATTCTTTAAAGAGAAAATGACCAAAAAAAAGGGCTTTTATATGACAATCACTTGTCAAGGGGAGAGAGTTGCAAATGACCAATGTAGAGTTTTTTGGACGATAATGCCCTTCTTGTACGCTTTTCTCTCTCCCTCTCCCTCTCTCTCTCTCGCCCCCCTATCAATTCAAATTACAGGTGATGATTACCTTCAGCTGTTATATTTTTAAAACCCCAAACCACTTCTCTCTCTCTCTCTCTCTTCCGACATTCTCTCTCTGGCACTCTTCTACCTCTCTCGCCGGCCCTCCTTCTCCCCGTCACTGGGACAAAAGAGGGCGCTCCCCACACGGCGGCGTTTTTCTCAGGTTGGTACCCCTCTCACTGTCACTTTCTCCTTCAGTTTTTTCAGTTATTGTTCCCATAAAGTCTAGAAAACCCTAATTTTTTCAGTTATTGGGAACACATTATTGGAAAATGTATGGTTTAAACCAATAATTTCTCAGACATTATTAGTTTAAACAGCTAAATTTTGGAATATCAATGGTTTAAACCAATAATCTGCATGGTTTAAACAACAAATATTTAGAAAATCAGTTGGGAAATTCCTAATTTCTGAAAACCAATGGTTTAAACCTACAGTTTGTCACAAATTATTGATTTAAACCACTACATTTTGAAATATTAATGGTTTAAACCAATATTTTGGGAGAAATATCTGGTTTAAACCTCAAAATCAGTTAAGAAAACCCCTAATTTTTAAAACATTAATGGTTTACACCAACAATTGATAACAAATTATTGGTTTAAACCCAAAGTATTTTGTAAATTAGTTGATAAAGACCTAAATTTTCACAAATCAATGGTTTAAACTTATAAGTTCACATACACTATTGGTTGAAACCCCTAAATTGTGAGAAATCATTGGTTTAAACCCCTAATATTTCTAAAACCACTTGAGACAACCCCTAATTTTTTAAAAATCAATGGTTTAAAACCTTTAGTTTCTAACCCATTATTGGTTTAAACCTCTAAAGTTTGAGAAATAAATGGTTTGAAGCAATATTTTTTTTGAATTCATTTGGTTAAACCCGTAATATATAACAAATTAGTTAAGAAAACTCCTAATTTTTTAAAGATCAATGGTTTATACAAATAATTTCTCACACATTATTGGTTTAAACCCATAAAGTTTGAAAAATCAATGGTTTAAACCAATAATTTGTGAAATATCATTGGTTTAAACCCCTACTTTATTAAAAATCAATTGAGAAAACTCCTAATTTTTCAAATATCAATGGTTTAAATCAATAATTTCTCACACATTAGTGGTTTAAACCCCTAAGTTTTGAAAAATAATGGTTTAAACCAATATTTGTGAGAAATCATTGTTTAAAACCCGTAATATATTTAAAATCAGTTGTAATTTTTCAAAGATCAATGGTTTAAACCAATAGTTTTTGAGAAATTATTTGTTTAAACCCATAAAGTTTTGATAATCAATGGTTTAAACCAATAATTGTTAAGAAATCATTGGTTAAAACCCTTAGTTTTTAGGAAATCAATTGAGAGAACTCTTAAACTTTGAAAGGTCAATGGTTTAAACCAATAATTTGTCAGAAATTATATGTTTAAAGATATAATATTTCTGAAATCAGTTGAGATAACCGCTAATTGTCGAGAAATCAATGGTTTAAACCTATAATTTGTGGCACATTATCGGTTTAAATCCCAAAAGTTTGGAAAAAATAATGGTTTAAACCAATAATTTGTGAAAAATCAGTTGTTTTAAACACTGAAGTTTGAGAAATCAGTTGAGAAAGCCCGTAATTGTTAAAAAATCACTGGTTTAAACCACCATTCCATTGCTTCCTTTGTAAGGATATAAACCACCATTCGATTGGTTCACTCCAAAGCACCATTCCATTGCATTGCACCAATACGAACCTCCCTTCATGGAAACGTATGTAGTTCCCTTTCCATTCTCCTCTCTTTCCATTTTTAGCAAGTTTAAATTGCTTTAAACAACTTCTAATCAGTGTTTAATTTTGTCTTTACAGGAGAGAGGAACGAAGGGCTTCTTTTGTCTTATACGTCGATTGCATTCTAAATGATGCGGTATCATTTGAATATCTCGGCGTGAAGAAGTTGCCTCTTAATGTGGGTTGGAGAACAAAATATAGATATTTTGACAATCTAATTCATGGCAAAATTGGGACCAATCAAAGTGAGGTTTCTCTATCTATAAAGTGTCGATATATTTTCGACCCATTTCAGATCATCTTATATGATATTCGAGATGACGACGACCTTGATCTGGTAATGATGCTCTTTGATAGTACATTAACACTTTGAGCCTATATGTAACCAAAGAGTTCAGATTCAGAGGAAACAATTCTCCGGACCCTACGAATGTCGGTCAGCCGTATTTAAGTGCGAACACAGAGGCAGTGGGTACCAGAGTGGAATGTAGAACTGCACTACCAGCGCTGGAAAATCACTGTGGAGATCCTCCTGGCGGAGGAAGACGTTGTCATGGACATACCAGTCATAGGTAAAATAGCTTACTGTTTACGGCGTTAGATGCAAGGATCGTACCTGCCCATGGCGTATCACAGGGACCACTTATACAGATTATGTTAAGGTAAAAACATTTATCCCTCAGCACACATACTCAAGCACAATGAAAGGGAACGATCATCCCATGGCCACTGCAAAATGGGCTGCTGAGTGCTCTCTAGCCTTATTCGAAAGCCCAGAGGATGTTAGGGCTCCTATGATAAGACGGTACATCAAGACCCACTGTAGTATAACAATGTCGTATTGGAAAGCCCACGTGGCGAAGATGATCATACACGAAATTATGTGTGGGAATGCCGAGGCGTCATACAGCATCCTGCCTGCATATGCTGATGAGTTGGTAAGAAGGAATCCTAGCACAGTAGTGCGGTTGTGCCGAACTCGAGAGCTGCGGCCAAGAGGGGATGATACATTTGGACATTTCTTTTGGTCATTTGGCCCTAGCATTAGTGCGTTCAACCGAACAGTTAGGCCCCTCGCCCTAGTTGATGGGACCCATCTGCGGGGAAGTACATGGGGACTCTACTAGCCGCAACTGCGATAGATGGCAACAATGGGTTATTCCCGCTGGCACTTGCAGTAGTCGAGGCCGAGACATATGATAGCTGGGTATGGTTCCTGCATTTGTTCCGTCAGAATTTCATTTCTGCAGGACGAGATGTCATAACGATTGGGTCCGACCGGATGAAGGGGTTGCTTAGAGCTGTAGCGGAGGCTCTGCCCAGATCGTACCATTTCTATTGCATCCACCAGCTCAGTGCCAACTTTCATGAAAAATTTAAGAGTGAAGATCTTCGAAAAAATTTTATGAACGCTGCATATTCCCTAAGGGAGGGTGCCTTTAAGGATGCGATGGAGAGTATTAAAAGCATGAGTAAAAGCGCAGAGAAATGGATATCGGAGATTCCTAAACGAAATTGGGCCAGCGCGTATTTTGAAGGTTCTAGATATAAGTGCTGACAACTAACGCAGCTGAGAGCTTCAATGTACTTTTAAAGGGCGCAAGGGAGCTACCTATTGCAGCACTTGTCGAACAGACAAGATGGAGACTATCTGACTTTTTCAATACTGTCAGAACGCAGGTAGCAAGTGGACGACTCGTTTGACCCCAAACGCGGAAGACTGGTTGGCCGATGAACGTATTCTAGCAGGTGATTATATGGCGCACCAGTGTGGTTGGACCGTATATGAGGTCAAGTCCAAGTACCACGTTGATGAGGTGGATATAGAAAAGAATGCATGTACGTGTCGTTTGTTCCAAACAATGGGAATGTCGTGCTCCCATGCGATAGCAGCAATGGGACTGGACCAACGAGACCCATACAGTTACTACGAGGAATGGTATCATGCCGATACGTATCGGAGGACTTACGATGGAGCAATTTATCCCACGTTAGACCGATCGCAATGGCCGGAGCCTACCCATCCTTTGCCGTTGGTATTGCCGCAAAAATCAAGACGACAGCCAGGCCGACCGAAAAAAGTGAGAACGGAGAGAGGGATGCAAAGAGGAGTGCACCATAAGTGCGGTACTTGCGGTCAACTTGGACATAATAAGAGATTGTGCAAGAATCCGCCCATCGTAATTCCTCAGCCAAACGCGGTCCCAATCGGGCCTTCCGCACCAATGGAAAACCGGTATGTAATTTTTTGACTTGTGTTTTCTCTTATATTACGATCCTCGATACAACCCGTGCCAGCTTTAAACTATTCTTGTAAATTTTATTACAGGCCTGGCCTATCCCGCCTGCCTCCGTTCTTTTAAGTATGATTCTTTTTTTGTATTTTTGGGATCATTTGAATTGAAGGGACCTGGATTTCGTTGATAGAAACTGTTTCGAGGTCTATCCTGCCTGCCTCCTGGTATGTAATTTTTATTTTCTTTTGAACCATTAGAATGTGAATTTTTCTCAAGAAATGCATAAAATCAGATGAAACATTTAAACAACTTGCTGGCGTGTTGAATTTTCCATGTAGGTGACCTGTTTTTGCATCCAATACAGTTTCATTGTTAGATTTCTTCAAGAAGTCCGGGGTCGTCAACTAGACGCGGCTCCAAAACTTCTGGACTAGGGAGCAATCAACCATTGAGCAATTCAACCAGTGAGGATTCATCTGAAGATTATGAAGTTATATGGGAATGGCCTAGCATTATGTGTAGATATGCAACAATGAGAAATTTTACTGTTTTATACCCTATAATGTACAGGCTTTAATTTGTACCCAGACAATGGTTGATTATATAACAGCTCCGGCGTTGGATTTGCGCGTAAGAAAATTGTTTACTCTCTCTATATTTCTCTCCTTGAATGAAGTTTGCAACCCAGGTTTCATTTTAGATATTGAAAACAAAACTTTCATGCCATTTGCAAATAACTGCATCCATCTACAAAGAGACTCCGAATATAAAGCTAATACAGCCCAAAACATCCACAAAGAGACTCCGAATATAGCAAAGAAGTCGGAGCCAAAAAAGAGAGCCATCAGCAAATAACTGCATCCATCTACTGCTCTGGAGGTGGTGGTGGCGGATAAGAAGAGGAACTGCCCGGGTGCTGACTCGACGGACCACCAGAGAGGTACTGATAAAGGGTAGAGAACTGGGCGTCAACGTGAGTGGAGAGCGACTTGAAACAAGTAGAAGGTGCCCAGAAGGTAGTATGCTCGAATAGCCACACCTGGAATGAAGACAGACAGTATTTAGAGAACAAATAACCAAACTTACAAAAGACTAATCATGTGTATAATATATATATGTACTCTTTACCTGTAGCACAAAAGCGCATCCGGTGATATATCTCGTCTTCCCGTTTTTGGAATATGCATCCAATGACTCTACTAGGAAGTCGTAGATGGGGTATGCCCAAGCAACTCTTCCCACGGTCTCTACTCCTAAGTAGGGGAAGAGGCAAGATTTCGTCCTGTGATCCACAGGGTCAGCCCGGGCAAAAATCACAGAGCAGCACAAGAGCAGCAACACATGTCTCACTATCGCTTGGACCAATGCAATCTCATCCGATCTGGACTCTGCTCTGATAACATCTGCAATCTCACCAAATCTCGCCCAAGCACGGGCAAACCTCCAACTTTCGACCTCCTCTGTCGAATGCCAGTCTATCCGTATTCTATCCCCTATAAGGCTTAGGCTCAATGCCAATGCTAAATCCCTAACCTCAAAGGGGACTAATATGCCACCCATTTTAAATGCCCTCGACTTGGGTATCCAGGATCGCACGAGGACGGTCAATATTGCCTTGTGCAATTTGGCACCTTCAAGATTAAGCAAGGCCCCAAATGGGCTTCTCTCTAGCATATCGGTATGTGCTTTCCTCAACTTCAAAGACTTGAAGAAGTCGTGAAACTTGGAGGGGCAGCATCTCGATGTAGCATAAGACGCCTGCAAAACAAAGAATTATCATATATATACAACATTTCACTATGTGAAAAAGATGGAAAACAAGGCTTAAAAGAATAATCGGAGGCATTACCATAGTTTCACGAGATGATCACTACGTGGAAAAGATGGAATCCAATCCAATTAATCAGATTTGGACCTGTTCAGATAGAATTATAGGAACAAATTAACAAAGTTGTCTACCAAAATTCTTTAACAACCAGAATTTTACCCTTTTGATCCATTAGGGATGAAAACCCAACATTCTTCTTAACTGTGATGCCAACCATATAGAAACTATAGGTTTTTCAAAACATAGAGGTTTAAACCTATAATTTTTTAGAAACTATAGGTTTAAACCATATATTTTCCAAAAATTAGGGGTTATAGACACTGATTTCTACCAAAATATTGGTTTAAACCATTGTTTTTCAAAACTTATGGGCTAATTTCAGAAATAGTAGGGGTTTAAACCAATGATTTCTCACAAATGATTGGTTTAACATATTGGTTTTCAACATTTAGGGATTTAAACCATTAATCTGTGAGAACTTATAGGTTTAAACCATACATTTTAGAACAATTAAGGGTTTAAACCAACTGATTCCGAATTATTAAGGGTTTAAACCAATGCTTTCTCACAAATTATTGGTTTAAACCAATGATTTCTATCAAATTATTGGTTTAAACCAAACTTTAGAGGTTTAAACAAATAGTTTGTGAGAAATTATTGGTTTAAACCATAGATTTATACAAAAATTAGGAGTTCAGTTGCTGATTTTTTCAACTATAGGGTTCAGTCAACTGATTTGGAAAAATATAGGAAAAATTCTAAACGGATTTTCTCAAAACCCTAACTTAAAACTGAGAGGGAGAGAGTGACAGTGTGAGAGAGGGGTTTAAACCAATGGCTTAAACCAAACTTTAGAGGTTTAAATCAATAATTTGGGAGAAATTACTGGTTTAAACCCTAGATTTATTAAAAAATTAGGGGTTTAGTTGCTGATTTCCCGAAATATAGGGTTTTCTCAACTGATTTGGGAAAATATAGGGTTTTGCTAAACTGATTTTCTCAACTTTAAACCATTGATTTCTAACAAATTATTGGTTTAAACCAAACTTTAGGGTTTTAAAACCATAATTTCTGACAAATAATGGGAAAATTATGGGTTTAAACCAAACTTTAGGGGTTTAAAACCATAACTTCTGACAAATTATTGGAAAATTAGGGGTTTAAACCAAACTTTAGGGGTTTAAATCATAGGTTATCTAAAAAAATTAGGGGTTTAAACCAAACTTTAGGGCTTTAAACCTTAGATTTCTAAAAAAAAATTAGGAGTTTTGGTTAGGGGTTTGATTACTCTCTCTCTCTCTGATTTTCCCAACTGAGAGAGAAAGAGAGAGAGAGAGAGAGAGAGAGAGAGAGTACCAACCCTAACTTATTTGTTTGATTCTAAACTGATTTTTCAAAACCCCTAATTTTTTGTTTCTAAACTCATTTTCTCAAAACCCTAACTTAAAATATCAAAACACAACTAAGAGGGAGAGAGTACCAACCTGTGAAAAGGAGGTCCTCTCAGAATCAGAGGCTGCCGGAGAGACAAAGGGCCGGAGAGAGGGGGAGAGAGAGGATGCCGACGACAGAGAGAGGGCCGCGAGAGAGATGGTAGGAGAGAATCACACCAGAGAGGGGGAGAGAGAGAGGGTGCCGACGACAGAGAGAGAGAGAGATGGCCAGCGAGAGCGAGTGAGAGCCGGCGAGAGAGGAACGACGAGAGAGAGAGAGAGAGAGAGAGAGAGAGAGAGAGAGAGAGAGAGAGAGAGAGAGAGATGTAAAAACAGTAAATACTGTAAAAAAAAACACTTGAATGACTTTAAGAGTAGTTTTGTCCTAAACCTACCCAAACCAGTCACCATCACTTTGGATTGGTCATTTCCAAGTCTCTCCCCTTGACAGGTGATTGTCATATCAAAGCCCTTTTTTTTGGTCATTTTTTCTTGAGAAAATGACCAAAAAAAAGGGCTTTAATGCGATAATGACGTGTCAAGGGGGGAGAGTTCTAAATGACCAATGTAGAGTGATAATGACTGGTTTGGGATTTTTAAGACCAAAGTACCCCTCAGTTCAAAATCGTGGTTTTTACCCCTCAAAATTTTACTTTTTTTATTTTCATCTCTCTCTCTATCTCTCTCTCTCTCTCTCTCTCTCTCTCTTGGTCGCTCTCGCCGGCCGTCGGTGTGATCTCTCCGGCCCTCTCTCTCTAGCATTTCTCTCTCTCGACGGCACCCTCTCTCTCGACGACACCCTCTCTCTCCGGCCCTCTCTCTCAAACTACCCTCTCTCTCAACAGCACCCTCTCTCTCCCTCTTTCCCTCTCTCCGGCCCTCTCTCTCCGGTAGCCTCTGATTCTGAGCGAACCTCCTCTCACAGGTTGGTAGTCTCTCCCTCTCAATCTCTCCCTCTCAGTTATTTTTTGAGATTTTAAGTTAGGGTTTTGAGAAAATCAGTTTAGAAACAAAAAATTAGGGGTTTGAGAAAATTAGTTTAGGGGTTTTGGAAAAATCAGTACTCTCTCTCTATGTCTCTCTCTCTCTCTCTAAGCTACGAAAATCAATAACTAAACCCCTATTTTTTAGAAATCTATGGTTTAAAACCCTTTTTTTTTAGAAATATATGGTTTAAAGCCCTAAAGTTTTGTTTGAACCATTGATCTTTAAAAAGATTAGGAGTTTTGTTAACTGATTTGTTATATATTACGTTTTGAACCCAATGAATTCTCAAATATTCTTGCTTCAAACCATTTATTTCTCAAACTTTAGGGGTTTTCCAGACTTTATGGGAACAATAACTGAAAAAACTAAAGGAGAAAGTCACAGTGAGAGGGGTACCAACCTCTTTTGTGCCGGTGACGGGGAGAGAGAGGGCCGACGAGAGAGGTAGAGAGAGTGCCGGAGAAGACCGCCAGAGAAAGAGAGAAGAGAGAGAGAGAGAGAGAGAGAGAGAGAGAGAGAGAGAGAGAGAGAGAGAGAGAGGTGTATACTGTAAAGTGGTTTAGGGTTCTCAAATTTCAAAATAGAACAGCTGAAGGTAATCATAGCCTGTAATTTGATTTGATATGGGGGGAGAGAGAGAGGGAGAGAGAAAAACGTACGGTAAGGGTATTCTCGTCAAAATAACTCTACATTAGTCATTTACAACTCTCCCCCCTTGATAGGTCATTGTCATATCAAAGCCATTTTTTTGTCATTTTCCCTATTTTATTTGGTTATGAAAAATATATAGATGCTTTAAAACTTTCAACAGTTCTATTGATGGGACTTTTCATCAAGTGTTCTCTTTTTATCAGCTCTTGGTTGTAATTTTTTTTTTGTGTGGCTATTAGTTATTTATCCTATGTAATTCTTTACTTGCATAAAGTACAAAAAATTGTATGTGTAAAAATTTTGTCTATAAGATGTACACCTTGGAACATGCCAATTGTTTCTTGATATGCTACATATTAGAACTTTTTGAATGCCTGTTTCAATAGAAAAATTAGGATGATTAAATCCCCATCAATTTCGAGTTTTATTGCCTCATTGGATATCACAAAAATAGGTCTTTATTTGCAAATGATATTAACAAGAATTTTGAAAAACATCCTTTTCAATCTCATCTTTACAAATTTGTAGCTTAAAATTTTTATTTCATTTTTTTTGTTCACCCCGTGCAATGCACGGGAACCGATTTTGGCACTCACAATCGATTGTCATAATCTTTAAAGAAAAGGGCCTAAAAATTATGAAAAATTAATACTAACTGAAAATTAGTTTTTTATTTTCCAAATTTTTATATTAAGCTAGGATCGAACCTCCTATCTCTTGGTTGCAGGACAAAGCTTTTTCAATGGTTTTTATTCTTTCAGATTTTAGGAGATTTCTGTGCTCCCTTCCCTCCCATCCTCCCAAGTATTGGGATCCGGGTAGAACTCACCCTTAAAAGCTTAGGCGTTAAGGCGAGGGTGCCCAAATCCTTATAGCCCATCCACATCCTTTCACATATCCTATGTGGGATTATTTTTTTGTCCGTTTTGAATTCTAAAGAAAAATGTATATAAAAGATTTGAACCAATGATTGCAAGAATTGTGTTACTAATGATTAGATGCAGAACACAAGGCCCAAATTTCATTAGTAATTTCCGGCCGAGCTCATGATTGAACCAAAACTTGCTCGCACTATTTTCAAGGGATTTCTACGGAGTGGTGAGGAGTATGAAATGGAAGAGGAGTGACTTGAGTTTGATCTGTAGAGTTTGGTTTTGTGCGTAATTAACATACTTTGGAGCATGGTTTGAAATTTCGGCCGAATCTGAAACAAACCCGAAATTTGCCAAAATCTGGAATTTCGCGAAATCCCAAATTTCGGAATATCAGCCGAAATTTCGAGAAATTCGGCTGAAATTTTGAGAAAATTTATTTTATTTAAAGAAAAGAAAAGAAATGTTACAAAATCACGGCCGAAATTTCAGAATTTCGGTCCAAAATTTTGAAATTAATTAAATAATCATTTTAAATTTTTACTAGATTTCGGCCCTAAATTTCGGATTTCGCCAAAATTTCAGACGGGTCCGAAATCAGTACCGAAACCGAAATTTAAAACCTTGCTTTGGAGGTCTACCATCTTAATAGGAAAGACAAATTACCTACTTTATTATCTTATGCAACGAACAACATTCAATTTATTTTGATTTCTTCTTTATCTACATTTTATTTGTTGCTCGTGCGGCGTGCGTCTCTTACTAATCTAATACAATAAGCTGGGATGAAAAGAAGAGAGTTTTTTCCATTTTTATGAAAATCACGTCAGAATTACACATCACATTTTTTGACTTTTTTGAACAAATGCACACATTCAACTCATATAATTGCAATCCTACCCCCCCTGTATGCTTTTAACAAAGGCACCCATTAAATCATATAAGTTCAATCCTACCCCCTCCTTTATGCTTTTAACAAAGGCACCCATTAAAGCCATATAACTTCGATCTTACCCCCCTCCTTTATGGTTTTTTAATTAAAAAACTATAGGGTGATCTTGACCATCCGATTTAAGATAAGAGGAATTATGGAAACATCTATAGATTGGAGGGCTAGGATCGGCCTATGGAAATGATTTTTGGGGCACAACCTATTTATGTTGTGTTCCATCACATGGACGGTTTGGATCAACCTATGACGTGGTCCGTACAGTTCTTTGTCGGCCCGTGCATCGCACGGGTTTTTTACTAGTATACTATATAGCAGAAGAGAAAATGAGATAATTTTTTGAATTATTTCAAAATTCTAATAGAATTACACATCACTTTTTTTTTACTTTTCTTAACAAATACACCCATTCAACTCACATATTTTCAATCCTACCCCCTCCTTTATGCTTTTTAACAAAGGCACCCCATTAAAGCAATCTAATCTCAATTTTACCCCCCTCCTTTATGCTTTTTTAATAAAAAATCTATAAGGTGATCTTAACCATCCGATTTAAAATGAACAACATATTATGGAAACCTCTATAGATATGAGGGCTAGGATCAGCCTATGGAAATGATTTTTGGGGCACAACCTATTTATGTTATGTTCCATCACATGGACGGTTTGGATCAAGCTATGTTGTGGTCTGTGCAGTTCTTTGTCGGCCCGTGCATCGCACAGGGTTATTTACTATTGTGTGTGTGTGTGTGTGTGTTTATACTACATAGCAGAAGAGAAAAGAAGAGAATTTTATGAATTTTTTAAAAATTCTATGAGAATTACACATCACTTTTTTTTACTTTTTTTAACAAAGACACCCATTCAACCCACATATTTTCAATCCTACCCCCTCCTTTATGCTTTTTAACAAAGACACCTATTAAAGCCACATAATTTCAATCTTACCCCCCTCATTTATGCTTTTTTAATAAAAAATCTATAGGATGATCTTAACCATCTGATTTAAGAGGAATTATGGAAACCTCTATAGATTGGAGGGCTAGGATCAGCCTATGGAAATGATTTTTGGGGCACAACCTATTTATGTTGTGTTTCATCACATGAACGGTTTGGATCAACCGATGATGTGGTATGTACAGTTCTTTGTCATTTTTTGAAAATTCTATGAGAATTACACATCACTTTTTTTGACTTTTTTTAACAAAGGCTCCCATTCAACCCACATATTTTCAATCCTACCCCCTCCTTTATGCTTTTTAACAAAGGCACCTATTAAAGCCACATAATTTCAATCTTACCGCCCTCCTTTATGCTTTTTTAATAAAAATCTATTGGGTAATCTTAACCATCTGATTTTAGAGGAATTATGGAAACATCTATAGATTTGAGGGCTAGGTTCAGCCTATGGAAATGATTTTTGGGGCACAACATATTTATGTTGTGTTTCATCACATGGACGGTTTGGATCAACCGATGATGTGGTCCGTACAGTTCTTTGTCGGCCCTGCATTGTACGGGGTTTTTTACTAGTATATATATATATATATATATATATATATATATATATATATATATATATATATATATATATAGAGGAAAGTGTCTCTAGTCTCTCCCCTAGAGAAGCTTATCTACTCGTCCCTTTAAAAAAACACAGTGGGCCCACGCTGTTTAGATGATCCAAAGCATTCATTTGATAGGTCCTAACATAGATAGGGTGTGCCCAAAAAATCAGCACCAAAGGGTCATCTTAGAACTTCGTTTTGTGGTGTCTTGTGGTACCCAAAATGGACACATATAAAAGTCCACGTTTATATGCGTCCATTTTGGACACGGTGTGCCCAACAAAACGAAGTTCTAGGATGACCCTTTGGTGCTGATTTTTTGGGCACACCCTATCTATGTTAGGACCTATCAAATGAATGCTTTGGATCATCCAAACAGCGTGGGCCCACTGTGTTTTTTAAAGGGAGGAGTAGATAAGCTTATCTAGGGGAGACTAGAGACACTTTCCTCATATATATATATATATATATATATATATATATATATATATATATATATATATATATATATATATATATATAGGCTTCCTGCAAATGAGTACACTACTGTTGGGTGTCCCAAGTAATCAAAAGGGGCGCATATATCACTTCCCTTTCGCACTTTGAGACGCCCAACTTATCATTAAACACAATTCCTGGTAGTCAAACATGCCCTAAGCTCAAATAACGTATAATAGATGTTAGGGGTGCAACTCGGGTAGGGTTGGGTCGGGTTGAGGTCAGGTTGACCCGCCCATGATGCTAATTCAGTTTGCCATCATGTCAACAAACGATAAAAACCAAAAAAAAAAAAAAAAACGCAAGAGAGAGAGAGAGAGAGAGAGAGAGAGAGAGAGAGAGGGAGGGTATCCACATCTCCTTTTTTATTGTTTCTGTAATGTATTTTGGAATCGATTCAAAAGCAAAGCCGAAAACACAAGTCTGATTCAACGTTTCACCAATTTTATCTGAATGACTTCACTCCTCGATCTTGATTGTGATAAAATCTACCATGAATGGCATTAAGATGCTCTGCTCTACCTTGTCATTTTTTTAAAATATCTAATCTGATTGTTATTTTCTTGTTAGTTTCTCTGGCATTGGTTTTCAAACTTCTATTCTTCTTTTGCGGAAACTCAATGCCCATGTAATAGATAAAGTTGAATACTTTCACCAAGGCTAAAAGATTGTTGTTTTTAACAGTTTTTACCTGCCAGAAAGGTTAAAGAGAAGGCCATGAAGCTAAAAGGTTCTCTCACTGCAGATATTCTAGCCAGCACTACATCTAAAAACATACCTGCAAGGAGGGGAGCCGGAGAGAGTTCGTCAAATCGTCGATGGAGGAAGGGAGAGGCGAGCCGGAGAGCGTCGATGGAGGAAGAGTTTTTTCACTTTTTATTGGTTAGGGTTTTTACAAACATTTTATACGTATATTATAGATTTTTAGATAAATATAGAAATTAGAAATTATGGAAAGTCAGAAAAAACACGTTTTTAGATAAAGATAGAAATTCAAAATTCCGTCATTCACGAATCACGCGTTTTTGGCTTTTTACCCTCTTCAGTTTTCTGTATATATTCGGAATACAGGAAGAATTGTCGGGTTTCGGGTCGGTTCGGGTTGCCCGACACCCAACCCAATTTCCAAATCGGGTTGATTTTTCCCAACCCAACCAAATCCGATTTGAAAAAATGATTAACCCGACCCGAGTTGCACCCCTAATAGATGTAGGACCTAGGTCACTCCCATGGCCGATTTGAATGGGATTGTGAATTACACTTCAACAGTAGATCTACTACTAAATTCTAAAAGGATGTATAAGGAATCTGAACTGATCGTTATCATGACATAGGTGGAAATAATCCTAAGTGGACCCGCAGGCAGCTTAAAATCACCTGTCATATTCATAAAATTATATTAAAAATCCAATCTGCCTATTTTACGCATTCCTAAGCATCATTAAAAGCCAAATATATAGAAAATCTAAGGATTAAACATTGAAAAACCTTTGGTAAAAAGTAATATTACTATATTTTTTGTAATACATTCTAGTCCAACTAAGATGTTACACTTTGTGGTGTTCGCATCCGTTGGTAAAGTGACTGTGAATACTTTGATTTGTTTCTTTTGCTACGACATTGTTTGGATGGTTATAATCCATTGATCAAATCGCCAAATAAAGGATTGGCCCAAACAAATAAGCCATACTATTGGTGGTTCACATGATCACCACAAAGTGCCACATGTATGGATTGTGCAAAAACAATGGTGACATGAGTAATGCTCCCTGCTGGTAACCCTCTTAGGTACCCAACTTTATATTATCTTTCTTATGAACTTTAGTCACGGGTGGTTTTTTTTGGGGAAATTTTTCTATTTTTATTTTTTTTTAAGAATATATTATAGTAATAATATTTGTAATTCTCTTATAATTTAAAACACTAAATAATTGACTGATATTTTTCAAATCCAAGCTCTAAACATTTGCAGAACAATTATCTGCAGGAGTGTTTCCCATAAGAGTAATGACATGTATAGGAGGCCTAGTGCACATGAGAAGCTTGAGATGCAACAACAACCACAATGCACAAAGAACTATTCGGGGAAGTAGCCAATAATAGAACGAGCTTAGCATTATAATACAAGACAAAAATACAAATATGAGAACGAATTTATTCTTGCAAATTTTATTCTTCATCCACCAGTCTCAAGATCTGTGAATAACATTTTATTAATAGGAGGAGAAAATATAGACACGAGAAAAAAGGCTAAGTAGCAGCATTACCCACCATGGTTTTAAATTTCGACTGAAATCCGAAATCTCGGACCGAAATTTCGGATTTCGGTGGAGACCGACACCGAAATCGGTGAAAACCGAAACGGTCATTTATTTGGATCGAAATTTCGGTTTTTCCGAAATTTAAGCAAAAAATCTTCGTTATTTTAAGGGAAAATGACCAAATAGAAGCGGTTTCTACTGAGAATGACATTTCAAAAGGGCTGTTTTCTAAATCACCAAACAGAAGTGATGTTGACTGGTTTGGATGACCATGGGACGGAAATACCCTTAGTTAAAAAACACGGTTTTAACTTTACTCTCTTTCTCTCCCTCTGTTTTTACTCTCTTGATTTTATTTTTTACTTTTTACTTCCACTGTTTACTCTCTCTCTCTCTCTCTCTCTCTCTCTCTCTCTCTCTCGCTGCAAATACGAGCGTCGGCGGAGAAATTCCGGCAAGTCTCTCCATCTCTCCGTCTCTCTCTCTCTCTCTCTCTCTCTCTCTCTCTCTCTCTCTCTCTCTCTCTCTCTCTCTCTCTATCTCTCGGCCTCTCTGTATCTCTCTCTAGGTAAATCTCAGCGGCAAATCTCAGCGGCAAATCTCACAGGTTGGTAACCCATTTCTCTCACTGTCACTCTCTCCCTTTCAGTCTTTATGTGGTTTTGTCATTTAGGGTTTTGATAAGTCAGTGATTTAGTCGTTTTCTCAGTTAGGGTTATGAAAAATCAGTGGTTTAAACCAATCTCAGTGATTTAATTGATAAATGAGGGATTTGAAGTAACTATTGATGGTTATAATCCCCTAATTTGTTAGAAAGCAGTGGTTTAAATACCTAATTTCTGAGAAATCGGTGGTTTAAACACCTAATTTCTGAGAAATCGGTGGTTTAAACTCCTAATTTGTGAGAAATTATTTGTTGAAACACCTAATTTGTGAGAAATCAGTCGTTTAATTGATAAATAAGGTGTTTGAACTAACTATTGGTGGTTTAAAAACCTAATTTAGGAGAAATTAGTGGTTTAATTGAGAAATGACGCGTTTATTCTCCATAGTGATTTGCTCAACACCCTAATAGGCTTGTAATAAAATGAATGGACATGTCATTGCTCTATAGGGGCTGAATTTGTTACAAATCAGTTGTTTAAACCCTTACTTTTTTATGTTAACAGTGATTTAATTGATAAATTAGGGGTTTATTCTCCGTAGTGATTTGGTCAGCACCCTACTAGGCTATTAAAAAATAGAATAGACATTTCAGTGGTATATTGGGTTTGAGTTTGCGAGCAATCAGGTGTTTAAACCCCTAATTTTTCATGTTAACAGTGGTTTAATAGATAAATTAGGGGTTTAATTCTCCTTAGAGATTTGCTCAACACCCTAATAGGCTTCTAAGAAATTAAATGGATATTTGTTAATTTGTTTCCTCACATTGTGTTTGAACAGGTCCACATCTGATTATTTGGATTCATATTCATCTTTTGCATATAGTAATCATCTCGTGAAATCATGGTAATGCCTCATGTTATTCTTTTAAGTGTTGTATTTCTGGTAATGTGCTATATATCTAATAATGCTTTATTTTCCAGCCGTCTTATGTTACGTCAAGATGCTGCCCCTCCAAGTTTTACGACTTCTTCCAGTCCCTGCAGTTGAGGAATGTACATACTGATATCCTAAGTAGAAGCCCATTTGGAGGCTTGCTTAACCTAGAAGGTGTAAAATTGCACAAGGCAATTTTGACCACCCTCGTGCGATCCTGGATACCCAAGTCCAGGGCATTTAGAGTAGGCGGCATCGTAGTCCCCTTTGAGGTTAAGGATGTAGCATTAGCATTAGGTCTAAGCCTTAAAGGGGATAGAATAAGGATAGACTGGCATTCGACGGAAGAGGTCGAAGGTTGGAGGTTTGGCAGTCCAACGGCAAGATTCGCTGAGATTGCGAAGGTTATTAGGGCAGAGTCCATGTCGGACGAGATTTTATCGATCCAGGCGACAGTCAGACATGTCTTGCTACTCCTCTGCTGCTCTGTGCTT
The DNA here is from genome assembly GCF_043159265.1 of Tasmannia lanceolata. NCBI lineage: Eukaryota > Viridiplantae > Streptophyta > Magnoliopsida > Canellales > Winteraceae > Tasmannia > Tasmannia lanceolata. Next base: position 27,665,613 of record NW_027518684.1, on the reverse strand, counting down.
TTTGCACATGCCGACGCCACGGATCACAAGACGAAATCCTGCATTTTCCCCTACTTAGAAGCAGAGACCATCAGAAGAATTGGTTGGGCATACCCTGTCTATGACTTCCTCATAGAGTCATTGGATTCATATTCGAAGAAGGGGATGGGATATATCAACGGTTGTGCTATTCTGCTACAGGTAAAGAGTACATATAGTATGTACCATATAAGTGATATGTAAGTTAAATTTTTGTTCTCTAATCATCGTACGTCTTCATTCCAGGTGTGGCTATTCGAGCATACTACCCTGTGGGAACCTTCAGTTCCAGATGCGCGTCCACGCCTATTGAAGTGGACCTCGAGGATCGATACACGGATGAAGGAGCAGACAACCCTCATTACCCTGATCCGTGATAGGAAGCTAAAGAAGAAGGAGGTGAGACATAAAGCTTCTGTACTCCTCTAGGTCTCACTTATTCTAACCGAAATGAACTATTCGATTTCAGGTTGTGAAGTGCTTACTACCTATTCCTGAAGAAGAGAGTCTCTTATCCATCGTAGCAGATGATGTAGACAATCTCGACGATCCTCTTCTTCCTCGAGAAGAGGGACAGCGGCAGTCCGTCGTAGAAGATGATGTCTTAGATGTCGAGAATGTGTTGATCGGAAAACGTTCTACTCCGATATCAGTGGTAAGGAACATCACTCTCTTGCTTACATAGGGTCATTGTATTCAAGTTATCTAAATTTCCTTTAATCTTCGTAGGTTTATAAGAGAAAAGGTGTTGGAGACAAGGATCGTCTCCAAGACATTCACATTTCAGAGGAAGAAACGATAGCGTCCCTGAGTCTACTGGTACGGTCTTTATAGTTCATTTTCAATAACTATATATTTCATATGTTATTAACTTCACATTTACGTTTTGCAGAGCAACGTAGCTGTTAAGAGAAGAAGATGGACAAAAAAAGAAACTGATAAGGAAAAGAATAAAGTGGATGGAGAAGAGAAGCCTATAAGCAGGGCTGAATTAAATTTCATAGTGGGGAGGTTAAGACAACTTGAAGATCAAGTGGCTGAGTTGGAAGATGAAGTAGCTGAGTTGAAGAGGAAGCTGGCTGAAGGGGACCAGGAGGCTGAAGGGGAGCAGGAGGCCGAAGGCCAGGATGGAGATGAAGGAGGGGGGGAGGTGATGAAAGGAGGGGATGACCGACAGTTGGTCATCATTCCCAGCCAGGATACACCGGAGGTGGTTGAAGGTGAAGGTCCGGATGGAGGGGACGACCAGCAGTTGGTCATGTTTGGAAGCCAAGACCGACGAAAGGGAATAGAGCCGGTAGTAATTTCCATCCACGACACTCCAGTAAAACCTATGGGTCCGAAAGTTTGGAGTATTGAGAGAGTAGTGAAGCTGGGTTTAAGAAGGAAGAAAGCCTCTAAATACACTAGTTCGCCGTTTAGAGGTATTGGGCGTAAGAAGACGAACAATAAACAGACGGTGACAGAGCCGCAAAACCATCGGTTGCTCGGACCGCTTCTTGCACTTCCGAAAAGGTAAATTGGATTGAAGCTCTTCTGTAATATAGTTATCTACCCTTTGTAAATGCTAAACAATTCGGAGTTTTGCAGCCACCGAGTCATACAGATCAACAACGAGTACATGTGTGCGGAAGACTTGGTTATTCTTAACGACCCCGTAGCGTGGTTAACTTCTCCGGTAAGTGTTTTGGTTATTTTTTCTAATACTGACTTCTTTCAGTAGTGATATTCGTCTCTAATATCTATATGTTATCTTACGTAGCTTATGAACGTATACGGCGAGTATCTGAACGTCCGGGATGAACAGAATAGAAAACCTGGAGAAAGAGCCTGTGTTTCCATCAGCACCTACCTCTACGTAAGAATAAATCGTTTTTCATTCCCAAACTTTCATTTTATAATTTTTTAGGAAGCTTTGAATGTGTTTTGGTCACGAATCACTTTGCTTGTATTGCTTCTGTAGGATTGTATAACTGACAAGGGCTACGCCGGGCCCAACTCCGTTGAGAAGTACGTTTGCCGCTTGAATCAATGCCCGCCGGATACCCTAAAAAGAGTCCTCTTCCCGGTGCATGTCCCTCAACATTGGATTCTTCTGGTCCTTGATATGGTGGACGAAAAGTTCTACATCTACAACTCCTTGAAAGATGTTAAGTACTGGACAGAGGTTCGACCATTGGTGAGTTCGAGTCTCACCTTCCTTCGTTAAATTTGTAAGTATATAAAACTGTTACCATGTAATGATTGTTTCATAGGTTCGATACCTGGAGGGGCTATACTTAGAAAAGTGGAAGGTGGACGTAAGTAAGTTTCTAGTGGAAGAACTTGACAAGAGGCCCATACAGAGAAACAGATACTAAATTTCATTAGAATCAGGGGTTAGGAAACTTAAATTCATTGTGCCTCTTATTTGCGCTCCACGAGCTTGGTCGATGATGTCTTCTTCTTTTGCAGCAATGATTGTGGGTTGTTTGTGCTGAAGGAGATGGATTGCCTGGCACGTGATGTGCCGCCAAAGTTCAGTCAGGCAGAGATCACGGTCATGAGAAGACAACTACTGGAGGATTTTTTAGATGGCCGGTGTGGCACGACTGTCAACTTGTAGGGGCTGTGGTGGTGTTGTTGCAGGTCGACGCTCTCGAGACATATTATTTCGAAATTGTAATGTTTGGTCCTTGTAATGTATTATGGTGATTGTCAGACCACTTATTCCATTTCTTCAGTTCCAAATTGTAATGTGTGTAAATTTGTCCATTGTGTAAGGATCAGACAATGTCTTCCATTTTCCAACTCCAATGCAGGTTCAAATCGAATGTAACTTTCATGACCTTGGCATCTAATAATTGGTTGGATTAGGATTTGATTGTTGCGCATGGTCATGAGTTCACATATGCTGCTTGCAGTGAGATACACTATTCGAAACAAATTCAATTTTTTTTGTTTTCATGGGGATAAGATGGATGGAAAAGGCTCCAAAATAATGGACATAATGGAGGTGGTCAAACAAATCCAACATAGCACAATAGGGTACATATGATATTTATGTTAGAAAAAAAAAAATTAGTACTGGTCGGAAGTCCGACATTTACTCGGAATTCCGCAGCAAATAAAAAAATTCTCGGAATTCCGAGAATTATTTTCAGAATTCCGTAGAAAGTATACGTAAATTTATGGGTTTTTCACAATCCTGGTCGGAATTCCGAGAGTTTTTTCTCGGAATTCCGCAGTAAACTTCGACTTTTTGGAAAATGTAAAACCTATGTGGTCGGAACTCCGAGAATTATGTCTCGGAATTCCGCAGCGAGTCTGATGGTTTTTAAAAAACTTTCGGAATTCCGAGACATAGTCTCAGAATTCCGACACTTATGTAACCCCTTTTAAACCCTCGAACGTGCTTTTTTTTTCATTTCCCTCTTCTAATCTCCCTTCGTTTTCCGTTCTCTCTGAAAACAGTTTCCAAACCCTAACTCCATTAACCATTCTCCCTTACAATTCGTTCAAATCTAACCCTAATTTATCATCTTCATCCTCCACAACCCTGTTTTTTACCCAAAAACCCATAAAATGCGTCATCCCTGCTAAAACCCCCAATTTCTCTTCCTATTCCTCAATTTCCTCCTCCTTTTGTCAATTTTCTTCCATTCACACTCCTTCTCCTTCCATTTTCTCTTCTTTTTCTTCCACATTCCTCATTTTCTTTGTCATCTCTTCCATTATAATCAATTTCTCTTCCATTTTCTTTCATAATCTCCATTTTCAGAAATCTAAGGTTTCCCATCTTCCGTTTTACCCTCAATTACAACTTCTCTTATTCCCTAACTGTTCTCAAGATGCCTCGAACCAAAAATGTCCAAATCAGAGGTTCTACCCAACGCCAGGACGATGAAGGACCATCGAGGAAGCGGTCTAAGAAAGCTACGGCTCCGGCTCCCGAACCGGAGCTTATTCCAAATTCCTACTTCTCCTCTGCACAAGCGAAGAAGGCATGGCCGAAAATGGCTAATCGTGGTGTCCGCACCGGACGCTTCATAGAGCCCGACGTCCTCAAACACTTCGACCTTAAAGCTCGGTTTGACGCTCTTGGATGGACACAATTTCTTCATCTTGATGAGCTTATCTATCCTAGATTGGTACGTCTTTTCTATGCCAATCTCACAATCAGTCCTACGTACTTCGAAATTGAGTCTCGCGTCAAGAAAACAACGATTCGACTCAATTATCATGAACTTGCTGAGATGCTTGAGATTAGTCCCAATGGTTTTGAGCATTACTTTTGGCCTGGAAATGGGATCCATTCACTTAATGATCTTGATCACGACACTGTGTATGGTCGGATTACCCGGAGTTATAGATCCAACATGATAGTGAAAGCCTCCCATCTCATTCCTGAAGCTAAGATGCTTCACAACTTCATGTTCAGCAACTTCACCCCTCGCGGGGGCATGACCGATGCTCTAAGGCCCTTAGAGGCCTACCTCATCTATTGTATTCTTGAGCGTCGCAAGGTTTGCCTACCCTATATCATCTTCCGTTTTATGTTCCAAACACTTAAGCGGTCCAGAGCCTCCTTGCCATATGGCATGCTCCTTACGTGTATCTTCCGCAACTTTGGCATTGCTCTGGATAGTGAGGCGACCATCATTCCTACCACTCCATTTGATGATAAGTCTTTCCGGCGCATGGCTCTAAACAAAGAAGTAGTTGAAGTTGCAGCTGGAGAAGAAGACGAAGAAGGAGAAGAAGAAGGAGAGGAAGAAGAAGAAGAAGAAGATGAAGAAGAAGAGGCGGATCAGGATACTGAGGCACCTGTGGCACCACGGGCATCTCAGGATTTCACCGCTATGCAGGAGGCCCTTCAGCTATCCATGGCTTCTCAGTTTGAGAAGCTCACTACTCACGTTGACAGGGAGATGACCAGTCGCTTCGAAACGCTCACTACTCACGTTGACACGGAGATGGCCAGTCGCTTCCAGGCGCTCAGTACTCACGTTGACACGGAGATGGGTAGTCGCTTTCAGACTCTTACTACACACATTGATGAACAGTGGACCACCTATTACCAGTACCTCTCCGGTGGTCAGTGGGGTCAGCAGCCTGCCAGTTCCTCATATCCTCCACCACCACCTCCAGAGCAGTAGATGGCTTCAGTTCTCCGATGATGATGGATACTTTTTTGCTCAGACGCTTTATATATACTGACATATGATGTATTAAGCTTATCTTCTTGGATGATAATTTGGATAATGTAGTTCGTATGCTGGCCAAGCACCTGATAGGTAGATTCTGTGATCAGTCGCTTTCAGGTTTTGACAATTGTAAGTGCTCCTTTGCTTCGTAAAAAAAAATTCTCATTAATTATAGCACCCCATTACAGAAAACATACATGTACTCAAAAAAAAACATACAATTATTCCAAAAAATGTTTATGTATTCCAAAAAATGCCGGGCCTGCAATTCATACTTACAGAAAAAACGGAGGCAGACAGGATAGATCAGGCCTGCAATAAAATTTGCACGAATCGATTAACGCCAGCACGGGTTGTATCGAGGACTAGTAAAAAAAACATGTTAGATTGATCATACCTGTTCTCCATTGGTGCGGAAGGCCCGATTGGAGCCTCGTTTTGCTGACGATTTACGATGGGAGGATTCTTGCACGATCTCTTATTATGTCCAAGTTGCCCGCAGGTACCGCACTTATGATGCACTCCTCTTTCCAGTCCTCTCTCCACTCTGACTTTTTTTGGTCGCCCTGGCTGTCGTCTTACTTTTGGCGGCAATACCAACGGCAAAGTATGGGAAGGATCTGGCCATTGCGATCGATCTAACGTGGGATAAACTACTCCATCATAAGTCTTCCGATATGCATCGGCCAGATACCAATCCTGGCAGTAACAGTATGGATCTTGGTGGTTTAGTCCCATGGCTGCTATCGCATGCCCGCACGGAATTCCCATCGTTTGGAACATACGACACGTACATGTTTGCTTAGCTAAGTCCACCTGGTCAACGTGATACCTGGACGTTACTTGAAATTCGGTCCAACTACACTGCCACGGCGTATAGGCACCTGCTTCTTTACGTGCTTCCGCCAACCAGGATTCCGCTTTTGGTGTCAAACGAGTCGTCCATTTGCTACATGTCTTCTGACGGAACTGAAAGAAGTCGCAAACTTTCCATCTTGTGTGTTCGACAAGTGCTGCAATTGGCAACTCCCTTGCTCCCTTTAAAACGACATTGAAGCACTCAGCTGCGTTAGTTGTCAACACATTATATCTGCATCCCTCAAAATACGCGCTCGCCCAATTTTCTTTAGGAATGTCCGATATCCATTGGTGTGCTCTTTTACTCTGACTTTTAATACTCTCCATCGCTTCCTTAAAAGCACCCTCCCTTAGGGAATATGCAGCTGTCATAAAGAGTTTCCGGAGCTTTTCATTTTTAAAGGTTGAATGGAAGTTGGCACTGAGGTGATGGATGCAATAGCTATGGTGTGACCTGGGCAAAGCTTCAGTTACGGCTCTAGGCAACCCCTTCATCCGGTCCGACCCAATCGTGATGACATCTCGACCCGCTGAAATGAAATTATGACGGAACAAATACAGAAACCATACCCAGCTTTCATACGTCTCAGCGTCGACTACTGCAAATGCTAGCGGGAATAACCCACCGTTGCCGTCTATCCCAGTTGCGGCTAGTAGAGTCCCCCTGTACTTCCCCCGCAAATGGGTCCCGTCAATTAGGGCGAGGGGCCTAACTGTTCGGTTGAATGCAAGTATGCTAGGGCCAAATGACCAAAATAAACGGGCGAAAGTATCATCCCCTCTTGGCCGTAACTCTCGGGATCGGCACAACCGTATTATTGTGCCATGATTCCTTCTTACCAACTCCTCAGTATACGCAGGCAGGATGCGGTAAGACGCCTCGGCATTTCCGCACTTAATTTCGTGTATAAGCTCCTTCGCCATGTGGGCTTTTCGATAGGACAATGTTATACCCCACTGGACCTTGATGTACTCTCTTATCAAAGTAGCCTTGACGTCTTCTGGTCGGGGGAATAAGGCTACACAATTTTCAGCAGCCCATTTTGCAGTGGCCATGGGATGATCGTTCCCTTTCACTGTGCCTGAGCATGTGTGTTGGGGGATAAATGTTTTTACCTTAACATAATCTGTGTAAGTGGTCCCTGTGATACGCCACGGGCAACTACGCTCCTTGCATCTAACGCCATACTTTGTGGGATTTTTCTCCTGTGGGACAAACACAAAATGATGCTGGATTGCATAGTCTCTGACTTTCTTTTCAAAGACTTTAAGATTTGGGAACATTGCCCCAACCGTGAACTCCTCAAGTCGCACAATCTCATTTACTTCATCAGCCCCTACAACCATTTCATCTGCTTCCATCGGCTGCCTTTCATACGTATTTCCCAAAGCATTGCCTAGATAATTAGTAGGTTCATCCTGCTCATCACCCATGTCATCACTGTCACTGAAGTCCTCTTCATCATCACCAAAGTCATCATCATCGTTATTACTGCCATCGTTCGGTCTAATCAATTCATTAGCATGAACATCACCTCCAAAATTCCTAGACAACTCCTCCTCGTATTGGCTTGGGTGGGTTGTCTCAAACTCGGTCTCAGTGGTGTCGGTCTCATTAAAATTGGGATCATCAAAATCCTGATTCAAGTCCACTTCGTAGCTGCACATCGGGTAGCAATTAGAGATAAAATAATCGATTCATAAATGAAATGAAGGAATATGAATAGCTCTCAACAATTGCTCTCTACTATAATTTACCGATGTATGTTATGACTACTGCTATGTCTTCTTTTTTTTCCTTCTCGAGCAACGACTGATGGACTCGGTAATGCAGGGACAGAATTAATTTTCGGCCTCGAAGCGTCTGCAAATGAGGTAGGGATCGTTGCGACACCAACATTCCGGTAAGAAATATGATCTTCATAAACTTCACTTAAGTTGGCGTGACATCTGCGCAAAGGTGAGTAACAATAAAGGGAAGGCAATTTCACAAATGGATTGTAAACAATCAACTATTTTACCTATCACTCGTATATCCATCACCACATCTTCCTTCATCAGGAGGATCTCCACACCGATACAGCAGACCGACATCCATAGGGTGAGGAGAATTGTTTCCTCCAAAATTGTACTCTTTAGTTACATACAAGCTCAGAGAATTAATAACCGTACTATCAAAAAGCATCATCACCAGATCAAGGTCGTTATCATCTCGAATATCGTATAAGATGATCTGATATGGGTCTAAAATATATCGACACTTGATGGATAAAGAAACATTACTTCGATTAGTCCCAATTTTCCTGTGAATTAGAGTGTCAAATTCTCTAAATTTTATTTTCTGACCCACAATTAATGGCAACTTCTTCCCTCCTACGTATTCAAATGATACCGCATCCTTTACAAAGCCGTCGACGTGTAAGATAAAAGAAGCTCTTCGTTCTACTGTTCTCCTGTTTACACAAAATTAAACCATTGTCAAAATAACCAATTCAAAAAAAAACCATTCCAATTAACAAGTAAAGCACCCATTTTTGAATTATGCACAACTTCAACCATTGCTAAGTCTCCATAAAACAACATAAACCACTACTAAGACCTACTAAGTCATGACAAGGAAATATGAACCACTACTTACCCCATATAAAGCACTTAGAAATACTATAAACCACTGTTAAGCCAATATAAACCACTGTTAAGCCAATATAAACCACTTATAAACACTTTAAACCAATGGTTATCCTAAATAAACAACTTATAAACACTCTAAAACAACTGGTAACTCTATATAAACTACTTATAAACAGTCTAAACCACTGATAGGGTTATATAAACCACTGTTTACCCTATATAAACCAGTTGTAAAAACTCTAAACCACTGATAAACCTATATAAACCACTTATAAACAGTATAAACTACTTCTTACCCTGTATAAACCATGTATAAACACTCTAAACCACTGATAAGCCTACATAAACCACTTATAAACAGTCTAAACCACTGATAGGCTTATATAAACCACTGATAGGCTTATATAAACCACTGTTTACCTTATATAAAGCAGTTGTAAAAACTCTAAACCACTGATAAACCTATATAAACCACTTTTAAACAGTATAAACTACTTCTTACCCTGTATAAACCATGTATAAACACTCTAAACCACTGATAAGCCTACATAAACCACTTATAAACAGTATAAACCACTGATAGACTTATATAAACCACTGTTTACCTTATATAAAGCAGTTGTAAAAACTCTAAACCACTGATAAACCTATATAAACCACTTATAAACACTATAAACTACTTCTTACCTTATATAAACCATGTATAAACATTCTAAACCACTGATAAGCCTACATAAACCAGTTATAAACAGTCTAAACCACTGATAGGGTTATATAAACCACTGTTTACCCTATATAAACCAGTTGTAAAAACTCTAAACCACTGATAAACATATATAAACCACTTATAAACAGTATAAACTACTTCTTACCCTGTATAAACCATGTATAAACACTCTAAACCACTGATAAGCCTACATAAACCACTTATAAACAGTATAAACCACTGATAGGCTTATATAAACTACTAATAGGCTTATATAAACCACTGTTTACCTTATATAAAGCAGTTGTAAAAACTCTAAACCACTGATAAACCTATATAAACCACTTATAAACACTATAAACTACTTCTTACCCTGTATAAACCATCTATAAACACTCAAAACCACTGATAAGCCTATATAAACCACTTATAAACAGTCTAAACCACTGATAGGCCTATATAAACCACTGTTTACCTTATATAAACCAGTTGTAAAAACTTAAACCACTGATAAACCTATATAAACCACTTATAAACAGTATAAAATACTTCTTACCCTGTATAAACCATGTATAAGTACTCTAAACCACTGATAAGCCTACATAAACCACTTATAAACAGTCTAAACCACCAATAGGCTTATATAAACTACTGTTTACCCTATATAAACCAGTTGTAAACACTCTAAACCACTGATAAGCCTATATAAACCACTTATAAACACTAGAAACTACTTCTTACCCTGTATAAATCATTTATAAACATTTTAAACCATTGTTAATCCTTATAAACCAATTATAAACACTCTAAACCACTGGTAACCCTTAATAAACCACTAATTACGATTATAAACCACTACGGAGGAATCTTACCCAAAGAACCTATATAAACCACTTATAAACACCCACTTGAGTACTGGTTTATGGTAGTGAAATACTGGTTTAACTTAAGAAATTAGTGGATTACAGTAAAATAACAACGATTATAAAGTGTTTAAAGTAATTTAAATAAGATTAAATAGTGATTCTTCTGCAATGGAAGACAGTAGTTTAACATGAAAAACTTTCATTCAAGTTTATAAACATGCCTAATAATGGAAAGAGAAGGGAGAGGGGTACCTTTCCATTCAATGGAAGCTTTCTGCAATGGAATGGTGGTTTCTAGTGAAGATTTTTAAGATTTCCAAATCTAATAACGTTTTTTTCCAATATTTGTTGAAAATGGAAGCGCTGTGCAATGCAATGAAGGGTTACGAAGGCTTTCACATCTAAAAATGAGGTTTTTAGCATTAGAATGGAGCTTTTGGCATCTAACAATGGAGGTTTTTGGGTTTCAAAAATGGAGGTTTTTGGGTTTTTCATACGTACGTTTTTTTGGTAGGTGGGAGGAAGAAGAAGAAGAGGGAAAAAGGTGGGTTTTGGGATTTGTTTTCTCCTAAATGTAATCATTTCAAATAGGTGATTTGATAGGGAGAGAGAGAGAGAGAGAGAGAGAGTCAAGGGCATTTTAGTCATATGCACTCTTGATTGGTGATTTAGAAAACAGCCCTCTTGAAATGTCATAGTCAGAAGAAACCCCTTCTATTTGGTCATTTTCCCTTATTTTAAAGCATAAAGGGATCTGTAACTTATCGTCTCCCACAAGAAACCCAATTAATCTCTCTCTCTCTCTCTCTCTCTCTCTCTCTCTCTCTCAAGTTCAAAACTGGATAAAGGGCTAGGAGGGAAAAACTAATGGGTAAAAGGGGAAAAACTGGATAAAGTGCAATCATTTAATGATGGCCTGATGGGTAAAAGGGGAAAAACTGAGAAAGGGAGCTTTTTGGGATTATAAAAGCATAAAACGATTTTTTTTGGGGGATTGGAATTGCATTAAATGATAAACTTTATGTTACTCTAAAGTCCTTTTGTTTCTTGACTTCTTGTTACATCACCATCGGTTTAAAAAGCTGGGTGACAGAGAAGAATGATGGAAATTCCTGCAATGGAAAATTAATTTAATACTTCACTGAAATTTGGGCTGAAATTACTGAAATTTAGGCTGAAATTTCTGTAATTTCGGCCGAAATTACATATTGAATAAAATATTACTTTCGGGTTTTGTACCATATTTCGATCGAAATTTCAAATTTTCAAGGTCCGAAACCGGTACCTAAACCGAAATTTTAAACCTTGTTACCCACTACACATATAAGCTCACACTAAGTTACAAGTTTACAATGGAAGCTTTGAATTGAAAGACACCAAAAAATAACATCACGGTGATTGGTGATGTAAGATGAACTTTCACCAACCAATAAGGAAATATTTTATCCCTCTCCATGGATCAGAAGACCTAGAAATCTGTTTCTAATTCCATGCATTTCCTTTGCAACATCTCCCATCTCCATTCGTTCTCTTGGCACTTCTGCAGAACATACAACTCCAATCCTTAAGAATGACATCAAGCACTCTCATAATCAACTTATTCTCTCTCGATTATTCCTAGCATTGTTGGCACCTCTTTCTTCCTCATCTTCTAATGGCATTAGCGGATCTAAAATCCATCACTCGTTTGGGCAAAGCCAACTCGACAAATTTGCTAAGGATTAAGCCATCCTTAATCATGTCATCCGTGGGGCACTTTCCAGTGAATAATTCCAATAAAAGAATCCCATAGCTATACAAGTCCCCATATTTGGACACAAGGCCACCTATCCCATATTCTGCAATTTCACACAACTCTTATACTTTTGTTATGAGAAAGGAAGCAATAAACTATTTAGAAACTAAGAGAATATAGAATTTTGAGAAACCAAAAGGGAAAACTTTTCCTTAAAAGCATTGAAAGGATTTGAGTTTTGAGAAAGCAAATAATTCATTTTTTAATGGCAAAACGCAATTACTGCAAAAGCATGCGCAACCTATGGACTCAAGAGGATAGATTTGGCTCGGTGAAATATGTGATCGTCCTTGCTCCCAATCAATGAGTAGATGGTTAAGGACTCATGAAATTGAAGCAAAATTTAGTGTAATTGAATTTTTTTTGACAAAATTAAACATTTTAAGCCTATCATCTTAAAAAAACCTATGTTTGTCCTTATTTCATGATATTCATCTTAAAATTAGAGGGTTGAAGAAACAAAATAAATTGTTAGCTGGAGCTATGTACCCAACAGTTCCCTTTAACCCAATCGTGCTGCTTTGATCTTCAGAGGAGTTGCGAATGAGTTTTGGATAGAACCTGGCTAACCCAAAGTCACCCACATGGCCATTCATGTCATCATCAAGAAGAATGTTACTTGGCTTCATATCACAGGAAGATGGAGGGAGAAGCTAGTGGCTCGGCGACGTTGAGAAATGAACCTTTCGAAACTATATCGAACCACAATTATTTCGAAACGAATCATATCGTTCAACGGCGTAGATTAAAACTTTCCCTTCCCAACTTCGAAGGTGTGGGCCTCGTGATCACAAAATATTAATCGGATTTCTTTAATGCACTCGAACCCATGTATTTTCCGATCGCACCCAGCTGCATTCTAATCGCACCTTACCTTGTAGCCGTCGACCTCCGCCTCTCGGCAAAGATTATTCCTGATTTTAAGTAGGTTTTTTCAAATCACATGAAATTATTTCTATTTTGCGGATTTCGAGGTATATTTAATGCAGGTAGAAAAAGAGACGCTATCAGTAGGAAAAAGGTTGATTGTGATGTGTACCACTTGCAGAACAAGGAAGTGCAAAATGGTCTTATTTTGGTCCGACACATATACTTTGAACGTGTTAGGGCGTAAAGTTCAAAACTCGCCGCCTATGGGAGTTCAGAAAATAAACTGGCCTTCTTTGGTGTTTTCCTCACTGATATCCGTTGCCAAATGACTATAGCAACCGATTTTCTACCTTTTGATGTAGGATTTAGGCCAATGCCAGTACTATATTTCTTTCTGTGGCAATGTACCAAGACACTATGATGGATCCAAATATCAATTGATAGGAATTGGGCATAACATTTGGTCTGTATTCTGAGGTCCAGAATTAATTAATTATGATCACGACAAAGACATAGCCACAAAATCTGATGGTTCAATCTTAGATCCAAATGGTATGAAAATAATATTCATATTTTTTTCATTTATGTGTTTTCACAAATCAAAATTTTGCAAAATTTAAAAACCTTAATCAACGACAACCATGTCATTGCCTCTTTAATTTTGAAATCCCTCTAGGCAACCCAAGAGGGAGGTGAATTGAGTTTATTAAAAAAAAATTCAAATAATTAATTTTGAAAACAATCTTACCCTTGTTAATTAGAAATGAAAAGTAAACCATAAAGGAAAGGTATTACCTTTCACCAAGAGAGATAGAAAGAAGAATATAAGAGAAAGTAAAGAGCTTTGACCCCAAATTTTATAGTGGTCCGATCATCAACCATGAGGCCTACTCCACTCTTCTCAAGTTTATCTTCTTGAGGATTCAACTATCTTGATACTCTTGAGGGCCAGATCCGAGCCATGTAAAAGCTTAGCTTCAAGCTCCAAGGGGCTTAGGGTGACCTTTCCCCCACTCGCTTTGATGAAGAGCAGAAGAAGAAGATACAATAAATTTGCCTCTTAGTAGGCTTGTTGAACAATGAAGAACACTCAAAGAATCTTTCAAAGATTACAAGTTGAAGGCTCAATCCAAACTCCAAAATTTTGCTAAGATTCAATGTCACTTAGGGTTAGGAAAGAGAGAACATCAAATCTGAAATGAATTTTCAAGTTTGTATGTGCTTTGGGTTGAAAATAAAAGCATTCATTGCAGTAATAAATGCCCAAAATCATCATATATATATATATATATATATATATATATATATATATATATATATATATATATATATGTGTGTGTGTGTGTGTGTGTGTGCGCGCGCGCGCGCGAAGAAAGACTACTTGTTTCACACTGTCAACGTCTCTCGCAGTAGACCGAGAGGTCTACCGCCCAACTAGTCATTGGGCTATTTTAAAAAACCAACTTTGGTGCTGGCGGTAGACTCAGGCCGCGGTCGACCGAGGTCAGTAGACTAAGCGGGTTGGGTAGACCGACTAAGAACGGTTTGTTTCTATTTTGTTTTCTTCTAGTGATCTCGCCGTAGACCATGAGGTGCGGTTGACCGAGGAACTGAAATTTTTAAAATTTTTTTTGTTTTAAAACCATTTTAATGATTTCCAACATTTAAGGGCTTGGATTGAACTTCACTTTTAAAAACATTGGGACTTGAAAATGTGCCTTGAACCTAGGTATCCTAAAGTAGAATGGATAATACATTTTAAGCATAAACTCCCCTCTTAGACTCCAATTCTTCATCAGTAGTCCACCTTGGTTCTTTGACTTGCATATGAACTCCTTTTCTTTGACTTGTCCATGTTATTTCCTCAAATCTTTGAATATCTTCAATTAAGTTCTGGAGTGGGTTGCCATTAATCGTTCATCTTCAAGATTGGCTTTGATACTCGTGCAAGTTGTTATCTCATCAATATCCTGTCATATACACAAACACTTACAAAGCACATTAGTCTACTTAATCAATTTGGGTTTGTGAGTCAACAAAACCTAGGTAAATATTGAACCCTTGGGCTAACACTTTTCATCTGTAGTGATTCCTCCCTCGCACTCTCTAATGTCTTCCCTTTTCCCTCTCCTAACTCTTTGCCCTAAATATATACAAGGCATGTAGGACCTAGGACACTCCATTGAACAGTTGGATTCGGAATAGATCGTGAAGTACAATAAGAAAATACATCTTAGAGTCACTAGAAAAACGACCAATAATGAATTCGAATGGATTGAGACCAATAAATAGGTTGATCAGATTCGAAGTGCAAGGTTGGTCGCCCTGAAATCACCTGTCACTTGAAGAAAATTATTTTAAACGTTCCTTATGTCTGTTTGTCCCTTTTCTGAGTTTGAATAAAGATAACCTCATTTATAGAAACATATAAACATTAAACAATGACAAAAACCCTTCATAACATGACAATGTTACTTTATCTACTGCTCAACCGATTGCATCTATATCATAATTTTCTCATAGAAAGCTTTCCACCTTCACTAGGGAACCTTTCACCTCTCACTGATCTTCTTCTACATTCCAACCATTTGGAGGGTAGCATCCCGGATGAACTTGCCCAAATTCAGAGCTTGGTATCAATTGCCCTTTCTGAGAATGAACTATCCGGTACCATTCCTTCCTCTCTTTATAATATCTCGTCTCTGGAGAGAATTAGCATGGCAAGTAACCAACTATATGGGAGCATTCCATCTCACATAGGAATCTCTCTCCCTAAACTCCAATTTCTGCTTCTAGGGGCCAACCAATTTACATGACACTTTCCAATCTCATTATCCAATGCTTCTTGGCTTCAATGTCTTGGATTAGATGACAACCACTTTAGCGGGCCGGTGCCGGAAGATCTTGGTGGCCTACAAGATCTGACCACGATCAATTTATGGGGTAATCAGTTTGGAACTGGAAAAGCCGATGAGTTGAGTTTTATCACTTCTTTGACTAATTGTAGTAATCTAGAGAGAGTGGATCTAAGCATGAATCATTTTGGAGGCATATTACCCAGCTCAATAGCCAATCTCTCGACTCACCTGACTTGGCTACAATTAGGAGCTAGCCAAATTGTTGGAAGCATCCCTAGTCACATTGGAAATCTCGTTAACTTACAGTACTTGGGTGTATACAAAAGCTTGATCACGGGTACTATTCCAACTTCAATATGGAAGTTGTGGAGCTTGCAAAGAATGATCATGGAGGGAAATATGCTGTCAGGACAAATCCCATCTTCCATCGGTAATATTACCCAATTAAACCTGCTCACGTTAGATGAAAACAACCTGACAGGAAGCATACCTTCAGCCCTTGGAAACTGTAAGAAACTGGAAACATTGAATCTTTCTAAAAATAACCTTCGTGGTGCCATACCGAGACAAGTCATCGTCCTTTCTTCCTTATCCGTCCTACTTGACTTGTCTCACAATTCACTGACCGGCACCCTTGCACTAGATGTTGGTAACTTAATACATCTAGCGTTTTTGTACGTTTCCACGAAAATTGTCCGGTGAAATTCCAAGTACTCTTGGTAATTGTGAGAGCTTAATAGAACTTAATATTGAGGTCAACTCGTTTCAAGGGTCCATTCCTCCTTTGAGTGGTTTGAAAGCAATTCAAAAACTTGGTCTTTCATACAATAACTTCTCTGGGAGGATTCCAAAATATCTAGAGTTGCATCTTTTGACGTATCAAAACTTGTCATTCAATACTTTACAGGGTGATGTACCAAAACCGGGGGTTTTTAGAAATACAAGTGCTATTTCAGTCATTGGAAATGACAAACTTTGTGGAGGTATCCCAGAATTAAAGTTGGATCCATGCCCCATCCTAGATAGTGAGAAGGAAAGAAAATCACATGTTTCTAAAGTGATAATCCCAGTAGCAAGTGTGGCTTTATGCTTGATTTTCTTTTTGTGTGCCAGTGTGGCTCTATATTGGTTAAGAAAGTCAAGAAAGAAACTATCTCCCACAACTTCTATAGAGGGTCAACATTTAAAGGTTTCCTACGCGGAGCTCTTTAAAGCAACAAATGGGTTCAGTTCATCAAATTTGATAGGTGTCGGTAGTTATGGAACAGTGTATAAAGGAATTGTTGGGCATGAAGAAACTATTGTTGCCGTGAAGGTTTTCAATCTTCAATTATGTGGAGCCTCGAAGAGTTTCATGGCCTAGTCTAAAGCACTAAGAAACATTCGCCATCGAAGTCTTGTGATCTTGTTCAAGTATAAAATTTGCAGGTGATGATTTCAAAGCTCTCGTCTTTGAGTACATGCCAAATGGGAGTCTTGAGAAGTGGTTGCATCCAAAGGTAGATGACCAACATCAATTGAGGATTTTGAATTTCATTGAGAGACTAAACATATCAATTGGTGTGGCTTCTGCATTGGATTATCTTCACCATCAAGGTCATACTCCAATCATTCACTGTGATTTGAAGCCAAGCAACATTCTTCTTGATGAAGACATGAATGGCCATGTGGGTGACTTTGGGATAGCGAGGTTTGATTCAAAAATCATTCGCAACTCCTCTGAAGATCAAGGCAGCACGATTGGTCTAAAGGGAACTGTTGGGTACATTGCTCCAGGTAACAATTTATTTAGTTTCTTCAACCCTCTAATTTTAAGATGAATTTCATGAAATAAGGACAATGATAAGTTTTTTTAAAAAAATGACATGCCTAAAATGTTTAATTTTGTCAAAATTGTTCAATTATAGTAAATTTTACTTCACTTTCATAACTCCTTAACCCTACTCATTGATTGGAAGTATGAATGATCATTTATTTCACTGAGCCAAATCATTCTTCTTGATTCGATAGTTTATGCATGATTTTGCATTATTTGCATTTTGCCATTAAAAAATACATTATTTGCTTTTCTCAAAACTCAAATCCTTTCAATGCTTCTAAGAGAAAAGTATTCCCTTTTTTGTTTCTCAAAACAAAGCCTTCTATATTCTCAGATTTTGAGACTGATTAATGAAGAGCAAACTTTTCAAGAATAAACTTGTTTTCATATTTGTATTTTTGTCTCCAATTAGTATGGTTAGCTCGTACTATTGTAGGCTACTTCCCCTAATAGTGTTGTATGCATTGAGGTAGTTGTTGCATCTCAAGCATCTTGTGTATTAGGCCTTCTATACATGTCATGACTCTTACGGGAAACACTCATGTAAAATATTGTTCTGCAAATGTTAGAGGTTGGATTTGAGAAAAATCAGGCAATTATTTATTTTTTAAAATTATAAGAGAATTACAAATATTATTATTACAATAAATTTGGAAAAAATAAAATAGAAAATAGAAAATTTTCAAAAAAACACCCTCGACTAAAGTTTATAAAAAAAACAGGACAATGAGAAATTCGCACCCCTGTAGGATAATTCGCAACCCTTCAACGTGAATTGACGTTAAAAAGCGTTAAAGTCTGCAACAAACCCTTCTTAGCGTTAAAGTCTGCCACAACTATGCCGAATTATGCATAATGCTTACACACGACAAATCAAGTCAAGGAAGCGAGGACTAGTGGCTCTTGTGGATAAGAGGAGATGTATGGACATTTCCTTTTGGAATAAGTGTCATTTGTCATTTTAGAGTAGGAATTGGTATCCACACCCACAAATTTACATAACAACATTCATGTCAAGTTCTCATTTGCATGTGAGTTTGTCTTATTTTGAGATATTTTTCTTCATAATGCCCGATTCATATTGAAGATAAGAATTTCATTGTCGGGAATAGCCTAACTCTCATAGTCTTCGTGACCCACAATGGGAAAAATCTCACATGGCAGTAATTGTATCTATTAATTTTGCTAAGCACGATATTGAGTAATGGTTACACAGAGCCAAGACAGCAGCTCCTGCCATGGCTCATACGGCAACTCAAGTCAAGAAAGATGCTAGGACTTCCATAGACCAAGACAGCAGCTCCTGCCATGGCTCATACGGCAACTCAAGTCAAGAAAGATGCTAGGACTTAATTAGTGGCTCTTGTGTCGAAGTGATGAGAGGAAATGCATCTACACATTTCTCTATATATATATGAAATAACATGTATTTGCTCGGTGACACCAGAAGATCTCTCGCCCAAATGGAACTACCCGGTATGACTCTTTCTGTCTTTTGGTTTTTTATTCTCTTTGCAAATCTTGTCTTTTGCACCTCCTTACTAGGAAATGAAACTGATCGAATGGGTTTGCTTGCCTTCAAGAATGCGATAAGTAGTGATCCTCTTGGAGCTTTCAGCTCATGGAACCATTCTCTTCATTTTTGCAAATGGAAAGGAGTCACTTGCGGTCGTCACCATCAAAGGGTCACCGTTTTGGACCTTAGTGGGCAAAAATTGGTGGGTTCTATATCTCCCTACATATCCAACCTCACTTTCCTTAGAGAAATCAGCCTCCAAGACAACAGCTTCAACGGCCAAATATCCCAAGAAATTGGCCGTTTATTCAGATTGAGATTGCTTAGTATGAGTGACAATTCCTTTGGCGGGGAAATTCCAGCCAATCTCAGCCGCTGTATGAAACTCCAAGCTATTGGTTTGGGGAACAACAACCTGACAGGAAAAATTCCTTTCGAGCTTGGCACTCTCAAGAATCTCAAGGAATTGGATCTAGGTCCTAATTTTCTCATAGGAGGCATTCCACCTTCACTAGGGAACCTTTCATCTCTCACTGATCTTCTTCTATATTCCAACCCTTTGGAGGGAAGCATCCCGGGTGAACTCGCCCAAATTCAGAGCCTGGTATCAATTGCCCTTTCTGATAATAAACTATCCGGTACCATTCCTTCCTCTCTTTATAATATCTCGTCCATAGAGAGAATTGCCATGGCAAAGAACCAACTATATGGGAGCCTTCCATTCGACATAGGAATTTCTCTCCCTAAACTCCAATTTCTGCTTCTAGGGGCGAACCAATTTACAGGACACTTTCCAATCTCATTATCCAATGCTTCTTGGCTTCAATGTCTCGGATTAGATGACAACCACTTTAGCGGGCCGGTGCCGGAAGATCTTGGTGGCCTACAAGATCTGACCACGATCAATTTATGGGGTAATCAGTTTGGAACTGGAAAAGCTGATGACTTGAGTTTTATCACTTCTTTGACTAATTGTAGTAATCTAGAGAGAGTGGATCTAAGCATGAATCATTTTGGAGGCATATTACCCAGCTCAATAGCCAATCTCTCGACTCACCTGACTTGGCTACAATTAGGAGCTAGCCAAATTGTTGGAAGCATCCCTAGTCACATCGGAAATCTCGTTAACTTACAGTACTTGGGTGTATACAACAGCTTGATCACGGGTACTATTCCAACTTCAATAGGGAAGTTGCGGAGCTTGCAAAGAATGATCATGGAGGGAAATATGCTGTCAGGACAAATCCCATCTTTCATCGGTAATATTACCCAATTAAACCTGCTCGCGTTAGCTGAAAACAACCTGACAGGAAGCATACCTTCAGCCCTTGGAAACTGTAAGAAACTGGAAAAATTGAATCTTTCTAAAAATAACCTTCGTGGTTCCATACCGAGACAAGTCATCGGCCTTTCTTCCCTAACAATAGCACTTGACTTGTCTCATAATTCGTTGACCGGCTCCCTCGGACTAGATGTGGGTAACTTGATACATCTAGCAATTTTGGACGTTTCAAGTAACAAATTATCTGGTGAAATTCCAAGTACCCTTGGTAAATGTGAGAGCTTATTAGAACTTTATATGGACGTCAACTCCTTTCAAAGGACCATTCCTTCTTCTTTGAGTGGTTTAAAAGCAATTCAATCCCTTGGTCTTTCATACAACAACTTCTCCGGGAGAATTCCGAAATTTCTAGAGGAGTTGCAGCTTTTGACGTATCTAAACTTGTCATTCAATAATTTACAGGGTGAAGTACCTAAACAAGGGGTTTTTAAAAATAAGAGTGCTATCTCAGTCATTGGCAATGACAATCTCTGTGGTGGTATCCCGGAATTAATGTTGGTTCCATGCCCCATCCTGGATAATGCTAAGAAAAGAAAATCACTTGTTTCTAAAGTGATCGTTCCAGTAGCAAGTGCGGCTTTATGTTTGATTTTCTTTTTTTGTGCCAGTGCGGCTCTTTACTGGTTAAGAAAGTCAAGGAGGAAACCATCCCCCACAACTTCTATAGAGGGTCAACATTTAAATGTTTCCTACATGGAGCTCTTTAAAGCAACAAGTGGGTTCATTTCGGAAAATTTGATAGGTGTCGGAAGTTACGGGACAGTGTATAAGGGAATTCTTGGAGGTGAAGAAAATATTGTTGCCGTGAAGGTTCTCAACCTTCAATTACGTGGAGCCTCGAAAAGTTTCATGGCTGAGTGCAGAGCACTGAGAAACATTCGTCATCGAAATCTTGTTAAGATCATAACTTGTTGTTCAAGTATGGATTTTGGAGGTAATGATTTCAAAGCTCTTGTCTTTGAGTACATGCCCAATGGGAGTCTAGAGAAGTGGTTGCATCCAAAACTAGATAAGCAATATCAATTGAGGATTTTGAATTTCAATGAGAGGCTAAACATAGCAATTGATGTTGCTTCTGTGCTGGATTATCTTCACCATCATTGCCATACTCCCATTGCTCATTGTGATCTAAAGCCAAGCAACATTCTTCTTGATGAACACATGAATGCCCAGGTGTGTGATTTTGGGTTAGCCCAGCTCTATTCAAGAATCACTTCTAAGTCCTCTGAAGAGCAAAGCAGCACAATTGGGTTAAAGGGAACTATTGGGTACATCGCTCCAGGTAATAGTTTTATTTTTTTATTCATTCTTTTATTTTAAGATGAGTTCCATGGAATATTTGGTAGTTTAAAATGGCTAATATTGTACAAAAAGCCTAAATTAACAACTTTCAGCAAAATAAATTAGTAGTTAAAGTTATTTGTATATTCAAAAAAGGGAAATGATATCACCACTACTGTATTTTGATGATTGCACTCCTCACATAGGATGATCCAAACCGTCCATTAGATGGGCCACAACCTAAATAGATTGTGCCCCAAAAATCATTTCCATAGGTTGATCCTAACCCTCCGATCTATAGAGGGTTATGATCAACCCTCTAATATCCAGTCCGTCTATAGATCAAAGGGTTAGGATCAACCTATGGAAATGATATTTGGGACACATCTAATGGATGGTTTGGGTCATCCTATGGTGCGGGCCATACTGTACTTTTTAATTTTCATCTTGTACTAAAAAAAACACAAAGATATGCGTATGAAGACCAGAAAGTCACCTTAAAATAGGAAACCCTTTTGGTATATGTAACACTACGATTTATATATGCAAGTCACGACATCAGTTAACATGCATGATAGGATTTGTGGAAAATCTTGCTAGTTAATTATTTCAAAAATGAAGTAAATATCAAGTATTATACAAAAAATGAAAATTGTAAAGTGTCATCTTTTACCTTAATTATGTTACAATAATTCGTTATCGGACTAAGGCTATGTGGATCTTGTGTATGCAATATTGACATACATGATTCGTTGTAGGATATAAAATAAACCATTATAATTTATCTTGACAGACAACGGCTACCGCTTGACCATCTTTAATAATAAACAAGAATATTTCTATGCGAGCATGTTTTAATAATGGGAAGAAGTCACCTTGTTGTATATTCATTGATTGACGGCTAGATTCTATTCAGTATTTGTTTTTGCCTCTTAATATTGCTAAGAAAATAGAAATTTATTTTTAGTTGTGTAAAATGCGTAGAAATATTCATAGAAGTTTTTAATTTTGGTGATTTTAGAAACTAAACATAATTTTGCTAAATTATTGCAAATTAAATGCATCCTAAGGTATTTTTGTTAATTTTTCCTAGGAAAATTAAAATGAGGGTTTTAATTAACTTTTGTATTGCTTTTGCCTGTGGAAGCAACGTCGTGGCTTCTACTAGCAAAAGCACATTGAGAAATTTTACTTCCATTGATGAGTCTATAGGTTTATATAAAAAATAAATAAAGTTGAATCAAATCGGATAATAACACGGATTTGAAGTGCTGCAATTTATGGGTAGCAATACAGACCCAATTTGTATTAAATTTTACTTCAGTCATGGATTGTAGGTCATCTACTAATTCATCAGAAATAAATTGAATCATTTATTTCATTAAGCTAAAATTTTCCCTTCTTGCTTCTGAAAACCATGTCTCCTATTTACTTTCTAAATGGTATAAAGCTTCCATTATCATAGCAAGAGTATATGTGAAATTGCAGAATATGGGAGAGGTGGCCATGTATCCACATCCGGAGACGTGTATAGCTATGGGATTCTTCTATTGGAGTTATTCACTGGAAAGTGCCCTACAGATGATGTGTTTAGGGATGGCCTAAGCCTTCACAAATTTGCTGAGATGGCTTTTCCTGATCGAACGATGGAGATTCTAGATCCATTACTACAATTAGAAGTTGAGGAAGAAAGAGGTGCCAACGATGGCAGGAGTCACAAAGATAAGATGCAGCGGTTACGAGCATGCTTGGTGTCTTTGGTGAGGATTGGAATTGCGTGTTCTAAAGAATTGCTGAGAGAACGAATGCAGATGGGAGATGTTTCCAAGGAAATGTATGCGATTAGAGAGAGATTTCGAGCAGTTGGGATCCATGGAGAGGAACAAAATAGGGCCTTATTAAATGGTAAAGGTCCATCTTACCTCTCCAATTACTGAGGATGAATATGCTTTTCACTATAGCTAGGAAACCTTTATGCGAATGAAAGCTTTTCTGCATGTCCAAGAAATAATAATTATCATTTCAATTAAACGTTTCTGTTGTATACTTATAATCTAGTGCAAGATTATGTGTTTTGTGGGTAGTAGTACAATTCGTAGCAATTGCCTTTTCAATAATATTCTAGTTTTCTCATATTTGTATCTTTTCCTTCTATTTTATATGCCAAGTTCATTCTGGTGTAGGATCCTTCCCTTAGTATTGGCCCTTCATTTTGCACCTTGTGCACTAGGCCTCCTTCTATACGGCTTGCCTCCTATGTGGTACATTCCTGTAGAAAATGGTTATGAATATTGTTACAAAGTTTGGATTCGAGATTAATCTTGAAACTCTTAAAAATCAAGAAAATTTAAAATAATATTAAAAAATACAAAATAAAAAATGGAAAAAAATACTAGCAAAATTTCCGTAAAGCTTACATAAAGTACTTTCTAAAAATCACTTATTTTTTGTAGTTATTAAAATTACTTAATCTTGCCTAAATATTTTTTTCTTCCAATTTTTTACCTTTCTGAAGCATGGACTGTTGCTGTAAATGTTATGATATTTTGTTTGTCAAGAGTACATTATATCTGATGAGCAAGAGTAAGTATAGAGAGGCAATTTGTTTATATTAGGATTGGTAAAAGCATGGAGAAAGTCAATTTTTATCTATCTTAAGTACCTAACTAACCAAACTACCTCTCATCTAATCCTTGATGATCTGATGGTAAAGATCACTCTCTAACATCGTTGACACACACCATAAATGCGAGACTTTGTGGTGATAAGTTTTTGATTTTCTGTTTGACAACCACTAGATTGCATTTTGGCTTTGGCCCATTCTTTATCTGATGATTTCATCAATGGATTACACAGCCCAAACAATGTTGTACCAAAGCCAAAGAATGTAAGTAGCAGTGGTCAACTAGAACTATAGACATGATCACCTTAGTGTTACATTTAAGTTGGTCTGGACAATGTAGTGCCAAGCTCGAAAGGAATTTTTCCTGTCAGATTGTTGTTCCCCAAACAATTAGCTCGGAGTTTCATACAGCGGCTGAGATTGGCTGGAATTTCCCCGCCAAGGGAATTGTCACTCATACTAAGAAATCTCAATCTGAATAAACGGCCAATTTCTTGGGATATTTGGCCGTTGAAGCTGTTGTCTTGGAGGCTGATTTCTCTAAGGAAAGTGAGGTTGGATATGTAGGGAGATATAGAACCCACCAATTTTTGCCCACTAAGGTCCAAAACGGTGACCCTTTGATGGTGACGACCGCAAGTGACTCCTTTCCATTTGCAAAAATGAAGAGAATGGTTCCATGAGCTGAAACCTCCAAGAGGATCACTACTTATCGCATGCTTGAAGGCAAGCAAAGCCATTCGATCAGTTTCATTTGCTAGTAAGGAGGTGCAAAAGACAAGATTTGCAAAGAGAATAAAAGACACAATTCGTCATACCTGGTAGCTCTCTTCTAGTGTCACCGAGCAAATACATGTTATTTCATATATATAGAGAAATGTAGATGCATTTCCTCCTTACCACTTCGACACAAGAGCCACTAATTAAGTCCTAGCTTCTTTCTTGACTTGAGTTGCCGTGTGAGCCATGGCAGGAGCTGCTGTCTTGGTCTATGTAAATATGGAATTTTGGCTCTGTGTAACCATTATTCAATATCGTGGTTAGCAAAATTAATAGATACAATTACTGCCATGTGAGATTTTTCCCATTGTGGGTCACGAAGACTATGAGAGCTAGGCTATTCCCGACAATGAAATTTTTGTCTTCAATATGAACCGAGCATTATGAAGAAAAATATATCAAAATAAGACAAACTTACATGCAAATGAGAACTTGACATGAATGTTATAAGTAAATTTGTGGGTGTGGATACCGTGAAATTATATGGTGTAAGGGCTTACAACAATAAGGCCTTTGTACGGTGGAAGTACCATCCTTGATATCTAATCCAACAGCAGCTCCTAAAAAAGTGAGCTGCTGTTCGATCAAATATCAAGGGCGGTACCCCTACCATATTGTAGTAAGCCCTTACACCATTTAAAATCTCGTGGATACCAATTCCTACTCTAAAAGGACAAATAACACTTATTCCAAAGGAAATGTCCATACATCTCTTCTTATCCCTTCCACACAAGAGCCACTAGTCCTCGCTTCCTTGACTTGATTTCTCGTGTGTAAGCATTATGCATAATTCGGCATAGTTAATAGTGTTGGAATTAATTCAAACGGTGACTAAACTTGTAGGGCCCACTCAAGCCACCCCAAGTTGATCTTATCTAAGAAAGCCAAGAGTCCTATTACTTATTTAACTCTATCTTTATTATTTATCCTTATCTAATGTCAGAGTTTGATTAGGAGTGTGAAAAGCAGAATCATATCACTGTTAGAGTTGTTGTTGGACATATTAGCCACAACTATATAAAGAGTAGTTCGAATGTTTTTTTATTGAGATGAATAAAAGCATGAACTTTGAGAAAAAGGAAACGCCTCCTCTATTCTTCTATTCTATCTTTGTTTTGTATTTTGTGCTTGTTGAAATCCAACAAATAGATCCCAAAACAATGATCTCATATTCAATAGTTAAGAACCCTAAATATTCAGATTTTTCCCCCCTATGAAAGCCACACTCAACAACGAAATTCACATATTCAAGAACACTGTTACAATAATGTCTTTTTTAAACAGAAAAATTATATAATCTATTATAATATAGCATGATAGGGGCTTCACTGTTCACGCCCACGTGGACAGTCCCCCATCCTGCATTCGATCTACGTGGCAACCTCCTTCAAACAAAAGACGGAAGAAAGTATTGGTTTCCCAAATTAGTTTCTGCTTTGTTTCATATCTCTCTCCCTCTCTAACCGGACGAGATTTCCTCACTTAAGCGTCATGAAAAACAAATTTCCAGCCACACAAATCGTTGTAAGAAGATGAAACCACATTATTGAAATCTGTTCTTTTTACATGATTGAAATCTTGAGTGGGCTATTATGTGAAACCACATTGATAAAACGGATAAAAGCCGTTCGATCAATGGGCTTTATTTGTAATAGTATGCCAATATGTTCCATTGACCAACAAACATAGTGTACATTTGGTTTATTAAATTTACTCATCAATGTTGGGTCCCTTATCTGGTGAAGATTGGAGAGGGTCAAACTTCTTTTGGTGGGCATGGTACAAATCACACCAATCTAAGAGATCAGAACCCTTCAATCAATATATCAATGTGCTACGATGTACTGTTTTTACACCATGGACATTTGAGAGGCCCACTTGATGAACAATTTCCAGTCACTAAGGGTGGGCCCTATAAACGTCAAGATTTTGGGATGCTCTACTATCCCCATTAAATAGTAAACTCCCGTTAATACTTTTCCATTTATTTACACCATGGACATTTGGGGGCCTACTTGATGAACAATTACAGCCACTAAGGGTGGGCCCTATGAACTTCAAGAATTTAGGATGCTCTTATCTCCCCATTTAATAGTATACTCCCATTAATACTTTCACATTTATTCTAAATAGGGGTGCAACTTGGATCGGGCTCAACCTGAACTCGACAGGTTCAACCCGATTTTTGGTCGGGTCGGGATGGCATTTCCTTGGGTTAGGGTTTGGAAAAGCCAACCCGATTTAATTTTGGATTGGGTTAGGGTTGAGGCTTGGCAACCCAATCTGCCCGAACCGAACCAGACCTCCGTCCTCTAATTTTATCTAGGTTTTCTTTCGGTTATTGTATTTTTTTTGTTTGGCCGAAGGTCAACCCGAACCAACACGACCAGATTTTCGGGTTAGATGGGTTGGGCTAGGGTTGAATGATTTAGAGGTGGGTTGGGTTAGGGTTGACCATCCTCAACCTGAGGCTCGGGTTGGGTTGAG
Source organism: Tasmannia lanceolata (assembly GCF_043159265.1). Lineage (NCBI taxonomy): Eukaryota > Viridiplantae > Streptophyta > Magnoliopsida > Canellales > Winteraceae > Tasmannia > Tasmannia lanceolata. Next base: position 27,637,977 of record NW_027518684.1, on the reverse strand, counting down.
TTGGGTTAGGGTTGAGGGAATGCTATCTTGGTTTAGACTAGGGTTGGCCTCAACCCGATCCAAACCGGGCCTTGCGATTGTTATGAACCGTAGGTCTAATATCTTTGCATTTATTTATTGTACCGCTTAACAGTGTACACTAGCAACAGTCCCCATTTCCTCCTAATCTCGATACATTACTCTATAGAACATATTTAGATGATAAAAATATATTTTGTTCTTTATCGTTCTCTTGCATGACCTTACCATAACCTTATGGAATTGTAAAACACATACCATTGCTTCAGCCATTTATTTTGTTCTTTAATTAATTTTAAAAATTTTCCCCGATCTTAAATAGAATATCTTCCAAGATCCCACTAGTATATATGTAAAACAGAATCCTGAACGACGTGGGTGCGCCACGTGGCAGCCCTTCTATACCCCGTTTCCTTCCTTCATAAGGATTCTCGAATATAAATCTTTTATTTCAAGCTATACCCTGTTTCCTTTCCTCAAAGGATTCTCGAATAGAAATCTTCTATATCCAGAATAGTGTTTTCCCAAATCGATCCTATTTATGGTACCATGAATTGATCTCGGATGGGAAAGCTTTAATTTTAGGATTTCGTGAAGATAACTATGGTTTTAAGCATACTTTTGATCTATCCATTTAGTATTTGCCACGTGTAAATTTCTCTAAGAATAATGATAGGGGGACTGATAGAGCACACTCTAAAATTAGTATACGCCACGTGTGATTGAAATAATCGGCTGAACTTAGCCCAAGCTACCACTTTTGTTAGTTTTTTATATAAAGAAAGGATAAATCTTTCCCATAATTCATGCCTAATTTCTCTCTACTGACCAGGTTTCTGTCCTCAATATAAGTCTTCTTCCCTGTACTTTCTATTATTTACTCTCTCTCTCCAATATATGCCATATTCCCTGCATTAACACGTTAAATTGTGAGTGCTTGCTGATCAATTTCAGAGCTCTACTGAGTCCAAACCAAAAGCCCCCGACAATGTAAACTATACGGCCCTCTTTGGATTGTTGTAAAAGTATTTCTTACAGAATTTTTTTTTGTGATGAGATTGTTGTATTCCCACATCATAGAGGAAACTGATATGATTATTGCAGGGTTATTGTTATAAACTTAAGGTATTTGTGAATAAAGCCTGAATTGGTCATTCTAAGTTTCTCTTTTTCGTATGTAATCGAACATGGAAAAGCAGGAAATTCCCATAAAATTCCTACAACCCAAATAGGGCATGTTAAGGTCATTATTGCTAGGTAGATCGTTAGCATGTACGACTATGATGTTTTGCTTTTTCCATGTGTATGTAGATTGTTCTGTTTGAATCAGTAGAATATATTGGCTAATTGCGAATATTTTTGGTTGGATCATCATTAATCAAATAGAAAACCAATTGATAGATTGGTCTGGTATAATGCATCACCCAACTCTACAATGCTATGGGTTATTCCAATGACCCGGTAGGACTTATTGCCTAAGTGAGAATTTTTGAATTGGATCACTATTCATCAAAGAGAAAACCAATTGCTAGATTCCAGTTGTATAAGGCATCGACCAACTCTCCAACTCTACAAGTTACGGCACATGTTGAAGGGCAGATACAATGGTTTTAATATTGAATTCGATTTCCACTGAATGTTTAAATTACAATGATTTGGATTTTGTATGTGTTCTTATGATAAAATAAGTTTTTTTTTCCTTTAAATGAATTTATCTTTTTGGTGATATCTATAGACAGATCCTTTTTCGAATGGTAAATGAATATTCTTCAAACTCACATTATACTAGAAATTGACATGAGTGGCTGTGTAGAATTATGACTATGTACTCATACCCAAAAGGTAATTCAAACAAGACAAACGAGAAAATGACATGTTGCCTGTGCGTAAACGTGTGGGGCAATCCCAACCCCTACGACGGGGGTGGGATTTTGGATTCGTTGAGAAGCCAAATCGATCACGGATTGAAGAGGAAGAAGAGCAAATTACAGCAGTGCTATTCTCACAGGAAAACGTGAGTTTTGGCAAAAGTTTTCATCTCTAAACTCAAGGTTTTGTACCCGAAAATTGGTATTGTTGGGGTTGTATACCGGATTATCTCCATCTTGTTGAAAAGACATTTTAATATTTTATGAGGGCAGATTAGCGATTTGTGTGGTAACTTTGTATCTCTTCAGTTACATTATTGGTCTCTCCATGTTTGCAATGCCTCAAAGTTTTGGTCAAAATATTATTACAGTTCCCAGAAGGCTCTCACAAGCCACTTAAAAAAGAAAGACAAGCTATCTAGATCCGCAAATAAGAATACATGCTTATGCTGATATCATTTCCCTTACTATATTTCTTCTTGACTTGGGTTTGTCATGTTATGTAATAAACTGTGGAATTCGGGCTTTCACCATATACACTTGCCATGGTCCCTTGCAAATCCCATATATATATATATATATATATATATATATATATATATATATATATATATATATATATATATATATATATATATATATATATATATATGCAGTAAGATGAAATCAAATTGGGAGAAAGAAATCATGTATCTGTTAGAAAAATTATGTGCAAATCTGTAATTTAGGATTCGAGAATACCTTATAACAAATTAACCTTACAAGTTGAAGACAGAGATCCATAATACTGTTTTCTACAATAATAATCTGTAAAGGAAAAAAGAAATCGTTAGATCACTTATCGAGTTGAGGCACGAAGAATCTTCGTTGTCCTTAAGGCAAATCTCGCCCCCATTATGACGAATCAACGGTGCATATGGGCGTCTCGGCGTATGCCTCCAGGATACAACAACTCTCGCTCCAGGGGTGTGCACTCACGCAGCCCGGATGCCTAAGAACTCGCTTATATTTGCCAATAGCCTTGAGCAGAAAACCAGAGAGAAAAACCAGAGAAGAAAAAGAGCAGAAGAAGAATCCGTCAAGGATTTCCTTTTGTTTTCTCTAAAACCGATTTATATAGAAAAGTAATCGACATGTTAGGGTGAAACGTCGCACTCTTTTAGTGCGTGAGAGACGTTTTTCAAACTGTCGCTAAACCACGATTAAGGAATCTCAAACGGTAAAAAAAGAGTTAAAACAAAATTAAATAAATTATTGACCGTTAAAAGGAAAAATAAATAAATAAAAAGAAAACCCTTAGGTCCACGCGCCGGGCCGGGCGGCGTGCGTGTGTGGTAAGATCAAAAGCCCACCGGACCCAAGTGGGCGATCCGTGCGCGTAGGATCCCCATGACCTCTTGCTTATTCACAAGGTTAAGAGAGTGAAAGTATATATATGGCCACTCTCATCCTCTCACACTTCCCATCTAGGACTAAAGTTTTCTCGTGACTTTAGTCTTTTTGGAGGGAAGCCCAAAAGCATACATATAAAGACTAAAAACACCCCATTATAAGTTTGAATTACAAAAAGACTTTTTTTACATAAAAAGTCAACAATCCCCCACTAATTCAAAATTACAAGAAATAAATAAATCATAAATGTAAATAGATTTGATCAAGGCAAGATGTGTTATACTTCAGTAGAGGTGTCTTTTGGACTTGAACATTTACTTAGTATAGGTATATCGAGTTTATCAAGTACTTGGTGAACATACGTCTTGAACCAAGCACTTTTAGTAATAAACTGAGACAACATACCACACACACAACACAGTAGACATAAGCAAGTTCATACGGTGTTGCACTTTTCGGCCATGTGCTATGTCCTGTTTTCATGAGCGCTCTAGAGAAATTAGCCCATTCTCATAGGAAGCGGCCACACTTCCACACTCATATAGGTGTATCTATCAGGAGTACCCTGTAACTACGCACCCCACTGACAATCAGCTAGTCAGCTATAGATAACATTAAGAGTCCTACAACTCATCCTCTTTTTGTTACAGGTTGCACCCACACTATAGGGATAGGCTTTGTGAACTTAATTCACATACAACTTGGTGCAAAACAGATCACTCAAATAACTTGTTTTTTCCATTGAACCTACTTCTTGGGATCTCCAGTCAGATAGGTTGGGTTCCTGTTATAGGTGATCTAAACAGTGGGCTTCAGCCCCATCCCCCTCGATGTGATCATGACTAAATTTTTATTTAGTCCTTTTGTAAGACAATCTGATATATTATCACTTGATCTTACATAATCAATGGTTATCACTCCATTTTTCAACAACTGTCTTATGGAGTTATGCCTCCAACGTATGTGTCGGGATTTACCATTATATACATTATTACCTGCTCTTCCAATAGCAGCTTGACAATCACAGTGGATTGTAATACCCGGTACTGGCTTATTCCAAAATGGAATATTAGTTAGAAGGTTTCTAAGCCATTCAGCTTCTTCACTTGCTTTCTCTAAAGCAATAAACTCAGACTCCATAGACGATCTGGCTATACACGTTTGCTTGGTTGATTTCCAAGAAACTGCTGCACTTCCTAGAGTGAAAACATATCCACTCCTTGATTTGGTCTCAAATCCAGATACCCAATTTGCATCGCTATACCCTTCTAGTAAAACAAGATATTTAGTGAAATGCAAACCATAGTCTATGGTTCCTTTAAGATATTTCAATACTCTAATTAGAGCTTCCCAGTGATCACTACTAGGATTTCTGGTATAGCTACTGAGTCTACCCACTGCATAGGCTATGTCTGGCCTAGTGCAGTTCATCAAATACATTAGACTCCCTACAACTCTAGAGTATTCAAGTGGATTTACTCCACTTCTTTTATTCTTACATAATCTTATACTAGAATCATATGGGGTTGCCACAAGTTTACAATCAAATTGATTAAACCTTCTAAGAATTTTTTCTACATAATGAGACTGAGATAGAATTATTTCTTCTGTGTTTCTATTAATTTTGATACCCAGGATTACATCTGTCTTTCCCAGATCTTTCATATCAAAATTATTTGATAAAAAAATTTTAGTGCCTTTAATTACACTAATGTCTGTTCCGATGATTAACATATCATCTACATACAGACAAACAATAACACCACTATCCCCACTAAATTTGCTGTATACACACTTATCTGATTCATTTTTTATGAATCCATTTGATAGCATCACACTATCAAACTTCTCATGCCATTGTTTTAGGGCTTGTTTCAAACCATATAGAGATTTTATAAGTTTACACACCTTTTGTTCCTCGCCTTGGATTACAAAGCCTTCAGGTTTATCCATATAGATCTCCTCATCTAATTCACCATTCAGAAATGCAGTTTTGACATCCATTTGATGGATTTCCAGGTTATAGATTGCAGCTATGGCAATTAAAATTCTTATTGTAGTTATTCTGATTACAGGTGAATAAGTGTCAAAGAAGTCTATTCCTTCTTTTTGCTTGAACCCTTTAGCTACTAATCTAGCTTTATATTTATCTATAGTTCCATCAGTTTTTAATTTCTTCCTAAAGATCCACTTGCAACCAATAGGTTTGCAACCAGGAGACAGATCTGTCAAGATCCATGTTCCATTACTCAAAATGGAGTCTATTTCACTCTTGACAGCTTCTTTCCAGAATGAAGAATCTGGAAGGTACATTGCCTCTTTATATGTCTTTGGATCTTCTTTTAGAAGATAGGCAATGAACTCTGGACCAAAGTATTTCTCTACTCTTGCCCTTTTACTTCTTCTAGGCTCTACTGATTCTTCAGACACTAGATGGTCTTTATCTATAGATTCAAAGGGTCTTTTAATTATGTTCTCACTTCGACTAGTCTTATAAGGGAATAAGGTTTCAAAGAATTCAGCATCTCTGGATTCTATTATGGTGTTAGGTTGCATATCAACATGATCTGACCTATAAATCAAGAACCTATATGCACTACTGTTTTGTGCATATCCAATGAATGCACAATCAACAGTCTTAGGACCTAACTTAGTACTCTTAGGATCTGGAATCCTAACTTTAGCTAAGCACCCCCACACTTTAAGGTATTTAAAATGTGGTTTTCTATTCTTCCATAACTCGTAAGGAGTTTTGTCAGAATCTTTAAAAGATATCTTGTTCAAAATATAACAAGCAGAGAGAAGAGCCTCTCCCCATAAATTTTGAGGTAATCCTAAACTTCCTAACATATAATTTAACATGTTCATTAGAGTTCTGTTTTTACGTTCAGCAACTCCATTTTGCTGTGGAGAGTATGGTGCAGTAACTTGATGTATTATGCCTTGGTTTTCACAAAATTCACTAAAATCATTAGAAGTGTATTCACCACCTCTATCAGATCTTAAAATTTTGATCTTCTTTTCTAACTGATTTTCTACTTTAGTTTTATATGTAATGAATTTATCAAAAGATTCATCTTTATTTCTAATAAGATAAACAGTACAATATCTAGAGAAATCATCTATAAATGTAATAAAATACCTTTTACCTCCTCTAGTTAAAACATTGTTTAAGTCACATACATCACTGTGAATTAAATTTAATAGTTCTATTTTTATTTCTTCTACTTTGTGAAAAGGCTTCTTAGAGTACTTTGATTCCACACATACTTCACATTTCTCTACTATTTTATCACTTTTAGGAATTAAACCTATGGTCATCATTTTCTTTAAAGATGCATAGTTAACATGACCTAGTCTACCATGCCATAAACAAGAAGAATCAGTAATATAAGCAGAAGAAGATGAAGCTTTATTCATAATGTTCTCAGTTACATTCAGTTTGAATAAACCCTCACTAGAGTAACCCTTTCCCACAAATTCACCACTTTTAGTGATTACAAATTTATCAGCCTCAAAAACTAGTTTAAAACCTTTCTTGATCAGAAGTGACCCAGACACCAGATTCTTTCTTATATCTGGTTCATGAAGGACATCACAGAGCTTCAGAACTTTTTCAGATGTAAGCTTCAACAGCACTGTTCCTTTACCCGTCACAAGAGATGATGACGAGTTTCCCATGAAAAGTTGCTCTCCATCCCCTACAAGCTCGTAAGAAGAAAATACACTTCTGTCACTACAGATGTATCTAGTGGCACCAGTGTCCACCCACCAGTCATTCACGTCACTAACCAGGTTCACTTCAGACACTACGGCCGACAGGTATTGATCTTCAGCCACATTAGCCTAAGGCGCATTATTTCCTTAAGGGTTTTTCTTCTTATCATTTTTCCGACAGTTTTTAGCATAGTGACCTGCTTTCCCACACACAAAGCAGTTACCCTTCTTTTTCTTGAAATCCTTATTATTTTTCTTGAAATGACCTTTTCCTGATCCAAATGCAGGTTTAGAAAAAGTTTTCTTTCCAGATGAAGATTCAGTGAGATTTGCCTTAGAGTTAAACTCATAGGCCTTAGATTTCTGTTTTCTGAAACGATTTTCATCTTCAGTTCTAAGATAAACAAACAAGTCTTGAAGAGAAAAATTATTTCTGTCATATAATAATGTATCTTGGAATTTCTCCCATGAAGGTGGTAGTTTTTCAATAATTGCACCAATTTGTATCTGTTCTTCTATTTTGATCCCTCTAGCAAGAATGTCAGAAACAATCAACTGGATCTCATTCACTTGATCCATAATGGATTTTCCATCTACCATCTGAGGAAATATTTTTCAATTAGATGTTTCTTAGAACCCGCTGCTTCGACTAGGTATTTCTTTTCTAGAGTTTCCCATAATACTTTTGCAGACTCAATTCTAAAAAATACAACAAACAATTGATTACTGAGACAACTCAGTATATGACCTTTACAGAGATAGTTATCTCTTTTTCTTTTCTCAATGAGATGAGTTCTAGCAGGTTCTTCCTCATCAGGTAATGAGTCAGGATCATTCAAGATATAGTCTAGGTTTAGAAAAGTCAGAAAGAATCGCATTTTTTCCTGCCATCTACCGAAATCCGATCCGTCAAATTTCTCCGGTCTTTCGGTTTGGGAAGCCATGATGATTAATTTCCAATAATCGAAATCCCAAAAATTACAGATCACAGATCGTAGATTTGCCTTAAGATTGTTAGAAAAATGATGTGCAAATCTGTAATTTAGGATTCGAGAATACCTTATAACAAATTAACCTCACACGTTGAAGACAGAGATCAATAATACTATTTCTGCAATAATAATCTGTAAAGGAAAAAAGAAATCGTTAGATCACTTATCGAGTTGAGGCACGAAGAATCTTCGCTGTCCTTAAGGCAAATCTCGCCCCCACTACGACGAATCAACGGTGCAGATGGGCGTCTCGGCGTATGCCTCCAGGATACAACAACTCTCGCTCCAGGGGTGTGCACTCACGCAGCCCGGATGCCTAAGAACTCGCTTATATTTGCCAGTAGCCTTGAGCAGAAAACCAGAGAGAAAAACCAGAGAAGAGAAAGAGCAGAAGAAGAATCCGTCAAGGATTTCCTTCTGTTTTCTCTAAAACCGATTTATATAGAAAAGTAATCGACACGTTAGGGTGAAACGTCGCACTCTTTTAGTGCGTGAGAGACGTTTTCCAAACGGTCGCTAAACCACGATTAAGGAATCTTAAACGGTAAAAAAAGAGTTAAAACAAAATTAAATAAATTCTTGACCGTTAAAAGGAAAAATAAATAAATAAAAAGAAAAGCCTTAGGTCCACGTGCCGGGCCGGGCGGCGTGCGTGTGTGGTAAGATCAAAAGCCCACCGGACCCAAGTGGGCGATCCGTGCGCGTAGGATCCCCATGACCTTTTGCTTATTCACAAGGTTAAGAGAGTGAAAGTATATATATGGCCACTCTCATCCTCTCACACTTCGCATCTAGGACTAAAGTTTTCTCATGACTTTAGTCTTTTTTGGAGGGAAGCCCAAAAGCATACATATAAAGACTAAAAACACCCCATTGTAAGTTTGAATTACAAAAAGACTTTTTTCACATAAAAAGTCAACAGTATCCAACCCAAATGGAACTACCAGGTACGACTCTCTGTTTCTTTAGATCATTTATCCTCTAAGCAAATCTCATTTTTTGCATGTCCACCACCACTTCCTTACGAGGAAATGAAACTGATCGAATGGCTTTGCTTACTTTCAAGAATGGGATAAGAAGCGATCCTCTTAATGCCTTGATCTCATGGAACAATACTGTTCATTTTTGCATGTGGAATGGAGTCACTTGCAGTTACAAGCATCAAAGGGTCACGGTATTGGACCTTAGTGGGCAAAATTTGGTGGGTTCTATATCTCCCTCTATATTCAACCTAACCTTCCTTAGGGAAATGTACCTCCAAGAAAACAACTTCAATGGCCAAATTTCCCAACAAATTGGCTATTTATTTAGATTACGATATCTTAATATGAGCTTCAATTCCCTTGAAGGGGAAATTCCATCAAATCTCAGCCGTTGTATGGACATCCAAAAAATTGATGTAGGGAACAACATTCTGACGAGGAAAATCCCAGTCGAGCTTAGCACTCTCAAGAATCTTCAACAATTGTTTCTTGGATATAATTTTCTCAGAGGAAGTATTCCACCTTCTCTTGGGAACCTTACATCTCTCACCATTCTTTTCCTACGTTCCAATCACTTGGAGGGAACCATCCCTTATGACTTGGCCCGAATTCGGAGCTTGGAAATCATTTCTCTTTCTACAAATAATCTATCTGACACCTTCCCTTCCTCTCTTTATAATCTCTCGTCTCTCGTGGAACTTGCTGTGGTGGAAAACCAACTATCTGGTACCCTTCCAATTGACCTAGGAATCTCTCTCCCTAGAATCCAAATTTTTGTTTTAGGAGGAAACCAATTTACAGGCAACTTTCCAATCTCATTATCCAATGCTTCGCGGCTTCAAGCAGTTGAGTTAGCAGACAACCACTTTAGTGGGCTTGTGCCTGAAATTTTTGGAAGCCTAAAGGATCTGCGTAGCCTCGTGTTATCAGGTAACCAGTTTGGGATTGGAAAAGCTAATGACTTGAGTTTTATCACTTCAATGACCAACTGTAGTAATCTACAATCGTTGATGCTACAAGAAAATCGTTTTGGTGGCATAATTCCTAGCTCAATAGCCAAGCTCTCGACTCACCTGAGTTGGCTAGAACTAGGAAAAAGTCCAATTTTTGGAAGCATCCCTAGTGACATTGGAAATCTTGTTAACTTACAGGTACTGGGTATATATGAAACATTCATCATGGGTTTTATTCCAAGTTCAATTGGGAAGCTGCATAGCTTGCAAATATTGCACATTTCAGGAAATCGGTTGTCAGGGCAAATCCCACCCTCTGTTGGCAATATTACTCAATTGAACAAACTCTACTTACAAGGCAACAACCTGCAAGGAAGCATACCTTTAACTCTTGGAACCTATCAGAATCTTTTATTATTATCGCTTGCTGAAAATAAGCTTCATGGTACCATACCAAAACAAGTTATGGGACTTCCTTCTCTATCAATTGGACTTAATTTGTCTGGATTTTCTTTTACTGGCCCCCTCCCATTAGAAGTGGGTAACTTAAAACATCTAGCGATTTTGGATGTTTCTAAGAACAAATTGTCAGGTGAAATTCCAAGTACTCTTGGGAATTGTGAGAGCTTAATAGCACTTTATATGGACACCAACTCTTTTCAAGGGACCATTCCTCCTTTTTTCAGCAATTTTAAAGCTATTGAATTCCTTGGTCTTTCACAAAATAACTTCTCTGGGAGAATTCCAACATATCTAGAGAGGTTTCAGTTTTTGAAGCATCTAGACTTGTCTTTCAATAATTTGTAGGGTGAAGTACCAATACAAGGGGTCTTTAGAAATGCAAATGCTATTCCAGTCATTGGAAATGACAATCTTTGTGGAGGTATCCTAGAATTAAAATTGGATCCATGCCCCATTCTAGATAATGAGAAGAAAGGAAAATCACTCGTTTCTAAAGTGATCATCCCAGTAGCGAGTGTGGCTTTATGTTTGATTTTCATATTGGGTGCCAGTGCGGTTCTTTACTGGTTAAGAAAGTCAAGGATGAAGCCATCTTCCACAACTTCTATAGAGGGTCAGCATTTAAAGGTTTCCTACGCAGAGCTCTTTGAAGCAACAAATAGATTCAGTTCAGCGAATTTGATAGGCGTAGGAAGTTACGGAACAGTGTATAAGGGAATTCTTGGACGTGAAAAAAATATTGTTGCCGTGAAGGTTCTCAACCTTCAATTACACGGAGCCTCTCTGTTTGGTTGCCGGGTTTTTTTTGTTCCTGGGAGTTATGTGGGAGAAAAAAATACCCTGGGAGATAGGTGGGAAAAAAAAAGTCCTAGAAGTATCCTGGTAAAATAAAAATCCCATGTTTGGTTGACCGGTGGGAAAAAAAAAAAACCTTTGTTTGGTTGCTTGAACTGTTGGGTAGAAAAAAATTCTTCTCAAGCTTATTTTTGGTTCCTGAGTTTATTTTTGTTCCTGGGGTTATTTTGGGATGGGATGAAAAGGCAATCATTACAAAAGTGGGATTAAAAAATTCACCCCACAAGTAAACATTACAAGAGTGGGATTAAAATAAACCTAGTGCTAAAAGGCAACCAAACATGGGATGGGACCAAAATTTAACTAACTCTTCCTGGGACAAAAATTTAACTGGCAAGAGTTTTATAGCTGAGTGCAAAGCACTTAGAAACATTCGTCACCGAAATCTTGTCAAGATCTTAACTTCTTGCTCAAGTATGAATTTTGGAGGTGATGATTTCAAAGCTCTTGTCTTTGAGTACATGCCAAATGGGAGTCTAGAGAAGTGGTTGCATCCAAAAGTAGATGAGCAACATCAATTGAGGATTTTGAACTTCATTGAGAGACTAAACAAAGCAATTGATGTGGCTTCAGCCCTTGATTATCTTCACCATCATTGTCATACGCCAATCGCTCATTGTGATCTGAAGCCAAGCAACATTCTTCTTGATGAAGAAATGAATGGCCATGTGGGTGACTTTGGGTTAGCCAAGTTCCATTCAGGACTCATTCGTAACTCCTCTGAAGATCAAAGCAGCACGATTGGATTAAAGAGAACTATTGGGTACATTGCTCCATGTAACAATTTTGTTAGTTTCTTCAACCTTCTTATTTTCAAATGAATTTCATGAAAACGGGACAAACATAAATTTCTTTGAAAATGCTATGCCTAAAATGTTTTTGTCTAAATTTTCAATTATACTTATGTCTAATTCTTTCAATTTTACTAAATTTTACTTCAGTTCCTCGAGTCTTTAACCATCTACTCACTGATTTGAGGCAATGACACTCATTTATTTCATTGAGCCAAATTGATTATCTTTGGTCCATATATAGTTTATGCCTGCATATGCATTATAATACTCAAAATCTTTCAATGCTTTTATGGGAAAATTTTCCCCTTTTTGTTTCTCAAAACCAAATCTCCTATTTTATTTTAGTTTCTAAATAGTATCTAGCTTCCTTTCTCATAACAAAATTATAAGAGAAGTGTGAAATTTCAGAATATGGGATAGGTGGCCATGTGTCCATATCTGGAGACGTATACAGTTATGGGATTCTTTTATTGGAGTTATTCATTGGAAAGTGCCCCACAGATGACATGTTTAAGGATGGCATAACACTTCGCATATTTGTTGAGTTGGCTTTGCCTGAAAGAGCAATGGAGATTTTGGATCCGTTACTTCCATTAAAATATGAGGAAGAAAGAGGTGACAATTGCAGAGATAATGTACAACAATTACGAGAATGTTTGGTGTCTTTGTTGAGGATTGGAGTTGTATGTTCTGCAGAATTGCCAAGTGAACGAATGGAAATGAGAGATGTTGTAAAGGAAATGTATGCAGTCGAGACAGATTTCTTAGGCTTGGGTGGGCTTGATATCGATGGAGAGAGATGAAATATTTCCTTAGTGGTTGGTGAAAGTTCTCCTTATATCACCAATTACTGAGATATGATTTCTTGGTGTCTATCTATTCAAAGCTTCCTTTGTAAACTTGTAACTTAGTGTGAGACTACGTGTTTTCCGTATAATGTTGCAACTTGTAGCTGTCACATTTTTTTCTCATTGATGTATTTTCTCCTCTTATTAATACAATGGTATTCTCAGATCTTGAGACTGATGAATGAAAAGTAAGCCCTTCAAGAATTATCCATTTTCTCATGTTTGTATCTTTGCCTCCTATTAGTATGCGAAGTTCGTTCAATAGGCTCATTCCCCTAATAGTAAGCCTTCCTTGTGCATTGTGCTCGTTGTTGTATGTCAAGTTTCTTATGCATGTTAGGCCTCCTATACATGTCATTCCTACTACGGGAAACACCATACTAATATCTGACGACGCTATGCACAAGCGGAGTTAAATCCGAAATGCCCCTAGAGAATGGCAAGCCTTAGAGAATCAGTTTGATTACTGTTTCTGCAGTATAACAGTAGTTAGAGAAATAGCAATGAAAACAGTATGTAAAACGACTTTGGTGAGATAGAAAAGAGTGTAAAAATGCACTGGAACTTTCAAGAATTGCACCAGAAACGGGTAGATACGTTTCTATATTGAAATGGATGGGTTCTACCACTCGGTCCATCCAATTGACCGATCCAACTCGATTTAGATCCAATGGCTAGGATCAAATCTGGAAAAATTAAAAGCTCCAATCACTCCTCGCTACGATGAGGCAAAGTGCGCTTTAAAAGGCGCCACTAGCGCCTTACAGCCCACACTGCCCACGCCGCGTCCGCGTGTGCGAACGGTGCGTTGCACTGTCCTGCGGGTCCACCAATGGCTAACCCTTGTGTAATAAAGCAAGAGAAAGGAATGGGTAAAGGAATATATACCCATCTCCAACTTTTCTCCAAAGCATTGTGAGACTATCTTTTCAATGCACTTCTACACTCTTTCCAAAAGCAAAAGCAAAAAGCAAATTTTTCAAAGAAGAGTTTTTCTTTTTCCAATACAACTTTAAAAAAATATTTTTCAAAGAAAACTCTAGCAATCCCCCACCATTTTCAAAATCGAAGAAAGTTTTCTCATCAGGATTGAAATACTTATGCATAAATGAAGGTATCTCTCGATTTGAACCTTCACTTAGTGAAAACACATCAAAGTTAACCAGAATTGCATATTAGACATGTCTTTGAACTAGCAATTCTATTTGGTTAACCGAACACATCTCACACATAAGAATTCAACTCTTTAGGCAATTTCTAAAAGACCGACACATGTATGGCCTTGTATCTATATCTTGGTTTCATGAGCGCTCTAGAGACTAGCCAGGTCTCATAAGAAGCGGCACCACTCCCATACTCACATAGATAGACTTATTAAGAGTGCCCCTGTAACTATAACACTCCAACACTTTGTTATAAGTCTACTTAGAGCTCAAATGCTCAGCCTTTCAGTTTTATACATGGAAAAATTGCCAATGGGGGACATCAAAATACAACAATTGCCAAACGGGGACACACTTTTGAAAAATTGTTAAAGAGAGTTGATAACCCCTTTTTGAGAGTTTGATGACCCCATTTAGAGGGTTGTAACCCCTTTTTAGAGACTTAATAACCCCCACTACGTCCCTCTCTAACAATTTTTCAAAAGTGTGTCTCCCGTTGGCAATTCTCATATTTTGATGTCACCTATTGGCAATTTTTCCTTTATACATTACAGTAGAAGCACTTTACCTTAGGATGGCAAATATAATATATTATAGTGCTTGCAATCACTCCATATGATGTACTTTGACTCATTGAACTCAAGACTTGATATTTATTCAAGTGTTGACTCGACGTTCTATCATTGGTGACTATTTGGTAATGGCTTTAACCCCATCCCTATTGATGTTTTATACGCCAGATCTTTTGCAAGAGCTTTAGTGAATGGATCAGCCAAATTTTGGCTTGATCTCACATAATCAATCGTTACTACTCCATTAGTAAGTAACTCTCTCACAGTACTGTGCCTAAGTCCTATATGTCTGGACTTACCATTATAAACATGATTATATGCCCTTGATAGTGTGGCCTGACTATCATAGTGGACATATATTGATGGCATAAGTTTAGGCCATAACAAAATTTCTAATAATAAATTCTGGAGCCATCAGCCTCTTTACAACAAGCAGCCAAGGTAATGAACTCTGCTTCCATAGTAGAAGTTGTTATGCATGTTTGCTTCTTAGAGGCCCAGGAGACTGCTCCCCAACCAAGGGTGAAAATCCACCCACTGGTTGATGTACGGTCTATATGCTCAGTTATCCAACTAGAGTCAGTATACCCTTCTTTTACAATTGGATACCCAGTATAACATAAACCATAGTCTATAATTTTCTTTAAGTATTTTAATACTCTATAGATTGCATTCCAATGAGAGAAATTTTGATTACTGGTAAACCTACTAAGTTTACCTATAGCAAACACTATGTCTAGCCTAGTACAAGTCATAGCATACATAAGGCTACCAATCACACTAGCATACCCAATTTGAGAAATAGTCCTTCCAGAGTTAAGATATAGCCTCCCACTAGGATCAAAAGAAGTTGAAATAGGTGAGCAATCAAAATGATTAAACTTGTTAAGAACTTTTTCAATATAATGTGACTGGGTCAGAATCAAACTAGCCTTATGATTCTTGTACCCAAGATCACATCTGCTTCACCCTGTAGACACCCCATTTTGACCAGGCCCTAAAGTTCCTAAAATAGAGTCAAGGTCTCAAAGTTAAAGAAATTCCTGAAGAATGGACCCAAAATGAGAAGAAGGCTTGAGTTTTTGAGCATCTTATTGAGCGCATTCGTGGGTACAAATTTCCCAGGAGATTGTTAGTGTTCTCAGGGATACCCCTGCAAAATTTTACGGCAATCAGACAAAAAATGTAAAATAAGACAAGCAGAGATAGTGCGAGTATCAAAATACAAGATAAGGTTTTTTTTTGTCGGCAAAAGGGGGTTTGCCATTTGTTACAAGGGTAATGTTGGAATTTTGGGTATTGCTTTCCTTGCAAGTAACCCTTAATGGCCATTGGATCGAATTAGAGGGTTAGGATCATTTGAAGAGAAGAGAATTTTCGCCCTATTTTCTACTTGGACCACCCCTTTATGGATTAAAAAGAGTACTCATAAATCACACTATGGGGCTATTCCAAGGCAGAAAAGGGGTGGAATATATCGTTTACCTTTTAATAAAAGGTTCGGCTAGGGTTTTCTAAAAAAGGAGGGCTTCATTTTCACAAGAAAAATCAAGAAAGTAGAGGGAGAAGAAGAAACTCTTCTTCTCCGGCAAGTGGTGTCGGAATCCGGCACCCATTCCACCATCTTCTTCCCTTATTCCCTCTACCTCCCTCCATTACTACCATCAAAACCTCCATCAAGACCCCCATTTTCACCTCCTCGGTCATCAAACCCATCCTCTTCATCTACCCCCCAAGCTATCATCTCCACCACCAAATCTCAGCCACACACGCACCGAGAGAGCAGAGGAGAGAGCAATAGAGGGTGAGAGAGAAAGAGCAGCAGAAAAAAGAGAAAAAATGGGTTTTGAGTAGACATCTTCTCCGGTCATCCTCACCGGAATCCGGCAAGCTCATCCCAATCCGGTCAACCTCCACCATAAACCCATTTCATTTTCCATCATCACCATCTTCAACCTCGTCTGCTACTACTTCTATTCCATTCAAACCCACTCTCAAAACCCCATTTCTCCACCTCCGTTACCACCATCTCCACCCCAAGCCCATTTCGAAAAACCAAGTCCACCAAACCCTCTTCCATTATCAAACATTAGAATCTTTCCCCTGTTTCGTTCTAAACCCATCTTAATCACTCAATTCCACCACTACCACCATCAGCCAACATCAATCTCCATTTCTTCTTCTTCTTTCCAATTCGATTCTCTCTCCTTTTGGTCTGTAGTGAAAGGGAATTTCATTAGGGTTTGTTAAAGGGGCTGCGAAGGTTCTTGAAGATAAGAAGAAGAATGAGAGGAATGGTTTGCAGGGAGAAAGGAATAAAGAGATAGAAGGTCTCTCATCTCCTTTATCATCGATTTAACGGAATCCGATCATCATCCGATCAATCAATCGCAACACACAAAGAAGGTGGTGATAAACAAAGGTCTGTTTAACTTACCTTTTCGTTGATTTTCTCAACATTGGTAGCCCATTTTTTTCACTGTGATTTAGATCTGGATCAAATCCTTTGATTTGAATTTATCGCATTTGTAGCCCATTTTTGCATTGTACTTTGAATCCAGATTAAATCCTTGGATTTCGATTTCTCAAATTTGCAGCCTTCCTTTCATTGTGATATATGTACTACCCAGTTCTAGGAATGGCATTACCTTCATTTTTTCCCTCTGTAACCGATCTTTAAAGTCTGTTTCAGTATAGTGTAATGCTATTTGTCATGTTCTGAACCCAATTTTCATGTCTTGTAATTCCTAAAAATTTATTCCAGTTCTCACATGTGGTTTCTTCCATTGTCAACAAATCTTATTGTTATAAAAAAAATGGTCTGGGTTAGTGTAATTAACCTACAAGAGCTTGGTTGGATGATTGCATCTCTCTTCCATTTTTACTATTTCAAAATTGAACTTCAGGGTTAGTTTGCATCTATGGCAGTGGTATTACTCTTGAGATGGGATGATATGCCGAATGTTTATCTTGTATTTGAAATTTCATAATCATGTGGACTCAGAGCTTTATTATATGCTGATGGTTTACTCGGTCGGTGATTTTCAGAGCAGTCATCGAATTTTGTGAGATTTCAAGGTTACAAATTGTTACGGGGACATCCTAGCTGGTTTCTAAATGATTTTGATTCATTAGTAGCCTGTTCTTTTTAGACATATTGAGATACAGAAGTTTTGTTGAGTTTAAATTCTATTTGATTTCATACTCCTGTGTCATCTTTTGAGTCTAAAATCGTTGCCATTATGTACATTGTACATGTAATTTGGGGATTGTTCCTTCATGGGGCATGTTAGCTCAGGTTATTTTTTGCATTTACCAAAATTATGAAAATTTATCTTTCCTATGCATAGTACGCTGCAGATGTCCCTGGGCCCTACTTTCATTTCATTATATTATGTATATATATATATATATATATATATTAGTTACCCCATTTAGAACCAAAATTAGGGAACCCTTGCTAGGACACTATATATATGTACTCATATAGGACGAACATGTGCGACCAGCATATGTGAGCCTAGGATAGAAGTCAGCCTACCCATGTAGTGTAGAAGGGTAAGTCACACCGTGATTACCCGCCGCGTTATCTAGTACACTCACAGACACTTTTGAGTCGAGATTTTCTTGGCTCCGCTAGATTAGGTTAGGGCTGGTGCCCCTGGTTAGGGTATGTATGTATATATGTTCGTCCATGTATTATATCTATTCTTAGATTAGAACCTGTCTCCTAGATTAAGTTTTTGTATCTATTTCAGTCGTGCCATTCTTTCAGACCTGATCAATGACCCTTACTCTCGATTTGGTCGTCACCCTGATCATGGTCTACCCTGTGATCTCTTATCATATGATTATTCCACTGTCTTGGGTTTATATCCATGAGGTTTCCTGATCTATTATCATCAATTAGAGTTTGTTCACTCTTTCAGTTGTGGGTTTGGCCAATGGTTTTTGTTCACCACCTTTCATGGGCATGGTCCAGTCCTTGATTCCTTATTGTCCATATCGTGTAAATTCTGTGATTCTAATCGCTCTCTGTGCTAACCTGTTAGACGAGTTTTCTGGTCTAACTATCAGTTACATAGTTTCATTCTCTAGTCTTCAAATTGGTTAGTATTTTTCCTTGGTCGTTATACTGACCATGGTCTATTTTCTGTCTCTTGAGTGTACAGTTGTGTTGTTCCTTTGTAGATGTCTTACTTGCTAAGTCGATGTACAGTTTTGCCATCTTCTTGTACCTTCCCTATTTGCCAAGTCGGTCATTCAGATCATGACCCCTTTGCAGTAGGTATTCCAGGTCTAAGTCATCCTATGTACCTTCCCTATTTACGTTCTTTCGATGCAATCGATAGTATTTCTTTTACCATTATTGTGACTATAATCTGTCGTTTTGTCTCCAGATTGTACAAATCTCTTCTGTATATTCAGTTTTGTCGGTTGGTTAGATTAGAACCCTCTTTTTTGGTGAGGGATTCCTGGTTTAATCAATCATATGTACATTCTTTCAGAGTCACCTGATTAGTGGTCTATACTCGTCACTCTCATGGCCACGGTCTATTCATTGCCCTTTGATCATGAGCTCATTCGTCTGTTGTGTCATAGATTCATGTTGTGTACATAGATCCATGTCGTATATGTATATTACCCTTCGACTGTGTACCCATTCTGTTGATGTGTCATAGATTCATGCTGTGTATATCTATTGCTCGCTAGGCTAGAGTTTGCCTATTTACCTACTCTGCCTTAGATCTGGTTGATGGCTTGTCCGCTGTCTCTGTGACCATGATCTATCATTATCGATCATCTTGATCATACAGTTGTCAATGTTCATCGTCAGATTTGAGATCCAGTCTATGACCTACTTCTGTCATTTTGTGGTCGTGATCTACCTTTCTGATCTACCGATCATCCTTGATCATTGATGAAATAAATTCAATGTCACTAGTTGTATCCTTCCCATATGATTGGTCAAGTTTATCCCTATTATTTGGACATTCAAGGTTATCTTTACTCTCTCATGATCTTATCTTATCTGTGTGATTAGGTTTAATCATGTCGAACAAGGTGATGAAGGATTGGATAATTGAGTCAATTAGAGCTCTCCTGCGTGAGCATGCAGAGTGGAGTATGGTCGACAGGTTCATCAGCACGTTCAATCACTTGAACCCATCTGGTGTGAATTGATAATTTCTTCAAGCAGCTGCAAGACTTTGGGATCCCATTCTCCATGTTTTTCAATTTGGTCCCTTTGAAATCTGTCCATTATTCGAGGATTGGTGCTCCCTATTAGAACTCCCACTTGAGGGACTTTGGATCCAACCTTCGAGTGTAGAGTCTCCTCATTCCCTTTTCTGTAAGCTTTTCGAGAACAAAACTGTTGATGCTATGCCCTATTTCAAAGACACGTGCGTGCAATTCGATAACCTCATTAAGCGTTTTTCTAAAAACGTTGACCCTACCGATTCCCGTTTTCAAAGTTGTCGGCGCAGTGCCCTAATCTTTGGTGTCCTTGCACGTCACGTTATCCGTGAAGACTCTAGTATTGCCCCTGTGGCCTTACTGAGTGTAGTCGATCAAATTAGCGAAGGAAGGAATCTTCTCCCAATCATGCTAGCGGAAACCTTCTCTGCGGCTGGATCTTATTGCTTGGCAAGAGGTTAAGGATAATTTCCATGGGTGTGTCAAACTGCTTTATTTGTGGCTTTGTGAAAAACTTACCATCCTTCGGCCTCGGAGCTCTCTTCAGTACACCCTCAAGGATCACCTTTCATAGCAACCAATGGCCAATCAACCCCAATCCATTGATGCGTAGCATAATTGGTTGTAGCACGTGAAGAATGATCAATTTCACTAGGTGAGTCATCCATGCTTGCAAGTTATCACTAGCACCTACCCGCATCCATTTGTGTATCTTATGAGTTTGGAAAAGTCAATATTTTATGCACCCACACATTTGCTTTACCAGATCACGGGAAATCCATGTCCTCCGGGAATTGTAACACCTCCTCCTTGCGAAAAGCTTACTCCCAATCTCATCAAGTCTATTGTAGCTGCTTGGAGAAACAAGGTTACAGATAACAGATTTACTCTATCATCTAAAGTCCAACGGAAGGAGTTACCAGAAGAGCCTGCGGGAAAGAGAGCTCAGATCATGGAGCATTGAAGACCATTTTCATGCAATTGTCATTTTAATTTCTTCAATTTTCATTATGCTCACTTGCTTTCATTTAGTTGTAATTAAAAATGATATGTTTTATCAATCGTAACTGCAGTTTGATTTGTGATCAATGAAAGTGTGTTTTTTTCTATTTTTCTCGTCTTGAATTTATTCGCAATATTCTATCTCAATTATCAGTCACTCAATCTAATGTATTAACTTCCATTCAGGAGTCTTAACTGAACACCATCGCTCCCAAGAAAGTCAGTTCAAAACCGGCCTAATCCCGTCAGTCTTCAGATTTCAGGCTGAGTAGACATTCTTCTTCTCCGAAGTCTTTTACTTCTCCTGCACCGCTTCTACTTGGTCTTCCGGAAATACTTTCGCCAATTCAGCTTACACCTGAATCAATGGAAGAGACCAGAAACAATAGTCCTGATATGAATGAGATGATGAAGGCTATTCTTCTTCAGCTGAATACCATGAAGGATGATATAGCCCTCTTGAAAAATGACTGGCATTCTGCCTCTGAAGCGCCTGCCCATCAGCAGCCTCCAGTTATACCTTCCATCCCTCTTGTTTCTCCCAGGCCAGCTGTATTGCCTGAATTCAAAGATTTTGATGAGGACCAGTATGCAGAAGAGAACTGTCTTCCTAACCTGGGAAATCCTGATAAAGCAAAAGGATTAGCTAACCAAATTGAGAAGCTGACCCGAGATATGGAAAACATGAAATGACAAGGTCCTAAAAAATTAGATATGTCTGAATTCATGATAGCTCCAGGGGTCATACTTCCGCCCAAGTTCAAAATGCCAGACTTTGACAAATACGACGGAATGGGTGCCCTCGTAGCCATCTTAAGTCAATCCTTCCTCTTTTGCAGCAGCACGGTTTATCCGCAGAGCAGATTGCCTTGGTGTTTCCTAGAACTTTAACCGGTACAGCTAAGAAGTGGTTTCTGCATCTGAAGCCAGAAGAAATCAGGACCCTTGAAGGCGTAGCTAACAAATTTGTCCAACAATTCTCCATGGAAGAAGGGATTGACGTGACAAAAAGGGATTTAAAATTGTTGAAGCAAGGACCTAATGAGATCTTTACTTCCTTCATTCGGCGATGGAGGAGAAAGGCGGTGCAAATGACCAACAAGTTGCCTGATGAAGATCTGATCAAAATTGCTATCAAGAATCTTTCCCCTTTTTACTTT
Organism: Tasmannia lanceolata; assembly: GCF_043159265.1. Classification (NCBI taxonomy): domain Eukaryota; kingdom Viridiplantae; phylum Streptophyta; class Magnoliopsida; order Canellales; family Winteraceae; genus Tasmannia; species Tasmannia lanceolata. Next base: position 27,615,999 of record NW_027518684.1, on the reverse strand, counting down.
CCTCATATGCCAATCCAGTACTTCAATGATTTTGATCACCTGATCAAGACCGGGACAAGAATCGAAGATATACTGGTTAAGGGCGGCCTGAGAACTAGGACCTCTTCCTCAGATGTCAGAGAGGGAAAAAGGCCTATGGCACCACCGAAGGAAGTTAACAATGTAAATACTGCTTGTCCAATTAAGAAAGAAGGTTCCGAAGGAGGTCGTCCGAAGAGGAACGAGCCCAGACAATTCACTCATTTACCCTACTCCCTATCTGTAGCTCTCAGAAAGCTGTTGAGGGACAAGAAGATCACTCTGCTAGAACCCCGGGAAGTTTCAAATCCTCTCCCAAAATATTGGAGAAAAGATCAATACTGCGAATATCACCAGAGTGTTGGGCATTTGACTGACAGATGTTTGGCACTAAAGCATAAGATCCAGAATAAGATTGAGGCAAAAGAAATCGCGGTGGAAGCTCTTCCTAATGTCACCAGAAATCCATTGCTGACGCATGCTGTGCCTCCTCCAAATGTTTATGCCATTTTTACTGACGAAGTTGTCCTGGATCATTCCCGTATATGTGAGTCATTTCTGAAAAGTCGTACATCTTGAGATGGGAATCCGATGATGAGAAAGTTGAATGCGAGAAGCCTTACGTCTTGACCTATAACAAGGAAGCCGGGGAATCTTCTAAATGTCCTTATGTCCTCAGGTACGAGGAGGAAGAAGAGGAAAACAAAGTCCCATATGTCCTTAAGCTTGAGGATGAGGACTTGCTGCTATTGAACGATCCCTGTGATGAGGTTCGCCATGTTACCCGTGGTGGACGTGTCTTTAAGCCTCCCGAGCTGAGAGCAGAAAATCCTGCTGAGATTGTCAGAGCTGTTGAAAACCAGAATCAGAGGTTGAGTCCTGACGAAGATGAAGATATCATGTTGAAGCAACTTAGGAAGACACAAGCTAATGTTTCTATCTGGGGTCTGTTGATGTCATCTCCTAAACACCCTCAAGTCATACTTCGTGAATTGAATGCAGCACAGGTGTCTGTTGATATAACCCTTGATGAGCTAGTTGGACTGGTATCTATGGCCAGAGTGGCTAAGACCGTGTCTTTTTCTGATGAAGATCAGACTCCAGAGGGCAGGAATCATACAAAATCTCTCTGAATTACTGTACTGTGCAATAAGAAAAAAGTACCAACGGTTTTAGTTGACTACGGGTCAGCGCTGAACGTGTGTCCTTTGAGCACCGCTACCCCCTTGGGATTTGGGCCGGATGACTTTATCCCGTCAGAGCAGGGGATACTAGCTTACGATGGAACAAGAAGGGATGTCATTGGAACTTTGGTCACTAAAATTGAGATTGGAGGTGAAATGTTCGGCGTAGAATTCCAAGTTCTAGATATCAAGACCTCCTTCTTTCTCCTTCTCGGCCGACCTTGGCTTCATAGGGGTCGGAGTTGTTCCTTCCACTGTCCATCAGAAACTCAAGTTCATCAAGAATAACATAATTATCACAGTTAGAGGGGATCCAGAACCAGAGGTTGGACAGATATCCCAAGAGCAGATCGGTTCAAGCACCAGAGATGTCAGTCTAACTGGGTTCTCACTTGAAGTTTCGACCATTACTATGGAGGAACCTTTGAACGAAGAAATTTTGTTTTTGTCCAACGCAAATGCGCAGGTGGCACGAATGATGTGCTGATATGGGTATATTCCTGGAACTGGTCTAGGGAGAAATCTGCAGGGTTTAACTGAGTGGCCGGAGCTGAAGGTCGCGAATAATCTGTTTGGGTTAGGATATGAACCCACTAGAAAAGAGATCAGGGAAATGAAGCAGTACATGCTGAAGTGGGCAGAGCTGCGTCGTCGAGGCCTAGAGCTACCTATGGGACCGTTCAGTCTGATGATGAATGGCAGGTACAGGAAGGAAGTAGTTGATTGCCCGTTCTATGGCTTCCCCGAGCCGTGGTTTGATGAGTCTGGGAAAGAGCTACCAGGTTTTGAAATTTTCTTCACTGATGAATTGCCAGATGAGTACTTCTATGGGCAGATTGCAGCAGTTGAAAAACAGGAATCCGACTGGGCTGAGAACTTAGAGCCGCAGCTTCTGGACTCCCTCTTCGAGGTTGAGGCACCGGTCATTGCCATGATCGGAGAAGATGCGCGCATTCTGAACCCTAAGGGCGGAATTACCCCAGCTGAGGTACCCCTTGATAACTGGACCTCTCAGGTCATTCCTCAAATAGTTCTTCAGTATGGTCATGTTCCTCCAAAAGAGTCTAATGTTTCTAAGTATGTCTCTGTTTCCTAGTCAAATATAAAGTCTATTATTTCTAACAATTCTTTGGATGTAGATACCTTAGGAAGCTTATACATTCCTGGTGTAGATGGCGAGTCCTCCGTTCTAGATGCTGTCTATGAAGATGAGTCCGTTATAGAATTTATCACAACGTCTATAAATAGTCCAGTTGAGTCAGGTGTCAATATTTTGGTTGACGATACAAATATTTCTTTTGAGCATAATGTAGAGCCTGCTGTAGGCCAATTGATTAATGATGTAATTCTTGATTCTATGAATGAAATAAAGAACTCGTTTCAATATCTTCCTGTCTCTATTTCTGCTTCTCAAATTGATAAAACTAATAACAATGATCAAAACTCCCCCTCTTATGAGGATGCCGACGAAACTCCCCCTGAGATCAAACACATGATTACTCAGGAGGAGCAGTGCCTAGCTAAACCACTTGAGGAAGAAATTGAAACTGTCAACATAAGTGATGAAACCTTAATCCGGGAAATACGGATTGGCAAAATGTTATCCCCGGATGAGCGTGAAGAATTAATCACTTTGCTTAAGGAATACAAAGAAGTCTTTGCTTGGTCCTATGATGACATGCCGGGATTAAGTGAAAACATCGTCCAGCATCATCTTCCCCTAATCCCAGGTGCCAAACCCAAAAAGCAAAAACTTCAGAAATTAAAACCAGAGTGGGAGTTGAAAGTTCATGATGAAATCAAAAAGCTATTAGATGTGGGTTTCATTCAAGTGGTTGAATATCCAGAATGACTGGCTAACATAGTACCGGTGCCCAAGAAGGACAGGAAAGTCAGAATGTGTGGATTTCAGAGATTTGAACAAGGCGAGTCCCAAGGATGACTTTCCTTTGCCGAACATTGATCTCCTGGTAGATAATACAGCTGGTCATGCTTTGTTATCCTTTATGGATGGGTTTTCCGGATATAATCAGATCAAGATGGCCCCTGAGGACATGATAAAAACTGCGTTCACCACTCCATGGGGAACATATTGCTACAGAGTGATGTCGTTTGGGCTGAAGAATGCTGGGGCAACTTATCAGAGGCGGCTACCACCTTATTGCACGATATGATTCACAAAGAGGTTGAAGTTTACATCGATGGCATGATTGTTAAATCTAAGACTCGACCAGAGCATGTCGTAGTCCTGAGGAAGTGTTTTGAAAGGATCCGAAAATATAAGCTTCACTTGAACCAGAGCAAGTGTGTATTCGGGGTCACTTCAGGGAAGTTGTTGGGGTTCATGGTTAGCGAAAGAGGGATCAAGGTAGACCCTCAAAAGATCAAAGCAATCCAAGAGATGGAGCCGCCGAGGACTGAAAAGTAGATCCGGGGCTTCCTGGGAAAGGTTCAATACCTAAGGAGGTTCATAAATCAGTTGACGACGACATGTGAACCCATCTTCAAGCTGCTGAAGAAGAATTCTCCGAAGAAGTGGAATGATGAGTGTCAGGAAGCATTTGAGAAAGTCAAGCAGTGTCTAGCAGGAGCAGTGTCTAGCAGGAAGAAGAATTCTCCGAAGAAGTGGAATGATGAGTGTCATGAAGCATTTGAGAAAGTCAAGCAGTGTCTAGCTTTGCCTCCTGTCTTGTCACCAATTATTCCGGACCAGCCACTGTTGTTATACCTATCTGTCACAGACACAACTATGGGTTGCATGATAGCCCAGCAAGACTCTGAGTCGAAGAAAGAAAAGCCTATCTACTACATCAGCAAGAAGATGCTAGAGTACGAAATGAGGTATTCTATCTTGGAAAAGACTTGTCTGGCATTGGTTTGGGCAACTCAGAGGCTCAGGCACTACCTGTTATCGAGCAAAGTTCTCTTACTCTCATGGATGGATCCATTGAAGTACTTGTTCGAGAAGCCCGCCCTCACTGGGAGAACATCCAGATGGCTGCTGCTATTGTCTGAATTCGACATCACCTATGTGACCCAGAAATCAGTTAAAGGGCGTGTGATAGCTGAGGAGTTGGCTGATGCGCCTGTAGATGAGAATGCAGTTCTGACAGCAGATTTTCCTGACGAAGAGATCATGGCTGTAGAGGATGAGGTCCAAAGCAACAGATGGTTGATGTATTTTGATGGTGCAGTGAACAACCGAGGTCAAGGGGTCGGGGCAGTGTTGATATCTCCAAAGAAAGAGTACATCCCTGTATCCATCAAATTGCAATTCAAGTGTACCAACAATGAGGCCGAATATGAGGCGTGCATTGCTGGTCTCGAAGCAGCATTGGCTTTGCATATTCAAGAGATAGATGTTTCCGGGGATTCAATCTTGATCATTTGTCAGATCAATGGTCAATGGAAAACAAAAGAAGATAGATTGATACCGTATAACACGTATCTGGATTCTTTGGTCAGGAGATTCAAGAATGTTATGTTTACTCATCTGTCGAGGACAAGAAATTATTTCGCGGACGCTTTGGCTACACTAGCCTCAATGTTAGACATTTCTGCACCAATGGAAGTTTAGCCTCTAGCAGTGCAGTTACAATGGACTCCAACACATGTAAACGCCATAGAGATAGCAGCCCGATGTCCAGATGAAAAGCCCTGGTACACTGACATAAAGAATCTCATTTTAGGCCATGGGCACCTCCCTGAAGCGTCAGGATAAGAGTGGAGGTCTTTCCAGAAGTTGGCCGCTAACTTCATTATTTGTGGCAATGAGCTCTTCAGGAGGTCATTTGATGGAATCCAGCTTCTTTGTGTAGATGAAGATCGAGCAGCTAATCTCATAGAGCAGACGCATGAAGGAGTCTATGGGCCTCACATGAACGAAAAGATGCTGTCGAGAAAGATCTTGAGACTTGGATACTATTGGCCAACCATGGAAGTTGATTGCTTTGCATTCGTGAAGAAGTGTCATAAATGCCAGGTTTATGCCAACCTCATTCATGTGCCGCCGTCTGAGTTGCATTCTCTGACTTCACCGTGGCCCTTTTCAATTTGGGGAATTGATATTATTGGAAAGGTGTTTCCGAGATCCTCAAGTGGGCATGAGTACATCCTGGTGGCCATCGATTACTTCACTAAGTGGATCGAAGCCGCATCCTTCGCATCGCTGACTTCAGCCTCCGTTGCTAAATTCATTCGGACGAACATCATCTGCAGATATGGGGTACCGCATGAGCTGATCTCAGACAATGGATCACATTTCAAGCAAGAAGTGGTACACCTGTGTGAGGAGTTCAAGATCAAGCATCACAAGTCCTCACCATACAGGGCTCAAACAAATGGAGCTGTCGAAGCCGCAAACAAGAACATCAAATCCATCATCAGCAAGATGATAGAGACGTACAGGGACTGGTCAAATAAGCTACCATATGCTTTGTGGGCTTACAGAACGTCGATCAGAGCCTCTACAAGAGCTACGCCATATTCGCTAGTGTACGGGATGGAAGCAATCCTACCAGTTGAGCTGAGAATTCCTTCATTAAGCGTGATGATGGAGGCTGATCTGCCAGAATCAGAATGGGCAAGGGCATGGTATCAAGAGTTACAGAGGATTGATGAGAAGAGGCTCAAAGCTCTGTATCATGTCCAAGGATATCAACGTCGAAATGAGAGAGCCTTTAACAAGAAGGTGAAGATCAGAGATCTCCAGAAGGGAGACCACGTTTTAAATTCCTACAGGCCACCGGTCTATGATCCACGAGGAAAGTTCAGACCAAACTGGTCAGGTCCTTACATTGTCGATGAAGTCCTACGTGGAAAAGCCGTCAGACTCCTTGATCAAAATGGTGAAAAACTAACAGAACCTGCAAACCTTGATCAACTTAAAAAGTATTATGCCTAAGACACCAGGAGGCCGTCCTTGGTCGATCTGAGCTTCAAATTCGGAAACCCAAATGACAAAAAAAAAAGAAAAAGTCAAAGACCGTTTGCAAACACTTTAAGCCAATAAGTAAAATCAAAATTTCTTTGTCACCCTCAAACTAGGGGCATCTTTTATGACTTGCATCATAAAAGATACAATACCTGAACTACGCCATGACCTGATCCCTTTCCACAGGGTACGTAGGCAACCTGACAAAGTCGGGTTCGGTCAAATCTTTCAAAGCTGTTCAAAAGAAAGAAAAGAAAAGCAAATCCTTCAAATCTGTGGAGGAGACAAAAAAATCAAAACAATCTCAACCCAAAGACCCCAATAGGCGAACTACGCCGGCCTGATCCTCACTCTTTGGAGGTACGTAGGCTATCTGAAAGGGTTTAGATTCGGTCCAGTTAATTCAAGTATCTTAATCCAATTCTTTCAAACCCGAACCCACCTAGAAGTCCTCCTGGTGTGATAAAGCAAAGGTTTGTGGAGAAACAAAAAAAAGAAAAAATAATGGAGTCTTAGACCCGCTAGACTGAAAACCCGAAAGGGCGGTCTAGGCGAGAGTTTGGGTCATTCGCCCGCTAAGCTGAAAACCTGAAAGGGCGGCTTAGGCAAAAACAGGGTGCGGAGCCTGCTGGATGGAAAACCTACAAGGGCAGGCAGTCCAGGAAAAAATTAAGGCAGACGGTCCGCTAGATTGAAAACCCAAAAGGGTGATCTGGTCATGGCGACTAAATTTCAGAAGCTAGCGAGACTTTCATATCTGTATCGGCATCACGTCAAAGGTCTGAGTAGTGCCAGCAGAGCTGCTTTGATATTCCTCTAAGTTAGGGGGTTAAAACTGAGCAATCCAAAGGAGATAATAACCATGACTTCCCTAACTTCAAAACCTTTCAAATCTTCCAAAAATACAAAAATTCTTCGAAATAACCTTGCAAACCATTTTCAAAAAAATCTTCCCATAGAGTTAGGAGTCTGCCCTAGGTGTTTGGGGTGTTTTAGAGTTAGGAATCTGTCCTGGATTTGATGCTCCGTGTGTTTTGTCGTGTGAGTGTCCCTAGAGTTAGGAGGCCTCGACTCGTGGTCGGTTGGACACCTAGTCGATCCGATGGCTAGACTAGAACGCACTTAGATAGCCCATGGCTTTCCTTATGACACACAGCCTAGTCACACATAGGGTGTAAGGCCCACCTGCATTAGTTAGGGCATATAGGGAGTCCTAAAAATTACCATTCACTTGAACTTCAGAAATCACGTAAGAAGCTTTAAAAACTTGTCGAGTCTAGTTGATCGAGTCAAGGATAGCGGTCCTAGATGGTCAGGCATTGTAGTTTAGAAAAGGCCGTCGAACTACGTTGACTCTGATTCTTCCCGAGACCGGGATACGTAGAGCAGCCGGGATGGACGGCCATCCTGGTCCGAGTCAAGTATCGCATTAGAGTCTAGGGTTTGTCGTGTCGAGTCATGTGTGGAGTCGTGTTGTGTTGTGTGTTTTGTTGTGTTTTCTTACTTTCATGTACAGACTTTATACCTTTAGCTGTAGCATGCATGTGTTTGTCCATCAGAACTTAGACACCAATTAGGCATGACATTCATAACCTAGTTATTCTTAGGTGACATTTTGTGTGCTTATTATTCATCTCCGAGACATGCATGATTAGATAGACGTTATCTCGGGGATATTCGTTCCCATTTCGCATGATTTTTGCCCAAAACTCTTCAAGGTTAATAATAAATGGCATAAGAGACCAGGTGCTTGCACTTGGGCGAATTTGGGGCGCCTAACCCCTTTCCCATTCGTCATCAGGAACGGACCTTTTGTATCTCTGGTTATCTGTTGCGACAGAACACAACATGGGATCCAGGGCCTACTTCCTTGGATGGCGACTCTTTCTTTGTTTAAGGTACGCCTCGAATCCGGGCTAGTCCCCGAATCGAGAGGTATCTCACTTTACATCGCCACTCATGCTGTGAGGAGCACTCTTTCGAGAGTTCCTTGGTGGAGCTTTCCTTCACGTGGATGATCCAGAGACTTTTCTGGGGGCCCGTCCCCCGCCCTTCTCTCGGATCAGGGTCCACACACCCATATCTTTCATATCAAAGTTTTAAAATAAAAATAATTTAGTACTTTGAATACATTCAATATCAGTACTAAACAATAACATATCATCAACATATAAACAAATAATAACACTTTTGCCATCCTTAAAGTTACTATATACACATTTATCTGACTCGTGTATCCTATAACCATTATAGACTAATACCTTATGAAATCTTTCATGCCATTGCTTAGGGGCTTGCAAGCCATATAAAGATTTGACTAATTTACATACTTTATGCTCTTGAGCAAGTAAAATAAAACCTTCAGATTGTTCCATGTACACTTTTTCATCAAGCTCACCATTTAAGAATGCAATTTTAACATCCATTTTCTTAATGTGAAGTTTGTATATGGAAGCAAGAGCAATCAAGACTCTATTGATAGAAATCCTAGCAACTAGAGCATATGTGTCAAAATAATCAATTCTAGATATTCGAGTAAACCCTTTGGTAACTAACCTAGCTTTAAATTTTTCTATGGTTCCATCTACTTTGATCTTCTTCTTGAAGATCCACTTCCACCCTATAGGTTTAGATCCAGGTGATAGATCAACCAAATACCAAGTCTTATTACCCATGATAGAATCCATTTCGTCATTCATGGCTTCTTTCCAAAAAGCCGGATCCTGTGACTTTATGGCTTCCTCATAGGTTTGAGGATCACTTTCTACATTTAAATCTAACATTATAGAAGTTTTGAGTTTTTCTCTTGTCCTTTCTACTAGGTAGGTAACGAAGTCAGGACCAAAACTCTTTTTCTTTCTATCTCTTTTACTTCTTACTTCACTAGGTTCACCAACTTCTGTTTGTGGTTCTAAAGAAGGTTCTATAGAAGTACTAGGTTGAACTTCTTTTGGAATTGAAGTGAACCTATTCTCATAGAAAAAGGCATCTCTAGATTCAATTATTGTATTAATTCCTAGAAAGTTATTAGATTCTATAACTAGAAACCTGTAGGCCTTACTATGGTTAGCATATCCTAAGAAGAAACACTATATACCCTTCTCACCTAATTTCCTTAATTTAGGTTTCGAAACTTTAACTATGGCCCTACAACTTCAAACTTTACGATAATTCAAGTTTGGTTTTCTTTTCTTCCATAACTCATAAGGGGTTACATTTGACTTTTTACTTGGTACCCTGTTCAATATGTAACAAGCATTAAGTAATGCTTCACCCCAAAAACTTTTATTCAAACCAGAATTAAGAAGCATAACATTAATCGTTTCAGTTAGTCATACTCTTCCTTTCTGCTACACCATTTTGTTGTGGTGTATAAGGGGCGGAAGTTTAATGAACTATGTCCACTGATTCACAGAAAAGAGGAAAGTGGTATTCACCACCCCTATCTGATCTAAGGCACTTGACGCTTATTTTACATTGGTTTTCTACTTTTGTTTTATAAACCTTAAATATATATATATATACTTTTTACCCCCTATAAATATATATTATAGAATAATCATCTATAAAAGTAACAAAATACTTTTTACCCCCTTGTAGAAACACTATGTATATCACATACATCGCTATGTACTAAGTCCAACAGATTAGAAGTTCTATCTACTTTCGGAAATGGTTTAGTTATTAATTTAGTTTGCATTTATCTACTAATTCAATTTCACATTTTGGAATTAAATCTAATTTAACCATATCATTCATTTGCCTAATATTAACATGTCCTAAACAATTATGCCCTAAAAATAAAGATTCAACAACATAAGCAAAGACATTCACTTTATTAATATTGAGTTTAAACATCCCTTCATATATATATATATATATATATATATATATATATATATATATCCAACAAAGGTACCCCCTTAGAAAAAATGAACTTATCGGATTCAAATGCAAGTTTGAAGCCATTCTTGTTAAGAATCCTACTTCCAGAAACCAAATTCTTTCTCACTTGAGGTACATGGAAGACATCGGTTAGAGTGAGGCGCTTGCCGGATGTAAATTCTAGTTCTACTTCGCCTCTTCCTTTGACTTCTGTCGTCGATGAATTGCCCATGTAAAGACTTAACCGCAACTTGCCATCACACACGTTCAGGTGTGGTGCCTAGTTCTTAGGTCACCTTTAAGTGCCTCTCTATGAGAGGAACGTGATTTCTCTCATCTGGGTGAGAAAAGGGTACCCTTGTTATGTGGTAACGCTGGGTAAACTCAAACTCTTGCCTCCCCCGTACCTCTACCACTGATGATGATTCAACTATAATTAGCTCGATCTCTGCTGGTGATGCGCTCCTACATCTATGAGGGAGAAAGAAAATTGATGAACCCACTGATATTGGAAAAACAACAATTACTGTTAACCAAGGAAAATAACTCGTGGTAAAGACAAGATAGACTTTGACCATAAAAACCCGCGCTCGAAATAATATATTTTATCGGGCGACATATAATGGGTTTCATTTGCTATTTCATGCGCAGCCCTTTGAAGGTCTGGCATGTAGCTCATACAGAACTTCCCACAGAGCCTGCGCCCCCCACAATACTTGTGACAATCTTTTTTAAGATGAAGATAACTATCAATGCAACTATTAATGTGATTATTCCTACTATATTTAATATCATACATGTAACGATCATAATAGTGATTGTTACTCTTAGACCCACTATTTTGATAACTAGAATTCAGATAATTAGAAAAACATCGAAAATAGAACTCCAGAAGCACTTGGGGGCTGTACTCCTATCTGTTTTCATCACAGGGGTTGCAATCAGACTATATGGGGGCACAAATCAAAGAGATGTAACCAACGGAAATAGTAAGCCCGAATATTTGGGACCAGAAGCGGTTAGTAGTGACCATTAGGTCTCTTTAGCGGTGAAAAGCAAAATCACGGACGACCAACCAGTCCTCCTTGGAGGGTCCTAGATCATGTTTTTCTTCCGCGACGACAAAATCAAGGTGGCCTTGCAAATCCTTTCCCAACCCGCATGTTTCTTTGTATCCCATGCTCTTTAGCATTTTCATCCCTCAGAATATTCATTTCTAATTTGAGAATAGAGCTTTCTTGACCACCGAAGTCTATTACATCCTTTGTGTCTACCCAAACATTAAACATGCAAAAAGGGGAACAGAGGTCTCCTTCATCATTTTGAGCGAATAACGACGATTCCTCAAAGATAAACCTCCTGACGTCCATGCTTCGCCAATACGAAAGACGAGATATGATTTACTAAAGCGATCTATGGAGAACACCCCTCAAGCAGTGGATTAACTATCTTAGTAAATGATGATGAGGGTATAAGACTTCAATAACAAATGTCGGGTAGAAAGGCTGATTTATGGGGAACTGGGGCTCATCCCGCATGTGTATATGTTCATTGCTGAGTTGCCAAAAACATAAGTTTTGCAAACCTAGGTGAATTCCACTTTCCACTGGACGAAGGCAAAAAGAAAGAGATAGAATACGATGGTTTTTCAAGCATATAGAGAATGACACGATCATCTAGCCTTGGTCCGTTTCATGCTATCATTCAAAGGAACAAAATGGCATGAAACCAGCAATGGGATGATAACTCCAAGAGAATTGAGAAGGCAGCGGTTTGCAGAACTTGGGGCAGTGTGGTACAAGAAGGGGCAAGAAGGTCAAGAAGGGACAAGGATGGCCTACAACAGGGGCCCATGTGGCCAACGACGGGGCCAACAGGACAAGCAACGGGGCCACGCAGGGCTAAACAAAAAGGACGCGGGGCACGGTCATAGGCCATGAGAACAGCACTGGACGAAATGACAGTGACAGACTCCCCCACTCGATTACGTCGCCGAGAAAGAAAAAGCAAAAAGAGGGGAGTTCATTTTTTTCTTGTTTGGCCCACCCGCTGGCCAATACAGATGAATGGAGCATGCCCTCCCCTTTAGAAACTTATAAGTCAGAGTCATAATCATAGAACAGAGCGTCCTTAAGCCAGCGAGCCAAGCTACCTCTTTGCTTCCTTACCTCCTCCATGTCCTCTTTGACTCTTGCAAGGCGAAGCGCAAGTAGAAGCCATGGTAGCTTACACCATAACAGCAGGCAGGTAGAAGGAGAGGGCCGCTACCACCCCCCTCGATAAGCCCCCTTCTCCTCTCCCTCTCCGGTATAGTCAGCTGGCTTCACTCCTATCCTATTTCGATAATCATAATTGGATTTAGTAATGAATTGATCAAGAAGGTATCTCCACTAGTGCAAGACGAAGCGGAGACACGGCAAGAGAATGAAAAGCAGGAGGGTCTTTCTTGTCCGAGGTCCCTGCCTGATGACCCAGCCAATGGATGGTCGGATCGCCCGAGTGGGAGTCCTCTTTGGCGTGCTGCAATGGCCGAAGAGTTTGATGCCTTCTTCATAATGATACTTGGTCACTTGCTCCATTTAATCCTTCTATGAATGTGGTGGGGAATAAGTGGGTCTTCAAAGTGAAAACTCAATCTGATGGTTCCCATGAGCGATGTAAAGCAAGAATTGTTGCAAAAGGATTCACACAGTAAAAGGCTTAGATTTCCTTTTTTCGTGTTCTTCCCCTCATGCATTTGCGGCCTAACCTGCCGCTTAATCTGATGTGGTTCAATTTGAGTGTTGAGTCTTCAGAGAGTCGATCTCATCATAAAAAATACCCAACCTATCCATCATGGCCTGGGTCTGGGTCCTGTGGCTTTCTACTGCTTCAAGAACTTGAGCATGGCCAACTAGTTAGTTGGACTCAAGCAAGCCCCTCGGGCGTGGTTCCAAAGCTTCACTTCGTCCCTCCTAACCACAGGGTTTACACATAGCCAGGCCGACCCTTCCATGTTTACGTGACACTCGTAACCCCTCTCTTCACTCGCCCAAGAAACATTAACATTGGAAAGAAAAAAATTGAAAAAGTATTAAGCATCAACATGGAAGAATCAAAGCCGGTCTTGATATTGATTGAAGCAGATCTCGTTAGTTGTTTCGATAACGAGAATATAAAGCACGATAGTTCAAGTTTGTCGGTAGAGATGTTCCCACGGGCCCCTTCTTCCAAAGGTGTAGACGAAGTGAATGAGTGAGGACGTTGTTTCAAAGGAATTAATTTAAAGAAGCTTCAAAGGATTCCCCACTTGACTTTTCGGATACAGAAAGAAGGAATTGAACCCATCCCAACATTTCTTTCTTTTGGTTAGGTCTCCCCATCCATAGAAAGCTTCTTCCATAGGGGCCTCGTGCCTACAGTGCCTCTTCCAAGTGACGAACCGGGTCTTTAGACAAAGAAACCCACCCTATTCGAAAGATAGGGTGTATTATAATAAAAATAAGCGGACCATTTATCATTTATTATAATAAAGATAAGATAAATGTTAAATGCAGACACTTGAACAAATGAAAGAAACAAAGAAGCGCTTTGTTACGGCTAGCTGTCAACAAGGAAATAGACTTCTAAACAAAAGATAGGCTAAGTTGGTCTGTCCACAAATCAATGTCAGTAGCTACTGCGCACAGCGACAAAGTTCAGTCTCCCCCTTAACTAAAGTCATATTATTGTTTCTTGCTTCCACTCATAAATTCGCTCCTTTCACTAGCCTGGTTCAGGGATTGATTCCAATCTTGCAGTGTCCCCCCCCCCCTCCCCCCGAATGATCGGTACGGCGGTTAGGCATCCTTAGACGAAAGAGTGGTCTTTCAGGATTGGTCGTTGTGTGTCACCCCCTCCCACCTATCCTACACATTCGATCAAGGCTGTCACTGCGAAGCTATAGTTAAGGTACACGGGGTCTGCCTTCTATCATCTACCATGCGATAATTCAAGAAATGACTCACAGAGAACTTTTTGCTACTTGCATCCTCCGCCATGTATTTTGCTTCGAGTGCATTCCAAATCTCGCTCGCCGATCCGATTCCTTGATATATGTCGAATAAAGTATCTGACATGGCGTTGAGGATGTGCCCTTTGTAGATATAATCATCTTGTTCCCATTTCATTCTTGCACGAGCCCCCTCCAAAGTTTCATTTTGAACTGGCACTGCCTTTGGGGTTGTTAGAACTCAAACAACTTTGAGCGACATAAGGATGAAGTGTACCTTGTTTTGCTATTGCTTGAAATTCCTTTTGTCAAATCTTTCAAGTTTGACCAAGTCTTGGGTCATTTGACGGATTGAATACAACGCCATGGACGCAAGAAGAAAATCTGTCTTAAGATTGTTTGAGAATAATTGTATCTATTGGAGATGAAATAATAGAAATTGGTTTGCTTCAAGGCGCGAAATTGCTTTCCTCAAGACAGATTTCGCCCCCACCAGAAGTGCGCAAAGGGGATCCGCGAACTGGCTCCAAGTTACAATGAAGCCAGTAGGAAATTCCTACTAATATCTGACGACGCTATGCACAAGCGGAGTCATATCTGAAATGCCCATAGAGAATAACAAGCCTTAGAGAATCAGTCTAATTACTGTTTCTGCAGTATAACAGTAGTTAGAGAAATAGCAATGAAAAGAGTATGTAAAACGACTTTGGTGGGATGGAAAAGAGTGTAAAAATGCACTAGACGTTGGGCCCCAACTCGACTGAACCACTCGGTCCATCCACTTGACCGATCCAACTCGGTTTAGATCTAATGGCTCGGATCAAAACTAGAAAAATTAAAGGTCCCAATCGCTCCTCGCTACGATGCGGCATGCAAAGTGCGCCTAAAAAAGTACCCCACAGCCCACTGCCTACGCCGCGTGGGCGAATAGTGCGTTGCACCGCCCGCAGGTCCACCCATGCAACAAAGCAAGAGAAGGGAATGGGTAACGTAATATATACCCATCTCCAACTTTTCTCCAAAGGAATGTGGGACTATCTTTTCAATGCACTTCTACACTCTTTTCAAAAGCAAAAGCAAAAAGCAAATTTTTCAAAGAATAGTTTTTCTTTTTCCAAAATAACTTTAAGAAAGAAAATACAAAGGGATTTGGGACTTTCAAGGGACATTGGAATTGTTTGGGTGCGGCAATTTTACAAAGAACAAAAATAAACACACACAATTGGGAAGTGAGTTCTCAATCTTCTTCGTTTTTAACAATTGTATTCGCTAAAGATGGGATCGGGGTCCACAGGGGGATAACGCGATGGAGGCAAGGGCGGACTGGTACTGTGAAATCTGCGATTATCGGAACTTTAAATGGAGGCGATCCTGCAGGTGGGGAAACAAACAATATAGAGATTCCATCATCGGAGCCAAATCATCAAATTCATGGAGGTGGGCAAGAAAGAGTCATGTGCGAAAAGATTCAAATTGCCGCTTAGGGGACTGGAAATGTTCCTCATGCAATTACCCCAACTTTAGATGGCGCTTTAGATGTCGGAGATGCCAGCTGAAAAACAAGGAAAGAAGCCCGACCCAAGGTGAGAGAAGAAATATCCAAGAGATCATTCAATCAACAGGGATGTTGACCAATGGCCTGATTCTGGGTCGATTACTCTCCTAGCCAAGGAAGAGGAATCGGTATTATCTATATCAGGTAAGGAAGTAGGGGTAAGATCATATTCGCTTAAAAGTTGTCTTATAGGAAAACAGAAGAATCCTTTAGGATCCCTACAAGATCTCTGGGTGTGGGCCTCGAAATCTTGGAACTTCCCTCTGTTACCATGTCCATGCTCGTTATCAAAGGATGAAGTGTTGTTCACCTTTGAGTCGAAGGAGGAAGCTGCAGTGATCTTGGAAAAAGGCAAGGAGGTTTGGGACAATCAGTTACAATCCCTTTTTCCCTTGCAAAAAGGATTCATTCCAGGATTGGAGGAAAAGTGGATCACTTTCTATGGTCCTCCCCTCCATGTTTGGGCTTCATCAACAGTTGAAGATCTAGGTAATCTCGTTGGACAAGTGCTTGAAGTGAAAATGGAAGGGAACAATATACAGTGTATGTCATCGGTGTCTACTAATATTCTTATCCCCTGGTGGACATCCCCTCCATCGAGTGTCAAAATTAAGGTTGAGGATCAGTGTTACACAATTGGCATGGAAATTGTGAGTAATAGGACTCGGGAAAATGAAGACTTCCGGAGTAAGCCTAGGCATCAATGTAGCATCCCTTTCCCTCAAAATCATGACCCCTGGGAAGTTGGCTCTGTGATTCAGGAAAAGTTACCGGCGGACTTGGTAATGTGGCCATTGGAGAGCATTGACTGAGGACCTGTAGAACCTACAAGACCTAACCTACCGGTTTCAAATTTCAAATTTCAATCACAGGCCGAAATGGCAAATCTTGGAGGAGGGGCGGGCCCCATTCCCCCTTCCTCCCTAGTTGGGAAAGGCTTAAAATTAAAAGAGACCCACTCTAGGAGACTTTCTGGCCGTGTCAGTCCTTTCCGGTCCTGGTCGAGGAAGGGTAGATTTGCTAACGTAGCGAAAGCATGGGGAACACCCAGGTCTTCCAGATTTATCTTAGATTGAGGTAGGAAACAATCAACCAGAACGCCATCTGCAGACTGCAGGGAGTAAAGGAAAGTTCTTTCTTTGAACTTCCTCCAAAAAGGACTGGGTCTTTCATGAACGGGGTAAACATGGATAGCGTCTTATCCCTCAAGAAATGCTTATCTTGTGGATAAGGTTTTGTCCATATCCCACTTTTGAATTAGGCGGTAGGGTTGGAAAGTCGTGCTTGCTTACATTTTAGATTTTCTGGGTTTTGGTGCTGAGATAATGTTGACGGGCAGACAAGTGATCATTGTTTCTTGGAATACCTGACCAGGTTAAACCTTGGAGTAATATTGCTGGCGGCGCTTTCAAACGCCCATTCGACGAAATGTTAATTCTCCACGTCGCATTAAATGAAATTGTTGGCCTTTGGCCTCGGGTCGGGCAAAGGCAGTTCATATTTCTCAGAATTACTAGTATTAGGAAAAACCATTTCTGTAAACAGTTTTGTAAATGGAGCACACAAATGACTATCACTCTTCTCTCCCTTCATCTTCATCAATTTCTGATAGGAGCAGGAAAAGGAAGAGATCGATGGATCTCCTTGAGATGGAGATTGTTCGGGAAAGGATGAAAATCCTTAAGTATGATGAGGATTTAGCGTCTACATACTTGCCAACACACAAGGAAATCATTAAGGAGTTACTAAAGAAGCAGTGGAAGTTGTTTAAAGAGAATGCAAATAAAAGGCTGGAAACTTTCTATAATCTGTCTGGAACATGGAATGTTAAAGAATCTCATTCCCTCCCTGCACAAACACCCGTTTTTCATCAAGTCAATGGAGGTTGAGGGGGAAGTAAGGCGCTTCAGATGGGTAAAGGATAGGGAGGAGGGCATGAAGAAGTTGGAGTCTATGATTTCGAGGAAGCATACGTTTCAGTCGCAGGTTCCAACGGAGGAGGAGGCTTTGGTAAACGAAATTGATGAAGAGGTATTTACCACGGAAATTGAATCTCTACTATCAGATCTGCAGGGTATGCTCTAGATATTGCTGAAGTTTTTAGCTGTAGGAGATCGGAATATGTTTTTTGTAAGTGCTTAAAAGAATTGTTGTTTGGGGTCAAGGTAGGTGTGCCTTTTTGTGGGCACCCCTTTGGGGCCCTAAGTACATAGATGTGACAGGGACTCCTTGTCCTTAAGTATATGAGAAAAGTGTAGCTACACACTTGTGTAGCTAACTTCGCTACACCGCTGGCCTTAAAATACAGGGGGGGGCCACATTGTTTGGGTGATACAAATCATTCATTTGATGGGCCCTCACATAGATAGGGTCCGCCCAAAAAATCAGCTCCATAGGATCATCCCAACCCTACGATTGTGGAGGCAAAAATGGATGTGTAAAAACCTTCACAATGTCCATTTTTGCCTCCACAGTTTGAAGGGTTGGGATGATCCTACCTAGCTGATTTTT
Organism: Tasmannia lanceolata; assembly: GCF_043159265.1. Lineage (NCBI taxonomy): Eukaryota > Viridiplantae > Streptophyta > Magnoliopsida > Canellales > Winteraceae > Tasmannia > Tasmannia lanceolata. Next base: position 27,597,943 of record NW_027518684.1, on the reverse strand, counting down.
GGGGCACACCCTATCAATGTGAGGGCTTATCAAATGAATGGTTTGGATCACCCAAACAATGTGGGCCCACTGTATTTTAAGCCGGCGGTGTAGCTAAGTTAGCTACACGAGTGTGTAGCTTCACGTATAATACAATTTATTATCGCCTTTAAAAAAAACCAGTTTAAGAAAACATTTTCCAAAACTTGTTTTGACCATAAAACACATTATTTTGAAAAATTCTAACAAAAAATTCAAATACCATATGAAAATTTAGTTTTTCTTTATCCCTAAAATCGGAACATCGCATAATGGTATAGCAATATTACCGGTAACTATTGCCCATCTCCAACATGTGTTATTTTTAAGAAGTGGACATTTCCTACCATGACAGAATCAAACCATTGTAAGGAATCACATCTGTAAGATTACCTGATTTCTTAATTATGTGGGCAGGTACTCTTGTTTAAAGAAACCATACATTATCTTGGGAATTAGACAGTTAGATGGCGACAAGTGCTTTCGGGATGTCTTCTAGTAGAAAACTATTATCAAAACTACGCCAATATTGAAGGGCATCGTGGCCATAGAGTAATTTGGAGATTCGCTTTGATGGTTTGTAGTTAGCAGTTCATGACTTTGTAACAAAAGTAGCGGACCAGCATCAGATGGAACAAGAGGTTTCAACATCGTGGTGGTAAAAGGTTCATACTTTGGACCCAAACCACTTAAAAAAGAAAAGACTTTGTTTTGTTGGGTACCCATTTTCCAATAGCATTTAATTGATGATATATAGATTTAAAGTCACAAAGATATTCAGAAAGACTAGAAGTACTTGATATTGCATTTGGGAAAGTAGTTCAAACTTCGGAGCTTGAAATTTCTGGTTGAAGGCTTTAGAAAGTGCTCTCTAGACATCAAAAGACCTTTTCAGCCCAACAACTAAATCTAGAAATTCTTCTAATAGGGATCTTGTTATCCAAGCCTTGACAAGCCGATCCATTCATACACATGACATAAAAGCCTGAATTTGGGACTCTCTTTACCATAAGGCATGTCCATCTGAGGATCGGGGCTGGGTATTTCTCCATAGATGAACCCTACGAAATCTTGACTCTCTACCAATGAGAGAATCTGAGTCTCCCAAAGCAAGTAATTACTTTGTGTCAATTACAGGGACACAAAGTTAGCAACGTTGATATGACAGGGATATGGGTATTTGGTTGGTGATTGGGATGACAAAGTTGGCTTTGTGAAGAAACTAAAGGAACAAAGAACTTTAAAAATGCATGTTGGTGATTGGGATGAGAGAATTGGCATTGTGAAGAAACTAAAGGAACAAAGAACTTTAAAAATGCATGAGGATAATTCCTTGGTTATGGCTCTGATACCATAAAGAATTTGAAGAAGCCTAAGAAATTGAAGAAGCATAAGGACAAAAGGAGAATGTGTGTACATTGCTCTATTTATACCGCTTTACAATACATTTACAAGATATTGGCAAGGATATTTTGTATCCTATTAAGCTTTTAAAGAATAAGAATAAAAAATCAACATTGGTAGGTCTTTCCTCTTTTTTTTTGAAATGGTGAATCATATTAGAATGGAAAGGGAAGCCCGAGGTGGGACAGCCCAATAGAACAGATTACAAGATAAGAAAGCAGAAACAGAAAATACACAACATCAACAGAACCAGACATGGCTGATCAAGGGGGGAGATAATCAAACCATTGTAAAGAGTCACTATTCACACCCCTCTTGGCTAACAGATCAACCTTCTCATTGGCCGACCTCCTCACATGCTTCAAGACAGCCGATGACCCTGATATAATCTTGTGGATCTCATCTATGAACGGTCCAAGGAGGTGCCACTCCCCCCTTAAGCCACTGGATAACATTTAAGGAATCCCCTTCAATAATAACCTTGTCAAGACAATCACCACTTATTTTCTTGATACCGTAGAATACCGCCTTAACTTCCGCCTCCAATCACCACTTATTTTCTTGATACCGTAGAATACCGCCTTAACTTCCGCCTCCAAAGCATCGTATACACCAATCGGACCAAAGAAGGCCCATTGAACAACGCCCTCGCCATTACGGCATAACCCTCCCACCCCGGCCGGCCCAGGATTACCAAAAGAAGCACCATCAAAATTAAGTTTGAACATACCAAGAGGAGGCGGTTCCCATCTTTGGACGATGCTAGGCAATCTTTCACTACTAAAACACACTTCCCTCCAACCTTCCCAAAGGTCAAAAGCCGAAACAAATTGAAATGATGGAAGACATCTCGTCCATAAAATCACCAAGGCGATAATGTGCATGTACAGAAAATACGGAGACTTCGCCTTACCCTCAAAGATCGTAGAATTTCTTTTCTTCCACACAACCCACCAAGTAGCAAGCAAACAAACTTCCCATAAGATTTTTCCTTTTTTTCCCCAAGGCACGGCGCCCCACTGATGTAACAACATCCGAATAGACCTCGGAAAAACCCAACTGATTCAAAACCTCAAAAAGATACATCTCCAGATCAATCGGGTGAAAGAACAATGCATGAATAAATGGTCCACAGATTCCTCTTTCAATGATCGACAAGCCACATGCCACGGTTTCTCAAGAAATTAATTGTGTGAATCCGGTCGCGACAAACAGCCCATCCAAAGATACTCACCCGTGGTGGACAATGATATTTTCAAACCTTTGGCTGAATAGGATGGAGTAGTACTGGGCATCAGACTCATGTAGAAAGATTTGACAGAAAAACTCCCGGATGGTTCCACGCTCCATATTCTTCTATCTATCCCTTCCACCTTAATGAAGCACCCTTCAAGAAGCCGACACAAACTGGAATATGACTCTAGTTCCCAATCAAAGAAATTCCTTCTAAAGGAAGGGCACCAAAGTAACTTCCTACTACTGCGATCAAAACATTCACTCACAAAGGCTTCTTTCTTGTCAGCCACCCTAAAAATATTGGGGAATAAAAGATTTAATGGCCCCTCAGCACACCAAACATCACTCCAAAATTTGATCTTATTGCCCTCATACATCCTAAACTGAATTTTCGAATTAAAGGGGACCGACATTTTCAAAATGTCTCTCCACACAGTCACCCATTTATTCCTATATGGGTCAGAAGACTCCCAACCCCCATCTTGGCATCCATACTTGCTACAAATGACCCTAACCCACAAATGGAGATGCTCTTCTCCAAATCTCCACAACCACTTTGCCAAAAGAGCGTGGTTGAACTCCCTGATCCTCCTAATACCCAAATCACCCATCTTAACAGGGACACAAACATCATTCCAGCCCACCAAGGATATCCCCTTTTTCTCAGCATTTCCTCCCCACAAAAATATACGTTGGATCTTTTCAATGAGCAAAGTGACACTAACCGGACACATGAAAAGAGACATTTATAAGATTGATTTGAAATATTGGTAGGTCTTTCCTGTGAGGCAACATCTTGCCTTGATTTGAAAGATTGATATTGACATTTATAACTTGTCTTGATTTCTAGATTGGTATTGAGATCTATAGCTTGTCTTGATTGCATAATTGACTTGCTTGATTTCTGATATCACTTTCCTCATTAGAGAAATACTTTCTTTTTCTTTTTTACCATTTATGTTGTGAGTTTTTATATGGTGGCCGACCGTCCACCAACAAGGGCAGAGAGAAAAAAAACTCTCCCCCTTGATTTTTTATCCAACATGAGCTCCATTTCTTGACTTTTTATTGGATCAAAAATCAAGGGTGGTTGATATTTTCTATCTCTGCCCTTTACATATAAAGGACGGCCACCATATAATTTATCGTTGTTGTAGCCACAATTATGAATGCTTTCTTTTTACCATCTTAATTTTTATTTTCTATAGGCCCTAACCTAGATGGTGACTTTAAAACTTCTCGGTTTTGGCTTGAACCCAACTAAAAACATTATGACAACGGACCATTCAATCAAACTAATCCCTTGTGTCCAGATACTTTCTCGTCGAGAGGAGAGAGAGTATCGACACGCATGACATATTAATAATGTGAGGTTAGGAAAAATACAATAAGATCCCTACAATAGTGTAAAGATATAGGGTCTATTAAATGTCCTTGTCCATGTTTGCAGGACCAGCATTTGTTAATAATGTAAGATAATGATAATATAGATCTTATATGGTGAATGGAAATTTAGATCGGTGTAGGCGGCACCGCCCTTTGATGTTTGTAATATCATGTGTGTGGATCAATGATAGCATACAAGCTCAGGGTATGGAGGAGATAGGAGTCGGGATCAAGGATGCGATTGAGCGTTATCAACAGTAGCAGGAAGAACTAATCAGAGACAAGAGGATTAAGAGCAAACCAAAACGGATGAAGGATTACATCGGTAATTAGTAGCATTCAAGCACGGTTAGTTAAGTAATAAACAATTTAGTTATTTTTTTTACAATTTTTGTCTTTACAAGTAGAAAAGGGTAAGTAAGTTGGTTTGTTACGAGGATGCCAGGTGTACCAAAACCGTTTTGTAGCAGCCTTTAAAAGGGCAGAGCACAACGAATGAAAAAGAAGAACATCAATCATTTTCTCTATCTTCTCTCTTTCTTCATCTTCTTCCTCTCTTTTCTTGTGTCAACCCTAGAATTCAGATCTAGGTTCATATCAATCAAATATCAAGTGTGTGGAGTACCGCCTACACCGATCTACATGCACATTCACCATAAAATCAAGAGAAAATGACTAAAAAAGAGGGCTTTCTACTGATTATGACGTAGCAAGGGGGGTGTTTTCTAAATTACAAATTTGAAGTGATGTTGACTAGTTTGGATGGGTTTGGGACAAAAATGCCCTCATTATAAAAAAAAGTTAGTTTTACTCTTTTTTTCTTCTTTTTTTAACACGCACTCTCTCTCTCTCTCTCTCTCTCTCTCTCTGCAAATACCTTGCCGGCAGAAATTTTCCGACAACTCTCTCTCTCTCTCTCTCTCTCTCTCTCTCTCTCTCTCTCTCTCTCTCTCTCTCTCTCTCTCTCTCTCTCTGTGTGTGCAAATACCCCTTGCCGGCGGTAATTTTCCGGCAACTCTCTCCGTCTCTCTCTCTCTCGCTGCAAATACTCCTTGCCGGCGGAAATTTTCCGACAACTCTCTCCGTCTCTCTCTCTCTCTCCCTCTGCAAATCTCACCAGCAAAGCTCTAAGAAAAATTCTCGGAATTCCGCAGTAAACAACATAGTAAAAAAAAAAAATTTGCTCGGAAGTCCGAGCTTTTCTCTCGGAATTCCGCAACAAACATCACAGTTAGAGAAAAAAAGTTCTCAGAATTCCAAGAACTGTTCCATGCACGTTTAAAGCCCTGGAACGTGCGATTTTTTTTCAATTGCCCTTTCTATTTTTCATTCTTTTTCCCTTCTCTCTCAAACCATTTCCAAACCCTAACTCTATAACCATTTTTCCTCAAAATTCCTCAAAATCTAAACATAATCCATCATCTTCTTCCTCCAAAACCCTCTTTTTTAGCCAAAAACCCAAAACCATTGGTAATCATAAATAAACAACTTATAAACACTCTAAAACCACTGCTACTCCTATATAAACCACTTACAGACACTCTAAACCATTGTTTACGCTATATAAACCACTTGTAAATACTCTAAACACTGCTTACCCCTATATAAACTACTTACAAACATTATAAACCACTGATTACACTGTATAAACAACTTACAAACACTATAAACCACTGCTAAGCCTATATAAACCACTTATAAACACTCTAAACCACTACTAGTCTTATATAAACCACTTATAAACAGTTTAAACCATTGTTTACCATATATTATACACTTATAAACCCTCTAAACCACTGCTACGCTTATATGAACCACTTATAAACACTCTAAACCATCGTTTACCTATATAAACCACTTGTAAACACTCTAAACCACTGCTTACCCTATATAAACCACTTATAAACACTATACACTACTGTTTACCTGTATAAACCACTTATAAAGACTCTAAACCACTGGCAAGCCTATATAAACCAATTATAAATACTCTAAACCACTCTCGACTTATATAAACCACTGTTTACCCTATATAAACCACTTATAAAAACTCTAAACCACTGCTTACCCCTATATAAATCACTTACAAACACTATAAAACACTGCTTACACTGTATAAACACTCTAAACCACTGTTTACCCTATATAAACCACCTGTAAGTACTCTAAACCACTGCTTACCCCTGTATAAACCACTTACAAACACTATAAAACATTACTTACACTGTATAAACAACTTATAAACACTCTAAACCACTGTTTACCTATATAAACCACTTGTAAATACTCTAAACCACTACTTACCCCTATATAAACCACTTACAAACACTATAAAACACTGCTTACACTGCATAAACAACTTATAAACACTCTAAACCAATGTTTACCCTATATAAACCACTTGTAAATACTTTAAACTACTGCTTACCCCTATATAAACCACTTACAAACACTGTATAAACAACTTATAAACACTATAAACCACTGTTAATCCTATATAAACCAGTTATAAACAATCTAAACCACTGTTAGACTTGTATAAACAACTTATAAATACTCTAAACCATTGTTTAAACCATTGTCTAAACCATTGTTTACCATATATTATACACTTATAAACTCTCTAAACCACTGCTAGGCTTATATAAAACACTTGTGAACACCCTAAACCACTGTTTACCCTATATAAATCACTTGTAAACATTCTAAACCACTGCTTACCCTATATAAACCACTTATAAACATATAAACTACTGTTTATCCTGTATAAACCACTTATAAACACTTGAAATCACTGATAAGCCTATATAAACCACTTATAAACACTCTAAACCACTGCTAGGTTTGTATAAACCACTGTTTACCCTGTATAAATCACGTGTAAACACTCTAAACCACTGGTTACCCTATATAAACCACTTATAAACACTATAAACTACTTCTTACCCTGTATAAACCATTTATAAACACTTTAAACCACTGATAAGCCTATATAAACCACTTATAAACACTCTAAACCACTGATAGGCTTAGATAAACCACTGTTTACCCTGTATAAACCACTTGTAAACACTCTAAACCACTGCTTACCCTATATAAACTATTTATAAACACTAAAAACAATTGTTTACCCTATATATATCACTTATAAACACTCTAAACATTGTTAAGCCATATAAACTAATTATAAACACTATAAACCACTGGTAAACCTAAATAAATCATTACTTAGGATTATAAACCACTACTGAGGATTCTTGACCAAAGAAGCTATATAAACCACTTATAAACACCCACTTAGTGGCCTTCAGTAGTGGTTTATCGTAGTGAAATAGTGGTTTAACTTGAGAAATTAGTGGTTCACAGTAAAATAACAATGATTATAAAGTGTTTAAAGTAATTTAAATATGATTAAATAGTGATTGAAGGCTTTGTGCAATGGAAGACAATAATTTAACATGGAGAACTTTCATTTAAGTTTGTAAACATGCCTTATAATGGAAAGAGAAGGGAGATGGCTAGAAATACACACATTTCTATTGAATTGAGGCTTTGTGCAATAGAATGGTGGTTTGTAGTGAAGATTTTTGCGATTTCAGAATCCAATAACGTTTTTTTGCAATAGTTGTTGCAAATGGAGGCGTTGTGCAATGCAAGGAAGTGTTTGACATCTAAAAATGGGGTTTTCAGTAATAGAATGGAGGTTTTGGCATCTAACAATAGAGGTTTTTGGGTTTTTCAGACGTACGTTTTTTTTTTTGGTAGGTGGGAGGAAGAAGAAGAAGAGGGAAAAAGGTGAGTTTTGGGATTTGTATTATAAGTGTAATCATTTCAAAAAAGGTGATTTGATAGGGAGAGAGAGAATCAAGGGCATTTTAGTCATATGCACTCTTGATTAGTGATTTAGAAAACACACCTCTTGACACGTCATAGTCAGTAGAAAGCCCATTTATTTGGTCATTTTCTCTAAAATCAAATATCTAGTGTGTGAAGTACCGCCTACACCGATCTACATGCACATTCACCGTAAAATCAAATATCGAGTGTGTGGAGTACTGTGTGGAGTACCGCCTACACCGATCTACACGCGCATTCACCATAAAATTTCTCATTGATACTATTCAGAAAAAAAAGTACAATTGTGTAAAGTCGTATTATCAAACAAATGTTCTTGACCGTATGCCGCATAACTCCAAGGTGCCTCAGAGCTGAGGCAACCAAATGTCCTTTTGGTTCTTTGCTCAAGTACCTCTCCATATTCTTCAAAAATATCATGGGCTATCTTTTTTGAAGATCCAAACTGTTCATTGGGATCAATCCCACCCCCCGCCCCCCAAACACAAACACACATAATGTGAATAGGTCGACCAGAAAAACCATCTCAAAAGAATGACTAATTCTTTTAGAAATAATACACACATACATGTAAAAACTCCTGTGTGAAAAACAATGTTGATCATTAAAGCACTGTTTAGATTATAGGAAAAACATACTTGTGGTCTTTTGCCTCTACAATATAGAGGGAAATGCATTTTGAGGGATATGATTATAAATTAAAGTTCCCACTAAATATAACATGAACTGCAGTTGTTCATTTTACTTTTTTTATGTAATCAAACAATGGTAAAGCAGTAAATTCTAGAAAAGTATTTCTTTTACTAACTTTTCCAAAAAGTTCCTGCAATCCAAACATGGCCTAAGATAATATCTCAATTATAAGGGCAGTGAAATCGTAAATTTAAGCTCTAGATTCTCACAATCTCTCTATTGTCACCTGCTGAAAACACATAACAAAGCACATAAATATCATCTTCTTTTACTTCTATATCTAAAAAGAACATCCGTCACATTTAGATAGAAATTTTAGTAAATTTCTAGAGAGCCAGAAAATTCAAAAACCATATGTAAATTAAGATAAATAGCTAAAGAAGAGATAATTCGAAAATCAAACCCTTCCAATCATCATCATTATCAACATCAAGAGGAGAAATTCAGGAAATCCTGGAGGTCCATCAAGAGGGTCTTGGCCCTTTGGGGATCAAAGAACTCGACAGCATGGCAGCCACCCTCCTCGAACCGGGCCACGACCTGGACCCCACCCTTTTCCATCATCTTCACAAACTCGCGCTGACGATCAAAAAGTGGGTCCCCCTCACAACCCCTCACCAAGCATCTGGGGAACATCAATCTAAAGGCCACATCCTCTCCATGGTGGGCCATAGGGTTGCAAAACTCATGGTCCCTGTCGGCCCCATCCGGCAGCGAAAACTTCCACATCAGATCAGTTGCCCTAAGGGGCAAGATCTGATCTTCTTCCAATCTCAGCTCAGACTCAGTCCTCTCCACCCCTCCAAAGAAAGGTTGATTAAAGATCAAACCTACTATCTTCAATGGCCCGAGATCGTCCATACCCATAGCCCACAATCCGGCATGGTAGACTATGTTGCCACCAGAGCTCATTCCCATGACAAAACAACGAGAGAAATCGCCAAAATCCCTCAACCATGGCTCACCCGAAACTTGGTCTCGGACCCATAAGATCGCGTCTTGTGCATCTTCGTAAGCAGCAGGAAGTGGGTTCTCAGGAGCTAATCTATAGTCCACGGAGACCACGATGGCCCGCAATCCTCTCGCCATCTTCTCACATGAATCATGGAATGGTGTGGAGGCTGAGCTGAAGACGACGAATCCTCCGCCATGGAAATAGATTATGATGGGGAGTTTCTCATTTTTTTCGCAATTTGAAGGTCTAAAGATACGAAGCGAGGTTTCGTGGGAGGGATTGAGGAGTACATCTTTCGAAAAGACGGGATCAGTTTCGGAAGAGATGGAATCCTTTTCTCCAATTGTAGGGGAAATTGGGAAGGTGGGCAATCTTGTGATCGACCCATCTGGGTTTTGGACGATCTTTAAGAAGCCATAAAAGTCATTGGAATTTTCAGTAGACGAAACTCCTCCAGTTTTCATGTTGCCTCTCCTTCTCGCTTTGGGGAGAGCCGGAGAGATAAGAGTCTGAAAGGGAATCCTTCAATTTATTGAGACCTTTTTTTTTGGGGGAAGGTAGCCTGGGATTGCAAACTGTATGAATGATATATTGCTTTATATGGGCAGTCTTGTCTGCTTTTGGACTGAATCCAACCCTCTTGATTAGAATAGGTACCAACCCTTTTTTACAGGAGCATTAGACATTGGGTGATAATATATTCGCCCCCTTTTCTTACTTGTGACAGCCCCTAGGGTGTATTTATGCTTACTCTTTTACACTTGAGTGGCTATCTATCTAGGTAAGAGAAGGGAGGGAACAAACACTCCCACATGTGAAGTTAACAATGGATGGGGGGATAAGTGGCTTCATTCAATGGGAGCTTGAAAACCAATCTGTATCTGCCGAATATGGCGCCGATATTTGCCATAACGACAGCGGATTGAGATCCATGCCTCAACTCAGATAATTCCATTCTTTCTTTATTTTTGAGTTTTTTTTCTTGTTTATGATTACATTACTAGTGTATTACCTCAACTCGACCGATAATTCCATTCTTTCTTTATTATTGATTCTCTGTCTTGTTTTTTATTAGATTAATTGTGGGTTATTAAGCTATTTCTTTTGTTCTGAAATCCCCATGCATTTTCACAAAGTGAGAGAACATAAGGCCTTATTGTTTTTTCAACTAATCTTCCATATTCTTATGATAATCTAATGACAATACTATTGTTCAAGAAGGATACAAGAAATCATGGTTGTGCTCTCGTCAAATGAGACTAAAAGGATATATACCTAACTAGTTAATATCGAAGAGGAAGATCATTTGACAAGGGGGATCCATAAAGTGGAAAGTCAAGATTTAGAGTCGGCAAGAAAGTCGTGTGATATCTATCACGTACACGCCTTTCTTGCCCATCAAAAAAACAAGAAAGGCCTGTGATATCATCACTACGAGGATTAGGGTCGTTCGTATCAAGTCGGATTTCTAGAACAAGCTAACAAGTCAGAGAATTGTAATAGAAATACAATGCTGGAGGTAATTGTACTAGATAAATCGTATCCTTGTATGATAAGTCGACTTACAATGTTAAAAATTTGGGGTTGTGAAAATTCGAATGTTCGATGAAGTCGGTGTGGCCTATGTTCAAAGATGCAAAGGAATTTATTATCGCTAGGCTTATTTTACTCTAAGAGTTGCATGTACTTAGCTATGGGTGGAGCTAGAAAAATTACACATGACTGTAACCCTTGAGAAAGGAGAGGAGTCTGATGGTATGTATCATTTGGTGAGGAACTCCGTGACAAATAATGTTCTTAGTACCACAATGGATGATAAAAAAAATAGAGTAATGTGCACGCACACAAGGTCACTTTCCTATTTGATATAGAGAATGTGTCACAAATTTCTAGGGTGTAAACAATGGTAAGAAGTTAAATGTTACGAACACGATTTGGTTCATAGCGGAATTGATCTTCTTGGAGAGAAGATCAGCCTATTGACTCACTTCGAGGGAAGGGTAAGTCCTCCTTCTCCAGAAACACAATTTTTGGGATAAATTTCTTCATTAATTTGAAAAAGACAAGTTACATATTATTTATTTTAAAAAAAAGGGAAAAATACAGATACACCCCCTCTACTTTCTGACATATTCAACTCTAACCCTGACTTTTAAAACGTGACAAGTACACCCCCCGAACTTTTTTTAACGTGACGGAGTAGACGGCGAGGCGGAAATGACCAAAATGCCCTAGTCTTTCCCAACTAAATATTAGGGTTTTCAAACTTGAAAACTGAAAATTAGGGTTTGATTCAAACCCTTGTTTATTAATCAACATAAACCCTCGATTTAGAAGTTTTATTTGTCTTCATTCACACCATTATTATGATTTGCACATAAACCCTAATATTTTAGGGCCTTTTTTTATTTTATCAATGTTTTTTTCTTGAAATGTGGGTTTGATGTAGCCATGATGTGGAGTTTCATTGTTTGTGGTGGAGGTGACGGCGGTGGCCGGAGATGGCGACGGCGGCCGTAGGTGCAACGACGGCGGTGGGAAATGGCGTAACCTTAATCCTCTGCAAATGAGGGTATTTATGTTCCCAAAATATTAACCATGGTTAGTTTAAGTCTTTCCGTCAGGTTAAACTGATGAACCGTTGACGGAGGGGGTGTACTTGTCGCGTTTTGAAACCTCAAGGGGTGTACTTGTCGCGTTTTGAAAGTTAGGGTTAGAGTTGAAAGTGTCAAAAACTAGAGGGGGTGTAAATGTAATTTTCCCTAAAAAAACCCACTTAACCACTTCCTCTAAAACTCCTCCCAAGTTAATCCGAAAACCCTCTAACCGTTATCTCTAAAACTCCTACACATGCCAAACATGAAAAAGCAAAATCTAAACAAATTTATTTCACGCCAGGTGAGACCACATAGCATTCCACCCGCCTTGAAATCAACCTTGTCCTCAAGAAATAAGCCACTGCGGCTGGATCGCGGAACAGAAGTCACTGCTATTACCAATTAAGACTTAATAGAAAGAAATAAGCCACTACATGGGCAAAATTATCTAGATCATAGTTAGCAAAACCTCAGTTTTAAACGTCAATAAACGTCAAAAAAAGGCGTTCTATTGGTGTTATTAGAACGAATAAAACTCCGCTTTTTTAGGCAAACATTTTAAACACGTTTAAAATGTATGTTTAAGCGTTTAAACACGTTCTTTTGGCCAACTTTCCAATTTTACCCCCACCACATTTTGTAAATGACAAGATTCTAAACTTATTTTCTTGTGTTTCCATTTTTTTACTACGTTTTTTTTGAACCAGTACCGTATTAAATTCGTTTTTTTGCCACCCTTTTTTTTTTTTTGGCCAAATCACGTTTTGCTAACTATACGATCTAGTTTAGGAAACAATTAATATCATTTACCATTTTTAATGACACCCCGTGCATTGCATGGGTTAAGGGTGTCAATTTTGGCTCGGGCTCGGAAGCTCGCTCGAGCTCGGCTCGAATCCTTAACGAGCCGAGCCGAGCCCGAGTTAGGCCAGGCTCGGCTCGGCTCATTAAGGCTCGTTAAAAAAACCCACTTTTGTATAAAAGAATAAAGATTTCATCATGAGGTTGGTGTTATCATGTCAACATCATCTGCAAAAACGTACTGAGGGCAGTGCTATCAAACGGTTGAGAAAAATTGGAAATTAATTTTTTCCCGTAATTGTCATAACTTTTTACCTTTTGTTGGTATTTTTTTCTTAATTGTCATAACTTTCTACCTTTTGTTGGTAATTTTTCATTTTAAACTTTATAAATTCAGCTATTTTACTTTTTGTTTGTAATGATTACTTTTTTTTTCTTATTTGCTTTTGCTAGCCACTTTATAACCCAAGCTCGATAAGGCTCACGAGCCTGGCCGAGCCTGACGGAGCCCGAGCCTGGTTCGAGCCCGAGCCAAGCCTTTGAGCTTAACGAGCCGAGCCGAGCCGAGCCTGGCCAAGCTCGGCTCGGCTTGTTTACACCCCTAGCATAGGTTGTCAAACTAGTGGATTAGTACAGAGCGAGCCAAAATACGGTCCTGATACAGAGTTTGTGTTTCACACACGGAGACAGTTGCCTACTAGAGAAAGAGATGGAATTGTCGGTGTCCCCTTTTATCAGTGATTTAAATATTTAGAGGTCAGAGGCAAGGATGAGACCAAATAACAATGGATGGATACCAAAATATTTGAACTTTTTTTAGGGCAATGATAAATCCGCACCCCCTGCAGGATAATTCGCACCCCTTAACATGAATTGACATTAAAAAGGGTGAATGAAGTCTGCCATATACCCTCCTTTAAAGGGGTACGAATCATCCTAGGGGGTGTGCAAATTTATCATCACACATTAAAGAGTCTGAATGGTGAAAGGCGCACCACCGTTTATATGAAATAAAATGAAATGAAAATAAAATATTGATCCAAAGATGCTCTTATTGTATTTTCCATAGCCATTCCCCACTTATTAGAGAGCACACCTTCAAAATTGCCCATCATGCTTATGAATTCAAGCGAGATATTTGGGCTTTCACAAAGTTTTGGGAACGGAAAGAGAACAAAAGGATATTCCACACCCCTATATGGCACAAGGTCGAAAGTTTAGAAATGGGTGCAATAGTGGGGCCTGCCACATGGATTACATTAAAGTTTAATGTGATTTTTTCCTGGAAATGCTGTCATTTCCAAGAAAAGATGAAAAAAGAAAATGGGTGGAAATATCATTTCTCTTGCTTTAATATTAAAAAGATGGATGGGAATGCTGCAAAAAGGGGTGGAAATATCTCTAATACAATGAATATTTTAGGGCATGATATTGACACCTATGCCTATCATGGAAATACACCTTTTTGAAATTTGACTAATATCAGCCTTTCACGAAAAAAAGACAGATCAACATATATTATAGAAATTAGAGGTCATTTCAATTATAGCTTGGAAGTAAAGGGCATCAAGCAATAAATGTTAATCAAAATTCTTATTCATAGAAGAAACAGAACATATGGAAATGAACACAAACAGAGAGTTGAAAATGGCACTCCTCACTTAAGAAACACTTTTCCTAGTAGACACTGGTAACATTTTGTAAATTGTAATAGCAGCTGGGGCACGCCTTTGCCACTTCTATGTTGTGCATTTATTGGATATGGCACAGAACAATGGTGCGTATTAAATTATTAGTAGTAGGATAAGAACACATCGATCTACATCCAAACACAATAATTGAATCTAAAGAAGATAAATCCTATAGATTATTAGTCATTGGGAACACACTGATCTAAAACCAAACACAATAATCGAATCTAAAGAAGCTAAATTTTTTAAAAATATATTTCCCTACATATTCAATTTTACTTGTTCTACATATAAGAGACCATATAATCTTACATCTAGTGATCAGAAAACCATTAAAAGTTTTTAAGAACCTCGGAGTAGGGAGCTAAAAAAGAAATAAGTTTGTCCAGATTTCCTAACCATTCTTCTAGAAGGAGCATTCTTCTAGAGGGAGCATAGTTTCAAGACTCCCCCGCATCATCGTGGACTACTCCGAGACGACTCCCTTTAATCAAAACTCCTTTGACTCTCCCAATTTATGGCCGCATGTACTCAGCCACGCTGGTGGACTTTTAGAAATGCCTAAAAATTTATGGTGTTGTGAAGAAATATAAAACCAGGCTAGTTACGAAAGTCTTTAAGCTAAAAAAATAATAAACTTTTTAAACACATATTGACAGGTGACTACTTTAATACATATTGACCAGAGTGACTGATAAACAATGCGTACATTAACTGCTGCAGCGGTCATTTAGAGCTTGGATACATTAAATAGATGTTAAAACTATATTTTTAAACAGTGAACCCCTCAAAGACAAATAAAACAATGCGTGCAAATTGATTAAGTCATTATATAGTCTAGTATAAGATAGGCCAAGCAACATGGCATAAAAAATTGAGTGTGATGTTGTCTAATAGAATCATTATTAATGAACCTGATGAGTCTGTAGAGTAAATTTAATGAGCACAATGGTGCGATATTATATTTCTATGTGGATGAAAGGTTGATCATCATTTTTTTTTTTTTGAAATAGCGATAGGTTGATCATCTAAATTAGGGCTGCAACTCGAGTCACGTTTTACCCGACCCGTATCGACCCGACCCGAAAATAGCCTGGGTTAGGTTCAGGTTTCTCAGGTTTCGGGTCAAGCCGGGTTGAGCATCCAAAAGCCCGCATGAATCTCGGGTCGAGCTGGGTTTGAAGGGGCTTGACCTGACCCGACCCGAGTTACATAAGTTATAGTATGTATTTTTTTTTCTATTGTAAGTTAAAAGTTAAAAGTGAAAACCCACGCACGCACTGTTATAGTATGTGAGTGTAATTTCTGCTTCTATGAGTTGAGTTGATTCAAGTGTTTGATTCAGCATTGTTTGATTGTAATTACAGCATTGTTTGATTACAGCATTGTTTGATTCAAGTGTAATGTGAGTGTAATTACATCATTGTTTGATTCAAGTGTAATGTGAGTGTAATTTCTGCTTCTATGAGTTGAGTTGCCTTGCCAAACAAGAGTTTTCTTTAAAAAATTGTGTCAACGTGAAAAAACCCGACCCAACCCGACCCGAGATTTATCATAGGTAGGGTCGGGTTTGAGAATCGTGGGTTTTCCAAAAAAAAACCCGACCCGACCCGACACGAGATATTTCTCGGGTAGGGTTAGGTTCTCCAAAACCCGACCCGCCCGACCCGAGTTGCAGCCCTAATCTAAATAGACATTAAGGCAATAAATGACACTGAAATTTTTTTGGTTTAATAAATTTGATTCGAAAGACTTGGGGGTAAAACCAAGGTTTAAAAATTCGGTTTCGGTACCGGTTTCGGACCTTGAAATTCGGTACAAAACGAAAAAACAATATTTTATTCATTATTAAATTTCGGAAAAACCGAAATTTCGGCCGAAATAAATGACTATTTCGGTTTTGTGTGGTTTCGGTGTCGGTCTCCACCAAAATCCGAAATTTCTGTCCGAAATTTCAGATTTCGGTCGAAATTTAAAACCATGGGTAAAACTAATGTTATCCTGTTTGTTAAAATACAAGAAAATCCAAATGATTATCAAAATCACACTATGCTGAGAAAGTGGTTAAAAGATGAATCGATAGGATTTTAAACCTTCTATCTACCATTTTCAAAAAGAAAAAATTTCTGATTTTAAACCTATTACATCCTACAGTTCGAAAATAAAAATATGTAGTAAAAAAAAAGTGAATGGTATGAATCAATTGGAATACTCCAGAGGCACAGGTAGCTTGATATACCTAATGAATCGTATATCAAGCTACACCTGCAATCTCGAAAATACTCATTAGGTAGCATTAATGAGGGTGTAGAAATATCTTAAGAGTACTATAAATTATGGTCTACATTATGCTAAATATCTAGCCGTGTTAGAATGACTTAATATTTAAAATTGGGTATCTGGTTGTTTGGAAACCAAGTTTAGTAGTATATTCGTCCCGTAGAGTCTTAGAAATCAACCAAGCAAACAGTCATAGCTGCTTCTTTTTTCCAATTGAAAATTGACATATCTATTGATAATAACAAACAGGCATAGCTTATTAGTGCGGAAAAACCCGGTCGGATTTCTAATCCGATCAAATAGTCCCTAAAATAACTTCATTTGCAGCTTCTATGGTTATCATACATTCTGCCTCGATAGATGAAAATTAAATCACTGATTGTAGCGCCGACTTCCAACTGATAGCTCCACCTCCACCTGCAATTGTATCTAATACTCTGCATAGGTTTCCAACCTTTTGGCCTTTCATAATAACCATGGCCTCTTTCATGACCTTCAACACTCCACCTTCTGTAATATACTTCCATCCATTCAAATTTAATACTCTCAATGATATCAAATTCTTCTTTAGGTCTGGAACATGTCTTGCTTCATTAACAGTTCGTACACTTCCATACAACATCTTAATTTTTATGCTCCCAATCCCAATGGAATTATAGGTCATATCATTACCCATTAACACTGATCCACTGTTGCACATGTTAGGCCTAAAATTGGTAACAGATACGGCAATGACGTAAGAGCTGAGCTGGAGGACCCGAGGAGCCGAAGTGAATGAGCTGAGCCCTGCACAAGAGCAAACGAGGTCAGAAGACCAACCCGGAGTCGTTGCTCCGGACGGGCCCTTCGACACTCAAGTCAGTACGAGCAGGAGTGGTAGCTTAAAAGTCATTACCCTTTACTTTGAGCCTTGAGAGGCCTTTTATAGAGGGAGGCCTGGGGTGGTTGAATTACCTGCCCTAGGACAGGTGTCAGCCCTTCTGTGGGTTTAGGTTTATCTACTCTCAGGTAATTACCGGATTACCCCTGGGCAGGTGTCGATTTCGTGGTGAGCCCTTCCGGGGCCACGTGTCGACAGCTCATTAGTTGATGTTTTTCGTACCCCATCAGTTGCCCCCCAGTTCTCCAGGTCATTGTAGTGATTTGGGGAAATGTGAGGAGTTGTATTCTTTAAATGGTAGAACGAGCCGGTGTTCGGGATGGCTCGATGGAAAACCTGTCCGGCCAAGCCGTCTGCCCGGCCTGGGACGGCCAGAAGCAGAGCGGAAAATCCGTTCGGTTAAGCCATTTGTCCGGCATGGGAAATCTGTCCGGCCTGGGAGATCTGTCCTGGAAATCTGTCCGGCTAAGCCGTCTGTCCGGTCTGGGAAATCTGTCCGGCTAAGCCGTCTGTCCGGCCTGGGGAATCTGTCTGGCCAAGCCGTCTATCCGGCCTGGGACGGGCAGAAGTGAGGTATAAAATCTGTCCGGCCAAGCCGTCTGTCCGGCCTTAGACGGACTGATTTTTGTCGTTTAGCGGACGCGTCATATTCTGTCCGGCTTGGGATGGGCTGATTTTTGTCGTCTAGCGGGCGCGCCATATTCTGTCCGGCTTGGGCCGGACTGATTTTTGTCGTTTTGCGGACGCGTCATATTCTGTCTGGCTTGGGCCGGACTGATTTTTGTCGTCTAGCGGACGCGCCATATTCTGTCCGGCTTGGGCCGGACCGATTTTTGTCGTTTTGCGGAGGCGTCATATTCTGTCCGGCTTGGGCCGGACCGATTTTTGTCATTTTGCGGACGCGTCATATTTTGTCCGGCTTGGGCCGGACCGATTTTTGTCGTTTTGCGGACACGTTATATTCTGTCCGGCTTGGACCGGGCGGATTTTTATCGTTTTGCGGACGCGTCATATCCTGTCAGGCTTGGGCCGGGCAGATATTGTCGTTTGGCGAATGCATCATATTCTGTCCGGCTTGGGCTGGGCAGATTTTTGTCGTTTAGCGAATGCGCCATATTCTATCCGGCTTGGGACGGACACATTTTTGTGTCCGGTTTGGACCGGACACAATTACTCAGAAGGTATCCCGAGCTCAAGCAGTTTAAATAACCGACCGTTTTCCGCCTGTATTGCACGCGTGTTTTCCGCCTCGGGATGTGATCCCTTCATTAATGAGGAATACGTGGCACCATGTAAGGGTCCTCGAAGCGCGTGCCTTACATTAATGCAAACCGCCTTAAGCCAAGGTCTATAAAAGGAGGTTTTCACTTTTCACATTTCACTTTTACTCTCTTGCTTTCTCTCCTTTTTATTTTTTTTCTTGCTCTGCCTGTTCGGCTCTGATAGCCCGGGGTTGTGGTCGTTCGCGAGTTAGGAGCCTTTCTCTTCAGGCCGATAATCCTTCTCTTAGTGTATCTATTTGATTTCTTTCAACGTTCTTTATGTTCAGTAGTGCTTCAAGTTCTAAGTCCGGTTCTAGGTCTGATTCAGGGGAGTCCGGGTCCTCTAGTAGTTCGGCATTTAGCTCTTCGGAGAGGACTCGAACTAGTCCGACCAGGATTCCCGGCTTCTATATGGCGAGTCCTGACGTTAGCGTAAAGGTCATAGATAGTGGAGACAAGGTGATTTTAGATTTGAATAATACTCCGCCCCCAACGGATAGTTACTTCCGAGCAGAGGCGAGCGTTGGTAGCGACGCCACTGAGGCGTCCACAACATTCCTCCAGGGCCGGGCCGTTAAGGTCGTAGCTAGGGCCCGGATGGACGCCAATCCCCAATACAACGTTCAGGCTCTTTACGAGGAGAATATCCTTGATGAGTCCAGGCTGGGTGACATTAGGGATAGGTACTGTATTCCCCAAAGGTTTGGGTTGAGGGCCGCGATAGAGGGAGATAGGGCTTGCAACGACAGCTCCGACGTCTGTATATACGACGAGTCGTTAAGGGCCAGGCTCAGGTTCCCTCTGCATCCATTTTTCGTCGCGGTCCTTCAATATTACGGGCTGGCTCCGGCTCAGTTCACGCCGAACTCATGGAGGACGCTGATCAGGTTTATATACCTCGTCCAGGGCCGGCTTCAAAGAAGTTTGTCTGTGCCGTTGTTCCGCATGTGTGCGCACCTGAAGAGGCATAAGGACGGGGGTTGGATTTACATTAGCCAACGCCCTGAGGTGAAAATGATTACAGGCATTCCATCCTCCATACATCTATGGAAGAACAGGTTCTTCTATGTCGATGACAGAGAGCCTATTGAGCCCTGGCCGGTTCCTCTAAAATGGGACACCCCAGACACACTTGCGCTGAGCCGCAAGCCGCTCCTTGAGGGCAAGGATATGGGAACGTTCGCCCTAGTCTGTGAGGAGTTGCATCGAGGGGGCCTCATTCATTATGCGGAATTCTCTAGGGAAGAGGTTCTAGTCGGGCTTGGCATTAGTACTGCGACCCCGACACGTATGTGGCTAGTCTTGCTTTTAAACTCTTTTTCCTCCTTTTCGCTCCTGACCGGTTTTTGTTCGTCCATGTTGACTTTCAGAGATGCAGACGCAGTCCAAGTTGGAGAAGGTGAGGCAAGGAGCCTTTGTCAGGGGCCTGCAGGGCCAACAGGGCCAAAAAAGGAAAGCCCCAGAGATCTCGAGTCCTGCTCCGACTCAGGACGAGCCGCCCTTCAGGGGCAAGCCCTCAGTGAAGCTGGTCGGTGCTTACGGCCGAGGAGCGGGGTCTTCCAAGTTGGGGGGAGCATCCACCGGAGTCCGCCCCGCCCAGGCGAAGTCTGGGATAATATTTTTCGGCCAAACTGGGCCGTTCAGAAGAACGACACCGGCCTAGGTGAGAACCGGGTAGCCATGGAGATCGTCACCAAGGGTCTCCTGAATCAGGACAAGCTCCGGGTTCTAAACGAACCTCCAGCTGTGGCCGACGAGGCCATCTTTTCTTCACTCTATCAGGTATTATTTTTTTATTTTTTTTTTAACGCTCAGTAATCATTTATTTGCTCTCGCCTGCAGATCGGACTGTATTATAATGACTTTCGTGAGAAGAGCCGAAAGTTTTCTGAGGCAATCACTAAGTCTGAAGAGGAGAGCAGCCAATTGATGCAGGAGGCAGCCGAGCTCCAAAGGTCCATTCGGGAGAGGGACGCGGAGATACAGCGGCTCAAAGATGATATGGCCGCCCAGAAGCAGAAGGCCGCCGAAGCCCTTAATGCACAGAGGGAAAGAGCCCGGGAGAGGCAGACAGCGGCCGCCAAGGAGGCCTTGCAGAAGAAAGAGGACGAACTTATTAGTTTGTCCACTGAATCCTACAAGTCGGGATTCATGGATTGCCTTGAGCAGGTCAAGGGATCCAACTCGGCTGTCGTTTTGACGGGCCTTGTCCTTCCCGGTCCACCGGTGGTCGGCGACGACGAGCAGGGCACCACAGCAGCAGCAGAGGTCCCGGGGGCACATCCCTCACGGGGTGTCTTGAGCTCCCCATTTTCCCTTCTTGGGCACAACTTCCTGATTCTTTTTGTAATGGCCCTTGGAGGCCCTACTTTTTGTAAAGGCCCTTCGAAGCCCTACTTTTTGTAATGGCCCTTCGAGGCCCTACTTTTTCATGAATAGAAGTTACATTTCGCTGTCCACTGTCCACTTATGAAATACTCCGGGCAGACATTCAAACTTTAATTGACCCGGGTCTTTGTAGAGGCGGACCGAGGTGAACTAAGCAACTATTACCCAAGTTTTAGGGAACTGGGTTTCCGGGTAGATTTGGTTTTTTCTATCCGGACCCGTTCCTGACCAGGAGTGCGCTCCCGGTCTTTGTGGAGACGAGCTGAGGCAAACCAAGCAGCGAGTACCCAAGTTTTAGTGAACTGGGTTTCCAAGTTGGTTTGGTTTTTTCTGTCTGGGCTCGTTCCTTACCAGGAGTGCGCTCCCGGTCTTTGTGGAGACGAGCCGAGGCGAACCAAGCAGTGAGTACCCAAGTTTTAGTGAACTGGGTTTCCAGGTAGGTTTGGTTTTTTCTGTCCGGGCTCGTTCCTGACCAGGAGTGCGCTCCCGGTCTTTGTGGAGACGACCCGAGGCGAACCAAGCAGCGAGTACCCAAGTTTTGGTGAACTGGGTTTCCAAATAGGTTTGGTTTTTTTTGTCCGGGCTCGTTCTTGACCAGGAGTGCGCTCCCGGTCTTTGTGGAGACGAGCCGAGGCGAACCAAGCAGCGAGTACCCAAGTTTTAGTGAACTGGGTTTCCGGGGTTGGTTTTTCTGTCCGGGCCCGTTCCTGACCAGGAGTGTGCTCCCGGTCTTTTGTGGAGACGAGCAGAGGCGAACCAAGCAGCGAGTACCCAAGTTTTAGTGAACTGGGTTTCCGGGGTTGGTTTTTTCTGTCCGGGCTTGTTCCTGACCAGGAGTGCGCTCCCGGTCTTTGTGGAGACGAGCCGAAACGAACCAGGCAGCAAGTACCCAAGTTTTAGTGAACTGCGTTTCCGGGGTTGGTTTTTCTGTCCGGGGCCGTTCCTAACCAGGAGTGCGCTCCCGGTCTTTGTGGAGACAAGCCGAGGCGAACCAAGCAGCGAGTACCCAAGTTTTAGTGAACTGGGTTTCCGGGGTTGGTTTTTCTGTCCGGGCCCGTTCCTGACCAGGAGTGCGCTCCCGGTTTTTGTGGAGACGAGCCGAGGCGAACCAAGCAGCAAGTACCCAAGTTTTAGTGAACTGGGTTTCCAGGGAGGAGCGCTAGGAGATTTGCAAAGAGTCCTCTATCATTCACATTCAATATATATTTACAACGTCACTTTCGCGCCGGGCTGCCAACTACTAATAGTATTTTCGGAGGTTCCTTGAGTTCCAGGCGTGGGGTAGTTGGTTCTCCCCGAGCGTCTCTAGTCTGTAACTCCCCGGGCGAATTATCTCTTTCACTCAGTACGGCCCCTCCCAGGTCGGGGAGAGTTTGCCTACCTTCTTTAGTTGTGAGATAGCAGCCTTTCTCAGGACTAGGTCTCCTGCTCGGAATTCTCTTGGGCGTATCTTCAGGTCATGATAGCGGGACACTTTCTGTTTGTAGGCCGCGACTCTGATTCGGGATTCTTCTCAGGCTTCCTCTAGCAAGTCGAGGTTTGCGCGGAGCCCATCTCCATTGGTCTGCTCATTGAAGTTGGTGATTCTGGGAGACGGGACGCCAACATCGACGGGTATTACGGCCTCGGTTCCAAAAGACAAGTTGAATGGCGATTCTCCTGTAGCGGTTCGCGGGGTGGTGTGATACGCCCAGAGGACGTGATAAAGTTCATCTGCCCATCGACCTGCTTTCTCGTCCAGCCTCTTTTTGATCCCTTGGAGTAAGATTCTGATCGTTACTCTGGTTTGCCCATTCGTCTGAGGGTGTGCCACTGAAGTGAATCTCTGTTCGATTTTCAAGTCAGAGCAAAATTTTTGAAAGTTCCGGCAGTCGAACTGCCTCCCGTTGTCCGTTATCAAGACGCGGGGAATACCGAATCTGCAAACGACTGACTTCCAGAAGAAGGTCTACACGTTTTGCTCTGTGATCTTGGCCAGAGGTTCAGCCTCCAACCACTTGGTAAAGTAGTCAATGGCTACCACGATGAACTCACGCCTCCCGGAGGCAGGCGGGAAGGGGCTTAAGATGTCCATACCCCAAACTGCGAAAGGGAGCGGGCTGATGATTGGGACCATGGACACAGCGGGTTGATGGATGGTGGGAGAGAACTTTTGGCATCTTTCACACCTTTTGACCAGGTCCAGAGCGTCTTGTCTCAAGGTTGGCCAGTACAGGCCTCTCAGCAGTACTTTGATGGCTAAGGCCTTGCCCCCAAGGTGCTCTCCGCATATTCCTTCGTGAGTCTCTTGCAGAGTGTATGCGGCGTTGCTTGGCCGAAGGCATTTTAGGTACGGAATGGTGTATGACCTTTTGTACAGACTTTCACCATCTAGGGAGAATCGGGCTGCTCTCAGTATCACTTTGCGGGCTTCCCTCTTTGCTTCGGGGAGCTTCCCACTGCGTAGGTAATCAATGATCTCGTTCATCCAACACGGCTCCTGCTCGACCTGCATCACCTCAACAACCTCATTTTCGATACTGGATTTTTTCAGAAATTCCATACATATACTCCCAAGAGTGGTGTAACCGGATGCCGCCAGCTTAGACAGCACATCCGCCTTTGCATTCTCCGCTCTAGGGATTCTGATGACCTCGAAGTTTTTGAACTTGCCGGCCAACTGGCGCACCTTGGAGAGATACTTGATCATGCGCTCGTCACACGCCTCATAGACTCCTTGGATTTGGTTTGCAACCAGCTGGGAGTCGCAGTACGCCTTCAGTCTTTGGGCGCTGGTCTGGACTGCGAGGTTCACAAGACGCCCCGAGGTGTCCGGTCTGTGAAGAACTTGCTTGAGCGGTTCATCGGTCAGGACCTTTATCGTGTGGGCTTGAAAATATGGCCTTAGTTTTCTGGCAGCCATGATCAGGGCGTACGCCAGTTTCTCAACCCGCTGGTACCTGATCTCAGCATCACGTAGGACCTTGCTGACATAGTAGATCGGTTTCTGCTGGCTGCGCTCTTCTCGAATTAGCACTGCTGCCAGTGCCATGGGCCCTACGGACAGGTACAGAAGCAGCTCCTCTCCCGGCTCTGGCTTTGTCAACAGCGGTGGGGAGGACAAGTACTGCTTCAACTCCTTGAACGCGATCTGGCATTCCTCTGTCCAAGGTGTTGTCTTGATCCTTTTGACGGCGTTGAAGAAAGGTAGGCATCTCTCTGCAGACTTTGAGATGAAACGCCCCAGCGCGGCCACCATCCCGGTTAGCCG
Source organism: Tasmannia lanceolata (assembly GCF_043159265.1). Classification (NCBI taxonomy): domain Eukaryota; kingdom Viridiplantae; phylum Streptophyta; class Magnoliopsida; order Canellales; family Winteraceae; genus Tasmannia; species Tasmannia lanceolata. The sequence continues at coordinate 27,573,247 of NW_027518684.1, read as the reverse complement.
TTGTACTTCTCTGACGGTTTTCGGTGGAGTGAGCTCCACCATGGCTTTGATCTTTTCTGGATTGGCTTCTATCCCTCTCTGACTAACCATAAATCCCAAGAATTTTTCGGAGCTGACGCCAAATGTGCACTTGGTGGAGTTGAGCTTCATGTTATGCTCCCTGAGAACCTGGAATGTCTCTTTCAGGTCGGGAACATGATCTTGTGCGCTTCGGCTTTTGACCAACATGTCGTCTACATAGACTTCCATGTTGCGGCCAATCTGCTCCTTGAAGAGCTTGTTCACGAGCCTCTGATATGTGACCCCGGCATTCTTTAGGCAGAAAGGCATGACGCGGTAACAGTACGTTCCCTTATCTGTTATCAAGGAAGTCTTTGGTATATCTGATTCATACATTCTGATCTGGTTGTACCCGGAGAAGGCGTCCATGAAGCTCAGCAGCTCATGACCTGCGGTGGCATCTATAAGTTGATCGATTTTTGGGAGAGGGTAGCTATCCTTGGGACAAGCTTTGTTTAGGTCGGTAAAATCAACGCAGGCCCTCCACTTCCCATTGGCTTTCTTCACCAGGACCACGTTCGCCAGCCAGTCCGGATATTGGATTTCTCAAATGAAGTCGGCCCTCAAGAGCCTCTCCACTTCTTTCTTGATCGCCTGCCGCCTTTCAATGGCAAAATGCCTCCTTTTTTGTTTCACCGGCCTGCAAGTTGGATCAACGCCGAGTCTGTGCGTGCTGACCTTTGGATCTATGCCGGGCATGTCTGCGGGAGCCCATGCAAAGACGTCTGCATTGTCTTGAAGAAATTGGGTGAGGCTCTGCCGGGTGCTACTGCCTAGAGAGGAGCCGATCTGAACGACCTTCTCACTATCGCCTTTGCACAGAGGGATGGAGATGAGGTCTTCGGCGGGCTGAGTCCCCTGGGCTTCATCTCTCAGATCGAGTAGCTCAATCGGCAGCGATTCTGACGCATTTTTGCCCTTGAGTGCCATGACATAGCACTCCCTGGACTGTGGTTGATCTCCCTTGATTTCTCCCACGCCGTTTGGCGTTATAAATTTCATTTTCTGGTGATATGCTGAAGCGACGGCGCGGATTAGATTCTGGCTGGGTCGTCCCAAGATAGCGTTATAGACCGAAGTGGCCCTCACTACCAGGAAGTTGACCATCACGAAGGCTTGACAGGGCGGCTCTCTGACGAGGACTGGGAGTTCAATCTGTCCTTCCACTTTCACGACCTCCCCTGAGAAACCGAACAGATCGGAGTTCGCCGGCCTTAAGCGGTCGTCTCCTATCATCATTTGCTTAAAAGCATGATAGTATAGGATATCGGCTGAACTTCCATTGTCGACAAGGATTTTCTTCAGCTCCTAGTTTGTGACGAGCATGGTTATGACCAGTGCGTCGTCGTGAGGTAGTATCAAGTTGTCGAGATCTGCATCTGAAAAGGAGATTTCATTCTCCGTCGTCATCTTTTTGTTGCATGTGTGCACGGCATTGACTCGGCGTGCGTATGCTTTTCGAGCAGCAGATGATGTGCCCCCAGCGACCGGTCCGCCCATACTTGTGTTGATGACCCCCTTTGGCTGGGATCGGCGTGCCTCTGGTCATGGACTGGATGGCGGGGGAGATTGATCTCGCACAGGGGGCGGCTGTGACCATCGAGGGCTCTGGCCCTGGGGACTCTTCTCCTTGCGCTCTCTTTTGTGGCCGTCATCTTTGACATACTTTTTCAAGTATCCCCGACCAATCAGCAGCTCGATTTCTTCCTTGAGCTGCCAGCACTCGTCTGTGTCGTGCCCGTGGTCCCTGTGGAACCGACAATACTTCGACTTGTCTCTCTTATTTCCCTTGGAGATCATTCTGGTCGGCCACCTTACGAATTCTTCTCCTCTGATTGCGGCCAGTATGTGTCTCCAAGAGATGTTGAGAGGGGTAAAGTTTTCTTCCCTCCTCTGGGGGGGACCTCTCTCTTCTGGGGACCTTATCATCCCTACGCTGCTTGGTAGGGTTCTTTTCTTCGGAGGTTCTCCGGTTTGAGTCTAAGGCCGCTACAGTCTCCTCCACGGCTATATATTCCTCAGCCCCTGCCATAAGATCCACCAGTGAGTGCGGGTTCTGGCGAGCAACTGATCGGCGAAAATCGTTGAATTTGGTGCCTGCGAGGAGCGCATTCATGGCGGCTGATGGATCCAAATTCGGCACCTGAAGAGCCTCTCTGTTGAAACGGCTGACGAATGTTTTCAGATGTTCGTTATCCTCCTGCCGCAAGGCCATCAAGGATGCTGTTGTTTTCCTTGGCCTCCGGCTGCTCATAAAATGGCGGACCAGGTCGTCCCCAAAATCCTCAAAGTTGCTAATAGAGTTCGGCTTGATCCTCGAGTACCGGTCCCGAGCTGCACCGGTCAGTGTGGTCGGGAATGCTCTGCAGAGGAATCCGTCAGAGGCGCCGTGGAGGAGCATCATAGTCCTGAACGTTTCCAGGTGGTCAACAGGGTCGGTGGTTCCGTCGTATTGCGGAACCATCGACATTTTGAACCCTCTGGGCGCTGGCGTGTTCATAACATTATCTGTGAACGGAGGTCTGCTTGAGTACGTCTTCGCAGCGGGCCGGCCCTGATCTTTTGCCAGCTCTTCTATGCGGTGATCTATTTCTTCTATCCTCCGTAACATTGGGTCAGCCCTCCAGTCTGCTCGGTCGAATGACTTGTTTTTCTCCACCGATGGGCTCGCAGCGGAGCCGGACTGACATTCCGGACTCCTTCGATGAGGCCGGAATTTTTCCTGCGGTGCGGGGTATTCCTGGGGTCGGTGCTTTCGCGTGGAGCGAGACCGTGACCTCCGACGATGGTGAGGCTCTGTATGGGCATGCCTAGTTCTGGAGTGATGGACTCTCCTTGTGGAGTGATGGGTCCGGTGTTCACTGGAGCACGCTGACTCTCCCCTGTGGGCATTCGACCTTTCCTGTACAGGTCGTGGAGCTTCCGGAGGATGTTGAGGAGGCGCTTGGATCAGGTGTTGGTATTGACCGACAAGAGCAGTCATCTGCTGGAAGAGAGCTTGCACTTGATCCGGAGTGGGAGTGGGATTGAGGTGTTCTAAATGAGGCGGGCTCTGCTCTGTTGTTGCAGAGGGAGCTACTACCTGCGAGGCGATTCGGCCACTTCGAACCCCACGATGTACTACAGCTCGGGTAGTTCGTGCAGTTGGTACCCGAGCACTCTTCCGCCCTGCCATTTTGTATAGGGGATTCGAACAGCTTTTAGTTCGGGGTCCCACAGATGTCGCCAATCTGTTAGGCCTAAAATCGGTAACAGATACGACAGTGACGTAAGAGCTGAGCTGGAGGACCCGAGGAGCCGAAGTGAAGGAGCTGAGCCCTGCACAAGAGCAAACGAGGTCAGAAGACCAACCCGGAGTCGTTGCTCCGGACGGGCCCTTCGACACTCAAGTCAGTACGAGCAGGAGTGCAAAGCCAAATTTTAAGAGTGCTAGCTTAGAAGTCATTACCCTTTACTTTGAGCCTTGAGAGGCCTTTTATAGAGGGAGGCCTGGGGTGGTTGAATTACCTGCCCCATAACAGGTGTCGGCCCTTCTGTGGGTTTAGGTTTACCTACTCTCAGGTAATTACCGGATTACCCCTGGGCAGGTGTCAATTTCATGGTGGGCCCTTCCGGGGCCACGTGTCGACAGCTCATTAGTTGCTGTTTTTCGTACCCCATCAGCACACATTATATGTATCAAACCAGTTCTTATTATGACACATATGCCATTAACATCTTGAATCTAGAAATCCATGCATCGGACAAATAATTCATACCCGTGCTAACTGATAGAACATCAGCTATCTAAGAATCATCTGTTAGAGTTAGTGCCCTATAAGCCAGTATATTTCGTATATCTTGTCACATTAAAATTAATAAAGGAAATATTTCATGACATTTATTGGTTATTAACAGGTTGAATATGTGTGGCACATATTCTTCCTTATATACCAACGTAGGAATACCATGCTCAAGGATTCACAGATCTTAAGGAGCAGGGAGATATGGTATTCCGGTTCTTTGCAGACCTTAAAAGTTCCTGGTTGGGGTCGAGATTTGGACATCTCTACCTGTACACAACCAGCACCCGTCTACATGCATGTGTCATGGAGTGGCTTATCTCAGTCACTTGAGCAGTGGACCCTAAGCAAAAAAGAGGGTGCGACAATAGAGATAGCGCACTGAACAGGATCACACTAGAATAGCCTGTGGGCATAAGTTAGTAAGCCTATTCTGGCACATATTCTTCCTCATATCCCAACGTAGGAATACCATGCTCAAGGATTTACAGATCCTAAAGAGCAGGGAGATATGGTATTCCGGTTCTTTGAAGACCTTAGAAGTTTCTGGTTGGGGTCGAGATTTGAACATCTCCACCTGCACACAACCAGCACCAGTCTTGTCTACATGCATGTGTCATAGAGTGGCTTATCTCAGTTACTTGGGCAGTGGACCCTAAGCAAGAAGAGTGGGTGTGACAATAGGGATTGCGCACTGAACAGGATCACACTAGAATAGCCTGTGGACATACGTTAGTAAGGCTATTCTGGCACATATTCTTCCTTATATCCCAATATAGGAATACCATGCTCAAGGATTCACAGATCCTAAGGAGCAGGGAGATATGGTATTCCGGTTCTTTACAGACCTTAAAAGTTTCTAGTTGGGGTCGAGATTTGGACATCTCCACCTATACACAACCAGCACAAGTCTTGTCTACATGCATGTGTCATGGAGTGGCTTATCTCAGTTACTTGGGCAGTGGACCCTAAGCAAGAAGAGTGAGTGCGACAATAGGGATTGCGCACTGAACAGGATCACACTAGAATAGGCTGTGGACATAAGTTAGTAAGGCTATTCCACCAGACAGGACCATTTACATGTCCTTAGACTTGAGGGGTCATATTGGTTAATGAGCTCGGCTCGTCCAAGGAGGGAGTTTGCTTTACCCAACTCCCCTTTTTTATGAAACCCTCGACCCGACATTCATTAGTTTTGAATAAATAAGTCTTGGACAAACCCACAAGGCTAATAGTGATGTTCGGCATGGAATTCTCCACCACAACTAGGGGGATATCATCTACAGTTTCAGTCAGAGCACTAGACCTATAAAATAGCTTGGCCAAGCGAATTGAATGAATGGTTTATCAAATGTTTTATTAAAACACTGGTATTTTTCTTAAATGATTTTTGCAAATGCATTTGTGGGCCCCTGACTGCTTGACTGGAAGGTATAGCGTGAGTGGGCCCAGAGGTAGTAATTGTCCACCTCTCGTAGAACTAACTCAGTAGATGTGAGAATGGAGAAAGGAATTGAAAATATCTGATGTGATTAGGGGTACAATGATTTGACGGCCATCATCAGGGTTAGGTCTTGATGGAGGATACTGATCCAATGCGATTGTAGTTATTGACTACCGAGTAAAATCGCAGTGGGGCCATTATTGGGTTTTGCAGGATCGACGGTAAGATCCCTGCAACGAACCCACTCATAACTCGAGTGACCCATTTATATCATTTGGATAAGGGTCCCGCATTTACTAGATTGCACGGATAGACTAGATTCGTCACATTTGATGCGAGGGAAAAGATTTATGTAGTTCCTTTGGAGTATACACACCACCGTATGATGCATTTGGAATATCCAAAGAGTTAATAACTTAGGGGTATTTTGGGAATTATAGAATATTATGGATGGAGCTTTTATCTCATTCGATGGGAGGAAATAAGTTTATGTAATAAGAAAAATTAAATACAAGTGTGTATTTAGCTTATAGATCCGTTTTACTAAAATAGTCAACTCTCTTACCTTTTGGCCAAAATGAGTGTGTAAGTACTCGTTTTGAGCAACTTTGAAAGGACTACAACTTTGTAGTTTATGACTTTTTCATATCGGCCATCTAATAGTCAAAAAACAAAATTGAAAATTGGCCAGCAACTTTGTAACAGGAATTCAATTTGAAAAATGAAAAATCGATTTGGGTTTTTGCGTTAGGGTGGGCCCCACATGCACCCCACATGCAAAAATGCCCCCTTCGAACAAAAACACATTTTCCCTTCTTTGTGGATATATTAAATAATATTTTATATCATTAGTTTCCTATTGCTTTGGAGAGAAAATAGAAAAAGTAGGGAAAAAGATAAAACTAGAAAACTAGTTTTCATCTAACCTAGGATTGCGAGAGATATTGTAGGAATTGGAAACCCATCTCTATATATATCTCAATGGGACGTTTTGGGCTGGAAAAAAAAAACAGTTGGAAAATTCGTCAACCTCTCCTTCTGAAAACGCCCCATGTTGCTTTCTTCTTCTTCTTCTCTATCTCTCTCTCTCTCTCTTCTAGTTCTCCAATTCTCCTTCTAGTTTTGTAAAACAGAAACCATGAAAGCTCCATGGATTAAATTCCATATTCCCATCTAGGGTACCGATATCATCAGCACTTCAACAAGAATAAAATTTATAAGAAATCCCCACACGCAATTCGAAGGAATCCATCGGTTCAACTTGCGAGTCCGCGACGATGAGATCGATCCTAGCCGTTCGAGTAGATCAAGCAGATTCTGCTATTACAGACAGCCATAAAGGTAATTTTTTTATCTTATGTTTTATTTAAATCATCGGATCATCTAGACCCTAAGATCCTAGGTTAACGGGCGAAATCGGCGAGAAAATTTTTATTCTACACGATTTCTAGTTCTGCTGCGCGTAGTGATTTCACATGAGGGTGAAAACCCTTCCAACATCATCTGCTACCACGCTTGCTTGATCTGAAGAAGATTCGTTTTTTTTCTTCTTTTCCTCATGAAACTCTTTGCAATTTCTTTTCATATAATATCCCTCCTCATTGTAATAGTAGCATGCAAACTTTTCTTTTCCTCTCAATTGAGAACGAAACCCATTTCCTTTTGATTCATCTTCTTTCGATCATTCCCAAGATCTATGCGTCTTTCATTGTACCACAAGGCGTTCAGCTTGTGATTCCTCACTACATGGTTTCTTTCTCATCTCATTTGAAAGAAGAGCAGCAATCACTTCTTCGGTTTCGAAAGGATCCGTTCAATATTGCAACATTGTAACTAGATGCTCATAAGAAAGCGGAAGAGATGCAAGAATAAGCTGAGCCTTGTCCTCATCATCAAACTTAACATCAACACTCAATAATTGAGATATAATCAAGTTGAAAGTACTAAGATGCTCCAAAAACTTTAACCTTCAAGTTTTTATTTTAAAAACTTGTTTGTGAGTGATTTAGTCATGTCTAAACTTTCCAATTAAATTAAAATATACAGGACCTAAATAAAGAGAGAGAGAGAGAGAGAGAGAGATACAGAGAGGGAGAAAGAGAGAGAGACAGAGAGAGAGATAGAGAGAGACAGAGAGAGATAGAGAGACAGAGACAGTGCGAATAGAGAGACGGAGAGAGAGGATAGAGAGACAAACATAGAGAGCTGAGAGACGGCGAGTCCCCGGGAGAGAGAGAGGAGGCGAGAGTCCCAGAGAGAGACAGAGAGAGGGGTGTTATCGTGAGAAGCCGGGGGTTAGGGAGACATTGTGGGGTTGTCGGGGGCCAGCCGGAGGGCAAGGGAGCTCACCGGAGGGAAAAGAGCAGGGGTAGGGTTTTGGGAGAATGGGTTGGGGAGAGAGGTCAAGAGAGAGGAGGGAGATTTGGGGGGGGAAAGAATAGTAGGTCTCTTTAGTTGTTTTTAAACCCCCCTCTCATATTTTCTAAACCCAACCCTGTTTTTTGTTTTTTTTTTAAATGGTTTAAAACGTGTCGGGTGTGCTGGGGTGCGCACCCCGACACACTTTTTTTGTAAAGATAAAGGCGTGTGTATCTCTGTCTCTCTCTATCTCTCTCTATCTTTTTCTCTCTCTATCACTCTCTTTATCTCTCTCTCTCTCTCAGTCTCTCTCTCTCTTCATTTAGGCCCTGTATATTTTATTTTAATTTAGACCCTGTTTATTTTAGATTTTTCAATTGATTTAGGCCTAGTTTGAGATTGAGTCCAAAAATCTGTTTGGGGCTCACAATGTTACATTTAGGCCTTGTTTGTTTGAGATTGTGACAATTGATTGAGAGCCTAAAAGAGTCAAACCAAAACTTATTTAGGTTTTAATTGTTGCCTTGTTTTGTTGAGTATACTACTTTGCGTACTAAAATTGTTTTTGTTTTTTAATAGATTTAAGAATGTCTTCATCAAGTGCTAGGGTCAATGCCGCACATAAACCTTCTAGTGATGAAGATGTCTCAAAGCTTTTATGGAAGCATGTGTCTAGATTTGATAGAGATCCTAAAGGTGGAGGGAATATTAAGTGGCAATGCAATTATTGTCAGAAGAGTTTTAGTAGCTCAAACACAAGAGTTAGGGCTCACTTGTTAAAGATAGCCAGACAAGGAATCGGAGCATGTCCTAAAGTGAAAATAAGTGATCTAGTTACAGCGCAAAGGTTGGGGGGAAAAACTAAAGAGATTATGAGGTAAAATGCTCCCAAGAAAGTGCCATTGCCGCAACCATCTAGAGAATGTATGACATGCTTAGAGAATGTGACACGGATAAGCCTTGTCTTCATTTGGTTTATAATATGTGGGACACAATGATTGAGAAAGTGAAGACGGCAATATATGGGCAAGAAAGAAAAACGAAAGAAGAGTCGCCTGGCTTTTATTATGAAGTGGTACATGAAATTCTTTTTGATCGTTGGAATACAAGCAACACTCCACTTCATTACTTGGCACATTAATTGAATCCAAAGTTAGGTAACTTTAAAATTTATTTGGATTAGTAGCTATGTTTATTTTTTACTTTTTAACTTGAAACTAAATTATTTTTTTTCAATTCTTAAAGGTATTATAGAGAAGAATGGCTTACTGCAGGTTCAAATCGAGTTCCTCCACATAGGGATATGGAAATTCATACAGAGAGGGTAAAGTGCCTCAAAAGGTACATTCCCAATTCAGCGGTCGCACGAAGGCTGATGTGGAGTTTGCTCACTTTCCTATGAAGTCTGAATTATTCAATGGCATTGATTCCATCAATGACCGAACTACTTTAGAGCCTCATGATTAGTGGGTTGTCCATGGTACATGTGCTCCTATGCTTCAAAACTAGCTTTGAAGCTTCTTATGCAGCCTTCGTCTTCGTCCTGTGCCGAGAATAATTGGAGCACTTACTCATTTGTGCATTCCCTGAAGAGGAACAAGATAACTTCACAATGAGCACAAGACTTGGTTTTTGTTCATATCAATCTTTGTCTTCTATCAAGACGATCTCCGCAATATAAATAGGGAGAGACAAAGATGTGGGACATAGGTGAAGATTCATTTGATTCTTTTGAGGATGTTGGGGTGCTTGAAGTTATTGGTCTCTTTAATTGGATGAGCCGGAGTTGGAGGCCATTGTTTTTACAGATGATGTAGAGGAAGATATTGGAGATGAGGCGACGAACGTTGTCTCTAATGAAGGATGCGATCATGTACTTGGAACTTATGAAATATGAAGTAATATTAGATTTTGCCATTTTGGTGATGTTATTGTTATTTGATTGTTCTCCAATTGTTTTTTATAATTGTTATAAATATATAATAAAATATTTAAATATATAATAAAATATTAAAAAGGAAGACCGAGGTGGTCCACCCAAAGTACAGAAAAAGATAGATAAATACAAAGAAAAATAAGAAAGAAGAAACGAATCACGGTCAAGGGGGAACGAAGTTAACAACTCCAAACCCAACTTCCCCACACCATCTCTGGCAAGCCTATCCGCCACACTATTGGCAGATCTGAGGATTGCTTCAAGACAATACACGACCCAAACACGAGATCAAACATCTCGTCAAAAAAGGAAGCAAATCTCCATGGGGGGCAGCCAAGCCACAAAGCCATCCGATCACATAATTTGAGTCACCCTCCACTATCACCTTTTCCAAACAAGCCCGATCAAGAAATTTGATACCTCATAAACAGCCCTAGCTTCTGCCTCGCTAGCATCAGCGATCCCAAGAGGACTAGAGAAAGCCTAAAGAGCAATGCCAGAAGAGTCAAAGACCACCTATACCTGCAAAACAAAGATGAGCCATCAAAGTTGAGCTTGAGCAACCCGGGGGGGGCTCCTAATCTTGAACGATGTGAGGATGCCTTTCCACGCTGGCACAACCCTCTTGCCAACCCTCCGACAAATCAAAGGCCGACACAAAACGGAATGAGGAGAAACTTCGCAACCAGGCAATAGACAGTGCTATCACTTTAATGAATAAAAAAAGGGTGATTTAGCCACTCCGTCAAAAACTCTAGCATTCCTATCTTTTCAGATGACCCACAAATTAGCAAGAAAGCAAATAAATCAAAGCACCTAGCCTTTATTTTTCCAACGGACTACCTCCCATTCCAAAAGAAGATCATAACGGGTAGACGAGAAAACCCAATGAATACCAAACCTGGAAAGAATACGGCTCCATACTTCAATGGCCACTCTACAATGAATAAATAAATGATCAATCGATTCCCCAGCTTCAAGACAAAGCGAGCAATGGTCTGCAAGCCACATCCTTATTTTCAAAGGAAGTTAATCGTTTGAATCTGCCCACGACACGCGGCCCAACCAAAGGTACAAACTCTAAGCGGGGCTTTGATACTCCAAATTTTAGCTGCAATGGAAGGAAAAAAAACAGAGCACAAGGTGGAAGTAGAATGATTTGACAGAAAAACACTCCACAAGATTCCCAGATCCATACCCTTTTGTCCACCCCAGACAATTTAATATAGCACCCACTTCTAGAAATCTAGACACCGATTCCAGTTCCCTATCAAATAAATTTCTTCTAAAGCCCAGCCGCCAGTTCACACGACCCTCATAGCGCACAAAGTAGTCTTTCACAAGAGAATCCTTAGTAGAGGCGACCTCAAACAATTTGGGGAAAGAAACACAAGTGGAAATTATGGAAATTAGACCTTCGGCCAATAATTCGGAGCAAACATCCAGGATTTATGGAAATTAGACCTTCAGCCAATAATCAAATCATAGCATCTAAGAGAAACCTTCAAATTCAAAACATAAGGATCTGGGAAGCAACAAAAAGAAGAGTATCATCTGCAAATTGGAGACAGGATACCTCCACCCTGTTATGACCAATTTTGAAACATTCAAATAAGCCAGCATTTCTTCCTTTTACAAAAACACAGGTCAAGGTCTCGATAGCAATGACATAAAAACGGGAGAGTGCATCTCCTTGACACAACCTCGCGAACATTTGAAAAAACTCCTAGGGAGCTATTGATGAGAATAGAAAACCAAGCCGATGATACACAACTTCTTTTCCATCCTCTCCACCGATAACTGAAACCCATCCTCTCAAGGAGATAATCTAGGCATGCCCACTCCACCCTATCATAAGCTTTTTCCATATCTAGCTTGCACACAATACCCCCAGTGATGGCTTTAGACAGAAAATCCACTGCCTCATTAACTATCAGAGAGCAATCCAAAATTTGCCTTTGACTGACAAAGGCACACTAACTATCAAAAATAATGATGAGGACCGGCTTAAGACGTTTTGCCAAAACCTTTGTCAAAATTTTGTATAAGCAACCCACAAGGCTAATATGGCGGAAGTCTGACACCTTAGTAGCACCATTCACTTTAGGGATTAGGGCAATAAAAGTCGCACCAGTACCTCTATCTAAGTACACCCCTTCAAGAAACTCCCTGAAGAACTTCAAAATATCCTCCTTGACATAATGCTAGCAACTTTGAAAAAAAAGCTAAACAAAAGCCATCAAGGCCGGGAGCTCGATCTCTCCCAAGCAAACAGCTCTCTCAACCTCCTCCAAGAATGGTTTCTCCAATGCTAAACTATCCTCCAGTCCCAACCTATCGAACTCCACATGATCGGGCACAGGGCGCACAATCCTTCTGAAGAGTAAAAACTTCGTAAAACCCCACAATTGATATAATGATTTCGAATTTACTGCTCACCAGTTAATAAAGGTACAAATATTAGAGGCTTCATGAAGAGAAACAGCACATCAGTCCAAAATTAGTTTCAGTCCAAATGCAGAAATATAAACATTTGATTTGCAATAAAAATGAGTTAAACAATTGGGATTAGCGAGAAAAATAAAAGATAATATACATGCGATGGACCTGACCATGAATCATGAAATTCTAGCATTGGGGACCATGAGCTCTGTTTTAGATGCTGATGAGGTTGAAAATCTATCAAGAAACATGTGATTCAAGAGTAAGCATAGTGGTACAACTTGGGTTGGGTCAGATTTTGCTTTTGCTAAAAAAAGAATTGGAATCAACCCAAACCCAACCAGATTTTATAGTAAAATCTCAACACGAATTCCCAAACATCAATGTACTTCATAACTGACCTCAGCATCAAGTTAGATGCCTTTGGTGGAAACAGAAACAGAATCAATAGCATGGGGCAGCGGCAAAGCCTTTCTGTGAGTCTCATCCAATGATCCGCGTGCCTTTTTCTTTAGCTGTTCAAGAAGTCGGTGAGCTTCTCTGAACTCATCAATCGCATTTGGCCCATGGTTTCCCCACGCGTCAATTACTCGTTGCTGGAACTCCATTGCAAGGCCGTAGCTGCACCTCAAGACAGAGTATTATTAATCACATTACTCCCTCATAATGAAAAAGATTGAACAATTATAGAGCCGCATAGAGAACTTATTAGTACTTCCACATTGAGTCACTTAGATAGCTCACATGATATTATTAGGTTGAGTGTCCTGATGTCCTCTATTATTGATAGAACCCATGGTGTTTTGTGGGTGATGAAATATGGAAGGGGAGAAAGATTAATTCTTTAAATCAATTCAAAGAGTGCATTGAGTTACATGCATTCTGGAAATATAAAGAAAATACCTCTATGTCCTTCGCTTAGGGATATGGAAGAACATGAAGGTAATCTAAGATAAGAGAACCAAAGGAACAGTTGGAGAAACAAAATACTGGTGCATAAAATTTCCAAGATAATGAAAAAATAAACTCAATACGTCTTCTTTTATATATAACAGAGAAATTTAAAAAGAATAAAAAAAAGTTACATAAGGCGATGAGCTTGCCCAGATACAAACTCATGCCCGGATAGTCATTCGCTTGCCAAACTATCCACCATCACATATATGGAATAAGAAACATAAAAGTTTGTTAATATCCTACTTATTGACTCTAATGCCTGCCAGCCTCGAAGAACCTTCTCACTGTGTTCTTTAAAAATAAAAAAAAACCTACTCCTATCTGTCTTTATGCCCAAGCAATAGCATTGAATTAACCTTCTTCAAAGGACCGAAATGCTCTTTTCGAAAGATTGAAGGTCAATAAGAAGCTGTCTTCCCTTTGAATTGTTCAAATATTTAACACCAATTGGACTGGAGAGCACTTTAATGGTATCATTTTTATTGACTTGCCACTGGAACTCTGACAAAATTCAACTACATAAAATTTTTAACAGAGGTGGATTCCACTTAGTAGATACTCTCTTCTTCACATCGCAATTGAAACTAGCTACTTCCGATTCCTATCAGGATCTGGAACTGTTGAGCCCCAAAAGTTCTATATAAAAATCGCTCACTTAAACTCAATCTCGAATGGGAAGGGTCAATACTTTAAACTGCGCACTTTAATGTAAAAATGACTGGAACTCATCAAAAAGGCTTTCAACTCTGTTTGAATAGACCCAACACATTTTGAAACATCATGAAAGGAAAGTACTTGCCACCATACTATGTATAGAAACGTGTCTTGACAATGGATACACTTCTGTACACATGAGAAATCTACTGGCTAATCTTAACTTCTTTCTCTTGAGCATCACAAGTACTAATTTTGTTTCCCACACTTCTTCATTCTAAAATCTACAATCAACTTCTTTCTGTGGTGATCTACAGGGTACAAGTCAAGGCACGAGCATGTAGATTGAGGTTAATAAAACCCCAGATAGTAATCTTCCAGATCCAAATCCCTTTTGAATGAAAATTCTCTTGCAGCACCTGAGAATGAGTCGGAAACAGCGGGGAAGAACAATGTTGGGGGAGAGGAACTAGAAAGTAATGATAGTATGGGGAATGGCATGGAGAATGATAGGTTGGAATCTGCAAGCAATGGAAATATGGGGAAGGGATTGGAAAATGACAGGTTGGCTATAGTGTTGTGCACAGAAGACAAGGTGTTTCCGCTAGCATGGCAAGGCCCAGAAAAGGATTTGATTGAAATATTCGTGAAACACGGATTGTCAACAATTAAGATTTTGGGCATTGCATTCGCAGGCTTAGAGGAGAGTTTGAGGGGCCTATTTAATCAGGCAGAAGTCCGGGAGTTTCAAATGAGAGAAAAGTTGGATGGGTCCAGTTTGGAGGCAGCTAAGAAGATGCTAAGAGAATTGGCCCGGCTACAATCAGAGGATAATTATGATGGATCAGGACAGAGTTGTTTGAAATGGAAAGGAGGAGGAAGTAGTAGTCATAGGGGGAAAAGTACTCGCCATTGCCATTCCCCATGAAGATTCTATCTTGGAATGTAACGGGCTGGGCTCCCTGGAAAAAAAAGGTCCATGTCAAAGAGATGGTTAGAAAACATAAATCAAGAATCATATGCATCCAAGAAAAGAAGATAGCAGCGTTGAATAGGGCAGACATCAAAGGTTCGGGAGTTCGAAGTCACTGGGATTTTGTTTCCCTGTGTGCAATTGGGTGCTCTCTCTCTCTCTCTCCCTGTGTGTGTGTGTGTGTGTGTGTGTGGGGGGGGGGGGGGGGGGGGGGGCGTCGTCATCGGCAATTGAAGTCGATTCCACATAGTAGCCCCCTTCTATCGATTGTAAGGGCTTACCCACCGGGGCAGGATTTGATTCATAAACTTGTGGATAGTGGTTGGTTTGGGGCATCAGATGAGGGATTAGCTTCATAAGGGAGGAAAGACACCGATTATAGGAGTCGGAGGAAGTAAGTGAGAGATCATTCAACCCCCGGTGCACTGGGGGGAGACTTCTATGAGTTCAATCGATAGAGGTGAGTGCAAGGTGCAACAGATCCAGCCAGAACATGGTAGCTTTTGCAGATTCTATTACCCGACATGAGCTGCTTGATTTGCCTCTGTTGGGGGCTCAATTCACTTGAGCTAGGAAAGCGAGTCGGAGTAGGATCGACCACTCCCTTATATGTCCTTTCCATAGTTGCCAGAGTGGGAAGCGAATACGAGAAGCGATGCGGGAAGCGAGGGATTTAGAAAAGAGAAAATGCGGGGAGAGAAAAGCGAAAAGCTCTAAAGAAACTAAAGAGAAAATATGTGGGAACTGGGAAGTGTCATTGAAAGTCAACATGAAGCATGTAATAAGACTAATTGGAAGTGAACATGAAGTACATAGACTAGACTATAGTAGGTTAGGGAGGAATGATTAATATAGGTAAGGATTACAAGTTGACAAGAAGACTTTGCGATTATTTAGAATCGCAAGTTTTAGGAATTTACAATTTTTTATTTTTTATTTTGAGAAGCGACATAGAATCCATTAATATAGAAGTTAGACGGGACCAGGAGTCCCATTCTACAATACAAAATATTAAGGAAGATTGGAACGGGCATACCCACACCCAAAACAGTTTAAACCAACACCGTATAAATACGTTGAAGCAAAGACAATCCTGCTCAGACTTCATCCTGTTTTCTTTTAGCTATCCCCATACTTTTCGATACTAAAAGTAGGTTGGCTACCACTCAGGCAAACCTGATGACCCTTCAGCCGAGCCTAAAAAAACCTGGAATATACTTTTCCAACACTACCTCCAGTCTTACATGCTTGTAAAAGTAGAGCAAATCTACAGAGACGCGTAAGCAAAGGAACAGCTCATGTCAGGCTATAACTTAAGGCGAGTAACCACTGCTGAAGAGATAAATGCAGACATACTGCTGATAGACAAAAGTGTTACAAGAAATGCTATCCCTAAAATTCCACTCCATTCTTCCTCTTCAGACTAAAATTAGCCATCTATCTGCGTTTGGAACCCGCAGATTTTAGTACTAATAGAAGAATTCCACTTCCGAATCACATATGTCCCTAAAAAGACTCTAAAAAAGCCATAATATCTCACCCTACCAAGAATTCCTTCTGTCCTTAAACAAGGATAACTATTTTCCCCCTCTTGGCCAATGATTGGGCTCATAGATGATTCATAATCTGCCTTAACCAAGAAGCTTATGTCAAAATGGAGCCAATTTTTTACTTACGACCCCTTACTATCTGTCCTTATGGTCAAGACCATCCTCTTCTATTCTTTCCTCCCTTTCCTTGGCATCCCTTTCTTGTATGGCATGATACATGTCTTTAGTTTTATCCAAATTTTCATCATAAGCAATTCCGAGGACATCCCCTATTCTTAGAAAATTACTGAACTTTTCCGGCTCTTGAGGCTCAGGAGATGTTAATATGTCACTAAGGCGTCTGCTTTTTCCTTGGATATCCTCATCAGGTCCTCTCACCTCTTTGACGATGGGTTCAATTGTTTATTCATGTATATTTAATGTTTAGGTGTTTGGAAAAGATGCACTCAACTCAACAGAGCCTTTGTCCCAAACTAGTTGGGGTCAGCAAAATGAATCCTTTAGAAAAATTTCATGAAGAAGGTGAAAGGAATCTACCCAGCTCTAATCCTATCTCTAGTTGGGTTCGTCTACATGGATCATTTTCTTCCATTCTATCCTATCCAAGGTCATGTTCTCTGTTACGGTCCTAGCTATCAAGTCTTTCCTCACTATTTCTACCCAAGTTGTTTTCGGTCTACCCCTACCTCTTTTTACTAAAGCAATTTGGCACGAGTCGCCTCTTCCCACTGGAGCATCCAAAGGCCTATGTTGGATATGTCCAAACCATCTTAAGCGGTGCTCTCTCATCTTCTCCTCAATTGGTGCCACTCCCACCTTTTTACGAATGTCTTCATTTTTAATTCTATCTAACCTTGTGTGGTCACACATCCATCTAAGCATTCGCATCTCCACTACACTCATCTTATGCACATGCTGCTTCTTGGTGGCCCAACATTCTGAGCCGTACAGCATGGCTGGCCTCACAGCTGTCTTATAAAACTTTCCCTTCAACTTGGTAGGGATTTTACGGTCACACAAAACTCGTGAGGCAAGCTTCCACTTCAACCAACCTGCTCTTATTCTATGGCTACATTCCACTTCAATCTCTCCTTCCTTACGTAGAATTGAACTAAGATAGCAAAAAATATCCCTCTTAGGTACCTCCTGTCCAATCATATTTACTACATCCTCGTCCCGCATCCTTACATTACTAAAGTTGCACTCCATATACTATGTCTTAGTCCTACTCAGTCTAAAATCTTTGGATTCCAAAGTAGTTCTCCATAACTCTAACTTAGCATTTACTCGTGCTTTGGTTTCGTCTATTAATACTATGTCATCTGCAAATAACATACAACACGGCACCTCATCCTGGATACCCACATAATTTTTATTTGAAACTTAAGATTGTTTCCAACTTTTAAATGCACTCTTTTTTAAATACGCTCTTTTAGCATTGCTAACTTACCAACTTCTCCAAAAGTTTAAGCTGTTGGAAAAAGGCGTTATTTATCTTTTATACTTTAACACTCCCCCGCAAGTGTGGCCCACTTGGCAAACACGTGGCACATGTGGTCCCAGTTAGGGCCGACCATCGCATGTTGATTTTTCCTATCCGGGAGGTTTGAACTCGAGACCTTTGGCTCCGATACCATGTTAACTCACCAACTTCCCCAAGAGCTTAAGCTGTTGGAGATTCGCGTTAATTATCATTTATACTTTAACACTCCCCCGCACATGTGGCCCACTTGGCAAACACGTGGCACATGTGGTCCCACTTTGGGCCGACCATCGCTAGTGGATTTTTGCTATCCGGGAGGTTTGAACTTGAGACCTTAGGATCTGATACCATGTTAACTTACCAACTTCTCCAAAAGCTTAAGCTGTTGGAGAAAGGCGTTATTTATCTTTTATACTTTAACAAGCATTATCAAAAGGAGAAAATATTCTTTTAAAAAGAATTAATAATCTAAATAGGACGCATTTGGGAAACGCGTTTCCCCTATATTTGGGAAGTGAGAAGAATAGCTTCCGAAGCGAGTTTTCGGGATGCAAGCTTCCCATCTAACTAGGAAGTTTCTGGTAACCATGGTCCTCTTTGGCTCCCCAGCTTTCCAGAAGTATGTCAATAAGCTCTAGTTCACTCAATCTCATATCATTGCCCCCTTATCTTGGATCCTAGGGCTGGAATACTGGGGCCCTACTCCTTTCAGATTTCAGATAGCTTGGCTAGAGTCACCCAAGATGGAGGAGAGACTGGGTGTGTGGTGGAATGAAATCGGGGCAGATGGGGCCAACGGATGCAGCGATAGGGAGGAAACTTTGATACATCAAGATGAAGCTAAAGGAATGGTATCTAGACAATCGAAGGACGGGGGCAGAAAGGAAAAATTGGCCGACATCTAGAAACAAGGAGATTGCAGAGGGTGAAGAAAGAGGCCCAGCCAGTGTGGAAGAAGTGGAAGCTGTGGGAAGATTAAAAGAATATAACCGTTTTCTTTTGCAGGAAGAAATCTAAGGGAGGAAAGAGTCTTGGGTTAGATGGCTGAAAGAGGGCGACAAAAATACCGCTTATTTTCATGGTACAGCCAGTGAAAGAAGCCGAGGAAATAGGATTGGAGTCTTGAAGGTAAATGGAGATATGTCGGATAATAAGAAGACAATTATGAAAGAAATTGTGGATTTCTTTGCTGACCTTTACTCGTTAGAAAGAATCGCTAGCCCAGTCCCTGAGAGGATTGAATTTAGTAGTCTCGAGGAGGAAGATATAAAGAATTTGGAGAGGCCTTTCTCATAGGAGGAGATAGAGAGAGTGGACTTTTTCTTTGGGAAAGGATGGAGCGTCGAGCCCAAACGGTTTCTCCCTAGATTTTTTCCAGAGGTGCTGGGAGGTTGTTAGGGAAGACATTGAGGTTCTTCAAATAGTTCTACGAAAGTTTGGAGCTAGATTGGGTTGCAGAAGCAACATTCATAGCCTTGATCCCAAAGGTAAAAGAAGCCCGTTAATATTGCTGATTTCCGGCCCAGTCTAGTTGATTGCTTGGATAAAGTTCTTGCAGAAGTCTTAGCGGAACGTCTAAAGAAAGCCATGCCCAAGATTATCCCTAATAGCTGCATTTATCCATGAAAGACAAAGTCTAGACTGCTCTTTGATTGCAAATGAGGTGGTGGATTTCTACTCAAAATCCGAAAATGGGAGAATAGTATGCAAACTTGACATGGAGAAAGCTTATGACCATGTTGAATGGGAGTGCTTGGACTATTTGATTAACAAAATGGGATTTGGAATCAGATGACCCCGTTGAATGGGAGTGTTTAGACTATTTGCTTAATAGAATGAGATTTGGCATCAGATGGGGACTGTGGATGATGAAATGTGTATCAGCAGCATGGTTTTCAGTCCTCGTCAATGCCTCTCCTAAAGGGTTCTTTAGAACCTCCAGGGGACTAAGGTAAGGAGATCCCATGTCCCCATTCTTGTTTGTGATTGTTGCATAGACCCTACGCAGATTGACAGCCAAAGGAAGAGAGAAAGGATTGATAGAAGGTTTCAAAATTGAGATAGGTGGGACGGAAGCTTAGTTGTGAATACCATTCCGTTTCGGCCAAAATGGCTGAAACGTACCGGTTTCGTTCGAAAACGGGAACAAAACTACCTGAAACGTACCGGTTTAGTTCACAAACCGGAACGAAATGACAAAAAAAATATTGTTTCGTTCCGGATTTCGTCCAATTCCGGTAATTTTGGATGAAATTTTCCGGAATCCGCAAATTCGGATGAAATTCCTGAAATTCTAGATTTCGGCCGAAATTGGTTCATTTAGTTGTTTTTGTTCTACTCTCCTTGTCTCTTGTTGGTTCTTTTCTCTTCTTAGTATTTGTATGTAAAGTCATTTTAAGTAAATGTCCATTTACTTAAGATTTACATGTAAATAATGGAATACCCCCCATTTGGATCTATTAAAAATAGTTTCAAGACCCAAATCTAAAAGGATAAAATGTCAACTCTCCAATTCTAGTACAAAATTCGAAAAAAAAAAGGGTTGGGTCAAAATCTTACCTTCCAAACGGTGGGGTGTTTTTCCAATGTTAAAAATTCACAAATTCTATCATTTTATTAAATCCCAAAAGTCAGGTAAAAAAATCTCATAATTTGGTCTCCAAAATTTTTTTATCTTTTCATGTACTGATCAACACACTGGTCAACAGTAAACACAGGCATTTCAACTGACTAACAGTGATTTTCCTTTAAGTAAATGCTGGATCTTTTACATATTTGGTTCATTTTGTTGTTTCTTATATTATTCTAGCAATTTCTAATTTTTTAAGATTTTTTCCATATTTTTAACTATTAAAAAAAATTCTGTCAGCGTAGGGAACGAAAAGTGTCGAAAGAAATCGAAACAAAATGACCGAATGACCGAAATGTATCGTCCCGGTGACCAAAAACGAAATGGTCACCGGAACGAAATTTACAACTAAGTTCGGAAGTATCCCACTTACAATTTGCATACAATACCCTTCTCTTCAACTCTTAGAAGCGCTAAGCAGGTGTGGGGGCGAACGCAGGGGCGGTGAAGCATGGGGATCAAGAGGACTCTAAGATTGGGAACATCGTGGGAGCATTTATGTAATATTTTCTTTATATGTTTTTCAAAATTCAAAGGGCCAATCGGGGTGGCAGATCCAAATGAGGCGGAAGTACGGGTCGTGCACCGAAGAATTAAACTACTTCAAAATGTTGACCTGAACAAGGTGGTGGTGGAAGGGGACTCCCTCAATATCATTAGATGGCTGAGAGACTCAAAAGCGGTACCTTGGAGGTTTACCGCCTTATTTGATGATATTCAGGATAAAATTGGAAAGGCGTCCATATCCTTTACTCATGTAAGGCGATCAGCGAATGGCGAGGCAGACAGGTTAGCTAGAGAGGGTGATTCCAAAGAGAGTTTCGAGCTCTTTGACTTCCTCCCTCCCTAGCTCTTCATTTTATGTATACTTGACTATGTTTCATACAGTGTTTAAAAACTCATTGACTCGACTCAGAACTCACCTGAGTCGACTCCTTTTTACCTTGGGCGTGTTCTTCATTGCATCCCATCTGCATTCCACGTTTTGTCTTACAAAGTCAATAAAAATTCTTTTGACTCTCCCAAGTCAACTCCTTTTTACCTTGGCTGTATTCTGCATTGCATCCCATCCGCATTCTGCGTTTTGCCCTACAGAGTCAATAAAAATTCTTTTGACTCTCCCGAGTTATGACCTAGTCAACCACGTTCTTGGCTCCATCCTCGCCGAGTCGATAAGGATTTCTCTTAGCCGTGTTCTGCGTCACATCCGTGTTTCTAAACACTAGTTTCATGTGTAGGCTTATCTATCGCACTTTTTGGGACCTTCCCGATCTCTGCCTTTGTTAATGGAATCTCTTTACCATTCAAAAAAAAAATGTTTTCAAAATTCAAGTACATCAAAAAATAGTAATTTCTAACCATCATTACATATATCATTCAAATTTTAAGTATATGAAAAAGTATTAATTTCTAACCATCCTCATTTTTGTTCCATCTTTCCTCATGTCTTATGAAGATGCCTTTGGGCTTGCTCCAATGAAGTCCTTTGAAGAATTGGACGAGTTTGATACAAGGAAGTTGGTGATAGTAGGACTGATGGTGTAATAGGAGCGGGTTGAGAGAGCCATGGGAGCGGTTCCCATCTCTTCGGAAGCGCCATGAGAGCAGTTCTCATCCTAAGGAGCGTCGAATCGTGGTTCTGTAATGGGAAAGGCACCCATGAGGAAGGTTCCTGCTTCTAAGCTTCAGCTCCCTTGATCTGATGAAGGTTACGAATTAAAAGCCATCTTAAGGTACTACGAATTGATTACAGGCGAGAGGTCAAACCTTCACAAATCAAGATTATTAGGAATCCATTTAGACTCTGAGGTGATTCAGGGTATTGCGATGATAATGGGATGCAAGGCGGGACATCTTTCCCTCTCACTATCTAGGTCTGCTTTTAGGGGCGGGAAGACCTGAGAAGATGAGCCCGGATCAAATCTTAGAGAGAGTAGAGAAGAGATTAGATACATGGAAGCGAAATCTAGTCTCGAAGGGTGGTAGAATAACCCTTGTAAAATCTAGTCTAGAATGTGAAAGAAAACTATGCCCCTACTTAAGCTAAAATGGCCATAAAGGACAATTAGAGCACAACATAACCAAACTACCCCTACTAGTACAAAATGACATAAAATCACATGTAAAGCCACTAAAATGACCAAACTACCACTAAACAAAAGAAAAGTCTGTACTAATGAGCAAATATGGGCTGATGTTCAAAGGGGATGCACCTGCATCAGTATTCCCTTATTTAAGCATTTAGTTTTGCCTGTTTTGGACAAAATGGGACCAAATCCCATGTTTTGGCTGAAACAGGATGAAACGCCGAACGAAACGGAACAGAACCCAGTTCTATTCCGATTTTCCGGAGGAAACGAAATGTTTCGGCCATTTGGGCTGAAAGAAAACGAAACTCACAACTATGGTTACCACAGACAAGCTATCTGAAATCAGTGGCGGCCTTACTGATGTCTTTGTATCAGCTTAAGTGGGAGTGTGGAGAAATAGAGGTTTTATATGTGTCTACAGGGGCAAAATTAGATTTTTCCATCTTTCTCACATAGTAGTGGCATTCTTATAAATATTACACTTCATTAATATATAAGGGAAAGAGTGGTCAATGGACAAGCAGTCTTTCTCTTCATGATTTCTCTCATCTCCCTCTCTTTCTTCTCTTCCATCTCTTCACCTCCCTTCATTTTCATCCATCACTCTAGACTTCTTAGTTTTTTGAATTTTCCTAACATTCCAAGATTTTCTTCAATATTTCTACTCAATCATGTTCGTGTTGGTGTTAAAAATGCAAGTAATAAAATTAAAAACGAAATCTTGTTCTTGATGTCATTCTAGGTTTTGATAATCATGTTCCCTTAGAAACTATTTGTTGATTTTTTGTGGGAAATGATTTCACCACAAACATGTTTTGATACATGACGCTCATGTTTCTTGTCTTTTATATTTAAAGAGCTGTAAAAGGGTTTTTATCTATGATTTGTGGACACAGACACAAGCGTCGCGTGTCAACACAGACATGGAGTGTCGGACACGGCAAACCCGCAAACTTTAGAAACGGGGACACGGCTAAAATAGAAAGTATATGTAATCATGATTTGTGGATAAGGATTTGTGTGTCCAGTTCGACATGGATACGAGTTCTATAAATGAGGTAAACAGAATATTCAATAAAAAAACAAAATGTCAAACTTGACATGGTACAAAAACATGTCCACACACCCACATTAAGTCTAACAATTACAGCAATACAGGTAAAAATGTCCAAAGGAGTGTCGACACGTGTGGACAAGCGTGTCGTGTCAAACGCGGCAGGACACATGAGTCGATAATAAATTCGAAGTGTCGGCCAAATCATAGGTTTTTATGATCCCCAAAAAGCACTTACTTGCAGTTAAATGCTAAAGACAAGATACATGAGCGTCATATATCACATAGTTGTGCTGAAATCATTTCCCTTTTTTGTGATCATTTCTCAAACGCACTACATTAGTGACGCATAAGGAGAAGGCCTCCTACAAGGGGTAGAGACCCACAAGGAAATAAAAATAAAAGCCATCATGATATAAGACCAAAAACAAAAGAAAAGGAAACGGATAATGGGGGAAAACAAAGATGTAAATAAAAGCAAGTAGAAACTGAAAACTTCCCATATCCCTGCATGTGTACATACGACTAGCAAATTGGACCCAATCCCTCCATTCATTCGGCCCTTTCCTTCACCACCAAAAACCCTATGTTTTTAAGAAGAGAAATCCATTGATAAATGAAGAATATTATTACATCTTAACCATTCAAAAAAAAAAAAATATATATATATATATATATATATATATATATATATATATGAGGAAAGTGTTGGTGAGCTTAAGCTCACCAAACTTATGGTGAGCTTAAGCGCCCAATCACATTGGGGCCTACTTTGTTAGGATGATCCAAAGCATTCATTTGAAAGGCCCTTACATAGATGAGGTGTGTACCAAAAATCAGCTCCATAGGATCATCCTAACCCATCCATTTGTGGAGGTCAAAATGGACAGACATTATTTGTCCACAAATTTGCCCATTTTTGTCCTCCACAAATGGAGGGGTTAGGATGATCCTATGGAGTTGATTTTTGGTACACACCTTATCTATGATAGGGCCTTGCAAATGAATGGTTTGGATCACCACAGAAAATGTGGGACCCATGTGATTGGGGCGCTTAAGCTCACCATAAGTTTGGTGAGCTTAAGCTCACCAACACTTTCCTCATATGAGCTTATCTACTCCTCCCTTTAAAAAAATACAGTGGGCCCCTAGATAAGCTTATCTACTCCTCCCTTTAAAAAAATACAGTGGGCCCACGCTGTTTGGATGATCCAAAGCATTCATTTGATAGGTCTTAACATAGATAGGGTGTGCCCAAAAAATCAGCACCAAAGGGTCATCCTAGCCCTTCGTTTTGTTGGGCACACCATGTCCATTCTGGGCACCACAAGGCACTACAAAACGAAGGGCTAGGATGACCCTTTGGTGCTGATTTTTTGGGCACACCCTATCTATGTTAAGACCTATCAAATGAATGCTTTGGATCATCCAAACAGCGCGGGCCCACTGTATTTTTTTAAAGGGAGGAGTAGATAAGCTTATCTAGGGGACCGAGTAGAAACACTTTCCTCATATATATATATATATATATATATATATATATATATATATATATATATATATATATATATATATATATATATATTATTACATCTTTATCTTTTCTAATGCATTGTTTTCCTATACCTCTTGTCCCAACCTTCCCCTTTAATCTCTCTCTCTCTTTAATCCCTCCTACATATCTACCTTCCAACACAAAAGAAAACAAAACAAGTCCATGAAGAAAAGAAAACAAAGAGATAAGCAAAGTACAACCTCGTCTTACCCTTTCCCTCTTCAAGAACAGAAATCTGATCACAGATGTGGCCATTTCTTGGCCTCCTCACTGTCCACCAGAAAATTAAACACTGGTGTTTTTTTTTTTAACTTTGTTTTGTTTTTGGCCTCCTAGGGAGCGACCATCATCGTATCTTGATCCGCCTTAGCGTGCTCCACAACCCGTCGTTGTTCTCGGCATAAAGGGGAAGAGGGACAGAGGAAGGAGGGTAGAGTCGTCATTGTCAGTAGTTAAGAGATAAGAAATAGAAAGAAATCATGAGAGAGAATTACTTTCTTTTACCAGTTGTTGCCAGTTGTGAGGCTCGAAACGGGTAAAAGGGGGCAAAATGTGAAAATAAGGTAATCATTCAACAACAAAAAAAGATGAAAATAAGGCAAATGTATCATCTCCATATATTTGTAGCCAAGCTTATTAAGTAGTTGCAAAGGAACTTCTTATGGGATGACTCAGCTTAAAAGAAAGTGTCGTCCGGTAGAATGGAAAGAAGTATGTAAACCTAAGAGCTGCAAAGGATTGGGTTTTCGAAGCCTAAAGATGATGAACAGAACCCTTCTCGACGCATGTAATTGGAAGTTCGGGGAGGACAAAAACTTCCTTCGGAGGAGAGTTATTGCAGTCAAATATGGCAAAGACGTAGGTGGATGGGCCCCTCTAAATGAGTATAGAAATAGAGGGAGTACGGTCTGGAGAGGTATTATGGCAAGAGGGATACAATTCCAAAGAGAGATTCGATACAAAATTAGGATAGGTAATCATATAAGATTTTGGCATGATTTATGGTGTGGGTGCATGCCTCTCAAGTCTAAATTCCCAAATTAGGTCAGGGAGGCCACGGACCCAGAGAGCTTACTTGGGAACACATTTTAGAGATAGGGATCCAAAGTTTCTTGGAGAGTTCAGTTCCACAGAAACTTTTTCGATAGACGGATGGAGTTACCGGAAACTTCCTTGTCAGATGGGAAGCTCGCTACGCCGGAAACTCACTTCAGAAGCTAAGTTCTTCTTGCTTCACAAATTTAGGGGAAGCGCGCTTCCCAAACGCTTCCTAAATGTTTCCTCTTAATTAATAGTATGCATCCTATTTAGGTGATTATATCTTCTTAAAAGAATATTTTCACCTTATGATAATGTTTAAAGAACATATTTAATAAAATAGTGCATTTAAAGCTTGACAACTCATCTTAAGTTTCAAATGAAAATTATATGGATATTTTTCAAAAACTTAACATTAAATGTACATGAATAAAACATATGAAATTGTAAATTCTAATTAGTTGCAAATTATTCTTTTCTACTTTTAATCCTTAACTTTATTGATCATTCCTCTCTAACCTACTATAATCTCACACATTTTCTCTTTACTTTCTTTAGAGCTTCGTTTCCCGCATTTTCCCTTTTCTAAAACCCTCATCACTTCCCTCTTCACTTCTCGTACTAG
The DNA here is from genome assembly GCF_043159265.1 of Tasmannia lanceolata. Classification (NCBI taxonomy): domain Eukaryota; kingdom Viridiplantae; phylum Streptophyta; class Magnoliopsida; order Canellales; family Winteraceae; genus Tasmannia; species Tasmannia lanceolata. The sequence continues at coordinate 27,546,617 of NW_027518684.1, read as the reverse complement.
CTTCCCACTCTGGAAACTATGGATGGATAGGGTGGTTGTGTTTCTGGAAACTTTGGATTCAGCTTATATTAAAAGGGATGTTGAGGACAAAAGCATTTAGGTTTGGGAGTTGGGTGGAGTGTTCTCGGTCCGATCCTTGTGCAGGTATCAATGTCGTCTACCTCGGCAGCCCACACAGCATGGAGCACAAATATGTCTCCCAGAGCGTGCATTTGCTTGGATAGCATGCCACAATAAAATCCTAACTGTTGACCACCTCGGAAGTCGGAAGATCATTATCATCCACTTTGCATTATGTCTTCGTGCAGGTGAGACGGTTGACCACCTGTTGATTCACTGCTGTTTCACTAGAGAGATGTGGAATTTTGCTTTCGTGCTCTTAGATATCGCTTGGGTCATTAAGGCACTTATTGAGGACATTTTTGAAGACAGTCTCTAGCATCGTGGCCAAAGAGGGGTCCCATTCTTCGGAGCCTTATCATGCCCACAGTCATTTGGAGCATTTGGAAAGAGAAAAATAACCAGTTGTCCAGAGGTAGCTCTATAGGAGTCCGCAAATGGCAACGGCAGATCCGCTCCATGGTAACTCGTTGGGCCTATGCGTGTGCATTGATGGATTTCAAAGGAACTTGCGAGAATGAGTTAAGAAGATCATGGATTGAATATATTCTAAGTGGAGTGCAGAAGGTCAAAGCGACCCCTAGTTGGACTCCCCCACTGATGGTTTTCTTAAGCTAAATTTGGATGGGTCAAGCCTAGGGAATCTCGACCTGACCGGGGTCGGAGGTATCTTTCGAGAGCATGATGGCTTCATGAGATGGGCTTAATTGGGCCCCTTGGGGCGCATGGATGCAATGATGGGGGAAATTCAGGTCCTTCTAGCTAGAATCTGATTGCTAGAGGACTCGGACCTAGACCAGGTCATTGTAGATGGGGACTCTAAAAATATTATTAATTGGATGGAGCAAGGATATAAGTACCTTTGGAGATGTGCGGATGCAACTGGTGCGATCCGAGACAGAATTGAAGCTCACCTCGTATCATTTCAGCATGTGTTGAGATCTGCCAATAACGATGCAAACTAGTTGGCCTATTTGGGCACTTTTATATCTGCATTGGAACATGTGAAGTCTCTGCCACCCAATTACAGTTTGGCTTCTATTTCCCAGTTCGATATATCTTTTCCTTTTTTTTCTCCTCTTCTCTATTGTATCGGGCCACTTCTATCCCTGGCCTTTGGCCCTATATACAGTACCCTGTTCTGATGGAATGGTTCCCTAAATTGTTTGGTGTCCTTATTAGTTCTGTGGACATTATCAAAGGGGTGCCAAATTATGATAGTTGTTGGTAGATCAACATTAAATGGAGAGAATAGAAAAGAAGCGAATGGAGAATACGGTGGAGAAGAGAATTGGTTCTCTCTCCATACGTAGATAACATATATATATTTGAGTGTTCAGTAGGGTTACATAGAAAGACCAAAATACCCCTCTTAAGAGGAGTAACTACAAATGTCCACTCTCAACACTCCCCCTCAAGCTGGAGTGTATATATCATACATCCCCAGCTTGTTGCATAAGTCATTAAGCCTTGCCCTATTGAGTGGTTTTGTGAACATGTCTGCTATTTGATAAGCTGACCTTGTGAACACAATGGTAATCTCTCCTTTTTGGATTTTGTGACGAATAAAGTGACAATCCACCTCTATATGCTTAGTTCTCTCGTGAAACACAGGAGTCATGGCTATATAAATAGCAGACTTGTCGCAATGGAGCGACGCAGGTGATGAGTAGGGTAACCCGATCTCTGACATAAAGGATCTCAACCAAATCAACTCGCATCCTATATAGGCCATGGCTCTATATTCTGCCTCTGCACTTGATTTTGACACAACCTCTTGCTTCTTGCTTTTCCACGATACCAAATTGCCTCCAACAAAGGTATAATATCCACTCGTAGACCTTCTATCTACAGGTGACCCTGCCCAATCTGCATCTGAATATCCTTCAACCCTCATATGGCCATGTTTCTTGAAGAAGAGTCATTTACCAGGGGCTTTCTTCAGATACTTCACTATCTGAGTGACTGCCGACCAATGAGATGTGCGTGGTGCACTCATGTACTGACTGACTGTGCTAACTGCATAAGAAATATCTGGACGTGTGACAGTCAAGTAGATCAATCTCCCAACTAATCGTTTATATCTACCTGGATCCTCTAGTAGCTCCCCCTGATAAGGAGAAAGCTTGACAGTCGGGTCCATAGGAGTTTCAGCTGGCTTTGCTCCCAAAAGGCCAGTCTCCCCCAATATATCTAACGTGTACTTCCTTTGCGATAGAGATAGCCCTCCACGTGAATATGCTACCTCCATCCCTAGAAAGTATCACAAACGGCCAAGGTCTTTGGTATTGAACTCTTTATGAAGGAAAACCTTTAATCTCTGTATGCTGGCACTGTCGCTTCCTGTAATGATGATATCATCTACATACACAATTAGGAATATCCTGTCATCTTTACCCTGAGAGCTAAATAGCGAATGGTCTACAGCGCACTGTTTCAATCCAAATCGTATTACTGCCTCACTGAACTTCCCAAACCAAGCTCGGGGAGACTGATTAAGGCCATATAATGCCTTGTGTAACCTACAAACAGCATTCTTCATCTCCCCCTGAGCAACATACCCAGGAGGTTGCTCCATGTACACTTCTTCCTGCAGATCACCAGGTAAGAAAGCATTCGTGACATCCAGCTGGTAGAGAGCCCAGGACATGTTGACTGCAAGAGAAATCAAAACGCGTATGGAGAGAATTTTAGCAACAGGAGAAAACGTATCAATGTAATCAATGCCATAAGTCTGTGTGTATCCCTTAGCAACCAATCTAGCTTTCAGTCGCTCAATTGTCCCATCAGGAATATATTTAACTGTGAACACCCACCGACAGCCAACAACATGTGCCCCTAGAGGTAGAGGAACCAACTGCCATGTATTATTCGATCGCATAGCACCCATCTCTGCATCCATTGCGGCTCGCCAACCTGGATGAGCCAAAGCCTCTACAACCGAACGAGGAATGGAAATAGAAGATACTGAGGATAAAAACGACATATAAGAAGGTGACATGCGAGAATAAGAAACTACACTGGAAATGGGATGATGAGTAAAATGTGAACGTGTACGAGAAGAAATAGGGGCATTATCAGAAGCAACGATTACCTCAGGAGCAGGGGGCGACCTAGCAGACTGTGGAGGAGCTGGCGGGCATGAGGTGTCATCTGCACATGAAGGAGGCAACGACTCCTTATCCCGACGAGTATAAACTTGCAATGGCTTAGGTGGGGCCACATGTGAGGGAGGTGGGACCACAAGTGAGGGAGCTAGGGTAGGAAATAGTGACAGCAACAGAATCTGAGACTCAGGCACAGGTGTAGAACCAGACTGGATAAAATATGGGATATCCTCAAAGAATGAAACATCAGCAGACACATAAGTACGACGAAGTTGAGGAGTTATAGCAACGATACCCCTTTTGAGTGCGAGAGTACCCCAAGAAGACACACTTGATAGCACGAGGAGCAAACTTATCGAGCCCCGGGGTAAGATCATGGACGAAACAAGTACAACCGAAGACAGGAGTAAGTAAGGGAAATGGATTAGCAGAAGGGTGTAAAACAGAGAATGGTGAACGATTATGTAAAACTGACGACGGAAGACAGTTCGCCAAGAAGCACGAGGTGAGAATCGCATCAGCCCAATACAACTTCGGAATGTGCATCTGATGAAGAAGAGTCTGAGCCATATCAACGAGGTATCTAAGTTTCCTCTCTGCTACACCGTTTTGCTGAGGTATGAGCTTAGAAGCAAGAACCTCCTCTCGGGGTGCCGCTCCCACCTCGGAACCTCGATTCGGCGCTCCTTAGGAAGGAGCTTCCAGGGAACGCGACCCCAGAGAGACGGGAACCGCTCTAATGACGCTCCCAGTCTGCTTCTATTACTCTATAAGTCCCACCATCAGCAACTTCCTTATATCAAACTCCTTCAACTCTTCAAAGTACTTCATTTGAGCAAGCACAAAGGCTTGTACATCTTCAGAAGGCACAAGGAACGAGTGCACACAAATGAAGATGGTGAAGATGGTTAGAAATTAGCTTTTAGATGTACTTAAATTTTGAAAGATACAAATGAAAAATGGTTAGAAACTATTATTTTTTTATGTACTTGAATTTTGAAAGATATATAAAGAAAATATTACATGCACGCTCCCACGGCGCTCCCAAACTTAGACTCTTCTAGACCCCACGCTTCCCCGCCCCCGCCGCCCCCGCACCCGCTTCGTGCTTCTAAGGGTATGAGCACATGAGGACTGATGAATAATGCCATGACTAGATAAAAATTCATGAAATCCATTAGAAATAGAGAAGTACTCACGAGCATTGTCGGTGCGCAAGCATTTTAAAGAACACGAGTACTGGTTAGTTATCTCAGCATAAAAAGAATAAAACACAGTAAATACTTCTGAACGATCTTTTATTACATATACCCATGACATCCTTGAAAAATCATCCACAAATACAATGAAATAGCGATAGCCAAATAAGGACGGAGTCCGACATGGACCCTAAACATCAGAATGAACTAACTCGAACGGACGCGAGACACGACTAACAGAACGCGGCTGAAAGGAAACACGATGGTGTTTTCCATACTGACAGGACTCACAATGAAAGGGACTAACTGGATTAGACACAATGGACGAATGCTACAACAACGATCTACTCATGGGTGACCAAAATGACAATGCCACATATAGGAGTCAGCCGAAGTGCGTAGTGCAGTAGGCGGAATGTCACCATCAGCGGCAAAGTAGTAGAGTCCATTCACCTCATGGCCCCAGCCAATCCTCCTCCCAGTTGCAAGGTCTTGAAAAACACAATAAGAGGGAAAGAAGGTCACAGAGCAGTTACGGCGACGAGTTAACTGACTAACAGAAAGTAAGTTACAGGGAAAACTAGGAACACATAACACAGAGGAAATAGGGCACATCGCCCCATTAGCTAGAGTAACAGATGTAGAAATAGATGAATGTTGGAAAGGACTAAGGAGACTATTGTTACCAGTCATATATGATGGAAGGCCCCGGAATCAATGAGCCATGAATTTGAGCGACTCGGAGAGCAAGATGGGTTGCTACCTTCGAATGCAAGAGTGGCAGCGGCCTGCTTCCCCTTTTCCTGTAAACGTAAGAGTGACTCGTACTCAGCACGGGAAACCACCAGCGTATCAGAGGAAGTAGTCGTGGAGGGGACAATATTAGAGCTCTCAATGGGAGCCTCAGAAACATGATGTGCAGCTTGGTGGGCTCGTTTTGACTGGAGGAGGTCGGAATAAACATCACAAATCTTAGTAAGATTGTTAGTTCCTGAGTACAGTGTCTCTGCACGCAACCCGACAGCTCGCGATGATCCTAAGAACAGCATATGACTGGAAATCCGAGGTTCCATACTCTGACACAGCAACGACTGAAGAAGAGCATCTTCCTGGCTCCACTTATCATAAGTGGAGTCCTTACGTGATGGTGGATCCGAGGTAATAAAGCTCAACTTTGTCTGGCCACGGAGATAAAGCTTAACCGATTGACTCCAGGCAGGGTAATTGGATCCATCAAGTTTTATGGAAGTCATGGACGTAACAGGGAAAGGACCAGAAACAGAAACAGTGGACGAAGCAGAGGGCGTAGTCATGGTGAATATCCACACAAAACCGTAACACGATGATCCAATCAATGAGCCAACAATCCACCCACTATGTACCCAATCAACTAGAACCACCAACAACAGTCTTAGGCACTATGTACCCAATCAACAGTCTTAGGCAAATCCACGCATAGAACCACCAATCACCATCACCTTAAATATTACTAATCTCCAAAAAAAAAAAAAAAATAACAGCCACTATTGGTCTCCAACAATAACAACAACCCCACTACAATCAAGATGAATAATAATCACCATCAAACAACAATCATATCAATAACAAAGACAGCCAAAGAGGCTATTGCACACATGAACACACAAACACCATTAATAGAGAAGAATCACCAAATAAGTGCCCGGAATCAACCAAGAAATGATCAAGATCGAAGATGACTAATTTAGATCATGAATATAAATGGGAGTATGGGCTGTTTTTGATGAAAAGAGATAAACTAGGGCAATAGAGTGTGTATAGAAAGGGGGTTTAGCAAGGGTTAAAAACTAGGGTTTGTGTGTGACTGAAAAACTATGGTAAATGGCTTGAGAGGTTGGGTAGAGGGGTGGAAAAAAATGGAAGAAAAGTGAAGAAAGATGGGTATATGGTTCAGTTAGGGTTAGGTTTTGGAAAAACCCAAATCAAGGGTTTCGTAGGTGTAAAAACTATCCTATAGGATAGATAGGATTGATCTAGGGTTCGAAGAGGTGAAAGAAAAATGAAAGAGAAATGGATCAAGGGTGCGGCTAGGGAACTTTTTGTCGTGTGGCTAGGGTTAGGGTTGCGATTTTGAGTATGATCTGACGAGGTCGTGTGATCTTTGTCTTCGTGAAGGGAACTCTTGAGCATCCTCCCCACTAATCATCTAACTTGGTGCTCCGATACCATGTTGGTAGATCAACATTAAATGGAGAGAATAGAAAAGAAGAGAATGGAGAATACAGTGGAGAAGAGAATTGGTTCTCTCTCCATACGTAGATAACATATATATATTTGAGTGTTAAGTAGGGTTACATAGAAAGACCAAAATACCACTCTTAAGAGGAGTAGTTACAAATGTCCACTCTCAACAATAGTGTATCCTTATCATTGAAGATTAATGACTTGAAACCCATGCTTCCTGAGATTGGTGTGCTGTCATCTTACACAAAGGCGTGATGCCTTAGATCCTATGGTGTGATACTTAGGAGATTCCTGGTGTGATGCTATGTTAGTTTTCTTGTTTCTTCTCATTACTATCTTCTCCCTTTCTCTACTTTCTTCTCTCTTGCTCCCTTCTCTCTTTTGATTACATTGTTCAAGGCTTTGTATGCAACCTTGAACCCATCCAGCACCATTAGCATTGCACCTCCATTGTCCCATCATCAATCCATCGACCAACAGCCTTAACCAAAACCTTTCACCTATCAACTAAATTCTTGGGCCTTCATTTAAGACTACCCATAAACCTTACTACATCACCCAGCAGGCAATATGACCCTTCCTTCTCACCCACTGCAACCCAGAACTGGACTGCCAACCAGTTTTTCACAACTTTTCTTTCCAATACCTTGAGCCCCACGACAGTTTTCCAAGACCTCGAGTCATTACAGATTCAAGATACTTTCTAGATCCTTCATCCTATTTAATTACAGACTTCAAGCTCCACCCAAATCCAATCTTTCCCTACCCCTTCCCAACTCAGCCCCTATTTCAAACCCTGCAGACTCATTGTGACGTTACAGTTAAACGTTCGTGTACTATTTTACCTGTGGAATCCATGTACTATTTTACACCCATAAACCCTAATGATTACAACTATCATTCTAGGAACCCTTTAGACCCTATGCTCCTTGACTGTAATTCGTATCAGACCCTTCCATCCCATAACAGTCATTGCAGCAACCGGAAATAGTGCAACACATAAAGCTTATACTGCCTAAGTTTACATCAGTGCTCACATCCTTAGCCAATCTGAAATTTACGCACCTTTATTACCTGAAATAAACCCATTTCTATAGTCATTATAGATCTCTCCCAACCTGCAAAATCTTCCTAAACCTTACTAAATCACAAGAAACCTTGTTCTCCTGCTTTCTAATCCTGTCGAGAAATTCTTCAAAATTCAAGAGGAAGAAAGACAAGGATCCTACCGTGAAACTATCCACTTGCTTGAGAATCTAGAAACCTTGACCGATGTACCTGACCAAGAGAGCATACAAGTAATTAATTTCTTTAGCCATTCATATCCAAACTTGTATGAGTGTATTGACCGCCCAAAGATTGATTGAATTCAAGCCAAGAGCAGCACTAGTGATCCAAAATCAAGACCTGCATTATGTGACTCTTTCCAATTATTTACAGATAAGGAATGTGGCAGTTGCAATTCAAAGCCAGTACCAATAACGCATGGTTCGACTACATTATTTGAGGATTAAAAAAAACCCCATGTACTCACTATTTAGATGGTTTAGAGAAGAATGGTTGCTAGACCGGCGTTGTATATGCTTCAAAAGGCGACAACAGTTATTCAACATGCCTATAGAGGAGTCGTTGCTAAAGCAAAACTCTGAAATATCAAATTGTGGCCACTGAAGTTAAGATTAGGGAAGTTGTCAAAGTCAAAGTTGACAAACAAGTTCAAGACACGACCCATACATTGATTGAGGTATAGCCAAAGTTGTGCACATAACCTAGTCAATTACTGATGATCTTGCTGAGATCATTTCACGTCCATCCCGCTTAAGTGCATTGCATAGAAATCAACCTTCCGCTGTTTCATGACGGGCTGAGGCTAAAAAACATGCTTTTTACTGAGCTTCATCTCAGCCCTTCACAAAACAGCGGAAGGCTGATTTCTTGGCGGCAAACTTAGTCGTGACAGAGGTGAAATAGCCTCGATCTTGCTCTTTATGGAATTGAGAATGTTACCTCTCTATACCTCCTATTTAATTGAGAAAGCACAGGGTGAAGTTTACAAATCTGCGGATAAAGATAAATCAAGTTTTTATATGCAAAAGTTGACTCAGTACAAAGAGTCAAAGAGTATGTTGGCGGGGCATCACAATCAGAAGAAATGATAGACCAAAGTTGCTCATACATTCGAAGCACCTAGTTCAATCTAAAGGACATTCATTTTCGCCATGCACAAGGATCACCACAGACAAGCTCAAACAAGTACTGCAGAGTGCAGACTACTATACTCGACGGAGTTAGGTTTCCCAAACGGAGGAGTGTGATGGGGACCATCTATGGCACCCTAAATTTTGGATATCCTCATCATTTTTATGGACATAATTAATTGGGGTGCCAATATCATGAGAGGATATCTTTATCATTGTAAGCCCAATGGTTTCCACCTTGGCATTCCCATCTTATTTTGATGATTCCAATACACAAGTGACTTATGATCACTAATGTGTTTGATTGTCTAAGTTGTAGATCACATTGGTGCTAAGACAACATTGCTTGGATTGAGGCCAAAAAGCACTCATTGGACCACTTCATGAAGGCCAAAGACAACGAAATCCAAGACAAATGAAGACTTGAAGAATCCATTGAAGATCAAGTTATATTAGATTGTATTAAGATCCAATCTTAGTTTTAGATTTGAAAGGCATAATTAAGTAAATAAACACACACCCTAAATATATAAGTGATTGTCTTTGTGGAGTTCCAACACCTTGGAACCCTCATAGCAATCCCAACTTGGTGTTAAGTTGGAAGCCTAAAAACAGAAATGAAAATCTGCTCAACATAGGCTTCTCGGAACTCCGAGAATTCTCGGAACTCCGAGAAATGGTCCAGTAGACTTTTTTTCATCTTCTGTTTGTATTCCCGGAACTCCGAGATTTTTTCTCGAAACTCCGAGAACACTATAACGGTCATATTTTGAGCCGTTGGAAATTTTGCTGGAATTACCACTATGCCATTGAACGGTCATATTTTGGTTTTCCTATATATATGGGCATTCCAAACATTACAACTATCAATCCTAACACTCTAAAAACCTTCTTGAACATCCATAGAGTGAATCAAACTTGTTTATGCCTCTCATCATCTAAAGATTAGGATTTGGATCATAGGCTCAATTTGTACATCTTCTACCATCTTGTAAACCCTTGTGAGGGATTGTTTTTGTTCTTTCTTTCTTTTCAAGAACTTGTATTGGGCGAGTGTTCGGAGAAGCGTAGCCCACTCTCCGTGGTGAAGATCGCCACCAAGGTTAAAGGCGGTTGGAATTTGTAATCGGCACCGATCTTCGCCGAAGTTAAGAAGATCACATAGTGAAGCCATCAACGGGTTTGGTTGGTGGAGTGGAGTAGGCCTCACGTTTGGAGGACCGGACCACTTTAAATCTCGGGTGCAATCTCTCTTACTCTTGCTCTTTATTTTGCATTTGCACTTTAGATTTAACTTGCGTACTTGAATTTAATTGTTGATCTCTTAATTTCTAAAATTGGGTTTGAGTTTTCAAAAGAATTAAAACTTGTTATCAACCTAATTTCGCACTCCTCATAAGTTGCCTTACTCGGTACCACCCTTGGAATTTCAATCATTCTGATGAGATTATCAAAGACGGTATCAATATCATGTCATGGTGTCTTTATCAATCCTGAGGATATTATCAAAGAGGGTACCCGTATCACTTTCAATTGGGATCCAATAGAAACTTATGACATGAGAGGAGATCAAGCAACTATAGTCACAGAGGGGTCCATTCTTACCGAGAAGGAATCCTTTTGGTCAGTGATTAGAGAGTCCTATTGTTGCTAGGAGTTTCAGTTGAGTTAGTATCTTTATGTTAGTAGTTTGTGTAGTAGGATATTAAAGAGTACATGTAATATTAAACTAAGAATTTGCTCTTAGAAACTTGAATGAATCAATGGACATGTGTCAATTTACTATTGGTAGAAAATAGGAGGCCTTAGAATATCAGAATTCTATTTTAAATAGCAAAGTCCATATAAAAAGAGTCTTGAGTTGATAGGAGTCCTAGGTATAAGAATAGGTGTTTAAAACTAGATTTAGGTGAGTTTTAGGAGTTCTAATCCTCTCTTAATCATGACTTACGTAAGAGTTAGACTCTATGCATTGTTATGGCCTTTGCCCTTTGAGAACCATTGAAGATTAATGTGAGTCATTGGAGAATAATGAATTGAAAACCTTTCTTCCTGCGATTTGTGTTATGCCAGTTTACCCTAAGGTGTGATACCTTAGATCCTATGGTGCAATGCGTAGGACATCCCGAGTGTAATGCCAGTTTATTTTTCTTGTTTCTTGTCTTTACTCTCCTCTCTCTTCTCTACTTTCCTTGTTTTAACTTCTGGTTATTTTCTCTCCCTCCATTTTCCTCTTACCCTCCTCTCTTTTGTTTACATTGTTCAAGCCTGCGAAACTTAACAGTTACTCTAAAAGCTTAAGTTGTTGGAGAAGGCATTATTTAATCTTTTATACTTTAACACTCTCCCTCACGTGTGGCCCCTCTTTCTAGGGTTAGCCTACACGTGGCACATGTGGCCCCTCTTTTTTGGGCTTGGCCATTGCATGTGGATTTTTGCTATCAAGGAGGTTTGAACCCAGGCATTTGCTCTGATACCATGTGAAACTTAACAGTTCCTCCAAAAGCTTAAGCTGTTGGAGAAGGCGTTATTTAATCTTTTATAATTTAACAAAGCCTTTGCATGCAATCTTGAACCCTTTAACCTTCCACCAGCACCTTTCCATCCTTTATCAATCTATCGAGCAACAGCCCCTAAACATTTCATCTAACCACTAAATCCCCCAACTTTCATTTACGACTGACAAGAAACCTTTCTACATCACTCGGCAAGCCATATAACCCACCCTTATCACAACCTACAACTCAAAACTGGACTGCCAACCAGTTTTTGCTGCTTCCCATTTTCCTCCTTTTCCTTTCCATTGCCTGGCCTAAAGCCAACATCAGAGCTACCCCTTAACCTGCTATGCAACCCTAAACCTTAGATCTGAATCTGACCTTTGATCACCTGGATCTCGGATCATAGCCCAAATTCTTCATCATTTCTTGACTGTTAAAACATGTAACCCATTGTCCAAACCCTATCATTTTCTTAAGACCCAAGACAGTTCTCCCAACCTTGAGTCATTACAAATACAAGATCATTTCTAGAACCTTCATCTTGCTTAATTACAGACCTCAAACTCCACCCAAATCCAATCTTTTCCTATCCCATCCCAACTCAGACCCCTATTTCAAATTTCAAACCCTCCCATTCCAACTCAGACCCCTATTTCAAACCATGGCTTCAAATTTCGACCGAAATCCGAAATTTCGGATTTCGGTGGGGACCGAAACCGGAATTTACCGAAATTTCCTTTTTCACCATTTACCGAAATTTCGGTAATTTCGGTAATTCCGGTCCGAATTTTCGTTTAAATGCCATTATTTATTATAAAAAAAAAAAAGTGTTACAAAATTTCGGTCCGAAATTCCGAAAATTCGGTCCGGAATTTCTAACCAAATTACCAAATTTCAGACCGAAATTTCGGTTTTCGGTGGGGTCCGAAACGGTTACCGAAACCGAAATTTTAAACCATGTTTCAAACCCCGCAGACTCACTGTACCGTTACAGTTCACTTTTGTGGACTGTTCTATCAATGAAATCCAAAACGCCGACATATTTTACACTCACAAGCCCAAACAATTACCTTCTATCATTCTAGAAGCCCTTTAAACCCTATACTTACATTACACCCTTCCATCCCATGACGGCCCCCGCACCAACTGCAGCAGTCCAGATTTCTTGCACACAAAGCTTATACCGCTTACATCAGTCCTAATATGATCCTTATCCTATGTGAAAGTATACACCTTTATTGCCTGAAATAACCCAGTTCTATCACCATTACAGATCTGAACAACCTTCCTAAACCTTATTAAATCACCATAAACCTTGTTCTCCTGCTTTCTAATCCTGCCCAGAAATTCTTATTGAGAATTTGCTTTCCAGAATAGAGAGAAAGCTTAGCTCACTTGGCTCTCCTATGCCATGTTCATTCATAATTCTCAAGTTTATAAGCATTTTTAGGAACTGCATGTTCAAATTCGATATATGTTGGTTGATCATATCTTGCATAATAGTAAGATGATTCAAAGCATCATTTCCTATTTGATCTCTTTGAATTCCATATTCAAAGTTCCGATCAGATATATTCATTAAAAAGAATCGTTTTGATACCTTTCTTATGTACACATAGGTGTTATATTGGATTCATATCAAATTTCGGATCAATCTTTATTGATTGACCACCTCAACTATGTTGTTGTTAGCAAATATCTCGAAAAAGTGATTGATTGATGCGAATTGGTATGATATCTGAGATGGATGATATCAATGAGATTGCTATTCAATGCTATTCAAATATTTCTCATTAGAACGTATTGATTGGACCCCATAAGCTGGACCACCAGCCAATAGCATGTTGCAGCCAGAAGCAGAACCTCATAATCTCCAAATTGTTCCCGATCTTGCAATTTTCTAATTTTCACAAGATAGTGCATAGAAATCATAGAATCAGACATAACAACTATCAAATAGAATAGCAACTATATGATAATCTCAGAAACCCATAAAATAGCAAATCAAATAAAGAAAAAATGAATCCATAAGCAGAAAAGCATCCTAACCTTCCCATGGCCCCATATGCATTTGCAAGATTCTGACATGTTTCTATAGAATCAGCATGATGCGGTCCAAGCGAAACATCCATGATGTCCTTGGCAAGTGCAAACATCTGTGCCGCTGACTGAGGCCTATCTAGCTCCAAATACGCCGCACCCAAATTGTTATAAATATATCCCACCCCAAAATGTTTGGACCCAAAGCTCTCCTTCAAAATCTCCGCCGCATTCTCCAAGTATGGAATAGCTTGTGGCACTTTCCCCGTCAACAAAAGCAACCACCCTATACGCGCAGAGGCACTGCCTTCCGAATGTTGTTCTTGAGGAATTTTCTCAATTATAGAAAGGGATCTTTTCAAAAGTGAAATTGCCGTTTCAAATTCATTCATAGTCTCATATAACATCGATATCTCCATATAAGCCTCCGCCACCTTTGAAGGAGAGGCTTGCTCTTTTTTGTCAAGAATGCCACATGATATCTCCAAACATCTCTTGCAATCTCCAAATTTCTCCTGATTACACAATGCTTTTGCCATTGCAATAAACACCAATGCCCTAATCTCACTCTCCTTATCCGTTTGTTGGACAACCCCCTTCAATGTATTAATTGCCTCGTCATATTTTCCTAAAGCAATTTGTATATTCGCCGCATCGATCTCCGCATGAAGAAGATCAGAACCCAATCCCCAATTCTTCATAACCTTTTGGGACAACTCATTCTGCTCTAACGCCTTTTGGTGCTCCTCCAACCCGCTATAAATAACACCGAGAAGCCGACGATCGTGGGCCACCTCCACCGAGTTACTCCCTAATTGCGCCTTGTGTATCTCTAGCGCCTTAAAACAAAGTGGTAGAGCCTCTTTAAAATTTAAAACAGTTACATAAGCTTCCGCCAAATCCCGATTCGCAACACCAAATTCCCTACTATTAGGATCCAAAATCGTCTCTTTTAATTCCAAACACATCTTAAGATTAACAAGTGCCTCCTCCCTTCTACCCATGGCGGTTTTCGTGTTTGCCAATTGGAGTTGAACAGCATGACTAACAGGCCTAACATCAAAATCACCACCAAAACCCCCTTCTTCAATCCTACCCAATACCCTATTAGCCCTATTTAGAAACCCTAAGCTCTCATTAAACCTTTTTAAGCTATAATTAACAGAACCCATCAAATGTAAAGCCATGGCTAATGGTACTAAAGATGTGTTATCATCTTTATCCAATATTTTCAAAGCTCTACTTGCAAAAGAAAGGGCTTTTTCAGGGTCAATACCTTCAGAATCCAAATGTTGGCCTACTTTTAAACAAGCTAGTCCCAACCTTTTGTCATCCTCATCAAAGGCAAACTCCATAGCTTTGAATGCTTCAAAAATCTCATCAGTTGTGGATGCAGACTCGAATGCTTCTTCAAGGGCTTCTTTGTCTTTGATTTTTCTCTTTCTAGGAGATAAAGGAGGGGTTTTCTCGACAAGGGTTTCAAGTTTTCGAGATGGGTTTATTTGAAATTGGTGGTTTTTGTTGGTGTAGAGTAGGAATCCATGGCTTTTGTGGCAAGATTTGAGATGAGAGGTTGAGAAAATTGATGGGTTTTCTTTGACATCTGAAAGGAAACATCTTGAGATAATTCTACAAGTGTTTTTGGTTTGGGTAAAGTGAGAGAGAAGAGAAAAAGAAGCTCTTCTCATGGCTAATGGAGGGGTTCGGGTTTGGTAAACTGATTGCAGAGGTGGGTTTTTCTAGGATCAGCATAAAAACCTTGATAAACCCTTCGGACAATTATTCGAAGCGATTTAATTTGTGGCTTTTGATTTCAGAGCTCTGTTTGGTTCTCTTTTTTTGAGAAAAATAGCAGGGATAGTTATTTTGGTAATTGTCATATGTTAGTACCGCATATTATCGTAATTTTTTTGTAATTTTACTACTTTGTTTTCATTTTAGGTAATTTTTCATTTAAAACTTAGACTTCTATCACAAATCTAATAAATCCTAATGATTACTATTTTTTCCATTTTATGCTTTTGCTAGCCACCTTTGCCCATGCCCATGTCACTTCTTCCAAACTTTGCATCAAAGGAAGGGCCACAAGCCGAGCAAGTGGTCTCAGGGAAGGTGGCTAGCAAATTCTTGTAAAAAGAAAAAAGGAAAATGTTATCAGCAGCACTGAGGGCACTCTTACTTTATTAAAAGTACGGTATGGACTGCACCATAGGATGATCCAAACCGTCCATTAGATGGACCACAACCCATGTAGGTTGTGCCCCAAAAATCATTTCCGTAAGTTGATCCTAACCCTCTGATCCGAATGTTAGAGGGTTGATCCTAACCCTTTATAGATTGGACGGTTAGGATCAACCTATGGAAATAATTTTTGGGGCACAACCTATTTAGGTTGTGGCGCATCTAATGGACGGTTTGGATCATCCAATGGTGCGGGCCATACTGTACTTTTAATAAAGTGGGAGTGCCCTCATCAAAATACAGTAGTGCTGATAACATTTCCCAAAAAAATGTCCTAACCCAACCAAACAACGTGTGGGAGATTTGCGCTCAATCTCCCCGTTGACTAGTTCCCTTTTGATTTGCTTTTAATCTCCCTTTGACTTGTTATTCTCCAAATCCTCCCAACATCTACCGGCATCCAAACAGAGCAAGGAGGTTATATCAGCATGACCATGTTTTAATAATTGCACAAATCTAGCTTGTCTTTTTGTTTTTAATTGGTTTTTGACCTTTGATGTAGGGTTGCAGCAGGGTCAGGTTTTTCAAAACCCTAGCCCAACCCTGAATTCCATTATCTCGGCCTTGATCCACCCTGACCCTAAGTCAAGGCCAAAAAACTTCAACCCATTGCCCGCCCTACAGGGCTCAGCGTAGCCCTGGCCCGCCCTTATTGGCCCTGATTGGACCAGGCCAGGACGGGCTGACCCTGATTGACCCTAGTGCAAATACCTGTTAAGAATGCCAAAAATAAAGCAACTACATATCATATAGAACAAAATGATCAATAAACAGAGAAAGGGAACAAGATAAGACAATATGATTTCAACAACATGATGGGCAGCAGAGACAATCAAATAATAATAATAATCTAAAGAAACATCAATTCAAGATAATAGAGAACATTAGCAAAAGAAACATGCACAAATGGTTCAATTCTATAATAGAAAACTTAGGGTCAGGCCGACCCGAGGTATTAACCCTAAACCCGACCTGACCTGACCCTGACTCAGGCCTAAAAAATGAACCCTGACCCGCCCTCAAGGTAGGAAAATCCAACTCAAACCCTGTTCGGGCTCAAGGCGGGTCAGGGCTGACAGGGCCAAACTTGCACCCCTTTAGTTTGATGGCTCTTTAAATAATAAAAGACAAGATGAGTTAGTTCAAATATCAAAACGTGGTTGTGATGATATCAGTTCTCCTTTAGAAATGAATAGGTATATTGTACATGATCCTAAACCTTTCAATTAGTGGGGTTTCTATTACGGGGTTTTCTTTTCTACACCTCTTGTTCTCTCGTCTCTGCAGTTAGGGCCTGTTCACTTGCTTTCTCAGCCAGGAAAATAAAGAAAAATTCCGCTTTTTACCCAAGAAATTGAGTTTAGCGCTGTTCTCTTGGTTTCACGGGAAACCCAAAAATCAGACGTGGTAATGACGTGGAAAGTCTTACTTTCCCGCAGAGGCTGGATTTCATTTCCGATCAAAGTTGCTCTGTTTGGTTGCTTGTTTTGGGAGGATTGTAGGAGTTTCAAATGCATGAGATCTCTCAGAGATCTCCCCAAAGCGTGTTTGGTTGTCATTTACACCTTTGACCACTAGACAACTTCGTGACATCATTATTGGTTTTTATCCCAGGTGGCGCCTACGTGGCGGAGATGTTCCCCCCCATAATCTTCTCCACTTTTTTCACCAAAATGGAGAAATTTGTTGCGGGAATTAGGAGAAATTATTTTCTTATTCTCTTTATCTCTTTATCTCTCTTCCACTATATTTTGATAATGACACCCTCCATCTTCCCCTAATTTCCTCGCGCAACCAAACACCACCCGCAAATCTTCCTCGTAATATTCTCCTCATCTTCTATTATCTTCCATTCTTGTCTGATTCTTTGTGACTTATTTTTCTCATATTCTCCCCTACAAGCAACCAAGGAAAAAAAGTCGGGCTTCTGTTTTTTCGAGCCCCGCGAGGAAGAGAAAACCTAAGCCCAACCTTCGGAAGTTCATCTACTCCGGCAAGACTACTCTTCTCCGGCGAGACTACCCAAAGCAAGGTACCTCTCCTTCGCCTCTCTCTCTCAGTCTCTATCCTTTTTTTCGTCATTTTTTTTCGTCATTTTTTTTCATTTTTGCAAATGGGGTTTCGGAAATAGGTCTCCATCTTCAGATTTTTACGGTTTCTCGTCAAATGGGTCTCCATCTGCTAATGGGGTTTCAGAAATGGGTCCCCATCTTTGGAATTGGGTTTGCAAAAAAGGGTTTCAGAAATGGCTTTGGAGAAATCGGTTTGATAAATGGGTTTCAGAAATGGGTTTGCAAAAGGCTTCTTCGATCTTGTGAAATGGGTTGCAGAAACCCTGTTCGTTCTTTTTATTGGGTTACAGAAAACCTCTCCTAACTTGCGTTTTTAGGGTTGCAAAACCCATTCTCATTTTTCGTATTTATGGTTTCAAAACCTCTCTTTGATCTTCACATTGATCTTAAGTATGTGCTGGAACCCATTTTTGGGGCTGCAAAAACCCTCTCTTTATTGATATTGATCTTCCATTTTTAGGGTTGCAAAGAAAATGGGTTTTTAGGTTTTGAAGCATGTCTTGATAAAAAGCTGGATTTGCAAAAAAAAAAAAAAATGGGTTTCGGATTTTGTGGTGTTTATTTTGGCTATGTTACAATAGGATTTGGATTTGATGGGGTTTCATGTCTTATTTGGCGTTCCTTGTTTTGGGGTTTTTCGAGTTCCCCCTTTTATCTATTGCATTTGGGTTTGAGATCTTGGGGTTTTGGAAGTTTTTTTTTTGGGTTTTTTCTTGCGATTGGGGTTTTTGGAGTATATTTTTGGTGGTTGAATGAATTATTGATGGTTGTGTGTGTATATTTTGGACTATATTCTTGGCAAGTGAACAGGCATAATAAACCTTTTCTCTGGATTTTTCAGGTTTTCCTGTGCAAGTGAACAGCCGCAGGATTTATTTATTTATTTTCCAGCACAGTTTCTTTTCCTTTCCTTTCTGCCACGTCAGATTCCTTTCCTTTCCTTTCTCGAGAAAACAAGTGACCGGACCCTTAGAGACTCCGTGACTTCGCCTCCGAATATCCGACCACCTGTCAACTCCGGCCACCTCTCAAGTACTCCACGCCTCGACGGTAAGAGTCTAAGATCCTCTCCCCTCTTTTCTTTCTTTCTTTTTGTCTTTTTTAATCTTTTTCATGTTAGGGTTTTGATTTCTCTCCCCTCTTTCAGTCTTTCTTTTGGTCCGAGAAATCCAATCCCGCATTTTGATCTTCTCCTCCACGGCGTCGCTCTTTCAATCCCTCTCCCGCCCGACCTTGTATTTCAGTAGATTCGGAAAGGTTCGAGAGCACGGCTCCATCTGTATCTGTTTGGAGGTTTGATCTCTATTTTTGCATCTACAATTTTTTTTTTCGTTCATTTTTATGAATGTCTAAGTTTTTTCCACCAATCTCTAATAAATATCATTTTTTAGTGCTTTTAGGGTTGTTTTGTAGATTTATTCTACTCTAACTGAACTAACCGAACAACCTAAATTATATTTCGGTTTCGGCTCGGTTCGGTTAGCAAATAATTTGGTTCGGTTTCGGTTAGCAAATTTTGGTAACCGAAATATTTCAGGTTCGGTTAATACCGATTCAATAGCCATCGCCTCCGAGAACCCTTGCTCCGTTAGGTTGCCAGTAAAATTTTTGTCCCAGGAAGTTTTAGTAAAATTTTTGTCCCATCCCATGTTTGGTTGCTTTTTAGCACTAGGTTTTTTTTAATCCCACTCTTGTAATGATTGCTTGTGTGGTGAATTTTTTAATTCCACTTTTGTAATGATTGCCTTTTCATCCCATCCCAAAATAATCCCAGGAACAAAAATAAACCCAGGAACCAAAAATAAGCTTGAGAAGAATTTTTTTCTTCCCAACAGTTCAAGCAACCAAACAAAGTTTTTTTTTTTCCCACCATAGTCCGGTCAACCAAACATGAGATTTTTATTTTACCGGGATACTTCTAGGACTTTTACACATGCATTCGTTAGCAAACGCTCTAATTTTGGCGTAATCATTATTAACAAATCTTCTGACTCGGCAACTATATCCCACGTGGCCAGCCAACTCACCCTTCCCGCCAAGCAACGTCTACTTTACCCTTCCATCTCCCTCAGTTCCCTTTGCACCTCTCTCTCTCTCTCTCTCTCTCTCTCTCTCTCTCTCTCTCTCTTCATGGAATCCAAAGCAAATCTCTCCTCTCCTTCACACCCACTAGAATCCAAGAACACAATCTCTTTTACCCCACTCAGTACCCAATCAAGCTTGAAATTTGCCCTTTTAGACAAAATCAAACCCTTAGATCAAGAGCCGTGGAGCTTGAAAACCACCAAAAAGCTAATTCATCTCCCACCGCGGAGCAGAAACCGCGGTGTAGCCCTTTCTTTGAAGGAAGTAAAGATGATGGCTCAAGGGCTTGAAAAATCACAAAAAGGTTCTTCTGATCACCAAGATAGTTGCAAATCAAGCACAGATCTCTTATCAGCGGATCAGACCCATATCGGTTCGAGCTTTCGCAAGGCCTCAAAGGATGAATCCAATCTCAAGCTCCATGAAAAGTAAGTTTTATCCCCCTTTTTTGGAGTTATTTAATATTTGTTATAAACTTATCTGGCATTTGGATGCGATTCAATAAAATAAATTGATTTTTTATTATATTTTCTAGAGTTTTTTTCTGCATTTTCCAGATTTCTATTTGGGGAAATTCATTGTATTCATATTGTTTTTCCTTTTTGTTATTTATGGGCATATTTTAGGTTTTGGGCCTTGATATGCATTTTATGTAATAGTCAATTGCTATATCCTTCTATTTTTTTGTTGTTTTTGTATAAATATTATGGCTATATATTTTGTTGTCCTGATCATAGTTGCACGAAACGCATGGTGGAAGTGGGAAACGCGTTTCCGTTTATTTCCGAAACGGAAACGATACGTGCCCAAAAAAATTGTGAAACGCCTGTGAAACGTGACGGAAACGGCGGGGAAACTTATGAGAGAGAGAGAGAGAGAGAGAGAGAGAGAGAGAGAGAGAGAGAGAGGTAGGTACCAGAGACGCTGTCTTCCCCTTCTTTTTCTTCAACTCTCCGGTGGCCGGCCATAGAGAGAGAGAGAGAGAGAGAGAGAGAGAGAGAGAGAAGAGAGTGAGAGGCGGCTGGGAGAGAAATCGCACTCTCACGATTAGGTTTAGGTTGAAAAACGAGTTCATTTAGGTAATTCATATATTCACCCCATTTTTTACTCCGAACAGCCCCCTTTAGTGTATTTGTGATTCCTCTTTTACACTAGATGGGACTGTCCCTATTAAATAAAAGGGGTGAAGACTTTACGTAGCTAAGTTTTATATACACCCCATTTGTTTACTTGGAACTGCCCCCTTTAGTGTCTTTATGACTCATCTTTTACACCAAATGAGGCTGTCCCCAGTAAACATAAGGGGCGAAGATTTTATGTGTCTAAGTTATATATTTGCCCCATTGTTTTACTTGGAACAGCCCCCTTTAGTGTCTTTATGACTCCTTTTTTAAAACTAGATGGGGTTGTACCCGGTAAACAAAAGGGGCAAAGACATTATGTAGCTAAGTGATATATTCGCCCCAATTTTTTACTTGGAACAGCCCCCTTTAGTGCATTTATGACTCCTCTTTTACACTAGATGGGGCTGTCTCCGGGAAACAAAAGGAGTGAATCATTTCCCTTTATATATCACATGAAAATGATAAAAAGCGGTAAAAAGTTTTCAAGGAAATGTGTTTCCAAGGAAAAAAAAGTGTTTCCCTTTATCTATCGTTTCCCGTTTCTCGTTTCCCCTATAATTTGTTTCACGCGTTTCGCGTTTCCGTTTCACGTTCTGTTTCACGTTCCGTTTCACGTTTCACGTTCCGTTTCACGTTCCGTTTCCCGTTTCCGTTTCCCGACCTGGCAACTATGGTCCTGATGTTCTTAAAAATTATTAGGTTTCTGGTTTGAAGCAATTAACCCATCTGGGTTCATCATCATTAATGTTGATTACGCGGTCTTAAATACCAGATCAGTAGCCTTTAGAAGATGGTTAGAATAAAAAAGTATGAAGATTATGTAGTCAGTCCAGATCTGCTCTGCTCTTCATTTTTATTTCTTTTGGGGATTTTTGCACTTTTCTATGTCATCAGAAGATCCATGAGCTTGAGTTCAGAGTTCAGTGTCCAAAGTATATTTACAGAACTAATGCTAACACTATAATTTGCTGGAACTCTTATATTTCACTCTTTATTTTGACTTTGGCATTTTTAGATATTTTCTTTATTGATAAAATATGATTGTGGGTTGTCAACATATGTTTGGAAAGTGTTTAATTTTGTTCTATATTGGAGCAATGCTTATAAAATTCTGTTAATTTTACCAGGTTGATTATGTCCTAAAATTTTAATATTTGCTTGGATGATTAGGTATGAGCTGTTGGGAGAGTTCTTTGACAGGTTGCAGAGTTCAATTAGGCTGACTCAGTTGAAAGGAGCAACCACAACATTTTCAAACATTTCTCCAAAGATTGAAACTTTAACTGATAGGTATCTTTTTATCTTACCAGGAAAATTTTATTAGGCATTTAATATCTCTTTTTTTTTATTTGTTTTGTAGTTTACCTATTATCACTTAATTTGCACCAAAGAGTTTAACCTTTTCGAGAAATATTTCCAACAGGTCCCTAAATGCTTACGTTAACATACAATATATACTAAGCTTTTATTGATAAAAATGTCCTTCGAGCATCACTAAAAGCAGACATTATTTTTGTCCAAAATCTTTTATTTTTGTTTCTTATGAAAACTTCAATTGTTTTAAATACGAGGAACAGTATGACTAAATAATTTTTAGGAAAGAATCATGATTTAGAATGCCTTAAAGGGCGTTTTTGTTGACACAAGTCTGGTATATTATTTAGGGGCTCTTCAAAAAGAAACTTTTTTAGCATTTCATGATTTGCAATGACTAATTAGATATAGAGGAATGCTAAACTCAAGAGGGCCCTTGCAAAAATCAGAGGAAAGGGTGGCCCCATTGGATGCACTTCACGAAAGTGCATTTAATAGACATTGACTTTTACATTCTTTAATTGCACTTTGGTGACGTGCATCCAATGGAGGGCACCCTTTCTTCTGATTCTTGCAAGGGTGCCCGAGTTTAGCATTCCTCTTAGATATATTAGTTGATGATTTACAGGTAGAAATCCCTTTTTTTCATTTTGGATGCATAATATGAGAAATTTTTATTTTTCATTTGCTGAGTTGGGTATTGATAATGTACTACTTCTCTATTCTCTACTCATTTGAGTATTTAGGAGGTTTTCTTATGGTCATTTGGCACAATTGAAGTTCATTTTGCCCGAGGCCATATGTATAAAGAAGATCCTTGTGCACGATGAGAAGACGCTTTGTATGAAGCCAGATCTTCAAGTTACCTTGAAACTTGATGCATTAAAAAATAATGGAAAGAAAAATCTTGATGGTTATTCAATTTTGGCGAAGGTGTTCCGAGCACGGCTTTTGGATTTTGTCAATGCACATCCTGAGGTACCTAATTCTCATGTCTACCTAGTCTTTTGTACGAACTAAAGTGTGGTATAGCTCTCATTTCAACAGTGATTAGTAATGCAATATTATTGTTTGGTGTATTTCTTATGTGCTGTTGAATGATTTTAGTTACAATTAGATTTTGTCTCAGAAAACTAGTAACAGTTTATCCTAATGATTTTCTTTTCTTGGCATATATGTGAGAAAAAAAAATGCAACCATGTTTTGAATTTGGGAAATAGCGTCTTCTAGAACAGTTCTAGTTCTTTTATCATTTTTTCACAATCCTTATTCAAATATGAGTAATATGGCAGAACTCTTTTCTTCTATTTAGGGTATGTCTGGCAGCAAGGATTTTTTTTCATGAGAAATTAGTGTCTCCAAGTGGTGATAGAGGGGTAGGGCAGGTGGGAGAAGGAGAGAGATTTGAGAGGGTCGATCGCAATGAGGGTGAGAAAAGTGGCCAAAATTCATGAAAAAGTCAATCGGATTTTGATTAGAGTTTTTTTGTCCTGTTTTTTAGCCACTTCCCTGCCCAAGCCCTCTCTCACAATTTGGAGACACCAGTTTATCATGAAAAAAAATTCATGGTAGCCAAACGTGCCCGTAATATTTTGAGACTCCCCCCCCCCCCCCCCCTCTCTACTTACATATTGGTAATGATTTGTTATTGTGCAATGTCTGTGTAACACTTGTTTTTTTCTCATTAATCAGGGTGATGAAATTCCAGAGGAAGCACTACCAGAGCCATTCAATAGAACAAAACCAAGCATGTTATCGAGCATTAGCAAGCCCTCCCGGCCCTCATTACCTATTGCATCTTCATCTGAAAGTCCTCTTCAGCCTATAACAGTTCCTTCCCATTTGTCTCAATCCTTCCAGAGAAGATTCTCGAAGAAAACTCCTCTCCAAGAATCCGAGAAAACTCAAGTACACCTATTGACTACTCTCCCATCTCTAAACCTGCATAGTCCATACTCAAACAAAAGGTCTTCTGATGAGCCAACATCTGATTCTACTGTTAAATCCTCATTTGACTGCTCTTCAAAAGCACACACCATAAAAAAGTCATTAACATTTTGTTCTTCCTCTGTTCAATTATGCCCTTCAAGCCCGCATACAATCCATGATGCAGAGATTGAACCCACAAAGAATGTTGATTCTACTCCAATAGAAATATCTGACATCAAAGGAACTCCAGAAAAATTCGTATTTACTCCATCAAAGTTGATGACTGTTACAGCCGAATTACGGACACCAAAGAGATGTCGCTTGAGTCCAGACAATGATTCCACAATGCCTGATAAGGCTGTGAAGCATTCAACTCGGATCCGGTCATTGAAGTTCCTCACACCTGTAAAGACTCCAAAAATCAAAGAGGAAGATGAAACAGGAATTTCATCAGCGGATGAGGATATTATTAAGATTCTTCCTAAGGAGCTATTGCAATCGGTAAATCCTCTCCCTACTTTATCTTGGCTCCTTGAATTTGATGTCGATCTATGCAATTACAACACTATTTCTCACAAGTACTGCTTGCCAGGCATTGTTTTTGGACAAATGTGTCCTCTTGAGGTTCTCAATAGATTATTTTTCTACTATTTCTTTGTTCTCTGGTCTTGTTTATGGACTCTGCTGAAGTATAAATGATTAAATAACACCAACTCTAACAGCTTAACTTTTTGGAGTAACTCGAAAGAGTTCTATTGCCTCACGACATGTCATGTGTTCAAAACCCATCAACTCCTTGATAACAAAATTCCACATGTATGGCCAACCCAAAACAAAGAGGGGCCACATGTGAGGGATGTGTTGAAGTATTAATGATTAAATAACACCAACTCCAACAGCTTAATCTTTTGGAGTAATTGGTTATTTCACACTCTAGGTATATTCATGTAATTCAGTTATACAGAGTCAAAACAAATCAGACAAGACAAATGGCTTGATTGGCAAATGGTTTTTAAAGTGTCAATACCATTTCTTATATTAATGTAATTTTGAATACGTAGATAAAATTATGATTTAACTAGCATATCACCATTTTATGTTACATGGTTTTGATGCAGGATTAACCATATCTTTTCTCACAGGTAAGAGAGAAAGAGAGGAAGGCATTGGAGGAGCGTGATGCGGGCATTTCTGAAGCAAAGAGGCGAAAACAAATGATTGCACACTTGCCTAGGCTCTTAGACATGATCCACCTCACATTTCAGTCTACGAAGCGCTCTGTTATCACAAAACGGGAGTTGATGTACAAGATAATTGGGAATTCCAGTTATATTACCGATGATAGTATAAGACCTTGAGTTCTTTATTAAGCTGAGATGACTTTTTACAACCAATAATAATTGTAGCTGAAAGCTAAATTTTTGTGATTTGAGTTTGTAGGAGAAGTTGAAGAACAGCTGAAGCTATTGCAAGAGCTTCTTCCTGATTGGATTCAAGAGAAGATGTTAGCTTCTGGGGATCTCGTCTGTTGGTAAGCTTTACTAATATTTAACGAGATGCCTTTCTGGTGTGTCTTGCATTTTTTTGAATGGTGATTTTAGTTGGATGCGTTGACTTTTCAAGAATGAACTGTGGAGATCTATACCAACTTTCTTTAAAAGAGAATTTCAAAAGCTGAGGCCCAGTTTGTTCACTTTGTTGTGCGATCTTGGTTGAAATTCACCTCTAATTCTGTCAGAGGCTGTCACAGAAGCTTTGGACAATGAGTCTGATGAAATATAAGTGATCAAATATTTGGACTAATTGGTTGTTTCACATGTTATCCAGAACCATTGCCTCACGGCAGGTCCTGGGCTCAAAACCCAACAGCTCCTTGATATTAAAAATCCACGTGTCCGGCCAACCCCAAAGAAAGAGGGGCCACACATGAGGGGGAGTGCTGAAGTATAAATGATTAAATAACACTAACTCTAACTCTAACTCTAACAGCTAAAGCTTTTGGAGTAATTGGTTGTTACATATCTGATATTCCAGTTATTCTTTTAGTACTTAGTGTACGAAAAATATGCATATAATCTACAACTTTACCTCGTTGAAATAATTTAGCCACGTTTCCTTTTTTTTACACCCTATGTTAACTAAATCTCTTACTGGTGTACCAAATTATGAATGTTCACAAAAAAAATGAACTAGTACACTATGAAGTTGGTTACTGTATGGTGAAGATAATTCAGCAAAAGTGCCAATTATGAATTCTTTTGAGACAATCTTGGTTGAGCTTGTTACTCAAAGGTATTTTCCTGAATTTGCGGACCTATTTAGAAAGGGAGCTAGAAAGCAAATATGAGAGTTCTAAGGAAGTTCATTTAATGACCTCCTCTTCTCTCTATAGATGCTCGTAATAATGCAAGTCAAAGTCAAATGTTATGGGTATGGACTCATTCTATCCTCAAACCATAGGTCTGTATTTTTCTGATGAAATGTGGAGAAAATGGGTCTTTACAAAATTGGGCAAACAAGAATGAATCATAGGAGCTTAACCCAGGGAATAAAGTTCATGCAAAAAATGGCCATGACATTTATGTGAAGCAATTCTGAATAACATTGTGCAGTTCTGTAAGCCAAAAGGGTTGTGTTATTCTGTGGGAGTCGATATTTTTTGACGTGGAATAGATTTATTTGCTGCATTTGAATTGATGTTTAAGGATAAGTTTTAGATATTATACAGTTACAATTAGTTGATTGATTATTGCCATTAAAAAAAAAAAATTTTTTTTTTGATTAATAGTATGTCCTGTGGGTTTTTGCAGGATCAATAAGATGTCAAGCCCTATGTCCCTACATGCAAAACTTGCAGAAGCTGAGTAAAAGAGAATCCTTCAACTCTATTCTGCAACTTTGTTCCCTTTCATGGCTCCAAGTTTTCTAGATGGCCTAATTCGCAGGCAAATACACCAAGTATGGCTGCGTTTAGTAGAAAATTAGCCAAAACATTCATGGCCAGTGATTACTGGTCTCATGTTTTAGCCCCTGCAAAGGGGCTGCCTTGTATACATACTGCCGATGCCCATCATTGAACTGATAATTACATGCCCTTGAGGATGCCTATCTATGTTATGTAAAAGAGGCTCGAGTTTTTAAGTTTTGGGCTGATTCCTTGTAAATGCCCATTTCTTGGCATCTTGCTTATTAGTACCAAAATTTCATTGCAGAAGGAAATATGTTCATGATAGTGGTTAGTGTTTTATCTTTTGAAATACAATGTAAATGTTTTTTGCCATCCACCAGAAATGTTTTTATTACAATCCAAACAGGGCCTAAGGATTTAGATTATATGAAATAAAAGAAAGAAAGCAAGGTCTACTCACAGAGTATATGATACTCCAGAGGTCAATATTGAATCCAATGATCCATTTTGCTGGTTCATGCTCTACGCACACTGCAAATACAGCTGATTGTGCGCCCCCAACAAAGCTCATCCATGTTGTAAGTGAAAGTTGGGCTGGATATCTCTTTAATGTGACTGCCTGTAATTGATTCATAGAACACATCTACAAAGTGGGCCCCATACTAATTTCACATTCTAACCATCCGATCAAATGAATTTTTGGCCATTGAATGCAGATCGTTGTTGATATCAATAAAAACTTCCTGATGAGGAATGACCAATGGTGGGCCAGCATTTGCATATGGTTTACTCAGGCCTGATTTGGATTGTATGAATTTTCTAGAAAAGTTTGGAAAATAATTTTTTTTTGGTCAGAATTCCTACTTTTCCATTGATTACTTGTGAAGAAAAAGTAACTTTAACCCGGCAGTTCAAAATTTATTTAGAGGGTCCTTTAATTTGTAACAATATCCTTCTAAATTAGCTACAACACTAAGATTTCGCTCTAAATTGTTGAAACGAAAAAACTTTACCTGAAAAAAAAAAATCTTCAGGAAATGTTTTTCCTATATTTCAAATAGGGCTTCAGAGTAGCAAAAGCTGGAGATTTCATTTGATTGGCTTGTGAGTAAGAAATAAAACTTTCACTTTGCTAGTTAATTTTTCTAATCGGCTGTCTATAGCTTAGGTCCTGTTTGGATTGCCAGAAAAATATTTCTTCTGGAAAAATGTTTTCCGAAAACAAATTTCATGATAAATAATTCTCCAGGCCATGTATGATGGCTGATGCCTGTCAACCATGAAATTTTTTTCATAATAAATTAGTTTCTCTAAGTGGTGTGAGATGAGTAGTGTGGGAAGGAGAAGGTGAGGCTTGAGAGGACACGAATGAGTAGAGGATGAAAAGTTTACTGTTTCTTTGTTATTTGGACTTTTCCTACCCTCTCCTCAAGTGTCTCTATCACAATCCAATCCTACCTCACTAATAGTTAAGCTAATTTCCAGGGGAAAAATTCAGGGTAGACAAAGCTGCCCTTTGAGTCAAGAAGATTTGATTTGTACTCCCATCCTTCCTCACCGATGGGTAAGCTAATATTCCAGGAAAAATTCATGGTAGCCAGACCTGCTCTTAGAGTCAAGAGAATTTGATTTTTATTCTTTGGTCTGTGTTCAAAGAATTCATGTAGGTGGATTGCGGCTGTAGTTTTAATCAGCCGTGACCATGGATGCCTGAGGGCGGAACTTTTTTGCGAAGCAAGAGACCATTGGAGGAACCAATAGAATTGCGAGAGAGGACTGGATTTTCGTGATCATCAGCCCTAAAGATTAGGAGAAGAGATAAGATGGCTTACCGGATAACCAAATCACCCGGTTATAAGCCTTTCTAATCTGGGCCGCACATGTGATCGTACGGCCGTGGCATTGGCGACTAACACATTTATAATGCGCCGCGACGGCCGTGGCATGGCCCAAAAAGTTAATAATTGTTAGGGTTTTTTTACTATTCCCATCACACACAAAATGTCCAAGATCAACGGCTCTGAGAACCCTAAGGGGGGGGGGGGTTATGTATTTACCCACATGCATTCGTTAGCAAACGCCCTAATTTTGGCGTAATCATTTATTAACAAATCTTCTGACTTGGCAACTATATCCCACGTGGCCAGCCAACTCACCCTTCCCGCCAAAAATCTCCCGCCAAGCAACGTCTACTTTACCCTTCCATCTCTCTCTCTCTCTCTCTCTCTCCATGGAATCCAAAATAAATCCCTCCTCTCCTTCACACCCACTAGGACCCAAGAACACAATCTCTTCTACCCCACTCAGTACCCAATCAAGCTTGAAATCTTCTCTTTCAGATAAAATCAAACTCTTATATCAAGAACCATGGAGCTTGAAAACCCCCAAAAAGCTAATTCATCTCCCACAGCGGAGTCGAAACCGCGGTGTAGCCCTTTCTTTGAAGGAAGTAAAGATGATGGCTCAAGGGCTTGAAAAATCACAAAAAGGTTCTTCTGATCACCAAGATAGTTGCAAATCAAGCAGAGATCTCTTATACGGGGATCAGACCCATATCAGTTCGAGCTTTCGCAAGGCCTCAAAGGATAAATCCAATCTCAAGCTCCTTGAAAAGTAAGTTTTATCCCCCTTTTTTGGAGTTATTTAATATTGTTATAAACTTATTTGGCATTTGGATGTGATTCAATAAAATAAATTGATTTTTTATTATATTTTCTAGAGTTTTTTTCTGCATTTTCCAGATTTCTATTTGAGGAAATTCATTCTATTCTTATTGTTTTTCCTTTTTGTTATTTATGGGCATTTTTTAGGTTTTGGGCCTTGAAATGCATTTTATGTAATAGTCAATTGTTATATCCTACTATTTTTGTTGTTGTTTTTGTATAAATATTATGGTGATATTTTTTGTTGTCCTGATGTTCTTAAAAATTATTAGGTTTCTGGTTTGAAGCAATTAACCCATCTGGGTTCATCATCATTAATGTTGATTACGCGATCTTAAATACCAGATCAGTAGCCTTTAGAAGATGGTTAGAACAAAAAAGTATGGAGATTATGTAGTCAGTCCAGATCTGCTCTGCTCTTCATTTTTGTTTCTTTTGGGGATTTTTGCACTTTTCTATGTCATCAGAAGATCCGTGAGCTTGAGTTCAGAGTTCAGTGTCCAAAGTATATTTACAGAACTAATGCTAACACTATAATTTGCTGGAACTCTTATATTTCACTCTTTATTTTGACTTTGGCATTTTTAGATATTTTCTTTATTGATAAAATATGATTGTGGGTTGTCAACATAAGTTTGGAAAGTGTTTAATTTTGTTCTATATTGGAGCAATGCTTATAAAATTCTGTTAATTTTACCAGGTTGATTATGTCCTGAAATTTTAATATTTGCTTGGATGATAGGTATGAGCTGTTGGGAGAGTTCTTTGACAGGTTGCAGAGTTCAATTAGGCTGACTCAGTTGAAAGGAGCAACCACAACATTTTCAAACATTTCTCCAAAGATTGAAACTTTAACTGATAGGTATCTTTTTATCTTACCAGGAAAATTTTATTAGGCATTTAATATCTCTTTTTTTTTTTATTTGTTTTGTAGTTTACCTATTATCACTTAATTTGCACCAAAGAGTTTAACCTTTTCGAGAAATATTTCCAACAGGTCCCTAAATGCTTACTACATACAATATATAAGCTATTATTGATAAAAATGTCCTTCGAGCATCACTAAAAGCAGACATTATTTTTTGTCCAAAATCTTTTATTTTAGTTTCTTATGAAAACTTCAATTGTTTTAAATATGAGGAACAGTATGAATAAATAATCTTTAGGAAAGAATCATGATTTAGAATGCCTTAAAGGGCATTTTTGTACAAGTCTGGTATATTATTTAGGGGCTCTTCAAAAAGAAACGTTTTTAGCATTTCATGATTTGAAATGACTAATTAGATATAGAGGAATGCTAAACTCAAGAGGGCCCTTGCAAAAATCAGAGGAAAGGGTGGCCCCATTGGATGCACTTCACGAAAGTGCATTTAATAGTCATTGACTTTTACATTCTTTAATTGCACTTTGGTGACGTGCATCCAATGGGGGCACCCTTTCCTCTGATTCTTGCAAGGGTGCCCGAGTTTAGCATTCCTCTTAGATATATTAGTTGATGATTTACAGGCAGAAATCCCTTTTTTTCATTTTGGATGCATAATATGAGAAATTTTTATTTTTCATTTGCTGAGTTGGGTATTGATAATGTACTACTTCTCTATTCTCTACTCATTTGAGTATGTAGGAGGTTTTCTTATGGTCATTTGGCACAATTGAAGTTCATTTTGCCCGAGGCCATATGTATAAAGAAGATCCTTGTGCACGATGAGAGGACGCTTTGTATGAAGCCAGATCTTCAAGTTACCCTGAAACTTGATGCATTCAAAAATACTGGAAAGAAAAATCTTGATGGTTATTCTATTTTGGCGAAGGTGTTCCGAGCACGGCTTTTGGATTTTGTCAATGCACATCCTGAGGTACCTAATTCTCATGTCTTCCTAGTCTTTTGTACGAACTAAAGTGTGGTATAACTCTCATTTCTTATGTGCTGTTGAATGATTTTAGTTACAATTAGATTTTGTCTCAGAAAACTAGTAAAGTTTATCCTAATGATTTTCTTTTCTTGGCATATATGTGAGAAAAAAAAAATGCAACCATGTTTTGAATTTGGGAAATAGCGTCTTCTAGAACAGTTCTAGTTCTTTTATCATTTTTTTCAGAATCCATATTCAAATATGTGTAATATGGCAGAACTCTTTTCTTCTATTTATGGTATGTCTGGCAGCAAGGATTTTTTTTCATGAGAAATTAGTGTCTCCAAGTGGTGATAGAGGGGTAGGGCAGGTGGGAGAAGGAGAGAGATTTGAGAGGGCCGATCGTAATGAGGGTGAAAGGTGGCCAAAATTCATGAAAAGGTCAATCGGATTTTGATCAGAGTTTTTTTGTCCTGTTGTTTACCCACTTCCCTGCCCAAGCCCTCTCTCACAATTTGGAGACACCAGTTTATCATGAAAAAAAATTCATGGTAGCCAAACGGGCCCCTAATATTTTGAGACTTTTCCCCCCCTCTCTACTTACATATTGGTATTGATTTGTTATTGTGCATTGTCTCTGTAACACTTGTTTTTTTCTCATTAATCAGGGTGATGAAATTCCAGAGGAAGCACTACCAGAGCCATTCAATAGAACAAAACCAAGCATGTTATCGAACATTAGCAAGCCCTCCCGGCCCTCATTACCTATTGCATCTTCATCTGAAAGTCCTCTTCAGCCTATAACAGTTCCTTCCCATTTGTCTCAATCCTTCCAGAGAAGATTCTCGAAGAAAACTCCTCTCCAAGAATCCGAGAAAACTCAAGTACACCTACTGACTACTCTCCCATCTCTAAACCTGCAAAGTCCATGCTTAAACAAAAAGTCTTCTGATGAGCCAACATCTGATTCTACTGTTAAATCCTCATTTGACTGCTCTTCAAAAGCACACAACATAAAAAAGTCATTAACATTTCGTTCTTCCTCTGTTCAATTATGCCCTTCAAGCCCGCATACAATCCATGATGCAGAGATTGAACCCACGAAGAATGTTGATTCTTCTCCAATAGAAATATCTGACATCAAAGGAACTCCAGAAAAATTCATATTTTCTCCATCAAAGTTGATGACTGTTACAGCCGAATTACGGACACCAAAGAGATGTCGCTTGAGTCCAGACAATGATTCCACAATGCCTGATAAGGCTGTGAGGCATTCAACTCGGATCCGGTCATTGAAGTTCCTCACACCTGTAAAGACTCCAAAAATCAAAGAGGAGAATGAAACAGGAATTTCATCAGCGGATGAGGATATTATTAAGATTCTTCCTAAGGAGCTATTGCAATCGGTAAATCCTCTCCCTACTTTATCTTGGCTCCTTGAATTTGATGTCGATCGATGCAATTACAACACTTTCTCACAAGTACTGCTTGCCAGGCATTGTTTTTGGACAAATGTGTCCTCTTGAGGTTCTCAATAGATTATTTTTTCTACTATTTCTTTGTTCTCTGGTCTTGTTTATGGACTCTGCTGAAGTATAAATATTAAATAACACCAACTCTAACAGCTTAAGTTTTTGGAGTAACCCGAAAGAGTTCTATTGCCTCACGACATGTCATGTGTTCAAAACCCATCAACTCCTTGATAATAAAATTCCACATGTATGGCCAACCCAAAAGAGATGCCACATGTGCCATGTGTACGGCAAACCCAAAACAAAGAGGGGCCACATGTAAGGGGAGTGTTGAAGTATTAATGATTAAATAACACCAACTCTAACAGCTTAATCTTTTGGAGTATGTTTCACACTCTAGGTATATTCATATAATTCAGTTATACAGAGTCAAAACAAATCAGACAAGACAAATGGCTTGATTGGCAAATGGTTTTTAAAGTGTCAATACCATTTCTTATATTAATGTAATTTTGAGTACCTAGATAAAATTATGATTTTACTAGCATATCACCATTTTATGTTACATGGTTTTGATGCAGGATTAACCATATCTTTTCTCACAGGTAAGAGAGAAAGAGCGGAAGGCATTGGAGGAGCGTGATGCGGGCATTTCTGAAGCAAAGAGGCGAAAACAAATGATTGCACACTTGCCTAGGCTCTTAGACATGATCCACCTCACATTTCAGTCTACGAAGCGCTCTGTTATCACAAAACGGGAGTTGATGTACAAGATAATTGGGAATTCCAGTTATATTACCGATGATAGTAAGACCTTGAGTTCTTTATTAAGCTGAGATGACTTTTTACAACCAGTAATGATTGTAGCTGAATGCTAAATTTTTGTGATTTGGGTTTGTAGGAGAAGTTGAAGAACAGCTGAAGCTATTGCAAGAGCTTCTTCCTGATTGGATTCAAGAGAAGATGTTAGCTTCTGGGGATCTCGTCTTTTGGTAAACTTTACTAATATTTAACTAGATGCCTTTCTGGCGTGTCTTGCATTTTTTTGAATGGTGATTTTAGTTGGATGCGTTGACTTTTCAAGAATGAACTGTGGAGATCTATACCAACTTAAAAGATAATTTCAAAAGCTGAGGCCCAGTTTGTTCACTTTGTTGTGCCCTCTTGGTTGAAATTCACCTCTGATTCTATCAGAGGCTGTCAAAGAAGCTTTAGACAATGAGTCTGATGAAATATAAGTGATCAAATATTTGGACTAATTGGTTGTTTCACATGTCATCCAGAACCATTGCCTCACGGCAGGTCCCGTTCTCAAAACCCAATAGCTCCTTGATATTAAAAATCCACGTGTACGGCCAACCCCAAAGAAAGAGGGGCCACACATGAGGGGGAGTGCTGAAGTATAAATGATTGAATAACACTAACTCTAACTCTAACAGCTAAAGCTTTTGGAGTAATTGATTGTTACATATCTGACATATCTTATATTCCACTTATTCTTTTAGTACTTAGTGTACGAATAATATGCATATAATCTACAACTTTACCTCGTTGAATTAATTTAGCTACGTTTCCTTTCAGCAAAAGTGCCAATTATGAATTCTTTTGAGACAATCTTGGTTGAGCTTGTTATTCAAAGGTATTTTCCTGAATTTGCAGACCTATTTAGAAAGGGAGCTAGAAAGCAAATATGAGAGTTCTAAGGAAGTTCATTTAATGGCCTCCTCTTCTCTCTATAGATGCTCGTAATAATGCCTCTCTATAGATGCTCGTAATAATGCAAGTCAAAGTCAAATGTTATGGGTATGGACTAATTCTATCTTCAAACCATAGGTCTGTATTTTTCTGATGAAATGTGGAGAAAATGGGTCTTTACAAAATTGGGCAAACAAGAATGAATCATAGGAGCTTAACCCAGGGAATCAAGTTCATGCAAAAAATGGCCATGACATTTCTGTGAAGCAATTCTGAATAACATTGTGCAGTTCTGTAAGCCAAAAGGGTTGTGTTATTCTGTGGGAGTCAATATTTTTTGACATGGAATAGATTTATTTGCTGCATTTGAATTGATGTTTAAGGATAAGTTTTAGATATTATACAGTTAAAATTAGTTGATTGATTATTGCCATTCAAAAAAAAAAAAAACATTAGTTGATTAATAGTATGTCCTGTGGGTTTTTGCAGGATCAATAAGATGTCAAGCCCTATGTCCCTACATGCAAAACTTGCAGAAGCTGAGTAAAAGAGAATCCTTCAACTCTATTCTGCAACTTTGTTCCCTTTCATGGCTCCAAGTTTTCTAGATGGCCTAATTCGGGGGCAAATACACCAAGTATGGCTGCATTCAGTAGAAAATTAGCCAAAACATTCATGGCCAGTGATTACTGGTCTCATGTTTTAGCCCCTGCAACGGGGCTGCCTTGTATACATACTGCCTCTGCCCATCATTGAACTGATAATTACAGGCCTTTGAGGATGCCTGTCTATGTTATGTAAAAGAGGCTCGAGTTTTTAATTTTTGGGCCGATTCCTTGTAAATGCCCATTTCTTGCCATCTTGCTGTTTAATACCAAAATTTCATTGCAGAAAGAACTATGTTCATGATAGTGCTTAGTGTTTTATCTTTTGAAATACAATGTAAATCCTAATTGAAGGTTTGTGAAAATGGAAATTCAGAACAAGATAGCTGTGATCTTGTATTGTTAAGTTGATATGGGTGGAAAATCAGAAAAATTATATCGTAAATGTCTATCATGGGTTCATTGCAATAGATCAAATCTCCTCACCACCTTCATTTGATTTGACCCCCTTTGTGAAATTTCAGTGTATAAAGTTATTCCATATATTTGGGGTCTAAAAACATTATCATCAAAGGGAAATACTTTATTACATCTCATGTGTATATGCATGTATAATCAACTCTAGAAAAAACTATGAGTTTGATATCAGCACAACCATGTTTTGATATTTGCATTAACTCATCTTGTCTTTTATTACTTGAAGAGTGGTCAAAGGTTAGCTCTCACAAGCCAATTAAAAAGAAAAGACAAGCAGGGTTTTTGCAGTTATTATAACATTGTTGTACCGATATCATTTTCCCAAATGAAGTATAATAGTGGTATCCGTGGAGGGGTTGGAGCCCATACATTGGAATGTATCAAATGACGTACGCAAATTGAATTAAAATCAGAAAACATAAATGATTATCTCTTTTTTTTTTGGTAGGTTAGCTGGGATTGAAACTTGTTTTAGAGGCTCAATCCTCCTTTTTTTTGTTTGAGGGTTTAGTTGTGCACAGTTTATACACTCATACAGGCCAGGAGAATCATGTAGTTTAGGCTCATGCAGCATGGAATGAATAATCTCTTACTCTAAATGACTATAGAGGAAGTCTTATGAGTAACCTAAACCAGACATTGCCCTGTAAAAATCAAATGGCCAATCGTATGCACCATTGTATACCCTAGCCTCAAATGCCACACAAAAATGGGAGCATGTATGCCAAACATACATGTAAGGGATACCTGGCTGTTAGGTCAACAAGTATGGTAGGAATAGAATACACATTGCTTGGTCGATCCCTCTAGCAGAATGGTCCCAATTTGTCGATAATTGATACAAAACTTTTAATGAGTAAAGTGGCCCACAAAAGGAAGGTTCTACTAAATATTTGACACATGCATTATAACTTTAAGATGGAAAGTAGAACCAAGAGTGGATAAGAGGTTCTTAAAAATACTAGTAATGTGAATGCCAGTTTCATTCCCAACAACTATCTGCTTATTACTGCCAAATTTTATCGGTTGTTGGAGATTTGATTTATCAGATTTTGTATGATTGGTTGTTCTAGATTTTGGGTATTAATGCCTCCTGTATACATGGAAACTGTTCCTTGCTGCGAATGGTTGAGGAAAATCATCCATCTAGTAAAGGAGTAGTCTTTCTTCGGCAACTTTTAAGCCCTGCATGGCTCCAAGCTTATTATGAAGATTGAAACATGAGTTTTCTAGGTAGACTGAGTGTTCAAGAATGGCTGATATGGGCTAAAAGTTCGGCAAACTTTTTAGATTTACAAAGAACTGGAATATCTTATCTTATGTCCCTGCCCCTTAGCATATTTGAATCCATGGGGTTGATACTTTTATATTATTACCTAGGAAAAATATGTCTTCAATGATTAAGTACACTACATGTTCCTTTTAACTACCCAATAATTGTCGTGAAATCAATCAAATAATTAAAGATTTATTACATAAATATTATCATTGCGGCATACTCTAACAATAATCCAATCTGAAAAAGTTCTAAGGTTTCAACTTCATAATTAATGATTACCCAAGTGGGAGAACGTAAGAATTTTTGGCTTTCATTGATTACGGACCCATGACTAGTCTAGATTGATGAGATTGCCAATGCAAAATTGTCATATAAACCAAATTAAGGAGGCGATTATGTATGCCTAATTACATTAGGTTAAAATGGTTATCAGGTAAGCATGTACCCTAAATCTAGGACAACATGGCTTAATCTATCAGTGATCATGATGGAAATTACTCTAAGAGATCTGATCATATAAGGGATTGTCCTCCACTACCATATGCAACAGAAAGAGACCTAGTCCCATTGCAAGGATCAAAGGAAAGAGAGAAGTATTGGAAGATATCGTCTCGCAGTGTATTCTTCATACAACAACAAAAAAAAACCAAAACTTTGAGTGCCTTCGATGGCATACCAAGGTTTGTCTCGACAGTGTTGATTTTTAGAAATCCTGATGGTATTATATTTATATCTATACGGTTAGATCAAATTAAAGTTTTACAATTTGGTCACATAATACAATGATCTTCTCGTGACGGTGTCGCATAATGTGACTTGGCACCATTATAACTTGGCATGCTCCTTCAAGGCCAAATAATTCTTCATCAGTTATAAAATAGATCAAACAACTGAAAAATTAACCCAACAGACAAGAATAAAACTTAGTTGCTAAGACAAGATGAATGAACAAAAGTTCTTGGTCAGTTTGCAAATGCTCGGAATAGAGACATCAAGGCAGATTCATCTCTTAGTGAAATGTTCATGTCACGCCCTTGTAAAAACATATTATTGTGAACTTTCTGATAGCATAGGAAGCATTAGATTTCTAAGGCACAGCCTTTAAGGTGTCTCCCTTTTCTCCTAGAAAAATACTTGTGGCTTCTAGGCTTCCCTTCTTTGGCTCTTCACAAGTAGAGTAAGATAAATCTTGAGATTGGATGTGGCCTTGTTGGTCCCCTTCTTTGCCCCAAAGCACCATGTAAAGACCCATGATGACAATTACACCTCCCACAATGCTAAACAAAACCAAACAAAAGCAAACCCTTAGAACATGATCCAAGCCATGTAGTTTTTAAGTAAACTACCAATGTTGGTAATCTGCCCAAATATTAACCGCTCATCGTGAACCATGTACGGTGTGATTGGAATAAATAACCTAATGGGGCCCATTGTAGATGG
Source organism: Tasmannia lanceolata (assembly GCF_043159265.1). Classification (NCBI taxonomy): domain Eukaryota; kingdom Viridiplantae; phylum Streptophyta; class Magnoliopsida; order Canellales; family Winteraceae; genus Tasmannia; species Tasmannia lanceolata. Next base: position 27,508,072 of record NW_027518684.1, on the reverse strand, counting down.
GTCGTTGTTGTCATCAAGACCGTCCGATCAATTAAATTTTGCATGTCGCACATAAACCATGAGCCATTTTGATCCCGACCATCCATTTTGCAGAAGAAACGGATGGCGAAGAATGGGGCTGGCTAACAACTTTGGTAATCCGATGGCTACTAATGCATGTAATGCTGGATGGATAGATGAGATGAGATAAGCCTTGACTGAAATAAATATTTACCTTCCCATGTACAATCTTTCACCAAGGACAAAGTAGGCTAGGAATGCCACCAATATTGTTGAAAAGGGGTTAAACATGGTCACAAAAACAGGCCCCTTTACTTCTGTGCACCATAGTTGAATGAAGATGATCAGACCAGAGCATACCACTCCCTACAAAACATCATCCAAGGGTCAGAATTCCATGAAAACTCAACTTTTTATTTCATAATAAGGCCCCTTTTGGATTGCAGGAATTTTCTGGAAAATTTGGAAAGAAAAATATTCTAAATTTTACTACTTTTTTACACAAAAGAAGATGACTTGAACCAACCTGAGGGACCTCCAATTTATAATAAGAATTAATCATAATCATATCATTTCCCTCTAAATTGTAGAAAAGAAGAAAAAAAATCCTAAGAAATTTTTTCCACCAGAAATGTTTTTATTACAATCCAAACAGGGCCTAAGGATTTAGATTATATGAAATAAAAGAAAGAAAGCAAGGTCTACTCACAGAGTATATGATACTCCAGAGGTCAATATTGAATCCAATGATCCATTTTGCTGGTTCATGCTCTACGCACACTGCAAATACAGCTGATTGTGCGCCCCCAACAAAGCTCATCCATGTTGTAAGTGAAAGTTGGGCTGGATATCTCTTTAATGTGACTGCCTGTAATTGATTCGTAGAAGACATTTATGCAATTTTTTTTAATGATAAATCAAGGGACATAAATAACAATGGAAGCTAGAATTAACAAGAGGAGGGTCGCATTTCTAATTGATTTGGATTATCTATTTGGCTGTCTATAGCTTAGGCCCTGTCTGGATTGCAAGAAAAATATTTCTTCTGGGAAAATGTTTTTCGAAAACAAATTTCATTTCCATGTTTTAGAAGGAATTGATATTGTTATTGTTGACTCTTTATGTGAAAAGAAGTCTTTTTGTAATTCAAACTTACAATGGGGTGTTTTTAGTAACTTTATGTATGCTTTTGGGCTTCCCTCTAAAAAGACTAAAGTCATGAGAAAACTTTAGTCCTAGATGGGAAGTGTGAGAGGATGAGAGTGGCCATATATATACTTTCACTCTCTTAACCTTGTAAATGAGCAAGAGGTTATGGGGATCCTACACGCACGGATCGCCCACTTGGGTCTGGTGGGCTTTTGATCTTACCACACGCGCGCCGCCCGGCCCGGCGCGTGGACCTAAGGCTTTTCTTTTTCTATTATTTATTTTTCCTTTTAACGGTCAAGAATTTATTTATTTTGTTTTAATTCTTTTTTTACCGTTTGAGATTCCTTAATCGTGGTTTAGTGACCGTTTGGAAAACGTCTCTCACGCACTAAAAGAGTGAGACGTTTCATCATAACGGATCGATTACCTTTCTATATAAATCGGTTTTAGAGAAAACAGAAGATCATCCTTGACGGATTCTTCTTCTGCTCTTTCTCTTCTCTGGCTTTCTCTCTGGTTTTCTGCTCAAGGCTTTTGGCAAATATAAGCGAGTTCTTAGGCATCCGGGCTGCGTGAGTGCACACCCCTGGAGCGAGAGTTGTTGTATCCTGGAGGCATACGCCGAGACGCCCATCTGCACCATTGATTCGTCATAGTGGGGGCGAGATTTGCCTTAAGGACAGCGAAGATTCTTCGTGCCTCAACTCGATAAGTGATCTAACGATTTCTTTTTCCTTCACAGATTATTATTGCAGAAAATAGTATTAGTAATCTCTGTCTTCAAGTTGTGAGATTAATTTCTTATAAGGTATTTTTCGAATCCTAAATTACAGATTTGCACATCAATTTTTTCTAACAGTTATGGGTAAATTAGAGGGAGGGAATTGCTAGCGTCCATCGTAAAAGGCACTTTGCGGCTGGTCTGTTGCATGTCAGACCAGCCACCTAGCGAACGGAGACAAAAGCTGTTGTCTTCATTCACGAAGTGGCTGGTCTCACATGCGAAAGAACAGTCGTTAAATGCCTTTTGCAATGGACCCTAGCAGATCCCTTAGAGGGATATCCCTCTAAATAAAACTGGAACTGTGGTGGTTCAACTTAATTTGTTTTCATGTGTAATCAAACAATGGAAAAGCTGAAAAATCTGGAAAAGTTTCTTTTCCAATATTTCTTTCTAGAAAATTCCTATTTGGGGCCTTATTTTCAATTAAACCAGCCTATTAAATGTAACTAGAAAGGAGTCAAGTAGAGATGGGAGTGCCATTATCAAAATGTAGGCTAACAATGAAAAATACCTGCATGATGTACCATATAGACCATGTTATGCAGCTTGCTACAGTAAGAATGGAACCCTTAAGCCAATTTTCATGAATGGCATCTCCTCCTCCACGGATTTGAATGAGAGCACCAGAAAGATTTCTTATTACAGATCCTTTATATAAGGTCATGGTCATGACACCAGCTAAGGAAACCAGGGTCCCAAGGACCTTAGCCATTCCGCGTCGGCTTCGAAGATCGAGACCCTCCAGTCTAATTTCAAAAAAATGTAAAAGGATTAGAAACTTCAAACGTTTTTTGTAGGAAAATGAAATCTACACTCCCTTGTTTTGCTAGTGGCACTCCTCACTTTATTAATCACTTTACTTTAATAAAAGTGGAAATAATAAGAGAAAGAGACAAATATGTCAATATTCAGTGTATCTTGTAACATTAATATGCAAAAATACCGTTTGGATACATGGATTTTATAGAGAAATCATATGATGAATGGCCATATAAAGACCGTATAAAGACGTAAAGGTGGTATGATAGAAGTACTACCTTTGCTATTTGATCCAACATCAGCTCCTCAAAAAGTGAGCTGCTGTTGGATCAAATATCAAGGGTGGGATGATGAGTACGAGTTTTTACGGCCAATATTCATAATATAATTTTTCCATTTTATAATCCAAGATTGTAAAAACTCGAATTTTACAAGCTAAAACCTCGATTTTATAAGCTAAAACCTCGATTTTATGATCCAGGTTTTAGCTTGTAAAATCCAATATTTTACAACTTTGGATTATAAAATCCATGTATCCAAATGGACTAGGCAATCAAAATTGTGAAATATCCAAAATGTTAACCCTGTGTCCTCACCTGAGTATCACTGCAATTACAAAAGTCACGGAAGCGATTGTGTTGACCATCGATGAGAGAAATGTCGGCGAGGTGTATCTCAAGCTCGCAAAGTACATGTTTAGAGTTAAGCTCACCCTATAATTACATAAAAAAAACATTGTGTTAGTCTCTACCATTTCTTGTGTTATATTTAGCTCAAAAACCCTAACCATGTCTCTTTGAGGCTCCACATATCCTCACCCAAGTAGAGAAAGCACAAATATCTCCAGAAACAATGCCAATGTGAGCTTTGGCCTTACCTTCCTGCAGGACAAAAAAATTTGGCTTCATATAAGTAAAATCATGTTCATGATTAGTTAAAGTCCTTTTTTATTTTATTTATGAGAAAAGTGTTCTTGCGCAGCTGCGTAGGGAGATCCCTGTGCTTAAGTGGCTTAAAAAGCCACCGATTGGTCACTTTTTGTGGACCCCACAAATGTGGACCCGTTATACGAACCACACCCCTGCTTTTAGTGTATTTTAATGCGTTGTGCAGGAGGTTCCTGCGCAACGTTGCGTAGCTAAGCTTTTTTTTTCAAAAAAAAGGGGGCAAATATATCACTTCGCTCTTTTTTCTAGCTCTTTTTTCTATCCCTATTAGTGGTTCATAGGAACAATAAGTCAATAACGACGTTTTTTTCGTTGCTATGAGGTTTTTCTTCTTCTTGTAGGCTCCATTTCTTTCTACGTAAAAATGGAACTAAAATTTGTTTTATGTTCATTTTTACATTATAAAACAAATTTTATGTTTCTTTTGACGTAAAAATGGACGTAAAATTTGTATTATGTTATGAAAGTGAAAATGAAACAAACTTTACATCCATTTTTACATCGACACAAAGCCCAAAAGAAATAGGGCCATAGTGAAACCAATTACCTCTCGAGGAAGTAGGCGAAAGGCAGCACGACTACACCACCGACAAGATGCCGATAAGTCACGTAGACATGAGGATTGAGCCCATGGTTGAATGAGGCTTCTGTGATGAAGTAGAGAAATGTATAGCCTATCTGTGCCAACACCATTAAAAGATGTGGCTTGAATTTCTTGCAAATTGCCATAAATCTACTCGCTTTTTCGATTGCCATAACTCTCTACTGGTATGTGCTCTCAGCTAGGGCGTGGATGGAGATTGATCACATAGAATGTACGTATATCTATATATATGGATCAGCCAACAATTGGATGCTGATTCCTGACTAAATTTCATGTTGTAAGAATCATGTTCCTGTTTGTTCAAATTGCTATTTGGAAGGAAATATTCTCCTATTGCCCCCTTATTGAGAAAAATGCTCTACAACTAGTAGTTTAAAAACCATTGATAGTATTGATATACAATATATACACAGAGTAAAGGGTGTATACGAGCTAAAAACGGTTCCTAATTCAAGAGGATAAGTGACCTGTTTGGAATCCATTAGCTTTATTATTTCTAAAAATAGTACAACCATTATTTGAAAATATTGATATCTACAAGAGGATCACGTCCATTTGCATATAGTATTGTATGCGAATAATTTTTACAAGCGTCCAAAGAAGAAGCCTTTAGTCTTCTTTCTTTGGAAACGAAAAAAGGAAGGTGCAACCGTTGCTCTGTTTAGGTTGAGAAAAAGAGAGAAAATTCCACCAAAAATTTTCAGATAGTATAGTGAGGCCCATTTCTTATGATGATCCAAACCGTTCATTTGATGGAGCATAACTAAAATAGGTTGTAGTACCAGGTAATTCGTCTCCATAGGATGATCCTAACCCTCCAATATGTACAGGTTTCTAGATGCAGTCCGTCTACAGATTAGAGGGTATCATCCTGTGGAGGTGATTTTGGGGTGCACCCTATTTAAGTTGAGGCCCATCAAATGAACAGTTTGGATCATCCTAAGAAGTAGGCCCCACTATAATTTTTGAAAAATACTGGACTTTAAACATGCATTCCTGCCTGTAGGCCTCCATGTAAGCACACATGTATGGAAGCTGTTGCGACTGAAATTTGGACCGGCTCTCCGAAGAGGTCCCACGCTGAGGTCAACTCCTGCAGACAACTTGTGTGCACAGAAAACACGTTGGAAATGACCAGAGCCAAACTTCAGCAGAGACCCTCTGATGATTAAGTCAGAAGATGCAACAAATACAAGTTGTGCTCTCTGAGGGCTTAGTGGATTGAAACTGTGAATGTGAAGTTTGTTCCTTGGAGTTTGGTCCCTCTTTTATAGAATAAAATTCTTAGCCCCTTTAGGAAGGTTGCCTTTCTAGTACTCTCCTAATTGGGCCAGTTTCTTGGAATTCCAATTTCCATGTTTATCCTTGCAGAGGAGGCTAGGGTTTTAGGGTTTCTAAAAGTGTGATGAAATTACCCTTTACCGTCGGCACCTTTAGGTATATGCATCTTACGTGTCAGCTCCCCATTGGATGGCCGATTTTACCCCAACATACCCCCCCCCAAAACAAAACACTCTTGGGTCGGTCCGTGCAAAGGAAGTAATCTTCTACCTGGTTCCTCCAAGTTCGCCTACTGGGATGTGAGCAGCTGATGAGGCAAACGCTGAGGCTGGCTAAAGTAGGTTGGAAATGATGACTTGTGTCTGGGCCATCTTGGTTGACATCGGTCCTTGTAGCCTAGACTAGTGAACCGGGGCTGTATTGTCACCTCGACTCGTCTAACTCGATCTCCAGGGTACTTTCCTTGGCAGGCTGACACACATTGGCATTGGGACCGTTCACATCGGTCCTTGAATGAACACCTTGGTTTTTTAATTCAATTCTTGATTCAAATGGTACCTTGGCCTTGTGAGGTTGATTTTGGATTTATGTCATGCCCCAAACCCCACCCTAGGTGTAGGACATGACATCGTCGTATACCTGCAAAGCAAGCTCTACAAGTATACAAGGCTAACAAAATAATATCAGATCCAAGCATAAAATAAGCTAAACTTAAAGAAATTTTAGCAAAGTCTTTTACAGGGTTCACATAATACTCACTGTCTAACTGATCAAATCAAACTAAAAGATCTCCAAGGTTAAGCCTCGACTTCCTCGTTCGCCTCACGATGATCTAAATATGAAAATGTTATAAATCACAGTCAGCTGAAAAGCTCAGTACATAATAAAGCACTACTCTAACTGTAGGTCTAAGCATGCCAAGGCTCAATAAGGGTCAAATAGATAGGTCAGAACTGAATACTGAAGTCTCAAACAAAAGAGTGGGTATAATGATAATCCAAAGAGCATATCCAACCAGTATACTGAACGGAGGTGCAGTTGAAACTAAATAGTATCAAACAGTAATCAAAGCTAGTATCAAAATAGAAGTCAAAGTCAAAATCAAAACAAACCAAAGCCAAAAAGGGTGTCCAGAATATCAGAACCATAGTCAATGCCAAAGGGTGTTCGGAACTCAAAGTACAGAATGCAAACTCCACTTCAAGATCATCGGCGTAGTCCAAAAAGCAAGTTATTTTCACCCCGACTGCCCACGGGTCCAAAAAGCGTGTTATTGCTTACACCGACCGCCCACGGTGTCGGAACTAGTTCCTCAAAGTTCAGATATAAGTAGACAGGGCTAGCGTTATATCCCACTGACGGGCCAGAAGTTCCAGTGTACTACCCCCACGGTGGCTCTAGAAATTGCCAATTGTATTACCCCCATATGGTAGGGTCCAAAAATAACCCAAGCCTCCACCAAAGTGTCCAAAAACAGAAGGTGAATCCAAAGTTTATAACAAATAGTTCCAAAGGTCCAGATTTATCGAAATTCCAGAGTCCAGAATAGATATTTTGTTCAGGTGTCATATCAAAGGTTCGTAACTAACTGGAATAACCAAAGCGATGGTAGTGACAAATGCAATATGAGTCCAAAAGGATGGTATCAAAGAGTTCATAAGGATGAGTGTCAAAGCTCAGCAAAAGGGTTCCATAAGGGTTTCAAAAGTTCACTTTATAGTTAATCTCAACAATATCGTGGCAAAGGCAAAAATCAAAGTAATCCATACGGTACAAAGCCAAAGAGTCCATATCGAAACAATATCATAATGAAACTGAAATCAAATGGTATATAGGATAATAAGAATAGCATGCTAGACCCAAGTGATAACTGAAATCGTATAGGTACAAATCGGAGGTTCACTAACAATAACATATGTAATCAAAGAGAATGGGTTAACAGTTCATCCAAAGTAGTACGTTATTACGTACCTCGTTGAAGCGTGTCTTCCTCTAATTCGCCATAAGAATTTATTTCCTTGAACCGATGACTCTGACGCCCAATATGGATGCCGATGATCGGATCGCCTTCTGATTTCACTCTTTGTTTTTATCTTTACTCTTTTCTCTCTTTGTTTCTTCTGTCACCCGCTTGGGTAATCACAATCGGCTTTGAGTTATTGACAATGAAAATAAAGGGCGGGTGACAGCCCGATTATAACGCGATCACTTTGGACTTTTATGAAAACTTCCAGATCTTGTAAGGTTTCTTGTGTGATGTCTTTGTCTGGTAACAATGGATAAAATAACAACGCAAGTACTAATGATCCACATATCCAAGCTTGATCTAAGAGGTAATTCTCAATGTCAACCAAGCACTCACGGCACAACACGGGAACCATTTTCTTTTAGCAAAACCCTTGTTCACAGACCCCTCGTATCAACATGCCTTATTGGAGATGGAGGATACCTCCTCATTTCTTCTTTGTCTAATATATTTACTGACCAAGTATGATGTTACGAACCCAAATTAGTTCGTAACGGAATTGATCTTCTTAGAGGGAAGATCGGCCTCTTGATCAACTTCAAGGGAAGGATCAATCCTCCTTTGTGCACAAAGACACGATTTCTCAAATAAGTTTCTTCATTGATTTTTCATTAATAATATGTGCTTATATAAAGTACTCAAAGATAAACATAGAAATATCTTATTATAAGAATAGAAATAACTAATTAAAGGCTATCTAATCTTATTCTCGAAAATAGCCTACTAATTTATTCCACTGCAAGTGGGTCCCCGTTTAGGCACGTTACATTCCACCCGCCTTGAAATCAACCTTGTCCTCAAGGTTGGAGATTGTGGACCAAGTGAAAAATCAAATCTTATGTATTTTTCGAAAGTCTTTTTCCGCCTTCCTCCTTTTCTTCTTCTCTTTGCCTTGTGGTATGTCATCATGAATGGTTGAGACAACTCCATTTTCAAATCGATCTCGTTGCGGCAATCGTCAAAGCTCCTTCGTTGTGTTTTTTCGGAATGATTTTGATGTTAACGCAGTGATGGCTGTGGACAAGAATTTTTTCGATGGCGTTTGACAGTTTGAGATGAACGAGAGAGTCTTCGGTGGCAAATTTTCTTTTGTGGCTTTTTCGCCTTTTCTTTTAGCTGATTTTTTCCGCTCTTCTTCTTTTCTCCTCTTTTTTTGTTTCGCCGTTTCTTTTTCATCGTGCAGGACTTCCCGAACGCCACACTGATTTTGTTCAAGCCTTCTGCAAACCGTTGATGTACCTCCATCAATTCCAAAACAAGAGCTTTGATCTTCTGAAAATCTTCGCGCATCGAATATGAAAACGTAGTCATGATGCAAGATCGATCGCTCTGATACCACTTGTTACGAACCCAAATCGGTTCATGATGGAATTGATCTTCTTAGAGGGAAGATCGGCCTCTTGATCCACTTCGAGGGAAGGATCAATCCTCCTTTGTGCACAAAGACACGATTTCTCAAATAAGTTTCTTCATTGATTTTTCATTAATAATATGTGCTTATATAAAGTACTCAAAGATAAACATAGAAATATCTTATTATAAGAATAGAAATAACTAATTAAAGGCTATCTAATCTTATTCTCGAAAATAGCCTACTAATTTATTCCACTGCAAGTGGGTCCCCGTTTAGGCACGTTACATTCCACCCGCCTTGAAATCAACCTTGTCCTCAAGGTTGGAGATTGTGGACCAAGTGAAAAATCAAATCTTATGTATTTTTCGAAAGTCTTTTTCCGCCTTCCTCCTTTTCTTCTTCTCTTTGCCTTGTGGTATGTCATCATGAATGGTTGAGACAACTCCATTTTCAAATCGATCTCGTTGCGGCAATCGTCAAAGCTCCTTCGTTGTGTTTTTTCGGAATGATTTTGATGTTAACGCAGTGATGGCTGTGGACAAGAATTTTTTCGATGGCGTTTGACAGTTTGAGATGAACGAGAGAGTCTTCGGTGGCAAATTTTCTTTTGTGGCTTTTTCGCCTTTTCTTTTAGCTGATTTTTTCCGCTCTTCTTCTTTTCTCCTCTTTTTTTGTTTCGCCGTTTCTTTTTCATCGTGCAGGACTTCCCGAACGCCACACTGATTTTGTTCAAGCCTTCTGCAAACCGTTGATGTACCTCCATCAATTCCAAAACAAGAGCTTTGATCTTCTGAAAATCTTCGCGCATCGAATATGAAAACGTAGTCATGATGCAAGATCGATCGCTCTGATACCACTTGTTACGAACCCAAATCGGTTCATGATGGAATTGATCTTCTTAGAGGGAAGATCGGCCTCTTGATCCACTTCGAGGGAAGGATCAATCCTCCTTTGTGCACAAAGACACGATTTCTCAAATAAGTTTCTTCATTGATTTTCCATTAATAATAACATGTGCTTATATAAAGTACTCAAAGATAAACATAGAAAGATCTTATTATAAGAATAGAAATAACTAATTAAAGACTATCATAATCTAACCTAAATACTAAATATATCAGATCTGGTAGGATCTGTAGGATCCGATCTTATTCTCTCAAATAGCCTACTAATTTATTCCACTACAAGTGGGTCCCGTTTAGGCACGTAAAATATGAAATAATTCAATGAGAAAGCCAGCTTATGGGGATCGATTCCCAGTCCTTCATTCCCGACTTCACAAGCTTCTAGGGGTCCTGGAACCAAGACCTTGGTACCATGACCAAACCCCACAAGTTCTAAAAATCTCCTTCACCATTTTTCCACAAATGCCTTCAAATATCATGCAACAGCAACACAAGGATACCATGTTTTTAACAGGTCTTCTTCAGCCCCTTCCGCATTGCATAGATTCATGGAATAGAGATGACTGATTCTTCTCGAATCCATGCTATGCCTTCAACTTGTTTGGCTGATCCCAACCAAAGAAAGAGATCCGAAACATGATTCGGCCTCTTTGCTTAAAGTTAGGCGCAAAGGCCAATATATGCCAATCCGGTAAAGTATTCACGCCCAAGATTAGTATCTTCCAATGACTCTTAAAGGATATATTCCATTTACTAAAAGATCTCATAAGTCTCTATCCTTCCACAAAAAAAGACATAGCTCCTTTATTCTCAATCTTTTATTTATAAGCCAAATCCCACACGCCTATAATGGAACTAAGAAAAAGAGACGCAAGCCTTGGACGTTCCAAAGTCTGAAGTGCTAGAACAAGTTCGAGAACTTGCTATACAAAGAGTCCTACCACAATTGGACTCCATCCTAAGCTTTTATCCAATGAGTAGATAGCACCCTATTGGGCTTCAAGGGTGTAGATTTAATACACCTAGGATCCTAAGGTAATAGAATTCCTTTGCTAGCCGAACTACCATGCCTCCCTTTTGTTTGGAAACTCATCTTAGCCATTTGGAATCTTATTATTTTTAGTTCCCAATTATATCTACTTGCCCAGTCAAAATGAGTTTCTAAGATTTCTTTCTATTTCCATTGGTCGGACTTCAAACACAAGGATACCCACAATAGGCTAGTAAATTGTTTGGTACTTATCTTCAAGCGTCAATATTCGTTTGTTACTACTTTTGGTAACACCATCCCTACGCGTTTTCTTAAAGCATAAGCTTAAATTTTGGTAATGGCACTCCCTACAAACTCTTTTAAAAGAGAATAAAAATTTATCCCTGTCGAAGTATATGAAAACAAAAATAAAAATAAAAACTCAAAATAAAAATAATTAAGCTCCGTTTTAGTAATAGCACCCATTATAAGCTTCAAAATTTTTATTCCCAATTTTGATCAAGACACCCATTTAAGAATAGGCGGGTTTCTTACATTAGGGGTGCGTATTACAATTTCCTTTCACCTTGGTCCTGCAGACACCTCCTTTTTTTTCAAGTTCGGACTAACAATAGGTTGCCACGATGATGGTTCCAATGATAAGTCCGAAAAGTTTCAACACTCCTAGAATAAGTTGATTGTTTTTATTTTGTAGATGTAAAAGTGGAAGAATACCCAATACTTTGTGGCGTAGATATACATTCAAACCTACGCCAGGGCTTGTCAAAACCAGAACCCTGAGATCAAACCCATACAAGCAAAAAGCCCAGAGCTTGACCAGTTTCAAAGGCTTTGCCTAAGTTTACAATTTTACATATTCAATTTCTCTTACTAGCCATTTGGAGAAAATCAATACAAATGCTCAATAACACAGTCTATTCAACAATAAATCAATTTTTCAGTCGATCACTTGAAGAATTGGTCAATCCCTTAAATGCAATTACACTTCAATATATGTCCAACCACACGCCATCTACCCGGTGCCCCCAAACATTCCAATACAATTGGTGGGCAATGCCCCTCTCTTCAATCCAGCTAACCAAAAAATCTATCTCCAAACACTCCAAGCTAAAAGGGAGGAATGCTTGCCCATTGAAGATACATTGACTGATTCAGAAATTCAGTATCATTATTACCTAACTGTAGGTGTAAGATACATTGACTGATTAAAAAATACAGCTTAATTCCACTTTTATACCTTGACATACAAAATTTAGAACAGAACAAGTCGTTACCCATGCTTCACCATTTTCATCATAACTTTCAAAATGCTATGAATTTATGATCGAGGCTTATTTTGTTAGAAAGTAGACTTATGAAGCTTCAATTTGGATACACATTTAACTATATTTAGTTCAGAAATGACTTAGATATGACTGGTATAACCCAGAAATCTGCCATGATTTGGCATCTTAAACAGAGAAGTTTCACCATTTTTGTCATAACTTTAAAAAAACTGTAAATTTCTGATTGAGGATTATTTTCTTAGAAATTAAACTTCTAGGAGCTTCGATCTGGATACAAATTTAGCTAGAGTTGGTTCAGAATTGACCCAGATATGGCCATTCAAAGACAACCCAAAAATCAGCTCTAATTTAAAATCTTGAACAGAGAGGTTTCACCATTTTCATTCTAATTTCTGATTGGGGATTATTTCTTAGAAATAAGACTTGTAGCCCGACTCAAGAAAGCCTGAGTTTCCGGTGCATGCTGTGTGGACGCATGTATGCAATTTTCTCTATGTACGCATTTTTTTGAATGGCATTTCTCTATATATACCCATTGATCCTCATTTTCTTTCCTTCTTGATTAATGTGTTTCTACATTGCGAAATCATATCCGCACTCCATCTTTTAATAAAGACACCCTTAATTAAGCACTTCTCTGATTGGCAATTCATAGCTTTTGGAAAATTTTATCATCCTTTAATTTCTAATTAAAACGGTATAAAAATAAAGCAATGAGTGCCATTACTAAAACAAGGGAGCGTGAATATCATTCCTCTTTCACATTATGCACATATGCACGTATGCATGTACACATGTGCATAAGCAGGAAAATGGGGTTTCAACTAATCCCCGTTCATGCAACCAAACAACAAATATGCAGATCCCCGAATCTCTGCTGTTCCCGAATATCTTATTCCCAAACCAAACAGCCCTTAATTATAACTGGCTTATCTGTACATGTGTTCCAGTGTGAATGCAAACACACACTTTTTAGTAGATTATCCATTCAATTAATGGCCACTAGAGACTCTCAATTCCATCTAGACATCCCATTTTGCTGCTAAATTTCAAATGGTTATGTCTTCTTCCACAGCCATCTATTTTGACTTTTGTAGTAAGAGAGATGCTTCAAATCCATCCTACACTCATTACCAAGGAGACTAAGGAGGCACTAATTAGATTATATGTAGTGAAAAGCAGAGCTACAAAATCTACCTTTGATGATTTTGGTCACACTTTTTCAAGCCTTTTGCTAGTGAGGGCTTGAGAGCTTCACATGGCTTACCAGCCCTGAGAGAGAGAGAGAGAGAGAGAGAGAGAGAGAGAGAGAGAGAGAGAGAGAGAGAGAGAGAGAGAGAGAGAGAGAGATTAACCCATTAAGGAAAAAAGGGGAAACATGGCCACACATTCACTTTCTTGTGCTTAGCAGCCTTTGCAAAATCCTTACCTCATATGCATTGATACATTGGATTTATTAACAGTACATGGGAAAGAGAAGGAAACATTACAATCATAGTCCTTTGTCTCTTTGTACTCATGATTCTCTTCATTTGGTTGGTTCATAGAGCAAAATACCTATCATTTGTATCATTAGATAAGATTTAGTTAACATATAATCAAGTTGGTTGTATTGATCAATTAACATCATGATTAGCGTCTTTGTTATTAAATTAGCACATGTCTTCTCATTAATTAGACCTATTAGGGTTTCAAAATCGATTACTTTGGGCCATCGATCATGGGATCATTGATATTGTTTTTTTTTTCTTTTTACACATTTATTTTGTCCTCTTCTTAATTATGATAAATGAATTCAACTGTGATCTACCTCAATTCCTCTTGCCAGAAAAAAACCTAAGAAAATGATTAGTAGTCAATGACGCACAATCTATTAAGATCGCACCATTAACACAAATCATGGGTTACAAAGGCAAATGTTCTGCGGGTGACGAACATGTCATCAGAGCACGTGTCCGGACCCACGTCACGAAGTTACATCTCTGACTCTATCCGATGCCAATTGGAACTATAGATATGAATTGAGGGCTCAACCGAGCTGACTAATCAATCATCAAATCGTTTAAAATGCCATCCCAAGGGCATCGATTGGTCGTTAGGGTTCAACAAATTGAAAATGGTGGGGCATAGGGCTAGAGACACCCTAGAGGCAATGGTGATTGAGGTGTGGGGACTTTGGGGACCTTGGGGACCAAGATCATTACTAAATAGCCATCATAGGGGTGGATTTCTAGGTTGAAAATGGGATGTAAGATATGATGAGAGGAAAGAGGCAATGCCTTTCATAAACATGATGATGTTGGCCATGATCTTCATGCCAACAAACTTAGGTTGGTAGAGATAACCTCTCTTATCAGCATTCATATGCTCCTAATTCATAAAAAATAAGAAACCCAAGTCTTTTCTAGTATTACTATTTATACATAAGAAACCATGCTTCCCTCTCTCATATGAAGTAAAATCCTACTCTTTTCTAAGCCTACTACTATGCATAAGAACTAAGAAGCCATGCCTCTGTCATAAGTCTTGAGTCAATATATTAGGGGTATTTTAGTCATTTTATTAACAGTTTATGTACGATCAAGGGCAATGTAGTAATTATAGATATGCATATGTGCGAATATAGTATAAAGAGAAGGATTCAGTTGTTTTTTGAATGGGGGCGGTAAAAACCAGGAAAAAACAAAAGGGGAAAGATATCGGTATAGAAGCTCCATTTCTACTTAGGGTTTTGAGCTTTCTGAGCAAAAAAATGGCTTTCAGAGCAGTTCAAAGCCCTGAATTTCTTGAAGATTCAGTGCTTTTCCTTCGTCAAGAAAGGGATCCAAGGCAGCAAAAATGGTGCCGCTCGAAAAGAGCTTGAAAGCAACTTCTTTTTGAGCTAAGAAACCCTAGATCTCGTCAAAAAGTTCTAGAATTATTAATCTTTCTCTATACTTATTCGATTCTTCTTTAAAATAGAGCTGATTCTGATTCTGAAGTTTAATCTAGAAGCTGCAGAGTCTCTTTCATTTTTAATATGCGATTTTTTCTAAGTTTAGTTGGATTAATCCACTTAATTTGGAATAGCATTAGTCTTATTTGAAGGTCGTGATCTGAGAACTTGTAAAGATCCTCCAATTTTCGCGGAATTAAGTTTCTTCATCGTTTTCTTTGATTTCTAGTACAAGCTCGTTGATTTTTGCATTCCTTTAATCTGTTTCGAGCAATTTGAAGTGAGAGACTGAAGGATTTTTATGGATTTTTGTTACATGGTTGAATATTTTGGAAATTTAAGGCTAATTGTTCATGTGAAGTAAGGAGATATTCTGACCAGTGTAGCTAAAGATAGTAGAATTTATTGAAATTAGGGTTTGTAATAGTAAGAGGGAGAGGGAGATGGATCGTTTGGTGCTTCCTACTGTTGGACCGCCAATAAAACCACGAGCTGGTTTGCGAAGGAAGCAGGCAGGAAGAGGGTCTTATAGAGGAAGCTAGGGAAAGGAATTTGGTAGTAGGGGTGGTTTACCTTGGGGGAGATTTATAGAGTGCTGGGGTTTTGATGGGTGAGGAGATGGCTGATCGCTTGCAACGGATTCTCCAGAGCCTCTGTTATAAGACAGAATGGAAATACGCCGTCTTTTGGAAACTTAAACACAGGGCTCGCATGTAAATTTCTTTTCGTTTCTTTATTTTTTTCCATACTACTCTTGGTTAACTTGTTTTAGCTTCCTTTTGTACTCTTCTGTGTGCAATTTAAAAACCTTGATTAACATGTTTTGTTTCATGTATTTATTTAGTAGACATGCTTATGTTTCCAATGAGAAACAACCAATTACTCCAAAAGCTTAAGCTGTTACTCCCCCTCATGTGTGGATCCTCTCTTTTGGGTTGGCCGTACACACATGGATTTTTAATATCAAGGATTTGTTAGGTTTTGAACCCAGGACCTGACATGAGGCAATTGCTCTGATACCATGTGAAAACAACCAACTACTCCAAAAGCTTAAGCTGTTAAAGCTGGTGTTATTTAATCATTTATGCTTTTAACATCCAGGATCCATTCCACTGTTAGTCATGTACCTGAGACAACTTGTCAGTCCTGTTAGATTCATGCCTGGTTTATGTTTTGGTAGCCAACTTTGCAATTTTGAATGGTTGAATTAATGCTGGTGACTCTTTTCAATCTTAGAATTAATTGTCTATGCCTACTAGTAAATGCCAAGGTGGCCTTATATTTGGTTTTAGACGTGTTAATTTTGGATTACTGCTATAGTTGCGAAGTGAAACTGTTCTGATTTTCCCTCACAAGTTTTTCTGCATTTATTGGACATGCTTATGTTTCCAAAACCCATTCCACTTTGTCAGTCATGTACCAGAGACAACTTGTCAGTCTTGTTAGATTCAAGCCTGGTCATGTTTTGGTAGAAATATTAGCAATTTTGGGTGGTTGAATTAATGCTAGTGAATCTTTTCCATCTTAGCTTAATTGTCTATGCAGTCTAGTACCTGGCAAGGTGGCCTTATATTTCATTTTAGGCGTTCTAATTTTGGATTACTGCTATAATTGGGAACTGGGAAGTGAAGATATTCTGATTTCCCCTCACAAGATTTTCTACAAATCTTGATCTTTTCCTATGAGGTGTTTTAGCCATATGGTCCTCTTCATCATCTTCATTTTGTCATGCTTATTTCTGCTGGGGCTTCTATTCACCTCTTGTAGCTTTCTTTTCTGCTTCTTGACTTTGTACTGTATTATGTTTATGTTTTACTTCTTTCCAAATCAATATACTCAGAGTTATAAAAAAAAAAAAAAGGAAGAAAAATTCTTAATTTTTATTAAGAATAGTTTATTGATTTTATCTGACTACGTGCATGCTATGTTGAAGTATAAATGATTAAATAACACCAACTCTATCAGATTAAGCTTTTGGAGTAATTGGTTGTTTCACATGCTAGAAATTTAGAACCATCCCGAGGCCATTTCTTTTAAGATATAATTGAATGATCCTGCATCAATTTCTCTTGAGTTGTTAATGAACTATCAACGTGTCAGATCTTCTTTCTTGATAAGGAAACATATTTAAACAAACCCTCCATTCAAATGTCTACTAATTCCATTTTGGGTATATTTTTATGCTACTGCTTAGTGCAGCTTTGTTTATTTGTTTCCTTTGTTTCTTTTGAATGATAATTTGTTTCCTTTGTTTTGTGGCCTCATTTCAGGATATTGACATGGGAGGATGCCTATTATGTTGGCCATGGAGCATATGATCCTTCTAAGAATACTGGGGAAATCATCGTCTCTAATGATGCCCTCAAGAGATTGCAAGATGGTTGTTGTATGGGGGACCCACTCGGATTGGCCGTGGCAAAGATGTCATATCTTGTGTATTCTCTTGGTGAAGGGTATGTCTACTATTAAATGACTTTTATAGTTCTCCAGTAACTATAATGCGATATTCAATTTATTCTTTGTGGGTGATGAGCCTGATCATGGATTATTAGCTATTCCATGATGCAGATAGTAGGCCAATAAGTGGCATATTTGCCCATTAGGATTTATTTCCATGTTATTTAATTTCTAGGATTCTTATTTACATGTTATTTAGTTTCTACGATTTTATTTTCATGTTATTTAGATTTAGGGCTTTTATTTACTTTCCATGGAATTTTATTTTAGTTACCTATAAATAGGCCTCATGTATTAGATATTTTAACTTGGGATGAATAAAGATTGATTGGCTTCTTCCCTCTACAGGTTTCTTCTCCTTCCTCTATTCCTCTTCTCTTCTCCCCTAATTTCTTCTTTTTCTTCCCCTATCTTCTTCTATTCTCTTCTTCCCCTATTCTTCTTCTATTCTTTTCTCTCTTCTCTTCTTCTTCTCTTCTTCTCCCCTTTCTTCTATTTCTCTTCCCTGCTCCTACATCAAATTTGGTATCAGAGCATAGATCCAAGTTGTCCTAGTTGTTCCATCCGTCCAACGCTTCCCCAACAATAATACAATTGTGTTGCAGATTTCCGGGCATCTTCCAACCGATTTTACATCACCTTCACCCGTGACCCAAAACATCAGTCCTAAACCAGCCCTACTTTGCAGGTTTCTAGGTGAAACCCAATTCCAAAGCCCAATCCTCTTTTATGGCTGAACGACCCCAAATCAGTCCCTTGAAAATCAGCACTACTACCAAGAATTTGTGGGCTGTTTTCTGACCAAACCCATCCCCTTTTATAACAGCCCCTTAGAACCTTGAAACCCTCTCCATCTTTTACCTTGAAAACTAGTCGTGCCGCTGCCATCATCCCGGATAGATCCTCGCCGCTGCCTGATCCGCCATCTTTTCTGGCGAGTTGGTTGTGAGCAGGAAGAAAGTCACGATAGTTTCCATTTAAAGAGTTCATTCCCAAAAAGGCAACTTGCCTATTCTAAACAAGTAGTTTTCTACTCAAAGGCAACTTGCCTTGGTTTCTTTTGATAGCTTTCCAAGTTTATATGGTTACTTACTGTGTAAGTCAAGTGACTTACACAATAAGCTTCTTATACCAACCCCTTTCTTTCTCCCTTGGGCACCCGTTCTATTACTAAACTTAAATATAAAGAGAAGCCCCACCTCTTTTACCCTTGGGCACCCCCCATTTTAATTCAGTCATGTGCCAGTTCTCTTGTCACAAGAACTTTCACGATCCTGATGTACAGGGTGAGTGGGAAAAAAGAAAAAAAAAAGAGAAAAAGAAGGAAAAAAAGACAAAAAAAGTATATATTTTTTTCTTTTCTCTTTCCCTATTCTCTTTATCTCTCTACACTTTCTCTCTCCATTTTGTCCCTACCCCATCTCTATTTTCTCTCTCTTCAGCCGGGTAATTTTCGCTCGAAATTTGCCTTTGCCGTTAACACGAAAGTTGTTCGTGACAACTTTCAGAGTCTATCTAGTCTATTAGTAGCAGCCCACAGTTAGCGCAACCACTACTTCGAGTAACTTTTGGCATCATCCGTCCGTTTTGGTCCGATCGCAGATTCGAGCCATCCAAGAGTCCGATCTGACATCCGTGAAAAGCACTGTGTTACATTTGACATGACAGATAGATCAGACGGTTAATTTCATTTTTCGACACCGATCCCAATGGCTCCACCTGTTCCATATTTTGATGGATACGAGGATCGATATTTTTCTGAACCACGGTTCCATATTTCTATGGTGATGATGACTACGACTATCCCTATGGAGATTTCGAGGATGCGTTTCTAGAATGTGTCAAGGCACTTAATGCATATCATAAGTACTATGGTTATGATCATCAAATAACCATTCGTTGTGTCAAGGATATAGTATGTAGAGACGCCAGGTCGAAATGACGATTCTTCGTGCTAGAGCGCAGTGATTTAGGCAAGCCACCATTCTGCCTATGGGAAGAAGTTCGTTATGAATTTATTAAAACTTATGGATATCATTATCAACAATGATTGAAACATGAGCGAGCAACGTATAAACAAAGATTGATGCGTGAAGAAGCCGCTCGACGTACACAAGAAGCCGAAATTAAAGCAGCCACTATATACCAAGAGCGTCGCACGCCTGAGTCGGATTTGTAGAGCCGCTTCACTACTTCCCCTGTACTACTTGTTGATGATATTATTGAGGAACAAGATGCTAGTGTTGATGAGTTCATTATAGTTGAGTCCTTAGTTATGTCAGATACTGAGTCCATGATGACAGATACTAAGTCAGAGATGTCTGATATAGAGCAAGAGAGTCCAGTGATTGATGAGGCCGACGTCGACGAGCATGACGATTCAGAGATTTCCCCAGCACCAGTTGTCGAGCATCTAGAGAGACAGCTTGACACTTCCACAGTTGAGACAGTTATTTTGGTAGAGCCATGTGATGCTGATTCTTTGACAGAGTCGACCGAGGACCGTCATGTGTAAGAGCTTGATCAGGAGGTCTTAGCATTTGCAGAGATGGGTTCAACTGGGCCAGATGAGACTACAAAAGAGCGTATTATTGACAAGTTTTGTCGAGGCTTGCTAGAGATTGACCTTATAGAGCATGGATTGATGCTTCCCTTGACCATCACTCCAGCCCAGGAGGAGTACATTGCTATCTTTCCAGCTAGCTTATTTCTTCAGAGCAGTTTGTGTTCTTCTGATTTTACACGGTTGATTTCTTCCCTCTTGTTCTGCCGGCATTTCAGATGTTTCTCACGGTTATCACGTGCATTATACATGAGAGAGTTTGATGTGTTACTACTTTTATTGCTCGAGTTGTTCATCTGCATATTTGATCCAAGTGGACTAGAACTCGAGGTTGAGTTCTTTTCATGCGGGGGAGAATGATGCAGATAGTAGGCCAATAAGTGGCATATTTGCTCATTAGGATTTATTTCTATCTTTTTTAATTTCTAGGATTCTTATTTAGATGTTATTTAATTTCTAGGATTTTATTTTCCATGTTATTTAGATTTAGGGCTTTTATTTACTTTCCATGGAATTTTATTTCAATTGCCTATAAATATGCCTCATGAATTAGAGATTTTAACTTTGGATGAATAAAGATTGATTGGCGTCTCCCCTCTACAGGTTTCTTTTCCTTCCTTTATTCCTCTTCTCTTCTCTCCTAATTTCTTCTTCTTCTTCCCCTATTCTTCTTCTACTCTTCTCTCTCTTCTGCCGATTTCACAGATCCAGGAGGGGTATGTTGCTATATTCCCAGTCAGTCTTCTTCTCCGGAGGAGTTCGTGTTCTTATGATTCTACGTTGGCGATTTCTTCCCTAACACTTCACCAGCATTTCAGAAGCTTCGCACGGTTATCACGAGCCTTAGACATCAGGGCTGCCTTCGACCGATTACTCCTACTGCTTCAGTTGATCGGTTACATATTTGATCCACGTGGACTAGAACTCAAGGGCGAATTCTTTTCAAGTGGGGAGAATGATGCAGATAGTAGGTTAATAAGTAGCATATTTGCCCATTAGAGATTTATTTTCCATGTTATTTAGTTTCTAGGATTTTATTTTCGTGTTTTTAGTTTTTAGGGCTTTTATTTATTTTCCGTGGAGTTTTATTTCAATTGCTTATATATAGGCCTCATGTATTAGGAATCATAACTTTTGGATGAATAAAGTTAATTTGCTTCTCCCCTCTACAAGTTTCTTCTCCTTCCTCTATTTCTCTTCTCTTCTCCCCTAATTTCTTCTTCTTCTTCCCCTATTCTTCTTCTATTCTCTTCTTCCCCTACTCTTCTTCTATTCTTTTCCTTCTATTCTTATTCTTCTCCTTTTCTCCCCTTTCTTCTATTTCTCTTCCCGGTTCTACATCATTCCCATTTGCAGTTTCTTAGGTACCATTATTAATAAATAATAATATAACCTTCTAATGTTGCTTGGTATTTCCATATTTTAGGTTTCGACATGATTCATATTTGCACTTGTACACACCTTATAAGTTGCAATAACACATCTTCAAATTTCTTTTACTTCGGATTTGCATGTCTTTGGGCACTGTCATGCACATGCAAATCCTACATAGGAATAATATTCAAGGAACAAACCATCGAATACTGCTATGAATACGATATTAGTTTGATGGGATGTTGGTAATGAACATACAGAACTTCTGTGTAAATTCTTTCTTGAGCAGGATTATTGGGCAAGTGGCATTTACTGGAAAGCATCAGTGGATTTTTGCAGATAAACCTGCATCTAGTTCCTTATCATCATATAAGGTGAGGGACTGTTACTTGGTTGAATATCATTTTAAGCTTCACATGTATTCTTGGTCATCAACTCATCATTAGCCGATATTTTTTTTATCATTTTTTTTTCATCAATAAAGAATTGCTACTCTTTTGATTTACGTGAGTCTCAGTACTCCGATGGATGGCAGGCTCAATTTTCAGCTGGGATCAAGGTGTGCTTTCTCTGTTTATTTATTGTTTGAAAAGATAATTTATGGTTGTACTGAGAGCTTCCATTTATAAATATACTTTCTTTCTGTAGACCATCGCTATAGTAGCTGTTGTTCCGCATGGAGTTGTACAACTTGGTTCTTTATCTACTGTAAGTAAAACAGTATCCAAACAGCAGAGTTGGTAATTGCTTATCACTGCCACTTTTGACTTGCTGCTTGTAGAGTTTGATGTGCCTTGACAATTCAAAAAGTTTAAACTTTTCTAGCTTTTAGGGACTTGTTTTTCCCTTGAGTGTTTTCTTTTCTTTGATATGAAGAACGTCCAATTATTCATGCATCACTGCTCTTCGTATCTGAAGCTGAGGGGCCACAGGAGTTGCAAGTGGCATCCAAAATCTCCCACTCCATCTCCTACTATGCATTTTATTAGGTGTGCAGCTCGGGTCGGGTTGGATCGGGTTGAGGGTGGGCAACCCTATCCCAACCCAAGATGGCATTCCCTCAACCCTAACCCAACCCAACCCAACCCAACCCGAGCCTTGGGTCGAGGATGGTCAACCCTAACCCAACCAGCCACTAAGTCTCTCAACCCCAGCCCAACCCATCTAACCTGAAATTGGGTCTGGTTGGGTTCTGGTTCATCCAGGGAACATAAAAATACAAGAGAAAAACATAACCCAAAAAAAAATCAAGATAATATTAGAGGACGGAGGTCGTGTTCGGGCTGTTAAGGCCTCAACTGTAATCACACCCGAAATTAAATCTGGTTGGCTTTTCCCAACCCTAACCCAACCCAACCCGAGGAAATGCCAACCCAAGCCAAGCCAAAATTGGGTTGAAGCTGTCGGGTT
Organism: Tasmannia lanceolata; assembly: GCF_043159265.1. NCBI lineage: Eukaryota > Viridiplantae > Streptophyta > Magnoliopsida > Canellales > Winteraceae > Tasmannia > Tasmannia lanceolata. The sequence goes on along the minus strand of NW_027518684.1, from coordinate 27,485,244 downwards.
CGGGTTGAGCCTGACCCAAGTTGCACCCCTACATTTTATAGAACTCTTACATAGGAATCTCTACACAACATTAACTACACATAGGAATATCTACTCAACATTAACTACTACAATTCTCTACACCACAAGAACCACAACTTACTAGACTTAGTTAATGAAATACAACTCACTAGGCACTAGTTAATGAAGAACAACTTACTGAACCTCTTAATGAAATGCAACTTTCTGAACCTCTTAATGGAATACACCTTACTGTGACTAATAAATGAGGTAGTTGTAGAAAAAGTCTTCCAAGCATTCATTCAAGATAACCATGGGAACTCCACCCAAGCCACCTAGTCGTGACATGGTTGGCATGTTGGCACTGCATCATCTCCAGGTGGAAAAGATCGTCAATGACTTCGTCTCTGGGGGCGTTACTTAAGAAAACCTGGGGGGGGGGGGGGGGGGGGGGGCGCTCATTAGCTCCCTTGTAAGCATTAATTGAGATCTCTCCTTCTGTAGAAGATGGGTGGGCAATAGGACCCTGGAACCTCTGAAGTAAATGGGGATGAAGATCCCACCACATCTTTTTTTTTCTTTTGCAACAAATCCCACCACATCTCTTCGGTGTATCCCTTTTTCTCCTTGGTGAGTGCATCTCAACTTCTCTCAAAATGCTGACATGACATCGTTATATGCTCCTCTATTAGAGTTGCTACACCGTTTCAAATCGGATACTAGGGAGATCGCTCAGAGTGAGATGCTACTACTCTAGGAGGCTTTGCATTGGCTCTCTTGTTTGGCTCCCGTTTGATGTAGTTATACACTATCTCCAGCTATGGAAGATAATCTTTTCCTAAGACTTGAACCCTCTGAAGCTCAAGATCATGGTTCAGTCCAGTCAGGAACTCGAATATTCCTCTTTCCTCTGTCTGTCATACATTTCGTAAATAATCGGAGCATTGAGTTGGTAATGATCCAACTCTTCTCATTTGCTCATGAGTCTTGTAATATTCCCTAACTGCCATCCCCTCGAACAAGATTTTCTATTTCCTAGTATAGCTGATACTGTAGAGCAATACTGCTTATAAGAATGTGCTTGCTATTATATCACACAGTACTCAAGTTTTGTGAAGAAATAGCAGACCGCTAATGATACTTAGTTGCATGGAATGTTACATGATCGCAAGTTTTCTTAATCTCACTCTCATACTTGGGATCATCAACCTTTGGTTCTTTTATTCTTCTATTTTCCAAATAGTTCGATCAGTCCTACGATCGTGATCTAGAATCCAAGATGGTGTATCTGACCACTTGGGTCTGACGGGGACTCGATATGGTAGTAGAACTGCCAATGATATACTTCAGCCATTATCTAGCCCTAGGCCCCCACAAGAAAGATGCACAAAATTTCTGGTAGGAGCTGAAGGTGGAGAAGGGATCTCATCAACCTTCAGGGAGGTCATTTCCTGAGAAGAGGATTCGACAGGATCCATAACAACAACCAACAACAATTGGCAACCACAACGATAATGGTGAGGACAACGAACAGCAAGTAACCTCCAACACACGGGAAATCAACAACTACCAACACAATATCAATCCACCATTAATAAGAATGTCATGAATCATCCGACAACCACCAACAAGGATTCACCACCTCCAGCCAAGAACTACTAATAACAACCACCACCAACAACAAAGATCATTCACCAAACCGAGGATACCGGCACCACTACCAATGAAGTACCATAAACACAAGGGCACCGCCAAATAACAAATAACATCACCAAACAACCAAGAATCATCAATCGCAGAACAAATGACCACCAACGAGCCGTCAACAATTACCAACAACTCCACCACCGACAATAACTAACAATAATTACCAACAACTCCACCACCGCCAACAACCAACAATCATCACCACCGACAACAACCGACAATCACCACCACCAACCAACCACCAACAATCACTTTCGAAGACTTCAAAAGGCGGTTCTGGGACAAACAAAGGGTCTAGTAAACCCAATAAACATATGAGAAGGAAAGAAGGACCAGCAACCAATGTCCCGGAACCAAAAAGGGATAAAAGGGAAGAGGAAATGAGTTTAGAACATAAATAAAGAGTGGATTAGGGACTGACTTGAAAGGAACACGAAATTAAGAGATGATTTCAACACAAGATTAAAAGAAAATTGATTTGAAAGAGGGGTCTCTGGTTAGGGTTGAAAGAAAATCACATTTAGGAACTTTAGGGTTAGGGTTTTAATTCCAAAAAAAGGGATTGGAATAGGAAAATAGTGAAAAGGGTTGGGCGAAATTGATTGGGAGGGCTATTGAGAGGGGTGGCTAGGGTTGGAGGAGGGATGAAAGGGGTGGCTAGGTTAGAATGAGAGAAATGCAAAAAGGAAGGTTGCGGCTAGGTTTAGGGTTGAGGGGGGCGCGTAGGGCTAGGACAATGGTTAGGTTTGTGTGGAGGAAGAAGATTAGGGAGATAAGAATAGGTGTAGGGTTTATTGAAAAACCCAAAGGGTTAGGGTTAGGTTTGGTTCGGCTAGGGTTGAGAGATCCAAGAAAAGATAAAATAGAGGAAAGAAGAACACTACGAGGTACCTTAAGGAGGGAGGATCACTTCCACCTTTGGCTCTGATACCATGTTATTTTCTTACATGATGATGATGAAATAGAGAAGAGAAGAGAAGATGAGAGAAGAGAAGGAGTGGAGAAGTGCGTGAAAGAGAATTGTCTGCTCTCTCCCACAATTATACACACACACACACATACATAAATATATATTACAACGATAGAAATACCCTTAATGCCATGAATACGTCCAACAGATGCTTTAAATATTGATTGGGTGTAAGAAAAAAAAATCATATCTTTGCTTGATTGACACCTTTTTTGCTTGATTTGTTTGCTCGATCATGTAAGTAAAAACAAGTAGTAGAAGGAAACAAAGGGAAGACCAGAAATAAGAGAGGAAGGAAAACAAATCGTGGAAGTGAATCTATTCCAGTGTGATAGCTCCTTTCTTTTATGCACTTAACATATAAGATATATATTACAAAAACCCAAAGGGTTAGGGTTAGGTTTGGTTCAGCTAGGGTTGATAAATCCAAGAAAAGATAAAAAAGAGGAAAGAAGAACACACTACGAGGTACCTTAAGGAGGGAGGATCACTTCCACCTTTGTCTCCGATACCATGTTATTTTCTTACATGATGATGATGAAATAGAGAAGAGAAGGGATGGAGAAGTGCGTGAAAGAGAATTGTCTGCTCTCTCCCACAATATTATATATATATATATATATATATATATATATATATATATATAGAGAGAGAGAGAGAGAGAGAGAGAGAGAGAGAGAGAGAGAGAGAGAGTTCCTACACACATGTGTAGATAAGTTATCTACACACTAGCTTAAAATACAGTGGGGGCCACATTATTTGGGTGATCCAAACCATTCATTTTTAAGGCCCTCACATAGATAGGGTGTCCACAAAAAATCAGATCCATAGGATCATCCTAACCATTCGAACTGTGGAGGCAAAAAATGGACTAATTTGTGAAGGTTTAAAGACATCCATTTTACCTCCACAAATCGTAGGGTTGGGATGATCCTATGGATCTGATTTTTTGTAGATAGCCTATCTATGTGAGGGCCTTTAAAATGGATGGCTTGGATCACCCAAACAATGTGGGCCCCCACTTTATTTTAAGCTAGTGTGTAGAGAACTCTCTACACGTATGTGTAGGAACCGTTTTCTCATATATATATATATATATATATATATATATATATATTACAATGATAGAAATATATATATATATATAAAGATATATATTACAATGATAGAAATACCCTTAATGCCATGAATACGTCCAACAGATGCTTTAAATATTGATTGGGTGTGAGAAAAAAAAAATCATATTTGACCGGTTTGCTTGATCGACACCTTTTTTGCTTGACTTTTTTGCTCGACCGTGCAAGTGAGAACAAGTAGTAGAAGGAAAGAAAGGGAAGACCAGAAATAAGAGAGGAAGGAAAAAAAATCGTGGAAGTGAATCTATTCCCGTGTGCTAGCTCCTTTCTTTTATTCACTTAACATATAAGATATAAATTACAAAAATGCCCCATCACTTAATAAGTAAACCAAGGTTTTAAATTTTGGTTTCGGTTTCCACAGAAACGGAAATGTCCCCGTTTCGGTTGGAAATTTCTTTGGAAATCATGTAAAATCACATAAACATATGGAAACTATTCAACGTATTCTGACCTCCATTGGAGAAGAGATGAATAAGAGAAGAGGTGGAAGAGAAATAGAGAAAAGATAGATCTATCTCTCCCTTTCATAATATGTATTGTATATTCATGAGACTAGGGTTACATGCGATAAGACAAGAATGCCCCTCATCGGGTACTCTAATTATACCGCTCCTCCAACGCTCCCCCTCGGAGTGCATATATCATACAACCCCATCTTGTTACAAATGTTAGTCAACTTCAACATTCTAAGAGATTTAGTAAACACATCAGCTAACTGATCTCCTGATCCAGCCCAATCTTTACTGTACATATCTCCCCACTCTGTATCTTCCGACTAATAAAATGGCAATCTACCTCAATGTGTTTAGTCCGCTCATGAAAAACTAGGTTTGAGGCAATGTGAACACTAGCTTTATTATCACACTACAAGTCTAGAGACGAAGAGGGAATACCAATTTCAGACATAAATGACTTTAACCAGGTCTACTCTCCATAGATATGTGCCATTGCTCAATACTCAGCCTCTGCACCAGATCTAGCCACTACATCCTGCTTCTTGCTTCGCAATGACACTAAGTTTTCCCCAACAAATGTGCAATATCCTGTAGTTGATCGTCTATCTTCAGAAGACCTTGCCCAGTCTGCATCGGTGAATCCTTCAAGGTTCAAGCGGTCATGTCTCTTAAAGAACAATCCTTTATCGGGAGCCTTCTTCAAGTGTCAAACAATTTGGGTAACTGCAGCCCAATGAGGTGTACGTGGTGAGCTCATAAACTGACTCATAACTCCCACTGCAAAGGAAATGTCTTGACTAGTCCCTGTCAAGTAGATAATTTTACCAACTAGCCTCATGTATCCACCTGGATCCTCTGACAAATCCCCTTGATCAGGATAAAGCTTCATATTAGGATCCACAAGCACTTCAGCTGGCTTCACTCCCAAAAAACAAGTCTCTTCTAGTATGTCCAGCACCTATTTCCTCTGAGACAAGGACAGTCCTCCTTGTGAATAAGCTACCTCAACTCCAAGAAAGTATCTAAGGCGGCCAAGATCCTCAGTGCAAATTTTTTTTTCCTGAAGGAATGCCTTTAGTCTTTGAATACCTTCCCTATCACTTCCGGTGATGATAGTATCATCTACTTAGAGAATCAAGAAAATACACCCATCACCTGAATGAGAGCTAAACACTGAGTGATCAACTACATACTGCCTCATGCCAAATCTCAGAACAGCTTCACTAAATCTCCCAAACCACGCTTTTGGAGATTATTTTAGCCCATAGATGGCTTTACGCATACCGATATCTAATTCTCCCCTGAGCGACATACCCTGGAGGTTGCTTCATGTAAACTTCTTCGTCGAGATCACCATGTAGGAAGACATCTTTGACATCAAGCTGATAAAGTGGCCAACTCTTATTCACAGTTAATAGGATCATAATTCGCACAGAAGGAATCTTGGCAACTGGGGAAAATGTCTCAGTATAGTCGACTCCAAAAGTTTGGGTGTAACCCTTTGCTACCAATCATGCCTTTAACCTTTCAACTGTTCCATCTGGCACGTACTTGACTGTATACACCCAACGACAACCAACTGTTTGTGCACCAGGGGGTAATGAAACCAGATCCCATGTATGATTAGAATGTAGGGCATCTATCCCTATATCTATGGCAGCATGCCAACTTGGATGAGCAAGAGCCTCTCCAGTAGACCTCGGTAAAGTAACAGAAGATAACAAAGACAAAAATCCACGATAAATAGAAGAAAGCCGATCATACGAAAAAAATGAAAAATCGGGTGAGCAACCGTACAGGAACGTGTACATGAAGCTACCGGAGAATCAACAGAAATGAAGGTAGATGGAACATCATTTACCTGGGAAGGACGTATGGATCTTCCCGGCTGAGAGGTTGATGGTTCGGGTGAAGGAGGGTGGACGGTCTGTTTAAGCCCACAGGTATCAACCTGCAGTGGAGAGGATGTAGGATCCATGGAAATAGGGGGAATAGAAAGAGGTAAGCGAGTGGCATCGGCAACACCATCTGCAGATGAAGAGAAGTACAGGGTGGACTCAAAGGTGACATCCGTAGAAACATACAGCTTGCGTAAACGAGGATTGTAACATTTATAACCTTTCTGAGTATGAGAATAGCCTAGAAATACACACTTTTTTTGCACGGGGATCCAATTTGTCCAAACCAGGAGACATGCTATGAACAAAACAGACACAGCCAAACACACGAGGAAGCAAAGGAAACAGATCGCTAGAAGCATGTAAAGCACATAATGGGGAATGATTGCCCTAAGACAGACGACGAAAGACAATTAGCCAAAAACCAAGTAGTTAGACAATTAGCCCAAAAACAGAGAATGGGGAGTGATTGCTCAAGACAGAGGACAGAAGACAATTAGCCCAAAAACAAGCAGTTAGAACGTCACCTCACCAAAAAACTTTAGGAACCCTCATTTGAAACTTATGAGTTCGATTCATATCTAAATGTTAGCGAAGTTTCCTCTCGGCTACACCATTTTATTGGAAGGTGTAGGCACAAGATGATTGATGCAAAATACCATGATTATCCAAGAATTCCTGAAGTCCATTACAAAAAAAGAAATACTCACGTGCATTATTAGTGCGCAAACACTTAAGATTAGAATGATATAATGATTATAAATTTCAGCATAAAACTTATGAAATGCAGTAAACACTTCAGAGCGATCTTTTATTAAAAATAGCCATGCCATTCTACAGAAATCATCAACGAAAACAATGAAATATTTGAAACCAAACAACGGCATAGGCCCTTCAAGGTAGCCATTCTTCTTGTTTGCCCGATATCCTTTGAAGACCGAAGATACATCATAGGCCTGCAACCTTAGGCTCCATACTATTCCATAAGAGTGTCTCAGTCACAGCGTCCTCCTGTTGCCACTTAGCATAAGACTTGTCGTCAACATGTGGGGGATCCTTTTCGATATAGTCAAACTTGCCACGGGCGAGAAGCAATGTTCAACTGCCATCCATCACGGCGGATGGTTTGAGCCATCCAGTTTTGATGGATGTCATCTGAATATTCTGAAACTCCGTAGTAGTTGGGGCAAGAGAACTATTAGAAGCATTAGGAGCATCCATAAGCAAACAAACCACAAACAAAGGCAAACACAAACCTCAACGATGAAATTGGTGGCAACAAAGGAGGGTGGGGCGGCTAGGGTTGGGATGGGTTTGGGGTTTTTTGAGTGGTGGTGGTGGTTGTTTGGGGAAAGGGGTGGGCTGCACTGTTAAGATTAGGTTTAGGGTAAAAAAGGAAAAAAAAGAAAAGAAGATGAAAGGAGAAAAGAAGGCGGCACACTATTCCGGAATCAGAATCCTTGGCTATGATACCATGTTCAACGTGTTTTGAGCTCCATTGGAGAAGAGAGAGAGAGAGAAGAGAGGAAGAAGAGAAGAGGTGGATTAGAAAGGGAGAAAATAGAGATCAATCACTCTCCCTATCATAATAAGTATTTTATACTCATGAGACTAGGGTTACATGAGATAAGACAAGAATGCCCCTAATCTGGTACTCAAATTACACCGCTCCTCCACCGGAAACATAGCGGGATACCATATCAGTATGCATTACCTAATTACATTTATATAAATTGCATATGAAATGTGGTGCATGTATTATGTGTAAATATGTATATAGATGATGTGAAATTTGGTATGTACTGAATTATCGGACATTTTAAAAAATGCATGCCTCTAGATGTTCGATATTTTTAAAACATTACGGATGATTGTCTTGCTTATATGATGGTTTGTAAGTGCGTATTTGTGCCTATTTTAGCATTTCTTGCAGTTTCATCTTTAATTTCTAAGATTTTCATTCATGCATTTCTTTTGTTTCAGTTTCGGCTTCATTGGGGATGGAGAAAGAAACATTTCAGGTGTCGATTTCCATGGAAATTTAAAATCGATGTAAACAATAGAGAAAACATAAAATAATAACACTACATATTCCTACTCGTGCATAGTGAAAAAAGAACCTATAAATGCCCTTACATGAGTTGCCTTAGAAGATTGTGACGTGCAGGAGCCCTGGCTCTAGGTGAGCTAGGCGCCAGACAAGGCTAGATACCTCATTCAAGCCTGCTTAAGGGTGTGCCTACGTGAGACCAAGGTTTTAAATTTCGACCGAAATCCGAAAATTTCGGACCGAAATTTCGGGTTTCAGTCAACCCTGAAATCGAAATTGGGTAAACTTGAAACGGTACAAAATTTCGATTCCCTGAAATTTCGAATTTTGATCTTTAATTAATATTTTCCGTTCGAGATCTTGTACGAGATAAAATATTATTTGATTTGATTTTGTTAGATTTCGACTGAAATTTCGGTTTCGGTGAGGGACGAAACGCATTCCGAAACTGAAATTTGAAACCTTGCGTGAGACCCTTCCTAAACGACTTGGGCGCCTCAGAGGGACCCCGTTCAGATCACTATTTGTATTTGAGTCCAACTTGCACTACATCTTCAAACTCAGTTTTTCTAACTAAAACTTGAAGATTTCAATTTTGGTCATGTTTTTAAATTTCGGATGCTACCGAAATGAAATCCACTTGGCTTTGGAAAAATGCAAGATTCCGCCTGAAATTTAGAGATTTCGTCCAAAACAAGTAACTTTTCAGATAAAAAAAGTGAAGAAACTGCCAAAATGTGGACAGTTCGATAGAAACCGTAGCAAAAATCTACTCCACATACAAAAAAGATAAGAACGGGATTCCTTAAAGTTATTTCTTAAAAATGATAAAGATAAAATGAAAAATCAGCGTTGAAGAATCTTACATGTACTTCGTCTGTGATTCTGTACCCAAATGTTTTCGTAATTTTACAAGTTTTTGGTCGAAATTTCGTACTAAAGCGGAAATATTTTTGTTTCGGTGATGATTGAAGGCGGCTCAGTGCACGAGGCTCCTGCCATTAAGGGGTCTGGGGAGGGCTAGATGTACGCAGCCTTACCCCTGCTTTGCAGAGAGGCTGTTTCCGTGACTCGAACCCGTGACCACCAGTTCACAATGGAGCAACCTTACCGTTACTGAAATTTAAAACCTTGGTTTTGGTCTGTGTTAGAAATGGAGTTAGGGTTAGAGAGGAAGAAGAAGAGTAGAGAAGATGAAGAGTCTCCACTAAGGAGCTCCCTCATGTAAATGATGTAAATATAGGCCCAACTAAGGAAACATGTGTACAATGACTATAATACCCTCTAACTCACAAGTAATGCCAAAACTACCCTTACACATTATTCACCACTCCCCCTCAAGCTGGATTGTACAAAGAAAACTACAATAAACAACTAAAAGAACCATACAACAAAAAGATACAACAAAAAGGATAATCATCTCATACACACAGCTAGCTTGGTACAACACGCCTCCTCAAGTTGGTGTGGTGAATACACAATGAAAAGTAGTAATGGCCATAGTGAACACAGCATCAAGATCAACAACCATAAAAAAGGAGCAGCTCTCGCCTAATAAATCTGCGGACCACAAAGGATCAAACAGAGGCACGTCGGCAGGGAAATAACAACAATCCATCGAGCAAAATAAACACCAAAGGCACGCACATGCGCAACAACGAAGTACCACGAGCAGAGACACCAGCTAAACAGCACAACGCTAATAGAAGAACAACCATCAGAAAGGTGATCGGAGCCAACCAACGATGGGGGACACCGTTGTCTTGAGAAAGATAGCCAATCAAAGATGGGAGGCACCATCGCTTGGAGAGAGATAACCAACCAACGATGGGGGACCCACTGCTTGGAGAGACAAGGTCGACGGGGGGACATTGTCGCGTGGAGAGATAACCAACCAACGTGGGGGACATTGTCGTCTGGAGACATGCCCGGCGACATCACGTTGCTTGAAGAGATAACCAACCAATGACAGGGGACACCATCGTCTGGAGAGATATGGTCGACGGGGGACATCGTCGCCTAGAGAGATATGACCGACCAACGATGGGGGACACTGTAGTCTGGAGAGATAAGATCGACGACGGACAACACGTCGCCTGAAGAGATAAGGCCAAAAGCCACTATAGCGACCGAGCATATAGCCAGACAATGAGAGGTGGATTGCAACGTAAACATCGATGAGTGTGTAAAACTACGCAAGGAAACTACACATACGTGTAGAAGCACCAACAAAAAGGATGCGGAAGAAACTAACTAAGAAACGAATCACCAACAACACAAAGAACTAATTAATCAACCAAGAATGGTGAAGAACATCAACTAGAAAAGACAACAAGACTGAATAGGAAGAACAACCACCAGCACGAACCACCAAACAAAGGCTAACAAGGTGGCGATACTACATCATGTGGAAGGAGACTACAACAACATGATAACAAAAGACAACTCAAGCCAACACTAAGACAACACGCCATCCATGGAACTACATGGGGTCTTCAACAATCCCCACAAGTTGAGGCCGAGGGCCTTCAACTTGCAGTGAAAAGAACACAACCAAGGCACAACACCTCTCTTAGACATGTGATCAAACACTTGGTGTGCGCCTTAAAGAACAACACAAAGGCATATAAGCCAAAAAAAATATAGAAAAGGGAAAATAAAGGCTTAGGGTGGAGTTTTGGGAATGGAAATGATTTTGGGGAGTAGATCTAAATAAAGACAAAGGCCATAGAAGCCAAAAAAAAAAATAGAAAAGAGAAAATAAAGGGTGAGGATGGAGATTTGAAAATGAAAAAGGGCTTTGGGGTTGAGATTGGGGGAGAATGTGGAGGTTTGAGGCAAACCGAGAAAGAAGAATATGAGATTTGTTTCTTTTTCTTTTTATTTTTATTTTTGTGTTTTTGGGAGCATGCCAAAAGAGAAAGCGAGGATTTGGGAGTACGTCAAAGGAAGGAAAAAGAGTGCAGGGTTTATGTTTGCGCAAATGCGCTAATGCGAGAGAGAAGGGGTTTTGCGAGAGGGACAAATAGAGTGATTTCCGAGAGAGCGAGATATGAAGAGAGATTTGAGGGACGAGAGAGAGATTTTCGAGAGTGAAATATGGCAAAGTTGGGTTTTATGGAAAATAAAAAAAAGGAGGTTGGACTGAGAGATTTTAGGGTCTCCTTTTTTACGGGGGGAGAGAGAGAGAGAGAGAGAGAGAGAGAGAGAGAGAGAGAGAGAGAGAATCTAGGGAGAGATTTTAGGGATTTTGAAAACAAAAAAGGAAAACCCTTGCGCAAAATACCGTGGGGGGAGAGATGCGCAAGATTTGGTTTTGCGCAAACCCAACTGAAAAAAAGGAAAAAGAAGAGGCTGTGATAGAGAGAGATTGGCGCGTGAGAGTGAGAGAGAAAATGTCGTGGATGGAGGGAGATGGCTCTTCTTTGTTCCTTCTTCCTTTTTGATGATAAGACCTAAAGCTTTGATACCATGTTAGAAATGGGGTTAGGGTTAGACAGGAAGAAGAAGAGTAGTAGAGAAGATGAAGAGTCTCCACTTAGGAGCTCCCTCATGTAAATGTACATATAGGCCCAACTAGGGCAACATGTGTACAGTACAATACCCTCTAACTTACAAGTAATGCCTAAACTACCCTTACACATTATTCAACCGTGTGTATAGTCAAACCTCGTCGAGTTAATGAAAATTTGATGAGTTTTTGCAATACTGAATCGAGTTTTTTCTTGGATTTTAAATATCAACTTACAGCCTTACAGGTACTACTGGACTTGAGTCTTGATTGAGTCAATTAAAATTCATAATTCTTTTACGAAGTCTAGGAGATAGAATGCATTCGGGAACTAGCGTATCATAATGATTTTCAATCTACATGTCATGATCTTTTCTCATAGAATAAGCAATGATAATAATCTAGCCAAGGTTTTGAATTTCAGTTTCGGTTTCGGTCGCTACGGAAATGGAAACGTTGGATTCGGTTTGAAATTTCGTTGTAAATCTTGTAAAATCAAGAAAACATAATGAAACATATGCAAAACGTAAAAATTGAAGATAAACTTTGGGAGAAATGCTAGAATAAGCACAAATACACACTTAGAAAATCTTGCAAAGCATTTTAAAATTCCAAAATTACCCTTTGCCCCCGTCCCCCTTTCTTAAATTTCCTTATTTTCATAAAGGGGGGAAAATGACTTTAATGCAATTGTTTTACCCTTTCAGTCAAAACACAATTCAGCAGTCCCTTCCCAATATCGCAATTGGTCCCTTTCAAAACATGTTTGAAGAAACTCCTAGTTTTAGGGATTTTTTCAAAATCCGTTTCTTTGTGTTTTCTCAGCTCATGGAGATTTTTTAGGGATTTTTAGAGATTTCGTAGATTTTGGTATGCTTTTCTCTCTATCTCCATTTCAATCTCTGAATCTTCATCTCAATCTCTCTCAATCTCACCGTGTCTTGGTCTTTCTCCCTCTCTCGGTCTCTCGGATCTCTATCTCAAGTTCACACAGAAGTTTTCAAGTGATTTTTCCTTCTTTTCCTTGCCTAAGGTACTCTCTCTCTCTCTCTCTCACACACACAGATTTTCTCTAGACATTACCAAGGCTGTTCTGATGTGGATCCAATATAAATGTGATTTCATATAGTTTGATGGTATCAACTCCTCTAAACTCAGAGCCACAGGAATACAGGATTCATGGTCAAAGCATATTTAGTAGATGGGTTCACTACTGTGGTCTGAACTGCAATCTTGGAAGCAAGCAAATTCTGGGGCATGTTGAGAGTGAACTGGGACTGTGTGGACTCCCCAAACATTGTGTATCCCATTTTAGCAACTCCAGCATACATTACGGTGCACACATTTAGATTTGTGCCATAAGAAACAAGACAAAGTTCACGGTACTCAAGTGATGAAGGGAATCCATTATAAACTTTGAACATTTTCCATCAAAGCTCATCTACAAATGGATTGAATATTGGTGAAATAAACAATTGTGTAATTTCAACAAAATTGCTAAGCCAATAGATCACTTACTCTTCCGTAAAAGAAGCAAAACCATTGTGGGTATACATCATAGATGACAGTGAATGGAACTGGAAACCATTGATTAGATATTCCACAACTCACAATGACCAAAATAAACCGAGAGATATTGCCACTCACAATCGGTTCTCAAAGTCTAAAACAAACAGGGCCTGAGAGAGACAAACATTGAGATAAGTAGCTGGACTTTGACCATTTGCAATGATGAAAAGATTTCAATTTCATAACTACAATTTTTAAATAGCCTTCTGTGTTTTAATCTGTATTTATTGGAATTGGACACTTTGTAATTTCTTCAATTGCAATCATCAGTGAATGAGCTGCAGGTTAGTTAAAATCCACAATAAAATTTAAGGTTCTGGGCTGAGTTCCTATAATTGTTTTTTTTAAAAAAGAAAATTCCTTACCCCCACACCCCAGAGTAAATTCCTGGCTCCGTCCCTATGTCTATATATGTATGTATACATATGTATAATGTATACATACATGTGTGTGTGTGTGTGTGAGGAATGCAGACTCACAGGTACCCTTGGAAAAAATGGGTGAACGGGGCCTTATTGGTCAACGGCCATTTAGGATGACGCAGAAAATCACGATCGTAACTGTCATAAATGCCTATTGACCAATGGGGGCTCCCTTTGACCCCTTTTTCTGCAAGGGTACCTGTGAATCTAGCATTCCTCTCTCTCTCTCTCTCTCTCTCTCTCTCTCTCTAGACACACACACACACACACACACACACACACACGAAGTCCTATAGTAGTTGGGCTTTTGGTATTTGTGGAGCAGAAATGCCCTACAATAGGAATCAAACATCCATGATTCTATTTATTTATTTAATTTTTCTCTTGATCATACGTAATTATCGTGACTAGTGGGGTAGGATTGACCTGCTATAAAGGACCCACTTTTTGAATTTCTGAATGCTTGATTGAGTTTCAAACTTAAGGCAACGGCAAAAACACGTCATACTGCTGCCATGGAATTTTTATGTATGCAGTATTTGCCTCACACCAATTCCTTTACTTCCTGTGTTCTTATCCAGTAAAACATGATTTTATGAATGTGAACTTCCATATGTTGCATCTGTGGAATTATTTTAAGTGATTTGTTGGACATCATTTAAAGCTAATTTCATGTTTCATTTTTTCCCTTTAAGGTCGTGGAGGATTTGAAGCTAGTGAGTCATGTTAAAGATGTATTTGGTTTGCTTCAAAATTCCTCAGCATCATTTCTTTCTGATTATATGAACTATACAATGAGGAATATCATAAATCCGGTAGGTCATATCGCTTGTTTTGGGGATCTCTATTTGGAAAGTCATATTGTTACGAGCCACTGATATAGCTTTCCTTTAAAACAGTCAGAATTATTGGTGGAAAGGTCATCTTTGGAAGTTTCAAATGGTTTCTCATGCACAGAAGGTCAGGTGATGAGCAATCCAGACATTTCTCCTTACTTATTACACTCTTCAGGAAAATACAATGATCTCTCTCAGGATATTATTCCACTACGTGATTTCCATCCAAGGAAGGTAGTTCCTGTGGCTGAACATTTGACATCTGAATCACCAACAACTGGAAATGGTGGAAATGTTAACCATTTGGGCAATACAAATTTGAAAGAGGTAGGGCTGCCAGTTGAGATGCCTAAAGTTGACCATTCTTTGTTGCCTTTGGTCCGTGACTTGCCAACTTGGGATACAAACAACTATGATAGTTTCTTCTTTGTCGAAGATGAGGGGCTGAACTCGCGTAAGCCATTGGATACGCGGCTAAAAAATCATTTAGAGAAGAAACCAAAGTCTCTCACCAATGTAAGTTGTATCGACATTGTGAGGGCTCCCTTAAAGTTCCCTGCTGGTTGCGAGCTACAGGAAGCCCTTGGATCGGCATTTAAGAAAGATGAGGGTGTTCATGTTTGGAGTGAGGCAGGGATGAGAGAGATTGATGGCCTTTATGAGCCTCATGATGGCGTGGTTAGTATCTTGTCAACACCTTCATGTGGGTCAGAACACCTTCTAGAGTCCGTGGTGGCTAATGTTTGCCCTGTTGCTAGTAATTTTGCAAGTGAGAATTCGTTCTGTAAATCTTCCATGTCATTATCCACAGCTATAAATAGACCACAGTCTCCTAACCATATCGAGCATGGTAGCAGTGGAGTAGGTGGACAAATTCAGTCATTTTCTTTCTTGGCTGAAAAGGATAATACTCCAAGCATATGTAGTGGGTTATCAGAGACACAAACAGAGCCAGCTAAACTTAACAGAAGGAGGGCTAAACCTGGTGAAAGTTATAGACCTAGGCCAAGAGACAGACAGCTGATCCAAGATCGTGTTAAGGAGTTGCGAGAGATCGTGCCCAATGGGTCTAAGGTAACTCTTTTCTTAAATAATATTTAAAGGTGCCCTTTTTTTTTTCTTACCTGTGCTGCTCTGAAAATCCGATGTGATTGTGCAGTGCAGTATTGATGCGTTGTTGGAGCGTACAATCAAGCACATGCTCTTTCTACAAAGTGTCACTAGCCATGCTGACAAGCTAAAGCGATTTGCGGAATCAAAGGTATACCTTCCCATGGTTTTAAATTTTGGCAGAAATACTGAAATTTCCGATTCCGTCCGGGACTGAAATTTAAAAAATTTGGCCCAAATAATAAGGTTTTCATTGAAATTTCCACCAAAATCAAAATTGCCACCGAAATTTTGTTTTCGGCTGAGGCCGAAACCGAAACCGAAACCGAAATTTCAATCCTTGTACCTTCCTAATCATTACCTTACTGGCTGGCTCTATCACTCACACATGGGCTTGACATGGAATGGATCAACATTTAGATTTTGAATTATAGTAGATCTTCCAACTTATTCAAAGAAATGTTGCTGGTACATGGAGAGGATCTTCCAACTTATTCAAAGAAATGTTGCTGGTACATGGAGAGTGGTGGGAGGGAATACAATCTAGTAAACAGATGAAGTGTGACAGAACCACCCAGGAAATAGCTGTAATGTTCTGCATTTGTGGTGCAGTTTTTGTTCCTTGTGGGAAAGGTTCCAATTACACTTTTGTCATGCTAGGTGGTGTTTATCAATTAAATCACAGGTATAGTTATTTGTGAGACTGTTCTTTTGGACAAGCCCAAAAAGTATTGATGAAATTACTAAAATATTTGAATTTTGTTAGTGTAGGGTTCGCAACAAATTTCACATGCATGAAAAAGAGAATCACACACATAAAATGTATTGAGATCAAATTTCCCTCTTTGCGAGAAGAGGTTTTATTAATTTTGGTGGGGATCGTACACTTCCGGCTCTATCGGCTGTTAATTACATTTCTTGAAGAAAGAAAACACCTCTGATTATCCATCAAGAGGTTCCTTATCTAAATATAACTTTTGATTATCATCCCAAAAAATAAGCTTTATGGAAACTCTTGGTGAATGCGAGTTTCCTTTAGTACTGGAGAGAGTGAATTTGACTCTATGATGATTTTTGTTTCTGAGTTATTTTCGACTTTTTTGGTAAAATATTCTCACAGAAGAGAGAAACCTTTGAGTCGTCTCAGATGATTTTATTTAGAATCTTTTGTAAGAGAGTTCTCCGCAAGAACTCTCTTGAGTCATTTCATCTTTCTCCTTGATCTCGGCAGAGAAAAGTCTTCTTTTCCTTTTTAGCCTTCTGGAAGAGACTTAATAGGTTTTCTTTATTATTTTTCTCCCGGATCCTGGCAGAGAAAGGTCTTTTTTTCATATTTTTCCCGGATCTCGGAAGAGAAAGGTCCTCTGGCATCTTTCTCTCGTACACCGGAATAGAAAGGTTTTCTGGCATCTTTCTCCCGTGGACAAGAAGAGAAATGTGTTCTGTCATCTTTCTCCCATACACCAGAAGAGAAATGTCTTCTTTCATCTTTCTCTTGTACACCAGAAGAGAAATGTCTTCTGACATCTTTCTCCCGTAGACCGGAAGAGAAAGGTCTTCTGGCATCTTTCTCCTGTACACCGGAAGAGAAATGTCTTCTTTCATCTTTCTCCCGTACACCCGAAGAGAAATGTCTTCTGGCATCTCTCTCCCGTACACCGGAAGAGAAATGTCTTCTTTCATCTTTCTCCTGTACATCAGAAGAGAAGGGTCTTCTGGCATCTTTTTCCTGTACACCGGAAGAGAGAGATCTTCTTTCTTTTGAGTCTCTTGAAAGAGATTCAAAAGTACTTCTCTCCTTTTTAGATGAAGTCTGCAAAAATGGAAAGAGAACTGTTAGTTATGGAAATATTTACATTTTCTTTCTTTCTCTCTTTACTTCGTTTGCTCTTCCTTTCTGTAACCTTTTTTTTTCTTTCCCAGATTAGATCTCTATTTATAGAACTCTCTTGAAGTGGTTCGTAACTGCCACCTCACCCCTTATCTTTTAACTTCACGATCTCCACTTCCCATTTTGTGGGGAGTTACGTAATTTCTTTTTTTTTTAATAAAAAAGTGGATGACTCACTTCTTCCTTTGCGAGAGTTACTTTATTCCTAAAATTTAGGGATTTCTCTTCCCTTAGTCTTAGGCTCCTTTTTTTTGTTCTCTTTATTAAAGTACTTTAAGTTTATATTTATCTTTTTTCACTTTAGGGAATAACGTAATGTGCAGCCACCCCTTTTCTTTCCCTTCTCATTTTACAAAGAGATTTTACTATTATACACTTTTTTATAAAATTTCGAGTCCACCATGTAGTTAGCATCTTTTTTGAAGAAACACATTTACTTCAGAAAGGGGATGTTTATAAATTATTCAGGGATATGTAGCTGTAAACTATGGAGATTAGGATAGGATCTTCTTGTCATCCTCATTTCTGCGTAGTTTATAATTTCAACGGCATGTGTCATTTTATTGAGAAAGTATGTTTGTTTCAGAAATTTCTTCAGTAAATTAGTGAATATAGATGTAATTTGTGTGTACAACAGAGAGAATGAGTTCACTCTACGGCTAAAGAACCAACTATTCTTTACTTTTTGATAAAGGTGACTTTATTGATAGAAAATAAACGTAGCTGATGGGTGGAGGGACAAGGTGTCCCCTCTATGGAAAGAAAGTTACCAACTATTCTTTACTTGAGTAAATGCATGTGGATTTGAAAGAAAAGGTAATTGCTAACGAGATATGAATTTTTTCCTCCCTTCCTCTTGTCATAATTGACACTAAGGCTCCGTTCCTTCCGACGTAAAAATGGACGTAAAATTTGTTTTATGTTTATGGCCGACCCCAACTAGTTTGGGACAAAGGCTTTGTTGAGTTGAGTTGAGTTGAGTGTTCATTTTTACAACATAAAACAAATTATACGTCCATTTTTAAGTCGAAAGGAATGGAGCCTAAAAGGTCCTCCAGAATAATCTGAGTCAACTTATAATTTTCTTCCACTGTAGCTGGATACTTTTTAGCTTTATCTCAGCTGAATTACCCCCGGAATTTATCGCGAAGATCAACTCCCTGTGTTGCTTTTTATTTCATTTGGGATGTCTCATGTGTAAGAAAAGAATTCCTTATATTTTTCAAATCTCCAGCTACATGCTAAGGGAATCCATTTCCCGGGAACTTGGAGTAATGAGCGGAATGCAAGCTGGGCTCTAGAGGTCGGAAGCCAGTCCAAAGCTTGTCCGATAATATTAGAGAATCAGAACATGAATGGGCAAATGCTTGTTGAGGTCTGTAACAAGGGAAACAGAAATAACTGCAGGATTTATTTACATATATTTTAATTTCTTTCCTTTTTTTCCTTATGATGCTATTCTTGTCCAATGGTGTAGATGTTGTGTGAGGAATGCGGCCTTTTCCTTGAGATAGCCGAGGTCCTTAGAGGCTTGGGTTTGACTATCTTAAAAGGGGTAACGGAATCCCGTGCTGATGAGACATGGGCATGTTTTGTAGTTGAGGTACAATTCTAAACACAAATGAATGAATTATAATATGATTCTTATGTCTATTTAGTTCATATAAATTACATGTTCAAGAGTTATGATATTTGTTTCATTTTTCTATTTATATTCATACTGTGTCCTAAGTTTTCATCTGCATTCTAACCGGTGATTTTTATTTTCTGCAATGTACATGAGCGAATTGTGAGACAGTCACTTGATCTCTTGAAGCCTAGAAACAGAGGTGTAAAATGGGAGTATCTGATACAATAAAGATGTTACATCTATGTTATAAGTTTATAATGAAGCCTGGAAATAGAGGTGTAAAATGGGAGTATCTGATACAATAAAGATATTACATCTATATTATAAGTTTATGATGAATAGAAGTGGTTGCATGGTAGGAACAAAGGTTTTAAATTTTGGTTTCGGTCGGCATAGAAATGGAAACATTTCGGTTCGGTGGAAATCTTGTAATATCACAGAAACGTATGGAAACATATGCAAATGATGAAATTTTAAGATGAAACATTGGGAAATGCTAGAATAAACACAAATACATATTTAGAAACCATCACATAAGCAAGAAAGACATCCATAATTGCTTAATTACATCTAGCACCTAGTGATATGCATTTTAGCACATGTTTCGAATGATAAAGTAAATAAAGTAGTACAATGTAATGAAGTATAAGAAAGCACAATGACTAGTCTCTCCTCCAAGGACCCCAACTCGGTATCAATACCACAGAGTTATGGGGTATTATTGGTCCCATACCGTTTTGACATCCAATGCATAAGAGAGAATTATTTTGCTGTGCAGTTCAATGATGTTAAATATTTTCCATTTTATTTAATTTTAAACTGCAAAAAGAATTGTGTCCTAGTTAGTCTATATTTTAAGTTCATTATGTGGAAGAAATTAGAGGGCGAGCCTTGGCGCAACGGTAAGGTTGGTCCATTGTGACCTGGTGGTCACGGGTTCGAGTCACGGAAACAGCCTCTCTGCAAAGCAAGAGTAAGGCTGCGTACATCTAGCCCTCCCCAGACCCCGCAATGGCGGGAGCCTTGTGCACTGGGCCGTCCTTTTATGTGGAAGAAATTAAATTTAAACCCATTGGATCTAAACTAAACCCAAATGACTTAAATTTAAGAATCCTAGACATTTTCACCGTATAAAAAGATACCATATATGAATTCAAAGGCCAGTAAAGTGGAAGTATGCAAACCATTTAATTGCTTATACTGTTCAGTCCCAAAATGCCCTCACTCATTAGATCACAGATCTTCTACCTCACCTACACTATTAATTGCATCCAGTTAATTAGATTACAATTTTACAGCCTTGAGTAAATATTTATAGTTTTATACTATTGATTCTCAAACTACTCTCACCCATCAGATGACAAATCTTCTTCCCTAGTTCCATAATCCCTTCTGTTCATTATTTTTGCAATTTTGTAACCCTGTTTAAGTATTTATAATTTACATTTAATTTTGGGTCCAATAATCACTTTTGGACTCTCAATTGGTTTGCGCCTAAACAAGTTGAAATATTCATAATCCAAAACTGATTCTTGGACTCAAATTTATGTTTAATTTTGGGTCCAATAATCAGTTTTGGACTCAATCGATTCTCAAAATCCAAAACAAACTGGGCCTAAACAAGTTGAAATATTCATGAACATTACAATTCTATTGGATATTTTGCATCAATGGAATCTATTGAAAATTGCAATATAAATGTGTTTGTTTATATAATAATGAACTAAATCTATTATTGCCTATGCATTCTGAAATGGGGTGACCTGTTTAATGTAGGGGATGGGAAACAGAGGCTTGCAGAGAATCGATATCTTATGGCCACTTATGCGCTTGTTGCAACCCAAGGCAATTATCTGATGGTTACCAGTTAATCAACATGGGGTGATCACCACATATTTTCTCTCGTAGATGCTTTGAGTCGGCTTTTAGTTTACGACTATGATAAGGCATTTCAAGCTTATTACACCCTACTTTTGAATATTTTCTATTGATTGTTTGCTCACCAAACTTCTTTGTTTCTCCATTTGAATATGGATACAATTTTACTTTGGTTGTGCTTGTTTATGCCTTGTTCATTTAAGAGATTGTTTGAGCATAAGAAATTTCCAATGACTGTTTTGAGGGAATGCTATATTTTCTATAATGTTAATTGTCTATCTTTGCTATCCAAGGACCTTGGTGGGGTGCTTACTCTTGGCTATATTTTCTGTATTAACATGTTTTGGTGGTTCATTGAGGAAAGGAACTATTTTTGTGTTATGGTCCTAATTGGGGACCTGCCTTGTTATGGGACTCGGTGAGACCCAGCCGGTTATGGGATAGTTTTAAAGGGCTTAGCCTAATAAGGGTGCAACTCGGTTCGGGTTGGGTGGGGTTGAGGCCAACCCGAACCCGACCTGAGGAACCATTTACTCAATGTGAACCCGATCCGACCCGAGTTCCAACTCGACCCGACCTGAGGAACCCTTTTGTCCAACCTGAACCCAACACGACTCGAGTTCTACCCGATCCAACCTAAGTTTTTAAGCTTACTAAAATAAAAAAAAATAAAAAAAAATGTCGGGTTTCACTTGGGTCGGGTTGCCCGAGCCCCCAACCCGAACCCAACCCGACTTTTTTTCGGGTTGACCTCGACCCTAGTTGCACCCCTAATCCTAATGCGTTGCATCAGCTCTTGGGCTTTTGGTGTTTTGGATAGGTACCAAACATTTGTTATCAGAGCACTACAATGTCATGTTTTCTAGTCATGGAAGGGTCGACATATGGAGACGACTACTTGGAAAGGACTAGATGGTAAAATAGGCAGAGTGAAAACTGTCAAAGTGAAAGTTACCAAGAGTGGGATGCCATAGGAGGGGCGACCTGTGGAAAAGGGCTATCAAAGTAGTCAAATGAGGGCTAAGTAGCGCAAAAGTATTCATAAAGGATAAGCATCGGTGTTCAGTATCAGCCAAAGAAAGATAAAAAAAGAGGAGCTCTTTCATCCACAGCAGTTGATCCTAGCCCATATGTTGCTGCTCGTGAGGAGGTTTCTGTTGGGGTCATGAATTGGAGATGGAAAAAACAAGATTTGTTTTCTCTGTTCTTTAGCCCCACCGTACTCTCCTCACTCACTGCCTTCTCAACTGGCTTTCTCACTATACCTCTCTACACCTTTTTTATCCTTGGGTAAATAAATATTCCATGAATTGTATTTTCATGGTTGCTACACATGCCCTTATTTAATTCGTATGCCACTGTTTCGATAAAAAAGGCTTTGAAAGGAAAATATTTCTAAAATTTCGTACGTTTATTACTTGCTAAAACAGGTAACTTTAACCAACCCTAATCAATTTTTACTTAGATGAACCTTCAATTTATGATAAGAGGAAATCCTTCTAAATCAACCATAATCATATCATTTCCCTCTAAATTGTGGAAAGAAAAATTTAGCCAGGAATTTTTTTTCCATGAGAAATGTTTTTCTTTCCTTCCAGAAAAAGCTTGATATGCTCATACCAACCTCTAATATATACAGAAAATATGCAAACAATAAACAACTCAAGAGACCCAATTCCAAATTATAGGAAATTGATATACATATTGAATAATTACAACTTCTAAAATTATTTAAAAATCCATATTGCAACTTCCCATATATTATCTTTACAACTTTAACCAACCCTAATCAATTTTTACTTAGATGGACCTTCAATTTATGAGAATATATCCCTTCTGTATCAACCATAATCATATCATTTCCCTCTAAATTGCGTAGAGAAAAATTTAGCAAAGAATTTTTTTCCATCAGAAATGTTTTTCTTGCCTTCCAAAAAAGCTGGCTATGCTCATACCAGCCTCTAATATGTACTGAATTTATGCAAACATTAAACAACTCAAGAGACCCAACTCCAAATTATAGGAAATTGACATACATATTGAATAAAAACAACTAAAATTATTGCAACTTACCATATATATTATCTTTGCTACCATCACAACTTATAATAGTCTAAGGCTGGCTTTCCATCCAATCCTTCCGCAAAAAAATATGCTCGAATATCTTGTACCAGTGCTTCTCTATATAGGGGCGGATTCTCATCACATAACAACTCCTTTATGGGTCCATAGGGCTTTTCTTCAGAACTACCAACGAAAAAGGAGGCCACCGAAACCCTAGGGCCAACATGGCTTGCTAAAACCCTATGTTTCACGCTTTTAAGCTTGTCATTGGTGATAAGCTACACAAAATCCATGGCCAAAAAAAGAAAAAACATTAATTAATTAAGTTGTTATTATAACCTGAAAAACAATAACAATGTCATATACACCACTCAAGGATGCATGCTACTTTTCATCTTCTTAGCATTTCTCTTGTAAATTCATGAAAATGATTTCATGACACTCTTCTTAGCAATTCTCTAGTTTTAGGATTGTCTCAAATAACCACTATAATGTTGCCATGTGTGCCAATGGTCTGATGGTTATTGATCAGGATTTGGATACGACAGCTGGATCGAACCATGTCTATTGGATTCATATCCTAAGGTTCGAACTTATTTCAGATCATCTGGGTAGCCACAAAATTCGATAGATCGTCTTAGGTCCGAAAAGAGGGAGCCAAGGTACGAAAATACACTAACCCCTAACTCTTTTTTTTGGACCATTAACCCTAAGCACTAACTTTGTGCAATGTAGGGAGGACCTAGGGCACTCTGATGGATAATGGCCTAGACTCAACAAGTGAGATTGGAAAAAAAGTTCTTCAAAAAGGATCCGACTGATTAGGAATCTAAGTGAATCTTAGCCAAAACATAGGTGGATTCAATCAGAAGTGGAACCATTGACACCCTCATAGAGTTGTGTTTACCATTTTCCTAAAAATCAGTAAGTACTAAAAAATTGTGGTACTTTTAATTTAAAAAAAGTTACTAATATCATGTTGAACATGAGGCACAAAACTGAAGGTTGTTAGAGACCTCCAAGAAATGGGCGTGTCGTACTAGCGGCTCTCAACTCACTAACCCTGTGAGCTCCGTTCTTGCAAGAGTGGAAGTGTAATCTTTTTACTTTTTATATACTACTTTCCCTACTTATGGATAATCATTTTCTACCAATGGGGAAGATGCGCAAGGAAACATACCTGTAAAATATCTCCAATGTTAACAACTAGAGCTCCGCGAAGAGGAGGTACATTGACCCAACACTGTTGATGAAGAACTTGGAGGCCACCGATATGGTCTTGGAGAAGAATGTTGAGGAAAGCCGAGTCGGTATGTTTGCTGGTTCCCAAAGTCAGTTCAGGCTCAGGGCATGTCGGATAGTAATGGCTCACCATGACCAGCGATTCTTGGCATTCAATGCGTTTAAGGTAGTCCGGGCCGAGCCCGATAGACTCTGATAGTAACTCAAAGACAGTATCTCCTAGTCTTTTGATATGCTTTGCATAGTTGATTATTATTTCCCTACAAATTGAGGACATTCCTTGATGGAAGGTTAAGAAGTAAAAACTCAAACCTTGGGTGTAGCTACAAAGTTCATATTACGAAATGATATGGCAAGGCAAATGTCGAAAAAAAATCTGGAAATGTTTAGGAAGAGTTCAAGAAAGATTAAGAAACTGAAAAGGCACATATTTTATTTTATCTAAGATTAAATAACGCATTCTCCAATCACTTAAGCTTTTGAAGTAAGTGGTTCAAAAATCCTTGATATTAAAAATTCACATGTAATGGCCAACCCAAAAGAGGAATTGCATGTGCCGCGTGTGAGCCAACCCTAAAAAGAGGGGCCACACGTGACGGGGAGTGAAGTATAAAAGATTAAATACCTCCATCTCCAACAGCTTAAGCTTTTGGAGTAATTGGTTATTTCAAATCTACATATACATGTACTATAGAATGTTTCTTAATAAGACAACGAAAATATAAAATGATGCTAACTTCTTGTGTTGGCTAGATTAGAATGTGAGTTTGGTTTCACTAGAATGATTTTTTTTTAAAGAAAACTTACTAATAATATGCGAGAATTATTTATGAAATCCGAATTTGATTTGGAGAAATCACATATAATTCGAAAAAATGGTGAAATTTTCAGATTTTTATGCTTTAAAAGTTTAAAATAACAAATTCAAGAGTTTTTCAAGAATTTTGAATTATTCATAGAATTGTGTAACTACCACTGTAGGGCATATGTAGAAAGTAAAATTGTGTCTTGCTAAACTTGAGAGAGTGAGAGAGAGAGAGAGAGAGAGAGAGAGAGAGAGATTACCACATGCTCACGCAGAAGGCTTGGAAGAAGAAAAGAGCATAATTGATTAGGTGGCCTAAAGTCTAAAGTTGTTGGCTTAGGAAAAGTTATGGAAGTGAGATATTCGCCTACTTTTCTTCCTTGAGATTTTAAAAATATCGCATTATTTTCATTTTTATCATTTTCGGCTAAGAAAATCTAGTGATTGTTTTACAAAATTATTTTTTATATTTTTTTCTTAAATTAAATATTTTTATATAGGAAAGTGTATATTCGCCCCCTTAATTTTCTTCCCCGGGTCATTCGGTGTATTTTTGACGGTTGAGAAAATCGGTCCGGAAAATCCAATATTATTGTGCATAAATAAACAGAAAAGTAAAATTAAACGAAAGCCAAAGATGAATTCAGAGGTTTTACGTGGTTCGGCTAAGATGCCCACACCTAAGGGGGAGAACCCGATCTTCAACTATGAGAAAAACAAAATACAAAGATTACAATGGATTAACTCAAACCCACAACCCTTTCCTTGCTTCACTCAACCAAGCCCGTACATAAGAGAAACCCGATAAGAAAAACCATGACAAGAGGAACCCGAGAAAGAACAACCCAAGAAAAAACCATGTTCTTCTTTCTCTCTCCTTCTTTTTCTTTCTTTTCCCTATCTCTTTCACCTCACGCCCAACCTCTTTGCCGCCACACTCTTGGTCGTGTAAAGAAGAGGCTTCTGTATCCCTGGATTTTCCTAAAACCTAAAAACCCAAAGTTTCCATTTTGCCTCCCGTCCTAAACAGGAAACTAGTGACTTTCCCAACACTGACAACTCCTTTTATACCAGAAAGGGGTGGCCCAGAGGAAAAAGGGGTAAAACATATCATTTCCCTTTTATATATTTTTAAATATTTTTTTCCAATTTTTTTTCTTGATAAAATCCTTTTTTAAAAGTTACCAAAGATATACACATGCCCAGAAAACTTATGAGACAAATATTTGTGACTACTAATTTTCCGGTGCATACACTCATCACGGTCAGACATTCATGTTAAAAGAAAGTGATTATGAGTTGGGCATACAACTTGCGTGGAAGACCTTCCTCACAAGATGATGATGCTTGGAAATACAACCTATTTGATCACCACACAACCATAATTAATCAAAAACTGAAATGGGATTTTTACACTAACCACTTGGTGTATATCCCACGCACTACACCATCTTTTCATTTCATCTGCTTCATGATATTTTTGTAGCAAATTCGAAAAAATTCAGGCCATGTTTGGCAGCCATAAAACTTTTTTTTTTCCCATGGAATGTTAGTTTGTCAAGTGCCAAGAGAGGGGTAAGGAGAAGTGGCTAAAAACAGGGAAAAATAAATCCTATATGGAGTGGATTTCCCCCCTTTTTTCAGCCTTTTTCTTGTCCTCTCATCATCCACCCTCCCTTACCATTGGTAAGCTAATATTCATTAAAAAAAATTTCATGGTTGCCAAACATTACCTCAATGAAAAAAAAAAATACCTGCAAAGTGGAGGCAATTCTTCAGGGTCTAGTCCATTAAAAACACACAAGAGAGAATCCCTCCAATTCGCAGCTCGTGATCGGAAAAGATCAAAATTCGTGGAAAATTTCACTCTTCTCTTGGGATCACGTGAATAGAATTCCATCTTCACCTCGTTTGGTTGCTCATTAAAACTACGAATTCCTTCAATCATCTCATCAAGTACTTGAATTGGAATTCCATGATTTACCATTTGGAAGAAACCCCATGTCTCCGATGCCGTCCTTATTTCATCAATGATATCTGACCGTCGATCGCCTTTGATGCCTTCAAGATCTATGATCGGAACCTGATGGTGGGTGTTACTTGAATCTGAGGCTTTGGGTCGGTTTTCTAATGGGTGGATGAAGAATCTAGGTATTTTGATCAGGCCAGAATCTACGAGTCCTTTCACACCGATTTTTGAGTCGTCAAATTCTTGGACCGCTTTCGTCCGATCGTAATCTGACCCAATTCCGGCAATGAGTTCTTCGGCGGCACCGGCAATAGTCATCTTGGCTTGAGGTTGAGATCAGTGACGTTGAGATCAGTAAGGGATAGAGTTTTTCAAACTCTCCCAAGACACTTGTGATATATATTGCAAGTAATGACATCCACATAAGTGCAAGCATTACATGCATAAGAAGCTTAATCTTTTTGTCTTTATTCCCTTTTCCACACCTACTTTTTGTATCCCATTCCAAAAGTTGAACAAAAAGCAAAAAGCCAAAAACAAAGGCGCTGATATTCCCCCGCGACGGCTGGCTAACGTTTTCCCACCATTTGACCCCTCTCTCTCTCTCTCTCTCTCTCCACACACACACACACAACAAGAACAGTTGGTGGGCCAACAGAAACCGTCGGTGGAATGGTGGGCCCATCTTTGAACAATGTAGGCCCCGCCCATACCCCACCATAGGATAATCCAAACCGTCCATTTGATGGGCCATAAACGTAAATAGGTTGCGTCCCAAAATATTATTTCCATAGGTTGATACTAGCCCTCCGATCTAAATAGAAACTACATCTTATGCAACCTCTATAGATTGTAGGGTTGTGATCATCCAACGGAAATTTTTTTTGGGGCACAACCTATTTACATTGTGTCCCATCAAATGGACGGCTCGGATCATCCTATGGTCTGGACAGTACACTTCATTTTCAAAAATATGGGTGGGGACTAAATTGGTACGAACCACACCATAGGATGATCCAAACCATGGACGGCTTGGATCATCCTATGTTGCGGACGGTACGCTTCAATTTGAAAAATATCGGTGGGGCCTACGATTGGGCCTTAATGTTAGTGTACAACCAACTCCATAGGATTATCCAAACCATGGACGGCTTGGATCATCCTATGTTGTGGACGGGGCTTAATGTTACTGTACGACCACTAGACCTGGCAAACGGGCGGGTCGGGCCGGATTTGACCCGGCCCGTACGGGTCCGGGTCAAACGGGCCGGGTCAAAGTGACCCGGAAAATATTACGGGTCATTGACATTGGACCCGCACCCGGCCCGCGGGTCACCCGGATTTTTTACGTATTTTTTAAGAGTTTTTTTTATTTATTTAGGGATTTGCTAGCCACCTTCTCCTGGGCTATTTTTCGGCTTGTAGCCTCTCCTTTGCTGCAAAGATTGTGTGAAGTACGGTCTGGGCAAAGGTTGCTAGCCAGAAGAGAAGTAATCATTACGGATTTTGCAAGATTCTCAGAATTAACTAAGTTTGAAATGAAATATTACCGTAAAAAGGACACAAGTAGAAAAATTACCTAAAAAATACCAAAATGATGTAGTAAAATATGACAATTACCAAGAAAAAAACACGCTTTTAACTTTTCTACGGGCACCCGCGGGTCCACCCGACCCGGCCCACTTTTGACGGGCCGGGTGGACCCGCGGGTCAATTTCAAACGGGTCATCAATCGGTGACCCGGACCCGTAATTTAAGGGGCGGGCCGGGTGGACCCGCGGGTCCGGGTCACTTTTTGCCAGGTCTAACGACCACAGGATGATCCAAACCATTCATTTGATGGGCCAACCCTTTTGGGGGCACAACCCATTTACGTTATGGCCCATCAAATGGACGGCTTGGATCATCCTATGGTCTGGTTGTGCACTTCATTTTAAAAAATATGGGTGGGGCCTAAATTGGGCCTTAATGTTACTGTACAAATCACACCATAGGATGATCCAAACCATGGACGGCTTGGATCATCCTATGTTGTGGACGGTACGCTTCAATTTGAAAAAATATAGGTGTGGCCTATGATTGGGCCATAATGTTACTGTACGACCAACTCCATAGGATTATCCAAACCATGGACGGCTTGGATCGTCCTATGTTGTGGACGGGCCTTAATGTTACTTTACGACCAACTCCATAGAATGATCCAAACCATTCATTTGATGGGCCACAATGTAAATAGGTTGTGCCCCAAAAATCATTTCCATAAGATGATCACAACCCTACAATCTATAGAGGTTGCATAAGATGTAATTTCTATTTAGATCGGAGGGCTAGGATCAGCCCATGGAAATGATATTTTGGGATGCAACCTATTTATGTTTATGGCCCATCAAATGGACGGTTTGGATTATCCTATGGTGTGGGATGGGCGGGGCCTACATTGTTCAAAGATGGACCCACCATTCCACCAACGGTTTCTGTTGGGCCCACCAACTGTTCCTGTTGTGTGTGTGTGTCTAGAGAGAGAGAGAGAGAGAGCGCCCGACCGACCGGTCAAATGGTGGGAAAGTGACATATACGTTAAATCCTAACGTTTAACGTTAGCCAGCCACCGGGGGGGAATATGGAGATGGTCTTTTGCAAGGGCGTCCTTCACTTTTATCTTTCCACAAAAAAATTCAAGAATCACTGTTTACAAACCATGGAGATGGTCTTTTGCAACGGCGTCCTTCACTTTTATCATTCCACAAAAAAATTCAAGAAAAAACAAACAAGTTGCCAAGCAGCTTTCATGTAACTACCAAAATTTCTAAGCATTTAAGATCTGTATAGATGACTCTCATAGCTATTGCTCAAAATACCCTTTTTTATGACTCTGAAATATGCAAAATTAAAAAAAAAAAATAGATGCAGTTGGGTAATGTGGACCCATTATATGGGACCACCCTTGAAGCAGTATTTTTACAAGGTCACCCCTGTTTTTGGTAGGTTAGTTGGATTGAACCTCCGACCTCAGGGCTGAAGAACGTAGCCTTTACCAATTAAGCTAGAGGCTCAATCCTACAAGGGCTCCCTTGTAGCTGTATTTTTTTACACTTTTTGGATGGAATGTTGATAGCATTAAATCATTAGTAGACCCCTAAAAGCCAATTAAAGTGTAAAATAAATTGATTTAAAGCCATTATCAAAATGTGGTCGGATAGATATGAGTTGTCTGTATATATTTGGAACATCATCCTCTTTTCTTCCCTAATCCGCCCGCTCTAGTGTGTTTCTGACTACCATTTTGCACCTCAAGCAGGTGGCCAAAGGAACATAAAAGGGCAAATATATATTTTCCCATTATATCATTAGAAAAATATGAGTGGAAGAAGTACAATTGAGGCCCGCTTCTTTAATGATCCTAACCATTTATCACCACATCATAGGTGAGCTCTCATCCAATGATTTCTAAGATTCAATTTGTGGAGGCTTTCTTGATGAATATATTCAATTGTTTTTTGTATCCCGTCTCTTTAGTGTTCCCAATAGGAGATTTAAATCGTCCAGTTGAGATGAATTTTGTTGCATAGCGAATTTTTGGAGGCTTTCTTGATGAATATGGACAATTGATTTTTGTCTCATGTCTCTTTAGTGGTCCCAATGGGAGGATAAAATCGTCCAATTGAGATGAATTTGTTGCATAGCCAATCAATGGCATGGCCCAACAGATAAATGGTTTTGATTATTGAACAATCGAGCCCCATTATTAAAAATATTATGCAAAAATGATAAGCCAAGTATTAGAAGGGTTGTTTAACCTCTGGACAAAATCGCTATGCGCAGCGGAATAAAATCGCATAGTATAATAATTAATTTTCAATTCTGCCCTTAGCCCAGAATTTCTAGGAACTGGATTATATTTTGGAGATAAAATAAACAGATAAGAACATACCTTTGTAGAAATTACCACGAAGAAGATCGTCTGCTTAATCTACTCCTCGAATCGTCACGAATGAGCTCTTCTTCGCGAACGCCACAAGTTGATTCGATGGGATCCTTTGTTCTTTACACAAAGGGATAGAATAACTCTTGTTTTATTTAGGGATCTGATTTAAATCAGATCTAATGGATGGGATTATCTTAATTGTAGATGGAGCTTTAATGGTGAAGAACTTGAAGTAATGGAGAGAGAGATGGACAAACGTTTTTACTTTTGGGAGGTTTTCCAAAAGCAATATTCTTCTTCTAAAAACCTAACGTCCACCCTTGCTTATACATTTGAAGTTTGTATTTGTTTTGCCTTCTTGAAATCCTAAAAGATCTCACATAAGATTTATCCAAAGTTGTGTGCAACTTTTCTAACTTTTAAAAATGCAACATTTTCAACTTTTAAAAATACAAAGTCCAACAATTATTGGACTTTTTTGGATGCCCAAGTTTAGGGCTCCACACGGTTCGGACCGGTTCGGTTTAGGGAGTTTATTTGAACCAAACCAATCACATCGGTTTGGAGAAAATCCAAACCATAACCAAACCGATCGGGAATATAACTGAACCAAACCAAACCGATTTTGACCTGTTCGGTTCGGTTCGGTTCACGGTTTATCCGGTACAAATCCAAATAAAGTAGTTAAATACATTTATCTATAAAAAAAAAGGTTTATCTATCCAAATCGACCATCAACGGTGTGCAACGAGACCGGCAAGCTCTCTAAGTAAGCTCTCTCTGCCTTTCCTCTCTCTCTCTCTCTCAACAAAAAATGAAGAGACCTCTCCCTCTCTAACTCTAATCGAGGCCTTGTAAAGGGGATGATATATTCGCCCCCAGCTGCCCCCTTCCCTTTTTTCTTCTCTTGGACAGCCCCTCTAAGTATTTAGGACTATTCTTTTTACACTTCTAAGGCGTGGTCTAAGGGGAAGGTGTGAATGTATTCGAATACAGGGAATTGATATAGACACACCTCCCTTGTTTAAATCACCCCTCTTCTCTTTGCAAATGAAATAACACATCTTAGATTTGATAATGACACAAAATCAGTTCATCTTTTCCTCCATTTATCGGTTCGGTTCGGTTAATTTTCGGTTTAAAAATCTAAAACCGTGAACCAAACCGATGGGATCGGTTCGGTAAAATTCTAAACCGTGAACGAACCAATGCCGAGAAAAACCAAACCGAACCAAACCAAAAGGCCCGGTTCGGTTCGGTTTATCGGTTTGGTCAGTTTTTTGTGCAGCCCTACCTAAGTTGGGCGTGTGATTTGTTTAAACACAAATTTGTTTGCATATAAAACTCCATAAAAATCTTCTAAAAGATCTCCCATAATACCTTCAAGTGTTGGAACGAATTCTAAGGAAAAAAGTTTCCTTATGTAACTGTGGACCCCGATCCTGAGGACGCAGTGAGGGAACGAGTCCCCCCGTCGGTCCTTTGGGATCTCCACATGAAGGAGAGCTCTACCAAGGAACTCTTGAAATGGTGCCACCCCCGTAGCATAGCACGAGTGGTGATAAAAATGTGATACCTCTTGATCCGGAGCTAGGGCTCGAAACCAAGACGTACCTAAAATAACTCGGAGTCGCCATCCATGGATAGGGCATGGAACCCCAAAAACAAATCTTCTGTGCAATGGATAACCAGAAATATATGTGGGTCTGTGCCTGATTACGGATGAGGAAGGTCCGAAGAGCATCTCAATCCGCCCGAGTGCGAGCACTTGGTTTCTTATGCCATTTATTTATTAACTTTGAAGAGTCTTGGGCGAAAATCAAGTGAAATAGGAACAAATATCCCCGAGAAAAAAGTCTACCTAAAGCATGCATGACCCGGGGATAGAAATAACAAGCGCACACAAAATAATAAAAGATAAGTATCACCTAAGCATAGCTAAGTTATGAGTGACATGCCTAATGAGTGTCTAAGTTCTGGTGGACAAACACATGCATGCTACAGCTAAAGGTATAAGGTCTGTACAAAAAAGTAAGAAAACACAACAAAACATACAACATTACTCGATACTACACATAATATAATACAACAAACCCTAAAACTCTAAATGTTTTCGCCTGATTCTTTGGATGGTCTGGTATTCATCCAAAGCCGCCTACGTATCCCCGCCTACACGAGAATCAAGGCAACGTAGTTCTTCGCTCCTATTCTAAACTATGATGCCTAAGACATCTTGACCACTAAACTAGACTCGACCTAAAAGACCCGACTGGTTTTTAAATTTTTTGTAACATTAATTAGGTTAAAATGGATTGTGAATTTTAGGATTTCCTATATCCCTAACTAAATGCGAGTTAGCCTTAAACTAATGCAGGTGGTTCCTATATCCTATGTGCAACTAGGCTATATGTCCTAAGAAAAACAATGGGCGGACTAGAGCATCCTAAATCTAGTCATCAGTCGGCGAAGAGTATCGCCAACTTAAACTCCTAGGTAGGACACACTCCTAACTCTAACACAAACGCAAAACACTAAAACAAATACAAACAAAGGACACAACACAAACAAGGACAAACTCCTAACCTTAAAGCTCCATCTAGGACAAAAATCCTAATTATGGAGGAAGAGATTTTCGAAAACATATTTCATGAAGGATTTTTGTATTTTTAAAAAAGGTTAAAATGATTTATTTACAAAGTTTGAGGGTTTGAAAAGATTTATTTACAAAATTTGACTGAACTTGGGATCTTCATCCCTTTGACTGAACTACGTACCTAGTGGGAGAGGATCAAGCCAACGTAGTTTGGAAACATACTTTCCTAATACGCTCCTAACACTTTTGATGATTTTGAAGTTTTTTCTGATTTTCAAATGTTTCGATGTTTTTGAATTTGCAATTTCTAATGTTTTTGTAATTTTAACATATTTCAATATTTTTGAATTTTTTTTTAAAAATATTTCAAATGTTTTTGGTGTTTTTAAATGTTTCAAAACCCGTTAAAAATGGAACAAACCAAACAGCATACTAGGGCCAAACCCTAGGGCTCAAAGGGAAACCCTAAACAAGTAAACTAGCGTCAAGTGAAATGATCCCAAAATGAGTAAATTAATATCCCCAAACAAGTAAACAAGTGTCCGAAGGTAAATGAAAATGGATAAGATCCCAAGCAAGCAAACAAACAAACATCTCACTATGAAAGCTAAGATCCCAAATAGGTAAACTTTAACAAGACCGAGCTAGTCTCTAAAAGAGATAAGGAAACAATGTCTAAAGGGGGTACTAATAAGACCAAACATGTCTAACAACTCTATAAGAGTGGAGACAAATAAACCAAAATATGACTACTACAAGAAGAAGAGATAGACTGGGCAAGTCTACTAGACACAGGTGGGCTCCAAGTAACTTTATCATTGCCCTTGCAATGATAAATAAGAATACGGATCTAAAAGACTTAGTTAGTCTTTAACTTAACTGGGGGTTTAACCTGAGACTTGGATAGTCTCTTAAGTGTGACTCACTAATGAGACAAATGATGCCTCCTAAAATGGAAAACTCATGAAATTTGAAAGGTCTAGACATGATTTAGAAGTGATTATAGTAGTTTAAATGTCTAGGTTGACATGTAGGACGGGTTCCATTCATTTAGCATAAAAAAAATGAAAGCATTCTACACAACATGCAATTTTCACAAATAAGGTTCTAAAATGCAAAGTAAATAATGAAAATTGATCAATATATAATTTGTAACTTACTAGCATGCTTATCATATCCCAACACAAGCATTAGAATCAATATAGGCTCAAAACAATATATAAAAAGGTGAAATTTCCACCAAACATGTAATTTTCACCAAAAAGGATAAAAAATGCCAAACAATGGAGATATTTCAATATATGATTTAAAACTTGTTAGCATACTCATCATATCTAACTATAAGCATCAAAAATGATTTTAGCCCAAAATATCCTTAAAAATAATAAAAGGCAAAATCACAACTAAAGATGCAATTTTCACGAAAATGACCCAAAAATGACAAGTAAATTATGGAAAATATTCAAAAGATGATTCATGACTTGCTACCAAGCTCAAAACATCCGAAACAACTACTAAAAATGATTAGAGCTCATGTTATCCATGATTTTCAAGAAATTGCACAGTTATGTCATATAGTGTGAAAAATACAACTTTGCATTGACTTTTGGACCCCTCAAACATCAAAACCATAAAAAACTCTACTAATCAAAATTGTAAATATCAGCATGAGTGACATTCTCTCAGTTGAACAGTTCATTCGGATCCGGCTGGAAGTGATCGAAAAATGGCCGCTTCCGATCCATCGCCATGAAAAGACATATTAGTGTTTCAGCTGAAAGTTCGCGCTCAGTTTTGACACTCAAAACATTATTTCTGAAAACTTTGCTCAACAACAAAGTTTAGGAACAACTTTGTCTTCTACGGCTCTGGCTAGATCCGGCCAGAAGCGCCCCAAAAATAGCCGACAAATAGCAAACACAATTTTTCCAGAAAACTAAAATTTTAAAAGTGGTTTTTGACACACCAAACATTGTTTTTGGAAAAATGAACACACTGATAAAGTTTTAGAAAATCTTGTGGCGAACAACTTTGTCTTCTACGGCTCTGGCCGAATCCAGCTAGATCTTCATATGGGACATATTTTTAAATATATTTTAGTAGATTTTAGCCTTAGGTTGCTAGATCCAACCATTTTAAGCATTTTCCACTTAGACTTTTTATTTTAGGGTAGATTTTCAAAGAAAACTCAAAATCTACTAACCCTTGATGCAAAAAACTAAAATTTCAGCTAAAATTGAGTAGATCTTGAAGCTTTTGATGTGAATTCCAGCAGCCTTGAGCTTCTCCTTTGATTTCCTCCTTTGCTAGCTCTTTTTCTTCTTATTTCTCTCTCTAGAAAGCTCTCTTTCTCTCTCTAAAAAGCTCTCTCCCTCTCTCTCTAGAAAGAGATTAAAATCCTAATCTTTTTTTTAAAAATGAGAGCTCAAATGCTCTATTTATAGATTTTTTCCTTAATTTTTCGCCCCCTTCTTCCTCAGGACACCCCTTCTTAGTATATTATAACTTGCTTGTATAGAGAATATGTGGGTCTAGTAGAAAAAGTTTAATGAAAAATTAAGCAAATGAATTTCGGCCATTTTCATTGTCCAGGGACACCCCTCACTGCAAATTACACACGTTTTATTTCTCCCAGGCAAGCCCCTGGTTGGGATAATACACCCCCCTTCTGTTACACTATACCACACAATGCTACAAACTACACTCGTCTTATTTGCCATTTCATGGCGGATTTTGACGAAATTTTAAAGGGACCTAAATGGGATCCTAACCTACTCTATGGGTGCAATTTGGGACTCTAGTTCATTCATTTGGTAGGAAAATTTATTCAAAAGCAAATTCTTAGGGTTCGGTCAAAATGGGGTGTCTACATCAACTAGTATTCCTTTTAATTTAATTATATTAAGATAATAATTACAATAATAATAATAATAATATCTTCCAATAATACCGTCAAGTGTTGAACGAATTTTATTTTTAGGCCACTTTGATTAACAATCTCCCACTTGCTCTCACCATGAAATTTTGTCTAATAGGGTTAAATTCAAATATTTATTTAATTCTTCTAATTAAATAAATGATTCCCATCCAATGGGAAGGAGGCTCCATCGAATTACAGTATATAACCTATAATACCTCTTTTGGTTAACACTTAACCAATTTGGTATTCCTAATCTATCCCATAGTGTACATACACTATGATATCCGTTCCCTTTGTATCAAATGCCACGAAACAAGTTTGTTTGTGTAATCAAATAAATGCGAGACCCTTATTCGACATCTTTCTCCCTTAGACCGGAGGAGAAAGGTCTTCTGGCATCTTTCTCCCGTACAGCAGAAGAGAAATGTCTTCTTTCATCTTTCTCCCGCACACCGGAAGAGAAATGTCTTCTGGCATCTTTCTCATGTACACCGGAAGAGAAATGTCTTCTTTCATCTTTCTCCCGTACATTAGAAGAGAAAGGTCTTCTGGCATCTTACTCTCGTACATCGGAAGAGAAAGGTCTTGTTTCTTTTGAGTCTCCTGAAAGAGACTCAAAAGTATTTCTCTCATTTTTAGATGAAGTCTGCAAAAATGGAAAGAGAAATGTTAGTTCTGAAAATATTTACCTCTTCTTTCTTTCTCTCTTTACTTCGTTTGCTCTTCCTTTCCGTAACCTTTTTTTTTTCTTTCTTCTGGCTACGTGTCCGTCTCCGATCTCCGCCACGAGCATCGGAGAAAAGCTTGAGCCCGCAGAGTTCGATGAGTGGATCCGAGAGGTCGACGTTAGATCTGATGGTAGGATCCGTTATGATCTCTCTCAATCTGATTGCCTCCTCTGTTTCGCCCAATCTCGAACCAAGGTTTGTTTTAATCCCTTTGTAATTCTTGTAATTTTATTTTCACACAGGCCCTGTTTGGATTGCAAGATAAACATTTCTGACGTATATATATATATATATATATATATATATATATATATATATATATATACAATTGAGATGGAAATAATATGGTTGTGATTAATTTAGAGGATTTCATCTTAAATTAAAGCTCCCTTTAAGTAAAAATTGAATGGGATTGGTTCAAGTTATCTTTTTTTTCATGTGTAAATAGAGTGGGTAATTTTAGAAATATTTTTCTTTTCCAAACTTTTTCACATAATTTTTGCGATTCAAATATAGTTTGTGTTCTTGCTAGTGGAGGTATGCATCTTGGCAGAACCATGTAAAATCTCGGTGTTGGGAATTAGCATTAATAAACCGTTAATCCCAAGGCCTTCCCCCTCCTAATTATGTTAATTTAATTATCTAGGGTAGCTGTGGTGAGGAGAGGGACAAAGGTGTCTGTCCAGTTGGGGAGTTCTGAATAGCCAGCAATAGTAATCGTACTCTGAGGGGAAAACATTGGATCGGATTCCCTTATCATACAAACTGCAGGAGGATCTTCTTCCTTCTTGGCCTGTTCCCAACTGACATTGGTGACATCAAGATGGAAACCAGTGAGATAGACACTGCCTTCCGCTGACTCCCCATGAGGATCTGACAGAATGACGCCAACTTCTAAGTCTTCGTCGCCTCGAACGGTGATAACTCTGTCACCTTTCATGAATTTGAGATTCTGATGTAAAGAAGAGGGTATAGCTCCCACTTTGTGAAGACAAGGTCGTCCTAACAAGAGAGATTGAGAGAAACCGAACTGGTGCTCTGGGACATCGTCATAAGGTTCTTCCTCGTGACACCTATCATTAGTATCGCCTTGACAAAATTGGGTGTCTACACCCGCGCTATTCGCTCTTTGCGGGACGCCATTATTTTGAGCCGGTGAGGGCCCAAAAGTTAATTCTGATACGCGTCTATTTATCATGTCTCCGCCTCCATGATTCGGTCCCGGGCTGGTGATTGCAGCGGACGGTCGGTGATTTACCAGCCTTCTGTTGGGAGGGTTCCTTCCTTCGGGGGATTCGTCCTGCTCCTCCGCTAAAGGCAGGTCCCTCACATCAGTGATTAATGGGGGACCGTTCATGTTTTGAACCATCGGTGAGGGAGGTGGTAAGCATTTCAACACTTCTTGGAGCGCGGTAGAAACACTATGGACTTGTGTTGCCAATTGGTTGAACATTATCATGGTAACTGGAGTCGTATCGTCATTGGCGGGAGCTTCCACAGGAATGGAAGTGCTAGGGATTGTAGCTTGCCCTGGCTCCTAGTCATCACTCCTTCACCTTGCGGATTAACTGTGGCGGATTTTGAGGCTTTTGATATCGAATTCATCATGGTCCCAACGATGGCACCAATCTGATGATGCCAAAATCTGCTTGTACGATCTAGCGGTGGTAGAGATAGTCCTGTAAGAGCAGTACACTCACAGAAAAAGTGTTAGCGGGCCCAGAGTTGTGGCTCCGGACGGCCACTTCGACACTCAAGTCAGAAATCGGTATCACAGGAAAAGTGAAAGGAAAGAGATGACGCCTAGATGCGTTACCAACGAGTGTGAATGAATCCGTTGTGAGTGTGAGGGTCCCTTTTTATATATAGAGAGGGTCCACAACGTAATAAGAAACATACCGTTTTAGAAGTCTTGCCTAATTGGTCGACTTCCCCGGGAGACAAGTTTATATTTATTTTTATAGATATATATCCTATTTCCCTGAATAAGTAAGTTTCTTTTAATTGAGATCTGTTCTGTAGGGAAGGTTGCCGCCTCACTCAAGGATTCCTCCTCGGGGACGGTTTCCCTTTTAGATATGTTACTATGTTTAAGGAGTAGAAAAGGATCAGCGATGACCTCTCTTCTTATCATATATGAGTCGGTTTCTAATGATATGGAGTGCCCCGTGTCATTCATCCACGGAAGGTACCGATTTTACCCCTAACATATTTGTCACGCCCCAAACCCCACCCTGGCGTAGGACGTGGCAACGTTGTACACCTGCAAAGCAAGCTCTACAAGTATACAAGGCTAGCAAAACAATATCAGAACCACTCATAACATAAACTAAACAATACTGTCTTATATAAATTTAGAACAAAGTCTTGCTATTACACAATACTCACTATGCTAGATTTAATAGATTCCAATAGTTGACGATGCAACTGCACTGTCTGTCTGAGACTTCCATGAGGATTCAAAAGCTGAAAATTGTTAAAGCTCAGTCAGCTGAAAATCTCAGTACATAATAACGCACTACAAAAATGGGGTCAAAGCATGCTACATAGAGAGGGTCGATAGGTAAACGAAAATGGCAAAAGCTACACATGAGGTGCATGGTGCAAATACAATATATGAGAGCAACGCTTACGAAGTCATATTTCAAAGTATCACATCAAAGAGGGTCTTAATAAGAGAAGTCACAAAGTCTTAAGAGATCACTGAAAGCAATCAAAAGGCACAAAGTAACCCAAAGGTCATCGGCTTAGCCCAAAAAGCATGTTATTTTATCCGACTTCCCGCGGTTCGAAGCTGGTTTCTGAGTCCATATACCTGTTGACAGGGTCAGCGAATAGCACCCACTGATGGGACCCAAAAGCCAATGTATATTTTTTTGGTGGGTTAAAAAAAGCCAATGTATTACCTTCTTTGGTGCGGGCCCTTAGAGTTCACATATAAACCTAACCCTCCACAAAAGGTATCCACATAAACAAAAGGTCCAAAGATACGTACAAAGTTCCAAAGATTGTGGTTCACGTTGGTTCCACAAGGTTTTTCAAAATAATGGGGTATACAATGATGAAAAGGTTCTTATGTCAGAAAGGGTCACATATTCAATACGAAATTCGTAGGTTGCCAATGAGTACAAAATTCAATAGATCGTATTTCAGTGAAGGATAAGCATGCAACACCCAAATCAAAAGCTAAGGTTATCAGAGGTTTCATATATTCAAAGAGATTATAGAGTTAAGATCAAAAGGCATATCGTTGAGTAGTGAATCATAACACTAAAGTAGTACGAAATTACGTACCTTGATATCGAACTACTTTTCTTTTTATAATCAGCTACAATCAAGAGTATGAATATTCTCCTTAATTTCACTCCTATCAGGCATATATATATCCTTCTACTGACACAAGACATCATTTGGTGCCTCTTCGAAAAAGAATAGGTAAACCGTCCTAGGGTTCTTTTTAGTATTTTAGAATTATCATCATTATAGAGTCTTCAAAAATTTTTGAACCTATTTTTAACAGAAAGTACTCTTTTCTGGCATGTCCGTATAGTACAAGAGCGTCGAAAACAGACTAGAAACGAAGAAGTTATGAATTTTTGAAGTTTCACAATTTCTTTGCCATAATTCCAGATTCGTCCCCGATTTTACCAAAACTTCTATGGACCAAACTGTCTCGTTTTAGCTCCGATTCGCATGTGTCGGATCCGTTGGATTTGTATCGACGAGAGGAATCCAACTAATCTAATTTTATGCTCGAATCGACACATATAATTATTGTAAAAATAATCTAAACATTTTGTTTCGACCCTTCAAGACAAACTTTTCTAAAACACCAAAAGGATCCGATTTTGGGCTCGTTAGGGATTCCATAACAAAGTGAATCCTAAGGAAACCGAGATCAGTCATAAGGCACATATTAAACGAAATAAAACCTTCGCTTTCATCTTTTTAAGATCACATAATCCTTAGTTTAGGGTTTCTAATAACATAAATAAATAAAGAACATAGTTCTTACCTTGATCTTTTCTTTCTTCTTCCAAAACTCGATCTTGTCTTTCTTTCTCATGAAAATTCTCTCTAGAGGCTGTAGAAAACGTCTTTATGGTTTAAATTGGCTCCCAAAAGATGTATTTATAGGCTTTCTTTAAGAAGCCCTAATTTTAGTCTAATTCTCATGAACAAAAACGCTCTTCATTTTTAGAGGGGAATGAATTTTTGAAAGGGGATAATTCGGGTATTTACATTCTACCCTCCTTACAAAAATTTTATCCTCGAAATTTACTCACTAAGCGAGCTTCTTATTCTGAACAATTCTTAAGTTGTGTTGTAACACACAAGGCGAAATAATTCTATACTTGATTTTTCCTATTCACTTCACACACCAGACAATTACTAAGAGGGCCTTACCATAAGGCTGACACATGATATCCTGGGGAGAATATGTAGCCATAGGCTAGGATTCATACGATATCTATTGAGTTTGCTCCATTCAATTTCCTTTAATTCCTTTACTAAGGAAATTGTTTCTAACTTTCAAATGCACAATTTTAACAATGTACTTATAGGTTTCAAACAAAATTTTGTTTTCCTTTCTATGTTCATTATATTCCTGAAGCTAAAATCCAAAATGTGAATTGTTCAATGGTCTATAACCACGATAGAGGTCCCTTATGATTTATCGAATAAAATTTTAAACTAGATTTAATACATACGAGATAAGTCTCTCACTAAACACAGAACAAGGGATAAAACTTAACTGGTCACAATCCAATAGAATTCAGAGGGTTCCAACGGAAGACATAAATCAAATATCAAAGTCCACATAGTCAAAATCTGATAAGATATAAGGGATTCAAACATGCACAACAAGTCGATTATCAGAGTTCACTTAATCACATTTTATTTAAATTCAAAAAGATTTAGGTTCTGAACATAGACCACTTAGACAAATTGTAACACATTCACTAGATTTAGAGGGGTAAAATCTCACTGCTAAGTTCAAAAGTATATTAGGCGGTTTCTTTCGATTACAAATATACAAATTGTTCTCTTCTCTTATTGTATATATATAGCTCTCAACTCAATTCAACTCAACAAAGCCTTTGTCCCAAGCTAGTTGGGGTCGGCATATATATATATATATATATATATATATATATATATATATATATATATATATATATATATATATATATGTTCTTGCTTCCTATTTGTATAGGTCAAAATAATACTTATAGGGTTCGTACAAAATTAGGTTTGGCCTTATACGTTCATTATATTTCCGAAGGTGAGGTCGAAAATGTGAACGACCGATGATCATTAGTATCACATATAATTTAAGACTCGACTACCAATAGCACAAGTTGTTTAGTTTCCTTAAGGGAGCTGAGTTTTAAAATTTTCAAATTTGAGGCTTTGTAGAACAAGTTCAATACCAAATTTCTTTATCCTGAGGTTTCTTTTATCTCAAAATTTTTCATTGACAAGCGAAGACAAAATGGCCACCTAAGGAGTGTAACGATGGCCGTATTATAATGGCTTACTCTAGGGTTCAAATTTGAAATACATATACGTTTCAGATTTACAGAGTACCAAATTTATCTTTTCAATTTGACCAACTAAAGTTGAGTTAAAACTTGGGGCCATATTCAGATTACAATAATACAGATAATATCAGATGAGATTGATAGAACTGAATTGGTTTCCTTAATTTCAAGGGCAAATTTTTCCACAGAATTCATTTAGATGCCACACTATTGGTATTTGATTTGACTCGATTAAAGAGGCTTATCTGAAGGCAATCAAAACTTTACCACGCATGGTAGGAAATGTAGAGAAAGACACATAATTCTTGATGTTTCTCTAAATTGGATAACAATTAACCATATCTTGGCGAGGATGTGCTCAAGATAGGGCAAATCAATCAGATTCCCAATCAAAGAGGATTATAAGATGAATAAGGTATCTATTTATGATTCGAAGTAATCATAGGGCAAAATCATACGGTGCCTGTCACAGAGAAAATCAGATTCCTAACTCATTCTCATTCTCATTCTCATTCTCTAGCTTTGTCTCAGAACACTTGATCCAACATATCTTCTCACACCAATACGTTGAATCACAAATTCAACTAAGGGCTTATAGTGCACACAAACTCACTACACCGTCATATTCTAGCGTGGTTAACTTATATGCTAAACCAAATGCCCTTAGTCCAAATGAGCTGACTATATGGACCTATCCCAAATATAGTTAATTCTCATGTCGAACTAAGCACTCCAGATGCATACAAGCTCATCATATTGTCCCATAACAACACAACCAACTCACATGCGAAACCAAAGCATCTAAATGCTTATGAGAGACTATGCTATCTCACACAAGTACAACTAATCCACATGTTGAA
Organism: Tasmannia lanceolata; assembly: GCF_043159265.1. Taxonomy (NCBI): domain Eukaryota; kingdom Viridiplantae; phylum Streptophyta; class Magnoliopsida; order Canellales; family Winteraceae; genus Tasmannia; species Tasmannia lanceolata. The sequence goes on along the minus strand of NW_027518684.1, from coordinate 27,441,526 downwards.
CCAAGCGTCCCTGGTGCATACGAACCCGTTGTACCATCTCATCTCGTTCCAACACGACTAACCCACATGCTGAACCAAGCGTCCTCGGTGCACATGAGTCTATCATGTGGTCTCTAAATAGCACAACTAACTCGTGTGCAAACTAGGCTTCCCCGATGCACACAACTCCATCATGCCATCCTCTGAGTTTTTCATCATTGATGCTAATATCCTCAACATAAATGATAATTTTCTTAAAATCCAGATCTTCAACTTTTACCAAAATCATAGTAGATGGTTAGTTGATTCTCCCATAGTCGAATAAACATTTCACATTTTCTACACTCAGATTATTATTGGATTCAAATTAGGACTTATTAGCCCTCAATGTCACAAACCGGTTCATCAAAATCCATAAATTCATAGCCTAGTTCTTAATAGCTTACCTGGTCATTAGTCTAAGTCTCATAGTGTACAGAATCAAATCTAGTGTTTCACTTGTTTCCAGTGTTATCATCTTTATTCACGACAAGTAGTTAATAGTTCTCAAGATCATAAGATGGGTTCTTCAAATCCCCGAATTCTTAGGTTAACATGTAACAGTCTATATAGTCACAAGCCTAAGGTCACACAATGTATTTGAGCCTAGAATTCCACTAGTTCTTAGTACTATAATCTAGATTCTAACAATGCGCTAGGTCATTCCTCAGATTCCTTTGGTTGACAAGTCAACGATTATATTCTTAGTTCAAGAAGGTCACAAATCATTATCTCAAAATCAGCTAAGAACTTACATGGTTCTAATATCCAAACGTTACATTCAATTTTCACTTCTTAAATTTCTAATACCTAGGACCTAAAGCCTAGGCTCTGATACCACTTTTCTGTCACGCCCCAAACCCCACCCTGGGCGTAAGACGTGGCAACGCCGTACACCTGCAAAGCAAACTCTACAAGTATACAGGGCTAGCAAAACAATATCAGAACCACTCATAACATAAACTAAACAATACTGTCTTAAATAAATTTAGAACAAAGTCTTACTATTACACAATACTCACTATGCTAGATTTAAGAGACTCCAATAGCTGACGATGCAACTGCACTCTCTTGAGATTTCCATGAGAATTCAAAAGCTGAAAAATTGTTAAACCACAGTCAACTGAAAAGCTCAGTACATAATGATACACTACAAAAGTGGGGTCAAAGCACGCTATATAGAGATGGTCGATAGGTAAACGAAAATGGCAAAAGCTACACATGAGGTGTATGGTACAAATACAATATCAGAGAGTAAAGCTTACGAAGTCATATTTCAAAGTATCACATCAAAGAGGGTCTCAATAAGAGAAGTCACAAAGTCTTAAGAGATCACTAAAAGCAATCAAAAGGTACAAAGTCACCCAAAGGTCATCGACTTAGCCCAAAAAGCATGTTATTTTGTCCGACTGCACGCTGTTCGAAACTAGTTTCTGAGTTCATATACCTGTCGACAGGGTCAGCGAATAGCACCCAGTGACGGGACCCAAAAGCCATCATATTACCCCCATTGGTGCGGGCCCTTATAGTTTACATATAAACATAAGCCTCCACAAAAGGTGTCCACATATACAAAAGGTCCAAAGATACTTACAAAGTTCCAAAGATTGTGGTTCACGTTGGTTCCACAAGGTTTTCCAAAATAATGGGGTATGCAATGATCAAAAGGTTCTTATGTCAGAATGGGTCACATATTCAATACGAAATTCATAGGTTGCCATTGAGTACAAAATTCAATAGATAGTATTTCAATGAAAGATAAGCATGCAAGACCCAAATCAAAGGCTAAGGTTCTCAGATGTTTCATATATTCAAAGAGATTATAGAGTTAAGATCAAAAGGCATATCATTGAGTAGTGAATCATAACACTAAAGTAGTACAAAATTACGTACATTGATATTGAACTACTTTCTTTTTCATAATTACCTACAATTAAGAGTATGAATATTCTCATGAGTTTCATCATTAATTTCACTCCTATCAGGCATATATATCCTCCTACTGACACAAGACATTATTTGGTGACTCTTCGGAAAAGAATCGGTAAACCGTCCTAGGGTTCTTTTTAGTATTTTGGAATTATCATGATTATATAGTCTCCAAAAATTTTTGAACTATTTTCAAAAGAAAGTACTTGTTTCCAGCTTGTCCGTAGAGTACAAGAGCGTCGAAAACGGAAAAGAAACGAAGAAGTTATGAATTTTTGAAGTTTCACATTTTTTTTGCGATAATTTCAGATTCTTCCCCGATTTTACCAAAACTTCTACAGACTGAACTTTCTTGTTTTAGCTCCGATTCACAAGTGTTCAGATCCGTTGGATTCGTATCGATGAGAGGAATCCAACTAATATAGTTTTATGCTCGAATCGACACATATAATTATTGTAAACATTTTGTTTCGACCCTTCAAGACAAACATTAAAAAAATATCAAAACGATCCGATCTTGGGCTCATTAGGGATTCCATAACAAAGCGAATCCTAAAGAAACCGAGATTAGTCCTAAGTCCATATACCCGATTTATAGTGGTTTGGTCTATCACAAGACCTACTCCACTCTTCCAAGTTTACCTCCTTGGAATCTCCACTATAATCAGATGAAGCCGTGCACCCGACTCCTCCAACTCCAAAGGGAACAAACCTCTTCTACACGAAGCCTTGCGAGGGGACACATCCTCTTACATGATTCTCCTTTGTTAACGGGCCGAATCAGAGACCCTCATCTTCACAACTTTTAATGGGTCGAAGACAAGACCCTCATCTTCACAACTCTTAATGGGCCGAAGAGAAGACCCTCTGTAGACACCCCCATTTTGCTAGACTTTAAAAAAGTAAAAGATTTGGTAGTTTGTCAAGTTTCGAGTCCGTATTCCACCTAGGATTAGGCATCTGTGCATTTTAAGGTAGATTTCGCTTCATTGAAGGAATTCTAAAGTTGATTCGCGATCCTAAAGTTTCTAGGGTGTTCCAATGGTATCTAGAAGATGAAAATTCAAGTTTCCAACCAACTGAAAAAACCTGTTATTTTTAGAATTTTTGGAGTTTCCTTCATTTTTACCCATTTTTACACTACAGGGGTATTTTGGTCATTCCCGATGTGTCTCGTCTGACCCCCGAGTTATATTTGAGAAATCTGGAGTGATCTTACAAATTTTGAAAAAGCTGCTATTTTTAGAAACTCATGGGGCATCCACATTTTCATCATCTTATGGATATTTCAATCATTTCTCATATATCCAAAACCATCTTGAGGATACGGCTGATGGATTATGAGTAATTTCGTAAGATTTGGGAAACCTGCTAAATTTAGATCTCTCAAGATTTTCTCTTAGTCTTGCACTTCGGGGGTATTTTAGACATTTCCAATATATCATATTTGGTCCTTAAGTTGTGTCTAAGAAATCTTGAGTCCGTTCATAAATTTTCAAAAATCTGCTATTTTTGGAATTTCTCAGGGTTTTCCCTAGTCTCGTCAAATTCTAGCACATCGGGGTAATTTGGTCTTTTCCTGTGTAATTCTTTTGATCCCCGAAATATGTCTGAGAGATTATGAATGATTTCCTGAATTTTGAAAAACCTGCCAAATTTAGAATTCTCAGGGGTTTCGCTTAATTTGGAAATTCTAAGTGTTGAGGGCATTTTGGGTATTTTCAGGGGATACCAAATGATCCTGTTTAATATTACTCACCGAAAGAACCCAATTTCAAAATTTTTTATTTTTGAAGTTTGACCAGAAAGACTTTCCATTTTTAATTTTTCCCTTTAGGGGTGAACCAATCTGAGGGTATTTTGGTCACATTTGGATGTCTAACAGTCAAATAGGGGCATTTTGGTCCGAAAAGTTATTTTCCAAAAAAGATGGTCCGATCATGTGTGAGAGATGCACCATAAATGTCAAATGGGTTGGATCCATATATAGAATGTTGAATTTAGAAAGATTTTATTGATTTAAGGAAAAACCCGAAACCCGTGTGAAATGGCCCATTGGGCTAAAGCCCGCAAAGATGGAGCTCATGTGAGTTCACCCATATGGGTCGACCACCATGGTGGGCGCCTCACATGGCTGAACCACATGAGTTGAGCACCCAACCTTAATGATGTCACAATGGTGACATCATATTTGTTAAAAGAAAAATAAAAAGAATAAAAAAAGAAAAGAAGGAAAGAAGGAAAAGAGAAATGATTGCTTAAAAAGGTTTTCTTCCAAAGAAGCAATGTGGAATGATAATAGCATGTCTTGATTGACAAGAAATTAAGATTGGAATCAAATCCAATTCGGAAACAAGAAAGAAAGAAAGTAATAGGGAAAAATTGGAAACAAGCAAAAAATGAGAGCTCTCACATTGGAAACTACTATTTCTCTCTTAACCCTAGCTTTTTTGTATAAAAATCAAGCAAACAATCGTGACAAGGATCCAAAAAAATCCAAATTCGTCATTTTCTCTCTCCCAAAAAAAAAAGAGAAAAAAACCTCCTCTCTCTTGAAGTGTGTTTATCTCTCTCTCAAGTGTTCTTCACAAAAGAAATTCTTCAATTCCTTCTTCTTCTCCAAGGCATCACATAATCAAGGATTATTGGAGTATTCTTTAGATCGTTTTTAGCGTATAAAAGGGTTGGACAAAGTGTATATCTTGGATCACCAACCCTAGAGACAAGGATCGCAATCAACGGTAAGGATTCCTCATCTTTGTGAAGTAGAAAAAACATGCTAGGGTTTAATTTTGATGGATGAAATCAACGAGTTTTCTTTTGTTTTTATTCAATATGGATTTAAATTAGATTATCAAAGCAAGTGTTTGAAAACACGGTTCTTTTTAAAAACTGATATTTTCTAGGTTTTATATAAAATACAAAACTACTGGAAACTTACTTTCCAACCGTGGTTCGGCTGTTTTATTTTTCATTCTATTTTTCAAAGAATAACCCCGAAAAGGGTTATTTCTTGATGAATGGAGCCAAAAGTGTATCAAATCATGTCCAAATTTAGTGAAAATTTTGTTTCCAGTAGTTTTACAAGGTTTTTAGATCACCTAAAAATTTTCATATTTTTTGGAGTTTATTTAATCGGATTATTAATTATTTTAAATTTCGGCTAATTTTATTAAATACCAAATCATTTTAAAAATTGATGAAACTTTTCAGAATTAAAGCCTATTAATAAATGGAAGTTTCTATTGAAAAATATTTTAAAACAAATATGGTTTTTATTGTTTTCTAATCGCTTCCCTGTTTTACGTGCCATAATTCTTTTTCTTATTAAATTAATATATTTTCAAAAATTTTCTTCACAAACCATTAACTTTGGTTACTGGAATGTTAGAAAAATATTTTCAATTAATTTTGCAAAGATTTGATAAGGTTTTACAATTTATTTTAATAAACGGGTTTTAGCGCCTAGGAAACAAATTGATCTCTTATATTTAAAAACCAATTTTATGGAGGAGATTTAATTTTTAAGTTTTGAAATTTTGATAAAAAAATTTATAATCTATTATATATCTAATGGAAGTTTTTATTTGATTTTAGGATACCATTAGGTTTGCTTTTTAAGTAATTCTTTGGTTTCATCTGATTTTTGTGTGAATTTAAATGGGCATCAAATCTTATTAAAAATCCATGAAAGTCATACAGTAGTCTAAGATCATGATTATATTTATACTGTAAGAGTTTAAGTTGATTTGAAATTGATATACTATAGGTTACTGTGTTAATCTATAATCTGATTTGAATTTTAAAAAATCGGAAATTGATATCTAATCTTAATACTAATTCATGCAAATTTTTTAGTAAGATTTAATCATCTATGTCTTTATTCTGTAAAAGTTTGGAGTAATTTAAAATTGATATGATATAGGTTACTGTCTTAATCTATAATCTGATTTGAATTTTGAAAAATCGGAAATTGATATCAAATCTTAATGATAATTCATGACTTTTTTGCAGTTAGCCACAATCATCCATATCTTGGTACTGAAAAAGTTTCAACTAAGTTGAAGTTTGATTGCTTAGGGTTACTGTCTAATCCTAGCAATCTGGTCTTAATGATATTAAATCACAATTTAATAGCAAATCAATACAAAAGTCAGTAAAAATCTCCAAAAAACCTTAAATTTTCATCATAAATTCAATCCCTAACTTTTTTGAAACAGAAACCTTAGGGTTCATAGATTGCCTTTGTGAATTGGCTATGTTGTGACAATTTAACTGCCGAGATCGTAATCATAATCGTATACTAATTGCGATCGATCCAGCGTAATTGGAGTGCGTAAATTATAGTATGTTATTGGCTCCGAGGTCCACTGTCTACTGAAATCCTGAGAAACATGCCAGGCAATAAGATACTATAACTTACGTGTTAAATTATACAAGGGTTGAGAGCACGATTCCCTTTCATGGTTGCAATTCGAGGCCGAAACTTGCGAACCATAGAGCCTTTAGTATTACTTAGATGTTTAGGAATCAAAAATTCTCAAAAATCGAAAATCATTAGGTTCAACAAATCGAATTAACTCGATCCGTGTCTTAGGAGCCGTTGGATTACGGTCTCCTATCGTAGGAACATTTAGGGCCCCTTAGGAACACTTACGTCATGTTGTGTCCTAAGTTTTAGGGAGTCTGTAGACACCCCATTTTGACCTGACCCAAATTTCCCAAAAATTGAATAAATCCCGAAATCTGAGTCTCGGAGCCAAATTCGAAGTCCCTAAGAATCAAAGTCAGTCTCAAGTTCCCGAAGTGTCTGAAACCGATTTCCGAAAAGTCCAAGAACCAAATGCGAAGAAAACCCGAATGATTACTTACCCATTGTGCCCATTCTTGGGTGCGAAATTCCCAGGAGGTTGTTCCCATTCCCAAGAGCACCCTTGCAAAATTATAATTAATTCGGGCAAAAATTTGAAGAAAGGACAAGCAGAGTTTGTGCCTTTGTCAAATATGGGTGTGTGGATATCAACTTCCATTTTTTTTGTGTCATGAGAGAATGAGAAAAGGGCAAAATGAGTGTGTCAATATCAACCCCTTGTTTATGGGTGTGCAATTACCAGGTGAGGGTGTGCCCATTAAATATAATTGTGTTTTCCTAATTAGGTAGATAGTGGGGTCTACTAATATGCAAGTGAAATGGCCCACCGAATTATTTTATGGTCAAAGAGGAAAACATCATCATTTTCTTTCAATTTAAAATGGGCATGCAATGGCATCCGATGCCATTTGGAATGATGGTTTTTTGATTTTTAGCAAATATTAAGAGGCAATGGGGGGACAAGAGGGGGACAACAACTCATGATTTCCTCTCCTCATGATGAGTCTCCCCTGCTCAAGAGAAGGGTCTGATCTCTCTCGCCACGGGGGAACAGCAGAAAAAAAAAGAGGGAAGAGAGGGAGTCGCTGGCCACCCAACCGGATTCCGGCCACCACCTCCGGCAAGGCGACTCCCCGGCGGCCATCACCACCAAACCCACCCCCAAATCCATTTCCCGGCCACCCAACCGGATTCCGGCCACCACCACTGCCTCCACCATCCCTACCAGTCACCCTCTCTGCCGCCAGATCCCTCCCCGCCGGCATCGCCACCATCCTCACCACCACCGGGCCGCCACCTCCATTAAACCCCCTCCTCTTCACCACCACTGCCAGCCGAACCCATCTTCACCCTCTCTTACACCCACCTCCACTAACCACCAACATCAGCCACCCTCATCTCCACTTCCAACCCTTCCATCGCATCTTCTCCACCCATTCCACGGCCACCATTGACCACCACCATCCTCTCTGTCACCTCCACCACCACCTCCACCACCACCTCCAGCCACCATCCTCAACCTCAAACCCGAAACCCAAAACCCATCTTCCACCTCCATAGCCGCCGCACCACCACCAGCCACCACCCTCAACCTCCAACCCGAAACCCAAAACCCATTTTCACCCTAACACCACCCTTCGAAAATCCCCTCCCATTCTTCACCTCCACCACCCTCAACCCCAAAACCGAAACCCCTTTGTCTATACCTCAAAAAAACCGAAACCCAAATCTACCTTCCCCGTTCCCTCACCTCTGCAGATCCGAAACCCACACCCCCACTCACCTCCACCGAACCACCACCACCACCACCCATTCGAAAACCCTCTCCCACCCTCATCTCCTCCAATCCCCACCTCCAAAATCGCAACCCATTTCCACCCCAATCACATTTCGAAAACCCAAACCCATAATCCTTAAACCCCTTCTCCTTTTCAAAAAAAAAAAAGAATAGAGAGAGAGAGAGAGAGAGAGAGAGAGAGAGAGAGAGAGAGAGAGAGAGAGAGAGAGACAGAGAAACAGAGAGAGAGAGGGAGGGAACTCGAGCTCCACCGCGCCACCACCAACCGCCGTGCCACCTCCGGCCGGCCGATCTTCCCCTTCACCACCGCTACCTCCCATTTTTCAAAAAAAAAAAGGAAAAAAACAGAGAAAGAGAGAGAGGGAGAGAAGAGGGGCTCGTTTATATATATATATATATATATATATATATATATAAATATAATAAAAAAAAAGCATTTTCCGAAGGGGAGCTCGAGCTCCACTTTCTGGACGCTCTCCGATCAACCCCGTTTCATCCACTGAGGCCCCATCTCCCCATCAGATCTAACTCTCTATTTCAACTGTACCATCGAAGCCACCTCCCCATTTATTCCAACAATCCTTGAAAATTCCGGCAATCGATTCATCAACCTTGCCATCGGATCAGAAACTTCAACAATTCCAGCTTAGATCCGGCACCATCACAATCCGGGAGATGCTCGGCCACCATTTCCGGTGCCGACACTAAAGTTCCAAGGAATCCTTTGCATTGGCAATTTCCCTCCAAACAGGTAATACTCTTCCTTTGCCTCGCTTTCGACTTTCCTTAGAGTTTGGGATTTTCTTTCATTTTGGGGCTCCTTCCGTTCCGTTTTCTCCTTCGAGTTCCTGCGTTTCGGGATTTCATTCGGTTTTCGAGATCTTCATCGATTTTCGGAGTTTCTATCGGGTTTAGGCTATGACGGACGGCAACCTCCTGAGCCAAAACCCCCTTTTTTTAATCAAAAGGGATAAACAAAAACACATAAAAATCAAATAACCAAAAATCCAAAAACAATCAAAAATTCAAAAACAACAAAAGCATTTTTCGAAAAGCTGTTTCGAACTATGTTGGCTTGATCCCTTTTCACAGGGTACGTAGGCAGCTTGGGATCGTCATCCCAAGTTCAGTCAAACCTTTTCAATCAAATCGTTCAAACTTTTCAATAAAATCATCCAAACCCTTCAAAAAAATCATTTCAGCATCCAAAAAAATCTTTCGAGCTTTTCTCAAAAATACAAAAACCAAAATGGGCAAGGATGGTGATTGCCAGGTCACTCGGAGCCTTCTTTTCATTTCGTCTCCGATTTTAATCGTGGTTTTTCGGTTTTATCGGTTTTCCGACGTTTTATCGGGCTTTGGGACGGGCGGTGACGTAGCGTGGCCCCTTCACAGGGATTGTCCTCGCTGAGCCCAACGATAGGCTATGACGATCGTGAGACTTATCCGATTTTTAGCGGATCAGGATCGCTGAGCTTGATTCATTAGAATCGCTCCCTAAGCCTATCGTACGCTCCCTTTTCTTTTTCCTGGCATTCTTAGTCCTCATGTACCGATGATTTTCCGATTCGTTTCTTTCCCTGTATCTTTTAGCTCATTGTGTGTTTATCTTTGACTTCTTATGTGCTACTGTTAGCTTGCTTACTTTCCTAGCATGAGATTGATTATTATTTTCTTAGCATTATCTCTTACATAGGCTCGCATGTTAGTGTGTTTATTCTATTGTTTTGGTAGTTTACTGCTGGGCTTGTCTGTCCTCTCACCTGCTTAGTTGTAGCATTTATTCATCTTATCTTGATTATCTGCTTAGCCATAGCTATGCGTGTGAATGTTACTGCTTTCCTAGATGTGATGGGTTAGGATTAGATGCGGTGAGTTAGGATTTGGATGTTTATTTTCTTTTGCCCATCCCCGGGTCATGCATGCTTAGATAGACGTTTTCTCGGGGATACTAGTTCCCATTTCACATGATTTTAGCCCAAAACTCTTCAAAATCAATTAAAAATGGCATAAGAGACCAGGTGCTCGCACTTGGGCGAATTGGGGGCGCTTAACACCTTCCCCATTCGTCATCAGGCACGGACTTTTGTATCTCTGGTTATCCGTTGCAACAGAGTATTTCATGGGATCCAGGGCCTACTTCCTTGGATGGCGACTCTTCTTTGTTATAGGTACATCTGGGTTCCGGGCTAGTCCTTGAATCGAGAGGTATCTCATTTATATCGCCACCCATGCTGTGAGTGGCACCATTTCGAGAGTTCCTTTGTAGAGCTCTCCTTCACATTGTGGAGATCTTAGAGGATCGGCGCGGGATCTCGTGTCCCTCGCCCATTCGTCCTCAGGATCGGGGTCCACAGAGTCCTAGAGTTAAGAGTCCAGCCTCATCATGGGCGTTTGCTATGGATAGCAACCGTGCCATAGATCTAGTTACACTAGTCACCCAATTTTTCCCTAGGACAAACCTAGTTACCTAGGATGTAGGTTAACCTGCATTAGTCTAAGTGATGTCTTGCACTTAGATAGGACCATATAACATCTTAGATAAAGTCCTAGGATAATAAAATCTTCAACTTGAACTAAATAATTTCTCTTAAACTGTTAAAACAGTAAATCTAGTCTAGATCGGTGTCATAGATGAGTTAGGCATAAGTAGCTTAGTTCAGGTGCACCGAACTACGATCGACTCTGATTCCAGTGAGGCTGGGATACGTAGGCTACTTGGATACTTGAGTGGCATACCAAGCCCGAGTCGGCTCCACACATAAGTGGTGGGGTTTTGTACATTAATCCTTAAATTAAAAGTAATTAAATCACTTAGGACTTTCCATGAAATTAGAATTTTAGGAGAACTTTCACTTAGATTGAATTCAAAAAAATTAAGAAAATCAAGATACACATTTAGGACTTACACTGAAATTAGATCTTAGGATGCATGTCATGTAGTTCGCACATTAATATAGAGTTAAATGAGCCATTTAAAAGAAATTCAAAAGAGTTAACTTTTGGAATTGAAGACCGATTATCGGGCAGGAATGGTGAATGTGGTGATAACTCCCCATACCTTCCATTCTCGTAACCAGGTAACGAGTCTAAATTTCTGGTCAATTATGGGTCCTAGATCTCTCATCTAGGTGGCGACCCTGTCACTCTCTTTTGCATGGAATTCGGATTGCCATAGTGATCCCAAGTTCACGAAAAAGATGAATTAAATCACACCTTCCTAGGCTCGGCGGCTTACCCCTGCCCTTATGGGTACTGGGTTGCACGTTTGTTTGCACCCTATGGCTTGGTTGGGTAATTAAAATCAATAATAAAAAGCACACGCCATTCGCGTGGGTGCGAGAAACCAAGAGAGAGGGAGACGCCTCGCGCGCTCGTACCTCTCTCGCGGGATCGGGTCCCACACCGTAAATGAAGAACAAAGAAAAATAAAAACTCTCAATGCCACTTAATAGACGGATTACAACGTTATAAGCTCACAATCACTCCAAAGAAATAAGCAAATAAAAGCCCTATCGAGTGCTTCTTGATAAGATGTAGAAATGCATGCTCAAAGAGGTTTTTGTTTTGATTTTCAAGTTGAAGCTCGAAGAGAAATGGGATTTGATCTTTCTCAAATGTTCAAAAGCATGTTTAGATAGGTTTTAATCATGTATATATAAGGTATTTGAAAATATGACCGTTTGGGGGCAAAACTATAAATAACTGGGTTGAAAAAGTCAACCAACAAAATCCCCAATGGCTAGTTTGCCCGCCCTACCGGGGGCCCTTTTATATTTTCAAATTTCTTACCGTTGCGGTCAACCGGCCCAAGGCGGTCGCTCGGCGAGGGCTCCCTGTCTGCTCGAAAATTCGGCTAAAAGACCTATCCTCGGTCGAACGACCCACGACGGTCGCCCACCCAAGCCATACGAATTGTTTCTGTTTCAAAACAGAAACATATCTGCGATCGACTGGCCCGCTATTTTCCTGGAAGTGCTGGATTTCTAGCTACCTTGTCGTGGTCGCCCGGTATACCCTGGTCGACTGGCCCTGTATAAAATCCCATTTTTCCTTTAAAATTTCAGGGGCTTTTGGGCCATGGTCTTTGGGTTTTAGTCCTAGGTTTTCAAACACATTTTTGGGTGTGTGTATGGTTTTCAAAGATGTAAAAAGTTAAGTATGAAAACCATTTGAAAACCTTTTGAAAGTCCATTTAAACATAAAATCAAGAGGACTCTAAATACAATCTAAAAAAGTATACCATGAGTCTTCTTGGATTGTATCAGCTCCTTTGCACTTCCTTGGACTTCTTTGGCTTGAGTGAACATCTGGATCTCTTGTGACTCCCTCCAATCTTCAATGCATGTTGAATGGTTCATGAAGTGTCACCATGGCATGTTCAACTCCAAGCTCTTTCTTGACACTTTGTTAGGAACTTGTGGACTCTTCATCTTCGAGCTTCTTTGACTTGATCATCTCCAAATGGTGATGTCTTCACTATATGTACAAGCTCTTGGTTCCTTTGCTTCTTGATCCACAAGTCATGTGTTGAGAGGAGTTGTGTAATGGCGATTATGACATGAAATTCCTGTATACAACACAACACCTCAAAGCAACACATTAGTCCATAAATGCTAATCAATTTGGTTTGTTAGCATCAAAACAAGAAGGTAAGGTGAATGATTGAACCCATGGGAATCCTTGAGCTTACATTCTCCCCCTTTTAGATGATGGCAAACAAATTGATTAGCTTGGCAAGAGATATTAAACAAATATATGAATAAGCATTTAAATATTAGAAACAATGAAGCAATGCTCCCCCTCACTATATGTACAAGTGTAATGCATGAATGTAAAGCATATGGTGCATATAAAATATGGACTACCTAATCAATTCTCAAAATTCTCCCCCTTTTGGCAGCAGCAAAAAGGTAGGGATATGCAAGTGAAAGTGCAAGTGGGGTGTCAAGATGAATAACCCATAAGAGTTATTCAAAGTGTATATGATGTGTCAATGAAGCTTATATGATGCTTATCAAATTATAAAACAAGGTAAAATGCATGATAAGCAGATTTTTTTATTTTATTTATTTTTGTGCTGAAGATTTGCAAGTTAACCACAACTATGGGGGCGATAAACCATGTAAGCACATTACAATGGTCTATATAAACATGAATAAGAAACCATTTTACTCTCCCCCTATTTATTTGTCATTGACCGTAGGTGAAACCTATGTAATAGGGCATGACAAGGTAGAATGGTTGAAAAGGTGATGTGATTTAAACACATGGGCTTGATATGCAACTTTTGAAGAATATAAGTCTTTACCTAAGCAATAATATGCTCATATCTAAGACATAACTTTTCAAGTTCAGAAGTTGCATCATGTAGGGGATCTCTTGACAAGTCTCTTCCAAAGCATTGATATGCTCTGAACTATAATATAACCTCATAGAGATGACTTGTTTCTTGCTCATAGAGATTTACAAATATCAAAGTGAAAGCTCCCCCTGACTGTGTGCATCTAATCTAAATGTTAGAGTTCTAAGTACATAGGCCCTTGATTCACATTTAATCACCTTTAACCTTGAGATTGCTCCATTCAAATGTTAATCAAAGTTTGAATTGTAATGGATGATTATTAGACCAAGGATATGATCTTGAGGAAAACAGTCTAATAAACACATGGATAAAAGAATGAAACCAATGAGGTACATATCCATAGCAACCAAAGATCATGTATATATAGATAATAACTATAATGCTCCATATACATGAACAAATGACGGAAGATTGATACCACATTTCAATTAATATCTTTTGAAATGATAAGAGTGGTATTTGAAAATCACTCGAAAGAAGTACAACTGAATTGTACATTCTTCTTTCCGGAACTCTTCTTCAAATGTTTAGAAGAGCATAGATCAATGCTTGAGCCATTCTTCCATGTAAGGGTAGCATCTTTAAAAGTTCTTCCTAGATTGAGAGATTGGGTACTTGTTTTAAATCTTCTCCTTCATCAAAAGGATATCCTTGGGAGGATGCTCATGAATTGCACATGCCAGCCTATAGTTATGATCATCTTATCACATCTGGCATGATGGAAGGAGACAAGTACCATAGACAAGCTGTGAAGGACTGATTATTTAAAATCAATCAACTTGAGTCCTCCGAAGCTAAAATCTTGGAAGAGATGATGGGACATGACAAGCTCAAAGAATCAATTCTCTCTCCCAAGAGATTGTTAGTGGCCTTTGATAAAACCTATGAGGCAAGGCATGACAATATAGAATGGCTATAGTTATAATCTTGTGAAAGCATAGCCATAGGATCTTATCATGAAGAAATATATCTTTTCCTTCAAAAGCACATGATAAGAGACAACTTCATAGGTAATAACAATATCAACTTAAACAGTATCCTATGAAGGAGAGTTCTAGAGATTTTTGAAACTCTAGAATAAGATACTTATCATTGGAAATGATGAAACCATGTGAAATCATCCAAGATAAGTATAAAGCTAGTAAGGACAAGAATTTAAGGCTCAGGCTAAGGAAACTTAACATAGATGAGAGATAATCTCAAGATGAAGGCACAAGTCAAGACCCAAATAACCACACATATAAAGCAATAAAGCTCCATATGGGTGAACTTATCATATGTGATGCACATCACATATCATATGATAAGATGGATGGACAGACATTGAGCATGTATAACTCTCCCTTTGTAAAGGACTCATACAGTGTATGAATCCAAAGGGCTGTCCAACCACAGAGACACCAAGGGATTTAAAGGTGAATGATTTTCAAACCACTCTTGGGCCACTAATGCATGATTTGCTAGGGTTATTAAAGTATCAACCTAGCATACCATGCTCCCCCTAAATATGTGCATATATATATATATGTATGTACAACACACAAGGCACATATGGCTTATCATGGTTAAGATGTTGGCTAAAAGCCAAAGAAATTAGTGTTTTAATTAAAGGTGAGTGTACACTCTCTATCTTACTAGGTAAGAGGACTAAGAGTACCAATTGAGTGATTTTTAAATTTAAGTTTACCATCTTTACCATGTACCTAGTAGCATACAAAAGGAAATAACTATAGATTATATAGATTATCAATTAATCTTAAATCTATAGAACATAGACATTATAAGAGGGATGAATAAAATACCATGTCTAAGAGAGACATCCATGGCTCATGCAGTGAGAGCATTCATGGATCGTCTACCATGTTTGGACACAAGAACCATGGTCCAAACATCTATGCCTACATCCACAAACCACTATATATAAGATAGGGCATTTAAGCACAATGTGCAAAAGACAAATGGAAAATCAAGATGTGTGGGATACAAGTGTTCCCATCACAATGTGTTACATGATAACCACTACAATGAGTAGCTGCCCAACAGAGATACTAGATTCTTATGACATTTTCAATTTTACTCAATTGAGTTTCACACATTGAATCTAGACTCATTTTCAATTCTCTACAAAAAAAATATTCATGCAGGACTGTAGAGAATAATCCAAGGACTTCTAGAGAATGTCAAGTGATGAACACCTTGGACACATGCTTTCCAAAATAAACTACTATGACTAGATAGTTTTATCTTGGTCACGAGAGGATATTCATTTTAAGCTTTTTGGAATATATCAATTTAACCCATCAAGATTTCTTAAGCATTTAATGATAATCATTAAGCACATAAGAATGAGTTTGAAGGACAACTAGGTGCATAGTAATAAACATACTTACTCACCTAGGGCATAAGAGATGTCTAAGATAGAATTTGAGTGGATTTCCTTAGACAAGGCTTTTAACACACAATCTTGCTAGAAATGATATTTTACCTAAGTTGAATATACCAAGATCTAACAAATGCCAAAATTTTCATAAATAGAGTTCAAGAATGAAAGAAATAAACTTGAAAGATTAATTTGAACTCGAGGGCAAAAAGAGTGGTCAATTTTCATGAAAGCACTTATATGGTTTTCACATTAATTTTTTATTGTGGATTTACTTTGTGGATGCTAAGTGAACAAGTGATGTGATTTGCACTTAGATAGGCTTTTCAAAAAGGATATTTAATAAAGCACAAAAATATAGTCTAAGATAAGATATATCATTGAATTACTTTTAGACTATAGCAAAACAAAGATGTGATCATTTAAGCACATATGAATATAGATACATTCAAGTTAAGCACATCACACATATGAGTATCTATACTCAAGGATAACAAGATATATCAATTAAGCGCATGAAAACTAGATACAAGAGTATTCAATGAATTAAAGTATCTAGTAAGAATGTGAATGATATAATAATTTAATATAGCCCCTAAACTAACTCATTAACTAATTAGTTTAGAGGGATTCTTTGGAACCCAAATCCCTTTGGTTCCATCCAAGTTTGTTTGTGGGAGTGTACATTTTCTTATCTAAACAAACTTGTTAGATTTCATAATTCTAAGCTTACACTCAGAATTGTGATGTCCAAATCTACCACAATAATTACATGAGGAATGATTGGTAGATGAGGAGCAACTAGAATCATAAGACTTTGAAGTATGCTTGTCTTTTTCTTCATGAAGTCTTTGATTCTTATTGGAGAGTTCATCATTTTCTTTGTTCTTCATTTTCACAAATATGTTTATGTTTTTTATTTAAAACGATGTTTGTGTTTGCAAGGCTTTTACTTTCTTTTCAAGAAAAATCATTTTAAATAATTTTTAGTGCATTTCCTTGATAAAGAAAATCCCTCTTCAGAGACATCTAAAATGTCATGATCTATGGATTTGAGATAGGCTTGTATTTGTGCTTTCCAAGCTCCATAATTCGTTCCATCAAAGTATGGAAGGATTAAGGTGGATCGACCTTTCTCAAAATCCATTTGGATTGTCACAGATCTTTTCTCTTATAGATTTTTAAGATTAAAAATCTCTTTAAGAGCCTGAGCTTTGATACCAAATGAAATCCAAGTGACACCCAAAAGGGGGGTGAATTGGTCAATTAGAAATTTTACGCTTAATTAGGGGAAGATTAAAAGTTAATCCATTAATTAAGCACTAATTAATCTAACCCTTGTTCAAATAGACATATTAATGAAAGCTGGGGTTTAGACATTCTAATCATGCACATTTACTAACCCTTGTTCAAATAGATATTGAAATGCAATTAGGGTTTAAACATTTTAATCAAGTGCATTTACTAACCCTTGTTCCATTAAAAGCATAAACAAGTTAGGGTTAGAGATTACCAATCACCACACGTGCAAAGGAAGAA
Organism: Tasmannia lanceolata; assembly: GCF_043159265.1. NCBI lineage: Eukaryota > Viridiplantae > Streptophyta > Magnoliopsida > Canellales > Winteraceae > Tasmannia > Tasmannia lanceolata. Next base: position 27,424,125 of record NW_027518684.1, on the reverse strand, counting down.
AGAGAAGAGCAAGCATCCACAAGGTAGAAGATTTATAGTGGTTCGGTCTATCACAAGACCTACTCCACTCTTCCAAGTTTACCTCATTGGGATCTCCACTAGAATAAGATGAAGCCGTACACCCGACTCCTCCAACTCCAAAGGGAACAAACCTTTCTGCAGGAAGCCTTGCGAGGGGACACACCCTCTTACATGATTCTCCTTTGTTAACGGGCCGAATCAGAGACCCTCATCTTCACAACTCTTAACGGGCCGAAGACAAGACCCTCATCTTCACAATTCTTAATGGGCCGAAGAGAAGACCCTCAATGAAGAACAAAGAAAAATAAAAACTCTCAATGCCCCTTAATAGGCGGATTACAACATTATAAGCTCACAATCCCTCCAAAGAAATAAGCAAATAAAAGCGCTATGGAGTGCCTCTTGATAAGATGTAGAAATGCATGCTCAAAGAGGTTTTGGTTTTTATTTTCAAGTTGAAGCTCAACGAGAAATGAGATTTGATCTTTCTCAAATGTTTAAAAGCATGTTTAGATAGGTTTTAATCATGTATATATATGGTATTTGAAAATATGACCTTTTGGGGGTAAAACTGTAAATAACTTCGTTGAAAAAGTCAACCTACAAAAGCCCCAATAGCTAGTTTGCCCGACCGTCGCGATCGACCGAGCCACCTCGGTCACTCTCCCCTATCGGGTGCCCTTTTATATTTTTAAATTTCTTACCGTCGCTGCCCACCGGCCCCATGGCGGTCGCCCGGCGAGGGCTACCTGTCCGCTCGAAATTTTGGCTAAAAAACCTATCTGCGGTCGACCGACCCACGAGGGTCGCCCACCCAAACCATACGAATTGCTTATGTTTCAAAACAGAAACATATCCCGATATCCGCGGTCGCCCGGCCGAACCCGGTTGACCGGCTCGCTATTTTCCTGCAAGTGCTGGATTTCCATCTACCTTGCCGCAGTCGCCCGGTATACCCTGGTCGACCGGCCCTCTATAAAATTTTATTTTTACTTTAAAAGTTCAGAGGCTTTTGGGCCATGGTCTTTGGGCTTTAGTCCTAGGTTTTCAAACACATTTTTGGGTGTGTGTATAGTTTTCAAAGATGTAAAAAGTTAAGTATGAAAACCATTTGAAAACCTTTTGAAAGTGCATTTAAACAAAAAATCAAGAGGACTCTAAATACAATCTAAAAATGTATACCATGAGTCTTCTTTGATTGTATCAGCTCCTTTGCACTTGCTCACTCATCTTGAACTTGTTCTAGCTCTTGTGACTCCCTCCAATCTTCAATGCATGTTGAATGGTTCATGAGGTATCACCATGGCATGTTCAACTCCAAGCTCCTTCTTGACACTTTGTTAGGAACTTGTGAACTCTTCATCTATGAGCTTCTTTGACTTGATCATCTCCCAATGGTGATGTCTTCACTGTATGTCAAGCTCTTGGTTCCTTTGCTTCTTGATCCAAAAGTCATGTGTTGAGAGGAGTTAGTAATGGCGATTATGTCATGAAATTCCTATATACAACACAACACCTCAAAGCAGCACATTAGTCCATAAATGCTAATCAATTTGATTTGCTAGCATCAAAACAAGATGGTAAGGTGAATGATTGAACCTATGGGAATCTTTGGGCTTACATTCTCCCCCTTTTTTATGATGGCAAATAAATTAATTAGGGAGGCAAGAGATATTAAACAAATATATGAATAAGCATTTAAATATTAGAAATAATTAAGCAATGCTCCCCCTCACTATATGCATAAGTGTAATGCATGAATGTAAAGCATATGGTGCATACAAAATATGGACTACCTAATCAATTCCCAAAATTCTTCCCCTTTTGGCAGCAGCAAAAAGGTAGGGATATGCAAGGGAAAGTGCAAGTGGGGTGTCAAGATGAAGAATAACTCATAAGTGTTATTCAAAGTGTATATGATGTGTCAATGAAGCTCATATGATGCTTATCAAAATTTAAAACAAGGTAAAATGCATGATAAGTAGATTTTTTTTTGTCAAAGATTTGCAACTTAAGCACAACTATGGAGGCAATAAACCATGTAAGCACATTACAATGGTCTATATAAAAATGAATAAGAAACCATTTTGCTCTCCTCCTATTTATTTGCCATTGACCTTAGGTGAAACCTATGTAATAGGGCATGACAAGATAGAATGGTTGAAAATGCGATGTGATTTAAACACATGGGCTTGATATGCAACTTTTGAAGAATATAAGTCTTTACCTAAGCAAGGATATGCTCATATCTAAGACATAACTTTTCAAGTTCACAAGTTGCATCATGTAGGGGATCTCTTGACAATAAGTAGACAAGTCTTTTCCAAAGCATTGATATGCTCTGAACTATAATATAACCTTTTTGAGATGACTTGTTTCTTGCTCATAGAGATTTACACATATCAAAGTGAAAGCTCCCCTGGCTGTGTGCATCTAATCTAAATGTTAGAGTTCTAAGCACATAGGCCCTTGATTCACATTTAATCACCTTTAACCATTGAGATTGCTCCATTCAAATGATAATCAAAGTTTGAATTGTAATGGATGATTATTAGACCAAGGATATGATCTTGAGGAAAATAGTCTAATAAACACATGAATAAAAGAATAAAACCAATGAGGTACATATCCATGGCAACCAAAGATCATGTATATATAGATAATAACTATAATGCTCCATATACATGAACAAATGACGGAAGATTGATACCACATTTCAATTAATATCTTTTGAAATGATAAGAGTGGTATTTGAAAATCTCTTGAAAGAAGTACAACTGAATTGTACATTCTTCTTTCCGGAACTCTTCTTCAAATGTTTAGAAGAGCTTAGATCAATGCTTGTCCCTTTCTTCCATCTAAGGGTAGCATCTTTAAAAGTTCTTCCCAGATTGAGATATTGGTTACTTGTTTTAAATCTTCTCCTTCATCAAAAAGATATCCTTGGGAGGATGCTCATGAAATGCACATGCCAGCAAACCAAGTACCCAATGAAGAGAGAAGAAGAGAAATTTTACAGCACAAAGGAAACTTTGTTCTTGGAGAGTCACGGTTTCTCTCGAATCGAGCCATTAGGAGGTCTGGTTGCCTCGAATCAACCTCTCTCCCCCTCTTTTTCTATTTTCCATTTGTTTGCTTATGTTACGGCCAATTAGGCACGTAAGTGGTTCAAATCGAGAGGAAACATGACTCTCCTGCAAAGTTTCCTTTGTTGTTGAATTTTTTTGTTCTTCATTCCATTGAAATACAAACTTAAATACAAGCATAAAGGTAGTTTTACATCACTACCACACTACCCCACTAACCCACTTACATAACACATAGGAAATAACTAACATCCACAACCTTAAACCCATAACCACATAATTAATAACCACAATCTGACTAACCCCACTAACATGCACATATCATTCCCCCTAGAAACGACCTTGCCCTCAAAGTCGAATTATTAAATTAAACACTTTAATCCACCGGGGTCCCATATCTTAATGGTCGCGATCTCTTGAACTCTACATTCAAAATTTGTTGGGATCAAAATTGAAACATGAAACGACCAAATGGGTCAGCAAAATCAAGATGGTTTGACAATGCGTTCAACTGAATCACCTTCATCACCATCAATTCTCGTATGTTTTTTCACTAAAAGATCAACATTGTCACGATTGAGTTTTTCATCTCCACAGATTTCTTTGATCGCCTTGCTGATTTTCTCCAAGCCCTCCACAAATCGTCGATGATCTTCCATCATTTTTAAAACCAATGCCTTGATCTCCTGAATATCTTCACGTATGGACTCCCAAAACTCTGAAGGTGCAGCCATGACGCAAGATCGATGGCTCTGATACCACGCGTTATGTGCCTAATTGGCCGCAACATAAGCAAACAAATGGAAAATAGAAAAAGAGGGGGACAGAGGTCGATTCGAGGCAACCAGACCTCCTAATGGCTCGATTCGAGAGGAACCATGACTCTAAAAGAACAAAGTTTCCTTTGTGCTGTAAAATTTCTCTTCTTCTCCTTTCATTGAAATACATAAACTTAAATACAAGTACAATGAGAATGCCATATCATCAATCCACTTACCACTAACATGACACATAATAAAAACTAACACCCATAACTCTAAACCACATACACACAAACCTACAAATCCCTACAATAACTACCTTGCAACTACCTCTCATACACCATACATATACGTATCAGAGTTATACATTGTCTTCCTTTTCAAGTTTTACCCAAAACTTGATGTTTACTACATGGATGAGAGAATAACAATAATCTTGGAGAAAATACAGATCACTGACAAACCCCAATAAGAGAACTCTTTCATACCTCTAAAACTAGAGTGTGAGAGATGACTTTTTCGCCAAGAGAACCTTCAAAACTCCTAGGTTTGGTTTTCTCGAGTTTTTATTAGGGATGTAACTCGGCTCAGGTTGGGTTGGATTGGGTTGAGGTGAACCCAAACCCAACCTGAAGGATCAATCCTTCAATCCTAACCCAACCTGACCGGTGCCTCAACCCAAGTAGTGTCAATCCTAACGCTAAGCTGAACCCAGCCCTAAACTGACCCAACCCGAGAAGCATTTGGGGGGAGGAAAAAACTTAGTCTCCATTCTTCTCGGCATATGTTTGATTATTTTGGGCATGATGAGTTAATTTTGTGCACGATTAATTAAAAAAGTAGGTTTCTTCAAAATTAAAAGAATGTAGAAAACAATGCTGGGGTGTTTATCTGTTGCTAGTATTGTTCGATATGTATTTTTCGATAAGTACAGCACGGCTCACATCATAGGATCATCCAAACATTCCACTTGATGGGACATAACGTAAATAGGCTGTGCACAAACACTTCGATTTATAGAGGTTTACTTTGAAAAATGGAAATATTATTTGTAGTTGCTTTATAGATTGAGGGTTGTGATCAACCTATGGAAATGATATTTTGGGAACAACCTATTTTTGCGTGGCCCATCAAATCGACAATTTGGATCATCCTATGGTGTGAGCCATACCGTTCTTTTCAGAAAATATAGCACTGGACGGGCTTACACCATATAAAAACTCTGGGTCCTCTTTTTTATGGCTTTATTAGATTCAGAAGATCTTTCTCCCAGCATGTTCACAGCCCAATTTATGGTAAAACATCTACTTTTTTCTTTATGGTAAACACGGTTAGGCTTCCCTTTGTAGCACTACTACTCCTTTCCATGTTTTCCTCCTTTCTTCATTCTCTTCTTCTTCTTTTTTTGCGTTTAATACTTGCCGTGTAAAAGGGATGGATGCTTTTCTTTTTCATCACCGACTCAAAAAATGTGATTTATGTTGTTACACGCCTCTTGTTTTGGACGGAATGTTCACTTTTCTCTGCGCTACAGGAAACTTCCCCCGGCTAAGAAAAAATGTGATTTACGTGCCTTAGTCTTCGGACCATGAGAGAAAAAAATATCTCACGCGGTTCCTTCTTTGAGGGGAAAGAGAGGAGCCTTTCATTGTTAGAGTGGACCCCACACCTCTCCAAACATAGATGGTAAAACTAAATATCATCTATTTTGAAATAGAAAATAAAATGAAAGCACAAATTTGAACTCTTCTTCAGGTATTTCTCCAATGATATGTTTCATTAAAAGCAGCCACATAGGCTCGCTTTTCAGCAGATTTTGTCTTTATTCACGAGGTGGCTTCTGTAAGATGCAACAAACCATCTGCAAAATGCCTTCTGCAATGGGCGCTAACAAATCCTTGAAAATATTGAATTGGACCATAGAATGGATTGAATCGGTCAACCTAGTGCTTGTTCATTGTTCTAATGGAAGTGTGAACCTTACATGGTCTATTCTATTTTTTTAGACTTAAATCATGTGTCTCTATTTAGAAATAAAATCTTTTTTATCTCACCAAATTTAGAGAAAGAAACAGGGTTGCATATTCACTTGCTAAGGAAGCATGAAAATCTAAGATCTGTAACACATATTGGCAGTGCAAAGATCTTCCTAAAAATACAAGAACGTAGCCAAATGTCATAGTTTTGGCCAGCCAGCCCCAAAATTTTGAAAAAATGACAATTGTTATTTATATGAATTTAGTTTCATTAAGTTTTTTTTATTAAAGTTGGGTTAAAGACAAGGCAAGTTGCCTCTTGCTCCTCTATCTCTTTTTTGTAAGTTAATTAATTAATATGTTCGGCCCATGCACCAAATAATTATCTGCTTTAAAAAGACAGTGATTTATTAGCCACCTTTTCTTCCCGGTCCACGCCCTCTAGCGTATTTATGACTCCTCTTTTTACACTACAAGGGGTGACCAATGGGAGAAATGGGGGTCAATATATCATTTCTCTTAAAAAGGATCAAGAAATGCAAAAAGGAATGGTATCCTCACTCCACCAAGCTCTGTAGTTTTTTGACAGACAAGATAGACCCAAAAGTGGGTTTGATCTAAGTCTCATTTTGTAACATACCTGCATCTGCAACTACTGTTTAAATATTTAGAAATTAAATAAAGTATACACAAAATCATAATGAGCGGTAACTACCATCCTTAAGTGCAGGTATTATTGATGAGTGATAGAGATGGTCGTCTAGAGTCTGTGGCAGTCAATGGAGGTATTCTCTTGACTCGGTGGAGATGACTTTGACCCTACGATCCATCCATGGAGAAAGTAACTGATGAACCTTCAAGTCACGGCGGGTCTCACTTTTTTACAGATGTCACATTTAGTAAGACTTTGTATTTTTTTCCTTTTATTTTTTGTTTGTGGGCTGATCTTCTTTAGAGTATGGATGGTCTAGATTGTGTTAAAGTATAAAAGATTAAATAACGCCATTTCCAATGGCTTAAGCTTTTGGTGTAATTGGTTGTTTCACATGGTATCAGAGCTAGGTTTCCTCGGTTCAAAACTCCACGATATTAAGAATCCACATGTAATGGACAACCCAAAAAGAGGGGTCACATGTGAGGGAGAGTGCATAAAAGATTAAATAACTCTATCTCCAACAGCTTAATCTTTTGGAGTAATTGGTCATTTCACAGATGAACGGTGAAGGTGGTGAAGACCGGAGAGGGGAAGACTTTGGAATTGGAATCCATCCCTCTCTCTCTCTCTCTCACTATATATCTATAATATTTTTTAATGGCAACAAAATATATATAGTAAAAAATGTTTCTTCACTTCGTCACTCATTTTAATTCCCTGATAATTAGAATTTTTTCTACAAGCTCTGTTTCTTTGAAACTTGTAAAATTTGTTTTACACCCATTTCAAGTTGAAAGAAACGAAACCATACTGAAAATTTTGTACACCTCTACACCACAAGTTTTTAGGTGAGGCCCATCATTTTACAGCCATACATATGAATGGTCATCATTTTACACACATACATGCCATGCGTGGGTCCACCAAATTACACATCATGTTTTGATATGGTAGGGCCCACCATCTCAAATCAAATTCATTTATATAGCGGGATCACCATTTTACACCCATGAGTGGGCCTACCTTCTCAACCCAAATCCATGCGCATGATGGGGACACCAAGTTACCCTGTTTTAATGATGTCACGCCCCAAACCCCTACCCTGGGCGTAGGACATGACAGTGCCGTACACCTGCAAGACGAGTCCCACAAATATACAAAGCTACAAGCAATAACAGAAGTAAACCTGGCATATCGTAACTAAGATATCAAAGTTCAATTAATGCGAACCCATCAGAGTCAAATCAAATCTCATCTCTCCCCATGAGTCAAAGCAAAATAAATAATAAAGTCTTTACATCTTGTTCATAGTACTCACTTCCTAATAAACTGAAATAACTAAACTAATCTCTGAGCCAAAGTCCAAATCCAAAGCTAAGCGTCATGTTCCTCGTTAACCTCAAGAGGGTCAAGACCTGAAAAATATTATATAACCACAGTCAGTTGAAAAGCTCAGTACATAATAAAGCACTACTCTAAGTACAGTGTAAGCATGCCAAGGCTCAATAAGGGTCGGATAAACGGAATCAGAACTGAATACTGAAGTCTCAACTGAATTCATAGGCAACAAAGTAGATATAAGTGCATGTTAAATATGGTTACGAATTAAAGGTGCAATAAAGTAATTCAATGTCTAAATTCGGATCGAAATCAAAGTTTTTTAGAATTCAAATACAACTCTGTGGGACCCGATCCCGCGAGGGGGGGGCGCAACCCGCCTCTCTCTCTTGGTCTCTCATACCCACGAGAAATGGCGTGTGCGTTTTATTATTAATATAAATAATCTTTTCCGTGAACTTAGGATCATAAAAGAAATCTGAATCTCACACAAAAGAGAATAATAAGAGTCACCACCTAGGTTAGAGACCTAGGACCCATAAGTGACACTGCAATGATCTGCGATCCCATAAGTCTAGATTCGTTATCTGATTACGAGAATGGAAGGTATGTCGGATTACCACCATATGCACAATTCTTGCCCGATAATCCGGTCTTCAATTCCAATGGTTAACTCATTTAAATTTCTTTTTAAAAAGGCTCATTTAAACTCCCTTGATGTGATCTACGGGACATGTATCCTAGATGATCTAATTCCAATGTGATTCCTAGATGCATCTTTTCATTATCTTAAATTGGTTTGATTCAATCTATGTGAAAGTTCTCTTAAGATCTAATTTGAAGAAATCCTAAGTGATTTAATTGATTTAATTTAGGGTTGGAAAATGATAAAGAGATAAATAAAATAACCCTAAAACCCTACTAAAATGTGTGTAGGGTCGACTAGTGGATGCAATGCCATCCAAACATCCAAGCTGCCTATGTACCCAAGCCTCACTGGGATCAGAGTCGATGTAGTTCAGTGACCTAAACTAAGCTACATGCCTCAGACATCTAGGACACCGATCTAGACTGGAATGACTGTTTCAACAGTTTAAGAAAGATTATTTAGTTCAAGTTGAATAGATTTTACTATCCTATGACTTCATCTAAGATGCTATATGGTCATATATAAGTGTACGACATCCCCTGAGACTAATGCAGGTGATCCTACATCCTAAGTTAACTAGGCTTGTCCAATAGGGAGATGGGTTAGTTAGTGTAACAATATCTATGGCACAGTTGCTATCCATAGCAAACGGTCGTGGTGAGGCTGGACTCCTAACTCTAGGACACCCTAAAACCTAGAACGCAACATGACGTAAGTGTTCCCAATCAGCTCTAAGGGTCCCTATGAGGTCATACCGCTATCCAACTGTTCCAAAAACACGGATTAAATTAATTCAATTTGTTAAGTTGCTGATTTTCAATTTGTTAAGGGTTCCTAATGTCTAAGATTTAAGGGAAACCTAAGGCTCTAAGGGCTGACACATTTTTATGCATAGGTTGCCGTCATGGAAGGGAATCATGCTTTCCATTCTTATAAAATTTGGCATATAAGTTATAATACCTTGTTGCCTGGCATGTTCTTAGGATTTTCGTGGACAGAAGACCTTGGAGCCAACAACATATTATAATTTAGATGCTAAAACCATACAAGATGGATGCAATAAGTAAACGATTATGAATACAACCCTTGCACCTAGAATAGCCTAAAATTTCAAATTACAATGGAAACTACAGACATCTATGGTTTCTGTTTAAATGATTTAAGGATTACATGCTTACTAAAAAAGTTAAGATGTTCTAGAAATTTTCATGGTTTTTGGAATTAAAAATATATATTTAAAGGATTTTATTAATTTCAGGTCAGATTGGTGATTTAGAAAGTAACACATAGTAAAACTATACCAATTAACTTCAATTTTTAACATTAACAAGGTATTAATGATAGAATCTTACTGTAAAAATTTCATAGATTCTTAAAATGATTTACTATCAATTTTGTGATTTAAAACTTTCAGTCCAGGTTAATGATTTACAAAGCAAGACATAGCAATCGAATTCCAATTAAGTTCAAATTTTTAAAGGAACTTCCGCATAATGAGAGAAGGTTACTGTAAAGATTTCATGAATTTATAATGTGATTTACTATCTAAATCTGATTTTACTAAATTTAATCCAGGTTGTAAGGATTACAAATAAACCCATAGCAATCAGATTCTAATAAAGTTCTAATTTTTACAGAAACTTTTTCATAACGAGAGAAGGTTACTGTAAAGTTTTAATGAAATTATAATATGATTTACTATAAGAATCTGATTTTACTAAATTTAGATCAGGTTGTTAGAATTAGAAATCAACCCATAGAAAACGAATTCCAAATTAATCTAAAATTCTACAGTACCATGAGAATCATGAATAAAGCATACTATAAAAATTTCATGGATTTTTATCACGATTTCCTATCAATTAATGATCTCACAAAATCGGGCTATTTTGAAAGAAAAACAAAAAATACTTGATTACTGACATCCTAAAATCATGAAAAATCACAGATAATCTAATCTGAATCATAATATTTTCTATCCAAATTTCAGAACTTGAAAATTAATATACCTCCAAATACAAATTTCAGAACTTGAAAATTAATATACCTCCAAAAACTCAAATTTTAAGGAAAAAAGATCAAACGCTTTCCTTAAATCCAAACCCGTTTTAACATAAAAAAAATTCAAAAACCTTAGTAAAACTTTATAAAAACTCCTAAAAAATATTAAATGATCTAATATGATATGTTTTTTATTTTATTCTTCAAGAATTAACTCTTTTCTAGGTAACCTTTCGAAAAATAAAACGATCAAACCACGGATGGAAATTGTGTTTTCCAATGGCTTTTGAATTTCTCTTAAACTTAGAAAATATCAGTTTTTGAAAAACACCACGTTTTCAAATACTTGCTTTGAAAACCCAATTCAAACCCATATCGAATAAAAAATGAAAGAAAATCAATATTTAATGGAGAAAAATCAATTTTCCAGCGAAATTCGGAAATTAAGAATATTTTGATTCATATTATAACATACTAAAATTTCATCAAAAAATTCATCCGTTTAAATCATATTCGAAAATCAAACCCTAAAAACATCCTAAACATGCTTTCTAAACTAAAAATTGAAAAGTGGAAGAACACCTACCGTTGATCGCGAATCCTTGTCTCTAGGGTGTGTAATTCCGAAATATTTGCTTTGTCACACCCTTATAATAGCTAAAGAAACCACGGACAACGATTATAAAAACTCCAATATGCCGAATATGGAAGAATAGTGGATGACATCAAGTTGGAGCTTTGGAGAAGATGAAGTGGAGGAAGTAATCTCCACTCCTAAACCAATGTGGATGTTTTCCCAAGGTGGGGGACTGATATGGACAAGATTTTGTGACTCCCTCCCCCTTGTGGTGTGTTGGTTTAAATAGAAAATCAAGTGTTTGAGTGGCTTTAGAAGTTTCCCTTGTATGGAGTCTTAATTTAGGAAGTTTCCTTCTTTCCTATCCTTCCTAGACTTTCTAAATTAGAGTTACTTCCCAATTAGCAGTCTTGCCTAGGAGTCCTTGCAAGGCAAGACTCCTAATCCAATTGGAAAATGAATCACTTATTGCCTCTTTGGAAGAAACTTCTAGAATCCACCTTTATAACTTTCCTTTCTTTACTTTTTTTCTTCTTTTTTTTTTTCATAATTCAAACATTATCCAACCAAGGTGGGGCACCCACCTTGGTGTCCGACCCACATGGGTGGGCCCCCACCTCATGGGCTTTAGCCCAATGGGGGTTTTGGATTTTTTCATAAAAAATCAATTTAATTCCTAAAATTTAACCTTTTTATGGAATGACCTAACCCATGTGACCTTTATGGTGCACCCCTAACCTATGGTTGAACCATACCCTTTAGAAAAAATTATTTTTTCGGACCAAAACACCCTTTTTTGACCAATTCGCACCCGAAAAGCGATCAAAATGCATTCAAATCAAGTAATCCTTTAAATGGAAGGTTAAATATGGAAATTCTTCGCGGTCAAACTTCGAAAATAGAAACTTTGTTAATCAGCTCCGTTGGATAGGGGAAATCAAATAGAGTCATATGGAATCCCCTGAAAATGCCCGAAATGCCCTCGTTTCACAAAATTTCCAATTCAAGTGAAACCCCCGAGTTTCTAAATTTAGCAACATTTCAGAATTCATGGGTTCATTCAAGATTTCTTAGATACTACATGGGGGTCAACAGGACACACTGAAAATGACCAAAATACCCTTGTAGTACAAACCTGCGCAAAAATAAGGGAAACCCTGAAAATCCCAAAAATAGCAGTTTTTCCTACTTGATTGAAAATTTGTTTTTTCATCTTCCGGAGTCCAATGGAACCCCCTAGAGACTTTTAGGATTGCGAATGAACTTTAAAAACCCTAAAATGATGTGAAAATTACCCAAAAATGCGAAAATACCCAGTCTAATGCGGAAGAGAGACTCAAGACTCGATGAAACTTCTGAATCTCTTGCTTTTCAAAGCGTAGCAAAATGGGGGTGTCTATAGATGCCCCTCTTTGGTAGAGATAACGTAGTCATCGAATACCAAAGCAAAAGTGACAGAGCCATTTTGCGCTGCTTTAATCAATAAAGGACTCTCTAGACAAGATGCAACCTAGACGCTAAATGCTTCCTAATGCAAAACTGTTGCTATCAAAAATCATTTCCTCTAAACACCGTGACTTGGTAGTTCGGAATAATGCAGAAATGGATTCAATCTAATTGCAAAAATTATGCAACTCAGAACGAAAGATTAACATGTCTGCGAGTGAGACATGAGGCTAAAGGATTGACATGACTGTGAGTGAGCCTGAGGGTCGAGAAGATCGATCTGTCTGCGAGCGAGACGGGAGATTAGAAGAAATTTGCCTGTCTACAAGCGAGACGAATGGCCAAAGGATCATCCTGGCTACGAGCGAACCTAGGGATCAAGAGGATTGACTTGTCTGCGAGCGAGACGGAAGATCGGAAGGAATTAGCTTGTCTTCAAGTGAGAAGGGAAGCTAAGGGATTGACCTGGCTACGAGCGAGCCAGAGATCAAGAGGATTAACCTGTCTGTGAGCAAGACGGAAGGTCAGAAGGAATTAGCTGGTTTGCGAACGAGACGGAAAGCTAAGGGATTGACCTGGCTGTGAGCGAGCCTGGGTCAAGATGATTGACTTGTCTGCGAATGAGACGGGAGGTCAGAAGGAATTAGCTTGTCTGCAAATGAGACATAAAGCTAAAGGATTGACCTGGCGACGAGCGAGCCTGAGTCAAGATGATTGACTTGTTTGCGAATGAGACGGGAGGTCAGACGGAATTAGATTGTCTGCGAATGAGACGAAAAGCTAAGGGATTGACCTGGCTGCGAGCGAGCCTGGGTCAAGTTGATTGACTTGTTTGCGAATGAGACGGGAGGTCAAAAGGAATTAGCTTGTCTGCGAATGATACAGAAAGCTAAGGGATTGACCTGGCTGCGAGCGAGCCTGGGTCAAGATGATTGACCTGTCTACGAATGAGATGGGAGGTCAGAAGGAATTAGCTTGTCTGCGAATGAGACAGAAAGCTAAGGGATTGACCTGGCTGCGAGCGAGCCTGGGTCAGGATAATTGACCTGTCTGCGAGCGAGACGGAAGGTCAGAAGGAATTAGCTTGTCTGCGAATGAGATGGAAAGCTAAAGGATTGACCTGGCTGCGAGCGAGCCTGGGTCAAGATGATTGACTTGTCTGCGAGCGAGACAGGAGATCAGATTCAGATTGCTTGATTGATCAATTGTTGATTTGATTAAGACGACTTTGATTTAGATGAATTGTTGGCTTCGATGATGGAGAATTTGGAGATTTTTCATGAATTTGAATTTGAGTTAAACTTGAATTTGATGAACTTTAGATGCTTAAAATTGGTGAAGGACGAAATCGGGGACAATAGAGATCGTGCCCGATGAAGATATTGGAAAGTAAGACTTTGACGAATGACGAGATGATAAATCTTAGGAAAGATGAAGCACGACTATCGAGAATGGTTTAGGAACGCTTTCAGAAAGCTTCAACAAGATTTTTCACAAAAAGACTGTTGCTCTTTTCTGCTGGGGATTTTGATATCTGAAACCTTGATCTAAATACTTGGAACTTGTAATCTAAAACAACAGCTATCTTGGATACTGAAAATTGGGAAGTAGAATTTTTGCTTTGACAGGTGTTTAGATAAGCATTTCTTGACCAGGATAGTATTCAACTGACTGGAAAGAAATTATGAATTTCATTAGTCCATCTTTCTGAGAAACTGGCCCAACCATCATCACATACGAGACTCTCCCAAGCCTTAGGTGCCTTTCCAGGGCTTGGTTTTCTTATGAAAACTAACTTTCAGATGTTTCTGCTTCTGAATGCTTCTGAGCTGATCTTCTTTGGAATGAAGGTCTTTGACTAGAATCTCGAGATCTTTCCTTCAGGATTAACTTGGTTCAGGTACCATTGCAGGGAACTGACGACATCGGGCCTCTTTCGCCGAGACAGTTGCATCATTTGGACACAAGGACGACAGTTGACTCTTCTTAAAGAGAAAATTTGGGTAAATGACACTATTCAAAGGATTGAGGAACTCTGAAAGAATGAACTTAGAATAACTGGGATTAACAAATTACACTGACAAACATAGTGATGCTTCTGACTTAGTTAACGTTTTATTTGGTAAGTCTAGCCTTTTAAAGAGTAGTTTCTCAATTGATAAACATTGGACTTCTTCCTTAAAACGGTAAAGACTCAAGGATTTGATTACCATTCCTAGGATTGCCGTCAATGCCCCCAGTTTTTAGGATGACACTTGAACTCGCTTGAACTTCTTTTTAATCTTCAGTCTTGAAACAGGCTATAGCCTTCTTATAATGATTATCTTACAGTGACCAAGTCACCTCTTCAGGGTTTTTAACTTGGCGGACCGTGCTGGCCTTAACTTTTGCCTGAATCGCCCGTTCGGATTTTCAACTCAGCAGGCTATCCCCTTAGCTTTTGCCTAAGCCGTCCTTTCGAATTTTCAACTTAGCAAGGGAGTGATATTAAATTTTGCCTAGACCGCCCTTTCAGGTTTTCAGTCTAGCAGATCTTCAAACTCCGTTCTTTTTTTCTTTTTTTTTCAATTTTAGGACCTAGATGTCTAATTCTGAACACCAGAAAGATTTTATAAGTAGAATGGGGCTTTTCATAGAAAAAGCTTAAGGCTTTACAAAGATTTTGACCGAACCTGTAAGCAGGTTGCCTACGTATCCTAGTATAGGAATCAAGTCACGCGTAGTTAAGGGCGAATGCCCCTAGTTTGAAGAAAAACTGATTTTTCTTTTTTTTTTCTTGATTGACTTTTTTTTTTCTATTGACTTCTTTTTCTTTGATTGATAGACTCTTTCTTTTTCTTTTTGGAACGATTGAATTTTCTCTTTTGAAATGATCGAACTCAGCTTTACCAAGCTGCCTACGTACCCCAGTGTAGGGATCAGGTCTTACGTAGTTCAGGGCAGATGCCCCTAGTTAGATTCGTTTTCAGAGGAATTTTATTCAGGCTCAAAATTCTTGCAAACGGGTATTTTTTTTGACACTAGGTCATGAGTTTGGGATTTGTTCGGCCAAAGGAGGGCTTTCAATGTTCAGGTTTGGAATTGATATAGGTTGACAAATTCTCTTTGTTTTGTTTTTTTTTTGTTCACAGAGTTTGATGGCATTTCCAGGTAAGAGAAATGAGTCTTCTTCATTGAAGATTCTGATATATGCTTTCGAATTTGATGGAGCGAAACTTGTCATTTGACATCCTCCATTTATGAATCGATAACTCTTGATATTTGACGACCGCTTTTCAATACTTGCTCTTGATCTTCTTATCTTGAATTTGTCTGCTTCTCATTGTTACATGATGAGTTTAGGAACCCAAAGACATCGACTGAAGACGTGAAAGTTGCTTCCAATCCATTCCCCTTGTATAGCACGTGTCGATCACTTCCTTTATTATTTTGAGCTTTTCATTCAGGCCTTGCCCCTGGTATTTGTTGTAGCGCTTCTAGTCAATCCTTCTGTCCATGCAATGGGTTTATTGATTCTTCGCACTCTTTAGGAGGATAATGTATTTTCAATTGGCATTTACTGAATTAAAGTTTTTAGTGCCAATGCTTATCATTTCAATTTCTTCCTTGAAAGGTTGGAATCGGCGCTCCTTCTTTTGTTTAAGCAATTGCTGTGAATCAAGTGGAGTTTCGTTTATCTCTTCCTCATTTAAGGAGGGAGTGTTATTTTTATTGTTATTAAGATCAGAAGCATACTCGAGAGACAAACACCTATGGGCTAGTGGGACTGAAATTTTATTTAATAAGTGACCTATCCTTAACATGCTCTGGATTCACAACGAAAAGAAAAGCAAAAGATAACTTGCCTGGACTGGGCATGGACCTCGAACTGTAGAACTGTAAGAGTTGACTCAATAACTGGACTGACCATAGTGACTTGACTCAATAAAAAAGTGAAGGACTCAAACTACAACTGTTGTAACTGTCTGGCTTTCGAAGCCCAACGAAAGCTGGTTCATATCTGGTACTTTCAATTTCTGATTCTTCTTCACTGCACCTAGACCTATGCTTCTTTTGAACCCTGGATTGTTTAAGCATTGAGATTTGCCGGCGGCGGTACTCCGTGAGTCGGCATAGGATTATTGACAGCATTGGGCCTTTGCTGAAATGCCAACACTTTATCATCAATTAGCTTTTGGATTACATACTTCAAAGCTATGCATCGATCAGTGATGTGGCTCGGGCCCCGGTGGTAATCGCAGTGGTCCTGAGCTCTCCAATTTTGAGGTAATGGATTGGGAGGAGGTTTAATGGGAGGTAGGGTGATACGACCTGAGGCCAGACACTCTTTTAACACTTCAGATGCTGGAAGAGGGAGATGAGTGAATTCTCTCATGGGCTTCTGTTGGGGTGCAGCCACGGGTTGGTCATAATCCATGATAATGGGGTTCTGAGGTTTTGGAGGCTGAGGCTTGGAACGGGAAAGGCTATTAATTTTGGCTGGTGGAGACTTCTTGAATTCTCTGGTATTCGGGTTACTACGATTAAACACACCCTGAGCCATATCTTTCTCAATCTGTGTGCCTGCTACGATGAAGTGTTTGAAATCCAGACAGTATTGGAGAGACATATGGTACTGGAGTTGTGGGAAAATATTCTTCATAATTATTTGAACCTGTTCTTCCTCAGAAGGGCGCTCCATCATTTGTGCTGCTAGTCTTCTCCATCTCTTTACAAACGTCAGGAAAGATTCCTTAGTGTCTTGCTTGGTTCTTTCCAAATCTTTTCTAGTGATCTCCGTCCCATCATCATACTTGAACTGTTTGATAAACTGTTCCCTTATGTCTTTCCATGTCCTATAACGGGTTCTGTCTAAGACCATGAACCATCTTCTAGTAACTTTGGTGAGCGAAACCGGGAACAGCTGAGCCATTTGGTCAGGAGATAAACCTTGTGGCCGACACATGATAGTAAACATTTGTAAATGTGTGATCGGACATCCCACACCATCGTATTTGTCAAAATTTGGCATCTGAAAGTTGGCTGGGAGATAAATTTAAGGAAAGGGTGTAAGATCGCTTGGATTGAAACTCCCCTGATCTTGAAGCTGAAAGTTTTGCACCTTCTTGGTAAGACTGTCTAATTTCTCCATAATTGACTTCTCAACCATTGTCTGAGAAGGTTTACTGTGGTCCTCGCTGTACTGTTCTTTCTCAAACACTTCTTCGATCTTATCAAGGATAAGGATGAACACAGGTTGAGCAGGTGCTTCGAAAGTAGCTGTATCAGCAATGATGGTGGGTGAAGGATTATCTGAGTTTTCTGCCACTGGTGAGGATGGGGAAGAAGGAGAAGATGCTGGGGTTATCACAGAGGGTGGTGGAGAAACAGGTCTCCTCTCCAACATCGAAGAAATCCGAACCCAAGGAGTAGTGGGCTTATCTATGGTGTCAACTTCCTGAAGTAGAAACAATGAACACGAGGCGTAAGCTTAACATTCAAGGAGTATTTTCTACTCAATGAGTGAAAGATGATTATGGGCTAAGCAAGCAATTGGGATGATAGAATGAATCCTAAAATGACTGAGATATGATGATGAAGACACGACTACACAGGAGAATGCTCCTAGTTTAAGGATCATGAGAATGAACTTTGAGGGACTTAGCAAAGTAGTCTTGGAAAAGGTTACCCCTAGAGTAAGAAGAGACCAAGGATACAAGTATGTTTAAATCATCAAGATAAAGTATGATCAGATCATCAAGATTGCATAATCAAAGAATTGAGACACAGTTCATACCAATTGAGAATAGGAATGAAGACATGATCGAATCACACAAGAGGAGAATGATAGACACATGATCAAAAGATTAGATGAGATCGCACAAGGTTGCTTTGAAGGATAGATCAAGAATAGACTAATCCTATGAGATCTTAAAAAAGATGGGATTTATATCCAAATTCCAAAGGGAAAGCTTTTAATTTTCTTACATCTTATCTGGTGTTACCTGAAGGCATCAGATCCTAATCCTAATCTAGCGGAGTGGAGATGGGATCTCGACTCATGACTTTGTTTGTGTACCTAAAACCGATTGTAGCCTTTGAAAGATGGACTATGGCCTAATTTATACACAAATGGGTAGGATATCCTAATCTAGGCTCACACACGTGATGCACGCGTGTTCGTACTATATGCAAGTGTGGGGTATTCTAGGGGTAAGGCCAAGAGTTTTCTTAGTGCGAATCCATTGTCGATATACTCTACCGGTGTCCAGTGTAGCAGTACGTGAACAAGCGGATCCGTTTACGAACCATAAAGATACTAGGCTAAGAGTGGAATGTTTCTCTAACACAGAGGCACCAGGTGATGAAATCCCAGTCTACCATGCTAGATAATACTTCGGGTTCCTAAATAGGACGTGTGTATAAGTGAGATGTAGGGGTTTGGATGAAGTGATGATAGTGTGTGCAATAAGTTCTCGCAATCAATGATGCCTTCAGGTTTTATTAGATTTAGTCTGCAGAATGATGTGATAAAAAAATAAAGCAAAACAAACAAACTAATCTATCTATAGCAACATAAGCATGGAAAATAGAGTTTTTATGAGCCAAATATATCAAATTCAAATGAGTTATCCTTTGAAATTTTAATGAAGTAGGTGCTCCCCAGCAGAGTCGCTAGTCTGTGGGACCCGATCCCTTGAGAGGGGAGCGCAACCCGCCTCCCTCTCTTGGTCTCTCGTACCCACACGAATGGCATGTGCGTTTTATTATTGATATAAATCATCTTTTCTATGAACTTGGGATCACAAAAGAAATCTGAATTTCACACAAAAGAAAATAATCAGAGTCACCACCTAGATTAAGGACCTAGGACCCATAAGTGACAATGCAATGATCTGCGATCCCAGAAGCCTAGATTCGTTATCTGATTACGAGAATTAAAGGTATGGCGGATTACCACCATATGCACCATTCTTGCTCGATAATCCGGTCTTCAATTCCAATGGTTAACTCATTTAAATTTCTTTTAAAAAAGGCTCATTTAAACTCCATTGATGTGATCTACGGGACATGCATCTTAGATGATCTAATTCCAATGTGATTCCTAGGTGCGTCTTTTGATTATCTTAAATTGGTTTGATTCAATCTATGTGAAAGTTCTCTTAAGATCTAATTTGAGAAAATCCTAAGTGATTTAATTTAGGGTTGAAAAATAATAAAGAAATAAATAAAACAATCCTAAAACCCTACTAAAATGTGTGTAGGGTCGACTAGTGCATGCAATGCCATCCAAACATCCAAGCTGCCTACGTACCCAAGCCTCACTGGGATCAGAGTCGACGTAGTTCGGTGACATAAACTAAGCTACATGCCTAAGACATCTAGGACACCGATCTAGACTGGAATGACTATTTCAACAGTTTAAGAGAGATTATTTAGTTCAAGTTGAATAGATTTTATTATCTTAGGACTTTATCTAAGATGCTCTATGGTCCTATATAAGTGCACGACATCCCCTGAGACTAATGCAGGTGATCCTACATCCTAAGTTAACTAGGCTTGTCCTACAGGGAGATGAGTTAATTAGTGTAACTATATCTATGGCACAATTGCGATCCATAGCAAATGGCCGTGATGAGGCTGGACTCCTAACTTTAGGACACCCTAAGACCTAGAACACAACGTGACCTAAGTGTTCCTAATCAGCTCTAAGGGTCTCTACGAGGTGATATCACTATCCAACGGTTCCAAAAACATGGATTAAATTAATTCAATTTTTTAAGTTGCTGATTTTGAATCCTTTAAAGGTTCCTAATGTCTAAGATTTAAGGAAAACCCAAGCCTCTAAGGGCTGATACATTCTTATGCATAGGTTGCCTTCATGGAAGGGAATCGTGCTTTCCATTCTTATGTAATTTGGCATATAAGTTATAATACCTTGTTGCCAGGCATGTTCTCATGATTTCCGTGGACAGAAGACCTCGGAGCCAACAACATATTATAATTTAGATGCCAAAACCGTATAAGATTGATGCAATATGTAAACGATACTGAATACAACCCTTGCACTTAGAATAGCCTAAAATTTCAAATTACAGAGGAAACTACTGACATTTATGGTTTCTGTTTAAATCATTTAAGGATTACATGCTTACTAAAAAAAGTTAAGATGTTCTAGAAATTTTCATGGTTTTTGGAATTAAAAAAATATATTTAAAGGATTTTATTAATTTCAGGCCAGATTGGTGATTTACAAAGCAACACATAGTAAAAATATTCCAATAACCTTAAAATTTTTACAGTAACAAGGTATTAATGATAGAATTTTACTGTAAAAATGTCATGAATTCTTAATATGATTTACTATCAATTTTTTGATTTAAAAATTTCAGTCCACGTTATTTCAGCGAGGTTAATGTTTTACAAAGCAAGACATAGCAATCGAATTCTAATTAAGTTCAAATTTTTAAAGAAACTTTAGCATAGCCAGATCATGTTACTGTAAAGATTTCATGAATTTATAATGTGATTTACTATTTAAATCTGATTTTACTAAATTTAATCCAGGTTGTAAGGATTACAAATAAACCCATAGCAATCGGATTCTAATCAAGTTTGATTTTTTACAGAAGCTTTCTCATAACGAGAGAGGGTTACTGTAAAGATTTCATGAATTTATAATCTGAATTACTATAAGAATCCGATTTTACTAAATTTAACTAAGGTTGTTAGAATTACAAATCAACCCATAGAAAATGAATTCCAAATTAATCTAAAACTCTACTGTACTATGAGAATCATGAATAAAGCACACTGTTTTTGGTTTTTGGAAAAAAACCAAAAACACTTGATTACTAACATCCTAAAATCATGAAAAAATCACAAATGATCTAATATGAATCATAATATTTTCTATTTAAATTTCATAAAAAAACCAAAAACACTTGATTACTAACATCCTAAAATCATGAAAAAATCACAGATGATCTAATATGAATCATAATATTTTCTATTTAAATTTCATAACTTGCAAATTAATATTCCTCCAAAAACGCAATTTTTAAGGAAAAAAGATCAAACGCTTTCTTGAAATCCAAATCCGTTTTAACATAAAAAATTCAAAAACCATATTAAAACTTTATAAAAATTTCTCAAACTTTTTTCTAATATACCAGTAATATATGTTACTGGTTTGTAAAGAAGAATTCAGAAAATTATCAAGTTTAGTATAAAAAAGAATTACGGCACACAAAACGAGGCTTTGATTAGAAAACAATAAAGAAAATATATATTTTTAACTTTTTTCCATAAAAAATTCTATGTATGCCTAAACTCAAGATCTGAAAAGTGTCATTAGTTTTCAAATCTATTTGATATTTATCAAAAATTATCCAATTTTAAAATAATTTAAATTCTATCTAAATAAATTCTAAAAATACTAAAAATTTGTGTGTGATCTGGAAATATCAAAATTACATTGGAGACAAACTTTTATGTAGTTTAGAGTTGATTTGATATGTTTTTGATTTTATTCTTCAAGAAATAACTCTTTTTTAGGTTACCTTTCGAAAAATAAAACGATCAAACCACGGCTGGAAATTATATTTTCCAGTGGGTTTTGAATTTCTCTTAAACTAAAAAAATATCAGTTTTTGAAAAACACCACATTTTCAAACACTTGCTTTGAAAACCCAATTCAAACCCATATCGAATAAAAAACGAAAGAAAATCAATATTTAATGGAGAAAATTCAAATTTTCTGCGAAATTTGGGAATTAAGAATATTTTGATTCATATTATAACATACTAAAGTTTCATCGAAAAATTCATCCGTTTAAATCATATTCGAAATCAAACCCTAAAAACATCATAAACATGCTTTCTAAACTAAAAATTGAAAAGTGGAAGAACACCTACGCTTGATCGCGGATCCTTGTCTCTAGGGTGTGTAATTCCGGGATATTCGCTTTGTCACACTCTTATAATAGCTAAAGAAATCCCGAACAACGATTATAAAAACTCCAATATGACGAATATGGAAGAATAATGGATGAAATCAAGTTGGAGCTTTGGAGAAGATGAAGTGGAGGAAGTAATCTCCACTCCCAAACCAATGTGGATGTTTTCCCAAGGTGGGGGACTGATATGGACAAGATTTTGTGACTCCCTCCCCCTTGTGGTGTGTTGGTTTAAATAGAAAATTAAGTGTTTGAGTGGCTTTTGAAGTTTCCCTTGTATAGACTCTTAATTTAGCAAGTTTCCTTCTTTCCTATCCTTCCTAGACTTTCTAAATTAGAGTTACTTCTCAATTAGGAGTCCTTGCAAGGCAAGACTCCTAATCCAATTGGAAAACCAATCACTTATTGCCTTTTTGGAAGAAACTTCTAGAACCTTTCCAACTTTCCTCTCTTTCCTTTTTTTTTTCTTCATTTTTTTCATAATTCAAACATTTTCCAACCAAGGTGGGGCGCCCACCAAAGTGGGACCAGCCATGTGGGGCGCCCACCTTGGTGTCCGACCCACATGGGTGGGTCCCCACCTCATGGGCTTTAGCCCAATGGGCCTTCTCACATTGGTTTTGGATTTTTTCATAAAAATTCAGTATAATTCCTAAAATTTAACCTTTTTATGGAATGACCTAACCCATGTGACCTTTATGGTGCACCCCTAACCTATGGTTGAATCATACCCTTTAGAAAAAAACCATTTTTCGGACCAAAACGCCCCTTTTTGACCAATTCGCACCCGAAAAGTGATCGAAATGCATTCAAATCAAGTAATCCTTTAAAGGGAAGGTTAAATATGGAAATTCTTCGCGGTCAAACTTCAAAAATAGAAACTTTTTTAATCAGCTCCGTTGGATAGGGGAAATCAAACAGGGTCATATTCCAAATTTAAACTGATAATTTCAATGGTTCAGAGTTCAGAACAGATATTCATAACAGTTATTTCTAAGGTTCAGAATAGTAGTGGCAAAGCACTAGATAGGCCAAACAAAAATGGGCATGCTAGACCAAGGCTAATTCAGAAGTTCAAAGGTATCAATACAGTTTTCCAAACTCAACAGTGATTTAGAGTGAAGAGGGTTTACAAATACCCAAAGTGGTACGTTATTACGTACCTCAAAGATGTTCGTTCTCCAAACTCGTCGAACGATTGAGTATTCTTAATCTGAATAATACAAAAAACATCACATAAGGGTTCTAAAAGTAACTCCTAAACTGAAGAATCGAAGTCCAAAATTCAAAACAAAATTTCAACTTCCAGGCGGGTTCGGACGCTCGGCCAAATCCTTCGAACGCCCCTCCAAATTTTCAGAAAACCCAACTCTCAAGTTTCAAATTCCTTCACATTTGGACGCCCGGACCGAACGTCCGAATGGCCCCTTCGGGCTCCCTAACACCCTATGGCAGGCGTCCGAAGTGAGGGCTGGGTTTTTCTTACGAAAAATTTCAGATTTATTACGATTTTATCAAACCTTCAAAAATTCATATCTTATTCAATCGGACTCCAAATTCCGCGAGGTCGGATCCGATGGATTCGTATCAACGAAAGGAATCCACCAAACCTGATTTCATGCTCCGAATTCAAACATACGATTTTAAGAAAAATCGCTAAAGATCCTAATTTGAATCTCCAAAACTCTAATCTCCTAAATTCGGATTTCTTAACAATTGATTTTGAGTTCGTTGGAATCGTAAGACAATGTCAGATCCAAGAAACTCAAGATCAACCCAGAGATTCTTATTTCTAACCCAAACTAAACACAATTCCTTTTTCTTTTACTTATCAAACCCTTGTTTTAGGATTTCTAATATCCCAATTCGTTCATAGTTCATAGATCTTACCTTGGTTCCCGGCTTCGACTTCAAAATCGCGATCTCCTTCGTCTTCTTCTTCTCTTTCTCCAATTTCTTTCTCTAGGACTAAACAAAACATTTAGGGTTTGTTTAAGCCACAAAACGATATATTTATAGGCTTTCTTAAGAAGCCCTAATCTGAGTCAAATACAAATGGACAAAAACACCCCTCTTTATAAGAGGGGAACGAAATTTTAAGTAAGGGTATTTTTGGGTATTTACAAATGATGTAGGTCAGGTTGGGTCCACCAACTCCACTCAAACCCGTGTATAGTGTGGGGCCTAACATTATTTTTCCTCATGTTTTTTGAATGGGGGGGCCAATCATTTTACACATATTTTGTGGGTTGCGGCAGTGTTTAAAAACTCCTTGACTCGACAATGAACTCGCCCGAGTCGACTCCTTTTTGCCTTGGCGGTGTTCCACGTTGCACCACATCCGCATTCTGCGTTTTGCCCTTCAATAAACTCATTTGACTCTCCCGAGTTATGACCGCGTCAATCGCCTTCTTGGCCGCGTTTGCGCCGAATCGACAAGGATTTTTCTTGGCCGCGTTCTGCGTCACATCCGCATTTTTAAACATTGGGTTGCGGCCATTCGAGTAGGCTCGTCTCTACAAATGATAAGTAGACAATGGTTCTACCTCCGATTTTCAGCACAGTATATGAGGGCAAATCGTTAGCTGTAAATCCAACGTTACCAATAAGGAATTAGGATGTGAAAGTGTCTCCCGACATCTTTCAGCCAATGCAAAATAATACTATCCAGATCTGGTAGTTTATAAAAAAATATGAGCAATGATAGATATAAGGGAGCCCTTGCATAAAGAGCGGCAAAAGAGCTATTCATTGGATCCACGTCATTTTCAGTTACATTTTAAAATTGGTTGAAAAAGAAAAATCAGTTACATTTGATGACGTGGATCCAATCACGAGCCCTTTTGCGGCTCTTTATGCAAGGGCTCCCTTGTATCTATCATTCCTCTTATAATATATAACAAAATAATAATATTTCTTCCTCATCTAGCCCATGAAAAATTTAGCCCAAAATCAAATGAACTTGAATGAAAAAATCAAAGATAGTGTGTGATTGATATATTAATTTTGGGGAAATGATTTTGTAACCCCCCCCCCCGCAAAACAGATAAAATCCCCCCCTTCAATAGTTTTTGTGAGACTGGTTCACTGCTTGAGGATAAATTCACCCCTTTAACTTTTTTATTTTTATTTTTTGCCTCTAAAACTTAAAGAATAATGTTAAAGGGGGGATTTTATCCGCCAGCCCTTTTGGAGAGAAAAGTGTTACAATTTTGTAAAAATATTTAATTTAAATTTGTTTTTTTATCCTTGTAATTCTATAAAATAGTGGAAGATTGATTTTCGCCACATGGACTTACTGAACCATGTATTTTTTTGTATGCTACATTTCCCAGTAATTTACTTGTTTTGTATATTATTTTGTCTGTGGATTTTCTTAATCACAACCCCAGTTGGTGTACATATGACCATGCGTATGGTTTACAATGGAAAACTATGAACTGTTTCAAGGTCTCAAGACTACCATCATTTTCCTCTTTAGAAAGGGGACATACTACGAGATCTTTATTTGTTTCCTTGTTATCTGCTCTATTCGTTTTGGATTTTGAAATTTGATTTGGGGACAAAACTCAAGATCGAATCAACATTTTTTTTCTTTACGGCAGGATTAGGATATGATTTTTAACAGAGTTCAAATTGTCTATTAATTATTTTAGAATTAGAGCTTTCACTTGCAATCACCATTGAAGAGCAATCAAGGGACTTCAAAGAGCATCAAGCTTTCAAGAAGAAGCCAAGCTACTTATCTTCCATTTCTTGTAAAGGTGTAAGGGCATCCTATCTTAATTCCCTAGAGAGAAATTGCTTAGAACTCGGCAAAGAAGGAGAGTCGTTGTAAAGGTGTAAGGGCATCCTTATTTAATATCCCTTGGAAGTGTAACCGCCTCGGAGCCGGGCATCGTGGAGGTCTCGCATAGTGGAAATCCTTAAGGACGATCTTAAGAAGAGTGGAGTAGGGCTTTGCCCGAACCACTATATATCGGTGTGTTCTTTCTTGTTCTTGCACTTTCATTATTATTTTTGGTTTGGCATTTCATTTTGTTATGTTTCCATATAGCTATAGCGCTTTTCTCAATTTTTACTTTGCAGTAACATCTGACAATAACATGACTAAGACAACACTTCCTGCCATGGTCCACACGGTGACTCAAGTCAAGGAAGCATTTGGTAGATAGGGAGGAAATGCATCAAAATTTCTTTATATATATGAAGTAACATTGGGAGAGAGGAATCATGTATTTGCTCGGTGGCACAGGAAGAGCTTTCACCCAAATGGTGCTACCAGGTATGACTCTTTGTGTCTTTTGGTCTTTTATTGTCTTTGCAAATCTCGTGTTTTGCCCTTCCAATGCCACTATCACCTCCTTACTAGGAAATGAAACTGATCGAGTGGCTTTGCTTGCCTTCAAGCGTGGGATAAGTAGTGATCCTCTTGGAGCCTTAATCTCATGGAACAATACTCTTCATTTTTGTAAGTGGAAAGGAGTCACTTGCAGTCGTCACCATCAAAGAGTCACCATTTTGGACCTTAGTCAGCAAATTTTGGTAGGTTATATGTCTCCCTACATATCCAATCTCACCTTCCTTAGAGAAATCAACCTGCAAGACAACAGCTTCAACGGCCAAATAACCCAAGAAATTGGCCGTTTATTCAGATTGCGTGTTCTTAATACGAGCGTCAATTCCCTTGGAGGGGAAATTCCAGCCAATCTCAGCCGCTGTATTCACCTTCAAGCTATTAGTTTGGGGAACAACAATCTGACAGGACAGATTCCTTCCGAGCTTGGCACTCTCCGGAAACTCAAGCTGTTGGAAGTACAGAGTAATTTTCTTATAGGAAGCATTCCACCTTCACTAGGGAACCTTTCATCTCTAACTGATCTTCGTCTACGATCCAATCATTTGGAAGGTAGCATCCCTGATGAACTCACCCAAATTCAGAGCATGGTATCATTTGTGCTTTCTGATAACGAACTATCTGGCACCATTTCTTCCTCTCTTTATAATATCTCATCTCTCGAGGGAATTGCCGTGATGGAAAACCAACTATATGGGAGCCTTCCATCTCACATAGGAATCTCTCTCCCTAAACTCCAATTTCTACTTCTAGGAGGGAACCAATTTACAGGACCCTTTCCAATCTCATTATCCAATGCTTCTAGGCTTCAATGGCTTGAATTACAATACAACCACTTTAGCGGGCCGGTGCCTAATCTTGGAAGCCTACAACATCTGACCGAGATCTATTTATGGGGTAATCAGTTTGGAACTGGAAAAGCCGATGACTTGAGTTTTATCACTTCTTTGACCAATTGTAGTTTTCTAGAGAGCCTGGATCTAATTGAAAATCATTTTAAAGGCATCTTGCCCAGCTCAATAACCAATCTCTCGACTCACCTGAGTTGGCTACAATTAGGAGGTAGCCAAATTGTTGGAAGCATCCCTAGTCATATTGGAAATCTCATTAACTTACAGTACTTGAGTATCTGCAAAACCTTCATCACGGGTTCTATTCCCACTTCAATTGGGAAGCTGCGTAACTTGCAAAGAATGTTAATGTATGAAAATATGCTGTCAGGACAAATCCCATCTTCCATCGGTAATATTGCCCAATTAAACATGCTCAACTTAAACGAAAACAACCTGACAGGAAGCATTCCTTCAGCCTTAGGAAACTGTAAGAATCTGGAAGCAATGCTTCTTTCTAAAAATAACCTTCGTGGTGCCATACCGAGACAAGTCATCGGCCTTTCTTCCCTATCAATAGTACTTAACTTGTCTCATAATACGTTGACTGGTTCCCTCCCACTAGAGGTTGGTAACTTGATACATCTAACGTCGTTGGATGTTTCCAGCAACATATTGTCCGGTGAAATTCCAACAACTCTTGGTAATTGTGAGAGCCTAACAGAACTTTATATGGACGTCAACTCCTTTCAAGGGACCATTCCTTCTTCTTTGAGTGGTTTAAAAGCAATTCAATCCCTTGGTTTTTCATACAATAACTTCTCCGGGAGCATTCCAAAATATCTAGAGGAGTTGCAGCTTTTGACGTATCTAAACTTGTCATTCAATAATTTACTGGGTGAAGTACCAAAACAAGGGGTTTTTAGAAATGCAAGTGCTATCTCTGTCATTGGAAATGACAACCTTTGTGGAGGTATTACAGAATTAAAGTTGGATCCATGCCCCATACTAGATAAAGAGAAGAAAAGAAAATCACTAGTTTCTACAGTGATCATCTCAGTAGCAAGTGGGCCTTTAGGTTTGATTTTCTTATTGTGTGCAAGTGTGGCTCTTTACCGGCTAAGAAAGCCAAGGACGAAACCATCTTCCACAAGTTCTATGGAGGGTCAGCATTTAAAGGTTTCCTACGCGGAGCTCTTTAAATCAACAAATGGGTTCAATTCGGCGAATTTGATAGGTGTCGGAAGTTACGGAACAGTGTATGAGGGAATTCTTGGGCGTGACGAAAATATTGTTGCCGTGAAGGTTCTCAACTGTCAATTACGTGGAGTCTCGACGAGTTTCATGGCTGAGTGTGAAGCACTAAGAAACATTCGTCATCGAAATCTTGTCAAGATCATAACTTCTTGCTCAAGTATGGATTTTGGAGGTAATGATTTCAAAGCTCTCGTCTTTGAGTACATGCCGAATGGGAGTCTAGAGAAGTGGTTGCATCCAAAACTAGATGAGCAATATAAATTGAGGATTTTGAACTTCAATGAGAGACTGAACATAGCAATTGATGTGGCTTCTGTACTGGACTACATTCACCATCATTGCCATACTCCCATTGCTCATTGTGATCTAAAGCCAAGCAATATTCTTCTTGATGAAGACATGAATGCCCATGTGTGTGATTTTGGGTTAGCCCAGCTCTATTCAAGAATCACTTCTAAGTCCTCTAAAGAGCAAAGCAGCACAATTGGGTTAAAGGGAACTATTGGGTACATTGCTCCAGGTAACAATTTTACTTGTTTGTTCATTCTTTTTATTTTAAGATGAGTTGCATGGAATATTTGGTAGTTTAAAATGGCTAATGTAGTACAAAACGCCTAAATTAACAACTTTCAGAAAATGTATGTTATAATAATTCATTATGGGATTAAGGCTATGTGAATCTTGTGTATGCAAGATTGATATACATGTTCCATCGTAGGATATGAAATAAACCACTAGAATGTATCTTCATGATGAATAGCTACGGCTTGATTGTCTTTAGAAATAAACAAGAATAACTCTCTCTACCGTGTGTGTGTGTGTGTGTATATATATATATATATGTGAGAAAAGATAACTCTCTCTACCGTATGTGTGTGTGTGTGTATATATATATATATATATATATATATATATATATATATATATATATATATATGTGAGAAAAGATTTCCTACACACTAGTGTAGATAAGTTATCTACACACTAGCTTCAAATACAGTGGGGGCTACTTTGTTTGGGTGATCCAAAGCATTCATTTGATTATCCCTCACATAGATAGGGTGTGCCCAAAAAAGCAGCTCCATAGGATCATTCTAACCATTCAAACAGTGGAGGCAAAAAATGGACAGATTTGTGAAGGTTTATACACGTCCATTTTACCGCCACAAATAGTAGGGTTGGGATGATCCTATGGAGCTGATTTTTTGGGCACACGCTATCTATGTGAGGGCCAATCAAATGAATGCTTTGGATGATGCAAACAATGTAGCCCCCACTGTATTTGAAGCTAGTGCGTAAATAACTTATCTACACTAGTGTGTAGAAACCGTTCTCTCTCTCTCTCTCTCTATATATATATATATATATCTCTTTCTCTCTCTCTCTCTCTCTATATATATATATATATATATATATATATATATATATATAGAGAGAGAGAGAGAGAGAGAGAGAGAGAGAGAGAGAGAGAGAGAGAGAGAGAGAGGAATGTTAAATTGAAGGGTGCCCTAACAAAAATCAGCCGCAAAGCCGCCCCCCATTGGATCCATGTCACCAGCACATATTTATGTCAACTTTAATATATATTGTATTTTTTAGTGACATCATAAATTTGTTGCGTTTTGGCGAAGTGGATTCATGGAGGCACCCTTGCGACTGATTTTTGCAAGGCATCCTTCAATTTAGCATGTTTTGGTAATGGGACAAACTCAGTTTGTTTTGCATCATATAATCTACTTTTGAGAGCAATTTTGGAATTGTAATAGCTTTTTAAAGCTGGTTAAAAGATGTAAAACAAGATGATTCATCCCATGATCAAAGCATGTTCTTATATTAGTCCCAATATATATGTATGTATATATGTGTGCGTATATATTAGTACCATGATCAAAACAAGATGATTCATCTCATATGAGGAGCGTGTAGCTACACGATCGAGTAGCTAAGTTAGCTACTCCGTCGGCTTAAAATACAGTGGGCCCACATTGTTTGGGTGATCCAAACCATTCATTTGATGGGCCCTCACATAGATAGGGCGTGTCAAAAAAATCAGCTCCATTGGATCATCCCAACCTTTCAAACTGTGAAGGCAAAAAATGGACAGATTTGTGAAGGTTTATACACATCCATTTTTGCCTTCACAAATCGTAGGGTTGGAATGATCCTATGGAGCTGACTTTTTGGGCACACCCTATCTATGCGAGGGCCCATCAAATGAATGGTTTGAATCACCCAAACAATGTGGGCCCCCGCTGTATTTTAAGCCGATGGAGTAGCTAAGTTAGCTACTCCATCGTGTAGCTACACTTCTCTCTCTCTCTCTCTCTCTCTCTCTCTCTCTCTATATATATATATATATATATATATATATATATATATATATATATATATATATGCTAAATGATATCTATGCAAGCATGTTTTGATAATGGGAAGAATCACCTTGTTTAATATTCTTTGATTGACTTCCAGATTCTATTCAGTATTTGTTTTCATCATTTAATGGTGTCTCTTAATATTGCTATGAAAATAGAAATTTTTTTTAGTTCTGTAAAATGTGAAGAGAAATTCATAGAAGTTATTTAATTTTGGCGATTTTAGTAACTAAACATAATTTTTCTGAATTATTGAAAATTAAATTCATCAGAAGGTATTACTGTTAATTTTTCCTAGGAAAATTAATATGAGAGTTTTAATTAACTTTTGCATTGTTTTTGCATGTGAAAGCAACGTCATGGCTTACACTAGCAAAAGCACATTGAGAAATTTTACTTCTATTGATGAGTCTATTGGTTTATGTAAATAAATAAAGTTGAAACAAACTAGATAATAACACAGATTTGAGGTGCCTAAATTTATGGGTAGCAATACAAACCCAATTTGTTTTAAATTTTACTCCATTGTAATGGATCGTAGGTCATCTACTAATTGATCATCAATAAATTGAATTATTTATTTAGTTAAGCTAAAATTTCCCCTTCTTGTTTATGAAAACCATGTCTCCAATTTACTTTCTGAATGGTATAAAGCTTCCATTCTCGTAACAAGAGTATGTGTCAAATTGCAAAATATGGGAGAGGTGACCATATTTCTACATCAGGAGACGTGTATAGCTATGGAATTCTTCTATTGGAGTTATTCACTGGAAAGTGCCCCACAGATGACATGTTTAAGGATGGCCTAAGCCTTCACAAATTTGCTGAGATGGCTTTCCCTAATCGAACGATTAGATTCTTGATCCCTTACTCCCATTAGAAGATGAGGAAGAAAAAGGTGCCAACTACGCTAGGAGTAACGGAGATAAGTTGCAGCGATTACGAGCATGCTTGGTGTCTTTGGTGAGGATTGGAATTGTGTGTTCTGCAGAATTGCCGAGAGAACGAATGCAGATGGGAGATGTTTCCAAGGAAATGTATGCGATTAGAGAGAGGTTTAGGGGTGTTGGGATCCATGGAGAGAGACAAAATAGGGCCTAATCAAATGGTGAAGGTCCATCTTACCTCTCCAATTACCGAGGGTGAATATGATATTTTACTTTAGGATTCCTTTTTACGTATGCAAGCTTTTCTGCATGTCGATGAAATAATAATTATCATTTCAACTAAATGATTGTGTTGTAAACTTGTAATCTAGTGCAAGATTATGTGTTTGTGGATAATAGTAAAACTCGTAGTTGTTGCCTTTTCTATAATATTCTAGTTTTCACGTATTTATATCTTTTCCTTCAAGTTTAGATGCCAAGTTCATTCTGGTGTAGGATCCTTCTCCTAGTATTGGCCCTTCACTGTGCATCTTGCTTGTTATTGTATCACAAGCTTCTTATGTGCACTAGACCTCCTTCTGTACGGCGTGCCTCATTGGTCCTTTGTGACTCGTTTCTTGCCCATTCTGGCATTGGTCCATTGTGACCCATTTTTGCTCATTTTGGCGTTGGTCCATAGTGACCAATTTCTAGAGGGTTCAGTATTCAAAACCTGCCTAAAAAACTCCACTACAAGAAAAGAGAGTTTTACCGGCGTTTTGAAACGCCGGCATAAATTCAAATTAACGCCGGCTTAAGTTTTCCCGCCATTTTGCCGGCGTTTAGGAATACGCCATCTACTTGTGTCGGGCAAAGTATGGCAAGCGTTTTGGGAACGCCGGGAAGATTACCCGACACTCGTTAAACGTCGGCAAAAAACGCCGGTACTGGCCTGAATCTAGTGCTACTTAACACAGGCCACGGACATTTCCCGGCGTTTACAAAAAAAACGCCGCCTAAGATACAACTGATATTTATTAAAATCTTTTGCCGGCATTTAGGAACACCGGGAAATGGTGTATTTAAAAAAAAAAAATTAAATTAATATTTTGGAAACTGAGAAGAACCTGGTATGTAAGCATGCATCTGAGATAAATGTAACGAACAAATTAACACAATTCCAAACTTATTCCATAACTTTCATTCCAAGCCCAACACATACCACAACTTCCCTAAAACAAATGAAGGAATACAAGATGAACATAGGCATTAACCTAACAAAGTGCACTTTGTGCAAAACAAGACTTAAAAACAACTTACATTGAAATTATGGAAATCCATTTACAAGTTATCCACTTGAACTCAGTACCGGTTTTCCTTACGAATAGTTAGATTCAACAACTCCCAAAAAAGAATATAACATGAATTACATTGAAACCAAAACTGTTTCTTATGCACAATATGGCAGCTTACTGTTTTCACCAACCGAGCAATGACAAACAGTTAGCTTCGCATCCAAGTATCTTGATAGTATCTGCACATCAATGCATCTTGCTTCATCTGCAAAACAAGGCAAATACATGTGTTATAATATCTACAACAGTTCGTTTGTGATTATGATAACCGATGGTGAGTCCCCAAGTCTATTGATAGCATACATAAATGCAATTGAACAATTAGAGAACTGCACATTAAAACTTGGAAATGATATCAGCACTACCATGTTTTGATATTTTCACAAAAAGCATCTTGTCTTTTAGTATTTAAAGAGCTATCAAAAGGTTATTAGCTGATCCAAAACTATGTTTGGAGTGGTCTTTCGCTTTCAAAGATGGGCACGTACTAGCAAGTCTCACGTTGCAGTCTCTCAAATCATGAAGAACAAAATTGAAAGATCCAAAATAACCATATGCATGGATTTTGGGTTTGTTTTTCTTTTGCAATTGGAAAAGTTCCTTGCTTCTCCTTTTCTGTTCTATTTAATCAACTCTCAACACCAATAAGCAAAGACCAAATGGTCAGGGGATCTAATGCCCAGATTACATCCAATTTCAAGTAGAGAAAAAAAGATTTAATCCTGATCCTAAAAAAACTCTACCTACTTATGGTTCCCAACAGAACCAATATACCAATTAATATGGACATTCATCTTAGGAGTTTCCTCCCTGCTGCCAATTGTTGAGGATAAGCTTCCCTTTGCATTAGACACTTCTTGTTGTCATTGGTTGCATTCCTTCACCAACTGCCTTACTAGAGTCCTATCATCCTATTCTTCTTGGCCAAAAGTTCACAACACCCACGACATCTTTGATGGGCTGTGTCACCCTCTCTTGCTTGGGACCCACAACTAGGCCCACACTTTCCACGATCCACCTGGATCATTAGCGTTCCCAAATAGCTCTCACAAGCAGTCGAAAAGACTAGCTGGGACCGTGCAACTATTAAAACATGATTTTGCTGATATCATTTCCCTTAAACTATGAGGAATTCTACAATGTCCAAGTAGGATATCATTGCCAGAATCCAAAAGAATACAAATATGATTGCCAAAAACCAAGAAATAAAACCCAAAAGCTTACTTACAAATCATAATCAATTCAACAAAAGAAAGGCATTCAAAACATGAGAAACTTTTACATAGCCAAATAAGATTCCGGCTGTCTGTAGACACTACAACATTTCTAAGGTCATCCCAGACATGCACAATTCCGACTCCCTGTACACTCTACCATGTAAGTGTTTAGCCCACATTTCCACCTAAAATGTACGTCAACGGAACAGGGTCTCTAGTTTGAAATTTCTTCTTCGAAAAGCATCTCAATGGAACACAAACCACTCAAGTGTAATTAGATAACTTGGCTATGTGGATGCTTGCAAGTGTAATACAAGAATTGAATACACATTGTACCTTCTTGTCATGCATGGGCTGGAGCTGGAACAGTTTCGAGAATTTTTCCCCTTGATCTCCATCCACGTTTGGCAGCATCCTTATAGTCACAGGCTTAATTTTCACTAGTGGCAGCTTGGGATCTACAAAACCAGCAAGAGCATGGGATGACAACTGACGAAAGGTGATTTTTTTGGACTAACTTAGAAAGCCAAATCAAAGCATGGAGATTGCTTAGCAGATGGTACCTCCCAAAACCATATACAATATAGCTCTGTTGGCAAATTGCTCCAAATGAAATAAGAAAAACTACATGAAAATTCGATACTACATAATTTTAAAGGAACCTTAACTTCACTTTTTTTCTAAAAGATTGGCAAGAA
Organism: Tasmannia lanceolata; assembly: GCF_043159265.1. Classification (NCBI taxonomy): domain Eukaryota; kingdom Viridiplantae; phylum Streptophyta; class Magnoliopsida; order Canellales; family Winteraceae; genus Tasmannia; species Tasmannia lanceolata. Next base: position 27,388,722 of record NW_027518684.1, on the reverse strand, counting down.
GGAACCTTAACTTCACTTTTCCTTTTGAATTCCAAGCAGAAACTATCTTCACTTGCAAAACACCAAAAATTCATAAATATTAGAACATGTTATCAATACACAGAATGCGTAAAAGCTACAAACCAAAAAAATTGACATTACTTATCTTTCAAAGCTTGGAAGAATAGATACCATCAAGATACTAAATCTTCAACTGCAAAATACCGATCAATCATAAAAATTAGAATGTAAGCAAGAAAAAAAAAAGGAAAATGACTGCAATATAATGAAAATCATTTCATAATCTGTTATTTATATAAAGAGAGAAAAAGAAAACATAAGAGAGAGACAACCATATGAATTTACAAAATGAATGGAAGAAAACTAGAAAATGCAATGCTCCAAGTTAAAATGACATCCACTATATATGCACCTACTCGATTGAACGATCTAAACAATGGTGCCTCGGTAGACTTTACCTAAAGGATGTCACCATATCCTCCTTGATATCTTCGAGAGTTGAAATCTAAAATCAAAGATGTGATAGAGGACAATGTACAGGGTTAGGATTGGAATATAATTAGGAAAAATTGAATAGAAGAAAAGGAAATTACCTTATGATCGCGTCTTTGATTCTAGCAAAATTGACAGTTATAGCATTCATTCATGAAACTATTTTCATAAACCTATATATATATATATATATATATATATATATATATATATATATATATATATATATATATATATATATATATATAGAGAGAGAGAGAGAGAGAGAGAGAGAGAGAGAGAGAGAGAGAGAGAGAGAGAGAGAGAGAGAACTATTTCATTCAATAATATTTTTTTTTGAAAATTGACAAATATATTCATACCAACAAAATTACAAGGGGACCAGTAGTCATTAGGAAACAAGTCATTAGCAAAATTACAACCATTTCATTCAATAATATCAAAAGCATTTAATTCATTAGGAAACAATTCATTCACAAAACAAACTTGTCCATATTACAATTCTTGCTCATAAACTATTATATCAACTACTAGTCCAATCATTTCCCCCCTTCCGCTCTATATGCGTAGTACCTGCAATAGGATAATTTATAAATAATTAGAAACTATATCGATTAAAAAATTTAAGTATTAAAAAGATACAATAATGAGTTGTATACTTACAAATGAGTTCATCCAAGCAACATTTGCTCCGAGGGCATCTCTAATGGTTCTTAAACGTCCCGAAACAAAGGCTCATCGTGCATCAGTGAGACCTTGATAGAAACTTCAGAAAATCCACGTCCCAGTTGTAATCCTCCTACTATTTTAGACGGATCATCACTCAGAAGAATTCCCCGTGCCACTTTCGTATCAGGTTGTAGGCCACTCATCAATTAGACCTCAACAACAACCTACAAATAAAATTATTTAGTAGACACAATCGAATCGAATATACTAGTAAAGTAATACTCCATGTAGATGGAAATGTAATAAACATAGTTTTGTTCAAAAGAAATAAAATAAATGTAGATACCTCATCGGCTGGAGCTTCCTGACTTGGAGAGGAATTAGTTTCAAACTGTGTTGAAGGGGTAGTGGCATTGGGAACCTAACATATAACATGTAAATTAATATACCACTATAACCAATATGGAAAATATTAACACGTATAACTAATTTCTGTTAAATGTAACTAAACAACTACCTGTCTATTATTCATGGAAGCTGACATCATATGTTCCAAAGTCTTTATCTTAGCTTGTACCTCAACCATCTGCCTTGAAAGATCCCGGTTTTCTCTCTGCGTTTCTATTTGAATTATTTGGGATTGAAGACGAGTGGGAGTTAGGCCCATAAAATCAGATGGGGTTGGACCCAACCCATAACAGCGAACACGTCCATGTCTCTCTTCTCCCATGGCTTGGGAGAAGATGTCATCCTTGATAGTGCTACCTCCTACCCTGTCTTGATTTTGAGATTGGTATTCTTTCAGCTTTGATTGAACATAAATAGAAAATGGTGAATAAGCAAGGCCAATTGGAAGTAAATATTAATAATAGATGAAATCTCATGGTTAGTTAATTAAACATACGATAATAGATGCAGTAGCGTCATTGAGAACTTTTCCATTCTTCGGTGCATGTGTTAGTATAAATAGCTCATCCCGGCTAATCTCCTCCCCACCTCTCTTTACTCGCTATCCTGATGCAAACAACAACAATCAATGCCATATGATGTAACTATCAGCATATACAAATCAAATAAAATTAGATGGTCAGGAAATTACCTCTTCTTCGCCAATCCTCACGAAGCTCTTAGATCTCGCAATGTGGTTTATCTGTTGTTTCTCGCGACAAGCCTTGTTCATTTTACTGCGCTCCTGAAATGTGAATTAATAAACATCTTATATCAATGTGTTCAAGTGAAAACTAAAAAGCAGAACCAAACGTGGGTTACCTTTGCTGAGTCGGTGTTCCAATATTCTATGAGATTCAGCCATTGCTCCTCTTCGACGCGATCATCAGTCATTTCTTTATCAGCGTAAAAGTAATTTTTCTTCAAGGTGGTCTTCCACTCCCTCCATTTTTTACCAAGGGATTGAAGAACCCAGGCTTTCCGAATATCCTCAAGGCCGTAGCGAGACTACATCAAACTAAAAAATTTATTCAGTCACATAGTCAAAATTTAAACAATACACAATAACCAATCATATAAGTTAATTCAAGTTCCCTGAACGAGTCCCCATGCTTCATCCTTTGTTTCATTTTTTATTTTCCTCCAATCATCTACATCAATGGGAAGCTTGTAACCATTTCTTGCCAATGACCCCAAAAATCCCATGAACTTGCTCACAACCTTATGTCCAACAGGCTGTCCAAGCGCATTGAAATTTATCATAATCTTCTCCCCTGAATGCATTGCCCAGACATCCGCGGCTAGTGTGGGGCCCCGAGTTCTCCGTGAGGGGCCTGCAATATCCGACTGAGCATGAGGCTCCTGTAGCTGTGGCTCCTGACGCCGTGGCTGAGGCTGAGGCTGAGGCTGAGGCGCTTGGGAATAGAGCTGATGCAGAGGCTCTTGGGATGATGGGTGGGTTTGGGACCGGTCTCGCCTCTTTCTCTTCATATTATGTGAAATATATGTCGACCTGCATATCAAATACAATGATTAATAACTGGCAATTCGAATAGAAGATAAGCATAATCATATGAAACTTCAAACTTGAAAGGTTATAATCAATTATGATTTGATAAATCATAGTATCACTCAATTTTATAAATTTGAAAGATTGGAAGGAACCCCACATTTGGATCATTGACAAAGTAACAAGAGGACATGTGATGCAGTGGTGTTGATAGGGGCTTAATGGAAGGGCACTTGGTAAAGAGTTTGAGTATCTTCAAATTCACATGAAATTGAGTGATACTTCACTTTAGTGACCTGTGTTAATAACCACCCCATGCTGTTAATCACAACTGTCATGAACAGAGCACTTAAATCAAGCATTTATACCTCTAAAAATTCAACTTGCCGTTATATAGTATTACATGCATGCTTCTATGACTAACGCGAACTGAAGCAAATTAATAGTAGTCCACAACCAAAAAAGTCCACAATCAAAACACAAGGAATCAAAGAAGACAAAAAAAACTAGAATTCTAGCTAGATCCCTTCTTGTTCAATCGGTCCATAGAAGAATCTGAAACAATTATGCATTGGCACCATCTTCTTCATCACTATCTTCTGACTCAACATCATTTCCTTGATCATTTTCAGTTGCTTGGGTTAACTCGAAAGGTATATCAATCTCCATGCCTAGAATATCGGTCCGTTCCAAAGTGACATTACCATCACCAGGAGAAATGATGTCTTCTAAAGTTTGATCTTGAAGTGGCTCGCTCTGCACGTATGTCTCAACATTGCCCCCATGCATTTCAAACAATTTCCTAGGTTTATTCTTGAGAACCAAATGCCAATCTTTATTGTTGAGGTTACCTTGCACATAGAATACCTGCTCAGCCTGAGATGCTGGCACAAAGGGTTCATTTTTAAAAGCTTGGCGTGTTAAGTTCACAAGCATGAAACCAAAATAATATTTTTTTATTCCTCTGCCCGAAACGACATCAACCCAATCACACTTGAATAGCAATGCTTTAAGATGTCCATAATAATTAAGTTCGATGATATCAGTCAAAACACCATAATAAGTAATATCTCCTTCGACTAGGTTCATATCCCTGGCACTTGAAAAGCTTGATGTTTTTGCAGTCACTACAACTCCACTATTTTGTGTTTTCCGATTCCGCTCACGATCTTTTGTATGAAACCTGAAGCCATTTATGTTAAATCCCTTATATCTTCTTGCCACGTTCAATGGATATCCTGCCAACCATCTAAGTTTTTCTGATACCTGCTCATATCTTTTCCGATGCAACTCTTTAACCTATCCAATAGATTGAGAATGATTAAACCATAACCTCTTGTGTGACCAATATAAGCAAACATTCGGTTAAGTTTAATCTTCTACTTACATGGGTGTTAAACCAATTTGGGAATTCTTCATTGTGAATGCGTTCTATATCCATTGTTCGGGCACGAGGACATCTCCTTCGAATGGTTTCAAGGTGATTTCTGCATGTGAATTAGTGTACATTAGAGAATCTATCAATTAGAATTTATTGGAAGTTTCATTTGAAAAATGATATTAACTTTATACTTATGATTGTCTTACTTAAGATATGGGCGAACAACATCACAATTGAACAGAACATAACGATGTGCCTGCATGAATGTGGTTCGATCCAATTCAAACATCTTAGACTCCCCAACACCACGTCCAATTTGTGAGAAAATAGCAAATCCTTCTTCTGATTCACGCACACCATCGTCATCATTCCTTACTGGCCTATTGAACTTCGTCTCAACACCTTCAAAATACCTTGATCAGAATGTCAACCATTCTTCATCCAAATACCCTTCTGCAATAGAACCTTCCGGACGACTTCTATTATGCACATGTGACTTTAAGGTGAGCAAGTACCTATGGAGGCACGGTTAGTACAGACATTACAATATGATAACCAAATACAATTTTTTAAATACCTAAAACATACCTTTCGATAGGATACATCCAGCAATAGTGTACCTGTCCACCTATCTTTGCCTCCTCTGCTAAATGAACGGGTAAATGCATCATAATATCAAAGAAAGCTGGCAGAAAAATCTTTTCCATATGGCAAGTGTAAGTGCAATCCGAGATTCCAGTTGGAAAAAGTCACTTCCTTTGGCCACTTTGGAACATAACTCTCTGAAGAAATTACATAACTCGATCAATATTGAGCTGACATTCTTAGGCAAGATGGATCGTAGAGCTAACGGTAATAGTTGTTGCACCAAAATATGGCAATCGTGGCTCTTCAATCCTGAAATGTTGCGCGTTGGAAGATGCACAGATCGTGAAATACTATATGCATATTCATCCGGTACTTTGATGCTCTCCAATACTTTCAAGAAAACTTCTTTCTCCTTCGAAGACATTGTGAATGATGTTGGGGGCAAATATGTTTTGTTTGGTACACGACTCGTTCGGTAAAGCATTCTCCTTATACCCATAGTCTGTAAATCAAGCCTATACCCATAGTCTGTAAATCAAGCCTAGATTTTAAATTATCCTTCATCTTTACTTCAATATTCTATAATGTACCAATCATGCTATCACATACATTCTTCTCAATATGCATGACATCTAAATTGTGGCGCAATAGAAGGGATTCCCAATACAACAAATTAAAGAATATACTTCTTTTCTTCCACTTATATGGTAGAATCACATTATCCTCCCATCGCCTCTTCTTCCCAAATATAATACTAATGCCTTGTAATTGCTCCAATACCTTAGATCCAGAAAGCGGAGTAGGAGCTGGACTCAACTCTTCTTTCCCATCAAAAGATACTTTATCAGTCCGAAGTATGTGATTACCCTCTAAGAAGCGACCCTGACCCATTTAACAAAATTTTCTTCCATGCTTGAAACGAAGAGAACATGTGTCCTTGTTGCAAGAAGGACAGGCCAGTCGCCCTTTGGTGCTCCATCCTGACAAGTTGGCATATGCAGGAAAGTCACTAATCGTCCACAATAATGCCGCATGCATTTGAAATGTTTCATTTCTTGATGCATCGTATATGTCTAAACCATCAGTCCATAGTTCCATCAACTTCTCTATCAAAGGTTGCAAATACACATCAATGTCATTTCCGGGTCCAGATGGGCCAGGAATAAGCAATGACATCATTATATAAGGTTGCTTCATGCACATTGATGGGGGCAAGTTATAAGGCATGAGAACAACAGACCATGTGCTGTGAGCTACACTCATCGTCCTAAATGGATTAAAGTCGTCGCTTGCTAATCCAAGTCTGACATTGTGAGGCTCTGAAGCAAAAGATGGGTGATCATGGTCAAAAGATTGCCATGCAGGGGAGTCCGCAGGATGCCTTAGTATCTCATCTTTAGTGCGGCTCTCATCATGCCATCTCATGAAGGAAGCTATTTTCCTTGACATGTATAGCCTCTGTAACCTTGGTTTCAAAGGGAAGTGACGTAGAATCTTTATAGGAACTTTTCGCACTTCCGTTGCCCGCCTCGTCATCTGAATGATGTTCAATTATTTTCCACCTTGAAGCCCCACATATATGACATACAGAGTCAATGGCAGAATCTTTCCAATACAACATACAATCGTTGGGGCATGCATGAATATTGTTGTAGTGGAGGTCCAACTCCTTAATAACCTTTTTTGTTTCATACAATGAATTTGGCAATGCCTCACCCTCGGGAAGCGCCTCCTTTAGTAGCTCGAGCAACATCGTCAAGAATTTATTGCTCCATCCACCGAGACACTTAATATGAAACAATCTAACAAGGAAAGCAAGTTTTGTGAACTTGTTGCCTTGATACAATTCTTGCTCGGCGTCTTGTCTCCTGTGAATTGTTCTTCAGAGAATGTTGAGTTATGGATATATATATATATATATATATATATATATATATATATATATATATATATTTCGGTTCTTTGATGATATAGTGATATAATTAATTTTCTTATTCCAATTATTCCAGGATACAACTCCAAGTTGTGTTAGACTTTTGGCTTGTAGTACTGCTTTTTTGGGTTCTTTTTTCTAAATTTGGTATTATTATTTCAAAATAATTGTGTTTCTTAGGGGTCTGTCTTGGTTAAAGGGGTTCCTATTGATTTCCGAAATATTGATCAAGCTAAAGCAAGGACAGCATATATCTTTAGCCAATTTACCATTTCTTTTTCACAAGTTTCCTCTCCAGAGTATAGTAGTGAAAATGATTAAGATAGAGCATTATTTCACCCTTAGAGTTTTTCCTTATCTTGTCCTGTTCTTCATCTTTTGAATTCCAGGTTGACATTTATATCTATTTCATATTCCTAAAGTTTTCTTTAATTTCAGGGTTCTCATTAAGATGCAAGTTAAGTATTAATAACCAAGCCTATCCTTAGAGGACTTGCTCAGTCTTAGTAGCACTCCCTCTTTTATTTTAGTAGGCTACCCCAGCTTTTTGGATATTTTTAGACATTAATTTTTTCTCATTACACGGGCAATGCAAGAGTCATCTAGAGCCCCCATTAGGAGACATGTTTCTTCTCGAAAGGCAGTTCTATTTCACAGACAAGCCTTACCTTAATTTGGTAGGGGGTTTTCTCATAAGAGGCATGCCTTGCCTCATTTATAGAGTCCCTGTTTGGAGACAAGCCTTGTCTTATATAGAGAGTTTTCCCTTTAGGAGGCTTACCCAGCCTCATGTTAGAGCAACCCCTTCTTCTATAGCAAGTCTTTGACTTATTTGCCCCATCTTTCGGTAGGGTTATTAGAGAGTCCCTGACTCATTTGCCCCCCTCTTTAGAGTTGCCTATTTAGCAGTTTATCTTTTCAGATAAGAGTTTATCTTTTAGAGTTGCTATTACTTCACCTTGATTAGAGACCAACTCAGTCTTATTAGAGCTTTGCTTGCTTGGGATCTTAGATCGTTTTCATTGTTCTTGGGACACTAGTTTACTTGTTGTGGATTGTCTCTTTGAGACACTAGTTGCTTGTTCGGGGTTTCCCCTTTAAATTTAGAGCTTTGCCCTAGTTTGTGGTTGAGCTTGCATGTTCCCTTTAATAGTGAAAACATGTTAAGATTCGAAAACATTGTAAACATTTTAAGATTCAAAAACATTGTAATCATTTTAAAATCCAAAAACATTGTAATCATTTTAAGGTCCAAGAGCATTGAAGATTTTTTTTAAATAAAAAAATATTAGGAAACTTTAAACTCTAAAACATTAGCATATTTGAAAATTCAAAAACATTTGAAAAGTTTAAAGTTTTTAGAGGTAGTTTAGGAAAGTTTGTTTCCGAACTACGTTAGCTTGATCCTCTTCCAAGAGGTATGTAGTGCAGCTTGAGATTCATATCCCAAGTCCAGCCAAACTTTGTAAATAAATTATTTAAACTCTTTAAAAAAAATTCAAAATATTCCAAAATATTGTTTTCAAAAGATCTTCCTCTAGAGTTAGGAGTCTGTCCTAGATAGAAAGTTTTAGGGTTAGGAGTTTGTCCTTGATATATTTTTCTTGATCTGTTGTGTGTTTTGTTTGTGTTTGTGTTAGAGTTAGGAGTTTATTACGCCTCCGTCTGGTCAGTTAGGGATTCACATCGCCGACTGATGACTAAGTCTAGGATGCGTTAGTGATCTCATTGTTTTCCTTAAGACACATAGCCTAGTTACACACATGGTTTTAAATTTTGACCGAAATCCGAAATTTCGGATTTCGGTGGAGACCGACACCGAAATTGACCAAAACCGAAACAGTCATTTATTTTGGGTTATGTACCAGATTTTGACTGAAATTTTGAAATTCTAGGGTCCGAAAACCGGTACCGAAACCGAAGTTTTAAACCTTGGTTACACATAGGTTGTAAGAACCACCTGCATTAGCTTCGGGCTAACCTGCATTTAGTTAGGGCATATAGGGTGTCCTAAAATCCACAATCCACAGGAATTTAAATAATTGCACAAGAAGCTTTAATAACTAGTCCGGTCTTTTAGGTCGAGTCTATGATAGAGGTTTAGATGTCTTAGGCATCATAGTTTAAAATAGGTGCGAAGAACTACGTTGCTTTGATTCTCATGGAGGCGGGGATACGTAGGCGGCTTCGGATGAATACCAGACCATCTGAATAATTAGGCGAAAACGTTTAGAGTTTAGGGTTTGTTGTTAGCATTTTAGGGTTTGAGTATGTTATTTTGCATTGTTTCTGTATAGGTACATGCTAGTGTGTTTACTCTTTTCTTCTGGTTATCTTTATTTTCTATACAACCTTTGTGTTTACATATGCTTAGCTATAGTGTTGAGTTGTTTTCTCTATTACATTTTACCTGTTTAGATTTAGCGATCTTATTCTTACTGCTTTCTTTATTGCTATTTTTACATGTTCAGTTATAGCTCTTTACTGTTTTCTTTATTGTCATATCACATGCTTAGTTGTAGTCTCTTTACTTCTTTTCAGTTCATTATTCTTGATTATATTGCTTAGCTGTAGTTCTTTTATTGCTTTATTATTTTTCTAGCTTATCATATCTGCTATATACTGCTTAGTTGTAGCTGTGCATGCATTTGTTACTATTTTCTTAGATGTGATGAGTCCGGATTAGATGTGTTGAGTTAGGATTTGGATGTTTGTTTTCTTTTACCCATCCCCGGGTCATGCATGTTTAGGTAGACGTCTTCTAGGGGATATTTCGTTTCCATTTCACATGATTTTGCCCAAAATTCTTTGAAGTTAATAATAAATGGCATAAGAGACCAAGTGCTCGCACTCGGGTGAATTGGGGGTGCTCTTCGGACGTTCTCCATTCGTAATCAGGTACGAGCCCATATATTTCTGGTTATCCATTGCACAGAGGATTTGTTTTTGGGGTTACATGGCCTATCCATGGATGGCGACTCTGAGTTATTTTAGGTACATCTTGGTTTCGAGCCCTAGCTCCGGATCAAGAGGTATCCTTTTTATATCGCCACTCGTGCTATGCTATGAGGGTGGCACAATTTCAAGAGTTCCTTGGTAGAGCTCTTTTTCATGCGGAGATTTAGAGGATGTAGGGACTTGTTTCCTCATCATCCTCAGATCGGGGTCCACAGGCTGGCGACTTTGCTGTGAAGTTCTTGAAACATTGCCTAACTCTGTAGCTATGCCATTTTTACTAATTTTGAAGTAATTTGGGCCAAAACCATTTTAAATGGGAACATTACCGTTAGAATCCAAGGGCACCAAATAGGTGCATAATTAAAACAAGGGATCACACACCACTCTCATCCCTGCATATATTATCTGTTTTGTTGTTACTTTATCCTATGGTTTGATGTGGATATGCTATCAGATGACCTATTTGAGATACTATGAGTAGGAGCCGTGAGGGCTATACCCGCCTTCTAGTGCCACCGCACCAGTAGTATACTCAGCACCTGGACACCTTATGTGTAAAACGGACATAGTTCGGATGCTGGGCGATAGTCACAGCATACAAGTAACTATATACCCGGTCAGGTAGACCTCCCAGCCTTACCCCCTCTATATATTGCATTGTCCTTTTGTTTGCATATAGGGACGAACATGTGTTGCTTACACATGTGAAGCCTAGACTTAGGGCCTTATCCTATTTATAGAATAGGGTAGCTCACTTTATGTGGCTACAGACGCAGTCCTAGTACACTCACCAGTCTGTCATGAGTCAAGACCTCCTTGACTTCGCTAGATTAGACTAGGGATGGTGCCCCAGGTTAAGGTGTATATATGTATATATACCTATTTATATTGATTATTAGTTTAGGACCTTCATATTTAATGAGGTTTCCTTATCTAATTCAAATCAATTATATCAATCAAATTTTCAGATTTAGACCTAGCATGTGGCTCTTTCTTTGCCGCTCTTGTGGCTATGGTTTATCTTTTGATCTATTGATGGTAAATTTGATCCTTAGACTTGGACTTACTCATCTTATGAGGCTTCTTTGTCTACGTTTACCTTTGATATCAATTCATTTCTCAAGATTTGGACCTAATCAGTGGCTTCTATTTTGACACTCTAATCGCCATGGTCTATATTTTATTTTTGTTGATGATAAATTCAATCTTTGAATTTCTTGATTATTAGACCAGGACCTACTTCTTAGTAGGAACTTCTTGTCTAAGTTGATCAAATATATTCATCCATCATGCAGATTTTAGATCTGGTCCTTGACCCTACTTTGTCATTATTATGGCCATGGTCTATCATCCATTGACTATCCATTTGATCTGTGTTTATCATTTATCTTTTTACCCTTGGATCATATCGAGATCATTGATGGAAAAGTTTGATCCTGCTTGTATCCTACCTGTATCCTTTGAGTATATGATTTATTGTCAATACCTTTCCTTTTGTAACTCAATATTTAGGGTTGACCCTATTCCTATCCTATTTACCTCATTTGATTATCAGGTGAATCATCATGTCTAATGATAAATTGAAGAAGTGGATGGAGGATGAAAGAGGGTATCGCCTTGTAGAAAACCATGCTGGCCATAACCTTAATGCACTCCAAAGCTTACCCTATATCAAAGTAGATTGGAATTTCCTCAATGCGGCCGTCGAATTTTGGCAACCCGATCTTCACGTATTTCGCTTTGGCATGTAAGAAATGTGTCCAATCATTGAAGACTGGTGTCATTTGCTGGGTTATGATTGCAAGGGTCCCCTAGTCAGACTTGAATCTAAATTGGGTAACAATACTAGTTTCGAGAAACTGTTTTCCACATCACCTAAGCCTGTCAGTTTCTTTTTAAATGATAAGGGTTTGTCAGTTCCCCAATTGGTCAAAGTCTTTTTTGATTTGGGGAAGTGCACTCGAGAGCATCAAACCAGTCGCATTCATGCCCTAGTTCTTTGTGTTTATGCCAGGTGGCTCTTTTTTCACCAGGGCGACAATACTTCCCTTGCGCTCTTAGATTTTGTTGACCAAATCTCTCGAGGAAATAATCCAGTGCCAACTATCCTCGCCGAAACCCTTAATGGATTGGACGATATTGCCAATAAAGTTTCTACTTCTTTCAAAGGTTCTCCAGTTCTTTTATATGTCTGGCTCTGTTTGAAACTTCGAATCTTCATACCTCCAACACACCATGAGATTGTTTTATCCAAGCATACGTCGTGGGAACATAAGACCTTCAAATTTACCAAATCGGAGTGGACTGATTGGTTAAGTTCCCGTCAAGACAACCAGATTACCTGGAGGTTCTTCCTTGGTCACTGGGGAATAATCAGAACCCAAGCCAGTAGGGGTGTTCAATTTCTTGGTTTAGAGAAAACTTCTTTCTATATCCCAGACCGTATCTTCCGTCAATACGGAGGACTCCAGACCGAATGTCCATGTTTGGGTTTTAAAACAAAGTATTACCGTCCGACACCAGTCTATCCCCTTGAAAAATCTAATCGTCATCTTGCCAAAAGCATTTGTGAAGATTGGGTGCGTAAATCTGAAGATCTTTTGCATTGTATACGAGATAGAACTTCTAGGGGATAATTGGAGCAACAACACCTGGAGGAGGAGTTCACGCAGGAGTGGCTCCGAATTATTATCAATGGTTGATTGAAGACATCGAAAATCGCAAGCCTAAGAGGGCTAGACTGGAGAAAAAAATGATTGAGAATCTTCATCTTTCTTATGTCCTAAGCATCTTGTAGTCCAGAATTTCATTGTTATGATCATGTTATCCTTTATGTTACTAGTTTATCTTTGTAATCAGATAAAGTTTTATCAATGAAAGTGTGTTTGTTTTCTCTTATCTTTATTTGATCAGCATGTCTTATTTCACTTATCATCCATTTAATCTAATATGTTTATTTCCATTCAGGATTCTGAAAGAGAGCAACCATCGCTCCATCAAAAGATAACCAGTCCAAACCTACTTGTTCCAGACCTTCCTCTGTCTCTAGACTTGTCCGTCACTTTGACTCACCTGTAGCATCTAGGGAATCTTTATCCCCTCACTTGAGTTACCTAACTCATCTGTGTCTGACCTGATGGCTGATTCAACTGATCCCATGTTGGTCATACAAGAAATGTTAAGAAACATGTCTCGAGATATCTCGGAATTGAAAGATGAAATGGCCCTGCTAAAATCCCAGAATACCGACAAGGCCTCTACTTCTAGAGGGCCTGTCGTCCAACCTCCTCCTACTACATTTCCTAACCTCAATAGACCTCATATTCCTCCCGTGAAGATTCACTTAGATGAGGACCAATATGCCGAAGAATATTGAGCTCCATAGACGAATAAAGAGAAAGAGTAATTCAATATGTGCGAGAAGATGGCTAGGGATACTGAAAGCATGAAGTTCCAAGGGCCAAAGAAGTTTGATATTTCTAAAATTTTTGAGACCTCTAGTGTCGCTTTACCGCCAAAGTTCAAGGCACTAGATTATGATAGGTATGATGGAACTGGGTGCCCAAGAAACCATGTCAGATGGTTTATTACCCTCTCTCAGCAACACGGGCTGAGTCGTGAACAAATGGCCCAGCTATTTCCCATATCTCTCATAGGGATAGCTAAAAAGGTGGTTTCTGAGACTGAAGCCTGAGGAAACCAAACTTTGGACGATCTATCGAACCTGTTTGTTGAGCAGTTTTCAATGGAGGAAGGGATTGAAGTTATAAAGAGAGACATGAAACAGCTGAAGCAAGGTCCCCAAGAAACTTTCACGTTGTTTATCAGGCGCTGGAGGCGCAAATCTCCACAGTTGAGTTAGAGGATGCCATAAGATGATCAAATTAAGTTAGTGATCAAAAGTCTATCCCCACAGTACTTCCATTTTATGGCGCCGCAGCACTATCCAAGTTTTGATCATTTGATAAAAACTGGCACCCAGACAGAGGACACTATAGCTAAGGGCCTTAGAGCAAAGACATTGTCTGATGTACGAGAAGGCAAGAGGCCTATGGCCCCACCTAAAGAGGTCCATGCAGTGAATTATTTTAAACCAGCTTTTAGACCAGAGGCCAGGGTTGTCGTGGAAATTGCTAAACCAATGGTAAAAAGGCAGTTCAGACAGTTTGATCCATTACCGTATCCCCTGCCTATGATACTTAAAAAGCTGATAAGAGATAAGAAGATCAAACTTCCAGATATTAAACCTGCACCTAATCCATTACTCGCAAACTGGAGGAAAGATCAATATTGTGAGTATCATAGAGGTCCAGGACACCTAACTGAGAATTGCTTAGCTTTAAAGCATGCAATTCAAAATATGATTGATAAGGATGAACTCGCAGTTAAAGGACCAAACATTACTCAGAACCCTCTCCCGAATCATCGTACTGCTCCCACTCCTGCAACCATTGCCATCTTTCTGGATGAGCCCATTCTTGATCCCTCTGCTCTTATATGTGCTATCATGTCAGATAAAACATATGTTTTGGAGTTTGACGATGAAGAACTTGAGGATGTGAAAGGAAAATAGCCGTCTGTATTGTCATTTAGTGACATCGAGATTGCTGAGTCCTCTTCATCTCAGTCGTATATCCCTCATTATGATGACATGGGGAAAGAAGGAAAGACTTTATACGTTTTAGGGATGGAAGACTTCGAAGAAGAAAATGTCAGTAGACTTCCTTATGTTTTAAGTACGGATGAAGATGAGCTGTTGTTGCTAGATGATCAGTGTGACGAGATGCGTCACATGACCAAGGGAGGGCGAGTCTTTAAACCTCCTGAGTTGAGCGCTGACAATCCGGCTGAGATTGCGAGGGCTACCGATGGCCAGAGGCAAAACAGACTTGTGGCAGATGAAGAAGATGATAATCTTCTGAAATAGTTGAAGAAGACCCAAGCGAATATCTCTATTTGGGGTCTCTTGATGACGTCTTCAAAGCACCGGAAAGTGGTGCTGAAAGAGCTAAACTCCGCTCAGGTGTCTGTTGAGATAACTCCTGATAAGCTTGTCGGTATAGTTTCTATAGCTAGAGCAACGAAACCTCTATCATTTACAGACAGTGATTTGCCACCAGAAGGGAAAGACCATACGAAACCACTCCAGATTACTGTCATTGTAACAAGAAGAAGGTGCCTGAAGTCCTTGTCAATAATGGGTCTGCAGTGAATGTATGCCCACTCAATACAACAACTACTCTAGGTTTCGGACCTGAGAACTTTGTCCCTTCTGACCAAGGTATTCTGGCTTATGACGGGACTAGAAGAGATGTGATCTGAACTCTAGTTACAGAGGTACAGATAGGAAGAGAAGAATTTGATATTGAATTCCATGTGTTTGATATTAAAGCCTCCTTTTTGTTGCTCTTGAGGCGTCCCTGGTTACATAAAGTCGGAGCTGTCCCATCCACCTTTCATCAGAAATTGAAATTCATTTTGAACAATAAGGTGATCACTGTTAAGGGAGACCCAGATTTTGAAGTGGGTCAGATTTCTCAAGAATTGATTATGGGAAAATCAGGAGATATTAGTTTGACTGGTTACTCCATGGAAGTAGCAACCATAACTATTGAAGAAGCGATGAACGAAGAGATCTTCTTCCTGAGCAGTACAAACCCGAATGTAGTTAAGATGATACGTCTACATGGTTATATCCCAGGTGTAGGACTTGGCAAGAACCATCAAGGTTTAACCGAATGGCCGTTTGTTCACACCTTTAATGGTTTGTTTGGGCTTGGGTACAAGCCAACCAAAGCAGAGGTGAAAGAGATGAAAAAATATATGTTGAAATGGGCAGAGTGCCGACGAAGGGGTCTGGACCTACCAATGGCACCACTTGATTTGACTATGAATGGGAGATTCCGCAAAGAAGGATTTGATATCCCATTCTGTTTGTCTTTGCCGAGACATGGAAAGATGAATTGATCGGACAGTGGCTACCAGGCTTTGAGATTTTCTTTGACTTAGAGTTTGATGATGAGTTGATGAGTCTGCAAGGCACAGGAACTGAAACAGAGGCTGAAATAGACTGGGCGGATGCAATGGAGCCTGACGCACTGAGCTCACTTTTTCAGAGAGGTCACAGACTGTGGCCGTGATCAGCATGAGCCCGCTTGTACTGAACCCCACTCACCTTATCACGCCGGCCGAGTTACCTTTGACTAACTGGACCTCTCAGGTCCTACCTCAGGTTACTTTTCAGTACTGTCATTTTTCCTCAAAAGAGTCAGTTGTTCATAGGTATGTGTCAGTCTTTGAGTCTGATTCAAAGTCTTTTTCTTCTAATGATTCTTTTGATCTAGGTACTGTAGAGGTCAAGTCTGTTTCTGAGGTCGGTGACGGGTCTATTTCTCCTAGTGGGGTCGGATTGGAGGCTGTTTCTGTTGATGGACCTGATGTTTCTTCTTTGCATGTATTTGAGTTAGTTGACACTGATGTCAACTTGTCAATCGAGTCTGTAAATACGAGTCATGAGTCCATTGTAAAGCCTGATGTGGGCTATTCATCATCTGATGTATTCAATTCTATTTTCAATGAAATAAAGGGCTCTTCTTCTGTGTACTTTCCAGTTTCTATTTCATCTACTGAATCTGCTTTAAAATCTGATAATGTTAATAATAATAATCAAGACTCCCCCTCTGATGAGGATGCCGACGAAACTCCCCCTAAAATCAAACATATGATTCAACAGGAGGAGAGTCGCCGAGCAAAACCGCTTGAAGAGGAAGTTGAAACCGTGAATATTGGTGATGAATCTTTGATTCGAGAAATAAGGATTGGCAAAATTTTATCTCCTGAAGAACGCGAAGAATTGATCGCCTTACTTAAAGAGTTCAAGGAGATTTTTGCTTGGTCTTACGATGACATGCCAGGATTGAGTGAGGAGATTGTTCAGCACAGATTACCCTTAATCCCTGGCATTAAGCCAAAGAAGCAAAAACTCCGAAAACTCAAAACAGAATGGGAGTTGAAAGTTTATGAAGAAGTCAAGAAACTTCTAGAAGTGAAATTCTTCCAAGTGGTCGAATACCCTGAATGGCTCGCTAACATAGTACTGGTGCCCAAAAAGGATGGGAAGGTTCGAATGTGTGTTGATTTTCGGGACCTGAACAAGGCAAGTCCTAAGGATGATTTTCCTTTGCCAAACATTGATCTCCTGGTGGATAATACCGTTGGACATGCTCTCTTATCCTTTATGGATGGATTTTTCGGGTACAACCAGATCAAGATGGCACCTGAGGACATGATAAAGACAACATTTATTACTCAGTGGGGCACATACTGTTACAAAGTAATGCCATTTGGTTTAAAGAATGATGGTGCCACTTACCAGAGGGCTGCAACTACTCTTCTTCATGATATGATTCACAAAGAAGTCGAAGTCTATGTAGATGACATGATCATTAAGGCAAAGACTAGACCAGAGCATACAGTTGCCTTGAGAAAATTCTTTGAGAGAATCAGAAAATATCAGCTTCGCCTGAATCCAAACAAGTGTGTATTCGGAGTTACATCAGGGAAACTCCTTAGAATTATGGTGGTGAAAGGAATTGAGGTTGATCTCAAAAGATCAAGGCAATCCAAGAAATGGAACTGCCTAAGACAGAAAAGCAGATCCGAAGTTTCCTTGGAAAAAGTTCAATATTTGAGAAGGTTCATATCTCATTTAACTATGACATGTGAACCAATTTTTAAGCTTTTAAAGAAGAATTCCTCGAAGAAAATGGAATGAGGAATGTCAGGAACCTTTTAAAAATGTTAAACAGTGTTTATCTTTGCCTCATGTGTTATCTCCTGTTGTTCTAGGCGAACCATTGTTGTTGTACTTGTCAATCACAGACACAACAATAGGTTGTATGCTTGCTCAGAAAGATCCAGAATCTAATCGGGAAAGGCCCATTTATTACATCAGTAAGAAGATGCTAGAATATGAGATAAAGTATTCCATTTTGGAAAAGACTTGTCTAGCATTAGTTTGGGCAACTCAAAGGCTTAGACATTATTTGCTGTCAAACAAGGTACTTTTACTTTCACGGATGGATCCGTTAAAGTACTTGTTTGAGAAACCCGCCCTTACAGGAAGAACTGCAAGGTGGTTATTGTTATTGTCTGAGTTTGACATTACTTATGTCACTCAGAAATCAGTTAAGGGGCGAGTCATAGCTAAGCAGTTGGCTGATGCTCCTATTGAAGAGAATGCTTTTCTAAAGGCAGAATTTCCTGATGAAGAGATTTTGGATATAGAAGAAGAAACTCTCAGTACTAAGTGGCTTATGTACTTTGATAGTGCAGTAAATAATCATGGATAAGGAGTAGGAGTGGTACTTATATCGCCTCGGAAAGAGTACATCCCTATTTCTATTAAGTTGCTGTTTGAGTGCACAAATAATACGGCAGAATATGAAGCATGTATTGCTGGTTTAGAAGCAGCCTTAGCTCTCCGAGTTCAAGACATAGATGTGTTTGGGGACTCACTCTTGATCATTTGCTAGGTTAATGGGCAATGGAAAACTCAAGAAGACAAATTGATCCCTTATAACATCTATTTGTAATCTCTGGTCAAGAAGTTCAGGAGTATTACTTTCACTCATTTGTCGAGGACCAGAAATCATTTTGCAGATGCTTTAGCTACTCTTGTTTCGATGTTAGATATTTTTGCTACAATGGAGGTCCAACCCTTAGCTATGAGATTACAGTGGGCTCCAGCTTATGTGAACACAATTGAGATATCATCTAGGTGTCCAGATGGTAAGCCATGGTATACAGACATAAAGAACCTCATTTCTGGTAAAGGGCATCCTCCTGAAGCATTAAGTAAAGAGAGGAAGACTCTTCAGAGATTAGCTGCCAACTTCATCATTTGTGTTGAAGAGTTGTACGGGCGATCTTTTGATGGCATACAACTCCTATGTGTTGATGAGGACAAAGCTGCATAGCTCATTGAGCAGACTCATGAAGGAGTTTGTGGCCCTCATATGAATGGAAAAATGTTATCCAGAAAGATTTTGAGACTTGGTTTTTATTGGCCCACAATGGAAGCAGACTGCTTTGCCTTTGTGAAGAAATGCCACAAGTGCCAAGTCTATGCGAATCTTATTCATATTCCTCCTTCGGAGTTGCACTCTTTGTCTTCGCCATGGCCATTCTCAGTATGGGGGATAGACATCATTGGAAAGATTTATCCAAGATCCTTGAGTGGTCATGAGTACATTTTGGTAGCTATCGACTATTTTACAAAGTGGATCGAGGCTGCATCTTATGCTTCCATAACTTCGAACACAGTTCAGAAGTTTATCCGTACAAACATTATTTGTAGATACGGAGTACCTCATGAGTTGATTTCTGATAATGGATCACATTTTAAGAAAGAGGTAGTACACCTGTGTGAAGAATTTAAGATAAAGCATCATAAGTCATCTCCCTACAGACCTCAGACAAATAGAGCTGTAGAGGCAGCGAACAAGAATATCAAAGTCATTATCAGTAAGATGACTGAGACTTATAAAGACTGGTCGAACAAGCTACCATATGCCTTGTGGGCTTATCGGACATCGATCAGGTCTTCGACAGGTGCTACTCAGTACACCACTAACCACAAGACTCTCAAGTTTTGTGCTTATCAATCTTTACTACATTTATTATTTTATCTCCTCCTACTTTTTTTGTTTAGTCGTTTTGTATCTAACATCCTTCCCAAGATTATTAGAAAGGAACAAACAGGATTGTTGGCCAACAGATTCATCCTCGACAATTTCATTGCCGCCTGGGAAGGGATGGAATGGGCTCGTAGTTCGGGACAGGAGCTCGTGATTCTCAAGCTCCGAGTTTACCCCATCATTGCAATTCGGACAGTCGTCCGTAGCATCATAAGGTGCACCTCCCTTTCAAGGTACCCAAATGGTATGGTTGAATGGAAGCGGTTTTGCTAGTTGAGTTGAGAATTTCCTCTTTGAGAGTGATGATAGAGGCTGATTTACCAGAGTCTGAATGGGCAAAAGCCAGACACGATGAATTGCAGATGATAGATGAGGAGAGGCTGAGAGCCTTATATCATATTCAGGGATATCAGAGGCGGATTGAGAGAGCTTTCAATAAGAAAGTTTGAGTCCGTGACTTGAAGCTAGGAGATCTTGTCTTGAAGTCCTATAGGGCACCAGTGTTTGATCCCAGAGGAAAATTCAGGCCAAACTGGTCTGGTCCTTACATTGTTGATGAAGTTCTGCCTGGAAAAGCCGTAACACTCCTCGATGAAAATGGAGAAAAATTAAATGAACCTACAAACTTGGATCAACTCAAGAAGTATTATGCTTAAGTACACCAGAAGGCCATCCTTGAACGATTTGAGCCTTCAAGCCAACATCCCAAATGTTTTAAAACCATTTGTACACCCTTTGGGCCTAAAAAAAAAAACTTGTTTTCTTTGATAGCCACAAACTAGGGGCATTTTATTTTTTATTTTTTGTTTGAACTACGTTATGACCTGATCCCTTTTTAAGGGGTACGTAGGCAACCTGATCAAGTTGGGTTCGGTCGCAACCTTTCACAACCATCTGGAAAAAAAACAACAAATGACCAAAAAATCCTTGAAGACCCAATGGGTGAACTATGCAAACCTGATTCCCATTTTCTTCAGGGATACGTAGGCCCGAGTTCGGTAAAAAATAAATATAAACTCACCAAGGTATACAGAGGGCCAGATTCGATAAAAATAAATATAAACTCACCAAGGTATAACCTTTTTGAACCCAAGCCTACCTGAAAGTCCTTCTGGTACATTTAGGCCCGAGTTTGTAGAGAAACAGAAAGAAAGAAAAAAATGATGGAGTCTTAGACCCGCTAGACTGAAAACCCGAAAGGGCGGTCTAGGCAAACTTTAGGGTCATTCACCTGCTAAGTTGAAAACCCGAAAGGGCGACTTAGGCAACATTTAGGGTGCTGAGCCTGCTGGATGGAAAATCTGCAAGGGCAGACAGTCCAGGCAAAAATTAAGGCATACGGTCCGCCAAATTGAAAACTTGAAAGGGTGATTTGGTAATGGCAATGACTTCATACAGAAATGACAGAACTTCCAAGAGCCAGCTAGACTTTTATTTCTTCTTTGGCATTACTTCAATGTCTGAGTAAGCACCAGCAAGGTCTCCTTTGGTACTCTTTGAGTTAGGGAGGTTGAGGCTAAGCAATCTAAAGGGATAATAACCATGACGAACATACTGAAAAGAGGAATGAAACACCTTTAAACACGGTATTCAAAAGACTCTAAGAGTGGTGGACTTTTAACCATTTTAAAACATTTATCAGACTAAGAAGCAGATTTCAGTCTCTCTTAGTGGTGAAGTCATGTGTCTATAAACGTCATCATTCATTATTTTTCAAAGTCTTTCCTTTGTCGAGTTCAAGTTTCGAGGTCTTGTTAGTCCAAGTTCTCCCAAAGCCGGGGTGATAAAAAACCAGAGAAAAAGAGAACTTGTGGCTCCTATGGACAAAATGCAAAGCAAAGCAGAGTTCAGAAGGTGACAGGCTGTTAGCCCATTTTCAGCATCAGCAGATGACATAGATGAAAGAAGATTTTAAGCAGAGCTATGTTCTTGTACTTGTGAAATTTTGTAAACCCAAGTGATCATTAATGAAAACCTTTGGCCAATTCTTTCTGTGTTGCTCTCAAATGAATTTTTTTATGAAAGTAATCATACTAGGGGCATCTTTTATGACTTGCGTCATAAAAGATATCAAACAAACAATGATATTTGAGATGGATATTCTCATCAAATAGAAATTAGAGAAAGTTTGAACACTCTCTGAGATGAATTCCTCAGTCAGCTTGTTCTCTTTTGGAGACAAGTCTTTTGAAAACTCTTATCCCCATGGAGTAAAAATTTCACTCTTGCAATCTTTAAACCTTTAGCAGAATGCTTTGCATCTTTTGAAAAGGATTACAACCCGAAAATTCCTTGAAGTTGCTTGAGTGTGCTCTTTGGTAAAGATCTTGTACTCTCATTTTTTCTCTTCGAGAAGTAATTCTTCCATTAGTGACATCGATCTGAGATAATCTTTTTTATTTGCTTTTAATAAGGAAGAAATCAATGGATTCCGTGATTTATGGCATAGACCTTTTCTTCAATCTTTTTTTAAAAAAAAAACCTTTGGTTTACATTTTGTTTTGTCAAAATTTCAGTACAAAAAGGACTCTTTGAGTGATTAGTGTGTACTTGTTTGATTTGTACTATTTGAGTATTTGATTTGTGTTGGCTTTGATAAAGCCCAAAAGAACAAAAAGGGGAAGAGACTCATTGAGTGTTACAGACTCTTTGAGTAGTTGAGACTCTTTGAGTATAAAGGTTTCTGTGTGTGTTTGGGACTCTTTGAGTAGTTGAGACCCTTTGAGTGTTGCAGACTCTTTAGGTAGTTGAGGCTCTTTGAGTATAAAGGTTTCTGTGTGTGTTTGAGACTCTTTGAGTAGTTGAGACCCTTTGAGTGTTGCAGACTCTTTGGGTAGTTGAGACTCTTTGAGTATAAAGGTTTCTGTGTGTGTTTGGGACTCTTTGAGTAGTTGAGACCCTTTGAGTGTTGCAAACTCTTTGGGTAGTTGAGACTCTTTGAGTATAAAGGTTTCTGTGTGTATTTGTGACTCTTTGAGTAGTTGAGACCCTTTGAGTATTGCAGACTCTTTAGGTAGCTGAGATTCTTTGAGTATAAAGGTTTCTGTGTGTGTTTGAGACTCTTTGAGTAGTTGAGACCCTTTGAGTGTTGCAGACTCTTTGGGTAGTTAAAACTCTTTGAGTATAAAAGTTATGTGTGTGTTTGAGACTCTTTGAGTGTTATGGTTTTTTTTTAGGTGATTGAGACTCTTTGAGTGATCAGTTTGAGATTGTTTGAGTGAATGGTTGAGACTCTTTGAGTAATTGATTTACATCTATTTCAGTGGTTGATTCATACTTGTGTGATTGAAATGGTTTATACTCTTTAAGTGATTGTCTTTTGTTTGTTTTTGTTAAAGCTTTGATTTAGAGATAAAAAGTGTCTGTGTTCAGTATTTGTGTGTTGTTAATAGTAGTTCTTGTTTAGATGGTTGGCTCGTGAGAGTTAGAGAGAGGCTATCTCTTTGAGATGTCATTATTTCCATGTTAAAAGTCAGTGAGAGGCTATCTCTCTTTTGCATAAGGACTCAGAGTCTTATAACGTTTTTTCATTGTTTTACCTTTCTGAATACCATTTTGAATTGAATAACCTCAAAATTTGCGTTTGGGTCAATCAAAATGTGTTGACTGTTCAGCTTTAGCATTCACGCATCAAGCACGCTCTGCCAAAGAGGGGCATCCGTAGACACCCCATTTTCACCGAACCCTAATAGCCTGGTTTGATTGAAAAACCCTTCAAGTAATAGAATTAGTGTCCCAAATTATGTCATAGGGTAGGTTAGGATCCCTAATAGGTCCCTTTAAAATTTCGTAAAAATCCGTTGAGGTTCGCTTAGCGAACGAGTGAAGTTTGTGAGATAGTGTATGTATAATGTAGCAGAAGGGGGGGCGGTTTATCCAGCTTAGGGGTAGTCTAGTTAGTGTGTATTGCAGCAGGGGGTTGTCTCTGGGTAACCAAAGGGGTACGAATTTATCTTTAATTTTTCATTAAAAATTTTCTTGTGGACCACCCTTGCTCGTCCGAAACAAATGTAAAATGAATAATAGTGGGCTGTCCAAGACAACTTAAAGGGGTGAAAAATTATGGGATTTTTTCTATAAATAGAGGGCAAGGGTCCTCATTTTTGCTAAGGAGGTTTTCTCAAACCATTTTTTAGAGAGAGAGAGAGAGAGTTTGAGATTTTAGAGTGAGAAAGTAGATCTCACAATCCAAACCCTAGCTCTCCGGCCATCTTCTCCGGCTTAATTCCGGCTGGATTATGGCCAAATTCCTGGCCACAATCTCTTCTCCATTGTTCTTTGTTCATCTTGCAATCTTACCTTCAAGGAATCATATGAAACTTTCTTAGGAAACCCTAGCTCCAAAGCCTAAATTGAAGCCCTAACTCATTTTCCGATCAAAAATCTCTTCTCCGGCGAAACTTGCCGGAATCTTTGCAAGATTTTTTTCCTTTCATCTTTGTTGGCTCAGATTTTACAATTCTTCATCTATTCACCTTCAAAGCTACCTTTAGAACCCTAAATCTAACCCTAACTCCAACAAAACTCCATTAATTCCGGCGAGAACTTACCAGATTCCGGTCAGCTTTCATTAAATCCGGCAAAGTTTCTTCTTCAACAACATAAGCTTTAAAGCTGAATTCATCTTCTGGCCACTATTGAAGTTAGCTTCATTAGCCAAAAATCTACAGAGAGTGGGAGCTAAACTAGTAGTTAGGGATTTGACAAAAGAAGGAGCAAGAGGAGATTAAGAGGCAATTAACATGTATTATTTGTTGCTCCTTTGATTTCTGTGTGCTCTTTATTTCCTAATTTTAGGGATTTCCAAGGTTGATATTTTTTTTAATGGATTTCACTTCTTGTTTGGTTATCATCTAAACATAAACAAAAAAAAGAGTAAGCATGAAAAACCTGCAAATTGAAGCTTTGGGGTTCTTTTGGTGGACAATCCTCAACGTCGGATTTTTGTTTCTATTGAGCAAGATAAGAATGTTGTTTCTATTTTTTTTTTTAGATTTTAAAGTGAATTTAAATCTGAGGTAATCTGTAGGGGTTTAGAAAAAAAAAGTGAAGTACAAGTTGAATCATGTGTGTCTTTTGAGATAGTGGGGCCCATATTGTTTTTTTTTTTGGGTCACAAATCTATTCTGTGTGAAGTCATCTTGTTCAGTTAAGTTTCTTATTGAATCATGATAATTGTGCATTCTTGTTGTAAAAGAGGGACAGGAAGAGTTAGTGTAATTTACAGAGCATGGTAGTGTTAAACCACGTTGGTCAGACTTTAAATGACATGGTTTTCGTTTGTAGTCTTCCTTGGAAGTAGCTGATAAAAGTCTTTCATTATTTATAATGGTCTTTTGGGAAGAAGAGTGGATGTGCCATTGGTGAAGCTATGATTATTTCTAGGTTCTAAGTTCAGGTGATATAAAAGGGTTCAGAGTCACTCTTCATTAGGTGTTTGTTTCAATTTTTGTATATCCTTGTAGAAATGTTCATAAAAGTTTGTCTATTGGACTCAATTACTCTACTAATGCCATTTACTCCTATGCCTAAAAGGTAACTCCTCATACATCTTTAGTTGTCGCACTGAGTTCATATATCTAGCTCCATTTTACTAAAGTGCAAAAGGCTAGTTGAAGGAGTTCCATTGACCCTGGAATATAAACAGAAGAAAAAAAAGAACATGAAGAGATCATTATTTTGCTTTGTTGAGGAATAGAAGTCTCAAATGTCAAATAATATTTTGTTTTCTCAACAGTTCAGTTCATGAAAACTTTTGTTCTCCTTTTTCTTTATTTCATCCAGGAAATGATATCAGCATGACTGAATTATGTTGATTGTGTAGGATCAGTTCCCTTTTTCATCTCTTATGCCAATTGCTTCATTCTTAGGTGCTTCTTTAGCAAACAATTGTAATGTTTTTTTTTAAAGATTTGTCGAGCAAATTTATGGAAGGCCTTTTCGGTGGTTATCTTTTGTATGTCGAAGCAATATCACAGAATTGCCAGTCAGTCAACTCTTGTTCTACTTGTTTAGTCTAAAAGGGAGCTTCCTCATTTTTTTTTAACTCTAACACAACTGGGTTTTGACAGCTGCACTATTACAGCTCGCCTCCCTTTCTTAATCAGCTTGTGAGAGCCCTCATTAGGGTGTCTGTTTATCTAAGGGTGATAATGTAGGGTACATTTCACCTGGTCTAGTAGTTTTGGTATCAGGGAAATCATAATAGGATTTATATTCAGTATAGTTGAGTTGTCTGCTATAGATTGACATACATTTTAAATATGTTTTAGGGAGTACATGGTCTAGTTGGATTATCTATTGTTGATATATGGTACCCTATGAATGGTGTTTTGATAAGTACAAAGTATAGTAGGTTGTTTATTGATGATATGTCTGAAATAATATCCACGGTACATGCTTTGAATGTGGCTTACTTGACTTTTCTTTTGTTGATGAATATGAAATAAAATCGTGATCTATCATGCTCTTGTGAATTGTTCTTCAGAGAATGTTGAGTTATGGATATATATATATATATATATATATATATATATATATATTTAGGTTCTTTGATGATATAGTGATATAATTACTTCTTATTCCAATTATTCCAGGATGCAACTCCAGGTTGTGTTAGACTTTTGGCTTATAGTACTCCTTCTTTGGGTTGTTTTTTCTAAATTGGGTATTATTATTTCAAAATAATTGTGTTTCTTAGGGGTCTGTGTTGGTTAAAGGGGTTCCTATTGATTTCGGAAATATTGATCAAGCCAAAGCAATGACAGCATATATCTTTAGCCAATTTACCATCTCTTTTTCACAAGTTTCCTCTCCAGAGTATAGTAGTGAAAATGATTAAGATAGAGCATTATTTCACCCTTTGAGTTTTTCCTTATCTTGTTCTGTTCTTCATCTTTTGAATTGCAGGTTGACATTTAATATCTATTTCATATTCCTAAAGTTCTTCTTTAGTTTCAGGGTTCTCATTAAGATGCAAGTTAAGTATTAATAACCAAGCCCATCCTTAGGGAACTTGCTCAGTCCCAGTAGCACTCCCTCTTTTATTTTAGTAGGCTAGCCCAGCCTTTTGGATATTTTTAGACATTAATTTTTCCTCATTACACGGGCAATGAAAGAGGCATCTAGAGCCCCCATTAGGAGACGTGTTTCGTCTCAAAAGGCAGTTCTATTTCAGAGACAAGCCTTGTTGTTTAGAGTCTATCCTTTAGGGAGGTTACCTTAATTTGGTAGGGAGTTTTCTCATAGGAGGAATGCCTTGCCTCATTTATAGAGTCCCTGTTTGGAGACAAGTCTTGTCCCATATAGAGAGTTTTTTCTTAGGAGGCTTACCTAGCCTCATGTTAGAGCAACCCCTTCTTTTATAGCAAGTCTTTGACTTATTTGTCCCATCTTTCGGTAGGGTTATTAGAGAGGCCTTGTCTCATATAGAGAGTTTTTCCTTTACAGATAAGAGTTTATCTTTTAGAGTTGCTATTACTTCACCTTGATTAGAGACTAGCCCAATCTTATTAGAGCTTTGCTTGCTTGGGATCATAGATCGTATTCATTGTTCTTGGGACACTAGTTTACTTGTTGTGGATCGTCTCTTTGAGACACTAGTTGCTTGTTCGGGGTTTCCCCTTTAAATTTAGGGCTTTGCCCTAGTTTGTGGTTGAGCTTGCATGTTCCCTTTAATAGTGAAAACATTTTAAGATTCAAAAACATTGTAATCATTTTAAGATTCAAAACATTGTAATCATTTTAAGATCCAAAAATAATGTAATCATTTTAAGATTCAAAAACATTGTAATCATTTTAAGATCCAAAAACATTGTAATCATTTTAAGGTCCAAAAGCATTGAAGATTGTTTTATTTATTTTTTAAATAAAAAAAATATTGGGAAACTTTAAACTCCAAAAATATTAGTATATTTGAAAATTCAAAAACATTTGAAAAGTTTAAAGTTTTTAGAGGTAGTTTAGGAAAGTTTGTTTCCAAACTACGTTGGCTTAATCCTCTTCCACGAGGTACGTAGTGCAGCTTGGGATTCATATCCCAAGTCCAGCCAAACTTTGTAAATAAATCATTTAAACTCTTTAAAAGAAAAAAACTTAAAAATCTTCCAAAATATTGTTTTCAAAAAGATCTTCCTCAAGAGTTAGGAGTTTGTCCTAGATAGAGAGTTTTAGGGTTAGGAGTTTTTCCTTGATATGTTTTTCTTGATGTATTGTGTGTTTTGTTTGTGTTTGTGTTAGAGTTAGGAGTTTATTACGCCTCCGTCTGGTCAGTTGGCGATTCACATCGCCGACAGATGACTAGGTCTATGATGCATTAGTGATCCCATTATTTTTCTTAGGACACAAAGCCTAGTTACACATAGGTTGTAGGAACCACCTACATTAGCTTAGGGCTAACCAGCATTTAGTTAGTGCATATAGGGTGTCCTAAAATCCACAATCCACTGAAATTTAAATAATTGCACAAGAAGCTTTAATAACTAGTCCGGTCTTTTAGGTCGAGTCTATGATAGAGGTCTAGATGTCTTAGGCATCATAGTTTAGAATAGGTGCGAAGAACTACGTTGCTTTGATTCTCATGGAGGCGGAGATATGTAGGCGACTTCAGATGAATACCAGACCATCTGAATAATTGGGCGAAAACGTTTAGAGTTTAGGGTTTGTTGTTAGCATTTTAGGGTTTGAGTATGTTATTTTGCATTGTTTCTGCATAGGTACATGCTAGTGTGTTTACTCTTTTCTTCTGGTTATCTTTATTTTTTATACAACCTTTGTGTTTGCATATGCTTAGCTGTAGTATTGAGTTGTTTTTTCTATTGTATTTTACATGTTTAGATGTAGTGATCTTATTCTTACTGCTTTCTTTATTGCTATTTTTACATGTTTACTTATAGCTCTTTACTGTTTTCTTTATTGTCATATCACATGCTTAGTTGTAGTCTCTTTACTTCTTTTCAGTTCATTATTCTTGATTATATTGCTTAGCTGTAGTTCTTTTATTGCTTTATTATTATTCTAGCTTATCATATTTGCTATATACTGCTTAGTTGTAGCTGTGCATGCGTTTGTTACTATTTTCTTAGATGTGATGAGTCAAGATTAGATGTGTTGAGTTAGGATTTGGATGTTTGTTTTCTTTTACCCATCCCCGGGTCATGCATGTTTAGGTAGACGTCTTCTCGGGAATATTTCGTTTCCATTTCACATGATTTTGCCCAAAGTAATTTTTGTTCTTTTTCTAGTTTATATTTGATTTAATTATTGCATATTTTTTAGTTGATTGTTTGTTTGCCTTGGTGATTTTGATCTTTGCATGAGTACTAGTTGGGTACTGAACTCTATGAACCGATTAGAAAGAGCAATTAGATCCGACACAGACACAGAAGTAGATATTCAAACTATACCCATAGATATGGCAGATGATGAAGCACCTAAGACCCTTAGGGATAGGTTCTATCCAACTAGGACATCACAACCATCATTTATACGTTTGCCTACTGCATAGGGAAATAATTTTTAACTCAAATTCCAATTCATCACAATGTTACCTCATTTTCCCGGGCTACCTTTTGAGGATGCCTATCTATTTCTTAGGGAGTTTGAGGAAGTGTGTGTCCTCATTAAAATGCAGCAACTCTTAGATGATGCTGTAAAACTTAAATTCATTACTTTTTCACTCAAGGATGGAGCTAAGAAATGGCTCTATGGTCTTCCAACCAATTCTATCACTACTTGGGAAGAATTCACTGTTGTCATTCTTAAAATGTTCTTTCGTATGCATAAAACGAATAAACTATGGAATGACATTCTTCAGTTTAGGCAAAAGCCCCTTGAGTGGCATCTTTGCCAAATTATTTATGAGGGTATTGACTATCAAACCAAGCAGTTGTTAGAATCTATGTGTCGAACATGATTTACATCATATACGGATGAAAATGATACTTGGAACTTTTTTGCTAGACTTGCCAGAAAAGACCTGTGAGTAGGAGTCAACTCAAGAGAGTGAAAAAGCCACAGGTAAGGGATTCTTCATTGAGGGTCCTTTAGCCAAAGAGGCTCATTTAGATAGTCTTATCAAAAAACTAGAGGCTATAGTGGTCAAAAGACCTTCACAGGTCAATCAGGTTAGTCAAACAGTCCCTACGTGTAGTTGGTGTCAGGATCTAAGCCATCTTGTGGAGGAATGCCCTAATCTTTCTCAGTCCAGTAATGGTACTGAGAATGTAAGTGCTATGTTTCAAAATAATCCATTTAGTAACACTTACAACCCGGGTTGGAAGAATCATCCTAATTTCTCGTGGATTCAACCCAATTACCAAGCTGCACAACCCAGTTTCTAAAATCAGGGCCAGTTTGGCCCACCAAGGCCAAATCTGCCACCAAATCTTATTAGGCCATGTAAGCCCAATGGTTCCCACAATGGCATTCCCATCTTCTTTTGATGATTCCAATACACAAGTGATTTAATATCACTAATCTGTTTGATTGTCTAAGTTGTAGATCATGATTATGTAAAGACAAGATTGCTTGGATTGAGGCCAAGAAGCTCTCATTGGACCGCATTCGGAAGGCCAAAGACATCGGAGATCCAAGACGCATGAAGACTTGAAGCATCGCATTGAAGATCGAAGTCGTTTTAGAATGTAAAGATCCAATCCTAGTTTAGATTTTAAGAGGCACAAATGAAGTAATCACACACCCCTAAATGTTTAAGAGATTGTCCTTGTGGTGTTCCAACACTTTGGAACCCTCATAACAATCCCATCATGGTGTAAATTTGGAAGCCCAAACAAATAAGAAACAAAAATGGAAAACCAGCTGAAATTAGGCTTCTCGGAGCTCCGAGCACGGAACTCTTAGAAAAGTCTCGGAGCTCCAATAAATGGTACAAGGATCAATTTCCATCTTCTGTTTGTTGTAGACACCCCATTTTGACAAGGCCCTAAAATCCCCAAAGTCGAATAAAACTCGTGAAGTTGAATAAAATTTTGAGAAAGTGGGTCTAAGCAAGGAGAGAACCTGAATTTTACCAACTTATTGTGTACATTTATAGGTACAAATTCCCTGAGAAGTTGTTAATATTCCTAAGAGTGCCCCTGCAAAATCTCGCAGGAATCGGATAAGAAGTGGCGAATAGGGCGAGCCAAGTTTGTGCTATTATTGTAATTTGGCCAATGTAAAAGGGGGAGTGAATAACACTTGAAGGGGTTGTCCCAGCGGAAAAAGAACGGTCATAAATCAAACCATGGGGGTGTCCATGGAGGATGGGGGGGGGAATTTTCATTCCCCTTTATATATTCGTCGAATTAGGGCTTTAGGAGGTGGCTCATTTTCTTCATTACGAGGGGTAGAAGAAGAGAAGGAGCCGTCGACCATCTTCATCTCCTCCAGCAATCTCCCTTGCCGTCGGCAAGCCACCATCCACACCACCATCATCTCGGCACCGACAACCCCCATCACCACCTCCCTTCTTCTACCTCCGACCATCCATCAGCCGGAATCCGGCAGCACCATTTCTGCCATTCCCACCGTTACCACCACCACCACTAATTTCTCAACCACCACTACCAAACCCGTACCCCATCACCGCACCCATCTCCACTCCTACAAACCCCAACCACCATCGATTCCGGCAAACCCCCCATCGGAATCCGACC
This sequence comes from Tasmannia lanceolata, assembly GCF_043159265.1. NCBI lineage: Eukaryota > Viridiplantae > Streptophyta > Magnoliopsida > Canellales > Winteraceae > Tasmannia > Tasmannia lanceolata. Next base: position 27,357,389 of record NW_027518684.1, on the reverse strand, counting down.
CTATTTCACTACACCCCTTCATCTTCTCCATGGAATCCGGCCACCCTTCTCCGGTCACCGCCACCTCCCTCATTCTTCTTCCCCTCCAACCACCTCACTACCATCTGCTACCACCATCATCTCTCCACCATCATTAAACCCATTTCACCCTCACCTCTGCAATTTTCTCCCAACCGCCATCCATCTCCGACCAAACGGCCATGAATCCGACCCAATCCGGAATCCATAAAAAACCCACTTCGGTTTTCTCCACAAAAACCCAAGCTCCGGCTATTTTCCACCTCCAAACCTCTCTCCACCACAACCTCTGCAACTCCCGAGCTCCGGCCTCCTTCTCCGGCAACCTTGCCGGATTCCGGCCGAAACCCTCTCCACCATTTTCCTCTCCTTTTACCAAGGTAGCCCCAAAACCCATCTCCTTCTTTCATTCCACCGTCTTCTCCCTCATTCCACCAAAAAAAAAGAAAAAAAAAGAAAAAAACAGAGAGAGAGAGGGAGAGAGGAGGAGCCCCATTTCGGTGGGCACATGAGGGGTTTCTCATTTGTTTTTATATAAAAAATAAAATCAGAAGGGGAGCTCGAGCTCCACTTTCCGGACGCTCTCCGATCAACCCCGTTTCATCCACCGAGGCCCCATCTCCCCCATTTCCTTGACACCCCATCTCCACCATCTGCTCTTCACCCGGGTAACATCTCTGACCCATCTTATCTTGCTGAAATTCATATGGTTATTTGCCTAGCTTTCTGATTATAGAATTGATTTGTGGGTTTTGGATTTTAATTCGATCCTCGAGTGCAAGGTAGCGATTGAATTTTTTGTGACGAATGGATGGTGGAGTTGTATATGTTTAACTGATGTAGGAAATCAGATGATTACTCTGCTCCATGTCGTGGGCACGAGTATCATTTGATTTCACAGGAGACCCCATGACGAGGGTTTGATCGTGTGAATTGCTTGATCTCATTTCCTTTGAATATTTTCAAAGTACCTGTAGTTTTCTCAAAATTGGTGTTTCCATGTATCTATTGATTATCTTCTTTGGAGGTTACTCATCAGTCTTCATTGTTTCTCTTGAAAAATATGAGTTCATTGTCTCGATTTTGGAATGATTTGGTTTCTTTATCGCAGTTTCTTTGTGTGGATTTCTTTAAATACGTTGCAAACTTTGACTGCCCAAGTTGGATGTATTATATAAAAAAGGAAAAGAGGTGAATAAAAAGAATGACAAGAGAATCTGATGTTGTGTGCTTGAGATCTGTTATGCAAGCATAATATGTCGGGTAGAGAGAGAGTGATACTTTCTAGAATGTTTTAAAGGATTTCGTCCAAAGTTTTAGGTGGCTTGACTCATCTATCATAAAATCTGTCCTCTTAAACAGCTTTCTTTTGGATTCCATAGGCAGTGCCCTTAACTTGACCAAGATTTCATAGTTATAAAACCTTTGGTCTGTCATGTCCTTTCCCCCATCTTTATATTTCCCTCAAGGCTTAAGAGTCATTTCCCTTTTGTGGATCGTCGTTACATACGGGGCTAGGTGACCCTTTCTTTTCAAGGTTATCCTTTCCTATAGTGTTTAGAGTTCCTCCCTTTATCAGGTTTATTCTCTTCACCGTTCCTTAGAACTCTTCGTGTGTTTTAAGATTCCATCGATTTTGGAAGCGCCTTTGCCAGGTTCGGGCTATGATGGAATGTATCTTAAGCCAACCCCTTCCCTTCCTGCCTTAGAGTCTTCGCAGGTTAAGGGATTTCTTCCTCTTTAGAGTCAGTTATAGAGAGTTTAGGAGTCTGTCCTACCATCCTAGGGTTTGGGAGTCTGTCCTACCCTTGTAGAGTTTAGGATTCTCTCCTATCCCTTCATAAAGTTTAGGATTCCGTCATTCCATCTTTCAGAGTCAGTCTTCAGCACAGGAGTCAGTCCTTCAGTCTTTCAGGAGTCTGTCCTATCATCATAGGGGTTAGGATTCTATCCAACCTCTCCTCAAGTCATGAGATTCTGTCTCGTCCTCACAAGGTATAGGATGCTGTCTAACCCTTACAAAGTCATGATTCTGTCCAATTCCCCCGCAAAGCATAGGATGCTGTCCAACCTTTGCGGGATATCAGGAGTCTGTCCTCCCCTTGTGATGATAGGATTCTGTCACCTTGTGTCAAAAATAACAAAAACACTTCAAAACATCAAAAATCTCAAAAATCTCGAGTCATTAGGAGTAGTCAGGAAAATCTGGTCCGAACTACGGATGGCTTGATCCCTAGCTGAGGGGTACGTAGGCAGCTCAGATATGCAGCAGGCATTCTGAGTCCAGTCACCATTTTTTACAAATATTTCTCGCTATCTGGTCCGAACTACGGATGTCTTGATCCCTAGCTGAGGGGTACGTAGGCAGCTCAGGTGTGCAGCTGGCATCCTGAGTTCAGTCACAACTTTCACAACTTCACAACTTCAAAAACTTCTATAAGCTTCGAAACCTTTCAAAACTTTCCAAATCTACAAAAATTCTTCAAAATAACCAAGCAAACCATTTTCATTTTTTTCAAAAGATCTTCCCATAGAGTTAGGAGTCTATCCTAGGTGTGTGGGGTGTCTTAGAGTTAGGAGTCTGTCCTGATTGTGTTGCTTTGCCGTGTCTGGTCGTGTGAGTGTCTCTAGAGTTAGGAGGCCTCGAGTCGTGGTCGGCTAGACTTTTAGTCAATCCGATGGCTAGACTAAAACGCTCTTAGATAGCCCATGGTTTTCCTTAGGACGAACAGCTTAGTCACACATAGGGTGTAGGGTCCGCTTGCATTAGTTAGGCATATAGGGAGTCCTAAAAAATTACGATTCACCTGAACTTAAGTAATGGCACAAGAAGCTTTAAAAAACTAGTCAGGTCTAGTTGATCGAGTCTAGGATAGCGGTCCTAGAGGGTTAGGCATTGTAGTTTAGCATAGGTCGCCGAACTACGTTGACTATGATTCTTCCCGAGGCCGGGATACGTAGTGCAACCAGGATGGATGGCCATCTTGGTCCGAGTCAAGTATCGCATTAGAGTCTAGGGTTTGTCATATTGTATGTTTTGCTGTGTTTTCTTACTTTCATGTACAGACCTTATAGCTTTAGCTTTAGCATGCATGTGTTTGCCCATCAGAACTTATACACCAATTAGGCATGACACTCATAACCTAGCTATTCTTAGGTGACATGTCTTTCATTTCTTTTGTATGCGCTTCTTATTCATCTCCGAGACATGCATGATTAGCTAGACGTTATCCAGGGGATATTTGTTCCCATTTTGCATGATTTTCGCCCAAAACTCTTCAAAGTTAATAATAAATGGCATAAGAGACCAGGTGCTTGCACTTGGGCGAATTGGAGGCGCCTAACCCCTTCCCCATTCGTCATCAGGCACGGACCTTTTGTATCTCTGGTTATCTGTTGCGATAGAGCACAGCATGGGATCCAGGGCCTACTTCCTTGGATGGCAACTCTTTCTTTGTTTAAGGTGCGTCTCGAATCCGGGCTAGCCCCCGAATCGAGAGGTATCTCACTTTACATCGCCGCTCATGCTGTGAGGGGCACTCTTTCAAGAGTTCCTTGGTGGAGCTCTCCTTCACGTGGATGATCCTGAGACTCGTCAGGGGGCACGTCCCCCCGCCTCTCTCGGATCGGGGTCCACATCTGTATTCCCGGAACTCCGAGAAAAATTCTCCGAACTCCGAGACCACTATTTCGGGAACAAAAATATAGCCATTGGGGTTTTTTCTAGAATTACCACTATGCCCCTCAAACGGTCATATTTGGATTTTCTATATATATGGGAGTTCTAAATTCCACAACCATCAATCCTAACACTCTAAAAACCTATTGGAATATCCTAAGAGTGTATTAAGCTTATTTATGCCTCTCATCCTCTAGAATTAAGATTTGGATCATAGGCTTCAATTTGTACAACTTGTTCAAACATTCTAAACCCTTGTGAGGAATTTTTTGTTCTTTCTTTCTTTGCTAAACCATTGTATTCTGGTGAGTGTACGGAGAAGCGAAGCCCACTCTCCGTGATGAGGATTGCCACCAAGGTTAAAGGCAATTGGAATTGTAATTGGCACCGATCTTTGCCGAAGTTAAGAAGATCAACATAGTGAAACCATCAACGGGTTTGGTTGGTGGAGTGGAGTAGGCCTCGCATTTTGAGGACCGAACCACTTTAAATCTCGGGTGCATTCTCTCTTATCTCTTGCTTTATATTTGCATTGCACTTAGGATTTAACTTGTATGCTTAATTGCTTTTTGATCTCTTAAATCTTCAAAATTGGGTTAGAGTTTTCAAAAGATTAAAACTTATTAGAAACCTAATTTTCCCTCCCCATAAGTTGCCAATAGAATAGTACTTGGGCCTATCCTTGGAATTTCATTTGGTATCAGAGCCTTGGCTCTTAAAAGATTTTCTTTTTTTTTAATCTTAGGTAAATTTTTTAAATTTAACAAGGAAAAGATCGTAAGATTATTGGCAACTTTCTAATTGTGAAATGGCAAACATAAATGGAACTGGACTTCCGGAAGGCCATTCCACAACTAGACCTCATTTCTTTGATGGGTCCAACTATGGACATTGGAAGACAAGGATGCGCATCTATCTTCTTTCGATAGATGTGGAACTTTGGCACATTGTTAAGAACGGTTACACTTTGCCTTCCAAGCCATTTGAAGAATGGAATGTAGTAGAGAAAAGGCAAGCAAATTTAAATTACAAAGCTATAAATTCTTTGTTTTGTGCTTTATCAACCAAGGAGTTTAATAGAGTAGCTCTTTTTTATTCTGCCAATGTTATTTGGGATACTCTTGCCATTACCCATGAGGGAACATCACAAGTCAAGGATTCCAAAGTAAACTTGTTAAAGAGCAAATATGAAACGTTTAGAATGGGTCAAAACGAAAGTATTCCTGAAATGTATACCCGATTTTCTAAAATAACAAATGAATTAGCTAATCTTGCTAAATCTTATCCTACTGATGAGCTTGTGGGTAAGTTGCTTAGGTCACTTCCTCCACATTGGGATCCAAAAGTCACCGCCGTACAAGAATCAAAGGATCTCAAGACGCTAACTATGGAGGAGGTTGTAGGATCTCTTATCACTCATGAGATGCTCCTCACTAGCCGTCAAGAAGAGAAGAAGCCGAAAGAGAAAGAAAAGAAAGCCGATCTCTAGCTCTAAAAGCTTCCAAGACGGACTCATCATCTTCAAGTGAAGCGGATAGTGATGAGGAAGAAGCTTTGAGAAAGTTTAAAAGCTTGTGGAGAAAGAAGCACAAAAAGGACAAAAAGAAGAAGAAAGAAGAAAGTGAAGTACAAGGAGGAATAAGGTGTTACAATTGCAAAAAGACGGGACACAATAGACCGGAGTGTCCACTTCTCAAGTCATCTTCCTCGAAGTACAAGGGAAAGAAGAAAGATTGAAGAAGAACAAGGGTCTTGTAGCCGCTTGGGATGCTTCTAGCACTTCGGGAAAAAGCTCAAGTGAAGGGGAAGCTAATAAGGATTATCTTTGCTTCATAACACTCACTCATGAAGATGAGGTAAATTCTAACCCCTCTTGTAATTCATCAAGTAGTTGTAATTCATCAAGTAGTGATAGTGGAAACATATCTTATGATGAATTGTGCATTACCTTGCATTCTCAAATTTTAAAAAATAAAGTTCTTAAAAAATTTATTTCAAAATTAGAAAATGAACTTGATGTTTTGAAAAATGAATCTTCTTCTTCCATATCTCAAGCTCAAGTAAAAATTGAAAATTTTAAACTTGAGGTTGAAGTAGACACCCTCATTTTGCTACACTTTAACCAACAATAGCCTACTATACTGATCCGTGGAATTTCACTGGTAAAATATGCATCCTCACATTCCCTGGAAACCAAAATGATAAAGAGCCTGGAAAGATGATTTGATCCGAAAAGTTGGAAAAATACCCTGATTGGTGACTTTAGAGTGTTAAATACATATAAGAGTCCCTCTATCATGGATTTATATGTTTTAGGGTATTGATATCTCGATCTGACTTTAGTCAAAATAATATCAATCAAGGTTAATCTCAACTCCGGATTAAACATTGGGTTACATAACTAAGCAAAAAACTAGTAAAAAGTCACGGATCAAGGCGGGATAAACGAAATCCGTCGAAATCATCCCATTAAATCATTGATAACAGAACTTTTTGATATCTCAATCATGGTCAATATCATGGCTTAATGGTTTTAACCGTTGACCCAAACTTGATCGAATCGGTTGGTTCGTTTAGATCGACGATTTGCTCGATTTTTGGAAAAACGATCTACAGGCGGAGATCGGGGGCCCTCACTGGTCGAAAAATTTCAAAATTAGTGTTTCTATGGCAATATTGGGCTTAAAAGAAAGAGAAAAAATCAACAATTCCAACGGCGAAAGAATTATCGAAATCGGACTTCAAAATCTCCTGAAAACTGTGTTTTTTTTCGATTTTCACATTCAAAATATTTGAAAAATCTTTCACAAAGATTCTAGGGGATTTGGAGGCATCATCTCATCCATTCTTTTGATCCCCTAAGGATTGCAATTGATCTCAACCACCCAATCTTAGTCCATATCTTTGCAAAGATTTCAGGATATTTGGAGATCCCATCTCGCCCATTCTTTCGGTCACATGGAGATTGCAGTTGATCGCAACCATCCAAATCATTGCCATTCTCTACAAAGGCAACTAATTTGGACATCTTCCTTGTCTTTAAATTTGTTTCCAAAGTCACAAAGATTCCAAGGACAAGTGGCATCATCCTGGACCTTGAATCGATTCTGAATCTTCAGTGCTCGATTCTGGCCGCATAAATGCTTGCCATTTTTAACATGGTCATGTCGAAATGAGAAGCTGCTAAAAAGGGGAAGGAATATTCTATAATAATTCGATCTCAGCCGTCTATTTTCCTTCCAATTTTAATCCCTTAATCTCCACCCTACACCTCTAGGCCCTAAAGATGGCAACCTGGCTCATCCCTCACCTATAAATACCCATGCTCTCTTCTTTCTCAGGGGAATTGAATAAGAGTCAAAGAGAACTACTAGAGAAATCCTCCATATCCCTGCCTTCAAATCTTTGTCCTATTCAAAGGATACCCAAAATCTCCATCACTTTTTAGGAGGCAAAGGAGAGAGGATCGACATCAAACAACGGGAGAGGTTGGTTTATTTGCTATTATTTAAGTTTAAGATTCATATTAAATTAGAATTCATGTAGGAGCTAGATTTCATGGTCATCTTATTCATGCACCCACATTCATGTTCATCTCTCATGTTCTTTTATGTTAGAATCATATTAATGAAAATTTCATAATCATAGGATGCATCTCTCATATCTCTCAATCTATCTTCTTTTATTTTATTTTTACAATCCGAAGCCCTCTCCAAACTTCTGTAGAACCTACTCCATTATCAATCGGCCCCTACCCTAGCCCTCACCCATTGGCCCATGTGCCTATATCTATTTTCCATAAAACCAACAACATGTCCATGCTTTGTACCCAACTGAACCCCAACTTTATTCTATCCCATTATCATTCAGGGACGTACACATATCCTATGCTCGTCAGCCAAAATTCCCGTAGCCCAAATTCATAACTCCCATGTCCATGCCCCATTAAACCATCACCCTCACCATAGCCATCCCCATGCCTGTTTAACTTAACAATGCTTCGTCGAACCTAAACCATTATGCCGCACCCTTACCTCTGCCCAAACCTACTCGTTCGTTAGCTGTGAACCTAATCCTACTGAAACCTCAAGACCCTTTTGGATCAAGGCCACGCGTTATATATAAACCTATTCAAGACACTGTGTGCATATAGTGCTTACATTCGAACAACCCAACCTTTATGTACTGTGTGCATATGTGCAACCAAGTCAAGCTCAAAACCCACATGGGTTCTATCACATGTGTTGTGTGCACCCGATGTGCTATGCATGTTAATTAGCTACATTCCGTGCACATGTCATGCGCCTGCAATCTGATTGATTCAACCTCTCCTAACTCCACCAAATTAATTAAACCCCACCCGTCCAAAACCAATGCACAACATGCATTAGCTGAACCAAACATCCAGCTCACTTAGGACCCACTCGGTCCAACGAAGTCCCAACACCCAGACCCGCTTGGTCCGACCCAAAAGAACCTACACCGAGTCAACCCCGACCCCGTCAAATCCAAGCTAACCCGAGTCAATTCTGGTCCAACCCGGTTCAGCCCAAGTCAACCCGAACTTGTTACCAGCACCTGCAGCCCGTAGCCCTCTTTATGCGCCCTTTTACATCAACCCAGTGTCCAGCTCCAGGTGAGCATCTTGCACATGCCCAGCCCTTAGACCACTAATCATGTAGGCCCCAATTAGGTTGCACCCCTAGATCCGCGACCATGTAGATCCCAAGCCAAGTCACACCATGGTCCCCAAACCGAGTCACTCTCTATATTGAATCGAGCTGCACCCCTTGGCTGCACCACCTAGCCACATTGCGCTTGAACCCCGAACCTAAAACTCAACCCCGCATCCTAAGCCCGCACCCTAAAGCCGCACTCCTATGCCACACCCCTAAGCCGCACCAAACCCATGCCCAAACAGCACCCCAATCCATGCCCAATTAGCATCAACCTCACAGCCCCCTCATCCATGGACCCAATCCCATTCGGATACCCCATCACATGAGCATCAGCCCTTGTATGAAATATCCATCCCTAGCCTAAATATTATTTGACCGAACCTTTGCTCTAGCTTTTGGCCAAACACCACAGCAAGCCATGTCCCCATACCCAAACAGCATGCTCCCCTCCATGTATCCCATCACGATGATGACATCCCATCCAAACCACATACCCCTGGTAGTATGCCCCATACCCCATTATATACATGCCAATTCCCATAATTTCATTCCCATCGGACCCTTGTGCCTCACCCCACAGCCCACGACTATATCATGCCCATGCTCCCATGGCATGTCCCAACAGCCCATGCTCCCCTGGCATGTCCCAACAGCCCATATTCCCATGGCATATATCCAACAGCCCATATTTCCATGACATATATCCAACAGCCTTATGCAATACCCTCTATCCAGATAACATTCTACTATATCCCATCAGGCCCTACTATATCCCAACAGCCCATGCTCCCCTGGCATGTCCCAACAGCCCATATTCCCATGGCATATATCCAACAGCCCATATTTCCATGACATATATCCAACAGCCTTATGCAATACCCTCTATCCAGATAACATTCTACTATATCCCATCAGGCCCTACTATAACCCATCAACCAGGCACCCGCCCCCACTCGTCTCTCAATCCAACTCAAGCTGAGCCTACCTTGAATCCACAACCCGACCCCAACCCCAACCCCGATCCCGCGACTCGAACCTGTAATCCAACCCCGATCCTGCGACTCGAACCCGCAATCCAACCCCGATCCTGCGACTCGAACCTGCAAACTGACCCGCAACTTGACCCAAAACTGCCCTGTAACTCGACCCTAACCTGCCCTGCAACCTAACCCAAAACTGCCCTGCAACATGACCCCAAACTAGCCTGAAACCTGACTTGAGTGCAACCTGACCTGAGCCCAACCTGACCTGAGTGCAACCTAACCCGAGTGCAACCAGACCCGAGTGCAACCTGAACCGAACCAACCTGAACCTACTCCATCTAACCCAACCCCAAACCAAAACCAACCTAACCCAACTTGAGGTTTAACCCAACCCAACCTGAGGTATAACCCAACCCAACCCAGCCATACGCCCAATCCAACATCCCAACCACACTTGAGCCGTACCCCAAACCCAACCCAGTCACATGCCCAAGCTAACCCAATCCAAGCCCATGGCCCACCCAATCCATAATCCCTTACCCACACCCAACCTGACCCTAACTCAATCCAACTTGATCCAACCCAATTCAACCCAACCCTACCCAGCCACGCAACCTAACCCAACCCCTAATCCTTGACCCATCACGTGCCCAACCCAAGCCCATTTGGCCTTGACCCAAAACCCCATCCCATTAGACTCTACCCAAAGCCATGGCTTACTTAGCCTTAACCCAAGCCAGTGGTTTACTGGACCTTGACCCAACTCAACTTAACCCGCACCCTTATCTAAACAGCCCCTATCCTACCCCAAACATTTTCTCCGTGCTGTAAGGTGATTATAGTTTAATATTTTCAAAATTTCTATATGACCATACTATAGGATGATTGAAGCCACCCATTCCATGGTCCAAAACGTAAATAAATTATGCCCACAAAATCATTTCCATAGGATGATCTTAGCACTCCAGTCCATAGAGGAACTGTAAATCATGGAAACCTCTAAAGATTTGAGGGTTGAGATCATGCTATGGAAATCATCTTTGTGGCATAACCTGTTTGCATTATGGCTTGTTAAATGGATGGTTTGGGTCATCTATTATGTTGGCTGTACATATTTTTTAAAATACGCAAAGCTATAAGGACTTGCGTCATATAAAATCTTCACAGGGTCGGTTAGCTTAAACCTCATGTTTTCATCAGCGGTACTCGTTAACTAATCGAGTCGCACTCCGTGACTCACCCAAATCATGTTCCTTAAATCCCCAGCCCGAGCTACACCCCATTGGCCAAGTTTCTTAAACATCTTTTTGGTTCCCAATCCCTCGATGAGTGGTTCCTTGATACAAATACCAATCATAATTTTCGATCCCATTATTCAAGATCTAAGTCCTCCAGTGGAACTACGTGTGGCTTGATCCCCATCACGGGGTACGTAGGCAACTTGGCACTCCCAAGTTCAGTCGCACCTTTCTCCATCCTTCTCGTTCCCCTACACCCTTCTTCATCCCTTCCATTCCCCTATTCACCCTTTCCTTAAACCCTTTTTGCATGTTAGATGTTTCCTTTTGCTTAATTGCATGATTAGTTGCATGTTTAGATCTCTTTAATTGTTCTTATCGTCTGCTTAAAATCACATGCTAGTTGTTTTGCTTTGCTCGTTGCATGTTTTAGTATTTTGCTGCTAGTTGCTTTCTTTGCATGATTAGTTGTATTTGTTAAATTTGGAACTCAAAAGAATTCAAAAATCTTAAAGAATCTAAGAACTCATAATCATCTAAGATGGAAAATCCCAATCTCCCAAAACATAAAGTTCTAGCCTCTAAACTTAGAGATCACACTCTAGGTCCTCAAAATAGAATTCTTAGAATCCAAAGTACACAAATATACTAAAAATGCAACTTAGGTCCATTGCATTAGATCTAGGTTCATATAGCATAGGTCACTTCACCTCAAATCAATCAATCAAATTCAACTCAAACCAAATCTCATCAATCTCATAAAATATCAAAAACACTCACATAGGCACATAGGCATGTAGTTGCATGTAGGAAGCACTCCTGGCCCGCATGAGTCTAAACTATGAATGGCTAAAAAAATTAGAATGCATTTAGGTTAATAAAATTCACATTCACCCCCTTTGTTAAACCTAAATAATTAAAGCTTTTAAAAGTTAGGCAATGTCGGTGCTGTACACTTCATGCGGTACACCTTCCGACCTCATAACCAGGTAACTTACCCAGAACTCAAAACGTAGACCAAATTAACAGAGTTAATCATGGGTCCTAGATCCCTAATCTAGATGGCGACTCTGATCAGTTGCTTCTTTCGTGAAGTTAGGACTTTTATCCTAAATTTATGGAAAAAGCAACCATATTCAAATCCAATGGACAAAGACGCTATCATCATCGTAAAACACACCCTCGTGTGCCACCCCCTCCGGGACCAGATCTATAAACCCTTAAGGGTAGTTTGGATGAGAAATCTTGCCAAATTGTTAAACTCCAAAATGTGGCAAGCTCTTCCAAATATTATGAAGATGACACTAATGATTTTCTAAATCAAATAACCCATCTTCATAATGAAAATGAAAGGTTAAGATTATGTCTCCATGGATTCTTAAATGATGATAAAATTATTGACATAATCTTGAAGAAAGCTAGTCATAGACCTAATCAAGTATTTTATGATAGGACTACTCTATCTAACCCTCATGTTAGATGCCATTATTGTGGAATCAATGGTCACTGCCAATTCCAATGTGCAGCTAAGATTAGGTATTGTGATGGAACTAAGAAAGCTTGGGTTCCCAAAGCCCTCATATGATTCACTTCATATTTGTTTTTTAGATTAGGGCTTACACTTAAAATTGAATATCTTTTTATGGTTGTTTAAATATCCCCTCTTGTGTTGAATAAAAACTCTAAATAGGGGGAGTTCTAGGTTTGTCTTTTTCCTTGAAAAAGAAGGAGCTTAAAATTGTAAAGTTTATCCCTTTGATTTTCTTTTACCCCATCTTTTTTATTGATGCCAAAGGGGGAGAAAAATCTACTGTAAGGAAATATATGTGGGCTTTTATTGGAAAACCTCTTGTGCTTGTCATCATCAAAAAGGGGGGACATTGTAAGACCAATGGTTCCCACCTTGGCATTCTCATCTTCTTTTGATGATTCAAATTCACAAGTGATTTAATATCACTAATGTGTTTGATTGTCTAAGTTGTAGATTATGATTATGTAAAGACAAGATTGCTTGGATTGAGGCCAAGAAGCTCTCATTGGACCGCATTCGGAAGGCCAAAGACATCGGAGATCCAAGACGCATGAAGACTTGAAGCATCGCAATTGAAGATCGAAGTCGTTTTAGAATGTCTTTCCTAGTTTAGATTTTAAGAGGCATAAATGAAGTAATCACACAACCCCTAAATGTTTAAGAGATTGTCCTTGTGGTGTTCCAACACTTTGGAACCCTCATAACAATCCCATCATGGTGTAAATTTGGAAGCCTAAACAAATAAGAAACAGAAATGGAAAACCAGCTGAACATAGGCTTCTCGGAACTCCGAGAAAGTCTCGGAGCTCCGAGAAATGGTCCAGGGATCAATTTCCATCTTCTGTTTGTATTCCCGGAACTCCGAGAATTTCTCGGAGCTCCGAGAAAATCTCTCGGAACACCGAGACCACTATTTCAGGAACAAAAATATAGCCGTTGGGGTTTTTCCCGGAATTACCACTATGCCTCTCAAACGGTCATATTTGGGTTTTCTATATATATGGGAGTTCTAAACTCCACAACCATCAATCCTAACACTCTAAAAACTTTTTGGAATATCCTAAGAGTGTATTAAGCTTGTTTATGCCTCTCATCCTCTAGAATTAGGATTTGGATCATAGGATTCAATTTGTACATCTTGTTCAAACATTGTAAACCCTTATGAGGGATTTTTTGTTCTTTCTTTCTTTACTAAACCATTGTATTCGGGCGAGTGTACGGAGAAGCGAAGCCCACTCTCTGTGGTGAGGATTGCCACCAAGGTTAAAGGCAATTGAAATTGTAATTGGCACCGACTCTTCGTCGAAGTTAAGAAGATCAACTTAGTGAAGCCATCAACGGGTTTGGTTGGTGGAGTGGAGTAGGCCTCGCATTTTGAGGACCAAACCACTTTAAATCTAGGGTGCATTCTCTCTTATCTCTTGCTTTATATTTGCATTGCACTTAGGATTTAACTTGTATGCTTAATTGCTTTTTGATCTCTTAAATCTTCAAAATTGGGTTAGAGTTTTCAAAAGATTAAAACTTGTTAGAAACCTAATTTTCCCTCCTCATAAGTTGCTAATAGAATAGTACTTGGCCCTATCCTTGGAATTTCAGGCCACCTACCAACCCCCTACCCAACCGAAATATGTTCCCAAATCAGTTTGAAAACCCAAATTTAAATCAGTTCCAACCTCCTTCAGGTTTCCCTAAACATGCTGATTCGGCTAGGATCAGTTCCTTAGAAAAGAGAGTAGAACTTCTCATGATTACTTTCATGACTAGTCAGCACAACATCGAGAAGGAAATCTCCCAACTTGCTAATGCCTTACATGAGAGGGAGAGAGGAAAAATGCCTTCCAACCTGTCCCTAACCCTAGGAATGTCAATCCAAACCAACAGGGTCAACTAAGTCAGTTGAATGCAATTCAACATTGTCCTATCCATAGATTATTATAGCTCACCTTATGTGGCTACAATGTAGTTCTAGTATACTCACATATCTGTCTTGAGTCAAGTGTCTTGACTCTGCGGGATTATATTTAGGGCTGGTGCCCCTGGTTAGGATATATATATACCTATTTATTGATTATTAGATTAGGGCCTTCTTATTTAGTGGAGATTCCCTATCTAATCCAATCAATTATATCAATTCATCTTTACGATATAAATCTGGTCTATAGCTCTTACTCGCCATCATTATGGCTATAGTCTATCCTTTGACTCCTTTTACTATACATTTGACTCGTATCTTGTATCATTGATCTATATCCTATACATTGATATTTAGATTAGGGCCTACCTCTTATTTAGATTTACAAAGAATCGAAATTCCATACCTCCCTGCTCCCTAGGATCTGTGAATCCTTGAGCATGGTATTCCTACTTTGCTCCCTAAGGACTAATATGTGTAAAACAAGCATATCTCACATATTAACAAAATAGCATCTAAAGTTGTCATAAAATAATTCTTTATTAATGAAAAATGCAAGGTACACTAGAATTTAAAGTAATCTCCCACTGACTTTAGATCCAGTTGTGTATATATCTACGACCCATTCCCTCAACATGCTTGTCAAACACTTTTTGACTAAGGGACTTAGTGAAAGGATCTGCCACGTTATCCGCTGAAGCCACCTTTGCTATGGTAACATCACCTCTGTCTATGATCTCCCATATCACATGATACTTCTGAAGGACGTGCCTAGACTTCTGATGAGACCTTGGTTCCTTTGCTTGAGCAATAGCCCCACTGTTATCACAATACAACGTATTGGTCTCTCAATAGAGGGAACAACGCCAAGGTCATCCAAAAACTTCCGCAACCACACTGCCTCCTTCGCCGCTTCACTGGCAACGATATATTCTGCTTCAGTGGTAGAATCTGACGTGGTGTCTTATTTACAGCTCCTCCAAGATATCGCTCCACTAGCCAAAGTAAAAACAAAGCTTGAAGAAGACTTCATGTCATCAACATCAGACTAATAGTCCACGTCGGTAAAGCCAGAAACGACGAACTCGTCTGCCTCATAAACCAAACAATAATGTTTAGTTCTCCTAAGGTATTTAAAAATATTTTTAACCCAACGTCAGACTGATAGTCCACGTCGGTAAAGCCAGAAACGACTAACTCGTCTGCCCCATAAACCAAACAATAATATTTTATTCTCCTAAGGTATTTAAAAATATGTTTAAAAGTCGTCCAATGCTCAGGACCTGGGTCTGACTGATATTTGCTAGCCACACTTACAGGATGACAGATATCTGGCCTTATACATAACATGGCGTACATAAGACTTCCCAGAGCCGAAGCATAGGGAACTTTATTCATCATCTGCTTTTCCTCAGATGTCTTTGGAGACATCTTTTTAGATAGCCTGATTCCATGCCTGAAAGGGATTAATCCCTTCTTGGAATTTGCCATATTAAACCATGCCAATATCTTGTCTACGTAAGCCTCCTGTGATAGCCCAAGCTTCCTACTTTTTCGGTCCCTAAATAATTTAAGTCCTAATATATAAGAAGCTTCACCCAGATCTTTCATTGCAAATATACTGGAAAGCCATAACTTTGTGTTAGATAACATTCCTACATCATTCCCAACGAGTAGAATGTCATCCACGTATTGAACCAAAAAGGTTATGGCGCTCCCATTGACCTTCTTGTACACACAAGCCTCATCAACATTTTGAGAGAAGCCAAACTCTTTGACCGCTTGATCAAAATGATGATTCCAACTGCGAGATGCTTGCTTTAGTCTATAAATGGATCTCTGCAACTTGTATACTTTCTGATTATCTTCTCCAGCAGCCTCAAAACCCTATGGCAGTACCATATAAATATCTTCTTGAACGTTTCCATTCAAGAAGGCAGTTTTGACGTCCATCTGCCAGATCTCATAATCATAATGTGCAATGATTGCTAACAAAATTCTGATGGACTTTAACATTGATACAGGCGAGAAGGTTTCCTCATAATCAATTCCAGCCTTTTGAGCATAACTCTTTGCCACAAATCGTGCCTTGTAGGTCTCCACCTTTCCATCAGGGCCCTTCTTCCTCTCGAAGATCCATTTGCATCTAATGGGCTTAATACCCTCTGGTGGATCGACTAGAGTCTAGACCTTGTTAGAATATATAGAGTCCATTTCGGATTTCATAGCATCTAACCATTTGCTCGCATCGATGTGTAACATCACCTCTCTATAGTTAAAGGGATTCGTTTCTTCTATGTTCGGTTTACTTTCCTCACCTAGATAGAGATATCTATAGGGTCTTCTGATCTCCCTAATACTATGTTGAAGTGTCGGAGTAGGCTCATTAGATTCTTGCTTAGTTTTCTCATATCTCTCTATTGGATTATCAGATTACCCTTCCAAGGCAATCATCTCCATCTCACTTGCATCTTGGATGAACTCTTCTTCCAAGAATGTAGCATTCCGGCTTACAACACAAATTTGTTCGCCAGGGTTATAAAACCAATAACCCTTTGTTTCCTTAGGATATCCAATAAAGAAACACCTTTTAGTTTGAGTCTCTAACTTGTCAGCACTGATCTTTTTAACATGAGCAGGACAACCCCATATCCTCATGTGATTCAACATGGGTTTTCTACCCTCCATAACTCATATGAAGTCATTGGTACTGACTTAGTTGGGACTTGATTAAGGATATAGAGCGTTGTTTCAAAGGCATACCCATAAAGAAACAGTGGTGCCTTGGCAAAACTCATCATGGATCGAACCATGTCTAACAAATTTCGATTCTTTCTTTCTGGCACACCGTTCAACTCGAGTGTGGTAGGTAGAGTCAATTGAGACGTTATTCCATGTTCTTTTAAGTAGTCATTAAACTCATCCAAGAGATACTCTCATCCCCTATCGGAGCGAAGAGTCTTGATTTTCTTATTTAACTTATTTTCTACTTCATTCTTGAACTCCTTGAACTTTTCAAAGGTCTCAGACTTACGTCGCATTAGGTACAGATATCTGTACCTTTAAAGTCACAAAACAAGTTAAATAAGAAAATCAAAGTAGACAAACCCTCCTCTCGCTGGATGAGAAAGAGGTCCACAAACATCCGTATGTATTAACTCCAACACACTTTCACTTCTTCCACTCATGCCTTTAAAAGGAATCTTGGTCATTTTGCCCTGTAGACACGATTCACAAGTTGGAAAGGGTTCCACTTGAATAGAATCCAATGGACCATCTTTCACTAACCTTGTGATCCGCTCTACGCCAATATGACCTAATCGAAGATGCCAAAGTTGAGTTGGAATTACCGTGTCCCTTGCCCTTTTAAGGTTCAGAACATCAACGCTTGGAATACTCTTAATGTTACCCACATTCTCTTTGACGTTAATCAGAAACAAACCTTCTACTAATGCACCTTCCACAATAATAGAATTTTCTCTTTTAATAAAAATTGAAATTAAAATCTACTAAATATCCATCTAAAATAAGTTTAGAGACAGAAATCAAATTCCTTCTTATAGAAGGCACATAAAGATAATATTTTAATAGTAAGTATCCCCTAGAAAATGTCAAATAACAATCACCTAGAGTCTAAACTGCAACAATTGCATCAGTTCCAACCTGTAGGTTGAGTTCGCCATCAGTCAGCCTTCTGCTTATCCTTAACTTCTGCAAAACATTGCAGATGTGTGAGGTTGCACAAGTATCTACACACCAGGAAAATGCAGGACCAATCATATTGGTTTCAACAATAAAAACTTGTGACATACCTTGAGAAGGCTTGTCGCCCGCTTGCTAGCTAAGTAGCTCCTGCAGTTCCGCTTCCAATGTCTAGGCTTTCCACAATAGAAGCATGCATCGTTGCTCTTGGTTGACTTTTTCTTGAAAGTTTTCTTGTTCTTAACCACTGGAGCCCTTTTCTTGGAGGCTTGACATTTTCCCCTTTTTTTCCCTTACCTTTCGGTTTGGAGACTGAAGGTACATTATCATCAGCTAAGAAGACACTCTTCTTGTTTACCTTATGCAGATTTTCAGTTGACTGGAGGTTGGTTTAATAGCTCAGTCAACGTCATTGTTAACTTGTTCATTTGATAGGTCATCACAAACTCTTTGATGACCCTAGTAGGGAAGCAAGAACAATATCTATCTGCGTTTCTGCATCCATGATGGCCCCCAAGATGTCGAGTTCGTTAAGAAAACCCATCATCTCTAACATATGGTCCCTAACCGGGGTTCCCTCTACCTTCTTAGTGGATACAAGGCCCTTTATCGCAATCATTCTAGCTGTGCGATTCTGCTCTCCAAATAATTCTTTTAGATTAAGCATTATTTATGTGGCTGTAGCGTTTCAAACATGTTGTTGCAACACATTGGACATGAAGCCAAGGATATAACACTTAACCATTTTATTATCATCAGTTCATTTCCGTCTCCTGTCCCTTTCAGCATGTGCGGCATCGACAGTAGGCTCTTCAGGTTCAGCAGTGGTAAGAACCCAGTAAACTTTCACCGCTGTTAAAATCAGCATCAAATTCCTTTTTCCAGTCAATGTAATTAGGGCCGGTTAACTTATTATCTTCTAGGATTCTAGCTAGTGGGTTGGTGGAAGCATTGATCTACATTCAATGAAAAAGAGAGACACACATTAGCATGACTACCAAATTTAAGTTCATTAATTTGATGACATATTTCCATCGGATCTGTGTTTTCGATCTACGACGGTACAACCCATTGTATGTCTCATTCACGGGCCCCTCAACCTCGTGAATCAAGAGAAATTTATAATTTCTCGAATAGGTATCGGAAACCTATTCATAACTTTAAACAAGCGGATTCTTCTAATCCATTGTGTCTCACATAATATCCAATTTTTCTTTTGGTCTTCAAGCATCGCGGTATATTTATCCATTGGTCTTCAATACCCTTTGCTTAGTTAAGTTAGACCCATTGCCTAGAAAAATAATGTAAAATTACAAAAACTTCTGCTTTGGCATATGACCTTTTGCATTTTTGCATGTTTCCCTTATCCCCATGGGAATCTAACGGTTACTCTAGCAAGGGAAAGGAATCGGCTTCTACTTTGGCATGTGGCTGTTATATTCTCTTGACTAGCGAACCATTAGATGGCTATGGAAGGCCATGGAGTTTAATTCTTTCAATTTGAACTCCATTTATCAACTTAATATCATAATGAGAGTATTGTTGTAGTGGGAGTGTGAATATAACAGTACTTGCATGTTTTAAGCAAACAAGCATCTAATGGAATAAAACATGCATGAAACAAGCATAAAGCAATCATAAGGCATCCATCACATGAACATATCCATCCAAACCATAGGCTCAATTTCGTATTTTGGTTGTAGGAAACTCCCACTACCCTTATTATAATAAGAGTATCCCCACGACCCCACTTTACCAAACTGGGGATGAATTTTGGGCAACTAAGTGCTTTCACATTAGGGAAATTCGCCGACCTCAAGGCGAATCATCCAAAGGGATAAATTTTAGGTATATGCCTCATCAAAAATTACTAAATTAATCAGCAACATCATCATATATGTCTGTCATTGGTCGAATAGAAAACTACCATCATCTACCAGACCTTCTGAAGCATCTCCATGCCACAGTTGATTTGATCCGTCCGTCGGCCTCCAAATCAATGATCTGATTATCAATTAATCTTATTTGAACATGAAATAAACTACTCTAGTGTTCTACACTAGCCTTGGTAATCTATACATAATTATCAACTCTCCATAGGAAACCAGTTGTCCGCCCAACTGCGCATAGGGAGTATAAAAATTAAATTAAATAATACATTGCGGACAATACATGGGACAAACCACGAATGATAAGATAAATAACTTTCACATTAGCACATAAAACCATAAATTAACTTATGCTTGTAGTGCAGTAGTTGAGGTCCAAACTCCCTTTCTGCCCCCCAATATTCACCTTAAGCGATTATTTCGCACTTTTAATGGGTTGATTAATTTTTAATTAATACACAACCATTCTGATTTCCATTAGAATCATCATAAAACACTTTTATATGATCTAAGAAATCACCATAAAAAATTTTGAGCGAAAACAAGATTGATAGGAAAAACAAAAATTTGTCCTGTACCGAGGACATAACCCGGATAGCATGACCTTTAGGATAATTTTGAGTGGGATTCAATTATCCGAAAGACCTATCATGGTTCTACTCATGCTATAAACTCCCCAAGACATTGTTTGAAAAGTCCATGCCTGGCCTACAAGTTTTCAAACTTGTTTGGGG
Organism: Tasmannia lanceolata; assembly: GCF_043159265.1. Lineage (NCBI taxonomy): Eukaryota > Viridiplantae > Streptophyta > Magnoliopsida > Canellales > Winteraceae > Tasmannia > Tasmannia lanceolata. Next base: position 27,337,021 of record NW_027518684.1, on the reverse strand, counting down.
TGAAAATCAAAAACCCGTTTTAATTTTCTCACCAAAATTCCACCAAATTACTTGTAACTTCAAAAAAACATATCTCCTAATCCGCCTGTCGGATTTCGATGATTCTTAATCTGTTGGATTCGTATTCGAGTGTACTATCTAACCATGTAAAGCGATCATCTGAAAAAAAATCTAGTAAGAAGATCAGATTTGCTTTTTTCTCAAAACAGTCATATATGTCTATTAAAATCGCACAAAGATTAGGAACCTCGGATAGCAGGGATAAAAGTCCGAGCTCACAATGGGTAACCTCATTATCTATCTTTGGTTCGTTAGCCTCCTAATCTATTCCCTAGTTCACTCTGATACCACTTGTTAGAAGGGTTGTATAACCCCTAGGCAAAATCGCTAAAATCGCATTGTATAATAATTAATTTTCAATTCTGCCCTTAGCCCAGGATTTCTAGGAACTAGATTATATTTTCGTAATAAAATAAACAGATAAAAACATACTTTTCGTAGAAATTACCAGGAAGAAAATCGTCTGCTTGATCTACTCCCAAAATCGTCACGAACAAACTTTTCTTCGCGAACGCCGTAAATTGATCCGATGGGATCCTTTGATCTTTACACAAAGGGATAGAAAAACTCTTGTTCTATTTAGGGATCTGATCTAAATCAGATCTAATGGATGGGATTATCTTAATTATAGATGGAGCTTTAATGGTGAAGAACTAGAACTAATGGAGAGATATAGAGAGAGAGAGATGGAGAAATGTATTTACTTTTGGGAGGTTTGCCAAAGCAATATTCTTCTTCTAAAAAACAAACGTCCACCCTTGCTTATATATTTGAAGTTTGTATTTGTTTTGCCTTTTTGAAATCCTAAAAGATCTCAAATAAGATTTATCCAAAGTTGTGTACAACTTTTCAAACTTTTAAAAATACAAATTCCAACCATTATTGGACTCTTTTGCATGCACAAGTTGGGCGTGTGATTTGTTTAAACACAAATTTGTTTGCATATAAAACTCGATAAAAATCTCCTAAAAGATCTCCCATAAGATCTTCTCTCTTTATTTCCAAGGAAAGAAGTTTCCTTATGGAACTAGTATTCCTTTTAATTTAATTATATTAAGATAATAATAATAATAATAATATCTTCCAATAATACCCTCAAGTGTTGAACGAATTCCTTTTTTAGGACACTTTGACTAACACCAAGGACTTGGCATAAAATATTGTCAGAAGTCCTATGGGCCCATCGAACTTCGTACAAAGACCAAATACGTACTATGCCTTGTGCCTTGACCTTGAGTTCATAGGAAGTATGTATCATGTCCCGGACTGAAACACAGCCAGGAACGTGACAGCGTCGCATACCTGCAATTAACCTGACAGATATGCAAGGCAATAGTAACCAGAAAACCACAATTGCAAAAATAACTCTTCCATAGTCTAATAATTATTGATCCATAAATATTCAACTAGAAATATTAAAGTAACAACCAATAAAGTTCTCACAACCCGAATCCAAATAAAATGAATCCATAATTACGAAGTCTCCATAATACTCTCACGAAAACAAATAATAAAAGATAATGTGTTATGTGTCGAAGAGTCTTGTATTTCTTGATAACTATTGATGAGATTTTTCCTACTAGTTAGAATGTTAGTCGTGTGAATCAAGAGTAATAAGTTAGAGTCCATTAAGTTAAGAGTTATCAAGATCAATTAGTTAGGAGTTAGCAAGAGTCCATTAAGTTAGGATTTGATTACCCTTTTCTTCAAAAGCAATGATGGGCCATCACACACCTTGTTAACTACCTAAATACATGGTGATTCAATCAAAGATTTCACCATACGTTTGATGTGCATTTGTTTATGTCATTCAACCCACCAAAAATATGGCTTTACACAAGATAACAGAGCTATGGATTTCATAAGGAAATGATTGGAGAGGGTATCACCAATTACATGTGGATAAAAACAAAAGTAAAACCAACGTTTAATCTTGGAGGTTGGCTGGATGAAGGAGGCTCTCTCATCATTGCATTTTATGGTTTGGTGAGAGACCGTCTCCCCATTTCATTTTATGGTTTGGCGAGAGACTATCTCATCATTGCAATTTATGGTTTTGTGAGAGACTGTCTCACAAACTCATTCTGTTGTGTGATGGGAGACTGTCTCATCATTGCATTTTATGGTGTTGTGAGAAATTGTCTCATTATTACATTTTGTTGTGAGAAACTGTCTCACCCTTGCATTTTTCTTGTGAGAGACTATCTCACCCTGGCATTTGTTGTGTTATTAACAAGGGGTGTCTACAGTTATACACCTCATGTTTTCCATGGCGTGGGGTGGGGGCTCACCAACTCTACAAACTTATTACTAGGGAGGGGCCCACCATTTCCCCATTGTTATTAATAAGCGGGGCATAACATCTCTACTCCATAACTATGTTACGAACCCGAATCCGTTCTTAATGGATTTGATCTTCTCAGAGGGAAGATCAACCTCTTGACCCAGTTCGATGGAAGGGTTGTCCTCCTTTGTATGCAAGTCACAGTTTTTCGGAATAAATTTTCTTCACCCTTCAAAATGAATGGTTAAATATTATTTAAAGAGAAAACAACTTACCACGTCACCTAAACATTAGCAACAAAACTAGCAACAACATCCTACATGCAACTCCTAAAAAATAGCACTTTCCTAAGAAATTGCAAAATGATAATAACAACCTAAGATCTGCCGAAACCAAGTGATTTATCCCAAAGCCATGTCACCATCCTTATCCCAACAACCACACTTTGCACTGTGCACGTAACATTCCACCCCTCTTGGAATCCACCTCGTCCTCAAGTTTGGAGATGAAGCACTGGCAAGTCAGAGAAAAATAAAATCTTCTTGTGCAGGACTTTTCGAAACTCTTCTCTCTGCTCTTTTTCTTTTTTCCTTTTTGTTCCCTTTCTTATTTTCTTCGTCCTACGATTAATCTCCATTTTGTATGGTGTCATCAAGTGTTGATCCAACTCCATTTTCAAAGTAATCTGACTGTGTTGATCACCAAAGTTTCATCACCATATGTTTTTGAAATTTTGACACACAGATGGTCATGGAAGAGAATATGCTTGGTGGCATTGGATATGTTGCGAGGAACGAAGGATTTTCCGACGACAACCATGTTGGAATTGACAACGCTGACAAACGCCTTTCTTTTGTGGCTTTTTCTCCTTTCCTTTTTGTACTTGGGAAGGCAAGAATTCATTAAATTTGAAACACTTGTCACAGAGAGGCCATAAGATCTACCTCCACCATTATGGTGTTGGTTGTTGGAGCGTTCCTTCTTGCCGTGTGTACGTGTAGCCACCATCTCGTCAAACCGAGCATTCAAAGTAGAAAACATCACCTCCACCTCTTTATCATTCTCCCTTGTCCTACAGCAAGAGAACGCACTATGACTTCCAATCGTCCGATCCTTGGATCATCCATGCCTTGCTCTGATACCAATTGTTACGAATCCGAATCAGTTCGTAATGGATTTGATCTTCTAGGAGGGAAGATCAGCCTCTTGACCCACTTCGAGGGAAGGGTCATCCTCCATTGTTCGCAAGTCACAGTTTTTCAGAATAAATTTTCTTCACCCTTAAAAATGACTGGTTACGTATTATTTAAAGAGAAAGCAACTTACCCCGTCACCTAAATATTAGCAATAAACTAGCAGCAACATCCTACATAGAACTCCTAAAAAATAGCACTTTCCTAAGAAATTGCAAAATGATAATAACAACCTAAGATCTAACCAAACCAAGTGATTTATCCCAAAGCCACGTCACCATCCTTATCCTAACAACAACATGTTGCACTGTGCATATAACAAAATATTTATTAGGGTGGGGCCGACCATTGAGGTAGGGATCATTATTCTACACCCATGCATAGCATGTGATGGAATACTAGTTTATCATATATGAACATGAATTTCTCAACAATATAAAATGAAGAATGTATACTGCCCTTCTGGGTCCTAACTTTGTGAAATTCAGGGTAGAACCATCAACAAGATTAACAAGTTCCCAAGTATTATATTATCATTGAGAATACCAACATATCGATATGTATATAAACATATATCCAATCCAACTACCACTCGAAATAACGACGGGTTCTTTTCTAGTGTACGAATTCTCACAGATCCAACATAAAATGCACCTCAACAAGAGTTTCCTCAACCGCCCTAATCCAATGGTTGATCATCTATCATCACACATCGCCTCATTATTAGAGAGGTTTGGGGATAGAGAACACGTAAGGAAAACACCCAAAAATCCAACCAAAATTGGGAAATCCGCTAAACAGGACGCGCCAACAGAACTTGCTACGGTCGACCGTCAATTTACTTTTACGAACAGAACCCTCCAAGGCGACTGGGCGGTCGACCGTTCAGCCTTTTGTTTGGGATTTTTGGTTTTCTTCGATTTTACTCGATTTCTCATAACTTTGGGGATCCCCCAATTTCTCCTAAAAACAATCATACAGCATGACTTTAAAATTGAGAGATTCATAAGTTTTGTAAAACAAACTTACAATTCATTCGAAGGCCCTTGATTCCAAATTGGAGAAGGTCTCCCAATGCCAAAATCCCTCTTAGGCCGTACCTCACCATACAAGAAACCTTCTCTTCCTTTCTTTCCTCAAAAGAGCACCTCGTGCTTGGACTCCCATTACTGTTATAAATCTATCTCATGAGAAAAAATCTCTCCCTTGATCAGTTCCTCTCTTGTCGCCAACAACCTAAGTAAACTTTTGCTTCTTCTAAAGCAACTGCTCACGCTATTCCAGTAGTTGCTTCTTTGTCTGTACCATCAGCCCAATCATGGGCTTTGCCGTTCCGTTACCCTTTCACCTTGGTCAGCCCTATGCTATCTCTAAATCCCTAATCACAATTACAGTGCCGCTATCTTCTACCATCACAGACATGTTTGTGAGTAAAAGTTGCAACAAAAGGTAAAGAAGGGATAACCAACACAACCAAACCCAAATCTATAGTATGTGGGTGATAAAAACAAATTTTAGCCAAGACTTCTTATGATTTTCTTCAACTCCAACAACTTCTCCTTGAATTGAAACCCAATCCAAGAACTTCTCTTGATTGGTTAACTCTCCTAACTAAGAAATGATTTCCCCAAATTGGTTTCTCCTACCAAAGTTGCAACGAAATCAAAATTAAAGACCCCAATCTCCATCCGTCAAAATCTTCCTACCCACCTATGGAGCTGCAAAAAAGAAGATATATTGGTGAAACACACCCACCATCAGTAATCTCTTGAAGAATTTGGTGATTGTAATTGAATAGCTTGCAACGAGACACTCACACAACAACTATGGCGATTGCAAAGATCTTCCCAAACTAGAAACGACTATGTTTCTCCTGCAATAACAATTTCACAATAGTATTCACAACTTAAATCAAGTATACATGTCTTTCATATGGAATTAAGGCACTCTTTATAGATGAGGTTGGACGTCAATTGCAGAAGAAATAAGAAATATTACCCTAAAGGGAACTTCAAAAAGAAACCTCCAACCCAAAAAACGCCCAACCCAAAACTCCTAATGAAAGAAGGAAAGCAAGCATTTAAAAGTAAATGAATCCTAACCAGTTTCACCAACTCCTAAAATCTCTCCAAAAAGCCCAACCTTTCTAAAAGTCCTTCCCAAACGTCCAACTCCCTTCAAAACTAACATGTTTAGCCGGCTAAAATTAGGAAACAATCTCCCCAATTACAACTGAACTAGTCACCCATGAGCCCATCCCTTCCAAACTTATCTCTTCTTTAACACACTAAATGAGAGGCTCCTAAAAACTAGTCGCTTCACCCATCCGAATTTCCTAAAGTTTGGATGGAGATCAACAAAAATCCTTCTTATGCTAACTTCATGCCCAAACTAGCTTAGTTATTTCCTTTACTTCTTTCAATTATGACTTTATAAAAACATAATTAACTAATTTGGAGTTATACATTAGGAAAATCCTAAAATCTCTCTCTCCCCTCTCTCTAATCCAAGATCCCATCAATTCCGAATATTTAATTCGAATAGCATCCCTCTTAAGGGTGTATTTGGCGTACTGTTTGAAATAGCGTTTAAAACGCCGTTTTGCAAAACGGCATTTTGGTTCAAAACGGCGTTTTGCCAAACGGCGTTTTCATGTTTGGTTGGCCAGATCAAAACGGCGTTTTAAACGGCAAATGGAAGTATTGTGTGTTTGGTTGCAAATGCCTCAAAACGGAGTTTTAGTGGTAAAATGACCAAAAAGGGCATTGTTTGGTTGGCCTCAATGTAACTCAACTACTCTCTCATTAGGCCCAATATTAAAAGGTCATTAGGATCTCATTCAAACACTATTAAAATTAAACATCATTGCCAAAAAAATAAATGGCTATACCTTTGGGGTTCTTCTCCTTCTTCTTCTCAATAGCCAGATTTGCCGGATTTGCCGGACGAGTGGAGGCGCTGAGGCAGTGAGGCGTGAGAGGGTTTCAATTTTGCAAAGTAGATGAAGAAAGTAAGAAACTAAGGTTCTTTTAATTCTTTTGTCTTTAGAAAATCAAAATTAAGAGATTATATAATGATATTAGCAGCCCCTTGTTTTGAATTAAATATTAACAATTTAACAAATTTGTGTCCTCAAGAATGATATTAACACCCCCACTTTTTTGGTATTTGACGTAACGTATAAAATCGCGCGCATATACGTAAAAATGCGTTTTGGTGAGGGAAAACATGTAAAAACCCACAGCCCAAAAATTCCGTTCAAAACGGCGTTTTGCAAACGGACCTCCCCCCCTCCGTTTGCAAAACACGGTTTTGAGGGTTCAAAACGGTGTTTCAAACGGCGTTTCAAACGGTGGCTGCGAACCCAAACATTCCCAGACGGCCGTTTGGCCCCAAAACGGTGTTTCAAACGCCAAACGTTGTTTTAAACGGTACGCCAAACACACACTAAATCGATTTGCAGCTAAAACCCCTATTGGCCTAAAGTCAAAAAGTTCTAAAACAAATTTGGAGATTTAGTATCCATTTTCATAACAACACCCCTTGCAAAATATAACTCAATTTTGATAATGGCACTCTTTACAAGCTTTAAAAATTTTAAACCCAGCTTTGTGATAAATAACTTCCCCAATGGTGGGACCAGGTCTTACAGTATGTTAATAGCTTTCCCAACTATTGTTATAGGTTATTTTCTACAGAGAAACCCTAGATCTAAGAGAGGAAGATAAAATAAGAGAGAAGGAAGAAGAAATAGAAGAAAAGAGAGAGAGAAGATAAGAACGGAACCGGAGAGATTCGACTATTGTAGGATATCATTCCATCTTCGGAGAGATTTGATCAAGGTAAGAGCCATTTTGGTTTTAGATTTTTGAATGAAAAATATCCCTACATTGTGATTTCGAAAGATTAGGGTTTGTGAAAGTAAGATATATCCCTATTTCCTTTCCCCGGCAAAGTTCCGGTTTGATTCTGGCGAGGTTTTCGGCAATTTGGAAGCTCTTCACTTTAACCTTTCCGATGAGCCCAGCCACCCCAATTCCTATGTAAAATGAATGAGTTAGAGTTGATTTAGTACCAAAATAAGGGAAAAAATCACATTTCGGGAAAAACCCAATCCGCTCGGGGGCAAATGTCTGGGAAAATTGCGTATGTACAGTCCGAACCAACCTAAAATGGGTTGGTTTGCTGACGGACATCAGGCCCGGGGGCGGATGTCTGCACTCCAGCTTTTCTTCTCGACAACTAATCTTCCGAAAATCATAACTTACTTGTTTCTCATTCGATTTCAATGCTCTTACACTCTAAGGACATGCCGAGAATGAGTAATTTATGTTAACAATGATTTCAAAAATTTTTGAGGATTTTATAATGAGATTAATTTCAAAATACGAAGTGGAACTCTAGTTTGACCTACCGTTCTTTTCCCAGTTAAATACCAAAGAGTGTCTCGTATCTATAGGGGTGATTAAGTTCGAGTTCCGAAGAGGTTGGAACTTTGTCTTCGATCTACGTTTTATGTTGCATCTGTGATGATTTATACCCTAGAAAATAACCCGTGGTTAATACGAATGGTGGTTTGGTTTTGTGAGAAATGGAGTTAGGGTTAGAGAAAGGAAGAAGAAGAGGAATGGATAGTCTCCACTAGGGAGATTCTCATATAAATGATCTATATATAGGCCCAAATAGGTCAACCATGGTACAATGACTACAATACCCTCAATATAGTGGTAATGTTTGAACTAACCTTACATGTTACTCAACACTTCTGCTCAAGTTAGAGTGTATATACTATGGAACTCCATCTTGCTTCAAAGAAACTATAAAAAACAACTAAAAATTTAAAAAAAAAAAGTACAATAATCTCATTCACACATCCAGCTTGGTATAAGACTCCTCCAGCTGGTGTAGTGAATACTTAATAAAAATCATAATAAAAAGTAGTAACGGCCATAGTGAACAGCATCGAGATCAATGGCTATAAAAAAAGAGCAGCTCCCCCTAAAGTAGCACAACGGCGATAGCGATCAAACAGGGCCCCCCTGAATGAAAGCACGACGAATAAATTCGCAAATCAACAAGCAATGGAGGTGCCTTGGCAGGAACTAGCAATGGTCCAACGAGTAAAATAGGCACACCAAAGGCTCGCACAGCGAACAATGATGAAGTAACACTGGCTGGCAGAGACATCAGCTGAGTAGCACAACACCAAGAGAAGATAAGCATCGATGGGGAAACCATCGGAGACAAGGTCGACGGGAAAACCGTCACCTTGAGAGATGAAGAAAATGATAAGATGACCAACCATCGTTTAGTGGCAAGGTCGACAGCGTGAACATTTTCACCTGAAGATAATAAGAAAAGGAAAAGATAACCAACCAACGATGGGGAAACCATTGTCTGGAGACAAGGTCGACGGCATGAACATTGTAGCCTGAAGAGATGCTGACGGGGAAGCGTTTGTCTGAAGAGAGCTAACCAACAATGGGGACACCATCGTCTGGAAAGAAGGTCGTTGGCATGAACTTCATCGCCTGAAAATAACCAACCAACAATGGGAAAACCATCATCTGGAGAAGAGGTTGACAGGGACACCGTCTCCTGAAGATAACCAACCAACGATGGAGAAACCATATTATAGAGACAAGGTCGACGGAATGACCATCGTCACCTGAAGATAACCAAGCAACGATAGGAAAACCATAATCTGGAGACAAGTTTAACAGGGAAACAATTGCCTAACGAGAACACCAACCAATGACGGCAGAAAGCACCTAGTCCAGGGCAGATGAAGCTGAAATAGACATGTGTAGAAACACAAAGAAACAGGATGCTAAAGGATGACTATAACAATGCGAAGAAGAAACCAAACAACTGAAAAATGGTGAAATACATCAAAGAGAAGACAACTTGAAGAAGGACGAAGAACAGAATTACCAACAATACTCCCCCTATGGCGAGACTACTTGATCCCGGAGACAACAAGACAAGAAAATGCAACACCAAAACGATACCAAGGAAAAGATAATAGCAAGAACTACATCCAAGGAAAAGACAACACCAGAACTACGTCAACTATAGAAAAGATAACACTAAGGACTACATGGACTACATAACAACACTCCCCTCAAGTTGACGGCCGAATGCCTTCAACTTGCAATGAAAAGAAGACATTCATGGTACAACACCTCACTTAGATATTTTATCAAACACTTGGTGAGCAGCTTTGATATCATCATAAAAGATATAGAATACATTAGGAGGAAACAGGTGACCACAAGAAAACAAGACAACCATAAGGCAACATCAAGACAACAATAAGAGAACAATAAGACAAGGATACAACGTACTCCATTCATGGAACTACATGAGAAAAACAAGCCGAGGATAACAACACCATCCATGGAACTACATGAGGGCTTCAACACTCCCCCTCAATTTGAGGCCAAAGGCCTTCAACTTGCTACAAAAAGAATGGCTTCAAGGCACCACACCTCTCTCTGACATTTCACCAAGGGGGACTGTTTTGTTTTTTGTGGATTTACGGCAAATGGAAGGAGTGGGTTTTACAGAAAACCCAAGACGGGGGTTTGCACGTGAGTTGAGCAATGGAGGAGAGATTTTGGGATTTTGGGAGAGATTTTTGAGAGAGATTGAGAGGGTTTCACGCAAAAATCTAAAGACAGATGCGTGGAGAGAGAGAGAGAGAGAGAGAGAGAGAGAGAGAGAGAGACTTAGGATAGAGAGAGGATGGTCTGACTCTTCTTCTTTTATTCCTTTCAGATCTTTGCTTTGATACCATGTTAGAAATGGAGTTCGGGTTAGAGAAAGGAAGAAGAAGAGGAATGGAGAAATGGGGAGTCTCCATTAGGGAGCTCTTCATGTAAATGATGTATATATAGGCCCAAATAGGGCAACCATGGTACAATGACTACAATACCCTCTAATATAGAGGTAATGCCTAAACTACTCTTACATGTTATTCAACAGGTTTTGGATACATGTGTAACTATACTGATCAGTTAGTTTCTCAACGAATATATAATATCTGAGAACTTGTTAAACTTGTTAATGGTTTTACCTTGAACTTCAAAAAGTTAGGTACCAGCATGCCAATTGTATATTCCTTGTGAATTATCAATATGAATCCATGTTTTTTCTCTCTCATGTTATTTTCTGATTTAATAATCCATGATTGTGTTATGCATACCTTGGTTACACATTGATATACATAGATTTCATATCATGTTGTGTAATGCATGAGTTATGTTACAGTTATGTATTCGATACTCACGATGCTTTGGACGGGCTCAAGTGGCTTGTGCGGTATACCCCGAGTATCTAGATATTCTGATACGTGGGCTCTAGTGGCTTGTGTGGTATACCTCGTATCTGGACGGCAATATTCACAGGTTGCTTAGGTCGGGCCCTACAAGCTTGTGCGGTATACCCGACGTATTGATTATTGAGCACTGTGGCATGGTGATATTCACATGCTGCTTTGGTTAGGCCCTAGAGGTTTGTGTGGTATACCCGATGTATTAAATATCAAGGACTACGAGTCCATGACATGGGTACCCAGGTGGCATTGTGCGATTATTGTTATGTGCAAGGGTTTCATGAGCACTGGATACATGCATTATTGTTATTTCATCCTGGTTATTATATGACTGGATCCTTGACTCGTGTTGTATATTAACCTCTTGTTATTCTTGGCATGCCTGAATTCATAATGGATCCTCATATAAACATATGAGGTGTGAGCAGACCGTTGACAAAAAAATTTAGATCCCGAGAATTAGCTTGAGACGCAGTCAGGAGGCTCGGAGTGCGAGCATGGATGGATCTTTTGGATTAGCATTATCTTTTTTTGTTTCATTCGTTTACATGAGTACTATTCAAACTTTGTAATTACTGATTTATTTTACTTGGGTTCGGGTTGTGACAAATATACTAGATGGCTGATCATTATTTTGTGACTTATGGTTTTTTATTTGTGGACTAGTAATTAATTTAATTGATTACGGATGACTTATCTAGCTATGGTGGTTTCTGGTTACTTCTTCCTTGCATGTCTGCGAGGTTGCTTGTAGGTATGTGACATTGTCACGTGCCTGGGTTATGGCTTGGTTCAGGGCGTGACACTACCAATGCAAGGTTTTCTTCGTGAAACACCATGATCATCATTGAAAATATACTAACTTGTGAAAGACATGGTCAAGAGCTAAATAAAGGATCCATACACTAATCACAACACAGTGACTATACTTGCAAACCATGCTAGAGTTTCTTCTTAAATAGGATATATAATATTACAATACATAATGGGCATAGCTTATGGTATTACAATGAGATTGTCATTTACTCAGGCATTCATCTGAAGACCAACTTCCCATTAATTCTTTTGAGCAAGAACATCAGAGCTTGCAGTAGTCTAGGCAATTCTTCTCATCAAGTTCTGTTGTAAGAAAGAACTGAAGAAAGTCCCTCATCTTTATTTCCCTGTATTTTGGGGGATTATCATCTGATAACAAATCCACTATGGGCCCATAGGATTTTTCTTCACGACTTCCATTGAAAAAGCATGCAACCGATATTCTAGGACCTATATGGCTAGCCAACACTCTATGCCCTACACTTTTCAGCTTGTCATTGGTCATAAGCTACACAAAAACAAGGCAATCCAAAGAAGTACAAATTGTAAAACAATGAGGAGTGAAGTATGTGAAACAATAAATTACTCAAAAAGCTTAAGCCGTTGGAGTTCGCGTTATTTAATCATTTATACTCTTTTATAATCATTTATAATTTCAGCACTCCACTCACATGCAACCCCTCTTTTTTTCGATTGGCCGTGGTTGAAAGATCCCACATCGGAAAAGGAGAGAAGATTGCTTTATCTCTTTCCCTATATAAACGCTTTTTCAGCATCTCCAAGAGGCGAGTCCTTGCGGAGTGGGTCGGGCACAGTAGTGCTGGAGAACCAAAACCAGACAATATTTACACAATGGGGTCGGAGCATGATAGGGGCACATGTGGCCCCTCTTTTAAGTTAGTCATGCACATTGATTTTTTTAATATTGAGTTCGTTTCTTGAGCTCATACCCTAGCAGGTTTTATTCTCCGATGTTTTTGCTATTGACACCCCATTAAGTCTCACCCTCACTAGTGTTCATATAAAACTAAGGTACACAATAAATTCCAAAGCCCCTTGAAAGGCTCAAGCCTTTCTTCCAACTCCACCATATATAAGGGTGAGAAACTTTCTCAAAAGTTCCAATGTGGGACTATTTGTTTTGGCAGTTGAGTTGAGAGCTCACTTCACGCACATCAAGGTCTTGGGTTCAAGTCCCCATAAGCAAAAAGACACTTGCTTTGAAAACAAGAGGGAACCTTTTCAACTTAAAAATATCTAACACTCCGACACCATATGAAACAACCAATTACTCCAAAAGCTTAAGCGGTTAGAGTTGGTGTTATTTAATTATTTATACTTCAACAAAGGAAGCATACCTGGAGAAGATCTCCAATGTTGACTACTAAAGCTCCCGGAATTGGTGGAACATCTACCCAACATTGTTGATGGATGACTTGGAGGCCGCCGATTTGGTCTTGGAGAAGAATGGTAAGGAAGTCGGGATCAGAGTGCCTGCCTGTGCCTAGTGTTTGTTCTGGCTCAGGGCACGCCGGATAGTAATGTCCGGTCAGGACTAATGTTTGGGTGCATTGGATTTTCTTGAGGTAGTCGGGGCCGAGCCCAAGAGCCTCTGATAGTAATTCAGACAATGTTTCTCCTAGTCTCATGACGTGCTTTGAGTAGTCCATCATTATATCTCTGCAAATGGCGAGGGTGAGATCGTTTACCAAAGATTATTACATTAAACAAAAACCAGCTAAAGAATTCTAGTGTTAGTTGATTTCTAGGGCTAGCTAGGGGTTGCAAGCTTTGTTTCCATGTGTGTAAGGTTGCAGTTTTCGTATATAATAGAGAATTTTTTTTTCCATGGAAGTAGATTAACTAAGCATTGGAAAAGTCATTTGAGAGTAGGTAGTATGTATAGTGGACCCATGCATTGGATGATATTTTTTGAACAATTATGGTTTTTTGTTGGACGTGACATTCACATTTAAATTTTGTCATAAAAGGTCTACTTGTTTCATGGTAAAATAGGTGTATAACAATTGAGGGCGTAACCATTTACTGCATTAAAATATTTTATTGTAAAATTTTATTCCTCTTTTCAATTGTTTCTGGGGACTAAAGAAAATCAGACAAGAAATAGGCATACAGAAATGAGGGTGTAGTCTTTGGATTATACTAGAAAAAAAATATGATATAAAAAAAGATGACTTTAAACAAACTATTGAATGTGGTCGGTACCTTGTACTAAATTTGGATGATTTATTGATAAAGGATATGCATATGAAGGAATGTTTAAATTGAACATTAAACGAAGAATAAAAATTTGGCAGATTATTTTTTTCACCCCCCTTAGGATTATGCCCCCGCCCCCCCCCCCCCCCTCTGTTAACGGAATTATGGGCAGACTTTAACGGGCACATAATCCTGTCTCTGTTTGTGTGTGGTTGGGGGGTTCATCTCCCTAAATATTTTACTGCTAATGTTCTTTCTTCTGTTAATTCTTTGCATGCTAGATTATATATGTCACGTAGAGTATGCCATAATATGAGATTTTAGGGTTTAATTTCTAAGGTCTGGTTGGAAAATTTTTAAAGATGTGAAAGATGTATATTATATAGCTAGGGATTTGCTAGGGTCCATCACAAAAGGCATTTCACGGAACGTCTGTTGCATTAGAGAGCAGCCACCTCATGAGCATTAGATATGTTTAAAAATTACTTGCTAGAACTTAAATATAATCTAACAGAAAGTTTAAAAGAAGTAAAAGTGGAAGAAAAGGTGAATATGACTCCTTTTAGTAGAGAATAGTAAATTATTTAAGCCATTGATAATCTTACAAAAACGTCTCCTCTTTATACTCCTAACCAAAATGGTGTTGCAAAAATGAATAATGGAATTTTAGCATAACTCATGAATGTATGCTTCTAACCAACGGAGAGAAGAATTCTAAATTATGTTAAATATTTAATAGCATTCTCGAATCTCAACTATAGGACTAAAGTATTAGATTTTATAGGATATGCGTAGGAGTAAAGTCTAGTATTCTTGAAAAATATCAGTGGGAACCACTTTATAGGATGATCTACACCGTTCATTTGATAGGCAAAAAAGTAAATATGGTGTACCCCATAAATTATCTCCATAGGAGGGTTAGGATCATCTAGGGGTGCAACTCAGGTCGGGTTCAACCCGAAAGAAACTCGGGTCGGGTTGGGTATCCTTCCAGTCGGGTTCGGGCTAGGTTGAATTTTCCCAACCCGGGTCGAGTTTGGGTTGGGTTCACGTTGAGGGCTTGGGCACCCTGACCAAAGTGAAACCTGACATTTTTTATCAGTTTTATTTTTAGTAAGCTTAAAAACTCGGGTTGGGTTCGGTTTGGGTTGGAAAAAAGGGTTACTTTGGTCGGGTCAGGTTGAACGTCATTGGGTTGGAACTCGTGTTAGGTCAGGTTCGGGTTGGATCATCTTATGAAGTGGGCCCACTGTTTTTTTTTTTTTTAAATACTAGGGTTTACACCCACACAGGTTTTTAAGTAATAATCCGTTTTTGAGTATTAATCTCCTATGTGCTTTTAAGTAAATTTTAGTTCTAAAATGAGAGATTTTATATGGTGCAAGCCCTTATTATCTTGTATTTCTCAACAAGTATTGTACGGACCACATCATAGGTTGATCCAAACCGTCCATGTGATGGAACACAACGTAAATAGGTTGTTCCCCAAAAATCATTTCTATAGAATGATCGTAACCCTCCGACCTATGGAGATTTCATACTACGCAGTTCCACTATAGATCGAACGGTTAATTGGGATCATCCTATTGAAATGATTTTTTGGGCACAACCTATTTACGTTGTGGCCCATAGCATGGACGGTTTGGATCATCCTATAGTTTGGTCGGTACAGTACTTTTCGAAAAATTCAGGTATTCCTAAAATGAAGGGTGACCTTCCAAAAAAGCTTTCGTGATTTACAACTAATGGGGGCACCCTTTCATCCCCTTTCTTGGAAGGCCGGCGCCATTCAGTTTAGAACCCCTCTTTTTATTAATATATAAGAAAAATGGGATTCGGTCATCAGACGAGAAGGCATGTGGCGGGCTGGCTGTTGCATGAGAGAGCAGGCACATGGACTCATTTTTGAACAGGTTTTGTCTTATTAATTTAATGCATGTGAGGTGGCTGCCCTCTCATGCAACAGCCTACCCCAGAAATGCCTTCAATGATGGTCCCTGTCAAATCCCATAAAAAATTAGGTTCTATGAATTTTTGAAAAAAAAAATTATTAAAAGATAATTTATAAAAGTCCAAATTTTGGACTCTGGCCTGGCCATCTATTTTTCTATTAAGATAGAAATGTTTTTAACTTATCTCCGAATCAACTTATTGACCACCTAGAGAGTGTAATCACAATCACATGGTCACATGGTCACAGTGTGGTTCATAATTTCATATCAATCGCTTTGATGAGGGTTTAGACAATGGAACAGTTCCACATGTAGAAAAATATAACTTAGATATCTACCTAGATAAATGATTTCCAACCCTTTTCACAATTGGGCCGGTTTGGATTGCAGGCATTTTCCGCAAGAGTTTGAAATGAAAAAACAATATCTCAAAATTTTCCTACCTTTGCAATGGAAAATAGATAAATTGAAGCAAAACTATTCAATTTTTACTTGGGTCATTCAATTTATGATAATATCTTTAAACTTAACCATAATTAGGGATTTGCCACTCAATTTAGTGAAAAGCCATTACACGACTCAATTTTGCAAGGAGAGAACAGCCACCTCAAATGAATTAAATGAACAAGCCAAATGTTGTAAAAAATGAGCCGTAAAATGGCTTTCCGCCAAATTACCTAGCAAATCACCCACAATTATTATATCATAGGCAATGATAAATCCGCACCCCCTGCTGGATAATTCGCACCCTTATAAACGTTAAAAAGTATTAAAAGTCTGCCACATACCCTCCTTTAAAGTGATGCGAATTATCCTATAGAGGGGTGCGAGTTTATCATCACCCTTATATCATTTCTATCTAAATCATGGAAAGAAAAAACTTTTCCAGGAAAAAACAATTCTTCCATCAGAAACGTTTTCTTGTAATCCAAACAGGGTGTAAGTAAATGGAAAACTGGAAACAAAGGAGTGGAAATGAAAAATACCTGCAAAGTGGTGGAATCTCTTCAGGGTCTAGACCATCAAACAAAACAGTAAAAGTATCCCTCCAATTAGCAGCACGAGATTGCAAGAGATCATAATTAGTAGAAAATCTCACTTTTTTCATAAATTCACGCGTGTAAATCTCCATCTTATCCTCCTTGGGCTGTTCATGAAACTTTCTCACTCCTTCAATTATTCCGTCAAGAACACTTGACGGAATTCCATGGTTCACTGTCTGAAAGAAACCCCAATTCTCCGATGCTCGCCGGATCTCGTCCACGATCTCTTTCCGGCGAGAGTCGTAGATTCCGGCGAGATCTATGACCGGCACCTGGAGGTGGTTTTGGGGAGTGGGGTCCACCTTATTGGGGAGATTCTCCGGTGGGTGGATGAAGAATCTGGGGATCTTGAGTATGCCTGAATCAACGAGTCCTTTGACTCCGATTTTTGAGTCGTCGAATTGTTTTACTTCTTTTGTTCGATCGTAAACTGAGTCAGTGTTGAGTTGTTGGGTGTTCATGATTGTTTGTTAATGAAGGAGAATAGGGAATAGAGAGTTGTGGACATAATGCTAAATTCCTCCCCTGTAAGTAGAGATAATGGGACAAGGGAAATGATATTTCCACTTCTTTGTTTTTTTTGGCAATGGGAACCACTTCTGTATGTCTTTTGTTGAAAGTGGCTGGGTTTTCTATGGCTTTTGTTTGACTATTCCTTCAAGGTTAACGAGTGATGCATTGAAAATGTAAATCTCCAATAAATTTACATAGAGCGTTTTACATGGCTTTAAAACCTTCATTCAAATAATGTCAGTTTAACAAAAAAATTTAAAAAGGGATTTGCTAGGGTCCATCATAAAAGGCATTTCGCGACTGGTCTGTCGCATGTTAGACCAGCCACCTTGTGAATGGAGACAAAGAGTGTGGTTGGTCTGGCATGCGACAGACCAGCCGTGAAATGCCTTTTGCGATGATGGACGATAGCAATTACCTTAAAAAAATTAGGGAAGTGATACTTACGCCCCTTTTCATCACCAGGGACACCTGGCGCCAGTGTATCAATGACTAAATGGGGGCTCATGTACTTGACGTAAAAAAAATCCAATGGCCTTGATTGCCATGTACACTAGCGCTGGGTGTCCCTGGTGATCAAAAGGGGCGTAAATATCACTTCCCAAAAATTAATAATAAGGGAAATGATATATTCGCCCTCTTTTCTTCCCCGATAGCCCAGCTGCCCCTTGTACTCTAAATACCATAGAGTGTCTCGTATCTATTAAGTGAGGGCATAAAGAAGTGAGGGCATGATCCTTTGGATTTTATTAAAAGGGATTTGCTAGGGACCATTGCAGAAGGCATTTCACGGACACGCTGTTGCATGAGAGAGCATCCATTTTTCAACAGATTTTGTCTTGTTCATTTAATTTTTCTGATGTGGCTGCTCTCTCATGCAACAGCGGGTCCGTGAAATGCCTTATGTGATGGGCCCTAGCAAATCCCATATTAAAAAAAGAAATATGTATTTTTTTTTTTAAGATAGAGATGTTATTAACTTATCCCGTATCAACTTAAACAGTTTCTACTGTAAATGACTAATTGCATAACGCAATTATCAATTGTGGACCAGACATCAAACAAATAATGTCCACAGCATAATCACAATCAACTGGTCATGATGTGGGCCCTATCTCCTTCTTGAAGATGAGAATTTATACACTTCACTTGTAGAAATATGTATCTTAGATATCTACCTAGGGAAATGATATTTCCAGCCTTTTTCTCAGAAGTCAATTAGGCCAGTATCGATTGCTGGAATTTTCTGGAAAAGTTTGGAATGGAAAAATGTCTCAAAAATTTCCTACTCTTGCACACGAAAGAAGAAAACTTCCCTGAGACATTCAATTTATGATAATATCCCTCTAACTTAATCACAATTAAGAATTTGCTTGGCAATTTTGCGGAAAGCCATTTCACGGCTCCCTTTTGCAAGAGATACCAGCCACCTCGAATGAATTAAATTAATAAGACAATATCTGCTAAAAAGTAAGCATGTGTGGCAGTGAGAAGTAATGTGATTTCCATTACCCGCCTTTCATTCAATGGGGGAGATGGGTGATGTGACCCATGGTTTCCAAGATGCTCTTCTTACGATCGATCCCAATCCATTTGTCTGGCTTTCTGCCAAATTGCCCAGAAAATGCTAGGATATAATTATGGGCGAGTTGCAAGGCAATTTAGCGGAAAGCCATTTCATCGCTCACTTCTGCAGGAGAGATCAGCCACCTCAAATGAATTAAATGAAGATTTTGGATTTTTAAAATCATGTTTTTTTGGGCAAAACCAAGGTTTTAAATTTCGTCCGAAATCCGAAATTTTGGATTTAGGTTGGGACCGAAACCGAAATTTGGCAAAATCTGAAATTTCGGACTTACCAAAAATGAATAAAATATTACTTCCTTTTTTGTGTACCGGATTTCGGCTGAAATTTCAGTTTCGGTGAAGTCCGAAATACATATCGAAACCGAAATTTAAAACCATGGCCAAAACATAGTGTTTGGAAAATGCTTCTCAAAGTTGTTTTGAAAAAGAAAAACCTTTATTGTTGAAAATTTTGCTTTTTTTCAAAGGAGTGTAGATTTAGTGGTGGGAAAAATAGTCCATCATTAGAAGTTTTAGAAAGTGGAGATGGGTATATAAAGTTTTACTTACTTCTCTACCTTGCTTTGTTGCACAATGGGTTTTAGCCATTGGTAGACCTACAAGAGGGTGCAATGCACCGCACGTGACAAAAGTGAATCGGAATTGCTTTTGTGTGTATATACTATTGACATCATATGCTGTTTATATAGATACAGCATGCTTAGAAAGAAAGAACGAAAAAAAGAAAGAATATAAAAATACAATACTAATGACAGAACAATGGCAACATTTTTTGCTATACACTGACCATATTTTCCTATTATGCACAATGTGCATTTTAAGTTGGGAAGGTAATGAGCAAACCTTCCTATTGTTGGGAATACAATGAGCACCTTTTCCTATTAGCACGCGTGCGGCGTGGGCTGTAGGGCAGTAGTGGCTCTTTTAGGCACACTTTGCACTTCGAGTGATTGGAGTCGGCCATCAAATCAAGATTGGGTCGACGGATCGATATGATCCCGAGTGGGTGCGATCTACATCGTAAGATCGTTCGAACGGGTTCGAACAGCTAGTGCTGGATCGGTTGTCATCTAAGGCGACGGATCGCGGATAACAGCTAGTGTCCGATCGGGTTCAATCTAGACCGTCAGATTGGGTTCAACATGGGTCTTACAATAGTCACTCCAGGATTGATCTGAAATGTTGAATCACGGATGAAAACGATCTACTGGTATGGGTGCTTTCCACACAGAAAAGACACCATGGGCTTATAAATAGAGCAGATCTCAGTCATTTCTTAACAGGAACGAATTTTCAAACCTATATTGCTATTCAGAATTTCCATAATCAAAACTACTCTCTTCTAGTGCCCCCAAAGTCTTTTCAACATATTGTCTTCATTGTTCTCTTTCTCTAACTACTGTTATTATACAGAAACCGTAATCAGACAGTTCTTTGAGGCTTGCAACTCTCTGAGGGCATTCCGGATTTGATTCTGCTTGTGCATTGCGTCATCAATCATTAGTAGGACATTTCTACTAGGCTTCATTGTATCTCTTAAGAAATGCAATATAGTACCGTGCCTTGAAGCAAATTAATTTCTGATTTTTCACCACCAATACCAATAGTACCCTTTTATCTCCAACAAAATGAACAAGACAAATGTTCTAAAAGTGAGCCTCCGTGGCTATTCTATCCCCCAAAAGTGAGCGCGAAATGGCTTTTACGTGAAATTGCCTATCAAATCCCCCATAATTATAACATTTCTCTCTAACTGGTGGAAAGAAAAAACTTTTCCAAGAAAAAAACACTTCCATGAGAAACGTTTTTCTTGCAATGTAAACAGCAAAAGACATACCAACTGAATTGAAAACTAGAAATACAGTCAGTTCATGAAAAGTCGAACAAAGTGGTAGATATATCATTTCCAATCTACTTAATATTCACAATTTTAAAGGGATGAAAGATGGCACCAACATGTTTTGATACTTGCACTAACTCAACTCGTCTTTTCTGTGGTAAACCGCTTTCAATTTCAAACCTCATTGCAGCTCCTAAAAGGGGTTCAAAAGTCAATTAAAACAGAAAAGACAAGTTGAGTTCGTGCACTTATTAAAACATGGTATTGTCAATATCAGTGAAATATTGAAATACCTGCAAAGTGGGGGAATTTCTTCAGGGTCCAGACCATCGAACATAACAGTGAAAGTATCTCTCCAATTAGCAGTGCGCGATTGAAACAAATCATAATTCGTGGAAAATTTCACCTTCTTCATGAAATCACGTGTGTGAAGCTCCATCTTATCCTCCTTAGGCTGTTCGTGAAACAGCCTAAGGCCATCAATTATTCTGTCAAGAACACTTAAAGGAATTCCATGGTTCACCATTTGAAAGAAACCCCAATTCTCCAATGCTCGCCGGATCTCATCGACGATCTCTTTCCGGCGAGAATAGTAGATTCCGGTGAGATCTATGACCGGCACCTGGAGGTCAGTGTAGTGGGTGGGGTCCACCTTATTGGGGAGATTCTCCGGTGGGTGGATGAAGAATCTTGGGATTTTGACTATGCGGGAGTCTACGAGTCCTTCGACTCCTATCTCTGAGTCGTGGAATTGTTTTACTTCTTTTGCTCGATCGTAATTTGAGTCTATTTGTGTATTGAGTTGTTGGGTGTTGATGATTGTTAAAGAATGAGAATATGAGATATAGTTTTGGAAGGGGATGGCTCACTGATCATGATAATTTCATTGCGGCTCATACATAAATAGACAAATCTTTCTACTGCATTTTTCAGCATTTGGACCCAGTTTTGTTGTCTTTTCTTGAAAATAGTTGTGTTTTCAATAGCTCTTTTTTGTTTGACTAACTAAATATTATAAAAAAAAGCTCACTCGAATTTACCGTTTTTGTTCAAGTCTGATTATTGGTCTACCAAGTCAAGTAACAATAGTTCGCCTACAACTCCCAAACTGTTTAGGCGAGATTCATGGAAAGGCCCCCTGATCCCGGCAAACTTCTCGTCTCCATGGAGGATCTCCGGAAACGGGAACTCCTTTTCCCTGGATGTTCTTCTGTTTCTTCCATATCTTGTATGGTTGCTGGACCAGATAAAGTTTCTGAGTCCAATTCTCGATTTCCTCTCTTATCTCAAGCAGATGTAGAATCCTTGCTCAATGAAAACAAAGGTGTCTGCAAGAAACTCCCTCCACCAGTCATCTCTTCAAAATCCTCGTCTGAGAAAACCTCATCTGGAAAAAAGAAAAATAGAAAAAAAGGCCTCAAGAAAATTCTCCCTGAGGAACCTGAGACCCTAAATGCTTTCAAACCCCCCCCCCCCCCCCCCCCCAAGCCTACTGTAAACCAAGTCATACTTGCTCCCTCCCTCCCTTCCAACTCAGATGGTCTGATCCAGGCCCCTGAGCCCCTCTCTGTCCCCATTGAAACATGTATCCTCTCAGACCATTCCTTTCCTAGTACTATTACTAGCATCTCTACTCCAAGAATGGAGTTGCTCCCTCCGGCGTCCGACACCCCCTCCCTCCTGCCTGATACCTCTTTCCACCAGGGTTTGCTACCTTTACCCTCTGGTCTATTTCCTGGACCAGGAAAATCCCCGATTTTTCCCCCTCTCTGCAAAATTCTCGCCCTCCCCATCGGCCCTCCGGAACCCGCAGTTACCCATCGGGTATTACCCAAAACCTGCCTAGGCGCCAGGCCCGATCTCTGAGCCCGCCAAAAAACCCCTTTGAAAATTCTTTTGAACTTCAAAACTTCCCGCCCCTTCTTTCAATCTCAAAACAGGGTCCCACTCATTCTCAATATCAGGCAACAGTTCAGCATTCTGCAATTCAAATTGAGCAGGAACTTTCTGTCTCCCGCCTCAACACCCAAGTTTGCCCCTCACCCGAACCTCAAACCCAATTGAAACCCCCCAATAAACCTTCTCCACCCCACCCATGGACAAACCTCTTTAACAAACCCAAATCCTCCATCCCTGTTAAACTAAATCGAGTCCAGATGCCCAACCGCTCTGACTCTGGAAACCATATCATCAACTTCTCTATGGAGGAAGTTAAAAAAGGCAGCAACAAATGGGAAAATAGCCTAGTTGGGTTTTTCCTTGGAAAAAGACCATATGTTCTAAACCTTCAGGAAAACTTGGAAAAAAAATGGAATCTAAAAGGCTCTCTTCAAGTATCCTCTCTCAGAAACGGTTTTTTCCTATTCAGGTTTAGCTGCAATGAAGACTGTGACAAACTCCTTGAAATGGAAGGCCACATGTACGCCAGTAGACCCCTCATCTTGAAGAAATGGTCACCTAAAATAGTTCTCACAAAACCAGAGCTAGCATCCATCCCAATCTGGATCAAGCTCCAAGGCCTCCCCCTCCAATATTGGAACCAAGATGGCATCAGCAAAATAGGCAGTGCTATCGGCAACCCCCTTTAGATGGATGCTAAAACAGCAGAAGCTACAAGCCTAAACTTTGCCAGACTCTGTGTAGAAATTGAAGCGGGTGATCCTCTCCCCACCTTAATTGAAATCCATTCCCCCTTCGGAGTGGAAATGCTCGAGGTTGAATATGAATGGAAGCCCCTCTCCTGTAAAGACTGCAAAACTTTCAGTCATTCAGCGGATAAGTGCCCCAAAAATTCACAATCAGAGCAGAAATCTCTCACTGAATGGAGACCTGTCCAAAAGAAATCGACCCCCATCGATTCAGAACCTCAACTCTCGATCATTGCTGCTCTTGTTGAACCATCCCTTCCTGAACCTGAACTCCCCCACCCCTCCTCTCAACCCGCTCTACCTATTCCAGTTTCTGAATCCCCCCCTCTCTCAACCATTCAAACTTTCAACCCATTTTCTTCCCTTGACTCTGATAACCTTTCAGAGCCATACCCTGAAGGAAATCAAATTGAGTTTACTGATGAAGACTCTGAACCAGAGTTACCAAAGGCTTTTGCTAACCTAAAGAAACTCTGGTCCCCGGGTCTTGCAGACACATGCAAGATCCCTGACAAGCCCAATTCATCCCCTGCAAATGCTCCCTGTAGTGCCCAAATTTCCACCTCCCAAAATACCACATCTCTTCGCACCATACAAGCTGATCTCCCCCAAATTCAAAAAATGTCTGACACTAGTTGTCCTACCTCCCTCAATCCAACCAATGTTACCCATGATTAAATTCGGTATTTGGAACATTAGGGGTCTTGGTACATCAAACAAAAGAAAAGAAGTGAGAAATCTGATACAAAAGAACAATCTTCCCCTTATCAGCATCCTTGAAACACATGTTTCTCAAATCAACATCCAGAGATACATTGATGAAATCTGCGGGACTTGGAATTCCTATGGTAACTACTTATCATCTGACAGAGGTCGAATTTGGCTTCTATGGAACCCTCAGATGATTCACCTCAACATTTTGCTTGAGTCAGATCAATTTCTTCATTGTGAGGTCAGATATCTCCAAACTCAAATTAATTTCAATCTCACCTGCATTTATGCCAGAAACAAAGGCATTGATCGAAGAGTCCTCTGGAACCAACTCCACTCAATATCCCTCAACATTGTCCTTCCCTGGATCACTACGGGGGACTTCAATGTCACCCGATTTTCTGATGAAAGAATAGGAGGAGCTAATCCAAATGCTGTCGAGATGGATGAATTCAGCAACTGGGTGGACTCGTGCTACCTTTTTGATCTTAGATCCCAAGGTCAATCTCTCTAATGGAATAACAGATCCAAAACTGGTAACTTGAATCTCAGAAGACTTGACAGAGCTATGGTAAACTCAGTATGGCTGGAAAATTTCCCAAGATCCACAAATTCATACCATCATCCTGGCCTCTCTGACCACTCCCCTCTCATAATCCAACTGGATAACAACCCCCACACCATCAAAATCCCTTTTCGATTCCAGTCAATGTGGTTGGAAGACTCCTCAGTTTACGAAGTGGTGGAAAGAGCTTGGCAAACTAAAATTGAAGGCACTCCTTTGTTCTGTGTCACCCAAAAACTCCGAGAGGTAAAAAAAGCTCTGAAAACATGGAACACTGATACTTTTGGAAGAATTGACATTCAGGCTCCTCTGTTAAGACAACAACTTGATGCAATCCAAAATCAGCTTGCCCTCTCTCCCACTGATATAAATTTAAGAAATGCTGAAGAAGAAATAAAAGATTCATACATTCGAGTTGCAAGAAAAGAAGAAATTCTCTACATGCAAAAATCTAAAGTAAATTGGTTGACTCTCGGGGACTCCAACACTGCTTTCTTCCATTCTGCTATGATGGCTCACCAAAATCAGAACAATATTCAAGGCACATCAGCTCTGGATGGTACCTTCTCCACTGATCCCAGTATCATTTCAAATACCATGGTGGATTTTTTCAGCAATCTTCTGAATTCCAGCGAGAATAACCAACCAACTGCCAAATCCATCATCCCTGACCCCATCAGAAATTTAACCACCCTCCAGCTGGATCACCTTGCAAAGCCTTTCTCAAAGGAAGAAATTTGGGATACAATCTCCTCTTCTGTTGGGAACAAAGCCCCTGGCCCTGATGGTTTCAATGGCGATTTCTTTAAAGCTTTCTGGTACCTGGTAAAAGATGACATCACTGAAGCTATTCTGTCTTTCTTTTCCAAGGGTAAAATGCTCCCTCAACTTAACTGCACTTTCATTGCCCTTATCCCAAAGACCCCCGATGTAGCCTCTCCAGAAAAATATCGTCCCATAGCCCTCTGCAATTTCCTATACAAAACTATCACAAAGCTAATGGCAAGTAGACTCAAACCAATCATGGACTCCCTGATAAGTCCTTTCCAGTCAGCTTTCATCCAAGGTAGATCTATACAAGATAATATCCTTCTCTCCCATGACCTTTGTCATAATTTTCATAGGAAAACCTCCACCAAGGCTATGTGTATCAAAATGGATCTCAAAAAGGCTTTTGATAGTGTGAATCACTCCTCCTTGATTTCATTTCTTCAAAAAATTGGTTTCCCCCAGATGTGGTGCAACTGGATACACCAATGCATTTCAACACCCTCTTTCTCAATCCTCATCAATGGTTCCCCGCAAGGCTTCTTTAAATCCTCAAATGGCCTTAGACAAGGGGATCCTCTTTCCCCTCTCCTCTTCTGTTTCGTAATGGAAATGTTAACCTGTCTCCTTCAAGTTTACCTTTGCTCTGGTCAGATTTCATCTCCGTTTTCTCGAAAAAATTTCACTATTTCCCACCTCCTTTTTGCTGATGATGTAATGTTGTTCGTGGACCCAACCTCCTCCTGTGCTGAAGGTGTAATCAATTGCCTAAATCTTTTCAAGCAATGTTCTGGCCTTGAATTTAACCCCGGGAAAAGTGAAATTTTCTTTTCAGGAATCTCGAATGGGGTCAAAAGAGCAGTCTGCAACATTCTCCGTATGGAAGAGGGTCACCTCCCAATCAAATATCTGGGATTACCTCTCATTACATCCAGATTAACAGCCTCTGACTGCCAACCCATCATCGATAAGATCAGGAACCGCCTCTCTGTGTGGACCAACAGAAACCTCTCAAGATCAGGAAGAGCTGAACTTATCAGAACAGTTCTCAGCACTTACCAGATCTACTGGTCTGCTGCCTTTCATATCCCTGCAATTGTCCTGGACAACATTGAAAAAATTCTGCGGAACTTTCTCTGGTCTGGTAGTAACACTGAGAAAAAATACCACAACATTGCTTGGGAAAGCTTATGCAAACCTAAAAGAGAAGGAGGCCTTGGGATCAGGAGACTTCCAGAGTTGAACAAAGCGGCTCATCTCAAGCAACTGTGGCATATTCTTGACAACAAAAATGTTCCTTGGGTCAAATGGTTTTCTCTCAAATACATTAGGAACAGAAGTATCTGGACCCTCCCCATGCCGGCAAAACCATCTTGGGTAGCCAGAAGCATCATCAATGCCAGAAATTTGGCTTCCTGACTTGTATGCTACATTGTTTGCCCGAATTCAAAACTGAACTTTTGGACCGACCCATGGCATCCTGCTGGGCCCATTTCCAATCAAATATCCTTTGAACCCCTCCTCAACCTCATCCCGATCTCTACATCAATCAATCGCATTTTTGAAGAAGGCTGGTGGAACCTCATCCAAACCCAACCATATCTCCAGGAACTAAAAAAAATAACAGACACAGCTCTCATCTCTTCCAGCCAAGATACAAAAGTCATTTGGAAACCTGAATCTAATGGTCACTTCTCCATTCGAAGCGCTTGGAATTCTATAAGATCTACAGGCCAGAAAGTTCCTTGGGTCTCCTCCATTTGGTTTCCTGGTCATGTTCCAAAATTCAGCACAACTGCATGGCTCGCTATCCAGAACAAGCTAACCACGAAAGATAATCTCCATTTCCTCGGCTCAGCCAGAGACAGAACCTGTCCTCTTTTTTTCAATTGCAGCTATAGTGCCTGGATTTGGAGACAAATTTTAGGGCGAGTCTCTGATCGTAAGAAGCAAAAGAAATCCCTAAATGAGGAAGAAGCATGGATAAGAGGTAAATTTAAATTGAAGGGTCAGTCATACACTTTTATTCGCTTATTGTTCACTGCTTCTATCCATCATTTATGGCTAGAAAGGAACAACAGAGTTCATGAAGGTCGAAATCTGCACAAGCATTTCACTTTGAAAAAAAATTTCAGAGCTGCGAGAGAAAAATCCCTCTTCCTAAAGCTAGACGACAATCCCTCCGAGATCTCCAGGAAAATTTCTCAGCTCTGGAAGCTTCCTCTGTTCCATAAGCAACTGTCACTTAATATTTGCTCCTGGAAGCCCCCGCAGCCTGGATGGATTAAACTCAACACCGATGCATCTCTTGCAAATGAAGAAGGTAGCATTGGAGGCTTACTAAGAAGTAGCGACGGCAATCTCTCAGCCTGTTTTCTCTTAGCTACCCAGCAGCTCCCATTCACGATCTTGAGATTGAAGCAATTCATATGGGGCTCAATCTTGCAGTGAGGGCGAATTACAAATGCCTATGTATAGAATCTGATTCCCTTCTTGCTGTCAATGTCATCCAAAAAACAGCTCCATGTCCATGGACAAAACGTATATCTCTTGAAAAGATAGACTCGATGCTATCAAACCTGCAAGCGTGGAGCATCTCCCATCTATGGAGAAAAGGGAATAGAGCAGCTGATTATCTATCCAAAAGCAACTGTCCTATGAAAGGATTCCCAATCTCTCATTCTGTATTTCCTGATGAATTCCAAAATATTTTGTTAGAGGACTCCTCGGGAGCCATTTATATCCGTTTGTAATTTTTCTTTTTTCTTTTCAATATATCTGGTGGGGGTCTGCCTAACCCCAAATTACCGATCAAAAAAAAAAAAAAAAAAAAACTAAATATTAGTGTCAAAAAGTCACAAAAAAAAAGAATAAGAAAAAGGAAGGAATGATATACTCACCATCTCTTATTCCTTGGCCACCCCCTCATAGTAGTCGTAAACAAAGGTTTTAAATAGGGCAGTGATAAATTCTTAAATCGACCCCCATATAGGTCACGGCTTAGAGAGAGATACGGGGTGGATTTGAGATATTAGGCTTATAGAGAGATACAGGGTGGATTTGAGATATTAGGGGATCGATTTATCATTGACCTTTAAATATTGGTTTCGTTGTCAGATTTAATGGAAATTTTAGACAAAATCACCTGAAAATATGTTAGTGATTTTGGTTATTTAAAATTTTCACTTGAATGGCTAAAATTTTAGTGGAAATTTCAGCGATTTCTACTAAAATTTTGGTGATGTCAGTTATTTGCAGATGACATAGTATTAATTGACGAAACCAAAGCAGAAGTAAATGCTAAGTTAGAGTTATGGAGAACTACTTTGGAATCCAAAGGTTTTAGACTGGGTAGGACTAAGAGAGGTACCTAAGAGGGATATCTTTCGCTATCTTGATTCAATTCTATATAAGGAAGGAAAGATTGAAGAGGATTTTAACCATACATTAGAGCCTCTTCCGTCATTTTCCAAGCTTTTCTAACACATCCATCATCCGTGGATCACCCAAACCAAATCAATCGACTACCGAGTTGCCCCCTAAAGGTCTCCTGTAGAGTCCTAAACCCTAGAAAGTCGTTCTGAGACCATCGAAAGGGCCCTCACCCTTACATCATACGATGAACTCCGGTTCGCCCTTAACAAGGCCAGCACGATTTGTGATTGCTAAACCACCTCGAGAAAAGTCAAGGCATGTAAATGTCTTCCAAACCATTCTCAGTAGAGGCACGCCGAGCTCCCCCAAAAGGACCCTTGTCTCCACAATCGCACGAGTATCAAACTCATCAATTTCGGTTTATCCCTAGCCAGGTTAACATAATTTGTAGCTGTCAACCATCCCTATCAGAGTCAACTACCTACCCACACGGTCAGCGAAACATCAACTACCCAGTAGGATCAACCCTCCCGAAGCAGAATCAACTCTGGTTGACTCCCAACCAAGTTGCCAGACAACTAAAGGTGCCGTTCAATTAAGTTTTCTAAAACTCAAGTTGTACCCACATAGCAAATCATAGGGTTTGTTTACCATCATTTTATAAAATCCTCGAATAAACCCTAGTTTTCAGTACTAGGTGTTCAAGTCAGAACTCTTCTAGCCATGTTTGCTCTTTCAATCCTCCCCGCTAGAGTCAAGGCAACCAATTGCCTTCCACATCATCCCTTTTCTTTTCCTACATGTAAAATCATGGGAGCGCCCCCCCCCCCCCCCCCGCCCCCAATTTCCCAAAGATCTTTGTTACAACCTGGTTCTCAAGATCAGATCTCCAGCAAAGATACCTCCTCAACCAACTTCGAAACCATCTCAAACTGGACGGATCTCGCATCAAGGATCCCTCCCCCGATCAACCAATCGGGTACTGCCATCATATATCCTGTCATCCAAATTTATCAACACCCATATCCTCAGCGAGTCATCCGCGTTCGATTCTCAACTGAGAACACACGGTCCTAATTTCTCCTAGCAAAAGACAACCAAACACCAGTGGAGTCAATCAAAAATTGCCTTTCAATTTTCATATCCAATCAATCAGTGTGAGTATCCTAAGGCATCTGAAACCAGAGTAAGTCCATTTCTACACGGTAGCTCTCAAACTAAGGTAAGTTTGTTTCTACGCGGTAGCACTTAAAACCAGAGTAGGTCCGTTTCTACACAGTAAACCTCACAACTAGAGTAAGTCTGTTTCTACGTGGTAGGTCTCCAACGTCACGGTAAGTCCGTTTCTACGCGGTAGCCCTCACAACCAGAGTAAGTATGTTTCTATGTTGTAGCTCTCCAAACATTAGGATAAGTCCGTTTCTACACGGTAGCCCTCACAACCAAAGTAAGTCTGTTGCTATGCGGTAGCTCTCCTACGTCAGTGTAAGAATGTTTCTACACGGTAGCCCTCACAACCAGATTAAGTCTATTTCTACATAGTAGCTCTCCAACATCAGGATAAGTCTGTTCCTACGCAGTAGCCCTCATGACCAGAGTAAGTCTGTTTCCACGCAGTAGCTCTCCAACACCAGGGTAAGTCTGTTTCTACCCGGTAACCCTAAAAAATTCCTGCACTGGATGTTAGAACAGCATCCCACCTTGTAGGTTATTCGTATCCGTATGATAGCTAGTCTTTTGGCTAACCCTCAAGGCAATCAACCCTAGATGCCAAAAAGGCATCTTCCATGTTTAAAATGTCGTTAAAACACGGTACCACCTCTAATCGAGTCATTCATCCAAAGTTAGGAGCATATGGCAATCGTGAGTCTGATCTATTCAATCAAATCTAGAGTACGATCCATCGTACCAACCATCGGATGTCGCACAGGCACCCATTTTATCAGCATTAGCACTAGATGTCAGACTGACATCCCTCGAGGTCCCTCCCCAAGTCACGCGCCAAACCTGATTTCAGATGACCCTCCCGACTATTGAAAACGATGTCCACCTAAGACTCGTCCAAGCAGTTGTATTTTCAAAGTTTTAAATCGTCAGTGAGAGATTCCACTCATGGACCTGACAGCAAGATTCCTCGGTAAAGGCTGCAAGCCTAAGGATCCGATGCGAGTCTTGCAACCCTATCATTAGTCCCTAGTGACAAAATTTTGTTGTCTCCTTACTTTGACATTCATGTTCCTTGCACCCTCTACTAAAGAGGGGCATCTGCAAACACCCAATTTTGTCAGGGTGGTACTACTGATAGGTTGTCGCGAGGATGAGTCCCATGATGAGCCAAAAGCCCATGTTCTCTTTTTCTTGATCTCTCTCTGGTTAATGAAACATGAAATACTTCTCCAAAATGAATTTGGCCCAAAGTTAAAACCCAAAATCGCATTTCCACACAACACCTGCCATTACGGCATGACCAAAAAGCTCATTTTCACATGGCACTCACCCGAATTTAACTCTGAGTCAAAAAAATGTGTGAAATTACGCACACCATTTCAAAGCATGTAGCTAGGTATTGGATGCCCTCGCCACAAGGAGCCCAACGAACTTGACTGCACGCGATTTGGAGTCAAAACAGAGGAGTTATCGACTTTTAAAGTTCCCGAAAACTCTCGGAAAACCCTGGAAACCTGATTTCGGATGCACCAAAGTTATCCACACCCCTCCAAAGCACAATTTTAGGTTCATAAGACCCCTCTCATCCTGAGGAATTCCATGAATCTGACCAAACGTACTTCGAAGTCCAAACGAAGGAGTTACGACCCAACGAAACTCTGGAATATCCCGAAAACCCGACATGCCCCCAAACCGACATACAGGTGGCACTAAAATCGTGGGGCACGACCCCCAAATTGCAATTTGTGATTTCCAAATTGCAAGTTGCAATTTTGAGTCCCAGGAGGATCTCGCAGTGCAAACCCAAATCACAAGTTGCGATTTCGAGTCCCACGAGGTTGCAGTGCGAGATCCTCCTGGGACTTGAAATATGCAGTATATATAACTTCAATCCGGATAACACCCAAACCGATTCATATCTTTTCTTTGCAAATCATATGCATTTACGTACAAAAATTAATCCTAATCACAATAAAGATTAAAAAGTTAAGATTTCTGATCAAATTATTTAAAATTGCCAAACCAAGTCAAGGGACCGAATTTAACCAGGCATGAGGGGTGCCTAACACCTTCCCCAACCATAACCCTTACTCAGATTTCTATAAAGACCATGCCCTAACAAGCAGAGTGAAATTAAGGATTCTAGGCCCCAAACCTAGAGTACAGCTTCGGTTATTGCTCCTCCAATGAAACTCGAATCTCTATCCCCGTTTCATTGGAAAAACACACACGGGTCCTAGGCCCTAACCTAGGTTGTGACTCTGAAATTCTCTTCCCTGTGGAATTCGAATTATGATCCCAAGTTCACAGGAAACGCAGACAAACAAACACCCCATTTTCCTACCCGGTGTGGTGATCCCGCGCTCTCTGAGAGAGGCTGAGCAGCGGGAAAAAACCAGCCCACAACATCATATAGTACTTACTGCTTAGTATCTTATTATTGAACCATTGGATTGCTATTAATTCATTGAATTCATCCTTTTGATTGTGTAATACTGATTTTTCACTCAACCTCAACGTTGTACTTCACTCTTTGAGTAAGTTGAGAATCTATTGAGTTGTATCGCTCATCCCACGGCGTATAACTATTTTACAGATCAGTGATATTTATAAGCATCGCACGCGAGAGCCTTTTTTTTTTTGGATTGCAGGGACGAGTCCGATTGTTTGTGTTTTCTAGGTATTTGGAGTTTTTTTTTTTTTTTTGTAAAGTCCTTATGTTGAAGGACTATTGTATAAAGTAAAGGAACGAGACTTATGCGGGATGTAAAAGCTTGACTTGTATAGTTTTTATATTGCCTTGCACATGTTCTTGTATAAAAATGTGAAATGTTTTATGTTTGGCTCATTGTATGTTATCTTAAAAAGTATTTGATCTTTTAATTGAGAAATTTGCTAAATGTACTTGTAATGACATAGGGATGTCACAAATTTGGCTAAAGATATAAACATGAAAGTTGTTGGAAATTATTTGAAAAACAACTCTTATGTTTGGTGCAAAGTCCAGTTCTAAGTGTATGAAAAGTTATTTCAACTTCAAGATTTCAGTTTTCATAAAAATCTGTATTTTAATGTCTTGTCCGAATTTTGTGTTCTCCGGCTATCTCCAATGGGAATTGGCAGAAGTTGATAGGTGAAAAGTTGTCCTTAATTTACATGCAATAACTTTTATGTTTGACTATGAGACCAGTTCAAAAAGGCTTGTGATTTATGTGTATTTTAAGATTTCAGATTCCATGTAAAATGGCAGTTTAGTGCCTGATCAGAATTTTGTGTTTTCCGGCCATCTTCGGTGGGAATTGGCCGGAGTTGATAACTGAAAAGTCGCTCCTTACTTTACATGTAACAACTTTTCTGTTCAAGAGTTTTATCATTTTGTCATTTAAGATGTATAAAAGTGTTTGCAAACTCCACACTTTAGTTATGTTTTTGGTTTTGAACAACCCTGGTTGTCCACATCGTATGGGTTGTGCATGATGCATATTATATGAGATTGACATTAATATGAGACCCCTAATATGTAGGGTGGCAACAAGAGGAGAAATAAAGATAAGAAAGAAAGAGAAAAGGAAAAGACAAATTGCTTTCCAGTGAGTGATTCAGTACCTTTCCGTGTGCATATTTTATTATGCAAACCAAGTGAATAAAAGACATGATTGATAAACAGAAGATGAGTTAATAAGGTGTGTGTGTGTGTGTGTGTGTGTATATATATATATAATAAGGTGTGTGTGTGTGTGTGTGTGTATATATGTTGTGCTGGGTGATATCTTTTGGTCTTACTATTTCTGAATATGGATACAATTAGACTGTATGTATATCACTGATATGTCTCACATGCTAAGTACATGTATGAGAAATATAGATACCGACCAGTGGTGTAACTGGATATACATTAACCCACTCCAGTGGTGGAACTAGATATACATTGACCCAGTTGTGGAACTAGATACTTTGACCTTGATCAGTAGTGAAACTGGCTATAATTAACCCTTTTCAGTGGTGTAGTTGGATACCTATGGACCCCGACCGGTGGTGTAACTGGATATACATCGACCCCGACCAGTGCCATAACTGGAAATACATTGAGCCCGACTAGTAGTGAAATTGGCTATAATTGTCCCGTTTTAGTAGGGGTGTGCATTAATCAGTTAAAACTGAAATAACCGACCGAACCGAATTTGGTCGGTTATTTCGGTTCGGTTACCAAGTGTAACGGTTTGGTTTCGATTACTTTTTTTATAAAATTTCCGTGTTCGGGTTCGGTTTCGGTTTTCAGCAAAATTATTTCGGTTTAACTGAAAAACCGATAGTATAAAAATGACAAGGTATTTTCTTATTCATGAGTGAATATACTGTAAGCCACTAAGCCACATGCCTCGTACCTCCAACTTCTCCTTCGACCTAAAAGTAACCATTGTATAAAAAAAAACATATTGTCCACCAACTTCTTCTTTGAAAAGAAAGCCCACTAAAACTCTCTGCAGCCACTTACATGGGTTTGACTAAAAAGTAACCATGTTATAATAAAAAAACATATTATCCACCAACTTCTTCTTTGACAAGAAAGCCCATTAAAACTTTCTGCAGCCACAATCATGACACCCATCAAATACCCATAATACCCCAATATTATGAAGCCTTTTACACGGGCATAAAAGGCTATTTTCATCATTAACAAAAAGCTAATTTTGGGAATATAGGGTTTTGGCTCTTCTTTTGGCTTTGTGAAGAGTTGTGAATTTTCTCCCTTTCTTGGAATCTCATTTTCCTCCTTTTTTTGTATGTATCACCTTCCTCCTTTTTTTGTATCAGAGTATCACCCAAGACCTCCATTGCAACCCTCTTTTTCCCCTTTATATCAGCCCCAAAAACTCCAAGAGGGCAAGAAATCGAAGTGAAAAGAAGCCCTCTCTTTCTCTTGAAAAGTCTTCAAGAAGCCCTCTCTTGCTACTGTTGAAACCATTGCCAGGCTCTTGCAGGTAATTTTTTTTTTTAGGGTTTTGCATTGAAAATTTGAAATGATTATAAAATATCATTTCCAATGCATCTTAGATTCATTGGTGGGTTCTTATTTTCTGCAAAAATTGTGATGATTGCCAGATCTTGAAGGTAAAACCGAACCGAAATCAAAAAACCAAAATCTGATGATCTTCAGTGAATTCGGTTTTTTGGTTAGATTTCGGTTTTTGGTTTCGGTTCGGTTCGGTTGCACTTATAATCGGTTTCAGTTTCGGTTCTAAAATTAAGGTAACCGAAATTTGTTTGGTTTCAACTATTCGGTCGGTTCGGTTCGGTTTAAACCGAATGAGCACCCCTACGTTTTAGTGGTGTGACTGGTTATATAACTATGTGTGCCTATTGGCTTTGAACATAAACATCTCTATGTGTGCCTACAGGCTTTAAACATGAAAGTGTATCTGAAAATGACATGAGATAGTATGTATTTGATACTTTAATCAGTAGCAGATTATGATACTCTACTAGATTACTATATTGCATACAAGCTATATGCTTATGTGCCCAATGTTGCACATTTCAATTCCTGAGTAGTTGGCCGCCTACGAGCCATTCCTGCGGAGACCATATTCAATGAGAGAGTGTGTTGTACGACATTATTGAGTGAATATGGTTCTGTAAATTTTTTATTTTATTTATTTCAGTCAATTTAAAGACAACTTGGGAAGTTGTATATAAATGAAAGAAAGTTTCTTTTATTTCCCATCTTTTACCTATTTGGGGATATTATGTTTATACCATGCTTTTCTGGATGTTTATATGTTCAGAAGCCTTGCACACTTGCCGGGTTCGCCTAACGAGCGTGTGGAGCCTTCCATGTGCCTCAAGGATCCCGGGTCGGGGGCGTGGCAAGACATGTAGCCCTTTGCCAGAAAAATCTTCCTTTTCCTTCAACTACACTCTTTTTCACTTCAATATTTTTCTTCATCCCTTGATTGCCGATCAAAGGCAGATGGGTTCCATATGAATAAAATTGGACTTCACATGACACACCAAATAAAATCTCAACACATGCACACATTGAATTATATCGATGGGACGATGTTTTGTTAACAAGACAAATCCCCTTGTTTCACATCTAAGTGAATTTTGATAATGAGATAAATCGCCTTATTTTACCTATCTAAGTGAGTAGTCTCATTAACAAAACATGGTCCTGAGGATATTATAGTCTTATCAAAACCATATAAGCAACAAATATGTACGGTGATATATGCCTAAATCTAGCTAGCTAGCTCAGAACTAATGATCCTAGTTGAAGCTTTTTTACCAACTAAATGTTGATGAATCCCATTCATTGGTCAAGGTCGAATGGTTAACACTATGCCATTAATCTAATTAGCGGGTTTTTACCCGCCAATTGCGTACCCCTACCATTTGTTTGTCACGGTTGAATGGTTACCATTTATGCTATAATATAGTAAGCTACGTGGTCTACATTGAATGTATAATCCTGACTCAAGGTTTTTCACCTGCAAAATTCTGACCACTACGATTCATCGGTCAATATCATACGGTTACCATTTTACACCATTAATCTAGTCCTAAGTGGGAATGTATCATCCTAAAATGGTCAAGATCAGCCGGTTACTATAAACCTAGATCACTCTAGTGGTGAGCCAACCAAATCAACGGCCTTGTGTGGCCCTCTTCACCGCACATGCAACATGTCTCATGGGCCCGGCAAGGATAAGAGCGTTGTGGCTCCTTTACCAAAATAGGTAACAAAAAATCCCCAAAAATGTACGCATGCGGTGGAGTGAGATTATCCGCCAACGCCACGCTTGTATCTTCTTAGATTTTGTCCCTTCAAATATAACGTCTCTAAATCTCTCTAGATTTACTTACCGAACATATACTATTCATCTAATTTCACCGTTATACTATCGTACGCCGAAAGCGTCCCTTCCATCAACCTGAATAAGAAAGTAAGTATAGAGAAATTGCTCTTGCTTGCTAGTTCCATACACCTCACCCATCGGAGCATTTAGACTTAGCCACCCCTTTCTCCTACTATAAAAACGGACATCTTCCTCAACTGACGCACAACCTATTTCGGCCTCTGAAACATACTACCAAACTCTATCTAAGATGGACTCCCACTCAACAGCTTCCTCAGGTGACCTTTCTCTCCAATCAGATGCACGTTACATTCCGATGAACCCCTTACCGAAATTTGATGCACCAGTGGAGGATTCTGAGAACGTGCTCACGCCTCCTCCAGCAAATGATCCACTTGCGATGGATAATACAAATTTTGAGAAGCAGGATTCCTCTGGTAAGGTAGGTGTACTATCTCCGGTGTGTTGTACGAGCTCTAGCGAGGGAAGTGTAGGGTCTTCGGTGACCCCGGCTAGGAGACGCCGGATTGCTTGCCAGCGGGATGGCATACGAAAGTGAAGGTTGAAAATTCCGGCGTGATGGCGGGAACAGAAGACAGGGTATTTGATCCTCGAATTCCTTTTTTTCCTCTACAGCTCTTTTTGCATTTTTTTTTCTAGTAATTAGGAACTCTAGAAATGGAGACTTTGATGTGATTAGTTTCTCTATTTTATCTACATGATGTTTGTCTTGCTATTGCTAGGATTTTATTCTTCTGTTCTTTTAGTGATCTTTTATATTATTTAAGTTGCTTCTATTATTCTTTATCATTCCCAAGACCTGACATTGGAAAGTGTGTGCTTTATATTTTTTAGGCCTTGTTTTGATTGAAAGAAAAACCTTTATGATGGAAAACTTTTTCTTGGGAAAAATTTTCTTTCCAAATTTATGTGGAAAAATAATATGGTTATGGTTAATTTAGAGGAATATTATCAAAAATTGAACGTCCCTCTAGGTAAAAGTTGAATATGGTTGGTTCAAGTTATATTTTTTGGTGTGTAAAAAACAAGTAACTTTTAGAAATGTTTTTCCTTTCTAAACTTTTTTCATAAAATTCCTGCAATCCTAAGAAGGCCTAAGATACTTATGTTATTCTTTAGCATTCCAAAGACCTGACATTTGGGACGTTAGTAATTGTAGCATGAATTATTACTTTATATTCCGATCTTAGGCAACTAAGTTTGAAAAAACACAAGCTTTAACATAAACTCAAGTTGTGTGGTTTTCCGTACTTAGCCACTGTCATGGTCGGATTCGGAGCATGACAGTGGCTTGGAAAAAAAAAATATATATATATATATATATATCTATATCTATATATATATATAGAGAGAGAGAGAGAGAGAGAAAGAGGAAAGTGTTTCTGAGCGCAAGTTCGGATAAGCTTATCTGAGCTTGAGCTCAAAATCTCACGTGGGCACACATTTTTTTGGGTGATCCAAAGAATTTATTTCAAAGGCCCTTACATGGATAGGGTGCCTACAAAAAATCAGATCCATAGAATTCCTAACTCTTCCATTTGTTGAGGGAAAAAATGGGCAGATGTGTGGAGAAACAGTATCTGTCCATTTTTTCCTCTCTTTTGAATGGGTTAGGATGAGCCTATGGACTTGATTTTTTGTAGGCACCCTATCCATGTAAAGGTCTTTCAAATGAATCCTTTGGATCACCCCAGAAATGTGGGCCCACATGACCTTTTGACGCTCGAGCCTAGATAAGCTATCTGAGCTCGAGCTCAGAAACACTATATATATATATATATATATATATATAAGAGGAGAAAAGTGTAGCTACACATACGTGTAGCTAACTTAGCTACACCGACGGCTTAAAATACAGTGGGCCCACATTGTTTGGTTGATGCAAACCATTCATTTGATGCACCCTCACATAGATAGGGTGTGCCCAAAAAATCAGCTCCATAGGATCATCCCAACCTTACGATTTGTGGAGGCAAAAATGGACATGTAAAAACCTTCACAAATCTGTCCATTTTTGCCTCCACAGTTTGAAGGGTTGAGATCATCCAATGGAGCTGATTTTTTGGGCACACCCTATCAATGTGAGGTCCTATCAAATGAATGTTTTGGATCACCCAAATAATGTGGTCCCACTGTATTTTAAGCCGTCGGTGTAGCGAAGTTAGCTACACGTATGTGTAGCTTCACTTAACTCATATAAGAGAGGATCGTTCAATGATCCAAATCTTTTGATTTGTGGTGCTCATTTGTGGAAAAACGGACAATTGGATGATCCCAACCTTTAATTATTGGGTGGACCTACTATTTTGCAACTGATATTTTGATGGGTGGGTCCACCATTTTAGGCCCATGGATTGCATTGTCCAGGATTACTGGTATATATATAGTTAGAGGGAGAGCATCATTCCCAAGAAATCCAAGCAAAAAGTTCCATTTTTGTTGTGGATGGCTTGGATATCATATTGAGGAGACAAGGGTGACACATCACCAGACATGCAATTATTAGCCAATAGACATCTCTGAGAGTCTCTTGGCATAGTGATGTAGATCATCTAGCCATTCAAAGGCCTGATGATCTAGATCCACAATCGTATTGATTAGATCTCGTATATCAAAGGCTGAAAGCTTCAAAGACGATATTAGATCAATTCCGCACCAATCCATCGAATCAAGTGTCAGATAACATGGATCATCGATCAACCCCAAGATATTGCCCGATCATTGTATCCACATGCCGATCACCCCAGATTATCCTTAGATCAGAATGGCAACCAAATCAACGACCCGCGTTGATCACAATGCTTCAAGAGTTTCTTTTTTACTATTTTTTTATTTTTGTTTTGAACAAAATTTATTTAGGTTGGTCGTCCAGGTTAGCTGTGTTTTATGCAAGTTTAGAAATTTTAGGACATTTGAGAGTTTCCAGGAATTTTAGAAATTTTAAGAAAGTTTAGAAAATTTAGGGATTTTGAGTATTTTTAGGAACTTTAGGAAATTGAGGTATTTTGGTAATTTAGAGTGGATGGAAATTTGGAGATTTCTTAGGAAGTTTATTTACTTTTTTTAGTTCAGTTAAAATAGGAAACTTGCAATGCGAAAGTTTATAAATTTCTATGCAAAGATGTAAACGAATTTAGGCCTACTTGAATACTAGACCATCATTGTCATTGAATCTAACTACTATGCTACAATAATACAATAGACATAAGATCCTATAATGCTAAGTTTGGTGCATTGAATGAATATAAAGAATGATCAGATACTATAATATTTTTTCTTGTTTTTATATATTACCAATGTCATTAGTTGCATTTGGTATTGATTAAGTGGCTTTTAATTTGGGTTTCATGTTAGTTTTCTATTCTTTTCCTAGAAAAATTGTTTCATGAAATTGGTATGTTGTAGCTAATAAGTATGAGAAATTTTATTTGGTTTTGTAGTATTACTATGATCCTGTCTCTCATCAAAGATTCCGATCAAAGGAGCAGGCTTTGGAGTTTCTGAAAATAAGTGTTGTCCAAAGACTCAGGCCTGAATCTGTGGATAGCCACACTGTGAGCTTGGTTTTAAATTTCGGTTTCGGGGGGTAGTTTCGGTCCTCACCGAAACCTAAATTTTAGCCGATATGCCGAAATTTCGGTCGAAATTCGGTAATGGCATTCGAAATGTCAGTTTTTTGGGTTGAAAATTCTGCCAAAATTTCGATAATTTCGGCTGAAATTCTGTAAAGAAATTTAAAAAAAAATATTGTGTCAAAAATTTCGCCTAAATTTTTGAAATTTCATTCGAAATTTCCAAAATTTCAACCAAAGTTTCCTAAATTTGGCAAATTTCAGCAATTTCTGTTTCAGAACATTTCGGTTTCGTTCCTCAATAAAATCCAAAATTTGGCCGAAATTCAAAACCTTGGTTGTGAGTTCTAGAATTTACTTCCTGGCGAGTTGAAGATCTATTAGAAACCAATATTTCATTGTTAGCCTTACCTATATGCTAATGTTCATTTTCAGTCTTCAGGAAGCTCTCGACATCATAAGGAAGGTGTTTGTCGCCCTAATGAGAAGAAGGCTATGAAGTTCAATTATGATGACACTCCTGAGACAGTCACATGGACTCTCACTAATCCTGCTGAAGGATTGTGGACACCATTTCTTGGTGAATAAATGGTCTCTGAGTTTACAAAGAAAGA
The DNA here is from genome assembly GCF_043159265.1 of Tasmannia lanceolata. NCBI lineage: Eukaryota > Viridiplantae > Streptophyta > Magnoliopsida > Canellales > Winteraceae > Tasmannia > Tasmannia lanceolata. The sequence goes on along the minus strand of NW_027518684.1, from coordinate 27,295,876 downwards.
ATGGGAAGCTGCCTTTGAGCACCGTATCGGCGGTCCCAATTAATTACAAGAGTATTTTCATACTGTCATGTTCTTTCTGTGATCTAATCAGCACTTTGTTTTTTTGAGTTGCATGCTCTAAATCCTTCTTTGAATGTTTTTTCCTTGTTTGATTATCAGATATTGTCTCTTTTACAAATGATGACGACACACATTTTGGCATGCATTTTTTGAATTAGCAATTAGTTCTTAAAACTTCCCTTTAGTGAAACAGCTCCATTAATTATCACTGGCTTCTTTGTTGGGCCTTTGGGCCCACTTGAATAGCCAACAGCATATCAATTGGAAAACATTTTACTCAGGAACCCAAACTTGATGCAAATAAAGTTATTTTGTTTTCATTTTATGTTCCGTCACCTCAGCTTTTCGATCAGGACTATTAATTTTCGATACAATCCCAAGATAGTACTGATCATCTCGAGGCCAAACCTCAAAGTAGTTTCTTCTAAGATCTGTTAGGGAACGGATGGTGGATTATTGATAATCAGTTGATCAATTTTGTCCACTTTGTGCAATGCTTTGTTGGGTCATCGTCTATACATCGAATAATCTGTGTATTTTTCAGACCCGATGATTCCTCTTCCTAAAGGCTCAAAGAGAGAAGAGAGATGAGAGACTACTAGCAAGGTGTGGTAAAAGTTCATGTTCAGAGAAATATGTAGGGTGGAGAATAAAAAATGAGGAGCAAGAGCTAAAAGATAGTGCCCAACTAGAAGCCCTCTTGTAGACACCCCCATTTTGCTATACTTTAAAAAGCAAAAGATTTGATAGTTTGTCAAGTTTCGAGTTCGTATTCCACCTAAGATTAAGCATCTGTGCATTTTAGGATAGATTTTGCCTCGTTGAAGGAATTCTGAAGTTGATTCGTGATCCTGAAGGTTTCTAGGGTGTTCCAATGCTATTTAGAAGATGAAAATTCAAGTTTCCAACCAACTGAAAAAAAACCTGTTATTTTTAGAATTTTTGGGTTTTCCCTCATTTTTGCCCATTTTTACACTACAGGGGTATTTGGTCATTCCCGATGTGTCTCGTTTGACCCCCGAGTTATATTTGAGAAATTTTGAGTGATTTTACAAATTTTGAAAAAGCTGATATTTTTATAAACTCATAGGGCTTCCACATTTTCATCATCTTATGGATATTTCAATCATTTCTCATATATCCAAAACCATCTCGAGGGTACGGCTGATGGATTAGGAGTAATTTCGTAAAATTTGAAAAACCTGCTAAATTTAGATCTCTCAAGATTTTCTCTTACTCTTGCACTTCGAGGGTATTTTAGACATTTCCAACATATCATATTTGGTCCCTAAGTTGTGTCTAAGAAATCTTGAGTCCGTTCATACATTTTTGGAAATCTGCTATTTTTGGAATTTCTCAGGGTTTTTCCTAGTCTTGCCAAATTCTAGCACCTCGGGGTAATTTGGTCTTTTCCTGTGTAATTCTTTTGATCCCTGAAATATGTCTGAGAGATTATGAATGATTTCCTGAATTTTGAAAAACCTGCTAAATTTAGAATTTCTCAGGGGTTTCACTTAATTTGGAAATTCTAAGTGTTGAGGGCATTTTGGGTATTTTCAAGGGATACCAAATGATCCTGTTTAATATTGCTCACCGAAATGACCCAATTTTAAAAGTTTCTATTTTTGAAGTTTAATCACAAAGACTTTCCATTTTTAATTTTTTCCTTTAGGGGTGAACCAATCTGAGGGTATTTTGGTCGCATTTGGATGTCCAACAGTTAAATAGGGGCATTTTGGTCCGAAAAGTTATTTTCCAAACAAGATGGTTCGATCATGTGTGAGGGATGCACCATAAATGTCAAATGGGTTGGGTCCATATATAGAATGTTGAATTTAGAAAGATTTTATTGAATTTTTACGAAAAAACCCGAAACCCGTGTGAAATGGCCATGGGACTAAAGCCCGCAAAGATGGAGCTCATGTGGGTTCACCCCTATGGGTCAACCACCATGGTGGACGCCCCACATGGCTGACTCACATGAGTTGAGCACCCAACCTTGTGACATCATATCACAATGGTGACATCATATTTCTTAAAAGAAAAATAAAAAAGAATAAAAAAAGAAAAGAAGGAAAGAAGGAAAAGATAAATGATTGCTTAAAAATATTTTCTTCCAAAGAAGCAAAGTGGAATGAGAATAGCATGTCTTGATTGATAAGAAATTAAGATTTGAATCAAATCCAATTTGGAAAAAAGAAAAAAAGAAAGCAAGAGAGGAAAATTGGAAACAAGCCAAAAAATGGGAGCTCTCACATTGGAAACTATTATTTTTCTCTTAACTCTAGCTTTTTTATATAAAAATCAAAGCAAACTATCCTAGTAAGGAGCCAAAAAAAATCCAAATTCGTCATTTTTCTCTCCTCCAAAAAAAAAAGAAAAAAAGAAAGGAGAAAAAAACCTCTTCTCTCTTGAAGTGTGTTCATCTCTCTCAAGGGTTCTTCACAAAAGAGATTCTTGAATTCCCTTTTCTCCTTCAACAAATCACACATCAAGGATCTTCGGGGTGTTCTTTGGGTCTTCTTCATCATATAAAAGGGTGCGACAAAGCGTATACCTCGGATCTACGCACCCTAGAGACAATGAGCGCGATCAACGGTAGGTTCTTTAACTTTGTAATATCAAAAGTAGAAAAGCATGCTAGGGTTTTACTTTTGATAGATCAAATCAATGAATCTTTCCTTGAAATTCCAGTATGTTATAATATAGATTATAAGTTTTCAAAATTCAAAATTTCACCAAAAATTAATTTTTCTCCATTTAATAATGATTTTCTTTCATTTTTTATTCAATATTTATTTAAATCGGATTATCCAAGCAAGTGTTTGAAAACGTGGGTTTCTTTAAAAACTGATATTTTTTGGGATTTCTATAAATAAAATACTACTTGAAACTTAATTTCCAATCGCGGTTTGGCCGTTTAAATTTTCATTCTATTTTTTAAAAAATAACCCCGAAAGGGGTTATTTCTTAATGAACGAAGCCAAAAGTATATCAAACCATGTCCAAAATTTGCAAAATCTTGTTTCCAAACCAATTTTTTGATTTCCAGACCACCCAAAAAGTTTCGGATTTTTTTAAATTTTTTTAATCTGGTTTTAAATTATTTTAAATTTCGGCCATTTTTAATAAAAATCAAAAGGTTTTAAAAATTGATGAAACTCTCCAGAATTAATGCGCAATAATAAATTGAATTTCTTATGAAATTGTTTTTTCGAAAAAAGTTTTTTTTATTTGTTTTCTAATCGCTTCTTCGTTTTGCGTGTCGTAATTCTTTTTTATATATATTAAATTAATGAAATTTCAAATCTTTTTCCTACAAACCAGTAGTTTAGGCCATTAGAAGGTCAGTAAAAAAATTTCAAAAGATTTTACAAAGGTTTAATATGATTTCACAATTTTCTTTTAAAAAAACGGGTTTTAATTCCTAGGAAACGAAATCCCCTTTTTATTCAAAAATCAATTTTATGGAGGAGCAATAATTATTAGGTCTTGAAATTTTGACAGTAAATCATATAACCTATTTTATATCTATTGGAATTGGTACATGATTTTAGGATACCATTTAATCTACTCTTTAATTGATTCATTGATTTTATCCGAAGTTTGTGTGAATTTTAATTGGCATCAAATCTTGATAAACACCTTTGAAATTTTTACAGTAGTTTAATACCATGATTCTAATCTATATTGTAACAATTTTACTTGATTTGAGATTCGTATGCTATGAGTTGATTTGTTAATTTGTAATCTGACCTAAATTTTAGAAATTCAAAAATTGATAGCAAAACTTATTCCAAATTCATGAAACTCTTCCAGTAGTCTCAACCCATTCATATCTTGTTACTGAAAAAGTTACAATGAATTTAGAGTTCGATTGCTTAGGGTAACTGTGTAATCCTTGCAATATGGTCTTAATGTTAATAAATCACTACTTAATAGCAAATCAACACAAAAGTCAGTAAAAACTTCCAAAAAATCCTAAGTTTTCATTATATATTTAACCTTAAAAATTTTTGACACAAAAACCCTAGAGGTTATAGATTCCCTTTGTAAATTGATTATGTTGTGATGGTTTAACTGCCGAGATCGCATTCATAATCGTATACTAATTGTGATCGTTCTTGCATAATTTGAGCATGTAAATTATAGTATGTTTTTTGCTTCGAGGTCTACTGTCCACGAAAATCCTGAGAATTATGCCAGGCAATAATATACTATAATTTATGTGTTAAATTATACAAGGATTGAGAGCACGATGCCCTTCCATGGATGCAACTCAAGGCTGAAATTTGCCAACAATAGAGCCTTTGGTATTCCTTAGATGTTAGGAATCGAAAATCTTTGAAAAATTAAAAATTATTTACTTAATAAATTAAGATCATTTGATCAATGCTTTTGGGAACCGTTGGATAACGGTATCTCTTCGTAAGGACCTTTAGAACCAATTAGGGAATACATTAAAATTAGATCTTAGGATGCATGTCACTTAATTCGCAAATTAATATAGAGTTAAATGAGCCATTTAAAAGAAATTCAAAAGAGTTAACTTTTAGAATTGAAGACCGATTATCGGGCAGGAATGATGCATGTGGTGGTAACTCCCCATACCTTCCATTCTCGTGACCAGGTAACGAGTCTAGATTTCTGGTCAATTATGGGTCCTAGATCCCTCATCTAGGTGGCGACTCTATCACTCTCTTTTGTGTGGAATTCGGATTGCCTTAGTGATCCCAAGTTCACGAAAAAGATGAATTAAATCACACCTTGCTAAGCTCGGCGGCTTACTCCTGCCCTTATGGGTACTGGGCTGCACATTTCTTTGCACCCTATGGCTTGGTTGCTGCCTGCTTGGTTGGGTAATTAAAATCAATAATAAAAAGCACAAGCCATTCGCGTGGGTACGAGAGACCAAGAGAGAGCATGGCGGCTCGCGCCCCACCCCTCTCGCGGGATCGGGTCCCGTAGTTTGGCGACTCTGCTGGGGATCACCTAACTTCATTAAAATTTCAAAAGATAATTCGTTTGAATTTATTTAACTGGCTCATAAAAAACTCTATCTTATATCTTATACTTGTTAGATTAGTTTGTATATTTTATTTCCTCATCACATTTTACTCAAATGTAATCTAACAAAACCTGAAGGCATCATAGAATGCGTAAACTTATTGCACACACTTACATCACTTGCATCTAAACCATTGCATCTCACATGCACACACGTCCTATTTTAGGAACCCGGAGTGTTATCTTGTATGGTTGACTGGGATTTCATCACCTGGTGCCTCTGTGCTAGAGAAGCATTCCACTCTTAGCCTAGTACCTTTATGGTGCGTAAACAGATCTCTTGCTCACGTACTGATACGCCGGACACTGGTACAGTATATTGAGCACGGATTCGCATTAAGAAAACTCTTGGCCTTACCCCTAGATTACCCCACACATGCATATAGTATACGAACACACGTGCATCACGTGTGTGAGCTTAGATTAGGATATCTTATCCAATAGTGTCTAGATTAGGTCGTAGTCCATGTTCCAATGGCTACGATCGATTCTTAGGAACACTAACAAAGTCTTGAGTCGAGATCCTCTCTCCACTCCGCTAGATTAGGATTTGGGTTTGATGCCTTCAGGTAACACTGCTAAAATGTACGAAGATTAAAAAACTTTTCCTTTGGGAGTAGGATATAAATCCCATCTTTCCTAAGATCTCTTAGGATTAGCCATTCCTGATATACCCGTTGAAAGCAATCCTATGCAATCTCATCTTTTGATCGTGTGTCTATCATTCGCCTCTTGTGGGATTCGATTATGTCTTCATTCCCTTTCTCAATTGGCAGGAATTGTGTCTCAATCATTTGATTGTGTAATCTTGATGATCAGATCGTACTTGTACCCTTAGTCTCTTCTTACTTTAAGGGAAATATTTTTCAATAATATTTTGCTAAGTCCTTCAGAGTTCACTCTCATGATCCTTGAACTATGGGCATTTTCTTATACAATTTTATCATCATTGTCATGTTTTGGTCCTTTAGGATTCATCTTATTGTCCCAATTACTTGCTTACTCCATAATCTTTTTCAGTCATTAAGAAGAAACACTCCATGAATGTCAAGCTCATATACCTCGTGTTCATTGTTTCCATGACAGAAAGTTGGCACCATAGCTAAGTCTACCACTCCTTGGGTTCGGACTTCTTCACGGTTGGAGAGGAAATCTGTCTCTCCACCTCCCTCTGTGAGAACTCCGGCGTCCCCTTCTTTCTCCTCACCCATGGCAGAAAACCAAGAGAATCCTCCGCTCGCTATTGTTGCTGAAACTCTTGCCTTAGTTCTCCAGCAATTACAAGAGATCAAAGATAAAAATCAGGCCATCAAAGCCCAACTTGCTGAGAAACTCGGGCCATCGCCTTCTAGTTCTAAAGGTAAAGAGCCCATGCACTATACAGCTACTTCTGCAGCACCAGCCCAGCCAACGTTCATCCCTATCCCAGATAAAACTGAAGAAGAGTTTGAGAAAAAACAGTACAACGAAGATAACAGTAAACTTCCTTAATCGATGGTTGATAGGTCGGTTATGGAAAAATTGGACAGTCTAACCAAGAAGGTTCAAGATATGCAATGTCAAGATCAAGGAGGTTTCAATCCAAGTGACCTCACATTGTTCCCTGAAATCCGTCTCCCGGCAAACTTCCAGATGCTAGACTTCGACAAATACGACGGCATTGGTTGTCCCGTCACTCACTTCCATCATGTGTCAGCCTCAAGGCCTATCTCCCGAGGAAATGGCCCAACTATTTCCTGTTTCCCTCACTAAAGTTGCTAGAAGATGGTTCATGATCTTAGACAAAACCCGTTATAAGACATGGAAAGACATAGGGGAATAATTTATCAAACAGTTCAAGTATGATGATGGCACCGAGATCACCAGAAAAGATCTGGAGATGACCAAACAAGATACGAAGGAGTCTTTCCTAACTTTTGTGAAAAGATGGAGAAGGTTAGTGGCGCAGATGATGGAGCGCCCTTCTGAAGAAGAACAGGTCCAGATGATTATGAAGAATATATCCTCTCAGCTCCAATATCACATGTCTCTCCAATATTATCCGGATTTCAAACACTTCATCGTAGCAGGCACACAGATTGAGGAAGCTATGGCTCAAGGGGTATTTAACCGAAGTAACCCGAATACCAGAGAATTCAGGAAGCCTCCATCAGCTGAAATTAATAACCTTCCCGCTCTAAGCCTCAGCCTCCAAAACCTCAGAACCCCATGGTGATGGACTATACCCAACCTGCTGCCGCACCTCGACCACAGGCCCATACAGAATTTACCCCTCTCCCTCTTCCACCATCTGAGATACTCAAGGAGTGTCTAGCCTCAGGTCGCATAACCCTACCCGACATTAGGGCTCCTCCCAATCCTTTGCCAGCAAATTGGCGAGCAGATCAACACTGCGAATACCATAGAAATTCCGGCCATCTCACTGATAATTGCATTGCCCTAAAATTCAGAATCCAGAGGTTGCTCGACAATAGAGGCCTTGTGTTCGAGCCAAGACCCAATGCTACCAATAACCCATTACCTGGTCATGCAAACCCTGCTGCTGCTGTCAGTGCTATAACCATAGGAGACCCAAATTTTGATCCTCTCACTCTTATCTGTGCCTTAGAACCTACCTCTGAACGTCTGGTCAGATCCTTTTGAAGAAGAAGAAGATACGAACAGTGAAGATGTTCTAGTAGCTGCTATCCTGATGTGAACCAGCCTTTGCCGAGCCTCCAAAGCTAGACAGTTGCAGCGGTTAAAGTTTTAGTCATTTACTATTTTATGTTGAGTCAGTCATCATGGTCAGTACAATTGTTGAGTCCGGTCTTACAGTTCAAGGTCAATGCCTAGTCCAGGCAAGGTATCTTTTGTTTTTCTTTTTATTTAGAGTTGTGAATCCTGAGCATGTTCAGGATAGGTCGTCAGATGTAATAGCTTTTTCTTTAAATAAAATTTCAGTCATAATAGTTCATTTGTGTCTGTTTCTTAAGTATGCTTCTGATCTTAAAGTAAGACTCCCTCCTCGAGGACAAAATTGACGAAACTCCACTTGAGTCACAGCAATTACTTGAACAAGAGGAGGAGGGCCAATCCCAACCTTTCAAAGATGAAATTGAAGTGATAAACACTGGCACTGAAACTTTGATTCAGTGAAGGCCGATTGAAAATACATTACCCTCAGTGTAGTTAGTCAATCTTTGTCATTCTATGTTCACTCCTTCAGGGCTGCTCAATCCTTTGAGTAGTGCCTTTTATCTAAGTTTTCTCTTTAGAAAGAGTCAATCGTCGTTCTTATGTCCAAATGATGCAACTGTCTTGCCTCGGCAGCTCCCTGCGATCGTATGAAAGAGCTCGGTAATCTAGTCAAGCAGCCTCATTTCAAAGAAGATCAACTCAGAAAAATTCAGAAGTAGAAACATCAGAAAGCCCAGCTTCCGTAAAAATATCATACCCCAGGAAGGCACCTTAAGCTTGGAAGAGCCTCATATGCAATGGTGGTTGAGCCAATTTCTCAGAAAGATGAACCATTAAAATTCAGAATCTCCTTCCAGTTAGTTAAATACTATCCTGGTCAAAAAATATTTATCTAAACACCTGTCAAGAGGCAAATCCCACTTTTCCATGATTATATCCAAGAGAGCCGTTATTCTAGATTACCAATTTCAAGTATCTTATTCAAGGTTTCAGTTATCAAAATCCCCAGAAGACAAGACCAGCAGTCTCTTTGAGAAAAATCTTGTTGAAGTTTCATAAAAGTGTTCCTAATCCATTCTTGTTAGTAATGGTTCTTCGTTCCTAAGGTTTGCCGTTTCATCATTTGTCAAAGTCCTAGTTTCCAATATCTTTGTCGGGCACGATCTATAATATCCCCGATTTCATTGAGTTCAAAAAATCAAAAATTCATCAAATCCAATCTTACGTCAAATTCAAGTTCATGAAAAATCTCTAAATTCTTCGTTGTTGAATTCATCAATCAAAGCTATCTCGTTTCTTTGAGCCCGTTTGGGAACGGTGCCTCTTTTCTCGAGTCCATTTGTGAATGGTCTCGTCTTCTCCTTGAACCCGTTTGTGAACGGTGTCTCTTTTCCTCAAGTCCATTTGTGAATGGTCTCATGTCTTCCTTGAGCCCGTTTGTGAACGGTGCCTCATTTCTCGAGTCCATTTGTGAATGGTCTCATATCCTCCTTGAGGTCGTTTGTGAACGATGCCTCATTGTCTGAGTCCATTTGAAAATGGTATTTTCTCTTTGAACATCATATAAATGTGATGTCTCATTCCTTGGAATTCGTATAAATACAATATTCCATTGTCCCTGAGTTATCCTTGAGCATCATATGAATATGGTGTCTCATTTTTTGGAAATCCGTATAAGTACGTCATTTCATTCTCCCTGAGTCCATTTGAAAATGGTCTTTTCTCTTTGAACATCATATAAATGTGATGTCTCATTCCTTGGAATTCGTATAAATACAATATTCCATTGTCCCTGAGTTATCCTTGAGCATCATATGAATATGGTGTCTCGTTTTCTGGAAATCCGTATAAGTACGTCATTTCATTCTCCCTGAGTCCATTTGAAAATGGTCTTTTCTCTTTGAACATCATATAAATGTGATGTCTCATTCCTTGGAATTCGTATAAATGCGATATTCCATTGTCCCTGAGTTATCTTTGAGCATCATATGAATATGGTGTCTCGTTTTCTGGAAATCCGTATAAATACGTCATTTCATTCTCCCTGAGTCCATTTGAAAATGGTCTTTTCTCTTTGAACATCATATAAATGTGATGTCTCATTCCTTGGAATTCGTATAAATACGATATTCCATTGTCCCTGAGTTATCTTTGAGCATCATATGAATATTGTGTCTCGTTTTCTGAAAATCCGTATAAATACGTCATTTCATTCTCCATGAGTCCATTTGAAAGTGGTCTTTTCTCTTTAAACATCATACGAATATGATGTCTCTTTTCCTTGGAATTCGTATAAATACGATATTCCATTATCTCTGAGTTATCTTTGAGTATCATATGAATATGATGTCTCATTTTCCTTGGCATTCGTATAAATACGATGTTCCATTATCTCTGAGTTATCTTTGGACATCATATAAATGTGATGTCTCATTTCCGTGGAATTCATATAAATGCGTTGATTCATTCTCTCCAGGTCCATTCGAAAATGGTCTCTTACTCTCTTGAGCACCGTACAAATACGATATCTCATTCTTCCATAGTCTATTAAAAAATAGTCTCTTATTCTTCTTTGGGATCCATAAAAATATGGTTGTTCATTCTTTGGGAAACCATACAAAGTCGGTGTCTCATTCTAATATCTCATTCCTTGTGAGCCTGTACAAATACGAGGCCTCATTCTTGTTGAATCCATTCGAAATAATATCTAGTGTCCTTTGAATCCATATAAATATGTCTGAGCTCATTCAAAAATGATGCTTCGTTTTCATTAAAAATCTTTCGAAAGTCATCCATTATTCTCTCTAAGACCATTTGGGAATGGCGTCTCATTTCCTCGGAAACCGTTCAAAAACGGTATTCCTTTTTCCCTCCAAAAATCCGTTTGAAAATGGTATCCCATTCCTTCATTGCTCGTTCGAAAACGGCGCCGCATCATAATCATCTTTTGTTCTGGATTGCAAGATTTTTGCACCCAGAATAAATCCGATTCTCTGTTATTCTAAACTGTCATCTCATGGTGTTTAGAGTAAATGATTTTGATATATGTTCAAATTCTATGATTTCATCTAGGGTCTTGCATTATGTTAGGTTGCATTGTGTCTAGAGAGTCCTTTGTCGATCAAAGCTACGCAAAATGGCACTGTCACTTTTGCTTTGGTGTTCGATGACTACGTCATCTCTACTAAAGAGGGGCATCTGTAGACACCCCCATTTTGCTAGGCTTTAAAAAGCAAAAGATTCGGTAGTATCATCAATTTTTATATCCGTATTCAGCATTAGATTAGGCATCCATGCTTTTTAGAGTAGATTTCATTTCATTATGAGAGTTTTGAAGTTGATTCGCAATCCTGAAGGTCTCTAAGGGGTTCCTTTGGCCTCTCAAAGATGAAAGTTCAAGTTTCCAAGCAAATGAAAAAACCTGCTATTTTTAGAATTTTCAGGGTTTTCCTCATTTTTGCCTATTTTGTACTGCAGGGGTATTTTGGTCATTCCCGATGTGTCTCGTTTGACCCCCGAGTTATATTTGAGAAATCTTGAGTGATTTTATAAATTTTGAAAAAGCTGCTATTTTTAGAAACTCATGGGGCTTCCACATTTTCATCATCTTATGGATATTTCAATCATTTCTCATATGTCCAAAACCATCTCGAGGGTACGGCTGATGGATTATGAGTAATTTCGTAAGCTTTGAGAAACCTGCTAAATTTAGATCTCTCAAGATTTTCTCTTAGTCTTGCACTTCGGGGGTATTTTAGACATTTCCAAACATATCATATTTGGTCCCTAAGTTGTGTCTAAGAAATCTTGAGTCCGTTCATAAATTTTTGAAAATCTGCTATTTTTGGAATTTCTCAGGGTTTTCCCTAGTCTCGCCAAAATTCTAGCACCTTAGGGTAATTTGGTCTTTTCCTGTGTAATTCTTTTGATCCCCGAAATATGTCTGACAGATTATGAATGATTTCCTGAATTTTGGAAAACCTGCTAAATTTAGAATTTCTCAGGAATTTCGCTTAATTTGGAAATTTTAAGTGTTGAGGGCATTTTGGGTATTTTCAGGAGATACCAAATGATTCTGTTTAATATTCCTCACCGAAAAGACCCAATTTTAAAAGTTTCTATTTTTGAAGTTTGACCACAAAGACTTTCCATTTTTAATTTTTCCCTTTAGGGGTGAACCAATCTGAGGGTATTTTGGTCGCATTTGGATGTCTAATAGTCAAGTAGGGGCATTTTGGTCCGAAAAGTTATTTCCCAAAAAAGATGGTCCGATCATGTGTGAGGGATGCACCATAAATGTCAAATGGGTTGGGTTCATATATAGAATGTTGAATTTAGAAAGATTTTATTGATTTTTTACGGAAAAACCCGAAACCCGTGTGATTGGTCCATTGGGCTAAAGCCCGCAAAGATGGAGCTCATGTGGGTTCACTCATATGGGTCAACCACCATGGTGGGCGGCCCACATGGTTGACCCACATGAGTTGAGCACCCACCTTGATGATGTCACAATGGTGACATCATATTTGTTAAAAGAAAAATAAAAAGAATAAAAAATGAAAAGAATGAAAGAATGAAAAGATGAATGATTGCTTAAAAAGGTTTTCTTCCAAAGAAGCAATGTGGAATGAGAATAACATGTCTTGATTGACAAGAAATTAAGATTGGAATCAAATCCAATTTGGAAACAAAAAAGAAAGAAAGCAAGAGGGGAAAATTGGAAACAGGCCAAAAAGGGAGCTCTCATATTGGAAATTGTTATTTCTCTCTTAACCCTAACTTTTTTTTATATAAAAATCAAAGCAAACAATCCAGAAAAAAATCCAAATTCGTCCATTTTCTCTCTCCTCCCAAGAAAAAAAAATTTCTTTTCTCCCTTGAAGTGTGATCTCTCTCTCAAGTGTTCTTCAAAAAAAGAATTCTTGAATTCCTTCTTCTTCTCCAAGGCATCATACAATCAAGAATTATTTGAGTGTTCTTTGGGTCTTCTTCATCATAAAAAAGGGTGCGACAAAGCGTATACCTCGGATCTACGCACCCTAAAGTCAAGGAGCGCGATCAACGTGGTGGAAATAAATAAAAAAGCAAAGAAAGAAAGGGAAGAAAGGACGCAGGATCGAGCGTCGGCGAGATTTTTCGGAATTTTCGGCTTTTGGATTCGGCGAGGATCTCCATCACAGGTAGGTGCACTATTCTCAGATTTTTCTATGATTATTTGGTATTCTTTATATATTTTTGCATGGTTTTTAGCATTTAATTGAATTTAATTCGATATTATATGTGTGTGCATGATCTACATGAGTGTTTCAATTCTGATTCGTCCCAAAATTTAATACACTGATCTATTTAAATAGACTAAAATAACCATCGGATCGGATCGGACATTGAATCAAACGATTTTGAAAATTTGAGTGAAGAGTGGAATTTCATTTAAAATAATGGCTGAGAAATTACAAAAGTTGAAAAAATAGCTATCTCAGGATGATTTGTTTTGTGGAATTTCAAATTTTTCTTGTGTTCATCACATCAGAACAAGGTTAAAGGACATTTTCCGGAGTCGTAATTTTCACGAAAATCGTGTTTTAAAAATAGAAAACTCTTCAAAAATATCTTTTTGACGAAGAAAAATAAAATATATACTACACAGATTCCAAAATTAATAAAATTTTGTGGAAAAATAATATGATACTGATAAATTCTACCATGAAGTTTTGAGAAATTTTGGATTTTTTTTATATATTATTTAATGTTTTCTTTGAAAATTATCAGATTTTGTGAGAATTTTTACTGACATCAGATCACAATTAAAATTCTCAACATTTTTACAGTAGTCTTATATTTCATATTTCTTGCTGCTGTAAAATTTCAAGTGATTTGGATTTTGTTTCCTACGGGTTGTAGTGTAAATCCATAATCTGGTCTTAAAATTGAAAAATCCGAAATTGGTAGTAAATGGTTTTTAAAATTCATGAAAATCTCACAACATGCTATGTTTACCCATATCTTATTTGTGTAGAAATTTCAATGAATTTAGATTTCTATTTCTAGTAGTTTCTGTGTTATTTTAACAATCTGGTCATATTATTGTTAAATCAAAATTAAATAGGAGCTTAATGTAAAAATCTGTAAAACTTTTCCAGTAAGCTACATACATTCCCATTTTGCTGCTGTAGAAATTTCAATCCATTTCGAATTCGTTTGCAATAAATTCACTTGTAAAATCACTCATGCGGTTTAAAATTGATAAAATCCACTCAAAATTGAAATTAATTAAAAATCATTATCAAAATTTCTAAAGAACCTTAAATTTTTGTTACATATTAATTCTTTAATCCATTGAAACAGAAATCTTAGGATCTTTAGATTTCCCTGGTAAAATGGCCAGTGCATCCATAATCGTATCTCAATTGCAACCGATCTTTGACAATTTGAATATTTAAGCTATAGCATGTTATTGGCTCCGAGATTACTGTCCACGGAAATCCTGAGATATGCCAGACAATAAGGTGCTATAACCTAAGTATTAAATTACACAAGGAAAGAGCGCACGATTCCCTTCCTTGGATGCCATTCGAGGCCGAAATTGGAGAACCCTAGAACCTTTGGTATTCCTTAAATGTCCAGAAACCGAAAATTCTTGAAATCTAAAAATAATTAACTTCAAGAACTTGAATCAATTTATCTCGTGTCTTTCGGAACCATTGGATTATGGTTTTCGATATAAGAACCATTAGAGCCCAACTTAGGAACACTTATGTCAGGTCGTGTCCTAGGTCTTAGGGAGTCTTAGGTTTTAGGGAGTCCTAGAGTTAGAAGTCCAGCCTTATCACGGACGTTTGCTATGGATAGCAACCGTGCCATAGGTATAGTTACACTAGTCACCCAAATTTTCCCTAGGACAAGCCTAGTTACCTAGGATGTAGGTTAACCTGCATTAGTCTAAGGGACAACTTGCACTTAGATAGGATCATATAGCATCTTAGATGAAATCCTAGGATAATAAAATCTTCAACTTGAATTAAATAACTTCTCTTAAAACTGTTGAAACAGTCAATCCAGTCTAGATCGGTGTCTTAGTTGAGTTAGGCATAAGTAGCTTAGCTTAGGTGCACCGAACTACGTCGACTCTGATCCCAGTGAGGCTTGGGTACGTAGGCAGCTTGGATGTCTGATGGCATACCAACCGCGAGTCGGCTCCACAACAAATTGTGGGGTTTTGTATATTAATTTTCTTGTAAATTCTTAATTAAATCACTTAGGATTTTCCATGAAATTAGAATTTTAGGAGAGCTTTCACCTAGATTGAATCCAGACAAATTAAGAAATCAAGATACACATTTAGGATTCACACTGAAATTAGATCATATGATGCATGTCACATAATTCGCATAATAACAAAGAGTTGAATGAGCCATTTAAAATAAATTTAAAAGAGTTAACTTTTGGAATTGAAGACCGATTATCAGGCAGGAATGGTGCATGTGGTGGATAACTCCCCATACCTTCCATTCTTGTAACCAGGTAGCGAGTCTAGATTTCTGGTTAATTATGGGTCCTAGATCCCACATCTAGGTGGCGACTCTGTCAGTCTCTTTTGTGTGGAATTCGGATTGCCTTAGTGATCCGAAGTTCACATAAAAGATGAATTAAAATCAATAATAAAAATGCACATGCCAATCGCGTGGGTACGAGAGACCAAGAGAAGGCGTGGCGGCTCACGCCTCACCCCTCTCGCGGGATCGGGTCCCACATCAAAATACTCATTTGGATGCTCCCATCAAAACTGATTGGAGCCTTTTCTCGCCGCAATCCAATTGGAGTGCAGCAGTTATTTTGCTACATCTCTTTGTGGATTGTCTTGCTCCGATCAAAACATTAATGGTAGTTTGGATGATTAATTGTTTGCTAAGGCATTGGATCTTTTTTGCCAGAATTCAATCTTGAAGCATCACTATCTATCGACACTAGACATGGATATGAAGTCTGATACTCTTGATTACTGGCGGATATTCTTCGGCGCTGCAAAATCACATATCTTTGATGTGATCGAGTTTGCGATTACTATCGCAGCATCTGATTATCCAAAGGAGTTACGAATGCGGAGAGATAGAATTGCCGAGAAGCTCTACTCATTTCAAATTCCTCAGAGTTTTGGCTGCGATCACGTCAAGCCAACAGTTTCAGAAGTGGATGATGGTGTGTTTAACGGTGGTTTTGGTATGGATGGTGGTTTTGAGGGAGCTGTGTTTGGTGGGAAGACGAGCGAAGTGAATAGTAGACCGACCGAGGGCAGTGACATTCCGTTTGATGATCAGTTGATCAATTCCATCTGCGAGGAGATTGAAGACATGGGTCAGATTGTTGGGGAGGTTCTGAGGATCAAAGAGATTCTTAGCAATAATCAGGATGAGGTTGATCTCCAATTCCCTTTTGCCCATTTGTATATATTTGTGTCTATTTCTTATGTTGGTTCTGTTAGTAGCGCTTTGGTGATCATTTTATTAAAATATACAATTGATTATGAATTCTCTGATTTGTTGCTTGGTTATATATATATATATATAGTTGTTTAATTGAGAAGAAAATTATATATAATATGAATTATGTGAGTTGTTACTTGATTATAGTTGATCTGATGAGAAATTTCTTGTTTAATTTGGGGGTTTATATTTGTATAATTTTAAGATCCGTTTTCTGCAGTGTTATTCAATCTGTTTTCTCGTTTATGGAGATATTAGGATTAGATACTATTTCCTTTATATAAAGTAGTAACAGTGTATACAACTCAATTCAACTCAACAAAGCCTTTGTCCCAAACTAGTTGGGGTCGGCTAAATGAATCCTTTAGAAAAAATTTCATGAAGAAGGTGGAAGGAATCTACCCGGCTCTAATCATTTTATCCTATCCAAGGTCATGTTCTCTGTTATGTTCCAAGCTATCAAGTCTTTCCTCACTGTTTCTACCCATGTTGTTTTCGGTCTGCCCCTATCTCTTTTTACTCCATCAATTTGGCACGAGTCGCCTCTTCTCACCGGAGCATCCACAGGCCTACGTTGAATATGTCCAAACCATCTTAAGCGGTGCTCTCTCATCTTCTCCCCAATTGGTGCCACTGCCACCCCCACCTTTTTATAAATGTTTTCATTTTTAATTCTATCTAACCTTGTGTGGCCGCACATCCATCTAAGCATTCGCATTTCCACTACACTCATCTGCACATGTTGTTTGGATTATATTCATTTTTTATTCTATCTTACCTTCTCATGTGTTTGGATTATAAGGTTTTTTAGTAATGATTTTAATTGATGTTTGATTAATATATTATTTATAGGTGTTAGTAGATAGTATTGCTCTTTTTTATTATTATTACTTTTTTACTTCTCTGGGATTTGATTTTGATTGGAGTTTCTTTCTTTGTTGTTGTTTACAGTCCGATGATGTACTGTTTGGGTCTTTGAGGAGACTTCAGCTGATGACGCTGTCTGTGGAAATTTTGAAGGTTCGAATTGGATCTTTTCTTATTGAAATTACTTTATAATTAAGTTCCAAAAAGCATGAATTTATGCATGCAATTTCAAATTAATGGTGATGTGCAAAGCTGAGTTTTTCATTGGAAATTTACCATTTTCTCTCATGAAACGGAGATTGGCAAGGCTGTTAATAACTTTTGCAAGTGTCGGTCAAAGAGGATTCGTCAGCTTGCCCGCGTTCTTATTGAGTATGTTTTCTTTTGCATTGCTGGAAATTCATTGAAATCTTTACCTCTTGCTTGCATATTCATTTTGATTTTCTTTTGTCGGTTAATACCTTCATTTAGTAATTGGATATCAAATGTGGTTGTTAGTAAGGGAGAAGACCCATAACAGACTCACTCCTGTATCTTATATATTTATTGATGGCTTTTTTCTGTGGGGTTTAGTTTCCTTCATATTTATGAAATGGATTAGCAAACCCATTTTTCTTCTTAGAACATTATCATTCTCTTCTATATTGCTGTATATGTATGTGTTGATTTTTTATGTGAAAAAAGTCTTTTTGTAATTCAAACTTACAATGGGGTGTTTTTAGTCATTACATGTATGCTTTTGGGCTTCCCTCCAAAAAGACTAAAGTCATGAGAAAACTTTAGTCCTAGATGGGAAGTGTGAGAGGATGAGAGTGGCCATATATATATATACTTTCACTCTCTTAACCTTGTGAATAAGCAAGAGGTCATGGGGATCCTACGCGCACGGATCGCCCACTTGGGTCCGGTGGGCTTTTGATCTTACCACACGCGCGCGCCGCTCCGCTCGGCCGGCCGCGCGCGTAGACCTAATGCTTTTCTTTTTATTTATTTAATTTTTCCTTTTAACGGTCAAGAATTTATTTATTTTTGTATTAACTCTTTTTTTACATTTTGAGATTCCTTAATCGTGGTTTAGTGACCGTTTGGAAAGCGTCTCTCACGCACTTAAAGAGTGCGACGTTTCACCCTAACGTGTCGATTACCTTTCTAAATAAATTGGTTTTAGAGAAAACATAAAGAGATCATTCACGGATTCTTCTTCCGCTCTTTCTCTTCTCTAGTTTTCTCTCTGGTTTTCTGCTCAAGGCTTCTGGCAAATATAAGCGAGTTCTTAGGCATCCGGGCTGCGTGAGTGCACACCCCTGGAGCGAGAGTTGTTGTATCCTGGAGGCATACGCCGAGACGCCCATCTGCACCGTTGATTTGTCATAGTGGAGGCGAGATTTGCCTTAAGGACAGCGAAGATTCTTGGTGCCTCAACTCGATAAGTGATCTAACGATTTCTTTTTCCTTTACAGATTATTATTGCAGAAAATAGTATTATTGATCTCTGTCTTCAAGTTGTGAGATTAATTTGTTATAAGGTGTTCTCGAATCCTAAATTACAGATTTGCACATCAACTTTTCTAACAGTATATAGCTTTCCAGATCCTCTTCATCTTGCATTGTCTTCGGGATACCACACCCATTCTTGGTTTCTAAATAGATCAATGATTCTCATTTCAATTTCTTAATATCTTTTCATGATTTCAAGGCATGAGTAGGGTTTCATTTTTTTGTATGAAAAACTTGATAGACTCTTATACTTTTGTGACCACCTTAGCCTGAAGCTTTTGTCAATTCAAGTGCATTACCACATGTCAAGGCAACGAGTCCTAGTCTTGGCCTTGGAGCATGACTTCATAGCAGTGAAGCTTTTTCGGTTTCTCATTAATCTACAAATAGTTTCTAAGTCTATTTTCAAATATTTTTTTAAGTGGATGAAATATGATCAACATAACACTTTATATTTCTTTAGTAGTGAGCCATAGATTGATGATTTGATTGAATTTTCCTTATTTTAATCTATTAAATAGTCAAAACATATTGTTCTTTTCTGTAATTGTTGGCCAATACTTACAACCTGAATTATTTATTGTCTCTTGTAGTGGGTGGAAGAATATGGTGGATGAATGGTTAAATGCTTCAGTTGCTAATGAAGGTAAGAATTCATACTGCGTGTTGTAGTTGGTGGACGTGTTTATCTATTCTCCAGTTCTACTTCTAACTCAATTTTGTAAAAGTTCTGAATATGTTTATGTTCTGAAATAGCATACCAATGGCATACTCAATTGACTTGAATTTATGATTGTAGGAGGTTTGCCAGATACTGTGAATCTTTCTATTGTGGATGAAGGTGGTCTCCCCTGTCCCCCTCTGGATGAAGGGCTTTCTTGACTAATTCCTTTGAGCGATCTCAGGTAAATTACTTATGATACAGATAATTGATTTTTCCCTCTTCAAAGTAAAGGAATATCCTACTTGATTTTATTCTTTCTCTAAAAGGATGAACTGACTTAGCTCTTTATTTGTGTTTCTCCTATGTACCAATCCAAAGTTCTTTGACGGCATGGATGATGATGGAAGTGAGTTTGTTAAACCCATGTCAGTAAATCATACCCCCGATAGGAAGCCACAAAATCCGCATGAGGCAAACGTACCAAAGGAAGATAAGAACAAGTTGAGAAAACAAAAAATCATTAACAAGCAATCCAAGCCCTCAAGCATTGAATCGAGACCAGAGAGGCCACCAAATCTAAGCTCGGAGCATACAGCTAAGGGAGATGCAATGTTACAACAACGGTCAGACCTGAATCCAGTTCAAAAGAAGCAGCAGAACAGTTTGCAGGATGTAAGTATTACACAATGCCATGTCATCTGGCCATTAGCAGGCTATAAATTTATTTAGTCAAACCATTACACAGTTTTTGAGTTCAATCATCAGTACATCTGATCTCTGAATCTTGTTTTCTAGAAATCGAAGTATTTGGATGAATCGTCGATCCTAGTGAAGCTCAAGGCTACGAAGAGAAAACTTCAAGAAGGGTACCAACAAGCAGAGAATGGTATGTTAGCCTATGATTTATGCGATCCCTATTGTTTTCTGCACCTTGTGAGTCAGATTGATCTAACAGCCATTGTAATTTCCTTTGTGACAGCGAAAAAGAAACGAACAGTACAGTTCATGGAGTTGCGTTATCTTCCAAAGCAGGGACTCGATCATATGGACTCCAACTCTATATCTAAAACCATTACTCAAATGGGCGATTGTTATCTTTTTGAGTTGGCCCGTTTTTGGCATCAACTCTATTCGACGTTTCCAATTTCCCGTAGTTTCTCTGGGGCCTTCATAGCCAGTTTGGTCTTGTTGACATAACATATGTATAGAATAGGCCCCATTTACATCATGTATGTACATAGACAGCACTAATCAAGTGCACTCTCATATCATGACACTTCATTGTATCTCTTTTTCAATATCAATGTATAAACATTTTGCATCTTTTTCACATGCAGTTCATCATTCAAAAATTCAAATCCTCGCTTCCTGCCCGTGGCCTCCTAATTCAGTTCAAGCCATTTTTTCTTCTTCTATGATTTATGTTCGCTATCTTGGTCGCACTTCCATGTTTGGGAAGTGAGAAACTTCTCTCACATTGCTTAGAACTGTTTCTGCTTAGCTTCTTTATTGTTTTCTTTGTCCAGCTGGGTGTTGATTTGTAAGAATTAATTATCTTCTTCTTGATTGATCTTTCATTTAGTTTTTACAGTGAGTGCGTGTGCTGAAATTTAATGGTTTTGGTTCTTCAAATTATGTGATCTCTATTTTTCAACAAAATCAAGAGGCAATGACCTAATGTATAAAAAAAAGGGTGTTGAGACTTGGACTGGTATTTCTATTCATTGGTTCTTTACAAATTTTCTTAGATTTTGGGCATGTAATTTCTCAAATGATCTGATACCTGAATTATGCTTTTTTGGTGTTAATCATGATGATTAGTGATGTGCTTAGCAGAGGGAGGGAGGAAGATAAACTAGCAGTTAACACTCACAAAAAATGTGAAATTAGATGATATCTCAGTTGCATGTAACTAAATGCAGCCATTTTAGTAAAACAAAAATAAATAAATAAAACATAACTGGTAGTGATGTTGTGGGTTCAAACTAATTAAATGTTTATACTTTACAATAAAATAGATGTACAGAGATACTATATGGTGTGTGGGCATTAAGTCAAATATTTTTTCAAAGCATGCAGTGGGACCCACTTCATAGGATGACCCAAATTAAACGCTAATTAATCGGGCTACAACGTAAATAGATAGTATCCATAGGATGATCCTAACCCTCCGATCTACAGTGGTTCCAATAATGTGCAGTCCCTCTACAGATCATAGGGTTAGGATCAATTCTACGAAAATGATTTTCAAGGTACAACCTATTTACATCATGGCCTAGTAAATGAGAGGTTTGGATCATCCTATGAAGCGGGCCCCACTATACTTTTTAAAAAATTCGGGGACTTTACGCCCCCACCATTTGCAAATTATTGAAGTCACCCGATGGGAGTAGATTTTGATGCATATCCATAGTAACTATCTGATTTTAATTTCTTGGCCCTCTAAGTAGAAAGGCTGTGCCCTAAAAATCTATGATCTTAACCCTCTGATTCGTGGAGGTTGGTATGAATGTATGATTTGTTTTTTGAATTTTCTGTGTTGCCCCATTTTACACTAGATATATTGGATGGTTAGGATTATCCTATGGAGATGATTCATGGAACAAATGAACGATTTAGATCATCCAAATTAGTAGGCCCCACGCAGACATAATATATCATTTTCCAAATTAGAGGCGTATTCACACCCTTTTTTTACTTGGGACAGCCCCCTCAAGTGTAGAAGGGTAGTCATAAATACACTACAGGGGGTTGTTCCAAGTGAAAAGACGGGTGAAAATATCACTTCCCCTCTAATTTATGTTTGCTTTTCTATGGTAACAAATTCGTAGAAGCCTTGTACTAATAAGTAAAATAACGAGTAGAGTTTCATTTCGCTCAAAAGCCAAAACTCTCGCCCATTGAAAATTAGAACGAAAATAACGTCAAATTTTTCTTAACGAACTGATAAGGGTATTTTTCTCATTACAGGCAATATCTATTTTTACCAAAAAGGAAACATGCATGCGTGAATGTCAAGTCATTTATCTCCATTGGTATATAAAAGCAGCCAAAACTAATCAAACCTTCTATTTTCAGTCCCCCAAGGTATTCATTATTCATTCCCTTCTCCTGAATTATAAAGTAGAGATAGAGAGATACTAAATTTACTGGGTTTTTTTTTTTTTTTTTTGACATTTTCCGATCGATCGGCATTCTAAAAAACCATCTCAGTTCTAGTAAAACCCAGTTTCTATTTTCGATCAGAACCGTGAAAATATTAATATTTTCCTTGTGGGTCGGTTGCTAAAGGGTTTTTTTTGGCTATAATCCAATAGGGAAAAATACTCTCCAAACATCTCTTGGGGGATTGTCTGATAGTCTGGATTGTTCACTTAGGCATTGATTATTTTTTGCCAGAATTCAATCTTGAGGCATCACTGTCTATTGACATGGATACGAAGTTCGATACTCTTGATTACTGGCGAATATTCTTCGGCGCTGCAAAATCAGATATCTTTGATGTGATCGAGTTCGCGATCCTTGTCG
This sequence comes from Tasmannia lanceolata, assembly GCF_043159265.1. NCBI lineage: Eukaryota > Viridiplantae > Streptophyta > Magnoliopsida > Canellales > Winteraceae > Tasmannia > Tasmannia lanceolata. The sequence goes on along the minus strand of NW_027518684.1, from coordinate 27,273,034 downwards.
CGGCATCTGATTGTCCAAAGGAGTTCCAAACACGTAGAGATAGAATTGCCGAGAAGCTCTACTCATGTCAAATTACTCATGGTTTTGGTTGCGATCATGTCGATCCGGTAGTTCCAGAAGAGAATTATGGTGAGTTTAAGGGTGGTTTTGGTGTTGATGGTGGTTTTGAGGGAGCTGTGTCTGATGGGAAGGTGAGCAAAGTGATTAGTAGCTCGACCGAGGGGTTTGATGATCAATCGATCAATTGCATCTACGAGGAGGTGGATGCACTGATTGCGGAGATTGAAGACAAGGGTCAAATTGTCGGGGAGGTTCTGAGGATTAAAGAGGTTCTTAGCAATAGTCAGGATGAGGTTGATCTCTAATTCTCTTGTGCCCATTTGTATATGTTTGTGTCTATTTCTTATGTTGCTTCTATTAGTAGCTCTTTGGTGATGATTTTATTAGAATACATGATTGACTATGAATTCTTTGATTCATTGCTGGGTTATATACAGTTGATTAGACGAGAAGAAAATAATATATAATATGATATATGTGAGTTGTTACTTGATTACAGTTGATCTGATGAGAAATTTCTTGTTTGGGAGATTTATATTTGTAGCATTTTCAGAAAAGTTTTGTGCAAGGTTATTTAATTATTGTTTTTATTGTGGGGATATTATGATAAGATATTGTTGTTTCCTTTATATTACTAATGGTGTTTGATTAATACCTTCTCTTGTGTGTTTAAATTATGAGTTTTTTTTTTTTCAGTAATGATTTTAAATGATGTATGATTTATATATTATTTATAGAGGTGGTGTTATCAGATAGGATTGCTCATTTCCCACTTTTATGTGATTTGATTTTGATTAGAGTTTCTTTCTTTGTTGTTGTTTACAGTCTGATGGTGTACTGTTTGAGTCGTTGAGGAGGCTTCAGTTGATGGAGCTATCTGTGGAAATTTTGAAGGTTCGATTTAGATCTTTTCTTGTTGATCTTATTTTATAATTAAGTTTGGAAAAGCATGAGTATGTGGATCAGTTTCTAGTTCATGGTGATTTGCAAAGTTAAATTGTTTATTGAAAATTTACCATTTTCTCTTAGGAAACGGAGATTGGGAAGGCTGTTAACATTTTCCGGAAGCGTGGGACAGAGAAGATTCGCCAGCTTGCACGTGTTCTTATCAAGTATGTTTTCTTTTGCATTGCTAGAAATTCATTGACATCTTTAGTGCTTGCTTGCGGGCTTATTTTGATTTTTTTTATTTGTGTTGGTTAAAATATTCTTTAGTAGTTAGATATCATATGTTATAGTTATAGTAAGGGAGAAGACCCATAACAGACCCTCCCTTATTTCTTTTGTGTTTATTGATGGCATTTTCTAAGTGGTTTATTTTCCATCATATTTATGAAATGGATTAGCATATCCATTTTCTTCTTTATACACCCGACTCATATAGGTGTACAATGACTTTCTTAAATATCTCTTGAATGACCTACAAATCATTTTCTAATATATTGATATAGTTGTTTTCATTTAGGTGATCATGTTTGTGTTGTGAAAAAATATTTTTTTTCTTAAATCTATAAATTTAGAGATTTTTGGTGTGAAAATTTGTTGTTTTCTACAATTTTTTAAATGAGTCATTATCCATGCTAAAAAATATAAATCCAACCCGACCCGACAAGAGAAACTATCTCGGGTAGAGTCGGGTGTTTGAATCTCGGGTTTTCCCATAAAAAATTAGACTCAACCCGAGATAATTTCTTGGGTTGGTTAGGGTTTTGGAAAACCCGACCCGCACGACCCGAGTTGCAACCCTAGCCACAGGTCAAGGCATGGAGTTCCTAGCTCTAACCTCTAAGCCATGGAGCTTGTATTCATAGCAATTTTTAGTTATCTTCAAATAGTTTATATGCCATGTTCAAATATATTTTTTCATGGATGGATTAGCCATTAGGGTACGTAGAGCACTTCAGATTTCTTTAGTAGTGACCTATAGTTTGATGGACTGATTGAATTTTCCGTAATTTAATCTAAAACATATTGTTCTTTTTGTAATTGTCAGCCAATACTTAAAGTCTAAACTATTTATTGTGTATTGCAGTGGGTGGAAGAAGATGGTCGATGAATGGGTTAACGCTACGGAAGCTATTACAGGTAGGAATTCTTTATTTGTGTTGTACAAGTTATGAATATTTCTTGGAGTTATTGCATACCAATGGCATACTTAGTGGACTTAAATTATTGAATGTAGGAGGTTCGTCAAATTCTGTGAATCCTTCTGTTGTGGATGAAGATGGTCTCCCCTCTGCCCCTCTAGATGATGGGGCTTTCTTGACGACTTCCATAGAGCTCTCTCAGGTAGATTAAGTTTGATACAAAAAACTAATTTTCCCCTTCCAAGCAAAGTAATATTCTACTTCATTTTATTCTGTTTCTCTACAATGATAAACTGACTGTCCTCTTCAATTGTGTTTCAGGTCTGTATCAATCCAAAGTTCTTCGATGGGATTGATGATGATGGAAGTGAGTTTTTTTTTTTTTTTGACATCTTTTCTGAACCCTCTCTAGTTAATGTTGGATGATTATTTCCTATTAAATTCCAAGGTCTTAATTAATCATTTTGCTGGGCATTTTGGCAGATCTTCAAAACAGTGAGGAATTTGAGAAGAATGATGAGAACACAAGGAAAACCACGTCAAAAACACATACTTCTAATAGGAAGTTTCAGAATCTACATGAGGCAAGCATACCAAAGGGAGATAAGAATCAACTGAGAAAACAAGAAATCCTTAACAAGAAAACCAAGCCCTCCAATACTGACTTTGAACCAGGAAGGCTGTCAAATCTTAGCACGGAGAATACAGCTAAGGGAGATACAATGTTACCGCAACAGTTGGACGTGGTTCTGGTTCAAAAGAAGCCTCTTAGCAGTTTTCAAGATGTAAGTATTACAATGCAACTCCATCTGGTCACTATTAGGATGTAAATTTGTTTATTCTGATCAAGTACACAATTTTTTATTTCATGTGTCAAACCATCTGACCACTGCACGTTGGTTTTCAGAAATCAAAGAATTCAGACGAATCGTCAATCCTAGTGAAGCTCGAGGCTGCAAAGAGGAAACTTCAAGAAGGGTACCAAAAAGCTGAGCATGGTATGTTGGCTTATGATTTATGTGACTCCTATTATATTCAGGACCTCTTGAGTCTTGGATTGATTTAATAGCTATTGTAATTTTTTTTGTGACAGCAAAGAAGAAACGAGCAATACAGGTCATCGACGAAGGTGATCTTCCTAAGCAGGGACTTGGTCATATAAACTCCCACGCTAGAATCAATACCCATACTCGACATTGGAAAATGGGGTGTCATTCCATTTCTAAGCCCAAAATGGAAGAAAACCTTACTCCTGCTTACTCCAACTAGTTCAGGTGCGATGTCTTTGAACCCATTTGAATCATACATCAAAATTATCGTAATGCTTGGCCTTTTAGATAATTAACACAATCTACTATTGCCAGGAAAAAGTTGACTACTGCTCTTGATCAAAATGGACGAGAAGCAGGACTGCGGAACTTTTTTTCCTCTCATTGTGACGATGGGTTGAGATTTAGATAAAATTATGTATGTAGTAAATGATTGAAACCGCGACATGAACTATAGTTGATCCAATTGAAGTTAATGACTTGTTACTGAGATATATGAATCAAAAGCCCTGTACACAAACCCATGTAATTTTTCTTGTTTATATACGCAATTTACATCGTATTATTTGTATATATGTACAAAATAGACCCAATTTTCATCATATATATGTACAGAATAGCACTAGCGATCAAGTACATTCTCATAGATATGTATGAGAATAACACACAAGATGGGTGATGTCCTATTTATACTCGACAGCTAAGATAAGCTATCTAAGGTATCCCTCAGATACATCGCTCCCATATAGATGAATGTATCTGAGGGATACCTCAGATAGCTTATCTGAGTTGTCGAGTAGAAATAGGGTATGTGCCACTGTTGTTTGGGTGATGTTAGATATTGATTCTATAGGACCTAACATAGATAGGGTGTTCATAAAAAATCATCTCCATAGGATCATGCTAACCCTTGATTTGTGGAGGTATAAAATGGACGGCTATAAAATGAGTCAATTTGTGTCTTCACAGAGCAAATGGTTAGGATGATCCTATGGAGAAGATTTTTTAGGGACACCCTATCTATGTTTGGTCCTATGGAATGAATGGGCTGGATGAGTCAAACAACATGCTGATGTTCTATTTATACTCAATAGAGCTTATCTGAGGTATCCCAAACCTCCAACCCGAACCCGACCCGAACTTAACCCGGCTTGGGAAAACTCAACCTGAACCCGAACCTGACCTGAACTCAACCTGACCCGATCCGAGTTGCACCCCTTAACGTCGCCAGACATGCAATTATTACCTCTAAAACTTGTCTAGTAGTCTTTAGGGATTTGGATCCTAAATTGGCAACCAAATACCATAAAGACACCAAAAAGTGCATTTTTTTCCTTGAGGAGGCGAGGCATGTGGCAACCAAACAGTCGTAGGAAAGCCAAGGAATGCAAGTATAATTTTGAGAGCTGCCCTTAATTGGCCACGAGCACAAAAGCTGTGGAGAGTTATTTCGGTTTCCAATCAAATTACCAAAATACCTATACATAATCATGGTTTAAAATTTCGGTTTCAGTAACCGTTTCGGACCCCACCAAAAACCAAAATTTCGGTCCGAAATTTGGTAATTTGGTTCCAAATTCCGGACCGAAATTACCGAAATTTCCGGGGCGAAAAATGGAATTTCGAAAAATTCCGGTTTCGGTCCCCATCGGTATCCGAAATTTCGGATTTCGGTTGAAATTTTAAACCATGTACATAATTAGTGTTTATATAATAATAGGCAATTTTCGATGCTAAAAAATGACCCAAAATATACTATAATTCAATTCTCCAATTCAATTCTCCGACCGTCTTTCAGCAGCTGAAGTCTACTTTGATATGATTTTGTCATGGCAGAGAGACACAACTCACATTTTCGCATTTGGTAGCTGGTTAGGGCTTTAGCGGGGGTGGCATTTATTTAAAAATTCTACGCTTAAAACACAGGTATTTTTGTCATTATCTGCAAAATGCCTTCTGCTATGGACGCTAACAAATCCCACTTGTAAATTATAACTAGGAGACTGTTCATGAAAATAAGTTGAAGAAAATCATGGTACATAAGCCTCAGTAGCAGCAGTACCTATCTACCCTATCGGGTTGAATCAACATTTCTACAATTCATCACTTTCCTTGGAAATTTGATGGAAAGTTGAAGTTTTTTACTGCCAAACTGCTTGATCCAAACATCAGATTTCATACGGTAAGTGGGCCTATAAACACTTGACAGCTACTTCCATCGTGTAAAACACTCATCATATAATTTCTCACATGACAAACTCACGGTAAATAATCTGTAAAGTTAATGTTTTTCCCCATTAAAAAAATCCATGTTAATGGATCAAGCGGTTGACAAAAAAAAAACCCACTTTCCATGTTCTTCATTAGGAATGTGATGCAACCAAACAGTAGTCATTGCATGAAATGAGCCGATTTTCCTCGACCAAGGATGATGACAAAGAAGCCATTTTAGGTTTCTCTGTCATTGTTTGTTTGCATGTTAGTTTGGGGTGTAGAGACAACTTCATCCACACTGACAGTATCTTAAAAGCTACACTTTAAAAAGCTCTCATGTATTCAGTGAAGTAAAAATATGCAGCTGACACAGCAGAGCATGGAACACAGACTCTTGTACCCCCTTACAAATTCTAAAACTCAAACAAGAAGCAATAAACTCCAACATCTTCCATATGTAACCCAGATTTAAAACAAGTAAAAAAAGGCAAAATGCCTGAACTCCTACTACTACTACCATCCAAACTTCCAAGTTGGGAGATAAGGATATACCATAGCATCAGAATTCATAGAGCAGCTTCATTCTAATTTCATCCTTTTTTCAAAAGCTTCACATCTCCTGAGCCCTTCTTCTTCCTCATCCTCATAATCACCTTCCTCATCAGCCGTCACGTCCTGGTACTGCTGATACTCCGACACCAGATCATTCATATTGCTTTCAGCCTCCGTGAATTCCATCTCGTCCATTCCCTCTCCAGTGTACCAATGCAAGAAAGCTTTCCTTCTAAACATGGCCGTAAACTGCTCTGACACTCTCTGAAACATCTCCTGAATTGAGGTCGAGTTTCCAATAAAAGTCGAAGCCATGGACAGACCTGTAGGAGGGATGTCACAAACACTAGACTTCGTTGGGGATCCATTCAACAAAGTAAGACGAGTTCTTGTTCTGCACATTGATCATCTGCTCATCTACTTCCTTGGTGCTCATCTTGCCTCTGAACATGGCAGAGGCAGTCAAGTAGCCATGGCGGGGATCAGCAGCACACATCATGTTCTTGGAATCCCACATTTGCTGGGTCAGCTCGGGGACGGTCAGAGCACGGTACTGCTGAGACCCACATGAGGTAAGAGGGGCAAAACCGACCATGAAGAAGTGGAGACGGGGGAATGGGATTAGGTTGACGGCGAGCTTTCGGAGGTCGGAGTTTAGCTGACCAGGGAACCTCAGGCAGCAAGTAACGCCACTCATTGTTGCAGAGATCAAGTGGTTCAGATCACCAACTGAGAGAAATTCAGTAATAGGTTGTCATTATAATAAATATATGCGCAATGAGAAGCATTAAATGAAAATATGAACCTCAATGATTCTAGACTTCAAACACATATCAAGAGCAGTCAAATACATTAGCAGACATAATGTGATTTCGCATATAAATTTCAGATTAGTGTATCATCTGCGAAGGCCCTGTTTGATTTGGATTTTTGAGTTGATTTTGAGTTGAAAACTAAATATAAGACTCGGAATTAAACACAATTAGAAGAACAATAATCGGTTATGGACTTAAAATTGATTCTCAAAATCTGAAATGAACAATGCCTTAACTAATACCTGACATATGCTCAAAAAACAAATTGTACGTACAGATCAAGAAGTAGCTATACAACTTAATGTAAGTTTTAAAAAAGTCATGGTCATTTATATCTCAGAATAGATATTGACCGTAGGAAGGACGAGTACACTTTTTACATCTTTTAGCATCATTGTTCAACAAACCATGTGCATTGTATTGACCTACTGACAGCTTGGTCAGTCTTTTGGCGCATTCATTCAGTTGAAAGATCTCAAGTTCTAGAGAAAAAAGATCCAGTAGAGAGCCCGTCCCTTTCATACCATGAATGCCACACCTAAACTAAATAAATAAAGGAGTGTGATATCGTGTGTTAATACTTAAGACTAGGCGACAGTAAGGTTCAGGTCACATTTGCCCTCATATTCTGATTACAAAACCCCTTGAATGAACATATTATTATATGGGGAAATGTCATTTTTAACTTGAAGCATCGGCTTGAAAAAAAATAAAATTATAAACTAAAATCTGAGATAGCTACATGGGAAGTCATTTTTATTTTTTACTTCTAATAAGCACATAATATGAAAAAATATAGAATAATTAATGGGTTTTCCATACAGCCAAAATTACTAATTGCCAACATCCAAGTCCACATAGAACACCCTAGTAAGAAAAAACATCCAAGTCTACATAAAACACCCTAGTAAGAAATAAACAACCCAATGCAATGCACTCAAGAAATAAGGAAAAAATATATTCAAGATACTCCAGAAATAAACCCCATGTAATGAACTGAAGAAATAACTAAGAAAAAAAAAAGTCATTCAAGATACTTTCGGTATGTTCGTTTTCCAAGTTGCTTTTCAGGCCCAGCAAAAACACAGCTGTCATATACCATAGATGGTACATTTTCAGTCTTTATATTTTCCCAGTAGCACCTTTCACTCAAGCCGAAAATGATAGCTGCCATAATTACAGCAAACCCTATCTCTGTTTGGTCGCGGGTATTTACCTCTGAGAATAGTGGTATTAGTCAACAGGGATGAGGCAAGCCTTGAATTTACCTAGAACTTAACTCGTAGAATAGTGGTAGCAAGTAGTGTTTGCTTGTCAACCTCGTACAGTAGTGGTAAGGACTATGGAGTGTCATTACCGAGAGAGAGAGATAGAGAGAGATCCAAGCAAAAAATCCACCTCTTTTGTGGTATTGGGCTTGGATTTCTTGGGAGGAGACAAGGGTGACACATCAGCAGACATGCAATGATTGAGAAGGAGACATCTCTTGTAGTCTCCAGGGATTTCAAAGCTATATTGACAACCAAACTAGGGATTTTGCTGATGTGCCACCCAAATGCCAGGCAGAAAGATCCCGTGATATGCAGGCGGGTAAATAACTGAAATGAAGAGCAAAGTTTGTCCAAAATCAATTACAGTATATTTGTTAACTCTATCTTGAACATGGTACAAGCCTAGCTTGGGTGTAACTACAGCAAGCTAACAAGTTTAGAAATAAAAAAGTGTTTATATTGTCTTTTAGGAACAACAGTACCATCGATCCAAGCTGAGAAGAAAAACAACCACTAGAATGCACTTTACTTATGATGAAACAAACAGTAAATCAATTGGTTCTCAGAAACAGCCTCTTACCGTAGATATTTTTTTAATCTGAGATGAAAAAACCCCAGTGGAAGGTAATATATTTGTAATTAAACAAACAGTAGATCAATAAGGCCTCAGAAACACAGTTAACTCAAAGCAATATAAATATATAATACAGCATTTATCTCACTGTGTTAGAACTTAGAAACATGTACTTATAAAGAAACAAACAGTAGATCAATGAGGCCTCAGACTTACAGTTTCTTATCATAGATATTTTTTTAACTCCAAGCAATATAAATATAAAATACAACATTTACCTCACTCGGTTAGAAAAATAAATATAACAATGTAACTCACTGAAAGATAACACAATAGTTTAAATCATTACTTATGCCATGTTCGTTTAAGATTATCACAACGAATCAGGAGTGCTAAAGCGATTATTGGACTCAAATTTAAATGTAATTATGAGTCCAATAATCGGTTTGGCAGGCACTATTGGTTGGCATAATCTTAAACAAACAGGGCCTTAATAAACAATGTTGCTACAGGCACTATATATAAAAAAAAGTAAACCATTTTTATAAGCATAGAAAAAAATCCATAGAAATTCCAGTGAATTGTGGATTTTAGGACACCCTATATGCCCTAACTAAATGCAGATTAGCCCTAAGCTAATGCAGGTGGTTCCTACAACCTATGTGTAACTAGACTGTATTTCCTAACGAAAACAAAGGGTTGACTAGCGCATCATATTCTAGTCATCAGTCGGCGATGTGGATCACCAACTGACCGGACGGAGGCGCTCCTATAACTCTAGGACAAACTCCTAACTCTAGGACAAATCAAAGACAAACTCCTTACTCTAAAACTCTCTATCTAGGACAAACTCCTAACTCTAGAGGAAGATCTTGTTGAAAACAAGGTTTTGAAGAAAAAGGGTTCAAAGCATTTATTTACAAAGTTTGGTTGGACTTGGGATGAAGATCCCAAGTTGCACTACGTACCTCGTGGAAGAGGATCAAGCCAACGTAGTTCGAAACGAACTCTCATAATATGCTCCTAAAACTTTAACACTTTAGATTTTTTAAGGTTTTCAAATGTTTTTTATTTTAAGATACTTCGATGTTTTTGATATTTTTAAATTTTTTGAATGTTTTTGATATTTTAAAAGTTTTTGAATGTTTTTTATATTTTAAAAGTTTTTGAATGTTTTTTTTTTTTTTTAGTTTCAAATTTCTAATGTTTTTTGGATTTTAAAGTTTTTCCAATGTTTCGGACCTTTAAATGTTTTCACTCTTAAAGGGTGCACGCAAGTACAACCACAAACTAGGGCAAAGCCCTAAAGCTAAAGGGGAAACCTCGAACGAGCAACTAGCGTCTCAAAGAGACAATCCACAACAAGAAAGTTAGTGTCCCAAGAACAGAGAAAACAATCTAAGATCCCAAACAGGGAAGGCTCTATATGACTGAGTTAGTCTCTAATGGAAAAACTCCTAACTAATAACACTAGGGAGGGAGTACAAATGAGTCAGAGACTCTCTAATAACACTACTAAGTCAAAGACTCGCTCTAAAAGAGGAGGCCACTCTAACATGAGACTAGGTAAGCCTCCTAAAAGGGAAACTCTCTATATGAGACAAGGCTTGTCTCTGAGATACAAATGACGTAAACAAAGGTTCTGATGAGACTGGGCAAGTCTCCTATATACAAAGGAGGGCTCAAAGTATCCCTATCATCGCCCTTGCAATGAGAGAAAACTAATTATCTAAAGGTGTCTAAAAGACTAAGTAAATCTACTAACTAAAGAGGGGAGTGCTACTCGGACCGAAGAGGTCCCCTAATGATGGGCTCGGGCTAACGCCTTCATCGCCCCAAAACTATCCTCAGGAACTGTAACCACGACCTTAACACAAATCAAATTTAAACACCACACTCATCCTTTGCATTGCAGATTTCAATATAAACAAAAGAAAGAACAACAATTTTAACGCGATTGAAGGCATAAGATGAGGCAAGGTGCGCCTCCTATTCACAAAGGGGAAGCAATTACCACTAATGAGACCGTGTATGTCTCCTTGATGACTTAAACCTCGATTATCACACTAGGTAAGCCAAAAACCAAATTATATGAACCTCTGTCCAAATCTTGACATTACAAAGATGAAGAATAACATGGAAATTCTAATTATAATGACTCAGGATCCAGATCCAGATCCCGATCACTCAGAATATGTGTCATAACGTGAAGATTTCAATCAGAATAAACAAAACTTAGCAATAGAAATCATAGAAGATAAAAAAAAACACGCAAAAATCATACAATTCTGAAAATAATCAACAGTAGCCACACAAAAAGAATGGCAAAACTTTTTAAATGCCAAATAGATTGAAAATTACCTTGTTCTCTGTTCAACGTTACCCTTTTTCTCTCTTTGCCCTTGCTTTTCAAATCAACAGCCTAATCCCTTTAGAATTTTCCATAGCTTCTTATTCTTTCGTAACCACCTGAATCTTGAAGAATATGATGATAAAAACCTCTGAAGACTACAGATCAAAATAGAAAGCACCAGATCTAGATTTTCAGGTAATAAAGAAAATGAAGTTAGGGTTTGGGAAAGGAGTAAAACAATAGATCCAAAGCCCCTAATGGAGGTAAACAGCAACTTAAAAGTTCAACTACAAAGAAAATCAGAGGAAAATGCCGGTTAGAATCCGGCCGGAATCTCGCCGGTGATGGATCGGAGAAAAAAAGGGAAAAGGAAAAGTAGGGTTTCAAAAGCTTGAGATGAAGAATACTTAGGGTTTAAGATAGAGAAATTAACAAATCTGAACTGAATGAGGAAGAACAGACACTTTGGAGGAGAAATATTGCACGCCGGAGCTCCGGCAAGGTCGGTTGGAGAAGAAGAGTCCTTGCCGGAGAAATAAATAGAAACGTAGGGTTAGGTTTTCGGTTCTCTCTCTCTCTCTCTCTCTCTCTCTCTCTCTCTCTCTCTCTCTCTCTCTCTCTCTCTCTCTGAGAAAACGAAAATGAGAGGTCCAAAATCTGAGATGTAACAGAGATGGTGGTTGTGGGTTTAACAGTGGTGGAAATGGGTGGGTGGAGGTGGCGAGGGTTTAGGGTTGCAGAAATCAGAAATGGAAGTGGGTTTTGGAGGTTGTGGAGATGGACGGTCGGAAATGGGGACGGTGATCGTGGCCGACGAGGTTGGATCGGAGAAGATGATGGCCGACGAGGTTGGATCGGAGAAGATGGTGATGGCCGGTTTTCCTGCTCCTTCCTCTCTCTCTGTTTCTCTCTCTCCCTCTCTTTCTCTCCCTCTGCTTTTCTCCTCTTCCCTCTGCTCTTCCCCCCACAAAAAATGAAGAAAAAACCTTCCTTAATTTCTGAAAATCTGATCAAAGATTTTCTCTCAAAATCTCCTTCTCTATTATAATGAATGAAGATGAGAATTTCCCCCCCTTCTTCTCTTTCTTGCTGTGATTTTTATACCCAAAAATGGGTTGCAGATATCGGCACCTCTACAATTGATAGACGCACAAAACTTTGATGGGCTCGCCAATTAAGCTGTGATTTGGACGGGCTAATTCAACCCCCTTTTCACGCCCACCATGATGCTCTCGAGGCTCGTCCTATTTGCCAATTCTCGGCAAATTTTACCGGAACTTTACTGGGTCTCGGTGAGACCCTAACCCAGTTTAGGATAGAATTCGGGACCTCAACTCACTAATTTGACGAAATCTCACACAAACACTACAAACCTGGGTCCAGTCAAAATGTAGTGTCTATATATCCCTTTTTCCTATTAATTGACTAAGGGAATAATTATTCTTTAGGATTGAATTCTAATGATCAACATTAGGTCCCACATGGGGCATGTGTGTAATTTGGACTGTCTATTTGTGAACAATTACAAGGGCATCCACATGCTTTTTGTCCCATGCAGAGTAAACATATCATTGCTATGGAGTGTACTAATCAAATGCCAAATACAGTTATCTGGCATGTTATTAACAACACTGCGTGATTGAATCATTGCTCTATTTTGAAAATTTTTGTTTCCATTCTAAATATTTCACAAAAAGAAAATAAAAGAAATAAGAAACATAAATCAGGTAAAACAAACACATTGCGAAATGAAAGTTAATGGCTAGGAAAAGAATAAAATAGAGTAAAAAAACAAGTAATACCAGAGAAACAACTGCACGGAACTTTCACATAACTACAAAACTTCGTTTTAAAGATGATTTAGACCAGTTTTTGCTTTGTGCTTTGTGAAAGCCAAAACTGGCTAGATTAGAAATTATTTTCTTTGGAGAATAAAAGATAATCTAGAAACTAGTGGATGATTGGAGTGTAAATCTTGAGATAAAAACTCTTACTCTAGCTTGAGGTCCAAATGCCAACTCGGCTTCAATTATATGTCTGTGTGTTTCTTTGCAAGTTATTTTTGTCCCTAAATTGTTATTTATAGTTCGCAACAAAATAATTGGAATACATTTCTCAAGGTTTAGTTGGAGGGATGGAAAACTAGAGATATTAAGAGGGTTAAGGAACTCTGGTTGATAAAGGTTGGAAATATCATCACAGACTGAGTCCAAGTGTAATATGTCATTTTGTTTCCAAGCAATTTTTCCAACACCGATTCATTCAAATAATGAATTATTTTATTTTTTGATGTAAGGAGGACATGACACATCACCTATTCCACAAATTGAACATTTTGTTGAAGTTGGGGAAATGCGAGCTTGACCATTTGATTGATTGAATAATCCATATAAATCCTGAGAGATATCATGTTGTCATGAATTCTAACCAAGTCATTTCCAGATAATGGTTCGAAACCATCACCCATTTAGGTCGGGTAGAGGCCAACCCAAGTCTAATGGTTCGATACAATAACCCGACCCAACTCAAGCCTCAGGTTTAGGATGGTCAACCCTAACCCAATCACCTCTAAATCACTCAATAGTAACTGAATGCGTGTAAGCTGTTTTTTCCAAATTAGGCCGAGTTGAGTCAGTTTGGGTTCGAGTTACCCTAGCTAGAGCAAAAGGAGAAACAAAATACAAAAAATAATAATAATAATAATAATAAATCCCCATGATGTTTAAAATTACCATAAAATTAGAGGATGGAGGTCAGGTTCAGGTCTAGTCGGGTTACCCAAGGCCTCAACCCGAACCCAACCCAAAATTAAATCGGGTTGGCTTTTTTCAACTCTAACTCGTCCAAAATGCCAACCCAGCTAGAGCTGAATTCAAGAGGTTTGGGTTGAACCTAACCCAAGTTGCACCTCCATAAATTAGCGTGGCAAATGTTTAAATTTCAGGAAATATTTTGGATGAGTTTAGGAAATTTTTTTGGTGAAAACACATGTTATCCTATTTACACCATGTCTATCTATTGAATATAAAAATCACATTTACTATTTGTAAATCTCATGAGAAATTCAAATTTATTGAATTTGAATAGAAAATTTTACCACTTAAATGAAAAAGATTCTAAAACTATCAAACAACTTTTTGTTTTTGTATTTTTTCAAACTGTATTTTGTTTTTGTTTTTTTTTTTCAAACTGTTTTTTGTTTTTTGGTTCAAACAATGACAAACCAACAACTCTTTTTCAATTTTCTTCTTCTTCTTTCTTGTTTTAGGATTCATTTAGTATTTTTTTTTTTTTTTGTCTTTTGTCTTTTTTTCCTTTTTTTTCTTGTTCTTGTTCTTCGTCTTTTGTTTTCCATTTTCACTGTTATGCATATTTCTTGTATTCTGGCAGTTATTCATTTTCCAAGCGGACTGATGTGCACAAGGGTCTAGAGTCAAAATTAATTTTTTCGAAACAAAAAAAAAAAAGTTTCTGTGGTAAAAATTAGAATTTCTAAGGTAAAATAAGTCTCTGTGATAAAAATTAGTTTTTGCAGCAAACAAAACAGAATGGAATGTACAAGGGCTTACACCCACTTTTGTTTGTATTTTCATTCTCAAGAAAAGACCAACAAAACAGGATGGAATACGCAATCAGCTTTAGTAATGAACTGATTCTTTTATTTAATGTATAATGAGTGTAAAACAAAGGTGGGATGTAAATCTCATCTCCCATTTTATTAACATTTATATCACAGTGATAAATACCACACAACAGATGCACACAACACTTTAGTCACTTAATATCTGATTGCCGATAGAAGAGAGAGTAGAAATATAAACATAGTCATCACTTCTGTTCATCATCAAGCATATCTCTTGCTCAACCTAACCTTCAAACCATTCTTCATGTGAAGGATTATAGCAATTTTAGGACACACAATTTCACCTTGTATGACTTGAACATGAAAGTTATAAAGCAAAGCAGCAACAACAGATTTCATTTGAGTGAAAGCCACTTCCTTACCCAAACAAGTCCTTGTCCCTGAATTGAATGCAAAAAACTTGTAGGATGGCTCAAATTTCATCTTCCCTTTAGCAGAAATCCATCTCTCTGGCTTGAATTCTAAGCAATCTTTGCCCCATATGCCTTCCATCCTTCCCATTGCATACAAGGAGATTAAAATCTTCCTACTCGGCCGAACTGTTTCTCCACTAGGAAGAACTTCTGGCTGCAAAACACCTTTGTGTTCGAAGGGAACGGACGGATAAAGCCGTAGAGATTCACACAAGATTGCATGTAGATAAGCCAATTTACCAAGCTCTTCACTATCAAACACCCTTGGTTTCTCTATACACCCATCTTTGTCTTTTGCCAAATTTGCCTTCAATTCTTCTAATATCTTGCTTTCTACTATTGGGTTCTTAGAAATCAACCAAAAGAACCAAGTGAGAGCTGCACTTGAGGTGTCTCTCCCTGCAAGCATGAAATTTAGTGTGGTCTCTCTAAGAAATGTATCTGATTTTGAACTAAAACTTTCATTTTCCAAATGAAAATCCATGTAAGATGTTAACAGATCAGTTGCCTCCTCTTCCTCTTCTTTGTTCCTTGTGGGATTCCTTAATTCTTGTCTTCTCATAGAAATATTCTGAGTTATGAAATGATCAATTGTCTCCCAAGCATTAGCCATCTTCTTCTCTTGCCCCATCCTTAGCCACCTAAGCAATTTCCACCAAATTTCCGGCACGACATGCCTGAAAAGTAACACCTCCATTGCATCATCCATGGCCTTTGCAAAGGGAATTGTGGTAAATCGGACGGAGAGGCAACCAGGATCGACTCCGAAAACCAAGTGGCATGTGCTGTCAAACAAGAACCTTTGTAACACATCTTGCAAGTCCACAACTTCTCCTTGTTGGGCTACATGCTCAATAACTGGAATAAGCCCTTTCTCAGCCTTTTCTCGGCTACTCTTCGCTACGAATCGCCGAAATCTTTGATGATTCATAAGGGTGTGAGCCATTTTTCTCTGAATTTTCCATGAATTCGAATCGGAATTGAAGATCCCATCTCCAAGAAAATCGAAAATTTCCAAGAAATCTGGAACCTTCAGGAAATTAGAGAAGTGGGTGTTCAATATGTGGTTTACATTAGCCGGGTCACATGTCATTACAAGCTGCATGTAAGCAAACTATGGGCCTTGGAACACAAAGGTGCACCCACTTTTTTTAAAAAGTTCAGTGACCCAATCATGCAAGCGATGAACATTGAGAAGAAGGGAAGGGAGCATTCCAACAACAGGCCAGTACATAAGAACATGATCTTTGCGATTCAAAGCACTTATGAAGAAGAAACAAGAGATGGATAAAAGGACTTCAGGGTAGATTTTGAAAAAGCTCCATAAGCCCATAAACCATGATTCAGAACCCATTGTTTTATTTGATATTTGAAAGAAACAATGGAGCTCAGTTTAAGAACATGTCATGCATTTATATGTTCTTGTTTGAGAGAGCCTTAGTTGAGAGATGTAATGTTTTAATTTAGTTGGGTTTTGAAAGAAAACAAAGGGGACTGTGTAAGATCACGTGGTCCATGTCTTTTTTAGTCTTGGTTTATAGAGTATTAATAGATGGATGTAACGTATAACTGCAATTCCTGTCCAGAAGACTCTTCACTGAGATGTACTCTGACGTTTTCTTAACTTCTCTTGAGAGAGAGATTATGAATGTAATGTATAAGAGTAATTTCTATCCAAAAGACTCTCCATAGAGATGTACTTTGACGTTTCGAACTTCTCTTCATATAGATATTTGATGGAGATCAAATATCTATGTGAAGGAGGTTTCCCCTCCTCTTGTATGGTCCCAACTTTTTATATATAAATTTGCCGATCCGCTCCGGGGTGGTTATCTTTCCGGGTTAAAAAAATAAAAATAAAAAAAATCTATGTGAAGGATATTCGATGGACATCAAGACATGATGGACATCAAATATAGATATTTGATGGACATGCCTACCAAAAAAAAAAAAGATATTTGATGGACATGTATTTGAAGCTTCCAACTTCATTGTTTATTTTGGGCATGCATTATTTAGCCACTAATCCCTACTTGTTAGAATATTTCTTGATTTAGTTATTAAAATTTACCTGTTGCCCAAAAGTTAGGGTTATAGAAAATAACCATCAAATATCTATGTGATGGATATTTGATGGACATCAAATATGTATGTGATGGACATCAAATATAGATATTTGATGGACATGCCTACCTAAAAAAAGATATTTGATGGACATGTATTTGAAGCTTCCAACTTCATTGTTTATTTTGGACATGCAATATTTAGCCATTAACCCCTACTCGGTATAATATTTCTTGATTTAGTTATTAAAATTTACCTGTTGTCCAAAAGTTAGGGTTATAGAAAATAATTTCCTAAACACCCATATAAGCAACTTCTGACTTGTCAATTAGAGTTTGTTCGAACGGGGATAAGCTATACAACAAACTCATAAATTAGCAGCGGTCTAAAAAACCGCTACTCAATGTGGGTCTTTAGGTTCAGTCATTAGCCAACCACGGGTAAAAATACTACCAGTGGTTTTTGGGACTTTAAGCAGCGGTCGTTACCGCTGCTAAAAAGATTTTTTTGTTGTACTTAAGTAGGGGGGAGAAACACTCATTTACCCCTGCCAAAAACTATGCTTGAGGTTACGTACAACTTACCCCTTTACCTTGTAAATGGGCTCCTTCCCTCCACTGTCCATTTACTTCCAAACCCCTGAAATAACTTACCACCACAACTATAGTAAGTTTTGGACCCCTAAAACTCAATTGCAAGGGCATTGGCTTGCGGTGGCACGTTTCACCCTTGCCAATAGCCAAATGGGCCCAGGGAGATAGGCCAAGAAACTAACAAGGTGAGAGAAAAGACCATGCCATGAGGCCAGTGGCATGAGAAGACCATGTGTGGATGGGGTTGGCAAAGAGATATGGCAAAGACCTTAGTTGCACGACATATGTGTGCAAGACAGCGCAACTTGCCCTCGTGGGGCTATATGCTCAAGAACTGGAATTAGCCCCTTCTTAGCCTTTTCTAGGCTAATCTTAGCTACAAATAAGCTTACAAATAGCTGAAATCTTTGATGATTTATGAGGGTGTGAGCCATTTTCCTCTGAATTTTCCATGAATTCGAATCGGAATTGAAGATCCCATCTCTCAGAATATCGAAAATTTCCAATAAATTAATCTGAACCCTTTGGAAAATTAGAGAAGTGGGTACTCATGCTAGCAGGGTCACATGTCATTGCAAGCTCCATGTGAGCAAACGATGGCCATGGAACACAAAGGTGCACCCACTCTGTCTAACAAGGTCAGTAACCCAATCATGCAAGAGATGAAGATTGAGAACAAGGGAAGGGAGCATTCCAATAATAGGCCAATATATAAGAACACGATCTTTGCGATTCAACCCATTGTTTTACTTGGGATTTGAAAGAAAAAATGGAGCTCAGTTTTTAAGATCATGTGATGCCTTATATCTTTTTCTTGTTTGAGAGAGCATTAATTGATGGATATAATGTTTTAATTTAGTTGGGTTTTGAAAGAAAAGAGAGGAGAGTCATTGCAAGATTATCTGTTTTTTTTGTCTTGGTTGACAGAGCATTAATTGATGGATGTAATGTATAACTGCAGTTTCTATCAGGTTAAATGTGTAACTGTTCCGAACAATTCATCTGTCATGAACTATATTAGAAGGGCGAGGATAATTTTTCTAGGATATTTTTATGCCACAAACTGTCTAGGACGTGGACCATTCAAAGAACATAAATATAATCATCCCTTTTATGTGCCACATGCACAATTGGCAACACACGAGGTTCTCGATGACCTAAGAATGCCGCACGTGGTATGTGTGGCCGTGATGTCAATCGGTGGTTTATAGCTCTGTCTCTCCTCTTCAGTGTAGAGATATGCAAACAATCAATGGCTTGGAGAAATCATCAATTAATGCCTTTTTAAGAAGGGCGATGATATTTTCAACCCCCGGCATTACGCATGCGCTCCACTTATAAGGTGATTTGGAGTTAAAAAAGTGTTATAAGGGTAGCTGTAGACACCCCATTTTGACCTGACCCAAATTTTCCAAAAATTAAATAAATCCCAAAAAAATATGAGTCCTGAAACCAAATTTCGAATCCTAAATGTCAAGTTTCAAGTGCCTGAAGCATATCTCCGAAATTTTGGAAGAATCGAGCCTTCAATGCAAAAGAACCCAAAAAAAAATAAAATTGTATTTGCAGATCATTTTTGAAACCCTTAGAAGCCTGGATGATCCCCAGAACTGCTAATGACCCCCGCTTAATCGCCCCAATTTTTTGAAACTTACGAAATTTAGAAAATATCCCAGAATTTTGGTGTTGCACCCCACCCCCCCCCCCCCCTCAAGCGTAGAAAGTACGCTAAAAACGATTGTCCATGGAAGAAAGAGAGGGCAAATATATGTTTTTGTTTGTTAAAAAAAAGGGGTGGGATAGCCGAGCATGGGTGCCATTAAAGCAAAAAAGGGGTAATAGTGAGGAAAAACCTAGGTATAAAACTCCATGGCTCGTCAGAAGGGAGAGGATTTTTCTCTTTTATTTTTTACGGAGGCAGAGAAGAGAGAAGCTGAGAAAGAAAGGGAGGGAGGTGGAGACCGAATCACCATCTCCGACCGACTTGTTGCCGCCCTGTTGCCGCCGGCCGAACCACCATCTCCCATCTAAACCCATCTTTTTCTCTCCTCCACCTTCTCAGCCACCTACCACCATTTTTTTCTTTATTTTTACCTCCAAAACCCATCTCTGTAAACCCCCATCACCTCCTCCACTAACCTCCATCTCCGACCTTCACCATCATCAACCACACCCATTCCATTTTTTTAAAAACCCATCTTCTCCGGCCGAAATCCGGCAAACCCCACAGGAATCCAAACCCATCCTCAACAAATTTCAGTAAACCCTCTTCTCCTTCCACCTTTATTCCAACCCCAATAAACCCATCTCATTCTCTATTAGCCTAAACCCATTTAGTTAAACCCCATTTTATTATAATCCAAAATCCCTCCCAACCGAACCCTAATTCCCGGCCATCCTAGCCGGAATCCGGCAAGAATCCGGCCCTAGCTACCCTCTCTACACCACCGACAATCTTCTTCTTCCCTAACCCCTTTACCATCAAACCATCCATTTTTAACCCCATCTCCACCCTCTCTGCAACTTCTCCATCACCGGAACTCCGGCCGTGCCACCTCCGACCACTGCCCACAACCATTAACTCCGGTCATCCTCCCCACAATAGCCATCTTCTTCTCAATCAAAACCCACTTTAAACCCTCTTCAAATCAGACCCCAAGACCTCCATCACCTCCATTACAGCTACCCCATCTGAGCATCGAACCCTATTTCAACCAATCCCTCTTCAAATCAAAACCCACCTCAAACCTCTTCATTTGCAACCCTTAGAACCAGCCACCATTTCTCCAATTCCGTGAATCCGGCAACAACTCCTTGAAATTCCGGAGAAAATCCGACCCAATCCCAAGGCCTGCGACCACCACCTCTGGAATTGGATTCCCTTTGATCCCGGCAACTCTTCTTCGAATCCGACCGCGTCAACCTACTTCAGGACAAACCCGTTGTTCTGATGATTTTCGCCATCTCTCCTCCGGTCGGATCCGCAGATTCCGTCGCCACCGTCTAGACCTCTAGCCTTCATCTCGTCCGGACACCTCCACAAGATCCGCACCATTATCGACACCAATCTGCGGTCAAAGCAAATCCAAACTGCCAAGAAAAAGAGCAAGGCAAAAAAAAGAAGAGAAAAGATCTGAACCCTTGAATTTTTGCTTCAGCAGGTAATATCTAGTTCCTTCTCTTCATTTATGTAGTCTGGCACTTCCATAGTTCTTAGATCCTTTGAATGTTTCTATCCTATTGATGTGCTAGGCTTAGAATTACCAGTTGTGCTCGATTGTCATTTTTAACAGAGTTTGGTTTTTCCGCAAACCTTGATTTACCAACCTTGAATTTTCATTCCTTTTCATTGATTAAGTGTCGTTAATTTTAAGGATGAAATGAGCTTCGGATTTTGGTTCCCAGTAGCATTTTGCAGATTACAGGTTTCTGATCCGATGTTTTCTCTGAACCCCATTTCTTATAATCCTTGGTCCATGAGACTTCTTTATAGACTTTAACTCTTTCCTGTCCCTTGCTTTGTTAAAACTCCCATTTCTTTTGCCTTGGATTATTGTGAGAATTCAACTTTGACTAGTGATACTCTCATAATCATGTAATGATGATGGTACTGCTCTATGTTGCCGACTTGTCGTACTAATACGAGTGATTCTATTTCCATTAATCGCTTCATGCTTCATCAATGGTTGAATATGAAAATAGCTAATTCATGCCATGATTAGTACAGTGTGGTATAGATGATAGATCTCATTTATCAAATTCAGTTGTCTTTTCGCTCTTTGTTTGGTTTAGGAGAACCCTTATGAGCTGTAATAATCTTTGAGAATAGTTGTAATAAAAGACAAGGGGATTCTATGTGATTATCAAAACATGGGTTCAATGATGTCATTTTTCCTAAACTGACTATAAAGTACCAACATCCGCGCTGTCTTCTTTCACAAATGGCAGCCTTCTGCCATCTCTTTCTTTCATATGATCTGTTTCTAATGGTTGTTTTAGGTACAGCCTCCAATGGAGAAATGTCTCACCAGGTTAGTATCGTCATTAGCAAAATATTGTAGCGCGGCTATCCATGGTTGGATTTTTTAATAGTGGCATTACTAAGTTTTGATAATTGCATGTAATCAGCTAGTCTATGTTATTTCAACTGATCTTATGTGATTTGCTATTAACAGCCATGTTGGGAGGCTATACCAATTTCATTTGTCTCGCACATAGTCACGTTCCTTCTCTGTTTGTTTTCTCTAGTTCCTGTTGCCCGGTTTTCGGTCCCACAACTATGTTGTTTGTGAGTGCAAGACTATCAAGCCATCTCGCTACACCACCACTAGTTTGTGAGTTTATAGTAGTGTTGTCCATTGTCTTGGAATGGGTTAAATATGCTGCCTTGCTTGATTCCCATATCATCTCATATCCTACTCGTGAGTTTGATTTTCACGTGACTTGCTCCCTTGTTCATAGAATTGGAGCTGTGTTGCCTCCTACTTTGAAAATCTGGGAATACGGATCATTCTCCCGGCGATGACGGAATATTTCTTGAGCCAACCCCTTGCCCTTCCTATCATTTTCTCCGTCTTAGAGTCTTCACAGGGCTCGAGGGGTTTCCTTTCTTATCTTCTTTCGGGACTACTATCTTCACGTTCCTGGGAATACTCTTTGCATCTCGGGATTCCATCGATTTTGGGAACACATTGTCGGGTTAAGGCGATGACGGACGGAAACCTCTTGAGAAAAAACCCCACTTTCAATCAAAGGGATAAAAAACAACAAAAATCTAAAAACAACAAATAACATAAAAAAGCCAAAAACTTTCGAATTACGTTGGCTTGATCCCTTTTCACAGGGTACGTAGGTAGCTTGGGTCCGCCCAAGTTCAGTCAAACCTTTTTAATAAATATTTTCAAACATTTCAAAACAAAAACAAAAATGGGCAAGGATGGTGATTGCCAGGTTACTCGGAGCCCTCTTTTCATTCCATTTCCGGTTTTCATCGTGGTTTTCCTGTTTCTATCGGTTTTCTGACGTTTTATCCGGTTTTGGGACGGGCAATGACGTAGCGTGGCCCCTTTACAGGGATTGTCCTCACTGAGCCCAACGATAGGTCATGACGATTGCGAGACTTGTCCGATCTTCAGCAGATTAGGATCGCTGGGCTTGATTCCTTTTGAATCGCCCTCTGAGCCTATCGTGTGTTCCATTTTCTTTTTCCTGGCAGTTTTTGGTTCTCGCATACCAATGATTTTCTGATTCTTTTCTTTTCTTGCATCTTTTTAGCTTGTCATGTGCTTGCCTCAGATTTCTCATGCGTCGCTTCTAGTTTGTTTGCTTCTCAAGCATGTGATTGATTGTTATTTTCTTAACCTTATCTCTCGCATAGGTTCGCATGTTAGTGTGATTACTTTACTGCTTTGGTTGCTTAGCTGTAGCGTTTATTCATTTGTCTTATCTTGATCATCTGTCTAGATATATATCTTTACTGCTTTCCTTATCTCATTATATCTATCATTTGGAGAAAACATGAAAATCAGCTGATTTTTTTCTAAAAGTGTAGGGGATTTGCGATAAACTTGGCGAACAATGGACGCACAGATCAACAGGATGTTCAGAATCCGGAGGACGCTAATGCAGATGCTAAAGGACCGAGGTTATTTAGTGGGAGATTTCGAAATCAACATGACGAAAGATCAGTTTGTTGATAAATTTGGAGAAAACGTGAAGAGGGATGATCTTGTTATCAACAAAACCAAGCGGAGTGACTCTGGTGATCAGGTATTTTTTTTAAAATCACCCCCGCCAATAATGCCAACTGATTGATTTAGCTGTTTCTAAAATGTAGGTTGAAATTTTGTAAAAGCGGAGTGACTCTCTCTGTAGTTGACGTTTGATGATACTGTCAATTGATGAACTGTGTAGGGTAAATTTGTTTGTTGGGTGTGAGAATATTGATCTCGACATGAACTTAATTCCTACTTCTTGCAATATTGCCCTGATCAATTTTCATTTCTACCTTGTTCTGGGGCTTGATAATTTCCAACTAGACTTTCGTCTCCAATTGGCTTTTCACATGTAGTATGATTGTGATTTCTGCCAGCAACCAGCTCTTTAAGGATGCGATCAAGTTGACATCAAATAATCTGCATCTGCTCTCGTCTCTGTACTTCATGATTAACATCAAATTTCTTGATACTAGGTTTACCGCATTGAGTCATGGAGTTCAAAGAATCATGAAAATCACAAAATTCAACCTGATGGATCAGAACTTGTTCGAATAAGTAACATCTGAATATATTTGGATCAGAACTTGTTCGAATAAGTAACGTCTGAATATATTTTTTGACTTTCTCGCCCCTTGATCAGTCCATGCTTGTATTTTGTTTGGCTTCTACCTACCATCTTGGTCCCCAGCCTTTGACTAGTTTTTTTCTTCTTTTGAATATATTTATTGTTACCACTCGAATAAATACTTGCTTGGATTAGTAACATCTGGATTTAATCAATATCTTACCGATTTAATCAATCCAATTTCCAAACTGATCAATGCATGAAGTGAAGTTGATAAAATGCATCATGTCAGTCTCATATTCTATGCATGGTTTAAAATTTTGGTTTCGGTAACCGTTTCGAGCCCCACCAAAAACCGAAATTTCGGTCCGAAATTTGGTAATTTGGTTCCAAATTCCGGCCGAAATTTTGTAACACTTTTTTTTTTTAATAAATAATGTCATTAAACCGAAATTTGGTAAATGGCGAAAAATTGAATTTTGGAAAATTTCAGTTTCGGTCCCCACCGGTATCCGAAATTTCGGATTTCGGTCGAAATTTAAAACCATGATTCTATGAACCCTGGAGATCAACTATATATGACTCCCAGACCAACCCTAGTCGTGTGTGTTTGGGCTTCATCATTGGGAAGGAAAAATAATAGTTTATTCTGCCCATTAACAACTGCCTTAGACCATGATCCCGTGGTCTGGATCATTTGTTTATTGGCACCACCATGAGGCGTCTAATCAATGGCCCACAAGTGGATAGTTAGAAAGAATATGACTGATGGTTCATCTTGCATCAAAATTTGGCTCAATTTACCATGAATTTTGTTTCTTATGTATAGCTATTATATTTTGCACCAGATATATGTTTTTTTCCCGGAGGAAGAAAAGGTTGGCGTGAAGACAATGAAGACTTATATCAATCGTATGAAAACAGAGAACGTGTCCAGAGCAATACTAGTTGTCCAACAAAATCTAACTCCCTTTGCAAAAACATGCATTCAAGAGTTTTCGAATAAATTTCATTTGGAGGTTTTCCAGGTGAGTTGCTCATGCTATTCCTTTTTGTAGAATTGTGAATTTGTTCATATTGGACTTTACCTACTCAGCAAATGAAATGCATTCTGTACTTGTAAATCTATGTCAGCTGTTTTTCTTTCATTTTTAATCTTTCGCAATGAAATTCTGAAAAAATGCTTTGGGGGCAGAGGTTCAAGACAAAAATGTTTTTCTTTCATGGCATTATAGGTCCTTAATTGAGGACTTGCTTGGTCAATGTAGAAAATTTCATGGTCAAATGTTTTGTTTATTCCTTCATAAACTTATTCTACAGTTTTCTTGCAACAATTTTAGCTAGTAAATTGCATAAATTCTATCAATATAAAAGATATGGATTACATAGCATCAATAGTTATGATCCAAACTTGAAAGGAGTGGACAAAGTTGCCAAATAATGAATTAGCTGTCATTTATCTTTGGCTATTAGCTTGAGTTTTGAGGTTTTTGATTATGTCATGTAGAGGTACTGATTTTTTTTTTCTCACTTTCGTGATGCAGGAGGCAGAGCTTCTGGTCAACATTAAAGAACATGTTCTTGTTCCTGAGCATCAAGTGCTTACAAATGAAGAAAAGAAGATTTTACTAGAACGATATACTGTAAAAGATTTCCAGGTTTGTGCTAAGTTAGTTTGTTTTGCAATGCTTTACATTTTAGATTCTTTTGTTCTGTTCTTGGATATGGTATTTATCTCATGGATAATCTGCAGTTCACCACTAGCTGTACACAATTAGTTATTTTTTAAATTACATAATTATGGTTGATGTTAATCTTTCTTAGTGTATAAATTAATATTTGGGAGCAATTAAATGGTGCCCCCGTTTGTTTTTCCAAAGAAAAGTGTTGGAGGCAAAAGTGACAGTGGGGTCCAATGGTTTGATGATCCAAACTATTCATTTGCTATGCTCTATAATGAAGTAGGCAACCCAGACCTTTTGATTTTTTGAATGAAACCCATACCTTTGGATTTGTAATGATTTTATATCTTTGTTTTTTAACTTTCCAAGCCACCCATTCTACACTAATTATTTAGGACCTATGAAGCACGGGTACGGGGTGCGGGTACGACACGACACGGGTACGTGATTTGCCAAAAAAACCGGGTGCGGGTACGTTCGGGTACGCCGAATATAATAATATATTTTAATATTTTATTATATATTGATAAAATTTTTTAAAAAAAAATTGTAGAGCAATCAAATAACAATAACATCACCAAAATGGAAAATTCTAATATTACTCTTAATTTCTTTAGTGATTAAGTTCCATATTTCATAACATGAGGCATCAATCCATCAATCATTAGAAAAAAAAGTCTGTCACCAGTGTGTTACCAGTGCCTGACAAGATGAATAATTTTTAGAGACCAAATTATGAGATTTTTTTTACCGGACTTTTGGGATTTAATAATGTTTGAACAAAATAGATTTTATGAATTTTTAAAATTTGAAAAATACCCCACCGTTTGGAAGTTAA
Organism: Tasmannia lanceolata; assembly: GCF_043159265.1. Lineage (NCBI taxonomy): Eukaryota > Viridiplantae > Streptophyta > Magnoliopsida > Canellales > Winteraceae > Tasmannia > Tasmannia lanceolata. Next base: position 27,246,544 of record NW_027518684.1, on the reverse strand, counting down.
GAAAGTTAAAATTTTGACCCGACCCTTTTTCTTTGAATTTTGTACTAGAACTGGAGAGTTGACTTTTTTTCCTTTTAAATTTGGGTGTTGAAACTATTTTTAATAAATCCAAAAGGGAGGTATTCCGTTATTTACATGTAAATCTTAAGTAAGACATTTACTTAAGATTTACATGTAAATAACGAGTACAGGAAAGTAGAGAGAAGTACAGGAGGGGAAAGAGAAGCAGCAGGAAGAAGCAGGACGTGTCGGGTACGCGTGGTGCGCACCCGACACGCAAAATTAGTTTTTTTTTTTTTTTTTAAAAAAGGGGGTACGTACCCCGGACGTACCCGGGGCGTACCCGGACGTACCCGCACCCCATACGTGTCGGGTGCGGGTGCGGGAGCCCCGGGAGAGTACCCGTGCTTCCTAGTTTAGGACTATCTAATCGGGAAGTTTTTTGGGGCATGGCCTATCAAAGGTGGGGACCAATAGCCTTGAACTTATTCCTCCTTATTTGTTGGGGAAAATATGACCAGACACCATATAAACTTTCATATGTAGATGCTTTTTTTTTAAATGGTCAAGAATATCATTAATAGGACCGAGATGGTCAGGAAAAAAAAACAAGGAATGTACATGAGCAATGATACAGACAAAAAGCATCACAAAGAATCAAGGAGGAAATCATATTGCTCCAATGATTCCAAGTGAACACCCCTCCGAGCTTATTGGTCTGCCGCCCCATTAGCCGATCGTCTGACATGACGATATGAAATTTTAGCATTGCCGACAATGTCTTTTATCTCATTGAAAAAGTCCGCAAACCGCCAAGGGGGCACGTGAGAACCTGAGAGCCACCGTATCACATTGTTGGAATCTCCGTGTACCGCAATATGATTGAAATCCTCCCCCTCCAATTAATTTAATCCCTTGATGCACCGCCTGAAATTCCGCTTCATTGGAGTGTGTACAACCCAATGGGCCCGCGAAAGCCCACCTCACCGCTCCATCCTCATCTCTAAGCACTCCCCCGAAGCCGGCCGACCCCGGATTACCAAGGCTCAAACCATTGAAATTAAGTTTAACATATCCTCTGCAGTTCCCAAGCTTGAACAATGTGGGTAGAGAGGTCAACACTTCAGCGCATACTTCTCTCCAACCATACCACAGATCAAAGAAGGAAACAGAATTAAAACTAGGAAGGGGTTTAGCCCAATAAATTGTAAGCGCCAAATGTTTGTGAACTTGCTAGACTTTTTTAGAGAAAGTGGGTAAAAAAGTAGGGGCTGCTTTTTATCATTGCTACATGGACTCTTCCATGAAGAGCTCACACTTAGGGCCCGTTTGGATACGCGGATTTTAGAATCCAGGTTTTAGTTTGAAAACAGTGTAAAAGAGGGTTCATGATCAAGCTGCTACATGCTTTCCTGACAGCTTGTCTTGGATTTTAAGTGAGAAATCCAGGTTTTAGAAATCTCTCCCACATCCTGAGATTTCTAAAACCTGGAAACATGGGATGATCTCTTGCTATCTTGGTAACGGAAAGAACGGCGAGAAATCTGAAAATGACGGCTGGCCTGCTTCTTCTCTTGTCTCCCACCTACGATTTTGAGGAAATCCAGGATTCTAAAATTCGGGTATCCAAACGGGGCCCCTAAATGATTATCCTTCTAAACTAGTACAAAATTTATTAGGATCAACATGATTTTCCTTTTGACCAGTTTGACCACTTGTTAAGATTTCACCTTTTATTGTGAGCCACATGAAAGTCAAAGTCATAGCCAAATTTATCTCCAAAAGAAATGGTATAACTTCTTTCTTTCTTTTCTTGTTGGATTCTTTCTTTGTCAAGATTTTATTATACTGAATTTACTTAGCATGGAATTATTGAAAACTTTTCCAATTAATAAGAATAGTTCACCTTTCCCTTCATTGAATTTGAATGCCATTAATTCCCAGATGGACGGAGGACTGGATGGACGACGGGAAATTTGGAATCCAATCAAGTCAAACATGGAGAATCAATAAGTGGAAAATAGGGAAAAAACAAAGGGAAAATTGGTAAACACGGAGAGCTAAGCAAAGGGGTAAATCCAACTAAAATGGAAAATTACAAATTAGAAAAAGAATAAGTAGAAAGCGCTGCTTCATCTAAGTAGGATTTGCTTGTTGAGCTCCTGCCTTCCCCATCTAAGTTAGGGCAAAGTAGGCTGAAGGGCAAGTGATGCAGGCGAGTTCACAGAAGCTTGAGGATAGAGGAGGTGGTCTGACTTAGAACTCTGATTTAATATTTGTACAACACTCAGAGATAGGGAATTGTCAAAAGGACTAAGAAAAACTCAAGGAATTTAGCTCTAATCGCTATTCGAGAAAGATAAGTCTCCTCAAGTTTCATCATTAAGTGATCTTGAGGATAGTGAAGAGAGATATCCAAAAATAAATATCAGATCTGTTTTGTTTTGCCCTTGTACTATGCATTTCTCTTTGATAATTTCTAGGTATGAGATTCAGTCAATATCTGTTAAGTAAAGGGCTCCAAGAAACTAGGAAAATAGGACTGGAATTTAGAATATAAGCTCCAGTCAGACAACCTGCTTTTAGAAATACTGGCGAGAAAACTTTTGAACTTTAGGATGAGATTTCTACACAGATCTGATAACAAATTCTCCATATACTATGGATTTACTTGATTAACAATCGAGATGGCAGTTAGGAATGAGTTTTGGAGGCAATCGTCCAAGGAACATTGCATAGAGAACCGTCTCACAATCTATGGCAGAAAATCTGTTATAGTGATTGTGCAACATGGCAGTTCATTGAGATCTCTGATTTCTGAACAGATCTGTGCAAGATTGTTTGAGATCTTGTGAAGGTCAGTACTAAAATAAGAGGAAATAAACTTGAGTATAGAAAACTCTCAGATCTGACTCCTAGTTTTGTGTATTCATTGACACATTGATGAAAACTACTAACCTTGAAAGTTCTTGGCCAAACTTGATCAAATCATTGAGAAAGGTTTCACTAAATTGAAATGATGTTAAGCAATGGGGAATTCATTTACAGAACCTGGAATTGAAGAAGAACTTATCACTAAAACTCATAAAATTTCCAGGATTTCCAGCAACAATCAAGTTAATGAACAGTTATAAAGAGGTCTTTTCCATTTGATCTTCTCTTGATATTTTTCTAGATCTTTCCTCAAGGATTCAACTACGAATCTTGCGTGCTGACCGAAGAACTCCAGAAATCTCATACACCATTCGTTAAACAAGGAAAAGGTAGGTCGATCTAGGAAGAAAGCTAGAGATTCAATCCTTCAAATCTTTTTCTCCAAGAACGCATAAGCAGAAATCTTTGCACTTGCGAAGGATTTCCCTCCAAAAGGAATCTCGGATCTTTATTTCAATTTCAAAAACAAAAACTACAGCAAATGAGGATTTAAGGGCCTTATATAGAAAGCCCATGCAAGTAAAAAAGACAAGATTATTTCTACTAATACTAGGGAAATGACCAAACTATAACTACATGTGTAAATGAAACAAAACCTATACTAAGGAGACATGAAGGGAAAGGATGATCTAAAGAATGCTAAGGGGATGTTCCTGCATCAGCAAGCCCCATCCTGTATCAATGGTGTGGGGTGTCAGAAGCTGTTTGTTGCCCCGTGGCCAACTCGAAGGGGCTGCTCAAAAAGTGGTATCAATAAAAACAGGGAACAAGCCATGTATAGCCGTATAGGGCTTTGCACGGACCAATTCGGGGTACTCAATAGTGAGGAAAGCAGCAGCTTGCTTTCGACCTTTTAGAGGGAAGTGCAAGTGGAATATTGATTGGAAGAAAGGGGAGAGGAAGCTTACTCGACCATCGGTGGAAGGGACCAGATCATGATGAAACCACTTTTTCCTTGCTCCCCAGCTACATTACATTTTTTTAATTAGAGCTTGGAGTTGAAATTTCCCTCCGTCAAGGGCCCTATCGAAAATGTCCCTCGATGTTGAAACCGAGTTAGTTTGGATGGAGTAGGAGCCTTTCCCTTTTCTTTTTGAAAGGTTGAGATTTTATTCTAGTAGAAGACCAACGTGGTCGAGTTTACAATTGAAAGAGAAGAAACATCAGCACAAAAGGGAAAAGAGAAAAAAACCGTAAAACCCAAGGATGGAAGTCAAAGAGCTCGCATCCCAAATTCGTCCTGAGTATGCTGATCAGCATCGAATGTAGCTGACCTCCAAACATGCTGAAAGTGCACCCTATGACCCTCAATGCGCTCCAAAATTTCATCGATAACAAAGGCAAATCATCAAGGATAGACGGACTTGTTGCTCAACCATCGAATGGCATTTGAGCTAGTTTCCTTTCACTGTTATATCTTTGAAAACATGGAAATCAACCAACCAAATTTCACACAGAATCGCTTGCACCTCTGTGGCGTTTGAATCACTTCGACCAATGGGACACGAGAAAGCCCACTTGGTGATTCCGTATTTTGTCCCTAAGGGCATCTTCCACTCCCGCCGAACCCAGGTCTACAAGGCAGATGCCATCAAACTACAGTTTAACTGGCCCAGGTAGAGGAGCACAAGGTAAAGGGGCTGAAGCTCTTGGTTACTACAAACCTCATGCCAAAAGTACAAGAAAGCACAAGAGAAGACACTTTGAATTTATTACTGACACACGTGTCCTGCCGTGTCCAACACAACATGCGTGTCCACCCATGTCGACTCTCCTTTGGACACTTTTAGATGTCTTGCTACAAGTGTTAGACTTAATCTGGGTGTGTGGACATGTTTTTGTGCTATGTCATGTGTGACATTGTATTTTATTATTGCATATTGTGTTTACCTCTTTTATTATTAACTATTCGTTTCGTATAATTTTTTTTAGATTTTCTTTAACTAATATTTGTTGTTGCATTATATATACTCTATTTTATCCGTGTTCCCGTTTCTAAATTTTGGGGGTTTGCCGTGTCCGTGTCGACACGCGACACTCGTGTTTGTGTCCACAAATCATAGCCCTAAACTTTAAGAAAAATCCTTTGAGCCATTTTAGACTTGTTGAAAATATGGTTGTTTCTTTCTTTCGAAATCACCCATATATTTGCCAGGAGTAGTAACCTAGAGGGTGCGACCTCTCAAAGCATGGGTTGAAAAACCAACGATCAAAAAACACCTCAATATGCGCTATTGGGAAAGACAAAGAGATCCAAAAGAGCGATAGGGTCCGGCTCCTAATATCTCTAGCAAACCTGTAATGAATAAAGATGTTGAAAATCTCTCCTAGCATGTTGCCGCCCTTGGAATATGCTAACCATCTTCTCCTTTGAAGGAAGGATGCATTGCAACTAATAGTGACGACTTCACCTTCATAGGAAGAGCCATCTTCTATCTTCACATAGCCAATCTCTCAAGTTTCAGTGAGGAGAAAAAATCTCCATTCACATGGCCAAACAAGCAAGAGTTTAGGAACTATATCCTTTCCTGAATGTATTTTCGGTCCACCTCACGACCTGAATATGATTCTTCTCTGTAGCCATGCTTCCCCATACTGAGACCTGAAACACTTACCCAAGACTGAAATTCCCTGAAAACTACACCTGTTAGCAATTCTGTCTACTTTCCCCCTTCCCACTCCTAGCTTGGTCCCCCCATTCCATCTCCTAATCAATGGAAAAATTGCCAATGGGGGACACCGAGATACGAGAATTGGCTACGGGGGACACACTTTTGAAAAATTGTTAGAGAGGGACGAAATGGGGGTTATCAAGTCTCTAAAAAGGGGGTTATCAACCCTCTAAATGGGGTTATCAAACTCTCAAAATGGAGTTATCAACCCTCTTTAACAATTTTTCAAAATTGTGTCCCCTTTTGGCAATTCCATCCTTTTTGTGTCCCCCGTCGGCAATTTACCCCAGAACCCCAACCATCCCAAGTTAACCCACGTGCTGTTCTCTGCCTCATCGTCTCATCCTCCTGCTAGTGGACCCTCCCCATATGGAATAAGCGTTCCAGGGAAGGATCCTTTTATTTATTGTTGGGACATGTAAAAATCAGTAGCTATCAATTGATTGAGATAATGATAATTCTGTTTCATGTGACTTAATTGGAATAAAAGGTCCATTAAAAATAAAATGGAATAAATGGTGCTTGTGAGATTTATCTAGGATACTGGGTTTCATGCTTGTGGGACATCTTGTCCAACCTTTGTATTTGGGTTCTTTTCATCAATAAATGTAACCTCTTTCAAAATAAAAAATAAAAAATAAAATAAAATGCTTGTTTAAACTATTGTGCACAATCTCTCTCTCTCTCTCTCTCTCTCTCTCTCTCTCTCTCATGCATGATTGCATTCACTTGTTGCTTCAGTCAGTGACTTATGTTTCATTCGGGCTGAGTCACACAATGGCATTTTATTAGCGTACTGAAACTAAACATTAAGAGCTTAGTTAGGGCCTAGATCTTCAGCCATTAGAATTTTATCAGAATCTGATGTAATGTCTGTTTTCTTATGACACTGGTTTCAGCTTCCGCGGATTCAAGTTACTGATCCTATAGCTAGATATTATGGGCTCAAGCGGGGAAATGTTGTGAAGATCACTCGACCGAGCGAGACTGCTGGCAGATACATCACGTACCGCTTTGTTGTCTGAGTTATGTTATGGGCTCCAGCTGGGCTCCTTTGTTCTCCTAATTGTTAACAATAGAAAGTATTTTGTCGCTGAGTTTTAACTGTGGCTTTGGGAAAAGACACCATACCTCTTTTCTTGCTGTTGTTTTTCTTCTCAGTTTGGATGTTTGGCATAATTCCTTATAACTTGAGCTATCTTTAGAATCAGTCAGAGCCCCCTTGCATGCCGAATTGCCAATATATACTTACAGAGTGTTTTTGTTGATTGAATAGTTCAAGACATGGTTTGAAAAACCTTACTTCATTATCGTATTTGCTTTTATTAGTACTCTGTTATTCAGATTGTCATGTGTACAATATCAGTTGAATATATCTTTGAAGGAAGATACTAGTGCCACATGCCGAGGCAAAAAGATGGATTTTCATCTGCCCATCATTGTATTTTTGGCGTGGTTACAATCATCTGCACCAGTGACCATTGACCCATTACTTGGATGTGAACACTTACTGTGTGTCTTCGTAGCAGCTCTTGTCTGAAATTAAGATTTAAAGTTGCCATTAAAAAAAATTAGGATTTAAGGTTGGTCTCTCTCTACTTTTACTGCCGTTTGCAACTTTCTAAGTAACTTTGAATGGTAAACATGTTCTTTTGGTTCACCGGTTTGGTGATCCAAATCATTCATTTGTTGGCGCCTAAATTGGATGGATGGATCATAAACCAAAAATCTCTTTTTTTTCCCCCACTTTCTAAACTATCCATTTTACACCCTACAATATGAATGGTTAGGATCACCTAATGGGAAGAGGTTTGGAGCATGACCTACGGCTACGGTGAAGACCAGTAAATGATCTCTTCAAAAAAAAAAAAAGACCAGTAAATGATAGGTTTTGATGGTTGAACAATTCCATGTCAACTTCTGCGTTGGAGAACCTTGGAGAAGTGACAGTGTGGAAACCAGGGTAGCAGATTTGGATATTATTTTAGTATTAACTGATCCGGAATGGTCTCATCCCTTCTATTTGCGTCCTTAATTGTCTAATAGCTTTTGGATAGATGCCCATATTTTTCAAGAAAAATTATGAGCGGAAAAATGTCAAAAGTAGAGGCCACCGTGGTTTTAAATTCAGACCGAAATCCAAAATTTTGGACTGAAATTTCGTATTTTGGTCAACACCGAAACCGAAATCCATAATACCCAAAACGCTACCAAATTTTGACCGTAATATTGTTTTTTAAGATTTTATCTGAAATTTTACGAAATTCAACCCCAAAATGTTGATTTTTTTTAAATTATTTTTTATTTCCCTAAAATTTTGGCCGAAATTCTGTATTAAATAAAATATTGTTTTTAATGGTGTCTCGGATTTATAACGAAACCGAAATTTAAAACCATGGAGGCCACTTACTCAATGATCCAAACCCTTTATTTCTTAGGGATGGATTGGCGATGGAGCAAAATCCACTCACATCGGATGACTCTAACCCTCCAATTTGTGGCCACTACATCGGATGACTCTAACCCTCCAAGAAGATCCATCTTACTCTCCAAATATTCCCAGCCTACATAGTCAATGAACTGTTTTTTGCTGTTGTTGTTTCAAATGCTACTGCTTTGCATCTTCTCATTTCTGTAATGTATGTTAATGACCCCCAATTTTACGTCGAAAGAAACAGAGCCGAAAATGCAAACAAAAGGAGCAGAACTACTATTTTTTTAGCCAAAAACTAAGAAATGAAGGTGTAATTATCATTTCACTATTCCAAAACGAATTTATTCGATCTGGGAATTTTCATTAGTCTGTTCAAGAGAATATAAAACTAAAGAAACAAACTGTAATAAACAATGCAGCAACAACAAGGAAGTCTTCATTTCTTGGTGGCCATTGCAAGATAATCTTCATAGTATTCGTATTCAATCCCCTTAAACTTCAAAGCCCATTCAACTCTACGAGAGAAAGGACTAACAGAAACTCCAATCAATTTCCCTGCTCCTACAATTTATAGGCAGAAATGGTGATTTCTCTTCCTCTGACAGGTTAGTATTCAAAGAAAAGCACAAATTTGAATGGTCAAGGTTACAAAAACTAATGTTTTTTGCTTACAAAGAGACGACCCACAGGGTCCTGATTCTGTGTTTGGCTGATTATTTGTAAATAATTGTAAAAAGATCTTTAGGAATAATATAGTAAATTGGTTTCAAAGATGCTTTAATCTCTTATTCCCAAATAAGATTAAACTAAGATTGGTCTTATTTGCAAATAAGGCGGCATCCAATATTCCTAATGACTCATAAATCAACAACTTAAATAGTGTTCTTTAATCATTCTCGGCAGCACCTTTGCCTCTTTTTTTTTTTTTTTTCGCGAGGAACAAAAATGAAGAACAGTATTTGCCAAATCTGACCCGTTTCTCCAAATCCTGATTTCCATATGGCTAAAACTGCTGAATTCTTGAAGCGAAGCAGAGTCACTACAAACAGTTATGTTCCAGCAATTTTGCCCGTTCGCTCTAAAACGCAGATAATGCGAAGCCACCTTAGCTTTTCATTACAAAATCTTAAAATGTGCTTCATAGATAAAATAAATAGGATCATCCAATCAATATGGCAAAAAAAGAGAGAAATCGCTCAAGTACATAATAACCTACAACAAAATGTTACATACAACAAGAAGTTTCATATTCCCCTTCTTTTCTTTTTTTAACCCAAAATTTTTCTAGGGACCTGGGCAAGAACCTGAACTTTTATTGAAAAGGTAAAAGCATACATGAGGGACGACCCGCCTTACCTCAAAACCCATAGCTACATTGGAATTACTTATATCGAATATTTGGAATACCCAAGACATCACATCTTAAAGCACTCCTAGCTTTGAGAGGAAGATCCTCTGCTGCCTAAATGTATTATTCGATCTCATATCATAGGCATAGTTGGCCAAAAGTTAGGCAACTTGATTGGCCTCTCTATATTAATAAGACATCTTCGACTTCAACTCAAGGATGAGAATGTCAATTTGATGGACCAAGGGGGGTCTTTATTGTCTTTGAGCACATCAATCAACACTTTGCTATCAGCTTCAACCCATATGTTTGCCACACTAAGTGCTTAACAGTACCTAAGACCATCAATCATGTTTTTAGCTTCTGCCTACAAGTTAGTAGTTATAGTAGTAAGAAAAAGCAAAAATCATCTCCTCCATGTGATCTCTCATAACTCCACCACCTATTGTGCTAGAGTTGCCCTTGGACGCCCAATCCGTATTTAGCTTGAACTCACCTCTTTTAGGTTTTATCCATTTCACTTTAAGCGTACTTATCAGTTTAGTCGGCCTAGGAAAAATATTGATTTCATTGGACAAGCTTGGCAATATATATAGTTTGATTTTGGATCAATAGAAGTGGAACCTCTATAAAGAAAGCGAAATGCCCCCACACAATAGCTGCCACTTCACTATCAACAAACACATGATCCATAGTCTCTTCTCTGCACGTTCAACAACAGTCACACATGGATGAAATGGGGATATGGATGTCTTTCAGTCTATACTATCAACTAGAATATCGTTCATAAATTTTTAACATTCGAATGGACGGTCTTTCCAAATGTAATGCGGCCATCTTTATCTGAGATTCTAACCTTCAATACTCAGATAGTACTGCTAATATTAGGTGCAATATCATTCTCCACCTCTCCAAGGTTTAATTCATCATTTTTCGTTAATCACCACTTTGACTTGGAGCTTCATATTTAACTCACGAAAATTATGGGCGTAGTTAATAATGAGGTCATTACCAAACCACTTATAAGTCCAGAAAGCAATCTTACCTTTCCCAATGATCCATCTGCTACTTCTCATCCTTTCATCTTTTAAGTCTCACCATATCTTTTCACTGTGTAGAATCACTAACTTTGGATTCAGCTGAAAAGAAACATTCATTCATCAAATATCTAGATTTCATAAAATCACTCCATAGGTTCGATTTCTCATGCAACTTGTGGATGCTCTCAATTCTAAAAGCACTACAAAAATAACGTAGGGACTTAGTTCCAAGGCCTCCTTAATCCTTGGTTTTACATAAGCTATAACAAGCCACCAGTGGTGCTTTCTACCTTGATCAGTGGCACCCAACCAAAAATTCACAAATTTGCATTCAATTGTTTTGAGGATAGTACATATCGGAATAGAGGACATGAGATGGTTAAGTAAGGCGAGCTTACCTCCCAAAACAGCTGTCCTTTCCATCCTTCAACCCTCATATGCACCTTTTATATATGTTCCCTTTCACGAGTCACAACTCTTGTGTGTCCCAGAATTAAGCCTTTCTCCCTTAATTACGCACTTTGAGTTGAAACAACCTCCACATTTTATATGATACAAGAATTATACAGGCAAAAAAGGTAAAATGGGGCATTCCTATTTGGATCATCCTAACCTTTCAATACAATTGCCGGTTCAAGAAGTTTAGAAAAGTCCATTGATATTGGCACTACCATGTTTTAATAATTGCACAAACTCGTCTTTTATTATTTAAACATTGATATTGGCACTACTTAGAAGCCTATTAAATAAGGAAAGACAAGCTGAGTTCAGTGCAATTATCAAAACACTGTAGTGCAAATATCAATAGCTTTAAGATGATGGTATATATAAAAGGGGAGATGTTTTTTTCACCCCTGTAGGATTATGCGCCTCCATTTAATGTGAATTGTGGGGGACTTTAACACATTTTAATGTCAATCACGTTAGCGCAAAATCCTACAGAGGGGAGTGAAAAAATCATCTCCCTAAAAAATCTTTCTTAGTGTATAAATTAGTATTTGGGAGCAATTAAATGGTGCCCCCGTTTGTTTTTCCGAAGAAAAGTGTTGGAGGCAAAAGTGAAAGTGGGGTCCAATGGTTTGATGATCCAAACTATTCATTTGCTATGCTCTATAATGAAGTAGGCAACCCAGACCTTTTGATTTTTTTGAATGAAACCCATACGTTTGGATTTGTTATGATTTTATAACTTTGTTTTTTTAACTTTCCAAGCCACCCATTCAACACTAATTATTTAGGACTATCTAATCGGGAAGTTTTTTGGGGCATGGCCTATGAAAGGTGGGGACCAACAACCCTGTACTTATTCCTCCTTATTTGTTGGGGAAAATATGACCAGACACCATATAAACTTTCATATGTAGATGTTTTTTTTTTTTTTTTTATTAAATGGGCAAGAATATCATTAATAGGACCGAGATGGTCAGGAAAAAAAAACAAGGAAATGTACATGAGCAATGATACAGACAAAAAACATCACAAAGAATCAAGAAGGAAATCATATTGCTCCAATGATTCCAAGTGAACACCCTTCCTAGCTTATTGGTCTGCCGCCCCATTAGCCGATCGTCTGACATGACGATATGAAATTCTAGCGTTGCCGACAATGTCTTTTTTCTCATTGAAAAAGTCCGCAAACTGCTAAGGGTGCACTTGAGAACCCGAGAGCCACCGTATCACATTGCTGGAATCTCCTTATACTACAATATGATTGAAATCCTTCCCGTCCAATAATTTAATCCCTTGATGCACCGCCTGAAATTCCGCTTCATTGGAGTCTGTACAACCCAATGGGCTCGCGAAAGCCCACCTCACCGCTCCATCCTCATCCCTAAGCACTCCCCCGAAGCCGGCAGGCCCCGGATTACCAAGACTCAAACCATCGAAATTAAGTTTAACATATCCTTTGCGGTTCCCAAGCTTGAACAATGTGGGTAGAGAGGTCAACACTCGAGCATACTTCTCTCCAACCATACCACAGATCAAAGGAGGAAACAAAATTAAAACTAGGAAGGGATTTAGCCTAATAAAATGTAAGCGCCAAATGTTTGTGAACTTGCCATACTTTTTTAGAGAAAGTGGGTAAAAGTAGGGGCTGCTTTTTATCATTGCTACATGGACTCTTCCATGTAGAGCTCACACTTAGGGCCCGTTTGGATACGCGGATTTTAGAATCCATGTTTTCGTTTGAAAACACTGTAAAAGAGGGTTCATGATCAAGCTGCTACATGTTGTCCTGACAGCGTTTCTTGGATTTTAAGTGAGAAATCCAGGTTTTAGAAATCTCTCCCACATCCTGAGATTTCTAAAGCCTGGAAACATGGGATGATCTCCTGTTATCTTGGTAACGGAAAGAAGGGTGAGAAATCTGAAAATGATGTCTGGCCAGCTTCTTCTCTTGATTTAGGGCAAAGTAATGCTGAAGGGCAAGTGATGCCGGTGAGTTCACAGAAGCTCGAGGATAGAGGAGGTGGTTTGACTTAAAACTCTGATTTAATATTTGTACAACACTTAGAGATAGGGAATTGTCAAAAGGACTAAGAAAAACTCAAGGAATTTAGCTCTAATCGCTATTCGAGAAAGATCAGTCTCCTCAAGTTTCATCATTAAGTGATCTTGAGTATAGTGAAGAGAGATATCCAAAAATAAATATCAGATCTGTTTTGCCCTTGAACTATGCATCTCTTTGATAATTTCTAGGTATGAGATTCAGTCAATATCTGTTAAGTAAAGGGTTCCAAGAAACTAGGAAAATAATACCGGAATTTAGAATATAAGCTCCAGTCAGACAAACTGCTTTTAGAAATACAAGCGAGAAAACTTTTGAACTTTAGGATGAGATTTCTACACAGATCTGATATAAATTCTCCATATACTATGGATTTACTCGATTAACAATCGAGATGGCAGTGAGGAATGAGTTTTGGAGGCAATCGTCCAAGGAACATTGCGTAGAGAACCGTCTCACAATCTATGGTAGAAAATCTGTTATAGTGATTGTGCAACGCGGCAGTTAATTGAGATCTCTGATTTCTGAACAGATCTGAGCAAGATTGTTTGAGATCTTGTGAAGGTCAGCTTCTTTTCTTGTCTCCCACCTACGATTTTGAGGAAATCCAGGATTCTAAAATTCGCGTATCCAAACGGGGCCCCCAAATGATTACCCTTCTAAACTAGTACAAAATTTATTAGGATCAACATGATTTTCCTTTTGACCAGTTGACTACTTGTTAAGATTTCACCTTTTAATGTGAGCCACATGAAAGTCAAAGCCATAGGCAAATTTATCTACAAAAGAAATGGTATAACTTCTTTCTTTCTTTTCTTGTTGGATTCTTTCTTTATCAAGATTTTATTATACTGAATTTACTTAGCATGGAATTATTGAATAACTTTTCCAATCAATAATAATAGTTCACTTGCCCCCTATGCTTGGATGATGGTGAATCTGTGGGTCATGTCTTCATGCATTGTTCTTTTTCTCGTCAGATATGGAGCTATATATTTCTGAGGTTTGGCATATCTTGGGTTTTTCGGATTTGATGCATCAATGGGAGTTTGTGCAATGGAGAAAGAAAGGAAAATTGTTGTGGAAAATTTGTTTGCTCACAACATGGTGGGTGATTTGGAAAGAGAGAAATTCTAGAGTTTTTGAGGGGGTTGCTAAATCTCCGTACTGGCTATATGTGAAAATTATTGCCCTCTCTACATCGTGGGCAAGATGTCTTCCTGCATTCCGATTCGTTTCGGCCTTTGACTTATGGGAGGGGTGGAGAGAAGTTTGCTTTAGTAGGGAGGCTAGGTCCCAGATTGCTCAGCAGTGGGTGCCTCCTCCTATTGGGATGTTCAAAATTAACTTAGATGGTCGAGTTTTGGGAACCCGGGGTAGGCGGGTTATGTTGAGATGATTGTAGCGAAGTTGTGTGGGCTTATTCTGGCCCTCTTGGGGTATGTGATGCCTCGGAGGCCGAGGTAAAGGCGGTATATCATAGTATTAAAAGACCTGATAGAGAGAGCATGGATCACATTATTGTGGAGGGTGATTCACTCAATGTAATTCGATGGTTGAAGGGGGCGGTGTTGCCTCCTTGGAGATTTTTGTCTATCTTTGATGAAATAGATGATCTAATCTCGGGCTCTGCTATTGTTTTCAATTATGTGCGGAGATCTGCCAATGGGGAGGTGGATTCTTTGGCTAAGGATGGGGTTAGTCATATGACATTGGAGTTGTTTGACTTCCTCCCTCCTTGAGAGTTTTTTTGTATCTTTATTTTTATTGTTTCTCTTGTACTTTCGAGAGTGGTCCTCCTCGGCCCGCTCCCTTATCTAATGAAATCATTCTACCATTTCAAAAAAGAAAAGAGAAAGAATAGTTCATCTTTCCCGTCATTGAATTTGATTGCCATTAATTCGCAAGATGAACGGAGGACTAGATGGACGATGAAAAATTTGGAATCCAATCAAGTCAAACATGGAGAATCAATAAGTGGAAAATAGGGAAAAAATAAGGGGAAAATTGATAACACGGACAGCTAAGCAAATGGGTAAATCCAACTAAAATGGAAAATTGCAAATTAGAAAAAGAATAAGTAGAAAGCGCTGCTTCATCTAAGTAGGAATTGCTTGTTGCGCTCCTGCCACCCCCATCTTAGTTTGGGCAAAGTAAGGCTGAAGGGCAAGTGATGCAGGTGAGTTCACAGAAGCTCGAGGATAGAGGAGGTGGTCTGACTTAAAACTCTGATTTAATATTTGTACCACACTCAGAGATAGGGAATTGTCAAAAGGACTAAGAAAAACTCAAGGAATTTAGCTCTAATCGCTATTCGAGAAAGATCAGTCTCCTCAAGTTTCATCATTAAGTGATCTTGAGGATAGTGAAGAGAGATATCCAAAAATAAATATCAGATCTGTTTTGCCCTTGAACTATGCATTTCTCTTTGATAATTTCTAGGTATGAGATTCAGTCAATATCTGTTAAGTAAAGGGTTCCAAGAAACTAGGAAAATAAGACTGGAATTTAGAATATAAGCTCAAGTCAGACAACCTGCTTTTAGAAATACAAGCGAGAAAACTTTTGAACTTTAGGATGAGATTTCTACAGAAATCTGATAAAAATTCTCCATATACTATGGATTTACTTGATTAACAATCGTGATGACGGTTAGGAATGAGTTTTGGAGGCAATCGTCCAAGGAACATTGCATAGAGAACCGTCTCACAATCTATGGCAGAAAATCTGTTATACTGATTGTGCAACATGGCAGTTAATTGAGATCTCTGATTTCTGAACAGATCTGAGCAAGATTCTTTGAGATCTTGTGAAGGTCAGTACTAAAATAAGAGGAAATAAACATGAGTATAGAAAACTCTCAGATCTGACTCATAGTTTTGTGTATTTATTGTCACATTGATGAAGACTACTAACCTTGAAAGTTCTTGGCCAAACTCGACCAAATCATTGAGAAAGGTTTCACTAAATTGAAATGATGTTGAGCAATGAGGAGTTCTCATTTACAGAACTTGGAATTGAAGAAGAACTTATCAGTAAAACTCATAAAATTTCCAGGATTTCCAGCAACAAAGGTAATGAACAATTATAAAGAGGTCTTTTCCATTTGATCTTCTCTTGATGTTTTTCTAGATCTTTCCTCAAGGATTCAACTACGAATCTTGCGTGGTGACCGAAGAACTCCAGAAATCTCATACACCATGCGTTAAACAAGGGAAAGGTAGGTGGATCTATGAAGAAAGCTAGAGATTCTATCCTTCAAATCTTCTTCTCCAAGAACACACATGCAGAAATCTTTGCACTTGCAAAGGATTTCCCTCCAAAAGGAATCTCAGATCTTTATTTCAATTTCTACAACAAAAACTACAGCAAATGAGGATTTAAGGGCCTTATATAGAAAGCGCATGCAAGTAAAAAAGACAAGGTTATTTCTACTAACGCTAAATGACAAGAAGGACATGTAATACTAGGGAAATGACCAAACTATAACTACATGTGTAAATCGACAAATGAAACAAAACCTAGACATGAAGGGAAGGATGATGTAAAGAATGCTAAGGGGATGTTCCTTCATCAGCCAGCCCCCTCCTGTATAATGGTGTGGGGTGTCAGAAGCTGTTTGTTGCCCCGTGGCCAACTCGAAGGGGCTACTCAAAAAGTGGTATCAATAAAAATAGGGAACAAGCTAGGGCTTTGCACGGACCAATTCGGCGTACTCAGTGGTGAGGAAAGCAGCAGCTTGCTTTTGACCTTTTAGAGGGAAGTGCAAGTGGAATATTGATTGGAAGAGAGGGCAGAGGAAGCTTACTCAACCATCGGTGGAAGGGACCAGATCATGATGAAGCCACTTTTTCCTTTCGCCCCGGCTACATTACATTTTTTTAATTAGAGCTTGGAGTCGAAATTTCCCTCTGTCAAGGGCCCTATCGAAAATGTCCCTCGATGTTGAAACCAAGTTAGTTTGGATGGAGTAGTAGCATTTCCCTTTTCTTTTTGAAAGGTTGAGATTTTATTCTAGTAGAAGACCAACGTGGTCGAGTTTACAATAGAAAGAGAAGAAACATCAAGACAAAAGGGAAAAGAGAAAAAAATCGTAAAACCCAAGGATGGAAGTCAAAGAGCTCGCCTCCCAACTTCGTCCTGAGTAGCCGATCAGCATCGAATGTAGCTGACCTCCAAACATGCTGAAAGTGCACCCTATGACCCTCAATGCGCTCCAAAATTTCATCGATAACATAGGCAAATCATCAAGGATAGACGGACTTGTTGCTCAACCATCGAATGACATTTGAGCTAGTTTCCTTTCACTGTTATATCTCTGAAAACATGGAAATCAACCAACCAAATTTCACATAGAATCGCTGGCACCTCTGTGGCGTTTGAATCACTTAGACCAATGGGACACGAGAAAGCCCACTTGGTGATGCTGTATTTGTCCCTAAGGGCCTCTTCCACTCCCGCCGAACCCAGGTTTACAAGGCAGGTGCCATTAAACTACAGTTTAATTGGCCCAGGTAGAGAAGACCAACAAAGGTAAAGATGAGGGCTGAAGCTCTTGGTTACTACAAACCTCATGCCAAAAGTACAAGAAAGCAAAGGAGAAGACTCCTTTGAAGCAACGGAGAACAACAACCCTAAACCTATGATTTAGCCGACACTTTGAATTTATTACTGACACACGTGTCCTACCGTGTCCGACACGACACGCGTGTCCACCCATGCCGTGATCGGACTATCCTTTTAAGATTTGTCGCGAGAATTTGGAGCCTTTAAAACCGTATAAATATAGATAGATTCCCCTTAGATACGTTATGCAAAATACGTTTTAATTAATGGAGATGATATTTTAACCGCCAGCAGTACGCATTCGGCCCTTATAATGTGATTTGACGTGAACAGTGGGCAGCTTTAGCGCTTTTTTGACGTCAAATCACGTCATAAAGAGGGCGCATGCGTACTGCAGGGGGTGAAAATATCATCGCCCTATAATTAAATGCTACTGATATCGGCAATAGCATATTTTGATAATTGCACAAACCCACGTTGTCTTTTGTTAATCAACGAGCTGCCAACTAATAAAAGACGAGATGAATTAGTGCAATTTTGAAAAGATGGTAGTGCCAATATTAGTGACCTATTTAAAACCTTATAAATGTAGCTTTTCCATTACCTATCAAATTCTTTTAATACAATTATGAGAAATGACAAACTCAAGGTTGCCCTTGCAAAAATGGGCTAAAAGGGCCCCCAATTGGCTACAAGCTGTATCCAATGAAGGTGCCTTTTCTGCCCATCTTTTTGCAGAGGCCCCTTGTGTATATCCTTCTCTTTTGGTGTCTTTCAAGTCAAGGGACACTCATAACAGACCTAAAAACAAGTGGACGCAAAGCCCAAGTGCCAAAGTGAGCTCAAAAAATGAAATAGCATCAATTTGACACTTGCATTGACCATTGAACATAAATCCTTTCATAACTGCCCCAAACGAATTTAAATATGTTTGAAAATATTTTAACAGATATCTCTCGTTCTTCCAATATCTGTAGAGCACAAGAACGTCGAAATCCGATAAGAAACCAGAGAGAGGTGAATTTTACAAGTTTACAGTGCAAAACTGGAAAATTCCAGCACTGTTGCTCCGACATCCGAAGAAAGTGTTCGGACGTCCGACCATTATGAAAAATAGTTACCCGAGAAACAAAAAATCTCAGAGACATCCAAAGCCCTAGTCGGGCGTCCGACTCGGACGTCCAAAGAATTCCTTCAGGCATTTGAAGCCAGTTTTAAATTTTTTTTTTATATACAACGACTAGTTGCTCGGGCGTCTAAATGGCTTTCGAAAGACATCCGAAATGACCATTGTAAAGTGAAAAATGGTTAGTTTCTTCGGTAGGGTTATAAATACTTGGTTTCTTTGCCCTTGTTGCCTTTTTAATGAGTCACCTACCATCCAAACCCACTATAAATACTTGATAATCTATTTTTGGCTAAAAAATCTTCTCTCATTTAAACTTGTGCCTTGATTTGGATAAACCATCTGTGTTGAGATTTAGGAAATTCTTGTAATCTACTTGGAGGGATTTCAAAGAGCAATTCATTGTGCAATCAGCACCATTGGAAGGCAAAGCAATCTTCTTAATGTAACTGTTAGGAACCCGATCCGGTTCGGAACTATTTTGATCTTCTTGGAGGGAAGTTCAGCCTCTTGACCCGCTTCGAGGGAAGGGTCTGTCCTCCTTTGTGTGCAAGACACGCTTTTGAGAATAACTTTCTTCACCTCTTTTCGTTCTTCATTCAACACTTTCAATAAAGTTTACATGTACCGTCCAACACCTTGAAAAGAGGAACGACCACAATTCTAAACTAAGACTCCAAGACCAATAAAATAGGTAACTGCATCGATAAGGATAAATCATAATCTATCTCTTAGATGGATCACCTAATCTAATTATCTCAGTCAAATGAAAACAGTAAAGATAAATCCTAACTTATCTGCTAGATAGATAACAATAATCTAGCCAACTTATTCAAGAGACCAAAACTAACTAAACTATTAAACTCCATGACATGTAACATTCCTTCCCCCTTGAAATCAACCTTGTCCCCAAGGTTGGATTATTGGAAATTTTTTTTTTACTGCACCGGGATCCCAAATTGTATTGGACATGATTTTGCTGAGCCACACAAGTAACGTTGGACTTCCATCTTCAAAAAGAACGATTGCGATTTTTTGAGCGCCACATTCAAAATCTCTTGTGATCAAACTAGAGTGGAAATACGATTTTTATAGCGGCTCTTCGAAGCGATGGAATGATTGAAGGGGTCAACAAACTCAAGAAGAGCCTTGGCATGGGGTTCAACTAAATCATCTTCGCCGCCATCAATTTGTGCATTTTTTAAAGATTTGGCTTTCTTTCTTCTCGTATTTCCTTGATCAGCATGTAGATATTGTTCAGGCATTCCGAAAATTGCCGTTGTTCTTCCATAAGTTCAGGAAAAATCTTAACAAAATCATCACACATGGAATCCCAAATCTCACAACCCATGGCATAGGATTGATGGCTCTGATACCACTTGTTACGAACGCGATCCTTTTCGCAACTATTTTGATCTTCTTAGAGGGAAGATCAGCCTCTTGACCCGCTTCGAGGGAAGGGTCTATCCTCCTTTGTGCGCAAGACACGCTTTTGAGAACAACTTTCTTCACCTCTTTTCATTCTTCATTCAAAACTTTAAATAAAGTTTACATGTACAGTCCAACACCTTGAAAATAAGAACCACCACAATTCTAAACTAAGACTTGAAGACCAATAAAATAGGTAACTGCATCGATAAGGATAAATCATAATCTATCTCTTAGATGGATTACCTAATTTAATTAACTCAGTCAAATGAAAACAGTAAAGATAAATCTTAACTTATCTGCGAGATAGATAACACTAATCTAGCTAACTTATTCAAGAGACCAAAACTAACTAAACTATTAAACTCCATGGCACGTAAGAGTAACCCATTGTACAAAGGTGGGAGAGCACCGTTCTTAAACCTCTTGGAGCTTGTAAAGAGCCTTGGATTCCGGCATAGTGTGGTATCCAAATAGTCGAACACCTCAAGGATAACAACCTGAGAAGAGTTGAGTAGGCCTTGGGTTTGAAAGCTGAATGACTTGAAATTTGGTGTTCTCTTCTCTCTATCTCTCTATTTTACTTTCTTTTGTGATTGTTTAATTTCATTTTCTTCTTATTCTACTAATTAGTTAAGAAAAATAATAACAAGTGAATTGAGTTTTAGTTTGATAATTCAGGTTAAAAACTTTAACCACCAACCAAATCACCCCTCTTAGTTGCCCTAGACTAGAATGCAGTTTTCCCTTCCCCGGATGGTTTTCCTATAAAACTATAAATTTTGGGGTTGGGTTGGGTTCTTCCATTCCTCAACCCGTACCAAACTCAAAATGAATTCGGGTCAACTTTTTCCATCCCTAACTCAATACGAATTATGATTTGCCCAACCCTAACCAAGGCAAAATAGGGTTGAACCCAACGGCTCGGGTTGAGCCCAACCCAAGTTGCACCCCTATAGTATATGAATATTGTGTTGATTGAATGGTGATGAGAAAGTGTCCACCAGACGGGTTAGAAATATTTCGATCGAATTTCATATATAGAGATCCTAAAATTTTAAGACAAATTGCAAAGAATTTGTAATTAATAAACCAATTCAACTCTCTGGAATCCTTTAATTGATGATTGGTGAGTCTGAGATGAGCATTTTCGCAACGTGTTTCTCATTTTTATGTGTTGAAAAATGTAAGAGGTTCTCTTCAGGTTTCGCATTTTATTGGTTGTAAGATGTGTAACTTTCCTCCGGTGATGGGTCTTGTGTGTTGGCTTGATGTTCCTCAAGATGTCTTCAAATACTAGATTGTGTTGCTGAAGGGAAAGATTTTGTTCTCTTGGAGTGTCTTCTCTTTGGATATCTATGTGTCTTTGGATCAAAATCATCGAATCAATAGGATTGGTAAAACAAAAAAAAAATCTTGTTACGATGATCTGTTCGATCTACAATTAGAAGAAGCGAATTCGTTCAATTGCATAACATGACTGGATTTCTGATTCTTCCTAATTGAATTCTGTTTTATTTTTGATTAATTTTTTGGAGAATATGATTTTGAATAGATCAAAATGTCAATAAATCCACTGTTTATTGTGATATGCATGCTCCTCTAATTTTGAAGGTTTTTGAGTTGTAGATTTCTTTTTTCTTCTGAATTATAGTTGTTCTTCCTAAGTATGGTATACTGAAACAGGAAATAGTAGAGGAGCAATATGTGATTTGTTACTTGTTAGTATGTGCTTAAAAGAAGATAGTGCATATAAAACAGCCAGTGGATCGTGTGATCCAGTTTTGGGAGAATTAGTCACAATAAAATGCATGATGATGATGTGTTATAAAAATGACAGATAAAGAGATAAAATACCTTGGTAAAATGTTAGGATCTATTTTTTTTATGATGATTTGGGGAAAGGTGTAGGATTGTCTTTTACAATCTAATTATAGTCTTTTCGTGGATAGTGCATTCAAAGATCCTTAAATATATACTGTTTCAAGCAAGAACTGAATTTGTTCTCACCTCAACGGCCCCTGATTGTAGTTCAAGTCTCTATGCCGTAGGTTCTTGTTTGATTGCTTGTTCAATCTTAATTGTGTCCCTTTAATATATCTAGGGGTTATGAGAGCACACGTGCTCATAGTAGTTCCCTTTTCTCTTATGCTTTATAACTTACCTAAGATGTCTGACCCTATAAACCTTGAAGTCATTTGCTATTGTGAGTTCTGTTTTACTCATATAAGGTTTTTGGTCTTGGTAATTTATTGTGGTATCCGGTTTTTTCCCGTGTTGCGCAGGACGACAGGGGATAACCACATCGGGTTTTCGAGGAGTGTTATTTGATCTGCACTACTTACGAACTCGGGATTGTGGTCCTAACTTCGCAAGATAGAGAAACTCAGAGTCGCCACCTAGGTTAGAGCCTACGACCTGTGTCTATTCTTCCAAGGAAATGAGTAACGACTCAAATTTTGTTGGAAGAATAGTAATCAGGGGTTCCTTTGCTCTGGGCCTAGAACCTTATATCTTGCTCTGTTTGCCTTAAGGTGTGGTCCTTACAGATATCTGGGTAAGGGTTATGGTGACAATCGGGGAAGGTGTTAGGCACCCCTCTTGCCTGGATTAATCCGGTCTCTTAACTTGGATTGGCATTTTTTGAAGGATTTGAATCAGGATAATTTATCTTTTTTTCCTTTAATTCTAGGAAGTAAGTAAAGATGAATTTACAGAAAAAATCCGAAAAGAAGCGGTTGTGGCTTAGTCCCGCATGAGACCATATGTTACAAACCCAAGGAGGGAATTGTAACTAATCCCAATTGAGTCACCAAATCTAACAGAAAAAAGACAGTGCGAAAAGTAAAAGTAAAGCAGAGGGATTTATTTCATAATTTGCTCAGCTATGCGACCAAGATTTTATGCCATCACCACCTCATACTTTACTTGTAAAGGAAATTACAGAAAGCTGTAAGTTGCAGAAACTAAAAGAAAAGGCAGAGGGGTTTATATCATAATTTGCTCAGCCGTGCGACCAAGATTTTATGACGTCACCACCTCATACCTTGCTTGTAAAAGGAATCACATTAAGCCTGTATGGAATGTAACTTTACCAGTGGAGAATTGGGCGGCATAACCGCGCTGTATTTGAGGAGGAGAATTCGAGTTTGTCGAGATTTTAGCAGAACAACGGCGTTATTTTGGAAATAGGGTGTTGGGTTCTTCGAAATTCGGCGGCGCAACGGCGCTATGTTGATAAAGGAGTCTATGAAGTTGCAGAAAATTCGGTAGTGTAACGGCGTTGCATAGCCCAAAAAGCCTCCGAGTTTGCAGAGATTTCGGTAGAACAACGACGCTGCTATTGAAAAGCATCTCGCAGTTCTGCGAAATTCAGCAAAACAACGGCGTAAAACAGAAATAGATGCTCTGAACATTCAGAATTTCGGCAGACTGCCGCCGTCTGATTGGAGCTACCTAGTGTTTCTCTACTTTCTCTCTTCGAGAAAAAGTAAGCAACTAGAGGTTTTTCTGGATTTCTGTAGGGGTTCGGGGTTTAGAAATACACCGAAGGAGGGTGTATACACCAAAAACAAAGGGGGAAGAGAGTGAGATAAGTTGTTAAAAACCTTTATCCCCCCACCTATTTATAGGATGGGGGTATAAAAATATCTGGGTCGAACCAAATTCGCCCCAGGCGAATTTTGGGATGACATCACCTAGATATTTTCTTGTGATGTCGTCCACATTTCGCGCGATTGTTTGTTTCTTCTACGTTTTGTTTTCAGTGGTTTTCGTCTCTTTATCGGATAGTTTCGATTGTCCGTAACTTTTCTGATTGAACTCTGATTTGTACACAGTCAGATCCGTTGGATTCCTTGTTCCAGGAGCTTTCCAATGAATCTAATATTGCACATGTTTGGGAGATCAAGTGTCATTTGGGTGTAATAAGAAGCTTCTGACCCAAAGTTAACTCATTGACTGGGATGCCGTGTACAAACGGGCTTATCGGTTTATGCCATAAAAGGCGGGTGCTGCGTAAAACAGGCTTTCGGTTTGCCGAAAAAGGCAGGGGCTGTGTTAAAACAGGCCTTTCGGTCGTTTGAAACGGCTTTCAGAAATCATTTGTTACCCTAAAGAGAGATTGAGAGAAACACAACTAGTGCTCTGGGACTCATCATAAGGTTCTTCCTCGCGTCACCTACCATTAGTACTGGCTTGACAAAATTGGGTGTCTACAGATGCCCCTTTTTGGTAGAGGGTGCAAGGCACTTGAATGCCAAAGTAAGTAGACAACAAAAGTTAGTCACTAGAGATTAATGATAAGCTTGCAAACTCACATCGGATTCTAAGGCGTTTAGCCCTCATCGAGGAATCTTGCTGTCAGGTCATTGAGCGAAAACCTCTCGCTGAGAGTTTTGAGAATGCGACCGTTAGAACAAACCCTTGGATGGATGTTGTTACTAACAGGAGGGAGGGTCATCGGAAGTCAGAGTCAGGACACCTGACTCGGGGAGGGACCTCGA
This sequence comes from Tasmannia lanceolata, assembly GCF_043159265.1. Lineage (NCBI taxonomy): Eukaryota > Viridiplantae > Streptophyta > Magnoliopsida > Canellales > Winteraceae > Tasmannia > Tasmannia lanceolata. Next base: position 27,221,982 of record NW_027518684.1, on the reverse strand, counting down.
GGGATCTCTTTTCGACACCCACTGCGGACACTGATAATAGAAATGCCAAACTGGCACCTGATGATTGATACGACGGATAGTACGCATGGTTTTGATATGAAACTGTGTTTGATAGTATTTGATTTTGGCGAGCTACGGTGTACAGACGGACTTACTCGGGCTTTGATTTGTTGCATGAGACCGGACTAATCTCAGTTCGGAGGGTTACCGTCTATGAACGTGCTCACCCTAGGGAACTAACATGTCGGAACGGGTTTGCTCGGATGTGGATACCGTGTGATAATGGGTTTATATCGGTTTGGAGACTTAAAGGGTCGGAACGTGTTTACCCTGGAGAGCTAACACGTCTGAACAGGTTCGCTTGGATTTGGATACTATGTTCAAATGGGTTCACTCTGATTCGGAAGGGCTACCGTGTTCAGACGGTTTCACACTGGAGAGCTAATGTGTCGGAATGGGTTAGCTCACATTAGATACCGTGCTCGGACTGGTTGACTCTGATTTAACAGGGCTACCGTGTTCAGATGGGTTCACCTTGGAAAGCTAATGCGTCGGAACGGGTTTGCTCGGATTTGATACAGTGTTCGGACTAGTTCAGTCTGATTTGGGAAGGGCTATCGTGTTCACGCGGGTTTACCCTGGAGAGCTAATGAGTCAGAATGGGATAGCTCAGATTAGATACCCTGTTCGGACGGGTTCACTCTAATTTGGAAAGAGCTACCGTGTTCAGACGGGTTAACCATGGAGAGCTAACGCGTCGAAACGGGTTAGCGCAGATTAGATACTGTGTTCGGACGGGTTGATTCTAATTTGGAAGGGGCTACAGTGTTTAGACGGGTTCACCCTGCGGAGCTAACGCATCGAAACAGGTTAGCTCAAATTAGATACCATGTTCGGACATGTTGACTCTGATTTGGAAGGGCTACTGTGTTCAGACAGGTTCACCATGGGGAGCTAACGCGTCGGAACGGGTTAGCTCAGATTAGATACCGTGTTCGGAAGGGTTGACTCTGATTTAGAAAGGGCTATCGTGTTCAGACAGGTTTACCCTGGAGAGCTAACGCGTCGGAGTGGCTTAGCTCAGATTAGATACCGTGTTTGGACGGGTTGACCCTGATCTAGAAAGGGCTATCGTGTACAGACGGGGTTACCCTGGAGAGCTAACGCGTCGGAAGGGGTTAGCTCAGATTAGATACCGTGTTCGGACATGTTGATTTTGAATTGGAGGGGCTACCGTGTTCAGACGGGTTCACCCTGGGGAGCTAACGCTTCAGAAAGGGTTAGCACATATTAGATACCATGTTCGGACGGGTTCACTCTGATTTGGGAGGGCTACCGTGTTCAGACGGGTTCACCCTGGGGAGCTAACGTGTCGGAATGGGTTAGCTCATATTAGATACCGTGTTCGGATGGGTTGACTCTGATTTGGAAGGGCTACCGTGTTCTGACGAGTTCACCCTAGAGAGCTAACGCATCAGAATGGGTTAGCTCATATTAGTTACCCTGTTGGGATGGGTTGACTCTGATTTGGAAGGGTTACCGTGTTCAGACGGGTTCACCCTGGAGAGCTAACGCGTCAGAATGGGTTAGCTCATATTAGTACCGTGTTGGGACGGGTTGACTCTAATTTGGAAGGGTTACCGTGTTTAGACGGGTTCATCCTGGGGAGCTAACGCGTCGGAACGGGTTAGCTCAGATTAGATACCATGTTCGGACGGTTTCACTCTGGTTTGGAAGGGCTACCGTATTCAGACGGATTCACCCTGGAGAGCTAACATGTCAGAACGGGTTAGCTTAGATTAGATACCATGTTTCGGACGGGATGACTCTGATTTTTTAGGGACTCATGCTGGACATGATGGCTCGGGGGACTTTATACTGGTTTTGAATGCCTTATTTGGTCACAAACTCTGCTGTGGATGTGGGTACAAATTCTGCTGAGGGCCAGGTACGAATGATTCTCTGGAGGCAAGAGGCACATAATTCTCTAAGAATATGAAACAAGCAACTCTTTGGGGATCCAAATATTTCTGGGAGGGAAAGTCGATATTTTATCGACGAATTGGAGAATCGACTTTGAAGGGGATGTAAACATCCACAGATAGTGTTAGAATGGTCATGTTTGACCGAGTTTCGATGAATCTGTTGACAGACGGATTGTACAAGCATGAATTCGGGTCTAAAGGTGATTGAAAGGTCTCCGTTCACCTTGACCTTGCTAGGGATTACTCGTCCGGTTGGGGAAGAGCACCAAAGGCGCACGTTCTCTATGGGGAGTTTAAACGTCTACGAATTGCTGGTGAGGATGACATGAGGATGATATGAACAAAACCAGCATTTGCTGGGGAAAAGGGATTTTCTGATTGCCTAGAATGGCGTTTGGATTGATGATCCAGTGAGTCCAACCATGCTGGTGAATCGACGTTCTGCCTAACAGATGTAGGGTTTTGACTCTACTAGGGAGGGAGATTGGTCTGATGGAGAGTTTTTGGGTGGCAAAGGATTGCCTTGCAAATTTTCCAATAGTGAGTAAGCGTTGGTATACTCAGCTGGGGAGAAAACTGGGTGATTCCGTGTCCATGGTTGGATTTGACGCAACGAGAGACTCTTGTTGTAGTGATTGGACTCTGCAGGGATGATATAAGATATATTGGATTGTGTGGGACCCGATCCCGCGAGAGGGGTGGGGCGCGAGCCGCCACGCTCTCTCTTGGTCTCTCTTACCCACGCGAATGGCGTGTGCTTTTTATTATTAATTTTAATTACCCAACCAAGCAGGCAGCAACCAAGCCATAGGGTGCAAACAAACGTGCAACCCAGTACCCATAAGGGCAGGGGTAAGCCGCCGAGCCTAGCAAGGTGTGATTTAATTCATCTTTTCCGTGAACTTGGGATCACTAAGGCAATCCGAATTCCACGCAAAAGAGAGTGACAGAGTCGCCACCTAGATGAGGGATCTAGGACCCATAATTGACCAGAAATCTAGACTCGTTACCTGGTTACGAGAATGGAAGGTATGGGGAGTTACCACCACATGCACCATTCCTGCCCGATAATCGGTCTTCAATTCCAAAAGTTAACTCTTTCGAATTTCTTTTAAATGGCTCATTTAACTCTATATTAATGTGCGAACTATGTAACATGCATCCTAAGATCTAATTTCAATGTAATTCCTAAATGTGTATCTTGATTTTCTTAATTTGTTTGAATTCAATCTAAGTGAAAGTTCTCCTAAACTTCTAATTTCATGAAAAGTCCTAAGTGATTTAATTACTTTTAATTTAAGGATTAATGTACAAAACCCCACTTATGTGTGGAGCCGACTCGTGATTGGTATGCCATCAAGCATCAAGCTGCCTACGTACCCAAGCCTCACTGGGATCAGAGTCGACGTAGTTCGGTGCACCTAAGCTAAGCTACTTATGCCTAACTCATCTAGGACACCGATCTAGACTGGATTGACTGTTTCAACAGTTTTAAGAGAAGTTATTTAATTCAAGTTGAAGATTTTATTCTCCTAGGACTTCATCTAGGATGGTATATGATCCTATCTAAGTGCAAGTTGTCCCTTAGACTAATGCAGGTTAACCTACGTCCTAGGTAACTAGGCTTGTCCTATGAGAAAAGAGGGTAACTAGTGTAACTAGATCTATGGCACGGTTGCTATCTATAGCAAACGCCCGTGATGAGGCTGGACTCCTAACTCTAGGACTCCCTAAAACTTAGGACACAACATGACACAAGTGTTCCTAAATGGGGCTCTAATGGTTCCTACGATGGAAACCGCAATCCAACGGTTCTGAAAGACATGAGGTAAATTGATTCAAGTTGTTGAAGTTAATGATTTTCAGATTTCAAGGATTTTTGGTTCTAAAACATCTAAGGAATACCAAAGGCTCTATGGTTCGCAAGCTTCAGCCTTGAATCGCATCCATGGAAGGGAATCGTGCGCTCTTCCCTTGCGCAATTTAATACTTAAGTTGTAGTACCTTATTGCCTGGCATATTTCTCAGGATTTCCGTGGACAGTAGACATCGGAGCCAATAACATGCTATAATTTAAATACTCAAATTGTCAAGGATCAATTGCAATTGGGATACGATTATGGATGCGATCTCGGCATCTAAATTATCCTAGCATGGCCATTTTACAAAGGAAATCTAAGACTCATAAGATTTCTATTTCAGCGGCTTAAGGAATGAATACGTGACAGAAATTTAAGGTTCCATGGAAGTTTTCATAATGATTTTGGTTAATTTCAATTTTTAATAGATTTTATCAATTCAGATCACATGAATGATTTTACAAATGAACTCATTGCAAAAAAATTCGAAATAAATTGAAATTTCTACAGTAACAAGATAGGAATGAATATAGCTTACCGAAAAACTTTCATAGATTTTTATATTAAGTTGCTATTAATTTCTAATTTTTCAAAATCCAAATCAGATTATGGATTAACACAGTAACCTATATCATATCACTTTTAAATTACTCCAAACTTTTACGGAATAAAGATATAGATGATTAAAGCTTACTGAAAAATTTGCATGAATTATCATTAAGATTAGATATCAATGTCCGATTTTTCAAAATTCAAATCAGATTATAGATTAACACAGTAACCTATAGCATATCAATTTCATATCAACTTAAACTCTCACAGTATAAATATTTCTGTAAAACCTTATCAAATCTTTGTAAAATTAAAATAAATTGTAAAATCTTATCAAATCTTTGTAAAATTAGTTGAAAATATTTCTGTAACATTCCAGTAACCAAAGTTACTGGTTTGTAAAGAATTTTTTTTAAAATATATTAATTTAATAAGAAAAAGAATTATGGCACGTAAAATGGGGAAGCGATTAGAAAACAGTAAAAACCATTTTTTTGAAATATTTTTCAATGGAAACTTCCATTTATTATTAGGCTTTAATTCTGGAAAATTGCATCAATTTTTAAAACGATTTGGTATTTTATAAAAATAGCCGAAATTTAAAATAATTAATAATCCGATTAAACAAACTCCAAAAGTTACGAAAATTTTTGGGTGATCTAAAGACCTTGTAAAACTATTGGAAACAAACTTTCACTAAATTTGAACATGATTTGATATACTTTTGGCTCCATTCATCAAGAAATAACCCTTTTCGGGGTTATTCTTTGAAAAATAGAATGAAAAATAAAACGGCCGAACCACGGTTGGAAATTAAGTTTCCAGTAGTATTTTATTTTATAGAAATCCCAAAAAATATCATTTTTTAAAGAAACTCACGTTTTCTAACACTTGCTTTGATAATCCGATTGAAATCCATATTGAATAAAAAACGAAAAAAAATCATTATTAAATGGAGGAAGTTTAATTATTTGGTGAAATTTAAAATTTTGAAAACTTATAATCTATATTATAACATACTGAAATTTCAAGAAAAAATTCATTGATTTGATCTACCAAAAGTAAAACCCTAGCATGCTTTTCTACTTTTGATATTACAAAGATAAAGATCCTACCGTTGATCGCGCTCCTTGTCTCTAGGGTGCGTAGATCCGAGGTATACGCTTTGTCGCACCCTTTTATATGATGAAGAAGACCCAAAGAACACCCCAAAGATCCTTGATCTGTGATTTGTTGAAGAAGAAAAAGGAATTCAAGAATTTCTTTTGTCAAGAACACTTGAGAGATATGAACACACTTCATGAGAGAAAATAAATTTTTTTTTCTTGGGAGGAGAGAGAAAATGGACGAATTTGGATTTTTCCTCCTTTTTTTGGATTGTTTGCTTTGATTTTTATACAAAAAAAGTTAGGGTTAAGAGAGAAATAGTAATTTCCAATGTGAGAGCTTCCTTTTTGGCTTGTTTCCAATTTTCCCTTCTTGCTTTCTTTCTTTCTTGTTTCCAAATTGGATTTGATTCCAATCTTAATTTCTTGTCAATCAAGACATGTTATTCTCATTCCACATTGCTTCTTTGGAGGAAAACCTTTTTAAGCAATCATTCATCTTTTCCTTCTTTCCTTCTTTTCATTTTTTATTCTTTTTATTTTTCTTTTAACAAATATGATGTCACCATTGTGACATCATCAAGGTTGGGTGCTCAACTCATGTGGGTCAACCATGTGGGCCACCCACCATGGTGGTTGACCCATATGGCTGAACCCTCATGAGCTCCATCTTTGCGGGCTTTCCAATGGGCCATTTCACACGGGTTTTGGGTTTTTCCGTAAAAAATCAATAAAATCTTTCTAAATTCAACATTCTATATATGGACCCAACCCATTTGACATTTATGGTGCATCCCTCACACATGATCGGACCATCTTTTTTGGGAAATAACTTTTCGGACCAAAATGCCCCTACTTGACTGTTAGACATCCAAATGTGACAAAAATACCCTCAGATTGGTCTACCCCTAAAGGGAAAAATAAAAAATGGAAAGTCTTTGTGGTCAAACTTCAAAAATAGAAACTTTTAAAATTTGGTCATTTCGGTGAGCAATATTAAACAGAATCATTTGGTATCCCCTGAAAATACCCAAAATGCCCTTAACACTTAGAATTTCCAAATTAAGCGAAACTCCTGAGAAATTCTAAATTTAGCAGGTTTTCCAAAATTCAGAAAATCATTCATAATCTCTCAGACATATTTCGGGGATCAAAAGAAATACACAGGAAAAGACCAAATTACCCCGAGGTGCTAGAATTTGGCGAGACTAGGGAAAACCCTGAGAAATTCTAAAAATAGCAGATTTTCAAAAATTTATGAACGGACTCAAGATTTCTTAGACGCAACTTAGGGACCAAATATGATATGTTTGGAAATGTCTAAAATACCCCCGAAATGCAAGACTAAGAGAAAATCTTGAGAGATCTAAATTTAGCAGGTTTCCCAAAACTTATGAAATTACTCAGAATCCATCAGCCGTACCCTTGAAATGGTTTTGGACATATGAGAAATGATTGAAATATCCATAAGATGATGAAAATGTGGAAGCCCCATGAGTTTCTAAAAATAGCAGCTTTTTCAAAATTTGTAAAATCACTCAAGATTTCTCAAATATAACTCGGGGGTCAAACGAGACACATCGGGAATGACCAAAATACCCCTGCAGTGCAAAATAGGCAAAAATGGGGGAAACCCTGAAAATTCTAAAAATAGCAGGTTTTTTCATTTGCTTGGAAACTTGAACTTTCATCTTCCGGAGGCCAAAGGAACCCCCTAGAGACTTTCAGGATCGTGAATCAACTTCAAAACTCTCATAATGAAATAAAATCTACCCTAAAATGCATGGATGCCTAATCTAATGATGAATACGGATTCAAAACTCGATCATACTACCGAATCTTTTGCTTTTTACTGCGTAGGAAAATGGGGGTGTCTACAGATTGTTTCCAAGGATCTCGTAATCGTGCTTGTAGGAGATTTTTGATAGGCGTTTGATGCCTCAAGAATGTCCTATGCGGACTCTGCGAAGAAGGATGTGCAAATCCTTGATTTTTCAAGAGGAGGGAAAACCTGATTCTGCTGGGGATGCTCCGAATAAATGCATTTGAAAATCCTGGGGACGGTCCAGAGAGTTGATTTGATTCACTGTTGAAAGATTAGCAAAATTCGGGAGCGAATTGCATGCAAAACGGGCGAGAAATGGCAAAAATGGGCAGAATGGGGGAATATTCCCCGAAGTTGGGAAAATATTCCCCCAATTTCGCCCCAGGAGAATTGGGAATTCGCCTTGGGCAAAATTCGAGAGGGTCGTACGGGTTTATATATCCTTACGACCTTCATTTCATTCATTTCTTCTTCGCTTGAGTTGTTTTCTCTCTGAGGTTTTTGAGTTTTCATTGCGTTCTTCGCGTGCTTCCTGAGTTTTCTTCAGTTTTCCGCAGATATTGTGCGTCGGCCTCATATTCGGGGGAGAGATATAGGGTGGGAGTCCTCTGGGGATGAGGAGCAGGCTCGCACTCCATGGTACCGAGGTACACTTTTGAGGGGCACGACTACTCATACCTCGCGATTATATAGCACCTGAGAGGTATGTCCTTTGAATTAAGCTTTTTCATGATTCCTAGATCTTAGGAATGTATTTAGCTTTGATGTTTGCTCTCCTTTTAGAAGTCTAACTCTTTCATTTGTCTCTTGTGATTTTTGTACAGGCCCTTCCTGTTATGGTTATGAGAGGATCAATGAGATATACTAGGACTAGATGGGATACCTTGCATCCTCGGGCTCGAGCGTATGTCGTGGGGACTGGTTTGGACAGATTTGTCCATACTGATTCAGAGGGGGTGGGTGTAGGCTTTGTACTGGATCTCCCTGAGCGGTGGTGGGACACGACCCACACTTTTCACTTCCCGATCAATGAAGTTATGATGACTCCTGTGGCCTTCTCTGCGTTGACAGAACTTTGGATGGGAGGGATTCCCATTCTATCGACCGATGTTACAGAGGCAGAGTTAGAGAGCTCCTGGGAGTGCCAGAGCAGGATCTGCAGGATGAGCCCGGTAGGCCTCCACATGCTTCCTTGCCGAGGCTACAGATGAGCCGATTAGATCACTGGCCAGCGAGACCAGAGGTGCAGGAGGATGACTACTACCGCCAGCTGGCGAGGAGCTTTGTTATGTCCCTTCTGAGGCGCACCTTGTTCAGCAACACAAGGAACACGGTCCGGAGAGAGTTTCTGAGCATTGTCCGCAACATTGACAGGCTTGCGGACTATGACTGGGGAGGAGCGACTTACGCTTACCAGATCAGAGAGATGGACACTCTATCTCGAGACGGATCGCACTCGTTGTGTGGCCTCTAGTACATATGGGCAGTACGCTTCTTTCCCTTCTCTCTTTAATTTTGAATTTGTTCCGGTTGCTCCTTTTAATTCATAGTCTGTGATATGAATTGTTTAAGCAACTGCATTTGACTTTTGACTTTAATGACTCTGAATAGGCATGGGTCTACGAGTGCTTTGGCCTTCTTGCCCCTCTACCGAGGGAGCCGGCGAGAGTTTTCTTTTCAGTGCAGATGTGTTGGATCGCTGGATAGACGGGATCTCATCCCTTATACTCGGCGGAGTAGGTTCGTCGAGTGATAGACCGGATTCAGCTAGATGCCGTGAGTACTTCAAATTGCTTTCATTTTTGGCACTGCACCTTCTTCTTGTTTTGAATTGTATCCATGCATGTGACACATGGTCTGTGCCTTGACAGGTCCGATGGAGACCTTTGGATGATCATGAGGAGATCATGAGAGATGAGTACGCGCATGCCAGGAGCATTACTCGAAGGACAGTGGCTTTCCTTTGCCACTTGGGGCCAGCTGTCTACTTGCCAGGCAGGATAGCCAGACTGTCGCTTGGGCATAAGAGTCTAGGGATTCCCCCTGATCCGCTTAGCAGGTTGAGGGTTGTAGATTGGTTACCTACAGCCCAGCTAGAGATCCTGCAGACACAGGTATTCGACGTCCCAGACGACCACTTTCGATCTAGAGATTACAGAGCTTGGGCCTCTGTAGAGTTGATGGGTCCTCTGACCTTAGGAGAGGTATTCTTCTATACCTTCCTTTTCCTTTTTCCTTTGGATACTTGCATTTTGAAATTTGATTGAATCATCATGTTTTCTACAGGAGGGTCCTGAGGCAGATGCCGCCCCTGAGGCTCCTGTTTTTGCAAGGGAGCCTTATGATGAGGGCAGGGCTACTCAGGAGGATATCAGAGCCACGGGCGTCGAGGTTGTAAGCCCAAGGGTTCCCATGGGTTCAATCATTCACCTTTACTTTCTTGTTTTGATGCTAGCAAACCTAAATTGATTAGTCTTTATGGACTAATGTGTTGTCTTTGAGTGTTGTGTTTTAGACAGGAACTTGACATGTCATATCGCCATTACACAACACAACTCCACACATAGCTTTCGGATCAACATGCACAAAAGAACCAAATAGCTTGTACACACATGGGAGACATCATCCTTGGAAGATATTCAAGTCAAAGAGCTCAAGTTGAAGATCCCACAAGCATGCCTAGCAATGTGCCAGTAGAAGCTTGGAGTTGAACAAGCATTGGTGACACCTCATGGACCACTCAACATGCTCAAGGAATGGAGGAAGTCACAAGCACCAAAGAATGGTGAAGAGTTCACTCACAAGTGGAAGATGTCCAAGAAACTGCAGAGGAGCCAAGCAATCCAAGAAGACTCAAGGTTTACATTTTTAGATTGTAATTGGAGTCCTCTTGTTTTATATATTTGCACTTTCAAAGATTTTCAAAATGGTTATCATAATTAATTTTAACATCTTTGAAAATCATTTACACTCCCCAAAACATGTTTGAAAACCTTGGACAAAAGCCCAAAAACCATGGCCCAAAGCGCTTGATTGTTATAAGTTAAAAAGGATTTTCAAACAGGGCCAGTTGACCGAGGTTCCCCAGGCGACTGCAGCAAGGTGGCTGAAAATCCAGCACTTGTCGAAACATAGCGGGCCGGTCGACCGGGGCTTCCCGGGCTACCGCAGAGGTGTTCTTGGAAATCCAGAATCACTCCATCATGGTCGGGCCGGTCGACTTCCATAGGTCCGGTCGACCGCAGATAGGAGTTTTGACAAAAAAAATATAAAGTCCAGGTAGCCCTCGCCGGGCAACCGCCATGGGCCGGTCGACCGCTACGATATGAAATTTGAAATTAAAAAGGTTTGCAAAATGGGCTATTTATTCCCTATCCAAATACAACTAAGTAACCTTTTTGCAAGATCATTTCATATCCTTGTGAGCTTAAACTTGAAATCTACGGTTGTTTTCCAAAATCCTCTTCTATGCTTTGATTTGTGTTTTTACATTCAACAAGAGGCACTCCTTAGGACTTTTATTGTTATCATTGGGAGTGATTGGTGAGCTATTCATTGTATTATTTGCCTATTTAGAGGCTTGAGAGAGCTTAAACTTCTTCCATTATTCATTAAACTCGCGAAGATGAGCTTTTCCCTTTGAGATGGTATGCGAAGAGGGATCACTACCTTGGAGGTGTTTTGCGAAGAGGAATCACTACCTTGGAGGCAGTTTGTGAAGATGAATGATTTCCTTGGAGGCGGTTTGTGAGGAGGAATGATTTCCTTAGAGGCGGTGTTGCGAAGAGGGGATTGCTTCTTGGAGGCGGTTTGTAAAAAGGGGGTTTGTTCCCTTGAAGGAGTTGATTGTAAAAGCACGGAGATTCGGCGTGCGGAATCTCAAATAGTGAAAGAAAATCCCAAGGAAAGATCAAGTACTTGGGTAGTGGAGTAGGTCCGTTTATGACCGAACCACTATACATGATCGCGTCGTCTCCTATCTTCTTCCTCCTTCTTGTGGTGATTAGTAATATCTAACCTTTCTTTATGTTTACAATTATTTGAACAAGGGCTAGATTTAAACTTGTAATGCCTTTCAAAACCCTAATCAAACTCATAATTGCTAACTGTTAAAATTGGTTTTAACATTACACTTAATTAGGACAAAAATTTTAATAACCCAATTCACCCCTCCTCTTGTGTTGCCTATTGGGATTTCAGACGTCAAAGGTGGTCCGGTGATTAGAGCGCCTGCACCTGTTGCGCCGGTGTCAGCGAGCAAGGAGGAGAGAGAGGGGCCTGTTACCCGCAGTAGGGGAAAGGAGCCAGTGGAGGCGTCTTCTTTGAGGTCTACTTCTCCAGAGAGTCCAGCTCCTCGTCCACCGATTGTGCCGAGAGTTCCCGCTCAAGGTTTTAGCAGACGAGTTCATCGTCCGACCTTGTTAGGAGCTGGTCCTTCTTAATTTCCTGAGTACTATCCGATGCCAGGTTGGTCGATATAGTCCTGTGATAGGAGATGAGAGTTTGAGTTGGCTCGGCCACCAGGGGCTATAGGATATCCCATTCCAGAGACCTTCGCCGGCGTAAGTGAATTTAATTATGCATATATTTCAGAGTTTGAAATTTGCTTGCATATTTGATAAGACTTTTCTTTGAGATTGCAGATTCCTCATCATCAGGCGAAAGACTTGCTGCTGTTAGTGGGGTTCTTGAGGACTCTAGCTGGTGAGTAGATTGGTATCACCGAGCAGCTAGAGGCGGTTCGATGTGAGGACAGACAGCTCATCCTTGGGCTCCAGCAAGAGAACGAGACCTTGAGACAGAGGCTGGAGGCATATGAGGGTTAGCCAGCCAGACAAGTATAAGAGTTTGTCTTTGTCATTGATTTTTGAAATTTTGACATACTTGTGGGTGCAAGAGGAGGAACTGTACAGGCCGATGATGCCTGTACCAGAGGGTCATGATAACACTGATGAAAGAGACGACGAGTCTGACGAGGACTACGTCGTAGAGGTGGAGGACCTAGAGGCTGATGAGACTACTCTGCCTAACAGAAGGCGGGGTAAGAGACCAGAGATAGAGCGCCCCCTTGGCAAATAGGGTGAAGATCGGAGTAGGTCCCGGAGGCATGTTTGCTCCTCATCCTACCAAGCCAAAGGCTGGTCCTAGGGACAGAGCAGCCGCAGCTACTGCAGCAGAGTCAGGTTCGACCCGAGATTTGGTCGATATTGGGATGGGGTCTAGCTCACTAGACTGCTTGCTGGGTGATATCCCTGTTCTCCTCCCAGGGGAGTTTTCAATTTCTCAGCCGAGGGCATATGCTTCGTCCACTCCGGGGTAGTTCAGGATCTTCAAGATCAGGGTCCTAGAGATCCTCCACCATCCGAGCAGTGATTTTATTTTTCTCTCTTTTTGGTTACCTTAGTAGGGAATGACATGTATTTCTTTTTTGTATTGATCAGACATATATATGGATTAGTTTTGTTTTGTTTGCTTTTATCTGCAATTGTTTGTGTTGTTGTATTGAAAATAAAGAGTATTTTTGTATAAATAGACATCTGTTCTAGATGGGTATTTATACAAAAATGCCCCTAGTATAGTTCTTTAAACAACTTGATTTTGAGCATTTGAATTATTAGCGAAGGCTAACTTGATTTTGAGCATTTTGCATTATTAGCGAAGGCTATTAATGCAAAATGCCCCTTGCATGATTTCTTGATGATTTGATCATGCATTTTCTATGATTAATAATACAAAATGACCCTAGTGTATTCATTCCCATAAACAAGAGAAAGCTAAATACAAGGCAAGGAACAAATGTAGTAATTTCATTGCAAATAAAAAGGGAAATACATTCTGAGTGTCCCTGACTGTGAAGTTACATTTTTTTGTGCATGAAGCACCTGGCTGGATCTTGAGATCTGTACAGGGAGCACTGAGCTGGATCTTGACCTTCTAAGACTGTGTACACGGAGTACTGAGTTAGATCTTGACCTTCTGAGATAAGAGAATTCGATGTGTCTTCCTTCACTGCATGATTACCTTTGCTGGGTTAATGACTTAGATGAGGAATATGAGCTTTTCTTTTCTGAATTCCCAGGTTAAGAGGAAAGGAGGGAGACTCAATTTTATTGAAACAAATGCTTTTGATTTATTTAGGTAAGTCGAAACCCTAGATAGATGAGTTTAAATGTTCTTACGCATAGGCAGTGTTCCCTGCTTCTGGTTTTCAATAATGGTCCAGAGACCATTTAGATTGTTTGAAGTATTAACTCATCTTGTTTTGGACCAAAGAATTCCTTGTTTGGTGTTTCCAAAGGCATGCCCTGTTGGCAATTAAGTTGTCCTTTGTGGATTTTCAACTTAACGGACCGTTTATACCTTAACTTTTACTAGAAACATGGTTCCTGTTGTGTTTCTACAGGTATGATGACCCTAATTTTTGCCTAAGCCGCCTTTTCGAGTTTTCGACTTAGCGGATCTTCAGATCTATTTGTTCTGGACATTGAGAAGACTTGTGGGGATCCTGAAAAGGTTTGTTGGTTTCACCAACGGTGACCGAGCCTGAAAGGATCAGGTTGCCTACGTACCCCAAGGAAAGGTTGGGATCAGGTCTGCGTAGTTCATGGTTTTTCTGTGGAAAAAAGGGATCAAAGGGGTAATATGAAGGGTTTTGTTAGCTTCACCAAAGTGGGTGACCGAACCTGGGTTTGTCAGGCTGCCTACGTACCCCGAGAAAAGGTTGGGATCAGGTCTGCGTAGTTCGTACTTTTCTGTTGAGGAGCAAGGGTGAAAGGGTGAGTCATTTGGGCTTTGGTTGGCACAAAAGGGCCTTTGATATTTCAAGAGTAATATCTTTTTAATTGAACGAGGTTGGTGGGTTCAAGAATTCTATCCCCATTTTGGTCAAGAAGTCTGACGTCTTTTTCAGATAAGATTTCATCAACGATGTAGGGGCCAGACCAGTTTGATCTAAACTTTCCCCGTGGATCGAAGACAGAAGCTCGACATTCTCTAAGCATCATATCCTCCTCTCTGAGTTCTTGAATACGGACTTTCCTGTTGAAAGCTCTTTCTATTTTACACTGATAGCCTTGTACATGGTACGCTGCTTTCAACCTTTTCTCATCCATCATACACAACTCTTGATGACGAATGTGGGCCCATTCAGATTCTAGTAGACTGGTTTCCATCAAGATTCTGAGTGACGAGATTTTTACTCGATGGCTAGGACAGCTTCCATGCCATACGTGAGTGAGTAAGGAGTGGCTCCTGTGGATGTACGGACAGACGTTCTGTATGCCCAAAGTGCTAACGGGAGTTTGCTTGACCAGTCTTTGTAAGATCGAGTCATTTTTCAAAGAATAGTCTTGATATTCTTGTTGGCTGCTTCGACCACGCCATTAGTTTGAGGCCGGTACGGAGACAACTTATGGTGCTTGATTTTGAATTCTTCGCACACTGATTCTACTTCTTTCTTGAAATGCAAACCATTGTCCGATATCAACTCGTGAGGGACTCCATTAGGGTTGTGCATTATTCGGTTAAAACTGAATTAACCGACTGAACCGAATTCGGTCGGTTAATTCGGTTCGGTTTATTGGTCCAACGGTTCGGTTTCAATTTTTGCACCATTAAGATTTCGGTTTTCGATTTCGGTTTCGGTTTCCAACAAAAATTAAAACGGTTAACCGAAAAACCAAAGTGGTATTTTAGAGTAAAGATATTAGATATATACACCCGTTTGTATAACTTTAAAAGGGAAATGATATATTCTTTTTGGGTTTTGCTAACGAGTGTAAGGAGCATTAAAAGCTTTCTTTTTTCCTCGTTTTTAGATGCAGCCCCTCTTTCGTCAGGTTCATTAAATGCCCATCACGTTTGTCAACATTCTATTATTAGGTAGGTGGTAAAAAAGATTGAAACTTTAGAGGGGTGTCCATATCAAAAACAACTTTATATTATTAGCATAGCTAAATAGTAAGAATAGTTGTTTTGATATCTACACTCCTCAAAAGCCTCTCTTTTCTTATCTCCTACTTATTAAAGAGAGGAGTGCCATATCAAAAAGGAGGAAAAAAGAGAGCTTTTAATGCTTCTTAACGGGGCACTCGTTAGCAAAACCCTTTTTTTTTAAAGCTAAAAATGGGTTTATTTATCAATAGATAAGCTTCATAAAATGGGAATCATTATGCTACATACTTCTTTATAATTTTTTATTAGCTTTTTTTGAAACATCGGTTTTGAAAAAGGGAAATGATATATACAACCCTTTTTTTTACCGGGCGGACAGCTCCCACTAGAGTCCTTTCTTCTCTCTTCTAGTCTTCTCTTCTCTTTACTCTTTAGGGTTTTGGGTTTCTTCCGCCGCGCCCCCACTTCCTCAACTCCGGCGAAAGCTACCGGCAACCACCACAAACCCACAACCATCCTCCACTTTAGCCCCTTCTCCACCAAATCGAAAGCCACATAAAGAAGGGTTTGATCTATGAAGCCGATTACTGTGAATCTGTGATTTTCTCCACCAAATCGAAAGGCACATAATATAGCTTGTTTTGCTTTGCTCTCAGGTTTTTCTCTCCCCCTCTATATTTGTATGTTATACCCTTTTTTCTGGTGGATTTAGAGAATGGCTCTGGTGGATTTATACCTTTTTCACTTCATTTTTTTGGTAATGGAAAATCTGATTCACTTTCCTTTTCTCCTTTCATCGACTTTTTTCATTGTGGGGGCCTGCGGGCATGTTTGGCAGCCATGAATAAATATTTCGTGGAATATTAGTGCAGCTCTTTTTTCACTGTTTGTTATTCGGTTCTAACCGAACTAACCGAACAACCAAAATCATTTTTCGGTTTCGGTTCGGTTCGGTTATCATAAAATTCGGTTGCGGTTTCAGTTTTATTAATTAGGTAACCAAATATTTTTGGTTCGGTTAATTTTGCTTAAATCGGTTCGGTTAAAACCGAATGAACACCCCTAGACTCCATACCTACAGATGATGTTGGCCCTAATGAACTTAGCGACTGATGGTGATGATATTGAAGCGTACGATTGTTCTTCTATCCACTTAGTGAAGTAATCGATCGCGACAAGTATGTATTCGTGCCCACTGGATGACTTAGGAGAGATCTTGCCAATGATGTCAATACCCCAAATAGAGAAAGGCCACGGAGGTGTAAACGAGTGAAGCTCTGACGGTGGTACATGTACCAGGTTAGCATGGATCTGGCATAAGTGACATGTTTTGACAATCAAGAACCAATCTGCTTCAAGGGTAGTCCAGAAGTAACCAAGGCGAAGGATCTTCTGTGCTAACATCTTGCCGTTCATATGAAGACCACAGACACTAGAGTGAACATCTTCTAAGATTTTTGCTGCTCTATCTTCATTAATACAAAGGAGTTGGACTCCATCAAATGATCTGCGGTAGAGATCTCCTCCACAAATGACATATCACGATGCCAATTTTTGTAATGCTCTTTTCTCCTTTAAAGAGGCCTCTAAGGGGTGTCCCCTACCGGAGATAAGATTTCTGATATCGAAATACAATGGTTTCCCACCTGGATATCTGGCAGCTATCTGAACCACATGTACTTGTGCTGGGACAACATATCGCTTTATTGCAAAAGGACGGACCTTAACCCCGACTGGAATGTCAACCATGGATGCGAGAGTGGCCAAAGTATCTGCGAATCTGTTTCTCAATCTAGAGATGTAGGTGAAACTGATGTTGTGGAAACTCTTCATTAGGCTAGTAAGATAAGTGTGGTACAGAATCAACCTATCTTCTTTGGTGAGCCATTTTCCATTTGTTTGCAAATGATTAACAGAGAGTCTCCGTACACATCGAGGTCTTGTACATCCAATGACAAGGCTGCTTCCAGACTGGCTAGGCAAGCTTCGTACTCAGCCACATTGTTGGTGCAGTCGAAATCTAAGTTGATAGAGATTGGTATATGCTCGTATTGAGGTGAGACAAGGACGATACCAATCCCTTTGCCTTTTGAATTTGATGCTCCTTCAAAGTACATGGTCCATGTAGTGAGGCTGGGTGCATCTCTATTGACATGATTCCTTCATCCGGAAACTCACGGTTCAGTTCTCTATCTTCAGTGGGTGCATCAGCTAACTGTTCTGCAATGATTATGCCTTTGATAGACTTTTGGGTGATATATGTGATGTCAAACTCTGACAACAACAACAACCAAGGAGCGGTTCTGCCAATCAGGGCTGGTTTCTTGAAGAGATACTTCTCCACTCTTCTCAAGGTCGCACTTGAGGATTTTCACTATTGAGACCTCCACGATGCCCGGCTCCCAGGCTTTTACAACCCAAGGGAATTAAATGAGGAT
Organism: Tasmannia lanceolata; assembly: GCF_043159265.1. Classification (NCBI taxonomy): domain Eukaryota; kingdom Viridiplantae; phylum Streptophyta; class Magnoliopsida; order Canellales; family Winteraceae; genus Tasmannia; species Tasmannia lanceolata. Next base: position 27,204,324 of record NW_027518684.1, on the reverse strand, counting down.
GCCCTTGCCACCTTTACAAAGTCTCTCCTACACAGCGAGAACTAAGCCCTTCTGCCAAGGGAATTAACACTGGATGCCCTTGCCACCGATAGAACAAAGAAGAAGAAGATGCAGTAGCCTCTCACTAGGCTTGATTACAAGTTTAAGCTCTCAAGAATACTCTCAAAGATAATATAAATTATAGCCTAACCAATCTCAAATGATTTTCTCCAAAATCAAGGAACAAGAGGTTGGTGAGAGATTTTACCCAAAAATAGTTGCAAGTGAATTTGAAGGATTCTTTAGGGTTGGAACTTGTTCATCATCTAGTTTTGAACCCATACAATGGGTATATATAGAGTCCCAACACAATATGACCGTTTTGGGGGTATTTCGGTCATTTTTGGGTCAAAAAACAACTAGCTGTTGGGCCTCCAATGACTATATTTTTTGGCATTCAGACCGTTCTCGGAGTTCCGAGAATTCAAAAGGAGTATGGGATTATACTCCCTGGAACATTTCTCGGAGCTTCGTGGGGTTTCTCGGAGTTCCAAGCTCGCAGCTCGGAGCTCCGAGAAGCCTATTTTCAGAAAGTTTTTCTGTTTTTGTTGCTGATTTCTTTTGGGCATTTAGAACTTATTTTTTTATGAAGATTGAAAAGTCATGACGGTCCCACAATGATGGAACACCACATGGTCATTCACTAATCCAATTAGGCTCTAAAAGGGTGTGTTAGTCTCTTTGAAAAATATATTTTAAGGGGTTTTGAGATGTGCCTTGATAAAGAGAAAATGCAAGAGAGAGAGAGGAGATACAATCTACCCATAAACCACTCTCTTGAACTTCTCAAGCTTAGAGATCTTCAAGGGTGAGCTTTGCTTTGACTTCTCCAGTTGTGGTACAAGCTCCTTGGTTCTTCACATTAGTTCTTAATCCTCCAGCTTTGGCCTTTATGATCTTCTCTCTATGTTCAATGCTTGATGTGGATGATGTTGAGCTTCTCCTTGGTTGATCCTCCAAGGTGTGATTGGTCCAAGTATGTTTCGAGCTCCTTTGCCATTGTGTTTAGTTCAATTTCAAGCATAGGCCAACAAGGTGCGTGCTAGTATGATTTGACTTGTGTAGGACCTGTCTAAAGTACAACACTCAAGGAAAACGATTAGCCCATAAAGAACTAATCAATTTGGGTTTGTTGATCATCAAAACAAGGTAAGAGGATGAGCCCTTAGACTTACAATCTCCCCCTTTTTTATGATGACAAACCAAATTGATTAGATAGGTGGGAAGAACCTCTTGTGAGGATTTGATAAACAATTTAATCATTACTACTCGCCCTCAACATATGAGTGAGTAATATTTAATAAGTTAGAGTACAAATGCATATGATTATGGATCTAATCAATTATACAAATTCTCCCTCTTTTGTCATTAGCAAAAAGGAAGGATTAAACATTTAAGCACAATACATAAAGCATCAAAGATATTCAGTGAGACTAGATGCTACCCCTAACTTCTTATCATGATTTATCAATTAAAATCAAAGTATGTATGGCATGATAAGAGCATAACAACATAGGAAATGAAGAAACTAATACAAATCATGCCTATGTTAGAAAAATAAAGAGACATTCCAATTTTAGGACAAAATTTTTGGGTATATCTAAATATATGTATAAATCCAATATAAATCTACCCTATGACCCATAATACAATAATAGCAAGTTAAAGCTTATATTCTACTTATCATGAAAGAAATTAAGCAAGTTTTAGATCTAGCATGGTAAGCCCCCAATTTTTTTTGAATTCTTTTAAGAATCTTATCATGAGAAGATGTGTAGTTATAGACTCATCATGATAAGGAAAAATAGATATTTTTCAAGTTAAAAATATTCTCTTAAATTGTCATGCATAGAAATGAACATTTGATCCTAATATGCATGACAATGAGCTCTATCATGAACATATGGATAGCCAAGTGTGAATACACATGATAAGCACTAAAATTCATAGAAATTGAAATAAGCAAGTTTGATTTATTTCTATGAATGTGTATCGAGAAGGATGTGCAAGTTTTAGCTCTTTGTTAGAAAGATTGATCGTTAAAAAAATACAATTTTTAGCACAATTAGTGGGAAAATATTTGAATGGATAGTGTAAGCATCTTCAATAATCCATATAAACATAGAAATAGCAAGAACTAACTCGCCTCCTTTGTATTTGTCATTGGCCTTAGATGAAACCAATGAATCAAGGCATGACATTACACAATAGGCCAAAAATATGGCAATTGAATACTTTGGCCAACAAAACTTATCCTTGGATTAGATGATAGCACATTTGATCATCCAAGATAAGTTTAAAAGCCTAAAAGATATGACACTAAGTTCTAAGACTATGGGTTTCTTGTTTAAGACAAATCACAAAACAAGCCCAATCAACCCATATGGAGCAACAAGGCTACAAATGAGTGTACTTATCATATGTATAATGATAACCACATTAAGAGGCATTTGATAAGCCACTAAGGACAAATTTTTCAAGTGATAGTTCCCCCTTTGAAAATGAATCATGCATTGCATGAATCCAAAGGGATGTCCTTACATAGACTCCAAAGGTTATTGGACGTATTTCTAAAAGATAACCTATTAGACTCAACCCTTGGGTTACAATGAGAACCTACTCTCTAAGTGTCGGTTTAAGGTGATCAAAATGATAGCCATAGTCTAGCTCATCATGATTGAATTCCTTGTAGGCCCTAGGTGGCAACCCAAAGTGGGGGGTGTATGGGGTTTTAAAACTTTTTGCCAAAAATACGAAATGCGGAAGCTAAAAACAATAATGGCAATTAAAAAACTCAAGCACAACGGAAGATAAAAATCACAAGTGCAATAAAATGTACAGGAGACAAGAAAGAGTGCACCAGCGATTTTTAAGTGGTTCGGTCCAAACCAAGGACCTACTCCACTCCACCAAGAACTCTTGATGGCTTCACTAGTACGATTCCTTTAACGCAGGGAAATCAACCCAAATACACTGAGGATAGCTCTGCGTCCTCGGTACTCGCTCTGTGGAGATGGCTACGCTTCTCCACCAACACTTGCTCTCTTACAATAATTGAAGAAAAGAAAAAACAATATCCCTCACAAGGGTTTACAAACTTGAAGAAGATGTACAAATGAGAGCCTATAATCCAAATCCTTAATCTAGATGTTGAGAGGCATAAAATAAGCTTGAATCACTCTTAGGATGTTCTAATAATATTTTAGAGTGTAAGGATTAAGTTTGGTGAAGTTTAGAACTCATATAAATAGGAAAGAACCAAATATGACCGTTACAGGGGCATTGTGGTAATTTTACAGAAGTCCCAACGGCTATTTTTTTTGCTTTCAGACCATTCTCGGAGTTTCGAGAAATTTTTCGGAGTTCCGAGATAATTTCTCGTAGTTCCGAGAAAATAAAAAGGGATTGAATATTTGATCCCTGGACCATTTCTCGGAGCTTCGAGGACATTCTTGGAGTTCCGAGCCAAGAGCTCCGAGAATTCTCTCGGAGTTCTGAGTAGCCTATTTTCAGCAGATTTTCCAGATTTTGTGCTAATTTGATTTGGGCCTATTGGACTTCCTATTCACACATAGATGGGATTGTTATGAGGGTTCCAAAGTTTTGAAACATCATAAGGGCAATCACTCTACCATTATAAGTCTATTTAGGGGAGTGTGATTTACTCCATTTTATGCTTCTCAAAACCTAAACTAGGATTGGATTTATACAATCTAAAAAGACTTAAATTAAAACGATCTTCACTTTGCACCGCTTCAAGTCTGCTTGCATCTTGGCCTTCCAAATGTGGTCCAATGAGAGCTTCTTGGCCTTGATCCAAGCAACCTTGATACCAAACTATCATGATCTACAACTAAGACATTTAAACACATTAGTGAAATAAAATCACTTGTGTTTTGGAATCATCAAAAGAAGATGGGAATGCCAAGGTAGGAACCATTGGGCTTATAATCTCCCCCTTTTTGATGATGACAAGCACAAGGGATTTTCCAATAAAAGCAAATACATTTCTCTCCCCGTATTTGGTAATCAAATATACTAGAATTCTCTCCCCCCCTTTGTCACTAACAAAAAGATGGGGCAAGAGGCAAGAGAAAAGGGATAAAAATTTTAAATTTTAAATTCCCACTTTATCAAGGAAAAAATAAATCAATAACAGAACTCCCCCTATTTGGAATACAAATACAACACAAGAGGAGATTTTCAAAATCATACATCAACAATTTAGATGTTCAATAGATAAGCTCAAGCCCCTAATCTAACTCATTTTCAAAATAAAAATCAAGTTGGGGATTTGGGAAACCAAGATCTCTTGGTTCTACCACTATCTCTATTCCATTTGGATGCACATTGAAATTGGTGATGGCCATGAAGCCCACAATAATGGCACCTAATGGATGGATTAGCAAGGCTAGTTTTCTTATGATAACCATTTCTAGAACTAGCCTTCCAAAGGATTATGTCTATGATTTTGTCTCCACTCATAAATGGATTTGCCTTTATCCTTCTCCTTAAATCTCTTCTCATCTTCTTCTCGGCTAGAGAGAATCATCTCATGGGTGATGAGTGATCCTACAAGCTCCTCCAAAGTGAATATTTTAATATCCTTTGACTCCAATACGGCGGTCACCTTCGAATCCCAACCTTTTGGAAGTGACCTAAGCAATTTGCTCACCAACTCATCATTAGCAATATGTTTACCAAGATTAGCTAATTCATTAGAAATAGAGGAAAAACAAGTATACATTTCCGAAACATTTTTATCTTTAGACATTCAAAAACTTTCATATTTACTTCTAAGGAGGGTTATCTTGGAATCTTTTACTTGACTAGTTCCCTCATGGGTTACTTCAAGTGTATCCCAAATTTGTTTGGCGAAGTGAAAGAGAGCATCTCTACCAAACTCCTCCGGAGACAAAGCAGAATAAAGAGCGTTTACCGCCTTATAATTCAAGTTGGCTTGTCTCTTTTCCACCACACTCCATTCTTCAAATGGTTTAGTTAGAGGTGTGTATCCAATTTCAACCACATTCCAAAGTTCAACATCGATTGAAAGTAAATAGAGACGCATTCTTGATTTCCAATAACTATAATTTGTTCCAATGAAGAAGGGAGGTCTAGTTGTAGAATGGCCCTCCGTAATACCACCCAAAGGAATTCCAATGCCGGTCATTTTACAAAAAGAAGGGTTTGCCAAAAGATCTTAAAACTCAAACTAGCTAAGGCTTAAAACAAGTCAAGAGCCCTAGGGTCTGATACCAATTGAATTCCTTGTAGGCCCTAGGTGGCAACCTAAAGTGGCGGGTGTATAGGGTTTTAAAACTTTTTGCCAAAAATACGAAATGCGGAAGCTAAAAACAATAGTGGCAACTAAAATACTCAAGCACAACGGAAGATAAAAATCACAAGTGCAGTAAAATGTAAAGGAGACAAAAAAGAGTGCACTGGAGATTTTAAAGTGGTTCGGTCCAAACCAAGGACCTATTCCACTCCACCAAGAACTCTTGATGGCTTCACTAGTACAATTCCCTTAATGGAGGGGAAACAACCCAAATACAATGAGGATAGCTCTACGTCCTCGGCACTCACTCTGTGGAGATGGCTACATGTCTCCACCAACACTTGCCCTCTTACAATGATTGAAGAAAAGAAAAAACAATATCCCTCACAAGGGTTTACAAACTTGAAGAAGATGTACAAATGAGAGCCTATAATCCAAACCCTTAATCTAGAGGTTGAGAGGTATAAAATAAGCTTGAATCACTCTTAGGATGTTCCAATAATATTTTAGAGTGTAAGGATTAAGTTTGGTGAAGTTTAGAACTCATCTAAATAGGAAAGAACCAAATATGACCGTTACAGGGGCATAGTGGTAATTTCGCAGAAGTCCCAACCGCTACCATTCTCGGAGTTCCAAGAGTTCTCGGAGTTCCGAGACAATTTCTCAGAGTTCCGAGAAAACAAACAGGGATTGAATATTTGAGCCCTGGACCATTTCTCGGAGCTCTGAGGACATTCTTGGAGTTCCGAGCCCAGAGCTCCGAGAAACCTATTTTCAGCAGATTTTTCAGATTTTTTACTGATTTGATTTGGGCCTATTGGACTTCCTATTCACACATAGATGGGATTGTTATGAGAGTTCCAAAGTTTTGGAACACCACAAGGGCAATCACTCTACCATTATAAGTCTATTTAGGGGAGTGTGATTTACTCCATTTTATGCTTCTCAAAACCTAAACTAGGATTGGATTTATACAATCTAAAATGACTTGAATTAAAACAATCTTCACTTTGCACCGCTTCAAGTTTTCTTGCGTCTTGGATCTTCAGCGACTTTGGCCTTCTGAATGTGGTCCAATGAGAGCTTCTTGGCCTTGATCTAAGCAACCTTGATACCAAACTATCATGATCTACAACTAAGACATTTAAACACATTAGTGAAATAAAATCACTTGTGTTTTGGAATCATCAAAAGAAGATGTGAATGCCAAGGTGGGAACCATTGGGCGTACAATGATAAACAAGCATAGCAAAAAAGATTTACAATTTTTGGCTAATGCTTCCCTTAAGTGTGATATCATTTCTACAATTTCAAATTTTACTTCCCTTCTAGATAGGAAGACCACACAAATATATACCTTTCCATGTTGAGATGTTGGCACAAGGCCACATGATTAGGTGTTTTAATTAAAATGATGGTACCGTTCCCTCAAGAGGGCATAAGTACCGATTGAATATATTTTAAGATTAGGTTTGACATCTCATACATGTAGGTACTAATCAAATTGGGGTGATAACTATAGAATATATATATATATATATATTTCTAATTTTGCTCAATTCTATAGAACTTAGACAGTTAAGAGTGGACAATTAAATACCATGTCTAAGAGAAACACCCATGGCTCATGAGAGAGAGTATACCATTATGGGTAATCATGAGAAAGATATGATCAATATTAAAGCTTCCATGGATAGTCAACAATGTTTGGACAAGATTATCATGACACATAAGGTACATTGTCCAAACATCTACTCCTACATCCACAACACATATATAAAGATAAGGCATTAAGCTCAAAGTGCATAAGCCCATTGAAAAACCAAAATGTGTGGGAGACACATGTTCCCATCACAAGGTGTTGCATACAACCACCACATTGAGTAAAAGCCCAACAATGAATCTAGATTCAAATGATATTTTTAATTTCACTCAAGTTATACATTGAACCTAGCCATATTTTCATCTTGCCTATATAATATATTCTTTCATGCATTTAGGGAATGATCCAAGGACACTTAGAATATATCCATTAAGTAATACAACCTTGGACACATGCATGCATTCCAATATGAACTTTCATAATTACTTGAACAAAATACATATAAAATACCTATACATTTCAAGGTTCAACTTAGTCATGATATTATCCAATTAAAGCTTTTGGAAGTACATTACTTTCAACCCATCTATGATTCTTGTCACATACGGTGACAAGGCATGTAATATAATAGGTTTAATATGACAACTAGGTGAAAAGTAATAAACATGTTTGTTCACTTAGGGCACAATACGATATCTAAGAAAGAATTTGAAGTAATTTCTTAGACATAACATTTAGTTCCTCAATTTTGCTAGAGAAGATATATTAAAACAATTTAAGTACGCAATTGTCTAGCAAGTGCCATGTTTTTCCAAAACATAGTTCAAAGAATAATACTTTGGCATTTTCTCAATTTTTGCTCAAGTACTATTTGATTGCCAAAAATTTCTATTTAAGTTCAAGTCTTTAAACCTATGGATCTCTTCTCTTTTTGGTTTTGCTAGAGTGATGTGATAGATCATATAACCTAACTACTAGCAACTACCAATATAGGTTCGAATTTTAAAGATGTACTTGAAGATTCAATTTTGAACACATGGGCACAAAGGTGTGGTTGATTTTCCTATAAGCACAATTATGGTTTTCACATTGAATGCTCTATTGTGGTTTTACATGTGGATGAATTCTAAGTACATAATTGATTTGAAGTGATTGTGAATGTGGGCACTTAGACTAACAATTCTAAAATGGTATTCAATTTAGCTCAATATAGCAAAGTCTTATGGTGATCAAGTTTATGTGTAAAGACTTTGAATTTTCAAAAAAAAAGATTTATCATTTAAGCACCAATATGCATAGATACAATGTAATCAAACAAGAATAAACACAACGTATTTTTGCAAACAAATTTTCAAATGATTTTCAATTAAGCACATCCCCTAAATCTAAGATAAGCAAGATTAGATCAAATTTGGGGTTTTAGAACCCAAACCATGTTGGTTTCACTAAAGTTTGTTCTATAGTATGACTCTTTTCTAACCCACACAAACTTGGTACTTTTTTACAAATCTAAACTTACATTTAGATTTGTAATGTCCAATTCTACCACAATAATCACAAGATGAATAAGAGTAGGTAGATGGACGTGATGAACAAGATGATCTAGAAGAGGAGTTATGATGACAAGTATATTTTGCATTCTCTTGTAAATGATGATTTTCCAACATAATCTTTTCATTCTTCATTCTCATCTCTTCAACTTCCATTTTCAAATAATCTATGTTATGAGATGAAGATGTTCTTATCTTTTCTTCTTCTTCTTTAAATAGTTGGTTCATTTGTTCTAGATTTTTTATTTTCTCACTTTGATGTGCATGATCTATTTCTAACAACCTCAACTCCTTGTTAATACTAGCAATATGAATTTTTAAGTTTGAATTCTTGGCTAGTTGATCCTCATGTTTCTTATCCAAATCTTGAAATGCACTATGTAGTTCTTTAAAAGTGAAATCAACATTTTCTAAAGTATTTTTATGTGATTCATCAAGTATTCCAGTTAAGCATAGAATTTCACTTTGACTAACCTTTTCAATTTTGTTCAAAATCACTTTTGCATTTGTACAAGAGGATACTTTATCATACATGGTGGGAGGTAAGGCACAACATATAGTGATTAGGGCTTTAGTGTTTAGTAAAGATAATTTTTTGTTATATTCATTTAAGCTTTTAGATTTAGCATTTAGAACAAAACCATTTTTCTATTATCTTTACCATATCCCTATCTAGACCTTTAAGATAAGTCTTCATATGGATCACCCATGATCCATAATCCGATCAATCACAAATAGTAGTCTAGATCCCATCAATTTAAGTTGCCAAAAAAAATTTGATCTTTTAAGTTGTAAGCCCAATGGTTCTCACCTTGGCAATCTTCTATGTTTTGATGATTCCAAACACAAGTTGAAATTTGTTGTATTTCTAACGTGTTTGATGTTTAAGTGCATGTATTGAAGATTCAAGCATTTCAAACACTTAGATCAAGAAAAACGGCATGGATCGAGGCTTGTACATCCTTGAATACCATTTGAAGCCAAAGGATGATGAAGGCTTGGAGCATTCAAGGAGAGATCTTGAAGAGCCAAAGAAATGGAGGTGATCCATGCAAGAGTTCAAGACTTGAAGATGTGCTTCAAAAGTAGAAGATTTGAAGGCTTAAGTCTTGTGTTAGATTGTACATCTAATCCTTATTAGGTACCCCACCCTGAGGCATAATGGAGTCACCAAACAATTAACCCTAACTGGAATAACAATCCCATCTATGTATAATTTGGAAGCCCATGAAGCCCAAAAATTATCAGCATAAAAAATCTGGAAAATCTGCTGATTTAGGCTTCTCGGAACTCCGAGAATATTCTCGGAGCTCCGAGCTCGGAACTCCGAGAAATTCCTCGAAGCTCCGAGATTTGGTCCATGGACTATTTTTCAACTTCTGTTTCAATTCCCGGAACTCTGAGATAAATTCTCGGAACTCCGAGATAAATTCTCGGAACTCCGAGAAAATCTCTCGGAACTCCTAGAACACTGTGTCGGCAAAAACAATTATAGCCGTTGGGAAATTTACAGAATAACGACTATGCCTCTATAACGGTCATATTTGGGTTTTCTCTCTATATATATATATATATGTGTTCTCTATGCCTTAGAACACATCTCTCTCATTCCTAAACATGTTCTAAACATATTAGAGAGTGGTAATCACCCTTGTGCCTCAATTTGGGATATCTAAAGGGATTAGAACTAGGCTTAAATTTGTACATCATTTCAAGAGTGGAATTTGTGTGAGCTTGAGAGCTATCTACCCTTGAAGAGGGAAGTTGTAATTTTCTATTTTCTTTCATTGTATTTGGGCAAGTGTTCGAAGAAGCGTAGCCCTCTCTCCGTGGTGAGGATTGCCACCAAGGTTAAAGCGATTGTAATTGACACCGGTCTTCGCCAAGGTTAAGAAGATCAACATAGTAAAGCCATCAACGGGTTTGGTTGGTGGAGTGGAGTGGAGTAGGCCTTGTGTGTTTGAGGACCGAACCACTTTAAATCTCGGGTGCACTCTTTCTTGTCTCTTGCTCCTTTCTTGCATTGCACTTTAGATTTAACTTACTTGCTTAAATTGTTTTATTTTTTGATCTCTTAATCTTTCATTGGAAAGTTTAAATAATTGGGTTAAAATTTCAAAAGGTAAATTTTATTTTTATAAACCTAAACTCCTTTTAGGTTGCCACTTGGGCCTATCATTGGAATTTCATAAGTCTTAACCATTTAGGGTCTAATCAAAAGCCATAGCTTTGATACCAATTGAAATCCAAAGAGTAACCTGGTTTGACAACCTAGAGGGGGGGGGGGTAAATAGGATGTTTAAAAAACTTTTGCCTTTTAAAAACTTTTACCAATTTCACCCTAGTTTTATCCCTTGTTTAATCAAGTTTGAAATAGTTGACCTTAAAAATAATATTACAAATTAATATAAGTTCAAAACCCTTGTTGATTAGCAAACTTAATTAAGTGATTAATAGCCTAATTAGCAAGGTACAATTATTCAATCAAAACCAAAATGCTAACTACTCACTCAACACAAGATAAGTAAATGCAAGCAAGCATACAAGTGAGAGAGAGAGGGAGTGAGAGAAATGTACCAATCACACAAGTGACACAAGGATTTTTAAGTGGCTCGGCCAACGGCCTACTCCATTCTTCTTAAGGTCGCACTTGAGGATTTTTACTATTTAGACCTCCACGACACCCAGCTCTGAGGCTTTTACAACCCAAGGGAATTAAATGAGGATGCCCTTTCCACCTTTACACTGTCTCTCCTACACGGTCGCGAACTAAGCCCACAACGTCTCTCCTACACGGCTGAGAACTAAGCCCTTCTCCCAAGGGAATTAACACTGGATGCCCTTGCCGCCGATAGAATAAAGAAGAAGAAGATGTAGTAGCCTCTCACTAGGCTTGATTACAAGTTTAAGCTCTCAAGAATACTTTCAAAGATAATACAAATTATAGCCAAACCAATCTCAAATGATTTTCTCCAGAATCAAGGCACAAGAGGTTGGTGAGAGATTTTGCCCAAAAATAGTTGCAAGTGAATTTCAAGGGTTCTTTAGGGTTGGAACATGTTCATCATCTAGTTTTGAACCCATACAATGGGTATATATAGAGTCCCAACACAATATGACCGTTTTGGGGGTATTTCGGTCATTTCCAGGTTAAACAACATCTACCCGTTGGGCCTCCAACGGCTATAAATTTTTGCATTCAAACTGTTCTCGGAGTTTCGAGAAAATGCTCGGAGCTCTTAGAATTCAAAAGGAGTATGGTATTATACTCCCTGGAACATTTCTCGGAGCTTCGTGGGGTTTATCGGAGTTCCGAGAAGCCTATGCTCAGCAGGTTTTCCTGTTTTTGTTGCTGATTTCTTTTGGGCTTTTGGAACTCATTTTTTATGTAGATTGAAATGTCATGAGGGTCCCACAATGATGGAACACCACATGGTCATTCACTAATCCAATTAGGCTCTAAAAGGGTGTCTTAGTCTCTTTGGAAAATATATTTTTAAGGGATTTTAAGATGTGCCTTGATAAAGAGAAAATGCAAGAGAGAGAGAGGAGATACAATCTACCCATACACCACTCTGTTGAACTTCTCAAGCTTCGGGATCTTCAAGGGTGTGCTTTGCTTTGACTTCTCCGGTTGTGGTACAAGCTCCTTGGTTCTTTGCATTAGTTCTTGTTCCTCCAACTTTGGCCTTTATGATTTTCTCTGTATGTTCAATGCTTGATGTGGATGATGTTGAGCTTCTCCTTGGTTGATCCTCCAAGGTGTAATTGGTCAAAGTATGTTCCGAGCTGCTTTGCCATTGTGTTTGGTTCATCTTCAAGCATAGGCCAACAAGGTGTATGCTAGTATGATTTGACAAGTGTAGGACCTGTCTAAAGCACAACAATCAAGGCAAATGATTAGCCCATAATGAACTAATCAATTTGGGTTTGTTGATCATCAAAACAAGGTAAGAGGATGAGCCCTTGGGCTTACACAGATAGTGTCTAAGCCTTTGGGTGGCCCATATTGATGCTAGACAAGTTTTCCTCCGTTGAGTGTAATTCAGTTCACATTCCAACATCTTCTTGCTGAGATAATAAACTGGCATTTTCTTTCTTGTTTCTAGATCTTCTTGTTCCAACATACAGCCGGGGGACGTGTTTGTGGTTGAAAGATACAGAAGGAATGGTCGTCCGGAGACTGCTGGTGATGAAAGACATTCTTTGATTTTCTCGAAGGCTTGCTGACATTCGGGATTCCACTGCTTGGATGCATTTTTCTTCAGAAGCTTGAAGATTGGTTCACATGTAATGGTGAGTTGAGTGATGAAACGACTCAAGTACTGAACTGTTAGCTCAAGGGTTCCCCATGGGTTCATTCAATCACATTCAATCACCTTGTTTTCAATCACCTTAGCAAATTGATTAGTGATTTATGGACTAATTGTTTGCCTTGAGTGTTGTGCTATGGACAGGAAATTGACAGGTTAATCAATGATAGCACCAACACACACAAATGGACTTTGCTTGAAGATGAACCAAACAAAGGACAAAGGAGCTAGAAATACTTGGACAAACCATACCTTGGAGGATCAACCAAGGAGAAGCTCAAAATTAGTCATCTGAAAGCATTGAACAAACAAAGGAAGATCAATGAAGGCAAAAGCTTGTGGATCAACAACTTACAAAGGAGCTTGAACCAAATGGTGGCATCATCCTTGGAAGGTGTCAAGCAAATAAGCTCAACCTTGAAGATCCCAAAGCAATCCATGCACTCAAAGATAAGATTAAGCAATGGCTACCTCAAGAGTTCATTCAAGAGAGTGGTAAAAAGGGTAGATTGTATCACATATCTCTCTTGTGTTTTCTCTAGTCAAGGCACATCTTAAAACAACTAAAAATATATTTTTCAAAGAGACCAATAAGCTTAAATTAGGACTTAAATGGATAAGTGAATGGCCATGGTGGTGTACCAACATGTTGGGACCCGTATGGCATTCCATCACATTTGAACAGAAAAATCGAGTTCTGAAGGCCAACCTGGACCAGCAAATAAATCCTATCAAAACTTGTTTAAAATATTTTTAAATATTTTTGAAAATATTTTGAACAGATAGCTCTCATTTTTCTCATATCTGTAGAGTATAAGAACGTCCAAATCCGATAAGAAACGAAGGAGATATGAATTTTACAAGATACGAACATCCTGCTAGAAATGGCCTACTCGGAGCTCCGAGAAATGCTCCAGGTTCAAAAAATAAAGTTGTAACGGTCCACTCGAAGCGCCGACCGCAGACTCCGAGAAGACCGTTGGGGAGTCTAAAAATGCCATATTTTTACTCCCTCTATATATATGAACCTTGGGGCATTTGGGAACTCACCTAATGATAAAACTTAACATTCCTTGAACATTTAAAGGTATATTTACTCATTCTAACAAGATTTTCACTCTCCCCTTCTCTTTTGTGCCTTTACTTGAGATTACTTTTGAGAGACCTTAGAGCTTTTACTTGTTCATCTTTTCTTGAGTGAGAGTGAGTGAGCAACATCCTTCTTCTCTTCATTGTATTTAGCAACAAAGGGCGCCGTATTTAAGACCCTTGGAGCTTGGACGCTCGGATTGTACTTGGCGGAAGGAATGTCGTATTTAAGTTCCTTGGAAGAAGATAGTGGATTCCTCAAGGGGACAAAACTTGAGAAGAGTGGAGTAGGTCTTGGGGTTAAGACCAAACCACTATAAATCTTCGTGTCTCTTTTGCGGTACTTAACTCTCTCTCTCCCTCACTCTTATTTGTGCTTGCATTTATACACTTAGAATTGAGTGAGTAGTTAGCATTGGTACTTAACTTGCTTATCTAGTACCTTGCTAATTAGGCCTTTTAATCTTGTTAATTAAGTTTGCATGAACCATCCACAAAGGGTTTGTCAAAAGAACTAAAGAAGAGTAGATCAACTAAGGTTCCACCAAGTGTATGATAAAAGGCCTAAAAGAAACCATTCATCTTATTCCTTTATCTTGTTGTGGGATTTACATTATATTTCTAATTTTTAATCATCCACCAAGTATTTTGATAAAAAGATTAAAAAAGGTTTTCAAAAGTCACCTAACAAGTGTTTGTCAAAAGGTCTAAGAGAGAAAATTCAGTTAAGCTTTCGAAAACTAACTAATCTTGCAAAAGTTTTTAAAAGGGTAAAATATTTTATCAGACAACCAATTCACCCCCCTCTTGGGTTGCCCATTGGAATTTCATGAATTTTTCCCAAGAATCCTCTGACTTCTTTTTCTATTTGCGGAGACGGCAGCTCCTGAATGGCTTTGACTTTGGAGGGGTCCACCTCGATTCCTTTGTGGCTGACAAGGAAACCCAGCAGTTTCCCAGAAGTAACTCCAAAAATACACTTGTTTAGGTTAAGCCGGAGCTTGTATTTTGCACTTCGCTCGAAGAATTTTCTCCGGACGCGGACATGATCTACTCGATCCTTGGCTTGGACAATCATGTGGTCAACGTATACCTCTACTTCCTTATGGATCAGGTCATGTAAGAGGGTAGTTGCAGGCCTTTGATAAGTTGCACCGGCATTCTTGAGACCGAAAGGCATCACTCTGTAGCAGTAGGGTCCCCATTATGTAGTAAATGTTGTCTTGGTTTTGTCTTTTGGAGCCATCTTTATCTGGTTGTATCCTGAGAAATCATCCATGAAGGAGAGCAAGGCATGACCTGTCGTGTTATCGACAAGGATGTCGATGTGAGGCAAAGGAAAGTCATCCTTTGGACTGGCCTTGTTTAGATCTCTGAAATCGATGCATCAGTGCAGTCTTCCCTCCTTCTTAGGTAAAAGAACGATGTTTGCTAACCACTTAGGATATGTAACAACCTTTAGAAATCCTGCTTTCAATTGGTTTGTCACGTCGATCTTGATTTTGAGAAGCCATTCCGACCTCATCTTTCTGAGCTTCTGCTTCTTCGGCCTAGCTTATGGATAGATAGGGATATGATGCTGGACGATGTCCTCACTTAATCCTGGCATGCCTTTGTATGACCAGGCAAAGACTTCTTTGAATTCTTTTAACAATTGGATTAATTCCGCACGTTCTACAGGGGATAAGGTTTTGCCAATCTTAATCTCCTAAAGTAGGGATTCAATGCCTATGTTAATAGTTTCAAACTCATCTTCTAATAGTTTTGCTCGACGATGCTTCTTTCGTTCAATTAAGTTTTTAATCTTGAGGGGAGTTTCGTCTTTATCCTCGTCTGAGGAGGTTCGTTCGTTGTTATTTAAAGCATTAGTTTCAATATCATCAAGAGACAAAGGCGAGTACAGAGAAAGTTCTTTGATTGGTTCATAAGATGTATTGGAAAAACTGACTGGCGCGCCTTCTTCAGGCTCATTTACATTTGAAACATTTTCAGAAGATAAGTCAGAATTAGAAGAAGAGTCTGACTCAGATGATGAGAAGTCTGTAAATGACGGGATAGCTGTAGTGAGGAGTGGGACAAAGGTATCTGTCCAGTTGGAGAGCTCTGAATTGCTAGCATTGGTAATCATACTCTGAGTGGAGAACATTGGAATGGATTCCCTGATCATACAAACCGTAAGAGGGTCTTCTTGGAACATTGATCGCATCACTACCAGTTCAAGATAATTGCCCAATCAAACTTCAGTCTGTACTGCTTTCTTCACCAAATGTCATCTTCTTCGCCTGGCCAACCCCTAGCAGAAGATCTGAAAACCAGGAACTCTCTCGCCTGTGATAGATGTGTGGACCATTCTGGGAAACCATAGTAGGGGAAATCTTCTCCTTCCCGGCAGAAATGGCCATTCAGTGTTAACTTGATATCTGGCATTGGCATGACCTCACCAGCTTCTCTGCATAACCTTCTTCGGGTTAGACTACGATACATATCTTGTTCCTCCCGATGTGTTTTGCGGTAGCCTAGACCAGCTGTCCCGACATTGGAAGGGAAATGAAGATCATGGAATTGGACTACTCCTTGCTGACATCGTCCTAATCCCATTCCTATGATGTATCTGTTGATCTTGAGCATGGTAGATACAATAGGGTTGATATCGTGAGGAAGTGGAACCAATTCTTTGTTGGCTTATTCCCAACTGATTTGAGTGACATTGAGATGGAAACCGTTGAGGTGGACACTGCCTTCTGCTGACTTGCGGTGGGGATCTGACAGGATGGCACCAACTTCTAAGTCTTCTCGTCTCGAACTATGATAACTTTGCTACCTTTCATGAACTTGAGCTTTTGATGCAAAGACGAGGGTACAACTCCCACTTTGTGAAGCCAGGGTCGTCCTAACAACAGATTGAAGGAGGACTTGATGTCGAGTACTTGGAATTCGACATCAAAGGTTTCACCAGCTACCAAGATGGTGGTGGACAGGGTTTTGACTACATCTCGTCGGGAGTTTTCGAAGGCCATGATGCCTCGATCAGACGGGGTGAAGTCGCTGGGACTGAAACCAATAGTTGTGGCCGTGCTCAGCGGACATATGTTCAAGGCTGAACCATTGTCCACGAGTACGACATGTATCTTCTTCTGGTTACATATCACAGTAACAAGGAGAGGCTTGGAGTGATTCTTTCCTTCAAGGGTTAGATCTTGGTCTGAAAATGAGAGGGCCGTGGAGGCTCTGACTGCTGGAACCAAATTTGTAAGCTGCTCGGGTTCAGTGTCTCTCGACACATGGGCAGTCTGCAAACTTTTGAGGAGAACTTATCTATGTTTAAGGGAAACCATTAGTAGTCCCCAAAGCGAGATATCTGCCTGAGTCTTGCTGAGTTGCCTGATGATGTTCAGATCTTCCTGATCGACTTCTGGGTAACAACCTTCCGTTTGACAACGTCGATCTGCTCGTTTGACTTGAGTTCCGGGGGTTTGTAGTTTCTAGCACCCCTAGTGAGATTTCCTACCTCTAAGGTTCTAGGAACATTGATTCCGAGATCTTCTAATGACAGGACAAACGAAGTTTCATCTATTCCAGCTTCATCCAGGTCTAGAACATAGGGTTCTTCATCGAGGTCTGCGTAAATGGCAAGAGGATATGATTCCTCTTCCCCGATTTCTCATATGTAATTGTTATTATCGGTTCCCCACGGATAGGGTTCGACAGTACAAATTAGAGACAAGAAATTGATTTGTGGCGATTCGACAAAGACGGCATTTGTAATAGATGAGGATGGATTGTGGTTTGGGAGAGGGTTGGTATTGATATTTGGCCGAGACGGAAGAATGAATTGCTTCTTGTCTAGAAGGTCTTGGATAGCATATTTTAGAGCGAGAAATCTATCAGTTTGGTGTCCTTTACCCTGACGGTACTCACAATATTCTCTGTTGTTCCAGCTTCTGGGCAGAGGATTAGGAGGCGGACGAGGTGCAAGTAGAAATATTTTCTTTGCTTGGAGAAGCAATTTCATGATGGTGGTGGGGGTAGCTAGTAAGGGAGTGAATTCCCTGAGTGTTCTGTTTGCAATAGGAGGTCCTGAAGGAGTGCTGCCTTGTTGCCAAACTACCGGAGGTTCAGAGGTTTCTGGAACAAATTTGGTCCATTAACTTCTTTGGAGACTGGAGGTTTTTTGGGTTGAGTGTTTCTAGAGTCGGAGGAGGCTTTGCTGAGCCACTCACAAGCTAAAGAGTCCTCGATCTTGTTGCCTGTATCTATGAAGTGTTTGAGGCTGGTGAAACTCTGAATGGCCATGGGACGCTGGAATGACAAGGTCAGGTTCTGCTGCATCATATCGATATGCTCTTCCTCAGTGGGCCGCTTGAGCATCTGAGCTGTCTTATGACAGCAACGCTTCACAAAGTCAGAGAAGGATTCCATGGGTTCCTATCTGGTAGTCTGAAGATCCCGGTGGGAGGTTTCAATGCTATCGTCATAAGAGAACTGCTTGATGAACTCATTCATGATTCGTTCCCAACCCATAGTTGGTAACTCAGGCAAACTCAGAAGCCATTTCTGTGCGACGCCTTTCAGAGACGTTTGGAAGACGAGAGTGAGTTGTTCTGGGGACACCCTGTGATTGCAACATACTTTCAAACACTGTGAGATGATTATGAGGAGAACCAGTCCCATCATATTTGTTGATGTCAGGCCATTTGAAGCTGGCCGGGAGCTGTACATCGGAAAATAGCGAGACATCTCGAAAAGAGAGTCCTGTTGATCCTTGAACTTTGATAAGTTTGAGGTCTTGACTGACCTTAGCAAACTTATCTTTCCATTGCTTCAGAATTTGAGAAAAAGGGTGATTCTCATCCGCATACTGTTCTCCCAAAAACAGATCTAGAGGTTGAACTGGAGACTGGTTAGTGGGTTGGGCTAGTATAGTTTCCTGGACAGGAGGAATAGACTGTTGAGGTAAAGCGGGTGCCACAGTGACCTGAGGAGGTGATCTTAACACAGCATTTTCTTCTGAGAGACGTTGGAGATTCTGAGTGAGATCAGCTATTGCTTGTTGCAGCTCTTGGATAATCTGGGATTGATCTGAGGGTTTTGCCATGATGGCGAGAAGGTTTGAGGGACTAGAAGGTTCTGAAATTGCTACTAAAGAAGTAGGAATTAATGAACTAGGTGGTTATGAAGTCCTTTCTAAATGGGCTTAGGTTCGGGCCCAGGCTTTTGACTTCTTTAATGCAATGATTTCAAGTGTAGAGCCTTTCTACCTGCAGATGGGAAGGTTCACTAGTTTTAGATTTTATCCATGCAAGGTGGAAGAGTTGTGCAAGTAATTGGAAGAGTACAAACAAAGCTTTTTTATTTATTTATATGTCTGACCAATGTTTTACAATTTTTGATACAACAAGGCTTGTGCTAGCCTGACTTCTAACCAACCTTTTCACAAGATTTTATAGAGTAAGGAAGAAAAAAACTGTGTTATATTTTGTACAAGAATAGTCCAAAATCTGACAGTCCTGAGCTGAACGGAAAGTAGCAAGGAACTATACATCTTCTGAGGAGTCCACCGACTCGATTTCTGAAGGGATGTGCGCGATCAGTGCTGAGTAGTAGTCCGGATGTATCCTTTCCCCACGAGGAATATAGATATCACGTAGAGGAACTACTATACGATCTTCCCAAGGTGAGTAGAGTGTCCTGCTGAGATTTGACATGATTTGCCTTGGCGGGTAGAAACGTGTGAGAGGTTCCCAAGGTTGTTGTTTCGCTCCAAATTGACGCATGATCCGGTGAGGGATGTAAAATGACGTGTACTCTAAGCCGAGTAGACAAACATATTCAGTCCTGGCAGTTTTTAAAGTGAAAAAGTTAGAACCTGGTGCTCTCCAAGTGATATCGTAGCTGCCGCGGGTTCTCAACCATCCAAGCCAATTAGATTCATTACCGAAACGAACTTGTGTTTTCCATGACCCAAAGTTAGAGATGCGTGGGGTTGTCAGGGGACGGGGGTTCGCTACGTGCAGCTTTAGACATAACCAAATATACAGGAGAGTTGGGCACCCTGAGAAGGGAAGGTGGGGATACTCAGAAACACGGTCTAACCCCCTGAAGGTTTCAGCCAGTATGGTGGGTATGGGGTTGGCATCTTGTGACAACTGATCAACCACGCTTGGAAAAGCAAGGGTAAGCACGTCATCCTCCTGATGCATAAGGAAGTATATACAAAGTGTATATGCCTGATATCGACGTTGCTGAGATGTCGGGTCCTCTAGGTCTCCTTGCGGCGCATAAGTGTCAATGACTCTATCTAAGTAAAGGCCATCTGAAGACATGAAGTCTTCCGGGTCTTGGCCCGGCATACACAGTCGTCGTTGACATGCTATTTTGTTCATTCCGTACCTAATTTCAGGGCGGATGATGGATCCGTTCTGAGGGTACTGTAAAAGAGTGCAAGATTCTTCGAAAGTGGGACACATTTCCTAAAGACCGAAACGAAAAACTTGGTAGCGAGAATCACAACATTTGGCTGCAGCTTTGAGGAGGTTCCAATCTATTGGGATAGAATCATACAAGGGGAAGGTTTGCCCATGCTCTATGAGATGACTGATTCATAAGTAGCTTCTTGACTCACTGTAGCTTTGTATCCATTCAGACATCCTTTCTGCAGACATGGTCTGTTTCATATAGAAGATAGCAAAGAAATTTACAGACAAACTAAAAAGGTTGATACAATACCTATGCACATACTTTTTTATTTATTCACATTTCCTTTCTCTTTAATACAGAGGCCTTTGACAGGCTATTTACAAACCAAAACCGGTAAAAGAAAAGAAAAACAGTGCTCTCTGTCTTCTACGCAGGCACAATCAGCGACCAAGAGTCAACATTCTACTAGAGACATCTCTATGTAGGGCGAGGTAATAGTCGGGTGACACCTCGTTTCCTTGGACTTCAGAGACGTAGAGGTTGGAGATGATAATTCTCTTTTCCCATCTGGCGACGACTTTGCTCGTTGTACGATGGTTGAATATTATTGGAGGACATAATTGATAGAGGGGACAGGGAATTTTCTTCCTGGACCCATACTGACGCCTAATACGGTCTGGAATATAGAAAGAAGTCTTTTCTAAGGCCAGAATGTCGACATGGTTGGATTTATGGGTTGTTAGGGAGAAAGATGCATGTTCACCCGCCTTCCACAATATGTCTCCTGACAATCGATTGCCTAACCAAGATTTCCATTCGGCTTGGGTATCAAAATGCAGTCCAAATGCTCAAGCGTTGAAATTGAAGATGGAGATGTTATACCGAGATCTTAGGATAAAAACTCCAAGTTTAAGGGTGAGCCATATGTACAGCAGAACGGGTGATCCTGAAAAGGGCAGATCCACATTTGCAAAGACTTCATCTAGACCATTAAGGGTTTCTGCTATGATAGTAGAAACAGAGTTGAATCCGCATGGGACTTGATCAACGAGGTGGAGGATACTAGGGGAAGCTATCGCAGAGTTTTGGACAGTGAGGTATTGGGCACATACACAAAAAAGGAGGGCATTATATCGGTAGAATTGGTAGGTAGAATGCTTCAAATCCTTATCTGGTGAGAATGCCCGAAGGACCGAGTTGGTTCTAATGCCTCCGTTGTGTAGAAAAGTGGAAGGTTCAAGATGCTCCCAACAAAATAGGTGCTGGACAGTTGTCCGACGATGACCTATGACCGTAGGGGTGACAATGGGTCCTTCAGGTCATACCCTCAACGAAGCACATAATTCTTCGTATGTTGAGCATATTTCTTCTAAGTCGAAACGAAAAAAATAGTACAGGGGATCCCAAAATGTAGCGGCTGCCTTAAGGAAATTCAGGTCTATGGCAATGGTGGGCAAGAGGGAAATGAATTCTTCATTGGGATCTATCATCCATCCAATGTGTTCAAGACTCTTTGGAGAGTAGAATCACTGCATCCATTTGATCAGATCGTCTGGGTCCATGATCTACCTATACAGAAGATAGAGAATAAAAACATCTATAAAATGACAGGTAAAACATTTGTTTTTGTATTTTTGTATTTTTGTAATTTTTACAAATTTTTCGGACGGATCCTGAACAAGCGAGGGGTTAAGAGCAACGTCTGCCCCTGCGATCTGAGAATTGGGAGGACACTCCTAGAAGGATTAACTTTGACTAGGGTTTAGACATCCCTGACTCTAAGGTAACATTTGGACGGAGGTTTAATACTTTGGTCATGACAAAGGTTTGGTTGAATACACCTTTTCTAGAGAAAACAGATGTATTTGAACAGAGCCCTAATGCTTGGTAAATCCAGAAAAGGATATCCCCTCGGAAGAAGATAATGACAAAATTGGGCAGAGTTCTGCCCTGGTTTTGACCGCAATGGGGTAGTTGGAATAAACATATTCTTTCGAAAGGGCTGACTGAGATTGGAGCAGAGCTTGGGTACTATGACTGTAACGATGGTCAGGATAGGATTATCTTCATACCAGAAGATGAGTTGATTTTGCGCAAAGCTCTGCCGCTATTGACCATAACAAAGGTATGGGACGATTCTATCATTTCAGAAAGGATTGACTTGGATTGAGCAAAGCTCGGGTACTATGACCATAACGATGGTCATGACAGGGGTGTCTTCGTACTAGAAGATGAGTTGGTTTTGGGCCGAGCTCCGCCTCTATTGACCATAACAAAGGTATGGGATGAGTTTATCTTTTCAAAAAGGATTGACTTGGATTGAGCAGAACTCGGGTACTGTGACCATAACAATGGTCATGACAGGGGCATCTCTGTACTAGAAGATAAGTTGATTTTGGGCAGAGCTCTGTTGCTATTGACCATAACAAAGGTATGGGATGAGTTTATCTTCTCAAAAAGGATTGACTTGGATTGAGCAGAGCTCGGGTACTGTGACCGTAACAATGGTCATGATAGAGGTATGTAGACACCCCCATTTTGCTCCGCTTTAACCAACAAAGATTTTCGTTAGCATTTTTCATTTGAGGACCACCTTCCCATTTCTCGAGCTTTTCCCTTTGTCCCAAGTCATATTCTCCATAGCATTCATTTTCCCGCTACTTCCATCACTCTTTTATCTCATTTTTCTTATCCATCTCTTAGGAGTTCATTTTCCATGGAAAATTTGAAGAAGTTGGAATTTCGGAGCCCGCCATATGTTTTTTTTTAATTATTCATAAATTTCCGCCAAGAGGTGGTGCATATCATTTTCAAAAATTTTACTTGACAATGGTTGGTGTTTTGGTAATTTAAAGGGGGGCCTACAATTTGTATTTCAAAAATTGCAGAATTTCAATCAATGGATGTTTGGCCAAATTCAAGAGAGGCCCGCTATTGAAATTTAGAATTTCCATAGATATCCGGCTAATTTGGGAGCCTCAATGTAATATGGAATTTATAAAACCCAAGTGTCACCATTCGGTAAATTTTTCTTAGGGTCCCTAATCTCACTTTTGGATTTTTCTACCCAACACCCTCTTTCTTCACAACTTATGCTAGCTAGTAGGCCCCATCAAAAGTTGTTCTTATCTAAATACTAGCTATTGAATGAGGAAGAGTCCCTGCTGATTTTAACTTTAATTAGAAGTAGGAAGTGTAAATGAGTTGGATGGAATGACCATGATTCGGTTAGTTTGGAGGAACTCCCAAATTCGTTCACCATTTTGTGGGGTCCACTAGATGAGCCAATGGCCCAATTGATTAATATATTACTATGCATGTGGGCTGAGATGGGCATGATATCATGATGTGAGGTGGCTAGTGGAAATGATTTTGGAGACATTAATCCATTCGGAATTTCACCCATCAAATGGACGATTCGGATCTTTCTATGACAATGGTTCTAGGGCGCCACCTAAAATTGATGGTTGAGATCATTCTAGTGGGGATCTAATTTTGAGGTACAACCTAATTACACCGTGGCCCATTAAAATGGATGGTTTAGATCGTCCTTGAGAAATGATTTGAGGGTACGGCCAATGGACGTCGCAACCCTTTAAATGGACGGCTTAGATCCTCATATGAAAACAGTTTTGAACACAATCTATTTATGTTGTGGCCCAATCAATTGGACGGTTAGGATCATCTATTGGAAAGAATTTAAGGGGATCTGACCATGGGAATTCATTTAGAAATAAGCCCATCACTCTTTAGAAAAATCTAATTAATTTGAAATTGATTACCATAGGTGGGATTGTTTTTTTTATGGATGAAACTGTGTGTTGGCTTCACATAATTTAGAAAGAATAATGATATAGTAACATTGGTGGACCCGAGTATGGAACCAAACAAATTCCCACGTGTTGCATGGTGTGGAGGGTAGTTGTGTTACCTAAAAGGATCAAAAGGCCAAAAATTAAAGAATGAAATTGCTAATGTAGGAGCAAGCTATGTGTTCGGATTCCTCATTGGTGCCTTGGGACTCCATTAGAAAGATTCTATCTTGGGGACTTCTTTCGATTAAAATATGCAAACAACCTTAGAAGGATATTGATAAAGAAGAAGATAAAAGCTTTGCCTCTATGTAGGCTACAATGCAAGTTGAAGCTCCAAGGATGCTCTCAAGAATAAACAAGTTTAAGCCTAAACCAATCTCAAAAGATTTTCTCAAATCAAGGCACAAAGAGTTTGGTTGGTGAGAGAATTTAACCCAAAAATAGTTCACAAATGATTTTCTATGGTTTCTTGAAGTTGGACAATGTTCCTCTTGTATTTTGGACCCTTGAATGGGTATATATAAAGTCCCAACTCCATGTGACCGTTTGGGGGGTAAAACAGTCAAAACTGGGTCAAAAAATCAACTAGCCGTTGCACCCCAATGGCTATATTTTTTTTGAAGAAAAGCATTTCTCGGAGTTCCGAGCAAATTCTCGGAGTTCCGAGAATTCAAATAGAGCTTTTAATTTTGGAATCTGGAGCATTTCTCGGAGCTCCGAAAATGTTCCGAGAAATTTCTCGGAGTTCCGAGCAAATTCTCGGAGTTCCGAGAATTCAAACAGAGCTTTTAATTTTGGAATCTGGAGCATTTCTCGGAGCTCCGAGAATAATTCTCGGAGTTCCGAGACTGGTTTCCAGCAAACAGTGTCGAACTTGTAAAATTCATATCTCCCTCATTTCTCGTCGGATTTTGACGTTCCTATATTCTATGGATATGAGAAAAATGAGAGGTATCTATTAAAAATATTTTCAAAAATATTTGAAAATGTTTTAAATAAGTTTTGATAGGATTTAGTTGCTGGTCCAGGTTGTTGCTTCGGAACTCTGTTTTGTTCATTCTTGTGTTGAATGCCATATGGGTCTCAACATGTTGGTACACCACTATGGCCATTCACTTATCCATTTAAGTCCTTAAAGGGTGTGTTAGTCTCTTTGAAAAATATATTTTTAGGGGTTTAAACAATGTGCCTTGACAAGAGGAAATGCAAGAGAGATAGGAATACATTCTACCATTTCTATCACTCTCTTGAACTCTTCTTTTGAGCTGGGATCTTTTATGGTTGAGCTTCTATGCTTGACATCTTCAAGTTGTGGTACAAGCTCCTTGGTCCTTTGCATTAGGTTCTTGATCCTCCACCTTTGGCCTTCATGAACTTTCTTTGTTTATTCAATGCTTTGAGATGGTTGATGATGAGCTTCTCCTTGGTACTTCCAAGGTGTGATTGGTCCAAGTATGTTCCAAGCTCCTTTGCCATTGTGTTTGGTTCATCTTCAAGCATAGGCCAACAAGGTGCGTGCTAGTATGATTTGACTTGTGTAGGACCTGTCTAAAGCACAACACTCAAGGCAAATGATTAGTCCATAAACACTAATCAATTTGCGTTTGTTAATCATCAAAACAAGATGATTGAATGTACCCATGGGGAACCCTTGGGCTTACAATCTCCCCATTTTTGATGATGACAAACCAAATTGATTAGATAGGTGGGAGGATCCTCTTATGAGGATAAGATAGACAAATTAATCATTACTACCCCCCCTCAACATATGCATGAGTTATATTTAACAAGTTATAATACAAGAATGCATATGGTAATGGATCTAATCAATTATACAAATTCTCCCCCTTTTGGCATTAGCAAAAAGGAAGGATTAAGCATTTAAGCACAATTACATAAAGCATCAAATATATTCAATGAAAATATGATGCTCCCCCTAACTTCTTATCATGAGTTAGCAATTAAAATCAAAGTATAATCCAAAGTATATATGGCATGATAAGAGATAATCAACATAGGAAATGAATAATCACAAAACAAATCAAGCCTATGTTGGCAAAACAAAGAGACATTTCAATTTTAGCACAAATTTTTAAGGTGTATCTTAGTATATATATATATATATATATATATATATATATATATATATCCAATATAAATCTACCTTATGACCCGTAATATAATAATAGATTAGCAAGCTAAAGCTTATAGTTTACTTATCATGAAAGAAAAACAAGCAAGTGTATAGTTTAGCATGATAAGCCCCCTTTTTTCTTTTTTTTTAAAAAATCTAATGATATGCAATTTTTAGCATAATTAGTGAGGAAATGTTTGAATGGATAGTGTTATCATCTTACAATGATCCATATAAACACAAAGATAGCAACAATTAGCTCTCCCCCTTAGTATTTGTCAATGGCCTTAGAAAAACCTAAGATTTAAGGCATGGCATGACAGAATAGGCCAAAGATATGACAATGGAATACTTGGCCACCAAAACTTATTCTTGGAATAGATGATATCATATTAGACCATCCAAGATAACTCAAGACGCCTAAAGGATATGACACTAACATCTAGGCAATGGGCTTCTTGTCTTCAACTACACTTTAAAAACACAAGACAAGCCCGATCATAATCATATGGAGCAACAATGCTCCAAATGAGTGTACTTATCATATGCATAATGATATACACATTTAATATCATATGATAAGCCATTTAGGACAAAATCTTATCATACTAAGCGCCTCCTTTGAAAATGAGTCATGCAATGCATGAATCCAAAGGGATGTCTTTGCATAGACTCCAAAGGTTTTTGGATATATTTTTCAAAAGATACCAAGTTAAACTCAACCCTTGGGCTACAATGACACTTACTCTAGTCAGTTTATCATGATAAAATGATAGCCATAGTTTAGCTCATCATGATAAACAAGCATAGCACAAAAGATTTTCAATCTTTGGCTCATGCTCCCCCTAAATGTGATATCATATTTTCAAATTCATGCTTTACTTCCCTAAGTATGTAACATACATAACTAGCTAGGGAGATCACATATAAATGTATACCTATTCATGTTTGAGATGTTGGCACAAGGCCAATTTGTTAGATATTTTAATTAAGGTGAATGTACGGCCCTCTTAGAATCTAAGAAGGCTAAGGGCACCAATTGAGTGACTTTTAAGATTAAGGTTTAACATCTCATACGTGTAGA
Source organism: Tasmannia lanceolata (assembly GCF_043159265.1). NCBI lineage: Eukaryota > Viridiplantae > Streptophyta > Magnoliopsida > Canellales > Winteraceae > Tasmannia > Tasmannia lanceolata. The sequence goes on along the minus strand of NW_027518684.1, from coordinate 27,176,999 downwards.
TATTATCAAACAAGGGGTGATAACTATAGAATATATATATATACCAATTTGAGTTCAATTCTATAGGACTAAGACATAGTGAGAATGGTCAATAAAATACACGTCTTAGAGAGACATCCATGATTCATGAAGGTGAGAGTATACCTTATGAGAAGATATGATCATCAAGGTTTCCATGGATAATCTACCATGTTTGGACACAAAGGGCATGACACATAATGTGCATGGTCAAAACATTACATCTACATCCAAAACCACATGTAAAATGAGAAGGCATTAGGCACAAAGTGCATAAGCCCATTGAAAACCAAAAATGTGTGGGAGGCACATGTTCCCGTCACAATCTAATGTATACAACCACCTTAGTGAATTTTAATTTTACTCAAGTGAGTAAATGCCCAAATATGATTCTAGATTTCTATGATATTTTCATTTCAAGTCATACATTGAATCTAGATTCATGATTTAACTTTCCTATATAATATATATCATTTTATGAACTTAAGGAAAGATCCAAGGATTTTATAATATATATGTATCAAATGACGCAAACTACCTTGAACACATGTATTCCATTTATGAACTTTCATGAGTACTTGAACAAAATATATATAACATATCTATACATATTAAGGTTCATCTTAGCCATGAGATTATCCAATTAAAGCTCTTTGGAAATACACTAATTTTTAACCCATCTATGATTCTTATTAGATTTGATGAAAATCATTAAGCATGTAATAGAATGGGTTTTGATAGGACAACTAGGTGCATGTTCGTTCACCTAGGGCACAAAAAGTTGTCTAAGAAGGGATTTGAAGTGAATTCTTAGACATAGCATCTAATACCTTAGTTTTGCTAGAAAAGATATATTAAAACAATTAAATACTCAATTGTCTAGCAAGTGCCATGTTTGTCCAAAATAAAGTTCAAAGAATAGTACTTTGGCATTTTCTCAATTTTTGCTCAAATACTATTTGATTGCCAAAAATAATTTCATTTAAGTTCAAGCCTTAAAACCTATGGGTTTCTTATCTATTGGTTTTTCTAGAATGATGTGATCAATTAGCCTAACTCCTAGGAACTACCAAAACGGGTTCAAATTTTAAAGATGTACTTGAAGCTTTTAATTTGAACACATGGGCAAGAGATGTTGTTGTACACTCTATAAGGATCAATTTATGATTTTCACATTAAATGCTCTATTGTGGTTGTCATGTGGATGAATGACATATTTTAAGTGCATGATGATTTTTAAGTATATGTGGGCACTTAAACTAGGAAACTCAAAATGATATTCAATTAGGCTCATCATATCAAAGTCTTAAATTAATTACATTTAAGCATATAAACTTTGAATTTTAAGATGATATATATAGATATATGTTAGGCACAACATGTATTGATAGAAAAAAAAATTAAACAAGAACAAGCACATTGTATCAACAAACATATTTTCAAATGATATTCAATTAAAGCACATCCCCTAATCTAAAATAAACACAATATAGATCATGTTAGGGGTTTTGGAACCCAAACCATCTTGGTTCCAAGCAAGTTTGTCCTAGGTGATAAGTCCCTTTTAACCCAAACAAACTTACTACTTTTTACAAGTTTAAAAGTACATTTAAACTTGTAATGTCCAAATCTACCGCAATAGTCACAAGATGCATAAGAGTAGGTAGGTGGACGGGATGAACATGATGAATTACAAGAGTGATCATGATGGTAATTGAATTTTACATTCTCTTGTAACTTATGATTTTCCAACCTTAATGTTTCATTCTTGATGTTTAAGTCATTGATTTCCGTTTTAAAATTTATTAATTCAAGAGATGAAAGCATTTTGATTTTCTCTTCTTCTTCTTTAAGGAGTTGATTTTCCTCTCTTAGTGAAGCAATGGTATTACTTAGTTCAATAAAATCTTTTTTAAAAATTTCATTTTCTTCACTAAGATGTGCATGATCTATTTCTAGTGACCTAAACTCCTTGTTAATACTAGCTAAATTATTTTTCAAGTTTGAATTCTTAGCTAGTTGATCCTCAAGTTTCTTATGTAATTCTTGGACATTTTCAACAAGTTCTTCAAGTGTGAATTCGGCATTATCCAAGGGGTCTTCATTAGATAATCCCATTAAGCACATGTTTTGATTTTGAAGATTTTCAGTAGAGTCCAAAACATTTTTAGCATTTTTACAAGAGGATACTTTCTCATAAATGTGTGGTGGTAATGCACAACATGTTGCAATTAGGGCTTTTGTATTTAGTAAAGATAATTTTTTATTATATTCATTTAATCTTTTAGATCTAGCATTTAACATAAATCCATTTTCAATTATCTTTATCATATCTTTATCTAGACCTTTTAAGTATGTCTTCATATGGATCAACCATGATCCATAATCCGAACCATCCAAAATAGGTAGTCTAGATCCCATCTTTTAAGTTGCTAAAAAGTTTGATCTTTTAACTCTTAACCGGTTAGGGTCTTAATCAAGAGCCCAAGCTTTGATACCAATTGAAATCCAAGTAGTGACTTGGTTTGGCAACCTAGAGGGGGGGTGAATAGGATATTTATAAAATCTTTACCTTTTAAAAACTTTTCCTAAGATTTCACCCAAGACTTATCCCTTGTTTAATTAAGTTTGAAATAGTTGAACTTAAACAATATTACAAATTAATATAAGTTCAAAACCCTTGTTGATTAGCAAACTTAATTAGGTAATTTTAATATAGCCTAGTTAGCAAGGTTAAGATATTTATGTTGATTATCAATGCTAACTACTCACTCAATTCTAAGCACAAATAATCAAATAAGAGAGTGAGAGGGAGTGAGAGAAATACCAATCACACAAGTGACACAAAGATTTATAGTGGTTCGGCAAACGGCCTACTCCACTCTTCTCAAGGTCGCACTTGAGGATTTCCACTATTGAGACCTCCACGACGCCCAGCTCCGAGGCTTTTACACTCCAAGGGAATTAAATAAGGATGCCCTTCCACCTTTACAATGGCTCTCCTTCTCCGCCGAGTTCTAAGCGGTTCACCCAAGGGAATTAAAAACAACGGATGCCCTTGCCACCGATCGAATAAAGAAGAAGATAAAAGCTTTGCCTCTATGTAGGCTACAATGCAAGTTGAAGCTCCAAGGATGCTCTCAAGAATAAACAAGTTTAAGCCTAAACCAATCTCAAAAGATTTTCTCAAATCAAGGCACAAAGAGTTTGGTTGGTGAGAGAATTTAACCCAAAAATAGTTCACAAATGATTTTCTATGGTTTCTTGAAGTTGGACAATGTTCCTCTTGTATTTTGGACCCTTGAATGGGTATATATAAAGTCCCAACTCCATGTGACCGTTTGGGGGGTAAAACAGTCAAAACTGGGTCAAAAAATCAACTAGCCGTTGCACCCCAACGGCTATATTTTTTTGAAGAAAAACATTTCTCGGAGTTCCGAGCAAATTCTCGGAGTTCCGAGAATTCAAACAGAGCTTTTAATTTTGGAATCTGGAGCATTTCTCGGAGCTCCGAGAATGTTCTCGGAGTTCCGAGACTGGTTTCCAGCAAACAGTGTTGAACTTGTAAAATTCATATGTCCCTCATTTCTCGTCGGATTTTGACGTTCCTATACTCTACGGATATGAGACAAATGAGAGGTATCTATTAAAAATATTTTCAAAAATATTTGAAAATGTTTTAAATAAGTTTTGATAGGATTTAGTTGCTGGTCCAGGTTGTTGCTTCGGAACTCTGTTTTGTTCATTCTTGTGTTGAATGCCATATGGGTCTCAACATGTTGGTACACCACTATGGCCATTCACTTATCCATTTAAGTCCTTAAAGGGTGTGTTAGTCTCTTTGAAAAACATATTTTTAGGGGTTTAAACAATGTGCCTTGACAAGAGGAAATGCAAGAGAGATAGGAATACATTCTACCCTTTCTATCACTCTCTTGAACTCTTCTTTTGAGCTGGGATCTTTTATGGTTGAGCTTCCATGCTTGACATCTTCAAGTTGTGGTACAAGCTCCTTGGTCCTTTGCATTAGGTTCTTGATCCTCCACCTTTGGCCTTCATGAACTTTCTTTGTTTGTTCAATGCTTTGAGATGGTTGATGATGAGCTTCTCCTTGGTACTTCCAAGGTGTGATTGGTCCAAGTATGTTCCAAGCTCCTTTGCCATTGTGTTTGGTTCATCTTCAAGCATAGGCCAACAAGGTGCGTGCTAGTATGATTTGACTTGTGTAGGACCTGTCTAAAGCACAACACTCAAGGCAAATGATTAGTCCATAAACACTAATCAATTTGCGTTTGTTAATCATCAAAACAAGATGATTGAATGTACCCATGGGGAACCCTTGGGCTTACACAAAGAGACCCATTGACCTTCCGTTCACCTCTACCATACAGCCATCTTCTTGCTCACCACCATCTCTCGACTACCACTCTCTCTAACTCCCCATATACTCCTCTCACTCTAACCCACTCTCGGTTCTCTCTCATCTTACAGCCCCCTCAACTCTCTCTCACAGCCCTCTCTTATCTCAGCCCTCTCACAAAGTCTCTTATCTCTCTCACCCTCTTATCTCAGCCCTCTCACAAACTCTCACTCTCTCTCTCATCCTCTCTACATCCGAAAAAAAAAGATTCACTCGTTCTCTCTTGGTGGTGTTATTTCTTCATTGTGCTGAGTCAGCCATCTTTCTGCGGGGCGTCGCACATAGCTTCAGTTCGTGACTTCATCAAAGGGATTTTTCTAGAGCGTATAAAAGGGTGCGACAAAGCGTATACGTCGGATTTACGCACCCTAGAGACAAGGAGCGCAATCAACGGTAGGTTCCTAAATTTTTATAATATCAAAGGTAGAAAAGCATGCTTAGGGCCATTTCTTCTTTGTTTTCTTCATGATTTTCGTAAAAGCTACCATGCATGATGTAATATGATTTTGGGAGGTCAGTTTATTTGATTATCAATTTTGGTAAAAAAAATGAATCGTTATATGAGAAAATTGGGTGTTTAACCGATTGGGATATCTAGTGGCTTTTGAATCGTTTTACAAAGTGAGTGTTTTAAAACCAAGGGTTTTTCATGAAGCTATGTTTTCTGAGTCTTAATGTGGTTAAAATAGCACCAAAAATCTAAAAATTCCAGTAGATTTCTGTAGACACCCCCATTTTGCCCCACCTTAATCAGCAAAGGAGTTAGTATTTTTCTATCTGTCTTTTCCATTGTCTTCCCTTTTCGTGTCTGTCGCTTACATTTTCTCAACCTTTTTCAGTCATTTTTACTACATATGATATTTTTCTGCCAAGTGTTGAGGAGGGTTGTTTATAAGAACCTAAACAAGAGAGAAGTTGGACCCGTTTGGTGGGCCCGCATTGAATGTTTCGAATGTAATGGGAGCAAGCAAGTGTGCCCCGCATTGGTTTTAATGAAATGTATGAGTTTTGATTATATTTAGATCCAATAAACGAAGCCAATATCCACGGTGGACATAGTGTATTTTGCTCGATCCAGCGTGGGCTCATTATTGTGAAAAATTAAAATTTAAAGTGGCGGCCCATCATTGGAACGATTCAGGGTCATCCACTAGAATGATTTAGGGGTATACAACTAATTCACATTGCATCCTATCATTTGGACTGTTCGAATCATCCTATGAAAAATGATCCAGGGGGCACGGCCAATTTACATGTAGCCTATCAAGTGGACTGTCTGGATCATCTCATAGAAGTGATTCTGAGAGCACGCCAATTCATGACATGGCCCATCAAACGAACAGCTAGGGTCATCTTATAGAAGGGGTTAGGGGAGTGCGCCGCTGAATCACTTCGCAGCCCAATTTGTGCCATGGCTTAGTAATTGAACGGCTCGGATCAGCCCTTCAAAGTGATGTGTGAGGCGGTACAATCTATTTATGTTGCCACCCATCAATTGGACGGATTGGATCGTTCTAGGGAGATGATTAAGGGGTGCGGCTAATTCGAACCATGGCGCATTCAAGTGAACGGCTCGGATCAGCCCACTAAAATGCACGGTTAAATCATCCTATGGAAGTAATTTAGAAGGGCGTAATCAATTCACATTATGAGATGGCCCATCATTTGGACGGTTTAGATCATCCTATAAGTGGGGGCTGTTATGGCATTTTTTATTTTTAGTCCAAAATGGATTCGGTCAACTTGGAAGAATGGTGTTTGACTCATTAGAAGGAACCAATTTGAGAGGGCCTTGGTCGAATGTGGCATGAGGGGTAGTTTCGCCATTTAAGGTAAATAAGGTTTTTTTAATCATGTGAATGTGCTGTTGGTTCGGTTCCTTTCTATACCCAAGTTGATCTCCATGTCATTTTTCAAATAAAATAATAGAAAGAAGAAGAAGAGTATATATTATATAAAGAAAGTTGCTGTGAAAGAAGTTGGTCTTTCTCTTTTTTGGATTTTAGCAAGGTTCTATTTTTCGATAATAAAAAAAAGAGAAGAATAGCAACGATCTTTTTCCATGGATTGGCTCTCTCCACTTAAAAAGCAATATATATTATATAAAGAAAGTTGCTGTGAAAGAAGTTGGTCTTTATTTTTTGGATTTTAGCAAGGTTCTATTTTTCGACAATAAAAAAGAGAAGAATAGCAAAGATCTTTTTGGATGGACGGGCTCTCTCCACTTAAAAAGAAAAGAAAACCACCAGCTGGAGATAGATGATCCGAACGATCCTTCTTCATAGCCATTCACCCCATCCATCCTTTTTCTCTTGGTTAACACACTTAGACGACTCATTCCCATGACCTACATGCATCATGCTCCATCCCTTTAACTAATCCAATCCCATGGCAATCTGTTCATACCCCACCATCTAATCCTATGGTCAACAGTTACACCCCATGCACCCCATACATTCATACACTCCATATCATCATGCCCATATTCCTATGCACAACCGACCACCTATCATCATGACCATACCCATATAGATCCCATCCATTCCATTACCTATTTAACTAAATCCAAACCACTTTGTCCCTAGTTACCTAGTCCGAATCCTTGGTCCAACTGTCTGGGCTGAGACTCATCCCCTTACTTCATCAATTTGTGGTCAATTTGATCAAAAATCCTAGAAGGGTTCAATTATAACAAGGATCTCATCAAAGCGGCATGATCGATATCAAATTTTGGAAAGAGGTGCGGTATCAATTGTCACAGGAGAGAATCCACTCTCATCACTCTCATCACTCGGTTCTTGGATTCGAAGAGATTTTCAAAGCGTCATCAAAGGGGTTTTCTAGAGCGTATAAAAGGGTGCGACAAAGCGAATACCTCAGATTTTACGCATCTTAGAGACAAGGAGCGCGATCAAAGGTAAGTTCGTCCATTTTTTTTATATAATATCAAAGGTAGAAACGCATGTTTAGGGCCGTTTCTTCTTTGTTTTCTTCATGATTTTTGTAAAAGCTACCATGCATGATCTAATATGATTTCGGTGGGTCAGTTTATTTGATTATCAATTTTAGTGAAAAAAAGAATCGTTATATGAGAAAATTGGGCGTTTAACCGATTGGGATATCTAGTGGCTTTTGAATCGTTTTTACAAAGTGAGTGTTTTAAAACCGAGGGTTTTTAGTGAAGCTGTGTTTTCTGAGTCTTAATGTGGTTAAAATAGCACCAAAAATCTAAAAATTCCTGTATATTTTATTTATTTTGATGGCTCAAAAATTCGTTTACAAAAATACCCGGAAATAGGATTTTGGTGGTTCTAAAAATCGTTCGTCTAACAAAACAATTCAAAACTGATTGAAATTTGGTCCTCAGTAGATTTTTGATGTTTAAATATCATACAAAAAGTTTCAAAAGATTTGGAGTTAATTTATTATTTCTACTGGAATTGTTTTGATAAAATCACTGATTTTCATGTATATGAAGGACATATCATTAAATGAACTCCTTAAAAGCGGAAATTTGGTAGCAAGATGAACTGACCAGTCAGAATGATATTGTGGATTTCTCCAAAATTTTGGGCGTATTTTAATATTTGTTATTGATTTTTAATTGCTCTGATATGAATATATCTGTTAAAAATAGATAATTATCGAAATAATGTCTGAATTTTTTCTCATAATTGTCTATTTGTCCGAGAATGGTCTAGTAAAAGTTTGGTTGGATTGGGAATTAATTTTCTATATTTCTTAGTGTAATGTCATCAATCTGACCTGAAAGTAGGAAATCAATTAAAAATCGAATTTCAATCTTTAAAATCATGAAAAATTCAAACAGAATATATTTTTCAACAAAACATCATATCTTAAAGGTTCTGGAACAGATAACTAAATTAGCTATAGGATTCTTTGTAAAATCATTAATCTGATCCAATTGTGATAAATTCATTTAAAAATCCAAATTAATTCAAAGCACCTTGAAAATTTTCAGAGAACTCTAACTTTTCATAATGTATTCAATCACTAAGCTATCTAAAACAGAAATCTTAGGAGTAATAGATTTCCTTTGTAAAATAACATGCTAGGATAATTTAGATGCCGAGATCGTAACCATAATCGTATATTAATTGCGATTGATCCACCATAAGTGGAGTGCGTAAATTATAGTATGTTATTGGCTCCGAGGTCCACTGTCCACGGAAATCCTGAGAAATATGCCAGGCAATAAGATAGCATAACTTACGTGCTAAAATTATACAAGGGTTGAGAGCATGATTCCCTTCCATGGTTGCGATTCGAGGCCGAAATTTGTGAACCATAGAGCCTTTGGTATTCCTTAGATGTTTAGGAATCATAAATTCTTGAAATCGAAAATCATTAACTTCAACAAATTGAATCAATTTACCTCATGTCTTTCGGAACCGTTGGATTGCGGTTTCCATCGTAAGAACCATTAGAGCCCCATTTAGGAACACTTGCGTCATGTCGTGTTCTAAGTTTTAGGGAGTCCTAGAGTTAGGAGTCCAGCCTCATCATGGCCGTTTGCTACGGATAGCAACCGTGTCATAGATCTAGTTACACTAGTTACCCTCTTTTCTCATAGGACAAGCCTAGTTACCTAGGATGTAGGTTAACCAGCATCAGTCTAAGAGACAACTTGCACTTAGATAGGACCATATAGCATCTTAGATGAAGTCCTAGGATAATAAAATCTTCAACTTGAATTAAATAATTTCTCTTAAACTGTTAAACAGTCAATCCAGTCTAGATCGGTGTCTTAGATGAGTTAGGCATAAGTAGCTTAGCTTAGGTGCACCGAACTACGTCGACTCTGATCCCAGTGAGGCTTGGGTACGTAGGCAGCTTGGATGCTTGATGGCATACCAATCACGAGTCGGCTCCACACATAAGTTGTGGGGTTTTGTACATTAATCTTTAAATTAAAAATAATTAAATCACTTAGGACTTTCCATGAAATTAGAATTTTAGGAGAATTTTCACTTAGATTGAATTCAAACAAATTAAGAAAATCAAGACACACATTTAGCAATTACATTGAAATTAGATCTTAAGATGCATGTCACATAGTTCGCACATTAATATAGAGTTAAATGAGCCATTTAAAAGAAATTCAAAAGAGTTAACTTTGAAATTGAAGACCGATTATCGGGCAGGAATGGTGCATGTGGTGGTAAATCCCCATACCTTCCATTCTCGTAACTAGGTAACGAGTTTAGATTTCTGGTCAATTATGGGTCCTAGATCCCTCATCTAGGTGGCGACTCTATCACTCTCTGTTGCGTGGAATTCGGATTGCCTTAGTAATCCAAAGTTCACAGAAAAGACGAATTAAATCACACCTTGCTAGGCTCAGCGGCTTACCCCTGCCCTTATGGGTTCTGGGTTGCACGTTTGTTTGCACCCTATGGTTTGGTTGCTGCTTGCTTGGTTAGGTAATTAAAATCAATAATAAAAAGCACACGCCATTTGTGTGGGTATGAGAGACCAAGAGAGAGCGTGGCAGCTCGCGCCTTACCCCTCTTGCGGGAACGGGTCCCACAATTTCATTTGTTTTGATGGCTAAAAAATTCGTTTAAATAATACCCAGAAATAGATTTTGATGGTTCTAAAAATCGTTCATATAAAAAAACAATTTAAAACTGATTGAAATTTAGTCCTCAGAAGATTTTTAATGTTTAAATATCATACAAACATTTTCAAAAGATTTGGAGTTTATTTATTATTTTTACTGGAATTGTTTTGATAAGATCACTAATTTTCATGTATATGAAGGACATATCATTGAACGAACTCCTTAAAAGCTGAAATTTGGTACCAAGATGAACTGACAGTCAGAATCATATTGTAAATTTCTTGGGAATTCGGGGCATATTTTAATATTTTTTATTGATGTTTAATTGCTCTGACCAGAACATAAATATATCTGTTAAAAATAGCAAATTATCGAAATAATATCTGAAAATTTTCTCATACTTTTCAATTCATCCGATAATGTTCTAGAAAAAATTTAGTTGGATTTGGAATTCATTTACTGTATATTTTAGTGTAATGTCATCAATCTGACCCGAAAGTGGAAAATCAATTAAAAATCGAATTTCAATCTTTAAAATCATGAAAAATTCAAGCAGAATATATTTTTCAAGAACACATTATATTCTAAAGTTTCAGGAACAGATAACTTAATTAGCTATAGGCTTCTTTGTAAAATCATTAATCTGATCCAATTGTGATAAATTCATTTAAAAATCCAAATTAATTCAAAGCACCTTGTAACTTTTCAGAGAACTCTAACTTTTCATCATGTATTCAATCACTAAGCCATCTGAAACAGAAATCTTAGGAGTAATAGATTTTCTTTGTAAAATAACATGCTAGGATAATTTAGATGCCGAGATCGTAACCATAATCGTATACTAATTGCGATCGATCCAGCATAATTGGAGTGCGTAAATTATAGTATGTTATTGGCTCCGAGGTCCACTGTCCACGGAAATCCTGAGAAACATGCCAGGCAATAAGATACTATAACTTACGTGCTAAATTATACAAGGGTTGAGAGCACGATTCCCTTCCATGGTTACGATTCGAGGCCTAAACTTGCGAACCATAGAGCCTTTGGTATTCCTTAGATGTTTAGGAATCAAAAATCATTAAGTTCAACAAATCGAATTAACTCGATCCGCGTCGTAGGAGCCGTTGGATTACGGTCTCCTATCGTAGGAACCTTTAGGGCCCCTTAGGAATACTTACGTCACGTTGTGTCCTAAGTTTTAGGGAGTCCTAGAGTTACGAGTCCAGCCTCATCACAAGCATTTGATATGGATAGTAACCGTGCTATAGATCTAGTTACACTGGTCATATCACTTTTCTCATAGGACAAGCCTAGTTACCTAGGATGTAGGTTCACCTGCATTAGTCTAAGGGGTGTCTTGCACTTAGATAGGACCATATAGCATCTTAGATGAAGTCATAGGATAATAAAATCTTCAACTTGAACTAAATAATTTCTCTTAAATTGTTAAAACGGTAAATCCAGTCTAGATTGGTGTCCTAGATGAGTTAGGCATAAGTAGCTTAGTTCAGGTGCACCGAACTACAATCGACTCTGATTCCAGTGAGGCTAGGATACGTAGGCGACTTGGATACTTGAGTGGCATACCAAGCCCGAGTCGGTTCCACACATAAGTGGTGGGGTTTTGTACATTAATCCTTAAATTAAAAGTAATTAAATCACTTAGGACTTGCCATGAAATTAGAATTTTAGGAGAACTTTCACTTAGATTGAATTCAAACAAATTAAGAAAATCAAGATACACATTTAGGAATTACACTGAAATTAGATCTTAGGATGCATGTCATGTAGTTTGCACATTAATATAAAGTTAAATGAGCCATTTAAAAGAAATTCAAAAGAGTTAACTTTTGGAATTGAAGACCGATTATTGGGCGGGAATGGTGCATGTGGTGGTAACTCCCCGTACCTTCCATTCTCGTAACCAGGTAACGAGTCTAGATTTCTGGTCAATTATGGGTCCTAGATCCCTCATCTAGGTGGCGACTCTGTCACTCTCTTTTGCGTGGAATTCGGATTGCCTTAGTGATCCCAAGCTCACGGAAAAGATGAATTAAATCACATCTTGCTAGGCTCGGCGGCTTACCCCTGCCCTTATGGGTACTGGGTTGCACGTTTGTTTGCACCCTACGGCTTGGTTGATGCCTGCTTGGTTGAGTAATTAAAATCAATAATAAAAAGCACACGCCATTCGCGTGGGTATGAGAGACCAAGAGAGAGCGTGGCGCCTCGCGCGCCCCACCCCTCTCGCTGGATCGGGTCCCACAGGGTATCTTCATACCAGAAGAGGAGTTGATTTTGCGCAGAGCTCCGCCGCTATTGACCATAACAAAGGTATGAGACGAGTTTATCTTTTAAAAAAGGATTGACTTGGATTGAGCAGAGCTCGGGTACTGTGACCATAACGATGGTCATGACAGGGCTATCTTCATACTATAAGATGAGTTGATTTTGGGTAGAGCTTCGCCGCTCTAAACCGTCAAAGAGGTCAAGGAAGGTCTATCTCTGTGGGGAGAGATATCTTTTGAAAAGGGGAATTGACCGAGGTGGTTAGAGAAAATTTAGGTTTATTTGAACAGGGATTCGCCGCCTTCACTATAATGATAGTCAGGGTGGATCGAAGGATGAAAAGCAGTAGAGCCTGATGTGGCTGAGACAACGACGGTCTGAACAAAGAAGATGATTTTAGGGATTGTAGTAACCTTTGACTGATGTGACCGGAATGAGAGTCTTTTGGCTAAACGCATTAACCATAAGACGAACATTCTTCCAGGGTATAATGGTTGTTTATCTAAGGAATGTGATGATATGGGTTTGCAAACATGACTCTGGCAAAAACTTGAGGTTAAAAGTAACCTCTAATCATGGGTAGAAGTAAACTGCAACCGTTTCAGGCTAGCGTAATGACATCCTTAGCAATAATTGAGGCAACCCGGGGACACCTTTCTAAACTCACTCAACATGCCCGAGGTGGGCCAAAGGTTTAGTGTATCCCTATTTTGGATGACGCTCACATCTCTCAAGAGTAACTGGTAAGCTTGCTTAACTCTAAGCTCAGCATATCCTGTGCGGACTTGGTAACATCTATGTGCGTATATGCTGGGCTATGCAGTGGATGAAGGCTTGAAGGTTCCTCTTGCCAATGTGATTGAACAACGCTTGCCAGATGTCGCCCAGCGCGGCGGGAAGTTGAATCATCATCGTTTTAACACCACCACAAGGGTGACGTGAAAAGAGGTGGTGCTTTCACATCAAATGGAGACGAGATCAGCTGCACTTCGGGTGATGAAATCCCAAGTGGTACCATATCCATTCCAACTGCTAGTCACTCCCGGGTAAATAGGCATGCAAGTGGGCGATAAACTCTCATGGTGTGTGCGTGAAAAATAAAAAAAGGGGTAGCCTAGGTGCCTCCCGGGGCATTTTTGCACAATTTGGCAGCAATTTTTGAGCATTAGTTCTTAACAATCCGTGCAGAAGATGTGTAACAAGCGTATGGTACTGGAAAGTAAGTCTAACACTTGTTTTATTTCGCTCGTCTGGAGCGTTCGCAACTTGTGACATGTTCGCAACTTTCGAATGCCCCTAAAGGCTACATCGGGTTAACAATAACCCTAATAAAGGAGAAAAAGCCAAATTATTTGATTTGAATTCTTCGAAAATGCCAAGTCAGTTATACAGAGTTATAACCTTTTTTATTTTGATAAGCAGTTTTGTTGAGAGTGATTATCATGTTTTTTTTTAACTTTCCCCAGCAGTGTTGCCAGTCTGTGGTATCCGGTTTTTTCCCGTGTTGCGCAGGACGACAGGGGATCACCACATCGAGTTTTCGGGGGATGTTATTTGATCTGCGCTACTTACAAACTCGGGACCATGGTCCTAACTTCGCAAGATAGAGAAACTCAGAGTCACCACGTAGGTTAGGGCCTAAGACCCGTGTCTATTCTTCCAAGGAAATGAGTAACGACTCGAATTTCGTTGGAAGAATAGTGATCAAGGGTTCCTTTCCTCTAGGCCTAGAACCTTATATTTTGCTTTGTTTGCCTTAAGGCGTGGTCCTTACAGATATCTGGGTAAGGGTTATGGTGACAATCGGGGAAGGTGTTAGGCACCCCTCTTGCCCGGATTAATCCGGTCTCTTAACTTGGATTGGCATTTTTCAAAGGATTTGAATCAGGGTCATTTATCTTTTTATCCTTTATTTCGGTTGAGCTTAATTCCAGGATGTAAGTAAAGATGAATTTACAGACAAATTCCGAAAAGAAGCGGTTGTGGCTTAGTCCCGCATGAGACCATATGTCACAAACCCAAGGAGGAAATTTCAACTGATCCCAATTGAGTCGCCAAATCTAACGAAAAAAGACAGTGCGAGAATTAAATGTAAAGCAGAGGGATTTATATCATAATTTGCTCACCCGTGCGACCAAGATTTTATGACATCACCACCTCGTACTTTACTTGTAAACGAAATTACAGAAAGCTGTAAATTGCAAAAAGTAAAAGAAAAGGCAGAGGGGTTTATATCAAAATTTGCTCAGCCGTGCGACCAAGATTTTATGACGTCAACACCTCGTACCTTACTTGTAAAAGAAATTACATTAAGCTTGTATGGAATATAACTTTACTAGTGGATAATTGGGCAGTGTAACCGCGTTGTATTTGAGGAGGAGAATTTGAGTTTACCGAGATTTCGGCAGAACAACCGCATTATTTTGGAAATAGGGCGTTGGGTTCTCCGAACTTTGACGGCGCAACGGCGCTGTGTTGATGAACGAGTCTCTGAAGTTGTAGAAAAATCGGCGGCGTAACGTCCTTGTATAGCTGAAAAAGCCTTTTAGTTTGCCGAGATTTCGGCAGAACAACAGCGCTGCTATTGAAAAGCAGCTCGTAGTTGAAATCCCAATAGAGCAACCCAAGAGGGGGGTGAATTGGGTAATTTAAATTTTTTGCCTTAATTAGAAAGGGTGTGTGAGATTAATCCAAGATTATTCTAACCCTTGTTCAAATATGCTTATAAGAAAATAAAGAAGAGGAATTACCAATCTAAGCAATTTATATCTAACCCTTGTTCAATTAAGCAACACAATAAAAATTGGGTTTAGATATTACAAATCACCAATTGCAAAAAGAGAGGAGAAGAAGCACACCAGAAGGAATACGAGATTTTTATAGTGGTTCATTCTATCAACAAGACCTACTCAACTCTTCCAAGTTTATCCCCTTGTGTACTCTACTGATGATAAGATTCTACATGCCGAATCTCCTAGCAGTACAAACACCTTATCCGCCTCCGAGGGAAGAAACCCTCTTTGCAACAACTGCCTCCAAGGAGTCAACCCTAATCGCCCATCGCCTCAAAGGGTACAACTCCGCTTTGCGAATATACCGTATTCCCCTTTGTTAACGGGCCGAATCGGAGACTGAAAGTAACAAGAGGGGGGGTGAATTGAATTTTAACACTAAATTATCCCTTTTGACAATTACTTGTGAACCTAGTTAGAATTTTTCTTCTTTAAATTAGGTTTTTGGTTAGTGCAAGTAAGATTGAAAACAAAAGATATACCAAACCAAAAACAAGAATGAAAGTACAAAAATGAGAGATGACACACGGATATATAGTGGTTCGGGCAAAGCCCTACTCCACTCTTCTTAAGATCGTCCTTAAGGATTTCCACTATTGGAGACCTCCACGATGCCCGGCTCCGAGGCGGTTACACTTCCAAGGGATATTAAATAAGGATGCCCTTACACCTTTACAAAAGACTCTCCTTCTCCGCCGAGTTCTAAGCGGTACTCCCTAGGGTATTAAGGTAGGATGCCCTAGCCACCTTTGCAAGAAATGAAGATTGAATAGCTTGGCTTCTTCTTGAAAGCTTGATGCTCTTTGTCTTGATTGCTCTTCAATGATGGTAGTTGCAAGTGAAAGCTCTAAATATCCCAAGTCAAGAAATTTGCAAGTGCAAGGCAAGTTTGGGAAGAAAACAAAATCTTTGGCACAAATGGATTGCAAGTTTTCTTTAATGCTCAAGGAGGTTTTCAAATCATCAAAGGAGAGGAAATGAATCCTCTACATATTGTATATATAGCCTCTCCAAAGAATATGACCGTTTGGGGGTGGGAATATAAAAAACCACAAATTTATTCAAATCCCAACGGCTATATTCTCACCTGTCGCGAGGTTCTCGGAGTTCCGAGAACCATTCTCGGAGCTCCGAGAAATTCTCGGAGTTCCGAGAAATATTCTCGGAGTTCCGAGAGAACGGCCAGAAGAACAAAATATTCTACTGGACCATTTCTCGGAGTTCCGAGAAAATGGCCAGAAGCTACTGGACCATTTCTCGGAGTTCCTAGAGAACTCTCGGAGTTCCGAGCTCGGAGCTCCGAGAAGCCTAAAAAATCAGCAGTTTTTGTATTTTTTGCTTATTTGATTTTTTGGCTTTTAGAACTCAACTCCTATGATAATTATGGAATATTTATGAGGGTCCCAACATGTTGGTCCACCACATAATTATTCACTAAACCTTTAAAGTTCTTTAAGTGTTCTTTGAAAAACATTTTGAAAATACTTTGCCTTGACTTGAAAATCTAAAGAGAGGAGATGTACAATGATACCTATGCAACCTTCAATTTCTCTTTAGCTTTGGTCTTCAAGTTGATCTTCCATCTTTGTATGCTTGCTTGAGAGATGATGTGAGCTCCACTTAGCTCCTTTGACTCTTGTTGGGTACATCTTCAAGCATGACCATGTTGTGTGTTGGTTTCTTCAATGATCAATCCTATCTTAAACACAACACTTCAAAGCAAATTGATTAGTATTCAAAAGCACAATCAATTATGTTTAGAATCATCAAAACAAGATAGGAGAGTAGACCCTTAGGCTTACAATCTCCCCCTTTTTGATGATGATAAACAAAATTGATTATGAGGTATGTGTGGAGTGACATAGTAGGCAAGTGAATACTAGAACTCCCCCTCAATATATGCACACAGATAAATGATAACAATTAAAAGCATATGGTGCATAAAGTCAATTGAATAGATAATCAATTTCAAACTTCTCCCCCTTTTGTCATCGACAGAAAAGGGTGTAAAAAAATAAAGCAATTTAGGAGTAGATAAAGATTGAGTTAGGTACTCCCCCTAAATCAATGCTTATGGTATAAAAATATATAAAAATATATATAACCAAGTAATGCACATATACCTGTTCATGATCGAGATGTTGACATATGTCAAAATGTTAGGTATTTTAATTAAAGTGAAAGTACCTCTCCAACTTAGAAAACTAAGAAGGCTAAGAGTACCAATTGAGTAATTTTTAAGATTAATATTTGACATCTCATTCATGCAGATACTACCAAACAAAGATGATATATATAAATACTATACAGATAAGCTGGTGAAAGGCACAAAGTATTTATTTTGCAATTTCTTTGACTTGATCCGCACTCCAAATGTTTAAGGCACTTCGGATATAGCAAATTCTATCATCACTAAGAGGTTTTGTAAAGATATCCGCTAATTGATCTTCAGTGTTGATATATTTTAAGCAAATATCCCCTTTTTGTGAGTGATCTCTAATGAAGTGATGCCTAATCTCAATATGTTTTGTTCTTGAGTGTTGTATGGGGTTCTTTGTTAAGCTTATAGCACTAGTGTTGTCACATTGGATGAGAATAGTTTCCATTTTAATGCAATAGTCCTTCAATGTGCTTTTCATCCATAGGACTTGAGCACAACAAGCTCCAGCTGCCACATATTCTGCTTCTGTTGTGGACAGAGCTACTGAATTTTGCTTCTTGCTAAACCACGAAACAAGTGACTTACCCAAGAATTGGCAAGTCCCACTAGTGCTTTTCCTATCTACTCTACATCCGGCGAAGTCTGCATCTGAATATCCGATGAGAGTAAAGGAAGATGATCTTTCATACCATAGTCTTAGACTTTGTGTTCCTCTTAAATACTTGAAGATCTTCTTGACTGCTGATAGGTGAGACTCTTTTGGATCCGATTGAAATCGAGCACAGAGACAGACAGTAAACATAATGTCTGGTCTGCTGGCTGTCAAATAGAGTAAGCTACCTATCATACCCCTATACATCTTCTGGTCCACAGATTTGCCAAATTCATCCTTTTCTAGCTTAGCAGTAGTACTCATGGGAATTCTTGATGTCTTACTGCTATCCATGCCATACTTCTTTAATAACTCCTTTGTATATTTTTCTTGATTTAAAAATATTCCATTTTTGTATTGTTTAATTTGGAGTCCTAAGAAATATGTTAACTCACCCATCATGCTCATTTCAAATTTATTTTTCATTACAGTTGCAAATTCATCACACAATTTTTGATTAGTTGAGCCACATATGGTATCATCTACATATATCTGGACAAGGAGGATATCTTGATTTTCTCTTTTGATAAATAATGTTTTATCCACCTTTCCCATCTCAAATCCTTTTTCAACCAAAAAAGTGCAAAGCCTCTCATACCAAGCTCTAGGAGCTTGTTTTAACCCATACAAAGCTTTATCAAGCCTGAAGACATGATTTGGATGTTTGAAGTCTTCAAAACCTGGAGGTTGCTCAACATACACTTCCTCTTGGATATAGCCATTTAGGAAGGCACTTTTGACATCCATTTGATATAATTTAAATCCTTTATGAGATGCATATGCCAAGAGTATCCTAATAGCCTCCATACGGGCAACAAAAGCGAATGTCTCATCATAGTCTATTCCCTCCTCCTGATTGTACCTTTGGGCTACCAGCCTAGCTTTATTTCTAGTGATAATTCCATTTTCATCCAATTTATTTCTATACACCCATCTCGTGCCAATGACTGGATGATCACTAGGTCTAGGCACTAGCCTCCACACCTTGTTCCTTTCGAATTGACTTAACTCTTCTTGCATAGCCATCAACCAATATTCATCCTTTTCAGCTTCTTTGATGGATTTAGGTTCTAATTCGGATAGGAAAGCCAAATTGTTACTCACACTACGATAGTATGATCTAGTTCTCACTGGCGATGTGGCATCACCTAAAATTTGGGATTCAGGATGATCTACCAATGTTCTCCTATCCCTAGGTGGTGAGTTATCATTTTCATTTTCTACTTCCTCACTAGGTAGTGTATGACTTGTAGATGCATGAGGAGGAGCACTTAATTTAGGAAAGGGATGTTCAATGGGTTCATCCTCATCATGTGGCATTTCTTGAGGTGTTGGCTCTCTCTCATCAAATGTCACATGCATGGATTCTTCGACAACTAAGGTTCTTCTATTAAATACTCTATATGCCTTGCTATGTGAAGAGTACCCTAAGAATATTCCATCATCCGACTTCTTATCAAATTTGTGTAAATTATCTTTAATGTTTAAAATGAAGCATTTACATCAAAACACTATAAAATAGCTTATATTTGGTTTCAAGTTTTTCCAAAGCTCATAAGGTGTTTTCTTAGAAATTGGCCTTAAATATACCCTGTTTATGATATAGCAAGCGGTGCTAACTGCTTCCGCCCAAAAATATCTAGGGAGATCATTTTCATGCAACATAGTTCTAGCCATTTCTTGGAGAGTACGATTCTTTCTTTCTACAACTCCATTTTGTTGAGGTGTTCTTGGTGCGGAAAAATTATGTTTGATGCCATGTTCATTACAGTAAGTGTCAAAATGTACATTTTCAAATTCCGTTCCATGATCACTTCTAATGTAAAAGATAGCAACACCTTTTTCATTTTGTATTTGATTGCACAATGTAAGGAAGTTTTCATAAGTTTCATCTTTGTGTGCTAGAAATATGACCCATGTAAATCGTGAGTAGTCATCCACAACTACAAACACGTATCTCTTTCCATCTAGGCTACTTGTCTTCATTGGTCCAAAAAGATCCATATGAAGTAGCTCTGAAATACTCAAGAGGGGGGGTGAATTGAATTTAACTCAAAATTAGGCCTTTTGAAAATTACCTATGAACCCTAATTGGAATTTTCTTCACTTAGTTAAATATTTGGTTAGTGTAAATAATTAGAAACAAAAAGGAAATGTCAAACCAAAAGTTAATAATGGAAATGCAAGACAAGAAAGAACACACCGATGTATAGTGGTTCGGGCAAAGCCCTACTCCACTCTTCTTAAGATCGTCCTTAAGGATTTCCACTATTGGAGACCTCCACGATGCCCGGCTCCGAGGCGGTTACACTTCCAAGGGATATTAAATGAGGATGCCCTTACACCTTTACAAAGACTCTCCTTCTCCGCCGAGTTCTAAGCGGTTGCTCTCTAGGGAATTAAAATAAGGAATGCCCTAGCCACCTATACAAGGAATGAAGATTGAATAGCTTGGCTTCTTCTTGAAAGCTTGATGCTCTTTGTAGATCCTTGATTGCTCTTCAATGATGGTTGCAAGTGAAAGCTCTAAAATCCCAACTCAAATAGATTTGCAAGTTGCAAGGCAAGTTTGGAAAAACAAAAATCTCAAGCAATAATAGGTTGCAAGTTTTCTTTGATGCTCAAGGATGTTTTCAAATGATCAAGAGAGTGAGAAAAACTTCTCTACTTATTGTATTTATAGCCTCTCCAAAGAATATGACCGTTTGGGGGTGAAAATATCAAAATACAAGAATTAATTCAAATCCCAACGGCTATATTCTGAGCTGTCGCAGGGTTCTCGGAGTTCCGAGAATCACTCTCGGAGTTCCGAGAATTCTCGGAGTTCCGAGAAATATTCTCGGAGTTCCGAGACAACGGCCAGAAGAAATAAAATTTCTACTGGACCATTTCTCGGAGTTCCGAGAAAATGTCCAGACGCTACTGGACCTTTTCTCGGAGTTCCGAGGGAACTCTCGGAGTTCCGAGCTCGGAGCTCCGAGAAAAATCTCGGAGTTCCGAGAAGCCTAAAAATCCGCAGTTTTTTATTTTTATTGCTTGTTTGATTTTTAGCTTTTGGAACTCAACTCCTATGGTTATTTTGGAATGTTTATAAGGGTCCCAACATGTTGGTCCACCACATAACCATTCACTAATCCATTTTAAGTTCTTAAGTGTTCTTTGAAAAACTAATTGAAAACACTTTGAAAACGTTTTGCCTTGACTTGAAAATCTAAAGAGAAAGGATGTACAATGATACCTATGCAATCTTCGATCCCTCTTTAGCTTTGGTCTTCAAATGATCTTCCATCTTTGGATGCTTGCTTGAGTGATGATGTGAGCTACACTTAGCTCCTTTGGCTCTTGTTTGGTACACCTTTAAGCATGACCAAGTTGAGTGTTGGTTTCTTCAACGATCAATCCTATCTTAAACACAACACTTCAAGGCAAATTGATTAATATTAAAAAACACAATCAATTATGTTTAGAATCATCAAAACAAGATAGGAGAGTAGACCCTTGGGCTTACAATCTCCCCCTTTTTGATGATGACAAACAAAATTGATTATGAGGTGTGTGTGGAGTGACATAGTAGGCAAGTGAATACTGGAACTCCCCCTCAATATATGCACACATATAAATGATACAAGTTATAAGCAAGTGGTGCATATAGTCAATTGAATAGATAATCAATTTCAAACTTCTCCCCCTTTTGTCATCGACAGAAAGGGTGTAAAAAAAATTTAGGAGTGGATAACTCCCCCTAAATCAATGCTTATGGTATAAAAATATACAACCAAGTAATGCACATATACCTGTTCATGATCGAGATGATGACATATGTCAAGATGTTAGGTATTTTAATTAAAGTGAAGATACCTCTCCAACTTAGAAAAACTAAGAAGGCTAAGAATATCAATTGAGTAATTTTTAAGATTAAAAATTTGACATCTCATTCATGCAGATACTACCAAACAAAGATTATATATATAAATACTATATAGATAAGCTGGTTAAAGGCACAAAGTATTTATTTGGCAATTTCTTTGATTTGATCCGCACTCCATATGTTTAAGGCACTTCGGATATAGCAAATTCTATCATCACTAAGGGGTTTTGTAAAGATATCCGCTAATTGTTCTTCAGTGTTGATATATTTTAAGCAAATATCCCCTTTTTGTGAGTGATCTCTAATGAAGTGGTGCCTGATCTCAATATGTTTTGTTCTTGAGTGTTGTATGGGGTTCTTTGTTAAGCTTATAGCACTAGTGTTGTCACATTGGATGAGAATATTGTCCATTTTAATTGCATAGTCCATCAATGTGCTTTTCATCCATAGGACTTGAGCACAGCAAGCTCCAGCTGCCACATATTCTGCTTCTGTTGTGGACAGAGCTACTGAATTTTGCTTCTTGCTAAACCATGAAACAAGTGATTTACCCAAGAATTGGCAAGTCCCACTAGTGGTTTTCCTATCTAATCTACATCCAGCAAAGTCTGCGTCTGAATATCCGATGAGAGTGAAGGAAGATGATCTTTCATACCACAGTCCTAGACTTTGGGTTCCTCTTAAGTACTTGAAGATCTTCTTAACTGCTGATAGGTGAGATTCTTTAGGATCCGATTGAAATCGAGCATAGAGACAGACAGTAAACATAATGTCTGGTCTGCTGGCTGTCAAATAGAGCAAACTACCTATCATACCCCTATACAATTTCTGATCCACAGATTTGCCAAATTCATCTTTTTCTAGCTTAGCAGAAGTACTCATGGGAATTCTTGATGTCTTACTGCTATCCATGCCATACTTCTTTAATAACTCCTTTGTATATTTTTCTTGATTTAAAAATATTCCATTTTTGTATTGTTTAATTTGGAGTCCTAAGAAGTAGGTTAATTCTCCCATCATGCTCATTTCAAATTCATTTTTCATTAAGGTTGCAAATTCATCACACAATTTTTGATTAGTTGAGCCACAGATGGTATCATCCACTTAGATTTGGACAAGGAGGATATCATGATTTTCTCTTTTGATAAACAAGGTTTTATCCACCTTTCCCATCTCGAATCCCTTTTCAACTAAGAAAGTGCAAAGCCTCTCATACCAAGCTCTAGGAGCTTGCTTTAATCCATATAAAGCTTTATCAAGCCTGAAGACATGATTTGGATGTTTGAAGTCTTCAAAACCTGGAGGTTGCTCAACATAGACTTCCTCTTGGATATAGCCATTTAGGAAGGCACTTTTGACATCCATTTGATATAGTTTAAATCCTTTATGAGATGCATATGCCAAAAGTATCCTAATAGCCTCCATACGGGCAACAGGAGCAAATGTCTCATCATAATCTATCCCTTCCTCCTGATTGTACCCTTGGGCTACAAGCCTAGCTTTATTCCTAGTGATAATTCCATTTTCATCCAATTTATTTCTATACACCCATCTCGTGCCAATGACTGGATGATCACTAGGTCTAGGCACTAGCCTCCACACTTTGTTCCTTTCGAATTGACTTAGCTCTTCTTGCATAGCCATCAACCAATATTCATCCTTTTCAGCTTCCTTGATGGATTTTGGTTCTAATTCGGATAGAAACGCCAAATTGTTACTCACACTACGATAGTATGATCTAGTTCTTACTGGCAATGTGGCATCACCTAAAATTTGGGATTCAGGATGATCTACCAATGTTCTCCTATCCCTAGGCAATGAGTCATCATTTTCATTTTCTACTTCCTCACTAGGTAATGTATGACTTGTTGATGCATGAGGAGGAGCACTCAATTTTGGAAAAAGATGTTCAATGGGTTCATCCTCATCATGTGGCATTTCTTGTGTTGTTGGCTCTCTTTCATCAAATGTCACATGCATGGATTCTTCTACTACTAGGGTTCTCCTATTAAATACTCTATATGCCTTACTATGAGAAGAATACCCTAAGAATATTCCATCATCCGATTTCCTATCAAATTTGTGTAAATTATCTTTAATGTTCAAAATGAAGCATTTACATCCAAACACTCTAAAATAGCTTATATTTGGTTTCAAGTTTTTCCAAAGCTCATAAGGTGTTTTCTTAGAAATTGGCCTTAAATATACCCTGTTTATAATATAGCAAGCGGTGCTAACCGCTTCCGCCCAAAAATATCTAGGGAGATCATTTTCATGCAACATAGTTCTAGCCATTTCTTGGAGAGTTCGATTCTTTCTTTCTACTACTCCATTTTGTTGAGGTGTTCTAGGTGCGGAAAAATTATGTTTTATGCCATGTTCATTACAATAAGTGTCAAAATGTACATTTTCAAATTCAGTTCCATGATCACTTCTAATGTAAGAGATAGCAACACCTTTTTCATTTTGTATTTGATTGCACAATGTAAGGAAGTTTTCATAAGTTTCATCTTTGTGTGCTAGAAATATGACCCATGTGAATCGTGAGTAGTCATCCACAACTACAAACACGTACCTCTTTCCACCTAGGCTACTAGTCTTCATTGGTCCAAAAAGATCCATATGAAGTAGCTCCAAGGGGTAGGAAGTTGAAATCATATTTTTAGGTGCAAATGAGCTTTTCAATTGTTTTCCTAATTGACAAGTTCTACAAATGTGATCCTTGATGAATTTGAACTTAGGCAATCCTCTAACACTTTCTTTTGAGGAGAGGGTCGAAATGAGATCCATTCCGGCATGACCCAACCTCCTATGCCATAGCCAAGAATCCTCACTAATGGCATTAAGACAAGTTACATTTTGGAGTCTAAGATCATCTAATCCAATTGTGTAAATGTTATTGTCTCTAGAACCTATGAATTTGACTACTCCATCTATCTTATTTTTAACAATGCATTTATCGGGATTGAAGACAACTTCAAAACCATTATCACATAATTGACTAATGCTAATAAGATTATGGGACAAGCCATCAACAAATAGTACATCATGTATGGGAGAGGTAGAGTTACCTATGGTGCCTTCACCTTTGACTTTTCCTTTCTTATCATCTCCAAAGGTAACATCTCCACCATCCTTGAGCGATAGGGATGCGAATTGAGTAAGGTCTCCGGTCATATGTCTAGAGCATCCACTATCAAGGTACCATGTGTTCTTCTTGTTATGGCTTTTAAGGCATACCTACATATGAATAGGCAAGTGAGATCCCTTAGGTACCCAAATCTTCCTAATCTTGCTATGTTCATTTGTTTTCACATTAGAGTTCTACTTAATCTTATCTTGTTTAGCATGTAAGCAAGCAACCTTGTAATGACCTTCTAGACCACAATAAAAGCAAATTTTGGTACCGCTAGAAGAAACCTTTTCAAGTTTAGTTTTATAGTTGGATATTGTGGTGTTCCATTTATGTCCAAGTCCACTTTTGTCACTTGACATTCTTTGAAGATTTACAAGCCTATCCAATTTTAATGAACTATTTTCAAATTTTTCAAAAAGTTTCCTTAGTTCATCATACTCAAAAGATAATCTACCATTTTCATGCTTTAGATTGTTGTTTTCATTTGAGAGTTCTTGTCGGTTTTTATTTAAGATTTTGATAGAAGCATTTAACTCATGAATTTCTACTTTGTATTTTTCATTCTTATCATCTAAAAATTCATGATCCTTTTTTAACCAACCAAATTCTTTTGTCATGTTAGCAAGAGAATTTTCAAGTGATGCAATTTTATCAAATTGAATTTCAAGTTCATCATTTGCATTTTGTAGGGAATCAAGAACTTCTTTTAAAACAATAACATCATTTAAAGTGTTTACCTCATTGTTGTCGTTTGTTGAGGCCATGAAGCATACGTTCCTTGCTATCAAGCAATCTTCGCCATCATTTTGTTCGCCTTCGCTTTCAATTTCCTCATCCCATGTGGCGGTCATTCCTTTCTTGCCTTCTCTTCTCTTGAAGCGGTTGTTTGAAGTGGGTTCATTGTTGAGTGGACAATCCGGGCGAATGTGTCCAAGCTTCTTGCAACCGTAACATCGTGGTTGAGAAGATCCATCACCGAGTTCTTCTTTCTTCTTGAATGGAGGGTTTGTCCTTCTATTTCTCATCCCTCCCATGTTCCTTTGCAAGAATTTGATCCTTCTTGTTAGGAGGGCAACTTCATCTTCCATGTCTTCTTTTGCATCTTCATTTTCACCTATATTACAAGCAAAAGCAATTCCTTTTCCTTTTTCGATTTTAGTTTCGATTTCGGGTGCTTTTGTTTTGAAAATCATTTCATGGGTGATCAAGGACCCTATTAGTTCATCTAGGTTCAATGTGTTCATGTCCTTGGCTTCGGTGATTGCGGAGGTTTTGGATTCCCAAGACAAAGGTAAGGACCTAAGGATTTTAGTCACTAAATCTCTATTGGAAAATTGTTTTCCAAGACCCCTTAATCCATTTACAAGATTGGTGAATCTAGTGTACATGTCGGCAATTGTTTCATCGGGTGTCATTTGAAAGAGTTCGTATTGCCGAAAAAGATGGTTCATTTTAGATTCTTTTACTTGATTGGTTCCCTCATGGGTGACTTCTAGAGTGTCCCAAATTTCCTTAGCCGAATTCAAATTTGATACTCTATTGAATTCTCCGGGAGATAGAGCACAAATAAGAGAATTCATGGCTTTGGCATTATAATTCGAAGCTTGTTGTTCGGCTTCGGTCCAATCATTTAAATTTCTTGTGGGTAAGATGTATTCATTATTAATTGCTCTCCACATTTGATAGTCTTGGGTTAAAACGATTTTCATTTTGGTTTTCCAAAAACCATAGTTTGTTCCATCAAAATAGGGTGGCCTAGTGTTTGAATAACCTTCATGGTGTTGAGGGTAGTTTGCCATTTTAGAATCTTTACTCTAGACCGGTTAGGGTTTTCTAAAAATTAGAGACGAGGCTCTGATACCAATTGAAATACTCAAGAGGGGGGGGTGAATTGAATTTAACTCAAAATTAGGCCTTTTGAAAATTACCTATGAACCCTAATTGGAATTTTCTTCACTTAGTTAAATATTTGGTTAGTGTAAATAATTAGAAACAAAAAGGAAATGTCAAACCAAAAGTTAATAATGGAAATGCAAGACAAGAAAGAACACACCGATGTATAGTGGTTCGGGCAAAGCCCTACTCCACTCTTCTTAAGATCGTCCTTAAGGATTTCCACTATTGGAGACCTCCACGATGCCCGGCTCCGAGGCGGTTACACTTCCAAGGGATATTAAATGAGGATGCCCTTACACCTTTACAAAGACTCTCCTTCTCCGCCGAGTTCTAAGCGGTTGCTCTCTAGGGAATTAAAATAAGGAATGCCCTAGCCACCTATACAAGGAATGAAGATTGAATAGCTTGGCTTCTTCTTGAAAGCTTGATGCTCTTTGTAGATCCTTGATTGCTCTTCAATGATGGTTGCAAGTGAAAGCTCTAAAATCCCAACTCAAATAGATTTGCAAGTTGCAAGGCAAGTTTGGGAAAACAAAAATCTCAAGCAATAATAGGTTGCAAGTTTTCTTTGATGCTCAAGGATGTTTTCAAATGATCAAGAGAGTGAGAAAAACTTCTCTACATATTGTATTTATAGCCTCTCCAAAGAATATGACCGTTTGGGGGTGGAAATATCAAAATACAAGAATTAATTCAAATCCCAACGGCTATATTCTGAGCTGTCGCAGGGTTCTCGGAGTTCCGAGAATTCTCGGAGTTCCGAGAAATATTCTCGGAGTTCCGAGACAACGGCCAGAAGAAATAAAATTTCTACTGGACCATTTCTCGGAGTTCCGAGAAATTTTCTCGGAGTTCCGAGGGAACTCTCGGAGTTCCGAGCTCGGAGCTCCGAGAAAAATCTCGGAGTTCCGAGAAGCCTAAAAATCCGCAGTTTTTTATTTTTATTGCTTGTTTGATTTTTAGATTTTGGAACTCAACTCCTATGGTTATTTTGGAATGTTTATGAGGGTCCCAACATGTTGGTCCACCACATAACCATTCACTAATCCATTTTAAGTTCTTAAGTGTTCTTTGAAAAACTAATTGAAAACACTTTGAAAACGTTTTGCCTTGACTTGAAAATCTAAAGAGAAAGGATGTACAATGATACCTATGCAATCTTCGATCCCTCTTTAGCTTTGGTCTTCAAATGATCTTCCATCTTTGGATGCTTGCTTGAGTGATGATGTGAGCTACACTTAGCTCCTTTGGCTCTTGTTTGGTACACCTTTAAGCATGACCAAGTTGAGTGTTGGTTTCTTCAACGATCAATCCTATCTTAAACACAACACTTCAAGGCAAATTGATTAATATTAAAAAACACAATCAATTATGTTTAGAATCATCAAAACAAGATAGGAGAGTAGACCCTTGGGCTTACAAGCTCCAAGGGGTAGGAAGTTGAAATCATATTTTTAGGTGCAAATGAGCTCTTCAATTGTTTTCCTAATTGACAAGTTCTACAAATGTGATCTTTGGTGTATTTGAACTTAGGCAATCCTCTAACAATTTCTTTTGAGGAGAGGGTCGAAATGAGTTCCATTCTCTAGAACCTAAGAATTTTACTTTTCCATCTATCTTATTTTTAACAATGCATTTGTCGGGATTGAAGACTACTTCAAACCCATTATCACATAATTGATTAATGCTAATAAGATTATGGGACAAGCCATCAACAAATAGTACATCATGTATGGGAGATGTAGAGTTACCTATGGTGCCTTCACCTTTGACTTTTCCTTTCTTATCATCTCCAAAGGTAACGTCTCCACCATCCTTGAGTGATAGGGATGCGAATTGAGTAAGGTCTCCTGTCATGTGTCTAGAGCATCCACTATCAAGGTACCATGTGTTCTTCTTGTTATGGCTTTTAAGGCATACCTACATATGAATAGGCAAGTGAGATCCCTTAGGTACCCAAATCTTCCTAATCTTGCTATGTTCATTTATTTTCACTTTAGAGTTCAATTTGATTTTATCTTGTTTAGCATGCAAGCAAGAAACCTTGTAATGACCTTCTAGACCACAATAAAAACAAATCTTGGTACTACTAGAAGAAGCCTTTTCAAGTTTGTTTTTATAGTTAGATATTGTAGTATTCCATTTATGTCCAAGTCCACTTTTGTCACTTGACATTCTTTGTATATTAACAAGCTTATTCAATTTCAATGAACTATTTTCAAATTTTTCAAAAAGTTTCTTTAGTTCATCATATTCAAAAGATAGTTTACCATTTTCATGATTTAGCTTGTTGTTTTCATTAGAAAGTTCTTGTCGGTTTTCATTTAAGATTTTGATAGAAGCATTTAACTCGTGAATTTCAACTTTGTATTTTTCATTTTTATCATCTAAAAATTCATGATCTTTCTTTAACCAACCAAATTCTTTTGTCATGTTAGCAAGAGAATTTTCAAGTGATGCAATTTTATCAAATTGAATTTCAAGTTCATCATTTGCATTTTGTAAGGAATCTAGAACTTCTTTTAAGACAATGACATCATTTAAATTGTTTACCTCGTTATTGTCGTTTATTAAGGCCATGAAGCACACGTTCCTTGCTATCAAGCAATCTTCGCCATCATTTTGTTCGCCTTCGCTTTCAATTTCCTCATCCCAAGTGGCGATCATTCCTTTCTTGCCTTCTCTTCTCTTGAAGCGGTTGGTTGAAGAAGGCTCATTGTTGAGTGGACACTCCGGGCGAATGTGTCCAAGCTTCTTGCAACCGTAGCATCGGGGTTGAGAAGATCCATCACCAAGTTCTTCTTTCTTCTTGAATGGAGGATTGGTCATTCTATTTCTCATGCCTCCCATATTCATTTGCAAGAATTTGATCCTTCTTGTTAGGAGGGCAACTTAATCTTCCATGTCTTCCTTTGCATCTTCATTTTCACCTACATTACAAGCAAAAGCAATTTCTTTTCCTTTTTCAATTTTAGTTTCAATTTCGGGTGCTTTTGTTTTGAAAATCATCTCATGGGTGATCAAGGACCCTATTAATTCATCTAGGTTTAATGTATTCATGTCCTTGGCTTCCGTGATTGCGGAGGTTTTGGATTCCCATGACAAAGGTAGGGACCTAAGGATTTTGGTCACTAAATCTCTATTAGAAAATTGTTCTCCAAAACCCCTTAGTCCATTTACAAGATTGGTGAATCTAGTGTACATATCGGCAATTGTTTCATCGGGGGTCATTTGAAAGAGTTCATATTGCCGAAAAAGATGATTCATTTTAGATTCTTTGACTTGATTGGTTCCTTCATGGGTGACCTGTAAGGTATCCCAAATTTCCTTAGCCGAATTCAAATTTGATACTCTATTGAATTCTCCGGGAGATAGAGCACAAATAAGGGAATTCATAGCTTTGGCATTATAATTTGAAGCTAGTTGTTCGGCTTCGGTCCAATCATTTAGATTTCTTGTGGGTAATGTGTATTCATTATTAATTGCTTTCCACATTTGATAATCTTGGGTTAAAAAGATTTTCATTTTATTTTTCCAAAAACCATAGTTTGTTCCATCAAAATAGGGTGGCCTAGTGTTTGAGTAACCTTCATGGTGTTGAGGATGGTTTGCCATTTTAGAATCTTTACTCTAGACCGGTTATGATTTTTAAAAAAAAATTAGAGTCGAGGCTCTGATACCAATTGAAATTAACAAGAGGGGGGGTGAATACACTAAATTATCCCTTTTGACAATTACTTGTGAACCTAGTTAGAATTTTTCTTCTTTAAATTAGGTTTTTGGTTAGTGCAAGTAAGATTGAAAACAAAAGATATACCAAACCAAAAACAAGAATGAAAGTACAAAAATGAGAGATGACACACCGATATATAGTGCTTCGGGCAAAGCCCTACTCCACTCTTCTTAAGATCGTCCTTAAAGATTTCCACTATTGGAGACCTCCACGATGCCCGGCTCCGAGGCGGTTACACTTCCAAGGGATATTAAATAAGGATGCCCTTACACTTTTACAAAAGACTCTCCTTCTCCGCCGAGTTCTAAGCGATGCTCCCTAGGGTATTAAGGTAGGATGCCCTAGCCACCTTTGCAAGAAATGAAGATTGAATAGCTTGGCTTCTTCTTGAAAGCTTGATGCTCTTTATAGACCCTTGATTGCTCTTCAATGATGGTAGTTGCAAGTGAAAGCTCTAAATATCCCAAGTCAAGAAATTTGCAAGTGCAAGGCAAGTTTGGGAAGAAAACAAAATCTTTGGCACAAATGGATTGCAAGTTTTCTTTAATGCTCAAGGAGGTTTTCAAATCATCAAAGGAGAGAAAATGAATCCTCTACATATTGTATATATAGCCTCTCCAAAGAATATGACCGTTTGGGGGTGGAAATATCAAAAACCACAAATTTATTCAAATCCCAACGGCTATATTCTCACCTGTCGCGAGGTTCTCAGAGTTCCGAGAACCATTCTCGGAGCTCCGAGAAATTCTCGGAGTTCCGAGAGAACGGCCAGAAGAACAAAATATTCTACTGGACCATTTCTCGGAGTTCCGAGAAAATGGCCAGAAGCTACTGGACCATTTCTCGGAGTTCCGAGAGAACTCTCGGAGTTCCGAGCTCAGAGCTCCGAGAAAAATCTCGGAGTTCCGAGAAGCCTAAAAAATCAGCAGTTTTTGTATTTTTTGCTTATTTGATTTTTTGGCTTTTGGAACTCAACTCCTATGATAATTATGGAATGTTTATGAGGGTCCCAACATGTTGGTCCACTACATAATCATTCACTAAACCTTTAAAGTTCTTTAAGTGTTCTTTGAAAAACATTTTGAAAATACTTTGCCTTGACTTGAAAATCTAAAGAGAGGAGATGTACAATGATACCTATGCAACCTTCAATTTCTCTTTAGCTGTGGTCTTCAAGTTGATCTTCCATCTTTGTATGCTTGCTTGAGAGATGATGTGAGCTCCACTTACCTCCTTTGACTCTTGTTGGGTACATCTTCAAGCATGACCATGTTGTGTGTTAGTTTCTTCAATGATCAATCCTATCTTAAACACAATACTTCAAAGCAAATTGATTAGTATTCAAAAGCACAATCAATTATGTTTAGAATCATCAAAACAAGATAGGAGAGTAGACCCTTGGGCTTACAGAGACCCTCGAGTACATTGAAGAAGAAATGAGAAACTCTATAAGCCTCTTGATAGGCAGATTATACAATGATAGAAGCTCACAATCTCTCCAAAAGTTTAAGCAAATAAAAGCTCTATGGAGATCCTCTTGTTGAATTTAGATTCACAAATCAAAGCATGGAAGATGATAAAACTAAAAACCTTGGATTTGAAAGTGTAGGCTCAAATAGATGTTAAATGATCTTGCAAAAGGTTATTTAGTTGGTCATGGATAGGGTATTGTAGACACCCCATTTTGACCGGACCCAAGTTCGCTGTGTTTGTGCGAAACCCCATCCAATCACCAAGCCAGGATCCCGAATTGCATCACAGGTTAGGTTAGTGTCTCACCAGGGTCCCTGCAAAATTGCGTCTAAATCCGTGGTTGTTTGCCTAACAAGCGAGTGTCGTAGTGTATATATTGGGTGTGGAGCAAGGGGAGTGAATCATCTACAAGGGGGCTGTCCAGGGTAGAATAGAGGGGTCAAATTTATCATTTCGTTTTTGATAAAAAACCACCGAAGGAGAGGAGAGGATTTTTTCGTTGAAAAAAAAGAGGGGAGAAGAAGAAGGAGAAATCTCAGATATGGATCTGAGATTTTGAGAAAAATCTCAGATCTAGATCTGAGATTTTCATAAATTAAGGGGGTTTTTCCATCTTATTTTTGAGAGGCACAAGCAGATAGAGAGGGAGAGAGAGGCGGAGGATTCCGATCATCATCTCCGGCAATCCCGCCGGAGATCCAACCATCATCATCTTGGTCTGCCTTCGAGAGTTTACCACCACCTCCATTTTTCCATTATCACTACCCTCTTCATTTTCCTCACATCAACACTACCATTTTCAGCCACCGCACCTCCATCAAACCCATCTCTGCAAATCTGAAACCCTCTTCTCGGGCCATCCCGTCGGTGCTCCGGCGAGCGCGGCCTCTATCATCTCAGCCGCCAATCTCAATCACAGCAGCCACCTCTACATCCTTGCTAACCCTATTCTCATTACTCTAAAAACCCATTATCCCTAAAATCCAATTACAAACCCATATGCAGAGAGAGAGAGAGAAGCAGAGGAGAGCTTGCAGAGAGAGAGAGAGGAAGAGGAGATCTTGCAGAGAGTAGAAAGTAGAGTCTCCTTCTTCTCCGTTCCTTTAGCCGGAGCTCCGGCAGATCCCATCTCCCCACCACTGATTCAAGCTACGGTCAACCTTTCCCAGTAGAAGAGGACTTTGCAAGGGAGCCGTTGGCTGTTCCACCTCAGCTGCATCTCATGGTTTTTGGAATGGAGAACACAGAGGTTTCTTCGAAACCCCAATAGGTCGTTCTCAATCACTTATTCATAGAGAAAGGATGGGCTCCTCAATCTTTGGTTGCCCTCAGCTTAACCCACAGGTTTTTAATCCAACTTTCAAAAGAAAAGGTTGTTCAGCTCAAATTCCATTTGATTAGGTAAGTTTCTTTGTATGAGTAATTCATCTGGATCTATATCTGTTTGCCTGTTTGCCTCATGTTTGGGAATTTTTGATCTATATATGGATAAATTTTTAATTTGATACTATCTTTCTATATGAGAATTTCCGAAAAGGAGATCATAATTCTGTTACAGAGAGGTTTTAATACAAGGTATTTTTAATTCGATTCACTGATGTTGTAGGTTTACAAATTGATTTTTACCTCTTTGTGCTTTGCGGTTGCTAGTTGATTAAGCAATACCCTATGCTTGTAAAGTGGATTTCAAGGATTCTGAGATTTTCTACAAACCGATTTGGGGTGATGCTCAATGCTTATAAGTTGGTTTCAGCTTGGATGCCTTGATTGCCTTATATTTAGTTCATTTTTCTTGGTATTTTGATCTAATGAAAGACAAGATGAATTAGTATAACTCTGTACGCATAGTTGATGTTTGGCACCTGTTCTAGAAGGCTTTGCTGCCTCTTCAATGCTATTCATTGAAATTTGAGACGAAGTATGAGTTACCTGTGATTATCGTCTTAATATCTCAATTGGCCCATTTTGTTGGGTATTTGGTAGGAGCAGAGCTAGCAATGTGCCCCCTTTTTGTTTGAGTACTTGTTGGAAATGCATCTGGAGCTTGGACCTTTGTTTCTAAAATGATGGGGCGATGAAGGCGCTAGCCCAAGCCCATCCTTACGGGACTTGCTCAGTCCAAGTAGCATGCCCCTCCTTTGTATAGTAGGCTTAGCCTTTTGAAGACCCTTAAACCTTAGGTTTCCTTCGTCTTTGTAAGGGCAATGATAAGGTTACTTGGAGCCCATCTTTGTGTGTGTTTGGGAGACCCGCCCGGTCTTATTCTCTCGTTAGTTCTCCTCTTTGTGCGTCGTTTGGTTTTTGGGAGAACACCCTACTCGGCTTGGCTTCATACTCCTACCCTTATGGGGTACTGGGCGCACATTTGTTGCACCCTAGGGCTAAGTAGCTATCCGGCCCGGCTGGGTGTTTTACCTCTGCCAAATGTGCGAATTCATGTTCCTTTTCTTTTAGGGAGTCTCAGACTCATTTATCCTTTAGTTGGTGTTAGTGGAGTCTTTGACTCGTGTTTCCTTTTCTTTTAGAGAGTCTTTGACTCATCTATCCTTTAGTTGGTATTAGTGCAGTCTTTGACTCATGTTTCTTTCTCTTTTAGAGAGTCTGACTCATTTATCCCTTAGTTGGTGTTAGTGGAGTCTTTGACTCGTGTTCCTTTTCTTTTAGGGAGTCTCTGACTCATTTATCCTTTAGTTGGTGTTAGTGGAGTCTTTGACTCGTGTTTCCTTTTCTTTTAGAGAGTCTTTGACTCATCTATCCTTTAGTTGGTATTAGTGGAGTCTTTGACTCATGTTTCTTTCTCTTTTAGAGAGTTTTTGATTCGTCTATTCTTTAGTTGGTGTTATTGGAGTCTTTGACTCATGTTTCCATTTCTTTTAGAGAGTCTTTGACTCATTTATCCTTTAGTTGGTGTTATTGGAGTCTTTGACTCGTGTTTCCATTTCTTTTAGAGAGTCTTTGACTCATTTATCCTTTAGTTGGTGTTATTGGAGTCAGAGAGTCTTTGACTCACTTGTCCTTTACGGTGTTATTAGAGAGTCTTTGACTCATTTGCTCTTATAATGGTATTATTAGAGCCTAGTTTCCCCTTTTAGCCCTAGGATTTGGCCATAGGGTGTTGTTTTTGTATTTTCCCTCCGGTCTTTGACCAAGAGGGTGAAAACATCAGAAACCTATAATCCAAAAATATCAAAACATTTGAATTGTTTTAAAATGTTCTGAGTGTAGTTAGAGAGTTCGTTTCGAACTATGTCGGCTTGATCCTCTTCCACGAGGTACGTAGTGCAGCTTGGGATTCTTATCCTAGGTCCAGCCAAACTTTGTAAATAAATCTTTTAACCCTTTTAAAAAAATATTAAAATCTTCCAAAATATTATTTTTCGAAAAGATCTTCCTCTAGAGTTAGGACTTTGTCCTAGATAGAGAGTTTTATGTCTTTTGTTGTGTGCTTGTTGTGTGTTTGTGTTAGAGTTAGGAGTTTGTCCTAGCTAGGAGCGCCTCCGTCCGGTCAGTTGGCGATTCACATCGCCGACTGATGACTAGGTCTTGGATACGCTAGTGATCCCATTATTTTCCTTAGGACGCACAGCCTAGTTACACTTAGGTTGTAGGAACCACCTGCATTAGCTTAGGGCTAACCTGCATTTAGTTAGGGCATATAGGGTGTCTTAAAATCTACAATTCACTGGAATTTAAATAATCGTTCAAGAAGCCTTAATAACTAGTCCGGTCTTTTAGATTGAGTCTAAGATAGAGGTCTTGGTGTCTTAGGCATCCTAGCTTAGAATAGGCGCGAAGAACTACGTTGCCTTGATTCTCGTGGAGGCGGGGATACGTAGGCTTCTTTGGATGAATACCAGACCATCCGAGGACTCAGGCTAATAATTTAGAGTCTTAGGATTTGTTGTGTAGTTATTGTATGATTTGATATGTTTTCTTATTTTTTTGTACTGATCTCATACCTTTAGCTATAGCTTGCATGTGTTTGCACATCAGAACTTAGACACCCATTAGGCTTGTCACTCATAACCTAGCTATGCTTAGGTGGCACATCTTTCATTTTATTTTATGTGTGTTTATTATTTGTATTCTCAGGAAATGCATGCTTAGGTAGACGACTCCTGAGGATTGTTCCCATTTCACATGATTTTTACCCAAACTTCTTTGGAGTTAATGAAAATGGCATAAGAGACCAAGTGCTTGCACTCGGACGAATCGGGGGTGCTCTCAGACCTTCCCCATTCGTAACCAGGCACGAACCCATATATATTTCTTGTTATCCATTGCACAGAGGATTTGATTTTAGGGTTCCATGGCATATCCATGGATGGCGACTCTGAGTTTATTTCAGGTATGTCTTGGTTTCGAGCCTTGGCTCCGGATCGAGACATATCTATTTCTTTTTATATCGCCACTCGTGCTATGCTATGAGGGTGACATCCGTTTTGAGAGTTCCTTGGTAGAGCTCTCCTTCACACGTGGATGATCCAGAGAGAGTGTGGGGGACCCGTTCCCTCGCACTCGCCGCCTATCTCGGATCGGGGTCCACAGGCTGGCGACTCTGCTGGGGATTTCTTGAAACATTGCCTAACTCTATAAAAATGCCATTTTTACTAACTTTGGAGAAATTTGTCGATTAAAATCATTTTAAATGGGAATTCTATCATTAAAATCCAGGGGCACCAGATAGGTGCGTAATTAAAACAAGGGATTCACACACTGCACAGTATGCATTGTCATATTTTTTATATTCTTTCATTGTTTTTCATTGTTTTTCATTATTGGCTCCACGGGATAGATTCAATGCGTGCCCGACTGTGATGTTATTACACCCTGATGGTACTGTTGAATCTATTTCCAAGCTATGCGCCAGTGCTGCAGCCGTAAACACTCAGTGCACTTGTGTTTACAGCAGTCAATGAGCAATGAAGCATACTATGTATAACACTCGGTGCACTTGAGTTATACATATTAAGTATGTTTCATACGCATAGTACCCGGTAGATTGAGTCCAGAGCCCTACTTTGTTTTATATATTATGTATATACTTACTGACCTGGTGAAATCCAACTAGGAAGTACCCGTGTTTATATAAGTATATTGCATTCATATAAGGGTCGAATGTGTGTTGCTTACACATGTGGAGCTTAGAGTTAGGAGCTTTGCCCCATTTATAGACTAGGGTAGCTCATTTTACATGGCTACAGCACGGTCCTAGTACACTTATCAGTCTGTCTTGAGTCGATATTTTCTTGACTCAGCTAGATTAGAATTAGGGCTGGTGCCCCTGGTTAGGATTTGTGTGTATGTGTATATACCTATATATACTGATTATATATATTAGGGTTCTCCTCTTAGTTAGAGTTCCTTATTCATTTCAATTGGTTATATCAATTCTTTATTTAGATCTAGATCTAGTCAGTGGATTTTGACCGCCATTACC
Source organism: Tasmannia lanceolata (assembly GCF_043159265.1). NCBI lineage: Eukaryota > Viridiplantae > Streptophyta > Magnoliopsida > Canellales > Winteraceae > Tasmannia > Tasmannia lanceolata. The sequence continues at coordinate 27,139,537 of NW_027518684.1, read as the reverse complement.
TTGGCCAGGTTTAGTCCTTGATATGTTGATTATAGGGTTTGACCCATTGTTGTATATTCTCACCTTTGGTTAGTTCATCAATTGATTACCTTTCTCTGGTAACCATTATTCATATACCTTCAATTGAGCTATGGGTATCCCTTGTATAGCTGTTATGCTGCCGGATTTTATCCAGAATATTTCTTGAGCATGACCGTTATTTCTTAAAGTTAAGAAAATCATGAGTTTACCTTTCTTTGACTTTCTTGTCTAGCGTTGTTGTGCTGCCGGATTTTATCCAGAGCATTTTTGAGCATAACCGCTATTTCTTAGAATTAGGAAAACCATGAGTTTACCTTACCATGGGCTTTCTTGTTTAGCTGTTATGCTGTCGAATTTTTCGCAATACATTTTGAGTATAACTGCTACTCTTTAGAGTCAATTTACTTAGTATGGACTTTGACCTCCTCGTATAGCCGTTATGCTGTTGGATTTTATCCAAAAACATGTTAAGCATGATTGCCATCCTTTGGAGTCAGTCTACTTTTTCTTGATTCCCATATATACATTGCTTAGTAGGATTAGATCCTTACATGTTTTATCTTGAGATCTGGCCGATAGCTCGTTTGCTGTCCTTATGACCATGGTCTATCATTTCTGATCATATTGATCGTACAGTTGTTGATATCCATCATTCAGATTTTAGATCTGGTCCTTGACCCTACTTTTGTCATTCTTATGGCCGTGGTCTATTATCTGAGCCATTGATTTTTCATTGATCCATGTTTGCCTATCATATATCTTTTACCCTTGGATCATATCGAAATCATTGATGCAAAAGTTTGATCTTACCTGTATTCTTTGAGTGCATGATCATTGCTGAGATCGAAACTTATTTTGATTAGGGATGTTTATCGTCCCTGACTCTTTCATTCCCAAAAAAAAGAGCAGTTATACTAAAAAAGACTTAAAGGTGTGGATTGAGAATTCATTGAGACCCTGTTGATGTAGGTCATATTATCACTGTCTATTTTTCTTTAACCTTCATAGACGGTATTTCTTTGATTTTCATAATAAAATACCCTTGGTGTGTTTCAAGATTACTCTTTTCTCTATTTGTTCAGAATCTTTATCCCATGACTATTGATCTAGTGTGCGTGCTTCCAAGTCAAGAGTCTGTTTAGCGAAAGACCATTCTTTCTAAAGACTGACCATTTCCAATCATACTTGATCCAGGCAGTCTATTGTTTTACCCACATTGTCAACATAAGCCTTTGTTGCCCCATTTAACCCAGACGTTGTGGAGTTGCCTTTTCTGGGATTCCTACTCCGGGATTGAACTTTATAGTTATCATTCTCATGAGGAAAGATGTATCATCTATAAATTTTCAGTGTCAGTTCACTACCTTTGAAGAAGTGTCTTGTGTCTTTAGATTTGTCTTTCAATGAGTGTACATCAATTTTCTTCTCTCTAAGTTGAAAAAGTTCAGTTATGTAGATGTTAAAAAAAAAAAGTGACATATCTGTCAGTCTTTCTTATATAGAGTCAGTGTTCTGTTTTCTATCAGAACTGATGAAGAGCCCATTGAGGTGTGTCAAAAATCATCAATGTACTTACAGTCTTCAATTCTATAAAGTGGTTGATTTCGTATCTTTGATACTCTATGATTCACTTTTAGGTCTAATGTTTAAACAACTAAAGACCCCCTTCTCGGATGAGAATGCAGACGAAATGCACCTCGAGATCTGAAAGATGGTCAAACGAGAGAAAGAGCGTCGAGCATAGCCACTTAAAGAAGAAATCAAAGCGCCATTGATAGTGGTATTGAAATCCGAAACTCGGGAAAGATGGATTGGCAAAACTTTATCTCCCGAGGAGCGCAAAGAATTGATAAACCTGTTTATAGGGGTTTGAGGTAGTCTTGCTTGATCCTCTAAGGATAAACCAGAGGAATGCCCTGTCATTGAGCAAAGCAAGACTTCATCTGCTTTAGACATCCAGTTGAAGAGTAAAATTTTAAAGAGATAAGCATCAGACATCCTGTGGAGCTGATGAGATACTGAGAGAAGATTTACAGACAAGGAGTTGTAGAATTTTGAGCATAAATCCAAGATCTTTGAGATGGGAGCGGAGCACAGTGGTTGCAGTTTTGCCTGGCATGCCGTCAGACTCTTAGAAATTTTTTTTAAGTCTTTGAACCTTAAGCAAAAGAGCTTGTACATCAAATACATCAAGAGGCCATCATTGGATGTTTGAGCCTTAATAGCCAAAATCCTAACGTTTTAAAATCCTTTTGAGAACCCTTTAGGCCAACAATTTAAAGCCAATACTTCTTTTCAAACACATTATAAACCCGGGGCATTTATGCAGCTGAACTACGTCGGACCTGATCCCCATTTCTTCAGGGGTACGTAGGCAACTTGATTAATTCAAGTTCGGTCAAACCTTGGAACAAAGGCATAGGAACAGTTCAGCCAGCATAGAGCCATTCTTTGAAAAATCCCACAGCGAACTACGTCGGACCTGATCCTTCATTTTTGGGGTACGTAGGTAGTCTGGCTAGACCAGATTCGGTCCAAATCCTTAGAACCTTAGGTATTCAACCCTTTTGAACCCAAGCCCACCTAGAAAGTCCTTCTGGTGAAACAAGCAAAGGTTCGAGGCGAATGAAAAGAAAAACAGAAAGAAAAGAATGAGAGTCTGAAGACCCGCTAGGTTGAAAACCCGAAAGGGCGGCCTAGATAAAGTCATTTTCTTGCTAAGTTAATAACCAAAGAGATTGACTTATGTAAAGTAAGGGTAGCGGTCTGCTGGATTGAAAACTTGAAGATGCAATCTAGTCAGAGGCAAAGACTTCCCATGATAAGTTGAGTTGAATGGAAGCAGAAGGAGTTCCTCAGTAGCGAAGAATTCCAAAGTTTGAGTGCAAGTAGTGCAACCAAAAGTTGAGACAAGTAGTCTTTTAGACTGAAGACTTGGAAAGCAAAAGTTGAGACAAGTGGTCTTTTAGACTGAAAACTTGAAAATTAAAAGTTGTGACTTCTTTTGAAGAGGAGACTCAAGAAGACAGAGAAACAATCACTGCATAGAGTAGGATCTTGGAATCCGAATAGTGTCAGCGAGACTTACTTTGACACCTTTTAAAACTAGGGGCATTGAAACTGAGCAATCCGAAGGGGGTATAACCATGACGGAGATCCCGATGGAGGAAATTAGGTCCTCTTGACATGTTTTTTTTAGAGTACTCTAAGAGTGGCTAGCCTTACCATAACAAAATAACACATTTTATCTAAGGGTGAATCAAAATTTAGTCAAGTCCCTTGAATATTGTCAGTCTTCTTCGAAAGAGTCCTCAGGAGTCTATTCCTTGTTTATCATTGTTTTCTTTTAGAATCAAAAGTGTTTGGCACTGGAGAGAATGGGTGTACACCTTCCGAAATGTAAAGAAAAATCTAGAGTAGATCCTGGTTTAAGAAACCAAAGAAGGGCAAGAGATTTGTTATTCAGACCTGCCTGAAACATCAAAAAGCCTCAAGCACTGAGCAAAATGAAGAATCCTTACGTTCAGCCTTTGTGGAGATGGTTTTACCACTATACCAAAGAAAGAACCCATGCAAACTCAAAATTTTCCTACTTACCTTGGTTCTGCTTTCTTAAGACCTTGTCATGGAAGCGCATCATACTAGGGGCATCTTTTATGACTTGTGTCATAAAAGATATTACACAATGATAACTGAGATATCTATTCTTAGCAAATAGAAACCAGAGAAGCTTGAACATACTCTTTGAGTTGAATTCCTTGATCAAGTTGTTTCTTTTGGAGTCAGTTTCAGAAACTTTAATTCCCAGCGGAGTATAGAATCTACTCCTGCATCCTTCAAACCTCATCAGAATGCTTTTCACCTGTTAAAGAGAGTCAGCACTTGAAAATCTCATCAATCTACTTGAGTTTTGCTTTCAGCAAAGATCATGCGCTCATAGTTATTCTCGGTAAGAGATGACTGGCCCATTAGTGAAATCGACTAAAGATGGTAAATTCTTCTTTCCTTTTGAAGGTTTTTAATAAGGATAGAAATTGATGGTTCCGTGTTCCATGGTTTGGTTTTTCTTCCATGGTTTTAGAAAGTTTTCAATAAAGGAAGATATTACTATATTCTGTGTTACACGGTTCGATCTTTTTCTTCCATCATAAAAAAAAAACCTTTGGTTTACACTTGTTTTGCTAAATTTTTTTTTAATACAGCTATAAAAAAAAGGGGCTCTTTGAGTGATTAGTGTGTACTTATCTAATTTGTACTCTTTGAGTGTTTGGTTTTTGTTTGCTTTGACAAATTTTTAATTCAATGACAAAAACTCTTTGAGTGTTTTAAAGAGGTGAGCATTACCGAACCTGTGTTACACGGTTTGGTCTTTTTGAAAAGTTTTATTGGGGAAAAATCGCCGATCCTGTGTTACACGGATTGGTCTTTTCTTCCTTCTCCCAGGTATTTAGTACCCTGATGATTAGTAATGTAATGTCAAGTAGTGACTTACCTAATCATCGTTCCGCAATGTGCAGCTTCCTAACGTGTTAGGAGTCATGTGTATCTGCGAAGAGGTTTGTATGGGACTGTTTAGCAGGACATACGAATTTGGGTTTATGTGGAACTGTTTAACAGAACCGCGTGATCTGGAGTGATTCACTACCTTGAAAGAGAGGAGTCAGAGTTACTCGGATAGTTAAACAGATTTATTTTCAGCAATGATCTGTATATCTATCGCCTGGCTTGAGACTTAGTTTCGCCTCGGTATTAGAAGTTTGAGTTTAGCTCAAATATTCGAGTACCCTAATAATTGGTCGAGTAAGTTTTTGACTGATCGACGAGAGAAATTACCGAACCTGTGTTACACGGTTTGGTCTTTTTGAAAGGTTTTAACGGAGATGGAAATTACCGAACTTGTGTTACACGGTTTGGTCTTTTTTGAAAGATTTTAACAGAGATAGAAATTACCGAACATGTGTTACACGGTTTGGTCTTTTTGAAAGATTTTAACAGAGATGAAAATTACCGAACTTGTGTTACACGGTTTGGTCTTTTTGAAAGGTTTTAACGGAGATGGAAATTGTGTTACACGGTTTGGTCTTTTTTGAAAGATTTTAATAGAGATAAATTACCGAACCTGTGTTACACGGTTTGGTCTTTTTGAAAGATTTTAACAGAGATGAAAATTACTGAACTTGTGTAACACGGTTTGGTCCTTTTGAAAGATTTTAACAGAGATGGAAATTAATGAACCTGTGTTACACGGTTTGGTCTTCTTGAAAGATTTTTTACAGAAATAGAAATTACCGAACCTGTGTTACACGGTTTGGTCTTTTAAAAAAAAAGGTTTTTAGCAGAAAGGGGAATTATCAAACCTGCGTTACGCGGTTTGGTCTTTTTGAAAGATTTTTAATGGAGGAACTTGCTGAACCTGTGTTACACGGTTTGGAATTTTCTTCGATCATTTTAAGGGTTGCAATAAGGAAAATATTTCCGATCCAACGTTACGCAGATTGGTCTTTCCTTCCTTCGCCCGGGTATTTAGTACCCTGATGATTAGTAGTGCAATGTCAAGTAATGACTTGCCTAATCATCATTCCGCAATGTGCAGCTTCCTAACGTGTTAGGAGTCATGCGTATCTGCGAAGAGGTTTGTATGAGACTGTTTAGCAGGACATACGAATTTGGGTTTATGTGGAACTGTTTAACAAAATCACGTAATCCAGAGTGATTCGCTACCTTGAAAGAGAGGAGTCAGAGTTACTCGGGTAGTTAAACAGATTTATTTTCAGCAATGATCTGTATATCCATCGCTAGGCTTGAGACTTAGTTTCGCTTCGGTATTAGATGTTTGAGTTTGGCTCGAATATTTGAGTACCTTAATAATTGGTCAAGTTTTAGACTGATCCGCATGATATAAAAAAAAAACTCTTTGAGTGTTTGGTTTTGAATTTGTTTTGGACGAATTTCACTACAGTGGTCTTTGGCCTATTTTTGGCAGGTTTCTAAAAAGGAAAAACTCTTTGAGTGTTTGGATTTATGCTTGTCTTAGACAAGTTGCATTGTGGTTTCTAAAAAAATAAAAAAAATGAAAACTCTTTGAGTGATTGAAGTGATTTTTTTTGGTTCGTGCTCTTTGAGCAGCTGTCATGTTTACTTTGGCTTAGCCTGATAAAAAAAAAAATGTATTTATGTTTTATAAATGTTCGTTCATCTTTGCTGGTTAGTTTAAATAGTCGAGTCGTGAGCGTTAGAGAGAGGCTATCTCTTTGAGATGTCTTAGTTGCCGAGTTAAGAGTCGGTGAGAGGCTATCTCCCTTTAGTTGGTAGAGTCTTTCCCCTATGAATGTCGTTCTTAGAACCAAAAACCCAAAAATTTGCTTTGCTTTATTTTCGGGACGATCAAAATGTGTTGTCTGTTCAGCTTCGGCATTCGCGTGTTGCACGCGCTCTGCCAAAGAGGGGCATCTGTAGACACCCCATTTTGACCGGACCCAAGTTCACTGTGTTTGTGCGAAACCCCATCCAATCACCAAGCTAGGATCCCGAATTGCATCACAGGTTAGGTTAGTGTCTCACCAGGGTCCCTGCAAAATTGCGTCTAAATCCGTGGTCGTTTGCCTAACAAGCGAGTGTCGTAGTGTATATATTGGGTGTGGAGCAAGGGGAGTGAATCATCTACACGGGGGCTGTCCAGGGTAGAATAGAGGGGTAAAATTTATCATTTCGTTTTTGATAAAAAAACCACTGAAGGAGAGGAGAGGATTTTTTCGTTGAAAAAAAAGAGGGGAGAAGAAGAAGGAGAAATCTCAGATCTGGATCTGAGATTTTGAGAAAAATCTCAGATCTAGATCTGAGATTTTCATAAATTAAGGGGGTTTTTCCATCTTATTTTCGAAAGGCACAAGCAGATAGAGAGGGAGAGAGAGGCGGAGGATTCCGATCATCATCTCTGGCAATCCCGCCGAAGATCCAACCATCATCATCTTCGTCTGCCTTCGAGAGTTTACCACCACCTCCATTTTTCCATTATCACTACCCTCTTCATTTTCCTCACATCAACACTACCATTTTCAGCCACCGCACCTCCATCAAACCCATCTCTGCAAATCCGAAACCCTCTTCTCCGGCCATCCCGTCGGTGCTCCGGCGAGCGCGACCTCTATCATCTCAGCCGCCAATCTCAATCACAGCAGCCACCTCTACATCCTTGCTAACCCTATTCTCATTACTCTAAAAACCCATTATCCCTAAAATCCAATTACAAACCCATATGCAGAGAGAGAGAGAAGCAGAGGAGAGCTTGCAGAGAGAGGAAGAGGAGATCTTGCAGAGAGTAGAAAGTAGAGTCTCCTTCTTCTCCGTTCCTTTAGCCGGAGCTCCGGCAGATCCCATCTCCCCACCACCGATTCAAGCTACGGTCAACCTTTCCCAGTAGAAGAGGACTTTGCAAGGGAGCCGTTGGCTGTTCCACCTCAGCTGCATCTCATGGTTTTTGGAATGGAGAACGCAGAGGTTTCTTCGAAACCCCAATAGGTCGTTCTCAATCACTTATTCATAGAGAAAGGCTGGGCTCCTCAATCTTTGGTTGCCCTCAGCTTAACCCACAGGTTTTTAATCCAACTTTCAAAAGAAAAGGTTGTTCAGCTCAAATTCCATTTGATTATGTAAGTTTCTTTGTATGAGTAATTCATCTGGATCTATATCTGTTTGCCTGCTTGCCTCATGTTTGGGAATTTTTGATCTATATATGGATAAATTTTTAATTTGATACTATCTTTCTATATGAGAATTTCCGAAAAGGAGACCATAATTATGTTACAGAGAGGTTTTAATACAAGGTATTTTTAATTCGATTCACTGATGCTGTAGGTTTACAAATTGATTTTTACCTCTTTGTGCTTTGCGGTTGCTAGTTGATTAAGCAATACCCTATGCTTGTAAAGTGGATTTCAAGGATTCTGAGATTTTCTACAAATCAATTTGGGGTGATGCTCAATACTTATAAGTTGGTTTCAGCTTGGATGCCTTGATTGCCTTATATTTAGTTCATTTTTCTTGGTATTTTGATCTAATGAAAGACAAGATGAATTAGTATAACTCTGTACGCATAGTTGATGTTTGGCACCTGTTCTAGAAGGCTTTGCTGCCTCTTCAATGCTATTCATTGAAATTTGAGATGAAGTATGAGTTACCTGTGATTATCGTCTTAATATCTCAATTGGCCCGTTTTGTTGGGTATTTGGTAGGAGCAGAGCTAGCAATGTGCCCCCTTTTTGTTTGAGAACTTGTTGGAAATGCATCTGGAGCTTGGACCTTTGTTTCTAAAATGATGGGGCGATGAAGGCTCGAGCCCAAGCCCATCCTTAGGGGACTTGCTCAGTCCAAGTAGCATGCCCCTCCTTTGTATAGTAGGCTTAGCCTTTGGAAGACCCTTGAACCTTAGGTTTCCTTCCTCTTTGTAAGGGCAATGATAAGGTTACTTGGAGCCCATCTTTGTGTGTGTTTGGGAGACCCGCCCGGTCTCATTCTCTCGCTAGTTCTCCTCTTTGTGCGTCGTTTGGTTTTTGGGAGAACATCCTACTCGGCTTGGCTTCATACTCCTACCCTTATGGGGTACTGGGCGCACATTTGTTGCACCCTAGGGCTAAGTAGCTGTCCGGTCCGGCTGGGTGTTTTACCTCTCCCAAATGTGCGAATTCATGTTCCTTTTCTTTTAGGGAGTCTCTGACTCATTTATCCTTTAGTTGGTGTTAGTGGAGTCTTTGACTCGTGTTTCCTTTTTTTTTATAGAGTCTTTGACTCATCTATCCTTTAGTTGGTATTAGTGGAGTCTTTGACTCATGTTTCTTTCTCTTATAGAGAGTCTCTGACTCATTTATCCTTTAGTTGGTGTTAGTGGAGTCTTTGACTCGTGTTCCTTTTCTTTTAGGGAGTCTCTGACTCATTTATCCTTTAGTTGATGTTAGTGGAGTCTTTGACTCGTGTTTCCTTTTCTTTTAGAGAGTCTTTGACTCATCTATCATTTAGTTGGTATTAGTGGAGTCTTTGACTCATGTTTCTTTCTCTTTTAGAGAGTCTTTGACTCGTCTATTCTTTAGTTGGTGTTATTGGAGTCTTTGACTCATGTTTCCATTTCTTTTAGAGAGTCTTTGACTCATTTATCCTTTAGTTGGTGTTATTGGAGTCTTTGACTCGTGTTTCCATTTCTTTTAGAGAGTCTTTGACTCATGTATCCTTTAGTTGGTGTTATTGGAGTCTTTGATTCGTGTTTCCATTTCTTTTAGAGAGTCCTTGACTCATTTATCCTTTTAGTTGGTATTGTTAGAGTCTTTGACTCATATTCCTTTTCTTTCAGAGAGTCTTTGACTCACTTGTCCTTTACGGTGTTATTAGAGAGTCTTTGACTCATTTGCTCTTATAATGATATTATTAGAGCATAGTTTCCCCTTTTAGCCCTAGGATTTGGCCATAGGGTGTTGTTTTTGTATTTTCCCTCCGGTCTTTGACCAAGAGGGTGAAAACATCAGAAACCTATAATCCAAAAATATCGAAACATTTGAATTGTTTTAAAATGGTCTGAGTGTAGTTAGAGAGTTCGTTTCGAACTACGTCGGCTTGATCCTCTTCCACGAGGTACGTAGTGCAGCTTGAGATTCTTATCCCAGGTCCAGCCAAACTTTGTAAATAAATCTTTTAACCCTTTGAAAAAAATATTAAAATCTTCCAAAATATTGTTTTTCGAAAAGATCTTCCTCTAGAGTTAGGACTTTGTCCTAGATAGAGAGTTTTATGTCTTTTGTTGTATGCTTGTTGTGTGTTTGTGTTAGAGTTAGGAGTTTGTCCTAGCTAGGAGCGCCTCCGTCCGGTCAGTTGGCGATTAACATCGCCGACTGATGACTAGGTCTTGGATATGCTAGTGATCCCATTATTTTCCTTATGACGCACAGCCTAGTTACACTTAGGTTGTAGGAACCACCTGCATTAGCTTAGGGCCAACCTGCATTTAGTTAGGGCATATAGGGTGTCTTAAAATCTACAATTCACTGGAATTTAAATAATCGTTCAAGAAGCCTTAATAACTAGTCTGGTCTTTTAGATTGAGTCTAAGATAGAGGTCTAGGTGTCTTAGGCATCCTAGCTTAGAATAGGCGCGAAGAACTACGTTGCCTTGATTCTCGTGGAGGCGGGGATACGTAGGCTTCTTTGGATGAATACCAGACCATCCGAGGACTCAGGCTAATAATTTAGAGTCTTAGGATTTGTTGTGTAGTTATTGTATGATTTGATATGTTTTCTTAGTTTTTTATATTGATCTCATACCTTTAGCTATAGCTTGCATGTGTTTGCACATCAGAACTTAGACACCCATTAGGCTTGTCACTCATAACCTAGCTATGCTTAGGTGGCACATCTTTCATTTTATTTTATGTGTGTTTATTATTTGTATTCCCAGGAAATGCATGCTTAGGTAGACGACTCCTGAGGATTGTTCCCATTTCACATGATTTTTACCCAAACTTCTTTGGAGTTAATGAAAATGGCATAAGAGACCAAGTGCTTGCACTCGGACGAATCGGGGGTGCTCTCAGACCTTCCCCATTTCTTAACCATGCACGAACCCATATATATTTTTGGTTATCCATTGCACAGAGGATTTGATTTTAGGGTTCCATGGCATATCCATGGATGGCGACTCTGAGTTTATTTCAGTTATGTCTTGGTTTCGAGCCTTGGCTCCGGATCGAGACATATCTCTTTCTTTTTTTATCGCCACTCGTGCTATGCTATGAGGGTGGCATCCGTTTTGAAAGTTCCTTGGTAGAGCTCTCCTTCACACGTGGATGATCCAGAGAGGGTGTGGGGGACCCGTTCCCTCGCACTCACCGCCTATCTCGGATCGGGGTCCACAGGTATATATAGCCCATTAGGAAATATGACCTTTGGGGGCATTTTCGTAAAAAAACTACGTTGAAAAAGTCAAGCCGTGCAAACCCCAACGGATACATTTTCAGATGGGGTTGGTCGACCAGGGTGTCGTGGTCACCCGCCTATTAGGCGCTCACTTTTTATTTTGAAATTTCTTACCGCAGCGGTCGACTGAGCCTATCGTGGTCGCCCGCCGTGAGCTTTCTGGATGATTTATTTTTTATCCAGAACCATATCCACAGTCGCCCGGCCCTATGGCGGTCGACCGGCCTAACCATGCTGGATTGTTTCTGGATTTCTAGAAACACATCTGCAGTCGACCTCCGATGCCCCGACCCTCTATGTTTCAGTTGGTGCTGGAGTTCCAGCACACTTATCGCGGTCGCCCAGGATACCCTGGTCGACCGGCTCTGCTTTGAAATCTTGTTTTACACATTGAAACTCTAGGGCTTTGGGCCATGGTCTTTGGGCTTTTATCCAAGGTTTTCAAACATATTTTGGGGTATTTGGATTGTTTTCAAAGATGTCAAGTTCATTTATGAAAACCATTTTGAAAACCTTTTGAAAGCGCAAATACATTTAACAAGAGGACTCCAATACACTCTAAAAATATATAGCCTTGAGTCTTCTTGGATTGTCTTGTCTCCTTAGCACTTTCTTGAACATCTTCAACTTGCGAGTGAACTCTTGAACTTGCTTTGGGTCATGTGACTTCCTCCAATCTTTATATATGTTGAATGGTACTTGAGGTGGTCACCAATGCTTGTTCATCTCCAAGCTTCTCTTGGAACTTTCCTAGGCAGCTTGTAGGATCTTTGACTTGAGCTCTTGACTTGAACATCTTCTGGGGATGATGTCTCCAATGTATGTACAAGGTCATTGGTTCATTGTGCATGTTGATCCTCAAGCCATGTGTTGTGTTGTGTTGTGTAGTGGCGATATGACATGTAAATTTCCTATCTAAGGCACAACACTACACAGCAAGACATTAGTCCATAAAGACTAATTAATTTGGGTTTACTAGCATTAAAACAAGAAGGTAAAGATGATTGATTGAACCCATGGGAACCCTTGGGCTAACATTCTCCCCCTTTTTGATGATGACAAACCAAATAGATTAGAAGGCAGGAGATATCAAACAAAAGATGAATAGGCATCAAATAGTATAAACAATAAAGCATTGCTCCCCCTCACTAAATGCACAAGTGTAATATGACAATATAAAATGAATATGCATATAGACTATGAACTACCTAATGAATTCCAAAATTCTCCCGCTTTTGGTAGCAGCGAAAGGAAGATTTTACCAGTTAAAGATCAAACTATAGTGCCATGATTACCCCCCTATCTACTTATCATGATTATGCGATATTTAAAGTGAAACATACATGATAAGAACAATCAAACATATATGGGATAACAGTGTGAAACACTTCTATGTTTGTGGATGGGCATAGGTGAAAGGTATATACTACAAATGACTTCTATAGCCCATAAAACTAATGTTGATATGACATTCAACCTCATCTAATGCTTATCATAAAGATTGAAGAAGAAAAATCAAGAATAGGGCATGATAGAAGTTTTTTTTTATCCTATCAATAAGATTTACATGTTAAGCACAACTAATGGGGCAATGGACATTGTGAGCAAGTCACTATGGTTCATATAAATATTAGAGTAAGACAATTAGGCTCTCCCCTTAAGTATTTATCATTGGCCTTTGGTAAAACCTATAAGGCAAGGCATGACAATACAAAATGGCTGAAGATATGACAGTGGGTGATTAGCCAAAGAAACTTATCATGGAAATTAGGTGCAAATGACTTATAATGCATATGGTAAGTATAAGAATTTATAGGAAATAAGATGATCAACTGGAGCACTATCCTATGAAGGAGAGTTCTAGAGAGTTTTCAAACTCTAGAACAAGAGGCTTATCATTGGCAGTGATGATAAACAAATGAGTGTATCCAAGATAAGTTTAAAGCCCAAGAGGATATGACACTAAAGTTCAGGCTATGGGATTTTGTCATAAATGAGAGACGGTCTTAGAATGAAAGCATAAGACAAGTCTCAACTACAACACAAATGGAGCAATGGGGCTCCAAATGAGTGTACTCATCATATGTAATGAAATACACATATCAAGCAACATATGATAAGACAAAGAAGGACATATATTACATATATAGATCCCCCTTTGTTAGTGACTCATACAAAGTATGAATCCAAATCGCTGTCCAGCACAGAGTCACCAAGGGTTTAAGAGGTGATTAGTTGAAAAACAACCATTGAGCTACAACTACATGTTTGCTGAGGATATCCAAATGAGATCAATTGAGGTAATGAGACATCCTAGCAACACATGCTCCCCCTAAATATGTACATATAATATATATATATATATATAACAATTCAAGGCACATATGACTTATCATGGTGAAGATATTGGCAAGAAGCCAAAGAGATTAGATGTATTAATTAAAGTGATGGTACCGTTCATTCAAGAGAAGGCATGGGCACCTATTGAATAGCTTTTAACTTTAAGGTTTAACATCTTTACCAATAAGCTAATATCAATCAAGGGGTAATACAATATACATAGAGTGCTATACAAATAGACAATTATACACATACCAAGGATAGCTAATGATGACAAGTATTTAAGAATCTATCATAGGATGAGCACTTTTATCCTATTGAAGACAACTAGTTCTAGAAGATTTTCTATAATAACACACTAGTTTTCAACTATTTAGGGAATGTTCATTTTCATTTTCATTTTCATGTTCCCTATTAGCTTGTTAGATGTGTTTTGATGGATTAAATCAAATTAAATAATTAAGTGTGAATATCAAAACACATTTCATTTCAATTATTCTCTTTTAAAGCCAATTTTATATATTTCTTATTTTAAGCATACTTTTGGCTTTTTAGGCAAAATCTCATGATTTTGAAGATGTTCACAACCAATGAACTCATTAGATACAAGTTTGAGTGTATGATGAAAATATTTTCAAATAGCTCAAACTTATAGTGGTCTATCTTAAGAATACTCAAATGTTGATATCCAAATATCACATATATAGGCACGGTGTATATATATAACTTTAGATCGCATGCCTCTCATTTAGTGGATTTTAATAATCATCACTTTTAATAATTCCACTAGAGTTTGAAGTTCACATAACTAGAATGTTTCAAGTTTAATTATTTTGTGAACTTATCAATGTCATATGGATAATATATATGGATAATATATATAGATAACAAATATCAAACACATTCCATAATGACAACGTGTTCCATGTGTACACCTTGAGATTTTAACTAAATTTTTATTTTTCTTGTGCACATAAGTTTGGTGTGAAGGGTTTAAGATAATTAAAGTTTCTTAGCACTTCACATCCTTTAATCAAATTTCACTTGTTTGTTTGTTTGATGTTCAACTTAGAGTTCTTTTCAACAAATGATTCTCTCATATGATTTGCATGTTGTGGGACCTGATCCCGCGAGAGGGGTTGGGGCGCGAGCCGCCACGCCTCCTCTTGGTCTCTCGTACCCATGCGATTGGCGTGTGCAGTTTTAGTATTGATTTTAATTCGTCTTTTATGTGAACTTGGGATCACTAAGGCAATCCGAATTCCACACAAAAGAGACTGATAGAGTCGCCACCTAGATGTGGGATCTAGGACCCATAATTAACCAGAAATCTAGACTCGCTACCTGGTTACAAGAATGGAAGGTATGGGGATTTATCCACCACATGCACCACTCCTGCCCGATAATCGGTCTTCGATTCCAAAAGCTAACTCTTTTAAATTTATTTTAAATGGCTCATTCAACTCTCTGCTAGTGTGCGAACTAAGGGACATGCATCCTAAAATCTAATTTCAATGTGAATCCTAAATGTGTATCTTGATTTCTTAATTTGTCTGGATTCAATCTAAGTGCAAATTCTCCTAAGATTCTAATTTCATGGAAAAATCCTAAGTGATTTAATTAAGCATTTACAAGAAAATTAATATACAAAACACCACAATTTGTTGTAGTGCCGACTCGCGGTTGGTATGCCATCAGACATCCAAGCTGCCTACGTACCCAAGCCTCACTGGGATCAGAGTCGACGTAGTTCGGTGCACCTAAGCTAAGTTACTTATGCCTAACTCAACTAAGACACCGACGTAGACAGGATTGACTGTTTCAACAGTTTTAGGAGAAGTTATTTAATTCAAGTTGAGGATTTTATTATCCTAGGATTTCATCTAAGATGCTATATGATTCTTATCTAAATGCAAGTTATTCCTTAGACTCATGCAAGTTAACCTACATCCTAGGTAACTAGGCTTGTCCTAAGGAAAGATTAGGTGACTAGTGTAACTAGACCTATGGTACGGTTGCTATCCATAGCAAGCGTACGTGATGAGGCTGGACTCCTAACTCTAGGACTCCCTAAAACCTAAGACTCCCTAAAACTTAGGACACGACACAACACCAGTGTTCCTAAATTGGGCTCTAATGGTTCTTACGACGGAAACCATAATCCAATGGTTCCGAGAGACACGAGATGAATCGATTTCAGTTCTTGAAGTTAATGAATTTCAGATTTTAAGGATTTTCGGTTTCTGGACATTTAAGGAATACCAATGGTTCTAGGGTTCACCAATTTCGGCCTAGAATAACATCCAAGGAAGGGAATCGTGCGCTCTTTCCTTGCGCAATTTAATACTTAGGTTATAGCATCTTATTGCCCGGCATATCTCAGGATTTCCGTGGATAGTAACCTCGGAGCCAACAACATGCTATAGCTTAAATATTCAAATTGTCAAAGATCGAGTGCAATAGGGATACGATTATGGATGCACTGGCCATTTTTCCAAGGAAATCTAAAGATCCTAAAATTTATGTTTCAATGAATTGAGGAGTGAACATGTGACAGAATTTTTAGGTTCTTCTAGAAGCTTTAAACTGATTTTTAATTAATTTCAATATTTTGATGGATTTTATCAATTTTGAACTATATGAGTGATTTTACAAGTGAAACTGTTGCAAACGAATTTGAAATGAGTTGAAACTTCTACAGCAGGAAGATATGATGAGATGTAGCTTACTGGAAGATTTTTACAGATTTTTACATTACGCTCATATTTAATTTCGATTTAACAATTAATTGACCAGATTGCAAAAATAACACAGAAACTACTAAAAATAGAAATCTAAATTCAATAAAATTTCTACAGTAGTAAGATATAAGTAAAACTAACATGCTGTGAGATTTTCATGAATTTTAGAAACTATTTACCATCAGTTTCGGATTTTTCAATTTTCAGACCAGATTATGAATTAACACTACATCTCATATGAAACAAGATCTAAATCACTTGAAAATTTTACAGAAACTAGACATATAGAATATAAGACTACTGTAAAAATTTTGGGAATTTTATCTGTGATCTGATATCAGTAAAAAGTCTCTCAAAATCTGATAAGTTTCAAAGAAAGCATAAACTAATATACCAAACCAATTCCAAAATTCTCACAAATTTATGGTAGAATGTACCAGTATCATATTAGTTTTCCACGAAATTTCATTAATTTTCGAATCCGTTTAATATATAATTTATTTTTCTTCGTCAGAAAGATATTTTTGAAGAGTTTTCTATTTTTAAAACACGATTTTCGAGAAAATTACGACTCCGGAAAATGTCCTCCAACCTTATTCTGATGTGATGAACACATGAAAAATTTAAAATTCTAAAAAATAGATCATCCTGAGATGGCTATTTTTTCGAATTTCTTAACTTCTCAGCCATTATTTTAAATAAAATTCTACTCTTCACTCAAAATTTTGAAATCCCTTGATCCAATGTCCGATCCGATGGTTATTTTACTCTATTTTAAATTTCGAGACGAAACGGAATTGAAACACTCATGCAGATCATGATTTTAAACACACACATTTAATATTGAATTAAAATCATTTAAATGCTTAAAAATCATGCAAAAATATAAAAAAATACCAAATAATTTCGAAAAAATTCGAGAACAGTGTACCTACCTATGGTGGAGATCCCCGCAGAATCTGAGAGCCGGAGAACCCGAAAAATATCGCTGACGCGTAATCCAATGCCTGCTTTCTTTTGTATTCCAATGCCCGCTTTATTTATTTTAAAAAAAAACTACTGTGAAGATGGAAAGGGAGATAGGGGGAGGGAATGTGGGAGTAAGAGAGTGGTAGAGAGAGGCCGAGAGAAACAGAGGGAGTGAGAGAGAGAGAGATAGAGAGATTGGGAGTGTGAGAAAAATACAGAGATGGAGAGAGTGTTGCGCAGAGAGGGTGAGCACGAGAGAGACAGAGAGTGAACGAGAGTGATTGAGATTGAGAGGGAGTAAGGGTGAGACAGAGAGTGAGCGAGAGTGTGAGAAAGGTGGGAGAGTAAGATGGGGGGAGAGAGAGAGAGAGAGAGAGAGAGAGAGAGAGAGAGAGAGAGAGAGAAAACATAGTATAGAATATTCTGTTTTTTTTCTCACGTTTGTTTTTTTTTTTTTTTCGTGACCCTCTGTTTTTGTAACAACACTAGAAACGGTTCGGCTGCTTGAGCGGATGAGAGATGAAGGATAGAGAGGGTTTTGAGAGAGGGTTGTAGGGATGAAGGATGTAGAGGGTGAGAGGTTGTTGTTACTAGAGAGGTGAGAGACCGTGGAAACAGAGGGAGAATGGGAAAAACAGAGTGATGGTAGAGAGCGAGAGAGATGCTCTGTTTCTTTGTTGAAAGAGGATGAGTGAGAGAAAGGCCGGGAGAAAGTGGAGAATGGAAGAACAGAGAGAGAGAGAGAGAGAGTGAGGGTGGAATACACAGAGGGTGGTCCGAGGAGGAAAGAAAACAGAGTCGGGGAGCGGTTGAGGGAGAGGCCGTGTGGGAAAAAAACCCAGAATCGTGCTCTTTTCTCCCCTTCTATAACTTGGAATCCTCCCTATTATAGAATGATAGGATTAGAAATATCGACCTCTTCATTTGGACGTTTTCCCATTACATAGTTGTTTTTTTTTTAAATAAGAGCATTTTGCATGTTCCACTATTTAGCAACCACCTCATGTCTGCAATTTCCCTTTCTGTAATACACATCGCCACTAATTTGGGCATCCTCCCTATATATGGTCTTATATAATTCGATTGATCTCATCAATAAAGAAAGTTTCTTTTTCTTTGTAAGTTGTTGTTGCTTACATTAGCAATACAGTATTGGATGTGAGCAATTCTTATCAGCCAATGGATGCCCCTTTCCCACGTGATATAATCAGCAGGAAGTTGCAAAATTTGCAACTTGCCAACCAAAATCAATTCAGCCATATATATTGCCGACTACCTGCAATTTCCAAAAATAAGAAAACAAATTACTACTCTTCTCTTTAACAAGAACCATTGGTAAGCCCACCCTTTTTCAACCTACTTGAGCCCAATTGATAATAGCAGCTCACTTTCAATTTGCAATTCAAAACAGCCCTTCCCCATTGGTAATCACAACCCTTGGAAAACACTTTGCAATATTGCATTAACCCTGAACAAACTAGTGGGTCCCACATGTGTTAACCGAATACTCTTGAAATTCGTTTGATTTCCTAGATTATGATGGTGTAGACACCCCATTTTGTTTTGTTTTAATCAACAAATAAATTAGTGTGTTAAATCCATGTGAGAACCCCCTCTATCATTGATTTATATGTTTTAGGTCATTAATATCTTGATCTGACTTTACGGATCATCAATCGGGACAAAATAAGCTAGGGTCACTTCATAGCCCGGACCCTGATTCCATTCCGAGACCCGATTTCCGTAAATCGTTAGATCAATGGCAGATCATGACCTGGGTCTAACCATCCAAAACCACCTAACCTCTCCTCTCATCCTAACCATTCAAACCTCACCTAACCTCACCTAACCTCTCCTCCCATCATAACCATCCAAACCTCACCTAACCTCACCTAACCTCACCTAACATCACCTAACCTCACCTAACCTTACCTAACCTCACCTAACCTCACCTAACCTCCTATCCCATTCTCTTATAAATACCCTCTCATCTCACCAAAGAGAAGGAGGAAAAAAAAAGAAAAGAGGAGAGAACCCCTCTCTTAGAAAATTCAAGCCCTCTCTCTAGACCAAATCCCTCTTCTCCATAAGTTTGCATGGAATATCGTCTACAAAAAGGTATGTCTTTTGGAATTTTATTTTCTTTTCTATATTTGTAGGATTGAGTGTTGTTTTGCGTATATTTTGGTTGATGTCATGTTTAATTTTGTACTAGTTTGGCCTTGGTCATGTTCTCACTTATGCTAAATATAATTAATGTGTTAGGGTCATTAGAACCTATTTGCGATGGGATGTTGAAATCATTGGCTTGTTAGGGAATTTAGATTTCTTTTGGGAAAACAATTCATTAAAAATTTTATACATTTACAAGAAAGAAAACTTGAATTTTACATGAATTATCAAAACCCATTTAATTTGGCTTACAAAACCTCCATCTTTCAATTGATAACAACAGCCCCCACTCCAATTTGATAACAACAGCCCCCACTCAATCTCAAGAACCCAATATCCATACCCCACCTTGCCAAGTAGATAAAAACAACCCCTTTTTCAAACATCCCATTTGAATCTAATCTCAGGCCCATTCAAGCCATTTTTCATATTCACCGTCTTTTAATCACTAAAAAAATAAGAACTATCAAAAGAAAACATGGGGGTGCCAATATCATTCCCGTCATAGTGCTAGCTGTTAGACTTTAAACAGATTTTTCGACCTCTAAACAACAGAATCGTGGGAAATGGTTAACTACAAAGTAGTAGATATTTTCGTGCCGTTTCCAACGAGTATTCGTGCTAGATCAGACAGCGAGCGGTTAAAAAGTTAAGTCCAAAATGGTTGCGGCACACCTTTAGGCATTTCCAGTTTAATGTTGCTGTCCTTTTGTTTGCAACACAAATTCGAACCTCTAAATCACAGATTTACAAACAATGGAGAACTACAAAGTTGTAGCCCTATAAAAGATCTTTCCAACGCATGTTTGTACGTTGAATTTGGCCAAGCGGTTAAAGAGTTACGACAGTTTTAGTGGGCTGCATTTGTCAGATCTTTTAATGGTCAATGGTTTGTCGAATTTGTGCAATTGTCAAAACTTGGTTGTGTTAACGTCATTTTCCAAACCAAAATCGAAAGACATTAATCTAAAGTACATCCAACCTAAAATTAACAAAACTAAAATTCACCCATTTAAAATCCACTGATAAAAATCCGTTAAAAGCCATTAACCAAAAGACCACTAAAAATTTCAAATGAAACTAAAACCTTCTAAATAAACAACTTTAAAAGCTACCAAACACACTAAATACCTTCAGATAATAAAAGCTTCAAGAAAACTCTAAAAGTTTCCACAAACCCAAAAGAATTCGAGATTCCCAAGAGCCGGTGGATTCAAAATTCCTTTAGGAACCCTTAGAGCCCAATTTAGGAACACTGGTGTCGTGTCGTGTCGTGTCCTAAGTTTTAGGGAGTCCTAGGTTTTAGGGAGTCCTAGAGTCAGGAGTCCAGCCTCATCACGGACGTTTGCTATGTATAGCAACCGTGCCATAGGTCTAGTTACACTAGTCACCCAATCTTTCCCTAGGACAAGCCTAGTAAACTAGGATGTAAGGCAAACCTGCATTAGTCTAAGGGACAACTTGCATTCAGATAAGAATCATATAGCATCTTAGATGAAATCCTAAGATAATAAAATCCTCAACTTGAATTAAATAATTCCTCTTAAAACTGTTGAAACAGTCAAATCCGTCTAAGTCGGTGTCCTAGTTGAGTTAGGCATATGTAGCTTAGCTTAGGTGCACCGAACTACGTCGACTCTGATCCCAGTGAGGCTTGGGTACGTAGGCAGCTTGGATGTCTGATGGCATACCACCCGCGAGTCGGCACCACAAACAAATTGTGGTGTTTTGTATATTAATTTTCTTGTAAATGCTTAATCAAATCACTTAGGACTTTCCATGAAATTAGAATTTTAGGAGAACTTTCACTTAGATTGAATCCAGACAAATTAATAAATCAAGATACACATTTAGGATTCACATTGAAATTAGATCATAGGATGCATGTCACTTAGTTCGCACATTAACATAGAGTTGAATGAGCCATTTAAAATAAATTTAAAAGAGTTAGCTTTTGGAATCGAAGACCGATTATCGGGCAAGAATGGTGCATGTGGCGGATAACTCCCCATACCTTCCATTCTCGTAACCAGGTAGCGAGTCTAGATTTCTGGTTAATTATGGGTCCTAGATCCCACATCTAGGTGGCGACTCTGTCAGTCTCTTTCGTGTGGAATTCGGATTGCCTTAGTGATCCCAAGTTCACAGGAAAGATTAATTCAAATCAATAATAAAATGCACACGCCAATCGCGTGGATACGAGAGACCAAGAGAGAAGGCGCGGCGGCTCGCGCCCCGCCCCTCTCGCGGGATCGGGTACCACAGTCTGGCGACTCTGCTGGGGACCACCTAACTTCATTAAAATTTCAAAAGATAATTCATTTGAATTTAATTTAACTGGCTCATAAAAACTCTATACTTGTTAGATTAGTTTGTCTTGTTTTATTTTCTCATCACATTTTACTCGAACTTAACCTAACAAAACCTGAGGGCATCATAGATTGCGCAAACATATTGCACACACTTACATCACTTGCATCTAAACTCTTGCATCTCACGTGCACACACGTCCTATTTTAGGAACCCGGAGTGTTATCTAGCATGGTTGACTGGGATTTCATCACCTGGTGCCTCTGTGCTAGAGAAGCATTCCACCCTTAGCCTAGTACCTTTATGGTACGTAAACGGATCTCTTGTTCACGTACTGATACGCCGGACACTGGTACAGTATATCGAACAGGGATTCGCGCTAAGGGAACTCTTGGCCTTACCCCTAGATTAACCCACACATGCATGTAGTATACGAACACATGTGCATCATGTGTGTGAGCCTAGTTTAGGATATCCTACCCATTGGTGTCTAGATTAGGCCGTGGTCCATCTTCCAATGGTCACGATCGGTCCTTAGATACACGAACAAAGTCATGAGTCGAGATTCTCTCTCCACTCCGATAGATTAGGATTAGGGTTGATGCCTTCAGGTAACACTGATAAAATGTGAAAAAAAAAAAAAATAAAAAAAAATTTCCCTTTGGGTTAGGATATAAATCCCATAATTTTCAAAGATCTCATAGGATTAGTCATTCATGATCTATCCGTTGAAAGCAATCTTATGCTATCTCATCTAATCTTTTGATCGTGCGTCTTTCGTTCTTCTGTCATACGATTCGATCGTATCTTCATGCCATCCCCTAACTGGCAGATGCAGAATCTCACAATCTTTCGATTATGCGTTCTCATGATCTGATCATGCCTGGTCCAGATAATCCAATCTTGCTTGTACCCCTGGTCTGTTCCTCCTCTAGGGGCTACCTTTTTCAAGATTATTTTGCTAAGTCCTTCAGAGTTCACTCTCAGAATCATTGAGCTAGGGGCATTTCCCTATGCGAATCAGTCATCATTGTCCAAAATTGAAAGTATCAGCCATGATGATGTTCAGAACGAACCAGCCTTCGCCGAGCCTTCAACGCCAAACAGTTGCAGCAGTTAAAGTTTTAGTCACTTACTATTTTATGTTGAGTCAGTCATCATGGTCAGTATAATTGTTGAGTCCGGTCTTACAGTTAAAGGTCAATGCCTAGTCCAGGCAAGTTATCTTCTGTTTCTCTTTCTTATTTAGAGTTGTGAATCGTGAGCATGTTCAGGATAGGTCGTCTGATGTAATAGCTTTTCTTTAAATAAAATTTCAGTCAGTTCCAAAAAGTTCACTTGTGTCTGTTCTTAAGTGTGCTTCTGATCTTAAAATAAGACTCCCTCCTCAAATGAGGACAAAATTGACGAAACTCCACTTGAGTCACAGCAATTACTTGAACGAGAGGAGGAGCGCCAATCCCAACCTTTCAAAGATGAAATTGAAATGATAAACACTGGCACTGAAACTTTGATTCAGTGAATGCCGATTGAAAATACATTACCCTCTAAAGAGTGTGAAGAATTGATAAAATTATTTCAAGAATAAGAAGATTGTCTAGAAAAGCTACAACCGATACCAGGGGCAAGACATAGATGGAAAGCTCAAAGAAAATGAAGAAAGTGAGAAGATATATGCTATACAAGGGGCATAGAGTGGAAACAACTTTCATATTTCCAATCAATGACCTTGGTTCTCAAATTCATAAAGCCAACAAATTCAAGATGAAAAGTTCAAAAGCAAACAATGAAAAGTGATCATCAGATATCGAGAGTACGAATCCATAGATGGAGGATGTCAAAGAACAAGTTTCGCTCTATGAAAGTCAAAAGCACGTATTAGAATCTTGAAAGAAGAAGATCCATTATCTCTTACCTGGAAATGCCGTCAAACTCCGCGAAAAAAAAAAAAACAAAAGAGAAAAAAAAATAATCAGTACCAGAGGGACTCTAGTAACCTAGATCGATTCCCAATCTGAACATCGAAAGGCCTCCTTTGGCCGATTAAATCCCAAAATCAAAACCCAATGTCAAAAGAATACCGATTTGCAAACCCTTCGAGCCTAAATCAAATTTTCTTGAAAACCCATCAAACTTGGGGCATTCCCCCGAACTACGCGAGACCTGATCCCTATACTGGGGTACGTAGGCAACTCGGTTGAACCGAGTTCGGTCGATTCAAAAAGGAAAAGAAATTCAATCCTTTCAAAAAAAAAAGAGAGGGACAAGTTCCAAAAGAAGAGAAGTTAATTGTTCCAGAAAGAAAAGAAAAAAGGAAAAAAAAATCAAACAATTTATCTTCAAACTAGGGGCATTCGCCCTGAACTACACACGACCTGATTCCTACCTTGGGATATGTAGGCGACCTGTTCACAGGTTCGGTCGAAATCTTTGTTGAGCCTTAAGCCATTCTTTGAAAAGCCCTATCCTACCTATAAAAGTCCTTCTGGTGTTCAGAACTAATGAGCTAGGTCCTGAGATACAATAAAAAAATGAAATGATGATGAATAAGAAAAATAACGGAGTTTGAAGATCTGCTAGACTGAAAACCTGAAAGGGCGGTCTAGGCAAAATTTAAGATCATTCCCCTGCTAAGTTGAAAACCCGAAAGGGCGGCTTAGGCAAAAGCTAAGGGGATAGCCTGCTGGATCGAAAACCTAGAAAGGTGGTTCAGGCAAAAGTTAAGGCTAGCGCGGTCCGCCAAGTTAAAAACCCTGAAGAGGTGACTTGGTCACGGTAAGAGAATCAGTATAAGAAGGCAACAGCCGGTATCAAGACTGAAGATCAACTGAAGTTCAAGCAAATTCAAGTGATATCCTCAAAACTGGGGGCATTGAAGCTAAGCAATCTTAGGGGTCGTAATTAAATTCTTGAGGCATTACTGTTTCGAGGAAGAAGTCCGGTGTTTACCAATTGAAAAACTATTCCTTGAAAGGATAGACTTACCAAACAAAACATTAACTAAGTCAGAAGCATCACTATGTTTGTCAGTATAGTCAGTCAATCTTTATTATTCTAAGTTCACTCCTTCAGGGCTGCTCAATCCTTTGAGTAGTGCCTTTCATCTAAGTTTTCTCTTTAGAAAGAGTCAATTGTCGTTCCTATGTCCAAATGATGTAACTGTCTTGGTGAAGGAGGCCAGGCCTAGGCAGCTCCCTGCAATTATACCTGAAAGAGCTCGAGAATTTAGTCAAACAACTTCATTTCAAAGAAGATCAGCTCAGAAAAATTCAGAAGTAGAAACATCAGAAAGCCCAGCTTCCGTAAAAAGATCATACCCCAGGAAGGCACCTTAAGCTTGGAAGAACCTCAGATGCAATGGTGGTTGAGCCAATTTCTCAGAAAGATGAACCATTCAAATTCATAATTCCCTTCCGGTTAGTTATCCTGGTCAAGAAATGTTTATCTAAACACCTGTCAAGAAGCAGATCCCGCTTTTCCATGTTAATATCCAAGAGAGTCGTTGTTCTAAATTACCAATCTCAAATGTCTTGTTCAAGGTTTCAGTTATCAAAATCCCCAGAAGACAAGACCAGCAGTCTCTTTGAGAAAAATCTTGTTGAAGTTTCATAAAAATGTTCCTAATCCATTCTTGCTAGTAATGGTTCTTCGTTCTAAAGGTTTGCCGTTTCATCATTCGTCAAAGTCCTAGTTTCCAACATCTTTGTCGGGCACGATCCATAATATCCCCGATTTCATTGAGTTCAAAAAAATAAAAAATTCATCAAATCCAATCTTACGTCAAATTCAAGTTCATGGAAAATCTCTAAATTCTTCGAGCCCGTTTGTGAACGGTACCTCTTTTCTCGAGCCCATTTGCAAATGGCCTCGTCTTCTCCTTGAGCCCGTTTGTGAACGGTGCCTCATCTCTCGAGTCCATTTGTGAATGGTTTCGTCTTCTCCTTGAGCCCATTTGTGAACGGTGCCTCATTTTCTGAGTTCATTTATGAATGGTCTCATGTCCTCCTTGAGCCCGTTTGTGGACGGTGCCTCATTTCTCAAAAAATCAAAAATTCATCAAATCCAATCCCCAATTCAAAAAATCCAATCCTACGTCAAATTCAAATTCATAAAAATCTCTAAATTTTTCATTGTTGAATTCATCAATCAAAGCTATCTTGTGTCGTCGAGCCCGTTTGTGAACGGTGCCTCATTTCTCGAGCCCATTTGTGAATGGTCTCGTCTTCTCCTTGAGCCCGTTTGCGGACGGTACCTCATTTCCCAAAAATAAAAATTCATCAAATCCAATCCCCGATTCAAACAAATCCAATCTTACGTCAAATTCAAGTTCATGAAAAATCTCATGTCCTCTTTGAGCCCTTCTGTGAAAGGTGCCTCATTTCTCGAGGCCGTTTGTGAATGGTCTCGTCTTCTCCTTGAGCCCGTTTGCGGACGGTACCTCATTTCCCAAAAATAAAAAATTCATCAAAACCAATCCCCGATTCAAACAAATCCAATCTTACGTCAAATTCAAGTTCATGAAAAATCTCATGCCCTCTTTGAGCCCGTTTGTGAACGGTGCCTCTTTTCTCGAGGCCATTTGGGGATGGTCTCGTCTTCTCCTTGAACCCGTTTGTGAACAGGTTTCTCATTCTCTGAGTCCATTTGTGAATGGTCTCATGTCCTCTTTGAGCCCGTTTGTGAACGGTGCCTCTTTTCTCGAGGCCATTTGTGAATGGTCTCATCTTCTCCTTGAGCCCGTTTGCGGACGGTACCTCATTTTCCAAAAATAAAAAAATTTATCAAATCCAAATCCTTAATTAAAAAATAAAAATAAAAATCCATTCCTACGTCAAATTCAAGTTCATAAAAAAATCCCTAAATTCTTCGAGCCCGTTTGTGAACGGTGCCTCATTTCTCGAGTCCATTTGTGAATGGTCTCGTCTTCTCTTCGAACCCGTTTGTGAACAGGTGTCTCATTCTCTGAGTCCATTTGTGAATGGTCTCATCTTCTCCTTGAGCCCGTTTGTGAACGGTGCCTCATTTTCTGAGTCCATTTGTGAATGGTCTCGTGTCCTCTTTGAGCCCGTTTGTGAACGGTGCCTCATTTCTCGAGTCCATTTGTGAATGGTCTTGTCTTCTCCTTGAGCCCGTTTGTGAACGGTGCCTCATTTCTCGAATCCATTTGTGAATGGTCTTGTCTTCTCCTTGAGCCCGTTTGTGAACGGTGCCTCATTTCTCGAATCCATTTGTGAATGGTCTCGTCTTCTCCTTGAGCCCGTTTGTGAACGGTGCCTCATTTCTCGAGTCCATTTGTGAATGGTCTCGTCTTCTCCTTGAGCCTGTTTGTGAATGGTGCCTCATTTCTCGAGTCCATTTGTGAATGGTCTTGTCTTATCCTTGAGCCCGTTTGTGAATGGTGCCTCTTTTCTCGAATCCATTTGTGAATGGTATCGTCCTCCTTGAGCCCGTTTGTGAACGGTGCCTCATTTCTCGAGTCCATTTGTGAATGGTCTTGTCTTCTCCTTGAGCCCGTTTGTGAACGGTGCCTCTTTTCTCGAATCCATTTGTGAATGGTATCTTCCTCCTTGAGCCCGTTTGTGAACGGTGCCTCATTTCTCGAGTCCATTTGTGAATGGTCTTGTCTTCTCCTTGAGCCCGTTTGTGAACGGTGCCTCTTTTCTCGAGTCCATTTGTGAATGGTTTTCTATCCTCCTTGAGGCCGTTTGTGAACGGTGCCTCATTATCCAAGTCCATTTGGGAATGCTTCTTATCCTCGTTGAACCCGCTTGTGAGCGGCGTCTCATCTCCTTCTAAAAACTGTTTGAGAGCGATCTTTGTCCTTTCCCTTCAGAATCCATTCGAAAATGATATCTCATTCTCTAATTGCCCGTTTGTGAACGGCGCCGCATCGAGTTTTTATTATTATTCAAGTTCTAGGGTTTCATCTAAGGTTTTGCATTATGTTAAGGTGCGTTGTATCTAGAGAGTCCTTTGTCGATTAAAACTACACAAAATGGTTCTGTCATTTTTAACTTTGGTATTCAATGACTACGTCATCTCTACCAAAGAGGGGCATCTGTAGACACCCCATTTTGTTTTGTTTTAATCAACAAATAAATTAGTGTGTTAAATCCATGTGAGAACCCCCTCTATCATTGATTTATATGTTTTAGGTCATTAATATCTTGATCTGACTTTACGGATCATCAATCGGGACAAAATAAGCTAGGGTCACTTCATAGCCCGGACCCTGATTCCATTCCGAGACCCGATTTCCGTAAATCGTTAGATCAATGGCAGATCATGACCTGGGTCTAACCATCCAAAACCACCTAACCTCTCCTCTCATCCTAACCATTCAAACCTCACCTAACCTCACCTAACCTCTCCTCCCATCATAACCATCCAAACCTCACCTAACCTCACCTAACCTCACCTAACATCACCTAACCTCACCTAACCTTACCTAACCTCACCTAACCTCACCTAACCTCCTATCCCATTCTCTTATAAATACCCTCTCATCTCACCAAAGAGAAGGAGGAAAAAAAAAGAAAAGAGGAGAGAACCCCTCTCTTAGAAAATTCAAGCCCTCTCTCTAGACCAAATCCCTCTTCTCCATAAGTTTGCATGGAATATCGTCTACAAAAAGGTATGTCTTTTGGAATTTTATTTTCTTTTCTATATTTGTAGGATTGAGTGTTGTTTTGCGTATATTTTGGTTGATGTCATGTTTAATTTTGTACTAGTTTGGCCTTGGTCATGTTCTCACTTATGCTAAATATAATTAATGTGTTAGGGTCATTAGAACCTATTTGCGATGGGATGTTGAAATCATTGGCTTGTTAGGGAATTTAGATTTCTTTTGGGAAAACAATTCATTAAAAATTTTATACATTTACAAGAAAGAAAACTTGAATTTTACATGAATTATCAAAACCCATTTAATTTGGCTTACAAAACCTCCATCTTTCAATTGATAACAACAGCCCCCACTCCAATTTGATAACAACAGCCCCCACTCAATCTCAAGAACCCAATATCCATACCCCACCTTGCCAAGTAGATAAAAACAACCCCTTTTTCAAACATCCCATTTGAATCTAATCTCAGGCCCATTCAAGCCATTTTTCATATTCACCGTCTTTTAATCACTAAAAAAATAAGAACTATCAAAAGAAAACATGGGGGTGCCAATATCATTCCCGTCATAGTGCTAGCTGTTAGACTTTAAACAGATTTTTCGACCTCTAAACAACAGAATCGTGGGAAATGGTTAACTACAAAGTAGTAGATATTTTCGTGCCGTTTCCAACGAGTATTCGTGCTAGATCAGACAGCGAGCGGTTAAAAAGTTAAGTCCAAAATGGTTGCGGCACACCTTTAGGCATTTCCAGTTTAATGTTGCTGTCCTTTTGTTTGCAACACAAATTAGAACCTTTAAATCACAGATTTACAAACAATGGAGAACTACAAAGTTGTAGCCCTATAAAAGATCTTTCCAACGCATGTTTGTACGTTGAATTTGGCCAAGCGGTTAAAGAGTTACGACAGTTTTAGTGGGCTGCATTTGTCAGATCTTTTAATGGTCAATGGTTTGTCGAATTTGTGCAATTGTCAAAACTTGGTTGTGTTAACGTCATTTTCCAAACCAAAATCGAAAGACATTAATCTAAAGTACATCCAACCTAAAATTAACAAAACTAAAATTCACCCATTTAAAATCCACTGATAAAAATCCGTTAAAAGCCATTAACCAAAAGACCACTAAAAATTTCAAATGAAACTAAAACCTTCTAAATAAACAACTTTAAAAGCTACCAAACACACTAAATACCTTCAGATAATAAAAGCTTCAAGAAAACTCTAAAAGTTTCCACAAACCCAAAAGAATTCGAGATTCCCAAGAGCCGGTGGATTCAAAATTCCTTTAGGAACCCTTAGAGCCCAATTTAGGAACACTGGTGTCGTGTCGTGTCGTGTCCTAAGTTTTAGGGAGTCCTAGGTTTTAGGGAGTCCTAGAGTCAGGAGTCCAGCCTCATCACGGACGTTTGCTATGTATAGCAACCGTGCCATAGGTCTAGTTACACTAGTCACCCAATCTTTCCCTAGGACAAGCCTAGTAAACTAGGATGTAAGGCAAACCTGCATTAGTCTAAGGGACAACTTGCATTCAGATAAGAATCATATAGCATCTTAGATGAAATCCTAAGATAATAAAATCCTCAACTTGAATTAAATAATTCCTCTTAAAACTGTTGAAACAGTCAAATCCGTCTAAGTCGGTGTCCTAGTTGAGTTAGGCATATGTAGCTTAGCTTAGGTGCACCGAACTACGTCGACTCTGATCCCAGTGAGGCTTGGGTACGTAGGCAGCTTGGATGTCTGATGGCATACCACCCGCGAGTCGGCACCACAAACAAATTGTGGTGTTTTGTATATTAATTTTCTTGTAAATGCTTAATCAAATCACTTAGGACTTTCCATGAAATTAGAATTTTAGGAGAACTTTCACTTAGATTGAATCCAGACAAATTAATAAATCAAGATACACATTTAGGATTCACATTGAAATTAGATCATAGGATGCATGTCACTTAGTTCGCACATTAACATAGAGTTGAATGAGCCATTTAAAATAAATTTAAAAGAGTTAGCTTTTGGAATCGAAGACCGATTATCGGGCAAGAATGGTGCATGTGGCGGATAACTCCCCATACCTTCCATTCTCGTAACCAGGTAGCGAGTCTAGATTTCTGGTTAATTATGGGTCCTAGATCCCACATCTAGGTGGCGACTCTGTCAGTCTCTTTCGTGTGGAATTCGGATTGCCTTAGTGATCCCAAGTTCACAGGAAAGATTAATTCAAATCAATAATAAAATGCACACGCCAATCGCGTGGATACGAGAGACCAAGAGAGAAGGCGCGGCGGCTCGCGCCCCGCCCCTCTCGCGGGATCGGGTACCACAGATGGGCCCCACTTCGAGTGAATTCTTCTTGCATTGCACTACTTACATTCAAATCCCCTCCATCGGATGATCTCAACCGTCCAATTTATGGGTCACAACATGGATGGTCATACCCCACAAATCAGCCATTGGATGAGCCAATCCGCCCAATTAGTGGGCCGCAATACAAATGGGTTGGGCCCTCAAATCATTTTTCATGGGATGATCTGAACCAATAATTTATAAAGTTATGCCTCAAAGTTATTTCCGAGAGTTATACGAACAATTCAACTTGATGATCGCAACAGAATTCGGTTGTTAAAATAACCTCCCTGAAATCCTGATTATTCCCTTGATGGGCATTTTTATGCACTGGATCGAAGTAGGCTCAACACTTATTTTTCATTACCACAATATGAGGGCCCTCCAAACGGGTCCAAGCTCTCTCTCTTGCTCAGATTCTTGTGAATAACCTTTCTCAACACTTAGCGGAAAAATACGAAAACGATTAAAAAGATTGAGAAAATATAAGAGGTGAACACAGGAATTGGAAACACCGAAGAACCAATAAAAAAACACTAACTTCTCTGTTGACTAAGGCGGAGCAAAATGGGGGTGCATGACAGAAATAACCGAAAAGATCGAGAAAACATACGAGGCGGACACGGGAATAGAAAATACTGAAAAATTGACAGATAACAAGAACACTAACTTCTTTGTTGATTAAAGCAGAGCGAAATGGGGTGTCTACACATGTCAAAGATGAATGACAGGTCAAGGTTATGGACATGCTACATATGTCTTAGTTCAATCAGGATGAGTGTTAATTGTTCTCCCATAGGAGACATGCTTTGTCTCATTTGTTTTAGTTGTTCTCTGCTTTTAGAAGACACACTTTGTCTTATTAGCACCCCTCTTTAGTGTTGCATGTTTAAGAGTCTCTCTCATAGACTATTAGTTTATTCTTTAGCTCAGGAGTATGTCTTCTAATTTTAGAGTCATCCTTTTAGTTTAGGAGTTAATCATCTAGCTATTGTTTTCTCATCTCTTATAGAGACTAGCTTAGCCTTATTAGAGCTTTACCTGCTTGGGATCTTACCATTTCATTTTCTTAGGACACTAGTTTACTTGTTTAGGGTTTCCCTTTTAGCCCTAGGGATTTTTCCCAATTGTGTTGTGTTATTTGTTCCCTTTGGGTAAAAGGGTAAAGTCATTTTAAAATTCAAAAACATCTGAAAATCAGAAAACTTCAAAAGCATCAGAAAAGTCGAATGATTTTGGGAGTGTATTAGGAAAGTCTGTTTTCGAACTACGTTGGCTTGATCATCTTTCACGGGGTACGTAGGCAGCTTGGGATCTTTATCCTAAGTCCAGTCAAATCTTTCAAAAATAAACCATCCAAACCATTTAAAAACAAAAATCTTTCAAACAAATTTTTTCAATATACTTGTTTTCAAAAAGATCTTCCTCTAGAGTTAGGAGTTTATCCTAGATGTTAGAGAGTTTTTAGAGTTTAGGAGTTTGTCCTAGAGTTAGGAGAGTCCTAGAGTTAGGAGCCTCTGTCTGGTCAGTTTGACTATGCAGTTTGTCCCATAGTCAACTGATGGCTAGAATAGGACTCATTTAGTTAGCCCATTGTTTTTCTTAGGATACAGCCTAGTTGCACATAGGATGTAGGAACCACCTGCATTCGTTTAGGGCTAAACTTGCATTTAGTTAGGGCATATAGGAAGTCCTAAAATTTATAATTCACTTCAACCAAACTAATCATCTTCATTAAGCTTTAATAACAAGTCAAGTCTTTTAGGTCGAGTCTAGTTTAGTGGTCTAGGCACAAATATGCATTGTAGCTTAGAATAGGCCACAGAACTACGTTGAAATTGATTCCAAAGAGAGGCTTGGATACGTAGGCAGCTTGGACGGTTTGGACGGCCATCCAGGTATAGATCATATTGTTGCACATTTTTTATTGTCTTAGAGTTTTATGAGTCTTTGGCTCATTACTTGCCACTATTTCTTATATAGGGACATGCTAGTGTGTTTTCTTTCTTTACCTTGAGTGTTTATTCTCTTTTGATACATCTCTTGTGCAGTTTTACTTGTTCTTTTACATTCTTTGATGTAGCATTTAACTGCTTACTATATCTCAATTACCTGCATATCTTGTCTTATTTACTTGTTTATTATATACCCGCTTAGCTGTAGTATTTACCTGTTTATTATCTCAGTTATCTGCTTATCTTATCTCGTTATATCTGCTTCTTTTTCTGTTATTACCTGCTTAGCTGTAGCTATGCATGTGTATGTTTACCACTTTCTTAGACGTGATGAGTTAGGATTAGATGTAATGAGTTAGGATATAGTGGCGATAGATATCAGGGTTACCTTATATTGGATTGACTCTAGTCTCCTCCGCCTCTTTGAGAGACTGCGGATTCTAGTGTTTATTCCAATGTCGGATGATACTGATATCAATCCTCTTTAGGACTTGGATGTTTATTTTTCTTTTGCCCATCCCCGGGTCATACATATTTAGGTAAACATTTTCTCGGGGATGATTGTTCCCATTTAACATTATTTTAGCCCAAAATTCTTTGAAAATAATTAAAATGGCATAAGAGATATAGTGCGCTCGGGCGAGTGGGGTGCCTAACACCTTCCCTACTCGTGACCTGGCACGACCCAATATTCTCTGGATTTATCCATTGCACAGAGTATATTTTATTGGTTCCTTAACCTTAATCCATGGATGGCGACTCTTTACTATTTTCAGGTACGTCTTGATTCCGGGCTTTGTCTCCGAATCAATAGGTATCTCATATATTGCCACTCATGCTATGAGGGCACCATTTCGAGAGTTCTTTAGTAGAGCTCTCCTTCACATGTGGAGATCTAAAGGGTGAAGGTGGATCCGTTCCTCAGCATTCTCAGGATCGGGGTCCACAGTCGGGTGTGGGGGGGGGTCTTCTTTTCATGCCTTTCTAAGAAAATAGGAGAACACATATTTACTCTCTATTCTTGTGCAATATATAACTACCTTAACGACTTTTCATAGTGGTCAAAGGGATTCTGCTACCCACCATCCTCTTTGAGTTTGTTAGTAGTGGATTGTGCTTAAAGTGGTATCATTTGGGTTGCCTTTTAATAGACCTCCGTTTTAGGCCTCAGTGACACCATATACTTTTTTAACCCTTTTTATGTGTGTATGGACCACATAATGAGTTGAGAGGTAATTTCATAATTTAATGCAAATAATTCTTTTTGATGTCCACAACATTGAACAAGGATCGACCGTGGAAACGAGAACTCCAGTTTTTTTACGGTATGCCGGGTGATAGTTGGTGTATGAAAAGAAACTTTCTTTTCAGTAACATCTATCTGCTCTAATAGAACTTTTGGTGTACTGATACGAGACAAGTGCTGCAAATGAAAAGAAATAAAGAGAGAGGGCTGAATTTTACTCAAGCAGTGACAAATTAACCCCCATCTAGGAGAAATTCATACCACAGCCGGTACAACACCAGTAAAACCAGTACTCTCTCCCCAACATGAACAGTGTTTGTGGGATCTTGTGTTGATGGAGATCTAAGATCAATAATTAGTGATGCTTCAAGGAGCGTAATCACTTTGCTTAAGACAAATTTCCCCCCCATCAGTAGTGTGCAAAGGGGATCCGCGAATTGCCTCCAAGTTACAATGAAGCCTTGTACGAATGTCTTACAAATGTCTGACGACGCTTTGCACAGGCGGAATCAAACCCAAAATGCCCTTTAACAATTTCAAGCCTTAGAGAAATTCACTAAAACTGTTTCTGCAGAAAAACAGTATTTAGTGCATTGTTTTGTATACAACTCAACCTTTAAAAGCAATAGAGTAGGGGATTTCAAGAGAGAATAGATCCAGCAATAAGTCACTATCAAAAGACAGATTTTCTGCTCTTTTTGTAAAGCCATAGATGTCTTTTCAATGTAAAAGGCATCCCTTCAAAGTACCCTTTAGAATGTTAAAAGCATCCCTTCAAAGTACCCTTTAAATTGGTTTGTACAGTGGCGGTTAGATCGCACCTCTTCGCGATATAACTAATTTGGATCATCCATAAAGTGTCCCTTGTCTTTGAAATCATGATTGACTATTGGGAAGCAAAAGGACACGAAGAGATTCAAATTTCGAAGTGAAAAGATGTGTCCATTTTTCTCCCAACAGATAGGTTTTCCCGCAGCCGCAGTCGACCGGATTACTCGCGGTCGCCTGGCGATATGCTTCTGGACTTTTTATTATTTCCAATCGAAAGAACCGTGGTTGACCGGGCTACCTACGGTGGACAAGCCATACCTTTCTAGAAATCATATACATTTCCAGATTCCATTCATCGGTCGACCGAACCTCCACGGTCGACCGGCCCTGTTTAATAATCTGTTTTATTTTTTCTTTTTATTTTGATAAAACACTTTCAAATATTTTGAATTGACCCAAATCATTTTGAAAATCTCTAACAATCCCCTGCTATTTTCAAAATCATAGAAAGTTTTCTCGTCAAGCTTGGAAACCTTACGTATAAATGAAGGTATCTCTCGTTTGTACCTTCATTAGTGAAAACACATCAAAGTTAGTCAGAATTGCATAGTAGATGTATCTTTGAACTAGCTATTCTATTTGACTAACCAGACATATCTCACACATAAGTTTTCATCTCATTAAGCAGTTTCAAGAGCCGACACATGTATTGGCCTTATTTATATATCTTGGTTTCATGAGTGCGCTAGAGACTAGCCAAGTCTCGTAGGAATTGGCACTACTCCCACACTCACATAGGTAGACTTATTAAGAGTGCTCTTGTAACTAAAACACTCCAGCACCTTGTTATAAGTCTATTAAGAGCCCAAGCTCGAGGACTTTGGGTAAATCTTCCCATTATGTCTATTTCCCATACTGAAAACGGCCATGGCGAACTCAAGGAGTGCAATTCTGAAGGAGGAACATGAATAAGATTAGCATAAACTTAGCATTTGTGGCACTTCTTCACGAAAGCAAAGCAAACGGCTTCCATAGTAGGCCAATAGAACCCAAGTCTCAAAATCTTTCTTGATAACATTTTCCCATTCATATGAGGTCCACAAACTCCTTCGTGGGTCTGTTCAATGAGTTCTGCAACTTTATCTTCATCAACACAAAGGAGTTGTATGCCGTCAAATGACCTTCTGTACAGCTCTTCACCGCAAATGATGAAATTAGCAGCTAACTTCTGAAGAGTCTTCCTTTCTTTGCTAGAAGCTTCTGGAGGATGTCCGTTGCCTGAAATGAGGTTTCTGATATCTGTGTATCAAGGCTTCCCATCTAGACATCTGGTTGAAATTTCTATAACATTCACGTGCGCAGGGGCTTACTGTAGTCGGATGGCTAGTGGTTGAACTTCAATTGTAGCAGAAATATCTAACATCGAGGCCAAAGTAGCCAAAACATCAGCAAAATGATTTCTGGTCCTTGACAAGTGAGTAAATGTGACGCTCCTGAATTTCTTGACCAGAGATTCCAAATACGTATTATAAGGGATCAATCTATCTTCTCGAGTTTTTCATTGTCCATTAATCTGGCAAATGATCAGGATGGAATCCCCAAACACATCAATGTCTTGAATCTGCAAAGCTAAGGCTGCCTCGAGTCCGACGATACAAGCTTCATACTCTGCCATGTTGTTGGTGCACTTAAACTGTAACTTGATAGAGATAGGAATATACTCTTTCTTTAGAGATACTAAGACTGCACCCATTCCTTGGCCACGACTGTTTACGGCTCCATCAAAGTACATTAACGACTTGGTGTTGAGAGTCTCTTCTTCAATATCCATCATCTCTTCATTAGGGAATTCAGCTTTCAGAACAACATTCTCCTCGACTGAAGCATCAGCCAATTGCTCAGCTATAACCCGCCCCTTAACTGATTTCTGAGTGACATAAGTGATGTCGAACTTAGATAATAATAATAACCACCTTGCAGTCCTTCCTGTAAGGGCGAGTTTTTCAAACAAGTACTTTAGAGGATCCATTCGTGAAAGCAGAAGAACCTTGTTTGAAAGCAAATAATGTCTAAACCTCTGGGTTGCCCAAACTAACGCTAGACAAGTCTTCTCCAAACAGTGTACTTTAATTCATACTCTAGCATCTTCTTGCTGATGTAGTAAATGGGCCTTTCTCTCTTAGACTCAGGATCCTGCTGAGCAAACATGCAACCCATTACTGTATCAGTAATCGACAAGTACAACAGCAACGGCTGGCCCGGAATGACAGGTGATAGAACAGGAGGCAAAGCTAAACACTGCTTAACCTTCTCAAACGCTTCTTGACACTCATCATTCCATTTCTTTGAGGAATTCTTCTTCAACAGCTTAAAAATGGGCTCGCACGTCATTGTTAGATGAGATATGAACCGTCTCAGATACTGAACCTTTCCAAGGAAACCTTAGATCTGCTTTTCTATCTTAGGTGGTTCCATTTCTTGAATCGCCTTGATCTTTTGTGGGTCCACCTCTATTCCTCTTTCGCTGACCATAAATCTCAAAAGTTTCCCTGATATAACACCAAATACACATTTACTTGGGTTCAGGCGAAGCTTACACTTTCGAAGAATTTCCTTAACGCAACTGTGTGCTCAAGCCGAGTCTTTCCCTTTGCGATCATGTCATCTACGTAAACCTCAACCTTTTTGTGAATCATATCATGAAGAAGAGTCGTAGCGGCTCTCTGATATGTAGCACCAGCATTTTTCAAACCAAACGGCATCTCCCTGTAGCAATAAGTACCCCACTGAGTAATGAACGATGTCTTCATCATGTCTTCAGGTGCCATCTTAATCTGATTGTGACCTGAGAACCCATCCATAAAGGATAAAAGAGCATGTCCGGTAGTGTTATCCACCAGGAGATCAATGTTTGGAAGAGGAAAGTCATCCTTAGGACTTGCCTTGTTCAGGTCTCAAAAATCGACACACATTCGAACTTTTCTGTCCTTTTTGGGCACCGTACAATATTTGCAAGCCACTCGGGATATTCGACCACTTGAATAAATTTTACTTCTAACAGCTTCTTTACCTCTTCATACACTTTCAATTCCCACTCTGTTTTGAGTTTTCGGAGTTTTTGCTTCTTTGGTTTAGCACCAAGGATTAAAGCTAAGCGATGCTAAAAAAATTTCCTCGCTTAATCCTGGCATGTCATCATATGACCAAGCAAAAACTTCCTTGAACTCTTTAAGTAAGGTGATCAATTCATTGTGCTCCTCAGGAGATAAAGTTTTGCAAATTCGAATCTCTCGAATTAAGGTTTCATCACCGATATCCACGGTCTCAATTTCCTCTTCAAGCGGTTTTGCTTGGCGACTCTCCTCCTGTTGAATCATATGTTTGATTTCAGGGGGAGTTTCGTCAGCATCCTCGTCAGAGGGGGAGTCTTGATTGTTATTGTTAAGATTATCAGATTTTAAACCAGATTCAGTAGATGAAATAGAAATAGAGACAGGAATGTACACAGAAGAAAAATCCTTTATTTCATTGAAATTTGAATCAAGTACATCAGAAGATGAATTACCCTCATCGGGGTTTACAATGAACTTTCGACTCATTTTAACAGACTCAATGGATATATTGACACCAGCGTCAACTGACTCAGAACTATGTGAGAAAACAGCATCGGATGCTTTATTAGGAATAATCTCCAGCTCAATCTCGCTAGAAAAATAAGAACCGCCACCGACCTCAGGAGAATAGTCCTCTATGGTACCTGCATCAAAAGACTCATTAGAAGAAATGGACTCTGAATCAAACTCGGAGACTGACACATACTTACGGACAGCTGACTCTTTTGAAGGGATACGATTGTACTGAAAAATAACCTGGGGTAGGACTTGAGAAGTCCAGTTAGTCAAAGGTTCCTCAGCCGGGGTGATAAGGCGAGTTAGGTCTAGTATCAGTAGGCTCCTGTCAATCATGGCCACAGTCTGTGACTCCTCATGAAATAGTGAACTCAGAATGCTCGGCTCTATGTGTTTTGCTCAATCAGTGTCCGACTCAATTTTTGTGATTTGCATACCCATTGGCTCATCTTCTAGCTCAAGATCAAAGAAAATCTCGAACCCCGGAAGCATCTGTCCTGTATTCTCATCCAACCAAATCTCAGTAAAGCCACAGAAAGGAAAGGTCGCGCCTTCTTTTCGGAATCAGTCATTCATTGTCAAATCAATTGGTGCCATTGGTAATCCTAAGCCACGACGACAGTTTTCTGCCCATTTCAGCATTGACTGTTTCATCTCTCTGACTTCTTTCTTTGTGGATTTGTACCCCAACCCGAATAGACCGTTGAATGTTTCGAACACTGAAAACTCAGTCAGACCCTGATGATATTTGCCTAACCCGTCACCTGGTATGTACCCTTGTCGGCGAATCATCTTGACGACATTCGAATTCGTGCTGGTTAGGAAACAAATTTCCTCGTTCATAGCTTCTTCAACAGTGATTGAAGTCACTTCTAATGAAAACCCAGTCAAGCTTACATCTTTGGTCTTTCCCGCAGTCAAGTCTTGAGTAATTTGCCCTATCTCAAGATCTGGATCCCCCTTTACAGTTATCACTATGCTCCTGCGAACTAACTTCAGCTTTTGGTGAAGAGTAGACGGAACAACCCCGACCTTGTGCATCCACGGACGACCAAGTAACAGTAGGAATGATGCCTTAATATCTAAGACTTGGAATTCTATCTCAAAGTCTTCTCCTCTGATCTGTATCTCACTGACCAGAGTCCTGATTACATCTCTGCAAGTACCATCATATGCCAGAATACCCTGCTCAGATGGAATAAAGCTCTAAGGACCGAACCCTAGGGTTGTTGCGGTGCTTAACGGGCAAACATTTAGTGCAGAGCCATTGTCAACCAACACCTTTGACACCTTCTTCTTATTACAAATGACTGTAAGTTTAAGAGGTTTGGTATGGTTGCGGCCCTCAGGAGGTAAATCGTCATCAGTAAATGACAAAGTCTTTGCTTCTCTAGCCATGCCCACAAGACTGCCAAGCTCGTCGGGTGTGGTGTTAACAGAGACTTGTGCTGCATTAAGCTCTCGAAGGACTAGCTTCCTGTGCTTTGATGAGGCCATGAGTAAACCCATACTGAGATATTAGCCTGAGTCTTTTTCAGCTGCTTTAACAAGCTCTCATCTTCTTCGTCTGTATTCATCTTATTCTGCCTTTGATTTTCTGTGTTTCTTGCAACCTCTGCTGGATTTTCTACGCTCAATTCCAGAGGTTTGAATACTCGCCCACCTCTGGTCATGTGACGCATCTCCTCACATTGATCGTCTAGCAGCAGCAGTTCATCTTCGTCCATTCTGAAAACATATGGTGTATTGCTGACGTTTTCCTCTTCAAAGTCTTCCATCCTTAGAACATAGGTAGCTTTCTTTGTTTTTTCCATACCAACATTCTGAAGCGCATAAGACTGGGATGAATATGACTCAGCAAGCTCAGCTTCGTCAAATGACAGCACATAAGGCTCTTTTTCTTTGAATTCCTTGAGCTCTTCCTCGTCAAACTTCAAAACATATGTTTTGTCTGACGTGATAGCGTAAATGAGAGCAGAGAGATCAAGGATGAGCTCATATACAAAGATGGCATTAGTAGTAGGAGGAGCAACAACACGATGGTTGGGAAGAGGATTCTAAGTGATATTCGGTCTTTCAACTGCAAGTTAACCCTTATCGATCATGTTTTGAATTGCGTGCTTCAAAGCCAAACAGTTCTCAGTCAAATGTTCCGGACCTCTGTGATATTCACAGTATTGATCCCTTCTCCAGCTTGCAGGTAGTAGACTAGGTGCAGGTTTGATATTTGGAAGTCTGATCTTCTTGTCTCTGATCAATTTCTTAAGTATCATGGGCAATGGATATGGTAACAGGTCAAACTATCTGAACTGCTTCTTCACCACTGGTCTAACAACTTCCGCAACAGGCTTGGCCATAGGTCTGGTATAACTGACTGCATGAACTTCTTTTGGTTGGATCATAGGTCTCTTCCCTTCTCGGACATCAGATAGAGTCTTGGCTCTAAGGCCCTTGGCAATAGCATCCTCGGTCTGGGTGCCAGTCTTGATCAAATGATCAAAATTCTGGTAGTGTTGCGGTTCCATGAAGTAAAAGTACTGTGGAGACAAGCTCTTGAGGACTAACTTTATCTGGTCCTCTTCTGACATTCTCTGGCTCAATTGGGCAGACTTGCGCCTCCAACGCCTGATGAATAAAGTGAAAGTCTCTTGAGGACCCTGCTTCAGCTGTTTAAGATCTCTCTTAGTGACTTCGATACCTTCTTCCATGGAGAATTGTTCAACAAACATGTTAGAGATTTCTTCCAGAGTTCTAACCTCTTCGGGCTTCAACCTCAAAAACCATCTTTTGGCCACCCCTGTAAGAGACATGGGAAATAGTTGGGCCATCTGCTCTCGATTCAGACCATGCTTCTGAGAAAGAGTCATGAACCACATGACGTGGTTTCTTGGACACCCAGTTCCATCATATTTATCATAGTCTGGTGCCTTAAACTTAGGTAGGAATATAGCACCGGGGGATATCAGGAATTCAGAAATATCGAACCCCTTGGACCCTTGAACCTTCATGCTCTCGATATCACGAGCCATCTTCTCATACATACCAAACAACTCTTTTTCCTTGTTCATCTGTGGAGTATCATACTCTTCGGCATATTGCTCCTCGTCCAGATCAATCTCTACAGAAGGGATGACAGGTCTAGCGAGGTTAGGAAATACGGCCGGAGGAGGTCGAATGGCAGGATCTTTAGAAGTATAGACTTTTTCAGTATTCTGATTTTTCAGATGAGTCACTTCATCTTTCAGTCCTGCTATATCTCGACACATATTTCTCAACATTTCTTGTATAGCTATCATGGGGTCCACTGGATCAGCCATTGTGTTAGGAGTAGGTTGAATAGGAGAAAGTGCTCCCTGGAAATTTGACAAAGGTAATATTGGAGAAGTAAATGAAACGGGCGACAAAGATTGTCTGCTCAGGCGGGAATCAGAAGACTGACGGGACGAGGTTGGTTTTGAGATGGTAGTTTTCTTGGGAGCTATGACTGCTCGCCTTTATAATCCTGAGATGGAAGTATAAACACTAGATTAAAACATTGATAATTGGAACAAAATATTCTGGTCAAATAGAGATAAGATAAAACTCAGACACATTTAATTTTGAAGAAATTAAAATGATAATTTCATGAAAAAGAATCTTCAAGGCTCTCCAATCCGAGCTCTCTTGCCCGCGAACTTTTTCGATAATTCCCCACATTGGACCTTATATGTTAAGGCAAATCTCTTTTCCACGACTTTATTTCTCCAAGCAGCTACAATGATCCTCATGAGATCAGGAGACAGTTTTTCACAAGGAGGAGGTGTTACAGTTCCGGGAGGACATGAATATCCCGTGATCTGATGAAGCAAACGGGTTGGTGCATCAAATGTTGACTTTTCTAAACCCATGAGATATACAAATGGATATGGGTAGGTGCTAGTGATAACTTGTAAGCACGGATGACTCACACAGCGACACTGATTTTCTTCCAGGTGTTGTAACCAATTATGCCACTCATCAATGGATTGCGGTTGGTTGGCCATTGGTTGCCAGGATGGAAAATCCTTCAGGGTGTACTTGTCGTGGCTTGGTGGCCGGAGGATAGTGAATTTTTCACAAAGCCACTCGTATAACAATATGACACACCCATAGAAACTATTTTGAACCTTTTGATGATCAATGCGGTCTAGTCCAGAAAAAGTTTCTGCCAGCATAGTAGGAACATAATTCCTTCCTTCGTTAATTTGGTCTACTATACCAAGCAAAGCCAACGGGGCAGCACGGGAGTCTCCACGAATGACATGACGTGCAAGAACTCCAAAGATTAAGGCGTTACACCGACAATTCTGAAAACGAGAGTTAGCAGGGTCGAAGTTTTTGGAA
The DNA here is from genome assembly GCF_043159265.1 of Tasmannia lanceolata. Taxonomy (NCBI): domain Eukaryota; kingdom Viridiplantae; phylum Streptophyta; class Magnoliopsida; order Canellales; family Winteraceae; genus Tasmannia; species Tasmannia lanceolata. The sequence continues at coordinate 27,097,092 of NW_027518684.1, read as the reverse complement.
AAGAGTACAATGAGATCATAAACTTCCACGTATGTGCCCTTGAAACAAGGTAGAGCATCAACGATACCATTTTTGAATAGCTCACAGAAGAGGAAATTAGGGAAGTCTATGCTCGTAGGTCGAACCCAGAGTCCTTCAGGTGGGATCTCTAGCAAGGCACACCAACCTTCGAAGATTGGACAGAGTTCAAAGGGACCAAATCGAAAAATGTGAAAGGTGGGATCCCAAAGTTTTGCAGCTACTTGGAGAAATTTCCAATTCACACTGAATATGCTCAAATGATTGAATGTGCTCATAAATCGATCAATCATGCTCCTCTCATGCTCACGCGGGAGAGCTTTGGTAACCTCACTTATCCAATCCTTCAATACATTGTTCGACATGATTAAACACCAGACATAGAGATAGGATATGATTATGAGAAAATGGAGATAATTTGGTATAAATAAATGACAAGGATAAATTTAATGATCAATCACATGGGAAGGATACAATTGATGACATAGAATTTTTTATCAATGATCAAAGATGGTCAGCAGATCAGAAAGACAGACCATGGCCATAAAATGACAGAAGTAAGTCATAGATCAGGTCTAAATCTGACAATGGATACCAACAGCTGTACACTCAAAGTGATTGATATTCACAGACCATGGCCATAAAGACAGCGGGCGAGCCATCGACCAGATCTAAGGCAAAGCAGACAAACAGGCCAGAGTCTAACCTAATGGGTAATGTACACAATATGGGTATATGACACGACAATAGGATGGGTACACAATCAGAGAGTAACATATACATGGCATGAATCTATGACACAACAAAAGAATGGATACATAATCCAAAGGAGAATAAATAGACTGTGGCCATGAGAGTGACAAGCACATGTCGTCAATCGAATGAATCTAAAAGAATGTAAATATGATTGATTGAACCAGAATCCCCCACTAGAAATGGGTTCTAGTCTAATCAACAGACAGAAAAGGATATATACAAAAGATCTGTATAACTTGAGAACAAAAAGACAGGTTATGGTCACAACAATGGCAAAAGAAATGCCACCAACCATATCGAAAGAATGTGAATAGGATGAATTAGACAAGGAATACCCACTGAAAATGGGTCATAATCTAAACGATTGACTCAACAAATAGGGTATGTATAAGAAGATGACAAAACTGTATATCGACTCAGCAAATAAGACAAGTACAAAGGAACGACACAACTGTATACTCAAGAAGCAGATCATAGACCATGGTCAAGATAACGGCCAGGGAAAATTATTGACTAGGTTAGAGGACTAGAGGATGAAAGAATATAGCTAATAGTTAGACCCGAAAATTTTACTGATAGACAAGTCCTGGTCTAATAGCTATCACAAGGAGTGATTAGGTTCACAGATTTTAAGTGAAGCGGATAACGAGGAATCAAGAAATGGACCATAGTCATACAAGGTGGTGAACAAGAACCATAAGCCAGATCCAAAACTGAAAAGCGAACAAACTCTAATCGGTGATAATAGACCAGAAAACCTCAATAGAAAGTAGGCCCCGATCTGACAAAACGGATATAAATCCGAGATACAAGAATAATCATATAATAAAGATAACAAGGTAGACCGCGATCTGGATGATGACCATGCAGGAGCAGGGGTCATCGACCGTGTCTGAAAGAATGGTATGACTGAAATAGATAAAGAAACCTATTCGAGAAGATAGGTCATAATCTAAGAATAATGCACTATACACACACATATATACATATATACAACCTGACCAGGGGCACCGGCCCTGATCTAATCTAGCGGAGTCAAGAAAGTTTCGACTCGAGACAGACTAGTGAGTGTACTAGGACCATGTTGTAGCCACGCAAGGTGAGCTACCCTAGTCTACAATTAAGACAAGGCTCCTAACTCTAGGCTTCGCATGGTCGTCCCTATATGAATGCAATATATACATATATAAACACGGGTACTTCCTAGTTGGATTTCACTAAGTCAGAAAGTATATATATAATATATTAAACAAAGTAGGGCACCAGACTCAATCTATCGGGTGTGAACCATACTTAATATGTATAACAAAAGTACGCCCAATGTCTACGGCTGCAGCACCGGTGCATAGCTTGAAAATAGATACAACAGCACCATCAGGGTAATGACATCCCATCTGATATGCATTGAATCTATCCGTGGAACCATAATAATGAAAAATAATAAAAGAAATAAAGAATATGATAATGCATGTTGTGCAGTATGTGATTCCCTTGTTTGATTTATGCACCTATCTGGTGCCCCTGGATTCTAAGCGAAAGAGTTCCCATTTAACCTGATTTTTGCCCAATTTTTTTCAAAATTAATAAAAATAGCATATTTACAGAGTTAGGCAATGTTTCAAGAACTCCCCAGCAGAGTCGCCAGCCTGTGGACCCCGATCCTGAGGACGAGTACCGAAGACACGAGATCCCCTGCAATCCTCAAAAATCTCCACAATGTGAAGGAGGGCTCTACCAAGGAACTCTCGAAATGATGCCACCCTCATAGCATAGCACGAGTGGCGATACAAAATGAATGAGATACTTCTTGATTCAGAATCAGGGTTCGAAACCAAGACGTACTAAAAAAAATAACTCAGAGTCGCCATCCATGGATACGCCAAGGAACCAAAAACAAATGCTTTGCTTGCAACGGATAACCAGAGATACAAAAGGTCCGTGTCTGATTAAGAATGGAGAAGGTCCGAAGAGCACTCCCAATTCGTCCGAGTATAAGCACTTGGTCTCTTATGCCATTTATTTTATTAACCTTGAAGAGTTTTGGGCAAAAATCATGTCAAATGGGAACAAATATCCCCGAGTGGACGTCTACCTAAACATGTATGACCCGAGGATAAAATAATAAGCATGTACAAAATAAATAGAAGAAGTGTCGCCTAATCACAGCTAGGTTAAGAGTGTCATGCCTAATGGGTCTCTTAGTTCTGGTGGACAAAGACATGCATGCTACAAGTAAAGGTATAAGGCCTGCACAAGAAATTAAGAAAACACATGCAATATAACCTGATACCACACACGACGCAACACAACAAATCCTAAACTCTAAACGATTTCGTCCGATTCTTTTGATGGTCTGGTATTCGTCCAAAGCTGCCTACATATCCCCGCTTCCACGAGAATCAAAGCAACGTAGTTCTTTGCGCCTATTCTAAACTATGATGCCTAAGACATCTAGACCTCTATCCTAGACTTGATCTAAAAGACGGACTAGTTATTAAAGCTTCTTGTGCGATTATTTAAATTCTAGTGGATTGTGGATTTTAGAACACCCTATATGCCCTAACTAAATGCAGGTTAGCCTTAAGCTAATGCAGGTGGTTCCTACAACCTATGTGTAACTATGTTGTGTATCCTAAGGAAAATAATGGGATCACTAACGCATCCTAGACCTAGCCATCAGTCGGCGACGCGAATCGCCAACTGACCGGACGGAGGTGTAACAAACTCCTAACTCTAACACAAATACAAACAAAACACACACCACATCAAAGACAAACTCCTAACTCTAAAAACTATCTAGGACAAACTCCTAACTCTAGAGGAAGATATTGTTGAAAATAAGGTTTTAAAAGATTTTTGTTTTTTTAAAGAATTCAAATGATTTATTTACAAAGTTTGGCTGGAGTTGGGATAAAGATCCCAAGCTGCACTACGTACCTCATGGAAGAGGATCAAACCAACATAGTTTGAATTCAAACTCTCCTACTACGCTCATAAAATTCAACACCTTAGATTTTTTAAGGTTTTTGATGTTTTTGGTTCTCAAATGTTTCTGATGTTTTTGGAGTTAAAAGTTTTTCCAATATTTTTTGGATTTTTAAATGATTTCAATGCTCTTGGGAAATCTTTCAATAAACATCAGTCACTGATTGATGATCCTCATAAAATTGAGCAAAATAAGCTGCAAGACAAATGAAATATGATAGAACCAGTGCTTGAAAGGTGGATACTTTGTAAAGATAAACTGACTGATGTACGTATTTCAAGATAGTGATTTTAATCAGCAACAATTAATGACCATCACTCAGCCAGGTAGAATAATTTGCAGATGCATGTGATTATATATATATATATATATATATATATATATATATATATATATATATATATATCAGGGCAAATATATAAGCATGCAACATCTTGTATGTGCTATGGCAAAGTGATGGTTTGAAATCTTAGTTGGGCAACCAAGAGGGGGGTGAATTGGTTGGGTATAAAAAATTTTACTCTCTTAAAACCCTTTTTAAAAAGTTTACTAACACTTGTTAATTAATCTTTGGTTAATAGAGGTTAGCAAAAATAAAGGTAGAAGAAAGAACAACCACAAAGCAAATAAGAAAAGGGGAAGAGTAATAGAAGAGATACCACACAAAGATTTATAATGGTTTGGTCTTATAACTCCAAGACCTACTCCACTCTTCACAAGTTTGTGTCTTTGAGGGAATCCACTAAAAGTATGATTCTTGAAACAACTAAGAAGGCTCCGTGTCTTCAACACTCGTCCACGAAGATGGCTCCGCGTCTCCGAGCACTCGCCAATTTCAAGGGGTTTAATATTGGTGCCCTTTCCACCTTTACAATGATTTTCAAATTACAATGTGTGAATGCCTTCTCTTAAAGCTAATACACCACTTCAATACACGAAATCTTCTCCAAATGGTTTGCAAGTGAACTTGATGAGAACTTCTCTAAAGATGGGATTGGAAGTGAACTTGGGAGATCTTCAAAGATGTTGAAGGCAAGTGAGCTTGAGTGATTCTTCTTCAAATAGATTGCAAGTAGGCTAAAGAAAATCTTCTTCAAGGTAGATTGATCTTCTCTAAGGTTCAACTTGATTTGTCTTTGTCCTTCTTGGTTGACGGATCTTCACTTTGCCTTTGATCGCCATGTTCTACCTTGTTGTCGATATTGGTACTCTAAATTTTCTGTATAAGCTTATCATGGTAAAATCATTAGTACCAACCTACTTCGATCAATGTGGGTTTGTTGTCATCAAAACAATGAGTAGGGCTACACATGGGAACCCTTGGGCTAACATTCTCCCCCTTTTTGATGATGACAAACTCATATTGATCGGGGCAAGGAGCTTCCCTAAATGGAATGATAAAAGCATAATATGATCCCCCTCAATTATAGATCCATTTTACTTTCCATTACAAAGTTATATGATTGCAATTTTAAGATTATCATTAAGGTATATGAAATAACATTTGTAAGCAAGTACAGGCACAAACTCCCCCTGAATCATATGAATGTAAGCTCCCCCTCAAATTATGCTATCAATAATGATGTAGCACATAAATTGGGTAGCATGTTACTGTTTTTCTCCCCCTTTTGGCATCACCAAAAAGGGAAATCCTCAAGATACATATATATATATATATATATATATATATATATATATGAAAAGAACACACATATGACATAGCCCTGGTTTAGATGCCGGCAAGTTGCCGAATGAGTTAGGTGGATTAATTAAGGGTGAAGGTACGACCTCCCTCTTAGGATCTAAAAGGGCTAATGGCACCAATTGATTGGCTTTTAAAAATTAGGGTTACCATCTTGACCATGAAGTCATTTACCAAACAAGGGTGATAATAGATAGGTAGATAAAGATATACCAACATGCATGAGAATCCATCACAAGCCAAGCAACATCCATACACATAAGTAATGAAATCCATGGGAATCCATCAAGTCACAACTTTTATTTATTTTTTAATAGAAGTCATAATCCATTGATCAATGAAGGATAGAAGATAGATCAAATTAAACAACCAAATGATTCATTCATTCCATTTAACCTTTTGAGTACATGAACCATATAGCAAAAGACCACAAGCATAGCAAAAGTCACATGGGTGAGGTCCATAGACCAAGACAGCAATACCATACTCAAGCTCCACCCATGGCCATACAAAAACAAACTAACACACAAACTATCCTAGTGACAAGTAGAAAGCAAATGCATCATAACCACATAGAAAGCAAACGAGTCTTAAACACATAGTCAAAGCAAACTAGGCCTAAGTAGATGCAAAAGGAACTCGAAGTCATGATCAAGGCAGAGCTACTCGGCAGGTGGGGGTGAATCTCTCCAACCCATACGACGCTCAAAGTAGTCAAACCGCTTATCAACATGTCGCTGAAAGGCCATGAGATCGCGATAAGTAATAGGCCTGTCCAGAGGATCCATCTGAGGAGCATCAGGCTGCTCACTTCCAACTGCTGCAACTGCGCCTTCTTCTTCACTTTCTTCCTCCCCATCTCCAGCTTCTTCATCTTCTTCTTCTTTGCCTTCTTCTTCCTCTTCATCCTCTTCTTCGTCACTAAGGCGAGGGTGATCTTGCACTACTCGCTCCATCATATCAGGATTCATTTTCATTTTCCTGATAGTAGTCTTGTCGATTTTCTTAGCAGATTGCTCTTTCAATTCGCCTACTACGGAGACACCAAAGTGAGTTAGGATTTTGGTGATAACCATGCCATAGGGCAAGGATGTCCCAGTCCTCAGAGGAGCAGCCTTTAAGTGGCTGAATATGATATAGCCCAAATTCATAGGAGCGCCAGTCATCAGGCACCATATGACAAAAGCATCAAAGGGCCTCACTTCATTCTTCGTACCCCCTCTAGGGAGAATTGTGTTGACAATGATATTATGCAGGACCCTTGCCTTGGGCATCAAATCATGAGCCTGAACTATCCCGTCAGGGATGTAACATCTACAGATTGTCCGATACACCTCTTTACGTGTGGTCCCACGCTCCTCAATCTCATCAGTATGCCAGAAATATATCATAGGGCCAGTTGCAGGAACTCCTAAGATCTCACAAAATGCGGCGAATGTGAGTTCAATCGATGTAGATTTTACAGCAGATTTCAATTGCCATTTATCAACTGAAGCATCTAATTGAGCATAGAAGACTTTGCACAGAGTAGGGTAAATAGGTTCATTGATTTGAAGAAATGGAGACCACTCCAAGGTATCAAAGCATGATCTAATGCGATAAGCAGTAAGAGCCTCAAAATCCTCATATCTACCAGAGACGACCTTTCTTAGAGCCATTTCCTCAAATATTCCTAGAGCTCGCTGATTCTAAATGCCAAAATGCGCGGATGATAGTCCAGATCTTGGTCCAGGTGGCCGTTGAGAGCGAGAACCACTTTCTTCGTCAACGTCTGCAAACCGCATGTTGGAAGGCATGTTAGGGTTTCTAGTGGTTTGAGGGTTTCAAGACATTGTTACAAGATTTTCAAGAGAGATCAAAGAAGGATGGAGTAAAACTAGGGATTGAAGATGGATAAGATGAATAATACAACGAACCCCACAAAATCAACAGGATTTGAAGTTAAATCCACGGATTTGTTTTTGCCAGAAGAAAAGAAAATCAAGAAAAGAGCAAGGAAATGAGGAGGCTCAAGAGTTTTGACAATATTTTCCCCAAACTTTGAAGTTTGAAACAAAAGCAAGGAAAATCAAGGAGATCTAGGTGGAGAGATGAGAGTTTAGGCAAGAGAGAGGAGTGTTAGGGTTTAGAAGTGGAGAAAATCAGATTTTGGATTGAAGCCTACAAGAATGGAATGGGGTTTTAGGCAAGGAGTAGATGGGCTAGGTTTGAAGTGAAAGAGAGTGAAGGGGATGAGAAACAAAGCACTAAATATGGATTAAATACATGTCCTAATAGGACAAAAAAATACCCCAAAACACCCAAAAAACGGAGCACGCGTCCTCCTGTTTTTATGTTCTGGTTGTTACCAGACATCTGCCTAGACGTCTGGATGCCCAAATCAGAACCCATCTTGATTTTGGTTTTTCGTTTAATTTTTAGCATTTTGTCTTCAACAAACCTCCCTAAAATACATCATATTTGTAGGTTTTGCATTGATTTTGACTTGGTTGGAAAATTTTAAAAATGGTGTATGTTGGAGAAGGTTGAAGTGTTGGAATTGAGAGATTTGAAGTGAAATTTGATCAACACTTAGATGGGTGAGTTGGATAAGTTTGAGTGTGGCCACAACTGATATACAACTTAGGGGGTGTGTTTAGATGATAGAATTCAATCCACGTAGCAAAATTCTCATTTTGGGTGCATGGAGGGATTGTTGAGAGTTTTTAACCAAAAATGAAATTTTTTGTGAATCCATTGAATTTGATGGGTTTCAATTATTTTAAAAGCCTCTTGGAGGTACAAACATCACATCATACAAAGTTATATCAAACACACAAGGCAAGGAAAGCAAATTTGATCTCAAAGTTTTTTTTTTTTTGTTACTTAGCCATTTCTTTCACTTGATCTCCACTCCAAATGTTTAAGGCACTTCTTAGATCACACATCCTCTCTTCACTTAGAGGTTTTGTGAAGACATCAGCAAGTTAGACTTCAGTATTGATGTATTCCAAGCATATGTCTCCCTTAAGTGCATGATCTCTTATGAAATTGTGCCTTATTTCAATGTGTTTTGTTCTTGAGTGTTGTATGGGGTTTTTGTCAAATTGATAGCACTAGTGTTGTCACACATGATGGGAATATTTTTAAGCTTTATGCCATAATCCATCAATGTGTTCTTCATCCAAAGGACTTGAGCACAACAAGCCCCTGCAGCCACATATTCAGCTTCAGTTGTGGAGGTGGCTACGGAGTTTTGTTTCTTACTAAACCATGAGATAAGTGATTTTCCAAGAAACTGGCAAGTCCCACTAGTGCTCTTTCTATCAATCCTACACCCAGCAAAGTCGGCATCTGAATACCCAGTGAGCTTGAATTTACTAGTCCTTTCATACCACAAGACAAGACTTTGGGTGCCTTTAAGATATTTGAAGATTCTAGGTGAGACTCCTTTGGAGCAGATTGAAACCTTGCACATAGACGACACTAAACATAATGTCTGGCCTACTGGCAGTTAAGTAGAGGAGACTACCTATCATACCCCTATTCATTTTCTCATCCACGGCTTTTTCAAATTCATCTTTATCTAGTTTAGTTGTGCACTCATGGGTGTTCTCATGATTTTGCAATTATCCATTCCAATTTTTTTGATAAGTTCTTTTGTGTATTTTTCTTGATGTACAAATATACCATTTTTGAGTTATTTAATTTGCAATCCTAGAAAGTAGTTTAACTCACCCATCATGCTCATTTCAAATTCATTTTTCATTAAGTTTGCAAACTCATCACACAAAGATTCATTTGAGGATCCAAATATAGTATCATCCACATAGATTTGCACAATTAGAATATCTTCATCTTTTCTTCTAATAAATAATGTTTTATCTACTTTACCCATCTCAAATCCTTTTTCAACAAGGAATGTACTGAGCCTCTCATACCAAGCCCTAGGGGCTTGCTTTAGACCATATAATGCCTTATCTATTTTGAATACATGGTATGGATACTTATAGTTTTCAAACCCAGGCGGCTGCTCAACATACACTTCCTCCTTTATGTAGCCATTTAAGAAGGCACTTTTGACATCCATTTGAAATAATTTAAAACCATTATGACTTGCATATGCCAAGAGCATCCTTCTGGCTTCTCATCGGGCCACAGGAGCAAAAGTTTCTTCATAATCAATGCCCTCCTCCTGATTATATCCTTAGGCTACTAGTCTAGCTTTGTTTCTAATGATAGTTCCATGTTCATCAAGTTTGTTTCTATAGACCCATCTTGTTCCTATGACATGGTGATCACTAGGTCTAGGCACTAATTTCTAAACTTTATTTCTCTCAAATTGGTCAAGCTCTTCTTGCATTGCCATCATCCAAAATTCATCCTTTTCAGTTTCATTGATAGACTTTGGTTCAATCTCAGATAAGAATGCCATATTAGCACTCATATTTCTATAGTATGATCTTGTTCTAACAGGTTGTGAGGCATCTCCTAAGATTTGAGTTTCAGGGTGATCAGCTAAGATTCTTTTTTCCTTAGGTAGGTTCACACTTTGTTCTTCTTCTTCCCTTGATTCAACATCTATGACTTGTTCCATAGGAGGAATGGAGGATATTTCTATTGGTCTCACAATAGGCTCATCTTCATGTAACATCTCTACTTGAGATGGCTCTCTTTCATCAAACGTTACATGAACGGATTCCTCAACAATTAAGGATCTTCTATTGAATACTCTATATGCTTTACTATGTGTTGAGTATCCTACAAATATCCCCTCATCTGTCTTAGGGTCAAATTTATGCAAATTATCCTTGATATTAAGAAGGAAACATTTACAACCAAACACTCTAAGGTAATCAAGGTTGGGTTTTTTACCTTTCCACATTTCATAGGGAGTCTTTTTAGTTGAGGGCCTCAAATAGACTCTATTCATAATATGACATGCAGTGTTTACAGCTTCGGCCCAAAAATATCTAGGGATGTTACTTTCATTTAACATTGTCCTAGCCATTTCTTGAATAGTTCTATTTCTTGTTTCGGCTTCTCCGTTTTGTTGAGGTGTTCTAGGTGCAGAAAAGTTATGATAGATTCCATTCTTAGTACAATATTGTTCAAAATGACAGTTTTCAAATTTAGTGCCATGATCACTTCTAATTTGTGCAATTGCAATACCTAGTTCATTTTGTATTCTATTGGCTAATTTAAAAAACATATCAAAAGGTTCATCTTTATGAGAAAGAAATAACACCCAAGTATATCTAGTGAAATCATCAATAATCACATATACATATCTTCTTCCACCTGGGCTACTAGTTTTCATTGGTCCAAAGAGATCCATATGTAATAGCTCAAGTGGATAAGAAGTAGAGACAATGTTCTTAGGTGTGAAAGATGTTTTGATTTGTTTACCCATTTGACATGCTTTACAAATGTGATCTTTAACATACTTGATTTTGGGTAAACCAATCACAGCATCTCTAGATGAGATTTTAGAAATTAATTCCATGCTAGCATGACCTAATCTTCTATGCCATAGCCATGAGTTTTCACCAATGGCGGAAAGACATTTTACATTTTGAGCTTTTAGGTCATCTAAGCTTATGATGTACACATTTCCATTCCTATTTCTTTTAAATTGGATATCACCATTTGATTTATTCTCAACTATGCATGTATCTTGTTCAAATATAACTCTATGTCCACTATCACATAGTTGACTAATACTAATCAAGTTATGTGACAAAACATCAACAAGTAAAACATCGTGGATAGGGGATTTAGAGTTACCTATGGTTCCTTGACCTATGACTTTTCCTTTTTTATCATCTCCAAAGGTAACCAATCCACTATTCTTGATAGAGAGAGACTCAAAATGAGATAAATTTCCGGTCTTATGTCTTGAGTATCCACTATCAAGGTACCACTTGTCTTGCTTGGTTTGGCTCCTCAAGCACACCTACATTTATATTCTTCATTAGTTCATTTCTTAGGAAACCGAACTTTCTTAATCCTAATTTGACTAATCTCATCCAAAGAACCTTTCTTTACCCACACATACTTAGGATTATTAGCATACATACAAGCAAATTTATAATGACCATGCAAGCCACAATCATTGCACACAATACTACTAGAAGATGAGGAAGAGGGTCTTCCTTTTCCAAAGTTGGATTGAAGTCTTTTGGGACTTTGATAATCATCATATCCAAGTCCAACTTTGTTCAAGGACCGTTTTCCTATGCCAAGTAGTTGGTTTAGAGTTGATGTACCTCTATCAAATTTATCAAAAGAAACATAAAGATCATCATATTTTGCACTTAACTCCTTATATTCATGTGTCATTTTCTCAATTTCAACATGCAATTTTTTGTTTTTCAAACTAAGTGAATCATTCATTTCTCTAAGCTCATCATTCTCAAAGCTCATGGTCTCATTTTCATTTGAAATGTATTCATGGTCCTTTTGTAACCAACCAAACTCTTTAGTAATGCTAGCAAGAGAGTTTTTAAGAGATTGATTTTTTAACATTTGAGCTTTCAATTCTTTATGCAATTCTTGAAAAGCATTATACAATTCATCATACTTAATATCATTAGAATCATTAACATTGGAATCTAGTATTACCTTATTGTCATTTGTAGAGGCCATGAAACATACATTACAACTTTCTCCTTCCGGTTCATCTTCGGATTCTTCACTCATCTCACGTTCATTCCATGTTGCTGCCATTCCTTTCTTCTTTTCCCTTCTCTTGAAGTTCTCATTTTGTGGAGGAGCTTTGTTGAGTGGGCAATCCGGCCTCAAGTGTCCAACCTTCTTGCATTTAAAGCATCTCGGTTGTCCTTCATTTTCTTCTTTCTTTTTGAAGGGTCGAGGATATTTTCTCACATTCTTGTTCCTCTTCAAGAATTTGTTGAACTTTCTAGTCATCATGGCAATCTCCTCATTATCTCCTTCGCTTTCTTCTTCGGTACCTGAGTCAACATTCAAAGCAAGTCATTTTCCCTTTTTGTTTTCACTTTGGTTCTCATTTGTTTTAAATATCATCTCATGTGTAGTGAGTGATCCTATCAATTCTTCTAGACTTAGTGTTGTTAAATCTTTAGATTCCGTTATAGCGGTTGATTTTGCTTCCCAAGTTTTTTTAGGTAGTGACCTAAGGACTTTTGCTACTAGTTCCTTGTTTGAAAATTATTTTTCAAGTCCTTTTAGCTCATTTGTCAAGTTTGAAAACCTAGTATACATTTTTGCTATAGTCTCATTAGGTTGCATTTCAAAGAGTTCATATTCCCTAAACATGTAGTTTAATTTTGATTATTTTACTTGACTTGTTCCCTCATGTGTTATCTCTATAAGATCCCATATTTCCTTAGTTGTTTTAAGGTTTGTTACCCTATTAAATTCCTCCGGTGACAAAGCACAAATCAAGGCATTCATAGTCTTAGCATTTACGTTTGAAGCTTGTTGTTCACCTTCGGTCCATTCTTCTAAAGCTTTGGTAGGTCATATCCATTTTGAACACTCTTCCAAATTTGAAAATCTTGTTGTAAAAATACTTTCATTCTAGCTTTCCAATATCCATAGTTTATTCCATTGAAATAGGGTGGTCTAGTGGTTGATTGTCCTTCTTGTTGTTGAGGGAAGGTTGCCATAGTTAGTGATCTTTTACTCTAACCGGTTAAGGCAATCCTAGAGTTCTAGCTTTGATACCAAATGAAATCCTAGTTGGGCAACCACGAGGGGGGTGAATTGGTTGGGTATTAAAAATTTACTCTTTTAAAACCCTTTTAAAAATTTTACTAACACTTGTTAATTAATCTTTGGTTAATAGTGGTTAGCAAAAATAAAGGTAGAAGAAAGAACAACTACAAAGCAAAAAAGAAAAGGGGAAGAGTAATAGAAGAGATACCACACAAAGATTTATAGTGGTTCGGTCTTATAACTCCAAGACCTACTCCACTCTTCTCAAGTTTGTGTCCTTGAGGGAATCCACTAAAAGTATGATTCTTGATACAACTAAGAAGGCTTCGCGTCTTCAACACTCGCCCACGAAGATGGCTCCGCATCTCCGAGCACTCTCCAATTTCAAAGGGTTTAATATTGGTATCCTTTCCACCTTTACAATGATTTTCAAATTACAATGTGTGAATGCCTTCTCTTAAAGCTAATACACCACTTCAATACACGAAATCTTCTCCAAATGGTTTTCTAGTGAGCTTGATGAGAACTTCTCCAATGATGGGATTGGAAGTGAACTTGGGAGATCTTTAAAGATGTTGAAGGCAAGTGAGCTTGAGTGATTCTTCTTCAAATAGCTTGCAAGTAGGCTAAAGAAAATCTTCTTCAAGGTAGATTGCAAGATTTAGAGCAAAGAAGAAGAGCTTTTGTAAAGATTGCTTGAAAAACTTAAATCACACTTAGGGTTCTTTTCTCAAGCTTATAAAAGTGTTAAAATGATGAAAACAAACTCATATATATAGCCCTTTAGAAGATATAACCGTTGGAGGACATATTGGGCATTTTTGGGTTTTGAAAAATTAAAAAAAGAACCAGCCGCAACTCCAAACGGTCATATTTTCCCGACGCCAGACATCTGCCTAGACGTCTGGTTGCCTCCAGAGATCAACCAGATGATCGGGCAGACCTCTGCCGCAAGGTCTGGTTTGCAAGTTCACTTATCAAATGAATGAGTCTTTCTCTGATTTTTTGTACACATATGTATTGATATTAGAGAAACTTATGGACCTAAATTTAGCTCATTTTGAACACGTTTGGGTCCCTTTGTGATATAAAAGGACATGGTCTAAGTTATGGTTTTCAAAGTATACTTGGATTTTCCTTTAAAAACATTTTGAAAACTCTTTGAAAAAACACTTGCAAACTTGTTTTGAAGATGATCTCCATTCAACCTATTCTTGAATAATCGTCTTAAATCCGGTGGTTGAATGAGCATGCTTATCCTTCCTTCTACATGTTGTTCTTTTGTCTTCGATTTGACTTAGCTCTTAATGACTCTATCTTGATGTTGATTGCTCTTCTCTAAGGTTCAACTTGATTTGTCTTTGTCCTTCTTGGTTGACGGATCTTCACTTTGCCTTTGATCGCCATGTTCTACCTTGTTGTCGATATTGGTACTCTAAATTTTCTGTATAAGCTTATCATGGTAAAATATTAGTACCAACCTACTTCGATCAATGTTGGTTTGTTGTCATCAAAACAATGAGTAGGGCTACACATGGGAACCTTAGGCTAACATGGTTATTGAACTTGTATGAACGCAGGATGCATGAAACCCGAAGTAACACTCTCATTCATTAAGGTATGAAACTTAGAAAATTCTTAAACAAAGCTTCCTTAAGACTCCCTGACAAAAATGTAAAGATTGGGCTAATGCCATTATGGAGATATGATGGTACAATGTCCGCAACCTGTATTTACTTTAAGGAAATGATTTCATCACTGTTCATGAAGCAAACCATGGGGAAAATAACAGCCACATCAATGGGAAATTATTTAACTTTGTATCTTTGCAACGAACCCATGCTATTGAGATCAGGGTCAACTCTCAGGGCTCATATTAGTGATAATAGTATTACATTGACCCCTTTTGAAAATGAACCCTAAATACCAATGAACCAGAACTAAACAGGGGCCAGATCCCATCTTAAAATCACTCAAATACTCCTACAACATCAAATATCGAAGTATGACTATGGTCGACAGGAAGACTGCATACCTATGTTTTTCTTTGATCAAAACACCCATGATAAAAATCTAAAATGTAGGGGTTGACATTCAAAATCCTATTGAAACCAACATTCACACAAAAATGTCATAGTGGTACTGATTTTGGAAAACCAAACAACCCACACGAATGATAAAAGGAAGGAGAATTGACAGGGTAATGGGAGAGACTACCTTGAAAATTCTATGGTCCTTTTGATTGTCCTCCGAACAAACCCCAAATTTAGAGCTTTCTCTTCTTCATTCGAGTAGCCAATCTTTACTCCTTGGAATAGCTAGCAGTGATTGGATCTGGGTTTTGGAAATTGTAGAGATTGCCTGAGAAATTGGTTTTGGGCTTGCTGATGGGAGCAAATGAAATGGGTTGAGAATTTTCTTTTTTAAAAAATGGTCAGATCTGATGGAGGCTGAATTCTCTTTTTCTTCTTCCCAATGTGAGCTTGAGAAATCCTACTCTAAGCTTCCCTTGCAAACATCTCTTATCAAAACATGAAGATGTAGATGTGAGGTACAGTGAGGGTAGATGATGGAGGTGATGGGGAAGAAAATGGGGTTAGGAGCTATTGGTGGATCAAGGTGAAAATGGTGGTGGAATGGTATGGGTTAGTGGCAAGGGAAGGAGAGATGGCTGATGGAAATGGGATTGGGGAAGAGTGACCGAGCGGAATTTGGAGGTGGGAGAGATGGTGATGAAATGATAGAGATGGGGATTTTGAATAAAACAGGGGATGGGTTTTAGGAGTGGATGAGATGGGTTTGGCAGTGATAGAGAGGAGAAGATGAAGATGGGTTTTAAAATGGGTTTAGGGTAGTGAAAAGGGTTTGAAGAGGGGCTGGTAAAGAGAGTTCTCGGTTGGATTCCGGCAAGATTGTCGGAATCAATGGAGGAGGGTTTTGTGGCTCGGTTTTGCAGAGATGGCTGATAGTGGAGGTGGTGTTGATGTGGGTTCTGGGTTGGAGATAAAATGGTGGAGATGAAGGTGGTGGTGATGGTGGGTTGAACGGAGAAGATGATCGTGGAGAGGGATTTTAATGGAGGTGGGTTTGGGGGTATGGATGAGGAGAAGATGAAGATTGGTTTTAAAATGGGTTTAGTGTAGTGAAAAGGGTTTGAAGAGGGGGTGGTAAAGAGAGTTCTCGGTCGGATTCCGGCAAGATTGCCAGAATCAATGGAGGAGGGTTTGGTGGTTGGGTTTTACAGAGATGGCTGATAGTGGAGGTGGTGTTGATGTGGGCTCTGGGTTGGAGATAAAATGGTGGAGATGAAGGTGGTGGTGATGGTGGGTTGAACGGAGAAGATGATGGTGGAGAGGGATTTTAATGGAGGTGGGTTTGGGGGTATGGATGAGGGTTGAAATGGCGGAGAAGAAGATAAAGTTCGGTGGAAAAGGGGTTTTAAATGGTGGATATGGAGATTGAGTAGCGGAAATGAGGTTGGGCCGCCGGATTCCAACGAAGATCACCGGAGAAGAAGATGATGAGGGGTTGCTGGTCTTGGAAAAGGTGGCTGGCCGGAGATGGGGTCGGTGGTGAGAAGATGGTGGTGGTGGGTGATTGGATCGAGCCCTCCAAGACTCTCTTCTTCCTCTTCTTTCCCTTCACTCTGCTAATTTTCGCCCAAAAATGAGAAGCCCCTTTGCAACCCTAATTCGATGGGTTATGTATAAGGGGAAATGATAAATTCGACCCCCCCCCCCATCCCTCCTATGGAGAGCCCACTCTAGTATATCTTATACATTTTCTCCTTACCAATGGGGTGGTCCAAGGTGAAAAGAGAAATGATATATTCATACCCTCCATTCTTGCTCTAGACAGCCCCCTCTAAGTGTATTTAAAATTCTCTTTTTACTCCTAACAGGGGTGACTCGGGTAGGAAAATGGGGGGAAATTTTGTGAGAAATATCTTCTTTTCCTTTTGATCCCAACCCTTCAAATCACCTTTTTGTTCAAGGGTTGGGATCAAAGGGATTCTAACTACCTAAGAAGCTTCCAAAGAAGCTTCCTAGGATTCCCTCCAACTAACCTCAACCCTAAACCTTCCTTAATCAGGATTAAGCCTAATTGTGACTTGAAAAGGAAGAAAAGAATCTTCACTATTTACCAAACTGCCATGCTCTGGAATAATGCATCCCCTAATTATACTAAACATTAATCTGCATACCCATATATCCTCCTGGACAGCCCACCGCAGTAAATTTGAACTGACTTTCCAGGCTCCGGCACACCCCCCTTTCTGGCTAAATTGCCACCCTTATTCCTACATTACACTACACTACAAACTTCATCCGTTTACTAGGCAAATCGCAACGGATTCGGACGAAATTTCATGGGGACCTAAATGAGACCCTAACCTATTCTAGGAACAAATTGGGGACACTAAAACACTAGTTTGATAGGGTTTCTATCCTAACGACGCCATTAGGGTTCGATCAAAATGGGGTGTCTACATTCACACACTGAACTTGATCATTTGCAGAGTAGCCTATGGGCAAGGTTATGGATAAGGCTATTATGCCAGTCATGACCCTTTATATGTCCTTAGACCTGAGGTGCCATATTGGTCTGTAGGCCTGCCTTATGGCTTTGGTCTATTTCACAATAGTCCCACTTTGGGATCACTTACGAGTAGTATTGGGTCTTAGGGTAACCCATGGGATCAATAGGGATGCCCAACAAGGAATCCTCCACCTCTGTTTAAGAAGATAATCATTTACAGTTTACCTCAGCTAAGCCTTTTAAAAATGTCTCGCCAAACAATTTGTTAAAGTGTTTATCAAATGGATTTCGAAAACAATTATTTGTTTTTCAAAAGCCTTTGCAAATGCAATTGCGGGCCCATACTGATAGATTGGAAGGTAAACCGTCGGGTGGGCCTAGGAATAATTAGTGTCCATCCCTCATAAGGCCCAGCCCATTAAATGTAAATTGGAGGAAGGACTTACTGTAAGCCCAAGGGTCTACTCTTCTATCTTGTTTTGATGATTCTAAACATAATTGATTATGTTATTGAATACTAATCAATTTGCCTTGAAGTGTTGTGTTTAAGATAGGATTGATCATTGAAGAAACCAACACACTACATGGTCATGCTTGAAGATGTACCCAACAAGAGTCAAAGGAGCTAAGTGGAACTCACATCATCTCTCAAGCAAGCATACACAAGATGGAAGACCAATTGAAGACCAAGGCTAAAGAGAAGTTGAGGTTTACCTAGAACTCATTGTACATCCTTTCTCTTTAGATTTATAAGTCAAGGCAAAGTTTTTTTTTTCTTTTTCAAAAGAGTTTTCAAAAACACTTAAGAACTAAAATGGTTTAGTGAATGGTTATGTGGTGGACCAACATGTTGGGACCCTCATAAACATTCCAAATTTATCATAGGAATTGAGTTCCAAAAGCCCAAAATCAAACAAGCAATAAAAATAAAAAGTCTGCTGATTTTTAGGCTTCTCGGAACTCTGAGATTTTTCTCAGAGCTCCGAGCTCGGAACTCCGAGAAATGGTCCAGTAGTATTTTTCATACTCTGGTCATTTTCTCGGAACTCCGAGAAATGGTCCAGTAGAATTTTTCTTCTTTTGGCTGTTCTCTCGGAATTCCGAAGTGGTTCTCGGAACTCCGAGAACCTCACGACAGCTGAGAAAAGAGCCGTTGGGATTTAAATTAATTTCTGTTTTTTGATATTACCACCCCCAAACGGTCATATTTTGATGAGAGGCTATATATACAACATCAAGAGGATTATTTCCTCTCTTTTGAACATTTGAAAAACTTCCTTAAGCCTTCAAATACACTTGCAACCCATTTGAGCTTAAGAATTTCTTTTTTCCAAACTTGCCTTGCAACTTGCAAATCTTTTGAGTTTGGATCTAGAGCTTTCACTTGCTACCACTATTCAAGAGCAATCAAGGGACTACAAAGTGCATCAAGCTTTCAAGAGAAGCCAAGTTATTCAACTTCTATTTCTTGTAAAGGTGGCTAGGGCATCCTACCTTAATACCCTAGGGAGCATCGCTTAGAACTCGGCGAAGAAGGAGAGTCGGTGTAACGGTGTAAGGGCATCCTCATTTAATATCCCTTGGAAGTGTAATCGCCTTGGAGCCGGGCATCGTGGAGGTCTCACAATAGTGGAGAACCTTAAGGACGATCTTAAGAAGAGTGGAGTAGGGCTTTGCCCGAACCACTATATATCGGTGTGTTCTTTCTTGTTCTTGCACTTTCATTATTGTTTTTGGTTTGGCATTTCATTTTGTCTTTAATCTTATTTGCCCTAACCAAAATTCTAATCAAGAGAAGAAAAATTAAATTAGGTTTAATACTTAAATTTTAAAAAGATATAAATTAGTGTTAAAACCAATTCACCCCCCTCTTGTGTATTTCAATTGGTATCAGAACCTCGTCTCTACTTTATTTAAAAACCCTAACCGGTCTAGAGAAAAGATTCTAAAAAATGGCAAACCATCCTCAACACCATGAAGGTTAATCAAACACTAGGCCACCCTATTTTGATGGAACAAACTATAGATTTTGGAAAACCAAAATGAAAATCTTTTTAACCCAAGATTACCAAATGTGGAGAGCCATTAATAATGAATATACATTACCCACTAGAAATCCAAATGATTGGACCGAAGCCAAACAACAAGCTTCAAACTACAATGCCAAAGCCATGAATTCCCTGATTTGTGCTTTGTCTCCTGGAGAATTCAATAGAGTGTCAAATTTGAATTCGGCTAAGGAAATTTGGGACACCTTAGAAGTCACCCATGAGGGAACCAACCAAGTCAAAGAATCTAAAATGAATCATCTATTTAGGCAATATGAACTCTTTCAAATGACACCCGATGAAACAATTGCCGACGTGTACACTAGGTTCACTAACCTTGTAAATGGACTAAGGGGACTTGAAAAACAATTTTCAAATAGAGATTTAGTGACCAAAATCCTTAGATCCCTACCTTTGTCATGGGAATCCAAAACCTCCGCAATCACCGAAGCCAAGGACATGAGTACATTGAACCTAGATGAACTAATAGGGTCCTTAATAACCCATGAGATGATTTTCAAAATAAAAGCACCCGAAATTGAAAATAAAATTGAAAAAGGAAAAGGTGTTGCTTTTGCTTATAATGTAAGTGATAATGAAGAAGCAAAGGAAGACATGGAAGATGAAGTTGCCCTCCTAACAAGAAGGATCAAGTTCTTGCAAAGGAATATGGGAGGCATGAAAAATAGAAGAACCAATCCTCCATTCAAGAAGAAAGAAGAGCTCGGTGACGGATCTTCTCAACCCCGATGCTACGGTTGCAAGAAGCTTGGACACATTCGCCCGGATTGTCCACTCAACAATGAGCCTACCTCAAATAATCGCTTCAAGAGAAGAGAAGGCAAGAAAGGAATGACCGCCACATGGGATGAGGAAATTGAAAGTGAAGGCGAACAAAATGATGGAGAAGATTGCTTGATAGCAAAAAATGTTTGCTTCATGGCCTCAACAAACGACAATAAAGAGGTAAATATTTTAAATGATGTCATTATTTTAAAAAGAAGTTCTAGATTCCTTGCAAAATGCACATGATGAACTTGAGATTGAATTTGATAGAGATGGATCACTTGAAAATTCTCTTGCTAACATGACAAAAGAATTTGGTTGGTTAAAGAAAGACCGTGAATTTTTAGATGATGAAAATAAAAAATATAAAATTAAAATTCATGATTTAAATGCTACCATCAAAATCTTAAATGAAAATCGACAAGAACTTTCTATTGAAAACAACAAGTTAAAGCATGAAAATAGCAAACTATCTCATGAACATGATGAACTAAAGAAACTTTTTGAAAAATTTGAACATAGTTCACTAAAATTGGATAGGCTTGTTAATATTCAAAGAATGTCACATGATAAAAGTGGACTTGGACATAAATGGAATACTACCATATCAAACTATAAAAATAAATTTGTAAAGGCTTCTTCTAGTAGTATAAAAACTTGCTTTTATTGTGGTTTAGAAGGTCATTATAAAATTGCTTGCATGCATGCTAAACAAGATAAAATCAATTTGAACTCTAAAGTGAAGATAAATGAACATAACAAGATTAGGAAGATTTGGGTACCTAAGGGATCTCATTTGCCTATTCATATGTAGGTATGCCTTAAAAGCCATAACAAGAAGAACATATGATACCTTGATAGTGGATGCTCTAGACACATGACAGGAGACCTCACTCAATTTGCATCCCTATCACTCAAGGATGGTGGAGATGTTACCTTTGGAGATGATAAGAAAGGAAAAGTCAAAGGAGAAGGCACTATAGGTAACTCTACCTCTCCCATACATGATGTACTTTATGTTGATGGCTTATCCCATAATCTTATTAGCATTAGTTAATTATGTGATAATGGTTTTGAAGTAGTCTTCAACCCCGACAAATGCATTGTTAAAAATAAGATAGATGGAAAAGTTAAATTCATAGGTTCTAGAGACAATAACATTTACACTATTGGACTAGATGATCTTAGACTCCAAAATGTGACTTGTCTTAATGCCATTAGTGAAGATTCTTGGTTGTGGCATAGGAGGTTGGGTCATGCCGGAATGGATCTCATTTCGACCCTCTCCTCAAAAGAAATTATTAGAGGATTGCCTAAGTTCAAATACACCAATGATCATCCTGAATCCCAGATCTTAGGTGATGTCACATCGCCAGTAAGAACTAGATCATACTATCGAAGTGTGAGTAACAACTTAGCGTTCCTATCTGAATTAGAACCTAAGTCCATCAAAGAAGCCGAAAAAGATGAATATTGGTTGATGGCTATGCAAGAAGAGTTGAGTCAATTCGAAATGAACAAGGTGTGGAGGCTAGTGCCTAGACCTAGTGATCATCCAGTCATTGGCACGAGATGGGTGTATAGAAACAAATTGGATGAAAATGGAATTATCACTAGAAATAAAGCTAGGCTTCTAGCCCAAGGGTACAATCAGGAGGAGGGAATAGACTATGATGAGACATTTGCTCCTGTTGCCCGTATGGAAGCTATTAGGATACTCTTGGCATATGCATCTCATAAAGGATTTAAACTATATCAAATGGATGTCAAAAGTGCCTTCCTAAATGGCTATATCCAAGAGGAAGTGTATGTTGAGCAACCTCCAGGTTTTGAAGACTTCAAACATCCAAATCATGTCTTCAGGCTTGATAAAGCCTTGTATGGATTGAAGCAAGCTCCTAGAGCTTGGTATGAGAGGCTTTGCACTTTCTTAGTGGAAAAAGGTTTTGAGATGGGAAAGGTGGATAAAATATTATTTATCAAAAGAGAAAATCAAGATATCCTCCTTGTCCAGATCTATGTGGATGACACCATCTGTGGCTCAACTAATCAAAAAATGTGTGACGAATTTGCAACTCTAATGAAAAATGAATTTGAAATGAGCATGATGGGTGAGTTAACCTACTTCTTAGGACTCCAAATTAAACAATACCAAAATGGGATATTTATAAATCAAGAAAAATATACAAAGGAGTTATTAAAGAAGTATGGCATGGATAGCAGTAAGACATCAAGAATTCCCATGAGTACAACTGCTAAGCTAGAAAATGATGAATTTGGCAAATTTGTGGACCAAAAGATGTATAAGGGTATGATAGGTAGCTTACTCTATTTGACAGCCAGCAGACCAGACATTATGTTTACTGTCTGTCTCTGTGCTCGATTTCAATCGGATCCAAAGGAGTCTCACCTATCGGCAGTCAAGAAAATCTTCAAGTACTTAAGAGGAACCCAAAGTCTGGGACTATGGTATGAAAGATCCACTGCCTTCACTCTCATTGGATATTCAGATGCAGACTTTGCTGGATGTAGAGTGGATAGGAAAAGCACTAAAGCACATTGATGGACTATGAAATTAAAATGGAAAATATTCTCATCCAATGTGACAATACTAGTGCTATAAGCTTAACAAAGAACCCCATACAACACTCTAGAACAAAACATATTGAGATTAGGCACCACTTCATTAGAGATCACTCACAAAAAGGGGATATTTGCTTAAAATATATCAACACTGAAGAACAATTGGCGGATATCTTTACAAAACCCCTTAGTGATGATAGAATATGTTATATCAGAAGTGCCTTACACATTTGGAGTGCGGATCAAGTCAAAGAAATTGCCAAATAAATACTTTGTGCCTTTTACCAGCCTATCTATATAGTATTTATATATCATCCTTGTTTGGTAGTATCTGCATGAATGAGATGTCAAATATTAATCTTAAAAATCACTCAATTGGTACTCTTAGCCTTCTTAGTTCTCTAAGATGGAGAGGTACCTTCACTTTAATAAAAAATACCTAACAATTTGACATATGTCAACATCTCGATCATGAACAGGTATATGTGCATTACTTGGCTAAATATTTTTATACCATAACCATTGATTTAGGGGGAGTACCTAACTCAATCTTCATTTACTCATAAATTGCTGTATATTTTAGTTCACCCTTTCTGTCGATGACAAAATGGGGAGAAGTTTGAAATTGATTATCTATTCAATTAACTATATGCACCATATGCTTTTAATTGTTATCATTTATCTGTGTACATATATTGAGGGGGAGTTCCAGCATTTACTTGCTTACTATGTCACTCCACACACACCTCATAATCAATTTCGTTTCTCATCATAAAAAATGGGGAGATTGTAAGCCCAAGGGTCTACTCTCCTATCTTATTTTGATGATTCTAAACATAATTGATTATGTTATTGAATACTAATCAATTTGCCTTGAAGTGTTGTGTTTAAGATAGGATTGATCATTGAAGAAACCAACACACTACATGGTCATGCTTGAAGATGTACCCAACAAGAGTCAAAGGAGCTAAGTGGAGCTCACATCATCTCTCAAGCAAGCATACACAAGATGGAAGACCAATTGAAGACCAAGGCTAAAGAGAAGTTGAGGTTTACCTAGAACTCATTGTACATCCTCTCTCTTTAGATTTATAAGTCAAGGCAAAGTTTTTTTTTTTTTTTCAAAAACACTTAAGAACTAAAATGGTTTAGTGAATGGTTATGTGGTGGACCAACATGTTGGGACCCTCATAAACATTCCAAATTTATCATAGGAATTGAGTTCCAAAAGCCCAAAATCAAACAAGCAATAAAAATAAAAAGTCTGCTGATTTTTAGGCTTCTCGGAACTCCCAGAAATGGTCCAGTAGTATTTTTCATACTCTGGTCATTTTCTCGGAACTCCGAGAAATGGTCCAGTAGAATTTTTATTCTTGTGGCCATTCTCTCAGAACTCCGAGAATGGTTCTCGGAACTCCGAGAACCTCGCGACAGCTGAGAAAAGAATCGTTGGGATTTAAATTAATTTTTATTTTTTGATATTACCACCCCCAAACGGTCATATTTTGATGAGAGGCTATATATACAACATCAAGAGGATTATTTCCTCTCTCTTCAACATTTGAAAAACTTCCTTAAGCCTTCAAACACACTTGCAACCCATTTGAGCTTAAGAATTTGTTTTTCCCAAACTTGCCTTGCAACTTACAAATCTTTTGAGTTTGGATTTAGAGCTTTCACTTGCTACCACTATTCAAGAGCAATCAAGGGACTACAAAGTGCATCAAGCTTTCAAGAGAAGCCAAGCTATTCAACTTCTATTTCTTGTAAAGGTGGCAGGGCATCATACCTTAATACCCTAGGGAGCATCGCATAGAACTCGGTGAAGAAGGAGAGTCGGTGTAAAGGTGTAAGGGCATCCTCATTTAATATCCCTTGCAAGTGTAATCGCCTTGGAGCCGGGCATCGTGGAGGTCTCACAATAGTGGAAAACCTTAAGGACGATCTTAAGAAGAGTGGAGTAGGGCTTTGCCCGAACCACTACATATCGGTGTGTTCTTTCT
This sequence comes from Tasmannia lanceolata, assembly GCF_043159265.1. NCBI lineage: Eukaryota > Viridiplantae > Streptophyta > Magnoliopsida > Canellales > Winteraceae > Tasmannia > Tasmannia lanceolata. Next base: position 27,071,991 of record NW_027518684.1, on the reverse strand, counting down.
TGTTCTTGCACTTCCATTATTGTTTTTGGTTTGGCATTTCATTTTGTCTTTAATCTTATTTGTACTAACCAAAATTCTAATCAAGAGAAGAAAAATTAAATTAGGTTTAATACTTAAATTTTAAAAAGGTATAAATTAGTGTTAAAACCAATTAACCCCCCCTCTTGTGTATTTCACTTACACATCACCATCATCTCTGGTACAACTCCAGGCCAAGAGTTTCCTATTTTCATAACCTTCTATTTTTCCCTCTGCCATGCGGGACAAAGAGACAATGAAGTTTCCTTTTTCAAGGTTCTAAAGAAAGAATAAACACAGGTAATACCTTAAAATTTGAGGCAAGAGTTAACTAGCTAGTATAGGAAAGGGCAAGTAGGTGATTTAGTATAATAATAGGCAATAGGAGACAAGTTTTCTGTAGCTTTTGTGGAAAAAAAAGGGATAAAGTCAAAGAAAGTTACTTTTATAAGAGATTACTTTTTAGAAATAAAGTTACATGTCACATCAACTTTGGTGAATACTAAATCGCTTGTCTCAAAAGTAACTTGCCAAATACCCCTCATTTTGTTCCTTGTTAGTGGTGGCTCATGTGACCATGGTTTAAAATTCTGGTTTCGGTAACAGTTTCGGACCTTTCAAAAACTGAAATTTCGATCGAAATTTGGTACTAATTAAAAAAGAATATTTAATTCATTTCGAAATTTTGTAACATTTTTAAAAAAAAAATACAATTTCTCGAAATTTCGGATAGAAATTCCTGAAATTCCGAAATTTTGGACCGAAATTTGGTAAAGGCCAAAGTTCGGAATTTCGGCAAATTTCGGTTTAGGTCTACACCGAAATCCGAAATTTCAGATTTCGGCCGAAATTTAAAACCATGCATGTGACTTCTCAGTCACGTGAGTGAAGCCGAAGCAAGCAAACAAACAAAAATAGAGAGAGATAATATTTCAACCTGCCCCATCTTATTACTTGGACACCCCCCGTTAAGTTATTCATTACCTTATATATACAAGGTAATTTTCACCCCCCCCCCAAATTTTCTATGGGTACCCGTCCACTCTTTTTTCATGTGAGCAGAAAAAAAAGGTGTCTTTTCACACACACCCCATTCTTCCTGTGAGCACCCCCTTCTATTAAAGTCAAGCTAGTTCCACCCCCTCTTTTACCTTCAGGCATCCCCCCAAAAAATATTTTAAAAAAATCAGAAAAAAAGAAAAGGAAAGATAAATTCCTTCTCTCTATTTTCTCTCTCCTTCTCTTTACTTTCTCTCTCTACCCATCACATTTTCTCTCCCTACTTTCTCTCTCATTTTCGAGCTATTTTCGCTCAGAATTGGCCCGCAACTTCAACACGAAAGTTGATGTGTTTGATTAGTAGAGCACACCCATATCAATTTCAGCAACAAATAGTGAGTGATTGAGAAATTAAATAACCGCAAGTGCACGGATCGTGTAAATACGGGTCGAACTCAGGGAAGAGAAATCTAGTTGTCAATTATATTCTTGTACCGATTAGAATACTCGCTATGATATAATGTTGCCTGGCAAAATCTCAGGATTTCCGTCGACTTGACCTCGGAGCCAACACTATATATAAGATGCTTTCTATTCAATCTAAGAATCGAATTCAACTAAGATCTTTTTTATTTAAAATCCTAATTTAGGCAAAGTGTACCAAAATTCTAATGATCTTTATTAACTACTTATCTAATCTAATTAGAAAACCAAAATTCTAAAGGCCTAAGTTAATTGGAAAATTACAAAAGTAATTTGGAATAGTGTAAAAACTTTAATTTAATATAAGAGAATACTTAGGGTTAGAGTCCACCATGGGTTTGGATAAAATTGATTAATTAAAACAATCATTTGAATTAGGTTGAAAATCCAACTAAACAGTCAATAAATAATAAGATCTAAAAGATGTCATTATTTATGAGTATTTAATCGAATTAACCCTCTGATTTATATTAATTATATAAAATTTAATCTTTGTCAATCAACAATCATCCATACGAAAGGGGAAAGCCAATGGCATGGATGATTGAGATTTGTACAAAAACAAAACCCTACATAATTTGTTATATAATCTACTTGTTTTAATTACTTCTCTTTCTCCTTCCCCATGGCTTCATCTAAACCCTAAGTATAGTGGGTTTAGCTACTCATGGAGAAGAGAAAAGAAACACAGAGAATAGAGAGGGGAATTGGAATTGCCATTAAATAAACAAAGAAAGCTCTACTTTAATTGAATTTGAAACAAAAAGACATTGAACTAATTCTTGGAAGAAAGAACAAAAATAAAAAAAACACTTAGTCTTTTCGCAATGATTGAATCCTTGGCCGAGAGATATGATGGTACCGAAACATAAACTTGAAGAAGAATAGTGTTGAACCAAATTTCCAAGTGAGAGAGATCTTTGTTGATGAAAAGTCCAAGTATTACAATCTAGAGAACCAAAATAAGATGAAAGAGAGAGAGAGCTTGAGAGTAGTGGGGAAGAAACCAAGAAAATTAATTTTATCCCCCATTCAGAGAGCCCTCGTACCACTTGATATTGTCTTTTTATAAACTCCTCTTCATTCAGCCTACAAGTAATCTCTAAAAAAAACTTGCCACGTGTATATTCTTATTTTGGCATCTTGCTAGCTTCACAAGCACGTCCTATAAATGCCATTTTAGTATCTTCTTGCAGCAATAGAAACATGTAATTTGCAGCCCATCTTGGCTTTGCACAATCGGCCAAGAAATTTAGTAGCTACTGTCACGATCAAAAAAAAAATTTCATTTACATAATTTGCTTCTTCAATTGCTAATGATTTAAGAAAGTTTCCAATCACATCCTATAGTTATACTTTCAGAAAGTTGCTATCTCACCACATTAGCTTCATGATGCCATTTCCATCAAGAGGAAAAAAATATATAACCAATGTCCCAAAAAAAAACGTTTCTGCAACTTGCTTATTGCCTTTTTAAACAGCAACTCCATTAGTGGAATCTGGACCGTCGAATTAATGGAGTAATTGAATTGGGATGAAGTTGGGCGTTATATATATGAAATGGGTGGGGCCAGTTGGATATCTTAGGGAAAATTGTAAAGGAACATGTGTCAACCCCCTAACAGTGGACGTTTCTCAATACTTGCAACTTTATATTAATACATGCATATATTCCAAAGATGTGAAGAATGGCACGTTAACAAGTGGGTCCCAATTTCCTTTTTGGTCTCCTCCCCGTTCGGTCAACAATTCTCAATTACCACACTTAGTATGGCAATCAACTAAGGATAAAATAGCAAGTGGGTCCCAAGTGTATTGCCATAAAAGTTAACCTTTTATTGTCATATTTCCATGCATATATATATGCATGCCTTTTTTTTTCTTCTCTAGTAGCCATCAGCCACTTCACTCCACATGTGGCCCAAATTCCATTTTTCAAAAAAAAAAAAATCTAAACCATTCATTGATGTGTCCCACCAATGTAGCGTTTGTTGCTACGTAAGGCCTTCTTTGTTCACAGATCCTAGCAATTCTGATGTCACCTTTGCTTGATATTACTGATGAGGTAGGGTCCACGGTTTCTATCCAAACTCATGCATAAGGTGGCCCCACCATTTTACACCTAGTGTTCTGATGACATAAGCCCATCCGTTTACACCCATGGCATGATCCAAACCGTTCAATTATGGGATTCAATGTAAATTGAATTGATAGCTGCAATATAAATTAGAAGTACCTCCAACCCAGCTTCAATAGATTAATCTGAACTGTCCATTGCATAAGCCTTAGTGTAAATTGGTTGTCTCACCAACTTATTTCTGTAAAACGATCCAAATCGTTCATTTGATGGGTCATCTTACAAAATAATCTCAATCATCCATTTTATGCATCACTAAGCAAATAGGTGGTGCCCCAAAACCATTTCCATAGGAGGATCTAAACCATCAAATTATTAGACCCATGTGTGAATTGGTCGTGGCCCTACCATATTGATTTCTATGGGCTGATTTGAACCACTCAATCGACGGTCAACAAATGTGAATGAATTGTACTTTCAAAGCATTTCCAAAGGCAAATCCGAACCAACCAACTGATGGGCTATAAAATAATCCAAACCCTTCAAATGATTGTCAACAATGGTGGTGATCCTATGGTTGTTCTCACACTTGAGTTTTCCTTTGAACTTTCATCTTTTTAGCTCCATTTTTCGTGAAATTCGAGAATATCCCCGAAACATCAAAAATAAGGAAAACACATCAAATAGCACTGCTCTAAAAGTAAAAAGATAATCCTTTCCTACCTACAATTAACACATAAATGTGCTCATCAGTGAGCTTTAGCACAGTTTCAGGAGCCATCTCAGCCGTTGATCGCACCCCTTCTTCCAATCATCAGCTTTCACTCATCCGATTTCAGATCCGCGGCAGACGGTGAGCTTCTTTTAACATGCCAGATAGATCAGACAATTGATTTCAATTTTTGACGCCGATCACAATGGCTCCGCCCTATATTCCATAATTTGACGGGTACGACGATCAATATTTTTAAGACCGGACTCCCTATGGTTATTATGAGACTTTGTCTAAGGTGGATCAATGCTCTAGATGCAAATCATGCATACTACGGCTATGATCACCGAGCTAACATCTATCGAGCCAGCGAAATTGTACGACGACAAGCCCAGAGGTTATGGTAAATCGAATCACGGACCGTCATCGCAGTTCTCTATATCGTCGATGGGAGGATGTTCGTGATGAGTTTATGGGTTTTTATGCAATAAGGGCATATCTGTATGAAAATCAATTGATGCGTGAAGTAGTTGCTCGACGAGAAGCTGTTGCTCATCATGAACAAGAAGCAGCAGCCCGTCGTGCACGCGAAGCTAAAATTGAAGCTGAGAATTTAGAGCGTCGCATGCTAAAGTCAGGTTTGCAGAGCCGCTCCACTACTTCATCCGTCTTACCCGTTGCTAATATTCTTACGGGTCCATATGCTAGTATTGATGAGATCATTGATGTTGAGCCTTTGATTCCATCAGATTCGGACTCTAAGATGAACGATCCAAAGTTAGAGACTCAATTGATTACTGATATTGACATCGTTGCGCATGATGCTTCTGAGATTTCTGCTGCATGATTGCCGGTCATTTAGAGAGTGAGTTTCACTCTTCTGAGGCAGATATTGAGACCGAGCCATGTGAGGTTGCTCCACTGACTGAGTCGATTGAGCATCATCCTGAGTTTGAGCAGAGTGACATGACTTTTGAGTCATTACCTGAGACAGATGATCGAGAGTATATTATGGAGGATTGCCCTATCTTTGAACCGATTGAGCAGATTGTCGAGATTTGTGCTGACACAGAGGTGTTTGTTACATAGATTGACCGGGAGGATTGCCCGCCTGATATCACTATGCAAGATACGATTCTAGCAGATGACTTTATTGTTGATTCCATTGCGCCAGATGTAATACCGGTGGATGATGACCTTATTGAGACTAGTCATGGATTCGTACTTTCCATATCTGTTATGCCAATCCCACCAATCTAGGAGAAGTATGTTGCTATCGTTCCAGCCAGTTTGCTTCGTCAGCGTGGGTTGCGTTATTATGATTCTACATGGGCGATTTCTTCACTCTCATTCCATCGGCATTTTAGACGCTTCTCACTGTTTTCACACGTATTATACATGACAGAGTTTGATGTGTTACTACTGCTATTGCTCGAGTTGCTCGTCTACGTATTTGATCCAGGCGGAGTAGAACTCGAGGGCTAGTTCTTTTCAAGCGAAGGAGAATGATGCAGATATTAGGATTTATTTCTGCATTATTTAATTTCTAGTATTTTTATTTCCATGTTATTAGTTTCTAGGATTTTATTTTTCATGTTATTTTTAAGAATTCTTATTTTAGTAGGATTCTATCTTTTAGGTTGTTTATTTGCCTATATATGCCTCTTTACAGCTTTATTGTTAACTTTGATGATTAATACAATTGATTGAGAGTTTCTCCCTCAGATTTATATTCTTCCCTCTCTTCTTCTACTTCTCTTCTCCTATTCGTCTTCTACTTCTCCCTAATTTCTTCTCTTCTTCAGGTTATTTTCGTCTCTTCTTTCCCTATTCTTCTAATTCTATCCCCTTTTGTCTGTTTCTCTCCCCTTTCGTCTGTTTTTTTTCACGGTGCTGCATCATATACGATGTATATTTATTGATTAATAAATTTGATTAATTGAGGAAAAATAGGATTTCTAAGATATGAAGAATTATGTGGTGCCTGATAAGAGAGTTTCTAATTTTAAGAGTTCACTTTGGAAACAAATTGTATAACAAATAGAATATTTTTTCAAAAGTAGAAAGAGAAGTTTATGGAAAGGTTGGGCGTCCAAGTATTCCTGGATGACCACACACTTTCCACACATATACATAGATACATATATACGTATAAATATATACATATATGTATTTATTAGAGAGATGGGAGGAGAAAATGAGGTTACACGTTTTTACACACTTTCCCATCTCTCCAAAATGATTTTCAAGAAACTCTCTTATTCCTTATCCAAGTTCTTCAAGTTCTTCATAGATTTCCTCATTGGCTTAGAGCCAAGGTAGAGGAACTGTTCTTCACATGTCCTCCCTTGTCCATACGATCAAAGGGTGCCGTCACTCCAACTTTCAAGGCGTTTGAGAAAGGCAAAAGCCGAGTGGGGAGTGGAGCGGGGAGAGGTTACCACTCGGATTAACCAAATCGGTATTGTTTTCATGATCAGTTGGATTTTATTTACATCACCAATCTAGTAATCTAGGTATTCTGGGTTAAAGAACGACGGAAACTTTTATTTTCGTAGTTCCATGGCCTCTTTCGCTATGCCTGGATTCCTCATTCACCCAACATATCCAACATGTTGATTTCTTTTAGCATAACCGTCCAACAAAAAGCGTATACGAGAAGGAATGGGCAACCTCCAAACTTTATGCCACAGGAAGGAAACGGCCTTAGGAAAATCAAGAAAGTTGTAGAAAGATCTAACAGTGAAAGCCCCCCTAGGATCAGGGTCAAACTGAACTTGAGAAACAATCAATTTAGGACTCAAAAGAAATTCCCCAGAAGACAAGATTTATGAAACAATCACTTTTGGACTACTTAAGAATTCTATAGAAAACCGCTTACCAAACTACTCTACCCTCACTCTTTTGTAACAATCAAATACGCTGGCATACTTATTTCTAGCAATGCCAGAGAGGCTCAGATAAGCAAAGGACAAAGGACCCTCATGTAAACAAACGTCACTCCAAAACCCCAGCCTATTCCTATACCCAACCCTATACCTAAACCTTTGAGCAAAATGGTCAAAAATAGGAAAAACATATTTCCACGCCCGCAACTCTCGACAACTACTTAATCTAACAATGTCCCATCCTCCTTCGCCATATTTTCCCTTTATAAACTTCCTTCAAAAAGCATGCTTCTCGCCAAATATCCACAACCATTTACGCAAAAGCAACTTGTTTCTTCTTATCTTATCATTTAAAGGTATTGTGGCACATTCTCTAATCGCAATTCATACACATGACATTGCAAGCAATAAAGAAGAGACTGCACTTCCTAATCGAACTATCAAATCAAGTAGCCCAAGTGCGTAAAATGGCCTAGGCAACTAACCACCACGAGCGCCTATGGGATAATGGTCTAGGTGCATTGACGGTTTGGTCAATTCTGTTCCACTACGAATATCATTTTTTTTACAGTATGGTGGAACAATTTTGTGTTTTGCCCATTCTTGTATTCTTTTCTGAGAAGAACACAAACATTATTGAAAGCATTAAAAGATTAATAGAAGAGTACTCCAAAACCTAAATTAGGAACAACATAAATATCTTACTAAACCTAAGATCCATCACTATCAATTAATTGCCCATCTATAACCCACATATTCCAAGAAACATCTACATTAAGAGAGTGTTTTAGTAAGTTTGAAACCCAAATTCAATTGGGGTTGGTAGTCCAACCAAATAGGCCGTAATGACATGCATGTTTCCTACAAAAATGATCAGAAAATGAAATGAACAGACAAGAACAACCTAAATAAAATAAATAACAAATTTGAGGGCATAAAATCTTCCCTACAAAAAAAGATTAGAAAATGGAATGGACAGACCAAAACAACCCGGATAAAATAAATAACAAACTTGAAGGTGTAAAAATTACAAAGAAAAATTAGAATAACAAATAAAATAAATGACAAATTTAAACACATAACTATTACCAAATAAAAACAAGAATAATGTAAGAAAAGCAAAATACAGTAAAGCAACACAAACACTTTACTAGATCTGCCACCTATTAGTTTAAGGGTGCAACTAGGGTCGGGTTCAACCCGAAAAAAAGTCGGGTCGGGATGAGTTCGGGTCGGGTCGGGCTGAGTTTTCCCGACCCAGGTTATGTTTGGGTCAAGTTCAGGTTGAGGGTTTGGGCAACCCAACGCGAGTAAAACCCGACAATTTTTATGAATTTTTTATTTTGTAAGCTTAAAAACTCGGGTTGGGTCAGGTTCGAGATAGGAGTGCAACTTGGGTCGGGTCGGGTTGAACTTTTGGTTAAAAATGAATTAGAATCAACCCGAACCCGACCCAATTTTAAGGTAACAGCTCAACCCGAATTCCCAAAAAAATCGACCCAAGTTGCACCCCTAGTTCGGGTTCGGGTTGGGAAACAAAACAAAAGGGGTTCCTCGGGTTGAAACTCGTCGGGTAGGGAATCGGGTCGGGTTGGGTTTGGTTGGAAAAAAGGGTTCCTCAGGTCGGGTCGGGTTGGACCCAACCCGACCCGAGTTGCACCCTTACTATTAGTATCAAGTTATCCACCTAGAATCCACATATTCTACGTAGCATCATAAAATCCATAAATAGTCGATTTTCAAGGTTTAAAATTTTAAATAACCCCATTCAAGAGGAATCTATTTTTTCACAAAAAATGTCATAATATATATATATATATATATATCATGAAATGATATTTCCACACGCTAACACCAACCCATTCAATTTGTTTAAAATCAGATGAAACAGTGACAATTGAAGCAACTGGTAAACCCTCTCTCTGAAGAAGACCAAAAGCAAATGCATAGATGCCATTATTTGTCTCCCATCTCCTTGGTTCCTCACTTCACAATGCAATAAATGGAAAAAGAAATGGAATGAAAGACAGAGAAACAGAAACTAATGGAAAAAATGAAATCCAAGTGGCAAAAGTGTTTCAAAACACGGATGCGGGTCACAATGAGGCCAAAGCAAATCCTAGTTGACTCGACACAATGTGGTCGAGTACTCAGTTGATGCGGCTGAGTATTCGGTTGATGTGGTCATAACTCGGGAGAGTCAATGGAATTTTAATTGACTTTGTACGGCAAGACATGGACAAAACGCAGACTCAGACAAGAACGCAGCCAAGGGAAAAGGGAGTCCACGCTGATGCGTGGGAGTTTTGAAACTATTGATTTCCTTTGTTCTGAGCCCAAAATCTTGAAGAATGAATCATCCAATCAGTTGGGAAGTCATTGCCATCCTAAAGAAGAGGATTTGGTCTCCAAAGTATTCTTGACTGGAATAGAGCAGCCCCACTTACTTGCCATGTCTGATCTTTTATTAATGGAAGACTCTCTATCTATTGTGATTGGGTGAAAGCCAATATATAAAAGGCAAATCCCTATGGGATCTGAAGATCACCTCATCAGCGTATTGGGAATGGCGTAGCATTCTCAAAGTTGAGACTTGTTAAGCCTTGTGTTCACATTCTTATTGGAGACGGCAGAAATACCAAATTTTGTAATGACCCTTAGCACCCTCATGGCAGTTTATGCGAACAATTCAAAGGTTGGAGCACACATGACATCAGCTTTCCAAAAGTTGCTCGTACCATTAGTCTCAGCAAACATGGAACATGGGATATGGATTTGTCATGAGGCCCTTGATGCATGCTATTAAAGAATAAAGACAAGCTCTAAGATGCAACCTTCATCTCTAGTTCAAAAGACTCAGCGGTTTGGAAAGATACACCTAATAGAAATTATTCCCCAGTATCAGCTTGCTCAAAGATGGAATCTTCATCTCTAGTTCAAAGGATTCAGCTGTTTGGAAAGCTACACCTAATGGAAATTATTCCCCAGTAACAGCTTGGAATTCGCTTTACATTAAACATCATCAATCTGAATGGTACCCCCGTATATGGTTCAAGGACAACATTACTCGACATACCTTTATGGCTTAGCAAGCAATCCAAGGTAGACTCAACACAAAAGGATCGTTGCTGAATGGGACTCATACGTGGATTATTTCTAGCTTCATCTGAAAAGGACCGATAGAAATGTCATAAAGATTGCTTTTTCCTCCTCCACATTCCACGTATGGAAAGAATGAAAATTCTGAATAATTGACAAGAACTCACTCCATAAGAGCAATGTTCTCCGTAGTATTCTTGTTGATGCATGATATTCAATACCACATCTCCTATCTAAAATCCCATGAAGTCCATGCTCCAAGGAATGAAGTACGCATTTCCATTGAAGAGCCCATGAATTATGGCACACCACAAGGAATATGAGACAAAACTAATATTAATAATATTTTTATAGGAATTTGGAACCAGTATATGAAAACGAATATCGTTTGAAGTCCAAAAGTTTAGAAAAGTGAAACCAAGTAATAAAAACCAATACCGTTTGAATTCCAATATTCTGTTTCCGAAGTTGCCTTAAGTATCTTAATTACCCGAAGCCCCTCTGACTCCCATTAGCTTGTTGGCTTGACCTCACGGCCGGTTCTGCCAAGATTTGTTCACGGCAGATCCTACCGCCTAAGGACTCATGGTCTCCGTAGGATTCCAGTATCAATAGGGGTTGCGCATACTCCCGTGTCGTGTCGGGATAGCTTTATGGCTTTCCCATCACCTTTCCCATCATCTCTTGCATTTATTTTTATTTCTCATAAAATCTAAATGTTCATTTTATTTTCCAAAATGAAAGACAAGCATGATTTAATATTTCACAATGAATATTTGAATTAAAAACAAATAAGAAATATTTGAAATAAACAACATATAATCATATCTCTATCACTATTATTGAGAAAATAAACCACTCAAGTCTAGCTATCACTTGCCTTGATGATTTGCGAATCGAAAAAAATGAGGCGGAAAAGTGGGCATCCTTCACTATATCTACCACATTTTCACTCTCTCCCTCTCTCTTTCTCTCTCTATCTCGCTCTCTCTTTTCCTTTCTCTCTTTCTTTTTCTCTCTTTTCCTTTCTATTTTTCTTCTTCTCTTCCTCTATTTATATGCAAAACTTGAGTGAATAGTAACTGTAAATAGTGTCGTGAATAGTGACAGGCAACTTTTGTCATCCATATTCAACCCTCTTAAATTCCTTTACAGTTATATTTATATTTTATTAAAAACATATGAATAGTAAAGGTGCAAAATAAATGAATAGTAAAGGTTTTCAACAGTAACAACAGAACGATTAATATTATATTATTATTATTATTTTATATTATATTATTTTCGTAGGTAAATATTATTTTATTCTTTATTTAATATATTTTTTCGTTGATGAAGCTGAACTACTTATTCGGTGAATTAATGAAAGTGGTTGAGGTGATCTGTTTAATTTCAAAAAAAATGAAAGTGGGTAGGTAGTTTTAGCGGTGGGTCCCGTTATTGGTGGGTCTTGCTAGTGGGTCCCACTATAAATAGTAATTTTTGAATAGTAAACTTTAACAGTGTTTTTGAATAGTTTGTTATATATGTGAATATATATGTGCGCATTCTCCTATGTCATCATCAGAGGTGGTGGCCTAGCGATAGGAAGTCGTTCAATCCATGTAGCATCTTAGGTTCGAATCGTGCTAGCCCCATTATATGAGATGATCTCATGCCCTGAGTAATTCGGAGGAACATGAGCAGAGGCCGATAAATAGTCACCTATGAGGCTTTAAATTTTTGAATAACTGTCATCCTTTTACCATTTACCCTTTACTCTTTACCCTATTTGGAGGTACATTCTCTTTGAAAATCGTAGTCTTTTTTAAGAGAATTTATGGAGTCGAATTTCAGAGATGAAATTCCTTTTAAATGGGGTAGAATATAATACCCGGCGCCACCAAGGGTAAAAATAGCAGCAAATAGAGTAAAAGAGTTAGGGGTAAAAAGATAACAATTATTTAAAAGTTTAAAGTCTCGTAGGTGGGGTATTCATCAGCTTTTGCTCATGTTCCCCCGAATTACTTAGGGCATGAGATAATCTGACATAATAAGCCTAGCACGATTCGAACCCAAGACGCTACTTGGATTGAACGGTTTTCTACCACTAAGCCATCATCTCAGATGATCACAGAAAAGAATGTGTGTGTGAGATACTATTAAATAACACCATTCAAGTTTAATATTCAAAAATTACTATTTATAGTGGGACCCACCAATTACTATTTATATTTACTATTCATAGTGGGACCCACTTACAGGACCCACCAATAGCGAGACCCACCGCCAGTGCGACCCATCGCTTAAAACTTCACACCCACTTTCATTAATCCACCAAATAAACATATCACCTCCACAACCACTTTTATTAATTCACCGAATAAATAGTTCAGCTTCATCGACGACAAAACATATAAAATAAAGAATAAAATAATATTTACAGACGAAAATAATATGAAATATTATTAATAATAAAATAATATTAATCATTCTATTACTGTTCAAAATCTTTACTATTCACTTATTTTGCAGTTTTACTATTCATATATTTTTAATAAATTATACATATAACTGTTAAGGAATTTAAGAGGGCGGTTGAATATAGGCCCGGCAAGGATAAGAGCGTTGTGGCTCCTTTACCAAAATATGTAACAAAAAGTCCCCAAAAATGTACGCATGCGGTGGAGTGAGATTATCCGCCAACGCCACGCTTGTATCTTCTTAGATTTTGTCCCTTCAAATATAACGTCTCTATACACTTCATCTATTAACAATAGAAATCTCTCTAGATTTACTTACCGAATAAATACTATTCATTTAATTTCACTGTTATACTATCGTACGCCGAAAGCGCCCCTTCCATCAACCTGAATAAGAAAGTAACTAGAGAGAAATTGCTCTTGCTTGCTAGTTCCGTACACCTCACCCATCGGAGCATTTTAGAGTTAGCCACCCCTTTCTCCTACTATAAAAATGGGCATCTTGCTCAACTGACTCACAACGTATTTCGGCCTCTGAAACATACTACCAAACTCTATCTGAGATGGACTCCCACTCAACAGCTTCCTCAGGTGACCTTTCTCTCCAATCAGACGCACGTTACATTCCGACGAACCCCTTACCTAAATTTGATGCACCAGTGGAGGATTCTGAGAACGTGCTCTCGCCTCCTACAGCAAATGATCAAGTTGCAAAGGATAATACAAATTTTGAGAAGCAGGATTCCTCTGGTAAGGTAGGTGTACAATCTCCGGTGTGTTGTATGAGTTCCGGCGAGGGAAGTGTAGGGTCTTCGGTGACCCCGGCTAGGAGATGCCGAAATACGGCGCTGAATTGCTTGCCAGAGGCGGGAACAGAAGACAAGGTATTTGATCCTCGAATTCCTTTTTTTCCTCTACAGCTCTTTTTACATTTTTTTTCTAGTAATTAGGTACTCTAGAAATGGAGACTTTGATGTGATTAGTTTCTCTATTTTATCTACATGATGTTTGTCTTGCTATTGCTAGGATTTGATTCTTATGTTATTTTAGTGATCTTTTATATTATTTAAGTTGCTTCTATTATTCTTTAGCATTCCCAAGACCTGACATTGGAAAGTTTGTGCTTTATATTCTTTAGGCCTTGTTTTGATTGTAAGAAAAACCTTTATGATGGAAAACATTTTCTTGGGAAAAAATTTCTTTCCAAATGTATGTGGGAAAATAATATGGTTATGGTTAATTTAGAGGAATATTATCAAATATTGAACGTCCCTCTAGGTAAAAGTTGAATATGGTTGGTTCAAGTTATATTTTTGTGTGTGTAAAAACAAGTAACTTTTAGAAATGTTTTTCCTTTCCTAACTTTTTTCATAAAATTCCTGCAATCCTAACAAGGCCTAAGATACTTCTGTTATTCTTTAGCATTCCAAAGACCTGACATTTGGGACGTTAGTAATTGTAGCATGAATTATTACTTTATATTCCGATCCTAGGCAACTAAGTTTGAAAAAACTCAAGTTGTGTGGTTTTCCAATCTTAGCCACTGTCATGGTCAAATTCCGAGCATGACAGTGGCTCGGAATATATATATATATATATATATATATATATATATATATATATATATATATGAGAATAGAGTTCATAAGGGTGCCCTCATATAGCTTATATGAGGTGGCTCTCACGAAACATAAGGGGCCCACATTGTTAGGATGATCCGAAGCATTCATTTGAAAGGCCCCATCATAGATAGGGTGTGTACAAAAAATCAGCTCCATTGGATTATCCTAACCCCTCCAAAAGTGGGGGCAAAAATGAATAGACATGTTTTGTCCACAAATCTGCCCATTTTTGCCCCCACTTTTGGAGGGGTTAGGATGATCCAATGGAGCTGATTTTTTGTACACACCCTATCTATGATGGGGCCTTTCAAATGAATGCTTCGGATCATCCTAACAATGTGGGCCCCTTATGTTTTGTGAGAGCCACCGCATATAAGCTTATATGAGGGCACCCTTAGGAACTCTATCCTCTCTCTCTCTCTCTCTCTCTCTCTCTCTCTCTCTCTCTCTCTCTCTCTCTCTGTCTATATATATATATATATATATATATATGTATATATATATGTAGCTTATCTAAGCTTGAGCTCAAAATCTCACGTGGCCCCACATTTTTTGGGGTGATCCAAAGCATTTATTTCAAAGGCCCTTACATGGATAGCGTGCTTACAAAAAATCAGGTCCATAGAATTCCTAACTCTTCCATTTGTTGAGGGAAAAAGTGGGCAGATCTGTGGAGAAACAGTATATGTCCATGTTTTCCTCCCTTTTGGATGGGTTAAGATGAGCCTATGGACCTGATTTTTTGTAGGCACCCTATCCATATAAAGGCCTTTCAAATGAATGCTTTGGATCACCCCAAAAATGTGGGCCCACATGACCTTTTGACGCTCCAGCCCAGATAAGCTATCTTAGCTCGAGCTCAGAAACACTTTACTTATATATATATAGAGGAAAGTGAAGCTACACCGCCGGCTTAAAATACAATGGGCCCACATTGTTTTGGTGATCCAAAGAATTCATTTGATTGGCCCTCACATAGATAGGGTGTCCACCAAAAATCAGCTCCATAGGATCATCCCAACCCTTCAAACTGTGGAGGCAAAAATGGACAAATTTGTGAAGGTTTTTACACGTTCATTTTTGCCTCCACAAATCGTAGGGTTGGGATGATCCTATGGAGCTGATTTTTTGTGGACACCTTATCTATGTGAGGGCCAATCAAATGAATTCTTTGGATCACCAAAACAATGTGGGCCCATTGTATTTTAAGCCGGCGGTTTAGCTAAGTTAGCTACACCGGCGGTGTAGCTTCACTTTCCTCATATATATATATATGAGAAAACGGTTCCTACACATATGTGTAGATTGTTCTCTACACACTAGCTTAAAATACAGTGGGGGCCCACATTGTTTGGGTGATCCAAGCCATCCATTTTAAAGGCCCTCACATAGATAGGGTGTCTACAAAAAATCAGATCCATAGGATCATCCCAACCCTACGATTTGTGGAGGTAAAATGGATGTATTTAAACCTTCACAAATTAGTCCATTTTTTGCCTCCACAGTTCGAATGGTTAGGATGATCCTACGGATCTGATTTTTTATGGGCACCCTACCTATGTGAGGGCCTTAAAAATGAATGGTTTGGATCACCCAAATAATGTGGCCCCCACTGTATTTTAAGCTAGTGTGTAGATAACTTATCTACACATATGTGTAGGAACCGTTTTCTCTCTCTCTCTCTCTCTCTCTCTCTCTCTCTCTCTCTCTCTATATATATATATATATATATATATATATATATATATTATAAGAGAGGATCGTTCAATTATCTAAACCTTTTGATTTGTGGTGCTCATTTGTGGAAAAATAGACAATTGGATGATCCCGACCTTTAATTATTGGGTGGACCCACTATTTTGCAACTGATATTTTGATGGGTGGGGTCCACCATTTTAGACCCATGGATAGCATTGTCCAAGATTATTGGTATATATATAGGGAGAGGGAGAGCACCATTCCCAAGAAATTCAAGCAAAAAGTTCCACTTTTGTTGTAGATGGCTTGGATATCATATTGAGGAGACAGGGTGACACATCACCAGACATGCAATTATTAGCCAATAGACATCTCTGAGAGTCTCTTGGGATAGTGATGTAGATCATCTAGCCATTCAAAAGGCCTGATGATCTAGATTTATCAAAGGCTGAAAGCTTCAAAGACGATATTAGATCAATTCGGCACCAATCCATCGGATCGAGTGTCAGATAATATGGATCATCGATCAACCCCGAGATATTGCCCGATAATTGTATCCACAGGCCGATCACCCCAGATTATCCTTAGATCAGAATGGCAACCAAATCAACGATGCGCATTGATCACAATGCTTCAAGAGTTTCTTTTTTACTATTTTTTATTTTTGTTTTGAACGAAATTTATTTAGGTTGGTCGTCCAGGTTAGTAATGTTTTACGCAAGTTTAGAAATTTTAGGACTTTTGAGAGTATCCAGGAATTTTAGAAATTTTAAGAAAGTTAAGAAAATTTAGGGATTTTGAGTATTTTTAGGAACTTTAGGAAATTGAGGTATTTTAGTAATTTAGAGTGGATGGAAATTTGGAGATTTCTTAGGAAGTTTATTTACTTTTTTTAGTTCAGTTAAAATAGGAAACTTGCAATGCGAAAGTTTATAAATTTCTATGCAAAGATGTAAACGAATTTAGGCCAACTTGAATACTAGATCATTATTGTCATTGAATCTAACTACTATGCTACAATAATACAATAGACATAAGATCCTATAATGCTAAGTTTGGTGCATTGAATGAATATAAAGAATGATCAGATACTATAATATTTTTTCTTGTTTTTATATATTACCAATGTCATTAGTTGCATTTGGTATTGATTAAGTGGCTTTTAATTTGGGTTTCATGTTAATTTTCTATTCTTTTCCTAGAAAAATTGTTTCATGAAATTGGTATGTTGTAGCTAATAAGTATGAGAAATTTTATTTGGTTTTGTAGTATTACTATGATCCTGTCTCTCATCAAAGATTCCGATCAAAGAAGGAGGCTTTGGATTTTCTGAAAATAAGTGTTGTCCAAAGACTCAGGCCTGAATCTGTGGATAGCCACACTGTGAGCTTGGTTTTAAATTTTGGTTTCGGGGGTAATTTCGGTCCTCACCGAACCTAAATTTTAGTCAATATTCCGAAATTTCAGTCGAAATTCGGTAATGGTGTTCGAAATGTCAGTTTTTTGGGCTGAAATTTCTGCCAAAATTTCTGTAATTTCGGCTGAAATTATGTAAAGAAATAAAAAAATTAATATTTTATCAAAAATTTCGCCTAAATTTCCTAAATTTGGTAAATTTCGGCAATTTCTGTTTCGGAACATTTCGGTTTCGTTCCTCAACAAAATCCAAAATTTGGCCGAAATTCAAAACCTTGTTGTGAGTTCTAGAATTTACTTCCTGGCGAGTTGAAGATCTATTAGAAACCAGTATTTCATTGCTAACCTTACCTATATGCTAATGTTCATTTTCAGTCTTCTGGAAGCTCTCGACGTCATAAGGAAGGTGTTTCTCGCCCTAATGTGAAGAAGGCTGTGAAGTTCAATTATGATGACACTCCTGAGACAGTCACATGGACTCTCACTAATCCTGTTGAAGGATCGTGGACACCATTTATTGGTGAAGAAATGGTCTCTGAGTCTACAAAGAAAGAATGGGAAGCTGTCTTTGAGTACCTTATCAGCGGTCCCAATTGATTGCAAGAGTAATTTCAGACTGTCATGTTCTTTCTGTGATCTAATCAGCACTTTGTTTTTTTGAGTTGCATGCTCTAAATCCTTCTTTGGATGTTTTTTCCTTGTTTGATTATCAGATATTGTCTCTTTTACAAATGATGACGATACACATTTTGGCATGTATTTTTTGAATTAGCAATTAGTTCTTAAAACTTCCCTTTTGTGAAACAGCTCCATTAATTATCGCTGGCTTCTTTGTTGGGCCTTTGGGCCCACTTGAATAGCCAACAGCATATCAATTGGAAAACATTTTACTTAGGAACCCAAACTTGATGCAAATAAAGTTATTTTGTTTTCATTTTATGTTCCGCCACCTCAGCTTTTCGATCAAGACTATTAATTTTCGATACAATCCGAAGATAGTATTGATCATCTCGAGGCCAAACCTCAAAGCAGTTTCTTCTAAGATCTGCTAGGGAACGGATGGTGGATTATTGATAATCAGTTGATCAATTTTGTCCACTTTGTGCAATGGTTTGTTGGGTCATCGTCTATACATTGAATAATCTGCGTATTTTTCAGACCTGATGATTCCTCTTCCTAAAGGCTCAAAGAGAGAAGAGAGATGAGAGACTACTAGCAAGGTGTGGTAAAAGTTCATGTTGAGAGAAATATGTAGGGTGGAGAATCAAAAATGAGGAACAAGAGCTAAAAGATAGTGCCCAACTAGAAGCCCTCTTGACAAGGAACTACATTTAAAAAAGGGTACTAATATCTGCACTACTATGTTTTGATAATTGCACTACTCTCTCTATCTCAACATGAACAGGAGAGTAACTAACTAACTCAAATCTGAGAACAAGAAGAACGAGATCAAACCCTAGACCGAAGAAAAGGGAGGAGAGATATAAACCCCAGATTTCGCGTGAGATGGCTTTAGATGATCGGTTCTAAGAAGATGGCATCTGTTGAGGAGTCTCCCCTGGGGGAGGCTCCTCCTCCTCCTCATGGCTTGCCAGATTCCCTCCCTATTCCCAGATCAGCAGGCCCTTCTTACCTTGTTTCTTCTCCAGAATCTGCTTCAAGACCGGCACCTCCTTCGGGTCGCTCCTATGCCGATGCTGCGTCTAGGAACCTGTTCCTCCCCAAAACCTCGCTGGGTATGATAAAGCCTTCAAGAACTGCATGTGGCATCCCAGCCCTTTTCCTTTGTGAAGAGGATATTAGGAAGGGCTCTGCTCCCTTCAAACTAGCCTTGGTGGCTAAATGTTCTTATGGTCGGCCTTCTCTATTTGTGGTAAAGGAGTCGATCAAACAGAAATTCCATTTATCATCGGAACCAGTAGTAACGATCCTCGATCAAAGGCATTTATTAATCAGGTTCAGATCTGAACGAGATTTTCTTTCGGTGTGGCTTGCAGACAATAAGAAGATCCAAGGCTTCCTTCTCCGTTTTCTGAGATGGACTCCTGATTTTAAGCCAGGATCTGAATCTCCCATTGGCCCCGTGTGGATCACTCTTCCCGGTTTGCCCTTGTACTTCTTCAATGAAGACTTCCTGACTTCTGTAGGTGGGCTCTTAGGGAGGGTTCCCAAGATAGACGCCCCAACAATCCAGGGTACTCGAACGGAAATTGCGAGAATCTGCATAGAGATAAATATCAGAGAAATGCGTCATGCAAAGATTTGGCTGGGCACCCCTGGCGGTAGAGGAAGATGGCAAAAAGTTATAAATGAAAAAATCCCCAAATACTGTGATCAATGCTTGAAATTTGGACACATGGAAATAGAATGCAGAGCAAGGAAAGAAGGAGAGTCAATAGATCCATTGAAGGATCCACAAAAGGAAGATGGAGACAAGGGAGGCGAAGTCCCGACCGGGGAGGGAAACTTGAATATTGAAAAGATGGGAACCTCTACAAAGACCTGGGTTATCAAATCGTTCAACCAGGCAAAGGACCATGTGGGCACAAACAATACTCAGAACGATAATAACTCTAATCAGAACCACCAGGGAAAGGAACCTGATTCTATTACAGAAGAGGATGATGAAATCAACCAAACTGAATTCTTTGGAGATGAAATCTCAGCTCTAATTGCAAGTCAAAGAATTACTCGACACGAAAATTTCTAAAAAAACCTTGACAAAAACAACGTTATGGGCTGAAAACTTTAAACAGGCATAACTCTCTCGTCTTTTGGCCAAATTTGGGCCGCCATATGTCGAACTGACCGGCTTGACGAGATCTACAAAATTGATATGTTTGTTTTGGGTGATTTTAAGCTTTAGAAATCCGAAAATAGAAAACAAAGGGCTGGACAGCAAGCATTTAAGGGTATTTTCTAAGCATACAAAGTGTAAAATAAAAGAAACATTCACTTTCATTGTATGAACAAAATGACACTCAAGCAAACATGGAAACAGGGATGATGCTAATATCATAGCCACATGTTGAGGCATGCATTTTAACCCAATGTTCAAACGAAGTTTGGTTAAAAATTGTTAGGGACAAACGATTAGATAAGCTAAGCTTGTGTCATTATAAGAAATGATGATAACCTTAATAATCAAGGGTCCTTACCATTCCTAAAAAGGATTCTCACAAAATTCATCTAGAATAAATAGAAACATCACCAACTCATAAGCAAAATTTGAAGGAAAACAAGGTGGGGCTGCTATGGGCATCGCCATGCCTCACGAATTATACCAAGGTAAACCACCTAAACTATTGTAGTTTCACGAAAGGATATGATGAACAATTGATTGAAATAACAATGGCAGACCCGTTTCATACTATTGCTGAAACTGACTAATGCTATAGGTTAGGACATAGAATAGAGCAATGATATGAACAAAAGCTTGCATTTCTTGTCTTGCTCCCGGTCAAAATGACCACCTTTCTGAGAATTCAACCAACTGTCTAATATGATGGGAGGAACAAAAGGATTCAATGCCATTAAATGAAATTGATGGTGTAAATACATGAAAATCCCCTGCTCAAAGCTATTCCCATAAATTTGGTGAGCAAGAACCAATTAACACATAACATGGCTATGAATATCAATAAAGCTTGACAGAAGAGACTTTATATGATACAATCACATTCATATAATCATTTATCCCAATTGAAATATAGATATTTATAATACCTTCTCCTCTTTATCATATGAACCAACTATACACTCACATACTCATACATATATATGTATACACACACACATAACTTGGGCTGAAATATAAATGAATGAGCTGACATTATGACACAGAAAACTTGGGCTGAAATGTGCATAAAAACAAGGGCTGAATTTTGGATTCGGGATTCGGACTGTGCATAACAAGGGCTGAATTGGTGGACAGAACTTGTGCCAAACAGGGGGCAGATTTGGTGGACAGAATTTGTGCTATACAGGGACAGATTTGGTGGACAGAATTGTGCCAAACAAGGGGCAGATTTGGTGGACAGAATTTGTGCTATACAGGTACAGATTCTAATCCAAAACAGGGACAGATTTGCGCCTCAAACTGGGGCTAAACTGTGGACAGATTTGCGCCAAAACTGGGATTGAAACATGGAATGAATTTTATGCCAAAACAGGGGCAGCAACATGGACTGAACTGGGGACAGAATTTGTGCTAAAACAGGGGTGAGAAATGTACTTAAAATGAGGCTGAACATGGGCTTAAAAACAGGGAGCATATGCTCTCTTCAGAAATTCCTCTTTTGTAAATTCTAAATGAAGTAGTGATGGAGGATTTTACAGATCTAAACACTAACATGATTTCATACAATTCACAGCAGAGCACAACCACATATTAAAAAATAATCAAAATGAATTTCAGTACTACATAAATTCTCTGTTCTACTTACCTGCAATTTTATGCTTCCCGAGTTGAAAATTGCAAAAGGATCGCATAAGCCTCACAAAGAGAATCGAAGAACGTAGAACCACGAGAAATTCGCCGAATCCTAGTGCTCCAATTGAAGTGATTGTGAATTCAATGATTCAACCTTCTTTTTTTTCTTTTTTTAAGAAACTCAAAGCTTGATCTGCTGTTCTCCTTCTTGAAACAGTTTTTTTAAGTAGAAACTTGTAGAAATTTGACAACGCTCGTTAAAGAAAAACAGTGATCTTTCTTGTCTCTTTCACTTGAAAATCCTAATTTTACTCCTTTCTTTTTCTTCCAGCTCCCTTCTTTCTCTAGCTCTTTGATCTTTCCTGTGGATCTATCCCTCTTTACATGGATCTAAGGTTTCAAAGTGAAATTAACAGATTTGAGGTTAATGAATGTAAGGATCTAGGTTTTCAAGGGAAGAAATAAGGTAGAAAGAATGGCTGAGAATTTCATAGCACGAATTTGACCTTTCATGGCTTAGATCTAGAAATTTCAAGCTTAGAAAAAGAAAAAAAAATCTGCTAGGGTTTGAAACACGAAAATGAGGTTTGGATCAGGAATTAGGGTTTGAATTTTTCAAGAAGAATGAAAAATAAGAAGAATAAATGGAATATCAAAGTGAGACAAAGCTAAAAGAGTATGCCAGTGGTAAAGGAATGGCCGAAATCTTGCCGGAAGTACACCGGAGAAGATGAAGTTAAGCTAGGCTTTCAAGATTTGGGTTTTTATCTTTCTAGAACTCTCGCTCTTTCTCTCTCTAAATTTTCTTACGAAAATGAAAAATGAGAAGAAATGAAGGGGGACACCTCTATTTATAGATGTTTTTCCCCATAAATTTTCACCCCCATAAGTTGTCTTGGACAACCCTCCTCTAAATACATTTTAACCTGGCCTTGGTTAAAAGAGGTGGTCCATGGAAAAAGAGCTAAATGAAAATTAGGAGAATAAATTCGAGCTCTATTAGCTGCCCCAAGACACCTTCCTGCAACAAATTACCCTTGTTTTATTCCCAACAGGTCACCTCCTGGTCAGGATAATGCACACCCCTTCTGCGACACTATCTTACACTACGCTCACGAACTAAACTCGTTCGCTAGGCAAACTGCGACGGATTTAAACGAAATTTTAAAGAGACCTTCCTAGGATCTTAAACTACCCTAGGGTAAGATTTGGGACTTTAGTTTACCTAATTGATTGGGTTTTGATTAAACGCACCTAATTAGGGTTCGGTCAAAATGGGGTGTCTACAACAGCACTTGAGGTTTTGGCAATAAAACTAAAGAATACTAAAAGGAGACTAAGAGCATGGAACAAGGATGAATTTGGGAACATCTTCCAGAATGTTAAAGATGCAGAAGATACAGTAACAAGAGCAGAAAGCATCCACCAAGGCAAACCTAACCAAGCCAATCATGATAGCCTTGAAGGAGCTAGGGAAAATCTAAATGAGGCTATTCTCCGGGAGGAATATTTCTTGAAATGTACAGGAGCTGCGATTTTTAGCTTGTGGCATAACCACACCTGGAGTAATGCAGGACATCCTGAGAAGGACCCAACGAAAGAGCGAACGTAAGAGCCTGGACCTGAGCTGGCACGAAGACGAGTCATATCTTCCAATCCATTGAAGATTTCTGCAAGTATAGTAGGAATTGGATTGGCGCCACGATCCATTTGATCAACGAGATCTAAAAGAACAGCTGATGCAAAGCGAGAAGGTTGGACAGTGAGGAACCTAGCAAAGGAGCAAAATCTCAAAGCGCGAGGTCGGGCCTTTTGAATATCAACAGCGCCAATGTGTCCAATAGGAGGGTAAGTGTCGATCAGCTGTTGCATGGACACTTCTTGGCCTTTTATGAAAGAGTCCATGGATTCATCTGGATTATTCATTAAGCGAAGGAACAAAGGACGATAATTCGGCACACAGGATGGCTTCACCAGAGGGCCATCCACAGGATATTCCAACAAGGCACATCATTCTTCAAAAGTGGGACACATTTCTTGGTTGCCAAAACGGAAGACATGATGATCGGGGTTCCAACACTCTGATGCGGCATAGAGTAATCCCCAATCGAGCTTAATGGTTGCTATGTAGCCGAAGAGATTTTTCTCTTGCTCACCTATGGCATAGATGTGTGATTCCTTTAATGTACCACGGATCCAATCGAGAATTTTATGAGTAGACATGGTGCCTGTAAGTCAAGAGAAGGGATACAAGACGGATCAAGATTACATAAACATGAGATTATGACAAGTTCCTGCCAGTTTGAAAGTATGAAGACATGATCGAATCACATGATAGAAGAATGAAAGGCATACGATCAAAAGATTAGATGAGATTGCATAGGATTGCTTTCAACGGATAGATCAAGAATAGACCAATCCTATGAGATCTTGGGAAAGATGGGATTTATATCCTAACCCCAAAGAGAAAGTTTTTTAATCTTTTTACATTTTGACAAGGGTTACTTGAAGGCATCAATCCTAATCCTAGTCTAACGGAGTGGAGAGAGGATCTCGACTCATGACTTTGTTTGTGTACCTAAGGACCGATCGAAGCAATTGGAAGATGGACTACGGCCTAATCTGGACACAAATGGGTAGGAGATCCTAAACTAGGCTCACACACGTGATGTACGTGTGTTCGTATACTACATGCATGTGTGGGTTAATCTAGGGGTAAGGCCAAGAGTTCCCTTAGCGTGAATCCGTGCTCAATATACTGTACCAGTGTCCGGCGTAACAGTACGTGAACAAGAGATCTGTTTACGTACCATAAAGGTACTAGGCTAAGAGTGGAATGCTTCTCTAGCACAGAGGCACCGGGTGATGAAATCCCAGTCAACCATGCTAGATAACACTCTGGGTTCCTAAAATAGGATGTGTGTGCATGTGATATGCAAGGGTTTAGATGCAAGTAATGTAAGTGTGTGCAATATGTTTGTCCAATCTATGACGCCTTTAGGTTTTGTTAAATTAAGTTTGAGTATTATGTGATGAGAAAGTAAACAAACTAATCTACCAAGCATATAAGAGATAGAGTTTTTATGAGCCAGTTAAATTAAATTCAAATAAGTTATCATTTGAAGTTTTAAGGAAGTTAGGTGGTCCTTAGCAGAGTCGCCAAACTGTTGGACCTGATCCCGCGAGAGGGTCACGAGGGCGCGAGGCGCTACACTCTCTCTTGGTCTCTCGTACCCACGCGAATGGCGTGTGTTTTTTATTAATTATTTTAATTACCCAACCAAGCAGGCAGCAACCAAGCCATAGGGTGCAAACAAACGTGCAACCCAGTACCCATAAGGGCATGGGTAAGCCGCCGAGCCTAGCAAGGTGTGATTTAATTCGTCTTTTCCTTGAACTTGGGATCACTAAGGCAATCCGAATTCCACGCAAAAGAGAGTGACAGAGTCGCCACCTAAATGAGGGATCTAGGACCCATAATTGACCAGAAATCTAGACTCGTTACCTGGTTACGAGAATGGAAGGTATGGGGAGTTACCACCACATGCACCATTCCTGCCCGATAATCGATCTTCAATTCCAAAAGTTAACTCTTTTGAATTTCTTTTAAATTGCTCATTTAACTCTATATTAATGTGCGAACTATGTGACATGCATCATAAGATCTAATTTCAATGTAATTCCTAAATGTGTATCTTGATTTTCTTAATTTATTTGAATTCAATCTAAGTGAAAGTTCTCCTAAAATGCTAATTTGAGGGAAATCCTACATATTTTAATTAAGAATTTATAAAAAAAAATTAATATACAAAACCCCACCATTTGTTTGTGGGGCCGACTCGTGATTGGTATGCCATCAAGCATCCAAGCTGCCTACGTACCCAAGCCTCACTGGGATCAGAGTCGACGTAGTTCGGTGCACCTAAACTAAGCTACTTATGCCTAACTCATCTAGTACAACGATCTAGACTGGATTGACTGTTTTAACAGTTTAAGAGATTTTATTTAGTTCAAGTTGAAGATTTTATTATCCTAGGACTTCATCTAAGATGCCATATGATCCTATCTAAGTGCAAGTTGTCCCTTAGACTAATGCAGGTTAACCTACATCCTAGATAACTAGGTTTGTCCTAGGAAAAATTTGGGTGACTAGTGTAACTAAATCTATGGCACGGTTGCTATCCATAGCAAACGGCTGTGATGAGGCTGGACTCCTAACTCTAGGACTTCCTAAAACTTAGGACACAACTTGACGTAAGTGTTCCTAAGAGGCCCTAAAGGTTCCTACGATAGGAGACTGTAATCCAACGGCTCATAAGACGCGGATCGAGTTAATTCGATTTGTTGAACTTAATAATTTTCGATTTTTGAGAATTTTTGATTCCTAAACATCTAAGGAAAACCGAAGGCTCTATGGTTCGCAAGTTTCAGCCTCGAATTGCAACCATGGAAGGGAATCGTGCTCTCAACCCTTGTATAATTTAGCACGTAAGTTATAGTACCTTATTGCCTGGTATGTTTCTCAGGATTTCCGTGGACAGTGGACCTCGGAGCCAATAACATACTGTAACTTACGCACTCCAATTATGCTGGATCGATCGCAATTAGTATACGATTATGGTTACGATCTCGGCACCTAAACTATCATTGCATGGCCATTTTACAAAGGAAATCTATGAACCCTAAGATTTCTGTTTCAAATGGCTTAATTATGGAACACATGATGGAAAGTTAGAGTTCTCTAAAAATTATCAAGGTGCTTTGAATTAATTTGGATTTTTAAATGAATTTATCACAATTGGATCAGATTAACGATTTTACAAAGCATCCTATAGCGAATTAAGTTATCTATTCCAAAAACTCTAGGATATGATGTTCTCTTTAAAAAATATATTCGACTTGAATTTTTCATGATTTTAAAGATTGCAATTCGATTTTTAATTGATTTTACACTTTCGGGTCAGATTGATGACATTATACTAAAATATATAGCAAACAAATTCCAAAGCCAACCAAACTTTTGCTATAACATTCTCCGATGAATAAAAAATCATGAGAAAACGTTCGGACATTATTTCGATAATATTCTATTTTTAACAGCTTTATTTATGTTCTGGTTAAAGCAATTAAAAATCAATAAAAAATATTAACATATTCCCATAATTTCTGAGAAATTCACAATATAATTCTGTTTAGTCCGTTCATCTTGTTACCAACTTTCAGCTTTTAAGGAGTTTGTTTAATGATATATCCTTCATATAAATGAAAATTAGTGAGTTTATCAAAACAATTCCAGTAAAACTAATAAATAAACTCCAAGCCTTTTGAAAATTTTTGTATAATATTCAAACATTAAAAATATTCTGAGAACCAAATTTCAATCAGTTTTGAATTGTTTTGTTATATGAACGATTTTTAGAAGCATCAAAATCCTATTTCTGGGTATTTTTTGAACGAATTTTTTACCCATCAAAACAAATGAAATCTACCGGAATTTTTAGATTTATGGTGTTCTTTTAACCTCATTAATACTCAGAAAATATCACTTCACGAAAAACCATTAGTTTTAAAACACTCACTTTGTAAAAATGATTCAAAAGCCACTAGATATCCCAGTCGGTTAAACACCCAATTTTCTCATATAACGATTCCTTTTTTTTTTTACCAAAATCGATAATCAAATAAACCGACCCACCAAAATCATATTAGATTATGCATGGTAGCTTTTACGAAAATCATGAAGAAAACAAAGAAGAAACGGCCATAAACATGCTTTTCTACCTTTGATATTATAAAAAAGGAGGAACTTACCGTTGATCGCGCTCCTTGTCTCTAGGGTGCGTAAATCCGAGGTTTACGCTTTGTCGCACCTTTTTATATGCTCTAAAAAAAATCCTTTGATGAAGTTGCGAACCGAAGCTATGCTCGAAGACCCGTAAAAAAATGGATGAGGGAGTCAGAGAGATATATGAGAGAGAGAGAGAGAGAGATGAGATGGCTGCTATGGATTTATCCCGAGAATGAGAGAGACGAGAGAGGGTGAGTTATGTGAGAGAGCGAGAGAGAGAGAGAGAACTCCAAATACGTGAGATGTGGAAGAAGGCTGCAAGCAAAAAACGTAAAAAATTTTGGTCGAGAGAAAGGGAGCAAGAGTCATTTTCAATTCCTTGACCGAATCCCTTATGTAAGCTCTTTTTTCTTTTTCTCCTTTGGAATAGCCCCTGCCTTCTCCTTTCATATTGAATCTCATCCATCTATCTATATCGGTTCTCCTTGTAGTCATTAACTTTGGAAGCTACCTATTGTAATTTTTCCCACAATGGAACACAACCATAAAAGAAACTTCCCTTTATATCCATTCCTTTCTAAGCAACCGAGTAGGTGCTCTTAGAAACATATGTTTCTATCTATAATTACAAAGATAAAAGTGCCCCATGTTGGCTGCCTTCTAAATATCAAAAAGAAAGTCTTAGATGAATTACCATGGGTGGGTCCTACCAATAATGACTGAATTTAGTAACGAATCTAATTTTGAGCTTTCATTAGATAAGAAAAGCAAGTTACGAAGCTTTTGTTTAATAAAAAAAATTAATATTAAAGTGGGCCCCACCTCTAGGTACGAACAAGCTATGGCTGAGATCTAAAAAAAATGTCCAATTATATCCATGCCAAAAATGCACACGTTGCCATCTTTGCATGGAATCCTCATTTTATAATCAACAGCAACTTTAAAAAAAGAAACGGGATTGCATGATGTCACGCCCAACTTGCATGCAAATTTCTAATTCCAATATACATTAAGTTAGTAATTGCATTATACTCACATGACCTTTCCTCAGCCAATTCTTCTTTAAGAAATTTATCCACCATATAGGGTCCACATGTGGGAACGAGCAACACATGGGAGGATGATCTAAACCATTCAATTCATTGGGCTGATCGATATCGTCCAAATTGTGGGCATCAAATGCAAATTAATTGTACTCCCCTAATCAATTCTATGGGCTGATCCAAGCCGTCCATTTTATGAGAGGCAACGTAATAAGATAGCGTCCTAGAACCATTTTCATAAAATGATCTAAACCGCTCGATTGATGAGCTATGATGTAAATTGGATGCGCCCTTTAAATGAATTCCGCTTAATGATCTTTGTCGTCCATTTGATTGGCCCTAATGCAAATAAATCACACCCTTCCAATTGCTTCTATAAGATAATTTGGAAACGCTTAATTGTCGGGTCAGATTACTTGAGAATTAATGCAGCGAGCCCTAACAAAGATGGGCCGAAATTCAACCTTAGAACCAATTTCCACAATTTGAAAACTAAAAGCCAAAGAAGATGGTGGCCCCACTTGCTTATCCCAAATCTAATAGAAATGGCAAGATGGGCCCATCCTATGGACATAATTTACTTTGATATCATCCCCCAAGTTTCCCTTGTTTGGTACACATTAGATGAGATCATCATGGTTGAACCACAATTCAATTTGTACCCAAAGAAATCCCATCCTCGAAATTTGTAGTCCTCACCCAAGTTGGCCGAAGCTCATATAGACCCCCCATGGCATTTGATTTTGACAATTTGGCCCAAATTCAGTTGAACAGACAGTATTGGCCTACTCAGTTAGCTTCGACAGCTCTCATTTTTGAATTATGTGAGTAGTCTCTCTCATCACTTTGGGTAGAAAATAGGGGGATCTTGACACAAAATGACTACACCACCCCTAAGCCTGAAAAACTATAGAAAATGGAGAACGGGCCTGGAATTGGAAAACACGGAAATGGATAGAAAAATACTGACTTTTTCATCGATTAAAGCGGAGCAAGATGGGGGTGTCTACACACTTATGCAATCTCATTATGTTCTGGGATGGAGTTTTAAGATGAATGGAGACGCTCCAGCCCTTCATCTCTCTCGCCTTCCCTCGCTTCCTCGTACTAGTCCTAAAGAGAAATCGAAAGTTTTGACAATTGGATTGCCTTTAATTTTGGTTTTTCTAGTGTTAACGGCCATCTCTACTGTCATTCTTATAGTTCGGTGGAAGATCAAATTTGCAGAATTACTAGAAGATTGGGAGCACGAATACGGGCCTCACAGATTCTCCTACAGGGACTTGTTCGCGGCCACAGAGGGCTTTCAAGACAGAGAGTGTTTGGGGATTGGAGGTTTTGGTAGGGTGTACAAAGGCATCTTACCCAATTCTGAAATTGAAGTTGCAGTGAAGAGAGTTTCTCATGATTCTAAACAAGGAATGAAAGAGTTTGTCGCAGAAATTGTGAGCCTCGGTCGACTCCGGCACCGGAATTTGACACAACTACTTGGCTATTGTCATCGTAAAGGAGAGCTTCTCTTGGTCTATGACTTCATGCCTAATGGAAGTCTAGACAAATTCCTCTTCTACCAACCCAAGACGCTGCTCAATTGGGATCAGAGATTTCGGATCATTAGAGGAGTGGCTTCAGGGCTTTTGTACTTACACGAAGAATGGGAGCAGGTTGTGCTTCATAGGGATGTCAAAGCTAGCAATGTTTTGCTAGATAGTGAATTTAATGGAAGATTAGGCGATTTTGGCTTAGCAAGATTATATGATCATGGCACCGATCCTCAAACTACCCGTATTGTGGGGACCCCAGGTTATATTGCTCCAGAGCTTTCTAGAACTGGCAAGGCAACTACAAAAACCGATGTGTTCTCATTTGGGGTTTTTATGCTTGAGGTTGCCTGTGGAAGGAGGCCTATAGCACTTCGAGCATCAACAGAGCAGCCTACTCTGGTTGATTGGGTGTCACAGTCGTGGAGGAAAGGGGCGATACTAGAAGCGAGTGATCCAAAATTGGAAAATGATTATGTAGTGGAGGAAATGGAGTTGGTGTTGAAGCTCGGCTTGCGTTGCTCTCACCCCATGGCAGAGGCTAGGCCAAGCATGCGACAAGTAATGCAGATTTTAAACGGTTTTACTCTGTTTGAACTTTCTTCGGATGGTTTGAATGGTAGTGTTTTATCACGAGGCCAAAGCAAACGTTCTGTCGGTGATGGTCTGTCATATCCTTCTTCAGACAATATGTCTGTGGCCACTTCATCAATAGTCGAGTCACTCCTTTCCAGAGGCCGTTGAATACATACATTTTTTTTTTTTTTGATGCCGTAGGGTATCCCTACCCCACTTCGTGGGGCGGGACTAGTCCCTAGGGATGCACGCAGGCACTCGGTAGACCACGCGCATCAGTTGAACAAGGGGGGATTCGAATGCTTGTCACTGGGGAGCATACCCATGACTTTACGCCAAAGAGCCACACCCTCCCGAGTTACATGGCAAGAACTTATATGACTATTGCACATTTTCTCTGCCCCACACAAAATTGAAGCTCCTAAGAAGGTTGGAAGCTTGTTAACCTGTGATTCTTCTTTCTTACAATTTGAAGAAATCATGATTTTGCTATCTAGTACTATTTTTAGGTGTTATTAGTAAAAAAAAAAGAAAAAAAAAAGAAAAAAAAAAGGAGAGTAACTAACTAGTGCTAGTGGGCCCACTGGTAGAAGTAAATAAGGATGCTATTTTTCTTGCTGAGTGTGAATCCCCTGACCATTTCAACTCACACAATGAGACATTCAGACGGGCAAATAGCCCTAGGGCTGCAACTTGGGTCGGGTTTTACCCGACCTGCATCAACTCAACCCGAACATAACATGGGTAGGGTTAAGAAATCATGGGTCTGGGGTAGGGTTGGTTTTAAATTGAACCAATCTTGCGTAGGACAGGGTTCTCAAAAAAAACCCGAAACCCCACTGACTCATATGGGTGAACTACTGTGACTTTCTTAAATATCTCATGACTAACATAGAAAATTAGTTTCCTATACAATTGTTTTTAGGGAAATGATTTTAGCACTCCACTACTTTGATATGTCACGAATGCTTATTGTGTTTTGTTTTTAATTGGCATTGTCAAAGCTTCTAGAGAACTGTAAATAACCTTTTGGCAGCCCTTTGAACGATAAAAGACAAGAAGCTTCCGCCACATATCAAAAGAGTGGATAACTTTTTGGTGTGAAGATTTGTTTTTTCATTTTTTATAATCTTTAAAATTAGTCAAATCCTACGAAAAAAAATAAAAACCTGACCCGACCCGAGAAACCATCTTGGGTAGGGTTGGGTCTACAAATCTCAGGTTTTCCTGTAAAAAGAAAATTAGACCCAACCCGATTCGAGATAATTCTCAAGTAGTGTAGGCTTTTGGAAAACCCGACCCGAGTTACACCCATAAATAGCCAGGCCAAAAATCCTAGTCAAACATAAATTAATGTTATCGGTCATCCGACCCTAGCCATTTTTAATAATGGCACTCCTCACTTTCCTTTCTTCACTTGTGGGGCCACCGTGTTGGCTTCTGTTTCCTGATTCTTTTTTCTGGCTTTCTCTGCTGCCATTCTTTATGCTAGCATGGAAAAGCTGGGTTTCTTGTTCAAAGTGAAGGAATTGGATTCTCCATTGATTCTTATTGGAAATCTGATTGTGCTCTCATCAATTATGTGATCTCTGCATATGAATCGAGATACCAAACTGGGTTTCCATTAATATCTGAGCCAATGAAAATGGCAATTGCTGCTCCACCTTCTAAAATTAATAAGCCTGCAAATATTTGATGAGTCCAAATATCTCTTCCTTATCCAATATTTGATGATTTTCTTCTCAATTTTCGAAAAAAGAGTCAGTAAAAGTTGACTTAAAATAAAACCATATTTCAGCTTTGAGAAAAGTTGATTTTCCTCTACTCTTCTGAAGGATATTTTTATCAGATGGATCAATAGCAATACACCAAATAGATAAAACAGCTGAATTGAAAATAGTGTGAAAACGGTATTCTCAGCCACTCTATTTCCGAAAAAAAGGTCTCATGAACGTACAAAATAAGACTGTCATTCCCACAAGTCACTCCCACAATCTGGATTTTCTTCTTTGCCACTCTTCTCTTTCTAAAACTTATCTCATTCATGGTATCAGAGCAGGGAACAACCTCCCCTTTGGATGTCTTCTGTGGTTCCGGATAAAATTGTGCTCTTTCATTGATCCAAATCTTGCTTCTTTTACCTACCAAAGGCGAGATAAAAAAAAACCTGCTTCTTTTCTAAATCGACTTGTCTATCTAGGGATTGCAGGATGCAAGATTTTTCTACATTCTGATCAACGATTTGCTATCCTCTATGGAGTCATATG
Source organism: Tasmannia lanceolata (assembly GCF_043159265.1). NCBI lineage: Eukaryota > Viridiplantae > Streptophyta > Magnoliopsida > Canellales > Winteraceae > Tasmannia > Tasmannia lanceolata. The sequence continues at coordinate 27,038,870 of NW_027518684.1, read as the reverse complement.
AAAATGGGTGGGGAAGGTTTTTAAATCGCAAGTAGTCATAAACCTTTTTACCAACATTTAACTAGAGATTTTATATGCTGCTCCCCAAAGTCATTTCCAAAGGATGATCCTAACCCTCTCATCTATGGAGGGAGTGCACATTATAAAAACCTCTATAGATCGGGAGGGTTAGGATCATCCAATGGAAATGATTTTCTGGGCACAACCTATTTACGTTGTGACCCGACAAGCGAACGGTTTTGATCATCCAATGAAGTGGGTACAGTACTTTTTGAAAAAATACAGGAGTATACAGCCACACATCATATAATTTCTCATGTAAGCTATACAACCTCTCTCTCTCTCTCTCTCTCTCTCTCTCTCTCAACGGCTTAAAGACATTCAATAACATCTTTCTATTATCACGCATGATCAACAGTAACCATTCAACAGAGGGTGGGACCAAGGTAAATTACATCGGACTTGGTATCGGCCATGGTTTCAAATTTCGGTTTCGGAATGCATTTCGGTCCTCACCTCCGGTCCTCACCGAAACCAAAATTTCGAAATCCAACCAAATCATTCAAAATAATATTTTTATCTAATACAAAATTTCGGTTAACTGGTTTGGAACAAAGGCTTAGTTGAGTACGAAATTTCAGTAAAAATTTTGGGAAAAACAAACGTTACGTTCATTGTGGGTTTCAGTTTCAATCTCGACCAAAATCCAAAATTTCAGTAAAAATATTGGAAAAAACAAACGTTATGTTCATTGTGGGTTTCGGTTTCAATCTCGACCAAAATCCAAAATTTTGGACAGAAATTTCAGATTTTGGTCGAAATTTAAAAACATGGCATCGGCCAACAATATCCATGGACCCAACCCGGTAAAAGTTGTAGCAGCTCCATCCATTTGATCACCTGTTCACTCGGTTTGGGTGCATGGCCTTTAACTTGGGCCATCTTTGGCAACCACGAATTTTTTTTACGGGGGAATACCAGTTTGCAAAGTGGTGTGAGAGGTAAAAAAAGACGGGAGAGGGAGATAATTAAGAGGGCACTAGTTAGGAGATGGTGCCAAGTGACCCAAAAATAGGAAAAATAAAACTCTGTTTTGAGTGTTTTTCTTTTCTATGTTACGAACTTCTCACACTCCTCTGCTCATGCCCTTTCAATTCTCTCCCTCTCCTCACCCCGCTGTGCCACTCTCATCCCTGGATAAAGTAATATTCCATGGTAAAAAAAATTCTTCACTGCCAAACATGGCCTTTAAGAAAATTGTAGTTCGGAAGAACTATTCAAAACCATCTCAAATCCCTAAAGACTGGATTTGGGAAGTAAAATATGAAGTTTAAAGTTAAGATTTCTTCCGCAACACAATGATTGTTGAGCAAACCAGGTAACAAAGCCTAAAACATGGCTTTCTACACTAGTCTATCACCTGCTACTTCAGAGGAGAAGATTCATCTGTTATGGGTTGAGATTTTGAGTGGAAATTCATGTGTCTCCGACCCCAAGTAATTCTTGGCATTAAAAAAGAAGCATCATATGCTAAACCTTGACATAATATTCGTTGTGAAAAAACCTAGTTCTCAAATAGAAACAGAAAGAATAATTTTAGGTTTCAATCTGTGTCTGGGAAGATGAAAATCTATTCAAAAACTCAAATCATGTAAATGAGCAGAGGGTTCCATAAACAACACTGATTATAATAAAATCATCCCTCTGAAAAGAACCCTATAAGCATGCAAAACTAGGAAGAGAATTTTACCCCGTGACTAGATTCGGGCGGATTGTCCTGAAACTCAGGCACCAACCCAGAAGCCAAATCCAGGCAGCTAAGCATTAACACGGTGCCCCCAATCTAGGTTGTCTTTGTCTTGGTAACCTTCTTCTTGGGTAGTCTCTTTGGGATCATGTTCTTCATCCCTAGGAAGAAGAGCAATGCCCCGAAAAGAGCCAGATTCTGCAGTAAAAGGTAAAAAGTAATCAGTAAGAATTTTAAGCTCTAAGAGAACCAGGGGGCTGAATATTTAAAATCAGGGCCAGAATTTAATCAAAAGAAACAAGACACAGAAGAGAATGCCTGACCTGTGCAAACTTGACAAAAAGATGAAGAAATTCGGGCTTCTCAATATCATAGTTGTAGAAGTCATACAGAATCGGAGTAGTAATTGCCAGATGTAGAACCTGCAAGGATAAATAGTTTAAAATCTTAAAGGACCTATGGAGTCAACGGTAACGGAGAAACAAGCATTGACCTGTAGTCAACCAAAGTCACAAATATCCCCAACACTTTGAAAATATTGCGCTATTTTGTGATTTTATGACAAAATGACATAATCCGAAATTTTTACCAAGATTTTGAAAAGAGTCAACATATGTTCATATTTTTTTTACCGTGCAAATATCGTGATATTATTTGTTGACGCAAATTTGTTCTTAATGTTATATTTTCCATTTTACTGATATAAACCCAAAATTAAGAAAAAATTTAAAATACCCCAAGATACACCCTTCCTAAGAAATTTCTGAGACAAACATTTGTGAGTATATAATAAAATAAAGGAGAAAAATAATGCAGAATCAAAGAGATATATGCAGACCAGGAGATATGCAGCAATGCTACTGCCAAAGATAAATAGAATACCGCCAATCCCCTTCAGTGCTATAGCTGCGGCGACTATATGTTTAATCTGCAAAAAAACAGAAAAAAAAAAGAAAAAGAAATAAATGATAGATAGAATTGAGATTAACAATGTCAGCAGAGTATTGAGATAAGTCGATTTACTAGTAAGAAAAAGATTAAAAAGGCATTGTTTCTCACTTCGATTTCAGGCAACTGTACCCTGAGATTAGAGGTAATATGATTCGTTAAAATGCCAAACTTGGGTTTGAAAACCTTGGCTGAAGGCCCACCATCATCCCCAAATTCATTAAACCTGTAACAGATAGATGCCATACGGTCATACTATATGCTAGTTTGGTATAAATGATCAACAGTACTTATCCATTTCTCTTGTTATTTTTCGACAAGGAAAAAGGAAGTGTTTTAAGGTTCAATGGGAAAAGAATACCAAAACCTTTGAAGCTTTTAATCTTGAGTGGTATACCTAAAGAAAATAATATATCTACTAGCAACAAAACATTACTCTTTATGGAATATATCTAGTGGAAATGTAAGTGAAATGGAAATGTAAGTGAAATCTTCACCAGCAGCAAATATTGATGTTATGATACATCATTCCCGTCGTGAATATGCAATTTAAAATTAGTTCAAGCTTAATATGGTGTCAGGTAAACCAAAATCAGAGTACTGGTACTTGATAAACCAAGGACAATTCAGTATTAAACAATGAAAGGCATTGTCTCTTAATATGATGTCATGTAAATCAAAATCAGAGTATTGGTACCTTATAAACCTAGGGCATGGCACAACTCAATATTAAACAATGAAAGGCAGTGCTTCCCTATGCCACTAGATCCCATATTACGTTGTGTAAAGACCAACTATATGGATAATATCAAGGGAGTAGAAAACTCTTTCTTGGCCAAGATGTAACGTGACTTAAAAGGAGTCATCTGAAGAGGGTATGAACTATGAAGATGGAATTTCAGTCAAACGAAAAAGCAAGAATATAGTTCTGTAAGACGCAAGGTGTACTATAGGACTAGGAGTTCCAACGGAAAATGAAAATTACAGTTCTCGAAGGTAGAGACTATGATCTCAAGTCAAAACTATAGTAGACAAAGAACATGGGAGTCGTAAATAGCTTTGAAGGATGATAATAGAAGTGTACAATCACAAGAATTTCCCTGTGAAAACTAAAAGAATTTCAAAAAAAAAAGAAAAAGAATTTCCAAACTCAAAGAGAAATTGCTAGACAATCAGCTATGAAAATGATTCTCAGTGTCAAGACTTGATGATAAGGATCAGTATAACATGTTCATCCAAAGTCATAAGAGAGCAGCAGTCCCAATTTCTTATTTTAAAAGCAACGATGAACTGGGGCCGATTGGAACCGCCATTAGATGCTGATGAGCATCAAAGATTTAATAAGGTTGTGTATTCAAGAAAGTTCACGAATGGTTTCCCAACAATAAAGAGCCCAGTCCACATGGGACGCACATTAACTTAATTGTAGTTTTATTTCCTTAGCTTTTATTTGTTATTCTTAGAAGTTATTAATAAAAATGAGTGTTATTAAGGGGAAACATGGTCCACGATTTGTTTTAAGTGACTATATTTATTATTGCGAGTCTGAAGTTAGAAGTCTTGAGGTTAAGGCTTATTTGCTATTCACGTCACTATTCAGATACATACTAAGGTTCTTAGGGGTCCAAGTTTGGAATTCTCTAGAAGTCATGGAGAATACTATATATTGTAAGCCTTATAAGTCTCAAGGTTAAGGCTTATTTGCTATTCACACCACCATTCAGATACATACTAAGGTTCTTAGGAGTCCAAGTTAGGATTCTAAGTCGTGGAGAATACTATATATTCTAAGCCTAATGGTCATCGAATAGATGCTGACCTTATGAATGAAAGAACTTATAAAAGTTGTGCCAAAGTGTTTTTTCGTTTTTTTTTTTTTAATGATAGCCAAATTTCAAAACAGAAAATACGGGTTTCAAGTTATAGTATACAAAGAAGGAAAGGAATAAAAATGGTGTGGGGATTATAATAGATAAGAGCCTAAGAAATGAGGTTGTGGATCTTAAAAGGAAGGGTGATAGAATTATTCTAATTACATTAATATTAGGTGAAGAGACGATTAATGTTACTAGTGCGTATGCCCCTCAAATATGATTAAATGACTCTGTCAAGAGGCAATTTTGGGAAGATATAAATGAAGTAGTCCAAGGAATAACACATGGAGAGAAGTTATTTATAGGAGGAGATTTAAATGGGCATGTGGGAAAAACTAGTGGAGGTTTTGATAGGGTTCATGGAGGACTGGGTTTTGGCAATAGGAATGAGGCAAGAGAAGATACTTTGGAGTTCCCAGTGGCATATGATTTGTTGTTAACAAATACTTTTTTTAAGAAAAAAGCTTCACACTTGATAACCTTTAGCAGTGGCATCAACTGTAGCCAGATAGATTTTATCCTCACTAGGAGGAGAGAGTTGTGTGTAAAGATTTTAAATTCATACCTGGGGAGTGTTTAGTCACACAACATAGGCTGGTGGTGTTGGATATCTGCATTAAACATTGGAAGAGAAAAGATAGAGATGTTAGACATCCGAGGACTAGGTGGTGGGCTCTCAAAGGAGAAAAACTAAATATGCTTAAGGATAGATTGCTTAAAGAAGGACCTTGGAGTCGTGACAAAGGGACTAATATTATGTGGAATGAGATGTCTAGTTATATCAAGAAAGTGGCTATAGAGGTACTTGGAGAATCTAGAGGAATTGGGACGCTGTCTAAAGAATCGTGGTGGTGGAATGAGGAGGTTCAAAAGGCGTCAGGTTTAAAAGGGTTTGTTATAAATCTTTCCATAAGTGTAGAAATGAGGAGAACAACGAGAAGTATAAATTGGCTAGAAAAGAAGCTAAGAAGGCAGTAAGGGAAGCTAGAGGCAAGGTCTATGAGGATTTGTACCACAGGTTAGGGACGAAAGACGATGAAAAAGATGTTTACAAGCTTGCTATGATGAGATAAAGGAAGAGCAGAGACTTTAATCATATAAAATGCATCAAAGACGAAAATCAAAGATCGTTAGTAAAAGAAAACAAGGTTAAAGAGAGGTGGAGAAGCTACTTCGATAAGTTGTTTAATAGAAAACCTGTAGCGAAATTGGGAGAACTTGGTAATGCTTTTGATGATACAAACTGGAGGTTTGTTCATAGTATCCGAACATCAGAGGTAAAAGTAGCTATGAAAAATATGAAATTAGGTAAGGCTATGGGGCCTGAAGGTATTCCTAGTGAGACTTAGAGATGCTTGGGTGATGTGAGCTTGGTCTGGTTAACAAGATTATTTAACAATATTTTGAAAACTAAGAAGATGCATGATGAATGGAGGAAGAGTACATTAGTACCTATTTATAAGAATAAAGGGCATATTCAGAGTTGCACCAATTACCTGGTAATTAAGCTAATGAGTCACACCATGAAGCTTTGGGAGAGGGTAATTGAGCATAGACTAAGAAAATAGATTAAGGTGTCAGAGAATCAGTTTGGTTTCAAGCCCGGATGATAGACTATGGAAGCTATCTTTTCTTGATTAGGCGGTTAATGGAGACATTTAGAGAAAATAAAAAGGGCCTTCATATGGTTTTCATTGATTTGGAGAAAGCATATGATAGGGTTCCCAGGATTGTTATGTGGTGGGTCCTTGAAAGGAAAAAAGTGCCCACTAAATGAGTATCCAATTACAATAGGACTACACCAAGGATCCGCTCTAAGCCCTTATCTTTTTACACTAGTTATGGATGAAAATACGGAGGGTATCCAGGATGAGGTGCCGTGGTGTATGTTATTTGCAGATGACATAGTATTAATTGATGAAAAAAAAGCAGGAGTTAATGCTAACTTAGAGTTATGGAGAACTACGATGGAATCTAAAGGTTTTAGACTGAGTAGACTAAGACAGAGTATATGGAGTGCAACTTTAGTAATGTAAGGAAGCGAGGCGAGGAGGTAGTAAATATGACTGGACAGGAGGTACGTAAGAGGGATATCTTTCACTATCTTGGTTCATTCCTACATAAGGAGAGATTGAAGATGATGTTAACCGCAGAATAAGAGCAGGTTGATTAAAGTGGAAGCATGCTTCAAAAGTTTTGTGCGACCTTAAAATACCTACCAAGTTGAAGAAAAAGTTCTATAAGAGTGCTGTGAGGCCAACCATGCTGTACGGCTCAGAATGTTGGGCCACCAAGAAGCAGCATGTGCATAAGATGAGTGTAGCGGAGATGCGAATGCTTAGATGGATGTGCGGCCACAAAAGGTTAGATAGAATTAAAAATGAAGACATCCATAAAAAATGTGGGGGTAGCACCAATTGAGGAGATGAGAGAGCACCGCTTAAGATGGTTTGGGCAGATCCAACGTAGGCCTTTGGATGCTCAAGTGAGAAGAAGTGACTTGTGCCAACTTGATGGAGTAAAAAGAGGAAGGGGCAGACCGAAAACTACTTAGGTAGAAATAGTGAGGAGCTAGGAACATAACAGAAAACATGACCTTGGATAGGAGAGAATGGAAGAAAATGATCCATGTAGACGAACCCAACTAGTGTCAGGATTAGACTTAGTCAATTTGAGCCAGGTAGATTCTTTCACCTTCTTCATGAAATCTTCTAAAGGATTCATTAGCTAACCCCAACTAGTTTGGGACAAAGGCTTAGTTGAGTTGAGTTGAGTACAGCCAAATTTCTTTGCAAGAACAGACTGAGATGGTCAAAATCCATAAGATCTAAAACACCTAAACAAGAAAAGTTAATCGCTATTACAATAGAGGAATTTAGGGAGGGAGAGAGTCGAACAGTGCCAAAGATTCTTTAGAAACCCCTTCTCTAGCTAGACTATCCGCCACCTTGTTGGCCGAACAACGAACATGATGAAACACCATAGACACAATCTTGCATCTCGTGGAAGAACCTATCAAAACGCCAAGGGTGCTTTTGAGAATCGTTTAACCACCGAATAACATTCAAGGAATCCCCTTCAACCACTACATTACTTAGGCGTTCAATCGCCAACAACTTCAAACTTAGGTAAATAGCCCGCACCTCGGCTTCCATAGAGTCCACCTTCCCTATGGGGGCCCCGCAAAGGCCCAAACCACCTCCCTGCACTCGTTTCTTATGATTACAATCCCTGCCGAGCCGGGATTTTCAGAGCCATCAAAAATAGTGCCAAAGTTGTGCCTCTTGAGTCTATCCAATTAGAGTGTATGTACTAAAAGCCAGTTCTTGATGTATTGAACCTTCTTTCATTTCATGTCATGCCAACTATAGGGTACTTTACAGACGTGTGTGATGTGCTTATTGACACACGTCCCTCCTTGAGGCATCGTAGGAATAGTCATGCCCATGGAATCAAAGACCCTAAGAGGTAGGGAGATACGACATTCCATCTCTGGGCAGACCTAACACGTTCCCGGTTGGGGTTGAGACAGTATATCTCTTCCAGGACACAACCAGTAACTGACCTGCCTCCATAACGAGTTAGGGTGGCTTATCTCAATCAGTGTGGTTGTTCACCGCATGCAGGTAGTGTGGGTGTGGTGAATGGTTCACTGTGGACCCCGATCCCAAGGACGAGTGCCGAGGACACAAGATCCCCTGCAATCCTCAAAGATCTCCACAATGTGAAGGAGAGCTCTACCAAGAAACTCTCGAAATGATGTCACCCTCATAGCATAGCATAGCACGAGTGGTGATACAAAATGAATGAGATACTTCTTGATTCAGAACCAGGGTTCGAAACCTAGACGTACCAAAAAAAAAACTCAAAGTCGCCATCCATGGATACGCCATGGAACCAAAAACAAATGCTCTTCTTGCAACGGATAACCAGAGATAGTCCGCGCCTGATTACGAATGGAGAAGGTCCAAAGAGCACCCCCAATTCGTCCGAGTACAAGCACTTGGTCTCTTATGCCATTTATTTTATTAACCTTGAAGATTTTTGGGCGAAAATCATGTGAAATGGGAACAAATATCCCCGAGTGGACGTCTACCTAAACATGCATGACCCGGGGACAAAATAATAAGCATGTACAAAATAAATGGAAGTAGTGTCGCCTAATCACAGCTAGGTTAAGAGTGTCATGCCTAATGGGTGTCTTAGTTCTGGTGGACAAACACATGCATGCTACAGCTAAAGGTATAAGGCATGCACATAAAATTAAGAAAAAACAACAAAACATGCAATATAACCTGATACCACACACGACGCAACACAACAAATCCTAAACTCTAAACGATTTCGCCCAATTCTTTGGATGGTCTGGTATTCGTCCAAAGCTGCCTACGTATCCCCGCCTCCACGAGAATCAAAGCAACGTAGTTTTTCGCACATATTCTAAACTATGATGTCTGAGACATCTAGACTTCAATCCTAGACTCGATCTAAAAGACCGGACTAGTTATTAAAGCTTCTTGTGCGATTATTTAAATTCAAGTGAATTGTGAATTTTAGGACAACCTATATGCCCTAATTAAATGCAGGTTAGCTTCTTCTGGTTCCTATAACCTATGTGTAACTAGGCTGTGTATCCTAAGAAAAACAATAGGATCACTAACGCATCCTAGACCTAGTCATTAGTCGGCGACGTGAATCGCCAACTGACCGGACGGAGGCGTAACAAACTCCTAACTCTAACACAAATACAAAGAAAACACACAACACATCAATGACAAACTCCTAACTCTAAAAAACCTCTATCTAGGACAAACTCCTAACTCTAGAGAAAGATCTTGTTGAAAACAAGGTTTTAAAAGATTTTTGTTTTTTTAAAGAATTCAAAAGATTTATTTAGAAAGTTTAGCTGGACTTGGGATAAAGATCCAAAGCTGCACTACGTACCTCGTGGAAGAGGATCATTTTTTGGATTTTTAAATGATTTCAATGCTCTTGTGATTGTGAATGAATTCAATGCTTATGGATTTTTAAAAATTCAAATATTTTCACCATTTTGGTCAAAGGCCAAAGGGAACACACAAAACAACTCCCTAGGGTAAAACCCTTAGGGTAAAGGGGAAACCCCAAACCAACAGAACTACTCTAAAGGAGAAGCTCCTAGCTAACAACACTAAAGAAGGGGTGCCAATGAGTCAATGACTCTCCAATAACACTACCAAAATGTAAAGGAAAATAAGTCAAAGACTCTCTAATAACACTACCAAAACAGGTGCTAGTGAGACTGGGCCAGTCTCCTAGACACAAAGGTGGACTCCAAGTATTCCCATCATCGCCCTTGCAACGATGGAAGGATCAGGCAACTAATAGACCTAGTTGGCCCTTACTAGTAGGGGGGCTCTACTTAAGACTTGGATAGTCTCTCATATGCGACTCGCTAATGAGACAAAGCATGTCTCCAAAGGGTTTGATTGCTCTGCTAAAACACAACTCGCCTGCCTAATGGATGGGCTTTTTTGCATGAGACATAACTTGTCTCCTAAAATGGGGGCCCTAGATGACTCTTTCATTGCCCTTGCAATGAGGAAAAGATTCTATCTAAAGGAACGAATATCTAAAAAAAACATCTAAAAGACTAGGCAAGTCTATTATACAAAGGAGGGGAGCGCTACTTGGACTTAGCAAGTCCCCTAAAGATGGGCTTGGGCTAACGCCTTCATCGCCCTGACTTACAACAAAGCTCCCTAAAAATAGAGAGCAAGTCAAATATTAGTGGAACTCTGTTCCTAATGAGGACCTTTAATGACAGACAAGCGCTCAAAGAATCCTAACTGAAACCTGAACCTAACTCTATATTGAGCCAGCTAAAGTATATAGCCGAGAACCAATAATAATGATAAACATGAAATGAAGTGGTCTATTCCATTGCTTAGATAAACAGGAGTAACCAAAGATTGGACAAATGAAGAATCTATCCTATCAATATAGTATTTACATATACCTGTGGGACCTGATCCCGGAAGAGGGTCGCGAGCGCGCGGGCCGCCATACTCTCTCTTGGTCTCTCGTACCCACGCGATTGGCACGTGTCTTTTTTTATTATTACTGACTACCCAACCAAGCCGACAACAACCAAGCCATAGGGTTCAAACAAACGTACAACCCAGTACCCAGGAGGGCAGGGGTAAGCCACCGACCGTAGAAAGGTGTAATTTAATTCATCCTTTCTGTGAACTTGGGATCACTAAAAGAATCTGAATTTCACACAAAGGAGAATGACAGGGTCGCCACCTAGATGAGGGATCTAGGACCCATAAATAACCAGAAATCTAGACTCGTTACCTGGTTACGAGAATGGAAGGTATGGGGAGTTACCACCACATTCACCATCCTCGCCCGATAATCCGGTCTTTCCAAAAGTTAACTCTCTTGAATTTCTTTTAAATGGCTCATTTAACTCTATTGAAGTGCGAACTACGTGACATGCATCCTAAAATCTCCTAAATGTATATTTTGATTTTCTTAATTTGTTTGAATTCAATATAAGTGAAAGTTCTCATAAAATTCTAATTTCATCAAAAGTTCTAAGTGATTTAATTACTTTTAATTTAAAGATTAATATACAAAACCCCACCACTTATGTGTGGAGCCGACTCGGGCTTGGTATGCCACTCAAATATCCAAGTTGCCTACGTATCCCAGTCTCACTGGAATCAGAGTCGATCGTAGTTCGGTGCACCTGAACTAAGCTACTTATGCCTAACTCATCTAGGACACCGATCTAGACTGGATTGACTGTTTTAACAGTTTAAGAGAAATTATTTAATTCAAGTTGAAGATTTTATGATCTTAGGACTTTATCTAAGATGCTATATGGTCCTATCTAAGTGCAAGTCGTTCCTTAGCCTAATGCGGTTAACCAACATCCTAGGTAACTAGGTTTGTCCTAGGGAAAAATTGGGTGACTAGTGTAACTAGATCTATGGCACGGTTTGCTATCCATAGCAAACGACCGTAATGAGGCTGGAATCATAACTTTAGGACTCCCTAAAACCCAGGACACAACGTGTTGTAAGTGTTCCGAAGGGGCCCTAAAAGGTTACGATAGGAGACCGCAATCCAACGGCTCCTATGACTTTGATTAAGTTAATTCAATTTCTTGATATTGGTGATTTTTAGATTGACTAATTTTTTATTTTCAAGGACTTTCGATTCCTAAATATCTAAGAGATACCAAAGGTTCTATGGTTTGCTAGTTTCAGCCTCGGAATCGCAACCATGGATGGGAATCGCGCTCTCAACCCTTGTATAATTTAGCACGTAAGTTATAGTATCTTATTGCCTAGCATGTTTCTCAGGATTTCTGTGGACAATAGACCTCGGAGCCAATATCATACTATAATTTACGCACTCCAAGCTTAAGGTGCCTTCCTGGGGTATGATCTTCTAACAGGAACTGGGCTTTCTGATGTTTCTACTTCTGAATTCTTCTGAGCTGATCTTCTTTGAAATGAAGTTGTTTGACTAGATTCTCGAGCTCTTTCAGGTACAATCGCAGGGAGCTGACGAGGTCGGGCCTCTTTCACCGAGATAGTCCCATCATTTGGACACAAGGACGACGATTGACTCTTTCTAAAGAGAAAACTCAGATAAAAGGCACCACTCAAAGGATTGAAGAGCTCTGAAGGAGTGAACTTAGAATAATAAAGATTGACTGACTATACTAACAATAGAGTGATGCTTCTGACTTAGTTAATATTTTGTTTGGTAAGTTTATCCTTTCGAGGAATAGTTTCTCAATTGGTAAACGCTGGACTTCTTCCTTAAAACAGTAATGCCTCAAGAATTTAATTACGACTCCTAAGATTGCTTAGCTTCAATGCCCCCAGTTTTGAGGATGGCACTTGAATTTGCCTGAACTTCTGTTGATCTTCAGTCTTGATACCGGTTGTAGCCTTCCTATAATGATTCTTTTACCGTGACCAAGTCACCTCTTCGGGATTTTTAACCTGGCGGACCGTGTTAGCCTTTACTTTTGCCTAAACCACCTTTCTAGGTTTTGATCCAGCAGGCTATCCCCTTAGCTTCTGCCAAAGGCGCCCTTTCGGGTTTTCAACTTAGCAGGGGAATGATCTTAAATTTTCCCTAGGCCGCCCTTTCAGGTTTTCAGTCTAGCAGATCTTCAAACTCCGTTCTTTTTTTTTTCTTTTTCACTTTTTCTGTTTCGAGACCTAGATCATTAATTCTGAACACCGGAAGGACTTTATAGGTAGGATAGGGCTTTTCAAAGAATGGCTTAAGGTTCAACAAAGATTTTGACCGAATCTGTGAACAGGTTGCCTACGTATCCCAGGGTAGGAATCAGGTCGTGCGTAGTTCAGGGCGAATGCCCCTAGTTTGAAGGTAAATTGATTCTTTTTTTTTCTTTTTGGAACAATTGAACTTTCTTCTCTGATTGATTGACTTTCTTCTTCTTTTTTTGAACAATTAACCTTTTTTATCTAACTAATTGACTTTTTTTCTTCTTCTTTTTGGAACGATTGAACTTTTTCTTTTGAAACGAACCACCGAACTCGGTTTGACCAAGCTGCCTATGTACCCCAGCGTAGGGATCAGGTCTTGCGTAGTTCAGGGCGAATGCCCCTAGTTTGATGGGTTTTTAAGAAAATTTCATTCAAGCTCAAAGGGTTTGCAAACGGGTATTCTTTTGACGCTAGGTTATGATTTTGGGATTTATTCAGCCGAAGACGGCCTCCCGATGTTCAAATTGGGAATCGATCGAGGTTACTAGAGTCCCTCTGATACTTATTATTATTATTATTATTATTTTTTCACGGAGTTTGACGGCATTTCCCGGTAAGAGATTATGATTCTTCTTCCTTCTGGTTATTGATATGTACTCTGACTTTGAGAGTGCATACTGGTTTTTAGACATCCTTTCATCCTTGAATCGGTGACTCTTGATATTTGATGATCGCTCTAAGATGATTGCTCTTGCACTTTTCATATTGAATTCGATGGCTTTACATTATCACTGGTGAAACCAGTGACCAGCGCTATTGACTGGAGATACGGAAGTTGTTTCCAATCCATGCCCCTTGTATAGCATGTGACATTTACTTCATTCTTTCTTGAACCTTCTATCTAGGTTTTTCTCCTGGCATTAATGGTAGCGCTTACTGGACCATCTCTTTATTTTCAAAATAGGTTTATCAATTTCTCACACTCTTCAGAGGGTAATGTATTTTCAATCGACATTCACTGAATCAAAGTTTCAGTGCCAATGTTTATCACTTCAATTTCATCTTTGAAAGGTTGGGATTGGCGCTCCTCTTGTTCAAGTAATTGTTGTGAATCAAATGAAATATGACAGAGCCAGTGCTTGAAAGGTGGATACTTTGTAAAGATAAACTGAAAGATGTAAGTACTTCAAGATAGTGATTTTAATCAGCAACAATTAATGACCATCACTCAGCCAGGTAAAATAATTTGCAGACGCATGTGATATATATATACCAGGGCAAATATATAAGCATGCAACATCTTGTATGTGCTATGGCAAAGTGATGGTTATTGAACTTGTATGAACGCAGGATCCATGAAACCCGAAGTAACACTCTCATTCATTAAGGTATGAAACTTAGAAAATTCTGAAACAAAGCTTCCTTAAGACTCCCTGACAAAAATGTAAAGATTGGGCTCATGCCATTATGGAGATATGATGGTACAATGTCCGCAACCTGTATTTACTTTAAGGAAATGATTTCATCATTGTTCAAGAAGCAAACCATGGGGAAAATAACAGCGACATCAGTGGGAAATTATTTAACTTTGTATCTTTGCAAAGAACCCATGCTATTGAAATTAGGGTCAACTCTCAGGGCTCATATTAGTGATAATAGCATTACAATGACCCCTTTTGGAAATGAACCATAAATACCAATGAACCAGAACTAAACAGGGGCCAGATCCCATCTTAAAATCACTCAAATACTCCTACAACATCAAATATCGAAGTATGACTATGGTCGACAGCAAGACTGTATACCTATGTTTTTTCTTTGATCAAAACACCCATGATAAAAATCTAAAATGTAGGGGTTGACGTTCAAAATCCTATTGAAACCAACATTCACACAAAAATGTCGTAGTGGTACTGATTTTGGAAAACCAAACAACCCACAAGAATGATAAAAGGAAGGAGAATTTACAGGGTAATGGGAGAGACTACCTTGAAAATGATATGATCCTTTTGATTGTCCTCCGAACAAACCCCAAATTTAGAGCTCTCTCTTCTTTATTCGAGTAGCCAATCTTTACTCCTTGGAATAGCTAGCAGTGACTAGATCTGGGTTTTGGAAATTGTAGAGATTGCCTGAGAAATTGGTTTTGGGCTTGCTGATGGGAGCAAATGAAATGGGTTCAGAATTATTTTTTTTAAAAAATGGTCAGATCTGATGGAGGCTGAATTCTCTTTTTCTTCTTCTCAATGTGAGCTTGAGAAACCCTACTCTAAGCTTCCCTTGCAAACATCTCTTATCAAAACACGAAGATATAGATGTGAGGTACAGTGAGGGTAGATGATGGAGGTGATGGGGAAGAAAATGGGGTTAGGAGCTATTGGTGGATCAAGGTGAAAATGGTGGTGGAATGGTATGGGTCAGTGGCAAGGGAAGGAGAGATGGCTGATGGAAATGGGCTTGGGGAAGAGTGACCCACCGGAATTTGGAGGTGGGAGAGATGGTGATGAAATGATAGAGATGGGGGTTTTGAATAAAACAGGGGATGGGTTTTAGGAGTGGATGAGATGGGTTTGGTAGTGATAGAGAGGAGAAGATGAAGATGGGTTTTAAAATGGGTTTAGGGTAGTGAAAAGGGTTCGAAGAGGGGCTGATAAAGAGAGTTCTCGGCCGGATTACGGCAAGATTGCCGGAATCAATGGATGAGGGTTTGGTGGCTGGGTTTTGCAGAGATGGCTGATAGTGGAGGTAGTGTTGATGTGGGTTCTGGGTTGGAGATAAAATGGTGGAGATGAAGGTGGTGGTGATGGTGGGTTGAACGGAGAAGATGATGGTGGAGAGGGATTTTAATGGAGGTGGGTTTGGGGGTATGGATGAGGGTTGAAATGGAGGAGAAGAAGAGAAAGTTTGGTGGAAAAGGGGTTTTAAATGGTGGATATGGAGATTGAGTAGCAGAAATGAGGTTGGGCCGCGGGTTTCCAACGAGGATCACCGGAGAAGAAGATGATGAGGGGCTGCTGGTCTCGGAAAAGGTGGCGGGCCGGAGATGGGGTCGGTGGTGAGAAGATGGTGGTGGTGGGTGATTAGATCGAGCTCTCCAAGACTCTCTTCTTCCTCTTCTTTCCCTTCACTCTGTTAATTTTTGCCCAAAAATGAGAAGCCCCTTTGCAACCCTAATTCGATGGGTTATGTAGAAGGGGAAATGATAAATTTGACCCCCCCCACCCCTCCAATGGACAGCCCACTCTAGTATACCTCATACATTTTCTCCTTACCAATGGGGTGGTCCAAGGTGAAAAGAGAAATGATATATTCATACCCTCCATTCTTGCTCTAGACAACCCCCTCTTAGTGTATTTAAAATTCTCTTTTTACTCCTAACAGGGGTGACTCGGGTTGGAAAAGGGGGGGGATTTTGTGAGAAATATCTTCTTTTCCTTTTGATCCCAACCCTTCAAATCACCTTTTTGTTCAAGGTTTGGGATCAAAGGGATTCTAATCACCTAAGAATTGGAAGCTTCCTAGGATTTTCTCCAACTAACCTCAACCCTAAACCTTCCTTAATCAGGATTAAGCCTAATTGTGGCTTGAAAAGAAAGAAAAGAATCTTCCCTATTTACCAAACTGTGATGCTCTCGGATAATGCGCCCCTAATTATGCTTCACATTAATCTGCATACCCATATATCCTCCTGGACAGCCCACCGCAATAAATTTGAACTGGCTTTCCAGGCTCCAGCACACCCCCCTTTCTGGCTCCGGCACTACACTACAAACTTCATCCGTTTACTAGGCAAATCGCGATGGATTCTGACGAAATTTTATGACGACCTAAATGAGACCCTAACCTATTCTAGGAACAAATTTGGGACACTAAAACACTAGTTTGATAGGGTTTCTATCCTAACGACGCCATTAGGGTTCTGTCAAGATGGGGTTTCTACATTCACACACTGAACTTGATCATTTACAGAGTAGCCTATGGGCAAGGTTATGGATAAGGCTATTATGCCAGTCATGACCCTTTATATGTCCTTAGACCTGAGGTGTCATATTGGTCTGTGGGCCTGCCTCTTGGCTTTGGTCTATTTCACAAAAGTCCCACATTAGGATCACTTACGAGTAGTATTGGGTCTTAGGGTAACCCATGGGATCAATAGGGATGCCCAACAAGGAATCCTCCACCTCTGTTTAAGAGGATAATCATTTACAGTTTACCTCAGCTAAGCCTTTTAAAAATGTCTTGCCAAACAATTTGATAAAGTGTTTATCAAATGGATTTCAAAAAAAATTGTTTGTTTTTCAAAAGGCTTTGCAAATGCAATTGTGGGCCCTACTGATTGATTGGAAGGTAAACCGCCGGGTGGTCCTAGGGATAATTAGTGTCCATCCCTCGTAGGGCCCAGCCCATTAAATGTAAATTGGAGGAAGGACTTACACATCACCGTCATCTCTGATACAACTCCAGGCCAAGAGTTTCCTATTTTCATAACCTTCTATTTTTCCCTCTGCCATGCGGGACAAAGAGACAATGAAGTTTCCTTTTTCAGGGTTCTAAAGAAAGAACAAACACAAGTAATACCTTATAGTTTGAGGCAAGAGTTAACTGGGTAGCAAAGGAAAGGGCCAGTAGGTGATTCCGTATAATAATAGGCAATAGGAGACAAGTTTTCTGTAGCTTTTGTGGAAAAAAAGGGATAAAGTCAAAGATAGTTACTTTTATAGGAGATTGCTTTTTAGAAATGAAGTTACATGTCACATCAACTTTTGTGAATACTAAATTGCTTGTCTCAAAAGTAACTTGCCAAATACCCCTCATTTTGTTCCTTTTTAGTAGTGGTCATGTGACCATGGTTTAAAATTCCGGTTTTAGTACCAGTTTCGGACCTTTCAAAAATCGAAATTTCGATCGAAATTTGGTACTAATTAAAAAAGAATATTTAATTCATTTCAAAATTTCAAACTAAATTTTGTGACATTTTAAAAAAAAAAAATACAATTTCTCGAAATTTCGGACCGAAATTCCGAAAAGGCCGAAATTCGGAATTTCGGCAAATTTCAGTTTCGGTCTACACTGAAATCCGAAATTTCGGATTTCGGCCAAAATTTAAAACCATGCATGTGACTTCTCAGTCACGTGAGTGAAGTCGAAGCAAGCAAACAAACAAAAATAGAGAGAGGTAATTTTTCAACTTGCCCCATCTTATTACTTGGACACCCCCCGTTAAGTTATTCATTCCCTTATATATACAAGGTAATTTTCACCCCCCCCCAAATTTTCTGTGGCCACCCCTCCACTTTTTTTTCATGTGACCAGAAAAAAAAAGAGGTGTCTTTTCACACACACCCCATTCTTCCTGTGAGCACCCCCTTCAATTAAAGTCAAGCTAGTTCCACCCCCTCTTTTACCTTCAGGCATCCCCCCAAAAAATATTTTAAAAAAATCAGAAAAAAAGAAAAGGAAAGAGAAATTCCTTCTCTCTATTTTCTCTCTCCTTCTCTTTACTTTCTCTCTCAACCCATCACATTTTCTCTCCCTACTTTCTCTCTCGTTTTCGAGCTATTTTCACTCGGAATTGGCCCGCAACTTCAACACGAAAGTTGATGTGTTTGATTAGTAGAGCACACCCATATCAGTTTCAGCACCAGACAATGAGCTTCAGCACAGTTTCAGGAGCCATCTCAGCCGTTGATCGCACCCCTTCTTCCAGTCATCAGCTTTCACTCATCCGTTTTCAGATCCGCGACAGACAGTGTGCTTCTTTTAACATGCCAGATAGATCAAACAGTTGATTTCAATTTTCGACGTCGATCACAATGGCTCTGCCCTAGGTTCCATATTTTGACGGGTACGACGATCAATATTTCCAAGACCGCACTCCCTATAGTTATTATGAGACTTTGTCTAAGGTGGATCAATGCTCTAGATGCAAATCATGTGTACTACGGCTATGATCACCGAGCTAACATCTACCAAGCCAGCGAAACTGTACGACGACAAGCCCAGAGGTTATGGATAAATCGAATCACGGACCGTCATCGCAGTTCTCTATATCGTCGATGGGAGGATGTTCGTGATGAGTTTATGGGTTTTTATGCAATAAGGGCATATCTGTATGAAAATCAATTGATGCGTGAAGCAGTTGCTCGACGAGAAGCTGCTGCTCGTCATGAACAAGAAGCAGCAGCCCGTCGTGCACGCAAAGCTAAAATTGAAGCTGAGAATTTAGAGTGTCGCATGCGTAAGTCAGATTTGCAGAGCCGCTCCACTACTTCATCCATCTTACTCGTTGCTGATATTCTTACGGGTCCATATGCTAGTATTGATGAGATCATTGATGTTGAGCCTTTGATTCCATCATATTCAGACTATGAGATGAACGATCCAGAGTTAGAGACTCAGTTGATTGTTGATATTGAAATCGTTGGGCATGATGCTTCTGAGATTTCTACTGCATGATTGCCGGTCATTTAGAAAGTGAGCTTCACTCTTCTGAGGCAGATATTGAGACCGAGCCATGTGAGGCTGCTCCACTGACTGAGTCGATTGAGCATCATCCTGAGTAAGAGCAGAGTGACATGACTTTTGAGTCATTACCTGAGACAGATGATCGAGAGTATATTATGGAGGATTGCCCTATTTTTTAGCCGATTGAGCAAATTGTCGAGATTTGTGCTGACACAGAGGTGCTTGTTACACAGATTGACCAGGAGGATTGCCCGCCTGATATTACTATGCCAGATACGATTCTAGCAAATGACTTTATTGTTGATTCCATTGCGCTAGATGTAATACGAGTGGATGATGACCTTATTGAGACTAGTCATGGATTGGTACTTTCCATATCTGTTATACCGATCCCACCGATCTAGGAGGAGAACGTTGCTATCTTTCCAGCCAGTTTGCTTCTTCAGCGTGGGTTGTGTTATTATGATTCTACATGGGCTATTTCTTCACTCTCATTCCATCGACATTTCAAACGCTTCCCACGGTTTTCACGCGTATTATACTTGACAGAGTTTGATGTATTACTACAGCTATTGCTCGAGTTGCTCGTCTACATATTTGATCCGAGCGGATTAGAACTCGAGGGCAAGTTCTTTTCAAGCGAGGGAGAATGATACAGATATTAGGATTTATTTCCGCATTATTTAGTTTCTAGTATTTTTATTTTCATGTTATTAGTTTCTAGGATTTTATTTTTCATGTTATTCTTAGGAATTCTTATTTTAGTAGGTTTCTATCTTTTAGGTTGTTTATTTGCTTATATATAGGCCTCTTTACAGCTTTATTGTTAACTTTGATGATTAGTACAATTGATTGAGAGCTTCTCCCTCAGATTTCTATTCTTCCCTCTCTTCTTCTACTTCTCTTCTCCTATTCTTCTTCTACATCTCCCTAATTTCGTCTCTTCTTCAGGTTATTTTCGTCTCTTCTTCCCCTATTCTTCTAATTCTATCCCCTTTCGTCTGTTTCTCTCCCCTTTCGTCTGTTTTTCTTCATGGTGCTGCATCATATACGATGTATATTTATTGATTAATAAATTTGATTAATTGAGGAAAAATGGGATTTCTAAGATATGGAGAATTATGTGGTGCCAGATAAGAGGGTTTCTAATTTTAAGAGTTCACTTTGGAAACAAATTGCATAGCAAATAGAACATTTTTACAAAAGTAGAAAGAGAAGTTTATGGAAAGGTTGGGCGTCCAAGTATTCCTGGATGACCACACACTTTCCACACATATACATAAATACATATATACGTATAAATAGATACATATATGTATATATTAGAGAGATGGGAGGAGAAAATGAGCTTACACGTTTTTACACACTTTCCCATCTCTCCAAAATGTTTTTCAAGAAACTCTCTTATTCCTTATCCATGTTCTTCAAGTTCTTCATAGATTTCCTCATTGGCTTAGAGCCAAGGTAGAGGAAGTGTTCTTCACATGTCCTCCCTTGTCCATACGATCAAAGGGTGTCGTCACTCCAACTTTCGAGGCGTTTGAGAAAGGCAAAAGCCGAGCGGGGAGTGGAGCGGGGAGAGGTTACCGCTCGGATTAACCAAATCGGTATTGTTTTCATGATCACTTGGATTTTATTTACATCACCAATCTAGTAATCTAGGTATTCTTGGTTAAAGAACGAGGGAAACTTTTGTTTTCGTAGTTCCATGGCCTCTTTCGCTACGCCTGGATTCCTCATTCACCCAACATATCCAACATGTTGATTTTTTTTAGCATAACCGTCCAACAAAAAGCTTATACGAGAAGGAATGGGCAACCTAGGGAGCTGCGAGGTATGGCCGGGAGCGATCAATGTAACCATAGTATAAAATAGGGTCAGTTGACTTGTTCCAATTCATTGGTTTAATCCAGTGAGGGTCGTTCTAGCTATATAAGAAATCGTTGATTAATAATAAGATAAGCCAATGACTTTTTGAACCCCATAGATTGATTTAATCGGTTACTATTTCTGACCAACGGGCGATTCTGCCTTCGCTTGTAGTTTTCTACCTACGCGACTCGATCATCAACTCGCTAAGTTTGATATAAAGTATATACTTCGACTTTCGTGTGCTAGAACTTTGGCTCGTAAACATAAAAGTAAGGTACGCGTTTTTTTGAAAAGATTAGGTTCGGAATTCTTCCAAGAACCAAACTTTATGCCACAGGAAGGAAAACCAAGAAAGTTGTAGAAAGATCTAACAGTGAAAACCGACCTAGGATCAAGGTCAAACTGAACTTGAGCAACAATCAATTTATGACTCAAAAGAAATTCCCCAGAAGACAAGATTTATGAAACAATCACTTTTGGACTACTTAAGAACTCTATAGAAAACCGCTTACCAAACTACTCTACCCTCACTCTTTTGTAACAATCAAATACGCTGGCATACTTATTTCTAGCAATGCCAGAGAGGCTCAGATAAGCAAAGGACAAAGGACCCTCATGTAACCAAACGTCACTCCAAAACCCTAGCCTATTCCTATACCCAACCCTATACCTAAACCTTTGAGCAAAATGGTCAAAAATAGGAAAAACATATTTCCACACCGGCAACTCTCGACAACTACTTAAACTAACAATGTCCCATCCTCCTTTGCTAATGCCATATTTTCCTTTTATAAACTTCCTTCAAAAATTATGCATCTCGCCAAATACCCACAACCATTTATGCAAAAGCAACTAGTTTCTTATTATCATTCAAAGGTATTGTGGCACATTCTCTAATCGCAATCCATACACATGACATTGCAAGCAATAAAGAAGAGACTGCCCATCCTAATCGAACTATCAAATCAAGTAGCCCAAGTGCATAAAATGGCCTAGGAAACTAACCACCACGAGCGCCTATGGGATGATGGTCTAGGTGCATTGACGGTTTGGTCAATTCTGTTCCACTACGAATATCATTTTTCTTACAGTATGGTGGGACAATTTTGTGTTTTGCCGATTCTTGTATTCTTTTCTAAGAAGAACACAAACATTATTGAAAGGATTAAAAGATTAATAGAAGAGTACTCCAAAACCTAAATTAGGAACAACATAAATATCTTACTAAACCTAAGATCCATCACTATCAATTTATTGCCCATCTAGAACCCACATATTCCAAGAAACATCTACATTAAGAGAGTGTTTTAGTAAGTTTGAAACCCAAATTCAATTGGGGTTGGTAGTCCAACCAAATAAGCCGTAATGACATGCATGTTTCCTACAAAAATTATCAGAAAATGAAATGAACAGACTAGAACAACCTGAATAAAATAAATAACAAATTTGAGGGCATAAAATCTTCCCTACAAAAAAAGATTAGAAAATGGAATGGACAGACCAGAACAACCCGGATAGAATAAATAACAAACTTGAAGGTGTAAAAATTTCAAAGAAAAATTAGAATAACAAATAAATAAAATGACAAATTTAAAGACATAACTATTACAAAATAAAAACAAGAAGAATGTAAGAAAAGCAAAATACAGTAAAGCAACACAAACACTTTACTAGATCTACCACCTATTAGTTAGGGGTGCAACTAGGGTCGGGTCAACCCGAAAAAAGTCGGGTCGGGATGAATTCGGGTCGGGTCGGATCGGGCCGAGTTTTCCCGACCCAGGTTATGTTTGGGTCAGGTTCAGGTTGAGGGTTTGGGCAACCCAACCCGAGTAAAACCAGACAATTTTTATGAATTTTTATTTTGTAAGCTTAAAAACTCAGGTTGGGTCAGGTTGAACTTGGGTCAGATTCGAGATAGGGGTGCAACTTGGGTCGGATCGGGTTGAACTTTTGGTTAAAAATGAATTGGAATCAACTCGAACCCGGCCCAATTTTAAGGTAAAAGCTCAATCCGAATTTCCAAAAATATCGACCCAAGTTGCACCCCTAGTTCGGGTTCGGTGGGAAAAAAAACAAAAGGGTTCCTCGGGTTGAAACTCGTTGGGTGGGAAATTGGGTCAAGTTGGGTTTGGTTGGAAAAAAGGGTTCCTAAAGTCGGATTGGGTTGGACCCAACCGGACCCGAGTTGCACCCTTACTATTAGTATCAAGTTATCCACCTAGAATCCACATATTCTACGTAGCATCATAAAATCACCATAAATAGTCGATTTTCAAGGTTTAAAATTTTAAATAACCCCATTCAAGAGGAATCATTTTTTCAGAAAAAATGCCATAATATATATATATATATATATATCATGAAATGATATTTCCACACGCTACCACCAACCCATTCAATTTGTTTAAAATCGGATGAAACAGTGGCAATTGAAGCAACTGGTAAACCCTCTCTCTGAAGAAGACCAAAAGCAAATGCATAGATGCCATTATTTGTCTCCCATCTCCTTGGTTGCTCACTTCACAATGCAATAACAAGAAAAATAAATGGAATGAAAGACAAAGAGACAGAAACTAATGGAATAAATGAAATCCAAGTGGCAAAAGTGTTTCAAAACACGGATACGGGTCAAAATGAGGCCAAAGCAAATCCTAGTTGACTCGACACAATGTGGTCGAGTACTCAGCTGATGCGGCTGAGTACTCGGTTGATGTGGTCATAACTCGAGAGAGTCAATGGAATTTTAATTGACTTTGTACGGCAAGACATGGACAAAACGCAGACTCAGACAAGAACGCAGCCAAGGGAAAAGAGAGTCCATGCTGATGCGGGGGAGTTTTGAAACTATTGATTTCCTTTGTTCTGAGCCCAAAATCTTGAAGAATGAATCATCCAATCAGTTGGGAGGTCATTGCCAACCTAAAGAAGGGGATTTGGTCTCCAAAGTATTCTTGACTAGAATAGAGCAGCCCCACTTACTTGTCATGTCTGATCTTTTATTAATGGAAGACTCTCTATCTATTGTGATTGCGTGAAAGCCAAATATATAAAAGGCAAATCCCTATGGGATCTGAAGATCACCTCATCATCGTATTGGGAATGGCGTAGCATTCTCAAAGTTGAGACTTGCTAAGCCTTGTGTTCACATTCTTATCGGAGATGGCAGTAATACCAACTTTTGTAATGACCCTTAGCACCCTCATGGCAGTTTATGCGAACAATTCAAAGGTCGCAGCACACATGACATCAGCTTTCCAAAAGTTGCTCATACCAGTAATCTCAACAAACATGGAACATGGGATATGGATCTGTCATGAGGCCCTCGATGCATGCTATTAAAGAACAAAGACAAGCTCAAAGATGCAACCTTCATCTCTAGTTCAAAAGATTCAACGGTTTGGAAAGATACACCTAATAGAAATTATTCCCTAGTATCAGCTTGCTCAAAGATGGAATCTTCATCTCTAGTTCAAAGGATTCAGCTGTTTGGAAACCAACACCTAATGGAAATTATTCCCCAGTAACAGCTTGGAATTCCCTTTACATTAAACATCATCAATCTGAATGGTACCCCCGTATATGGTTCAAGGACAACATTACTCGACATACCTTTATGGCTTGGCAAACAATCCAAGGTAGACTCAACACAAATGGATCGTTGCTGATTGGGACTCATACGTGGATTATTTCAAGCTTCATCTGAAAAGGACCGATAGAAATGTCATAAAGATAGCTTTTTCCTCCTCCACTTTCCACGTATGGAAAGAACGAAAATTCCGAATAATTGACAAGAACGAACTCCATAAGAGCAATGTTCTCCGTAGTATTCTTGTTGATGCTTGATATTCAATACTCCTATCTGAAATCCCATGAAGTCCATGCTCCAAAGAATGAAGTACGCATTTCCATTGAAGAGCCCATGAATTATGGCACACCACAAGGAATATGAGACAAAAATAATATTAATAATATTTTTATAGGAATTTGCAACCAGTATATGAAAACCAATATCGTTTGAAGTCCAAAAGTTTAGAAAAGTGGAACCAAGTAATAAAAACCAACACCGTTTGAATTCCAATATTCTGTTTTCGAAGTTGCCTTAAGCATCTTAATTACCCCAACCCTCTCTGACTCCCATTAGCTTGTTGGCTTGACCTCACGACCGGTTCCGCCAGGATTTGTTCACGGCAGATCCTACCACCTAAGGACTCATGGTCTCCGTAGGATTCCAGTATCAATAGGGGTTGCGCATACTCCCGTATCATGTCGGGATAGCTTTATGGCTTCCCATCCCCTTTCCCATCATCTCTTGCTTTTTTTTTTATTTCTCATAAAATCTAAATGTTCACTTTATTTTAAAAATGAAAGACAAGCATGATTTAATATTTCACAATGAATATTTTGAATTAAAAATAAGTAAGAAATATTTGAAATAAACAACATATAATCATATCTCTATCACTATTATTGAGAAAAGATACAACTCAAGTCTAGCTATCACATGCCTTGATGATTTGCGAATCGAAAAAAAATGAGGCGGAAAAGTGGGCCTCCTTCACCAAATCTACCACATTTTCACTCTCGCCCTCTCTCTTTCTTTCTCTATCTCGCTCTCTCTTTTCCTTTCTCTCTTTCTCTTTCTCTCTTTTCCTTTCTATTTTTCTTCTTCTCTTCCTCTATTTATAGGAAAACTTGAGTTAATAGTAACTGTGAATAGTGACAAGCAACTTTCGTCAACCATATTCAACCCTCTTAAATTCCTTTGCAGTTATATTTATATTTTATTAAAAACATATGAGTTGTAAATGTGCAAAATAAATGAATAGTAAAGGTTTTCAACAGTAACAACAGAACGATTAATATTATTTTATTATTATTATTATTTTATATTATTTTTATCGGTAAATATTATTTTATTCTTTATTTAATTTTTTTTTTCGTCGATGAAGCTGAACTACTTATTCAGTGAATTAATGAAAGTGGTTATGGAGGTGATCTATTTATTTTCAAAAAAAATGAAAGTGGGTGTGGAGTTTTAGCGGTGGGTTCCGTTATTGGTGGGTCCCGCTAGTGGGTCCCACTGTGAATAGTAAATATGAATAGTAATTTGTGGGTCCCACTATGAATAGTAATTTTTAAATAGTAAACTTTAATAGTGTTTTTGAATAGTTTGTTATATATGTGAATATATATATGTGCCATTCTCTTCTGTCATCATCAGAGGTGGTGGCCTAGCGATAGGAAGCCGTTCAATCCAAGCAGCATCTTGGGTTTGAATCGTGCTAGCCACATTATGTCAGATGATCTCATGCCGTGAGTAATTCGGGGGAACATGAGCAGAGGCCGATAAATACTCACCTATGAGGCTTTAAATATTTGAATAACTGTCATCCTTTTACCCTTTACCCTTTACTCTTTACTCTATTTGAAGGTACATTCTCTTTAAAAATCGTAGTCTTTTTCAGGAGAATTTATAGAGTCGAATTTCGAAGATGAAATTCCTTTTAAATGGGGTAGAATATAATATCTGGCACCACCAAAGATAAAAATAGCAGCAAATAGAGTAAAAGAGTAAGGGGTAAAAAGATAACAATTATTCAAAAGTTTAAAGTCTCGTAGGTGGGGTATTCATCAGCTTTTGCTCATTTTCCCCAAATTACTTAGGGCATGAGATAATCTGACACAATAGGGCTAACACGATTCGAACCCAAGACGCTACTTGGATTGAACGGTTTTCTACCACTAAGCCATCATCTCAGATGATGACAGAAAAGAATGTGTGTGAGATACTATTAAATAACATTATTCAAGTTTAATATTCAAAAATTACTATTTATAGTGGGACCCACCAATTACTATTTATATTTACTATTCATAGTGGGACCCACTTACAGGATCCCCCAATAGCGAGACCCACCGCCAGTGGGACCCATTGCTAAAACTCCACACCCACTTTCATTAATCCACCAAATAAACATATCACCTCCGCAACCACTTTTATTAATTCACCGAATAAATAGTTCAGCTTCATCGACGAAAAAACATATGAAATAAAGAATAAAATAATATTTACCAACGAAAATAATATGAAATATTATTATTAATAAAATAATATTAATCGTTCTGTTATTGTTCAAAATCTTTACTATTCATTTATTTTGCAGCTTTACTATTCATATATTTTTAATAAATTATACATATAACTGTCAAGAAATTTAAGAGGGCTGTTGAATATGGGCCCAGCAAGGATAAGAGCGTTGTGGCTCCTTTACCAAAATAGGTAACAAAAAATCCCCAAAAATGTACGCATGCGGTGGAGTGAGATTATCCGCCAACGCCACGCTTGTATCTTCTTAGATTTTGTCCCTTCAAATATAACGTCTCTATACACTTCATCTATTAACAATAGAAATCTCTCTAGATTTACTTACCGAATATATACTATTCATTTAATTTCACCGTTATACTATCGTACGCCGAAAGCGCCCCTTCCATCAACCTGAATAAGAAAGTAAGTAGAGAGAAATTGCTCTTGCTTGCTAGTTCCGTACACCTCACCCATCGGAGCATTTTAGAGTTAGCCACCCCTTTTTCCTACTATAAAAACGGGCATCTTGCTCAACTAACTCACAACCTATTTCTGCCTCTGAAACATACTACCAAACTCTATCTAAGATGGACTCCCACTCAACAGCTTCCTCAGGTGACCTTTCTCTCCAATCAGACGCACGTTACATTCCGACGAACCCCTTACCGGAATTTGATGCGCCGGTGGAGGATTCTGAGAACGTGCTCATGCCTCCTCCAGCAAATGATCCAATTGCGAAGGATAATACAAATTTTGAGAAGCAGGATTCCTCTGGTAAGGTAGGTGTACGATCTCCGGTGTGTTGTACGAGTTCCGGCGAGGGAAGTGTAGGGTCTTCGGTGACCCCGGCTAGGAGATGCCGGAATACGGCGCCGAATTGCTTGCCAGCGGGATGGCATACGAAAGTGAAGGTTGAAAATTCCGGCATGATGGCGGGAACAGAAGACAGGGTGTTTGATTCTCGAATTCCTTTTTTTCCTCTACAGCTCTTTTTGCATTTTTTTTTCTAGTAATTAGGAACTCTGGAAATGGAGACTTTGATGTGATTAGTTTCTCTATTTTATCTACGTGATGTTTGTCTTGCTATTGCTAGGATTTGATTCTTATGTTCTTTTAGTGATCTTTTATATTATTTAAGTTGCTTCTATTATTCTTTAGCATTCCCAAGACCTGACATTGGAAAGTTTGTGCTTTATATTCTTTAGGCCTTGTTTTGATTGTAAGAAAAACCTTTATGATGGAAAACTTTTTCTTGGGAAAAAATTTCTTTCCAAATGTATGTGGGGAAATAATATGGTTGTGGTTAATTTAGAGGACTATTATAAAAAATTGAACGTCCCTCTAGGTAAAAGGTTAATATGGTTGGTTCAAGTTATATTTTTTGGTGTGTAAAAAACAAGTAACTTTTAGAAATGTTTTTCCTTTCTAAACTTTTTTCATAAAATTCCTGCAATCCTAACAAGGCCTAAGATACTTCTGTTATTCTTTAGCATTCCAAAGACCTGACATTTGGGACGTTAGTAATTGTAGCATGAATTATTACTTTATATTCCGATCTTAGGCAACTAAGTTTGAAAAAAACACAAGCGTTAACATAAACTAAAGTTGTGTGGTTTTCCGATCTTAGCCGCTGTCATGGTCGGATTCCGAGCATGACAGTGGCTTGGAATATATATATATATATATATATATATATATATATATATAGAGAGAGAGAGAGAGAGAGAGAGAGAGAGGGGAAAGTGTTTCTGACCGCAAGCTCAGATAAGCTTATCTAAGCTTGAGCTTAAAATCTCACGTGGGCCACATTTTTTGGGGTGATCCAAAGCATTTATTTCAAAGGCCCTTACATGGATAGGGTGCCTACAAAAAATCAGGTCCATAGAATTCCTAACTCTTCCATTTGTTGAGGGAAAAAGTGGGCAGATCTGTGGAGAAACAGTATATGTCCATGTTTTCCTCCCTTTTAGATGGGTGAGGATGAGCCTATGGACCTGATTTTTTGTAGGCACCCTATCCATCTAAAGGCCTTTCAAATGAATGCTTTGGATCACCCCAAAAATGTGGGCCCACATGACCTTTTGACGCTCCAGCCCAGATAAGCTATCTGAGCTCGAGCTCGAAACACTTTACTCTATATATATATATATATATATATATATATATATATATATATATATATAAGAGGATCGTTCAATGATCCAAACCTTTTGATTTGTGGTGCTCATTTGTGGAAAAACGGACAATTGGATGATCCCAACCTTTAATTATTAGGTGGACCTACTATTTTGAAACTTATATTTTGATGGGTGGGGTCCACCATTTTAGATCCATGGATAGCATTGTCCAGGATTACTGGTATATATATAGGGAGAGGGAGAGCATCATTCCCAAGAAATCCAAGCAAAAAGTTCCACTTTTGTTGTGGATGGCTTGGATATCATATTGAGGAGACAAGGGTGACACATCACCAGACATGCAATTATTTGCCAATAGACATCTCTGAGAGTCTCTTGGGATAGCGATGTAGATCATCTAGCCCTTCAAAGGCCTAATGATCTAGATTTATCAAAGGCTGAAAGCTTCAAAGACGATATTAGATCAATTCGGCACCAATCCATCGGATCGAGTGTCAGATAACATGGATCATCGATCAACCCCGAGATATTGCCCGATCATTGTATCCATAGGCCGATCACCCCAGATTATCCTTAGATCAGAATGGCAACCAAATCAACGACGCTCATTGATCACAATGTTTCAAGAGTTTCTTTTTTACTATTTTTTTATTTTTGTTTTGAATGAAATTTATTTAGGTTGGTCGTCCAGGCATGCATTTTTTGAATTAGCAATTAGTTCTTAAAACTTCCCTTTAGTGAAACAGCTCCATTAATTATCATTGGCTTTTTTGTTGGGCCTTTGGGCCCACATGAGTAGCCAACAACATATCAATTGGAAAACATTTTACTCAGGAACCCAAACTTGATGCAAATAAAGTTATTTTGTTTTTATTTTATGTTCCGTCACCTCAGCTTTTCAATCAGGACTATTAATTTTTGATACAATCCCAAGATAGTATTGATCATCTCGAGGCCAAACCTCAAAGCAGTTTCTTCTAAGATCTGCTAGGGAACGGATGGTGGATTATTGATAATCAGTTGATTAATTTTGTCCACTTTGTGCAATGGTTTGTTGGGTAATTGTCTATACATCGAATAATCTATGTATTTTTCAGACCTGGTGATTCCTCTTCCTAAAGGCTCAAAGAGAGAAGACAGATGAGACACTACTAGCAAGGTGTGGTAAAAGTTCATGTTGAGAGAAATATGTAGGGTGGAGAATCAAAAATGAGGAACAAGAGCTAAAAGATAGTGCCCAACTAGAAGCCCTCTTGACAATGAACTACATTTAAAAAAGGCTACTAATATCCGCACTACTATGTTTTGATAATTGCACTACTCTCTCTATCTCAACATGAACAGGAGAGTAACTAACTAGTGCTAGTGGGCCCACTGGTAGAAGCAAATAAGGATGCTATTTTTCTTGCTCAGTGTGAATCCCCTGACCATTTCAACTCACACAATGAGACATTCAGACGGGCAAATAGCCCTAGGGCAGCAACTTGGGTCGGGTTTTACCCGACCTGCATCGACCCAACCCGAACATAACATGGGTAGGGTTAAGAAATCATGGGTATGGGGTAGGGTTGGGTTTTAAATTGAACCAATCTTGGGGAGGACAGGTAGGGGTGGTTATTCGGTTATAACCGAACCAAAATAACCGAAATTTGATAGCCGCAATAATTTCGGTTATCAAATTTTGGTAACCGAAACCGAACCGAAATTTTTAAAAACCAAACCGAAACCGAACCGATTAAAAATTCGGTTATTCGGTTATAACCGAATAAACCGAATAACCGAATAGTGGGAGAAAAAGAGGGAAAAAAGCTAAATCTTTGTTTCGATCGGAGGGCTAGGATCATCCAATTGAAATGATTTTTTGAGTACAACCTAATTAAGTTGTGATCAATCAAATGGACGGTTTTGATCATCCTTTGGAGTGCCCATATCACACTTTTTTTTTGAAAAACTAATGGTTTTTATCATTATTTCGGTTATTTCGGTTATCCGAATTTTTTTTGGAGATGACCGAAACCGAAACCGAATAACCGAATTGCCAAAAAAAAAACCGAAACCGAACCGACCGAACCAATTCGGTTCGGTTCGGTTATTCGGTTTTAACCGAATAACGAACACCCCTAAGGACAGGGTTCTCAAAAAAACCTGAAACCCGACTGACTCATATGGGTGAACTACTGTGACTTTCTTAAATATCTCATGAATAACATAGAAAATTAGTTTCCCATACAATTGTTTTTAGGGAAATGGTTTTAGCACTCCAATACGTTGATATGTCATGAATGCTTATTGTTGTTTTGTATTTAATTGGCATTGTCAAAGCTTCTAGAGAACTGTAAATAACCTTTTGGCAGCCCTTTGAACGGTAAAAGACAAGAAGCTTCCGCCACATATCAAAAGAGTGGATAGTATTTGGTGTGAAGATTTGTTTTTTCTTTTTTTATAATCTTTAAAATTAGTCAAATCCTACAAAAAAAAAAAAAAACCTGACCCGACCCGAGAAACCATCTTGGGTAGGGTCGGGTCTACGAATCTCAGGTTTCCTTGTAAAAAGAAAATCAGACCCGACCCGATTCGAGATAATTCTCGAGTAGTGTAGGCTTTTGGAAAACCCGACCTGCCCGACCCAAGTTGCACCCGTAAACAGCCGGGCCAAAAATCCTAACATAAATTAAGACCCTGGCCATTTTTAATAATGGCACTCCTCACTTTCGTTTCTTCATTTGTGGGGGGCCACCGTGTTGGCTTCTGTTTCGTAATTCTTTTTTCTGGTTTTCTCTGCTGCCATTCTTTATGCTAGCACGGAAAAGCTGGGTTTCTTGTTCAAAGTGAAGGAATTGGATTCTCCATTGATTCTTATTGGAAATCTCATTGTGCTCTCATCAGTTATGTGAGCTCTGCATA
Organism: Tasmannia lanceolata; assembly: GCF_043159265.1. Taxonomy (NCBI): domain Eukaryota; kingdom Viridiplantae; phylum Streptophyta; class Magnoliopsida; order Canellales; family Winteraceae; genus Tasmannia; species Tasmannia lanceolata. Next base: position 27,006,591 of record NW_027518684.1, on the reverse strand, counting down.
TGAATCGAGATACCAAACTGGGTTTCCATTACTATCTGAGCCAATGAAAATGGCAATTGCTGCTCCACCTTCTAAAATTAATAAGCCTGCAATGGTGGTCGAATCCTTCAACCTCATCTTTTAATTCCGGTTCCATGAGTCCAAATATCTCTTCCTTATCCAATACACCAAATAGATAAAACAATGAGTGAAAATGCCCTGAATGAAAATAGTGTGAAAACGGTATTCTCAACCACTCCATTTCCGAAAAAAGGTCTCATGAACGTACAAAATAAGACTGTAATTCCCACAAGTCACTCCCACAATCTTCTCTTTCTTCTTTGCCACACTTCTCTTCCTTCATGGTATCAGAGCAGGGAACAACCTCCCCTTTGGATGTCTTCTGTGGTTCTGGATAAAATTGTACTCTTTCATTGAACCAAATCTTGCTTCTTTTACCTACCAAAGGCGAGATGAAAAGAAACCTGCTTCTTTTCTAAATCGTTTTGTCTATGAGTCCTAGGGATTGCAGGATGCAAGATTTTTCTACATTCTGAACAACGATTTGTTATCCTCTTTGGAGTCAAATGAAAATGGGTGGGGAAGGTTTTTAAATCGCAAGTAGTCATAAACCTTTTTACCAACATTTAACTAGAGATTTTATATGCTGTTCCCCAAAGTCATTTCCAAAGGATGATCCTAACCCTCTCATCTATGGAGGGAGTCCACATTATAAAAACCTCTATGGATCGGGAGGGTTAGGATCATCCTATGGAAATGATTTTCTGGGCACAACCTATTTACGTTGTAACCCGACAAGCGAACGGTTTTGATCATCCAATGTAGTGGGTACAGTACTTTTTGAAAAAATACAGAAGTATACAGCCACACATCATATAATTTCTCATGTAAGCTATACAACCTCTCTCTCTCTCTCTCTCAACGGCTTAAAGACATACAAGAACATCTTTTTTTTATCACGCTTTATCAACAGTAATCATTCAACAGAGGGTGGGACCAAGGTAAATTAGATCGGACTTGGTATCGGCCATGGTTTCAAATTTCGGTTTCGGAATGCATTTCGGTCCTCACCGAAACCAAAATTTTGAAATCCAACCAAATCATTCAAAATAATATTTTTATCTAATAGAAAATTTCGGTCAACTGGTTTGGAACAGAGGCTTAGTTGCCGTTGATCGCGATCCTTGTCTCTAGAGTTGGTGATCCGAGATATATACTTTGTCCAACCCTTTTATACGCTTAAAAAGATCCAAAGAACACTCCAATAATCCTTGATTATATGATGCCTTGGAGAAGAAGAAGAAGTTTAAGAACCTCTTTTGTGAAAAAACACTTGAGAGAGATGAACACACTTGAAGAGGAATATGAATTCGAAGGAAGAAGAGAGAGAGAGGGATGAATTTTCTAGAGCCAGGCCAAAGGTTGTGCTTGCTTTGTTTTTATAAAAAAAGTTAGGGTTAGATTGGATTTGGAAGTTTCCAATGTGAGGACTCCTACCTTTAGTTAGTTTCTGATTCTCACCTATGGCTTGTTTTTCCTTTACCTTCTAAATTGTATTTAATTCTAATATTGATTTCTTGCAAGCCAAGCAATGCTAAATTACACAATGGAGATCCTTCAAGATCAATCTAGAAGTCTTCTCACATAGGAAACAGCTTTTATGAATGATTTTCGTCCAAAAAGGGCTGCCCGACGTTTGAGTTCATTTTTTACCTATTTAGAGGCTGATTCAGGAAAAGTCATAAACTAGAAAGTTGTAGATCTTTTCGAGACGTTGGAAACAAGTGTAATAGTACATTTGTTAGACAAAAAGATAAAACGTTATGACAGTTTTAGTAACCTGACCATACAAGCCCTTTCTAATTATAACTCTTCCTTTCTTTATTATTTTTCTAAAACAAATTTGATGTCACCAATCACCTCATCAAGATTGGGTGCCCAACTCATGTGGGTCAGCCATGTGGGGTGCCCACCATGGTGGTCGACCCATATCGGTGAACCCACATGAGCTCCATCTTTACGGGCTTTAGCCCAATGGGCCATTTCACACGGGTTTCAGGTTTTTTCGTAAAATTCAATAAAAAATTTCTAAATTCAACATTCTATATATGGACCGAACCCATTTGACATTTATGGTGCATCCCTAACACATGATCGAACCTTCTTTTTTTGGAAAATAACTTTTCAGACCAAGATGCCTCTATTTGACTATTACACATCCAAATGCGACCAAAATACTCTCAAATTGGTTCATCCCTAGAGGGAAAAATAAAAAAAATTGAAAGTCTTTGTGGTCAAACTTCAATAATAGAAACTTTTAAAGTTTGGTCCTTTCGGTAAGCAATATCAAACAGGATCATTTGGTATCCCCTGAAATTGCCCAAAATGCCCTCAACACTCAGAATTTCCAAATTAAGCGAAACCCTTGAGAAATTCTAAATTTAGCAGGTTTTCCAAAATTCAGGAAATCATTCATAATCTCTCAGACACCTTTCGGGGATCAAAAGAATTACACAAGAAAAGACCAAATTATCCCGAGGTGCAAGAATTTGGCGAGACTAGAGAAAACCCCGAAAATTCTAAAAATACCAGGTTTTTTCACTTGCTTGGAAACTTGAATTTTTATTTTCTAGATACCATTTGAACACCCTAGAAATATTTACGATCGCGAATCAACTTTAGAATTCTTTCAACGAGGCGAAATCTACCCTAAAATGCACAGATGCCTAATCCTAGGTGGATTACGGACTCAAAAAGTGACAAACTACCGAATCTTTTACGTTTTTTAAAGTGTAGCAAAATGAGGGTGTCTATAGATGCCCCTCTTTGGTAGAGATGGCGTAGTCATCAAATGCCAAAGCAAAAGTGACAGAAACATTTTGCTTAGCTTTAATCAACAAAAATATTCACTACTCGTAATGCAACATAAATGCTTTCTAATGCAAGACCCTAGATGAAGTCCTAGAATTAGAGTTATTTACCTTGAACACCCTGAGTTTGGTGGCTCAGAATAAATAGAGAAATGAATTCAATTTAAGAGCGAAAATCACGCAACTTAGAATGAAAAATAATCCCGATGCGGCGCCGTTCACAAACGGGCAATGAGAGAATGAGATATCATTTTCAAATGGATTCTGAAGAGAAGGAACAAAGATCATTCTCAAACGATTTTTAGAAGAAAATGAGACACCGTTCACAAGCAGGCTCAAGGAGGATAAGAGACCATTCACAAATGGACTTGGAAAATGAGACACCGTTCACCAACAAGCTCAAAGACGATATGGGGCCATTCACAAATGGACTCGAAAAATGAGACATCGTTCACAAACGGCCTCAAGGAGGATATGAGACCATTTGCAAATGGACTTCGACAATGAGACACCGTTCACAAACGGGCTCAAAGAGGATAAGAGATCATTCACAAATGGACTCGAAAAATGAGACACTGTTCACTGGTCCAAGAAGGACATGAGACCATTCACAAATGGACTCGGAAAATGAGATACCGTTCACAAACGGGCTCAAAGAGGATAAGATACATTCACAAATGGACTCGGACAATGAGGCACCATTCACAAATGGCCTCAAGGAGGATAGGAGACCATTCACAAATGGACTGCAAAAATGAGATACCGTTCACAAACGGGCTCGAGGAGGATATGAGACCATTCACAAATTGATTCGAAGATAAGAGACCATTCCCAAATTGATTCGAAAAATGTGATACCGTTCACAAACGAGCTCGAAGAATTTTAAGAGACCATTCCCAACTGGACTCGAAAAATGAGACACTGTTCCCAAACGGGCTCAAAGAAACGAGATAGCTTCGATTGATGAATTCAACAACGATGAATTTAGATTTTTCATGAATTTGAATTTGACGTAAGATTGGATTTGATGAATTTTAGATTTTTTGAAATCAGGGATAATAGAGATTGTGCCCGATAAAGATATTGGAAACTAAGACTTTGAGGAATGACGAGACGACAAACCTTAGGAACAAAGAAGCATGACTAACGAGAATGGTTTAGGAACACTTTCATGAAACTTCAACAAGATTTTTTGCAAAGAAACTGTTGGTCTTGTCTTTTGGGGATTTTGATAACTGAAACCTTGATCTAAATACCTGAAGTTAGTAATCTAGAACAACGACTCTCTTGGATACTAACACGGCTCTCTTGGATACTAACATGAAAAAGTGGGATTTGCCTCTTGACAAATGTTTAGATAAATATTTCTTGACCAAGATAGTATTTAACTAACTGAAAGGAAATTCTGAATTTTAATGGTTCATCTTTCTGAGAAATTGGCTCAACCACCATTGCATCTGAGGCTCTTCCAAGCTTAAGGTGCCTTCCTGGGGTATGATCTTCTAACAGGAACTGGGCTTTCTGATGTTTCTACTTCTGAATTCTTCTGAGCTGATCTTCTTTGAAATGAAGCTGTTTGACTAGATTCTCGAGCTCTTTCAGGTACAATCGCAGAGAGCTGACGAGGTCCGGCCTCCTTCACCGAGATAGTCCCATCATTTGGACACAAGGACAACGATTGACTCTTTCTAAAGAGAAAACTCAGATAAAAGGCACCACTCAAAGGATTGAAGAGCTCTGAATGAGTGAACTTAGAATAACAAAGATTGACTAACTATACTGACAAATAGAGTGATGCTTCTGACTTAGTTAATATTTTGTTTGGTAAGTCTATCCTTTCGAGGAATAGTTTCTCAATTAGTAAACACTAGACTTCTTCCTTAAAACAGTAATGCCTCAAGAATTTAATTACGACTCCTAAGATTGCTTAGCTTCAATGCCCCCAGTTTTGAGGATGGCACTTGAATTTGCCTGAACTTGTGTTGATCTTCAGTCTTGATACCGGCTGTAGCTTTCTTATAATGATTCTTTTACCGTGACCAAGTCACCTCTTCGAGGTTTTTAACCTGGCGGACCGTGTTAGCCTTTACTTTTGCCTAAACCACCTTTCTAGGTTTTTGATCCAGCAGGCTATCCCCTTAGCTTTTGCCAAAGGCGCCTTTTCGGGTTTTCAACTTAGCATGGGAATGATCTTAAATTTTGCCTAGACCGCCCTTTCAGGTTTTCAGTCTAGCAGATCTTCAAACTCCGTTCTTTTTTTTTCTTTTTCACTTTTTGTGTTTCGGAACCTAGATCATTAATTCTGAACACCGGAAGGACTTTATAGGTAGGATAGAGCTTTTCAAAGAATGGCTTAAGGTTCAACAAAGATTTCGACCGAATCTGTGAACAGGTTGCCTACGTATCCCAGGGAAAGAATCAGGTCGTGCGTAGTTCAGGGCGAATGCCCCTAGTTTGAAGGTAAATTGATTCTTTTTTTTTCTTTTTGGAACAATTGAACTTTCTTCTCTGATTGATTGACTTTCTTCTTCTTTTTTTGAACAATTAACCTTTTTTATCTAACTAATTGACTTTTTTTCTTCTTCTTTTTGGAACGATTGAACTTTTTCTTTTGAAACGAACCATCGAACTCGGTTTGACCAAGCTGCCTATGTACCCCAGCGTAGGGATCAGGTCTCGCGTAGTTCAGGGCGAATGCCCCTAGTTTGATGGGTTTTAAAGAAAATTTCATTCAGGCTCAAAGGGTTTGCAAACCGGTATTCTTTTGACGCTGAGTTATGATTTTGGGATTTATTCAGCCAAAGAAGGCCTCCCGATGTTCAGATTGGGAATCGATCTAAGTTACTAGAGTCCCTCTGATACTTATTATTATTTTTATTTTTATTATTTTTTCACGGAGTTTGACGGCATTTCCCGGTAAGAGATTATGATTCTTCTTCCTTCTGGATATTGATATGTACTTTGACTTTGAGAGTGCATACTGGTTTTTGGACATCCTTTCATCCTTGAATCGGTGACTCTTGATATTTGATGATCGCTCTGAGATGATTGCTCTTGCACTTTTCATATTGAATTCGATGGCTTTACATTATCACTGGTGAAACCAGTGACCAGGGCTATTGACTGGAGATACAAAAGTTGTTTCCAATCCATGCCCCTTGTATAGCATGTGACATTTACTTCATTCTTTCTTGAACCTTCTATCTAAGTCTTTCTCCTGGCATTAATGGTAGCGCTTACTGGACCATCTCTTTATTTTTGAAATAGGTTTATCAATTTCTCACACTCTTCAGAGGGTAATGTATTTTCAATCGGCATTCACTGAATCAAAGTTTCAGTGCCAATGTTTATCACTTCAATTTCATCTTTGAAAGGTTGGGATTGGCACTCCTCTTGTTCAAATAATTGTTGTGACTCAAGTGGAGTTTCGTCAATTTCGTCCTCATTTGAGGAGGGAGTCTTACTTTAAGATCATAAGCATACTTAAGAAACAGACACAAATGAACCATTGGGACTGAAATTTTATTTAAAGAAAAAGCTATTACATCTGACGACCTATCCTGAACATGCTTAGGATTCACAACTCTAAATAAAAAGAAAACCAAAATATAGCTTGCCCGGACTAGGCTTTGACCTTGCACTGTAAGACCGGACTCAACAATTGTACTGACCATGATGACTGACTCAACATAAAATAGTAAATAACTAAAACTTTAACCGCTGCAACTGTCTAGCTTTGGAGGCTCGGCGAAGGCTGGTTCACATCAGGATAGCAGCTACTAGAACATCTTCACTGTCTGTATCTTCTTCTTCTTCAAAAGGATCTGACCCAGATGTTCAGAGGTTGGTTATAAGGCACAGATAAGAATGAGAGGATCAAAATTTCGGTCTCCTATGGTTATAGCATTGACAGCAGCAGCAGGGTTTGCATGACCAGGTAATGGGTTATTAGTAGCATTGGGTCTTGGCTGGAATACAAGGCCTTTATTGTCGAGTAACCTCTGGATTCTCAATTTTAGGGCAATGCAATTATCAGTGAGATGGCCGGAATTTCTATGGTATTCGCAGTGTTGGTCTGCTCTCCAATTTGCTGGTAAAGGATTAGGGGGAGCTCTAATGCCAGGTAGGGTAATACGACCTGAGGCTAGGCACTGCCTAAGTATCTCTGATGGTGGAAGAGGGAGAGGGGTGAATTCTGTCTGGGTCGAGGTGCGACCCTTGTTAGATTGTATCCGAATGCCATGGAGTTTTGCGACTGTTAATTCTTGATACATTTCTTATCTCGGGTATCTGAGCTAGTGTAGGTCCCTTAATATCTTTTGAAGGAAAATGGCCCCTATTATAAGTCCCATATGCCGTGGTCTTTTTTTAGTTCTTGACCTGTGGAGATCGGGCCTGCAGCATTCACAGCGTATTGATGATTCTGATAATATTCCATGGTTCTGGCGGCAAGGGATCGAGGAATCCATCTGGCAACACTACGTTCAATTTTCCTTCGTCATCTAAATCACTGTCACTGCTGCTGCTACCACTGAGTTCAATTATCGGATCTGGCTTGGAAAACCCGAATCTCTGATTTCCTACATCTGACATTTCTTGTTCCATACTCAACCACTCCAAATCATCGGATCGTGGGATTGAGAGATTGATGAATTCCCTTCTTGGTTTCTTGAATGACTCTCTGTGATCATGTTCATGGGTCAGAGACTTGAGTGGTTCTTTTGAGCTTTGATCGTCCGGATTCCATATAACGAAACTTCGTGCTCTATCATCCTGGTATTCAGAGTCCTGAGGTTGGGAATAATTTGTCGGCATTTGCTGCTTCACTTGATGAACTTCTTGTGTTAACGTGGTCACTTGTCTAGAGAGATTCGCAATCAGTTCTTCAAAACCCATAACCATGGAACTTTGAGAATGCCCATATGCCATGGAGAAGCTAGGACTTTTGCCCTTAGAAGCAACAGTGGTTGGACCAAATTTCTCAGTCAGTTGAGCTTTGATGAATTGATTTTCTTTCTTCAATTCCTTCATCTGCTGGACGAGCTGAGTCAAGGCTTCCATGATGTAAGAGAGCTGGGAATTTTTCATGAGTATGGAAGGAGAGGATTAGAGACACTTCCAAAGAAGATGGGGAATTAGCTTCCCCACTGACCACGAATAGATTCAAACCTAAGAAGCTTTCCTAGATTTTCAGTTGTGAACAGTCCTGACATGGAAACAATAAGAACGGTGTATGAGCTTGACATTCAAGGGGGACTTTCTACTTGATGAGTGAAAGATGATTATGGGCTAAATAAGCAATTGGAATGACAGAATGAATCCTATAATGACTGAGGTATGATGACACGACTGCGCAAGGGAATGCCCCTAGTTTAAGGATCATGAGAATGGACTTTGAGGGACTTGGCAAAGCAATCTTGTAAAAAGGTTACCCCTAGTTTAAGGATCATTTAACTCTATTGATGTGCGAACTACGTGACATACATCCTAAAATCTAATTTTAATGTAATTCTTAAATGTGTATCTTGATTTTCTTAATTTGTTTGAATTCAATCTAAGTGAAAGTTGTCCTAAAATTCTAATTTCATCAAAAGTTCTAAGTGATTTAATTACTTTTAATTCAAGGATTAATATACAAAACCCCACCACTTATGTGTGGAGCCGACTCAGGCTTGGTATGCCACTCAAGTATCTAAGTTGCCTACATATCCCAGCCTCACTGGAATCAGAGTCGATCGTAGTTCGGTGCACCTGAACTAAGCTACTTATGCCTAACTCGTCTAGGACACCGATCTAGACTGGATTGATCGTTTTAACAGTTTAAGAGAAATTATTTAATTCAAGTTGAAAATTTTATTATTCCTAGTACTTCATCTAAGATGCTATATGGTCCTATCTAAGTGCAAGTCGTCCCTTAGACTAATGCATGTTAACCTACATCCTAGGTAACTAGGTTTGTCCTAAGGAAAAATTGGGTGACTACTGTAACTAGATCTATGGCACGGTTGTTATCCATAGCAAACGGCCATAATGAGGCTGAACTCCTAACTTTAAGAATCCCTAAAACCTAGGACACACCGTGACGTAAGTGTTCCTAAGGGGCCCTAAAAGGTTCCTACGAGAGGAGACTGCAATCTAACAGCTCCTAAAACTTTGATTAAGTTAATTCAATTTGTTGATATTGGTGATTTTTAGATTGACTGATGTTTTATTTTCAAGGATTTTCGATTCCTAAATATCTAAGGGATACCAAAGGTTCTATGGTTTCCCAGTTTCGGTCTCGAATCGCAACCATGGATGGGAATCGCGCTTTCAACCCTTGTATAATTTAGCACTTAAGTTATAGTATCTTATTGCCTGGCATGTTTCTTAGGATTTCCATGAACAGTGCTCTTGGAGCCAATATCATACTATAATTTACGCACTCTAATTATGCAGGATTAATCGCAATTAGTATAGAATTGTGGTTGCGATCTCGGTAATTAGACTATCGCGGTATAGCGAATTTACATGGAGATCTATGAACCCTAAGATTTCTGTTTTAAACAAGTTAGGAATTAAATTTATGATGTAAAGTTAAGATTTTTGGAGGTTTTTACTGACTCTTGTGTTGATTGGCTATTAAATTATGTTTTATTAACATTAAGACCAGATTGCTAGGATTACACAGAAACCCTAAGCAATCGAACTCCAAATCAATTGAAATTTTTTCAGTAACAAGATATGGATGATTGTGGCTTACTAAAATATTTTCATGAATTTTCATTAAGATTTGATATCAATCTCCAATTTGTTAAAATTCAAATGAGTTCATAGGTTAACACAGTATCTTATAGCATATCAATTTCTAATTAATCCAAACTTTCACAGAATAGCGATATAGATGAGTATAGCTCACTGGAAAATTTTTATGGATTATCATTAAGATTTGATATCAATTTCTGATTTCTTAAAATTCAAATCAGTTCATAGATTAAGACAGTAACTTATAGCATATCAATTTCAAATTAATTCAAACTTTCACAGAATAAAGATATAGATGATTATAGCTTACTCAAAAAATTTCATGAATTATCATTAAGGTTTGATATCAATTTCTGATATTTCAAAATTGAAATCAGATTATAGATTAACACAGCAACCTATAGCATATCAATTTCAAATCAACGCAAACTCTTACAGTATAAAGATAATCATGCTATTAGACTACTGTATGACTTTCATTTATTTGTATTACGATTTGATGCCAACTGAAATTCACACAAAAATCGAATGAAACCAAAGAATTACTTAAAAAGCAAACCTAATGGTATCCTAAAATCAAATAAAAAATTCCAGTAGATATATAATAGATTATAAAATTTTCTATCAAAATTTCAAAACTTAAAAATTAAATCTCTTCCATAAAATCAATTTTTAAATAGAAAAGGAGAATTTGTTTCCTAAGAATTGAAACCCGTTCATTAAAATTAATTATAAAACCATATTAAAACTTTGCAAAACTAATTGAAAAATTTTCTCTAACAATTCAGAAACTTAAGTTACTGGTTTGTAAATAAAAATTTTGAAAATTTACTAATTTAATACGAAAAACAATTACGGCACGTAAACCGAAGAATCGATTAGAAAACAATAAAGAAAATATATATTTTTTATTCCATGAAAACTTCAATTTATAATTAAACATGACTTCTGGAAAGTTTCATCAATTTTTAAAATCATTTCACATTTATTAAAAATAACCCAAAATTAAAATAAATTAAAACCGGATTAAAAAAATCAAAAACTTCCAAATATTTTATGGTAAACTGGAAATCTAAAAATTAGTTTAGAACCAAAATTTCATGAAATTTGGACTTGATTTGACCCGTTTTCTATTTTATTTTTCAAAAAATAACCCTTTGCCGGGTTATCTTTCAAAAACTAAAACGAAAATCGAGGCAATCAAACCGTGGTACAAGATTTCACTTTCCAGTAGTTTTGAAATTATTAACCTAAAAAAATTCATTTTTTGAAAAAGATTATGTTTTCAAACACTTGCCTTGAAAATTGAATTTAAACTCATATTGAAGAATAAAGAAAGAAAATTAATATTTATATGGAGGAAAACTAATTTTTTGTTAAAATTTTGGATTTTGAAAGTGATCTATACTACAACATACTGGAATTTCAAAAGAAAACTCATTGATTTGATATTTCAAAAATAGAACCCTAGCATGCTTGTTCTAATTCGCAAGAAGATGGATCCTTACCGTTGATCGCGATCCTTGTGTCTAGGGTTAGTGATCCGAGATATACACTTTGTCCAGCCTTTTTATACGCTTAAAAAGATCCAAAGAACACTCCAATAATCCTTGATTATATGATGCCTTGGAGAAGAAGAAGAAGTTCAAGAACCTCTTTTGTGAAGAACACTTGAGAGAGAGAGAGATGAACACACTAGAAGAGGGAAATGAATTCAAAGGAAGAAAAGAGAGAGAGGGTTGAGTTTTCTAGAGTCAGGCCAAAGGTTGTGCTTGCTTTGTTTTTATAGAAAAAGTTAATGTTAGATTGGATTTGGAAGTTTCCAATGTGCGGACTCCTACCTTTAGTTAGTTTCTAATTCTCACCTATGGCTTGCTTTTCCCTTACCTTCTAAATTGTATTTTCTTCAAATTAATATTGATTTCTTGCAACCCAAGCAATGCTAAATAACACAATGGAGATCCTTCAAGATCAATCTAGAAGTCTTCTCACATAGGAAACTAGCTTTTATGAATGATTTTTGTCCAAAAAGGGATGCCCTACGTTTGAGCTCATTTTTTACCTATTTAGAGTCTGATTCAGGAAAAGTCATAAACTAGAAAGTTGAAGGTCTTTTCGAGACGTTGGAAACAAGTATAATAGTAAATTTTTTAGACAAAAATGTAAGAACGTTATGGCAGTTTTAGTAACCTGACCATACAAGCCCTTTTTAATTATAACTCTTCCTTTCTTTATTATTTTTCTAAAACAAATATGATGTTACCAACCACCTCATCAAGGTTGGGTGCCCAACTCATGTGCGTCAGCCATGTGGGGCACCCACCATGGTGGTCGACCCATATGGGTGAACCCACATGAGCTCCATCTTTGTGGGCTTTAGCCCAATGGGCCATTTCACACGGGTTTCGGGCTTTTCCGTAAAATTCAATAAAATCTTTCTAAATTCAACATTCTGTATATGGACCCAACCCATTTGACATTTATGGTGCATCCCTAACACATTATCGAACCATCGTTTATTGAAAAATAACTTTTCGGACCAAAATGTCCCTATTTGACCATTACACATCCAAATGCGACAAAAATACCCTCAAATTGGTTCACCTCTAAAGGGAAAAATAAAGAAAATGGAAAGTCTTTGTGGTCAAACTTCAAAAATAGAAACTTTTAAAGTTTGGTCCTTTCGGTGAGCAATATCAAACAGGATCATTTGATATCCCCTGAAAATACCCAAAATGCCCTTAACACTCAGAATTTCTAAATTAAACGAAACTCCTGAGAAATTCTAGATTTAGCAGGTTTTCCAAAATTACACAGGAAAAGACCAAATTACCCCGAGGTGCAAGAATTTGGCGAGACTAGGGAAAACCCCGAAAATTCTAAAAATAGTAAGTTTTTTCACTTCCTAGGAAACTTGAATTTTCATCTTCTAGATACCATTGGAACACCCTAGAAACCTTTAGGATCGCGAATCAACTTCAGAATTCCTTCAACGAGGCGAAATCTACCCTAAAATGTACAGATGCCTAATCCTAGGTGGAATACGGACTCGAAACTTGACAAACTACCGAATCTTTTGCTTTTTTTTAAAGTGTAGCAAAATGGTGGTGTCTACAATACCCTGCTTGGTAAATGAATCATTACTAAAGTTGCTCTTGATAGACTTTCTATGATTTCTCAAGGATTCACCGGGGGCTGCTATACGGGAAATGGGCACAATAATCTCCAAACCAATAATGAATTCAGCCTCAATTGAACATTACAGGAAGAAATATGGTTGATCAAATACCTAGCACAAACGGAATAGAACTTTATCTTGTGAGAGTACAAGCTACACTATTCTAAGATCCCAAGCATAACAAACCCACATCAAAATACGTCTGACCTAGATTATATGGTAACCTAAATATATCATGTCTGTATAATCACATAATCACCATATAATCAATCCAGAACATTTGATAATTTCCACTAATTCAGACCAAATCGGTTGATACCCTAAATAGGTCGAATTCCAAGCCACTCAATGATTAAAACAAAGTAGGTTTACATCATTAGATAAGCAATCAGACATATTCACATTTTTAGAGTTGAACCTTGAGAACAATTCTCAATCATTTCAAAACAATATTCACGACAGCAATACAAGTGATTCCTTACTGAATTTGGGTGCCCAAGAAGATGGTGTAGAGAATTTTGAGATAATCAACTAAAATGAGGATCCTATCAATACCCTAAAATGAAATAATGCAAACATAAAAAATATGACAATACAATGCCGGCCATCTGCATCTTGCTCAAAGAAATAACATCACCATGGCCCAAAGTATTATCACTGACAAACTTCTTTAGAAAATTTAACCAAGCAAGTTCTGAAGACAACCAAGTGTTGTACATTACATCATTTTGTTTTGAGCGAATGTCCTTTAACTAAACGGAAGTGGTAACAAATGTATGACCATCACTAAAGTGTAAGCTACCCCGCCTAACCAATCACCAAGGCATTTAACATGTTACAAGACATATATTTGGACACAGATTATTCATCAAAGAGCAGACAAATTTCATGACTTTGGGAAATCTTTCAATAAACATCAGTCACTGATTGATGATCCTCATAAAATTGAGCAAAATAAGCTACAAGACAAATGAAATATGACAGAGCCAGTGCTTGAAAGGTGGATACTTTGTAAAGATAAACTGAAAGATGTAAGTACTTCAAGATAGTGATTTTAATCAGCAACAATTAATGACCATCACTCAGCCAGGTAAAATAATTTGCAGACACATGTGATATATAAGCATGCAACATCTTGTATGTGCTATGGCAAAGTGATGGTTATTGAACTTGTATGAACGCAGGATCCATGAAACCCGAAGTAACACTCTCATTCATTAAGGTATGAAACTTAGAAAATTCTGAAACAAAGCTTCCTTAAGACTCCCTGACGAAAATGTAAAGATTGGGCTCATGCCATTATGGAGATATGATGGTACAATGTCCACAACCTGTATTTACTTTAACGAAATGATTTCATCATTGTTCAAGAAGCAAACCATGGGGAAAATAACAGCGACATCAGTGGGAAATTATTTAACTTTGTATCTTTGCAAAGAACCCATGCTATTGAAATCAGGGTCAACTCTCAGGGCTCATATTAGTGATAATAGCATTACAATGACCCCTTTTTTAAATGAACCATAAATACCAATGAACCAGAACTAAACAGGGGCCAGATCCCATCTTAAAATCACTCAAATACTCCTACAACATCAAATATCGAAGTATGACTATGGTCGACAGCAAGACTGTATACCTATGTTTTTTCTTTGATCAAAACACCCATGATAAAAATCTAAAATGTAGGGGTTGACGTTCAAAATCCTATTGAAACCAACATTCACACAAAAATATCGTAGTGGTACTGATTTTGGAAAACCAAACAACCCACAAGAATGATAAAAGGAAGGAGAATTTACAGGGTAATGGGAGAGACTACCTTGAAAATGCTATGATCCTTTTGATTGTCCTCCGAACAAACCCCAAATTTAGAGCTCTCTCTTCTTCATTCGAGTAGCCAATCTTTACTCCTTGGAATAGCTAGCAGTGATTAGATCTGGGTTTTGGAAATTGTAGAGATTGCCTGAGAAATTGGTTTTGGGCTTGCTGATGGGAGCAAATGAAATGGGTTCAGAATTTTTTTTAAAAAAATGGTCAGATCTGATGGAGGCTGAATTCTCTTTTTCTTCTTCTCAATGTGATCTTGAGAAACCCTACTCTAAGCTTCCCTTGCAAACATCTCTTATCAAAACATGAAGATATAGATGTGAGGTACAGTGAGGGTAGATGATGGAGGTGATGGGGAAGAAAATGGGGTTAGGAGCTATTGGTGGATCAAGGTGAAAATGGTGGTGGAATGGTATGGGTCAGTGGCAAAGGAAGAGAGATGGCTAATGGAAATGGGCTTGGGGAAGAGTGACCGACCGGAATTTGGAGGTGGGAGAGATGGTGATGAAATGATAGAGATGGCGGTTTTGAATAAAACAGGGGATGGGTTTTAGGAGTGGATGAGATGGGTTTGGTAGTGATAGAGGGAGAAGATGAAGATGGGTTTTTAAATGGGTTTAGGGTAGTGAAAAGGGTTTGAAGAGGGGCTGGTAAAGAGAGTTCTCGGCCGGATTACGGCAAGATTGCCGGAATCAATGGATGAGGGTTTGGTGGTTGGGTTTTGCAGAGATGGCTGATAGTGGAGGTGGTGTTGATGTGGGTTCTGGGTTGGAGATAAAATGGTGGAGATGAAGGTGGTGGTGATGGTGGGTTGAACGGAGAAGATGATGGTGGAGAGGGGTTTTAATGGAGGTGGGTTTGGGGGTATGGATGAGGGTTGAAATGGAGGAGAAGAAGAGAAAGTTTGGTGGAAAAGGGGTTTTAAATGGTGGATATGGAGATTGAGTAGCAGAAATGAGGTTGGGCCGCGGATTTCCAACGAGGATCACCGGAGAAGAAGATGATGAGGGGCTGCTGGTCTCGGAAAAGGTGGCGGGCCGGAGATGGGGTCGGTGGTGAGAAGATGGTGGTGGTGGGTGATTAGATCGAGCTCTCCAAGACTCTCTTCTTCCTCTTCTTTCCCTTCACTCTGTTAATTTTTGCCCAAAAATGAGAAGCCCCTTTGCAACCCTAATTCGATGGGTTATGTAGAAGGGGAAATGATAAATTTGACCCCCCCCCACCCCTCCTATGGACAGCCCACTCTAGTATACCTCATACATTTTCTCCTTACCAATGGGGTGGTCCAAGGTGAAAAGAGAAATGATATATTCATACCCTCCATTCTTGCTCTAGACAACCCCCTCTTAGTGTATTTAAAATTCTCTTTTTACTCCTAACAGGGGTGACTCGGGTAGGAAAAGGGGGGGGATTTTGTGAGAAATATCTTCTTTTCCTTTTGATCCCAACCCTTCAAATCACCTTTTTGCTCAAGGTTTGGGATCAAAGGGATTCTAACCACCTAAGAAGCTTCCTAGGATTTTCTCCAACTAACCTCAACCCTAAACCTTCCTTAATCAGGATTAAGCCTAATTGTGGCTTGAAAAGAAAGAAAAGAATCTTCCCTAATTACCAAACTGTGATGCTCTCGGATAATGTGCCCCTAATTATGCTTCACATTAATCTGCATACCCATATATCCTCCTGGACAGCCCACCGCAATAAATTTGAACTGGCTTTCCAGGCTCCAGCACACCCCCCTTTCTGGCTCTGGGACTACACTACAAACTTCATCCGTTTACTAGGCAAATCGCGATGGATTCTGACGAAATTTCATGACGACCTAAATGAGACTCTAACCTATTCTAGGAACAAATTTGGGACACTAAAACACTAGTTTGATAGGGTTTCTATCCTAACGACGCCATTAGGGTTCTGTCAAGATGGGGTGTCTACATTCACACACTGAACTTGATCATTTACAGAGTAGCCTATGGGCAAGGTTATGGATAAGGCTATTATGCCAGTCATGACCCTTTATATGTCCTTAGACCTGAGGTGTCATATTGGTCTGTGGGCCTGCCTCTTGGCTTTGGTCTATTTCACAAAAGTCCCACATTAGGATCACTTACGAGTAGTATTGGGTCTTAGGGTAACCCATGGGATCAATAGGGATGCCCAACAAGGAATCCTCCACCTCTGTTTAAGAGGATAATCATTTACAGTTTAGCTCAGCTAAGCCTTTTAAAAATGTCTCGCCAAACAATTTGATAAAGTGTTTATCAAATGGATTTCAAAAACAATTGTTTGTTTTTCAAAAGGCTTTGCAAATGCAATTGTGGGCCCTACTGATTGATTGGAAGGTAAACCGCCGGGTGGGCCTAGGGATAATTAGTGTCCATCCCTCGTAGGGCCCAGCCCATTAAATGTAAATTGGAGGAAGGACTTACACATCACCGTCATCTCTGATACAACTCCAGGCCAAGAGTTTCCTATTTTCATAACCTTCTATTTTTCCCTCTGCCATGCGGGACAAAGAGACAATGAAGTTTCCTTTTTCAGGGTTCTACAGAAAGAACAAACACACGTAATACCTTATAATTTGAGGCAAGACTTAACTGGGTTGCAAAGGAAAGGGCAAGTAGGTGATTCCGTATAATAATAGGCAATATGAGACAAGTTTTCTGTAGCTTTTGTGGAAAAAAAGGGATAAAGTCAAAGAAAGTTACTTTTATAGGAGATTGCTTTTTAGAAATAAAGTTACATGTCACATCAACTTTTGTGAATACGAAATTGCTTGTCTCAAAAGTAACTTGCCAAATACCCCTCCTTTTGTTCCTTTTTAGTAGTGGCTCATGTGACCATGGTTTAAAATTCCGGTTTTAGTACCAGTTTCGGACCTTTCAAAAATCGAAATTTCGATCGAAATTTGGTACTAATTAAAAAAGAATATTTAATTCATTTCAAAATTTCAAATTAAATTTTGTGACATTTAAAAAAAAAAATACAATTTCTCGAAATTTCGGACCGAAATTCCAAAAAGGCCGAAATTCGGAATTTCGGCAAATTTCAGTTTCGGTCTACACTGAAATCCAAAATTTTGGATTTCGGCCGAAATTTAAAACCATGCATGTGACTTCTCAGTCACGTGAGTGAAGTCGAAGCAAGCAAACAAACAAAAATAGAGAGAGGTAATTTTTCAACTTGCCCCATCTTATTACTTGGACACCCCCCGTTAAGTTATTCATTCCCTTATATATACAAGGTAATTTTCACCCCCCCCAAATTTCTGTAGCCACCCCTCTACTTTTTTTTCATGTGACCAGAAAAAAAAAGAGGTGTCTTTTCACACACACCCCATTCTTCCTGTGAGCACCCCCTTCAATTAAAGTCAAGCTAGTTCCACCCCTTCTTTTACCTTCAGGCATCCCCCCAAAAAATATTTTAAAAAAATCAGAAAAAAGGAAAAGGAAAGATAAATTCCTTCTCTCTATTTTCTCTCTCCATCTCTTTACTTTCTCTCTCTACCCATCACATTTTCTCTCCCTACTTTCTCTCTCGTTTTCGAGCTATTTTCACTCGGAATTGGCCCGCAACTTCAACACGAAAGTTGATGTGTTTGATTAGTAGAGCACACCCATATCAGTTTCAGCACCAGACAATGAGCTTCAGCACAGTTTCAGGAGCCATCTCAGCCATTGATCGCACCCCTTCTTCCAGTCATCAGCTTTCACTCATCCGTTTTCAGATCCGCGACAGACGGTGTGCTTCTTTTAACATGCCAGATAGATCAAACAGTTGATTTCAATTTTCGACGTCGATCACAATGGCTCTGCCCTAGGTTCCATATTTTGACGGGTACGACGATCAATATTTCCAAGACCGCACTCCCTATAGTTATTATGAGACTTTGTCTAAGGTGGATCAATGCTCTAGATGCAAATCATGCGTACTACGGCTATGATCACCGAGCTAACATCTACCAAGCCAGCGAAATTGTACGACGACAAGCCCAGAGGTTATGGATAAATCGAATCACGGACCGTCATCGCAGTTCTCTATATCGTCGATGGGAGGATGTTCGTGATGAGTTTATGGGTTTTTATGCAATAAGGGCATATCTGTATGAAAATCAATTGATGCGTGAAGCAGTTGCTCGACGAGAAGCTGCTGCTCGTCATGAACAAGAAGCAGCAGCCCGTCGTGCACGCAAAGCTAAAATTGAAGCTGAGAATTTAGAGTGTCGCATGCGTAAGTCAGATTTGCAGAGCCGCTCCACTACTTCATCCATCTTACTCGTTGCTGATATTCTTACGGGTCCTTATGCTAGTATTGATGAGATCATTGATGTTGAGCCTTTGATTCCATCATATTCAGACTATGAGATGAACGATCCAGAGTTAGAGACTCAGTTGATTGTTGATATTGAAATCGTTGGGCATGATGCTTCTGAGATTTCTACTGCATGATTGCCGGTCATTTAGAAAGTGAGCTTCACTCTTCTGAGGCAGATATTGAGACCGAGCCATGTGAGGCTGCTCCACTGACTGAGTCGATTGAGCATCATCCTGAGTAAGAGCAGAGTGACATGACTTTTGAGTCATTACCTGAGACAGATGATCGAGAGTATATTATGGAGGATTGCCCTATTTTTTAGCCGATTGAGCAAATTGTCGAGATTTGTGCTGACAGAGAAGTGCTTGTTACACAGATTGACCAGGAGGATTGCTCGCCTGATATTACTATGCCAGATACGATTCTAGCAAATGACTTTATTGTTGATTCCATTGCGCTAGATGTAATACGAGTGGATGATGACCTTATTGAGACTAGTCATGGATTGGTACTTTCCATATCTGTTATACCGATCCCACCGATCTAGGAGGAGAACGTTGCTATCTTTCCAGCCAGTTTGCTTCTTCAGCGTGGGTTGTGTTATTATGATTCTACATGGGCGATTTCTTCACTCTCATTCCATCGGCATTTCAAATGCTTCCCACGGTTTTCACGCGTATTATACTTGACAGAGTTTGATGTATTACTACAGCTATTGCTCGAGTTGCTCGTCTACGTATTTGATCCAGGCAGATTAGAACTCGAGGGCTAGTTCTTTTCAAGCGAGGGAGAATGATACAGATATTAGGATTTATTTCCGCATTATTTAGTTTCTAGTATTTTTATTTTCATGTTATTAGTTTCTAGGATTTTATTTTTCATGTTATTCTTAGGAATTCTTATTTTAGTAGGTTTCTATCTTTTAGGTTGTTTATTTGCTTATATATAGGCCTCTTTACAGCTTTATTGTTAACTTTGATGATTAGTACAATTGATTGAGAGCTTCTCCCTCAGATTTCTATTCTTCCCTCTCTTCTTCTACTTCTCTTCTCCTATTCTTCTTCTACATCTCCCTAATTTCGTCTCTTCTTCAGGTTATTTTCGTCTCTTCTTCCCCTATTCTTCTAATTCTATCCCCTTTCGTCTGTTTCTCTCCCCTTTCGTCTGTTTTTCTTCATGGTGCTGCATCATATACGATGTATATTTATTGATTAATAAATTTGATTAATTGAGGAAAAATGGGATTTCTAAGATATGGAGAATTATGTGGTGCCAGATAAGAGAGTTTCTAATTTTAAGAGTTCACTTTGGAAACAAATTGTATAGCAAATAGAACATTTTTACAAAAGTAGAAAGAGAAGTTTATGGAAAGGTTGGGCGTCCAAGTATTCCTGGATGACCACACACTTTCCACACATATACATAAATACATATATACGTATAAATAGATACATATATGTATATATTAGAGAGATGGGAGGAGAAAATGAGCTTACACGTTTTTACACACTTTCCCATCTCTCCAAAATGTTTTTCAAGAAACTCTCTTATTCCTTATCCATGTTCTTCAAGTTCTTCATAGATTTCCTCATTGGCTTAGAGCCAAGGTAGAGGAAGTGTTCTTCACATGCCCTCCCTTGTCCATACGATCAAAGGGTGTCGTCACTCCAACTTTCGAGGCGTTTGAGAAAGGCAAAAGCCGAGCGGGGAGTGGAGCGGGGAGAGGTTACCGCTCGGATTAACCAAATCGGTATTGTTTTCATGATCACTTGGATTTTATTTACATCACCAATCTAGTAATCTAGGTATTCTTGGTTAAAGAACGAGGGAAACTTTTGTTTTCGTAGTTCCATGGCCTCTTTCGCTACGCCTGGATTCCTCATTCACCCAACATATCCAACATGTTGATTTTTTTTAGCATAACCGTCCAACAAAAAGCTTATACGAGAAGGAATGGGCAACCTCCAAACTTTATGCCACAGGAAGGAAATGGCCTTAGGAAAACCAAGAAAGTTGTAGAAAGATCTAACAGTGAAAACCGACCTAGGATCAGGGTCAAACTGAACTTGAGCAACAATCAATTTATGACTCAAAAGAAATTCCCCAGAAGACAAGATTTATGAAACAATCACTTTTGGACTACTTAAGAACTCTATAGAAAACCGCTTACCAAACTACTCTACCCTCACTCTTTTGTAACAATCAAATACGCTGGCATACTTATTTCTAGCAATGCCAGAGAGGCTCAGATAAGCAAAGGACAAAGGACCCTCATGTAACCAAACGTCACTCCAAAACCCTAGCCTATTCCTATACCCAACCCTATACCTAAACCTTTGAGCAAAATGGTCAAAAATAGGAAAATCATATTTCCACACCCGCAACTCTCGACAACTACTTAATCTAACAATGTCCCATCCTCCTTTGCTAATGCCATATTTTCCTTTTATAAACTTCCTTCAAAAATTATGCTTCTTGCCAAATACCCACAACCATTTACGCAAAAGCAACTAGTTTCTTCTTATCATTCAAAGGTATTGTGGCACATTCTCTAATCGCAATTCATACACATGACATTGCAAGCAATAAAGAAGAGACTGCTGTAGACACCCCCATTTTGCTCTGCCTTAATCGATAAATAAATTAGGGTTTTTCCATCGGTTTTCCAATGTCTTTCCTTCCCGCGTTTGTTACATTTCTAAATATTTTTGGTTGTTTCCGTCGTGTTTCGTATTTTCCCGCTAAATGTTGAGAAGGATTATTCAGAAAAATCTAAACCAGAGAGAATTGGGACCCGTTTGGTGGGCCCGCATTGGGTGCTTCGATTAAATTTGGATCGAGAAAGTTGGACCCATTTGGTGGGGCCGCATGATGCATTTTGATTAAATTTGGACTCGTTTGGTGGGCCCGCATTGAACATTTGTTTAAAATCGAATCAACCGAGGGCCCACATTGTGGGGCCCGCGTTGTGGGGCCTCAGTGGGGCCTCTTGTGAGGCCTCTTATGAAGAGCAATGATGGTAGCTCTCCACTAAGACAACATGATGGGCCCTCCACTAAGAGCAATAATGATGGACTCTCCACTAAGAAACATGATGGGCCCTCCACTAAGAGCAATAATGATGGACTCTCCACTAAGAAACATGATGGGCCCTCCACTAAGAGCAATAATGATGGACTCTCCACTAAGAAACATGATGGGCCCTCCACTAAGAACAATAATGATGGATTCTCCACTAAGAGGGACAACATGATGAGCTCTCCACCAACATATCTCTCTCTCTCTCTTTCTCTCCCTATATATATCTCCCTTCCCATCCATAAGAGAGAGGAAAAAAAGAAAGAAATTCATCTTCCATTATCTCTTTCTCTTCCATTATCTCTTCTAATCACTCCCTCCAATCCCTTTCCTCAATATATTCTTCCATCCCTCTCCCTAATATTCTTCTTCCATTATCTCTTCACTCCCTCAATCACTCCCTCTAAACACTCCAGAGAAAGCGAAAGACGGCGGAGCGGATCGGCGGCGGCAGGATTTTTTATATTTTTTTGGATTGGGCGGAGATCTTCACCACAGGTAGGTGCATTGTTCTCAAAATATTTCTGTATTTTTCCGAATTTTTCTGATTTTTTCCGCAAATTGTGTTTTAAAAATGGAAAACTCTTCAAAAAACATCTTTTGAAGAAGAAAAATTAAATTATATACCAAACAGATTCTAAAATTAATGCAATTTCGTGGGAAAATAATATGTTACTTATTCATTTTACCATGAATTTATAAAGATTTTTGGAGTTTATTTGGTATATTATTTAATATTTTCTTTGAAACTTATCAGATTTTAGGAGAATTTTTACTAACATCAGATCATCATTAAAATTCATAAAATTTTTACAGTAGTCTTATCTTCCATATTACTTGTTACTGTAAAAGTTTCGTGTGATTTGGATCTGTTTTAATATGGGATGTAGTGTTAATTTATAATCTGGTCTGGAAATTGTAAAATCCGAAATTGGTAGTAAATAATTTCTAAAATTCATGAAAATCTCACTGCATGCTATTTTGATTCATATAGTATTTCTGTAGAAATTTCATAGAATTTAGAGTTACATTTCTACTAGTTTATGTGTTAATTGTGCAATCTGGACATTTAATGGTTTAATCAAGATTAAATGTGAATTTAATGTAAAAATATGCAAAACTCATCCTGTAAGCTACATACATTTTCATCTTGCTGCTGTAGAAATTTCAAATCATTTCGAATTTATTTGCAACAATTTCACTTGTAAAACCGCTCATATGCTTAAAATTGATAAAATCCATGGAAAATTCGAAATTAATTGAAAATCATATAAAAATTCCTAAAGAACTTTAAAATTCTGTCACATGTTCACTCCTTAATTCATTGAAACAGAAATTTTAGGATCTTTAGATTTTCCTGGAAAAATGGCCCGTGCATCCATAATCGTATCCCAATTGCAACTTGATCTTTGACAATTTGAATATTTAAGTTATAGCATGTTGTTGGCTCCGAGGTTGGTGTCCACGGAAATCCTGAGATTCTGCCAGGCAATAAGATGCTATAACCTAAGTATTAAATTGCACAAGGAAAGAGCGCACGATTCCCTCCTTTGGATGCCATTCAAGGCCGAAATTGGTGAACCCTAGAACCATTGGTAATCCTTAAATGTCTAGAAACTGAAAATCTTCGAAATCTGAAACTCATTAACCTCGAGAACTTAAATCGATTTATCTTGTGTCTTTCGGAACCATTGGATTATGGTTTCCAATCTAAGAACCATTAGAGCCCAATTTAGGAACACTGGTGTCGTGCCGTGTCCTAGGTTTTAGGGAGTCCTAGAGTTAGGAGTCCAGCCTCATCACGGACGCTTGCTATGAATAGCAACCGTACCATAGGTCTAGTTACACTAGTCACCCGATCTTTCCCTAGGACAAGCCTAGTAAACTAGGATGTAGGCAAAACCTGCATTAGTCTAAGGGACAACTTGCATTCAGATAAGAATCATATAGCATCTTAGATGAAATCCTAAGATAATAAAATCCTCAACTTGAATTAAATAATTTCTCTTAAAACTGTTGAAACAGTCAAATCCGTCTAAGTCGGTGTCCTAGTTGAGTTAGGCATATGTAGCTTAGCTTAGGTGCACCGAACTACGTCGACTCTGATCCCAGTGAGGCTTGGGTACGTAGGCAGCTTGGATGTCTGACGGCATACCACCCGCGAGTCGGCACCACAACAAATTGTGGTGTTTTGTATATTAATTTTCTTGTAAATACTTAATCAAATCAGTTAGGGTTTTCCATGAAATTAGAATTCTAGGAGAACTTTCACTTAGAATGAATCCAGACAAATTAATAAATCAAGATACACATCTAGGATTCACATTGAAATTAGATTCTAGGATGCATGTCACTTAGTTCGCACATTAACATAGAGTTGAATGAGCCATTTAAAATAAATTTAAAAGAGTTAGCTTTTGGAATCGAAGACCGATTATCGGACAAGAATGGTGCATGTGGTGGATAACTCCCCATACCTTCCATTCTCGTAACCAGGTAGCGAGTCTAGATTTCTGGTTAATTATGGGTCCTAGATCCCACATCTAGGTGGCGACTCTGTCAATCTCTTTCGTGTGGAATTCGGATTGCCTTAGTGATCCCAAGTTCACAGGAAAGACGAATTCAAATCAACAAATAAAATGCACACGCCAATCGCGTGGGAACGAGAGACCAAAGAGAGAGCGCGCGGCGGCTCGCGCCCCACGCCCCTCTCGCGGGATCATGTCCCACAGTCTGGCGACTCTGCTGGGGACCACCTAACTTCATTAAAATTTCAAAAGATAATTCATTTGAATTTAATTTAACTGGCTCATAAAAACTCTATACTTGTTAGATTAGTTTGTCTCGTTTTATTTTCTCATCACATTTTACTCGAACTTAATTTAACAAAACCTGAAGGCATCATAGATTGCGCGAACTTATTGCACACACTTACATCACTTGCATCTAAACCCTTGCATCTCACATGCACACACGTCCTATTTTAGGAACCCGGAGTGTTATCTAGCATGGTTGACTGGGATTTCATCACCTGGTGCCTCTGTGCTAGAGAAGCATTCCACCCTTAGCCTAGTACCTTTATGGTGCGTAAACGGATCTCTTGTTCACGTACTGATACGCCGGACACTGGTACAGTATATCGAACATGGATTCGCGCTAAGGGGACTCTTGGCCTTACCCCTAGATTAACCCACACATGCATGCAGTATACGAACACATGTGCACCACATGTGTGAACCTAGTTTAGGATATCCTACCCATTTGTGTCTAGATTAGGCCGTAGTCCATCTTCCAATGGCTACGATCGGTCCTAGGTACACAAACAAAGTCATGAGTCGAGATCCTCTCTCCACTCCGCTAGATTAGGATTAAGGTTGATGCCTTCAGGTAACACTGATAAAATGTGTGAAGATTAAAAAATTTTCCCTTTGGGGTTAGGATATAAATCCCATCATTTTCAAAGATCTCATAGGATTAGTCATTCATGATCTATCCGTTGAAAATAGTCCTATGCAATCTCACATTTTGATCATGTGTCTATCATTTGTCTCTTGTGGGATTCGATTGTGTCTTCATTGGCGGAAATTGTGTCTCAATCATTTGATCGTGCAATCTTGATGATCCAATCTTGCCTGTACCCTTGGTCTCTTCCTCCTCTAAGGGCAACCTTTTTCAAGAATATTTCTGCTAAATCCTTCAGAGTTTACTCTCATAATCCTTGAACTAAGGGCATTCCCCTATGCGAATCTGTCATCATTGTCATGTCTTGGTCCTTTAGGATTCATTCTATTGTCCCAACTACTTGTGAACCAGCTTTCGCCGAGCCTCCGAAGCTAGACAGTTGCAGCAGTTAAAGTTTTAGTCATTTATTATTTTATGTTGAGTCAGTCACCATGGTCAGTACAATTGTTGAGTCCGGTCTTACAATTAAAGGTCAATGCCTAGTCCAGGCAAGATATCTTCTGCTTCTCTTTTTTATTTAGAGTTGTGAATCCTGAGAATGTTCAGGATAGGTCGTCAGATGTAATAGCCTTTCCTTTAAATAAAATTTCAAGTTTCAATAGTTCACTTGTGTCTGTTTCTTAAGTATGCTTCTGATCTTAAAGTAAGACTCCCTCCTCAAATGAGGACAAAATTGGCGAAACTCCACTTGAGTCACAACAATTACTTGAACAAGAGGAGGAGCGCCAATCTCAGCCTTTCAAAGATGAAATTAAAGTGGTAAACACTGCCACTGAAACCTTGATCCAGTAAATGCCGATTGAAAATACATTACCCTCTGAAAAGTGTGAAGAATTGGTAAACCCATTTTGAGGATAAAAAGATGGTCCGGTAAGTGTTACCATTAATGCCAAGAGAAAGACCCAGATAGAAGGTTCAAGAAAGAATGAAGTGAATATCATATGCTATGCAAGGGGCATGGAGTGGAAACAACTTTCATATTTCCAATCAATGACCTTGGTTCTCAAATTCATAACATGAAGCCATCAAATTCGAGATAAGAAGTTCAAGAGCAAGCATTGAAAAGTGATCATCAGATATCAAGAGTTACAAATCCATAGATGGAGGATGTCGAAGAACAAGTTTCGCTCTATGAAAGTCGAAGGCACGTATTAGAATCTTGAAAGAAGAAGATTTATTATCTCTTACCTGGAAATGCCGTCAAACTCCGTAAAAAAAAGAAAAAGAAAATAAAAAAATAAATAATCAGTACCAGAGGGACTCTAGTAAACTAGATCGACTCCCAATCTGAACATCGGAAGGCCTCCTTTGGCCGAATAAATCCCAAAATCAGAACCCAACGTCAAAAGAATACTGGTTTGCAAACCCTTCGAGCCTAAATGAAATTTTCTTGAAAACCCATCAAACTAGGGGCATTCGCCCCGAACTACGCGAGACCTGATCCCTACACTGGGGTACGTAGGCAGCTCGGTTAAACTGAGTTCGGTCAATTCAAAAAAGAAAAGCAATTCAATCAATCCAAAAAAAAAAAAAAAAGAAATTCAATCCTTTCAGAAAAAAAAAAAGGGGACAAGTTCCTAAAGAAGAGAAGTCAATTATTCCAGAAAGAAGAAAAAAAAAGAAAAATCAATAAACTTTCGAACAATTTATCTTCAAACTAGGGGCATTCGCCCTGAACTATACACGACCTGATTCCTACCTTGGGATATGTAGGCAACCTATTCACAGGTTCGGTCGAAATCTTTGTTGAACCTTAAGCCATTCTTTGAAAAGCCCTATCCTACCTATAAAGTCCTTCCGGTGTTCAGAACTAATGATCTAGGTCCCGAAACAAAAAAAAAAAAAATGATGATGAATAAAAAAAAATGGAGTTTGAAGATCTGCTAGACTGAAAACCTGAAAGGGCGGTTTAGGCAAAATTTAAGATCATTCCCCTGTTAAGTTGAAAACCCGAAAGGGCGGCTTAGGCAAAAGCTAAGGGGATAGCCTGCTGAATCGAAAACCTAGAAAGACGGTTCAGGCAAAAGTTAAGGCTACCACGGTCCGCCAAGTTAAAAACCCTGAAGAGGTGACTTGGTCATGGTAAGAGAATCATTATAAGAAGGCTACAGCCAGTATCAAGACTGAAGATCAACTGAAGTTCAAGCAAATTTATAAGAAGGTTACAGCCGGTATCAGGACTGAAGATCAATTGAAGTTCAAACAAATTCAAGTGACATCCTCAAAACTGGGGGCATTGGAGCTAAGCAATCCTAGGAGTTGTAATTAAATCATTGAGGCATTACTGTTTTAAGGAAAAAGTCCAGTGTTTACCAATTGAAAAAAATATTCCTTGAAAGGATAGACTTACCAAATAAAACGTTAACTAAGTCAGAAGCATTACTGTGTCTGTCAGTGTAGTTAATCAATCGTTGTTATTCTATGTTCACTCCTTTAGAGCTCCTCAATCCTTTGAGTAGTGCCTTTTATCTAAGTTTTCTATTTAAAAAGAGTCAATCGTCATCCATATGTCCAAATGATGCAACTGTCTCGGTGAAGGAGGCCCGGCCTCGTCAGCTCCCTGCGATTGTACCTGAAAAAGTTCGAGAATCTAGTCAAACAGCTATATTTCAAAGATGATCAACCCAGAAGAATTCAGAAGTAGAAACATCAGAAAGCCCAGCTTCCGTAAAAAGATCATACCCCAGGAAGGCATCTTAAGCTTGGAAGAGCCTCAGATGCAATGATGGTCGAGCCAATTTCTCAGAAAGATGAACCGTTAAAATTCAGAATTTCCTTCCAGTTAGTTAAATACTTTCCTGGTCAAGAAATGTTTATCTAAACACCTATCAAGAGGCAAGTCCCACTTTTCCATGATTATATCCAAGAGAGCCGTTGTTCTAGATTACCAATTTCAAGTGTCTTGTTCAAGGTTTCAGTCATCCAAATCCCCAAAGACAAGACCAGCAGTCTCTTTGAGAAAAATCTTGTTGAAGTTTCATAAAAGTGTTTCTAATCCATTCTTGTTAGTAATGGTTCTTCGGTTTGCCGTTTCATCATTCGTCAAAGTCCTAGTTTCCGATATCTTTGTCAGGCACGATCTATAACATCCTCGATTTCATTAAGTTCAAAAAAATCAAAAATTCATCAAATCCAATCCTATGTCAAATTCAAGTTCATGAAAAATCTCTAAATTCTTCGTTATTGAATTCATCAATCAAAGCTATCTTGTTTCTTTGAGCCTGTTTGTGAACGGTGCCTCTTTTCTCGAGTCCATTTGTAAATGGTCTCGTCTTCTCCTTGAACCCGTTTGTGAACGGTGTCTCATTTTTCTGAGTCCATTTACGGTCTCATGTCCTCCTTGAGCCCGTTTGTGGACGGTGCCTTATTTCTGAAAAATCAAAAATTCATCAAATCCAATCCTACGTCAAATTCAAGTTTATGAAAAATCTCTAAATTCTTCGTGGTTGAAGCTATCTTGTTTCTTTGAGCCCATTTGTGAACGGTGCCTCATTTCTCGAGTCCATTTATGAATGGTCTCATGTTCTCCTAGAGCCCGTTTGTGAACGGTGCCTCGTTTCTCGAGTCCATTTGTAAATGGTCTCGTCTTCTCCTTGAACCCGTTTGTGAACGGTGTCTCATTTTTCTGAGTCCATTTACGGTCTCATGTCCTCCTTGAGCCCGTTTGTGGACGGTGCCTTATTTCTGAAAAATCAAAAATTCATCAAATCCAATCCTATGTCAAATTCAAGTTCATGAAAAAACTCTAAATTCTTCGTTGTTGAGTTCATCAATCAAAGCTATCTTGTTTCTTTGAGCCCGTTTGTGAACGGTGCCTCATTTCTCGAGTCCATTTGTAAATGGTCCCGTCTTCTCCTTAAGCCCGTTTGTGAACGGTACTTCATTTTCTGAGTCTATTTGTGAATGGTCTCATGTCCTCCTTGAGCCCGTTTGTGGACGGTGCCTTATTTCTGAAAAATCAAAAATTCATCAAATCCAATCCTACGTCAAATTCAAGTTTATGAAAAATCTCTAAATTCTTCGTGGTTGAAGCTATCTTGTTTCTTTGAGCCCATTTGTGACCGGTGCCTCATTTCTCGAGTCCATTTATGAATGGTCTCATGTTCTCCTAGAGCCCGTTTGTGAACGGTGCCTCGTTTCTCGAGTCCATTTGTGAATGGTCTCGTCTTCTCCTTAAGCCCGTTTGTAAACGGTACCTCATTTTCGAGTCCATTTGTGAATGGTCTCGTCTTCTCCTTAAGCCCGTTTGTGAACGGTACCTCATTTTCTGAGTCTATTTGTGAATGGTCTCATGTTTTCCTTGAGCCCGTTTGTGAACGGTGCCTCGTTTCTCGAATCCATTTGTGAATGGTCTCGTCTTCTCCTTGAGCCCGTTGGTGAACGGTACCTCATTTTCTGAGCCCATTTGTGAATGGTCTTTTTATTCTCCTTGAGCCCGTTTGTGAACGGTACCTCATTTTCTGAGTCTATTTGTGAATGGTCTCATGTTTTCCTTGAGCCCGTTTGTGAACGGTGCCTCGTTTCTCGAATCCATTTGTGAATGGTCTCGTCTTCTCCTTGAGCCCGTTGGTGAACGGTACCTCATTTTCTGAGCCCATTTGTGAATGGTCTTTTATTCTCCTTGAGCCCGTTTGTGAATGGTACCTCATTTTCTGAGTCCATTTGTGAATGGTCTCATGTTCTCCTTGAGCCCGTTTGTGTACGGTGCCTCGTTTCTCGAGTCCATTTGTGAATGGTCATGTGTTCTCTTTAAGCCCGTTTGTAAACGGTACCTCATTTTCGAGTCCATTTGTGAATGGTCTCGTCTTCTCCTTGAGCCCGTTTGTGAACGGTACCTCATTTTCTGAATCCATTTGTGAATGGTCTCTTATCCTCCTTGAGCCCGCTTATAAAAGATGTCTCATTTTCTTCTTTTAAAAAAAAAAAAAAAAAAAAAAACCGCTTGAGAACGATCTTTGTTCTTTCTGTTCGGAATCCATTCGAAAGTGGTATCTCATTCTCTCGTTGCTCGTTTGTGAACGGCACCGCATCAGGATTTCTTATTATGTTCTAATTCTAGGATTTCATTTAGGGCCTTGCATTAGGTAGTAAATGTTTGCGTCTAAGTTCCGTTTTGTGTAGAGTCTTTTGTCGATTAAAGCTACGCAAAATGGTTCTGTCATTTTGACTTTGGTATTCAATGACTACGTCATCTCTACCAAAGAGGGGCATCTGTAGACACCCCCATTTTGCTCTGCCTTAATCGATAAATAAATTAGGGTTTTTCCATCGGTTTTCCAATGTCTTTCCTTCCCGCGTTTGTTACATTTCTAAATATTTTTGGTTGTTTCCGTCGTGTTTCGTATTTTCCCGCTAAATGTTGAGAAGGATTATTCAGAAAAATCTAAACCAGAGAGAATTGGGACCCGTTTGGTGGGCCCGCATTGGGTGCTTCGATTAAATTTGGATCGAGAAAGTTGGACCCATTTGGTGGGGCCGCATGATGCATTTTGATTAAATTTGGACTCGTTTGGTGGGCCCGCATTGAACATTTGTTTAAAATCGAATCAACCGAGGGCCCACATTGTGGGGCCCGCGTTGTGGGGCCTCAGTGGGGCCTCTTGTGAGGCCTCTTATGAAGAGCAATGATGGTAGCTCTCCACTAAGACAACATGATGGGCCCTCCACTAAGAGCAATAATGATGGACTCTCCACTAAGAAACATGATGGGCCCTCCACTAAGAGCAATAATGATGGACTCTCCACTAAGAAACATGATGGGCCCTCCACTAAGAGCAATAATGATGGACTCTCCACTAAGAAACATGATGGGCCCTCCACTAAGAACAATAATGATGGATTCTCCACTAAGAGGGACAACATGATGAGCTCTCCACCAACATATCTCTCTCTCTCTCTTTCTCTCCCTATATATATCTCCCTTCCCATCCATAAGAGAGAGGAAAAAAAGAAAGAAATTCATCTTCCATTATCTCTTTCTCTTCCATTATCTCTTCTAATCACTCCCTCCAATCCCTTTCCTCAATATATTCTTCCATCCCTCTCCCTAATATTCTTCTTCCATTATCTCTTCACTCCCTCAATCACTCCCTCTAAACACTCCAGAGAAAGCGAAAGACGGCGGAGCGGATCGGCGGCGGCAGGATTTTTTATATTTTTTTGGATTGGGCGGAGATCTTCACCACAGGTAGGTGCATTGTTCTCAAAATATTTCTGTATTTTTCCGAATTTTTCTGATTTTTTCCGCAAATTGTGTTTTAAAAATGGAAAACTCTTCAAAAAACATCTTTTGAAGAAGAAAAATTAAATTATATACCAAACAGATTCTAAAATTAATGAAATTTCGTGGGAAAATAATATGTTACTTATTCATTTTACCATGAATTTATAAAGATTTTTGGAGTTTATTTGGTATATTATTTAATATTTTCTTTGAAACTTATCAGATTTTAGGAGAATTTTTACTAACATCAGATCATCATTAAAATTCATAAAATTTTTACAGTAGTCTTATCTTCCATATTACTTGTTACTGTAAAAGTTTCGTGTGATTTGGATCTGTTTTAATATGGGATGTAGTGTTAATTTATAATCTGGTCTGGAAATTGTAAAATCCGAAATTGGTAGTAAATAATTTCTAAAATTCATGAAAATCTCACTGCATGCTATTTTGATTCATATAGTATTTCTGTAGAAATTTCATAGAATTTAGAGTTACATTTCTACTAGTTTATGTGTTAATTGTGCAATCTGGACATTTAATGGTTTAATCAAGATTAAATGTGAATTTAATGTAAAAATATGCAAAACTCATCCTGTAAGCTACATACATTTTCATCTTGCTGCTGTAGAAATTTCAAATCATTTCGAATTTATTTGCAACAATTTCACTTGTAAAACCGCTCATATGCTTAAAATTGATAAAATCCATGGAAAATTCGAAATTAATTGAAAATCATATAAAAATTCCTAAAGAACTTTAAAATTCTGTCACATGTTCACTCCTTAATTCATTGAAACAGAAATTTTAGGATCTTTAGATTTTCCTGGAAAAATGGCCCGTGCATCCATAATCGTATCCCAATTGCAACTTGATCTTTGACAATTTGAATATTTAAGTTATAGCATGTTGTTGGCTCCGAGGTTGGTGTCCACGGAAATCCTGAGATTCTGCCAGGCAATAAGATGCTATAACCTAAGTATTAAATTGCACAAGGAAAGAGCGCACGATTCCCTCCTTTGGATGCCATTCAAGGCCGAAATTGGTGAACCCTAGAACCATTGGTAATCCTTAAATGTCTAGAAACTGAAAATCTTCGAAATCTGAAACTCATTAACCTCGAGAACTTAAATCGATTTATCTTGTGTCTTTCGGAACCATTGGATTATGGTTTCCAATCTAAGAACCATTAGAGCCCAATTTAGGAACACTGGTGTCGTGCCGTGTCCTAGGTTTTAGGGAGTCCTAGAGTTAGGAGTCCAGCCTCATCACGGACGCTTGCTATGAATAGCAACCGTACCATAGGTCTAGTTACACTAGTCACCCGATCTTTCCCTAGGACAAGCCTAGTAAACTAGGATGTAGGCAAAACCTGCATTAGTCTAAGGGACAACTTGCATTCAGATAAGAATCATATAGCATCTTAGATGAAATCCTAAGATAATAAAATCCTCAACTTGAATTAAATAATTTCTCTTAAAACTGTTGAAACAGTCAAATCCGTCTAAGTCGGTGTCCTAGTTGAGTTAGGCATATGTAGCTTAGCTTAGGTGCACCGAACTACGTCGACTCTGATCCCAGTGAGGCTTGGGTACGTAGGCAGCTTGGATGTCTGACGGCATACCACCCGCGAGTCGGCACCACAACAAATTGTGGTGTTTTGTATATTAATTTTCTTGTAAATACTTAATCAAATCAGTTAGGGTTTTCCATGAAATTAGAATTCTAGGAGAACTTTCACTTAGAATGAATCCAGACAAATTAATAAATCAAGATACACATCTAGGATTCACATTGAAATTAGATTCTAGGATGCATGTCACTTAGTTCGCACATTAACATAGAGTTGAATGAGCCATTTAAAATAAATTTAAAAGAGTTAGCTTTTGGAATCGAAGACCGATTATCGGACAAGAATGGTGCATGTGGTGGATAACTCCCCATACCTTCCATTCTCGTAACCAGGTAGCGAGTCTAGATTTCTGGTTAATTATGGGTCCTAGATCCCACATCTAGGTGGCGACTCTGTCAATCTCTTTCGTGTGGAATTCGGATTGCCTTAGTGATCCCAAGTTCACAGGAAAGACGAATTCAAATCAACAAATAAAATGCACACGCCAATCGCGTGGGAACGAGAGACCAAAGAGAGAGCGCGCGGCGGCTCGCGCCCCACGCCCCTCTCGCGGGATCATGTCCCACAACTGCCCATCCTAATCGAACTATCAAATCAAGTAGCCCAAGTGCATAAAATGGCCTAGGAAACTAACCACCACGAGCGCCTATGGGATGATGGTCTAGGTGCATTGACGGTTTGGTCAATTCTGTTCCACTACGAATATCATTTTTCTTACAGTATGGTGGGACAATTTTGTGTTTTGCCGATTCTTGTATTCTTTTCTGAGAAGAACACAAACATTATTGAAAGCATTAAAAGATTAATAGAAGAGTACTCCAAAACCTAAATTAGGAACAACATAAATATCTTACTAAACCTAAGATCCATCACTATCAATTTATTGCCCATCTAGAACCCACATATTCCAAGAAACATCTACATTAAGAGAGTGTTTTAGTAAGTTTGAAACCCAAATTCAATTGGGGTTGGTAGTCCAACCAAATAAGCTGTAATGACATGCATGTTTCCTACAAAAATTATCAGAAAATGAAATGAACAGACTAGAACAACCTGAATAAAATAAATAACAAATTTGAGGGCATAAAATCTTCCCTACAAAAAAAAGATTAGAAAATGGAATGGACAGACCAGAACAACCCGGATAGAATAAATAACAAACTTGAAGGTGTAAAAATTACAAAGAAAAATTAGAATAACAAATAAATAAAATGACAAATTTAAAGACATAACTATTACAAAATAAAAACAAGAAGAATGTAAGAAAAGCAAAATACAGTAAAGCAACACAAACACTTTACTAGATCTACCACCTATTAGTTAGGGGTGCAACTAGGGTCGGGTCAACCCGAAAAAGGTCGGGTCGGGATGAATTCGGGTCGGGTCGGATCGGGCCGAGTTTTCCCGACCCAGGTTATGTTTGGGTCAGGTTCAGGTTGAGGGTTTGGGCAACCCAACCCGAGTAAAACCAGACAATTTTTATGAATTTTTATTTTGTAAGCTTAAAAACTCAGGTTGGGTCAGGTTGAACTTGGGTCAGGTTCGAGATAGGGGTGCAACTTGGGTCGGATCGGGTTGAACTTTTGGTTAAAAATGAATTGGAATCAACTCGAACCCGGCCCAATTTTAAGGTAAAAGCTCAATCCGAATTTCCAAAAAAATCGACCCAAGTTGCACCCCTAGTTCGGGTTCGGTGGGAAAAAAAACAAAAGGGTTCCTCGGCTTGAAACTCGTTGGGTGGGAAATTGGGTCAGGTTGGGTTTGGTTGGAAAAAAGGGTTCCTCAAGTCGGATTGGGTTGGACCCAACCGGACCCGAGTTGCACCCTTACTATTAGTATCAAGTTATCCACCTAGAATCCACATATTCTACGTAGCATCATAAAATCACCATAAATAGTCAATTTTCAAGGTTTAAAATTTTAAATAACCCCATTCAAGAGGAATCATTTTTTCAGAAAAAATGCCATAATATATATATATATATATATATATATATATATATATATATATCATGAAATGATATTTCCACACGCTACCACCAACCCATTCAATTTGTTTAAAATCAGATGAAATAGTGGCAATTGAAGCAACTGGTAAACCCTCTCTCTGAAGAAGACCAAAAGAAAATGCATAGATGCCATTATTTGTCTCCCATCTCCTTGGTTGCTCACTTCACAATGCAATAACAAGAAAAATAAATGGAATGAAAGACAAAGAGACAGAAACTAATGGAATAAATGAAATCCAAGTGGCAAAAGTGTTTCAAAACACGGATACGGGTCAAAATGAGGCCAAAGCAAATCCTAGTTGACTCGACACAATGTGGTCGAGTAGTCAGCTGATGCGGCTGAGTACTCGGTTGATGTGGTCATAACTCGGGAGAGTCAATGGAATTTTAATTGACTTTGTACGGCAAGACATGGACAAAACGCAGACTCAGACAAGAACGCAGCCAAGGGAAAAGGGAGTCCCATGCTGATGCGGGGGAGTTTTGAAACTATTGATTTCCTTTGTTCTGAGCCCAAAATCTTGAAGAATGAATCATCCAATCAGTTGGGAGGTCATTGCCAACCTAAAGAAGGGGATTTGGTCTCCAAAGTATTCTTGACTCGAATAGAGCAGCCCCACTTACTTGCCATGTCTGATCTTTTATTAATGGAAGACTCTCTATCTATTGTGATTGCGTGAAAGCCAAATATATAAAAGGCAAATCCCTAAGGGATCTGAAGATCACCTCATCATCGTATTGGGAATGGCGTAGCATTCTCAAAGTTGAGACTTGCTAAGCCTTGTGTTCACATTCTTATCGGAGATGGCAGTAATACCAACTTTTGTAATGACCCTTAGCACCCTCATGGCAGTTTATTCGAACAATTCAAAGGTCGCAGCAAACATGACATCAGCTTTCCAAAAGTTGCTCATACCATTAATCTCAACAAACATGGAACATGGGATATGGATCTGTCATGAGGCCCTCGATGCATGCTATTAAAGAACAAAGACAAGCTCAAAGATGCAACCTTCATCTCTAGTTCAAAAGATTCAACGGTTTGGAAAGATACACCTAATAGAAATTATTCCCTAGTATCAGCTTGCTCAAAGATGGAATCTTCATCTCTAGTTCAAAGGATTCAGCTGTTTGGAAACCAACACCTAATGGAAATTATTCCCCAGTAACAGCTTGGAATTCCCTTTACATTAAACATCATCAATCTGAATGGTACCCCCGTATATGGTTCAAGGACAACATTACTCGACATACCTTTATGGCTTGGCAAACAATCCAAGGTAGACTCAACACAAAAGGATCGTTGCTGATTGGGACTCATACGTGGATTATTTCGAGCTTCATCTGAAAAGGACCGATAGAAATGTCATAAAGATAGCTTTTTCCTCCTCCACTTTCCACGTATGGAAAGAACGAAAATTCCGAATAATTGACAAGAACGAACTCCATAAGAGCAATGTTCTCCGTAGTATTCTTGTTGATGCTTGATATTCAATACTCCTATCTGAAATCCCATGAAGTCCATGCTCCAACGAATGAAGTACGCATTTCCATTGAAGAGCCCATGAATTATGGCACACCACAAGGAATATGAGACAAAAATAATATTAATAATATTTTTATAGGAATTTGCAACCAGTATATGAAAACCAATATCGTTTGAAGTCCAAAAGTTTAGAAAAGTGGAACCAAGTAATAAAAACCAACACCGTTTGAATTCCAATATTCTGTTTTCGAAGTTGCCTTAAGCATCTTAATTACCCCAACCCCCTCTGACTCCCATTACCTTGTTGGCTTGACCTCACGACCGGTTCCGCCAGGATTTGTTCACGGTAGATCCTACCACCTAAGGACTCATGGTCTCCGTAGGATTCCAGTATCAATAGGGGTTGCGCATACTCTCGTGTCGTGTCGGGATAGCTTTATGGCTTCCCATCCCCTTTCCCATCATCTCTTGCATTTCTTTTTATTTCTCATAAAATCTAAATGTTCACTTTATTTTAAAAATGAAAGACAAGCATGATTTAATATTTCACAACCATATTCAACCCTCTTAAATTCCTTTGCAGTTATATTTATATTTTATTAAAAACATATGAGTTGTAAATGTGCAAAATAAATGAATAGTAAAGGTTTTCAACAGTAACAACAGAACGATTAATATTATTTTATTATTATTATTATTTTATATTATTTTTATCGGTAAATATTATTTTATTCTTTATTTAATTTTTTTTTCGTCGATGAAGCTGAACTACTTATTCAGTGAATTAATGAAAGTGGTTTTGGAGGTGATCTATTTATTTTCAAAAAAAATGAAAGTGGGTGTGGAGTTTTAGCGGTGGGTTCCGTTATTGGTGGGTCCCGCTAGTGGGTCCCACTGTGAATAGTAAATATGAATAGTAATTTGTGGGTCCCACTATGAATAGTAATTTTTAAATAGTAAACTTTAATAGTATTTTTGAATAGTTTGTTATATATGTGAATATATATATGTGCGCATTCTCTTCTGTCATCATCAGAGGTGGTGGCCTAGCGATAGGAAGCCGTTCAATCCAAGGAGCATCTTGGGTTTGAATCGTGCTAGCCACATTACGTCAGATGATCTCATGCCGTGAGTAATTCGGAGGAACATGAGCAGAGGCCGATAAATACTCACCTATGAGGCTTTAAATATTTGAATAACTGTCATCCTTTCACCCTTTACCCTTTACTCTTTACTCTATTTGAAGGTACATTCTCTTTGAAAATCGTAGTCTTTTTCAGGAGAATTTATAGAGTCGAATTTTGAAGATGAAATTCCTTTTAAATGGGGTAGAATATAATATCCGGCACTACAATTTGTAGGCACCCTATCTATCTAAAGGCCTTTCAAATGAATGCTTTGGATCACCCAAAAAATGTGGGCCCACATGACCTTTTGACGCTCCAGCCCAGATAAGCTATCTGAGCTCGAGCTCGAAACACTTTACTCTATATATATATATATATATATATATATATATATATATATATATATAAGAGGATCGTTCAATGATCCAAACCTTTTGATTTGTGGTGCTCATTTGTGGAAAAACGGACAATTGGATGATCCCAACCTTTAATTATTAGGTGGACCTACTATTTTGAAACTTATATTTTGATGGGTGGGGTCCACCATTTTAGACCCATGGATAGCATTGTCCAGGATTACTGGTATATATATAGGGAGAGGGAGAGCATCATTCCCAAGAAATCCAAGCAAAGAGTTCCACTTTTGTTGTGGATGGCTTGGATATCATATTGAGGAGACAAGGGTGACACATCACCAGACATGCAATTATTAGCCAATAGACATCTCTGAGAGTCTCTTGGGATAGCGATGTAGATCATCTAGCCCTTCAAAGGCCTAATGATCTAGATTTATCAAAGGCTGAAAGCTTCAAAGACGATATTAGATCAATTCGGCACCAATCCATCAGATCGAGTGTCAGATAACATGGATCATCGATCAACCCCGAGATATTGCCCGATCATTGTATCCATAGGCCGATCACCCCAGATTATCCTTAGATCAGAATGGCAACCAAATCAACGACGCTCATTGATCACAATGTTTCAAGAGTTTCTTTTTTACTATTTTTTTATTTTTGTTTTGAATGAAATTTATTTAGGTTGGTCGTCCAGGTTTGCTATGTTTTACGCAAGTTTAGAAATTTTAGGACTTTTGAGAGTTTCCAGGAATTTTAGAAATTTTAAGAAAGTTAAGAAAATTTAGGGATTTTGAGTATTTTTAGGAACTTTAGGAAATTGAAGTATTTAAGTAATTTAGAGTGGATGGAAATTTGGAGATTTATTATGAAGTTTATTTACTTTTTTTAGTTCAGTTAAAATAGGAAACTTGCAATGCGAAAGTTTATAAATTTCTATGCAAAGATGTAAACGAATTTAGGCCAACTTGAATACTAGATCATTATTGTCATTGAATCTAACTACTATGCTACAATAATACAATAGATATAAGATCCTACAATGCTAAGTTTGGTACATTGAATGAATATAAAGAATGATCAGATACTATAATATTTTTTCCTGTTTTTATATATTACCAATGTCATTAGTTGCATTTGGTATTGATTAAGTGGCTTTTAAGGTTTCGTGTTAATTTTCTATTCTTTTCCTAGAAAAATTGTTTCATGAAATTGGTATGTTGTAGCTAATAAGTATGAGAAATTTTATTTGGTTTTGTAGTATTACTATGATCCTGTCTCTCATCAAAGATTCCGATCAAAGAAAGAGGCTTTGGATTTTCTGAAAATAAGTGTTGTCCAGAGACTTAGGCCTGAATCTGTGGATAGCCACACTGTGAGTTTGGTTTTAAATTTTGGTTTCGGGGGTAATTTCGCTCCTCACCGAAACCTAAATTTTAGCCGATATCCCGAAATTTCGGTCGAAATTCGGTAATGGCGTTCGAAATATCAGTTTTTTGGGCTGAAATTTCTGCCAAAATTTCGGTAATTTCGGCTGAAATTATGTAAAGAAATAAAAAATTAATATTTTATCAACAATTTCACCTAAATTTCCTAAATTTGGTAAATTTCGGCAATTTCTGTTTCGGAACATTTCGGTTTCGTTCCTCAACAAAATCCAAAATTTGGCCGAAATTCAAAACCTTGGTTGTGAATTCTAGAATTTACTTCCTGGCAAGTTGAAGATCTATTAGAAACCAGTATTTCATTGCTAACCTTACCTATATGCTAATGTTCATTTTCAGTCTTCTGGAGGCTCTCGACATCATAAGGAAGGTGTTTCTCGTCCTAATGTGAAGAAGGCTACGAAGTTCAATTATGATGACACTCCTGAGACAGTCACATGGACTCTCACTAATCCTGCTGAAGGATCATGGACCCCATTTATTGGTGAAGAAATGGTCTCTGAGTCTACAAAGAAAGAATGGGAAGCGGCCTTTGAGCACCTTATCGGCGGTCCCAATTGATTACGAGAGTAATTTCATACTGTCATGTTCTTTCTGTGATCTAATCAGCACTTTGTTTTTTTGAGTTGTATGCTCTAAATCCTTCTTTGGAGGTTTTTTCCTTGTTTGATTATCAGACATTGTCTCTTTTACAAATGATGACGACACACATTTTGGCATGCATTTTTTGAATTAGCAATTAGTTCTTAAAACTTCCCTTTAGTGAAACAGCTCCATTAATTATCATTGGCTTCTTTGTTGGGCCTTTGGGCCCACATGAGTAGCCAACAACATATCAATTGGAAAACATTTTACTCAGGAACCCAAACTTGATGCAAATAAAGTTATTTTGTTTTTATTTTATGTTCCGTCACCTCAGCTTTTCGATCAGGACTATTAATTTTTGATACAATCCCAAGATAGTATTGATCATCTCGAGGCCAAACCTCAAAGCAGTTTCTTCTAAGATCTGCTAGGGAACGGATGGTGGATTATTGATAATCAGTTGATTAATTTTGTCCACTTTGTGCAATGGTTTGTTGGGTAATTGTCTATACATCGAATAATCTATGTATTTTTCAGACCTGGTGATTCCTCTTCCTAAAGGCTCAAAGAGAGAAGACAGATGAGAAACTACTAGCAAGGTGTGGTAAAAGTTCATGTTGAGAGAAATATGTAGGGTGGAGAATCAAAAATGAGGAACAAGAGCTAAAACATAGTGCCCAACTAGAAGCCCTCTTGACAATGAACTACATTTAAAAAAGGCTACTAATATCCGCACTACTATGTTTTGATAATTGCACTACTCTCTCTATCTCAACATGAACAGGAGAGTAACTAACTAGTGCTAGTGGGCCCACTGGTAGAAGCAAATAAGGATGCTATTTTTCTTGCTCAGTGTGAATCCCCTGACCATTTCAACTCACACAATGAGACATTCAGACGGGCAAATAGCCCTAGGGCAGCAACTTGGGTCGGGTTTTACCCGACCTGCATCGACCCAACCCGAACATAACATGGGTAGGGTTAAGAAATCATGGGTATGGGGTAGGGTTGGGTTTTAAATTGAACCAATCTTGGGGAGGACAGGTAGGGGTGGTTATTCGGTTATAACCGAACCAAAATAACCGAAATTTGATAGCCGCAATAATTTCGGTTATCAAATTTTGGTAACCGAAACCGAACCGAAATTTTTAAAAACCAAACCGAAACCGAACCGATTAAAAATTCGGTTATTCGGTTATAACCGAATAAACCGAATAACCGAATAGTGGGAGAAAAAGAGGGAAAAAAGCTAAATCTTTGTTTCGATCGGAGGGCTAGGATCATCCAATTGAAATGATTTTTTGAGTACAACCTAATTAAGTTGTGATCAATCAAATGGACGGTTTTGATCATCCTTTGGAGTGCCCATATCACACTTTTTTTTGAAAAAATAATGGTTTTTATCATTATTTCGGTTATCCGAATTTTTTTTGGAGATAACCGAAACCGAAACCGAAACCGAATAACCGAATTGCCAAAAAAAAAAACCGAAACCGAACCGACCGAACCAATTCGGTTCGGTTCGGTTATTCGGTTTTAACCGAATAACGAACACCCCTAAGGACAGGGTTCTCAAAAAAACCTGAAACCCGACTGACTCATATGTGTGAACTACTGTGACTTTCTTAAATATCTCATGAATAACATAGAAAATTAGTTTCCCATACAATTGTTTTTAGGGAAATGGTTTTAGCACTCCAATACGTTGATATGTCATGAATGCTTATTGTTGTTTTGTATTTAATTGGCATTGTCAAAGCTTCTAGAGAACTATAAATAACCTTTTGGCAGCCCTTTGAACGGTAAAAGACAAGAAGCTTCCGCCAAATATCAAAAGAGTGGATAGTATTTGGTGTGAAGATTTGTTTTTTCTTTTTTTTATAATCTTTAAAATTAGTCAAATCCTACAAAAAAAAATAAAAACCTGACCCGACCCGAGAAACCATCTTGGGTAGGGTCGGGTCTACGAATCTCGGGTTTCCTTGTAAAAAGAAAATCAGACCCGACCCGATTCGAGATAATTCTCGAGTAGTGTAGGCTTTTGGAAAACCCGACCTGCCCGACCCAAGTTGCACCCGTAAACAGCCGGGCCAAAAATCCTAACATAAATTAAGACCCTGGCCATTTTTAATAATGGCACTCCTCACTTTCGTTTCTTCATTTGTGGGGCCACCGTGTTGGCTTCTGTTTCCTGATTCTTTTTTCTGGTTTTCTCTGCTGCCATTCTTTATGCTAGCACGGAAAAGCTGGGTTTCTTGTTCAAAGTGAAGGAATTGGATTCTCCATTGATTCTTATTGGAAATCTCACTGTGCTCTCATCAGTTATGTGAGCTCTGCATATGAATCGAGATACCAAACTGGGTTTCCATTACTATCTGAGCCAATGAAAATGGCAATTGCTGCTCCACCTTCTAAAATTAATAAGCCTGCAATGGTGGTCGAATCCTTCAACCTCATCTTTTAATTCCGGTTCCATGAGTCCAAATATCTCTTCCTTATCCAATACACCAAATAGATAAAACAATGAGTGAAAATGCCCTGAATGAAAATAGTGTGAAAACGGTATTCTCAACCACTCCATTTCCGAAAAAAAGGTCTCATGAACGTACTAAATAAGACTGTCATTCCCACAAGTCACTCCCACAATCTTCTCTTTCTTCTTTGCCACACTTCTCTTCCTTCATGGTATCAGAGCAGGGAACAACCTCCCCTTTGGATGTCTTCTGTGGTTCCGGATAAAATTGTGCTCTTTCATTGATCCAAATCTTGCTTCTTTTACCTACCAAAGGTGAGATGAAAAGAAACCAGCTTCTTTTCTAAATCGTTTTGTCTATGAGTCCTAGGGATTGCAGGATGCAAGATTTTTCTACATTCTGAACAATGATTTGCTATCCTCTTTGGAGTCAAATGAAAATGAGTGGGGAAGGTTTTTAAATCGCAAGTAGTCATAAACCTTTTTACCAACATTTAACTAGAGATTTTATAGGCTGTTCCCCAAAGTCATTCCCAAAGGATGATCCTAACCCTCTCATCTATGGAGGGAGTCCACATTATAAAAACCTCTATGGATCGGGAGGGTTAGGATCATCCTATGGAAATGATTTTCAGGGCACAACCTATTTACGTTGTAACCCGACAAGCGAACGGTTTTGATCATCCAATGTAGTGGGTACAGTACTTTTTGAAAAAATACAGAAGTATACAGCCACACATCATATAATTTCTCATGTAAGCTATACAACCTCTCTCTCTCTCTCTCTCTCTCTCTCTCTCTCTCTCTCTCTCTCTCTCTCAACGGCTTAAAGACATACAAGAACATCTTTTTTTTATCACGCTTTATCAACAGTAATCATTCAACAGAGGGTGGGACCAAGGTAAATTAGATCGGACTTGGTATTGGCCATGGTTTCAAATTTCGGTTTCGGAATGCATTTCGGTCCTCACCGAAACCAAAATTTTGAAATCCAACCAAATCATTCAAAATAATATTTTTATCTAA
This sequence comes from Tasmannia lanceolata, assembly GCF_043159265.1. Taxonomy (NCBI): domain Eukaryota; kingdom Viridiplantae; phylum Streptophyta; class Magnoliopsida; order Canellales; family Winteraceae; genus Tasmannia; species Tasmannia lanceolata. The sequence continues at coordinate 26,962,755 of NW_027518684.1, read as the reverse complement.
TACAAAATTTCGGTCAACTGGTTTGGAACAGAGGCTTAGTTGCCGTTGATCGCGATCCTTGTCTCTAGAGTTGGTGATCCGAGATATACACTTTGTCCAACCCTTTTATACGCTTAAAAAGATCCAAAGAACACTCCAATAATCCTTGATTATATGATGCCTTGGAGAAGAAGAAGTTTAAGAACCTCTTTTGTGAAAAAACACTTGAGAGAGAGATGAACACACTTGAAGAGGGAAATGAATTCGAAGGAAGAAGAGAGAGAGAGGGATGAATTTTCTAGAGCCAGGCCAAAGGTTGTGCTTGCTTTGTTTTTATAAAAAAAGTTAGGGTTAGATTGGATTTGGAAGTTTCCAATGTGAGGACTCCTACCTTTAGTTAGTTTCTGATTCTCACCTATTGCTTGTTTTTCCCTTACCTTCTAAATTGTATTTAATTCTAATATTGATTTCTTGCAAGCCAAGCAATGCTAAATTACACAATCGAGATCCTTCAAGATCAATCTAGAAGTCTTCTCACATAGGAAACAGCTTTTATGAATGATTTTCATCCAAAAAGGGCTGCCCAACGTTTGAGTTCATTTTTTACCTATTTAGAGGCTGATTCAGGAAAAGTCATAAACTAGAAAGTTGTAGATCTTTTCGAGACGTTGGAAACAAGTGTAATAGTACATTTGTTAGACAAAAAGATAAAACGTTATGACAGTTTTAGTAACCTGACCATACAAGCCCTTTCTAATTATAACTCTTCCTTTCTTTATTATTTTTCTAAAACAAATTTGATGTCACCAATCACCTCATCAAGATTGGGTGCCCAACTCATGTGGGTCAGCCATGTGGGGTGCCCACCATGGTGGTCGACCCATATCGGTGAACCCACATGAGCTCCATCTTTGCAGGCTTTAGCCCAATGGGCCATTTCACACGGGTTTCAGGTTTTTTCGTAAAATTCAATAAAAAATTTCTAAATTCAACATTCTATATATAGACCCAACCCATTTGACATTTATGGTGCATCCCTAACACATGATCGAACCATCTTTTTTGGAAAATAACTTTTCAGACCAAGATGCCTCTATTTGACTATTACACATCCAAATGCGACCAAAATACTCTCAAATTGGTTCATCCCTAAAGGGAAAAATAAAAAAAATTGAAAGTCTTTGTGGTCAAACTTCAATAATAGAAACTTTTAAAGTTTGGTCCTTTCGGTAAGCAATATCAAACAGGATCATTTGGTATCCCCTGAAATTGCCCAAAATGCCATCAACACTCAGAATTTCCAAATTAAGCGAAACCCTTGAGAAATTCTAAATTTAGCAGGTTTTCCACAATTCAGGAAATCATTCATAATCTCTCAGACACCTTTCGGGGATCAAAAGAATTACACAAGAAAAGACCAAATTACCCCGAGGTGCAAGAATTTGGCGAGACTAGAGAAAACCCCGAAAATTCTAAAAATACCAGGTTTTTTCTCTTGCTTGGAAACTTGAATTTTTATTTTCTAGATACCATTTGAACACCCTAGAAATATTTAGGATCGCGAATCAACTTTAGAATTCTTTCAACGAGGCGAAATCTACCCTAAAATGCACAGATGCCTAATCCTAGGTGGATTACGGACTCAAAAAGTGACAAACTACCGAATCTTTTATGTTTTTTAAAGTGTAGCAAAATGAGGGTGTCTATAGATGCCCCTCTTTGGTAGAGATGGCGTAGTCATCAAATGCCAAAGCAAAAGTGACAGAAACATTTTGCTTAGCTATTCACTACTCGTAATGCAACATAAATGCTTTCTAATGCAAGACACTAGATGAAGTCCTAGAATTAGAGTTATTTACCTTGAACACCCTGAGTTTGGTGGCTCAGAATAAATAGATAAATGAATTCAATTTAAGAGCAAAAATCACGCAACTTAGAATGAAAAATAATCCCGATGCGGCGCCGTTCACAAACGGGCAATAAGAGAATGAGATATCATTTTCAAATGGATTCTGAAGATAAGGAACAAAGATCATTCTCAAACAATTTTTAGAAGAAAATGAGACACTGTTCACAAGCAGGCTCAAGGAGGATAAGAGACCATTCACAAATGGACTTGGAAAATGAGACACCGTTCACCAACAAGCTCAAAGACGATATGGGGCCATTCACAAATGGACTCGAAAAATGAGACACCGTTCACAAACGATCTCAAGGAGGATATGAGACCATTTGCAAATGGACTTCGACAATGAGACACCGTTCACAAACGGGCTCAAAGAGGATAAGAGATCATTCACAAATGGACTCGAAAAATGAGATACCGTTCACTGGTCCAAGAAGGACATGAGACCATTCACAAATGGACTCGGAAAATGAGATACCGTTCACAAATGGGCTCAAAGAGGATAAGAGACATTCACAAATGGACTCGGATAATGAGGCACCATTCACAAATGGCCTCAAGGAGGATAGGAGACCATTCACAAATGGACTCCAAAAAAGAGATAACGTTCACAAACGGGCTCGAAGAGGATATGAGACCATTCACAAATTAATTCGAAGATAAGAGACCATTCCCAAATTGATTCGAAAAATGTGATACCGTTCACAAACGAGCTCGAAGAATTTTAAGAGACCATTCCCAACTAGACTCGAAAAATGAGACACTGTTCCCAAATGGGCTCAAAGAAACGAGATAGCTTCGATTGATGAATTCAACAACGATGAATTTAGAGATTTTTCATGAATTTGAATTTGACGTAAGATTGGATTTGATGAATTTTAGATTGTTTGAAATCAGGGATAATAGAGATTGTGCCCGATAAAGATATTGGAAACTAAGACTTTGAGGAATGACGAGACGACAAACCTTAGGAACGAAGAAGCATGACTAACGAGAATGGTTTAGGAACACTTTCATGAAACTTCAACAAGATTTTTTGCAAAGAGACTGTTGGTCTTGTCTTTTGGGGATTTTGATAACTGAAACCTTGATCTAAATACCTGAAGTTAGTAATCTAGAACAACGACTCTCTTGGATACTAACACGGCTCTCTTGGATACTAACATGAAAAAGTGGGATTTGCCTCTTGACAAATGTTTAGATAAACATTTCTTGACCAGGATAGTATTTAACTAACTGGAAGGAAATTCTGAATTTTAATGGTTCATCTTTCTGAGAAATTGGCTCAACCACCATTGCATCTGAGGCTCTTACAAGCTTAAGGTGCCTTCCTGGGGTATGATCTTCTAACAGGAACTGGGCTTTCTGATGTTTCTACTTCTGAATTCTTCTGAGCTGATCTTCTTTGAAATGAAGCTGTTTGACTAGATTCTCGAGCTCTTTCAGGTGCAATCGCAGGGAGCTGACGAGGTCTGGCCTCCTTCACCGAGATAGTCCCATCATTTGGACACAAGGACAACGATTGACTCTTTCTAAAGAGAAAACTCAGATAAAAGGCACCACTCAAAGGATTGAAGAGCTCTGAATGAGTGAACTTAGAATAACAAAGATTGACTAACTATACTGACAAATAGAGTGATGCTTCTGACTTAGTTAATATTTTGTTTGGTAAGTCTATCCTTTTGAGGAATAGTTTCTCAATTAGTAAACACTAGACTTCTTCCTTAAAACAGTAATGCCTCAAGAATTTAATTACGACTCATAAGATTTCTTAGCTTCAATGCCCCTAGTTTTGAGGATGGCACTTGAATTTGCCTGAACTTCTGTTGATCTTCAGTCTTGATACCGGCTGTAGCCTTCTTATAATGATTCTTTTACCATGACCAAGTCACCTCTTCGGGGTTTTTAATCTGGCGGACCGTGTTAGCCTTTACTTTTGCCTAAACCACCTTTCTAGGTTTTCGATCCAGCAGGCTATCCCCTTAGCTTTTGCCAAAGGCGCCCTTTCGGGTTTTCAACTTAGCATGGGAATGATCTTAAATTTTGCCTAGACCGCCCTTTCAGGTTTTCAGTCTAGCAGATCTTCAAACTCCGTTCTTTTTTTTCTTTTTCACTTTTTGTGTTTCGGAACCTAGATCATTAATTCTGAACACCGGAAGGACTTTATAGGTAGGATAGGGCTTTTCAAAGAATGGCTTAAGGTTCAACAAAGATTTCGACCGAATCTGTGAACAGGTTGCCTACGTATCCCAGGGAAAGAATCAGGTCGTGCGTAGTTCAGGGCGAATGCCCCTAGTTTGAAGGTAAATTGATTCTTTTTTTTTCTTTTTGGAACAATTGAACTTTCTTCTCTGATTGATTGACTTTCTTCTTCTTTTTTTGAACAATTAACCTTTTTTATCTAACTAATTGACTTTTTTTCTTCTTCTTTTTGGAACGATTGAACTTTTTCTTTTGAAACGAACCATCGAACTCGGTTTGACCAAGCTGCCTATGTACCCCAGCGTAGGGATCAGGTCTCGCGTAGTTCAGGGCGAATGCCCCTAGTTTGATGGGTTTTTAAGAAAATTTCATTCAGGCTCAAAGGGTTTGCAAACTGGTATTCTTTTGACGCTGAGTTATGATTTTGGGATTTATTCAGCCAAAGAAGGCCTCCCGATGTTCAGATTGGGAATCGATCTAAGTTACTAGAGTCCCTCTGATACTTATTATTATTTTTATTTTAATTATTTTTTCACAGAGTTTGACGGCATTTCCCGGTAAGAGATTATGATTCTTCTTCCTTCTGGATATTGATATGTACTTTGACTTTGAGAGTGCATACTCGTTTTTGGACATCCTTTCATCCTTGAATCGGTGACTCTTGATATTTGATGATCGCTCTGAGATGATTGCTCTTGCACTTTTCATATTGAATTCGATGGCTTTACATTATCACTGGTGAAACCAGTGACCAGGGCTATTGACTGGAGATACGGAAGTTGTTTCCAATCCATGCCCCTTGTATAGCATGTGGCATTTACTTCATTCTTTCTTGAACCTTCTATCAAAGTCTTTCTCATGGCATTAATGGTAGCGCTTACTGGACCATCTCTTTATTTTTGAAATAGGTTTATCAATTTCTCACACTCTTCAGAGGGTAATGTATTTTCAATCGGCATTCACTGAATCAAAGTTTCAGTGCCAATGTTTATCACTTCAATTTCATCTTTGAAAGGTTGGGATTGGCGCTCCTCTTGTTCAAATAATTGTTGTGACTCAAGTGGAGTTTCGTCAATTTCGTCCTCATTTGAGGAGGGAGTCTTACTTTAAGATCATAAGCATACTTAAGAAACAGACACAAATGAACTATTGGGACTGAAATTTTATTTAAAGAAAAAGCTATTACATCTGACGACCTATCCTGAACATGCTTAGGATTCACAACTCTAAATAAAAAGAAAACCAAAATATAGCTTGCCTGGACTAGGCTTTGACCTTGCACTGTAAGACCGGACTCAACAATTGTACTGACCATGATGACTGACTCAACATAAAATAGTAAATAACTAAAACTTTAACCGCTGCAACTGTCTAGCTTTGGAGGCTCGGCGAAGGCTGGTTCACATCAGGATAGCAGCTACTAGAACATCTTCATTGTCTGTATCTTATTCTTCTTCAAAAGGATCTGACCCAGATGTTCAGAGGTTGGTTATAAGGCACAAATAAGAATGAGAGGATCAAAATTTGGGTCTCCTATGGTTATAGCATTGACAGCAGCAGCAGGGTTTGCATGACCAGGTAATGGGTTATTAGTAGTATTGGGTCTTGGCTGGAATACAAGGCCTTTATTGTCGAGCAACCTCTGGATTCTCAATTTTAGGGCAATGCAATTATCAGTGAGATGGCCGGAATTTCTACGGTATTTGCAGTGTTGGTCTGCTCTCCAATTTGCTGGTAAAGGATTAGGGGGAGCTCTAATGCCAGGTAGGGTAATACGACCTGAGGCTAGGCACTGCCTGAGTATCTCTGATGGTGGAAGAGGGAGAGGGGTGAATTCTGTCTGGGTCGAGGTGCGACCCTTGTTAGATTGTATCCTAATGCCATGGAGTTTTGCGACTGTTAATTCTTGATACATTTCTTATCTCGGGTATCTGAGCTAGTGTAGGTCCCTTAATATCTTTTGAAGGAAAATGGCCCCTATTATAAGTCCCATATGCCGTGGTCTTTTTTAGTTCTTGACCTGTGGAGATCGGGCTTGCAGCATTCACAGCGTATTGATGATTCTGATAATATTCCATGGTTCTGGCGGCAAGGGATCGAGGAATCCATCTGGAAACACTACGTTCAATTTTCCTTCGTCATCTAAATCATTGTCACTGCTGCTGCTACCACTGAGTTCAATTATCGGATCTGGCTTGGAAAACCCGAATCTCTGATTTCCTACATCTGACATTTCTTGTTCCATACTCAACCACTCCAAATCATCGGATCGTGGGATTGAGAGATTGATGAATTCCCTTCTTGGTTTCTTGAATGACTCTCTGTGATCATGTTCATGGGTCAGAGACTTGAGTGGTTCTTTTGAGCTTTGACCATCCGGATTCCATATAACAAAACTTCGTGCTCTATCATCCTGGTATTCAGAGTCCTGAGGTTGGGAATAATTTGTCGGCATTTGCTGCTTCACTTGATGAACTTCTTGTGTTATCGTGGTCACTTGTCTAGAGAGATTCGCAATCAGTTCTTCAAAACCCATAACCATGGAACTTTGAGAATGCCCATATGCCATGGAGAAGCTAGGACTTTTGCCCTTAGAAGCAACAGTGGTTGGACCAAATTTCTCAGTCAGTTGAGCTTTGATGAATTGATTTTCTTTCTTCAATTCCTTCATCTGCTGACGAGCTGAGTCAAGGCTTCCATGATGTAAGAGAGCTGGGAATTTTTCATGAGTATGGAAGGAGAGGATTAGAGACACTTCCAAAGAAGATGGGGAATTAGCTTCCTCACTGACCACGAATAGATTCAAACCTAAGAAGCTTTCCTAGATTTTCAGTTGTGAATAGTCCTGATATGGAAACAATAAGAACGGTGTATGAGCTTGACATTCAAGGGGGGATTTCTACTTGATGAGTGAAAGATGATTATGGGCTAAATAAGCAATTGGAATGACAGAATGAATCCTATAATGATTGAGGTATGATGACACGACTGCGCAAGGGAATGCCCCTAGTTTAAGGATCATGAGAATGGACTTTGAGGGACTTGGCAAAGCAATCTTGTAAAAAAGTTACCCCTAGAGTAAGAAGAGACCAAGGGTACAAGTATAATTAGATCATCAAGATTGCACAATCAAATGATTGAGACACAATTCCTGCCAATTGAGAAAGCGAATGAAGACATAATCGAATCAAACAAGAGGCGAATGATAGACACATGATCAAAAGATTAGATGAGATTGCACGAGATTGCTTTCAATGGGTAGATCAAGAAGAGACTAAGCCTATGAGATCATTGGAAAGATGGGATTTATATCTTAATTCCATAGGGAAAAAAAAATATTAATCTTTTTATATTTTAACAAGGGTTACCTGAAGGACCAACTCTTGACTTTTGTTTGTGGAGAAAGAATCTCCCCTCTTGACTTTATTTGTGTACCTAAGGACCGATTGTAGCCATTGGAAGATGGACTACGGCCTAATCTAGACACAAATGGGTAGGATATCCTAAACTAGGCTCACACACATGGTGGACATGTGTTCGTATACTATATGCATGTGTGGGTTAATCAAGGGGTAAGGCCAAGAGTTCCCTTAGCTTGAATCCGTATTCGATATACTGTACCGGTGTCCGACGTATCAGTACGTGATCTAACGAATCCGTTTATGCACCATAAAGGTACTATGCTAAGGGTGGAATGCTTCTCTAGCACAGAGGCATCAGGTGATGAAATCCCCGTCAACCATGCTAGATAACACTCCGGGTTCCTAAAAAGACGTGTGTGCATGTGAGATGCAGGGGTTTAGACGCAAGTGATGTAAGTGTGTGCAATATGTTTGCGCAATCTATGATGCCTTCAGGTTTTGTTAGATTAAGTTTGAGTATGATGTGATGAGAAAATAAAGCAAGACAAACAAACTTATCTAGCAAACATATAAGATAGAGTTTTCATGAGCCAATTAAAATAGATTCAAATGAGTTATCCTTTGAAATTTTAATGAAGTTAGGTGGTCCACAGCAGAGTCGCCAGTCTGTGGGACCTGATCCCATGAGAGGGTCACGAGCGCGCGAGCCGCCATTCTCTCTCTTGGTCTCTCGTACCCACGCGATTGGCGCGTGTCTTTTTTTTATTATTATTGATTACCCAACCAAGCCGGCAACAACCAAGCCATAGGGTTCAAACAAACGTGCAAACCAGTACCCACAAGCGTAGGGGTAAGCCGCCGAGCCTAGCAACCTGTGATTTAATTCATCATTTCCGTGAACTTGGGATCACTAAAAGAATTCAAATTTCACACAAAGGAGAATGACAGAGTCGCCACCTGGATGAGGGATCTAGGACAAATAAATAACCAGAAATCTATACTCATTACCTAGTTACGAGAATGGAAGGTATGAGGAGTTACCACCACATGCACCATCCTCGCCCGATAATCCGGTCTTTGATTTCAAAAGTTAACTCTCTTGAATTTCTTTTAAATGGCTCATTTAACTCTATTGATGTGCGAACTACGTGACATACATCCTAAAATCTAATTTTAATGTAATTCTTAAATGTATATCTTGATTTTCTTAATTTGTTTGAATTCAATCTAAGTGAAAGTTGTCCTAAAATTCTAATTTCATCAAAAGTTCTAAGTGATTTAATTACTTTTAATTCAAGGATTAATATACAAAACCCCACCACTTATGTGTGGAGCCGACTCAGGCTTGGTATGCCACTCAAGTATCTAAGTTGCCTACATATCCCAGCCTCACTGGAATCAGAGTCGATCGTAGTTCGGTGCACCTGAACTAAGCTACTTATGCCTAACTTGTCTAGGACACCGATCTAGACTGGATTGATCGTTTTAACAGTTTAAGAGAAATTATTTAATTCAAGTTGAAACTTTTATTATTCCTAGTACTTCATCTAAGATGCTATATGGGCCTATCTAAGTGCAAGTCGTCCCTTAGACTAATGCATGTTAACCTACATCCTAGGTAACTAGGTTTGTCCTAAGGAAAAATTGGGTGACTACTGTAACTAGATCTATGGCACGGTTGTTATCCATAGCAAACGGCCATAATGAGGCTGAACTCCTAACTTTAAGAATCCCTAAAACCTAGGACACAACGTGACGTAAGTGTTCCTAAGGGGCCTTAAAAGGTTCCTACGAGAGGAGACTGCAATCTAACAGCTCCTAAAACTTTGATTAAGTTAATTCAATTTGTTGATATTGGTGATTTTTAGATTGACTGATGTTTTATTTTCAAGGATTTTCGATTCCTAAATATCTAAGGGATACCAAAGGTTCTATGGTTTCCCAGTTTCGGCCTCGAATCGCAACCATGGATGGGAATCGCGCTTTCAACCCTTGTATAATTTAGCACTTAAATTATAGTATCTTATTACCTGGCATGTTTCTTAGGATTTCCATGAACAGTGCTCTTGGAGCCAATATCATACTATAATTTACGCACTCTAATTATGCAGGATTAATCACAATTAGTATAGAATTGTGAATACGATCTCGGCAATTAGACTATCGCGGTATAGCGAATTTACATGGAGATCTATGAACCCTAAGATTTCTGTTTTAAACAAGTTAGGAATTAAATTTATGATGTAAAGTTAAGATTTTTTGGAGGTTTTTACTGACTCTTGTGTTGATTGGCTATTAAATTATGTTTTATTAACATTAAGACCAGATTGCTAGGATTACACAGAAACCCTAAGCAATCGAACTCCAAATAAATTGAAACTTTTTCAGTAACAAGATATGGATGATTGTGGCTTACTGAAATATTTTCATGAATTTTCATTAAGATTTGATATCAATCTCCAATTTGTTAAAATTCAAATGAGTTCATAGGTTAACACAGTATCTTATAGCATATCAATTTCTAATTAATCCAAACTTTCACAGAATAGCGATATAGATGAGTATAGCTCACTGGAAAATTTTTATGGATTATCATTAAGATTTGATATCAATTTCTGATTTCTTAAAATTCAAATCAGTTCATAGATTAAGACAGTAACTTATAGCATTTCAATTTCAAATTAATTCAAACTTTCACAGAATAAAGATATAGATGATTATAGCTTACTCAAAAAATTTCATGAATTATCATTAAGGTTTGATATCAATTTCTGATATTTCAAAATTCAAATCAGATTATAGATTAACACAGCAACCTATAGCATATCAATTTCAAATCAACGCAAACTCTTACAGTATAAAGATAATCATGCTATTAGACAACTGTATGACTTTCATTTATTTGTATTACGATTTGATGCCAATTGAAATTCACACAAAAATCGAATGAAACCAAAGAATTACTTAAAAAGCAAACATAATGGTATCCTAAAATCAAATAAAAAATTCCAGTAGATATATAATAGATTATAAAATTTTCTATCAAAATTTCAAAACTTAAAAATTAAATCTCTTCCATAAAATCAATTTTTAAATAGAAAAGGAGAATTTGTTTCCTAGGAATTGAAACCCGTTCATTAAAATTAATTATAAAACCATATTAAAACTTTGCAAAACTAATTAAAAATTTTTCTCTAACAATTCATAAACTTAAGTTATTGGTTTGTAAATAAAAATTTTGAAAATTTACTAATTTAATACGAAAAACAATTACGGCACGTAAACCGAAGAATCGATTAGAAAACAATAAAGAAAATATATATTTTTTATCCCATGAAAACTTCAATTTATAATTAAACATGACTTCTGGAAAGTTTCATCAATTTTTAAAATCATTTCATATTTATTAAAAATAACCCAAAATTAAAATAAATTAAAACCGGATTAAAAAAATCAAAAACTTCCAAATATTTTATGGTAAACTGGAAATCTAAAAATTAGTTTAGAACCAAAATTTCATGAAATTTGGACTTGATTTGACCCGTTTTCCATTTTATTTTTCAAAAAATAACCCTTTGCCGGGTTATCTTTCGAAAAATAAAACGGAAATCGAGGCGATCAAACCGTGGTACAAGATTTCACTTTCCAGTAGTTTTGAAATTATTAACCTAAAAAAATTCATTTTTTGAAAAAGATTATGTTTTCAAACACTTGCCTTGAAAATTGAATTTAAACTCATATTGAAGAATAAAGAAAGAAAATTAATATTTATATGGAGGAAAACTAATTTTTTGTTAAAATTTTGGATTTTGAAAGTGATCTATACTACAACATACTGGAATTTCAAAAGAAAACTCATTGATTTGATATTTCAAAAATAGAACCCTAGCATGCTTCTTCTAATTCTCAAGAAGATGGATCCTTACCGTTGATCGCGATCCTTGTCTCTAGGGTTAGTGATCCGAGATATACACTTTGTCCAGCCTTTTTATACGCTTAAAAAGATCCAAAGAACACTCCAATAATCCTTGATTATATGATGCCTTGGAGAAGAAGAAGAAGTTCAAGAACCTCTTTTGTGAAGAACACTTGAGAGAGAGATGAACACACTTGAAGAGGGGAATGAATTCAAAGGAAGAAGAGAGAGAGAGGGATGAGTTTTCTAGAGTCAGGCCAAAGGTTGTGCTTGCTTTGTTTTTATAGAAAAAGTTAATGTTAGATTAGATTTGGAAGTTTCCAATGTGCGGACTCCTACCTTTAGTTAGTTTCTAATTCTCACCTATGGCTTGCTTTTCCCTTACCTTCTAAATTGTATTTTCTTCAAATTAATATTGATTTCTTGCAACCCAAGCAATGCGAAATAACACAATGGAGATCCTTCAAGATCAATCTAGAAGTCTTCTCACATAGGAAACTAGCTTTTATGAATGATTTTTGTCCAAAAAGGGATGCCCTACGTTTGAGCTCATTTTTTACCTATTTAGAGTCTGATTCAGGAAAAGTCATAAACTAGAAAGTTGAAGGTCTTTTCGAGACGTTGGAAACAAGTATAATAGTAAATTTTTTAGACAAAAATGTAAGAACGTTATGGCAGTTTTAGTAACCTGACCATACAAGCCCTTTTTAATTATAACTCTTCCTTTCTTTATTATTTTTCTAAAACAAATATGATGTTACCAACCACCTCATCAAGGTTGGGTGCCCAACTCATGTGCGTCAGCCATGTGGGGCACCCACCATGGTGGTCGACCCATATGGGTGAACCCACATGAGCTCCATCTTTGTGGGCTTTAGCCCAATGGGCCATTTCACACGGGTTTCGGGCTTTTCCGTAAAATTCAATAAAATCTTTCTAAATTCAACATTCTGTATATGGACCCAACCCATTTGACATTTATGGTGCATCCCTAACACATTATCGAACCATTATTTATTGAAAAATAACTTTTCGGACCAAAATGTCCCTATTTGACCATTACACATCCAAATGCGACAAAAATACCCTCAAATTGGTTCACCTCTAAAGGGAAAAATAAAGAAAATGGAAAGTCTTTGTGGTCAAACTTCAAAAATAGAAACTTTTAAGGTTTGGTCCTTTCGGTGAGCAATATCAAACAGGATCATTTGATATCCCCTGAAAATACCCAAAATGCCCTTAACACTCAGAATTTCTAAATTAAACGAAACTCCTGAGAAATTCTAGATTTAGCAGGTTTTCCAAAATTACACAGGAAAAGACCAAATTACCCCGAGGTGCAAGAATTTGGCGAGACTAGGGAAAACCCCGAAAATTCTAAAAATAGTAAGTTTTTTCACTTCCTAGGAAACTTGAATTTTCATCTTCTAGATACCATTGGAACACCCTAGAAACCTTTAGGATCGCGAATCAACTTCAGAATTCCTTCAACGAGGCGAAATCTACCCTAAAATGTACAGATGCCTAATCCTAGGTGGAATACGGACTCGAAACTTGACAAACTACCGAATCTTTTGCTTTTTTTTAAAGTGTAGCAAAATGGTGGTGTCTATAATACCCTGCTTGGTAAATGAATCATTACTAAAGTTGCTCTTGATAGACTTTCTATGATTTCTCAAGGATTCACCGGGGGCTGCTATACGGGAAATGGGCACAATAATCTCCAAACCAATAATGAATTCAGCCTCAATTGAACATTACAGGAAGAAATATGGTTGATCAAATACCTAGCACAAACGGAATAGAACTTTATCTTGTGAGAGTACAAGCTACACTATTCTAAGATCCCAAGCATAACAAACCCACATCAAAATACGTCTGACCTAGATTATATGGTAACCTAAATATATCATGTCTGTATAATCACATAATCACCATATAATCAATCCAGAACATTTGATAATTTCCACTAATTCAGACCAAATCGGTTGATACCCTAAATAGGTCGAATTCCAAGCCACTCAATGATTAAAACAAAGTAGGTTTACATCATTAGAAAAGCAATCAGACATATTCACATTTTTAGAGTTGAACCTTGAGAACAATTCTCAATCATTTCAAAACAATATTCACGACAGCAATACAAGTGATTCCTTACTGAATTTGGGTGCCCAAGAAGATGGTGTAGAGAATTTTGAGATAATCAACTAAAATGAGGATCCTATCAATAACCTAAAATGAAATAATGCAAACATAAAAAATATGACAATACAATGCCGGCCATCTGCATCTTGCTCAAAGAAATAACATCACCATGGCCCAAAGTATTATCACTGACAAACTTCTTTAGAAAATTTAACCAAGCAAGTTCTGAAGACAACCAAGTGTTGTACATTACATCATTTTGTTTTGAGCGAATGTCCTTTAACTAAACGGAAGTGGTAACAAATGTATGACCATCACTAAAGTGTAAGCTACCCCGCCTAACCAATCACCAAGGCATTTAACATGTTACAAGACATATATTTGGACACAGATTATTCATCAAAGAGCAGACAAATTTCATGACTTTGGGAAATCTTTCAATAAACATCAGTCACTGATTGATGATCCTCATAAAATTGAGCAAAATAAGCTACAAGACAAATGAAATATGACAGAGCCAGTGCTTGAAAGGTGGATACTTTGTAAAGATAAACTGAAAGATGTAAGTACTTCAAGATAGTGATTTTAATCAGCAACAATTAATGACCATCACTCAGCCAGGTAAAATAATTTGCAGACGCATGTGATATATAAGCATGCAACATCTTGTATGTGCTATGGCAAAGTGATGGTTATTGAACTTGTATGAACGTAGGATCCATGAAACCCGAAGTAACACTCTCATTCATTAAGGTATGAAACTTAGAAAATTCTGAAACAAAGCTTCCTTAAGACTCCCTGACGAAAATGTAAAGATTGGGCTCATGCCATTATGGAGATATGATGGTACAATGTCCACAACCTGTATTTACTTTAACGAAATGATTTCATCATTGTTCAAGAAGCAAACCATGGGGAAAATAACAGCGACATCAGTGGGAAATTATTTAACTTTGTATCTTTGCAAAGAACCCATGCTATTGAAATCAGGGTCAACTCTCAGGGCTCATATTAGTGATAATAGCATTACAATGACCCCTTTTTTAAATGAACCATAAATACCAATGAACCAGAACTAAACAGGGGCCAGATCCCATCTTAAAATCACTCAAATACTCCTACAACATCAAATATCGAAGTATGACTATGGTCGACAGCAAGACTGTATACCTATGTTTTTTCTTTGATCAAAACACCCATGATAAAAATCTAAAATGTAGGGGTTGACGTTCAAAATCCTATTGAAACCAACATTCACACAAAAATATCGTAGTGGTACTGATTTTGGAAAACCAAACAACCCACAAGAATGATAAAAGGAAGGAGAATTTACAGGGTAATGGGAGAGACTACCTTGAAAATGCTATGATCCTTTTGATTGTCCTCCGAACAAACCCCAAATTTAGAGCTCTCTCTTCTTCATTCGAGTAGCCAATCTTTACTCCTTGGAATAGCTAGCAGTGATTAGATCTGGGTTTTGGAAATTGTAGAGATTGCCTGAGAAATTGGTTTTGGGCTTGCTGATGGGAGCAAATGAAATGGGTTCAGAATTTTTTTTTAAAAAATGGTCAGATCTGATGGAGGCTGAATTCTCTTTTTCTTCTTCTCAATGTGATCTTGAGAAACCCTACTCTAAGCTTCCCTTGCAAACATCTCTTATCAAAACACGAAGATATAGATGTGAGGTACAGTGAGGGTAGATGATGGAGGTGATGGGGAAGAAAATGGGGTTAGGAGCTATTGGTGGATCAAGGTGAAAATGGTGGTGGAATGGTATGGGTCAGTGGCAAAGGAAGAGAGATGGCTAATGGAAATGGGCTTGGGGAAGAGTGACCGACCGGAATTTGGAGGTGGGAGAGATGGTGATGAAATGATAGAGATGGCGGTTTTGAATAAAACAGGGGATGGGTTTTAGGAGTGGATGAGATGGGTTTGGTAGTGATAGAGGGAGAAGATGAAGATGGGTTTTTAAATGGGTTTAGGGTAGTGAAAAGGGTTTGAAGAGGGGCTGGTAAAGAGAGTTCTCGGCCGGATTACGGCAAGATTGCCGGAATCAATGGATGAGGGTTTGGTGGTTGGGTTTTGCAGAGATGGCTGATAGTGGAGGTGGTGTTGATGTGGGTTCTGGGTTGGAGATAAAATGGTGGAGATGAAGGTGGTGGTGATGGTGGGTTGAACGGAGAAGATGATGGTGGAGAGGGGTTTTAATGGAGGTGGGTTTGGGGGTATGGATGAGGGTTGAAATGGAGGAGAAGAAGAGAAAGTTTGGTGGAAAAGGGGTTTTAAATGGTGGATATGGAGATTGAGTAGCAGAAATGAGGTTGGGCCGCGGATTTCCAACGAGGATCACCGGAGAAGAAGATGATGAGGGGCTGCTGGTCTCGGAAAAGGTGGCGGGCCGGAGATGGGGTCGGTGGTGAGAAGATGGTGGTGGTGGGTGATTAGATCGAGCTCTCCAAGACTCTCTTCTTCCTCTTCTTTCCCTTCACTCTGTTAATTTTTGCCCAAAAATGAGAAGCCCCTTTGCAACCCTAATTCGATGGGTTATGTAGAAGGGGAAATGATAAATTTGACCCCCCCCCCCCCACCCCTCCTATGGACAGCCCACTCTAGTATACCTCATACATTTTCTCCTTACCAATGGGGTGGTCCAAGGTGAAAAGAGAAATGATATATTCATACCCTCCATTCTTGCTCTAGACAACCCCCTCTTAGTGTATTTAAAATTCTCTTTTTACTCCTAACAGGGGTGACTCGGGTAGGAAAAGGGGGGGGATTTTGTGAGAAATATCTTCTTTTCCTTTTGATCCCAACCCTTCAAATCACCTTTTTGCTCAAGGTTTGGGATCAAAGGGATTCTAACCACCTAAGAAGCTTCCTAGGATTTTCTCCAACTAACCTCAACCCTAAACCTTCCTTAATCAGGATTAAGCCTAATTGTGGCTTGAAAAGAAAGAAAAGAATCTTCCCTATTTACCAAACGGTGATGCTCTCGGATAATGCGCCCCTAATTATGCTTCACATTAATATGCATACCCATATATCCTCCTGGACAGCCCACCGCAATAAATTTGAACTGGCTTTCCAGGCTCCAGCACACCCCCCTTTCTGGCTCTGGGACTACACTACAAACTTCATCCGTTTACTAGGCAAATCGCGATGGATTCTGACGAAATTTCATGACGACCTAAATGAGACTCTAACCTATTCTAGGAACAAATTTGGGACACTAAAACACTAGTTTGATAGGGTTTCTATCCTAACGACGCCATTAGGGTTCTGTCAAGATGGGGTGTCTACATTCACACACTGAACTTGATCATTTACAGAGTAGCCTATGGGCAAGGTTATGGATAAGGCTATTATGCCAGTCATGACCCTTTATATGTCCTTAGACCTGAGGTGTCATATTGGTCTGTGGGCCTGCCTCTTGGCTTTGGTCTATTTCACAAAAGTCCCACATTAGGATCACTTACGAGTAGTATTGGGTCTTAGGGTAACCCATGGGATCAATAGGGATGCCCAACAAGGAATCCTCCACCTCTGTTTAAGAGGATAATCATTTACAGTTTAGCTCAGCTAAGCCTTTTAAAAATGTCTCGCCAAACAATTTGATAAAGTGTTTATCAAATGGATTTCAAAAACAATTGTTTGTTTTTCAAAAGGCTTTGCAAATGCAATTGTGGGCCCTACTGATTGATTGGAAGGTAAACCGCCGGGTGGGCCTAGGGATAATTAGTGTCCATCCCTCGTAGGGCCCAGCCCATTAAATGTAAATTGGAGGAAGGACTTACACATCACCGTCATCTCTGATACAACTCCAGGCCAAGAGTTTCCTATTTTCATAACCTTCTATTTTTCCCTCTGCCATGCGGGACAAAGAGACAATGAAGTTTCCTTTTTCAGGGTTCTACAGAAAGAACAAACACACGTAATACCTTATAATTTGAGGCAAGACTTAACTGGGTTGCAAAGGAAAGGGCAAGTAGGTGATTCCGTATAATAATAGGCAATATGAGACAAGTTTTCTGTAGCTTTTGTGGAAAAAAAGGGATAAAGTCAAAGAAAGTTACTTTTATAGGAGATTGCTTTTTAGAAATAAAGTTACATGTCACATCAACTTTTGTGAATACGAAATTGCTTGTCTCAAAAGTAACTTGCCAAATACCCCTCCTTTTGTTCCTTTTTAGTAGTGGCTCATGTGACCATGGTTTAAAATTCCGGTTTTAGTACCAGTTTCGGACCTTTCAAAAATCGAAATTTCGATCGAAATTTGGTACTAATTAAAAAAGAATATTTAATTCATTTCAAAATTTCAAATTAAATTTTGTGACATTTTTTTTAAAAAAAATACAATTTCTCAAAATTTCGGACCGAAATTCCAAAAAGGCCGAAATTCGGAATTTCGGCAAATTTCAGTTTCGGTCTACACTGAAATCCAAAATTTTGGATTTCGGCCGAAATTTAAAACCATGCATGTGACTTCTCAGTCACGTGAGTGAAGTCGAAGCAAGCAAACAAACAAAAATAGAGAGAGGTAATTTTTCAACTTGCCCCATCTTATTACTTGGACACCCCCCGTTAAGTTATTCATTCCCTTATATATACAAGGTAATTTTCACCCCCCCCCAAATTTCTGTAGCCACCCCTCTACTTTTTTTTCATGTGACCAGAAAAAAAAAGAGGTGTCTTTTCACACACACCCCATTCTTCCTGTGAGCACCCCCTTCAATTAAAGTCAAGCTAGTTCCACCCCCTCTTTTACCTTCAGGCATCCCCCCAAAAAATATTTTAAAAAAATCAGAAAAAAGGAAAAGGAAAGATAAATTCCTTCTCTCTATTTTCTCTCTCCATCTCTTTACTTTCTCTCTCTACCCATCACATTTTCTCTCCCTACTTTCTCTCTCGTTTTCGAGCTATTTTCACTCGGAATTGGCCCGCAACTTCAACACGAAAGTTGATGTGTTTGATTAGTAGAGCACACCCATATCAGTTTCAGCACCAGACAATGAGCTTCAGCACAGTTTCAGGAGCCATCTCAGCCGTTGATCGCACCCCTTCTTCCAGTCATCAGCTTTCACTCATCCGTTTTCAGATCCGCGACAGACGGTGTGCTTCTTTTAACATGCCAGATAGATCAAACAGTTGATTTCAATTTTCGACGTCGATCACAATGGCTCTGCCCTAGGTTCCATATTTTGACGGGTACGACGATCAATATTTCCAAGACCGCACTCCCTATAGTTATTATGAGACTTTGTCTAAGGTGGATCAATGCTCTAGATGCAAATCATGCGTACTACGGCTATGATCACCGAGCTAACATCTACCAAGCCAGCGAAATTGTACGACGACAAGCCCAGAGGTTATGGATAAATCGAATCACGGACCGTCATCGCAGTTCTCTATATCGTCGATGGGAGGATGTTCGTGATGAGTTTATGGGTTTTTATGCAATAAGGGCATATCTGTATGAAAATCAATTGATGCGTGAAGCAGTTGCTCGACGAGAAGCTGCTGCTCGTCATGAACAAGAAGCAGCAGCCCGTCGTGCACGCAAAGCTAAAATTGAAGCTGAGAATTTAGAGTGTCGCATGCGTAAGTCAGATTTGCAGAGCCGCTCCACTACTTCATCCATCTTACTCGTTGCTGATATTCTTACGGGTCCATATGCTAGTATTGATGAGATCATTGATGTTGAGCCTTTGATTCCATCATATTCAGACTATGAGATGAACGATCCAGAGTTAGAGACTCAGTTGATTGTTGATATTGAAATCGTTGGGCATGATGCTTCTGAGATTTCTACTGCATGATTGCCGGTCATTTAGAAAGTGAGCTTCACTCTTCTGAGGCAGATATTGAGACCGAGCCATGTGAGGCTGCTCCACTGACTGAGTCGATTGAGCATCATCCTGAGTAAGAGCAGAGTGACATGACTTTTGAGTCATTACCTGAGACAGATGATCGAGAGTATATTATGGAGGATTGCCCTATTTTTTAGCCGATTGAGCAAATTGTCGAGATTTGTGCTGACAGAGAAGTGCTTGTTACACAGATTGACCAGGAGGATTGCTCGCCTGATATTACTATGCCAGATACGATTCTAGCAAATGACTTTATTGTTGATTCCATTGCGCTAGATGTAATACGAGTGGATGATGACCTTATTGAGACTAGTCATGGATTGGTACTTTCCATATCTGTTATACCGATCCCACCGATCTAGGAGGAGAACGTTGCTATCTTTCCAGCCAGTTTGCTTCTTCAGCGTGGGTTGTGTTATTATGATTCTACATGGGCGATTTCTTCACTCTCATTCCATCGGCATTTCAAATGCTTCCCACGGTTTTCACGCGTATTATACTTGACAGAGTTTGATGTATTACTACAGCTATTGCTCGAGTTGCTCGTCTACGTATTTGATCCAGGCAGATTAGAACTCGAGGGCTAGTTCTTTTCAAGCGAGGGAGAATGATACAGATATTAGGATTTATTTCCGCATTATTTAGTTTCTAGTATTTTTATTTTCATGTTATTAGTTTCTAGGATTTTATTTTTCATGTTATTCTTAGGAATTCTTATTTTAGTAGGTTTCTATCTTTTAGGTTGTTTATTTGCTTATATATAGGCCTCTTTACAGCTTTATTGTTAACTTTGATGATTAGTACAATTGATTGAGAGCTTCTCCCTCAGATTTCTATTCTTCCCTCTCTTCTTCTACTTCTCTTCTCCTATTCTTCTTCTACATCTCCCTAATTTCGTCTCTTCTTCAGGTTATTTTCGTCTCTTCTTCCCCTATTCTTCTAATTCTATCCCCTTTCGTCTGTTTCTCTCCCCTTTCGTCTGTTTTTCTTCATGGTGCTGCATCATATACGATGTATATTTATTGATTAATAAATTTGATTAATTGAGGAAAAATGGGATTTCTAAGATATGGAGAATTATGTGGTGCCAGATAAGAGAGTTTCTAATTTTAAGAGTTCACTTTGGAAACAAATTGTATAGCAAATAGAACATTTTTACAAAAGTAGAAAGAGAAGTTTATGGAAAGGTTGGGCGTCCAAGTATTCCTGGATGACCACACACTTTCCACACATATACATAAATACATATATACGTATAAATAGATACATATATGTATATATTAGAGAGATGGGAGGAGAAAATGAGCTTACACGTTTTTACACACTTTCCCATCTCTCCAAAATGTTTTTCAAGAAACTCTCTTATTCCTTATCCATGTTCTTCAAGTTCTTCATAGATTTCCTCATTGGCTTAGAGCCAAGGTAGAGGAAGTGTTCTTCACATGCCCTCCCTTGTCCATACGATCAAAGGGTGTCGTCACTCCAACTTTCGAGGCGTTTGAGAAAGGCAAAAGCCGAGCGGGGAGTGGAGCGGGGAGAGGTTACCGCTCGGATTAACCAAATCGGTATTGTTTTCATGATCACTTGGATTTTATTTACATCACCAATCTAGTAATCTAGGTATTCTTGGTTAAAGAACGAGGGAAACTTTTGTTTTCGTAGTTCCATGGCCTCTTTCGCTACGCCTGGATTCCTCATTCACCCAACATATCCAACATGTTGATTTTTTTTAGCATAACCGTCCAACAAAAAGCTTATACGAGAAGGAATGGGCAACCTCCAAACTTTATGCCACAGGAAGGAAATGGCCTTAGGAAAACCAAGAAAGTTGTAGAAAGATCTAACAGTGAAAACCGACCTAGGATCAGGGTCAAACTGAACTTGAGCAACAATCAATTTATGACTCAAAAGAAATTCCCCAGAAGACAAGATTTATGAAACAATCACTTTTGGACTACTTAAGAACTCTATAGAAAACCGCTTACCAAACTACTCTACCCTCACTCTTTTGTAACAATCAAATACGCTGGCATACTTATTTCTAGCAATGCCAGAGAGGCTCAGATAAGCAAAGGACAAAGGACCCTCATGTAACCAAACGTCACTCCAAAACCCTAGCCTATTCCTATACCCAACCCTATACCTAAACCTTTGAGCAAAATGGTCAAAAATAGGAAAATCATATTTCCACACCCGCAACTCTCGACAACTACTTAATCTAACAATGTCCCATCCTCCTTTGCTAATGCCATATTTTCCTTTTATAAACTTCCTTCAAAAATTATGCTTCTTGCCAAATACCCACAACCATTTACGCAAAAGCAACTAGTTTCTTCTTATCATTCAAAGGTATTGTGGCACATTCTCTAATCGCAATTCATACACATGACATTGCAAGCAATAAAGAAGAGACTGCCCATCCTAATCGAACTATCAAATCAAGTAGCCCAAGTGCATAAAATGGCCTAGGAAACTAACCACCACGAGCGCCTATGGGATGATGGTCTAGGTGCATTGACGGTTTGGTCAATTCTGTTCCACTACGAATATCATTTTTCTTACAGTATGGTGGGACAATTTTGTGTTTTGCCGATTCTTGTATTCTTTTCTGAGAAGAACACAAACATTATTGAAAGCATTAAAAGATTAATAGAAGAGTACTCCAAAACCTAAATTAGGAACAACATAAATATCTTACTAAACCTAAGATCCATCACTATCAATTTATTGCCCATCTAGAACCCACATATTCCAAGAAACATCTACATTAAGAGAGTGTTTTAGTAAGTTTGAAACCCAAATTCAATTGGGGTTGGTAGTCCAACCAAATAAGCTGTAATGACATGCATGTTTCCTACAAAAATTATCAGAAAATGAAATGAACAGACTAGAACAACCTGAATAAAATAAATAACAAATTTGAGGGCATAAAATCTTCCCTACAAAAAAAAGATTAGAAAATGGAATGGACAGACCAGAACAACCCGGATAGAATAAATAACAAACTTGAAGGTGTAAAAATTACAAAGAAAAATTAGAATAACAAATAAATAAAATGACAAATTTAAAGACATAACTATTACAAAATAAAAACAAGAAGAATGTAAGAAAAGCAAAATACAGTAAAGCAACACAAACACTTTACTAGATCTACCACCTATTAGTTAGGGGTGCAACTAGGGTCGGGTCAACCCGAAAAAGGTCGGGTCGGGATGAATTCGGGTCGGGTCGGATCGGGCCGAGTTTTCCCGACCCAGGTTATGTTTGGGTCAGGTTCAGGTTGAGGGTTTGGGCAACCCAACCCGAGTAAAACCAGACAATTTTTATGAATTTTTATTTTGTAAGCTTAAAAACTCAGGTTGGGTCAGGTTGAACTTGGGTCAGGTTCGAGATAGGGGTGCAACTTGGGTCGGATCGGGTTGAACTTTTGGTTAAAAATGAATTGGAATCAAAAGGGTTCGGTGGGGAAAAAAACAAAAGGGTTCCTCGGCTTGAAACTCGTTGGGTGGGAAATTGGGTCAGGTTGGGTTTGGTTGGAAAAAAGGGTTCCTCAAGTCGGATTGGGTTGGACCCAACCGGACCCGAGTTGCACCCTTACTATTAGTATCAAGTTATCCACCTAGAATCCACATATTCTACGTAGCATCATAAAATCACCATAAATAGTCAATTTTCAAGGTTTAAAATTTTAAATAACCCCATTCAAGAGGAATCATTTTTTCAGAAAAAATGCCATAATATATATATATATATATATATATATATATATATATATATATATATCATGAAATGATATTTCCACACGCTACCACCAACCCATTCAATTTGTTTAAAATCAGATGAAATAGTGGCAATTGAAGCAACTGGTAAACCCTCTCTCTGAAGAAGACCAAAAGAAAATGCATAGATGCCATTATTTGTCTCCCATCTCCTTGGTTGCTCACTTCACAATGCAATAACAAGAAAAATAAATGGAATGAAAGACAAAGAGACAGAAACTAATGGAATAAATGAAATCCAAGTGGCAAAAGTGTTTCAAAACACGGATACGGGTCAAAATGAGGCCAAAGCAAATCCTAGTTGACTCGACACAATGTGGTCGAGTAGTCAGCTGATGCGGCTGAGTACTCGGTTGATGTGGTCATAACTCGGGAGAGTCAATGGAATTTTAATTGACTTTGTACGGCAAGACATGGACAAAACGCAGACTCAGACAAGAACGCAGCCAAGGGAAAAGGGAGTCCCATGCTGATGCGGGGGAGTTTTGAAACTATTGATTTCCTTTGTTCTGAGCCCAAAATCTTGAAGAATGAATCATCCAATCAGTTGGGAGGTCATTGCCAACCTAAAGAAGGGGATTTGGTCTCCAAAGTATTCTTGACTCGAATAGAGCAGCCCCACTTACTTGCCATGTCTGATCTTTTATTAATGGAAGACTCTCTATCTATTGTGATTGCGTGAAAGCCAACTATATAAAAGGCAAATCCCTAAGGGATCTGAAGATCACCTCATCATCGTATTGGGAATGGCGTAGCATTCTCAAAGTTGAGACTTGCTAAGCCTTGTGTTCACATTCTTATCGGAGATGGCAGTAATACCAACTTTTGTAATGACCCTTAGCACCCTCATGGCAGTTTATTCGAACAATTCAAAGGTCGCAGCAAACATGACATCAGCTTTCCAAAAGTTGCTCATACCATTAATCTCAACAAACATGGAACATGGGATATGGATCTGTCATGAGGCCCTCGATGCATGCTATTAAAGAACAAAGACAAGCTCAAAGATGCAACCTTCATCTCTAGTTCAAAAGATTCAACGGTTTGGAAAGATACACCTAATAGAAATTATTCCCTAGTATCAGCTTGCTCAAAGATGGAATCTTCATCTCTAGTTCAAAGGATTCAGCTGTTTGGAAACCAACACCTAATGGAAATTATTCCCCAGTAACAGCTTGGAATTCCCTTTACATTAAACATCATCAATCTGAATGGTACCCCCGTATATGGTTCAAGGACAACATTACTCGACATACCTTTATGGCTTGGCAAACAATCCAAGGTAGACTCAACACAAAAGGATCGTTGCTGATTGGGACTCATACGTGGATTATTTCGAGCTTCATCTGAAAAGGACCGATAGAAATGTCATAAAGATAGCTTTTTCCTCCTCCACTTTCCACGTATGGAAAGAACGAAAATTCCGAATAATTGACAAGAACGAACTCCATAAGAGCAATGTTCTCCGTAGTATTCTTGTTGATGCTTGATATTCAATACTCCTATCTGAAATCCCATGAAGTCCATGCTCCAACGAATGAAGTACGCATTTCCATTGAAGAGCCCATGAATTATGGCACACCACAAGGAATATGAGACAAAAATAATATTAATAATATTTTTATAGGAATTTGCAACCAGTATATGAAAACCAATATCGTTTGAAGTCCAAAAGTTTAGAAAAGTGGAACCAAGTAATAAAAACCAACACCGTTTGAATTCCAATATTCTGTTTTCGAAGTTGCCTTAAGCATCTTAATTACCCCAACCCCCTCTGACTCCCATTACCTTGTTGGCTTGACCTCACGACCGGTTCCTGCCAGGATTTGTTCACGGTAGATCCTACCACCTAAGGACTCATGGTCTCCGTAGGATTCCAGTATCAATAGGGGTTGCGCATACTCTCGTGTCGTGTCGGGATAGCTTTATGGCTTCCCATCCCCTTTCCCATCATCTCTTGCATTTCTTTTTATTTCTCATAAAATCTAAATGTTCACTTTATTTTAAAAATGAAAGACAAGCATGATTTAATATTTCACAACCATATTCAACCCTCTTAAATTCCTTTGCAGTTATATTTATATTTTATTAAAAACATATGAGTTGTAAATGTGCAAAATAAATGAATAGTAAAGGTTTTCAACAGTAACAACAGAACGATTAATATTATTTTATTATTATTATTATTTTATATTATTTTTATCGGTAAATATTATTTTATTCTTTATTTAATTTTTTTTTCGTCGATGAAGCTGAACTACTTATTCAGTGAATTAATGAAAGTGGTTTTGGAGGTGATCTATTTATTTTCAAAAAAAATGAAAGTGGGTGTGGAGTTTTAGCGGTGGGTTCCGTTATTGGTGGGTCCCGCTAGTGGGTCCCACTGTGAATAGTAAATATGAATAGTAATTTGTGGGTCCCACTATGAATAGTAATTTTTAAATAGTAAACTTTAATAGTATTTTTGAATAGTTTGTTATATATGTGAATATATATATGTGCGCATTCTCTTCTGTCATCATCAGAGGTGGTGGCCTAACGATAGGAAGCCGTTCAATCCAAGGAGCATCTTGGGTTTGAATCGTGCTAGCCACATTATGTCAGATGATCTCATGCCGTGAGTAATTCGGAGGAACATGAGCAGAGGCCGATAAATACTCACCTATGAGGCTTTAAATATTTGAATAACTGTCATCCTTTCACCCTTTACCCTTTACTCTTTACTCTATTTGAAGGTACATTCTCTTTGAAAATCGTAGTCTTTTTCAGGAGAATTTATAGAGTCGAATTTTGAAGATGAAATTCCTTTTAAATGGGGTAGAATATAATATCCGGCACCACCAAAGGTAAAAATAGCAGCAAATAGAGTAAAAGAGTAAGGGGTAAAAAGATAACAATTATTCAAAAGTTTAAAGTCTCGTAGGTGGGGTATTCATCAGCTTTTGCTCATGTTCCCCCAAATTACTTAGGGCATGAGATAATCTGACATAATAGGGCTAACACGATTCGAACCCAAGGCGCTACTTGGATTGAACGGTTTTCTACCACTAAGCCATCATCTCAGATGATGACAGAAAAGAATGTGTGTGTGAGATACTATTAAATAACATTATTCAAGTTTAATATTCAAAAATTACTATTTATAGTGGGACCCACCAATTACTATTTATATTTACTATTCATAGTGGGACCCACTTACAGGATCCCCCAATAGCGAGACCCACCGCCAGTGGGACCCATTGCTAAAACTCCACACCCACTTTCATTAATTCACCAAATAAACATATCACCTCCGCAACCACTTTTATTAATTCACCGAATAAATAGTTCAGCTTCATCGACGAAAAAACATATGAAATAAAGAATAAAATAATATTTACCGACGAAAATAATATGAAATATTATTATTAATAAAATAATATTAATCGTTCTGTTATTGTTCAAAATCTTTACTATTCATTTATTTTGCAGCTTTACTATTCATATATTTTTAATAAATTATACATATAACTGTCAAGAAATTTAAGAGGGCTGTTGAATATGGGCCCAGCAAGGATAAGAGCGTTGTGGCTCCTTTACCAAAATAGGTAACAAAAAATCCCCAAAAATGTACGCATGCGGTGGAGTGAGATTATCCGCCAACGCCACGCTTGTATCTTCTTAGATTTTGTCCCTTCAAATATAACGTCTCTATACACTTCATCTATTAACAATAGAAATCTCTCTAGATTTACTTACCGAATATATACTATTCATTTAATTTCACCGTTATACTATCGTACGCCGAAAGCGCCCCTTCCATCAACCTGAATAAGAAAGTAAGTAGAGAGAAATTGCTCTTGCTTGCTAGTTCTGTACACCTCACCCATCAGAGCATTTTAGAGTTAGCCACCCCTTTTTCCTACTATAAAAACGGGCATCTTGCTCAACTAACTCACAACCTATTTCGGCCTCTGAAACATACTACCAAACTCTATCTAAGATGGACTCCCACTCAACAGCTTCCTCAGGTGACCTTTCTCTCCAATCAGACGCACGTTACATTCCGACGAACCCCTTACCGGAATTTGATGCGCCGGTGGAGGATTCTGAGAACGTGCTCATGCCTCCTCCAGCAAATGATCCAATTGCGAAGGATAATACAAATTTTGAGAAGCAGGATTCCTCTGGTAAGGTAGGTGTACGATCTCCGGTGTGTTGTACGAGTTCTGGCGAGGGAAGTGTAGGGTCTTCGGTGACCCCGGCTAGGAGATGCCGGAATACGGCGCCGAATTGCTTGCCAGCGGGATGGCATACGAAAGTGAAGGTTGAAAATTCCGGCGTGATGGCGGGAACAGAAGACAGGGTATTTGATTCTCGAATTCCTTTTTTTCCTCTACAGCTCTTTTTGCATTTTTTTTCTAGTAATTAAGAACTCTGGAAATGGAGACTTTGATGTGATTAGTTTCTCTATTTTATCTACGTGATGTTTGTCTTGCTATTGCTAGGATTTGATTCTTATGTTCTTTTAGTGATCTTTTATATTATTTAAGTTGCTTCTATTATTCTTTAGCATTCCCAAGACCTGACATTGGAAAGTTTGTGCTTTATATTCTTTAGGCCTTGTTTTGATTGTAAGAAAAACCTTTATGATGGAAAACTTTTTCTTGGGAAAAAATTTCTTTCCAAATGTATGTGGGGAAATAATATGGTTGTGGTTAATTTAGAGGACTATTATAAAAAATTGAACGTCCCTCTAGGTAAAAGGTTAATATGGTTGGTTCAAGTTATATTTTTTGGTGTGTAAAAAACAAGTAACTTTTAGAAATGTTTTTCCTTTCTAAACTTTTTTCATAAAATTCCTGCAATCCTAACAAGGCCTAAGATACTTCTGTTATTCTTTAGCATTCCAAAGACCTGACATTTGGGACGTTAGTAATTGTAGCATGAATTATTACTTTATATTCCGATCTTAGGCAACTAAGTTTGAAAAAAACACAAGCGTTAACATAAACTCAAGTTGTGTGGTTTTCCGATCTTAGCCACTGTCATGGTCGGATTCCGAGCATGACAGTGGCTCGGAATATATATATATAGAGAGAGAGAGAGAGGGGGGAAAGTGTTTCTGACCGCAAGCTCAGATAAGCTTATCTAACCTTGAGCTTAAAATCTCACGTGGGCCACATTTTTTGGGGTGATCCAAAGCATTTATTTCAAAGGCCCTTACATGGATAGGGTGCCTACAAAAAATCAGGTCCATAGAATTCCTAACTCTTCCATTTGTTGAGGGAAAAAGTGGGCAGATCTGTGGAGAAACAGTATATGTCCATGTTTTCCTCCCTTTTAGATGGGTGAGGATGAGCCTATGGACCTAATTTTTTGTAGGCACCCTATCCATCTAAAGGCCTTTCAAATGAATGCTTTGGATCACCCAAAAAATGTGGGCCCACATGACCTTTTGACGCTCCAGCCCAGATAAGCTATCTGAGCTCGAGCTCGAAACACTTTACTCTATATATATATATATATATATATATATATATATATAAGAGGATCGTTCAATGATCCAAACCTTTTGATTTGTGGTGCTCATTTGTGGAAAAACGGACAATTGGATGATCCCAACCTTTAATTATTAGGTGGACCTACTATTTTGAAACTTATATTTTGATGGGTGGGGTCCACCATTTTAGACCCATGGATAGCATTGTCCAGGATTACTGGTATATATATAGGGAGAGGGAGAGCATCATTCCCAAGAAATCCAAGCAAAGAGTTCCACTTTTGTTGTGGATGGCTTGGATATCATATTGAGGAGACAAGGGTGACACATCACCAGACATGCAATTATTAGCCAATAGACATCTCTGAGAGTCTCTTGGGATAGCGATGTAGATCATCTAGCCCTTCAAAGGCCTAATGATCTAGATTTATCAAAGGCTGAAAGCTTCAAAGACGATATTAGATCAATTCGGCACCAATCCATCGGATCGAGTGTCAGATAACATGGATCATCGATCAACCCCGAGATATTGCCCGATCATTGTATCCATAGGCCGATCACCCCAGATTATCCTTAGATCATAATGGCAACCAAATCAACGACGCTCATTGATCACAATGTTTCAAGAGTTTCTTTTTTACTATTTTTTTATTTTTGTTTTGAATGAAATTTATTTAGGTTGGTCGTCCAGGTTTGCTATGTTTTACGCAAGTTTAGAAATTTTAGGACTTTTGAGAGTTTCCAGGAATTTTAGAAATTTTAAGAAAGTTAAGAAAATTTAGGGATTTTGAGTATTTTTAGGAACTTTAGGAAATTGAAGTATTTAAGTAATTTAGAGTGGATGGAAATTTGGAGATTTATTATGAAGTTTATTTACTTTTTTTAGTTCAGTTAAAATAGGAAACTTGCAATGCGAAAGTTTATAAATTTCTATGCAAAGATGTAAACGAATTTAGGCCAACTTGAATACTAGATCATTATTGTCATTGAATCTAACTACTATGCTACAATAATACAATAGATATAAGATCCTACAATGCTAAGTTTGGTACATTGAATGAATATAAAGAATGATCAGATACTATAATATTTTTTCCTGTTTTTATATATTACCAATGTCATTAGTTGCATTTGGTATTGATTAAGTGGCTTTTAAGGTTTCGTGTTAATTTTCTATTCTTTTCCTAGAAAAATTGTTTCATGAAATTGGTATGTTGTAGCTAATAAGTATGAGAAATTTTATTTGGTTTTGTAGTATTACTATGATCCTATCTCTCATCAAAGATTCCGATCAAAGAAAGAGGCTTTGGATTTTCTGAAAATAAGTGTTGTCCAGAGACTTAGGCCTGAATCTGTGGATAGCCACACTGTGAGTTTGGTTTTAAATTTTGGTTTCGGGGGTAATTTCGCTCCTCACCGAAACCTAAATTTTAGCCGATATCCCGAAATTTCGGTCGAAATTCGGTAATGGCGTTCGAAATATCAGTTTTTTGGGCTAAAATTTCTGCCAAAATTTCGGTAATTTCGGCTGAAATTATGTAAAGAAATAAAAAATTAATATTTTATCAACAATTTCACCTAAATTTCCTAAATTTGGTAAATTTCGGCAATTTCTGTTTCGGAACATTTCGGTTTCGTTCCTCGACAAAATCCAAAATTTGGCCGAAATTCAAAACCTTGGTTGTGAATTCTAGAATTTACTTCCTGGCAAGTTGAAGATCTATTAGAAACCAGTATTTCATTGCTAACCTTACCTATATGCTAATGTTCATTTTCAGTCTTCTGGAGGCTCTCGACATCATAAGGAAGGTGTTTCTCGTCCTAATGTGAAGAAGGCTACGAAGTTCAATTATGATGACACTCCTGAGACAGTCACATGGACTCTCACTAATCCTGCTGAAGGATCATGGACCCCATTTATTGGTGAAGAAATGGTCTCTGAGTCTACAAAGAAAGAATGGGAAGCGGCCTTTGAGCACCTTATCGGCGGTCCCAATTGATTACGAGAGTAATTTCATACTGTCATGTTCTTTCTGTGATCTAATCAGCACTTTGTTTTTTTGAGTTGTATGCTCTAAATCCTTCTTTGGAGGTTTTTTCCTTGTTTGATTATCAGACATTGTCTCTTTTACAAATGATGACGACACACATTTTGGCATGCATTTTTTGAATTAGCAATTAGTTCTTAAAACTTCCCTTTAGTGAAACAGCTCCATTAATTATCATTGGCTTCTTTGTTGGGCCTTTGGGCCCACATGAGTAGCCAACAACATATCAATTGGAAAACATTTTACTCAGGAACCCAAACTTGATGCAAATAAAGTTATTTTGTTTTTATTTTATGTTCCGTCACCTCAGCTTTTCGATCAGGACTATTAATTTTTGATACAATCCCAAGATAGTATTGATCATCTCGAGGCCAAACCTCAAAGCAGTTTCTTCTAAGATCTGCTAGGGAACGGATGGTGGATTATTGATAATCAGTTGATTAATTTTGTCCACTTTGTGCAATGGTTTGTTGGGTAATTGTCTATACATCGAATAATCTATGTATTTTTCAGACCTGGTGATTCCTCTTCCTAAAGGCTCAAAGAGAGAAGACAGATGAGAAACTACTAGCAAGGTGTGGTAAAAGTTCATGTTGAGAGAAATATGTAGGGTGGAGAATCAAAAATGAGGAACAAGAGCTAAAACATAGTGCCCAACTAGAAGCCCTCTTGACAATGAACTACATTTAAAAAAGGCTACTAATATCCGCACTACTATGTTTTGATAATTGCACTACTCTCTCTATCTCAACATGAACAGGAGAGTAACTAACTAGTGCTAGTGGGCCCACTGGTAGAAGCAAATAAGGATGCTATTTTTCTTGCTCAGTGTGAATCCCCTGACCATTTCAACTCACACAATGAGACATTCAGACGGGCAAATAGCCCTAGGGCAGCAACTTGGGTCGGGTTTTACCCGACCTGCATCGACCCAACCCGAACATAACATGGGTAGGGTTAAGAAATCATGGGTATGGGGTAGGGTTGGGTTTTAAATTGAACCAATCTTGGGGAGGACAGGTAGGGGTGGTTATTCGGTTATAACCGAACCAAAATAACCGAAATTTGATAGCCGCAATAATTTCGGTTATCAAATTTTGGTAACCGAAACCGAACCGAAATTTTTAAAAACCAAACCGAAACCGAACCGATTAAAAATTCGGTTATTCGGTTATAACCGAATAAACCGAATAACCGAATAGTGGGAGAAAAAGAGGGAAAAAAGCTAAATCTTTGTTTCGATCGGAGGGCTAGGATCATCCAATTGAAATGATTTTTTGAGTACAACCTAATTAAGTTGTGATCAATCAAATGGACGGTTTTGATCATCCTTTGGAGTGCCCATATCACACTTTTTTTTGAAAAAATAATGGTTTTTATCATTATTTCGGTTATCCGAATTTTTTTTGGAGATAACCGAAACCGAAACCGAAACCGAATAACCGAATTGCCAAAAAAAAAAACCGAAACCGAACCGACCGAACCAATTCGGTTCGGTTCGGTTATTCGGTTTTAACCGAATAACGAACACCCCTAAGGACAGGGTTCTCAAAAAAACCTGAAACCCGACTGACTCATATGTGTGAACTACTGTGACTTTCTTAAATATCTCATGAATAACATAGAAAATTAGTTTCCCATACAATTGTTTTTAGGGAAATGGTTTTAGCACTCCAATACGTTGATATGTCATGAATGCTTATTGTTGTTTTGTATTTAATTGGCATTGTCAAAGCTTCTAGAGAACTATAAATAACCTTTTGGCAGCCCTTTGAACGGTAAAAGACAAGAAGCTTCCGCCACATATCAAAAGAGTGGATAGTATTTGGTGTGAAGATTTGTTTTTTCTTTTTTTTATAATCTTTAAAATTAGTCAAATCCTACAAAAAAAAATAAAAACCTGACCCGACCCGAGAAACCATCTTGGGTAGGGTCGGGTCTACGAATCTCGGGTTTCCTTGTAAAAAGAAAATCAGACCCGACCCGATTCGAGATAATTCTCGAGTAGTGTAGGCTTTTGGAAAACCCGACCTGCCCGACCCAAGTTGCACCCGTAAACAGCCGGGCCAAAAATCCTAACATAAATTAAGACCCTGGCCATTTTTAATAATGGCACTCCTCACATTCGTTTCTTCATTTGTGGGGCCACCGTGTTGGCTTCTGTTTCCTGATTCTTTTTTCTGGTTTTCTCTGCTGCCATTCTTTATGCTAGCACGGAAAAGCTGGGTTTCTTGTTCAAAGTGAAGGAATTGGATTCTCCATTGATTCTTATTGGAAATCTCACTGTGCTCTCATCAGTTATGTGAGCTCTGCATATGAATCGAGATACCAAACTGGGTTTCCATTACTATCTGAGCCAATGAAAATGGCAATTGCTGCTCCACCTTCTAAAATTAATAAGCCTGCAATGGTGGTCGAATCCTTCAACCTCATCTTTTAATTCCGGTTCCATGAGTCCAAATATCTCTTCCTTATCCAATACACCAAATAGATAAAACAATGAGTGAAAATGCCCTGAATGAAAATAGTGTGAAAACGGTATTCTCAACCACTCCATTTCCGAAAAAAAGGTCTCATGAACGTACTAAATAAGACTGTCATTCCCACAAGTCACTCCCACAATCTTCTCTTTCTTCTTTGCCACACTTCTCTTCCTTCATGGTATCAGAGCAGGGAACAACCTCCCCTTTGGATGTCTTCTGTGGTTCCGGATAAAATTGTGCTCTTTCATTGATCCAAATCTTGCTTCTTTTACCTACCAAAGGTGAGATGAAAAGAAACCAGCTTCTTTTCTAAATCGTTTTGTCTATGAGTCCTAGGGATTGCAGGATGCAAGATTTTTCTACATTCTGAACAATGATTTGCTATCCTCTTTGGAGTCAAATGAAAATGAGTGGGGAAGGTTTTTAAATCGCAAGTAGTCATAAACCTTTTTACCAACATTTAACTAGAGATTTTATAGGCTGTTCCCCAAAGTCATTCCCAAAGGATGATCCTAACCCTCTCATCTATGGAGGGAGTCCACATTATAAAAACCTCTATGGATCGGGAGGGTTAGGATCATCCTATGGAAATGATTTTCAGGGCACAACCTATTTACGTTGTAACCCGACAAGCGAACGGTTTTGATCATCCAATGTAGTGGGTACAGTACTTTTTGAAAAAATACAGAAGTATACAGCCACACATCATATAATTTCTCATGTAAGCTATACAACCTCTCTCTCTCTCTCTCTCTCTCTCTCTCTCTCTCTCAACGGCTTAAAGACATACAAGAACATCTTTTTTTTATCACGCTTTATCAACAGTAATCATTCAACAGAGGGTGGGACCAAGGTAAATTAGATCGGACTTGGTATTGGCCATGGTTTCAAATTTCGGTTTCGGAATGCATTTCGGTCCTCACCGAAACCAAAATTTTGAAATCCAACCAAATCATTCAAAATAATATTTTTATCTAATACAAAATTTCGGTCAACTGGTTTGGAACAGAGGCTTAGTTGCCGTTGATCGCGATCCTTGTCTCTAGAGTTGGTGATCCGAGATATACACTTTGTCCAACCCTTTTATACGCTTAAAAAGATCTAAAGAACACTCCAATAATCCTTGATTATATGATGCCTTGGAGAAGAAGAAGAAGTTTAAGAACCTCTTTTGTGAAAAAACACTTGAGAGAGAGATGAACACACTTGAAGAGGGAAATGAATTCGAAGGAAGAAGAGAGAGAGAGGGATGAATTTTCTAGAGCCAGGCCAAAGGTTGTGCTTGCTTTGTTTTTATAAAAAAAGTTAGGGTTAGATTGGATTTGGAAGTTTCCAATGTGAGGACTCCTACCTTTAGTTAGTTTCTGATTCTCACCTATTGCTTGTTTTTCCCTTACCTTCTAAATTGTATTTAATTCTAATATTGATTTCTTGCAAGCCAAGCAATGCTAAATTACACAATCGAGATCCTTCAAGATCAATCTAGAAGTCTTCTCACATAGGAAACAGCTTTTATGAATGATTTTCGTCCAAAAAGGGCTGCCCAACGTTTGAGTTCATTTTTTACCTATTTAGAGGCTGATTCAGGAAAAGTCATAAACTAGAAAGTTGTAGATCTTTTCGAGACGTTGGAAACAAGTGTAATAGTACATTTGTTAGACAAAAAGATAAAACGTTATGACAGTTTTAGTAACCTGACCATACAAGCCCTTTCTAATTATAACTCTTCCTTTCTTTATTATTTTTCTAAAACAAATTTGATGTCACCAATCACCTCATCAAGATTGGGTGCCCAACTCATGTGGGTCAGCCATGTGGGGTGCCCACCATGGTGGTCGACCCATATCGGTGAACCCACATGAGCTCCATCTTTGCAGGCTTTAGCCCAATGGGCCATTTCACACGGGTTTCAGGTTTTTTCGTAAAATTCAATAAAAAATTTCTAAATTCAACATTCTATATATAGACCCAACCCATTTGACATTTATGGTGCATCCCTAACACATGATCGAACCATCTTTTTTGGAAAATAACTTTTCAGACCAAGATGCCTCTATTTGACTATTACACATCCAAATGCGACCAAAATACTCTCAAATTGGTTCATCCCTAAAGGGAAAAATAAAAAAAATTGAAAGTCTTTGTGGTCAAACTTCAATAATAGAAACTTTTAAAGTTTGGTCCTTTCGGTAAGCAATATCAAACAGGATCATTTGGTATCCCCTGAAATTGCCCAAAATGCCATCAACACTCAGAATTTCCAAATTAAGCGAAACCCTTGAGAAATTCTAAATTTAGCAGGTTTTCCACAATTCAGGAAATCATTCATAATCTCTCAGACACCTTTCGGGGATCAAAAGAATTACACAAGAAAAGACCAAATTACCCCGAGGTGCAAGAATTTGGCGAGACTAGAGAAAACCCCGAAAATTCTAAAAATACCAGGTTTTTTCTCTTGCTTGGAAACTTGAATTTTTATTTTCTAGATACCATTTGAACACCCTAGAAATATTTAGGATCGCGAATCAACTTTAGAATTCTTTCAACGAGGCGAAATCTACCCTAAAATGCACAGATGCCTAATCCTAGGTGGATTACGGACTCAAAAAGTGACAAACTACCGAATCTTTTACGTTTTTTAAAGTGTAGCAAAATGAGGGTGTCTATAGATGCCCCTCTTTGGTAGAGATGGCGTAGTCATCAAATGCCAAAGCAAAAGTGACAGAAACATTTTGCTTAGCTATTCACTACTCGTAATGCAACATAAATGCTTTCTAATGCAAGACACTAGATGAAGTCCTAGAATTAGAGTTATTTACCTTGAACACCCTGAGTTTGGTGGCTCAGAATAAATAGATAAATGAATTCAATTTAAGAGCGAAAATCACGCAACTTAGAATGAAAAATAATCCCGATGCGGCGCCGTTCACAAACGGGCAATAAGAGAATGAGATATCATTTTCAAATGGATTCTGAAGATAAGGAACAAAGATCATTCTCAAACAATTTTTAGAAGAAAATGAGACACTGTTCACAAGCAGGCTCAAGGAGGATAAGAGACCATTCAGAAATGGACTTGGAAAATGAGACACCGTTCACCAACAAGCTCAAAGACGATATGGGGCCATTCACAAATGGACTCGAAAAATGAGACACCGTTCACAAACGGCCTCAAGGAGGATATGAGACCATTTGCAAATGGACTTCGACAATGAGACACCGTTCACAAACGGGCTCAAAGAGGATAAGAGATCATTCACAAATGGACTCGAAAAATGAGATACCGTTCACTGGTCCAAGAAGGACATGAGACCATTCACAAATGGACTCGGAAAATAAGATACCGTTCACAAATGGGCTCAAAGAGGATAAGAGACATTCACAAATGGACTCGGATAATGAGGCACCATTCACAAATGGCCTCAAGGAGGATAGGAGACCATTCACAAATGGACTCCAAAAATGAGATACCGTTCACAAACGGGCTCGAGGAGGATATGAGACCATTCACAAATTAATTCGAAGATAAGAGACCATTCCCAAATTGATTCGAAAAATGTGATACCGTTCACAAACGAGCTCGAAGAATTTTAAGAGACCATTCCCAACTAGACTCGAAAAATGAGACACTGTTCCCAAATGGGCTCAAAGAAACGAGATAGCTTCGATTGATGAATTCAACAACGATGAATTTAGAGATTTTTCATGAATTTGAATTTGACGTAAGATTGGATTTGATGAATTTTAGATTGTTTGAAATCAGGGATAATAGAGATTGTGCCCGATAAAGATATTGGAAACTAAGACTTTGAGGAATGACGAGACGACAAACCTTAGGAACGAAGAAGCATGACTAACGAGAATGGTTTAGGAACACTTTCATGAAACTTCAACAAGATTTTTTGCAAAGAGACTGTTGGTCTTGTCTTTTGGGGATTTTGATAACTGAAACCTTGATCTAAATACATGAAGTTAGTAATCTAGAACAACGACTCTCTTGGATACTAACACGGCTCTCTTGGATACTAACATGAAAAAGTGGGATTTGCCTCTTGACAAATGTTTAGATAAACATTTCTTGACCAGGATAGTATTTAACTAACTGGAAGGAAATTCTGAATTTTAATGGTTCATCTTTCTGAGAAATTGGCTCAACCACCATTGCATCTGAGGCTCTTACAAGCTTAAGGTGCCTTCCTGGGGTATGATCTTCTAACAGGAACTGGGCTTTCTGATGTTTCTACTTCTGAATTCTTCTGAGCTGATCTTCTTTGAAATGAAGCTGTTTGACTAGATTCTCGAGCTCTTTCAGGTGCAATCGCAGGGAGCTGACGAGGTCTGGCCTCCTTCACCGAGATAGTCCCATCATTTGGACACAAGGACAACGATTGACTCTTTCTAAAGAGAAAACTCAG
Source organism: Tasmannia lanceolata (assembly GCF_043159265.1). Classification (NCBI taxonomy): domain Eukaryota; kingdom Viridiplantae; phylum Streptophyta; class Magnoliopsida; order Canellales; family Winteraceae; genus Tasmannia; species Tasmannia lanceolata. The sequence continues at coordinate 26,925,171 of NW_027518684.1, read as the reverse complement.
ATAAAAGGCACCACTCAAAGGATTGAAGAGCTCTGAATGAGTGAACTTAGAATAACAAAGATTGACTAACTATACTGACAAATAGAGTGATGCTTCTGACTTAGTTAATATTTTGTTTGGTAAGTCTATCCTTTCGAGGAATAGTTTCTCAATTAGTAAACACTAGACTTCTTCCTTAAAACAGTAATGCCTCAAGAATTTAATTACGACTCATAAGATTTCTTAGCTTCAATGCCCCTAGTTTTGAGGATGGCACTTGAATTTGCCTGAACTTCTGTTGATCTTCAGTCTTGATACCGGCTGTAGCCTTCTTATAATGATTCTTTTACCATGACCAAGTCACCTCTTCGGGGTTTTTAATCTGGCGGACCGTGTTAGCCTTTACTTTTGCCTAAACCACCTTTCTAGGTTTTCGATCCAGCAGGCTATCCCCTTAGCTTTTGCCAAAGGCGCCCTTTCGGGTTTTCAACTTAGCATGGGAATGATCTTAAATTTTGCCTAGACCGCCCTTTCAGGTTTTCAGTCTAGCAGATCTTCAAACTCCGTTCTTTTTTTTTCTTTTTCACTTTTTGTGTTTCGGAACCTAGATCATTAATTCTGAACACCGGAAGGACTTTATAGGTAGGATAGGGCTTTTCAAAGAATGGCTTAAGGTTCAACAAAGATTTCGACCGAATCTGTGAACAGGTTGCCTACGTATCCCAGGGAAAGAATCAGGTCGTGCGTAGTTCAGGGCGAATGCCCCTAGTTTGAAGGTAAATTGATTCTTTTTTTTTCTTTTTGGAACAATTGAACTTTCTTCTCTGATTGATTGACTTTCTTCTTCTTTTTTTGAACAATTAACCTTTTTTATCTAACTAATTGACTTTTTTTCTTCTTCTTTTTGGAACGATTGAACTTTTTCTTTTGAAACGAACCATCGAACTCGGTTTGACCAAGCTGCCTATGTACCCCAGCGTAGGGATCAGGTCTCGCGTAGTTCAGGGCGAATGCCCCTAGTTTGATGGGTTTTAAGAAAATTTCATTCAGGCTCAAAGGGTTTGCAAACTGGTATTCTTTTGACGCTGAGTTATGATTTTGGGATTTATTCAGCCAAAGAAGGCCTCCCGATGTTCAGATTGGGAATCGATCTAAGTTACTAGAGTCCCTCTGATACTTATTATTATTTTTATTTTAATTATTTTTTCACAGAGTTTGACGGCATTTCCCGGTAAGAGATTATGATTCTTCTTCCTTCTGGATATTGATATGTACTTTGACTTTGAGAGTGCATACTCGTTTTTGGACATCCTTTCATCCTTGAATCGGTGACTCTTGATATTTGATGATCGCTCTGAGATGATTGCTCTTGCACTTTTCATATTGAATTCGATGGCTTTACATTATCACTGGTGAAACCAGTGACCAGGGCTATTGACTGGAGATACGGAAGTTGTTTCCAATCCATGCCCCTTGTATAGCATGTGGCATTTACTTCATTCTTTCTTGAACCTTCTATCAAAGTCTTTCTCCTGGCATTAATGGTAGCGCTTACTGGACCATCTCTTTATTTTTGAAATAGGTTTATCAATTTCTCACACTCTTCAGAGGGTAATGTATTTTCAATCGGCATTCACTGAATCAAAGTTTCAGTGCCAATGTTTATCACTTCAATTTCATCTTTGAAAGGTTGGGATTGGCGCTCCTCTTGTTCAAATAATTGTTGTGACTCAAGTGGAGTTTCGTCAATTTCGTCCTCATTTGAGGAGGGAGTCTTACTTTAAGATCATAAGCATACTTAAGAAACAGACACAAATGAACTATTGGGACTGAAATTTTATTTAAAGAAAAAGCTATTACATCTGACGACCTATCCTGAACATGCTTAGGATTCACAACTCTAAATAAAAAGAAAACCAAAATATAGCTTGCCTGGACTAGGCTTTGACCTTGCACTGTAAGACCGGACTCAACAATTGTACTGACCATGATGACTGACTCAACATAAAATAGTAAATAACTAAAACTTTAACCGCTGCAACTGTCTAGCTTTGGAGGCTCGGCGAAGGCTGGTTCACATCAGGATAGCAGCTACTAGAACATCTTCACTGTCTGTATCTTATTCTTCTTCAAAAGGATCTGACCCAGATGTTCAGAGGTTGGTTATAAGGCACAAATAATAATGAGAGGATCAAAATTTGGGTCTCCTATGGTTATAGCATTGACAGCAGCAGCAGGGTTTGCATGACCAGGTAATGGGTTATTAGTAGTATTGGGTCTTGGCTGGAATACAAGGCCTTTATTGTCGAGCAACCTCTGGATTCTCAATTTTAGGGCAATGCAATTATCAGTGAGATGGCCAGAATTTCTACGGTATTTGCAGTGTTGGTCTGCTCTCCAATTTGCTGGTAAAGGATTAGGGGGAGCTCTAATGCCAGGTAGGGTAATACGACCTGAGGCTAGGCACTGCCTGAGTATCTCTGATGGTGGAAGAGGGAGAGGGGTGAATTCTGTCTGGGTCGAGGTGCGACCCTTGTTAGATTGTATCCTAATGCCATGGAGTTTTGCGACTGTTAATTCTTGATACATTTCTTATCTCGGGTATCTGAGCTAGTGTAGGTCCCTTAATATCTTTTGAAGGAAAATGGCCCCTATTATAAGTCCCATATGCCGTGGTCTTTTTTAGTTCTTGACCTGTGGAGATCGGGCTTGCAGCATTCACAGCGTATTGATGATTCTGATAATATTCCATGGTTCTGGCGGCAAGGGATCGAGGAATCCATCTGGCAACACTACGTTCAATTTTCCTTCGTCATCTAAATCATTGTCACTGCTGCTGCTACCACTGAGTTCAATTATCGGATCTGGCTTGGAAAACCCGAATCTCTGATTTCCTACATCTGACATTTCTTGTTCCATACTCAACCACTCCAAATCATCGGATCGTGGGATTGAGAGATTGATGAATTCCCTTCTTGGTTTCTTGAATGACTCTCTGTGATCATGTTCATGGGTCAGAGACTTGAGTGGTTCTTTTGAGCTTTGACCATCCGGATTCCATATAACGAAACTTCGTGCTCTATCATCCTGGTATTCAGAGTCCTGAGGTTGGGAATAATTTGTCGGCATTTGCTGCTTCACTTGATGAACTTCTTGTGTTATCGTGGTCACTTGTCTAGAGAGATTCGCAATCAGTTCTTCAAAACCCATAACCATGGAACTTTGAGAATGCCCATATGCCATGGAGAAGCTAGGACTTTTGCCCTTAGAAGCAACAGTGGTTGGACCAAATTTCTCAGTCAGTTGAGCTTTGATGAATTGATTTTCTTTCTTCAATTCCTTCATCTGCTGACGAGCTGAGTCAAGGCTTCCATGATGTAAGAGAGCTGGGAATTTTTCATGAGTATGGAAGGAGAGGATTAGAGACACTTCCAAAGAAGATGGGGAATTAGCTTCCTCACTGACCACGAATAGATTCAAACCTAAGAAGCTTTCCTAGATTTTCAGTTGTGAATAGTCCTGATATGGAAACAATAAGAACGGTGTATGAGCTTGACATTCAAGGGGGGATTTCTACTTGATGAGTGAAAGATGATTATGGGCTAAATAAGCAATTGGAATGACAGAATGAATCCTATAATGATTGAGGTATGATGACACGACTGCGCAAGGGAATGCCCCTAGTTTAAGGATCATGAGAATGGACTTTGAGGGACTTGGCAAAGCAATCTTGTAAAAAAGTTACCCCTAGAGTAAGAAGAGACCAAGGGTACAAGTATAATTAGATCATCAAGATTGCACAATCAAATGATTGAGACACAATTCCTGCCAATTGAGAAAGCGAATGAAGACATAATCGAATCAAACAAGAGGCGAATGATAGACACATGATCAAAAGATTAGATGAGATTGCACGAGATTGCTTTCAATGGGTAGATCAAGAAGAGACTAAGCCTATGAGATCATTGGAAAGATGGGATTTATATCTTAATTCCATAGGGAAAAAAAATATTAATCTTTTTATATTTTAACAAGGGTTACCTGAAGGACCAACTCTTGACTTTTGTTTGTGGAGAAAGAATCTCCCCTCTTGACTTTATTTGTGTACCTAAGGACCGATTGTAGCCATTGGAAGATGGACTACGGCCTAATCTAGACACAAATGGGTAGGATATCCTAAACTAGGCTCACACACATGGTGGACATGTGTTCGTATACTATATGCATGTGTGGGTTAATCAAGGGGTAAGGCCAAGAGTTCCCTTAGCTTGAATCCGTATTCGATATACTGTACCGGTGTCCGACGTATCAGTACGTGATCTAACGAATCCGTTTATGCACCATAAAGGTACTATGCTAAGGGTGGAATGCTTCTCTAGCACAGAGGCATCAGGTGATGAAATCCCCGTCAACCATGCTAGATAACACTCCGGGTTCCTAAAAAGACGTGTGTGCATGTGAGATGCAGGGGTTTAGACGCAAGTGATGTAAGTGTGTGCAATATGTTTGCGCAATCTATGATGCCTTCAGGTTTTGTTAGATTAAGTTTGAGTATGATGTGATGAGAAAATAAAGCAAGACAAACAAACTTATCTAGCAAACATATAAGATAGAGTTTTCATGAGCCAATTAAAATAGATTCAAATGAGTTATCCTTTGAAATTTTAATGAAGTTAGGTGGTCCACAGCAGAGTCGCCAGTCTGTGGGACCTGATCCCATGAGAGGGTCACGAGCGCGCGAGCCGCCATTCTCTCTCTTGGTCTCTCGTACCCACGCGATTGGCGCGTGTCTTTTTTTTATTATTATTGATTACCCAACCAAGCCGGCAACAACCAAGCCATAGGGTTCAAACAAACGTGCAAACCAGTACCCACAAGCGTAGGGGTAAGCCGCCGAGCCTAGCAAGCTGTGATTTAATTCATCATTTCCGTGAACTTGGGATCACTAAAAGAATTCAAATTTCACACAAAGGAGAATGACAGAGTCGCCACCTGGATGAGGGATCTAGGACAAATAAATAACCAGAAATCTATACTCATTACCTAGTTACGAGAATGGAAGGTATGAGGAGTTACCACCACATGCACCATCCTCGCCCGATAATCCGGTCTTTGATTTCAAAAGTTAACTCTCTTGAATTTCTTTTAAATGGCTCATTTAACTCTATTGATGTGCGAACTACGTGACATACATCCTAAAATCTAATTTTAATGTAATTCTTAAATGTATATCTTGATTTTCTTAATTTGTTTGAATTCAATCTAAGTGAAAGTTGTCCTAAAATTCTAATTTCATCAAAAGTTCTAAGTGATTTAATTACTTTTAATTCAAGGATTAATATACAAAACCCCACCACTTATGTGTGGAGCCGACTCAGGCTTGGTATGCCACTCAAGTATCTAAGTTGCCTACATATCCCAGCCTCACTGGAATCAGAGTCGATCGTAGTTCGGTGCACCTGAACTAAGCTACTTATGCCTAACTTGTCTAGGACACCGATCTAGACTGGATTGATCGTTTTAACAGTTTAAGAGAAATTATTTAATTCAAGTTGAAACTTTTATTATTCCTAGTACTTCATCTAAGATGCTATATGGGCCTATCTAAGTGCAAGTCGTCCCTTAGACTAATGCATGTTAACCTACATCCTAGGTAACTAGGTTTGTCCTAAGGAAAAATTGGGTGACTACTGTAACTAGATCTATGGCACGGTTGTTATCCATAGCAAACGGCCATAATGAGGCTGAACTCCTAACTTTAAGAATCCCTAAAACCTAGGACACAACGTGACGTAAGTGTTCCTAAGGGGCCTTAAAAGGTTCCTACGAGAGGAGACTGCAATCTAACAGCTCCTAAAACTTTGATTAAGTTAATTCAATTTGTTGATATTGGTGATTTTTAGATTGACTGATGTTTTATTTTCAAGGATTTTCGATTCCTAAATATCTAAGGGATACCAAAGGTTCTATGGTTTCCCAGTTTCGGCCTCGAATCGCAACCATGGATGGGAATCGCGCTTTCAACCCTTGTATAATTTAGCACTTAAATTATAGTATCTTATTACCTGGCATGTTTCTTAGGATTTCCATGAACAGTGCTCTTGGAGCCAATATCATACTATAATTTACGCACTCTAATTATGCAGGATTAATCACAATTAGTATAGAATTGTGAATACGATCTCGGCAATTAGACTATCGCGGTATAGCGAATTTACATGGAGATCTATGAACCCTAAGATTTCTGTTTTAAACAAGTTAGGAATTAAATTTATGATGTAAAGTTAAGATTTTTTGGAGGTTTTTACTGACTCTTGTGTTGATTGGCTATTAAATTATGTTTTATTAACATTAAGACCAGATTGCTAGGATTACACAGAAACCCTAAGCAATCGAACTCCAAATAAATTGAAACTTTTTCAGTAACAAGATATGGATGATTGTGGCTTACTGAAATATTTTCATGAATTTTCATTAAGATTTGATATCAATCTCCAATTTGTTAAAATTCAAATGAGTTCATAGGTTAACACAGTATCTTATAGCATATCAATTTCTAATTAATCCAAACTTTCACAGAATAGCGATATAGATGAGTATAGCTCACTGGAAAATTTTTATGGATTATCATTAAGATTTGATATCAATTTCTGATTTCTTAAAATTCAAATCAGTTCATAGATTAAGACAGTAACTTATAGCATTTCAATTTCAAATTAATTCAAACTTTCACAGAATAAAGATATAGATGATTATAGCTTACTCAAAAAATTTCATGAATTATCATTAAGGTTTGATATCAATTTCTGATATTTCAAAATTCAAATCAGATTATAGATTAACACAGCAACCTATAGCATATCAATTTCAAATCAACGCAAACTCTTACAGTATAAAGATAATCATGCTATTAGACTACTGTATGACTTTCATTTATTTGTATTACGATTTGATGCCAATTGAAATTCACACAAAAATCGAATGAAACCAAAGAATTACTTAAAAAGCAAACATAATGGTATCCTAAAATCAAATAAAAAATTCCAGTAGATATATAATAGATTATAAAATTTTCTATCAAAATTTCAAAACTTAAAAATTAAATCTCTTCCATAAAATCAATTTTTAAATAGAAAAGGAGAATTTGTTTCCTAGGAATTGAAACCCGTTCATTAAAATTAATTATAAAACCATATTAAAACTTTGCAAAACTAATTAAAAATTTTTCTCTAACAATTCAGAAACTTAAGTTACTGGTTTGTAAATAAAAATTTTGAAAATTTACTAATTTAATACGAAAAACAATTACGGCACGTAAACCGAAGAATCGATTAGAAAACAATAAAGAAAATATATATTTTTTATCCCATGAAAACTTCAATTTATAATTAAACATGACTTCTGGAAAGTTTCATCAATTTTTAAAATCATTTCATATTTATTAAAAATAACCCAAAATTAAAATAAATTAAAACCGGATTAAAAAAATCAAAAACTTCCAAATATTTTATGGTAAACTGGAAATCTAAAAATTAGTTTAGAACCAAAATTTCATGAAATTTGGACTTGATTTGACCCGTTTTCCATTTTATTTTTCAAAAAATAACCCTTTGCCGGGTTATCTTTCGAAAAATAAAACGGAAATCGAGGCGATCAAACCGTGGTACAAGATTTCACTTTCCAGTAGTTTTGAAATTATTAACCTAAAAAAATTCATTTTTTGAAAAAGATTATGTTTTCAAACACTTGCCTTGAAAATTGAATTTAAACTCATATTGAAGAATAAAGAAAGAAAATTAATATTTATATGGAGGAAAACTAATTTTTTGTTAAAATTTTGGATTTTGAAAGTGATCTATACTACAACATACTGGAATTTCAAATGAAAACTCATTGATTTGATATTTCAAAAATAGAACCCTAGCATGCTTCTTCTAATTCTCAAGAAGATGGATCCTTACCGTTGATCGCGATCCTTGTCTCTAGGGTTAGTGATCCGAGATATACACTTTGTCCAGCCTTTTTATACGCTTAAAAAGATCCAAAGAACACTCCAATAATCCTTGATTATATGATGCCTTGGAGAAGAAGAAGAAGTTCAAGAACCTCTTTTGTGAAGAACACTTGAGAGAGAGATGAACACACTTGAAGAGGGGAATGAATTCAAAGGAAGAAGAGAGAGAGAGGGATGAGTTTTCTAGAGTCAGGCCAAAGGTTGTGCTTGCTTTGTTTTTATAGAAAAAGTTAATGTTAGATTAGATTTGGAAGTTTCCAATGTGCGGACTCCTACCTTTAGTTAGTTTCTAATTCTCACCTATGGCTTGCTTTTCCCTTACCTTCTAAATTGTATTTTCTTCAAATTAATATTGATTTCTTGCAACCCAAGCAATGCGAAATAACACAATGGAGATCCTTCAAGATCAATCTAGAAGTCTTCTCACATAGGAAACTAGCTTTTATGAATGATTTTTGTCCAAAAAGGGATGCCCTACGTTTGAGCTCATTTTTTACCTATTTAGAGTCTGATTCAGGAAAAGTCATAAACTAGAAAGTTGAAGGTCTTTTCGAGACGTTGGAAACAAGTATAATAGTAAATTTTTTAGACAAAAATGTAAGAACGTTATGGCAGTTTTAGTAACCTGACCATACAAGCCCTTTTTAATTATAACTCTTCCTTTCTTTATTATTTTTCTAAAACAAATATGATGTTACCAACCACCTCATCAAGGTTGGGTGCCCAACTCATGTGCGTCAGCCATGTGGGGCACCCACCATGGTGGTCGACCCATATGGGTGAACCCACATGAGCTCCATCTTTGTGGGCTTTAGCCCAATGGGCCATTTCACACGGGTTTCGGGCTTTTCCGTAAAATTCAATAAAATCTTTCTAAATTCAACATTCTGTATATGGACCCAACCCATTTGACATTTATGGTGCATCCCTAACACATTATCGAACCATCATTTATTGAAAAATAACTTTTCGGACCAAAATGTCCCTATTTGACCATTACACATCCAAATGCGACAAAAATACCCTCAAATTGGTTCACCTCTAAAGGGAAAAACAAAGAAAATGGAAAGTCTTTGTGGTCAAACTTCAAAAATAGAAACTTTTAAGGTTTGGTCCTTTCGGTGAGCAATATCAAACAGGATCATTTGATATCCCCTGAAAATACCCAAAATGCCCTTAACACTCAGAATTTCTAAATTAAACGAAACTCCTGAGAAATTCTAGATTTAGCAGGTTTTCCAAAATTACACAGGAAAAGACCAAATTACCCCGAGGTGCAAGAATTTGGCGAGACTAGGGAAAACCCCGAAAATTCTAAAAATAGTAAGTTTTTTCACTTCCTAGGAAACTTGAATTTTCATCTTCTAGATACCATTGGAACACCCTAGAAACCTTTAGGATCGCGAATCAACTTCAGAATTCCTTCAACGAGGCGAAATCTACCCTAAAATGTACAGATGCCTAATCCTAGGTGGAATACGGACTCGAAACTTGACAAACTACCGAATCTTTTGCTTTTTTTTAAAGTGTAGCAAAATGGTGGTGTCTATAATACCCTGCTTGGTAAATGAATCATTACTAAAGTTGCTCTTGATAGACTTTCTATGATTTCTCAAGGATTCACCGGGGGCTGCTATACGGGAAATGGGCACAATAATCTCCAAACCAATAATGAATTCAGCCTCAATTGAACATTACAGGAAGAAATATGGTTGATCAAATACCTAGCACAAACGGAATAGAACTTTATCTTGTGAGAGTACAAGCTACACTATTCTAAGATCCCAAGCATAACAAACCCACATCAAAATACGTCTGACCTAGATTATATGGTAACCTAAATATATCATGTCTGTATAATCACATAATCACCATATAATCAATCCAGAACATTTGATAATTTCCACTAATTCAGACCAAATCGGTTGATACCCTAAATAGGTCGAATTCCAAGCCACTCAATGATTAAAACAAAGTAGGTTTACATCATTAGAAAAGCAATCAGACATATTCACATTTTTAGAGTTGAACCTTGAGAACAATTCTCAATCATTTCAAAACAATATTCACGACAGCAATACAAGTGATTCCTTACTGAATTTGGGTGCCCAAGAAGATGGTGTAGAGAATTTTGAGATAATCAACTAAAATGAGGATCCTATCAATAACCTAAAATGAAATAATGCAAACATAAAAAATATGACAATACAATGCCGGCCATCTGCATCTTGCTCAAAGAAATAACATCACCATGGCCCAAAGTATTATCACTGACAAACTTCTTTAGAAAATTTAACCAAGCAAGTTCTGAAGACAACCAAGTGTTGTACATTACATCATTTTGTTTTGAGCGAATGTCCTTTAACTAAACGGAAGTGGTAACAAATGTATGACCATCACTAAAGTGTAAGCTACCCCGCCTAACCAATCACCAAGGCATTTAACATGTTACAAGACATATATTTGGACACAGATTATTCATCAAAGAGCAGACAAATTTCATGACTTTGGGAAATCTTTCAATAAACATCAGTCACTGATTGATGATCCTCATAAAATTGAACCAAATAAGCTACAAGACAAATGAAATATGACAGAGCCAGTGCTTGAAAGGTGGATACTTTGTAAAGATAAACTGAAAGATGTAAGTACTTCAAGATAGTGATTTTAATCAGCAACAATTAATGACCATCACTCAGCCAGGTAAAATAATTTGCAGACGCATGTGATATATAAGCATGCAACATCTTGTATGTGCTATGGCAAAGTGATGGTTATTGAACTTGTATGAACGTAGGATCCATGAAACCCGAAGTAACACTCTCATTCATTAAGGTATGAAACTTAGAAAATTCTGAAACAAAGCTTCCTTAAGACTCCCTGACGAAAATGTAAAGATTGGGCTCATGCCATTATGGAGATATGATGGTACAATGTCCACAACCTGTATTTACTTTAACGAAATGATTTCATCATTGTTCAAGAAGCAAACCATGGGGAAAATAACAGCGACATCAGTGGGAAATTATTTAACTTTGTATCTTTGCAAAGAACCCATGCTATTGAAATCAGGGTCAACTCTCAGGGCTCATATTAGTGATAATAGCATTACAATGACCCCTTTTTTAAATGAACCATAAATACCAATGAACCAGAACTAAACAGGGGCCAGATCCCATCTTAAAATCACTCAAATACTCCTACAACATCAAATATCGAAGTATGACTATGGTCGACAGCAAGACTGTATACCTATGTTTTTTCTTTGATCAAAACACCCATGATAAAAATCTAAAATGTAGGGGTTGACGTTCAAAATCCTATTGAAACCAACATTCACACAAAAATATCGTAGTGGTACTGATTTTGGAAAACCAAACAACCCACAAGAATGATAAAAGGAAGGAGAATTTACAGGGTAATGGGAGAGACTACCTTGAAAATGCTATGATCCTTTTGATTGTCCTCCGAACAAACCCCAAATTTAGAGCTCTCTCTTCTTCATTCGAGTAGCCAATCTTTACTCCTTGGAATAGCTAGCAGTGATTAGATCTGGGTTTTGGAAATTGTAGAGATTGCCTGAGAAATTGGTTTTGGGCTTGCTGATGGGAGCAAATGAAATGGGTTCAGAATTTTTTTTTAAAAAATGGTCAGATCTGATGGAGGCTGAATTCTCTTTTTCTTCTTCTCAATGTGATCTTGAGAAACCCTACTCTAAGCTTCCCTTGCAAACATCTCTTATCAAAACACGAAGATATAGATGTGAGGTACAGTGAGGGTAGATGATGGAGGTGATGGGGAAGAAAATGGGGTTAGGAGCTATTGGTGGATCAAGGTGAAAATGGTGGTGGAATGGTATGGGTCAGTGGCAAAGGAAGAGAGATGGCTAATGGAAATGGGCTTGGGGAAGAGTGACCGACCGGAATTTGGAGGTGGGAGAGATGGTGATGAAATGATAGAGATGGCGGTTTTGAATAAAACAGGGGATGGGTTTTAGGAGTGGATGAGATGGGTTTGGTAGTGATAGAGGGAGAAGATGAAGATGGGTTTTTAAATGGGTTTAGGGTAGTGAAAAGGGTTTGAAGAGGGGCTGGTAAAGAGAGTTCTCGGCCGGATTACGGCAAGATTGCCGGAATCAATGGATGAGGGTTTGGTGGTTGGGTTTTGCAGAGATGGCTGATAGTGGAGGTGGTGTTGATGTGGGTTCTGGGTTGGAGATAAAATGGTGGAGATGAAGGTGGTGGTGATGGTGGGTTGAACGGAGAAGATGATGGTGGAGAGGGGTTTTAATGGAGGTGGGTTTGGGGGTATGGATGAGGGTTGAAATGGAGGAGAAGAAGAGAAAGTTTGGTGGAAAAGGGGTTTTAAATGGTGGATATGGAGATTGAGTAGCAGAAATGAGGTTGGGCCGCGGATTTCCAACGAGGATCACCGGAGAAGAAGATGATGAGGGGCTGCTGGTCTCGGAAAAGGTGGCGGGCCGGAGATGGGGTCGGTGGTGAGAAGATGGTGGTGGTGGGTGATTAGATCGAGCTCTCCAAGACTCTCTTCTTCCTCTTCTTTCCCTTCACTCTGTTAATTTTTGCCCAAAAATGAGAAGCCCCTTTGCAACCCTAATTCGATGGGTTATGTAGAAGGGGAAATGATAAATTAGACCCCCCCCCACTCCTCCTATGGACAGCCCACTCTAGTATACCTCATACATTTTCTCCTTACCAATGGGGTGGTCCAAGGTGAAAAGAGAAATGATATATTCATACCCTCCATTCTTGCTCTAGACAACCCCCTCTTAGTGTATTTAAAATTCTCTTTTTACTCCTAACAGGGGTGACTCGGGTAGGAAAAGGGGGGGGATTTTGTGAGAAATATCTTCTTTTCCTTTTGATCCCAACCCTTCAAATCACCTTTTTGCTCAAGGTTTGGGATCAAAGGGATTCTAACCACCTAAGAAGCTTCCTAGGATTTTCTCCAACTAACCTCAACCCTAAACCTTCCTTAATCAGGATTAAGCCTAATTGTGGCTTGAAAAGAAAGAAAAGAATCTTCCCTAATTACCAAACTGTGATGCTCTCGGATAATGTGCCCCTAATTATGCTTCACATTAATCTGCATACCCATATATCCTCCTGGACAGCCCACCGCAATAAATTTGAACTGGCTTTCCAGGCTCCAGCACACCCCCCTTTCTGGCTCTGGGACTACACTACAAACTTCATCCGTTTACTAGGCAAATCGCGATGGATTCTGACGAAATTTCATGACGACCTAAATGAGACTCTAACCTATTCTAGGAACAAATTTGGGACACTAAAACACTAGTTTGATAGGGTTTCTATCCTAACGACGCCATTAGGGTTCTGTCAAGATGGGGTGTCTACATTCACACACTGAACTTGATCATTTACAGAGTAGCCTATGGGCAAGGTTATGGATAAGGCTATTATGCCAGTCATGACCCTTTATATGTCCTTAGACCTGAGGTGTCATATTGGTCTGTGGGCCTGCCTTTTGGCTTTGGTCTATTTCACAAAAGTCCCACATTAGGATCACTTACGAGTAGTATTGGGTCTTAGGGTAACCCATGGGATCAATAGGGATGCCCAACAAGGAATCCTCCACCTCTGTTTAAGAGGATAATCATTTACAGTTTACCTCAGCTAAGCCTTTTAAAAATGTCTCGCCAAACAATTTGATAAAGTGTTTATCAAATGGATTTCAAAAACAATTGTTTGTTTTTCAAAAGGCTTTGCAAATGCAATTGTGGGCCCTACTGATTGATTGGAAGGTAAACCGCCGGGTGGGCCTAGGGATAATTAGTGTCCATCCCTCGTAGGGCCCAGCCCATTAAATGTAAATTGGAGGAAGGACTTACACATCACCGTCATCTCTGATACAACTCCAGGCCAAGAGTTTCCTATTTTCATAACCTTCTATTTTTCTTTCTGCCATGCGGGACAAAGAGACAATGAAGTTTCCTTTTTCAGGGTTCTAAAGAAAGAACAAACACAAGTAATACCTTATAATTTGAGGCAAGAGTTAACTGGGTAGCAAAGGAAAGGGCAAGTAGGTGATTCCGTATAATAATAGGCAATAGGAGACAAGTTTTCTGTAGCTTTTGTGGAAAAAAAGGGATAAAGTCAAAGGAATTACTTTTATAGGAGATTGCTTTTTAGAAATAAAGTTACATGTCACATCAACTTTTGTGAATACTAAATTGCTTGTCTCAAAAGTAACTTGCCAAATACCCCTCCTTATGTTCCTTTTTAGTAGTGGCTCATGTGACCATGGTTTAAAATTCCGGTTTTAGTACCAGTTTCGGACCTTTCAAAAATCAAAATTTCGATCGAAATTTGGTACTAATTAAAAAAGAATATTTAATTCATTTCAAAATTTCAAACTAAATTTTGTGACATTTTTTTTAAAAAAAATACAATTTCTCGAAATTTTGGACCGAAATTCCGAAAAGGCCGAAATTCGGAATTTCGGCAAATTTCAGTTTCGGTCTACACCCGAAATTTTTTTTAAAACCATGCATGTGACTTCTCAGTCACGTGAGTGAAGTCGAAGCAAGCAAACAAACAAAAATAGAGAGAGGTAATTTTTCAACTTGCCCCATCTTATTACTTGGACACCCCCCGTTAAGTTATTCATTCCCTTATATATACAAGGTAATTTTCACCCCCCCCAAATTTTCTGTGGCCACCCCTCCACTTTTTTTTCATGTGACCAGAAAAAAAAAGAGGTGTCTTTTCACACACACCCCATTCTTCCTGTGAGCACCCCCTTCAATTAAAGTCAAGCTAGTTCCACCCCCTCTTTTACCTTCAGGCATCCCCCCAAAAAATATTTTAAAAAAATCAGAAAAAAAGAAAAGGAAAGAGAAATTCCTTCTCTCTATTTTCTCTCTCCTTCTCTTTACTTTCTTTCTCTACCCATCACATTTTCTCTCCCTACTTTCTCTCTCGTTTTCGAGCTATTTTCACTCGGAATTGGCCCGCAACTTCAACACGAAAGTTGATGTGTTTGATTAGTAGAGCACACCCATATCAGTTTCAGCACCAGACAATGAGCTTCAGCACAGTTTCAGGAGCCATCTCAGCCGTTGATCGCACCCCTTCTTCCAGTCATCAGCTTTCACTCATCCGTTTTCAGATCCGCGACAAACGGTGTGCTTCTTTTAACATGCCAGATAGATCAAACAGTTGATTTCAATTTTCGACGTCGATCACAATGGCTCTGCCCTAGGTTCCATATTTTGACGGGTACGACTATCAATATTTCCAAGACCGCACTCCCTATAGTTATTATGAGACTTTGTCTAAGGTGGATCAATGCTCTAGATGCAAATCATGCGTACTACGGCTATGATCACCGAGCTAACATCTACCAAGCCAGCGAAACTGTACGACGACAAGCCCAGAGGTTATGGATAAATCGAATCACAGACCGTCATCGCAGTTCTCTATATCGTCGATGGGAGGATGTTCGTGATGAGTTTATGGGTTTTTATGCAATAAGGGCATATCTGTATGAAAATCAATTGATGTGTGAAGCAGTTGCTCGACGAGAAGCTGCTGCTCGTCATGAACAAGAAGCAGCAGCCCGTCGTGCACGCAAAGCTAAAATTGAAGCTGAGAATTTAGAGTGTCGCATGCGTAAGTCAGATTTGCAGAGCCGCTCCACTACTTCATCCATCTTACTCATTGCTGATATTCTTACGGGTCCATATGCTAGTATTGATGAGATCATTGATGTTGAGCCTTTGATTCCATCATATTCAGACTATGAGATGAATGATCCAGAGTTAGAGACTCAGTTGATTGTTGATATTGAAATCGTTGGGCATGATGCTTCTGAGATTTCTACTGCATGATTGCCGGTCATTTAGAAAGTGAGCTTCACTCTTCTGAGGCAGATATTGAGACCGAGCCATGTGAGGCTGCTCCACTGACTGGGTCGATTGAGCATCATCCTGAGTAAGAGCAAAGTGACATGACTTTTGAGTCATTACCTGAGACAGATGATCGAGAGTATATTATGGAGGATTGCCCTATTTTTTAGCCGATTGAGCAAATTGTCGAGATTTGTGCTGACACAGAGGTGCTTGTTACACAGATTGACCAGGAGGATTGCCCGCCTGATATTACTATGCCAGATACGATTCTAGCAAATGACTTTATTGTTGATTCCATTGCGCTAGATATAATACGAGTGGATGATGACCTTATTGAGACTAGTCATGGATTGGTACTTTCCATATCTGTTATACCAATCCCACCGATCTAGGAGGAGAACGTTGCTATTTTTTTCGTCGATGAAGCTGAACTACTTATTCAGTGAATTAATGAAAGTGGTTATGGAGGTGATCTATTTATTTTCAAAAAAAATGAAAGTGGGTGTGGAGTTTTAGCGGTGGGTTCCGTTATTGGTGGGTCCCGCTAGTGGGTCCCACTGTGAATAGTAAATATGAATAGTAATTTGTGGGTCCCACTATGAATAGTAATTTTTAAATAGTAAACTTTAATAGTATTTTTGAATAGTTTGTTATATATGTGAATATATATATGTGTGCATTCTCTTCTGTCATCATCAGAGGTGGTGGCCTAGCGATAGGAAGCCGTTCAATCCAAGGAGCATCTTGGGTTTGAATCGTGCTAGCCACATTATGTCAGATGATCTCATGCCGTGAGTAATTCGGAGGAACATGAGCAGAGGCCGATAAATACTCACCTATGAGGCTTTAAATATTTGAATAACTGTCATCCTTTCACCCTTTACCCTTTACTCTTTACTCTATTTGAAGGTACATTCTCTTTGAAAATCGTAGTCTTTTTCAGGAGAATTTATAGAGTCGAATTTTGAAGATGAAATTCCTTTTAAATGGGGTAGAATATAATATCCGGCACCACCAAAGGTAAAAATAGCAGCAAATAGAGTAAAAGAGTAAGGGGTAAAAAGATAACAATTATTCAAAAGTTTAAAGTCTCGTAGGTGGGGTATTCATCAGCTTTTGCTCATGTTCCCCCAAATTACTTAGGGCATGAGATAATCTGACATAATAGGGCTAACACGATTCGAACCCAAGGCGCTACTTGGATTGAACGGTTTTCTACCACTAAGCCATCATCTCAGATGATGACAGAAAAGAATGTGTGTGTGAGATACTATTAAATAACATTATTCAAGTTTAATATTCAAAAATTACTATTTATAGTGGGACCCACCAATTACTATTTATATTTACTATTCATAGTGGGACCCACTTACAGGATCCCCCAATAGCGAGACCCACCGCCAGTGGGACCCATTGCTAAAACTCCACACCCACTTTCATTAATTCACCAAATAAACATATCACCTCCGCAACCACTTTTATTAATTCACCGAATAAATAGTTCAGCTTCATCGACGAAAAAACATATGAAATAAAGAATAAAATAATATTTACCGACGAAAATAATATGAAATATTATTATTAATAAAATAATATTAATCGTTCTGTTATTGTTCAAAATCTTTACTATTCATTTATTTTGCAGCTTTACTATTCATATATTTTTAATAAATTATACATATAACTGTCAAGAAATTTAAGAGGGCTGTTGAATATGGGCCCAGCAAGGATAAGAGCGTTGTGGCTCCTTTACCAAAATAGGTAACAAAAAATCCCCAAAAATGTACGCATGCGGTGGAGTGAGATTATCCGCCAACGCCACGCTTGTATCTTCTTAGATTTTGTCCCTTCAAATATAACGTCTCTATACACTTCATCTATTAACAATAGAAATCTCTCTAGATTTACTTACCGAATATATACTATTCATTTAATTTCACCGTTATACTATCGTACGCCGAAAGCGCCCCTTCCATCAACCTGAATAAGAAAGTAAGTAGAGAGAAATTGCTCTTGCTTGCTAGTTCTGTACACCTCACCCATCAGAGCATTTTAGAGTTAGCCACCCCTTTTTCCTACTATAAAAACGGGCATCTTGCTCAACTAACTCACAACCTATTTCGGCCTCTGAAACATACTACCAAACTCTATCTAAGATGGACTCCCACTCAACAGCTTCCTCAGGTGACCTTTCTCTCCAATCAGACGCACGTTACATTCCGACGAACCCCTTACCGGAATTTGATGCGCCGGTGGAGGATTCTGAGAAAGTGCTCATGCCTCCTCCAGCAAATGATCCAATTGCGAAGGATAATACAAATTTTGAGAAGCAGGATTCCTCTGGTAAGGTAGGTGTACGATCTCCGGTGTGTTGTACGAGTTCTGGCGAGGGAAGTGTAGGGTCTTCGGTGACCCCGGCTAGGAGATGCCGGAATACGGCGCCGAATTGCTTGCCAGCGGGATGGCATACGAAAGTGAAGGTTGAAAATTCCGGCGTGATGGCGGGAACAGAAGACAGGGTATTTGATTCTCGAATTCCTTTTTTTCCTCTACAGCTCTTTTTGCATTTTTTTTCTAGTAATTAAGAACTCTGGAAATGGAGACTTTGATGTGATTAGTTTCTCTATTTTATCTACGTGATGTTTGTCTTGCTATTGCTAGGATTTGATTCTTATGTTCTTTTAGTGATCTTTTATATTATTTAAGTTGCTTCTATTATTCTTTAGCATTCCCAAGACCTGACATTGGAAAGTTTGTGCTTTATATTCTTTAGGCCTTGTTTTGATTGTAAGAAAAACCTTTATGATGGAAAACTTTTTCTTGGGAAAAAATTTCTTTCCAAATGTATGTGGGGAAATAATATGGTTGTGGTTAATTTAGAGGACTATTATAAAAAATTGAACGTCCCTCTAGGTAAAAGGTTAATATGGTTGGTTCAAGTTATATTTTTTGGTGTGTAAAAAACAAGTAACTTTTAGAAATGTTTTTCCTTTCTAAACTTTTTTCATAAAATTCCTGCAATCCTAACAAGGCCTAAGATACTTCTGTTATTCTTTAGCATTCCAAAGACCTGACATTTGGGACGTTAGTAATTGTAGCATGAATTATTACTTTATATTCCGATCTTAGGCAACTAAGTTTGAAAAAAACACAAGCGTTAACATAAACTCAAGTTGTGTGGTTTTCCGATCTTAGCCACTGTCATGGTCGGATTCCGAGCATGACAGTGGCTCGGAATATATATATATAGAGAGAGAGAGAGAGGGGGGAAAGTGTTTCTGACCGCAAGCTCAGATAAGCTTATCTAACCTTGAGCTTAAAATCTCACGTGGGCCACATTTTTTGGGGTGATCCAAAGCATTTATTTCAAAGGCCCTTACATGGATAGGGTGCCTACAAAAAATCAGGTCCATAGAATTCCTAACTCTTCCATTTGTTGAGGGAAAAAGTGGGCAGATCTGTGGAGAAACAGTATATGTCCATGTTTTCCTCCCTTTTAGATGGGTGAGGATGAGCCTATGGACCTAATTTTTTGTAGGCACCCTATCCATCTAAAGGCCTTTCAAATGAATGCTTTGGATCACCCAAAAAATGTGGGCCCACATGACCTTTTGACGCTCCAGCCCAGATAAGCTATCTGAGCTCGAGCTCGAAACACTTTACTCTATATATATATATATATATATATAAGAGGATCGTTCAATGATCCAAACCTTTTGATTTGTGGTGCTCATTTGTGGAAAAACGGACAATTGGATGATCCCAACCTTTAATTATTAGGTGGACCTACTATTTTGAAACTTATATTTTGATGGGTGGGGTCCACCATTTTAGACCCATGGATAGCATTGTCCAGGATTACTGGTATATATATAGGGAGAGGGAGAGCATCATTCCCAAGAAATCCAAGCAAAGAGTTCCACTTTTGTTGTGGATGGCTTGGATATCATATTGAGGAGACAAGGGTGACACATCACCAGACATGCAATTATTAGCCAATAGACATCTCTGAGAGTCTCTTGGGATAGCGATGTAGATCATCTAGCCCTTCAAAGGCCTAATGATCTAGATTTATCAAAGGCTGAAAGCTTCAAAGACGATATTAGATCAATTCGGCACCAATCCATCGGATCGAGTGTCAGATAACATGGATCATCGATCAACCCCGAGATATTGCCCGATCATTGTATCCATAGGCCGATCACCCCAGATTATCCTTAGATCATAATGGCAACCAAATCAACGACGCTCATTGATCACAATGTTTCAAGAGTTTCTTTTTTACTATTTTTTTATTTTTGTTTTGAATGAAATTTATTTAGGTTGGTCGTCCAGGTTTGCTATGTTTTACTCAAGTTTAGAAATTTTAGGACTTTTGAGAGTTTCCAGGAATTTTAGAAATTTTAAGAAAGTTAAGAAAATTTAGGGATTTTGAGTATTTTTAGGAACTTTAGGAAATTGAAGTATTTAAGTAATTTAGAGTGGATGGAAATTTGGAGATTTATTATGAAGTTTATTTACTTTTTTTAGTTCAGTTAAAATAGGAAACTTGCAATGCGAAAGTTTATAAATTTCTATGCAAAGATGTAAACGAATTTAGGCCAACTTGAATACTAGATCATTATTGTCATTGAATCTAACTACTATGCTACAATAATACAATAGATATAAGATCCTACAATGCTAAGTTTGGTACATTGAATGAATATAAAGAATGATCAGATACTATAATATTTTTTCCTGTTTTTATATATTACCAATGTCATTAGTTGCATTTGGTATTGATTAAGTGGCTTTTAAGGTTTCGTGTTAATTTTCTATTCTTTTCCTAGAAAAATTGTTTCATGAAATTGGCATGTTGTAGCTAATAAGTATGAGAAATTTTATTTGGTTTTGTAGTATTACTATGATCCTGTCTCTCATCAAAGATTCCGATCAAAGAAAGAGGCTTTGGATTTTCTGAAAATAAGTGTTGTCCAGAGACTTAGGCCTGAATCTGTGGATAGCCACACTGTGAGTTTGGTTTTAAATTTTGGTTTCGGGGGTAATTTCGCTCCTCACCGAAACCTAAAGTTTAGCCGATATCCCGAAATTTCGGTCGAAATTCGGTAATGGCGTTTGAAATATCAGTTTTTTGGGCTGAAATTTCTGCCAAAATTTCGGTAATTTCGGCTGAAATTATGTAAAGAAATAAAAAATTAATATTTTATCAACAATTTCACCTAAATTTCCTAAATTTGGTAAATTTCGGCAATTTCTGTTTCGGAACATTTTGGTTTCGTTCCTCAACAAAATCCAAAATTTGGCCGAAATTCAAAACCTTGGTTGTGAATTCTAGAATTTACTTCCTGGCAAGTTAAAGATCTATTAGAAACCAGTATTTCATTGCTAACCTTACCTATATGCTAATGTTCATTTTCAGTCTTCTGGAAGCTCTCGACATCATAAGGAAGGTGTTTCTCGTCCTAATGTGAAGAAGGCTACGAAGTTCAATTATGATGACACTCCTGAGACAGTGACATGGACTCTCACTAATCCTGCTGAAGGATCATGGACCCCATTTATTGGTGAAGAAATGGTCTCTGAGTCTACAAAGAAAGAATGGGAAGCGGCCTTTGAGCACCTTATCGGCGGTCCCAATTGATTACGAGAGTAATTTCATACTGTCATGTTCTTTCTGTGATCTAATCAGCACTTTGTTTTTTTGAGTTATATGCTCTAAATCCTTCTTTGGAGGTTTTTTCCTTGTTTGATTATCAGATATTGTCTCTTTTACAAATGATGACGACACACATTTTGGCATGCATTTTTTGAATTAGCAATTAGTTCTTAAAACTTCCCTTTAGTGAAACAGCTCCATTAATTATCATTGGCTTCTTTGTTGGGCCTTTGGGCCCACATGAGTAGCCAACAACATATCAATTGGAAAACATTTTACTAAGGAACCCAAACTTGATGCAAATAAAGTTATTTTGTTTTTATTTTATGTTCCGTCACCTCAGCTTTTCGATCAGGACTATTAATTTTTGATACAATCCCAAGATAGTATTGATCATCTCGAGGCCAAACCTCAAAGCAGTTTCTTCTAAGATCTGCTAGGGAACGGATGGTGGATTATTGATAATCAGTTGATTAATTTTGTCCACTTTGTGCAATGGTTTGTTGGGTAATTGTCTATACATCGAATAATCTATGTATTTTTCAGACCTGGTGATTCCTCTTCCTAAAGGCTCAAAGAGAGAAGACAGATGAGACACTACTAGCAAGGTGTGGTAAAAGTTCATGTTGAGAGAAATATGTAGGGTGGAGAATCAAAAATGAGGAACAAGAGCTAAAAGATAGTGCCCAACTAGAAGCCCTCTTGACAATGAACTACATTTAAAAAAGGCTACTAATATCCGCACTACTATGTTTTGGTAATTGCACTAATCTCTCTATCTCAACATGAACAGGAGAGTAACTAACTAGTGCTAGTGGGCCCACTGGTAGAAGCAAATAAGGATGCTATTTTTCTTGCTCAGTGTGAATCCCCTGACCATTTCAACTCACACAATGAGACATTCAGACGGGCAAATAGCCCTAGGGCAGCAACTTGGGTCGGGTTTTACCCGACCTGCATCGACCCAACCCGAACATAACATGGGTAGGGTTAAGAAATCATGGGTATGGGGTAGGGTTGGGTTTTAAATTGAACCAATCTTGGGGAGGACAGGTAGGGGTGGTTATTCGGTTATAACCGAACCAAAATAACCGAAATTTGATAGCCGCAATAATTTCGGTTATCAAATTTTGGTAACCGAAACCGAACCGAAATTTTTAAAAACCAAACCGAAACCGAACCGATTAAAAATTCGGTTATTCGGTTATAACCGAATAAACCGAATAACCGAATAGTGGGAGAAAAAGAGGGAAAAAAGCTAAATCTTTGTTTCGATCGGAGGGCTAGGATCATCCAATTGAAATGATTTTTTGAGTACAACCTAATTAAGTTGTGATCAATCAAATGGACGGTTTTGATCATCCTTTGGAGTGCCCATATCACACTTTTTTTTGAAAAAATAATGGTTTTTATCATTATTTCGGTTATCCGAATTTTTTTTGGAGATAACCGAAACCGAAACCGAATAACCGAATTGCCAAAAAAAAAAAACCGAAACCGAACCGACCGAACCAATTCGGTTCGGTTCGGTTATTCGGTTTTAACCGAATAACGAACACCCCTAAGGACAGGGTTCTCAAAAAAACCTGAAACCCGACTGACTCATATGTGTGAACTACTGTGACTTTCTTAAATATCTCATGAATAACATAGAAAATTAGTTTCCCATACAATTGTTTTTAGGGAAATGGTTTTCGCACTCCAATACGTTGATATGTCATGAATGCTTATTGTTGTTTTGTATTTAATTGGCATTGTCAAAGCTTCTAGAGAACTGCAAATAACCTTTTGGCAGCCCTTTGAACGGTAAAAGACAAGAAGCTTCCGCCACATATCAAAAGAGTGGATAGTATTTGGTGTGAAGATTTCTTTTTTCTTTTTTTATAATCTTTAAAATTAGTCAAATCCTACAAAAAAAAATAAAAACCTGACCCGACCCGAGACACCATCTTGGGTAGGGTCGGGTCTACGAACCTCGGGTTTCCTTGTAAAAAGAAAATCAGACCCGACCCGATTCGAGATAATTCTCGAGTAGTGTAGGCTTTTGGAAAACCCGACCTGCCCGACCCAAGTTGCACCCGTAAACAGCCGGGCCAAAAATCCTAACATAAATTAAGACCCTGGCCATTTTTAATAATGGCACTCCTCACTTTCGTTTCTTCATTTGTGGGGCCACCGTGTTGGCTTCTGTTTCCTGATTCTTTTTTCTGGTTTTCTCTGCTGCCATTCTTTATGCTAGCACGGAAAAGCTGGGTTTCTTGTTCAAAGTGAAGGAATTGGATTCTCCATTGATTCGTATTGGAAATCTCATTGTGCTCTCATCAGTTATGTGAGCTCTGCATATGAATCGAGATACCAAACTGGGTTTCCATTACTATCTGAGCCAATGAAAATGGCAATTGCTGCTCCACCTTCTAAAATTAATTAGCCTGCAATGGTGGTCGAATCCTTCAACCTCATCTTTTAATTCCGGTTCCATGAGTCCAAATATCTCTTCCTTATCCAATACACCAAATAGATAAAACAATGAGTGAAAATGCCCTGAATGAAAATAGTGTGAAAACGGTATTCTCAACCACTCCATTTCCGAAAAAAAGGTCTCATGAACGTACAAAATAAGAATGTCATTCCCACAAGTCACTCCCACAATCTTCTCTTTCTTCTTTGCCACACTTCTCTTCCTTCATGGTATCAGAGAAGGGAACAACCTCCCCTTTGGATGTCTTCTGTGGTTCCGGATAAAATTGTGCTCTTTCATTGATCCAAATCTTGCTTCTTTTACCTACCAAAGGCGAGATGAAAAGAAACCTGCTTCTTTTCTAAATCGTTTTATCTATGAGTCCTAGGGATTGCAGGATGCAAGATTTTTCTACATTCTGAACAACGATTTGCTATCCTCTTTGGAGTCAAATGAAAATGGGTGGGGAAGGTTTTTAAATCGCAAGTAGTCATAAACCTTTTTACCAACATTTAACTAGAGATTTTATATGCTGTTCCCCAAAGTCATTTCCAAAGGATGATCCTAACCCTCTCATCTATGGAGGGAGTCCACATTATAAAAACCTCTATGGATCGGGAGGGTTAGGATCATCCTATGGAAATGATTTTCTGGGCACAACCTATTTACGTTGTAACCCGACAAGCGAACGGTTTTGATCATCCAATGTAGTGGGTACAGTACTTTTTGAAAAAATACAGAAGTATACAGCCACACATCATATAATTTCTCATGTAAGCTATACAACCTCTCTCTCTCTCTCTCTCTCTCTCTCTCTCTCTCTC
Source organism: Tasmannia lanceolata (assembly GCF_043159265.1). NCBI lineage: Eukaryota > Viridiplantae > Streptophyta > Magnoliopsida > Canellales > Winteraceae > Tasmannia > Tasmannia lanceolata. Next base: position 26,900,343 of record NW_027518684.1, on the reverse strand, counting down.
TCTCTCTCAACGGCTTAAAGGCATACAAGAACATCTTTTTTTTATCACGCTTTATCAACAGTAATCATTCAACAGAGGGTGGGACCAAGGTAAATTAGATCGGACTTGGTATCGGCCATGGTTTCAAATTTCGGTTTCGGAATGCATTTCGGTCCTCAACGAAACCAAAATTTTGAAATCCAACCAAATCATTCAAAATAATATTTTTATCAAATACAAAATTTCGGTCAACTGGTTTGGAACAGAGGCTTAGTTGCCGTTGATCGCGATCCTTGTCTCTAGAGTTGGTGATCCGAGATATACACTTTGTCCAACCCTTTTATACGCTTAAAAAGATCCAAAGAACACTCCAATAATTGTATTTGGAAGTTTCCAATGTGAGGACTCCTACCTTTAGTTAGTTTCTGATTCTCACCTATGGCTTGTTTTTCCCTTACCTTCTAAATTGTATTTAATTCTAATATTGATTTCTTGCAAGCCAAGCAATGCTAAATTACACAATGGAGATCCTTCAAGATCAATCTAGAAGTCTTCTCACATAGGAAACAGCTTTTATGAATGATTTTCGTCCAAAAAGGGATGCCCTACGTTTGAGCTCATTTTTTACCTATTTAGAGGCTGATTCAAGAAAAGTCATAAACTAGAAATTTGTAGATCTTTTCGAGACGTTGGAAACAAGTGTAATAGTACATTTGTTAGACAAAAAGATAAAACGTTATGACAGTTTTAGTAACCTGATCATACAAGCCCTTTCTAATTATAACTCTTCCTTTCTTTATTATTTTTCTAAAACAATTTTGAAGTCACCAATCACCTCATCAAGATTGGGTGCCCAACTCATGTGGGTCAGCCATGTGGGGTGCCCACCATGGTGGTCGACCCATATTGGTGAACCCACATGAGCTCCATCTTTGCGGGCTTTAGCCCAATGGGCCATTTCACACGGGTTTCAGGTTTTTTCGTAAAATTCAATAAAAAAATTCTAAATTCAACATTCTATATATAGACCCAACCCATTTGACATTTATGGTGCATCCCTAACACATGATCGAACCATCTTTTTTTGGAAAATAACTTTTCAGACCAAGATGCCTCTATTTGACTATTACACATCCAAATGCGACCAAAATACTCTCAAATTGGTTCATCCCTAAAGGGAAAAATAAAAAAAATTGAAAGTCTTTGTGGTCAAACTTCAATAATAGAAACTTTTAAAGTTTGGTCCTTTCGGTAAGCAATATCAAACAGGATCATTTGGTATCCCCTAAAATTGCCCAAAATGCCCTAAACACTCAGAATTTCCAAATTAAGCGAATCCCTTGAAAAATTCTAAATTTAGCAGGTTTTCCAAAATTCAGGAAATCATTCATAATCTCTCAGACACCTTTCGAGGATCAAAAGAATTACACAAGAAAAGACCAAACTACCCCGAGGTGCAAGAATTTGGCGAGACTAAAGAAAACCCCGAAAATTCTAAAAATACCAGGTTTTTTCACTTGCTTGGAAACTTGAATTTTTATTTTCTAGATACCATTTGAACACCCTAGAAATATTTAGGATCGCGAATCAACTTTAGAATTCTTTCAACGAGGCGAAATCTACCCTAAAATGCACAGATGCCTAATCCTAGGTGGATTACGGACTCAAAAAGTGACAAACTACCGAATCTTTTACGTTTTTTAAAGTGTAGCAAAATGAGGGTGTCTATAGATGCCCCTCTTTGGTAGAGATGGCGTAGTCATCAAATGCCAAAGCAAAAGTGACAGAAACATTTTGCTTAGCTTTAATCAACAAAAATATTCACTACTCGTAATGCAACATAAATGCTTTCTAATGCAAGACCCTAGATGAAGTCCTAGAATTAAAGTTATTTACCTTGAACACCCTGAGTTTGGTGGCTCAGAATAAATAGAGAAATGAATTCAATTTAAGAGCGAAAATCACGCAACTTAGAATGAAAAATAATCCCGATGCGGCGCCATTCACAAACGGGCAATGAGAGAATGAGATATCATTTTCAAATGGATTCTGAAGAGAAGGAACAAAGATCATTCTCAAACAATTTTTAGAAGAAAATGAGACACCGTTCACAAGCAGGCTCAAGGAGGATAAGAGACCATTCAGAAATGGACTTGGAAAATGAGACACCGTTCACCAACAAGCTCAAAGACGATATGGGGCCATTCACAAATGGACTCGAAAAATGAGACACCGTTCACAAACGGCCTCAAGGAGGATATGAGACCATTTGCAAATGGACTTCGACAATGAGACACCGTTCACAAACGGGCTCAAAGAGGATAAGAGATCATTCACAAATGGACTCGAAAAATGAGACACCGTTCACTGGTCCAAGAAGGACATGAGACCATTCACAAATGGACTCGGAAAATGAGATACCGTTCACAAACGGGCTCAAAGAGGATAAGAGACATTCACAAATGGACTCGGACAATGAGGCACCATTCACAAATGGCCTCAAGGAGGATAGGAGACCATTCACAAATGGATTCCGAAAATGAGATACCGTTCACAAACGGGCTCGAGGAGGATATGAGACCATTCACAAATTGATTCGAAGATAAGAGACCATTCCCAAATTGATTCGAAAAATGTGATACCGTTCACAAACGAGCTCGAAGAATTTTAAGAGACCATTCCCAACTGGACTCGAAAAATGAGACACTGTTCCCAAACGGGCTCAAAGAAACGAGATAGCTTCGATTGATGAATTCAACAACGATGAATTTAGAGATTTTTCATGAATTTGAATTTGACGTAAGATTGGATTTGATGAATTTTAGATTTTTTGAAATCAGGGATAATAGAGATTGTGCCCGATAAAGATATTGGAAACTAAGACTTTGAGGAATGACGAGACGACAAACCTTAGGAACGAAGAAGCATGACTAACGAGAATGGTTTAGGAACACTTTCATGAAACTTCAACAAGATTTTTTGCAAAGAGACTGTTGGTCTTTGTCTTCTGGGAATTTGATAACTGAAACCTTGATCTAAATTCCTGAAGTTAGTAATCTAGAACAACGACTCTCTTGGATACTAACACGGCTCTCTTGGATACTAACATGAAAAAGTGGGATTTGCCTCTTGACAAATGTTTAGATAAACATTTCTTGACCAGGATAGTATTTAACTAACTGGAAGGAAATTCTGAATTTTAATGGTTCATCTTTCTGAGAAATTGGCTCAACCACCATTGCATCTGAGGCTCTTCCAAGCTTAAGGTGCCTTCCTGGGGTATGATCTTCTAAAAGGAACTGGGCTTTCTGATGTTTCTACTTCTGAATTCTTCTGAGCTGATCTTCTTTGAAATGAAGGTGTTTGACTAGATTCTCGAGCTCTTTCAGGTACAATCACAGGGAGCTGACGAGGTCCGGCCTCACTCACCGAGATAGTCCCATCATTTGAACACAAGGACAACGATTGACTCTTTCTAAAGAGAAAACTCAGATAAAAGGCACCACTCAAAGGATTGAAGAGCTCTGAATGAGTGAACTTAGAATAACAAAGATTGACTAACTATACTGACAAATAGAGTGATGCTTCTGACTTAGTTAATATTTTGTTTGGTAAGTCTATCCTTTCGAGGAATAGTTTCTCAATTAGTAAACACTAGACTTCTTCCTTAAAACAGTAATGCCTCAATAATTTAATTACGACTCCTAAGATTGCTTAGCTTCAATGCCCCCAGTTTTTAGGATGGCACTTGAATTTGCCTGAACTTCTGTTGATCTTCAGTCTTGATACCGGCTGTAGCCTTCTTATAATGATTCATTTACCGTGACCAAGTAACCTCTTAGGGGTTTTTAACATGGCGGACCGTGTTAGCCTTTACTTTTGCCTAAACCACCTTTCTAGGTTTTCGATCCAGCAGGCTATCCCCTTAGCTTTTGCCAAAGGCGCCCTTTCGGGTTTTCAACTTAGCATGGGAATGATCTTAAATTTTGCCTAGACCGCCATTTCAAGTTTTCAGTCTAGCAGATCTTCAAACTCCGTTCTTTTTTTTTTCTTTTTCCATTTTTGTGTTTCGGAACCTAGATCATTAATTCTGAACACCGGAAGGACTTTATAGGTAGGATAGGGCTTTTCAAAGAATGGCTTAAGGTTCAACAAAGATTTCGACCGAATCTGTGAACTGGTTGCCTACGTATCCCAGGGTAAGAATCAGGTCGTGCGTAGTTCAGGGCGAATGCCCCTAGTTTGAAGGTAAATTGATTCTTTTTTATTCTTTTTGGAACAATTGAACTTTCTTCTCTGATTGATTGACTTTCTTCTTCTTTTTTTGAACAATTAACCTTTTTTATCTAACTAATTGACTTTTTTTCTTCTTCTTTTTGGAACGATTGAACTTTTTCTTTTGAAACGAACCACCGAACTCGGTTTGACCAAGCTACCTATGTACCCCAGCGTAGGGATCAGGTCTCGCGTAGTTCAGGGCGAATGCCCCTAGTTTGATTGGTTTTTAAGAAAATTTCATTCAGGCTCAAAGGGTTTGCAAACCAGTATTCTTTTGACGCTGAGTTATGATTTTGGGATTTATTCAGCCAAAGAAGGCCTCCCGATGTTCAGATTGGGAATCGATCTAAGTTACTAGAGTCCCTCTGATACTTATTATTATTTTTATTTTTATTATTTTTTCATGGAGTTTGACGGCATTTCCCGGTAAGAGATTATGATTCTTCTTCCTTCTGGATATTGATATGTACTTTGACTTTGAGAGTGCATACTGGTTTTTGGACATCCTTTCATCCTTGAATCGGTGACTCTTGATATTTGATGATCGCTCTGAGATGATTGCTCTTGCACTTTTCATATTGAATTCGATGGCTTTAAATTATCACTGGTGAAACAAGTGACCAGGGCTATTGACTGGAGATACGGAAGTTGTTTCCAATCCATGCCCCTTGTATAGCATGTGACATTTACTTCATTCTTTCTTGAACCTTCTATCTAAGTCTTTTTCCTGGCATTAATGGTAGCGCTTACTGGACCATCTCTTTATTTTTGAAATAAGTTTATCAATTTCTCACACTCTTCAGAGGGTAATGTATTTTCAATCGGCATTCACTGAATCAAAGTTTCAGTGCCAATGTTTATCACTTCAATTTCATCTTTGAAAGGTTGGGATTGGCGCTCCTCTTGTTCAAATAATTGTTGTGACTCAAGTGGAGTTTCGTCAATTTCGTCCTCATTTGAGGAGGGAGTCTTACTTTAAGATCATAAGCATACTTAAGAAACAGACACAAATGAACTATTGGGACTGAAATTTTATTTAAAGAAAAAGCTATTGCATCTGACGACCTATCCTGAACATGCTTAGGATTCACAACTCTAAATAAAAAGAAAACCAAAATATAGCTTGCCTGGACTAGGCTTAGACCTTGCACTGTAAGACCGGACTCAACAATTGTACTAACCATGATGACTGACTCAACATAAAATAGTAAATAACTAAAACTTTAACCGCTGCAACTGTCTAGCTTTGGAGGCTCGGCGAAGGCTGGTTCACATCAGGATAGCAGCTACTAGAACATCTTCACTGTCTGTATCTTCTTCTTCTTCAAAAGGATCTGACCCAGATGTTCAGAGGTTGGTTATAAGGCACAAATAAGAATGAGAGGATCAAAATTTAGGTCTCCTATGGTTATAGCATTGACAGCAGCAGCATGGTTTGCATGACCAGGTAATGGGTTATTAGTAGCATTGGGTCTTGGCTGGAATACAAGGCCTTTATTGTCGAGCAACCTCTGGATTCTCAATTTTAGGGCAATGCAATTATCAGTGAGATGGCCGGAATTTCTATGGTATTCGCAGTGTTGGTCTGCTCTCCAATTTGCTGGTAAAGGATTAGGGGGAGCTCTAATGCCAGGTAGGGTAATACGACATGAGGCTAGGCACTGCCTGAGTATCTCTGATGGTGGAAGAGGGAGAGGGGTGAATTCTGTCTGGGTCGAGGTGCGACCCTTGTTAGATTGTATCCGAATGCCATGGAGTTTTGCGACTGTTAATTCTTGATACATTTCTTATCTCGGGTATCTGAGCTAGTGTAGGTCCCTTAATATCTTTTGAAGGAAAATGGCCCCTATTATAAGTCCCATATGCCGTGGTCTTTTTTAGTTCTTGACCTGTGGAGATCGGGCTTGCAGCATTCACAGCGTATTGATGATTCTGATAATATTCCATGGTTCTGGCGGCAAGGGATCGAGGAATCCATCTGGCAACACTACGTTCAATTTTCCTTCGTCATCTAAATCACTGTCACTGCTGCTGCTACCACTGAGTTCAATTATCGGATCTGGCTTGGAAAACCCGAATCTCTGATTTCCTACATCTGACATTTCTTGTTCCATACTCAACCACTCCAAATCATCGGATCGTGGGATTGAGAGATTGATGAATTCCCTTCTTGGTTTCTTGAATGACTCTCTGTGATCATGTTCATGGGTCAGAGACTTGAGTGGTTCTTTTGAGCTTTGACCGTCCGGATTCCATATAACGAAACTTCGTGCTCTATCATCCTGGTATTCAGAGTCCTGAGGTTGGGAATAATTTGTCGGCATTTGCTGCTTCACTTGATGAACTTCTTGTGTTAACGTGGTCACTTGTCTAGAGAGATTCGCAATCAGTTCTTCAAAACCCATAACCATGGAACTTTGAGAATGCCATATGCCATGGAGAAGCTAGGACTTTTGCCCTTAGAAGCAACAGTGGTTGGACCAAATTTCTCAGTCAGTTGAGCTTTGATGAATTGATTTTCTTTCTTCAATTCCTTCATCTGCTGGACGAGCTGAGTCAAGGCTTCCATGATGTAAGAGAGCTGGGAATTTTTCATGAGTATGGAAGGAGAGGATTAGAGACACTTCCAAAGAAGATGGGGAATTAGCTTCCTCACTGACCATGAATAGATTTAAACCTAAGAAGCTTACCTAGATTTTCAGTTGTGAACAGTCCTGACATGGAAACAATAAGAACGGTGTATGAGCTTGACATTCAAGGGGGGCTTTCTACTTGATGAGTGAAAGATGATTATGGGCTAAATAAGCAATTGGAATGACAGAATGAATCCTATAATGACTGAGGTATGATGACACGACTGCGCAAGGGAATGCCCCTAGTTTAAGGATCATGAGAATGGACTTTGAGGGACTTGGCAAAGCAATCTTGTAAAAAGGTTACCCCTAGAATAAGAAGAGACCAAGGGTACAAGTATAATTAGATCATCAAGATTGCACAATCAAATGATTGAGACACAATTCCTGCTAATTGAGAAAGCGAATGAAGACATAATCGAATCAAACCAGAGGCGAATGATAGACACATGATCAAAAGATTAGATGAGATTGCACGAGATTGCTTTCAATGGGTAGATCAAGAAGAGACTAATCCTATGAGATCATTGGAAAGATGGGATTTATATCTTAATTCCATAGGGAAATTTTTTTTTTAATCTTTTTATATTTTAACAAGGGTTACCTGAAGGACCAACTCTTGACTTTTGTTTGTGGAGAAAGAATCTCCCCTCTTGACTTTGTTTGTGTACCTAATGACCGATCGTAGCTATTGGAAGATGGACTACGGCCTAATCTAGACACAAATGGGTAGGATATCCTAAACTAGGCTCACACACATGGTGGACATGTGTTCGTATACTATATGCATGTGTGGGTTAATCAAGGGGTAAGGCCAAGAGTTCCCTTAGCTTGAATTCGTATTCGATATACTGTACCGGTGTCCGACGTATCAGTACGTGATCTAACGAATCTGTTTATGCACCATAAAGGTACTATGCTAAGGGTGGAATGCTACTCTAGCACAGAGACATCAGGTGATGAAATCCCCGTCAACCATGCTAGATAACACTCCGGGTTCCTAAAAAGACGTGTGTGCATGTGAGATGCAAAGGTTTAGACGCAAGTGATGTAAGTGTGTGCAATATGTTTGCGCAATCTATGATGCCTTCAGGTTTTGTTAGATTAAGTTTGAGTATGATGTGATGAGAAAATAAAGCAAGACAAACAAACTTATCTAGCAAACATATAAGATAGAGTTTTCATGAGCCAATTAAAATAGATTCAAATGAGTTATCCTTTGAAATTTTAATGAAGTTAGGTGGTCCACAGCAGAGTCGCCAGTCTGTGGGACCTGATCCCATGAGAGGGTCACGAGCGCACGAGCCGCCATTCTCTCTCTTGGTCTCTCGTACCCACACGATTGGCGCGTGTCTTTTTATTATTATTATTGATTACCCAACCAAGCCGGCAACAACCAAGCCATAGGGTTCAAACAAACGTGCAAACCAGTACCCACAAGCGTAGGGGTAAGCCGCCGAGCCTAGCAAGCTGTGATTTAATTCATCATTTCCGTGAACTTGGGATCACTAAAAGAATTCAAATTTCACACAAAGGAGAATGACAGAGTCGCCACCTGGATGAGGGATCTAGGACAAATAAATAACCAGAAATCTATACTCATTACCTAGTTACGAGAATGGAAGGTATGAGGAGTTACCACCACATGCACCATCCTCGCCCGATAATCCGGTCTTTGATTCCAAAAGTTAACTCTCTTGAATTTCTTTTAAATGGCTCATTTAACTCTATTGATGTGCGAACTACGTGACATACATCCTAAAATCTAATTTTAATGTAATTCTTAAATGTGTATCTTGATTTTCTTAATTTGTTTGAATTCAATATAAGTGAAAGTTGTCCTAAAATTCTAATTTCATCAAAAGTTCTAAGTGATTTAATTACTTTTAATTCAAGGATTAATATACAAAACCCCACCACTTATGTGTGGAGCCGACTCAAGCTTGGTATGCCACTCAAGTATCTAAGTTGCCTACATATCCCAGCCTCACTGGAATCAGAGTCGATCGTAGTTCGGTGCACCTGAACTAAGCTACTTATGCCTAACTCGTCTAGGACACCGATCTAGACTGGATTGATCGTTTTAACAGTTTAAGAGAAATTATTTAATTCAAGTTGAAAATTTTATTATTCCTAGTACTTCATCTAAGATGCTATATGGTCCTATCTAAGTGTAAGTCGTCCCTTAGACTAATGCATGTTAACCTACATCCTAGGTAACTAGGTTTGTCCTAAGGAAAAATTGGGTGACTACTGTAACTAGATCTATGGCACGGTTGTTATCCATAGCAAACGGCCATAATGAGGCTGAACTCCTAACTTTAAGAATCCCTAAAACCTAGGACACAACGTGACGTAAGTGTTCCTAAGGGGCCCTAAAAGGTTCCTACGAGAGGAGACTGCAATCTAACATCTCCTAAAACTTTGATTAAGTTAATTCAATTTGTTGATATTGGTGATTTTTAGATTGACTGATGTTTTATTTTCAAGGATTTTCGATTCCTAAATATCTAAGGGATACCAAAGGTTCTATGGTTTCCCAGTTTCGGCCTCGAATCGCAACCATGGATGGGAATCGCGCTTTCAACCCTTGTATAATTTAGCACTTAAGTTATAGTATCTTATTCCCTGGCGTGTTTCTTAGGATTTCCATGAACAGTGCTCTCAGAGCCAATATCATACTATAATTTACGCACTCTAATTATGCAGGATTAATCGCAATTAGTATAGAATTGTGGTTGCGATCTCGGCAATTAGACTATCGCGGTATAGCAAATTTACATGGAGATCTATGAACCCTAAGATTTCTGTTTTAAACAAGTTAGGAATTAAATTTATGATGTAAAGTTAAGATTTTTTGGAGGTGTTTACTGACTCTTGTGTTGATTGGCTATTAAATTATGTTTTATTAACATTAAGACCAGATTGCTAGGATCACACAGATCCCTAAGCAGTCGAACTCCAAATCAATTGAAACTTTTTCAGTAACAAGATATGGATGATTGTGGCTTACTGAAATATTTTCATGAATTTTCATTAAGATTTGATATCAATCTCCAATTTGTTAAAATTCAAATGAGTTCATAGGTTAACACAGTATCTTATAGCATATCAATTTCTAATTAATCCAAACTTTCACAGAATAGCGATATAGATGAGTATAGCTCACTGGAAAAATTTTATGGATTATCATTAAGATTTGATATCAATTTCTGATTTCTTAAAATTCAAATCAGTTCATAGATTAAGCCATGTGGGGCATCAGCCATGTGGGGCACCCACCATGGTGGTCGACCCATATGGGTGAACCCACATGAGCTCCATCTTTGTGAGCTTTAGCCCAATGGGCCATTTCACACGGGTTTCGGGCTTTTCTGTAAAATTCAATAAAATCTTTCTAAATTCAACATTCTGTATATGGACCCAACCCATTTGACATTTATGGTGCATCCCTAACACATTATCGAACCATCGTTTATTGAAAAATAACTTTTCGGACCAAAATGCCCCTATTTGACCATTACACATCCAAATGCGACAAAAATACCTTCAAATTGGTTCACCTCTAAAGGGAAAAATAAAGAAAATGGAAAGTCTTTGTGGTCAAACTTCAAAAATAGAAACTTTTAAGGTTTGGTCCTTTCGGTGAGCAATATCAAACAGGATCATTTGATATCCCCTGAAAATACCCAAAATGCCCTTAACACTCAGAATTTCTAAATTAGGCGAAACCCCTGAGAAATTCTAGATTTAGCAGGTTTTCCAAAATTACACAGGAAAAGACCAAATTACCCCGAGGTGCAAGAATTTGGCGAGACTAGGGAAAACCCCGAAAATTCTAAAAATAGTAGGTTTTTTCACTTCCTAGGAAACTTGAATTTTCATCTTCTAGATACCATTGGAACACCCTAGAAACCTTTAGGATCGCGAATCAACTTCAGAATTCCTTCAACGAGGCGAAATCTACCCTAAAATGCACAGATGCCTAATCCTAGGTGGAATACGGACTCGAAACTTGACAAACTACCGAATCTTTTGCTTTTTTTTAAAGTGTAGCAAAATGGTGGTGTCTACAATACCCTGCTTGGTAAATGAATCATTACTAAAGTTGCTCTTGATAGACTTTCTATGATTTCTCAAGGATCCACCGGGGGCTGCTATACGGGAAATGGGCACAATAATCTCCAAACCAATAATGAATTCAACCTCAATTGAACATTACAGGAAGAAATATGGTTGATCAAATACCTAGCACAAACGGAATAGAACTTTATCTTGTGAGAGTACAAGCTACACTGTTCTAAGATCCCAAGCATAACAAACCCACATCAAAATACGTCTGACCTAGATTATATGGTAACCTAAATATATCATGTATGTATAATCACATAATCACCATATAATCAATCCAGAACATTTGATAATTTCCACTAATTCAGACCAAATCGGTTGATACCCTAAATAGGTCGAATTCCAAGCCACTCAATGATTAAAACAAAGTAGGTTTACATCATTAGATAAGCAGTCAGACATATTCACGTTTTTAGAGTTGAACCTTGAGAACAATTCTCAATCATTTGAAAACAATATTCACGACAGCAATACAAGTGATTCCTTACTGAATTTGGGTGCCCAAGAAGATGGTGTAGAGAATTTTGAGATAATCAACTAAAATGAGGATCCTATCAATACCTTAAAATGAAATAATGCAAACATAAAAAATATGACAATACAATGCCGGCCATCTGCATCTTGCTCAAAGAAATAACATCACCATGGCCCAAAGTATTATCAATGACAAACTTCTTTAGAAAATTTAACCAAGCAAGTTCTGAAGACAACCAAGTGTTGTACATTACATCATTTTGTTTTGGGCGAATGTCCTTTAACTAAACGGAAGTGGTAACAAATGTATGACCATCACTAAAGTGTAAGCTACCCCGCCTAACCAATCACCAAGGCATTTAACATGTGACAAGACATATATTTGGACACAGATTATTCATCAAAGAGCAGACAAATTTCATGACTTTGGGAAATCTTTCAATAAACATCAGTCACTGATTGATGATCCTCATAAAATTGAGCAAAATAAGCTACAAGACAAATGAAATATGACAGAGCCAGTGCTTGAAAGGTGGATACTTTGTAAAGATAAACTGAAAGATGTAAGTACTTCAAGATAGTGATTTTAATCAGCAACAATTAATGACCATCACTCAGCCAGGTAAAATAATTTGCAGACGCATGTGATATATAAGCATGCAACATCTTGTATGTGCTATGGCAAAGTGATGGTTATTGAACTTGTATGAACGCAGGATCCATGAAACCCGAAGTAACACTCTCATTCATTAAGGTATGAAACTTAGAAAATTCTGAAACAAAGCTTCCTTAAGACTCCGTGACGAAAATGTAAAGATTGGGCTCATGCCATTATGGAGATATGATGGTACAATGTCCGAAACCTGTATTTACTTTAACGAAATGATTTCATCATTGTTCAAGAAGCAAACCATGGGGAAAATAACAGCGACATCAGTGGGAAATTATTTAACTTTGTATCTTTGCAAAGAACCCATGCTATTGAAATCAGGGTCAACTCTCAGGGCTCATATTAGTGATAATAGCATTACAATGACCCCTTTTTTAAATGAACCATAAATACCAATGAAGCAGAACTAAACAGGGACCAGATCCCATCTTAAAATCACTCAAATACTCCTACAACATCAAATATCGAAGTATGACTATGGTCGACAGCAAGACTGTATACCTATGTTTTTTGTTTGATCAAAACACCCATGATAAAAATCTAAAATGTAGGGGTTGACGTTCAAAATCCTATTGAAACCAACATTCACACAAAAATGTCGTAGTGGTACTGATTTTGGAAAACCAAACAACCCACAAGAATGATAAAAGGAAGGAGAATTTACAGGGTAATGGGAGAGACTACCTTGAAAATGCTATGATCCTTTTGATTGTCCTCCGAACAAACCCCAAATTTAGAGCTCTCTCTTCTTCATTCGAGTAGCCAATCTTTACTCCTTGGAATAGCTAGCAGTGATTAGATCTGGGTTTTGGAAATTGTAGAGATTGCCTGAGAAATTGGTTTTGGGCTTGCTGGTGGGAGCAAATGAAATGGGTTCAGAATTTGTTTTTAAAAAAAATGGTCAGATCTGATGGAGGCTGAATTCTCTTTTTCTTCTTCTCAATGTGAGCTTGAGAAACCCTACTCTAAGCTTCCCTTGCAAACATCTCTTATAAAAACACGAAGATATAGATGTGAGGGTAGATGATGGAGGTGATGGAAAATAAAATGGGGTTAGGAGCTATTGGTGGATCAAGGTGAAAATGGTGGTGGAATGGTATGGGTCAGTGGCAAAGGAAGAGAGATGGCTAATGGAAATGGGCTTGGGGAAGAGTGACCGATCGGAATTTGGAGGTGGGAGAGATGGTGATGAAATGATAGAGATGGGGGTTTTGAATAAAACAGGGGATGGGTTTTAGGAGTGGATGAGATGGGTTTGGTAGTGATAGAGAGGAGAAGATGAAGATGGGTTTTTAAATGGGTTTAGGGTAGTGAAAAGGGTTTGAAGAGGGGCTGGTAAAGAGAGTTCTCGGCCGGATTACAGCAAGATTGCCGGAATCAATGGATGAGGGTTTGGTGGCTGGGTTTTGCAGAGATGGCTGATAGTGGAGGTGGTGTTGATGTGGGTTCTGGGTTGGAGATAAAATGGTGGAGATGAAGGTGGTGGTGATGGTGGGTTGAACGGAGAAGATGATGGTGGAGAGGGGTTTTAATGGAGGTGGGTTTGGGGGTATGGATGAGGGTTGAAATGGAGGAGAAGAAGAGAAAGTTTGGTGGAAAAGGGGTTTTAAATGGTGGATATGGAGATTGAGTAGAAGAAATGAGGTTGGGCCGCGGGTTTCCAACGAGGATCACCAGAGAAGAAGATGATGAGGGGCTGCTGGTCTCGGAAAAGGTGGCGGGCCGGAGATGGGGTCGGTGGTGAGAAGATGGTGGTGGTGGGTGATTAGATCGAGCTCTCCAAGACTCTCTTCTTCCTCTTCTTTCCCTTCACTCTGTTAATTTTTGCCCAAAAACGAGAAGCCCCTTTGCAACCCTAATTCGATGGGTTATGTAGAAGGGGAAATGATAAATTTGACCCCCCCATCACCCCTCCTATGGACAGCCCACTCTAGTATACCTCATACATTTTCTCCTTACCAATGGGGTGGTCCAAGGTGAAAAGAGAAATGATATATTCATACCCTCCATTCTTGCTCTAGACAACCCCCTCTTAGTGTATTTAAAATTCTCTTTTTACTCCTAACAGGGGTGACTCGGGTAGGAAAAGGGGGGGGATTTTGTGAGAAATATCTTCTTTTCCTTTTGATCCCAACCCTTCAAATCACCTTTTTGCTCAAGGTTTGGGATCAAAGGGATTCTAACCACCTAAGAAGCTTCCTAGGATTTTCTCCAACTAACCTCAACCCTAAACCTTCCTTAATCAGGATTAAGCCTAATTGTGGCTTGAAAAGAAAGAAAAGAATCTTCCCTATTTGAACTAGCTTTCCAGGCTCCAGCACACCCCCCTTTCTGGCTCCGGCACTACACTACAAACTTCATCCGTTTACTAGGCAATCGCGATGGATTCTGACGAAATTTCATAAGGACCTAAATGAGACCCTAACCTATTCTAGGAACAAATTTGGGACACTAAAACACTAGTTTGATAGGGTTTCTATCCTAACGACGCCATTAGGGTTCGGTCAAGATGGGGTGTCTACATTCACACACTGAACTTGATCATTTACAGAGTAGCCTATGGGCAAGGTTATGGATAAGACTATTATGCCAGTCATGACCCTTTATATGTCCTTAGACCTGAGGTGTCATATTGGTCTGTGGGCCTGCCTTTTGGCTTTGGTCTATTTCACAAAAGTCCCACATTAGGATCACTTACGAGTAGTATTGGGTCTTAGGGTAACCCATGGGATCAATAGGGATGCCCAACAAGGAATCCTCCACCTCTGTTTAAGAGGATAATCATTTACAGTTTACCTCAGCTAAGTGCGTGTTTGGCGTACCGTTTAAAACGCCGTTTGGCGTTTGAAACACCATTTTGGGGCCAAACGGCCGTTTGGGAGTGTTTGGGTGCGCAGCCACCGTTTGAAACTCCGTTTGAAACACCGTTTTGATCCCTCAAAACGGGGTTTTGCAAACGGAGGGGGGGAGGTCCGTTTGCAAAACGCCGTTTTGAACGGAGTTTTTGGGGCTTGGGTTTTTACATGTTTACCCTCAACAAACCCATTTTTACACCTTCGTTTTTTTGGCACAAGTTAAAAACAAAATTTTCCCCGACTCTCGCTGTGCTCCAAAGAAAGAAGACACGAGACTTGTCTTCCACCTCCAGACGTCTCCTTGCAACCTCAGACTCTCCAAGCTTCATAGCAGGTACGGAGATCTCTCTCTTCTTTCCGTTTATTTTTCCTTTTTTTTATCTTGTTAAATCTCATAAAATAGGGTTTCTAAAAACCCAAAATAGGGTTTTGTGGTTCTCTTTTTGTTGGGGTTTCATGTTTTTTTATTGTTCCTGCATCTGTTATCTTGGTGAAAAACCCAAAATAGGGTTTTGTGGTTCTCTCTGTTTGTTGTGGTTCTCTGTTTGAGGATACCTTATAAAACAGAGGAGAAAAACGTGAGTTTTTTCTCATCTTGGTATGTTTACCCTGCCATTGGAAGGTTGGGGAGGAAGCTTTGATATGTTTATATGGGATTTTGTTCAATTTCTATGTGAACTGAGATTCATTGATTTCCTTCCGTGCTGCTCTATTGCTAAATCTGCAAATATGCTCGCCATCTAAAGTCATATGTACTGACCTGAGTAATAATTTTTTTTAATGGTTACTGAGCCGAGTAAGTTTGACTCTATTTAAGATGAATGGTGCTTTAAACAATTGTAAAATTGGGCTCATATATTGATTTGATCATTGGTAAGTAGTGACTACTTGTCACCAAAAGCATCAACTCTTCTGAGCTTGGCCAATTAACCTATTATAATAATGACAGAGAGTGAGTTTCATGTTCAGGGATGGTAAAACACCCTCTGGTCTCTTATGGATCAACTTTGTGGCATGAATTTTCATAATCTTCTTTTAGAAAGCATGGTAAAACACCCTCTGGTCTCTTATGGATCAACTTTGTGGCATGGATTTTCATAATCTTCTTTTAGAAAGCATGACTTCTGGTAAAAATTCTGGTTTTGACACCATGCAATGGTCTGAACACCATATTTTAGGGGAAGCAGGTTGTCAACCCACAAATCGATTTTCTAAGTATTGCAGGCTAAAGTGGAGCCTACACTAGGTGCCTCTTTTGTTTTTTGTTTTGTATAGAGAAGTAATTTTGAGTCCAAAACTGATTACTCGACTCAGAATTAAGGCCAGTTTGTTTTGGAGTTTGAGAATTGATTTCGAGTCAAAAACTGATTATTGGCCTCAAAATTAAGGGCTGCTGGTTTTGGATTTTCAAAATTGATTTTGATTCCTAAACTGATTATTGACTCAAAATTAGCTGGACATTGAATGGCATTGACCGGCTCTTGTCAATAGGTTGTTTGAGAATTGAATGATTCCAAAACAGATTATTGAACTCAGTTTGAGTCCCCAACAATAATCAGTTTTGGACTCGTAACCAGTTTTTCATAATCCAAGATGAATAGGGAATAAACGTAATTTTGAGCCCAATGATCAGTTTTGGACTCAAAATCCAAAACGAACATGGCCTTGTAGAAATCTATTCTGAAGAAATTTTTGAAGGATATGATATTTCAACCTCCTTTTGCAGCAATTCAAAACCCTGCTGTGGGATTTTTAGCCACATCTCATTGCAGTGGGATTTTTTTAGCCACATCTCATTGCAGTGGCATTGGGACTCCTTTTTCTTTCTTCTTTTTATCTTTCTCTTGTTAATTCTCATGGTGGGTAGAGAAAGCTAATCAAAAGGCATTGGGACTCTTTTTTCTATCTTCTTTTTGTCTTTCTCTTGTTAATTCTCATGGTGGGTTCTGTTTAAATGCCTATTTTCTGGGTTAGATTCAATGGTTTTTTCTCCATTCATTTATTAGAATCTTGATAGCAAAAGCCCAGTTTGATTTTAAAAACCCACGTCCAAAATCCGATTTTTTTATTGATTTAAGTGGTGTTTCTCATTTTCTCTGGTTTGTAACGCTTTTGGTTTTGCATTGTCTGTTATTCTACTTAGAATTGTTGGGAAACTCAGATCTCCTTGATAAGCACAAACCTTAAAAACTTCTAATCTTTTGGTAGTGGTTTTCCTTCTGTTCCTTTCTCCTTTTTACGTTAGCAATTCCTTGATAAGCACAATCCTACTTTGAATTTTTTAGATGGAAAGTGATCAAGCAAAAAAATCTTCCCAGACTACAAAAGGGAAGGCAAATGGAAAAGATATTATTAAGAAAGCTCAATGGGACACTGATAGCCATTATGCTTGGATTGACATATGTAAGGACTTAGTTAGGAGGGGATTTAGACCCGGTTCACACTTGAGTAAGGAAGGGTGGGCGCTAGCAACTGATGGTTTTAATGAGAAGACGGGCAAGGGATTCACTAAGGAACAAATGAAAAATCATTGGGACTCGACTAAAAAGGAGTGGCAGTTGTGGCATTCTTTGTTGACCAGTGCAACTGGTTTGGGTTTTGATCATGCGAAGCATTGCATAGATGCATCAGACGATTGGTGGGATACTCAAATTAAGGTAATCAATAAACTTAAACTTAATTTATTTTTATTATAAGTTTTTTTTCCATTTCAGTAAAAGGATAATGTTTCTTTTTTTGTTTTGTGTAGAGAAATAAAAAGTATGCGTGCTTTAGGAGTCGAGCCTTGGAAAGGTGTTGGGATCTTGAGGAGTTGTTCTTAGATGTTTCTGCAACTGGAAGACTTGCATTTTCTCCTTCTGCAAGCCAAGTTGAGACACAAAATAGCAAACCATCTACCCCATTTGATATAGAGGAAGAGGGAGATGAAGATGTAGGCACACCAGTATCTTCGAATGAGCCTTTTTATGGTGAAGATGAGACGGAACCAGATGTAGTAGCAAGGAAGAAAGAGCCTAATGTAAAACAAAGGGTTGCAAAAAGAAGATCGGTTGCAAATCATATTTCCAAAAACTTAGAGCGTCTCGCGACTGCAGTGGAAAGCAGGAGCACGACTACATTTGTCCGTATGGAGAAGTTTGATGCTGACATGACTAAAATCGTGAGGCAATTAGCCTTGTTGCCAGGTTATGAGAGGGGGTCACTAAATTTTTATGCCGCTTGCAAATTGTTTAAGGTGAAAGAGAATCGTGCATTGTGGGTGGCTATGGGAGATGACAAAACAAAGATTGGTTGGCTACATTATGAGTTGGGAGTCCCATTGCAACCGTCATTCGATGATGACGATATTTACTATCCCCAGCCCATTGATTAGTTTTCTATCTGTTGGTTGTGAACTTGTGTTACTTGGATGTTGACAAGTCACGTTATTTTTTATCTTGTGATCGATGGTTGTGAACTTCTGATAGTTTTTTGGGTATTGCAACTTGTTGGTTGTTACTTTTATTTCGAACTGGTTGGTTTTTATATGTTAGTTGAACAAGCTCAAGACAATGTATAACTTTTTCATTCGTATACAATTTATTTTGAACTGTTTTTACACTACAGAGGCCTCGAGCATACCAGTAACATCTTCCCTTGGTGTGCCATACGGGATTTGAATATGCTAGTTGTTGGTTTTTTATTTCCAGGGAATATGGATTCAGGAGATGGGTCAGATGCATCAATTGAATCAATTGACAGTGACGAAGATTATGATGATGAAGATTTGATGGCCATGGTTGTTGAAGGTGTGCAAGATGCAATTAGGTATTATTCTATGTATTTTTGCAAGACACCTTGCCGAACAAGTAAATACACTGGGCATAAATTTATCATGGACCTATTAGATGGTGCACCAAACCGATGCTATGAGCAACTTCGTATGGAGAAACATGTATTTAGGAACTTGTGTAATTTATTCAAAACAAGATATTGGTTAACACCAACGAAAGCAATGTCTATTGAGGAGATAATGGCAATGTTTCTTATGACATTAGGACATGGCGTTTCTAATAGGTATATGCAGGAGCGGTTCCAACATTCTGGAGAGACAATTAGCCGGCAATTTCATAAAATCTTAACTTGTGCAATGCGATTTTTGTCTGATATGATTAAGCCAGAGCCTAATTACAATGATATTATTCCTGCATACATCCAAAATAGGGCAAAAATTTTTCCATACTTCAAAGATTGTATTGGAGCTATTGATGGCACCCACATTCAAGTGATTGTGCCTCAAGCAGAGCAAATTCCATATCGAGGAAGGAAAGGTTACACCTCAACAAATGCAATGGCATGCTGTGACTTTGACGTGTGCTTCACCTTTACATGGGCAGGATGGGAAGGTGCTGCTCATGACACAAGGATTTTTTCAGAGGCACTGCGTACGCCGGATCTTAATTTTCCTCACCCAAGGGGAGGTAAGTACACAAATAATACTATAAATTTAATATAATATAATATATAATATCTTACATAACTTTCTTTTCAAATTTTGATGTAGATAAATATTATGTGGTTGATGCCGGCTACCCCAATATGAAGGGATACTTGGCCCCGTACAAGGGAGAAAGGTCACATGTTCCAGCTTTTCGACATGGTACTCAACCAATAAGTGGTTCAAATGAGCAATTTAATCAAGCACACGCCTCTCTTAGGAACATTATAGAGCGCACATTTGGTGTATGGAAAAATAGATGGGCCTTGCTATCCAGAATGCCTAAATTCGATTTAAAAACTCAGATACAACTAATTGTAGCATCAATGTCACTACACAACTACATCAGAAAGCATGCAAGTCGTGATGAGGAGTTCGATAGAGCTGACCATGATGATACATATATGCCTACTGTTAATGTTGGTTTGGGTTATGATCATGCTATGGATCATAACGATACATTTGACTATGCACATGATGATGCTTTCATGGGTTCAGTTCGGGATCGCATTCGTGATGAATTATGTTCTATATAAATTACTCATTGTGCCACTTTTTAAATTTTGTTTTTTGGAACAATAGTATAACTATTTATGGCAATGATTTTTAATTTTAATTGTGTTGAATGAGATCCTAATGACCTTCTAATATTGAGCCTAATGAGAGAATAATTGAGTTACATTGAGGCCAACCAAACAATGCCCTTTTTGGTCATTTAACCACTAAAACTCCGATTTGGGGCATTTGCAACCAAACACACAATACCTCCGTTTGCCGTTTAAAACGCCGTTTTGATCTGGCCAACCAAACACCAAAACGCCGTTTTGAACCAAAACGCCGTTTTGCAAAACGGCGTTTCAAACGCAATAACGGTACGCCAAACACACCCTAAGCCTTTTAAAAATGTCTCGCCAAACAATTTGATAAAGTGATTATCAAATGGATTTCAAAAACAATTGTTTGTTTTTCAAAAGGCTTTGCAAATGCAATTGTGGGCCCTACTGATTGATTGGAAGGTAAACCGCCGGGTGGGCCTAGGGATAATTAGTGTCCATCCCTCGTAGGGCCCAGCCCATTAAATGTAAATTGGAGGAAGGACTTACACATCACCGTCATCTCTGATACAACTCCAGGCCAAGAGTTTCCTATTTTCATAACCTTCTATTTTCCCTCTGCCATGCGGGACAAAGAGACAATGAAGTTTCCTTTTTCATGGTTCTAAAGAAAGAACAAACACAGGTAATACCTTATAATTTGAGGCAAGAGTTAACTGGGTAGTAAAGGAAAGGGCAAGTAGGTAATTCCGTATAATAATAGGCAATAGGAGACAAGTTTTATGTAGCTTTTGTGGAAAAAAAAGGGATAAAGTCAAAGAAAGTTACTTTTATAGGAGATTGCTTTTTAGAAATAAAGTTACATGTCACATCAACTTTTGTGAATACTAAATTGCTTGTCTCAAAAGTAACTTGCCAAATACCCCTCCTTTTGTTCCTTTTTAGTAGTGGCTCATGTGACCATGGTTTAAAATTCCGGTTTTAGTACCAGTTTCGGACCTTTCAAAAATCAAAATTTCGATCGAAATTTGGTACTAATTAAAAAAGAATATTTAATTCATTTCAAAATTTCAAACTAAATTTTGTGACATTTTTTTTAAAAAAAATACAATTTCTCGAAATTTCAGACCGAAATTCCGAAAAGGCCGAAATTCGGAATTTCGGCAAAATTCAGTTTCGGTCTACACCGAAATCCGAAATTTCGGATTCCGGCCGAAATTTAAAACCATGCATGTGACTTCTCGGTCACGTGAGTGAAGTCGAAGCAAGCAAACAAACAAAAATAGAGAGAGGTAATTTTTCAACTTGCCCCATCTTATTACTTGGACACCCCCCGTTAAGTTATTCATTCCCTTCTATATACAAGGTAATTTTCACCCCCCCCCAAATTTTCTGTGGGCACCCCTCCACTTTTTTTTCATGTGACCAGAAAAAAAAAGAGGTGTCTTTTCACACACACCCCATTCTTCCTGTGAGCACCCCCTTCAATTAAAGTCAAGCTAGTTCCACCCCCTCTTTTACCTTCAGGCATCCCCCCAAAAAAATTTAAAAAAAAATCAGAAAAAAAGAAAAGGAAAGAGAAATTCCTTCTCTCTATTTTCTCTCTCCTTCTCTTTACTTTCTCTCTCTACCCATCACATTTTCTCTCCCTACTTTCTCTCTCGTTTTCGAGCTATTTTCACTCGGAATTGGCCCGCAACTTCAACACGAAAATTGATGTGTTTGATTAGTAGAGCACACCCATATCAGTTTCAGCACCAGACAATGAGCTTCAGCACAGTTTCAGGAGCCATCTCAGCCATTGATCGCACCCCTTCTTCCAGTCATCAGCTTTCACTCATCCGTTTTCAGATCCGCGACAGACGGTGTGCTTCTTTTAAAATGCCAGATAGATCACACAGTTGATTTCAATTTTCGACGCCAATCACAATGGCTCTGCCCTATGTTCCATATTTTGACGGGTACGACGATCAATATTTCCAAGACCGCACTCCCTATAGTTATTATGAGACTTTGTGTAAGGTGGATCAATGCTCTAGATGCAAATCATGCGTACTACGGCTATGATCACCGAGCTAACATCTACCGAGCCAGCGAAACTGTACGACGACAAGCCCAGAGGTTATGGATAAATCGAATCACGGACCGTCATCGCAGTTCTCTATATCGTCGATGGGAGGATGTTCGCGATGAGTTTATGGGTTTTTATGCAATAAGGGCATATCTGTATGAAAATCAATTGATGCGTGAAGCAGTTGCTCGACGAGAAGCTGCTGCTCGTCATGAACAAGAAGCAGCAGCCCGTAGTGCACGCGAAGCTAAAATTGAAGCTGAGAATTTAGAGTGTCGCATGCGTAAGTCAGGTTTGCAGAGCCGCTCCACTACTTCATCCATCTTACTCATTGCTGATATTCTTACGGGTCCATATGCTAGTATTGATGAGATCATTGAAGTTGAGCCATTGATTCCATCAGATTCAGACTATGAGATGAACGATCCAGAGTTAGAGACTCGGTTGATTGTTGATATTGACATCGTTGGGCATGATGCTTCTGAGATTTCTACTGCATGATTGCCGGTCATTTAGAAAGTGAGCTTCACTCTTCTGAGGCAGATATTGAGACCGAGCCATGTGAGGCTGCTCCACTGACTGAGTCGATTGAGCATCATCCTGAGTAAGAGCAGAGTGACATGACTTTTGAGTCATTACCTGAGACAGATGATCGAGAGTATATTATGGAGGATTGCCCTATTTTTGAGCCGATTGAGCAAATTGTCGAGATTTGTGCTGACACAGAGGTGCTTGTTACACAGATTGACCAAGAGGATTGCCCGCCTGATATTACTATGCCAGATACGATTCTAGCAGATGACTTTATTGTTGATTCCATTGCGCCAGATGTAATACGAGTGGATGATGACCTTATTGAGACTAGTCATGGATTGGTACTTTCCATATCTGTTATACCGATCCCACCGATCTAGGAGGAGTACGTTGCTATCTTTCCGGCCAGTTTGCTTCTTCAGCGTGGGTTGTGTTATTACGATTCTACATGGGCGATTTCTTCACTCTCATTCAATCGGCATTTCAGACGCTTCCCACGGTTTTCACGCGTATTATACTTGACAGAGTTTGATGTATTACTACTACTATTGCTCGAGTTGCTCGTCTACGTATTTGATCCAGGCGGATTAGAACTCGAGGGCTAGTTCTTTTCAAGCGAGGGAGAATGATACAGATATTAGGATTTATTTCCGCATTCTTTAGTTTCTAGTATTTTTATTTTCATTTTATTAGTTTCTAGGATTTTATTTTTCATGTTATTCTTAGGAATTCTTATTTTAGTAGGTTTCTATCTTTTAGGTTGTTTATTTGCTTATATATAGGCCTCTTTACAACTTTATTGTTAACTTTGATGATTAGTACAATTGATTGAGAGCTTCTCCCTCAGATCTCTATTCTTCCCTCTCTTCTTCTACTTCTCTTCTCCTATTCTTCTTCTACATCTCCCTAATTTCGTCTCTTCTTCAGGTTATTTTCGTCTCTTCTTCCCATATTCTTCTAATTCTATCCCCTTTCGTCTGTTTCTCTCCCCTTTCGTCTGTTTTTCTTCATGGTGCTGCATCATATACGATGTATATTTATTGATTAATAAATTTGATTAATTGAGGAAAAATGGGATTTCTAAGATATGGAGAATTATGTGGTGCCAGATAAGAGAGTTTCTAATTTTAAGAGTTCACTTTGGAAACAAATTGTATAGCAAATAGAACATTTTTACAAAAGTAGAAAGAGAAGTTTATGGAAAGGTTGGACGTCCAAGTATTCCTGGATGACCACACACTTTCCACACATATACATAAATACATATATACCTATAAATAGATACATATATGTATATATTAGAGAGATGGGAGGAGAAAATGAGCTTACACGTTTTTACACACTTTCCCATCTCTCCAAAATGTTTTTCAAGAAACTCTCTTATTCCTTATCCATGTTCTTCAAGTTCTTCATAGATTTCCTCATTGGCTTAGAGCCAAGGTAGACGAAGTGTTCTTCACATGTCCTCCCTTGTCCATACGATCAAAGGGTGCCGTCACTCCAACTTTCGAGGCGTTTGAGAAAGGCAAAAGCCGAGCGGGGAGAGGTTACCGCTCGGATTAACCAAATCGGTATTGTTTTCATGATCACTTGGATTTTATTTACATCACCAATCTAGTAATCTAGGTATTCTGGGTTAAAGAACGAGGGAAACTTTTGTTTTCGTAGTTCCATGGCCTCTTTCGCTACGCCTGGATTCCTCATTCACCCAACATATCCAACATGTTGATTTTTTTTAGCATTTCCGTCCAACAAAAAGCTTATACAAGAAGGAATGGGCAACCTCCAAACTTTATATCACAGGAAGGAAATGGCCTTAGGAAAACCAAGAAAGTTGTAGAAAGATCTAACAGTGAAAGCCGACCTAGGATCAGGGTCAAACTGAACTTGAGCAACAATCAATTTATGACTCAAAAGAAATTCCTCAGAAGACAAGATTTATGAAACAATCACTTTTGGACTACTTAAGAATTCTATAGAAAACCGCTTACCAAACTACTCTACCCTCACTCTTTTGTAACAATCAAATACGCTGCTCTACTTATTTCTAGCAATGCCAGAGAGGCTCAGATAAGCAAAGGACAAAGGACCCTCATGTAACCAAACGTCACTCCAAAACCCTAGCCTATTCCTATACCCAACCCTATACCTAAACCTTTGAGCAAAATGGTCAAAAATAGGAAAAACATATTTCCACACCCGCAACTCTCGACAACTACTTAATCTAACAATGTCCCATCCTCCTTTGCTAACGCCATATTTTCCTTTTATAAACTTCCTTCAAAAATTATGCTTCTCGCCAAATACCCACAACCATTTACGCAAAAGCAACTTGTTTCTTCTTATCATTCAAAGGTATTGTGGCACATTCTCTAATCGCAATCCATACACATGACATTGCAAGCAATAAAGAAGAGACTGCCCATCCTAATCGAACTATCAAATCAAGTAGCCCAAGTGCATAAAATGGCCTAGGAAACTAATCACCACGAGCGCCTATGGGATGATGGTCTAGGTGCATTGACGGTTTGGTCAATTCTGTTCCACTACGAATATCATTTTTCTTACAGTATGGTGGGACAATTTTGTGTTTTGCCGATTCTTGTATTCTTTTCTGAGAAGAACAC
Organism: Tasmannia lanceolata; assembly: GCF_043159265.1. Taxonomy (NCBI): domain Eukaryota; kingdom Viridiplantae; phylum Streptophyta; class Magnoliopsida; order Canellales; family Winteraceae; genus Tasmannia; species Tasmannia lanceolata. The sequence continues at coordinate 26,875,060 of NW_027518684.1, read as the reverse complement.
AAACATTATTGAAAGCATTAAAAGATTAATAGAAGAGTACTCCAAAACCTAAATTAGGAACAACATAAATATCTTACTAAATCTAACATCCGTCACTGTCAATTTATTGCCCATCTAGAACCCACATATTCCAAGAAACATCTACATTAAGAGAGTGTTTCAGTAAGTTTGAAACCCAAATTCAATTGGGGTTGGTAGTCCAACCAAATAAGCCGTAATGACATGCATGTTTCCTACAAAAATTATCAGAAAATGAAATGAACAGACTAGAACAACCTGAATAAAATAAACAACAAATTTGAGGGCATAAAATCTTCCCTACAAAAAAAGAATAGAAAATGGAATGGACAGACCAGAACAACCCGCATAAAATAAATAACAAACTTGAAGGTGTAAAAATTACAAAGAAAAATTAGAATAACAAATAAATAAAATGACAAATTTAAAGACATAACTATTACAAAATAAAAACAAGAAGAATGTAAGAAAAGCAAAATACAGTAAAGCAACACAAACACTTTACTAGATCTACCACCTATTAGTTAGGGGTGCAACTAGGGTCGGGTCAACCCGAAAAAAGTCGGGTCGGGATGAATTCGGGTCGGGTCGGGCCGAGTTTTCCCGACCCAGGTTATGTTTGGGTCAGGTTCAGGTTGAGGGTTTGGGCAACCCAACCCGAGTAAAACCAGACAATTTTTATGAATTTTTATTTTGTAAGCTTAAAAACTCAGGTTGGGTCAGGCTGAACTTGGGTCAGGTTCGAGATAGGGGCGCAACTTGGGTTGGATCGGGTTGAACTTTTGGTTAAAAATGAATTGGAATCAACCCAAACCCGACCCAATTTTAAGGTAAAAGCTCAATCCGAATTCCCAAAAAAATCAACCCAAGTTGCACCCCTAGTTCGGGTTCGGTGGGAAAAAAAACAAAAGGGTTCCTCGGGTTGAAACTCGTTGGGTGGGAAATTGGGTCAGGTTGGGTTTGGTTGGAAAAAAGGGTTCCTCAGGTCGGATTGGGTTGGACCCAACCGGACCCGAGTTGCACCCTTACTATTAGTATCAAGTTATCCACCTAGAATCCACATATTCTACGTAGCATCATAAAATCACCATAAATAGTCGATTTTCAAGGTTTAAAATTTTAAATAACCCCATTCAAGAGGAATCATTTTTTCAGAAAAAATGCCATAATATATATATATATATATATATATATATATATATATATATATATATATATATATCATGAAATGATATTTCCACAAGCTACCACCAACCCATTCAATTTGTTTAAAATCGGATGAAACAGTGGCAATTGAAGCAACTGGTAAACCCTCTCTCTGAAGAAGACCAAAAGCAAATGCATAGATGCCATTATTTGTCTCGCATCTCCTTGGTTGCCCACTTCACAATGCAATAACAAGAAAAATAAATGGAATGAAAGACAAAGAGACAGAAACTAATGGAATAAATGAAATCCAAGTGGCAAAAGTGTTTCAAAACACGAATGCGGGTCAAAATGAGGCCAAAGATAATCCTAGTTGACTCGACACAATGTGGTCGAGTACTCAGCTGATGCGGCTGAGTACTCGGTTGATGTGGTCATAACTCGGGAGAGTCAATGGAATTTTAATTGACTTTGTACGGCAAGACATGGACAAAACGCAGACTCAGACAAGAACGCAGCTAAGGGAAAAGGGAGTCCATGCTGATGCGGGGGAGTTTTGAAACTATTGATTTCCTTTGTTCTGAGCCCAAAATCTTGAAGAATGAATCATCCAATCAGTTGGGAGGTCATTGCCAACCTAAAGAAGAGGATTTGGTCTCCAAAGTATTCTTGACTCGAATAGAGCAGCCCCACTTACTTGCCATGTCTGATCTTTTATTAATGGAAGACTCTCTATCTATTGTGATTGCGTGAAAGCCAAATATATAAAAGGCAAATCCCTATGGGATCTGAAGATCACCTCATCATCGTATTGGGAATGGCGTAGCATTCTCAAAGTTGAGACTTGCTAAGCCTTGTGTTCACATTCTTATCGGAGATGGCAGTAATACCAACTTTTGTAATGACCCTTAGCACCCTCATGGCAGTTTATGCGAACAACTCAAAGGTCGCAGCACACATGACATCAGCTTTCCAAAAGTTGCTCATACCATTAGTCTCAACAAACATGGAACATGGGATATGGATCTGTCATGAGGCCCTCGATGCATGCTATTAAAGAACAAAGACAAGCTCAAAGATGCAACCTTCATCTCTAGTTCAAAAGATTCAGCGGTTTGGAAAGATACACCTAATAGAAATTATTCCCTAGTATCAGCTTGCTCAAAGATGGAATCTTCATCTCTAGTTCAAAGGATTCAGCTGTTTGGAAAGCAACACCTAATGGAAATTATTCCCCAGTAACAGCTTGGAATTCCCTTTACATTAAACATCATCAATCTGAATGGTACCCCCGTATATGGTTCAAGGACAACATTACTCGACATACCTTTATGGCTTGGCAAGCAATCCAAGGTAGACTCAACACAAAAGGATCGTTGCTGATTGGGACTCATACGTGGATTATTTCTAGCTTCATCTGAAAAGGACCGATAGAAATGTCATAAAGATAGCTTTCTCCTCCTCCACTTTCCACGTATGGAAAGAACGAAAATTCCGAATAATTGACAAGAACGAACTCCATAAGAGCAATGTTCTCCGTAGTATTCTTGTTGATGCTTGATATTCAATACCACATCTCCTATCTAAAATCCCATGAAGTCCATGCTCCAAGGAATGAAGTAGGCATTTCCATTGAAGAGCCCATGAATTATGGCACACCACAAGGAATATGAGACAAAAATAATATTAATAATATTTTTATAGGAATTTGCAACCAGTATATGAAAACCAATATCGTTTGAAGTCCAAAAGTTTAGAAAAGTGGAACCAAGTAATAAAAACCAACACCGTTTGAATTCCAATATTCTGTTTTCGAAGTTGCCTTAAACATCTTAATTACCCCAACCCCCTCTGACTCCCATTAGCTTGTTGGCTTGACCTCACGGCCGGTTCCGCCAGGATTTGTTCACGGCAGATCCTACCGCCTAAGGACTCATGGTCTCCGTAGGATTCCAGTATCAATAGGGGTTGCGCATACTCCCGTATCGTGTCGGGATAGCTTTATGGCTTCTCATCCCCTTTCCCATCATCTCTTGCATTTCTTTTTATTTCTCATAAAATCTAAATGTTCACTTTATTTTCAAAATAAAAGACAAGCATGATTTAATATTTAACAATGAATATTTTGAATTAAAAATAAGTAAGAAATATTTGAAATAAATAGCATATAATCATATCTCTATCACTATTATTGAGAAAAGATACAACTCAAGTCTAGCTATCACCTGCCTTGATGATTTGCGAATCGAAAAAAAATGAGGCGGAAAAGTGGGCCTCCTTCACCAAATCTACCACATTTTCACTCTCGCCCTCTCTCTTTCTCTCTCTATCTCGCTCTCTCTTTTCCTTTCTCTCTTTCTCTTTCTCTCTTTTCCTTTCTATTTTTCTTCTTCTCTTCCTCTATTTATAGGAAAACTTGAGTTAATAGTAACTATGAATAGTGACAGGCAACTTTCGTCAACCATATTCAACCCTCTTAAATTCCTTTGCAGTTATATTTATATTTTATTAAAAACATATGAGTTGTAAATGTGCAAAATAAATGAATAGTAAAGGTTTTCAACAGTAACAACAGAACGATTAATATTATTTTATTATTATTATTATTTTATATTATTTTTATCGGTAAATATTATTTTATTCTTTATTTAATTTTTTTTTTCGTCGATGAAGCTGAACTACTTATTCAGTGAATTAATGAAAGTGGTTATGGAGGTGATCTATTTATTTTCAAAAAAAATGAAAGTGGGTGTGGAGTTTTAGCGGTGGGTTCCGTTATTGGTGGGTCCCGCTAGTGGGTCCCACTGTGAATAGTAAATATGAATAGTAATTGGTGGGTCCCACTATGAATAGTAATTTTTAAATAGTAAACTTTAATAGTGTTTTTGAATAGTTTGTTATATATGTGCGCATTCTCTTCTGTCATCATCAGAGGTGGTGGCCTAGCGATAGGAAGCGGTTCAATCCAAGTAGCATCTTAGGTTCGAATCGTGCTAGCCACATTATGTCAGATGATCTCATGCCGTGAGTAATTCGGGGAACATAAGCAGAGGCCGATAAATACTCACCTATGAGGCTTTAAATATTTGAATAATTGTCATCCTTTTACCCTTTACCCTTTACTCTTTACTCTATTTGAAGGTACATTCTCGTTGAAAATCATAGTCTTTTTCAGGAGAATTTACAGAGTCGAATTTCGAAGATGAAATTCCTTTTAAATGGGGTAGAATATAATATCCGGCACCACCAAAGGTAAAAATAGCAGCAAATAGAGTAAAAGAGTAAGGGGTAAAAAGATAACAATTATTCAAAAGTTTAAAGTCTCGTAGGTGGGGTATTCATCAGCTTTTGCTCATGTTCCCCCAAATTACTTAGGGCATGAGATAATCTGACATAATAGGCCAAACACGATTCGAACCCAAGACGCTACTTGGATTGAACGGTTTTCTACCACTAAGTCATCATCTCAGATGATGACAGAAAAGAATGTGTGTGTGAGATACTATTAAATAACATTATTCAAGTTTAATATTCAAAAATTACTATTCATAGTGGGACCCACCAATTACTATTTATATTTACTATTCATAGTGGGACCCACTTACAGGATCCCCCAATAGCGAGACCCACCGCCAGTGGGACCCATTGCTAAAACTCCACACCCACTTTCATTAATCCACTAAATAAACATATCACCTCCGCAACCACTTTTATTAATTCACCGAATAAATAGTTCAGCTTCATCGACGAAAAAACATATGAAATAAAGAATAAAACAATATTTACCGACGAAAATAATATGAAATATTATTATTAATAAAATAATATTAATCCTTCTGTTATTGTTCAAAATCTTTACTATTCATTTATTTTGCAGCTTTACTATTCATATAGTTTTAATAAATTATACATATAACTGTCAAGAAATTTAAGAGGGCTGTTGAATATGGGCCCAGCAAGGATAAGAGCGTTGTGGCTCCTTTACCAAAATAGGTAACAAAAAATCCCCAAAAATGTATGCATGCGGTGGAGTGAGATTATCCGCCAACGCCACGCTTGTATCTTCTTAGATTTTGTCCCTTCAAATATAACGTCTCTATACACTTCATCTATTAACAATAGAAATCTCTCTAGATTTACTTACCGAATATATACTATTCATTTAATTTCACCATTATACTATCGTACGCCGAAAGCGCCCCTTCCATCAACCTGAATAAGAAAGTAAGTAGAGAGAAATTGCTCTTGCTTGCTAGTTCCGTACACCTCACCCATCGGAGCATTTTAGAGTTAGCCACCCCTTTTTCCTACTATAAAAACGGGCATCTTGCTCAACTAACTCACAACCTATTTCGGCCTCTGAAACATACTACCAAACTCTATCTAAGATGGACTCCCACTCAACAGCTTCCTCAGGTGACCTTTCTCTCCAATCAGACGCACGTTACATTCCGACGAACCCCTTACCGGAATTTGATGCGCCGGTGGAGGATTCTGAGAACGTGCTCATGCCTCCTCCAGCAAATGATCCAATTGCGAAGGATAATACAAATTTTGAGAAGCAGGATTCCTCTGGTAAGGTAGGTGTACGATCTCCGGTGTGTTGTACGAGTTCCGGCGAGGGAAGTGTAGGGTCTTCGGTGACCCCGGCTATGAGATGCCGGAATACGGCGCCGAATTGCTTGCCAGCGGGATGGCATACGAAAGTGAAGGTTGAAAATTCCGGCGTGATGGCGGGAACAGAAGACAGGGTATTTGATCCTCGAATTCCTTTTTTTCCTCTACAGCTCTTTTTGCATTTTTTTTCTAGTAATTAGGAACTCTGGAAATGGAGACTTTGATGTGATTAGTTTCTCTATTTTATCTACATGATGTTTGTCTTGCTATTGCTAGGATTTGATTCTTATGTTCTTTTAGTGATCTTTTATATTATTTAAGTTGCTTCTATTATTCTTTAGCATTCCCAAGACCTGACATTGGAAAGTTTGTGCTTTATATTCTTTAGGCCTTGTTTTGATTGTAAGAAAAACCTTTATGATGGAAAACTTTTTCTTGGGAAAAATTTCTTTCCAAATGTATGTGGGGAAATAATATGGTTGTGGTTAATTTAGAGGACTATTATAAAAAATTGAACGTCCCTCTAGGTAAAAGGTTAATATGGTTGGTTCAAGTTATATTTTTTGGTGTGTAAAAAACAAGTAACTTTTAGAAATGTTTTTCCTTTCTAAACTTTTTTCATAAAATTCCTACAATCCTAACAAGGCCTAAGATACTTCTGTTATTCTTTAGCATTCCAAAGACCTGACATTTGGGACGTTAGTAATTGTAGCATGAATTATTACTTTATATTCCGATCTTAGGCAACTAAGTTTGAAATAACACAAGCGTTAACATAAACTCAAGTTGTGTGGTTTTCCGATCTTAGCCAGTGTCATGGTCGGATTCCGAGCATGACAGTGGCTCGGAATATATATATATATATATATATATATATATATATATATATATATATATATATATAGAGAGAGAGAGAGAGAGAGAGAGGAAAGTGTTTCTGCCCGCAAGCTCAGATAAGCTTATCTAAGCTTGAGCTTAAAATCTCATGTGGGCCACATTTTTTGGGCTGATCCAAAGCATTTATTTCAAAGGCCCTTACATGGATAGGGTGCCTACAAAAAATCAGGTCCATAGAATTCCTAACTCTTCCATTTGTTGAGGGGAAAAGTGGGCAGATCTGTGGAGAAACAGTATATGTCCATGTTTTCCTCCCTTTTGGATGGGTGAGGATGAGCCTATGGACCTGATTTTTTGTAGGCACCCTATCCATCTAAAGGCCTTTCAAATGAATGCTTTGGATCACCCCAAAAATGTGGGCCCACATTACCTTTTGACGCTCCAGCCCAGATAAGCTATCTGAGCTCGAGCTCGAAACACTTTACTCTATATATATATATATATATATATATATATATATATATATATATATATAAGAGGATCGTTCAATGATCCAAACCTTTTGATTTGTGGTGCTCATTTGTGGAAAAACGGACAATTGGATGATCCCAACCTTTAATTATTAGGTGGACCTACTATTTTGAAACTTATATTTTGATGGGTGGGGTCCACCATTTTAGACCCATGGATAGCATTGTCCAGGATTACTGGTATATATATAGGGAGAGGAAGAGCATCATTCCCAAGAAATCCAAGCAAAAAGTTCCACTTTTGTTGTGGATGGCTTGGATATCATATTGAGGAGACAAGGGTGACACATCACCAGACATGCAATTATTAGCCAATAGACATCTCTGAGAGTCTCTTGGGATAGTGATGTAGATCATCTAGCCCTCCAAAGGCCTAATGATCTAGATTTATCAAAGGCTGAAAAAGCTTCAAAGACGATATTAGATCAATTCGGCACCAATCCATCGGATAGAGTGTCAGATAACATGGATCATCGATCAACCCCGAGATATTGCCCGATCATTGTATCCATAGGCCGATCACCCCAGATTATCCTTAGATCAGAATGGCAACCAAATCAACGACGCTCATTGATCACAATGTTTCAAGAGTTTCTTTTTTACTATTTTTTTATTTTTGTTTTGAATGAAATTTATTTAGGTTGGTCGTCCAGGTTTGCTATGTTTTACGCAAGTTTATAAATTTTAGGACTTTTGAGAGTTTCCAGGAATTTTAGAAATTTTAAGAAAGTTAAGAAAATTTAGGGATTTTGAGTATTTTTAGGAACTTTAGGAAATTGAGGTATTCTGGTAATTTAGAGTGGATGGAAATTTGGAGATTTCTTAGGAAATTTATTTACTTTTTTTAGTTCAGTTAAAATAGGAAACTTGCAATGCGAAAGTTTATAAATTTCTATGCAAAGATGTAAACGAATTTAGGCCAACTTGAATACTAGATCATTATTGTCATTGAATCTAACTACTATGCTACAATAATACAATAGATATAAGATCCTATAATGCTAAGTTTGGTACATGGAATGAATATAAAGAATGATCAGATACTATAATATTTTTTCTTGTTTTTATATATTACCAATGTCATTAGTTGCATTTGGTATTGATTAAGTGGCTTTTAAGGTTTCGTGTTAATTTTCTATTCTTTTCCTAGAAAAATTGTTTCATGAAATTGGTATGTTGTAGCTAATAAGTATGAGAAATTTTATTTGGTTTTGTAGCATTACTATGATTCTGTTTCTCATCAAAGATTCCGATCAAAGAAAGAGGCTTTGGATTTTCTGAAAATAAGTGTTGTCCAAAGACTCAGGCCTGAATCTGTGGATAGCCACACTGTGAGCTTGGTTTTAAATTTTGGTTTCGGGAGTAATTTCGCTCCTCACCGAAACCTAAATTTTAGCCGATATCCCGAAATTTCGGTCGAAATTCGGTAATGGCGTTCGAAATATCAGTTTTTTGGGCTGAAATTTATGCCAAAATTTCAGTAATTTCGGCTGAAATTATGTAAAGAAATAAAAAATTAATATTTTATCAAAAATTTCACCTAAATTTCCTAAATTTGGTAAATTTCGGCAATTTCTGTTTCTGAACATTTTGGTTTCGTTCCTCAACAAAATCCAAAATTTAGCCGAAATTCAAAACCTTGGTTGTGAATTCTAGAATTTACTTCCTGGCAAGTTGAAGATCTATTAGAAACCAGTATTTCATTGCTAACCTTACCTATATGCTAATGTTCATTTTCAGTCTTCTAGAAGCTCTCGACATCATAAGGAAGGTGTTTCTCGTCCTAATGTGAAGAAGGCTATGAAGTTCAATTATGATGACACTCCTGAGACAGTCACATGGACTCTCACTAATCCTGCTGAAGGATCATGGACCCCATTTATTGGTGAAGAAATGGTCTCTGAGTCTACAAAGAAAGAATGGGAAGCTGCCTTTGAGCACCTTATCGGCGGTCCCAATTGATTACAAGAGTAATTTAATACTGTCATGTTCTTTCTGTGATCTAATCAGCACTTTGTTTTTTTGAGTTGTATGCTCTAAATCCTTCTTTGGAGGTTTTTTCCTTGTTTGATTATCAGATATTGTCTCTTTTACAAATGATGACGACACACATTTTGGCATGCATTTTTTGAATTAGCAATTAGTTCTTAAAACTTCCCTTTAGTGAAACAGCTCCATTAATTATCACTGGCTTCTTTGTTGGGCCTTTGGGCCCACATGAGTAGCCAACAACATATCAATTGAAAACATTTTACTCAGGAACCCAAACTTGATGCAAATAAAGTTATTTTGTTTTCATTTTATGTTCCGTCACCTCAGCTTTTCGATCAGGACTATTAATTTTCGATACAATCCCAAGATAGTATTGATCATCTCGAGGCCAAACCTCAAAGCAGTTTCTTCTAAGATCTGCTAGGGAACGAATGGTGGATTATTGATAATCAGTTGATCAATTTTGTCCACTTTGTGCAATGGTTTGTTGGGTAATTGTCTATACATCGAATAATCTGTGTATTTTTCAGACCTGATGATTCCTCTTCCTAAAGGCTCAAAGAGAGAAGACAGATGAGACACTACTAGCAAGGTGTGGTAAAAGTTCATGTTGAGAGAAATATGTAGGGTGGAGAATCAAAAATGAGGAACAAGAGCTAAAAGATAGTGCCCAACTAGAACCCCTCTTGACAATGAACTACATTTAAAAAAGGCTACTAATATCCGCACTACTATGTTTTGATAATTGCACTACTCTCTCTATCTCAACATGAACAGGAGAGTAACTAACTAGTGCTAGTGGGCCCCCTGGTAGAAGCAAATAAGGATGCTATTTTTCTTGCTCAGTGTGAATCCCCTGACCATTTCAACTCACACAATGAGACATTCAGACGGGCATATAGCCCTAGGGTAGCAACTTGGGTCGGGTTTTACCCGACCTGCATCGACCCAACCCGAACATAACATGGGTAGGGTTAAGAAATCATGGGTATGGGGTAGTGTTGGGTTTTAAATTGAACCAATCTTGGGGAGGACAGATAGGGGTGGTTATTCGGTTATAACCGAACCGAAATAACCGAAATTTGATAGCCGCAATAATTTCGGTTATCAAATTTTGGTAACCAAAACCGAACCGAAATTTTTAAAAACCAAACCGAAACCGAACCGATTAAAAATTCGGTTATTCGGTTATAACCGAATAAACCGAATAACCGAATAGTGGGAGAAAAAGAGGGAAAAAGGCTAAATCTTTGTTTCGATCGGAGGGCTAGGATCATCCAATTGAAATGATTTTTTTAGCACAACCTAATTAAGTTGTGATCAATCAAATGGAGGGTTTTGATCATCCTTTGGAGTGCCCATATCACACTTTTTTTGAAAAAATAATGGTTTTTTATCATTATTTCGGTTAACCGAATTTTTTTTGGAGATAACCGAAACCGAAACCGAATAACCGAATTGCCAAAAAAAAAACCGAAACCGAACCGACCGAACCAATTCGGTTCGGTTCGGTTATTCGGTTTTAACCGAATAACGAACACCCCTAAGGACAGGGTTCTCAAAAAAACATGAAACCCGACTGACTCATATGGGTGAACTACTGTGACTTTCTTAAATATCTCATGAATAACATAGAAAATTAGTTTCCCATACAATTGTTTTTAGGGAAATGATTTTAGCACTCCACTACGTTGATATGTCATGAATGCTTATTGTCGTTTTGTATTTAATTGGCATTGTCAAAGCTTCTAGAGAACTGTAAATAACCTTTTGGCAGCCCTTTGAACGGTAAAAGACAAGAAGTTTCCGCCACATATCAAAAGAGTGGATAGTATTTGGTGTGAAGATTTGTTTTTTCTTTTTTTATAATCTTTAAAATTAGTCAAATCCGACAAAAAAAAAAAAAAAAAAAAAAAAAAAAAAAAAAAAAACCTGACCCGACTCGAGAAACCATCTTGGGTAGGGTCGGGTCTACGAATCTCGGGTTTTCCTGTAAAAAGAAAATCAGACCCGACCCGATTCGAGATAATTCTCGAGTAGTGTAGGCTTTTGGAAAACCCGACCTGCCCGACCCAAGTTGCACCCGTAAACAGCCGGGCCAAAAATCCTAACATAAATTAAGACCCTGGCAATTTTTAATAATGGCACTCCTCACTTTCCTTTCTTCATTTGTGGGGCCACCGTGTTGGCTTCTGTTTCCTGATTCTTTTTTCTGGTTTTCTCTGCTGCCATTCTTTATGCTAGCACGGAAAAGCTGGGTTTCTTGTTCAAAGTGAAGGAATTGGATTCTCCATTGATTCTTATTGGAAATCTCATTGTGCTCTCATCAGTTATGTGAGCTCTGCATATGAATCGAGATACCAAACTGGGTTTCCATTACTATCTGAGCCAATGAAAATGGCAATTGCTGCTCCACCTTCTAAAATTAATAAGCCTGCAATGGTGGTCGAATCCTTCAACCTCATCTTTTAATTCCGGTTCCATGAGTCCAAATATCTCTTCCTTATCCAATACACCAAATAGATAAAACAATGAGTGAAAATGCCCTGAATGAAAATAGTGTGAAAACGGTATTCTCAACCACTCTATTTCCGAAAAAAAGGTCTCATGAACGTACAAAATAAGACTGTCATTCCCACAAGTCACTCCCACAATCTGAACTTTCTTCTTTGCCACTCTTCTCTTCCTTCATGGTATCAGAGCAGGGAACAACCTCCCCTTTGGATGTCTTCTGTGGTTCCGGATAAAATTGTGCTCTTTCATTGATCCAAATCTTGCTTCTTTTACCTACCAAAGGCAAGATAAAAAGAAACCTGCTTGTTTTCTAAATCGTTTTGTCTATGAGTCGTAAGGATTGCAGGATGCAAGATTTTTCTACATTCTGATCAACGATTTGCTATCCTCTTTGGAGTCAAATGAAAATGGGTGGGGAAGGTTTTTAAATCGCAAGTAGTCATAAACCTTTTTACCAACATTTAACTAGAGATTTTATATGCTGTTCCCCAAAGTCATTTCCAAAGGATGATCCTAACCCTCTCATCTATGGAGGGAGTCCACATTATAAAAACCTCTACGGATCGGGAGGGTTAGGATCATCCTATGGAAATGATTTTCTGGGCACAACCTATTTACGTTGTAACCCGACAAGCGAACGGTTTTGATCATCCAATGAAGTGGGTACAGTACTTTTTGAAAAAATACAGAAGTATACAGCCACACATCATATAATTTCTCATGTAAGCTATACAACCCCTCTCTCTCTCTCTCTCAACGGCTTAAAGACATACAAGAACATCTTTTTTTTTATCACGCTTTATCAACAGTAATCATTCAACAGAGGGTGGGACCAAGGTAAATTAGATCGGACTTGGTATCGGCCATGGTTTCAAATTTCGGTTTCGGAATGCATTTCGGTCCTCACCGAAACCAAAATTTTGAAATCCAACCAAATCATTCAAAATAATATTTTTATCTAATACAAAATTTCGGTCAACTGGTTTGGCACAGAGGCTTAGTTGAGTACAAAATTTCAGTAAAAATTTCGGGAAAAACAAACGTTACGTTCATTGTGGGTTTCGGTTTCAATCTCAACCAAAATCCAAAATTATGGACGGAAATTTCAGATTTCGGTCGAAATTTAAAAACATGGTATCGGCCAACTATATCCATGGAACCCAACCCGGTAAAAATTGTAGCGACTCCATCCATTTGATCTCCTGTTCACTCGGTTTGGGGGAAATGGCCTTTAACTTGGGCGTTCTTTGGCAACCACGAATTTTTTTTACAGGGAATACCAGTTTGCAAAGTGGTGTGAGAGAGAGGTAAAAAGGGCGGGAGAGGGAGATAATTAAGAGGAAAAATATACCAGTTTGCAAAGGGACAACTGACCAAAAAATAGGAAAAATAAAACTCTATTTTGAGTGTTTTTCTTTTATATGCTTCTAACTTCTCACACTCCTCTGCTCATGCCCTTTCAATTCTCTCCCTCTCCTCACCCCCCCTGTGCCACTTTCATCACTGGATAAAGTAATATTCCATGGTAAAAAAATTTCTTCACTGCCAAACATGGCCTTTAAGAAAATTGAAGTTCGGAAGAACTATTCAAAACCATCTCAAATCCCTAAATACTGGATTTGGGAAGTAAACATATGAAGTTTAAAGTTAAAATTTCTTCCGCAGCACAAAATGATTGTTGAGCAAACCAGGTAACAAAGCCTAAAACATGGCTTTCTACACTAGTCTATCACCTGCTACTTTAGAGGAGAAGATTCATCTGTTATGGGTTAAGATTTTTGAGTGGAGATTCATGTGCCTCCGACCCCCAAGTAATTCTTGGAATTAAAAAAGAAGCATCGTATGCTAAACCTTGACATAATATTTGTTGTGAAAAAACCTAGTTCTCAAATAAAGCGGAAAGAACAATTTTAGGTTTCAATCTGTCTGGGAAGATGAAAATCTATTCAAAACCTCAAATCATGTAAATGAACAGAGGGTTCCATAAACAACACTGATTATAATAAAATCATCCCTCTGAAAAGACCCCTATAAGCATGCAAAACTAGGAAGAGAATTTTACCCCGTGACTAGATTCGGGCGGATTGTCCTGAAACTCAGGCACCAACCCAGAAGCCAAATCCAGGCAGCTGCTAAGCATTAACACGGTGCCCCCAATCTAGGTTGTCTTTGTCTTGGTAACCTTCTTCTTGGGTAGTCTCTTTGGGATCATGTTCTTCATCCCTAGGAAGAAGAGCAATGCCCCGAAAAGAGCCAGATTCTGCAGTAAAAAGTAAAAACTAATCAGTAAGAATTTTAAGCTAGAGAGAACCAGGGGGATGAATATTAAAAATGAGGGCCAGAATTTAATCAAAAGAAACATGACACAGATGAGAATGCCTGACCTGTGTAAACTTGACAAAAAGAAGAAGAAATTCGGGCTTCTCAATATCATAGTTGTAGAAGTCATACAGAATAGGAGTAGTAATTGCCAGATGTAAAACCTGCAAGGATAAATAGTTAAAAATCTTAAAGGACCTATGGAGTCAACGGTAACGGAGAAACAAGCATTGACTTGTGTGAACCAAAGTCACAAATATCTCCAACACTTTCGAAAATATAGCGCTATTTTGTGATTTTATGACAAAATGACATAATCCAAAAATTTTACCAAGATTTTGAAAAGAGTCAAGATATGTTCATATTTTTTTTACCGTGCAAATATCGTGATATTATTTGTTGACGCAAATTTGTTCTTAATGTTATATTTTTTAAAATATTTTTATTTTTTCCATTTTCCTGATATAAACCCAAAATTACGAAAAAATTTAAAATAGCCCAAAGATACACCCTTCCTAAGAAATTCCTGAGACAAACATTTGTAAGTATACAATGAAATAAAGGAGAAAAATAATGCAGAATCGAAGAGATATATGCAGACCAGGAGATATGCACCAAGGCTGCTGCCAAAGATAAATAGGATACCGCCAATCCCCTTCAGTGCTATAGCTGCGGCGACTATATGTTTAATCTGCAAAAAAAAGAAAAAAAGAAAAAGAAATAAATGATAGATAGAATTGAGATTAACAATGTCAGCAGAGTATTGAGATAAGTCGATTTACTAGTAAGAAAAGGATTAAAAAGGCATTGTTTCTCACTTCGATTTCAGGCAACTGTACCCCTAGATTAGAGGTAATGTGATTCGTTAAAATGCCAAACTTGGGTTTGAAAACCTTGGCTGAAGGCCCACCATCATCCCCAAATTCATTAAACCTGTAACAGATAGATGCCATACAGTCATGCTATATGCTAGTTTGGTATAAATGATCAACAGTACTTATCCATTTCTCTTGTGATTTTTCTACAAGGAAAAAGGAAGTGTTTTAACGTTCAATGGGAAAAGAATACCAAAACCTTAGAAGCTTTTAATCTTGAGTGGTATACCTAAAGAAAATAATATATCTACTAGCAACAAAACATTACTCTTTATGGAATATATCTTAGTGGAAATGTAAGTGAAATCTTCACCAGCAGCAAATATTGATGTTATGATACATCATTCCCGTGGTGAATATGCAATTTAAAATAGTAGTTCAAGCTTAATATGGTGTCATGTAAACCAAAATCAGAGTACTGGTACCTGATAAACCAAGGCCATGGCACAATTCAGTATTAAACAATGAAAGGCATTGTTTCTTAATATGATGTCATGTAAATCAAAATCAGAGTATCGGTACCTTATAAACCTAGGGCATGTCACAACTCAATATTAAACAAAGAAAGGCAGTGCTTCCCTATGCCACTAGATCCCATATTACGTTGTGTAAAGACCAACTATATGGATAATATCAAGGGAGTAGAAAACTCTTTCTTGGCCAAGATGTAACGTGACTTAAAAGCAGTCATCTGAAGAGGGTATGAACTATGAAGATGGAATTTCATTCAAATGAAAAAGCAAGAATATAGTTCTGTAAGACGCAAGGTGTACTATAGGACTAGGAGTTCCAAAGGAAAATGAAAATTACAGTTCTCGAAGGTAGAGACTATGATCTCAAAAGTCAAAACTCTAGTAGACAGAACATGGGAGTCGTAAATAGCTTTGAAGGATGATAATAGAAGTGTACAATCACAAGAATTTCCTTGTGAAAACTAAAAGAATTTCAAAAAAAAAAAAAAAAATTCCCTGTGAAAACTCAAAGAGAAATTGCTAGACAATCAGCTATGAAAATGACTCTAAGTGTCAAGACTTGATGATAAGGATCAGTATAACATGTTCATCCAAAGTCATAAGAGAGCAGCAGTCCCAATTTCTTATTTTAAAAGCAACGATGAAGTGGGGCCCATTGGAACTGCGATTAGAAGTTGATGAGCATCAAAGATTTAACAAGGTTGTGTATTCAAGAAAGATCACGAATGGTTTCCCAACAATAAAGAGCCCAGTCCACATGGGACGCACATTAACTTAATTGTAGTTCTATTTCCTTAGCTTTTATTTGTTATTCTTAGAAGTTATTAATAAAATGAATGTTATTAAGGGGGAAACATGGTCCACGAATTGTTTTAAGTGACTATATTTATTACTGCGGTTCTGAAGTTAGAAGTCTAGAGGTTAAGGCTTATTTGCTATTCACGTCACTATTCAGATACATACTAAGGTTCTTAGGAGTCCAAGTTTGGAATTCTCTAGAAGTCATGGAGAATACTATATATTGTAAGCCTTAGAAGTCTCAAGGTTAAGGCTTATTTGCTATTCACCTCACTATTCAGATACATACTAAGGTTCTTAGGAGTCCAAGTTAGGATTCTCTAGAAGTCGTGGAGAATACTATATATTCTAAGCCTAATGGTCATCGAATAGATGCTGACCTTATGAATGAAAGAAACTTATAAAAGTTATGCCAAAGTTTTTTTTCTTTTTTTTTTTTAATGATAGCCAAATTTTGAAACAGAAAATACGAGTTTCAAGTTATAGTATACAAAGAAGGAAAGGAATAAAAATGGCGTCGGGATTATAATAGATAAGAGCCTAAGAAATGAGGTTGTGGATCTTAAAAGGAAGGGTGATAGAATTATTCTAATTACATTAATATTAGGTGAAGAGACGATTAATGTTACTAGTGTGTCTGCCCCTCAAATAGGATTAAATGACTCTGTCAAGAGGCAATTTTGGGAAGATATAAATGAAGTAGTCCAAGGAATACCACATGGAGAGAAGTTATATATAGAAGGAGATTTAAATGGGCATGTGGGAAAAACTAGTGGAGGTTTTGATAGGGTTCATGGAGGACTGGGTTTTGGCAATAGTAATGAGGCAGGAGAAGATACTTTGGAGTTCGCAGTGGCATATGATTTGTTGTTAACAAATACTTTTTTTAAGAAAAGAGATTCACACTTGATAACCTTTAGCAGTGGCACCAACTTTAGCCAGATAGATTTTATCCTCACTAGGAGGACAGAGTTGTGTGTAAAGATTGTAAAGTCATACGTGGGAGTGTTTAGTCACACAACATAAGCTGGTGGTGTTGGGTATATGCATTAAACATTGGAAGAGAAAAGATAGAGACGTTAGACATCCGAGGACTAGGTGGTGGGCTCTCAAAGGAGAAAAACTAAATATGCTTAAGGAGAGATTGCTTAAAGAAGGACCTTGGAGTCGTGACGAAGTGACTAATATTATGTGGAATGAGATGCCTAGTTATATCAGGAAAGTGGCTATAGAGGTACTTGGTGAATCTAGTGGAAGTGGGACAATGTCTAAAGATACGTGGTGGTGGAATGAGGAGGTTCAAAAGGCGTCAGGTTTAAAATGGATTGCTATATTTGTCTTCATAAGTGTAGAAATGAGGAGAACAATGAGAAGTATAAATTGGCTAGAAAAGAAGCTAAGAAGGCAGTAAGGGAAGCTAGAGGCAAGGCCTATGAGGATTTGTACCACAGGTTAGGGACGAAAGAGGGTGAAAAAGATGTTTACAAGCTTGCTACGATGAGATAAAGGAAGAGCTGAGACTTGAATCATATAAAATGCATCAAAGACGAGAATCAAAGATCGTTAGCAAAAGAAAATGAGGTTAACGAGAGGTGGAGAAGCTACTTCTTTAAGTTGTTTAGAGAACCAGTAGCAAAATTGGGAGAACTTGGTAATGCTTTTGATGATACAAACCGGAGGTTTGTTCGTAGTATCCGAACATCAGAGGTAAAAGTAGCTATGAAAAATATGAAATTAAGTAAGGCTATGGGGCCTGATGAAGGTATTCTTAGTGAGACTTGGAGATGCTTGGGTGATGTGAGCTTGGTCTGGTTAACTAGATTATTTAACAATATTTTGAACACTAAGAAGATGCATGATGAATGAAGGAGAAGTACATTAGTACCTATTTATAAGAATAAAGGGCATATTCAGAGTTGCACCAATTACCTGGTAATTAAGCTAATGAGTAACACTATGAAGCTTTGGGAGAGGGTAATTGAGCATAGACTAAGAAAATAGATTAAGGTGTCAGAGAATCAGTTTGGTTTCAAAACCAGACGATAGACTATGGAAGATATCTTTTCTTGATTAGGCGGTTAATGGAGAGATTTAGAGAAAATAAAAAAGAACTTCATATGGTTTTCATTGATTTGGAGAAAGCATATGATAGGGTTCCCATGATTGTTATGTGATGGGTCCTTGAAAGGAAAAAAGTGCCCACTAAATGTGTTGATGTGATTAAGGATATGTACGATAGACAATAACTAGTGTCAGAACTAAGGATAGCACGTCTATTGAGTATCCAATTACAATAGGACTACACCAAGGATCTGCTAAGCCCTTATCTTTTTACGCTAGTTATGGATGAAAATACGGAGGGTATCCAGGATGAGGTGCCGTGGTGTATGTTATTTACAGAGGACATAGTATTAATTGATGAAACAAAAGCAGGAGTTAATGCTAAGTTAGAGTTATGGAGAACTACTTTAGAATCTAAAGGTTTTAGACTAAGTAGACTAAGACAGAGTATATGAAGTGCAACTTTAGTAATGTAAGGAAGCGAGGCGAGTGGTAGTAAATATGACTAGACAGGAGGTACGTAAGATGGATATCTTTCACTATCTTGGTTCAATCCTACATAAGGAGAGATTGAAGATGATGTTAACCACAGAATAAGAGCAGGTTGATTAAAGTGGAAGCATGCTTCAAAAGTTTTGTGTGACCGCAAAATACCTACCAAGTTGAAGGGAAAGTTCTACAAGAGTGTTATGAGGCCAACCATGCTGTTCGGCTCAGAATGTTGGGCCACCAAGAAGCATCATGTGCAGAAGATGAGTGCAGCGGAGATGCAAATGCTTAGATGGATGTGCGGCCACATAAGGTTGGATAGAATTAAAAATGAAGACATCCATAAAAAAATGTGGGGGTCGCACCAATTGAGGAGATGAGAGAGCACCGCTTAAGATGGTTTGGGCAGATCCAACGTACGCCTTTGGATGCTCAAGTGAGAAGAAGTGACTTGTGCCAAGTTGATGGAGTAAAAAGAGGAAAGGGCAGACCGAAAACTACTTGGGTAGAAACAGTGAGGAAAGACTTGATGGCTAGGAACATAACAGAGAACATGGCCTTGGATAGGAGAGAATGGAAGAAAATGATCCATGTAGACGAACCCAACTAGTGTCAGGATTAGACTTAGTCAATTTGAGCCAGGTAGATTCTTTCACCTTCTTCACGAAATTTTCTAAAGGATTCATTCGCTGACCCCAACTAGTTTGGTACAAAGGCTTAGTTGAGTTGAGTTGAGTACAGCCAAATTTCATTGCAAGAACAGACTGAGATGGTCAAAATCCATAAAATCTAAAACACCTAAACAAGAAAAGCTAACCGCTATTACAATAGAGGAATTTAGGGAGGGAGAGAGTCGAACAGTGCCAAAGATTCTTTAGAAACTCCTTTTTCAAGTTCTCCATAGATTTCCTCATTGGCTTAGAGCCAACGTTCTTCAAGTTCTCCATAGATTTCCTCATTGGCTTAGAGGCAACGTGGAGGAAGTGTTATTCACATGTCCTCCCTTGTCCATACGATCAAAGGGTGCCATCACTCCAACTTTCGAGGCGTTTGAGAAAGGCATAAGCCGAGCGGGGAGAGGTTACCGCTCGGATAAGCAAATCAGTATTGTTTTCATGATCACTTGAATTTTATTTACATCACCAATCTACTAATCTAGCGATTATGGGTTAAAGAACGAGGGAAACTTTTATTTTCGTAGTTTCCATGGCTTCTTTCGCTACGCCTGGATTCCTCATTCACCCAACATATCCAACATGTTGATTATTTTTAGCATAACCGTCCAACAAAAAGCTTGTACGAGAAGGAACGAGCAACCTCCAAACTTTATGCCACAGGAAGGAAACGACCTTAGGAAAACTAAGAAAGTTGTAGAAAGATCTAACAGTGAAAGCCCCCCTAGGATCAGGGTCAAACTGAACTTGAGCAACAATCAATTTAGGACTCAAAACCAATTCCCCAGAAGACAAAATTTATGAAACAATCACTTTTGGACTACTTAAGAATTCTATAGAAAACCGCTTACCAAACTACTCTACACTCACTCTTTTGTAACAATCAAATACGCTGGCATACTTATTTCTAGCAATGCCAGAGAGGCTCAGATAAGCAAAGGACCCTAATGTAACCAAACGTCAATCCAAAACCCCGGCCTATTCCTATACCCAACCCTATACCTAAGCCTTTGAGCAAAATGGTCAAAAATAGGAAAAACATATTTCCACACCCGCAACTCTCGACAACTATTTAATCTAACATTGTCCCATCCTCCTTTGCTAACGCCATATTTTCCCTTTATAAACTTCCTTCAAAAAGCATGCTTCTCGCCAAATATACACAACTATTTATGCAAAAGCAACTTGTTTCTTCTTATCATTTAAAGGTATTGTAGCACATTCTCTAATCGCAATCCATACACATGACATTGCAAGCAATAAAGAAGAGACTGCCCATCCTAATCGAACTATCAAATCAAGTAGCCCAAGTGCATAAAATGGCCTAGGCAACTAACCACCACGAACGCCTATGGGATGATGGTCTAGGTGCATTGACAGTTTGGTCAATTCTGTTCCACTACGAATATCATTTTTCTTACAGTATGGTGGAACAATTCTGTGATTTGCCCATTCTTGTATTCTTTTCTAAGAAGAACAAAAACATTATTGAAAGCATTAAAAGATTAATAGAAGAGTACTACAAAACCTAAATTAGGAACAACATAAATATCTTACTAAACCTAAGATCCATCACTATCAATTTATTGCCCATCTAGAACCCACATATTCCAAGAAGCATCTACCTTAAGAGAGTGTCTTAGTAAGTTTGAAACCCAAATTCAATTGGGGTTGGTAGTCCAACCAAATAGGCCGTAATGACATGCATGTTTCCTACAAAAATTATCAGAAAATGAAATGGACAGACCAGAACAACCTGAATAAAATAAATAACAAACTTGAGGGCATAAAATCTTGCCAACAAAAAATGATTAGAAAATTAAATGGACTGACCAGAACAACCCGAATAAAATAAATAACAAATTTGAAGGTGTAAAAATTACAAAGAAAAATTAGAATAAAATAAATGACAAATTTAAAGACGTAACTATTACAAAATAAAAACAAGAATAATGTAAGAAAAGCAAAATACAGTAAAGCAACACAAACACTTTACTAGATCTGCCACCTATTAGTTAGGGGTGCAATTAGGGTCGGGTTCAACCCAAAAAAAAGTCGGGTCGGGATGAGTTCGGGTAGGGTCGGGTCGAGTTTTCCCGACCCAGGTTATGTTTGGGTCAGGTTCAGGTTGAGGGTTTGGGCAACCCAACACGAGTAAAACCCGAAACATTTTATGAATTTTTTATTTTGTAAGCTTAAAAACTAGGGTTGGGTCGGGTTGAACTTGGATCAGGTTCGAGATAGCGGTGCAACTTGGGTCGGGTCGGGTTGAATTTTTGGTTAAAAATGAATTGGAATCAACTCAACCCGATTTTAAGGTAAAAGCTCAACCCGAATTACCAAAAAAATCGACCCAAGTTGCACCCCTTCGGGTTGGGGAAAAAACAAAAGGGTTCCTCGGGTTGAAACTCGTAGGGTGGGAAATCGGGTAGGGTCGGGCCGCGTCTGGATGGAAAAAAGGGCTCCTCGGGTCGGATTGGGTTGGACCCAACCCGACCCGAGTTAGATCACCTCATCAGCGTATTGGGAATGGCGTAGCATTCTCAAAATTCAGACTTGCTAAGCCTTGTGTTCACATTCTTATTGGAGATGGCAATAATACCAACTTTTGTAATGACCCTTAGCACCCTCATGGCAGTTTATGCGAACAATTCAAAGGTCGCAGCACACATGACATCAGCTTTCCAAAAGTTGCTCATACCATTAATCTCAACAAACATGGAACATGGGATATGGATCTGTCATGAGGCCCTCTATGCATGCTATTAAAGAATAAAGACAAGCTCAAAGATGCAACCTTCATCTCTAGTCGACCCGATTTTAAGGTAAAAGCTCAACCCGAATTCCCAAAAAAATTGACCCAAGTTGCACCCCTAATTCGGGTTCGGGTTGGGGAAAAAAACAAAAGGGTTCCTCGGGTTGAAACTCGTCGGGTGGGAAATCGGGTCGGGTCGGGCCGTGTCTGGTTGGAAAAAGGGTTCCTCGGGTCGGATTGGGTTGGACCCAACCCGACCCGAGTATTGGGAATGGGGTAGCATTCTCAAAATTGAGACTTGCTAAGCCTTGTGTTCACATTCTTATTGGAGATGGCAGTAATACCAACTTTTGTAATGACCCTTAGCACCCTCATGGCAGTTAATGCAAACAATTCAAAGGTCGCAGCACACATGACATCAGCTTTCCAAAAGTTGCTCATACCATTAATCTCAACAAACATGGAACATGCGATATGGATATGTCATGAGGCCCTCTATGCATGCTATTAAAGAATAAAGACAAGCTTCATCTCTAGTTCAAAAGATTCAGCGGTTTAGAAAGATACACCTAATAGAAATTATTCCCCATTATCAGCTTGCTCAAAGATGGAATCCTCATCTCTAGTTCAAAGGATTCAGCTGTATGGAAAGCTACACCTAATGGAACTTATTCCCCAGCTTGGAATTCCCTTTACATTAAACATCATCAATCTGAATGGTACCCCCGTATATGGTTCAAGGACAACATTACTCGTCATACCTTTATGGCTTGGCAAGCAATCGAAGGTAGACTCAACACAAAAGGATCGTTGCTGAATGGGACTCATACGGGGAATATTTCTAACTTCATCTGAAAAGGACCGATAGAAATGTCATAAAGATTGCTTTTTCCTCCACATTCCACGTATGGAATGAACGAAAATTCCGAATATTTAACAAGAATTCACTCCATAAGAGCAATGTTCTCCGTAGTATTCTTGTTGATGCTTGATATTCAATACCACATCTCCTATCTGAAATCCCATGAAGTCCATGCTCCAAGGAATGAAGTATGCATTTCCATTGAAGAGCCCATGAATTATGGCACACCACAAGGAATATGAGACAAAACTAATATTAATAATAATTTTATAGGAATTTGGAACCAGTATATGAAAACCAATATCGTTTGAAGTCCAAAAGTTTAGAAAAGTGGAACCAGGTAATAAAAACCAACACCGTTTGAATTCCAATATTCTGTTTTCGAAGTTGCCTTAAGCATCTTAATTACCCCAACCCCCTCTGACTCCCATTAGCTTTTTGGCTTGACCTCACGGCCGGTTCCGCCAGGATTTGTTCACGGCAGATCCTACCGCCTAAGGACTCATGGTCTCCGTAGGATTCCAGTATCAATAGGGGTTGCGCATACTCCCGTGTCGTGTCGGGATAGCTTTATGGCTTCCCATCCCCTTTCCCATCATCTCTTGCATTTCTTTTTATTTCTCATAAAATCTAAATGTTCACTTTATTTTCAAAATGAAAGACAAGCATGATTTAATATTTCACAATGAATATTTTGAATTAAAAATAAGTAAGAAATATTTGAAATAAATAGCATATAATCATATCTCTATCACTATTATTGAGAAAAGATACAACTCAAGTCTAGCTATCACCTGCCTTGATGATTTGCGAATCGGAAAAAATAAGGCGGAAAAGTGGGCCTCATTCACCAGATCTACCACCTTTTCACTCTCCCATCTCTCTTTCTCTCTCTCTATCTCACTCTCTCTTTTCCTTTCTCTCTTTCTCTTTCTCCCTTTTCCTTTCTATTTTTCTTCTGCTCTTCCACTATTTATAGGAAAACTTGAGTGAATAGTAACTATGAATAGTGACGTTAATAATAATAGGCAACTTTCGTCAACCATATTCAACCCTCAAAAATTCCTTTACAGTTATATTTATATTTTATTAAAAACATATGAATAGTAAAGGTGCAAAATAAATGAATAGTAAAGATTTTTAACA
This sequence comes from Tasmannia lanceolata, assembly GCF_043159265.1. Lineage (NCBI taxonomy): Eukaryota > Viridiplantae > Streptophyta > Magnoliopsida > Canellales > Winteraceae > Tasmannia > Tasmannia lanceolata. The sequence goes on along the minus strand of NW_027518684.1, from coordinate 26,850,954 downwards.
ATAACAGAACGATTAATATTATTTTATATTATTTTTATCGATAAATATTATTTTATTCTTTATTTAATATATTTTTTTCGTTGATGAAGGTGAACTACTTATTCGGTGAATTAATGAAAGTGGTTGTGGAGGTGATCTGTTTATTTTTAAAAAAAATGAAAGTGGGTGTGGAGTTTTAGCGGTGGGTCCCGTTATTGGTGGGTTCCGCTGTGAATAGTAAATATGAATCGTAATTGGTAGGTCCCACTATGAATAGTAATTTTTGAATAATAAACTTTAACAGTGTTTTTGAATAGTTTGTTATATATGTGAATATATATATGTGCGCATTCTCTTCTGTCATCATCAGAGGTGGTGGCCTAGCGGTAGGAAGCCGTTCAATCCAAGTAGCATCTTGGGTTCGAATCGTGCTAGCCCCATTATGTCAAATGATCTTATGCCCTGAGTAATTCGGGGGAACATGAGCAGAGGCCGATAAATACTCACCTACGAGGCTTTAAATTTTTAAATAACTGTCATCCTTACCCTTTACCCTTTACTCTTTACTCTATTTGGAGGTACATTCTCTTTGAAAATCGTAGTCTTTTTTAAGAGAATTTAGGGAGTAGAATTTTGGAGACGAGATTCTTTTTAAATGGGGTAGAATATAATATCCGGCCCCACTAAGGGTAAAAATAGCAGCAAATAGTGTAAAAGAGTAAGGGGTAAAAGGATGACAGTTATTCAAAAGTTTAAAGTCTCGTAGGTGGGATATTCATCAGCTTTTGCTCATGTTCCCCAGAATTACTTAGGGCATGAGATAATCTGACATAATAGGACTAGCACGATTTGAACCCAAGACGCTACTTGGATTGAACGGTTTTCTACCAATAAGCCACCACCTCAGATGATGACAGAAAAGAATGTGTGTGAGATACTATTAGAAAACACTATTCAACTTTAATATTCAAAAATTACTATTCATAGTGGGACCAACAATTACTATTTATATTTACTATTCATAATGGGACCCACTTACAGGACCCACCAAAAGCGGGACCCACCGCGAATGGGACCCATCGCTAAAACTCCACACCCACTTTCATCAATCCACCAAATAAACATATCACCTCTGCAACCACTTTTATTAATTCACCGAATAAATAGTTCAGCTTCATCGATGAAAAAACATATGAAATAAAGAATAAAATAATATTTACCGACGACAATAATATAAAATAATATTAATCGTTCTGTTACTGTTCAAAATATTTACTATTCATTTATTTTGCAGCTTTACTATTCATATATTTTTAATAAATTATATATATAGCTGTCAAGGAATTTAAGAAGGCGGTTGAATAAGGTTGACGAAAGCTGTTTGTCATTATTCCTATCACTATTCACGTCACTATTCACTCAAGTTTTCCTATAAATAGAGGAAGAGAAGAAGAAAAAAAAATAGAAAAGAAAAGAGAGAGAAAGAAGGGGGAGTGAAAAGATGGTAGATCTAGTGAAGAAGGCCACTTTTCTGTCTCATTTTTCCATTCACAAATCTTTAAGGCAGGTGATAGCTAGACTCGACTGGTATCTTTTCTCAATAATAGTGATAGATATATGATTGTATGTTTTTTATTTCAACTATTTCTTATCTATTTTTAATTCAAAATATTCATTGTGAAATATTAAATCACGCCTGTCTTTCATTCTGGAAAATGAAATGAAAATTTAAATATTATGAGAAATAAAAAGAAATGCAAGAGATGATGGGAAGGGGATGAAGAAGTCATAGAGCTATCCTAACACAGCACGGGAGTTTGCACAACCCCTGTTGATACTGGAATCCTACGAAGAAACTGAGTCCCTAAGAGGTAGGATCTACCGTAAACAAATCCTAGCGGAACCGACCTTGAGGTCAAGCCAACAAGTTAATGGGAACAGGAGGGGCTTAGGGTAATTAAGATACTTAAAGCAACTTCGGAAACAGAATATTGAAAATTATTGGAATTCAAACGGTATTGGTTTTCATTATTTGGTTCCACTTTTCTAAACGTTTGGACTTCAAACTATATTGGTTTTCATTTACTGGTTCCAAATTCCTACAAAAATATTATTAATATTAGTTTTGACTCATATTATGTTCTAGACAAACTATTGCAGATTCTTATCTAATTGTCTCTTATTATTGATCTCTGATACTTATCGAACTTCTAAGCCATTTTCCCCTAGGTTTAGAGAACGTAAATGAAGGAGCTTTTGCAAATGAGAAGACTTAGTCATTGGGATGGGTGTGAAAGCAAATCAGTGGTGGAGATGACATGTCTCGTCAATCTCCTCTAGGGGTGTAAACGAGCCGAGCCGAGCTTGGCCCAGCTCGGCTCGGCTCGTTAAGATCAAGAGCTCGGCTCGTTAAGATCAAGAGCTCGGCTCGGCTCGTTAAGATCAAGAGCTCGGCTCGGCACGGCTCGGGCAGGCTCGCGAGCCTTACCGAGCTCGAGTTATATTAAGGGCAATGAAATATTCACACCCCTCATCTTCCCTGGACAGCCCTATCTACTGTAATTTAACTACTCTTTTTACACCACGGGGGGTGACCCAAGTAGCAAATGGGGTTCCAAAAAAGAAGTGGCATATTTTGCCTCCCCCTTTCACTCCCTGGACAACCCTTTTAGTGTATATATTAATATATATATATATATATATATATATTTATTTATTTATTTTTTTAAATATAGGAAAAGGATTGTGCGCTCGAGCGCACCTAAGCTTAAGTGCGCTCGAGTGCCAAATCACATGGGTCCCACATTTTTTGTGCTGATCCAAACCATTCATTTGCAAGGCCCCATCATAAATAGGATGTGTACCAAAAATCAAGTCCATTGAATCATCCTAACCCCTCCAAAAGTGGAGGGCAAAAGTGGGCAGATTTGTGGACAAACAGAGTCTATCCATTTTGACCTCCACAAATGGATGGGTTAGGATGATCCTATAAAGCTAATTTTTAGTACATAACCCATCTATGTAAGGGCCTTTGAAATGAATGCTTTGGATCATCCTAACAAAGTGAGCCCACATGAGTTGGGGGCACTCGAGCGCACCTAAGCTTAGTGCGCTCGAACGCACAATCCTTTTCCTCATTTAAATATATTAAATCCTTAACGAGCCGAGCCTGGCCTAGCCTAAGCTCGGGCTCGGCTCGTTAAGCTTAACGAGCCTAGCCAGCCGGCTCGGCTCGTCTCGTTAAGGATTCGAGCCGAGCTCGAGCGAGCTTCCGAGCCCGAGCCAAAATTGACACCCTTAATCTCCTCTGTTCAGTTTCTTTATCGAAGAAACATTTTGGTTTTTAGGAACTTTATAATATAATTATGTGTGTTATTTCAGACAATTGAAATTTGAATGATTATAATTAAACTTTCCGTTGCATTTTGGAAAGAAGATTTTAGATGTAAGTAGTCAGAATTATTATTTAAAAAAATTCCTCCTACCTGAAAAGGGCAGATAGAAATATCATTAAGATTGCTTTTTCCTCCTCCACATTCCACGTATGGGATGAACGAAAATTCCGAATCTTTGACAAGAATTCACTCCATAAGAGCAATGTTCTCCGTAGTATTCTTGTTGATGCTTGATATTCAATACATCTCCTATCTGAAATCCCATGAAGTCCATGCTCCAAGGAATGAAGTATGCATTTCCATTGAGGAGCCCATGAATTATGGCACACTCCAAGGAAGCTTATCCACAGTGAACCACAATCCAAATGCACGAGCAGCTGTATTTTTTTCCCTTTAAAAAGCCCTCACCTCATACAAAAGAGGAAATCCCATTCTTCCAACTGGCCATCTCTCTTTTGAAAAAGAAAGAATGAAGAGACTTAGCCTTTCCACTTCTCTCTCATCATCTTACTCTTCCTCCCCCATCATCAACTCTGGTGGATCCCATTTTTCTAGGGAGGCTACTTTTCCGATTATAATTTTGATAGCTGAAAGAGGGCCCACTGTTCAACAATAGGTGTCCCTCACAGCCCGCATATTCTCAATGAATGACCAATCCAGTGGGATAATATTAGTGTTTTCAAATTTTTTAATAAGTTTTTCTTCCATCTTTTGTTCCACAAGCAAACATGGACTATAGAGATAAAGGACGGATCTTTGTTTCCTCCTTAGAATTATCGAAGCCAGTCTGGCATAACTACACGCTTCAATATGAATAATCTCCCATTGACTTCCTAGGTAAAACATTGGCACTCTCAGTTGGACTCAATCGGCACTTCCAAAGTGACTGCAAATATCCTGCTCCTCCATGTCAAACAAACTAGGGGGCTTGATGCCCCCACACCGTCACCTACTATCCACCATAGTTGTTTTTTTTTTTTTTTTTTAATGGTAACATAATTTTATTAAAAGAGTAACACGGGCGACAGAGGACGTCAACCCAAACGGATACAATGAAGACAAAAACAACAGAGAAAAAGAAAAGATACAATCAAAATCTACTGTCAAGGTGGCAAAAAATCGAACCACACCTTCCCTTGCCAAATGATCTGCTAAACTATTAGTCGATCTCCTTACATAATTGAAAGTGATGGAGGACCCCTCAACTTTATCCATGATCTCATCAAAAAACAGAGCCAAGGTGGAACCAAGGATCCCCTAAGCCACCAAATCGTATTTAGAGGGTCAGCTTCCACAATGAAACAGTCAAGACACTCCTTGTCGAACCAAAGGAGTCCATATTGACACCAAATCGTATTTGTTGTTGATCTACCCATGCAGTTGAACCACGAAACGTAGCCATTGACGCCATCATTGTCATGGTTCTAAATGTCGACCAAGACTGACATGAACCAATCGACATGTTTCAGTTTCCATCTCCACCAACATGAAATCCTTCGGTCGACATGTATAGATTTCGGTCATGTTGATCGAAACGTTAGCACTTGTTATGTAAATTATAGAAATTTGGCCAACATGTCGAAATTTTAACCAAAGTGCATAGAGAGGCCTTTGTTTTCACATATTTAGTTGATGAGTGCTTATTTTGTGGTTTTTGGCTTGTTTCTTCAATTATGGTATAAATGCATCAATTAATTGTTTATTTAATGCATGTGAACAAGGATTAGTGCAAGAATTTTCATTTTTTTATGGAATTATGGTTTAGAAAATTGGAATTCTCATTGGGACTCTAACTCTTAGGCTATGGGTTCCAAATTACTTTTCCTCTTTGACGTGCCCAAGTATTGTTGCAATTGTATAATACCATTATTAACAACCTTGTGATAATATTAACATGTCAGTTGCAACTAAAATTTTCATCTATTGGTAGCATATGTTGCCAACCAATATCTAGATTCTCATTTCTATCACCTAAGCTCCTCTCATGCCAGTCTGCAAGCAAAGTTTCCAATGATAGGCACTATGTCACACCAAAACCAAAAAAATAAAGCCACCTCAATCGATAATTCCATCATGCATATGACAATTAAAGTTGAAAATTACAAATGAATGGCATATTAGACACCAAACCAGTAAGAAAAACAAAAAGGTAAGTTAAAAAAACCAAAAAAGAAAATAACAATGGATAAACACATAATCAAATAATAATTTTGTCGTTGCGAAAATTACAATTGCATTAGAAAAAGAAGATGAAACATAAGATAAAAAACACAGGGAAAGTAAAACAAAAAAGCATATGTATTAAATAATCTAGGTCAACGAATGTCAGATATCAAACGTAAAAAGACAATATGTGTCACAAAGAGAAAATATCACAAAAATGCAAAAAAAAAAAAGGTAACAAGAACAGGAACATAGACCCATAGAGACAAGGATCAAGCGCAAAGGTACATACATCTAGGTCAATGAGAATTAAGCACTACGATTCAAAAAAAAAATTAGAGTTAACCACTAACAAATAATAAATGAAAATGACAAGTAAACATGAAAATATAAATAAATGGAAAACAAAAGGAGGGGTAAATAAAAGATATAAAAATATACAAAGAGATGCATAAACTTGGTACGTAAAAAATATCAAACAAACAGTGCAGGAAAAAAACAAAGCATACATTAAAAAAGTGGATAAAAAATAAACAAAAGGTCAAAATATAAATCTTCAAATCTTACAAAAAAAAAACAATGTTTAAAAGCTAAGACTCACGAGAACTCAGCAAAGGAAAAAAAGGGTTGAATCAAACGAGTCAACAATTGATGCAGTCAACTTCAGATTCACTTAATCATGCAGTTTGTGATAATTTGCAATAAATTCCTAACAAAAATAATTGGAAAAAGTTTGATCATTTACAAAAAAAATTCCCAAACCCAACTATCCAACTTTAATCCCTTGATCAACGCTTATGCTCGTGTTTTTAAAGCTTGATTAAATAAAATATTAGTGGATAAGGACTTGAGATTTGAAAACATTTCCACAATTTCACAATGGGCTTAATCATGAGAATATTTAGTTGTTTATCTTAGAACACACATGCCAAACAAATATCTCATAAAGTTAGTTCACTTAACAAAAAGAGAAATATTGTCCATGCGTTCCATGAAGAAGAAAGGAAGATGAGAATAACAAGGAAAAAGAGGAGAAACAGAAAAAAGGTAATCTTGGAATTTTTAAATAAGTCACTTAAATGACTTAATTGAACACGCAAGACATTTAAACAGAGATGTTTTATGGGGCACATTGTTGTCTAAACTGTGCCCTCTTCTTCTTTGGAGATCTCATTGGCTTCTCAAAAAGGAAACTTACGGGACTTTGATGAGTTACAGTTTTGTAAATTTTGTCCAGGCCTCATGATGTTAGAGTTTAGATATAGAGCTGTGATTCTCACTAGAGTTTTATTAGATTTACGAGAGATATTGTTATATAAACACCTTTCACGGCATATTACTTATTTAGATAGCGGAATAGAATTTCTTTTTATTTGGGTATGATGCCCAAGATACTTTGTCAGGAGTAATTCTACAGGTGTGTGTATGGTGTGACTACAGATTCTTGAACATTGTGTTGCTATCCTTTATCCCTTGGTCGTTGTTTAAGCTTTCAGATCAGTCATAGCTAGAATCTGTAGATCAAAAAACATCAAAACAAGTAAAAAAATATATCGATTATTTCAGTTGCAAACCATTTTTCATAGATTAACCCATGACACCATAAGATTATGCGTGTACAAGTTTAGGGTCCCAACACCTCTTCCACCAACCCCATCGTACGACATCTTCACAACCATTAAAGGAAACACTGAGGGCTGTTTGGATACATGGATTTTATAATCCAAGATTGTAAATTCCTGGATTTTACGAGCTAAGACCAGAAATTAATAAGCTAAAACCATCATTTTATAAGCTAAAATTTAGATTTTACAATCACGAAAATGTACAATCCAGGTTTTAGCATACATTTATTCAAAAAAGAAAAAGTCAATTTAAGACATGACAACACCTCTACTCCTGCGTCATAAAACCATTAAAGGAAACACTGAGGGCCGTTTGGATACATGGATTTTATAATCCAAAATTGTAAATTCCTGGATTTTACGAGCTAAAACCAGAAATTAATATGCTAAAACCTTCATTTTATAAGCTAAAATTTAGATTTTACAATCTCGAAAATGTACAATCCAGGTTTTAGCTTACAAAATCCAAGTATTAGCTTGTAAAATCCTTGTATCCAAACAGCCACTAAAATTTTATCCAGATGCCCAAAAACAATCAAATGAACTACCTAAAAAGAATTTAATTAAAAAGAAACAAATAAGCTCCCGAAGGACACAACACACCAGATCTGTAAAGCATAACGATACTAACAAATAAAAAGTGCTCTGATATGGTTTGCTAATAGCAAGAATTGTCACTGAACTGATCAAATAAAATTTTCCCATTCCTTGGTGATTCTATAATCTATATATTTACTATATAAAGTTCAGTAAAAGCAATCAAATATGAGAACAAAAGATACAGGAAGCCTACTAGTCAAAACATACATTCATTCAAAAATAGAAAAGTCAATTTAAGAAATGACTAAACCTCTACATGGATTTTATAAAACCATTAAAGGAAACACTAAAAGGTCATTTGGATACATGGATTTTATAATCCATGATTGTAAATTCCTGGATTTTACGATCTAAAACCAATATTTGACAATTCGAAACCTTGATTTTATAATCTAAAAATTGGATATTACAATCTTGAAGTGTGCAGTCCGTTTTAGCTTATAAAATCCAAGTTTTAGCTTGTAAAATCCATTATAAAAATCCTTGCCACTCAAAAAAAAAAATCCATTATAAAATTTTTGTATCCAAACAGCCAGTGAAAGTTTATCCAGATGCCCTAAAACAGTCAAACGAACTACCTAAACAGAATTTAACCAAAAATTAAAAATTAAAAAAAGAAGCAAATAAGCTCCCAAAGGACACAACACACCAGATCTGTAAAGCGAAATGATACTAACAAAAAAAAGGAAACTAAAACAAAAACAGTAAAATAACAAAGTATAACAGCCTAAAACGGTATTCATCCCTAAGATCTAGTACAAACACTAGTTCCGCAAGCTTGAAATCACCAGATCTGAACACAGCTTCAACCAAATCAATATAATCAGAACAAAAACCCCAGCTTTCATACAAAATCTGCACATCTAACTGAATCCAAAAGAGAAAGAGCAAGAAAAATAGCAAAATCCGGGGGGGGGGGGGGGGGGGGAATGTAGATTTGGCTGAGTGGATATGGATTCAAAAAAAAAAAAAAAAGATTAGGAACAAAAACCCTAGCTTTCAAACAAAATATGAAAAAATTAGGTACAAAAACCCTAGCTTTCAAACAAAATATGAAAATATAACTAAATCCACAAGAGAAAAGCAAAAAAACAAGATCAAAAGCAGAAACAATAAGTAGATTTGACTGAGTGGAGACGGATTCAATCAAATCAATAGAATCGGACCAAAAAAAAAAAAAAAAAAACCCTACCTTTCACACAAAATCTGCACATATAACTGAATCCAAGAGAAAAAAAAAAACAAGAAAAAGAGTAGATTTGGCTGAGTCGAGATAGCTTCAACTAAATCAATAGAATGAGAACAAAAACCCTAACTTTCATACAAAATCTGCACATATAACTAAATCCACCTGAGAAAAAAAAAAGGCAAGAACAAAAGCAAAAGCAGAGAAAAAAAAAGTAGATTTTGATGAGTGGAGATGGAAACAAAAAAGTAGAAACAGATCTAATCATAGAGAGAGAGAGATTTCTTACTCTTGCCATGCGGAGAGGATGAAAACAGAGGCGAAGAGAACTCTGCCTGCAAACGAAGTAAATCCCATGGAACCGAAGGAAATCTCGCAGAGAAACTTCGGGTCCTTTGGACAGACAAACGAAGGGGAAAGGAAAATCAAGGAAAGGGTTTGAAAATGGCTTGAAAGACCGAGGCTCCCTCTCTCTACTTAAGCGAAAGACACGGCAAAAGGTCTTTAGACCAAGTATTTAAATGCCCTTTGTTGTTATGAATATTACGAAAATGGCCTCGGTTGGTCATAATTGGCCTCGACTCGTCCACACGTCGGCGAAGTAATAAAATCTATGGGCTATCTGGTGGGCCTATGTGTAGATACCAAATATGGACTTGATTAAATTTTGGATCTAGAATAAAAGTTGGGTGGATAATGTCCCAAAATTACGTTGATTAAATTTGCCTAATTAAAATTTTCTTCATTAAGGGGGACAAGAATTTTATGGGATAAATCTTTTCTTGACAAAATGAGATTTCTAGGGTTTAACCATGGTTTAAAATTTCGGTTTCGGTAACCGTTTCGGACCCCACCGAAAACTGAAATTTCGGTCCAAATTTGGTAATTTGGTTCGAACCCAATTTTTGAAATTTTAGACTTTTGTAACACTTCTTTTTTTTAATAAATAATGCCATTAAATCGTGTCCGAAATTTGGTAAATGACGAAAAAATGAATTTTTGGAAAATTTCAGTTTCGGTCCCTACCGAAATTCCGGATTTCGGTCGAAATTTTAAACCATGAGTTTAACTAACTTATTTTGCATAGAAATATTTTTCCAAGATGAAAAAGGAAAATGATTGTCTTCATAATGGGACTCACACTTTACTAACCATGTTTTTAATGACTTAATAGCCTTTAGTGACCTGCAACATTTGAGTGAAATTTGCAAATTTGGTCATGTACTCATGCCATTAGTGACCTAAATACTAATGGTAGATTTTCTTGACTCATAAGAGGACTAAAATGTCCTTATACCCGAAAAAAGATGAAAATTATGTTGTAAAAAGACCAAAATATCCGTAACTCATAGTGATATGTTTTGATAGGATCTGCGGATATCATTTCTACATATAGTAGCATTCTTGGTCCATGCAATGCATGGGCATAAAATATTGGGCCCCACCCCATAAAAATGAGGTCTAAATTAGTGGGTCCCACCCTATGCATCGGCTTGGATGGAGATCATGGGATCTACCCATAAAACATGAGGTAAAAGGTGGGCCCCGCCCAGTGCATGGGTTAGAGTTGGGTTGGAGGGTGGCACTATGTCATAAGACTCAAACATATAAGTGAGTGTAATAGGGTATTTTGGTCTTTTCACAAAGTAATATTTGTCCTTTCACTGCAAGGAATTTGGTCATTTTCTAGCGCTCACAAATTAATGGCATGACCTGATTTGCAAAATTCACTCAAATTAATGTGATAACTCTACCTGATTGCTACATATCATCCTCCTAATCAAATAATAATCAATGTAATACCATATTAGCCCTATGTAGGGCCCACCCCCACTAATGTAAAGTCTTATCTATGTGGGTCCATTCATCATAACATATGATGGGGCGCACTCCTTACAACTATGTGACCGCTCGATAGTGATTGTGATAGGAATACTAAATTGATTAAATGCCGTATTTGTCATATGTTAGATGCATGCACCATACACGATTTCAAGAATATTAGAAAAACTATTAGACTGTAGTGCTGATCAAATGAGTTAGTTAGAAACTTATTTATTAATCCCCAATGATTTTGACTACCTTGAGTAGCCTTCTTGTTTGGTATTAAGATGCCTTAAGGGGGTGTTTGAATCTAGGGGGAAATTGTGGGAAAATCATAGAAAATGATATGTCATGTAAAAAATCCAGAGTCTAGTAGATTTGAAATTTTTCTTAAAAATAGGAAAAGTTTTCAATATTAGAAAGAAATCCATGAAAAATGTATTCACAAAATGAGATAGAATCACCTTGGATGATCCAAGTCACTTATCCATCGAGACTTTGATAAAGCATAATTTTATTTAGGGTTCCAAAAAGAAAAGCCAGACCACTGATTTATTTTTATTTTTTAGTCCTTTATCTTATGCTCTTATGCATGGGATGTCAATTTGGATGGAACCAATGGGACCAAGCTAGATAATATGGGCTCATATTATTCCTTTAAAATGTCTTGTTATAATCTCTAACATTTGTAAGGTAGTTTTTTTATCTATTTTAATCCTAGAAATATGCCTAGTGGTAATTTTTAAGTCTATCCAAAATTTTATTTTATGAAAACCCACAAATAATAAATATTGGGAAAATGAGAATTTTCAGCTAGAATCCTAATGATAAATAACTATTTAGCTATTAGGTCATTCATGTTTGGAAAACATGAATTTTTTTCCATTGAATATTAGCTTACGAAGTGTTGAGAAAGGGATTGGGAGAGTGGGAGAGTGGGAGAGGGTGATTGCTGCTTGCATCAGAGGGAGAGAATTGTGAGGGCATCTAAGCGAGGAGATGGTGTGAAGTGGCTGAAAAATAAAGAAAATAAAAACTATAATTTGCATTGAGATTTTATTTTTTTCCGATCCTGTTTTCATCCACTTCTCACCCTCCTCACTCTAGTGCCCTCTCAATTTCTCTTCTCCTCCCACCTCCCTTGTGCCTCTCCCACCGGTTGATAAACTAATATACCATGGGAAAAACTTTCATGGCTGCCAAACATGGCCTTAAAAACAATAAATAGCAATTTACCTATGATTTATTGTCGAGGAATGATAGATGCAAGGGCGCCCTTGCATAAAGAGACAGAAAAGGGCCCTTGATTGGATCCAAGTCATTGAGTGAAACGGAATTTACTTTCTCAATTGATTTAAAAAGGGGGGAATGATAAATGCGCCCCTTTTCTTTACATGGGACAGCCGGTTGTAGTGTATGTGGCAATCAGGTCTCTTGAATCCTTCCCGTGTGAAGTACATCAGACCCTATGCAGTCATAGATACCATGCAAATGGTTGTCCCTCGTATAAAAAAGGGAGCGCATATATCACTTCCCTTAAAAAGGTTACTGAAAATGGCGTGGATCCAATCAAGGCCCTTTTCCGGCTCTTTATGCAAGGGCACCCTTGTATCTATCTAAACACATAAAAAATAAATAAAAAGGATGATATTTTTTGTATAAGTGTGACGGTAGTTGATTAATAAATAAATGTAAAACAATAGAGAAAGAAAATAAATGAGATAAATGAATAGATAAAATTTTAAATAACTATTAATTATGGATAATTAAATGAAATAAAAGCTTAACAAAATAAATCAGAGAACTATAATATAAATAAACAAATAAATAAACGAAAAGAATTTGGTGCTTCCCCAATCTATGCAGTTTGTTGGTCCGATCATTGACAACGGATCTGTCGTGAGTAGATGAGGAGATGTGGTTGGCCGTGGGAAGCCCTGTGTGAAGATCGAAAAGGATGTCCGCGATTGATGCATTGCCCTAGTGTAAAGGTAATTGAAAGGTGAAAAGAATTGTAGAGAAAATATGGGACCTTTTCTTTTCTCTCTGTGATGAAAGAGTAAAAGAAAAAAGAATACAATGTGGTGAGAGTTGAGAGTTGAGATTTGAGAGTAGTGTGTATTTTTTTGTATTGTTCTTGTAGAAGAGAGAATGAGTCCATTTTAAAACAGAGTCAATTTTAAAAGGTGAGAGAAAAAGGCAAGTGTGTGTTGGCTTCTTAAACGACAAAGAAATAAATTTGATTTTTTTATTAGAAGGTTGTGTTGGGTAAAAAAAAGGAAGTGAGATAAATAGTATTATTTATATTATTAATTTGAATTTAAAATATTTTACTAAAATTTAGGTGTTTACACTATCATTCCTCTTTGTTGTTTATAGACTTTTGAGTTTTGCAATAGAATTTAACAACTAATTAGAAAAGTGTAAAAAAGAAGAGAGGATAGTCATTATTAAAACAAGGGGATATTGATATTATTCCCCAAATTAACATTTGCTTTAGTTTAGTCACAGCTATGTGTGTTAGTATTTATCATTTTAAATGTTAATACCTACTAATTTCTAAGAACATCGCAATCATAGTGTACGTATCACAATAATTTTATATAATTCAGATAAACAAAATGATACAAAGTCTGTAAGTAATTTCATCATTATGATATTAAATGGGTACTCATATCCGCACAACTGTATTTTGATAATGGTACTATTCAATTTATTTATACTTTTATGATTAGATGTTGGTACCATGTCGAGTATTCTAATAGCCCTGAAAAGCTAATTTAAACGGTGTAAAAAATGATCTGTGCCATTATCAAATTATGTATGGAAGTGCAGATATCAATTCCTTATTATTAAAGGGAAATGATTTCAGCACTCCAATGTTTTGATAAACATGCGCCCACTTGTTTGTCGTGTAGTATTTAAAGGACTTTAAGAGCTTTTTGAGAACCGTAATATCCTCTGACATCCCTTTAAATATTACACAACAAACAAGTAGAGCACATGTTTATCAAAACATGTGAGTGTAGAAATCATTTCCCAATGGTCATTTTAAATGTTATATTAATAGCTTCTATAAGTATTGAAGTTATCATCTATCTCCATAAGAGGTGATCTAAAAGGCCGAGATTAACATCCAGAGGAAACATGGCTGACAGCAGCCACCCAAAATAATTTTTTGCCCCCCGTTTGGAGGTAGCAAAAAAATTATGGAAATTTTTTATTCCATGGAAAAAGTATTTCAGAGTCAAGTAGGGATGCATTTTCTTGAAAAATAGGAAAAAATTTCAACTTGGAAAAACGTCTGTGGAAAACGTGTCAGCCAAACATTGGAAAAACTCATTCACCATAAGAAAAAAAAATTCTAAGATATATTCTCCGAGCATCTAAACATCCTTTTAATTTTTGTGCACTAACTCCTAGTCGACTAAGGTTAGATATCCTCTCACTCTCTGTTTGGATGGTTGAAATAAGGAATTAGAATTGGCATCCCATTCCGATTTCTATTCTGATTCTTCCGTAAATGGAATGGACAAAATTTATTTAAAAAATCAAATAAAATTTCATTCTGACCAGGGAGGAATCCGAATATAATCTCTTGGGGCGAGAAACAGACCCCCCTCTGGCAATCGAAATGCACCTTCATAGCAATCCTATAAAGATATTCAGATACATGGTTTAAAGATATTTTATTAGAACGCGGACACGTCTTTACACTTTCTATGTTTTCGGCATTAAAAGCTTTTCAAACAAAATGGTGTCTCAGTGTTTGACCGCGTTTATAGATCATCACATACAGCTAATATTTCAAGGAATTAAATGAATAAGACAAAATTTGGTGAAAAGTCTGCCAATGTGGCTGTTTTCTCATGCAAAAGTCGGCCGTGACATATTTCTACTTTCAAAAAGAAAAAGAAAAGCAGAGTAACGTTCGGGCAGGGTTAGACTATCTTTATCCATGTTCCATTCATAGCAATGACTAGGAAATAAATGATTTATATCATCCACGAAGTTTCCCTTATACTTTTGCCCCCTCGTATCTTTCTTTCTACAAAATATGTACATCCGTGGTGGATCGGATCCACCAATGTCTTGTCACTATCCGATAGAACCCTTGTGGATCGGATACTTCTTCAAAGTACTTTTCGGATACTACTTTCTAGGTCTAAGTAACTATCCATTAATTTTCGGATTCAAATTCGAATGTCCGTCCCACTGTCCTAGGTTTTACTTATGTTGTACACAATTAGGGCATGGAGTTGAGGGAGAGATGAGGGAAGAAACATGGGAAGAAGAAAAAAGATTGTCATGGAATCCGAAAGCTAAAAAATGAAATATTGTTTGCCATTTTGAGAAGGGTTTTTAAATGTTATAAAAATACTCCTCATATACTCAACTCAACTAAACGAAGCATTTGTCCCAAACTAGTTGGGGTCGGCTAATAAAAATATACCCCTCATAAAGAGACATAAATAAGGGAAAATATGAATGGGGTGGGGATACCCTGTGTCATCCTAAAAGAAAAAAAAAGGAAAATATGAATGGTATTTTTGTACCACCGCAGAACGGTCTAAAGGAAGGTTTTTAATTTTTTTCATGTGAGAATTAAAAGTTTCAAGGATAACTCAGCCTGTTTCTATAAACAAAGACCATTCTGAAAGTCTTTCTTTATGCGTCAACAAGTAACAACTATGAAAAGAACGTGTCACAGCTATGAAAAGCTAACATCAACTAATATAATGTGAGTAGCCCAGTTAAAAGAGGACCAAATGCAAGCCCTAACTTGACTTCTTTTAACTTTAAATTAAATAAGTACGGATCGGGAACATTTGTTCAAAGATTTAATCCATTTTACTTGCATTCGATCTACTACCACTGGCTCAACATTAGGCATCACGGCACTTTGTCTTATTTGATTTACTTTAATCCGCATATTGGACAAATTGGCTGCATACATCTAGTCCTCCCCAACCCCACAATGGCGGGAGCCTCGTGCACAAGGCCGCCCTTTTTATATAGGACAAATTGGCACTGTGCTTATTTTTAAGGGTGTTTGTCTCGGCATTATAGATCAGATGTGAACTAGATCTATGCATACATGTGTATAATTCAATACAATAGAAAAAACTGAAAATGCTTAAATTTTGAAGTTGTGCTGGAAAGATTTAATAGATCTCAAGTCGATGTGCGATAACGAAAAGATCAGATGCTAAATCCTGTTGGATTAGTGAGATAAAATCACTTGAAATAGCTTCTTTAAGAAGGGGCATTCTTGGAATGTGTTAAAAAGTCTACTAAAGAGGGTTTTATTTTTAGTTGGGTGATTTTTCTAAGGAAGGGGATTTTGGGGCTTTTCTCTAAAAGAAAAGGTTGTTATCTCTCCAAGGGTTTCTTCTACTTCTTCTTCTTTTGCAAGGGCCTTGGTGAAAACATTGTAAAGAGGGAGTTGGTGGGGTTTTCACCGTCGTTGGAGAGGTAAGAGTTTTAACCCTTGTTTGTAATTTCTCATCATTGATAGTGAAGTTTACTTTCTGGATTGGCCGTGGAGTAGGCCAAAGTGCCGAACCATGTAAATCTCTAGTGTCTCTTGGTTTCTTGTTTTCTTCCTTATTTCACTGCACTCTTGATTTATTGCACACATCCATTTGGGCTAATTCTGTGGGTTGCTGGAGGCTATTTGTCATTGTTTGCTTGGAGTAGTTTCCGATAACCGGATTTCTAGTGCGGGTTCTTGCCGCAACAAGTGGGATCAGAGCACCTTGATTTTGCACAGAAGGTATTTGTGAGAGGCAAAGTTTGAGAAGATGGCGAGTCATCGGTTTGAGGTAGAGAAATTTGATGGGAAAAAGAATTTTGAGTTGTGAAAATAAAAATCCATGACTTGTTAATCCAAAATGGGCAACATAAGACATTGCTTGGAAAAGACAAGAAACCAGAATCTATGTCTAGTGATGATTGGGAGGAATTGGACTTGAAGGCTAGGTCTACTATTCGCTTGTGTTTAGCAAATGAAGTTTTATTCAGCATAGCGGGAGAAAAGACGGCCACCGATTTATGGGCTAAATTGGAAAGTTTGTATAAAAGAAAGTCTCTCACCAAATCGGATTTTCTTGAAGAGAAAGCTATATTCTTTGAGAATGAAGGAAGGCACAAACATATTTGAGCACTTGAATACGTTCAACAACATCATTTGCCAACTTGAAAGTATTGGTGTGAAGATGGATGATGAAGATAAGGCGGTTACAGTATTGTGTACTTTGCCGGAGAGTTATGAAAATTTGGTCACAACTTTGAGTTGTTTCAAGGATGATTCTTTTAGCTTGGATGATGTTTGTAGTGCAATGCTTGCCGATGAACTCCGAAAAAGGTACCATTGGAGAGTTCGGGTCAAGTGGAAAATGAGGCTCTTGTCATAAGAGGGAGATGAAGTGAGTGTAGTAGCTCATTAAAAGGGACTTCAAGAAGCAAGTCCAAGTATCGATCAAAATCAAGGGGTCAGTATGACAACGATGCTTGTTGGAATGGTGGAAAGAAAGGTCACCAAAAGAAAAGATTATCGGTACAAGAAGGGTTTCCAAGAGGGTAAAGAGAAGTAAAATGTTGAAGTCAAGAATGAAGCCAATCAAGTTGAAGAGTCTACATCTGGGTTCATTGAAGATGAAGTGTTCACAGCTAATAGCAATCCCATTTTTTACCAAAATTGAATCTTTGATAGTGGTGCCACTCACCACATGTGTCATCATAGGTCATGATTTGTTACATATGAGCCATGTGACGGTGGTTCGGTTTTGATGGGGAATAACTCTACAAGCAAGATGGTGGGAGTTGGTATGGTGCGATTAAGGATGTTTGATGGGATGGTGAGAACACTTGAAAATGTGAGGCATGTGCTGGAATTAAAGAAAAGTTTGATTTCATTTTCGGATTTGGATTCAAGTGGCTACAAATTTACCGGGCAAGATGGGATCCTTAAAATCTCTAAGGGTGCTTTAGTTGTTATGAAAGGCATCTGCGTTGGTAACTTGTACATCTGGATTGGTAACTTGTATAAGTTACTTGGAAGCACGGCGGTCGATGATGCACATATGGTTGCGAAAAATGATGAGTTTCCAACTGGGTTATGGCATAGACGGTTGGGCCACATGAGTGAAAGGGGCATGGAAATTTTGATGAAAATGGATCTTAATTATTGTGAGCATTTTGTGGGCACGGTTGGGCCACTAAGATTACCTTTGGTGAAAAGGGATTTTGTGAGCATTTTGTCTATGAGAAACAACATAGACGGGTTTTCAAGGCATCAAGTCATACAAGTAAAGGTATTCTTGATTACATACATTCCGATTTATGTGGTCCCTTGGAGGCGTTTTATGGTGGTGCCAAGTATTTTGTTACTTTCACTGACGATTTTTCAAGGAAAGTATGGGTGACAATGCTCAAGTCCAAGGGTGATGTGTTTATGGCTTTTAAGAACTTCAAGGCCGAGGTGGAGAAGACAATGGGCAAATGCATCAAGGTATTAAGGACGGATAACGGAGCGGAATATGCCTCCAATTAGTTTGTTAAATTTTGCAAGGATGAAGGAATTGTTCTGCATTACACAACGATATATACTCCTCAATAAAATGGCATAGCAGAACACATGAATAGAACGTTAATGGAAGGGGCTCGGGCTATGTTGAGCAATGCTAGCTTATAGGAAGGATTGTGGGCCGAAGCTGTATCAACTTACATATATTGAAAAAGTCCTTATATGGACTAAAACAAGCTTCAAGAGATTGGTACATGACATTTGATTCTTTCATGTTGAGTAGAAGTGACTATGATCATTGCATGTATATGAAATTCTTTGATGATGGTACATTCCTTTATCTTAGCTTTGTATGTGGATGATATGCTCTTGGTGTCCAAAGATAAGGCTAAGATTGAAGAGCTCAAGGGGTGTTTGAACAAGAAGTTTGAAATGAAGGATCTTAGTCTGGCCAAACAAATTCTTGGTATTGAGATTCAAAGAGATAGGAGGAATGAAAACTTGTCACTTTCACAAAGGGGATTTGTGGAGAAAGTGCTTGACAAGTTTGGCATGAGCAAGGCAAAGGCGGTTAAAACCCCTTTGGCATCACATTTCAAGTTATCTTCCGATGATAGTCCAAAGACCAAAGAAGAAAAGGAGCTCATGGCTAGGTTTTCCTATGCAAGTGTTGTTGGGAGTTTGATGTTTCTAATGGTGTGTACTAGACCAGATATTGGTCATTCAGTTGGTGTGTTAAGTAGGTTCATGGCTAATCCCGAAAAGGTGCATTGGCAAGCGGCAAAGTGGGTGCTTCAGTATTTGACAGGCACACAAGATTATTCCATTACTTTTAGCAAAAGTTAGGCATCAATTCTAGGGTTTTGTTGATGCAAGTTATGCCGATGATCGTGATAGAGGGAGATCTACTATGGGTTATGTTTTTCGATTTGCTAATGGACCGATAAGTTGGATGTCTAAACTTCGAACAATGGTGGCATTATCAACTACCGAGGCCGAGTACATGGCGGCAACAGAAGCTTGCACGGAAAGCGGGTTGGCTTCAATGTTTGATGGGTGAGATTGGAAATGAGTCAAAACCCATGGATTTGTTTTCTGATAATATGACTGCCATTTATTTGGCTAAGAACCCGGTTAATCACAAAAGGACCAAACACATATTCGTCTAACATCACTACATTCGGGAAATCATTGAAGACGATAGGATCCGGTTGTTGAAAGTGGGAACCCAAGAGAGTGTGACAGATATGCTTACTAAGGTGGTTCCAGGAGAGAAGTTGGAGTGGAGCTTATGCCAAGGTGAGCTTGGTGATTTTGGTAATGGCAAGTGTTGATTGTCTATCAAGGTAGAGATTGTTGGATTAGTGATATAAAATCACTAGGAATAACTTCTTTAAGAAGGGGCATTCTTGGAATGTGTTAAAAAGTCTACTAAAGAGGATTTTATCTCTTTAGTTGGGTGATTTTTCTAAAGAAGGGGATTTTGGGGCTTTTCTCTACGGCTCTGTTCACTTGTTTTTCCTCTGCAGGAAAGGAAAAGAGAGGAAATGAATCTGAAGTGGAAAAATGGAAAGGAAAGGAAAAAAAACTGTGATTTTCCCTCGCTTTCTCGCTGTTCACTTGCCCAAAAAGCGAGGGAAAATATGCAGAAAATCATATTAAACATATTTTTTCCCCAGATTTTTTTTGCAACAGAAGCTTTCACGGAACTCCGTTGTTACCCATGGAGTTCCGTGAAATATTTTTTTTTCCGACAGAAGATTTCACAGACCTCCGTGGGATACCAACGGAGTTCCGTGAAATTTTTTTTCTGACAAAAGCATTCACGAAACTCCATGGGTATCCACGAAAAACCCAACCCACATCAGCACCTCAGACCCACCACCAAAAAAATACATCCCCAACCTACATTAGCACCTCAAATCCACCACCCAAAAAATACATCCCCAACCTACATCAGCACCTGAGATCCACCACAAAAAAAAAACATCCCCAACCCACATTAGCCCCTCAAATCCACCACAAAAAAATACATCCCCAACCAATATCACCATCAACCAAAACTGTAATAACCAGTAAAAATAAAAAAAAATAAAAAATATATATATATATATATATATAAAATAAATAAATAAAAATGGCCTCATAGGTGGGTAATCATTGGCCATTACTCATTTTTCCCGAGTTAATCGGGCATGAAGACATCTGACATAATGGGGCTTACGCGATTCGAACCCAACGCTGAGCGTGGATTGAACTGCTTCCTACCACTAAGCCACCACACCAGATGTCAATTAGAAATGAGTAGATATACTTACATATATTGAAGATTACCAATAGTCACTATTCAAAATTTGCTATGCATTGACATTATTTACATCACTATTCATATTTACTATTCACAATAGTTACTATTCAAAATTACTATACATTGACACTATTTACATCACTATTCATATTTACTAATTCACAGTAGGACCCACCAAGTACTATTTACTAGCGGGCCCCACCGCCAGCGGGACCCATCACTAGTGGGAACCACTACCAGAATGACACACCGCAACCACTTTCATTAACTCACTGACTAAGCGGGTGAACTCCACAACCACTATCATTAATGAGTAGTTGCGCTTTACCGACGAAAATAATAATTAAATAATGTTAATCATTCGGTTACTATTCAAGCAGCCTTTACTATTCATTTATTTATAACTTTACTATTTATATATTTTCATAAATGCATTTAAGACAGTAGTTGAAAAAGTTAACGAAAGTTACGAAAGTTCTTGCTCCCTATTCAGTGTCACTATCCATTCACTATTCCAGCACTATTCAAATGTCACTATTCAAACGTCACTATTCAAACACTATTCATGTCACTATTCACTTCAGCTCTCCCTATAAATAGAGAAAGAGAAGAAGAAGAAAAAGAGAAAGGAAGAGAGAGAGAGAGAGAGAGAGAGAGAGAGAGAGAGAGAGAGAGAGAAAATAAAGAAAAAGAAAGAGTGTCAAGAAAAAGTAGAGAGAGGAAAAGAGATAGAGAGGAGAAAAGAGAAAGAAAAAGAGTTGGGAAAACTACTTTTTTCTGTTCATCACCACTAAAGTAAGTCTTTAATATGCATCATGATAGATAGTTTTAAAGTTATTTGTCATGTGTATTACTAATATGGGTCGGTTCTACCACCTATGTTAGATTTTGTTTCCAAAATATTGGGATGAAGCATGCATAAGTGGTGATAACTCGCTATAGATTATACATGTTTTATCATTATGTGAACCCCGATCCGAGGACAGTGAAGGAACGAGTCCCTAACATCCTCTGGATCATCCACGTGTGAAGGAGAGCTCTACCAAAGAACTCTCAAAACGAATGCCACTCTCATAGCATAGCACGAGTGATGATATAAAAAGAAAGAGATATGTCTTGATCCGGAGCCAAGGCTCGAAACCCAGACATACCTAAAATAAACTCAGAGTCGCCATCTATGGATACGCCATGGAACCCCAAAACCAAATCCTCTGTGCAATGGATAACCAGAAATATATATGGGTTCATGCCTGATTACGAATGGAGAAGGTCTGAAGAGCACCCCCAATTCGTCCGGGTGCAAGCACTTGGTCTCTTTTGCCATTTTTATTAACTCCAAAGAAGTTTGAGTAAAAATCGTGTGAAATGGGAACAAATATCCCTGAGTGAACGTCTACCTAATCATGCGTGACTCGGGGATGAAATAATAATCACACATAAAGTAAGATAAAAGATGTGTCACCCAATGACAACTAGGTTGTGAGTGACATGCCTAACTGGTGTCTAAGTTCTAATGGACAAACGCATGCAAGCTACAGCTAAATGTATAGGATCAGTACAAGAAAGTAAGAAAACACATCAAAACATGCAATAACAACACAACAAATCCTAAAACTCTAAATGATTTAACTCGAGTCTTCGAATGGTCTGATGTTCATCCAAAGAAGCCTACGTATCCCCGCCTACACAAGAATCAGAGTCACGTAGTTCTTCGCGCATATTCTAAACTATGATGCCTAAGACACCTAGACCTCTATCCTAGACTCGATCTAAAAGACCGGACCAGTTATTAAAAGTTTCTTGTACGATTATTTAAATTCCAGTGAATTGTGGATTTTAGGACACCCTATATGCCATAACTAAATGCAGATTAGCCCTAAACTAATGCAGGTGGTTCCTATAACTTATGTGTAACTAGGCTGTGTTTCCTAAGAAAAACAAAGGGTGTACTAGCGTATCCTACTCTAGTCATCACTCGGCGATGTGGATCGCCGACTGACCGGACGGAGGCGTTCCTACAACTCTAGGACAGAGTCATAACTCTAAAACAAGCACACAACAAACAAACAAACAAACAAATAAACAACCTATTAAAAGAAACTCCTAACTCTGAAACTCTCTATCTAGGAGAAACTCCTAACTCTAGAGGAGGATCTTTTGAAAACAAGGTTTTAAAGGTTGCTTATTCAAAAAGGTTTTAAAATATTATTTACAAAAGTTTGGCTGGACTTGGGATATATATCCCAAGCTGCACTACGTACCTCGTGGAAGAGGATTAAGCCAACGTAGTTCAAAACGAAGTCTTCTAATTACTGTTTCTAAAAACACTCAACACTTTAGGCTTTTTTCAAGGTTTTCAAATATTTTTGATGTTTTAAATTTCTAATGTTTTTGAGTTTTATATGTTTTAACATGTTTTTGAATTTTAAGGTATTTCAATATTTTTGGATTTTTTAAATGTTTTAACATGTTTTTGGATTTTAAAATTTTGATTTCACCCTTTTGGTCAAAGACCGGAGGGAACATACAAAGTAAAACCCTAGGGCAAATAGGGGAAACCCCTAAACAAGGTAAACTAATGATCAAGGATAAAGACAACAATCTAAAATCCCAAAAGGTAAAGCTCTAATGAGACTATGCTAGTCCCTAACAAAACAAGAGTGACGACAACACTAAGGAGAAGCTCCTAAAAACAACTATAGAAAAGGGGGAAATGAGTCAAAGACTCTCTAATACCGCTATCAAAGGACGAGTGAATCAAAGACTCTCTAACAATGCCATCCAAAGGACGAGTGAGCCAAAGGCTCTCTAATACTACAACTTAAAGGAGGAATGAGTCAAAGACTCTCTAATACTACCACTAAAAAGGATAAATGAGTCAAAGACTCTCTAACACTCTATAAAGGGGGACAAATAAGACATAGCATGTCTTTTAGCTCAAAAGAGAGACAAACCGGGGAAGTTTCTATAAATGAGGCTCTGTATGCCTCCAATGGGAAAAGACGGGCTCTAAGCAACGAGGCTTGCTCCCAGAAGAGAGCTGCCTAACGAGACAAAGTGTGTCTCTTATGATGGGACTCGCTAATAAGACCACAATGGTCTCCTAAATGAGGAAGAGAAACTATCATCTAATGGTTTCTAAAAAGACTAAAAAAGTCTACTAAAGAGAGAGGGGAACACTATTTGGACTAAGCAAGTCCCCTGAGGTTGATGGGCTTGGTCTAAAGAGACACAAATTGTCTCTCCAAATGGGAGGCTCTAACTATCGCCATCATTGCCCGATAAAGAAATAAATTCTGTAAACACTATGAAATCACCATATGCCTCACCAGTGTACAAAATATTATGCATTCAAACCAAACAGATAAGGAGTAAACATTTGAGCATGTCATTGTACCTTTACACTGTATGAATAACTAGAGCGAACCCCCAATGTCAAAACTATAAAAATCAGCATATTATCCAATACAAAATAGTAACATTGAACCAGTGAATGACTGAACTAGTGCATAAACCAATGGGACAGTGGCTGAGTGTAATCACAATATGAGTGCATAAACATGTGGGCAACAGCCATATACATGTTTAGGAAATGTGAAAACCTGTAAAGTAGTGGCTATCTGCTTATGACCAATCCCAAAACATAACTTGAGAATATGAAAACTGATAGGGCAGCAACCCCCATATATCTAAACAAATAAGAGTCATAATTGTAAAGTGCAGGAACCTGTAGAACAACATCTATATATGCTTCCAAACAAATGCCAATCAGAACTATAGAGTGTAGGAATATGCAAGACAACGTGTGTATATATATATATATATATATATATATATATATTATCCCAATGTAAAGTATAGCTATTAAGTACATAAAAACTGGGACCAAACTAAAGGCTGCATTGTGTAAAAAACAAGGGCTGAATTTTGGACTCAAAGATATCCCTGGAAATCCTTAAGAATGTGAAAAACAAATCAAAATATCATAATAAACCTTGAACAAGGACAAATGCTCATGCAGTCAATGGTACAATCAATGGTGAGGAGGGGGGCCAACAAATTAGGATCAGAAAATGGAAGAAATGAAAGGGGGTCCTGAACTCGGATTTTCCAAAATTCCCGAAAGATCAGCAGATCTTCCTCTAGAAAGCTTTAAATCCAACAATTCAAGATCACATAATTTGCATTCTAAGGGATTCCCATTCACATCTACAATCTCGAGAATCAACTTTGCTCGACCAATATTTTGAAGATCACTACATTTAAACCCTATAGAAAACCCAATGTGGGGATAAATCAATCCAAAAGGAACAAGAGGAACAAGCGTTGATCCTAAAAGGATCGAATCCGTCGAACAAAATCCCCAACCTAAACCCTTAATGGCACTTTCCAGAAACCCTAACACTAGATTACACTCATCTCTGCCTCCTTCAACCACTACACCCTCCACACATTGCCGATCAAAATTAACATCGATCCAATAGAAATGTATGTCTCTGTCAATAAATCCCTCACTTACAGAAGCAAAATTTTGAAAAAAAACATCTTACAGAAAACATCATCAGTTAGCAAAGACTCGTGATTTTCACATTCATGGATGAACTCAGACAAGCAATTTAAGAATTGAGGGGAGATTCGAGAAAAGAAGAATCAGATTAGATCGGACGGTGAGGAATTTGTGCATACCTTTGTTGAGATCTTGAGGCTCCCAGGCGTAATCGAGGAGGAGAGTGGGGTATTGGTGGTGGTGGTCGGATCAAGTGGAGGTGGTGAAGTGGATTGAGATGAACACAGATCCAAAGCTTCAGATTTGGGAATTGAGGCAAGCAAGATAGAAAATGAAAGAGAGGCTAGGGTTTGATTTCTCTTTTTCTTTATTCTCAGATCTGAGATCTTAGATCTGGGATCTCAGATATGAAATTTCTCTTTTATGGGCAGATTTGTAGAGGAAAATAGGATCCGGACAGTGGTAGAGGCGATGGCTAGCGGTTGGTGATCGGAAAATGAGGTGAGCTCACCGGAGTCCATGGGGCTTGTCAGCGACTACGATCCGATCGGAAAATCAACCGGAGAAAATAGACATGGAGATCTCTCTCTCTCTCTCTCTCTCCCTTTGATTTCTTCTATTTCCTTCTTCTTGCTCTGTGCTGTTCGGATCTAATGACATATTCACAGAATTTCATAGATCTAATGAGAAATTGTCGGATTCCGGCAAAGATCGCTGGTATAAATGGAGGTTAGGAATAGATCTATTAAAGATAAGAATAAATCTAGGGTTTATGGATCAAAGGTAGGTGATGCTCGTGGTGTAAGTGGAGATGAAAAAGATGACCAACAATGAGAGGTGCGCGGTTGAATCTCGAGACAATTGCCGGTCTCTGGTAAGAAACCCGCCGGAGAAGATGACCGGCCGGATCTCCTTCTCCCTCTCCCTCTCTCTCTCTCTCAGATCTCTCCCTCTCTGGAATTTCTCACCTCAGACGAAAATCCATATCTCTCTGATTTTTGAAGAGAAAAAATGAAAAATCTGTCCCCTAATTTCACTCTCAAATCCTCTGCAAATGAGAAAATTCTCGATCCCCTTTTCTCCTCTCTCTGCTAATCTCTCCTCTCTACTGTTTCAACGAGAATGAGAATCCTCTCCCCTCTTTTTATTATTATTATTTTTTATATAATGAAAAGGTCACTGATATTGGCACCCCCCCCATTTGATGAGCGCACATAATTTGATGGGCGCGCGAATCAGCCGCGGCCCAGACGAGATAATTCACCCTCCTTCTACGCCCTTGATTCAATAGCTTGGTAAATACACCCCAGTGCAGATAATTCACCCCCCTTTGGATTCGCACCACACTCACTCTCTTGGCTCGTTCATTGGGCAAACACGCTCGGATCTCGACGAAATTTTGCAGGGACACTGGTGAGAACCTAACCTAGCTTAGGATCAATTTTGGGGTCCTAATTCACAGATTTGACAAGGTTTTGCATGAGTAACACAAACTTGTGTCCGGTCAAAATGAGGTGTCTACACATTATATTTTAGAAACTCCCGTGAGAAGTTTTTCTTCACAATGGAGGTTTAATTTATAAAATTGACTTAGCCAGGTGGATTAATAATGCCTCACGATACAAGCCTTAAAAATATTTGAACGGTGAACTGCTAGTATAGTAGTCGTTAAATAAACTTAAAGGTGAACTGCTAAGCATAATAGACATGAAATAAACTTTAATTAAGGAAAGGCGAACTGCTAAGCATAGTAGCCAAGAAGTAAACTAAATCAAAGAATGGTGAACTGCTAAGCATAGTAACCATAAAATAAATTGGACAGAAATGACACTGCCATGAAGTATAAATTAGACAGAAAGGACACTATTTGGACAACAAGGACACTATTTTGAGATTTGAATATATTAAATTTTTATAGGATATTTGCAGTTCAATCCACTCCAAGGTGTACGCTCGAAAGACCTGTGATCGAAAAATTTTCAGGTAGGGGTTTTCCTTTCCTTTGATTCTCTTTTTGCTATAAAGGTTCCCTATCTTCTGATTCCCTCTTTGTTATATTTGATGTAAGGGTTCCCTATCTTTTGATTCTCTTTTTGCTAAACTTGATGTAAGGATTTTCTTCCCTGTAATTCTCTTTTGCTATATTGGATGTAAGTATTTTCTATTCTTTGATTCTCTTTATTCGCAATTGTCATAAGAGTTTCCATCCTTCTGAGATCCACAACTGATGAGAATCTAAGGGGGATCCTTTCTTTCAGACCCCATTCCTTCCAGATAAATGATTTTACTGATAAAGTTATAATTCTATTTGTATTCTCGAAACTTATTTCTGTGAGATATGTTTATGTTTAGGGTTTATCTTGTGATACCCTAATTCTGAATATGGACCGAGTTATGATATGATGATGGGTGGACGCATTATAGTCCTCCATGTGCACGTGGGTAATGACGACTTTAGAGAGTGTAAATCTAGAGGATTATGAGCCAAGGTACGGCTATGAATGGGCTGAGATATGACTATAAATGAAAGTATCTATGCTTAATGAAGTCCATATATATATATCTTGTTCTATAAGTTTTCTCTATACGTTTGTGAAAATCCAAGGGTGGTCCCCAGTACGGCAACTATGAGGAGTGAAAATTAATTAGGTTTCTAACAAGTTTTAACTCTTTTGAAAACTCAAACCCAATTTTGAAAATTAAGAGATCAACAATAAAATTCAAGCACACAAGTTAAATCTAAAGTGCAAATGCAAATAAAGAGCAAGAGTAAGAGAGATTGCACCCGAGTTTTAAAGTGGTTCGGTCCTCAAAACGCGAGGCCTACTCCACTCCACCAACCAAACCCGTTGATGGCTTCACTATGTGATCTTCTTAACTTCGGCGAAGATCGGTGCCAATTACAAATTTCGATTACCTTTAACCTTGGTGGCAATCTTCACCACGGAGAGTGGGCTACGCTTCTCCGAACACTCGCCCGATACAAAGTTCTTGATAAGAAAGAAAGAACAAAAAATCCCTCACAAGGGTTTACAAGAATTGCAGAAGATGTACAAATTTAGCCTATGATCCAAATCCTAAGCTTTAGAGGATGAGAGGCATAATCAAGTTTGATTCACTCTTTGGATGTTCAAATGAAGTTTTAGAGTGTTAGGATTGATGATTGTAATGTTTGGAATGCCCATATATATAGGAAAAATCAAATATGACCGTTCAATGGCATTGTTGTAATTCCTGGAAAATTCGCAACGGCTAAAAATCCGACCGTTGTAGTGTTCTCGGAGTTCCGAGAAAAAATCTCGGAGTTCCGGGAATACAAACAGAAGTTGGAAAAAAGTCTACTGGACCATTTCTCGGAGTTCCGAGAATTATCAGAGTTCTGAGAATTTCTCTCGGAGTTCCGAGAAGCCTATTTCATGCAGATTTTCATTTCTTGTTTTTAGGCTTCCAACTTAACACCAAGTTGGGATTGCTATGAGGGTTCCAAGGTGTTGGAACTCCACAAAGACAATCACTTGTATATTTAGGGTGCGTGTTTATTTACTTAATTATGCCTTTCAAAATCCTAAACTAGGATTGGATCTAAATACAATCTAATATAACTTTGATCTTCAATGGATTCTTCAAGTCTTCATTTGTCTTGGACTTCGATGTCTTTGGCCTTCATGATGTGGTCCAATGAGATATTCTTGGCCTCAATCCAAGCAATGTTGTCTTAGCACCAATGTGATCTACAACTTAGACAATCAAACACATTAGTGATCATAAATCACTTGTGTATTGGAATCATCAAAATAAGATGGGAATGCCAAGGTGGAAACCATTGGGCTTACAGTTTGGAAAGTATGTTGTCCTTGTTCTTTCTTTCCATGTTTATAATGTGAGATGTTTTATCTATAAAATATCATGTTCTTATGAGCTTGACAATTCTATATCACTTGCTGTTTATACCCTACTGGGCTATTTGAGCTCACTCTTTTTCCTTGTTTTATTGTTCCAACCCCCAGGTGAAGTAAAGATGAAAGATGAGGAACGCTAGAGTTGAATCCAAAATTGTTCCAAAGGACAAATATGTCTTAACTATGTCTTGAATTAAGATGTAATAAGTTAGACCTAATTTCTGTAAACCCTCTAAACATGGTTGTTGTATTTGAGATCTTGGGAATAATGAAAGTCTTTGAGAAAAATGATGTAATTTAGTATTTAATATTCTCCTATGCCCCGAGTTATGTATTTCTAAAAATCCGGGTTGTTACATTTGGTATCAAAGTGAAGTTTAGTCGGTTTTGGAGATTAGGATCCAAAAAGATAGAATTAGGATTTACCCTATCAAAATTGTTTAAGTTACAATATGGTTAGAATATGTTAACTATACCGCTAGTCGTTGGTTATTATAGGTCTTATGTATTCTATTATATTTATGTGAAATTAATATAAATGCTAATGAGTTATAATTTAGATTAGTGATGTCATACTATGATATGAAGATGACGGAGAATCAGGAACAGATTTTTACAATCTAGGCTGAGGCAAGGAGGGGATGTGGCAGGCCACGCAGAGAAAGACAAGCAAAAAACGAACAACCTACAACCAATGTTAGAAACGACAACGCAGGAATTGATGCCATTGCCACTGCATTGGTACAGCTAGCCCAAGCAATGACAGCAAACATGAACCAACAAAGAGCTCTATCTACACCACTTCAAAACGAATGAGCTATATTAGAACAGTTTATAAGGCAACATCCTGCTGCCTTCTAGGGAACTACAGACCTCGTACAAGCTGAAAGATGGATTCACTCCATTGAAAAGATCTTTTCGGTGATCGACTGCACCAGCCAACAATGTGTAAGATTGGCGACGTATAGATTGGACGGTGATGTGGATCAATGGTGGAATTTAATCCGAAATACAAAAATCGAAGAAGAAATGAACGCAATGTGTTGGAACGAATTCAAAAGAATCTTCCTCAAAAAATTCTTCCCACAACCACTAAAAGCTCAGCTGGTGAGAGAATTTATTTCATTAAAGCAAGAAGAGGGAGAGACAGTCTCTCAATATGAAACAAAATTTACAAGACTGGCTCGATATGCAACCCACCTAGTGACTGACGTTCAAAGTAAGGTGGACAAATTCCAATACGGATTAAAGCTTAGTGTTAGGCGGGCATTAGCAGCTTTGGACTTTCAAAGCTACGAAGCCGTGGTGAGATGTGCTTTGAAAGTGGAAATTGAATATTTGGACTTTCAGTAGTCCAAAAATAAGTTGACCAACAAAAATAGAAAGAATGAAAGCCAACCAGGAGGATCTGGAACAAAGAGACCTGATGTCAAGGAAGTAGGAAACCAGCAACACTGCTCAAAATGTGGAAAGAGACATGGAGGTGTTTGTTATGTGGGGACACGAAAATGCTTCCAATGCGGAATGGAGGGACACGTGGCAAAGGACTGCAAGACTGTCCCAAAACGGGAACAAAATCCAACTTTGACTCGGAACAGTCAGTCAACCCTCAAGCAGACCCTGAATGCTCGCCCAGACATCAAATGTTTCAATTGTAACGAGATAGGACACTATTCAAATCAGTGCACCAAGCTTAGAGCAGTAGGAGGAGGTCAACAACAACAACAACAGGCAAAGGGACATGCCCGTACTTTTGCTAACACAATTGCTGAAGTGGAGGCAACGAATGATGTGGTGACAGGCAAGACAATTATTAAAACAAGGTTGTTAAGGATACCTCGCTCAAGTTGTGGACACGAGTAAAAAGAAGATAAAATTGGAGGACGTGCCTATTGTGCAAAAGTACATGGATGTATTTCTTGATGATCTACCAGGACCCCCACCGGATCGGGAACTGAAGTTCTCTATCAAGCTAGTACCGGGAGCAAATCCAATATCCAAAAGACCGTATCGAATGGCGCCGATAGAATTGGAGGAACTAAAGAAGCAACTGCATGAACTATTAGACAAAGGATTCATCCGGCCTAGTGTATCACTCTGGGGAGCTCCTGTCGTATTCGTAAAGAAGAAGGATGGATCAATGAGGTTGTGCATTGATTATCGAGAACTGAATAATGTCACAATAAAGAACAAGTACCCGTTGCCCAGAATCGACGACTTGTTCGACCAACTTCAAGGTGCTATGTACTTCTCCAAGATCGATCTTAGATCTGGTTATCACCAGTTGAAAGTAAAGAAGAAAAACTTTCCAAAGACGGCGTTCCGCACGCGATACAGACATTATGAGTTCGTTGTCATGCCATTCGGACTAATGAATGCCTCAGCCGTATTCATGGATCTAATGAACAGAGTATTTCACGATCATCTTGACAAATTTGTGGTGGTGTTTATCAATGACATTCTTGTCTATTCTAAGAGTCGCGAAGAACATGAGGAACATCTGAAGATTATTTTACAAACACTTCGACAGAAGAAGCTGTATGCCAAATTTAGTAAATGTGAATTCTGGTTGCAGCAAGTAGCGTTCTTGGGTCACATAGTCACCCGAGAAGGAATTTTTATAGATCCAGCGAAGACTAAAGCCGTCGAAGAATGGCAAAAACCCACAACAACAATCGAAATTTGAAGTTTCTTAGGACTTGCCGGCTATTATAGAAGGTTCGTGGAAAACTTCGCTCGATTAGCAAATCTATTAACAAAGTTAACTCGGAAAGGCGCAAAGTTTATCTGGACCAAAGAATGTGAGGAAGCTTCCAAACATTAAAGAAGAGACTCGTTAGCGTACCTGTGCTAGCGTTACCAACACCAACCGGAGGATTTGTGATCTACAGTGACACATCAAAGTAAGGGCTCGGCTGCGTATTAATGCAAAATGATAAAGTTATAGCTTATGCATTACACCAACTAAAATCCCAAGAGCAAAACTACCCCACGCATGATATGGAATTGGCGGCAGTAATCTTTGCAATGAAGATCTGGCGACATTATCTCTACGGGGAAAAGTGTGAAATTTATACTGATCACAAGAGTCTCAAATACATATTTTTCCAGAAGGAGCTGAATATGAGACAGAGAAGGTGGCTAGAGTTGCTAAAGGATTATGACTGCACCATTCATTATTATCATGAAAAGGCGAATGTAGTGGCAGATGCATTGAGTAGAAAAACTTCCGGAACCTTGGCAACAATGCTAACCACTCAAAAGCATTTACTCCAAGATCTGAGAAAACTGGGTATGGAAATAGTGGGACCTAGAACCAAGGGCTACATAGCACAGATGGTTGCTCAACCATCACTATTGGAGAAAATCAAGGCAACTCAAGTCGATGATCCTGAATTACAAGGGAAGATCGAAGCAGTTCGGAAAGGCAAACTTTCTGAATTCAATATTGATAAAGATGACATCTTAAGATTCAACACATGATTGCGTGTGCCCTCTGATCCAGAATTAAGAAGGAAGTTGCTGACTGAGGCACATAGTTCGGCATTCTCTATACACCCAGGGAGTACGAAGATGTATCGTGATCTTCGAACCCATTATTGGTGGAATAATATGAAGAGAGACATTGCTGAGTTCGTGTCTACATGCTTGGTTTGCCAACAAGTTAAAGCAGAACTACAGCTACCATGGGAGCCTTACAACCACTAGAGGTGCCTATGTGGAAGTGGGATATGATAGCAATAGATTTCGTTACGGGACTACCGAGGACTACGAAAGAAAATGACGCAATATGGGTCATCATTGATCGACTGACGAAGTAGCTCATTTTATCCCAATACGAGAATTTTTTTCCTTAGATCAGTTGGCGAAGCTCTACATCAAAGAAGTAGTCAGGTTACACGTCATACCAGCATCCATTGTGTCTGATCGTGACCCACGTTTCACATCTAATTTTTGGAGGAGTATACAAAAGCATTGGGGGACAAAGTTGAACTTAAGCACTGCCTTTCATCCTCAAATAGATGGTCAATCCGAACAGACAATTCAGACACTGGAGGATATGCTTAGAGCTTGCGTAATAGACTTTCAAGGTAATTGGGACCAACACTTACCATTGGTTGAATTTTCTTATAATATTAGTTATCACTCTAGTATACAGAGTGCACCCTATGAAGCTCTCTATGGTAAGAGGTGTAGAACACCGACGTGTTGGGATGAGGTCGGAGAAAGAAAACTTCTAGGCCCAGAGTTAGTACAAGAAACTACTGACAAAGTACGTATGATCCAACAACATATGAGGACGGCTCAATGCAGACAAAAGAGCTACGCCGATCATCGACGTCGAGACTTGGAGTTTGCAGTTAGTGACCGTGTATTCTTAAACGTATCACCTTGGAAGGGCGTGATAAGGTTCGGAAAGAAAGGGAAGCTCAGTCCTAGATATATTGGACCATACAAAATACTTGAACGAAATGGACCTGTAGCTTACCGTCTAGCTTTGCCACCAGCCTTATCACATGTTCACGATGTATTTCACGTCTCACTTTTAAGGAAATACTTGGCGGACCCATCACATGTACTGAAAACAGAACCAATACAGTTGGAACAAGATTTGTCTTATGAAGAGCAACCAGTACAAATCCTCGATCTAAAGGAACAGATTCTTCGGACAAAAAGAATACCACTGGTGAAAGTTTTGTGGAGGATCCAAGCCATCAAGGAAGCGACATGGGAACCGGAGGAGGAGATGAAACAAAAGTATCCTCATTTATTTACTTCTTAAGGTACGTAAAATTTTGAGGACAATTTTTTTAAGGGGGGTAGAATGTAATAACCGGTAAATATATATATATATATAATAAATAAATAAAAATGACCTCATAGGTGGGTAATCATCGGCCATTACTCATTTTTTCCGAGTTATTTGGGCATGAGGATATCTGGCATAATGGGGCTTACGCGATTCGAACCCGACGCTGAGCGTGGATTGAGCGGCTTCCAACCACTAAGCCACCGCCCCAGATTCAATTAGAAATAAGTAGATATACTTACATATATTGAATATTACCAATAGTCACTATTCAAAATTTTTATGCATTGACATTATTTACATTACTATTCATATTTACTATTCACAATAGTCACTATTCAAAATTATTATAGATTGACACTATTTACATCACTATTCATATTTACTAATTCACAGTAGGACCCACCAAGTACTATTCACCAGCAGGCCCCACCACAAGCGGGTCCTACCACCAGCGGGACCCATCACTAGTGGGAACCACTACCAGAAGGACACACCGTAACCACTTTCATTAACTCACTGACTAAGCGGGTGAACTCCACAACCACTATCTTTAATGAGTAGTTGCACTTTACCTACGAAAATAATAATTAAATAATATTAATCATTCGGTTACTATTCAAGCCGCCTTTACTATTCATTTATTTATACCTTTACTATTTATATATTTTCGTAAATGCATTTAAGACAGTAGTTGAAAAAGTTGACGAAAGTAACGAAAGTTCTTGTTTTCTATTCAGTGTCACAATCTATTCACTATTCAGTCATTATTCAAATGTCACTATTTAAACACTATTCATGTCACTATTCACTTCAGCTTTCCTAATAAATAGAGGAAGAGAAGAAGAAGAAAAACAGAAAGGAAGAGAGAGAGAGAGAGAAAAGAAAGAAAAAGAAAGAGTGTTAAGGAAAAGTAGAGAGAGAGAAGAAAAGAGAGAGAGGTGGAGAAAAGAAAAAGAAAAAGACTTGGAAAAACTACTTTTCCCTATTCATCACCACTAAAGTAAGTCTTTAATATGCATCATAATAGATAGTTTTAAAGTTATTTGTCATGGGTATTACTAATATGGGTCGGTTCTACCACCTATGTTAGATTTTGTTTCCAAAATATTGGGATGAAGCATGCATAAGAGGCGATAACTCGCTATAGATTATGCAAGTTTTATCATTATATTTTAGAAACTCCCGTGAGAAGTTTTTATTCACAATGAAGGTTTAATTTATAAAATTGACTTAGCCAGGTGGATTAATAATGCCTCACGATGCAAGCCTTAAAAATATTTGAACGGTGAACTGCTAGCATAGTAGCCGTGAAATAAACTTAAAGGTGAACTGCTAAGCATAGTAGCCATGAAATAAACTTTAATTAAGGAAAGACGAACTGCTGAGCATAGTAGCCAAGAAGTAAACTAAATCAAAGAATGGTGAACTGCTAAGCATAATAACCATAAAATAAATTGGATAGAAATGACACTGCCCTGAAGCATAAATTAGACAGAAAGGACACTATCTGAATAACAAGGACACTGTTTTGAGATTTGAATATATTAAAATTTGAATATATTAAATTTTTACAGAATATTTGCAGTTCAATCCACTCCAAGGTGTAAGCTCAAAAAACCTGTGATCGAAAAATTTTCAGGTAGGGGTTTTCCTTTCCTTTGATTCTCTTTTTGCTATAAGGGTTCCCTATCTTCTGATTCCCTCTTTGCTATATCTGATGTAAGGGTTCCCTATCTTTTGATTCTCTTTTTGCTAAACTTGATGTAAGGGTTTTCTCCCCTTTGATTCTCTTTTGCTATATTGGATGTAAGTATTTTCTATTATTTGATTATCTTTATTCGCAATTGTCATAAAAGTTTCTATCCTTCTGAGATCCAAAACTGATGTGAATCTAAGGGGGATCATTTCTTTCAGACCCCATTCCTTTCAGATAAATGATTTTACTGATAAAGCTATAATTCTATTTGTATTCTCGAAACTTATTTTCGTGAGATATATTTATGTTTAGGGTTTATCTTGTGATACCCTAATTCTGAATATGGACTGAGTTATGATATGATGACAGGTGGACGCGTTATAGTGCTCCATGTGCAAATGGGTAATGACGACTCTAGAGAATGTAAATCTAGAGGATTATGAGCTGAGGTACGACTATGAATGGGCTGAGATATGACTATGAATGAAAGCATCTATGCTTAATGAAGTCCATATATATATATATATCATGTTTTGTAAGTTTTCTCTATACGTTTGGAAAGTATATTGTGCTTATTCTTTATTTCCATGTTTATAATGTGAGATGTTTTATCTACAAACTATCATGTTCTTATGAGCTTGACAATTCTACATCACTTGCTGTTTATACCCTACCGGGCTATTTGAGCTCACACTTTTTTCTTTTTTTATTGTTCCAACCCCTAGGTGAAGTAAAGATGAAAGATGAAAAATGCTAGAGTTGAATCCAGAATTGTTCCAAAGGACAAATATGTCTTAACTATGTCTTGAATTAAGATGTAATAAGTTAGACCTAATTTCTGTAAACCCTCTAAACATGGTTGTTGTATTTGAGATCTTGGGAATAATGAAAGTCTTTAAGAAAAATGATGTGATTTAGTATTTTATATTCTCCTATGCCCCGAGTTATGTATTTCTAAAAATCCGGGTTGTTACAAAAGCAACCATACATTAACATCCAACCATCAACACACCAATACATCAACACCCAACCACTGAAACAACCAACCACCAAAACACCAATACATATAGTAATATCTAACCACCAAACACCCATACATCATCACCCAACCACCAAAACAAGCATAAATCAACACCCACAACCTCAAATGTAAAATCAGAAAAACATATGAACAAACCCCCAAAAAATATTATAAAATCATAAAATCAGAGATGGACTACAAAGAGAGATCAGCATTTAGATTGGATTTCTCAACCTTCGAGTGGTCTTGCTATCCAAGGTCTGTTTGAAGAACACTCGATTGTCCGAAAGAACATAGCAGATTATCATACTAGTGATGATGACAAAAATCAGGTTGAGAAAATTTTAGAAGACAATGAAGGAGGAGTTGGTATCCTTAATTCTCATGAATGTGGGTTAGGTTCCCACACGTCGTCTAAACATGGTGCTATCTGGGCTGAGGAACTGGAAAAAGATGAAAACCCTCGATACAAATATACATTTTACAAGCTTGAGATGATTAATATTCAGTTGGTTTCAGCATATGGAAATCAAGCTCCAGATCCGAGCCCTATTTCCAAGAAAAAAAAACAGATCCTAGCCCTAAATCGAATAAAAACCATTAAAATCGAAACCCTTGAGAAAAAAAACCCAAACGGAACCTTACAAGCAGAAGAAAACCCTCAAAGCTTATAGATCCGAGCCTTAAGAACCCTAAAATCTTATAAATCCTGGAAAAAATCACACAGAAATGAAAAAAACAAGAACGCTCCCCGTATTTGAAGAACAAGAGGAAAAAAAGGAGTAAATGAGGGAGAGGGAGACGAGATCTAACCTTTTTTTGCTTCGCCGGAGGGGAGAGCTCGCCGAAGATGGTGATGGAGCCGGTGGGTTTCGTCGAGGGTTTTGTTGCGAGAAGAGAAGTTTCGTCGAGGTTTTTTTTGTTTCGACGAAGGGGAACCCGATAGATTTTCCCGAGGCTTTACCCACTCTTGTTTCCTATCGATTCGGCGAGAAAATTAGTTACGATTTCAAAAGAAAATTTCCTTTTCCACATAATTTTTTGACGTTGTTTTCAATTTCCACGTCGTTATAGCTGCTTTCTCGAGAAAGCAAGAGAACAAATGAATAAGTGGATTCCCGAGAAAATTTGGGTTACTTTCCTTTCCTTTCTTTTCTTGAGACGACAAGTGAACAGACCCTCAAGAAAATGTTTTTCTCTCTCCAAGGGTTACTTTTTCTTCCTCTCATGCAAGGGCCTTAATCCAAAGTTATTGGGTTCCGTTTATGGTGTTTTTGGGGTTGTGAAAACATTGTAAAGAGGGAGTTGGTTATTTGCTTGGGTTTCAAGAAGAGGGTGTCGGTGGGGTTTTCAACATTGTTGAAGAGGTAAGAGTTTTAACCTTTGTTTGTAATTTCTTATCATTGATAGTAAAGTTTACTTGCCGGATTGCCCGTGGAGGAGGCCAAAGTGCTGAACCATGTAAATCTCTTGTGTCTCTTGGTTTCTTTTTTGTTCCTTATTTTACTACACTCTTGATTTGTTGCACACACTCGTTTGGGCTAATTCCGTGGGTTGCCGGAGGCTATTTGCCATTGTTTGCTTGGAGTAGTCTCCGATAACCGGATTTCTAGCGGCGCATTCTTACTGCAACAAATACTTGAGCGATCTTGAAAGATCACAGCAAGTAGATGCAAGAGTTTTAAAACCCACCAGTGATAACAAACTGATTTTGAACAGTTCTTGTTCTTGCATCTAACAAGGAAAGATAGAAAAGAAGATGAAACAAGCGGGAAAAGGCTAGAACTCTAGTCTACAATTCCAATACCTTCAAAACAAAAGAAAAAGGACAAGAGCATTCCCCACTATCTCTCTCTTTCTCTCTCTCCAAAACTAGAACAACTTTCTCTAATCTCAAAATCCAATAACTAAATGAAATGAGGTGAGATTTAGCTTTATATGGACCACGCCTACAACTCATTTTCAACAATCCTAACTACCAAAGGTATAATGGCTAAAAAGAACAAGAACAAAGTAATAAAGGATTAACCAATACACTAGTACAATGGGTAAACTAATGCGGTCTGTGAATACGTTGATGCGCCAGAAGATGCACTCCATCGGTTTGCTCAAACCCCACTTGGGTAACAAAGTTTTAGCTTCATTCCATGATTCAAATCTGAATTTTTTGTAATTTTTATTTTTGAAAAAATTAAAGAAATTTTCATTATTGAGAAAAAGCATGAATAAAAAGTTTTGGCTAAAGATTTTTTTAATTTTCTAGTTAAAATAATTCAGCATTTGATCATGAAATTATTTTAAAGATATTAGGTTTGCGTAAAGATTTTTTATTATCTAGTTAACGATTTTTTTAATTATAATTCAGCATTGATCTACAACCATTTTCATCATGTCTTGGGGTGAAACTTATTGCCCCGTCCACTACTTTTACCATGGTGGAATTCATTTTTTTTCCATGAAATTTTATAGATTTCCAACAACTTTTATTAAAGGCTAACAACTCTCTCTCTCTCAAGGCCACACAACATTAACTTGCCACAATGACAATCAACAACATTTTCAAATTCAAGGAAGTTGAAGCATTAGTATGCTTGGGTGTGGGTGTAGTTTGAAATTGAATAGGGTTTCTAATCTAATCTAATC
This sequence comes from Tasmannia lanceolata, assembly GCF_043159265.1. Lineage (NCBI taxonomy): Eukaryota > Viridiplantae > Streptophyta > Magnoliopsida > Canellales > Winteraceae > Tasmannia > Tasmannia lanceolata. The sequence goes on along the minus strand of NW_027518684.1, from coordinate 26,811,767 downwards.
TAACTACTATTTCTAAAGGCAAAATGATGGGTTAAGTTCTTCCACCCTTTGCCGTTATTTCCGCTTGTGTCCCACTGCCATAATTCCAATTGTATCCCACATGTAAGGGCATTTGTGTCATTTGCCGTTAAGTTCTTCCACCCTTTGCTGTTATTTCCGCTTGTGTCCCACTGCCATAATTCCAATTGTATCCCACATGTAAGGGCATTTGGTCATTTCGCATAGAGCTGAAATAATAAATTACTAAAATGTTTATAGTCGAAAATTTGAGTCGATAAAGGTTTTTCAAACCAAAAATAGAATTCCTCTTTATCTTTAAGTTTTTCCTTTCCATTCACTCGGATATCTTCCGTTTCATATAAAATAGACGCTTGCAAAATGATGGGTTAAGTTCTTCCACCCTTTGCCGTTAATTTTGTTTGTGTCCCACTGCCATAATTCCAATTGTATCCCACATGTAAGGGTATTTGTGTCATTTGACGTTATTTCCACTTGTGTCCCACCTTTTGATCCACACGTCAGCATTACTCTTTTACCATTAACCCCTTTGCTGATATCTAACATCTGTCTCTATGAGAAATTATTTGAGGGTAAAATCGTAATCTACATACGAAAAGTACCGACATAGGGTACTTGTCTATGGCAATTACGGCAAAAAACTACCAAGAAGAGGTAAAGACATATGACAATAACGAAAGAACTACTTTATATTACTCATGCAGGACACTTGTAAAATATTGATGGATTCCGGGCACCTGAAGAGGAACAACAATTATGGAAACCCCTATCGATTGGAGGGCTAGGATCAGCCTATATCGATTGGAGGGCTACGATCAACCTATGGAAATGGTTTTACCGGCACAACCGATTGATGTTGTGTTCCATCACATGGACGATTTAGATCAACCTATAACCCTCTATAGATCAGAGGGTTCGGATCAACCTATGAAAATTATTTTTGGGGCACAACCTATGTAGGAAGTGGCCCATCCAAAAGAAATTTCTTTTCTTTTTGTCTGGGATTTACATGTCAGCATTATTGTTTTACCATTAACCCCTTTGCTGATACCTAACATCTATCTCTATGAGAAATTATTTCAGGGTAAAATCGTAATCTATATACAAAAAGTACCGACACAGGGTACGGGCCATACCGTACATTTTAATAGCGTGAGGAGTGCGATCATCAAAATACGGTGAGTGGTGCCATTATAAAATATGGTAGTGAGGACATTAGCACTATATATAATTTCAAACCATCGTTCTTACTTGGATGTTCCCATGCAGGTCGGGTTCAACCCGAATTTGGGTTGGGTCAGGTTAAGCTTTTTTGCAAATTTGTTGGGTTGGGTTGGGAAAAATCAACCCCAATTGGAAATCGGGTTGGGCTGTCGGGCAACCCGACCCGAAACCCGAATTTGGGTTCCATCTGAAGAAGTTTTCTATATGTGTGTTTTTCTTTTTCAACATTCAAATAGTCTCCACAGTCCACAATGGATGGTTTGGATAATCCTATGGTGCGGCCCATACCGTACTTGAATAAAGTGAGGAGTGTGATCATCAAAATATAGTAGTGCGGATAATATTTCCCTTTGTTACTTGTTAGTCCCTGTGTGGTTTTGATATTGAGAACCGATTGTGAGTTAAAAACTGATTATTGGTGACTCACTATTGGTTCTCAAAATCCAAAACAACTCGGCTTGAGTTGAGGTGGCCAACAATTGGTACCACATCAAATCGGGTCAGCCCGACCCAACCCAACCCGAATTGGGTCGGGTTGACACCCAAGTTGCACCCCTAACGATGACGAAAAAACTACTTTTCCTTATTCACTATGTGCGGGCCTGTGGACCCCGATCCGAGGACGGTGGGGGAACGAGTCCCTAACACCCTCTGGATCTCCACAAAGTGAAGGAGAGCTCTACCAGGGAACTCTCGAAATTGTTGCCACCCTCACAGCATAGCATGAGTGGCGATATAAAAAGAAAGAGATACATCATGATCCGGAGCCAGGGCTCGAAACTAAGATATATCTAAAAATAACTCAGAGTCGCCATCCATGGATGCGCCATGGAACCAAAACAAATGCTCTGTTTGCAATGGATAACCAGAGATACAAAATGTCCATGTCTGATGACGAATGGAGAAGGTCTGAAGAGCACCCCCAATTCGCCCGAGTGCGAACACTTGGTCTCTTATGCCATTTATTTATTAACTTCGAAGAGTTTTAGGTAAAATCATGTGAAATGGGAACAAAATATTCCCGGGAAGACGTCTACCTAATCATGCATGACCAGGGGATGAAATAATAAGCACATATAAAAAAAAAATGTGTCGCCTAATCACAACTAGGTTATGAGTGACATACCTAACTGGTGTCTAAGTTCTGGTGGACAAACACATGCATGCTACAACTACAGGTATAAGATCAGTACAAGAAAGTAAGAAAACAAAACAAAATATACAACAACACACCTAAGACTCTAAACGATTTAGCCCTAGTCCTCGGATGGTCTCATATTCATCCAAAGAAGCCTACGTATCCCCGCCTCCACGAGAATCAAGGCAACGTAGTTCTTCGCCCCTATTCTAAGCTATGATGCCTAAGACACCTAGACCTCTATCTTATACTCGATCTAAAAGACCGGACTAGTTATTAAAGCTTCTTGAACGGTTATTTAAATTCTAGTGGATTGTAGATTTTAGGACACCCTATATGCCCTAACTAAATGCAGGTTAGCCCTAAGCTAATGCAGGTGGTTCCTACAACCTATGTGTAACTAGGCTGTGCGTCCTAAGGAAAACAATGGGATCACTAATGCATCTTAGACCTAGTCATCAGTCGGCGATGTGAATCGCCAACTGACCGGACGGAGGCGCTCCTATAACTCTAGGACAGACCCCTAACTCTAAAACAAGCACATAACAAACAAAATAAAAAACCTATCAAAAGAAACCCCTAACTCTAAAACTCTCTATCTAGGAGAAACTCCTAACACTAGAGGAAGAGCTTTTTGAAAAAAACACGGTTTTAAAGAAAAAAAAGTTAAAGTATATTTATTTACAAAGTTTGGCTGGACCTGAGATAAGAATCTCAAGCTGCACTACGTACCTCTTAGAAGAGGATCAAGCCAACGTAGTTCGAAAATCGAACTCTCCTAATACGCTAAAAACTCAACACTTTAGATTTTTTTAAAGGTTTTTGATATTTTCAAATGCTTTTGATGTGTTTTTTTATATTTTTGACGATTAAAAATGTGTTAACACCCTTTCGGCTAAAGAGGATCCGATAGAAGAGCCTCCTTACCCACCATGTCGCGGTAGAGTAATTTAGAGGGAAACGGGATCCCTAAAGCTAAAAGGGGGAAGAAACCAAAACAGGGGGGACTAAAATTCCAAAGAAAAGAACAATCTCGAAGAGACGAAAACAAAACTAACGAGCCCTAATCAATCTCCAAAGGAGACGATATCTAACCTGCGAGGAAAAATCCTAAATAAACGAGAGATGAAAAAGCTTCTAACCCAAAGGGTAAACTTCTAAAAAAGGGGAAAGATAAAAACTCTACAAAAAGATCTACTAAACGATCAGCCACTTAGGAACAGTCCTAACTGGCTAAACACTCTAAGAGGAGAGAATCCCTTGACTTACGAAGACTCTAAGGCAGGAAGGGAAGAGGTTGGCTCAAGAAATGTTCCATCGTCGCCGCCTAAACCCGAGAGAAGTGTTCCCAAAATCGATGGCGATCATGAAACTCGAAAAAGGATCCTGAGGAACGTGCGAAGAATAGTCCCGGAAAGAAAGGAGACCCCTCAAACCTTGTGAAGACCCTACGATGGGAAAAATGATAAGAAGGGCAAGGGGTTGGCTCAAGAAATATTCCGTCATCGCCAGAACCCCAAGAGGAAAATTCTCAAAATTGATGGAAATGTCAAACACTTGTGAAAAACTTAAGCTCTAATGGAAAATCAATATGACAAGGGTTTGCTCAAGAAATCCCAAATAAACCCAAATATTGATATCAAAATCCACATAGTTAAAGAAAAAAAGAAAAAAAGGGGGGCTTCGAGTAGCTTCATCATAGCCCGCTCCATCTTATAGAAAAACAAAACCAGTCATGCCGGAGACATCATCTACTTAACACATGCCATTTTCAAATCAAAATATAGAAACCAAGGGTTAACTCAACCAGAGAAAGGTTCAGGAAATATATGAAAATGTCAAACTCCATGAATCTACAAATGCTCCAGAAATAAGTGAAAACATATCCATCCAGTAATACCCACAACATAGGGTAAAGAAATAAAAATCAAGTGATACACACAAACAAACCCTCGACATGGGGTCTCCTGTGAAATCAGATAGTACTCATACCCATGACATGGAGTAGAGTAATAACCTGATTTCCTATATCAGTCAAGCATACATCCCTCCACCATCCGTTCATCACAGAAAATAAGATTTGCCATCTTGCATTCAAGAGTCAAAATAACATCCAAAGCATAGCGTAAAAATGGGCCGCATAAATGATAAATTCAAATTAAAGAATTTGATTCGGATTCACATCAAAGATCTGATCCAGATCCAAATCATAAAGCCAAATGGGCTGCAAATACGAGAGATCTGATCTGGATCCAGATTATCACGCAAATGGGCTACGGATGTGAGAGATCCAAATTCAAGATTTTCTCGGCATCCAAATAGGCCTTAATGGTGAATAAATTTTTTTTTTAAACATGATCTGCAGAGAGGGTGATAAGATTACCTGTTGAAATGGTGACGATCAGAGGCAAGAATCAGATCTATGCGACGATTACGCTCTTCCCTTCTTGTTGCAATAAAATGAAAAACTTCCAAAGCCTGAGATGAAAAAACAGAGAGTGGATTTAAAGAGGGTTTGGGCGAGCGAAGATGATCGGGATCAAGGGGGTTTGGTCAGATTTTTAGGGGGGGTTTGAGAAAGGCACAGGGGATGAGAAATTAGAGAAGACGGGGTTAATGGAGGAATGGCCGGAGATGGGGTATTGGCCGGAGAAGATGGGTATCGGCCGGAGGAGAGGGTGGTGGCTGGAAGAAGAAAAAGAAGAAGAAGAAGAAAAGAAAAAGGTTTGGTTGAGTGGTGGTGGTTGGAGGTGGGAAGATGCGGTCGCCGACAAGGAGCCTGGTGGCTGGTGGCGACAAGGGTGCTCGGAGAAGGTGGGGTGGAGAAGGAGGTGGAGGTGAGGGCGGCTGGCCAGAGTTGGTTGATGGATGGCTTCGATGGAGAAGAAGATGGGGTGCGGAGGTGCGAACCAGATGCGGCTGCTCTTCTCCTTTTTCTCCTCTTTATCTCTCTCTGTTTTGGGAATTTTTTTAGCTAAAATGGAATCTCTCCCTCCTCTTCAAACCCTAACCGAGTGACCTTTATAAAGAAAGAAATGCTAACTTTAGCACCCCACAGCTTTGATAACTTCACCCATTCAAATAGCCCTTCTCCTCTTTTGCTTATATATGCATGAGCATTAGTATGGGCACACCCTCAATCCGATAATTCATCCCCTTTTACTTCTTTTAATTAAGCAAAAATGATATATTTAGCCCCTCTTTTCTTCCATCTCTTGTCCGATTTTTCTAAAAAATTACGGGGACACTCTCGGGGACATTAACCACTTCTGGGAAAATTTGTAGCAATTAGCGAACATTGCGGGCCAATAAAATTTTTGGGTTTCCTCTCATTTGGGCCCATTCCGTCAGGAATTCGAGGATTCGGTTCAGAACCTCAACTCATCTTCGGGATTTTATTCGATTTTGAGGGAAAATGGTCCGGTCAAAATGGGGTGTCTACAGGGTCAAATTACAGAAATGTTGATATTACGAATGCAGGACACCTGTAAAAATATTGATGAATTCTGGGCACCTTAAGAGGAACAACAATCATGGAAACCTCTATAGATTGGAGGGCTAGGATCAGCCTATGGAAATGATTTTACGGGCACAACCTATTGATGTTGTGTTCCATCACATGGACGGTTTAGATCAACCTATGATGTGGTATGTACAATTTTAAATGGATAGCATGTGCATTTTTACTAGTTTAAACAAAAGCAAAAAAAAATTACTTTTAAGAAAAACAAAAAACAATGCCCATAAACTAGGGAAGAAGCTGATAAGGTGATAAATAGTAGCAGAAGACGGCTAGGAAAAAAGGAAATCCTTTTTGTAAAATACAGATAGGATCCTCATTGACAACAAATGTGCAAAAAAACAAGGAAGAGAGCTTGAATCCCTGCCAAAAGCCAATGAAAATTTAAAAAGAAAAATTATTTTGCAACTGATTTAATTTTCTGCATTCTGTTTTGGAAGTGTTTTCCATAGTGGTGATTAGGGGTGCAACTTGGGTCGGATTCAACCCGAAAAAATGCCGAGTTAGATTGGGTGTCATTTGGGTTGGGGTTGGGGTTTCCTAACCCGGATGGAGTTTGGGTCGGGTTTGGGTCGAGGGCTTGGGCAGTCCGACCTGATTGAAACCCGACATTTTTTTATCATTTTTTTTAGTTTTAGTGATCTTAAAAACTCAGGTTGGAACTCAAGTTGGGTTGGGTTCGGGATGGAAAAAAGGGTTCCTCGGGTTGGGTCGGGCGGAACCTCATCGGGTCGGAACTCAGGTCGGGTCGGTTTCGAGTTGAGTAAGTGGTTCATCAGGTTGGGTTCTGGTTGGTGTCAACCCGACCCGAGTTGCACCGCTAGTTGTAATAGCGTTTACATTAGCAACCAGTTTCAACTTCCAATGCAACTTTAGTCCAACCCAAGGACCCAAAACCTCAGCCTTAGGAGGATCAACCCTATCCCAACCCACGTTTAAATATCACAACCCTACCAAATCCGTTTTACCTGATATTTTAAATCGGGCCGGGCTTGGTCGGATCGGATCGGACTAGGTTTGGGATCGGTCGGGTCATGTCAAGTTGCCGTATCCCTCAACCCTAACTCAACTCAAAATTAAATTGTGTTAGCATTTCCCAACCCTAACCCAATCCAACCCTAGGAATTGCCAACCCAACCCGAGCCAGGTTGAATCCGTTGAGTTCGAATTGAGGTGACCCGAGTTGCACCTATATTGTCCAAATCACCTCGAGTTGCACCTATATTGTCCAAATTAATTTGTACAAATATTATCACTGTAACCAAACTCTCCTATAAATGATTTATGTTCGGATTTCAATTATCGGGATTATGCCCATCCAAACTGATTTGATTTGAGCAATGGATTATCTAAACCATTGTTTGATGGGTCCCACATGTGACACCCACTAGTTCAAGTTCCATCTTGAAAGATTAGACTCATTTGAGCAACTAAAGTAATGGACTGGATCATTTGCAGCATTGTAAATTTTCTTCAAGTTTATTTCATGTGGGGACTATTCTCCATGGCATAATAGCCAACCACATCCCTCTTTATCCTTGTATAATAAACCTCAGATAAGATAATTCCAATGTTTAATTTTGTTCAAGCAGGATAGCCAATAACAGGAACAACTCATCCAAGAATTTCTAACAGTCCTCAATTGCATTCCCCTTCTGCAGAAGAATAGAAGATAAGCCTCTCTCTCTCTAGCCATGGCCTTTTCTCTGCAACCAATCTCCATCTTCCCCAAACCCTCCTCTTTCCTTAACCCACACCCCCACCCTCTTAACCTACACCCCACAACTCACAAAACCCACCTCAAACCCATCTCTGCAACTCCAACCCCAACCCCTCCACCCAACGAAGTCTACCAACCCTTCCGCCCTCCCCCTTCAAAACCCACCTCCCAAATTGATACAGACACCATCCTCGAAACCCTCCGAAACCGCCTCGGCCTCTGGTTTGAATATGCCCCTCTCATCTCCTCCCTCCTCCAACATGGTGGCTTCTCTCCTTCCTCCCTCGAAGAATCCACCGGCCTCTCCGGCGTCGAACAAAACCGCCTCGTAGTCGCCTCCAAAGTCCGCGACTCTCTCTCGGATCTCGACCCTGAGACCCTATCTTTTTTCGATCTCGGTGGGGCCGAGATCCTCTACGAGCTCCGGTTCCTTAATGCGGCCCAGCGGGCTGCTGCAGCCTGCTGGGTCGCGGTGAACAGGGCCGATGGCCGTGGCGCGGGCGAGCTCGCCCGCGCCATGAAGGACTTCCCCAGGAGGCGCCGGGAGAAGGGTTGGGAATCCTTCTCGGCCGCCCTACCTGGGGATTGCCTTGCTTTTATGCAATTCAGGCTGAGCCGCGAGCAGATGAACCAGGCAGAGAAGGTAGTGTGAAACAACCAATTACTCCAAAAGCTCAAGGCTATGTTCCTTTTAGATTATGACATAGAATTTTAAGTCCGAAACTAAAAATTACACTTAAAATTGAGTCCAATAATAGGTTTAGGGCAGAGCCTAAAGTTGTTAGACTTGGTGTTATCTAATCATTTATACTTTAACACTCCCCGTCGTGTGTGGGGGAAGGGCTGGCCATAAGGAATTGTTGGGTTTTGAACCCAAGACTGGCCGTGAGGCAATAGCTCTGATAGCATGTGAAACAACCAATGGAGTTGTTGGAAACAACCAATGGAGTTGTTGGGTTTTGAACCCAAGACTGGCCGAGAGGCATTAGCTCCGACACCATGTGAAACAATCAATTACTAAAAAAAAATTAAGTTTTAGATTTGGAGTTATTTAATCATTTGTATTTCAACAGGTGGCAGTGTTGGAACAGGCGATGGAGGTGGCTGAGACGGACGCGGCGAGGCAGAGGGTGGAAGGAGAATTGAGGAAGGTTTCAAAAGGGGAGCAAGAGGGTGGGGGTATCAAAAGTGGGGTGGAGGTGAAGGTTCCAGTGGTGAGGTTGAAGATGGGGGAGGTGGGGGAGGCGAAGAGAGTGGTGGTTTTGCCGGTGGTGGAGGCGGGGGAAGGCGAATTGGGCGTGGTGGAAGCGCCAAAATGGAGGGTGGAAGGGGAATTTGGGGTGGTGGTAGGGGAGAAAGGGTGGAGGAGGTGGGTGGTGTTGCCGGGGTGGGGCCCGGTGGTGGACGTGGGGCCGGGGGTGGTCGTGGTGGCGTTTGGGGATTCTAGGGTTTTGCCTTGGAAAGGGAAGAGGGGGTATGAGGGGGAGGGGATATTGGTGGTGGCTGATAGAGGGAGGAACGAGGTGGTGGAAGAAGAAGGGTTTTATTTGGTGTGGAGAGAAGATGTGGGTTTGGTGGTGGAGAGGGGAGGGAGGTTGATAGAGATGGGAGTTAGAGAAGGGTTGGGGAGTGTGGTTTTGGTGGTGAGGCCACCCAAGTTTGAAGAGGAAGGAGATCAGTTGGATGATGAAGATTGGGTGTGAGTGGAGTTTTTGGTCATTTTTGTAAGGAGTTGGGATTGATTTTGTGGGGGGGGGGGGGGGGGGGTTGTTTTGAGTCTTTAAGATCAGTAATTAGACAATGAAAAGTTTGGAATTGGAAGGGCAATAATTTGGTTCAAAACAAGCATTTGATTGTTTTGGGCTTATAAATTTTGTATACTCTGTTCAAGACAGGCATTGTTTTGGGGGCTTAAATTTTTTGTTGAAGAATAATGCTATATGGCAAGCAAAGACATCTTTTCACTCCTTTTTCTTCATCCATATTATCTTTGGTTGATGTTAATATTCATCTGCAAAAGATGTGTGTGATTTCCTGTACAATTTATGTTAACATTCATGACATGGTCAAGTAGTACTGGTACAGACAAAGCTTATATGCCTTAATAACCTTCTGACTTTTGGACATCAGGATAGTATCTTGGAAGGTTAGGGTATACCGTGCGGACATTTTTTAATTGCTAGAAGAAGAATAGGAAAATTGGACTTTCCACATTTTTTTTATTTTCATTTTTCACATTAGGTTTCTGATATAAATGCCATTTGCCTACTTTTTATCTACTAAATATCATGATGCCTCATTCATTATCATCCTTTTCCCATACTGGATTTTAGCTGTTAGAAATTGTTCAAGGAAGCATGGCTTATCATGTTTTCATTTTAGATGAACCAAGGGATTGCGTTAAAAAAAGCAGCATTGACCTAACACAAAAATAAAGGATTCAGATTCAACTATGATCCCACTCAAAAACACTATGATTATGCGTCAGGGTAACCTACTCAGCATGTGAATGTAGAAAGAAAAATGCAGGCATCACAAGTGTAATATCCCATCAGCTTTAGTAAACATGGTTCTGTATCTGTTTAGTATTTGCATCAATGCAGTGCATCTACTGGTATATGCAATGCATATTTCCACTTTTTTTTATTGAATAAAGGTATAAAAAATGTCAATCTCATTCGGAAGTCTTCCAAATCTATGGACCGCTATTAGTTAAGGCATTTTCAAATCTTGCTTCCCCATTCTCCCGAAAGTGCACGTTCTTTCTCCCCAACCAGAGTAGGGTGTAACCGGTATGAGACTGAAAATGAGCTTTGAATTGGCTTCAGACAACTATTTCGAGATTATTCAGTGGATTAGATAGGGAGGACGAGACAAGCATGCATAAAACTCCTTTTTCTCATGCAACGCTATAATGTAACCATACATCCCAGACGAGCCTCTCCTTGTTGAATCGAAGATCTTCACGATACGACCCATGAATCTCGAGAATTGAGCATGGGGATTTGATTTTCCCCAACCTTTCTGTCTTCTTTCACCAGTGAGCCGTATAGTTTCCTTTTTATCTAGCAAGGTAACTCTTGGATTCGGAGTTTGTTCCAACCTCTGTCACATGTGAGATCCTGATCGCATTCCTCCAAGTATTCTTGCCTGCTAAGGGACGGAAGGAAAGTAGGGTTTCCTTCAAGGACCGGAGAACATCAAACTCTGGGCGAGCTGCAAATTTTTGCCGACGCTAGTGTGACAACAAGGTTTTTTCGGTCTTTATGCACAATTTGGTTTCATTTTTCAATTTTCAAAACTCAATGCGAAAATGTCAATGTTACCAATAATCCCCACATGAGCAAACCCCATCCTCAAACTTATGGAACCTATTAGCATCTCTAACCAGCAACACTCTCTTTAATATCTTAGACAAGCCCTTTATAAATTCATGACAATCCCCACAAACCCTCAAATTCTTGAAGACCCTAATCACTCCTTCCTTCTCCAAGCCACCCTGAACCAACCCCAACCCAATAGCCAGCTTCTCACTATGCATTCTCAAGCTATCCTCCTTTGACTCCTCCTCTATATCATGCATAGAAAACCTCACCCCGAACTCATAACCCATGTCCTCCTTCATCCTTCTCTCCATCTCTCTCAAAATCCCACGAATTTTCTCAATAAGGGGGTGTGAATCATCCCCACCATAGAAAAAGTGCACCTCCTTGTCAATCTCAATCCAACTACATCCTCCCTCTTTCTTCAATCCCTTCCTCTTCATCAAACCTCTCATCCTCTCACACTCTCCCCACTCACCTCTATCTGCATAGAGGTTCGACATCATCACATAATTTACAGGGTTCTCCCCATCCAAACTCAATAGAACCTCTCCTACCTCTCTTCCCATTTCCAAATCTCCATGTATTCTACAAGCCCCTAACAATGTCTGCCATATACCCACACTTGCTTCTAATGGCATGTTCTCTATGAGATTCTTAGCTTCTTTTAAACGACCCAATCGGCCGAAGAGATCAACCATACATGCATAATGCTCTACTTTTGGTTTAATCTTATCATCTTTACACAATCTTGAGAAATACTTATTACTTTGTTCTAGCAAGCCAACATGACTACAAGCTGAGAGTACTGCCAAGTATGTCACTTCGTCTGGTTCAATATTTTCTGATTGCATCTCTTCAAATAGATGGATTGCCTCTTTGCCATGACCATGTTTTCCAAACCCAGTAATCATAACTGTCCAAGACACCACATTTTTTTGTGCTATTTCACCAAATCGCTGTTCAGCTTCTTCTGTTAATCCACACTTCAGATACATATCCACTATCGAATTAGCAACCGAAACATCTAAACCAGAAGGGACTTTAATGGTATAGGAATGAACTTGTTTTCCTTGCTCCACAAGAGCAAAATCTGCAAACATGCCCATCATACTCGAAAGAACAAATCCATCGATATGAATTCCACTTCCCCTCATCTGGCTAAACAAATCCATGGCCTCTTGTAAATTTCCTTCTTGAGCATAACCCGCGATTATTGCTGTCCAAGAGATTACATTCTTGTGCACAATCTTATCAAACACTCGTCGTGCTTCGACTAAACACCCACATTTTACATAGAGATCAACAAGCCCACTTGCCATAATGGTCTGACCTGAAACTGAAAACCCATTTCTGATCATAAAAGCATGGATCTGGTTTCCTTCATGAATTGCTCCTAAACCACTACATGCTTTTAATACACTCGACAATGTGAACTCATCAACTATCTCATCTTGTTCTTGCATTTTCTTGAACAAAGCCAAAGAGCTCCTCCAATGTCCACAATAAGTATACCCACCAATCATCGCATTCCAAGATATTAGATTTCTCATTGGCATTATATCAAACATTTGTGCTGCATCCTTAATTCTTCCACTTTTCGAGTACATATCAATGATTGAATTACCCACTACAGGGTACCATTCAAACCCAGTTTTGTTACAGAGAACATGGATTTGCTTTCCATACTCAAGGATGCCTATTAAGCTGCAAGCTTTTAGATTAGTTGAAAGGGTGAATTCATTTGGCTTAATTCCATAAAACCCCATTTGTGAGAAGAGAAATAAGGTTTCCTTGCTATTGCCTTGCTGTAAATACCCACCCATTAGAGCTGTCCAAGAAACAACATTTTTCTCAGGCATTCTATCAAATATAAGACGTGAAATATCAGTTCTACCACATTTTCCATACATGTCTATAAGATCATTATTTAAAATCAGATCAAATTCAAAGCCCATTTTCACCAAAGCTGCATGCAGCCGAATTCCATGATCCAAAATCACTTCTTTTGAACAGTTCCTTAGGGCCTTTGCAATTCTCTGTCGCTCTAACATTGAAGGGAATTCAGTCTGTTTAATTACAGTCGAAGTATAAATGATTAAATAACACCAACTCTAACAGCTTAAGCTTTTAGAATAGTAATTGATTGTTTAACATGGTATATTGCCTCGTGGCAGGGTTCAAAACCTAACAGCTCCTTAATAAAAAAATTCACATGTACGGCCAACCCAAACAATTTGATCTCTAATCATAAATTCCATAAGAATTTTTTTGCTCTCTCCTAGGCGCGTTTGGTTGCACAAAAGCTCAGCAGCTGTAGGAATTTGGCTTGGATTTGGCAAGCCATTCCACGTTTTGGACATCTTGTTTGGGTTGCTAGAATTATGTTCTTATTACATCCTAGATTTGAATCGAGTGGGCTGATGTATAAAAATACCCTTCATATTTTTCCGTTCATTTATGTCAAATAGTAACGGATATTTTTGTCACGTTTGGAAACCCGAGAAATTATATGATGCCCGACCGTGAAGGTGGTACTTCAAAAGTACCACCCTTGATATTTGATCCAATAGTAGCCTCTTAAAGAGTGGGCTGCTGTTGGATCAAATATCAAGGGTGGTACCGTTTTGATGGTACTTAGACGGTCGGGCACCATATAAAAACTCTAGAAACCCTACTCAAAATGGCAAATCCTTTACGTTTTGATGAAGATTCACCTCTCTCTCTCTCGGCAACAATTTATTATAGCTGTGAACGTGATACACCATTTGGGGACAAGGTGTCCCACTATTGTACTACAAATACAGCAAAAGCCAACAAATTACTTCATAAACCCGAACCTCACTTTATGGCACATTCCATAACAGAAGGTCCATCTAGTACACCGGCCACCCATAATGCATACCCGAACCCATTTCTTGGAATTGCTCACCCTAGTCACCTCATCAACTGAGGGTCTACAGTCCTTTACCACAGTTAAGCTACTGGAGTTTCTTGAACTGACATACTATGCCTCCTATCTTCCACGAGCAGCTGAGGACTTATTGGGGCAGCATAGATTCATAACCCAGAACTGTTTCATTGAGCTTTAATCTTCTCCCCGTCACTCTCGATCCTGTGTTGCAATAAAAACTATCTCATCTTCTTTCTCCATCCTCTCTTTAGCCAATTTGTCTGCACGTTCATTTGCCGACCTTTTTTGGTGTTGCATACGAGGCTCAAATCTACGGACCAAGTCTTGTATTTTAGAAATAATACTTGCTATCCTCCAGGGACCAGCAGCCTTACCATTGGCCCAAGAAATGACATTGGTCGAAATCGGTAATCAAAGGGCCAAGATTTGCTTTTATATACCATTTTAGCCCAAGGTCCTCTCTCTCTCTCTCCAGGGACCAGCAGCCTTACCATTGGCCCAAGAAATGACATTGGTCGAAATCGGTAATCAAAGGGCCAAGATTTGCTTTTATATACCATTTTAGCCCAAGGTCCTCTCTCTCTCTCTCTCTCTCTTCACACTTTCATCCCTAATCCTAATCCCAAACTCCACTTAAGGAAGTCCTAGGACACTTAGAAGGATAGCCTAATTTGAAACGGATTGTTGCTGGGGTTCCATGCAAAAGCAAAGATCCCACATCGGAAAAGTGAATGGATGTGGATGGGTACATGGTCGCCCTCCCCTTAACAGCTAGCTTTTAAGGGTGAGTTCTACCCTGGTCCCAACAAAGTGCCATCATAGCAGGAGCTTGGTAACCCTGGTTTACCCTCGAGGATGGAGAAAATCCCTCGAGGCGGATCTCGATAACCCTGGTGTACCCTCGAGGATGGAGAATAGATGGAGAATATCCCTGGAAGATCTCATAGTTCCCACGTTGCTCCCGTGTGGAGGGGTGAGATTGTTTGATGCGTGGAGCGGGAGATTATTGGGACACGAAAGTAAAGATCCCACATCGGATAAGTGACTGTATGTGGATGGACTTATAAGGACACGGGCACCCTCTCCTTAACGACTAGCTTTTAAGGGAGAGTTCCACCCGGGTCCAAACAATTGTGACCTAGACTAAGAAAGTAGGATAAAAAAAGCACTCCGAAAAAGGAATTGTCCAACAACAGATTCAAATGGATTGTAATCAAGACATAGCTAGATCCGATTCGAAGAAGCACAACACTCATAAAATAGAAAACTAATGCCCCATATTGGCTTGCCAATATTATATTTGTTTAGAAAAATAATATGAAGGATGTTTGAGCTAGGACGATCATTAGAGAGGAGTCCAACATCTGGGCTAGATCACGCAAATGGTCGAGCGGACATGTAGAATGTGGAAGGAATGTGTTTACCTCCTTGTGTTCAAGTAATGTCCGTATTCTTATTATGACCATAGAGTGTTCCGTCATTTCGGGATATTTTTCTGTTCGCTCTTTTCTCTACATGTTAGTTAGTGGCGACGGAGCTGGTACTTAGTCCTCAAGAATTTGAAACCTCTAGGTGACTTCTTTTGGGTAGACGGCAGCTAACTGGCGGATCAACAGTTGGGATTGTCTCAAGAGGCAAAAAGTAACTCTCATTAGTAGATAACAACCTGTGCAAGGAAGAAGAAGAATCCATAGACCAGGTCGTGCTACATTGCCCCTTTTCTTTTGGCCCATGGAGGGCTATCATGAGAAGCTTTGATATTTTCTTAGGCACTGTTCGTTTTGAATTTGAGAATCGATTTTGAGTGCAATAACCAGTTCTGGACACAAAATCGAAATATATTAGACTCAAAATTAAATGTTATTTTGAGTCCAATAATCAGTTTTGGAGTCAAAATCCATTCATATAAATCCAATAAAAATAGTGCATTGACCTCTCTCAGTGAAATCCTAAATGAGCCTTGATTGGCAGATCAAGGGCATAGGATCGTCCAATCGTGTGTCCTCAATGCCATTTGCCCAGCCTTATGTTTGCTTCAAAGCATGTCATCACATAAATGGGGCAGCAGTGGTGCCCAATACTCAATTACATTTTCCAACCTTTAAGGGCTATGTTGATACATGGATTCTAAAATCCAGGATTTTACAATCCTAAATTAAAAAATCCATGTATCCAAATCCAAATGGCCCGAGTGATGAGGCACTTGTAAAGGGATTTGTTGGAAAGGAGAGATAGTCCCACATCGGAATGGAAACAATAGTAGACGACTGGCTTCTAGTATAAGTGTAGTAGAGTGGGTAAAGCAATAGTTTAAAAGGGTCAGTTGGCTAAATATGCCACGCTCGCCCTAGTTGGTGAGTGCTGTATGGCTATCAAGACATATGGCTGACATAATTTGTGGGACTCCACAGGGTTGGCTCGCTCGGCCGACCCTCCATTAAATCTCCAACATTTGGTTTTAAGAATTCAAAGTGATTGCCATTAATCATCTTAAACACCACCTTATGAACAGTTATCTATCCAAACTCTCAAATTCACACCAAAAGAATCCCATAAAAAGATGTTCTACTTTGAAAGAGCTGAAAATCTATCATGCCACCATGATCAAGAACTACACCCACCAAGATTCCTTCTTCATAACCAACTTCATCACAGCCTGTTCGTCTTTTCGCCACATCGATTACGCGATTCGAGTCTTTGCACAAATGGAAGATCCCAATGTTGTTGTGTACAATGCCATGATCAGAGGTTTCATTCATTGTTTTTCCCCAATTCAAGCCCTTCCATTTTACTTACAAATGTTAAAATCTCGCGTTGTCCCTACCAGTTTTACCTTCACTTCTCTAGTCAAAGCATGTACTCAAGTATCGGCTTTTGAATTTGGCGAAACGGTTCATAGTCAGATTTGGAAAAGTGGGTTTGAATCTCAAGTCTTTGTTCAGACCGCATTGATAGATTTCTACTCGAATTTTGGCAAAGTCGTTGAATCTCGAAAAGTGTTTGATGAAATGCCTGAAAGAGATGTTGTGTCGTGGACAACTATGATTTCCGGTCATGCCCAATTCGGAGATTTGAATTCCGCGAGGAGATTGTTCGATGAAATGCCGGAGAGGAATGCTGTTTCTTGGAACACCTTGATTGCCGGCTATGCACGGTCCGGGGATGTAAAGACTGCCGCGTTGTTATTTGATCAAATGCCTTGTAAGGATTTGGTCTCGTGGACCACCATGATCTCGTGTTATTCTCAAAACAAGCAATTTAAGGAATCGTTGGGAGTTTTTGAAGGGATGAAGATTGCGGGGGTTACTCCTGATGAAGTAACCATGTCCATCGTGATTTCGGCTTGTGCTCATCTAGGAGCTCTAGACTTAGGGAAGGAGATTCATTTCTACGTGGTGCAAAGTAGGTTTGAGGTCGATGTTTATATCGGGTCAGCATTAATTGATATGTATGCAAAATGTGGGAGCATAGAAAGATCCCTTGTGGTTTTCTTCAAATTGAAAGAAAGAAATCTCTTTTGTTGGAATTCCATGATTGAAGGACTCGCAATTCATGGGTATGCTAAAGAGGCATTGGGTTTGTTTAGTAGGATGGAGAGGGATAGGATCAAGCCTGACGGGGTTACTTTTGTTAGCGTTCTTAGTGCTTGTACCCATGCGGGATTGGTCAAAGAAGGCCGACTTAGGTTTTCAAGTATGGCCAAGGACTACTTGATCTCCCCAGGAATAGAGCACTATGGATGTATGGTTGATCTTTTAGGGCGTGCTGGCCTACTCGAAGATGCATTGGATTTAATAAAAAGCATGAGAATCGAGCCGAACTCTGTCATTTGGGGAGCTCTCTTGGGTGGGTGTAAAATTCATGGAAATTTGGAGATCGGTGAAGTTGCGGTTCAGAAACTGATGGTTTTGGAACCTGATAATAGTGGGTATTATGTTCTTCTGATTAATATGTATGCAGAAGCGAATAGATGGAGTGAGGTTGCTATGATAAGGATGACAATGAAGGAGAGAAGGGTGTTAAAGAAGAATCCAGGATCTAGTTGGATTGAAATGGAAGGGAAGGTTCATGAGTTTGTAGCTTGTGATATGTCGCACCCCTTGTTTGATGAGATTTGTTTGTTGCTGGTTGAATTGGATGGGCAATTGAAGCTTTCAGGGTATGTCCCAAACTTTGGGTTAATATAAGGATACAATTTCTTATATGAAGAGAAGCAAGAGGGGAATAATATTTTTCATTATTCAAGGGTTTTCGAAGAATTTCATTATGAGGAATGGTTAAATTTAATCACTTGCACCAAATTCTGTGTTGAGAGAATATTGCAGTTCATTCCTACTTCATTCTTTGATTAGGGGATCATACAGGGCTTTAATTTTAGGTCTTTATTTCATGAGAAAAAAGTAGATCATATTTACAGCTACTTGTTCTAATGCCATAAACCCCTCTTTGTTCCAGATTCCTTTATTAGTTCACCCATCGCATTTTGAATTTTAACATCCAAAGAAAAGACTCTAGAGAGGGGGTGTATAGTACCAAAACGAGGTGTTGTAACTATCATCTGTCTTCGTGACAAAACACTTAGGGAAGGAATTGATGTAGTGACGATTCTAAATTATTTCAAGAATCTCTACTTCAGAGTGGTGATGTGATGCCCAAAGGTGAGGGATATGAGTTCAAGTTGTTAGCAAATGAGAGCAAGATTTGGAATTCAAATTTGAAGAGGAAATTTGGAAAACGGTTTTGGCATGAGGAATGGTAAGGCACCATCAAGATGGATTTCCAATGGCTTTCTAATAAGAGCATTGTGAGGCTATAAACTCTATGAAGTGGGAATTATTAAGGCCCTGTTTGTTTTGGATTTTGAGAACTGTTTGAAAGTCTTAGACTGATTATTAGACTAAGCAGCATTACATTGCTAAAGGGCTAGAGAATTAGAGAATGTCACTGCATCCTTCTTTGCTCCTTTTGCTAACTTGTCAGTATGAGCATATTGTGACCACTTCATGTGACTAAACTCCTCGCATACAATCATGCATTTATCAAGAATCTCCGATATAATGTCGGCCAACTTTCATGGACTAGGGGCCTTGTTCCTAGCCCGTGCGTGGAATTTACATACCATCTCAAGCCCCATAAAAGAGCTTTCACTTGTGCCCCATTAAAATCACATACCCTAGCTGGTCAAGAGAAGATTGAATTGTGTGACATACTGTCTTGAAACAATCTCCCAACTCCCGTTCGTCCTGGATTCTCTTTAGAACTACCGTCAAAATTAAACTTTTATATCTTGGAGTAACCTTCGACCAATAATAGTCTTAGTCCCTTTTTAAAAAAATGACCATTCTTCAATTCCGTAGAATGTCCTCCATGCAACAGGACGATCAAAAGTTGAAATAAGGGGTGCAACATCAACTGAAGAGCTGATGGTCTAGTATTAGCTTTACGCTATAGGGGTGTTTTGCCTCAACCCGAGCCTAGCCTCCTGTTGAGGTTGGACAACCCTAACCCACCCCCCTCTAATTCTCTCTCACCCCTAACCCAACCCATCTAACCTATTTTTTCCAAATCGGGTCTGGTTAAATCAGGTTGTGTTCGGGTCTAGGGCAAAATAAAAAAAATATAATCCTAAGAAATCATGACAAAATTAGCAGAGGTCGGTCAGGTTGCCCAAGGCCTCAACCCTAACCCAATCCAAAATAAAATCAGGCTGGCTTTTCCCAACCCAACCAAAGCCAAAATCAGGCTGAACCCACTGGGCTAGGTTTGAGCCCGATCCAAATTGCACCCCTAACAGCAGTTACAGCACTACCTTTTTAGTAGGAATTTCTTCATCTCACTCTTGAACCCATAAATGAAAAGTCCACCAAAATGATAAAAGATGAAATCTGGAATAAAAATCAGAGATGACCTGATTCATGATCTTATATTCTTCAACTAGACTAGACTTCAACTTGGTGATGCAAAGTCGAGCTTCATTTATTTTTCCTCTAAAATCCAATTCTTTGATTCTTATTATTACCATAAACCAACCAAAAAATTACAAGGAGACATATTTTGAAAGCTCTGATGGTTCTCATAAACCATAAAATTACAAAACTACATTTAGCTCCAATTCTGTAAAATCTGCATATTAAGTTTGAAGAAACTGTGAAGAACTGTCAACAAAAAACAATCCCTAAGCTCCTAAATTGAAGCAAACATCTCTAACCACAAATTTCATACACTAAAAAACTCCCTACTTACCTCCAGTAACATCATTCACTCCCATCTTCTTCACCCATATCCATAACATCATTTTCCAGTGAACAGCTCTCTGTTTATTCTCTGTTTTTTTTTCTGACAGATGATCAGCTACTCTCTGTTATCTGACCGCAATCTTCGATCACAACTGGTGACTTTGTCGTACCACTTTCCGAACCCACCTTCTCCATCGCGTAAACAACATTAAAACCATCAACAATCTGCCCAAAAACAACATGCTTGCCATCAAGCCATGAGGTCCTCTCAGTGCAAATAAAGAACTGCGACCCATTTGTGTTGGGTCCCGCATTTGCCATTGAAAGCACACCAGGCCCAGTGTGCTTCTTCTTGAAATTCTCATCCTCAAATTTCAGCCCATAAATTGATTCACCACCTGTTCCGTTGCCCTTTGTAAAATCCCCACCTTGGCACATGAAACCTGGAATGATCCGATGGAAAACCGAGCCCTTGTATTGTAAGGGCTTCCCGGACTTTCCGATCCCTTTCTCACCAGTGCAAAGGCATCGGAAGTTCTCGGCAGTTTTGGGGGTGACATCTGCAAATAATTCCATCACAACCCGGCCAGCTTTCGCCTTTCCGATCAGTATATCAAAGAATACTTTGGGGTTCGACATATTTTCTGTTTTCTGTAAGAAAAAAAAATGAGGGGATGATAAAGTTTTGGCAAATGGGTTTCTGTTAAATTGAAGAATTTCAGCCTTTTCTCTATCTTTGCCTAGAATTAGTAAAATTACTATTGGATTATGACAAGGGAAAGGATATAGATTTCATACTGACAACAACAAGAGAAAACCCAAGAGCTGTAATGTACATTCCTTTTTCCATTTCTTGTAATGATCAAACATTGGATCAAATGCAGTAAAGGAGTAACAACTTCTAATGAAAATTTATAAAGCTGCAGCATCAAATTACAGATACAATCAAACCGTTTCATACAATAAAACAAAATTTTCATATAATGCCTGGCAGAACATTAGAAAGGGATGGAGAAAAAGACTTAAAATAAAAGCAGAAATAGAGAAAAGAAGATGCCAAACATTTCAGAAACAATTTGAATGAAGAAAATCGGATTATTTCTAATTGAAACTTTCATAGATATTTCGGGAGCATAATAAATGAAGAAAAGAGTACATAATAGAGCTCCAGGAAAACAAGATGGATAACCAATTTATAAAGTACGAATTTCCATCTTCCAGAAGTCCTCTAAAAGTGCAAAATAATGTAAAGAGGATACTGATAGAAAGACAACTTGAATCTTGCACAGCTTTTGAGCTCAACAGGCTACAAGAAAAATGACCTGAAAGCCTTCGAATGTGCTTTTTTTTTCTCCTTTTGAAGTAAAATCAACTATAAAATTGTGAAAGCAAAGGTTTCTATAAAAAAAATACAAGAAAATTTAAGTAATTCATCGATAGAGTGATTGTAAGCCAAAAAAATAGATAAGGAAATAGCCCGATGGTGAAATTACACAAAATCCTCATAAAATTAGGAACGAAAAGATGAAAGGACTGATTATGGGATTTCGGAGGGCAAAAAGAAAGAGAAGAGAGAGGAGAAAAAAGATGAAGAAGAAGAAGATCCCATTGTAAGACCTATCTGTGGCTGAAACTAGGGTTATGGTTTTAGTCTTCAATTGATGAGCAGTCTGGATCTATGTTATAGAATGAGGGGGGATCCTATCTTACTTAGTAATATATAGGTTACTAGGGAATAAAGATTTGTATGCATATTAGAAAAGTATAATTCCAACCACTATTATATATTACAAACTATATATGTTATTAAGCATGAGTAATTATATATGCAAAATTTTACATACACTATAATATACTAATATACTTATAATATACCTATATATTATAAGGTTCGGAATTGTGTTAGATCGAACCCAAACCAGACATAACTACAGAATCGTTCAGAGCGTCCTATATTTGATTGGTGACTGCTAATGTACAAAAATACTGCTGATATTGTAAATGAAAACAGGAACTTATGGAGTATTTTTATCATGTAAAATCCCTAATCAAAACCATTTCCCGTCATTTCTAAAAAAATGAAGTCTCAAGTCAACTATCTTTCTCTCTAGTTTCTTTCTTCTCTTTCGCCTCCTCTTCTACCCCTCCTCCTCCCAAGTTTTGAATCCCTTACCTTCCCAAAATTCAATGATTTGGGGTATTCCAAGTCCCACATTGAAATCATATCAGTTTGTCGAAGCTAAATGGGATGAATGATGATCTCGTATCCCAACTCTTCCCAATGAGTCTAACAGATGATGCCGGGGATTGGTTCCTTAGTCTCCATAGGCGAAATGTGATCTTGGCTGAAAATTGCACAGGAGTTTGTAGGCCAACATAAGTTCAACGCCTAGTTTGAGCTCACCCTAAGGGTCCTCAAGATGACCATGCAGAAACCCGAGGAACATTTCACTGCCTTCATTTTTCAATGGAGGGAAAAGTTTGCCAAACTCAAAGTAAGGCCCAGTGAAGTAGAGCAAATCAAACTTGTAGTAAAGAGTCTGATGCCTCAATATTCAACGGCATGTACTCTCAAGTGTTCACATAACTTCAAAGGATTAATGCAAATGGGGGTGCAGATCAAAGATGTCGTCATGAATAATAGCATTGTGATGGAGACTTGAGTTAGAGAACAAGAAGCCAAATAATAGATATAAGAATGAATAAATGTGATGCAGTTAGTCTCTCCTAGTGTGGCAAAAGTACAATTGAAGGTGCCCTACTCAAGGGCAAATGCAGCACGCCACACCGGAAATAATTCACTTAGGGATGACCTTGAATCCTGAGTGCATGCACCTTCCTGAAAAGAGCGTCATATAACTTTCTCAAGCCCTTGTTGAGGAATTACAATGCCAACGAATTTTGTGGATTTTATTGGAATCGAGGTCACGCTACAAATCATTGCATTAGGTTAACACATACAAATCAAAACTTGTTTGGAAAAGTAGTCCTATTGGCAAAAACCCAAGGTTACTCGGAACCTTCTACCTCTCCATGTCACCCCCTCCACTAGCCAATCTCAAGATGGTAGAGCGAATCCAGAACCGCATACAATTATAGACCAAGTTTCCCTCATTACTCCCGTCCCAAAGCACAATGTTATAAAAATAAGCTTATAAACACCTTGCACACAAGATTAGAGTCATACCTTATGTATACAATCCAAATGCGGGAGTTAGGATCTTGGCTTGAAGTTATGAGCCCCGTTGATACTGCAACCAATCCGATGGTGATCTCGAATTGATTCTTTGCTTCCATGTACGCCATTGATCTCGTTGTATGTCGTAGGGGAGGCTACTAGAGTCGCTCTCTTGATCTTCACGATCACAAGTCCGTTAACTTATGGATGATGGCTCTAGATAGAATCTAGAGAGATAGACCTTGAGAGACAGAAACTTAGCAGATTGAACCTTTATTCTCTTATGTAGGAGGTGTATATAGACTAATATCCCACCAAAAATCTAGGAGTCCAGGAGTCCAAGGGTCACATAGAAATCTAGGAGTCAAGAGCCACATGGAAGGAGTCCAAGAGTCTCATTCAACTTAGGAGTCTAGAAGTCTTAGTCAAACACTCCTCATAATTAATCGAGATTAATCTCTTTAACTGTTGGGGCCATCCATCCAACCCATGTGGTTGGACCATGGGTTCGGGTCCAGATAACCCGGCCACCATATTCCAACATCTCCCACTTGCACACATAGGGCAAGGGATCTTTCTCGTAAAAAATCTCATCTACTCATCTCCTAAGTTCCTCTCTATCTCAAGAGCTATCTCTCTATACTCTCTCTAGAGCCATAATCCATAGGCTTACGAACTTGTGATCGTGAAGACCAAGGTAGTGACTCTAGTAGCCTTTCCTACGACATACAACGAGATCTAGGACGTACACAGAAACAAGCATCCCTTCGAGGTTATTACTGGATTGACTGTGGTATTAACGGGCTCATAACAGCAAGCCAAGATCCTAACTTCTACATTTAGGTTGCTTACATAAGGGATGACGGTATGACCCACTAAACGTTGTGTGCAAGGTGTTTATCAACTTATATTTACAACACACGGTATCTACTCCATATAAACTTTGAATACTGCCATCTTAGTCCGTTCAAAAAATGAACTTCAAATACAACCCTAGGCATCTATCACTCTTCAACCACTGCCGTCTCATCCCCATCCAATCATCCTTGAACATCATACTGCCCAGCCTATCACCCTAGCTCTACTAGAGGATGTAAATTGTAAACCATATGACCACTAACAGGATATTTACGCCAATTGAACCATGTGCTGAAAATCCTACAAATGCAGGCAAATCTTAGGCTCATCCGACCCCAATGGTCTAGGATTTAGAAGAAAAAGTAGAAGATCCCATTATCAAGCATCTCAAGAAAACAAAAGCTCATTTCTGTCTAGGGCTTGCTCAACACATCCAAGCAACGTTGTACTGAACAATCAGGCTAAAATCCATGTATCTATAGCAACAACTTCGGACCAGCTATTTGAGTTCATTACACATACTCATATTACTACAAGAGTTGCTTTCAAAGGGAAAGATTGGCCACCTCAAGGTCCAGCCACACCATATCCCTCCATATCATGGTAAATTGCAACAAGAAAAGAATACCTGCGGTTCCCATCAATATGGCTTTAGTGGAGTTGGTCTCCTACTAACACCTGAGGAGCATGACGGCCTAAGTGGTCTCTTAAGAGAATTTACAGATTTGTTTGCTTGGTCCAACAAGGATATGCTTGGTCCAAAAGCTTAAGCTATTAGAGTGTGTTATTTAATCATTTATACTTCAACACTCCCCCTCATGTGTGGCCCC
Source organism: Tasmannia lanceolata (assembly GCF_043159265.1). Taxonomy (NCBI): domain Eukaryota; kingdom Viridiplantae; phylum Streptophyta; class Magnoliopsida; order Canellales; family Winteraceae; genus Tasmannia; species Tasmannia lanceolata. The sequence continues at coordinate 26,786,808 of NW_027518684.1, read as the reverse complement.
TTTTGGGTTGGCCGTGCACGTGGATTTCTAATATCAAGGAGTTGTTGGGTTTTGAACCCAAGACCTGCCATGAGGCAATAGCTCTGATACCATGTGAAACAACCCATTACTCCAAAAGCTTAAGCTGTTGGAGTTGGTGCTATTTAATCATTTATACTTCAACAAGCACCAACATCATGCAACATAGAACCCCTATGTACTAACATTAACCTACAAAATAGAGACTTAAAGTTGAAACCAATTTGGGGATGAAAGATAAAGAAGTGGAGAAATGACCGAACGCTAGATTTCTAGCAGTAACAAAATATCCACAAAGTTGGCCACTATATTGATGGTGCCTAAAAAGGATGGAAGAGTAAGGACGTGTGTGAATTTCGACAATCTAAATAAAGCCAATCCAAAGATGACTTCCCTTTGACCCACATAGACATAGTGATGAACAATATTGCTGGCCACGCCCTGTTATCTTTTATAGACAAATTTTCAATATATAATCAATTAATGATGGCACTTGAGGCAAGTGTAAAAGAAAACCAACTTCTAATGAAAATTCATAAAGCTAAAGCACCATTTACATATATAAACGAACTGTTTCATACAATAAAACCAAAAATTAATACAATGTCATAAAGAACATTAGAAAGGGAAGGATGTAAAGACAAAGTAAAAGGAGAAGAGAGAAAAGAGAAAAGAAAATGCCACTTAAGATGGAAATAATTTGAAAAAAGAGAAGCTGATTATTATTAAATTAAAATCACTACATAGATATTTTTGGAACTTAGTGCCTAGATGGGTCCCACTTAAGATGGAATTAATAAATTAGTTTAGATATTTGTAGTTTGTGGAGATCTCTATCTAGTTGTTTGATATGTGAACGAGTCATAGAGATATGGGTTAAGGTGTCTAGACAAGCTTGAAAAGGAGTTTTAGAGGAAGTGGTGAGTGAGTTTTCTATTTGATATAAATAACATGATAGGAGGACTGACCCTTCCCTCTAAGTGGGTCAAGAAGCAGATCTTCCCTCTAAGAAGATCAATCACGTTGCGAACAGATTTGAGTCTGTAACACACAATAAATGAATAAGACATGACAGGACAGGCGAAAAACGAGAAATAAAACAGAAAATATAAATATAAAGTACAAATTTATGTCTTCCAGAAGTCCTCTAAAATTGGATAATAATGCAAAGAGAATACTGATAGAAAGACAACTTAAGATCTTGCACAGCTTTTGAGCTCAACAGGCTATGAGAAAAAATCACCTGAAAGCCTTCGAATGTGCTTTTTTTCCCTTCTTGTTTCAGTAAAATCAACTATAAATGTGAAAATTGATTGTTTCAACAAAAAAAAACACATGAAATTTTAAGTAAATCATCAATAAAGTGTTTGTCACCCAAAAAAATAAAGAATAAAATGACCCAGTAATGAAATTACACAAAACCCTCTTAGAAATATGAAAGAAAATACGATATTGGATTTCTGAGGGCAAAAAAAAGAAAAGAAGAGAGATTTTGTTAGTCTTGCTTTCTTTTTTTACTTTATAATGTTAGAAGTAGATGGCATTTTCTATACAAGATCAGATGAAAAGGAAATTTTGAAAAAATAATAGATAGAGATTTCGTACCTTGGGAGTAGCTTGGGATGCTAAAGGAATGCCCACAGGTTTGGGGTTTTAGGGGCATGTGTATTTATAAGGCAGCGTGACTGAAATTAGGGTTAGGGTTTTATAAGGTGAAGTAATAATACATTCGCTCCTTCTTCTTCCCTAGGCCACCCCACTCTAGTGTATCACGACTACTTTTTTTACATTCAAAGGTGCTGGCCGGAGGAAGAAAATGGGGAGAATATATCATATCCCATTACTAAAGTAAATGGTGCCCATTACTAAAGGGAAATGTTATCAGCACTACTGTAATTTGATGAGGGCACTCCTCACTTTATTAAAATTTAAAAGTAAGGTATGGACCGCATCATAGGATGATCCAAACCGTCCATTAGATGGGCCACAACCTAAATAGGTTGTGCCCCAAAAATAATTTCCGTAGGTTGGTCCTAACCCTCCGATCGATAGAGGGTTATGATCAAAATACAGTCTATTTAGATGGATCAACCCTCTAACATTCAACTTAGTGGGTTAGGATCAACCTATAGAAATTATTTTTTGGCACAGCCTATTGAGGCTGTGGCCCACATAATGGACGGTTTGGATCATCCTATGGTGCGGTCCATATCATACTTTTAATAAAGTGAGGAGTGCCCTCATCAAAATACAGCAGTGCTGATAACAATTCCCCTACTAAAAGGATGAATATGTGCAATTATGCCCTTCGAATTTTATATACATACTTATAAGGGATTTGCGGATGGTTTGTTGCGAGTCAGAGCAGCCCCTCATGAATGAAGACAAAATCTGCTGAAAAGTGAGCTTTGGTGGCTGCTCAGACATGCAAGAGACCATCCGCCCTATTAAGGAATGGTAAAAGTAAAGGGATGCATCTTGTAGTTGGTGAGACGGCCAAATAGGGGGCACCCTTGCACCTGATTTTTTACAAGGCCCTCTTCACTTTAACATTCCTCTTATAATTGGGATTTGCCCTCCATCGCAGAAGGCATTTTGCAGACCAGCTGTTGCATATGAGAGAAGCCACATAGGATAAATAAAATGAATAAGACAAAAAATGATCGTATGTGGCTGCTCTCTCATCCAACAGCCGGTTTGCGAAATGCCTTATGGGGTGGCCCCTAGCAAATACCCTTATAATATACCTATATATATATCATTAGGTTCGTGCTCATGTAAGATCGAACTCGGACGTAACTACATAATTTATTTAGAAATAATAGATTTTTCCTAAATTTGATTGGTGTTGCTAATGTCCGAGAATATCTATTATATTCTAAATAGAAAAAAATATTTTTGTTATATTAAATCCCTAATCAAAACTATTTCTCCTGGTCGAACTAATGGGTTTAAAACTTTTGAGACGGGTGGAAAGGGGGCTTCGATCGGCTATATGGGAGTCTTTTCTTGGAGATGATTTTTCCTAGATCATTACTGTATTGACACACCCATGATCTAAATTGTGCCAGCCTTGCTGCGCCCCGCACTTGCCGTAAGTTCCGCGGAAGTTACTCCCACTGCATTAAGACGATGCCATGTGGCCATCATCCCAACATCTCCCACTTGGCCACATTGGCCGAGTGAATTCCCTTTGGATGCGTTTTGTTCATCGGAATCGGAAATAGGAATTGGAACCTGATTCCAAATCAGGTGATACCGGCGTTTGGTTGTATTTAGTGAATGGAATACCGGATTCCTAACCGAATGTGAAGCGGAATAAATGGCATCATTTGTTACCCCCCGTGGGAGGTGGTATTCTGATTTGAGAAAAGTACGGAATGTGGGCTGATGTTTGGTGAAATTATGGATTGCGGGCACCTTTTAAAACAAGAACAAAAAACGGGCTAATCTTTAAAATCGGCTGGGAAAAAGACCCTAATACCCTTCTGACATCAACAGAAACGTTATTCAGCTTCCTTTTTCATTACTGCCCATTAAATTGGCGCGTTACACGAGGCTTCTTTTTGTTCGCCTGAATGTGTATTTGAACTGACAGAACCTTAGGTTCGTTTCTATATTGGCCGTTGGAAATAACTAGAGAAGGATGGATGCCTGACAGGTGTTGGAAAACTTTTTGGAACACTGACAACCCAAAGTCAATCATTATCTTTTTTCACTTCTCTTTTGGCTTAGAACGGTAACGTTATTGAATACGTCTCTTTTGGCTTATAAACTTTTCACATCTCTTTTGGCTTATAACGATAACGTTATTGAATACGTCTCTTTTGGCTTAGAACGGCGACATTATTGAATATTTTATTATTTCTCACGTCTCTTTTGGCTGAGAATGCCGCCGGATTCTAAAGTACGCCGCCGGAATATTAATGGGTACGCCGGCGGAAATAGGGTGTAAGTGGAAATAGGGTGTACGCCGGCGGAAGTCAGGGGTACGCCGGCGGAAGTCAGGGGTACGCCAGCGGAAATAATGGGTACGCCTGCGGAAATAATGTGGTGCGCCGGTGGAAATAGGGTGTAAGCGGAAATAGGGTGTACGCTGACGGAAATAATAGGTACGCAGACGTAAATAATGAGGACCAAAAGAGAAGGGAAAAGATTCTAAGCCAAAAGTGGATACGCCGGCGGCGTAAATAATGAGGACCAAAAGAGAAGGGAAAAGATTCAAAGCCAAAAGTGGGTACCCCGGCGGCGTAAATAATGAGGACCAAAAGAGAAGGGAAAAAGATTATAAGCCAAAAGTGGGTACGCTGGCGGCGTAAATAATGAGGACCAAAAGAGAAGGGAAAGATTCTAAGCCAAAAGTGGGTACGCAGGCGGCGTAAATAATGAAGACCAAAAGAGAAGGGAAAAGATTCTAAGCCAAAAGTGGGTACGCCGACGGAAATAATAGGTACGCCAGCGCATAAATAATGAGGACCAAAAGAGAAGGGAAAAAATTTCAAGCTAAAAGTGGGTACGCCGGCGGAAATAATGAGCACGCCGGCATAAATAATGAGGAACAAAAGAGAAGGGAAAAGATTCTAAGCCAAAAGTGGGTACGCCAGAAAAAATAATGGGTACGCCGGCAGCGTAAATAATGAGAACCAAAAGAGAAGTATTCAATAACGTTACCAAGAGAAGTGAGAAAAGATAACGGCAGCATTCCAAAAAGTATTCAATAACGTCAGCGTTCCAAATTTTTTTTCCAAAACGTGTCAAGCATCCATTCGTCTCTAGTTATTTCCGACGGTCAAGATAGAAACGAACCCAAGGTTCTGTCGGTTCAAATACACATTCAAACAAATCAAAAGAAGCCTCGTGAAGCGCGCCAATTTAATAGACAGTAATGAAAAAGGAGGACTATGTCGATGTTAAAAGGGTATCAGGGTCTTTTTCCCACCCGACTTTGAAGATTAGCCTGTTTTTTGTTCTTGTGTTAAAAGCTGTCCGCAATCCGTAATTTTGCCAAACATCAGCCTGCAATCCGTACTTTTCTCTTCTTATTCCCATAATCAGAGCCAAATGACACTGGCTCGTAACACGAAAAAGTTCTTTTACCGTCTTAGCAGCTTTTCCTGGAAGTCTTTTCATCTTTTTAACAAGTATAAAAAAAGATGAGGTCGGCAACTGATTTCTCTCTCTCTCTCTCTCTCTCTCTCATGTATGGATTTCCAGTGTTTCTGCAATGCTTGGTTAGGGTATCGTAGAGATTCAACTTTTTTGCCTTAGTTCTCATTCTTATTTCTGAAATGTATTTTCGTTAATATTGAGAAAATAAAAGAGAAAACTCTTTCTGAACTTGTTAGGGAGGAAGTTTGGGCTGACTTAGGGCTTTGTTATGATTGAATGGGTTTTTCCTCACCATTACGAAATTGACACAGAGAAGCCTGAGAAGACGTTCCAACATGAGAGCTCGTTGGTGAATTTTTTTTTCAAATGCTCATTTCTTTTCTTGTTCTTCCCATTCTTACGTTGTTGTCTTGCAAGTGGATACTTTTTCTCCTCCAAAATATTATTATACTCATTTGGTTCTTATGATCACTTCTTTTCCTTAGAGGCAAATGAAGGATTGAACCCATGTCTAACTAATCTATTAGCTAAGAGGCAAGCGATGGATACCCTAGCAGTTGCCCTAATTAGTTTAACAAGTTACTTTGAATCCCAATCAATATTTCTAATAAACGTCAAAAAACTAAGTTTTAGGTTCTACTAATCTTATTAATGCTTAATTAGCCAAAAAAAAAGAAAGTCTTATTGATTGGAGATAATATGAAAAGTTCATTGAAAATTTGATTCCATTCCGACATTGGTTTTTATTGTACCAAATGCTAGATTTAAAATCATGACTAGTTCCCTTTGATGAATTCCAATGCAATCCAAACACTAGAAAGGGAAGTGCCATTCCGTTTACAGGTGGAATTGGAATGCGATGTCCATACCGATTCTTGATTCCGGCAATCCAAACGCACCCTTTGTGTTTCCTTTGATTACGCTTAGGATTTTGCTCACAAACTTTTTTCCCAACTCGGATATTTCCAAGTCCAATCAAGCTCATTGGCTTGATAAAATTTCTGCAGGAACTCCTCTTATCTAAGGATCGGCAATGTTACCAAAAAATTTTGTCTAGGATATTCTCCCATACAATTTTCCTTTTGACTCAAATATCCCCGGGTCCCATCAAACTATATGCTTAATGAATTTCCGCATGGACTCTCTTAAACCAAGGATCAACAATTATTTTGTCTGAATATTCTCTCAAATAATTTTCTTTAACTCAAATATCCTTGAGTCCCATCAAGCTCAATGCTTGATAAAAGTTTCTGATCATAAATTATACCGTTTGAGATATTCTCCCAAATAATTTTCCTTGACTTGGACACTCAGGATGTGTTCTTTAACCATTTTCGGGAGCAATTTTTTGATTTTTTTAGCATAAGAATAGCGAGAATGTCGTTCTTTATGTATTTTCTAACTCATATGAAGATGCAATCCTAATTTTTTGGCTATTTTTTCTGGAGCGATTTTTTCTTGCTGTAGACACCCCATTTTGACCGGGCCTTGAACCTCCCGTTTTTTAGCAAAACCCTATCAAATCAATGAGTTAGGATCCCAAACTGCACCCTAGGTTAGCTTAGGGTCCCAACTAGGTCCCTGCAAAATTTCGTCAGAATCTGAGCAAAATTACCAATGAAGATGAGCGAAATAAGAAGCGCAGTCTTATCTAAGCTTCACCCCAAAATTCCATGTATTTGAGGGAAATCCAGGTCAACCTAAGCCTCTAGGTGCCCATGACCACATTTTTGAAAACCTTAGAATCTTAGGAATCTCCCTGCAAAATCTCAGAAAATTCCGCGAAGAAATTGCACTAAAAGACAGAGCAAGTTGGTGCAGTTATCAAGCGGTAGGGGCGGGGGGTGAATTAGCTTGTCAGAATCGCGCATTTGTGCCGATATCAAATGGTAGTGCCAATATCCGCATCATCCTTTGCCTATAAATAGCAGGTTAACCCTCATTTTTCTTTGAATCTAGATTTTCTTAATCGAGAGAGAGAGAGAGAGAGAGAGAGAGAGAGAGAGAGAGAGAGAGAGAGGAAAGGGGCGATTCACAAACCCTTATATTTTCATTTTCCGATCGAAATCTTGTTCTCCGGTCAAGATTCCGGTTAAGATCAGGCAAATCTCTTGCCAGTAGCAGTATTGCTCTTGTCTGCTTCCTCTTTTTCTTCTTAACCTAGCATGTTATCCCTCTTTCTGAAACCCTAACCATTTTTACCTTCTTCTCCGGCGATCATTGCCGAAATTCGGAGCTCCGGCCGGTCAAATTTAGTTTGCTGTTTTGTTTTCCCTTTGCTATTGTTGTCTGCTTCACTGATTTCAAGCTAAAGTCTGTTATTAAGTCAATAGATCTAGAGCTTTCTTCTTTAGGAACCCTAGTTTTCTACTTTGTTTCTCCCACCATCTTCTCCGACCGAATTCCGGCAAGCTTTCGAAGCTAAACCTTTAGCTGAACTTCAAACCTTGAATCAGAGCTTAAAAATCTCAACTTAAGGAGAAGCAAGGAAAGGATGAAGAAGGAGAAGTGAATTTATTTTCCACATAGTATTAAATTTATAGCAATTTGTCTTCAGTTTAGGTATGTTTCATTACTGTTTTGGTAAGAATGCAAGTGCTTTTGAATCTGTGGTTCTAATTTTAGGGTAAATGTCTTGATTTCTGCACACACACACACACACACACACACACACACACACACACCGGTATTTGATCCCAGAGGGAAGTTCATGCCAAATTGGTCTGGTCCTTATATGGTTGATGAAGTTCTGCCTGGAAAAGCCGTTAGACTCCTCGATGAAAATGAAAAAAATTAACAGAACCTACAAACCTAGACCAACTAAAGAAGTACTATGCTTAGATACACCTGGAGGCTGTCTTTGGTCGATCAGAGCTTAAAAGCCAACAACCTCAAAGTCAAAAACCATTTGCAAACCCTTTGGGCCTAAAAAAAAATACCTTCTTTCTTTGATAAACTCAATCCAGGGGCATCTTTTATGACTTGCGTCATAAAAGATATTGAACCTGAACTACGTCATGAAAAAGAAAGAAACAAAACAAACAATCTTTGAAACCCCAAATGGGCGAACTACGCGGACCTGATTTCCATTTTCTTTGGGGATACGTAAACAGTCTGGAAGGCCAGATTCGGTCAAATACAAGAAAACAAACCAAAGGTTAACCTGTTTGAACCCAAGCCTACCTAAAAGTCCTTCTGGTGTATTTAGGCTCAGGTTTGTAGAGAAAAAAAATGATGGAGTCTTAGACCCGCTAGACTAAAAACCCACAAGGGCGGTGTAGGCAAAAGTTAGGGTTATTTGCTCGCTAAGATGAAAACCCGAAAGGGCGGCTTAGGCAAAAATCAGGGTGCTGAGTCTGCTGAATAGAAAATCTGCAAGGGCAGACAGTCCAGGCAAAATATAAGGCATGCGGTCCGCCAAATCGAAAACCTGAAAAGGCGATCTGGTCATGGCAGTGACCTCATAAAGGACAAAACCTCTGAAAGCCAGCAAGACTTTCATTTCTTCTGAGGCATTACTCCAAAGTCTGAGTGAGTGCCAGCAGAGATTTTTCTGACACTCTCTAAACTAGGGGGTTAAGACTAAGCAATACAACGGGATAGTAACCATGATGAAAATACTGGAAAGATGAATGAAACACCTTTAAATACGACTTTCAAAAGATTCTAAGAGTGGTAGACTGTACTATTTTAAAATACTTATCAGACTAAGAAACAGATTCAGTTTCTCTTCGAGTCTAAGTCATTGTGTCCGTCGAAGTCCTCGTTTGTTGGTAGTTAAAGTCTTTTCTTCGTCAAGTCAAGGGCAAGTTCCAGAGTTTTGTGTGGGGAAGCCTGTGTAGTCCTATATCCCTCCCAAAGCTAGAGTAACGAAAAGCAAGAAAGCCAAAGTGAAAAATGATGAAGTTGTGTTTCTTCAAGGGTGATACACAGCAGAACGGAGTTTAGAAGATGACGAACCCTCTAGTCCATCTGGCTGGCTTTCAAGCCCATCTGAGACGGTAGAGATCATCGGAAATGAAAGGAGATTGTCAGGCAGATACAGTCTGTTGTAAACCTCAAATCCTTGTAACTTTGAACATTCATGAAATGAAAGCCTTCTATTGTTCCTTAATGCTTTTTACTCTCTTATGAATTTGTCATGGAAGTAAAATCAAACTAGGGGCATCTTTTATGCCCTGAGCAATCAGGTCATAAAAGATATCAAATGAGCAATAATGATTGATATGGCTATTCTCAACAAATGGAAATAGGTGGAGCTTGAACACAGTCTTTGAATTCAATTCCTCAGTCAAAGTCCTTTGAGAGTCTGTCTCAGCAATCCTTTGAGAGTTTGTTTCACCATTCCACTGAGAGTCAATCTCATCATTTCATTGAGAGTCTGCATCATTATCCCCAGCACGAAATTTGTGATCAAATCAAGCATTCAAACCTAACCAGACTCTCCCTGAGAGCATCCACCCCGAGTGAAGAAACCGAATTATCCCAGAAAGCATCTGCCCCGAGCAAAATACCATATTCTCCCTGAGAGGATTCGCTCCAAGCATAGAACCAAATTTCTCCCTGAGAGCATTCACTCCAAGCGTAGAATCAAATTTTTTCCTGAGAGCATTCGCTCCAAGCGTAGAACTCATTTTTTCCCTGAAAGCATTCGCTCTAAGCGTAAAATCCAAATTCTCTTTGAAAGCATTCGCTCCAAGCGTAAAACTGTGGACCCCGATCCGAGAGAGAGGCGGCGGGGGACGGGCCCCACGTGCGAACAGTCTCAGGATCATTCACGTGAATGGAGAGCTCTACCAAGGAACTCTTGAAAGAAGAATGCCTCTCACAGCATGAGTGACGATATAAGGTGAGATACCTCTCGATTCGGAGACTAGCCCAGATTCGAGGCGTACCTTAAACAAAGAAGAGTCGCCATCCAAGGAAGTGGGCCAAGGATCCCATACTATGCTCCGTTGCAACGGATAACCAGAGATTATAAAAAGAGGGTTCGTGCCTGGTTACGAATTTGGAAGGTCTAAAGAGCACCTCATCCGCCCAAGTGTAAGCACCTGGTCTCTTATGTCATTTATTATTGATTTTGAAGAGTTTTGGGCGAAAGTCATATGAAATAGGAACGCATATCTCCGAGAAGACGTCTATCTAATCATACATGTCTCGGAGATGAAAAATAAGCATACATAAAAAGAAATGAAAGAAGTGTCACCTAAGAATAACTAGGTTATGAGTGTCATACCTAATTGGTGTCTGAGTTCTGGTGTGCAAACACATGCATGCTACAGCTAAAGGTATAGGATCTGTACATGAAAATAAGAAAACACAGCAAAACACACAACACAATTCAATTCTATACATGACTGGACAAAATGAGTCCTAACTCTAATACGACCTGACTCGGACCAAGATGGCCGTCCATCCCAGCTGCTCTACGTATCCCGGCCTCGGGAAGAATCGGAGTCAACGTAGTTCGATGCCCTATTCTAAACTACTATGCCTAACCATCTAGAACCGCTATCCTAGACTCGATTCCACTAGACTCGACTAATTTTTAAAGCTTTTTTGTACAATTGCTTGAGTTCATGTAAATTGTAATTTTTAGGACTCTATATGCCCTAACTAATGCAAGTTGGTTAGCCTTAAGCTAATGCAGGTGGGCCCTACATCCTATGTGTAACTAGGCTATGCATCCTAATGAAAACCAAGGGCTAACTATATGCTTCCTAGTCTAGCCATCGGTTTGACTGAATGTCTAACCGATCAACTTGATGCCTCCTAACTCTAGGGACACTCACACGACTGGACACACCATATCAATACAAATCAAGACAGACTCCTAACTCTAAAACAACCAAACGGCTTGAACAGACTCCTAACTCTAGGGAAGATCTTTTTGAAAAGGTTTTGAAGAATTTTTGTATTTTTTTTAGGGTTTAAAATGTTTATTTTGAAAGGTTTGGTTGGACTTGGGATATGAATCCCAAGCTGGACTACGTACCCTGTTGAAAGGGATCAAGCCAACGTAGTTCGGAAACAGAATTTTCTATCTACTCTCTTACTAACTCAAGATTTTTAAGATTTTTGGTTTTTTAGATGTTTTTGATGTTTTGGTTGTTTTATAGTGTTTTTTTTTTTTGAGTTTTTGACACAAGAGGATTGAATCCTATCATCATAATGGGAGGATAGACTCCTGGAATCCCGCAAAGGTCGGACAACATCCTATGCTTTGCGGGAGAAAAAGACAGAAACACGACTCTGCGAGGGTTGGACAGCATCCTATACCTTGTAAGAGCGGATAGAAAAACATGATATGATGAGAGGTTGGAAAGAAATCTAACCCCTATGATGATAGGACTGACTCCCTAGACTAAGGACGGATTCCTATGCTAGTGGACTATCAAACTAAGATAAAGCTCACAAGTAATAAGGAAAAAGAGACCTTGTACATATTTGGTAAAGGTAAAACACCCAGCCGGGCCGGACAGCTACCTAGCCCTAGGGTGTAACAAATGTGCAACCCAATACCCATAAGAGTAGGGGTATGTTGCCAAGCCGAGTAAGGTGTTCTCCCAAAACCTAACGACACACAAAGAGGAGGTTTAGCAAGAGAATGAGACTGAGTAAGTCCCTTAGACACAGAGGTAGGATAGAGAAAAATGCTAGCAAGATTGGGCAAGTCTCCCAAGCACAAGGATGGGCTCCAAGTAACCTTATCATTGCCCTACAAGAAAAGGGCTAAGAAGTCTCTATAGAAAGAAAAGAGAAGGGAGAGGGTATTACTGAGACTTAGTAATTCTCCCCTTTAAGATGGGCTTGGGCTATCGCCTTCATCGCCCTTGCAATGAACAAGGACAAGTTCTAAGGGTTTCTAAAGACTATGCAAGTCTATAGAGAGAGAAGAAGAAAGAAGGGGGTACTACCACGACCAGGTAAATCCCTCTAAAGATGGGCTTGGGCTAGCGCCTTCATCGCCCTTGCAATGAGAGGGGATTCTAGTATCTAAAGAAATTTAACAGAAATCTATAAGACTGTGTTAGTCTATCAAAGAGAGAAGAAAAGGCTACCAGATAATCGCAAATTCCATTCTATTCTTATAAAAATAAATCAAGTGCTAAGCAAAGAAGAATTTTCAATAAAATAAAAAAATCTATAGCAACCATAAAATGATAAACAACATTAATTAGTCCAGACCAGCCGCTGGATAGCCTAATAAAGTAAAAGAAAACAATATCAAACACTTCTATACCCAACCACAAACACCACCCCAATATGGGGATGAAATCAGATGATGCTAAAGTAATCATCTGATATCATATACACATGATAATATTTCTATATCCCGCCTTGAAATCAGACAGTACTCATGTCGATAATATCGAATAGAGTAGTCATCTGATCTCATTCTTCCTATTAAACAATTTATTTAAATAAAAAGGAATGAGTATAATAAACTTTGAGATAATCTTACCTGAACAATTCATTTATTACCGTCTTCGAACCCTAACTCAAAGCTTAGTATGAAAGAGAAATATTAAATTTATAAATACTGGACTATAGGCTTAATTTTGGAAATCCTTATCGAAATCTTCTCAAATTTTATTTCAAAGTACTCTTTATTCGGTTTTTTTTATATATATTTATCAAGACAGAGAAAAATGATTTTCTCATTTAAAGTTATTGGATAGCCAAAAATCTGCTTGCGGATAAATTATCTCAACTCCTTAAATAAACTTACTGTCATGTCATTATATCATCAGATAAACACTAAAAATGATAGCATGAATGCAAATCATAACATCATGACTATACTTCCACAAATTATAAAAGGAACATAGCAAAGGCCTAGCAGGAATAGTTACTATATATCATCAATCAAATACTAAAGGAGAATAACTCCAAATATTGAAGGGATTATCATAGGTTTGAAGCTAGAATTAAAGCTCTAATGCATGCTTTTATTTTATACTGAGATCAAATCTGCACACAACATAATCCTTTTCTTTGAATTGATCGACTGAAAATCGTAGTATCTAGAGAAATGCTAAACCAGTGATAAAATTTGTAAATTTCTGCTAAGAAGATGAGGAAATAAAATCAGGTTCAACCAAAGCAACGACATAAAATGCACAAGAAAAACCTATAATGATGTTCTAAAAATCACAATTTTCACAATAAAAAAAAATTATTCACAGGTTCTCCTCTTTTCTTCCAAACTCAAAATTCTACTCAATCAACAAAAGCAATGCAACAAAGAAGCAGGATTATAAATTTAGAAAAACATATTTTTGCAATCAAACAAAGAATTCATAATTCTTATCATCACAGGCATGAAGATCATCTCAAAATAGACATCATATTACCTGATGAAACAACAAATTCTGCACCTTCAATTTCTTTGTTTTTGCCTCTGATTTTAGTAATCAATCTACTAATATATGTCTTCCTCTTCACTAGTTGAAAGAACAAAAGATCAAGGTATTGACTGGCCGGAGCTTGTTAGAGTATGACCAGAACTTGATCGGAGAAGAAAATAGGCAAAACGAGTTAGGGTTTGGATCTGAAAACGGCAAACTAGGAAGATGAAGAAGATAATGACGAATCAAACAGATCTGGAGTGAAATACAGCAGTGGAAACGAAACCGGAGTTCCGACGAGCTTGCCGGGAAGTCTGGCCGGAGAAGAAAAGGTACGGTTTGGGTTTAGTGGTGGGAAATGAGGGTAGAAGAAGATGTGGATTGAGGTAATGGTGAAGAAATGAAAGGGAGAGAAGAAAGTAGGGTCGGATTTTGAGACAACAGCCGGACTCCGGTAAGGAGTTTGCCGGAAGAGATGATCGAACAAATCTCTCTCTCTCTCTGTGCGAATTTCTCTCCTCTCCCTGTGTGTGTGTGTGTGTGTGTGCAGATCCGATTTCTAAAAAGAGAGAAGAACTGGAGCTTTACCGGAGGCTTGCCGTTGATCGATCGGAGAAGATGATATCGATCGGGTAAAAAAAAAATGGGGGAAAAGCTTGGATTTAAAAATTTCTAGGGTTTGCAACAGAGATGAGAAGAAGTTAACAAATAAGAAAAACAAAGTCGTAGCTGGCCGGGGTTTGGCCGGAACTTGACCGGAGAAGGTGATCGGAAGAGGAGGGTTTCGGCAAGATCTGTTTTCTCTCACCTCAGATTTTCTCTCTCTAAAAAAATAGAAAAAACCTTGATTTTCTGAAAATGAGAGCTTAAGCTGATATTTATATAAATTTGGGCAGTTGATATCGGCACTCCCATTTGATAAGCGCACACATGCGCGACCCCAGCTGGCTAATGCACCCTCCCCACGCTTGATAACTGTACTAACTCCACTTGTCTTTTTCGAATTTCTTCGTCGGATCTTTCTGGAATTTTGCAGGGATTTTTCTGGGGTCTTAAGGTTTCCAAAAATGTATTCATGGGTACTTAGGATCTTTGGATAACTTGAATTTTCCCTAAAATACAAGGTTTTTTTAGGGTAAAATGAAAACCTAGTGGGCCACCCCCCATTACACTACACACACCAATTCAGCCCGTTTGCTGGGCAAACGCGCTCAGATCATGATGAAATTTTGCAGGGGGTTAGAAGAGACCCGAATCCAGCCTATGGTGAAGTTTGGGACCCTAATGTTGAGATTCGGATGGATTTGGTATGAGCCGGGAAGATTTAGGGCTTAGTCAAAATGGGGTGTCTACAAGAACCCAAATTTTCTGTGAGAGCATTCGCCCCGAGCGTAGAAACCATTTTCTCTTGAAAAGCATTCGCTCCAAGCGTAGAACCCAAATTCTTTTTGAAAGCATTAGCTCTAAGCGTAGAACCCAATTTTTTCCTGAGAACATTCGCCCCGAGTGTAAAATCAGATTTTCCCTGAGAGCATTCGCCCCTAGCGTAGAAACCATTTTATCTTAAAAAGCATTCCCCCGAGCGTAGAACCAAAATTTCCCCTGAGAGCATTTGCCCCGAGTGTAAAATCAAATTATCCTTCAGAGCATTCGCCCCGAGCGTAGAAAGAAGAAAATTTTCTTCCTTGAAAGCATTCGTCTCAAGAGTAAAACCAATTTCTCTCTGAGAGCATTCGCTCTAAGCGTTGAACCCATTTTTTCTTTGAAAGTATTCGACCTAAGCGTATAATCAATTTTTTTCCTGTGAGCATTCGCCTCGACCGTAGAAAGAAGAAAATTCTCTAGAGCGTAGAAAGAACCAAAGTCTCTTTGAGAGCATCTCTGAGAGCATCAAGCAAGCAATCCAAAATCCATTACATATCAAGACCCCTGAGGTATCTAATCCTTCCACAAATTCAATCTTCACAAAAATCATTTTCTTCATTCTTCATTCTCTCCAGTATATTTTGGGCCAGTCAAAATGTGATGTCTGTTCAGCTTTGACATTTGCGCGATAAGCACGCTTTGCCAAAGAGGGGCATCTATAGACATCCCATTTTGACTGTGCCTTAAACCTCCAGTTTTTTAGCAAAATCCCATCAAATCAATGAGTTAGGGTCCCAAACTGCACCCTAGGTTAGCTTAAGGTCCCAACTAGGTCCCTGCAAAATTTCGTCAGAATCCGAGCAAAATTACCAATTAAGATGAGCGAAATAAGAAGCGCAGTCTTATCTAAGCTTCACCCCAAATTTTCATGTATTTGAGGGAAATAAAGGTCAACCTAAGCCTCTAGGTGCCCATGACCACATTTTTGAAAACCTTAGAATCTCAGGAATCTCCCTGCAAAATCTTAGAAAATTCTGCGAAGAAATTGCACTAAAAGACAGAGCAAGTTGGTGCAGTTATCAAGCGGTAGGGGGTGAATTAGCCTGTCAGAATCGCACATTTGTGCCTATATCAAATGGTAGTGCCAATATCTGCATCATCCTTTGCTTATAAATAGCAGGTTAACCTTCATTTTCTTTGAATCTAGATTTTCTTAATCAAGAGAGAGAGAGAGAGAGAGAGAGAGAGAGAGAGAGAGAGAGGAAAGGGACGATTCACAAACCCTTGTATTTTCATTTTCTGATCGAAATCTTGTTCTCCGGTCAAGATTCCGGTTAAGATCGGGCAAATCTCTTGCCAGTAGCAGTATTGCTCTTGTCTGCTTCCTCTTTTTCTTCTTCACCTAGCATGTTATCCCTCTTTCTGAAACCCTAACCATTTTTACCTTCTTCTCCGGCGATCATTGCCGGAATTCGGAGCTCCGGCTGGTCAAATTTAGTTTGCTGTTTTGTTTTCCCTTTGCTATTGCTGTCTGCTTCACTGCTTTCAAGCTAAAGTCTGTTATTAAGTCAATAGATCTAGAGCTTTCTTCTTTAGGAACCCTAGTTTTCTACTTTGTTTCTCCGATCATCTTCTCCGACCGAATTCCGGCAAGCTTCCGAAGCTAAACCTTTAGCTGAACTTCAAACCTCGAATTAGAGCTTAAAAATCTCAACTTAAGGAGAAGCAAGGAAAGGATGAAGAAGGAGAAGTGAATTCTTTTTCCACAAAGTATTAAATTTATAGTAATTTGTCTTCAGTTCAGGTAAGTTTCATTACTGTTTTGGTAAGAAAGCAAGTGCTTTTGATTCTGTGGTTCTAATTTTAGGGTAAATGTCTTGATTTCTGCACACATACACTCACACACACAGGTTTAACTCGTCATTTAGTCTTATCCAAATCTCAATTAGTGTGCCTGTTAGGATACAAAAAAATGTGTTATTCAGGTTGAATTGCTATTCTTTAAAGGGGAGAACTCATTGATAGTCTTATTTTCAAAAACTTAAATTAGGAGCTGAATTGGTTTGATCATGAAATTAGTAAATGAACTTTCAATGGTTTGGTTTATCAAGCTGATAAATTTTTATATGTGAAGATTGGATCAATAACTTACCTTTTAAGTTCTGTTTGATTTGAAAACTAGGCTTTGGTATATAGAGAATTGGTTTGGAATTGTGTTCGTGTCATGTTTCTACAAAATTTTCCCCAATGAAGCATGACATGGGTTCTCCTTTGAGTCATTGGATTTCATCTTTACAGTGAGGTTTTCAACAATAGAATCAGGAGACTTGTGTCTCTTGTTTTATACTCTTGATTATGTTGAAGATAAGATTTATTAATGCATTTTTTTTTGGGAGGTGTAGACACCCCATTTTGACCGACCCCTAAATCCTTGTTTTGAATCAAAATTCCATTAAGCAAGTGAATTAGGATCCCAGGTTTCATCGCGAAGTAAGTTAGGATCGCCAGTAGCCTCCTATAAAGTTTTGTCGAAATCTGCTGAAAATGCCAAATTGGACGAACTAATTTGTGCGGAGTTGTATTTATATCATTAATAGAGGGCGGTGATTTAGAAATGAGATGGAGTGCCCAAGGAAGAATAAATGGGTACAAGTATATCATTCCCTATAAAAGAAGGGGCTAATTATCTGAGAGGGGTTTGTTCGTGTGAGAAATAAGGCCAGTATGTCATTTTCTTTTTGTAGGGGGGTTAATTAACTGCATAGGGGGTTGTCCCAAGGGGAAACAAAGGCACGAATTTTTCACCTCCCTATATAACCCAACGAATTAGGGCTAGAAAGGGGCTCTTCATTTTCTTCTCCTAACAGAGGAGCTGGATTTTGGGGTAGCCGCAAGAAAAAAAAGACATTTGTAGAGAGAGAGAGAGAGAGAGAGAGAGAGAGAGAGAGGATTCTCGATCAAAACACAGCAGAGAAGAGAAAGAATAAGGAGAAAACCCATCTCCTCCACCCATCTTCTACCTCCGACCACCCACCGGCTGGAATCCGCCAACACCATTTCAGCCACCACCTCCATCTATCTCCACCACCACGAACCACTACTCTCACCATCCTCCTTCCCCTCTGCAAACCCCATTTCATTTTTATTTTTTATTTTTCTCTTCAAACTCGCCGGAGCTCCACTCGAAGCTCCATCACCACCACCACCGAGCCACCATCTCCTTCTTCTTCTTCTTCCACCGCCATCTCATCTCACCTTCACCTTCAGCCACCCATCTAAGCCACCATCACCATCTCCACCGTCCATCTGCACCTCATCCATTACCCTCATCCAAACCCATCTCTATCTTAACCCATCTCTGTAACTCCAGCCGCACCACCCCTTTCTTCTCCGGTCGGATTCTCACTGGAATCTGACCATCCACCCATCTAAGCCGCCATCGCCACCCTCAGCCACCTCCTAACCTAAGCCACCGACCCAAACCCATTTTTATTTCCACTCACTTCAAAACCCATTAAACCCACTTCAAAACCCATCAAACCCACTTCAATCTCCTCAATTTATTCCGGCCACCACCCGAAGCTCCGATCACTCCACCCTTCAACCCCAACTCCGGTCACCCTCTTCGATCATCCCACCGCAATACGGCACCCGCAATCCGGCTATCCCATTTAAATCCGACCACTCCACCCTCGTCGTCTCAACCCCCAAACCCACTTCATTTCTTTGCCAAGCCATAAAAAGAAAACAGAGGGAGGAGGAGGAAGAGAAAAAAGGGGAAAGCAGAGAGAGAGGTAGAGAAAGCAAGAGGAGATCGAGTCCTCTTCTCCGATCGTTCGTCTTCCACCTTCGCTCAACCACCTCAGCCACCACCACTTCAAGCCGGAATCTGGCGAGGTCTCCTCCATCACCGGAGCAAATCTCCACCAAGCCACCTCCCATCACCGGTCCACCTCTCCACCATCATTTTAAAACCCATCTCATTTTTTATTTTTCCTTCCCCAATCACCACCACCTACCACCGAGCCACCGTCATCCACACTCCAGCCCCTTTATTTTCATCGAATCCCCATGGGAATTCCTCCTTATTCCATTAAATTCATCCTCTACAATCCTTAATTCCACTCATTGCCAGTTATCACTTTTCTACCCATTTTTTCCATCTCTTAACACCATTTCCATGGATCCCGGCGATTTAGCCTAGCTCCGACTATTTCTTTTGCCCTCTGTTTCGGATCCTAAATCCATACCCCATACCCTACCTCGAATCTGACTACCCAAACCCACATTAATTTCACCCCATCTCTCCCAATATTTCCGCCCCCCATTTGCAAGCGCTGCAGATTTTGGGCGAAATTTCGTGGCATTTTCGCGGATCTCGGGATGTGCAGAAGCAACCCCCGCTCGGCTCTTGATCCCTGCAATCAGGTAATCTTATCACCCTCTCTGCAGATCATGTTTGAAAAAGAATTTTATTCACCATTAAGGCCTGTTTGGATGCCGAGAAAATCTTGATTTGGACCTCTCACATCCGTTGCCCATTGGCATGGTGATCTGGATCCAGATCAGATCTCTTGATTTAGATCTCTCATATTTGCAACCCTTTTTACACTGTGATTTGGATGCTGATTTGATCTTTGAATGCGAGATGAAAATATAAGATTCTGCGGTGAATGGATTGTAAAGTGATGTATGCATAATTGATGTAGGAAATCAGATGATACAAGTATCATCTGATTTCACAGGAGACCCCGTGTCGGGGGTTTGATTGTGTGCTTTATTTGATCTCGTTTCTTTACCTCATGTCGAGGGTGCGGGAGTAGGAATTATTTGATCCCATTGTTTTTCTTTTTTCTTTAGAACATTCTTGGGTTTATTCAAGTTTGATATTGTTACAGTTAGATTGGTCATTTCCTTGCAAAATTTCTAGATCTGATTGATAAATCTTTTTAAAATTACATCTGTGATTGCATGATAGCTGATTTGTTGAGTGAAATGCCTGTGATTTCGGTCCTCTGATGGAGTTGATTTTCGAATCATACTTTAGTAATTGTTATGTCTGAGAATGCTATGCTCAGGAATGAATCAATTGTGCTTGGTCTATGCAACTTTATGATTAGTTTCCAAAACATTTTAGCCCCCAGGGTTTTGAGCTTAGATATGTTATCTTGATATAGTCGTTGAGTGTCTTAACGTTCTCAGAGTCTCGTGCATGTATGCTTGAAGATATGTTCATTCAAAGTTTTAAGATCATCTTCTCCGTTCGCGTTCTGTTCCTTTTATTCGGGATCACCCCTGTCATCCATGATTTACTTCATTTCTTCGGGTCTACTCTTTGTACGTTCCTCGGGATCCTTTTTGAGTTGCGGGATTCTCTCGATTTTGGGAACACTTTGTCGGGTCAGGCTACGACGGAATTTTCTTGAGCCAACCCCTTCCCTCCCTATTTTAGAGTTTTCGCAAGTTAAGGGATTCCCCCTTCTTAGAGTTGTTAGTCATATTTTGATTTACTTGCACCTCTTTTAGTGTTGTTTGTGTTGTTCATTTAGTAGTCTATGTTATAGACTATTAGTTTGTCCTCTAGTTTAGGAGTTTGTCTGTTAGAGTTGTTTCTCCTTTATTCAAGACTAACTCAGTCTTATTAGAGCCTTCCCTGCTTGGGATCTTAGATTGTTTTCTCTGTTCTTGGGACACTATCTTTCTTGTTGTGGTTTGTCTCTTTGAGACGCTAGTTGCTTATTTGGGGTTTCCCCCTTTAGATTTAGGGCTTTGCCCTAGTTTGTGGTGTTACTTGCGTGTTCCCTATAAGATTGAAAACATTTAAAGGTTCAGAGCATTGGAAAAGCTTTAAAATCCAAAAACATTAGAAATTTGAAACTCAAAAATATTTGAAAACTTTAAAAATATCAAAAACATTTGAAAAATATTAAAACCCTTAAATCATTTGAAGTGTTAGGTTTTAGTTATGAGAGTTCGATTTTCGAACTACGTTGGCTTGATCCTCTTTCACGAGGTACGTAGTGCAGCTTGAGATTCTTATCTCAGGTCCAGCCAAACTTTGTAAATAAATCATTTACCCTTTTTCTTCAAAACTTTGTTTTCAACAAGATCTTCCTTTAGAGTTAGGAGTTTGTCCTAGATAAGGAGTTTTAGAGTTATGAGTTTGTCTTTGATGTGTTGTGTGGTTTGTTTGTGTTTGTGTTAGAGTTAGGAGTTTGTTGCGCCTCCGTCCGATCAGTTGGCGATTCACATTGCCGACTGATGACTAGGTCTAAGATGCGTTAGCAATCCTATTGTTTTCCTTAGGGCACACAGCCTAGTTACACATAGGTTGTAGGAACCACCTGCATTAGCTTAGGGCTAACCTGCATTTAGCTAGGGCATATAGGGTGTCCTAAAATCCACAATCCACTGGATTTTAAATAATCGTACAAGAAGCTTTAATAACTAGTCCGGTCTTTTAGATCGAGTCTAAGATAGAGGTCTATGTGTCTTAGGCATCATAGCTTAGAATAGGCGCGAAGAACTACGTTGCCTTGATTCTCGTGGAGGCGGAGATACGTAGGCTTCTTTAGATGAACATCAGACCATCCGAGGACTCGGGCTAAATCGTTTAGAGTCTTAGGATTTGTTGTTTTGTTATGTTGTGTGTTTTGCTATGTTTTCTTACTTTCATGCGCAGACCTTATACCTGTAGCTGTAGCATGCATGTGTTTGTCCACCAGAACTTAGACACCAGTTAGGTATGTCACTCACAACCTAACAATATTTAGGTGGCACCTCTTTCATTTATTTTTTATGTGTTTATTATTTCTATTCTCAGGAAATGCATGTTTAGATAGACGACTCCTGAGGATTGTTCCCATTTCACATGATTTTTGCCCAAAACTCTTCGAGGTTAATAATAAATGGCATAAGAGACCAAGTGTTCGCACTCGGGCGAATTGGGGGCGCTCTTCGGACCTTCTCCATTCGTCATCAGGCACGGACCTTTTGTATCTCTGGTTATCCATTGCAAACAGAGCATTTGTTTTGGTTCCATGGCGTGTCCATGGATGGCAACTCTGAGTTATTTTTAAATATATCTTGGTTTCGAGCCATGGCTCCGGATCAGGATGTATCTCTTTCTTTTTATATCGCCACTCATGCTATGCTCTGAGTGTGGCATCCGTTTCGAGAGTTCCTTGGTAGAGCTCTCCTTCACTTTGTGGAGATCTTAGAGGATTGCAGGAGGGATCTCGCGTCCCTCGGCACCGTCCTCGGATCGGGGTCCACAGGAGGCCTGATGCTATTTTTGTTATTAGAGAACTTCTTTTCTCAGTCTTTCCCATTTGGCTTCCCTGCTTTAACTCTCCTTCAAAATAGTAGTGTTTTAGTCTATTTTGAAGACTAGCTCTTGCATTGTCCTGTATTGGTAGGGACACTACTATGTTGCCTGCACTATTTTAATGGATTATTGTTTGGTCATATTTTGTTTTGATACTTGTACAAAATCACCTCATCTCCCTTGCATTAAAATAGTATTTTCCAATGGACTATGCTTGTCTGTAGTCATGCTATAGGAATGGTTCCTTTAGAATAACCTATGGACACCAGTTGTAAAGGGGTGGGGAGGGCTTTAAAAATTATTTACTTTAATGGAATAGCTCGTTTTTGTTCTGACCCATACAAGATAAGGATTAGTTACCTTTATGTGTTTGATAAAATCCCAAGACCAATTTTCTTATTCCTGAAAATTGAACTTTATTTGTGTATCTTTGATTGAATTGAGATAATCCCGGGGGTGGTCTAGCAATTGAGATCAAAGTGGGTTTATTACCATTGAGGAAATGGATCGAGAGTCCTAAAGTCATGTTGATTTATCCACCCCAATGTGTGTGTCATTAGAGGGACAGAGAGATGTTTTAAGCCTTTGGATCCATGTCAGGTATTAATGTTGGTCTTTCATATTGCAATCTAGAACTCGGTAATTAGGTTTTGGTCTTGCCTTTAAGTCCATACTGTTTTTGCATGAATATGTACTTTCGAGTAATATAGGAGAAGAAGGGTTTTTAAAATAGAATTTACTAGTGGAATATGGGTTGCATTTTTGTCTTTATCCAAAAAGGGTTCGGGTATTATTCATTTGGATGTTCTAGATATTGGTTCTTATCAGAAATGTGAAATTTGCCATGTTAAGAATACCTGAAACATCTGCAATACATCAGTGGATATCTCATTATTAATAACACTTGGTTCATTCGTGCAATTATATTTACTTTGTAAATCATCTTGTAGTTTATGTGTGTGTTGAATTTTCTTTTATTTCAATTCCATAGGTAGTAACGAATTATCCTTATTTCGACATCTCGATAATTCTCATTTTTTCTGTTCATGAAAGTTAAAGGTCTCACATAGGCTCTGTGTACCCATCTTGAATATGATTGTAAGTCTTGCTTCCCCAAATTTTCTTCTTGATTAGATCACACTATCTTAATAGGAAGAGTCTGCTACTTGGTCATTCATTCTAAGTCAGTTTGGACGTAGAATTATCAATGCTTTTGATGTTGGCATTATGTTATGACTCGATAACCCCTTATTAGTGTCATGGATAATTTGTATCGGATATGCTATCATAATTGAGTGATTCCATCAGATTCAGTGGTTTGAAGCTAGTCAGTAGTTAAATGAAGTTGTGTATGCACCAGATTTTTAAAAAAAATGTCTTCATATTTTCACAAGTTATACATGATTGATGACTGGGTTGCTCATTCTTAGTTACAATTAGAATCTGGATGTTCCAATTCTTTTCTCATTTTTCTTAGGAGAGTTTCTCTAATTTTCTTTAGTTGATTACTTTAATGATTAGAGGCTAATTAATTTTCCTTCAGCTAATTCCAATTCATTGCAAGGGCAATGATAAGGTTACTTGGAGCCCACTTCTGTGTCTAGGAGACTTACCCAGTCTCACTAGCACCCTCATTTATCTCATTTTCTTTTAGGAGACTAGTCTAGTCTCATTAGCACTCCCCTCTTAGGGTTGTGCACTAGGAGTCAGTCCTTTCATATACAAGTCAATCTTTAGCTAGAGAGTCCGTCCTTAGTTAGAGAGTCATTCTTTAGCATAGGAGTTAGTTCTTTAGTCATTCAGGAGTCTGTCCTATCATCATAGGGGTTAGGATTCTGTCCAACCTCTCATCAAATCATTTGTTTTTTTATCCACTCGTACAAGGTATAGGATGCTGTCCAACCCTTGCAGAGATGTGATTCTATCCAATTCCCCCGCAAAGCATAGGATGTTGTCCAACCTTTGCGGGATATCAGGAGTCTATCCTACTCTTATGATGATAGGATTCTGTCCTCTTGTATCAAAAACAGCAAAACTACTTGAAAAATATCTGAAAAATAAAAAAACCTCAGAAATCTTGAGTCATTGTGAGAGTAATTAGGAAATTATGTTCCGAACTACGTTGGCTTGATCCTCTTCCACGAGGAACGTAGCGCAACTTGGAATTTTTATCCCAGGTCCAGCCAAACCTTTAAAAATAAACATTTCAAACTTTTCAAAAATACAAAACTTCTTCAAAACCTTTTTTTGAAAAGATCTTCCCCTAGAGTTAGGAGTCTGTCCTAGATATTTGGGGTGTTTTAGAGTCAGGAGTCTGTCCTATTTGTGTTGATATGGTGTGTCTTGTCATGTGAGTGTCCCTAGAGTTAGGAGGCCTCGAGTCCTGGTCGGTTAGACACCTAGTCGAACCGATGGCTAGACTAGGAAGCATTTAGTCAACCCATGGTTTTCATTAGGATGCACAGCCTAGTTACACATAGGATGTAGGGCCCACCTGCATTAGCTTAAGGCTAATACACTTGCATTAGTTAGGACATATAGAGAGTCCTAAAAATTACAATTCACTTGAACTTAAATAATCGTACAAAATGCTTTAAAAACCAGTCGAGTCTAGTGGATCGAGTCTAGGATAGCGGTTCTAGATGGTTAGGCATCGTAGTTTAGAATAGGTCATCAAACTACGTTGATTTTGATTCTTCCCAAGGCCGGGATACATAGAGTAGCCAGGGTGGATGGCCATTCTAGTCCGAGTCAAGTATTGCATTAGAGTTTTAGGGTTTGTCGTGTCGAGTCGTGTGTTGAACTAGGTTGTGATGTGTGTTTTGCTATGTTTTCTTACTTTCTTGTGTAGGCCTTATACCTTTAGCTGTAGCATGCATATGTTTGTACACCAGAACTTAGACACCAATTAGGCATGACATACATAACTTAGCTACTCTCAGGTGACACTTATTTTATTTCTTCTAAGCGTGCTTATTAATCATCTCCGAGACATGCATGATTAGGTAGACATCTTCTTGGAGATATATGTTCCCATTTCGTATGACTTTCGCCCAAAACTCTTCAAAATCAATAAATAAATGGCATAAGAGACCAGGTGTTTGCACTTAGGCGGATGAGGTGCTCTTCTGACCTTCCAAATTCGAAACCAGGCACGAACCTTATTTTATATCTCTGGTTATCTGTTGCAACAGAACATAGTATGGGATCCAGGGCCCACTTCCTTGGATGTCGACTCTTCTTTGTTTTAGGTACGTCTCGAATCTGGATTAGTCCCCGAATCAAGAGGTATCTCACCTTATATCGTCACTCATGCTGTGAGGGGCACATTCTTTCGAGGGTTCCTTGGTAGAGCTCTCCACTCACGTGGATGATCCAAAGAGAGAGAGAGACTTTCGGAGGGCTCGTCCCCCGCCTCTCTCGGATCGGGGTCCACACTTGCTCCAGAGAAATAAATCCAAAAGCAACATTTATCGAGGGCACGTTTTCTCATCTCTCCCTGTCTTCACGTTTTCTCCACGTCTCTCTTTTCACGATTTCCCCTACCTAGACCTCTTCGATTTCCCCCATTTCTCTTCCAATATCCTCTCTCCTGATCTCAAATCACCCTCCCAAAACCTATCCAATGTTGTAGCACTTGAGAGGATAACTGTCGCAACGCTAACCCCACACATACTCTGATTTGATCTCTTCAATGCTTGGTTAGCATCTTCATCTCCGAGACAATGATGTGCTCCAGGTAATTGTAGAAGCATAGGGTTCAAGAAGAGAAGCCGCATTTTGATTGAAAATTGCTAGAATCATGATGTTTCGTGAGATGTTCTGATGCAATCCCCTTCTCAACCATAGTCTCTGAACAGAAGTTGATTAGTCTTCTAATTTGATTACGGGTGTGAATCTATTTTGTAATTATTCTTATAAAAAACCATGTAAGATCTAAGTGCCTCTCCGGAAAAATGCGCATGCATGCCATTTGATGAAACCCTTCAAAGAAGCTGAGTACGCATACACTGAACAATCTATGTGGTTGTTAGTTGAATGGAAAATTATAGAAAATTATTGCTTCTATTCTGTAAAGCGCCAATTGTATGGAAAAGTGCGAGCTCAGCCCCTTAAGTTCCTCATTTGGACCCCATTCATAACTCCTAGACTATGGCTTTCGGTGTCGGGTTCAATTGGAAGATGATTTGGAAGGATTCAGTCTGTTGAGTAGTGTTGGGGTTCTATGCAAAAGCAAATAATCCCACATCGGATAAGTGAAATGGATGAGGATGGGTTATAAGGGAATGGGCACCCTCCCTCTAATGGCTAGGTTTTAGGGGTGAGTTCTACCCGGTTAAATTCCCTAACAAATGGTATCAGAGCTCAGGGCGTGGTAACCCTGGTTTGTCTCCGAGGGCGCGAATGTCCCTCGGGCAAGATCTTAGAAACCCTGATGTAGTATCTCGTGGTTTCCACGTTGCCTCCGCGTGGAGGGACGAGATTGTCCATGTTGCTTCCGCGTGGAGGGGGAGATTGTTGGGGTTCCACGCAAACACAAATAGTCCTACATCGGATAAGTGAAAAGGATGCGGATGGGTTATAAGGGAATGTGCACCCTCTCTCTAATGTCTAGCTTTTAGGGGTGAGTTCTACCCGGTTAAATTCCCTAACAAGTGGCAGCAATTTCATTTGGATGATTAGGAATTGTTTGATATGGCACTTGAGTGTAATAGTATGGATGGTCTTGATTCCTTATTAGCTTTATAAAACTTACCCTTCATTCTTTCTAAGGCTTTTGGGAATTATTAAACACAAGTAGAATGGTGCTGTCAAATTCAGTTTGGCCATGTTTGGATATTCACATTATTTTGATTTGGATTTCTCACATTTGCAGTTGAGATTTGGACATGGATCAGATCCTTAGATTTCCAAATCAGCTACAACAGTGAAAAAAATCCAAAATCTGTTCTACAAGACATTATTGGAAATCAATCTTTGTGGCAATTACCTTCAGCCTTGATGCTCTTCGACCTTGCTGCAAAAGCAGCCAGACCTCCCTCCCTCTCTCTCTCTCTCTCTCTCTCTCTCTCTCTCTCTCTCTCTCTCTCTCTCTCTCTCTCTCTCGTACAACGTGACCATCAGGTTGATTGATGTATTTTATATCCAAAACTCAAATCCAAATCCAAATACAAAAACATGAGGTATCCAAACGTGGCCCTTCAGGGCCTGAATTTTTATAGCATTAGAATATGCTATTTAACCCTTGAAATATTCCTCTTGTTTCATCAGATACAGCTTTCTATACAAGTTTGATCATACACTGTAAATGTGATTGATATCTAAACTAAAGATATTGCAATAACATAATTTCTCTTATAATGTTTTCTATGCCAATACTTTTTACAGTATATTTTCTCTTTATAAATTATGTCTATGCTGTAGGTTGTGTTGGGGGTTTTGAAAAAGTCAATGGACGTGGATTTGCTTATAAGGGATGGACACCCTCCCTCTAACGGCTAGCTTTTAGGGGCGAGTTCTACCCTGTTAAGAGTCCCTACAAGTGGTATCAAAGCCAGGCATGTGGTAACCTTGGTTTAGCCTCCGAGGATGGAAATACCCTCATAGAAGATCTTGGAAACCCCGGTATGCCTCCGAGGGCGGGAATGTTCCTCGGGGAAGATCTCGGAAACCCAGGTGTAGTATCTCGTGGTTCCCACGTTTGCCACCACGTGGAGGCCATTGTCCACGTTGCCACCATGGAGGGGGAGATTGTCCACTCGCCCCTAAAAACTTTTAATAGGTGTGGACCCCGATCCGAGATAGGCGGCGAGGGAACGGGTCCCTAACACCATCTGGATCATCCACGTGTGAAGGAGAGCTCTACCAAGGAACTCTCAAAACGGATGCCACCCTCATAGCATAGCACGAGTGGCGATATAAAAGAAAGAGATATGTCTCGATCCGGAACCGAGGTTCGAAACCGAGACATACCTGAAATAAACTCAGAGTCGCCATCCATGGATATGCCATGGAACCCTAAAATCAAATCCTCTGTATAATGGATAACCAGAAATATATATGGGTTCGTGCCTGGTTACGAATGGGGAAGGTCTGAGAGCACCCCCGATTCGTCCGAGTGCAAGCACTTGGTCTCTTATGCCATTTATTATTAACTCCAAAGAAGTTTGGGTAAAAATCATCTGAAATGGGAACAGTCCTCAAGAATCGTCTACCTAAGCATGCATTTCCTGAGGATAAAGATAATAAACACATATAAAATAAAATGAAAGATGTGCCACCTAAGCATAGCTAGGTTATGAGTGACAAACCTAATGGGTGTCTAAGTTCTGATGTGCAAACACATGCAAGCTACAGCAAAAGGTATAGGATCAGTACGAGAAAGTAAGAAAACACATCAAAACATACAATAACAACATAATAAATCCTAAGACTCTAAATTATTAGCCCGAGTCCTCGGATGGTCTGGTATTCATCCAAAGAAGCCTACGTATCCCCGCCTCCACGAGAATCAAGGCAACGTAGTTCTTCGCGCCTATTCTAAGCTATGATGCCTAAGACACCTAGCCCTCTATCCTAAACTCGATCTAAAAGACCGGACCAATTATTAAAGTTTATTGTACGATTATTTAAATTCCAGTGAATTGTGAATTTTAGGACACCCTATATGCCCTAACTAAATGCAGATTAGCCCTAGGCTAATGCAGGTGATTCCTACAACCTATGTGTGACTAGGCTGTATTTCCTAAGGAAAACCAAGGGTGGACTAGCGTATCCTGCTCTAGTCATCACTCGGCGATGTGGATCGCCGACTGACCGGACGGAGGCACTCCTATAACTCTAGGACAGACCCCTAACTCTAAAACAAGCACACAGCAAACAAACAACATATCAAAAGACACAACCTAACTCTAAAACTCTCTATCTAGGAGAAACTCTTAACTCTAGAGGAAGATCTTTTGAAAATGAAGGTTTTAAAGGTTGCTTATTCGAAAAGATTTAAAATGCTATCTACAAAAGTTTGGCTGGACTTGGGATGTGGATCCCAAGCTGCGCTACGTACCTCAGAAGAGGATCAAGCCAACGTAGTTCGAAACGAACTCTCCTAATACTACCTAACAATCCAAAAGATTTAAGTTTTTTAATGTTTTTCAAATGTTTTTGACATTTTTAAAGTTTTCAAATGTTTTTTGAAGTTTAAAGAGTTTTCACCCTTTTGGTCAAAGACCTAAGGGAATATACAAAGCAAAACCTTAGGGCTAAACCCTAGGGCAAATAGGGGAAACCCCTAAACAAATAACACTATCAAAAGCAAAGGTAAACGAATCAAAGATTCTCTAATAACATTCCTAAAAGGACAAATGAGTCAAAGACTCTCTAATAGCACCGCTAAGAAAGACAAAAGAGTCAAAGACTTTCTAATAAAACTACTAAAAGGACGAATGAGTCAAAGACTCTCTAATAAAATCATCCAAAGGACGAAAGAGTCAAAGACTCCCCGACAAGACCAATAAAGATAACTAGGTCAAAGACTCTAATAACACTATCTAAAGGACGAGCGAGTCAAAGACTCTCCAGCAAAATCAACCAAAGGACGAATGAGTCAAAGACTCTCTGAAAGAAACGGAAACACGATTCAAAGACGCTCTAAGAGAGAAAACACGAGTGAAAGACTCCACTGACAACAACTAAAAGATATACGAGTCAAAGACTCTCTAAAAGATGGAAACACGAGCCAAAGACTCCAAAAACACCGACTAAAGGATATACGAGTCA
The DNA here is from genome assembly GCF_043159265.1 of Tasmannia lanceolata. Classification (NCBI taxonomy): domain Eukaryota; kingdom Viridiplantae; phylum Streptophyta; class Magnoliopsida; order Canellales; family Winteraceae; genus Tasmannia; species Tasmannia lanceolata. The sequence goes on along the minus strand of NW_027518684.1, from coordinate 26,756,862 downwards.
AAGACTCTCTAAGAGATAGAATCACGAGTCAAAGACTCCAAAAACACCGACTAAATGATATACGAGTCAAAGACTCTCTAAGAGATAGAATCACGAGTCAAAGACTCCAAAAACACCGACTAAAGGATAAATAAGTCAAAGACTCTCTAAAAGAGAAAGATTGAGTCAGGACTCTTTAATAACAACACCTGAAAGACAAATGAATCCAAGACTCTCCTACAACACTCCTGAAAAGACAAATGAATCAAAGACTCTCTAATAACGCCACCCAAAAGGCGAATGAGTCAAAGACTCTCTAATAACACTATCTAAAGGATGAATGAGTCAAAGACTCTCTAATCAAGGCTGACTCCTATGCGAATGGACTATCGACTAAGGAGAAGCTTACAAGCAAAAGGAAGAAGAGACCTTGTGCATATTTGGCAAAGGTAAAAAACATCCAGCCGGGCCGGACAGCTACCTAGCCCTCAGGGTGCAACAAATGTGCAACCCAATACCCATAAGGGTAGGGGTATGAAGCCAAGCCGAGTAGGGTGTTCTTCCAAAACCAAACGGCGCACTAAGAGGAGGTTTAGCAAGGGAATGAGACCGGGCGGGTCTAAAAGGAAATAAGAGACTTTGTGCATATTTGGCAAAGGTAAAACACATCCAGCCGGGCCAGACAGCTACCTAGCCCTCAGGGTGCAACAAATGTGCAACCCAATACCCATAAGGGTAGGGGTATGAAGCCAAGCCGAGTAGGGTGTTCTTCCAAAACCAAACGGCGCACTAAGAGGAGGTTTAGCAAGGGAATGAGACCGGGCGGGTCTAAAAGGAAATAAGAGACTTTGTGCATATTTGGCAAAGGTAAAACACATCCAGCCGGGCCAGACAGCTACCTAGCCCTCAGGGTGCAACAAATGTGCAACCCAATACCCATAAGGGTAGGGGTATGAAGCCAAGCCGAGTAGGGTGTTCTTCCAAAACCAAACGGCGCACTAAGAGGAGGTTTAGCAAGGGAATGAGACCGGGCGGGTCTAAAAGGAAATAAGAGACTTTGTGCATATTTGGCAAAGGTAAAACACATCCAGCCGGGCCAGACAGCTACCTAGCCCTCAGGGTGCAACAAATGTGCAACCCAATACCCATAAGGGTAGGGGTATGAAGCCAAGCCGAGTAGGGTGTTCTTCCAAAACCAAACGGCGCACTAAGAGGAGGTTTAGCAAGGGAATGAGACCGGGCGGGTCTAAAAGGAAATAAGAGACTTTGTGCATATTTGGCAAAGGTAAAACACATCCAGCCGGGCCAGACAGCTACCTAGCCCTCAGGGTGCAACAAATGTGCAACCCAATACCCATAAGGGTAGGGGTATGAAGCCAAGCCGAGTAGGGTGTTCTTCCAAAACCAAACGGCGCACTAAGAGGAGGTTTAGCAAGGGAATGAGACCGGGCGGGTCTAAAAGGAAATAAGAGACTTTGTGCATATTTGGCAAAGGTAAAACACATCCAGCCGGGCCAGACAGCTACCTAGCCCTCAGGGTGCAACAAATGTGCAACCCAATACCCATAAGGGTAGGGGTATGAAGCCAAGCCGAGTAGGGTGTTCTTCCAAAACCAAACGGCGCACTAAGAGGAGGTTTAGCAAGGGAATGAGACCGGGCGGGTCTAAAAGGAAATAAGAGACTTTGTGCATATTTGGCAAAGGTAAAACACATCCAGCCGGGCCAGACAGCTACCTAGCCCTCAGGGTGCAACAAATGTGCAACCCAATACCCATAAGGGTAGGGGTATGAAGCCAAGCCGAGTAGGGTGTTCTTCCAAAACCAAACGGCGCACTAAGAGGAGGTTTAGCAAGGGAATGAGACCGGGCGGGTCTAAAAGGAAATAAGAGACTTTGTGCATATTTGGCAAAGGTAAAACACATCCAGCCGGGCCAGACAGCTACCTAGCCCTCAGGGTGCAACAAATGTGCAACCCAATACCCATAAGGGTAGGGGTATGAAGCCAAGCCGAGTAGGGTGTTCTTCCAAAACCAAACGGCGCACTAAGAGGAGGTTTAGCAAGGGAATGAGACCGGGCGGGTCTAAAAGGAAATAAGAGACTTTGTGCATATTTGGCAAAGGTAAAACACCCAACCGGGCCGGACAGCTACCTAGCCCTCAGGGTGCAACAAATGTGCAACCCAATACCCATAAGGGTAGGGGTATGAAGCCAAGCCGAGTAGGGTGTTCTTCCAAAACCAAACGGCGCACAAAGAGGATTTACGAGAGAATGAGACCGGACGGGTCTCCCAAACACACAAAGATGGGCTCTAAGCAACCTTATCATTGCCCTTGCAAAGGGGGAAGCAAGGCTAAGACAACTAATTGACCAAATTGGTCTCTAATTAACAAATGAACAAACTGAGGTGTAATCTCAGAGAGGATTCTACAAATGAGCCTTGCCTCCAAAGGAGGATTGCCTAACGAGACAGAGTATGTCTCCTAGTACAGGTTATAGTATCTAAAGAAATCTAACAGAAATCTAAAAGACTATGCTAGTCTAATCAAAGAGAGAGGAAAACGCTACCAGATAATCGTAAATTCCAATCAATTATTATAAAAACAAATCAAATATCAGCAAAATATGATCTACAACTAAAGAGTGCACAATCTGTAATAATAGCAATCATACAACGATAAACAACATTAATTAGTCCAGACCAGCCGCTGGATAGCCTGATAAAGCAAGAAACAACATTAAACACTTCTATGCCCAACCACAAGTACCACTGCCCCGATATGGGGGTGAAAATGTGAAATCAGATGATGCTAAAGTAATCATCTGATATCACAAATACACAGGATAATATTTCTATGCCCGCCTTGAGATCAGACAGTACTCATGTCGATAATATCGAATAGAGTAGTCATCTGATCTCCTTCTTTCCTAAAACAATTTATTTAAATAAAAGACAAGTGTATGAACTTTAAGAGAGTCTCACCTGAGCAGTCCATTTATTATCATCTTCAAAACTTAACTCAAAGATTAGCACAAGAGAAGAATATATATAAAAAAGAAATCAAAATATTATGATAATTCTAATTTATACAAATTGTAGTGCGTAACAGGGGCATATCTGAAAGGTTGAGTAGGCCTACTAAACAAGAGAGGGGAGCGCTACTTAGATTGAGCGAGTCCCCTAAAGATGGGCTTGGGCTAGCGCCTTCATCGCCCTAATTGAAGTGATCTAAACCTATAGATCTAAACAAAAAAAAACTGATTTTCATTTTTTTAATAGAATAAAAATAAAGTTTACTTTGTCCAAAATCCATTCAATTATAACAACCCATAACAAAAAATCAAGCTATAACATACATATGTCCAATCCTCTAAATAAATAACTCAAGAGTAATTATTACAGGTATTATCCTATATACTCACACAAATGCACATACACATTATCATCAAGGTCAGTTTGCACATGATACTTATTTATTTTTATATTTTTTTTATATTTTTACCAATAACCTGATAATTCTTTCAGATATGAATTAAAGGGCTGCTATACTAGAAGAAAGAGCTGCTATGTGTTAAAACAGTGACATGAACTATGCACAACAGGGACTGAACTTGGAATTACATTTATAGGCAGAATTTATGTGCAAATCTGTGACAGATTTATGTACTTTTCATGTGTAAACTTGCACTATGATAGTGCAGAGAAGGATATCACAGATCACAGGGATTCTTGCACTAATTTTAACCCAGAATGGCTATATAACATCGAATACTTCAGCCAAAGCAAAATAATCATAGATCTTGGAAAGAATATCATTATTCTTAACAAAACATAACCATTGCACACACAAAGATACACACAAGAAAGTTCACTGTAAATCTTGAAAGAATTGCTATGAATTCCAGATAGAATCACGGTCACACACCATTAAATGAATATTGGGAAGAGATTAACAAAAACTAGCTTAAGCTAAGCGAGATTTAAGACAAGAAAAATCAATTACCTGCTTGAGCTTGGATTTCTCTGCAGATTTTGAAGTTGCCGGAGATTCTCAAAAGGTACCGGAGATGAAGGCCTCAAGAATACGATCAGATGATCTCAATTAATCAGATCTGTTGTAAGAACAATCGGATCAAGGCTAAAAATTACCATTAGATCTGCAGATCTGCAGATCTACAAATTAATCCACTAAATTTCGAGATTGTCGGAAAAATTGAAGATCAGAATATGAGATATTGCAGGAGGATCGGAGAAGAAGGAGATGGGGGTTTTGAAGGTGATCGGAGGTCCGATGATTCCGATTGGAGAAGACAAGATTGGATCAGAGAAGGAGAAGGATTATAAGGGAATCGGATTTGCAGAGAAAAGGGATGTTCGGTGGTGGAGAGAAACGGAGGTTCGTCGGAGATGATCGGAGAAGATGGGGGCTGCCGGAGAAGGTTGATGAGTTGGCCGGAGAAGGAGGAGTTGGAGGATGCGGCTGCCGGAGAAGGATCAGATCCGATCGAAAAATTCGATCGGATAAGATGATTGGCGAAGGGAGAAACCCGATTCCCTCTCTTTCTCTCTCTCTCTCTCTCTCTCTCTCTCTCTCGGATCTCTCTCTTTGCAATCTCAGATCTGAGATTTTAGATCTCAGATCTGAGAATCCAACAACGAATGGCCGGCTTGTGGAGGTGGATCGGAGTACAGATCGGATGGTGGATCCGGTGGATCTGCAGAGGAGGATGATGGGCGGTGGAGCCGGTGATTGTGCAGAGGAGGAGGATTGGAGGTTGCCGGAAAAAGAAGCTACCGAAGAAGGTGAAGGAGATGGCCGGTAGAGGAAGGCTGGAGGAGGAGAAGCTTGGTCGGAGGAGGAGGTTGCCGGAGATATTGAACGGCAATCTCCCTCTCCTTCTCTCTCTGTTTTTTTCGGATTTTTCACGAAGGATGAACAGTACCCTCTCTTCTCGATTTTTTTTTTTATATATTAAAAATATATGCTGATATTCGCACCCCCTTTTTGATAAAGCGCGCGAACTACTAGTTGCACTCTTCCCGCTTTGTCCTATTAGCGAAAGACAATCGGAATTTCGCACCTCAAAGGCGCACCCCCTCTGCAGATAATCCACCCCCCTTACAGATTTGCACTACGCTCACTACTTCGATCCGTTCACTGATCAAACATGCTCGGATTTTGACAAAATTTTACAGGGACCTATGGGGGACCCTAACCTAGCTTAGGGTTCAATTTGGGACCCCAGCTCACTAGTTTGGCGAGGTTTCGCACCAGCAACACGAACTTGGGTCCGATCAAAATGGGGTGTCTACAATAGGGTACAACCTGTAGGGACTCTTGATATCGTATAGGAGTGGAACTAATTCCTTCTTGGCCTGTTCCTAGCTGATTATGGTAACATCAAGATGAAAACCATTGAGATAGACACTGTCTCCTACTGACTTTCCATTAGGATCTGACAAGATAGCGCCTACTTCTAAGTCTTCGTCACATCGGATAGTGATAACTTTGTTACCTTTCATGAATTTAAGCTTCTGATGTAAACAAGAGGGCACAACTCCAACTTTGTGTAGCCAGGGTCGTCCTAACAGCAGGTTGAAGGATGATTTGATATCAGGTACTTGAAATTCAACATAAATTTTTTTGCCGCCCATAGAGATGGCAGTAGAAAGAGATCCGACCATATCTCGTCAGGAGTTGTCGTAGGCCATGATGCCTTGATTAGATGAGGAGAAATCACTGGGACCAAATCTGATGGCTGTGGCCGTGCTCAGCAGATAGATGTTCAAGGCAGAACCATTGTCCACGAGTAACAAGGAGAGGGTTGGAGTGATTCTTTCCTTCAGGGGTCAGATCGTGATCTGAAAATGAGAGGGCTGTAGAGGGTCTGACTGCTGCAACCAGATTCATAAACTGCTCGGGTGTAGTATCCTTCGACACTTGGGAAGTCTGCAAACTTTTGAGGAGAACTTCTCAATGTTTAAGAGATACCTTTGAGGTGCTTTGTACCTTTGATATATTTCAATATTCTTTTCATTGCTGCCCAATGAGCAGGACTGGGATTAGTTTGATATCTACTTACTAAGCCCATCGGATAGGCCAAATCTGGCGTAGTACACAACATTGCATAGACCAAGCTGTCAACTATTTGAGTTTACAGAACATTGAATCTCTATCTTGTCCTTCATGTGGACACTAACTCAAAGAAAATTTCTTATCTACCACTAGGGGTGTTTGCACATAATTATAAATCTGCATTTCAAAACATTTAAGTAATGTATTTAAGTACATTTCTTAGCTTAAACACAACATTTTATTATTCCTGTCCATAGTGGTTTTAATCTTGAGTACATAGGATGCTTCTCCCATGTCTTTCATCCCAAACCTTAGGCTGAGTTCCGACATAGTTTTATTAATCATTTCTATGTCATTTCTCACTATAAATATATCATCCACATATAGGGATAAGATTGCAAACTTGCTCCCACTTTTCTGCATATATACATAATAGTCTAGCTTGTAAACAACAAAGCCAAGTTCTAGAATAAATTGGTGAGATATCAAATACCATTGATGTGAGGATTGTTTCAGACCTTGTAAAGATTTCTTCAATCTATATACCTTTTCCTCCTATCCCTTCACCTAAAAACCCTCAGGTTGGTTCATACAAATTATTTCTCTCAATTCTCCAATGCTAGTATGATCCATAATGAGGAAAAGTTGACAACTGGTGAGTAAGTTTTTTGATAATTTACGTATTTTCTTTATGTGAACCCCTTGGCAACTAACCAGGCCTTGAACTTGTCAATAGACCCATTGGACTTGTATTTCTTCCTCAGCCCCCTTTACACCCTACGTCATTTCAGCCCTCAAGTAAGTCACATAGTTCCCATACCTGATTCTTTTCAATAGATTTAATTTCTTCTTTCATGGAATTAAGCCATTTTTCCTATTCTCACAATTTTATTGCATTGTCAAAGTTCATGGGATCTATAATTTCATTTGTGTATATCTTTGCTGAATAATCATTCAAACAGGAAGGTGGTACTCCAAGTCTCTTGTTGGCAGACAACTTTAGTTCTTTTTTGGGAATTTCTAATTTTATGGGTACATATGGGTGTACCAGGGTAATAGGTCCTTCCGACCTATCATTATCAACCCCCACTATTATCAAAGGTTCTTCATTCTCTAATTGTAGTTTTTTCATCTCTAGATCCTCTAGAAATTCAACTTTCTTACTTTCTATCACCCCACTATTACCAGAGGTTCTTCACTCTCTTATTATCAAGGTTTTAAATTTCGACCAAAATCCGAAATTTTGGGTTTCGGTCGAGACCGAAACCGAAATTGTTAATACCCGAAACGGTCGTTTATTTCGGTTGAAATTTTGAAATTTCATCCGAAATTTAAGCAATTTCACCCAAAATTCCCGATTTTTTATAATTATTTAATATTTTCCGAAATATCGGCTGAAATTTTGATAATTTCGGTCGACATTTTGTACGAGATAAAATAGTCATTATTTGATTTCGGCCGAAATTTCGGTTTCGGTCCTCACCGAAACGCATTCCGAAATTTGAAACCATGCTTATTATGGTTCATCAAGTGTATCAGGGTGATCTAGTTTTCTTTCAATCCATAGTTCATATCCATAGTTCATAGGGGGTAACACTATAGTAGTTCATGACTTTTGTTCTTCTAAAAGCAATCCTGTTCGAATGAAAGCCTTGGTTGAAGCTCTATATCAATGTTGGTTACGCAGCACATAAGTGTCACACCAACTATATCAATAAGTGAGACAAGCTTCAAGTTAGTGGCCACTTGATTTTGTTTTTTGAAAATTTCAATTCCCACTTGTCTTTAACCATTAAGTGATCGATCACGATGTCCACTTTCTTCATAATGCAAGTGTTATACATAAGGAGCAGCTGGACAACGATTTATGATGTGATATCAATGAACGAAGGTTTTCTCGTTCGGTAAAGGCTGTGTCTTTATGGTGTCTTTTCTCGCTCGGAAGAGATGAGAAAACAATGTTCCCTGTTTTCTTTTTCTTTTCTGCAACCATTGCCACTGGTTCTAGCCGTTTTCTGACAAAAAACGCACCCTAGAACCAGTGTAGAATTTGTAGCGGGTACAACCCTGTTTTAAAACTCCAGCATAGTCACGATCAGCACTCTTGAACTAGCTTGTGCCAAAGTGTCATCCGCTACAGCACGACAACGAAATTCAGATATGAATATCCACAGCCATGCGGAGTGGCTCGACCAAAGGATATCAAATGACAAACCGTTCAACGTCACCGTCAAAATTATTCCCCGGGCCGATTTAGGAGACATGTGGAAAACAAGAACAAACCCATGTTCGTTCTCACAACAGCACAAACTCCCCTTTTGTTTTATCAGAACTCTCATCAAAGGACTCTTCCACATCCTTTTTTTAGTATAAATCTACCTATGTTACTACCTCTTTCTTTATATATTCCATATTTGACAAACAAATAAAGCTACTTGCTTTGAGTTTCTTTATCCCAAGACAACCCTTCCTTTTTAATATTATGTCTCCTCTGCTAAGGAATTGAGATAATGAGTGACCAGAGAAGCCTACGGAAGAATAAGGGTGCGTTTTTTCATAGACCATTGTAGACGTACACCCCATTTTGTCAAGATCGGACTAATGGTAGGTAGCCGCGAGGATGACTCCTATGATGACTGCCACAGCTTAGATTAGTCATAGATAATAGATTAATAAAATTGAATGAACTGCATAGACACGCACTAATGGTAGACAAAATATTTTTAACAAAAGTCTAATCGTTTACAACGCAAGAGCTTACGACACTCTAATGGACATTTTGATTCAAAATGAATCATGTTTTGAAAACTGAAAGTCTGATTCAAAGAAGATTCTGAATAAGATTTGACAGATCAGTGATCCATATGGATCGTGACCTAAGCATAGGTGAATCCAATCTAAAATGGTTCCGCTGACACCCCTACATGCACGCCCTTCTTGGATAATATTCCTCCCTCTCCTCCTTAAAAACATGTGGCGCACACATACATTTCTCATCTCCCTAATATCTTGTGAATGTCATATTATGCGATTCAGAATGAAAAAAAAGTGCAAATGGGATTGTGCAATCCAGAATATGAAGCATGAGGGTTTGGCTTTTTAGTAACAGTAATAAGGACCAATATTAAGTGGTGGACTTACTTTGTTTTATCCGAGTTACTCATCTAATAAGCCCTTCCAATGTATTGGGAAGGTTTCCTTGTTTCCATGCCACTTTCCCTCCGGTTGGAAACTAAAACATGAAAGAGTGTCTTTTATACATTTTGGAAAACCTAAGTATAAAAACACATATCACGGGCTCATGGTTTGGGCGGCTAAGACCAGTAAGATAAAAATTGTGGGTTTCGCCTCTCAGGGCTTTTTCTTGGTTTTCCCTTGTGAATTTTCATAGGTTTCTCTTGTATACGGTCTTGGGTAGATGACAAGGAAAAGGTTTGAGGGTTTGCGGGTGGTTCGATGGTTTATCCTGCTGTAATCCTGTTGTAATCACTGTCTTTTGTTTTCTCATAGTGGAAGATCATGTTCTAGCCCGTGGATATGGCATCCTTGTCAAACCAAGTAAAATCTCAGTGTTTATATTGTGGCTTGTTTTACTTTATACATTTCGGTTTATTTGTGCACGATCAAATCAGATTTTACCTGTCGGGTTTTCCCAATATCCAACGTTGGATCTCCAATGACCCTAAGGTTGTGGAAATAGACAATATTAAACGTCCCATACAATGTATTTATGGTTGGTGCATGTGTGAAGGCAACACAACAGGTTATGAAAAAAGAGAAATACTTTTTTCATAGAATTAAATGATAAATCACACCTTCTTTCTTGTTCACAATTTCCTCACTTAAGAAAAGAAGTTAAGCATACATGAGATGGTGAGAGAGAGAGAGAGAGCTTTTAACCTCAATCCCCTATTTCTAGAGTCACCACTTGGATTGCGGTCGAGTACCTAATATTGGGCCTTAAGAAAAAGCATACTTTCTTAGTTTTAGATATCCGAGATTGCTACATTGACTCGAAAAATCGGCTTGAGTACCTGCGTGTTAGTCTTTTCAAAAATATCGAGCCGTAATCTGTCTTTTAGACTGACGATGAGGAGGAATCTTTTTTTGATGATTATGAGGAGGAATCTAACATTATCTTTGACCTTCCTTTTCTCGACTCATCTAAAATATTCTAGAAAAAGACGCTGTTGCCCTTCACTTTGGCCGCTTGACAAAGACAATCTCTGTTTTTTTTTTTCGGAAAACACTTTAAAAACGGGATTACGTTTGGAAAATAAAAACGGGACTGAAATAACCGTTGATTTGACCTTTTTAAACAATATATTGCTTTTATGGGGATTTGAGCTCTCCTATTGTCTTTTAGCATACGTGGCTCCAATCTTGATGCCCGTTTTTCTCGTCAAAACGGAATCCCTTTTTGCTAGCAAATCTCTTCTTCTTTTTTTCTGTGGGTACAAAAATCAGGAACCAGCGGCAAATTTTAAAGGTCCAAAGTCAAAGACGTGGCACGTTAGTCCTCCATCCCAAGAAGATATCTAAAACCACGTGGTCAAATGCCACCCATCCGATTTGACCAACCAAACGAAATCTGTGAGAAAGATCAATGGGAAGATCTATGGTCTCTAATCAACCACGTGTCGCATTACAGAGGTGATTAAGAGGACACGTGTTATGATCGTCGTAAGTCATTACCGTCCAAGTCGGACACGTCATTAGTTAACGGCGATTAACGCCCGTTAATATTGACGGATACGTCCGTCATAAAACTGGAGGTATGATATGAAGGAGAGAACATGGTTTTGGGAGTTATGTTGCCGTTGAGAAAGGCGTCATGTGGTCAGACCCGTACGAAACGTTTCTTTGACTGTAATCGCAATTAATCGGCTTGCGAGTTTGTAACGGGCTCGGCTTCAATCGGCTCTTACTATCTCGTGCCGATTGAAGCATCTTGTCTTGAACCAATTGACGAAAATGCCCCTGATTAAAGGGAGAGTTGAGCTAAGATAATTTGAGCTAAACATTTGATAAAGAAAGAAAAGTGTGAAGTGCTAAAGATATGTTAGGCTATTAGGCTTAGTTCCTAATATATATTTTATGGGTCGACTTGAGCAAAGTCTACCTGATCGCATCCATTGATCCAATGAGCAACCACAAGCCCAGCCAAATGCTATTGAGAACACCTCCATTGGATGAATACATGTTTTCAAATTTCATTTGAAATCCAAAATTTTGGATTTCGGTTGGAACGGAAACCAAAATTTGGTGAAATCCCACATTTTGGCCTAAATTTCTGAAAATTCGATTCAAATTTCGGAAAATTGATTTTTTTTTAAATAATGTTATTCTAAAATTTCGGAATGAATAAAATAATACTTTTTTTTAATTACAGGATTTCGGCCAAAATTTCTATTTAGCTGAAGCCGAAATTTAAAAACATGGATGAAACTAGGTCTTAATATTTTATGCCACTTTTTCAAGGTTTTGTGGATTTTTGTATTATGTATCTTACCCAAGAGATGTCCAATTAGCATAGGACTATGATCACATTGGTCACCTGGTTGGACCTTGTGACCCACCTGGAATTGATCACCACCATTGCAGTGTCTACTTAGGTCCCGTTCAATTTGGATTTTTAGAATTGATTTTGAGTCCAAAGTTGATTACTTAGACTCAAAATTAAGGCCCTATTTGTTTTGGATTTTAAGAAACGATTGTGATTCCAAAATTGATTATTGAACTCAAAACTAGTTTTGGACAAGGCTTAATTTTGAGTCCAGTAATCAATTTTGGACAAATAATCAATTCTCAAAATCAAATAGAACCGGTACATAATTTTAAGTCCCATTAATAATCAGTTTTGGACTCGAAATCAAGTCTCAAAGTCCTAATGAACGGAGCCTTAGTGGTTCTTGATATAGACTTCCATGACAACAGCATAAAAATCATGAGTCAACCCGTGTGGTCTTACTCTCATTCTAAATAGACATCCCATTCATAAAATAAAAGTGCTAAAAAATCAACAGTCTATATTTTGTTAGTAGAACCTTATAAGAAGCTTGATGGTCCCATACTAAATAATCACCCAAAGCATATGATAAAAAGGACTATAGAGCCAACTATCTAGGGTTTCTTGGTGAGATCATCCAATTCTTATCAATGGTCCAGACTTTTTGCTGCTGGTCCTCCCTAAAGGGAGAAGACCCTTCTCCTGGAGATGATAAAGATGAAGGCTCCCAAAAGAAAGACGGAGGAAAATCCCTTTAGAGAATCTCTCTCTGAAGGTCCCTTTAAGATCTCTTCTCAGAGACTCCCTACAGGGAGAAAACCTTTCTCCTCGATCAACGAACCCGATCAAGCTCATGTGGCATGAGTGGGCCCAAAAACTTACTTAAAAAACTGACTTTTAGCAAAAAAAAAATGTTTAACAGCATACCGTAACTATAGCATTTCCCAACTTTCCCAAAATAATTAAAGAGGGTTTTTTGGTCAACATAAGAAAGTTGAGACACATATCTTGTAAGGAACTTTAGCCGAGCCATTATTACAAGTTTACAACAGCCGGTTTTTAGACTTCTTCAAAGTTTCCAAACCCGCGACCGCACGTGCCGACCACACGCTCTCTCCGCTTTTCCGATTCAGCTATCTATATAATATCTTCATTTTCCCCCATACAATTCCTATCTCCTTTCATATAAACTTTCCTACACACAGGCTTTTGTTCTCTCTATTTTGTCTATCGATCTATGGCTGAGACCTCAAAAAATTCCGGCGAGGCGTCGAAAAATTCCGGCGAGCTCCGGCAAATTCCGAGCAGATTACAAAGGCGGGCCCCAGCATCCATAGAGGTGAAATTAGGATCCGATTGGAATATAGCTATCCCTCTATTGTCACCCTTAGTTGTCACATCACCACCCCCTTTGTTTGATGATCGGACGGTTGAGATTCCCAAAGAGGAATTGGGAGTGGATCGTCAACCGTCGATCAATCAGAAGCCGAATTTCCGATCTTGGCAACATCCCGCCGCTCCGTTTTACGCCGAGCCCGCTCCGGCAATGCCCCAGTTTGTCCCCCAGTGTACATAATTTTGCATTTTGTATCATGAAATAGAATGATATTTGTGTATAGCAAGTCTTCTTGTTTTTTCAATTTTTTTTATGATCATGAGATTCATGACTAGAAGAAACTGATATTGGCACCACTTTCTCTAATAGATACACCCCCTATCTCTTCTTCTTCTTACAAATATTAGGGGTGTCAATGGGGACCCAAAAGGTCCGAAGGAACGTTAATAGATAGGATTTGCGCACATGAATTGGATCCGATTGTGTCCATTGGATCCATATCCTAAGGTCTGAATATATTTTGGAAATACCCTTCATATTTTCCTTCATTTTTGTCTATTCAAGAGCGATAATTGTGTTACATTAAAAAACCTACCAAGAATAACAGTTAGCATTTTAGATTTTCTTTTATTTTTTCGCCTCATTGACACTCTAGGGTTGATTCTCCTCTTTTTCTCTTGAGTTTCTTCCCTCTTCCCTCCCTTAACCTGAGACCTAATTACCCTAATTACCAACAATGTAAGTAGGACCTAGGACACTCCAATTAGGGGTGGAATTTGGGTGGAGTTTGGGTTGGGTTGGGTTGGGTTGAGCTTTTGCTAAAAAATGAATTGGAACTAACCCTATTGTGACTTGATTTTATAGTAATAGCTCAACCCCAATTCCCAACTATAGACCTGAGCTGCACCCCTAACAACAATGGACGGTCAGATTCGAAATGGATCGTGATCTTGACTCATAAAGTAGGATGCGAGAAGCGCACCAAAATGGATCTAACCGATAAGTGATCTTAACGGATCCTGACCAAGACAGAGGTGGATCCTATCCGAATTGGATCCCTTAACAACCCTACTTAAATTAGAAATTTTATTGGTAAAAAAAGGGTGTGTCTATAAAAATCAAGGGTTGAGAATATCAGCCTCATTTTCCGGTCAAGGCACGGTAGTTGAAAGATGCCTTTCGCATTGGATGAGGGGTCTTTTTGAATACCACAAATTGTCGGTTCTTATTTGTAATATTCTTATAATAATAATAATAATAATAAATACTGTAAGGGGAGTGATATCTAGGATATTTTGACAAGGGCCACTACAGAATTTGTTTAAAATCTTTTCTGACTAGATGTCGATAGCATCTTCTGTATTTTAACATCTTTGAAAAGCTAATTAAAAATGTTTGATGTTGATAAAGTATTGTAATAGGCCTGAAAAGGGGTAATTTAAAAATGTAAAACAAAATTAGTAGTGTCATTATCAAAATATGGTACTACAGATATTAGTCCCCTTAATTTATGCAAATGAGGTCTTATCTAAATAATTTTTTATGGTGTCAATAGAGAGTTCTAGCTAGTTAACCCATCTTGGGATCAACCATGAAATTTTTGATTTCATATCACATTCGACAATTCGGTTGGCCAACATGAGATATAAGACTTAATTGGGCGAAAATTATGGATCAACCTGCGCAACCAAAATTATGGCAACTATTATCATTTATCAGCCTGTTTTTTTATTTGTGAGCCAATTTCCTACCTAAAATTTTAAATAATTTAATGCCAGTGCCATTGTGAGGTTTACGGGTGCAACTCGGGTCGGGTTGGATCGGGTTGAGGCCAACCCTAACCCAACCCGATCGAGATAGCATTCTGTCAACCCTAAGCCGACCTAACCCGAGCATTGGGTTGAGGGTGGTCAACCCTAACCCAACCCGCTTCCAAATCGGGCCGGGTTGAATCGGGTTGGGTTCGGGTTCATCTAGGGGCAAAGTCGGGTTGGGTTCGGGTTTATCTAGGGCCAAGTAGAAAAAACAAGAAAAAGAAATAACCCTAAGGGGACGTTCGGATATGCGGATTTTAGAATCCGAGGTTTCTTCAAAATTGTAGATGAGAGACAAGAGAAGAAACAGACCGGCCATCGTTTTCTGATTTCTCACCCTTCTTTCCATCAGCAAGAGGGTAGCAGATCATCCCATGTTTCCAGGTTCTTAGAAATCTCATGATACGGGAGAGATTTCTAAAACCTGGTTTTCTAACTTAAAATCCAAGAAACGATGTCATGACAGCATACATCAGCTTGATCATGAACCCTGTTTTACACTGTTTTCAAACTAAAACCTAGATTCTGAAATCCGCGTATCCAAACGGCCCCTAGGTAAACCATGATAAAACCGAGGGATGGAGGTAGGGTTCGGGTCTGGTCGGTTTGCTAAGGCCTCAATCCTAAGCCAACCCAAATTTAAATCGTGTTGGCTTTTCCCAACCCCTAACCCAACCTGAGAAAATACCAACCCAATCCAAGCCAAAATCGGGTTGAACTTGTCGGGTTCGGGTTGAGCCCAACCCAATTTGCAGCCCTAATCAAGTGGGAGTCCGCTGCTGTAGCTGTGCCTGCATCTATCATTGGTTCCGCTGTCACTATCATGCCAGAGTCATGGCATGGTTACTGCAATCACCACTATGAATTGCACCGAAGTGATTGAAGAACATTTCCTATGTACCTACATACATAATTTACTTACGTACATTATATACTTTAAACTACATTATTGTTTACTTGTATGTACTTTGGGGGAGCGGTTCGTGAGCTAGAGCTCAGCCTGCGCTAGAGCTTAGAATACCCCATCTCCCATAGTTGTTTGACTCATCCAACCCATCCATTCTATAAGTCCTCATATAGATAGGATCTTTCTAAGAAATCATCTCCATACCATGATCCTAACCATTCGATCTATAGAAGCATAATTTCTAGCCATCCATTTTAAACCTCCACAAATCATAACCCTAACCATAACCCATAACCCTAACTATAATCTATAAAGTGAATCAGTTGGATGACATCCATGTACCAAGAAGATACTCTCGTATATCTTATATTGTTGGATTTTTGTATTAATTATTAGAAATAAGAGAGCATAGATTTTCGACATAGGAACAATGATAGTACCTAATATGAGCAATAAGACATAAAAGAAAATAAATTTATGGAGCATTAATTATTAGAACCCCAACAGTTTGTGTTTGTTTGGTGTTTGCTCTTTTTTCAGTGACTATTTGGCTGGTCGCCTAACTAAACCAAGTAAACCATGAGCGTATAGAGGCTCATTGTATATGGGAAATCATTACCCCTAAAGTGCACATGTAATCCGTTCTTACTAATTGGGCCCTGTTCGGTTTGGATTTTGAGAACCAATCGAGTCAAAAACTAATTATTGGACTCACAATCCGTCCTCAAAATCTAAGACAAACCGGACCTGATTAAAATGATATCTAACGAATATAAAATGAAGTTTAGAAGAAAGAAGGTGTGGATATCAATTAGAAAATTAAAACTGAATTTTTTCTTGCTTATCAACTCTAGCATGGATCCCTAAGATGGTTTCTGACCCTCACACTTCAATCAATTAGTATGACATCTGCAACCCAAACTCCACCTGCCCTTGTATTGCTTTTATCAATTGCCTTTGGAATGTGGTCTTTGTCGTTGAGTAGCTCCTATCTTGTCTTCACGTGAATGCGCTGAGTATTCTTCTCATTGGGTCATTTTCTTCTTGCGTCACGGCTACGATTGCTAAGACTTCCCACTCATCTTTTTTCTAACGTCTTCTTTTGTCTCGTAAAGATTCCTTCCTTCGCCAATCAGCATCCTTATCATTATTGTAGTCACCCATTACGCATCTCCCCAGATGAAAACCACCTAGGTATTAAGCTTCTTTTACCTCCACACAAATACAACCTCGTCATAATAGTTATCCAATCCAACTAATTTTAAGTAAAACCATAAAATAAAAACTCTAAACACCTAAGTAACTAATAAAGGGAGATTTTACATGATTTGTGACTGTATAAACAACCATATTTTTTTAAGAAAAGATAAGGCACAGCTCACTCCATAGGATGATCCAAACCGTCCATTTGTTGGGCCACAGCGTAAATAGGTTTGCCCCAAAAATCATTTCCGTAGGATCCTAATCCTTCGATCTTTAGAAGTCTCCATAATGTGCAGTCCCTCTAGGGGTGTCAATGGATCCAGACGGTCCGATGGATCGTCCGAATCCGAATGTTAATGAACGGGATCTAAATATATGAATAGGATCCATGGGCATATTTCAGATCATCAAATCTGGGATCTGAAAAATTTCAGATTATGTATGGGCACGCCACAGATGCCCATTGGATAGTCACGATCCGAAATGTTTTACAAAAATACCCTCCAAATTTTGTTAATGCTAAGCGTTCTATGAAGGGCATTTTGGTAAAAACCTCTCTTATCACCCATTGAATTGGGTGGGAATGCGATTTCACTCTTTTCATTTCATACTTTCACGAAGGAAAAGAGAGAGGGGTTTTAGGGTAATTTATTCGTTGATAATAGTTATAAATTATATTCGTGTATGTAAGTTTGATTAGTTTTATTGTTTACAAGCATTATTTTACACATAGATTAAACATAGATAAAATTTTAATTTAGTTGAAGAAAATGCATAAAGACACACTAATAGTGGACTGTCATTCTAACTCTATAAAAAAAACATAATCGTTTACTTAGCTTAGTGGGACATAATAGGACACTCCGATGGATGGTCCGAATTAAAATGGATCGTGATCATGATGTGGAAAGTAGGTTCCGAAGAACAATCCGACTCCAACCCGACCGATAAGGAATTTGAATGGATTGTGATAGTGACATAGGTGGATCCGACCCGAAGTTGATCCGTTGACACCCCTAAGTCCCTCTATAGATCGGATTGTTAGGATTAGGCCTACAACTTGGGTCGGGTATTGCCGACCCACATCGTCCCGACTTGAAAATAGCATGGGTTGGGTTTAGAAATCATGGGCCTTGGGTAGGGTCGGGTTTTAAATTGGAAAACCCGACTCAAACTTGGGTAAGGCCGGGTTTGAAGAAAAGAAAAGCCCGAAACCTAACCCGTCTCATATGCAGTCCCTCTAAACAAATGAAAACCCGACCCGACCTGACCCAACCCGAGAAACTATCTTGGTAGGGCCCCGGGTTTATTAATCTTAGATTTTCCTATGAAAAATTAGAGCCAACCCAACCCGAGATAATTCTTGGGTAGGGTTGGGTTTTGGAAAACCAGACCTACCCGACTCAAGTTGCAACCCTAGTTAGTATTATTCTCCTGTGAAAAATTAGAGCCAACCCGACCCGAGATAATTCTTGGGTAGGGTAGGGTTTTGGAAAACCCGACCTGCTCGACTCAAGTTGCAACCCTAGTTAGTATTATTCTTTGGAATGATTTTTGTGGCACGACCTATTTATGTTGTGGCCCAACAAATTATGGTGAGTTTGGACCATCCTATGGAGTGGGCCGATATTTGAAAAATACAAATACATACTGCCACGCATCATAAAATATCTCCTAATAAAGGATAGCAACGAAAATGATTGGTGACGATCTTCACAGGTGTTCCAAGAAACGGTATTCCTCCGGCATTTCGTTGAACAATTTACTTGCGGATTTCAAATCTCCAAATTGGGCATGGCCCGAAATCGTCGTAGTCCATGACACAACATCCCTTTCAGGCATTTCATCAAACACTCTTCGAGATTCAACGATTTTGCCATAATTGGAATAGAAATCTATTAATGTGGTTTGAATAAAGACCACTTTTTCCAAATCCTACTATGAACAGTTTCACCAATTACACAGCAGAAACTTTGACATATGACTAATAAAGTGAATGTAAACTTGTAGAGACAACACCAGATTTTAACATTTATACGTAAAATCAAAGGGCTTGATTTCGGGGAAAACAATGACTGAATCCTCTGATCATGGCATTGTACACAAAAGTATTGGGATCATCCATTTGTTCAAAGTCTAGAATTGCATAATATATTAGACGAAAAGACAAACAGGTTGTGATCAAGTTGCTTATGAAGAAGGAATCTTGGTGGGTGGGGTTCTTAATCATGGTGGCATTGGTGAGTTTCGGATCTTTCAAAGTATAGAATTTTTTAGAAGTGGATTTGAGTGTTTGGATAGTTAATTGTTAATAAGGGGTGTTTAAGATTAATGGCAATCACTTCGAAATCGCAATCTTTTGAAAAACGAAATGGAGGGTCGACCGAGGAAGCCAACCCTATAGAGTCCCACAAGTTATGTCGGCCATATGTCTTGATAGCCATACAGCACTCACCAACTAGGGCGAGCATGGCATATTTAGCCAACCGACCCTTTTAAAATTTTACTTTGCCCCCTCAGCTACTCTTATACTCGAAGCCAATCTTGTTGAACACCGTAATATGTTCTAGAAGATTCCCGCTTTCCTGCATCTTCATCTCGTACAACTGCCATTTCAAATACAAATGGTTGGCTAATCTTTTTGACATGTAATGTTTTTCCAACTTCTCCCATAATTTAAGCTCTTCATCTTCTTCCATAACGTTAAACAAAATGTTATCTGCCAGACATAGCCGAATCGTGCTGACCGCCTTCGGCTCTATGTCTTCCTACTCGGCATCCGTCATCTTCTTTGTCTTGACATCCTTTCCCTTCAATGCCTTGGCCAATCCGTGTTGAGCTAGGAAGTCATTCACCCTCATCTTTCTTGGACAATCTTTCTACTCCCAAAGAGCGCTCTAATTACGATCCAAACACAACACCCACGATCACCCCACCCGGCCTGACGATCGCTCCAACTACAACTCCAATACCACTTGTTGAGAAAATTTGGTGGGCAAATCTGATCCAATCGTGCACAAATTAAACAGAAAAATAAAATAAAATAAAGCCATAAGATGAACTCCAAGATTTTACGTGGTTCGACCAAGCCTACTTCCTCGGACGAGAAGCACGATCTGCCACTATGAGAAAAATAATATACAAGGATTACAATGGATTAAACCCAAAAACCATAGCTCGCAACCCTTTCGTTGCCCTCTTAACGAAGATCATACACAAAAGATAACCCGAGAAAAAACCAAGAGAAAACCCCGAACAGAACCCCAAGAGGAACCTAAGGAGAAACCCAAAGAAGAAACCCACTTCATCGCTCTCTTTTTATCTCTCTCCTTGAGGTAGCTGACACACCTCAAAACCCTCTTGCCACTCACAGCTAGAGAAAACACGTTCTTAGTGCTTTTGTAACTTAGGTTTTCCAAAACTTTAAAAATACTTTCTATATTTGCATTTTTGCCTTCCAACACCATCGTGGAAATATGGCAACTTTCGCTGCACAAGCAATGCAAGGAAAGAATCACTCTGATACCAATTGATGCAGTCCGAAAACCCAAAAGGTTCTATGTTGCGCAGCAACGGAGCAAAAAAGATAATATAAAGAATAAAAGGGGCCCTTCGATCACCATCGTAGGGAATAGATTACATCGATCATCGTCGAAGGGGATGAGATTTACTTTGATCCCTTCGAAGTCGAGTTTCTCAGAGTGAAATGGGAAAATACTGAAAAAGTCTCAAAGAAAGGCAAATTTCCATTCAATAATTCAAGAAGTCACTTACAATGCTTTGATAATGTCTATTTATAAGAGTAAGAAACTCTAAAAGTTAACTTAAGGCCTAAGCAACTAATCCCATCCGCACATCTAAAGTAACTTAAATAAAAGCTAAAAGCATGACTAAAATAACTATAAAAATAGAAATCCCGTAATATACCTATACTATGCTCGTAAATTAGCCATAACTTCCTCAAACAAGTACAAATTGTGTGATCTTGGCTCGTTAGATAAGTAATTAAAAAACCTTTCTAATAATACCAAATCATGCCAAACAGACAATATTAGATGCCTGAAAAGTAAGCTACAAATAAAATGACAAAAATAGAAATTAATGAATATGAGACTTGTTCCACACCATATGTTCTTAGTAGTTTTCGTCCTCATCACTCATGATGTTCTACAAGATCAACAATCTTGATTGCACATACATATACGTGATACCTTAGGATTGATCGTCTATGTTGATCCTATACCTAGTCATTCTCAAAATTAAAATGTGCTTGTTAAGGATGAGAAGTGCTTGGAAGGTGCTAAGGTAGGAGATCGAGATCAGGAACGACCACTCTGTTCGCACCATGCATGAAGGTCTGACACATACGCATTCTAACCCACATGAAGTATACCTCAGCAGTGGTTCTTCGTACTCTAGCATCCTTTCTGGGCGTCTTCTTATCATTTTACGAAAAAAGCATATGATTGGCCATTCTATTTGAGGCAATATGTCTATCTATAATATATATTGACCATGTTTCTTTACTTTTTCATCCGCCTTTTCTCCAAGAAATATTTTTACTGTTAAAGGTTTTAAAATTTGTTTTTCACGCAACTATATTTAGAAATAGGGTTTCATCAAACCCTCGAAAAGATGGTTTTCATTCCCTATCACCGACTTCCGCCCAGATACCGCCATCAACAACCTTCGGCCGATCCTCCGCCCAACCCTCTCCGTTCAAACGAAAGATGAGGGTTTATTGTAGGTGATCATAAAGTTTGCTTAAAAGGGGACAAGGACACCATAAGTCATTTTAATTTTAATTTTAATTTTTTGTATTTTCTTATCTTTTTCTTCTTTTCACTCTCTTTTACCCCCAAACAAATGGTGGAAACCTTTCCAAATCCTGTCTCCTCCCTAAAAACTACCTATCCTTGTGATATAACTGCATCCAAATAGAGGCGTAGAAAATTGGTTTTGCGATTACTAAATTTGTTTCCCGCTATTAATTATATTTAAGTTTCAATTTACCAGTTACAAATTCCCACTAACATTTTGTTACGAACCCGAATATGTTCACAACATGATTGATCTTCTTAGAGGGAAGATCGACCTCTTGATCCACTTCGAGGGAAGGATCAGTCATCCTTTGTGCAAAAAGACACAATTTCTAAGATGATTTCTTCATTCCTTCATTTCCATTACAGTAGCATGTGCTTATATAAAGCACTCCAAGATAAACATAGAAAGATCTTATGATAAATATAAAAATAACTAAATAAAGATTATACTAATCTAAATTAGTATTCTAATCTATCAAGCTACTAAATATATCAGATCTAGCAAGATCTGATCTTATTCTCTAAAATAACAAAGTAATTTATTCCATTCTAAATGAGACCCATCTAGGCACATATCATTCCACCCCTGTGTCCCTTTCTTCCTCTCTTCGTCTTGTAATTAGTCATCATTGCGCATGTCATCATCAGAGTTTAGGCGGCTCTATTTTAAAACTGATATCATAGGGCCTTTTGTCAAAGCTCTTTCGTTGCATTTTTTTGGAATGATATGGATGGTGATGCACAGATGGTTGTGGGCGATGATCTTTACGTTGGCGTTGGACGGGCCGAGATGATTGACAGACTTTCTAGCGGCAAACTCGTCGAACTCGACTACGTTGAAAATCAACGGCGGTTTTCTTTTATGGCTTCTTCGATTTTTCTTCTATCTGCTTTCTTTCTCCTCTTTTTCTGTTTCGTCGTTTCTTTTTCACCGTGCAAGCCTTTTCGACCGTTGTGCCGATTTTGTTCAAGCCCTTCAACCTTCGACGTCCTTCCATCATTTCCAAAAGAAGTGCTTTAATCTCCTGCAGATCTTTACGTATTGATTCCCAAATCTCCAAAGACGTAGTCATGACTCATGATCAACTGCTCTGATACCAATTGTTACGAACCCGAATCGGTTTGCAACATGATTGATCTTCTTAGAGGGAAGATCGACCTCTTGATCCACTGCAAGGGAAGGATCAATCCTCCTTTGTGCAAAAAGACACAATTTCTAAGATGATTTCTTCATTCCTTCCTTTCCATTGCAGTAGCATGTGCTTATATAAAGCACTCTAAGATAAACATAGAAAGATCTTATGATAAATATAAAAATAACTAAATAAAGATCATACTAATCTAAATTAGTATTCTAATCTATCAAGCTACTAAATATATCAGATCTAGCAAGATCTGATCTTAATCTCTAAAATAACAAAGTAATTTACTCCATTCTAAATGGGACCATCTAGGCATGTATCACATTTAGTTTTCCAATTAATTGTCGGTGTTGCCAAAAATGTATTCACACATTTATCGATCTCCCCCAAAACACGTAAATCATACGAAATAAATAGCACATAATCAACTAAATGGAGATTTTGTATCCTCCCAAATCTGGGAAAATCGATTGTTATTCAGATTTTTCTCTCACCGTTGAGATGAAGGAACGAGCCTTTTGATAGATTCGCAAGATTTGATTTATCACATTCCTTTCTCTCTTTCAGATGAAAAATCCTTTTCTCTTCAGATTTTGAATGTTTTTTTTGTTTTTTATCCATTGCATAGAAGACGTAGCGATTGATCTTGAAGTCACATTATGTTTCTGTTATTGTGGTTATGGTTTAAGGACTTTTAGGTTTCAGGTTTTGGTTTCGGGTTTTTTCTCTTTTTTCATCCACGATGAATGAATTTAGTTTTTTCTCATATCCCTCTCTGCCTATCTTTCAGATGAAAAATCCATTGATCTGTGGATTTTGAATGCTTTTTTTCTCTCTATTCTCTATTACAGAGGAAGTTGGAATGGTGGATCTTGAATTTTGGGGTTTCCCCCCTTTTCATTCATGGTGAATCGCTTTAGTTTTTCCTCATATCCCTTCATTTCTTTCTTTCTAATGAAAAATCAGTTGAACTCTGGATTTTAAATATTCTTTTCTTTTCTCTTTTATGTTGCAAAGGATGATGGAGCAGTATATCTGAAGGGACAGTGAATTGCTTCAGAGTTCATATTTAGAGGCAGGTTTCTATTTCAGCTCTATATTTCTCACCATTACTTTTTTTCTTTTCACCTTTGGGGGGTTGTTTTTGTTTATCTTTCTACAATTAGTAATTTTAAATTTGGCTTTCATGGATATATTTTGCTACATGATGTATTTCTTGCTACAATATCAAGAAATATCAAATAAATGATTTGGAACAACAGGTCCCATTAAATTTGGTATTGTAAAATATAGTATCAAAAGATATTCAACAGTGGGTTCTGGTACCTTTTGGGTCCGTTTCAAAAGATGTACAACACTTGTTCCTAGTACCTTCCGGTTCCCATTAAATATGACACCAAAAGCAGTTCAACAGTGGGTCCTAGTACCTTCTGGGTAGACCTGGCAAACGGGTGGGCTGGGCCGACTTTCACCCCCGACCCGTACGGGTTTAGGTCAAACGGGCCTGGTAAAAAATGACCCGAAAATTTATGGGTCACTAATTGGTTGACCCGGACCCCACCCGTACAGGCTGGGTGGACCCGCAGGTCACCCATTTTTTTAATGATTTTTTGTTTTTTTTTGTTTTTTAAGATTTTTGTAGGGATTTGCTAGCCACCTTCGCCAAAGGCTACTTCGCGCCCATCCTTTGCAATTGCATGTGATCATGTGATGATAGCCATTTATGTTGACTTTTTAGCATGTGCAAACTGCAAAGGATGGGCGAAAGTGCTTTTCTGCAAAGGTGGCTAGCAATAATAATCATGCGGTGCTAAGTTTTGGAGAAACATTACGGTAAAAAGGCTTCAAATTGAAAAAACTATGGGAAAAATACCAAAAGAAGGTACCTCTATAGAGAGAGAAAAAATTGCTAATGGGGGACATCAAATACGAGAATTGCCAACGAGGGACACACTTTTGAAAAATTGTTAGAGAGGGACGAAATGGGGGTTATCAAGTCTCTAAAAGGGGGTTATCAACCCTCTAAATGGGGTTATCAAAACTCTCAAAAGGGGGTAATCAACCCTCTTTAACAATTTTTCAAAATTGTGTCCCCTGTTCACAATTCTTGTATTTTGGTGTCCCCCATTGGCAATTTTTCCATAGGAAAATTACAGAAAAAACTACGAAAAAATGCATCAAAATATGAAAACTATTCGAAAAAGGCCAAAACCGTTGTTTCACTTCTTCTCTACGTGCACCAGTGGGTCCACCTGGACTGGCCCAATTTTTACGGGCCGGGTGGACCCGCTGGTCGTTTTCAAACTGGTCATAAATGAGTGACCCGGACCCGGAAAATACGAGCGGGCCGGGTCTACCTGCGGGTCCGGGTCACTTCTTGCCAGGTCTACTTCCGGGTCCCATTCATGGCACTGTTACTTATTTTTTGCACCTTTTTTGTACTCCAAGTTTTGTTTTGATAGGGTGGGGCACACTGTTAAACACCTAGGATTTTCTATGGGTGGGGCCCACCTTTTTACACCTCATGTATTGATGCTGTGGGGCCCACCATTCTACACCATGCATAGCATGGACTCAGAATACCAGTAGTATATACACAACATGTTTCTTTCTGTTGTCATTCACTTTTATCCAGGAAATATTTTCAGTGGAAAAGCTTTGCCCCTAGAAAATTGGTTTTGCGATTACTAAATCTATTTTTTGCTATTAATTATATTTAATTTTCAATTTTCCCCACTGCTAATTGCCACTAACATTCAGTTTTCCTTTTCAATGTTTCCAATAATGCATTCTCGCATTTATCCCCCTCCCCAAAAATGAGATAATCGTACAAAATGAATAGCACATAATCAACTAAATATAGATTTTATTTCCTTTCAAATCTGGGAAAATTGATTGTAATTCGGATTTTTCTCTCCCACCACCAAGACGAAGGAAGAAGACACCATTTTATAGATTTGCATGGTTTGATTTACCATACCTTTCGTTCTTTCTTTCTAATGAAAATTCTATTTTCTACTAATTTTGAATGCTTTTTGTTTTCTTTTGTCTGTTGCATAGGAAGGCGAAGCTATGAATCTTAAAGTGACATTATATTTCTGTTATTTAGATTATGGCTTTAGAAGTTTTAGGTATCAGGTTTTGGATTCTGGTTTTTCCCCTTATTCATTCACGGTGAGTCGCTTTAGTTTTATTCTTATATCCCTCCCTGTCTTTCTAATGAAAATCAATTGATGTGTAGATTTTGAATGTTTTTTCTTTCCATTCTCTCTAATGCAAAAGAAGATGGAGCGGTAGATCTTGGATTATGGGGTTTTCCTCTTTTTTCATTCACGTTAAGTCACTTAAGGTTTTTTTTTCTCATATCCCTTCCTTTATTTCTTTCTGGTGAAAAATCTATTTTTCTGTAGATTTTGTATGTTTTTTCTCTTTTCGTTTCTCCATTGCAGAGAGGAAGATGGTGCGGTAGATCTAGAAGAAACAGTGAATTGCTTCAGAGTTTGTATTTGGAGGTAGGTTTCTATTTCACCTCTATGTTTTTCACCGTTACTCTTTTCCTTCGACCTTCGGCAGTTATTTTTGCTTGTTGTTATGTAATTGGTAATTTTAAATTTGGCATTCATGGATATGTTCTGCTATATACTGTATATCTTGCTACCATATCAAGAAATATCACATAGACGGATTGGAACATGGGACCCATTAAATTTGGCACCATTAAATATGGGGTGATGATATTTTCAACCCCCCTCGCATTACTTGCACGCTCCCCTTATAATGTGATTTGACAAAAAGTTGCCCACTGTTCACGTCAAATCAGGTTATAAGGGGAGCGTGCATGTAATGCAAGGGGAGTGAAAATATCATCAAATATGGCATCAAAAGATATTCAATAGTGTGTCCAAGTAACTTCCGGGTCCCATTCAAAAGTTGTTCAACCATGGGTCCCAGTACCCAAAAGCTGTTCAACAGTGGGTCCCAGTACCTTTCGAGTCCCATTCATGGTACCAATACTCTTTTCCTTTCACCTTTTCTTTATACTTCAGGGTTTGTTTTGATAGACGGGGGCCAAATGTTTTACACCTCAGGTTTTTCTATGGTGTGGGACCCCCATTCCGGAGTACTAGTAATCATGGTTTTAAATTTCGACCGATTTCGGTAGGGACAGAAACCGAAATTTACCGAAATTTCATTTTTGGCCGTTTACCAAAATTCGGACCGAAATTTTGATTAAATGCCATTATTTATTTATTTTAAAAAGTGTTACAAAATTTAGGAATTTCGGTCTTGAATTTCGAACCAAATTACCAAATTTCGGACCGAAATTTTGGTTTTCGGTGGGGTCCGAAACGGTTACCGAAACCGAAATTTTAAACCATGCTAGTAATATAGTTTTGCTAACGAGTGCCCTAAGGCTTCGTTTGGTTGCAAGTAAAAAAAAATTGATTGAATTTTTGTGGAAAAAGGGAGGAGACAAGGGAGGGGACAAGCATTTATTAGACAAGGGTGTCATTATGAGTGGAGAGAGAGGGTAGAGAGAGAGAGAAAGAGAGAGAGCACCATTCCCTAGAAAATTACATGGGAGACTTCCAAGGTAATGTTGATGTCACCTCCCTTTTACTAGCAACCAAACGAAGCAAAGGGCACCCGTTAAGGTGCATTGGGAAAGAAAAATTACACATGTTTTTTGGAAGAAATCTCAAAACGAGTGTAAAAGTTTGAATGTATGTGAAAAATGATTGGAAATTTTCTTTTCCAATGCACCTTAACGAGGATTTTATCCATCAAGGGGGGGGGGATATCATTTCCCAAAAAATATTTCCGAAAAATTGATTTTCGTGCCACTAATTATGTTTTCTCCTATTTTTTCATAATTAGCATGGAAAGTAGATGTTATAAAATTTAATACCCTCTACCATTACCCTACTATCTTGGCTTTTCCACTAATTTCGTGGAACTTTTTCCTCTAAAATTTGGTAGCCATTTTTCTATGTTGTGGGACCACCATTTTACATCAATGCATTGAATGGGCCGGAATACTAGTAATATATCTGAACCATGATTCTTTCCTTTGTCATTCATTTTTTTTTCAAACAAAAAATTTATTCGAAAAGTTTTTTGCAAAAATATTGGTTTTGAAATTTGATTTTTGCCCCACTAATTCTGTTTTCTCCTATTATTTCAGTTTTTTTTTTCTAATTTGCATGGAAAGTAGACGTGAGAGATTTTAACACCCCCTTCCCTCAACTTTGTTTCCCTTTTTGTCCTCCCATTGATAATTTTGCAACTCCATAACCTCTAAACATTTGGTAGACACTCCCTCTCCCACTTCTTTCTCTCTCAACTTCATGTTTCCCCGACTCCATGTGGTGGGCCCATCATTTTGCATCTCATGCTATGACATGTGGGCCCAACATTTAATAATTATGCCTAGTGTTAGGGGTAAAATTGGTATTCACGGTACCGACCCTCAAAACCGTTCCCTGCCACTTGACCGGGTCAAGTCAACCGCCATGAACAACGCCTGTTATCGAATCATGCCAAAACGTCCACAACATTCCCCCTTGTTCAGTATCGAACATCAAGAGATGCCAAATACGATTGCGGGAATCTCGCCATTATGCAACCAATCCGGACAACCGTTACACGTTAGGCGCTGTATTCAAATTCAAAACATCCAGCCTAGGCCACTGTCCAAGATCTCCGCCCGAAATCACAGGAAATCATATCTCCACGATCTTATCCTCCATCCATCACGCCCCACGTGGGCTAAATTAAAGGCTTAATTAGTATCTTCAAGATCATGGGCCTCCTCTCCTATAAATAGGAGTCTATGCACTCAAGCAAAGGCAATCAAAAATCAATTCTCCTTCTCCTCCTTTGGTCTGGTAACTTGTCTTGGCCCTCCCCCTATCCATCGTCCATTGTTTGTGATTGCCTATCTCGGACTTGAGTGTCGAAGTGGCCGTCCGGAGGCACAACTCTGGGCCCGCTGACGCTTTTTCTGTGAGAGCAGGATTACAGGTTCTGCCAGGCTAGTACGTGAAGTCAGATTTCGAGCGTAATCAGATTGGCGCAATCCATGGGACCCAATGCCAAAATCGAAAGCTCCCTCTCAACCTAACGGTGGAATGGTCACGAGTAGCCAAGCAAGCCAACGAGACCAAGAACAACCAATGGAGCCAGGAGAAATGGTTATCTCCGATGATGCTTCAATCACCATGACAGCCTTCAACCAGTTTATGCGGCGACTCGGAGACGTTGCAAGCCCCCTCCAACAAGTGCTTCAAAGGCTCCCTTCGCAACCAGTGGCACCACCCTCACCTGTGGTCCCGCCTATTGAAGGAGTTCCTCTCATCAAAATTTTAGAAGAGAAAGAATCCTCTGAAGGATGAAATCCCCAGAATTGGAGATCTTGCCAACACCAGCAAGGATCTGCATCAATCACTAGTCCGCCACCCAACCACCGTCATATTAATCGCCAGCGGGGACACAACAATCCGATGGCGGAGCCAACGCTGGCGAACTTGACTCATCAGATTGGTGATGAGATACCTCCACACGCCAGATAAGAGAACTTCAGCAACAGATGAAGGCACCGTACGGCCCGGACCTCTTGGCGGAGTGGGACAACGAGGTTACCTCCCCATTCATCTCGAGGATCGCCGACGCTGTCATCACTACAAACTCCGACATGCCTCGTCTGGACCTCTACGATGGATCATCCGACCCTCTGGAATTTCTACAGGCCTATCACCGCGCATTGGTGCTCCGGAACGCGTCAGACGCCACGATGTGCAAGGCTTTCTCTACATACTTAAAGAAAGATGCGAGCAACTGGTATAGTTGACTGAAACCCAACTCCATCGAGTAGTTCCACAAACTTGGAAAAGAATTCGTCGCATATTTCGTGAACAGTCGACCCCAAAGGAAGCCCATCGACGCTCTTTTGGCTTTACGACAAGGAAAGGATGAAACGCTCTGGAAATTTATCGGTCGGTTCCGCACTGAGCTTCACCAAATCAAGAAACCCAACTTCGATATGGTCTGTGCCACGCCATTAGGGATCGTGACATGAAGGTATCCCTGAATGTTAACCCTCCTCGAGACCTCCAAGAACTCATGGCCACCGCAAACCGATATATCAACAATGAAGAGTCATTTGCCATGGAAAGAGATCTGGAGAACGCCCGAGGAAGTGAAAAATGGAAAGACGATTTTAGGGCGGGGCCGAGTCAGAAACAAGCACGACACAACGACCGACAGAGTCGTCCGGCCCCAATTCCCCAGTTCGAAAGGACCAATTACACTCCGCTAAAGACAACTGTGTCCAATATCCTGTATGAAATCCTCGACAGAGAGCCCTTACATTGGCCCGGAAGGATGAGGAACACGGGAAAAAAGAAAAATTCTGATAAGTACTGTCATTTCCACCAGGATCACGGACACACCACCGACAACTGCCACCAACTCAAAAACGAAGTTGAAAGGCTTGCGGGACTCGGTCGGGTTGACCG
Source organism: Tasmannia lanceolata (assembly GCF_043159265.1). Lineage (NCBI taxonomy): Eukaryota > Viridiplantae > Streptophyta > Magnoliopsida > Canellales > Winteraceae > Tasmannia > Tasmannia lanceolata. The sequence continues at coordinate 26,726,556 of NW_027518684.1, read as the reverse complement.
CTACCTCCAAAACCCCCCAAGAAATCAGCAGTGACCCAGATCTGAAATTCACCGACTAGTAGACGAATACAGTTACCTCGCTCGCCAACGCTCGCCTGGTCACCAAACAGAAAGCAGTCGCCGAAGAGCCTCAGACCAGGAAGAAGCACCAAAGATAACTGGAAACATCGATACCATTTACGGTGGTCCCTACGGAGGACAAATTAACTCTGTGGAAACCCCCTTGAAGAAACCAAGGCCAGACCCGACCGACAATGTTCCCATCACCTTTACGGAAGAGGACTACAGAAAGATAGAGCGGCCATCACCAACTTCAACGTAAGCAGGTTCCTAGTTGACACTGGAAGCTCTGTCAATGTTCTCCACCAAGATGCCTTCACCAAAATGCACATCAACAAAGATAGATTAGAACCCATCGACTAGTCCATCTTTGGATTCTCCGGAGGAGAGATCAAGGTGCGGGGGAATATTAAACTCCTCATGACGTTCGGAACTCACCCCGCCCAGCGAACCATCATGCAAACCTTCATGATATTCGCGTTCCTTCTACTTATAATGGGATCATTGAAAGACCAGCGCTGAACGAACTGGGGGCAGTGGTTTCCACTACCCACTTGAAAATGAAGTTCCCCACAAAACGCGGTGTTGGGGAAGTCAAAGGCGATCAGGAGAAGGCTCGTGTATGCTACGCCACCCTGTTGAAGAAGAAGAAAGCTGCCAAGGAAACGTTCTCCATCGGAGGCCCCGACCCGCGGGTCGAAGTAAAGCGAGGAGAACTGGTCGAGGAGCTCACGAAAATCCCTCTCTTTCCTGGGACTGAGGAACAGACCGTTCAAATAGGTTCCCTCCTTTCAAGTAAGTCCAAGTCCGACCATGTCGAATTCCTAAAAACTAACTCGGATGTCTTTGCCTGGTCTACTTCCGACATGCAGGGAATCCCCTCTGACATAGCGGTCCATAAATTGAACGTGGACCGAAACTCCAAGCTGATTAAGCAGAAGAAACACAATTTAGCCGTCGAGAGGAAGAAACACATCAAGGAAGAAGTGGACAAACTCCTTGATGCCAAGTTCATAAGGAAGATTTGTTACCCAGAGTGGCTCACCAATGTGGTGATGGTCAAGAAGTCTAACGGGAAATGGCGAATCTGTATAGACTTTACTGACCTCAACAAAGCATGCCCCAAGGATTGCTACCCGCTGCAGAGGATCGACCATCTCAATGATGCCACCGCCGGACATGAGATGTTAAGCTTCATGGACGCCATCTCCGACTACAACCAGATCCAGATGTACGGGCCCGATATTCTAAAAACCGCCTTCGTCACCGACCAAGGATTGTTTTGTTACGAGGTCATGCCCTTTGGCCTCAAGAACGCCGGCGCCACATACCAGCGTCTTGTCAATAAGATTTTCGCCGAGCAGATTGGAAGAAACATGGAAGTATACGTCGACGACATGCTCGTCAAGAGCCTCGAAGCCCGGGACCACATAGCTGACCTCGAAGAAGCCTTTGTTGTACTTCGCCGTAACGAAATGAAATCAAACCCCGCTAAATGCGCCTTTGGGGTTACGTCTGGAAAAGTTTTAGGCTTTATGGTCAATCAACGAGGAATTGAAGTGAATCCCGAAAAGATAAAAGCACTCCTTGAAATGTCTCCTCCGAAAGAAGTTAGAGAAATTCAAAGACTCACGGGTTGGATCGCGGCCCTCAGCAGATTTATGTCTAAGTCCGCAGAAAGATGCTCACCTTTCTTCAAGACACTGAGGAATGTTAAGGATTTTCAGTGGACAGAGGAATGTCAGACAGCCTTCGACCAGCTGAAGGCGAACCTCCAAACTCCTCTGTTACTCTCCAAGTCAGTACCGGGTGAAGATTTGTACATGTACCTGGCCATTGGACCCGCCGCGGTAAGCTCTGTACTTATGCGGCAAGAAGAAAAGAAGGAGCACCCCATTTATTATGTCAGTAGAGTACTTTATGATGCAGGGACTCGGTATCAAGAGATTGAGAAATTCGCCTTTGCGGCTGTCACCTCCGCGAGAAAACTCTGCCCGTATTTCCAAGCTCACCCAATCACGGTCCTCATCGACCAACCCCTACAGAAAATTCCGCAGAAACCCAACACCTCTAGGCGACTGATCAACTGGGTGATTGAGTTGGGAGAGTTCGACATTCAGATAAAACCACGCCCAGTGATCAAGTCTCAAGTACTGGCAGATTTTATAGTTGAGCGTACGGTGCCGACAAATGAGCCTGAAGAACTAGCCAACTCGAACGAAGAATCAGCCCCAGACCCACCGACCTAGGATCCACTTTGGATGTTGTACATCGATGGTTCCGCCACCGTTGGGGGCAGTGGTGCTAGATTAGTTTTGACGGGGCCGGATAACTTCCTCACAGAGGACGCCTTGAAGCTAGACTTGAAGGCCTCCAACAATGAAGCAGAGTATGACCCTCTGATTGCTGGAATAGTGCTCGCCACTAAATTGCATGCTAACCGTGTCAGAGCCCATAGTGACTCACAACTGGTAGTGGGACAAGTCAACAGTTTCAGTGAAGCGAAGGAGGAGCGGATGCTTAAATACCTAGAAAAGGGCGGAGCGAGATCTCTGCCTTTGACGTATTCTAGATAGTACAAATCCCCCGAACTATGAATGCCAAGGCTAATGCCCTCTCCAAAACGGCATCATCCGGAATCGTCGAACCAGGAAACGTCTACACGGAAATCCTATCCCGACCCAGCATCGAAAGGGAAGAAATCCCACAAATCGAAGAAGAGCCCAGTTGGATGGACCCAATAATACAATACTTGAAATACGACGCTCTACCCCCGGATAGGAAAGAAGCTCGGCGTCTGATTGCCAAAGCCGCTCACTACATCTTTGATGGGCAAACGTTGTATAAGCAGTCCTTCTCTTGGCCACTGTTGAAATGTCTCCAACCCTCAGCCGCAGAACTTGCAATGAGGGAGGTCCACGAAGGGATCTGTGGTGATCACTCAGGGGAAAAAGTCCTAGCCCACAAGATCCTCCGCCGAGGCTTCTTCTGGCCAACTCTCCAACAAGATGCTTCAGATTTCATCAGGAAATGCGAACAGTGCCAGAAATTTGCTACAGTGCCTTGCCTTCCTGCGGTCCCCTACAAACCCATCTCCAATCCCGTCCCGTTTGCAATGTGGGGGATGGACTTGTTGGGACCTTTCCCAAATTCAACCAAAGGACATCGAATGATGTATGTGGCTATTTACTTTTCACCAAGTGGGTTGAAGCCAAGGCAGTGAAGAAAGTCACCTCTAAGGAAATAGAGAACTTCATTTACCATGATATCGTTTGCAAATTTGGAATACCATGGGTCCTAGTAACTGACAATGAGACTCAGTTCGCAAGCAGACAATCCAAGGATTTCTGTAGAAAACTCGGTATTGAGCAAAGGTTCACGTCGGTTGGTCATCCCCAAGCCAACGGACAAGTTGAGGTGACCAACGGGACACTCTTATAGGGATTGAAGAAACGAGTGGAAAACACTAGAGGCTTATGAGCTGAAGAATTACTGAATCTACTCTGGGCTTACAGAACTACCCCCAGGACAGCAATGAGAGAATCGCCATTCAACCTCACCTTCGGTGTGGGCGCTGTCATACCAGTAGAAATCAGAGCCCACTCTCCGAGGCTAGAAGCGTATAAGGAACGGGCCAACTCAAAACTCATGAGAAGCAGCCTTGACCTCGTTGAAGAGACTCACGAAAAAGCCAAGGTTCGAATGGTAGCGTATCAACAGAGGGTCGCCTGATATTACAACTCCAAGATGAAGGAGAGGGCAGTCAGAACAAGCGATCTAGTCTTATGCAGAGCCGAAGTATCGAACCCTCGTAACATGGGAAAGCTAGCTCCCACCTGGAAAGGACCCTACCGCATCTCCCGTACCCTCCGTCCAGGCTCGTATCAGCTGGAAAGTCTAGAAGGTGACACTATTCCCCGTGCATGGCACATGTCCAATCTGAAGAAATTCTATAAGTAGGCAAGAATGTAATCTTTTCTTTTCTGTCTGATTATAATAAATCTACGTGTTTGTCTTTGTCTTTTGGTCTTGCAGACATGTAACCGTCACTTCAAATAATGAAATCTCCTTTTCGATTCTCCACTCGTTGAGCAATTACTCCTCAAAATTTAATAAATCTCCAGGCCGGACGAACCGGCAGTTAACCTATGTAAAGAAGTTAACACCCAGAGGATGGGCCTCCAAGCCATTCGAATAAAAGGGTTCCCAGAGATGATACGAGCGTGACCGAGTCTGATCCCCCAGAAATCACCACAAAACATCATGGGTAAAAGTCCAGTTCTAAGTCAAGGCGAGCGGGTCTGTTAGCTTCGAATTGATCACTTGAGAGAACAACGGCCGACTTACTAGAGCAAAGGTGAGACAAAAAACCGACGCCCGAGAGGCTCGGTAGAGGGTCTACCATCTCCAAAAATCTCCAACGAAAGGTGAGACAAAAAACCGACGCCCCTTGAGGCTCGGTAAAGGGTTTACCTCAACCAAATTCTCCAACGAAAGGTGAGACCAAAAACCGATGCCTCGAGAGGCTCGGTAGAGGGTCTACCATCTACAAAAATCTCCAACGAAAGGTGAGACAAAAAACCGATGCCCCTTGAGGCTCGGTAAAGGGTCTACCTCTGCCAAAATCTCCAACGAAAGGTGAGACCAAAAACCGACGCCCCTTGAGGCTCGATAAAGGGTCTACCTCCACCAAATTCTCCAATGAAAGGTGAGACAAAAAACCGACGCCCCGAGACGCTCGGTAGAGGGTCTACCATCTCAAAAAATCTCCAATGAAAGGTGGGACCAAAAACCGACGCCCCTTGAGGCTCGGTAAAGGCTACCTTTGCCAAGTTTTCCAAAGAAAGGTAGGACAAAAAACTGACGCCCCGAGAGGCTTGATAGAGGGTCTATCATCTCCAAAAATCTCCGACGGAAAGCTACACTCTAATATTGACGTCCTATGAGGCTAGGTAGGGTGTCAACTCTCTCCAATCACACTAAATTCTCCGATATTAAGTATGGCCATCACGAAGACTTGTTAAAGCAACAAGTACAACAAGAGGCATACACATAGCACAAACCAAAAATTTCTCATTGATGCTACCATAAATAAGTTCATTACATAATGAGGTCTACAAAGATTACAAAAAGAAATCAAAAGGGCCCGGCCCTCAAACATCCTTCTCTAAATTTTCTCCCACCAGGAGCTCAACAACGGATGGCGCAGAAGATTCCTCTTTAGAAGTCGCGACCATAGGGTCAACATTGTCCAGTTCAGTCACTTTGGAATCTTCTCCTTCAAATAGTTTGATACCGGGCGGTCCCTTCAGTTTTTCGATCGGGAATTTAGAGTCCAACAATCAACAAACCCCTTAGCTTCATAATACAGGGCGTACAGGGCCATGTCCGTCTCATAGTCCAGGGACAACTTAAAGTTCGCTATCGCCTTGGCCCGAATCTCCTCCTCTTGCTGGGCCTCCTCAGTCAGCTTTTCCTCAAGGCTCGCGTAGACCTCTCTTTCCTTTTCAAGTTCGTCCTTGGTCTTCTAAAGTTAGGCATAGGTGGCAGCATGGAGTTCCCCAACGTTCGCCAAGGACTCCTCAAACACTTTCCTATCCTTCGCTTGCATCTCCGCAAAGTTCTTCACCTGTTTGGACGCCTGGGCAGGAAGACTGATATTTCTCCATGCGCCCCGAGGAATAGGAGCAAATATCAGATAACTGCGAACACAAAAAGAAAAAGTGAATTTCTTCAGTCCTTGAGAAACATCAAAAACTAAAAGGAAGTTATGCACCTTCTTGGCAAGAGCGACCATGTCCCGGCCTAGAGCGTGGTGCGAACACTTCTCCATTTCTGCCAAATCATTCGGAAGGATGCTCGACATCGACATCGCCATCTCCACTACCACCCTCGGATTATGGAGGGCCGAATCTTCAATGCCAACTTTCCAACCAGGAGTATAGCAGGGCCCTTGTTGAAGTGCCTGCTCCTTCACAAGGGTTACCAGACGAAAAAGAACCCGAGTCCCCTCACAACCCTCTATAGGGATGAACTCCGAGGGTGCAACAGGGGCTTTGCCCTTGGAGCCCTGGCCCTCCAAAGATCTGCCCTTTTTACTTGGACTCTTTTTGGCAAATCTATCTGCCGTTTCCCATGCATGTCCTTCTCTGAAGGTTGAGAAGTAGACACCACCTCCTTGGGTTTAACGGCCGGGACCGCTCCCTGCCTTGCCTTGCTCGCCTGCCGGCTAATGGCCTTTTCCTCTTTCGCCTTGGCCACTCTCTTGGTTCTCTCCTCCAAGGCCCTTTCCATTGCTGAGGCAGAGATATTCGTGCCCGAACCTTGCACTGTCATCCCTACAACAAAAGAAGAAAACATCTTACACTAGAACACAAGGAGAAAGCGAACAAGAAAGCTTGAGACATGAAGGGAAAAAAGAGCAGAAAAGCGAGTCACCAGCTTGACCCTCTCTGACACTTGTCTCTTCGTCCTTATCGTCTTCCTCTCCACCACCCTGAACCTCCTCATCCGAGTCTAGTACTACATTACTCAAACCAAACTTAACTAGTACCCGTTCAGACTCGAACTCTTGAACGTCGCACCGCACTTTCCCTATTTCTATCCCCCTGCCCACGACATCATTAAACACCAGTTTGCCGAGATTCCCTAAGTCAAGTTTCAACCCTATCCTTTCGTCGTTAGTCTCCCGCCAATCGAAGGGGAACCTCCAACCAGCTAACTGAGGAGGCTTAACGAAGAAAAATTCATTCTTCCACTGTTTGATAGAAGACGGAGCCCCGGTAGCGATCATCAACGTCCGTCGCTGACCCACATCCACCCAACAGCCGCTCTTATGAATGAGGAAACACTTCCGGATCACGTCTAGAGACAGCGGGGCCTTCACCGTTTTACTTTTGGCCATGTAGGCCACAAGACTCCTCCATCCGTTGAGATAAATCTGAGACGAGGCCAAACTGAAGAAATCAAAGAAATCTATCAAGATGGGATGAAGAGGGAATAGGACGCCCGCCTCCATGACCTCCCTGTAAAAGGTTGTCTCCCCCTCCACGTTGCTACAGCAGGCCCGCTCGTCGGAAGTTGGGAGCCGAACGTGATAATCCTTCGGAATATGGAACTTCTCTCATAAGTGTGTAAGGTCTGAAGGTTTGAGTACGCCAGTCGAACCCATGACTTCTTTAGGCCTATAGGCCACCCCATGGGGCGCCGGAGGCTCATGAAGCTCCGCAGACTCCTAAGCGAGCATCCTGGCATGAACTTCCATCGGTTCTGAACGTGAGTTGCTCTTGTCCGCCGATAGTGCTGCAATCACGGGGGCATCGCTCGACACCGACTCTGCTGCCTACGGGGGTTCTATGGGAAGGATTGAATCCACCACCTTCCTTGGACGCGGTGCTATCTTCTTTTGAGAACCCCCTCTTTTCTCGATCGCCAAGAAATCACCGATTTTCTTAGCCCTAATCTTGCGCTTCCTCGCCGGCGATTGCATCGGTGTGCTCACTACTTTATCCTCCGGTTGAATATGGGGGGAAGAAGAAGATTCATCCATTCCTCCATGTTTCAGGGACAAATTTTGCGAGTCGGTGTTCTCCGACATGATTATTCAAAATAAAATTAAATGCAAGGTCGAAATAAGAAACACACCGGAGTGAAAGAAGAAAATCGCCGGAGGACTCACCAGAGAAGACGAACCAATGCCGGAATTCCCGCTGGAAAAGGAGAGAATCCGACCGGAAAACTCGGAACTTTGCAAAACTTCGGTGAAAGCAAGGAAGCGACGAACAAGAGAAAGTTTTGGCAAGAAAAGGAGAAATGATTCACCGGGAAACGTAGAAAAAACCGCACGAGCAAGGGAAGGCGAAGAGGAAGAAGAAGAGAAAAAGAGGAATAAAGATAAAAATGAAATGGATGGGATTTTATAGGCCCGCGCGTGGGAAACCCAAAACTTGTGTCTCACTGACATCGACCGCCACGTGGCACCCCGTAACTCACGCACGGTGATTAAGACCATAAATGGGCCGTTCTGTCATCATTACTTGAAGCGCCAAACCGCCGTTACGACGAAATCGAAGAGTCACGACCCTCCCACGTGTCCCCTCAAGAGACCTCCTCGAAACACGTTGGTTCACACTCCAAGGCAAGATATCATTCGGCACTGACAATCATCTAAAAACACCCAAAGAGTATGACACACGCATATTATGCAGGACCAAAGCTCGTGAAACGACGATGTCAAAGTCATGAGAATATCGGGACCGAATGATAGACAACAAACCTCATATTATAACTCTCCAACTAGACGTTTGCATCACTCAGTACATAACTACTCTAAAACTACTATGAAGACAATTAAGGTTGCGCGAAACAGTCTTTTATTCACACGTAAAGAACCTGGGCCTCTAGGCTGGTTACAGAAAAACAGAAACAAATCTAAAATGCTTGACACTCCACTAAGCTACAGCTAATTACAAAGATCAAAAGAAATCTACTGCGCCTAAGGTTCCACCGAGCTTCGCCTAAAGTTGAACCTCACCATCTCCACCCAGCTCCCTCATGCCACGGCACCCACTTGGCACAATCTTCTTTGCTCCGGAAGGAAGCTTGATCCTTGTGGTTCCGTTATCAAGGTTGTGGCTAGCAACAGTGGCTGTCACTCTGCCGGGTCCTCCTCAGGGTCTTTTTCAAGATCCTCTTCCAACGGACCTTCCTCTGACCTTCGTATCGCCTTCAGATGCCCCTTGTAACTAGGCCTTTAGAGCTTCGTTCTCCTCTTCCAGCTCCCCCACTCTGGCCCTCAGTCAAAGAACCTTCGCACCCAATTGGAGGAGTTGATCCGCCAACCTGCGTCCCCTCTCCATCGCGTGCTTCAAAGACCGTTTGTAGTTAGCGGCGAAGCTGGGGACGTCACCAGGAGCAAGGCTACTCCCAGCGAGTGAAGAACCCGAACTGCCACTGGGCTCAACCTTTCGCTTCTTCTCGTTTTGGAAACCGCGACTTGCCTCCCTCTCTCCAACTGCCAGGGAAGCCTCCGACAGGATCATCGCCATCGGAGTCACCATTTCTGGCGATCCAGACTCCATCGTCGGCGCCCTTTTCACCCTTTGTTACCCTCGTGTTCTCCGGGCCACCGGCTCTCCGACACGGATCGGTTGCTCTTCGTCTCCATCCGACGGTGAATTCACTTCCACCACCAGAACCTCCACCGCCATCTGATCTCTGACAAACTCTTGAGACATTCCCAGTGCGAGAAAAACACCAAGGAGGGAGAAAGAAGAAGGAAAAGGAAAGAGAAAAAGGGATGTGGATGATGACGAATAATTACCCCCTCGTCCCTCTTATAGATCTCGCGTGGGCAGGAAAATCGAGACGGGATTCAATAATCCCACCAGTTTTCAAAATCACATTGAAGCGGGAATTAATGGTCCCACCCATTTTTTAGGTTGTCGCTTGGGAAAACCGGGCAGGAATTTAACTTATTTGCCGCTTCTCGAAGTTCATAATGATACAAATGAATAAAAGTTCCGCGGGAAAACACGCCACAAGGAGCCATCCCATCGGAATCCGCCCCCATCAAGTGACATGACATATCGAATTCACCTGCCAATTCCCGCCAAGGACGCTTCAACTCCGCCATTGTCAAAGAGTCTGCATCGGTCCACCGCTCAAAAATTTAGCTACTTCCTTGACCCTTACAAAGGGACAAGAAAGTAGGGGGCAGTATGTTAGGGGTAAAATCGATATACACGGTACCGATTCTCAAAACCGTTCCCCGCTACTCGACCGGGTCAAGTCAAGTGCCACGAACAACGCCCGTTATCTCATGCCAAAACGTCCACAACATTCCCCCTTGTTCTGTATCGAACATCAAGAGATGCCAGTTATGATTGCGGGAATCTCGCCATTATGTAACCAATCCAGACAACCGTTACACGTAAGGCGCTGTATTCAAATTCAAAACATCCCTCCTAGGCCACCGTCCAAGATCTCCACCCGGAATCACAGGAAATTATATCTCCACGATCTTATCCTCCATCCATCATGCCCCACGTGGGCTAAATCAAAGGCTTAATTATTATCTTCAAGATCATGGGCCTCCTCTCCTATAAATAGGTCTATGCACTCAAGCAACGACAATCAGAAATCAATTCTCCTTATCCTCCTTTGGTCTAGTAACTTATCTTGGCCCTCCCCCCTATCCATCGTCCATTGTATGTGATTGGCTATCTCAGACTTGAGTGTCGAAGTGGCCGTCCAGAGCCACAACTCCGGGCCTGCTGACGCTTTTTCTGTGAGCGCAGGATTACAGGTTCTGTCAGGTTAGTACGTGCATTCAGATTTCGGGCGTCATCACCTAGCATGAGTGGGGGCCGCCATTTTACACCTCATGTTTTCATTGTTTTGATTTCTTGTGCCCACCATCTCCACACTAGCCATGCAGAGGGTGAGGCCCACCAATTTTCAACTCATGTTATTGATGGTATGTGCCACCCTTCACACCTCATGTTTTTTACGGGATGGGGACCTCAAGTTGAGTCCCACAATGTCTACCCAAATCTATGGATTAGGGTGGGGCCGCCATCTGCACCGCATGTCTTGATGGGGTGAGCCCCACCATTTTAGAGCCATGCGCATGGGCCTGAAATTCTAGTAATATATACTAAACATGTTTCTTTCCATTGATTTGAAAACCTTTTCCATTACAAGAATATTTAGAAAACTTTTTTGAATGATTATAGCCGTGTAAAAGCTGAGCCTCTGAAATAGGTTTCCGTGAGGTTGACTGGCAAATCCCCTAACAATGCAGGGAATTTTATGGCCTTGGAAAGTATCAGTCAGCCAATGTGACCAATTGGTAGAAGTTAGGATGATGCCCACATGGCCTCATTGGATTCGAAGGTGAGCAACAAACACTGTAATGGTATGAAAAACACTATCCTCCAACTCCATTTACTAGGCAATTTCGCAGAAAGCCAATTCACTGCTCACTTTTGCAAGAGAGAACATCCACCTCAGATGAGTTAAATGAACAAGACAATCGTTTCCTGCAAAAGTAAGCTGTGTAATGGCTTTCCGTGAAATTGCCTAGCCAATCCCCTCCAACAATGCATATAAGCAATAGAAAGGGTAACGATTATCTATCCTGAGAAAGTTGTACCATAATTCATTAGTCAAGTTGGATTTTAGCCTGTGCTAAAAATGAAAATATTTGAATCTTTGTGCAAGAGAAGGGAACGTTCGATTTGTTTGGGAAACCTCCAAATCCAAGGCTTTTGTAAGCAGTTTTAGGAGAACACTATCATGTCCCTTACGTCTTAAAATCACACAGTAACCTTTCTCTGCTTTGTTTTCACATTTGGTCCAAGTCCAATAGCAAATAAGTAAAATGCCAATTTAAATAAGATCTCAATGTTTTTTTAAATCATCCTAAGCAAAATTATAGTATAACTGTCTACAAGAAAACACTAGTGGTCTATCGAATACTAGTAACAGGAAAAGAATAAAAAAACATTTCAAGTCAAGTAAAGCTGTAAAGCTAAGCTCATGGCAGCTCAGAACTCAAACTCCCCAGTTGCCTGCAATGTTGGACATCAAAAGTTAGAAAATGAAAAGAAACCATTTAAGTCTTAGTCTCATCTGTCAAAAAACCATTAAAAATGAAACTAATCTTTTACAAATATGAGGAAAGATCCAGGTTATATAGTGTATAGAACGGATATTGTGTAAGAAGGGATTCAGAAATTTGCTGGTCAGTTTGATAGTAATAAGGAAAATGAAGGTCTGAACTCAGCAGTATAGTAGGTCCATTCATGATGATATTATTATTAATAATGGTAGAATAAACAAGATAATTGGAAAGAATATCATTATAGAGGCGAAGGCCCACCTTTGTGAAGAGAATATCCTTATTGTTCAAGTGCACTATTCCGTCCTTGAGGATACATCTCCATTTGCTCTTGGTTCTAGTTACCTGAGAAAGGCCATCAATTTTAGAGACACATAAATTTAAAAAGAAAATTAAGGGCATAGCTATAACATAGTCTGACTTAACTGCTGTAATGATCTCACTTAATTTGTGATCTATGACCCTAAGAGTGTGTTTGGTTGTGGCATGGTTTTAAATTTCAGTTTTGGCTAAATTTCGGACTCATCCGAAACCAAAATTTCAGCTGAAATCCCGAAATTTCGGGCGAAATTCCATACTCCCTATCGAAATGCCGTTTTTTTTTATGAAATTTCGACTGAAATTACTACTGCTGAAATTTTGGCAATTCCGTACAAAATTTTGTAACCGAATAAAAAATTAATATTTTATAGCAAATTTCGCCGAAATTTACCAAATTTCGTTGTTTTCGGTCCTCACCGAAATCCGAAATTTCATTCGAAATTTAAAACCATGGGTTGTGGATACACACACAAAACACACCATAAAACAACAAAAGATTTTTATTCAATTACCTTTTCAAATTGAGCTAATACCAAATGATTGGTATTGAGTTCTTCATCTTCCTGCCCCAGATCATCCAAATCTTCATCATCATCTTCGTTTAGAGGAGGCTCATCATCGTCCAATGCTTCGCTTTTTGTAGGTTTTGGGGTTCCCATGTTATGAGGAGTAAGCGGATTATGAGGAGTAAGCGGATCTGTAAGAAAAAAGGTTCTCAGTTACCCACCTCTCATCATGCCATTCCCAACTGTGTCATTTCAAAGTAATTGCAATCCAACTGTGTTAAGGAAAAACAAATATGTCCATCTAAAGCTTTACCGTAGTATGGTTGCACATTGTAGTCTCCATTGTTGACACCCTTTCCAATAATCAAAAATGAAAAAAACTCATCAGAAAATAGATCCATGTCAACTAATATAATATAAGCATCATTGGTCAATTCACTTACATTCTCATAAACATCATTGAAGCCATCTAGCTGTGGAATTGAACCAGCAGACTGCTTCATTTTAACCATTTCAGCAATCACAGCATCAGCATTAATTCTGTCTTGAAGCCTTAAACTGTGATGATGGGTCTCAGTATGTTCTTTATTTAAGAAGTTCCTTCCTAGAGGGACCTGAAATACGAGGGTGCGGCATTGTGTTATTTTATTAAAAAAAGTGTGTCATTGCATTTTTAAAATTCTCCTTCCAGAATTACAGGATAGTTAATTTAGGAAGTGGAAATATGTAAGTTTCCATGTAACTTGGACACTGACACAGTGCCAGACATAGCAATCATTGAAAACCTGATCACGAACGCATTCACACAGCTATTGATAATGTCGAAAGACTACAGATAATAATAACTGAACACAAAAGAAAGAGAAAAATAGGAGTATATCCACCAGAAAAGACCATGAAATGATAGGGTTATAATCAAGGCAGACTAACAGTGTAGGCCTTTTAAAAAAACAATGTAGGTCTTTCAGCAAGATAAAGAGGTAGGGTTCCTATCCATCCACACTAGAAAACTGACAAAAAAATAAAGAAAGAAAGGGAACAGTTTGCATAGGATTTCATTTCACTGATTCCAGCGGATTTTCCTAGCACCAGGTTGAGGTCATGAAAGTTAATATCGTTCCATCATATTTTGGTTTTCCGAGGTAGTATATGCTTCCAGAAAAACGAAAACCTTCTACTGCTCTGATCAACCAAATCAGAAATAAGGTAATATATTGTTTACCTCATGCTGTTAAGTAAAAACAAATACTCATCATCATCGGATATAAATCAACAGAGAAAAATTAGAAGTGGACTTTACAAGCTCCTCTGATGGATAAGAAATGCTCATTGTTTTCCGGGGACCAACCTCCTCTGGCATAACAAGCCTTCTATTTTAACTTTTCTGGTACGCCTGGCATGAGTGCATAACAAGTCTTGCACCATATTAAATACATCAGCACATTTGCCCCTCTGATGGATTTAAGCCTATAATATCCACATCCTTCACATTAGTTGGATTATTTAGTCATTAGGAGACTCCATGGATAGGACACTAGTATATAGTACTCGTTTGATCTTCCCAGCCATTTGCAAACTGGTGAATGTGGATGTAAATCCAAGGATAGTCAGTCTCCACCTGCACTTAACGCGTAGGATCACAATGTCAGCCAAGATGGCAATATAAATACCATTTTTTAAAGTTAAATTAAACTCAGAGTGCAGATTTCAACGAAAGCAAATGGATAGTCAACGGAGATCCTAGGCAAACTACCACGGTGACGGCATGAGAAGGTGCAAGGCACTCAATCCATCTCTTCAGAGAGTGTTTTCTAATAGACTAGAGTATGTTAGTAGTCTACTGAGTTACATGAGGATAGTCTAGTCTTTTCTCATATAGTGCAACCATAACCCTATTCATGTTTATATATATGTTAAGAGAGAGTCTGTCGGTAAGTTAAGTCCAACAGTTCTCCTTTTTCTCCTCCTTATTCTTTCCATCTCTCACTTTTTCATGGTATTAGAGCCTAGGGTTCTTACGTTCTCATCCTCGTCGTCTTCGTCTAATGAGGATCCGATGCGGGGTTTTGTGCCAGTATCCTCTTCTTCCTCTGTGGCTTTTCGATGAGGGTTTTCTCAAATCAATTTGTGTTTTTGTTTGGCCATGTCTTCATCGATTGGGCTTGTGCTCTACTCTAGGAGGGTCGGTTTGGTGGTATGCAGATCCCCTATCAGTCGTGGAGCATTTTCATTTGGTTTAGATGGGTTCCTACCCATTTCTAGGTTCGGCCTGTTTGGCTCCATAATTCTCTTTATTTGGTCGGTGAAGGTTGGAGAAGGGAGGTTGTAGGTTGATTGTTGCTCTCATGCCTTTGTACTGACTGGGTGTGCTAAGGGGCCGTGAGGCTATTCTACTGTGGCTGGTTGGTTTGGATTGGCTGCCCTCGTCGTGTATGCTTGTTTCTCTTACCGGCTGTTGCTATAGTTGTAGTATTTTGGTAGTATTACCTGCTGGTTGCTGGTTGTAGGGGCTGCTGCTGTTTGATTGTTGTTGGTTGAATGTGGGACTGCTTGTTGGTTGTTTATTGTTGGAATTCGTGATTAGAATGAGTATTGTCTTACCATGGCTTCTTTGAAGCCTTCATTATACATGTCGACTTTGCAAATGCCTTCCATTAAGCTCAATGGAAGTAATTACCTAGCGTGGTCAAGAGCAATTGAGATTTTTCTAGAGGCCAAAGAAAAACCTCAATATATTGTTGGTTGGTATTTTACGATCGCCCAGAACTCCTGAAGCATGCTTCCACTTCAACCAACCTGCTCTTATTCTGTGGTTAACATCCTATTCAATCTCTCCTTCCACTTCAACAAACCACCATAAATTCAAGGACGGGATCTCTGGTCAGATTAGAAGATAGAATTAAAGTACTTGACTAATTAAAAATTTTGTTCATTAAATGAAGATTCTTGTGACCTTTTCAAAACAAAAAGATTATTTCTTCCCCCATATCCCTTTTGGCTTCAAATTCCTACATGTTAGCATTCAACTTGCTCATTAGATTTCCTACATCTAAAAGAAGCAGTGGGATGGAAGAAGCAAGAGTTACAATCACCCATCGTGAGCATAAAGCCCTAGAACGTTGTCTCCAAAATATCAACTCTTGTTCATTATTTCTTAACCACAAATTCTTTAATTTATTTCGAGAGGCGTGGTCAGCTTCATGTAGAGGGGAGTCTTCCTCTAGTCGGCCATCCTCATTTATCTTCATCTTGCTCTGCTTTTCCTTTTTTTCCAGAATGCTTACTCTGGGATTTATTCCATTTGCAGATCTCTCCTATTAAGGCTTGCAGCTTATGTAAGAGATGCATCCCAAGGCTGCTCTTAAACTGGATAGAAGAGAACCAATTATGGACAAAAAGTTTGAATAAGGGTGTGTATGTCATACTTGTTCAAACACAATAGAATCAGGGCACCTCAGATCATTTTCTGTGTCCAATAGGATAGGGACATGGTACCAAATCAGACGGGGAAAGGTTCTATAGTTGGAACGAGGAAACAATTCTTCCCAATTCGAGGAGAGCGGAAATCTATAAGGTGACATAAAATAGGGTTGGAGATCTGCAAATGGGAGCAGATAGAAGAGGCACTGTATTTTTCTTCCAGCCAACGACCATAGAGAGCAAGTTTCGCTACCAAGTGTCTAATGAGGAAACAATTCTTCATGGGAGCAGATAGAAGAGGCACTATAAAAGACCATCTCCTTCACTATCTCTTCTTTATCCTGCGTTATCTGAACACCCACCCTGAAGAGTGCTAATTCGATTCCCTCTTCTTCTCGCACTAGCTATCCCATGGAAATATGTTGTATTCTTATCTCCCCTGCCTCCAGGAAATCTCTTTCTGCACCACCAGGCACTTATGTTATCCCCTTCAAACCCCCAGCTCTTCCACCTCCAACAAACTGGCTTGACCCTCCTCATCTGCCTTTGATATTTCCTTAATTCTAAATATCAGTCATTCCTTTCTCTCGCTCCTTTTTTCTGTTTTTGCTGGTTCCATTCCTTAAACTTGTTTTTTTCATAAAAACGTGTATTTCCAAATGCAACATCCGTTAGGCCTAAGGGAATTTCATTCCACCATCCTCCCAACCTCACCTCCATCTGAGTTTCCCTCCAACCAAGTGAGTTCAAACCTAAAAGGTGAGTGTGCCCATGACTCAAGCCTAGGGTCCAGTAAATATAGGTCCACATTCCACTTTGTTTTGAAGATCCACTTCGAAGTGAGTGGAAGATTCCAAAATGTGCTTTCAGTAATCTTCGGGTCATTCCACCTTAACCGAACCTTAAGGGATCCTTCCACTTGAACCGAATGCTGCCGGGATCTTCTTGGAAATGGGAAGATCTAGGATAGGCGGCCAACCTCCTGGAGAGAGCGATGTGCATGCACCAGGTGAGTAGGGATGCAGCTCCATGGACCGCTCGTCAATCATTTTTTTCTTCCTTATTGTAGAACTGTTGAAGTGGTAGATCTTCTTGTAACATTTCACTTTGGTTATTCTGAATTGTGTCATTGATAGAGTGCATTACAACTTCCCGTATGTTGCTGGTTTCTTTCAGTCCTCCCACCGCGTTGGCACGTCTCAGAGCAGACAAAGCATGCCCAAGCACCCCAGTAAGCAAACTTCTCCTCTCCGACCTCCATAGTAGAGTCACTTCAGGCTCACTTACAAAAAAATCAAAAACACTAATCTAGAAGCCTAACCGTAGCAGGTGTCGAGACCCTTCTAACTAGATTGGGTTCAAAACAAAACGTGAATAGAGTAGTACCTTCACCCGTTGTTGTCTCGGGATCTTGAGTCCTCTATTGCATATCCTTGACTTGTTTAGTAGAGTGAGAGTCAGAAACATCCGAATAACCAAGATCCGAATCGGCAGCCTCCGAAGAAGCTGAGCCTATTGAGTTGATCCAGACCCTCATGCAGCTTTTCCAGTCTAGTAGGGAATGGATCCATGCGAAAAAGCCTTTAGTTTAGACTCGACCAAAGTCCGTCAGTTGCACGTACTCTTAACGTTTTGTTTTGAACCCAATCCAGTTAGAAGGGTCTCGACGCCCGCTACGGTCAGGCTCGCACGTGATGCTAAGCCCTTGCCCGTATCCTACCCCTCCAACAAAGAAAGGAAAGGCTCTTCCTAGCTGATCGAACATATCCGCAATGAGAGGGATTGAGTACATGTTCTTGATCGTTACCTTGTTGAGGGCTCTATCGTCGATGCAAAGTCGAAGACTACTCGCTTTCCTTATGTAGCTATTTCCCTACGACGATGGTAGGATATCCGGAGTATAGTGAAAGTGGAAGGGCTGGCTTACTTGAAACTGGTACCAGAGAACGTATGCACCAATATGTTTTAATGGGCCGATCTTCGCTCAAGTGGAAGCTTCAGCAATAGCATCAGTAACGACCGGAGTAGAGGCAGATCCAGAGATGGGAACAGCGGTTCGAGCTCCCAGCTTTCAAAGGATAGTTTTGGAAGAGAATGCATTGGGAATGGTGATGCCGGAAGATATGGACTTGGAGACGGGGAGTACGCAGCCGAACAACCGCAGGGGCTTCCAGCAGTGATAGCTGAACTAACCAAATGGGCCGCCCAAAACCTGGATCTGACATTGAAATCGGAAATCAACGTCGGATCCCGGCTATCCGAAAAACACTGCTATAATGATTTTCACGGGTAGATCAATGGAATCCATTCCTTCTTATGAGATATCACTTTTTTATTTCCTTTGTAACCTCCTTTCTTTCATCCGCAGACTGATTCCAGGGATGATAGCCGGATTGAGCTGCCATGGTCAGCCCAACAACAAATGACATGCATCCATGGGCGACCCACATCACACCACACCTGCATACTGATGTTCCGGTGTTACGATTTGATTCGAAGCAAACCTGCTCCGCTTCCAATAATGGAGAGGTCGGTTAGGTCTACAATTGACGTAGTAAGTATTCTAATTGGTCTAGGGCATATCAGTGGTGAACCCTACCTTTATTTATTGGGATTTTCTATCGATCAACCGGGTGGGTTGTCTTTTTGGTTGAAATGGGATGGTGTTCAAACTCCCGAGCGACGGCCCTTCCACTCGGCACCGTCGGATCACTAAGGCCGACTTTCGTCCCTGCTCGACGGGTGGGTCTTGCAGTCAAGCTCCCTTCTGCCTTTGCACTCGAGGGCCAATCTCCGTCCGGCCCGAGGAAACCTTTGCACGCCTCCGTTACCTTTTGGGTGGACAATTAGCTAGATCAGCAGGTGCTGTAGCGAAACTGATTGCAAAAGAGGGTAAATCGGCGATAAATAGATATATATATAGAGAGAGAAAGAGATCGGGATAAATATGATATGGGAAAAAAAATAAATCCACTTGGTTTCCGACTTGGTGCAAACCAAAGTCATCGTTCCCTTTGGTTCGCACAACCCAAAAAGTCTAGACTGCGAGCCGTCCCCTTTCTGACTGGTCCACTGTAGAAAGATCTGAGACATTTCAATATTCGTTTTCTGACCTAGACCCCTCACCTTATACGAAAAGGCCGTTCGGTCCCTCGCCCGGGGACCTCACTTGCACACACGACTCTCGAACGCTCAAACGCAAGCACGGAGTAAGAGGGCAGAGCTGATTCATCAAGCTGTTCTTGTAAGGCTTCCCATTGTCCATGGTGATGAAGCGAGGGATGCCATATCTGAAGATAATGTTGGTCTTGAGGAAATGGTGAGAACAGACTGCTTGCTATTGGCTGCGTTGCCTATCTATTCTATTTTGGTCGGCTTGGAGACATCAGAGGAAGACCATCATCTCTATCCGGATACGATCATAGCTTCATTCATTCGTTGAGCCTTGGGGATAACCATTAGCATTGAGAGCAATCACCACACCACCTCTATCATACATACATATACAATGAGGAAAAGTACAATATGGAAATATGAGTATAGACACTAAGAATGGTACATAAACATATCTTAACACTAACCACATCCCTAAGTTTCAGAATTTATCTCCAGCTCCCAAAGCAGTCATGGGGAGGATTAACATCTCAAAAACTTCTACCCTTCTATCAATCCGACTATCTTGCTTCTCCCGCAAACTATCTGGGTCATGTCATCGACTAGTGCGAACCCTAAGTCAAAGCTTGGGGTACCTACACCCTTCCATTCATTGGAGGGCTAAGTCCTGTGTTACCAAGAAGCATCCCTATCGTCAGCTACCTATGCCTTACCACTTCGCTATGTTAGAGCGCGATCAATTGCAGTTTCAACATAAAGAAAGCTAGCTCTAATATTGACGATTGAAACCAAATCCCAATGGTTACGTCCACCTGGGAAAATAAGAACGAAATCGATTAGGTGGGGGAGTGTCACGGGGACGCGGTTGGAATGAAAAACGGAAGTGCTCTCCTCGATTTCACAGAGAATTGGGTGGTCGATTTCATCACAAGCAAATAAGTGCCTTTTTCGCTCTTTCCAATACGTTTTGGTTGGCACTGAACCGATGAACCAGATGCATATGGGGTCTTTCCAAAGGAATTCTAAAAAAAATAGCACATTAGCTATTCTTCCTCTTCATCATTTCTATCACCTATCGATTGGTGGAAGCCAGTCCATGAAGATTCTCCCTTTTCTTACGTGCAATTCCCCTCTTTCGGTAAGCATCCAGTATCTCAGCAAATGAACATAGCGGCATGTCCGGACAGCACTGGGTAGCTAGCCTGCCCTGCCTTCGAGGGCATGTGGGAGACGTTGACAATTGAGTAGATACAGTGGGGTACGAGGTTTCATGGTAGAGAAGCAATGTGGTAACAATGCTTGGTAACGAGTTAGGCCAACGACCACACGGAGAGATCTCTATACCAAGTCATGAGCGATAGCGAAGCCAAGCCGCCGCCTATAGGCGAAGGGACGAAAGCCCGGCGAAATCGATGGTTTTTGGAATTCGAAATCAGCAAGTGTTTTCACACCATTGACCGACGTAGAAAACCTTCAACAGATTTACAGTCTGCCGCTTTTGACCACTCGATCACTCTCCCCTTCCCGGGCCGAGGCCCCCCGCCAAATGGGTTCCTGAATAAGGAGCCTTTTTTTTTTGCGGCATGCTCCTCAGAATTACGGATTCGCAGGGGGTTGTTCGCCCTAGTAGTCAATCAAGATGGGTGCCGGGCATTCAAAGAAGGCCCGGCCCCTTCTTCTTCTCGGCAGCAAACGGGTGGGCTCTGCTCTAAACTTACTCGGATAGGGGCCCTCCATTAATCAAGCGGAATGGCTGGAGCTGGGCTAGAGAAGGCCGGATTTAATGGTGAAAGGGCCGGATCTAGTTAGGTTGATAAAGAAAATGGATGGGGGAGTTGTTGGAGGCTATGGAAGGGGCCGATGTAAGGACAAGGGTGTTCGGTTTCAGGGGAAAATGAGGAGGTTGGATATGGAGGTAAGGGAGGTTGTGGATAGCGGCAATGAACCTTGTAGGGTTAAAGGTTTGACGGAGGAGGAAGAGGAGGGGAGTTTTAGGGTTGTTAAGGTTGATTGGGGAAGGAGGTGGGGGAGTAGTATAGTCTTTAGGGTTACGGTTTAAGGTTAGGGCTAGGAGTATACTTTTGGATGGGATGATTTTTGGGTTAGTGGAAGTAGGTTTTGGAGAAGATGGTGGAAGAATTTAATATATTTTTAATGGGGAGCCGTCGGTGTTTGGTGGTGGTTCGAGGTGGACGCCGCCTGAGATCAGATGATGATGTTGGGTGGTTGGCTATCGTGCACGGTAAGGGGCGCACAATAGCTCTGGGTCTTTGAGCGAGATTTTTGAAAATCAAATTTGCTAGCGGATGGCAGTGGAGAAATTTGTGTGACGTGGCATGTCATGATCTTGACTTGGGGGTCCCACAAATGCTGGATTCGATTCAATAGAGGCTATTGGGTAATGTAAGGGGTAATGGGTTTTTCTTTTGGGCCAAGGAGAATGCTCCTCGGCAATTCATACTATGTAAATCTTGTGGGACTACTGGTCCCCATTGTAATTTTGCTGGTATAAATATATTTGTCAATTTTTTTAAAAAAAGGGGTTGTGCTATCTGGCATACATCCAACAGGGACTAGCCACCGATGACAATTGAGGAATCTGTCAATCCTACTCCTACTAGAGATTCTTGCCCAGGTATATTGAGCTCCACTCAAAGGGAGATCAAAGAGCTCGTTTCTACCTATAAAGTCTGAGAAAGCTTAAATATACTGCCTTATTCTTGTGCACACCGCTCTTTTCTCTACCCTTCTAATTTCAATGGAACCCACCCTACACAACACAGGTAGGACCACTTACCTCTCAATTCATCCAACTCTGCCCATAAAAACCGTCGCTCTACTCACTGAATTGGCTCATACACCCGTGTAGGCCCAAATAGATCGGTCATCTTGACTACAATGAACAAAGAGAACCTTCCCCTGAAACTATCAACAATGTCTAATACTACAGTATCTCATGTTATTAGAACTCCTCCAGCTGAAGTCTTTGGGGATGGGAATCCAGAGGAGGCTACTGGAAAGAAAAATCAAAAGAAAGCGGAAATGAGCTGCACGGGAAGGACCCCCAAACCCTTCCCATTCAACGAAACTGTTTTGAAACCTGGGAAGGGTGGATCTCCCTCACAGGCCCCACCGCCCGTGTGAAGTCCTCGGTTAAGAGGACGGTAAAGCCATTGGGAGTTCCAGTTCCCGCTCCTAATGAAGCTAGGGTTTTGGAATATTAGGGGATTGGGGGAAGAGAGGAAAATTCAGGCGGTGAAGGACTTAGTCTATCAACGAAAGCTAGATTTGGTGGCAGTTGTTGAATCCAAGATAACGAGGGTAACGGATAACATCATCAATAAAATATGGGGAAGAAACCATCAGTAATGGGTTGCAAAAGAAGCGGTGGGATCGGCAGGAGGGATTATCGTAATCTGGAAAGAAGGAAAATTCCTTAGGGAAGAAGTACAAATGGGGAGATTCTCGATCTCAGTAGTCTTCACCTCATCTGACTGGGATAAAAATGGATGCTCACGGTTATCTATGGACCGTTCAGGGCTCGTGAGAGACGTGAATTGTGGCTTGATTTAATAAGTATTCGAGCTGGCTGGCTGGGGGCGTGGATTATTGGTGGTGACTTCAATACGATTTGCTTCCCTTCTGAAAAGAACTCATACACCAGAATTACAACTAGTATGAGAAAATTTTCAAATTTCATTTTGGATCATGAATTGATAGATCTACCATTAAATGGAGCAAGGTTCACGTGGCCTAACAACCAGGATCGGTTGATAATGAGCAGAATTGACCGGATACTTATAACCCGAGAATGGGAAGAGTACTTTCCCCTAATCTCTCAGAAGGCCTTCCCTAGAGTTCTGTTGGACCACAACCCAATTGTGCAGGAAATTTCTAATTTCTCCGGGGGATCGCGACCTTTCATATTTGATCTGGATCTCTTGGAGGTCCAAGGTTTCGGTGACAAAGTCAAACAATGGTGGGAGGAAATTGAAATTAATGGATGGAAGGGGTATGTTTTATGTCAAAAATTGAAGGTGTTAAAATTAATATAAAAAAAATGGCAAATATTATTGGATGAGGAGGTCAGGCGAAGGATGAAATCTCTGCCACCTTAGTATTTCTTAAAGGAAAAGAGGCCGATGGCCCACTTTCAGTTGATGAAAAACTGGAACGACAAACTCTTGGAGGAAAATGAGGAAATTTGTGAAGAGAAGAAATCATGTGGAGGCAAAAATCTTGAGCCCTTTGGCTCAAAAAATGAGATATGAATTCGAAATTCTTTCACCGAGTTGCAAACTCAAGACGGAGAATCAATTCTATCAATTGTCTGAGAGATGGGGATTCAGTGATTGAGGAACCAAATCTGATCAAAGGAAAAATCGTGGAATTCTACTCAGCACTCTACTCAAAGTCAACTGAATGGCGGCTGAAGTTGGCAGGAATACAATTCAGGAATATTACCCTTGGTCAAAGAATTTTGTTGGATCGCAATTTTACTGAGATAAAGCAGGTCCCGATGGCTTTTTCCAAAAGTTTTGAGGCATTTTAAAGGAAGACATCATGGCTTTCTTCCATGAATTTCAAGAGAGGGGAATCATCAGTGAAGCAACAAAAGTCACCTTCATTGCGTTAATTCCAAAAAAGGAAGGGGTAATTGGGATCAAGGACTTTCGTCCAATTAGCCTAATGCATAGCATCCCTAAGATCGTATCTAAGCTGGTGGCTCGAAGGGTGAAAAGTATTATGGGGGGTGTTATATCCCAATTTCAGGGAGCTTTCGTTGATTCAAGGCAAATTCTGGATGGGGTGCTCAATGGCAATGAAATTACCGACTCTGTTAAGAGAAGTGGAAGTTCCGGTTTAGTGCTTAAAATAGATATCAAGAAAGCCTATGACCATATTGATTGGGAGGTTCTTGATTTTATACAAGAACAGATGGGTTTTGGCTCAAAGTGGAGGATCTAGACCAGGTCGCTCATATCCTTTAATAATTGTTATTATTAATGGTTATGTGGAGGGATTTTTCAAGGGCTCAAGGGGCATCCGACAGAGGTACCCTTTAGCCCCTTACCTATTCACAATGGTGGTGGAAGCTCTCAGCCAAATGTTGACGAAGATGAATAGCTCGCTCGGGTCTGATCCATGGGTTGCAAGCCGGCCCCAATGGTGACGAAATAACGCACCTTCAATTCGCTGCCGACACACTCGTCTTCTTGCAAAGAAACTCCCAGGCTGTCCCTAACATCATAAAGATCTTTAAATGGTTTGAGGTTACTTCTGGCCTTAAAATCAATTTCAGCAAAAGCATGCTTTTGGGCATCAACATGGACCAACGGGTAGTTCAAAACCTTGCGCAAGTTGTTGGTTGCCTCGCCAGAACTTTTCCGGTTAACTTACTTGGGATTACCTTTAGGCTTTGGAATCCCATCGGCTGCTCAATGGGACCCTGTGTTGGAGAGAGTAGAAGGGAAATTAGCCATTTGGAAGAAAAATATACATATCTCTTGGGGGAAGAATTACCCTAATAAAAGCGGCGCTCTCAAACATGCCGGTCTACTTTATGTCTCTCTTCAAAATACTAGTGAAGGTAGCGTTGACAATTGAAAGATTGCAGGAACTTCCTGTGGGATGGAAATGGTCAAACGAAGAAGATAAGACACTAAATCAATTGGGAGAGGGTCACCATGTCAAAGAGGGATGGAGGTTTGGAGACTGGGAAATTAAGATTGTAAAATAAATCTTTGTTTGGCAAGTGGCTATGGAGATATGGTTTGGAAAAAATGGCCCTTTGGCATCGGGTAGTTGGATCCAAATATGGATCGGGATGGGGGGATTGGAATATCAAAAAACCGCCGGCCGGGAAGGACTAAGGAGCCTGGAAGTCTATCTGCTCGGCTAAGGAAGATTTTGAACAAGAAATACATTACAAAGTTGGCAAAGGCACGGAGGTAAGATTCTTGCTAGATCTTTGGTGCGGCAAAACACTACTGAGTGTGGAATTCCCACAGTTATTCAGAATTGCAACAAGGCCAGAAGCTACAGTGTCAGATTATCTGGTAAGAGAAGGGCAGAGGGGCAGAGGTTTACGGGACATACATTTACGTAGGGATCTTAAAGAGCTGGAAATACAAGATCTTCAAAGGCTTCTTACTCTAATGGAGTCGACATACTGTTCAATTTCTAAGGAAGATGAGAGGGTATCGATTCCGGGACCCAATGGAAAATTCACAGCAAAATCCTTCTCTACGATCTTAAATGATGGCCAGCCAACAGCGACTAGGCGCATATGGAAATCTTTGGCACCCCCAAGAGTGGTGGCCTTTGGATGGACGTTGGTACACATGAAAATGAACACTTGTGACCGCCTGAAGAAAAGACATTTCAGTCTGGCAAACGTGTGTCCTCTGCCAGAAAAATGAGGAAACATTGCATCACCTTATGCTGCATTGCCCATATTCATATCATTTGTGGTTAAGGGCGGTTGGAGCTTTTGGAATGTCTTGGGTATGTCCTCGCTCAATTAGTTCTCTTGTTCTTAGCTGGCAAAGTGGACCTTTCAGTGAAATAGGTAGGGCATTATGGTCGACCTTCCCCTATGCTATAACCTGGAATATCTGGAAATAACGAAATAGACGAATTTTTGAGGAGAAAAGCAAAACATATGGGCGCCTTGCAACGGATATCAAGGTGGAAATAGTCTCATGGGCTAAGGGTAAGAAACGAATCCCTTATGGGATGGGAGATCTCACAAGGAATTGGTGGTTAATTATAGGGACAGAGCAATCAGAACCAAACCCAAACCAAAATGGGTGGCACCGCCAAATGTGTGGTTGAAACTCAATTTTGACGACTGCTCTCTTGGCAATCCAGGAAGGGCGAGTATTGGGGGAATTACTAGAAACAATATAGAATCTACAGTTATGACTTTCTCCGGACCGGCTGGAATTTGCGATGCAAACAAAGCTGAAATCAGGGCACTTCTCTTCGGTTTGAGGTCGGCATACGAGGACAATCAGCGTCCATTAATTGCTGAGGGAGATTCCACAAACGCAGTAGCGTGGGCTTTTGGATCTTCAAAGGGACCTTGGAAATTGCAGGAACTGATAGCGGAAGTATTGGACTTGATAAGACTCCTGGATCCTTGGATTGAGCATCGTAGGAGATCGGCAAATGAGGCGGCCGACAACCTAGCAAAGGCTGGAGCCCAAAGGGAAGAAATATTGGTCGTATCTTTTTTGTAAATCCTACTGGGACCTAAGGACTATGATCCTATTTTTAATCACGGTGGGACACCTTGTCCCAACCATATTATAATAAATTGTCAATTTTCAAAAAAAAAAAAAAAACTCCTCCAGCTGACCCAACTATTAGAACTCTTCCCCCAGATTCCAAACTTTGCATTTGGGATTGTTTGTAGGACTGTAGATATAAGGGTGTCCCTCTCATCTGGTTGTATGCTTGAATCCCTGGTTAGACTTTAGATTAGCTGAAGGAAGTTCATCCGCTTTTGATTAGCGCCATAGCCTCTCGGCTGAATGACCTGCCCCTGCATTTGAATGCGGGACGCGGACTTTTTGGTTTGGGAGGTTCTGGTCGGCTACCAATCAGATATTGTTGCTTCTCCAGCAAGCTATCATGTGTTTGAAGTTAACCAGTTTACATCCGTACCACCTCCCAGTGACCTAGCCTTCTACCTCTTCTCTCATTGGCAGCCTTCTCAAATCGTTTGGATCGCCGACTTCGAGCAACTTCCCATATCCTCACTTGTTCCACTTTCGTTGCCTGCTTCTATTCCTCTCAGCAAGTCTCTGCAAGTGGTCTTCCTCACTAAATCTTCTTCCATCGACTGTTAGTAGCATGGTCACTAGCCTACACCGCAAGCCTCCATAACTATTTAACAAAGATGAACATCTTTTCGACTTTGAATGTTTCATTTACTCTCCGAGGGACCATGAAACTAAACTTCAATTTTTATAACCAATTCTCACTATGTACAACTCTCCATGATCACTCTTCTTCCCTAGTACCTTAAGAATATCAGAAGTTTGGCTTTATAAGTACGAGGGTGCTAATAAGGGATGTTTCTTTAATCTAAAAGTACATGGATGGTTTATGATAGATGTTTTCACTACTTTATTTTCAATATTTATAAGTTCAGTGTTTAAAGTCCTTTTCCTCATTGTGGATGTTCTAACATGCAATTTTTTTTTCTTTTAATAGCATTCCGTTCATTAGTCATACAAATTCTTTTTTTTTTTTAGCTAAAATCAATACATAAGACATATGTTGGGGGTTCCACGCAAAAGCAAAAAGATCCCACATCGGTAAAGACAAATGGATGTGGATGGGTTATAAGGGAATGGGCACCCTCCCCTTAACAGCTAGCTTTTGAGGATGGGTTCTACCCGGGTCCCGACAACATATACTATGAAGGTAGGTTTTGACTGTCCTCACTCTCACAGCAACCTCAAATCTATGAAATTTTAGTTCCACTGTAGCACAAGCAAGCTACTTTAGATTGTTGACATACAATTTACTTAAGATTGTAGCACACCAAGCAGCCTAACATCGAAATTATCATACAAAATAAGTACGAAATTTCCCAACATCAAATTATCGTACAAAATAAGTAGGATATTTCTCAACATATTAGTCAATCATGACATCATTGTCCACAAAATATAGGAACCAAAAAAAAAACTAGTAATTAAAGGATTTTTAAAAAAATCATGTCAACAAAAGATACAGCAATTGGATCAAGGAATCAGCAAATGCAAGTGCATGAGTTTTAATGTCCTTTCATAAATCCTTGAAATTAACTGGGGTTTTTCAAGATCATGTATAAAATCTCAATGGCATAATAACCATCTCAAAAGAAAGAAGGTACAGAACAAACAAGTGACAGATTTCCTTAACAAGAAGTAATTGGTACAAAATATTGTATCTAAGTTTAACCTTCTCTTGCAGAGAATCTTGAAGAGCATGATCCAAGGTATCATCTCCTGAGCCATCTTGCTGAGGAATATATCCACCAGGAATAAAATTTGGAGGGTAATCATCTCGTTTACGTTTGCCAGAAGCTAACATGAAAAAATCCTGAACAAAATGGCCACAATGAGGGATATTGAACCTAATGATGAGAAGTTCTTATTATATTTTATTCATAATATGAAATTTCAAGAATTATTTTACAGTTGATAGAAGAGGTCAGATATCACCAAAGCATAACATCTCCTTAACAGGGAACACATATGCTAATCATTTGAAAAAATTTCCAAAATTTAAAGAACAATATTTTCTGCTAAGTCGGTTCTGAATGATGCTATCATTCGCTATGTAAGGGCAGCCTAAAAGAGACGCATTTGATCCTTCTGACTTGTACTTTATATGGACCTTTTTTCCTTTTGATAGATAGGTAATAGAGATTGAATCCTAAAATCAATTGAAGAGCAAATTTAGAGTAAGCTATTTTCGGCTAAAAGACACCACATAACAATGCATAGTCCCATGAATAAAACATTCAGCTTAGTATAAAGGCAACTGAGAGAGAATTAATATGAAGAAACACCTAAACATTTGACCTAATTGATCGAATGTATAGGAACCAATTTTATTTATTTATTTGGTTTCGATAGGCAATCATGCAGTCTGATCTCAATGTTATACCTTTGATGCCATCACAACTTGTGGAAGGACTCAACTACTATAATGATAAATGTTGATTTTAGGCAATCATGCAGTCTGATCTTAATGTTATACCCTTGATGACAATCACAACTTGTGGAAGGACTCAACTACTATAATGATAAATGTTGATTTTGGCTTTCTCCGTTCATATTGGCATTGCCTACTCAAATTAGATGTGAGGAAGCTTCTTACCTGCTATGTCACAAATATCATTCTAGGGAATTTCTCAGCAAGGGAAAATTTCAGGATATATTATTATTTTTAGGTTTATATCGGGAAAAGACGATAAGAATAAAATTATTTAAAAATATATAAATATATAAAATTTAAGAAAATATATAAATTAAAAATATTGTAAAAAATGGGATAATATCATGATATTTTCTGATAAAAATTAAAATATTACTAGATTTTTAAAATCTAGGGATTGTTCGGGATTTTTTCGCTTTATTAAAATGTCGAGATAAAAACGCAATATATTGAAAATATCGGAGATATTTGTGACGTAGCTTACCAGTCCTCTATTTGTCCACAGATTCAAGGTAATCTAGAAGCGGAAGGCAATTCTAAGAATTCTTTTACATGGCCTATGATCAAAAGTAGGGGCCGGGCCCATGGAAGCTTGGAAGATCATTTAATGAGATTGCTCACTTATGTAAGCAAAGGGATTTTTCTTTTAGACATCTATTTAGGGAAGCTAATAATGTTGCCAACTCCTTGGCCCAAGGAAGGGGTTATCAGGGATGTTTTAGTTGAGGGGCAATCTCTGCTCCTGAAACAAGAGATCAAAGTAAGATTGAGAGTTACAAATACCTTTGATAGAAGAGAAAGGGTGATAGATTAAGGCATCACAAAAAGGTCTACCTAAGACATCGCACCATTAGGGTTATCGAGGCATCACACCAAGACGAAGGGGTTTTTGAATCCAAGGTTGCAAAGGCAAAGGGGTCATTTAATAAATCATATCAAAAGTGCAATGGCCCTAAAGACTTACAAACGCACACACACTCAACTCAACAACTTCTAGAGTCTTCCTTCCCATGACTTAAAAGACTAGCAGGCAGACCCTCTTATAAATAAAAACCTAATTCTTGAAACTTCACCAAAATAAACAATAATAATATCTGACTGAATAGTGACATGAACAACATCATGTAAATAGGGACGCATGAATAGTGACTTGAATAATGAAGTCTACATGACCCTAACTAAAATAAACTACTAACTCATCCCAAATAGTTTGAAATTGAAAAACCCTAATATGACAAATATATACCCACAAAAACACAAGACAAGTGTAACCCTACAAATAACGAAAAATCTTAATGAATGCCTGATGGGATTAGGATTAACATGCTAGAACTATAAGGCAATTATCCATGTACGAGTAGAGAACAAATATAATTTACATTAAACAAGATATTTATGGCAACAACTTAATCTAGTAGATAATCTGATCGTTGAGCACATCTTCTATTTCTTTTTCTTCTTCTTCCTTTTTTTTTTGAATGGTACATCTTCTATTTCTTCTTTAAGCCTCCCGAATTGTGGTAGAAGGAAAGCTTGCTCATCGCTCTCTGTAGCATTATCAAAATAGTCTTTTTTTCTTTTTGACTATATAGTAGGAATACAGAGGTTGCTCTTCCAATTCTGGATAGAAAATTTTTGTAACACTAGTCTTCCCACTGTTAGGTGATTTCAAATGCTTTGGCCACTCATAAGACCTTCTTACAGACTAGTCCACATACAGTACTCCCACCAACTACCTAGTCCCTTTGAAAACCTCTGAACACTGCTGCCCTATCTAGCATTATCAAATCCATCGTTTTATATTTAATTATCAGGGTATCCTCGTTGAAGATTGGCTACCCCTACAAGAGAGCATTCACTTACAGAATGTTGCTATTCCAATAGGACAGGAATAGTCTTGATAATTTCAACCATTACATTTCTATATACCACACAATTCCAGCAGATAAAAGGTTACCATACAAGCTTCCAGCAAGTTGAGTTTAATGGTATTAGGGGGTGGAGGAGACCATTTAGGTTCCAATATAGATATAGGAACTTTTTTCACCACCAAGAATGTCCTTAACAAAAACAAAACATTAGCCATTGGCAATGAATTAGGCTGCATGATACTTTTCCTTGATGACCACCAAAGACATGCATTTGCGGCACTATATTCACAGATCAAGTGTTTCAAGAAATAACATTTATTGCACACTGGGAAAGCATCGCCTTAAGATATATTCGACTCGCCCTAAATTATTTACAAAGATTAAATTTATTCTTTCGAGTTTTCATGACAGAAACTCTAAAAGCTATCAAGTCTGTGGATTCACTGTTTTAAAAAAAATACGGGATGAAGGAATCAGCAGTTGGGGCCTGAATGGAGGATAAGAGCGGGGACATAGAAGTCTGGAAAGAGCAATATACCACTAGAGAAAGTGAATGCCGGGGCCAATCAAGCTACTAGCTAATGAGCGATTATCAAATGTGGTGATTGAAGGAGACTCCCTCAATGTTATTCAGCGGCTCAATGGGTCTGTTTCCCATCCTGGGAGATTTGACGATCTTTTCAACGAAATGCTAGATTGGATGGGATCCTCATCATTCCTATTTAGGCACATTCGTTGGTCTGCTAATTCGATGGCAGATGCCATGGGTAGAGATGGTGTTACTTTGGAGCTATGATTCAGCCGACACTTCGAATTTATTGTTGACACACATGTCTCGTGTCCACACGTGTCGACACTCCATTAGACACTTTTAAATGTACTACTAGAAGTGTCAGTAACTTTTGTAACTTTATATGTATGTACGTGTATGAGTGTGTTACTGTTTCTTGATTTTTAGGGGTTGCCATTTCAGATACCTTGATCTATCTCGAAACTTGGCACACGAATCCGTGTCCACAAATCATGATTATATGTACTTTCAATTTTAACCATGTCCCCATTTCTAAATTTTGGGAGTTTGCCGTGTCCGACACTCCGTGTCCGTGTCTACAAATCATAGCTTTGGAGGATTTTGCCTTTCGTGATTCCCTTCCTCCTTAAAGCTCTAATTATTTTTTTAAAAGGATAAAAAGTGACAGGGGTGCAACACGAGGACTTCCCTGGAGGTCACCCATCCTAGTACTACTCTCGCCCAAGCACGCTTAACTTCGGAGTTCTGATGGGATCCAGTGCATTTGTGCTGGTATGATCGCACCCTTAAAGCTCTGATTATTGCAGTCTCTTGTATTACTCATCATTTCTTTTTCTTTCTTTGTGCTAGCTTTCTGTATTTTGACCATCTCGGTCTTTCTGTAATGAAATTGGCTACCACTCAAGTATACAGGAGTTAATGAAAAAGCTAGTTTTGTAATATAGCATATTTACGATCACTCAATAACCATAATCTAGACTATATAAGAGAAACAGGGAAAAAAAAGATCGAGACTACAGAGAATCACTTGCTAGGCAATTTTGCAGAAAGCCATTTCAGGGCTCCCATTTTCAGGAGAGAACCACCACATAGAAGCAGATTCTCTTATTAATCTAATTCATCATCTGAGGTGTTTGTTCCAAGGTTGCCATAGCGGGAAGCGAAAGCAGGACGCAGGAAGCAGGAAGCGGGCAGCGAAAGCAGGAAGCGGGAAGCGAAGGCTCTCAGGAAGGTGGGAAGCGGGAAGCAGGAAGGGTAAGAGAATTTTTTTAATAGTTAAATATTTTTAAAAAATAAAAAAAATACTAAAATAATATAAGAAATAATTATATGAACCAAATATTTAAAAAATATTTTTTATTAAAAGATCCAACATTTACTTAAAGGAAAAACACTATCAACTGAAATGCCTGTGTTGACCAGTGCGTTGACCAATGCCTGACAAGATGAAAAATTTTAGAAACCAAATTATGAGTTTTTTTTTACCGGACTTTTGAGATTTAATAATGTCTGGACATGATAGAATTTATGAATTTTTTAAATTGGAAAAATACCGCATCGTTTGGAAGTTAAGATTTGACCCGACCGACTTTTTTTGAATTGTGTACTAGAACTGGAAAGTTGACTTTTTATCCTTTTAGATTTGGGTCGTGAAAATATTTTTAATAGATTCAAATGGGGGTTATTCCCTTATTTACATGTAAATCGTAAGTACTTAAATGACTTTACATGTAAATACTAATAAGAGGAAGAGAAGAGGACTAGCAAGAGAAGAGGAGGGTAGATAGGAAACACGCAAAAGAGTGGGATATGCGTTTCCCATATAGTGGGAATCGAGTTTCCTATAGAGTAGGAATCGCGTTTCCCACGTTTCCGAAACGAGATTCCCAAAAATCGGGGAATCGAGAAGATTCCCTTTTCCGAATCGATTTTCAAGGAATCGAGATTCCCCAATCTGAGTAGAGATTCCTGCTTCCTTGGTCTGTTCTAAAAAAGCGATCCACAAAAGGACTATGTAAAATTGCCTAGAAAGTACCATATATACTGTGAAATTATGTCGTGTGCACATACATGCATGTAATGGGCATACAAAAAAGTGCTGCCCTTGATATTTGATCCATCAGCAGCCTCCTATAAAGTCGGCTGTTGTTGGATCAAGTATCAAGGGTGGCACCTTGATTACGAGTGGTGTGCCTAGACACCATATTAAAACACTATAAATACATACATACAAATACATATATACATATACATATATATGGTATTGTTGGACTCGAAATTTTACAACAAGGGCAAAATAGTAAATCCCTTATTAAAATGAGAAGAGAGAGAAAAAGGGTGGTTACGCATCACCCTATCCCTAAAGTAAAAATGGATAGATATAAAAAGTTAAATCCCTAAATTTTAGGAAATAAAAATGACTCACAAAAAAAGAAGTGAGTCGCCCACTTCTCAAAAAATAGAGTTACGTAACTCCCCACAAAAGGGGAAGTGATCGTGGAATCTTGGATAAGGGATGAGGTGGCACCCACAACGGCTCCAAAAAGAGAAAGTGGAAATCGTGAAATTAAAGATAAGGGATGAGTTGGTAGTAACCAACTAGTCTAAGTAATCTCTATAAATAGAAGAAATGTCACTTTGAGAAAGGATCATGAGATGGATCCAATCTTGACGAGAAAAAAACTACGCAAAGAGGATCGGGATCCATTCCTGGAGAGAAAAAGCTACGCGGATCGAATCTTTGCGAAAGAAAAGCGACGTAAAGAAAAGAAGAAGGCGAAGAAAGAAAGGTGAGAAGAGGTTGATGGCTAACAGTATTTTCCTTTTGTTTCTCTTTGCAGGCTTCTCCCAAAAGGTTCCAGAAAGGAGACCAGGAAGAAGACCTTTCTCCTTCGGGAGAAAGAAGAAAATCCCTTTAGAGAATTTCTCTCTAATGGTCCCTTTAGGATCTCTTTCCAGAGACTCCCTAAAGGGAGAAAACCTTTCTCTTCTAAGAGAAAGATGATAAAGACGGCGGTTCCCCCAGAAGAAATAAGACATTTCTCCTACGGGAGAAAGAAGAAAATCCCTTTAGAATCTCTTTTCAGAGATTCTCTAAAGATCCCTTTAAGATCTCTTCTTAGAGACTCCCTAAAGGGAGAATACCTTCCTCTTTCAGGAGAAAGATGATAAAGACGGCATTTTCCCCCCAAAAGATAAAGGCGGCGGTTCCCCAAAAAGAAAGAAGACCTTTCTCTTTCAGGAGAAAGAAGAAAATCTCTTTAGAATCTCTTTACAGAGACTCTCTAAAGGTCCCTTTAGGATCTCTTCCCAGAGACTCCCTAAAGGGAGAAGACCTTTCTCCTCCATGAGAAGGATGATAAAGATGATGGCTTCCCAAAGGAAAGATGAAGAAAGTTTGGAGAATTAAAGAAAGTTACCAAGACAAAGAAATTCCACCAGAAAGGATCTGTTAACAAAAATCAGATCTTTCTAGCGGATAATTAACAAAAGTTATATTTAGATAGGGAACCTCTTGATGAATAATCAGAGGTATTTTTTTTCTTCAAGAAATGTAATTAATGGCCAAATAAAGCCGGAAGTGTACGATCCCTACCAAAATTAATAAAAACCTCCTCTTGCAAGAGGGAAATTTGATCCCAATTTATTTTATGTGTGATTCTTTTTCATGCCTGTGAAATTTGTTGCGAACGGGTATTTGCTAGAGACATCCCAGAAGGCATTTCACGAACCGGCTATTGCATGACAGAGCAGCCACATCAGATGAATTAAATGAATAGGACAAAATTTGAGCCTATGTGGCTGCTCTGTCATGCAACAGCCGGCCAGCGAAATGCCTTCTGCGATGGTCCTTAGAAAACCTCTCTCTCTCTCTCTCTCTCTCTCTCTCTCTCTCTCTCTCTCTCTCTCTCTCTCTCTCTCAGAGATAGAGAGATGTATGAGTGTAGACCCACA
Organism: Tasmannia lanceolata; assembly: GCF_043159265.1. Taxonomy (NCBI): domain Eukaryota; kingdom Viridiplantae; phylum Streptophyta; class Magnoliopsida; order Canellales; family Winteraceae; genus Tasmannia; species Tasmannia lanceolata. Next base: position 26,691,435 of record NW_027518684.1, on the reverse strand, counting down.
CGTGTGTGTGGGTGGGTGCCTGTGTAAAGTACAAGTATGAGATGGCAACAACAGAAGGATGCCAGATGAGGTAATAATAACACTAGGAATTATTACTATACAAATGAATTAGAAGGTAGTGAAAGGGCCAACAAATAAAATCACCTTCATCGGTGGCTGAGATATTCCCCCTCCTCCCTGCTCCTCCTCCCTTGCTTCCTCATATGCTAAAATACCAAGGGCAATTTATTTAAACACAAAAAGTATTTGCAAGTACATCTATTTAAACTGTATTTGATGAAGGCAGAATACATGCAACTATAATCATGTAAAATGTATCATTAAACGACTCACCAACATTGACATCAACTCCAACAGGTCTTTGAATCATCCAAGGAGTTGGTGGATGCTGCAATCAAAAAAAAAAAAAAGTTGCTTTCAAGTGCACAATAAATCCATTCCACAAGTTTTATTTTACCAGATTACAATGGCTGACCACACATCTCCAAAAAGTGGATAAACACCAAAAGAATATCACAATTTTTAATGCACTAGTTCCCCGTATGAATCCTTCGAAATTACACCCTAAACCCTATAATGACAAGCAATTCAGTATTTAAAAGAATGATAGATAACAAACATCCAATCCACCTACCATATAAGAAGCAGGCCTTCCAGTCTTCGCTTCTCCAGCAGTCCCTGTGTCTGGTATCATGCCATATTCACTGGGAGTGGGACCAGAAGGGAAGTATTGATACACTACAGGATCCACAGGCAGAGGCGTCTGTATGGGTGTTTGTAAAGGTGTCTGAGAAGCATAAGAGGCAATGTATCAAGACATTGAACCACAACACAACAGATAAAAACAGAATGAATCAACGACAACTAGGTTGGCACCTCAAACTGAAGTGAAATGCTCCTTTCTGTGTTGACATTTACATAAATAGGCATGATTTATTACTTATACAGATGGAATATCTGACGCACTTGAGTCGTGAAAAGTGAAAACTGGGAGAGCCTCAGAGGTGTAATAGCACTGATAGAGAAAAAGGGAGTGGTTCATTGAGTCCAACATCTCGGCAACATAAAGATAAAAATGGCATATTTAACGCTTTGACTTATTTCAACAGGAGAGGTGATTTGACATAGGCTTCATTAAGTAAAATAGGAAGAAAAACCACAGAAATAAAATCTTAGTCAAGCAAAACTGATATTTCTTGCGTAGTGTTACTGGTGTATAAAGTTTTGGATAGAAATCTGACAAATTAGGATTTAAGAGCAAAACATTCAGTTTCAAAAAAAATTTTAAAAAAATGAAATCAGGTTACTTCCCATGCATAGAGAATTTAGGGGCAGTTTGGATACGTGGATTTTAGAATCCAGGTTTTAGTTTGAAAGCGGGGTAAAATTCTGGATTTTACAATCCATTATCCTGGATTTTAAGTAACAAATCCAGGTTTTAGAAATCTCTGGAGGTTTTAAAAATCTCTCCCCCATCCAGAGATTTTTAAAACCTAGAACACGGGACGATCTCCTACTCTCGCTCGACAGAAAGAAGGCGAGATTTCAAAAAACGACGGATGGCCTCCTTCTCTCGTCTCCCATCCAGGATTTTGAGGAAATCCAAGATTCCAAAATCCGCCTATCCAAACGACCCTTTAAAGTTCAGAAAAAAGGTGTGCATACCAACATGGCAACAATCTGAATAGAATAAAGCTCACCGGCGGGAAGAGCATCTCGGCAGTTGGAGTTTCATATTCTTCGGGTCCTTCATAAGGTACATTCAGATCATGGACTGGAGTTGGAAGGGCAGCTCTTGGAGCAGCATTTCTTTCTACTGAACCTTCTATAGCTCCACATTGCAACATTTTTAGCTCCCATAGCTGGTATATAAGACGTGTGTCAGAAAAGCATTTAGAATGACAAGAAAATGGCACTCTATATGCTTGAATAATATTCATACAAAAAACATTTGCCTTAATGATTAAATTTTAATGAGTTACATATAGAACAAGAGCTTAAAAAGGTAAGGTAGTTAATAGCTATAAAGAAATTTACATTACCAGGTATTAATAGCTATAGAGAAATTTACTTCTGCAAGATATTTAATAGGGGCAACCTGATGTGTGAGGTTGTGCGTATGCTTGTGCGTCGACTAGTCAGCATGCATGGTTGCTTGACTGCCTTTGGAAGCTAGGATGAGCTTCAGGGCTCAAGTAGTTTTTAAAAAAGGTGTTTTGGTCCTAAAGACATTAGTTTTAGAGTGATGCTTAGGTCTGGATTTTTTTAGTGTTCCACGAGCCCATAAGATACTTTAATCCTTCCAAAAATACGCCTTTATCATCGGGTTCACCGCCACTGGTTGTCTACAGTCGGCCGCATATCTCCATCTTCAACTTTGGGATCTAGATAAGAGTCTCGCTCAAAGGGAAGCATGGATTCTTTATATCTAAAGATCTAATACAGCAAGCAGCATACAGCTTTGAAGCCCCCTATCACGCCCTTATTAGTATAGTATGCTAGAGAAGCATATGGTTTTGAAGCCCCGTAACACCCCCTTATTAGTATAGTACACTGTGATGGTTTGGATATTCCTTTCTATCAAAAAGGAGTCAGCTGTCTACGAGAGTCACCTTCTTCTAAGCTCTACAGGACAACATGGCATTCTCGTTCAAAATAGGCCAGCCATACTTGTGATGGTTCCCCATGATCCAATATTACAATTAGGTCTACACTGCCACGATATTGTTCTATGGAATCGAGCGGGCTGCTTTTTACAAGTTTGGCCCGGCCTTTTTTCGTAGGGGAGGGTTTGACATTTCTAACGCATATTCTGTCATACCGGCATGGCCCCCACTGATTTTTTTTTAATCTCCCGTAGTATAAAGCCTAACATAAAACCTTTCTAGATAAAAAAACTCAAAAAAAAAAAAAAAAAATTGATCTGTAGACAATGTAGAAGAAGTCTTAAAACTGAAATCCAAACCCAATCCTGGTTCCAGAAGTAACGCTGCTAAAAAGTAGGGATATGCCCATAAAAGTCAAATCTTAAAAAACTAAATAACAACCATCAATTGTCCGAATAATTAGAAACTACCATTCTTTTCAAACTTCAGCCTACACAAAGACTAAACGGGACATAAAAATCAATTTAGAAACAAAAAAATAATCTTCTTTTATTAATGGACCAAAACTTTGGGGTTATAGTCCTATCTTTTGCAAGCCATCTCGCTGAGACAGCCATGGATACACCTTCCACCCAATTATCCTATATATATATAGAAAGCAGAATCCTATAACCGTAGTGCTGCCACATGGCACCCCCTCTATAACAGCCATAATCTGAAAGGGAGATCTGCCTCACAACTCTGTTGATTGTTTGTCTACGGTACAATAATTAGGCTCATCTTTATTCTTGACCAATATATTTTTCTAGTCAAAGAATAATGAAAACATTCTAGTTAACTAGATAGCAATATATGAATTTCATTAAATATTCAGATCCTAAAATTTCCACTACCCAAATATAAATAACCATAAAACATGCAGTAAGAAACTGCAATATCAACCCCAAACGAATCGATGCAAAAACAGATTGAAGCTATTATTTTCTCTTTCCATTTGAAAGCAAACAATGCATAAACAAAAATAGAAACGAATAACTATAGAATATAAGTGTATTTGGTCTTCTTTTTGAGCCGCTAGAAGGCTCTGAATGTAGAAGTCAAGAACTAGATCTACAACAACAGTCAAGATTCAAAAGCCAAATAAATATCAAACATCCAAATAAAACTCACAAAACCCATCAAGAAAGATCCTTTATAACAAAACAAAAACAAGAATATTCCAATGTCATGGAAAATTAGAATACAAATTTTTCTACTACCTACACATAAAATAATGGATCCAACATACACCAATCGTAGAACTATAGACGGCATCACCAAGAGTAAACACTTACTAAAAGGAACACAGAAAACACATCCACTTGCAAAAAAAACAACATTTCCACATAACCAACAGAAGCACAAGTTGACGAACAAACGAGAACTTAAAAAAAAAAACAGGATTGCCAAAAATCCGCTTCCGCGGAAAATCCTAAATTCCCATAAACACCCTAACTTCTACGCAAACGAAAACTCCTAAACGCCCAATCAGAGTACAATCAAATCAGGGGAAAAGAAAGAAAAGGGAAATATGAGAAACAGCATTCCCACATAACCAACAGAAGCACAAGTCAACGAGCACCCAAAAAAAAAATTCAGCTTCCGCCGAAAACCCTAAATTTCCATAAATACCCAAACAAAAACCACTAAAAACCCAAGAAGAACACAATCAAATCAGAAAAAAAAAAGAAAAAAGAAGAAGAAGAGCAAGATAAAAACAGGAGCAAATCCACGAACAAACGAGCACCCAAAAAAAGAGTTCCAAAAGAAATCAGATTCCACCTAAAACCCTAAATTGGCATAAAAACCCTAACTTCTACCAAAACAAAAACTAGTAAAATCCCAAGAAAAACACAATTAAATCAGGAAAAAAGAAAAAGAAAAGAAAAATACACCCGAAAGAAGAAAAAAAAAATACCCCTTGAAGCTCGCTGAGAACGGAATCATCAACGCCCTCATTAACAAACTCTTCTCTCAATTTACCAACAACTGCATCAACAACATGAAGATAAACGGCTGAAACACTCGTCCCCATATCATGAAATTAGGGTTTCTTTTTTGTTCAAATTAGGGTTAGAGATTGCATAGATAGATCAGAAAAAGAGGTAGGGAGAGAAAATTTGAGAGATTTCAATTGGGATTAGGGTTCTTAAAAGGGTTTGAGAGAGAGAGAGAGGGGATTTTGGATTTTGGATTTTGAAAGTGAGGGTATATAAATAGGTTTGGTTCTGGGTTGAGCGGAAAGATTGCGGAATGAATGTGGTTCTCTTTCAGACCGTGCAGGTTAAAAACAAGGGTTGAGTGGGGCCCACTTTGATACGTGGCGGACGATAAACGTGCTGTGAGGATCTGATTGGGTATGGGTATCTGATATTGGCACGATTTTTTTTATAAAGAGGCGAACTCGCCTTATTTTATATTCTTCAATCCACCGGCATTCTTGGCCCTGGTCCGAGGCATGTTAGAATATATGTGATCTTGACCTTTAATTGTAAGGAATCTTGACCGTTGATTGTTATGGTGGTAGATTAGGTAATTCGTTGGATTAGGCAACTAATGCGAGATATGGTAGCATTAGTTGCATAATCCAACGAATTACCTAATCTACCACCATAACAGTCAATGGTCGAGATTCCCTTACAATCAAGAGTTAAGATATCTATTCTAACATGCCGGGCATTTGTCGGGGGGGGGGGGGGGGGGGGAGAAAACTTAAGAAAAAAAAAACTTAAGCCAAATTTATCTAGGAATTTGAGTCCAGAGAAGTCTTATAAGCATGTGTTGCTCAAACATTGGTGAATAGAATCGAACAACCAAAAAAATTCCTAAAAAATGAAAACGAGAAGAAAAAGAAAGCACAAAATTGTCGATCGATTTCACAAATTTTTTACTGAAAATGAGTATAGGACCTGTTTTCAAACATTTACTTTTACAGCAAACGTATTTAAAATATGAGACTGTTACATGTTTATTTGGGTCCCACATTGGCTGAAATAAGTTAGTTAATTGTGATATTTGTTATTTTTAGATTTGCTTTGTAGTTATTTAGATAGTTAGGAGTTTTAGAGATAGGGCTTATCTAGATTATGAATTTTTAATAAATAACGTGTAACCAGTCTTTTAGAGGGAAGGAAGAAAGTTATCCCAAATTTGTGTTTTTTGCACAGAAATTAGGAACGACCCTTCCGTCGAAGTGGGTCAAGAGGCTGATCTTCCCTCCGAGAAGATCAAATCCGTTGCGATCCGATATAGGTTCGCAACAAGTGGTATCAAAGCGGTCGATCCTGCGTCATGGCTACGTCTTCGAAAATTTGGGAATCAATACGTAGAGATCTGCAGGAGATTAAAGCACTTCTTTTGGAAATGATGGAAGAACATCGACGATTTGCGGAAGGCTTGAACAAAACCGGCACAACGGTCGAAAAAGCTTGTACGATGAAAAAGAAACGTCGAAACAGAAAAAGAGGAGAAACGAAGAAGGGAGAAAAAACCAGCTAGAAGAAAAGGCGAAAAAGCCACAAAAGAAAGTTCGTCGTTGAAGAGTCTGTACTCAAACTGTTCGACGTCCCCACAGCCATCCGTGCGTCAATATCCAAATCGTTTTAGAAAAACACACCGCAGGAGCTTTGATGAACGCCACGATGAGATCGGTTTGAAGATGGAGTTGTCTCAACCATTGATGTCAACTATGTTTTTCGTGAAGATGATGCCCAATTAGATTTGGGACCCCGACGGCATAAATTATCTGCTCCAATGATCCAACCTTGAGAACAAGGTGATTTAAGGGGGGAGAAATGTTACGTGCTTATTTGGGTCCCACCTTGGCTGAAATAAGTTAGTTGTAATATTTGTTATTTTCATATTTGCCTCGTAGTTATTTAGTTAGTTAGGAGTCTTAGAGATAAGGCTTATCTAGATTATGGATTTTTAATAAATAACATGTAACCAGTCTTTTGGAGGGAAGGAAGAAAGTTATCCCAAATTTGTATTTTTTGCACAAAAAGGAGGAACGACCCTTCTCTCGAAGTGGGTCAAGAGGCTGATCTTCCCTCCAAGAAGATCAAATCCATTGCAATCCGATATAGGTTCGTAACAGAGACATCTTGCTATTGGATTGGATTGAGTTGAGATTCACCATTAGATAATATTGGTGGTATATTAGGCAAGTTGGTTAAATGAGGCAACCTGGCTAGACTAGGAAGATAGATTAAATAAGTAATTAGACAAGAATAGCTTCCTAGTCTAGCTAGGTTACCTCATTTAATCAACTTTCCTAATATACCACCAAGATGGTCCAACGATGAATCCCAATCGAATCCAACAGTAAGATGTCAAATATTCTAAGAAAACAAGCATAATTTATTCTCAAGCATTTACTATATAAAAAATCACAAAGTCCAAAAAAATCAAAGGGAAAAATATGAACGGCGACAACTCTTCAGCAAATTTAGTATACTTTCAGTATATTTCATCTACAAATAGAAAACTCCCACAATCACCATTTTTTAGAAGAGTTTCTTTAATTCTTAAATGTGTAGAAAATGAAAAATTGCCTGAGGAACATCGAAGTGCTTGGAAATAATGCTTCAGTATATTGAAGTTCTCAATAGTCTATTAAATGAAAGACTATCGACAAAGGAGCATATTAAAGTTCTCAACACAATCAAATAAATGTAGAATAGTTGAATAAAATAACCCGACTATCTTCCTTTCTTGTAATCATAGTAAATCTCATGCCATGAGCATAATTCAAGTATAAAATAACAGTAGGAATCTACCAAAAAAATAAAATAACAGTAGTAATCATTTATCTTCATGACCACAAATCTATTAGACTATCAAAATGATGTATTTTTAATGTTAAGCATTCATAAACAACAATAAATGATCCCTTGAAAGCAGAAGTACTACTCATTTTCACCAAAAGAAGCAGAGACAGAGATCACTCCAATGGGAGGATAGAGAGACGTTGAGAGATAGATAGATAGATAGAGAGAGAGAGAGAGATTGAGGGATGGCGTTATAGAGAAGTGGAGTTTACGGAGAGATAGATTGAGATAGATAGAGGAACGAGAGGGATAGATTAGGTGAGAACGAGAGAGAGAGAGAGAGAGAGAGAGAGAGAGAGAGATTTGTCTAGTGTGAGGGAGATTGAGAGGGAGAAAAAGAGAGATTTTGATGGAGAGACGCAAAGAAGGATTAGAGAGTGGCCGAATAATCGAGAGAGATTTAGAGACGATGAGAGGGAGAGAGAGTACCTCCTACGGTTACGCAGAAGGGAGGAAAATCCCAAAAATTTCTCCGAGATTGGAGAGAATTGAGTCGGAGACATTTTTTCCCCTCTTTGACTCCTATAAAAGGAAATCTAATAATATATAAGTAAAACGGAATCCTGCACTCTGTGAGTGCGCCACATGACACGCCTTCTATACCCCTTATATTAGCAAAGCCTTTGCTCCTAAAAATCTGCCCATTCAAGCAACTCTCTCTCCTTGCCCTTTACTAATTCGTTTCTTATTCGTTTTGTTTCCTTCCAATTCACTCAACTCTCTCTCTCTCTCTCTCTCTCTCTCTCTCTCATTGCCTTTAATAATTCGTTTCTTATTCATTTTGTTTCCTACCCATTCATGCAACTCTCTCTCTCTCTCTCTCTCTCCTTGCCTTTAATAAATCGTTTTGTTTTCCAAAATTCATGGCATTGGGGTTTCCAAACTCATACTATCCATAATCAATTTAGCAACATAATCTCAAGGATATCTTGCTGATTCCATTCCAAACGTCTGTATGCCTCCCAGATGCTCTTCTTATTCTTCCTTCTTCTTTTATGTGTAACCAGTTTTGATGTTAGCATTTTATCTGTTTTATATTGGTTTTCAGGTTTGTAGGAAGATTTTTGGCTTGGGTCGTTCAGGAACGGGAAGAAGCAACATCTGTTTGCCGACAGGGTATGTTGGGGCTTGATGTTAGTATTTGAATTAGTATCTATTTTAATTTTCTTGATAACTTTTAGAAATCATATTGGCCGCTGATTTTCTTGATTTTTCACATTTTTTTTACAGATCTTTTAACACATAATCTACATTTTTAAATTGCATCTTTTTAAGAAAAATATTTCAAGATCATAATTTTTTCATCTCCCCGTGCATCACAGGGGTATGCAACTAGTTTAAGAAATACTCAATAAGGGCATTGCTCCTCTTCAAAATAAATTAAAAATTGAAGGAGGAAAGGCAATGTTTGAAATTTGACATCTTAACTAATATCCTCAAGGTTTTTTATGGCTTTTCAGGGTGAGCAATTTCCCCTCTAATGTTGTTAGAGTAGATGAGATCTTGACCCTTGATTGTAAGGGAATCTTAACCATTGATTCTTAGGGTGGTAGATTAGGCAATTGGTTGGACTAAGTAACTATGCCAGACATGGTAATTAGATTAGATTGATGTTTCTATCTTTATCTTATTCTAAAATAAATCTTTATCTTTCCATGTTATCCCTTGAGTGTTGTATATTAACACCATTAGGCAACTAGACTAAATTAGCAGCTATGTGAGAATAAGATATTCTATTCTTATCTCTTTCCATAGTTATCTTGATTTCATTCTATTTTTTTCATGTAAGTGCTATGCTTTGACTCTGATACCAAATGTTATTCTAAACATTAACTTAATGATCCCTTTGGATCTTTGGCAATGAAAAACAATGAAAAACTTGAATTTAATGAGATGGGTTTGACGTACCTTTCATTATGATCGCCACTTTGAAGCTTGAAATCCAACGAGTCTTCGATCTTTTCTAAGCATAATGAAGGCCTAAAGACGCCCCTTGTTCTTCTCTTACCTTACACACCAATAGATCTATGGGAAACCTCTCAAAAGTGAACTCTCTCTCTCTTAATGAGTTCTAGTGTTGTGGTGTGTGGCAAGAGGGACCATGGGTCTTTTTTATAGGCAAAAGCTCTCATAGAGCTTTCCTAAAGTGCCCAAATTCGTTTGGCAATTAAACCCTAATTAGAAAGTGCAATTAAAGGCATCTTTCCCTTCCCAAACGTTTCCAAATTCAAGTAATTTACCTTTGAACATGAGGTTTCTAAATATGCAAGGCCATACAACTTTAGTAACTCTAAACATGGCAATCCATGTTTTAGAGAATCCAAATCAAAGGAAACTTTTAAGTTTAAAAACCCTAAACTTTTAGAAACTTTCCAACAATCTCCCACTTGGCTTACATGGGCTTTTTACATTTCATATCAACAACTTTATATTCCGTTCAATAAGTGTACTAACAATGGATTGTGTAATCATTGGAAAGTTAAATTACCCAATGACCTCCAATGTCACAATGCTAGCAAACTCATCAACATGAATTAAGCATGGTCCACTTTATGTCATTACCGACATTCTGCTTTCAAAATATCGATTCAATGTGCACAAAACAAATAATGGTGCAGCAGAAAACTTTATTTATCAGGATCAAAATCTCTAAAGTGACCATATTACAATATCTATAACCTTTATGCAGACCCCCACCAATCAACGTAATCGACCTTACCCACCAACCTTATGCGCATTTTATGGTCATTAATGACCTCAAATGGTAAGCATTTCATTATTGGATCTGCTAACATAAGTGCGGTACTTATGTACTCAATAGTCATTAATTGATCCTGAATTAGCTTCCTCACGACAATATGTCAACACATTGACTCCTTACTTTATTTGTCATTCTTGGAAAAGTAAAACCGCAACGGAGTTATCACAATATCAGTAACTTGTTGATTATCAACAACGTAACACCCTAAGAAAAAATTCTGCAACTTCAAGGCATAGCTTAAGGCCTTGTAATAAACCATGAATTCCAAACCCAAGGTGCAAGCAACTAATGGTGTATATCTTACGTTCTTCCACGATTCAAGATTTTTCTGGCAAAATATCCTTAAGCAGAACTCTAGGTGTCCGATAATTACAAAGTCAGAATCAGATCAACTAATTTTCTTAGGTTCATCTGATCTACTATACGTGAGAGCCTTCAGTCCCTTACAAAACCTTCTTGGTAGCTTTACAATGATCCATTCATAAGATCACATTGGTACTTTCTAAGCTGGCCCACCACATAGGTTATGCCTAAACAGTTGCAAACTCAAACATTTATGAGATTTCCAAATGCGAAACTATAGGGGATTCTCTTTATCTTCTCCTGTCAGATCCTGGGACCTACAAACTTGACTGAATATATCATCACTAACCACAAGAGGAACCACTATTGGGGCACTTATGTATGTTGATAATTTAAGGACCTTTATCATTATAGGCTTTTCGAGGTAATCACAGTAACCTTAAGTCCTAACTAGGTGAAAATAGATTTCTTTCATACAGAATGTTCCACATAAATCTTTTATACCAAGATTCCTTCCAAGACATAGTCAACATGACACTAGAGTAATTCACCACCTTTGGGCAGAAGAATTACCTAGGCTAGGAGCTTGCGCTTGCTTTGTCTCAATACAACATGGACAAAATAATACTACTAGAGAGTAGTATACCATGAACTCACAAATACCAAAATGATGGTAGCACTCCCACTGTCCCTAAGATATATTTATCCATGCTATTTTTGTTGAATCCAAATGTTATGATTAATATGTAAAACTTTAAGTACCACTACTGAGACATCTTGTGCGACTCTAGAACACAAAAGCCATGACTATACATAGTGTCTTTCCTTAAAACTGGAGAGAAAGTCTCCTTATACTGTATCCCTCTCTTCTGAGTACAACCTTTTGCAATCACTTTTTATGCATCTCATTGTCATCATTGGAGTCAAACATTGATCTTAAAGATCCACCTATAACCAACTGTCTTGACTCCATTTGGCAACTTGACGACTTTCCAAATCTAGTTCCTTTTATCGAGAGCAGCTCTTCTTTCATGGCATCAAGCCACTGAGCCAAGTGATCATCCATTATGGCTGGATGGGAAAAGATGGGATTATGGCACTCCCACTAAGGTCGCCATTATTCCAAACTCGGCGTATCTAATATTTAAGATACAAGTACTATTGTAGACACCCCATTTTGACCGAACCCATTTCCCCAAAGTCGAATAAAACCCCAGTATCAAATAAATGTCCCGAGACCGGATGCAATCCCGAAACCCGAATCCTAAGAAATTTAACCCAAGTTGCACCCCAACCCTTTATTATCTCAAAACCAATCAAAAAAGGTGTGAAATATCAGGACAAGGTGTACCCATATCAATCTAAAAAGGAAGAGAGGGTGAGCATATATACACTCAGTTTTAGGAGTCTTTTGCTAAGCAGGATCATCCCTTTGGCGATGGAAAATGAGACGAATTACACTAGGAAAAGGGCTGTCCAAGGGAATAAATGGGAGCTATATTTAGTCTTTTTGTTAGGGCCCTTTTCCATCTCGAGCCACCCCTGTAGAAAAAGTCATAAATATGCCACATAGGGGTGTCCATGGAGCAAGGAGGGGGCTAATTTTATCATTTTGCTTGTTCTTTAAGCAACCGAATTAGGGCAGAATATACCATTTCTTGTTGGCAAGAGGGCATTTTTGGAACCTTCTATTGCTTCCTCTACAAGTAATAAGCAAGGGCCATAGGATCAAGAAGGGAATGAAATGGATGGCTGAGATTAGAGGAGGGTGGCAACCCTAGCTATAAAAATGGCAAATCTTGTGGGTATGAAGAGTTCAGATTTTTCTAAAAAAAAAGGCAGAATAGCAGAGGGAGGAGAGAATACACAGAGAGGAAGGCCAATCATCATCCATCCAACCTCCCCATCGCCTCCACCCGGAATCCGACCGGCCAATCTTCACCCTCACCTCTGATTGCTACCTCCTCCACCACCTCAGCCATCATCATCCAACCTCTTCTTCTCCACTCTACCATCCTCAACTCTATCACCACCATTACCCGCCACCTTCACCTTGCTCTGCAACTCCGACAACCACCACCACCACCATCGCCTCTATTCACCATCCTTCTCAACCCTTTTGCAGATTTTCAAAACCCTCTTCCCTCAGCCACCGCACTCCAACTCCGGCCAATCACTCCACCTTCACTTCCAACAGCAAAACCCACCATCATCTCCAACAGCCACGCCCAACCTCCATCTCTTCTCCTCCATACAACCACCATCAAACCCTTTTTTTTTATTTTATTTTTTTCCATTTGCAGCCACCTCCTACCTCCACCACTGACCACCATCCTCCACCATCACCATCACTCTCTCCACCTCCTACCTCCCCTCACGGCCACCATCAATTATCCCGTCAAACCCCTCTTCCAACCTCGACCACCGGAGTTCGACCACCGGAATCCGGCACTGCCACCACCAAACCCTCTGCCATCTCATAAAAAAGAGAGAGAGAGAAAAAGAACAACAGAAAGAGAGAGAGAGAGAGGGGTTTGCCGAAAAATCCGCAGGATCTCCGGCCCAACTCCACCTTCTCCGGCAAAAATTGTGCCGGAATCCGGCCTCCTTCCCATGAGCCATCTCTGTTACCCACATCTCCATTGTTTTCCACCATCATCTACCCCCTCTCTTCATCTCCACCACTAGCCTTCACCCCCATCTCCATTGATTCCGGCAAGCTTGCCGGAATCCGACCAAACCAACTCCTACCCTATTTCGCCCAAACCCTGCCACCATCATCCCTTTAAGCCCGTCATCTCCATCTTATTCCCATAGCCACCATCACCTTTATAGCAAAGCCACCCTTCCCCTCATCCCCTTTTGCTCGGCCACAAACCCATTTTTGTCTTCCCTACACCCCAATTTCACTACCATCAGACCCCACTCTCAACAAAACCTATCTCAAACCCACATCAATTTCACCCCATCTCCCCTCCAAGATTCCCACCATTTCACAGACCCTAGAAACCCATTCCCAATAGCCTATATTATTCCCAACATCCCAACAATCAAACCCATATCATTTCCATAATCTTATTCTAAAAGAACCAATCCATTTTCATCTAATTTCTACCCATCATAGCCTGTCCAATACGGGCAAATTTCGATACGCGCCATTTCATTCATCTCTTTCCTCCTTGGCAACTGGATTCGAGGGTTCCAAATGGGTGTCATAGTCTAAGAAGGAGAAGAAATTCAGAGAAGACGAGTGATTAACTTTGGATTTCACCAACAATGCTTTGCCCAACAACAACGACGACAATGGACATCCAAGAGCACTCACCTGGTATAGGTAATTTCCTACCCTTTCAAATATCATGACCTCAAATCTATAGTAGAAGTTGACGAGTCATTTAATGCTTGAATCCTCTAAAATTTCTGGTTGGATCTTCTCAAATCTGCTCTTAGTTAACTGAGTATTTGGGATGGGTTTTCTAAAAATGCTTAGGGAAATTTTGTGGTGTATGAGAATAAAGGGTCGGTTGGTCACTTCCATTTCTATAGTTCATTTGTCAAACACTGATGAGTAGTGATGGGGCAAGCAAATCTTGGGAAGTGGCATGTTCGTCCCAAGCTTTTCCTTGGTCATAGGCTTTAGACTTTCTCTGTATGTCTTCATGGCATGAGTGCATTGAAATGGCAAGGGAGTAGGGGTTTGATTATCAGCCTTAGTGTTGTTTTTGTTGTGGCTCTCCATGTCTTTGATTCTAACAGTGCAAATTTAACTTTGGATTGCCTAGTCCCGTTTCTTTCGTGATTTTCGAGCTCGGAGCCCCTAGTTCTTTTCTCCTTCTCTCATCTAGGTTTTAAGCGTATGCTTGGGTTTCACTTCTCCTTTCTAGGGCTTCTTCTTATCTTGAGATCTTCATGGGTATTTGGGGATTATCACTAGCGTTTGACCTTGCCGTTGATTTTTCGGGATCTTCCTTTCATGATCGTTGATGACAGAATGTTTCTTGAGCCACCCCTTTGTCCTTCATATCCCTTTTCCTATCTCATGGGCTTAGGGGTTTCCCCTTCTTTGAGGTCATCTTTTCTTACAGGGCTTAACGGGGTTCCCTTTTCTTCGAGATCATTACCTCTCATAGGGTTCAGGGGTTCTATCTTGTCTTCTTTTGGGTTCATTCTCCTCACGTTCTTAGAGATCCTACTCGAGCTTCGGGATTCTTTCGACTATATGGACATTTCCTTGGGTTTCTTCTTCATTCAGAGTCATTCTCCGTATGTTTCTCGGGATCCTTTTCGAGCTTCATGATTCCCTCGATTACAGGAACACTTTATCGGGTTTAGGCGACGACGGACGACAACCTCCTGAGCCAAAACCCCCTTTCTATCAAAAGGGATAAAAAATACATAAAAATCCAAAAACAACAAAAACATAAAAAAAAAACAAAAGCATTTTTCGAAAAGCTGTTTCGAACTACGTTGGCTTGATCCCTTTCCACAGGGTACGTAGGCAGCTTGGGATTTTCGTCCCAAGTTCAGTCAAACTTTTTCAATAAAATCATTTAAACCCTTCAAAAAATCATTCAAACATCCAAAAAATCTTTCAAACCTTTCACAAAAAGAATCAAAATGGGCAAGGATGATGATTGCCAGGTCACTCGGAGCTTTCCTTTCATTTCATTTCCGATTTTGATCGTGGTTTTTCGGTTTTATCGGTTTTCCGACGTTTTATCGGATTTTGGGACGGGCGACGACGTAGCGTGGTCCCTTCACAGGGATTGTCCTCGCTGAGCCCAACGAGAGGCTATGACGATCATGAGACTTATCCGATCTTTAGGGGATCAGGATCGCTGAGCTTGATTCATTGGAATCGCTCCCTGAGCCTATCGTACGCTCCCCTTTCTTTTCCCTGGCATTCTTGGTCCTCATGTACCGTTGATTTTCCAATTCATTTCTTCCCCTGTATCTTTTAGCTCATTGTGTGTTTATCTTTAACTTCTTATGTGCTACTGTTAGCTTGCTTACTTTCCTAGCATGAGATTGATTATTATTTTCTTAGCATTATCTCTTACATAGGCTCGCATGCTAGTGTGTTTATTCTATTGCTTTGGTAGTTTACTGCTGTGCTTATCTGTCCTCTCACCTGCTTAGTTGTAGCATTTATTCATCTTATCTTGATTATCTGCTTAGCTGTAGCTGTGTGTGCGGATGTTACTGCTTTCCTAGATGTGATGGGTTAGGATTAGATGCAGTGAGTTAGGATTTGGATGTTTATTTTCTTTCGCCCATCCCCGGGTCATGCATGCTAGATAGATGTTTTCTCGGGGATACTCATTCCCATTTCACATGATTTTAGCCCAAAACTCTTCAAAATTAATTAAAAATGGCATAAGAGACCAGGTGCTTGCACTTGGGCCAATTGGGGGCGCTTAACACCTTCCCCATTCGTCATCAGGCACAGACTTTTGTATCTCTAGTTATCCGTTGCAACAGAGTATTTCATGGGATCCAGGGCCCATTTCCTTGGATGACGACTCTTCTTTGTTATAGGTACATCTTGGTTCCGGGCTGGTCCTTGAATCGAGAGGTATCTCATTTATATCGCCACCCATGCTGTGAGTGGCATCATTTCGAAAGTTCCTTGGTAGAGCTCTCCTTCACATTGTGGAGATCTTAGAGGACTGATGGGGGAACTCGTGTCCCTCGCCCACCTTCCTCGGGATCTGGGTCCACAACTATCTGTAGGACAAGAAAACTAAAACCCCTTAAACCTCTTAAGATAACCACGTAAATATCAACTCCTTAATTTAGGGTCGAATTTTCCTTATTTGGGAATTGTAGACTTTAAACTCGGCCAATAAATCCTCATATGTGCAAAAATTTCACCCGGAAAAGTGGGGATCCGACCCGCCCCGCCTCGCTTGGGGAGGGGATTCCCCGATTTGAGTGAGGAAGGGGAAGGGGATTTAAAAAATTCCCCGGTGCGGGGAAGAGGAGAAGGGGATGGAGTTGGCCCCGCCCCGCCCCGCATTAATGCCATTTTTTTCTTGTATTTTTTAAGTGTTTTTTTTTTGTTGGGAAAACTACAAGAAACCCCTTGGATAAAAACATATCTACAAGATTCTCCCAAAATTTTCATAATTTCCATTAGTACAGTTTTGTCCATGATATAGCTTTTTATGTTTTCTTTTACCCATAATCTATTGGGCATTGTCCCTCATTATATTAGTATATTACCCTTAGAAATCCCTAAAATCTCTCCCTCGAACCATCACTGCAAGGCAACATTAAATTCTTTGAAAATCTCTCTCCCCCAAATAAAGGCAACATCTCTCTGATGAGTGATGAGAATTTATATGGCGTGCGCTCGTATAGTCCATTATTTTCAAAAAGTAATGTATGGGCTACGCCATAGGATGATCCAAACCGTCCATTTGATAGGCTACAATTTAAAAGTACTTTACAGGCCACACCATAGATCATCCAAACCGTCCATTTGATGGGCCACAACGTAAATAGATTGCGGCCCAAAAATCATTTCCATAGGATGATTGCAACCCTCCGATCTATAGAAGGTACCATAATATGCAATTCCTCTATAGATCAGAGGGTTGGGATTATCCTATGGAAATGATTTTTGGGCCACAACCTATTTACGTTGTGGCCCATCAAATGGACAGTTTGGATCATCCTACAATGTGCCCATCAAGTGGAAGGTTTGGATCATCCTATGCCTATGGTAGTATGGTGTGCCCATCAAATGGACGGTTTGGATCTTCCTATGGTGTGGCACGTATAGTACTTTTTGGCAAGTGGGATTGGGAATTAGGGATCTGCTAGGGACTAGTGATCAATTAAATGAATTTGAGAGCAACCACCTTTGTCCCCAGGTTAATAAAATGAATAAGACAAAATCTTAGCCTATGTGGGTTGTGTGGCTACTCTCACATGCAACAGCCAAGCCGCAACATGCCTGAAGTGATTGTCCCTAGCAAATCTTTAGTTTTAAACCTAACATTTAACAAAGTAAAGTGATTGTCCCCGAATGATACGGGACGGGGAAGGGGAGGGGATGGGGATTAGATATTCCCCGTGGGAAGGGCAGGGGGATTCCCCACCATCCCCGCAGTGGGGAGGGGAAGGGGAGGGGGAAAATTCCCCGTAGAGGGGAAGGAGTAGGGGACCCCAACATCCGGCCCCGACCCGCCCCGTTGCCAGCCCTAAAATACCCTAACACTGGTTTCATACTGAGACTAAAAGGGTCTCAAGTGTAACTATACTAGGAAATTTGAGCTAGGATTTGCACCGCTATCTTTAAGGCATCTCCTAAAGATGATTAGCACAGCATGCTCATCATCTTGTACATAAAAGTACGGTCTCGCTTTTGAGCAATACTATTCTCTTACAGATGTAAACCAAAACCCTCAGACCACAGCTTCTATCCATCATTTAAAGAGACAAACAACAACAGCTGAAAAAATTAAACTATAAGGATTAGAGATTAATGATCTCTTTCACTAACCTTCAGAGTCAGAAAATGTCTATTGATCTTATCATAAATGATCTTTAGTGGACCGATACTCTGAGTGACACCCTTAGATCCTTACCTCTATATGTTTTCCTTTAATGTACTCCAAACAAAACACTGGAATCAGTAAAATCAAATGAATTTGGAACTTTCCTTTCAACCAACCATCAAACAGATATGTGGCCTAATGTTTGAGCCACTGATTTAATAAGCTCTTATCCACTTGATTTGCTTATTTTCAACATTACTGACTGTCTCATTCTCATATAAGGTAATTCGAGTTTGGTCATAAGAAGAAATCAATCTGAATCTTCATGGATTGTCTTGAAAAAAAATCACTTACATACTGAATGAGAATGAAAGATTAGAAAGAACTCGCCATGCTTTTTAACTATGACTCATAGTTGAAAGAACCAAGTTCCCTGAAATAAATTTTCTGAAACTAATGAAACTCATATTCAGAAATTAACAGAAAATAGTAACGGCCTCAATCTATACTTTATTCTCATTCCTTAATGTATTGATACAATTTTCCTCTACATAGAATCTACTCATAAGAATCCTCACATGAAATTTAAATATGGATAGTAAGATCCGAATCTATCCATCAATTTATTTCTTGGAGTACTTGGAAAAATAGGGTCCTATCACATTTTTACAGCCATCACAAACTCAAGGTATAGATACTTAATGTGTCATCCATCTACCACAAAACGAAACTAAATACCAAATCTTAGTCTCTTACCAATTAACCTTGCTCTTCTTCTGCAAAAGGTGGAACCTTGCAGATGAACTTGCTATTTCAGTCAAAATTGATTCAACCACCAACTTAAATTGGTTTAATCCTCCATGTTACGCCCAAAATCGGTAACAGATGAGGCAGTGATGAAAGAGCTGATCTGGTGAGTCCTAGATGTTCGAATTGGCTAAGGAACTCTGTCCTGCACAGGAGAACATGAGGTCAGAAGACCAACCCAGAGTTGTAGCTTCTGATGGGCCCTTCGACACTCAAGTCAGTAATGGGCCCAGAAAAAGAGGAAACCAAAGCTAGGGAAGATGATTCTTTTGGATTCGGTCCCTTACCTTTGAGCCTTAGGAGGCCTTTTACAGTGGAGTTTTGGATATTGGATTTTCCTTTTGCCCTTGGGGACAGGTGTCAGCCTATTAGTGGATCAAACTTTACCCTTTCCTTCATGCCCTTGGAGAGGTGCAAGATTGTGCTTGGGCAAGGTTTACATTTGCTCTTCCCTTTTTTAGGCTGTGAAGAGCATGTGGGCTTGCCTTGGTGCCACGTGTTTATCTATGAATGGGGGATTTTTTGACCCCATCAGTTGGCCCCCGATTCCGCAAGTCATTTTGATAACTTGGGGAAGTAGAAGAGGTTGTGCATGGGATAACTAGGGGATGGAACAAGTGGAATTTCAGGACCACTTTTCAGTTAGGCTGGAGACAATCTAAACTGCTAGACGAACTGGATTTTGAGACCAAATATCTTGTTCGGCCAGAAACATTCTGAACGGCTTGAAGAACTGGATTTTGAGGCCAAATATCTTGTTCAGCCGCGAGGTTCTGAATGGCTTGAAGAACTGGATTTTGAGGCCAGATATCCTGTTCGGCCGAAAATGTTCTGAATGGCTTGAAGAACTGGATTTTGAGGCCAAATATCTTGTTCGGCTGGAGATGTTCTGAATGGCATGAAGAACTAGATTTTGAGGCCAAATATCCTGTTTGGCCGGAGATGTTTTGAACGGCTTGAAGAATTGGATTTTGAGGCCAAATATCTTGTTCGGCCAGAAACGTTCTGAACGGCTTGAAGAACTGGATTTTGAGGTCAAATGTTCTGTTCGGCCAGAGATGTTCTGAATGGCTTGAAGAACTAGATTTTAGGGCCAAATATCCTGTACGGCCGGAGATGTTCTGAACAGCTTATAGAACTGGATTTTGATGCCAAATATCCTGTTCGGCTAGAGACGTTCTGAACGGCTTGAAGAACTGGATTTTGAGGCCAAATATCCTGTTCGGCCGGAGATGTTCTGAACGGCTTGAAGAATTGGATTTTGAGGCCAAATATTATATTCGGCCGGAGATGTTCTGAACGGCTTGAAGAACTGGATTTTGAGGACAAATATCATGTTCGGCCGAAACGTTCTGAACGGCTTGAAGAACTGGATTTTGAGGCCAGATATCCTATTCGCCCAGAAATGTTCTGAATGGCTTGAAGAACTGGATTTTGAGGCAAAATATCCTATCCGGCCGAAACGTTCTGAACGGCTTGAAGAACTGGGTTTTGAGGCCAAATATCCTGTTTAGCCGGAGATGCTCTGAACGGCTTGAAGAACTGGATTTTGAGGCCAGAAGTCTTATTCGGCCGGAAACGTTCCGAACGGCTTAAAGAACTAGATTTTGAGGCCGGATACCCTATTCGGCCGGAAACATTCTGATCGACTTGGAGAACTGGATTTTGAGGCCAAATATCCTGTTCGACCGGAGATGTTCTAAACGGCTTGAAGAACTGGATTTTATGCCGAAAATCATGTTCGGTAGGAGATAATCTGAACGACTTGAAGAACTGGATTTCGAGGCCAGATGTCCTATTTGGCCGGAAACATTCTGAACAGCTTGAAGAACTGGATTTTGAGGCCAGATATCCTGTTCGGCCGGAAACATTCTGAACGGCTTGAAGAACTGGATTTTGAGGCCAGATATCCTGTTCGGCCGGAAACGTTCTGAATGGCTTGAAGAAGTGAATTTTGAGGCCAGATATCATGTCCGGTCGGAGATGTTCTGAACGTCTTGAAGAACTGGATTTTGAGGCCAGATATCCTGTTCGGCCGGAAACGATCTGAACGGCTTGAAGAACTGGATTTTGAGGCAAGATATCCTGTTGGGCCAGAGATGTTCTGAACGGCTTGAAGAATTGGATTTTGAGGCCAAATATACGGAGATGTTCTGAATGGCTTTAAGAACTGGATTTTGAGGCCAGATATCCTGTTCAGCTTGAGTTATTCTGAACAGCTTGAAGAACGGGATTTTGAGGCAAAATATCTTGTTTGGTCAGAGACGTTCTGGACGACTTGAAGAGCTGGATTTTGAGGCCAAATATCCTCTTCGGCCGGAGATGTTCTGAACGGCTTGAAGAACTGGATTTTGAGGCCAAATAACCTATTCAGCTAGAGACGATCTGAATTTTGTCGTCTTGAGGATCGCGCTATATTCTAAATGGCTTCTGAAGAATAGGATTTTGTCGTTTTCTGTAACGCATTACATCCTGAATGGCTTGAGATGACTAAATTTTCTTCTTTTAGCAGATTGCGCTATATCCTGGTCGGCTTGAGATGACCGGAATTTTGTCTTGTAGCGAATCGCGCTATACCCCAGTCGGCTTGAGATGACCAAAATTTTGTCTTATAGCTAATCGCGCTATATTCTGGTCGGCTTGAGATGACCAGAATTTTATCTTGTATCGAATCACGCTATATCCTGGTCGGCCTGAGATGACCAGATTTTTATCTTTTAGTAGATTGCACTATATCCTGGTCGGCTTGAGATGACCAGAATTTTGTCTTGTAGTGAATCACGCTATACCCTGGTCGGCTTGAGATGACCAGAATTTTGTCTTGTAGAGAATTGCGCTATACCCTGGTCGGCTTGAGATGACCAGAATTTTGTTTTGTAGCGAATAACGCTATATCCTGATCAGCTTGAGATGACCATAATTTTATCTTGTAGGGAATCACGCTATACCCTGGTCGGCTTGAGAAACAGATGAACTGGGAACTGATTTAGGTCAGCCGATTCAGGTCGTCTGCCTCAGGTCGGCCAAAAAATAGATGAGCTACAATTAGGCTTCTTCAGATTAAGTTTTACCCACGCGTTATATCTAGTTCGTCCGAGTTGAGATTGTATTGGATTCCGGAAGAGCTACTAATCATCCACTGTGGGACAAGTGTAGAAGTTGCGTTATATCCAGGTCGGCAAAATTGTAGATGACATGGATTTCAGAACATGGATTTCGGATGAGCTGCCACTTGCTCTCTGTGGGCAAGTGTGAAAGGTTGTGTTGTATCCTGATCGACTGAATTTTGGATGACTTGGATTTCAGACGAGTTGCCACATGCTCTCAGTGGGCAAGTTTGAAAGGCTGCGTTGTATCCAGGTCGGTCAAATTCTGGATGAACTGGTCATCAAGGCGAGCTTCAACTAATCCTTTTTTGGATAGGTTTAATCGTTGCATTAGTAACGACTCGATCTTTGACCTAGCTCGAGGCAGGCTTTTGGTCCGGAGTGAGCACGTTCAAATCGAGTTAGGAATTAGCATTTTAAAGTTTCAACCGAATGGGTCAGTTTCAGGCCCAACCCGAGGTGTACCTCAGGCTTTAGGCATGTCCAACCCGAGCTGAGAGTCAGGTTTTTGGACTTATGTTTATTCTAACCGAATGGGACGGTTTCAGGCCTAACCCGAGGTGGACCTCAGGCTTTTGGGATGTCCAACCCGAGCTAGGACTCAGGTTTTTTGACTTGTGTTTATTCTAACCGAACGGGTCGGTTTCAGGCCCAACCCGAGGTGGACCTCAGGCTTTAAGCATGTCCAACCCGAGCTGGGACTCAGGTTTTTGGACTTGTATTTATTCTAACCAAATGGGTCGGTTTCAGGCCCAACCCGAGGTGGACCTCAGGCTTTAGGCATGTCCAACCCGAGCTGGGACTCAGGTTTTTGGACTTGAGTTTATTCTAACCGAATGGGTTGATTTCAGGCCAACCCGAGGGTGTTTTGACCACAAGGAAATTCACCATAGCAGGGGCTTGGTAAAGTTGTGGGTCCTACCAGCACCAATAACTCTATGGACACTTATACGCGAATGGCATTTCCAGGGAACCTATATAGGTCCGAATTGACGGGTTGGAGGCGACTTTCCGGCAAGAGCTTTTGTTTGGAGGCGTGGTAGTACAAAATGTAGGCGGAGCTTCCGTTGTCCACCAATATCTTGTGTACTTCAAAATTGATGATGAGCATGGTGATTATCATGGCGTCGTCATGGGCGAGAAGCACTCCTCCGAGTCCTTGTCGGAGAAAGAGATGAATTAATTTGTTTTCTGCTATTTACCAGGGAGATGCACCGAGCTGATCTGCCTTGCGTAAGCTTCCTGCGCAGAGGACGAGATTCCTCCTGCCGTTAGGTCGCCGATTATGGTTTTAATGACCCCAACAAGTTGGTGTTCTTCTCTTCTTGGGCTACTCTATTCCTGTGGTCTTCGGTAACTTCTGGGGCTTGGAGATCGGTTTGGAATTTAGCGTTCTAGTGTTCTATGAGGACGGGCTCCCCTTTCTACAAACTCTCTGAGGTGCCCTCTTCTAATCAAATTCTCTATCTCCTCTTTCAAGTGTCGGCACTCGTCAGTGTCATGCCCGATTTATATGGTATCGACAATATTTCAACTCATCTCTTTTACTCCCTTTTATCAGCAACTTCAACGGCCATTTGAGGTACTGCTCATCTCGGATAGTCATGAGTATCTGACTTCTAGGAGCATTGAGAGGAGTGTAGTATTCTTCTCTTATTTGTGGGCTCCTATCCGGATCGGCTTCTTCCAGTTCATTCTTGTTCAGATGTATTTCTTCTTGTCTTTGCCTCCGAGTGGAGTTGTATTCTCCCCACGTGGTGGTTGAATCGTTCCTTCCTGGCTTTGCCCTCCCGGGTGTAATTGTAATCTCTCCACCCGGAAGTTGAATTGTCTCATCTGCTTTTGAGGTGGCATTTTGTGCGGGTAAGGTACATTCAACAACGAAGTTTGCCGGTACTTGGGCCTTTATTGCTGGCCTTGGTAAGTACCGGATATCAAACTCATTGAGTTCTACTGCCCACCTCACGAGTCGTTCTGAAGTGTTCGGCCTGTGGAGGATCTGTCTGGGCGGTTGATTGGTCATGACCTTGATCGTGTGTGCTTGAAAATATGGCCTCAACTTTGGAGCCGCCATGATTAGAGCATATGCCAACTTTTCCACCTTCTGGTATCTAGTTTCAGCTTCATATAAAACCTTACTGACATAATAGATTGGTCTCTGTTAATTGTGTTCTTCTCGAACCAATACTGCTGCCAGCGCTAGCGGACTCATTGATAGGTACAAGACTAACTCTAGGTTGCTGACGAGGTTACCAATCTCCCACAGCCCCTGTTAGGGTAGTTGGAAAAGCTCTGTAAAGGAAGCAATCCGAAGCGTCGTGAGGGAGCATCACGGTTCTGAACATCTCCAAATGGTCTATTGGATCGGTGCTTCCATCGTACCGCGGAATTGGAGGCATCTTGAACCCTCTAGGTGTTGGTGCATGTAGCAATCTGTCCGTGAAGGGAGGCTTGCTGGAGAATGGCCTTAGAGTAGGTCGGTTGTGATCTTTGGCTAGCTCTTCAACTCAATGGTCTATCTCTTCAAATTTTCGCAGCACCTGATCAGTTCTTTTCTCCATTTGGTTAGTTTGTTTATTTCTCCTTTCAACAGTGGAACTTGCTGCTGAATCCGAGTGACTTTGTGAGTTCTTTCCATGGTGTCGAGATTTTGCTTGGTCGGCACGGTCATCCTTAGCTCGGTGCCTGTGCGTCGAACGCGATCGGGACCGATGACGGTGATGAGGCTCTGTTCGTGCATGTCTTGTTTTGGAGTGATGGACCCGTCTAGAAGAGGAGTGGTGGATCTGATCACGACGGAGAGGTACAGGTTCTTCCGCTGGGTGATTGAACCTTTCTTGTGGAGGTTGAGAAACCTCTGGGGGACGCTGTTGAGGGACTTATCGACGAGGGTTGTCATCTGCTGAAAGAGGGTTTGAATTTGCTGGGGTGTAAGAGCTGAAGTGGGAGTAGGATGCACTGCGCGAGCTGGGTTTCGCTTTGCTGGCGTTGGGGGGACAACCACTTGCGATGCGTCCACTTTGAGGGGTGTGATGCGATGCTGGTTGTACCGCTCGACCAAAGGGTACTCGAGCACTCTTCCATCCTGCCATTTTTCTTGAGACCTAGAACGGCTTTTAGTTCAGGGTCCCATGGATGGCGCCAATCTGTTACGCCCAAAATCGGTAACAGATGAGGCAGTGACGAAAGAGCTGATCTAGCGAGTCCTAGGTGTCTGAACTGGCTAAGAAGCTGTGTCCTGGATAGGAGAACACAAGGTCAGAAGACCAACCCGGAGTTGTAGCTCCGGATGGGCCCTTCGACAGTCAAGTCAGTAATGGGCTAAGAAAAAGAGGAAACCAAAGCTAGGGATGATGATTCTTTTGGATTCGGTCCCTTACCTTTGAGCTTTAGGAGGCCTTTTATGGTGGAGTTTTGGGTATTGGATTACCTTTTTGCCCTTGAGGACAGGTGTCAGCCTATTAGTGGATCAAACTTTACCCTTTCCTTCATGCCCTTGGACAGGTGCAAGATTGTTGTTGGGCAAGGTTTACACTTGCTCTTTCCCTTTTTAGGCTGTGATGACCTTATTACCCCTTCTTGGGTGATGAGCATGTGGGCTTGCCTTGGTGCCACGTGTTTATCTATGAATGGGGGATCTTTTTGACCCCATCACTCCACATGTTATAATCATAATTACAATTTTGGATAGGTAATATCTATTGATGAAAACATTTGAAATTTTTTGGGAAATGTTTGGGGTGAATAGAAAAGATGCATATATTTTCTATTTTAGGATTATATTTTGGTTCTAACCTATTGTTTTCATTGTCATATTTCAATATATTGGGAGGGCAATTCTTCCGACGAACTTCCTGGTCACCGTGGCAACAACGGATAAAAATCTCAGAAGTTGCACAATACTACCTCCTGTTTGTAGGGAAAGGTTTAGAATGAATTTTTGGGACTATACGATGAATGCTGATTCTCTTACTTTTTAACACTTTTTTATAAACATAAAAAATTTAGGGAAATGTTATCAGCACTACTGTATTTTGATGAGGGTACTCCTCACTTTATTAAAACTACGGTATGGCCCGCACCATAGAATGATCCAAACCATCCATTAGATGGACTATAGCCTAAATAGGTTGTGTCCCAAAGATCATTTCCATAGGTTGATCCAAACCCTCCGATCTGAATGTTAGAGTGTTGATCCTAACCCTCTATAGATCGGAGGGTTATGATCAAACTATGGAAATAATTTTTGGGGCACAACCTGGTTGTGGCCTATCTAATGGACGGTTTAGATCATCCTATGGTGCGGTCCATACCGTACTTTTAATAAAGTGAGGAGTGCCCTCATCAAAATACAGTAGTGTTGATAACATTTTCCAAAATTTATATTTACAACACGCCCATATAGTATGAGAATTTTTTTTTGAACGCTCAATGTTTTGGTATGAAAACAATCATAATACATACTTGGACTATGGTGATCAGGACCACGTGAATATTGTTGGTCATTACAAACCTAACCTATTTGTTCCCATGCTCATTGAATGATTCTAGACCTTTGATCAATCGTAAAAAAAGAAAAAGAAAAAGGCATCCCTTTTATTTCTTTAAGCCGTTGATCTTTGCACGCCATACTCTTGCAGATGATGAGACATTAGACCTATTTTAGCTTTAGAGTTAAAGGTTTGAACCATTGTAGAATTGACACCTATCAAACATGGTTACATGGATTAAGTAAAGAAAGCAGGGATTCACCACTAGTTGTCTGTGGCATATTGTAAGCTTGTGAGCAATTCGAGATGGATTAGAGTATTAACTAAAACATATTTGTTAATAAGTAAATTGTTGGGACCAAGGTTTTAAATTTCGGTTTTGAGTATATATAATTTCGGTGCTCACCGAAACTGAAATGTCGGCCGAAATCTCAAAATTTTGCCCGAAATTTGGTAGAAGCGCTCGAAATTAATGTCGGTTTTTTGGGCCGAAATTTCAGCCTAAATTCCGTAAAGAAATAAAAAATTAATTTTTTTATCGAAAATCTCACCGAAATTGCTGACATTTCCATATTTTCAACCGAAATTTGGTAAATCTCGCCAATTTTGGTTTCGAAACATTTCGGTTTTGGTCCTAAACGAAATCTGAAATTTCGGATTTCGGCCAAAATTTAAAACCATGGTTGGGAGCCAGGTAGAACTCACCCTTAAAACCTAGCCGTTAAGGGGAGGGTGCCCAAGTCGCGTGGAACCCCAAACACATAAAACAATTTTGAGGAAAAACTCCAATATAATATGTGAAGGAGGCAAGCACCTTCAACCACGTGAAAAGAGCCAATGCGCTCATAACAAATGATTTTCCAAAAATCTACTTTGTTCAAAATCTTCTTTTTCTCCGTCCTCATTTTAGTACATTATATAGATGTCCAAAACTCACAAAAAAAAAAGAAGAAGAAGAAGAAGGAGAAACAAAGAGCAAGAAATAAACTTGTAGTTTTGTGTCTCTTTGACACGCATACTGAAACATGAAAATTTCCAAAATAATCTATAAAAAAAAACCATTCTAATAATAAGCTCTGTAATCTAATATTAGTTGTCTAATAAAAGAAATGTTATCATGATGTGAAATGTAAATATACGAGGCCATGTGAACATGTGAGAGTTCCTAAATTGTAACTAGTCGTGGGCCCTTTTTGAGTGTCCACGCCATATGGCACTCAATCCAACAGTCACATGTGTTTGCATCCTTCCCTCCACCCATACAAAAAGTTGTCAAAAATACTCTGCCTTCGTGCAAGTTTAATGAAAGTCTGTAGAAGGAAAAGGGAAGAGGATGGGAAATTTGATCTCCCTTCTTACTTTTTTTGAAATTAATGGGAAGAATTGGGGTCAATCAAACATAGGAGGTGAAGGATTTCAAAAGACCTAAGACATTGGGTGGTGTCACATCTTGTCTAAAGGATTAGACTCCATTGGCTCAACATAATGGACTCTTTGATGAGCTTCTTCCAAGGTGATTGATAGAGGAAAGTGGTTTCACAAATGATATTGGTGGAAAGTGCGGGCTCACAAGTACTACTTTTTTGGCATGAGAACATAGGCCACTTGAAAAAACTACATAGGCAAAATCGAATGTAGGAAAGCTATTTATAGCATAACGATGAGTGGGGCGCAACAAAGTAGGATTTTTCAAAAAGAAGATAGACTCACACTCAGAGCGAGCTGTACAAAAAGGCATTCGAGCAAAGGCTCAATGGAGGAAGGGGCACTGATAGTGCCAGTGCTATGGGAGAAGGATAACGAAGCCGGCAATGCAGAGGAAAGTTTCTCATGATGTACTGGGACATGGGATGAGTATATAGAAATAGTAGGATTGTACGTAGTGGGTTAGGAAGGGTTAATATAGGTAAGGATTACAATGGAAAAGAAGACTTCACTACTAATTAGAATTACAAATTTAAGAAATTGGTAGTTTCACTTATTTTATATATTCACGTATTTTTAATATTAATTTTTTGGAAAATCCACATAATTTTCATTTGAAATTTAAGACGGGTTTCAAGTTTTAAATGCACTCTTTTTTAAATATGCTCTTTCACGAAAAATGATATGCTTCCTTGATTAGGATAAATCGAGATCAAGACACACATTAGTGAAGGAAAGAATGAGGGCTGCTTTGTATACACCATGCCCAACATGCTCCTTCTTCAATTGACCAGAAGTACAGCTAAAGTAGCTAAATGAAGTAAGGAAAGGCAAATAAGGGTGTAAGTTCACACCTCGGGATTTCTAACAGGAACCACACTGACCTATGTTGCCAAGAATTGGTTAATCAACTTCAAGTCAGTCCGATCGACCGAGTGGAGTCACATCCTCGTGAGGGTGAGGTGGCACTCAGGTTGGCCATTAAGCAATATTTAGACTCGAAGAACTTCAATCTGCGCTTCAGTCTAGGAAAGGCGGAGAGGGGATTACTCTATTTTGAATATTTAAGAAACTAAACTAATTGTTTAGTTTAAAAATAGGCTCACTTCTTGTCTTATTCATTTAATTCATATGAGGTGGCTACTCTCTCATGAGACAACCGGCCTGCGAAATGCCTTCTGCGATGTTCCCTAGCAAATCCCATATTACATTCATGTATAAAGTAGAAAAATGATTCACCTCCCAAAGTGTGAGCCAAAGTGGGGAATCCTCATGTTTTTTTTTTTACGCCCTTGGACTCGCACTCCACTACTTATCTAATGAATAAAAATCATGCACGAAGTTTGGGAAGGAAAAATGGAGTTTTGAGTATTGAATCTACGCGTTGGACCTGTCTTCTGAACTTAATTTCAATCTATTTGAATAACTTATATTCTCTCGTACCATTACTTAGGATGTTCAACTATTTCGGTCGAAATCCAATTTGTATTGAATCCAGTTCTTCTATCGAAATCTTGTGCTGTTCCCTACACTTATAAGTGGTTTACTATATGTATATGTTTTAGGTCCTAGATCTATATGGGACTAAGAATTCAGATCTATAAATCTATTAGGAATTGAAATGTCTCATCTGGATCAAATGTAGCTAAAATCTATTTTCAGAACTAAAACCAAGGTCTGAGATTAAAAATAAGGTATTGGGCTTATAAAAGCCTCTTCTACGAGTTATTAAGGGGTTCGAGTTATTTTGATTAAATAGGCAGGCGCTACTTTCAGATTTATTATGGGTTTCGAATTATTTTTAGGGTTTTGAAGGCTCATGAACCCTACATATGGTTTGTATGCTTTCAAAAATATTATCGAGGTACGAGATTTGTGTACTTTAGCTATTTTGAAACATAGGTGGTTTTTGAAATCCTATTACATACATTTTGCAAGTTTCCATTTCTCTGCACATTTCAAGTGAGATTTTATAAGGTGAATGTGCATGTAGATCGGTACTGGTACCGCCCTTGATATTCGACCCAACAACAGCCCACTTTTTTAAGGTGCTGCTGCTGGATCAAATATCAAGGTAGGTACTTCCATCGTACCGCCAAGATCTGTATGCACATTCACCATATAATTTCTCCATTTCAAGTATGTTCATCATAGACCCCACTCTATGGCAACAAGTATCAGTTAGTCAATGACAAAACGAGATGTGTTGTCCTGACAACGTTTCTTGGATTTTAAGTGAGAAATTCAGGTTTTAAAAATCTCTCCCGCATCCTGAGATTTCTAAAACTTGAAAATATGGGAGGATCTGCCACTCTCTTGCTGATGGAAAGAAGGGCGAGAAGTAAAAAACGAATAAAAAACGACGGCTGATTTGCTTCTTCTCTTGTCTCTTTGCTACAATTTTGAAGAAATCTAAGAAAAATCCGCGTATTTAGGGGCCGTTTGGATACATGGATTTTAGAATCTAGGTTTTTAGTTTGAAAACAATGTAAAAGAGGGTTCATGATCAAGCTGTTGTATGCTGTCCTGACAACGTTTCTTGGATTTTAAGCGAGAAATTCGGGTTTTAAAAACCTCTCCTGCATCCTAAGATTTCTAAAACCTGGAAATATGGGAGGATCTGCTATTCTCTTGCTGACGGGAAGAAGGGCGAGAAGTCAAAAACGACAACTGGTCTGTCTCTTCTCTTGTTTCTTAGCTACAATTTTGAAGAAATCCAGGATTCTAAAATCCGCCTATCCAAACAGCCCCTTAAAGTTTTTATATTTTGTAAGCTTGGAGAGTTCAATATTTAAAAAAAAATACTATACAACACACCATAAAATGATCCAAACCATACATTTGATGGCCTACAATGTAAATAGGTTGCGCCCCAAAAATCACTTGCATAAGATGATCCTATCCCTCTAATCTATATAGATTTCCATAACATGCAGTTCCTCTATAGATCGGAAGGCGTTCCTCTATAGATCGGAAGGCTAGGATCATCCTATGGAAATGATTTTTGGGGCACAACCTAGTGAGGGCCATAGGATGATCCAAACCATTCATTTGATGTGCCGCAATGTAAATGGGTTGTGCCCCAAAATCATTTCCATAGAGATGATCCTAGCCTTCTGATCTATAGAGAAACTGCATGTTATGGAAACCTCTATAGATTAGAGGGCCAGGATCATCCTATGGAAATAATTTTTTGGACACATCCTATTTATGTTGTGGTTCATCAAATGGACGGTTTGGATCATCCTATGGTGTGTGAAATAGGGAAACAGAATAGGGTTTTTACGATTTGGGAAGAAAGGACATTTTTTTCAGTTCAAAACTTAGAAACGTCTGCTGCATGTTTTCCGCATAAGAGATACTCGATTTGCAAAAACCCCTTTTTTTGTTAACTAGACAACCTTGCTTAGGGTTCTTGAATCCTAAAAATTATCTTCTTAGAAACAATATCAACTCGTCAAGACACGAGTCTCTACCCGACAGGAAATACTTAAAAACTAGTGAAACAATAAATTAATTAATAGGCTCCAGATACTTTGCTTTTCTACCCTTAAGGCCTTAACACACTGTGAGATGATTTTTTTTGTGCATGTCTTATATTCTGGTATTGATTCATCGCCTGGTAGACTAATGTGCATGACACATGCTCCCTAGAAGGAAAATTTAATTTTCAGTCTACATGTATTTCTTTAATTCGTTATATTAGGGTTCGTGGAGTGAGTTTTGAGGAATTTTTTTGGCTAAAGGAAAAGGTACAAAGGAGCATATGTAACCCTTATCGAAATGATACTCGAGGTAGGTACACTGTCGAATTAACCACTCAAATCTTGTGTGTTTCTTGCATCTCATCTTGTCGGTTCCTGTCCTTCGAGTTCGATCCTATTTTGGGAGATTAGAGATTTACGATGTAGTAACATTTGGTTCTTTTCAGGTTTGTTGTTGCTTTTGTAATTCTTTCCTACATGCCCGTGGTTTGAGAACTACAAAAATTATATATTCACCGGCACAAGCCCGCAACGTTCACCACCAGAGCCAATTGCAACGGATTATTGCTAGCTATGGTGAGACAAAATGAGGCATCTACAGTGAGCCCATGTCTCAAATGGTTATTTTTCTTAACAAAAATGATGCTAGTCTAAAAAAATATTTCCAATATTTTTGCGGTTGAATTTAGAGAAATTATAGTGTCTCTACTCTATGCATATTTCTCTAAGCAAGTGGGGCGTACCACTTTTGATTTCCAAATTTCATTTCTTGGGTACTTTTATTAACAGGCCATAGACCAAAGTTCTCCTGCTTGGGACAATTCTGATCCTCTGACTTGTGGAGAATTGTGTATAGTTTCTCATTTTCATTCTGACCAGATCAATTTACACCATCTAACATGAATGGTTAGCCATCTTATCATTTATCTTGATTTTTTTGCTCTCATACAATAATGTGCAAGTACAAGTGGGAGAATGTTAGCAATGTTTTCATATTGATATCTTAGCCAATTAAGGAATTTGTGTTTAAGGCAATTAAGGTTGCCTAATTAAGGTCCACTAATGTGAAGAGAGGTGGTACATAGGGAGAACTAGACATAATTCAAGTTTATAAATAGAAGAATGCTAAACAAAAGGGCGTCTCCATTGGATATATACACGTTACTGGTATGCATTTATTATTTCTTTTCTATTACATTTTCGGTGTAATCAACAAACAATACTCATCATGAGCATCTTCAACGGTCGGATCGCGCGGATCGCATAGCATCACCATCCGTTCATCATAGTGCGGCATGAGTAGTTTCCAAATAAAGATATGAGTAATATAGCTAACACCTATTTGGTCAATGATCCAAACCATTTATCTGTTAGGCCTTTCTATTTGATGGGCCTTGGATCAAAATTTACTCCCCTTGGATAATTCTAACCTTTCAATCTGTGGTTGTTAAGTGTACAATTAATGAGAACGGTTAGATTAATCCCATGGGAGTGGATTTTGATGCAAGGCCCATCTAATAGAAAGGCTTAACAGATAAACGGTTTGGATCATTATATAAGAACCCCTATATGACACAAGCAACCACAAGATCAACATGAGAGAGAGAGAGAGAGAGAGAGAGAGAGAGAGAGAGAGAGAGTCAAGTTTTGGCCCAGGAGAGTGGTGATAATACGAGTCAAGTTTTGGCCACAGTGGTGATCATACATGTCAAAATAGCAATACGAGTCAAGTTTTAGCCCAGGACAGTGGTGATCATACATGTCAAAATAGCAAAGGATGTGACAATAAAAAAAGCCTAATTGAAAAAAATAATAATTTAGAACATGACTCTAAACTGGAATAGGTGGACACATTATAAACAAAGTTATTCAAGTGAAGCAGCTGAATTTTGGGAAATCAAAGAAGAAATCTAAGCCTAATTAAGATGGAGTGTAGATAAATGGTTACACCTTAAGCAATTCCATTTAGCCCAAGTTAATCACATGGGTGTTAACTAACCAACTTCTCCAATATATAGCTTAAGCTATTGGAGAAAGGCGTTATTTATCTTTTATTCTTTAACACTCCCCTGCACATGTAGCCCACTTGGCAAACACGTGGCACATGTGGTCCCACTTTGGGCTGACCATCGCATGTGGATTTTTGCTATCCAGGAGGTTTGAACTCGAAACCTTTGGCTTTGATACCATGTGAAACTACCAATTTACTCCAAAAGCTTAAGCTATTGGAGAAGGCAATATTTAATCTTTTATACTTTAACACTTCCCCTCACGTGTGGTCCCTTTTTCTAGGGTTGGCTTACACGTGGCATACATGTGGCCCCTCTTTTTTTGGGTTTGGCCATTGCATGTGGATTGTTGAAGTATAAAAGATAAATAACGCCTTTCTCAGCTTAAGCTATTGGAGAAGTTGGTTAGTTTCACATGGTATCAGAGCAAATGCCTGGGTTAAAAAAGAGGGGCCACATATGTGCCACGTGTAAGCCAACCCTAGAAAGAGGGGCCACACGTGAGGGGGAGTGTTAAAGTATAAAAGATTAAATATTGCCTTCTCCAATAGCTTAAGCTTTTGGAGTAAATTGGTAGTTTCACAATGGGCATTGTTGAAAAAATCAGTCTCTGTTTCAAGTCATTTTGTCAATGACACCCAATCCTTTCATCGGCTTAGTAACAATACATTATTGTTTATTTCATCAGAGACCCTGTGAAAGTATAAAAGATTGAATAATGCCTTCTCCAGCTTACTAACAATACATTATTGTTTATTTCATCAGAGACCCTTTGAAAGTATAAAAGATTGAATAACACCATCTCCAACGGCTTAAGCTTTTGGAGTAATCGGTTGTTTCACATGGTATAGAGCAAAGGTCCTAAGTTCAAACCTCCTTGATATTAAAAATCCACATGTAATGGCCAACCCAAAAGAGGGGACCACATGTGCCAGTTGTAGTCCAACCCTAAAAGAGAGGCCACCCGTGAGGGGGGTTTTAGAATATAAAAGATTAAATAATGCCTTCTCCAACAACTTAAGCTTTTGGAGCAATTGGTTGTTTCACAAACCCAGTTGAACCTGCAAACATCGTATTAAGGATCATTAGTTTGACTGAAAATTGGGTTTTGTTAAGGCTTTGTTTCTTTCGATGTAAAATAGGTGTAAAACAAATCCAATAAAAAAAAATAGGTGTAAAACAAAATTTACACCCATAACAAAATTTACACCCATTTTTACATGTCGGTGTAAATTTTGTTTTACGCCTATTTTAGGTCCAAAAAAATGGAGCTTAAGTGAATTTTTTATAATCATCTTGCTAAGATCGACATTTGATGGTCATGCTATAGGAAAGCTTAGTCAAATGAAGCAGCTGAAATTTGGGAAACTAAACTAGAAACCCACAGCTAATGAAGATAGAGAACAAAGATAAATCCCTGCTCTAATGTCATTGGGTTTTCTGAGATCACATTATCATTGTTGTTATGCAACGAAGACTCTGATCGAATTCTTTAGACAGCAACATGTAGTCCACAGCTGTTCACCGTAACTAATCGAGGACAAAGAACATTGATGGCTTTTTTTAAAATGACTTATTGGAAATTCACTTGGTTTATTTTAGCAAAGATATGATAAAACCATGAAGAACTGATTAAAAAATCTAAGACTTGAAGGAAAATTGGGAGCCCACAAGGTGAATTCTTTTGAATCATCTTGTTAAGTGTCCACATTTCATGGTTTATCTTATAAAATTTCAAGTGGGTGTTGCTCTCTAAACTTAGTTTAGTTACTAACCACACAGGTTATACACTATTGATGATACTCTTGGTCAAACTTTGATGCAAGTGCACCCCCAAGCCGCGGTAGCTCCAAATCACATCGGCCGAAAGGGAGCAAAGGATGATTATGGGCCCAATTGATTTGAATCAAACAAGCGTGAAGTTAAATCTTGTCATTGCTTCTCCAAGTTTGTTTCCATATGCGATGGGATTCCTTAGCTTTAATGGGGACCTTTTTTTCTGCAGGACCCCATTGAAGAAGAAGGTTTTTCTTCTTGAAGAACAAAACAGCATCTCTATCATACCTCTTATTGTCCTTAAATGGCTTCTTAATAGTAGATTATCTACATCAAACTCCAAAAAAAAATCTGCCTCCTGATCAAACTATGTTACAATTTAAAAATGGAAACACAAAATATCGATGCTTAGGTGCTTAGGCTTGAAAGCGAAGCGATCGGGTTATGTCCGCGGACCCTCGGACAAAATGACGCATTTTACAATCCATTGCAAAGATGTATTGAACACATCTTTGACCAAAAAAACTTCTAGATCTACATAGGCCAGGCAAGGATTTAAACACCCTAAACAAGGGTTCTTAAGTCTCTATCTCTCCATTTCTTCTTGCATTTGATGTATAAGAATCCAATTCAAGTAAGGAGCCCATTTCTTATATAATTAGCTAAAAACCAAACTAAGAGAGATGTCACACCAAGGCAATGTACTATATTCTTTCATTGCTTCCCTTAGAAGAGAATTGACATTTAAAAAATGGAATTTAACATTTGATTAGTCTCTAAAACAAAGAAAAAAAAAAAAACCCATGAAGTTTTCAATCATCCACACACGTGCAACGGCCCCCTCTGTGAACTTTGTATCAGTTCAACGGCTCACATGGGACCACATGTCAACATCTCCTTAAAATCCTTGTCTAGTTCTTCTAATCTAGCCAAATTTGACCCTTTTCATGACTTAAGCGCGAAGACACAAGTGATTTCTATGTGGGGAAAACTCCCATTGCCAAGATGGTAAGAAACCTTCATTCTACCATCCTCATGTGAACAAAACTAAGAGATGTCCCAGTCACACCAAGGCAATGTACTATAATCTTTCATTTCTTCTCTCAGAAGAGAATATTGACACTTAAACAATGGAATTTCACATTTGATTAGTCTCAAACAAATAAAACAAGACACCCATGAAGTTTTCAATCACCCACACACGTGTAGTGGCCCCCTCTGTGAACTTTTATCGGTTCAACAGCTCACATGGGGCCATATGTCAACATCTCCTTAAAATCCTTGTCTAGTTCTTCTAATCTAGCCAAATTTGACCCTTTTCAGGACTTCAAGCAATATGTGGGGAAAACTCCCATTGCCAATATGGTAAGAAACCTTCATTCTACCACTCATGTGAACCAAATAGGGCCACATAAGAAAGTCCATGTTTTCAAATGCTTTGGACCCTTATTTCATCGTTTTCTTGGGGTTAGACCTGGCCCACCAATGTTGCTTACGTGGACTACAGAATGTGGGCCCTACTCTTTTTCTTTACTTTTGTTTGGCTTTCGGTTTTTGGTTCGGCCGAGGGCGTGCTTCCCCATTGGGCACGTCCACAGCAATCCCGAGGGAGCAAGACGGCGTGGGACTTTTGCTTTTGTTTTTGTTCCTTCTGCTTTTACTCACTTTTTTCTATCTTTTTGAGGGGTTTGGGAGATAATGAAAGCATCGAGTCAGCTCTTTACATGATTGTAGTTTAGGGATCCGGTGCACCTCAAGTGCACCTTAACATGAATTTGTACTCTTAGATCTTAGATCTCAACCATCCATCTGATGGGCCCACCATGGAAACTGGCTCAATTGGAGCGATCTCAGTCGCTCACATGCGGGTCCATCCATGGTGGAGCCCACTAGATCGATTTTCCATATCGCATTTTCAATTGTCAACACATCTCATTTCCTTTTTTGCTGGAGGAGGCGAAACAAGCACAAGATATTTCTACTAAGGGTGCTACTCGGGTTGGATTGGATCAGTTTTAGGCCATCACTAGCCCGGCCTACCTGAGATAGCATTCCCTAAACCCTAAACCAATCAAACCCGAGGGACGGGTAAAGGATGGTCAACCCTAACCCAACCCATCTAACCTGTTTTTTTCCAAATCGGGTAGGGTTGAGTCGGGTTCACCTAGTGCCAAATAGGAATATACAATAAGAAAAACATAACCCTAAGAAAATAACGATAAAATTAGAAGATGGAGTCAGGTTCGGGTTGCCAAGGCCTCAACCCTAACCCGACCCAAAATTAAACCAGGTTGGCTTTTCCAACCCTAACCCAACTCAACTTGAGGAAATGCCAAACCCAACACGAGCCAAAATACCCGTCGGGTTCGGGTTGAGCCCGACCCAGGTTGCAACCCTAGTTTCTATAAATAAGTGACTAAAGGTGGCAAAAAAAATTAGATTTCTTAAAAGGGAATAGACTTGCACTCTGTGTGTCCCATCCACTTTTTTTGCCCATAAAAAAGGCAGAAAAACAGAAGCCTTGAAGAAATCAAATTGAATTGTTCGACCTAATTTAGAAGCAAAATAAGCCTATATGGTTTGAAAGCTTTCTTTCAAATCATGCTAGTGCCAAGAAAAATATATAAAAAGTATACTTATTTCGTTCGACATGGATTAATTTTTTGTTAAAGTATAAAAGATTAAATGGCCATCTCCAATAGCTTAAACTTTTGCAGTAATTGAAAGTCTCACATGGCATTGGATCAAAGGTCCTGAGTTCAAAACTTCTTGATATTAAAAATCCACATGTAACAGCCAACCCAAAAGAGGGGCCGTATACACCATCTCCAATAGCTTAAGTTTTTGGAGAAATTGATTATTTCACAATCTTAGTGAAATGATATGCTACAAAAATAGATAAAAATGCACGGGCCAGATTACGTAAATGGATCTAGATTAGGTATCCAATGGTCCAAAACCTTAGAATCACACTTATCAAAAATAAAAGGTTGATTGTTGTTGAGTACGTTTTTGAATGTTACGAAAATACCCCTTGTGAATAGACATAAATGAACATAAATAAACGAAATTATGAAGGATATTTTTATACATTGACGCCCGCCTACATTTGGATATAGGACGCTCCATCGGATTTTATGGTTACAGCTAGGTCACAATCTGAAATAAATTCAGACCTTATAATTGGATCCAATGAACAATTTCAAATCTTGATGTTATGCGAAGTAATGTCCGTTAATGTTCAGACCCTTTGGTACCATCGGACTATGGGTCCACTGAAACCTAGAGAGAGAGAGAGAGAGAGAGAGAGAGAGAGAGAGAGAGAGAGAGAGAGAGGATGATATACAAGTAATTTGAAACCCTAAAAAAAAATGAAGAGAAGACTATGGAATGTTAATATTTTAAGCAATATACATTATATTAATATAGATCAATTTAATATAATTTATAAGCATTTAGAGGGTGCTCTTATAGATTAGTTGAACCTCCACATTATTGTGTAGGAGATTATTTTAATAATCTCATTGAATAACTTGCCTTCTTGTCTCCAAGATCACTCAGTCTCTCATGCTTAAGTGGCCAACAAAGTAAACATGGATTAAACCCTTGTGAAGGTGAGATAATGGCTGCCAGGGAAGTGGATTCCATGCATGAACCTGTTACTACGTCTCGACATGTCGGCAAGAACACTCACTAGGCAAGAACACTCACTAACCTATGCTTTAAGCATACCCATAGTTACAAAATTCTCCAAGAAATTTGAAAG
This sequence comes from Tasmannia lanceolata, assembly GCF_043159265.1. NCBI lineage: Eukaryota > Viridiplantae > Streptophyta > Magnoliopsida > Canellales > Winteraceae > Tasmannia > Tasmannia lanceolata. Next base: position 26,652,527 of record NW_027518684.1, on the reverse strand, counting down.
CTCTTGAAAAAAATCATGAATTTTTAAGCCTCCCACTCATAAAAATTCCAAAATAATTCCAAAATATTCTAATCACATGATTATATCCAAATTCTCTGAATTACATGCACTTTTTTTGTACCAAGTGCAAATTTCATGAATAATTTGTCAATTTCTTAAAAAGCATTAGTAAATCTAATGAATAATTTAAAGTTATGTAAGTAGAAAATAATTGGGCCCGTGCCTCAATTGGTCAAAGCTTTGTATCTCCACCTATCCTAATAACGAGTAAGTATCTCAGAAAAAAAAATTAATTCTTTTTAATGGGAATTAGAGAGATCAATTCACTATATCTGATGGAACCTTTTCTTTATCAATTAACAATTGAAAGAGAGGTTTCTCCAATGTCGTGTACAAATTATCATCGAAAAGCTAGAGCTAGAAAGTACATTTTCAATATTGCCCATACACTGTTCTCTGTATAAACATTGGATTGGGCGGGCACTAAGATAGAAAAGGCCTGCTACTATCCCCAATGTCTCCATTGCAATATGATGACAATATCTGGAATTAGAGAGCCAAAATAAAGAAGAACAATTGGCCAAGCGGATGGAAATTAGGTCAGATGGACAAAACCTAGAGAATCGTTGATCAAATGCATAAAAGCAAGAAAAATGTGTCATGAAATGGGTTGGATTGACATTATTATGGATACTGCAAAATAATTATGATAGATTATAATGCACTTATTCAATCTATTGAATCACTATTTGCGATCTAGAATTCTAATTTAGCAATCCAATCACTGTTCACATTTTCTGTTTTTATTATTAATGAATAGATCTCTTTACTACTTGTACAACTTATTGTTTGTATTTCTTCTTATACAATTTTACTGTCATTCAGTATGAATGCTACATGAAGAACATAAGCTAGATGACGGAACACAGATTCCTAGGATGTATAAGATCATAACATGAGTGGTTCAACATATTGGGATTCCTATTTATCTACTCATGTTGTAATTTAGGGCTTTTGCACAAAATGTACTTCTAAATAATTGCCCCATAGATCCAATTTCTATCAAGAATTCATGTAAGCGGATTCTTATTTGCACAAATGGTACTTCAAACTTAATGAACATGAAGACATCTATTAATATGTTTGCTCATGGTAATTATGGCCTCTGACAAGAATCAATGATTATATCTTTGACTCACTGCTGGAACATCATTTGAGGATTTGAAATTGGGTAGTTTTAAATGGCCCTACGGATGTGAAACAATTTGATCCTCTTATTTCCCGATCCAAGAGATCTACGAGTCAGGATCCTTCTGATGTATATAGATACAAATGGTCACAGATGAAGGATTCCTTGAAAAGTTAGGGATAAATAATCCTTTTTAGAAATCGAATGGATTTGGTCTTATACATTTGCTAGAAAGGTATTCAAAAAGAAAGAAGATGAGTTCTTCTTTATTTTAACACATGCAGGTGCCTGCAAAGGAAGTAAAATTCATGTTAAAGTACTATAAAAGATTAAATAGCGCCTTCTCCAACAACTTAAGCTTTTGGAGTAATTGTTTGTTTCACATGGTATCAGAGCAAAGGTCTTGAGTTCAAGCCTTCCTGATATTAAAAATCTACATGCAATGGCCAACCCAAAAGAGGGGCCACGTGTAGGCCAACCCTAAAAAGAGGGGCCACACATGAGAGGGAGAGAGAGAGAGAGAGAGAGAGAGAGAGAGGGGGGGGGGGAGGGGGGGGTTAAAGTATTAAAGATTAAATGACGCCTTGTCCATTAGCTTAAGCTTTTGGAGTAATTGGTCATTTCACAGTTCGCATGGTATGATTTTCCAAGGTCAAAGAGAACCTGGCAAGTTAGAAACAAAAATAAGTAGGAACAATTTTCCAATAAAGGAAATCCAAGGACCCTATTCTTCTCCAATTTGAGTTTTGTTCAAGTCTCAAATGAATTCAAGGTCATTTGAAGAAATTATAACCTACCAAAAGATGACATTTATTTTTCCGATTTTTTAACATATATATCGACACATGGAATTCTCTAGGCGAGCTCAGTCATCAACCCTAAGCTATAGCATAGGTCTTTTTGTTGAAGCTCTAATCCATTAGAGTTACTTTGGTTAATAGTAAATTCGAATGTGGGATTGGGTGGCTAGGTTGGTTATTAATTGGTAGACATATAGGGTCCACGTCACGACGCAGATAGGGTCTACATGTTGGGGAACTGTAGACAACAGAAATTAAATTGATTAAATGCAAATAGTGATGGTAAATGAGATTAATTATATGATAATTATGTGTTATTGCTCGACAAGCTGTTTTCTGCAACACTACTAACAAATGGTAGACTAAAAAAGCTCTCTCTCATTAGTCAAGTGTTCAACTTTAATGTCACTGTCTTTTGTTTTATTCATTTTCAGAATATTCCTCAACTTGGTGGGTCTTTTTCCTCATTTAGTTATAGCTATAAACTCACCCTTCTCCATGTACGTACTTGAAGTTATCATAGTGAAGGACCAAAATACATGGAAAATATATAAGTCTAATGATCAAAGAAAGAGAGAAATGGGGTGGTTTATGATAGCTCTTCTGTCGTTTGAGGATGTTTGAATGGAATCTTAAATTTCATTATAAAATTTAAGATGGGTTAAAAGGGTTTTATGTACATAAAATAATGAAATTTGTAGGCCAATAAGGAGACCAAGAGAAATTAACTAATTCGTTTAATGTAATCCACCTCCTTCCCTCCTTGGTGTTTATAAACATGGGGATAATGCTTGAACAAGGCTGCAGAATCAGTAAAGCCAAGGGCAAAAGATGGCTGGAATTGGATCTCCCTGTGGAGCTTGCAAGTTCCTCAGAAGGAAGTGTATTAAGGGGTGTATCTTCGCACCGTACTTCTGCCATGAACAAGGGGCGACACACTTTGCAGCCATTCACAAGGTCTTCGGAGCGAGTAATGTCTCTAAGCTCCTAATGCATCTCCCAGTGCATGATCGTCAAGAAGCCGCGATGACAATCTCTTATGAAGCTCAGGCGAGGGTCCAAGATCCCATCTATGGTTGCGTCTCTCATATTTTCGCGCTTCAACAACAGGTTCAAAGCCTATCTAGACTAAAAATCATTCAATTATAAGATATCAATTTCTCTTTCTAAATTTAGGTATCCAATGACTTTGCATTTTAGGTTGTCAATTATTTGCATATAAGGTTATTTGAAGTTCATCTTAGTTGCAAATGGGACATTAAGGGCTCTTTGGAAGCAAATAATTATATAGTTTGAAGATAGGTATGTGATCATTATAAACATTATTTGTCAATTATTTGCATATAAGGTTTGAAGTTACTTTTAGTTGAAAATGGGACATTAAGGGCTCACATTTTGAAGATAGATATATGGCTATTAAAAACATTATTTGCAAGTCGGATTACATGTAAATAAGATTATATGCATATAAGGGCATATGCAAATAATTTTTAGAGGGTATTCAAAGAGACCCTTATAGTACTATTTGATACTTATGTTCATCATTAAACCAGTCAAATCAAATTCTCTTTTGCTTTATCTTGTAGGTTGTCAATCTACAGGCACAACTAGTCTCCCTCAAGGAACAGGCAGCCCAAAATCTTGTCACTAGCTGTACTAGTTCAAGTTCTACTGAAGACAAGTTCCATGAAAAATTCCCTCCTTGCCAACAAGATGTACATGGTTTCTTTTGTCCTGAGAATCCGAGGATTGCGCAAACGTCCTTTTTGGGTCACTCGGGGAGCTCTGAAAACATGTTCTACTACGAGAATGGGCTCATGGGCCCAAATTCTATGGGTGATTATAATTTTTCGAACACAAACGAAGAACAAGACTCATTCGCGATTGACGATGATTCTTCTCACCCATTGGGTTCTCTTGATATCAACTCAAGGAAATGGGAATTTCAAGATATGGAGGACCTTCGCTCAGTAACCTATGCGTATCTTCACCATTCATGATATATAGTTCTGTGGAGGGCGTAGGGAAGAAGTTAAGGTCGATGTACACAGCTTCATCAATTTTGGAGTGTTCATGAATACTACTAGACTTGCACCTTCTACTATAAATAAACAAGGCCATGGATATTCATATAAGCTTCCCCATAATTTTTTCTGAGAAGTACTACTATCTTAAACATGGTGAATATCTTTGGTGAAATATGAAGAACGCATTTCATTAAAAAGTCATTAATTAGCTTGATATTTTGACATACTATGCATATTTCGTATTGATGAACTCCATTAAGCTGTGATGATCGAATGTTTGAGCATATTTTAGTCATACACTCCAGACTTGCCCTAATTATTATGTTTAATCAATTTTAAGTTTTATTTTTGTTAGTTTAGGTCATTTTTAGCTCTAATGAAGCCTATAGGATTTTCCTCAAGCCATTGAGACCCTAGATGTAGAACTTATATGATCTTTGTTGTCCATTGTGGTAATAATTGTACAGATACAAGATAACTTCCACCTTAATAACATGTCTTTTCTTAGGGTAAACACATGTTATCTAGAGAAACAAGGGAAGAAACAAAAGAAGAAAGAAACACAGGGGTGAATACCTAGTACTCAAATCCCAATGATCTAAAAACTGATAATTTGGGATTAATGATTTTTTTCATAGCTCAAAACATAATTTCAACCATCCCCAGGATAATTATCTGATGATTACCAATGCAAAGAAAACCCTAGAATGTAATTAACCCTTTGTCATGAGACTGATTATCTCTGCCAATCACTCGCAAAGCCGAAAGCTCAGATGATATCTTCTCTTACTTAACAGTCCTTAAAGAGATGATCAAGCTAGTGTCCCATGATCAACAGTCTTGTGCCCATTTTTGACAGGACTCCTCATTTTGAACTCAACAGTTTCTAACAAATATATTCATTTTTCTTCTCTAATTTATCAAGATTTTAAAATGCAAATAGCTGGGCTGTTTAAAAAAGTTAAGCATTATGTTAAATAGAAAATACCATGAATTCAAAAGGAGTGCTTTACTCTGAAATTAGTAAAAGAACACCAATGGGAAAGACAACTAAAAACATAGCCAAAAGGGGCATTAAAAAGTTTCAAGCTAAAAGGTGTAACTAAGAAAGTTTCTTATTGGAAATTTGACTGATATTAAGTAAAAATTTTCATTTGATGAAGGATAAAAATAAAATTTACTCTGCTCCTTTCTACTCTGATTGAATACTAATTGTAACAGCAGATTCAATGAGTTCTTTCTCTTACTATTATTGTTCATAAATAGTTAGAAAATTGCACCCAAGAAGGAAATCATGACTGAGGATCCATTTAGGTGTGCGGATTGCAAAATTTCACAGAAATTGCACCCAAGATTCAATTGGATTACACATAAACGACCTTAAGGTATGATCTAACCTACTTTACACACAATATCCTAGAAGAGTACACAATATCCTGCCAGTAAGCTACGACAGAGAGTAAAATGATAGAAAACAAGCCTAGTTTGCATAGCTCAATTTCAGGTTTTAAGTATAAGGTATTAATTTTCATTAAAATATGAGAATCATGCCACTGTAGAAGACAAAAAAAATCTAAAAACTTAGTCTAAATCAAGAAAAATGTAAAAGAGTTTCACTTCATGCTTAAAACCAAGTTTAATTAGGGCTAATTTGCCTCTGAAGTCCAATTGGTTCTGGGTGGAATTAATGTGTAAAAGTGCAGAGAGAGAGAGAGAGAGAGAGAGAGAGAGAGAGAGTACAGTATAGTTTATGAAACTCAGTTTGATGTATCATAGCAATATAAAGCTCCAAGAGTATTGAAAATAGAACCAAGGTGAGAGACAAAATAAACCTGCAAAGCAAAGTCTACACTAAATATATCAAACAAGTTTCTTCAAATATAAAAGCTAAACTTAAATATAGAAACCAACACCAATAACAAAGACAGCAAAGAATACACTAAAATCAAATTATATTTAATTAAAAAATTATTAACCCTATAATTCTCTGCATCACAAAACCCTAATCTTTATAGTTTGGTTGAATCTAGCTTAAGATGAACATGAAATTCAAATTTATTTATTTTTAGCCATCCATTTACAAAGCCACCATTAAATTGGTTAGGATTGTCCCGTCCATGGTGAGACGCAATGATTCTTGATCGATGATTATGTGTCATGGGCAGGGTGGAATGGTTGAGGAGACTATAAAGATGTTAAAATATATAGCGTTCGCGTTCCACCCGAACCCAACGGGTTCAACCTGCGGCTGACGTTGAGTTGGAATTTCCTCATGTTGGGTTGTGTTTTGGTAGTGAAAAGCCAACCCGATACAATTTCGGGTTGGGTTAGGGTCATAGTTACTGGAAACTTCCTAGATGGATGAGAAGCCCTCTTCCTCAAAACTCGCTTCTGAAGCTAAATTCTTCTCGCAGCACTTCCTACTGTTTCCTCTTAATTAACAGTAACCTTTATATTTACTGATTATGTCTTCCTAAAGAATATTTTATCTTTTTGATAATGCTAAAAAAAAGTGCATTTAAAACTTAAAAACTTAGGGCGCATTCGGCATAGCTTCTCATTCTCACAGGAAATATCGGTAGAAACAGACTAATGAGAATCTGCCCAAGTGACTACGAGTCGCTCCGTGAAATCTCATCGTCCAGCCTAAGGAAAAGGTGAAAAAGTAGAGTCAGTCTCTTGTGGGCCGTAGTTACCGAACAAGATTTTTGAGATTTCCTATTTTTTCTCATTCTTGCGCCTACAAAATAGGTGGAAAAGATTTTTATAATGGTTGCTGAACACGCCCTTAAGTTTCAAATTAAAATTATATGGATCTTTTTTCTAAAACTTAATATTAAATTAGGGAAATGTCTTCTGCGCTCCAATGTTTTGATAAACATGTGCTCCAATTTTTCTCGTGTAGTATTTAAAGGGCTGTCAGAGGATATTACGGTTCTCAAAAAGCTCTTAAAGCCCTTTTTCATACTACACGACAAACAAGTGGAGTGCATGTTTATCAAAACATTGGAGCGCTGAAATTATTTCCCTAAATATGTATTAATAAAACGTGTGAAACTATAAATTCCTACAACTTGTAATTCTAATTCTAAATTCTTGACCTGACGAACCAAAACCTCACCCAAGTTGCACTCCTACCACACATTGATGCACCTACGCATTGATATTTGATCCAACTGACAGCCTCTAAAAAAAATTGGTTGTCGTTGGATTAAATATCAAAGGCGGCGCCCTGATTATGGGCAGCAAGGCACGGACACCATATAAAAACTGGTATAAATATTATGTACTAAGGACACTTCATTTCCAATGTTCCAATTGTTTTAATAATCGGGTCATTTATTTAATGTGGAATTGTAGACACACTACCCTACATAGGTGGCTTTCACAAACAGTTGGTAAAAAGTTTTGAACAAAATTATATCCTATGGGTCTGACCTAACCACTTATCTCTTGTCTCCCTCTTCTCTATTCATTGATGTAAGAAGGATCTTACATAGTCTTAAGTTTATGAAGTTTGGCTCGAGAAATTTTCCATCCTGTGGACCTTAGCCTAATATACATTTACCTCTTGTCTGCCTCTTTCTTTTGGGCTCCGTTTCTTTCTGAGTAAAATGGGTGTAAAATTTGTTTTACTCGATTTTCTCATGAATTTCTAGCGTGGTTCTCCTTTTGGAACAATAGTACAAACCTTCCCTTGACCTTTTTATACGCAAGCGAATCACACCATAGTTTCAAAACTTCCCTGCTTTATTGTCGACTCGCCCAAGTCAACTCACTTTTACCTTGTTCGCATTTTTTGTTCAAGTCCACGTTTTGCCTACAAAGAATCAAAACTCCTTTTGACTCATACGAGTTGTGACCACGTCAACTGAGTATTCAGCCCTATCAACTGAGTACTCTGCCCTTTCAACCGAGTACTCAATCGCTCCAAGGAATATTAGTGAGCAGCTGTGAGAGATGGGCAGAGAGAGGGGGACTTGAGAGAGTGGGAGTGAGGGGAGCATGAAAAGCCCATGAAAAACAGGAAAAAAAAAAACAATTTAGGGGCCGTTTGGATGCGCAGATTTTAGAATCCAAGTTTTAGTTTTAAAACAGTTCAAAAGAGGGTCATGATCAAGCTGCTGGTATGCTGCCCTGGCAGCTTTTCTTGGATCTTAAGTAAGAAAACCAGGTTTTAGAAATCTCTCCCGCATCCTGCGATTTCTAAAATCTGAAAAAATGGGACGATCGCCAGCTCTCTTGCCGTCGGAAAGAAGGGCTAGAAATTAGAAAACGACAGCGGCTCTGTTTCTTCTCTTCTCTCCCAACTACAATTTTGAGGAAATCCAGGATTCCAAAATAAGCGTATCCAAACGGGCCCCTTAAAGTAGAAGGCTATTTTTGAATGATTTTAGGAATTTAACATCCTCTCCATGCTGTTTCCACTCGCACCCTCTCAAGTCTCTCCCCCTTCCTCCTCAGCTCCTCTTTTACTTTGGGCCGACAAAGTTTCCACGGAAACAAAAAAAATTAACCTCTCAAGTAATCACCCATCTCATAGCCAATATTATTTCATTTAACCACTTTTTTCAAAATACATATAATTAAGTAAACGAAAATAATGTTGGCTTTTTATGACTTTTGGCGTGGCGTTGCAATTCAATTTAATTATTCTTTATATAATCATACATATTATGTAATAACCTAATTAAGTAAAAATTCTCTTAATCCGGTTAGGAAACACACACACACACGGTGAGCAGGGTATTAGGAATCCATACTAACCTAACTACTAAAGAAGCTATTTTAGAGAAATCTTTGGTGTGTGACACAGGGCACTACACGGAACATAGTGATGATTGCCCACGTTGTCACTCATTGTAATGCATTAATCGAAGTTAAAAAAGGTAACTGAAATTTTAATTATTTTATATTTAATTTGAGTATATTTAGAGGCATTCAGCAGAGATAAATAATTAAATAAAATTACTCTAATTACATTTGATAATCAATCATGCCAAAATAGAATTCTTTTTTTTAACATATTGTGGCAGAAAATTTGATATCTAATTTTTCCTAAGTTAATATAATATTAAATATATTTATTTTCATCAAATAATTATGTCGCTAGAATTTGTCACATAATTCATAATATTTGATTTGCTAGCGTCCATCACATAAAGCATTTCACGGATGGTCTGTTGCATCCGACAGTAGCCACCTTGTGAATGAAGACAACATCTGCTGCAAAGTGAACCTATGTGGCCACTGTCAGATGCAACAGACCATCCGCAAAATGCCTTCGATGCAACAGACCATCCGTGAAATGCCTTCTGCGATGGACGCTAGCAAATCCCTATTTTAAATGATCAAATCGAAGAACATTTTGATTTGAAGAAATCTAAAAGTAAGTAGATGAATTAAAGAATGAATAAACCCCATATGTAAACTCAATTCAAAATGGGGCTTAAATATTCATTGGGAAACCATTTGTGGGAATTGTGCATAAAATATTTTGGGACATAATTACAAATTGGATGATAATTATAGGGAAATGATTTTAGAACAACCGTGCTTTAATAATTGCGCAGACCGAGCTTGTCATTCATGCAAGCCTATAAAAGTTAAGCCTGGTGATGAGATGACTAAATTTGCTAGTCAAAAGTTAAGAATTTACAAGTGGGACGTATCCCTTGGTTTAGGATTTCATATAAGCCTATAAAAGCCAATAAGATCCACTCCCTAGTAAGGGAGAAAAATATCTCAATTTTTTTGAAATTAGAAGAGAGTGAGCACCATCTAATTTCAATGTTCGTATCAAAGCATGATTTTTTAGAGTTGGATCTTTGAGATTTTTGTCCAGGGATCCTTCTCTCTATGGTGCTCATTTCGGTTTGATTAGATCCAGATTTGAAGTTTATATTGACCCAGATTGTCTTTGTTCACTTGTTGCCGAGTCTTATGGTTTTCCAAAGTCTAATCAATTCAGTCATTGTCCTTCATGGTCCTAGGGAAGAAACATATCATAGCATGCAACTCAACTAGTTTTTCATCACCTGAACTTGAACTTAGAGATGCAAGTTCCAATGGTCTTCACTCACCCTCCCTGAGTCACGCAATCGTTAGCGTTCAAAATCAAGCTATAGACTCCCATTGGTTGGTCCTTTAAGAAGGGCAACCCTTGCTTCTCTTTGTTCATGTGGCCACATATTGGAGTCTCTTCTACCGTAAAACTAAGCAATTAGGGGTGCAACTTGGGTCGGGTTCAACCTGAACCCGACATGTGCAACCCGATTTTGGCTCGGGTTGGGTTCTTCCTCGGCTCTAGTTGGGTTGGGGAAAAGCCGGCCCGATTTAATTTCAGATTGGGTTAGTGTTACGTGCAACTTAGGGCTCAAAATTGAATAAAAGAATACGTTTGGTTGTTGCTACTTTTTAGGAGATTCAATAAAGATTGAATAAAGTTTGTTACTAGGATAAGTTATGGTAGAAAGTTGTGGCAAGATAGGATGTTTGCACGTAATGTTAGTTTCCTATTTTATAGGTTTTATTCCTACTTAGTTGGTAGTTAGGAGAGTTCATTATAAAGTTGATTGTAATTAACATTTTTTGCTCAATTAAAGAAGAATTTTCTCTAGAAATTGTGTTATTGAGTTCATTATAAAGTTGATTATAATTAACATTTTTTGCTCAATTAATGAAGAATTTTCTCTAAAAATTGTGTTATTGCACAAAGGAGGACCGATCCTTCCCTCGAAGTGGATCAAGAGGCTGATTTTTCCTCTAAGAAGATCAAATCCATTGCGAACCGATTTGGGGTCATAACAATTGGTATCAGAGCAGTTGATCCTACACCATGGCTACAACTTGGGATATTTTGGATTCCATATGGGATGATTTTCGGAAGATCAATGCGCTTGTTTTGAAATTGATGGAAACACCAACGATTTATGGAAGGCTTGGACAAAATCGGTATACAGATCAAAGAAATACGCAAAGAAAATAAAAAGTTGAAACTTGAGGAAGCCGATGTTCGTGTAGAGAAAAGTGTGAGGATCGATGCCGACAAAGATGAAAATCTTATTTCTTTTCGAGTTTGATTACAACTGATTTTGATGGTGAAGTTGAAAAGATCGCGACTGTTGTTTTTAAAGATGAAATTCCAACGTTAGGCTTGTTGCTCAACAAAATCATGCCCAATACAATTTGGGACCCTGGTGGAATAAATTGTTTTTCCTAATAATCCAACCTTGGGGATAAGATTGACTTCGAGAGGGGTGAAATATGACGTGCAACTTAAGGCTCGAAATTGAATAAAAGGATAAGTTTGGTTGTTGCAACTTTTAGTAGATTCAACAAAGATTGAATAAAGTTTGTTACTAGGATAAGTTATGGTAGAAAGTTGTGGCAAGATAGGATGTTTGCACGTAATGTTAGTTACCTATTTTATAGGTTTTATTCCTACGTTGTTGGTTGTCAGGAGAGTCCATTATAAAGTTGATTGTAACGTTTTTTGATTCATTAATGAAGAATTTTTCCTAGAAATTGTGTTTTTGCATGAAGCAGGACTGATCCTTCCCTCGAAGTGGATCAAGAGGCTGATCTTTCCTCTAAGATCAAATCTGTTGCGACCCGACTCAGGTTCGTAACGGTTACGGTTTGAGGCCTTGGCAACTCAATCAGACCCAATCGGAAGCCAACCTTCATCCTTTAATTTTATCCTGATTTTTTAGGGTTTTTTTTTTTTTTATTCTATTTTTTTTTGTTTGGCACTAGGTTAAATCGAACCCAGCCCAACCCAATTTGGAAAAAGCAGGTTAGACGGGTCGGGTTTGGGTTGAGATATTTAGAGACAGGTTGGGATAGGTTTGACCATCTTCAACCCAAGGCTCGGGTTGGGTCAGGTTAGGGTTGAGGGGATGCTATCTCAGGTTGGGCTGGGGGTTGGCCTGAACCTGATCCAATCCGGCCTGAGTTGCAGACTTAATAAGCATATCGGAAGGTGAACTTTTTTTGGGGTCTATTCCAATTTCAATAAAGCTATTTTAAAACAATTTCTTGAGTAAAACTTTTGCACTAGTAAACTATTTCCCTATAAAGCTTCCAATGACCACTTGTTTTGCGATGTAAAACTCAAAGTTCTCTGAGTCGTATATTTCTATAGATATTAAATCGGTGGGCTATGATCATCTTCTCTATATAGTTTTTGGGCCGTGGCCTTTCCACAATGGAGACCTGTAAGCCCAATGGTTTCCACCTTGGCATTCCCATCTTATTTTGATGATTCCAATACACAAGTGATTTAAGATCACTAATGTGTTTGAATGTCTAAGTTGTAGATCGTAATGGTGTCAAGACAAGATTGTTTGGATTGAGGCTAATAAGCTCTCATTGGACCACATTATGAAGGCCAAAGACATCAGAGATCCAAGACAATTGAAAACTTGAAGAATCTATTGAAGATCGAAGTCTAATAGAATGTATAAGATCCAATCTTAGTATTAGATTTTAAGAGGCATAAATTAAGTTAATCTCACACACCCTAAATGTCTAAGAGATTGTCTTTGTGGTGTTCCAACACTTTGGAACCCTCATAACAATCCCAACTTGGTGTAAAGATGGAAGCCCAAAAACAGAAATTGAAAATCTGCTTGACATAGGCTTCTCGGAACTCCGAGAGAATTCTCGGAGCTCTGAGCTCGGAACTCCGAGAGATTCCTCGGAGCTCCGAGAAATGGTCCAGTAGCTTTTTTTCCAACTTCTGTTTGTATTCCCAGAATTCCGAGATTTTTTCTCAGAACTTCGAGAAATATTCTCAAAATTCGGAGAACACTATAACGGTTAGAATTATAGCCCCGTTGGAATTTTCGCTGGAATTACCACTATGCCCTTGAACGGTCATATTTGGGTTTTTCTATAAATATGGGCATTCCAAACTTCCCAAACATCAATCCTAACACTCTTAAACTCTACTTGAATATCCCAAGAGTGAATCAAAGCTTATTTATGCCTCTCATCCTCTAAGATTAGGATTTCGATCATAGGCTCAATTTGTACATCTTATTCAAAGTTGTAAACCCTTGTGAGGGATTTTTTAGTTTTTTCTTTCTCATTCTAAGATTGTTTTTGGGCGAGTGCGAAGGGACGCGGAGCCATCCTTAGAGGGCTAGTGCGAAGGGGACGTGGAGCAACCCCAAGAGCGAGTGCGAGGAGACGCAGAGCTTTCTCCGGTTCGTGGCAAGTCTTGCGAGGCGGAGCCGAACCAAATTGTAATTGGGTTGATTCCTCGCCATTAAAGGAATCCTTAGTGAAGCCATCAACGGGTTTGGTTGGTGGAGTGGAGTAGGCATCGCGTTTTGAGGACCGAACCACTTTAAATCTCGGGTGCACTCTCTCTTATCTTTTGCTCTACATTTGCATTGCACTTAGGATTTAACTTGTGTGCCTAATATTCATTCCTTGATCCCTTAATCTACAAAATTAGGTTAAAGGTTTTCAAAAGATTAAAACTTGTTAGGAACCTAAATTTTCACTCCTCATTAGTTGCCATTTCGGGACCACCCTTGGATTTTCACTTGGTATCAAAGCCTTTTGGCTCTTAAAAGATTTTCTTTTCTAAAAATCTTTGGAAAATTTTTGTTTTCAACAAGGGAAAGATCATAAGATCTTTGGCAACTTTCTAATTGTGAAATGGCGGATAAAACTGGAACCGGACTTCCGGAAGGCCCGTTTCTTTGATGGGTCCAACTATGGACATTGGAAGACAAGGATGCGCATCTATCTTCTTTCGATAGATGTGGAACTTTGGTACATTGTTGAAAATGGATACATTTTGCCTTCCAAACCATTTGAAGAATAGAGTGTCGTAGAGAAAAGGCACGCAAATTTAAATTATAAAGCTATAAATTCTTTGTTTTGCGCCTTATCTACGGAGGAGTTTAATCGAGTTGCTCTTTTTGATTCCGCCAAGATTATTTGGGATACACTTGCCGTTACCCATGAGAGAACATCACAAGTTAAGGATTCCAAAATAAACTTGTTAAAGAGCAAATATGAAATGTTTAGAATGGGTCAAAATGAAAGTATTTCCGATATGTATACCCGATTCTCTAAAATTTCTAATGAATTAGCTAATCTTGGTAAATCTTATCCTACCGATGAGCTTGTGAGTAAGTTGCTTAGGTCACTTCCTCCTTATTGGGACCCAAAAGTCACCGCCATCCAAGAATCAAAAGATCTCAAGACGCTATCTATGGAGGAGCTTGTAGGATCTCTAATCACTCATGAGATGCTCCTCACTAGCCGTCAAGAAGAGAAGAAGCCGAAAGAGAAAGAAAGAGAAAGCCGATCTCTAGCTCTAAAGGCCTCCAAGACGGACTCATCATCAAGTGATGCGGATAGCGATGAGGAAGAAGCTTTAAGGAAATTTAAAAGCTTATGGAGAAAGCAGCACAAAAAGGATAAAAAAAAGAAGAAAGAAGAAAGTAAAGTAGAAGGAGGAATTATGTGCTATAATTGTAAGAAGACGGGACACATAAAACCGGAGTGTCCACTTCTCAAGTCATCTTCCTCAAGATACAAGGGAAAGAAGGATTGGAAGAAACACAAGGCTCTTGCAGCCGGTTGGGATGGGGAAAGCACGTCGGGCAAGAGTTCAAGCGAAGGGGAAGATAAAAAAGAGAATCTTTGCCTCATGGCACTCTCCCATGATGTTGAGGTAAATTCTAACCCCTCTTGCTATTCATCAAGTAGTGATAGTGAAAACATATCTTATGATGAATTATGCTCAACCTTGCATTCTCAAATTTCTAAAAATAAGGTTCTTAAAAAATCTATTTCAAAATTAGAAAATGAACTTGTTTTTTTGAAAAATGAGTCATCCTCTTCCATATCCAAATCTCAAGTACAACTTGAAAATGTTAAACTTGAGATTAAAACCCTCAAAGGTTGTTTGGATGAGAAAACTTGCCAAATTGTCAAACTTCAAGATATGGCAAGCTCTTCCAAAACTTATGAAGATGCCAATAATGATTTTCTAAATCAAATAACCTATCTTCATAATGAAAATGAAAGGTTAAGATTATGTCTCCATGGTTTTTTGAATGGTGATAAAATTATAGACATAATCTTGAAGAAGACTGGTCAAAGACCTAATCATGCACATTATGATAGGACTAGTTTATCTAACCCTCATGTTAGATGCCATTATTGTGGAATTAATGGTCATTACCAATTCCAATGTGCATCTAAGATTAGAGATTATGGTGGAACAAAAAAATCTTGGGTTCCCAAAGCCCCCATATGATTCTCTTCATATGTTCTTAGATTAGGGGCTTATGCTTAAAATTGAATATCTTTTTATGGTTAATTAAATATCCCATCTTATGTTGAATAAAAATTCTAAATAGGGGGAGTTCTATGTTTGTCTTTTTCCTTGAAAAAGGGGGAGCTTAAATTTGTAAATTTTATCCCTTTGTTTTTCTTCTACCCCATCTTTTTGATAGATGCCAAAGGGGGAGAGAAATCTAGGTTAAGGAAATATATGCATGCTTTTAATGGAAAATCTCTTGTGCTTGTCATCATAAAAAAGGGGGAGATTGTAAGCCAAATGGTTTCCCTATAAAGCTTCCAATGACCACTTGTTTTGCGATGTAAAACTCAAAGTTCTCTGAGTCGTATATTTCTATAGATATTAAATCGGTGGGCTATGATCATCTTCTCTATATAGTTTTTGGGCCGTGGCCTTTCCACAATGGAGACCACTTAATGAATGGTCTAGATCGTGCTTATGGGTGGGGACTATCAACGGTCTAAATCATGCATATCGGTGGGGCCCAGTTAAGAGAGCTAGGTTCTTCATTTGTTCTTTGTCTTAGATGAGGAACAGTTTGCACAAAGAAAATAAGTTGCATATGTTCTCCTCTCGGGAAAATGAAAGCATTTATAAAAAACATAGAGAAATCCCTGCAATTTCGAATGAGATTTTAATGGACCATTCAGAAGGAAAGGCTATTATGAAAAAATCAGCACAAAGCAAAATAGATTATCTCTATTAACCTTAACAAAGGTAACAAGGTACCAAAAATAAATGTCAAAATGACCCTTTACAAGTTCAAAAGTTGTCTTAAAATTTTATTTCAGGGCATCTTAGAAAAGAATAATGTTTTAATTCAGACTAGATCACTATAACCATATTCTTTTCAAATTCAGAAATTCAATGGAAGAAGTCCAATAGTCAGCCGTTCAAAGGTGAACGAAAGAAATTTTTAGGTAGTTGAGAAGGCCTAAGCCTTATTAAATACCAATAGGATCGACTGAAAAGGGGTAAAATTGATACCTTTTGAACATCAACAGTAAATGCTCATTTTTCTCATACACGGATTAAGCAACATAAGAACATCAAATAGACAATCAAATAATAATTAAAAAAAAAAGAGTAGCAGAAATCATAGGAATTGCATTTCATAGGACAAGGAGCAGTTATGTCCAATTGAGACTTAGTCGGATTTGACAGAAAAAATGAAGCAAAACAAGTTGTAGTTTGCAAAACATGAATAAAGTCCAGGAATTACAGAAAAAGATAAAGAAGCAAAAACCATCTTTATTTCACTTGATGCAGAGAAAACCATAGCATATCCCTAATGAAAAGAGAGAAAAAAAACCATAGATGGGTGTTAAACTACCAGTTACTCCAAAAGCTTACTCTCTGTTGGAGAAGGCGTTCTTTAATCTTTTATACTTTAACACTCCCCCTCACGTATGACACCTCTTTCTAGGGTTGGCCTACACATGGCACATGTGGCCCCTCTTTTGGGTTTGTCCATTGCATGTGGATTTTTGCTATCCGGAGGTTTGAACTTAGGACCTTCGCTCTGATACTATGTTAAACTACCAGTTACTCCAAAAGCTTAAGCTATTGGAGAAGGGCAGAAGGCGTTATTTAATCTTTTATAGTTTAACAATGGGAAGAAAAAAAATCAAAGAACCAAAAGAGAGAAGAAGAAGGGCATTTTGATGATTCCATTTTGAGATGTATGAGCTTCGACCTAAAGGAGTATGAGGTTCGGAAAATAACCCTTGACTGTAAAGTTGGTCCTTTCTTGAAATTGAATTCAGCGGCCAAGTCAGTAAAAAATGTTTTTACGACGTCTGGAATGCACCTGAGTTTGCGTGACGGTGTAAAAAAAAATACAGACCTATTTCTTCGATTGGAACGGGCCCTTGAGAAAAAATGAAGGGGAAAGTGGGCAGAAGGTAGGATTCGACAGTGGTTTTTGCCAGGAATTTGAAGTTGAACTCAGTGTGATTTGGTCCATTCAATCACATTTGTCTATTCACAAGGTTAATATCCTGTAAGGCAAGGAAGAGTTAACGAAACCATGGCAACTCAATGAAGCAGACAGAACAGAAAATCGGTTGCTCCTATGCAACCATTCAGCTGAAGGAAATCCCATGCATTTCTTACAAAAAAGAAGCCTTGATGTTGCAAATTCAGTTCAAAGTTTCAATGCTAAAGGATTAACAATCAACAAATTAATGCATCCCAGTTCATTTCAAGGATGAAAGTTGTGTTTTTCGTTCACAGAATAACAGTAAACAAGCAATAAAAAGAGAAGGTTATGTATTGATGCAAACATAACATACCACTACTTAGTTCTCAGCAACAAAACTCTCTCCCTCCTGGAAAGCCTTTTGGAATTATATCTCCCCAATTTCTAGTAGGAACTAAGACCAACATGGGAAAGGCCAGTTTACAGCTATGACTAAAAGAATGAGAAGTCAGGATAATTTGCACGGAAGCTTAAACCTTAGGAAGCAAACTCCCTCTCAGATTCCGGATAGGTTATATTACGTGTTTGCCTTGCAAAAAGAGCTCGATTTATACAATAAGAACAGGAAAGCTAAAAGCTCTTAAATGCAATAGAAATGTAACCAAAGAGATTATAGACTTCAAAGTCCAACCAAATACATTTTCAATTTCAACATGAGAAAGCACAAGGGGTCAATCTGGATAAACCAAATTTGAATGAAAATTTCAAATGCCCAAGGGGCAGAGATATGAATATAGCTTCAACTCTAAGAACAATGAATCACGTCTACGTAGGAAAAAAAATACACCAACTAATCTCGATCAAGAAAATCGATACCATCAAAGATGTTCTTCAAAGAGAAACAATATGACAAAATAGCAGATAGCCTGACAAAAATATCGGGAATTGAGGGACACTTTTTAGTCTGGGTACATTCTGCCCATCTATGTGAATCTGTAATCTCTTATTTATACTCTGATTATAGTCTTCTTCAAAAAATAAAACAAATCATTGGAAGGCTATTGGCATTCGAAAAGCTCCTGAATATATGAATGAGAGTAAACACAATCTACCCATTTACAAGTCCCATCCAGATAGCATAAACCACGCATTCTTCATACGCTTCCCAGACTGGAATTGGAGATCTATTCAGTGTAGGTTTCAACAAAGAAGAAGACCCTCAAATATCATTATCTATGAAAGAAACTGGTTCTTATGTCATTTTCATGGGAGTGGTAAAATTTCCACAGCTATGAAATTGGCTTTCGTTGGAAATATATTTCATCTTTGGAATGAAAGGGTCTGTCAGCTATTGTTATAAATGAATCTAAGCACAAGTGAGTTGTGTTGAAGAACATTCTTTTTTATGTCTAATATAGAAATCCTAGCTCCAGGTCAAGCTCGGTGCTTTACCAATATGTTTCTCTTCAAATCCCAGAAGAAATGTTCCAACTCTCCTTAAATATTGCTTCTGTACACCGATATATCACTTAAACAAGGGGCCGATTCCGGGTCGCACCAAATATAATGAACCCAAACCGGGTTGAATTCAAGACATCCAACGCAACACTAGTTAATGGTAGCCGTCCTACCATTGGCTAGTGTGGGTTTATAGCCAGTGCCAAACCCTCCATCAGTGTTAGCTTGAGAAGCTGTTTTGAATCTTTTGAATGGTCGCTGATGAGAAAACAAAGGTTGGGCTTCATTGAACTACTAAATTTGAACTCATCCTCAACCTCCGTAGAAGGGAAAAAAGCCCTTTCACTGCCACTATTGACTTTATACAAAAATAATGATCAGTACCAGTCCCTACAAATTCAAGTCCACAACCTTCTTCCAAATTCCATATCACAATCCAAACCAAATTCCCTCCACAAAGATCCTTTGGTGGGAGAGTACAACAAAACCTTATGCTGCTGAAAATTGGAAATCAAACTTCCTATCGCCATCTTTTTCACTGGCTGTGTAGCGAAGCCAGTAAGGAGGGGGCAAAAGAGAGGGGGGGGGGGAGAGAGAATAATGGGGACGAATCCCCTAACTAACATACTAAAATTTGAGTTTTTATTTCTACATACAAGCATCTGTTTTTCAAAATATATAGTGGAGCCCACATTGTTTGAAGTTCAAAACCATTCATTTGTTGGCCCCCAACATAAATACGACATACCTTGAAATCATCTCCATACAAAGTCCATAAAATTATCTAGAAAAATCAGAATATTTGACCGAAGAACAGGAGATCCTTTTGAACAGCCTGTTACAAGTAAGTCCTAAACCCTAAAATCCATGGGACGCTTCAATGGATACCATGCACTTGTTACAAAAACAACCCCTAATATTATGATATTAAGATCAAATTGGATACCAGAAGTAGATTATGGATTTAATCCATTGTCTACTATGTCACAAATATCGTTCTCAGGAATTTCTAAGCAAGGGAAAATCCCAGGATATATTATTTTATTTTTTATTATTATTACTATTATTATTATTTGAGGGGGGGGGGGTGTTGTGGGGGGTGGTTGGTATTGGGGAAAAGCGATAAAAATAAAATTATTAAAAATGCATAAATATATAAAATTTAAGGGGAAAGTATAAAATAAAATATCGTAAAAATATCGTGATATTATCATGAATTTTTATGATAATATAAAAATATCGCTATATTTTTAAAATCTTGGAATAATTTTGGGATTTTGTCATTTTATCGAAATGCCGCGGTAAAAAAGCAATACAACTCAACTTAATTAATCCGCAATAAAAACTCAATATTATGAAAATATCAGAGACATTTGTGACATAGTTCTCTATCAATGATATTGACAGAATAATAAAGAGTACAATTTAATTTGATTTAGGGAAAAGCCTATTTACGTTGAGGCCCAACAAATGAATGGGTTGGATCTTCAAACAAGGTGGGAACCACTGCATTATTTAAAAAATACATGCCTATGCACAAACACCATATAAATAGTGCAAATTCGCAGGCTCTGTTTCTTTGGATAGGTGTAAAACAAAATTTACTTCCATTTTAAGTGGGAAAATGGATTTAAAATTTGCTTTACACCTATTTTATGTCAAAAGAATCCGAGCCTTAAAATATGCAGACACCATCTGTAAAGGTTTCTATAATGTACCATCCTTCTATAGATCGGAACATCTGATGGAGATCATAATCAGGGCAACGCTTATTTACAATTAAGGCTCAACAAATGAACGGTTTGGATCTTTAAACACCGGAAGACCACTTCTCCGGCGACAAAAAACTTGGTAGCCCCCACATAGTTCAGCGGTTTGTTAAAACTATGCTATAAAGCCCCCAAATCGCTTTGGACCACACTCTAAACACTACTTTTCCTCTTAAGGAAATTAGAGATTCATCTTTAATTGACCGTAATCAAGGTTTAAAATTTCGGTTTCGGTACTTGAAATTTCAAAATTTCGACCGAAATTTCGTACAAAACACGAAACGAATATTTTATTTAATATTAAATTTCGGTCGAAATTTCTGTAAAATATTAAATTAATATTTAAAAAACAGTATTTTTGGGTCAAATTTCGGAAAAACCGAAATTTCGGCTGAAATAAATGACCGTTTTGGTTTTGGTTAATTTCGGTGTTGGTCTCCACCTCGAAATTTAAAACCATGACCGTAATTACAATTTGCATTTGGCAATTGGGTTTTCTCTTTTTGGACTTCATTACCATTTCTGAACTTTTCCGTATAGACTGGTGCCATGGGAAGATCTTGTGGTGTTTGGGAACTCTTCAAAAAACCAAAAATCTACATGAAAATATATTCTCACCGGTCATGGATGGTTAACATCGGGCGACTGGACAATTTAGTGGCAATGTTGTAGGACAGCGACCAAAACCATTTAGGCCCCACAATAGTTCAGCTCCCAATTTCCAAACAACCTATGCTATAAAACTCCCAAAATCCACTGCATCACACTCTAAACACTACTACCGATTATTGGAATAGAGTCGGAGCGCTACAAGCTTGATCCTGAGCATCAACAACCATAGAGAGAAGAGGTCTTCAAATCTTTTCCACCACAACTCTTTTCATCTTTTTTATTTTATTTTTTTGAGCGGTAACATTAAACGTTTTATTAACAGCAGCAAACTGATAACAGAGATTGGGGATAAGGTGTCCCTCACAATGTAAAACAGTAGCAAAATAGTCCAGCCCAAAGTGCCTACAACCTTACGAAGCTTTGGTCAACGAATCACACTTTATATGATTAAACTTTGGTCCCACTATTCGGCAAAGACCGCGAATCCCCGTAATAATACTAGCCAAATTCCACGGCCCAGGAGCCTTATAAGCTTCCCATGCAAGAGCATTTGAAGAGTCACCTTCCATAGTCACGGGGCTTGAACTTGCTTTTGCAAACCATTTGAGGCAGGAAAGGAAAGCTTTGGCATCCACCTCATTTGATTCGTACATCATTGCAAAGTCTACGAAAGTTCTTGACATGCCTAATCGTTCTATACTTGTAGCATTTGGTATTCTTAGCATAATATCATGCAACTTCTCATCATCTTTAGAATCATTTTTGAAAAATTCTTTCCTTGATTAGAAAATTTTGATTTGCATTTTCGTTTTCCAATCTAGATTACAACTATTATTTTGATTTTTGGAAAAGAATGCTTCATATTTCTCAAAAATCGAAACATTGGCCATTTGCATCGTCAAGGCTTCATGATTTGTTAAAAGATACTCAAACTCTTCCAGTGGCTTGTGTTGCCCACACTCGGAGAGAAATAACAAAAGGAACTCCTTTTAAAGACCATGGATTAGATATCTTTTCAACATGACCTTGCTAATTGGTTCATCAGACCTAAACTGGAAACCTCGACACAAATATTCTTAAACTTTGAAAAAATAATGGGATATAATCATCTTACCATGAGAGATAGAGGCAAGTTCATTTTCAAGCGTTTAAAGCCTTGCATGTTCTTCCAGTTGAAGAGCTTCTCAAGTCTCTCACACCACCTTTGGTGACTTGATATTTTACATATGATCAATCAAATCTTTAAGAATTGATCCTTTTAAAGAATAAAGAGCCTTACCGCGTGTTATCCTCAATTTCTTCCTTGCTTCGGCATTCTCAAGTATACCAGCATGCATCTCCATGTCATCTCCGGCAACAATCTCCCATAGATCTCGCCCTCGAAGATAATAAGCCTCCACACACACATTTGTAGTTGGAGTTGTTGAGCTTCTCCATGCTGAAATGACTCAATCTTCTGCTCATGCCTATCCTTAGTGACTCCGATCGACGCAACCTTCTTCCTTTTGGTTCTTTTCTTATTCAAGAACCAAGTTCCTTCATCCCAAAGCAAGTCACCACCCCATTACCTAGAATAGCTCGGATACCATGTAAAGAGATTCAAACTCCCTACATGCCCAAGACTGTAGAAGACAAATACCCAAACCCAAAGAACATGATCATACACAATCGAAAATCCAATAAGAACTTCATTAAACTCAAGAAAGAAAACACTAGCGCTCAAATTTTCCTTTCACACGGGGAAGGACCCTATAGGTATACGTAGACTTTAGGAAGGTTCCTAGACCAATTCTAGATCATTTACATTTCATTCGAATGGAATTTTCTGGAAAGCCACATCTACAATCGGGATTCTAAAGAGTAATTATTTACAAATGTACCCTCTGACACATGACCGAAATACCAATGTATATAAACTAATAAACAAATGTAAATCTTAGTCAAGCTAGCGCAACATATCAACACTTTCACCTCAACCCACCTAATTAGCCAACCACTTGGATCCAACTTGAGAATTTGGAACCTGATTGTTCCATAATCTTTAAATCATTCTCAGAACTTGCAACTCCCTAGACAATTCAAAAAGATACCTCTTCTATGAAGATGAGAATTCATTAAACTTAAGATGAAAAGCAAAGTCTCAAGCTGCAAAGTCTCGGCCATGCCTCCACCAAAGAGATGGCATCAGCTGCACACTCATCTATAAGATCCTAACAGCCCAATGAAAGTTTAAAAAAACATTGACAAACCATCCACAACATAAAGCTGAGTAAGGAGAATTTAAACTTCAAGTCTTAAATAGCAAAGAAGAAACCATTCACATTAAAATCCTGTGGTTATAATCTAGGAAGTACGGGTACTCTCCCGGGGCTCCCGCACCCGCACCCGACACGTATGGGGTGCGGGTACGTCCGGGGTACGTACCCCATTTTTTTAAAAAAAAAAACTAGTTTTGGTGGTTGGGTGCGTGTCGGGTGCATACCACGTGTACCCGACACGTCCTGCTTCTTCCTGCTGCTTCTTTTTTCCTCTCCTGTACTTCTCTCTACTTTCCTGTACTCAGTGTTTAATGTCTTTATTATTTTATTGTCCATTTACTTAAGATTTATATGTAAATAACGGAATACCCCTCTTTTGGATTTATTAAAAATAGTTTCAACACCCAAATCTAAAAGGAAAAAAAGTCAACTCTCCAGTTCTAGTACAAAATTCAAAGAAAAATGGTCGGATCAAAATTTTAACTTTCTTAACTTCCAAACGGTGGGGTATTTTTCAAATTTTAAAAATTCATAAAATCTATTTTGTCCAAACATTATTAAATCCCAAAAGCCTGGTAAAAAAATCTCATAATTTGGTCTCTAAAAATTATTCATTTTGTCAGGTACTGGTCAACACACTGATGACAGACTTTTTTTTCTAATGAATGATGTATTGATGCCTCATGTTATGAAATATGGAACTTAATCACTTATGAAATGAAGAGTAATATTAGAATTTTCCATTTTGGTGATGTTATTGTTATTTGATTGCTCTACAATTTTTTTTTTAAATTTTTATAAATATATAATAAAATATTAAAATATATTATTATATTCGGCGTACCCGAATATACCCGCACCGATTTTTTTGGCAAATCACGTACCCACGTACCCGTGTCGTGTCATACCCGCACCCCGTACCCGTACCCGTGCTTCATAGGTTACAATGTTACCATCCAACTTTTATGGTGCTTTTGAATCATCTTCTTTGATTTAAAAGGAAGCGAAAGCTATTAAGATTCAATCTTCTAACTCATGGAAGATTATAAAGTTAGGAATTACCAAAGACAAGGCTACCAAAAGAAAAAAAAAAACGACCAACTACAGAGTTTTCAATCATATTCGAGCAACCTACTTCCAATCAGCGATTTATAACACCATCACTTGGGCGTCCTACCTTCAAGAGATCCAGATGTTGAAGCCATGGTTGATCCAGACAGTCGCCATGAAGAGATGGGCAAAGCAAATATATATCAGCTTTTTCATTCAATCATTGAACCTGCAAATAGACAATCTAAGAAGGCACGAGAGAAAAACAAGTTACAACCCACATTCAATATAATGGCATTAAATAAAACCAGCCTGGCAATTACTTTCTCCATCTCAATATTTTTAGGCCATGGCTCATTCACATAATGGCTTGCCAGATCAAAAGTCTAGATCATCATTTACATTGTTAAGTGCAATATCCTTTTGTTTCCACAAATAGTTTCAGCCAAGAAGGTAGAACATGATTTCCAGATCACCTCTGCAGTGTTAAGTGCAATATCTTTTCCTTTCAACAAATAAAGTAACCTCTTCTAGTCAGTGTGTAATTTCAGGCAGCAAGCTACAAATCATGATTTCCAGCATAAACGAGCACAGTGACAAGTTACACATGCCTATATGATAAGATGATCTATATCATCCACCTCGTGAGCCCAACCATGTATATTTAAGTACAAAATAAAATTATGAAAGAAAAAAAAATCCAACCGACGATTTTCAGACAAGAACAGGAACAATGGTCTACCTTCAACAAGCAAAAGTCCAATGCTTGAATGGTTAGGGTCATGTAATCATTGTGATTGTTATATACCATGATATGTTTATATCAACAGTAGGATCCAGATGAGAAATGGTCCAAATCACATGACTGAATAGAATGATACAAAGTGTGACATAAAACAAACCCATTTTTATGGTCATAAAAAAAAGACAAGCGTGGAAAATAAATGACCAGTCAATGGTTAGCATCATCTAATTGGAATATTTCTTGGGCTATGTTCTATTACGAATGGAAGCCACCCAATCCTCTCCAACATAAACGCGCGCCAAAACACACACACACACAGAGATGAACAGTAAAGATCTACCCATGTGCCATGTCTCCCATATTACAGACACACACGCATGCACATGCAGACAAACACACAAACGCACCCTAAGATGAGCAATCAGGATCTCCTATAGTCCTACCCATGTGCCATGTATCCCATATTAGATTCAATCATTGTTTTTGATTGAATGATACTATTAGATTCAATCAATATTGAAAAATAAAACATTGTTTCACACCCCTTTATAGTCAACTAAATCCATAAACATTAGAAATAAAAAATAGATAGGGGAATTACTTCCTTCCTATTGTAGAGCAAATGCAATCCAGATGGGTGGCATCATAGACGAGTCAACATCAAGGTTTTGGCAAAGTTGTTCGATAGTCCCATCCGCTAGGTTGAACACACATACATTATATGGTAGAGGTTGAGGATTTCCTATGGTCCTTTCAAAATAGTCATAATATTTTAAATAGTCGACAAAATAAATACAATTTCCCCTACATGACGACGGTGATGAGAAGTTGGAAGCAGATAGCGAGAAGGAACCATTATCGCTCAAAAGCAACATATGATCACCAAGACTTTTCACCTCAATCCACCTCCGTGCAGGCTCACCACTTAGATCAACCATGAAAACTCGAAAACCGCCTTTTATATAATCATTGGCTTCATCACCATATTCAGATTCATCACTGTCGGTACTTCCCTCATTTCTGTACAAATATTCCCTCTTGAACAGCAACAACTCCCCAGCCAATTCCACCAAATACCACTTATAGGCATGGCCACCAGTTGGCATCGGCGGAGGTGCAAATATAGTCGCCTTTGGACGATGACGACGACCAATCTCACAAATAAAAAGCTCTCCATCATATTTCACGAAATAGAATTGCCCCTTAAAATATATTATATCGCTGACCTCTAGATAATAATGTATGCGAGGCCATGCTCTGTATCCCGGCTTAAAGAAGGATAACACCGATGTATGATTTACTGCTAAAATCATATAGTCTTGGTCATGCGATGAAGTGGGCCTGGAGGATAAAACAGCCTTTTGTACAATAGCATTATAATGACGACTATCACGGTTGCTACATGGATATTTATCTAGAGGGGCAAGGAAGATTTTCTCCCCTGAAAATGGATTAAATAGATCCATGTCCATATCACCATCTACAGTAATCACCCATCCGTCAATGGATCCTTGGCACCACATTTTAAGAGGCACTGGGGCTAGAAGTTGATATAGTTCCCCAAAAGCCATCAAAATTTAGTCTGAAAGTGTTTAACAAAGTAAAGAGTGCCATTATGAAAACAATGGAGTGCAGATAGCATTTCTCATCTTGAGGGCCGTTTTACACTGGAATCTGTACAGATAGATGAAGGCCCATCCTGTTACGTACCCAAGATCATGGTTTGAAATTTCGGACCTAGCCGAAACCGAAATTTCAGCCGAAATCCGGTAAAGACCGGCGAAATGTCAGTTTTTTGGGCCGAAATTTTGGCTGAAATTTTGTAAAGAATAAAAAAAAAATATTTTGTTTGAAATTTCGCCGAAATTACGAAAATTTCCGAAATTTCGACCGACCGAAATTTTTTACTTTTCGGTAATTTCAGATTTCGGTCATTCAGTGTCAGTGTTGACTGAAATCCGAAATTTCGGATTTCGATTTCAGTCGAAATTTCAAAACATGCCCAAGATTAGCTGGAAGATCTTCTTGATTTCCTTAGTAGTAAATTTCCTTATTTCTTGCTATTGCTAGGATATTCCCCTTAGTATTAGTTTCCTTTTATTTTTATCCTGTTTCCTAAGTATCCCTTAGGATTTGGGAAGTTTGGATTGTTTCCTAAATAGTAGAAATGCAAATTCTATAAGTATGTAATATCTTTCTTTTTAGCGTATGAATGGAAAAGCAAGGACTGCTTTAGGAGATTTGGCCATCTCGAATAGGTCTACATTGTGTCTTTCTCTCTTATTTTTACTTTTATCCAAGGGGTCGTATGACAACCACCCTCAAATTTGGCAAAAAAAAAAAGACCCAATTTTGCAATTGGAAATAAATGATAAAGATCCCAAAGTGTGATTAAGAAAGGGTGACAAGAAAAAAATCTTCACCCAAAAAAAAGAAAAAATCAAACTTTTCATATAAAACACATTAAAAATGGAGGTTAAAAACCCATTTACCCAAAAAAAAAAAAGGTTCATCTACAAATCATTGAAATAAAAATGCTCATGCTATTGAAAATAGAACAAAAAAAAAAAAAGGAAAAATGAAAGTTGAGAAAAAGCAAAAAAAAAAAAAAAACTTGTATTGTATCTAGGAATGTATTCATCAACACTTTCATAAAAAGAAGAAGAAAGAGCTTTATCAGCAATCAGAAACAGAAATAAATAAAATAGCAAAAAGAAACAATACTGCCATGCATGAAACAACTAAAATTTTCAGCTAAAAAACAAAGGGAAGAGAGTAAAGCTTAGCTAGAAAAAACAAAAAAAACAATCCCATTTACTAAGAAAACCCTAATTTCCCAGCTCAAGGAGACAGACCTTCGTCTCTCAATGTATTAGAAAGACAGAGAAAAACTCACCTCCAGAAATAAAAAAGCAGGGAGAGAAAGAAGAATTCACCGTCTGAGACGAATATTTGCTCGTTTTCCCTCTCATTGGACAAAAGAGATTGAAATTTGAAAAAGAAGTGAGGCTAGGGCTTTTACCTTGCCTAATTACATTGAGCTTTATAATTACATTGAGCTTTGTGACTACCTTTCCAATGTCAGTCTAAGGGTGCAACTCGGGTCGGGTTGGGCCGACCCGACCCGAGTAACCCTTTTTCTAACCCGAATCTGACCTTACCCGAGTTCAACCTGACCCAACCCGAGTACCCGAGTTTTTAAGCTTACAAAAAGAAATTTCAATAAAAAAAGTCGGGTTTCACTCGACCTGAGTTGCACCCCTAAATGTCACAAGTGTTTTGGTGATTGGGCCCATTACTATGGTGGGCGAATGGGTGTCGATGAGATGGGGTTCAATAATGTTGGAAGAAGCCCAACGAATACTGGGGTTAGGATGTTTAGGCCCTATTTATTTTGGATTTTGAGAACTGGTTGTGTCTCCAATACGGATTATTGGACTCAAGAAAGGCTGAGATTATGATAACCGATGGCGAACCCTGAGACCGATTATTGGCCTCAAAATTAATGTAATTTGTAGGAGTGTCAGTGGATCCACTTCCGATCGGATTATTGGACTCAAAATTAATGTAATGTAAGTTATAAATCTCCACAGAATGAGGCTCACAAACTGAAATTAACAGAAAATTCTCTAAGCTTGAAGGAAAATGGGAAGGACTTTCCAGATCTAGCTTCCAAATAAGAGATCAAAAGCCACACTGTAATTGATCTACTAAGACTTGAACAATACTTGCATGGAATCTTGGGAGACAAAATGGTACGTATGCAATTGTAGGATCTTAAGAATGCTTACCAGTCATCCAATAGAAGAGAATTTTGAGGCAAAATCCTTGAGGAAACACTTCTAGTAAAAATCTCTTGCATGACGAATAAGAGCAGAAATCTGCTTCTTTTCTTGATGGATCTTGATCCACGCTTCCAACGGATTTTGGCGCAGAGACACCACGGCTAAGATTTAGGAGATAGTCCTTGCAAATCAAGGATGAAGAAGGTGAAGAGGAGATGCAGCTTGAAAATCCCCTCCTTCCCTGCTTGCTAGAAAATCACAGAGAAATTCCTAAAGAAGAGAGAATTTCCCACCAAAACCCTCTTATTCCAATTCTCCAAAGTTACAAATTTAAAATGACAGCCAACTGGCTTTTATAGCCCGTTACAACTCTAAATAAATAATAGAGAACACATTGTTTGAAGTTCAAAACCATTCATTTGTTGTGCCCCAACATAAATACGGCATACCTCGAAATCATCAACATACAATAATCCTGAACCACTAATCTGTAGAGGTTTCTATTATGTACCATCCTTTCTACGTATCGGGGGATCTTGTGGAGACCATAAAATGAATCGTTAGGATCTCCAAACAAGGTGGGACCCACTATATTATTTGAAAAAAAATACACAGTTGAATGGTATGGGTCTTCTAACCAGGTGGGATCTACTATATTATTTAAAAAATACATACCTACACACACAGACACCATATAAATGGTACAATTCACAGGCTCTGTTTCTTCGGACGTAAAATGGGCGTAAAACAAAATATACTTCCATTTACGTCAAAAGAAACCGAGCCTTAAAATATGCAGACACCGTATCTCCAGAGGTTTCTATAATGTACCAATCTTCTACAGATGGGAGCATCTTATCGAGATCATATTCCGTGCAAAGCCTAATTACAATTGATGCCCAACAAATGAACGCTTTGGATCTTCAAACAACGTGGGACCAACTAGCCAGTGATGCGGTGGGCTGGTGACAAAAAACTTGGTACGCCCCACAGTTCTGTGGGCTGGTGACAAAAAACTTGGTAGGCCCCACAGTTCAGCAGCCAGGAAAAACTATGCAATACCCCCGAATCGCTTTGGATCACACTCTAAACACTACTTTTCCACAAAGGAAATTAGGGATTCATCTTTGATTGGCAGTGATTAGAGTTTGGATTTGACAATTATTTTAATTTGGGTTTTATCTTTTTGGACTTTATAATAATTTTCTGAACTTTTCCCTATAGACTGCTGCGGTGGGAGGATCTCGTGGTGTTTGGGAACTCGTCAAAAAACCAAAAAAAACTACAGGAAAAAACATTGTCACCTGCCATGGATGGTTAACTTCCTGCAACTGGATGAATTATCGCGAGGTTGCAGGCAAACAGCCAAAACTAGTTAGGTCCCAAAATAGTTCGGGTGCCAATTGCCAAAAAAACTATGCTACAAAACTCTCAAATTTTCTTGGAACACTACTTCCACTTTGTCAAAGAAAGTGTTGGAATTTTACAAGCTTGGTTAAGTCATCAACAACCATAGAGAGAAGACAAGTCTTCAATCTTTGCCTCCACGACTCTTTCCTTCATTTTTTGAGAGCTAACCGTAAAAGAATATTAACAGCAGAAAACTAATAATAGAGATAAGGGACAAGGCATCCCCAACAATGAAAAACAATAGCTATGATTTGTGGACACGGACACGAGTGTGGCGTGTCGACACGGACACGGAGTGTCGGACACAGCAAACCCCCAGAATTTAGAAACGGTGGCACGGCTAAAATAAAAAACATATATAATCATAATTTGTCGATATGAATACGTGTGTTGAGTTTCAATATGAATATGAATTGTCTAACATGGCAGCATCTAAAAATCTTGAAATGGTGACACGTACATACACAAAATTATTGATTATTACACAAATATGTGTCCAGACGTCCACATTAACTCTAACACTCCTATCAATATATTTAAAAGTGTCCAAAGGAGTGTCGACATGGTTGGACACGCGTGTCGTGTCGGACACGGCAGGACACGTGTGTCCGCAATAAATTCAATGTGTCGGTTAAATCATAGAACAATAGCAAAACAACCTGTAGACACCCCCATTTTGCTACGCTTTAAAAAGCAAAAGATTCGGTAGTTTATCAAGTCTCGAGTCTATATTCCGCAATAGATTAGGCATCAATGCATTTTAAAGTAGATTTCATCTCATTTTAGGTGTTTGGAAGTTGATTCGCAATCCTAAAGGTTTCTAGGGTGTTCCAATGGTATCTGGAAAATGAAAGTTCAAGTTTTCAAGCAAGTGAAAAAACCTACTATTTTTAGAATTTCTCAGGGGTTTTACTTAACTTGGAAATTTTATGTGCGAAGGGCATTTTAGATATTTTCAGGGGGTACTGTAGACACCCCCATTTTGCTACGCTTTAAAAAGCAAAAGATTCGGTAGTTTGTCAAGTCTCGAGTCTATATTCCGTAATAGATTAGGCATCAATGCATTTTAGGGTAGATTTCATCTCATTTTAGGTGTTTGGAAGTTGATTCGCAATCCTAAAGGTTTCTAGGGTGTTCCAATGGTATTTGGAAAATGAAAGTTCAAGTTTTCAAGCAAGTGAAAAAACCTGCTATTTTTAGAATTTCTAGGGTTTCCCTCATTTTTGCCCATTTTTGCACTTCAGGGGTATTTTGGTCTTTTCCTTTGTTATTCTTTTGATTCTCGAAATGTGTCTGAGAGATTATAGATGATTTCATGAATTTTGAAAAACCTGCTAAATTTAGAATTTCTCAGGGGTTTTACTTAACTTGAAAATTTTATGTGCGAAGGGCATTTTAGATATTTTCAGGGGGTACCAAATGATCATGTTTGATATTGCCCACCAAAAGAAGCAAACTTAAAAACTTTCTATTTTTTAGGTTTGACCATGAGGACTTTCTATTTTTAACTTTCCCCTTCGGGGGCAATCCAATTTAAGGTCATTTTGGTCGCTTTTGGGTGTTTTGATCGAATAAGGGTATTTTGGTCCGAAAAATTATTTTTCTAAAGGGGATGGTTCGACCATATGTCGAGGGTACACCATGAATGTCATATGGGTTGAGTTCATCAATGAAAAAAATTTTGAATTTAAAGGATTTTATTGAATTTTCATTGAAAAAAAACCCGAAATACATGTCATATGGCCCATTGGGCTAAAGCCCATGAGGTGGGGGTCCATGTGGACCCACCCATGTGGGTTGGCCACATAAGTGGGTGCCCCACATGGGGAGGCCACATGCAAAAACGTCTAACATGGGATGAGGTGGTTGGTGACATCATATTTGCTTTAAAAAAATAATAAAGAAAAGAAGAGTTATAATTAGAAAGGGCTAGTAAAGTCAGGTTAGTAAAATTGCCATAACTTTTTACCTTCTCATTCAAAAAAATCATAATTATACTTGTTTCGAACGTCTCAAAAAGATCTACAACTTTCTAGTTTATCACGTTTTCTGAATCAGCCCCTAAATAAGTCGAAAATGAGCTCAAACGTGGACAGCCCTCTTTGGACGAAAATCATTCATAAAAGCTAGTTTCCTATGTGAGAAGGCTTCTAGATTAATCTTGAAGGATCTATATTGTGTAATTTAGCATGTCTTATTTGACAAGAAATTAAGATTAGAATCTAATTAAATTTGAAAACAAGAAAGAAAGGAAGCAAGAAGCACAAATTAGAAACATGCTAAAGAAAGAAGCTCTCACATTGGAAACTACTAATTTTCTCTCAACCCTAATCTTTTCTATAAAAGCAAGCACACACAACCTTTGGCTTTCTTCTTGAAACTTCATCCAACCCTAGGGGAAGATCGGAAAATTCATCCATCTCTCTTGCTCCTTTCTTGGAATTTTGTTCCATTCTTTTGGTGTTCATCTCTTCTACTTGGTTCTTCAAAAAATATTCTCATATTTCTTCGACATAATCAACATATTGGAGATATTCTTTGGGGTTTTCTTTGCTAATTGAAAGGGTAAGACAAAGCGTATATCCGAGGATTACTTACCCTAGAGACAAGGAGAGGTAGCAAGGTCGGTATTCCAAAACTCTCTTTCATATATCTTAAACTAGAAGCATGCTAGGATTGAATTTGTGATTTTTTTTAAAGTCATGAATATTAAAGAATTTGAATGTGAAATTTTAAGGAGATTAGATCAAGTTTAAGTTATTTCATAATCTGAAATTTTTCTTGGAAAATCTATTTTTTATATTAAAATTGAATTTTCGGAAAGAAAAGGGTTTAAAATCCAATTTACAAAGCAATTATAACAAACCTTTACAAATTTTTGAATTTTTCAATCTCTGAGTGTTTTGCACATTAAAAAGTGTAGAAATCTGGAATTTCAAAGAATTTTGACTTCGTTTTGACCGCGATTTGACCTTTTGAACTTTACCCTAAAAGGGGTAAAATTCTAAAGATTGAATTTAAAAAGATGTCAAAACAGATCCAAAATCAATAAAAATTTAAAAATAACATAATTTTAAGATTTTGAATTAGTACGAATTTTTTGATGAATTCTTGATTTGATTTAGAAGGTTTAAAAATTCATTTAACTCTAGGGGTATTTTTGGAAAAAACCAATTTTCGAAGATTCTATAAGGTTTTTAAAAGTAAAATTTGGATGAGAAGCAAATTAAATCTAATCTAATTTCCTGTGAATTTTTCAAGATTTTTGGTTGCTGTTGGATATTTGTTTATGATTTTTTATGTCAAATCATGCGTGCTGTATTAAATCTGAGAAAAATAGTAAATTGCAATGAAAAATTCTGAAAATATTTTTTTGATAATCATTACTAGAATTACATGTTTCCATAAAGTTTAGACTGATTTGGATTTGATTTACTATGTGTTTCTTTGTTAATTCATAATCTGGATAGATATTTGTAAAATCGTAAATTAATAGTAAATCATTCTTTAAATTTATGAAACTTTTGCAGTAATCCTTCCGGATTGTAATAAAGTTAGTGTAGAAAGTTCATATTGTTTTGAAATGATTTGCTATACGTTACTGTGTTAATTTACAATCTGGACAGAAACTTTCAACATTGAAAAACTAATAGCAAAACACATTTAAAATCTATGAAATGTTTATAGTAATCTTATCTAATTAAGGAGAAGTTATTGTAAAAATTTCATCTTGTTCTGAAAAGATTTGCTATATGTTGATGTGTAAATCTACAATCTGAATTGAAACCTTTTAAAATCCTTAAGTAAATCGAATTAAAATCAAATTGTTTTATAAATTTCCAGATGATCATAATATTCCATCACATATTTAATCATTAAATTATCAAAATAGAAACCTTAGGAATCACTGATTTCCTTTGTAAAATCCTGATGCTGTGATAGTTTAATGGCTGAAATCGCATTCATAATCGTATACTAATTGTGATCAATCCTTGACAATTTGAGCATGTAAATTATAGTACGATATTGGCTCCGAGGTATACTGTCCACGGAAATCCTGAGAAACATGCCAGGCAATAACGTACTATAACTTAGATGTTAAATTGTGCGAGGTGAGAGCGCACGATTCCCTTTCATGAATGCGATCTAAGCATGAATTTTATCAAGCCTTAGAGCCTTTGGTATTCCTTAGATGTTAGGAATCAGAAACCTTTTAAAGAACTGAAAATCTTTCATTTCAACAAACTGAATTGATTTAATCCATGTCTTTGGAACCGTTGGATTGCGGTCTCCCATCGTAGGATCCTTTAGAGCCCCTTAGGAACACTCACATCACGTTGTGTTCTAGGTTTTAGGGAGTCCTAGAGTTAGGAGTTCAGCCTCATCACGGATGCTTGCTATGGATAGCAACCGTGCCATATGTCTAGTTACACTAGTCACCCAATCTTTCCCTAGGACAAGCCTAGTAAACTAGGATGTAGGCTAACCTGCATTAGTCTAAGGAACAACTTGCATTTAGATAAGAATCATATAGCATCTTAAATGAAATCCTAAGATAATAAAATCCTCAACCTGAATTAAATAACTTCTCCTAAAACTGTTGAAACAATCAATCCCGTCTAGGTCGGTGTCTTAGTTGAGTTAGGCATAAGTAGCTTAGCTTAGGTGCACCGAACTACGTCGACTCTGATCCCAGTGAGGCTTGGGTACGTAGGCAGCTTGGATGTCTGATGGCATACCAACCGCGAGTCGGCACCACAACAAATTGTGGTGTTTTGTATATTAATTTTCCTGTAAATGCTTAATCAAATCACTTAGGATTTTCCATGAAATTAGAATTTTAGGAGAACTTTCACTTAGATGGAATTCAAACAAATAAAGAAATCAAGATACACACTTAGGATCTACATTGAAATTAGATCATAGGATGCATGTCACATAGTTCGCACATTAACATAGAGTTGAATAAGCCAATTAAAATAAATTTAAAAGAGTTAGCTTTTGGAATCGAAGACCGATTATCGGGCAGGAATGGTGCATGTGGTGGATAAATCCCCATACCTTCCATTCTCGTAACCAGGTAGCGAGTCTAGATTTCTGGTTAATTTCGGGTCCTAGATCCCACATCTAGGTGGCGACTCTGTCAGTCTCTTTTGTGTGGAATTCGGATTGCCTTAGTGATCCCAAGTTCACATAAAAGATGAATTAAAATCAATAATAAAAATGTGCACGCCAATCGCGTGGGTACGAGAGACCAAGAGAGAGCGTGGCGGCTCGCGCCCCACCCCTCTCGCAGGATCGAGTACCACACAACCCAGCACACGGCCACAGATTACACCACTACAACCTTAAGAACCACATGTGGTCCTTTTCTAATCCATCTTTTGCCAATCTGGCAGTCATAGAATTAGTTGACCGCTCGATATGATTAAACTTTGGCTGCGCACTATCCGACAAAGATCGCGAATCTCTATAATATTACCAGCCTAATTCCACAGTCCAAGAGCCTTAGAAGGTGCCCATGCAAGAGCATTCGAAGAGTCACCTTCGATAATCAAGGTGCTTGAACCCACTTTTTGCAAACCATTTGAGGCAGCAAAGGAGAGCTTTGTCATCCACCTGTGGACCCCGATCCGAGAGCTAAGTCTGTCTCATATGGATCATCCACGTGAATGGAGAGCTCTACCAAGGAACTCTCGAAAGAATGATGCCTCTCACAGCATGAGTGGCGATACAAAGGTGAGATACCTCTCGATTCGGGGGCTAGCCCAGATTCGAGGCGTACCTTATACAAAGAAGAGTCGCCATCCAGGGAAGTAGGCCCTGGATCCCACACTATGCTCTGTTGCAACGGATAACCAGAGATTATAAAAGAAGGTTCGTGCCTGGTTACGAATTCGGAAGGTCTAAAGAGCACCTCATCCGCCCAAGTGTAAACACCTGGTCTCTTATGCCATTTACTTAATAATTTTGAAGAGTTTTGGGCGAAAATCATATGAAATGGGAATGAATATCTCCGAGAAGACGTCTATCTAATCATGCATGTCTCGGAGATGAAATTAAAGGCACACAAGATAAAATAAAAGAAACATGTGTCACCTAAGCATAGCTAGGTTATAAGTGACATGCCTAATGGGTGTCTAAGTTCTGATGAACAAACACATGCATGACACACCAAAAAAGTATAAGGTCTGCGCAATAAAGTAAGGAAACGCTGCAAAACATAGAAAATGACTCGATACCATACAACCCTAAAACTCTAATCTATACCTAGGCCCGAGTCTTTAGATGATCTGATGTTCATCCAAAGAAGCTTACGTATCCCCGCCTCCACGAGAATCAAGGCAACGTAGTTCTTCGCACCTATTCTAAGCTATGATGCCTAAGACATCTAGACCTCTATCATAGACTCGATCTAAAAGACCGGACTAGTTCTTAAAGCTTCTTGTGTGATTATTTAAATTCCAATGGATTGTAGATTTTAGGACACCCTATATGCCCTAACTAAATGCAGGTTAGCCCTAAGCTAATGCAGGTGGTTCCTATAATCTATGTGTAACTAAGCTGTATATCCTAAGAAAAACAGTAGGATCTATCGCATCTTAGACCTAGTCATCAATTGGCGATGTGGATCGCCAACTGACCGGACGGAGGCGTAAAACTCCTAGCTAGGACTCACTCCTAACTCTAACACAAACAAATAAAACACACAACAAACAAACAACGAACGAGGGAGCAACTCCCGACTCAAAAACTCTCTAACTAGGACAACCTCCTAACTCTAGAGGAAGATCCTTTCGAAAAAACAATATTTTTAAAGATTTTTGTAATTTTGAAAGATTTAAAATGCTTATTTTTAAAGGTTTGGCTGGACTTGGGATGTGGATCCCAAGCTGCACTACGTACCCTATGGAAAGGGATCAAGCCAACGTAGTTCGGAAACAGAAATCCCTAACTACTCTGAAAGACTCAAAATTTTTGAGATTTTTGGATTTTAAGAAGATTTTTGAATTTTTAAGTGTTTTTGAAATGTTTTTTTTTGTTATTTTTAAGTGTTTTTGACTCAAGGGGGACAAATCCTATCATCATAAGGGGAGGACAGACTCCGGATATCCCGCAAAGGTTGGACAGCATCCTATGCTTTGCGGAGGAATGAACAGAATAACAACTCTGCAAGGGTTGGACAGCATCCTATACCTTGCAGGAGCGGATAGAAAAACACATGATTTGATGAGAGGTAAGATAGAATCCTAACCCCTATGATGATAGAATTTGATTCTTGAACAAGAGGACTGACTCTCTAGACTAAGGACGGATTCCTATGCTAGTAGACTATCAAACTAAGACAAAGCTCACAAGTAATAAGGAAAAAGAGACCTTGTGCATATTTGGCAAAGGTAAAACACCCAGCCGGGCCGGACAGCTACCTAGCCCTAGGGTGCAACAAATGTGCAACCCAATACCCATAAGGGTAAGGGTATGATGCCAAGCCGAGTAGGGTGTTCTCCCAAAACCAAAAGACGCACAAAGAGGAGGTTTAGCAAGAGAGTGAGACTGGGTAAGTATCTTAGACACAGAGGTAGGATAGAGAAAAATGCTAACAAGGAAAAAGAGACCTTGTGCATATTTGGCAAAGGTAAAACACCCAGCCGGGCCGGACAGCTACCTAACCCTAGGGTGCAACAAATGTGCAACCCAATACCCATAAGGGTAAGGGTATGATGCCAAGCCGAGTAGGGTGTTCTCCCAAAACCAAAAGACGCACAAAGAGGAGGTTTAGCAAGAGAGTGAGACTGGGTAAGTATCTTAGACACAGAGGTAGGATAGAGAAAAATGCTAACAAGACTAGGCAAGTCTCCTAGGATGGACTCACTTATGAGACAAAGCTTGTCTCTAAAGGATACAACTTTCTCTGCCTGAGACATAGCCTGTCTCCCTGAGAGAGCTCTAGAGAACTCTTTCATTGCCCTTGCAATGAATGGGTTTCTAATATCTAGGGGATACACACCATAAAGACTGGACAAGTCTTAAAATAAATGAGGGGAGTGCTACTTGGACTAAGCGAGTCCCCTAAGGATGGGCTTGGGCTATCGCCTTCATCGCCCTACAAGAAAAGGGGATTCTAGTATCTAAAGAAAATTAACAGCAATCTATAAGACTGTGTTAGTCTATCAAAAAGAGAAGAAAAGGCTACCAGATAATCGCAAATTCCACTCTATTCTTATAAAAATAAATCAAGTGCTAAGCAAAGAAGAATTTTCAATAAAAAACAATACACAATCTATAGCAATCATAAAATGATAAACAACATTAATTAGTCCAGACCAGCCGCTGGATAGCCTAATAAAGTAAAAGAAAAACAATATCAAACACTTCAAAACCAACCACAAACCCCAATGCGGGGACTCCAATGAAATCAGATGATGCCAAAGTAATCATCTGATATCAAATACACATGATAATATTTCTAATCCCGCCTTGAGATCAGACAGTACTCATGTCGATAATATCGGATAGAGTAGTCATCTGATCTCCTTCTTCCTATTAACAATTTATTTAAATAAAAAAAGAATGAGTATAATAAGCTTTGATATAATCTCACCTGAACAATCCATTTATCTTCAGAATCTAACTTAAAATTAAATAAGAGGAAAGAAGAGGGGAGAGGGTACTATCATGATCCAATAAATCCCTCTAAGGATGGGCTTGGGCTATCGCCTTCATCGCCGGAACTTTAATTTTAAGAAAAACTACCTATGGACTGAGAAAGCACAACTATTAAATCATAGAATTTCAAGAATTACCATACCTCAATTGCATATAGTATCAACAACTTATATAATGAATAAGGATACATCCATTATGCTACACAATTTCCAAACAAACATAAATCACATGTATAGAATGGAAGAACCTATTTGGACAATAAATATATGCTTCGGTCATTACAAATTATAGATACAAAGTGTAGGAAACTATGTACAACAGCTACACTGATATTGGCGTACCAAAATGAAAGGAAATGAAACCCCCTGTGATCAGTTATGAGTTCTACAAAGTGCAGGAAATGATAGACAGCAGCTATGTGCAACTGTAGACAGCAGTTACGTGCTTGTGAATCGAACCAATGGGCAGCAGTTATATGCAATAATAGACAACAATTATGTGTTCAAGATTTGCCAAAGGATAACTATGATTATCAACAATACCCCTAATACAATTAAATCATAGTTAAACAAATCACAACATCTCACAGATAATATATTTCTGCATTAATGCCTTGTGATATGACTAAAGTAAACCAAAATTGCATGAAACACCAAAATCTTTAACAAGGCTATGGTTAAAGTAGAAGTTGATAGTTAAGAGGGTAGTCACTCAGTCACCCTGAATTTGTAAACAAGATTAATGGGCCAAGAGATGCAAGACATTGGGCTGAAGCTTACGAACTTCAAGATATTAATAAGATGGGAATCCAGTAAAGTCATTGGATGCCACAAGCAACATCAGACTATAAGTTCAATCAAATGACAAAAATGAGCTCCTGTTTGAATCAGCACCCTCACAACATAAGATTGAATAGCTGCTAATCCAATAAATTTGAATGAACCTCTACATTTACCCATACCCATTTTATTCTTCGGCCTAAAATAAGAATATCATTAAATCAATTTCTAGTCATCCACAGGTTGCACAAGTAATCCCAAGGTGTTAAAAATAGAGATCAATTTATGAACATTTGGTATCAAGTCCAGAGTAAAAGAAAAAAAAATCTTATAAACCTGTTGCAGCGAGATAGACATCCAAACAATTACAAAAGCTTCATTTTAACTCTTATCTTTAACCATTTTAGATATAATCATCAGATTTAGCATGATTCTTATCATTAGCAGAAATCCAAATTTTCAATGGAAACATATACAGTAGTGGCTAAAAGTAAGAATTTCTTAAAATTCTCTATTCAA
Source organism: Tasmannia lanceolata (assembly GCF_043159265.1). NCBI lineage: Eukaryota > Viridiplantae > Streptophyta > Magnoliopsida > Canellales > Winteraceae > Tasmannia > Tasmannia lanceolata. The sequence goes on along the minus strand of NW_027518684.1, from coordinate 26,612,206 downwards.
AAGAAAATCATTTAACAGCTTTTCAGTACTAACACCAGGTAGAACATTTAACCATAAGAAACTGAGCAAATTTCTTAAACACAAAGAAATAAGTTAACTTTTCCCTAAAAAAAAGCAAATTTCTTAAACACAAAGAAATAAGTTAACTTTTCCCTAAAAAAAAAATTGAATTCCATCACATTAATGAACTAAATCCAAAGCATAGTATCAATTATATCAGAACAAGTTCTTTCTAGCTATCTTTTGACAAAACTTAGCAAAAAAGCTGAATCTGAACCAAAATCAATTTTTTTTTTCTTTTTCCATTGATAACGTTAAAGTCGATCCATAGCAAATCATCTATCATATATAAGATTCTAGCAATTGTTCACGCACAAAAGGTACACGGACTTTCCAGATAACCAAAAGAAGGTGAATCGTAAAAAAATAAATCACGAGGATCATGTCAGCACAGCAACTCAAATAAAATTGTCACAAACTACACACACAAACATACACAAAAAAATAAATAAATAAATAAAATAAAAAAATAAATACCTAGAATCAGAGCTTTTTTTGTTTGATCCTTAAGCATATGAAACAAAATCTGAAATGTATGCCTTTATGAATTCTCCTGGAATGAATTTCTCAAATTCTACTATACAGTAACTCCAAATTGATGCTCCGATGAAGCAGATATTCCCAATCAAAGCCTCTGATGCTCAATTTCAAAGAGAAACAGGTAGATCTGAAGTTTGGAAACGAACAATAGCTGGAGTTCTTTGGATTAGAGACAATAGCCAGCAGCAATCGGCTTCGGATTCGTCGGATCCTTGCTGAAGTTGAACGAAAATAGAGGATCTAAGATTTGAAAGTTGCTGTTGTAGACACCCCATTTTGACCAGACCCATGTTCGCTGTGTTTTGTGCGAAACTCCATTCAATCCACCAAGGTACTCAGATCCAACCCCATTTTCCACGTTCCCCTTTTACTCCACTAGTGGACCCAACCCCACGTTGCATTCTCAACCTCCCATCTCAACAGCAACTCGAAAGCCCATTTTCATCTTCTATTAATACCCACCAAACCCTCATCGACAATCGATTTCTTCCATCATCGGGAAGGAGAGGGGTGAAACAGGGAATGAGGTGGCTGTCCATAGCAAAAACAGGGTCAAGTTTATCATTACCCCTTTTTGATTTCCCATTTTCTAACCGAGCCACCCCCATATGGGTTAAAGGAGTAGTCAATGTACACTAGTGATGGTTGTCCTAGAAACAAAGGGGGTCGAATATATGGTTTTCTTTCTCATAAATTCCGGTCGAACAGGGCATAAAAGGGAGAGATCATTTTTCATTTAGAAAAAAAAAGCTCTCATTTCAGAGCTGGTTTTGGAAAATCTCAGAGAAAAGAGAGGGTTTGTGAGAGAGCTTCTACCATCCCACCACTGGCGGTACTCCGGCCACATCTCAGACAACCCTCGGCCATCTTCTCCATTAAAGCCACCACCGCTTCCATCTAACATTTTTGGCGGAAAATACAGAGAAAAAGAGATCGGGAGAATCAGAGAAAGCGAGAGATAGATCTGGAAATGAGAATGAGAGATCTGGTGAGAGAGTGAAATGGATCTGAGAAAGGAATCAGATCAGAGAGAGAGGGAGAGGTATTATTAGCACAAAAAAAAAAAAACCTAACTTTTATCAAAACCCTAACTTTTCTTGTAAGTTTTCTCCTTCTTAGAGACCTTAGCCGCCTCATTTTCTGTCCGATCCGTCTATTTCCCGTCGAATCAGAGCTCACAGATCGATTTTTCATGCCCTAACCCTCTATTTGAGATCTCTGCATAGTAAAACCGATTGCATTTCGTGGATTTTGATCGAATCTAAGCTCTTTGTCACCGGATCGGATGAATGCGAATAGATGCTGTCTATCTCTCAAAGAAAATTCAATACACTATTGAAGGCAAAATAAGTTTGGAGGATGCAGAGCTGTTGATTCGCTTTTTTTTTTTTTTTTTCTCTATAAATTGGTTGTTTTTCAAAATTCCGAAGTAGAGATTTAAGTAAATGTTGGAACCTGAGCTCTGTTCTTCCCGTGTTCTGTCTCCTTGTCGGGAAGAAAGTGGAGATGAAGAGCTTTCTGTGCTTCCAAGGCACACAAAAGTTATTGTGACGGGTAACAACAGAGCAAAGTCAGTACTGGTTGGGCTGCAAGGCGTTGTCAAGAAGGCCGTTGGCCTCGGTGGATGGCATTGGCTGGTTCTGAAGAATGGGGTGGAAGTGAAGTTACAGAGGAATGCTCTGAGTGTGCTAGAAGCTCCAACAGGGAATGAAGATGATGATGAAGACAATGAGTGTGATAATTCCTTCTGCAGTAGCTCTGACATGGGTGAAAAAGAGAATGATTTTTCTAGTATTGAGTTCCAAAAACCAAGTAAGTCAAGGGTCAGGCATGCAAGGCCGTGGATCTCCTCAGCAAAATCAATCAACCGAAGTAATTACAGAGAAGTCCAATCCAATGCCTATAAGCTCCCACAGAGGGTGAATTTGGCAAAGCTAGAGACAGCAGCCCTGTGGAGATATTGGAGACACTTTAACCTAGTGAGCATTAATCCCAATCCATCTAAGGAACAACTGGTTCATGGGGTGCAGCGGCATTTCTTATCACAGAGCAAGCAGGAGGCGCCCACCACATGAAAGAAGTAAAGAGATGCGATCTTAGACGGGAGATGTGGGCAAATTTACCACTTGATCTTTAGTATGAGATGGGATACACCCTCCTCGAATGGCTGTAGCAGTGGGTTCACTACAGCTCAAAGGGAAGTAGAGATCAAAAGGTAAATTTTCAAGTTCCAGTTTTCAGAATATAGTGCTGGAAATCTGCACTTTCATATTTTTGGGGTGTTTAAGCTCAGAATTATACAGATATACAAACTAGAAAGTTGTAGATCTTTTTCCATAGATAGGAATGCATATAAATTTTGTTAAATTTGGATAAGAATTGAATAAGTTATACTTATTTCAAATTTCTGTTGAAAAAGTGGGTTCAAATGGGTGGTTTCTTGTTTTTCGGCCACATACGGAGGGAATTGGCCGGGGATCCGATCATAAAAGTTTTAGGGGATGTTTTTAAAAATAATTTTTATGTTTTGTAAAACTTCCAGTTCTAAGTCTGTGAAGAGTTACATTTGATTTTTGTTTTTGATATGAGTGGAAGCCCATTTTCTGGCAGCAGAGGAGAAAATTGTGATTTCGGACTGTTGCCAGTGAAAATTAGCCGAAGTGGTAAACTAAAAAGTTATTCTTATATTTTTAATAAACAACTTTGATGTTTGTCATTTTTTCAAATTTTGAGTTCTTGAGGAAGAAAATTTTAAATTAGATTTCAGCTTTTTTTTTTAAAGTGAAGTTGATTTTTGAGCATTCCGTTTCTATGATAATCAGTAATTTTTTTAGCTCAAATAAGGTTAATTTTATACTTTTTCTGATTAAAGGTTCTTCAAGATCCAAAAATCTTAGGCTTGAATTCAATCATTTGCGATTCAAATCTAAAGTTTTGATCACTGTTGTAGTTCTAATCCCCATTTGTCATTAATATTTCTCTATTTAGAGTAATCTTGTTGAAATTAGTTATATAATCGTTTATACTTGTTGAATTTGATCCTAGCTCTGTGATTCCTGTGATCTTTCTAGAATTTATCGATCTTATAATCTACCTATATTCCAGAGGAAGAATGATCATGGAAGTATTCAGGATGGTATTTTTCAAAGTTTTAGACCTGAACCATTGATTTTATTGGCTTTGTGGTGGCTTGCGTCTCTATTTTGTCTCTTTGTTTTAGGGATAGAATCATAGAAGACTATCCAAGTCTCAAATAGAACACCTCCTTTAGGTTAAGGACCGACTTGGTCTGTTAAAAACCGTGCTTCCTTCTCTTTGCAGGGGTGATGAAGGCGTTAGCCTAAGCCCATTATTTTAGGGGACTTACCAAGTCCAAGTATTATTTTCCCTTCATTTAGAAAATTGTCTTAGACTTTTAGATACCTTGAAATCTTTGGTTCTTTATTCATTATGAGAGGCGATGAAGGTGATAGCCCAAGCCCACCTTTTAGGGACCTGCTCGGTCATAGTAGCACTCCCCTCTTTTTGTTTAGTAGGCTTACCCAGCCTTCTAGATGTTTTAATCCTTTTTAGAACCCTTTGTCTCATTGCCAGAGCAATTATAAGGTTACTTGGAGCCCCATAGGAGACATGATTTGTCTCATTTGTTTTAGGGGTGTCTTTTCCTTTTGACATGTTTTTTTATCTGATTGACGTTCCACTCGTTTGTGATCATGCTAGTTTACTTGTTTGTGACCACGCTGGTGTACCTGTTTGTGAGCACGCTAGTTTACTTTTTTGTGAATCACATTTGTTTTCTTGTTTAGTGTCTTTATCTCGGAATATGTTCCGAACTACGTTGGCTTGATCCCTTTCCACAGGGTACGTAGTGAAGCTTGGGATTCACATCCCAGGTCCAGCCAAAACTTAAAAAAATAATAAACATTTCAAATCTTCCAAAACTACAAAAATTCTTCAAAACCTTTTCAAAAAGATCTTCCCCTAGAGTTAGGAGTCTGTCCTAGCTATTTAAGGTGTTTTAGAGTTAGGGGGCTGTCTTGATTTGTATTGATATAATGTGTCCTGTCGTGTGAGTGTCCCTAGAGTTAGGAGGCCTCGAGTCGATCGGTTAGACATTTAGTCGAACCGATGGCTAGACTAGGAAGCATATAGTCAGCCCATGGTTTTTCTTAGGTTGCACAGCCTAGTTACACATAGGATATAGGGCCCACCTGCATTAGCTCCAGGCTAATCAACTTGCATTAGTTAGGGCATATAGAGAGTCCTAAAAATTACAACTCACATGAATTTAAGCAATTGTATAAAAAAGCTTTAAAAATCAGTCGAGTCTAGTGGAATTGAGTCTAGGATAGCGGTTCTAGATGGTTAGGCATCGTAGTTTAGAATAGGGCATCGAACTACGTTGACTCCGATTCTTCCCGAGGCCGGGATACGTAGAGCAGCTGGGATGGATGGCCATCTTGGTCCGAGTCAGGTCTCATTAGAGTTAGGATTCATTTTGTCCAGTCAGGTATAGAGTTGATTTGTGTTGTATGTTTTTGCTGTGTTTTCTTACTTTCATGTACAGATCCTATACATTTAGCTGTAACATGCATGTGTTTGCACACCAGAACTTAGACACCCATTAGGCATGTCACTTATAACCTAGTTTTGCTTAGGCGACACTTCTTTCATTTCTTTTATGTGTGCTTATTATTTATCTCCGAGACATGCATGATTAGATAGACGTCTTCTCAGAGATATTGATTCCCATTTCATATGACTTTTGCCCAAAATTCTTCAAAATCATTAAGTAAATGGCATAAGAGACCAAGTGCTTGCACTTGGGCGGACGAGGTGCTCTTTGGACCTTCCGAATTCGTAACCAGGCACGAACCCTCTTTTTATAATCTCTGGTTATCCGTTGCAACAGAGCATAGTATGGGATCCTTGGCCCACTTCCTTGGATGGTGACTCTTCTTTGTTTAAGGTACGCCTCGAATCTGGGCTAGTCCCCGAATCGAGAGGTATCTCCCTTTGTATCGCCACTCATGCTGTGAGGGGCATTTCTTTCGAGAGTTCCTTGGTAGAGCTCTCCATTCACGTGGATGATCCTGAGACTGACTCGTGTGGGGGCACGTCCCTCCGCCGCGCCTCTCTCAGATCGGGGTCCACAGGCTGGCGAAAACATTTTGAAAATCTTTCAAATGGTGAAAGAAAAGACCAATCTCCAAATCACGGATAGAAATGTGCAGCCAAACAGAAAATGATTTTGAGACCAAATTGTGTCAAAATAAATAATAAATAAAAAAAAATATTCACATTCATTCAAACCTGCATTCACATATCCACAAATATATATATGCTCATGGACATACATTACTTATGCCTCATTGAATTCAAGCAACAAACAGGGCACCTTATGACTTCATAAATAAGAGGACTGTTATGAGCACTATCACATTCACAGAATAAGAATAAAAACTGCTATGATCATTACCCCACTCCACACAACAAATGAGGACTGCCATGAATATTATTATGATTTGAAAACTAAAAGAATAATTGCTAGTGGAATATTAGAAATAAAATACATTTGTTTCAAACCATTATATTCAATGATAACATCCATAAATAACCAAACAAGAAAAACTCTTTTGAACAGTCAAACACAATAAACTTGATCATTGTCATAAGATGCATCACTTATTATCCTACTAAATGTACCATGCTCATCTCGGCACTTCACAATTTTCCACAGGGGACAAAAGAGCCAAACATGAGAAATGTACTTGAGTTAAATCAATTAAGCATACCCTCAATTACAAGACCATTTGAAGCACACAATTATACGTAGGAATAACCAAGATGAGACAAATAGTTTAGAGGAAAAAGTCTAGTGTATAATGATACAAATATTCTCTCTCTTTTTTTTTTTTTTAAAAAGACATTCAAAATAAAGGAAACCAAAACCAATTAACTAGACAAATTAAGATAAGAGGTAACGTATCCTTCTCACTATGTGTCTCTAAACAGCAACAGAACAATGAACCACACCCAAATAAAAAAAAAAATTTAACATATTTTCAAGGAAAAGATAAACTGAATAAGCCTAAAAAAAAAACCAAAAAAAAAAAAAAAAGGACATTTTCTTCCATCATGAATAAAGTACCCATATCAAAAATTTCAAAGTTAAAACAATATAAACCCGGGATTTTACACAACTCTAACCTATCACATTTTTTTTTTTATAAAAAAAAAACTGAATTGATGAGTTATTATAATTCCTTGTTACAAATTCAAAGATCTGACCAAAACATCCAAGGATAAATGATTTTGAATAGCTATTAAAACATGAATGTTCAGACAAGACCCTCATGGTTTCGTGCGACACTATCATGCAGACATTTCCCCATTTCAATATCAACACAACCACCCAAACATATGTCTAGACTAATTTAAGGACTATTCAAACAGGCCTTCACAGAACTCATGAAACATCATTTGAACAGAAGTTCAAATTAAAGTTCTAAAAAAAATACAAATAAAAACCTATATAGAATTCTTATTTGACCATAGTTATTTTAACCTAATAGTTGAAAAATACAAAAGGATTTCAAATCACCTCTCAACATCATAATATTTTAATTAGAATATCAAAATTTTAATAACCATACTCTGTATCAAAGTTACCATATTCAGTATAATCAACATTCCGAAAGATAAATTCAGTAAAACACAAAGCTGACTAAAAACAAAAAATGACACATAACTTGCATAGCAAATCAAATGAATGGATGACTATGGCTACTAGCACAGATATGTAAGACACAACAAACTTAAACTCCAAATAACTCATCTAAAAGACTTTTTAAGAGTCTAAGGTTACAAAAACACATCCCGATTGCAAGCACAAATATTCTCTAACCTTTCTTTTCTCTTTCCTTCTTGTATAGTTAAGATAGCTTAAGAAATTAACATGTCAGAATTTCTAAATCTTCAATCTCCTTATTAAGAAAATTTCAGATAAAAGAATCTAGGGCAACACTTCAACGTATGCTTTGATTTTTGAAGAGTCACTATAACTTTCAGGTAATTTATAAAGAGATAAATTTCAGAGCTCGACCTACACAATTTTGACAAGCACTTTTTATACACTTCTCATTCTAACAAAGAATCTCAGCCAATAAGGGATTAAATACAAGAAATCATCTCGTTCTCCAGTTTTGTAAAAATCATTTCGAATTTGTCAAAACTTAACAAAATTTAAACTGTAAAACATAAATCTATAGCACAGATCACACTATTTCTAGGAATATCCATGTACTCACATCATGAAGCCTTTGAATTTTTGTTAAAAATAACATTTTGTAGAGATTTTGAACATATAAACTATTTAGTCTCTAATCAAAGATAAAATACCTGTTAAATGAATCTATTTGCTTTTTCCTCTTGAATCACAATGAATCCCCTCAAGAAAATATGATAACCGAAGCTATAGAACCAAGGAATTAGATGAATTCCAGAGAAAAAAGTTTAGATCTACAGTGAGATGACTTGAATAAAGAGAAGCTATGATTTTTGAAGTTTTAGAGAAGCAAAAGGTGAAACTAGGGCTTGAGGTTGAAGAAATAACAGATCTTGACGAAATAATGAAAAACAAGTGTTATAAGAAAAGAATTTTGCAGATCGGATCTCCAGCAATCTTGCCTAAGAATATCAATCGAAGAAAAAGAAAGAAAAAGAAAAAGAAAAAATTAAGGTTTTAGATCTCGAGCTAGGGTGAAATGAAACAAAGAAAGATGATGCTGAAAGAGATAACAAGGAGGATATAGCTAGAACCTTGCCGGAAAAACGTAGGATCTGGCCGGAGAAGGAGCAAGAACTAGTTTTTTTTTTTTTTTATGAAGAAAAGAAACAGATCTAGGTTTCTAAAAGGTATGGCTAAAAAAAAAAGAAGAAGATGAAGATTGCACAAGGTAGAAGGCTTGACCGGAGTACGGTCAGAATACAACTGGAGCTTGGCCGGAGGTCAGCCGGAGAAAGAGGAATTGGTCGGAGAAGACAAAAAAATCAGGTTAGGGTATGGCTCAGATCTGTTTTCTCTCTCTCTTTTCTCTCTCTTTCTCTCTCGAAAGATCTTTTTTTTTTTTTTTTTAAGAAAATGAACCTAAGTTCATATTTATAGGGTGAAAGGGAGAAATGATATTAGCACAGCTACTTGATGGGCGCGCGGTTTTTTTTTTTGCGCGAATTTTTTTATAAACGCACAGCCGAATCATGTCTTTTCTGCCCTAGGCCGCGAGCCTTCCAGGATAAATTCGCCCCCCCTTTTCTGGTTTACACTACGGACACTCTCCCATCTCGCTCGCTAGGCAAACGCGCTCGGAATTCGACGAAATTTTGTAGGGACCTAGATGGGATCCTAAACTAGCTTAGGGACGAATTTGGGTCACCAGATCATAGAATTACCTGGGTTTTAATCAAATCAAATGCAAAAAGGGGTTCGGTCAAAATGGGGTGTCTACAGCTGTCAACGAGGACTGGCCAGAATCCGGCGATGATGCGATCGGAGAAGATGAAGTGAGAGAAGGGTTTCGGCGAGATCTGCTTTCTCTCACCTCAGACTCTCTCTCTCTAAAAAATTAGAAAAAACCTTGAGTCCCCGATAAATGAGAGCTTAAGCTCTTATTTAAAGGAAAATGAGCAGTTGATATCAGCACTCCCATTTGATAAGCGCACACATGCGCGACCCCAGCTGGCTAATGCACCCTCCCCACGCTTGATAACTGCACTAACTCCACTTGTCTTTTGTGAATTTTTTTCGTCGGATCTTTCTGGAATTTTGCAGGGGGTCTTAAGGTTTCCAAAAATATATTTATGGGCACTTAAGGTCTTTGGATGACTAGAACTTTCCTTCAAATACACAGATTTCAGGGTAAAATGAAAACCTAGTGGGCCACCCCCTCATTACACTACACACACCTTTTCAACCCGATTGCTGGGCAAACGAGTCCTGATCTCGATGAAATTTTGCAGGGGGTTAAAAGATACCCTAATCCAGCTTAGGGCGAAGTTTGGGACCCTATTGGTTAGATTTGGACAGATTTGGTATGAGCCGGGGAGATTTAGGGCTTAGTCAAAATGGGGTGTCTACACCACCTCATTTGGTTCACAAATCCCTGCTGAACCCGTGAAGGATTGTGTTCTTTTCTTCATCTTTTGATGTTCCCATTTTATCTTCTAGGAACTTTGTTCCAGGAAACATTTTGACAAGTCTAATGTTTTCACACTTGTAACATTTGATGTTCTTAGCATCATATCATGTAACTTCTCATCAACTTTAGAATCATTTTTAAAAAATTCTTTCCTCCATTACAAAACTTTTGATCTGCATTTTCTTTCTCAAATCTAGATTACAACCATTATTTGATTATTGGAAAAGAAGGCTTCATCTTTCTCGAAAATTAAAACATCGACCATTTGCATATCCAAGGCTTCATGATTTGATAAACGATTCTCAAACTCTACAAGCGGTTTGTGTTGTCCACACATGAAGAGAAATAACAAAAGGAACATTCTTTTTTTAAAGGCCATGGATTAGATATCTTTTCAACCTGGCCTTGCAAATTGCTTCATCTAGATCTAAACTTGAAACTTCAACACAAATAATCTTAAAATTTGAAAAATAATGGGATATAATCCTCTTACCTTGAGAAATAGAAGCAAGCTCCTTTTCAAGCATTTAAAGTCTATTATTCGGTTAAAGATCTTGTCAATCTCTCACACCTCCTTTGGTGACTCGATATTTTACATATGATCAATCAAATCTTTCTGAATTGATCCTCTAAAAGAATAAAGAGCCTTACCACATCTTATCCTCCATTGATTCCTTGACTCATCATTCTCAAGTATGACGACCTCCATATCATCTCCGTCAACAATTTTCTATAGATGTTGGCCTTGAAGTTAATAAACCTCCACACAGAACTTCCAATATAGGTAGTTGGAGTTTCTTAGCTTCTCCATGCTGAAATGACTCAACCTTCCGCTCATGTCTATCCTTGGCAACTCCAATCGCCACAACCAACTTCCTCTTAGTTCTTTGCTTTTTCAAGAACCAAGTTGCTTCTTCACCAAGCGACTCTACACCCCACTAACTGGAATAGCTCAGATAACATGTAAAGAGATTCAAACTCTCTAAATGCCTAAGACTGAAGAAGGCAAAGACCCAAAACCAAAAGAACATGATTAAGAGCATACACGATAGAGAAATCCAACAAGAACATTAAAATCAAGAATGAATACACTTTAGAGCTCAAATTTTCTTCTCACACGGGTGTGGACCCCGATCTCGAGGACGGCTGGGCGAGGGACACGAGATCCCACGCCAGTCCTCTAAGATCTCCACAATGTGAAGGAGAGCTCTACCAAGGAACTCTCGAAATGGTGCCACTCAAAGCATGTGTGGCGATATAAATGAGATACCTCTCGATTCAAGGACTAGCCCGGAACTAAGATGTACCTATAACAAAGAAGAGTCGCCATCCAAGGAAGTAGGCCCTGGATCCCATGGAATACTCAGTTGCAATGGATAACCAGAGATACAAAAGTCCGTGCCTGATGACGAATGGGGAAGGTGTTAAGCGCCCCCAATTCGCCCAAGTGCAAGCACATGGTCTCTTATGCCATTTTTAATTAATTTTGAAGAGTTTTGGGCTAAAATCACGTGAAATGGGAACGAGCATCCCCGAGAAAACGTCTATCTAAGCATGCATGACCCGGGGATGGGCAAAAGAAAATAAACATCCAAATCCTAACTCACCGCATCTAATCCTAACCCATCACATCTAGGAAAGCAGTAACATCCGCACGCACAGCTACAGCTAAGCAGATAATCAAGATAAGATGAATAAATGCTACAACTAAGCAGGTGAGAGGACATATAAGCACAGTAATAAACTACCAAAGCAATAGAATAAACACACTAGCATGCGAACCTATGTAAGAGATAATGCTAAGAAAATAATAATCAATCTCATGCTAGGAAAGTAAGCAAGCTAACAGTAGCACATAAGAAGTCAAAGATAAACACACAATGAGCTAAAAGATACAAGGAAAGAAATGAATCAGAAAATCAACGGTACATGAGGACCAAGAATACCAGGGAAAAGAAAAGGGAACATACGATAGGCTCAGGGAGCGATTCTAATGAATCAAGCTCAGCGATCCTGATCCGCTAAAGATTGGATAAGTCTCACGATCGTCATGGCCTATCGTTGGGCTCAGCGAGGACAATCCCTGTGAAGGGGCCACGCTACGTCGTCGCCCGTCCCAAAACTCGATAAAACGTCAGAAAACCGATAAAACCGGAAAACCACGATCAAAATCGGAAATGAAATGAAAGGAGGGCTCCGAGTGACCTGGCAATCATTCATCCTTGCCCAATTTGATTTTTGGTGTGAAAGGTTTAAAAGATTTTTTGGATGTTTGAATGATTTTTTGAAGGGTTTAAATGATTTTATTGAAAAGTTTGACTGAACTTGGGATGACGGTCCCAAGCTGCCTACGTACCCTGTGAAAAGGGATCAAGCCAACGTAGTTCAAAATGGTGTTTTCGAAATACGCTTTTGTTGTTTTCTGATATTTTTTGGATTTTTTTGTTATTTGATTTTTATGTATTTTTTATCCCTTTTGATTGAAAGGGGGGTTTTGGCTCAAGAGGTTGCCGTCCGTCATAGCCTAAACCCGACCAATGTTCCCAAAATCGATGGGGATCCCGAAATGCAAAGAAAATCCCAAGGAACGTGTGAAACGATGAACCCGAAGAAGGAAAGAAATTAATCCCTAACCCTGTAGAAAATGATCATCTCGGAGAGGAAGGAACCACTGAGTCCTGTAAGAAAGGATGGCCTCTAAGAAGAGAAAATCCCTAAGCCCATGAGAAATGATGGGATAAGCAAAGAGACATGAAGGGCGAAGGGATGGCTCAAGAAACATTCCGTCATCGCCTTAACCCCAAGAAGACTTTTGAAAATGAATGACGAAATTCAGAAGAAATTATAATCCAAGTCCTTAGGCAGGTACTTACAGAAATGATGGATAAAATGCAATGCCAAAATTCAACATACAACATATTCCCAGCTCTCCAAACCCAAATTCCAGAACTAATACACTCAAAGTATTGGGAAAACAAAGTGAAGATCAAGCTCAGAATCAGCTCAAGTACTTCCGTTCGATTATCCAATATTTGAAAGACCAGAGTAAACAAGAATTGAGATATGATTCCATACACTCATGCTTTTTTCTCATGCAATTTCTATCAGTAGCAAACCAAGATAAAACTGAACCAGGGCTTATTACCACTAACAAACACAGAGGCGGAACAAATCCTGGAATAACAAAACCCTCATAACTTGAATCTTAAGATCGATGACACCCCACAAAGAAAACTGAGAAACCAATCACTTGGCCTGGAATCTATAGAAATACCAAGAACAAAACCTTTGTAGAGCCAAACTTATCTAATATGGAAATCAAATAAGCAGTAGATCAGATAGTTAGGACTCATGATCAATCTCATACTAGCATGAGTATCGAAACAAAATTCCATAAAAAATTAAGATCAATATGCCAAACTAGGGACTGAGATAGAAGGAAGAAATAAAGAAAAGGAATGTGTTACCTTCTTCTTCGCTCGACTTCTTCCTAAAAATGTGGGATGGCGAGGGTCGCAAGGTTGGATCCAGCGAAGAGATAGCAACAAAAAATGGTAGCGGACCCTCCTCCTTCTTTGCTCATCTCTCTACTGAGCTCATCTCAATCCCCTCTCTATTCTCTCTTTGTATCTTTCTCTAATTCTATGCCTCTCTGCAGCTCAAACCCTACTTCAATTTCCCACCCTACTTCACAAACCTAATCTCTTTGACTTAGAAGGATAAAAGGGCATGAAAATAAAATAAATGTGGTTGGAGTTGGGTTCAAAGAAGATGGAGGTGGTGAAAATCAATGGAGGAAATGGTGGTTGGTAGTGAAAGGAGAAGAGGGTTTGATGGTGGAATGGGGATGTGGGTAACAGAGATGGCTGGTGAAGACGGAGGCCGAATTCTAGCACAATTTTGCCGGAGAAGGTGGAGTTGGGCCGGAGATCCGACGGATTTTCCGGCAAACCCCTCTCTCTCTCTCTCTGTTGTTCTTCTCTCTTTTTTTCTCTCTTTTTTTTTTATGAAATGGCAGAGGGTTTGGATAGGGTTGGGTGTTGAATAGAGGGTTTTGATTTGGAGTTGGGAAGAAAAATTATGTGGCGAGAATGGGGTTTTGAGGGAGGCCGATGGTGGTCGTGGCAAGCGAAAGAGGCCGGAATCAATGGCCGGAAATGAGGTCGAGTCAAAGCGAAAAGGATTTCAGGGACGAGATGAGGTGGGTTTGGTGGTGATTTACAGAGGAGATAAGGTTTGAGGGGATTTGGGGTAGAAAAATGGTGGAGGATGGTGGTCGGTGGCGGTGACAGAGATGGTTGGTGATGGGTTTCTGCCGGAGAAGAGGGGTTGGTCTGTGGCGGGTATGTGAAGGGAAAAAAAAATAAAAATAAAAATGGATGGCTCCGGTGGGATGTGGTGGTGGAGCTCAAAGGAGGGTTGGTGGTAGGAGATTCCAACGGAGGTTTTGGTGGTGGGATTCCGGCAAGCTCGCCGGAATCAACAGGGATGGTGGTTGCTACAAATAATTAAAAAAAAAAAAATGGGTTTGAAGGTGAGGTGGGTTTTGATGGGATTTGACGGTGGCCGCGAGGGGAGGTAGGAGGTGGAGAGAGTGATGGAGATGGTGGTGGTGGAGTTCGATTGGTCTTTCTCCCTCCTCTGTTTCTCTCCTCTTTTTTTTTTTTAGCAAAACCCCTCCCTGGTTCCTACGAGATTTTCCATTTCTATAGTTAGGGTTGCCACCCTCTTCTAATCTCAGCCATCCATTTCCTTCCTTTCTTGATCCTATGGCCTTTGATTCCTTATCCCTCTTGCCTTAATTCTATCCTAGAAACCCTAGAAACCTAGAGTGTCTAGTTGATCTAAGCCCTACACCTCATCTCTTTGATCTAATGGCCTATGCTTGTGGCTTGCAGAGGAAGCAATGGAGATTTCCAATAATGCCCTCCTGCAGATGGGAAATGATATATTATGCCCCCCTTTTTCCTCATGGGCAGCCCCCCATCTAGTGCATTTTATTTCTTTCTTTTGCACTTGAGTGGGCTGCCCCAAGTAAATAAAAAAAAGACAAATATATCTTTCTCCTTTTAATACAAGGGTTTGGTATTGTCACACCTTCCTTGTTTAAATCAACCCCCTTCCATTTGCAAATGAAACAATCTCACCCTCGCTTTGATAATCACACAAACTCAGCTAGTCATTTGACAGATTTTAATTCGAAAATGTACCCATTTAATCACGGTCTAAACACTAAGAGACAAGGTAAGTTAGTAAAATATCAAGGAGAGGTCGAGTTAGCATCATCCACACTTGAGAAATTTGTATAGAGAAGTGCCAATACCAAAACTTAGGGGTATTTTGTAACTCTTTCAAATTTTTGCGAAAATGAGATAGAGGATCAGGGCAATTGAACGAAGGATGCCAACGGGGTTCAGAGATCACCTAGGCTTTCAAACGATTTCCAAAATATATGGAAATGGGCATTTTTAGGGTTTTCGGGTTTGATTTTTCAAAAATTTTGAGATTCGGTTCCGAGATCTCGACTCAACTTCGGGATTGGGATTTTATCGATTTCGAGAATTTATTCGATTTTGGGGAAAATGGTCCGGTCAAAATGGGGTGTCTACAGATGCCCCTCTTTGGCAGAGGGCGCCTGTCGCACGAATGCCAAAGCTGAAGAGACAACACATTCTGATCGGCCCGAAATTTCAAATGAAAAGATACAAAAGGGATTGGATTTTTTTTATTGAATGGCAATTTGGACTTTGAACAATCAGGCGGAACCCACACGCCCTGAAAATGAGGCTGGAATAATCAGGCGGAACCTTCACGCCCTAAAAAAAAAGAATTTTTAGTTAGGCGGGACCTTCGCGCACTAACGGGATATTTGGTTAGATGGAGCCTTCACACGCTAACCACAGGGAAGCTTTGTCATGCGGAACCCTCACGCAGTAACATGCAAGAAAATTTTATTATGTGGAACCCTCACACAGTAACAAAAGGGGGAATTTAATTAGGCGGAACCCTCACGCACTAATCAAAAGGGAAAGCTTTGTTATGCGGAACCCTCACGCGGTAACAAGCAATGAAAATTTGTTATGTGGAACCCTCACACAGTAACAAAAGGTAGAATTTTAATTAGGCGGAACCCTCATGCACTAATCAAAAGAGAAAGCTTTGTTATGCAGAACCCTCACGCAGTAACAAGCAATGGAAATTTGTTATGTGGAACCCTCACACAGTAACAAAAGGTGGAAATTTGTTATGTGGAACCCTCACACAGTAACAAAAGGGAGAATTTTAATTAGGCGGAGCCCTCACGCACTAATCAAAAGGGAGAGCTTTGTTATGCGGAACCCTCACGCAGTAACAAGCAATGGAAAATTGTTATGTGGAACCCTCACACAGTAACAAAAGGGAGAATTTTAATTAGGCGGAACCCTCACGCACTAATCAAAAGGGAAAGCTTTGTTATGCGGAACCCTCACGCAGTAACAAGCAATGGAAATTTGATCGAGTAAAATTCTTATGAAAAGATTGATACTCTCCTGCCTTTGATTGATTAATTTGAATTGATTGATTTGGATAGATGGATTTGGATTGATTTCTTTGGAGATTACTTTGTCTCTCCGAAGAAGCGGGAACCTTTTTTTTTTATACGCTTGCTGGATTGATTGATTGATTTGGATCGATTGATCGATTCAGATTGATCCCCTTGAGAATTGCTTTGTCTCTTGCCGAGAAAAAGGGAGTGCGAGTTCCTTGCTGAGGACGGGACTCACATGATTTGCTGGAATTTTGGATATTGACCATTTTTGAAAGAATTGGATTCTGCTGGGGATTGAATGCTTTGAGCAGCTGCCAACGGACTCTCTGGGAAATAGATGCTAGACTTCATTGGGGACTAGCTTTGCTGATGAGCTGACTATAGAGTGGCTTAGCCGGGGAGTGCGGAGGTTTGACTCGAGATGTGCTCGAGCTTCTCTCATCTCAAGTTGCTGGAGACATTGGTTTATTCTGATTGTCCTTGTGGATTTGACAGCTTTTATGACTTGGCGTGATTTGCCAAGTCATAAAAGATGCCCCTAGTTATTTCATACTTCCATGACTAGAGTCTTAATAAAGCAATACAAATGCAGGGAAACAAATATTTCATTTCATGAATATTGGATTTACAAACCTATGTGTAGAGGAAACATGACAACAATGAGATCAATTCTGCCTGAAAGGTCTCTTTCAAATCTGCCAGCTGACAAAATTTCAATAGGCCTGATAACCTGCTATTCTTCTGAACCTTGTTCTGATTTAATCTGTCTTCCGGAGAAGAGACTTCTTGCTTTGGTGCCTGTCACCCCAGCTCTGGGAAAGGTACATACCATACAAGACTTAGGAGGTTTTTACTTGACACGCGACAGACTTCGACAAGTGACGAGTAAACGACATTGACAAATGCAGGACTTGGATTTCAAGAAAGACTTAACTTGCTTCTTGACCTGACAAATATTTTAAATGGTGAAGGTCAACCACTCTTAGAGTGAATCGAATACCATGCTTAAAAGTGATTCATTCCCTGTTCGGTATTACCGTCATGGTCATTAAACCCCTTAGATTGCTTAGTCTTAAATGCCCCTCATTTAGAGGAAGATCAAAGCAAGTCATGCTGGCACTATTCAGATTTTGATGATGCCATTACTGGGTTACAAGTCTTGTTTGCCTCCAGTTGTTCAGCCTCTTTAGAAATCACTGCCACTGACCAGATCGCCTTTTCAAGTTTTCAATCTAGCGGACCACTTGCCTTAATTTTTACCTGAATTGCTCTTGCGAGTTTTCAATCCAGCAGGCTCGCACCTTGATTTTTGCCTAAGCCGCCCTTTCGGGTTTTCAACTTAGCAGGTGAATGACCCTAATTTTTGCTTAGATCGCCCTTGCGGGTTTTCAGACTCCATTTTTTTTCTTTTTTTTTTTTAGCCACAAACCTTTGCCTATTGCACCAAAAGGACTTTTTAGGTAGGTTAGGGTTTGAAAGATCGGAATTTTGGTAAGTTTTCCAAGGTTTCGACCGAATCCGAACTAGCCAGACTGCCTACGTACCCCCAAAGGATGAGGATCAGGTCGCGCGTAGTTCAAGGCACAAATGCCCCTAGTTTATGGGTTTTGAAAAGAGAATGATTTTGATTTTGTATAAGCTCAAAAGGGTTTTGCAAAGGATTCTTTTGATATGTTAAGTAAGGATTTTTGGGAAGCTCTGGTCGGCCAAGGAAGGCCTTCTGGTGCTTTAAGCATAGTATTTCTTGAGTTGGTCAAGGTTTGTTGGCTCTGTTAGCTTTTCTCCATTTTCATCGAGGAGTCTGACGGCTTTTCCAGGCAGGACTTCGTCAACAATGTATGGACCTGACCATTTCGGCTTGAATTTACCCCTGGGATCATATACCGGTGCCCAGAAGGATTTCAGAACAAGATCTCCTTTCTTGAGGTCTCGAACTCGAACTTTCTTGTTGAAGGCTCTCTCGACACGGCGTTGATACCCTTGAACATGGTACAGTGCTTTCAGCCTCTTTTCGTCAATCATTTGTAACTCTTGATATCTGGCTTGAGCCCAAATAGATTCTGGCAACCCAGCTTCCATCATCACTCTCAGGGAGGGAATTCGCAGTTCAACAGGCAAGACAGCTTCCATTCCGTACACCAGAGGATACGGAGTTGCACCTGTAGAGGACCTGATCGACGTCCTATAGGCCCACAAAGCATACGGGAGCTTGTTTGACCAATCTTTGTAAGTCTCGGTCATCTTGCTGACGATCACTTTGATATTTTTGTTAGCAGCTTCAACAGCTCCATTCGTTTGAGGTCTATAGGGCGAAGACTTATGATGCTTGATCTTAAACTCCTCACACAAGCGTGCCACCTCCTTCTTGAAATGGGACCCATTGTCTGAAATTAGTTCATGTGGTACTCCATATCTGCAAATGATATTCGTTCTGATGAACTTCGCAACAGAAGCCGAGGTCAATGATGCATACGAAGCAGCTTCTATCCACTTTGTGAAGTAATCAATGGCGACCAGGATATACTCATGTCCGCTAGAAGACTTCAGACTTATCTTCCCGATGATATCTATTCCCCATACTGAGAACGGCCACGGTGAAGTAAGAGAATGTAACTGAGAAGGCGGCACATGGATGAGATTGGCGTAGACCTGACATTTGTGACATTTCTTCACATAGGCGTAGCAATCTGCTTCCATTGTCGGCCAGTAATAACCAAGTCTGAGAATCTTCCTTGACAGCATCTTTCCGTTCATATGCGGTCCACAGACTCCTTCGTGTGTCTGCTCTATGAGTTCAGCTGCTTGATCCTCATCTATACACAAAAGTTGGATTCCATCGAACGACCTTCTGTACAACTCTTCACCACAGATGACAAAGTTAGAGGCCAATTTCTGAAGAGACCTTCGCTCTTTTCCTGAAGCTTCCGGCGGATGTCCTTTGCCTGAGATGAAGTTTTTGATGTCTGTGTACCAAGGCTTGCCATCTGAACACCTCGCTGCTATTTCAATGGCGTTAACATGTGACGGGGCCCATTGAAGTCTTACTTCTAATGGTTGAACCTCCATTGTTGCAGAAATATCAAGCATTGAAGCCAGAGTAGCTAATGCATCAACAAAATGATTCTTTGTTCTAGATAGGTGAGTGAATGTGATATTTCTGAATTTTCTGACCAGAGACTCTAGGTACGTATTATACGGGATCAACTTATCATCTCTTGTTTTCCAGTTTCCGTTGGTTTGACAGATAATCAGAATTGAGTCCCCGAATACATCTAGGTCTTGAATGTGCAAGGCCATGGCTGCTTCCAAACCTGCAATACATGCCTCGTATTCTGCCATATTGTTTGTGCACTTGAACTGAAGTTTGATGGATATAGGGATATACTCTTTTCTTGGTGATACCAACACCACTCCTACACCTTGGCCTCGATTGTTGACTGCTCCATCAAAGTACATCAACCACTTTGTGTCTGGAACTTCATCTTCCACAGTCATTATCTCCTCATCTGGAAACTCTGCTTTCAAAAACTCATTATTTTCTGCTGGTGAATCGGCTAACTGTTCAGCTATCACGCGCCCCTTAATTGACTTCTGAGTGACATAAGTGATATCGAACTCAGACAATAACAACAACCACCTGGCGGTTCTTCCGGTGAGAGCTGGCTTCTCGAACAAGTATTTCAATGGGTCCATCCGTGAGAGTAGAAGAACCCTATTCGATAACAAATAATGCCTCAGCTTCTGAGTAGCCCAAACCAGTGCTAAACAAGTCTTTTCGAGGATGGTGTACTTCTGCTCGTACTCCAACATTTTCTTGCTGATGTAGTAAATGGCTCTTTCTCGCTTTGACTCCAGGTCTTGCTGCGCTAACATACACCCCATTGCTGTGTCAGTAACAGACAAGTACAGCAACATCGGTTGTCCTGGTATGATTGCTGACAAAACTGGTGGTAAAGCCAAACACTGCTTGATTTTCTCGAAAGCTTCTTGACACTCTTCGTTCCATTTCTTTGAAGCATTCTTCTTTAAGAGCTTGAAAATCGTTTCACAAGTCGTTGTCAACTGTGCAATGAACCTTCTCAAGTACTGGACATTGCCTAAGAACCCACGGATCTGTTTCTCGGTCTTTGGAGGCGCCATTTCTTGGATAGCTTTGATTTTCTGCGGATCTACTTCAATCCCTCTCTGGCTGACCAAGAATCCCAGCAGTTTTCCTGACGTAACCCCAAATACACACTTATTCGGGTTGAGACGGAGCTTGAACTTTTGGATTCGCTGGAAGAACTTCCTCAATGCCCCTGCATGCTCTTCCCTGGTCCTCGCTTTAACGATCATGTCATCAACATATACTTCGACCTCTTTGTGTATCATGTCATGCAGTAAAGTGGTAGCAGCTCTCTGATATGTTGCCCCAGCATTTTTGAGTCCAAATGGCATAACTCTATAACAAAATGTCCCCCATTGAGTGGTGAAGGCCGTCTTGATCATGTCTTCAGGAGCCATCTTGATCTGGTTGTATCCTGAGAATCCATCCATAAATGAAAGGAGAGCATGGCCCGCCGTGCTGTCCACCAAGATGTCAATGTGTGGCAAAGGAAAATCATCTTTCAGACTTGCTTTGTTCAGATCTCTGAAATCCACATACATTCTGACTTTTCCGTCCTTTTTGGGCACCGGTACTATGTTGGCTAGCCATTCAGGGTATTCGACAACTTGTATGAAGCCAACATCCAATTGTTTCTGAACTTCATCTTTGACTAGCAAGTCCCTGTTTCTCTTTGAAATTGAGCATCAGAGGCTTTGATTGGGAATATCTGCTTCATCGGAGCATCAATTTGGAGTTACTGTATAGTAGAATTTGAGAAATTCATTCCAGGAGAATTCATAAAGGCATACATTTCAGATTTTGTTTCATATGCTTAAGGATCAAACAAAAAAAGCTCTGATTCTAGGTATTTATTTATTTATTTTATTTATTTATTTATTTTTTTGTGTATGTTTGTGTGTGTAGTTTGTGACAATTTTATTTGAGTTGCTGTGCTGACATGATCCTCGTGATTTTTTTTTTACGATTCACCTTCTTTTGGTTATCTGGAAAGTCCATGTACCTTTTGTGCGTGAACAATTGCTAGAATCTTATATATGATAGATGATTTGCTATGGATCGACTTTAACGTTATCAATGGAAAAAGAAAAAAAAAATTGATTTTGGTTCAGATTCAGCTTTTTTGCTAAGTTTTGTCAAAAGATAGCTAGAAAGAACTTGTTCTGATATAATTGATCCTATGCTTTGGATTTAGTTCATTAATGTGATGGAATTCAATTTTTTTTTTAGGGAAAAGTTAACTTATTTCTTTGTGTTTAAGAAATTTGCTCAGTTTCTTATGGTTAAATGTTCTACCTGGTGTTAGTACTGAAAAGCTGTTAAATGATTTTCTTTTGAATAGAGAATTTTAAGAAATTCTTACTTTTAGCCACTACTGTATATGTTTCCATTGAAAATTTGGATTTCTGCTAATGATAAGAATCATGCTAAATCTGATGATTATATCTAAAATGGTTAAAGATAAGAGTTAAAATGAAGCTTTTGTAATTGTTTGGATGTCTATCTCGCTGCAACAGGTTTATAAGATTTTTTTTTTCTTTTACTCTGGACTTGATACCAAATGTTCATAAATTGATCTCTATTTTTAACACCTTGGGATTACTTGTGCAACCTGTTGATGACTAGAAATTGATTTAATGATATTCTTATTTTAGGCCTAAGAATAAAATGGGTATGGGTAAATGTAGAGGTTCATTCAAATTTATTGGATTAGCAGCTATTCAATCTTATGTTGTGAGGGTGCTGATTCAAACAGGAGCTCATTTTTGTCATTTGATTGAACTTATAGTCTGATGTTGCTTGTGGCATCCAATGACTTTACTGGATTCCCATCTTATTAATATCTTGAAGTTCGTAAGCTTCAGCCCAATGTCTTGCATCTCTTGGCCCATTAATCTTGTTTACAAATTCAGGGTGACTGAGTGACTACCCTCTTAAC
This sequence comes from Tasmannia lanceolata, assembly GCF_043159265.1. Lineage (NCBI taxonomy): Eukaryota > Viridiplantae > Streptophyta > Magnoliopsida > Canellales > Winteraceae > Tasmannia > Tasmannia lanceolata. The sequence goes on along the minus strand of NW_027518684.1, from coordinate 26,589,836 downwards.
TATCAACTTCTACTTTAACCATAGCCTTGTTAAAGATTTTGGTGTTTCATGCAATTTTGGTTTACTTTAGTCATATCACAAGGCATTAATGCAGAAATATATTATCTGTGAGATGTTGTGATTTGTTTAACTATGATTTAATTGCATTAGGGGTATTGTTGATAATCATAGTTATCCTTTGGCAAATCTTGAACACATAATTGTTGTCTATTATTGCATATAACTGCTGCCCATTGGTTCGATTCACAAGCACGTAACTGCTGTCTACAGTTGCACATAGCTGCTGTCTATCATTTCCTGCACTTTGTAGAACTCATAACTGATCACAGGGGGTTTCATTTCCTTTCATTTTGGTACGCCAATATCAGTGTAGCTGTTGTACATAGTTTCCTACACTTTGTATCTATAATTTGTAATGACCGAAGCATATATTTATTGTCCAAATAGGTTCTTCCATTCTATACATGTGATTTATGTTTGTTTGGAAATTGTGTAGCATAATGGATGTATCCTTATTCATTATATAAGTTGTTGATACTATATGCAATTGAGGTATGGTAATTCTTGAAATTCTATGATTTAATAGTTGTGCTTTCTCAGTCCATAGGTAGTTTTTCTTAAAATTAAAGTTCCGGCGATGAAGGCGATAGCCCAAGCCCATCCTTAGAGGGATTTATTGGATCATGATAGTACCCTCTCCCCTCTTCTTTCCTCTTATTTAATTTTAAGTTAGATTCTGAAGATAAATGGATTGTTCAGGTGAGATTATATCAAAGCTTATTATACTCATTCTTTTTTTATTTAAATAAATTGTTAATAGGAAGAAGGAGATCAGATGACTACTCTATCCGATATTATCGACATGAGTACTGTCTGATCTCAAGGCGGGATTAGAAATATTATCATGTGTATTTGATATCAGATGATTACTTTGGCATCATCTGATTTCATTGGAGTCCCCGCATTGGGGTTTGTGGTTGGTTTTGAAGTGTTTGATATTGTTTTTCTTTTACTTTATTAGGCTATCCAGCGGCTGGTCTGGACTAATTAATGTTGTTTATCATTTTATGATTGCTATAGATTGTGTATTGTTTTTTATTGAAAATTCTTCTTTGCTTAGCACTTGATTTATTTTTATAAGAATAGAGTGGAATTTGCGATTATCTGGTAGCCTTTTCTTCTCTTTTTGATAGACTAACACAGTCTTATAGATTGCTGTTAATTTTCTTTAGATACTAGAATCCCCTTTTCTTGTAGGGCGATGAAGGCGATAGCCCAAGCCCATCCTTAGGGGACTCGCTTAGTCCAAGTAGCACTCCCCTCATTTATTTTAAGACTTGTCCAGTCTTTATGGTGTGTATCCCCTAGATATTAGAAACCCATTCATTGCAAGGGCAATGAAAGAGTTCTCTAGAGCTCTCTCAGGGAGACAGGCTATGTCTCAGGCAGAGAAAGTTGTATCCTTTAGAGACAAGCTTTGTCTCATAAGTGAGTCCATCCTAGGAGACTTGCCTAGTCTTGTTAGCATTTTTCTCTATCATACCTCTGTGTCTAAGATACTTACCCAGTCTCACTCTCTTGCTAAACCTCCTCTTTGTGCGTCTTTTGGTTTTGGGAGAACACCCTACTCGGCTTGGCATCATACCCTTACCCTTATGGGTATTGGGTTGCACATTTGTTGCACCCTAGGGCTAGGTAGCTGTCCGGCCCGGCTGGGTGTTTTACCTTTGCCAAATATGCACAAGGTCTCTTTTTCCTTATTACTTGTGAGCTTTGTCTTAGTTTGATAGTCTACTAGCATAGGAATCCGTCCTTAGTCTAGAGAGTCAGTCCTCTTGTTCAAGAATCAAATTCTATCATCATAGGGGTTAGGATTCTATCTTACCTCTCATCAAATCATGTGTTTTTCTATCCGCTCCTGCAAGGTATAGGATGCTGTCCAACCCTTGCAGAGTTGTTATTCTGTTCATTCCTCCGCAAAGCATAGGATGCTGTCCAACCTTTGCGGGATATCCGGAGTCTGTCCTCCCCTTATGATGATAGGATTTGTCCCCCTTGAGTCAAAAACACTTAAAAATAACAAAAAAAAAACATTTCAAAAACACTTAAAAATTCAAAAATCTTCTTAAAATCCAAAAATCTCAAAAATTTTGAGTCTTTCAGAGTAGTTAGGGATTTCTGTTTCCGAATTACGTTGGCTTGATCCCTTTCCATAGGGTACGTAGTGCAGCTTGGGATCCACATCCCAAGTCCAGCCAAACCTTTAAAAATAAGCATTTTAAATCTTTCAAAATTACAAAAATCTTTAAAAATATTGTTTTTTCGAAAGGATCTTCCTCTAGAGTTAGGAGGTTGTCCTAGTTAGAGAGTTTTTGAGTCGGGAGTTGCTCCCTCGTTCGTTGTTTGTTTGTTGTGTGTTTTATTTGTTTGTGTTAGAGTTAGGAGTGAGTCCTAGCTAGGAGTTTTACGCCTCCGTCCGGTCAGTTGGCGATCCACATCGCCAATTGATGACTAGGTCTAAGATGCGATAGATCCTACTGTTTTTCTTAGGATATACAGCTTAGTTACACATAGATTATAGGAACCACCTGCATTAGCTTAGGGCTAACCTGCATTTAGTTAGGGCATATAGGGTGTCTTAAAATCTACAATCCATTGGAATTTAAATAATCACACAAGAAGCTTTAAGAACTAGTCCGGTCTTTTAGATCGAGTCTATGATAGAGGTCTAGATGTCTTAGGCATCATAGCTTAGAATAGGTGCGAAGAACTACGTTGCCTTGATTCTCGTGGAGGCGGGGATACGTAGGCTTCTTTGGATGAACATCAGATCATCTAAAGACTCGGGCCTAGGTATAGATTAGAGTTTTAGGGTTGTATGGTATCGAGTCATTTTCTATGTTTTGCAGCGTTTTCTTTCTTTATTGCGCAGACCTTATACTTTTTTGGTGTGTCATGCATGTGTTTGTTCATCAGAACTTAGACACCCATTAGGCATGTCACTTATAACCTAGCTATGCTTAGGTGACACATGTTTCTTTTATTTTATCTTGTGTGCCTTTGATTTCATCTCCGAGACATGCATGATTAGATAGACGTCTTCTCAGAGATATTCATTCCCATTTCATATGATTTTCGCCCAAAACTCTTCAAAATTATTAAGTAAATGGCATAAGAGACCAGGTGTTTACACTTGGGCGGATGAGGTACTCTTTAGACCTTCCGAATTCGTAACCAGGCACGAACCTTCTTTTATAATCTCTGGTTATCCGTTGCAACAGAGCATAGTGTGGGATCCAGGGCCTACTTCCTTGGATGGCGACTCTTCTTTGTATAAGGTACGCCTCGAATCTGGGCTAGCCCCTGAATCGAGAGGTATCTCACCTTTGTGTCGCCACTCATGCTGTGAGAGGCATCATTCTTTCGAGAGTTCCTTGGTAGAGCTCTCCATTCACGTGAATGATCCATATGAGACAGACTTAGCTCTCGGATCGGGGTCCACAGGCTGGCGACTCTGCTGGGGACATTCTTTCGAGATATTGCCTAACTCTGTTAAAATGCCATTTGTTATTAATTTTGAAGAATTTTGGGCTAAAATCATTATAAATGGGAATTTAATCGATTAGAATCCAGGGGCACAAGATAGGTGTTTAAAACAAGGGATTCACACACTGCACAACATACATCATTTTGTTCTTTATTTTCTTTTATTGATTTTCTTATTATTGGCTCCACGGAATAGATATAATGCGTACCTCATGGGATATCACTATCCAGATGGTGCTGTTGTATCTATTACCAAGCTATGCGCCAGTGCTGCAGTCGTAAACACTCGGTGTACTTGTGTTTACAGCAGCCGGTGAGCAATGAAGCATACTGTATATAACACTCGGTGTACTTGTGTTATATACTTAAAGTATGGATCATATGCATAGTACCTAATATATTGAGTCAGGAGCTCTACTTTCATTTTACATATATTATGTACATGGATATATTTGTTGATTTAGTAAAACCCAATTAGGATCTGCATGTGCTTATATATATATTGCATTCATATAAGGACGAACATGTGTTGCTTACACATGTTGGAGCCTAGATTTAGGAGCCATGTCCTATCCATAGATTATTGCAGTTCACCTTATGTGGCTACAGACGCAGTCCTAGTACACTCACATGTCTGTCTTGAGTCAAGCTTCTTGACTCTACGGGATCATATTTAGGGCTGGTGCCCCTGGTTAGGATATATATGTATATATCTATATTTTGATTATCAGATTAGAGCTTACTCATTAGTGAGGCTTCCTTATCTAATCAAATTAGTCATATCAGTCCGTTCTTCGGATCTAGACCCGACCAGTGGCTTTTACTTGCCCTCTCATGGTCATGGCCTATCTTTTGCTCTAATCATTGAGATTTTTGTCCATATATCTTTTGATTATAAGATCATGACCTACTTTCTAGTAGAGATTCCTAGCTTGAATCAATCAGTCGTGTATATTCATCTCTCAGATCTAAACCTAGCTAGTGGCTTCTACTTGTCACACTCATAGCTATGGTTTATTCCTTGACCCAATGATGATAAATATTACCTGTTTTCATCCTTCAAATGCAAACCTCATTTATCCATTCTTTTGTTGTATTATTCAAATTATCGTTCGTCCTGTCTTAGATATGGTCGATAGCTTGTATGCTGTCTCTATGACCATAGTTCAGGTTATTATCTTTTATGACGCAAGTCATAAAAGATGCCCCTGGTTTGAGTTTATCAAAGAAAGAATGTTTTCATTTTTAGGCTCAAAAGGGTTTTGCAAATGATTTTTGACTTTGAGGTTGTTGGTTTTTAAGCTCTGATCGATCAAAGACGGCCTCCTGGTGTATCTAAGCATAATACTTCTTTAGTTGGTCCAGGTTTGTAGGTTCTGTTAATTTTTCTCCATTTTCATTGAGGAGTCTTACGGCTTTTCCAGGCAGGACTTCATCAACAATGTAAGGACCAGACCAGTTTGGTCTGAATTTCCCTCTGGGATCAAACACCACTGCCCGGTAAGACTTAAAGACGAGATCTCCTGGCTTCAACTCTCGGACTTTGACTTTCTTGTTGAAGGCCCTTTCGATTCTTCTCTGATACCCTTGGATATGATACAAGGCTCTCAGCCTCTTTTCATCTATCATCTACGATTTTTGATGTCTGGCTCTTGCCCACTCAGACTCTGGCAAATTTGCTTCCATCATGACTCTTAAAGACGGAATTCTCAGCTCAACAGGAAGGACTGCTTCCATTCCATACACTAGAGAATATGGAGTTACACCTGTAGAGGATCTGATCGATGTCCTATAAGCCCACAAGGCAAAAGGAAGTTTGTTCGACCAGTCCTTATAAGTCTCTGTCATCTTGTTGATTATAACTTTGATATTCTTATTTGCTGCCTCTACAGCCCCATTTGTCTGCGGTCTGTAAGGAGATGACTTGTGATGCTTTATCTTGAACTCTTCACACAGGTGTACTACCTCTTTCTTGAAGTGAGATCCATTGTCTGAAATCAATTCATGAGGTACTCTATATCTGCGTATGATATTTGCACGGATGAACTTCGCAACTGTATTGGAAGTTATGGAAGCATATGAAGCAGCTTCTATCCATTTCGTGAAATAATCAATGGCCACCAAGATGTACTCATGTCCACTTGACGATTTAGGATAGACTTTGCCAATGATATCAATCCCCCATACTGAGAATGGCCATGGAGAGGTCATAGAGTGTAACTCTGACGGAGGCACATGAATAAGGTTCGCATAGACTTGGCATTTATGACATTTCTTCACAAATGTGAAGCAGTTTGCTTCCATTGTGGGCCAATAGAATCCAAGTCTTAGAATATTCTTTGATAGCATCTTACCATTCATGTGAGGCCACAAACACCTTCATGTGTCTGTTCTATAAGTTCTGCAGCCTGATCTTCATCAACACACAGAAGCTGTATTCCGTCAAACGACCTTCTGTACAACTCTTCACCACAAATGATGAAGTTAGCAGCGAACCTCTGAAGGGTTTTTCTTTCTTTACTGGAAGCTTCAAGTGTATGCCCCTTGCCCGAAATGAAATTTTGAATGTCCGTATACCACGGCTTTCCGTCCGGACATCTTGCTGATATCTCTATCGCATTCACATGTGCTGGAGCCCATTACAATCTGACAGCTAAAGGCTGAACCTCCATTGTCGCAGAAATGTCTAACATTGACGCCAAAGTGGCTAAAGCATCAGCAAAATGATTCCTTATTCTCGACAGATGAGTAAAGGTGACATTCCTGAACTTCTCGACCAGAGATGCAAGATAAGTGTGATATGAAATCAACCTCGCCTCTTTTGTTTTACAATCCCCATTTATTTGACAAATGATCAGGATTGAATCTCCGAACTCATCGATGTCTTGAATTCGCAAAGCCAAAGCTGCCTCAAGTCCTGCGATGCATGCTTCATATTCGGCCATATTATTGGTGCATTCGAACTGCAACTTGATGGATATCGGAATGTACTCCTTCTTTGAAGATACCAAAACTGCCCCTATTCCTTGACCATGATTATTGACAGCTCCGTCAAAGTACATACGTCACTTGGAACTCGGAGTCTCTTCTTCAATGTCCACGATCTCTTCATCAGGAAAATCAGCCTTCAGAAAAGCATTCTCCTCAACAGGAGAATCAGCCAGCTGCTCAGCGATGACCCGTCCTTTAATTGATTTCTGAGTGACATAAGTGATGTCAAACTCAGACAACAATAGCAACAATCTAGCTGTTCTTCCTGTAAGAGCGGGTTTCTCGAATAAATATTTCAGCGGATCCATCCGTGAGAGCAGAAATATTTTATTCGACAATAGGTAATGTCTAAGCCTTTGAGTTGCCCAAACCAATGCTAAACACGTCTTTTCCAAAACGGTGTATTTGATTTCATACTCTAGCATTTTCTTGCTAATGTAGTATATGGGCTTTTCTTTCTTAAACCCCGCATCCTGCTGAGCAAGCATACAACCCATTGCTGTATCCGTGATGGACAAATACATCAACAATGGTTGACCTGGTATGACAGGGGATAAGACAGGCGGCAAGGACAAGCACTGCTTGACTTTTTCAAATGCTTCCTGACATTCTTCATTCCATTTCTTGGAGGAATTCTTTTTCAATAACTTGAAGATGGGTTCACACGTCATAGTTAAATGAGATATGAATCTCCTCAAGTATTGCACTTTGCCAAGGAATCCACGAATCTGCTTTTCTATCTTTGGTGGTTGCATTTCTTGAATAGCCTTGATCTTCTGAGGGTCCACTTCGATCCCTCTCTCGCTGACCATGAATCCAAGCAACTTCCATGATGTGACTCCAAATACACATTTATTTGGGTTCAAGCGAAATTGAAACTTTCGGATTCGCTCGAAAAACTTTCTCAAAGCGATTGTATGCTCTGGCCGAGTCTTGCCTTTGACAATCATGTCATCTACATAGACCTCGACTTCCTTATGAATCATGTCATGAAGAAGAGTAGTCCCAGCTCTCTGATAGGTGGCTCCAGCATTCTTGAGACCAAACGGCATCACTCTGTAGCAATACGTCCCCCACTGAGTCGTCTTCATTATATCCTCAGGCGCCATTTTAATTTGGTTGTACCCTGAGAATCCATCCATAAAGGATAAGAGTGCATGTCTAGCGGTATTGTCAACCAGGATATCAATATTCGGAAGCGGAAAGTCATCTTTTGGACTTGCCTTGTTCAAATCTCTGAAATCGACACACATCTTGACTTTTCCGTCCTTCTTGGGCACTGGTACAATATTTACAAGCCATTCAGAGTACTCAACTACCTTGATGAATTTCACTTCGAGTAGTTTCTTAACCTCATCGTGAACTTTCAACTCCCATTATGTCTTAAGTTTTCGGAGTTTTTGCTTCTTCGGCTTGATGCCAGGGATTAGAGGTAATTTGTGTTGGACAATGTCCTCACTCAATCCTGGTATGTCGTCGTAAGACCAAGCAAAAACCTCCTTAAACTCTTTTAGCAAGGTGATTAATTCTTTGCGCTCCTCAGGAGATAAAATTTTGCCAATCCGTATTTCCCGAATTAAGGTTTCATCACCTATATTTACGGTTTCAATTTCCTCTTCAAGTAGTTTAGCTCGGCGACTCTCCTCTTGTTGAATCATATGTTTAATTTCAAGGGGAGTTTCGTCGGCTTCCTCATTAGAGGGGGAGTCTGGATTGTTATTATTAGTTATTTGATCAGGTTTAGAAGCAGAATCAGCAGAAGAAACAAGTATAAGAATATAAGCAAAGAGTCTTTTATTTCATCGGAATCAATGATTACATCGGATGACTCACCCACATCAGGCGTTACAGACTCTGAAACAGAATGAAAAAAATAAGTCGACATCAGTATCGACACAATGGGAGATATGTACAGACGAAGAATCAATGAATATGTCCTCAGACTCGGACTCAACGCCACCAGGAACAGACTCGTCACCCACTCCAGAGGTAGACATGACCTCTACAGTACCTGCATCAAAAGAAAAGTTAGAAATGACAGACTCTGGGACGAACTCAGAAACTGACACAAATTTTGAAACAACTGACTCTTTTGAAGGGACTGGAATATACTGAAGGACTACTTGGGGTATAACCTATGAGGTCCAGTTATCCAGAGGTCCCTCAGCTGGGGTGATATATTCCTGTGGGTTCACAAAGGGTGCGTCTCTTCCAATCATAGCAATGACTGGGGCCTCGACCTGAAACAGGGACTCTAAGAGCTCTGGTTCAATATTCTCAACCCAATCTGAGTCTTGCTCCTCTGCCACTACTGTTACTGCAATTTGCTTACTGTAAAAGTCTGCCGGCAGCTCATCTGTGAAAAAGATCTCAAGACCCGGCAGCTTTGCCCCTCTCTCGTCATACCATGGCTCAGGGAAACCGTAATAAGGGCAATCAGCTCCCTCTTTTCGGAATCTGCCATTCATGATCTTGCTGAACGGTCCCATGGGAAACTCTAAGCCTCTGCGGCGACATTCAGCCCATTTGAACATGTAAGATTTCATTTCTTGCATCTCCTTGCGAGTTGGCTTATATCCCAACCCAAACAATCCGTCAGATGCTTTCAACTCCGGCCGCTCAGTCGGACCCTGCATATTCTTTCCTAAACCCGCCCCTGGGAGATATCCAAATCGGTGCATCATCTTGACTACCCGAGTATTGGTGCTAGAGAGAAAAATAATTTCTTCACTCATAGCCTCTTTCATAGTGATAGCTGAAACTTCTACTGAAAATCCTGTCAGACTGATATCTCTTGTATTTTCAGTAATAAGCTCCTGAGATATTTGTCCGACTTTCGGCTCGGGATCTCCTCTGACTGTGATCACCCGGTTGTTTCAAATGAATTTCAGTTTTTGATGAAGTGTGGAAGGGATAACTCCAACCTTGTGCAGCCAAGGTCGACCAAGCAAGAGACAAAAAGAAGTCTTGATATCCAACACCTGGAATTCAATGTCAAAGGTTTCTCCTCTGATGACAATCTCAGTAGCCAATGTTCCAATAACGTCCCTTCGGGTGCCATCATACGCCAGTATGCCTTGTTCAGACGGTATGAAATCTTCAGGCCCAAAGTCCAGAGTAGTGGCAGTGCTCAAAGGACACACGTTCAGAGCTGATCCATTGTCTACCAATACTTCGGAAACTTTCTTCCTGTTGCACCGTAGAGTAATCTTGAGAGGACGAGTATGGTCTTTTCCTTCTGATGGCAAATCCTCGTCTGAGAAAGATAAAGCTTTTGAAGCTTTGGTCATGGCTACCAGACCGACCAACTCGTCAGGAGTAATCTCAACTGATACTTGGGACGAGTTCAGCTCACGAAGTATAACCTGTCTGTGCTTCGGCGATGCCATCAGTAAACCCCAGATAGAAACATTAGCTTGTGTCTTCTTAAGCTGATTCAACAAGTTATCTTCTTCTTCCCCAAGTTTTTGCTTCTGCTTCTAACTGTCAACCCCTCTTGCAACTTCAGCGGGATTTTCAACTCTGAGCTCAGCTGGCTTGAAAACTCGTCCACCTCGTGTGACGTGGCAGAGCTCATCGCATTGATCATTTAAGAGCAACAAATCTTCATCATCTATCTTAAGGATGTATGTGGTTTGTATTTCTTCTTCCTCATCATCACTCACCCTTAAGAAGTACAAAGCCTTAGATTCTTTCTTCTCATCCTCACACTGGAGAACGTATGACTGGTTTGATGGCCCAGCCACATCAGGGTCATTCCAGGAAAAGACATATGGCTCTTCTATTTCTGCCCACTGATCTTCCTCCTCAAATTTCCAAACATAATTTCCCTCAGATTCAATTGCGCATATGAAAGAAGCAGGATCAATAATAGACGCTTCAGCGCAAATGACATTGGCTGAGGGTGGAGGCGGCATTGCATGTGTTGGAAGAGGGTTTCTGGTTACATTTTGTGGTTCGATTGTCAGCTCTTTCCTATCGATCATATTTTGTATTTGGTGTTTCAAAGCTAAACAACTATCAGTAATATGGCCCGTGTTACGATGATAATCACAGAACTGATCCTCTCTCCAGGATCTCAGAAACGGGTTGGGAGGAGGCTTAATGTCAGGTAGCTTGATCTTCCTGTCCTTCAACAGCTTTTTCAAAGCCACGGACAAAGAATAAGGAAGGGGATCAAAGTGACGGGGAGGCTTCTGCTCCATCGGCGGCCTTCTCACTTCAGTGATCGCCCTGGGTGGTGGCCTGACATAATTGACATTATGTACTTCCTTTGGCGCCATCACAGGTCGCTTCCCCTCTCTGACATCAGATGAAACTATTGATCTCAGGCCTTTAGCCAATGCATCTTCTATCTGAGTCCCAGTCTTAATGAGATGATTGAAATCGAGGAAATACTGGATAGTCATATGATGATAATATTGCGGCGACAGATTTTTCACCACAATTTTGATTTGCTCCTCATCTAAAAGACGATGAGTCATTTGCGCAGCTTTCCTTCTCCATCTGCGGATGAAGGAAGTAAAGGTTTCACTGTGGCCCTGCTTCAAAGCCTTAAGATCCCTCTTGGTTACGTCGATCCCCTCCTCCATGGAGAACTGCTCGACGAACCTATTTGCAATATTTTCTAGAGTCCTAATCTCTTCAGACTTTAGGCTCAGGAACCACTTCTTAGCTGTTCCGACTAATGATCGAGGGAAAAGGAGAGCAACCTGCTCTGGAGATAAACCATGCTGCTGTAAAAGCAGAAGAACTGACATTAGATGGCTTCTAGGACATCCTGTCCCATCTGTGGACCCCGATCCGAGGACGGCGAGGGAACGGGTCCCTAACACCCTCTAGATCTCCACAACGAATGGAGAGCTCTACCAAGGAACTCTCGAAACTGACGCCACCCTCATAGCATAGTACGAGTGGCGATATAAAAAGAAAGAGATACATCCTGATCCGGAGCCAGGGCTCGAAACCAAGATATATCTAGAAATAACTCAGAGTCGCCATCCATGGATGCGCCATGGAACCAAAACAAATCCTCTGTTTGCAATGGATAACCAGAGATGCAAAAGGTCCGTGCCTAATGACGAATGGAGAAGGTTCGAAGAGCGCCCCCAATTCACCCGAGTGCGAACACTTGGTCTCTTATGCCATTTTTAATTAACTTCGAAGAAGTTTGGGTAAAAATCATGTGAAATGGGAACAATCCTCAGGAGTCGTCTATCTAAGCATGCATTTCCTGAGAATAGAAATAATAAGCACACAAAAAATAAATGAAAGAGGTGCCACCTAAATATAGCTAGGTTATGAGTGACATGCCTAACAGGTGTCTAAGTTTTGGTGGACGAACACATGCATGCTACAGCTAAAGGTATAGGTCTGCACAAGAAAGTAAGAGAACATAACAAAACACACAACATAACAAATCCTAAGACTCTAAACGATTTAGCCCGAGTCCTCGAATGGTCTGGTATTCATCCAAAGAAGCCTACGTATCCCCGCCTCCACGAGAATCAAGGCAACGTAGTTCTTCGCGCCTATTCTAAGCTAGGATGCCTAAGACACCTAAACCTCTATCTTAGACTCTATCTAAAAGACCGGACTAATTATTAAAGCTTCTTGAACGATTATCTAAATTCCAGTGAATTGTAGATTTTAGGACACCCTATATGCCCTAACTAAATGCAGGTGGTTCCTACAACCTATGTGTAACTAGGCTGTGTGTCCTAAGGAAAACAATGGGATCATTAACGCATCTTAGACCTAGTCATCAGTCGGCGATGTGAATCGCCAACTGACCGGACGGAGGCGCTCCTAGCTAGGACAAACTCCTAACTCTAACACAAATACACAACAAGCACATAACAAAAGACAAACTCCTAACTCTAAAACTCTCTATCTAGGACAAACTCCTAACTCTAGAGGAAGATCTTTGGAAAACAAGATTTTTCAAAGGTTTTTGAAAGATTTTCAAAGTTTATTTACAAAAGTTTGGCTGGACTTGGGATAAAGATCCCAAGCTGCACTACGTACCTCGTGAGAGAGGATCAAGCCAACGTAGTTCGAAACGAACTCTCCTAATACACTATAAAACTCAACACTTTAGATTTTTTTAAAAGGTTTTTGATGTTTTCAAATGTTTTTGAAGTGCTTTTATATTTTTGACGTTTAAAAAGGTGTGTTAACACCCTTCAGCTAAAGGGGATCTGATAGAAGAGCCTCCTTACCCACCAAGTGAGGAAAAGAGAGAAAAAAAATAAGAAAAATAGCTAGCAATGGAGAAAATCAAAGGAGAAGCTCAATGTCAATGGAATTCACATCAAAAGATGGAGTTTTTGGTTTTTTGCATCAAAGGTTAGTAGATTTTGAGTTTTCTTTAAAAATCTAGTTTAAAATAGAAAATCTAAGTGGAAAATGCCTAAAAATGGTTAGATCTGGCGACCTAGGGCTAAAATCTACCAAAATATGTTTAAAAACATGTCTCATATAAAGATCTAAAGCAATTCACCACAGATTTTGAGTTCTAGTTGAATTTCGATGTGAAAATGGAAAAATTAAGTGCTGTCCAGCCTCGTTTTTACAATTTTACATCAATTTTCGGTTAAAATTCATGGAAATTTTTTGCGAAGAGGTGTAGAGCTTGTTGAGATCTTCGATTTGGCATATAATTGCCCAAAATTGGCCAAAACATGAAGAAGTTTTGCCAATTTTAAGATTTCAGCTGAAAATTTTGGTTAAAATGGTGAATTCTTTGATATTTTTGTGAAAACCTTTAGATCTGATGTGTTAGGTTTTGGAATTCAAATATATATGGGTTAATATGTGTGTGATGTGAATATCTAGTGAAATCTATGATAGATTTAGGGTTTTGATGTGAAATGCTATTGTAAAATATTGAAAAACTTCAAAAATACATGCTCTCCAGATTAGAATTCGCAAAAGTGATAGACATAAAAATTGTAGAGCTTTTCAAGATCTTCGATTTGGCGTATCATGGCCGTAATTTGGCCAAAGGATGTGAGAGTTATGTTCTTTTTACGCTAAACCATTCTTTGTTAAACCCCAAAGCGAATTACGCGGATCTGATCCTCCATTTTAGGGGTACGTAGGCAGTACAACTAGACTAGATTCGCTTCAAATCGTTTGAACCTTAGGTATCTAGCCCCTTTGAACCCAAGCCCATCGAGAAAGTCCTTATGGTGAAACAAGCAAAGGTTCGAGAGTCTGAAGACCCGCTAGGTTGAAAACCCGAAAGGGCGGCCTAAATAAAGTCATTTTCTTGCTAAGTCCATTACCAAACGGTTTGGCTTATGCAAAGTAAGGGTAGCGGCCTACTGGATTGAAAACTTGAAGAGGCAGTTTAGTCAGAGGCAAAGACTTCCAATGAAGAAAGAATTGATGAGATTCAAAAGGAGTTCATCAATTACGAAAAATTCTAAAGTTTGAGTGTAAGTAGTGCAAGAAAAAGTTGAAACAAGTGGTCTTTTAGACGGAAAACTTGGAAAGCAAAAGTTGTGACTTCTTTTGAAGAGAGAAATAAAGGAGAGGGGGAAGCAACCTCTACACAGGGCAGGATCCTGGGATCCAAGTAGTGTCGGAAAGACTTACTTTGATATCCTTTTAAACTAGGGGCATTAAAACCGAGAAACCCAAAGGGGGTAGTAACCATGATAGCATCCATCGTAAAAGGCATTTCACGGATGGTCTGTTGCGTCTGACAACAGCCACCTTGCAAATGAACACAAAATCTGCTGAAAAGTGAGCCTATGAGGCCACTGTCAGATGCAACAGACCATCCGCAAAATGCCTTCTGCGATGGACGCTAGCAAATTCCTATTTTAAATGATCAAATCGAAGAACATTTTGAATTGAAGAAATCTAAAAGTAAGTAGATGAATTAAAGAATGAATAAACCCCATATGTAAACTCAATTCAAAATGGGGCTTAAATAATATTCATTGGGAAACCATTTGAGGTAATTGTGCATAAAATATTTTTGGACACAATTACAAATTGGATGATAATTGTAGGGAATTATATCAGAACAACCCTATTTGAATAATTGAAAAAACCTAGCTTGTCATTCATGCAACCCTATAAAAGTTAAGCCTGGGGATGAGATGGCTAAATTTGCCACTCCAAAGTTAAGAATTTACAAGTGGGACATATATCCCTAGATTTAGGATTTCATGTAAGCTTATAAAAGCCAATAAGATCCCACTCCCTATTAACGGAGAAAAATATCACAATGTTATGGAAATTAGAAGAGAGTGAGCAACATCTAATTTCAATGTTCGTATCAAAGCATGATTTTTGGTATTTGGATCTTTGAGATTCTTGTTCAGGGATCCTTCTGTATATGGTGCTCATTCCGGTTTGATTAGATCTAGATTTGAAGTTCATATTGACCCAAATTGTCTTTGTTCACTTGTTGCCGAGTCTTATGGTTTTCCAAAATCTAGTCAATTCAGTCATTGTCCTTCATGGTCCTAGGGAAGAAACAGATCATAGCATGCAACTCAACTAGTTTTTCATCACCTGAAATTAGGGGTGCAACTTGGGTCGGGCTCAACCTGAACCCGACATGTGCAACCCGATTTTGGCTCGGGTTGGGTTTTTCCTTGGTTCTAGTTGGGTTGGGGAAAAGCCGGCCCGATTTAATTTCAGATTGGGTTAGCCCAAGATTGAATAAAAGGATACGCTTGGTTGTTGGTACTTTTTAGGAGATTCAACAACGATTGAATAAAGTTTGTTACTAGGATAAGTTATGGTAGAAAGTTGTGGCAAGATAGGATGTTTGCACGTAATGTTAGTTTCCTATTTTGTAGGTTTTACTCCTACTTAGTTGGTAGTTAGGAGAGTTCATTATAAAGTTGAATGTAATTAACATTTTTTGCTCAATTAATGAGGAATTTTCTCTAGAAATTGTGTTATTGAGTTCATTATAAAGTTGATTATAATTAACATTTTTTGCTCAATTAATGAAGAATTTTCTCTAGAAGTTGTGTTATTTCACTAAGGAGGACCGATCCTTCCCTCGAAGTGGATCAAGAGGCTGATTTTTCCTCCAAGAAAATCAGATCCATTGCGAACCTATTTGGGGTCGTAACAATTAGTATCAAAGCAGTCGATCCTGCGCCATGGTTACAACTTGGTATATTTTGGATTCCATGCGGGATGATTTTCGGAAGATCAATGCGCTTGTTTTGAAATTGATGGAAAAACACCAACGATTTGTGGAAGGTTTGGACAAAATCAGCATACAGATCGAAGAAATACGCTAAGAAAATGAAAATTTGAAACTTGAGGATGCCGATGTTCATGTAGAGAAAAGTGTGAGGATCGATGCCGACAAAGATGAAAATCTCATTTCTTTTTGAGTTTGATCACAACTGATTTTGATGGTGAAGTTCAAAAGATCGCGACTGTTGTTTTTAAAGATGAAATTCCAACTTTAGGCGTGTTGCTCATCAAAATCATGCCCAATACAATTTGGGACCCTGGTGGAATAAATTGTTTTTCCTAATAATCCATCCTTGGGGACAAGATTGACTTCGAGAGTGGTGAAATATTACGTGCAGCTTAGGGCTCGAAATTGAATAAAATGATAAGTTTGGTAGTTGCAACTTTTTAGTAGATTCAACAAAGATTGAATAAAGTTTGTTACTAGGATAAGTTATGGTAGAAAGTTGTGGCAGGATAGGATGTTTGCACGTAATGTTAGTTACCTATTTTATAGGTTTTATTCCTACATTGTTGGTAGTCAGGAGAGTCCATTATAAAGTTGATTGTAACGTTTTTTGATCCATTAATGAAGAATTTTTCCTAGAAATTGTGTTTTTGCACGAAGCAGGACCGATCCTTCCCTCGAAGTGGATCAAGAGGCTGATCTTTTCTCTAAGATCAAATCTGTTGCGACCCGACTCAGGTTCGTAACGGTTACGGTTTGAGGCCTTGGCAACCCAATCGGACCCAACCGGAAGCCAACCTTCATCCTTTAATTTTATCCTGATTTCTTAGGGTTGTTTTTCTTTATTCTATTTTTTCGTTTGCAACTAGGTTAAATCGAACCCAGCCCAACCCAATTTGGAAAAAGCAGGTTAGACGGGTTTGGGTTTGGGATGAGATATTTAGAGGCAGGTTGGGATAGGGTTGACTATCTTCAACCCAAGGCTCGGGTTGGGTCAGGTTAGGGTTGAGGGGATGCTATCTCAGGTTGGGTTGGGGGTTGGCCTGGACTTGATCCAATCTGGCCCGAGTTGCACCCTTAGTAAGCATATCGGAAAATTTAAATAAAACATCATTTGTTTTAGGGAAATGTTATCAACACTACTTTATTTTGATGAGGGCACTCCTCACTTTATTAAAAGTACGGTATGGCCTACACCATAGGATGATCCAAACGGTCCATTAGATGTGTCACAGTCCAAATAAGATGTGCCCCAAAAATTCTTTCCAGAGTTTGATCCTAACCCTCCGATCTATAGAGGGTTAGGATAAGCCCTCTAACATTCAGATTGGAGGGTTAGGATGAACCTACTGAAATGATTTTTGGGGCACAACCTATTTAGGCAGTGGCGCATCTAATGGACGGTTTGGATCATCCTATGGTGCAGGTCATACCGTACTTTTAATAAAGTGAGGAGTGCCCTCTTTCGGGGTCTATTCCAATTTCAATAAAGCTATTTTAAAACAATTTCTTGAGTAAAACTTTTGCACTGGTAAAATATTTCCAGATAAAGCTTCCAATGACTACTTGTTTTGCGATGTAAAACTCAAAGTCCTCTGAGTCTTATATTTCTACGGAGACCACTTAATGAACGGTCTAGATCGTGCTTATGGGTGGGGACTATCAACGGTCGAAATCATGCATATTGGTGGGGCCCACTTAAGAGAGCTAGGTTCTTCATTTGTTCTTTGTCTCAAATGAGGAACAGTTTGCACAAAGAAAATAAGTGGCATATATTCTCCTCTCGGGAAAACGAAAGCATTTATAAAAAACATAGAGAAATCCCTGCAATTTCGAATGAGATTTTAATGGACCATTCAGAAGGAAAGGCTAATATGAAAAAATCAGCACAAAGCAAAATAGATTATCTCTATTGACCTTAACAAAGGTAATAAGGTATAAAAATAAAGGTCAAAATGACCCATTACAAGTTCAAAAGTTGTCTTAAAATTTTAATTCAGGGCATCTTAGAAAAGAATAATTTTTTAATTCACACTAGATCACTATAACCATATTCTATTCAAAATCAGAAATTCAATAGTCAGCCGTTCAAAAGTGCACAAAGAAAATTTTTAGATAGTTGAGAAGGCCTAAGCCTTATTAAATACCAATAGGATCAGACTGAAAATGGGTAAAATTGATACCTTCTGAACATAAACAGTAAATGCTCATTTTTCTCATACACGGATTATGCAAAATGATAAGAAAAAGAGAGAATGATGTTAATGAGGATAAAATAAATCTTCTATGTTGATTTTTCTATGTTTTGTATCTTAGGTACAACGTATTTATACACAAAGAATGTTACAGCAGAATTATTCTAGAGGCTTCCATCGAATCTTGGTGATTCATTTGTTTCTATCTATTTAGAGAAGACATTCCATCTATGTGCAGGAAACCTTCCAGAGACGTCCATAAATCTTGAGATAAATCCAATCTCCAAAATTGCATATCATCTATGTGTAGAAACTGTTCTAGAGTATTCCACAGATTTTAGGCAACTGCCATATATGTGTTCCTGCTGTCTTGGATATTCCCAATACAAAATAAGAACATTGAATAGACAATCAAATAATAATAAAAAAAGAGAGTAGTAGAAATCATCGGAATTGTATTTCACAGGACAAGGAGCAGTTATGTCCAATTGAGACTTAGTCGGATATGACAGAAAAAATGAAGCAAAACAAGTTGTAGTTTGCAAAACATGAATAAAGTCCAGGAATTGCAGAAAAAGATAAAGAAGCAAAAACCATCTTTATTTCACTTGTTGCAGAGAAAACCGTAGCATATCCCTAATGAAAGAGAGACAGAAAAAACCATAGATGGGTGTTAAACTACCAGTTACTCCAAAAGCTTACTCTCTGTTGGAGAAGGCGTTCTTTAATCTTTTATACTTTAACACTCCCCCTCACGTATGGCACCTCTTTCTAGGGTTGGCCTACACATGGCACATGCGGCGCCTCTTTTGGGTTTGTCCATTGGATGTGGATTTTTGCTATCCGGAGGTTTGAACTTAGGACCTTTGCTCTGATACTATGTTAAACTACCAGTTACTCCAAAAGCTTAAGCTATTGGAGAAGGGCAGAAGGCGTTATTTAATCTTTATACTTTAACAATGGGAAGGGAAAAAATCAAAGAACCAAAAGAGAGAAGAAGAAGGGCATTTTGATGATTCCATTTTGAGATGTATGAGCTTCGACCAAAAGCAGTATGAGGTTCGGAAAATATTGACCGTAAAGTTGGTCCTTTCTTGAAATTGAATTCAGTGGCCAAGTCAGAAAAAGTGTTTCTACGACGTCTAGAATGCACCTGAGTTTGCGTGACAGTGTAAAAAAAATACAGACCTATTTCTTCGATTGGAACGGGCCCTCGAGAAAAAATGAAGGGGAAAGTGGGCAGAAGGTAGGATTCGACAGTGGTTTTTGCCAGGAATTCGAAGTTGAACTCAATGTGATTTGGTCCATTCGATCACATTTGTACTATTCACAAGGTTAATATCCTATAAGGCAAGTAGAGTTAACGAAACCATTGCAACTCAATGAAGCAGATAGAACAAAAAATTGGTTGCTCCTATGCAACCATTCAGCTGAAGGAAATCCCATGCATTTCTTACATAAAAGAAGCCTTGATGTTGCAAATTCAGTTCAAAGTTTCAATGCTAAAGGATTAACAATCAACAGATTAATGCATCCCAGTTCATTTCAAGGATGAAAGTTGTGTTTTTCGTTCACAGAATAACAATAAACAAGCAATAAAAAGAGAAGGTTATGTACTGATACAACCATAACATACCACTACTTAGTTCTCAGCAACAAAACTCTCTCCCTCCTGGAAAGCTTTTTGGAATTATATCTCCCCAATTTCTAGTAGGAACTATGACCAACAAGGGAAAGGCCAGTTTACAGCTATGACTAAAAGAATGAGAAGTCCGGATAATTTGCACGGAAGCTCAACCCTTAGGAAGCAAACTCCCTCTCAGATTCCGGATAGGCTATATTACGTGTTTGCCTTGCAAAAATAGCTCGATTTATACAATAAGAACAGGAAAGCTAAAAGCTCTTAAATGTAATAGAAATGTAACCAAAGAGATTATAGACTTCAAAGTCCAACCAAATACATTTTCACTTTCAACATGAGAAATCACACTGGGTCAATCTGGATAAACCAAATTTGAATGAAAATTTCAAATTCCCAAGGGGCAGAGATATGAATATAGCTTCAACTCTAAGAATAATGAATCATGTCTACATAGGAAAAAAATACACCAACTAATCTCGATCAAGAAAATCGATACCATCAAAGATGTTCTTCAAAGAGAAAAAATATGACAAAATAGCAGATAGCCTGACAAAAATACCAGGAATTGAGGGACACTTTTTAGTCTGGGTACATTCTGCCCATCTATGTGAATCTGTAATCTCTTATTTATACTCTGAATATAGTCTTCTTCAAAAAATAAAACAAATCATTGGAAGGCTATTGGCATTTGAAAAGCTCCTGAATATGTGAATGAGAGTAAACACAATCTACCCATTTACAAGTCCCATCCAGATAGCATGATAGCATAAACCACGCATTCTTCATATGCTTCCCAGACTGGAATTGGAGATCTATTCAGTGTAGGTTTCAGCAAAGAAGAAGACCCTCAAATATCATTATCTATGAAAGAAACTGGTTCTTATGTCATTTTCATGGGAGTGGTAAAATTTCCACAGCTATGAAATTGGCTTTCGTTGGAAATATATTTCATCTTTGGAATGAAAAGGTCTTTCATATTGTTAGAAATGAATCTAAGCACAAGTGAGTTGTGTTGAAGAACATTCTTTTTTATCTCTATTATAGAAATCCTAGCTCCAGGTCAAGCTCTGTGCTTTTACCAATATGTTTCTCTTCAAATCCCAAAAGAAATGTTCCAACTCTCCTTAAATGTTGCTTCTGTACACCGATATATCACTTAAACAAGGGGCCGATTCCGGATCGCACAAAATATAATGGACCCAAACCGGGTTGAATTCAAGACATCCAACTCAACACTAGTTAATGGTAGCCGTCCTACCATTGGCTAGTGTGGCTTTATAGCCAGTGCCAAACCCTCCATCAGTGTTAGCTTGAGAAGCTGTTTTGAATCTTTTGATTGGCCGGTGATGAGAAAACAAAGGTTGGGCTTCATTGAACTACTAAATTTGAATTCATCCTCAACCTCCGTAGAAGGGAAAAAAGCCCTTTCACTGCCACTATGACTTTATACAAGAATAATGATCAGTACCAGTCCCTACAAATTCAAGTCCACAACCTTCTTCCAAATTCCATATCACAATCCAAACCAAACTCCCCCCACAAAGATCCTTTGGTGAGAGAGTACAACAAAACCTTATGCTGCTGAAAATTGGAAATCAAACTTCCTATCGCCATCTTTTTCACTGGCTGTGTAGCGAAGCCAGTAAGAAGGGGGCAAAAGAGCGGCCGGGGGGGGGGGGGGAGGGATAATGGGGACGAATCCCCTAACTAACGTACTAAAATTTGAGTTTTTATTTCTACATACAAGCATCTGTTTTTCAAAGTATATAGTGGAGCCCACATTGTTTGAAGTTCAAAACCATTCACTTGTTGGCCCCCAACATAAATACGACATACCTCGAAATCATCTCCATACAAAGTCCATAAAATTATCTAGAAAAATCAGAATATTTGACGAAAAAATTGGAGATCCTTTTGAACAGCCTGTTAGAACAGGTAAGTCCTACACCCTAAAATCCATGGGACGCTTCAATGGATACCATGCACTTGTTACAAAAACAACCCCTATTATTATGATATTAAGATCAAATTGGATACCAGAAGTAGATTATGGATTTAATCTGTTCTCTACTATGTCACAAATATCGTTCTCAGGAATTTCTCGGCAAGGGAAAATCCCAGGATATATTATTTTATTTATTTATTTATTTATTTTGGGCAGGGGGGGTGGTTTGTAATCGGGAAAAGCGATAAAAATAAAATTATTAAAAATGCATAAATATATAAAATTAAGAGAAAATGACCAAAAAAAGGTCTTTATTATGATAATGACGTGTCCAGAGGGGAGATTTGAAAATGACTAATATAGAGTGATAGTGACTTGTTTGGGTGTTTTAAGACCAAAGTACCCCTCAGTTGAATTTATTTTTTTACTTTGGGAATGAGTAAAAAGATATTTTCACAAAGATATTTTCACCTCTCTCTCTCTCTCTCTCTCTGTCGCAATCACCGGCCTTTCTCTCCGGCCTCTCTCTCCGGCCTTTCTCTCTCTTTACTCTCTCTCTCTCCAGCACTCTCCGTCGACGGCACGGCACCCTCTCTCTCGACCTCTCGACGGCCCTCTCTCTCGACCTCTCGACGGCCCTCTCTCTCGACGGTACCCTCTCTCTCTCCGGCCCTCTTCGTCGACGGCACGGCACCCTCTCTCTCGACCTCTCGACGGCCCTCTCTCTCGACGGTACCCTCTCTCTCTCCGGCCCTCTTCGTCGACGGCACGGCACCCTCTCTCTCGACCTCTCGACGGCCCTCTCTCTCAACGGCACCCTGTCGCTCTCCCTCTCTCATAGGTTGGTACTCTCTCCCTCTCAGTTTTTTTTTGGGATTTTAGGGTTTTGAAAAATTAGGGAAACCAAAAATTAGGATTTTAGGGAAACCAAATTTTTAGGATTTTAGGGAAACCAAAAATTAGGGGTTTTGAAAACAAAAATCAGTTTGAAAATAAGTTTTCTGAAAACCCCTAATTTTTAACCCCTATTTTTTTAGTAAATCTATGGTTTAAAGTCCTAAAGGTTGGTTTAAACCCCTAAGTTTTTACTAAATGTATGGTTTAAAGCCCTAAAGGTTGGTTTAAACCCCTAATGTTTTACTAAATCTATGGTTTAAAGCCCTAAAGGTTGGTTTAAACCCCTAATTTTGTACTAAATCTTTGGTTTAAACCCCTAAATGTTCGTTTAAACCCCTAATGTTTTACTAAATTTATGGTTTAAAGCCTTAAAGGTTGGTTTAAACCCCTAATTTTTTACTAAATGTATGGTTTAAAGCCCTAAAGGTTGGTTTAAACCCCTAATTTTTTACTAAATCTATGGTTTAAAGCCGTAAAGGTTGGTTTAAACCCCTAATTTTGTACTAAATCTATGGTTTAAAGCCCTAAAGGTTGGTTTAAACCCCTAATGTGTTACTAAATCTATGGTTTAAAGCCCTAAATGTTGGTTTAAACCCCTAATGTGTTACTAAATCTATGGTTTAAAGTCCTAAAGGTTGGTTTAAACCCCTAAGTTTTTACTAAATGTATGGTTTAAAGCCGTAAAGGTTGGTTTAAACCCCTAATTATTTACTAAATCTTTGGTTTAAAGGCCTAAAGGTTGGTTTAAACCCTTAATTTTTTAGTAAATCTATGGTTTAAAGCCCTAAAGGTTGGTTTAAACCCCTAATGTATTACTAAATCTATGGTTTAAAGCCCTAAAGGTTGGTTTAAACCCCTAATGTTTTACTAAATCTATGGTTTAAAGCCCTAAAGGTTGGTTTAAACCCATAATGTTTTACTAAATCTATGGTTTAAAGCCCTAAAGGTTGGTTTAAACCCCTAATGTTGTACTAAATCTTTGGTTTAAACTCCTAAATGTTCGTTTAAACCCCTAATGTTTTACTAAATTTATTGTTTAAAGCCTTAAAGGTTGGTTTAAACCCCTAATTTTTTACTAAATCTATGGTTTAAAGCCCTAAAGGTTGGTTTAAACCCCTAATTTTGTACTAAATCTATGGTTTAAAGCCCTAAAGGTTGGTTTAAACCCCTAATGTGTTACTAAATCTATGGTTTAAAGTCCTAAATGTTGGTTTAAACCCCTAAGTTTTTACTAAATGTATGGTTTAAAGCCCTAAAGGTTGGTTTAAACCCCTAATTATTTACTAAATCTTTGGTTTAAAGGCCTAAAGGTTGGTTTAAACCCCTAAGTTTTTACTAAATGTATGGTTTAAAGCCCTAATGTGTTACTAAATCTATGGTTTAAAGCCCTAAAGGTTGGTTTAAAGCCCTAATGTGTTACTAAATGTATGGTTTAAAGCCCTAAAGGTTGGTTTAAACCCCTAATGTGTTACTAAATCTATGGTTTAAAGCCCTAAAGGTTGGTTTAAACCCCTAATGTTTTACTAAATCTATGGTTTAAAGCCCTAAAGGTTGGTTTAAACCCATAATGTTTTACTAAATCTATGGTTTAAAGCCCTAAAGGTTGGTTTAAACCCCTAATTTTGTACTAAATCTTTGGTTTAAACCCCTAAATGTTCGTTTAAACCCCTAATGTTTTACTAAATTTATGGTTTAAAGCCTTAAAGGTTGGTTTAAACCCCTAATTTTTTACTAAATGTATGGTTTAAAGCTCTAAAGGTTGGTTTAAACCCCTAATTTTGTACTAAATCTATGGTTTAAAGCCCTAAAGGTTGGTTTAAACCCCTAATGTGTTACTAAATCTATGGTTTAAAGCCCTAAATGTTGGTTTAAACCCCTAATGTGTTACTAAATCTATGGTTTAAAGTCCTAAAGGTTGGTTTAAACCCCTAAGTTTTTACTAAATGTATGGTTTAAAGCCCTAAAGGTTGGTTTAAACCCCTAATTATTTACTAAATGTATGGTTTAAATGCGTAAAGGTTGGTTTAAACCCATAATGTTTTACTAAATCTATGGTTTAAAGCCCTAAAGGTTGGTTTAAACCCCTTAATATTTGAGAAATCAGTTGGTTTAAAGCAGTTGTTAACTTTTTTTCACCACATTCTGTTTCAACAGGTCGAAATCTGATTTAGTGGATTTGATTCCATCTTTTCCCCCTAGTGATCATCTCATCAAACCATGGTAATGCCTCCGTTATTCTTTTAAGCCTTGTATTTTTAAAAATGTTGTATATATCTAATAATGATTTGTTTTGCAGGCGTCTTATGCTACGTCGAGATGCTGCCCCTCTAAGTTTGACGAATTCTTCAGGTCCCTTGACTTGAGGAAAGCACATACCGATATGCTAGAGCGCGGCCCATTTGGGGCCTTGCTTAATTTGGAAGGTCTGAATTTGCAAAAGGCAATTTTGACCGTCCTCGTGCGATGTTGGATACCCAAGTCAAGGGCATTTCAAATAGGTGGCATATTACTCCCCTTTGAGGTAAGGGATTTAGCATTGGCATTGGGCCTAAGCTTGGTAGGAGATAGAATACGAATAGACTGGGATTCGACAGAGGAGGTTGAAGGTTGGAGGTTTTCCGGTGCTTGGGCGAGATTTAGTGAGATTGCAGATGTTATAAGGGCGGAGTCGAGATCGGATGAGATTGCATCCGTCCACGCAACAGTGAGACATTTGTTGCTGCTTCTGTGCTGCTGTGTGCTTTTTGCCCGAGCTGACCCTGTGGATCACAGGACAAAATCCTACCTCTTCCCTTACTTAGGAGCAGAGACCGTGGGAAGAATTGCTTGGGCATACCCTGTGTACGACTTCCTGGTAGACTCATTGGATTCATATTCGAAAAACGGAAAGACAGGATATATCACCGGATGCGCTATTGTGCTACAGGTGAAGAGTACATATATTATATACATGATTACTCTTTTGTAAGTTTGGTTTTTTCTTCTCTAAAGGCTGACTGTCTGTCTTCATTCCAGGTGTGGCTCTTTGAGCATACTACCTTGTGGGCACCTTCAGCACCAGATGCACATCCACGCCTATTAAAGTGGATCACAGGGATCGATACACGGTGGACTGACCATGCAGCCTTTATCAGACAGATCCGTGATGGGAGGCTAAAGAAGACCCAGGTAAGACCTAGAGCGTCTGTACTCCCCTAGTACTCACTTCTTGTAACCGAGATTAACTATTTGATTTCAGGTTGTGAGGTGCCTACTACCTCTTCCTCGAGAAGAGGGCCTGCTATCTTTCACGGCAGATGAGGCTGATACTGTGATGGGAGAGGTAACGAAAATGACTCTCTTTCTTGCATAGGGTCGTTATATTCAAGTTATCTAAATTTTCTGTATTGTTGATACATTTTCTCTATTGTTGATACATTTATAAGAAAGAAGCTTCTGCGACCGCCCCAACAGTTGAGGAATGCCTCCAAGACATTCGAATTTTAGAGAAAGAAACGATAGCGTCTCTGAGTGATATGTTACGTAAGGTACTGAATTTTAAGTCTATATTCAATTACTATATAGTACATTCTCTGAGTGATATGTTAATAATTTTCCATTTCCACTTTTCAGAGGAGCATACCTTTTAAGGGGAGGACAGGGAGAAAAAGAGATGTTGATAGGGAAGTGAAGGAAGACCATGTGTCTATAAGCAAGGCTGATTTTGATTTGTTAGTGGAGAGGGTTAGAGACCTTGAAAGGAGGTCAGTACGACATGAAAATGAAATAGCCGAGCTTAAGAGGATCATTGCCTCGGGTGGAATGGAGACCGAATCACAGGATGAAGGAAAGGGGGAGATGATGGAAGGGGATGACGGAGGGGTGGCCGAATCGCAGGATGAAGGAAAGGGGGAGATGATGGGACGGGATGACGGAGGGGTGGTAGTCATCCCCAGCCACGATTCGTTGGAGGAGGAAATAAAACGGAATGTCATTTCCATCCCCGACAGTCCACTGAAACCTGTGGCAAAAGTGATTTGGAGTATTGAGAGAGGAGTGAGGCTGCGTTTGAGGAAAAGTAAACCCTCTAAACATACTACTTCGCCGTATACGGCTTTCGGGACTAAGAAGGTCAATGATAAAGCATTGCTGGTGGCAGACCCGCAATGCCATCGGTTGCTCCCAAAGCTTCTTGCGCTTCCCCCAAGGTAAATTGGATTGAAGCCCTTTTCCAAAACTATCCTTTGTAAATCCTAAACTATCTAGCCTTTGTAAATCCTAAACTATCGAGTGTTTTGCAGCGAACGAGTTATACAGGTCAATGACGACTTCCTGTGTGCCGAGGACTTGGTTATCCTTAACAACCCCAATGAGTGGTTAAGTTCTCCGGTAAATAATTTGGTTATTTATGCTAAAGCTGAATTCTTTCACCATCGATATTTGTCTCAAATCTCTATATGTTATTTTACGTAGATTATGAATGTATACGCCGAATATCTAAACGTTCGGGACGAAAATAAAAGAAAGCCTGCAGAAAGAGCCTGTGTGGCCATTACTACCTTCCTCTATGTAAGAATAGATAGTTTTTCATTCCCAATCACAAGTTATTTTTTAGAGGTGGTTGTTCACAAGGTTTGAATTTGTTTTCGTCACTCCATTAACTTCTCTTGTATTATGTTTTTAGGATTGTCTAACTAGCAAAGACTACACTGGCTGAGATAGTCTTATGAAGTATGTGAAACGATTAAACGACTACCCGCCGGATACCCTAAAAAGAGTCTTATTCCCGCTGCATGTCCCTAACCATTGGATTCTCCTGGTCCTCGATATGGTGGATGAGAAGTTCTACATCTTCAACTCCTTGCGAGAGCAGATCTACTATAGAGATGTTCTACCATTGGTGAGTTCGGGTCCCACTTTCCTTGGTTATATTTCAATGTATATAAAATCCTTAGCTTGTATGGATTGTTTTATAGATACGATACCTTGAACGGCTATACATAAGTATGTGGGACTTCGATGTAAGCAAGTTTAGAGTGGTGGAAGTCGAGAAGAGGCCCTTACAACTCAACAGGTAATAAAGTTCACTTAAAATTAGTTTGGAAGTTTAAATTTATTGTGGAAGAGCGTGGTCGATGATGTGTTGTTGTTTTGTAGCAATGATTGCGGGCTGTTTGTGCTTAAGGAGATGGACTGCCTCGCACGTGACGTTCCGCCTGAGTTCAGTCAGGCAGATATAGCGCTGATGAGACGACAATTGTTTGAGGATTTCTTAGAAGGCCGGTGTGGCACGGTTCTGAACTTGTAGGAGTTCATGAACAGGCAGGCTTGGCGAGGTTGAATTCCATTTGAAATGTAGGTTTGTAAGAAAAAATATCCTTGTAATGTTTATATGTGGGTAAAGGCTCGGAAGAATTCGAAATCGTTTTTGATATCAACATTGTATTTGGTTTGTCTTTTTCTACCAACCAGTAGAAAATGCTGTTGTAAATAAGATAGGCTTTACACGGATATGTAAGTGGTACACATTCCAACACGAAAACATCTCATCTCTGTTGTTCTATATGTGGATCTTATCAAATACATGGATGATGGTTTTTACTCTATAAATTTGTTTTAGATTTTGAGATCCAATGTAAGCCGAAAGTTGATTACTTCAGTCGGTAATAAATTTGTGACCAATAATCAGTTTTGATCCCAGAATTCCATGGCCAAAAATCAGATGACAAATTGTGGGCAATAATCAGTGAGAAATTTGTGAAAACATTAAGCAAGGAAAAAAAATTCGTCGGAACCTTACTGCGGAATTCCGAAAAATGCTTCGGAATTCCGACTTCGGAATTCCGCTTTATTTCTCGGAATTCCGCAGTACCCATATCCCAAACGTCTACATTCGAGTTGCGTACTGCGGAATTCCGCTATTTTTCTCGGAATTCCGCAGTAACCGAAATGACAAAAAAAATGACTCGGAATTCCGAATGTCTTTTTCGGAATTCCGAGTTTCGGCCCAGGCGCGCATAAAGAGTGGACCGACTCGTTTTTCTCATTTTTGTTTCTCCCTTTTTCTCCTCCATCTCATTTTGTTTTTTATTTTTTTTCCCCTAAATCCACCATCCATACTCCCTCCATCCTCGATCATCTTCTTCCTTACGAAACCCTACATTCCTCTCCTAAACCCTACCCACACCATTTTTCTTGAAACCCTTTCCTCTTTCTCTCATTTTTCCATCTTTTAGGTGTCCCTTCCTCTTCTTTTCCCCAATCTCTCCTCTCCATCCTACATGCAACCCGTTTTTCTTCCTTCTCCCCCCTTCTTTCGTCATATTCTTCCATTTAGGGCTTCAAATCCCTCTTTTTCTCTCTTTTCTTTCCTTCTCTTCAAACCCTAATTTTCCAACCATGCCTAGAACGAAAAATCCTAAGTTTGGCCGTTCCTCCGGCGGCCGAGACGATGAAGGACCATCAAGAAAGAGAGCCAAGGCTAAAGCTCCGCTTCGGGAAACTGAGTTTATTTCCGATTCATACTTCTCCTCCGCCCAAGCCAAGAAGACATGGCCAAAACTGGCTAATCGGGGCATCCTCACCGGCCGATTCATTGAGCCCGACGTTCTCCACCATTTCGACCTTCAAGCGCGATTTGATGCCGTTGGGTGGACCCAATTTCTTCATCTCAACGAGCTTGTCTACCCTCGGTTAGTTCGTCTTTTCTATACCAATCTCACTATCACTCCCTCTTACTTCCGAATTGAATCTCGTGTCAAGAACACCCCCATCAAACTCAATATTCATCAACTTGCTGAGATTCTCGCAATTAGTTCCGACGGCTTTGACCATTACTTTTGGCCAAGCAATGGAATCCATTCCCTCCCAGATCTTGATCACGACACTGTGTTTGGCCGAATTACGAAGCACTATCGGCCCAACATGCTTGTGCAAACTTCTCACCTCATACCTGTGGCAAAAATGCTTCATAACTTCATGTTCAACAACTTCACCCCACGCGGTGGCATGACCGATGCCATCCGACCCCTTGAGGCATACATCATATATTGCATCCTTGAGGGTCGCCGGCTTTGTCTACCATACATCATCTTTCGCTTCATGTTCCAGACTCTTTCTCGACATCGCGCCTCATTGCCGTATGACATGCTCCTTACCTGTGTATTTCGCCACTTCGGTATCACTCTGGAGAGTGAGGCAACCGACACTCCCACCGCTCCTTTTGATGATCGGACCTTCCGACGCATGGCACTTGCGAATCAAGAAGTTGCCGTTGACCCTGATGAAGAAGTTGCCGTAGACCCTGATGAAGAAGAAGACGAGGACGCTCCGGACACTGAGGCCCCTGCGGCGCCCTATGCCTCTTCGGATTTGTCTCAGGGCTTCGCAGCCATGCAGGAGGCCCTTGAGCGATCTATGACCACGCAGTTTGAGCGGCTCACTACCCATGTTGACACAGAGATGTCTACGCGTTTCCAATCGCTCTCGACTCACGTTGACGCCCAGTTCTCTACCCTTTATCAGTACCTCACCGGTGGTCCGTCGAGTAAGCACCCGGGCAATTCCTCTTCTTATCCGCCACCACCTCCTCCAGACCAGTAGATGGATGCAGTTATTTGCTGATGGCTCAATTTTTTTGGTCCGACTCCTTTGCTATATTGTGAGTCTCTTTCTGGATGTTTTGGGCTGTATTAGCTTTATATTTCTACAGCTGCTATATGATGGTTGGATATTTTTGGAGCTTTATATTTATATAGCTTTATACTTTTTGACAGTGAGTGTGCTTGATCAAGGATACCCATTTTAGGCAGAACAAAACTTGCATTCATAATTGCCCCCATTTGCAAATGGCATGAAAGTAGCATCTAAAATGAAACCTGTGTTGCAAACTTCATTAATCAACCATTTTGTAGGTACAAATTGAAGGCTGTACATTATAGGGTATCAAACAGTAAAATTTCTCAAAAATAGACTACACATAATTCTAGGCCATTCCCATATAACTTCATAATCTTCAGATGAATCTAAACTTCTGAATTGCGCAGTGCTTCATTGGTCCTTAGACCAGAAGTTTTCGATAAAGCATTAGATGACGACCCTCGAAACAGTTTCTATCAACAAAATCCAAGTCCCTTCAATTCAAATGATCCGAAAAATAGAACAAAAGAATCCTACTTAAAAGAACGGAGGCGGGCGGGATAGGACGGGCCTGCAATCAAATTTAGTAGAATAGTTTCAAGATGGGGCACGGATTGTATTGAGGATCATAATATAAGAGTAAACAGAAGTTCAAAAATTACATACCAATTTTCCATTGCTGCGGAAGGCCCGATTGTGACCACGTTTGGCTGAGGAGTTACGATGGGCGGATTCTTGCACGATCTCTTATTATGTCCAAGTTGACGGCAAACACCGCACTTATGGTGCACTCCTCTTTGCATCCCTCTCTCCGTTCTCACTTTTTTCGGTCGGCCTGGCTGTCGTCTTGATTTTGGCGGCAATACCAACGGCAAAGGATGGGTACACTCCGGCCATTGCGATCGGTCTAACGTGGGATAAATTGCTCCATCGTAAGTCCTCCGATACGTATCGGCATGATACCATTCCCCGCAGTAACTGTATGGGTCTCGTTGGTCCAGTCCCATGGCTGCTATTGCATGGGAGCACGGCATTCCCATCGTTTGAAACAAACGACACGTACATGTTTTCTTTTCTAAGTCCACCTCATCAACGTGGTACTTGGACTTCACCTCATATACGGTCCAACCACACTGGTGCGCCATATAAGCACCTGCTAGAATACATTGTTCGGCCAACCAGTCTTCCGCGTTTGGGGTCAAACGAGTCGTCCACTTCGTACCTGCCTTCTGACGGTACTGAAAGAAGTCAGATAGTTTCCATCTTGTCTGTTCCACAAGTGCTGCAATAGGCAGCTCCCTTGCGCCCTTTAAAAGTGCATCGAAGCTCTCAGCCGCGTTAGTTGTCAGCACGTTATATCTACAACCTTCAAAATAAGAGCTGGCCCAATTTTGTTTAGGAATCTCCGATATCCATTTCTCTGCGCTTTTACTCATGGTTTTAATACTCTCCATCGCATCCTTAAAAACACCCTCCCTTAGGGAATATGCAGCATTCATAAAAAGTTTCCGCAGATCTTCACTCTTAAATTTTCCATGGAAGTTGGCACTGAGGTGGTGGATGCAATAGAAATGGTACGACCCTGGGAGAGCTTCCGCTACGGCTCTAGGCAACCCCTTCATCCGGTCAGACCCAATCGTGATGACATCTCGTCCTGCCGAAATGAAATTCTGACGGAACAAATGCAAAAACCATACCCAGCTTTCATACGTCTCGGCCTCGACTACTGCAAGTGCCAGCGGGAATAACCCATTGTTGCCATCTATCGCAGTTGCGGCTAGTAGAGTCCCCCTGTACTTCCCCCGCAGATGGGTCCCATCAATTAGGGCGAGGGGCCTAACTGTTCGATTGAACGCACTAATGCTAGGGCCAAATGACCAAAAGAAACGCCCAAATGTATCATCCCCTCTTGGCCGCAGGTCTCGAGTTCGGCACAACTGCACTACTGTGCCAGGATTCCTTCTTACCAACTCATCAGCATATGCAGGCAGGATGCGATATGACGCTTCGGCATTCCCACACATAATTTCCTGTATGATCATCTTTGCCATGTGGGCTTTTCGATACGACATTGTTATACTCCAGTGGGCCTTGATGTACCGTCTTATCATAGGAGCCCTAACATCTTCTGGGCTTTCGAATAAGGCTAGAGAGCACTCAGCAGCCCACTTTGCTGTGGCCATGGGATGATCGTTCCCTTTCATTGTGCTTGAGCATGTGTGCTGAGGGATAAATGTTTTTACCTTAACATAATATGTATAAGTGGTCCCTGTGATACGCAATGGGCATGTACGATCCTTGCATCTAACGCCGTACTTTGTGGGATTTGTCTCTTGTGGGACAAACACAAACCGATGCCGGATTGCGTATTCTGTGACTTTCTTCTGAAAGACTTTAAGATTTGGGAAGATTGCCCCGAGCGTGAAATCCTTAGGTCCCACGATCACATTTACTTCATCACCCCCTACAACCATTTCATCCGCTTCCATCGGCTGCCTTATATTGGTATTTCCCAAAGCATCGCCTACATAATTACTAGGTTCATCCTCCTCCTCATGACCCAATTCATCATCGTCACCGAAGTCCTCTTCATCGTCGTCATTACTGCCATCGTTCGGTCGAACCAAATCAATATCATGAATATCACCTCCAAAATCCCTACAGAAGTCCCAATTGTTTATGCCTGGTTGGCTTTTCTCAAAGTCGGTCTCAATCTCGCCGGTCTCATTCAAAGTGGGATCTTCAAAATCCTGATTCAAGTCCACTTCATACCTGCAGATCGGTAGCCAATTAAAGTTAAAGTAATTGATGATCCAATGAAAGGAATGAATATTAATCGCACCCAACATTCAATACTATAATTTACCGATGTATGGTATGAATACCGCCAAGCGTTCTTTTCTCTTTTCGACCAACGGCCGTTACAATCGGTGATGCAGAAACCACGGGGACAGTACTAATATTCGGCCTCGAAGCCTCTGCAAATGAGGAAGGAATCGTAGGCTCCGGAGAATTGTTCCCTCCGAATCTGAACTCTTTAGTTACATATAGGCTCACAGTGTTAATGACCGTAGTACTATCAAAGAGCATCATTACTAGATCAAGGTCGTTGTCATCTCGAATATCATATAAGATGATATGAGATGAGTCGAAAACATATTGACACTTTATAAATAGAGAAACGTCACTTCTATTGGTCCCAATTTTCCTATGAATTAGATTCTCAAAATCTCTATATTTTGCTCTCCGACCAACAATAAGAGGCAACATCTTGCCGCCCACGTATTCAAATGATAGCACATCCTTTAGAGTGCCGTCGATGTGTAAGACAAAAGAAGCCCTTCGTTCCTCTCTCCTGTAAAGACAAAATTAAACACTTATTAGAAGTTGTTTAATGCAATTTAAATGTGCTAAAAATGGAAATAGAGGAGAATGGAAAGGGAACTACATACCTTTTCATGGAAGGGAGGTTAGTATTGGTGCAATGCAATAGAATGATACTTTGGAGTGAACCAGTCGAATGGTGGTTTATGCCCCTACAAAGGAAGCAATGGAATGGGGTGTAAACAAATAATGTGTGAGGAATTATTAATTTAAACCATTCATATTTGAAAAATGAGGGGTTTTCTCAACTGAGTTCTAAATTATTAGGCGTGTAAACCAATGATATCCCACACATTATTGGTTTAAACAATTGATTGTTCAAACTTTAGGGTTGTAAACCAATAATCTGTGAGAAATTATTGATTTAAACCATTGATATTTGAAAATTTAGAGGTTTTCTCAACTGAGTTATAAAATATTAATGGTTTAAACGAATGATATCTCACACATTATTGGTTTAAACAATTGATTGTTCAAATTTTAGGGTTGTAAACCAACAATCTGTGAGAAATTATTGATTTAAACCATTGATATTTGAAAATTTAGAGGTTTTCTCAACTGTGTTATAAAATATTAGTGGTTTAAACTAATGATATCTCACACATTATTGGTTTAAACAATTGATTGTTCAAACTTTAGGGTTGTAAAGCAATAATCTGTGAGAAATTATTGATTTAAACCATTGATATTTGAAAATTTAGAGGTTTTCTCAACTGTGTTATAAAATATTAGTGGTTTAAACCAATGATATCTCACACATTATTGGTTTAAACAATTGATTGTTCAAATAATCTATGACAAATTATTTGAAAAATTAGCTGTTTTCTCAACTGAGTTGTAAAATATTAGGTGTTTAAACCAATGATATCTCAACTTCTTACAAACTGTAGGTTTAAACCATTGATTTTGCAGAAATTACGAATTTTCCAATTGATTTTCTACAAAATTGTGGTTTAAACCATGCAGATTATGGGTTTCAAAATATACTTCTGACAAACTATTGCTTTAAACCATCTCTTAAACCATTGATCTTTGAAAAATGAGAAAATATATTAAGGGTTTTAAAAAACGATTTTTCACAAATATTGATTTAAACCATTTTTTCCAAAACTCTATTGGGTTTTACCTATTGATCTTTGACAAAAGAGAAGGAGAAAGTCATGGTGAGGCCATTTCCAAAAAAAAAAAACCCATCTCAAAAAAATAAACTCACAGTCAGAGGGGTACCAACCTCTTTTGTGCCGGTGGCGGGGAGAGAGAGGACCGGCGAGAGAGGTAGAGAAGACCGGCGAGAAAGGTAGAGAAGACCGCCGGAGAAGACCGCCGGAGAGGGAGAGAGAGGTGGGTGGGTAAAGTGCTTTGGTTTTCTGAAATTTATATTTCCAACAGCTGAAAGTAATCATCATAGTTCTCAGTTGATTTGATAGGGGAGAGAGAGGGAGAGAGAGAGAGGGAGAGGGAGAGAGAAAAACGTATGTAAGGAAGGGTATTCTCGTCAAAGTCACTCTATATTAGTCATTTTCAAATCTCCCCTCTGGACACGTCATTATCATAATAAAGGCCTTTTTTTTGGTCATTTTCTCATCTAAAATTTAAGGGGAAAATATAAAATAAAATATCGTAAAAATATCGTGACATTATCATGAATTTTTATGATAATATAAAATTATCGCTATATTTTTAAAATCTTGGAATAATTTCGGGATTTTGTCATTTTATCAAAATGCCGCGGTAAAAATGCAATACAACGCAACTTAATTAATCCGCAATAAAAACTCAATATTATGAAAATATCAGAGACATTTGTGACATAGTTCTCTATCAATGATATTGACAGAATAATAAGGAGTACAATTTACTTTGATTTAGGGAAAAGCCTATTTACGTTGAGGCCCAACAAATGAATGGGTTGGATCTTCAAACAAGGTGGGAACCACTGCATTATTTAAAAAATACACGCCTATGCACAAACACCATATAAATACTGCAAATTCGCAGGCTCTGTTTCTTTGGATAGGTGTAAAACAAAATTTACTTTCATTTTCAGTACGAAAATGGATTTAAAATTTGCTTTACACCCATTTTATGTCAAAAGAATCCGAGCCTTAAAATATGCAGACACCATCTGTAAAGGTTTCTATAATGTACAATCCTTCTATAGATTGGAACATCTGATGGAGATCATAATCAAGGCAAAGCTTATTTACAATTAAGGCCCAACAAATGAACGGTTTGGATCTTTAAACACCGGAAGACCACTTCTCCGGCGACAAAAAACTTGGTAGCCCCACATAGTTCAGCGGTTTGTTAATACTATGCTATAAAGCCCCCAAATCGCTTTGGATCACACTCTAAACACTACTTTTACTCTTAAGGAAATTAGAGATTCATCTTTAATTGACCGTAATTATAATTTGGATTTGACAATTGGGTTTTCTCTTTTCGGACTTCATTACAATTTCTGAACTTTTCCGTATAGACTGGTGCCATGGGAAGATCTTGTGGTGTTTGAAATTTAAAAAAGAAGTGAGGGTAGGGCTTTTACCTGACCTAATTACATTGAGCTTTGTGACTACCTTTCCAATGTCAGTCTAAGGGTGCAACTCGGGTCGGGTTGGGTCCGACCCGAGTAACCCTTTTTTCCAACCCGAATCTGACCTTACCCGAGTTCAACCAGACCCAACCTGACTTTATAAGCTTACAAAAAGAAATTTCAATAAAAAAAAGTCGGCTTTCACTCGGGTTGGGTTGCCAAAACCCTCAACCTGAACCCGACCCAAACTCAACCCGGGTTGGGAAAAGTAAACCTGAACCCGATCCGAGTTGCACCCCTAAGTGTTTTGGTGATTGGGCCCATTACTATGGTGGGCGAATGGGTGTCAATAGCCTAACGAATACTGGGGTTAGGATGTTTAGGCCCTATTTATTTTGGATTTTGAGAACTGGTTGTCTCTTATACGGATTATTGGACTCAAGAAAGGCTGAGATTATGATAACTGATGGTGAACCTTGAGACCGATTATTGGACTCAAAATTAATGTAATTCACTAATTTGTGTCCAATAATCAGTTTGATGGCTCACCATGGGTTGGCATAATCTTAATCGAACAGGATCTAATGAGTTTTTAACATAAAGGAATGCGCTACTTTGCTTTATTTGAAAAAGGTTTTGCACTCGTTAAGGTGCATTGGAAATGACATTTTACACATCTTTTGATAATAAATTCACAGAATATGTATCGAACAATGTGAAAAATTGATTGTCCCTAGAAAAAAATATTCGAACATTGCAAATGAACAGTTTTGATCCTCTACACATTGCAAATGTTACATAGGTTTCTATAATGTTACACCCTTCTACACATTGCATATGAACAGTTTTGATCTTAAGACAACTTGAGAACCACTATATTTATAAAAAAATACGTACACCTATGCACAGACGCCGAATAAATGATATACATTCACTCATGCTCCATTTCTTCCAATGTAAAAATGAAAATAAAACAAAATTTCCACCCATTTTTTAACTTAAAAATAGGAGTAAAATTTGTTTTACGGCCCATTTTGGCACTCTTTTCATTCCTAGCGTAAAACACCGCGTTTGGTGGCACAGGTGACTATGTTCAAGGATCTATTTGATTAGGGGTTAAATTAATGTGGACAGAACTAACACCAGAATAACGTTTTATTCATCATTTGTTAAAAATCTATTCGAACAAAAGTTATCCCACAATAAGATTTAAAGTTCAACCTGAAAAAGTAGGGTAAATGCAACTCTAGGTGAGAGGTGGGATTTCTGTTACTTTGGTTCAGATTTCCCAAGATAACTATCGTATCCCTTATTTTTAATCCTCTTATCATCCTCAAGTTTGGTGCAGAAATTTCATGGGCGAAAAAGGTAAGAAATTTCATGCGTGAAACACTTTTCTTTTCCAAACTTTTCCAGAGAAAATTCTTGCAATCCAAAGAGGATCTCAGGAAGCAAACTCCCTCTCAGATTCCGGCTAGGATATATTTGGTGTTTGCCTTGCAAAAAGAGCTCGATTTATAAAATAAGAATAGGAAAGCTAAAGTCTCTTCAATGCAGTAGAAATGCAACCAAAGAGCTTGTTGGGGTTCCACGCAAAAGCAAATAGTCCCACGTCGGGTAAATAAAGTAGATGGGGATGGGTTATAACGGAATGGGCACCCTCCCTCTAACAGCTAGCTTTTAGGGGCGATTTTCACCCTGTTTGATTCCCTACAAATGGTATCAAAGCTCAGGGCATGGTGACCCCGGTTTGCCTCCGAGGGCGGGAATGTCTCTCGGGGAAGACATTGGCTCCTCCTTGTTTGGATTTTTAAAATTCTGCTCTTAATGTAAGACAACAACAGCCCCCAAATGCTTCTGAAAGGTTCAGAGAAGGTGAATGCAGAGAGGGACTTTGCAAGTTTTAAAACACAAATTTTAAGTGAACCAAAGTTCCAAGAGCTTTCCACAAGATAGGCAGCAAACCAGCAAAGACCGCAAAGTTACTGTAACCATTTGAACAACAACATAATTCGGATATGCAATGTTAGGGTGTAATACAGTCTGTAACTCTTGAGCAATATAACAAACAGTTATTAACGTATAGAAATGCTCCCTGAATAGTGTGATCTCCCTAAATTCCAAGCCTCTTTGGCCACTAACTTTTGTAGGCTCAGATTTTCCACATTAAAACTGACCTGCACCTTAATCCTTTACCAAAAATTCAAGTAACATAAAATCCACATAACAGAGCCTTCTTATTAATTAAAAGCAACATCAAATGCCAACCATAAGCTTACTCTCAAATTCCATAGGAAGCTATACAGGTTTCAGGCTGTTCATTTCCTCATGCCTTGCTTAAAACTCCCCGTTCCAGTTATAAATCTCCACAGAATGAGGCTCACAAACTGAAATTAACAGAAAATTCTCCAAGCTTGAAGGAAAATGGAAAGGACTTTCCAGATCTAGCTTCCAAATAAGAGATCAAAAGCCACATTGTAATTGATCTAGTAAGACTTGAGCAATACTTGCATGGAATCTTGGGAGACAAAAATGGTATGCAATTGTAGGATCTTAAGAATGCTTACCAGTCATCCAATAGAAGAGAATTTTGAGGCAAAATCCTTGAGGAAACACTTCTAGTAAAAATCTCTTGCATGAGGAATAAGAGCAGAAATCTGCTTCTTTTCTTGATGGATCTTGATCCACGCTTCCAACAGATTTTGACGCAGAGACACCACGGCTAAGATTTAGGAGATAGTCCTTGCAAATCAAGGATGAAGAAGGTGAAGAGGAGATGGAGCTTGAAAATCCCCTCCTTCCTTGCTTGCTAGAAAATCACAGAGAAATTCCTAAAGAAGAGAGAATTTCCCACCAAAACCCTCTTATTCCAATTCTCCAAAGTTTCAAATTACAAATTTAAAATGACAGCCAATTGGCTATTATAGCCCGTTACAACTCTAAATAAATAATAGAGCCCACATTGTTTGAAGTTCAAAACCATTCATTTGTTGTGCCCCAACATAAATACGGCATACCTGGAAATCATCAACATACAATTATCCTGAACCTCCAATCTGTAGAGGTTTCTATTATGTACCATCCTTTCTACGTATCGGGGCATCTTGTGGAGACCATAAAATGAATGGTTAGGATCTCCAAACAAGGTGGGACCCACTATATTATTTGGAAAAAAATACACAGTTGAATGGTATGGGTCTTCTAACAAGGTGGGATCTACTATATTATTTAAAAAATACATACCAAAACACAGACACCATATAAATGTGTTAGGTCTAAAATTGGTAACAGGTTATGGTAGGGCCGGAAGGGCTGATCTGGCAAGCCACCGCTGAAGGGCTAATGGAGTCCTGCGCTGCACAAGGGCACAGACAAGGATACAAAGGGTCAGAAGACCAACCCGGAGTAGTGCTCCGGACGGGCGCTTCGACACTCAAGTCAGTATGAGCAGGAGTGCAGAGCAATGTCAGAGCAAAAAGCTTAGGGTTTTGATCTCAAATCCCTCACCTTAGCACAAATGAGGGCTATTTATAGTGATCCTGAGCCACCTGTCCAGGACAGGTGGTAGCCCCTGTATGGACCAGGTTTCATACCTAGGAGGGGCAGGTGGAAGTCCCTGTAGACACCCCATTTTGACAGGGCCCTAAACCCGCGTATTCGAATGAAATTCTGAGGTCAGGCGGAAAATGAATGGAATTAATCCGAGCCACCCCCCTGTAAAGATAAGAGTAGTTAAAATACACTAGATGGGGCTGTCTAGAGCAAAAGGGGGGGGGCAAGTATATCATTCTTCAAAATAGGGATTTGGGCAAGGAGGAAATCAACCCATCTTTAAGGGTATTCTTGGATGTTCACATTGCTTGCTTGAGGA
Organism: Tasmannia lanceolata; assembly: GCF_043159265.1. Taxonomy (NCBI): domain Eukaryota; kingdom Viridiplantae; phylum Streptophyta; class Magnoliopsida; order Canellales; family Winteraceae; genus Tasmannia; species Tasmannia lanceolata. The sequence continues at coordinate 26,550,031 of NW_027518684.1, read as the reverse complement.
GTAACAATTCTAAGCCATAGGATCAACAAGGAAAGTGTGTGGGTAGGATGAGGTGAGAAAGAGATTTTTTAGGGTTTGTAAAGGCAATGGAAGAGATCAAGGGTTGAAATTGCACAAGGCACATGGGCTTTGCAATGAATGGCTAAGATCATGCCCATGAAAATATCTAGGTTATAAGAAGCAACCAGAGAGAGAGAAAATGGAGGCTCATGGTCGTTTGAGAAAACAGAGAAGGAGAAGCACAGGAAAAAAGAAAAAAAAAAACCCACAACCACCATTTCCTCCTCCATCATTTTCTCCACCGAGGCACCACCACCACCAAAACCGATTCTACCCTACCCACAGCCACCACCATCAGCCAACAGAAACCCATTTCAAAGCAAAAAAAAAAGAATAAAACACAGTCACCACCTTCTTCTCCGGCAAGCCTACAACCCCCTCCTCTGCTGCCTCCACCTACCTCCCCCCATTTTTCCTTTTCCTTATCACTCAAACCCTCCACATTCCCACCAGCCACCACCATTTTCTCCACCGTTGCAGCCACCCACACCTCCATTAAACCACCACCATCAAACCGCCCAAACCCACTTCAAAAAAAAAAAATCAATCAAGAACAGAGGAGAGCAAGAGAGAAAAAGAAAAAAATCAAAAAAAGAAGAAGAAAGAAAACCATCTCATCTTCTCCTGCAACTTGCCGGATTTCGACCGCACCTCCACCTTGCTTTCTTCTTCCTCTTCTTCTTCTTTTCTCCGCCACCAAACCCCACCATTCCACCACCACCAACCACAGCCACCACCAACCGCACCACCCAAACCCAAAACCCATTTTCGAAAAACCCATTAAACCCAAAACCCATTTTTTTCAAAACCCACCTCCATTAAAAAACCACCCATCACCACCAACACAACTTATTCATCTCCACCGAACCCTCTTCAATTTTTGCCCAACCACCACCTCTGCAACTCCACCTCCACCCTCAGCCACCGTACCCCACCACCTCTGCAACTCCATCCCCGACCCCTTTCCACCTCCTCCAGCCACCGAAACCCACCGAAACCCTCTCCCCCACCTCGTTGTTTTCCCCAACCCCCATTAAACCCAAATCCTCCATCCCATTTCTACCCATTTCGAAAACCCATCCCACCTCCTTTTTCTTTATTTTCCATTCCCACTTTTTTTATTTAAGAGAGAGAGAGAGAGAGAGAGAGAGAGAGAGAGAGAGAGAAAGAGAGAAAGAGAGAGAGCAGAGGAAAGAGGTCCTCCGGCAACCTTGCCGGATTCCCACCAACCTCCATCACCCCTCTCACCTCTTCATCTTCTTCAAACCCATTTCGTTTCCCCTCTTCCCATCCCATCTCATTCTAGAAAAAGAAAAAAGGCAGAGGGTCCCTGTTTTTGTAAGAGAAAAAGAGGAGGGAGAGGTGAGGCTTGCAGAGATAGAGGGAAGGAGAGATAGATATTTCAATTCGTAATCATCCCCCGTCAATTTCGGCCACCGATCTGCTATCACCCATCGCAATTCCGTTGAAGGTCGACACTAGGGGAATCTTGCATCTCCTTGCTTCAAAGTCCAGGGAATCTTTCGTTCCCATCCTTCAATTTATGATTAGCATATAAATCCTTCTCTATTTCTTTGGGGGACTGCTATCAACATCCATGTTCTAGTTAATTGTAATGGTTATGGCTAATATGTGTCGTGGTAAGAATATCTCTATTCTGTGAAGTCTGTTCTTATAGCTTTGCCATATCCTTTGGCTAATTGGGTTCTCGATATGTGGTAGAGATTTTCACTTGTGCAATCCATGGTTATTTGGGTCAGTTCTTGTTAGTGCTGGAAACCGATTGTTGGACCTCCATTCATGTTTTACACAAGTCCTTTTTTCTTGCAATTGAAACTAGTACAAATTGAATCCCTGTCCGTGACATTATCTGGAAAATCAGTGTTGGCTGTAGGATATCTCCATAAGTATTGGGGTCCCTATTGCTTCATGTTTGGTGGAAAGCATATACCGAGGAGGTATAATCTTTTGTCAAGTGAAAGGTCAACTAATTCTGAGAATTTGCTTTTAGTTGAGGCCCACCATCAATTTGTCAAAATATTGAATTGCCTCCATGACCTTTTCTTAGTTTCCTAAATAACTCCATTGTGTTGGCCAAGATTTGGATACACTACTGGTGAAAGGTTCCTGTATTTGAAATTTTTTTTATATACTTTGATGAGATTCGCATCTCAAAGCCTCCTCCATTTTTTCCATGTTATTAACTGTTGTTCTGTTCTCCAATTACATACCAAAAAGAGCCTACTCGGCAGAACATAAGCAAGAGCACCCAATTGCATGATCTGGCTACTTGGAGCACAAAAGATTGGGCCACGCTATATCCTAAGTGCCTGAATACTATTAGAGCTTCTCTTGCTGTCGATATCTTGGTTGGAATCCCAGATAGCCATTGGTGTTTGGCATTATGGTCGACGTTAAAAAAATCTTTTCATAGATCCAGGCTATGACGGAATGCTTCTTGAGCCAACCCTTTCCCTTCCTGCCTTAGAGTTTTCGCAGGTTAAGGGATTTCTTCCACTTTAGAGTCTGTCATAGAGAGTTTAGGAGTCTGTCTTTCCATCTTTCAGAGTCAGTCTTCAGCATAGGAGTCAGTCCTTCAGTCTTTCGGGAGTCTGTACTATCAGCATAGGGGTTAGGATTCTGTCCATCCTCTCATCAAGTCAAGTGATTTTTATCCGCTCCTGCAAGGTATAGGATGCTGTCCAACCCTTGCAGAGTCGTGATTCTGTTCGTTCCCCCCCCCCGCAAAGCATAGGATGCTGTTCAACCTTTGCGGGATATCAAGAGTCTATCTTACCCTTATGATGATAGGATTTTGTCCTCTTGAGTCAAAACATCAAAAACATCTGAAAAATCAAAAATCTCAAAAATCTCGAGTCATTAGAGTGTAGTTAGGAAAATCTTGTCCGAACTACGGATGGCTTGATCCCTAGCTGAGGGGTACGTAGGCAGCTCAGGCGTGCTGCTGGCATCCTGAGTTCAGTCACCATTTTTGCAAATATCTTTCACAACTTAAAAAAAACTTTTATAAGCTTCAAAATCTTTCAAACCTCTCAAAATTTCAAAAATTCTTCAAAATAACCTTACCAGCAATTTTCAAAAGATCTTCCCATAGAGTTAGGAGTCTGTCCTGGGCGTATGGGGTGTCTTAGAGTTAGGAGTCTGTCCTGATTGTGTTGCTTTGCCGTGTCTGGTCGTGTGAGTGTCCTCAGAGTTAGGAGGCCTCGAGTCGTGGTCGGTTAGACACTTAGTCGAGCAAATGGCTAGACTAGGACGTGCTTAGAGAGCCCATGGTTTTTCTTAGGACGCACAACCTAGTCACACATAGGGTGTAGGGTCCACTTGCATTAGTTAGGGCATATAGGGAGTCCTAAAAATTACCATTCACTCGAACTTAAGTAATGGCGCAAGAAGCTTTAAAAACTAGTCAGGTCTGGTTGATCGAGTCTAGGATAGCGGTCTTAAAAGGTTAGGCATTGTAGTTTAGCATAGGTCGCCGAACTACGTTGGCTCTGATTCTTCCCGAGGCCGGGATACGTAGTGCAGCTAAGATGGATGGCCATCTTGGTCCGAGTCAATTATCGCATTAGAGTCTAGGGTTTGTCATATTGTATGTTTTGCTGTGTTTTCTTACTTTCATGTGCAGATCCCATACTCTTAGCTGTAGCATGCATGTGTTTGTCCACCAGAACTTAGACACCAATCAGGCATGACACTCATAACCTAGCTATTCTTAGGTGGCATGTCATTCATCTTTTTTGTGTGTGCTTCTTATTCATCTCCGAGACATGCATGATTAGTTAGGTGTTATCTCGGGGATCTTCGTTCCCATTTCACATGATTTTCGCCCAAAATTCTTCAAAGTTAATAATAAATGGCATAAGAGACCAGGTGCTCGCACTTGGGCGAATTGGGGGCGCCTAACCCCTTCCCCATTCGTCATCAGGCACGGACCTTTTATATCTCTGGTTATCTGTTGCGACAGAGCACAGCATGGGATCCAGGGCCTACTTCCTTGGATGGCGACTCTTTCTTTGTTTAAGGTGCGTCTCGAATTCGGGCTGGTTCCCGAATCGAGAGGTATCTCACTTTATATCGCCGCTAATGCTGTGAGGGGCACTCTTTCGAGAGTTCCTTGGTTGAGCTCTCCTTCATGTGGATGATCCTGAGACTCGCGCGGGGGCACGTCCCCTCGCCTCTCTCGGATCGGGGTCCACAGATTGGCGACTCTGCTGGGGAATTTTTGAAACATTGCCTAACTCTGTAAAAATGCCATTTTAATTAATTTTGAAGAAATTTGGGTCAAAGCAAGCTAAATGGTGCGTAATTAAAACGAGGGATTCACGCACTGCACATCATGCATCGTCATATTCTTTATTTCTTTCATTATTTTCATTATTATTGGCTCCACGGGATAGATTCGATGCGTGCCCGACTGGGATGTCATTACACCCTGATGGTACTGTTGAATCTATTTCTAAGCTATGCGCCGGTGCTGCAGCCGTAGACATTGGGCGTACTTTTGTCTACAGCAGCCGATGGGCAATGAAGCATACTATGTATAACATTGGGCGTACTTTTGTTATACATGCTAAGTATGTTTCATACGCATAGTACCCGATAGATTGAGTCCGGAGCCCTACTTTGTTTTATGTATTATGTATATACTTACTGGCTTAGTGAAACCCAACTAGGAAGTACCCGTGTTTATATACATCTATATTGCATTCATATGAGGACGAACATGTGTTGCTTACACATGTGAAGCCTAGAGTTAGGAGCCTTGTCCCATTTGTAGACTAGGATAGCTCACCTTGCGTGGCTACAGCGCGGTCCTAGTACACTCATCAGTCTGTCACGAGTCGAGACCTCCTTGGCTCCGCTAGATTAGACTAGAGTTGGTGCCCCTGGTTAGTATGTATATATATGTATATATATGTACATATTTGTTATTAGATTAGGGTTTACTTCCTACTTAAGTTTTCCTTCATAATCTAATCAATTATTCTTCTCTATCCATTCTGTGGATTATCATCAGATGCTTGGCTCTTTTAGCCATGATCTATCTCCCATGAGCTTAATCATTTGATTGATCCTGATCAGATGTGTAACAACCCTCAAAAAAAAAAAAAAAAAAAAAAAAAAAAAAAAAACTCGGAATTCTGAGAATAATTCTCGGAACTCCGAGAACTACTGGAGAGATCTCGGAACTCCGAGAAAATAACCTCGGAATTCCGAGAAATCGGACAGTAGTTTTGGAATCCGGTTCTCGGAACTCCGAGAGCATTTCTCGGAACTCCGAGAATTCTCGGAACTCCGAGAAAATGCCTCGGAACTCCGAGAACGTCGCGGATTGAGAATCCGAGAGTTTCCAAACTCTCTATGAAGTGCCGATTTCCATCCTTTTTTGGTAAGTTAACACCCAAACAAACCCTAGAAAGATTCATGACCATATATATACACTATCTTAACCTAATGTTCTTCATAAATCAAAACCCTAAAACCTAAGGAGAATAAGAAAAGGAGAATTCAAGGAAAGGGAGAAGAAGGAAGGGCTTTCAACTCCAAGATCCATCAAGCTTCATTCAATTCTCTCCATTCAAGTAATCAATCACGTCAATCAAACCAATCCATTCAAAGGCAAAGGCAAGATTTCGGATTATGTTTTGTAATCTACACTATAACTAGAGTTCTTGAAAATTTAGATAAAACCTCTTATGTTTTTGTTTCTTGATTCTTGAATCCAATTCATGGCTTTCATTGAAAACCCACAACCCTATGATGGAGATGATTTAAAGGCCATAGTTTCTTATACCCTTGATACCATTTCCCTCGTACCCAAAAAGGGGCGAGAAGGTCAAAAGAACTACGTGAACTCCTCGTACAAAAACAGTGCGAAAGGTATCTTCGTACAAAAACAGTTCGAAGGTTATAATTCTACATGGGTATCATTGTGTATAGAAACTAATGGGGAAGGAAAGGGAAGAGCATAGTCTCTAAACGATTTTAGAACCTTAGATTCTAATGACTAGAGCAATAGTCTCTAATGAACAATCATATTTAACAAAGAGTCCTATTTTGCAAATTAAAAGGTGCTATCAGAAAAACCTCTATATTATTGCTTATTGTTGCACCAAATACCATGTCTTTCTTGATATGCTAAATTTCTTTGATATGCCTCTAATATGAGATGATTATATCTTTACATCTTCAATTGCCTAAGTTAAGTTTTATTACTCTGCATAACCGTTATTCTTGCATCCTGACCTTTAAAACTTTTCAACAGACTTTAATGGCGAAAATCCAGAAAACCAGCAAATCGATCAAAACGAAGGAGCATTTGCTGATGAGATGACCTAGGCAATGGGATGGGGAGAGATGGCATAGTTTAGGCAGTTATTTATTTCTTTTAGTTTTCTTTCCAAAGTCCTTTGGGGCATGGATATTAATTTGGCAAATTTGTGGAGTTATTATTGAAAGTATTGGAATAAAATTCTCTTCCCTTATTTTTGTCTCTATTTCATTAAATAAATGATTTGTTTTTAACTAAGACTTCCGCTGTATGAAAGAATGAATGTGTTTTGTGCCTCTTTTATTTTTTTGAGAGGCGTAGCAATCCGGATTTTTGGGGCTCGTTTGCTCTGTTTTATAAAGAGCTAGGCTCAGAATTGCCTCAAAATTTAGCCTGAGAATCCGGGTCGTTACATACTCCTCATGTCAATTATGAGTCTATCTTGCCATTATCATTACCGGAGTGTGTGTTCTTGCTGAGAGCCTTGCTTTATCTTGACCATGACGGCATACTCTTCATGTTTAGTTGCTGAGACCCTCCTAGTATAGCTGTCATGCTGTTGATTTTTTTTCAGAACCCTTGAGCGTAATCATTATCCTTTTGGGTTCGTTGACAAACCTTGTGCTTACCTTACCACATCTCCTGGTATAGCCGTTATGCTGCCGAATTTTCTCAAAATATCTTGAGTGTGGTCATCATCCTTTTAGGCTTGTTGGCGAACCATGTACTTGCCGTACCACATCTTCATGTACAGTTGTTATGCTGTCAGATTTTTATCCAAGGGAAGGATGTCTTTGTGCTGCCTTTTGTTTCAACTTGCGCATTACATTGTCATGCGATTAATTCTCATTGAGCCTAGTGTTTATGGTATCCATGACAGGAGTTTTAGTCACTCGTCTACCATCAACCCCAAAAGAGCTTTCATCTCTGAACTCGCTTGATCTAGCTAGTCCGTTGTACCTATTTCCTCTCACATTGCCCAGATGGCTGAGTAAATTGAAAATCTCATCTTGACAAAAATGAGAGAGATGACGATGATATCCATGACCTGATAGACAGGGATCTCATTCTTCTTGAACTCAAATGCTTCCGAGAACCTTACACCTAACCGTGTTGCACCTTCTACACCCACCATGGGAACCATTTCACCCTTTCAACCCTTCATAGATCTCACCACCTTTACCTGTACCACCTCTGGGCTAGAAAATGATTGGGAAGGAAAAAGAAAAATGTCAGAGCTTGAACTCCTTGAAAACATCATACCAGAGAAAGCCTTGCCATGGTCAGGTGCTAAAGAACAATTTGAGCTGGGTCAACAGAAACCAAAGAGGCCCTCTCTTCTGAGATTCTAACTCCAGGATTGCTCTCTTCAATCATTATCATCATTAATGAAGGCACGTTGTCCTTGAACTTTCAGCGCCAATCCGTTGCCTCCGATGAAGTGTCTCATCTTTGAAATTTGTTTTGAACTGTGCATACCAACCCCCCTGTCAAAGTTGGTAAGTCTAACCATGTCAATATCAATTCTAAGTACGTTGTGTTTATTGGTCTCTCTCATTGTGAGCCAATATCCAGTCTTTTGTTGAATTTGATGGAGAGCCTATCGTGGCGCGTCAAAAATCATTGATGTACTTCAAACATTCAATGCAATGAACATCTGATTTTAGTGTCGTCAATATTCTTGTATATGTTCACTCTTGGATCTAATGTTAATAAACAAATTAAGACACCCTCCTCGGACGAGGATGCCGATGAAATTCTCCTCGAGATTTGAAAGATGATCAAACGAGAGGAAGAGCATCGAGCAAAGCCACTTGAAGATGAAATCGATACCGTGGATAGTGGTATCCAAATCCGAAACTTGGGAAATAAGGATTGGCAAAATCTCCCGAAGAGCGCAAAGAATCGATAAACCTATTTAGAGGATTCAAGGAAGTGTCGCTTGGTCCTATGAGGATAAGCCGGAAGCGTGCCTTGGCACTGTTCAACGTGAGTCACCCTCAGCTTCAGGCATCAGGTCGAAAAAGCAAAAATTTCAAACGAAGAATATCAGACATCGAGTGAAGCTAATGAAAAATTGAGAGAAGACTTTCGGACAACAAAGTCATGAGCATAAACATGAACCCCAAAAAGAATACTTGGGCTATACATTCTGATGGAATTACAAGTCAAAGTAATCATAGAGTAAGGGCATTCCCGCATTTCAAGTGAAAAAAAAAAGAATGAACAAAAAAGAAGAAGATAGAATCTAGAGAAGAAAGGAGAAGGGAACATGCCCCACGTCAACTCCTCAAGAACGTCAGAATCGCAGGAAGCGGAATCGATAAATAGATTGAAAATTTCAAAATCATCTTCAGCATTCAGAGAAGACCCAGAGTCGTAGAATCCCGAATATCAGTGCGAGATCTCAAAGACAAAGTGGGAATTCAATCAGTCTAGCTTGCACAGTGCAGATGAAGTCTTGCCAGGAAATGCCGCCAGACTCCTCAAAAAAAAAAAGAGAAAGAGAAAAAAAGTTCAAAGCCATTGAACCTTAGCCATTCAAGAAACTCGTATGCCAAAACACCAGAAGGCCATCCTTGGACGCCTGCGCTTTAAACGCCAAAAATCCCAAGTTTAAAAAAAAAATCCTTTTGCAAACACCTTCGAGCCTCAACAAAATCAAACATTCTTTTCAAGCACCCACAAACCAGGGGCAGTTCACTCCGAACTACGTCTGACCTGATCTCTTTCTACAGGGTACGTAGGCAACCTGATCAATTCAGGTTCGGTCAACCTTTGGAATAAAAGTGAAATTATTCCCTTTCAACCTTTGAGCTAAAAGCCAAATCATTCTGTTCCAAACCCCAGCGAACCACGCGAACCTGATCCTCCATTGTTGGGGTACTTAGGCAACCTGACCAATCCAGGTTCGGTTGAAACTTTGAAATCCAAAAGAAATATCCAACCCTTTTTGAACCCAAGCCCGCCTAGAAAGTCCTTCTGGTGAACAAGCAGAGGTTCAAAGTCAAGAAAAAAAAAACGATGGAGTCTGAAGACCCGCTAGGCTGAAAACCCGAGAGGGCGGTCTAGGCAAAATTTAGGGTCATTCACCCGCTAAGTAGACAACTGAAAAGTCGGCTTAGGCAAAAATTAGGGTATCAAGCCCGCTGGATTGAAAACCCGAAAGGGCGAACCAGGCAAAAGTTAGGGCAAGCGGTCCGTCAGATTGAAAACCTGAAAAGGCAATCTGGTCATTGGCAATGACTTCCAACAAAAAAGCGAATCATTGAGATGGAGAAACAGTCTTCAACCAAGGTAAAATCTCGGAGTACAAGTAGTGCCAGCAAGCTTACTTTAACATTCCTCTAAACTAGGGGCATTGAAACCGAGCAATCTGAAAGGGATAATAACCATGACGTAAACACCGAAAGAGGAGGGTAGTGCCTCTTGACACGGTCTTCGAAATACTCTAAGAGTGGCTAAGCCATACCCTTAAAAAATGACACATCAGATCCAAGAATGAGTCGAAAGTGAGTCGAGTCCTTCGAACAACAAGAATCTTCTTTGATTGAGTCCTTGGAAATATGTTCTTCCTTCATATTTGTGTTCCCTTTCCTTGCAAAGTCCAAACTGTCGGGTGCTGGAAGAATGGGAGCGTGTCCTCCAAAATGCGAAGAAAATTCAGAGTAAATCCTGGTTTAGATATCAGAAGGGACGGGAGACATCTTGTTCAAACCTACCAGAAACCTTAAGCCTCCAAAAGTGAGCAATGCGAAAGAAAGGATTCTTAGACTCAGCCATCATGGTGATTGTCCTACTCTCTCCATACAAAAAAAACTGTGCAACCTCAAGCCTTCATGAAATGAAGCATCTTTTCTTCAACCATCATTGTCCTGCCTCCTTAAAACTCTTATCATGGAAACACAATATACTAGGGGCATCTTTTATGACTTGCGTCATAAAAGATGTCAAGAGCACAAAGGCAATCAGTAATAATGTCTCCAGCAAGTTAAGATAAGAGGGGTACGAGCACATCTCAAGCCAAGCCTCTAAACTCCTCAGTTGAGTCCATTCTTCAGAAGAGTCAATTCTCCAAGTAAATCAGTTTCCCTAGCGGAGTCTAGAATTTGCTCGCGCAGCCTTCAATCCCCGGCAAAATTCAGTTCTCTCAGAACTTTTCAGAAAAAAGGTCAATACTCAAAACCTCAGCAAGTTACCTGTGTCTGGCTCTCAACAGAGATCGCACACTCCTAAAGTTCTCGGCAAGAGACAATCAATCCTGTAATGGAATCGATCGAAATCTCGATTTCTTGAATCAAAATTGTTCCTTCTTGAGTTTCGTGTTCTTGATTCCTAGAGTGGTTTGATCATGATGATTGTCTAATCATTCCGCTTTGTTGATCTGTCAAGATACTGTCTTCTCAGATCCCAATTTAGGTTTGATCATGATGCTGTCTAATCATTCCTTTTTGTTCATCTGTCAAGATGCTGTCTTCTCATATCCCAATTTAGGTTTGATCATGATGCTGTCTAATCATTCCGCTTTGTTCATCTGTCAAGATGCTGTCTTCTCAGATCCTAATTTAGGTTTGATCATGATGCTGTCTAATCATTCCGCTTTGTTGATCTGTCAAGATGCTGTCTTCTCAGATCTCAATTTAGGTTTGATCATGATGCTGTCTAATCATTTCACTTTGTTCATCTGACAAGATGCTGTCTTCTCAGATCTCAATATAGGTTTGATCATGATGCTGTCTAATCATTCCGCTTTGTTCATCTGACAAGATGTTGTTTTCTCAGATCCCAATTTAGGAATGATCATGATGCTGTCTAATCATTCCGCTTTGTTCATCTGTCAAGATGTTGTCTTCTCAGATCCCAATTCAGGTTTGATCATGATGCTGTCTAATCATTCCGCTCTGTTCATCTGTCAAGATGCTGTCTTCTCAGATCCCAATTTAGGTTTGATCATGATGCTGTCTAATCATTCCGCTCTGTTCATCTGTCAAGATGCTGTCTTCTCAGATCCCAATTTAGGTTTGATCATGATGCTGTCTAATCATTTCGCTTTGTTCATCTGTCAAAATGCTGTCTTCTCAGATCCTAATTTAGGTTTGACCATGATACTGTCTAATCATTCCACTTTGTTCATCTGTCAAGATGCTGTCTTCTCAGATCCCAATTTAGGTTTGATCATGATGTTGTCTAATCATTCCGCTTTGTTCATCTGTCAAGATGCTGTCTTCTCAGATCCTAATTTAGGTTTGATCATGATGCTGTCTAATCATTCCGCTTTACAATCTCCAAATCCCTGAGTGGCTTAATTAGATGCTGTCTAATCATTCCATTCTGCAATTTGTGAGAGTCTGTCTCACTCCCCCTTGAGAGTCCATCTCAGTTTTCTTTTCGAGATTATGTCTCGTCAATTCATCTTATCATTCCTTCTCGATGCGAATCTGTCTCGTCGATCCATCTCGTCACCCCCTTGCATACCTTCCGTTTAAAATCTTGGGCCAGTCAAAATGTGTTTTCTGCTCGGCTTTGGCTTCCGTGCGACAAGCACACTCTGCCAAAGAGGGGCATCTGTAGACACCCCATTTTGACAGGGCCTTAAACCCGCGTATTCGAATGAAATCCCGAGGTCAGGCGGAAAATGAATGGAATTAATCCGAGCCACCTCCCCTGTAAAGATAAGAGTAGTTAAAATACACTAGATGGGGCTGTCTAGAGCAAAAAGGGGGGGGCAAGTATATCATTCTTCAAAATAGGGATTTGGGCAAGGAGGAAATCAACCCATCTTTAAGGGTATTCTTGGATGTTCACATTGCTTGCTTGAGGAGTAACAATTCTAAGCCATAGGATCAACAAGGAAAGTGTGTGGGTAGGATGAGGTGAGAAAGAGATTTTTTAGGGTTTGTAAAGGCAATGGAAGAGATCAAGGGTTGAAATTGCACAAGGCACATGGGCTTTGCAATGAATGGCTAAGATCATGCCCATGAAAATATCTAGGTTATAAGAAGCAACCAGAGAGAGAGAAAATGGAGGCTCATGGTCGTTTGAGAAAACAGAGAAGGAGAAGCACAGGAAAAAAGAAAAAAAAAACCCACAACCACCATTTCCTCCTCCACCATTTTCTCCACCGAGGCACCACCACCACCAAAACTGATTCTACCCTACCCACAGCCACCACCTTCAGCCAGCAGAAACCCATTTCAAAGCAAAAAAAAAAAGAATAAAACACAGTCACCACCTTCTTCTCCGGCAACCCTACAACCCCCTCCTCTGCTGCCTCCACCTACCTCCCCCCATTTTTCCTTTTCCTTATCACTCAAACCCTCCACATTCCCACCGGCCACCACCATTTTCTCCACCGTTGCAGCCACCCACACCTCCATTAAACCACCACCATCAGACCGCCCAAACCCACTTCAAAAAAAAAAATCAATCAAGAACAGAGGAGAGCAAGAGAGAAAAAGAAAAAAATCAAAAAAAGAAGAAGAAAGAAAACCATCTCATCTTCTCCGGCAACTTGCCGGATTTCGACCGTACCTCCACCTTGCTTTCTTCTTCCTCTTCTTCTTCTTTTCTCCACCACCAAACCCCACCATTCCACCACCACCAACCACAGCCACCACCAACCGCACCACCCAAACCCAAAACCCATTTTCGAAAAACCCATTAAACCCAAAACCCATTTTTTTCAAAACCCACCTCCATTAAAAAAACCACCCATCACCACCACCACAACTTATTCATCTCCACCGAACCCTCTTCAATTTTTGCCCAACCACCACCTCTGCAACTCCACCTCCACCCTCAGCCACCGTACCCCACCACCTCTGCAACTCCATCCCCGACCCCTTTCCACCTCCTCCAGCCACCGAAACCCACCGAAACCCTCTCCCCCACCTCGTTGTTTTCCCCAACCCCCATTAAACCCAAATCCTCCATCCCATTTCTACCCATTTCGAAAACCCATCCCACCTCCTTTTTCTTTATTTTCCATTCCCATTTTTTTTATTTAAGAGAGAGAGAGAGAGAGAAAGAGAGAGAGCAGAGGAAAGAGGTCCTCCGGCAACCTTGCCGGATTCCCACCAACCTCCATCACCCCTCTCACCTCTTCATCTTCTTCAAACCCATTTCGTTTCCCCTCTTCCCATCCCATCTCATTCTAGAAAAAGAAAAAAGGCAGAGGGTCCCTGTTTTTGTAAGAGAAAAAGAGGAGGGAGAGGTGAGGCTTGCAGAGATAGAGGGAAGGAGAGATAGATATTTCAATTCGTAATCATCCCCCGTCAATTTCGGCCACCGATCTGCTATCACCCATCGCAATTCCGTTGAAGGTCAACACTAGGGGAATCTTGCATCTCCTTGCTTCAAAGTCCAGGTAATCTTTCGTTCCCATCCTTCAATTTATGATTAGCATATAAATCCTTCTCTATTTCTTTGGGGGACTGATATCAACAGCCATGTTCTAGTTAATTGTAATGGTTATGGCTAATATGTGTCGTGGTAAGAATATCTCTATTCTGTGAAGTCTGTTCTTATAGCTTTGCCATATCCTTTGGCTAATTGGGTTCTCGATATGTGGTAGAGATTTTCACTTGTGCAATCCATGGTTATTTGGGTCAGTTCTTGTTAGTGCTGGAAACCGATTGTTGGACCTCCATTCATGTTTTACACAAGTCCTTTTTCTTGCAATTGAAACTAGTACAAATTGAATCCCTGTCCGTGACATTATCTGGAAAATCAGTGTTGGCTGTAGGATATCTCCATAAGTATTGGGGTCCCTATTGCTTCATGTTTGGTGGAAAGCATATACCGAGGAGGTATAATCTTTTGTCAAGTGAAAGGTCAACTAATTCTGAGAATTTGCTTTTAGTTGAGGCCCACCATCAATTTGTCAAAATATTGAATTGCCTCCATGACCTTTTCTTAGTTTCCTAAATAACTCCATTGTGTTGGCCAAGATTTGGATACACTACTGGTGAAAGGTTCCTGTATTTGAAATTTTTTTTATATACTTTGATGAGATTCGCATCTCAAAGCCTCCTCCATTTTTTCCATGTTATTAACTGTTGTTCTGTTCTCCAATTACATACCAAAAAGAGCCTACTCGGCAGAACATAAGCAAGAGCACCCAATTGCATGATCTGGCTACTTGGAGCACAAAAGATTGGGCCACGCTATATCCTAAGTGCCTGAATACTATTAGAGCTTCTCTTGCTGTCGATATCTTGGTTGGAATCCTAGATAGCCATTGGTGTTTGGCATTATGGTCGACGTTAAAAAAATCTTTTCATAGATCCAGGCTATGACGGAATGCTTCTTGAGCCAACCCTTTCCCTTCCTGCCTTAGAGTTTTCGCTGGTTAAGGGATTTCTTCCTCTTTAGAGTCTGTCATAGAGAGTTTAGGAGTCTGTCTTTCCATCTTTCAGAGTCAGTCTTCAGCATAGGAGTCAGTCCTTCAGTCTTTCAGGAGTGTGTACTATCAGCATAGGGGTTAGGATTCTGTCCATCCTCTCATCAAGTCATGTGATTTTTATCCGCTCCTGCAAGGTATAGGATGCTGTCCAACCCTTGCAGAGTCGTGATTTTGTTCGTCCCCCCCCCCGCAAAGCATAGGATGCTGTCCAACCTTTGCGGGATATCAGGAGTCTATCCTACCCTTATGATGATAGGATTCTGTCCTCTTGAGTCAAAACATCAAAAACATCTGAAAAATCCAAAATCTCAAAAATCTCGAGTCATTAGAGTGTAGTTAGGAAAATCTTGTCCGAACTACGGATGGCTTGATCCCTAGCTGAGGGGTACGTAGGCAGCTCAGGTGTGCTGCTGGCATCCTGAGTTCAGTCACCATTTTTGCAAATATCTTTCACAATTTAAAAAAAACTTTTATAAGCTTCAAAATCTTTCAAACCTCTCAAAATTTCAAAAATTCTTCAAAATAACCTTACCAGCAATTTTCAAAAGATCTTCCCATAGAGTTAGGAGTCTGTCCTGGGCGTGTGGGGTGTTTTAGAGTTAGGAGTCTGTCCTGATTGTGTTGCTTTGCCGTGTCTGGTCGTGTGAGTGTCCTCAGAGTTAGGAGGCCTCGAGTCGTGGTCGGTTAGACACTTAGTCGAGCAGATGGCTAGACTAGGACGCACTTAGAGAGCCCATGGTTTTTCTTAGGACGCACAGCCTAGTCACACATAGGGTGTAGGGTCCACTTGCATTAGTTAGGGCATATAGGGAGTCCTAAAAATTACCATTCACTCGAACTTAAGTAATGGCGCAAGAAGCTTTAAAAACTAGTCAGGTCTGGTTGATCGAGTCTAGGATAGCGGTCTTAGAAGGTTAGGCATTGTAGTTTAGCATAGGTCGCCGAACTACGTTGGCTCTGATTCTTCCCGAGGCCGGGATACGTAGTGCAGCTAAGATGGATGGCCATCTTGGTCCGAGTCAATTATCGCATTAGAGTCTAGGGTTTGTCATATTATATGTTTTGCTGTGTTTTCTTACTTTCATGTGCAGATCCCATACTCTTAGCTGTAGCATGCATGTGTTTGTCCACCAGAACTTAGACACCAATCAGGCATGACACTCATAACCTAGCTATTCTTAGGTGGCATGTCATTCATCTTTTTTGTGTGTGCTTCTTATTCATCTCCGAGACATGCATGATTAGTTAGACGTTATCTCGGGGATCTTCGTTCCCATTTCACATGATTTTCGCCCAAAATTCTTCAAAGTTAATAATAAATGGCATAAGAGACCAGGTGCTCGCACTTGGGAGAATTGGGGGCGCCTAACCCCTTCCCCATTCGTCATCAGGCACGAACCTTTTATATCTCTGGTTATCTGTTGCGACAGAGCACAGCATGGGATCCAGGGCCTACTTCCTTGGATGGCGACTCTTTCTTTGTTTAAGGTGCGTCTCGGATTCGGGCTGATTCCCGAATCGAGAGGTATCTCACTTTACATCGCCGCTCATGCTGTGAGGGGCACTCTTTCGAGAGTTCCTTGGTTGAGCTCTCCTTCACGTGGATGATCCTGAGACTCGCGCGGGGGCACGTCCCCTCGCCTCTCTCGGATCGGGGTCCACAGTCCCCGATTGGTCCAGGTGTCATACCTAGCAGGGACAGGTGTTGGCTTTGTAGTGGTCCCTGTAAGATCCACGTGTCAACAACCGATTGTTGCAGATTTTGGACCCCATCAGTTGCCCCCTGGTTCTCCGAGTCGTGACAGTGGCTAGGGGAAGCAAAAAGAGGGTTAAAACAGAATCCGGCCGGCCTTAAGGCCTCTGGGCAGCTGGGGCCGGCCTCAAACTGGGCCAGAAGAAACCGCGGCCGGACAGGGGCCTCCGGGCGGCCTGGTCCAGCCTTGAAGCTTGGCCTGAAGGAGCACGGCCGGACAGGAGCCTCTGGGCTATCCAGTCCGGCCAAAATTTGGACCAGAAGTCTGGCCGGCCAAACCTCCTGGGCGTCATGGCTGGGCAGATCTCCTGGGCGTCACGGCTAGGCCGGGCAGATCCTTTGTCGCCTAGCGATTGCGCCATATCCTGTCCGGCTTAGGCTATGGACGGCCAGGCCGGGCAGGTCTTTTGTCGCCTAGCAATTGCGCCATATCCTGTCCGGCTTAGGCTGTGGACGGCCGGGCCGGGCAGGTCTTTTGTCGCCTAGCGATTGCGCCATATCCTGTCCGGCTTAGGTTGTGGACGGCCGGGCCGGGCAGGTCTTTTGTCGCCTAGCGATTGCACCGTATCCTGTCCGGCTTAGGCTGTGGACGGCCAGGCCGGGCAGGTCTTTTGTCGCCTAGCGATTGCGCCATATCCTGTCCGGCTTAGGCTGTGGACGGCCAGGCCGGGCAGGTCTTTTGGCGTCTAGCGATTGCGCCATATCCTGTCCGGCTAAGGCGGTGGACGGCCAGGCCGGGCAGGTCTTTTGGCGTCTAGTGATTGCGTCATATCCTGTCCGGCTTAGGCTGTGGACGGCCAGGCCGGGCAGGTCTTTTGTCGCCTAGCGATTGCGCCATATCCTGTCCGGCTTAGGCTGTGGACGGCCAGGCCGGGCAGGTCTTTTGTCGCCTAGCGATTGCGCCATATCCTGTCCGGCTAAGGCGCTGGACGGCCAGGCCGGGCAGGTCTTTTGGCGTCTAATCACTTTGGAACTTGTGCCTCGCATTTAATGCGGACGGCGCATTTGATGCGGTAGGTGACGTGGCGCACTCCGGCTGGTGGGAAAAGGGCAGGATTTTTCCCGCTCTTCCCAGCCTATATATACCGGAGTTTTACTCCTCATTTTTCACTTTTCACATTTTACTCTCCTCCTCTTCTGCTCGGCTATTCAAATTTCTGCCCGCTTCGGATCAGTGAGCCCGGAGATCTTCGGTCAACACTTCAGTTCGGTAATTTCTTTTAGCTTTTATTTTCTCCCCTTTTAATGTCTAGCACTAGTCGGAGTCGGACTCTGGCTCAGAGGAGCCCGGTTCGACCAGTAGTACGGGGTCCGGGGCGTCGGAGAGGACGAGGTCGGCCTCTCCTACGGAGGCCGGTGTTGGAGAGGACGAAGAGATAATAATTGTAGACGAGGAGAGCGGGGAGGAAGTGATTGTGGACTTAGACACAATCCCGGTCCGTGGGGACGGACCGCACCGGGTAGAAACCAGCGGCGACGAAGAAGACGTTGAGGCGGTAGTTCCTCGCTCGCCGCGCGCGCCCGTCGAGGTGATAGCGGAGGCACGGATGGAGGCCAATCCGCAGTACAACATCGGGGCCCTGCGCGAGGTGAACCGTCTGGGGCCGGGCAAACTTCAGGCCGTCAGGGACAAATACTGTATCCCTGATCGGTACACTTTGAGGGCGGCCGTTGAAGGGGACCGGGCCAGCAACGATAGTGCAGATCTCTGCCTATACGAAGAAGCCTTACGGGCTGGGCTCAGGCTTCCCTTGCATCCGTTTTTTGTCGATGTGCTGAGGTACTACGGGCTGGCGGTTACACAGGTCGTGCCGAACTCTTGGAGGACGCTGGTCGGCTTCCTTTACCTTTTGAGAGTTCGTCTCCGTAGGAACCCCACCATGCCCGTCTTCAGGATGTGTGCGCACCTGAAGAGGCACAAGGACGGCGGCTGGATCTACATCAGCCAACGACCCGAAGTGAAAATGATCACTGGCATACCTACTTCCATTCACACATGGAAGAACGGGTTTTTCTATGCTAGGGACACCGAGCCGGGCTCCCACTGGCCGTTCTCGTTGGAATGGAGAACGCCGGACACCCAGAACCTTAGTCAGAAGCCAGCCCTTGAGGGTTACGACCACATGACCTTCGCTCTGATCAAGGAAGAGCTGAAGCGTGGTCAAATAAACTGCTCGGAGTTCTCCGAGGAGGCCGATCTGGTAACGCTCGGGATCAGTCGTGCGACGCCGGCACGTACGTAGACTCTTTAGGCCAGCTTTTCTTTTTTGAACTGTTCATTTTTTTTTATATATAGTTCTAACTGTGTTCTGTTCTCACGTTCAGAAATGGTGAAGCAGATGTCCATGCTGGACAAGATCAAGCAGACCTCCCAAGTGTCCCCAACGCAGGAGCAGCCCCAAACCAAGGGCAAGAAAAGAAAGGTGCCGGAGTCAACTCCGGCAATGGCCGCACTGGCCGAGCCTCTTAAAAGTAGCCGGGCGACGCATAAGCTTTCCGTCAAGTCGAGCTGGGCAAATATCGCCGGACAGAGCTCCGGGTCTGCAGGGGTGACAGAGCCCCAGCACAGCAGGCCGGTTCTGGGCATCCCTGCCGCCACGACGGCGAGAGGCGACAACGTCTTCCGCCCGAACTGGGCGGTGCAAAAAACGGACACCGGCCTGGGGGATAGCCGAGTGGCCGCGGAAGTGGTGTACCAGGGCGTCCTCCCACGTGACCGGCGGGTCGTCGAGAATGAGGCGCCGGAGACCTGCGAAGCGGCAATCACCTCCGCCCTCTATCAACTCCAGGTGTACTCAAGGGACATGGCCAAGAAGCGTTATCTCTTCTCTGAGACGCTCACACAGATAGAGTCCGAGAAGAGCCAGCTCCAGAAGGAGAAGGACAGGCTTACCGAAGCCGTCCAGATCAAAGAGGCCGAATTCAACAGCTTGAAGGACGAGCTGTAGATGGTCAAAAACCAGGCCGTGCAGGATCTCCTAAATGCGAAGGAGAGAGCCGATCAGAGGGAGAAGGCGGCTATCAAGGCGGCCGTGAAAGCAGCAGTGAGGGAGGCCGTGAAGGAAACTGAGAAGAGGAAGGACACACAGTTCTTTCACCTGGGCCTCCAGGCCTATAAGGCGGGGTTCCTTTTCTGCTCCGATCAGGTGAAGAAGACTTACCCCGACATTTCCCTGGACGGACTGGCCGTCCCGTATGCACCTCCGGAGGAGGAGGAGGACGAGGAGGAAGACGAACCGGACTCCTCCCAACCCATCGAGGTGGAACAGGAAGTCATTCTGGCTTCCGAGGTCACCGCCCCAACCACTGAGGCCGGCCAGCTTGCAGTCCCTACTTCAGAGGCAGTCACCGAGGAGGTGGTCGACGAGGAGGCCTGAGTGGCAGCCCTCTTGCTCCTATCTTTCTTTTTGGTTGTGTACTTTTTGTAATGGCCCATGAGGCTCATTCTTTGTAAGCCAGCTCGGCGAAAAGGGCACTTTTGTAATATGAATACAAATTCAATTTTGTCCAACTGTCTGTACGGCTGCCTTGCTTTTTGTACT
This sequence comes from Tasmannia lanceolata, assembly GCF_043159265.1. Classification (NCBI taxonomy): domain Eukaryota; kingdom Viridiplantae; phylum Streptophyta; class Magnoliopsida; order Canellales; family Winteraceae; genus Tasmannia; species Tasmannia lanceolata. The sequence continues at coordinate 26,529,980 of NW_027518684.1, read as the reverse complement.
TATGACTTCTGTGCTGCTTCCTTGTCTTTCTGCCGAGCCGGAGTGGTTGTCCGGATGTCATTGGCCGAACTGGTCTGTAAGCCAATTAGGACAAGCCGGGGTGAACCACTCCTGCCCTCTAAGTCTGCAAACACTTAGAGTCTTTGAGGTGGTTTTCCACTAGGGTGGGTCCATGGTTGGAACTGATCTCCACACCAAATTGGACGCACCGGAGTGCACCAGTGCCGCTCTCTAAGTCTGCAAACACTTAGGCTGAGAGCTAAGTCTGCAAACACTGTGGACGGCCAGGCCGGGCAGGTCTTTTGGCATCTAGCGATTGCGCCATATCCTGTCCGGCTTAGGCGCTGGACGGCCAGGCCTGGCAGGTCTTTTGGCGTCTAGCGATTGCGCCATATCCTGTCCGGCTTAGGCTGTGGACGGCCAGGCCGGACAGGTCTTTTGTCGCCTAATCACTGAGAGCTAAGTCTGCAAACACTTAGAGTCTTTGAGGTGGTTTTCCACTAGGGCGGGTCCATGGTTGGAACTGATCTCCACACCAAATTGGACGCGCCGGAGTGCACCACTGCCGCTCTCTAAGTCTGCAAACACTTAGGCTGAGAGCTAAGTCTGCAAACACTTAGAGTCTTTGAGGTGGTTTTCCACTAGAGCGGGTCCATGGTTGGAACTAATCTCCACACCAAATTGGACGCGCCGGAGTGCACCACTGCCGCTCTCTAAGTCTGCAAACACTTAGGCTGAGAGCTAAGTCTGCAAACACTTAGAGTCTTTGAGGTGGTTTTCCACTAGGGCGGGTCCATGGTTGGAACTAATCTCCACACCAAATTGGCCCGCCGGAGTGCACCACTGCCGCTCTCTAAGTCTGCAAACACTTAGGCTGAGAGCTAAGTCTGCAAACACTTAGAGTCTTTGAGGTGGTTTTCCACTAGGGCGGGTCCATGGTTGGAACTGATCTCCACACCAAATTGGACGCGCCGGAGTGCACCACTGCCGCTCTCTAAGTTGCAAACACTTAGGCTGAGAGCTAAGTCTGCAAACACTTAGAGTCTTTGATTGGAGGAGCTGGCATATATTAGTAACTCAAAAATGAGGGACACTGTTTAGTGACAACTCCACTTTATTTCTCTTTGAAATTTAATTACAGAGATTCTTTGCAGGCCTTCAAAGGCAAGAGAAAAGACTATTGATAATATATTCGGAGATTTCTGGAATTCCAGGCGTGCGGCAGCAGCTGCTCGTCAAGTGTCTCTAGCCTGTAGCTTCCTGGACGGATGACCTCTTTGACTCGGTACGGCCCTTCCCAAGTCGGATAGAGTTTGCCCACCCTTCTTGGCTGGGAGACGGCCGCTTTCCTCAAAACTAGGTCGCCTGTGCGGAACTCCCTTGGTCGGATCTTCGCATCATGGTATCTAGACACCTTCTGCTTATATGCTGCGGCTCTGATCTGTGACTCCTCACGGACTTCCTCAAGCAAGTCGAGGTTGACACGGAGCCCGTCCCCATTGAGCTGTTCATTGAAGTCAACAATTCTTGGGGAGGGAATGCCGATGTCAACCGGAATCACAGCCTCTGTTCCGAAGAAGAGATTGAAAGGCGACTCACCCGTTGCAGTGCGTGGGGTAGTCCGATACGCCCAGAGCACATGGTACAGCTCGTCCGCCCAGCGTCCGGCCTTATCATCCACTCTTTTCTTTATCCCCTGCAGCAGAGTCCTGTTCGTCACTTCAGTCTGTCCATTTGTCTGAGGATGTGCCACGGAAGTGAACCTTTGCTCAATCTTCAGATCTGAACAAAACTTTCTGAAGTTCCTTGAGTCGAACTGTTTGCCATTGTCTGTTATGAGGACCCGGGGTATCCCGAATTTGCACACCACTGATTTCTAGAAAACGTTCTGGACGCTCTGCTCGGTGATCTTGGCCAGAGGTTCAGCTTCTACCCACTTAGTAAAGTAGTCGATGGCGACAACGACGAACTCGCGGCCTCCGGAGGCCGGCGGAAAAGGACCTAAAATGTCCATTCCCCAGACAACAAAAGGGAGAGGGCTGATGATCGGGGCCATTGGCACGGCAGGCTGGTGAACGGCTGGGGAGAATTTCTGACACTTCTCACACTTCTTCACAAGGCTCAGAGCATCTTGTCTTAGTGTAGGCCAGTACAGGCCTCTTAGAAGGACTTTGATGGCGAAGGCCTTTCCCCCAAGATGCTCTCCACAAATCCCTTCATGGGTCTCTCGCAGGGCATACAGGGCATCAGTTGGCCGGAGACATTTCAGGTACGGGAGGGTGTAAGATCTCTTGTACAGAGCTTCGCCGTCAAGTGAAAACCTTGCTGCCCGCTGTACGACTTTACAGGCCTCTTTTTTCTCTCCGGGGAGCTCTCCGCTGTGCAGATATCTGATGATCTCATCCATCCAGCACGGCTCATCGTCGATCTGCATTACTACGACGGGCTGGCCATCAATACTGGAGGTTTTTAGGAACTCCATACGAATTTCTCTGAGAGCGGTATAGCCCGATGCCGCTAGCTTTGAGAGCACATCAGCCTTTGCATTTTCAGTCCGGGGGACCTTGATGACCTCAAAACTTCTGAACTTACTGGCCAGGCTATGCACCCTGTGCAGATACTTGATCATTCGCTCTTCACGGGCCTCATATACTCCTTGGATCTGGCATACAACTAACTGTGAATCGCAGTACGCCTTCAGTCTCTGAGCGCGGGCCTGAATGGTGAGGTTCATTCCGGCGATGAGCGCTTCGTACTCTGCCTCATTGTTTGACGCACGGAAACCAAACCTTAGGGCATAATTCAGGACAAAGTCCTCTGGTCCTGTGAGAACTAGTCCGGCACCGCTTCCACTTTTGTTTGAAGATCCGTCGACATATACCTCCCAGAGCGGCTCTTCAGAACACGGAAGCGGGCTGGTTGGTGGAGCTGCACTCTCAAGCCCGGGAAGCAGAACCGCTTCGGCTTCGATCTGCTGCTCGGGTATAACCGGTTCTGCTTCTAAAGGAGGCGCTGCTTCTGACCCGGGGTCTGAATCTGGCATTGTACATTCAGCTATGAAGTCTGCAAGAACCTGAGCTTTGATCGCTGGCCTCGGCAGATATTTGATGTCAAACTCGCTGAGCTCCACGGCCCACTTCACTAGTCGGCCTGAAGTATCTGGCCGGTGGAGGATCTGCCTGAGGGGATGTCCCGTCAAGACCTTGATCGTATGCGCCTTAACTTTCTGGCCGCCATAACGAGGGCGTATACGAGCTTCTCGACTCGCTGATATCTGGTCTCTACATCATGGAGGACCTTACTGACATAGTAGATCGGCTTTTGCTGGTGGTACTCCTCTCTGATCAGTACTGCTGCAACTGCCAAAGGTCCCGCTGAGAGATACAGAATCAGCTCTTCTCCTGGCTCTGGCTTGGACAGCAACGGTGGAGAGGACAAGTACTGCTTCAGCTCTTCAAATGCCGGTTGACACTCCGAAGTCCAAGGCGCGGTTTTTATACCTTTGACTGCGTTGAAGAACGGAAGGCATCTTTCCGCGGACTTAGAGATGAACCGCCCCAGGGCAGCCACTAACCTGGTCAGTCGCTGTACTTCTCTGATAGTTCTAGGTGGAGTCAGCTCCATCACCGCCTTGATTTTCTCAGGATTTGCCTCTATCCCTCTCTGGCTCACCATGAAGCCCAGAAACTTGCCTGCTCCGACGCCGAACGTACACTTGGTCGGATTGAGCTTCATGTTGTGCTCCCTCAAGACTTGAAACGCTTCTTTGAGGTCGGCAACATGATTGCAGGCAGCTCTGCTCTTCACCAGTATATCGTCCACATATACTTCCATATTGCGGCCGATCTGCTCTTTGAACAGCCTGTTGACGAGCCGCTGGTAGGTGACCCCTGCGTTCTTCAGTCCAAAAGGCATAACCCGATAGCAATAAGTCCCCTGATCGGTTACAAAGGATGTCTTCGGAATGTCGGACTCATGCATTATGATCTGATTATATCCTGAGAAGGCATCCATGAAACTTAGCAGCTCGTGACCTGCAGTAGCGTCGATGAGCTGATCGATCTTTGGGAGCAGGTAGCTGTCCTTCGGGCAGGCCTTATTCAGGTCTGTAAAATCTATGCAGGTCCTCCACTTCCCATTAGACTTCTTCACCATCACCACATTCGCGAGCCAGTCCGGGTACTGGATCTCGCGGATGAAGTCGGCCTTCAGAAGCCTTTCCACCTCTTCTCTGATGGCCCTTCGCCTCTCCGGTGCAAAGTGCCTCCTCTTCTGTTTTACGGGCTTGCAGGTCTGATCAACCCCGAGCTCATGGGTGCTAATTGCAGGGTCGATGCCGGGCATGTCTGAAGGAGCCCAGGCAAAGACATCTGCATTGGCTCTGAGGAACTGAGCAAGATCCTGCTGCGCGGCCTCTGACAGGGCAGAGCCGATTTGGACAACCCTCTGGTCGTCATCGCTGTACAAAGGGATAGATATAAGGTCCTCGGCCGGTTCGTTTACTATGATCTGGGCTTCATCCCTTAGATCAAACAGCTCGATTGGCAGAGACTCGGACGCATTCTTCCCTTTCAGTGCCGCTGCATAGCACTGCCTCGACTGGGGCTGATCCCCTCTGATTTCCCCTATACCTCCTGGTGTAGTGAACTTCATCTTCTGATGATAGGCGGAGGGAACAGCTCGGAGGAGATTCTGGTCGGGCCGTCCCAGGATAGCATTGTAGGCCGACTTGGCCCTTACCACCAAGAAGTTCACCATGGCGAAGGACTGGCAGGGCGGCTCCCCGATAAGAACTGGAAGCTCGATCTGCCCTTCAACTTTGACAACTTCTCCGGAGAACCCGAACAGATCAGAGTTGGCCAGCTTCAGACGGTCAGTTCCGATCAGCATCTGCTCGAAGACGTGATAATAGAGGATGTCTGCGGAGCTCCCGTTGTCGACCAAGATCTTCTTCATTTCCCAGTTTGCCACCAGCATGGTGATGACCAGGGCATCATCATGCGGGAGGATCAGGCCGTCGAGATCTGCATCTGAAAAGGATATCTCGTTCTCTAGCCTGGCCTTCTTGCTGCAGGTATGGACGGCGTTGACCTGCCGGGCATAAGTCCTGCGGGCTGATGAAGAGGTTCCTCCTGCGTTCGGCCCTCCTGAAATGGTACCAATAACACCATGAGGTTGAGGTTGAGGTACCTGAGGAGGGGGGCTGGCCGGGGCAGGAGCTTGGATGCGGTCGCCTAGAGGTTGAGCGCCCCGGGGGCTTCTGCCTCTGTTCCTCGGCTTGTCCTTGCTCTCTCTTCTGTTGTCAGTATTTTTTAAGTACCTTCCGAGGTACCCTCTGCTGATCAGCTGCTCGATCTCCTCCTTCAAATGAATGCACGCATTGGTGTCATGGCCGTGGTCCTTGTGGAACCTGCAGTACTGGGACATGTTTTTCTTCCCCGTCGAGGTTTGCCTCTCCGGACACCGGATGAAATCCTCTTCCCGAATGGCTGCCAGGATATGTGCTCTAGACGCGGTCAGCCGCGTGTAATGCTCTCTCGGGTGGGGGCTTCTCCCCTTTCGGGAAGGGCTTCTCTCCTTCTTCTGAGATTTATCATCCCTACGCTGCTTGGTAGGGTTCTTCTCCTCAGGCCTTCTCCTGCTAGCAGAGTCCAGGGCGGCGAGAGTTTCCTCCACCGAGATGTACTCCTCCGCCCCGGCCATCAGGTCTGCGAGGGACTGCGGATTGCACCGGGCCACTGCTCGTCTGAAGTCAGTTGATCGGGCGCCGGCCAGAAGAGCATTCGTGGCCGCGGAGGGATCCAGGTTGGGAACCTGAAGGGCTTCCCTATTAAAGAGACCAACGAACACTTTCAAGGCCTCATCATCTCCCTGCCTGAGGGCCATCAGCGAAGCCGTCGTCTTCCTGGGTCTTCTGCTGCTCATAAAGTGACGGGCCAGGTCGTCCCCAAAGTCATCGAAATTGTCCACGGACCTGGGTTTGAGCCGCGAGTACCAGTCCCTGGCGGCTCCAGTCAATGTGGTGGGGAATGCCCGGCAAAGGAATCCATCTGACGCCCCGTGGAGGAGCATTGTAGTCCTGAAAGTCTCCAAGTGGTCCACGGGGTCGGTGGTCCCGTCATACTGCGAAATCTGCGGCATCTTCCAGCCCGCGGGGGCTGCCGCACTGAGCATTCTGTCCGAAAATGGGGGAGCGCTTGTGAAGATCCGGGAGGCAGGCCGGCCCTGCTCTCTGGCGAGCTCTTCAATCCGGTGGTCGATCTGCTGGATCCTTAGTAACATCGGGTCGTCTCTCTTCTCTGCCCGGTGGACGGGCCTCTCTCTTCTTGCCGGCGGGCTCATAGCAGAGCCGGACTGACTGGCCAGACTCCTTCGCCGGTGCCGCGATCCTTCTCCGTGCGTGGGGTCTCTCCTGCTACCATGCTTTTGTACGGAAGGAGATCGTGACCGGTGATGTAAGCGAGGCTCGGGGCGCACATGCTTGTCCCGGGAGAGGTGATCTCGTCTTGTGGAGTGACGAGTCTGATCCCGGGGCAGGGGCGTGTGCTCTCTGCGGGAGCTTCCCCTCCTCTGGGTGGGCTGAGAAGCCTCGACTGGGTGCTGCTGGAGTGCGGGGGGCGGATTCCTGAACTGCGCAATTACAGCGGTCATTTCTTGGAAAAGGGCCCGCATCTCCCTTGGGGTCGAGGTAGGGTCTGAGCGGTCCGAGCGAGTCGGACTTTGCTCCCCTACCGCCCCGACCTCTATCTGCGAGGCCAGTCGCTCGCTTCTTCCTTCTCGAGGGGCCGTAGCCCGGGTCGTCCGGGAGGTTGGCACATGCTTTCCGTTTTTCCCTACCATTGCTTGAGTGAGGTTCCGAACAGCTTTTTGTTCCGGGGTCCCACGGATGGCGCCAAATCTGTTAGGTCTAAAATTGGTAACAGGTTATGGTAGGGCCGGAAGGGCTGATCTGGCAAGCCACCGCTGAAGGGCTAATGGAGTCCTGCGCTGCACAAGGGCACAGACAAGGATACAAAGGGTCAGAAGACCAACCCGGAGTGGTGCTCCGGACGGGCGCTTCGACACTCAAGTCAGTATGAGCAGGAGTGCAGAGCAATGTCAGAGCAAAAAGCTTAGGGTTTTGATTTCAGATCCCTCACCTTAGCACAAATGAGGGCTATTTATAGTGATCCTGAGCCACCTGTCCAGGACAGGTGGTAGCCCCTGTATGGACCAGGTTTCATACCTAGGAGGGGCAGGTGGAAGTCCCCGATTGGTCCAGGTGTCATACCTAGCAGGGACAGGTGTTGGCTTTGCAGTGGTCCCTGTAAGGGCCACGTGTCAACAGCCGATTGGTTGCAGATTTTGGACCCCATCAAAATGGTACAATTCACAGGCTCTGTTTCTTCGGTCGTAAAATGGGTGTAAAACAAAATATACTTCCATTTACGTCAAAAGAAACCGAGCCTTAAAATATGTAGACACCGTATCTCTAGAGGTTTCTATAATGTACCAATCTTCTACAGATGGGAGCATCTTATGGAGATCATATTCCGCGGAAAGCCTAATTACAATTGATGCCCAACAAATGAACGGTTCAGATCTTCAAAAATTAGCCAGTGATGCCATGGGCTGGTGACAAAAAACTTGGTACACCCCACAGTTCTGTGGGCTAGTGACAAAAAACTTGGTAGGCCCCACAATTCAGCAGCCAGAAAAACTATGCAATACCCCCAAATCGCTTTGGATCACACTCTAAACACGACTTTTCCACAAAGGAAATTAGGGATTCATTTTGATTGACAGTGATTAGAGTTTGGATTTGACAATTCTTTTAATTTGGGTTTTATCTTTTTGGACTTTATTATAATTTTCTGAACTTTTCCCTATAGACTGCTGCGGTGGGAGGATCTCGTGGTGTTTGGGAACTCGTCAAAAAACCAAAAAATACTACAAGAAAAAACGTTGTCACCTGCCATGGACGGTTAAGTTCCTGCAACTGGATAAATTATCACGAGGTTGCAGGCAAACAACCAAAACTAGTTAGGTCCCAAAATAGTTCAGGTGCCAATTGCCAAAAAAACTATGCTACAAAACTCCCAAATTTTCTTGGAACACTACTTCCACTTTGTCAGAGAAAGTGTTGGAATTTTACAAGCTTCGTCAAGTCATCAACGACCATAGAGAGAAGACAAGTCTTCCAATCTTTGCCACCACAACTCTTTCCTTCATTTTTTGAGTGGTAACCGTAAAAGTATATTAACAGCAGAAAACTAATAATAGAGACGAGAGACAAGGCGTCCCCAACAATGAAAAACAATAGCTATGATTTGTCGACACGGACATGAGTGTGGCATGTCGACACGGACACGGAGTGTCGGACACAGCAAACCCCCAGAATTTAGAAACGGTGGCACGGCTAAAATAGAAAATATATATAATCATAATTTGTCGATATGGATACGTGTGTTGAGTTTCAATATGAATATGAATTGTCTAACATGGCAGCATCTAAAAATCTTGAAATTGTGACACGTACGTACACAAAATTATTGATTATTACACAAATATGTGTCCAGACGTCCACATTAACTCTAACACTCCTAGCAATATATTTAAAAGTCTCCAAAGGAGTGTCGACACGGTTGGACACGCGTGTCGTGTCGGACACGGCAGGACACGTGTGTCAGCAATAAATTCAATGTGTCGGCTAAATCATAGAACAATAGCAAAACAACCCAGCACACAGCCACAGATTACACCACTACAACCTTAAGAACCACTTGTGGTCCTTTTCTAATCCATCTTTCGCCAATCTAGCGGTCATAGAATTAGTTGACTGCTCGATATGATTAAACTTTGGCTGCGCACTATCCGACAAAGATCGCGAATCTCCATAATATTACTAGCCTAATTCCACAGTCCAAGAGCCTTAGAAGGTGCCCATGCAAGAGCATTCGAAGAGTCACGTTCGATAATCAAGGTGCTTGAACCTACTTTTTGCAAACCATTTGAGGCAGCAAAGGAGAGCTTTGGCATCCACCACATTTGGTTCACAAATCCCTACTGGACCCGTGAAGGATTGTGTTCCTTTCTTCATCTTTTGATGTTCTCATTTTATCTTCTAGGAACTTTGTTCTAGGAAACATTTTGACAAGTGTAATGTTTTCACACTTGTAACATTTGATGTTCTTAGCATCATATCATGTAACTTCTCATCAACTTTAGAATCATTTTTGAAAAATTCTTTCCTCCATTACAAAACTTTTGATCTACATTTTCTTTCTCGAATCTAGATTACGACCATTATTTGATTATTGGAAAAGAAGGCTTCATCTTTCTCGAAAATTAAAACATCGACCATTTGCATATCCAAGGCTTCATGATTTGATAAACGATTCTCAAACTCTACAAGCGGTTTGTGTTGCCCACACATGAAGAGAAATAACAAAAGGAATATTCTTATTTTAAAGGCCATGGATTAGATATCTTTTCAACCTGGCCTTGCAAATTGCTTCATCCAGATCTAAACTTGAAACTTCAACACAAATAATCTTAAATTTTGAAAAATAATGGGCTATAATCCTCTTACCATGAGAAATAGAAGCAAGCTCCTTTTCAAGCATTTAAAGTCTATTCTTCGGTTAAAGATCTTGTCAATCTCTCACACCTCCTTTGGTGACTCGATATTTTACATATGATCAATCAAATCTCTCTGAATTGATCCTCTAAAAGAATAAAGAGCCTTACCACATCTTATCCTCCATTGATTCCTTGACTCAGCATTCTCAAGTATGCCGGCCTCCATGTCATCTCCGGCAACAATTTCCTATAGATGTTGGCCTTGAAGTTAATAAACCTCCACATAGAACTTCCAATATAGGTAGTTGGAGTTTCTTAGCTTCTCCATGCTGAAATGACTCAACCTTTCGCTCATGTCTATCCTTGGCAACTCCAATCGCCACAACCTACTTCCTCTTAGTTCTTTGCTTTTTCAAGAACCAAGTTGCTTCTTCACCAAGCAACTCTACACCCCACTCACTGGAATAGCTCAGATAACATGTAAACAGATTCAAACTCTCTAAATTCCTAAGACTGAAGAAGACAAAGACCCAAAACCAAAAGAACATGATTAAGAGTATACACGATAGAGAAATCCAACAAGAACATTAAAATCAAGAATGAATACACTTTAGAGCTCAAATTTTCTTCTCACATGGGGAAGGAACTTGTAGGTATATATAGACCTTAGGAAGGCTCCTAGACGAATTCTAGATCATCTACACTTCATTAGAATGGAATTTTTTAAAGAACCGCATGTACATGCTGGATTCTACACATTTCCACTCTAGAAATTTCAAGCAAATTACAATTTTGCCCATTCCCTAAAGAGTAATTACTTACAAATGTACCCTATGGGACATGACCAAAATACCAATGTATATAAATTAAAAAACAAATGTAAATCTTATTCAAGCAAGCACAACATATCAAAAGTTTCATCTCAACCCACCTAATTAGCCAAGCAATTGGATCCAACCTGAGAATTTGTGCATAATTTTTCCATAATATTTGAATCATTCTCAGAACCTATAAATCCCCAGACAATTCAAATAGATACTTCCTCAATGAGGGTGAGAATTCATTAAACTTTAGATGAAAAGCAAAGTATCAAGCTACAAACTGTCCATCTTATTCCACCATAGATATGGCATCACCTGCACACTCATCTAAGATCCTAACATTCAAGCACGAGTAAGGATTTAAATTTGTCCATAAAGCTGGGAAAGGATAATTTGAACTTCCACCCAGCTCATCATTGAGTTTTCTTTGAAAATCTAGCTTAAAAGAGAAAATCTAAGTTGAGAATGCCTAAAAATGGTTATATCTAGCAACCTAGGGCTAAAATCTACCAAAATATGTTGAAAAACATGTCTCTTATAAAGATCTAAAGCAATTCACCTCAGATTTTAAGTTTTAGTTGAATTTTGATGTGAAAATGACAAAACTAAGTGCTGTCAAGCCGAGTTTTTACCATTTTACATCATTTTTAGGTCAGAATATGTGAAAATTTCTCACGTGAAGGTGTAGAGCTCGTTGAGATCTTCAAGTTGGCGTATAATGGCCCAAAAGTGGCCAAAAATGAAGTTCTGCCAATTTTAAGATTTCAGCTGAAATTTTAGGTTAAAATGGTGAATTCTTGGATGATTTTTGTAAAAACTTTTAAATCTGATGTTAGGGGTGGTCAAAACCGAACCAGAACCGAAGAACCGGCCCAGAACAGAATAAAAAACCCGAACCGAACTGCTTAGAAAAAAATTTGGGTTTGGGTCGGTTCCACTTATGAAGAACCGAACATTTTCGGTTCGGGTACATGTAAATTGTATTTGGTTCGGTTTTGGAACCGAAGAACCGAACTCTTATGGAATTGTTTATGGTGGGCCCAACATAAGTTATCAGTTATCACGAATTCACAATTCACAAATGAAAATTTTCAAAAACCCATAACCCACTGACGCACTCTATTTTCTAGGGTTTTCTCACTTTTCTATTTTCGCCTCTTTGACTTCTCCTCTCAAAAAGACAAAAACCCAAAAAGCTTTTCTAGGGTTCGTAACATTTGTTGGCTTCCCCCCTTCTCCGATCGTCCCAGCATCGCTCCGGCCCTCTTGCGCCCCCTATTCTGTGACTGCTTTATCCATTCCAGGTAATATCTCTTCTTTCTTTCTGAGTTTCTAATGTTCTTGTTTTTTTTTTCTTTGAATGCTGAATGGTAAAGGAACGCACGGCTGATATTAAAAAAAAAAAACATGTGTTTTAGTAAGATAAATAAGAAAAGATTTGCTATTTACAATAGTTTTTTTATTTTTCCATGTTTTCCAGCCTCACCTCTCATGTTCTCCTCCCTCACCGGCCCTTCAAATCTCTCCATCTGCTCTAATCTTACATTAGGAATCCAAACTATTCCATGAATTTTTTTAATGCTTGCCAAACGCCGAAACGTGCCCTGAAAGAATAATAAATGAGATTGATTTCTAGATTAACAAATAATTAATCCTATAATTATCAAACATTTAATTTATTAATTAAGGGTCTCTTTTGATACCACTAGTATCTGTTCTTATTTACAAATGAGATTGACTTGCAAGATGTTTTTGTGTTAGAAATTAGAATATGTGAGATGGTTTCTAGATTTACCGTTGGATCATATGGTGTTAGATTAGGCAAGTTGGTCGATTGAGGTAAACCCACTAGATTAGGCAGCTAGATTGAATTAGTAAGTTGGGTAGATTCGAATATTCTATAGTTATATCTTTCCATTGTAATCTTGATTTCATTCTATGTAATCTGGGTATTTTACTGATTGAATTCTTTGTTATGGGTTTCTTGTTCTAATTTTGGTTTATTACTTTTTCTCTTTATGGGTCTTTGCTCTGATTGAATATTCTTTATGGATCTTTCTTTTCTTTCTTTTTAATTTCAATTAGGGTTATTGTTCTATTTTGGGTCTTCCTCTGTTTCGAATGTTGAATGATTTTTTTTTCTTTTGAATGATGGTTTTCTTTTTTCTTCTTCTTGGGTCTTGTTTTAATAATTTAATAGAATTCTTCCTTCTAGTTTCTGTCTTTTCCCTTTCTCTGTCTTTTCTATGACTGAATATATTCTTTTCCCTTTCCCAGGCCAGCTAAAGAATGTCAAGGAGTTCTTCTTCTGATACACTCCCGTCGTTGGTGGTCGACGACATCAACAACAATGATGCTGATATTGACATCAACGATGAAGAAACTGTAAATGCAAGTGTCGCTGCTACTACTTCGACAAAGAGAAGCAGAAAATCGCAACAGCCGAGATCCGCTATTTGAACTCATTTTCACCGAAAACTGAAGCCCAACGTAGATGATGTTGCTAGTGGTGGTGAATCTTCACTTTATGGTTTGGATATATGCAAGTGTAATTATTGTGAGAAGGAGTATAAGTGCAACAGTGGCGTTAACGGGACTTCATGTTTGTGGAAGCACTTGAAGGTTTGTAAAAAGAAGCCACAAGCTTTAGCTTCTAGTGGTCAATCACAATTGACCTTTTCCATGGATAAATCTGGTGAATCTTCACTAACGACATGGAAGTTTGATCACGCAGCTATTAAGAGGGAAATGGCTTTGATGATTATGGAAGGTTCGTATCCATTCAATTCAAGGTTATTTTTTAATTTAATTATGTTGATTGAATATTGACAATTGGTTATTTGCTTTATTATGGATAGGTGAACTTCCATTCAAGTTTGTCGAACAACCGCACTTCCGGAGCTTATGCAAATTACTACAACCGCGCTTCATCCCAATATCGAGGCAAACATGCAGGAGGGAGGCGGTAAATTTATACGAGGGTGAGAAATGCAAGTTCAAAAGCTACTTGAGGAGTAGTAGCCAAGGCATTTGCATTACCACGGATACATGGACTAGTAATCGAGGTACGAGTTTCATGTCTATCACGGCGCATTTTGTTGATGATCAATGGAAGTTGAATAAAAAAATTCTCAACTTTTGTCCTATAATCGATCACAAGGGTGAAGCTATGGGGAGAGCCATAGAAAAGTGTTTGAAAGAATGGGGGATCCAAAAAAATTTGACTTGTACCGTGGATAATGCTAGTGCTAACGATAACCTTGTGAGGTGGTTTAAAAGTTCATTTTCTAGCATATTAGGAGGAGAGTTTATGCAAATGAGATGTGTTGCGCATATTGTAAATCTTATTGTTTGTGATGGTTTGAAAGAGTATAATGTCTCAATTGCTAGAATTCGTGAGGCGATTAAATTTGTGAGAGGTTCATCTAGTAGGACACAAATTCCGGGAATGTGTCCAAATGGAAGGAATACAAAGTAAGAATCTATTGTGTCTGGATGTGTGTACTAGGTGGAGCTCCACTTATTTTATGTTGGATGCTGCAGAAAAGTTTGAACGTGCATTTGCTAGATTTGAGTGTATAGAGCCTCAGATTAAGATTGATTTAGAGGTGAATAATGGAGTAGGCACGTCTACTTCATCTGATTGGGTTGCAGTGAGAAGATTAATGGTTTTTCTACGACATTTTTATGAGTTCACAAACAAGGTTTCGGGCACTAGTTTTGTCACTTCATCCAATTTCTTTCAGGAGTTGACTATGTTGTATGATGTGTTGTTTGATTGGAAGAATGGAAATGACTGTGATATTTCTTCGATGGCAAGCAAAATGATAGAAAAATGTGACAAGTATTGGGGTGGGTATTCGAGTAAGATGAACAAGCTACTTTTGTAGCTGTTGTAATTGATCCACGATACAAGTTGAAATATGTTGAGCTTGCGATCAAAGAAATGTACCAAGGAGCAGCTGGAGAGGTAGTTGCGGAGGTAGTGAAGGGTTTGACATATAGATTGTTTGATGAATACAAAAATACTATCTCACCAGCTAGCAGTGTGGGTCAAAATTCTAGTTTGCTTGAAAGAGTGGTTTCGGATGAACTTCCAGCGAAAGATAGATCAAAAGCCAAGTTTAGAAGATTACAATCTCAGGTTGGAGATGGTGCAAATTTAACCGACCTAGATAAATATTTATCAGAAGGAATTGAAGAGGCGGATGAGAACTTCGATATACTGAGATGGTGGAGTATTCACAGTGCTCGATTTCCTGTTTTATCGGTGATGGCTCGAGATCTCCTATCTATACCAGTTTCCACAGTGGCTTCTGAATCTGCTTTTAGCACTGGTGGATGACTGCTAAACCCCTTTAGGAGTTAGAGATAGCTGAGGCACTCATCTGTGGATCGGATTGGGTTCGACCTTCCTCTAGTTCGACCATGAACATGGAAGAGGAAGAGTTAGAAGAACAAGAAGTGTTCGAAAAAGGTGAGATGATATGGACCTTGCTTTACTGCTTTGTTAATATATCTATCAATTGCTTGCTGTTGTCACTAGTGCTAACTAACAATTGCTTTATTAATTTCAGAAATTGCATAGAATAACAAATTGTGATCATTCTATGTTGTTGTCTGCCTGGAATAGGTACTTAATCATGTTTCTGTCCATTAATAACTCTTTATTATTTAACTTCTATTGTTCGATGTTGCTGCCTTCTTGAAACCTTACTTAGGAACTTTTTTTCTGCAGGAGGAGGAGCTTGCTTTTTTGTGGTTTGGAACTTGGTTTGGAACTTTGTTTGGAAGTTTGAATTTGATATCATGACTGTAATATTTTGGTTTGAGATGATTATTATGGATGCAATCATGCAATGCAATGAAGTAATTATAGATATATTAATGAAATTTTTTAGGATTAATTATATAGGCAGGTACATTATCAGATCTTCTCTTTTGTTTTTTTGTTGGTGTTGTATTATTGAAGATATATGTTGTTGTATTATTGAAGATATATGGTGTTGTATTATTGTTGGTGTTGTATTATTAATAATTGCACAAACCCTGCTTGTCTTTCATTATTTAAACAGCTGTCAAAGGTTACTAGTCTACTACAGTTCCCAAAAAGCTCTCATAAGCAATTTAAAGATAAAAGATAAGCATAATTAGTGCAATTTTCAAAATATAGTAGTGCCAACATCAGTTGCCTTTTCAAAACATTATTCCAAGTTTTAAAGGGATTTGCTAGGGACCATCGAACAAGGCATTTTTGCAAACAAGCTTTCCCTTTTTTAAACCACTAATTAAGATAGTTAATCGGATAGAACCGGAGAACCAGACCAAACCGAACCGATTATGTTCGGTCCGGTTCGGTTCGGTCGTACTATGTAGTCCGGTTCGGTTCGGTCTTACGGTTCACAGAACTGGGAATCGAGAACCGAACTAAAAAGCTACCAAGGACCGAGAACCGAACCAGTTGGCCACCCCTATCCGATGTGTTAGGCTTTGAAATTAAAAAATATATGTGTTAATATATGTGTGATGTAAATATCTAGTGAAATCCATGGTAGACCTAGGGTTTTGATGTGAAATGCTCTTGTAAAATGTTGAAAAACTTCAAAAATACATGCTGTCGATATTTGTATTTGTGCTTTTTCGCTAAATTTTGGTTAGAATTCGCAAAAGTGATACTCATAAAAGTTGTAGAGCATTTCTAGATCTTCGATTTGGCGTATCATGGCACTAATTTGGCAAAAGGATGCAAGTGTTTTGCTCTTTTCAAGCTAAACCATTCTATGTTAAATCCCAAAGCGAACTACGCGGATCTGATCCTCCATTTTTGGGGTACGTAGGCAGTCTGGCTAGACTAGATTCAGTCCAAATCCTTAGAACCTTAAGTATCCAGCACCTTTGAACCCAAGCCCACCGAGAAAGTCCTTCTGGTGAAACAAGCAAAGGTTCGAGGCAAACAAAAGCAAAAACAGAAAGAAATGAGAAGAACGAGAGTCTGAAGACCCGCTAGGTTGAAAACCCAAAAGGGCGGCCTAGATAAAGTCATTTTCTTGTTAAGTCCATTACCAAAGGGTTTGGCTTATGCAAAGTAAGGATAGCGGTCTACTGGATTGAAAACTTGAAGAGACAATTTAGTCAGACGCAAAGACTTCTCATGAAGAAAGAATTGATGAGATACAGAAAGAGTTTATCAGTTACGAAGAATTCTAAAGTTTGAGTGCAAGTAGTGCAAGGAAAAGTAAAAACAAGTGGTCTTTTAGACTGAAAATTTGAAAAGGAAAAGTTGTAACTTCTTTTGAAGAGAGAAATTAAGGAGACGGAGTAGCAACCTCTACACAGGGCAGGATCCTGAGATCCGAGTAGTGTAGGCAAGACTTACTTTGATATCCTTTTAAACTATGGACATTAAAATAAAAAAAACCCAAAGGAGATAATAACCACGACAGATGTCCTGATGGAGGAAACTAGAGTCTCTCAAAATCTTTGCTTTCCTTTATCCTTAAGGGGAGAATTTCTTCCAGAGATGTGTTTCATTATCCTTCACAAGGGACATGGGTTCCATCTCCACTTTCTAAATTTATTCTTGCATACCTCTCAAAATCTTTGCTTTCATTTATCTTTGAAGGGGAGAAAAAATCATTTACAATGCAATGAGGCTCCATTGCATTTTCTCTTTTTTCTAAGTGTACTTCATGTTCAAAATCACAAATTTCCAATTATACATAGCCATGAATTGCATATACTTAGAGTTTGTTGCTGATCCTCCTCTATCCTTATCATCACAAACCAACCACCGAAGATGAGCCCAAAACAAGGAAAGGGTATACCCAACTTCCCTTACATAACTTAAGATCCGGTCACCGGGAAGTACCCATATCAGTGCCGTAAGTGCAATTCTTCATTTAAGAGCCCAAAATAGTTAGACAAGCACTACAGCTCTAGGCACTCAAGATATGAGTGCCCATGTCCGTATTGTAGGAATCGATTCGAAGATGACAAGGTTCTGAAGTTACACATGAAAACTTGTAATTTTAACCCGAAGTTTAAGGATGGAAGCCACTCCAGTGCCACTGGAGACAGAACAAGCAAGTTTGAAAAGAAGCGTCCCAAGTGGTTTCACCAACAGAAAAAAGATGATGAAGACAATGATGAAGACTGTGAGGAATGTCAGCCTCGTGATGACATTATCTTCGATAAATGACGAGGTTTTTTTATCTTGACGCACTATTTTCAAATGAATCCTCTGTTAGGATATAACATGTTTGGGATTTTGTTGCTCCAACATGTGCTTGTCTTATTTCGGATGGATGAAGGTTTTATTTTGATGTTTTGAGCATGTTTATGGTTGTTTTAGTAATATGAAAACTTCAAGGCTGGTATTGTTTCTATCTCTCTATCAATATTATATTGTGGACACCCCATTTTGACCGAACCCTAAATAACCATGTTTGATTGAAAATCTTATTAAATATGTGAACTAGAGTCCCAAATTTCTCCATAGAGTAGTTTAGGATCCTAATTAGGTCCCCGTAAAAGTTCATCAAAATCCGCCAATAATTGCCTAATAAGACACACCGAGTTTGAGACCGCAAAAGGGGAGTGAAATATCCTGTAAGACATCCAGTTTTTACCTTAGAGCAGAAAGGGGGGTGCATCATCCGTGTAATGTCGCCCATGAAAAGTTTTAATTGAAATTACCCATTTTTTTTAGTTAAAACACAAATTATACATGAATAGGGGGTTGTCCAAGGTAATTTAAGGGGCAAAATGTTTCTTTTAATTAATTTTTCATTAAGCTTTTTTCAAATGGGCCACCTTTTTTCAACCAAAACCAAAGCAAAATTTTTCAAAATGGGT
This sequence comes from Tasmannia lanceolata, assembly GCF_043159265.1. Lineage (NCBI taxonomy): Eukaryota > Viridiplantae > Streptophyta > Magnoliopsida > Canellales > Winteraceae > Tasmannia > Tasmannia lanceolata. The sequence goes on along the minus strand of NW_027518684.1, from coordinate 26,511,744 downwards.
TGTCTTATAAACTAATGGGGGAAGAGCATTTGGGCTCTCATTCGAAAAAAATAGGGTTCTTATTCTAATTTTTGAGAGATGGAGAGAATGAGCTTTCTAGAGAGAGAGAGAAGATTCTAGAAAGAGAGAGAATTATAGAGAGAGAGAAAGTGAGGAAAAGAGAGAAAAAGTGCTAGAAAGGAAGGAAATCAAAGGAGAAGCTCAATGTTGATGGAATTCACATCAAATGATGGAGTGTTTGATTTTTTTTGCATCAAAGGTTAGTAGATTCTGAGTTTTTTTTTTGAAAATCTAGCTTAAAATAGAAAATCTAAGTTGAGAATGCCTAAAAATGGTTAGATCTAGCAACCTAGGACTAAAATCTACCAAAATATGTTTAAAAACATATCTCTTATAAAGATTTAAAGCAATTCATCTCAGATTTTGAGTTCTAGTTGAATTTTAATGTGAAAATTGAAAAACTAAGGGCATTCCAGCCTCGTTTTTATTATTTTTCATCAATTTTAGGTAACAATACATGAACATTGAGATCTTCGATTTGGCGTATAATGGCCCAAAATTGGCCAAAAAATGAAGAAGTTATGCCAATTTTAAGATTTCAGCTGAAAATTTATGTTAAAATTATGAATTCTTTGATGACTTTTGTTAAAACCTTTACATCTGATGTGTTAGGCTTTGGAATTCAAAAATATATGTGTTAATATGTGTGTGATGTGAATATCTAGTGAAATCAAAGATAGACCTAGGGTTTTGATGTGAAATGCTCTTGTAAAATGTTGAAAAACTTCAAAAATACACGCTGTCCAGGTTTGTATTTTTGCTTTTTCGCTAAAATTCGGTTAGAATTCACAAAAGTGATACACATAAAAGTTGTAGAGCATTTTAAGATCTTCGATTTAGGGTATCATGACCCTAATTTTGCCAAAGGATGCAAGAGTTTTGCTCTTTTTAAGCTAAACCATTCTTTGTTAAACCCCAAAACAAACTACGCGGATCTAATCTTCCATTTTTGGATACGTAAGCAGTCTTACTAGACTAGATTCGGTCCAAATTCTTATAACCTTAAGTATGTAGCACCTTTGAACCCAAGCTCACCGAGAAAGTCCTTCTGGTGAAACATGCAAATGTTTGAGGCAAACAAAAGTAAAAACAGAAAGAAGTGAGAAGAACGAGAGTCTGAAGACCCGCTAGGCTGAAAACCCGAAAAGGCGGCCTAGATAAAGTCATTTTCTTGCTAAGTCCATTATCAAAGGGTTTGGCTTATGCAAAGTAAGGGTAGTAGTCTACTGGATTGAAAACTTGAAGGGGCAATTTAGTCAGAGGCAAAGACTTCTCATGAAAAAAGAATTGATGAGATACAGAAGGAGTTCATCAGTTATGAAGAATTCTAAAGTTTGAGTGCAAGTAGTGCAAGCAAAAGTTGAAATAAGTAGTCTTTTAGACTGAAAACTTGAAAAGCAAAAGTTATAACTTCTTTTAAAGAGAGAAATTAAGGAGACGGAGAAGCAACCTCTACACAGGGCAGGATCCTGAGATCCGAGTAGTGTCGGCAAGACTTACTTTGATATCTTTTTAAACTAGGTGCATTAAAATCAAAAAATCCAAAGGGGTTAGTAACCATGACAGATGTCTTGATGGAGGAAACTAGAGTCTCTCAAAATCTTTGCTATCCTTTATCCTTAAGGGGAGAATTTCTTCCAGATGTGTGTTTCATTATCCTTCTCAGGGGACATGGGTTCCATCTCCACTTTCTAAATTTGTTCATGCATACATCTCGAAATCTTTGCTTTCATTTATCTTTGAAGAGGAGAAAAAATCATTTCCAATGCAATGAGGCTCCATTGCATTTTCTCTTTTTTCCTAGTGTACTTCATGTTCAAAATTACAAATTTCCAATTATACATAGCCATGAATTGCATATACTTAGAGTTAGTTGCTGATCCTCCTCTATCCTTACCATCACAAACCAACCACAGAAGATAAGCCCAATATGAGGAAAGGGTATACCCAACTTTCCCTACATAACTCAAGATCCGGTCATCGGGAAGTACCCATATCAGTGCTGCAAGTGCAATTCTTCATTTAAGAGCCCAAAAGAGTTGGACAAACACTACAGCTTTAGGCACTCAAGATATGAGTGCCCATGTCCGTATTTTGGGAATCAATTCGAAGACGACAAGGTTCTGAAGTTACACATGTAAACTTGTAATTTTAACCCGAAGTTGAAGGATGGAAGCCACGCCAGTGCTACTCGAGAAGGAACAAGCAAGTTTGAAAAAAGCGTCCCAAATGGTTTCACCAACACCAAAAAGATGATAAAGACGATGATGAAGATTGTGATGAATTGTCTTCGATAAATGACGAGGTTTTTTTTATCTTGACGCACTATTTTCAAATGAATCATCTGTTAGGATATAACATGTTTGGGGTTTTGTTTGCTTCAACATGTGCTTGTTTTATTTCGAATATTTTGGGCATGTTTATGATTTTTTAGTAATATGAAAATTTCAAGGCTGGTTTTGTTTCTATCTCTCTATCATTATCATATTGTAGACACCTCATTTTGACTGAACCCTATATAACCATGTATGATTGAAAATCTTATTAAATAGGTGAACTAGATCATTTGGGCTCGTCAAAATTCGCCAAGAATTGCCTAATAAGACGAGCCGAGTTAGTGAGCACAAAAGGGGAGTGAAATATCCTGTAAGCCAGCTAGTTTTTACACTGAAGCAGAAAGGGAGTGCATTATCCATGTAATGTCGCCCATGAAAAATTTTATTTGAAATTACCCATTTTTTTTAGTTAAAACACAAGATATACATGAATAAAGGGTTGTCCAAGGTAACTTAAGGGGCAAAATGTTTCTTTTAGTTAATTTTTCATTAAGCTTTTTCCAAATGGCCACCCTTTTGTAACCAAAACCAAAGCAAAATTTTTAAAAATGGGTTGTCTTATAAACTAATGGGGGAAAAATTAATGGAAATATCTATAAATAGCGCATTTGGGCTCTCATTTGCAAAAAAATAATTACGATTTTTGCAATATAATTTTAGAGAGGGGGAGAGAGAGCTTTCTAGAGAGAGAGAAGATTCTAGAGGGAGAGACTTCTAGAGAGAGAAAGTATGAAAAAGAGAGAAAAATACGAAGAAAAAGAGCTAGCAAGGGAGAAAATCAAAGGATAAGCTCAAGGTTGATGGAGTTTACATCAAAAGATGGAGTTTTTAGTGTTTTGCATCAAAGGTTAGTAGATTTTGAATTTTCTTTGAAAATCTAGCTTAAAATAGAAAATCTAAATAAAAAATGCTTAAAATGGTTAGGTCTAGCAACCAAGGCTAAAATATACCAAAATATGTTTAAAAATATGTCTCATATAAAGAGCTAAAGCAATTCACTTCAGATTTTGAGTTCTAGTTGAAATTCGATGTGAAAATAAAAAAACAATGTGCTAGCCAACCTCGTTTTTACCATTTTTTATTAATTTTCTGTCAGAATTTGAGAAAATTTCTCTCGTAGAGGTGTAGAACTCGTTGAGATCTTCGATTTGGCATATAATGGCCCACAATTGGCCAAAAATGAAGAAGTTATGCCAATTTTAAGATTTCAGCTGAAAATTTAGGTTAAAATTGTGAATTCTTAAATTGATTTTTATGAAAACCTTTAGATCTGATGTGTTAGGCTTTGGAATTCAAAAATATATGTGTTAATAAGTGTGTGATGTGAATATCTAGTGAAATCCATGATAGATCTAGGGTTTTGATGTAAAATGCTCTTCTAAAATGTTGAAAAACTTCAAAAATACATGATGTGCAGATTAGTATTTGTCCTTTTTAGCTAAATTTCGGTTAGAATTCGGAAACGCGATACACATAAAAGTTGTAGAGCTTGTCAAGATCTTCGATTTGGCGTATCATAATCCTAATTTAGCCAAAGGATGCGAGACATGTGCTCTTTTTAAGCTAAACCATTCTTTGTTAAACCTCAAAGTGAACTATGCAGATCTGATCCTTCATTTTATGGGTACGTAGGCAGTACGGCTAGACTAAATTCGATCCAGATCATTTGAACCTTAGGTATCCAGCCTCTTTGAACCCAAGAGCACTAAGAAAGTCCTTATGGTAAAAGAAGCAAAGGTTCGAGGCAAACAAAAGCAAAAACAGAAAGAAGTGAGAAGAACGAGAGTCTGAAGATCCGCTAGGATGAAAACCCGAATGGGCGGCCTACATAAAATCATTTTCTTGCTAAGTCCAATACCAAAGGGTTTGGCTTACGCAAAGTAAGGGTAGCAGTCTACTGGATTGAAAACTTAAAAAGGCAATTTAGTCAGAGGCAAAGACTTCCCATGAAGAAAGAATTGATTAGATACAGAAGGAGTTCATCTGTTACGAAGAATTCCAAAGTTTGAGTGCAAGTAGTGCAAGCAAAAGTTGAAACAAGTGGTCTTTTAGAGTGAAAATATGGAAAGCAAAAGTTGTGACTTCTTTTGAAGAGAGAAATCAAAGAGACGGAGAAGCAACATCTACACAGGACAGGATCCTGAGATCCGAGTAGTGTCGACAAAACTTACTTTGATATCCTTTTAAACTAGGGGCATTAAAATCGAGAAACTCAAAGGGGGTAATAACCATGAAAGATGTCCTGATGGAGGAAACTAGAGCCTCTCAAAATCTTTGCTTTCCTTTATCCTTCAGGGAAGAATTTATTCCAGAGATGTGTTTCATTATCCTTCTCAAGGGTCATGGGTTCCATCTCCACTTTCTAAATTTGTTCATGCATACCTCTCGAAATCTTTGCTTTCATTTATCTTTGAAGGGGAGGAAAAATCATTTCCAATGCAATAGGCGCTTCATTGCAATTCCACTTTTTTTTAGTTTACTTCATGTTCAAAGTAATAAATTTCCAACTATACATAGCCATGAATTGCAAATACTTAGAGTTAGAGTTGTTGATCCTCTTCTATCCTTACCATCACAAACAAACCACCGAAGATGAGCTCAAGACGAGGAAAGGGAATACCCAACTTCCCCTACATAGCTCAAGATCCAGTCATCGGGAAGTACCCATATCAGTGCCGCAAGTACAATTCTTCATTTAAGAGTCCAAAAGAGTTGGACAAGCACTACAGCTCTAGGCACTCAAGATATGAGGGCCCATGTCCGTATTGTGGGAATCGGTTCGAAGACGACAGGGTTCTTAAGTTACACATGAAAACTTGCAATTTTAACCCGAAGTTGAAGGATGTAAGCCATTCTAGTGCCACTGGAGTGGGAACAAGCAAGTTTGAATAGAAGCGTCCCAAGTGGTTTCACCAACACTAAAAAGATGATGAAGACGATGATGAAGATTGTGATGAATGTCAGCCTTCTGATGACATTGTCTTCGATAAATGACAAGATTTTTTTTATCTTGACGCACTATTTTCAAATGAATCCTTTGTTAAGATATAACGTGTTTGGGGTTTTGTTGCTCCAACATGTGCTTATTTTATTTCGGATGGATGAAGTTTCTATTTTGATGTTTTGGGCATGTTTATGGTTGTTTTAGTAGTATGAAAACTTTAAGGCTGGTTTTGTTTTTATCTCTTTATCATTATCATATTGTAGACACCCCATTTTGATCGAACCCTAAATAACAATGTTTGATTGAGAATCTTATTAAATAGGTGAACTAGAGTCCCAAATTTGTCCCTAGAGTAGTTTAGGATCCCAATTAGGTGCCCGCAATTTTTTGTTAAAATCTGCAAATAATTGCCTAATAAGACGAACCGAGTTAGAGAGCGCACAAGGGGAGTGAAATATCCTGTAAGCCAGCCAGTTTTTACACGAGTGCAAAAAGGGGGGTGCATTATCCTTGCAATGTCGCTCATGAAAAGTTTTACTTGAAATTACCATTTTTTTTTAGTTAAAACATGAAATATACATGAATAGGGGGTTGTCCAAGGTAACTCAAGGGGCGAAATGTTTCTTTTAGTTAATTTTTCATTAAACTTTTTTCAAAAGGGCACCCTTTTGCAACCAATGCCGAAGCAAAATTTTTAAAAATGGGTTGTCTTATAAACTAACGGGGGGGAATTAATGAAAATCTATTTAAATAGAGCATTTGGGCTTTGATTTGCAACAAAAAAAATTAGGGTTATTAATCTAATTTTAGAGAGAGGGAGAGTGAGCTTTCTAGAGAGAAAGTGAGGAATAGAGAAAAAGAATAAGAAAAAGAGCTAGCAATGGAGAAAATCAAAGGAGAAGCTCAAGGTTAATGGAATTCACATCAAAAGATTGAGTTTTTAGTTTTTTTGCATCAAAGGTTAGCAGATTTTGAGTTTTCTTTAAAAATCTAGCTTAAAATAGAAAATCTAAGTAGAAAATGCCTAAAAATGGTTAGATCTGGCAACCTATGGCTAAAATCTACCAAAATATGTTTAAAAATATATCTTATATAAAGATCTAAAGCAATTCACCACAGATTTTGAGTTCTAGTTGAATTTTGATGTGAAAATGGAAAAACTAAGTGCTGTCCAGCCTCGTTTTTACAATTTTACATCAATTTTCGGTCAAAATTCATGGAAATTTTTTGCGAAGAGGTGTAGAGCTTGTTGAGATCTTCGATTTGGCATATAATGGCCCAAGATTGGCCAAAACATGAAGAAGTTTTGCCAATTTTAAGATTCCAGCTGAAAATTTAGGTTAAAATGGTGAATTCTTTGATATTTTTGTGAAAACCTTTAGATCTGATGTGTTAGGTTTTGGAATTCAAAAATATATGTGTTAATATGTGTGTGATGTGAATATCTAGTGAAATCCATAATAGATTTAGGGTTTCGATGTGAAATGCTATTGTAAAATGTTGAAAAATATAAAAAATACACGCTGTCCAGATTAGAATTCGCAAAAGTGATACACATAAAAATTGTATAGCTTTTCAAGATCTTCGATTTGGCGTATCATGGCCGTAATTTGGCCAAAGGATGCGAGAGTTATGTTCTTTTTAAGCTAAACCATTCTTTGTTAAACCCCAAAGCGAACTACGCGGATCTGATCCTCTATTTTAGGGGTACGTAGGCAGTACAGCTAGACTAGATTCGCTTCAAATCGTTTGAACCTTAGGTATCTAGCCCCTTTGAACCCAAGCCCACCGAGAAAGTCCTTATGGTGAAACAAGCAAAGGTTCGAGAGTCTGAAGACCCGCTAGGTTGAAAACCCGAAAGGGCGGCCTAAATAAAGTCATTTTCTTGCTAAGTCCATTACCAAAGGGTTTGGCTTATGCAAAGAAGGGTAGCGGCCTACTGGATTGAAAACTTGAAGAGGCAATTTAGTCAGAGGCAAAGACTTCCCATGAAGAAAGAATTGATGAGATTCAAAAGGAGTTCATCAATTACAAAGAATTCTAAAGTTTGAGTGCAAGTACTGCAAGCAAAAGTTAAAACAAGTGGTCTTTTAGACGGAAAACTTGGAAAGCAAAAGTTGTGACTTCTTTTGAAGAGAGAAATAAAGGAGACGGGGAAGCAACCTCTACACAGGGCAGGATCCTGGGATCCAAGTAGTGTCGGCAAGACTTACTTTGATATCATTTTAAACTAGGGGCATTAAAACCGAGAAACCCAAAGGGGGTAGTAACCATGATAGCGTCCATCGCAAAAGGCATTTCACGGATGGTCTGTTGCGTCTGAAAACAGCCACCTTGTAAATGAACAAAAATCTGCTTAAAAGTGAGCCTATGTGGCCACTGTCAGATGCAACAGACCATCCGCAAAATGCCTTCTGCGATGGACGCTAGCAAATTCCTATTTTAAATGATCAAATCGAAGAACATTTTGAATTGAAGAAATCTAAAAGTAAGTAGATGAATTAAAGAATGAATAAACCCCACATGTAAACTCAATTCAAAATGGGGCTTAAATAATATTCATTGGGAAACCATTTGAGGTAATTGTGCATAAAATATTTTTGGACACAATTACAAATTGGATGATAATTGTAGGGAAATTATATCAGAACAACCCTGTTTGAATAATTGCACAAACCTAGCTTGTCATTCATGCAACCCTATAAAAGTTAAGCCTGGGGATGAAATGGCTAAATTTGCCACTCCAAAGTTAAGAATTTACAAGTGGGACATATATCCCTAGGTTTAGGATTTCATGTAAGCTTATAAAAGCCAATAAGATCCCACTCCCTAGTAACGGAGAAAAATATCACAATGTTATGGAAATTAGAAGTGAGTGAGCAGCATCTAATTTCAATGTTCGTATCAAAGCATGATTTTTGGTATTTGGATCTTTGAGATTTTTGTCCAGGGATCCTTCTGTATATGGTGCTCATTCCGGTTTGATTAGATCCAGATTTGAAGTTCATATTTGTAATAACCGGTAGAATATATATATATATATATATATATATATATATACAAATAAATAAAAATGGCCTCATAGGTGGGTAATCATCGACCATTACTCATTTTTCCCCGAGTTAATCGGGCATGAGGACATCTGGCATAATGGGGCGTACGCGATTCGAACCCAACGTTGAGCGAGGATTGAACGGCTTCCTACCACTAAACCACCGCCCCAGATGTCAACTAAAAATGAGTAGATACTTACACATATTAAAAATTACCAATAGTCACTATTCATAATTACTATTCACAATAGTCACTATGCAAGATTACTATGCAGAAATACTACGTAAGATTACTATGCAGAAATACTATGCAAGTTCACTATTGAGATAAACTATTCAAAATTACTATTCACAGTAGGACCCACCGAGTACTATTCACAAGCGGGTCCCACCAACAGTGGGTCCCACATCAGCGGGCCCCACACAAGCGGGTCCTACCACCAGTGGGACCCACAAATAGCGGGACCCATCACTAGTGGGAACCACTACCAGAAGGACTCACCACAACCACTTTCATTAACTCATTGGTTAAGCGGGTCACTCTACAACCACTATCATTAATCAGTAGTTGCGCTTCACCGACGAAAATAATAATTAAATAATATTAATCATCCTGTTACTATTCAAGCAGCCTTTACTATTCATTTATTTATACCTTTACTATTCCTATATTTTTGTGAAAGCATTTAAGAGAGTAGTTGTGAATTTAAGACTGTAGTTGAAAAAAATACCTATAAATAGAGGAAGAGAAGAAGAAGAAAAAAATAAAAAAAGAGAGAGAGAGAGAAAAGAGAACGAGAGAGAAGAAAGAGTAAGAGAGAGAGGGAAAAAGAGAGAGAGGAGAAGGAAAAGGAAATCCACTTCATCACTGCCAAGGTAAGTCTTTCATATAGATAGTTAAAGTATTTATTATGGGTAATATGGTTGGTTCCTACCACCTATGTAAATATTAGGATAAAGCATGCATAAGAGGCGATAACTCGCTATAGATTATGCAAGTTTTATCATCTTATTTGAACGGTGAAATGCTAGCATAATAACCGTAAAGTAAACTTTAATCAAAGAAAGGCGAACTGCTGAGCATAGTAGCCCATCTTATTTGAACGGTGAAATGCTAGCATAGTAACCGTAAAGTAAACTTTAATAAAAGAAAGGCGAACTGCTGAGCATAGTAGCCAAGAAATAAACTAAATCAAAGAATGGTGAACTGCTGAGCATAGTAACCTGTGGGGTCCACATGAATAGTAACATGTGGGGTCCATATGAATAGTGCATGCTGGGCCCCATGATCTTAAAATTTTAATAGAAAGAACACTGAACACAGGGAACATTATTTTGGACATAGATGGACATTACCTGGACAGAAAGGACACTGCCTTAAAACATGAATTTGATAAAATTAGAATATATTTACAGGTTATCCACTCCAAGGTGTAAGCTCAAACAAACCTGTGACCGGAAAACTATATGTAAGGGTTTTCTTCCATTGATTCTTTATGTAAGGGTTTTCTTCCATTGATTCTCTATGTAAGGGTTTTCTTCCATTGATTCTCTTTTGTATGTAAGAGTTTTCTCCATTGATTCTCTTTTGATATACTGGATGTGAATATTTCATATTCTTTGATTCTCTTTATACGCAATTGCTATAAGAGTTTCTATCCTTCTAAGATCCACAACTGATGAGAATCCAAATGCGATCCTTTCTTTCAGACCCCATTCCTTTCAGATAAATGATTTTACTGATAAAGCTATAATTCTATTTTGTATCCTCGAAACTTGTTTCCGTGAGATATGTTTATGTTTAGAGTTTATCTTGTGATACCCTAATTCTGAATATGGACTGAGTTATGATATGATGACGGGTGGACGCGTTATAGTCCTCCATGTGCACGTGGGTAAAGACGACTCTAAAGAGTGTAAATCTAGAGGATTATGAGCCGAGATATGGCTATGAATGGGCCGAGATATGGCTATGAATGAAAGCATCTATGCTTAATGAAGTCTATATATATAATTCTATATATAATTCTTGATATCAAGTTCTGTAAGTTTTCTCTATACGTTTGGAAAGTATGTTGTGCTTATTCTTTCTTTCCATGTTTATAATGTGAGATGTCTTATCTGCAAAATATCATGTTCTTATGAGTTTGACAATTCTACATCACTTGTTGTTTATATCCTACTGGGCTATTTGAGCTCACCCCTTTTTCCTTGTTTTATTGTTCCAACCCCCAGGTGAAGTATAGATGAAAGATGAGCAATGCTAGAGTTGAATCCAGAACTGTTCTAAAGGACAAATATGTTTTAAATATGTATCAACTATGTCTTGAATTAAGATGTAAAAAGTTAGACCTAATTTCTGTAAACCCTCCAAACGTAGTTGTTGTATTTGAGATCTTGGGAATGATGAAAGTTTTTGAGAAAGATGATGTAATATTCTTCTACGCACCGAGTTGGTATTTCCAAAAAAATCCGGGGCGCTACAATATTGACCCAAATTGTCTTTGTTCACTTGTTGTCGAGTCTTATGGTTTTCCAAAATCTAGTCAATTCAGTCATTGTCCTTCATGGTCCTAGGGAAGAAACAGATCATAGCATGCAACTCAACTAGTTTTTCATCACCTGAAATTAGGGGTGCAACTTGGGTCGGGCTCAACCTGAACCCGACATGTGCAACCCGATTTTGGCTCGGGTTGGGTTTTTCCTCGGTTCTAGTTGAGTTGGGGAAAAGCCAGCCCGATTTAATTTCAGATTGGGTTAGCCCGAAATTGAATAAAAGGATACGTTTGGTTGTTGGTACTTTTTAGGAGATTCAACAACGATTGAATAAAGTTTGTTACTAGGATAAGTTATGGTAGTAATTTGTGGCAAGATAGGATGTTTGCACGTAATGTTAGTTTCCTATTTTGTAGGTTTTACTCCTACTTAGTTGGTAGTTAGGAGAGTTCATTATAAAGTTGAATGTAATTAACATATTTTGCTCAATTAATGAGGAATTTTCTCTAGAAATTGTGTTATTGAGTTCATTATAAAGTTGATTATAATTAACATTTTTTGCTCAATTAATGAAGAATTTTCTCTAGAAGTTGTGTTATTTCACTAAGGAGGACCGATCCTTCCCTCGAAGTGGATCAAGAGGCTGATTTTTCCTCTAAGAAAATCAAATCCATTGCGAACCTATTTGGGGTCGTAACAATTAGTATCAAAGCAGTCGATCCTGTGTCATGGCTACAACTTAGGATATTTTGGATTCCATGCGGGATGATTTTCGGAAGATCAATGCGCTTGTTTTGAAATTGATGGAAAAACATCAACGATTTGTGGAAGGTTTGGACAAAATCAGCATACAGATCGAAGAAATACGCAAAGAAAATGAAAATTTGAAACTTCAGGAAGCCGATGTTCGTGTAGAGAAAAGTGTGAGGATCGATGGCGACAAAGATGAAAATCTTATTTCTTTTTGAGTTTGATCACAACTGATTTTGATGGTGAAGTTCAAAAGATCGCGACTGTTGTTTTTAAAGATGAAATTCCAACTTTAGGCGTGTTGCTCATCAAAATCATGCCCAATACAATTTGGGACCCTGGTGGAATAAATTGTTTTTCCTAATAATCCATCCTTGGGGACAAGATTGACTTCGAGAGGGGTGAAATATTACGTGCAACTTAGGGCTTGAAATTGAATAAAATGATAAGTTTGGTAGTTGCAACTTTTAGTAGATTCAACAAAGATTGAATAAAGTTTGTTACTAGGATAAGTTATGGTAGAAAGTTGTGGCAGGATAGGATGTTTGCACGTAATGTTAGTTACCTATTTTATAGGTTTTATTCCTACATTGTTGGTAGTCAGGAGAGTCCATTATAAAGTTGATTGTAACGTTTTTTGATCCATTAATGAAGAATTTTTCCTAGAAATTGTGTTTTTGCACGAAGCAGGACCGATCCTTCCCTCGAAGTGGATCAAGAGGCTGATCTTTCCTCTAAGATCAAATCTGTTGCGACCCGACTCAGGTTCGTAACGGTTACGGTTTGAGGCCTTGGCAACCCAATCAGACCCAACCGGAAGCCAACCTTCATCCTTTAATTTTATCCTGATTTCTTAGGGTTGTTTTTTTTTATTCTATTTTTTTCGTTTGGCACTAGGTTAAATCGAACCCAGCACAACCCAATTTGGAAAAAGCAGGTTAGACGGGTTTGGGTTTGGGATGAGATATTTAGAGGCAAGTTGGGATAGGGTTGACTATCTTCAACCCAAGGCTCGGGTTGGGTCAGGTTAGGGTTGAGGGGATGCTATCTCAGGTTGGGTTGGGGGTTGGCCTGGACCTGATCCAATCTGGCCCGAGTTGCACCCTTAGTAAGCATATCGGAAAATTTAAATAAAACATCATTTGTTTTAGGGAAATGTTATCAGCACTACTTTATTTTGATGAGGGCACTCCTCACTTTATTAAAAGTACGGTATGGCCTACACCATAGGATGATCCAAACGGTCCATTAGATGTGTCACAGTCCAAATAAGATGTGCCCCAAAAATTATTTCCAGAGTTTGATCCTAACCCTCCGATCTATAGAGGGTTAGGATAAACCCTCTAACATTCAGATTGGAGGGTTAGGATGAACCTACTGAAATGATTTTTGGTGCACAACCTATTTAGGCAGTGGCCCATCTAATGGACGGTTTGGATCATCCTATGGTGCAGGTCATACTGTACTTTTAATAAAGTGAGGAGTGCCCTCATCAACATACAGTAGTGCTGATAACATTTCCCTTGTTTTAACAGGTGAACTTCTTTCGGGGTCTATTCCAATTTCAATAAAGCTATTTTAAAACAATTTCTTGAGTAAAACTTTTGCACTGGTAAAATATTTCCAGATAAAGCTTCCAATGACCACTTGTTTTGCGATGTAAAACTCAAAGTCCTCTGAGTCATATATTTCTACGGATATTAAATTGGTGGACTATGATCATCTTCTCTATATAGTTTTTGGACAGTGGCCTATCCACAATGGAGACCACTTAATGAACGGTCTAGATCGTGCTTATGGGTGGGGACTATCAACGGTCGAAATCATGCATATTGGTGGGGCCCACTTAAGAGAGCTAGGTTCTTCATTTGTTCTTTGTCTCAAATGAGGAACAGTTTGCACAAAGAAAATAAGTGGCATATATTCTCCTCTCGGGAAAATGAAAGCATTTATAAAAAACATAGAGAAATCCCTGCAATTTCGAATGAGATTTTAATGGACCATTCATTCAGAAGGAAAGGCTAATATGAAAAAATCAGATTAACGATTTTTTGGCTCCCGAATATCCAACTGACCAATTAATTCCTTGTAACGTACTCTATTTTTTTTTTGACAAATTAGCCAGCAGCCATTGACGTTTTCCCAGAATTTTTCGCAGACCTCCCACTTCACACCTCGGAACGCACTGTTCTTATAGAGAGAAACACGCTTTCACATCTTCTTAACCCGAAATATGGATGAGGAGAGGAAAGGTTCCTTTTTTAGGGTACTCCTGGGAACAGATCCAGTGGAGACGGGGTGGGGCCTGTAGCTCAGAGGATTAGAACACGTGGCTACGAACCACGGTGTCGGGGGTTCGAATCCCTCCTCGCCCTGAATGGCGAGGTTCAAACGAGGAAAGGCTTACGGTGGATACCTAGGCACCCAGAGACGAGGAAGGGCGTAGCAAGCGACGAAATGCTTCGGGGAGTTGAAAATAAGCATAGATCCGAAGATTCCCGAATAGGTCAACCTTTCGAACTGCTGCTGAATCCATGGGCAGGCAAGAGACATCCTGGCGAACTGAAACATCTTAGTAGCCAGAGGAAAAGAAAGCAAAATAGATTATCTCTATTGACCTTAACAAAGGTAACAAAGTACAAAAATAAAGGTCAAAATGACCCATTACAAGTTCAAAAGTTGTCTTAAAATTTTATTTCAGGGCATCTTAGAAAAGAATAATTTTTTAATTCAGACTAGATCACTATAACCATATTCTATTCAAAATCAGAAATTCAATAGTTAGTCGTTCAAAGGTGCACAAAGAAAAATTTTACGTAGTTGAGAAGGCCTAAGCCTTATTAAATACCAATAGGATCAGACTGGAAATGGGTAAAATTGATACCTTCTGTACATCAACAGTAAATGCTCATTTTTCTCATACACGGATTAAGCAAAATGATAAGAAAAAGAGAGAATGATGTTAATGAGGATAAAATAAATCTTCTATGTTGATTTTTCTATGTTTTATATCTTAGGTACAACGTGTATTTATACACAAAGAATGTTACAGCAGAATTATTCTAAAGGCTTCCATCGAATCATGGTGATTCATTTGTTTCTATCTATTTAGAGAAGACATTCCATCTATGTGCAGGAAACCTTCCAGAGACGTCCATAAATCTTGAGATAAATCCAATCTCCAAGATTGCATATCATCTTTGTGTAGAAACTGTTCTAGAGTATTCCACAGATTTTAGGCAACTGCCATATATGTGTTCCTGCTGTCTTGGATATTCCCAACACAAAATAAGAACATTGAATAGACAATCAAATAATAATAAAAAAAAAAGAGTAGCAGAAATCATCGGAATTGCATTTCACAGGACAAGGAGCAGTTATGTCCAATTGAGACTTAGTCGGATATGACAGAAAAAATGAAGCAAAACAAGATGTAGTTTTCAAAACATGAATAAAGTCCAGGAATTGCAGAAAAAGATAAAGAAGCAAAAACCATCTTTATTTCACTTGATGCAGAGAAAACCGTAGCATATCCCTAATGAAAAGAGAGACAGAAAAAACCATAGATGGGTGTTAAACTACCAGTTACTCCAAAAGCTTACTCTCTGTTGGAGAAGGCGTTCTTTAATCTTTTATACTTTAACACTCCCCCTCACGTATGGCACCTCTTTCTAGGGTTGGCCTACACATGGCACATGTGGCCCCTCTTTTGGGTTTGTCCATTGCATGTGGATTTTTGCTATCCGGAGGTTTGAACTTAGGACCTTTGCTCTGATACTATGTTAAACTACCAGTTACTCCAAAAGCTTAAGCTATTGGAGAAGGGCAGAAGGCGTTATTTAATCTTTTATACTTTAACAATGGGAAGAAAAAAAATCAAAGAACCAAAAGAGAGAAGAAGAAGGGCATTTGGATGATTCCATTTTGAGATGTATGAGCTTCGACCAAAAGCAGTATGAGGTTCGGAAAATAACCCTTGACCGTAAAGTTGGTCCTTTCATGAAATTGAATTCAGTGGCCAAGTCAGAAAAAAAATGTTTCTACGACGTCTAGAATGCACCTGAGTTTGCATGACAGTGTAAAAAAAATACAGACCTATTTCTTCGATTGGAACGGGCCCTTGAGAAAAAATGAAGGGGAAAGTGGGCAGAAGGTAGGATTCGACAGTGGTTTTTGCCAGGAATTCGAAGTTGAACTCAATGTGATTTGGTCCATTCGATCACATTTGTACTATTCACAAGGTTAATATCCTATAAGGCAAGGAAGAGTTAACGAAACCATTGCAACTCAATGAAGCAGACAAAATAGAAAATTGGTTGCTCCTATGCAACCATTCAGCTGAAGGAAATCCCATGCATTTCTTACATAAAAGAAGCCTTGATGTTGCAAATTCAGTTCAAAGTTTCAATGCTAAAGGATTAACAATCAACAGATTAATGCATCCCAGTTCATTTCAAGGATGAAAGTTGTGTTTTTCGTTCACAGAATAACAATAAACAAGCAATAAAAAGAGAAGGTTATGTACTGATACAAACATAACATACCACTACTTAGTTCTCAGCAACAAAACTCTCTCCCTCCTGGAAAGCTTTTTGGAATTATATCTCCCCAATTTCTAGTAGGAACTATGACCAACAAGGGAAAGGCCAGTTTACAGCTATGACTAAAAGAATGAGAAGTCAGGATAATTTGCACGGAAGCTCAACCCTTAGGAAGCAAACTCCCTCTCAGATTCCGGATAGGCTATATTACGTGTTTGCCTTGCAAAAAGAGCTCGATTTATACAATAAGAACAGGAAAGCTAAAAGCTCTTAAATGTAATAGAAATGTAACCAAAGAGATTATAGACTTCAAAGTCCAACCAAATACATTTTCACTTTCAACATGAGAAATCACACTGGGTCAATCTGGATAAACCAAATTTGAATGAAAATTTCAAATTCCCAAGGGGCAGAGATATGAATATAGCTTCAACTCTAAGAATAATGAATCACGTCTACATAGGAAAAAAATACACCAACTAATCTCGATCAAGAAAATCGATACCATCAAAGATGTTCTTCAAAGAGAAAAAATATGACAAAATAGCAGATAGCCTGACAAAAATACCAGGAATTGAGGGACACTTTTTAGTCTGGGTACATTCTGCCCATCTATGTGAATCTGTAATCTCTTATTTATACTCTGAATATAGTCTTCTTCAAAAAATAAAACAAATCATTGGAAGGCTATTGGCATTTGAAAAGCTCCTGAATATATGAATGAGAGTAAACACAATCTACCCATTTACAAATCCCATCCAGATAGCATGATAGCATAAACCACGCATTCTTCATATGCTTCCCAGACTGGAATTGGAGATCTATTCAGTATAGGTTTCAGCAAAGAAGAAGACCCTCAAATATCATTATCTATGAAAGAAACTGGTTCTTATGTCTTTTTCATGGGAGTGGTAACATTTCCACAGCTATGAAATTGGCTTTCGTTTGAAATATATTTCATCTTTGGAATGAAAGGGTCTGTCAGATTGTTAGAAATGAATCTAAGCACAAGTGAGTTGTGTTGAAGAACATTCTTTTTTATCTCTATTATAGAAATCCTAGCTCCAGGTCAAGCTCTGTGCTTTTACCAATATGTTTCTCTTCAAATCCCAAAAGAAATGTTCCTATTCTCCTTAAATTTTGCTTCTGTACACCGATATATCACTTAAACAAGGGGCCGATTCCGGATCGCACAAAATATAATGGACCCAAACCGGGTTGAATTCAAGACATCCAACTCAACACTAGTTAATGGTAGCCGTCCTACCATTGGCTAGTGTGGCTTTATAGCCAGTGTCAAACCCTCAATCAGTGTTAGCTTGAGAAGCTGTTTTGAATCTTGTGATTGGCCGCTGATGAGAAAACAAAGGTTGGGCTTCATTGAACTACTAAATTTGAATTCATCCTCAACCTCCGTAGAAGGGAAAAAAGCCCTTTCACTGCCACTATTGACTTTATACAAGAATAATGATCAGTACCAATCCCTACAAATTCAAGTCCACAACCTTCTTCCAAGTTCCATATCACAATCCAAACCAAACTCCCCCCACAAAGATCCTTTGGTGGGAGAGTACAACAAAACCTTATGCTGCTGAAAATTGGAAATCAAACTTTCGATCGCCATCTTTTTCACTGGCTGTGTAGCGAAGCCAGTAAGAAGGGGGCAAAAGAGCGGCCGGGGAGGGGGGGGGGAGGATAATGGGGACGAATCCCCTAACTAACATACTAAAATTTGAGTTTTTATTTCTACATACAAGCATCTGTTTTTCAAAGTATATAGTGGAGCCCACATTGTTTGAAGTTCAAAACCATTCACTTGTTGGCCCCCAACATAAATACGACATACCTCGAAATCATCTCCATACAAAGTCCATAAAATTATCTAGAAAAATCAGAATATTTGACGGAAAAATAGGAGATCCTTTTGAACAGCCTGTTAGAACAGGTAAGTCCTATACCCTAAAATCCATGGGACGCTTCAATGGATACCATGCACTTGTTACAAAAACAACCCCTATTATTATGATATTAAGATCAAATTGGATACCAGAAGTAGATTATGGATTTAATCCATTCTCTACTATGTCACAAATATCGTTCTCAGGAATTTCTCGGCAAGGGAAAATCCCAGGATATATTATTTTATTTATTTATTTATTTATTTGGGCAGGGGGGTGGTTTGTATTCGGGAAAAGTGATAAAAATAAAATTATTAAAAATGCATAAATATATAAAATTTAAGGGGAAAATATAAAATAAAATATCGTAAAAATATCGTGATATTATCATGAATTTTTATGATAATATAAAATTATCGCTATATTTTTAAAATCTTGGAATAATTTCGGGATTTTGTCATTTTATCAAAATGCCGCAGTAAAAACGCAATACAACGCAACTTAATTAATCCGCAATAAAAACTCAATATTATGAAAATATCTGAGACATTTGTGACATAGTTCTCTATCAATGATATTGACAGAATAATAAGGAGTACAATTTACTTTGATTTAGGGCAAAGCCTATTTACGTTGAGGCCCAACAAATGAATGGGTTGGATCTTCAAACAAGGTGGGAAATACACGCCTATGCACAAACACCATATAAATACTGCAAATTCGCAGGCTCTGTTTCTTTGGATAGGTGTAAAACAAAATTTACTTTCATTTTAAGTAAGAAAATGGATTTAAAATTTGCTTTACACCCATTTTATGTCAAAAGAATCCGAGCCTTAAAATATGCAGACACCATCTGTAAAGGTTTCTATAATGTACAATCCTTCTATAGATCGGAACATCTGATGGAGATCATAATCAAGGCAAAGCTTATTTACAATTAAGGCCAAGCTTATTTACAATTAAGGCCCAACAAATGAACGGTTTGGATCTTTAAACACCGGAAGACCACTTCTCCGGCGACAAAAAACTTGGTAGCCCCACATAGTTCAGCGGTTTGTTAAAACTATGCTATAAAGCCCCCAAATCGCTTTGGATCACACTCTAAACACTACTTTTACTCTTAAGGAAATTAGAGATTCATCTTTAATTGACCATAATTATAATTTGGATTTGACAATTGGGTTTTCTCTTTTCGGACTTTATTACAATTTCTAAACTTTTCTGTATAGACTGGTGCCATGGGAAGATCTTGTGGTGTTTGAAATTTAAAAAAGAAGTGAGGGTAGGGCTTTTACCTGACCTAATTACATTGAGCTTTGTGACTACCTTTCCAATGTCAGTCTAAGGGTGCAACTCGGGTCGGGTTGGGTCCGACCCGAGTAACCCTTTTTTCCAACCCGAATCCGACCTTACCCGAGTTCAACCAGATCGACCCAACCCGACTTTATAAGCTTACAAAAAGAAATTTCAATAAAAAAAAGTCTGCTTTCACTCAGGTTGGGTTGCCAAAACCCTCAACCTGAACCCGACCCAAACTCAACCCGGGTTGGGAAAAGTAAACCTGAACCCAATCCGAGTTGCACCCCTAAGTGTTTTGGTGATTGGGCCCATTACTATGGTGGGCGAATGGGTGTCAATAGCCTAACGAATACTGGGGTTAGGATGTTTAGGCCCTATTTATTTTGGATTTTGAGAACTGGTTGTGTCTCTTATACGGATTATTGGACTCAAGAAAGGCTGAGATTATGATAACTGATGGTGAACCCTGAGACCGATTATTGGACTCAAAATTAATGTAATTCACTAATTTGTGTCCAATAATCAGTTTGATGGCTCACCATGGGTTGGCATAATCTTAATCGAACAGGATCTAATGAGTTTTTAACAAAAAGGAATGCGCTACTTTGCTTTATTTGAATAAGGTTTTGCACTCGTTAAGGTGCATTGGAAATGACATTTTACACATCTTTTGATAATAAATTCACAGAATATGAGTATTTTTATCGAACAATGTGAAAAATTGATTGTCCCTAGAAAAAAGTATTCGAACATTGCAAATGAACAGTTTTGATCCTCTACACATTGCAAATGTTACATAGGTTTCTATAATGTTACACCCTTCTACACATTGCATATGAACAGTTTTGATCTTAAGACAACTTGAGAACCACTATATTTATAAAAAAATACGTACACCTATGCACAGACGCCGAATAAATGATATACATTCACTCATGCTCCATTTCTTCCAATGTAAAAATGAAAATAAAACAAAATTTCCACCCATTTTTTAACTTAAAAATAGGAGTAAAAATTGTTTTACGGCCCATTTTGGCACTCTTTTCATTCCTAGCGTAAAACACCGAGTTTGGTGGCACAGGTGACTATGTTCAAGGATCTATTTGATTAGGGGTTAAATTAATGTGGACAGAACTAACACCAGAATAACGTTTTATTCATCATTTGTTAAAAATCTATTCGAACAAAAGTTATCCCAAAATAAGATTTAAAGTTCAACCTGAAAAAGTAGGGTAAATGCAACTCTAGGTGAGAGGTGGGATTTCTGTTGCTTTGGTTCAGATTTCCCAAGATAACTATCGTATCCCTTATTTTTAATCCTCTTATCATCCTCAAGTTTGGTGCAGAAATTTCATGGGCGAAAAAGGTAAGAAATTTCATGGGTGAAACACTTTTCTTTTCCAAACTTTTCCAGAGAAAATTCTTGCAATCCAAAGAGGATCTCAGGAAGCAAACTCCCTCTCAGATTCCGGCTAGGATATATTTGGTGTTTGCCTTGCAAAAAGAGCTCGATTTATAAAATAAGAATAGGAAAGCTAAAGTCTCTTCAATGCAGTAGAAATGCAACCAAAGAGCTTGTTGGGGTTCCACGCAAAAGCAAATAGTCCCACATCGGGTAAATAAAGTAGATGGGGATGGGTTATAACGGAATGGGCACCCTCCCTCTAACAGCTAGCTTTTAGGGGCGATTTCCACCCTGTTTGATTCCCTACAAATGGTATCAAAGCTCAGGGCATGGTGCCCCGGTTTGCCTCCGAGGGCGGGAATGTCTCTCGGGGAAGACATTGGCTCCTCCTTGTTTGGATTTTTAAAATTCTGCTCTTAATGTAAGACAAGAACAGCCCCCAAATGCTTATAATTTCTGAAAGGTTCAGAGAAGGTGAATGCAGAGAGGGACTTTGCAAGTTTTAAAACACAAATTTTAAGTGAACCAAAGTTCCAAGAGCTTTCCACAAGATAGGCAGCAAACCAGCAAAGACCGCAAAGTTACTGTAACCATTTGAACAACAACATAATTCGGATATGCAATGTTAGGGTGTAATACAGTCTGTAACTCTTGAGCAATATAACAAACAGTTAATAACGTATAGAAATGCTCCCTGAATAGTGTGATCTCTCTAAATTCCAAGCCTCTTTGGCCGCTAACTTTTGTAGGCTCAGATTTTCCACATTAAAACTGACCTGCACCTTAATCCTTTACCAAAAATTCAAGTAACATAAAATCCACATAACAGAGCCTTCTTATTAATAAAAAGCAACATCAAATGCCAAACATAAGCTTCCTCTCAAATTCCAGAGGAAGAGATGAATACAGGTTTCAGGCTGTTCATTTCCTCATGCCTTGCTTAAAACTCCCCGTTCCAGTTATAAATCTCCACAGAATGAGGCTCACAAACTGAAATTAAAAGAAAATTCTCCAAGCTTGAAGGAAAATGGGAAGGACTTTCCAGATCTAGCTTCCAAATAAGAGATCAAAAGCCACATTGTAATTGATCTAGCAAGACTTGAGCAATACTTGCATGGAACCTTGGGGACAAAAATGGTATGCAATTGTAGGATCTTAAGAATGCTTACCAGTCATCCAATAGAAGAGAATTTTGAGGCAAAATCCTTGAGGAAACACTTCTAGTAAAAATCTCTTGCATGAGGAATAAGAGCAGAAATCTGCTTCTTTTCTTGATGGATCTTGATCCACGCTTCCAAAGGATTTTGGCGCAGACACACCACGGCTAAGATTTAGGAGATAGTCCTTGCAAATCAAGGATGAAGAAGGTGAAGAGGAGATGGAGCTTGAAAATCCCCTCCTTCCTTGCTTGCTAGAAAATCACAGAGAAATTCCTAAAGAAGAGAGAATTTCCCACCAAAACCCTCTTATTCCAATTCTCCAAAGTTTCAAATTACAAATTTAAAATGACAGCCAATTGGCTTTTATAGCCCGTTACAACTCTAAATAAATAATAGAGCCCACATTGTTTGAAGTTCAAAACCATTCATTTGTTGTGCCCCAACATAAATACGGCATACCTGGAAATCATCACCATGCAATTATCCTGAACCTCCAATCTGTAGAGGTTTCTATTATGTACCATCCTTTCTTCAATGTACCATCTCTTGTGGAGACCATAAAATGAATGGTACAATTCACAGGCTCTTTTTCTTCGGACGTAAAATGGGCGTAAAACAAAATATACTTCCATTACGTCAAAAGAAACCCAGCCATAAAATATGCAGACACCGTATCTCTAGAGGTTTCTAATGTACCAATCTTCTACAGATGGGAGCATCTTATGGAGATCATATTCCGCGCAAAGCCTAATTACAATTGATGCCCGACAAATGAACGGTTTGGATCTTCAAACAACGTGGGACCAATTAGCCAGTGATGCCGTCGGCTGGTGGTGACAACTAGGGGTGTAAACGAGCCGAGCTTGGCCAGGCTCGGCTCGTTAAGCTCAAAAGCCAGGCTCAGCTCGGGCTTGGGCTCGGCTCGGTCAGGCTCGGCCAGGCTCGCGAGCGGCTCACAAGCCTTATCGAGCTCGAATTATATTAATTTTACACCCCTCATTTTCCCTGGACAGCCCTATCTAGTGTTTTTTTACTACTCTTTTTACACTAGGTGGGTGGTCCAAGTAACAAATGGGGTTCCAAAAAAGAAGTGACATATTTTGCCTCCCCCTTTCACTCCCTAGACAACCCTTTTAGTGTATATATTAATATATAATATATATATTTAAACATATTAAATTCTTAACGAGCCTTAACGAGCCGAGCCGAGCCGAGCCTGGCCTAACTCGGGCTCGGCTCGGCTTGTTAAGGATTCGAGCCGAGCTTTTTTCGAGCCGAGCTCGAGCGAGCTTCCGAGCCCGATCCAAAATTGACACCCTTAGTGACAACAAACTTGGTACGCCCCACAGTTCAGTGGGCTGATGACAAAAACTTGGTAGGCCGACAGTTCAGCAGCCAGGAAAAACTATGCAATACCCCCAAATAGCTTTGGATCACACTCTAAACACTACTTTTCCACAAAGGAAATTAGGGATTCATTTTGATTGACAGTGATTAGAGTTTGGATTTGACAATTCTTTTAATTTGGGTTTTATCTTTTTGGACTTTATTATAATTTTCTGAACTTTTCCCTATAGACTGCTGCGGTGGGAGGATCTCGTGGTGTTTGGGAACTCGTCAAAAAACCAAAAAATACTACAAGAAAAAACATTGTCACCTGCCATGGATGGTTAACTTCCTGCAACTGGATGAATTAGCACGAGGTTGCAGGCAAACAACCAAAACTAGTTAGGTCCTAAAATAGTTCGGGTGCCAATTGCCAAAAAAACTATGCTACAAAACTCCCAAATTTTCTTGGAACACTACTTCCGCTTTGTCAGAGAAAGTGTTGGAATTTTACAAGCTTGGTCAAGTCATCAACGACCATAGAGAGAAGACAAGTCTTCCAATCTTTGCCACCACAACTCTTTCCTTCATTTTTTGAGTGGTAACCGTAAAAGTATATTAACAGCAGAAAACTAATAATAGAGACGAGGGACAAGGCGTCCCCAACAATGAAAAACAATAGCTATGATTTGTGGACACAGACACGAGTGTGGCGTGTCGACACGGACACGGAGTGTCAGACACAGCAAACTCCCCGAATTTAGAAACGGTGGCACGGCTAAAATAGAAAATATATATAATCATAATTTGTCGATATGGATACTTACATACACAATACATACATGGCAGCATCTAAAAATCTTGAAATGGTGACACATACATACACAAAATTATTGATTATTACACAAATATGTGTCCACACGTCCACATTAACTCTAACACTCCTAGCAATATATTTAAAAGTGTCCAAAGGAGTGTCGACATGATTGGACACGCGTGTCGTGTCGGACACGGCAAGACATGTGTGTCAGCAATAAATTCAAAGTGTCGGCGAAATCATAGAACAATAGCAAAACAACCTAGCACAAGGCCACGGATTACACCACTACAACCTTAAGATCCATATGTGGTCCTTTTCTAATCCATCTTTCGCCAATCTGGCGGTCATAGAATTAGCTGACCGCTCGATATGATTAAATTTTGGCTGTGCACTATCCGACAAAGATCGTGAATCTCCATAATATTACTAGACTAATTTCACAGTCCAAGAGCCTTAGAAGGTGCCCATGCAAGAGCATTCGAAGAGTCGCCTTCGATAATCAAGGGGCTTGAACTTACTTTTTGCAAACCATTTGAGGCAGCAAAGGAGGGCTTTGGCATCCACCTCATTTGGTTCACAAATCCCTGCTGGACCCGAGAAGGATTGTGTTCTTTTCTTCATCTTTTGATGTTCCCATTTTATCTTCTTGGAACTTTGTTCGAGGAAACATTTTGACAAGTCTAATGTTTTCACACTTGTAACATTTGATGTTCTTAGCATCATATCATGTAACTTCTCATCAACTTTAGAATCATTTTTGAAAAATTCTTTCCTACATTACAAAACTTTTGATTTGCATTTTCTTTCTCCAATCTAGATTACGGCCATTATTTGATTATTGGAAAAGAAGGCTTCATCTTTCTCGAAAATTAAAACATCGACCATTTGCATCGCCAAGGCTTCATGATTTGATAAACGATTCTCAAACTCTACAAGCGGTTTGTGTTGCCCACACATGAAGAGAAATAACAAAAGGAATATTCTTATTTTAAAGGCCATGGATTAGATATCTTTTCAACCTGGCCTTGCAAATTGCTTCATCCAGATCTAAACTTGAAACTTCAACACAAATAATCTTAAATTTTGAAAAATAATGGGCTATAATCCTCTTACCTTGAGAAATAGAGGCAAGCTCCTTTTCAATCATTTAAAGTCTATTCTTCGGTTAAAGATCTTGTCAATCTCTCACACCTCCTTTGGTGACTCGATATTTTACATATGATCAATCAAATCTTTCTGAATTGATCCCCTAAAAGAATAAAGAGCCTTACCACATCTTATCCTCCATTGATTCCTTGACTCGGCATTCTCAAGTACGCCGGCCTCCATGTCATCTCCGGTAACAATTTCCTATAGATGTTGCCCTTGAAGTTAATAAACCTCCACACAGAACTTCCAATATAGGTAGTTGGAGTTTCTTAGCTTCTCCATGCTGAAATGACTCAACCTTCCGCTCATGTCTATACTTGGCAACTCCAATCGCCACAAACTACTTTCTCTTAGTTCTTTGCTTTTTCAAGAACCAAGTTGCTTCTTCACCAAGCAAGTCTACACCCCACTAACTGGAATAGCTCAGATAACATATAAAGATATTCAAACTCTCTAAATGCCTAAGACCGAAGAAGACAAAGACCCAAAACCAAAAGAACATGATTAAGAGCATACACGATAGAGAAATCCAACAAGAACATTAAAATCAAGAAAGAATACACTTTAGAGCTCAAATTTTCTTCTCACACGGGGAAGGACCCTGTAGGTATATATAGACCTTAGGAAGGCTCCAGACGAATTCTAGATCATCTACACTTCATTGGAATGGAATTTTCTAAAGAACCACATGTACATGCTGGATTCTACACACTTCTTCTCTAGAAATTTCAAGCAAATGGCAATTTTGCCCATTCCCTAAAGAGTAATTACTTACAAATGTACCCTATGGCACATGACCAAAATACCAATGTATATAAATTAATAAACAAATGTAAATCTTATTCAAGCAAGCACGACATATCAAAACTTTCATCTCAACCCACCTAATTAGCAAACCAATTGGATCCAACCTGAGAATTTGAGCATAATTGTTCCATAATATTTGAATCATTCTCAGAACCTACAAGTCCCCAGACAATTCAAATAGATACTTCCTCAATGAGGGTGAGAATTCATTAAACTTTAGATGAAAAGCAAAGTATCAAGCTGCAAACCATCCATCCTATTCCACCATAGATATGGCATCACCTGCACACTCATCTAAGATCCTAACATTCAAGCACGAGTAAGGATTTAAATTTGTCCATAAAGCTGAGAAAGGATAATTTGAACTTCCACCTAGCTCATCATTGATATCACCCGGTCCAATTCATTCTTCAATAGGAAAGAAGAAACCATTCACAATCATATCATGTGGTTACAATGTCACCATACAACTTTTATGGTGCTTCTGAATTGTCCTCGTTGATGTAGAAAGGAAATGAAAGCTATTAAAATTCTATCTTCTCAGTTATGGAAGATTATGAAGTTCGCATTACTAAAGAAAAGGCTATCAAAAGAAAAAAAACACAACCAGATTCAAAGTTTTCAATCGTATTCGAGCAACCTACTTTCAATCAGCAATTTAGAAGACCATCACTTGGGTGTCCGACATTCATGAGATCTAGATGTTGAAGCCGCGGTTGATCCAGAGAGTCGCCATAAAGAGATGGGCAAAGCAAATATCAGCTTTTTCATTCGATCATTGGCCCTGCAAATAGACAATCTAAAAAGGCTTGAGAGGAAAACAAGTTAGAACCCGCATTCAATAAAATGGGCATGAATAAAACCAGACAATACACAATGTTAAGTGCCAGATTAAAGTCCAGATCATCATACACAATGTTAGGTGCACTATCCTTTTGTTTCAACAAATAATTTCATGTGAGAAGCTAGAACATGATTTCCAGATCACTTCTGCAGTGTTAAGTGCAATATCTTTTTCCTTCAACAAATAAAATAACCTCACCCGGTCAGTGTGTAATTTCAGGCAGAAAGCTACAAATCATGTTTTCCAGCATAAACACCTCTCATTTTTGCACGAAATTGGGAATCTCTCTTCAAGCCCTAATTCGTTTCCCATTAAGGGAAATGATATACTCATACACCCCCTCAATTTCCTTGGGACAGCCACCTCCTAATGCATTTATAACAGCTCCTTTACTCTACAGGGGGTTGTCCAAGTAAAAACATGGGGCAGAGACTCCCTTCTCTCAACATGATCTCAACCTTCTAATTTGATCCAATGACCATTAAGGGTTGCTTGCAACAAAAGTCATATGAGAATTACAAAATCACCCTCATAAAGATAGCAAATCCCCCCTTTAAGCCTTGAACAAGGAAAATGATATTAACACACCAAATTGTGATAATTGTACTAGCTCGACCCATCTTAATCTCCATTTCTTGTTTGATTCACTTGAAAATTTGCGAGCATACTCTTGGAAATATTAACCATTTTTTTGGGAACTTTGTACCTATGGGTAGGTACAATGGACTGGTAAAATCCGAGTTCTCTTTGTATTTAGGGCTCGCTTCTTCTGGAATTTCAATTTCAAGGTTTCATCTCAACTTCGGGATCTCATAGCTGGCTTCAAAGACCTGTCCAACTTTGGGACCTTATTCGATTTCAAAATTTTATTCGGCTTTGAGGAAAATGCTCAGGTCAAAATGGGGTGTCTACAGATCTATAATGAATTTTACTAGATATTCACATCATACACATATTAACACATATTTTTGAATTCCAATGCCTAAAACATCAGATCTAAAGGTTTTCACAAAAATCATCCAAGAATTCAACATTTTAACCTAAATTTTCAGATGAAATCCTAAAATTAGTATAACTTCTTCATTTTTTGGCCACTTTTGGGCAAGTATATGCCAAATCGAATATCTCAACGAGCTCTACATCTCTTCGAGAGAAATTTTCCCAAATTCTGACCAAAAATTGCTGAAAAATGGTAAAAACGAGGCTGGACAGTACTTAGTTTTTCCATTTTCACATCGAAATTCAACTAGAACTCAAAATTTGAGGTGAATTGCTTTAAATCTTTATATGAGATATGTTTTTAAACATATTTTGGTAGATTTTAGCCCTATGTTGCTGGATCAAACAATTTTTAGGCATTTTCCACTTAGATTTTCTATTTTAAGCTAGATTTTCAAAAAAAATCAAAATCTACTAACCTTTGATGCAAAAAACCAAAATCTCCATCTTTTGATGTGAATTTCATAAACCTTGAGTTTCTCCTTTGATTTCCTCCCTTGCTAGCTCTTTTTATTTTTTTTCTTCTTTTTCTCTCTTTTCCTCACTTTCTCTCTCTAGAATTCTCTCTCTCTGTAGAATCTTCTCTCTCTCTCTCTCCAGAAAGCTCTCTCTAAAATTATATTACGAACCCTAATTTTTTTCTTTGCAAATGTAGCCCAAATGCTCTATTTATAGAGATTTTCATTAGTTTTCTCCCCTTTAGTTTATAAGACAACTCATTTTCAAAAATTTTGCTTTGGTTTCAGTTGCAAAAGGGTGACCATTTGAAAAAAGCTTAATGAAAAATTAACAAAAAGAAATATTTCGCCTCTTAAGTTACCTTCGACAACCCCCTTCTCATGTATATTTTGTGTTATAACTTTAAAAAAAGAATAATTTCAAGTAAAACTTTTCATGAGCCACATTACAGGGATAATGTACCCCCCTTTCTGCCCTAGTGTAAAAATTGGCTGACTCACAGGATATTTCACTCCCCATTTGCGCTCTCTAACTCGGCTCGTTTTATTAGGCAATTATTGGCGGATTTTGATGAAATTTTACGAGGTTCTAATTGCGATCCTACACTACTCTAGTGACAAATTTGGGACTCTAGTTTACCTATTTAGCAAGATTTTTTCAATAAAACATGGTTATTTAGGGTTCGGTCAAAATGGGGTGTCTATAATATGATAATGATAGAGAGATAGAAATAAAATCAGCCTTGAAGTTTTCATATTACGAAAACAACCATAAACACGCCCAAAATATCAAAATTAAACCTTCATCCATCCGAAATAAAACAAGCAAACATGTTATATCCTAACAGATGATTCATTTGAAAATAGTGCGTCAAGATAAAAAAAAATTTCATCATCTATCGAAGACAATGTCATCAGGAGGCTGACATTGAACACAATCTTCATCATCATTGACTTGATAGGTTCCATCAGCTGAAGTACACCACATATGTGAGAGAGAGAGAATTTAAAATCTCGAAAAGTAGACTCAACTAGGACTTAGGTTGAATCTCAACAGAGTCGCAAATTGTGAAAAACCTATTACTCCAAAGGCTTCAACTGTTAGAGTTGGTGTTATTTAACCATTTATACTTCAAAACTCCCTCTCGTGTGTGGCCATTCTTTATAGGGGAAGTTGGGTATACCATTTCCTCGTCTTGAGCTCATCTTCAGTGGTTTGTTTGTGACGGTGAGGATAGAGGAGAATCAACAACTCTAACTCTAAGTATATGCAATTCATGGCTATGTATAGTTGAAAATTTATGATTTTGAACATGAAGTATACTAAGAAAAAAGAGAAAATGCAATGGAGCCCTCATTGAATTGGAAATGGTTTTTTCTCCCCTTCAAGGATAAATGAAAGCAAAGATTTCGTGAGGTATGCATGAACAAATTTAGAAAGTGGATACGGAACCCATGTCCCCTGATAAGGATAGTGAAACAAATCTTCGAAAGAAATTCTCTCATTAAGGATAAAGGAAAACAAAGATTTTGAGAGGCTCTAGTTTTCTCTATCAGGACATCTATCATGGTTATTACTCCAATTGGGTTACTCGGTTTTAATGCCCCTTATAGGATATTTCACTCCCCTTTTGCGCTCTCTAACTCGGCTCGTCCTATTAGGCAATTCTTGGCGGATTTTGACAAAATTTTACGAGGACTTAATTGGGATCCTACACTACTCTAGGGATAAATTTGGGACTCTAGTTCACATATTTAATAAGATTTTCAATCAAACATGCTTATTTAGAGTTCGGTCAAAATGAGGTGTCTACAATATGATAATGAAAGAGAGACAAAAACAAAACCAGCTTTTATATTTTCATATTACTAAAACAACAATAAACATGCCCAAAATACCAAAATAAAATCTGCATCCATCCGAAATAAAATAAGCACATGTTTGAGCAACAAAACCCCAAACACGTTACATCCTAATAAAGGATTTATTTGAAAATAGTGCCTCAAGATAGCGAAAAACCCCGTCATTTATTAAAGAAAATGTCATTAGGAGCCTAACATTCATCACAATCTTCATCATCTTTTTGGTGTTGGTTTTCCACATATGATGCTTCTTTTCAAACTTGCTTATTCCTTCTCCAGTGGCACTGGAGTGGCTTCCATCCTTCAACTTCGGGTTAAAATTATTAGTGTTCATGTGTAACTTCAGAACCTTATTGTCTTCGAACCGATTACCACAATACGGACATGGGCACTCATATCTTGAGTGCCTAGAGTTGTTGTAATTGTCCAACACTTTTGGGCTCGTAAATGAAGAATTGCACGTGCGGCACTGATATGGGTACTACCCGTTAACCGGATCTTGAGCTATGTAGGGGAAGTTGGGTATGCCCTTTCCTCATCTTGGGCTAATCTTCGGTGTTTTGTTTGTGATGGTAAGGATAGAGGAGGGTCAACAACTTTAACTCTAAGTATATGCAATTCATTACAATGTATAGTTGAAAATTTTTGATTTTGAAAATGAAGTACACTAAGAAAAAAGAAGAAATGCAATGGAGCCTCCATTGCATTGGAAATGATTTTTTTCTCCCCTTCAATGATAAATGAAAGCAAAGATTTCGAAAGGTATGCATGAACAAATTTAGAAAGTGTAAATGGAACCCATGTCCCTTGAAAAGGGAAATAAAACACATCTCTGAAAGAAATTCTCTCCTTAAGGATAAAGGAAAGCAAAGATTTTGAGAGGCTCTAGTTTTCTCTATCATGACATCTGTCATGGTTATTACCCTCTTTGGGTTGCTCGGTTTTAATGCCTCATATAGCGTATTTCATTCTCCTTTCACGCTCTCTAACTCAGCTCGTCTTATTAGGCAATTTTTGGCGGATTTTGACAAAATTTTGCGATAACCTAATGGGGATCGTACACTACTCTAGGGTAAAAATTGGGACCCTAGTTCACCTATTTAATAAGACTTTCAATTAAACATGTTTATTTAGAGTTCGGTCAAAATGTGGTGTCTACAATATGATAATGATCGACAGATAGAAACAAAACCAGCTTTGAAGTTTTCATATTACTAAAACAACCATAAACATGCCTAAAATATCAAAATAAAACCTTCATCCATCCGAAATAAAACAAGCACATGTTGGAGCAACAAAACCCCAAACATGTTATATCCTAATAGATGATTCATTTGAAAATATTGCTTCAAGATAAAAAAAACCCCGTCAATTATCAAAGAATATGTCATCAGGTGGTTGACATTCATCACAATCATCGTCATCGTCTTGATTATCTTTTTGGTGTTGGTGAAATCACTTGAGACACTTCTTTTCAAACATGCTTGTTCCTTCTCTAGTGGCACTTGAGTAGCTTTCGTCCTTCAACTTCGAGTTAAAATTACAAGTTTTCACGTGTAACTTCGGAACCTTGTCGTCTTCGAACCAATTCCCACATTTCGGACATGGGCACTCAAATCTTGGGTGCCTATAGCTGTAGTGCTTGTCTAAAACTTTTGGGCTCTTAAATGAAGAATTGCACATGCGGCACTGATATGGGTACTTCCCGGTGATCAGATCTTGAGCTATGAATGCGAAGTTGGGTATGCCCTTTCCTTGTCTTAGGCTCATCTTCGGTGGTTTGTTTGTGATGGTAAGGATAGAGGAGGATCAGCAACTCTAACTTTAAGTATATGCAATTCATGGCTATGTACAGTTGGAAATTTGTGATTTTGAACATGAAGTACACCAAGAAAAAAGAGGATATGCAATGAAGCCTAAATTGAATTGAAAATGGTTTTTTCCCCCCTTCAAAGATAAATGAAAGCAAAGATTTCAAGAGGTATGCACGAAAAAATTTAGAAAGTGTAGATGGAATCCATGTCCCTTGAGAGGGATAATGAAACACATCTCTGAAAGAAATTTTGCCCTTAAGGATAAAGGAAAGCAAAGATTTTGAGAGGCTCTAGTTTTCTCAATCAAGACATCTGTCATGGTTATCACCCCCTTTGGGTTGGTTGATTTTAATGCCCCTTATAGGATATTTCACTCCCCTTTTGCGCTCTCTACCTCGGCTTGTCTTATTAGGAAATTCTTGGCGAATTTTGACGAAATTTTACAAGGACGTAATTGGGATTCTACACTACTCTAGGGAGAAATTTGGGACTCTAGTTCACATATGTAATAAGATTTTCAATCAAACATGGTTATTTAGGGTTCGGTCAAAATGAGGTGTCTACAATATGATAATGATAGAGAGATAGAAACAAAACCAACCTTGAAGTTTTCATATTACTAAAACAACCATAAACAAGCCCAAAACATCAAAATAAAACCTTCATACATCCAAAATTAAGCAAGCAAATGTTAAAGCAACAAAACCCCAAACATGTTATATCCTAATAAAGGATTCATTTAAAAATATTGTCTCAAGATAAAAAAAAAACCCCGTCATTTATCATAAACAATGTCATTAGGAGGCTGACATCACAATCTTCATCAATGTCTACATCATCTTTTTGGTGTTGTTGAAACCACTTGTAACACTTATTTTCAAACTTGTTTGTTCCTTCTCCAGTAGCACTATTGTGGCTTCCATCCTTCAACTTCGAGTTAAAATTACAAGTTTTCATGTGTAACTTCAGAACCTTGGGGTCTTCGAACCGATTCCCACAATATCGACATGGGCACCCATATCTTGAGTGCCTAGAGCTGTAGTGCTTGTCCAACACTTTTGGGCTCTTAAATGAAGAAGTGCACATGCAGCACAGATATGGGTACTTTTCGGTGACCGGATCTTGAGCTATGTAGGGGAAGTTGGGTATGCCCTTTCCTCGTCTTGGGCTAATTTTCGGTGATTTGTTTGTGATGGTAATGATAGAAGAGGGTCAGCAACTTTAACTCTAAGTATATGCAATTCATTGCAATGTATAGTTGAAAATTTGTGATTTTGAAAATGAAGTACATTAAGAAAAAAGAAGAAATGCAATGGAGCCTCCATTGCATTGGAAATGGTTTTTTTCTCCCCTTCAAAGATAAATGAAAGCAAAGATTTCGAAAGGTATGCATGAACAAATTTAGAAAGTGTAGATGGAACCCATCTCCCTTGAAAAGGGAAATAAAACACATCTCTGAAAGAAATTCTCTCCTTAAGGATAAATGAAAGCAAAGATTTTGAGAGGCTCTAGTTTTCTCTATCATGACATCTGTCATGGTTATTACCCGCTTTGGATTTTTTAGGTTTTAATGCCCCTTATAGGATATTTCACTCCCCTTTTGCGCTTTCTCACTCGGCTCATCTTATTAAGCAATTCGTCGCGGATTTTGACAAAATTTTACAATGACCTAATTTGGATCCTACACTACTCTAGGGACAAATTTGGGACTCTAGTTCACATATTTAATAAGATTTTCAATCAAACATGGTTATTTAGGTTTCGTATTACTAAAATAATAATAAACATGCCCAAAACACCAAAATAAAATCTTCATTCATCCCAAATAAAACAATCACATGTTGGAGCAACAAAACCCCAAACATGTTATATCCTAATACAGGATTCATTTGAAAATATTGCCTCAAAAAAAAACTCGTCATTTATCAAAGACAATGTCATCAGGATGCTGAAATTCATCACAATCATCATAATCGTCTTCATCTACTTTTTGGTGTTGGTTAAACCACTTGAGACGCTTCTTTTCAAACTTGCTTCTTCCTTCTCCAGTGGCACTGGAGTAGCTTCCGTCCTTCAACTTCTGGTTAAAATTACAAGTTTTCATGCATAACTTCATAACCTTGTCGTTTTCGAACCGATTCCCACAATACGGACATGAGCACTCATATCTTGAGTGCCTAGAGCTGTAGTGCTTGTCCAATACTTTTGGGCTCTTAAATGAAGAATTGCACATGCGGCACTGATATGGGTACTTCCCGATGACCAGATCTTGAGCTATGTAGGGGAAGTTGGGTATGCCCATTCCTCGTCTTGGGCTCATCTTCGTTGCTTTGTTTGGGATGGTAAGAATAGAGGAGGATTAGCAACTCTATATCTAAGTATATGCAATTAATGGCTATGTATAGTTGGAAATTTGTGATTTTGAACATGAAGTACACTAAGAAAAAGGAAAAAATGCAATGCTGCCACTATTGCATTGGAAATGGTTTTTTCTCCCCTTCAAAGATAAATTAAAGCAAAGATTTCGAGAGGTATGCATGCACAAATTTAGAAAGTAGAGATATAACCCATGTCCTTTGAGAAGGATAATTAAACACATATTTGAAAGAAATTCTTCCCTTAAGGAGAAAGGAAAGCAAAGATTTTGAGAGGCTCTAGTTTTCTCTATCACGACATCTGTCATTGTTATTACCCCCTTTGGGCTGCTCGGTTTTAATGCCCATTATAAGATATTTCACTCCCTTTTTGCGCTCTCTAACTCGGCTTGTCTTATTAAGCAATTCCTGGCGGATTTTGATGAAATTTTACGAAGCCCTAATTGCGATCCTACCATACTCTAGCGACAAATATGGGACTCTAATTTACCTATTTAATAAGATTTTCAATCAAACATTGTTATTTAGGGTTCTGTCAAAATGGCTTGTCTAGAATATGATAATGATAAAGAGATAGAAACAAACCAACCTTGAAGTTTTCATATTACTAAAACAACCATAAACATGCCAAAAACAACAAAATAAAACCTTCATCCATCCAAAATAAAACAAGCACATGTTAGAGCAACAAAACCCCAAACATGTTATATCCTAATAGATGATTCATTTGAAAATAGTGCCAGAAGATTAAAAAACCCGTAATTTATCGAAGACAATGTCATCAGGAGAGTGACATTCATCACAACCTTCATCATCATCTTCATCATCTTTTTCGTGTTAGTGAAACCACTTGTAATGCTTGTTTTCAAACTTGCTTGTTCATTGCCCAGTGGCACTGGAGTGACTTTTATCTTTGAACTTCGGGTCAAAATTACAAGTTTTCATGTGTAACTTCAGAACCTTGTCGTCTTCGAACCGATTCCCACAATACGGACATTGGCACTCATATCTTGAGTGCCTAGAGCTGTAGTGCTTGTCCAACTCTTTTTTTAAAATGGCAGTGCTTGTCCAACTCTTTTAGGCTCTTAAATGAAGAATTGCACTTGCGGCACTGATATGGGTACTTCCCGGTGACCGCATCTTGAGCTATGAAGGGGAAGTTGGGTATACCCTTTCCTCGTCTTTAACTCATCTTCGGTGGTTGGTTTGTGATGGTAAGGATAGAGGAGGATCAGTAACTCTAACTCTAACTCTAAGTATATGCAATTAAAGGCTATGTATAGTTGGAAATTTGTGATTTTGAACATGAAGTACACTAAGAAAAAAGAGGAAATGCTAAGAAGCCCCCATTGCATTGGAAATGATTTTTTCTCTCCTTCAAACATAAATGAAAGCAAAGATTTCGAGTGGTACGGATGAACAAATTTAGAAAGTGCAGATGGAACCCATGCCTCTTGAGAAGGATAATGAAACACATTTCTAAAAGAAATTCTCTCCTTAAGGTTAAAGGAAAGCAAATATTTTGAGAGGCTCTAGTTTTCTCTATAATGGCATCTGTCATGGTTATTACCCGCTTTGGGTTTTTTCGGTTTTAATGCCCCTTATAGGATATTTCACTCCCCTTTTGCGCTTTCTCACTCGGCTCGTCTTATTAGGCAATTCGTCGCGAATTTTGACAAAATTTTACGATGACCTAATTTGGATCCTACACTACTCTAGGGACAAATTTGGGACTCTAGTTCACATATTTAATAAGATTTTCAATCAAACATGGTTATTTAGGTTTCGTATTACTAAAATAATAATAAACATGCACAAAACACCAAAATAAAATCTTCATCCATCCCAAATAAAACAAGCACATATTAGAGCAATAAAACCCCAAACATGTTATATCATAATACAGGATTCATTTGAAAATATTGCCTCAAAAAAAAACCCGTCATTTATCAAAGACAATTCATCACAATGCTGACATTCATCACAATCATCATCATCGTCTTCATCAACTTTTTGGTGTTAGTTAAACCACTTGAGATGCTTCTTTTCAAACTTGCTTGTTCCATCTCCAGTGGCACTGGAGTAGCTTCCGTCCTTCAACTTCTGATTAAAATTACAAGTTTTCATGCATAACTTCATAACCTTGTCGTTTTCGAACCGATTCCCACAATACGGACATGGGCACTCATATCTTGAGTGCCTAGAGCTGTAGTGCTTGTCCAATACTTTTGGGCTCTTAAATGAAGAATTGCACATACGGCACTGATATGGGTACTACCCGATGACCGGATCTTGAGCTATGTAGGGGAAGTTGGGTATGCCCATTCCTCGTCTTGGGCTCATCTTCGTTGCTTTGTTTGGGATGGTAAGGATAGAGGAGGATTAGCAACTCTATATCTAAGTATATGCAATTAATGGCTATGTATAGTTGGAAATTTGTGATTTTGAACATGAAGTACACTAAGAAAAAATGCAATGGTACCACTATTGCATTGGAAATGATTTTTTCTCCCCTTCAAAGATAAATGAAAGCAAAGATTTCGAGAGGTATGCATGCACAAATTTAGAAAGTAGAGATAGAACCCATGTCCTTTGAGAAGGATAATGAAACACATATTTGAAAGAAATTCTTCCCTTAAGGATAAAGGAAAGCAAAGATTTTGAGAGGCTCTAGTTTTCTCTATCACAACATCTGTCATGGTTATTACCCCCTTTGGGCTGCTCGGTTTTAATGCCCATTATAAGATATTTCACTCCCCTTTTGTGCTCTCTGACTCGGCTTGTCTTATTAGGCGATTCCTGGCGGATTTTGATGAAATTTTACGAAGCCCTAATTGGGATCCTACCATACTCTAGCGACAAATATGGGACTCTAATTTACCTATTTAATAAGATTTTCAATCAAACATTGTTATTTAGGATTCGGTCAAAATGGCTTGTCTAGAATATGATAATGATAGAGAGATAGAAACAAACCAGCCTTGAAGTTTTCATATTACTAAAACAACCATAATCATGCCAAAATAACAAAATAAAATATTCATCCATCCGAAATAAAACAAGCACATGTTAGAGCAACAAAACCCCAAACATGTTATATCCTAATAGAGGATTCATTTGAAAATAGTGCCTCAAGATAAAAAAAAACCCGTCATTTATCGAAGACAATGTGATCAGGAGCCTGACATTCATCACAATCTTCATCATCATCTTCATCATCTTTTTGGTGTTGGTGAAACCACTTGTGATGTTTCTTTCCAAACTTGCTTGTTCATTCTCTAGTGGCACTAGAGTGGTTTTTATCCTTCAACTTCGGGTCAAAATTACAAGTTTTCATGTGTAACTTCAGAACCTTGTCGTCTTCGAACCGATTCCCACAATACGGCCATGGGCACTCATATCTTGAGTGCTTAGAGCTGTAGTGCTTGTCCAACTCTTTTTTTTTAATGGCAGTGCTTGTCTAACTCTTTTAGGCTCTTAAATAAAGAATTGCACTTGCGGCACTGATATGGGTACTTCCCGGTGACCGCATCTTGAGCTATGAAGGGGAAGTTGGGTATACCATTTCCTCGTCTTTAACTCATCTTCGGTGGTTGGTTTGTGATGGTAAGGATAGAGGAGAATCAGTAACTCTAACTCTAAGTATATGCAATTCAAGGCTATGTATAGTTGGAAGTTTGTGATTTTAAACATGAAGTACACTAAGAAAAAAGAAGAAATGCTAAGAAGCCCCCATTGCATTGGAAATGATTTTTTCTCTCCTTCAAAGATAAATGAAAGCAAAGATTTCGAGTGATACGCATGAACAAATTTAGAAAGTGTAGATGGAACCCATGCCTCTTGAGAAGGATAATGAAACACATCTCTGAAAGAAATTCTCCCCTTACGGATAAAGGAAAGCAAAGATTTTGAGAGGCACTAGTTTTCTCTATCAGGACATCTGTCATGGTTATTAGTCCCTTTGGGTTGCTCGGTTTTAACACCCCTTATAAGATATTTCACTCCCCTTTAGCGCTCTCTAACTCGGCTCTTTTTATTAGGCAATTCTTGGTGGATTTTGTCAAAATTTTACGAGAACCTAATTGGGATCCTACACTACTCTAGGGACAAATTTGGGACTCTAGTTCACCTATTTAATAAGATTTTCAATTAAACATGGTTATTTAGGGTTCGGTCAAAATGTGATGTCTACAATATGATAATGGTCGAGAGATAGAAACAAAACCAGCTTTGAAGTTTTCATATTACTAAAACAACCATAAACATGCCTAAAATATCAAAATAAAACCTTCATCCATCCGAAATAAAACAAGCACATGTTGGAGCAACAAAACCCCAAACATGTTATATCCTAATAGAGGATTCATTTGAAAATAGTGCCTCAAGATAAAAACAAACCCGTCATATTTCAAAGACAATGTCATCAGGAGACTGGCATTCATCACAATCTTCATCATCATCTTCATCATCTTTTTGGTGTTGGTGAAACCACTTGGGACGCTTCTTTTCAAACTTGCTTGTTGCTTCTCCAGTGGCACTAGAGTGGCTTCCATCCTTCAATTTCGGGTAAAAATTACAAGTTTTCATGTGTAACTTCAGAACCTTGTTGTCTTCGATCCGATTCCCACAATACGGACATGGGCACTCATATCTTGAGTGCCTAGAGCTGTATGGCTTGTCCAACTCTTTTGGGCTCTTAAATAAAGAACTGCACTTGCAGCACTGTTGTGGGTACTTCCCGTGACCTAATCTTGAGCTATGTAGGGGAAGTTGGGTATTCCCTTTCCTCGTCTTGAGCTCATCTTCAGTGGTTTGTTTGTGATGGTAAGGATAGAGGAGGATCAACAACTCTAACTCTAAGTATATGCAATTCATGGCTATGTATAGTTGGAAATTTATTATTTTGAACATGAAGTACACTAAAAAAAAGGAATTGCAATGAAGCGTCCATTGCATTGGAAATGATTTTTCCTCCCCTTCAAAGATAAATGAAAGCAAAGATTTCGAGAGGTATGCATGAACAAATTTAGAAAGTGGAGATGGAACCCATGTCCCTTGAGAAGGATAATGAAACACATCTATGGAATAAATTCTCCCCTTAAGGATAAAGGAAAGCAAAGATTTTGGGAAGCTCTAGTTTCCTCTATCAAGACATCTGTCATGGTTATTACCCCATTTGGGTTGCTAGGTTTTAATGCCCCTAGTTTAAAAGGATATCAAATTAAGTCTTGCCGACACTACTCAGATCTCAGGATCCTGCCCTGTGTTGAGTTTGCTTCTCCGTCTCATTGATTTCTCTTTTCAAAAGAAGTCACAACCTTTTGCTTTCCAAGTTTTCAGTCCGAAAAACCACTTGTTTCAACTTTTTCTTGCACTACTTGCACTCGAACTTTAGAATTCTTCGAAACTGATGAACTTCTTCCGTATCTCATCAATTCTTTCTTCATGGGAAATCTTTACCTCTGGCTAAATTGTCTCTTCAAGTTTTCAATCCAGTAGACCCCTAACCTTACTTTGCATAAGCCAAACCCATTGGTAATGGACTTAGCAAGAAAATGACTTTATCTAAGCCGCCCTTTCTGGTTTTCAACTTAGCGAGTGTTCAGACTCTCGTTCTTCTCACTTCTTTCTATTTTTGCTTTTGTTTGCCTCGAACCTTTGCTTGTTTCACCAGAAGAACTTTCTCACTAGGCTTTAGTTCAAAGGGGCTGGATACCTAAGGTTAAAATGATTTGGACCGAATCTAGTCTAGCCAGACTGCCTACGTACCCCAAAAATGGAGGATCCGATCCTTGTATTTCGCTTTGGAGTTTAACAAAGAATGGTTTAGCTTAAAAAGAGCATAAGACTCGCATCCTATGCCCGAATTAGGGCCATGAAATGCCAAATCGAAGATCTTGAAAAGCTCTACAACTTTATGTGTATCACTTTTGCGAATTCTAACCGAAATTTAGAGAAAAAGCACAAATTCAAATCTGGACAGCATGTATTTTTGAAGTTTTACAACATTTTACAAGAGCATTTCACATCAAAACCCTTGATCTATCACGGGTTTCACTAGATATTCACAGCACACAATTTACAACAGCATTTCACATCAAAACCCATTGTGGATGAAATGACTATTATGCCCATCTCATTTTGCATGCTTTTTCAGGAATCAAAGGTCTGAGATTTGTCCTCTTTGTGCCAGTGGACGTGATTGGATCCGTTGATCTGATCTATAAGATAAACGGGCTTTAATATGATTCATTTCTGTTCACCTAGTCTGACTTCTTGGAGAGACATTTGAATTTGTAATTTATAATGAAAAAAATGGAGAGCCATTAATGTGCAGTAACTCCTTGCAATGTAGGAAACATACTTTTGACTGTCTTTGTATTATTACGTTTGAAATTCTGATTAGACTAAAATACCCCCAATAGCTCCAAACTTAGAAGGATATTTTTTTAATCTGAGAACTGGTGGGTTTTGTGTTGTGATTATTTG
Source organism: Tasmannia lanceolata (assembly GCF_043159265.1). NCBI lineage: Eukaryota > Viridiplantae > Streptophyta > Magnoliopsida > Canellales > Winteraceae > Tasmannia > Tasmannia lanceolata. The sequence goes on along the minus strand of NW_027518684.1, from coordinate 26,470,858 downwards.
AAACCGCTTTAAATAATAAATCATTGGTTACAATAGTAACTTAGTAAGACATGCAAATTGCAAAGGAAAGTCAGTGGATGGTGGACCCGCCAAGTTGGACTACCTAGAAACTTGATCTATAGTATGTTTTTGGGAAAATTACTAGAACCCGCTGGATAAACTTCAAATATGTACATAATGTGTTTTTGAAGTTTTTCAACATTTTACAATAGCAATTGACATCAAAACCCTAGATCTATAATGAATTTCACTAGATATTTACATCACACACATATTAACACATATATTTTTGAATTACAAAGCTTAAAACATCAGATCCAAAGGTTTTCACAAAAATTATCCAAGAATTCACAATTTTAACCTAAATTTTCAGCTGAAATCTTAAAATTTGTATAACTTCATTTATTGTCCACTTTTGAGCCATTATATGCCAAATCGAAGATCTCAACGAGTTCTACACCTCTGCGGGAGAAATTTTCCTGAATTCTGACAGAAAATTAATGATAAATGGTAAAAACGAGGCTTGACAGCTCTTAGTTTTCCATTTTTCACATCGAAATTAAAGTAGAACTCAAAATTTGAGGTGAATTGCTTTAGATCTTTATATGAGACATGTTTTTAAATAGATTTTAGCCCTACGTTGCTAGATCTAACCATTTTTAGGCATTTTTCACTTAGATTTTCTATTTTAAGCTAGATTTTCAATGAAAACTCAAAATCTACTAACCTTTGATGCAAAAAAACTAAAAACTCTATCTTTTGATATGAATTCCATCAACCTTGAGCTTCTCCTTTGATTTCCTCCCTTGCTAGCTTTTTTTCTTCTTCTTTTTCTTTCTTTTTCTCAGTTTCTCTCTCTGTAATTCTCTCTCTCACTCTCTAGAATCTTCTATCTCTCTCTCTCTCCAGAAAGCTCTCTCTAAAATTAGATTAAGAACCCTAATTTTTTTCTTTACAAATGAGAGCCCAAATGCCCTATTTATATAGATTTCTATTAATTTTCCCCCCTTTAGTTTATAAGACAATCCATTTGGAAAAAAGCTTAATGAAAAATTAACTAAAAGAAAGATTTCGCCCCTTAGGTTACCTTCGACAACCCCCTATTCATGTATATTTTGTGTTTTAACTAAAAAAAATGGGTAATTTCAAGTAAAACATTTCATGGGCGACATTACAGGGTTAATGCACCCCCCTTTCTGCCCTAGTGTAAAAACTAGTTGGCTTACATGATATTTCACTCCACTTTTGCGCTCTCGAACTCGGCTCGTCTTATTAGGCAATTCTTGGCGGATTTTGACGAAATTTTACGAGGACCTAATTGGAATCTTACACTACTCTAGGGGCAAATTTGGGACTCTAGTTCACCTATTTAATAATTTTTTAGTAAAACATGGTTATTTAGGGTTCGGTTAAAATGAGGTATCTACAATATGATAATGATAGAGAGATAGAAACAAAACCAGCCTTGAAGTTTTCATATTACTAAAACAGCCATAAACATGTTCAAAACATCAAAATAAAACCTTCATCCATCCGAAATAAAACAAGCACATGTTGGAGCAACAAAACCCCAAACATGTTATATCCTAACAGAGTGCATTTGAAAATAATGCATCATGATAAAAAAAAACCTCGTCATTTATCGAAGACAATGTCATCAGGAGGCTGACATTCATCACAATCTTCATCATCGTCTTCATCATCTTTTTGGTGTTGGTGAAACCACTTGGAATGCTTCTTTTCAAACTTGCTTGTTCCTTCTCCATTGGAACCGGAGTGGCTTCCATCCTTCAACTTCGGGTTAAAATTACAAGTTTTCATGTGTGACTTCAGAACATTGTCGTCTTCGAACTGATTCCCACAATACGGACATGGGCACTAATATCTTGAGTGCCTAGAGCTGTAGTGCTTGTCCAACACTTTTGGGCTCTTAAATGAAGAATTGCACATGCGGTACTTTTATGGTTATTTCTCGGTGACCGGATCTTGAGCTATGTAGGGGAAGTTGGGTATACCCTTTCTTCGTCTTGGGCTCATCTTCGATGGTTTGTTTGTGATGGTAAGGATAGAGGAGGATCAACAACTCTAACTCTAAGTATATGCAATTCATGACTATGTATAGTTGGAAATTTGTGATTTTGAACATGAAGTACACTAGGAAAAAAGAGGAAATGCAATGGAGCCCCCATTGCATTGGAAATGGTTTTTTCTCCCCTTTAAAGATAAATGAAAGCAAAGATTTCGAGAGGTATGCATGAACAAATTTAGAAACTGGAGACTGAACCCATGTCCTTTGAGAAGGATAATGAAACATATTTCTGAAAGAAATTCTCTCCTTAAGGATAAAGGAAAGCAAAGATTTTGAGAGGCCCTAGTTTTCTCTATCAAGATATCTGTCATGGTTATTACTCCTTTTGGGTTGCTCAAAAGTAAAGATTTTGAGAGACTCTGACTTCTTGGAGAGACAAGTTTGAATTTGTGATTTATAATGAAAAAAATGGAGAGCCATTAATGTGCAGTATCTCCTAGCAATGTAGGAAACTAACTTTTGACTCTCTTGTTATTATTACGTTTGAATTTGTGATTAGACTAAAATACCCCCAATAGCTTCAAACTTGGAAGGGTATTTTTGTAATCTGAGAACTGGTGGGTTTTGAGTTCTAATTATTTGAAACCTCTTTAAATAAAAAATCATTGATTACAATAGTAACTTAGTAAGACATGCAAATTGCAAAGGAAAGTCGGGGGAGGGTGGGCACGCCAAGTTGGACTACCTAGAATCTTGATCTATAGTATGTTTTTGGGAAAATTATTAGAACCCGCTGGATAAACTTCAAATCTGGACAGCATGTGTTTTTGAAGTTTTTCAACATTTTACAATAGCATTTCACATCAAAACCCTAGATTTATAATGAATTTCACTAGATATTCACATCACACACATATTAACACATATATTTTTGAATTTCAAAGCCTAAAACATCAGATCTAAAGGTTTTCAGAAAAATCATCCAAGAATTCACCATTTTAACCTAAATTTTCACCTGAAATCTTAAAATTTGCATAACTTCTTCACTTTTTGGCCAATTTTGGGCCATTATATGCCAAATCGAAGAGCTCAACGAGCTCTACACCTCTTTGCAAATTTTTTTTATGAATTCTAACCGAAAAGTGATGAAAATAGTAAAAACGAGACTGGACAGCACTTAGTTTTTCCATTTTCACATCGAAATTCAACTAGAACTCAAAATCTGACGTTAATTGCTTTAGATCTTTATATGAGACATGTTTTTAAATATATTTTGGTAGACTTTAGCCCTACGTTTCTTGATCTAACCATTTTTAGGCATTTTTCACTTTAATTTTCTATTTTAAGCTAGATTTTCAAAGAAAACTCAAAATCTACTAACCTTTGATGCAAAAAAACCAAAAACTCCATCTTTTGATCTGAATTCCATCAACCTTGAGTTTCTCTATTGATTTCCTCCCTTGCTACCTCTTTTTCTTCTTCTTTTTCTCTCTTTTCCTCACTTTCTATCTTTAGAATTCTCTCTCTCTCTAAAATCTTCTCTCTCTTTCTCCAGAAAGTTCTCTCCCTCACTCTCTCTAAAATTAGATTAAGAACCCTAATTTTTTTTTTTACAAATGAGAGCCTAAATGCTCTATTTATATAGATTTTCATTAATTTTCCTCTCACTAGTTTTAAGACAACCCATTTTCAAAAAATTTGCTTTGGTTTTATTTGCAAAAGGGTAGCCATTTGGAAAAAGCTTAATGAAAAATTAACTAAAAGAAACATTTCGCACCTTAAGTTATCTTCGACAACCCCCTATTCATGTATATTTTGTGTTTTAACTAAAAAAATGAGTAATTTCAAGTAAAACTTTTCATGGGCAACATTACAGGAATAATGCACCCCCCTTTCTGCTCTAGTGTAAAAGCTGGTTGGCTTATAGGATATTTCACTCCCCTTTTGCGCTCCCGAACTCGACTCGTCTTATTAGGCAATTCTTGGCTGATTTTGACAAAATTTTACGAGGACCTAATTGGGATCCTACACTACTCTAGACACAAATTTGGGACTCTAATTCACCTATATAATAAGATTTTCAATCAAACATGGTTATTTAGGGTTCGATCAAAATGGGGTGTCTACGATATGATAATGATAGAGAGATATAACCAAAACCAGCCTTTTAAGTTTTCATATTACTAAAACAACTATAAACATGCCCAAAACATCAAAATAAAACATTCATCCATCCGAAATAAAACAAGCACATGTTGGAGCAACAAAACCCCAAATATGTTATATCCTACCATAGGATTTATTTGAAAATAGTGCGTCAAGATTAAAAAAACCTCGTCATTTATAGAAGACAATGTCATCAGGAGGCTGACATTCATCACAATATTCATCATCGTCTTCATCATCTTTTTGGTGTTGGTGAAACCACTTGAGACGCTTCTTTTCAAACTTGCTTGTTCCTTCTCCAGTGGCACTGGAGTGGCTTCCATCCTTCAACTTCGGGTTAAAATTACAAGATCTCATGTGTGGCTTTAGAACATTGTCGTCTTCGAACCGATTCCCACAATAGGGACATGTGCACTCATATCTTGAGTACCTAGAGCTGTAGTACTTGTCCAACTCTTTTGGGCTCTTAAATGAAGAATTGCACTTGCGGCACTGATATGGGTACTTCCTGGTGACTGGATCTTGAGCTCTATAGGGGAAGTTGGGTGTACCCTTTTCTCGTCTTGGGCTAATCTTCGGTGGTTGGTTTGTGATGATAAGGATAGAGGATGATCAGCAACTCTAACTCTAAGTATATGCAATTCATGGCTATGTATAGTTGGAAATTTATGATTTTGAACATGAAGTACACTAAGAAAAAAGAGAAAATGCAATGGAGCCCCCATTGCGTTGGAAATGGTGTTTTCTTCCCTTCAAAGATAAATGAAAGAAAAGATTTCGAGAGGTATGCATGAACATATTTAAAAAGGAGAGATGGAACCCATGTCTCTTGAGAAGGATAATGAAACGCATCTCTGGAAGAAATTCTCCCCTTAAAGATAAAGGAAAGCAAAGATTTTGAGAGGCTCTAGTTTTCTCTATCAGGACATCTGTCATGGTTATTAACCCCTTTGGGTTGCTCGATTTTAAAGCCCCTAGTTTGAAAGAGTCTTGCCGACACTACTCAGATCTCAGGATCCTGCCCTGTGAAGAGGTTGCTTCTCCGTCTCATTGAATTCTCTCTTTAAAAGAAGTCACAACTTTTGCTTTCCAAGTTTTCAGTGTAAAAGACCCCTTGTTTCAACTTTTGCTTGCACTGCTTGCACTCAAACTTTAGAATTCTTCGTAACTATTGAACTTCTTCTGTATCTCATCAATTCTTTCTTCATGGGAAGTCTTTGCCTCTGGCTAAATTGCCTCTTCAAGTTTTCAATCAAGTAGACCGCTAACCTTACTTTGCATAAGCCAAACACATTGGTAATGGGCTTAGCAAGAAAATGACTTTATCTAAGCCGCCCTTTCGGATTTTAAACCTAGCGGGTCTTCAGACTCTCGTTCTTCTCACTTCTTTCTGTTTTTGCTACTGTTTGCCTCGAACCTTTGCTTGTTTCAGCAGAAGGACTTTCTCGGTGGGCTTGGGTTCAAAGGGGCTGGATACCTTCAAACGATTTGAACCGAATCTAATCTAGCCAGACTACCTACGTACCCAAAAAATGGAGGATCAGATCTGCGTAGTTCGCTTTGGGGTTTAACAAAGAATGGTTTAGTTTAAAAAGAGCATAACACTCGCATTCTTTGCCCAAATTAGGGTCATGAAACACCAAATCGAAGATCTTGAAAAGCTCTACAACTTTTATGTGTATCATTTTTGCAAATTCTAACCAAAATTTAGCAAAAAAGTACAAATTCAAATCTGGATAGCATGTATTTTTAAAGTTTTACAACATATTACAAGAGCATTTCACATCAAAACCCTTGATCTATCATGGATTTCACTAGATATTCACATCACACATTTTACAAGAGCATTTCACATCAAAACCCTTTGTGGATAAAATGACTATTATGCCCATCTCATTTTGCGTGCTTTTTCAGGAATCAAAGGTCTGAGATTTGTTCTCTTTGTGCCAATGGACGTGATCGGATCCGTTGTTCTGATCTACAAGATAAACGGACTTTAATATGATTCATTTCTGTTCACCTACTCTGACTTCTTGGAGAGACACGTTTGAATTTGTGATTTATAATGAAAAAAATGAAGAGCCATTAATGTGCAGTAACTACTTGCAATGTAGGAAACCTACTTTTGACTGTCTTTGTATTGTTACGTTTGAATTTGTGATTAGACATAAATACCCCCAATAGCTCCAAACTTGGAAGGATATTTTTTTAATCTGAGAACTGGTGGGTTTTGCGTTGTGATTATTTGAAACCGCTTTAAATAAAAAATCATTGGTTACAGTAGTAACATAGTAAGACATGCAATTTGCAAAGGAAGGTCGGTGGAGGGTGGGCCCGCCAAGTTGGACTACCCAGAAGCTTAATCTATAGTATTGTGGACGCCGATCCCGAGGACGGTGAGCGAGGGACACGAGATCCCCCGTCAGTCCTCTAAGAACTCCACAATGTGAAGGAGAGCTCTACCAAGGAACTCTCGAAATGATGCCACTTACAGCATGGGTAGCTATATGAATGAGATACCTCTCGATTCAAGGACTAGCCCAGAACCAAGATGTACCTATAACAAAGAAGAGTCGCCATCCAAGGAAGTAGGCCCTGGATCCTATGAAATACTCTGTTACAACGGATAACCAGAGATACAAAAGTTCGTTCCTGATGACGAATGGGGAAGGTGTTAAGCGCCCCCAATTCGACCAAGTGCAAGCACCTGATCTCTTATGCCATTTTTAATTAATTTTGAAGAGTTTTGGGCTAAAATCATGTGAAATGGGAACGAGTATTCCCGAGAAAATGTCTATCTAAGCATGCATGGCCCGGGGATGGACAAAAGAAAATAAACATCCAAATCCTAACTCACCGCATCTAATCCTAACCCATCACATCTAGGAAAGCAGTAACATCCGCACGCACAGCTACAGCTAAGCAGATAATCAAGATAAGATGAATAAATGCTACAACTAAGCAAGTGAGATGACATATAAGCACAGCAGTAAACTACAAAAGCAATAGAATAAACACACTAGCATGCGAGCCTATGTAAGAGATAATGCCAAGAAAATAATAATCAATCTCATGCTAGGAAAGTAAGCAAGCTAACAGTAACACATAAGAAGTCAAAGATAAACATACAATGAGCTAAAAGATACAGGGAAAGAAATGAATCGAAAAATCAATGGTACATGAGGACCAAGAATGCCAGGGAAAAGAAAAGGGAGCTCACGATAGGCTCAGGGAGCGATTCTAATGAATCAAGCTCAGCGATCCTGATCCGCTAAAGATCGGATAAGTCTCACGATCGTCATAGCCTATCGTTGGGCTCAGCGAGGACAATCCCTGTGAAGGGGCCACGCTACGTCGTCGCCTGTCCCAAAACCCGATAAAACGTCGAAAAACCGATAAAACCTGAAAACCATGATCAAAATCGGAAATGAAATGAAAGGAAGGCTCCGAGTGACTTGGTAATCATTCATCCTTGCCCATTTTGATTTTTGGTGTGAAAGGTTTGAAAGATTTTTTAGAAAATATTTGAATGATTTTTTGAAGGGTTTAAATGATTTTATTAAAAAGTTTGACTGAACTTGGAACGAAAATCCCAAGCTGCCTACGTACCCTGTGGAAAGGGATCAAGCCAACGTAGTTCGAAACAGCATTTCGAAATACGCCTTGAGTGTTTTTTTTATGTTTTTTGGATTTTTGTTATTTTATTTTTATGTATTTTTATCCCTTTTGATCGAAAGGGGGTTTTGGCTCAAGAGTTTGCCGTCCGTCATCGCCTAAAACCCGACAAGAGTGTTCCTGTAATCGAGGGAATCCTGAAGCTCGAAAAGGATCCCGAGGAACATAAGGAGAATGACTCTGAATGAAAAAGAAACCCAAGAAAATGTCCCTATAGTCTAAAGAATCTCGAAGCTCGAGTAGGATCCTTAGGAACATGAGGAGAGTAGTCCCGAAAGAAGACAAGGTAGAACCCCTGAATCCTATAAGAAACAAAGGTCCTAAAGAAAGAGAAATCCCTAAACCCCTATGAGAAATCCTAGTATAAGGAGGAGGACAAGGAGGGTAAAGGGGTAAGGATACAAAGGAAACTCCATAGAATTAATCAAAATAGGAAAGACTCTATGGAATCATTAAACATGGCTATGTTGATGTATAGCCCAGAGACAGTGTCAAGGAATGAGGCTTCTTTTTTATACACAACTGGATTTTAATAATTTGAACCAATTGAGATCCAACCCCTTTTAACTCCTACAATTAAACTACACGAAGAAATCTAACAGATTAAGCGATCTCAACCAGCCACAATAACCAAACCAAAATTGCAGACCTACATCATTCTAAACAATATGATTCACCTATTAGATTTGAATTAAAGAGAAAGGAAGAGATTACTTGAGTCTTGGGTCAAATAGATTAGCTTTGGATCTCTAATCTCGATGCTACCCTTGCGGATTGTATCAGCTCTTCCTCCCCCAAGAAAAATTAGAAGCTCTTAATCGATCTCCTCCTTCTTCTTCTTTCTTCTCTGTAACTCATCTACCCTTGAAATTTAAACCAATTCTTCAATTCCCAAACCAATTCTTAAGGAGATGATGGATGTAGAAGAAGGGTGGAAGAGGAAGAGGTAGCTTGGTGGTGGTGGCTATGGAAGATGGTGGCAAGGGGGAGAAAGTTGGCCGGCGAAAATGGTGGCCGATGGAGCTCAAAACCCTTCTCTGCTACTCCCTCTCTTTTCTTGCAGCTGCCCAAAAATGAGGCTCTCCCTTCTTTTTTAGAAAATGGGGGCTCTCCTAAAACCCTAGTCGATGGGCCTCTTATAAGAAAAGAGTGTGCTGATATTAGCACACCCTTGCCTTGATATTTGCACACCCCACTTGCTTTTTGTCTACTTTATTTGCTCGTACACGGGTATTGGTAGTGGCAAACCCCCGCTTCAATAATTGACCCCTCTTCTGCTTAGCGCAATTGATAATGGGACAAACTTGTCTTATCTTTTCCTCCAAATTTTGTTCGATTTTTCTGAAAATTTGCAGGGGTATTCCTTAGAGCAGTAATCATTTTTTGGGAGATTTATATCCACTGAAGGACAAGATGAATTGGATAAAATTTTGGACTTTTCTCGCGTTCGGATTTGGTTTCGGGAATTTCAGGATTGGGATTTTATTCGATTTTGGGAAAAAGGGTCCTGTCAAAATGGGGTGTCTACAAGTATGTTTTTGGGGAAATTACTAGAACCCACTGGATAAACTTCAAATCTGGACAGCATGTATTTTTGAAGTTGTTCAACATATTACAATAGCATTTCACATCAAAACCCTAGATCTATAATGAAATTCACTAGATATTCACATCACACACATATTAACACATATATTTTTGAATTCCAAAGCCTAACACATCAGATCTAAACGTCTTCACAAAAATCATCCAAGAATTCACCATTTTAACCTAAATTTTCAGCTGAAATCTAAAAATTGACATAGCTTCTTCATTTTTTGACCAATTTTGAGCCATTGTATGCCAAATCGAAGATCTCAACGAGCTCTACACCTCCACCTGATAAATTTTCATCCATTCTGACTAGGGGTGTCAATTTTGGCTCGGGCACGGAAGCTCGCTCGAGCTCGGCTCAGTTTGGGCTCGGCTCGAATCCTTAACGAGCCGAGCCGAGCTCGACCAAGCTCGGCTCGGCTCGGCTTGGCTCGTTAAGGCTCGATTTAACAAGAGGGGGGTGAATGTGCACAAAGAGGGTGGCCTGGGGAGAAAAATATAAGGGTAATTTAGGGTTAAAGCCTTATGAGTTATGACCTTATCGCATTCTAACTTTTTCTCTATAGAAAATCAGCCGCATCTTCATTTGGGCGAAAAAACCATCCCACCAGAGATCCGCCTCTTCATCTTCTCCCACCATCCACCGGAGATCCGGCCACCTTCAAGGAATCCCCCTCTCCATCTCCACCTCTTCATCTTTTCCTCCCCATCTAAACCCTAGATCTAACCCTCTCCATCTCGATCATCTTCTTCACATATCTAAACCCATTTTCTCCACTTCTGCACCATCTCTAACTCCGGTGAGCTCCATTAAATCCGGCACCCCATCCATACTCCAACATCTCTCTCTCTCTCTCTCTCTCTCTCTCTCTCTATATATATATCTCCTTTCTCTCTTTGACGGAACCCTAGAAGGAGAAAATATCCGCCCCCCCCGTCAGTGTTCTCCAAATCTTCGCTCCCTGCCGGTGCTCTTCGTCACCTTCTTCTCCTCCTCGCCTCAGATTCGATCATTCGAAGCAAGGTTAGTTATTTTGGTTCATAATTTTTTTTTTCATTTTGAGAATCTTTTTAGGGCTTTTTATGGGTTTTCTATGGGGGGAAATATCACTGCCCTTCTAGGTGGTTTTCTCTTCATTTTGAAGAGAAATTATATGGTGCAAGGACCTACGGTGGAAGTACCAACCTTGATATTTGATCCAACAGCAGCTGCTGTTGGATCAAATATCAAGGGTTAGATTGAGCTTTTGCCAAAAATTGAATTGAATCAACCTAAAACTGAGCCCATTTAAAAGCTCAACCCAAAATTTCAAAAATCAACCCAAGTTGCTGTTGGATCAAATATCATTATATTAAGGCTTTAGGTTGAGCTTTTGCTAAAACTTGAATTGGAATCAACTTGAAACCGAGCCCATTTTATGGTAAAAGCTCAACCCAAATTTTCAAAAATCAACCCAAGTTGTTGTTGGATCAAATATCAAGGGTTTAGGTTCAACATTTGCTAAAAATTGAATTGGAGTCAACCTGAAACCGAGCCCATTTTATTGTAAAAGCTCAACCCAAATTTTCAAAAATCAACCCAAGTTGCACCCCTGAAAATCATATTACCTAAGTATACATCGATTTTTCAAAAGCGGAGATTGCAAAGCCTTCGGAACCCATTAGTTTTTTACAGCCCCAGTTGGCCAATCGAGTTTCATTGGCTAGGGCATTATATTCCTTCTCTTGGTGAATTTGCAGTAGCAAATTGCAGCTATTATGGGAAAAAATCTTTGAAGGAAACATATTATATGTCTTGAAGTTATTATGTCTTTTTTTTAATCAGATGTCTTCTTTTCCATCATCTCAACAATCTGTGAATGAAACTAATCCCCCAAATCCTGAAGAAGTAGTATCTGGTGAGAATGTGAATGAGGATGATAATCTGCAGATTTCTGACTGGGAGAATGAGACGACTCAAGATATTGATACGGATATAGACAAAAATAGGAAAAAAAAATCTAATGTTTGGGTTTATTTTGAGGATACAGAACTTACGGAGAATGGAAAGACGGTTACAAAACATCAATGCAAGGGTTGTCGATCAACATTTACTAAGATGAGAGGTGGTACCACATCTACCCTTAGAGGGCATATGGGTTCATGTAAAGCTTTGAGTTGGAAAAGACCCAAACAATCTACAATTTCTTTTCCACCTGCTGATGGTAGTGGGATTGAATTTGGAGGTTTTGCTATAACTTCCTATGACCAAATGAAGATTAGGGAAATCATTGCCAAGATGATCATTGTGCATGAGTACCAGTTTAAGATGGTTGAACACACATGGTTCAACATCTTATGTAAGTCTTTAAATCCTATTTATGAGAAGATGTCAAGGAACACAATTAAACTAGAGTGCATGAAGGTTTATGAAACTGAGAAGGATAAGTTGAATAAAAATTTCAAGGGTGTTGGTAGAATTTCCCTTACATCCGATTGTTGGACATCAAACCAAACTATTGGATACATGTGTTTAACTGCTCATTTTGTTGATTCGGATTGGAAGTTACAGAGGCGCATCATTAGCTTTTGTGACTTGGAGCCACCCCATTTTGGAGTTGTCATAAGTGATTCCATTTCTGCATGTCTAACAGAGTGGGGAATTCAGGATAAGGTGCAATCCATCATATTGGATAATGCACGGAATAATGATGTGGCTGCCGATCAATTGAAGATCAATTTCCAGTCAAGGAATAAGTTGCACTAAAAGGGAAAGATTTTTCACATTAGATGTTGTGCCCACATTCTTAACTTAATGGTGCAGGATGGTCTTAAGGAAATTGATTCAATCATTCAAAAGATAAGGGAAAGTGTGAAATATTTAAAGAAATCTCCATCTCGTCTTTTCAAGTTTGGGGAAATTGCAGGACAACTGGATGTTCCTACTTGTTGGAACTCTACTTATTTGATGCTTGACCATGCCTTCACATATAAGCATGTTTTTAGTCAATATGCTGCTGGAGATGCAAATTACAAGTGGCTTCCCACTCCACTTGATTGGGGCAACGCAGAACAAATTTGCAAGTTTTTGGGGGTTTTCAATGGAATGACAAAATTATTCTCAGGGACATCTTATCCCACTGCAAATGTTTTTCTTTCTGAAGTGTGGAAAATTAAACAGGAGTTGACTACCCACTTACTTTCTGATGATGAGTATATGGTACAGATGGCAAAGATTATGGGTGAAAATTTTAATAAGTATTGGGGCGATTGCAATTTGTTTATGGCTATTTCCAGCATCCTTGATCCTAGGTACAAGATGAAATTAATTGAGTTTTGTTTCCCCAAAATCTATTCAGTCTTTGATTATGAAACTCACATCAAAATAGTTCGGGACTCGTTGTATGAGTTGTATGATATTTATGTAGTCGAGTATGAGCGCCAATCTACCATTGAACAAAATTCACAATCATTTCAAAGTTTACAAAGAATTGATGAATTTGAAGAATTTTGCCAATCTACGGAAACCGTTAGATCTTCCAAGTCAGAGATGGACACTTATTTGGAGGAAATTCATTTTAAATGAGACAAAATATTTTTTGATGTTTTGGAGTGGTGGAAAATGAATACACTCAAGTTTCCTACCCTTTTAAGAATGGCAAGGGACATACTCACTATACCAATCACTACAGTTGCTTCTGAGTCTGCATTTAGTGCGGGAGGAAGGGTATTGGACCAGTATAGAAGTTCTCTAGCTCCAAAGACTGTGGATGCTTTGATTTGTTCAGGTAGTTGGCTTGGAGCTACTCAGAAGGCCATCTCTCCCCCTTCGGTAAGTGTCATATCATAAATTGCAATTTTTTTGTTTCATTATTTTATATATTTGTGGGACATGATCCCGCGAGAGGGGTGGGGCGCGAGCCGCCATGCACTCTCTCTTGGTCTCTCGTACCCACGCGATTGGCGTGTGCATTTTATTATTGATTCGTCTTTCCTGTGAACTTGGGATCACTAAGGCAATCCGAATTCCACACGAAAGAGACTGACAGAGTCGCCACCTAGATGTGGGATCTAGGACCCATAATTAACCAGAAATCTAGACTCGCTACCTGGTTACGAGAATGGAAGGTATGGGGAGTTATCCACCACATGCACCATTCTTGTCCGATAATCGGTCTTCGATTCCAAAAGCTAACTCTTTTAAATTTATTTTAAATGGCTCATTCAACTCTATGTTAATGTGCGAACTAAGTGACATGCATCCTAGAATCTAATTTCAATGTGAATCCTAGATGTGTATCTTGATTTATTAATTTGTCTGGATTCATTCTAAGTGAAAGTTCTCCTAGAATTCTAATTTCATGGAAAACCCTAACTGATTTGATTAAGTATTTACAAGAAAATTAATATACAAAACACCACAATTTGTTTGTGGTGCCGACTCGCGGGTGGTATGCCATCAGACATCCAAGCTGCCTACGTACCCAAGCCTTACTGGGATCAGAGTCGACGTAGTTCGGTGCACCTAAGCTAAGCTACATATGCCTAACTCAACTAGGACACCGACTTAGACGGATTTGACTGTTTCAACAGTTTTAAGAGGAATTATTTAATTCAAGTTGAGGATTTTATTATCTTAGGATTTCATCTAAGATGCTATATGATTCTTATCTGAATGCAAGTTGTCCCTTAGACTAATGCAGGTTTGCCTACATCCTAGTTTACTAGGCTTGTCTTAAGGAAAGATTGGGTGACTAGTGTAACTAGACCTATGGTACGGTTGCTATACATAGCAAGCGTCCGTGATGAGGCTGGACTCCTAACTCTAGGACTCCCTAAAATTTAGGACACGACACAACACTAGTGTTCCTAAATTGGGCTCTAATGGTTCTTAGATTGGAAACCATAATCCAATGGTTCCGAAAGACTCGAGACAAATCAATTCAAATTCTTGAAGTTAATTAATTTCAGATTTCATGGATTTTCGATTTATGGACACTTGAGGATTACCAATGGTTCTAGGGTTCACCAATTTCGGCCCAGAATAGCATCCAAGGAAGGGAATCGTGCGTTCTTTCCTTGCGCAATTTAATACTTAGGTTATAACATCTTATTGCCTGGCATATCTCAGGATTTCCGTGGACAGTAACCTCGGAGCCAACAACATGCTATAGCTTAAGTATTCAAATTGTCAAAGATCGGTTGCAATTGGGATACGATTATGGATGCACTGGCCATTTTTCCAGGAAAATCTAAAGATCCTAAAATTTCTGTTTCAATGGATTAAGGAGTGAACATGTGACAAAATTTAAGGTTCTTTGGAAATTTTCACAATGATTTTTAATTAATTTCGAATTTTCAATGGATTTTATCAATTTTAAGCATATGAGTGATTTTACAAGTGAAATTATTGCAAACAAATTCGAAATGAGTTGAAATTTCTACAGCAGCAAGATATGATGAAATGTAGCTTACGGGAAGAGTTTTACAGATTTTTACATTAAGCTCATATTTAATTTCGATTTAACAATTGATTGACCAGATTGCACAAATAACACAGAAACCACTAGAAATATGAATCTAAATTCAATGAAATTTCTACAGTAATAAGATATAAGTAAAAATAACATACTGAGAAATTTTCATGAATTTTGGAAACCATTTACTATCAGTTTCAGATTTTTTAATTTTCAGACCAGATTATGAATTAACCCTACATCCCATATGAAAACAGATCCAAATCACTTGAAACTTTTACAGTAACTAGAAATGTGAGATTGAAGACTACTGTAAAAATTTTAAGAATTTTAGTTGTGATCTGATGTCAGTAACAATTCCTTCAAAAGCTGGTAAATTTCAAAGAAAGCATAAAATAATATACCAAACAAATTCTACAAATTCTCAAAATTTCATGGTAGAATGTACTGGTATCATATTAGTTTCCCACGAAATTTCATTAATTTTGGAATTCATTTAGTATATATTTTATTTTCGAAACACTCATGGAGATCATGATTTTGAGCATACATATTTAATTTTCAACTAAATCCAATTAAATACTAAAAATCATGCAAATATACCAAATAATTCTAGAAAAATCTAAAAATTAAGTACCTACCTGTGATCGAAATCCTCGTCGAATCCGAGAGCCGAAAAATTCGAAAATCGCACCGCCGCTTGATCCGCTTCCGCTTTCTTTCTCTTTTTCTTTGTTTTATTTTCTTTTATATTTTTTTTTATATGGAACAAGGGAGAGAGATGGGGAGAAACAAATAAGGAGAGAAAGTAGATAATGATAGTGTGAGAGTGAGAGAGTGAGAGATATTGAGGGAGGGAGATATTGAGGGAGAGAAAGAGAAAACTATCCAAAAACAATGTGTTGTTTTTCTCTTCTTTTCTTCCTCTCATCACCTCTCTTTATATAGTGAAAAACTTAGTGGAGAGGTGGAAATAAAAAATGAGAATGGTGGGTGTGGTGGAGAATAATGGAATATATAATGGTAATGGTGGGAATGGTGGTGGGAATAATGGAATATATAATGGTAATGGTGGGAATGGTGGTGGGAATAATGGAATATATAATGGTAATGGTGGGAATGGTGGTGGGGATAATGGAATATATAATGGTAATGGTGGGAATGGTGGTGGGGATAATGGAATATATAATGGTAATGGAGATAATGGTGGTGGGGATAATGGAATATATAATGGTAATGGAGATAATGGTGTTATTTTAAAGGGAAAAATGAAGTTAGTGGAAATGGTAGAGAAAGTTAAGTCATGCTAATGGTGAGTCCCACTTTGTGGGTTCCGCACAAGCGGGCCCCACATCAGCGGGCCCTACACAAGCGGGTCCCACATCAGCGGGTCCCACACAAACGGGTCCCACATCAGCGGGTCCCACACAAACGGGTCCCACACTAGCAGGTCCCACACTAGCAGGTCCCATACCAGCGGGTCCCACACAAACGGGTCCCACACCAGCGGGTCCCACATTCTCTTTTGCTCGGATTCTCATGAATAACCCTTCTCAATACTCAACGGAAAAAAAAATCAGAACATTGCAGGAATGACCAGAAAGATTTGAGAAAGCTTAAGGGATGAACACGGGAATGGAAAATACTGAAAAATTGACAGCGAAACCCTAATTTCTTTGTTGATCAAAGCAGAGCAAAATGGGGGTGTCTACAATATTACTTGTTTATGTAACACTAAATTTTGCAGTGTGATTATGTCGAGGAGGAAGATACGAGAGTTGTTATTCCAAATGGTGCCGAATAGATTGTGGTATGTTGTTACTTTTGTAGGTCTAATTATCTATTCAGGTTGTGTTGTATTGTTGTTATTTTCAGGTAATCATTCATTTTTGTGGTGGGTTATTTGTGGTGGGTTTCTCTTAAAGTTGATCATATACCCACATGTATCTATTTTTTGCAAGAACATGGTTTTTTTTTTAGGTTATTTGTAGTGGGTTTTCTCTCAATGCTCATGCAACCTTCTATGGAGTGGGTGATGTCTCTGGAATAGTGGGTATGTAATGAAATGAGGCTAATGAGCATTTGTGGCCTTTGTTATTTTAGGTGTGACACATTATTTGCATAATGTTGTTGCATTGGCCTTTATTATTTTAGAGGTGCCACTTTAATTGAATAATGTTGTTTCGTTAACAATTTTTCTCTATTTGTTTTGTAGGTGGTGGGGCTTTTGGTTATGGCCTATTGGAACCTCTGAAGTATTGGTTATGTTGAAAGATTTGTAGTGATTTTCTATGCATGCATAGTGATTTTTGTTTTGAAGTTGTAATTGAACAATATATGTGCTTGTTTGTGGGGATTGTGAAGTGTAGTTGGTATTAGACAAGTTGGGAAGGGCTTTTTTATCACTTGATATAGCCTGTAAGCTTTGAAGACTAATTGGTAAAATCTCTGCAGATTCCAGTGTTTTAGTATGAGGACAATGTATTTGTATTGTCTCATTTCTTGTTTAGAATGCAATTACACCATTGAACTTGATTATGATGGGTCTTAATTTGTAGCTTGTAGGGACAAAAATTGTTGTTGATGAGTTGGATTTTTTCCTTACAAATTTGATTATGTTCCCTCCTGCTTAGTACTTGATTTGGTGTAAGATTATGACATATTTCAACATAGATTGATGAGCTGGTTTTGCCACCCCCATTACCCCATAATTCCTTGATAAACTTGTACATGACAGGTAAAAAAAGAGCCCAATTCGCCCCTGTTAACGAGCTTGGTAAGGCTCGTGAGCCGCTCACGAGCCTGGCCGAGCCGAACTGAGCCCGAGCCCAGTTTTGACACTAACGAGCCGAGCTGAGCTCGGCCAAGCTAGGCTCGGCTCGTTTACACCCTTAATTCTGACCTAAAATTGATGAAAAATGGTAAAAATGAGGCTGGACATCACTTTGTTTTTCTATTTTCATATCGAAATTCAACTAGAACTCAAAATCTGAGGTGAATTGTTTTAGATCTTTATATGAGACATGTTTTTAAACATATTTTAGTAGATTTTAGCTCTAGGTTGCTAGATCTAACTATTTTTGGCATTTCCACTTAGATTTTCTATTTTAAGCTAGATTTTCAAAGAAAACTCAAAATCTACTAGCCTTTTATGCAAACAACCAAAAAGTACATCTTTTGATGTGAATTCCATCAACCTTGAGCTTCTCCTTTGATTTCCTCCTTTGCTAGCTTTTTTTCTTCTTCTTTTTCTCTATTTTCCTCACTTTCTCTCTTTAGAATCTTCTCTCTCCCTCTCTCTAAAATGAGATTATAAACCCTCATTTTTTTTTTGTGCAAATGAGAGCCCAACTGCTCTATTTATAGAGATTTACATTAATTTTTACCCCCATTAGTTTATAAGACAATCCATTTTCAAAAATTTTATTTTAGTTTTGGTTGCAAAAGGGTGGTCATTTGGAAAAAGCTTAATGAAAAATTAACTAAAAGAAACATTTCGTCCCTTAGGTTACCTTGGACAACCCCCTATTCATGCATATTTTGTGTCTTAACTAAAAAAATGGGTAATTTCAAGTAAAACTTTTCATGAGCGACATTACAGGGATAATGCACCATCTTTCTGCTCTAGTGTAAAAACTGGTTGGCTTATATGATCTTTCACTCCCCTTTTGCGCTCTCTAACTCGGCTCGTCTTATTAGGCAATTCTTGGCGGATTTTGACGAAATTTTACGAGGACCTAATTGGGATCCTACACTACTCTAGGGACAAATTTGGGACTCTAGTTATGTAAGCCCAAGGGTCTACTCTCCTATCTTGTTTTGATGATTCTAAACATAACTGATTGTGTTATTGAATAGTAATCATTTTGCCTTGAAGTGTTGTGTTTAAGATAGGATTGATCATTGAAGAAACCAACACACTACATGGTCATGCTTGAAGACGTACCAACACAAGAGTCAAATGAGCTAAGTGGAGCTCACATCATCTCTCAAGCAAGCATACACAAGATGGAAAATCAATTGAAGACCAAGACTAAAGAGAAGTTGAAGGTTACATAGGTATCACTGTACATCCTCTCTCTTCAGATTTATAAGTCAAGGCAAGGTTTTTCAAAAGAGTTTTCAAAAACACTTAAGAACTAAAATGGTGTAGTGAATGGTTATGTGGTGGACCAACATGTTGGGACCCTCATAAACATTCCAAATTTGTCATAGGAATTGAGTTCCAAAAGCCCAAAAATCAAACAAGCAATAAAAATAAAGAGTCTGCTGACTTTTAGGCTTCTCGGAGCTCCGAGCTCGGAATTCCGAGAAATTGTCCAGTAGCTTCTAGCCATTTTCTCGGAACTCTGAGAAATGGTCCAGTAGAATTTTTTCTTCTTCTGGCCGTTCTCTCGGAACTCCGAGAATTTGTCTCGGAACTCCGAGATTTTCTCGGAGCTCCGAGAATAGTTCTCGGAACTCCGAGAACCTTGCGACAGCTGAGAAAAGAGCCGTTGGGATTTGAATTAATTTGTGATTTTTGATATTACCACCCCCAAACGGTCATATTTTGAGGAGAAGCTATATATACTCAATCAAGAGGATTATTTTCCACTCTTGAACATTTGAAAAACTTCCTTAAGCCTTCAAACACACTTGCAACCCATTTGAGCCTAAGAATTTGTTTTTTCCAAACTTGCCTTGCAACTTGCAAATCTTTTGAGTTTGGATTTAGAGGTTTCACTTGCAACCACTATTCAAGAGCAATCAAGGGACTACAAAGTGCATCAAGCTTTCAAGAGAAGCCAAGCTATTCAACTTCTATTTCTTGTAAAGGTGGCTAGGGCATCCTACCTTAATACCCTAGGGAGCATCGCTTAGAACTCGGCGAAGAAGGAGAGTCGGTGTAAAGGTGTAAGGGCATCCTTATTTAATATCCCTTGGAAGTGTAATTGCCTCGGAGCCGGGCATCGTGGAGGTCTCACAATAGTGGAAAACCTTAAGGACGATCTTAAGAAGAGTGGAGTAGGGCTTTGCCCGAACCACTATATATCGGTGTGTTCTTTCTTGTTCTTGCACTTTCATTTCTTTTTGGTTTGGCATTTCATTTTGTTTAAACTTATTTACACTAACCAAAAAATCTAATCAAGAAAAAATAAATCAAATTAAGTTTAATTCTTAAATTTTCAAAAGGCATAATTTAGTGTTAAAATCAATTCACCCCACTCTTGATTATTTCAATTGGTATCAGAGCCTCGTCTCTAATTTTTTTTAAACCCTAACCGGTCTAGAGTAAAGATTCTAAAAATGGCAAACTACCATCAACACCATGAAGGTTACTCAAACACTAGGCCACCCTACTTTGATGGAACAAATTATGGATTTTGGAAAACCAAATGAAAATCTTTTTAACCCAAGATTACCAAATATGGAGAGCCATTAATAATGAATATATATTACCCACTAGAAATCTAAACGATTGGACCGAAGCCGAACAACAAGCCTCAAACTACAATGCTAAAGCCATGAATTTCCTAATTTGTGCTTTATCACCCGGAGAATTCAATAGAGTGTCAAATTTGAATTCGGTTAAAGAAATTTGGGACACCTTAGAAGTCACCCATGAGGGAACCAACCAAGTTAAAGAATATAAAATGAATCATCTTTTTAGGCAATATGAACTCTTTCAAATGACACCCGATGAAACTATTACTGACATGTACAATAGATTCACTAACCTTGTAAATGGACTAAGGGGACTTGGAAAGCAATTTTCAAATAGAGATTTAGTGACCAAAATCCTTAGATACCTTTGTCATGGGAATCCAAAACCTCCGCAATCACCGAAGCCAAGGACATGAATACATTAAACCTAGATGAACTAATAGGGTCCTTGATAACCCATGAGATGATTTTCAAAACAAAAGCACCCGAAATTGAAACTAAAATTGAAAAAGGAAAAGGAGTTGCTTTTGCTTGTAATGTAGGTGATAATGAAGATGCAAAGGAAGACATGGAACATGAAGTTGCCCTCCTAATAAGAATGATCAAATTCTTGCAAAGGAACATGGGAGGCATGAAAAATAGAAGAACCAATCCTCCATTCAAGAAGAAAAAAGAGCTCAGTGACGGATCTTCTCAACCCCGATGCTACGGTTGCAAGAAGCTTGGACACATTCGCCCGGATTGTCCACTCAACAATGAGCCTACCTCAAATAATCGCTTCAAGAGAAGAGAAGGCAAGAAAGGAATGACCGCCACATGGGATGAGGAAATTGAAAGTGAAGGCGAACAAAATGATGGAGAAGATTGCTTGTTAGCAAAAAACGTTTGCTTCATGGCCTCAACAAACGACAATAAAGAGGTAAATACTTTAAATGATATCATTGTTTTAAAAGAAGTTCTAGATTCCTTGCAAAATGCACATGATGAACTTGAGATTGAATTTGATAAAAATGCATCACTTGAAAATTCTCTTGCTAACATGACAAAAGAATTTGGTTGGCTAAAGAAATACCATGAATTTCTAGATGATGAAAATGAAAAATATAAAGTTGAAATTCATTATTTAAATGCTACTATCAAAATCTTAAATGAAAATCGACAAGAACTCTCTATTGAAAACAACAAGCTAAAGCATGAAAATAGTAAACTATATTTTGAATATGATGAACTAAAGAAACTTTTTGAAAAATTTGAACATAGTTCATTGAAATTGGATAGGCTTGTTAATATTTAAAGATTGTCACATGATAAAAGTGGACTTGGACATAAATGGAATACTACAATATCCAACTATAAAAACAAACTTGTAAAGACTTCTTCTAATAGTACCAAAACTTGTTTTTATTGTGGTTTAGAAGGTCATTATAAAGTTGCTTGCATGCATGCTAAACAAGATAAAATCAAATTGAACTCTAAAGTGAAAATAAATGGACATAGAAAGATTAGGAAGATTTGGGTACCTAAGGGATCTCACTTGCCTATTCATATGTGGGTATGCCTTAAAAGCCATAACAAGAAGAACACATGGTACCTTGATAGTGGATACTCTAGACACATGACATGAGACCTCACTCAATTCGCATCCCTATCACTCAAGGATGGTGGAGACGTTACCTTTGGAGATGATAAGAAACGAAAAGTCAAAGGAGAAGGCACCATAGGTAACTCTACCTCTCCCATACATGATGTACTTTATGTTGATGGCTTGTCCCATAATCTTATTAGCATTAGTCAATTGTGTGACAATGGTTTTGAAGTATCTTCAACCCTGACAAATGCATTGTTAAAAATAAGATAGATGGAAAAGTGAAATTCATAGGTTCTAGAGACAATAACATTTACACTATTGGACTAAATGATCTTAGACTCCAAAATGTGACTTGTCTTAATGCCATTAGTGAAGATTCTTGGTTGTGGCATAGGAGGTTGGGTCATGCCGGAATGGATCTCATTTTGACCCTCTCTTCAAAAGAAATTGTTAGAGGATTGCCTAAGTTCAAATACACCAAAGATCACATTTGTAGAACTTGTCAATTAGGAAAATAATTAAAAAGCTCATTTGCCCCAAAAAATATGATTTCAACCACCTACCCCTTGCAACTACTCCATATGGATCTCTTTGGACCAATGAAGACAAGTAGCCTAGGTGGAAAGAGGTACGTGTTTGTAGTTGTGGATGACTACTCACGATTTACATGGGTCATATTTTTAGCACATAAAGATGAAACCTATGAAAATTTTCTTAAATTGTGTAATCAAATACAAAATAAAAAATGTATTGCCATATCTTACATTAGGAGTGACCATGGAACGGAATTTGAAAATGTACATTTTGACACTTACTGTAATGAACATGGCATCAAACACAATTTTTCTGCACCTAGGACACCTCAACAAAATAGGATTATAGAAAGAAAGAACCGAACCCTCCAAGAAATGGTTAGAACTATATTGCATGAAAATAATCTCCCTAGATATTTTTGGGCCGAGGCGGTTAGTACCGCTTGCTATATCATAAATAGGGTATATATAAGGCCAATTTCTAAGAAAACACCTTATTAGCTTTGGAAAAACTTGAAATCAAATATAAGCTATTTTAGAGTGTTTGGCTGTAAATGCTTCATCTTAAACATTAAAGATAATTTACACAAATTTGATAAGAAGTCGGATGATGGCATATTCTTAGGGTATTCTTCACATAGCAAGGCATATAGAGTATTTAATAGAAGAACCCTAGTTGCAGAAGAATCCATGCATGTGACATTTGATGAGAGAGAGCCAACACCTCAAGAAATGTCACATGATGAGGATGAAACTATTGAATACCTCTTACCTAAAATAAATGTTCCTCCCCATGCATCTACAAGTAACACATTACCTAGTGAGGAAGTTGAGAATGTAAATGATGACTCATTGCCTAGGGATAGGAGAATATTGGTAGATCATCCTGAATCCCAAACTTAGGTGATGCCACATCGCCAGTAAGAACTAGATTATACTATCGTAGTATGAGTAACAACTTGGCGTTCCTATCCGAATTAGAACCAAAATCCATCAAAGAAGCCGAAAAAGATGAATATTGGTTGATGGCTATGCAAGAAGAGTTGAGTCAATTCGAAAGGAACAAGGTGTGGAGGCTAGTGCCTAGATCTAGTGATCATCCAGTCATTGGCACGAGATGGGTATATAGAAACAAATTGGATGAAAATGGAATTATCACTAGAAATAAAGCTAGGCTTGTAGCCTAAGGGTACAATCAGGAGGAGGGAATAGACTATGATGAGACATTTGCTCATGTTGCCCGTATGGAAGCTATTAGGATACTCTTGGCATATGCATCTCATAAAGGATTTAAACTATATCAAATGGATGTCAAAAGTGCCTTCCTAAATGGCTATATCCAAGAGGAAGTGTATGTTGAGCAACCTCCAGGTTTTGAAGACTTCAAACATCCAAATCATGTCTTTGCACTTTCCTAGTGGAAAAATATTTTGAAATGGGAAAGGTGGATAAAACTTTATTTATCAAAAGAGAAAATCAAGATATCCTCCTTGTCCAAATCTATGTGGATGACACCATCTGTGGCTCAACTAATCAAAAAATGTGTGATGAATTTGCAACTCTAATAAAAAATGAATTTGAAATTAGCATGATGGGTGAGTTAACCTACTTCTTAGGACTCCAAATTAAACAATACCAAAATGGGATATTTTTAAATCAAGAAAAATATACAAATGAGTTATTAAAGAAGTATGGCATGGATAGTAGTAAGACATCAAGAATTTTCATGAGTACAACTGCTAAGCTAGAAAAGGATGAATTTGGCAAATCTGTGGACCAAAAGATGTATAGGGGTATGATAGGTAGCTTACTCTATTTGACAGCCAGCAGACCAGACATTATGTTTACTGTCTGTCTTTGTGCTCGATTTCAATCGGATCCAAAGGAGTCTCACCTATCGGCAGTAAAGAAGATCTTCAAGTACTTAAGAGGAACCCAAAGTTTGGGACTATGGTATGAAAGATCATCTACCTTCACTCTCATTGGATATTCAGATGCAGACTTTGCTGGATGTAGAGTGGATAGGAAAATCACTAGTGGGACTTGTCAATTCTTGGAAAAATCACTTGTCTTATGGTTTAGCAAGAAACAAAATTCAGTAGCTCTGTCCACAACAGAAGCAGAATATGTGGCAGCTGGAGCTTGTTGTGCACAAGTCCTATGGATGAAAAGCACATTGATGGACTATGGAATTAAAATGGAAAATATTCTCATCCAAAGTGACAATACTAGTGCTATAAGCTTAACAAAGAACCCCATACAACACTCTAGAACAAAACATATTGAGATTAGGCACCACTTCATTAGAGATCACTCACAAAAGGGGATATTTGCTTAAAATATATCAACACTGAAGAACAATTGGCGAATATTTTTACAAAATCCCTTAGTGATGATAGAATTTGTTATATCCGAAGTGCCTTAAACATTTGGAGTGCGGATCAAGTCAAAGAAATTGCCAAATAAATACTTTGTGCCTTTCACCAGCTTATCTATATAGTATTTATATATATCATCCTTGTTTGGTAGTATCTGCATGAATGAGGTGTCAAATATTAATCTTAAAAATCACTCAATTGGTACTCTTAGCCTTCTTAGTTCTCTAAGATGGAGAGGTACCTTCACTTTAATCAAAAATACCTAACAATTTTACATATGTCAACATCTCGATCATGAACAGGTATATGTGCATTACTTGGCTAAATATTTTTATACCATAAGCATTAATTTAGGGGGAGTACCTAACTCAATCTTCATTTACTCCTAAATTGCTGTATATTTTAGTTCACCCTTTCTGTCGATGACAAAAGGGGGAGACGTTTGAAATTGATTATCTATTCAATTAACTATATGCACCATATGTTTTTTAATTGTTATCATTTATCTGTGTGCATATATTGAGCGGGAGTTCCAGCATTCACTTGCCTACTATGTCACTCCACACACACCCCATAATCAATTTTGTTTGTCATCATCAAAAAGGAGGAGATTGTAAGCCCAAGGGTCTACTCTCCTATCTTGTTTTAATGATTGTAAACATAATTGATTGTGTTATTGAATACTAATCAATTTGCCTTGAAGTGTTGTGTTTAAGAAAGGATTGATCATTGAAGAAACCAACACACTACATGGTCATGCTTGAAGACGTACCAACACAAGAGCCAAATGAGCTAAGTGGAGCTCACATCATCTCTCAAGCAAGCATACACAAGATGGAAAATCAATTGAAGACCAACACTAAAGAGAAGTTGAAGGTTACATAGATATCATTGTACATCCTCTCTCTTCAGATTTATAAGTCAAGGTAAGGTTTTTCAAAAGAGTTTTCGAAAACACTTAAGAACTAAAATAGTTTGGTGAATGGTTATGTGGTTGACCAACATGTTGGGACCCTCATAAACATTCCAAATTTGTCATAGGAATTGAGTTCCAAAAGCCCAAAAATCAAACAAGCAATAAAAATAAAGAGTCTGCTGATTTTTAGGCTTCTCGGAGCTCCGAGCTCGGAACTCTGAGAAATGGTCCAGTAGCTTCTGGCCATTTTCTCGGAACTCCGAGAAATGGTCAAGTAGAATTTTTTCTTCTTTTGGCCTGTTCTCTCGGAACTCCGAGAATTTGTCTCGGAACTCCGAAAATGGTTCTCAGAACTCCGAGAACCTCGCGACAGCTGAGAAAAGAGCCGTTGGGATTTGGATTAATTTGTAATTTTTGATATTACCACCCCCAAACGGTCATATTTTGAGGAGAAGCTATATATACTCAATCAAGAGGATTATTTTCCACTCTTGAACATTTGAAAAACTTCCTTAAGCCTTCAAACACACTTGCAACCCATTTGAGCTTAAGAATTTATTTTTCCCAAACTTGCCTTGCAACTTGCAAATCTTTTGAGTTTGGATTTAGAGCTTTCACTTGCAACCACTATTCAAGAGCAATCAAGGGACTACAAAGTGCATCAAGCTTTCAAGAAAAGCCAAGCTATTCAACTTCTATTTCTTGTAAAGGTGGCTAGGGCATCCTACCTTAATACCCTAGGGAGCATCGCTTAGAACTCGGCGAAGAAGGAGAGTCGGTGTAAAGGTGTAAGGGCATCCTTATTTAATATCCCTTGGAAGTGTAATCGCCTCGGAGCCGGGCATCGTGGAGGTCTCACAATAGTGGAAAACCTTAAGGACGATCTTAAGAAGAGTGGAGTAGGGCTTTGCCCGAACCACTATATATCGGTGTGTTCTTTCTTGTTCTTGCACTTTCATTTCTTTTTGGTTTGGCATTTCATTTTTTTTAAACTTATTTGCACTAACCAAAAAATCTAATCAAGAGAAGATAAATCAAATTAAGTTCAATTCTTAAATTTTCAAAAGGCATAATTTAGTGTTAAAATCAATTCACCCCCCTCTTGATTATTTCAAGTTCACATATTTAATAAGATTTTCAATCAAACATGGTTATTTAGGGTTCGGTCAAAATAGGGTGTCTACAATATGATAATGATAGAGAGATAGAAATAAAACCAGCCTTGAAGTTTTCATATTACTAAAACAACTATAAACATGCCCAAGATATCAAAATAAAACCTTCATCCATCCGAAATAAAACAAGCACTTATTGGAGTAACAAAACCCCAAACATATTATATCCTAACAGAGGATTCATTTGAAAAGAGTGCGTCAAGATAAAAAAAAACCTCGTCATTTATCGAAGATAATGTCATCAGGAGGCTGACATTCATCACAATCATCATCATCGCCTTCATCATCTATTAAACACTAATTTGTTTAACCCTTGTTCAAATAGGTATATCAGTAGACTCTAGGGATTAAACTTTCTAATCATGCACATTTAGCTAACCCTTGTTCAAATAGATATTATAATACAATTTAGGGTTTAGACATTTATCTTAAGTGCATTCACTAACCCTTGTTCAATTAAAGCATAAACATAAGTATGGTTAGAGATTACCAATTACCACACGTGCGAGAGAGAGAAAAAAAGAGAGCAACCATCCACAAGGCACAAGATTTATAGTGGTTCGGTCACGACTTGACCTACTACACTATTTAAAGTTTACCTCCTTGGGATCTCCACTAAAATGATGAAGCCGTACACCCGACTCCTTCATCTCCAAAGGGAACAAACCCTTGCTTTTCCATTCTCAATGGCCAAAGCGAAGCCCTTCGCACGAAGCCTTGACAAGGGAGTCAAACCCTTGCACATGATTCACCTTTCTTCACGGGCCGAATCGGAGACCATTTTCTTCACCTTTCTTTACGGGCAGAAGAGGAAACCCTCACCAGAAGAACAAAAAAAATAAAAACTCTCTTGCCTCTTAGTAGGCGGATTCCAACATTGAAGCTCATAATCACTCTCAAGAAATAAGAAAAGAAAAGCTCTATGGAGTGCCTCTTGAAAGAATGTGGAAATACATGTTCAAAGAGGTTTTTGCTTTTGAAATAAAACTTGAAGCTCAAAGAGAAATGGGATTTGATCTTTCTCAAATGTTCAAAAGCTTATAGAGATAGGTTTTAATGATGTGTATATAGTGTATTTGAAAATATGACCGTTTGGGGTAAAACTGTAAATAAACGGCTTGAAAAAGTCAAGCAGAAAATGCCCCAACGGCTAGTTCGCTCGACCGCGGCGGTCCACCAAGCTACAACGGTCGCCCGCCCCTATCGGGCGCCCTATTCTATTTTCAAATTTCTTCCCGTCGCGGTCGTCTGGCCACATGGCGGTCGCTCGACGAGGGCTTACTGTTTGCTCAAAAATTTGGCTCAAAAACCTATCTCAATCGATCGACTCACGGCGGTCGCCCGTCTTAGACCAAATTGGATTCTTCTGTTTGAAACATAAGCGCATCCGCGGCCGCCTGGCTTAACCCGGTCGAACGGCCCGATAAAATTCGAGATGACTTGGATTTCCAAGTTCCATCCCGTGCTCGCCCGGCATAGCCTGGTCAACCGACCCTGAGTGAAATTCCATTTTAAATTTAAAATCCAGGGACTTTTGGGCTATGGTCTTTGGGCTTAAGTCCAAGGTTTTCAAACACATTATTGGGTGTGTTGATGGTTTTCAAAGATGTAAAATGTTAAGTATAAAAACCATTTGAAAACCTTTTGAAAGTGCATTTCAACGTAAAATCAAGAGGACTCCCAATACATTCTAAAAATGAATACCATGAGTCTTCTTAGAATGTCTTGGCTCCTTTGCACTTTTTTGGACCTCTTCAGCTTGGGTGAACATCTTGACCTTGTCTTGGCTCTTATGACATCCTCCAATCTTCACTGCATGTAGTGAGGTGCATGAGGTGCCACCAATAGTATGTTCAGCTCCAAGCTCCTTCTTGACACTTGCTTAGGGAACTTGTGGAATCTTCATGATGAGCTTTTTGATTCAAACATCTTCGATTGAGGATGTCTTCAATGTAGGTGCAAGCTCTTGGTTCATTTGCTCCTTGATCTACAAGCCATGTGTTGTGAAGAGTTGTGTAATGGCGATTATGACATGGAAATCGTGTATACAACACAACACCTCAAAGCAACACATCAGTCCATAAATGCTAATCAATTTGGTTTGCTAGCATTAGAACAAGAAGGTAAGGTGAATGATTAATCTAGGGAAACCCTTGGGCTTACACACTCCTCACTTTATTAAAATGTACGGTATGGCCCGTACCATAGGATCATCCAAACCGTCCATTAAATGAGCCACTGCCGAAATAGGTTGTGCCCCAAAAATAATTTTCATAGGTTGATCCGCACCCTCCGATCGATAGAGAGTTATAGGTTGATCCAAACCGTCCATGTGATGGAACACAACATCAATCGGTTGTGCCCGTAAAATCATTTCCATAGGTTGTTCCTAGCCCTCCAATCGATATAGGCTGATCCTAGCCCTCCAATCGATAGAGGTTTCTATAATTATTGTTCCGCTTCAGGTGCCCGGAATCCGTCAATATTTTGCAAGTGTCCTGCATGCGTAATATAAAGTAGTTCTTTTGTCATTGTCATATGTCTTTACCTCTTCTTGGTAGTTTTTCCGTAATTGTCATAGACAAGTACCCGTGTCGGTACTTTTCGTATGTAGATTACGATTTTACCCTCAAATAATTTCTCATAGAGATGTTAGATATCAGCAAAGGGGCTAATGGTAAAAGAGTAATGCTGACGTATAAATCTCACGTAAAAAGAGAATTCCTTTTTTTCTCTTGCTATATAGTAGTAGATAATAATAAAATAATAATAATAATAATAATAGATATAAGGTAGATGGGACAGAGTCCCCTTTCGTGTATAGTTATGAGTTATGACTACTCTTTTTACTCTAGATGGGGGGCTGTCCCAGGTTAAAAAAAAGTATGGGGCGGAGAAATGCTTATTTATTTTTATTTTTCTTCGTGCAAGGAGAAGCTTGTTTTAACTAAATGATGAAAATGCCCCTAATATACTTCTCTTTAATTGTGAAGTTGTCGACCAATTATAACTATAAGGGACACTTTTTTGAATGATTTCTCTTCAAGTCCCTCTACTATTCTGGCGAGCATCCGCCAAATAGATAGGAAAAAATGGCAACGAACTAGTTAATTAGGGGTATTTTGGTCATTTTCTCGGACAAACCATCATTTTACTAACTTAGCCTCTCCAACAACGAGATACCTATAAGATGTGTGGCCATGGAATTGCATGTAGCGGACGGTCAGGATTGTTTGACTGGTGATTGTTATGGCGAGTGTGGGCCATTCTAGAGGTGGCAGTTGCTATTTGACTGGATTGGACCACCACGTGGATGTGCTGTAGCCGTAAAATCGTGGCCCTTGGACTAATATCACAGGGAGGGAACTGATTAATTAATATCTCGCCAGAAGATTAAAAAAAGAGGAAAGTGTCTCTAGTCTCTCCCCCAGATAAGCTTATCTATTCCTCCCTTTAAAAAAACACAGTGCGCCCACGCTGTTTGGATGATCCAAAGCATTCATTTGATAGGTCCTAAGATAGATAGGGTGTGCCCAAAAAATCAGCACCAAAGGGTCATCCTAGAACTTCATTTTGTTGGGCACACCGTGTACAAAATGGACGCATATAAACGTGGACGTTTATATGTGTCCAAAATGGGTACCACAAGGCACCACAAAACGAAGTTCTAGGATGACCCTTTGGTGCTGATTTTTTGGGCACACCCTATCTATGTTAGGACCTATCAAATGAATGCTTTGGATCATCCAAACAGCGTGGGCCCACTGTGTTTTTTTAAAGGGAGGAGTAGATAAGCTTATCTAGGGGAGAGACTAGAGACACTTTCCTCTTAAAAAAAATAAGTTATTATAAGAACTACTCAGAATTCATCATCAAACCTGCCCTGATTGGATGGTTAGGATCATCTAATTGATGCATATCAACGGCCTTAATAACTACACGTGTACCATCTTGGCCTGCTGCATTTAGTTAAAGAATTGTTTCTACATTTTTAATTTAACTGGTGCAGACAGGGTCCCACCAGCTCTCTCCTACACACTAGAATCCTAATAAATCAAGCTAAAGTTTTCTATTTCTAAGTTCTAAGTGTGAAAAAATATTAAAAATAAAAGTAAACACGAAAAATGTTGACAAAACATCATGAGTCGCTCTGTTTTGGGCATTAGTTGATATGAGGATTAGGAGGTTTAAGTGAATGTTGGTTTATTCTTATAATCGTTTATTATGTAAATTAAAATGTGTGATTAAACTGGGGAGATGACCTCCACCTAATTGAAGGTTGTTTTATTCTTTTCCCCCTTTATTATGTGAATTAAAATTTCATGTGATTACAGTGATGGGAACACCAAATTTTGTCTGTTAGGAAGAGGCAAACTTCTGTCTTTTGAATTCAACCTTCAAGGCATGGACTGTCGTTCGTACACTATGTCGTTCGTAAACATATGCCCTCTTCAAACTTTTTTCCCACCTCAACATATATCACAAGTTTCAAGTACTACTGAGATTTTTATTACTTAGAATATTTTATCACTGCTTTAGGGCTTGTTATGTTATGAACATTCTCCTTCAGAGATTTTTCTCATTCATTTCTTCAATTCAAAACTCAATTTATTTCTTTGTTATGAAACAAATAGAGATTTGGTTGGCTATGAAGATTAAACTACACCTCAAATTAACTTGAAGGTCTCATATGATAGGCCATTTTATCTCCAAACTCCGCTTCTTCTCGGCCATGGTTACATGGTTTGAAATTTTTTAGGACGTGATGGGGTAAAATATGGTATAACTAGTGGCGGAGCCAGGATTTATGCATAAGGGGGGCAAGCTTAACAAGCTTATACATAAGGGGGTCAGGCCTTCAAATTTCAAAGGGGGCTGGGCCCAATTGAGTTGGGCCTAGTAAGGATTTGGCCTAACTCAACAGGGGCAACTGCCCCCCTTATGCTACATGTAGCTCCGCCCCTGCGTATAACCATAGGATCACGCCACATGTCCTCTTCGTACTCCTAAAAGATCTGTCATAATTCCACATCATCACGATTATGAAGATATATGCACGTAAGATAAGCATGCAGTGTACGTTACTAATCTTCTATCGTAACCAGTACACGGC
The DNA here is from genome assembly GCF_043159265.1 of Tasmannia lanceolata. Taxonomy (NCBI): domain Eukaryota; kingdom Viridiplantae; phylum Streptophyta; class Magnoliopsida; order Canellales; family Winteraceae; genus Tasmannia; species Tasmannia lanceolata. The sequence goes on along the minus strand of NW_027518684.1, from coordinate 26,438,809 downwards.
CCAATCCGAATATTGGAAACCTTTTTCTCCCAAATGATGAGAAGAGCCCATGTGGCACACAACAACAAAGGATCACATGCAAAAGAGACAAACTTATATACACGACAATCCATCGAAAAGGAAAACGGCTCCCTCTCTCGTGCACCCACCCACAAAAGAGGAGGAACCAAACCAGTGAAAGATTCACCATTAACTGCTAGCTTTAATTAGCCATTAAAGCCAATCTATTGGAAGGAGAGAAAAGGTGCATGACGCTCTCCCCCCTCCCCCCGTCTTCTTCCCTCGGACCTCACACTCGAATTTGATCACCCAAACAACAGAAAGAACTCGTGGCTGAGTCTGGTAACCTTGTTATCCATTCCACCATCTTGCTATTTATTTATTTGATTGGGTCAAAATCTGACTTGGGTGTCGAAGTGGTCGTTCGGGACCAAGCCCGGACTCCCTGACTCCAGTTTCTCTGTGATTGTAGATACTCAACAGAGATCCTCTACCAACCGCATGATCACGGACCCGGGTTTTGGCACCATCAGGACGATGGTGAAGAAGAAATTCCACATGCATCAGCAAATCTATCTATTATAATAAAGGTTCAAAAATCAAAGAGGAAGTCTCGCAAGTAGAAAATGACAAGGTTACATGCGATCATGAAGATCTTCTGCGAGATGACCTAGTTTTGATTGTCCAAGGGTTCATATACATGTTTAAATAGGAGGAAGATCCACAATAACGACATTACATTTTTAAATCTCTATCTATCATCAATCATAAGGTACACATGATGTTTTCAAATACATGCCACTTAATCATGTGATATAATAACCCTAGTGGACAATTGGCAATTGAAGGTATAGATGCACCATGACCCTTACAAGATCGGTTGGATTCATAATTTCAAGAACATAACGAGTTCAAAACAATGCCATATACCTATAAGAAAGTATTATCAAGAGGACTAATCCCACCAGAATCAATCAATAGTAGCTAGTTTAATTAAGTAGGATTTTCTCTTAGGACTCCGGTGTTTGTTTTTGTCTATTCTCTTAGTTCTCTTTTCATGTGGTTTCTAGTCTTTGGTTATATAAGTGTAATGCATATGGAGCTTTTTATAATCATAAATTTGGAGGAAAGTAAGAGGTTCCTTTGTCTCTCTCTATTTCTTTTCTATTCTTGCCTAGTGGATTCTAGGGTTATTACAAGTTGTATGGTACCGCTACATGAAGATGATCCGGATAGCTTATCTCCACTCAAGTGCAGGAAACAAGGGTGGGGCCACATTGTTGGGGTGATCATAAGCATTCATTTGAAAGGCCCCATCATGGATGGGGTGTGTACCAAAAATAAGCTTCATTGGATCATCATAGGGTGTCTATTTGTGGGGGTGAAAATGAACAGATACTGTTTGTCCACTAATCTGCCCATTTTTTCACCCCACAAATGGACACCCTAAGATGATCCAATGGAACTGATTTTTTGTGGACACCCTATCCATGAAAGGGCCTTCCAAATGAATGCTTTGGATCCCCCCAACAATGTGGGGCCACTCCTGTTTTTGCACTCGAGCACAGATACTGTTTGTCCATTAATCCGCCCCTTTTGATCACTAGGAATACCCCCTGTCAGTGTATCAATGACTAAAGAGGGGGCTGTTGTACTTATGTCAGAAGAATTAAATGCCCTTGATTGCCAGAAACAGTGACAGGGAGTATTCTTGGTGATCAAAAGGGGCGGATATATCACTTCCCTATATATATATATATGAGAGAAGTACCTACACACTACCTTGAAATACAGTGGGGGCCCACATTGTTTGGGTGATCCAAACAATTCATTTGAATGGTCCTCACATAGATAGGGTATCCACAAAAAATCAGATCCATAGGATCATCCCAACCCTACGATTTGTGGAGGTAAAATGGACGTGTATAAACCTTCACAAATTAGTCCATTTTTTGCCTCCATAGTTTGAATGGTTAGGATGATCATATGGATCTGATTTTTTGTGGACACCCTATCTATGTGAGGACCATTCAAATGAATGGTTTGGATCACCCAAACAATGTGGGCCCCCACTGTCTTTTAAGGTAGTGTTTAGGTAACTTACCTACACAAGTGTGTAGGAAATGTTCTCTCTCTCTCTCTCTCTCTCTCTCTCTCTCTATATATATATATATATATATATATATATAGAGAGAGAGAGAGAGAGAGAGAGAGAGAAAACGGTTTCTACACATGTGTGTAGGAAGTTCTCTACACATTAGTGAGGTGTTTTGAAGCTATTAACGACAGCCCTTAGATTAGTGTAATCTCAGCCGTAGGTTCTGTCAAACCTCTCCATCAACCAAGCCCTGTTTCCTCTCACATCGAGCAAAACAGAGAAGAAGGAAAAAACCCAAAAATGGCGTGCTCTCCTCCTCTCTTTCTCTCAAAACGTAGCTAGCCTCAACCCAAAATCTGAGCGACGATTTGAGAAAATTGCTTCATCCTCTCCATCGAGCAAAGCCCTAAAACAGAGTTAAAAAAAAAAACCCAAAAATGGTGTGCTCTCCATCGCTCTTTCTCTCAAACCCTAGCTAGCCTCGACCCAAAATCTCATCTCCTCGCCCTCATCTCCTCGCCTTTCCATCTCGGGTTTCCACCTCCTTGCCCAGGTAACAGATTTCACGATTTTTAGCAACAGATTTCACGATTTTTTTGGTTTTTTTCTCTTCCCTTTGTGTGAACTGATTTGGGTTTTTTGCAGGGCTCGTTCTCTTCGTCGCCCTCATCTCGTCGGGTGAGGACCTCCTTCACCAGGTAAGTCCTTCTCCACCCCTTTCTTTATTTTTCCATTTTTTTTTTTGCTAAAAGAGGCAGAATCGGGCATCCCAAATCTCACCCTCTACCCTCTACCCAAATCTCACCCTCTACCCATTTGTGCCCTCCCAAATCTCTCCTCCCATCTGCCCTAACCCTTTCTCTCCATCCCTCACTTTCTTTTTCCATTTTTTTTTAAAAAAGAGGAAGAATGGGGTGTAGATTTTGTGGTTGTGTGGGATAAAAAAAATCCGATTTTGAGGACATGTTTAAGCCTAAAAGAACCTAGTTTTTAAGCATGCAAAAAACCAGGTTTTCTTGTTTTCCCTTGTCTCATATTTGGATTTTCATGCTTTTCATTTGCAGACAACCACAAAACTTGGTTTTTTTGGGTACCTAAGCAAAGCCCCAAATTGAGAAGTATATAGAGTGTCTCATACATGTCTATGGGGTTTTTTAAACGAAGAATCGCTTTACTTTCTCTAAACCGAAATTGTTCACAAATGATATGAGTTGATGGATTTTATTTTCAGTTGAGAACAATATGAGTTTATGGATTTTGTTCTAACCTGATATTGATATTGTCATCAACTGATATTGTTCTGAAACTGATATTGTTCTCAACTGATTTTTTTCAATCAATATTGTTCTCCACTGATATTGTTTATAAATGATTTTTGGGTTGTGATGTTGGTTTTTTAATGTTGTTTATAAATGATTTTTGGGTTGTGATGTTGGTTTTGAAGTTACATGTTTATCTCGATCTGATGTTTTTTGGGTTTGTATGGTCGATCACTTGCATCTTCAGGTTTTTTTTATCCTCCTTTACAGTATATGGATCCGTTTGGGCTGTCTATTGTGGAGGTTGATGAAAATAGATTAATTATGGGTGATGATACAATGTCGCAAGCTGATAGGTTATGTGTTGATGAGGGAAATAGATTAGAGATGGGTGATGAAGAGGAACCGCTAGGTTGGGTTGATAATGACGAGGGCGGTACTGGTACCTCAGAAACGCCTAATAAGGATGATGCGGCGAGTGTTTTAGCTAGCAAACCTTTTGAAGGCCAGCTTTTTTATAATTGTGAAGATGCTTATGCATTCTATAACTCATATGCGTTGAGTACAGGTTTTAGAATTCGAAAAGGCAGGACCAATAGGTCGATCAAAACAGGTGAACCTATAAGGAAGAGTTATGTATGTGATAAAGAGGGATTGAAAAATCCTAATGATAAGAGACAGATTGGGATGGATGTGAAGCGGCGTCGTGAAACAAGAGAGGGTTGCGAGGCAAAGATGGAGATCAATTTGACAAAAGAGGATAAGTGGGAAGTTAGAATTTTTGTGGAAGAACATTGCCATGATCTTACATCTCCATTGAAGACACGATTGCATCATTCACATAATACATTACATAAGAAAGCCTCATGTAAAAACTTGATGGATAAAATGCACAGTGATGGGTTTGGTCCTTCTGGCATTGCAAGGGCAATTAACGCTTCAAATGATGGTTCATCTAGTGCTCTCACACCAGATCAGGTGTCGTCTCATTTGAGAGCACATAGGGCTAACAACATGGGACGAGAAGCTGCCATAGTAGCTAATCAGTTCCAATAGAAACGAGCGGAAGATCTGAATTTTCAGTTTGCCATGGAGATAGATGTTGATGGAAACCTGAGATCGATGTTTTGGGCGGATTCGAGGGCCAGAGAGGCATACCTAACCTTTAGCGACGTAATTGTTTTTGACGTCACTTATAAGACGAACAGGTACAGGATGCCGTTTGCACCATTTACCGACGTAAACCACCACAGATAGTCTACACTTTTTGGTTGTGCCCTCCTAGCAGATGAGACGGAGGAGACATTCACTTGGTTGTTTCGACAGTGGTTGAAATGCATGTTTGACAAAGCTCCAGGGTGTATAATAACTGATATGGATGGGGCGATGAGAAACGTGATTAGGCATATTTTTCCAAATACACGCCATCGCTTTTGCTCTTGGCACATTAGTAGGCATCTAGTTGAGCATGTTCCAGACATGCGAGATGCAACTAGTCAGTTTTATAAGGAATACAACCATTGGTTTTATAGGAAACACAAATCTGACAGTGAGAAGGAATGGGGAGCGTTGGTGGAGAAATATAATTTAGATGAAAGACATTGGTTATGTAAGATGTGGGATTTACGAATGCACTGGGTTCCTGCTTATTTTAGAGACACATTTACAGCTGGAATGACTTCAAGTGCACGAAGTGAAAGCATTAATGGTTTCTTCGATGGATTTGTTAAGCAAAGTACCACTTTAGAAGAATTCGTGGTACAATATGAAAAGGCCCTTGTGGCTCGGCGGAAAAAGGAAGCTGAAGAGGATTGGAGGACTAAATCATCACATGCAGTATTGAAGACAAAGAGCACATTGGAAGCAGATGCTGTATTATACTAGGAAAAATTTTGACTTGTTCCAACTTCAATTTGTAGCGAGTATTGATTGTTGGGAGGACAAGGAGAGTGAGAATGGTAACGTCACTGAATACAAGGTAAGAATGCGTAATGAGGAGGAATGGAAGAGTTACAAGGTTATATATGATGTATCGGAAGGTGTTAATGCTACATGTGAGTGTGCGATGTTTGAGACCGCAGGGATTCTATGTAGACACATACTTCGCATAATGGATATGAGGCGTTTAGGTTCTATTCCTGAGCGATATCTCTTAAATAGGTGGACCATTGGGGCGAGATATCAAGTGAATAGTTTCGCATCTACAAGCATAGGAGATAGTGACGAAGTAACTTCATTTGAGAGATTGTGCATTACATCAAGGGTTCATAAAGTACTAGATGAACACCCGAGAAAGAAGAGCATTTTGAAGAAGATGGAAGAAGACTTAAATGTGTGGGTGGCGGAATGCGAAGAAGCAAAGAAAGACAAGGAGAGTGTCTTGGAAAGCAGTGGCAGTCAAGTACAATCCAACTATCCTCTCGAGATATGTATTCACGACCCTCAAGTTGTGAGAACCAAGGGTCGGCCAAAAAATGCTACAAGGTTTAAATCTCCAGTGGAGGTCTCTCAATCTCAACCGAAGCAGCAAAGGACGTGTAAAAATTGTGGAGAAAAAAGGCCATTATGCGACCACGTGCAAAAACATACCCAAGGAAGAGGTATGTTTTTAAATCTCAATGTGTTTGTAATAATTTTTTCCAAACTGGAAGGTTTATAATATGTTTCTCATATAGATGACTACAATGAAGGTTGTATAGGAAGAGGTTAGAGTTCGCGAGGAGGAGGACCACCGTTGGAGTGCAGTAAGTAAGTATTTACAATGAAATCTACTTTTAATAGATTTATTGAAACAATCATAATGCCTGTATTCTTTTTAATTAAAACTCTTGCATTTTTCTTCTGAAGCATTTCAAATTCATTTATATCTTCGTAGTTTTCTGTATTCTTTCCATAGTTATAGAATATTTCAAGTTGGAAAATCCATTATGTATTTAGTTCTTCACCTTCTTACATTTATACCATTCATGTAAGTTTGGTCAACATTTTGTACAGGTCTCGAACATGGGAGTAACAAGCATTTTGGTTGGTAATGGTGTGAACCTTGGAGCTTTGAGGCTGGGCTTAACTAATTTTGCTCGTGATTCTGTCTCTCCAGGTAAAAACAAGGGAAAGTAACTTCTTTCTAGCTCAACTGAATGGTTATCTTCTTGAAACCATGCCCCATAAAGTTGAGGTACTTCTACATATCTCATTGGGTTATTGAAATTTGTTTTTTGTGGCTACGAGCATGTCTATGTATTGGTGACGAAAATCCATGTATCCTAATGGCCTCAAAGGGTTAGATAGATATATTTTATTAGTCTGCCTATTATGGGGAGAATCCTTGTAATTAGTGGAGAAATGTTTATTTCTGTATTGACTTACTCATCTTCCCTATGGTGAATGCAGCTCCGAGGACACCACAAAGATGCACAAGCACAAGCTGATGTGGGAGACTCAATCAAAGCTTGTACAGAGATTTGCTCGTTTTACCACAATTCGGAGTGTAGGAATAAGAGAAAATGGGTGTCATTACCTTTCAGACAAGAGAAAATGGGTGTCTTTCTGAGATAATTTTGATTTTCTGTTTAAAAATTTTAGCTGTTTTCTGGTAGTTACTATTTTATAGAATCTCATTTTTTTTAATTGTAACAATGTTAATCAAAGCCAAGAGAAAGTCCATGGAGGTTGCGATTCTGAATTTTCTTTTTCTTGGATTAGATGTTTATTGGATAAAATTCAGTATGGATGCTGTTTTTCCTTTTTATAACGAAAACAAGATATTTTTCCATTATGGATGCTGTAATTCACATGTCTGACTTCCCATTATAACTTACTCAGATATAGTATGTCTTACTAGACATCCGGGTCTAAAATGCAGTGAATATTTGACATGCTGGATGCAAGTATGGTGGTGTAGAGGCAAAAGAATAGCTCATTTTTAGACACTCCATCCCAATCAGCTAAGATAGATGAAGAGGGGCGGTGGAATCTGGAAGTGGATACAATCTGTTATTTTGCTAGTCTATCACTAACCATAAAAATTGGGCGGGTTTGGGCTGATTCCAATAATGTCTGATGCCATGCCAAAGATCATTCACTTGTTGGGTCCTTACTTAAATGGGTTGTGCTCCATAAGATGATTTTCACCCTCCAAACTGATGACGTTTATGTAACGTGCTACCCCTTTAACAGATCATAGGGCTGGTATCATACCTAAAGATGCTTATGGAATGTGCCATCCCTCCAACAGATCGTTGGATTAGGATGAAAAATTATGCACAATTTAGTGCCAACAAGCCTCATTTCGGGTTTCGCCAAGAGAAGCTAAGCCGTTGTTTTTTTTTTTTTTTAATTTGTCGTCTTATCTTATGCTTGTGAGTTGCTTTTGGAATGGGGACAAGACCATGTGGGTCGCCTTGATGTGCCTACAAGATCAACGGTCTTGATTTCAAATACATGCGAGGATGTATGACCCAAAATTGCCCATTACCATTGATCACAATAGTGGCTTTCTGCCTTAAGTCTCATTATTATCTAAATACAATCCCATTTTGGTAAATGAAAGGATAACACCCCAAGCGTGAATACAGATTGCAGTTTTGATACTCACATGATTTTTAGCTACTCTTTTCTTAAAATATCTAAAACACTCCAACTACATTACATAGAGGATTTCTATTCAGCAGAAAAAAGAAGACAAGAAAACTGATTGTTAAGACTATTAAGCAGGAAAAAAGAAGACGATCTGTCCTTAAACCCCTACATGAGGACTCAATAAGAAAAAAGCCAGCACTATCTGCGTAAAGAACCTGACAGAAAAACCAAAAAGAACACAGCAGCATCAGACCCTACGAAATGTCCCTCCGATCCTAGAAAAGCAGCAGCTGCTACAGAGGAAAATAATCTACAATTGCCAAAAAGCTCTTTCCACACTCTCTGTAGCTAACTTGTCCTAGTCATATCATTGGAAGATCTTTGAATATGGAAAAACATTATAGATAAATTCAGAATCGTTGCACTGGCAGGTGGTTCAAATGTGACTCTCCTCGCTGACCAGGTAGATTTACATATGGAAAAAGCTTCACAAAGTGGTTAAGCTGGAGGTCTCAAAGCATTGGATTGTGGTTAAAGCATTTACAAGTGCAATAATGGCGAAAGCATATGAAGCTTACAACTATACAAGCAAAGCATTACAAGAGATGATGTCTGTTACAATATGATTGAGGGGCTTTCATTCTTCCCACCTCACTTACTGCTACATTCATAAAAAAAATAAACAAGGAAAAAAACCACAACACCCATAACTTTAATCCACCCAGTTTCATTCTCGACCACTTTAACGGCTTCACGTCCCTGTTGCACCAACACCTTCAGTTCAGCAACCTCATTATCCAACCTTTCCAACACTTTAATAGCTTCACGTCCCTGTTGCACCAACACCTTCAATTCGGCAACCTTGCTCTCCAACCTTTGCAGACGTTGATTTGCAATCATGTTGTCCCTCTTCAAACGAAATTCGTTGTCTTCAACATCATTTTGACACCAACGGAAATACTCACACTTCTTGATGCCAAGTTCGTGTGTGTTGTATGAGCTTTAGGAATTTGAAATTTGGTCAAGAAATAAAATCACACGTATTGAAACGTATTGAATTTTTACTTACAACGAATCCACACGTGTAGTAGGGCCATCCTCGGTTTCCATTCTTATCTGACTTAGTTATTCTGATACAGGCTTTCTTTTGACACTCACAATTCACCACAGTTGAACTACCATCACTCTCAGTAGACGACGCCATCGATTAATCTTAACTATCTGCACAAAAAAACCAGGGATTAACAATATGAATAAAACCACAATGATTTGAATGTAAATAAGGTTTCATTGCGGTCATGGAAATACAATCAGAACATATCCCATATTTCCACTTCAAATGTCACAGATCATTTGGTAAATGATGTTCACAAAAATTCCTCTTTGAAACCCACAAAAAATAAACAACATGAACAGAACTTTAACCCAATGATAGAGTCAAAAAATCCTGTTTCAAACCCACAAAAAATAAACAACATAAACTAAACATCTATTATATGATGTTCACAAAAATCGGTTTTTTTAGGCTTAAAACATGTCCTCAAAATCGGATTTTTTTTATCCCACACAACCACAAAATCTACACCCCATTCTTCCTCTTTTTAAAAAAAAAATGGAAAAATAAAGTGAGGGGTGGAGAGAAAGGGTAAGGGCAGATGGGAGGAGAGATTTGGGAGGGCACGAATGGGTAGAGGGTGAGATTTGGGTAGAGGGTAGAGGGTGAGATTTGGGATGCCCGATTCTGCCTCTTTTAGCAAAAAAAAAATGGAAAAATAAAGAAAGGGGTGGAGAAGGACTTACTTGGTGAAGGAGGTCCTCACCCGACGAGATGAGGGCGACGAAGAGAACGAGCCATGCAAAAAACCCAAATCAGTTCACACAAAGGGAAGAGAAAAAAACCCAAAAAATTGTGAAATCTGTTGCTAAAAATCGTGAAATCTGTTACCTGGGCAAGGAGGTGGAAACCCGAGATGGAAAGGCGAGGAGATGAGGGCGAGGAGACGAGATTTTAGGTCGAGGCTAGCTAGGGTTTGAGAGAAAGAGCGATGGAGAGCACGCCATTTTTGGGTTTTTTTTTTTAACTCTGTTTTAGGGCTTTGCTCGATGGAGAGGATGAAGCAATTTTCTCAAATCGTCGCTCAGATTTTGGGTTGAGGCTAGCTACATTTTGAGAGAAAGAGAGGAGGAGAGCACGCCATTTTTGGGTTTTTTCCTTCTTCTCTGTTTTGCTCGATGTGAGAGGAAACAGGGCTTGGTCGATGGAGAGGTTTGACAGAACCTACGGCTGAGATCACACTAATCTAAGGGCTGTCGTTAATAGCTTCAAAACACCTCACTAATGTGTAGAGAACTTCCTACACACATGTGTAGGAACCGTTTTCTCATATATATATATATATATATATATATATATATATATATATATATATAGAGAGAGAGAGAGAGAGAGAGAGAAAACAGTTCCTACACATATGTGTGGAGAGTTCTCTACACACGAGCTTAAAATACAATGGGGGCCTACATGGTTTGGGTGATCCAAGCCATCCATTTTAAAGGCCCTTACATAGATAGGGTGTCTACAAAAAATCAGATCCATAGGATCATCCCAATGCAACGATTTGTGGAGGTAAAATGGATGTCTTTAAACCTTCACAAATTAGTCCATTTTTTGCCTCCACAATTCGAATGGTTAGAATGATCCTATGGATCTGATTTTTTGTGGACACCCTATCTATGTGAGGGCCTTAAAAATGGATGGCTTGGATCACCCAAACAATGTGGGCCCCCACTGTATTTTAAGCTAGTGTGTAGATAACTTATCTACACATATGTGTAGGAACCGTTTTCTCATATATATATATGGGGGCCCACATTGTTTGGGTGATCCAAGCCATCCATTTTAAAGGCCCTCACATAGATAGGGTGTCTACAAAAAATCAGATCCATAGGATCATCCCAACCCTACGATTTGTGGAGGTAAAATTGATGTCTTTAAACCTTCACAAATTAGTCCATTTTTTGCCTCCACAGTTTGAATGGTTAGGATGATTCTATGGATCTGATTTTTTATGGACACCCTATCTATGTGAGGGCCTTAAAAATTAATGGTTTGGATCACCCAAATAATGTGGCCCCCACTGTATTTTAAGCTAGTGTGTTGATAACTTATCTACACATATGTGTAGGAACCGTTTTCTCTCTCTCTCTCTCTCTCTCTCTCTCTCTATATATATATATATATATATATATATATACATATAGAAGAAACTGTTGGTGAGCTTAAGCTCACCAAACTTATGGTGAGCTAGCTTGCCCAATCACATGGGTCCCACATTTTGGGGAGTGATCCAAACCATTCATTTGCAAGGCCTTATCATAGATAGGGTGTGTACCAAAAATCAGCTCCATAGGATCATCCTAACCCCTCCATTTGTGGAGGACAAAAATGGACAAACTTGTGTCTGTCCATTTTTGTCCTCCACAAATGGAGGGGTTAGGACAAAAATGGACAAACTTGTGTCTGTCCATTTTTGTCCTCCACAAATGGAGGGGTTAGGATGATCCTATGGAGCTGATTTTTGGTACACCCCCCATCTATATAAGGGACTTTCAAATGAATGGTATGGATCATCCTAACAAAGTGGGCCCCCATGTGATTGGGCAAGCTAGCTCACCATAAGTTTGGTGAGCTTAAGCTGACCAACAGTTTCCTCATATATATATATATATATATATATATATATATATATATATGAGGAATGATAGATACAAGGGAGCCCTTGCATAAAGAGCCAAAAAAGGGCTATTGATTGGCTCCAACTCATCAAATGTAACAGATTTTACTTTTTCAATCGATTTTAAAATGTAACTGAAAATGACGTGGATCCATTGAAGAGCCCTTTTGCAGCTCTTTATGCAAGGGCTTCCTTGTATCTATCATTGCTCATATATATATATATATATATATATATATATATATATATATATATATAGAGAGAGAGAGAGAGAAAGAGAGAGAGAGAGAGAGAGGAAAGTGTTGGTGAGCTTAAGCGCCCAATCACATTGGGGCCTACTTTGTTAGGATGATCCAAAGCATTCATTTGAAAGGCCCTTACATAGATGGGGTGTGTACCAAAAATTAGCTCCATAGGATCATCCTAACCCATCCATTTGTGGAGGTCAAAATGGACAGACATTATTTGTCCACAAATCTGCCCATTTTTGTCCTCCACAAATGGAGGGGTTAGGATGATCCTATGGAGCTGATTTTTGGTACACACCCTATCTATGATAGAGCCTTGCAAATGAATGGTTTGGATCACCACAGAAAATGTGGGACCCATGTGATTGGGGCGCTTAAGCTCACCATAAGTTTGGTGAGCAACACTTTCCTCATATGTATATATAGGAAATGTTTTCTGCGCGATACCTCAGATAAGTTATCTGAGCAAGAGCTCAGAAAAACATATGGGCCCACATTGTTTGGATGATCCAAAGCATTCATTTGGATAGGCCAAAGATAGATAGAGTGTGCACAAAAAATATGCTCCACAGGATTATCCTAACCCTTCGATATGTGGAGGTTAAAGTGGATGGTTATAAACCTCCACAAATCTGTCCATTTTTAACCTCCAAAAATCGAAGGGTTAGGATGATCTTATGGAGCTGATTTTTTGGGCACACCTGTGGGACATGATCCCGCGAGAGGGGCGTGGGGCGCGAGCCGCCGCGCGCTCTCCTTTGGTCTCTCGTTCCCACGCGATTGGCGTGTGCATTTTAATATTTGATTTGAATTCGTCTTTCCTGTGAACTTGGGATCACTAAGGCAATCCGAATTCCACACGAAAGAGATTGACAGAGTCGCCACCTAGATGTGGGATCTAGGACCCATAATTAACCAGAAATCTAGACTCGCTACCTGGTTACGAGAATGGAAGGTATGGGGAGTTATCCACCACATGCACCATTCTTGCCCGATAGTCGGTCTTCGATTCCAAAAGCTAACTCTTTTAAATTTATTTTAAATGGCTCATTCAACTCTATGTTATTGTGCGAACTAAGTGACATGCATCCTATGATCTAATTTCAATGTGAATCCTAAATGTGTATCTTGATTTCTTAATTTGTCTGGATTCAATCTAGGTGAAAGTTCTCCTAAAATTCTAATTTCATGAAAAATCCTAAGTGATTTGATTAAGCATTTACAAGAAAATTAATATACAAAACACCACAATTTGTTGTGGTGCCGACTCGCGGGTGGTATGCCATCAGACATCCAAGCTGCCTACGTACCCAAGCCTCACTGGGATCAGAGTCGACGTAGTTCGGTGCACCTAAGCTAAGCTACATATGCCTAACTCAACTAGGACACCGACTTAGACGGATTTGACTGTTTCAACAGTTTTAAGAGGAATTATTTAATTCAAGTTGAGGATTTTATTATCTTAGAATTTCATCTAAGATGCTATATGATTCTTATCTGAATGCAAGTTGTCCCTTAGACTAATGCAGGTTTGCCTACATCCTAGTTTACTAGGCTTGTCCTAGGGAAGGATTGGGTGACTAGTGTAACTAGACTTATGGTACGGTTGCTATCTATAGCAAGCGTCCGTGATGAGGCTGGACTCCTAACTCTAGGACTCCCTAAAACCTAGGACACGGCACGACACCAGTGTTCCTAAATTGGGCTCTAATGGTTCTTAGATTGGAAACCATAATCCAATGGTTCCGAAAGACACAAGATAAATCGATTTAAGTTCTCGAGGTTAATGAGTTTCAGATTTCGAAGATTTTCAGTTTCTAGACATTTAAGGATTACCAATGGTTCTAGGGTTCACCAATTTCGGCCTTGAATGGCATCCAAAGGAGGGAATCGTGCGCTCTTTCCTTGTGCAATTTAATACTTAGGTTATAGCATCTTATTGCCTGGCAGAATCTCAGGATTTCCGTGGACACTAACCTCGGAGCCAACAACATGCTATAACTTAAATATTCAAATTGTCAAAGATCAAGTTGCAATTGGGATACGATTATGGATGCACGGGCCATTTTTCCAGGAAAATCTAAAGATCCTAAAATTTCTGTTTCAATGGATTAAGGAGTGAACATGTGACAGAATTTTAAAGTTCTTTAGGAATTTTTATATGATTTTCAATTAATTTCGAATTTTCCATGGATTTTATCAATTTTAAGCATATGAGCGGTTTTACAAGTGAAATTGTTGCAAATAAATTCGAAATGATTTGAAATTTCTACAGCAGCAAGATGAAAATGTATGTAGCTTACAGGATGAGTTTTGCATATTTTTACATTAAATTCACATTTAATCTTGATTAAACCATTAAATGTCCAGATTGCACAATTAACACATAAACTAGTAGAAATATAACTCTAAATTCTATGAAATTTCTACAGAAATACTATATGAATCAAAATAGCATGCAGTGAGATTTTCATGAATTTTAGAAATTATTTACTACCAATTTCGGATTTTACAATTTCCAGACTAGATTATAAATTAACACTACATCCCATATTAAAACAGATCCAAATCACACGAAAATTTTACAGTAACAAGTAATATGGAAGATAAGACTACTGTAAAAATGTTATGAATTTTAATGATGATCTGATGTTAGTAAAAATTCTCCTAAAATCTGATAAGTTTCAAAGAAAATATTAAATAATATACCAAATAAACTCCAAAAATCTTTACAAATTCATGGTAAAATAAATCAGTAACATATTATTTTCCCACGAAATTTCATTAATTTTAGAATCTGTTTGGTATATAATTTAATTTTTCTTCGTCAAAAGATGTTTTTTGAAGAGTTTTCCATTTTTAAAACACAATTTGCGGAAAAAATCAGAAAAATTCGGAAAAATACAGAAATATTTTGAGAACAATGCACCTACCTGTGGTGAAGATCTCCGCCTAATCCAAAAAAAATATAAAAAATCCTGCCGCCGCCGATCCGCTCCGCCGTCTTTCGCTTTCTCTGGAGTGTTTAGAGGGAGTGATTGAGGGAGTGAAGAGATAATGGAAGAAGAATATTAGGGAGAGGGATGGAAGAATATATTGAGGAAAGGGATTGGAGGGAGTGATTAGAAGAGATAATGGAAGAGAAAGAGATAATGGAAGATAAATTTCTTTTTTTTTCCTCCTTTTCTGGTGGGAAGGGAGATATATATAGGGAGAGAAAGAGAGAGAGAGAGATATGTTGGTGGAGAGCTCATCATGTTGTCCCTCTTAGTGGAGAATCCATCATTATTGTTCTTAGTGGAGGGCCCATCATGTTTCTTAGTGGAGAGTCCATCATTATTGCTCTTAGTGGAGGGCCCATCATGTTTCTTAGTGGAGAGTCCATCATTATTGCTCTTAGTGGAGGGCCCATCATGTTTCTTAGTGGAGAGTCCATCATTATTGCTCTTAGTGGAGGGCCCATCATGTTTCTTAGTGGAGAGTCCATCATTATTGCTCTTAGTGGAGGGCCCATCATGTTTCTTAGTGGAGAGTCCATCATTATTGCTCTTAGTGGAGGGCCCATCATGTTGTCTTAGTGGAGAGCTACCATCATTGCTCTTCATAAGAGGCCTCACAAGAGGCCCCACTGAGGCCCCACAACGCGGGCCCCACAATGTGGGCCCTCGGTTGATTCGATTTTAAACAAATGTTCAATGCGGGCCCACCAAACGAGTCCAAATTTAATCAAAATGCATCATGCGGCCCCACCAAATGGGTCCAACTTTCTCGATCCAAATTTAATCGAAGCACCCAATGCGGGCCCACCAAACGGGTCCCAATTCTCTCTGGTTTAGATTTTTCTGAATAATCCTTCTCAACATTTAGCGGGAAAATACGAAACACGACGGAAACGACCAAAAATATTTAGAAATGTAACAAACGGATGCGGGAAAGAAAGACATTGGAAAACCGACGGAAAACAAACCCTAATTTCTTTATCGATTAAGGTAGAGCAAAATGGGGTGTCTACAGATGCCCCTCTTTGGTAGAGATGACGTAGTCATCGAATACCAAAGTCAAAATGACAGAGCCATTTTGCGTAGCTTTAATCGACAAAAGACTCTACACAAACGGAACTTAGACGCAAACATTTACTACCTAATGCAAGGCCCTAAATGAAATCCTAGAATTAGAACATAATAAGAAATCCTGATGCGGTGCCGTTCACAAACGGGCAACGAGAGAATGAGATACCACTTTCAAATGAGACATCTTTCACAAGCGGGCTCAAGGAGGATAAGAGACCATTCACAAATGGATTCAGAAAATGAGGTACCGTTCACAAACGGGCTCAAGGAGAAGACGAGACCATTCACAAATGGACTCGAAAATGAGGTACCGTTTACAAACGGGCTTAAAGAGAACACATGACCATTCACAAATGGACTCGAGAAACGAGGCACCGTTCACAAACGGGCTCAAGGAGAACATGAGACCATTCACAAATGGACTCAGAAAATGAGGTACCATTCACAAACGGGCTTAAGGAGAATAAAAGACCATTCACAAATGGGCTCAGAAAATGAGGTACCGTTCACCAACGGGCTCAAGGAGAAGACGAGACCATTCACAAATGGATTTGAGAAACGAGGCACCGTTCACAAACGGGCTCAAGGAAAACATGAGACCATTCACAAATAGACTCAGAAAATGAGGTACCGTTCACAAACGGGCTCAAGGAGAATAAAAAGACCATTCACAAATGGGCTCAGAAAATGAGGTACCGTTCACCAACGGGCTCAAGGAGAAGACGAGACCATTCACAAATGGATTCGAGAAACGAGGCACCGTTCACAAACGGGCTCAAGGAAAACATGAGACCATTCACAAATAGACTCAGAAAATGAGGTACCGTTCACAAACGGGCTTAAGGAGAAGACGAGACCATTCACAAATGGACTCGAGAAACGAGGCACCGTTCACAAACGGGCTCTAGGAGAACATGAGACCATTCATAAATGGACTCGAGAAATGAGGCACCGTTCACAAATGGGCTCAAAGAAACAAGATAGCTTCAACCACGAAGAATTTAGAGATTTTTCATAAACTTGAATTTGACGTAGGATTGGATTTGATGAATTTTTGATTTTTCAGAAATAAGGCAGCGTCCACAAACGGGCTCAAGGAGGACATGAGACCATTCACAAATAGACTCAGAAAATGAAGTACCGTTCACAAACGGGCTTAAGGAGAAGACGGGACCATTTACAAATGGACTCGAGAAATGAGGCACCGTTCACAAACGGGCTCAAAGAAACAAGATAGCTTTGATTGATGAACTCAACAACGAAGAATTTAGAGTTTTTTCATGAACTTGAATTTGACATAGGATTAGATTTGATGAAGTTTTGATTTTTCAGAAATAGAAATAAGGCACCGTCCACAAACGGGCTCAAGGAGGACATGAGACCGTAAATGGACTCAGAAAAATGAGACACCGTTCACAAACGGGTTCAAGGAGAAGACGAGACCATTTACAAATGGACTCGAGAAACGAGGCACCGTTCACAAACGGGCTCTAGGAGAACATGAGACCATTCATAAATGGACTCGAGAAATGAGGCACCGTTCACAAATGGGCTCAAAGAAACAAGATAGCTTCAACCACGAAGAATTTAGAGATTTTTCATAAACTTGAATTTGACGTAGGATTGGATTTGATGAATTTTTTATTTTTCAGAAATAAGGCAGCGTCCACAAACGGGCTCAAGGAGGACATGAGACCATTCACAAATAGACTCAGAAAATGAAGTACCGTTCACAAACGGGCTTAAGGAGAAGACGGGACCATTTACAAATGGACTCGAGAAATGAGGCACCGTTCACAAACGGGCTCAAAGAAACAAGATAGCTTTGATTGATGAACTCAACAACGAAGAATTTAGAGTTTTTTCATGAACTTGAATTTGACATAGGATTGGATTTGATGAATTTTTGATTTTTCAGAAATAAGGCACCGTCCACAAACGGGCTCAAGGAGGACATGAGACCGTAAATGGACTCAGAAAAATGAGACACCGTTCACAAACGGGTTCAAGGAGAAGACGAGACCATTTACAAATGGACTCGAGAAAAGAGGCACCGTTCACAAACAGGCTCAAAGAAACAAGATAGCTTTGATTGATGAATTCAACAACGAAGAATTTAGAGTTTTTTCATGAACTTGAATTTGACATAGGATTGGATTTGATGAATTTTTGATTTTTCAGAAATAAGGCACCGTCCACAAACGGGCTCAAGGAGGACATGAGACCGTAAATGGACTCAGAAAAATGAGACACCGTTCACAAACGGGTTCAAGGAGAAGACGAGACCATTTACAAATGGACTCGAGAAAAGAGGCACCGTTCACAAACAGGCTCAAAGAAACAAGATAGCTTTGATTGATGAATTCAATAACGAAGAATTTAGAGATTTTTCATGAACTTGAATTTGACATAGGATTGGATTTGATGAATTTTTGATTTTTTTGAACTTAATGAAATCGAGGATGTTATAGATCGTGCCTGACAAAGATATCGGAAACTAGGACTTTGACGAATGATGAAACGGCAAACCGAAGAACCATTACTAACAAGAATGGATTAGAAACACTTTTATGAAACTTCAACAAGATTTTTCTCAAAGAGACTGCTGGTCTTGTCTTTGGGGATTTGGATGACTGAAACCTTGAACAAGACACTTGAAATTGGTAATCTAGAACAACGGCTCTCTTGGATATAATCATGGAAAAGTGGGACTTGCCTCTTGATAGGTGTTTAGATAAACATTTCTTGACCAGGAAAGTATTTAACTAACTGGAAGGAAATTCTGAATTTTAACGGTTCATCTTTCTGAGAAATTGGCTCGACCATCATTGCATCTGAGGCTCTTCCAAGCTTAAGATGCCTTCCTGGGGTATGATCTTTTTACGGAAGCTGGGCTTTCTGATGTTTCTACTTCTGAATTCTTCTGGGTTGATCATCTTTGAAATATAGCTGTTTGACTAGATTCTCGAACTTTTTCAGGTACAATCGCAGGGAGCTGACGAGGCCGGGCCTCCTTCACCGAGACAGTTGCATCATTTGGACATATGGATGACGATTGACTCTTTTTAAATAGAAAACTTAGATAAAAGGCACTACTCAAAGGATTGAGGAGCTCTAAAGGAGTGAACATAGAATAACAACGATTGATTAACTACACTGACAGACACAGTAATGCTTCTGACTTAGTTAACGTTTTATTTGGTAAGTCTATCCTTTCAAGGAATATTTTTTTCAATTGGTAAACACTGGACTTTTTCCTTAAAACAGTAATGCCTCAATGATTTAATTACAACTCCTAGGATTGCTTAGCTCCAATGCCCCCAGTTTTGAGGACGTCACTTGAATTTGTTTGAACTTCAATTGATCTTCAGTCCTGATACCGGCTGTAACCTTCTTATAAATTTGCTTGAACTTCAGTTGATCTTCAGTCTTGATACTGGCTGTAGCCTTCTTATAATGATTCTCTTACCGTGACCAAGTCACCTCTTCAGGGTTTTTAACTTGGCGGACCGTGGTAGCCTTAACTTTTGCCTGAACCGTCTTTCTAGGTTTTCGATTCAGCAGGCTATCCCCTTAGCTTTTGCCTAAGCCGCCCTTTCGGTTTTTCAACTTAACAGGGGAATGATCTTAAATTTTGCCTAAACCGCCCTTTCAGGTTTTCAGTCTAGCAGATCTTCAAACTCCATTTTTTTTTATTCATCATCATTTTTTTTTTTTTGTTTCGGGACCTAGATCATTAGTTCTGAACACCGGAAGGACTTTATAGGTAGGATAGGGCTTTTCAAAGAATGGCTTAAGGTTCAACAAAGATTTCGACCGAACCTGTGAATAGGTTGCCTACATATCCCAAGGTAGGAATCAGGTCGTGTATAGTTCAGGGCGAATGCCCCTAGTTTGAAGATAAATTGTTCGAAAGTTTATTGATTTTTCTTTTTTTTTCTTCTTTCTGGAATAATTGACTTCTCTTCTTTAGGAACTTGTCCCATTTTTTTTCTGAAAGGATTGAATTTCTTTTTTTTTTTTTGGATTGATTGAATTGCTTTTCTTTTTTGAATTGACCGAACTCAGTTTAACCGAGCTGCCTACGTACCCCAGTGTAGGGATCAGGTCTCGCGTAGTTCGGGGAAATGCCCCGAGTTTGATGGGTTTTCAAGAAAATTTGATTCAGGCTCGGAGGGTTTGCAAACCGGTATTCTTTTGACGTTGGGTTCTGATTTTGGGATTTATTCGGCCAAAGGAGGCCTTCCGATGTTCAGAATGAGAATCGATCTAGGTTACTAGAGTCTCTCTGGTACTGATTATTTATTTATTTTTCTTTTTTTTTCATGGAGTTTGACGGCATTTCCAGGTAAGAGATAATGTATCTTCTTCTTCCAAGATTCTAATGCGTACTTTCGACTTTCATAAAGCGAAACTTGTTCTTTGACATCCTCCATCTATGGATTTTTAACTCTTGATATCTGATGATCACTTTTCAATGCTTGCTCTTGAACTTCTTATCTTGAATTTGTTGGCTTTATGTTATGAATTTGAGAACCAAGGTCATTGATTGGAAATATGAAAGTTGTTTCCACTCTATGCCCCTTGTATAGCATATATCTTCTCACTTTCTTCATTTTCTTTGAGCTTTCCATCTATATCTTGCCCCTGGTATCGGTTGTAGCTTTTCTAGACAATCTTCTTATTCTTGAAATAATTTTATCAATTCTTCACACTCTTTAGAGGGTAATGTATTTTCAATCGGCATTCACTGAATCAAAGTTTCAGTGCCAGTGTTTACCACTTCAATTTCATCTTTGAAAAGCTGGGATTGGCGCTCCTCCTCTTATTCAAGTAATTGCTGTGACTCAAGTGGAGTTTCGTCAATTTTGTCCTCATTTGAGGAGGGAGTCTTACTTTAAGATCAGAAGCAAACTTAAGAAACAGACACAAGTGAATTATTGGACACGACCTATCCTGAACATGCTCAGGATTCACAACTCTAAATAAAAAAGAGAGATGAGTTGCCTGGACTAGGCATTGACCTTGAAATGTAAGACCGGACTCAACAATTGTACTGACCATGATGACTGATTCGCATAGGGGAATGCCCCTAGTTCAAGGATTATGATAGTGAACTCTGAAGGACTTAGCAAAATATTCTTGAAAAAGGTTGCCCTTAGAGTAAGAAAGGACCAAGGGTACAAGTAAGATTGGATCATCTGGACCAGGCATGATCAGATCATGAGATTGCATAATCGAAAGATTGTGAGATTCTGCTCCTGCCAGTTAGGGGATGGCATGAAGATACGATCGAATCGTATGACAGGAGAATGAAAGACGCACGATCAAGAGATTAGATGAGATAGCATAAGATTGCTTTCAACGGATAGATCATGAATGACTAATCCTATGAGATCTTTGGAAATGATGGGATTTATATCCTAACCCCAAAGGGAAAGTTTTTAATCTTCACACATTTTATCAGTGTTACCTGAAGGCATCAACCCTAATCCTAATCTAGCGGAGTGGAGAGAGGATCTCGACTCATGACTTTGTTTGTGTACCTAGGACCGATCGTAGCCATTGGAAGATGGACTACGGCCTAATCTAGACACAAATGGGTAAGATATCCTAAACTAGGCTCACACATGTGGTGCACATGTGTTCGTATACTGCATGCATGTGTGGGTTAATCTAGGGGTAAGGCCAAGAGTCCCCTTAGCGCGAATCCATGTTCGATATACTGTACCAGTGTCCGGCGTATCAGTACGTGAACAAGAGATCCGTTTACGCACCATAAAGGTACTAGGCTAAGGGTGGAATGCTTCTCTAGCACAGAGGCACCAGGTGATGAAATCCCAGTCAACCATGCTAGATAACACTCCGGGTTCCTAAAATAGGACGTGTGTGCATGTGAAATGCAAGGGTTTAGATGCAAGTGATGTAAGTGTGTGCAATAAGTTCGCGCAATCTATGATGCCTTCAGGTTTTGTTAAATTAAGTTCGAGTAAAATGTGATGAGAAAATAAAACGAGACAAACTAATCTAACAAGTATAGAGTTTTTATGAGCCAGTTAAATTAAATTTAAATGAATTATCTTTTGAAATTTTAATGAAGTTAGGTGGTCCCCAGCAGAGTCGCCAGACTGTGGGACATGATCCCGCGAGAGGGGCGTGGGGCGCGAGCCGCCGCGCGCTCTCCTTTGGTCTCTCGTTCCCACGCGATTGGCGTGTGCATTTTAATATTTGATTTGAATTCGTCTTTCCTGTGAACTTGGGATCACTAAGGCAATCCGAATTCCACACGAAAGAGATTGACAGAGTCGCCACCTAGATGTGGGATCTAGGACCCATAATTAACCAGAAATCTAGACTCGCTACCTGGTTACGAGAATGGAAGGTATGGGGAGTTATCCACCACATGCACCATTCTTGCCCGATAGTCGGTCTTCGATTCCAAAAGCTAACTCTTTTAAATTTATTTTAAATGGCTCATTCAACTCTATGTTATTGTGCGAACTAAGTGACATGCATCCTATGATCTAATTTCAATGTGAATCCTAAATGTGTATCTTGATTTCTTAATTTGTCTGGATTCAATCTAGGTGAAAGTTCTCCTAAAATTCTAATTTCATGAAAAATCCTAAGTGATTTGATTAAGCATTTACAAGAAAATTAATATACAAAACACCACAATTTGTTGTGGTGCCGACTCGCGGGTGGTATGCCATCAGACATCCAAGCTGCCTACGTACCCAAGCCTCACTGGGATCAGAGTCGACGTAGTTCGGTGCACCTAAGCTAAGCTACATATGCCTAACTCAACTAGGACACCGACTTAGACGGATTTGACTGTTTCAACAGTTTTAAGAGGAATTATTTAATTCAAGTTGAGGATTTTATTATCTTAGAATTTCATCTAAGATGCTATATGATTCTTATCTGAATGCAAGTTGTCCCTTAGACTAATGCAGGTTTGCCTACATCCTAGTTTACTAGGCTTGTCCTAGGGAAGGATTGGGTGACTAGTGTAACTAGACTTATGGTACGGTTGCTATCTATAGCAAGCGTCCGTGATGAGGCTGGACTCCTAACTCTAGGACTCCCTAAAACCTAGGACACGGCACGACACCAGTGTTCCTAAATTGGGCTCTAATGGTTCTTAGATTGGAAACCATAATCCAATGGTTCCGAAAGACACAAGATAAATCGATTTAAGTTCTCGAGGTTAATGAGTTTCAGATTTCGAAGATTTTCAGTTTCTAGACATTTAAGGATTACCAATGGTTCTAGGGTTCACCAATTTCGGCCTTGAATGGCATCCAAAGGAGGGAATCGTGCGCTCTTTCCTTGTGCAATTTAATACTTAGGTTATAGCATCTTATTGCCTGGCAGAATCTCAGGATTTCCGTGGACACTAACCTCGGAGCCAACAACATGCTATAACTTAAATATTCAAATTGTCAAAGATCAAGTTGCAATTGGGATACGATTATGGATGCACGGGCCATTTTTCCAGGAAAATCTAAAGATCCTAAAATTTCTGTTTCAATGGATTAAGGAGTGAACATGTGACAGAATTTTAAAGTTCTTTAGGAATTTTTATATGATTTTCAATTAATTTCGAATTTTCCATGGATTTTATCAATTTTAAGCATATGAGCGGTTTTACAAGTGAAATTGTTGCAAATAAATTCGAAATGATTTGAAATTTCTACAGCAGCAAGATGAAAATGTATGTAGCTTACAGGATGAGTTTTGCATATTTTTACATTAAATTCACATTTAATCTTGATTAAACCATTAAATGTCCAGATTGCACAATTAACACATAAACTAGTAGAAATATAACTCTAAATTCTATGAAATTTCTACAGAAATACTAGATGAATCAAAATAGCATGCAGTGAGATTTTCATGAATTTTAGAAATTATTTACTACCAATTTCGGATTTTACAATTTCCAGACTAGATTATAAATTAACACTACATCCCATATTAAAACAGATCCAAATCACACGAAAATTTTACAGTAACAAGTAATATGGAAGATAAGACTACTGTAAAAATGTTATGAATTTTAATGATGATCTGATGTTAGTAAAAATTCTCCTAAAATCTGATAAGTTTCAAAGAAAATATTAAATAATATACCAAATAAACTCCAAAAATCTTTACAAATTCATGGTAAAATAAATCAGTAACATATTATTTTCCCACGAAATTTCATTAATTTTAGAATCTGTTTGGTATATAATTTAATTTTTCTTCGTCAAAAGATGTTTTTTGAAGAGTTTTCCATTTTTAAAACACAATTTGCGGAAAAAATCAGAAAAATTCGGAAAAATACAGAAATATTTTGAGAACAATGCACCTACCCGTGGTGAAGATCTCCGCCTAATCCAAAAAAATATAAAAAATCCTGCCGCCGCCGATCCGCTCCGCCGTCTTTCGCTTTCTCTGGAGTGTTTAGAGGGAGTGATTGAGGGAGTGAAGAGATAATGGAAGAAGAATATTAGGGAGAGGGATGGAAGAATATATTGAGGAAAGGGATTGGAGGGAGTGATTAGAAGAGATAATGGAAGAGAAAGAGATAATGGAAGATAAATTTCTTTTTTTTTCCTCCTTTTCTGGTGGGAAGGGAGATATATATAGGGAGAGAAAGAGAGAGAGAGAGATATGTTGGTGGAGAGCTCATCATGTTGTCCCTCTTAGTGGAGAATCCATCATTATTGTTCTTAGTGGAGGGCCCATCATGTTTCTTAGTGGAGAGTCCATCATTATTGCTCTTAGTGGAGGGCCCATCATGTTTCTTAGTGGAGAGTCCATCATTATTGCTCTTAGTGGAGGGCCCATCATGTTTCTTAGTGGAGAGTCCATCATTATTGCTCTTAGTGGAGGGCCCATCATGTTTCTTAGTGGAGAGTCCATCATTATTGCTCTTAGTGGAGGGCCCATCATGTTTCTTAGTGGAGAGTCCATCATTATTGCTCTTAGTGGAGGGCCCATCATGTTGTCTTAGTGGAGAGCTACCATCATTGCTCTTCATAAGAGGCCTCACAAGAGGCCCCACTGAGGCCCCACAACGCGGGCCCCACAATGTGGGCCCTCGGTTGATTCGATTTTAAACAAATGTTCAATGCGGGCCCACCAAACGAGTCCAAATTTAATCAAAATGCATCATGCGGCCCCACCAAATGGGTCCAACTTTCTCGATCCAAATTTAATCGAAGCACCCAATGCGGGCCCACCAAACGGGTCCCAATTCTCTCTGGTTTAGATTTTTCTGAATAATCCTTCTCAACATTTAGCGGGAAAATACGAAACACGACGGAAACGACCAAAAATATTTAGAAATGTAACAAACGGATGCGGGAAAGAAAGACATTGGACACCGACTTAGACGGATTTGACTGTTTCAACAGTTTTAAGAGGAATTATTTAATTCAAGTTGAGGATTTTATTATCTTAGGATTTCATCTAAGATGCTATATGATTCTTATCTGAATGCAAGTTGTCCCTTAGACTAATGCAGGTTTGCCTACATCCTAGTTTACTAGGCTTGTCCTAGGGAAGGATTGGGTGACTAGTGTAACTAGACTTATGGTACGGTTGCTATCTATAGCAAGCGTCCGTGATGAGGCTGGACTCCTAACTCTAGGACTCCCTAAAACCTAGGACACGGCACGACACCAGTGTTCCTAAATTGGGCTCTAATGGTTCTTAGATTGGAAACCATAATCCAATGGTTCCGAAAGACACAAGATAAATCGATTTAAGTTCTCGAGGTTAATGAGTTTCAGATTTCGAAGATTTTCAGTTTCTAGACATTTAAGGATTACCAATGGTTCTAGGGTTCACCAATTTCGGCCTTGAATGGCATCCAAAGGAGGGAATCGTGCGCTCTTTCCTTGTGCAATTTAATACTTAGGTTATAGCATCTTATTGCCTGGCAGAATCTCAGGATTTCCGTGGACACTAACCTCGGAGCCAACAACATGCTATAACTTAAATATTCAAATTGTCAAAGATCAAGTTGCAATTGGGATACGATTATGGATGCACGGGCCATTTTTCCAGGAAAATCTAAAGATCCTAAAATTTCTGTTTCAATGGATTAAGGAGTGAACATGTGACAGAATTTTAAAGTTCTTTAGGAATTTTTATATGATTTTCAATTAATTTCGAATTTTCCATGGATTTTATCAATTTTAAGCATATGAGCGGTTTTACAAGTGAAATTGTTGCAAATAAATTCGAAATGATTTGAAATTTCTACAGCAGCAAGATGAAAATGTATGTAGCTTACAGGATGAGTTTTGCATATTTTTACATTAAATTCACATTTAATCTTGATTAAACCATTAAATGTCCAGATTGCACAATTAACACATAAACTAGTAGAAATATAACTCTAAATTCTATGAAATTTCTACAGAAATACTATATGAATCAAAATAGCATGCAGTGAGATTTTCATGAATTTTAGAAATTATTTACTACCAATTTCGGATTTTACAATTTCCAGACTAGATTATAAATTAACACTACATCCCATATTAAAACAGATCCAAATCACACGAAAATTTTACAGTAACAAGTAATATGGAAGATAAGACTACTGTAAAAATGTTATGAATTTTAATGATGATCTGATGTTAGTAAAAATTCTCCTAAAATCTGATAAGTTTCAAAGAAAATATTAAATAATATACCAAATAAACTCCAAAAATCTTTAGATATTCATGGTAAAATAAATCAGTAACATATTATTTTCCCACGAAATTTCATTAATTTTAGAATCTGTTTGGTATATAATTTAATTTTTCTTCGTCAAAAGATGTTTTTTGAAGAGTTTTCCATTTTTAAAACACAATTTGCGGAAAAAATCAGAAAAATTCGGAAAAATACAGAAATATTTTGAGAACAATGCACCTACCCGTGGTGAAGATCTCCGCCTAATCCAAAAAAATATAAAAAATCCTGCCGCCGCCGATCCGCTCCGCCGTCTTTCGCTTTCTCTGGAGTGTTTAGAGGGAGTGATTGAGGGAGTGAAGAGATAATGGAAGAAGAATATTAGGGAGAGGGATGGAAGAATATATTGAGGAAAGGGATTGGAGGGAGTGATTAGAAGAGATAATGGAAGAGAAAGAGATAATGGAAGATAAATTTCTTTTTTTTTCCTCCTTTTCTGGTGGGAAGGGAGATATATATAGGGAGAGAAAGAGAGAGAGAGAGATATGTTGGTGGAGAGCTCATCATGTTGTCCCTCTTAGTGGAGAATCCATCATTATTGTTCTTAGTGGAGGGCCCATCATGTTTCTTAGTGGAGAGTCCATCATTATTGCTCTTAGTGGAGGGCCCATCATGTTTCTTAGTGGAGAGTCCATCATTATTGCTCTTAGTGGAGGGCCCATCATGTTTCTTAGTGGAGGTCCATCATTATTGCTCTTAGTGGAGGGCCCATCATGTTTCTTAGTGGAGAGTCCATCATTATTGCTCTTAGTGGAGGGCCCATCATGTTTCTTAGTGGAGAGTCCATCATTATTGCTCTTAGTGGAGGGCCCATCATGTTGTCTTAGTGGAGAGCTACCATCATTGCTCTTCATAAGAGGCCTCACAAGAGGCCCCACTGAGGCCCCACAACGCGGGCCCCACAATGTGGGCCCTCGGTTGATTCGATTTTAAACAAATGTTCAATGCGGGCCCACCAAACGAGTCCAAATTTAATCAAAATGCATCATGCGGCCCCACCAAATGGGTCCAACTTTCTCGATCCAAATTTAATCGAAGCACCCAATGCGGGCCCACCAAACGGGTCCCAATTCTCTCTGGTTTAGATTTTTCTGAATAATCCTTCTCAACATTTAGCGGGAAAATACGAAACACGACGGAAACGACCAAAAATATTTAGAAATGTAACAAACGGATGCGGGAAAGAAAGACATTGGAAAACCGACGGAAAACAAACCCTAATTTCTTTATCGATTAAGGTAGAGCAAAATGGGGTGTCTACAACACCCTATCTATGTAAGGACCTATCAAATGAATGCTTTGGATCATCCAAACAATGTGGGCCCACATGATTTTTTGAGCTCTTGCTCAGATAACTTATCTGAGGTATTGCGCAGAAAACGTTTCCCTATATATATATATATATATATATCTATCTACTACAATAAGCTGGGATGAAAAGAAGAGAGTTTTTTCGATTTTTTTGAAAATTACGTGAGAATTACACGTCACATTTCTTGACTTTTTTGAACAAATGCACCCATTCAACTCATATAATTTCAATCCTACCCCCCCCCCCCGCCTTTATGCTTTTAACAAAGGCACCCATTAAATCATATAATTTCAATCCTACCCCCTCCTTTATGCTTTTAACAAAGGCACCCATTAAATCATATAATTTCAATCCTACCCCCTCCTTTATGCTTTTAACAAAGGCACCCATTAAAGCCCTATAATTTCAATCTTAGCCCCCTCCTTTATGGTTTTTTAATAAAAAATCTATAGGGTGATATTAACCATCCGATTTAAGATAGAGGAATTATGGAAACATCTATAGATTGGAGGGCTAGGATCAGCCTATGGAAATGATTTTTGGGGCACAACCTATTTATGTTGTGATCCATCACATGGATGGTTTGGATTAACCTACGACGTGATCCATACAGTTCTTTGTCGGCCCGTGCATCGCACGGGTTTTTTACTAGTATATATCTAATACAATCAGCTGGGATGAAAAGAGGAGAGTTTTTTCCATTTTTTTGAAAATCACGTGAGAATTACACGTCACATTTTTTGACTTTTTTGAACAAATGCACCCATTCAACTCATATAATTTCAATCCTACCCCCCCCCCCCCACCCACTTTATGCTTTTAACAAAGGCACCCATTAAATCATATAATTTCAATCCTACCCCCTCCTTTATGCTTTTAACAAAGGCACCCATTAAAGCCATATAATTTCGATCTTACCCCCCTCCTTTATGGTTTTTTAATTAAAAAATTATAGGGTGATCTTGACCATCCGATTTAAGATAAGAGGAATTATGGAAACATCTATAGATTGGAGGGCTAGGATCGGCCTATGGAAATGATTTTTGGGGCACAACCTATTTATGTTGTGTTCCATCACATGGACGGTTTGGATCAACCTATGACGTCGTCCGTACAGTTCTTTGTCGGCCCGTGCATCGCACAGGTTTTTTACTAGTATTCTATATAGCAAAAGAGAAAAGAAGAGATTTTTTTGAATTTTTTGAAAATTCTATGAGAATTACACATCACTTTTTTGACTTTTTTTAAATGCACCCGTTCAACTCACATATTTTCAATCCTACCCCCTCCTTTATGCTTTTTAACAAAGGCACCCATTAAAGCCACATAATTTCAGTCTTACCCCCCTCCTTTATGATTTTTTAATAAAAAATCTATAGGGTGATCTTAACCATCCGATTTAAGAGGAATTATGAAAACCTCTATAGATTGGAGGGCTAGGATCAGCCTATGGAAATGATTTTTGGGGCTCAACCTATTTATGTTGTGTTCCATCACATGGACGGTTTGGATTGAGGGTGTCAATTTTGGCTCGGGCTCGGAAGCTCGCTCGAGCTCGGCTCGAATCCTTAACGAGCCGAGCCGAGCCCGATTTTGGCCAGGCTCGGCTCGTTAAGAATTTAATATATTTAAATATATATATATATATATATATATTATATATTAATATATACACTAAAAGGGTTGTCCAGGGAGTCAAAGAGGGAGGCAAAATATGTCACTTCATTTTTGGAACCTCATTTGTTACTTGGACCACCCCCCATACTGTAAAAAAAGTAGTCAAATTACACTAGATAGGGCTGTCCAGGGAAGAAGAGGGGTGTGAAGTTAATATAACCCGAGCTCGGTAAGGCTCGCGAGCCTGACCGAGCCGAGCCGAGCCCGAGCTTGGTTCGAGCCCGAGTTGAGCTTTTGAGTTTAACGAGCCGAGCCGAGCCTGGCCAAGCTCGGCTCGGCTCGGCTCGTTTACACCCCTAGTTTGGATCAACCTATGACGTGGTCCGTACAGTTCTTTGTCGGCCCGTGCATCACACAGGGTTTTCTACTAGTGTATATATATATATATATATATATATATATATATATATATATATATATATATATATATATATATAAAGAGAGAGAGAGAGAGAGAGTTAACTGAAGCTACACATACGTGTAGCTAACTTAGCTGCACTGACAGCTTAAAATACAGTGGGCCCACATTGTTTGGGTAATCCGAACCATTCATTTGATAGGACCTCACATTGATAGGGTGTGCTAAAAATATTAACTCCATTGGATGATCTCAACCCTTCAAACTGTGAAGGAAAAAATGGACAGATTTGTGAAGGTTTTTACACGCCCATTTTTGCCTCCACAAATCGTAGGGTTGGGATGATCCTATGGAGCTGATTTTTTGGGCACACCCTATCTATGTGAGGGCCCATCAAATGAATGTTTTGCATCACCCAAACAATGTGGGGCCTACTGTATTTTAAGCCGTCGGTGTAGCTAAGTTAGCTACACGTATGTGTAGCTACACTTTTCTCATATATATATATATATATATATATATATATATATATATATATATATATATGAGAGAAGTGTTTATGCGCAGCTGCGCATATAGCTATCTGCGCACTAGTTTCTTAAAATACTTTTCATTCGCTGATGGTAGTGGGTCCCACATACATTTTAACGTTTCAACAAAAGAAGAAAAATGACACTCGAGCCCCCGTAGTTTTAACGTACAAAATATAAATGACCCTCTAACATTCAGATTGGAGGGTTAGGATCATCCTATGGAAATGATTTTTGGAGCATAACCTATTTAGGCTATGGCCCATCTAATGGACGGTTTGGATCATCCTATGGTGTGGGCCATACCGTACTTTTAATAAAGTGAGAGTGCCCTCGTAAGAAAACAGTAGTGTTGATAACATTTCCTTTTTTTTATAGGAATTTGCTATCAAACTTCTCCTATGCCACTTCTCGGCATGTGGCCATCCTTGTGCAAAGATGCGCACATGGGCAAAGGTTGCTAGTAAAAGCAAAAGTAAGAAAAAAAGTAACCATTACAGAAAAAAAGTAAAATAGCAAAGTTATAAAGTTTTAAATGAAAAATTACCTAGAAATGGTTCTAAAGTTTGAAAATTACAAAAAAAACACCAACAAGATGTAGTAAGATATGACAATTATCAATCCAAAACTACAAGCAAAAGTAGAAGTTATTACAATTACGGTGAGAAAAATACCAACAACATTACAGACTTCATTTCATTTTATTCATTAACAACTAGTACATACAAGCAGTTCTTTTCAGTTCATACAACTCAAGACAGAAGTTCAAAATTTTCACATCAGTTCAGTTGATTTCTTCAGCTTGAAAGTGCTTCAAATAGGCATTGCTTCAAAGAACACTTGTCGCGATCCCTGCACATATAATAAAAGCAAAGGTAAGACCAGGAATGAAATAGGTAGAAAACTCATTTATCATATAGGTAGGAAAAGTGAGACAC
Organism: Tasmannia lanceolata; assembly: GCF_043159265.1. NCBI lineage: Eukaryota > Viridiplantae > Streptophyta > Magnoliopsida > Canellales > Winteraceae > Tasmannia > Tasmannia lanceolata. Next base: position 26,407,270 of record NW_027518684.1, on the reverse strand, counting down.
TTAGGAGTCTGAACAGAAACTCCATTCACAAAGTTTGAAGGAAACTTAATTATTTCTAAAATGAGAATATACCATGCTCACCTTATGAACAGAAACCCTTTAACATATGAAATAAAAGTGCATACTCCCCATACTCAAACTGAAATGAAATGATAGTCAGATAGTCAATACCATATACAAATAGTCAATACACATGGAAAAAAACCTAAGTTCAAATATCAATGTATAAAACAAACCCAATGAACAAAACAAGTCCTACTCACTTACAAAACATTCACAAAGATACTAACACATACCTAGTGAAAGGAGCAACATCACGAAGCGATATCTTCCGCTTCCCCTTCCTCTTCCTCCTCCCCCTCGTGTAGTGTACCCATCTATTAGAACCAATAAAAATTTAGTAATAATCGGAGAGAAAATTGCAATATAGAAAGAAGAGAGTATGTGCATATAGAGAAGAATTCAAAGTCAAACCTTGGCTTTCTTTTTACATGTTCTCAGATTATGTCCTAACTCCCCACAACCTCCGCACTTCCGTTTCCCCATTTTGGATTGGGAGAGCTCTAATGAAGACTTCAAGCATGATGCTTCCCTTGGCCGGCCCTTAGTTTTAACAACTTCGGGGTCTCAAATACATATCCCAGGTACTTGAGTGGGAAGAGAGTTAGACTGCACTTGGCTAGCCAATACGGTATGTGAACTTGCCTCTCTTTCTTTCTCTGCTCAATCTCAACCACCAATTCAGAGTAAAATTCATCTAACTTCTTTAAAATAAAGTCATCATTATCGAGTTCCTCATCCACTATTCGTCGTTTTGCCATTACGGACCACTTTCTAAACGGGGTTGCACCTTCGTTACCTACTTGACTTGTAGGTTCTCCACCCAACAACTGATATCTAGAATCAATTGTCCATCTTCTTAGAATGTAATGCTCGGGAATGGAATTTAATTGCTTCTGGTCAAATACGGCCAGAATATGCCTGCATAATATACCTGAAGTCTCAAACATGGAGCAATCACAAGTTGCACTAATACCATCGGAATCGTTGTACACAATCATATGCCCTTTTGAAATTTCATCATCCCCACGTTTCCTTCTTATATTGAAGGTAGTCTCGTTGCCAATTTTACTATGTTTCTTACCCCAATATAATCTACTACCATTAAGCTCAGACAAAAAAAGGCCAAAAATTGTCCTTGTATAGTATTTTCCAGGATCATCTTCCAATAGGCTACCTGTAGTCATTGTCGGCTTTGAATTTTTTGACTTGAAATCCTCTTCTGTTTCTTTCCTACGACGGTCAGCAAGCGCTTTCTCATATTGATCAACAAAATCACGCAGAGAAGTCTTCTGGTTAATAAAACCATCGAAGAAAGCATTCATGCTTTCACTGCGCTGACTAGAAGTCATGCCTGCAGTGAAAGTACCTTTCCAATAGGCCGGGACCCAGTGAATCCTTAGCTCCCACATCTTACTTAGCCAATCATTCTCATCAATTTTATACTTCAAACATAATCTTCCCCATTCCATCTCACATTCATCTATATCACCCGTGTTATAGCAATGGTAGTAATCCTTTGGAAAGTCACCATCTGCCTCTCTCATTGCAGGAACATGCTCAACTAAGTGCTTTGTTATGTGCCAAGAACAAAAACGATGACGTGTATTGGGGAAGACATTCTTAATTGCATTTCGCATCGCCACATCTGGAGCGTTTCCATGCATACATTGCAGCCACTGCCTAAACAACCAAGTGAAGGTCTCCTCAGTCTCATCAGCGAGGAGCGCACATCCAAACAATGTAGATTGCCTGTGATGGTTGACCCCTGTAAATGGTGCAAAGGGCATCAAATACATATTGGTCCTATAAGTCACATCAAAGACAATCACATCGCTGAAGGTCATATAAGACTCTCTGGCCCTCGAATCAGCCCAGAACATAGATCTCAATGTACACTATGAGTTCAACTCAATAGAAAAAAAAGAAGTCATGCTCTTCAGCTCGTTTCCGTTGGAGACGGTCGGCCACTATCCCAGCGTCTAACCCCATATTATTTTTCTTCTTCAATCTCAAATGAGATTGCACTTGCTGTGGTGAGAGAACACCATCTGCGCCATCGGATTGGACATTAATGACTTTTGCAATTCCACCAGCCTGCAACCCAATTCCATCGTAACTATCCATCAAATTTTTAACAGTCTCCTTCTTATATAGTCGGTTGTGTGAACGATGCATGCGTCTTCTAAGTGGAGAAGTGAGTTCACGCGAATGTTCGTCTTCAAAGATTGACACTATCCACTTCTTGCCTTTCACGTTAATCGCCATCTTCGCCTGACAATCAAACCTAACAGTGCGACTCGGAATCACTTCCTTACCTGCCTGTCTCTTGTCATTAGGGTTTTTCTTCCCCTCCTTGTCACACACATACTTTCTGAATATCATTTCATTTGTCTTGGTCGACTTGTTTGTAGTAGATTTTCGCACTCCAAAACCTTTACTCAAGCCATAGGTATTATAACATATGTAGGCATCTTCAAAGCTATCAAACTCCTGCCCAACAAATGGCCTTTTGTCTACACTTTCCTCGTCATTCCTTTCCTCACCATCTTCTACTTGGTTACCTTCATTTAAATCTTCCCCTTGATCTTCTACTTGGTTTCCATTATTTAATTCTTCCCCTTGATCACCTAAAATGAAGGCGTGTTCATCAATATCATTTATCGATAGGCCGCATACTTGCGACACAGCGTCCTCAACAAACCCTGAGGATGTGCCACATACTTCATCAACATCAAACACAGAAGCGAGCAACGAAGCATCATCCATTTTACTAGGTCACAACACTAGATAACAAACCAGCCAACTACCACAAACCACCCATAAATTACCACCAAGCCACCCATAAACCACCACCAAGCCTTGCGAGTGGAGAAGAATCATCCGTCAAAGGTTACTCTATAACAACCAACCATAACCCAGCAATCATAAACCAGCAAACAACCAAACCACCAGCCATAAAGCAACAAACCACCAGCCATTAACCACCAAACCACCAAACAACCACCCAAGAAACAACCAAACCACCAGCCATAAACCACAAAACCACCAAACCACCACCCATAAACAAATAAACCACCACCAACAAACCACAAATAAAAAAAGATCAAAACAGCATATTTGAAGTAAGAAATATCATGCATTTAAAGAAGAACTGATATGATACAATTGATACCCTCAATCAATTTTTACTTTTAATTTTGAGTCCAATAATCAGTATTGAACTCAATTTTGGACTTACAATCAGTTTCCAAAATTTAAATGCTCTAGATTATCAGTCCAAAACTGATTAATTTTGATTGAGGAGAAATATATGAATTACTAGTAATTTGAAACTAAAGATATAGGGAAATGACACCAAAAGAAGAAAAATAATAGAAAATACTATATTCAGGGTTTTAAAGGGGGTAAAAAAGGGTTTTAAAGGGGAAATGACGAAATCTGTTTCAATAAAAAACGAGTAAAGGTCCTGGAAGTGGAAAATCTGGGTTTAAATAAAATCTGCAATATCCCTTAAAAAACACACAGAAATCCTAAATCAATTAAGAAGAGGAAAATATGGGTTTAAACTACAAGAAAATCTGATTTGGAGGATGTATTTTGTAGTTGAGGATGTATTTTGGTTGGTTGAGTTATACAGAGCTTTCGTTCTAGGTAAGTTCAGTGATTTTTTTAAACCGTAACCCGAGAAAATCGAAAAAAACGGATTTAGGGGTTTTTTCAAATTAGGGGTTTTTCAAAGCCTGCAGAAAGCATTTAGGGCCCGTTTGGATGCTGAGAAGATTTTGATTTGGATTTCGACAAAATACCTGGGTGGAAGATGAGCTTTGGCAAAAGAGGTCTTCAAAATCCAGTTGTGGAAGATGACCACGATACCAAGCAAAGAAACCCAAGCTTTTCCCTTATTTAATCAAAGTTGGGTCTCGGCCTATTGGTTAGGGGAAACTAGTGGTGAAGAAGAGGAGAAGAAGGGGAAGCTTTCGTGGTGGAGTTAGATCTTTCCGACGAGGTGGAGATAGAAATGTCCGTCGAGGGTTAGGGGAAACCCTAGTTTTTTCTCCTCTTTTTTTATGTACAATTGAGGGGAACTCGAGTGGAATGAGGACTCGAATGGAATTTTTTTCGTTTCTAGGTAGTGTTGGAGGCGAAGACGGAAGAGGGAGAACCAGAAACAGAAAAAAAAAAACCTAGCTTTCGTCTGGTTCGTTTTGGGAGAGAGAGAGTTACGATTGATAATTGTCATATCTTACTACATCTTGTTGGTATTTTTTTGTAATTTTCAAACTTTAGAACCATTTCTAGGTAATTTTTCATTTAAAACTTTATAACTTCGCTATTTTACTTTTTTTTGTAATGATTACTTTTTTTCTTACTTTTGCTTTTGATAGCAACCTTTGCCCATGTGCGCATCTTTGCACAAGGATGTCCACATGCCGAGAAGTGGCATAAGAGAAGTTTGCTAGCAAATTCCTATAAAAAAAAAAAGGAAATGTTATCAACACTATTGTTTTCTTACGAGGGCACTCTCACTTTATTAAAAGTACGGTATGGCCCACACCATAGGATGATCCAAACCGTCCATTAGATGGGCCATAGCCTAAATAGGTTATGCTCCAAAAATCATTTCCATAGGATGATCATAACCCTCCAATCTGAATGTTAGAGGGTCATTTATATTTTGTACGGTAAAACTACGGGGGCTCGAGTGTCATTTTTCTTCTTTTGTTGAAACGTTAAATTGTATGTGGAATCCACTACCATCAGCGAATGAAAAGCATTTTAAGAAACTAGTGCGCAGATAGCTATATGCGCAGCTGCGCAGAAACACTTCTCTCTCTCTCTCTCTCTCTCTCTCTCTCTCTCTATATATATATATATATATATATATATATATAGGGTTAACGTTTTCTGCGCGATACCTCACCGTGAGCAGCCCTCTGTAAAACACCACATGCATGTTGTTTGACTCATCCTACCCATTCATTCTATAGGACCTCACATAGATAGGGTGTCCCTAAGAAACCACCTCCATACCATAATCCTAACCATTCGATTTATAGGAGTTTAATTTGCAGCCATCCATTTGAAAACCTCCATTAATCATAACCATAACCATAACCCATAACCCTAACCCTAACCATAACCCTAATCCTACCTATAACCTACATAACCAATGGGTTGGATGAGTCCCCCAACTATGGGAAATGGGGTATCTAGAGGGCTGCTCACGGTAAGCGATACCTCAGAAACATTTTTCCCATATATATATATATATATATATAGAGGAATATGTTCGTGCGCTTGAGCGTTGGAACCAAATGGTGCGCTTGAGTGCACCATTCACATGGGTCCCACAATTTCTGTGAGGATCCAAACCATTCATTTGCAAGGCCCTATCATAGATAGGGTGTGTACCAAAAATCAGGTCCATTGAATCATCCTAACCCCTCCAAAAGTGGAAGGCAAAAATGGGCAGATTTGTGGTATGTCCATTTTGACCTCCACAAATGGATGGGTTAGGATGATCCTATGGAGCTGATTTTTTGTACACACCCTATCTATGTAAGGCCCTTTCTATTGAATGCTTTGGATCATCCTAACAATGTGGGCCTCATTGGTTTGAGAGCTCAAGCTCACCATAAGGTTCCAACGCTCAAGCTCACAATCCTTTTCCTCATATATATATATATATATATATATATATATATATCACACTTTTCAAGTATTACTGGGATTTTTATATATCACACTTTTCAAGTATTACTGGGATTTTAATGACTTAGAATTTTTGCTACTGCTTGAGGGCTTATGGCTATGAATAGTGTCCTTCAGATATTTTTCTCATTTGTTTCTTCCATTCAGAGCTCTATTTGTTTCGTTTTGATGAAACAAATAGAGATTCGGTTGTAATAAAGATTAAACCTCGCCCAAGAATTTAAGTTGAAGGTCTCGTATGAAAGGCCATTTAATCTTCAAAGCCTACTTCTGCTCAACCATGATTACACGGTTATGGTGATGAATTGTGCTCATGGAAAGTTAGCTTTTTTCAAACCTAAAGACAGATCATGGACTCATCATAAAATGTAATATTTGACGATGTCATATACTATATAACCGGGAGTTCTATGCTGTGGAATATGATACAGGGTTGTGTAGCACCCTAGAAGTCCCACAGATTTGGTCCTTTTAATCTCATGTTTTTAAAGTTTGATTATATGGAGTTTCTCTATAATCGGAGGGTTATGGAAATCATGTCCATAGGATTATCCTAGCCGTCAATCTTTAGAGATTTGATTATAGGGAGTTTCTCTATAATCGGAGGGCTAAGATCATCCTATGGAAATGATTTTTGGGGCACATCTTATTTACATTGTGGCCCATCAAATAGATGGTTTTGGTTTTGGATCATCCTATCGTGTGGGTTGTAGGGTCCATTATGGTGAATATTGTAATAGAAGGGGTGAATTTATCACGGCCCTTTTCAATAGCATTAATTCTCATTTCTCAAACGTAACAGGCAATTAATAAGGGGAATCAATTTTGTTCATAAAACCTTATAATTTTAAGCTCTCTTTTGTCGGCTTGCAGAGCTATCCACGTCAGTGCAACTGACAAGTTAAACCGTGAGGGCCCACCACGCACAAAGAAGCCCATTTACACATTAAAAGCATGATCTGGCAACTGTTCCTTTCCTTCTTTTTTTTATAAAACCATTTAAAAAATGAAGGCCGTTACTCGTAGACCCAAATAGACCGTCCAATTCTAGATGGGTCGGGACAGATCCAACGGCTGGAATGAACCCCTCGTGCAAAGCAAGTGCTGACGTATTGGCATTTTGTCGTTTTGTGTCCTTGTCAAAAGAAACGTATGCTTTGGGAGGAAACTTCATGCTTTCTAAGCTCAATTTTTCCATCACTAACATATAAAAAAACGCACCGACTTCTCGTGTACGCATTTTTTTTATTTTTGGAAGTAAGAGAGAGATGACAACTTAGTATTTTGTAGTGTTTGCCAAGATTCAAACACCTCTCTCTCTCTCTCTCTCTCTCTCTTAGAAGGTTTTCATCTTGGTTTCAAAACTCCCTGTGTCATCTTGGATTCCCGGGTTGACTCCCTTTTACCTTTACCTTGGCCGTGTTATTATTCGAGTACGTGTTTTGCCCTTTAAAGTCAATCAAAACTTCTTTACTCTCCTGAGTTATGGCCATCTCAGCCGAGTACTCACCCACATCCACCTAGTACTTAAATGCATCATACCGAGTTGACTAAGATTTTCTTTGCCCACATTCTGACCTGCAACTGCATTTTGAAACATTGGTTATCATATCTAAATCATGATTAAGAATGAAATCCACTATCACAAATAGGTCTCCACCTTTGGTTGTTTTGAACCCTCCATATGATAGGGCCCAAGTTGGATCTTTAAAGGCATAAAAATCATGCAAATTTGACGATATTCCGACAATTAATATGTATTTCTGGTCTTTGAATGTGGATCATTGCATATACATGGGATCGTTCACATTCAACAATCGGAAATACATATTATTGGATGTTAAGAGTGTCTGATGACTGCAGAAGGGTCATTGTGGAGAACTAAAAATATGGGGATTTTGAGCCTTAATGGTCAAGGCGTTGGTTTTCAACCAGAAGGTCGGAGTTTCAATCCCAGCTTACTCACCCCAAAAAAAAAAAAAAAAAAAAAGGATTGCCTGATTGGTGTGATTTTAGGGTTATAAGAGACCCCTTGTGAATGTGATCTATCAAATGACCAGTTTGGGTCAATCATAGGTGAGGTCTATTATGTAAATGGTGACATAGCTCAGTGTACTATCATGAGATCACACCAAATTGAACCATTCTTGCTACACTATTTCTCGAATTCTATCCCATGTATACTTTATGGTCACGTATGATTACAATATGGTCCCGAGTGGCCCGTGGGGGAAGACAGGGGGAAAGTAGCCACTTCTTTAGCCCTCCTCCAAGGTGGGGAAACAGAGCAAGTTTAAGATGGTAAAGTTTACATGTTTTGGTGAGTTCTATATTGGGATTAGGGTTATTATATAAGGTCTAGGTTTTGGCTAATGATCAAACTTTGTAATCTTTATATAGTAAAAGCTCTTTAATCGTTTTCATTTATTGGTGTAGACACTATTACCAAACCAACATAAATGTTTAGTATTCTCATTTGTGCTTATTTGATTTTCTCCATGGTTCGACTTTGTCACTTAGTATGTAGACGCCTTGTTCAATATAACACCAAGTCTATTCATTGAAAAACTCCTTAGACTCACAATTTCGACCAACTTGGTATGTACTGTATACCATGAAAACCTAGGCAGACAAAAGCTCAACATCACCATGAAAGGTCAAATTTGAGGGCAATGAGTAAACCTTAATTGAACCGTAAACCCTAAACCCAAAAACATTTCATGGTTAAATTTGAGGGCAATGAGTGAACCCTAAAACATTTTTTTTAATAATCAAATTGCACCACTACAACATTTTTTTAATTTCTTTCATCATTAACATTGATCCAATACAAAATGTTCCCAATGTAAATCTAGTCTAATGAATGGGAAAGTGATTGTGACCCGCACGAGCTCATGTCTACAATAGATTATCATTGACAACGATATATCTAATCCAATAATTATTACAAAAAAACCATTCATCAAAACTCAGTGTATAACCCATTGCTACCTTCCAATTATTGCACATTCTTATCACATCATTCAATTTAATAATACTTCCACCAATGAATCACCTCTTGGATGAGAGATAATACAAAAGTTGCACCATTGGATTATTGAATTTGGATGGTGGAGATGGCCTATATACCAATCTTTGATGTTTTACATTTTTTCTTTTCTTTTTCGGATAGGCAAGCTAGAGCTGGCACGCCCCTACCAGATGTTTTACTTGTACATCCAAGTACCAACCTTTCTACCTACTAAGATATATATGCTCGTGGGGCTTCTTCATTTTGTGGGTGTTCTTTATGCACAATAAGACAAGCTATCCTCCATTAGAACTGATAATTGATTTGCATTTGGAATGTGAAAACGACCACCTTAACTTTAGCTTCGCTATAGACTTAGAGTGAGAAGAAGAAGAAAGGTTGAAAAACTACTACCTTGATGTTGTCTTGTGCTTCCAATCAAGGGGACATGTTGTCTAGCATTGTGAATACACTGTTATATAATGTAATAGCATAATTATTAGAATGAGTTAGGTTTAGCTATTTCGTAATACAGAAACCTAGAATGATACCCATTTGCCTTTTTTTTGCCATTGAGTGGGTCTTCAGCTTGTGAGGCCTCTTGGAAGAAGATTTGATTATTTTAAGGATGCTGATTCCTCACTCCCTTGTTTTGATAATGGCAATCTTAACAGTCTTCAGAAACAAATTAAAAAAATTATGAAATGAAGAGAGGAGTGCCATTATCAAAAGAAAGGAATGCAAATATTGTTTACCTATTTTAATTTAATAAGAAAAAGTAAATGACCCATCATGTTCAAAGTTTGAAAGCATCAGTCACTAATTAATTAAATAATGTATACCTCACCACATAATCTAGAATGGCTTTTCTGACTTACATCTTGGAAGTGTGCAGATTTTCTTAAACTTCCATTAGTGGGCTCATCTAGAAGAACATTTTGACAATATTTTTCTTTTGAACTTGCTTTATATTGAGCAAACAAACAATCAAGAGTACAAAGTTTTACATATTTTAGTCTGTAGATTCCTTAGGGTTAATTGCACCAGTCTTTTTTAATTAATTTAGAATTTATGGTACTTTGGTAGCATTGAACATTACAAATGAACCAACCGAATAATTCAAGACTAATACCCCACCTTTGACTTACTCCATGGAAGCTTTGGAAGTTGATGTACCAAACTTTTACTTTGACACTGATTTACTTCTCTTTGAGAACTCCTAGAAACCTACCCTTAGAATTTTATACTGACTGCCTTCAGTCAAGAAATATTGAGATTAGCAATAGTCTAATTTGTTTTTTTTCTCTTGTGGGTCACGTCTGTTTGAAACCTACAGCCCATTTGTCGTGACACAGAGCACCATCTGATCAAGTAAAGGTAATGCAAATACAAATGGGATGTTTGGAGTCTAGAGAGGGAGACATTTGATTGTCTTTCAAAGGCAAGATCCTTACTTCCCTATTACTTGTAGGATAATAAAAATCAAAATTAAGGATTTTAATGAGAGGAAGATAACTAACAATATAGCATTTGTTGCCTTTTAAATGAGAATAGTAATGGAAACTTGGATATTTAGAGAGAAAGAGAGAGAATTGAGTACTTAGAGAGAGGGAGAGAGCAATTTAACTATAAGGGATTGATCCTGTCTTTCAAAGAAAAACTGCCTAATTAGGCTTATCAATACACCAGGGTTTTTGAAACTCATGTATTTACAACATGGGTCACAGATATCAGATCATTCAAGAGGATCAATTCCTCATCATCCTTAGAGCCAGAGCTTGAAGCTCTCCCAATTCATTCTGCGAGAACCGTTTCTTAGTACATGATTGCACTGGTAAATCCCCCCTACAAGCCATGCCTTGCATCAATAATCCATGCTCACTGTGGTCTATGCTGTCGAGGGAACTTGGCGGGGACATGGAATGTGCGTGAAGATAAGGAGGCGGAGGGACAACTGTGTTCACCGGCCAACGGTTCTCTACCGACCTCGAATCCACCAAATTATGAGCAAGTTGTGCCTTCACTTGCATCAATTGAGCTTGTAAACTTGCTACCTATCAAAAAAATAATGTGTTAATAATGGACTTTGTTAAGCAATTTCAACTAATACATGTTTAAGGCAAAAAATCCAATTTTATTCAAGAAACTATTCTTGTAGAGCTGGGATAAAGAATCAAACTTTTTCTCTACAATAATCAGTAAAAAAATTGAATAAGCAACATATAATTGAAGGAATAGGGATAGAGTAAGGTGATTAATCATCTAATAGATGTCACTTTTCAAAAATTTCAAGGCAATTGAGGCTTCTTGCTTCAAAATCTTCAACATATCTAAGTCATTTCTCAAAATGTTAAAAAATTATGACAATTTACCATTTTTGTTCCCCTGGTTAGGAGCCTATATTTATGTACTTATTTGCTAAGATAATAGGGGGAAAAGGGTTAACATATAAAGAAAATAATTAGTAGTGTCATGCAAGAGCAAATCAACCTTGGGATTGATGCCCAAGATCTCAAATTGCAGAATAATCCCATGAGTACCTGTTGTTGGAGAGCGAAGATGTGTGAGACGCAACCGTAGACTGGGTCCCGGATCCTTGCCTGAGCCTCATAGGCAATGGTAACAACCGCCTCGCACCGATCATGTTGTGGCACATTGAACAATAGCTTCGAGACATTACTAGCTCCGAAAATCTTGTGAATTGCGGCAAATCGGGCCTGACCTTGCCCAGAACAAAAGTAAGGAGCAAAGATACAATCCGACGCACACTTTCGCCTGAGGAACTTACAGGCACCACAAGGGGAACTCGTGCCAGTAGCCATAAGAGGAGAAAAGAGAAGAAGAAGAAAGAGAAGACAAACCCAATTAGAGAAAGAAAAAGGGATGATGATGAAATGTGAAGGGAGAGAGGGGGTTTGGGCTTTGGGGGGCAAAGGGGGTGACTATAAAGGGGATTGAATGGGAGACATGGAAGGTTTGAGTGTTGGGTTTGGGGGGAACATTTTAATTAATGGTGTTTTGGAGTTGGAGGGGTTACTTAGTTCGTGAGGTGTATTTAATTGAGAGACTGATTGTTTTCATTTTTATATTCCGCCGAACGGCCGCACTTTGGGACTGCGGCTATCTGTTGCTTTCTGGTACGATGTTACCGCCACCTGACGGTTTAGTATTAACCGGCAACCTGGAGTACTTTTCTTTTCTTTTTTGTCATTCAATTTCTCGTATTTATTAAGGGCAAAGATATATGCACTCCTTGCCTTGATAATGCCACTTGACTCTTCTGTTTATACTTTTTTCGAGGGAGATAATATTTTCACTCCCCCTGCATTACGCATGCGCTCCCCTTATAAGGCTGTTACAATTTTCAATTATCAAGACAAGAGGGTGAGGTCATTTACATAGGAGACGGGTCTAGTGTATATTTTATGTGATTCAATTTTGAAATTTAGGGGTGGTGAAACAAACTCTAAGGTCATGTTTAACAACCATGAATTTATTTTCCATGGTTCTCAAAGATGGCCTAAACTATGGAAGATCGGCCCTCACTAATGTGGGCCCAATGAGAGTTGTGAGCAGAGCTCTTTAGTCCACCATTTGGACGGTCAAGATCTTCAGATCAGAGCATTTTAGGCCCATGACATTCAATTGACGATTAGGATCTTGGATGCCAGAAGTTGCTGGATTTAACTAGAGCTGTTACATTCGCATACTAAAGCAAAATCAGTTCCTTCTTTACACGTTTCTGAAAAAAGATTTCGGGTCGCCTTTTTTTGGTTTTTATTTCTTATTTTTTTAATAAATATCTCAATTTTCCATATTTTTTTTTAGGATTTTTATACGGTGCCGCCCTTGATTTTTTATCCAACAGCAGCCCACTTCATCATAGGCTGTCGTTCGATCAAATAGGGGGCACTTGACATTTGGAGATTTGTCATTATTAAAAGAAGGGAATGCATATATTACTTCCCTCAACAATATCTAACTGGAGAAAGAAAAAGTAGGGGTGCAAGTGTGCAACTCGGTCGGGGTCGGGTTGAGGCCAACCCGACCCGACCGAGGAACCTATTTTTCCAACCCGAACCTGGCCCGACCCGATTTCCAACCCAACGAGTTCAACCCGACTCGACCTGAGAAACCCATTTTTTCAACCCGAACCCAACCTGACCCGTGTTTAACCCGACCCAACCCGAGTTTTTAAACTTAGAAAATAAAATTTTCATAAAAAATGTCAGGTTTCACTCGGGTCGGGCTGCCCAAACCCTCAACCCGAACCCAAACCCAAACCCGAACTCAACCCAACCCAACCCGACTTTTTTTCCGGGTTGAACCCCTAAGAAAAAGGGATATAATTAGGGGTGCAACTCGTGTTGGGTTCAACCCAAAAAAAAAGTCAGGTCGGGTCGGGTTGAGGGTTTGGGCACCCCGATCCAACTGAAACCCAACATTTTTATGAAAATTTTGTTTTGTAAGCTTAAAAACTCGGGTTGGGTTGAATCTCATCGTCTTGGAAATTGGGTCGGGTCCGGGTTGGAAAAAAAGGTTCCTCGGGTCGTGTCGGGTTGGCCTAAACCCGACCCAACCATACCGAGTTGCAACCCTATTTGCACTTCCCTATTTATAGATAAAAAAAGATAAAGTCATACTCTGGACTCTTTATAAACCAATCACAAAACAAATCACTCGATTAGTTTTCCTATCCTACTCAAACTCAACAAATTACAAGATAAGGCTAATCCAAAACAAATTCAAATTCAAATTCTAACACAATCTAACTACTCTAATGGGCTCCACCGGCCCTAAGACTAACAGGTTCATTGGAATCAGAATCTTGAAGAAATGCTCAAGTTACATGATCCATTGTTAGTACTGATGTGAACAAGATACTGTTATGAAAACCCCACAGAGAGCAATATGTTAGACATTTTTCAAGATTATAGTTTATAATCTTGGTTGTTTCCATGTTTTGGAGTTGCCAAAAAACGTGTGGCCTATCATATTTTAGCAACCTTTCTTCACTTAGGGTTGAATCCTTAAGTTTAGAAAGGTTTAAAGAGGGAAAGTTTACTCAAATTACAATTTCTAATTTGAGTGTAAAGCTAAACAAATTTGGGCATTAAGGAAAAGTTCTAGGGGAGCTTTTGCCTATAAAAGGAGACCCTTGGTCCCTCTTCTTACTACCACAAACTTGAGAGCAATTCGAGAAGTTGAGAGTTTGCTCAAAGAAGGTTTCCCACAAACTTAGTGGTGTGTGAAGGAAGAGAAGAACGAAGGGACGTTTCTGAGCCTTCATCGTGCTCGGAAAAGACTTAAGGTTCGCCGGATTACGCCAAATGAATGAGCAACCATGGCATAAGGACTTCCTAACCCATCTCCCTTAAAACGGATTTTTCTTTGTTTTCAATGCCAAAGATCTAATGGAATCACTAAAGTAATGTTTTAAGAATAACATTTGGTATCAGAGCCAAGGTTATAGGCTTTGGAATCAAAGAAAATTCGAGTTTGTTTGAAAATATACCTATTTTGCACTTCGCAGGAAAAGTGGTTGCCGCCGGCGACCAGCGAACTTTTCCAGCGAGTGGGCCTTACCATTATGTTCCTCTCTGACTTGTGGATCAACCCCTAAAGTTTCAAGTCCATCCGACGGTCGGAGATGAAGAATGAAGGTTTGCAAGTCAGATGGCAATTTTGTTATTTTCTGTATAAGCTGTTGGTTTTACAAGCCACCTTGTATGGAAGAAGACCTCGTGATTGCGTTAATAGTTTTTGAAATTAATGACATTCGTTCGTAGTTTTAAAGACTTTAAGTTTCTAACATGAAATAGTAGTTTTTGAAATTAGTGGATTTAGTTGGTACTTTTGAGATTTATAGTAATCTTTTAAAAGCGCCATTAACTAGTAGTTTTATAAAGGAGTTATATTAACTCGTAGTTTTATAAAGGAGTTATTATCCCGGTTTGGGCCGAACCAGCCCGGACCTTTCACCGGCAGGTTCAACCCTTTTTCAGCCTATTCTTAGCGAACTGAGACCGGTTCCGAGACTCTCTAGGTCCCCTCTATCTTCGGTAAAAATTTCAGGGCCATAGCCTTCCATTCTCTATGAAATCTGAACTTTTTGGCATATTTGGGTTCCCGGACTCATTTTTTGGGAAATTTTTTACAATATAAGACTGTTTTCTAAGGTTTTTCCGCATTCTGAGTCCATTGGCATAGGTTTCGAAGTCATCTGAGGATCGGATCTTATAGCTCATGTGTAAAAATGCTTGTAGGCCTCCTTTTGTTAGTGGTTTTTGGGCCCTTTAAGGTTCATGGTTTCGATTTCTCACAACTGATACTTGGTTGGTCTTACTTAGATGCATTAGTTGCACAAAATATTTGAAATCCAAGTAGTGACTTGGTTTGGCAACCTAGAGGGGGGGTGAATAGGATGTTTATAAAATCTTTACCTTTTAAAAATTTTTCCTAAGATTTCACCCAAGACTTATCCCTTGTTTAATTAAGTTTGAAATAGTTGAACTTAAACAATATTACAAATTAATATACGTTCAAAACCCTTGTTGATTAGCAAACTTAATTAGGTAATTTTAATAGCCTAGATAGCAAGGTTAAGATATTTAGGTTGATTATCAATGCTAACTACTCACTCAATTCTAAGCACAAATAATCAAATAAGAGAGTGAGAGGGAGTGAGAGAAATACCAATCACACAAGTGACACAAAGATTTATAGTGGTTCGGCAAACGGCCTACTCCACTCTTCTCAAGGTGGCACTTGAGGATTTCCACTATTGAGACCTCCACGACGCCCGGCTCCGAGGCTTTTACACTCCAAGGGAATTAAATAAGGATGCCCTTCCACCTTTACAATGACTCTCCTTCTCCGCCGAGTTCTAAGCGGTTCACCCAAGGGAATTAAAAACAACGGATGCCCTTGCCACCGATCGAATAAAGAAGAAGATAAAAGCTTTGCCTCTATGTAGGCTACAATGCAATTTGAAGCTCCAAGGATGCTCTCAAGAATAAACAAGTTTAAGCCTAAACCAATCTCAAAAGATTTTCTCAAATCAAGACACAAAGAGTTTGGTTGGTGAGAGAATTTAACCCAAAAATAGTTCACAAGTGATTTTCTAGGGTTTGTAGAAGTTGGACAATGTTCATCTAGTGTTTTGGACCCTTGAATGGGTATATATAAAGTCCCAACTCCATGTGACCATTTGGGGGGTAAAACAGTCAAAACTGGGTCAAAAAATTAACTAGCCGTTGCACCCCAACGGCTATATTTTTTTGAAGAAAAACATTTCTCGGAGTTCCGAGAAAAATTCTCGGAGTTCCGAGCGAAATTCTCGGAGTTCCGAGCAAATTCTCGGAGTTCCGAGAATTCAAACAGAGCCTTTAAGTTTAGAATCTGGTGCATTTCTCGGAGCTCCGAGAATGTTCTCGGAGTTCCGAGCTCGGAGCTCCGAGAATAATTCTCGGAGTTCCGAGACTGGTTTCCAGCAAACAGTGTCGAACTTGTAAAATTCATATCTCCCTCATTTCTCGTCGGATTTTGACATTTCTATACTCTACGGATATGAGAAAAATGAGAGCTATCTGTTAAAAATATTTTCAAAAATATTTGAAAATTTTTTAAATAAGTTTTGATAGGATTTAGTTGCTGGTCCAGGTTGTTGCTTCGGAACTCTGTTTTGTTCATTCTTGTGTTGAATGCCATATGGGTCCCAACATGTTGGTACACCACCATGGCCATTCACTTATCCATTTAAGTCCTTAAAGGGTGTGTTAGTCTCTTTGAAAAACATATTTTTAGGGATTTAAACAATGTGCCTTGACAAGAGAATATGCAAGAGAGATAGGAATACATTCTACCCTTTCTATCACTCTCTTGAACTCTTCTTTTGAGCTGTGATCTTCTATGGTTGAGCTTCCATGCTTGACATCTTCAAGTTGTGGTACAAGCTCCTTGGTCCTTTGCATTAGGTTCTTGATCCTCCACCTTTGGCCTTCATGAACTTCCTTTGTTTGTTCAATGCTTTGAGATGGTTGATGATGAGCTTCTCCTTGGTACTTCCAAGGTGTGATTGGTCCAAGTATGTTCCAAGCTCATTTGCCATTGTGTTTGGTTCATCTTCAAGCATAGGCCAACAAGGTGCGTGCTAGTACGATTTGACTTGTGTAGGACCTGTCTAAAGCACAACACTCAAGGCAAATGATCAGTCCATAAACAACTAATCAATTTGCGTTTGTTAATCATCAAAACAAGATGATTGAATGTACCCATGGGGAACCCTTGGGCTTACAATCTCCCCCTTTTTGATGATGACAAACCAAATTGATTAGATAGGTGGGAGGAACCTCTTATGAGGATAAGATAGACAAATTAATCATTACTACTCCCCCTCAACATATGCATGAGTTATATTTAACAAGTTAAGAATGCATATGGTAATGGATCTAATCAATTATACAAATTCTCCCCCTTTTGGCATTAGCAAAAAGGAAGGATTAAGCATTTAAGCACAATTACATAAAGCATCAAAGATATTCAATGAAAATATGATGCTCCCCCTAACTTCTTATCATGAGTTAGCAATTAAAATCAAAGAGTAATCCAAAGTATATATGGCATGATAAGAGACAATCAACATAGGAAATGAATAATCACAAAATAAATCAAGCCTATGTTGGCAAAACAAAGAGACATTTCAATTTTAGCACAAATTTTTAGGGTGTATCTTAGTATATATATATCCAATATAATTTTACCCTATAACCCATAATATAATAATAGATTAGCAAGTTAAAGCTTATATTTTACTTATCATGAAAGAAAACAAGCAAGTTTAAAGTTTAGCATGATAAGCTCCCTTTTCTTTTCTTTTTTTAAATTTAATGATATGCAATTTTTAGCATAATTAGTGGAAAAATGCTTGAATGGATAGTGTAAGCATCTTACAATGATCCATATAAACATAAGAATAGCAATAATTAGCTCTCCCCCTTAGTATTTGTCATTGGCCTTAGATAAACATAAGATTTAAGGCATGACATGACATAATAGGCCAAAGATATGACAATGGAATACTTGGCCACCAAAACTTATTTTTGGAATAGATGATATCATATTAGACCATCCAAGATAAGTCAAAAAGCCTAGAAGAATATGTCACTAAGACCTAGGGTATGGGCTTCTTGTCTTAAATTCTAAAACACAAATAAAAGCACAAGACAAGCCCGAACACCCCATATGGAGCAATCATGCTCCAAATGAGTGAACTTATCATATGTGAGGTGATAACCACATTAGGAATCATATGATAAGTAACTAAGGACAAATTTACCTTTAAGCTCCCCCTTTGAAAATGAATCATGCAATGCATGAATCCAAAGGGATGTCCTTGCATAGACTCCAAAGGTTTTTGGATATATTTTCCAAAAGATGACATGTTAGACTCAACCCTTGGGCTACAATGACACTTACTCTCCAAGTGTCGGTTTATCATGATAAAATGATAGCCATAGTTTAGCTCATCATGATAAATAAGAATAGCACAAAAGATTTTCAATCTTTGGCTCATGCTCCCCCTAAATGTGATATCATATTTTCAAATTCACGCGTTACTTCCTTAAGTATGTAACGTACATTACTAACTAGGGAGATCACATATATATGTATACCTATTCATGTTTGAGATGTTGGCACAAGGCCAATTTGTTAGATATTTTAATTAATGTGAATGTACCATCTCCCTCTTAGAATCTAAGAAGGCTAAGGGCACCAATTGAATGACTTTTAAGATTAAAGTTTAACATCTCATACGTGTAGATATTATCAAACAAGGGGTGATACCTATAGAATATATATAAACCAATTTGAGTTCAATTCTATAGGACTAAGACATAATGAGAATGGTCAATAAAGTACCATGTCTTAGAGAGACATCCATGAATCATGAAGGTGAGAGTATACCTTACAAGAAGGATATGATCCATATCAAAGCCTTCATGGATAGTCTACTATGTTTGGACAAAGTGAACATGACAAATGAAGTACAAGGTCCAAACATTACATCTACATCCACAACCACATGTAAAATGACAAGGCATTGGGCATAAAAGTGCATAAGCCCATTGAAAACCAAAAATGTGTGGGAGGCACATGTTCCCATCACAATCTAATGTATACAACCACCTTAGTGAATTTTAATTTTACTCAAGTGAGTAAATGCCCAAATATGATTCTAGATTTCTATGATATTTTCATTTGAAGTCATACATTGAATCTAGATTCATGATTTAACTTTCCTATATAATATATATCCTTTTATGAACTTAAGAAAAGATCCAAGGATTTTATAATATATATGTATCAAATGATGCAAACTACCTTGGACACATGTATTCCATTTATGAACTTTCATGACTACTTGAACAAAATACATATAACATATCTATACATATTAAGGTTCATCTTAATCATGAGATTATCCAATTAAAGCTCTTTGGAAATACACTAATTTTTAACCCATCTATGATTCTTATTAGATTTGATGAAAATCATTAAGCATGTAATAGAATGGATTTTGATAGGACAACTAGGTGCATGTTCATTCACCTAGGGCACAAAAAGTTGTCTAAGAAGGGATTTGAAGTGAATTCTTAGACATAGTATCTAATACCTTAGTTTTGCTAGAAATGATATATTAAAACAATTAAATACTCAATTGTCTAGCAAGTTCCATGTTTGTCCAAAATAAAGTTCAAAGAATAGTACTTTGGCATTTTCTCAATTTTTGCTCAAATACTATTTGATTGCCAAAAATAATTTCATTTAAGTTCAAGCCTTAAAACCTATGGGTTTCTTTTCTTTTGGTTTTTCTAGAATGATGTGATCAATTAGCCTAACTCATAGCAATTACCAAAACGGGTTCAAATTTTAAAGATGTACTTGAAGCTTTTAATTTGAACACATGGGCAAGAGATGTTGTTGTATATTCTATAAGGATCAATTTATGGTTTTCACATTGAATGCTCTATTGTGGTTGTCATGTGGATGAATGACATATTTTAAGTGCATAATGATTTTTAAGTATATGTGGGCACTTAAACTAGGAAACTCAAAATGATATTCAATTAGGCTCATCATATCAAAGTCTCAAATTAATTACATTTAATCATATAGAGTTTGAATTTTAAGGTGGTATATATAGATATATGTTAATCAAATATGAGCATATGATATCTATATACACATGTTTTTGAAATGAATTTCAATTTTAGGCACAACATGTATTGATACAAAAAAAATTAAACAAGAACAAGCACATTGTATCAACAAATATATTTTCAAATGATATTCAATTAAAGCACATCCCCTAATCTAAAATAAACACAATATAGATCATGTTAGGGATTTTGGAACCCAAACCATCTTGGTTCCAAGCAAGTTTGTCCTAGGTGATAAGTCATTTTTAACCCAAACAAACTTACTACTTTTTACAAGTTTAAAAGTACATTTAAACTTGTAATGTCCAAATCTACCACAATAGTCACAAGATGCATAAGAGTAGATAGATGGACGGGATGAACATGATGAATTACAAGAGTGATCATGATGGTAATTGAATTTTACATTCTCTTGTAACTTATGATTTTCCAACCTTAATATTTCATTCTTGATGTTTAAGTCATTGATTTCCGTTTTAAAATTTATTAATTCAAGAGATGAAAGCATTTTGATTTTCTCTTCTTCTTCTTTAAGGAGTTGATTTTCCTCTCTTAGTGAAGCAATGGTATTACTTAGTTCAATAAAATCTTTTTTAAAAATTTCATTTTCTTCACTAAGATGTGCATGATCTATTTCTAGTGACCTAAACTCCTTGTGAATACTAGCTAAATTATTTTTCAAGTTTGAATTCTTAGCTAGTTGATCATCAAGTTTCTTATGTAATTCTTGGACATTTTCAACAAGTTCTTCAAGTGTGAATTCGGCATTATACAAGGGGTCTTAATTAGATAATCCCATTAAGCACATGTTTTGATTTTGAAGATTTTCAATAGAGTCCAAAACATTTTTAGCATTTTTACAAGAGGATACTTTCTCATAAATGTGTGGTGGTAATGCACAACATGTTGCAATTAGGGCTTTTGTATTTAGTAAAGATAATTTTTTATTATATTCATTTAATCATTTAGATTTAGCATTTAACATAAATCCATTTTTAATTATCTTTACCATATCTTTATCTAGACCTTTTAAGTATGTCTTCATATGGATCAACCATGATCCATAATCCGAACCATCCAAAATAGGTAGTCTAGATCCCATCTTTTGAGTTGCCAAAAGTTTGATCTTTTAACTCTTAACCGGTTAGGGTCTTAATCAAGAGCCCAAGCTCTGATACCAATTGAAATCCAAGTAGTGACTTGGTTTGGCAACCTAGAGGAGGGGTGAATAGGATGTTTATAAAATCTTTACCTTTTAAAAACTTTTCCTAAGATTTCACCCAAGACTTATCCCTTGTTTAATTAAGTTTGAAATAGTTGAACTTAAACAATATTACAAATTAATATACGTTCAAAACCCTTGTTGATTAGCAAACTTAATTAGGTAATTTTAATAGCCTAGATAGCAAGGTTAAGATATTTAGGTTGATTATCAATGCTAACTACTCACTCAATTCTAAGCACAAATAATCAAATAAGAGAGTGAGAGGGAGTGAGAGAAATACCAATCACACAAGTGACACAAAGATTTATAGTGGTTCGGCAAACGGCCTACTCCACTCTTCTCAAGGTGGCACTTGAGGATTTCCACTATTGAGACCTCCACGACGCCCGGCTCCGAGGCTTTTACACTCCAAGGGAATTAAATAAGGATGCCCTTCCACCTTTACAATGACTCTCCTTCTCCGCCGAGTTCTAAGCGGTTCACCCAAGGGAATTAAAAACAACGGATGCCCTTGCCACCGATCGAATAAAGAAGAAGATAAAAGCTTTGCCTCTATGTAGGCTACAATGCAATTTGAAGCTCCAAGGATGCTCTCAAGAATAAACAAGTTTAAGCCTAAACCAATCTCAAAAGATTTTCTCAAATCAAGACACAAAGAGTTTGGTTGGTGAGAGAATTTAACCCAAAAATAGTTCACAAGTGATTTTCTAGGGTTTGTAGAAGTTGGACAATGTTCATCTAGTGTTTTGGACCCTTGAATGGGTATATATAAAGTCCCAACTCCATGTGACCGTTTGGGGGGTAAAACAGTCAAAACTGGGTCAAAAAATTAACTAGCCGTTGCACCCCAACGGCTATATTTTTTTGAAGAAAAACATTTCTCGGAGTTCCGAGCAAATTCTCGGAGTTCTGAGAATTCAAACAGAGCCTTTAAGTTTAGAATCTGGTGCATTTCTCGGAGCTCTGAGAATGTTCTCGGAGTTCCGAGCTCGGAGCTTCGAGAATAATTCTCGGAGTTCTGAGACTGGTTTCCAGCAAACAGTGTCGAACTTGTAAAATTCATATCTCCCTCATTTCTCATCGGATTTTGACGTTTCTATACTCTACGGATATGAGAAAAATGAGAGCTATCTGTTAAAAATATTTTCAAAAATATTTGAAAATGTTTTAAATAAGTTTTGATAGGATTTAGTTGCTGGTCCAGGTTGTTGCTTCGGAACTCTGTTTTGTTCATTCTTGTGTTGAATGCCATATGGGTCCCAACATGTTGGTACACCACCATGGCCATTCACTTATCCATTTAAGTCCTTAAAGGGTGTGTTAGTCTATTTGAAAAACATATTTTTAGGGGTTTAAACAATGTGCCTTGACAAGAGAATATGCAAGAGAGATAGGAATACATTCTACCCTTTCTATCACTCTCTTGAACTCTTCTTTTGAGCTATGATCTTCTATGGTTGAGCTTCCATGCTTGACATCTTCAAGTTGTGGTACAAGCTCCTTGGTCCTTTGTATTAGGTTCTTGATCCTCCACCTTTGGCCTTCATGAACTTCCTTTGTTTGTTCAATGCTTTGAGATGGTTGATGATGAGCTTCTCCTTGGTACTTCCAAGGTGTGATTGGTCCAAGTATGTTCCAAGCTCATTTGCCATTGTGTTTGGTTCATCTTCAAGCATAGGCCAACAAGGTGCGTGCTAGTACGATTTGACTTGTGTAGGACCTGTCTAAAGCACAACACTCAAGGCAAATGATCAGTCCATAAACAACTAATCAATTTGCGTTTGTTAATCATCAAAACAAGATGATTGAATGTACCCATGGGGAACCCTTGGGCTTACAATATTTTTTGTGATATGCATGTCTGATTTATTTTTATACACACGAACACACATTGTAGATGTTTTTGTATGGCCCTACTTATCTTTTAACCCTTTTGATTCATCGTTCTTGAGGTTTTGAGGCATACTATTAATTAGCTACATATTAATTTTATTATTGGACATGAATCTAATATGAAGATGTACTTTTAGGCTCTTTTTAAATGTCCAACTATATTTCATGTGTACTTTTGTGTTTGGATTTAATTAGATTACTTTAAAACTATTTGCGCATGCTTTGCGAAGGACCTTTGGATTCATGCAATAAAGTTTTCAAAGGATTCCTACTGTTTTATTTATGCACAAATTAAGAGCCTGCTAATATATGAGAACATATACTAAGGGATTGAAATCTTGTGAGTCGCATTATTGGATTGGACGTGGATAAACACCGTTGTTGCACTTGTATAAATTTAGTTTCTCGTATGAACCCAACTACGGTTTCCACATGGTCATTATTCACATAAAAGTTTTTTTGCGCCTATATGTAAAGTTTTATTGTGTGAGTGTGTATCACAATCTTTTGTATGAGATCATGTTCAATTGTCTACCATCCAAGCATGAAAAGGGTTAACCCAACTAAGAATGCTTGTCCGGGTTGTTTGCGTGGTATGAGGAAGTTAGAAATGAATAACCATGTTTGTAATTCTATTCTGCCCAACGGTGATAGAATTTCTAGTGCTCGATTGTTTATTTGTCTTGTGGAGAGAGCCCACCGTGTGTCGTGGTTCGGCCCAACGGAAGGGCCACGATGACACACCAATGTCTCGGCAAGGTCACATGATGATATTGTGGGTGATCTTGTAAGAATCTACAATGATAAATTGATCAAATTCTAAATAATAGGTATTGGAAGTGAACTTGTTTAAAAATTTAGGTGTATGACATTGAACCTTAAAAGTGTATGATTTGGATTGTATGACAGTACATTGGTAGGATAAAAACCGAGTGATAGAACGGATCAATATAGTTCTAGGCTACATGAATAGACTATACGTTACTAGAAGGCGCCCACCAAATTCACATATGAAGAAAACTTGTGAATAGTGGGAGTGCACTAATAGTATTAGTCTAAGAACTCCATCTTGTCTGTAATCCGATGAACTTTTCAGATGGTCGTTCAAGACATTCGTGAGTACTGTAGACACCCCATTTTGACAAGGCCCTAAAGTCCCCAAAATCCAATAAAATTCCCAAATTCCGAGTCCCAAAATATCCCGAAATTAATCTCAGCAAATTCCTGAAGAATTGGGCCCAAAATGAGAAGAAGACTTGAGTCTTTGAGCATCTTATTGTGCATATTCCTGGGTACAAATTCCTCAGGAGGTTGTTAGTATGCTCGGGGATACCCCTCCAAAATTTCATGGCAATCAGGCGGAAAATGAATGGAATTAATCCGAGCCTAACCCGATTGCCAGTTGAAAATCTCAACCCGAATTTCATGAATCGACCCAAGTCGCATCCCAACCCATGTCTCAAGCTGGGCGTAGTTTGAAGAAATATGAAAAGGGAGGGTGAATTAGCAGGGGAAGAAAATTTATTCCGCCCCCTTTTCCTACCCGAGCCACCCCCTGTAGAGATAAGAGTAGTTAAAATACACTAGATGGGGCTGTCTAGAGCAAAAATGGGGGGGTCGGGTATATCATTCTTCTCTAATAAAAAAATCAAAATAGAGGTGTTGGGCAAGAAGGAAATAAACCCATCTTTATGGGTATTCTTGGATGTTCTCATTGCTTCCTCTATAAGCAATGAGCAAGGACCCTAAGATCAAAAGAAGGACAAGTGTAGGGCCATGATGGAAAGCATGTTTAGGGTTTCAGATTTTAGCACAAGGAGAAGTGATCTAGGCCATCAAAGGAAATGGATGGTGAGGATTAGAACTAGGTCCCTAACCCTAGTTATAAAAAACAAAACAAAAAGAAGAAGAGGGAGAGAGCTCATTTTCGTTTGGGAGAAAACAGAGAGAGGGAGAAGCAGAGAAGAGGAAAACCCACAGCCACCACCCCATCCATTTCCTCTTCACCGACCACCTCCTCCATTGCAGCCACCCAAAACCTTTGAATCCGGTTCTACTCCCCCATCCACACCACCATCGTCTTCAACCCTCATTAAAAACCCATTTCTTCTCCACCATTGCAGCCGCCATCGCCGGCCCCATTCCAGAAACCCTCCACCACCGTCGGCACCACCACCATTTTTCATTTTTTTTATTATTAGAACCTCAAACCCATCACCATCCATCTTCTCCGGCAAGCTTGGCGGAATCCGGCGAGCCTATCCCACCTCCATCTACCATCCTCCACCTTCATCTCCATCAAACCTCTACTCCCATATTTACCACACCATCTAAACCAGAACCCATCTCACCGTATTCTCCATTAAACCCTCTCTTAAGACCCAAGCAACTCCGGCCGGCCACCGAACCCCACCCAAACCCTCTCCTCCACCTCATTGCTTTTCCCAACCCCCATTAAACCCCAAGTCTCTCACCCCATTCCAAAACCCATTTCGCCCCTTTCTACCACCACCCAAAACCCGTTGAAACCCCTATCGCCACCACCTCCAAATCTCAGCCACACCCGCACAGAGAGAACAGAGGAGAGACCTCCTCCATTGAAGCCGATCTCCACCCACCACCGCCGTGCCTTCATTTTTCCTCCACCAAGCCTCTCCACAACCCACCCATTTCCACCGATCAACCCAAACCCCCCATTAAAACCCAAACAACCCAAACCCATTTTGTTTTTCATCTTCATCATCTTCACAAAACCCATCTTCACCACTTTTAACCCATTTCTGCGACCCCAACCCGAATCCAGCCGAATCCCCTGTAAATCCGACCTTGTTACCTCCATTGTAACCCACCTCCACTACTTCTATTGAAATCCATCTCAAAACCCTCTATTGTTCTTCTCCACTATCAATTTAACCCACCAACATATTCACCCAAATTCGACCACCCTCACTCTCATTTTCACCACCATCATCACCATCTTCATCCTCTGCAAGTACCTTCCAAAATATTTTTTTTTTAAAAAGAAGGCTTTATCAGTAAGTGGAAATAGGAAAAGAAAGTGGAGATGGGGAGGTTGCCAATCAACCGAAGCTCACTGGAGGGGGTATTTAGTGTTTGGACTCCATCTTGACATCTCTCCTTCTCTCTCAATTGCAAGAACCAGATCCGGATCTGGGCCTCGGATTTCCGAGGTCTTGCTGTGTGCTTATCATTTGCATAGTAGCAAGGGGATTTTCGTTAGCTCAGGGAAGAAGGTGACAAAATTCCTCGACAGAAGGTAACACATTCATCACCCATGGCGTGATTTCAAGCTTTGTTTGAGTTCCTTCCTCTACAAAAAAAAATCTTAATCAATTGCATAATTGCTGGTCTAGAACTCAGATTATGTCCTGATAAGTAGCCTTCTTTAAATAGTAATGTTGGTATTTCCTTCTAATTGCATGACTACTATTCAAGATCTCTGATCATGTCTCTGAAATCTCAATCCTATTGATATAGGGGCTGATCTACTCATGTCATGTATTTTCCCTGTTAAAAAATCTGAAATGGCTATCTGTCTCTCTTGAACAAGTGGTTATGTGTTGGTGAGCTTTCACAATTGTCACTTGTTCTTATAAAACCTCATTTCCGCAAGAGGCATGCACCATTTCATTGCAGTAGAGTGAGTAAATTTGGGAAAAGGATTTTATCTTCAAAATATTAACAATGTCTGTATGTTGGGTTTTACAAACTATGCGAAGCTCGATGTTTCAATTTATTTGATTCTAGATGTTTTCGTACAGTACCTTTGGGTCCCATTTCATTACGTCATATATTCATTGTCAAATGTGCTGAACCTGGTGCCCATTTCTTTTCCATCTTTGTTGAGATTGTCCTACTTGTTTAAAGTGATGATACAAAGGAGAAGCATGTTACCCGGCTTCTATAATTGAGTCAGCACTGTCTGATCTTTATTGGGCCCATTATGTTAGCACTGCTCGATTTGAATTTCCTGGAGGCCTTCTTAACCCTTTTATTCTTCTCCAGTTGAGTTAAAGGTCAAGGGATAAGAGATTTAGTAAAATGGTAATACAGATGATGAAATTCTCCTGATCAATTCCTAAGTATTTGTGTTATCATGTTCATTGGCTATAAATCCATCTTGATTATCCATCGGTTTTGAATGTATTGAGCGGCAATGTCCATTGATTGCCTCTTTATTCCTCCCTAGGAGCTTAGTTGCTCATCCATTCAGGGTTTACATATTACTCTTGGGCTCTTATTATTTTTTTAAAGATTTTGAAATTACTATCATCTTCGCAGTCTGTTTCATGTCTCGCTTGCCTCGCATATATGCCATTCTTAAGATTCCTTACAAGGTTTAAAGTTCCATCGATTCAAAGAACTAATTTCCTTTGGGTAGGCTATGACGGAATGCTTC
Organism: Tasmannia lanceolata; assembly: GCF_043159265.1. NCBI lineage: Eukaryota > Viridiplantae > Streptophyta > Magnoliopsida > Canellales > Winteraceae > Tasmannia > Tasmannia lanceolata. The sequence goes on along the minus strand of NW_027518684.1, from coordinate 26,379,725 downwards.
TTGAGCCAACCCCTTCCCTCCCTGCCTTAGAGTTTTCGCAGGTTAAGGGGTTTCTTCCTCTTTAGAGTCTGTCCTAGGGTTTGGGAGTCTGTCCTACCCTTGTAGAGTATAGGAGTCCGTCCTTTAGTATTTGAGTCAGTCTTCCGCATAGGAGTCAGTCTTTCAGGAGTCTGTCCTATCATCATAGGGGTTGGGATTCTGTCGAACCCTTCATCAAGTCATGTGATTTTTATTCGCTCTCGCAGGGCATAGGATGCTGTCCAACCCTTGCAGAGTCGTGATTCTGTCATTTTTCCCCGCAAAGCATAGGATGATGTCCAACCTTTGCAGGATATCAGGAGTCTGTCATACTCTTATGATGATACGATTCTGTCCTCTTAAGTCAAAAACATAAAAAAAAACATCTGAAAAATAAAAAATCTCAAAAATCTTGAGTCATTAGGAGTAGTTAGGAAATTTCGTCCGAACTACGGATGGCTTGATCCCTAGCTGAGGGGTACGTAGGCAGCTCAGGCTTGCAGCTGGCATCCTGAGTTCAGTCACAACTTTCACAACTTTCACAGCTTTCACAACTTCAAAAACTTCTATAAGCTTCAAAACCTTTTAAGCCTTCCAAAACTACAAAAATTCTTCAAAATAACCTTACCAACAATTTTTAAAAGATCTTCCCATAGAGTTAGGAGTCTGTCCTAGGCGTTTGGGGTGTCTAAGAGTTAGGAGTATGTCCTATTTGTGTTGATATGCTGAGTCTTGTCGTGTGAGTGTCCTCAAAGTTATGAGGCCTCAAGTCGTGATCGGTTAGACACTTAGTCGATCCGATGGATAGACTAGAATGCGCTTAGATAGCCCATGATTTTCCTTAGGACACACAGCCTAGTCACACATAGGGTGTAGGGTCCGCTTGCATTAGTTAGGGCATATAGGGAGTCCTAAAAATTACCATTCACTAAAACTTAAGTAATGGCGCAAGAAGCTTTAAAAACTAGTCAGGTCTAGTTGATCGAGTCTAGGATAGCGGTCCTAGAGGGTTAGGCATTGTAGTTTAGCATAGGTCGCCGAACTACTTTGACTCTGATTCTTCCCGAGGCCGGGATACGTAGTGCAGCTAGGATGGATGGCCATCCTGGTCCGAGTCAAGTATCGCATTAGAGTCAAGTCTTTGTTATATTGTATGTTTTACTGTGTTTCCTTACTTTCCTGTACAGACCTTATACCTTTAGTTGTAGTGTGCATGTGTTTGCCCATCAGAACTTAGACACCAATTAGGCATGACACTCCTAACCTAGCCATTCTTAGGTGACATGTCTTTTATTTTCTTTTGTGTGTGTTTCTTATTCATCTCCGAGACATGCATGATTAGGTAGACGTTATCTCGGGGATATTCGTTCCCATTTTACGTGATTTTTTGCCCAAAACTCTTCAAAGTTAATAATAAATGGCATAAGAGACCATGTGCTTGCACTTGGGCGAATTGGGGGCGCCTAACCCCCTTCCCCATTCGTCATCAGGCACGGACCTTTTGTATCTCTGGTTATCTGTTGCAACAGAGCACAGCATGGGATCCAGGGCCTACTTCCTTGGATGACGACTCTTTCTTTGTTTACGGTGCGTCTCGAATCCAGGCTAGTCCCCGAATCGAGAGGTATCTCACTTTACATCGCCGCTCATGTTGTGAGGGGCACTCTTTCGAGAGTTCCTTGGTGGGGGTCTCCTTCACGTGGATGATCCTGAGACTCGTCTGGGGGTCCGTCCCCCCGCCTCTCTCGGATCGGGGTCCACAAGTACCCTTATGATAAGATTGGATAACCTTAAAGTGAGTTGACCAAAGCCGTCTTTTGATAAGATTGGATAACCTTAAAGTGAGTTGACCAAAGCCGTCTTTATGAGCATATTTTTGAAGTCTTGGAATTTACACCCTTGATAATGCTCACTCTGTGGTCATTTCAAAGGGAACATATTTAGTCCGACAGATATAGTGACTCAACATGGTCAACTGGTTAGAGATTAAGACTTGGTATTTAGTGTCGCCTTTGTGGTAGATGGATGACACATCAAGTATCAATACCTTAAGTTTGTGATGGCTGGAAAAATGTGATAGGAAACTATTTTTTTCCTAAGTACTCCGAGAAACAAATTGATGGATAGATTCAGATCTATTTATCCACATTTAAGTTTCATGTAAGGATTCTTATGAGTAGATTCTATGTAAAGGAAAATCGGATGATTACAATAGGGAATGGGAAGAAAGTCCAGAGTGAGGCCACTATTATTTTCTGTTAATTTTCTGAATATGAGTTTCATTAATTTTATTGAAAAATACATTGACACCCCCTCTAGTTTCTGACACTACACTTCTAACCCTGACTTTGAAAACATGACAACTACACCCCCTGAGGTTGAATTGGGTTTTTTTAACTGGACGGAGTAGACGGGGCAAGGGAAAAGAAACTTGAAATAAACTAGAGGGGGGGGTAAATTGGTTTTAACAATAATTTATACATTTTTAAATTTAAGTATTAAACCTAATTTGATTTTTCTTCTCTTGATTAGATTTTGGTTAGTCAAATAAGATCAAATCATAAGAAAATGCCAAACCAAACAAAAATAAAAGTGCAAGACAAGGAAGGAACACACCGAAGTATAGTGGTTCGGACAAAGTCCTACTCCACTCTTCTTGATATCGTCCTCAAGGATTTCCACTATGTGAGACCTCTACGATGCCCGGCTCCGAGGCGATTACACTTCCAAGGGGTATTAAATGAGGATGCCATTGACACCTTTACACCGACTCTCCTTCTTCGCCGAGTTCTAAGCGATACTCCCTAGGGTATTAAAATAGGATGCCCTAGCCACCTTTATAATGAATGGAAGATGAAGATTGCTTAGCTTCTCTTGAAAGCTTGATGCACAATGTAGTCCCCTTGAGTGCTCTCCACAATAGGTTGCAAATGAAAGCCCTAAATCCAAACTCAAATGATTTGCAAGTTGCAAGGCAAGTTTGGTGGAGAAGAAAAACAAATTCTCAAGCTAAAGAGGTTTGCAAGTTCTTTGAGGCTTAAGGATGTTTTTCAAAATATTCAAAAGAGGAAGATAATCCTTTTGAATGAGTATTTATAGCCCTTAGAAAAGATATGACCGTTTGGGGGTGTAAATATCAAAAACCAATTTTTAATTAAAAAACCAACGGCTCTTTTTTGAGCTGTCGCGACATTCTTGGAGTTCCGAGAACCATTCTTGGAGTTCCGAGAACCATTCTCGGAGTTCCAAGAGAACGGTCAGAAGAAGGAAAATTCTACTGGACCATTTCTCGGAGTTCTGAGAGAATGGCCAAAAGTTGAAAAATACTACTGGACCATTTCTCGGAGTTCCGAGCTCGAAGCTCCGAGAAGCCTAAAATAAGCAGATTTTTATGTTTTTATTGCTATTTGATTTTGGGCTTTTGGAACTCAATTCTTATGATAATTTTGGAATGTTATGAGGGTCCCAATATGTTGGTCCACCACATAACCATTCACTTAACCAATTAACTTTAATAAGGGGAGTGTGGTTAGTTTTGAAAAAATACATTTGAAAGATTTTGCCTTGACTTAGAAATCAAAGAGAGGATGTACAACAAATCTAAATGTGATTACGCTCCTCTTTGATCTTGGTCTTCATAGATCTTCATTGTGTGCTTGCATTGCTTGAGTGTGTTGAGGTGAGCTCCACATTGATTGATCTTCCAAGGTGAGTTGTCTCATGTGGTCTCTAGCTCCTTTGACTCTTGTGTGATACATCTTCAAGCATGACCAAGTGATGTGATGGTTCCTTCTATGATCACCCTACCTTATCACAACACTTCAAGGCAAATTGATTAGTATTCAAGAGCATAATCAATTATGTTTAGAATCATCAAAACAAGATAGGAGAGTAGACCCTTAGGCTTACAATCTCCCTATTTTTTATGATGACAAACAAAATTGATCATGAGGAGTGTCTGGAGTGACATAATAGGCAAGTGAATGCAGGAACTCACCCTCAATATATGCACAATGATAAATGATAACAATTAAAAGCATATAGTGCATATAGACAAGTGAATAGATAATCAATTTCAAACTTCTCCCCCTTTTATCATCGACAGAAAGGCCGAACTAAAATGTATAGCAATTAGGAGTGAATGAAGATTGAGTTAGGTACTCCCCCTAAATCAATGCTTATGATATAAAATATGTAGCCAAGTAATGCACATATACCTGTTCATGATCAAGATGTTGACATATTGTCAAATTGTTAGGTATTTTAATTAAGGTGAAGGTACCTCTCCATCTTAAAGAACTAAGAAGGCTAAGAGTACCAATTGAGTGATTTTTAAGATTAATGTTTGACATCTCATTCATGCAGATACTACCAAACAGGGATGATATATATATACTTTATAGATAAGCTGGTGAAAGGTACAAAGTATTTATCTGGCAATTTCTTTGATTTGATCCGCACTCCAAATATTCAAGGCACTTCGGATATAACATATTCTATCATCACTAAGGGGTTTTGTAAATATATCAGCCAATTGTTTCTCAGTGTTGATATATTTTAAGCAAATATCCCCTTTTTGTGAGCGATTTCTAATGAAGTAGTGTCTAATCTCAATATGTTTGGTTCTAGAGTGTTGTATGGGGTTCTTTGTTAAGTTTATAGCACTAGTATTGTCACATTGGATGAGAATATTTTCCATTTTAATTCCATAGTCCATCAATGTGCTTTTCATCCATAGGACTTGTGCACATCAAGCTCCAGCTGCCACATATTCTTCTTTTGTTGTGGATAGAGCTACTGAATTTTGTTTCTTGCTAAACCATGAAACAAGTGATTTGCCCAAGAATTGACAAGTCCCACTAGTGCTTTTCCTATCCACTCTACATCCAGCAAAGTCTGCATCTGAATATCAAATGGGAGTGAAGGCAGTAGATCTTTCATACCATAGTCCCAGGCTTTGGGTTCCTCTTAAGTACTTGAAGATCTTCTTGACAGCAGATAGGTGAGACTCCTTTGGATCCGATTGAAATCGAGCACAGAGACAGACAGTAAACATAATATCTGGTCTACTGGCTGTCAAATAGAGTAGGCTGCCTATCATACCCCTATACATCTTTTGTTCCACAGATTTGCCAAATTCATCATTTTCTAACTTAGCAGTTGAACTCATGGGAATTCTTGATGTCTTACTGCTATCCATACCATACTTTTTTAATAACTCATTTGTATATTTTTCTTGATTTACAAATATCCCATTTTGGTATTGTTTGATTTGGAGTCCTAAGAAGTAGGTTAACTCACCCATCATGCTCATTTCAAATTCATTTTTCATTAGAGTTGCAAATTCATCACACATTTTTTGATTAGTCGAGCCACAGATGGTATCATTCACATAAATCTGGACAAGGAGGATATCTTGATTTTCTCTTATGATAAATAATATTTTATCCACCTTTCCCATCTCAAAACCTTTTTCCACTAGGAAGGTGCAAAGCCTCTCATACCAAGCTCTAGGAGCTTGCTTCAACCCATATAAAGCCTTATCAAGTTTGAAGAAATAATTTGGATGTTTGTAGTCTTCAAAACCTGGAGGTTGCTCAACATACACTTCCTCTTGGATATAGTCATTTAGGAAGGCACTTTTGACATCCATTTGATATAGTTTAAATCATTTATGAGATGCATATGCCAAGAGTATCCTAATAGCTTCCATACGGGCAACAGGATGAAATGTCTCATCATAGTCTATTCCTTCCTCCTTATTGTACCCTTGGGCTACAAGCCTAGCTTTATTTCTAGTGATAATTTCATTTTCATCCATTTTATTTCTATACACCCATCTTGTGCCAATGACTGGATGATCACTAGGCCTAGGCACTAGCCTCCACACCTTGTTCCTTTCGAATTGACTCAACTCTTCTTGCATAGCCATCAACCAATATTCATCCTTTTCGGCTTCCTTGATGGACTTAGCTTCTAATTCGGATAGGAACGCCAAGTTGTTAGTCACACTCCGATAGTCTGATCTAGTTCTTACCGGCGATGTGGCATCACCTAAGATTTGGGATTCAGGATGATCTACCAATATTCTCCTATCCCTAGGTAATGAGTCATCATCTACACTCTCAACTTCCTCACTAGGTAATGTATTACTTGTAGATGCATGGGGGGAGGAGCATTTGTCTTAGGTAAGAGGTGTTCAATAGGTTCATCCTCATCATGTGGCATTTCTTGAGGTGTTGGCTCTCTTTCATCAAATGTAACATGCATGGATTCTTCTACAACTAGGGTTCTTCTATTAAATACTCTATATGCCTTGCTCTGTGTAGAAAACACTAAGAATATGCCATCATCCGACTTCTTATCAAATTTGTGTAAGTTATCTTTAATGTTGAAGATGTAGCATTTACAACAAAACACTCTAAAGTAGCTTATATTTGGTTTCAAGTTTTTCCAAAGCTCATAAGGTGTTTTCTTAGAAATTGGTCTCATATATACCCTATTTATGATATAGCAAGCGGTGCTAACCGCCTCCGCCCAAAAGTATCTAGGGAGATCATTCTCATGTAACATGGTTCTAGCCATTTCTTGGAGGGTTCGGTTCTTTCTTTCTACAACCCCATTTTGTTGAGGTGTCCTAGGTGCCGAAAAGTTAGGTTTTATGCCATGTTCATTACAGTAAGTGTCAAAGTGTATATTTTTAAATTCCGTTCCATGGTTACTCCTAATGTAAGATATGGCAATACCTTTCTCATTTTGGACTTGATTACACAACTTAAGAAAATTTTCATAGGTTTCATCTTTGTGTGCTAAAAATATGACCCATGTAAATCGTGAGTAGTCATCCACAACGACAAACACATACCTCTTTCCACTTAGGCTACTTGTCTTCATTGGTCCAAAAAGATCCATATGAAGTAGTTGCAGGGGGTAAGTGGTTGAGATCATATTTTTAGGGGCAAATGAGCTCTTCAATTGTTTGCCTAATTGACAAGTTCTACAAATGTGATCTTTGGTGTACTTGAACTTAGGCAATCCTCTAACAATGTCTTTTGAGGAGAGGGTTGAAATGAGATCCATTCCGGCATGACCCAACCTCCTATGCCATAACCAAGAATCTTCACTAATGGCATTAAGACAAGTTACATTTTGGAGTTTAAGATCATCTAGCCCAATAGCGTAAATGTTATTGTCTCTAGAACCTATGAATTGCACTTTTCCATCTATCTTATTCTTAACAATGCATTTGTCGGGGTTGAAGACTACTTCAAAACCACTGTCACACAATTGATTAATGCTAATAAGATTATGAGATAAGCCATCAACATAGAGTACATCATGTATGAGAGAGGTAGAGTTACCTATGGTGCCTTCTCCTTTAAATTTTCCTTTCTTATCATCTCCAAAGGTAACTTCTCCATCATCCTTGAGTGATAGGGATGCAAATTGAGTGAGGTCTCCGGTCATGTGTCTCGAGCATCCACTATCAAGGTACCATGTGTTCTTCTTGTTATGGCTTTTAAGGCATACCTACATATGAATAGGCAAGTGAGATCCCTTAGGTACCCAAATCTTCCTAATCTTGCTAATTTCATTTATTTTCACTTTAGAGTTCAATTTGATTTTATCTTGTTTAGCATACATGCAAGCAAACTTATAATGTCATTCTAGACCACAATAAAAATAAGTTTTAGTACCATTAGAAGAAGCCTTTACAAATTTGTTTTTATAGTTTGATACTGTAGTATTCCATTTATGTCCAAGTTCACTTTTATCATGTGACAATCTTTGAATATTAACAAGCCTATCCAATTTTAGTGAACCATGTTCAAATTTTTTAAAAAGTTTCTTTAACTCATCATATTCATGAGATAGTTTACTATTTTTATGCTTTAGCTTGTTGTTTTCAATAGATAGTTCTTGTCGATTTTTATTTAAAATCTTGATGGTAGGATTTAAATCATGAATTTCAACTTTATATTTTTTATTTTCATCATCTAAAAATTCATGATCTTTCTTTAACCAACCAAATTCTTTTGTCATGCTAGAAAGAGAATTTTCAAGTGATGTATTTTTATCAAGTTCAATTTCAAGTTCATCATGTGCACTTTGCAAGGAATCAAGAACTTCTTTTAAAATAATGACATCATTTAAAGTACTTACCTCTTGATTGTCATTTGTTGAGGCCATGAAACAAACATTTTTTGCTATCAAGGAATCTTCTCCATCATTCACTTTCATTGTCCTCATCCCATGTGGCGGTCATTCATTTTTTGCCTTCTCTTCTCTTGAAACGATTGTTTGAAGTAGGCTCATTGTTGAGTGGACAATCCAGGCGAATGTGTCCAAGTTTGTTACATCCATAGCATTGGGGTTGAGATGATCCGTCACCGAGCTCTTCTTTCTTCTTGAATGGAGGATTGGTTCTTCTATTTCTCATGCCTCCCATATTCCTTTGCAAGAACTTGATCCTTCTTGTTAGGAGGGCTACCTCATCTTCCATGTCTCCCTTTTCCTTTTTCAATTTTATTTTCAATTTCGGGTGCTTTTGTTTTAAAAATTATCTCATGGGTTATCAAGGACCCTATTAGTTCATCTAGGTTTAATGTGTTCATGTCCTTGGCTTCGGTGATTGCGGAGGTTTTGGATTTCCATGATAAATGTAGGGATCTAAGGATTTTGGTCACTAAATCTCTATTTGAAATTATTTTCCAAGTCCCCTTAGTCCATTTACTAGGTTAGTGAATCTAGTGTACATGTCGGCAATAGTTTCATCGGGTGTCATTTGAAAAAGTTCATATTGCCTCAATAGATGATTCATTTTAGATTCCTTAACTTGGTTAGTTCCCTCATGGGTAACTTCTAAGGTGTCCCAAATTTCCTTAGCCGAATTCAAGTTTGAAACTCTATTGAATTTTCCGGGTGACAAAGCACAAATTAAAGAATTCATGGCTTTGGCATTGTAGTTTGAGGCTTGTTGTTCGGCTACGGTCCAATCATTTAGATTTCTAGTGGGCAAGGTATATCCATTATGAATGGCTCTCCACATTTGGTAATCTTGGGTTAAAAATATTTTCATTTTGGTTTTCCAAAATTCATAATTTGTTCCATCAAAATAAGGTGGCCTAATGTTTGAGTATCCTTCATGGTGTTGAGGGTAGTTTGCCATTTTTTAGAAATCTTTTCTCTAGACCGGTTAGGGTTTTAAATAAAGTAAAGACGAGGCTTTGATACCAATTGAAATAAATAAGAGGGGGGTGAATTGGTTTTAACAATAATTTATACCTTTTTAAATTTAAGTATTAAACCTAATTTGATTTTTCTTCTTTTGATTAGATTTTGGTTAGTTCAAATAAGATCAAATCAAAAGAAAATGCCAAACCAAACAAAAATGAAAGTGCAAGACAAGGAAGGAACACACCGAAGTATAGTGGTTCGGACAAAGTCCTACTCCACTCTTCTTGAGATCGTCCTCAAGGATTTCCACTATGTGAGACCTCCACGATGCCCGGCTCTGAGGCGATTACACTTCCAAGGGGTATTAAATGAGGATGCCATTGACACCTTTACATCGACTCTCCTTCTTTGCCGAGTTCTAAGCGATACTCTGTAGGGTATTAATATAGGATGCTCTAGCCACCTTTACAATGAATGGAAGATGAAGATTGCTTGGCTTCTCTTGAAAGCTTGATGCACAATGTAGTCCCCTTGAGTGCTCTTCACAATAGGCTGCAAATGAAAGCCCTAAATCCAAACTCAAATGATTTGCAAGTTGCAAGGCAAGTTTAGTGGAGAAGAAAAACAAATTCTCAAGCTAAAGGGGTTTGCAAGTTCTTTGAGGCTTAAGGATGTTTTTCAAAATATTCAAGAGAGGAAGATAATCCTCTTGGATGAGTATTTATAGCACTTTGAAAAGATATGACCGTTTGGGGGTGTAAATATCAAAAACTAATTTTTAATTCAAAAACCAACGGCTCTTTTTCGAGCTGTCGCGACGTTCTCGGAGCTCTGAGAAATTCTCGGAGTTCCGAGAGAACGGTCAGAAGAAGGAAAATTCTACTGGACCATTTCTCGGAGTTCCGAGAGAATGGCCAGAAGTTGAAAAATACTACTGGACCATTTCTCGGAGTTCCGAGAAGCCTAAAATAAGCAGATTTTTATGTTTTTTATTGCTATTTGATTTTGGGCTTTTGGAACTCAATTCTTATGATAATTTTGGAATGTTATGAGGGTCCACCACATAACCATTCACTTAACCAATTAACTTTAATAAGGGGAGTGTGGTTAGTTTTGAAAAAATATATTTGAAGGATTTTGCCTTGACTTAGAAATCAAAGAGGGAGGATGTACAACAAATCTAAATGTGATTACGCTCCTCTTTGATCTTGGTCTTCATAGATCTTCATGGTGTGCTTGCATTGCTTGAGTGTCTTGAGGTGAGCTCCACATTGATTGATCTTCCAAGGTGAGTTGTCTCATGTGGTCTCTAGCTCCTTTGACTCTTGTGTGATACATCTTCAAGCATGACCAAGTGATGTGATGGTTCCTTCTATGATCACCCTACCTTATCACAACACTTCAAGGCAAATTGATTAGTATTCAAGAGCATAATTAATTATGTTTAGAATCATCAAAACAAGATAGGAGAGTAGACCCTTGGGCTTACAAAACATTTGCTCTCTGTTTTTAACTAAAGTGAAAACCCGAAGAAAAAATCCAGGGTTTACACCATCGTCTAGGTTAAAAAACTAGGGTTTTCACTGACGACCATTTTCACTCGTTTTCAACCTTTGGTGTCATCGAATCTAAGGTTTGTAACCACCATCGTCTTCTACAACCGTCCGGCATATCTACAAAGTTTCAAATATTTATTTTTTGTATAATTTAATATTTTCTTCATAGTTTATTCTACAAAATGATGGCGAGGTATTAAAGTATGGAGAAAACCCTTTTTATGTTGATTATTTTATGAGCTTTGACATGTTTTTACAAACTTCCCACTGAAAATGAAGTTTTTCCCTTGTTTTTTACTTGGATGTGCTTATTTTACAGAAAATTCCTCGATGTAGCTACTTTATTCACCTAAACTGTAATGTTCTTTAGGTTTTTTGTTGTATTTTATTGATTCTTATTAAATGTGGGATTTTTTTCACAAAAACCCTTCTAATTTAGGGTTTCTTTAGTCTCTGTGTTCCTTATGATGTGAGAGTGGTCCCCCACTTAGATTTACAGTGTTGTGTTTGAATTGTTGTGTTATGTGTAGTTATCTGGGTGCACTTTCATTGATTTGCTTTCAAATTAGGGGTCTCCCACTGCAAATGAGTGTATTTTGCTTTCAAATGAGTATATGTTGTGATCTCCCAGTCCAAATTAAATATTTTTGCTTTCAAATTAGGGGTCTCCCACTGCAAATGAGTATATATTGCTTTCAAATGAGTATATGCAGTGGTCCCCCACTGCAAATTCAATGTTTTTGCTTTCAAATTAGGGGTCTCCCACTGCAAATGAGTATATGTTGCTTTCAAATGAGTATATGGGGTAGGGTCTCTTGTCTTTTATACCACTGTTTTGTTAAAAAATGCTTATATGTTGTCCCTTTCAATATTTCAAGTCTAACTTTGTTCTCTACCTTTATATGACAGTGATGGCCTCTAGCTTTCTTACAGTCCTAAGAGGGTCTTTAAAGGGAGAACTCTAAACCACATTGATAACATCGACCCATATTTGCTCTCATTGTTTGAAATGCAAGACATGGTGGGGGAGATAGTTGGTGTTTCTATCCATTTGTTTATCTATCATAGGGTTCAAGGGAGGGGTAAGAAAGGTGGTTTCCGAAGAATCGATTCCAATAGAGATGTCTTGGAAATGATAGACCTTCGTAGAGGGAAATCTACAATTCACATATATGTTGACACCTCCACCCATTGCCACCGGATGTAGTTGATGTGTTGGGAAGGACATCACAGAGAGATGTCTTGGGAGGTGATGGAGGTTTGCATGGGCAAGTGGTGGCACCCATTCAACAATATCAAGTTGATCAAAGTTTTGGCTAGGCCAGTGGAGACTCAACTTGATGAAAGTTTGCGTAGGCAAGTGTTGATACAAGTTGATGAAATTTTGGTTAGGCCATCGGATGTCCCATTTCAACAAACTGATGTTGAGGACTATGTGGTTAGGCAATTCGAGACCCAAATTCCTAGAAATGCAGTTGAAGAAAGTTTTCATAAGGAAGTGGAAACCCTCATTCACAGAAATTTAGTTGATGATTCCTTTGCTAAGGAATTGCATACCCATATTCCACCAGGTACTAGTGATGAACATGGTGAGGATTTGGATGAGGAAGTGCACACCCCCATTTCACCGGGTACTAGTGATGAACATGGTGAGGATGAGGAAGATTTAGATTCGCTTGATGAAGATTTTGCTGTCTCTAGGAGGTCAGTTGACAGTGGGAGTAGTTGTGGACTCAGAAGTGAGTCTAATTTTATTGATGATGCTGCTGATTTTTTTGGAGGTGCCGAATTTGTTGGTGAAAGATAAGTTGTATATGAGGAGGAAGATGTGCCTGGGGCATGTCCAGAGAAGGTTATATTTGATGATCCTCTCAGGTCAAATGCACGTGAAGAGAAGGAAGATGAATATTACCTTAGAAGTCCAAGATCTTCTTCAGATGAGTGAGAACCCATGATAGAGTTTAATGAGCATGTGCATATGCAGAAGCCACTTGTTAGCCCAAGGGTTCCCATGTGTGGCCCTACTCATTGTTTTGATGACAACAAACCCACATTGATCGAAGTAGGTTGGTACTAATGATTCTACCATGATAAGCTCATACAGAAAACTTAGATTATCAAGATCGACAACAAGGTAGAACATGGTGATCAAAGGCATAGTGAAGATCCATCAACCAAGAAGGACAAAGACAAATCAAGTTGAACCTTAGAGAAGAGCAATCAACATCAAGATGGAGTCACTAAAAGCTAAGTCAAATTAAAGACCAAAGAACAAGCATGTACAAGGAAGGATAAGCATGCTCATTCAACCACCGGACTCAAGAGGACTATTCAAGAGTAGGTCAGATGGAGATCATCTTTAAAACAAGATTGCAAGTATTTTCAAAGTGTTTCCAAAGTGTTTTTTAACGCAAAAATCCAAACATCCTTTGAAAACCATAATTAAGACCATTTGCTTTTCTATCACGAAGGGACCCAAATGTTTTCCGATTGAGCTGAAATTTTGGCCACACCTTTATCTCATACCTACTTTGATATGTGCAAAATTTGGGAAGAAAACTCATTCATTTACTAGCCAAACTTGCAGACCAGACCTTGCGGCAGAAGTCTGGTGCGATCATCTGGTGGATCAAAAAGGGACCCAAACAGTTTTCAAATGAGCTAAATTTTGGTACATAATCTTCCATAATATCAATACATATGTGTACAAAAATTCAGAGAAAAACTCATTCATTTGATAAGTGAACTTGCAAACCAGACCTTGCGGCAGAGGTCTGCCTGATAATCTGGTTAATCCCTGGAAGCAACCAGACGTCTGGGAAGACGTCTGGCGTCGGGAAAATATGACCGTTGGGAGTTGCGGCTGGTTCTTTTTTTGATTTTTCAAAACCCAAAAATGCCCAATATGTCCTCTAACGGTTATATCTTCTAAGGGGCTATATATATGAGTTTATTTTCATCATTCCATGACTTTTGCAAGCTTGAGAAAAGAACCCTAAGTGTGATTTAAGTTTTCAAGCAATCTTTACAAAAAGTTCTTCTTCTTTGTCCAAAATCTTGCAATCTACCTTGAAGAAGATTTCCTTTAGCTTACTTGCAATCTAGTGGAAGAAGAATCACTCAAGCTCACTTTGCCTTCAACATCTTTGAAGATCTCCCAAGCTCACTTGCAATCCCATCATTGGAGAAGTTCTCATCAAGCTCACTTGCAAATCATTTGGAGAAGATTTCTTGTATTGAAGTGAGGTATTAGCCTTAAGTGAAAGCATTCACATATTGTGATTTGAAAATCATTGTAAAGGTGGAAAGGGCACCAATATTAGACCCCTTGAAATTGGCGAGTGCTCGGAGACGCGGAGCCATCTTCGTGGGCAAGTGTTGAAGACGCGGAGCCTTCTTTGTTGTACCAAGAATCATACTTTTAGTGGATTCCCTCAAGGACACAAACTTGGGAAGAGTGGAGTAGGTCTTGGAGTTATAAGACCGATCCACTATAAATCTTAGTGTGGTATCTCTTCTATTACTCTTCCCCTTTTCTTATTTGCTTTGTGGTTGTTCATTCCTCTACTTTTATTTTTGCTAACCTTTATTAACCAAAGAGTAATTAACAAGTGTTAGTAATCTTTTGAAAAGAAATACTAAAAGAGTAGAAATTTTAATACCCAACCAATTCACCCCCCTCTTGGTTGCCCAACTGGGATTTCATTTGATATCAGAGCTAGAACTCTAGGATTGCCTTAACTGGTTAGAGTAAAAGATCACTAATTATGGCAACCTTCCCTCAACAACAAGAAGGACAATCAACCACTAGACCACCCTATTTCAATGGAACTAACTATGGATACTGGAAAGCTAGAATGAAAGTATTTTTACAACAAGATTTTCAAATTTGGAAGAGTGTTCAAAGTGGATATGTAGAACCTACCAAAGATCTAGAAGAATGGACCGAAGGTGAACAACAAGCTTCAAATGTAAATGCTAAGGCTATGAATGCCCTGATTTGTGCTTTGTCACCGGAGGAATTTAATAGGGTAACAAACCTTCAAACGGCTAAGAAAATATGGGATCTTCTAGAGATAACACATGAGGGAACAAATCAAGTAAAAGAATCAAAATTAAACTACATGTTTAGGGAATATGAACTCTTTGAAATGCAACCTAATGAGACTATAGCGGAAATGTATACTACGTTTTCAAACTTGACAAATGGGCTAAAAGGACTTGGAAAACAATTTTCAAACAAAGAACTAGTAGCAAAAGTCCTTAGGTCACTACCTAAAAAGACTTGGGAAGCAAAATCAACGACTATAACGGAATCTAAAGATTTATCAATACTAAGTCTAGAAGAATTGATAGGATCACTCACTACACATGAGATGATATTTAAAACAAATGAGAACCAAAGCGAAAACAAAAAGGAAAAAGGACTTGCTTTGAATGTTGACTCAGGTACCGAAGAAGAAAGCGAAGGAGATAATGAGGAGATTGCCTTGATGACTAGAAAGTTCAACAAATTCTTGAAGAGGAACAAGAATGTGAGAAAAGCTCCTCGACCCTTCAAAAAGAAAGAAGAAAATGAAGGACAACCGAGATGCTTTAAATGCAAGAAGGTTGGACACTTGAGGCCAGATTGCCCACTCAACAAAGTGCCTCCACAAAATGAGAACTTCAAGAGAAGAGAAAAGAAGAAAGGAATGGCGGCAACATGGAATGAACGTGAGATGAGTGAAGAATCCGAAGATGAACCGGAAGGAGAAAGTTGCAATGTGTGTTTCATGGCCTCTACAAATGATAATGATGTAACACAAGACTCCAATGTTAATGATTCTAATGATATTAAATATGATGAATTGTATGATGCCTTTCAAGAATTGCATAAAGAATTGAAAGCTCAAATGTTAAAAAATCAATCTCTTAAAAACTCTCTTGCTAGCATTACTAAAGAGTTTGGTTGGTTACAAAAGGACCATGAATACATTTTAAATGAAAATGAGACCATGAGCTTTGAGAGTGATGAGCTTAAAGAAATAAATGATTCACTTAGTCTGGAAAATAAAAAATTGCATGTTGAAATTAAGAAAATGACACATGAATACAAGTAGTTAAGTGCAAAATATGATGATCTTTATGCTTCTTTTGATAAATTTGATAGAGGTACATTAACTCTAAACAAATTGCTTGGCATAGGAAAACGGTCCTTGAACAAAGTTGGACTTGGATATGATGATTATCAAAGTCCCACAAGACTTCAATCCAACTTTGAAAAAGCAAGACCCTCTTCCTCATCCTCTAGTAGTATTGTGTGCAATGGTTGTGGCTTGCATGGTCATTATAAATTTACTTGTATGTATGCTAATAATCCTAAGTATGTGTGGGTAAAGAAAGGTTATTTGAATGAGACTAGTCAAATTAGGATTAAGAAAGTTTGGATTCCTAAGAAATGAACTAATGTAGTATCTAAATGTAGGTCTGCTTGAGGAGCCAAACCAAGCAAGACAAGTGGTACCTTGATAGTGGATGCTCAAGACATATGACCGGAAACTTATCTCATTTTGAGTCTCTCTCTATCAAGGATGGTGGATTAGTTACCTTTGGAGATGATAAGAAAGGGAAAGCCATAGGTCAAGGAATCATAGGTAACTCTAAATCCCCTATCCACGATGTTTTACTTGTTGATGGTTTGTCACATAACTTGATTAGCATTAGTCAACTATGTGATAGTGGACATAGAGTTATATTTGAACATGATACTGCATAATTGAGAATAAATTGAATGGTGAAATCCAATTTAAAGGAAATAGGAATGGAAATGTATACACCATAAGCTTAGATGACCTAAAAGCTCAAAATGTAAAATGTCTTTCCGCCATTGGTGAAAACTCATGGCTATGGCATAGAAGATTAGGTCATGCTAGCATGGAACTAATTTCTAAAATATCATCTAGAGATGTCGTGATTGGTTTATCCAAAATCAAATATGTCAAAGATCATATTTGTAAAGCATGTCAAATGGGTAAACAAATCAAAACATCTTTCACAACTAAGAACATTGTCTCTACTTCTTATCCACTTGAGCTATTACATATGGATCTCTTCGGACAAATGAAAACTAGTAGCCTTGGTGGAAGAAGATATGTATATGTGATTATTGATGATTTCACTAGATATACTTGGGTGTTATTTCTTGCTCATAAAGATGAATCTTTTGATATGTTTTTTTAAATTAGCCAATAGAATACAAAATGAACTAGGTATTGCAATTGCACAAATTAGAAGTGATCATGGCATCGAATTTGAGAATTGTCATTTTGAACAATACTGTGCTAAGAATGGAATCTATCATAACTTTTCTGCACCTAGAACACCTCAACAAAATGGAGTAGCCGAAAGAAGAAATAGAACTATTCAAGAAATGGTTAGAACAATGTTAAATGAAAGTAACATCCCTAGATATTTTTGGGCCGAAGCCGTAAACACTGCATGTCATATTATGAATAAAGTCTATTTGAGGCCCTCAACTAAAAAGACTCCCTATGAAATGTGGAAAGGTAGAAAACCCAATCTTGATTACCTTAGAGTGTTTGGTTGTAAATGTTTCATTCTTAATATCAAGGATAATTTGCATAAATTTGACCCTAAGACAGATGAGCGGATATTTGTAGGATACTCAACACATAGTAAAGCATATAGAGTATTCAAAAGAAGGACCTTGATTGTTGAGGAGTCTGTCCATGTAACATTTGATGAAAGAGAGCCATCCCAAATAGAGATGTTGCAGGAAGATGAGCCTATTGTAAATCAAATAGAAATATCCTCTAATCCTCCTAGAGAACAAGTCATAGATAATGAATCAAGGGAAGAGGAAGGACAAATTGTGGACCTACCTAAGGAAAAGAGAATCTTAGCCAATCACCCTGAAACTCAAATCTTAGGAGATGCCTCACAACCTGTTAGAACAAGATCATACTATAGAAATATTAGTGCTAATGTGGCATTCTTATTTGAGATTGAACCAAAGTCCATCAATGAAGCTGAAAATGATGAATTTTGGATGATGGCAATGCAAGAAGAGCTTGACCAATTTGAGAGAAAAAAAGTTTGGAAATTAGTGCCTAGACCTAGTGATCACCCTGTCATAGGAACAAGATGGGTCTATAGAAACAAACTTTATGAACATGGAATTATCACTAGAAATAAAGCTAGACTAGTAGCCCAAGGGTACAATCAGGAGGAGGGCATTGATTATGAAGAAACTTTTGCTCCTGTGGCCCGATTAGAAGCCATTAGGATGCTCTTGGCATATGCAAGTCATAAAGGATTCAAACTATTTCAAATGGATGTCAAAAGTGCTTTCTTAAATGGCTACATAAATGAGGAAGTGTATGTTGAGCAGCCCCCTGGCTTTGAAGACTACAAGCATCCATACCATGTATTCAAGCTAGATAAGGCATTATATGGTTTAAAGCAAGCCCCTAGGGCTTGGTATGAGAGGCTAAGTACATTCCTTGTTGAGAAAGGATTTGAAATGGGTAAAGTAGATAAAACATTATTTATTAAAAGAAAAAATGAAGACATTTTAATTGTGCAAATCTATGTGGATGATACTATATTTGGATCTTCAAATGAATCTTTGTGTGATGAGTTTGCAAACTTAATAAAAAATGAATTTGAAATGAGCATGATGGGTGAACTAAACTACTTTCTTGGCTTGCGAATTAAACAACTTAAGAATGGCATATTTGTACATCAAGAAAAATACACGAAAGAACTTATCAAAAAATTTGGAATGGATAATTGCAAGATCATGAGAACACCCATGAGTGTCACATGTAAACTAGATAAGGATGAATTTGGAAAAGTTGTGGATGAGAAGATGTATAAGGGTATGATAGGTAGTCTCCTCTACTTGACTGCCAGTAGGCCAGACATTATGTTTAGTGTCTGTTTATGTGCAAGGTTTCAGTCTGCTCCAAAGGAGTCTCACCTATCTGCAGTAAAAAGAATCTTCAAATATCTTAAAGGCACCCCAAAGTCTTGGCTTGTGGTATGAAAGGACTAGTGAATTCAACCTCACTGGTTTTTCGGATGCCGACTTTACTGGGTGTAGGATTGATAGAAAGAGCACTAGTGGGACTTGCCAGTTTCTTAGAAAATCTCTTGTCTCATGGTTTAATAAGAAACAAAACTCCGTAGCCACCTCCACAACTGAAGCTGAATATGTGGCTGCAGGGGCTTGTTGTGCTCAAGTCCTTTGGATGAAGAACACATTGATGGACTATGGCATTAAATTGCATAATATTCCCATCTTATGTGATAATACTAGTGCTATCGACTTAACAAAAAATCCTATACAACATTCAAGAACAAAACACATTGAAATAAGGCACAATTTCATTAGAGATCATGCACTTAAGGGGGATATATGCTTGGAATACATCAATACTGAAGTCCAACTTGCTGATATCTTCACAAAACCCCTAAGTGAAGAGAGGATGTGTGATATAAGAAGTGCCTTGAACATTTGGAGTGGAGACCAAGTGAAAGAATTGACTAAGTAGTTATAAAAAATATAAAAAAACAAAGGTGGGCTTTTGGATCAAATTTGCTTATCTTTGCCTTTTGAGTTTGATTTGACCTAATCAACTATGGTATTTGTGATCCCATGAAGCTTATGAAATGATTGAAAGACATCCAATTCAATAGATTCACCAAAAATCTCATTTTTGGTCAAAAACACTCGAAAATCCATCCATGCACCCAAAATGAGAATTTTGTCACTTGGATCTAATCTTATTATCCCAACATGTCAAAAAGATTATTTGTGAGTTGCGAACATCGTCAAACTCAGCAAACTCACTCATCATGGTGTCAATCTCATTTCATGCAATTTCACTTGACTTTCAACACTTAGAAAGGTTTTCAAAAACACACATTTTTTGAAATTTTCAAACTAACTCAAAATCAATTTCAAAAACACACTTTTTTTAAAATTTTCAAACTAACTCAAAATCAATATCCAAACAAAAAATATAGTGTGTTTTAAGAAATATGAGTAAGAAAAAATACCAAAAAAATCAACCCCACTCAAATCCCCACTTATGAGTTGATGGACTCATCCAGACGTCTGGACTCGAACAGATTTAAAAAAAAAAAAAAAAAGGATGCGTTTTTTTTGTTGTATGGCCATGGGTAGAGCTTGAGTAGGATATTGATGTATTGGTCTATAGACCTCACCCATGTGACTTTTGTTATGATTGTGTCCTTTTGCTATATGGTTCATGTACTTAAAGGGTTACATGAAATGAATGAATTATTTGGCTGTTTAATTTGATCTATCCTCTATCCCTCAATGATACATGGATTGTGATGTTTAATTAAAAAAAAAAAAAACAATCAAGCTATGACTTGCTGGATTCCCATGGATTTTGTTGCTTACTTTGTATGGATGTTGCTTGGTTTGTGGTGGATTTTCATGTATGTTGGTTTATTTGTCTATCTCTATCTACCTATCTATTATCACCCTTGTTTGGTAAATGGCTTCATGGTCAAGATGGTAACCCTAAATTTTAAAAGCCAATCAATTGGTGCCATTAGCCCTTTTAAATCCTAAGAGGGAGGTCGTACCTTCACCCTAAATTAATACACCTAACTCATTCGGCCACTTGCCGCCATCTAAACCATGAATATGTCATATGTGTGTTACTTATATATATATATATGTATATTAAGATTTCCCTTTTTGGTGACGCCAAAAGGGGGAGAAAAACAGTAACATGCTACCCAATTTATGTGCTACCTCATTATTGATAGCATAATTTGAGGGGGAGCTTACACTCATATGATTCAAGGGGAGTTTGTGCTTATACTTACTTACAAATGTTATGTCATATACCTTAATGCTAATCTTAAAATTGCAATCATATAACTTTGAAATGGCAAGTAAAATGGATCCACAATTGAGGGGGAGCATATTATGCTTTTATCATTCCATTTAGGGAAGCTCCTTGCCTCCGATCAATATGAGTTCGTCATCATCAAAAATGGGGAGAATGTTAGCCCAAGGGTTCCCATGTGTGGCCCTACTCATTGTTTTGATGACAACAAACCCACATTGATCGAAGTAGGTTGGTACTAATGATTCTACCATGATAAGCTCATACAGGAAACTTAGATTACCAAGATCGACAACAAGGTAGAAGATGGTGATCAAAGGCATAGTGAAGATCAGTCAACCAAGAAGGACAAAGACAAATCAAGTTGAACCTTAGATAAGAGCAATCAACATCAAGATGGAGTCATTAAGAGCTAAGTCAAATTAAAGACCAAAGAACAAGCATGTACAAGGAAGGATAAGCATGCTCATTCAACCACCGGACTCAAGTGGACTATTCAAGAGTAGGTCAGATGGAGATCATCTTTAAAACAAGATTGCAAGTATTTTCAAAGTGTTTCCAAAGTATTTTTTAACGCGAAAATCCAAACATCCTTTGAAAACCATAATTAAGACCATTTGTTTTTCTATCACGAAGGGACCCAAATGTTTTCCGATTGAGCTGAAATTTTGGCCACACCTTTATCTCATACCTACTTTGATATGTACAAAATTTGGGAAGAAAACTCATTCATTTACTAGCCAAACTTGCAGACCAGACCTTACGGCAGAAGTCTGGTCCGATCATCTGGTGGATCAAAAAGGGACCCAAACAGTTTTAAAATGAGCTAAATTTTGGTACATAATCTTCCATAATATCAATACATATGTGTACAAAAATTCAGAGAAAAACTCATTCATTTGATAAGTGAACTTGCAAACCAGACCTTGCGGCAGTGGTCTGCCCGATCATCTGGTTAATCCCTGGAAGCAAGCAGACGTTTGGGAAGACGTATGGGCAGACGTCTGGCGTCGGGAAAATATGACCGTTGGGAGTTGCGGCTGGTTCTTTTTTTTATTTTTCAAAACCCAAAAATGCCCAATATGTCCTCCAACGGTTATATCTTCTAAGGGGCTATATATATGAGTTTATTTTCATCATTCCATGACTTTTGCAAGCTTGAGAAAAGAACCCTAAGTGTGATTTAAGTTTTCAAGCAATCTTTACAAAAAGTTCTTCTTCTTTGTCCAAAATCTTGCAATCTACCTTGAAGAAGATTTCCTTTAGCCTACTTGCAATCTAGTGGAAGAAGAATTACTGAAGCTCACTTTGCCTTCAACATCTTTGAAGATCTCCCAAGCTCACTTGCAATCCCATCATTGGAGAAGTTCTCATCAAGCTCACTTGCAAATCATTTGGAGAAGATATCTTGTATTGAAGTGAGGTATTAGCCTTAAGTGAAGGCATTCACATATTGTGATTTGAAAATCATTGTAAAGGTGGAAAGGGCACCAATATTAGACCCCTTGAAATTGGCGAGTGCTCGGAGACGCGGAGCCATCTTCGTGGGCAAGTGTTGAAGACGAGGAGCGGAGCCTTCTTTGTTGTACCAAGAATCATACTTTTAGTGGATTCCCTCAAGGACACAAACTTGGAAAGAGTGGAGTAGGTCTTGGAGTTATAAGACCGAACCACTATAAATCTTAGTGTGGTATCTCTTCTATTACTCTTCCCCTTTTCTTATTTGCTTTGTGGTTGTTCATTCCTCTACTTTTATTTTTGCTAACCTTTATTAACCAAAGAGTAATTAACAAGTGTTAGTAATCTTTTGAAAAGAAATACTAAAAGAGTAGAAATTTTAATACCCAACCAATTCACCCCCCTCTTGGTTGCCCAACTGGGATTTCACCACTCTTGGCTATGGGGATGATATTTAGCTCCATCTAGTCTTTAAAGCTGCATTAGAAGAATATGCAATTCAGCATGGGTTTTGTGGACCCCGATCCGAGGATGATGAGGAAACAAGTCCCTACTTCCTCTAGATCTCCACATGAAGGAGAGCTCTATCGAGGAACTCTCGAAACGGTGCCACCCTCATAGCATAGCACGAGTGGCGATATAAAAAGAAAGAGATACCTCTTGATTTGGAGCCAAGGCTCGAAACCAAGACGCACCTAAAATAACTCAGAGTTGCCATCCATGGATACGCTATGGAACCAAAAAAACAAATGCTCTGCTTGCAACAGATAACCAGAGATACAGAAGGTCCATGCCTGATGACGAATGGAGAAGGTCCGAAGAGCACCCCCAATTCGCCCAAGTGCGAACACTTGGTCTCTTATGCCATTTATTTATTAACTTCGAAGAGTTTTGGGTGAAAATCATGTGAAATGAGAACAAAATATCTCCGAGAAAACGTTTATCTAATCATGCATGTCTCGAAGATGAAAATAAGCACACACGAAAGAACTGGAAGAAATGTTACCTAAGAATAGCTAGGTTATGAGTGTCATGCCTAATAGGTGTCTAAGTTCTGATGGGAAAACACATGCATGCTACAGCTAAAGGTATAAGTCTGTACAGGAAAGGAAATCTAAAATTAACAGTTAATCATGAATAGTAAATGAAATAAGGAATAAACAAAATACCAGGCAAATAACAGAATAATGAAATAAAAAAAAACCTACGGCGTGCACATAGCCCCTATCTACAATGGGGCGAATACATAGCGCCTAATATAAAATCTTAACACATCTCATCCAGAAAGCAGTAAATGACAGATAGCAATTGCAATAATAAAACCTATGGTGTGCACATAGCGCCTATCTACAATGGGGCGAATACATAGCGCCTAGTATAAAAATCCTAACACATCTCATCTAGAAAGCAGTATGCGACAGATAGCAATTGCAGTAAAAGCAGTAAAGCGCTATAGTTAAGAAAGTAAACCTGCACAATGAGCAAACATCAGTAGATGATAGTAAAGGATAATAATCAGTAACCTAATAAAGATAGAGAATTACAGCTAAGCATGTGAGAACTACAGCTAAGTATGTAAGAGCTACAACTGAGCAAGTAGGTAAGCAAGGAAATGAACACACGCTATCATGATCCTATGCGAAAATCATCATCAATATGCAAACACAAGCCCTAAAGTACTATCAACAAAACCTAAGACTCTAATGCTTCAGCCCGAGTCTTTAAATGATCTGATATTCATCCAAAGAAGCCTACGTATCCCCGCCTCCACGAGAATCAAGGCAACGTAGTTCTTCGCACCTATTCTAAACTATGATGCCTAAGATACCTAGACATCTATCTTAGACTCGATCTAAAAGACGGGACTAGTTCTTAAAGCTTCTTGTGCGATTATTTAAATTCCAATGGATTGTAGATTTTAGGACACCGTATATGCCCTAACTAAATGCAGGTTAGCCCTAACGTAATGCAGGTGGCTCCTACAACCTACGTGTAACTAGGCTGTATGCCCTAAGGAAAATAATAGGATCGCTAACGTATCCAAGACCTAGTCATCAGTCGGCGATGTGAATCGCCAACTGACCGTACGGAGGCGTAACAAACTCCTAACACTAACACAAACCACACACACAACAATCAAACAACACATCAAGGAGAAACTCTTAACTCTAAAACAAACGTAAACAAGCACATAACAAATCAAAGACTAAAACCAAAGACAAACCCCTAACTCTAAAAACTCTCTTTCTAGGACAAAGTCCTAACTCTAGAGGAAGATTTTTCGAAAACAGGTTTATAAAATATTTTTGTGCTTTTTTTTTAAGAGTTTGAATGATTTAGTTATAAAGTTTGGCTGGACTTGAGATATGTATCCCAAGATGCACTACGTACCTCGTGGAAGAGGATCAAGCCAACGTAGTTCGAAACAGATTTTTCTAACTACTCTCCCAATGACTCATATCTTTTCAGATGCTTTTGAAGTGTTTTTATATTTTTGGTGATTAAAAGTGTGTTAACACCCTTTCGGCTAAAGGGGATCCAATAGAAGAGCCTCTATACCCACCATGTCATGGTAGGGTATTCAAGAGGGAAACGGGATCCCTAAAGCCTTGGGGGAAAGAAGACAAACGAGGGAACTAAAATTCCGATACGAGAAAAATAATCTCAAAGAGATGACCAAAAGCTGACGAGGCTTAGCCAGTATCCAAAAGAGACGAGTTCTAACCTGCGAGGGAAAATCCTAAATAAACGAGAGATGAAAACCTCTAACCCAAAGGGTAAACTTCTAATCAAAAGGGGCCAGACAAAAAAAAAACCTATACGAAGAACCATTAAACAATCGGTCACTAAGGAAGGGTCCTAACTGGTTAAATACTCTAGGAGGAGGGAATCCCTTAACCTACGAAAACTCTAAAGCATGAAGGTAAGAGATTGGCTCAAGAAAACGTTCCATCGTCACCAGACCCGACAAAGTGTTCCCAAAATTGAGAGAATCCCGAAAGTCGAAAAGGATCCCAAGGAACGCACGAAGAATTATATCGAAAGTGAAGGAACTCCTAAACCCTATAAGAAGTAATGGTCTCGAAGAAGGAGAAACCTCTAAACCCTGTAGAAAATGATGAGATAGGAAAATGGACACAAAGGGCAAAGGGGTAAACATTTGACAATATTCAAATGAAGAGGATCTGTTGAACGAAGCCCACATCTAATAGCTTTTTTATTTCATCATGGACTTTCAATTCCCATTCTAGTTTTAATTTTCGAAGTTTTTGCTTTTTGGGCTTGGCACCTGGGATTAGGGGAAGACGATGCTGGACGATGTCTTCGCTTAATCCCGGCATGTCATCATAGGACCAAGCAAAAACTTCTTTGAAATCCTTAAGCAAAGTGATTAATTCTTCACGCTCCTCCGGGGATAACGTTTTGCCAATCCGTATTTCCCGGATTAAGGTTTCATCACCTATGTTGACGGTTTCAATTTCTTCTTCAAGTGGTTTAGCTCGACGCTGCTGCTCCTGAGTAATCATGTGTTTGATCTCAGGAGGAGTTTCGTGGGCATCCTCATAAGAGGGGGAGTTTTGATCATTGTTATTAGTTTTATCAATTTGAGAAGCAGAAATAGAGACAGGAGGATACTGAAACGAGTCTTTCATTTCATTCATAGAATCAAGATTTACATCGTTGATCAATTGGCCCACGGCAGGCTTTACAGTATGCTCAAAAGAAATGTTTGTATCGCCAACTGAAATGTTGACACCTGACTCAACTGGACTATGTATAGACTTTGTGGTATATGTGGTATATTCTATAACGGACTCATCTTTATAGACAGCATCTATACCGGAGGACTCGCCATCTACACTAGGAATGTCTAAGCTTCCTAAGGTACCTGCATCCAAAGAATTGTTAGAAATAACAGACTTTATATTCGACTCGGAAACAGACACATATTTAGAAAATTTAGACTCTTTTGGAGGACCATTACCATACTGAAGAACTAAATGAGGAATGACCTGAGAGGTCCAGTTATCAAGGGGTACCTCAGCTGGGGTAATTCGGCCCTTAGGGTTCAGGATGTGCGCATCTTCTCCGATCATGGCAATGACCGGTGTCTCAACCTCGAAGAGGGAGTCTAGAAGGCGCGGCTCTAAGTTCTCAGCCCAATCAGATTCCTATTTTCCGACAGCTGTAATCTGCCCATGGAAGTACTCATCTGGCAATTCATCAGCGAAAAAGATTTCAAAACCTGGCAGCTCTTTCCCAGACTCATCAAACCACGGCTCGGGGAAACCACAGAATGGGCGATCAGCTCCTTCTTTCATGTACCTACCATTCATCAACAGATTGAACGGTCCCATAGGTAGCTCTAGGCCCCGACGACGCAGCTCTGCCCACTTCAGCATGTACTGCTTCCTTTCCCTGATCTCCTTTCGGGTGGGTTCATATCCTAACCCAAATAGATTGTTCGCGACCTTCAGCTCCGGCCACTCAGTTAAACCTTGCAGATTTCTCCCTAGACTAGTTCCAGGAATATACCCATATTTGCGCATTATTCGTGCTACCTGCGCATTTGTACTGGACATAACCAAAATTTCTTCGTTCATAGCTTCTTCCAAAGTAATGGTTGAAACTTCAAGTGAAAACCCAGTTAGACTGACATCTATGGTACTTGAATCAATCTGCTCTTGGGAAATCTGTCCAACCTCTGGTTCTGGATCCCCTCTAACTGTGATAATTCTGTTATTCTTGATGAACTTGAGCTTCTGATGGACAGTGGAGGGAACCACTCCGACTTTGTGAAGCCAAGGTCGGCCGAGAAGGAGAAAGAAGGAGGTCTTGATATCTAGAACTTGGAACTCTACGTCAAACATTTCACCTCCAATCTCAATTTCGGTGACCAGAGTTCCGATGACGTCACTCCTGGTCCCATCGTAAGCCAGTATTCCCTGCTCTGACGGAATATAGTCATTTGGCCCAAACCCCAAGGCAGTAGCGGTGCTCAAAGGACACATATTCAAAGCTGACCCGTTGTCAACCAAAACCTCCGGTACTTTCTTCTTATTGCACACGACGGTAATTCTGAGAGATTTTGTATGATTCTTACCTTATGGAGTCAGATTTTCATCAGAAAAAGACACGGTCATAGCTGCTCTGGCCATAGTTACGAGTCCAACCAGCTCATCAGGGGTTATATCAACGGACACCTGTGCCGTATTCAATTCACGAAGTATAACTTGGCGGTGCTTAGGAGATGACATTAACAGACCCCAGATGGAAACATTAGCCTGAGTCTTCCTAAGCTGCTTCAACAGAATGTCTTCATCTTCTTCAGGACTCAACCTCTGATTCTAGTTTTCAACAGCCCTGGCAATCTCAGTGGGATTCTCTGCTCTCAGCTCGGGAGGCTTAAAGACACGTCCACCACGGGTAACATGGCGAACTTCATCACAGGGATCGTTCAATAGCAGCAAGTCTTCATCCTCAAGCTTAAGGACATATGGACTTCGCCTTTCTCTTCCTCCCCTTCGAATCTGAGGACATAAGGACATTCAGAGGATTCCCCAACTTCTTGCGTAGAGGACAAGACATAAGGCTTTTCGCATTCAACTTCTTCATCGTTGGATTCCCATCTCAAGATATACAGCTTATCAGAAATAACGGCACATATACGAGAATGATCCAGGACAACTGCTTCAGTAAGAATAGCATAGACATTCGGAGGAGGCATAGCATGCGTTGGCAATAGATTCCTGGTGACATTAGGAAGAGCTTCCACCGCGATTTCTTTTGCCTCAATCTTATTCTGGATCTTATGCTTTAGCGACATACATCTGTCAGTCAAATGCCCAACACTCTGGTGATATTCGCAGTACTGATCTTTTCTCCAATATTTCGGTAGAGGATTTGGGGCGTCCCGGGGTTCTAGCAGAGTGATATTTTTGTCCCTCAACAGCTTTTTGAGAGCTACAGACAGGGAATAGGGTAAAGGAGTGAATTGCCTGGGTTCGTTCCTCTCCGGACGGCCTCCCTCGGGACCTTCTTTCCTAACTGGACGAGCAGTATTCATATTGTTAACTTCCTTCGGAGGCGCCACAGGCCTTTTTCCCTCTCTGACATCTGAGGTGGCGGCCCTAGTTCTCAGGCCGCCCTTAGCCAATATATCTTCGATTCTCGTTCCGGTCTTGATCAGGTGATCAAAATCATTGAAGTACTGAATCAACATATGACGAAAGTAAAAAGGGGACAGATTCTTGACAGCAATTTTGATCAGATCTTCATCCGGTAACTTGTTGGTCATTTGCGCTGCCTTTCTCCTCCATCGCCGAATGAAGGAAGTAAATGTCTCATTGGGTCCTTGCTTCAGCGATTTTAGGTCCGTCTTTGTGACGTCAATCCCCTCTTCCATGGAGAATTGCTGGACAAACTTATTAGCTACACCTTCAAGGTCCTGATTTCTTCTGGCTTCAGATGCAGAAACCACTTCTTGGCTGTACCGGTTAACGTTCTAGGGAACACCAGAGCAATCTGTTCTGGGGACAAGCCGTGCTGCTGCAAAAGAGGAAGGATAGACTTGAGATGGCTACGAGGGCACCCCATTCCGTCGTATTTGTCAAAGTCTGGCATTTTGAACTTGGACGGAAGTACGACCGCTGGAGCTATCATGAATTCAGACATATCCAACTTTTTGGGACCTTGGCACTTCATGGCTTCCATATCTCGGGTCAGCTTCTCAATTTGGTCAGCCAATCCCTGTGCTTTATCAGGATTTCCCAGGTTAGGAAGACAGTTCTCTTCTGCGTATTGGCCCTCATCAAAGTCTTCGAATTTAGGCAATACAGCTGGCCTGGGAGAAACAAGAGGGGCGGAAGGTAAAACTTGAGGCTGTTGATGGGCAGGCTCTTTAGAGGTATAAAGACGGTCATTTTTCAAGAGGGCTATATCATCCTTCATGGCACTCAGCTGAAGAAGAATAGCCTTCATCATTTCATTTGAATCAGGACTGCTGTTTCCGGTCCCTTCCATTGATTCAGATGCAAGTGGAATGGGCGAAAGAAATTCTGGAAGACCAAGGAGAAGCGGCGCAGGAGAAGTTAAGGATTCTAGGGAAGAAGAATATCTACTCAGCCTGGAATCTGAAGACTGACGGGACCAGGCCGATTTGGAATTGACTTTCTTGGGAGCGATTGTGGCGAGTTAAGACTCCTGAATGGAAGTTAATAAGTTAGATTGCACATTTGATAATTGAGATGGAATACTTCGCACAACTCCAAGACGAGAGAAATAGAAAGAACACATTTTCATTGATCACAAGTCAAATAGCAGTTACGATTGATAAAACATGTCACTTTTAATTACAAGTAAATGAAACCCAGTGAGTATAATGAAATTCGAAATTAAAATGACAATTGTATGAAAATGGTCTTCAATGCTCCATGATCCGAGCTCTCTTTCCCGCCGGCTCTTCTGGTAACTCCTTCCGTTGGACTTTAGATGATAGAGCAAATCTCTTATATGTCACCTTGTTTCCCTAAGCAACTACAATAGACTTTATGAGATCGGGAGTAAGCTTTTCACAAGGAGGAGGGGTTACAAATCCGGGAGGACATGGATTTCCCGTGATCTGGTAAAGCAAACGAGTGGGAGCATAAAAGGTTGACTTTTCCAAACCCATAAGATACACAAATGGATGCGGGTAGGTGCTAGTCATAACGTGTAAGCATGAATGCCTCACCCAGTGAAATTGATCCTTCTCCACGTGCTGTAACCAATTACACCACTCATCAATGGATTGCGGTTGGTTGGCCATTGGTTGCCAGGATGGGGAATTTTTCAAGGTGTACTTATCGCGGCTTTTTGGCTGGAGGATAGTGAGTTTTTCACAAAGCCATACGTATAACAATTTGGCACACCCATAGAAACTATTCTGAACCTTTTGATGTTCAATCTGGTCTAGTCCAGAAAAGGTTTCTGCCAGCATAATAGGAACATGATTCCTTCCTTTGTTAATTTGGTCTACTACACCAAGCAGAGCCAACGGGGCGGCACGGGAGTCTTCACGAATGACATGACACGCAAGAACTCCAAAGATTAAGGCATTACGCCGACAAGTCTGAAAATGAGAGTTAGCAGGGTCAATGCTCTTTGAAAAAACTTTAATGAGATCATAAACTTCCACGTATGTGCCCTTGAAACAAGGTAGAGCATCAACATTATCATTTTTGAATAGTCCACAGAAGAGGGAATGGGAGTCCATGCTTGAGGGTCGAATCCAAAGTCCTTCAGGTGGGATTTCTAACATGGCGCACCAATCTTCAAAGATTGGACAGAATTCGAAAAGACCAAATCGAAAAACATGAAGGGTGTGATCCCAGAATTTTGCAGCTGCTTGGAGAAATTTCCAATTCACGTCGGATACGCTCAAATGATTGAATGTGCTTATAAATTGATCAACCATGCTCCTTTCACACTCAAGCGGGAGAGCTTTGGTAGCCTCACTAATCCAATCCTTCAATACATTATTTGACATGGTTAAACCTAACATAGAGATAGGATAAGATTATTAGAAATGAAGATAACCTGGTATAAATAAATGACAAGGATAAATTTAAAGATTCATCGCATGGGAAGGATACAATTGATAACACGGAATTTTTCATCACTGATCAAGGATGATCAGCAAATCAGAAAGGTAGACCATGGTCACAAAATGACAGAAGTAGGTCATAGACCAGATCTAAATCTGATGATGGATACCAACAACTATTCGATCAATATGATGAAAAATGATAGACCATGGTTATAAAGGGAGCAGACAAGCCATCAACCAGATCTAAGACACCACGAGTAGACAAGTAAGGATCTAATCCTACTGAGTAATATATACATAAGCTGAATTTACGATACAACCAAAGAATGGATACATAAGCAAAGGGTAGTCAAAAAATTGTGACCACAGAACGACCTGTACAGGCCACTAACCCAGCGAAACCAAAGGGGATGCAAATACAACTGATCAAACCAGAAGTTTTCACTAGAAATAGGTTTTAAGCTAATCGAGGCTATACATGAGAATCGAAACAAGGTAGACCGACTCTAAAGAATAGCAGCCATGCTTAAAAATATTTTGTGAAAAATTTAGCAGCATAACGGCTAGACAAGAGAGTCAAGATAAGGTAAACTCATGGTTTTTAAGAAACAGCAGTTATGCTCAAAGTGTTCTGGATAAAATCCTGCAGCATAACGACGCTAGACAAGAAAGTCAAAGTAAGGTAAACTCATGATTTTCCTAGCTCTAAGAAATGGCGGTCATGCTCGAAATGCTCTGGACAAAATCCGGCAGCATAACGGCGCTAGACAAGAAAGTAAGGTGAACTCAGGGTTTTCCTAACTCTAAGAAATAGCGGTCATGCTAAAAAATGTTCTGGATAAAATCCGACAGCATAACGGCTATACGAAGGATTCCCACAGCTCAACCAAAGGGTATTTAAATGGAAAGAATGGTAATACAAGACTCTCAGTACGAATACTTCTACTCAACTGACAGTAATAAGATAAGCTCACAATCGGTAAACGAAACATGGTCACAAGAAAAAGATAATCTAATGAATGACTGACTGCAAATGAGAATGTATGACAATGGAGCGACTCCTATAATCAGCAGATCAAAGGACAAATCATAGCCAAGGTAATGGCGATCAAAAGCCACTGACTAGATCTAGATCTGAGTAAGGAATGGCTACCACCGATTGAAATAAATAAGGAACTCTAACTGAGGAGAACCCTAATATATATAATCAATATATATATATATAGGTATATACACATATACATATATCCTAACCAGGGACACCAGCCCTAAACCTAATCTAGCGGAGTCAAGGAAGTCTCG
Organism: Tasmannia lanceolata; assembly: GCF_043159265.1. Taxonomy (NCBI): domain Eukaryota; kingdom Viridiplantae; phylum Streptophyta; class Magnoliopsida; order Canellales; family Winteraceae; genus Tasmannia; species Tasmannia lanceolata. Next base: position 26,347,734 of record NW_027518684.1, on the reverse strand, counting down.
ACTCAAGACAGACTGATGAGTGTACTAGGACCGTATTGTAGCCATATAAAATGAGCTACCCTAGTCTACAAATGGGAGAAAGCTCCTAACTCCAAGCTCTACATGTGTAAGCAACACATGTTCGACCCTTATATGAATGCAATATACTTATATAAACACGTGTACTTCCTAGTTGGATTTCACTAAGTCAGTAAGTATATACATAATATATAAAACAAAGTAGGGCTCCGGACTCAATCTATCGGGTACTATGCTTATGAACCATACTTAATATGTATAACTCAAGTGCACCGAGTGTTATACATAGTATGCTTCATTGCTCATCGGCTGCTGTAAACACAAGTGCACCGAGTGTTTACGGCTGCAGCGCTGGCGCATAGCTTGGAAATAGATTCAACAGCACCATCAGGGTGTAATAACATCCCAGTCAGGCACCCATTGAATCTATCCCGTGAAGCCAATAATGAAAAAACAATGAAAGAAATAAAGAATGAAGAATATGGCAAAATATGATGTGCAGTGTGTGAATCCCTCATTTTATTTACGCACCTACATGGTGCCCCTGGATTTCTAACGATAAAGTTCCCATTTAACTTGGTTTTGACCCAAATTTCTTTAAAATTAATTAAAATGGCATTTTTACAGAGTTAGGCAATGTTTCAAAAACTCCCCAGCAGAGTCGCCAATCTGTGGACCCCGATCCGAGAGAGGCGGGGGGACGGGCCCCAAACGAGTCTCAGGATCATCCACGTGAAGGAGAGCCCCACCAAGGAACTCTCGAAAGAGTGCCCCTCACAGCATGAGCGGCGATGTAAAGTGAGATACCTCTCGATTCGGGGACTAGCCCGGATTCGAGACGCACCTTAAACAAAGAAAGAGTCGCCATCCAAGGAAGTCGGCCCTGGATCCCATGCTGTGCTCTATCGCAACAGATAATTAGAGATACAAAAGGTCCGTGCCTGATGACGAATGGGGAAGGGGTTAGGCACCCCCAATTCGCCCAAGTGCAAGCACCTGGTCTCTTATGACATTTATTATTAACTTTGAAGAGTTTTGGGCAAAAAATCACGTGAATTGGGAACGAATATCCCTGAGATAACGTCTACCTAATCATGCATGTCTCGGAGATGAATAAGAAGCACACACAAAAGAAAATAAAAGACATGTCACCTAAGAATGGCTAGGTTATGAGTGTCATGCCTAATTGGTGTCTAAGTTCTGATGGGCAAACACATGCACACTACAACTAAAGGTATAAGGTCTGTACAGGAAAGTAAGAAAACACAGCAAAACATACAATATAACAAAGACTTGACTCTAATGCGATACTTGACTCGGACCAGGATGGCCATCCATCCTAGCTGCACTACGTATCCCGGCCTCGGGAAGAATCAGAGTCAACGTAGTTCGGCAACCTATGCTAAACTACAATGCCTAACCCTCTAGGATCGCTATCCTAGACTCGATCAACTAAACCTGACTAGTTTTTAAATCTTCTTGCGTCATTACTTAAGTTCAAGTGAATGGTAATTTTTAGGACTCCCTATATGCCCTAACTAATGCAAGCGGACCCTACACCCTATGTGTGACTAGGCTGTGCGTCCTAAGGAAAACCATGGGCTATCTAAGCGCATTCTAGTCTAGCCATCGGATCGACTAAGTGTCTAACCGATCACGACTTGAGGCCTCCTAACTCTGAGGACACTCACACGACAAGACTCAGCATATCAACACAAATAGGACAGACTCATAACTCTAAGATACCCCAAATGCCTAGGACAGACTCCTAACTCTATCGGAAGATCTTTTGAAAATTGTTGGTAAGGTTATTTTGAAGAATTTTTGTAGTTTTGGAAGGCTTGAAAGGTTTTGAAGCTTATAGAAGTTTTTGAAGTTGTGAAAGTTGTGAAAGTTCTGAAAGTTGTGACTGAACTCAGGATGCCAGCTACAAGCCTGAGCTGCCTACGTACCCCTCAGCTAGGGATCAAGCCATCCGTAGTTCGGACGAAATTTCCTAACTACTCCTAATGACTCAAGATTTTTGAGATTTTTGATTTTTCAGATGTTTTTTTTTTATGTTTTTGACTTAAGACGACAGAATCCTATCTTCATAAGAGTATGACAGATTCCTGATATTCCGCAAAGGTTGGACAGCATCCTATGCTTTGCGGGGGGAAATGACAGAATCACGACTCTGCAAGGGTTGGACAGCATCCTATACCCTGCGAGAGCGGATAAAAATCACATGACTAGATGAGGGGTTCGACAGAATCCCAACCCCTATGATGATAGGACAGACTCTTGAAAGATTGACTCCTATGCGGAAGACTGACTCAAACGAGAGGACAGACTCCTATACTCTACAAGGGTAGGACAGACTCCCAAACCCTAGGACAGACTCTAAAGAGGAAGAAACCCCTTAACCTGCGAAAACTCTAAGGTAGGGAGGGAAGGGGTTCGCTCAAGAAGCATTCTGTCATAGCCTACCCAAAGGAAATTAGTTCTTTGAATCGATGGACTTTAAACCTTGTAAGGAATCTTAAGAATGGCATATATGCGAGGCAACCGAGACATGAAACAGACTGCAAAGATGATAGTAATTTCAAAACCTTAAAAAAAAAAAAAGAGCCCAAGAGTAATATGTAAACCCTGAATGGATGAGCAACTAAGCTCCTAGGGAGGAATAAAGAGACAATCAACGGACATCGCCGCTCATGCTGTGAGGGGCACTCTTTCGAGAGTTCCTTGGTGGGGCTCTCCTTCACGTGGATGATCCTGAGACTCGTCTGGGGGCCCGTCCCCCCGCCTCTCTCGGATCGGGGTCCACAAGGGATCAAAGGAAGGTCTATCTCTATATGAAGAGGTAACCTTTGAAAGAATTTTTGGGCAGAGCTTTGCCGCTATTGACCGCAAGAGGGGTCAAAGGAAGGTCTACCTCTATGTGGAGAGGTAACCTTTGAAAGGAGAAACTAGATGGTTTTGAACGGGGTAGACTTTAATTGAACAGGGCTTCGCTGTTTTGAAAAGAAACATCAAGGTCTGACAAGACTGAAATCGAGATAATCTGGTTTGAAGAATGATTGAGGGATTAACATCTCTGTGAGATAAGACCAAAATGAGGGCGTCTTTTGGTTAAGCGCATTAACCACAAGACGGACATTCTTCCAGCGTACAAAGGTTTGCTTTATCCAAGGAATGTGATGATATGGGTTTGCAAAACATGACTCTGGACAAAACTAAAGGTTAGACATAACCTCTAATTTTGGGTCAATTGAAAACTGCGACCGAGTGCGCATCGGGCTAGGGTAATGACATCCCTAGCAAGAATTGGGGCAACCCAGGGACACCTTTCTAGACTCACTCGACATGCCCATCGTGGGCTGGGGGTTTAGTGTATTCCTATTTAGATGACGCTCACATCTAGGGGTGTAAACGGATCGAATTCGAATCGGATATGGCTATATCCGAATTCGATTACCGAATTTGACGGATATTTAATATGTATTACCGAATTCGTATCCGCCAGATATTGTTCAGATTCGGATATTATCCATATCCGTTTATCCTGTAAATTCGAACATTTTATTGCAACACTTTATCTTTCTTCTCCTTCTTACTCCTCAAATGAATTTTCCAAATCCTAAAACCAGACCTCTACCTTCTCTTCACAAAATTAACTCTCAAACCCTAAAATATATGAGATCCTCTTCTTCCTTTTAAAACAAAGGCAGAAAGAGAGGCGGTCAGGATGGATGATGGTGTTCGTAGTGGTCTTTGGGTTTTTTCTTTCTTTTTTGTGTGTGTATATGATGGAATGGGTTGGGCTATTTTGAACAGGGGAAGTGGGGGTGCTGATTGTGAAAGATGAAGAGAAATGGGGATGGAGATGGGAATTGGGTTAGAGATGAAGGTGACTGGCGGTGATGGAGGTGGCTGTGAGAAAATGGAGACGAGCAGCAGTGGATTTTTGTGGGGTTGGAGGCACCAAGAAATGCCGAAGATGGTGTTTCAGCCTCCTCATTTCTCCTCTCTTGTTTCTCCTTGCAAACCTTAAAAGTCCCCTCTTTTAATTACATTTTGGGTTTTTATATAACCCTAAGTTGGAAAATTGATATGAGCCGTCCATTTACCATCAATAACCTTGATGGCCTTTTTGCTTTAGAATTCTCTAGAAACTACGACATCTTCTTTCAATCATCATCATCCATTTGTCTCTTTCATCCTACAGGCCACATTTGTTGCTTCATAAAGAAGCCATGTCAAACTCCAAGAATGCCCTTAAAATGAGAGATTACTTCATTTCCTACCAAAAACACTTTTTTTTTGTTTTTTTCTAAAAAGAAAATTCACTTTTCTTTTAGAAACAAAAGATAGTGTGTCATTACTAAAAATAAATATTAATGATATTAATAATAATAAATAAAAATGATTTACTTCTCGGATTCGGATGTTAACCGGATCGGATATACCATTTACCAGATTCGCATCCGCTAAGAGCCGGATATCTCATAAACGGATTCGGATAATATCCGCTTGAAACGGATCCGGATGATATTCGCTTTAAACGGATTCGGATGCGGACGGTAATCAAATTTTCGAATATCCATTTACACCCCTACTCACATCTCTCAAGAGTAACTGGTAGGCTTGCTTAACTCTAAGCTCAGCATGTCCTTAGACAGGACATGGTAATATCTATGTGTCTAGTATGCTGGCCTATGCAGGGGATAAAGGCTTCAAAGTCCCTCTTGCCAATGTGCATAAGCAATTCCTTGTTCAGTGTACCCGAACGCAACGAAAAGTTAGTACATCATTGTTTTAACGTCACCACAAGGGCAACGTGTAAAGAGATGGTGCTTTCACCTCAAATGGATGCGGGACCAGCAGACTCGGGTGATGAAATCTCAAATATAACCGAATCTGTTCCAAGGGCTACTTACTGCCAGGTAAATAGGTATGCAAGTGGATGATGAACTCCCATGGTGTGTGCGTGAAAATTGAAAATAAGGGGGGTAGCCTAGGTGCCTCCAGGGGCATTTTCGTGTAATTTAATTGCGAGCATTGGCTCAAACAATTTTTTACGATAATTACGAGCATTGGCGCTTAGCGATTTTGCGACAAGCAATCCCTGTAGAAAAGGCGCAGCAAGTGTATATATATGTACTGAAAAGTAAATCTAACACTTGTTTGATTGCGCTTGTCCGGAGCGTTCGCAACTTGCGAAAAAGTTCGCAGCTTGTGAATACCCCTGAAGGCTATATCGGGTTAAGGATAACCCTAAGAAATGAGAAAAAATCAAATTAGTTGATTTCAAATTCTTGCAAAATGCCAATTTAGTTATATAGAGCTACAACCTTTTAATTATGATAACAGGCTCTACTGAGAGAGATTATCATGTTTAAGTTCTCCCCAGCAGAGTCGCCAGTCTGTGGGAGCCGGTTTTTTCCCGTGTTTGAGCAGGACGACAGGGGATCACCACAATCGGGTTTTACGTAGGGGGTGTTATTTGATCTGCACTACTTGCAGACTCGGGACTGTAGTCTTAACTTCGCAAGTTAGAGAAACTCAGAGTCGCCACCTAGGTTAGGGCCTAGGACCCGTGTCTATTCTTCCAAGGAAATGAGTAACGACTCGAATTTCGTTTGAAGAATAGTAATCAAGGATTCCTTTGCTCTGGGCCTAAAACCTTATATTTTACTCTGTTTGCTTAAGGCACTGTATTTACAGATATCCAGTTAAGGGTTGTGGTTACAATTGGGGAAGGTATTAAGCACCTCTCTCGCCCGGCTTAATCTTGTCTCTTAACTTAGATTGGCATTTTGGAAGGATTTAAAATAAAAGGATTTGATCTTATTTTTCTTGTTAGATTATGCTTAATTCCGTATGTAAATAGGATGAATTTACAAAAGAAAACGAAAATAAGCGATAATTAACCTGATTGGTGTTGTAAGTTGTTTACGGCTCGAATGGAACTCACAACTACTCACGATCAGGTTAACTTAAATTAAACGAAAAATGACTATACAGAAAGTAAAAGTAAGGTAGAGGGGTTTATATCATAAGTTCAGGTGGCAATTTGTGCACCCGAGATCCTATGATGTCACCACCTCGTACTTTACTGTGCAAAAAGCTGTAAATTGCAGAAAGTAAAGAGCAAGTCAAAGGGAATAATGTCTCAAGTGCTCGGCCGTAGCGGAACAAGTCTCTCTGACACCTAAACCTCGTATCTTATTGTGCAAATGTAAAAGTACTGAAAGCAATAAACTGCTGAAATTAGTGAAAGATAGGTAGAGGGGCTTGACATCATGGTGATGAAACCCACACTACTCGTTAATACCCAACAGAAAAGTAAATGGATTATTTTTTTTAGGTTTGTATCGTAATGATTTCGGCAGAGCCTGATTTCGCAACTTACTTTATGACAGAAAAGTAAATAGATTACATTTTTTAGGTTTGTATCGTAAGTTGCTTTCGGCAGAGCCTGATTTTGCAACTTACTTTACGACAGAAAAGTAAATAGATTACATTTTTTTAGGTTTTCTGATCTTACCACTCGAGAGTTGGGCAGCGTAACAGCGCTTGTTGGAAGAAGGAGACTTCAGAGATTGCTGAAATTTTGGCAGAACCACGACGCTATATTGAGAATAGGGCGTTGGGTTCTCTGAAATTCGGCAGCGCTACCGCGCTTGTATTAAAAATGGGGCCATCAAGGCTGCGGAGAAATCGGCAGCACAACGGCGCTGTATAGCCGAAAATGCCTCCGAGTTTACCGAGATTTCAGCAGAACAAGGGCGCTACTATGAAAAAGTAGGTCGTAGTTCTGCAAAATTCGGTAGAACAATGGTATAAACAAAAAAAGATGCTCTGAACCTTCAGAAATTCGGCGGAGTGCTGACGTCAGAAAGGAGCTACCTAGTGTTTCTCTACTTTCTCTCTTTTAAAGCAAGCTAACTAGGGTTTCTGTCTGATTTTCTGCAGGGGTTTGGGGTTTGAAAAAAAAAAAGGAGAAATACACCGAAAGAAGGTGTATACACCTGAGGGGGGAGAGACAGAGAGAGAGAGAGAGAGAGAGAGAGAGGAGAGATAAGTGTTATAAAACCTTACTCCCCTCCCCTATTTATAGAGGAGGGGTAAAAAATATCTGGGTTCGACCCAAATTACTCTCAGACGAATTGCAATTCGTCTGGGACGAATTTGGTCATGATATCACCCATAAATATCTGGGTGATGTCATCACCGGTTGCCGTGATAGTTTATCTCTTCTCCGTTTTGTTTTTTAGTGTTTTCGTCTTGTATCGATACTTTCGGTCGTCCATATCTCTTCCGATTGGACTCTGATTCGTACGCGGTTAGGTCCGTTGGATTCATGTGTTCAGGGCTTCCCAATGGACCAGAAATCGGGTGCTTTCGGAAAACTGAGGGCCTTTTGGATGCCAAAAGAGAGTTGTGGACCCAAAGTTAACCTACCGATTGGGAATGCCTGTAGACACCCCATTTGGACAGGCCCCAAAAGTCCCAGAGTTGAGTCGAAGCTTTGAAGTTAAATAAATTCCTGAGGAAGCGGACCCCAAGCAAAGAGTAAAACCCCCCCTCTCAAAAGGGGCATTCTTGGAAGCTTGTATTGCTTTCTTTACAGCTGTTGGATCAAAAAGGTGAGATATAGGGCTTAGATTAGCTAGAACATTCTAGGTTTTTAGGGTTTCTAAGATAGAGTTAGGGCTAAGGGTAGTAGATCAATGGCTGAAAATAACCCACCAAAAAAAAAAGAAAAGTGAAATGGGGCAAATGGAGGGTGGAGATTAAATGGAAGAGGGAGACCTAGCTATTTAATTCCAAGAGAGCTCGTGAGACAGGAGAAGGCTCATTTTTTTTGAGAAAAAAACAAGAAGCAGAGAGAGGGAGAAAGAGCCGTCGACCATTTCCACCTCCACCGGCAAGCCGCCTCCATCTCCTCCCTCATCTCTTCACTTCCCAGCCACCCTCATACCTCTCCCACTTCATCTTCCCTAAACCCATTTTAAAACACCATCAAAACCACCAAGCCTCTCCTCAAGCCCATATCCACCAAACCCACCTTCTTCTCCGGCAAGCCTATTCCCTCCACCACCATCCAAACCCCATTTCTACCCAAAACCACTTCAAACCCTTACCCAAAACCCATTTCACCCTTAAACAGAGAGAGAGAGAAGCAGAGAACAGAGAGATTCGCCCCATCTCCACCGACTCCGGCGACTTTGCCGGAATCCAACCCAGCGGTCATCCTCTCCTCCCTCATCTCCATCGGCCATCGTCACCACCGGTCATCCTCTGCCATTTTCCCAAGCCCATTTCAAAAACCCAAACCATTTTCCCAGCAACCCAACCAACCAAACCCACCTCAGATATCCTACCTTTTTCCAGAATCCGGCCCCATCTCTGGCCAGCCCAAACATCTCCGGCCTGCCACCTCCACCTTCCCCTTTATTTTCGCCCCAGCCACCATCCACCACCTCTGCCATTTTCCTCTTCATCTCCCCCATTCTATCACCTCTAATCTTTCCCCTGTTCGCTCTAAACCCACATCAAGCCACAACCTCCACCGTCCCTGCCATCACCCTCCTCCATTCAGCCCAACTCCATCCCCTCCATCTCTTTTTCTCTAATTACATCCCCATTTCCTTTCATCGATTACTTGGGCTTGAGGTTACCTAGGTCTAAGATTGGGTAGAATAAGAGGAAGAAGCTCGAATCTGGAGTCGAGATCCCTAATTTCAGTAGAGTCACCCATGTGTACAGCCAGAACTGGAATCCCCTTCATACGAGAATTTCAGTGAAGAGATCTGAGATCCGAAGCTCATCCACTCCTTTCAAAGAATTCAGGTAATTTTCTATTTAGCTCTCTAATTTATGATTCGTATATGGATTGTGATGGTCTTGCATGCTCGATGTAGTAGTTATTGTTAAGGTTCGTTGCTAGATGTCTGTGAGATTTTTCCTATTCTATCTTGTTTCTTTCTGAGGTGCAAAAATCTGGGTATGTTTTCACTGTGATTCAATGAAGAAATAGGGTGGGTTTGGAACCATTATCAAAACAAGGTAGTGCCCGCAATTATGCTTTTGCAAGCTAAGGTTGACACTACTATGTCTTAATAATTGCATGAACCAAGCTGTTCCTACTTTCAGCAACTTTTCTTGTGAATTTCTGGTAAGAATGCAATGATTTTTTCTTATATAAAAGGTGTTTCTGCAGTGGTATTACTTGGTTCCGGTAAGCATAAAAATTGGTTTGTCACCTTGATTTTACCCGGCATTCCCTCGAGGTCTCGATGGAATCGTAATAATGTAGATGACAAATCTGTTTGCCATAGTTGTCACCTCAACGGTAGATCCCTTCATCATTGCTAGGGTAAAGGTGTCTATGCTTGTTTTTGTCCTTTATTTCTCTAAATACTACTCAGTTCACTTGGTTGTCTGGAACCCACTATTCTTCCCCCTGTTTGTTAAATTTCCCTTATATTTACACCCAAAGGATCGAAATGGTTGTTGGAGGGAAGGACGAAAATGTTCGGCTTTAAAAAAGGTTCTGGACTCTTGATTAAGGTCCTAAATTGCATTGCTTTAATAAATCATATTGTTATCTATGATAGTTCAAACGAAGTCTTAGCAATCTTTTTGGTTGAGAAAAAACAGTGAAATGGGTTCTATGTTGCTTTCAAAATGTGGTAATTCTTGTGTCAAATATCATTACAAGCTCTTAGTATCAATTTATAATTTGATTGACCTGGGAGCTGTATTAACTCTCATTAACTGTCTTGGTGAGAGAATATAGGTGCAATTTACTCATTATTCAAATGTTTGTCTAGTTTGAAGGCTTTGGTGTTGTCATCTGAACCATGCTAGCTTAAAGTCATGTTCTTCTCCAGGTTATGTTCTAATTGTCAATGGCAAACTCTAGCAAATGCTTTTAAATGTATGGTACTGGAATTTGGTTATGTGCTTCAGCTATTGATGTGACTTAGTCCCATGTATAGTAAAGTGGTAGGTGTGATCATTGGTTTGGGTTGACTCTTCTGATCTCTCATATAGTCATGCCGAAAGTTGTGTTCAAAAGTCAATCTCTTAGTCCTATTCCACTCAAATTTTCATTAGTTTCGAGATCTTTGTTGGCCTTCATGACCTTCTTCGCTATAGGGATATTCATCAGTCAAGGCTATGACGGAATGTATCTTGAGCCAACCCCTTTCCTTCCTGCCTTAGAGTCTTCGCAGGTTAAGGGATTTCTTCCTCTTTAGAGTCAGTCATAGAGAGTTTAGGAGTCTGTCCTACCATCCTAGGATTTGGGAGTCTGTCCTACCCTTGTAGAGTTTAGGATTCTGTCATATCCCTTCATAAAGTTTAGGATTCCGTCCTTCCATCTTTCAGAGTCAGTCTTCAGCACAGGAGTCACTCCTTTAGTCTTTCAGGAGTCTGTCCTATCATCATAGGGGTTAGGATTTTGTCAATCCTCTCATCAAGTCATGTGGTTTTTATCCGCTCTTGCAGGGTATAGGATGCTGTCCAACCCTTGCAGAGTCGTGATTCTGTCCAATCCCCCCGCAAAGCATAGGATGCCGTCCAACCTTTGCGGGATATCAGGAGTCTGTCCTCCCCTTGTGATGATAGGATTCTATCCTCTTGTGTCAAAAAAATCAAAAACATCTGAAAAATTAAAAATCTCGAGTCATTAGGAGTAGTCAGGAATTCTAGTCCGAACTACGGATGGCTTGATCCCTAGCTGAGGGGTACGTATGCAGCTCAGGCGTGCAGCTGGCATCCTAAGTCCAGTCATCACTATTTTTACATCACCATTTTTACATCACCATCTTTTTACACCATCTTTTTACACCATCTTTTCATCACCATCTTTTTACACCATCTTTTTACACCATCTTTTTTACACCCTTTTTTTCATCACCCTTTTTTTTACACCATTTTACAAATATTTCTCACATTTTCATCCGAACTACGTTGGCTTGATCCCTCTCCGCAAGGTACGTAGGTAGCTTGGGTCCACCCAAGTTCAGTCAAACCTTTTTAATAAATATTTTCAAACATTTCAAAACAAAAGCAAAAATGGGCAAGGATGGTGATTGCCAGGTCACTCGGAGCCATATTTTCATTCCATTTTCGATTTTCATCGTGATTTTCCGGTTTTCATCGGTTTTCTGACGTTTTATCGGGTTTTGGGACGGGCGATGACGTAGCGTCGCCCCTTTACAGGGATTGTCCTCGCTGAGCCTAACGATAGGTCATGACGATCGCGAGACTTGTCCGATCTTCAGCAGATTAGGATCGCTGGGCTTGATTCCTTTTGAATCGCCCTCTGAGCCTATCGTGTGTTCCATCTTCTTTCCCCTAGCATTTTTGGTCACATGCCGTTGATTTTCCGATTTCTTTCTTTCTTACACCTTTTAGCTTGCTGTGTGCTTATCTTAGATATCTCATGCATTCTAGTTTGTTTGTTCTTTAGCGTGCGATTGATTGCCATTTTCTTAGTCTTATCTCTTGCATAGGCTCGCATGCTAGTATGTTTACTTTACTGCTTTGATTGCTTAGCTATAGCGTTTATCCATTCGTCTTAGCTTGATTATCTGTCTAAACTTAGATATTTGATTTCCTTATCTCATTATATCTCTCATTATCTGCTTAGCTGTAGCTATGCATGCGATTGTTTATTGCTTTCTTAAATGTGATGAGTTAGGATTAGATGCGATGAGTTAGGATTTTGATGTTCATTTTCTTTGCCCATCCCCGGGTCATGCATGCTTAGATAGACGTTCTCTCGGGGATGATTGTTCCCATTTCACATGATTTTTGCCCAAAACTCTTCAAAGTTAATAATAAATGGCATAAGAGACCAGGTGCTTGCACTTGGACGAATTGGGGGCGCCTAACCCCTTCCCCATTCGTCATCAGGCATGGACCTTTTGTATCTATGGTTATCTGTTGCGACAGAGCACAGCATGGGATCCAGGGTCCACTTCCTTGGATGGCGACTCTTTCTTTGTTTAAGGTACGCCTCGAATCCGGGCTAGTCCCCGAGTCGAGAGGTATCTCACTTTACATCGCCACTCATGCTGTGAGGGGCACTCTTTCGAGAGTTCCTTGGTGGAGCTCTCCTTCACGTGGATGATCCTGAGACTCGTCTGGGGGGCACGTCCCCCCGCCTCTCTTGGATCGGGGTCCACAATGCCGTGTGCAGACGGGCTCACCGACGAATGCCGTAAATGGCGGGTGCTGAGTGGACAGGCTTCTGGTTTGATGACAAAAGTGTTTACTGTGTTTAAACAGGCTTCTGGGTGGTGGTGGTTTCGTCTCTTGCTAATGCATGTGGTCGTCCATATCTCTTTCGATCGGACTCCGATTCTCATGCAGTCAGGTCCGTTGGATTCCTTGTGTTCAAGGCTTTCCAATGAATCTGACATCAGATGCTTTCAAGAGAGAGGGTGTCTTTTGGGTGCTAAAAAGAGAGTTTCAGACCCTATGTTAGCCTACATTGGGAATGCCGTGTGCAGAGGGACTTACTAGTTTATGCCGTAAAAGATGGGTGCTGTGTAGACAGGCTTTTGGTTTGCTGAAAAGGGCGGGTGCTGTGTTAAAACAGGCTTTCGGTGGTTGAAAACATCGTTAGGTACCCAAAAGAGAGATTGAGAGAAATATGACTAGTGCTCTGGAACTCGTCATAAGGTTCTTCCTCGCATCACCTACCACTAATATATTCTTGACAAAATTGGGTGTCTACATGAGGCCATTGGAAAAATAGATTTCTAATTAAAATTATAAGTTCAATTATCTGACATCAATTTGGTCCCTTGACACACCTGCCTAGGGAGAATGCCAATATCAAAACAAGGAGAGTGTAGATATCGCATATTTTTGTTTAAACTATTACCATCACTACAAGAAAGTTCACCTTCAGCAGCGTTCTTTTACCAACGTTCCAAAAAAACGTCCCTAAATGGTATAATTAGCGGCGTTTATTTGGTTAACGCCACCCGCTGCTAGGAATATTCACCGTCGTTCACTAAACGTCCCTAAATGTTGTTAATCAGCGGCATTTTCTATCAAAACGTCGCAAAACATGCGTTTATCCCATGGCTTGGATCAAATTTTCAGCTACGTTCAATGAAACGTCGGTTATTCTAATTACACCGGCGGGTTTTATTGACCTCGGTGAAGGTCTCAGTAAAAACCCAAAATTAAAAGAAATGGACCACGCACGCAAATCCTTTTTCTCCCTCCCGCGCACTGTTTTCACCCTCCTCTTTGTGGATTATCTCTCCGGTAACCCTCTCTCTCCGGCGAGTATCTCTCCGGCATCTTCCTCAATAGGTAGGTATTTGTGATTTTATTTCTAGGGTTTTGATTTGCTTTTAAGGGTTTTGATATTCATTTTCAATTGTCTTTTTTCTAGGGTTTTGGTTTCTTTAAGAGAAGGGGTTTTGAATCTGGTTTTCTCATAAAAGAAGGCGAAGGAGAAAGGTTATGAATCTCATTTATTCACATTGCCCTAGGGTTTTGAATCTCCTTTGTTTTCCCCTTGGAAAATAAGGGTTTTGAATCTCATCTTCTTAGATTTATCTTAAATCTAGGGTTTTGATTTCAGTTTCAATTGTTTTTTCTAGGGTTTTGGTTTCAATAGAAGGGGCTTCCCTTCACAAAAGAAGGCGAAGAAGAAAGAGTATGAATCTCGTTTATTTACAGTGCCCTAGGATTTTGAATCTCGTTTTCTATTTTTTTTTCTCTTGGAAATTAGGGTTTTGAATCTCCTTTTTAGAGATTTATCTTAAATCACTAATCTCTTCTTTACTCTTTTGGAAAGAGTAAAGAGATGGCGCAAAGAGATGAATTTTATTTCGTACCAACCATTTCTACCCGCTACATGTTTGTAGAAATGGCGCAAAGAGATGTTTCGATGCTCTTCTCCATATGTTTTTTGAAGCAGTGCCATGTTGTGCTTAAAATTTGATTAGAAATACTCTTTATATGATTGCTTTGTGTTATAATTGTGATTTATTTGTGGGTTTTTTCCATTTTGAAATCCTGTGTTAAGGATTTCTTTAGTGTTACAAATGCGATTTGTTTGTGGGTTGTTGCCATTTTTTAGTGTGGATTTGGGTGTGGGTTTTGGACTATCCCATTTTTCAACACAAGTTCCTTCTGGCATTGTTTCCAGTACAAACACATGATTATTACTTATGTTTGGTAAGCAATCAAGGAGCCATGTTTCAATATTTATTATGTGCCACCATTTTAACATGGAATGGTTGGTAATAAATGTCATGTTTGTGAATCCTTTCTGGGTTCTTCATTTTACAATTCATGGAATGGTTGGTAATAAATGCATAGTCAGTTCTTCATTTTACATATGTTTGGTAAGCAATCACAAATAATAATCTTTGTGAATCCTTTCTGGGTTCTTCATTTTACATTCAATATTTGTGAATCCTTTCTGGGTTCTTCATTTCCCATTCAATCTTTCTTAATCCCTTCAGGGTTCTTCATTTCAAGGCCTTTCCCATTCAATCTTTCTTAACCCTTTCTGGGTTCTTCATTTTACATTCAATATTTATTGATCCTTTCTGGGTTCTTCATTTTCACAATCTTTCAAATTCTTGGAGGTGGATTTTTATCCAATTATAAGACACTAGAGGAGATGGGGAGGCCTCCATGCTGTGATAAATCGAATGTGAATAAAGGTCTTTGGACTGCTGAAGAGGATGCAAAGATACTTGCTTATGTATCTACTCATGGTACTGGTAATTGGACATATGTTCCAAAAAGAGCAGGTAAGTGTGCTCTTTCCAGCAATGGGGTCCCCCCCCCGGGTTTCTCTTTTTTCTTTAATATAATAGGAATTTTTTCATAACTAAGAGGACCCAATTCTATATATGCTATAAAAATCTGTTTCTGAATGTGAGCCTTTTTTTTGTAGGATTAAAGAGATGTGGGAAGAGTTGTAGGCTCAGGTGGACTAACTACTTAAGGCCTGATCTAAAGCATGAGAGCTTCACACCACAAGAAGAAGAGCTGATTGTAAAACTCCATGGTGCCATAGGAAGCAGGTGGGGTGGTTTTGTCCTTTTTTCTAGGACTTCATTATGCTATTTTAGTTTCTTCTATTGCAGTTTTTGGTTTGAAAATTGAAGCCACTTTGTTTTTTGGTGGAGTTATTGAGTAAAACTGAAGCATTTTAGTGCAAGTTTGAGAGGAATAGAGAATTATGAGGAATTTTATTTTGTCTTGAATTTTCTAATGAGACAAAAGAAATTCCAAAGCATCATGTGTCTGATTTTTAGCTGACTAGCATTTGGATGGGTGAGTAGAGATGATGAGTTGCTCTTATTTTTTGTTAGGCTGAGATCATCCATCTCATTCTCAATCAATAATCTCAGCCATTAAATATCTTTCTATCTCTCTGTCTGTCTATTTATATACAGAGAAATGATATTTCCACACAACTCTGCTTTGCTTTTCTTGAAGTAAAGTCTAATTTAGAAAAAGGATAAACAAAAGGGTCTGAAATGCACCGACTAGCAGCACATATATTATGTGCTACCATTACTTATGTTTGGTAAGCAATCAAGGAGCCATGTTTCACAAATATAAAGCAATCCATGCTTAATTTTTTGCAAACTGACTATGCATTCAAAAGACTTTATGAACCCAATAGAATTTTAGCAAATGGTCAATCGAAAACCAGTTAATCCAAAAGCTTAAGTTGTTGGAGAAAGTGTTATTAAATCTTTTATACTTTAAAATCAGTTTCCCTTGTTTTCTAATTTGCAAAAAGAGTAATGACATTTGGCCATTTTTTGCAAATGGGGTAAACTTAACAGTCTATAGACGGAAATCAAACGTAAGATGATTTTAAATTTCAAAGTGACAAAATTACCCTCTATTCAAAGAATATTAGCGGTTGCATTGTGATATTCCCACAACCCCTTAGATTTTTAGAGCTTTTATATGGTGTAAGCTTGCATAGTTCAGTTTTTCCAAAAAAAGTATTGTACGACACACCATAGGTTGACCCAAACTATCCATTCGATGTCCCACAATGTAAATAGGTTGTGCCCCAAAAAATCCTTTCCATAAGATGATCCTAGCCTTCCGATCTACAGGGAACTGCATGTTATGGAAATCTCTATAGATCTGAAGGCTAGGATCATCCTATGGAAATAAATTGTTTTGGGCACAGCTTTCTATTGCAGTTTTGCTTAGCTAATTTGAGGTCTGTTATATGTTTCATATACATGGGCAGTATTTTATTGACTATATATTGTACATGTAATTCTCTTTGTACAACACCTGTATACCAGATTCTTTTTTCAAAAGTTTTCCCATCTATCTTGTTGTTGGGGATTCTGCATCATGAGTAAATTAATGTAGTCCACTGAAAAGTAATAAGAGCTCTAGGCTTAGGTAGTCCACTGAAAAGTAATAAGAGCTCTAATGTAGTCCACTGAAAAGTAATTAGAGCGGGTATGTGAGACTTCTACTTGATTTTTAGATCTGTGATTCATTTATCACTATCTCTATAATATCAAGCGTACATAAATGGAAGATAAACCAACTCAAGATCTACCCTTTACTACACTAAATGAGTTATGCTAATGCTACTGTCAAAAGGCTCAGCTTGTTTTGATAAAGTCACTCCTTTCTTAATTTTTTTTCTTATTTTCTGTTCTGTGGGAAGCGTATTTGCCTTTGAAGAGCTAATTAGGAAAGTGTAAAATAAAGAGTGGGGTTTCATTTAAAAAAAATGAGGAATTCAATATTTTCTTCTATGAATTTCCATTTTTCATCTCATGGAAGTGATTTTTTTTTTTTGGGTGAAATTTTGGGATGATGCAGTGGAGAACATGAAGTCCGTTGTGTGAGAAGGAGACTATTGCTTGAAACCCTTGTTTGGCTCCAAGGTGGTTTCTATTGAGGAAACAGGGAACTTAAAACTGGTGCATTTAGCTGATGGATCTATCCTCAAAGCTATGGTAATGATATATGTAATGAACGTACTACGGAAATGTATGAATCATCTTTGCACCAACCTGAAACTCTTTGGTGCATTTCTAATGCCACCATGTTGCTTATGAACTTTCTCCATTATTGTTTGGATCATTTGGTTAATGCTTGTATCATTTGGTTAATGTTCAATGGTTATACTTATCAACTTTTTGGTCTTGCAGGCACTTGGGGATAGAAAATGGATCAACTGATTTGGGGACTTTTAAGTGCACTTGATGTAAAGGAATTGCAAAATGTAACAAGGGTCCAAAAAATCTTTTGACAGTGTTAATTGATGCAAGAACATTATGTTATATATGGTTTGAATGCAAACCTCAATGTGGAATGCAAACCTATAATTTGAATGAATTGTTTGTAAACAATTTTTCAGGAAGGCAAACTTGAATGTGGTGAATGTATACTGTATAAGGATAATTTTGTACCCATTATTTGGGATTTTCAATTTTTTTTTAAATGGGTACAATATGCCAGTGTGGTGTGAGGTTGTATGTCATGGTGATCCCTAAATACATATGACAGATTTATACATGTTTCAGTTTGTATCCCACTATGAGGGACAATTCAGAATAAAAGAATTTAAAAAAATAAATTATATTTACCGACGGTCAGGACCATTGGTGATTCAAACAATCAACACACGGCCAAACATTTTCAGCAACTGTTTTTATAGCGTCGGTGTTTATACCGACGGTCACAGAACGTTGCTGAATGAGTATATTTACTGATGGTCCTTAGCGTCTACACAGACGGTTTGCAAGAAACGTCGGTAAATACTTTTAGGCACGGTAGCATTAGTGACGATCACTAAAAGCGTCGGTGTAAGATACACTAACGTTCATTGGCATATTCATGACCGTCGGTGAATGTCACTTTTCTTGTAGTGCATGTCTGGTAATTCAAGATTTCAATTTATGAGTCCGCTATCATCTAGTACTTGGAAGACATAGTCCAAGTGCACATAATCCACATGAATGAATGCAGGTATCTTGTTTCATGAATGCTCCATCAAACCCATAAAATAATTCAACAATATCTTTTAGAATCAGCATTAGTTAGGAAGAAAAAATAAAGCACGTTTTTTGTTAAATTTATATTGGGTAATCCAATCATAAATCTAGGCTAATGATTTTCGTACCACCATGTTTTAATATTTGCTTAAACTCAGCTTGTCTTCTCGTTTTAAATTGGCTTCTCAGAGATTTTTGGAAGTGTAATAACCATGAAATAAAGATTGAGAAAGGAAGCTTCTTAAAAATAAAATATTGAAAGAGAAAGAGATGAATATAAACGTACCTAAAACGAAGTATCCGAATCCAAATCCGAAGATGGAAGAAACAGAAACCCCAAAAAATCATCTCCAGAGTGAAGAAGATGGGATAATAAAACCCTAATCGTACAATAGGACTTTTAAGCAAATAGAAAGGGGAGAAACTGTTTTTTAGTAAAACACGATTTCACTTCTGGAGGGTAGAAGTTTTGCGCTAAAAAAAGAAAGGGATAAATCCGTCCCCTATTTTTCTTCTAACAGCCCCTGTCTAGTGAATGTATGACTACTCTTTTACACTGTAGGGGGCTGTCCCGTGTAAAAAGAGGAGCGAATATATCATGCCCCCCAAAACAGGGATGAAATCATTTTCAGATATGATTTGTGCGAACAATTGCCCCTTTCATATAAAAACCAAGAAATAAAAGGGGGCAAAGGGTATTTTTGGAATTTAGACATATATGAAAAAAAAATCTCAACTGCCCCTCTTGCCCCCCCTCGAAATCCGTCCATGGTCTGATTGGAATAAATATGGGATGGGCAGATGCTATGAGGATAACTAAATCGGGTGGCTAGGATGAGAGGAGTGACGAGGTGGGGTTCGAATAACCGTAGACCAAGTAAGTCATAGAGCTGGAATCAAGGCCTAATGGCCCACCCTTGGTTGGGTTAAGACGGGACCTATGGTTAAGGCTGAATAGGTTGGGTTAGGGTGGGAACAAGGGTTAAGGCTAGGCCGGGTGGGGGCTGGGGTTGGCTTTGGGTTGGGGTGCGGCTTGGGTGGGGCTCGGTCTTGGGTGCGGTGTGGCTTGGGGTTGAGGGCGGCTTTTGGTGTGGGGTGCGGCTTGGGTGTGGCTTGAGCTCGGGTTGGACTTGGTGCGGCTTGGGGTTGGGGTGAGGCTTGGGTGGGGCTTGGGCTCGGGTTGGACTTGCTGCGGGTTGGGGTGTGGCTTTTGGTGTTGGTTGAACTCGGGTTGAGCCCGTGTTGGCCCGGGTTGCCTCGGGGTGTCTTAGGTAGGGCCTGTGTTGATGGGTTTGGGTAGATTATGATGGGCGAGCAACCCTCGGATCCAAAGGATGGGATTGAGTTACTAAGCCGAATGGGTCATAATGTGAGTTGGGTCTTATTTCTATTTTTTTTTTTTATTGTTGTTTTAGTCTACCGCTATCCCTTGTATTTGGTCCCATCAATCCATTAATAACACCCAAGAAGCTACTGTTTGGTTTTTCATATTTAGTCATTCCTTTCTAATGAACTGAAGACTACTATTTTGTTCTTTGATTTTTCAAACGAGATAACAACCACAGTTCTTATTAGGGAATATGACCAGTGAACTCACAGTATCCAAAGTATTTTTTTACATTTGATTTAATGGGTAACTAAAATGAAATGAAAATGGACAAATCAAGTTACTTGATCGTATATGGGTTTTAAATTATTTGAACCAAATCCCTGGAATCATTTGATGGAGGAATAGTGCAAGCACAACCACAATACTGGAATCATTTATGAATCAAGACTGCATGGAAATGGAAAAGAACAAACGTATCCACGCTCCTGGAATTAAACATGTTGGAAATTTAATCTTGACCACTTGATCTTGATCGTCTATCAACTTGACTTCTTGGCTTGGAAGATTCTTGACCACATTGGAAATCTCCTTTGTGGCATTTAATGGCCTAGGGACTATGTTTTGTGTTTTGGAATTGTGCTAGTTATTTACTTTTCATGTGATAGTGTGTTAGTGGTACTTAGGGGAGCTAAGATTAGTTAAGTCTTATTAAATTCGGATTTGGAATGTAAGCTATGTTTTAGACTAAGTATCTTCTTCATATGTAGGTTCTTTTAGTGAAATTTGAAGGGTTTTGAGTAGTACAACAACTTGGGTTACTTTCTTTGTATGTTTGACATCAAGAGAACAATCTTCTTCTCTTGAAACTCATCTTTTCCCTCCAACCTCGTTGGTTTCATTCCAACAAAGTGGTATCAGAGCGTAGGTTGAAAGTTGATCATGGCTTCCAATATGTTGCAACCTCAACTTCCTCGATTCAATGGCAAGAACTACAACCAATGGAGCATTCAAATGAAGGTGTTGTATGGATCTCAAGATCTATGGGATATTGTTGAGACCGGCGTTGAAGAACCGGAGGATCAAGCGGCTCTCACTCCACAACAACTCAATGAGTTGAAAGACAATCGGAAGAAAGACAAGAAGGCTTTGTTCTTTATCTATCAAGCGGTGGATGAAGTCATCTTTGAACGGATTTCATCGGTGACTACTGCAAAAGAAGCATGGGATACACTCTATACATCATACAAATGAGAAGACAAAGTAAAGTTGGTAAGATTACAAACCCTTAGATGTGAGTTTGATGCATTAAGGATGAAAGATTCGGAATCGGTTGAAGATTTTAACAATCGTGTTATTTCTCTTGTGAATCAATTGAGAATAAATGGTGAAGATATTCAAGATCGAAGGATTGTGGAGAAAATACTTAGAAGTTTAACTCGAAAATTTGAGTATATTGTTGTTAAGATTGAAGAATTCAAGGATTTAGTTACTTTATCCTTAGAAAGTTTATTGGGATCGCTCCAATCACATGAACTACGAATGAAGCAATTTGATTCTTCTTTTCTAGAACAAGCTTTTCAAACTCAAGTCTCTTTTAGGGGTGATTCTAGAGGAAGAGGGAGAAATGGTGGAGAAATAAATCAAGAATATAAAAAAGATGAAAGTGGTTCGTCTACAAGAGGAAGAGGGAGATGAAGACATCTATCCTAAATTCAATGTTATCATTGTCAAAAGTTTGGTCATACCATGAAGTATTGTAGAAAGAAGATTGCGGAAGAAAGCAAGAAAGACTCCACCTTCGTGCATGAGAAAGAAGAAAGTAAAGAAGAAGACAATTTTTCTTGCTTGTAATGTGCAAGAAGTGGCTCTTGAAGAGACGTGGTTTCTTGATAGTGGTTGTAGTAACCACATGACCGGCAACAAATGCATATTTGCAAAGTTGGATGAATCTCTCCAAAGTGAAGTTCGAACGAGTGATGACAAGAGGCTTTCCGTAAGGGGAAGTGGTGATATTCTTGTTCAAACAAAGAAATGCGTCAAGCGAATCTCCAATGTTTTTTATGTTCCCGGTCTAAAGTACATTCTCTTGAGTGTTGGGCAACTTCTAATGAAAGGGCACGATGTTCATTTCAAGGAAGATGTATGTGAAATCAAAGACAAGAATCATATTCTCATAGCCAAGGTGAGAATGACTCAAAACAAGATGTTTCCTCTAAAGTTTTAAAGTGAAGCTTTTCCTTGCTTCAACACTATTGTCAAAGATATGTCATGGCTATGGCATCTTCGCTATGGTCACTTGAGCTTTAGCACTTTATCTCTCGTGAACAAGAAGCATATGATGAGAGGCATGCCGAACATCGACTGCCAAGATCAAGTGTGTGAAGGATGTGCACTTGGAAAGCATCAAAGAGACTATTTTCCCATTGGAAAGACATGGAGGGCATCAAAACCTCTTGAGCTAGTGCATTCGGATTTATGCGGGCCTATGCAAACAACATCAATTGGAGGTAATCGATATTTTCTCACCTTCATTGATGATTATATTAGAAAGACATGGGTTTATTTTCTTAAAGAAAAATCGGAAATCTTTGGATGCTTTAAAATTCTCAAGAGCTTGGTTGAAAAGCAAAGTGGTTTCATGTTGAAAACTTTGCGTTCCGATAGAGGTGGTGAATATGTTTCTCATGAGTTTGAAAATTTCTTGAAAGAGAATGAGATTCGGCATCAACTTACCACTCGGTACACACCTCAACAAAACGGGGTTGCCGAAAGGAAGAATCGGACGATTATGGAATTGGCTAGAAGTATGTTAAAAGCTAAAGGGATGCCTAATATGTTTTGGGCGGAAGCCGTTGCATGTGCCATTTATCTCTTGAATCGGGCATCATAAAAAAGTGTTCAAGGTATGACTCCTCAAGAAGCTTGGAGTGGTCATAAGCCTTGTGTTTCTCATTTGAGTTTTTTGGTAGTATTGCCTACTCTCATTTGCTGGATGAAACAAGAAGAAAGTTGGATGATAAATCTGAAATATGTATCATTGTTGGATATAGTGAAAGTTCAAAAGCTACAAGTTGTTCAATCCCATGACTAAGAAAATTTTCATAAGTAGGGATGTGAAATTCAATGAAGAAGAATGTTGGAATTGGAATCAAAGTGAGAAGAAGAAAAAAGTTTTGGTAGATATGGATGAAAGCAAAGATACTCATGATGGTGGAATTGAAGAAAGTGAAGAGGATATGGCTCCTCCTATCACTCCATATTCTTCTCCATCTTCTTCGGCTCCATCATCTTCATCGTCTTCAACAAGCCCCAACTCTCCTCCAAGGAAGACGAAAAGCATAAGAGAAATTTATGAAAAGTCTAGAAGAATTATCGATGAAGAGTTGGCAAATTTTGCTTTGTTTGCCGATCCCGATGCCGATTAGTTTTGAGGAGGCATGTCAAGAAGAAAAGTGGAAGCAAGCAATGAATCAAGAAATGTGTTCAATCCAAAGGAACAATACTTGGGAGCTAACAGAGCTTCCAAATGGGCAAAAGACTATCGGTGTGAAGTGGGTTTACAAGACAAAGTTGAATGCAAGTGGTAAAATTGAAAAGTATAAAGCTCGCTTAGTAGTAAAAGGCTACAAGCAAAGGTATGGCATTGATTACAAATAAGTGTTTGCTCTTGTTGCTCGTCTTGAGACAATTCGTATGGTTCTAGCTTTGGTGACACAAAATAGTTGGAAGGTTTATCAAATGGATGTCAAATCGGCAATCTTAAATGGGTTTCTTGAAGAGGAGGTGTATGTTGATCAACCTCCCGGTTATGTGAAGAAAGGTGAAAAAAGCAAAGTGTGCCGATTGAAGAAGGCTTTATATGGCTTGAAACAAGCACCAAGGGCATGGTATAGTCGCATTGACGGATATTTAATGAAGAATGGTTATAAAAGGTGTCCTTATGAACACACCCTCTACATCAAAGAGAACATTAAAGGTGAGCTTTTGATTGTTTGCTTATATGTTGATGATTTAATTTTTACCAGTAATAGTTCAAGTATGTGTGAAGAATTCAAAAGAAATATGATGCAAGAATTTGAGATGACCGACATGGGTCTTCTCCATTTATTTCTTGGTATTGAGGTCAACCAAAGAGATGATGGAATTTTTATTTCTCAAAAAAAGTATGCAAAGGATTTGCTAAAGAGGTTTATAATGGAAGGTGCTACACATATTAGCACACCTATGGAAGTTGGTTTGAAACTATGCAAGAATGAGGATGAGAAAGGAGTTGATGCAACTCTTTATAGAAGTCTTGTCGGTAGTCTCATGTACTTGACGGCTACAAGACCGGATCTTATGTTTGCGGTGAGTATGATTAGTAGATTTATGGAATCACCAAAAAGAAGTCATTGGGAAGCCGGTGAAAGAATCCTAAAGTATGTAAGTGGAACGATTGATCATGGGATACGTTATGGAAGAGTTAAAGATTCAAATTTGATTGGTTATTGTGATAGTGATTGGGGCGGAAGTGTTGATGATAGCAAGAGTACTTCTGGCTATGTTTTTAACATTGGTTCAGGTGCAATTTCATGGGCATCAAAGAAGCAATCGGTTTGCTCTTTCTACGGCGGAAGCGGAGTACATTTCATTATCTTCGGCGGGTTGTCAAGCTCTTTGGCTATGATGGATATTAGAAGAACTCAAACATCCGCAACAAGGTGGTACGGGTTTATTTTGTGATAATAGTTCGGCGATTTCACTCACAAAGAATCCAATTTTTCATGGCAAAAGCAAGTACATAAGGATCAAGTATCATTTCATTCGAGACTTGGTAAATGATAGAGTTGTCAATGTTCGTTTTTGCAAGACTCAAGATCAAGTTACGGATATTTTTACAAAGGCTTTGAAGACCGATACATTCATCAAGATGAAGGCAAAACTCGGTATTGTAGTGGTCTAGCTTAATGGGGGCTGTTGGAAATTTAATCTTGACCACTTGATCTTGATCATCTATCCACTTGACTTCTTGGCTTGGAAGATTCTTGACCACATTGGAAATCTCCTTTGTGGCATTTAATGGCCTAGGGACTATGTTTTGTGTTTTGGAATTGTGCTTAGTCATTTACTTTTCATGTGAAAGTGTGTTAGTGGTACTTAGGGACGCTAAGATTAGTTAAGTCTTATTAAATTCGGATTTGGAATGTAGGCTATGTTTTAGACTATGTATCTTCTTCATATGTAAGTTCTTTTAGTGAAATTTGAAGGGTTTTAAGTAGTACAACAACTTGAGTTACTTTTTTTGTGTGTTTGACATCAAGAGAACAATCTTCTTCTCTTGAAACTCATCTTCTCCCTCCAACCTCGTTGGTTTCATTCCAACAAAACAAATGTATCAACAATCCTGGGTGTATAGCAATTTGATTGATTCTTGAAAAACCATGCTACTGACTACCATAAATGCATGTGGAATTATTGATCCAAAGGAAATGGCATGAATGAAAAACTTAACCTACATACATCTCGTATTTGCTTCAGATTTTAATAATTTTCGCTCTTCTATCATCCTTCACCTCCTTACGTTTTGTGCCTCTTGCAGTTGATTGTTGTTGATGCTCCAAGTTTTCTTGAATCATCAGCCTTTGGAACTGACAGGAACATCACATATTAGATGAAATAAATATTGAAGAGAAAAACATAACTATTTGACAGTTATAATTAACCAAATCTAGAAACAAGAAACAATTAGAATTACTTACTTGTAATTGTAGACCTGAAACTGAAATGCTTTGTAAATCCAGAATTCTTACGTCAGATTGCGGGGTGAAGGTGATCCATATTGGTGGCAACATAGTTGAGTCAGGATCAAGGTTCTGGAAAAGCTCATTGATACTCTCATCCACTAAGTGGTATTGACGTACATTATATGAGCAAGCTTCAGGATGATTAGTATTTTCTATTTCATCACAAAAGTATATTGAATTGGCTATGCTTGATGACGATGGAGGTAAGTCACATGTGCATATCGAAATGGAATGTCTTCTGCTCAATAACAATATATGATTGTCGAGGCTATCAACCTCAATCCACCGGCTGGAGAGCTCCGGCTCACCACTTATGACAAGCTTAAAAAGTCTAAAACCAATCGTGACTGCCTTGTAAATATTACCAAAACTTATTTGTTCCTGGTCATCAACACAACACTCTCTCTTAACCATTAACAATTCTATCTACTAAATACAGCCTGTGGAAATGGTATTGGCCACCCGTAGGGTTCGGCGACGGTGCAAGTTGAGTTGTTTTTGGACAGTGTCTGTCATACTTTTCGCACAAAAACAGTTCGCATGTGGTACTGATAAAGTAGAATTTATCGTTATAACATATGATATCACAGACAATTATTTCACCTACATCTATTCGATACCATGCCCCGTACTCTGGCTGAAACACGGACAACTTTGACATATTCGTCCATGCCAAGATCAGATCATGTGTTGAATTGGGTCTTGAAGATAATACGGCCTTTATTATATCAACTCCTTCGTATTTATATTGATATGAAGATGGGTGTTCATTTCTTTTGTTGACACATATACAACCTTATAATGGGGCAAGGAATATTTCATTGCCGGACAATGGGTTGTATAAACACATCTCCCGACCGCCATCTACTGAAAGTATCCACCCTTCAAAGTACCCCTTGCAGAATACTTTGTGAGGCACTGGGAGCTTGAAATGATTGACCTCGGAGTCTAGAATGTCAAACATTCTTTCTGTGTTACTATATATGTCTTCAGAATTCATTAACAACATTAAATATGTGGGGTGTGAGCTTTCCCACAAAGCAAAATTCCATTCTTTGCAAATGGAACCAGATCTGATGTACTCTTTGCATAATGTTGCTCTTCTAGCAATTTCGCCCACTAGATCCCGAGGAAGCTGAGACCAATCAACTGGCGTAGGAACCTGCAGAAATGGAAATGATTTCATCTTAGAAGAGACCAACCAAAGGAAGAGATGAAAACATGGCAATTTGTGCATTGCAAATTTGGTTTTGCCAGAACAAGATAGAGCTGACACACACACACACACACACAAAAGGGTTCTGGTTCCCTTGTTGGGAGGAGGAAATTCATTTCTGTGGGAACATTGAACTGGTCACAGAGCAGAAGATTTTTTTATTCTGAAGTTTGAGGAAGAACAAGTTGGCAGCGGCTGAGTATTTATCACATTCATAGTTGTGTGGGTAAATCCCTCTTCAGTTTTTAATGGCGAAGGTTCCTATGGAAGCGAATTAAATACTGGCACCAGTACCTCACAGAAAGTTAGAGAACTTGTTGAGGCAAGTAATATCTTCTTTCCATATCTTTCTTGTTGTTGTTTATGTTTATCAAATGAGAGACCTGCTCTTGTAGTAGTTAGTTCCATATGTTTGGAAGGCAATGATGTACAGAATGCGTCTGGTTTGGGGCGAGTGTATACTACCTTGGATAGTTATGAGAATGGCTGATGGATACCTACAATTTTATGTTCAACATGGATGGAATGCCCATGTTTGGACGGGCAAAGCCATCTGAAGGATACCTACAATTTTATGGATGTGGAAACGTATAAAGAAGAAAATCCAATAGCTTTTGGATATTCGCCTAGGTTGAGTTTCATCCAGCCCTTGGGTGGAGAAAACTTGCACCTTGCCACATCCATTTGTCATTAATGAATGGATTCAAACCAAGCCCTCTGGCTCTATGAAAATACAGAACAGATAGTAGAATGTGATAACCTCAGAAAAGACCTTTTGGGTGATAAGACAACATATACCTCTTGAATCAGGAAATAGAAATCATCAGTAGTTGGAGGATCAAGGGACCCAAGATCCATTGAATAGAGGGAAGTTTAGCCCATTATTTTCAACAGGATCCAAAGGAAGAAGATGGGAGAAAGATTCCATGATACACCTTCAGTTTGGGGAAGGGTAAATCTAGTGGAGATTGCTAGTTCAAAGAGGCAGAAAAGCTCTGATGCGGAAGGCCATTTTGTTTGGCCACCACTGATTCAATCCAGGTAGGGTTGGTGACGAGGAGGTGGTCCCACTTCATGCAGTTTGAGAGTCATCAAATCATGGGCAGATTGACGGAGAATGGAGCCAAAAAAGGTACTGCTACTTGAGCAAGTACTGCTGCTGCTGATGCTCATGCTGTTGTTCTTGAATTTGAAGCATGAATTTAAATAGATACTAGCATCCTCTATAAAAGATTTCGAGGGCGCAAAAGGTGCAATACTATAGACATGGTCTCTGTCAGCTTGATACCCTCCATGTTATGAGGTTGTGAACAGAATCTTTTGAGGATGCTCAAGTGGTAAAGTGCAAGTTTTGAGGCCTACTCTTGTTAGAAGGTAAGGGAGGACTCTGTGCACTACGGGACTTGAAGTGATTAAAGAGTGTGGATAGTGCTTCACTCCCTTATGTTGAAGAAGGTCCGAGCTTGAGGAGAAGCTCTTTTTAAGAGGAGACCCCGGGGCGTGGGGGGGTGTTGGGGAATGCAAAGATCGGTTGTCGGAATTGTTCGGAGCTACTGTCTAGTGAGGAAATGGTCTCAAGAAAGAGTGATACATACGCTGATTACTTCCATGTCACAGACAAGATAAGCGACAGGAATGACAGTATGTGTGGTAAAAGGCTAATATTTACAATTAAAAAAATAAAATAAAACAAGGCAGCAACGGTGCTAAAATTATGTCAAGCACCTAAAAGCGGGCAATAGCCATTCATGAGAAACTGATACTTGGATGAAATTGAATGCCCATGTGTTGAGAAAGATACGAGCTTGAGGATAAACATTTTTCTAAGGGGGAAGAATGATGAGGACGGGGTTCTGGCAATAGTATAAAAGGGACTACGGTATATGTGCTAGTGTGTGAAGAAAATGTTATGTGATGTTATATGTGTGGAGTGCCAAAGTATGTGAGTGGTGTCTTTGTAATTTGGATGAAATGAGTGGGCTATAGAATAAGGACAATACTATAAATAGTAGTTAGACGGTAGTGTCTAGGGTGTTTTAAAGCTGTGAGAATTGGTGAAGTGTTGAGAGGGAGGAAGATTCCTTTCTTTGTGGAGATTGTGGAGGAAGTTGAGGGAAGCTAGGGTGAGAACAAAGAGAGGAACTCCTTTGATGAGTAAGGCTTTCCAATCTACTTCCTTATTTTACTCCAGTGAAATCCAGTTTATCCTTTAATTTTCTTTTATGTTGAGATTGATCGTTAATAAATCTTCCCTCTTAATCTTCCATTGGAAATGTTATAGAAGTTTGTTTGTTTTCTTTTCCTTGATGCATCATCTAGTAGCTTCCTTTGGATTTCATTAGATCTGTGATATAGGACCGGGAGAGAAATATAGAAGAAAGGGGAGAAAAAGAGAAGATGAAGGGAAGATTAGAAGTAGAAGAGAAGAATTTAGGGAGAAGTAGAAGAATAATAAGAGAATAATAGAAGAATAATAGGGAAAGAATATAAGAAGAAGTAGAAGAAGAGAAGAATTTAGGAAGAAGTAGAAGAATAATAAGAGAATAATAGAAGAATAATAGGGAAAGAATATAAGAAGAAGTAGAAGAAGAGACGAAATTAGGGAGGAGTAGAATAATAGAAGAAGAAATTAGGGGAGAAGGGAAGAGGAATAGAGGAAGGAAAAGAAACCTGTAGAGGGGAGAAGCCAATCAATCTTTATTCAATAATCATCAAAGTTCACAATAAAACTGTAATGATGCCTATAAATAGGCAATTAACAACCTAAAAGATAGAAACCTACTAAAATAAGAATTCCTAGAAGACTAAGCTTCCTAATTCTAAATAACATGGAAAATAAAAGCCTAAAAACTAAATAACATGGAAAATAAATGCCTAGAAATCCTAACGGCCAAATATGCCTCTTATTGGCCTACAATTTGCATCAATCTGTACTTTTATTAAATGATCTCATTCCTTTCATAAGATCCGTTCAGCAAGATTTTTTTCCCTGTGTATGTGATCCATGTCACCATACCTTGGATTTAATAATATAATTGCATGCTGCAGCATGACTTCTCACATGATCCCTTGTTTTCTTAGACACTGTTTGCTTAATCAAACACACTATTAGCTTCTATCAACTGATCAGAGAAGTGTAAATATAGACTCGGGTGCGGAGCCAACTTCTATCAAGATATTTCCACACCTCGTCATAAGAGCCATTGAAGTATTACGAGTTACTCCGTAAGGTTGTGGAGCCAAGTTCTGTTCAAATGGATGGAAGTTCTAAGAAAACCAAAAAACTTTTGTATCTACGAAGTTAAAGCTAACCAGAAGCAGAATGGTGATGATAAATTCACCCTACCTCATTCATTCACCCCTTTTTCATCGAAACACCGGTCGTGAAACTCACAACTGGTATTTACCGAAGTACCCTCTCTCTCTCTCTCTCTCTTCCTCAACAAACCTTGAGTCTTAACAACAGTGGTTTCGATCTTTTAGATCTTTGAACAATGAGGCCTCACAACATTTTTTAATAAA
The DNA here is from genome assembly GCF_043159265.1 of Tasmannia lanceolata. Taxonomy (NCBI): domain Eukaryota; kingdom Viridiplantae; phylum Streptophyta; class Magnoliopsida; order Canellales; family Winteraceae; genus Tasmannia; species Tasmannia lanceolata. The sequence goes on along the minus strand of NW_027518684.1, from coordinate 26,317,833 downwards.
ATACATAGAGAAAAGAGTTCCTACTCCCCGGAGTAATAACTTATCTACTCTGTAGGCTTATGATACAATGGGGCCACATTGTTTGGGTGATCCAAAGCATTCATTTAATGGGCACTCACATAGATTGGGTGTGCCCAAAAAATCAGCTCCTTGAGATCATTCTAACCCTTCAATTTGTGGAGTAAAAACTGGACAGGTAGAAACTCTCACAAATCTGTCCCTTTTTTGCCTCCACAAATCGAACGATTAGGATGATCCTATGGAGCTGATTTTTTAGCATACACTATCTATGTGAGGGCCCATCGAATGTCTGCTTTGGATCACCCAAACAATGTGGCCCGTTGTATTTTAAGCCCACGGAGTATATAAGTTATCTGCTCCGGGGAGTAGGAACTCTTTTCTCAAATATATATACCCTAATCAAACATTATTTTTTAACAACATCACTTGGGCCAGTTGCTCAAATATGCAAACCGTTCATTTTTTTTTGTCCCCAACATAATAATATCATGACCATAAGATGATCCTAGCCCTCCAATGTGTAGACATACAACACTTTATAAACCTCTACAAATCGGAGAGTTAGTATCACATCCTATAGAGATGATTTCCGGGGAAAGCGGGCCCGACAAATGAATGGTTTGATTTTCGAACAAAGTGTGCTGCAATGAATTTTCTAATAAAATGCATTCATGGTGTTCATATTGCACTTATTTTTTTTAAAAATACAGTGGCTCAGCCTTCTTTAAAGATCCAAACCATTCAATTGTTGAGCCTTAATTTAAATAGCCCTCACTCCAAAGATCATCTCCATAGGATGATCGTAGCCTTTCAATCATTGGAGATTTCTATTTTCTATAGTCTGTCTCCATATTAGAGATCCTATGCAGATGATTTTTAGGGCACAGTCTATTTACATGTGGGCCTAATAGTTGAATGGACAGTTTGGATCTACCTAAGAACAAGGCAAACCCAACTGATTATTTAAAAGGGGTTTTTGCAAAAGAAGTCTTCTACTATGCTTTATTTGCAAATAGAGTCTTTTCCTTATAGAATTTGCAAATTGCGTCATCAAGTTTGAGTGAATTTTGAAAATCAGGTCATTCTATCCGCTTGTGACCAAAATACCCATGTTAATTTTTTTTTCTGACTCAATGAAAGAGACCAAAATATCATTACACGTGTAAAGACAAATTACCTTATAAAAAGACCAAAATACACATGATAGTCAAAGATAGGTTTTGAATCAAGGGTGTGGGAATATCATTTCTCTACAAGCAAGCATTCTCATGCACTAGTGTTAAAAAATGGGCCAGCCCCATCAAAATAAAACATGGCGTGTAAAATTGTGGGCCCACCATATATATGTATTCGGTGGAGATTGCGGGACCTACTCCACGTAAGCACGAGGCAAAAATGGTGGGCCCCACGCAATGGGTTTCATAGAGTTGGTGGGACCCACCCTATCAAAATAGGAGAAATTATATGGTGGCGGCCCTTTACATATAAAGGGCGGAGGAAGAAAATATCAACTCTCTTGATTTTTGATCAAAGGGAAAGTCAAAAAAGGGAGTTTGTCCTGGATAAAAAATCAAGGGGGAGAGTTTTTTCTCTCTCTGCCCATGTTGTTTGACGGTCGGCTGCCATATATATTCTCTCAAAATAGATAAGGGCATTTTGGCCTTTTCCATTAGGCGGTTCTCCTCTTTATAGAGATAAGGGCATTTTGGTCCTTTACTAGTTAAAATTTTTATCATGGGCGTTTTGGTTTTGGTCACAAATTGACGGCATTACCCGATTTACAAAATCTACTCAAACGTTTGAATCTATTTGCAAATTGTTAAACTACCAGACTGTTCTTGCAAATAAATCAAAGTAGAAGACTTCTTTTGCAAAATCCCCTTCATTATTCTCCATTCTAAAAACCCTAAGCCGAGTTGAGAACAGAGTTTGTGTCGCGATCGCACTCCGTCGTTCTCTCGCCCTACCTTGCAACCGGTACAATGGTCCTAGCGCTAGTCGGGAATGAGCGCTCCTCCTTTCGCCTATCCTGGGATAAGGCCACGGAGCCATTCTCCCGTGGCGGTGATGTCTGGAATCCAAACAACCTCATATGGTACTATTTGCTCTAAGCCTAATTTTTTTTTCTCGGTTTTTGCTTCTCCTTTCCTTTTCCTCCCCAACTCGTGCTTCATATTCTTCCCTTTTTTACTTTACATATGCAAGGATATTTTGACTGTTGGACTTACAAGTATTGAACGTCCATAAGGTGAACATCTTAGTAACAACTTTGCTTATATGCCCACCACAATACGATAAAAAAAAAAAGAAAAGCACAGACCCTAGATGAGATGCACTTGAATGCCTTCCTATACAAACTAAACTTTAATCAACTGTAATTAAATTTAAGTGTTTCTGTAATTCATATACCGTGTAATTTATGTTACATGTCAAAGCGCTTATTGGATACCCGCTCGGCAATCTGAGCCATCTAATGGGCGAGCTTATGTTTTTCTGTAAGACTTGTTAGGCCGCCCATGGCCTACCCTACTCAACTGCTCTCAGTTTGGGCCTTCCATTATCACTTCCCTCTTATTCACTCATCTTAAACTAAGACATGTGCTTGGGGTGCAAGGTACCAAGGTTGTAGTTTATAATTTTATATAATTAAAACCTCTAGCAGTTCTTAACTTACGGGGATTATCACCTGGGTGAGAGCAAACAGTATTCTCTCTCTCTCTCTCTCTCTCTCTCTCTCTCTATCTATATATATATATATATATATATATATATATATATATAGAGGAAAGTGTTGGTGAGCTTAAGCGCCCCAATCACATGGGTCCCACATTTTCTGTGGTGATCCAAACCATTCATTTGCAAGGCCCTATCATAGATAGGGTGTGTACAAAAAATCAGCTCCATAGGATCATCCTAACCCCTCCATTTGTGGAGGACAAAAATTGGCAGATTTGTGGACAAATAATGTCTGTCCATTTTGACCTCCACAAATGGATGGGTTAGGATGATCCTATGGAGCTAATTTTTGGTACACACTCCATCTATGTAAGGGCCTTTCAAATGAATGCTTTGGATCATCCTAACAAAGTAGGCCCCAATGTGATTGGGCACTTAAGCTCACCATAAGTTTGGTGAGCTTAAGCGCCTAATCACATGGGTCCCACATTTTCTGTGGTGATCCAAACCATTCATTTGCAAGGCCCTATCATAGATAGGGTGTGTACCAAAAATCAGCTCCATAGGATCATCCTAACCCCTCCATTTGTGGAGGACAAAAATGGGCAGATTTGTGGACAAATAATGTCTGTCCATTTTGACCTCCACAAATGGATGGATTAGGATGATCCTATGGAGCTAATTTTTGGTACACACCCCATCTATGTAAGGGCCTTTCAAATGAATGCTTTGGATCATCCTAACAAAGTAGGCCCAATGTGATTAGGCGCTTAAGATCACTCATATATATATATATATATATATATATATATATATATATATATATATGAGAATAGTGTTTCTGAGCTAGAGCTCAGATAAGCTTATCTGGACCCACACCTGTTTCTGAGCTCGAGCTCAAAAACAGGTGTGGGCCCACATTGTTTGGGGATCCAAAGCATTCATTTGGAAGCCCCTATCATGGATAGGGTGTCCACAAAAAATCAGCTCCATTGAATCATCCTCACCCCTTCCATTCTGGAGGGAAAATGGGCAGATTTGTGGAGACACAGTATCTGTCCATTTTCCCTCCACAAATGGAAGGGTTAGGATGATCCTATGGACCTGATTTTTGGTACACACCCTACCCATGATGGAGCCTTTTAAATTAATGCTTTGAAACCCCCAAAAAACATGGGCTCACATGAGTTTTTGACCTTAGAAATACTATCCCCTCTCTCTCTCTGTGTGTGTCTATATATATATATATATATATATATATATATATATATATATATATATATAGAGAGAGAGAGAGAGAGAGAGAGAGAGAGAGAACGGTTCCTACACATATGTGTAGATAAGTTATCTACACACTAGCTTAAAATACAGTGGAGGCCACATTATTTGGGTGATCCAAACCATTCATTTTTAAGGCCCTCACATAGATAGGGTGTCTACAAAAAATCAGATCCATAGGATCATTCTAACCATTCGAACTGTGGAGGCAAAAAATGGACTAATTTGTTAAGGTTTAAAGACATCCATTTTACCTCCACAAATCGTAGGGTTGGGATGATCCTATGGATCTGATTTTTTGTGGACACCCTATCTATGTGAGGGTCTTTAAAATGGATGGCTTGGATCACCCAAACAATGTGGACCCCCACAGTATTTTAAGCTAGTGTGTAGAGAACTCTCTACACATATGTGTAGGAACCGTTTTCTCATATATATATATATATATATATATATATATATATATATATATATATATATATATTTATATTTATATATATTGAATACCCACTTCACCACTACCTCTAAAACTCCTGCCCAAGCCAATTTAGATAATCCTTATCTCTAAGATTCCTGTCAATACTAAAGAAGCAGAGAGAAAATCCCACAGGCTATAAAAAAAATATAAACCAACTTATTCTACCCTAAGTACCTGAATGTGCCTTGACCGATCGAGCAGTAGGGTTCTGAACGACGAGATGTGGAGGCATCTACCTCTCACCAAATTCGCCACCCATATCACCATTTCGCTGTTCTTCGAGCGAATTCACAAGATTCAAAGCTTCAGCTAAGATTTCAAAAGGGTATATGGGCGGAGACGTGGTTGAACCACAAAGAGATTTGGAGGTCTATTTGGATCTCTGTTGAGTATGAATTTGTCGTTATCTTCCTCGGTTTCTTCATTTTTCTGTTCGAGAAGAATGAGAGAAAGAGGAAAAAAGTAGAGTACTTGTTAGAGGTGTGGGGTTTGAAGAGATTGAGGATGGTGGGTTGATGGGAGTTTTGAAGAAGGGTTGATTTGGGTGTGAGGGAGAGGGAGAGATGGAGAGAAGGGTTTTGGGGAGAGATTTGAGGGGAGATCGTAACAAAGAGAGGGCTCTGAACATTGCTATTTAGTCTGTTGCATTGGGAAACTAAGGAGGGATGAATGAAAATAATTTGAAGGGAGGGAGATAGATTGATTCGGTGGAGAGGGGATTTGTGTTACGTATCCAGATTTGCATGGAAGATTTCCTTGATTTCTTTTTTTTTTTAGTTTTCTTTTTTTTTATTTCTTACTATAGCTAGGATATTCCCTTTTATGTTAGTTTCCTTTATCTTTGTCTTGTTTCCTAAGCATCCCTTAGGATTTGGTAAGTGTTGATTGTTTCCTAAGTTGTCACGACCCAAACCGAGTTCCAATCTAGGTATATAATAGTGCCGTATATTCATCAAGCCATGAATATGTAAGGCATTCGAAGAACCCTGCAATAACACAGAGCAACTAAAAATATTGACTAATTAATCCCTAATTATAGATCATTGACACCAAACAAATGGACAAGAGGGGAGGAATCACAAGTGAAAACCAAGATGAAACAGCCTGCCACCCAAAGGAAACCACCCAAGGGATAAGAGCAAATAAGACAAGAAGAAATCCTTCTTCTTCACAGGCCAAAGGCTAAACTTGATTCAAATCCTCTATAAAATTCTCTTCTCTACAGTCCAAATAAACATTTAAGTAGGCATGGAACAACCCTCCAGCCATAGGTGAACTTTCAAAGGCTTGAACAACATTTCCTATCTTGACAACACAAGTTTCAAGAAAGAAGGGAGAGGAAAACTAAACTTTCTTTGACTAATACTTAAGGTTATCTGACTAAACTTAATGGGAGTCTTTGGGACTTAATAAAGCATAAATAGAACATTAAAAATAACTTAAATCATAGCAAAAAATGTTTGGAATAATGGGCTGGACAGCAGGAAAAAAGAAACCCAAAACTGCTGAAATTCATTTGTTGCAGTCAGCTTAAACACTTCCCAGAAAAATGGCCATAACTCCCTCCACAGAACTTCGATTTACGAACCGTTTGTTGGGTTGGAAAGTAGACTTATAGACAATTCCAACCATGTATGGTTTGCTATTTTTAAAGGTGTGAGTAATTTCAGTTTTGACCCAAAAGATGACCCAAAATCATGGACCGCAACTGTTTTTGGACCTTTAAGTTTGGGGCCTAAGCTTGGTGGGCCTAGTGGACTCTGTTTGAGGATCCATCTGAGATAGTTCCGGCGTCAATCATCTACATGTCATAGTAATCATAGCGGAAACTAAAATCTTCTTGTCCGAATCGACTACATCAATTAACTTAATGAAATAAAATAGCTAGAGGTCTTATTCCTACTTCTATTGTCTCAAATAAACTGAGTAATGTAAAATCTCCTAAACTTGCGCCCTTGCTCACTCCCAAGGGATGCAAAATTAAAGCATCCTATTGTCCATCACATGTAATATAGAATGCGTGGAATGAACCAACGCCCAATGAAATAGGCAAAGTTTACACTAAATAAATGAATACAATAATACTATCAGAAATAACCGAATAGTGGCACACATTACGATAACTATAACTGGCATAGCAACTCTAGCTAGCAAACTGTGTAACTTGCATAAACATGTAATAACTGTAACTGTGTCTGTAACCGTGACTGTAACTGCGTATGATGTCTAGTATAATAAGACTAGTACTGCTAGACTACGTAGTCAATGGAACCTGCCTACTAACTCGCAGGAAGCCGAATCCAACCGATCTCGTACATAATTACAACCCCAAAAACACTGCGTAGGGTGAAGCTCTCTGAAATACTACGTAGAGCTCAAAGTGTGGCTTGATCCGTGACCTTCCTCCAACCGGTTAGAAAAAGACTCATACACTAGCAATCATGCAAAACACTTTGTCCCGAAGGACATTGACTGTAGCATCCTCACTCGGACAACACTATGTTCCAATGCAAAACTATGACTATAAAAGTCTAATTGGCATCTACATGCAATAGTAGAACCGAACTACGAATCATACCATACCATGAATATTGACCCTCGTGTACACTAACATAGTCAATATCAATCACGGTCAATCAAGAACGTGCATAATCCTTGCGTATTCAAGATATAGAATAAATGTGGTAGAACAAGTCTACTCACCTGTGGTACTTGGTTGAATCGTTTCCCACGAACTAAATCTTCTGATCACTAAGTAGTATCACCTACAATCCATAATATCAATGGGTCAACACCTTGGAATCAATAACTAAGTCCTTCGGCAATTCTATACCCTCAGAACTAGCCGAAAAAATAATAATCTCGAAGTTGATCCCAACAATGTGTTCGGGCATCGGGACCGGGCTTCCGAGGACCCCTTCGGACATCCGAATCACTTCTTCGGGCGTCTCTGAGATTCCCCCCCTCCCTCTCAATAATTTTTGGGTACACGTATTCGGGCTCCCTAGTCTCTCCTTTCGGGCGTCCGAGAGACCCTTCGGATGTCTCCTTTGGGCGTCTGAGCCTCGCTATTCAGGTTTTCCCAATTCACGCATGAACACTATTTTCTCTGGTTTCCTACTCGAAAACCCATCTTTTGCCTCCATTTTTTGTGCATTAAACAACTAGATAAATATTCTTTTTTTGATTTTTTATTAGATAGGGCATCATCGCTAAAGAACGAGAAGATCTTTGGGAAATCAATTTCCACAATCCTAATCTATGGTTATTTACTCGAGGAATACAAAATCTTCACATCGAATCTATGTTTGTTGTTTCTAATCCAACAAACCCTAGATGAAATTTTTAATCTTCTCCTCAAAAGATCTTGAATCTTGGTAGACAATAGAATTAATTATAAAATTAAGTTCTACATACCTTTAGAATACGATTTCCACAAGCTTTATCACTCTTCTCCTTCCTAGACTCTGAAAACTCCACATGTTTTCTCTCTCCCTCTCTACAAGTTTATCTCTGAGGGTTTGAAAGTTCTGAATTTTGTGGCTTTAAGGTTATTTATAGGCTCTTATTAAGAGTCCTAAATTGGTAGGTTTGTCTAACCCTAATTAACTCTAACTAGAAAACCAGTTTAATTCAATTAATTTTGGACAAAAATTCTTGTTTTGCTAAAAGACCTAAACACCCTTCCAAAAATGAATTTTTGTTTCAGGGTATTTCACAAGTAGTAGGAATGCTAGTCTATAAGAATGTAATCTCTTTCTTTTTTACGTATGAATGGAAAACTAAGACTGTCTTAGGAGATTTGGCCATCTCGAATAGGCCTGCATTATTTCTTTCTCTCTTATTTTTAATTTTTTCCAAGGAGTTGTAACATTTGGTATGAGAGCCATGGCCAATGAAAGTCATGCCACCTGAAACCAACGAATGGAGGCAGAGTTCCGGTTGCTCAAGGAAGGCTACGAAGCACACGAACGTATTCTTAAAGATATTCTAAAGAAATTGACAGCCTTAGATGTAACATGCCAAAGTTTAGTCACATCAAAGGTTCAAGACAAAGTGGATGATCCCCCCGTAGCACCACAAGTAAATCGAGGAATCTTGGAGACGTGCAGACACATCTTCGTACCCTCAGTCTAGAATTTCCATGATTTGACGGATCTGATCCAATCGGGTGGGTTTTTAGTGCTGAACAATTTCAAAGGTTCAATAAAATACTAATTGAGCAAATGGTAGATATGGCATCGATCCATCTTACTAGAGATGAGGTACCATGGCTTTGTTGGATGGAGAAGACCATGAGTGTAATGACATGGCTGTAATTCACACATGCTTTATGTGCTCGATTTCGGCCGCCTGAAAGTGAGGATCGGGGAGGAGAGCTATCAAAATTACAACAAACAGAATCTGTTCGAGAATATAAGTCGCAGTTTGAGCGATTGGTCAACCGAACCGTAAGATTACCCGAATCACTCTTAATCAAATGTTTTGTTTCAGGCCTTCGTGTTGATGTCCGGGCCGGCGTTAAAATGTTTCAACCCACTCACCAGCATGCTTCCCAACTAGCCTTGTTACATGAGGAATCATCTCTAGCCAGTGGTCGATACTTACGACCCCCACTACCAAAACGATTGATGTCTACCCCTATGCCTATTGCCCCCATGAAAGGACCAATACCAGTAAAAAAAATAACACCTGCTGATATGATTGAGCGGCGCAAGAAGGGGTAATGTTATAATTGCGATGAGAAATATAGCCACTCCGTCAATGTCGAGGACAATTGGCAATTTTAGAAGGGTTTGAATTTGAGAGCGAAGAAGAAGAAATAATATAAGTAAAAGAAGAAGGATATTAGTCCTTGAGGACAATGACTCTTTAAGAGGGAGGGAATATTACGTATCCAAGATTGGCATGGAAGATTTCCTTGATTTCCCTTTTTTTAGTCTTTTCTTTATTTCTTGCTATAGCTAGGATATTCCCTTTTATGTTAGTTTCCTTTATCTTTGTCTTGTTTCCTAAGCATCCCTTAGGATTTGGTAAGTGTTGATTGTTTCCTAAGTAGTAGGAATGCTGCTAGTCTATAAGAATGTAATCTCTTTCTTTTTAACGTAAGAATGGAAAAGCAAAGACTCTTTTAGGAGATTTGGCCATCTCGAATAGGCCTATGTTATTTCTTTCTCTCTTATTTTTACTTTTATCCAAGGGGTCATAACAATTTGTTATGGTCCAACGATCTATCTAGAATCTGGACTGTTGCTTTCTAGTGAAACCCATCATGGATGATGGACAATATTAGCTCTGATCATGGTGCACCCAATCATGGATTATGGAAACGATCCAAAATTCAGATGTACGTGAGGACAATGATAAAATGCCACCATTTCTGTACACCTTGCCAAAATTAAGGCGGATGTTTGGGACAATTGTATCTTCAAGGCAATATTTGATTGTCATTTCTGAGTGTAAAGTGAAGTGAGTAGATTAAAGGTGTAGTGGATGTGAAGTAGATTAACTTATGAGTGTTTTGGTTGTTATCTCCGTAGAAAGTGAAGTGGGTGTCTTTTATCAAATTGGCTGTCATTATTAAATATATATTCTAGGAGTGTAATTATCAAAGTAAGGGCTCAAAATGGCGTAATATTTTTGAAACACACATGGGTTTTCAAATATTTTACTTGAATTTTTGAATTTTCAGGTTGAAAATTGCAGAGTTGTTTTTCAAGCCATGAAGGACCCAACATGTGAAGTGAGGTGTTTTTCAATATTTTACTTCTCTTGCAAGTTGCAACTAGCCGTTTGTGAGAGGAAATGAAAAGTTTTTTGTTTGTTTGTTGCTTTCCCTAGTGGCTGTTTGGATACAGGGGTTTTAGAATCAGAGATTTCTTCAAAAGTGTAGATGAGAGACGAGAAAAAGCGGACTAGCCGTTGTTTTCTGATTTTTCGCTCTTCTTTCCGTGAGTGAGAGTGTAGCAGTTCATCCCATGTTTCCAGGTTTTAGAAATTTCAGGATATGGGAGAGATTTCTAAAACATGGATTTCTTGCCTAAAATCCAAGAAACACCGTCAGAACAGCACACAACAGCTTGATCATGAACCCTCTTTTACACTGTTTTGAAACAAATACCTGAAGAAACTTACAAAAAAGAATGACTTTTAGGTATGCCCTACTTTTGATTCTTGACTCATTTAGCAATCAATTCGTTAATCGAATGATCCTAAGCACTTTATCCAATAAAAGTGCTTTCGGAAGACCAAAACCTAATCCAATTTTATGGTAAAAGCTCAACTTGAATTCCCAAGAATCAACCCGGGTTCACCCCTTCCTGGCCATCGAATGTGGCTTGATTTTACTTCAAAATTTTTACGTTGATACAAGGTTATTGTTGTCATTTTGGTAGAACAAAATTTTTGCTATCACTAATCCAATAGCTATAAATGATCCTGTTATTGGAAAACTGGTATCAGATGATCTTGTTAGGATAATAGAAAATTGGGTACAGCACTACTAAAACATTATGCAACAGGCAACAATCAAGTGGGCCCCAATTTACATCACCCGTCTTGACCACCCAATCCAATTCCCGCCATTCGAAAACATGTTAACTGTTTTCTTGGTTTCCAGTCGGGCTGGTCCCAAACCATTCATTTGTTGGCCCAACGTGCCCAGAAAATTTTCTCTACAGCATGATCCTAACCCTGTGATCCATGGTCCCAAACCATTAATTTGTTGGCCCGACATAGATAGGGTAAAATTTTCTTCACAGCATGATCCTAATCCTCTGATCCATGGAAGTTTCTATGCTCTAAGTTTCTATGCCGTTCTCCCATTTTAAACCAACAAATGAATGATTGAAGGAAGATTCGATCTGGACTGTCAGTTTGGTGGGTGGGCAGGCAGTGGCCTAAACAATAGAATAGCTGAGTAAATTCATCCAGCAATCCAAAATGGGAAATGCATCCAGCAATCCCGTTATTGGGCTCCACTTCTTGTGTGGGATCAGATCCGGTGATCCGCGACCGACATTAGTCCGGCCGACCAAATGAGCAGTTCAACTTCCTACTCAAAGCTGAGAAAATGGGGAACACAAAAAGCATAATCACTTTTACACCCTTGATATCTTGTTTATGTGATTAGATTCGATAATATGAGTGACAACTAGTTCCAGCTAAATGACTTTTACGAGTATATACCCTAAAATTCAATATTTGTACCAAAACTTTGATAATAATTTTGATTGGGAAGTGATATATTCAACCCCCCTCCCCCCTCTTGTGTGTGTATTTTTGACAACTCTTGTACTCTAGAGGGGCTGTCCCGAGGCATATCATTCTTATATTGTTACCTAGGAAAAACATGTATTGAATACTAAAGCATGTTACACATCGCTGTTAATTTGTGAACAAGATTTACCTATAAGGTTGTTCTAGTCACCTATTGTGTCATTTGACTTGATGGGTCATATGAGTTTGTGGGCTTGCTCTTCAATTTTGCTCTACTTTATAATGGTTCTCGAGTGGAGAATCATGCATACTTTGGTATGCTGGACTGTAGCGGAAGCCAGGAGATTAATAAGATGCCTAACAAGGAATCATTTTCCTTGAAAGTGAAAGGCATTTACAGTTCTAATCATAGCATCGACTATAGAACTCTAACAAGAGGATTTGGTAAAAATTTATCAACAAAATATTCAAAACCATACTCTCCTTGATATTTGAACAAACATGTTCCGATAATGGGACTAGTCATCTTACATACACTTCATTGGCTGGTATAACTTTTTGAGAATTGTAATGGCTTTTACCGTCAAAAGTGTGAAACAAGGCGATTCATCCCATTATCAAAACATGCATCACTGTGGAGATATCAATCTTTTTTATATTTTGATTTACGTATTGGTGTTTCGTATTCGACAAACTCAATGCTATGTTGTCTTAAGGTTTGTTGAATTTTGACAATTAAGAACTTTTAGGGGCCGTTTGGATACGCGGATTTTAGAATCCAGGGTTTCTACAAAATTGTAGATGAGAGACGAGAAGAAGTGGACCAGCCGTCTTTTTCTGATTTCTTGCCCTTCTTTCCGTCAGCAAGAGCGTAACAGATCATCCAACGTTTCCAGGTCTTAGAAATCTCAGGATGAGGGAGAGATGTCTAAAACCTGGATTTCTTACTTAAAATCCAAGAAACGCTGCAGGGACAACATACAACAGCTTGATCATTAACCCTCTTTTACACTGTTTTCAAACTAAAACTTGGTTTCTAAAACATTGACTATATGATTTTCTTTTTCGGCCCCATTTAGATTAATGAAGGAATTTTCAGAAAATTTTGAAGAGGAAGAATATTTGTAAAATTCCCTACGTTCTTTATACAAACAAAAAAAGATGACTTAAATCAACCATATTCATTGTTACTTAAAGGGACCTTCTATGTATGATAATTCCTCGTTAAATTAAGGTAAATGTTATCAGCACTACTGTATTTTGATGAGGGCACTCCTCACTTTATTAAAAGTACGGTATGGCCAGCACTATAGGATGATCCAAACCGTCCATTAGATGGGCCACAGCCTAAATAGGTTGTGCCCCAAAAATTATTTTCATAGGTTGATCCTAACCCTCCGATCTGAATGTTAGAGGGTTGATCCTAACACTCTATAGATCGGAGGGTTAGGATCAACCTATGAAAATAATTTTTGGGGCACAACTTATTTAGGCAGTGGCCCATCTAATGGACAGTTTAGATCATCCTATGGTGAGGGCCATACCGTACTTTTAATAAAGTGAGGAGTGCCCTCATCAAAATACAGTAGTGCTGGTAACATTTCCTTAAATTAAACGCCAAGAGATCACTGAAGACCCTCTGTTCTTATTTCTCTTCAACCATATTCAATGTTACTTAAAGGGACCTTCTATGTATGATAATACCTCGTTAAATTAAACCCCAAGAGATCATTGAAGACCCTCTGTTCTTATTTCTGTTCATTGATTATGGGTAATTTTTCTAGTTTACACTAGGGACCGACGCATTGTCAATCCTTACATCCGGCGTTCAAATGCCATTGCACCGAACAATGGAGCCCTTTATCTTGGATTTTGATCTCCTGGGGTTTAATCTTTGGGATATGATATGGAGACCTAGAGCGAAACCTAAAATGGGACCTGTGATGAGAATATGCCATGTGTTAAAGAAAAATTTACTTTTTATGATTTCCTAAACTTAAAGGATTGCTCACGTCACTAGTGATGGTGTGGCGTCAAACAATTTGTTCGGTCCCTTTTTAGGTCCTACTCTCGGTTTCCCTAGCATTACTCATAATCTTTTCCTTGTTGGGTTTTGGTTTTGTGGGAATTTCTAATGGTTCTTTATGGGAATTGATATGGGCACAACCATATTTTGATAATGGGACTAATCACCTTATTTTTATTTTTTTGAAAAGCGACATAGAATCCATTAATATAGAAGGTAGATGAGACCAGGAGTCCCATTCTACAATACAAAATATTAAGGAAGATTGGAACGGGCATACTCAAATCCAAGCCAAAGGAAACCAAAAAAACCTATAAGTACATTAAAACAAAAACAATACTGCTCAGACTTCTTCCTGATTCCTTTCAGGTATCCCCAAACTTTTTAATACTGCAATTGGACGGGCTACTTATTAGGCAGACCTATTGACCTTTCAACTCTACCTACGATGAATAGAGCAAATCTACGGAGACACCTAAACAAAAGAACGAATCCCTCAAGCTATGGCTAAAGGGAAGTAACCATTACTGAATAGTTAAATACGAAACACACTGCTAATAGTCAAATAATGTCTTCTGAGAATTAACTATCCCTAATTTTCCATTCCATCTTCCCTTTCAAACTAAAATTAGTCATCTGAGTCTGGGACTCTCAGAACTTAGTACCTAAAAGAACTCCTCTTCCAAACCACATATACCCCTAAAACACAGTAGGACTACCGCCAGACTTCACCCCTACCAAGTGAGTTCCTTTTGCCCTTAAACAAGGATAAATATTCTCCCCTTCTTGTCCGATTGAGTGAGATCGTAGATGATTTGTAATCTGCCTTAACCAATAAAATTATTCCAATTGAGTACTGATTTTTAACTTAGGACCCCTTACTCCTGGTTCCCTTGGTCAAGACCAGCCTCCTTGATTCTTTTCTCCCTTTCCTTAGCATCCCTTTCTTGTATGTCTAAATACATTTCTCTAGTTTTTTTCCATATTTTCATCATAAGAAATTCCGAGAACAACTCCTATTCTTAAAAAATTACCAAATTGTTCCGGTTCTTGAGGTTCAAGAGACCTTAATATATCACTAAGGCGTCTGCTTTTTCCTTGGATATCCCCATCAGGTCCTCTCACCTCCTTAACGGTGGGATCGATATCCTGAACTAGAATTCCTTGATAATCAAGATTATCCTTGTTCAAAGATGCTTCCCTCTCCTCCAAATCTGAAATAACCAACTACTTTTCCTCCTCCCATAGCCTCGTACGGGCATGCCTCTCTTTGTCTAGAATCTTGCTGAACATAGGAAGATCCAAAAGGGGCACATGAAGATCCATTTCACTGTTAGATTGAGAGGGGGCAGACAGAGAAGTGCAACTCACCTCTTTTCTTTACTGCACCCACTGCTTCTTAAGTGGGCTTAAGAGGATTTCTGATGGAGTAGGCGATACCTTTCGAGCTAACTTTTCATTAAAAGAGATATCTTTCAAGAGGCCGAGGTCACCCTCGTCGGAAGAAAAGGGACCTTCAGGACTCCGAGATAAATCCTTTCGAACAATAGGAGGGGAATAAGACAGCAAAGGAAATCTAGGGGCGGATTTCCTAAGCCTCTTTCTTATAAGGGAACATTTGAGATTTCTGTTCAACGTAGATAATCCCCGTCAAGTTGCTAGGACACGTGCATCTTTTTTAGATTTTCCAAAAGAAATAACTTTTTTTTTTCGTAGACCCTTCTCAAACAGCCCTTTACTCTCAATAAGGTGTTGATATTTTAATTTAAAATAATTCCTTTCATGGGCCCAAATAAGATTACAGCTGTCCGCAACAACCTTTCTACGCGCTTTTCTTTTTTCGCCACAAAGCATTGCTTTTGAGGCTTTGTGGGTCCGCTTCCCTCCATCCCTAATCTCAGGTCCTCTCAAGGCAGCTTCCCTACTCTCTGACAAATTAGCCAACTCTAGTTCTGCATTCTTGGGATAAACGAGATCTAATTCAAAATTTGAACTAGGCCCCGCCACCGGCTCCCTGACATCATCGGAGTTCTCAACACTACTCATGACTAGGGGTGGACATGGTTCCGGTTCGAACCGAGGAACCGAACCGAACCGGCACATATGGTTCGGTTCGGTTCGGTTCTATATGTATATGGTTCGGTTCCGGTTCCGAAATCCGGGAACCGGTGCAGATTCGGTTCGGTTCTGGGTTTCGGATTCCGGAACCGAAAACCGAACCGAGAACCGACCCTCACCTTAAGTTCTTAAAATCACCCCCCGCCAATTTGATAAAATCACCCCACTATCTATATAAAGTTATAAACACTCTAGAGTGCCAGAAAAATAGAAAATGGTACAATAAAAAAGTGCATGAGAGGCCTGATATGCGCCCACCCATGTCAGATAGTCTGATCTGAACCCTTTATTTGGTAGACCCTGTTGTGAACATGACATGATCAGAAAGTTAGTCTCACCGGATGATCCCAAACATCCAATCAATGCCTACAAACAGACAGCTGCAAAAATAGAGTAATATCCACAATCAGGTTGTATGAATGAATTGTTAGAAATTAGGGGTGGACATGGCCTAATAAACAGGGCCATTGGTGAAGGTTGGGTAAACCCAGAACCGAACCGAACCGAACCGATTATATATGGTTCTGGTTCGGTTCGGTTCCATACATATATGGTTCGGTTCTGGTTCCAATTTCAGGGAACCGATTATATATGGTTCGGTTCTGGATTTAGCCCAAAATCGAACCGAACCGAACCATGTCCACCCCTAATACACATGCAAGCTACAGTTAAAAGTATAGTATCAGTACAAGAAAGTAAGAAAACACATCAAAACACACAACACTAATCAATTCTAAATATGACTGGATAAGATAAATCCTAAAACTCTAATGCGACTTGACTCGGACCAAGATGGCCGTCCATCTCAGCTGCTCTACGTATCCTGACCTCGGGAAGAATCGGAGTCAACGTAGTTCGATGACCTATTCTAAACTACGATGCCTAACCATCTAGAACCGCTATCCTAGACTCGATCCACTAGACTCGACTGATTTTTAAAGCTTTTTTACACAATTGCTTAAGTTCGTGTGAATTGTAAGTTTTATGACTCTCTATATGCCCTAACTAATGCAAGTTGGTTAGCCTTAAGCTAATGCAGGTGGGCCCTACATCCTATGTGTAACTAGGCTGTGCATCCTAATGAAAACCATGGGCTGACTATATGCTTCCAAGTCTAGCCATCGGTTCGACTGAATGTCTAACCGATCAACTCGAGGCTTCCTAACTCTACGGACACTCACACGACAGGACGCACCATATCAATACAAATCAAGACAGCCCCCTAACTCTAAAACACCCCAAATATCTAGGACAAACTCCTAACTCTAGGGGAAGATCTTTTAAAAAAAGTTTTGAAGAAGCTTTGTATTTTTTTTGAAGGTTTGACAAATTTATTTTTAAAGGTTTGGCTGGACCTGGGATGTAGATCCCAAGCTGCACTACGTACCTCGTGAAAGAGGATCAAGCCAACGTAGTTCGAAACGAACTCTCCTAATATGCTAAAAAGCTTAACACTCCAAATGATTTAAAAAGCTTTTGATATTTTTTAAAGTTTTCATATGTTTTTTGAATTTTAAGATATTTCAAATGTTTTTGAATTTTAAAATATTTCAAATGTTTTTTAATTTTAAAATATTTCAAATGTTTTTTAGATTTTTTAAAAACATTTTCACTCTTTTGGTCAAAGACCTAAAGAGAACACACAGAGCAACAAACTAGGGCAAAACCCTAAAGCTACGGGGAAACCCCGAACAAGCAAACTAGTGTCAAAGACACTTGAACTAAACCTCAAACAAGTAACTGAAATCTAAAGTAAAAGAGAAAGGATAAGGTTCCTAACAAGTCAAACCCGAACAAGACTAAGTTAGTCTCTAAAGATAAACCTCTAAACCAAACAATACTAAAGAGGAATTACAAATTGAGGTACAAGTAGGGGAAGTTCTATAAATGAGACATTGCATGCTTCCTATGGGTATCTCTCTAAACGAGACAAGGCTTGTCTCCTATGGGGGCTCCAGAAATGAGGCATGACATGCCTCCTATACATAAAGGATGCAGACAAAGGATCAACGAGACTGGGCAAGTCTCTTAAACAAGAAAGGGCTCCAAGTATCCCTATCATCGCCCTTGTAATGATGAAAAGAGTAGGCAACTAATAGACCGAGTTGGTCTCTAACATAAAAGGCTGGGATAGCCTCCTATGGATTGACTCATTAAGGAGACAAAGCTTGTCTCCAAGAGACTTCGGCTTTTCGGCTGAGACATAGCTTGTCTCCCTAATGGCTGGCTCCAACTAGTGCTATCATTGCCCTTGTAATGAGGGAAAAACTCTATCTAAAGGTATTTGAAAGACTTGGAAAGTCTACCAAATAAAGAGGAGAGCATTACTTAGACTGAGCAAGTCTCCTAAGGATGGGCTTGGGCTAACACCTTCATCGCCCTAAAACGACAACTAATTTAGAAATTGCATTTGATCTGTCTTTTGCTTTTATTGTTCTTCTTCTTCTTCTTCTTCTTTTATCATTCATTTTTCTTTAAGTTTTAATCCAAGCAACTAGTGTTAAAAATCAAGGATAAATATCCATTTTATCACATCTTCATAATGATGCTACTTACTTTATAACACATTTTTCCACTTGAAAAACAGATTAAACTCACAGTGTTTAATATATAAGAACAATTATGGCATACAAACGGTAAAAGAAAAGAACACAGATCACACCATTATATATATATATATATATATATATATAAAAAAATGATAATGTAAGGAAGATGACACAAGTATGGACCCATTTTCACATTCTAGATATTATCATGGTTTGCAAGAAACAAACGAAATAAATTTACGAGATTAATCTTTCAATCATCCATGTATTCTTAGAGAATTAATAAACAAAACCATTATAATTTTCAAAGAGTTTGTAAATCAATTGCTGGTCTCCATCATATCACAGATAACGTTAATTATCATAGCTGAAGCAAGATCAAAATAACTTCTCACTGATTATTTCACCATTCATAGGAGAATCATTCGAACAGCCATAGGAATTCAAACTGATACTTATAGCTATAGGAAAATTATGTACATCTTAAAACATAATCCATCTTATATTAATTCCATTGTTCTAAAAAATATCCCTTACATATCAAAGCCTAATCATACAATACCCATTACTTATTAAACATGAAAGGAAAGCCTTTAAATTCAGCAAAAGGTAAACAAAGTAGCATTATGAAAATTACACTTATAGAACATAGCTAAATATAAACACACTCACACATATCATGTTACTGCCTTATTTGAACATAAGGAAAACATTAGCTGCTGCCCTGTTTGGGGCATATATGCACTATGGCTGCCACATCATGTGTGTGAGGGATGTTAATTATCAAAAAGAATTAGGGGCTATCTTTATTGGAATATGGTAAAGTAAACAATTAGTGGTAGATAACAGACGCCAAAACAGATTGACAACCCAGCACAAAATGTATCTTAAGTATATGTAAGCAAATGAAACATTCTACGCAGGCATCAACTCATTACAACTAAAATGTAAATTCCCTGAGCTACAAAAATTTTAGACAAATCTTATGACATGCAATACTATCTCTGATGACCAACTTATGAGCATTTATTAAATCTATCTATAATTCTAATATAATTTATTTCAATATTATCATGTTTTGAATAAACAATGACAATTTCCACAAGCCACTGACCAATTGAAAGAAAAAAGGTCATGTCATAATTAAAGTGAAAAGTGGGCTGCAAATTGATAATGGTGTTAAAGATGTAAACACTAATAGGGGAAAAAAGGGCTGTACATATCAAAATGGTGAAGGCTGCTATAAACAAAGGTGATGTGGGGTACAATTATCAAGGTATGTGAGCTACCAATATCAATTCCAAGGGTTGGACAGTTAAGAGCAAGATGCAATTAATGTGCTAAACAATAATATACAAGTATAAAAACAGTAACTGTCATGCTAGTGCTTTCAATTAGGTACGAGACATGGATCTCACAATTCAAAACAACTACTATCCACAGTTCTGTCCACAAAAGTGATTCCTTAATTGTTCTTAGAAAGCCATAAAAATCTGGAAATATTAATATCAACATCCATGAGAAAATCATACAAGTTCTTATCTCCATACAATCAGCTATAAAGGATAATAAAATTATACTTCTATGTAATCATGATTAATTCTATATTATTCTTTATTTGAACTACTAAAGTATTTAAACACAAAACTGAAAAAAGACATTATTAAAACAAATTAACATAGACATAGAGACATACAATTGAAGAGAAACATGTACATAACTTCCAATCTAAATGATTCAAATATTTGCACTGCCATTTCTTACACGCGCAAATATAAGGAAGCAAGGAGACCTGTGCATATTTACAAATCCTAAAACAACCCTTTAACTTCAACTATAGCAATATGAAACAAGGTATCTCTTATTAAAATAACAGCTATAAGACCATAATTTCTTGAACAGATAATATGAACATAGAAATGAACATCCAAATACAAATAAGACTCAATACAACAATGCATACAGCATAAAAAAAAATTATTATGCTGTAAAGATACAATTGTTCCAACATCATTTTAGATGATACATAATTCAAATAAGGGTTGAAACAAAGGCTGAAGTGGGGTTGGATCTGTGTTGAAACAGGGGCAGCAGTGGGGCTGAATCTGATAGGGGGCTGAAACAGGGGCTGATTCAACAAGGACTAAAATAGGGGCTGCCAATATTAAAAAGATGCCATGCATGGTTGTCAAAGTTCAAAATAAAAGAATGGGCTGCAAGGGCTGCCAATATTAAAAGTATTGGGGCTATCATTATGCTTATCATAAATAACACATAAGATTTATGGCAAACTTTGATTAAATATTCTTCACATTCACTCATAGGTATAAAAGATAAATTCTACTCCACCATTTCAGTTATTCTCAACCCACATAAATTTTTAAAGTTTACATACACACACCTGTCCTTGAATAGCATAGAAATATATGCCACACCACCAACAAAGTTATCTAGTAGCTGCTACCATCCAACTTATTCGTTCATAGGTATAAATGATGTATCCCTATTACAAGATTTTAACATCCTAACTACACTAGCTACTTGAAGAAGGGTTTTAAAATTCCAGAAAATCTAAGGTTTTGATTCTAGCCCATCACTGCCGTTTAAACATGTGCAATAGAATAGTGAATAACAATAAATCTCTTTTCATTACACTATTCAGACTTTTTGTCTTAAAAAAAATAGAACACAAGCAACATCAATCGGTCCA
The DNA here is from genome assembly GCF_043159265.1 of Tasmannia lanceolata. NCBI lineage: Eukaryota > Viridiplantae > Streptophyta > Magnoliopsida > Canellales > Winteraceae > Tasmannia > Tasmannia lanceolata. The sequence goes on along the minus strand of NW_027518684.1, from coordinate 26,296,759 downwards.
GTTCTAAAACTGAATAATAAGGGTTTCAACAAATCAATTTCAAGAAAAAGAAAAAATATATGCCTAAAATTTAACTACTATCAAATCACAGTTACAACACAATGCCTAAATTGACTTACTAAATAGCTAACAATTTTGACTCTATCTCAATTGGATAACTACTTAGATAAAAAATACTAAAAACTATAAAAGATAAAACAGCATATAAATCTGTCACCATTGACATTCAATCTGAACACTTAACAAAACTAACTTGTAAATAGCAAACAAAAGAAACTTTTCATAAACTGCTACCTACAAAAAAAAAAAAAAACTCTTCACAGCATTTAAGTGAATTCCAAAAGAAATTAAGTGTATTACTCATGCCAAATGGAACTCTTAGTGCATTCCAAAAAAAAAGAAAAGAAAGAAGAAATCTATGAAATACAACATCTGAACGTTAGTTGTAACCTGAAAATAAAATACTATTATTCAAGGTTTCTCATCAGAAACATTCAAGAACACAAACCTCCCATCAATAGCACAAACAACCTAAAAAATAAAATAAAATTGTATCCATACAATTTAAACCTGACCTTTGAAAACATTTTTTTTTTTAAATTACTACCTAGTAATTAGATCTTAACAAGATAATATAAGCTTCATTTAGAACATTAACAAGATAAAAACAATCTATAATCATACAACCAACTTTGAAATGAGCAGATCTCATGATAATAAAAATTAAAAAAAATCAATGAAAAGGTTAAGGAATTGTAAATATTACTTGACAGAGATTAGACCTGGCAAAAGTGACCCGTGCCCGCGGGTCGACCCGGCCCACCCGCAAATTTGCGGGCACGGGTCTAAGTTTCCGTGACCCGTCAAAAACCAACCCGCGGGTGACCCAACCCGCAAAACACGGGTCGGGTCGGGTCAACCCGCGGGCACCCGCATTTTTACAGTATTTTTAATCTTTTTGAGAATGTTATCATCACTGCTGTTTGTTTTTTATGAGTAACTCCTCACTTTATAAAAAGTACGGTATGTCCTGCACCGTAGGATTATCCAAAGTTCCAAACCGTCCATTAGATGGGCCATACCCTAAATAGGTTATGCCCCAAAATTATTTCCATCGGTTGATTCTAACCCTCCGATCTATAGAGGGTTAGGATCAACCCTCTAACATTCAGATTGGAGGGATAGGATCATCCTATGGAAATGATTTTTGGAGCATAACCTATTTAGGCTATGGCCCAACTAATGGACGGTTTGGATCATCCTATGGTGTGGGCCATACATAAAGTGAGAGTGCCCAGTAGTGTTGATAACATTTAAATGTGGTTTTTATTTTATTAGAATTTGCTATCAAGCTTCTCCTTTGGCAATTTCTCGGCAAGTGGCCTTTGTGTATGCAAAGATGCGCGCATCCAAATGTTTGCTAAAATGTTCCTAGAGTATGCAAAGATGCGCGCATCCAAATGTTTGCTAAAATGTTCCTAGAAAATGTAAAAAAGTAATCATTACACCACAAAAAGTAAATTAGCTAAATTATAAAGTTTTGAATGAAAAATTACCTAGAAAGGGTTATAAAATTTTAAAATTACGAAAAAAATACCAAATCACATATCGGAGGTTATGACAATTACGGGAAAAATAGAGGCTGTCAAATCAAAATAATTATTACAATCCCATATTTGCGGCATATTTGCGGGTGACCCGCGGGTTGACCCGGCCCACCCGCGGGCCGCGCAGGTCATGTAAATTTTGACCCGCCAAAATGCGGGTCATTTTCTCACCTGACCCGTGGACCCGCACCCGCATCACCCGCGGGTTGACCCGGCCCGACCCACCCGTTTGCCAGGTCTAACAGAGATCCATAATAAACAAAATTGTAGAAACAGATTATAAATTGCTACCTAATTTATCTTCCATTTCATTACATCATAATGAAATTAACTCAAAATGAAGAATGATACTGACTTGATTTGCAGATGTGAATCATTAAAACCTTTTTTTTTTTAATGGTGTTTAAATGAAATGGAACTTACTTGAGATAAATCGGTGATAATTGCAAGGTATAGGCAATGATCAAATCAATAACTCACAAGCCTCGATCTATTCTTCTTTTTCTTCTTTCAGATTGCAGAGATTTTCCCTTCCATAGATCCAAGGAATAACAGAATAACAGTAAGAAAAAGAAGAAAGTAAAAAACACATGAACAAGCTCCGATCCTGGAAGAAAAAGTTCAGATCTTGCCGGATCTTCACAAATCTAGGATTTCTGCTAAGGGAATCTAAGGTTTGAAGAAAGAAAAATTACAGATCTATGAATTTCAGGTTAGAAAAGGAAGAAATTTAACAGAGGATGAAGATCTGTAAAAAAAAAATTGATTTAAAACTGGTCGGAGTTGTGATCGGAGATGAGGAAGTATTGATAGAAAAAATGGGTTTGAATTCTTGTGAGACTCGAAAAACGTAAAGAGAGAAAAGAAAAGATAGTGAGACGATGAAATAAGATGCTTGAAGTGAGGATCTAGCTGGACCTTCGGTGATTTTGCCGGAAGGATGATCGGAGAAGAAGAGAAATCAAGTTAGGGTTTGGGGATTTGGGGATTTCCCTTTCTCTCTGAGAATTTCTACGAAAGAAATGAACAGTCCTTTTTTATTTCTCTCGTTATTTTTTTATATATATGCGATGAGTTCTGAGGATATCGGCACTCTGCAAATTGATGGGCGCATAGAAATGGTGGGCGCGTCAATATTTGATGAGCGCGCGAAATCGGCTTAGCTCCGGACGGGATTATGTACCCCCCTTTTATACGAAAATGATATTTCTATCTCCTTTTCCCCCATGGACAGCCCCTACCTTGATTAATTCAACCCCCTTCTGAACTTGCACCACAACACTATCACAGCTCGTTCGCTAGGCAAACACGCTCTAATTTTGACGAAATTTTGCAGGTACTTTGCTGAGACCCTAACCTACCTTGAGGTGAAATTTGGAGTTTTAAAACATTGGTTTGGTTAGGTTTTACTCAAACATGGGAGGTTTAGGGTATGGTCAAAATGGGGTGTCTACACCAGTGACGTGTTATTGGGTTAAGGTTTGTTGAATTTCCACAATTCAGAACATTTAGTATTTCACTTGTTGGGTTTTTTACTTAGTTTATAATTTCTGTAATGATCCTATTTAAAGTTTTGCATTCAATGTATCAAAGATCTATTTCCTAAATATTTAGGAATTTGTGATTTTCTATCTTTCAGGATTTAGACTTAGTATGAAGTGAGGATTTAATTATTTTTTACTCTATTTGTTTGTGACATGCGGGAAGGGCCCGCATTGTTGCATGATTTGAAAAAGGAATCGATCGTGATTTTGAACCTATTCCTATATTAAAAAGGGCTAAAAGGCTTACTAATAGTGCAAAAATCTACTGATCGTCTCATGTCTGACCAATTGTACTATCTATCTGTGGGTTTCCACAAGAACAATGATTGTGGTTATCTCCTCCTCGCTAAGTGGAGGAAGCGGGGATCGAATTGATTATAGAAATATGAGTTTAATTAGTAAATTTATTAGTACGTGAGCAACAAAAAATATTATCTGGACGAGTGAATCGATTGACCAATCTCAATTTTTTATATATAAATGTAACAAAAGTATGCCCTTTGTAAAGGATTCTGACACTTGCACCTGACTGGTATTTTTTCATTTTAGAGTTTAGCATAAGACTCTTAACAGTTTTATTATTTGGAAAGGTTTGGGGAATAGCTATCAAATTTGTGATTGACCACGAGAGTGGTTGCTCCATAGCTTGAACAATGAAGCTAGACACTGCAAGAAAACCCCTCATTGCCACAACAAATAGATTGTCTCTACTATAGGTAATTATCAATACTTGACGCGATTTATATTGCCATCACTGTTTATGGTCCTTCACCGATGATAATATAATATCTTTCATCATAGGTGAATTTAATCATTTAGTTGAAATTTTTATTAAAATGTTTAGCGACAGAATTTTTTGACGCTGCCTGTTGCCCGCCACTGAAGTCTTTTCTATTGAAAATTCCACAACGATAGGTGGAGACATAAATATTTTTTCCATCATCTGCATGATATATTCGCGACAACTATTTATATCCATCACCATATAATTTTGATAATCCTGCCAGCAGTTGTCGCTATTTTTATAATATTTATATCTATTACCATATAATTTTGATAATCCTGCCACTTGATGATGCCAATTTAATATTTTGGCTTAGAATTTGTTTTATATGTCACTTGTATATTCTTATTAGTTACGGTTTATTAAATCCGTTGTGAAAAAAATCAATTACTTCACCCCGGTCGATAGTTTATTTTTCGAATTCACGTCATTAGCGGTGACGTTATCTTATTTCCATCGTTAAAATTCAAATTTAGCGATGGATATTCCCGTCAATATTTTCTCGCGTATGGTGAGAGATCAAAAGTTGATACAACATCCGTTGGAAAAACCCTTTTGCGACAGTACATTATCCATCGCTAAATGTAATTAGTGATGGATTGGGGTCTTTGGCGACTGATTTTAGCCGTTGCCAAACACTGTATTTCTTAGTGTAGGTGATGTATATATATGTGAAACGGTCTCCATTTTCAGGGCATGCTCGAGCCTCATGAAGTTGAAAGTTTCATACAATTATTAAATCTAAATAAGATCATTTTATAACTAAGAGGAATGATAGATGCAAGGGCTCTCTTTATGCAAGGGCTAAGTAAGGGCCTTGAATAGATCCACGTCATTAAGTTCAACCGAATTCAGTTTCTCAACCACTAAGTAAGGGCCTTGAATAGATCCACGTCATTAAGTTCAACCGAAGTCAGTTTCTCAACCGACTTTAAAAATGACGTGTGGATCTATTCAAGCGTCCTTCTCTAACCCTTCCATAAAGAGGGCCCTTGCATTTATCATTCCTCTTTTACTATATATGGTTTTCTTTCTCTTCTTTTTCTACCCTACCCCTACCCCTACCTCCCCCTCTATTTCTCTCCCTTTTGACACCTTCTCATCATGTCGTGAAAGGAAAATAACATGAAATAGGAAAGTTATTTTTGACATTTCAAAAAGTAAGACTTTTAAAATTAAACTAACAATAAAAAAATATGGCGTGAAACAACTGGAGATGGATGTTAGTAATATCATTCTCCTTTTGGTTTTAATTAGAAGTTTTTTGTAGTTTTATTGCCATGTAGAGTTATGCGTGGAGAAGGGTGAAAATCACAAAGCCAAAAGTCATCCCTATTGCATGCGTGGAAAGATATTTTGTATGTGTCTATTAATTAGGTGAAAAACAAGTAACCCATGATAATTTAGTAAAGAATAAGCTTGATGTTTATGAGGAAAAATTGCATTTATGTGAATGATATTATAAATATCAAACACTTCTTCTTCTATAGAAGTCTAACTTAAACTATTCAATTCTTTCTTCATTGCTAATCTCTCAGAGATGAACATTGATTTTTTAACTCTTTTGTGGTAATGTAAATAAAAACTTTTCTGTATGCTTAATTATCTTTCTTTATTGTTTGATTTTTACCTAATGTTTGTTTCTATTCATTTGATTTCTATTTAAGGATAATTATGCTTGGAAATTACAATTTGAGAACTGAGACATTGGAGGAAACTAAGGTGAAGTACAAAAATATGTATCTCATGTTTCTCTCTACTAATTTTCATGTTATTTTTAATTTGGTTTCTGATCTCTCTCTCCCACCCTTTTTTAAATTCCACTCTCTCTTTCAAGGATTGACTTGACCAATCCTGATTTTTAAAGTTTTCCATAGATCTTCATAGCTGTGAGTAGAAGAGGTGGAAGAGATGGAAAATTAACAAAGTAGGAGAAAATTATAAAAAACAAAAGACAAAATGGAAAGAAAATCTTACAAAAGAATAAGAAAAACAAAAAATAAAAATAAAATCTTAAAAAGATTAAGAGAGATTAAGAATAAGATAGTAAATAAGATCAAGGGTTGCAAATATCATGTTCCCAGGTAGCTTTAGAAAATGCAATCCCACTTCAGAAAGTGTTGTAATCAAAAAATAAAAAAGAACTCAGAGAAAAATAATGATCACATCGTAGTTGATCTTTATCGTCATCATACTTGAACAGATAAAGAAAAATATTTGCATCATATCCCATGTTTCTATCCAAATTGATTGGAAAATCAAATCCATAAAATGTTGCAAACCAAAAAGACAAAAAAGAACTCAAAGAAAAAAAAGATCACGTCATAGTTCCATTTTGATAATATCATATTCAAACAAAAAAAAGTAGTATATCATACACCACATTTCCTTCGAGCTAGTCCTACTATATTGTAGGAGTGTGTGTGAAGTTTACAGTCTAAGAAGTGGAAGCAACCACTCTTTTAATTGAGACCGGATCAATATACTCATCTTCAATTATTTCTTCAGATGTTGTAGTTTTCTCCCCAGCACATTATGCTGTTGTATCATTAGTTTCTATCTTTGTCTCCTTAACAAGTGCGGTCGTCGTCTCCCTCTCCATAGTAGCATTTGATGCCGTCTTAATCTTGCCGGTCGACGTCATTTCTATCGTTATCTCGCCCGTCAAGGTAATAGTTTTGTTAGAGCTCAGCAACCCTAACCCTAATTCTTCATTTTCAAAATGCACAAAGAACGTGTGGTACCCGATCCCGCGAGAGGGGTGGGGCGCGAGCCGCCGCGCTCTCTCTCTTGGTCTCCCGTATCCACGCGATTGGCGTGTGCATTTAATTATTGATTTGAATTCGTCTTTCATGTGAACTTGGGATCACTAAGGCAATCCGAATTCCACACGAAAGAGACTGACAGAGTCGCCACCTAGATGTGGGATCTAGGACCCGAAATTAACCAGAAATCTAGACTCGCTACCTGGTTACGAGAATGGAAGGTATGGGGAGTTATCCGCCACATGCACCATTCCTGCCCGATAATCGGTCTTCGATTCCAAAAGCTAACTCTTTTAAATTTATTTTAAATGGCTCATTCAACTCTATGTTAATGTGCGAACTAAGTGACATGCATCCTATGATCTAATTTCAATGTGAATCCTAAATGTGTATCTTGATTTATTAATTTGTCTGGATTCAATCTAAGTGAAAGTTCTCCTAGAATTCTAATTTCATGGAAAGCCCTAAATGATTTGATTAAGCATTTACAAGAAAATTAATATACAAAACACCACAATTTGTTGTGGTGCCGACTCGCGGATGGTATGTCATCAGACATCCAAGCTGCCTACGTACCCAAGCCTCACTGGGATCAGAGTCGACGTAGTTCGGTGAACCTAAGCTAAGCTACTTATGCCTAACTCAACTAAGACACCGACCTAGACGGGATTGACTGTTTCAACAGTTTTAGGAGAAGTTATTTAATTCAAGTTGAAGATTTTATTATCCTAGGATTTCATCTAAGATGCTATATGAATCTTATCTAAATGCAAGTTGTTCCTTAGACTAATGCATGTTAGCCTACATCCTAGTTTACTGGGCTTGTCTTAAGGAAGGATTGGGCGACTAGTGTAACTAGACTTATGGCACGGTTGCTATTCATAGCAAGCGTCCGTGATGAGGCTGGACTCCTAACTCTAGGACTCCCTAAAACCTAGGACACGGCACGACACCGGTGTTCCTAAATTGGGCTCTAATGGTTCTTATGACGGAAACCGTGATCCAACAGTTCCGAGAGACACAAGATGAATCGATTTCAGTTCTTGGAGTTAACGAATTTCAGATTTTGAGGATTTTCATTTTCTGGACATTTAAGGAATACCAACGGTTCTAGGGTTCACCAATTTCGGCCCAGAATGGCATCCAAGGGAGGGAATCGTGCGTTCTTTCCTTGTGCAATTTAGTACTTAGGTTATAGCATTTTATTTTCTGGCAAATCTCAGGATTTCCGTGGACAGTAACCTCGGAGCCAATAGCATGCTATAGCTTAAATATTCAAATTGTCAAAAATCGGTTGCAATTGGGATACGATTATGAATGCACTGGCCATTTTTTCAGGGAAATCTAAAGATCCTAAAATTTCTGTTTCAATAGATTAAGGAGTGAACATGTGACAGAATTTAAGGTTCTTTGGAAATTTTCACAATGATTTTTAATTAATTTCGAATTTTCAATGGATTTTATCAATTTTAAGCATATGAGTGATTTTACAAGTGAAATTATTGCAAACGAATTCGAAATGAGTTGAAATTTCTACAGCAGCAAGATGGGAATGTATGTAGCTTACTGGATGAGTTTTGCAGATTTTTACGTTAAATTCATATTTAATCTTGATTTAACAATTAAATGACCAGATTGCAAAATTAAGACAGAAACTACAAGAAATAGAAATTTAAATTCCATGAAATTTCTACAGAAATAAGATATGAATAAAAATAGCATGCTGTAAGAATTTCATGAATTTTAAAGATTATTTACCACCAATTTCGAATTTGTCAAGTTTCAGACCAGATTATAAGTTAACACTACATCCCATATAAAACAAGATCCAAATCATTTGAAAATTTTACAGAAACAAGAAAGATGAAATTTAAGTATAATGCAAAAATGGGGAGAATTTTAATGATGATCTGATGTTATTACAAATTCTCACAAAATCTGATTATTTTCGAAGAAAGTATTAAATAATATACCAAATAAACTCCAAAAATCTTTACAAATTCATGGTGAAATGAATCAGTACCATATTATTTTCCCACGAAATTTCATTAATTTTGGAATCTATTTAGTATATAATTTATTTTTCTTCGTCAAAAAGATGTTTTTGAAGAGTTTTCTATTTTTAAAACACGATTTTCGGAAAAATTCGAAAAAAATCGGAACAGTGTACCTACCTGTGGTGAAGATCTCCGCCCAATCCAAGAGTCAAAAAAACAAATCTGAAAACAAAAAATCTCGCCGCCACCGATCCGCTCCGCCGTCTTTCGCTTTCTCTTTCTTTTTTCTTTTTTATTTTTGTTTCTCTCACTGTTGATAGAGGGAGTGATTGGAAGAAGAATTTTTATTAGATGAGCCACCTTGGTTCTTCTTTTTTTCTCTCCCTCCCTCTTCTCCTTTTGTTTTTCAGAATACAAGCCATATTTATAGCTACATATAGGAATACTATTTGAGATAAAAATACATTTTTAATAGCCATCACAAATGACTAAAATTTAAACATGTGTGGTATTGGTAGCCACCATGGATGACCATGACCAACCACCATAGATGACCATGACCAGCCATCATTGATGACCAAGGAAAGAAGGGAGAGAGAGAGAGAGAGGCCTCCAAAAAAGGTTAATTTTTTATTTATTTATTTATTTTTTTTGACTTTGGTGTGGGAACATGAATGGAAGCTTTGGAAACAATATATTTTCTTCCATGGTGGGTCCCACTTATATTGCATGTATATGGTTGTAATAATAATAATTAGAAATTACTATTTTCCATATGAGAACACGTGGGCTGCTGTTGTGTAGAGAACAAGCTTGCAATTCTAAGTGGGTCCCACGTTTTTTTTTTTTTTATTATTATTATTTTTTTATTTTTTAACTTCTTTTTGGAATAATTGATTTTCTTCTTTGATCTTGACCATCCAAGTTGGAACCCACACACAATTTTCTACTTAGATTGTTCCAAAATTGCAATTTTTTCATAAAATTTCATCCTCTTAGCATATTTTCCTCGGAATTCCCCAATATAAACCTGAAATACCAGAAACAAAGAAAGTCCCTTAGTAGTACGGCTTTAAATGAGAAAAATACATACTTTTCTTACCTACAATTCACACATAAATGCGCTCATCAACATGTTCAAGGTGGGCCCACTCAGTGGGTACAAACTCTCTCTCGCCTGGAATCTTCTGAATAACCATTCTCAACACTTAGCGAAAAGAAAATGCGGAACATTGCGAAAATGATCGGAAAGATTGAGAAAGCATAAGGGACGGACACGGGAATGGAAAACACTGAAAAAAAGACTGATAACAAGAACACTAACTTCTTTGCTGATTAAGGCGGAGCAAAATGGGGGTGTCTACAGATGCCCCTCTTTGGTAGAGATGACGTAGTTATCGAATACCAAAGCAAAAGTGACAGAGCCATTTTGCGTAGCTTTAATCGACAAAGGACTCTCTAGACACAACGCAACCTAATATAATGCAAGACCTTAGATGGAATCCTAGAACTTGAACATATATCAAAAAGCACTTACTCTAAATACCATCAGATGGCAGTTTAGAATAATGGAGAATCGGATTTATTCTGAATGCAAAAATCTTGCAATCCAAAAGAAAAGATGCGGCGCCATTTTTGAACGGGCAATGAAGGAATGGGATACCATTTTCAAATGGATTTCCAGAGGGAAAGGAATACCATATTTATACATATTCCAAGAAAATGAGACACCATATTCATATGAGGCTCAAAGATAACTCAAGGACAATGGAATATCGTATTTATACGAATTCCAAGGAATGAGACATCACATTTACATGATGTTCAAAGAGAAAAGACCATTTTCAAATGGACTCAGGGAGAATGAAATGATGTATTTATACAGATTTCAAGAAAATGAGACACCATATTTATATGATGCTCAAAGATAACTCAAGGACAATGGAATATCGTATTTATACGAATTCCAAGGAATGAGACATCATATCTATATGATGTTCAAAGAGAAAAGACCATTTTCAAATGGACTCCGGGAGAATGAAATGATGGATTTCAAGAAAATGAGACATCATATTCATATGATGCTCAAAGATAACTCAGAGATAATGGAATATCGTATTTATACGAATGCCAAAGAATGAGACATCACATTTATATGATGTTCAAAGAGAAAATATCACTTTCAAATGAATTCAGAGATAATTTGAGTTTTAACAGAGATTATCAGAGAAAGGGGACTGAAATCTCCAATTAACAACTTTGGAAGCAAATGATTCAATACCACCATGCAGCAAAGGACTTTCAAGGCTTGAATATGAGATGCCACTTTATTAGCAACCTGCCCCAATTTGAGGCATTCAACCTTCTTCTATTCATTGACCAGAGATCATTCTGCAGAGATTTTTTCGCCATTCGTGGCAGTCTCGCCTTTTCCAAGGTTCTCGGAACCTGTTAATGAACCTGCCTTCAGAGTGATTGCACCCTACAACAATTCTAAAAATAAAAATATTTTTTTTTAAATAGAACTACAGACACTTGTAATAAAAACACAAAATAAGAAAGATTACTCCAGTAATCTCGTGATGCTTCTGACTTATCAGTATTTTCTTTTGGGTTAGACTAGCATCTTTTAAAGAACGTTTCTCCATTGATAAACATCTTCACTTATTTTTAATACAGTGATACCTCATATATCTTTCTATCAACTTTCAGATTGCTTCAAAATTAATGCCCCTAGTTTCGAGAATCATTGTGTATTAGCTTCGCCCGACCTACCGCGAGTTCAGAGACCGATATAATTCTTTTGGCGTGAATCCAATCTTACCACGACCAAGTCTTCCTTTTTTGGATTTTCAACTTGGTGGACCGCTCGGCCTTAACTTTTGCCTGAATCGCCTTTTCAGGTTTTCGACTCAGCGGGCCACCCCCTTAACTTTTGTCTAAGCCGCCCTTTCAGGTTTTCAACTTAGCAGGGGAATGATCCTAAATTTTGCCTAGATCGCCTTTTCAGGTTTTTCAATCTAGCGGATCTTCGAGCTCCATTTCTTTTCTTTTATTCTTTTTTTTTTATCTTCTTTTCTTTTTACTTGAACACCAAAAGGACTTTATAGGTGAGGTAGGGCTTTTCAAAGAATGGCTTAAGGTTTTGCAAGGGTCTCGACCGAACCTATGAACAGGTTGCCTACGTATCCCAGTGTAGGAATCAGGTCATGCGTAGTTCAGGGCGAATGCCTCTAGTATATTGGGATTTGAAGGAAAATTTTATTTAGGTTAAATTTTTTGATTTTTGGTTATGAATTTGGGATTTATTCGGCCAAAGGACGGCCTTCTGATGTTCAAGCATAGAACCTCTTGAGTTGATCAAGATTTGTTGGTTCTGGCAATATTTCTCCATTTAAATTACGGAGCTTGACGGCTTTTCCGGGTAAGATTTGGTCCACAATGTATGGTCCTGACCAATTTGGTTTGAACTTGCCCCTTGGGTCAAACATTGGTGCTCGATTCTCTTTTAGAACAAGATTGCCTTCTTCTAAATCTCTGACCTTAACCTTTTTATTAAAAGCACGGGCTATTCTGCGCTGATAACCTTGCACATGGTAAAGCGCCTTTAATCTCTTCTCGTCTAGCATGTTCAACTCTTTATACCTGGCATCTGCCCATTCATTTTCTGGCAACTTGACTTCAGTCAATACTCGGAGCGAAGGTACACGGATCTCAACAGGTAGCACTGCTTCCATCCCGTAAACAAGAGAGTAAGGGGTTGCCCCAGTTGAAGCCCTAATTGATGTTCTGTAAGCCCACAAGGCGTATGGTAACTTATTCGACCAATCTTTATAAGTTTCTGACATTTTGCCAATGATAGTCTTGACATTTTTGTTTGCAGCTTCTACCGCTCCATTTGTCTGCGGACGATAAGACGAGGATTTATGATGCTTAATCTTGAACTCTTCGCAAAGAGAGATTACTTCCTTCTTGAAATGAGATCCATTATCTGAGATAAGTTCATGGGGAATTCCATATCTGCAAATTATGTTGGTGCGTATGAATTTAGCAACTGATGAGGATGTGAGCTTTGCATAAGAAGCGGCCTCAACCCACTTGGTGAAGTAATCAATAGCAACGAGTATGTACTCGTGACCATTAGACGACTTGGGAGAAATCTTGCCAATGATGTCAATTCCCCATACCGAAAACGGCCAAGGAGAGGTAAGAGAATGCAATTCGGTGGGTGGTACATGGATGAGATTCGCATGTATCTGACATTTATAGCATCTCTTCACAAATGTGTGACAATCTGCTTCTAATGTCGGCCAATAATACCCCAGACGTAGGATCTTCCTTGCCAACATCTTCCCATTCATATGAGGCCCACACACCCCTTCATGAATATCTGCGAGAATTTCTTCTGCCTGATCTTCAGTGACACATAAGAGTTGAATTCCATCGAAAGACCGTCGATACAACTCTCCTCCACAAATGACGAAATTAGCTGCCAATCTCTGCAAAGTCCTTATTTCTTTACTCGATGCCTCATTGGGATGCCCCTGGCCTGAGATGTAGTTCTTTATGTCTGTATACCATGGCTTTCCATCGGGACATCTTGCAGCTATTTCTATAGCATCAACATATGCAGGAGCCCATTGCTCTTGAACCGTGATGGGCCTCATCTTCATATTGTGAGGTATGTCAATCATGGAAGCTAACGTTGCTAAGGCATCGGCGAATCTATTCTTCAACCTTGGCAAATAACTGAAAGTGACGCGTTGAAATTGCTTAGCGAGAATATCCAAGTATTCATGATATGGCAATAGCTTTTCTTCTTTGGTTCTCCACTCTCCTTGAGTTTGGCAAATGATTAGCTTCGAATCTCCATATACGTCAAGATTCTCTATGCCTAAGGCCAATGCAGCCTCAAGCCCAACAATGCATGCTTCATATTCTGCCATATTGTTGGTGCAATTGAATTGTAACTTAACGGCAACGGGGACATGCTCATTTCGAGGCGACACAAGCAATGCCCCTACTCCTTGTCCTGTTTGGTTTGCTGCTCCATCAAAATAGAGGGTCCAACCAGTTTCTGGATATTCATCTTCAACCATCATGATCTCTTCATCTGGGAACATCGGCTTGAAATGCTGACTTTCTTCTCGGGGTGCTTCCGCCAATTGTTCAGCAATGGCTCGGCCCTTTACTGATTTTTGGGTTACATGAGTGATGTCAAATTCAGACAACAATAATAACCATCTGGCAGTCCTGCCTGTCAGGGCTGGTTTTTCAAAGAGATATTTCAGAGGATCCATCCTCGACAAAAGCAGGACCTTATGTGATAAAAGGTAATGCCTGAGTCGCTGAGTGGCCCAAACTAAGGCTAAGCAGGTTTTTTCTAGGACAGTATACTTCTGTTCATACTCCAACATCTTCTTGCTAAGATAATACACAGCCTTTTCATGCTTGGTTTCTGGATCTTGCTGTGCTAACATACAACCCATTGTGGTTTCTGTTACTGACAAGTAAAGCAGCAATGGATGCCCCGGTATCACTGGTGCTACTATCGGTGGCTCAGACAAACTTTGCTTTATCTTTTCAAAGGCCTGCTGACATCCCTCTGTCCATTCTTTGGAAGAGTTCTTCTTTAAGAGCTTAAAGATAGGTTCACAAGTTGATGTCAGATGAGCGATGAATCGCCTTAGGAACTGTATCCTTCCTAGGAATCCCCGAATTTCCTTCTCGGTTCTAGGCGGTGGCATCTCCTGGATAGCCTTAATCTTCTGAGGATCTACCTCTATACCCCTTTGACTCACCATAAATCCAAGCAACTTACCGGAGGTAACCCCGAACACACACTTGCTAGGATTCAGGCGAAGCTGGTATTTGAGAATTCTTTCAAAGAACTTCTTAAGGTTCGGGATATGATCTTTCCTTTCCTTGGCTTTTACAATCATATCATCGACATAAACTTCGACTTCTCTATGTATCATGTCATGGAGCAAGGCTGTAGCTGCTCTTTGGTATGTCGCACCGGCATTCTTAAGACCAAATGGCATTACCCGATAGCAATATGTCCCCCATTGTGTAATGAACGAGGTCTTAGCCATGTCCTTGGGTGCCATCTTAATTTGATTGTAGCCCGAGAAACCATCCATGAAAGATAGTAATTCATGCCCAGCCGTGTTGTCCACCAAGATATCGATATGTGGTAGAGGGAAATCATCTTTTGGACTTGCCTTGTTCAAATCCCTGAAATCTACACACATTCTCACCTTTCCATCTTTCTTCGGTACAGGTACTATATTTGCGAGCCATTCTGGATATTCCACCACTTGCAGAAATCCAGCATTCAACTGCTTAGTAACCTCTTCTTCTACTTTCAGGACCCACTCAGGCTTCATTCTCCTTAGCTTCTGCTTTTTAGGTTTAATCCCAGTCAATAAAGGTAGCTTGTGCTGAACAATGTCTTTGTAGGACCAGGCAAAAACTTCTTTATATTCCTTAAGTAGGTTTATTAATTCATCGCGCTCTTCAGAGGATAGAGTATTTCCAATTTGTATTTCCTGTATTAAATCTTCTGTTCCGATGTTTATAATTTCGATTTCATCTTTAAGAGGCTGGGCTCGGCGCTCCTCCTCTTGTTTGAGCATATGCTGCAATTCAAGGGGAGTTTCGTCGATCCCCCCTTCCTCATCTGAGGAGGGAGTGTTATCATTTTTATTAAAGTCAGAAGCAAACACAGAGACATACTGAGAATCAGATTTCATTGAATTGAAAGAAGTTACATCATTATCATTGGACTCATCCTGAACAGGTTCAGGATTCACATAGTAAATAAACTCAGAAAATGACTCGCCTGGACTAGGCACTGACACTGATTCACTCGACTTGACTAGACTTGACTTAGCAATAAAATAAGATGGAAAAACATCAGAACTCCAGTTTGAAAGATTTTCTGTTGCAGGTGCAATCTGACTCTGAGGTTCAGTAAAGGTATCATTACTCTGAATAACTGCCACTAGCACATCTTCACAATCTGTCTCTTCTTGTTCTTCAGAATAGTAATCAACATCAGGCACATTTTCTTCAAACAAAGATTCCAGCACATCTGGCTCAAGGTAGACTAACCAGTCCTCAACAGTTTTCTCAACATAATATATCGGCGGTTCTGTCTCTGGGAGAGCAAGGCCACTGAATATTTCAAAACCGGGTATCATGATCCCTGTCACTGAGTCATACCATGGTTCAGAAAACCCATAGTATGGAAAGGTCTCACCTTCTTTGATAAAATGACCATTCATTGATAAGGGATATGGAGCCATTAGGAGTACCCTTCCGGTGCGGCGGATTTCTTCCTTCAATTTCAACAATTTTTCCATGGCTTCCTCCTCCTCTTCAGTAGGTACATATCCAAGACCGAAAATTCCATGGTTTGCTTTGATTGGGCGCCAGTGAGATGCCTTGCTTGGATCACGGCCCAAATTCATACCAGGGAAGTAGTTCATTTTTCTCATCATCTTGGCCACCACAGAACTGATGGCGAACGGCAAACACAACTCCTCCCGAAAGGCATCCTTGTAAGAGATAACAGCAACCTCGAATGCGAAACCATTCAAGTTGTAGTCATCTGCTTTTGCAACTGGAAGGATCAAAGTTTCTCCTGTTATTTGCCCTATTTCTGGCTCTTCATCACCTCTGACAGTGAACAACTTCCCATCTTTGATGAACTTCAATTTTTGGTGAAGGGTTGAAGCGACAGCACCTTCCTTATGCAACCAGGGACGTCCTAGAAGCATATTGAACGAGGCTTTGATATCAATAACTTGAAACTCAACCTCAAATTCTTGACCGCCCATAACGATCTTGGTGGTGAGAACTCCGACCACATTTCTTCGGGTGTTGTCATATGCGAGGATACCAAGGGTTGATTCGGCAAAATCAGTGGGACCGAAACCCAAGGTAATGGCAGTTCTTAATGGACACACATTCAACGCGGATCCGTTATCTACCAACACAGATGGTACTTTCTTGCCTCCACAGACAATAGTGACATGAAGAGCTCTAGCATGATTCCGACCTTGAGGAGGCAGCTCTTGATCTGAGAAACTAATGGCCCTGGTGGCCTGGGTTAGAGCAACAACTTCAGCCAGTTGCTCCGGAGATATCTCTGAGGATACCTTTGTTGTATTCAATTCTTTTAACACAGCCTCTCTGTGTTTCTTTGATGCTATCAATAATCCCCATACAGATATAACAGCCTGAGTTTTCTTTAACTGCTGCACAACTTCATCATCTGGATCTTTCACATATTGCGGCTCCTCTCCTCGAGCCAATGCCCCTGAATTTTCGACTCTCAATTCAACAGGTTTGAAAATTCTTCCGCCCCTTGTCACATGTCTGACTTCATCCAATTCAGGCTCATCATAAGTGATAATTTGAGGGACTTGTGGCTCATAGGTGATTACCAAGGGAGGTACAGACTCTCTTAGGTGTGATTCATCACAGAATATGATTTGGGGTTCAGAGATGGGTTCTAAGGCACATATGAGGGTAAGAGGGTCAAACTCAGGATCTCCTATGGTTATGGCATTAACGGCAGCAGGAGGATTTGCATGACCAGGTAATGGGTTTTGGGTGACATTGGGTCTTGGCTGGAATGCAATGACTTTCTCATCAATGAGTTTCTGGATTCTAAATTTCAAGGCAATGCAGTTGTCAGTAAGATGACCAGGACCTCTGTGGTACTCACAGTGTAGGTCAGCTCGCCAACTTGCAGGTAGAGGATTGGGGGGAGGCCGGATGGCAGGTAAGGTTATGCGACCTGAAGCAAGACACTGCTTAAGCACCTCTGAAGATGGAATGGGAAGAGGGGTAAATTCTACCCGGGTTTGTTGCCGAGGTGCGGTTGCGGTTTGAGCATAGTCCATTACTAAAGGTTATTGGGACCTAGAGGATTGAGCATTGGAACGGGAAATACTATTGACTTGGGCTGGAGGGGATTTTTTGAAATCTCTGGGGTTTGGGTTGCTACGGTTGAATACACCTTGAGCCATAGCCTCCTCTATCTGGGTGCCAGCCACGATGAAGTGTTTGAAGTCTGGATAGTATTGCAAAGACATGTGATACTGGAGCTGGGGGGAAATATTTTTCATGATTATCTGGACTTGTTCTTCCTCAGACGGGCGCTCCATCATCTGAGCTGCTATTCTCCTCCATCTTTTCACAAAAATCAAAAAGGATTCCCTCAAGTCTTGCTTTGTTCTCTCTAAATCCTTTCTGGTGATTTCTGTCCCATCATCATATTTGAATTGCCTGATGAACTGCTCGCCGATATCCTTCCATGTCCTGTAACGAGTCTTGTCCAAGACCATGAACCATCTCCTCGCAACCTTGGTTAGGGAAACTGGGAACAATTGAGCCATTTGCTCAGAAGATAAGCCTTGAGGCTGACACATGATGGTGAACATTTGCAAATGTGTGATTGGACAACCCACACCATCATATTTGTCGAAATCGGGCATTTGAAAATTGGCAGGAAGGCGAATTTCGAGAAATAAAGTAAGATCACTGGGATTGAAACCACCCTGGTCTTGAAACTGAATGCCTTGAACTTTCCTGGTAAGAGTCTCTAATTTCTCCATAACAGACTTATCAACCATGGACTGAGAAGGCCTACTGTGATTCTCGCTGTACTGCTCTTTTTCTAAGTCTTCTTCGACTTTATCAGGGATATTGATGAACACTGTTTGGGCAGGTGCTACTGGAGTAGCTGCTTGGCGCATAGGCCCTTTATCCTTGGACAACGACGGTCCCAACTTTTCAGAAAGCTGAGCCTTGATAACTCGGTTTTCTTCTTTGAGTTCTTGAAGCTGTTGGAGAATCAAGGTAAGAGTATCGGTAATAGCAGCGGGTGGAAGACCATCTTGGTTGTCTGCCATTGGTGAGGATGAGGACGGGAAAGAAGGAGATGCTGGGGTTCTTAGAGAAGGTGGCGGAGAAACAGATTTCCTCTCTAACCACGAAGAGACCCGAACCCAAGGAGTATTAGGGTTAGCTATGATGTTTATTGCCCTGTAATATCCGAAAGACATATTTTAAAATCAGAGAGAAGAATAGACGATGATGCACACATAGACAAAGATAATGAAAGAGAAGGATGGACTTTATTGATCAATCATTAAAATTTGAGTACATGGTTCAATCTTTCAAAGATAAACATGGAACTAAGCATTCTTTTTAGACTTCTTCTTCGGACGACAATCTTCCTCAACTGACTCATTTAAAGGTTTGATGATTCTTGCATCCCAAGCAGATGAAACAGCTTTGACAATCTTGGGCTTGAGACCCTCAGGCGGATAGAAATGATGAAGGGGAGGCACAATGGATTGCTCCCTTCCATACTGACGCTGAATCCTGGCAGGAACATAAAAGGAAGTTTTTTTGAGACCAAGAAGGCGAACGTAGTTAGCTTCTCTGGTGTTGAAGACAGCTTCTTGGATTCCGGGAATTTGCCAATAAATCTGATCTTCTTGGCGAGAATTTAACCATTCAACCCAATCACTTTTATGATCGAAAGAAACATCATGACGCCATTCACTGAAGGTGTATAACGTATGATCAAAATGGACAGGAGCTGCAATTTTTAGCTTGTGGCATAACCACACTTGAAGTAATGCAGGACATCCTGAGAAAGACCCAACGAAAGAGCGAATATAAGAGCTTGGACCTGAACTGGCACGAAGGTGAGCCATATCATCCAATCTATTGAAAGTTTCTGCAAGCATAGTAGGAATTGGATTGGCGCCACGATCCATTTGATCAACGAGGTCCAGAAGAACAGCTGACGCAAAGCGAGAAGGCTGGACAGTGAGGAACCTAGCAAAGGAGCAGAATCTCAAAGCGCGCCGTCGAGCTTTTTGAATATCAACAGCACCAATGTATCCAACAGGAGGGTAAATGTCAATCAGTCGCTGCATGGACACTTCTTGGCCTTTCATGAAAGAGTTCATGGATTCATCTGGATTATCCATCAAGCAAAGGAACAAAGGACAATAATCTGGAACACAGGATGGCTTCACTAGAGGGCCATCCACAGGATATTCCAATAAGGCACACCATTCTTCAAAGGTGGGACACATTTCTTGGTTGCCAAAACGGAAGACATGATGATCGGGATCCCAACACTCTGATGCGGCATAGAGTAATCCCCAATCGAGCTTGATGGTTGCCACGTAGCCGAAGAGATTTTTCTCTTGTTCACTTATGGCGTAGATATGGGATTCTCTTAATGTACCACGGATCCAATCAAGAATTGTACGAGTAGACATAGTGCCCGTAAGCCAAGAGAAGGGATATAAGAATGATCAGGATTACATGAACACGAGATTGGGATAAGTTCCTGCCAGTACAAGGAAAGTATGAATACATGATCGAATCACACGATAGAAGAATGAAAGGCATACGATCGAAAGATTAGATGAGATAGCATAAGATTGCTTTCAACGGATAGATCAAGAATGACTAATCCTATGAGATCTTTGGAAATGATAGGATTTATATCCTAACCCCTAAAGGAAATTTTTTTTTTAATCTCGCACATTTTAACAGTGTGACCTGAAGGCATCAACCCTAATCCTAATCAAGCGGAGTGGAGAGAGGATCTCGACTCATGACTTTGTTCGTGCACCTAGGACCGATCGTAGCCATTGGAAGATGGTCTACGGCCTAATCTAGACACAAATAGGTAGGATATCCTAAACTAGGCTCACACACGTGATGCACATGTGTTCGTATACTACATGCATGTGTGGGTTAATCTAGGGGTAAGGCCAAGAGTTCCCTTAGCGCGAATCCCTGTTCGATATACTGTACCAGTGTCCGGCGTATCAGTACGTAAACAAGAGATCCGTTTACGTACCATAAAGGTACTAGGCTAAGGGTGGAATGCTTCTCTAGCACAGAGGCACCAGGTGATGAAATCCCAGTCAACCATGCTAGATAACACTCCGGGTTCCTAAAATAGGACGTGTGTGCACGTGAGATGCAGAGTTTAGATGTAAGTGATGTAAGTGTGTGCAATATGTTTGCGCAATCTACGATGCCTTCAGGTTTTGTTAGATTAAGTTTGAGTAAAGTGTGATGAGAAAATAAAACAAGACAAACTAATCTAACAAGTATAGAGTTTTTATGAGCCAATTAAATTAAATTCAAATGAATTATCTTTTGAAATTTTAATGAAGTTAGGTGGTCCCCAGCAGAGTCGCCAAACTGTGGTACCCGATCCCGCGAGAGGGGTGGGGCGCGAGCCGCCGCGCTCTCTCTCTTGGTCTCCCGTATCCACGCGATTGGCGTGTGCATTTAATGATTGATTTGAATTCGTCTTTCATGTGAACTTGGGATCACTAAGGCAATCCGAATTCCACACGAAAGAGACTGACAGAGTCGCCACCTAGATGTGGGATCTAGGACCCGAAATTAACCAGAAATCTAGACTCGCTACCTGGTTACGAGAATGGAAGGTATGGGGAGTTATCCGCCACATGCACCATTGCTGCCCGATAATCGGTCTTCGATTCCAAAAGCTAACTCTTTTAAATTTATTTTAAATGGCTCATTCAACTCTATGTTAATGTGCGAACTAAGTGACATGCATCCTATGATCTAATTTCAATGTGAATCCTAAATGTGTATCTTGATTTATTAATTTGTCTGGATTCAATCTAAGTGAAAGTTCTCCTAGAATTCTAATTTCATGGAAAGCCCTAAATGATTTGATTAAGCATTTACAAGAAAATTAATATACAAAACACCACAATTTGTTGTGGTGCCGACTCGCGGATGGTATGTCATCAGACATCCAAGCTGCCTACGTACCCAAGCCTCACTGGGATCAGAGTCGACGTAGTTCGGTGAACCTAAGCTAAGCTACTTATGCCTAACTCAACTAAGACACCGACCTAGACGGGATTGACTGTTTCAACAGTTTTAGGAGAAGTTATTTAATTCAAGTTGAAGATTTTATTATCCTAGGATTTCATCTAAGATGCTATATGAATCTTATCTAAATGCAAGTTGTTCCTTAGACTAATGCATGTTAGCCTACATCCTAGTTTACTGGGCTTGTCTTAAGGAAGGATTGGGCGACTAGTGTAACTAGACTTATGGCACGGTTGCTATTCATAGCAAGCGTCCGTGATGAGGCTGGACTCCTAACTCTAGGACTCCCTAAAACCTAGGACACGGCACGACACCGGTGTTCCTAAATTGGGCTCTAATGGTTCTTATGACGGAAACCGTGATCCAACAGTTCCGAGAGACACAAGATGAATCGATTTCAGTTCTTGGAGTTAACGAATTTCAGATTTTGAGGATTTTCATTTTCTGGACATTTAAGGAATACCAACGGTTCTAGGGTTCACCAATTTCGGCCCAGAATGGCATCCAAGGGAGGGAATCGTGCGTTCTTTCCTTGTGCAATTTAGTACTTAGGTTATAGCATTTTATTTCCTGGCAAATCTCAGGATTTCCGTGGACAGTAACCTCGGAGCCAATAGCATGCTATAGCTTAAATATTCAAATTGTCAAAAATCGGTTGCAATTGGGATACGATTATGAATGCACTGGCCATTTTTTCAGGGAAATCTAAAGATCCTAAAATTTCTGTTTCAATAGATTAAGGAGTGAACATGTGACAGAATTTAAGGTTCTTTGGAAATTTTCACAATGATTTTTAATTAATTTCGAATTTTCAATGGATTTTATCAATTTTAAGCATATGAGTGATTTTACAAGTGAAATTATTGCAAACGAATTCAAAATGAGTTGAAATTTCTACAGCAGCAAGATGGGAATGTATGTAGCTTACTGGATGAGTTTTGCAGATTTTTACGTTAAATTCATATTTAATCTTGATTTAACAATTAAATGACCAGATTGCAAAATTAAGACAGAAACTACCAGAAATAGAAATTTAAATTCCATGAAATTTCTACAGAAATAAGATATGAATAAAAATAGCATGCTGTAAGAATTTCATGAATTTTAAAGATTATTTACCACCAATTTCGAATTTGTCAAGTTTCAGACCAGATTATAAGTTAACACTACATCCCATATAAAACAAGATCCAAATCATTTGAAAATTTTACAGAAACAAGAAAGATGAAATTTAAGTATAATGCAAAAATGGGGAGAATTTTAATGATGATCTGATGTTATTACAAATTCTCACAAAATCTGATTATTTTCGAAGAAAGTATTAAATAATATACCAAATAAACTCCAAAAATCTTTACAAATTCATGGTGAAATGAATCAGTACCATATTATTTTCCCACGAAATTTCATTAATTTTGGAATCTATTTAGTATATAATTTATTTTTCTTCGTCAAAAAGATGTTTTTGAAGAGTTTTCTATTTTTAAAACACGATTTTCGGAAAAATTCGAAAAAAATCGGAACAGTGTACCTACCTGTGGTGAAGATCTCCGCCCAATCCAAGAGTCAAAAAAACAAATCTGAAAACAAAAAATCTCGCCGCCACCGATCCGCTCCGCCGTCTTTCGCTTTCTCTTTCTTTTTTCTTTTTTATTTTTGTTTCTCTCACTGTTGATAGAGGGAGTGATTGGAAGAAGAATTTTTATTAGATGAGCCACCTTGGTTCTTCTTTTTTTCTCTCCCTCCCTCTTCTCCTTTTGTTTTTCAGAATACAAGCCATATTTATAGCTACATATAGGAATACTATTTGAGATAAAAATACATTTTTAATAGCCATCACAAATGACTAAAATTTAAACATGTGTGGTATTGGTAGCCACCATGGATGACCATGACCAACCACCATAGATGACCATGACCAGCCATCATTGATGACCAAGGAAAGAAGGGAGAGAGAGAGAGAGAGGCCTCCAAAAAAGGTTAATTTTTTTTATTTTATTTTATTTTTTTTTGACTTTGGTGTGGGAACATGAATGGAAGCTTTGGAAACAATATATTTTCTTCCATGGTGGGTCCCACTTATATTGCATGTATATGGTTGTAATAATAATAATTAGAAATTACTATTTTCCATATGAGAACACGTGGGCTGCTGTTGTGTAGAGAACAAGCTTGCAATTCTAAGTGGGTCCCACGTTTTTTTTTTTTTATTATTATTTTTTTTTTATTTTTTAACTTCTTTTTGGAATAATTGATTTTCTTCTTTGATCTTGACCATCCAAGTTGGAACCCACACACAATTTTCTACTTAGATTGTTCCAAAATTGCAATTTTTTCGTAAAATTTCATCCTCTTAGCATATTTTCCTCGGAATTCCCCAATATAAACCTGAAATACCAGAAACAAAGAAAGTCCCTTAGTAGTACGGCTTTAAATGAGAAAAATACATACTTTTCTTACCTACAATTCACACATAAATGCGCTCATCAACATGTTCAAGGTGGGCCCACTCAGTGGGTACAAACTCTCTCTCGCCTGGAATCTTCTGAATAACCATTATCAACACTTAGCGAAAAGAAAATGCGGAACATTGCGAAAATGATCGGAAAGATTGAGAAAGCATAAGGGGCGGACACGGGAATGGAAAACACTGAAAAAAAGACTGATAACAAGAACACTAACTTCTTTGCTGATTAAGGCGGAGCAAAATGGGGGTGTCTACAGAACGGTTTGACAAACTCAAACCAGATACAAAACCTCTCTTCTTCTTAGAAACCCCTTTCCAATCTTCCCTCTGTCCCTTAATCTTTTTCTTGCTCATATATTTTACTAATTTTTGCATCAGATTGTATAAACTCACCTACTCTCTACCAATTCCTACATCACATGGTAACAATCAAATAACTTTCTCTTCATTTATGTATTCACATGAAGAGATAGATATCAAGAAAGAAGTAAATTGTTGTCGATGGAGCTCAAGATAATTTCTTGTGAACACTGCATCTTAAGATAATTCTTTGTTTCAGTTCAAGAGCGGCTTAGTCAAATTTTACATATTTAGTTCTTATTTATCATATATCACAGTTCCTTCTTGCACATCTTTTATATGCAAGTATACATCCTGATATCAATCATATTGTTTTGTAAAACCATGTGCTTCAAATGTGCAGGGTTTGCATTCAGCATGCCTTCAATACATACTTTTTCAGATTCTTTATTTTCTTATTCTTTATTTTCTTATGGATTTTTTTTTCTATTGTTTTCAGGAAAATCGTTTATACTATTCCTGTAATCATATTCATAGACACATCCTGCTCAATTGGAATTATGATTCTTTTTGTAGTGTTTGTGCAGTTCTCATTCATTGTAGAAAATATTTCCGAAGAAATTTTAAGAATTTCTTATGATGTTAGCTAAGTATATTTTGTAGAAGACAGAATTAATCTTAACAAGGTCATTGACCTATGCAGTTTGGTTATGCTTAAGTGGTTGCTTTACCGATCTTCATTTTCATCCTTGCTTTATTTAGGGTGTGTTCGGCAAGGCTTCTCGCCTCATTATTATATGCCACATAATGAGAAATCCTAAAAATCTCTAAAATTGTGCTCGGCAAATGGCCCAGTTTTGCCCGTTTCTATCGATTGAGTTTTTTGTGTGGCTAAATGACGAGAATTGATGAGATTTTCCAAAGCGACTTAGATCCGCTTCCAAAGATACTCATTATCTTGTTTCTGCCCGGTTAATTTAGTGAGAATGAGAATCTTTGCCTAAAACCCCCTTATATTCATATGATGCAGTAACACATTATTCTGCAATGCATTACTATGCGGTTTGAACTAATCAATTAATTTTGTGCCATTGCGGCCCTATTTGCTTTGGATTTTGAGAACTGATTGAGAGTCCAAAACTTATTAGTAGACTTGAAATTAAATGAAATTTTGAGCCAAATAATCAGTTTTAGAAATCCTTTTTCAAAATCCAATATTTCTTCAATTTCCTAGAAACAATTCAATGACAAAATCTCCTTTAACTTTTAGTGCACCTATGAGATGTCGTCCACTTCCTGCACCTGTAAAATCTGCCGAGGATAGTACAACAAGATTGAACATGAACATGAAGACAAAGAAAGCATCTACTGCTCCTAAGGCATTGACAACTCCAAGGTACAAAATAGTGACACTAAATCTGTAACCCAATCCAATATTTCTTCAATTTTCCAGGAACAATTCATTGACAAAATCTCCTTTACCTTTCAGTGCACCTGTTAGATGTCGTCCACTTCCTACACCTGCGAAATCTGCCAAGGATAGTACAACAAGATTGAACATGATCATGAAGACAAAGAAAGCATCTACTGCTCCTAAGGCATTGACAACTCCAAGGTACAAAATAGTGACACCGAATCTTGAAGCTAATCGTAAAGTAGCTTCTCCATTACCAAAGAATGGAGTGGTGAAAACTGAAAAGGCAATTGGCCAGAATCGTTTGCCTTTCACTGTGATGAAGAAACCCATTCAAATCCTTGAGAAGAATCCAAAAGTAGTGGAGAAAACTGAAAAGGCAATTGGCTAGGATCGTGATTTGAGAATCGTTTGCCTTTCAGTGGGATGAAGAAGCCCATTCAAAGCCTTCAAAATCCAAAAGTATCAACTCCATTGGCTTTTAGTGGGGTGAAGAAACCCAAGTGGAAGGATGAAGAAATACAGGTTACCTTACAAACCCCTTGCAAGATAATGTTTTCCCACCTCAAAGAACCAAGCGTGAGGGATCTTCTTCTTCTTCTTCTCCAAGAACCACTCCAAAACCTT
Source organism: Tasmannia lanceolata (assembly GCF_043159265.1). Lineage (NCBI taxonomy): Eukaryota > Viridiplantae > Streptophyta > Magnoliopsida > Canellales > Winteraceae > Tasmannia > Tasmannia lanceolata. The sequence continues at coordinate 26,270,330 of NW_027518684.1, read as the reverse complement.
TTGGCTCTTTCTTCTTACCTCTCTTTGCCCCTTTGCAAAGAATTCAACCTTCAATGGAGATTAGGGCTTCCAAAAACCCCTTTCGGATTTTCCCAAAGCAAACCCTAGAACACAACAAGAGAAAACCCTTTTTTTCTCTTTGCTATTCTCCCCCCTCTTTCCTCTCTTTCCTTTTCTCCCTTTTTATTCTGTTTTTTGTTTTCACCCATAAAACCCACTTCACCGACTCTCTCCTAATTTTAGAGAGTTGCGTGAGTGGGTGGGTCCTACATCACAACAAAATGATCCTGTTAAGACAATGGGAAAACCGGCCCCACAAATTGGTATCAGATGATCTTGTTAGGATGATAGAAAATTGGGTACCGCACTACTAAAACATGATGCAACAGGCCACGATCAAGTGGGCCCCAATTTACATCACCTGTCTTGACCATCCAATCCAATTCCCGCCATTCGAAAACATGTTAACTGTTTTCTTGGTTTCCTGTCGGGCTGGTCCCAAACCATTCATTTATTGGCCCAACGTAGATAGGGTGTGCCCAGAAAATTTTCTCTACAGCATGATCCTAACCCTCTGATCCATGGTCCCAAACCATTAAGTTGTTGGCCCGACTTAGATAGGGTAACTTTTTCTTCACAGCATGATCCTAACCCTCTGATCCATGGAAGTTTCTATGCTATAAGTTTCTATGCCGTTCTCCCATTTTAAACCAACAAATGAATGATTGAAGGAAGATTCGATCTGGACTGTCAGTTTGGTGGGTGGGCAGGCAGTGGCCTAAACAATATAATAGCTAAGTAAATTCATCCAGCAATCCAAAATGGGAAATGCATCCAGCAATCCCGTTATTGGGCTCCACTTCTTGTGTGGGATCAGATCCGGTGATCCGCGGCGACCGACATTAGTCCGGCCGACCGAATGAGCAGTTCAACTTCCTACTCAAAGCTGAGAAAATGGGGAACACAAAAGGCATAATCACTTTTACACCCTTGATATCTTGTTTATGTGATTAGATTCGATAATATGAGTGACAACTACTTCTAGCTAAATGACTTTTACGAGTATATACCCTAAAATTCAATATTTGTACAAAAACTTTGATAATAATTTTGATTGGGAAGTGATATATTCAACACCCCCCCCACCCCCCAGTGTGTATTTTTGACAACTCTTGTACTCTAGAGGGGCTGTCCCGAGGCATATCATTCTTATATTGTTACCTAGGAAAAACATGTATTGAATACTAAAGCATGTTACACATCACTGTTAATTTGTGAACAAGATTTACCTATAAGGTTGTTCTAGTCACCTATTGTGTCATTTGACTTGATGGGTCATATGAGTTTGTGGGCTTGCTCTTCAATTTTGCTCCACTTTATAATGGTTCTCGAGTGGAGAATCATGCATACTTTGGTATGCCGGACTGTAGCGTAAGCCAGGAGATTAAAAGGATGCCTAACAAGGAATCATTTTCCTTGAAAGTGAAAGGCATTTACAGTTCTAATCATAGCATCGACTATAGAACTCTAACAAGAGGATTTGGTAAAAATCTATCAACACAATATTCAAAACCATACTCTCCTTGATATTTGAACAAACATGTTCTGATAATGGGACTAGTCATCTTACATACACTTCATTGGCTGGTATAACTTTTTGAGAATTGTAATGGTTTTACCGTTAAAAGTGCGAAACAAGGTGATTCATCCCATTATCAAAACATGCATCACTGTGGATATATCAATCTTTTTAATATTTTAATTTCCTTACTGGTGTTTCGTATTCGACAAACTCGATGCTTTGTTGTCTTAAGGTTTGTTGACTTTCAACAATTAGAACTTTTAGGGGCCGTTTGGATATGCGGATTTTAGAATCCAGGGTTTCTACAAAATTGTAGATGAGAGACAAGAGAAGAAGCGGACCAGCCGTCGTTTTCTGATTTCTTGCCCTTCTTTCCGTCAGCAAGAGCGGAGCAGATCATCCAACGTTTCCGGGTCTTAGAAATCTCAGGATGAGGGAGAGATTTCTAAACCCTGAATTTCTTACTTAAAATCCAAGAAACGCTGCGAGGACAACATACAACAGCTTGATCATGAACCCTCTTTTACACTGTTTTCAAACTAAAACCTGGTTTCTAAAACATTGACTATATAATTTTCTTTTTCGGCCCCGTTTGGATTAATGAATGAATTTTCAGAAAATTTTGAAGAGGAAGAATATTTGTAAAATTTCCTACCTTCTCTATACAAACAAAAAAAGATGACTTAAATCAACCATATTCAATGTTACTTAAAGGGACCTTCTATGTATGATAATACCTCGATAAATTAAACCCCAAGAGATCACTGAAGACCCTCTGTTCTTATTTATCTTCAACCATATTCAATGTTACTTAAAGGGACCTTCTATGTATGATAATACCTCGTTAAATTAAACCCCAAGAGATCACTGAAGACGCTCTGTTCTTATTTCTCTTCATTGATTATGGGTAATTTTTCTAGTTTACACTAGGACCAACACATTGTCAATCCTTACATCCGGCGTTCGAATGCCATTGCCCCGAAGAATGGAGCCCTTTGTCTTGGATTTTGATCTCCTGGGGTTTAATCTTTGGGATATGATATGCAGACCTAGAGTACAACCTAAAATGGGACCTGTGATGAGAATATGCCATGTGTTAAAGAAAAATTTACTTTTTATGATTGCCCTAAACTTAAGGGATTGCTCACGTCACTAGTGATGGTGTGGCGTGAAACAATTTGTTCGGTCCCCTTTTAAATCCTACTCTCGGTTTCCCAAGCATTACTCATAATCTTTTCCTTGTTGGGTTTTCGTTTTGTGGGAATTTCTAATGGTTCTTTATGGGAATTGATATGGGCACAACCATATTTTGATAATGGGACTAATCACCTTATTTTTATTTTTTTGAAAAGCGACATAGAATCCATTAATATAGAAGGTAGACGGGACCAGGAGTTCCATTCTACAATACAAAATATTAAGGAAGAATGGAACGGGCATACCCAAATCCAAGCCAAAGGAAACCAAAAAAAACCTATAAGTACATTAAAACAAAAACAATACTGCTCATACTTCTTCCTGATTCCTTTCAGCTATCCCCAAACTTTTTAATATTGCAATTGGACCGGCTATTTATTAGGCAGACCTGTTGGCCTTTCAACTCTACCTACGATGAATAGAGCAAATCTACGGAGACACACCTAAGCAAAGGAACAAATCCCTCAAGCTATGGCTAAAGGAAAGTAACCATTACTGAATAGTTAAATGCGAAACACACTGCTAATAGTCAAATAATGTCTTGTGAGAATTAACTATCCCTAATTTTCCATTCCATCTTCTATTTCAAACTAAAATTAGTCATTTGAGTCTGGGACTCTCATAACTTAGTCCCTAAAAGAACTCCTCTTCCAAACCACATATACCCCTAAAACACAGTAGGATGACCGCCATACTTCACCCCTACGAAGTGAGTTCCTTCTGCCTTTAAACAAGGATAAATATTCTCCCCTTCTTGTCCAATTGAGTGAGATGTTAGATTATCCGTAATCTGCCTTAGCCAATAAACTTATTCTAATTGAGTACTGATTTTTAACTTAGGACCCCTTACTCCTGGTTCCCTTGGTCAAGACCAGCCTCCTCGATTCTTTTCTCCCTTTCCTTGGCATCCCTTTCTTGTATGTCTAAATACATTTCTCTAGTTTTTTCCATATTTTCATCATAACAAATTCTGAGAACTGTGGGACCCGATCCCGCGAGAGGGGGGGTGGGGCGCGAGCCGCCACGCCTCCTCTCGTGGTCTCTCGTACCCACGCGATTGGGGTGTGCATTTTTAATATTGACTTTAATTCATCTTTTATGTGAACTTGGGATCACTGAGGCAATCCGAATTCCACACAAAAGAGACTGACAGAGTCGCCACCTAGATGTGAGATCTAGGACTCGTAATTAACCAGAAATCTAGACTCGCTACCTGGTTACGAGAATGGAAGGTATGAGGAGTTATCCACCACATGCACCATTCCTGCCCGATAATCGGTCTTCGATTCCAAAAGCTAACTCTTTTAAATTTATTTTAAATGGCTCATTCAACTCTCTATTAATGTGCGAACTAAGTGACATGCATCCTATGATCTAATTTCATTGTGGATCATAAATGTGTATCTTGATTCCTTAATTTGTTTGGATTCAATCTAGGTGCAAGTTCTCCTAAGATTCTAATTTCATGAAAAATCCTAAATGATTTAATTAAGAATGTACAAGAAAATTAATGTACAAAAACCCCACAATGTGTTGTGGAGCCGACTCACGGTTGGTATGCCATCAGACATCCAAGCTGCCTACGTACCCAAGCCTCACTGGGATCAGAGTCGACGTAGTTCGGTGCACCTAAGCTAAGCTACTTATGCCTAACTCAACTAAGACACCGATCTAGACTGATTTGATTGTTTCAACAGTTTTAAGAGGAGTTATTTAATTCAAGTTGAGGATTTTATTATCCTATGATTTCATCTAAGTTGCTATATGATTCTTATCTAAATGTAAGTTGTTCCTTAGACTAATGCAGGTTAGCCTACATCCTAGTTTACTAGGCTTGTCCTAGGGAAAGATTGGGTGACTAGTTTAACTAGACCTAGGGCACGGTTGCTATCCATAGCAAGCGTCCGTGATGAGGCTGGACTCCTAACTCTAGGACTCCCTAAACTTAAGACTCCCTAAAACTTAGGACACGACCTGACACCAGTGTTCCTAAATTGGGCTCTAATGGTTCTTATATCGGAAACCATAATCCAATGGTTCCGAAAGACACGAGACACATCGATTTAAGTTCTTGAAGTTAATTAATTCAGATTTCAAGGATTTTCGGTTTTTGGACATTTAAGGAATATCAAAAGTTCTAGGGTTCTCCAATTTCGGCCTCGAATGGCATCCAAGGAAGGGAATCGTGCGCTCTTTCCTTATGTAATTTAATACTTAGGTTATAGCACCTTATTGCCTGGCATATCTCAGGATTTCCGTGGACAGTAACCTCAGAGCCAACAACATGCTATAGCTTAAATATTCAAATTGTCAAAGATCGAGTGCAATTGGGACACGATTATGGATGCACTGGCCATTTTTCCAGGGAAATCTAAAAATCCTAAAATTTCTGTTTCAATGAATTGATGAGTGAACATGTGACAGAATTTTAAGGTTCTTTTAGAAGCTTTAAACTGATTTTTAATTAATTTTGAATTTTCAATAGGATTTATCAGTTTTAATCATATGAGTGATTTTACAAGTGAAACTGTTGCAAACAAACTCAAAATGAGTTGAAACTTCTACAGCAACAAGATATGATGAGATGTAGCTTGCTGGAAGATTTTTGCAGATTTTTACATTATGCTCATATTTAATTTTGATTTAACAATTAATTGACCAGATTGCAAAAATAAGACGGAAACTACTAGAAATAGAAATCTAAATTCAATAAAATTTCTACAGTAACAAGATATAAGTAAAAATCGCATGCTGTGAGATGTTCATAAATTTTAGAAACTATTTACTATCAATTTCAGATTTTTCAATTTTCAGACCAGATTATAAATTAACACTACATCCCATATGCAAAAAGCTCCAAACCAATTGAAACATTTACAGAAACAAGAAATATGCAATTTAAGACTACTGTAAAATTTTTGAGAATTTTATCTGTGATCTGATGTCAGTAAAAATTCCCCCAAAATCTGATAATTTTAAAAGAAAGCATAAAATAATATACCAAAAAAATTCTAGAAATTCTAAAAAATTCATGGTATAATGTATCAGTATCATATTATTTTTCCACGAAATTTAATTAATTTTGGAATTCGTTTAGTATATATTTTATTTTTCTTCGTCAAAAAGATATTTTTGAAGAGTTTTCTATTTTTAAAACACGATTTTCGAGGAAATTACGACTTCGGAAAATGTCCTTTAATCTTGTTCTGATATGATGAATACAAAAAAATTTAAAAATTCCAAAAAATAGATCATCCTGAGATGGCTATTTTTTCAAATTTTGTAATTTCTCAGCTATTATTTTAAATAAAATTCCATTCATCACTCAAATTTTTGAAATCCTTTGATTCAATGTCCGATCCAATCCGATGGTTATTTTAGTCTATTTAAATAGATCAGTGTATTAAATTTTGGGACGAATCGGAATTGAAACACTCATGTAGATCGTGATTTTGAGCACACACATATAATATTGAATTAAATTCAATTAAATGCTAAAAATCGTGCAAAAATACATAAAAAATATCAAATAATCCTGGAAAAATCTGAGAATAGTGCACCTACCTGTGATGGAGATTTTGGGTATCCTTTGAATAGGACAAGATTTGAAGGCAGGATATGGAGGTTTTCTCTAGTAGTTTTCTTTGAGTCTTCTTCCTCTCTTTTTTTCCCTCTTTTTGGAAAAAGAGAGCATGGGTATTTATAAGTGAGGGATGAGCCAGGTTGCCATCTTTAGGGCCTAGAGGTGTAGGGTGGAGATTGAGTGATGAAAAAAGGAAGGGGAAAGAATGGCTAAGATCGGATTTTTCTAGAATATTCTCCCTCTTCTTTGGCATCTTCCATTTAAGCCATGGCTATGTTAAAAATGGCAGGCACTTATGCGGCCAGGATCAAGTACTAAAGATTTAGGAACAATTCAAGGTCCAAGATGATGCCATTTGTCCTTGGAATCTTTGTAGATTTTGGAAGCAAATTTCAAGGTAAGGGAAATGTCCAATTTGGTTGCCTTTGTAGAGAATGGCAACGATTTGGATGGTTGCGATTAACTGCAATCTCCATTTGATCGAAAGAACGGGCGAGACCGGGTCTCCAAATATCCTGAAATCTTTGCAATGATATGGAATAAGATTGGATGGTTGAGATTAATTTCGATCGAAAGAATTGACGAGATGATACCTCCAAATCTCTTAGAATCTTGTAAAAGATTTTTCAAATATTTTGAATGTAAAAATCGAAAAACGCGGTTTTCAGGAGATTTTGAAGTCCGATTTCGATAATTCTTTCGCCATTAAAATCGTTGATTTTTCCTCTTTCATTTAAGCCCAATGTTGCCAGAGAAATATTATTTTCAGAATTTTTGACCAATGCGAGCCGTCGGTTTTTAACAGCGAATCGTTTTTCCAACCGTTGATCAAATTGACGATTCGATTGATCCAACCAAGTTAATAAATTTTTGATGAATGACCCTAACCTTTGAAATATGAATTTTGACAATAATTAAAGTACTGAAAGCACTGTTGTTGATAATTTGGTTAAATTATTTCGACGGCTCTCGTTCACCCACATTGATCCGTGATTTTTCACTGGGTTTTTGCTCAATTAAGTGACACAATATTTAATCTGAATTTGAGATTAACCTTGATCGATCATATTTTGACTAAATGATCACAAATTCTTAGTAAGGAAAGACACCCATGTTAAGATCTGCCCTTGATCTAACGATTTGCGGAAATCGGGTCTCGGAATGGAATCAAGTCCCGGGCTGTGAAATGACCCTAGCTTATTTTGTCCCGATTGATGATCCGTAAAGTCAGATCGAGATATTAATGACCTAAAACATATAAATCCATGATAGAGGGGCTCTCACATGGATTTAACACACTAAATTCACCAATCAGGGTATTTTTTAATTTTCGGATCTAATCATCTCACCAGGTACATCTCTTAATCATTTCGGTTTTCAGAAAATTTGAGGATGCATACTTTACCAATGAAATTCCACGGATCAATATATTAGGTTATTGTTGGTTAAAGTGTAGCAAAATGAGGGTGTCTACAAATGCCCCTCTTTGGTAGAGATGACGTAGTCATCGAATACCAAAGTAAAAGTGACAGAGCCATTTTGCGTAGCTTTAATCGACAAAGGACTCCCTAGACACAATGCAACCTACCAAAATGCAAGACCCTAGATGAAATCCTAGAATTGAAATAATAAAAAAACTCGATGCGGCGTCGTTCACAAACGGGCAATTAGAGAATGAGATATCATTTTCGAATGGATTCTGAAGGGAAAGGACAAAGATCGTTCTCAAACGGTTTTTAGAAGGAGATGAGACGCCGCTCACAAGCGGGTTCAACGAGGATAAGAAGCATTCCCAAATGGACTTGGACAATGAGGCACCGTTCACAAACGGCCTCAAGGAGGATAGAAAACTATTCACAAATGGACTCGAGAAAAGAGGCACCGTTCACAAACGGGCTCAAGGAGAAGACCATTCACAAATGGACTCGAGAAATGAGGCACCGTTCACAAACGGGCTCAAGGAGGACGATACCATTCACAAATGGATTCGAGAAAAGAGGCACTGTTCACAAACGGGCTCAAGGAGAAGACAAGACCATTCACAAATGGACTCGAGAAATGAGGCACCGTTCACAAACGGGCTCAAGGAGAAGACGAGACCATTCACAAATGGACTCAAGAAATGAGGCACCGTTCACAAACGGGCTCAAGGAGAAGACGAGACCATTCACAAATGGATTCGAGAAATGAGGCACCATTCACAAACAGACTCAAGGAGAAGACAAGACCATTCACAAATGGACTCGAGAAATGAGGCACCATTCACAAACGGGTTCAAGGAGAAAACAAGACCATTCACAAATGGATTCGAGAAATGAGGCACCGTTCACAAACGGGCTCAAGGAGAAGACAAGACCATTCACAAATGGATTCGAGAAATGAGGCACCGTTCACAAACGGGCTCAAGGAGAAGACGAGACCATTCACAAATGGACTCGAGAAATGAGGCACCGTTCACAAACGGGCTCAAGGAGAAGACGAGACCATTCATAAATGGACTCGAGAAATGAGGCACCGTTCACAAACGGGCTCAAGGAGAAGACGAAACCATTCACAAATGGATTCGAGAAATGGGGCACCGTTCACAAACGGGCTCAAGGAGAAGACGAGACCATTCACAAATGGACTCGAGAAATGAGGCACCGTTCACAAACGGGCTCAAGGAGAAGACAAGACCATTCACAAATGGACTCGAGAAATGAGGCACTGTTCACAAACGGTCTCAAGGAGAAGACGAGACCATTCACAAATGAATTCGAGAAAAGAGGCACCGTTCACAAACGGGCTCAAAGAAACAAGATAGCTTTGATTGATGAATTCAACAACGAAGAATTTAGAGATTTTTCATGAACTTGAATTTGACGTTGGATTGGATTTTTTTTGAATCGGGGATTGGATTTGATGAATTTTTGATGTTTGAGAAATGAGGCACCGTTCATAAACGGGCTCAAGGAGGACATGAGACCATTCACGAATGGACTCAGAAAATGAGACACCGTTCACAAACGGGTTCAAAGAGACCACGAGACCATTCACAAATGGACTCAGAAAATGAGACACCGTTCACAAACGGGTTCAAGGAGAAGACGAGACCATTCACAAATGGCCTCGAGAAAAGAGGCACCGTTCACAAACGGGCTCGAAGAATTTAGAGATTTTTCATGAACTTGAATTTGACGTAGGATTGGATTTTTTGAATCGGGGATTGGATTTGATGAATTTTTTATTTTTGGGAAATGAGGTACCGTCCACAAACGGGCTCAAGGAGGACATGAGACCATTCACGAATGGACTCAGAAAATGAGACACCGTTCACAAACGAGTTCACAAACGGGTTCAAAGAGACCACGAGACCATTCACAAATGGACTCAGAAAATGAGACACCGTTCACAAACGGGCTCGAAGAATATAAGAAACTATTCCCAAATGGATTTAAAAAATGATGCACCGCTCCCAAACGGGTTAGAAGAAGATAACAGGCCATTCCCAAATGAACCCGGAAGATGAGACACCGTTCACAAACGGGTTCAAAGAAACGAGATAGCTTCAATTGATGAGTTCAACAACGAAGAATTTAGAGATTTTTCATGAATTTGGATTTGACGTAAGATTGGATTTGATGAATTTTTGGGCTCGAAGAATATAAGAAACTATTCCCAAATGGATTTAAAAAATGATGCACCGCTCCCAAACGGGTTAGAAGAAGATAACAGGCCATTCCCAAATGAACCCGGAAGATGAGACACCGTTCACAAACGGGTTCAAAGAAACGAGATAGCTTCAATTGATGAGTTCAACAACGAAGAATTTAGAGATTTTTCATGAATTTGGATTTGACGTAAGATTGGATTTGATGAATTTTTGATTTTTTGAACTCAATGAAATCGAGGATATTATGGATCGTGCCCGACAAAGATATTGGAAACTAGGACTTTGACGAATGATGAAACGGCAAACCTTAGGATCGAAGAACCATTACTAGCAAGAATGGATCAGGAACACTTTTATGAAACGTCAACAAGATTTTTCTCAAAGAGACTGCTGGTCTTGTCTTCTGGGGATTTTGATAACTGAAACCTTGAACAAGATATTTGAGATTGGTGATTTAGAACAACGGCTCTCTTGGATATAATCATGGAAAAGTGAGGTTTGCCTCTTGACAGGTGTTTAGATAGACATTTCTTGACCATGATAGAATTTAACTAACTGGAGGAAAATTCTGAATTTTAATAGTTCATCTTTCTAAGAAATTGGCTCAACCACCATTGCATCTGAGGCTCTTCCAAGCTTAAGGTGCCTTCCTGGGGTATGATTTTTTTACGGAAGCTGGGCTTTCTGATGTTTCTACTTCTGAATTTTTCTGAGTTGATCTTCTTTGAAATGAAGCTGCTTGACTAGATTACCGAGCTCTTTCATACGATCGCAGGGAGCTGCCGAGGCCAGGCCTTCTTCACCAAGACAGTTGCATCATTTGGACATAAGAACGACGATTGACTCTTTCTAAAGAGAAAACTTAGATAAAAGGCACTACTCAAAGGATTGAGCAGCCCTGAAGGAGTGAACATAGAATGACAAAGATTGACTAACTACACTGACAGACACAGTAATGCTTCTGACTTAGTTAACGTTTTATTTGGTAAGTCTATCCTTTCAAGAAATGGTTTTTTAATTGGTAAACACTGGACTTTTTCCTTAAAACAGTAATGCCTCAAGGATTTAATTACGCCCCCTAAGATTGCTTAGCTTCAATGCCCCCAGTTTTGAGGATGTCACTTGAATTTGCTTAAACTTCAGTTGATCTTCAGTCTTGATACCGGCTGTAGCCTTCTTATAATGGTTCTCTTACCGTGACCAAGTCACCTCTTCGGGGTTTTTAACTTGGCGGACCGTGTTAGCCTTAACTTTTGCCTGAACCGCCTTTCTAGGTTTTCGATTCAGCAGGCTATCCCCTTAGCTTTTGCCTAAGCCGCCCTTTCGGGTTTTCAACATAGCAGGGGAATGATCTTAAATTTTGCCTAGACTGCCCTTTCAGGTTTTCAGTCTAGCAGATCTTCAAACTCCGTTCCCCTTTTTTTTCACTTTTTGTGTTTTGGGACCTGTATCATTAGTTCTGAACACCAGAAGGACTTTATCGGTAGGATAGGGCTTTTCAAAGAATGGCTTAAGGTTCAACAAAGATTTCGACCGAATCTGTGAACAGGTTGCCTACATATCCCAAGGTAGGAATCAGGTCGTGTGTAGTTTAGGGCGAATGCCCCTAGTTTGAAGATAAGTTGTTTGAAGGTTAATTGATTTTTTCTTTTTTTTTTATTTCTTTCTGGAATGATTGGCTTCTCTTCTTTTGGAACTTGTTCATCTTCTTTTTCTTTTTTTTGGAACGATTGAATTTATTTTCTCTTTTTTTTTTTGAATCGACTGAACTCGGTTTGACCGAGCTGCCTACGTACCCCAGTGTAGGGATCAGGTCTCGCGTAGTTTGGGGCGGATGCCCCTAGTTTGATGGGTTTTCAAAAAAATTTCATTCAGGCTAGAAGAGTTTGCAAACCGGTATTCTTTTGACATCAAGTTATGATTCTGGGATTTGTTCGGCCAAAGGAGGCCTTCCAATGTTCAGGTTTGGAATTGATCTAGGTTGATGAGTTCTCTTTATTATTGTTTCTTTTTTTTTTTCGAAGTTTGACGGCATTTCCAGGTAAGAGATAATGGATCTTCTTCTTTCAAGATTCTAATATGCTTTCGACTTTCATAGAGCGAAACTTGTTCTTTGACATCCTCCATCTATGGATTTGTAACTCTTGATATCTGATGATCACTTTTCAATGCTTTGCTCTTGAACTTCTTATCTTGAATTTGTTGGCTTCATGTTATGAATTTGAGAACCAAGGTTATTGATTGAAAATATAAAAGTTGTTTCCACTCTATGCCCCTTGTATAGCATATGTCTTCTCACTTTCTTCATTCTCTTTGAGCTTTCTATCTATGTCTTGCTCCTGGTATCGGTTGTAGCTTTTCTAGACAATCTTCTTATTCTTGAAATAAGTTTATCAATTCTTCACACTCTTCAGAGGGTATTCACTAAATCAAAGTTTCAGTGCCAATGTTTACCACTTCAATTTCATCTTTGAAAGGCTGGGATTGGCGCTCCTCCTCTTGTTCAAGTAATTGCTGTGACTCAAGTGGAGTTTCGTCAATTTTGTCCTCATTTGAGGAGGGAGTCTTATTTTAAGATCAGAAGCACACTTAAGTAATAGACACAAGTGAACTATTGGAACTGAAATTTTTTATTTAAAGAAAAAGCTATTACATCTGACGACCTATCCTGAACATGCTCAGGATTCACAACTCTAAATAAAAGGAAAGCAAAAGATAACTTGCCATGGACTAGGCATTGACCTTGAACCATAAGACCGGACTCAACAATTGTATTGACCATGATGATTGACTCAACATAAAATAGTAAATGACTAAAACTTTAAATGCTGCAACTGTCTAGCTTCGGAGGCTCGGCGAAAACTAAATCATCATCATAACAAGTGTCTTTTAACTTCTGGCTCTTCTCTTTCACTGCAACTGAACCTGAGCTTCTCAAACCCCAAGTGTCTAAACATCATCCAGCGGCGGTACAACATGGTTTTGCATAGGATTATCAACAATATTTGGCACTTGCTGAAATGGTAGCTTGCGCTCATCGATCAACTTCTGGATCACATGCCTCAGAGTTTTACACTGATCAGTACTATGCCCCGACCCTTGATGAAAATCGCAGTGCTCTTCCGCCCTCCATGTCCTGGGGAGCGGATTAGGAGGTTCCTTAATGCGAGGTAAATAGATATTGCCGGATTCCAATCCTTGCTGCAATATAACAGATGGTGGAAGCGGGAGGGGGGCGAATTGCCTACCTGGCTTTTGCTGAGGTATAGGTCTTGGTTGATCATATTCGATTACCATAGGCTCCTCTGACCAGTTAATCCTCTTTTCCCTTTCCCTAAACCCTTTCAGGATACCAGATCGTGGGATAGGCAAATCAGTGAATTTTTAGGAGTTTCAGATGGTGGCTCTTGGTCATAATCAAGAATTAAGGGCCCAACAGAATCCTGCTGGTGCTGAGAGACAGAGTTTCTGGTAACAACATCTTGGGCTTTGGTATTTTTGTCAGGGAAATGTTCAGAGCCTTGGGACTGACAATACCAGGTTTGCATTTGTTGCTTCATCTGATGAACTTCTTCTGTTAGCGCAGCCATTTGTCTAGAGAGATTCACAATTAGTTCTTCTGAACCCGTAACCATGGAGAGGCTCAGATTTTTGCCTTTAGAAACAACAATGGTTGGACCAAATTTCTCAGTAAGTTGAGCTCTGATGAATTGATTTTCTTCCTTCAATTCCTTCATCTGTTGGACGAGCTGGGCCAGGGTTTCTGTGACATGAAAGAGCTGAAAATTTTCCATAGAATCTGCCATAGGTAGGAAAAAGTGGATAGAGAGACTTCCAAAGAAAATGGGGAATTAGCTTCTTCACTGGTCACGAATAGATTCAAACCCAAGAAGCTTTCCTGGATTTTCAGCAGTGAACAATCCTGACATAGAAACAATAAACACGAGATGTAAGCTTGACATTCAGGGAATTTTTCCTTTCTATGGTTGACATGATAATTATGATACGACTAGATAAGGAATGGGAAGTAAAGTGATGGTTCCTCAAAACAAATAAACACAACAATGATGACATGATAGCACGTGGGGAATGCCCATAGCTCAAGGATTATGAGAGTGAACTCTGAAGGACTTAGCAAAATAATCTTGAAAAAGGTAGCCCCTAGAGGAGGAAGAGACCAAGGGTACAAGCAAGATTGGATCATCTGGACCAGGTATGATCAGATCATGAGATTTCATAATCGAAAGATTGTGAGATTCTGCTCCTGCCAGTTAGGAGGTGGCATGAAGATACGATCGAATCGTATGACAGAAGAATGAAAGACGCACGATCAAAGTATTAGATGAGATAGCATAAGATTGCTTTCAACGGATAGATCATGAATGGCTAATCCTATGAGATCTTTGGAAATGATGGGATTTATATCCTAACCCTAAAGGGAAAGTTTTTTATCTTCGCACATTTTATCAGTGTTACCTGAAGGCATCAACCCTAATCCTAATCTATCGGAGTGGAGAGAGAATCTCGACTCATGACTTTGTTCGTGTATCTAAGGACCGATCGTAGCCATTGGAAGATGGACTACGGCCTAATCTAGACACAAATGGGTAGGATATCCTAAACTAGGCTCACACACGTGATGCACATGTGTTCGTATTCTACATGCATGTGTGGGTTAATCTAAGGGTAAGGCCAAGAGTTCCCTTAGCGCGAATCCATGTTCGATATACTGTACCAGTGTCCGGCGTATCAGTACGTGAACAAGAGATCCGTTTACGCACCATAATGTGCTAGGCTAAGGGTGGAATGCTTCTCTAGCACATAGGCACCATGTGATGAAATCCCAGTCAACCATGCTAGATAACACTCCGGGTTCCTAAAATTGGACGTGTGTGCACGTGAGATGCAAGGGTGTAGATGCAAGTGATGAAAGTGTGTGCAATAAGTTCGCGCAATCTATGATGCCCTCAGGTTTTGTTAGATTAAGTTTGAGTAAAATGTGATGAGAAAATAAAGTATACAAACTAATCTAATAAGCATAGAAAGGATAGAGTTTTTATGAGCCAGTTAAATTAAATTCAAATGAGTTATCTTTTAAAATTTTAATGAAGTTAGGTAGTCCCCAGCAGAGTCGCCAAACTGTGGGACCCGTTTCAACGAGAGGGGGGTGGGGCGCGAGCCGCCACGCCTCCTCTCGTGGTCTCTCGTACCCACGCGATTGGCGTGTGTATTTTTAATATTGACTTTAATTCATCTTTTATGTGAACTTGGGATCACTGAGGCAATCCGAATTCCACACAAAAGAGACTGACAGAGTCACCACCTAGATGTGAGATCTAGGACTCGTAATTAACCAGAAATCTAGACTCGCTACCTGGTTACGAGAATGGAAGGTATGAGGAGTTATCCACCACATGCACTATTCCTGCCCGATAATCGGTCTTCGATTTCAAAAGCTAACTCTTTTAAATTTATTTTAAATGGCTCAATCAACTCTCTATTAATGTGCGAACTAAGTGACATGCATCCTATGATCTAATTTCATTGTGGATCATAAATGTGTATCTTGATTCCTTAATTTGTTTGGATTCAATCTAGGTGCAAGTTCTCATAAGATTCTAATTTCATGGAAAATCCTAAATGATTTAATTAAGAATGTACAAGAAAATTAATGTATAAAAACCCCACAATGTGTTGTGTACCCGACTCGCGGTTGGTATGCCATCAGACATCCAAGCTGCCTACGTACCCAAGCCTCACTGGGATCAGAGTCGACGTAGTTCGGTGCACCTAAGCTAAGCTACTTATGCCTAACTCAAGTAAGACACCGATCTAGACTGATTTGACTGTTTCAACAGTTTTAAGAGGAGTTATTTAATTCAAGTTGAGGATTTTATTATCCTAGGATTTCATCTAAGATGCTATATGATTCTTATCTAAATGCAAGTTGTTCCTTAGACTAATGCAGGTTAGCTTACATCCTAGTTTACTAGGCTTGTCCTAGGGAAAGATTGGGTGACTAGGGCACGGTTGCTATCCATAGCAAGCGTCCGTGATGAGGCTGGACTCCTAACTCTAGGACTCCCTAAACCTAAGACTCCCTAAACTTAGGACATGACCTCACACCAGTGTTCCTAAATTGTGCTCTAATGGTTCTTATACCGGAAACCATAATCCAATGGTTCCGAAAGACACAAGACAAATCGATTTAAGTTCTTGAAGTTAATTAATTTCAGATTTTAAGAATTTTCGGTTTCTGGATATTTAAGGAATACCAAAGGTTTTAGGGTTCTCCAATTTCGGCCTCGAATGACATCCAAGGAAGGGAATCGTGCGCTCTTTTTTTGTGTAATTTAATACTTAGGTTATAACACCTTATTGCTTGGCATATCTCAGGATTTCCGTGGACAGTAACCTCGGAGCCAACAACATGCTATAGCTTAAATATTCAAATTGTCAAAGATCGAGTGCAATTGGGATACGATTATGGATGCACTGGCCATTTTTCCAGGGAAATCTAAAGATCCTAAAATTTCTGTTTCAATGAATTGATGAGTGAACATGTGACAGAATTTTAAGGTTCTTTTAGAAGCTTTAAACTGATTTTTAATTAATTTCGAATTTTCAATAGGATTTATCAGTTTTAATGATATAGTGATTTTACAAGTGAAACTGTTGCAAACGAACTCAAAATGAGTTAAAACTTCTACAGAAACAAGATATGATGAGATGTAGCTTACTGGAAGATTTTTGCAGATTTGTACATTAAGCTCATATTTAATTTTGATTTAACAATTAATTGACCAGATTACAAAAATAAGACGGAAACTACTAGAAATAGAAATCTAAATTCAATAAAATTTCTACAGTAACAAGATATAAGTAAAAATAGCATACTGTGAGATGTTCATGAATTTTAGAAACTATTTACTATCAATTTCGGATTTTTCAATTTTCAGACCAGATTATGAATTAACACTACATCCCACATGTAACAAGCTCCAAACCAATTGAAACATTTACACCAACAAGAAATATGGAATTTAAGACTACTATAAAATTTTTGAGAATTTTATCTGTGATGTGATGTCAGTAAAAATTCCCCCAAAATCTGATAATTTT
Source organism: Tasmannia lanceolata (assembly GCF_043159265.1). Taxonomy (NCBI): domain Eukaryota; kingdom Viridiplantae; phylum Streptophyta; class Magnoliopsida; order Canellales; family Winteraceae; genus Tasmannia; species Tasmannia lanceolata. The sequence continues at coordinate 26,253,194 of NW_027518684.1, read as the reverse complement.
CAAAGAAAGCATAAAATAATATACCAAAAAAATTCTAGAAATTCTCAACAATTCATGGTATAATGTATCAGTATCATGTTATTTTTGCACGAAATTTAATTAATTTTGGAATTCGTTTAGTATATATTTTATTTTTCTTCGTCAAAAAGATATTTTTGAAGAGTTTTCTATTTTTAAAACACGATTTTCGAGGAAATTACGACTTCGGAAAACGTCCTTTAATCTTGTTCTGATATGATGAACACAAAAAAAATTTAAAATTCCAAAAAATAGATAATCCTGAGATGGCTATTTTTTCGAATTTTGTAATTTCTCAGCCATTATTTTAAATAAAATTCCATTCATCACTCAAATTTTCGAAATCCTTTGATTCAATGTCTGATCCAATCCGATGGTTATTTTAGTCTATTTAAATAAATCAGTGTATTAAATTTTGGGACGAATCGGAATTGAAACACTCATGTAGATCGTTGTTTTGAGCACACACATATAATATTGAATTAAATTCAATTAAATGCTAAAAATCGTGCAAAAATACATAAAAAATATCAAATAATCCTGGAAAAATCTGAGAATAGTGCACCTACCTGTGATGGAGATTTTGGGTATCCTTTGAATAGGACAAGATTTGAAGGCAGGGATATAGAGGATTTCTCTAGTAGTTTTCTTTGAGTCTTCTCCCTCTGTCTTTTTTTCTCCTTTTGAAAGAAGAGAGCATGGGTATTTATAGGTGAGGGATGAGCCAGGTTGCCATCTTTAGGGCCTAGAGGTGTAGGGTGGAGATTGAGTGATGGAAAAAGGAAGGGGAAAGAATGGCCAAGATCGGATTTTTCTAGAATATTCTCCCTCTTCTTTGGCATCTTCCAGTTAAGCCATGGCTATGTTAAAAATGGTAAGCACTTATGCGGCCAGGATCAAGTACTAAAGATTTAGGAACAATTCAAGGTCCAAGATGATGGCATTTGTCCTTGGAATCTTTGTAGATTTTAGAAGCAAATTTCAAGGTAAGGGAAATGTCCAATTTGGTTGCCTTTGTAGAGAATGGCAACGATTTGGATGGTTGCGATTAACTGCAATCTCCATGTGATCGAACGAACGGGCGAGATCGGGTCTCCAAATATCCTGAAATCTTTGCAATGATATGGAATAAGATAGGATGGTTGAGATCAATTTCGATCGAAAGAATGGAGGAGATGATGCCTCCAAATCTATTAGAATCTTGTAAAAGATTTTTCAAATATTTTGAATGTAAAAATCGAAAAACGCGGTTTTCAGGAGATTTTGAAGTCCGATTTCGATAATTCTTTCGCCATTAAAATCGTTGATTTTTCCTCTTTCATTTAAGCCCAATGTTACCATAGAAATATTATTTTCAGAATTTTTGACCAATGCGAGCCGTCGGTTTTTAACAGCGAATCGTTTTTCCAACCGTTGATCAAATTGACGATTCGATTGATCCAACCAAGTTAATCAATTTTTGATGAATGATCCTAACCTTTGAAATATGAATTTTGACAACAATTAAAGTACTGAAAGCACTGTTGTTGATAAATTGGTTATATTATTTCGACGGCTCTCGTTCACCCACATTGATCCGTGATTTTTCACTGGGTTTTTGCTCAATTAAGTGACACAATGTTTAATCTGAATTTGAGATTAACCTTGATCGATCCTATTTTGACTAAATGATCACAAATTCTTAGTAAGGAAAGACACCCAGGTTAAGATCTGCCCTTGATCTAATGATTTACGGAAATCGGGTCTCGGAATGGAATCAGGTCCCGGGCTGTGAAGTGACCCTAGCTTATTTTGTCTTGATTGATGATCCGTAAAGTCAGATCGAGATATTAATGACCTAAAACATATAAATCCATGATAGAGGGGCTCTCACATGGATTTAACACACTAAATTCACCAATCAAGGTATTTTTTAATTTTTCGGATCTAATCATCTCACCAGGTACATCTCTTTATCATTTTGATTTTCAGAAAATTTGAGGATGCATACTTTACCAATGAAATTCCACGGATCAATATATTAGGTTATTGTTGGTTAAAGTGTAGCAAAATGAGGGTGTCTATAAGAACATCCCCTATTCTTAAAAAATTACCAAATTGTTCCAAATCTTGAGGTTCAAGAGACCTTAATATATCACTAAGGCGTCTGCTTTTTCCTTGGATATCTCCATCAGGTCCTCTCACCTCCTTAACGGTGGGATCGATATCCGGAACTAGAATTCCTTGATAATCAAGATTATCATTGTCCAAAGATGCTTCCCTCTCCTCCAAATCTGAAATAACCAACTGCTTTCCTCCTCCCATAGCCTCGTACGGGCACGCCTCTCTTTGTCTAGAATCTTGCTGAACATAAGAAGATCCAAAAGGGGCACATGAAGATCCATTTCACTGTTAGATTGAGAGGGGGCAGACAGAGAAGAGCAAGTCACCTCTTTTCTTTGTTGCACCCACTGCTTCTTAAGAGGGCTTAAGAGGGTTTCCGATGGAGTAGGTGATACCTTTCGAGCTAACCTTTCATTAAAAGAGATATCTTTCAAGAGGCTGAGGTCACCCTCCTCGAAAGAGAAGGGACCTTTAGGACTCCAAGATAAATCCTTTCAAACCATTGGAGGGGAATAAGACGACAAAGGAAATCTGGAGGCCGATTTCCTAAGCCTCTTTCTCATAAGGCAACATTTGAGATTTCTGTTCAACGTAGATAATCCGCGTCGAGTTGCTAGGACACGTGCATCTTTTTTAGATTTTCCAAAAGAAATACCTTTTTTGTCGTAGACCCTTCTCAAACAGCCCTTTACTCTCGATAAGGTGTTGAGATTTTAATTTTAAATAATTCCTTTCATGGGCCGAAATAAGATTACAGCTGTCCGCAACAACCTTTCTACCTGCTTTTCTTTTTTCGCCACAAAGCATTGCTTTTGAGGCTTTGTGCGTCCGCTTCCCTCCATCCCTAATCTCAAGTCCTCTCAAGGCAGCTTCCCTACTCTCTGACAAATTAGCCGACTCAAGTTCTGCATTCTTGGGATAAACGAGATCTAATTCAAAATTTGAACTAGGCCCCGCCAACGGCTCCCTGACATCATCGGAGTTCTGAACACAACTCACGACGACCTTTCCCAGCACTGCCTCCATCGTCGGTGAGTCCTTTTCAGTGGATTGGGATTCGAAACCGACAGAAAGAAATGAATTGTCTTTACTGCTAAATTCTCCCACTATCGACATCGCCAGACTATTTATACATCCTTTAGAAACCATCTTCACTCCCACCGAATAAACAAAGGAATCAATTCTTACATTCAGGGAAAAGGGAATGGACTTCCAGAGGGATGTCAAGATTAAAGCAAAAGCGTAAGTCAAACAATAGTCATGGTTGCCATAGCATTCCGTTTGAATAACCTGACCCAAATGATTCCCAAGGATCTCCACAGTTGTAGTGGCCCACGCATGGAGGGGAATATCGTAAAATCTAACCCTGATAGTTCTGGCGCCAGTATTATATGCCAGGAACCAAGGATTCAGGGAAGAAAGATATTCACCCAGTGCATCTACACCCCGCCTAAGAATAGAAGTAGCCTGACGCTCTGATTCAAAGCTAAATAAAACATACATGGCATTAATAGAGAAAGGGTTTGGTAGATCCTGAAGGTTCCATTGTTTTTTCGCCCATTCCCACACATCTTCAAGCATCCAAGGCCCCAATTTAAGGCTGCCAATAAGGCAGCACTTCAAATATCCTTTTCTTTCCTCTGTTAATCAATTTGGGATATCAATTGCGAAGTCACCGCTGGTGGCAGCCCCAGTCGTGGATTTCTTAAGCCTTCATACCAGATTAGGATTATTGTTACTTTTTGGATCACCCTCTTTATTTCTCTGAATCGAGCATTTTCTAGAGATAGATTGGGTTCCAAAGTTCCGGTAGCTGCATTTTGGACACATCCAATCACTAGCATTTGCCGTCATCCGTCTATTAGATTCAGTAGGTCGACGACCCGGGGTGCTTCTAGCCCCAAACTCCAACTGTCTCCCCCTCGTGTCTCTGTCGTCAATGCTTCCCAGGGATCCCGTATGGGATCTTGGACCGGCCCAATTCGGTCTAACCGCATTAATCTCTTGGCCATAAGAGAATAGCAATCTCCGGCAGCAGGGGTTGGAGATCCCCAGGGAATCAAAAATTTCCAAAACTGAGTAACCTCCATCAAGACAAGAGAGAAATAAACCTGACAATCTCTCAAGATTGAGACCACACGAGCAGAAAAAACGATTCCAATGGAGGATCAGTTTCAATAAATCTCCGAGGGCCGAGGCAATGGCTTCTAAAAATATCTCTAATGGTCATCTCTCTCTCTCTGAAAATGCCCTTCTCTACCTATTTTCTCTACCCATTCTTTGGTTTTTTTGTTTCCTAATCATCTAATTTTACACTTCTCTAATTGGCCGTTGAGAGCATTTTTGGAATTGTAATAGCTTTCAACAGCTAATTAGGGAAGTGTAAAACAAGGCGATTCATTCCATTATTAAAACATGGTCGGGCGGATATAAGTTTTCTTTTATTTTGATTCCCTTATTGGTACCCAGTGACGTGTTATTGGGTTAGGGTTTGTTGGATTTCTGCAATTCAGAACATTTAGTATTTCACTTGATGGGTTTTTTATTTAGTTTATAATTTCTGTAATGATCCTATTTAAAGTTTTGATTCAATGTATCAATGATTTATTTCCTAAATATTTAGGAATTTGTGATTTTCTGTCTTTCAGGAGTTAAGACTTAGTATGCAGTTGTTTGCTGGGATTTAATTATTTTTTACTCTATTCGTTTGTGACATGCTGGAAGGGCCTGCATTGTTGCAGGATTTGAAAAAGGAACCGATCGTGATTTTGAACCTATTCGTATATTAAAAAGGGCTGAAAGGCTTACTAATAGTGCAAAGATCTACTGATCGTCTCATGTCCAACCAAGCGTACTATCTATCTGTGGGTTTCCACAAGAACATTTATTGTGGTTATCTCCTCCACGCTAAGTGGAGGAAGCGGGGATTGAATTGATTATAGAAGTATGAGTTTAATTAGTCGATTTATTAGTACGTGAGCAACAAAAAATATTATCTGGATGAGTGAATGAATCGATTGACCAATCTCAATTTTATATATATATATATATATATATATATATATATATATATATAATGTAACTAAAGTATGCCCTTTGTAAAGGATTCTGACACTTGCACCTGACTGGTATTTTTTCATTTTAGAGTATAGCATAAGACTCTTAACAGTTTTATTATTTGGAAAGGTTTGGCGAATAGCTATCAAATTTGTGATTGACCACGAGAGTGGTTGCTCCTAGGGCTGAACTCGAGCCGGGTTTTACCCGACCCGCATCGACCCGACCCGAAAAAAACCTAGGTTGGGTTCAGGTTTCATGGGTTTCGGGTCGAGCCGGGTTGAGCATTCAAAAGCCCGCATGAATCTCGGGTCGAGCCGGGTTTGAAGGGGCCCGACCCGACCCGACCCCAGTTACATAAGTTATAGTATGTACATTTTTTTCTATTGTTAGTTAAAAGTTAAAAGTGAAAACCCACGCACCCACTGTTATTGTATGTGAGTGTAATTTCTAATTCTATGAGTTGAGTTGATTCAAGTGTTTGATTCAGCATTGTTTGATTGTAATTACAACATTGTTTGATTACAACATGGTTTGATTCAAGTGCAATGTGAGTGTAATTACATCATTGTTTGATTCAAGTGTAATGTGAGTGTAATTTCTGCTTCTGTGAGTTGAGTTGCCTTGCCAAACAAGAATTTTTCTTAAAAAATTGCGTCAACGTGAAAAAACCCGACCCGACCCGAGATTTATCATGGGTAGGGCCAGGTTTGGGAATCTTGGGTTTTCCGAAAAAAAACCCGACCCGATCCAACCCGAGATATTTCTCGGGTAGGGTTGGGTTCTCCAAAACCCGACCTGCCCGACCCGAGTTGCAGCCCTAGTTGCTCCATAGCTTGAACAATGAAGCTAGACACTACAAGAAAGCCCCTCATTGCCACAACAAATAGATTGTCTCTACCATAGGTAATTATCAATGCTTGAGACGGTTTATATTGCCATCACTGTTTCTAATAATTTTTCCATGGTTATAAATAACCATCACTGTTTATGTTCCTTCACCGATGATAATATAATATCTTTCATCATAGGTGAATTTAATCATTTAGTTGAAATTTTTATTAAAATGTTTAGCGACAGAATTTTTTATTGCTGCCTGTTGCCCGCCAGTCCGCCACTGAAGTCTTTTCCATTGAAAATTCCACAACGATAGGTGGAGACATAAAATTTTCCATCATCTGCATGATATATTCGTGACAACTATTTATATCCATTTTCCGGGCATGCTCGAGCCTCAAGAAGTTGAAAGTTTCATACAATTATTAAATCTAAATAAGATCATTTTTATAACTAAGAGGAATGATAGATGCAAGGGCTCTCTTTATGCAAGGGCTAAGTAAGGGCCTTGAATAGATCCACATTGGGTTAGGTTCAACCGAATTCAGTTTCTCAACCGCTAAGTAAGGGCCTTGAATAGATCCACGTCATTAAGTTCAACCGAATTCAGTTTCTCGACCGACTTTAAAAATGACGTGGATCTATTCAAGGGCCCTTCTCTAACCCATCCATAAAGAGGGCCCTTGCATTTATCATTCCTCCTTTACTATATATGGTTTTCTTTCTCTTCTTTTTCTATCCTATCCCTACCTCCCCCTCTGTTTCTCTCCCTTTTTACACCTTCTCATCAGATCATGGAAGGAAAATAACATGAATTAGGAAAGTTATTTTTGACATTTCAAAAAGTAAGACTTTTAAAATTAAACTAACAATAGAAAAATATGGGGTGAAACAACTGGAGATGGATGTTGGTAATATCATTCTCCTTCTGGTTTTAATTAGAAGTTTTTTGCAGTTTTATTGCCACATAGAGTTATGCGTGGAGAAGGGTGAAAATAACAAAACCAGAAGTCATCCCTATTGCATGCATGGAAAGATACTTTGTACGTGGCTATTAATTAGGTGAAAAACAAGTACCCCATGACAATTTGTTAAAGAATAAGCTTGATGTTTATGAGGAAAAATTGCATTTATGTGAATGATATTATAAATATCAAACACTTCTTCTATAGAAGTCTAACTTAAACTATTCAATTCTTTCTTCATTGCTAATCTCTCAGAGATGAACATTGATTTTTTAACTCTTTTGTGGTAATGTAAATAAAATCTTTTCTGTATGTTTAATTATCTTTCTTTATTGTTTGAATTTTACCTAATGTTTGTTTCCATTCATTTGATTTCTATTTAAGGATAATTACGCTTGGAAATTACAATTGGAGAACTGAGACATTGGAGGAAACTAAGGTGAAGTACAAAAATATGTGTCTTCTCAACCCCGATGAATATAAGGAGGAAATTGAGCCCGAAATAGTACCGGCACCATTACCGGTTCTTCCCGGTAGCAAGAAACAGCTCCTATTCGCAATGCACAAGGTCAGCCACAATCCAGAATCAACACATACATATTATTTGTGTTTTACCTATCTGTTGGGATTATTACCTACTGGTTGAGTGCCAAAAACTTCGATGTGGAAAAGAAGACCAATGTTTTTGTTGATTGACTATATTACTGCATTGTCACGATGTGTACGGTTGGCTATTGAGACATCTTCCCAAAGACCAAGGGCATGGAGTGTTTTGTGTGTGTTTTTGGGTCATTAGGGTAAATATTGATGCAGCAACTGATGAATGTGGTGAGATATAAGTTAAGGTACATTTTTTACGTTGAGGAGCCGAGTATCACACTATGGAAGAAGGCTGTTTATGTTATCGTGGCTGTACTTTTTTGTATTGTCATTGGTTCCTTCCTTCTTCATTTTGTTGAGAAATTAAGCAGGATGGATTCAATTTACGTCTCGATAATGTCCATTACAACTGTTGGATATGGAGACAAGGTATTCAGCACATTGACCGGCCGTTTATTTGCCTCTTTTTGGCTTGTGATATCTACCACAACCGATCAGCAGCATTATCCAATGAAGTTGATTTTTGGTGCACACCCCATCCATGATGGGGCCTTTCAAATGAATGCTTAGGATCACCCCAACAATGTGGCCCCACCCTTGTTTTATGCTAGCGTTAGCAGAAACACTTTCCTCAGAAACACTATATATATATATATATATATATATATATATATATATATATATATATATATATATATATATATGAGGAAAGTGTCTCTAGTCTCTCCCCTAGATAAGCTTATCTACTCCTCCCTTTAAAAAAACACAGTGGGCCCATGCTGTTTGGATGATCCAAAGCATTCATTTGATAGGTCCTAACATAGATAGGGTGTGCCCAAAAAATCAGCACCAAAGGGTCATCCTAGAACTTCGTTTTGTGGTGCCTTGTGGTACCCATTTTGGACACATATAAACGTCCACGTTTAAATGCGTCCATTTTGGACACGGTGTGCCCAACAAAATGAAGTTCTAGGATGACCCTTTGGTGCTGATTTTTTGGGCACACCCTATCTATGTTAGGACCTATCAAATGAATGCTTTGGATCATCCAAACAGCGTGGGCCCACTGTGTTTTTTTAAAGGGAGGAGTAGATAAGCTTATCTAGGGGAGAGACTAGAAACACTTTCCTCTATATATATATATATATATATATATATATATAGAGAGAGAGAGAGAGAGAGAGGAAACTTAAGCTCACCAAACTTATGGTGAGCTAGCTTGCCCAATCACATGGGTCCCACATTTTGGGGAGTGATCCAAACCATTCATTTGTAAGGCCTTATCATAGATAGGGGGTGTAACAAAAATCAGCTCCATAGGATCATCCTAACCCCTCCATTTGTGGAGGACAAAAATGGGGCAGATTTGTGTCTGTCCATTTTTGTCCTCCACAAATGGAGGGGTTAGGATGATCCTATGGAGCTGATTTTTGGTACACCCCCCATCTATGTAAGGGACTTTCAAATGAATGCTTTGGATCATCCTAACAAAGTGGGCCCCCATGTGATTGGGCAAGCTAGCTCACCATAAGTTTGGTGAGCTTAAGCTCACCAACAGTTTCCTCATATATATATATATATATGAGAATAGTGTTTAAGCTTATCTTGACCCACAAGAGCTCAGAAACAGGTGTGGGCCCACATTGTTGGGGGATCCAAAGCATTCATTTGGAAGCCCCTATCATGGATAGGGTGTCCACAAAAAATCAGCTCCATTGAATCATCCTAACCCTTCCATTTGTGGAGGGAATATGGGGCAGATTTGTGGAGAAACAATATCTGTCCATTTTCCCTCCACAAATGGAAGGGTTAGGATGATCCCACGGACCTGATTTTTGGTACACACCCTACCCATGATAGAGCCTTTTAAATGAATGCTTTGAAACCCCCAAAAAACATGGGCTCACATGATTTTTTGACCTCAGAAATACTATCCTCTCTCTCTCTCTGTATATATATATATATATATATATATATATATATATATATATATATATATATATATATTGAATACCCACTTGACCACTACCTCTAAAACTCTTACCCAAGCCAATCTAGATAATCCTTATCTCTAAGATTCCTGTCAATACTAAAGAAGCAGAGAGAAAATCCCACAGGCTATAAAAATATAAACCAATTATTCTACCCTAAGTGCCTGAATGTGCCTTGACCGATCGAGTAGCAGGGTTCTGAACGACGAGATGTGGAGGCATCTACCTCTCACCAAATTCGCCACCCATATCACCATCTCGCTGTTCTTCGAGCGAATTCACAAGATTCAAAGCTTCGGACAGCTAAGATTTCAAAAGGGTATATGGGTGGAGACATGGTTGAACCACAAAGAGATTTGGAGGTCTATTTGGATCTCTGTTGAGTATGAATTTGTCATTATCTTCGTCGGTTTCTTCATTTTTCTGCCGAGAAGAATGAGAGAAAGGGGAAAAAAGTAGAGTACTTGCTAGAGGTGTGGGGTTTGAAGAGATTGAGGATGGTGGGTTGATGGGAATTTTGAAGAAGGGTTGATTTGGGTGTGAGGGAGAGGGAGAGATGGAGAGAAGGGTTTGGGGGAGAGATTTGAGGGGAGATCGTAACAAAGAGAGGGCTCTAAACATTGCTATTTAGTGTGTTGCATTGGGAAACTAAGGAGGGATGAATGAAAATAATTTGAAGGGAGGGAGACTGATTCGGTGGAGAGGGGATTTGTGTTACGTATCCAGATTGGTATGGAAGATTTCCTTGATTTCCTTTTTTTTAGTTTTCTTTTTTTTTTATTTCTTGCTATAGCTAGAATATTCCCTTTTATGTTAGTTTCCTTTATCTTTGTCTTGTTTCCTAAGCATCCCTTAGGATTTGGTAAGGGTTGATTGTTTCCCAAGTTGTCACGACCCAAACCGAGTTCCAGTCTAGGTATATAATAGTGCCGCATATTCATCAAGCCACGAATATGTAAGGCATTCGAAGAACCCTGCAATAAAACAGAGCAACTAAAAATAGTGACTGATTAATCCCTAATTATAGATCATTGACACCAAACAAATGGAGAAGAGAGGAGGAAACACAAGTGGAAACTAAGATGAAACAGCCCGCACCCAAAGGAATCCACCCAAGGGATAAGAGCAAATAAGACAAGAAGAAATCCTTCTTCTTCACAAGCCAAAGGCTAAACTTGATTCAAATCATCTGCAAAATTCTCTTATCTACAGCCCAAATAAACATTTAAGTAGGCATGGAACAACCCTCCAACCATAGGTGAACTTCCAAAGGCTTGAACAACATTTCCTATCTTGACAACACAAGTTTCAAGAAAGAAGGGAGAGGAAAACTAAACTTTCTTTGACTAATACTTAAGGCTATCTTACTAAACGTAATGGGAGTCTTTGGGACTTAATAAAGCATAAATATAATATTAAAAATAACTTAAATCATAGCAAAAAACGTTTGAAATAATGGGCTGGATAGCAGGCAAAAAGAAACCCCAAACTGCTGAAATTCATTTGTTGCAGTCAGCTTAAACACTTCCTAGAAAAATGGCCATAACTCCCTCCACAGAACTCCAATATGGCTTGCTATTTTTAAAGGTGTGAGTAATTTCAGTTTTAACCCAAAAGATGACCCAAAATCATGGACCGCAACTGTTTTTGGACCTTTAAGTTTGGGGCCTAAGCTTGGTGGGCCTAGTGGGCTCTGTTTGAGGATCCATCTGAGATAGCTCCGGCATCAATCATCTACATGTCATAGTTATCAAAGCGGAAACTAAAATCTCCTTGTCCGAATCGACTACATCAATTAACTAAAGGAAATAAAATAGCTAGAGGTCTTATTCCTACTTCTACTGTCTCAAATAAACTGAGTAATGTAAAATCTCCTAAACTTGTGCCCTTGCTCACTCCCAAAGGATGCAAAATTAAAGGATCCTATTGTCCATCACCTGTAATATAGAATCCGTGGAATGAACTAACGCCCTATGAAATAGACAAGTCTACACTAAATAAATGAATACAATAATACTATCAGAAATAACCGAATAGTGGCACACAATGCGATAACTATAACTGGCATAGCAACTCTAGCTATGGTGAGCTTAAGCTCACCAAACTTATGGTGAGGAAAGTGTTGGTGAGCTTAAGCGCCCAATCACATTGGGGCCTACTTTGTTAGGATGATCCAAAGCATTCATTTGAAAGGCCCTTACATAGATGGGGTGTGTACCAAAAATGAGCTCCATAGGATCATCCTAACCCCTCCATTTGTGGAGGACAAAAATGGGCAGATTTGTGGACAAATAATGTCTGTCCATTTTGACCTCCACAAATGGATGGGTTAGGATGATCCTATGGAGCTCATTTTTGGTACACACCCCATCTATGTAAGGGCCTTTCAAATGAATGCTTTGGATCATCCTAACAAAGTAGGCCCCAATGTGATTGGGCGCTTAAGCTCACCAACACTTTCCTCATATACATATGAGGAAAGTGTTGGTGAGCTTAAGTGCCCCAATCACATGGGTCCCACATTTTCTGTGGTGATCCAAACCATTCATTTGCAAGGCCCTATCATAGATAGGGTGTGTACCAAAAATTAGCTCCATATGATCATCCTAACCCATCCATTTGTGGAGGTCAAAATGGACAGACATTATTTGTCCACAAATCTGCTTATATGAGCTTGAGGGCCCAAACACATGTGGGCCCACATTGTTAGGATGATCCAAAGCATTCATTTGAAAGGCCCTTACATAGATAGGGTGTGTACAAAAAATCAGCTCCATAGGATCATCCTAACCCATCCAAAAGTAGAGGGCAAAATAGACAGACACCGTTTGCCACAAATCTGCCCATTTTTGCCCTCTGCTTTTGGAGGAGTTAGGATGATCCAATGGAGCTGATTTTTGGTACACACCCTATCTATGATGGGGCCTTGCAAATGAATGGTTTGGATCACCACAAAAAATGTGGGACCCATGTGTTTGGGCCCTCAAGCTCATATAAGCTATATGAGCTTCAAGCTCACAATCATTTTCCTCATATATATATATATATATATATATATCCCGTTATTTTCTCTCTCCTTTAGCAAAGCAGTTTTAATATATTCCTTGCCCACTACAAAACCAAAGCATTTTGAGCTCGGGTTGTGTTAGTTTCTTTCCTCATCTTGATGTAGGACCAGGAAGAGATAAAAGAAATAGGAGAAAGAGAAGAGAATCAGAAGAGGAGAAGAAGATATGATGAAGAATAGACGAGAAAAAGAAGACAGAAGAAGAAGAGGAAGAGGAGAACTGGAAGTAGAAGAAAAGAATTAGTGGGGCAATCAATTAATCATCAAAACTTTCCATTCCTAATACAATGAGGCCTATATATATGACTTCTTACCAAGGAAGGGGTGTATTTGTCGTCCTTTGAACAATACGACTTCTTACGGCCGTGATTTTTTCTCCTCATTGTTCTTTACTTTCTATTTTCCGTTCGTTCTTGCATCTTGACCATCTCGGTCTTTTTTCTTAATGAATCTCTTGTCCATTAAAAAAAATGAGGTATATATATATATATATATATATATATATATATATGCAATGGGATGGAAATAAAATCCTAGAAACTAAATAACATGAAAAACTAAAACATGTAAATAAATAATAATGGGCAAATATGCCTATTATTGGGGCCTACTATCTGCATCACATCTTCTTTTTGCTTTTTGTTCCACATTCTAGCTTTTTATAATAAGATTTGGAATGCTACAACCACTTTTGAAAATAGGTCCCTCTTCTGCAGCCGTTGGTTTGTTTATCTCCTAAATGTATGTATGTATGTATACAAGTGCAAATATATACATATAGATGTGGGTAATGCTGGAGTATGTAAATTTCATCCAATTATAAAGCGGGATGAGACAGTTTCCATCACTATAAACACTTTGCTGAGAACAAGTGGCGGTCACCCACCTCCCTTCGGTTCATTAACGTGGCGGATCCTGGCTTAAGTATCAATAGGGTGACGGCGAGGCCGTGCTTATTTCCGATCGAGAAGCAAAGAAAGATTTTACATATGCTGAGGGAGCAAGGTAAAGTTAGTGCTACACTATTGCTGGGGATCAAGAAAAGTGTGGAGAAATGGTACCAGAATGAGGCATATGGCTACGCGTGGGTGATGTGATTTGGGAATTTTAAAAAGAAGAACGTTGTTTGTCAGGTGATGGAGGGGCATATTACAGATGTGATGATTCAATTTCAAGATAAGCTGGGCTATGCTTATGAGTTAATATAGAGCTCCCTGTTATATGGAGAGAGTTTCCCAAACAGATGAGTAATTCAATATTTTCATTTATTTGTAAGGGAAAAGGTTTCTAAAGTATCGGAAGGAAGACTTCAGAAACCTTCCGTAGGATGATCCCAACCCTCTGTTCTTACGAGTCTTCTTTTTTTTGAAAAGGGCAACATAATATATGTAAAAACAGAACCGAGGTGGTCCTGAAGGAACAAAGATAATACAAAGATAGCAGTACAATAATTCAAGGAGGTAGATAGTCAAAGCACTCAAACGCGGCCCGAAAGACTCCTTTCTTGGCAAGGGTGTCTGCTTCCGCATTGGCTGATCTCCTGACATGGCGAAAAACTATTGAGGAGCCCTTAGCTCTGTCCTCTATTTCCTCTAAGAGAGGCAAAAATCGCCAAGGGGGAGAAGCGTTACCCGAAAGCCAGCGAATAACATTTAAGGAATCCCCTTCGACGATAATTTTGTCGCACTCTAGACGAGGCATCGAGAGAAGCCCGCTATGAACGGCTCGAACCTCTGCCTCGTTCGAGTCTGCCACTCCGATAGGCCCCGAGTAGGCCCAGAGGACTTCCCCTTTGTGGTTTCTACATAACCCCCCTACTCCTGCCATTCCTGGATTGCCGATAGACGATCCGTCAAAGTTAAGTTTCAGGGACCCCGGAGGAGGAGGAATCCAGGAGGGGAGGATTTTCACTTTGGTAGCCGATTCCAAGCATATGATTGACCATCCTTCCCAGAGGTCGAAAGCTGAAACAAAACGAAACAGGGGAAGGCTTCGAGCCCAGGATATGACCGCAGCTATCAACTGAATATAAATCCAATAGGGAGATCTAGCCTTCCCTTCAAAGATACGAGCATTCCTCTCTTTCCACAAGAACCACCATGAGGCCAGGAGACACATCTTCCACAGCGTTCTGCCTTTCCTTTTCCAAGGAGTCCAGGCCCAACTCTGAATGAATTCAGCCATAGAGTTGGAGGGGACCCAACTGATTCCAAAACGAGAAAAAATAAGACCCCAAATATGGCGAGCGACCTTACAGTGTATGAAAAGGTGGTCAATGGATTCCTCAGCGGATAAACATAGAGGACAGTGATCTACCAACCACATTCCTCGTTTCCTCAAAAAATCCATAGTTTGAATGCGGCCCCAGCTAACCGACCACCCAAAGAAAGCAACTCTCGGAGGGCAAGATTGTCTCCAAACCGAGGAGGACAAATGCTCCACTAAAGAAGGGATCAGATGGTTATAAAAAGATTTGACTGAAAATATCCCCGAAGGATTCTAAATCCAAATCCGACGATCTACGCCCGAAGACTTGATGAAGCAAGAATCCAATAAGGAGAGGAGGGCGCTGTAAGAGTTTAACTCCCTAACAAAGAAGTCTCTGCGAAACTTAGGAGACCAAGCCACCTTCCCATGTTCCCTTGCAAAGCATTCCGATACCCAGGCCTCTTTCTGAGATGAAACGATGAATAAGTCAGGAAACATCACTTGAAGAGGAACGTCCGAACACCAAGGATCCTGCCAGAACCGAATCCGATCCCCCCTATATACTCTGAATCGGACGCCAGGAGCAAATAACGACTTCAACTTCAAGATGTCCCTCCAAACCGTGAGACCTTTGAGTTTAAAATTATCAACAGAGTCCCAATGCCCATGATCTGAACCATACTTACTTCCAATGACCCGGACCCACAAAGAGGATTGTTCTTCGCCAAATCTCCACAGCCACTTGCCCATAAGGGCCTCTGTTCTTACGAGTCTTACGGCTTCTTCGCTTTTTCTTCAGAAAATCTTGCGGCCTTTTATCTGCTCATCCTTCTGGACGGAGATAATCCAAGAGGATGAATGGAAAGTGGAAGCGGTTTTCAATTTATTTGGGCGGGAGACCGGACATACAAGAAGATTGGAGAAAGAAAGTGCTAAGGAAAAAGAAAGAGTTGGCCTTATGGAGATGCCGATTCTCCTAAATCACTGGTTGTGTTGGCCGTAAAAAAAAATTAAGGGAGCTTGGGATTCAGCTTCTATTTCGTTAAATAAACAAGTACCCGGTTCAATATAATGGGGAGATGCGATTTTTACCAAAGTGAAGGCCCAACAGATTCTGAGAGTTGACTCTCCGTGGGAAGACCACCATCTGTTTGTTGTTTTAGGTAGAAGGGATTTCCTGCCGCACCTAAACCAAATATGGATTGAAATCCAATATGAGAAGGAAGGGAGCTCTGATTTTTCGTGGAAGGGGTAGAGGGGGACGAGCCTCAGTTTTTTAGTCCAAGAGGATGAGCAGATGAAAATGCTGCAAGTTTTCTGAAGAAAAAACGAAGAAGTCGTAAGACTCGTAACAACAGAGGGTTGGGATCATCCTATGGAAGGTTTCTTAGGTTTCTGAGCGATTCCTCAAAAATCTTTTCCCTTTCAAATAAACGAAAATTTTGAATCACTTACCTGTTTAGGCAACTCTCCATATAACGGGGAGTTCTGTATTCCTCTCAAATGCATGCCCAGCTTATCTTGAAACTGAATCACCATATCTGTAATATGGCCCTCCATCACCTTACATATTGTCACGCCCCGAACCCAGAATTCGAGGTAAGGCGCACGTGACAGCTGCCACATGCCCATAGGGTCACCCCCACAAGCATGCAAGGCTTCTTCACAACCAACTATTCTCAATATTTAGAGCGACTAATAAAAGCGGAAATTTTAGTCTCAATTAAAGCTCAAACGAAATACATATATAGGTCAAAAAGTCTAAATCCACAATAAAATAACAAACGCTTCTAAACTGGAAATAATGAAAGAAAGCAAGAAATGTCTTAGGTTCCAATCCAAGTGCCTGAACTCAGCAAGTCTATTGCCGCTCCTCGGTATCTGAAATTTGTTAAACCACATAATGAGCTAACAGCCCAGCCGGTTTTCCAAATTCAAGCCAGCTAATAGGAAAACGAAAACAATGCTGGTGCGGAAAAGAAGTAACATGCCATAGAAATTTAGTCAATGCAGTAATTGATAAGAAGCAAGAAAATCATTTCTACATAAGCTATATAAGAAAAATACATGCTTTTACAAAAACGGTTCCAACCACTCGGTTATTCAGTTTTCCACTTTGGAAACAATGACAAGAATATATATTTTCAACCAATTGGTTTTGCATCTTTCCACTTGCAAATCAAATACTTAACAGTCTTCTCTGTGGCCAATTTCCAACCTTATTGGCAAGTAGCATACCCAAGGCGAACACTCGTTCGCAGGACTCACAGGTCCTAAAGCGCGCAATGTAATATTATCAATAGCCAGAGGACTCCCTACTGGCCGCCCGAGATCAGCCTTACGGGCAGATAAAATTTGACCGGTCAACGTGATCACGTCCAGTGTACTCACCCACTGGCAAGTTGGGCACTAGATCCCCACCAGAGATCAACCTTACTGGCGGAATCCATTCCATACCAAGACTGTATACAAATATAGAGAAAAGCAATTTAATGTCTGCAATTCCATGCCATAAATTTTGTAGACGTTTCAAACCATTGGAACCATGTCATAAATAGAATGCTTTTCAATAGTGTTTCATGAATTTGAGTTTCCAAAATCATGTTAGTCACAAAGCTCTTTTTTTTGTATAAATAAGAAAGCATGTTAAAACTAAAGCATTTCATGAATAATGGCAATTCAACTATTTAGTATGACCTACTAAAAGATATCAGTGAGAAACCTTTCCAAAACAAGTTCCATATAATGGACTATAATAAAAGCTTGCAACAAATCTAAGTATATGAAATATACGTAATACACCGACATAGGGTAGGATCACCTACCTTAAGCGCTACTCCAAGAATTTCCTTTAGCGAAGCACCCAGTTTCAAACTCGCGGAGGCACATATAGCTTGAGGGGGGCCATGGCCCCCCATGACTTGCAAAATTCCTTTATATGGTGCATGGCTACACATGCATGCCAAGCTAGTTTAGTGGCCATGGCCCCCCCAATGACAAATGCAGACAAGTGTAAATTAATTTGGCCCCCCCAACCGTAAATTCCTGGCTCCGCCCCTGTATAAAACTATCAAGAAATGCAACTTTTATAAGTTGTTTGCAGATTTCTTGAATCCGCACGATGAGGGCAGCAGACGCTTCCAATGGCTAAAAATATAAAAATCTACTTGAGACAAGAGTTGCAAGGTAAGGCTCATCAGTTTCTAAACCTTGGAAGGAAGCTTCAAGTGGCAAAAGAAATCCATTGCAAGTCTGGGGTAGAAGTAGATATCATAAGGCTTCTGTGCATTTTGAAACTCACGACCCTTCTCACCTTCTATATGATTTCCGTCAAGATTTTAGTGATTTTCGTTCATGTATAGAGGCACCCTCTTTCCTAGAAAGTAATTCAAATCAATTAGGCAGTTACCATTACATTTAGTGTCTTACTTTATTAAGAATAGAATCCTAATTAAATAGAGAATTAAAGACATTCAATTAGCCTATGAAGCAGCTCCTTTCTAAAGATATGATAACCCAATATTTCCCCCCATAGGAACTGTCCAAAACGATGTGGCTCACATGCCTTTTTCGTTGCAAGCAATATTTTGAAACAAGGAATTATTGACCGTCCCTTTTCCTTTTTGAATATGTAGATGCTACCTTATTCTCTACTAGCTGAAAATCCATAGGAGGAAACCTACCAAGATTGAATCTTGAAATGATAGAGCTTCCTAATACATCCTACCCACTAGTGGAAGATTCTATTCAAAGCCAAATTTAACTTTAGTGATGGTGTTATATACGGTCAACCTTATTGTGCTTTCCAAAATGAGCAGCCTTTTAAAGGTGTTTAAATGGACTTTACTCCATTGATGAGAATAGCACCCTTTACCATTTTCAATAAAATTAATCTTAAGTTCATTTGGTATTAACGCCCATTTCAAAGAAAATTTACAAGCTTCATTTTGGTAACGACACTCATTTCTAAGCATTGATTTTTGGTAATGACACCCATTTCAAGAAGTAAAAACAAGTTCAAGCATTGGGCTGGGTGTTGCACATACAACCTTCCTCTTTTTAAAATTTCCAAATCTCATCACCCACGCGTAGGCATATCCCTCATTGTGGTACCATTTCTCCACTCGTTCCTTGATCCTCAGCAATAGTGTAGCACTGACTTTACCTTTCTCCCTCAGCATCTGTATAACCTCCCTTTGCTCCTCGATCGAAAATAAGCACGGCCTCGCCATTGCCCTCTCGATACTCATGTCAGGATCCGGCATGTTAATGAACTGGAGGGAGGTGGGTGAACGCCACTTGTTTTCAGTAAAGTATATGGTGGTGGAAACTGTCTTATACCGCTTTATAATTGTGATGAAATTTACATACTCCAACATTACCCATGTCTTATGTGCATGTTGCTTCTCTTTAATCAGCGTCAGTGGGCAAACGGTGCCTATTTTAAATGAGAGAAACTTAAAGATGTGGTGGTCGGTGCCGACGAATTTGCTAAGTCAGACGTCGTATAATCTGATTTCTGAAATTTTGTGGCACAAATCCACGTCTTTCTCTTTGGCGATTACGAACATTGAGAATCCTCTCCACCAGCCGGTCCGCTATTTCCATCCCCATTTCATTTATTACAACCATCTCCACCAGTGAACTGGGTTTTCAAAGGATTTAGGATATGGTGAGAGCAGGTTTCTCCTCCATGGGACAAATGTGGCAGCAGGTAAGGTGAGGGAGATAATCCAAGAGGATGAAAGGAAAGAGGAAGTGGTTATTAATTTATTAGGACGAGAGACCGGACATACACGAAGATTGGAGAAAGAAAGAGCCATGGAAAAACAGAGAGTTGGGCTTATGGAGATGCCTATTCACCTACATCACTGGTTGTGTTGGCTGTATAACAACTTCGAGGGTGCTTGGGATTTAGGTTCTATTTCGTTCAATAAACAAGTACCCAATTCAATATAATGGGGAGATGCGATTTTTACCAAAGTGAAGGCCGAACCGTTTCTGAGAATTGACTCTTCGTAGGAAGACCACCATCTGTTTGTTGGTTTATGGTAGAAGGGACTTCCTCTCACACGTAAGCCAAATATGGATTGAAATCGAATAGGAGAAGGAAGGGAGCTCTTGTTTTCGTGAAAGGGGTGGAAGGGGACGAGCCCCATTTTTTCGTCCAAGAGGATGAGCAGATGAATGCGCCGCAATTTTTTCTGTTGAAAATGCGAAGAAGCTATAAGACTCGTAAGAACAGTCGGTTGGGATCATACTACAGAAGTGAGTTTTGGGGCACAACATTTTTACGTTGTGGCCCATGAAATGGACGGTTTGATGAGATTTTAACTTATATAATTTGGGAAAGTGTGATTTGGCTACTAATTTTAAAAACACATAAAATCTCAAAAGATATTACCCATTTTTCAAATGGAGATTTTATATGGTGTAAGCCCTTATATTCCCTTATTTTTCAAAAAGTACGGGATGGACCACGTCATAGGATGATCCAAACCGTACATGTGGTGGAATACAGCGTAAATAGGTTGTGCCCCAATATTCATTTCCCTATGATGAGCCTAGCCCTCCGATCTATAGAGTTTTCTATGATAGATCGGAAGGCTAGGATCATCCTATGGAAATGAGCTTTGGGGCACAACCTATTTACGATGTATTCCACCACATGGACGGTTTGGATCATCCTATGATGTGGTCCGTCCGGTAATTTTTGAAAAATAAGGGGCTATAAGGGCTTACACCATATAAAATCTCAAATGGAACTAAGTTGATTAATCCAATGCAAACCCTTTATTAAATTGGAAAATTTACCAAAAGTCGCTTTCCCTAAAGTATATCAGCCAAAAAATGCTAAATTTTGGACAATTATCAGTATTTTGCGTAAATGAATTTTATTTTTCATTTACCTATTCTACTCCTTTCTAAGCAATATTAAAGACCTCAAATATAAAATAAATCAATATTAAAAAAACAGAAAAGCTTTTGATTAACTACAATAGATGTTAAAATGATGATAGCATCCTAACTGAACAGTTATGATATACTTTGTTATCACCTACTTATTGTCGAAATGGTTTGGATCATTCATGAGCTTCGGTCCACGATATAAATGTCATATCTTAATACTTACTGGCCTGATACAATAGATCATGCTTAAGTAGAGTGAAAGAGGTAGAAAAAAATTCAAAGCTATTTTGGTCACATGAGTGATGATTCTAGTATTTATCCAAAATGTAGAACTTTTTGTTGTTAAACTTTAGTAAGGAAGATTCTTTTATTTTTTTAATTAAATTTAACTTTTTAAAATGTAAGTACGCATAAAAAGTGGTTGTTATATATATTGTGTGTGTATGTGTGTGTGTGAGAGAGAGAGTAAAGTTTTGTTTCAATTAAAATGAAAATGTCACGGATGGTATTCTCTTAAAATTTGGACAAAATGAGTTAAAAATGGAATTTTAAGTAAAATAAGCAACTCTAATAAATGTGAGGAATTTTCGTGTGGATTCATTTTTTGAGTGTTCTTGTAATTATCATGTTTTGGAAATAAAATTGAAATTTTGGAATTTTCACAATAAAATGGTGCGAAAAATGTTAAAAATCCAAAGGAAACTCTTTTTAAGATGAAAAATGAGAAAAAATATCATATCAAATAAAAAAAATTTAAAATTTATTTCCAATAAAAAATTAATTTATTAAATACATAAAAAGATCCACCACTTAATTTTCAGTAATTTTCGAATTTTTATGAATTATTTATCCAAAAATGATACATAATGCATAAATTCAAAAGAAAATGACTAAAAAAAGGGCTTTGATATGACAATCACCTGTCAAGGGGGGGAGACTTGAAAATGACCAATCCATAGTGATGGTGACTAGTTTGGGTAGGTTTAGGACAAAAATACCCTTAAAGTCATTCAAGTGTTTTTTACAGTATTTACATCTCTCTCTCTCTCTCTCTCTCTCTCTCTCTCTCGCCGGCTCTCACTCGCTCTGGCTGGCCATCTCTCTCTGTCGTCGGCACCCTCTCTCTCCCCCTCTCTGGTGTGATTCTCTCCGACCCTCTCTCTCTGTCGTCGGCATCCTCTCTCTCCCCCTCTCTCCGGCCCTCTGTCTCTCCGGCAGCCTTTGATTCTGAGAGGACCTCATTTTCACAGGTTGGTACTCTCTCCCTCTTAGTTGTGTTTTGATATTTTAAGTTAGGATTTTGAGAAAATCAGTTTAGAAACAAAAAAAATAGGGGTTTTGAGAAAATCAGTTTTGGAACAAAAAATTAGGGGTTTTGAAAAAATCAGTTTAGACTCAAACAAATAAATTAGGGTTGGTACTCTCTCTCTGTCTCTCTCAGTTGGGAAAATCAGAGAGAGAGAGAGAGAGAGTAATCAAACCCCTAATCGAAACCCCAATTTTTTTTTAGAAATCTAAGGTTTAAAGCCCTAAAGTTTGGTTTAAACCCCTAATTGTTTTCGAAAACCTATGGTTTCAAACCCTAAAGTTTGGTTTAAACTCCTAATTTTTTTAGAAAACCTATGGTTTAAATTCTTAAAGTTTGGTTTAAACCCCTAATTTTTTTAGAAAACCTATGGTTTAAACCCTTAAAGATTGGTTTAAACCCCTAATTTCCCCATAATTTGTCAGAAATTATGGTTTTAAACCCCTAAAGCTTGGTTTAAACCAATAATTTGTTAGAAATCATTGGTTTAAAGTTGAGAAAATCAGTTTAGCAAAACCCTATATTTTCCCAAATCAGTTGAGAAAACCCTATATTTCGAAAAATCAGCAACTAAACCCCTAATTTTTTAATAAATCTAGGGTTTAAACCAATAATTTCTCACAAATTATTGGTTTAAACCTCTAAAGTTTGATTTAAGCCATTAGTTTAAACCCCTCTCTCACACTGTCACTCTCTCCCTCTCAGTTTTAAGTTAGGGTTTTGAGAAAATCCGTTTAGAATTTCCCTATATTTTCCCAAATCAGTTGACTGAACCCAATAGTTGGAAAAATCAGCAACTGAACCCGTAATTTTTGTATAAATCTATGGTTTAAAACAATAATTTCTCACAAACTATTTGTTTAAACCTCTAAAGTTTGGTTTAAACCAATAATTTGATAGAAATCATTGATTTAAACTCCATTTGTCAGAAATTATTGGTTTAAATCCCTAAATCTTGAACAATTAATGGTTTAAACCAATAATTTGTGAGAAAGCATTGGTTTAAACCCTTAATAATTCGAAATCAGTTGGTTTAAACCCTTAATTGTTCTAAAATGTATGGTTTAAACCTATAACTTCTCACATATTAGTGGTTTAAATCGCTAAATGTTGAAAATCAATGGTTTAAACCGATTATTTGTGAGAAATCATTGGTTTAAACCCCTACTATTTTCGAAATTAGCCCATAAGTTTTGAAAAATAATGGTTTAAACCAATATTTTGGTAGAAATCAGTGTCTATAACCCCCTAATTTTTGGATAATATATTCTTTAAACCTAGAGTTTCTAAAAAATTATTGGTTTAAACCTCTATGTTTTGAAAAACCTATAGTTTCTATATGGTTGGTATCACAGTTAAGAAGAATGTTGGGTTTTCATCCCTAATGGATCAAAAGGGTAAAATTCTGGTTGTTAAAGAATTTTGGTAGACAACTTTGTTAATTTTTTTTCCTAAAATTCTGTCTGAACAGGTCCAAATCTGATTAATTGGATTGGATTCCATCTTTTCCACATAGTGATCATCTCGTGAAACCATGGTAATGCCTCCGGTTATTCTTTTAAGCCTTGTTTTTCATCTTTTCCATATAGTGAAAATGTTGTATATATCTGATAATTCTTTATTTTGCATGTGTCTTATGCTACGTCAAGATGCTGCCCCTCCAAGTTTCACGACTTCTTCAAGTCCCTGAAGTTGAGGAAAGCACATACCGATATGCTAGAGAGAAGCCCATTTGGGGCCTTGCTTAATCTTGAAGGTATCAAACTGTTCAAGGCAATATTAACCGTCCTCGTGCGATCCTAGATACCCAAGTCGAGGGCATTTAAAATAGGTGGCATATTAGTCCCCTTTGAGGTCAGGGATTTAGCATTGGCATTGAGCCTAAGCCTTATAGGGGATAGAATGCGGATAGACTGGCATTCGACAGAGGAGGTCGAAGGTTGGAGGTTTGCCCGTGCTTGGGCGAGATTTGGTGAGATTGCAGATGTTATCAGGGCAGAGTCCAGATCAGATGAGATTGCATCGGTCCAGGCGACAGTGAGACATGTGTTGCTGCTCTGTGCTGCTCTGTGCTTTTTTCCCGGGCTGACCCTATGGATCACAGGACGAAATCCTGTCTCTTACCCTACTTAGGAGCAGAAACTGTGGGAAGAGTTGCTTGGGCATACCCCGTCTACGACTTCCTGGTAGAGTCATTGGATGCATATTCCAAAAACGGGAAGATGGGATATATCACCGGATGCGTTATTGTGCTACAGGTAAAGAGTACATATATTATATACATGATTAGTCTTTTGTAAGTTTGGTTATTTGTTCTCTAAATACTGTCTGTCTTCATTACAGGTGTGGCTATTCGAGCATACTACCTTCTGGGCACCTTCTACTCTTTTTCAGTCGCTCTCCACTCACGTTGACGCCCAATTCTCTACCCTTTATCAGTACCTTTCCGGTGGTCTGTCGAGTCAGCACCCGGGCAGTTCATCTTCTTATCCGCCACCACCTCCTCCAGAGCAGTAGATGGATGCAGTTATTTGCTGATGGCTCTCTTTTTTGGCTCCGACTCATTTGCTATATTCAGAGTCTCTTTGTGGATGTTTTGGGCTGTATAAGCTTTATATTCGGAGTCTCTTTGTAGATGGATGCAGTTATTTGCAAATGGCATGAAAGTTTTCTCTTCAGCATCTAAAATGAAACCTATGTTGCAAACTTCATTCATGGAGAGAAATATAGAGAGAGTAAACAATTTTCTTACGCGCAAATCCAATGCCAGAGCTGTTATATAATCAACCATTTTTTGGGTACAAATTAAAGCCTGTACATTATAGGGTATAAAACAGTAAAATTTCTCATTGTTGCATATCTACACATAATGCTAGGCCATTCCCATATAACTTCATAATCTTCAGATGAATAGTTGAATTGCTCAGTAGTTGATTGCTCCCTAGTCCAGAAGGTTTGGAGCCGCGTCTAGTTGACGACCCCGGACTTCTTGAAGAAATCTAACATTGAAACTGTATTGGGTGCAAAAACAAGTCACCTACATGGAAAATTCCACAAGCCAGCAAGTTGTTTAAATGTTTCATCTCATTTTATGCATGGTTTTGAGAAAAATTCACATTCTAATGGTTCAAAAGAAAACAAAAATTACATACCAAGAGGCAGGCAGGATAGACCTCGAAACAGTTTCTATCAACGAAATCCAAGTCCCTTCAATTCAAATGATCCAAAAAATATATAAAAAGAATCATACTTAAAAGAACGGAGGCAGGCGGGATAGGCCGGGCCTGCAATAAAATTACCAAGAATAGTTTAAAGCTGGCACGGATTGTATCGAGGATCATAATATAAGAGAAAACAAAAGTCAAAAAATTACATACCGGTTTCCCATTGGTGCGGAAGGCCCGATTGGGACCGTATTTGGCTGAGGAATTACGATGGACAGATTCTTGCACGATCTCTTATTATGTCCAAGTTGACCGCAAGGACTGCACTTATGGTGCACTTCTCTTTGCATCCCTCTCTCCGTTCTCACTTTTTCGGTCGGCCTCGCCGTCGTCTTGATTTTGGCGGCAATACCAACGGCAAAGGATGGGTAAGCTCTGGCCATTGTGATCGGTCTAACGTGGGATAAATTGCTCCATCGTAAGTCCTCCGATACGTATCGGCATGATACCATTCCTCACAGTAACTGTATGGGTCTCGTTGGTCTAGTCCCATGGCAACTATCGCATGGGAGCACGACATTCCCATCGTTTGGAACAAACGACACGTACATGTTTTCTTTTCTAAGTCCACCTCATCAACGTGGTACTTGGACTTGACCTCATATACGGTCCAACCACACTGGTGCGCCATATAACCACCTGCTAGAATACGTTCATCGGCCAACCAATCTTCCGCGTTTGGGGTCAAACGAGTCGTCCACTTGCTACCTGCCTTCTGACGATACTGAAAGAAGTCAGATAGTCTCCATCTTGTCTGTTCAATAAGTGCTGCAATAGGCAGCTCCCTTGCACCCTTTAAAAGTGCATTGAAGCTCTCAGCTGCGTTAGTTGTCAGCACGTTATATCTAGACCTTAAAAATACACGCTGGCCCAATTTTGTTTAGGAATCTCCGATATCCATTTCTCTGCACTTTTACTCATGCTTTTAATACTCTCCATCGCATCCTTAAAAGCACCCTCCCTTAAGGAATATGCAGCATTCATAAAAAATTTCTGGAGATCTTCACTCTTAAATTTTCCATGGAAGTTGGCACTGAGGTGGTGGATGCAATAGAAATGGTGCGACCCTAGCAAAGCTTCCGCTACGGCTCTAAGCAACCCCTTCATCCGGTCGGACTCAATCGTGATGACATCTCGTCCTGCCGAAATAAAATTCTGACGGAACAAATGCAGGAACCATACGCAGCTATCATACGTCTCGGCCTCAACTACTACAAGTGCCAGCAGGAATAACCTATTGTTGCCATCTATTGCAGTTGCGGCTAGTAGCCATGGGATGATCGTTCCCTTTCATTGTGCTTGAGCATGTATGCTGAGGGATAAATGTTTTTACCTTAACATAATCTGTATAAGTGGTCCCTCTGATACGCCATGGGCAAGTACGATCCTTGAATCTAACGCCGTACTTTGTGGGATTTGTCTCTTGTGGGACAAACACAAACCGATGCCGGATTGCGTACTTTGTGACTTTCTTCTGAAAGACTTTAAGATTTGGGAACATTGCCCCGACCGTGAAATCCTCAGGTCCCACGATCACATTTACTTCATCACCCCCTACAATCATTTCATCTGCTTCCATCGGCTGCCTTATATTGGTATTTCCCAAAGCATCGCCTAGATAATTAGTAGGTTCATCCACCTCCTCGTCACTCATCTCATCATCGTCACCGAAGTCCTCTTCATCATCACTGAAGTCCTCTTCATCATCGTTATTGAAATATACAAGAGGGGGGGGTGAATTGAATTTTAACACTAAATTATCCCTTTTGAAAATTACTTGTGAACCTAATTGGATTTTTCTTCACTTAATTAAATATTTGGTTAGTGCAAATAATTAGAAACAAAATGAAATGCCAAACCAAAAATTAATAATGGAAATGTAAGACAAGAAAGAACACACCGATGTATAGTGGTTCGGGCAAAGCCCTACTCCACTCTTCTTAAGATCGTCCTTAAGGATTTCCACTATTGGAGACCTCCACGATGCCCGGCTCCGAGGCGGTTACACTTCCAAGGGATATTAAATGAGGATGCCCTTACACCTTTACAAAGACTCTCCTTCTCCGCCGAGTTCTAAGCGGTTGCTCTCTAGGGAATTAAAATAAGGAATGCCCTGGCCACCTATACAAGAAGTGAAGATTGAATAGCTTGGCTTCTTCTTGAAAGCTTGATGCTCTTTGTAGATCCTTGATTGCTCTTCAATGATGGTAGTTGCAAGTGAAAGCTCTAAGAATCCCAACTCAATAAATTTGCAAGTGCAAGGCAAGTTTGGAAAAAATCAAATCTTAAGCACAAAATGGGTTGCAAGTTTTCTTCAATGCTTAAGGAGGTTTTCAAATCATCAAGAGAGAGGAAATGAATCATCTAGATGTTGTATATATAGCCTCACCAAAGAATATGACCGTTTGGGGGTGTTGATATCAAAAATCACAAGTTAATTTAAATCCCAACGTCTAGTTTTTGGTCTGTCGCGAGGTTCTCGGAGTTTCGAGAACCATTCTTGGAGCTCCGAGAAATTCTCGGAGCTCCGAGAAATTCTCGGAGTTCCGAGAAATATTCTCGGAGTTCCGAGAGAACGGCCAGAAGAACAAAATATTCTACTGGACCATTTCTCGGAGTTCCGAGAAAATGGCCAGAAGCTACTGGACCATTTCTCGGAGTTCCGAGAGAACTCTCGGAGTTCCGAGCTCGGAGCTCCGAGAAGCCTAAAAAATCAGCAGTTTGTGTATTTTTTGCTTATTTGATTTTTTAGCTTTTGGAACTCAACTCCTATGATAATTATGGAATGTTTATGAGGGTCCCAACATGTTGGTCCACCACATAATCATTCACTAAACCTTTAAAGTTCTTTAAGTGTTCTTTGAAAAAACATTTTGAAAACACTTTGCCTTGACTTGAAAATCCAAAGAGAAGGGATGTACAATGATACCTATGCAACCTTCAATTCCTCTTTAGCTTTGGTCTTCAATTGATCTTCCATCTTTGTATGCTTGCTTGAGTGATGATGTGAGCTCCACTTAGCTCCTTTGACTCTTGTTGGGTACATCTTCAAGCATGACCATGTTGTGTGTTGGTTTATTCAATGATCAATCATATCTTTAACACAACACTTCAAAGCAAATTGATTAGTATTCAAAAACACAATCAATTATGTTTAGAATCATCAAAACAAGATTGGAGAGTAGACCCTTGGGCTTACAATTTCCCCCTTTTTTATGATGACAAACAAAATTGATTATGAGGTGTGTGTGGAGTGACATAGTAGGCAAGTGAATACTGGAACTCCCCCTCAATATATGCACACAGATGAACTCCCCCTCAGTATATGGACACAGATAAATGATATAAGTTATAAGCATGTGGTGGATATAGTCAATTGAATATATAATCAATTTCAAACATTCTCCCCCTTTTGTCATTGACAGAAAGGGTGTAAAAAAAATTTAGGAGTAGATAACTCCCCCTAAATCAATGCTTATGGTATATAGAAATATATAGCCAAATAATGCACATATACCTGTTCATGATCAAGATGTTGACAAATGTCAAATTGTTAGGTATTTTTAATTAAAGTGAAGATACCTCTCCAACTTAGAAAACTAAGAAGGCTAAGAGTATCAATTGAGTGATTTTTAAGATTAATATTTGACATCTCATTCATGCAGATACTACCAAACAAAGATGATATGTATAAATACTATATAGATAAGCTGGTGAAAGACACAAAGTATTTATTTGGCAATTTCTTTGACTTGATCCGCACTCCAAATGTTTAAGGCACTTCGGATATAACAAATTCTATCATCACTAAGGGGTTTTGTAAAGATATCCGCTAATTGATCTTCAGTGTTAATATATTTTAAGCAAATATCCCCTTTTTGTGAGTGATCTCTGATGAAGTGGTGCCTAATCTCAATGTGTTTTGTTCTTGAGTGTTGTATGGGGTTCTTTGTTAAGCTTATAGCACTAGTATTGTCACATTGGATGAGAATATTTTTCATTTTGATTGCATAGTCCATCAATGTGCTTTTCATCCATAGGACTTGAGCACAGCAAGCTCCAGCTGCCACATATTCTGCTTCTGTTGTGGACAGAGCTACTGAATTTTGCTTCTTGCTAAACCATGAAACAAGTGATTTTCCCAAGAATTGGCAAGTCCCACTAGTGCTTTTCCTATCTACTCTACATCCAGCAAAGTCTGCATCTGAATATCCGATGAGAGTGAAGGAAGATGATCTTTCATACCACAGTCCTAGACTTTGGGTTCCTCTTAAGTACTTGAAGATCTTCTTAACTGCTGATAGGTGAGACTCTTTAGGATCCGATTGAAATCGAGCACAGAGACAGACAGTAAACATAATGTCTGGTCTGCTGGCTGTCAAATAGAGCAAACTACCTATCATACCCCTATACAATTTCTGATCCACAGATTTTCCAAATTCATCCTTTTCTAGCTTAGCAGTAGTACTCATGGGAATTCTTGATATCTTACTGCTATCCATGCCATACTTCTTTAATAACTCCTTTGTATATTTTTCTTGATTTAAAAATATTCCATTTTTGTATTGTTTAATTTGGAGTCCTAAGAAATAGGTTAACTCACCCATCATGCTCATTTCAAATTCATTTTTCATTAAGGTTGCAAATTCATCACACAATTTTTGATTAGTTGAGCCACAGATGGTATCATCCACATAGACCTGAACAAGGAGGATATCTTGATTTTCTCTTTTGATAAACAATGTTTTATCCACCTTTCTCATCTCAAATCCTTTTTCAACCAAGAAAGTGCAAAGCCTCTCATACTAAGCTCTAGGAGCTTGCTTTAATCCATATAAAGCTTTATCAAGCCTGAAGACATGATTTGGATGTTTAAAGTCTTCAAAACCTGGAGGTTGTTCAACATACACTTCCTTTTGGATATAGCCATTTAGGAAGGCACTTTTGACATCCATTTGATATAATTTAAATCCTTTATGGGATGCATATGCCAAGAGTATCCTAATAGCCTCCATACGGGCAACAGGTGCAAATGTCTCATCATAGTCTATTCCCTCCTCCTGATTGTACCCTTGGGCTACCAGCCTAGCTTTATTTCTAGTGATAATTCCATTTTCATCCAATTTATTTCTATACACCCATCTCGTGCCAATGACTGGATGATCACTAGGTCTAGGCACTAGCCTCCACACCTTGTTCCTTTCGAATTGACTTAACTCTTCTTGCATAGCCATCAACCAATATTCATCCTTTTCAGCTTCTTTGATGGATTTAGGTTCTAATTCGGATAGGAACGTCAAATTGTTACTCACACTACGATAATATGATCTAGTTCTCACTGGAGATGTGGCATCACCTAAAATTTGGGATTCAGGATGATCTACCAATGTTCTCCTATCCCTAGGCAATGAGTCATCATTTTCATTTTCTACTTCCTCACTAGGTAATGTATGACTTGTAGATGCATGAGGAGGAGCACTCAATTTTGGAAAAAGATGTTCAATGGGTTCATCCTCATCATGTGGCATTTCTTGAGGTGTTGGCTCTCTTTCATCAAATGTC
This sequence comes from Tasmannia lanceolata, assembly GCF_043159265.1. Classification (NCBI taxonomy): domain Eukaryota; kingdom Viridiplantae; phylum Streptophyta; class Magnoliopsida; order Canellales; family Winteraceae; genus Tasmannia; species Tasmannia lanceolata. The sequence continues at coordinate 26,222,346 of NW_027518684.1, read as the reverse complement.
ACATGCATGGATTCTTCTACAACTAGGGTTCTTCGATTAAATACTCTATATGCCTTGCTATGTGACGAATACCCTAAGAATACTCCATCATCCGACTTCTTATCAAATTTGTGTAAATTTTCTTTAATGTTCAAAATGAAGCATTTACATCCAAACACTCTAAAATAGCTTATATTTGGTTTCAAGTTTTTCCAAAGCTCATAAGGTGTTTTCTTAGAAATTGGCCTTAAATATACCCTGTTTATGATATAGCAAGCGGTGCTAACCGCTTCCGCCCAAAAATATCTAGGGAGATCATTTTCATGCAACATAGTTCTAGCCATTTCTTGGAGAGTTCGATTCTTTCTTTCTACTACTCTATTTTGTTGAGGTGGTCTAGGTGCGGAAAAATTATGTTTTATGCCATGTTCATTACAGTAAGTGTCAAAATGTACATTTTCAAATTCCGTTCTATGATCACTTCTAATGTAAGAGATAGCAACACATTTTTCATTTTGTATTTGATTGCACAATGTAAGGAAGTTTCCATAAGTTTCATCTTTGTGTGCTAGAAATATGACCCAAGTAAACCATGAGTAGTCATCCACAACTACGAACACGTACCTCTTTCCACCTAGGCTACTTGTCTTCATTGGTCCAAAAAGATCCATATGAAGTAGCTCCAAGGGGTAGGAAGTTGAAATCATATTTTTAGGTGCAAATGAGCTTTTCAATTGTTTTCCTAATTGACAAGTTCTACAAATGTGATCTTTGATGTATTTGAACTTAGGCAATCCTATAACACTTTCTTTTGAGGAGAGGGTCGAAATGAGATCCATTCCGGCGTGACCCAACCTCCTATGCCATAGCCAAGAGTCCTCACTAATGGCATTAAGACAAGTCACATTTTGGAGTCTAAGATCATCTAGTCCAATTGTGTAAATGTTATTGTCTCTAGAACCTATGAATTTTACTTCTCCATCTATCTTATTTTTAACAATGCATTTATCGGGATTGAAGACAACTTCAAAACCATTATCACATAATTGACTAATGCTAATAAGATTATGGGATAAGCCATCAACAAATAGTACATCATGTATGGGAGAGGTAGAGTTACCTATGGTGCCTTCACCTTTGACTTTTCTTTTCTTATCATCTCCAAAGGTAACGTCACCACCATCCTTGAGTGATAGGGATGCGAATTGAGTAAGGTCTCCGGTCATATGTCTAGAGCATCCACTATCAAGGTACCATGTTGTAGACACCCCATTTTGACCGGACCCTAATTTCCCAAAATTAAATAATTTTCGAGACCCGAACCTATGAATCGACCCAAGTCGCACCCCAACCCATGTCTTGGGTTTAATTCGAGCTTAATTAAAGAAATGCAGGGGGTTAATTAACTGCATAGGGGGTTGTCCCAAGGAAAACAAAGGCACGAATTTTCCACCTACCTATATAACCCAACGAATTAGGGCTAGAAGAGGGCTTGATTTTTTTTTGAGGAGAGGCAGCCGCATAAGAGAGGGAGAGAGAGAGAGAATCGCCTCCACCTCCGGCAAGCCACCCACCGGCCAGCCACCACTTCTCCATCTCCACTTCCATTCTTTGCTTTCTTTTTTCTTCTTCTTCTTCTTCTTCCACCACCAAGCCTCTTCCAAAACCGTACCCCACCTCCATCTTCTCCGGCCAAGCCGCCACCATCTCGGCCTCTTTATCTTCTCCAAACCCCCATCCACAACCCCCCATTTCTTCTCCACCCAGCCACCTTCTTCTCCGACGGATTTTGCCGGCCATCCACCACAGACCACCACCCCTTCCAACTCCGGCCACCCTTACCGATCGCCTCCACCCCCACAGCCACCATCTACATCAAAACCATCCTCTCCACGCCCATATCTACCCAAAACCCATTTTCGAGCAAAACCCATTTTCGAGCAAAACCCACTTCGAGAAAAACCAAAAATCTACCACCATAGCTTCTTCATCGCCACCATCAGACCCTCCATTTTTCGTGAAAAACAGAGTAAGGAGAGGGAGAAAGAGGGAGTGAGGGAGGCTACCACCGGTGGCATCATCTTCTCCGGCCATCCAAGCCGGATTCCGGCAAGAATCCGGCCCTAGCTACTCTCCCTACCTCCAACCGCCGCTCACAACTATCACCTTCCCCATCTCTCCACCATCATTAAACCCATTTCACCCTCACCCCTTCCATTTCCACCCAATCCGCCATCTCCATTGATTCCGGCAAGCTTGCCGGAATCCGATCAAACCCTCATTTCCCCCAAACCCATTTTCTTCTCCATCCACGCCATTTTCCCCTTATTTCTGTTTCTTCATGCGAGAGAGAGAGAGAGAGAGAGAGAGAGGTTCGGCTTCGACTTGTCTGCCCCAACCCCATCTTCGATCAAACCCATTTTTATCTTTTCTTCCGCCGAGATTTCGCTGTCGATGAAGATTTTGGGAAAGATAAAAGGCGAATTGGCGATTCGCATCTAGCCCTACGTTTGAACTAGTCAGGTGATTGAACTGACTTTCTATTTCTTCGCTCTGTGATACTTGGTGTGCTTCTCTTGTTGTGCAATGCTTCTCTTATTATGCATAAAAGGATTGGATTCTCGGTTTTGTTTCACGATTTGGTTTACGAATTTCAAATCCCGCTAGCTTTTGCATAATGGCCTCTTGGATTTCCAAAATAAAATGGTTCTTTAATATCCCAATAGGATTAATGGAGGGTATTTTTTTTAAGCTAGTGTTTTTAGCGTAAGGTAAGGACATGGGAATTTTGTCCAATTGTGATTGGATTTTTCTCTCCCCTTGGCATGCTCTTAAGATTTTTTGATGGTCTGTTGTAAGGGATAAATTGGCTTTACACCATTGTCGAGGCAAGGGTGTCCATATCAGTTTTCTCTTGCCTTTGTGGGTGTCAATGCAAGTATTGGAGCATGGAACTGTTGATATTATCTCCCTTATTCTTTAGACTCTGATACAAATTCCTTATTTCTTTGATTTTGAATATCTGCATGTCTACTTTCCTGTGGGAATAATTGTCCTTGATTTTCTGGTTAGTTACAAAAAAAAAATGATGCTGATATTAGATGTGTGATCAAAGCATGCTTCAATTTATGCGCTTTCATATCTAGTTTCAAGCGCCATCCTTTAATTTCAAACTAATTCAGCTATTGCACCTGTTGAAAATGAGCTTGGGCAGCCAGCTTAGATGAAAATGAAGCTTGGGCGATACTGATTCGGTCCTAGAATTTTTTTAGTGTGAGAAATTATGTTGGGTGGTTTGCTTTGCTAATGATCAGGTCCATTTAGCTACTGCATCTGTTGAGATTTTTTGTCAGCTTGATTAGATCATTTAACTTCTAAAAGTTATTATACCCAAATCCAAAGCTTTCCTGTGCTATGTCATCCAGTTTGCCAGTGCTAGTCATTTTTCCAAAACCACATGATTATGAATATTTTGATTACTCTATTGGTAGATGTTTAAAATAGATCAGTTGTGCTCAAGCAGTCGGCATTTATGTGCTAGGGTGCTTCATACATTCTCTCGATTTTGGGAACACTTTGTGGGCTCAGGCTGTGACGGACGGCAACCTCTTGAGCCAACGCCATGCCCTTCTTATCATTTTTTTCCCATCTTAGGGTGTTCACAGGGTTTGAGGGGTTTCCTTTCTTTCCGGGACTATTCTTTGCACGTTCCTCGGGATCCTTTTCGAGTTTCGGGATTCCATCGATTTTGGGAACACTTCTCTTGGGTTAGGCGACGATGGAACGTTTCTTGAGCCAGCCTCTTCGCTTCCTGCCTTAGAGTTTTTGCAGGTTAAGGGATTTTCTTCTCTCAGAGTATTTAACTAGTTAGAACCCTTCTCTGGGCAATGATAAGGTTACTTGGAGCCCGTCTTTATGTTTTGTGGCTCACCGCTTCGCACTTGGATCTGCACAAGTTGATGTCCCCTGTATGCACTGAAATTTTTACTAATTGGAATTATCATAATCTTTTGATATTTCTAATACTCTTCTTATCTTAAGCATTGAGTTAGGTTCTGAAGACAATAATGAATGGACTGTTCAGGTGAGATTATTTTGAAGCTTATCATATTTGTTTAAATTTTATTTTAAAAAAAATTGTTTTAGGAAAGAAGGAGATCAGATGACTACTCTATTCGATATTATCGACATGAGTACTGTCTGATTTCAAGGCGGGATTAGAAATATTATCATGTGTATTATGACATCAGATGATTACTTTAGCATCATCTGATTTCATCCCCATATTGGGGTGGTGTTTGTGGTTGGGTATAGAAGTGTTTGATATTATTTTTTTGTTTTATTAGGCTATCCAGCGTCTGGTCTGGACTAATTAATGTTGTTTATCATTTTATGATTTCTACAGGTTGTGCACTCTTTAGTTGTAGATCATATTTTGCTGATATTTGATTTGTTTTTATAATAATTGATTGAAAATTTGAGATTATCTGGTATCCTTTTTCCTCTCTCTTTGGATAGACTAACACAGTCTTATAGATTTCTGTTAAATTTCTTTAGATACTAGAATCCCCTCTCATTGCGAGAGCGATGAAGGCGCTAGCCCAAGCCCATCCTTAGGGGACTTGCTCAGTCCAAGTAGCATACCCCTCCTTTGTATATAGGAGACTTGCCCAGTCTCATTCTCTTGCTAAACCTCCTCTTTGTGCGTCGTTTGGTTTTGGGAGAACACCCTACTCGGCTTGACAGCATACCCCTACCCTTATGGGTATTGGGTTGCACATTTGTTGCACCCTAGGGCTAGGCACCTGTCCGGCCCGGCTGGGTGTTTTACCTTTGCCAAATATGCACAGGGTCTCTTATTCCTTTTTACGTCATTTGTGTCTCGGAGACAAGCTTTGTCTCATGTAGAGAGTTTCCCCTTTAGGAGGCTTACCTAGCCTCATGTTAGAGTGGCCTCCTCTTTTAGAGTGAGTCTTTGACTCGGTAGTGTTATTAGAGAGTCTCTGACTCATTTGTTCCCCTCTTTAGTGTTGTTAGTTCGGAGTTTCTCCTTTAGAGTTGTTGATTACTTCGCTTTGATTAGAGGCTAACTCAGTCTTATTAGAGCTTTGCTTGCTTGGGATCTTGGATCGTTTTCTCTCTTCTTGGGACCCTATCTTTCTTGTTGTGGTTCGTCTCTTTGAGGCGTTAGTTGCTTGTTTGGGGTTTCCCCTTTTTGCTTTAGGGCTTTGCCCTAGTTTATGGTTATGCTTGTTTGTTCTCTGTAAGAGTGAATTCATCTAAAGGTCCTGAGCATTGGAAAAACTTTAAAATCCAAAAACATTAGAAATTTAAAACTCAAAAACATTTGAAAACTTTAAAAATATAAAAAACATTTGAAAATATAAAAAACCTTAAAAAATCTGAAGTGTGAGTGTTTCTTTTAGAAGCGTAGTTTGAGAGTTCGTTTCGAACTACGTTGGCTTGATCCTCTCTCACGAGGTACGTAGTGCAGCTTGGGATTCTTATCCCAGGTCCAGCCAAACCTTTGTAAATAAATCATTCAAACTCTTTAGAAAAGTACAACAATATTTCATAAACCTGTTTTCGAAAAATCTTCCTCTAGAGTTAGGACTTTGTCATAGAAGGAAAGTTTTAGAGTTAGGGGTTTGTGTTTGTTTTTAGTCTTTGATTTGTTATGTGCTTGTTTACATTTGTTTTAGGGTTAAGAGTTTCGTCCTTGGTGTGTTGTTTGATTGTTGTGTGTTTTGTTTGTGTTTGTGTTAGAGTTAGGAGTCTGTTACACCTCCGTCCGGTCAGTTGGCGATTCACATCGCCGACTGATGACTAGGTCTTGGATACGTTAGCAATCCTATTGTTTTCCTTAGGGCACAGCCTAGTTACACATAGGTTGTAGGAACCACCTGCATTAGCTTAGGGCTAACCTGCATTTAGTTAGGGCATATAGGGTGTCCTAAAATCTACAATTCACTGGAATTTAAATAATCGTTCAAGAAGCTTTAATAATTAGTCCGGTCTTTTAGATCGAGTCTAAGATAGAGGTCTAGGTGTCTTAGGCATCCTAGTTTAGAATAGGTGCGAAGAACTACGTTGCCTTGATTCTCGTGGAGGCGGGGATACGTAGGCTTCTTTGGATGAATACCAGACCATCCGAGGACTCGGGCTAATCATTTAGAGTCTTAGGATTTGTTGTGTAGTCATCGTTTGTTTTGCTATGTTTTCTTACTTTCTTGTGCAGACCTATTCCTTTAGCCGTAGCATGCATGTGTTCGTCCACCAGAACTTAGACACCAGTTAGGTATGTCACTCATAACCTAGCTATGCTTAGGCAGCACATCTTTCATTTTATTTTATGGGTGTTTATTATCTTTATCCTCAGGAAATGCATGTTTAGGTAGACGACTCCTGAGGATTGTTCCCATTTCACATGATTTTTGCCCAAAATTCTTCGAAGTTAATAAATAAATGGCATAAGAGACCAAGTGTTCGCACTCGGGCGAATTGGGGGCGCTCTTCGGACCTTCTCCATTCGTCATCAGGCACGAACCTTTTGTATCTCTGGTTATCCATTGCAAACAGAGCATTTGTTTTTGGTTCCATGGCGTGTCCATGGATGGCGACTCTGAGTTATTTTCAGATATATCTCGGTTTCGAGCCCTGGCTCCGGATCAGGATGTATCTCTTTCTTTTTATATCGCCACTCGTGCTATGCTGTGAGGGTGGCATCCGTTTCGAGAGTTCCTTGGCAGAGCTCTCTTCCGTTGTGGAGATCTTAGAGGATTGCAGGAGGGATCTCGCGTCCCTCGCCGCACTCGTCCTCGGATAGGGGTCCACACATGTGTTCTTCTTGTTATGGCTTTAAGGCATACCTACATATGAATAGGCAAGTGAGATCCTTTGGGTACCCAAATCTTCATAATCTTGCTATGTTCATTTGTTTTTACTTTAGTGTTCAATTTAATTTTATCTTGTTTAGCATGCATGCAAGCAACTTTATAATGACCTTCTAAACCACAATAAAAGCAAGTTTTGGTACTATTAGAAGAAGCCTTTAAAAGTTTGTTTTTATAGTTGGATATTGTAGTATTCCATTTAAGACCAAGTCCACTTTTATCATGTGGCATTCTTTGAATGTTAACAAGCCTATTCAATTTCAATGAACTATGTTCAAATTTTTCAAATAGTTTCTTTAGTTCATCATATTCAAAAGATATTTTACCATTTTCATGCTTTAGCTTGTTGTTTTCAATCGAAAGCTCTTGTCGATTTTCATTCAAAATGGTGATAGAAGCATTTAACTCATGAATTTCTACTTTGTATTTTTCATTTTTATCATCTAAAAATTCATGATCTTTCTTTAACCAACCAAATTCTTTTGTCATGTTAGCAAGAGAGTTTTCAAGTGAAGCAATTTTATCAAATTGAATTTCAAGTTCATCATTTGCACTTTGTAAGGAATCAAGAACTTCTTTCAAAACAACGACATCATTTAAAGTGTTTACCTCGTTATTGTCGTTTGTTGAGGCCATGAAGCACACGTTCTTTGCTATCAAGCAATCTTCGCCATCATTTTGTTCGCCTTCGCTTTCAATTTCTTCATCCCACGTGGCGGTCATTCCTTTCTTGCCTTCTCTTCTCTTGAAGCGGTTGTTTGAAGTAGGTTCATTGTTGAGTGGACAATCCGGGCGAATGTGTCCAAGCTTCTTGCAACCGTAGCATCGGGGTTGAGAAGACCCATCACCAAGTTCTTCTTTCTTCTTGAATGGGGGATTAGTTCTTCTATTTCTCATGCCTCCCATGTTCCTTTGTAAGAATTTGATCCTTCTTGTTAGGAGGGCAACTTCATCTTCCATGTCTTCCTTTGTATCTTCATTTTCACCTACATTGTAAGCAAAAGCAACACCTTTTCCTTTTTCACTTTTAGTTTCAATTTCGGGTGCTTTTGTTTTGAAAATCATCTCATGAGTGATCAAGGACCATATTAGTTCATCTAGGTTCAATGTGTTCATGTCCTTGGCTTCGGTGATTGCGGAGGTTTTGGATTCCCATGACAAAGGTAGGGACCTAAGAATCTTGGTCACTAAGTCTCTATTTGAAAATTATTTTCCAAGTCCCCTTAGTCCATTTACAAGATTGGTGAACCTAGTGTACATGTCGGCAATTGTTTCATCGGGTGTCATTTGAAAGAGTTCATATTGCCAAAAGAGATGGTTCATTTTAGATTCTTTGACTTGATTGGTTCCCTCATGGGTGACTTCCAAAGTGTCCCAAATTTCCTTAGCCGAATTCAAATTTGATACTCTATTGAATTCTCCGGGAGATAGAGCACAAATAAGGGAATTCATGGCTTTCGCATTATAATTCGAAGCTTGTTGTTCGGCTTCGGTCCAATCATTTAGGTTTCTTGTGGGTAATATGTATTCATTATTAATGGCTCTCCACATTTGATAATCTTGGGTTAAAAAGATTTTCATTTTAGTTTTCCAAAAACCATAGTTTGTTCCATCAAAATAGGGTGGCCTAGTGTTTGAATAACCTTCATGGTGTTGAGGGTAGTTTGCCATTTTAGAATCTTTACTCTAGACCGGTTAGGGTTTTCTAAAAATTAGAGACGAGGCTTTGATACCAATTGAAATATACAAGAGGGGGGGTGAATTGAATTTTAACACTAAATTATCCCTTTTGAAAATTACTTGTGAACCTAATTGGAATTTTCTTCACTTAATTAAATATTTGGTTAGTGCAAATAATTAGAAACAAAATGAAATGCCAAACTAAAAATTAATAATGGAAATGCAAGACAAGAAAGAACACACCGATGTATAGTGGTTCGGGCAAAGCCCTACTCCACTCTTCTTAAGATTGTCCTTAAGGATTTCCACTATTGGAGACCTCCACGATGCCCGGCTCCGAGGCGGTTACACTTCCAAGGGATATTAAATGAGGATGCCCTTACACCTTTACAAAGACTCTCCTTCTCCGCCGAGTTCTAAGCGGTTGCTCTCTAGGGAATTAAAATAAGGAATGCCCTAGCCACCTATACAAGAAGTGAAGATTGAATATCTTGGCTTCTTCTTGAAAGCTTGATGCTCTTTGTAGATCCTTGATTGCTCTTCAATGATGGTAGTTGCAAGTGAAAGCTCTAAGAATCCCAACTCAATAAATTTGCAAGTGCAAGGCAAGTTTGGGAAAAATCAAATCTTAAGCACAAAATGGGTTGCAAGTTTTCTTTAATGCTTAAGGAGGTTTTCAAATCATCAAGAGAGAGGAAATGAATCCTCTAGATGTTGTATATATAGCCTCACCAAAGAATATGACCGTTTGGGGGTGTTGATATAAAAAATCACAAGTTAATTTAAATCCCAACGGCTAGTTTTTGGTCTGCCGCGAGGTTCTCGGAGCTCCGAGAAATTCTCGGAGTTCCGAGAAATATTCTCGAAGTTCCGAGAGAACGGCTAGAAGAACAAAATATTCTACTGGACCATTTCTCGGAGTTCCGAGAGAACTCTCGGAGTTCCGAGCTCGGAGCTCCGAGAAAAATCTCGGAGTTCCGAGAAGCCTAAAAAATCAGCAGTTTGTGTATTTTTTGCTTATTTGATTTTTTAGCTTTTGGAACTCAACTCCTATGATAATTATGGAATGTTTATGAGGGTCCCAACATGTTGGTCCACCACATAATCATTCACTAAACCTTTAAAGTTCTTTAAGTGTTCTTTGAAAAAACATTTTGAAAACACTTTGCCTTGACTTGAAAATCTAAAGAGAAGGGATGTACAATGATACCTATGCAACCTTCAATTCCTCTTTAGCTTTGGTCTTCAATTGATCTTCCATCTTTGTATGCTTGCTTGAGTGATGATGTGAGCTCCACTTAGCTCCTTTGACTCTTGTTGGGTACATCTTCAAGCATGACCATGTTGTGTGTTGGTTTCTTCAATGATCAATCCTATCTTTAACACAACACTTCAAAGCAAATTGATTAGTATTCAAAAACACAATCAATTATGTTTAGAATCATCAAAACAAGATTGGAGAGTAGACCCTTGGGCTTACAGTTATTACTGTCATCGTTCGATCGAACCAAATCATTAGCATGAATATCACCTCCAACACAAGTCCGAATTGTTTCTGCCGGTTAGGTTTTCTCAAACCCGGTCTCAGTCGCGTCAGTCTCATTCAAAGTGGGATCTTCGAAATCCTGATTCAAGTCCACTTCATACCTCCAGATCGGTAGCCAATTAAAGATAAAGTAATTGATTTAGAAATGAAACGAAGGAATATTAATCTCACCCAACAATTGTTCAATACTATAATTTACCGATGTATGGTATGAATACCGCCAAGGGTTCTTTTCTCTTTTCAAGCAACGGCCGTTAGACTCGGTGATGCAGGAAGCACGGGGATAGTACTAATATTCGGCCTCGAAGCCTCTGCAAATGAGGAAGGAATCGTAGGGTCCGGAGAATTGTTTCCTCTGAATCTGAACTCTTTAGTTACATATAGGATCAAAGTGTTAATGACCGTACTATCAAAGAGCATCATTACCAGATCAAGGTCGTCGTCATCACGAATATCATATAAGATGATCTGATATAGGTCGAAAACATATCGACACTTTATAGATAGAGAAACCTCACTTCAATTGGTCCCAATTTTGCTATGAATTAGATTGTCAAAATCTCTATATTTTGTTCTCCGACCCACAATAAGAGGCAACTTTTTTCTGCCGACGTATTCAAATGATACCGCATCCTTTAGAATGTCGTCGACGTGTAAGACAAAAGAAGCCCTTCGTTCCTCTCTCCTGTAAAGACAAAATTAAACACTGATTAGAAGTTGTTTAAAGCAATTTAAACATGTCAAAAATGGAAAAAGATGAAAATGGAAAGGGAACTATATACCTTTCCATGGAAGGGAGGTTAGTATTGGTGCAATGCAATGGAATGATGCTTTGGAGTGAACCAGTCGAATGGTGGTTTATGCCCAGGAAGCAATGGAATGGTAGTTTAAACCAGTGATTTTTTAACAATTACGGGCTTTCTCAACTGATTTCTCAAACTACAGTGTTTAAAACAACTAATTTCTCACAAATTATTGGTTTAAACCATTATTTTTTCCTAAACTTTTGGGATTTAAACCGATAATGTATCATAAATTATAGGTTTAAACTATTGATTTCTCAAAAATTAGAGGTTTTCTCAACTGATTTCAGAAATACTATGTCTTTAAACATATAATTTCTGACAAATTATTGGTTTAAACCATTGACCTTTCAAAGTTTAAGGGTTCTCTCAATTGATTTCCTAAATACTAAGGATTTCAACGAATGATTTCTTAACAATTATTGGTTTAAACCATTGATTTTCAAAACTTTATGCTTTTAAACCAATAATTTCTGAGAAACTATTGGTTTAAACCATTGATCTTAAAACAATTACAACTGATTTTAAATATATTACGGGTTTTAAACAATAATTTCTCACAAATATTGGTTTAAACCATTGTTTTTCAAAACTTAGGGGGTGTAAACCATTAATGTGTGAGAAATTATTGATTGAAACTATTGATATTTGAAAAATTAGGGGTTTTCTTAACTGAGTTTTAAAATATTAGGGATTTAAACCAATGATATCTCACCAATTATTGGTTTAAACCATTGATTTTTCAAACTTTAGGGGTTTAAACCAATAATGTGTGAGAAATTATTTGTATAAACCATTGATCTTTAATAAATTATTTCTTCAAACCATTTATTTCTCAAACTTTAGGGGTTTAAACCAATAATGGGTTAGAAACTATAGGTCTTAAACCATTGATTTTTTAAAAATTAGAGGTTTTCTTAAGTGGTTTCAGAAATATTAGGGGTTTAAACCAATGATTTCTCCCAATTTAAGGGTTTCAACCAATAATGTATGTGAACTTATAAGTTTAAACCATTGATTTGTGAAAATGTAGGTCTTTATCAACAGATTTACCAAATACTTAGGGTTTAAATCAATAATTTGTTATCAATTGTTGGTCTAAACCATTAATTGTTTAACAATTAGGGATTTTCTCAATAGATTTTGGGTTTTAAAGCAGATATTTCACCCAAAGTATTGGTTTAAACCATTAATAGTTCAAAGCTTAGTGGTTTAAATCAATAACTTATGACAAACTGTAGGTTTAAACCATTGATCTTTCAGAAATTAGGAATTTCCCAACTGATTTTCTAAAAATTTGTGGTTTAAACCATGCAGATTATGGGTTTAAAAAAATAATTTCTGAGAAACTATTAGTTTAAACCTTTGATATTTGAAAAATTACAACTGATTTTCGATATATTACGGGTTTTAAAAAACGACAAATATTGGTTTAAACAATTTTTTTTCAAAACTTAGGGGTTTAAACCATTAATGTTTCAGAAATTATTGATTTAAACCATTGATCTTTGAAATATTAGGTGTTTTCTCAACTGATTTTTAAAATATTAGGGGTTTAAACCAATGATATCTCACAAATGATTGGTTTAAACTTTTGATTTTTCAAACTTTAGGATTTTAAACCAATAATGTGTGAGAAATTATTTGTATATACCATTGATCTTTAAAAGATTAGGAGTTTTCTTAACTGATTTGTTATATAGGTTTTACCCAATGAATTCTAAAAAATTATTGCTTTAAACCATTTATTTCTCAAACTTTAGGGGTTTAAACTAATAATGGGTTAGAAACTATAGGTTTTAAACCATTGCTTTTTTAAAAAATTAGGGTTTTCTCAAGTGGTTTCAGAAATATTAAGGGTTTAAACCAATGATTTTTCACAATTTAGGGGTTTCAACCAATAATGTATGTGAATTTATAAGTTTAAACCATTGATTTGTGAAAGTTTAGGTCTTTATCAACTGATTTATAAAATACTAGGGGTTTAAACCTATAATTTGTTATCAATTGTTGGTCTAAACCATTAATTGTTTAAAAATTAGGGGTTTTCTCAACTGATTTTGGGGTTTTAACCAGATATGTCTCACAAAGTATTGGTTTAAACCATTAATAGTTCAAAACTTAATGGTTTAAACCAATAAATTGTGACAAACTGTAGGTTTAAACCATTGATTTTTCAGAAATTAGGGATTTCCCAACTGATATTCTAAAAATTTGTGGTTTAAACGAATGATTTTTCACAGATTTAGGGGTTTAAACCAATAATGTCTGAAAAATTATTAGTTTAAACCATACATTTTCCAACCTGAGAAGTGTGCCGCCGTGTGGGGAGCACCTTCTTTTGTGCCGGTGATGGAGAGAGAGGTGGAGAGTGTCGGAGAGAGAGAGAGAGAGAGAGGCGGGAGAGAAAATGGCGGAGAGAGAGAAAGAGGTGGGAGAGGGAACGCCGGAGAGAGAGAGAAAGAGAGGCGGGGGAGAGAACGCCAGAGGGATAGAGAGAGGCGGGAGAGGGAATGCCGGAGAGAGAGAACGCTGGAGAGAGAGAGAGAGAGAGAGAGAGAGATAAGAGAGAGAGAAAGGTGACAAGTGGGTGAAAAGTAGTCTTTATCACCTGCAATTTGATTTGATAGGGGGGAGAGAGAAAAACATACACTAAGGGCATTCTCGTCCTTAAAACTCTTCATTGGTCATTTACAACTCTCCCCCCTTGACAAATCATTGTCATATCAAAGCTCTTTTTTTTGTCATTTTCTCTAAATTCAATAAGAAATATAAAAAAAAGTGTAAATTTCATTTAGTTGAATCTAACCTTTAAATTTAATTATTTTAATAGGATTAGAAAAATAAAATTCAGAAACAAAATATCTAAGAATTATTTTCGTGGATTTTTCCTTTTAATAATTGGAAAATTCCTTAGGTTGCTAAATTTAATTATTGAAACAATGTTACCTGATTTTTATTTTTTAGAATATGATATATCTAGTTAGAACATGGTTGGAATAATTTTTTTGTAATTTTTGGATATTAAATGCCATTTTTAGGAATTTATGCTTGTATATATGCCGATTTCTTGTAATAAATTCTAAAAATGGAAATTTCGAGAAATAATATGTAATATTTCATATTTTTATGTCTAATGGTTAATAAAGATTATTCCTAGAAATTGGGACAATTTTGAATTAATTTCCATGAATAAGACGAGAAAATAAGCATAATGAGTAAACTTCTTAAAATTACTAAAAATCAATTAAAATTCAGAAAAATATAAAAAATTCCAGAGATAATATACATATCAAAAGCTTCGTAATGTGTAAATATTTGAAGTGGAAATGAAACTAAATATTCCTAAAAATCTTTGAATCCTAAAAAATACCACAAGTCCAAAACCTGTTAGTAACCCTTGATCTTTAGATCTAACCCTTGACCTTTACATCTAATAACTGATCTTTAGATCCAATCTTTGATACGTCAAATATATCCCTTGATTCCTTAGATCTATAGGTATCCTTAGATCCATAGGGAACTCTAAGGATTAGAGAGTCTTAGGTCTTATCGAGTTTTAGGTAATAGAGAGTCCTAGAAGTTAGGAGTCAAACAAGCCTCAATTTGGGTCAGTTATACCCAACGTCAACTACCCATCTTCCTCCTTAGGACAAGCCTAGTCGAATCTAAGAGTAGGGCCCACCTGCATTAGTCTAGGATATACTTGTATTAGCATATGACATGTAAGAATAGCATCCTAGATGGAGTCTTAAAAATTACAACCGACCTGAGCCTAATTCAATCATCCTTCCATTAGCTTTAATCACCAGTCAAGTCCAATTCGGTTGATCGAGTCTAGATCAGTGGTTCTAGGCACATTAGGCATATGTAGCTTAGACTAGCACCACTGAACTACATTGATCTTGATCCCAAAGAGGCTTGGGTATGTAGGCAGCTTGGATGGCTTTCCAAGTTCAGGTTTCAGGTTTCTACACACACCAGTAGGTTTCAGGTTTCTTTCTAAAGTTTATTTTCTAGTTATTTTATATTTTAATTCAAATAAAGTAATTCATTCCAATAAATCATCTAGGTTTCACTAAACTTAGATCATTAGATTGCATAGATTTCATCAAAATTGAATTAAATAAATCAAAGTATTCAAATGATGCATCTAGGAACCACATTGAGATTAGATTATTTAGGTTGCATGTCCCGTAATTCACACATTAGAGAGTATAAACAAGCATTTTAAACAAATTTTGGTGGGTTAATCTTCGAAATCGAAGACCGGTTTACCAGGCAAGAATGGTGCCTAACATCATCCATTCTTGAAATCAGATAACGGATCTAGACTCTTGAGATTGCAGACTATGCAGTGTCACTTAGAGTCCTAGGTCCCTTACCTACGTGGTGACTCTTGTCATCCCTTTTGTGTGAAAATTTTGTTGCTCTGGTAATCCCAAGTTCATAGAAAAGGTAACTTTCATCGGTAATCAATAAACCAAAAAAGAGCAACTCTCAAAGCAAATGTGCTCAAGGTATTCTTCTTGACTTTGGATGTCTAAAGGTGTAAAACTTTATAACTTGCCACAAGTTACAAAAATCAAACGTAAAAAATATAGAGGTGTAAAACTTTACCAAATTAGCTCTTCTATCGAGCATCCTCTTGACTAAAGCAGGTACTACAATGTTGTCGTTTTTGCGATAGCAACAAGGTTTCTGAGCCTCCTTAACTTACCAATAGACAAATAACTATTGAAAGATGGCTTGAAAGCTTAGTCTCATAATGATATTAAAGGCAATAAGCATGAAACAGAAACTAATAACTGAAAAAAGATAGTGAACGAATAGAAAATGAAATAAAATTAGGAAACAAAAACCAGAAAACCAGTGTCTATAAGTGATAGAAGTGGCTAAAAATCAGGAAACAAAATAACTCTACTCAAAATAGGATCTACTTTTTCCAGATTTTTAGCCACTTCCCACACATCTCAGTTGTGCCTTCCCAAATCTTTCTCCTTCTCCCACTGTCCTACCCCTCTTTACCACTTGGATACCGATTTGTCATGAAAAAAAAAATCCTCGCAGCCAAACATGGCCTTAGAATCATTCCTATGGAGATGATTTTTGGGCAACAGCCTGTCTGCGGCAAGGACCAAGAAATGAATGGTTAAGATCATCCAAATATGTTGGCCCCTACTTGTACTTTTTCAGCCAGTATAATTCCTTAGAAAAATATGCAATGCTCGACCACCATGGCCTTAGTATCATTCTATAAAGGTGAGTTTTTGGGCAACAGCCTGTCTACATCAAGGACCAAGAAATGAACTGTTTAGATCATCCAAATAGGTTGGCCTCTACTTGCACTTTTTCAGGCAGTATTTTTTCTCAGAAAAATATGCTATGCTCAGGCACCAACAGTCGCTACCTTTACGCGATTTCAACTATAGTCGATCCAAATGTAGGCCCACTAGATAAATAGTCCAAATCACCATACCTAGATGCATGACAAACCACAACCCACTATGGGTTACCTGATTGCCCATATTGGGCCACCAGATCAAAAATTGTTTAACAAATTTGGGGTTCCAGCCTGGGCTTATTTCACAAGGCCCATCACTTTAGACTTGAAATGTTAAATTTATTACTCTTCATGATTTGCTTGATATTAGCACAATTTGGTACCCACACATGAATCTTTTTAATTTTGACATGAGTAGTAGAATCTTGACTACGTCAAAACATGTTGCAAAGCTATTGCGCATCACTTAGAACTCGGGAGTCCCAAATGGTTTCAATCAATATAAAAATTCACTTTCATGATACTAGAAACATTGAATTGTTTTATCTACAGTCTTGGTATGGAATGGGTCCTATCAGTAAAGTTGATTTTTGGTGGGGATCTAGTACACAACTTGCCAGTGTTTCGTACACTGGTCGTGATCACTCAGACCGGTCAAGACTATCTGCCTGTAAGGTTGACCTCGGGCCTCTGGCTATTGATATTACGATATTGTGCCATTTAGGACTTGCGAGTCTTGCTAACGAGCGTTTGCCACGAATGAGCGTTTGCCACGAACGAGTGTTTTCCTCTAGGATATGCTACTTGCCATTAAGGTTGGAAATTGGCCATAGAGAAAACTGATTTTATGACACCCGGACCCCACTGTATAAATATTGTCTGGTTCTAGGTTTTCCCACACTCCCCGGTTTTATTCTCTAGTGGCACTAACTGTGCCCGACCCACTCCGCGGGGTTCGCCCCTTGGAGATACTAAAAACACATCTAAACAGGGAGAGGGAAAATCCAAATCTATTGCCCATCAACTTTTCTTTCCTTTTCGATGTGGAATCTAACGATCCACCCCCTTGGGGAGGCATCCTCGTTGGCACACCGTACTAGAGGGATGTCCAACTCTGATACCATTTCGTGACGCCCCGACTCTAATGTGTAAATATTGTCCGGTTTTAGGTTTTTCCATCCTCCACGGTTTTGTTTTCCAGTAGCACTAACAGTGCCCGACCACTCTGCGGGGATCGCCCCTTGGAGAGGAAGAATCTATATCTATAGCCCAACAACTTTTCCTCCCTTCCTAATCTGGGCTCTCCCAGGATATATGCACTTCTCATTTTAATAACACCGCTCCACTTTTTGTTTATATTTTCTAGCTACATATGATAGGCTGTTACAATTTCCAATGTTGATGATAAAAGAAACGACCTTACCTCAAACGGATGTAAAACACTCTTTGTCCACTCTCATTTTACGTAGAAAGAAAATTTTGTTTTACAAATTCCAATTTGTTTTTCAACCACTCTTTGTCTTGTACATGCTATTATTAGATTTTTCAAAGATTTATAAACCACCTTCCCGCAGGCATGTGTAAAATTTGTTTTACACCCATTTTACGTCTAAAAAAAAAGCCTATGTAAATTTCTATGTGAAGAAAGAGGGGAACTCATTTACAGTCTAGTGTCTAAGTTGAGATTCAATTTTGAGATTTAGGGGCTGTGAAACAAACCCTAAGGCCATGTTTGACAACCATTAATTTAGGGAAATGATAAATGTGCCCCTTTTCATCACTTGGGACACCCAGCTGCATTGTACGTGGCAATCATGTCACTTCATTCCTTCAAAAGTGAAGTACATCAGCCCCTTTGCAGTCATAGATACACTGTGGCTGGGTGTCCCAAGTGATGAAAACGGCCGGATTTATCATTTCCCTATAATTTATCTTCCTTGGTTGTCAAAGATGGCCTAAACCATCGAAGGTGGTGCCAAATTGTGAGTAGCATTTGGACAGTCAGGATCATCAGATGACAGCATTTTTGGGCCATGACCCATTCGATCGACGATTAGGAACAGTGGGATGACAGATCCCTACATATAGATGTAGCATAGCAAAATTCAATGAGAAGTTGCTGGGCTTCACAAGAGCTGTTACATTCGTAAACAAAAGAAAAATCGTTGCCTTTTCACGTTTCTGAAGATACAGAAATCTCAGGCCTTTAGTTTTTGCCATGGGAAGTTATTGTATTCGTTCCCTTTTGTTCCCAGCAGCCACCCCCTCTAGTGTATTCATGACCATGGTTTAAAATTTTGGTTTCGGCAACCGTTTCGGGCATTCGGAAAACCAAAATTTCGGTCAAAATTTTGTAACGTTTTTTTTTTTTTTAAAATAAAAAATGCATTTTATCGAAATTTCGGACCGAAATTCCTAAATTTCGGACCGAAATTCCTAAATTTCGGACCGAAATTCCTAAATTTCGGCCGAAATTTGGTAAATGGCGAAATATTTAATTTTGCCAAATACCGGTTTTGGTCCCCACCGAAAACTGAAATTTCGGATTTCGGTCGAAATTTTAAACCATGTTCATGACTAATCAGTGATCCATAGGCGGCCAACTTCATTATAGGCTGCCATTGGATCCAATATCAATGAGAGCACTTTGATATATAGAGAGATGTGTTATTATTAAAACAAGGGAATGCAGATATTACTTCCCTTAACAATATTTAACTGGAGAAAGAGAAAGGGATATAATCAAATGTTACTAACAATATTTACTTTTATAAACGGGTATAAATTATCAATAAACATTATATTGTTTGCAGCCCCCACTATATGAATGGGTGGGTTGATTTGGTGGGTCCCACGGCCCCATCAAAGAGTGTAAAATGGCAGGGCACCTGATAATCCCGCAGGAGGTGGAAAACAATTCCACGAAAAGAAGAAATCAAGGGTCTACTTTGTAAGTTTCTTTGAAAGCAGGGGAAAATTTTTATTTTGGAAAATAAGTTCCATGGAAATTTTATTTTCTATGGGAGAAATCGAGTAAATTTTACATAGAAAAAAACAGTAAAATTTTCCATGAAAATGTTTCCAATAAAAATTTTCCATGGAAAAAGAATGAGAAGTGTGATTTTAGGAAGTATGCCGAAAATATGTACACATCATGATGCAAAAGGTATGTTTTGGAATGAATAAATTAGCAGTACGTATGCAGTGGATCTCAGTGTATAGCAGGTGAGTTCAATTACACGTATGGACCAACAAAGCTGGGTCTATAAACAGGTCAATATCTAATGGGGATCCTTTCGCTATACACTGATAATCCAGTATATAGCCTCACTGCATCATTCCTCTAAAGTTGGACACCTATGGGTTTCTCCACCTGCAGAAGAAAATCAGTAAGCAGAGTGTTTACATGGACTATATTCCATCAACCCAACAGAGTTTCATGATCCCTCATGCCAAAAAAAATGCATCTTGTGATAACTTGGATGCAGTTAGGAAGCCAAAATATGAACACTTACAATTTGAGACACTCCACCTCTATAACTGCACAAAAATATACCAATTCCAATAACCGCCATCCAAAAAACTAAAATAAGAACCTCCCTTTCTTCACCTGCAAGAACTGGATCTTAACCTGCCAAGAAACCAAATCCAGTACACTAAGGAGGGTATAGTTGACATCATCTCTTGTAATTAAGTAAAATCTAAGAAATTGGTGAACATTTTAACTCGACAGGTAGCACTGTGAGGAATGATAATATGTGAATTTCTTAAGGACAACACAACCATCCAATAGTTTTTAGATCTGAATTAGCAGTTTAGCACAGTATTAGGCTTGGTTAGTTCACACTAAGATCATTTCTCATTGTGTTGAAGAAAATATAGGAACTATTAAAATAAAGACTTCTGAATCAATCAACTTTATAGTAAACAAACTTCCATTCCTCCTGCTGGGAAATAGTAACTATTAAAATATATGACACTTGAACATATAGCAGGGAGAAGAAGTTAACATGCTTGAATTGATATATGAAACTATATAACCATGTGCAAAAAGACAAAGAACATCCAGATGTTAAAGATAGTTTGAAGAAAAAAAGCATCACGAAGTCCATTAAGAGAGCATGAGAATTCTCGTAAATCAACCTACATAGTAATTACTATGGCAATAGAACCATTCCCAAATATATCTTTGTATCAAATGATAAATTAATTTCATGTAAACACTAAATTACCTTGTCTTCTGCTTTTTAACTGGCTTTTGACAGTATTTTGAGGAATTGTAATTACTTTTTGTCCAAATCACTAGCACTTGAATTAAAACTTCTAGAATCTCTGGCATTACTGTAAGTCACCTTGGCGGTTGTCATATTTCCTTCAGATTTAGGAAGTTTTGCTTTTCGATTATTGTTCACAGCCTTTTTGTGTTTAGTGCCTTTCGAAGTTGATTGCTGAGGAAGTTCCCGATTATCTTGTATTTTCAGCCTTTAACTGAAAGTAACAGCGCATGTAAGTTACCTAATAGTCATATGAGAAATAAGATAGCCAGTAGCATGCTTCATTCCATCCATACCAATAAAATGGAGGTTTTCATTACTGAAATTTACTTTGTACACATACTTCTTTCTCCGAAATCCAAAAATTTTAAACTACTAACAAGTATTGTAGGTCCTGTTATAACTAAGGTTTTAAATCTCGGTTTCGGTTTCGGTACGAAATTTCGGACGAAATCTTGTAAAAATTTCACCGAAATTTCGCCGAAATTTTGTACTTCACCGAAACGTTTCACCGAAATTTTACCGAAACGTTTCGGCGAAGTTTGGTACTTTTCCGACTCACTGTGAATTTCGTTTCATTTTCCACCGAAACCGAAACATTTCGGCTGAAACGAAATATTTCGGCCGAAATTTAAAACCATGGTTATAACTAATATTTCAGTGGAATTATTCTTAAAACCATAAAGCCCATAAAACCAAAACTTCTTAATTACTAGCCCACACACACAACCCACGATGACCAATCAGCATCTACCTAGGTGCCATGGATCCCATATTAGATGCAATCAACAATGAAAAGAAAAATATAAGTGTTTCACACCTCTTTATAGTTAACCAAATTCATAAACAACAGAACAGAGAAATAGTTAGAGGAATTACTTACTTCTTGCTTTCTTCCGATTATAGAAATAGGGCAATCCAAATTGGTGGCATCATAATTGATTCAGTGTCAAGGTTCTGGAAAAGTTGTCGGATACTCTCATCCTCAAAGTTGAAAAAACGGTACTTTGACAGATGGATGATAACAGTGGATGGCAGAGAGATGATCTATTCAACCCATGTTCAGGGAAGGAAATCTTCCTTACCCCACTAGATGACTGCCTATATTTAAGCTGCGGTCATGAAGATCCATCTTCCCCTGACTCTCAACATAATTATGAAAGTATTGTCGTACTAAAGATGGTTTAGTCATCCAGGCCACATCGTCTGATGATCACAACTATAGGATTTCGTCTGTGATCACAACTATAGGATTTTAGGATGGACTATTGAACCAGGGTTATCCTTCTTTCAACCGTGACACAAGGTATGGTTTCACATATAATTTGGTCGGCCACAGACCACAGGGTCCTGGTCCTCGGTAAGTGATATAATATGTTATATGGAGCGGTGCTATTTCACTAGTTATATTGGAGAACTTTTTATTTGTGAGAATGTGATAGCCATAATCCAAACATGACTATATTTACACCGTCGCCGTTGCCAACAAGTGGCCATGACCGTAGGTGGTATTTAGTAGAATCAACTGGGGAGTTACTGTTAATCAGGAGGGACTATTATATTGACTATATGAACAACCTATATATAGTTATATTCAACAGTATATGACAATTGGTTTTAGAGTTTTCATGTGGTGAGCCCTCAAGGTGGTGGATTGAGGCAAATAGTCTCGGTGATCGCATCGGTGGTGCAAATATAGTGGTGTTTGGAGGACGGCTATCACAATCCTCATAAGATTTATGCAAAACTATGCTATGTGTCGCGATTGAAAGAAGGATAACACTGATTCATTAGTCGGTGCTAAAATCCTATAGTTGTACTCATCAGGTGATGTGGGCCTGAATGATAGAACTATCTTTAGTACAAGAATACTTTCATAATTATATTGAGAGCGAGGAGAAGATATATTAGATCTTCATAATCGCATTTGAAATATGGGCATACATCTAGTGGGCAAGAAAGTTTGACGCAGCACAAATGTGTGGCAGATTTGATTCCAATCACGATTAGCACTTGTCACAAGAATTCAATGATATTTGGATTGGATCATTAGCCTCCTTGGAGTTTCGTTTCATCAGCTCCCTGAAAATAGATATCCTTACTCCTGGAGTTCAATTTGAGTCAACTCTCATTTGAGGCCTGATTATTTACATGCTATGGGTATCTACTTGGTAGAGGCATTTAATCAAATAGTTTGTAGATGAAATTTCCACCACATAGCATTAAAAGCCAAAAGAGTCACAACAATTGATTATAGATTCACTTCAACAACTAAGGTACCATTAATCAATGGAATTAGTAGGCCAAAATATCTATCTTCCAAAATTGTTCCCTGGAGAACCATCACATGCAAGAAATAAGATTGGATCTAATTGAATTATACAAAGCTCTGTTTTAAATCCCACATTCCAACCGGATGATATTGTAGCTCATTCAATCTGATTGATACACACATCAGCCAACAGATGTTTGATAACAATCTCATGAAGGTAAAATAACAATGAAACAAGTGCTCCTTTATTCACTTTCCAACATCGCAGATGCTAAAGAAAACTCAACCTACAATGGAAACTTAAATTGAAACTCTAAATTTCTGTGTAATGAACCTCTGAATCTAACAACGAAATACAAAGAGAAAGGAATTCGGTAATGGCGATCCAATCGTGGGGACAAGATGATTCTTACTGAATTTCTGGATTCAATTCCTTCTTTGGACCGAGGTCTACAGAAAATTACAGATCAGAAGGTGAAATCTCTGACTTCCCTTCTCAATTCTGAAAATCTCTGTGTTGGTGACTCCCTTTCCTAGCTGAACAAAGGAGCTTCCCAAAAAGAAAAATCTCAGATCCCCTTCAAAGACTTCCTTCGTTGCCTTTTATTTGGTTTATTCTAAGAGGATAACAAATGATAATTTTGCCCTATAGCTAGACATGATCAACCAGTAATCAAAAATGTAATTCCAAGGAAGGATAACTATTCTGGACTTGAGTAACTGCTGGCCAACAAATGTCTTGGAATTGATTCAACTACTGCCCAACCCGGACTTGTTATTCCGGGTCTTAATTCTTTCGGATCTTCTTAACTGCCTTGGGTGGGTTTGCTGATGTAGGCACTCAACTTCTGGATGCCCGGCTTGGTCACTATCATTTACTATGGCTTTGCGTCAGGCTCCCCCTCTTGATTGGAACTTGTCCTCAAGTTCGATTCTTGTTGGAAAATATAAAGTTGAAATCTGATCTGTGACTTAATCGAACCCAAAAGGTGCAACTCGAAGCGAATAACTGTTACTTGAAACAAAACTTTTTTCTGTTGGAAATCAGAAACCGAAATGAACCAGTACTTATCTCTTTTGTAGAAAACATTTCTGAAAAACAGATTGAGAAGAAGAAGGCTGAGTCGTGCCACTGGTCACTCTCCTTAGGAATCATATCCGCCCCCTACCGGTGCAACCAGGATCCGCGAACCGACGCTCCAAGATAAAACAGCCAAAACTGGCTCCAGTCCACGTGCACTCGCTGACTGGTCCACCCAGAATCACCAACGGAACTATGCTCAAATGGGAACGGAACGGAGGAAGAAGATAGCAGAAAACAGAAACAGAGCGAGCGGAAAACATAATTCTGTTTTTGCAAGAAGCAGAGAACGGAACAAATTTTCTATATTCAAAACAGTGCTCTCTTATCTCCATTTATAGACACCATGTGTCTATTGAGAAGAGCCATCAAATGAGAGAAACGTACAAAGATGTGTCTATTGGAAGAGACACCATTAAAACAAAACGTTTTTCTCTCCAAGAGTCATATTTGGGACCGTTGTGATTTGAAACGGACTTGTAATTAATGGGGTGTCCCTAACAGAACATGGGGTAAAAATATAACTGTTTTGGTTAATAAAAAGACACTTTTTATTTAAACCCGGACCCGGAGCTCGGGCCATGGCCCAGCCCGGCCCGGCGAGCTCGCGCGCGCATATGTTTTTTACACATAGGCTTGTGCTCTTCTAAAAGCCCAAGACCCAACAAATTCTAAAGCCCCTTGAAGGCTCAAGCATTTCTCCAACTCTCCATCTTATATGGATGAGAAGAAATTTTTTCCAAAGCAATGTGGGACTATTTATTTTTGCTTGAGTTGAGAGATCACTTCACAAGCACACACACCAAGGTCTTGCGTAGGGGTGTGCATTAATTGGTTTAAACCGAAATAACCGACCGAACCAAATTAGGTCGGTTGTTTCGGTTTGGTTAATTTCCGTGTCGGTTCGGTTTCGGTTCTCGTCCTTCCCAAATTTCAGTTATCGGTTTTGGTTTCGGTTTCCGTCGAATTTTTTTTCGGTTAACCGAATAACCGAACGGCGGTTTTTAATTTTTATTACCAAACCCACCCTGTTTTTTACTTTTGAGTTTTGAAGGGTGTAAAAATTAAAAATGTAAAATAATCGAAAGGGGTTGTCCCGAGTAATAAAAAGGGGGTGAATCAATTAAAACCTAAAAGTCTAAAAGACTAAAAGAACAAAACTTAGGGTTTTGTTCTTTTATCTCAAAAAACAGAGAGGCTAGAGAGCTAGGGTTTTCTTCTTCACGGCTTCACCTCCCCTCCACGGCTTCGTCTCCAGCCACCTTTCAACTCTCAAGTACTCCGACGGTCCGGCCATCTCTTCTCTCTAGTCTCCACGGTAAGAGTCTCCCTTCTTTTCTTTTCTTTTTTCTTTCTTTATTTTTTCATTTTAGGGTTTTGATTTCTCTCCCCTCTTTTAGTCTTTCTTTTGGAAATTTCTCTTAAGATGCAACCATTCAAAAACAATTCTCTCCCCTCTTTCAGTTCTTCAGATTCAAGGTTTTTTTTTTGTCCCCCAAAAGGCTCTCGCCTAGGATTCCCCAAGTTAGATCGGTTGGCTTTCCAAATCGGTTAGATCGGTTGATTCGGTTAAATCGGCTTAGCTTTAACCGATTTGAGACATATTTTTTATTATTCGGTTCTAACCGAACTAACTGAACAACCGAAATTATATTTCGGTTTCGGTTTGGTTCTGTTAGCAAATAATTCGGTTCGGTTTCGGTTAGCAAATTTTGGTAACCGAAAAATTTCGGTCTGGTTAATTTTCGTAAATTCGATTCCGTTAAAACCGATTGAACAGCCCTATTCTTGGGTTCAAATCACCATTCACGCAAAAGACATTTGCCTTTAAAAACAAAGAGGGAACTTTAATTTGAATCTTCCCTCTAAATTTTTAATACAAAGAAAAAAGCATCTTTGACTTTTTCAACTTATTTTATTTTAAAACTTCTAACAATCTCTCACAATATTCAAAATACAGTTGCAATTTGAAAACGAAAGTATTTGAGCACATTAGAAAAATAGAGTGAATTCATACCGGTGTCTTTCGGACTTCAACCGATATTTAGGATAAACAGATTACATTACCGAGTACGAGTAGAGTTAGACTCCTTCAACCTTTTCTCATAAGTGTAACCGACTAACCTGTCACCCACACCCTACGTTCGATTCCTTAGTGATTCATTCACAGTTTTGGAACATTTTATCCTTGTTCCCCTCTTGGTTCTCATGAATGTTCTAGAGAATTACTGGTTAAATTCTCGTAGGAAGTAGCCTCACCTCCACATTCACTTAGGTCAGTCATCAAGTATGCACTGCAAGTAACATACCGCCCAATACATGTTATGAACAGATTAAGAGTCTACAACTCATCCTACCTCATTTGCAGTGAGCACTATCTTCCTTCATTTTGCATCTAGGAGTAGGGGGTGATAGTGTTAACAAACCATTCGGTGACTAGTTAGTACCCATTGAACCTGATTTCAGGGATCTCCTTTCACATAGGTTGGGTGTCCATCGCTAATGGTTCATGCCACAAGCTTTAACCCCATTCCTTGTGATGCCTCATAAACCACCTTGTTTATTTGTGGCTTTGTCAGAGGATCTGCCAGATTCCTCTCCGACTTTACAAAGTCGAGTGCTATTGTTCCCTCACTCAAGTATTGCTTCACCAAATTATGCCTGAGGCGAATATGCCTTCTTTTGCCATTATAGGTCTTACTTTTGGCCTTGGCTAAAGCAGCTTGGCAGTCACAGTGTAGAAACACCGAGTTAACCGATTTTCAAGAAATCGCACCACCACCAAGGGTGAGTACATATCCACTGGTAGACACTGAATCTCTTGAATCAGATATCCAATTCGCATCACTATAGCCTTCCAAAATAGCATGATACCCCTTATAATGCAGTCCAAAGTTTATTGTACCCATTAAGTACCTCAACAACCTAGTCAAAGCCTACCAGTGTTCATGTCCTGGTCTATGTGTGTGTTGACTAAGCTTTCCAACTGCTAGTGCTATGTCAGGTCTAGTACAGATCATCGAATATGACATTGAACCTATAATCCTTGAGTATTCCTTTTGAGATACCATCTCACCTTCATTTTTCTTTAGGTGAATCTGACAATCTAAAGGTGTTTTCACAGGTGAACTATCATATTGTCCAAATTTTCTTAGAATGTTCTCTACATAATGAGACTGAGACAATATTATTTCATTTTCTTTTCTGATGATTTTCATTCCTAAAATTACATCAGCTTCACCCATATCTTTGGTTTCAAAGTTTGACATTAAGAATCTCTTAGTGGATTCTACTATGTCCAAACTAGTACCCATAATCAGTTTATCATCTACATATACACAAAGTATTACACCTTTATCACCATTAAACTTACTGTAAACACATTTATCAGATTCATTTATCTTATAGTCATTGTAATTAAGACACTATCAAACTTTTCATTCCGTTGTTTAAGTGCTTATTTCAAGCCATATAATGACTTAATTAGTTTACACACTTTGTTTTCATGTTCAGATACAATGAATCCTTCTTTTTGTTTAATATAAATTTCTTCTTCTAAATCTCCATTTAAAAAGGTTATTTTTGCATCCATTTGATGTATTACCAATTTATGTATAGAAGCTACAGCTAATAATGTCCTAATGGTGGAAAACCTAGCAACAGAAGAATAAGTGTCAAAATAATCTATCTCCTTTTTCTGTCTAAAGCATTTAGCTACTAGCCTTGCTTTAAACTTATCAATTATCCCATCAGGTCTTAGCTTCTTTTTAAATATCCATTTGCTATCTAGTGCTTTAGTTCCAGGTAGAAGGTCCACCAATTCCCATGTGTGGTTTTCTATGATGGAATCTAATTCACTTTTAATAGCTTCTTTCCATAATACAGAATCTGGAGATGTTACAGCTTCAGTGTAAGTTACAGGATATTTATCTATTAAATAAGTAAACATCCCATCTCCAAGATTTGTTTTTTTTCTTTGTCTTTTACTTCTTCTGAGTTCTTGAAACTCAGGATCCAATTCCTTTTCAGTTTCAGTTTGATTCCTTGAATCATTACTAGGTACTTTAAGAATTTCTTTCTTCATAGGAAAATGATGTTCAAAGAACTCTGCATCCCTACATTCAATTATTATGTTGTATTCTAGGATATTTTCAACTGATTTCATAACTAAAAATCTATAGGTTGTACTGCTTTGAGCATATCCTATGAATACACAATCACAAGTTTTAGGTCTTAGTTTCCCTTTTGTAGGTTCAGGTATTTCAACCTTAGCCAAACAACCTCAGACTCTCAAATGAGACAAACTAGGCATTTTGTATGCCACAAATCATATGGTATTTGACCCTTCTTCTTTGGAGGTATCATGTTTTATATATAACATGCCAAAAGAAGTGCTTCCCCCCACAAGTTCAAGGGTAAACCAAAACTAATCAACATAGCATTGAACATATCCTTTAAGGTTCTGTTCATTCGTTCTGATATACCATTTGATTCAGGTTGCTACGGGGCTGTGGTTTCATGGATAATACAATTATCATCACAGAACTTAGTTATAGAGTATTCAGTACCTCTATCTGTTCTAAGTCTTTTAATTCTTCTATCTAATAGGTTTTCCACTTCATTTTTATATTTGATAAAGGCTTGTTTAGCCTCATTTTTAGATCTAAGAAGGTATACTTTAGTGTATCTAGAGTAGTCATCTATAAATGTTACATAGTACCTTTACCTCCTATAGATTCAAGATTTCTGAAATCAGCTAGATCACTATGAATTAATTCCAATAATTCAGTTTTTCTTTCAACACTAAAGTGAGGTTTCTTAGTGAATTTTGCTTCAACACATATTTCACATTTTCCTTTACTAGGTTCAATCTTTTCATTAATTAAACCTAAGTTGCAAAGTCTTTTAATGTAAGGTGCACTTTTATGACCTAATCTACCATGCCATATATCAAAATACTCAACTATGTAAGCAGAAGAAGATGGTTTTTCATTTATTATTTCAAGTACATTCAGTACAAACAGACCATTCGCATTATAGCCCTTTCCTACAAATACATTATTTTTACTAAGGATAGCCTTGTCTGCTTCAAAAGTGAGCTTCAGTCCATTCTTGTTCAAAAGAGCGCCAGACACCAAGTTCCGCCGTATATCCGGCACATGCAGCACCTCCTGAAGTGCAAGTACTTTCCCTGAAGTTTCCCTGAAGTTAACTTCAGCAAGACCTTGCCCTTACCAACTACTTTTGAGGTCTGTGAGTTCCCCATGAAAACTTGATCCCCTTCCTTAACTATGGTGTAGTTGTAGAAGGAGTTTCAGTCTCAACAAATGTGATTAGTAGCACCAGTATCCAGAACCCACTCCTTGGGATTTTTCACCAAATTTACCTCAGTCACAACTGCTACAATTATATCCGCCTCGGTTAAATTAACCTTGGCACTGGACGAACCAGTCTTTCGGTGTCGACAGTCCTTCTTGTAGTGTCCGAGTTTTTCACATTCAAAACAGACTCATTTCTTCTTAGGTCCAGATTTCTTGAAGTTATTTTTCTTCTTTGGTTTCATATTCTTAGACCCATCATTCTTGATTTCAACAATATTTGCCTTAGAAGTATACTCTTTGGCCTTTTGTTGCTTATCTTTGAGTCTGTTTTTCTCTTCAATTCTCACCCGAACAACCACTTGGTCTAAGGTCCATTCCTTTGTCTTGTGTTTCATGCCGATTTTAAAATCTTTCCAAGACAATGGCAATTTCTCTATGAGAGAACCCGCCATGAATGTATCAGGTAACTTCATACCTTCCTTAGCCAATTCACCCACAAGAAACTGATACTCATCTATTTGGGCAGAAATAGGTTTCCCATCTTCCATAGCAAAGTCTAAAAAATTTCATATCATATATTTCCTATTTCCAGTATCCTTTAAGTCATATTTGGTTACTAATGCATTCCAAATTTTAGCAGCATGCTCATAGGAGTAATAAACATTATACAATTCATTTGATAACCCATTAAGCAAGTGATTCTTGCAGAATATAATCGGCGTTATTCCAATAATCAAAATCAGCAGAATCTTCAGTTGGTTTTTGTTGGGTAAGAACAAAACCGGCACCAATTTGTTGCAAAGCGAACAAGATCTATTGTTTCCACCGTTTGTATTTCAATCCTGTAAGTCGTTCGATTTTGGAAAAATCTGGAACAGTGTTAAGAATTCTGTTCACAATAGGGGTGCGAACAACCGAACTTGGATTGGAATTCTCACCAGAGATGGGAAGAACCGAACTTGGGTTCGGATTATCAGAAGCCATAAGATCAGATTTGGTTAGTTACGATTCTTACGACTGTTGGAAAATATAAAGTTGAAATCTGATTTGTGACTTAATCAAACCCAAAAGGTGCAACTCGAAGCGAATAACTGTTACTTGAAACAAAACTTTTTTCTGTTGGAAATCAGAAACCGAAATGAACTATTACTTATCTCTTTTGTAGAAAATGTTTCTGAAAAACAGATTGAGAAGAAGAAGGCTGAGTCGTGCTACTGGTCACTTTCCTTAAGAATCGTATCTGCCCCCTACCGATGCAACCGGGATCCTCGAACCGACGCTCCAAGATAAAATAGCCAAAACTGACTTCAGTCCACGTGCACTCGCTGACTAGTCCACCCAGAATCACCAACGGAACTGTGCTCAAATGGGAACGGAATGGAGGAAGAAGATAGCAGAAAACAGAAACAGAGCGAGCGGAAAATATAATTATGTTTTTGCAAGAAGCAGAGAACAGAACGAATTTTCTATATTCAAAACAATGCTTTCTTATCCCCTTTTATAGACACCATATGTCCGTTGAGAAGAGCCATCAAATGAGAGAAACGTACAGAGATGTGTCTGTTGGAAGAGACACCATTTTCTCTCCAACAATCATATTTGTAACCGTTGTGATTTGAAACTGATTTGTAATTAATGGGGTGTCCCTAACAAAACATGGGGTAAAATATAACTGTTTTGGTTAAAAAAAAGACACTTTTTATTTAAACCCGGACCCCAGCTCGGTGAGACGAGGCGCGCGTGTGTTTTTTACACATGGACTTGCGCTCTTCTAAAAGCCCAAGACCCAACAAATTCTAAAGCCCCTTGAAGGCTCAAGCCTTTCTCCAACTCTTCATCTTATATGGATGAGAAGAAATTTCTTCCAAAGCAATGTAGGACTATTTATTTTTGCTTGAGTTGAGAGATCACTTTACAAGCACACACACCAAGGTCTTGGGTTGAAATCCCCATTCAAGCAAAAGACATTTGCCTTTAAAAACAAAGAAGGAAACTTTAATTTGAATCTTCCCTCTAAATTTTAAATACAAAGAAAAAAGCATCTTTAACTTTTTCAACTTATTTTATTTTAAAATTTCTAACAATTCTTCAACATGGTACGGGGTTAAATGTTGAATATTGAAAACATCTGTAATGCTCATCCTGTCCGGTAGTTCAATACGATAAGCATTGTCATTCATTTTCCCGAGCACTCGATAGGCCCAAATTTCTTTGGTTGAAGCCTTTGGTACTCTACAGCAGGGAACCGGTCTTTGGAAAGGTAGACCCAAACTAGGTCTCCTTCTTCGAAGCTGAGTTTTCTTCTATGACGATCAGCTTGTTCTTTATAATTTTGGTTCGCCTTTCAATGTTGGTCCTAACCTTGGCATGTACAATTTGCAATTCAGTTATCTTATCTTCAACTCTCTTCAATCCTGCTTCACGGTTTAGCATTGGAAGTAGGTCAAGAGGACCCTTCGGATTCCTTCCATAAACAACTTGGAAGGGTGAGTATTCGGTAGTTCGATTTTTCATACAATTAAATTCGAACTCTATCTTGGTAATGACATAATCCCAATTGCCAAAGCACTTAACTTGAGTTCTTAACAAGTTTCCAAGCGTCCGATTAACCACTTCAGTTTGCCCGTCCCATTGAGGATGGTAGGGGCTGCTAAATTGTAGATTAGTCCCCAATCTTTATTATAAACTCCTCCAAAAATGGCTCATGAATTTGCTGTCCCTGACTGAAGTAATAGACTGTGGCAGTCCATGGTAACGAACCACTAGACTGAAATATAAATCTGATACGTGACTAGCGTCTATAGTTGTTTAACAAGGAATAAAATGCGCCATTTTGCTGAATCTGTCCACAATAACCATAATGTTATCCCACCCTCTAGGTGTTCTTGGCAAGCCTAGCATAAAGTCCATTGAAACATCTACCCAAGGAGCTTCCGGGATAGGTAGAGGAATGTATAAACAGCGGATAGGTGCTAATCGTGGATTATAACAGAAGATGGCGGTCGGGAGATGGATTGTAACAGATGAATAGATCCATCTCCCTACCGCCATCCACTGTTATCACCCACCTATCAAAGTATCCTCTCCCACTTTGTGAGGCACTGGGAGCTGGAACTCTTTCAATCTAAAATATTAAACATATCCCCTGCCTTACTATATATATCCTCACTCGTCATCCGAAGCAATGGAAACTAGCGGGGTGGAACATAATCTGTACCCAAACTAGCTGATCTACATGATTTGCATACGGAACCAAATCAAACATAATCTGAACCCAAGGTTAATTGTCTCACAATCACGATAGTAGATCCTTTGGAAGGTTAGACCAATCAACTGACTTACGAAACAGCAGAAAGGAAAATGAATTCATCATAGAGCAATCAAATATTGAAACCCGAAAAGAGAGAAGGCCCATCAACCGTAAAATTTGAAAATAGAAACACTTAATTTTGAAACTGGAAAGAAAAGTAAATTATGCTGATGATACTAACCATAAAAACCAACTAAAAAAAGACCATGTGAAACAATCAGACCCAACGTGAAGATATCTTCAATTAAGAAAAGGTAATGGGAAATAAATCTTGATTGAAATAAGGAAAAATCAACTGTCATCTACTGGGACATAAATACGGCGTTGCTCTCAGATCTCGCCACGTGTCGTCCATGCACTGATAAAGCCTAACCGTCATAAAAAAGGCGTTGGGAAATGGCAAGACCATACGATCACGACACGTGTCGCTCTCTCGCCGTCCAGGCCTCATCATCACAAGTTATGGAAGGAAATATCCGGCAAAGCCACGCGCGCCGGCGGAGCAGGAGAATGGCCCAATCCTGCAAAGGAAGGTTTTCTCTCCATAATGATGAAAAGATCCGCGTGCCTCCCTTTAAAAGGGAGAGAAGGGAAGAAGAGAGGGATCCACGTTTTTTAAAAGACATCCTTTTTTCTCAGCTCTCGCATAACAACCAGAAAAAGAGGCGAGGCAACAACAGAGGAGACTAGGAACTTAATCCCCCACTCCCTGCTAGTCCCCTCCAACCCACTCACCCCCACACCCAGAAAAGAACCCGCGCCTTGGTCCTGGTAAACCTGATCGAACCCTCTCCTCTTCTCGCTGTCCTTTATATTGATTGGTCGAAGGATCTGACTTGGGTGTTGAAGTGGTCATCCGGGACCCACCCCGGAATCCCTGACCCCCTTTGTTTGTGACTGCAGACCCCGCGGAGGCCCTCTACCGACCGCGCGATCGCAGACCCGGATTCAGACGCCATCATATTGGCGCCATCCGTGGGACTCGTCGAGTACTGAACGCCTTATGGCGATGAGAAACCACACCCAACAGCAAGAAATAGGGGTAATGACCAGGAGCCAGGCTCAACACGCACAAACCCGCGCCTCAAGCTCCCGGGAGCCTAACTCACCGTTCTCGGGCCGACACCAGCCCTCCTCCAGCACACCGCAGATGGTCCCCACCATGGAAATGTTCAACGAGCTCCGCCAAGAGCTACTCCAACGCTTGCTTCCGCCAGAACCTCAGGCTCCGGGGAGACCCCTGACAACGCATGACCGGACGGAAACCTATGACGAAGGTGACGAGGAACAGCCAGGGGAGCGTCATCCCCGGCGAAGGTGAGCACCGACTTGCCGGACGCCGTCCCCATCGGCGAATAGCTCTTTGCCCCCCGCAGCTAGGGGACACCAGCGAGACGACCGTAAGCAAGCTACGCTAAGCCGCGCTCCCCCCGCCCTGACTGCTCGTTTCTAGGAACCGCCCCCAGCTCGGACGGAGGAGGTAGCAACCTCAGCGCAACCCCCCGATATGGATCCGATAGCCGACCTGCAAAGGCAGATCCGAGAAGTAAAACTAAAATTATGAAAACGCCCTACGCCCACGGCATCCTCGACGAATGGAAGAGGGAAACGGCATCCCCATTCACCTCGGAGGTTTTAAAGACCCCAGTGGAAGCTGGAATAGACCTCTCCCGTTTCGGTCTGTACGACGGAAGCACAGACCCCCTCGAGTTCCTCCAAACTTTCAAAAGGGTAATGACGCTCCGGGGCACGTCGGACGGATTTATGTGCAGAGCCTTTGCCTCCCTGTTGAGAAAGACCGCTAATGAGTGGTACATGAGATTGGAGCCCGACTCCATCGCATCCTTCCACGAATTCGGAAGGAAGTTCAGCGCAAGGTTCGCTAACAACCGCCTCCGCCACGACCCGACGGATGCCTTCTTAGCCCTCCGACAAGGAAGAAACGAGACCCTAAGAGACTTCATGTTGAAATTCAACACCGAGCTGGCCCAACTTTCCAACATGAACGTCCAAATAGCGGCCGCAACACTGAAGCATGCCACCACCGACCCAAATCTCAAGCTGCACCTTACCCTCAAGCCACCACGGGACCTGCAGGAACTTGAATCCAAGGCTGACAAGTTTGTACGAGCAGAAGAAGCCTGCGCCCGAGAGCAGAGCCAGCCCGGCCCCGATGAAAGAAAAAGCAACGACGGCAGAAGGGCCACGAGCCAAGGAAAGACGGGCGAGCCGGAACCCCGTCCCCGTCTTCGAAAGACTGGGAAGCGCCCCACTAAAGGTCCCCCTCTCCCATGTCCTGCTTGCTATCAGGGATCAGGGTCTCCTGACCCCCCCCAAGAGAATGGCCATGAACCCAAAGAAGCGGTCCGCAAGAAAGTTTTGTGAATTCCACGGGGACCACGGCCACGAGACCGACCATTGTTTCCACCTCCGGCTCCAGCTAGAAAAACTAGCAGAGGAAGGGCACCTAAATCAATATCTCAGGAGCCCTGGCAAAAACTCGCACGGGGCCCATCACCCGTCCGACGAACCCAGAGGCAGGCATTAGTCACATAGCCGTCGCCGATCCGGAAGCCGTCACCGATCCACAAGTCGTCACCGATCCACAAGCCGACACCGATCCCCGAACAGGCATCGCTCCCGAAGCAGACGCCGACCCCGCAGCCGACACGGCACGCACCGCCACCAGCGCCCCAAGAAGGAGGAACCCCCCGAACAGCCGCAGGCCCGCGAACAGCCGCCTACCATTATCGGAAAAATCAAAATCATCACGGGCGGACCGGCAACTAGAGGACGAACGACAGCTGGTTGGCGAGCGTATGCAGAACGGGTGTTTTCCATGAAAATACCTTCCAAAAAGGCCCGGGCGGATCCTCCCCATGAAGATCAGGTCATCACCTTCTCCCCCAAAGACCTCAACGGACTACAAGTCCCGCACGATGACGCACTGGTCGTCAGGCTAGTCGTCGCCAACTTTGACATAGGAAAAATTCTGGTTTACACAGGAAGCTCCGTCAGTGTCTACACCTCGGAACCTTCGAAGAAATGAAGCTGGGCGAAGGGAGACTTGGACCCGCGGAATATTCCATCTACGGGTTCTCCGGGGCATCGGTACGGGTCAATGCCAAAATCGACTTACCCGTAACCTTTGGAACGTACCCCCTCCAAAAGACCATCTTGACCACCTTCATGGTCGTAGACATACCCTTCACCTACAACGCCATCATAGGGCGCCCCGCTCTAAGAGACTTGGGAGCAGTAGTCCCCACCCCCCACCTCAAGATGAAATTTCCCACTCAAACCAAAGTAGGGGAAGTTCAGGGGCAGCAGATGATAGCACGCCAGTGCTACGCAGCAAGCCTAAGAGGGAGCAACGCCCCGGCCGAAAACTTCACGATCGGGAGCGAAGACCCCCGGCAGCGGGCCCGTACGATCAGAGGAGAACCCGCCGAGGAGCTAGACTCCATCCCCATAGTCTAAGATCAACAGGAGAAGCAAGTCCGGATCAGTTCCCTGCTGAAAGGTACCTTGCGAGACCAAATGATCGACTTCCTCAGAGCCAACAAAGACGTGTTCGCATGGTCCGCCAAGGACATGCCCGGGATACCCAAGGAATTGGCCGTTCACAAGCTAAACGTGAACCCAACCCTCAAACCTGTCCGGCAGAAAAAGAGAAACTTCGCGGCAGAGCGCCAAACCCACATAAAAGCCGAAGTGGAGAAACTACTACAAGCCGGATTTATAAGAGAAATCCGGTACCCCGAGTGGCTGTCAAATGTGGTCATGGTCAAGAAGGCCAATGGGGGCTGGCAGGCCTGTATGGACTTCACAGACCTAAACCGGGCTTGCCCAAAGGACCCCTACCCCCTCCCGCGTATAGATCAGCTCATCGACACCACATCCGGGCACGAGCTCCTCACCTTCCTAGAAGCCTTCTCGGGTTACAATCAGGTGAAAATGCACGAACTAGACATCCCGAAAAAAGCTTTCATCACCGATCAGGGCGTCTACTGCTACACT
The DNA here is from genome assembly GCF_043159265.1 of Tasmannia lanceolata. Taxonomy (NCBI): domain Eukaryota; kingdom Viridiplantae; phylum Streptophyta; class Magnoliopsida; order Canellales; family Winteraceae; genus Tasmannia; species Tasmannia lanceolata. The sequence continues at coordinate 26,185,883 of NW_027518684.1, read as the reverse complement.
GTCATGCCTTTCGGATTAAAAAACACGGGCGCCACATACCAGCGGCTCGTAAAAAAGTTATTCCGGGATCAAATCGGAGGGAACGTGGAGGTGTACGTTGATGACATGCTGGTAAAAAGCTTGGAAGCCTCCAAACACATCTCCGACCTTCAGGAAACCTTTGACACCCTGCGACGAGCCCGGATGAAGCTAAACCCCGCAGAATACGCCTTCGGAGTGACTTCCGAAAAATTCTTAGGGTTCATGGTTAGCCAGAGAGGCATCGAGGCCAACCCCGAGAAAATACAGGCCATCCTGGACATGGAGCCCCCGACAACAACAGTAGAGGTGCAGAGGCTCGCAGGGCGAATCAACGCCCTCGGCCGTTTCATGCCCAAATCGGCGGAGAAATGTCAGCCATTCTTCAAGCAGCTAAAAAACATACGGGAATTCGAATGGACCCCGGCCTGCCAAGAAGCCTTCGACGCCTTGAAACAATACCTTCAGGCACTGCCCGTACTAGCCAAACCTGAGCCGGGGGAAGAACTATTTTTGTATCTGGACATCAGCCCTACGGCGGTAAGTGCGGTATTGGCCAAACAGAGCGACAAGAAGGAACACCCGGTGTACTATGTAAGCAAGACCCTCCACGGTGCGGAGGTCCGATACTTAAACATAGAGAAATTCGCCCTCGCAGTTGTCAGCGCTGCCCGGAAACTCCGCCCCTACTTCCAGGCCCACCCCATAATACTTTTGACTGATCAACCCCTCAGGAGAATTCTCCAAAAATCGGAGACCTCGGGAAGGATGGTAAGCTGGGACGTCGAGTTGGGAGAGTTCGACATACAGGTCCGACCGAGGCCGGCCATTAAATCCCAGGCCCTCGCCGACTTAATAGTGGAGTCCATAGCCCCTGCCACGGAACCAGCAATGTTGGAAAATGTCAGGGGCCCCACCGAATAGACGGCTCGCGAAGACATGAGGCCAAACTCGGCAGAACAAAGCGGCGAGATTAACTGGACCCTGCACATTGATGGCTCGGCAGGTAAAATGGAGCACGGGGCGGGAGTGGTCCTCCACGGCCCCAAAGGATTCACATTAGAATACGCCCTCTGGCTAGATTTCAAAGCCTCCAACAACGAGGCTGAATACGAGGCCTTGTTGGCAGGATTAAGCCTAGCCACAGAACTCGACGTAAGAAAGTTAAGAGTCTACAGCGATTCCCAGCTCGTCGTCAATCAAGTGAATGGGGCATACGAGGCCAGGGGCCTCAGAATGAAGAGATACCTTCAGAAGGTAAAAAGAAAAGCTGCAGAGAATGGGAGAAGTCGAGATCCTCCAGGTGCCGCGAGACATGAACAATCGAGCGGATGCATTGTCAAAAATGGCCGCCGAAGAGACCCATGACTTCGGCACCGTGCTCACAGAGATACTCTCCCACCCCAGCATCGATGAGGTACAAGTCTTGGAAATTCCACCAGGACCAAACTGGATGGATCCCATTATGCGATACTTGAAAGACGGGGTATTGCCCGAAGACAAGTTGGAAGCCCGACGCCTAACCGCAAGAGCCGCCCACTACGTGGTCCACGGACCCAGGCTGTACTAGCGGTCATACACATGGCTGTACCTCCGTTGCCTGGTACCCTCCGAATCGGAATACGCACTACGAGAGGTACACGAAGGGATCTGCGGAGACCACGGTGGCGGCAAGATCCTAGCTCAGAAGATCGTAAGGCACGGCTACTTTTGGCATGCGATCCTCAGTGACGCCAAAGAGTTCGTCAAGAAATGCAGCTCGTGCCAGAGGTACGCTACTACCTCCCCCTTCAACCGGCCACACCATACACCGCGATGGCAGCGCCCCTGCCTTTCGCCATGTGGGGCATGGACCTGCTCGGACCATTCCCAAAAGCCCCCTGGGGGCACAAGATGTTGTACGTCGCCATCGACTACTTCACCAAGTGGGTCGAAGTTAAAGCCGTGGCAAAGCCCAATTCAAAAGCGATGGAGAAGTTTTTTTATCATGACGTGATCTGCCGCTTCGGCATTCCAAGGATACTTGTAACAGACAACGGACCCCAGTTCGCAAGTGCTGAATTCGGCAGATTCTGCGATAACCTAAGCATCGAACACCGTTTCGCCTCCGTAGCGCACCCGCAGGCCAACGGGCAGGTGGAGGTAACTAACAGGATCTTGCTCCAGAGCCTCAAGAAGCGACTAGGGGAAGCTGGAAAGAACTGGGTAGAGGTACTCCCTAGCATCCTCTGGGCCTACAAAACGACGCCGCGGACCGCGACCGAGGAGTCCCCTTTTAGTTTAACTTTCGGGGCCGAAGCAGTCATTCCATTGGAAATCAGCCTCTCCAGCTTCCGTACAGAGAACTACGACGAACAAGGAAATTCTGAGCTCCTCCGGAACACTCTCGATCTCGTGCTCGAGAAAAGAGAGCAAGCCCTCCTCCGAACCGCCTCCTACTAGCAGTGGGTGGCCCGATACTATAACGCCCGAGTAAAAAAGCGCACAGTAAAGCCCAGAGACCTAGTGCTACGACGGGCAGAGATATCTGACCCCTGCAACACCGGGAAACTAGCACCAAAATGGGAAGGACCCTACAGGGTCGTCCGAGCACTCCGCCCCGGGGCCTACCAGCTAGAGCACCTCGACGGGACCCCAATCCCTTGAAGTTGGAGCATGGATAACCTTCGAGAATTTTACCAGTAAGAAGGTAGGGTAAGGTCCGTGTTTTTCTTTTAAGATATGACGGATGTTTTGTTTGTTTCCCTTTTTTGTGGTTTCTAGAAGCAAAGCCATGTTTTCACTTTACAAATAAATGGAATAACGATTTCTACCAAAGCCATGTGCATCTCCACTTTCCGGCCTATGACAAATGAAGGGTCGGAAAACGGACAGGGAGTGGGACAGAGGTAGCATCGGGGCCGATCCCCCCGAAAATACCCTAAATCGCTCCCCATGAAAAAAAGACCTCCCCTTAAAGGGCAGGCGGGACCCATTAACCCCGAGCTGATCACTCGAGGGGAAGATAGTCCTTCCACAAACAAGACGCCCCACGGGGTGCACTAGAAATATTCTCGCCGATCAAATTGAAATTCAATACCAAAAGGCTCATATGGCCCAGAGCACCTTGTATAAAAAAAAAGGGGAGAAAGAGAAAAGAAAGAGAATTCAAAAGTTATTAGATCGAGCATGTCAACAGAACTATGAAAAAGAAGCAAATCCCCGAGGAGCCCGAGCCTCACTGGCCCCCGCAGAGGGCTCAGTAACTACAGGAGCTTCCAAGGCAACCGTCGGTTCCCCGATCGGTGTCGGTGTATCCGCCGGCGCCTGCAAAAGATCCTCCGGAATGTTTTCCTCGGCCTCGTGCACCAACTTCTCAAGAGGGAAGGAAGGATCAACCTCGCAAACTCGCCGCCGGCATTCAACGAAAGCATCTATCTCAATATCCACGCCGAACAAAGCGGCGGCCTTGAGAAACTCCTCGGAGTCGCGCCATTCCTCCCGTGCCTTCGCCAGCTCCTCGGCATGCGTTCATCGAGCCGCCACCAATCTATCCTCCGCACGGCTTCTCCCATCCACGGTTGTTCGGAGGTCCGCCCGAAGTTGAGAAACAGTGTCGTCAAGCGCCACCTTTTCCGCTTGGGCCTTCTCCAAGTCCTCGCTCAGCTTCCGGACTCGCTCCTCGAAAGCACCTATCTCAGACTCATCCTCGACTAGGTAATGCACCATCTTCCTGGCATAACTTTGAGCCTGCAAAGAGCAAACCGTTAGGAAATTTCCACTTACGGTCTCAAAGGCAACAAAAAGGGAAAAACACCAGCAGGAAAGCCGGCCACCCGGTACTTATGCAGGACGTCGACTGAAAATACCGAGCCCCCAGGGCCCTGCGGTCGAAGCCTTCTAACGCAGCCTCATCGCCAGGAAGGGCGGTTGTCACCCCTAGCTCCACCCCGACCCGGGGATTCACAAGGATGCCATCCTCGACACCAATCTTCCAGTCGGGTTTAAACAGCTCTCCCCGCTTCCGAAAGCACTGCGAAGAAAGCTCCATCCGCTCCAGAAGTAACTTGGTCATAACCAACCCTTCCAGCCGACTCGGCACGTCGACGTGCCGCACGGCCAGCCTCCCCCTGTTTAGCGCCAGAAGGGGAAACCCTCTTGGCGGAAGGCTCCAACTCCCGGTGAGGAGACCTGGCCGTACCCTTTTCTCCGACCAATCGACGAGAGGAGCTAGATGGCGCGGATACGGGAAGCCTAGTTTGCGACCGGTCCAACCTGGCCGCGGCCATAAAATCGGAGGGAATCTTCTTATAGCTCACAGAACCATTCATCACCGCCGCCGCGACCCCCTATCCCCTGCCAGCATCACCGGAAGAAGACATACCTGCTGCCAAAAACAGAAGAACAACAACCACTCAGAGCAAAGAAAAACAAACGACAACTCAAAAAAAAATGCTTAAGGCGCATATGGACAAACCCAAGGAAAAAGGCTCACCGCGATGACTAGCGGAACTCTCCCCCATTTCCTCGCCCGTACAGCGGGCCCTCCTCTCTATAGCTCCCAGCAAACCGAGCCTCTTCAGACCCCTCTCCCATCTAAACTCGGAAACATCAATAGCCTCCCCAGAGGCGAGCTTCCCCAAGTCAAACTTACTGCAGTCGGACTTGTCGGGGAGGGACTTCCTTCGCCACTCAACGGAGCGCCTCCAAGTACGAGGGAAGTCCCAACCAGCATCCGGCGGAGGAATAATGAACACGTACTCCTCCTTCCACTTCTTGATGGAAGAAGGCAAGTTCGCCGCAATTTTCACCTGAGGACGCTGGGTCAGATACAACCAGCTGTCCTCCCCCTTCACCAACGGACTAAGGGCAACACAACCCCGGAGCAAAGGGAGGGTAGGCCGAATCTTGTGAAGACCCGCCTTGGCCACAAAGGCCAAGAGAGTACGCCAACTATTAGGCGCCAGTTGGGAGGGGGCCACCCGGTAAAACTCGAGGGCCTCCACTATAATACCCAAGAGCGGAAACCTAATCCCCGCTCGGAAAGCCTCCACGTAGAAAGCTACCTCTTCCTCCGTGATGCCCTCACACACGCCCTCCCCAGAGGAAGGAACCCTAATCCCATAATCATCGGGAATGTGAAACTCCCTCCTAATCTTCTCCGCCGCCCCTTCTTCCAAAGTACTCCTATAACACGTCACCCGACCAGGACGGATAACGGCACCAGACCGAATGTCCCTAATCTTTGCCTCACGAGCGAAAGAGACTCGAGCAGGAGATTCCAAGGGAGCGGTCCCCAACGATGATCCAGAAGCCCCGGAGCTATCCTCCGACTCCCTGGGCAGCTGTACATCTCGAGATTCGCCGCCCCCGCCCTTTACCAACCGCCTCCTTTTCCTTGGCGGAGCCCTCTCTACTACTTCTATTGACTCTGAAGACGGACTCTGAGAACCGGTTGCGACAAACATCGTAAAATAATCAAATGTCGGACGGAATAAAAAGCACGGAACTCACCAGGGCAGACAAACGAGGAAAAATAAGAAGAAAGTTGGTGAAGAGCAACACGTAGAAAAATCGCTGCAGAAGAAAGCCCGCTTCACCCGAGGAAGATGAAGAAATAAGACAAAGAATGAAATCCCCAAAAAGGCTTTAAAAAGAGCTAGCGTTTCAACACGCGTCGATTAATCTCCCTTTCCTTCTAATCCGATGGGACGTGTACACTTGGCGCCGATTGGAAAATTCAAGGCAACCGCCAAAAATCGAAGCACCATGCCCCCGACTGAAAAGACGTTGCTACCCCTACCGCTAGGTGACTTCCCCAGCAAGCCATCCCTAAAATTCTCCCCGCCTAAGGGGGAGGAAGGGCCCGAATGGAAAATGCCACGTACAGTGGGGAAAGACTCGGGACCCATCACAAGGGCCCGGCATACAATTCCACAAGATGGAAAATACCACGTGTGGTCAGGAAAGGCTCGGGACCCATCACAAGGGCCCGGCACACAATTCTACAAGATGAAAAGTACCACGTGCGGTCGGGAAAGGCTCGGGACCCATCACAAGGGCCCCGCATACAATTCCACAAGATGGGAAATACCACGTGCGGTCGGGAAAGGCTCGGAACCCATCACAAGGGCCCGGCACACAATTCCACAAGATGGAAAATACCACGTGCGGTCGGGAAAGGCTCGGGACCCATCACAAGGGCCCAGCATAAAACACCACCAGAAGAAAAAAAATACCGAGCACAGCAAAAAGGGCTCGGGTCGCATGGCAAAGGCCCGGTCTTACTTCTACCGCTTCGCTCAAAATATTTAGGCTACTATGCAAAGGGAAAGGAAGCATAAGGCACAAGTCGTAAATACAAAAAAAAGGAGAGCCATTCATAATTTCCTTCTGGCCCACGGGCCTACAAAAAAAAGGAGGAGGGTGAAGACAAAAAAAAAAAGGGCACACAGGCCCAGGCCGGCCCCCAAGATAAAAAGAAGAAGAAAGGGAAAAAGCCCCTCCAAAGTCCCCCTCAACCCACTCCCTCCCGCCTAAAGCGACTAGCCACTGAAAGAATTTTCCGCGTCAGAGAGCTCCTTATCACTATGTTCCTCCTCCGAAGAGCTCCCCCAACGTGGATCCTCAGCAAATCGGGTCTGGTCATTTAACCACCTCACCCGGTTCCTCAACAAATTATTCTCCGCGCGCAAGGCTGCTATCTCTCGATCTATGTCAATCATCCGGCTACAAACCTCCATTTCCCTACGATGGACATGAGAGAAGAACGAGCGGTGGCGATGAACAAAAGCTTCAAGGGACTCCCTCTAGTAAAGGGGAGGAGGATGAGAGCGCGGGGGAAGCCCTTGAGGCGGGTTCCTCTCAGGAATCGTTTGTTGAGGCCCCAACCCGTCAGGGTTTGTCTCGGGGCTACTAGGAGGACTCCCCTCGGTAGTAACTCTCCCCTCGCCACTTACAGAGAGACCCTGGAAAGACGACGACATCTGTGACGAGCCTGAAGAAAGGCCGAAAGAAAGCAAAAAAGGAGAAAGGAGTGTGGACCCCGATCCGAGAGAGGCGGGGGGACGGGCCCCCACGCTAGACTCAGAATCATCCACGTGAATGGAGAGCTCTACCAAGGAACTCTCGAAAGAAGTGCCCCTCACAGCATGAGTGGCGATACAAAGGGAGATACCTCTCGATTCGGGGACTAGCCCAGATTCGAGGCGTACCTTAAACAAAGAAGAGTCGCCATCCAAGGAAGTAGGCCATGGATCCTATACTATGCTCTGTTGCCACGGATAACCAGAGATATAAAAAGAAGATTCGTGCCTGGTTAAGAACTTGGAAGGTCCGAAGACCACCTCATTCGCCCAAGTGCAAACACCTGGTCTCTTATGCCATTTATTTATTGATTTTGAAGAGTTTTGGGCGAAAGTCATGTAAAATGAGAACACATATCTCCGAGAAGACGTCTATCTAATCATGCATGTCTCAGAGATGATTAATAAGCACACATAAAAAAATGAAATAAGTGTCACCTGAAAATAGCTAGGTTATGAATGTCATACCTAATTGATGTCTAAATGCTGGTGTGCAAACACAAGCATGCTACAGCTAAAGGTATATGATCTGTACATGAAAGTAAGAAAACACAGCAAAACATACAACACAAATCAACTCTATACATGACTGGACAAGATGAATCCTAAAACTCTAATGCGACTTGACTCGGACCAAGATGGCGGTCCATCCCAGCTGCTCTACGTATCCCGGCCTCGGAAAGAATCAGAGTCAACGTAGTTCGATGACCTCTTCTAAACTGCGATGCCTAACCATTTAGAACCGCTATCCTAGACTCGATCCACTAGACTCGACTGATTTTTAAAGCTTTTTGCACAATTGCTTAAGTTCAGGTGAATTGTAATTTTTAGGACTCTCTATATGCCCTAACTAATGTAAGTTGATTAGTCTTAAGCTAATGCAGGTGAGCCCTACATCCTATGTGTATCTAGGCTGTGCAACCTAATGAAAACCATGGGCTGACTATATGTTTCCTAGTCTAGCCATCGGTTCGACTAAATGTCTAACCGATCGACTCGAGGCCTCCTAACTCTAGGGACACTCACACGACAGGACACACCATATCAATACAAATCAGGACATACTCTTAACTCTAAAACACTCCAAATATCTAAGACAGACTCCTAACTCTAGGGGTGTGGACCCCGATCCGAGGACGAGTGCGACGAGGGACGCGAGATCCCTCCTGCAATCCTCTAAGATCTTCACAATGGAAGAGAGCTCTACCAAGGAACTCTCGAAACTGCTGCCACCCTCACAGCATAGCATGAGTGGCGATATAAAAAGAAAGAGATACATCCTGATCCGGAGCCAGGGCTCGAAACCGAGATATATCTGAAAATATCTCAGAGTCGCCATCCATGGACACGCCATGGAACCAAAACAAATGCTCTGTTTGCAATGGATAACCAGAGATACGAAAGGTCCGTGCCTGATGACGAATGGAGAAGGTCCGAAGAGTGCCCCCCAATTCGCCCGAGTGCGAACACTTGGTCTCTTATGCCATTTATTATTAACCTTGAAGAGTTTTAGGTGAAAATCATGTGAAATGGGAACAATCCTCAGGAGTCGTCTACCTAAGCATGCATTTCCTGAGAATACAAATAATAAGCACACAAAATAAAATAAAAGATGAGAGGTGCCACCTAAATATTGCTAGGTTATGAGTGACATACCTAATTGGTGTTTAAGTTCTAATGGACAAGCACATACATGCTACAGCTAAAGGTATAGGTCTGCACAAGAAAGTAAGAAAACACAGCAAAATATACAATATAACAACACAACAAATCCTAAGACTCTAAACGATTTAGCCCGAGTCCTCGGATGGTCTGATATTCATCCAAAGAAGCCTACGTATCTCCGCCTCCACGAGAATCAAGGCAACGTAGTTCTTCGCGCCTATTCTAAGCTAGGATGCCTAAGACACCTAGACCTCTATCTTAGACTCGATCTAAAAGACCGGACTAGTTATTAAAGCTTCATGAACGATTATTTAAATTCCAGTGAATTGTAAATTTTAGGACGCCCTATATGCCCTAACTAAATGCAGATTAGCCCTAAGCTAATGCAGGTGATTCCTACAACCTATGTGTAACTAGGCTGTGCTTCCTAAGGAAAACAAAGGGGTCACTAGCGCATCCTAGACCTAGTCATCAGTCGGCGATGTGAATCGCCAACTGACCGGACGGAGGCGTAACAGACTCCTAACTCTAACACAAACCACACACAACAAATCGAACAACACATCAAGGAGAAACTCTTAATTCTAAAACAAACGTAAACAAGCACATAACAAATCAAAGACACTCCTAACTCTAAAACTCTCTATCTAGGACAAAGTCCTAACTCTAGAGGAGGATTTTTTCGAAAACAATGTTTGGAAGATTTTTGGTATTTTTAAAAGGGTTAAATGATTTATTTACAAAGTTTGGCTGGACCTGAGATAAGTATCTCAAGCTGCACTACGTACCTCTTAAAAGAGGATCAAGCCAACGTAGTTCGAAACGAACTCTCAAACTACGCTTCTAAAAGAAACACTCACACTTCAGATTTTTTAAAGGTTTTTTTATGTTTTCAAATGTTTTTTTTTAAATGCTTTTATATTTTTGACGATTAAAAGAAGTGCTAACACCATTTCAGCTAAAGGGGATCCGATAGAAGAACCTCCTTACCCACCATATCGCGGTAGAGTAATTTAGAGGGAAATGGGATTCCTAAAGCCTAAGGAGAAAAAAGACAAACGAGGGAACTAAAATTCCGATACGAGAAAAAAAAAACAATCTCAAAGAGATGACCAAAAGCTGACGAGGCTTAGCCAGCAACCAAAAGAGACGAGTTCCAACCTACGAGGGAAAACCCTAAATAAACGAGAGATGAAAAACCTCTAACCCAAGGGGTAAAATTCTAAACCAAAGGAACAGACAAAAACCTATAAAAAGAACTACTAAATCGATAGAATCCTGAAACTCGAAAAGGATCCCGAGGAACGCGCAAGAAATGATCTCGAAAGTGAAGGGAACTCCTAAACCCTATAAGAAGTAATGATCTTGAAGAAGGGGAAACCTCTAAGCCCCGTAGAAAATGATGAGATAGGAAAATGGACACGAAGGGCAAAGGGGTGGCTCAAGAAACATTCCGTCATCGCCAAACCCAAGAGAAGTGTTCCCAAAATCGATGGAATCTTAAACTTCGAATGTGATTCCGAGGGACATGCGAAGAATGATCCGAGAAAGGGAGAACCCCTAAACACTATAAACAGAAATGACCCTGAAGAAGATGGAATCTCTGAACCTTCTAGAAAAAAGGAGGAATCTCTAAACCTCACGAGAAATTCAAGTATGAGAAGGACGAGAAGGGTAAAGGGGTGCCAAGTAGTCCTTGCCCTTCCCTAAAATTTCTCGCAAGCTGAAAAAGTGTAGTCGAATAAAACATGACTATGGTAATATCACCTCTCAAAGAAACAGACAAAGGGATTCTCCTTATCATCTATGGGATTTAGGAATTTGGATTAGGGGCATAACCAGTCCCCTGAATTCCCAGACTTACTTGACATCTGGTTGTGCTGAGAAATTGAAGCAAAAAAATGGCAAAGCAATATAAAACCAGAGACTAGCAAGACGGGCATGATTTTCATTAATTTTTAGCAAGGTCCTTGCTATTGAAATGTATTTCCTCGATCAAAACATCAGTGACAAAATCCAAAATGTAGAATTTGAAGTTCAAAACCAAAATTAGCATACAATGAAACAACAGCATTGGTTTTGGAAAATCAAACAACTCGATTAAAAGAAAGGGAATTAACAGGGTGATGAGAAAATTACCTTAGAAATGATATGGTCCTTGGTATTTAACAAACTGAGATTCCTAAGGTGGGATCCTTGGCTTCAAGATCAGCTTCAAGGGACTCTCCTCTTCTGCAATTTCTTGGCAGCTTGAATTTCCATCGATAGCAATAGACAATTGAATGGCCAGACTTAATCAAGTACTCAAAAGTATAGACTCAACGCTTTCAATGAAAGTCATTTGATGTGCTCAAAGCTCACTTGGCAATACTTGATGAAGGAACCGCAACTGCGAGCACACTGCGATCACGGATGCAACTGCAACAAAGTCAACTTCCACACCCGCTTTGCAAATCTGGTTGTACACTCTCAGCACCTCTTCTGGCGTTCCATTCCGTGAATAGCCTGTGAGAAGCGCGTTCCAAGTGACAACATCTCTTTCAGTCATTCCATCGAACAGCCGGCGAGCACTCTTAATTTTGCCATTTTTCATGTATATGTCTATCAAACCAACAGTCACAAACGGATTTGAATTGAAACCAAATTTTACAGAGTGGGTATGGATCTGGATTCCATGTGAAAGCATAAGAGAAGAAGAGCAAGCTTTCAAGAGAAGGGGAAAGGTGAATCTATTTGGAAATACATCGTTTTCGAGCATCTCTGGGTTTTGAGGATAGGAACCATAAGCTAAAAGAGCCGAGCTCAAATCACCTAATTTTCCATAAGAGGACACTAATTTGGTGGTGAGGCTGAGATTGGGGGAGTTTGGAGAGGGTGTTTTTGACAGCCGAGCGTGAGATTGTTTGAGGAGGGAGAGGGATTTGCAGAGAAGTGGTTTCATGGATGATTGAGCCACTGGTGCTCGGGTGGGGATGGTGAAATGAGAAGAGGGTTTGATGGTTGAGGTCTAGGGCTAGGTTAGGTGACTGAAAATGATAGTGATGGGTTAAATGTAGAAGATGGACGGATTCCGGGCCGGAATCTATGGATCTTGCTCGTGAATAGGAGTTGGGGTGGAAAGAAATGGTGGTGATACTTGGGGTAGATGGCCTTAGTGACGGTGGCTGGGGTGGAGAAGCTCCGGTGGAGAAGAAGATGGAGGAGGTGGGTGGCCATGGCGGAGGTGGGGAGCCGGCACCGGCGAGATTGCCGGAGAAGAGAACCTGCAAAACCCCTCTCTCTCCCTCTCTGTCTCTCTCTGTCTCTCTCTCTCTGATGGTGATGGCAATGGGGGATTTGGGATGAAGTGGGAACCAAGGAAAAATGGTGGCCGATGGTGGGTTTCGATGGGGAAGGAAAAATAAAAATGAGATGGGTTTTAAGATGATGGTGGAGAGGCCGACCGGCGATGGGAGGTGGCTTGGTGGCGGTGGCTATGGAAGATGGAGGATCGTGGTGGTTCTGCAGAGAATGGAGGAGGTGAGGGTAGAGATTTTTGAAATGGGCTGTTGGAGAAGATGAAGGTGTGAGATGGGTTTCAAGGAGGAAAAGGAAATAGGGATGGTCGGCAATGGGGGGGTGGAAATGGTTATGGTGGTGGCCGAGCTCGTCGGATCTCCGGCAGAATCGCCGGAGAAGGCTGAAATCCTTCTTCCGCTTCTCTCCCTTTTCTCCCTTGCGGCTGCAGAAAATCCCCTCCCCCTTTCTCAAACCCTAATTCGTTGTCTTATTTAGGGAAATGATAAATTCGCACCCCCCTCCTCCATGGACAGCCCTCCCTAATCCATTTACAAACATCTTTTTTGTACTAGCAGGGGGTCCCAAGCAGAAAATAGGGGCAAAGATCCCCTTTCTCTATACGATCCTAACCCTCTGATTTGATCCAGCGGCTAATAAAGATTGCTTGCGAAGGAAGCAATATAAAATTGCCAAGAATGCCCTCCCTCACATGGGAAATGACGTATTTCACCCCTCCCTTCTGAACTTGCACCACGACACTGCCCTAGCTCGTTCGCTAGGCGAACGTGCACGGATCTTGACGAAATTTCACAGGGACCTTGGTGGGACCCTAAGCTAGCCAAGGGTGCAATTTGGGGTCCATACACACTGATTTGAAAAAGTTATGCACAAAACAAGGAGGTGCAGGGCACGGTCAAAATGGGGTGTCTACAGATGCCCCTCTTTGCCAGAGTGTGCTTGTCACACGAATGGCAAAGCTGACAAGACAACACATTTTGGCCGGCCCGAAAATAAGGAAAAGCAAATTTTTGGATTTTGACTTTAAAATGGTATTCACGAAGGTAAACCAACAGAATAACACTACAAGACTCAAAGACTGAAAACAAAAGGGATATAACTTCTCAACGACTCTTAACTCGGTGCTTGCATTGAAGAATGAAGATTTTGATTGACAATTTAAACCAAGAATCACTTGGCTAATTATCGGGAGCTAAAACGGGTAAAAAAATACTTGAGAAGACTCAAAACAGGATTATGAAATTACCAAAACGGGTAAAAAACGTTTGAGAAGACTCAAACTGTCAATACCGGAATACAAGACGGGTAGAGAACGTTTGAGGAGACTCAAACTATCAATACCGGAATACAAGACGGGTAGAGAACATTTGAGAAGACTCAAACTATCAATACCGGATACATCGAGTTTTTATCCTGGAATCGAGAGCCAGATCATTCAAAACGGGTAAAGAATGTTTGAGGAGACTCAAACTTTCAATACCGGATTACAAAACGGGTAGAGAACGCTTGAGAAGACTCATACTTTCAATACCGGATTACAAAACGGGTAGAGAATATTTGAGAAGACTCAAATTTTCAATACCAGATTTCAAAACGGGTAAAGAATGTTTGAGAAGACTCAAACTTTCAATACCGGAATACAAGACGGGTAGAGAATATTTGAGAAGACTCAAATTTTCAATACCGGATTTCAAAACGGGTAAAGAATGTTTGAGAAGACTCAAACTTTCAATACCGGAATACAAGACGGGTAGACAATATTTGAGAAGACTCAAATTTTCAATACCGGATTTCAAAACGGGTAAAGAATGTTTGAGAAGACTCAAACTTTCAATACCGGAATACAAGATGGGTAGAGAATATTTGAGAAGACTCAAATTTTCAATACCGGATTTCAAAACGGGTAAAAAATGTTTGAGAAGACTCAAACTTTCAATACCGGAATACAAGACGGGTAGAGAATATTTGAGAAGACTCAAATTTTCAATACCGGATTTCAAAACGGGTAAAGAATGTTTGAGAAGACTCAAACTTTCAATACCGGAATACAAGACGGGTAGAGAATATTTGAGAAGACTCAAATTTTCAATACCGGATTTCAAAACGAGTAAAGAATGTTTGAGGAGACTCAAACTTTCAATACCGGATGGGGTGATGATATCTCGAGTTCTTTTTTTTTTTTTTTAAATTCTGGAAATGACGGTCAGATCGCTCATAACATAACCTCCTAGAGGTCAGAGAGGATGGAAAATAATTAAAACATAGCATAGCTAGAAGCGGTTAGGAAAACATGACTTTTACCCAAGGTACAACTCAAAGAAATTTGATGAAATCTTGCGGGCGCTGGCCCCTTTAAACAAGTAAACCAAAAACTCTGCTTATATTTTGAAAATTGCAAAACTGAATTCCAAATTCCAATGAGGATTTGATCATTTTTTATTTTTTTTGAAAAGAAACTGGAAATTGAGGGTCCAGAGTAATAACCATGAAAAGCCGAGCAGGGAATCAAAGGTCTGTGGCATTATACCGCGAAGAGTTAAGCAAACAGAAATCGAAGGTCCATGGTAATAGACCATGAAGAGCATAGCAATAAATCTAAGATCCATGGTAATTAGCCACGAAGAGCCCAGCGGAAAAGGAATCGAGGGTTCACGACAATGAACCGTGAAGAGCCAAGCATTAAATCTGGGGTCCGCAGCAATAAGCGACAAAGAGCCCAATAGGAACAAAGATAAGCAATGGAATGGAATGATCATGGATAGTGGGTCTATGATATACCTTAAAGGGTATATCACAAAGAGCCACTCATAAAGCAAGGGTCCATGTTGTACCTGACTGGTAGACCATGAAGAGCCAAGAATGAACAAGGATAATGACAAGCACTGGAGATGAATAGAATGAGTATGGATAGTGGGTCCATGATACAACTTGAAGGGCAGATGACGAAGAGCCACTAAAAAGCGAGGGTCCATAGTGTACCTGAATGGTAGACCACGAAGAGCCAAGAATGCATAAGACTTACACAGAGGACTTACTGATTGTGGAATTGATTTTTCTAAGATTAAATGTCTCTTGCCGAGAAAAATGGGAGTATGAGTTCCTTGCTGAGGATCGGACTCAAGTAACTTGCAGGGATTTGGGTATTGACCCTTCTTTAACAGATGAAAAGCATTATGCTGAGGTTTGAAGATTGTGGGATCAAATTCTAAACTCCGCTGGGGAAATTGATTTTCTTTGGAAATCGACTCTTTTAAAAAGAGGGCTCACTTGAAGAGTTCAGAGATTTGGCTCAAGACGCGCTCGCATCTCTCTTACTTCAACTTGTTGTAAACACTGGCAATGATGGCCTTCGCATGCTTGATATCTTTTATGACGTAAGTCATAAAAGATGCCCCTAGTGTATTGTACTTCCATGACAAGTCTCAAAGAAAGTAGAACCAGGATAGATAAAGAAATTTTGGATTTTCATGGGTTCTTTCTTTGGAGTAAAGATGGGAAAATGGCTAAGCTCAAAGACTTCTCCTTTCATTGACCACTATTTGAGGTTCGCTCTTTCCCCCACCAACTGCTTGAAACTTGACATATTCAGCTTATCCAAACAGGATACCTAAACCAGGGTCTTTCATTTTGGAAGGTACACACCCATTCCTTTCAGTGCCGGACAACTTAGACCTTGAAAGAAAACAAATATAAATGAATGACAGACTCCCAAGGACTCTATCAAAGAAGATGTACATTATTCAAAGAACTCAACTCACTTTTGATTCACCTTTAGATAAAATGGGTTATTTTTTAAATGGTAAGGTCAGCCACCCTCCGAGTAATCTCGAAAACTATGCCAAGAGGCTCTAATTTCCTCCATCAGGATTTTCGTCATGGTTATTACCCCCTTCGGATTGTTCCATCTCAATGCCCCTAGTTTAGAAAAGTATCAAAGCAAGTCTTGCCGACACTACTCGGATTCTGGGATCCTGCCCTGTTTGAGAATGATTCTCTATCTCTTTGATTTCTCTCTCCAAAAGAAGTTACAACTCAAACTTTGAAAATTTTGCATAACTGAAGAACTCCTTCGGTATCTCATTAATTCTCTCTTCAAGGGAATTCTTTGCCTCTCAGTAGATTACCTCTCCAGATTTTCAATCCAGCAGACCGCTACCCTTACCTTTGCATAAGCCAACTTCTTTAGTTATTGACTTAGCAAGCACATGATTTCATTTAGGCCGCCCTTTCGGGTTTTCAACCTAGCGAGTCTTCAGATTCTCATTTTTCTCTTTTTTTCTGTTCTTCTTTTGATTCGCCTCGAACCTTTGCTTGTTTCACCAGATGGACTTTCTAGGAAGGCTTAGGTTCAAAAGGGGTGGGATATTTAAAGTTCAAATGATTTGGACCGAATCTGGTCTTGCCAGACTACCTACGTACCCCAAAAATGGAGGATCAGGTCCGCGTAGTTCGTCTGGGGTTAAAGAAAGAATGGTTTAGCTTTTTAGCTTCAAAATTTTGGAATGAGGATGATTTAGCTTTTATCCCCTAGGTTGACTGAATCTGAATTAATCAGACGCCTACGTACCCCTGAAGAGGTGGGGATCAGGTCATAACGTAGTTCAAACCTCTTTTTTTTTTAAAATGCCCCTGGTTTATATTGTGGCTAGAAAGAAAGGGTTTGATTTGACTTTTGGCGCAAAGGGTTTACAAATGGATTTTAAAACGTTAGGAATTTGGCTAATAAAGGTTCAAACGTCCAAGGATGGCCTCCTGATATATTTGATGTACAAGCTCTTTTGAGTGAAGAAGGTTCAAAGGCATTGAATATTTTTATTGAGGAGTCTGGCGGTTTCCTGGCGAGACTTCAACCACAGTGCCCATCTCTTGTCTTGAAAATCTCGAATCCATGTATAAGATTCTCCAACTCTCATGAGTTTCCAAATGTTGAAGACAATAATTATATTCAATTTATCTCACTGACTCCATCATCTGGGTCCTTGATATTTCTAAGGAGTTGTCTTAGAGATTCAATCGCTCCTCTTTTTTGTCTTTCTCTCACACCTTTTTTTTTTTTTTTGCCTTTATACATTAGAAATGTCCATATGCTTGAGATGTTGCGACTCGGAATCCCATTGAATACATGTAGACCAAGTGCTTCTTTTCTTTAGAGCTCAAATTTGTGACTTCACTTTTTGAAAGTCTTCTCTCAATATCTTATCAGCTCCACTGGATGTCTGATGCTTCACTCTCTAAATTTTCACTGTCAACTTGATGTCTAAAGATGGAGGAGCCCTGTTTTGCATCACACCAGAGCACTCACCCGGTTTATCCTTGTAGGATCAAACAAGACTTCCTTGAACCCCTCTAAATAGGTTTATCAATTCTTCACGCTCCTCGGGAGATAAAGTTTTGCCAATCCATCTTTCCCGAGTTTCGGATTTCGATACCACTATCGATAACTTCGATTTCTTCTTCAAGTGGCTATGCTAGACGCTCTTCCTCTCGTTTGACCTTTTCAGATCTCGAGGGAAATTTCGTCTGCAATCTCATCCAAGAGGGTGTCTTTAGTTATTTAAACATTAGATCTAAGAGTGAATCGTAGAACATAAAAAATTCGAAACCAACAACTTTTTTTTGAATTGAAGACTCTTTTGAATTGAAAACTCTTAAGTACATCAGTAACTCTTTTTTTTTTTGACGCACCTCAATGGGCTCTTCATTGAACTTGACAAAAGACGTAAACTACAGACTCTGAATGAACACGACTGACAAACATGACACACATCCCTTTTTTTTTCTTTTTTTTCTTTTTGACACTAACATAGTAAGACTTACCAACTCCGAGAGAAGAAAGTTGGTACAAACTTAATGAAAGACAAACCTTAACAACACAGGACATTTTTTTTTTCGATAATGATGAACTGGCACTGAAAATATATGAGTAGTACACCTTCTTCCATGATGTCAATGACTTGGGGTTCAACCCTGATATAAGTCCTGTTGACTTGCTTAGGTGAAATGAAAGGAAACCGGTTCAACAAATGGGTGGGGTCAATTAGGTTAGACTCCTGTCATGGAATTGACAAAAACTTATTTTAGTATGAGGCAATCTCATGAAAATGATATACACAAGTTGAAACAAGAGATAATACAAACGCATCTCTGCATTGGGTAGGAACCAGCATCATAACCATTGTAAGAGAAATCATGGTAGGGTAAGCACATGACTTATCAATAACCCAAAAGGATAGCGATCACACTGAAAATTAGTTGAGTAAAATCCGGCAGCATGACGGCCCTAAAAGGATCGTGGTAGAGTAAACTCATGGCTTATCAATAACTCTGAAAAGATAAGAATCATGCTCAAGGTGTTTATATAAAATCCGGCAGCATGACGGCTATATAAGGTGATCCCCACAATTCCACATAAGGGTAAATGAATAGAAACTCAGTAATGTAGGACTCTTAGCAAGTAGAATATGGTCACCACGGAGATGTAATCACATGAAGGACTGGCCATGAATGACGACAAGATGACAGATTATGGTTTCAACAATGGCAAGGGAAATGCCACCAACCAAATCAAGAGAATGTAGATAGGAAGAATTAGACCAGGAATACCCACTGAAAATGGGTCATAATCTAAACAATCAACTCAACAAATGGTGTAGGTACAAGAAGGTAACTACAAATCGACTCAGCAAATAAGTCATGTACAAAGGAACGACACAACTGTACACTCGAGAGACAAAAGGCAGACCATGGTCAGAATAATGATAGAGGAAAATTACTGACCAGGTCCGAAGGCTGGGGAATGAAACAATGTGGCTAATGGATAGACCAGAAAACTTAATTGATAAACAGGCCCTGGTCTAACAGCTAGCAAAAAGAATGGATAACGAAGAATCAAGAAATGAACCAAGGCTATAAGAGGTGGTGAATAAGAATCATTGGCCTGATCCAAAACTGAAATAGTGAACGAAACCTAATCGATGATAATAGGTCAGAAAATCTCAGTAGAGAGCAGGCCCCGATTTGACAACCAACAAAACAGATATAAATACGAGATACAAGAATAATCATATGATAAAGATGACAGGGTAGACCGCGATCTGGATGATGACCAAGCAAGAGCAAGAGTCATCGACTGGGTCTGAAAGAATGGAATGACTGAAATAGATAAAGAAACCTTATTTGAAAGGGTAAGCCCTAATCTAAGAATAATACACTATACAAACATATATATATATACATATATATATATATATACACCCTAACCAGGGGCACCCACCCTAATCTAATCCCTAATCTAATCTAACGAAGTCGAGAAAGTCTCGACTCAAGACAGACTGATGAGTGTACTAGGACCGTGTTGTAGCCACGCAAGGTGAGCTACCCTAGTCTACAAATGGGACAAGGCTCCTAACTCTAGGCTTCACATGTGTAAGCAACACATGTTCAACGCTATATAAATGCAAAATATACATATATAAACACGAGTACTTCCTAGTTGGGTTTCACTAAGTCAGTACGTATATACATAATATATAAAACAAAGTAGGGCTCCGGACTCAATCTATCGGGTACTATGCGTATGAAACATACCTAATACGTATAACACAAGTACACCTAGTGTTATACATAGTATGCTTCATTGCTCATCGGCTGCTGTAAACACAAGTACACCTAGTGTTTACGGCTGCAGCACCGGCGCATAGCTTGGAAATAGATTCAACAGTACCATCAGGATGTAATAACATCCCAGTCAGGCACGCATTGAATTTATCCCGTGGAGCCAATAATGAAAAACAATGAAAGAAATAAAAAAAATATGACAATGCATGATGTGCAGTGTGTGAATCCCTTGTTTTAATTACGCACCTATCTGGTGCCCCTGGATTCTAACGATAGGATTCCCATTTAAAATGATTTTAGCCCAAATTTCTCCAAAGTTAGTAAAAATGGCATTTTTATAGAGTTAGGCAATGTTTCAACAATGTCCCCAGCAGAGTCGCCAGCTTGTGGACCCCGATCCGAGGACGAGTGCGATGAGGGACGCGAGATCCCTCCTGCAATCCTCTAAGATCCCCACAATGGAAGAGAGCTCTACCAAGGAACTCTCGAAACTGCTGCCACCCTCACAGCATAGCATGAGTGGCGATATAAAAAGAAAGAGATACATCCTGATCCGGAGCCAGGGCTCGAAACCGAGATATATCTGAAAATAACTCAGAGTCGCCATCCATGGACACACCATGGAACCAAAACAAATGCTCTGTTTGCAATGGATAACCAGAGATACGAAAGGTCCGTGCCTGATGACGAATGGAGAAGGTCCGAAGAGCGCCCCCCAATTCGCCCGAGTGCGAACACTTGGTCTCTTATGCCATTTATTATTAACCTTGAAGAGTTTTAGGTGAAAATCATGTGAAATGGGAACAATCCTCAGGAGTCGTCTACCTAAGCATGCATTTCCTGAGAATACAAATAATAAGCACACAAAATAAAATAAAATATGAGAGGTGCCACCTAAATATTGCTAGGTTATGAGTAGCTGATTGAAAATACATTACTCTCTGAAGAATGTGAGGAATTGATAAACCTATTTCAAGAATAAAGAGATGGTCCAGTAAGCGCTACCATTAATGCCAGGAGAAAGACCCAGATAGAAGGTTCAAGAAAGAATGAAGTGAATATCATATGCTATACAAGGGGCATAGAGTGGAAACAACTTTCATATCTCCAATCAATGATCTTGGTTCTCAAATTCATAACATGAAGCCAACAAATTCAAGATAAGAAGTTCAAGAGCAAGCATTGAAAAGTGATCATCAAATATTAAGAGTTACAAATCCATAGATGGAGGATGTCAAAGAACAAGTTTCGCTCTATGAAAGTCGAAAGCACATAATAGAATCTTGAAAGAAGAAGATACATTATCTCTTACTTGGAAACGCCGTCAAACTCCGAAAAAAAAAAGAAATAATAATAAAGAGAACTCATCAACCTAGATCAATTCCAAACCTGAACATTGGAAGGCCTCATTTGGCCGAACAAATCCCAGAATCATAACCCAATGTCAAAACAAATACCAGTTTGCAAACCCTTTGAGCCTAAATGAAATTTTCTTGAAAACCCATCAAACTAGGGGCATCCGCCCCGAACTACGCGAGAACTGATCCCTACACTAGGGTACGTAGGCAGCTCGGTTAAACCGAGTTCGGTCGATTCAAAAAAAAGAAAAGAAATTCAATCGTTCCAGAAAAAAAGAGGGACAAGTTCCAAAAGAAGAGAAGTCAATCATTCCAGAAAGAAAGAAAAAAAGAAAAATCAATTAACCTTCAAACAATTTATCTTCAAACTAGGGGCATTCGTCCTGAACTACGCACGACCTGATTCCTACCCTGGGATACGTAGGCAACCTGTTCATAGGTTCGGTCGAAATCTTTGTTAAACCTTAAGCCATTATTTGAAAAGCCCTATCCTACCTATAAAAGTCCTTCTGGTGTTGAGAATTAATGATCTAGGTCCCGAAACACAAAAAAGTGAAAAAAAAAGAAAAAAAAGAACGGAGTTTGAAGATCTGCTAGACTGAAAATCTGAAAGGGCGGTCTAGGCAAAATTTAGGTTATTCCCCTGCTAAGTTGAAAACCCGAAAGGGCGGCTTAGGCAAAAGCTAAGGGGATAGCCTGCTGGATCGAAAACCTACAAAGGTGGTTCAGGCAAAAGTTAAGGCTAATACGATCTGCCAAGTTAAAAACTCAGAAGAGGTGACTTGGTCACGGTAAAAGAATCATTATAAGAAGGCTACAGCCGGTATCAAGACTGAAGATCAACAGAAGTTCAGGCAAATTCAAGTGCCATCCTCAAAACTGGGGGCATTGAAACTAAGCAATCTTAGGAGTTGTAATTAAAGCCTTGAGGCATTACTGTTTTAAGGAAAAAGTCCAGTGTTTACCAATTGAAAAACTATTCCTCGAAAGGATAGACTTACCAAACAAAATATTATCTAAGTCAGAAGCATCACTCTATCTGTCAGTATAGTCAGTCAATCTTTGTTATTCTAAGTTCACTCTTTCAGAGCTCCTCAATCCTTTGAGTAGTGCCTTTTATCTAAGTTTTCTCTTTAGAAAGAGTCAATCGTCGTCCTTGTGTCCAAATGATGCAACTGTCTCGGTGAAAGAGGCTCAGTGTCGTCAGCTCCCTGCGATTGTACCTGCGCCAAGTTAATCCTGAAGGAAAGATCTCGAGCATCTAGTCAAAGAGCTTCATTTTAAAGAATATCAGCTCAAAAGTATTCCGAAGTAGAAACATCGGGAAGTGCCGTTTCCATAAGAGGACCATGCCCCAGAAAGGCACCTGAGGCTTGGAGGATTCCATATGTGATGATGGTTGGGCCAGTTTCTCTGAAGGATGAACCCTTAAAATTTTTATTTTCCTTCCTGGTAGTTGAATACTATCCTGGTCAAGAAATATTTATCTAAACACATGTCAAAGGAAAAATTCCACTTCCCAATTTTCAGTATCCAAGAGAGCCGTTGTTCTAGATTACCAATCCCAGGTAGTTAGATCAAGGTTTCAGTTATCAAAATCCCCAGAAGACAAGACCAACAGTCTCTTCGTGAAAAATCTTGTTGAAGCTTCATGAAAGTGTTCCTAAACCATTCTCGTTGCTCATGCTTCTTCGTTCCTAAGGTTTGTCGTCTCATCATTCGTCAAAGTCTTAGTTTCCAATATCTTTATCGGACACGATCTATAATATCCCCGATTTCATTGAGTTCAAGAAATCTAAAATTCATCGAATCCAATCTTACGTCAAATTCAAATTCAAGAAAAATCTCTAAATTCTTCGTTGTTGAATTCATCAATCAAAGCTATCTCGTTTCTTTGAGCCCGTTTGGGAACGGTGTCTCATTTTTCGAGTCCGTTTGGGAATGGTCTCTTATCTTCTTCGAGCCCGTTTGTGAACGGTATCACATTTTTCGAATCCATTTGGGAATGGTTTCTTATCTTCGAGCCCGATTGGGAACGGTGTCTCATTTTTCGAGTCCAATTGAGAATGGTCTCTTATCTTCTACCCACCCGTTTGTGAACGGTGTCTCATTTTCCGAGTCCATTTGTGAATGGTCTCTTATCCTCTTTAAGCCCGTTTCTGAACGGTGTCTCATTTTCCGAGTCCATTTGTGAATGGTCTCTTATCCTCTTTAAGCCCGTTTCTGAACGGTGTCTCATTTTCCGAGTCCATTTGTGAATGGTCTCTTATCCTCTTTAAGCCCTTTTGTGAACGGTGTCTCATTTTCGAAGTCCATTTGTGAATGGTTTCATATTCTCCTTGAGCCCGTTTGTGAACGATATCTCATTCTCTAAGTCCATTTGTGAATGGTCTCATGTCCTCCTTGAGCCCTTTTGTGAACGGTGTCTCATTCCCCGAGTCCATTTGTGAGTGGTCTCTTATCCTCTTTGAGCTCGTTTGTGAACGGTGTCTCATTTTCCGAGTCCTTTTGTGAATGGTCTCATGTCCTCCTTGAGCCTGTTTGTGAACGGTGTCTCATTTCCCGAGTCCATTTGTGAATGGTCTCTTATCCTCTTTGAGCCCGTTTGTGAACGGTGTCTCATTTTCCGAGTCCTTTTGTGAATGATCTCTTATCCTCTTTGAGCCCGTTTGTGAACGGTGTCTCATTTTTGAAATCCATTTGTGAATGGTCTCTTATCCTCTTTGAGCCCGTTTGTGAACGGTGTCTCATTTTCCGAGTCCTTTTGTGAATGGTCTCATGTCTTCCTTGAGCCCGTTTGTGAACGGTGTCTCATTTCCCGAGTCCATTTGTGAATGGTCTCTTATCCTCTTTGAGGCCGTTTGTGAACGGTGTCTCATTTTCCGAGTCTTTTTGTGAATGGTCTCTTATCCTCTTTGAGCCCGTTTGTGAACAGTGTCTCATTTTCGAAGTCCATTTGTGAATGGTCTCATGTCCTCCTTGAGCCCGTTTGTGAACGGTGTCTCATTTTCTAAGTCCATTTGTGAATGGTCTCGTGTCCTCCTTGAGCCCATTTGTGAACGGTGTCTCATTTTCTGAGTCCATTTGTGAATGGTTTCATATCCTCCTTGAGCCCGTTTGTGAACGGTATCTCATTTTCCGAGTCCATTTGTGAATGGTCTCTTATTCTCTTTGAGCCCGTTTGTGAACGGTGTCTCATTTTTCGAGTCCATTTGTGAATGGCCTCATATCCTCCTTGAGCCCGTTTGTCAACGGTGCCTCATTTTCCGAGTCCATTTGTGAATGGTCTCTTATTCTCCTTTAGCCCGTTTGTGAACGGTGTCTCATTTTCTAAGTCCATTTGTGAATGGTCTCCTATCCTCTTTGAGGCCGTTTGTGAATGGTGCCTCATTGTCCGAGTCCATTTGGGAATGCCTCTTATCCTCCTTGAGCCCGCTTGTGAACGGTGTCTCATTCTCTCATTACCCGTTTGTGAACGGCTCCGCATCGGGATTTTTTATTATATTCCAATTCTAGGACTTCGTTTAGGGTCTTGCATTAGGTAGTATATGTTTGCGTCTAGGTTCCATTTTGTCTAGAGTCATTTGTTAATTAAAGCTGCGCAAAATGGCTCTGTCACTTTTGCTTTGGTATTCGATGACTACGTCATCCTACTAAAGAGGGGCATCTGTAGACACCCCCTTTTTGCTACGCTTTAAAAAGCAAAAGATTTGGTAGTATCATCGAGTCTTGAATCCGTATTCAACATTAGATTAGGAATCCATGCATTTTAGGATAGATTTCATTTCATTATAAGAGTTTTGAAGTTGATTCGCGATCCTGAAGGTCTCTAGGGGGTTCCTTTGACCTCTAGAAGATGAAAGTTTAAGTTTCCAAGCAAATGAAAAAACCTGCTATTTTTAGAATTTTCAGGGTTTTCCTCATTTTCGCCTATTTTAAACTGCAAGGGTATTTTGGTCATTCCCGATGTGTCTCATTTGACCCCCGAGTTATATTTGAAAAATCTTGAGTGATTTTACAAATTTTGAAAAAGCTGCTATTTTTAGAAACTCATGGGGCTTCCACATCTTCATCATCTTATGGATATTTCAATCATTTTTCATATGTCCAAAACCATCTCGAGGGTACGGCTGATGGATTAGGAGTAATTTCGTAAGATTTGGGAAACCTGCTAAATTTAGATCTTTCAAGATTTTCTCTTAGTCTTGCACTTCGGGGGTATTTTAGACATTTCCAAACATATCATATTTAGTCCCTAAGTTGTGTCTAAGAAATCTTGAGTGCGTTCATAAATTTTTGAAAATCTGCTATTTTTAGAATTTCTCAGGGTTTTCCCTAGTCTCGCAAAATTCTAGCACCTCGGGGTAATTTGGTCTTTTCCTGTGTAATTCTTTTGATCCCCGAAATATGTCTGAGAGATTATGAATGATTTCCTGAATTTTGGAAAACCTGCTAAATTTAGAATTTCTCAGGAATTTCTCTTAATTTGGAAATTCTAAGTGTTGAGGGCATTTTGGGTATTTTCAGGAGATACCAAATGATCATGTTTAATATTGCTCACCGAAAGGACCTAATTTTAAAAGTTTCTATTTTTGAAGTTTGACCACAAAGACTTTCCATTTTTAATTTTTCCCTTTTAGGGGTGAACCAATCTGAGGGTATTTTGGTCGCATTTGGATGTCTAACAGTCAAATAGGGGCATTTTGGTCTGAAAAGTTGTTTTCCAAAAAAGATTGTTCGATCATGTGTGAGGGATGCACCATAAATATCAAACGGGTTGGATCCATGTATAGAATGTTGAATTTAGAGAGATTTTATCGAATTTTTACGGAAAAACCCGAAACCCGTATGAAATGGCCCATT
Organism: Tasmannia lanceolata; assembly: GCF_043159265.1. Lineage (NCBI taxonomy): Eukaryota > Viridiplantae > Streptophyta > Magnoliopsida > Canellales > Winteraceae > Tasmannia > Tasmannia lanceolata. Next base: position 26,160,001 of record NW_027518684.1, on the reverse strand, counting down.
GGGCTAAAGCCCGCAAAGATGGAGCTCATGTGGGTTCACCCATATGGGTTAACCACCATGGTGGGCGGCCCACATGGTTGACCCACATGAGTTGAGCACCCAACCTTGATGATGTCACAATAGTGACATCATATTTGTTAAAAGAAAAATAAAAAGAATAAAAAATGAAAAGAAGGAAAGAAGGAAAAGAGGAATGATTGCTTAAAAAAGGTTTTCTTCCAAAGAAGCAATGTGGAAATAAGAATAGCATGTCTTAATTGACAAGAAATTAAGATTAGAATCAAATCCAATTTAGAAACAAGAAAGAAAGAAAGCAATAGGGGAAAATTGGAAACAAGCCAAAAAGAGAGCTCTCACATTGGAAACTACTATTTCTCTCTTAACCCAAGCTTTTTTATATAAAAATCAAAGCAAACAATCCTAAAAAAGAATGGAAAAAATCCAAATTCGTCCTTTTTGTCTCTACTCCCAAGAATTTTTTTTTTTCTCTCTTGAAGTGTGATCTCTCTCTAAAGTGTTCTTCACAAAAGGAATTCTTGAATTCCTTCTTCTTCTCCAAGGCATCACACGATCAAGAATTATTGGAGTGTTCTTTCTACCTTTTTTTAGCGTATAAAAGGGTTGGACAAAGCGTATATCTTGGATCACCAACCCTAGAGACAAGGATTACGATCAACGGTAAGGATTACTCATCTTTGTGAAGTAGAAAAAGTATGCTAGGGTTTTAATTTTGATGGATCAAATCAACGATTTTTTCTTTGAAATTCCAGTATGTTATAATATAGATTATGAGTTTTCAAAATCCAAAATTTGATCCAAAAATTAATTTTCCTCAATTTAAAAATGGTTTTTCTTTTGTTTTTATTCAATATGGATTTAAATTAGATTATCAAAGCAAGTGTTTGAAAACATGGTTCTTTTTAAAAAAAATTATATTTTCTGGGTTTTATATAAAATACAAAACTACTGGAAACTTAATTTCCAACCGCGGTTCAGCCGTTTTATTTTTCATTCTATTTTTCAAAGAATAACGCCGAAAAGGGTTATTTCTTGATGAATGGAGCCAAAAGTATATCAAATCATGTCCAAATTTAGTGAAAGTTTGTTTCCAGTAGTTTTACAAGATTTGTAGATCACCCAAAAATTTTCATATTTTTTGGAGTTTATTTAATCGGATTATTAATTATTTTAAATTTCGGCTATTTTTAATAAATACCAAATCATTTTAAAAATTGATGAAACTTTTCAAAATTAAAGCCTAATAATAAATTGATGTTTCCATTGAAAAATATTTTAAAACAAATATCGTTTTTACTGTTTTCTAATCGCTTTCCCATTTTACGTGCCATAATTCTTTTTCTTAATAAATTAATATATTTTCAAAATTTTTCTTTACAAACCAGTAACTTTGGTTACTGGAATGTTAGAGAAATATTTTCAATTATTTTTGCAAAGATTTGATAAGGTTTTAAAATTTATTTTAATAAACGGGTTTTAACGCATAGGAAACAAATTGATCTCTTATATTTAAAAACCAATTTTATGGAGGAGATTTAAGTTTTAAGTTTTAAAATTTTGATAATAAATTTTATAATCTATTATATATCTACTGAAAATTTTCATTTGATTTTAGGATACCATTAGGTTTGCTTTTTAAGTAATTCTTTGTTTTCATCTGATTTTTGTGTGAATTTAAATGGGCATCAAATCATCAAAAAAATCCATGAACGTCATACAGTAGTCTAATCTCATGATTATCTTTATACTGTAAGAGTTTAAGTTGATTTGAAATTGATATACTATAGGTTACTGTGTTAATCTATAATCTGATTTGGATTTTGAAAAATCGGGAATTGATATGAAATCTTAATGATAATTCATGAAATTTTTCCAATAAGCCAATATCATCCATATCGTGTTACGAAAAACGTTTCAACTGAGTTGGAGTTCCATTGCTTAGGGTTACTGTCTAATTCTAGCAATCTGGTCTTAATGATATTAAATCACAATTTAATAGCAAATCAATACAAAAGTCAGTAAAAATCTTCAAAAAATCCTAAGTTTTCATCATAAATGCAATCCTTAACTTTTTTGAAACAGAAACCTTAGGGTTCATAGATTGCCTTTGTAAATTGGCTATTCTGTGACAATTTAACTGCCGAGATCGCAACCGTAATCGTATACTAATTGCGATTAATCCTGCATAATTGGAGTGCGTAAATTATAGTATGATATTGGCTCCGAGGTCCACTGTCCACGGAAATCCTGAGAAATATGCCAGGCAATAAGATACTATAATTTACGTGCTAAATTATACAAGTGTTGAGAGCACGATTCCCTTCCATGGTTGCGATCCGAGGCCGAAACTTGCGAAACATAGAGCCTTTGGTATTCCTTAGATGTTTAGGAATAAAAAATCCTCAAAAATTGAAAATCATTAAGTTCAACAAATCGAATTAACTCGATCCGTGTCTTAGGAACCCTTGGATTACGGTCTCCTATCGTAGGAACCTTTAGGGCCCCTTAGGAACACTTACGTCACGTTGTGTCCTAAGTTTTAGGGAGTCCTAGAGTTAGGAGTCCAGCCTCATCACGGGCGTTTGCTATGGATAGCAACCGTGCAATAGATCAAGTTACACTAGTCACCTCACTTTTCTCATAGGACAAGCCTAGTTACCTAAGATGTAGGTTAACCTGCATTAGTCTAAGGGACGTCTTGCACTTAGATAGGACCATATAGCATCTTAGATGAAGTCCTAGGATAATAAAATCTTCAACTTGAATTAAATAATTTCTCTTAAAACTGTTGAAACAGTCAATCCAGTCTAGATCGGTGTCCTAGATGAGTTAGGCATAAGTAGCTTAGTTCAGGTGCACCGAACTACGTCGACTCTGATCCCAGTGAGGCTTGGGTACGTAGGCAGCTTGGATGCTTGATGGCATACCAATCACGAGTCGGCCCCACACATAAGTGGTGGGGTTTTGTATATTAGTTTTCTTATAAATTCTTAATTAAAATATGTAGGATTTCCCTCAAATTAGCATTTTAGGAGAACTTTCATTTAGATTGAATTCAAACAAATTAGGAAAATCAAGATACACATTTAGGAACTACATTGAAATTAGATCTTAGGATGCATGTCACATAGTTCGCACATTAATATAGAGTTAAATGAGCCATTTAAAAGAAATTCAAAAGAGTTAACTTTTGGAATTGAAGGCCGATTATCGGGCAGGAATGGTGCCTGTGGTGGTAACTCCCCATACCTTCCATTCTCGTAACCAGGTAACGAGTCTAGATTTCTGGTCAATTATGGGTCTTAGATCCCTCATCTAGGTGGCGACTCTGTCACTCTCTTTTGCGTGGAATTCAGATTGCCTTAGTGATCCCAAGTTTACGAAAAAGATAAATTAAATCACACCTCGCTAGGCTCGGCGACTTACCCCTGCCCTTATAGGTACTGGGTTGCACGTTTGTTTGCACCCTATGGCTTGGTTGCTGCCTGCTTGGTTGGGTAATTAAAATCAATAATAAAAAGCACACGCCATTCGCGTGGGTACGAGAGACTACGAGAGAGCGTGGCGGCTCGCGCCCTACCCCTCTCGCGGGATCGGGTCCCACACAATGTTACATGGGTCACCGACGATTCTTACCCGCAAAACATAAATTCTGTTTTGATAAAATGAGTTTTGATGGCACCGAGGAAAGGAGGCCAGGTCCAAGGTCGCTGACAGGGCGTCAGGCCCTAGAACAATTAGAAAATGTTAATGTCATCCTTGGTAAGAAGAAGGATACAAAGGGAAAGAGGGCAAATACCAGTGGGAAGGAGGCCAATATCAATGGGAAGGAGGAGGTTACTGGTGGGAAGAAGAGGAAACGTTGGAAGAAACCAAATGAATCTGCGGAAATGTGTATTTCTGCTGAGAAGACCAAGGAAAAGCGTCGTAAGGAACATAATTGGAAGAAAAAAAGTATATTCTTCACTCTCCCTTACTGGGAATCGCTCCTGCTGCGCCACAATCTAGATGTGATGCACATTGAGAAGAATGTATGTGACAATGTAATTGGCACGTTATTGAATATTGAAGGAAAAAGTAAGGACGGTGTGAAAGCGCGGCTAGATTTACGACAAATGAAATTAAGGAGAACGCTTCACGCAATTACTAAAACATACCTTCCCCCAACATGCTTCACAATGTCTTCAAAGGAAAAAGATATTTTCTGCAGCATATTGAAGTACGTCAAAGTTCCAGATGGCTATTCATCTAACATATCACGACGTGTGAATCTTAAACAAAGCAAGATTTCAGGTTTGAAGAGCCATGATTGTCATGTGTTGATGCAACAATTACTACCATTGGCTATACGAAGAACATTGCCTAAGAATGTTAGCTCGGTTTTTATTGAGCTTTGCAGCTTCTTCAGGGAGTTATGTTCAAAAGTGCTTAAAGCGGGTGACCTCATAAAACTGAAAAAAAGGATCGCATTAACTCTTTGCCATATGGAGAAGATCTTTCCGCCGGCCTTCTTTGATATTATGGTTCATTTACCTATTCATTTAGCGGACGAAGCACGATTAGGTGGACCAGTACAGTACCGATGGATGTACCCCATCGAGAGGTATACATGCATTTTTTTATTCATGGTTTATTTGTTTAAGTGTTTTACATAACTGTGTTTGTGAAATTATTTTAAGAAGTGATGGTTTGTAGGTACCTTCTCACATTAAAATCATATGTACGCAATAGAAATTACGTCGAGGGATCTATAGCAGAGGGTTATCTAGCAGAAGAATGTTTGAATTTTTGTTCGAGGTATCTAGAAGGGGTCGAATCAAAGATGAACCGAGATAAAAGGAATGACGAGGACGTTTAGACCGAAATAGAAGAAGGTTTCTCAATTTTTTCAGTTTCAGGACGCCCTATAGGGAAGGTTAGTACTTTAACTCTGGAAGAAAGGACGATCGAACAGGCACATCGATATGTACTCTTCAATTGCGAGGCTATCAGCCCATTTCTTAAGTAAGTCTATTCGATTTGTGAACCTGTAATCATTGTCCCCATAGAACATTCTCTTATATTTTTCAATTCAAATGCAGTACACACATTACCGAACTTAGGAGAAACAATCCCCGTGCTCGGCCAATAGATATAGAACGCAATCACAAAAATGGATTTTCAGATTGGTTTAAAGCTCATGTAAGTATCAGATGGACCTTAAGAAGATCTTATATTGATTTTTTATCTAAATGTTATTTAAAATTTTACTAAATGACACTATGAATAGGTTGAAACGTTGCGTGAGTCCCGAAGTGAACAAATATCAGAAAAACTGCGATGGTTGAGTGGTCGACCAAATTGCATTGTTAGGAGTTACAAAGGGTATGTTATAAATGGAATTCGGTTCCATACGAAAGATTGCGAACAACAAAGAAAAACCCAGAATAGTGGAGTGGTTGTCACGGCCCGAACGTCAAGTTTTGCAAATGCAAGGGATATGAATCCCGATGTGAATGATATCACTTACCACGGTGTCTTGAAGGATGTTATCGAACTTGACTATTTCGGACAACTAAAGGCAGTGCTATTCAAGTGTGACTGGTTTGATGTAACGCCGGGAAGTGGAGTAAAAATAGATGAGTTTGGTTTTAGAGTTGTAAATATGGCACGTCGTAGCTATGAAGATGAGCCTTTCATCTTCGCAGCTCAAGTAGAGCAGGTCTTCTATGTTCAAGAGCACCCGAATAATAAAGACTTGCACGTGATTGTTAAGACAAAGCCTAGGGACATTTTTGACGTGATTGGGGACCTTCCAGAGGCATATATACAGTGTGAGGTAGCGGAAGAACAAAATGTGGAGGATGTTCAAAGTTGGGAAAGGACATATATAATTGGGACTGAGATCGACGAATCGTTGGAACAGTTGATCCGATCTAACCAAGAAGATCAAGTAAATGATATGGAGTTAGACGACAACAGTGAAGATGAGAATACCTTCGAGGATGATGATGATGGAGGCGATAATGTAAGTTTTAAAACTTACCTTGACATTTGTTTTGCTATCTATCATGGAAGTTGTTTTCCTTCATTCAAGCAAAAATTTAAGCCATATATCCTAATGGTAGCTCTTGCATTATTTAAGCAAATATTATAATTAGCTAGCTAAATGAAAGCTCCTTGGAATGCCACTTGTCTATGCTGAAATTTAGGATTTTAATAATCTGCTGTGCTTATTTGAGCTATGCAAAACATCAAATTCTTTTTTCAATAGTCAAATTATGACCCATTTGTTCTACTAGTATAGTGTAAATTTTGTACTTAATGTATATGTTAGTTTTTCATGTAATGCTTATTTTCTTTAAATCACTGATGTAAACTTTCCTTTTGGGTACTACAGGTGACATAATTTTGTCTGAGTTATGAGAAAAAGAAAGAATATGCCGAACACCCATGAGTCGCAGCCTTCCGCTCACAGGCAAGAGCCCCATCATTATCATATGAGAGAGCCACAACCCTCTTCCCAGAGGCAGCCAGACACCTCCGCTCTCCCTCACGACTCCCATGCACCTTGGCCGGCATGGGAGTCACAAGAGACTCTCCCACCTTCATATGTACAGGAGACGGTACTACCCTCGGATACGCAAGAGACGCTCCCTCATTCTCTGTCTCAGGATCCCTCCGTTCCATCCTCATCGAAGCGTGTTCGAGGCCCGACATATTGCAAATCCGTGTGGGCTTCTGATGAGATGATAAATGTCGGATTTAATGGGCTTGGACAGCCGTGTACACAAAACCCATGTAAAATGATGAATTTATTTGGCACCATCGCGAGAATGGGTGATAAATTGCCCATTGATTGTACAGACTGGAGGAAGATGCTGTAGTTAAACAAAGAAGATGCATGGGTTATTGCGAAGGTAAGACCATTTGAATTCTTCACAGAAACACACACACACACACATATAAATTTAATATATCATACGGCCGTCGTACTATTCTTACATGTAATGTAGGAAAAATGTGCCATTGATGATGAGCGTAAAAAATGGGCTATTGAACGAATCGGTAGGCAGTGGAGGGAATGGAAGAGTGAACTAAAGACCAAATACTTTGATATGAATCTCCCATGTACTGATCGTAGAGCGATTGAGTCGCAATACATGTCTCTTTGTCGACACTGGAATACGAAAGAATCAAAGGTATGATTTTAAAAATTCATGTCTCATTTTTTCAATTTGATAAAAAATATAAAAATAACTTAACTATCTGTAATGGCGTAGGACCTATGCGCACAAAATAAACTCAATCGATCTAAACTTAAAGTCAAACACAGGGGTGGAACAAAGGCCATTCCAGTATATTGGGAGAAGGAGGTGGGGTTGTGACTGAGTTTTTTAATTTACTTTACTTTTGATTATGACAAGCTATTAATGATATTCTTCATTTGAGGACAGATTAAAAATAATGATGGGAATGCTGTAAGTCGAGGTGACATGTTCATTCATCTTCACCGCAAGAAAGACGGGACTTATGATGCTGTAGAGCAAAATATTATAGTACGTTTCATAACATTGATGCTTGTTTAAAAAATGTTATAGAACTGTGTAAAAGATTTTATTCTATCACATATTGTTTTTTTCAAGATCAGATAAAATAGATTGAGTCTCAGCATCCCGATATCAGCCCCGCTGTTGCCCTCAAATGACAGCCTCGGCATTGTACTTGGTGTGGAGAGACGTGGTAGGGTATGCATGATGGGTGCCGGGGTTACCCCTACTTCCGTATTCGGCTCTACGCGCAGCATTGGGATGTCGCAGGAGAGGGCTGCATCACTTCAAAGGGCGAACGAGGAACTTACAAATGAGGTGGGATGTTTGAGAGAGAAGCATGCCCAAATGGAACAAACAATGCAACAAAATCAGGCCCATTTGGAACGCCAATTGGCAGCACTCGTAGCACAGTTCCAAGGCGTCCAAAATGGCAATGTACGACATTAATTTTTTATTCAATACATAGTTCTTTTAGTTCACTATTACCTTAATATGTATCTATCTTGTTGTATGCTAGCCACCCAACAATCATACTCAGTCACGATTGCATGCAACCTCCTCAAGTAGCCATAGATATATCCATGGCGATTGGGTATAACTGTTATTTAATTTTATCTTAAATGATATATTGGTTTGTGACTTTCCTGCTTAATTGTATTTTTTTATTTATGATCATTTGGATTTTTCTAAGGTTACCGTAATGAGCACTCAAAATGATGGGATTGAAGTGGCCCGTGGTTTTTGGTTGAGTGTTGATCCGACACATGAAGTCGAGGGGGTGCCATTAGGCCGTAATTTCACTATGGTTCAGATCACGGTTGCATTGGAGCCGAAAGAGCCTCTGATTAGAAAAACCGATCTCTACACTGAGATTGGAGACGCTGTAGGTGGAATAATCGCTTGGCCATCGAACTGGGTAAGTTATTTTATTACGACGACATGTTTATTATAGCTTGATGCTAAATTTATTCACAAGTAGTATATTTATTTGTTATTGTAGGTGGAGTAATCGCTTAGCCATTGAACTGCGCTTTTTTGTTTATGTATAGATGCGGTCATACTTTCTTGGATTAGTGCTTGTGTTTATTAAAGGAGTATTAGTATTCGTGTTTCCTCTTCATTTAAGGTAAAATACACTCTATCCTTTTCTTATATTATGGAAGCTGCTTTTTAGAAGAACACACATGATGTTTCTATATGTTGGAAAATAGAAGTTTAGATTTCAAATTGTTTGCTGGATTTTTTCTAAAATAGGAACTAATGCTTCATAGATTTATTATAGCTTCTTTCAGAGATTTTAATCCATCTCTAAGCATTTCTTCCATGTCTTTATTTAAATGGAATTCTTAATGAGAAATTTAGTACTTGAGTTTGTGTTTCTTCATTTTTTGTATGGTGGGGGTGGTGGCAGAGGTGGGGAATTGTAGGACTATGTGTGTTGGGGGAAGTAGGGAGTAGTAGTATGTGTGTGTAGGGGGTGGGGGGTGGTGTTAGGGACAATCATATCCAAGTTGATCAACTGGGGGCTTAGGCACACTTGGATTGACCGAATATAACACATTCCCTTTGTTTGATTTGGCTTTGAATAGAGTTAAGTAGTGAGTAGATATATCTGGAAGTTCAATCATATTTAGGATTTAGCCTTGGTAGGTTTCCTCCTCTGGATTTTCATCTAATAGGAAGTAGGGTGGCATCTATATAGGAAGTGCATTCACATGGAAAATTGGGATAGTCAATAATTCCTTATTTTGGATATTACTTGCATAGCAAATAAGGCATCTAGACCACCCAAATTGGACTGATTCCAATAGGAACCGAATGGGCTTTTGGGCAAATAGAAAGGAGAAGATTCTACTTTAGTTGGAGAGCTAGCATTGATTCCATTTTTTGGATAGGAATCGTTGACTACTAACTGCTAGGATCAGACAGAATTGATAAAGTGATCTTTAGATGGTAATAGCTATTTGGGTTTTTAGGAGGTCCTTTTTCTTGTCTCAATTAGAATGCAAGAGTATTTTATAGCTTTAGCAGGTTCCCTTTTTACTTCCATCTAGAATAGTAAGCTACTATGATATTTCTTCTTTTATTTAGTGCAAGGATGGTATGTTAGTACACTCACCTTATTGAGCAGCACCTTGAACGAAATGGCAGCTTTTATTCCTCTTAAATGCATGGTATTTCTCCCTCATAAATAAAGGAATGAGAGTCAACTGTGGCTGCTATTGATGTTGGAATGTCTTTGAGTTTCAACCTTTTTCTCCAGTCTCTTCCTCTTGTTGCATGAGATCTTGGTTGCTTCATGAGATCCTAGGAAGAAGAAACATAGATTGTGATTGGGGGCCTTTGGGACACTTGCAATACACCTACTAGATCAGTTCCTACTGCACTTTATAAGCCTGTAATCAGCCCTACAAACCTCGGCAAATTGATATTGCTGCCCGGGAAATAAATTCCTTTCCACCACCTTCTTTTCCATTGTCTTTAATGACCAACCATCTTGAAACAATGCAGAATTTCAGAACTCGTAGCACTTGCAAAACAGCCACTTTTACTCAAATTTCAGCAAGTATATTGTTGAATAGTCGTCACCATTTAGAGTCTTCCCTTTCACAATTTCATCGTCTCTTCGAGCTTCAATCGGGCAAAGTATCAATGACATCCATTATCTTTTCTCACGCTGCAATCCAGGTTAGTATGCTGCCACAAAAGTGCAAATCCTACATCTTGTTTATTTTTTTTCTTCACCTTGATGGCAACCACACAGCCCCACTATATTTCTTACTTTTATCAACCAGTCTCATTACCCTTGATGTCCTTCAATACTAGTTGATTGGATGCTCATTTCTTGATCAGCCAACGCCACATTCTCAGTTGACAGCAGCCCTTATTTTATTTCTTTTCATCTCCAATCCTACTGCTAGTCGTTTGCTTGATATCCATTGAGGCTGCCATTAGCATTAGTAAACTACTTCTTGGGAGTTGTCTCCATCACGGCCTCCTGCCCTTTATTTATGAAGCCCATTAACGGTCATGTGCCTCTTCTCTAAATAGATTCTTTCCTCTCGTTTAATGATAAAACTACTGTTCTATCTTAATTCTCTAGAATGTCTTAAATCTAGTTGCCTTTAATAGGATCATAGTTATCCTTACTTTGTTCTTCACACTTCTTCTTCTTAATAACCTCCTTAGCACTTGGCTGTAGTGAAGGATTCTGCTCCTTTGGTCACCACCACCATATATGGTATCAAAAGCACAGTTCCTTCCTACTAATTAAAAAAGCATATCTATTGCTTTTTGTTATATGGATTTTATCACGTATCTTTGTTGTAAGTTAAGGCATGTTTATAAAGAGCAACTTAGTCCTTAGATCGTATGTAATCTCGTGGTTAAGATTAAGCATAATATTCTCGAAAGTATGTTATCTCAAACACCACCACAACTTAGATGTCCATTATTGTTTTTCTTGTAAGGATACGCTAGCATTACCATTCAAAAAAAAAAAAGAGGATACACTAGCATTTTTTCCCATTTTGCTCGTAATCCATGTTTCACAGATTCTATTGAATAGACCAAGTACTCATGTCAGATTCTTTTGTAGAGTTATTGAATTATTTGTTGTTATGTACAAGATTCAAATATAGCCTTATCTTCGATGAAATGGTGCATCTCTAGTTGGAATAGATCAAGATGTATTATTTGTAGTTCTTATGTATTTATGGTATTCATGTCTTAATGCAGGAGATTATTTCCTATTTATGTGAACATGAATGCTTTCCCTATATATTTTTATGTTATCTAATATCATGATTTTTGGTACACAGGAGCGAGACAAACTTGTGGAAATATATGGGGGCATAGGATGTGATATTCATCCGATTGACAAATGTATGTGAGTAGTTTGTATCATAACGTCTACTCTCTCGGTTTATCTATTTGTATCCTGTATGTCAAGACATGCGAATATATGCAAGAAGTTTTTGTGTAGCAAATCACAAGAGGGGAACATATATCCAAGGCTTTTTTGAAGTGATTGGATTACATTTTTGACTGGGCTATAGTTTTTGTTATTGTTTTGTGAATGTGATGTGCATATATAGGTTTTATGTATATTGTAAGGAAGTTTATAAACAGGTTCTACTAAAAGTACCAGCAGCGGTTTTGGTGATTTTTAGCAGCGGTTATGACCGCTGCCAAAGACCCTTTTTGTTGTAGTGATGGAAATGGTTTGTTTGATGACTTTGGATGCCTTTTTTTATGTTGTTTGGATGCCAATATATATGTACATGTTACTTTCTAAAGGGTAAATGTTTTGGTTAATTTTACATGGAAATGATTTGTTTGATGACTTTGGATGCCTTATTTTTCTCTTGTTTAGATGCCAACAGATTCATGTTATTTTCTAATGGGTACAGGATTTATACAGGTTCTAAGTCTCCCAATTTGCTGCTTTGTTTATTTACAAAAAAAAAAATACTATTCACCGGCGGTCATAAAACCGTCGGTAAATCTAAAAACTATACGCCTCTAAAACTTTCACCGACAGTTATAACCGCCGGTGTATGTCATAAATACCGACGGTACGAATGAGCGTCGGTATATAGGAACGGGAAAAGTACATCCAAGTGTCATTTACCGACATTTAGCGACGCTCATGACCGCCGGTGTAAAATACGTTTACCGACGGTTCATTCAACCGTCGGTGAATGTTTCTTCCAAGCCAATTTTTTTGTCACTTTACCGACGTTTCTATATGTCGGTAAAATGGTTTAGTCACGGTGAAATTACCTACGCTACGACAAACCGTCGGGGTTACTTAAAGTGACATTTTTATGGGTTTTTACCGACGGTCGTGACCGTCGCTGAATCTCCTTTTTCTTGTAGTGAGAGCTGCAACTTTTTTCTTTCATCAAACTTTTTTATGGATCTTCATTCAGCTATTTAGGGCAATGGAGCCAACCCTTTCATCATTGATTTAAGTGAAGAGACTTCTCATACTTCCAACCCTGAGCCCGTTGCAAGGAGAACCATGATGAAGAGAAGGGTCGAAAAGAAAAGGGAGGCGGGAGCTTCTTGTCAACCTTCTTCTTTCCCCCCCATAGAAGAGGAGAGGAACGAATTGAGGCGCTTTGTGAATGATTATCGGCTTTTTCTTAAAGAGGTGATCTCATCCCTCTTCTTCCTTTTTATTTTTATCAGGTCTCTAATCTTATCCACTTGTTTGTAGGGAGAATTTCGTCATAAAGCTGTCATTGATCGTCTTCTGGAACTTGGTAAGGAGATCTACAATCTCAAGGAAAAAATCATCGATCTAGAAAAGGAGGCATGGGATTTATCGGTGGAGAAAGAACAATTGGCCAGTAAACTTGAGGCCAAGGAGGAGCTAGCCGAAGGTCTTAAGCTCCACCTTAATAATGACAAAGAATGGGATTCCAAAGGAGATTATTCGGTCAACTTCTCATCCACCTGAATGTCATTTCTGGGAAGTCCTTTTGTAATTTTTGTACAATCAAGTTCTTCACTTCTCTTGCAGAGGAAGTGTTTTCTCTGTAAATGGAGAGTCTCTCTTCTTATTGGTCGAATGTATGAATTTAACTTTTTTAAAATGGAGAATGTTATGAACTTTCTTTGTTGAGAATCAAGGGTTACAATGTTTGTAATTAGAACCTTGGCGAAGGGCAAATAAGTCTTTTCACTGAATAGTGGCGTCAGAGTAATCATCTTATATATAAAGGAAATTAAATATTTCGATTTCCACGATTAGCCCTGTGGTGCCACGTGTAAAATTTTTGTTTTTTATCGAGATTATATGTTTCCCGCGTGCGAACATAGAGGGATTATTAATATAAACCCTAAAAGTTTATGTTTTCAATAGTGGTGTCTTCTGCTCCAAGGAAACCAAGGGTTTTCCTTTTTCTGGGTTTTTGAGGACGATCTTTCCTGAAGGGTTTTTTTTTCAACAATACTTCTAATCCGGTAAGTTCCTCATCCTTTATCTTTATTTTTGAAATTTCCTTTATTCCTTTCGATTCTTGTGATGGGCTGTTTTGAGAAACAATGTCTGACGCTTCTGATTCTCAAAATCTATCACTCGAAATACATTTTATTGAGGAGTCAAACTCTTCTCCTATCAAAAGGATGGGAAATGACAGTGAAGGTCAAACTCTAGATGAGTATATTGATGTAGATGACAGAGAAACTAGAACCAGGCTACATAGGCCTGAGGTTTTGAGAGCCCTTAACCTTAGGCTAGTAAGAACAAAGTTTGAAATTGCTCCCAAATCAATAGATGCAAAACTTATTAGCGTCGAAGATTCTAGTGAGGAATTAGATTCTACTCCCTTGTTAAAGATACTTAAACAGAAGAGGGATTCCGAAATGAAGAAGTAGAAATTTTACTGAAGTAGAAATTTTACTGTCCAAAGGAGGTTAGAGAATCGGTGTGTACTCTTAGGGAATCGTCCTTAAAGAAAATCAGAGAATGTAAGCCCAAGGATTCTCATGGGTCTAATCATTCACCTTACCTTCTTGTTTTCATGCTAGTAAACTCAAATTGATTAGCATTTGTGGACTAATGTGTTGCTTTGAGGTGTTATGTTGTATACAAGAATTTCATATCATAATCACCATTACTCAACTCTTCTCAACACATGACTTGTGGATCAAGAAGCAAAGGAACCAGAGCTTGCACCTACAGTGAAGACATCACCATTTGGAGATGATCAAGTCAAGAAGCTCGAGATGAAGATCCCACAAGTTCCCCTAGCAAGTGTCAAGAAGGAGCTTGGAGTTGAACATGCCATGGTGACACCTCATGCATCTTTCAACATGCATTGAAGATTGGAGGAGAAGTCACAAGAGCCGAATCAAGTTCAAGATGTTCACTCAAGCCGATGAACTCTAAGGAAGTGCAAAGGAGCGAACACATTTCAAGAAGACTCATGGTATACACTTTTAGAATGTCTTTAGAGTCCTCTTGATTTTATGTAAAATGCACTTTCAATAGGTTTTTAAATGGTTTTCATGCTTAAGTTTTTACATCTTTGAAAACCATACACACACCCAAAAATGTGTTTGAAAGCCTAGGACTAAAGCCCAAAGACCATGGCCCAAAATCCCTGAATTTTAATATTAAAATGAATTTTCAAACAGGGCCGGTCGACCGGGGGTGTCCCGGGCAACCATGGAAGCAAGGATGGAAATCCAGCACTTGCGAGAAAAGAGAGGTCCGGTCGAACGGGGGAAGCCTGACGACCGCGAAAATGGTTCTGCCGGAGCAGAACCATTCCATCATGGGTTTGGGGTGGACGACTGCCAAGGGCCGGTCGACCGCGGAAAGGTTTTGCGCTTAAATTTTTAAGAAACAGGTAGCCCTCGCCGGGCGACAGCCATGGGGTCGGTCGACTACGATGATTTGAATTTTGAAATTAAAAAGGTCTGGCCGATAGGGGCCGGCGACCTCCGTGGCCCGGTTGACCGCGCCGGTTTGGCAAAGGAGCGCTTTGGGGCTTTTGCAGGTTGACTTTTTCAATTCAGTTTTTTACTGTTTTACCCCCAAACGGTCATATTTCGTTATGGGCTATATATATACTATTCAAACCTTTCTAAATAACCTTTTTGTAAGATTAAATCCTATCTTTGTGAGCTTAAACTTTTGAATCAAAGGTTGTTCCTCTCTGAATTTGTATTTTCACATTTTATCAAGAGGATCTCCATAGGCTTTACATTTGTATCTATTCCTTGGAGAGTTTGTGAGCTTTAAAAGTTGTAATCTACCTATCTAAGACGCATTGAGAGAGTTCTATTTTTATTTTCTTCATTTGTTCTTGAGGGCCTTCGATTCGGCCTGTTAACAAAACTAAATCATTGTAAGAGGGTGTGTCCCCTCGGCAAGGCTTCGTGCAGAAAGGGTGTGTCCACTTTGAAGTTGAAGGAGTCGGTGTACGGCTTGGAGATTCGCCCATTGAAGAATCTCAACTTTAGTGGATTTCCCAAGGAGGTGAAACTTAGAAGAGTGGAGTAGGTCTTGTGATAGACCGAACCACTATAAATCGTGTATTACTTGTGGTTGCTTCTCTTCCCCTTCTTCTCTTGCACATGTTGTGATTGGTAATCTCTAACCTAACTTGTGTTTATGTATTAATCGAACATGGGTTAGTGAATGCATGCTTAAAGTAACATCTAATCCCTAACTTTCAACATCTTGAATATTTGAATAAGGGTTAGACTATAAATGCTTAATTAGTAATTTAATTTTAATAATCCAACTAATTAAGCCCAAATTTTTTAATTGACCAATTCACCCCCCCTCTTGGATTGTCACACCTACATTTCAAAGAAGATTACCATATTTCAAAGAATTATAAAATTCGAATTCCAGCAAGAAACGAGTTCGTATGCGAAAGCTCAAGACCGGGTGAAGTAGCCTTTTATTTAGAAACCTTCAAGGCGAGGGTTCGATTCCCTTTATCCGGTTATTTAATAGACATGTTGACCGAACTTGGAGTAGCACCAACTCAACTTTACCCCAATAGCTAGAGGAACATGCTTGCCTACATAGTTCAGAACCGAATAAAAAGGATCCGTCCTCATCGGGCAGTATTTAGAGCATGTTTTTCATTAGGCGTTCATAAAAAAGGTGATTCCTGGTGGAATTTAGGTCAAAGGAGAAAAATTAATATTGCTACAGGAGCTCCAACCTCAATAAAAGGCTGGAAGAATGAATTTGTATTTGTTACCCCTCCAAAAGAGGCTAAATGGACATTTCCCTCTTCTTGGGAACCAGTTCTAGAAGAACTAGTGGGTTTTTCTCCCCAACTTTCTAAGAAGGAAGAAATTGAGTTTCGTCAGATAATAGAAGGTGACCCCTTTGATGTCAATGAACTCAAATTAGAGGAAAATCTTAGGAAATATCAATTATTCGTGTTTGAAGATGAACCAGACAAGAGAGGATTAGAAGAAAACCCGAGACGAACGAAGAAAAAGATTTCTGATCGCAGTGTTAAAGATTTCTCTCGTTCTTTTGTTTACAAATATTTCTTTCCTCGATTACTATTTGATTCGATATCGTTGAATGCAACAATGGCTCCAAAGAAACGAGGAGCAACAGTCGTTGTTGATGACCTAATGGACCGAGCTCTAGAGATTATGGCGAAAGGTGGATCCGGGGAATCCTCTGCCCCCTCTTATTCTTCTAAAAGAAAACAATCCTCTACTCCGATCAAGGAATCTGTAGTCAAGAAGGCCAAGGTTTCTGGAAAACGTGGAAGTTTAAAAATTCTTGAAGCTTTTCCAAACCTAGATTTTGAGAAGTTCGAGGGGTGCGAAATGACCAAAAAGGTTATGAGTCACTCACACCTTGGAGGGGTTTTAGAGAAAATGAAGGGTACTATCGTTCATCCAAATTGGAAGATCAATGGAGAAGATAATAGCTTGCAGAATCCGAGAGTAGGAGTTGAAATGGGTTTTGCTGCCGTTCTTCCAGGGGAAAAAGTAGAATTAGAAGCTCTCTCTCCCCCAGCCGCAGCTGCCAGCCTCTACCATTATTTACACTGTGGAGGATATCATTTTTTATCATTCTTTTCTAGTTTCAATGTGCATTGATTCCTGAATTTCAAATTTTCAGGCTCAAAGTGTTTCATGAAGAGTAATCGGTCAAATGCTTGAGTTGGGGGGGGGGATCAATCTACTGCGTGAACGAGTTCAGAGCCTTGAAAATTCTTTGACTGACTATAAAGAGGCAAAAAATACACATAAAGCTACTGTGGTTTCCTATGAATCGATACTGGACATTGAAAGGAAAGCTAGAGCAAAAGTTGAAGCGGAGTTAGCCATCCTCCAAGTAACAATGGCTCAAAAGATCGAAGAGGCGGAAGCTAAGGCAGTAGATCAGTACTTGAAGTCTGAGGACTACAGACTTTCAGTTGCCATGAGTTGTGTGCCCTTTATTCTTCTAGGGTTTAATGATTCCAAAGAACAAATTCATTTGGTCGATCCCAACTTTGATGTATCAAAACTTGTTCACAAGGCCGAAAAGAAAGCTGTTCAGCAAGGAGAAGGAATCGGGTCTGACGTAGAGGGAACCCAAAGATTAGGCGACAAATCAAATGAGGAGCTCAGAGAAGGAGCCGCTAACAATTAGCAGGGTGCAAAAAATTGATTGTAAGCCCAAGGGTCCATCCTCTTATGTTTTGATAATTCTCAAACTAAATTGATTATGCATTTTTTATACTAATTAATTTGCCTTCAAGTGTTGTGTTAAGATAGGTTGATCATTGAAGGAACCAACACACCACATGGTCATGCTTGAAGATGTCCACACGAGTCAAAGGAGCTAGGTGAAGCTCACATTATCTCTCCAACAAGCATATACAAAATGGAAGATCAATTGAAGACCAAGGCTAAAGAGAAGTTGAGCGTTACCTAGATTTCATTGTACATCATTTTCTCTTTATATTTCTAAGTCAAGGCAAGGTTTTCAAAACAGTTTCCAAAACCCCTTAAGAACTTAAATAGTTAAGTGAATGTTCGTGAGGTGGACCAACATATTTGGACCCTCATGACATTCCATTTATCTTGTTAAAATTGAGTTCTAAAAGCCCAAAATTAACCAGCAACAAAAAGAAGGAAAAACTGCTGAAAGTAGGCTTCTCGGAACTCCGAGAGTTTTCTTGGAGCTCCGAGCTCGGAACTCTAAGAAATCCCATGGAACTCCGAGAAATGGTCAAGGAAATGTTGTTCTATACTCTGGTCGTTTTCTCAGAACTCCGAGAGTTTCTCTCGGAAGTTTGAGAATTTTCTCGAAGCTCGGAGAATGGTTCTCGGAACTCCAAGAACGTCACGATAGCAAAAACAAATATATCCGGTGTAATTCAAAAGGCTAGTTGCTTTTTGGGGTGTTTTTGTTACCACCACCCTCAAATGGTCATATCTTGTTTTGGGCTTATAAATACACATTCAAGAGGTTCATTTAACTCTCTTGAATGATTCACCAACCTTCCTAAGCATTCATTAACACTTGCAAAACCCATTTCGCTTAAGCTTTTATTCTCTCCACCAAACTTGCCTTGTTACTTGTAAATCTTTGAGTTTGGATTTAGGATATCAACTTGTATTATCTTGGAGAGCATTCAAGGGGATTTTATTGTGCATCAAACTTTAAAGGAAGGCATAGCAATCTTCTCTTCTTTATTGTAAAGGTGGCTAGGGCATCATATTTTTAATACCCTAGGGAGAAGCGCTTAGAACTCGACGGAGTAGGACGGTCGGTGTAAAGGTGGCAAGGGCATCCTCATTTAATTCCCTTGGGATTGTAATCGCCTCAGAGCCGGGCATCATGGAGGTCTCAAATAGTGAAAATCCTTGAGGACGGTCTCAAAAAGAGTGGAGAAGGGCTTTGCCCGAACCACTATACATCGGTGAGTTCTTTTCTTACTTTAGCACATTCATATTTGTGTTTGGTTGAGCATTTGTATTTTGATATTATTTGAGCTAACCAAAAACTAAGCAAGAAAAGAAAATTAGAATTAGGTTTAAAATTTTGATTTCAAAAAGGCAATATTTTTTAGAAAACCAATTCACTCACCTCTTGGTTCCCTAGACCTTTATTTCAATTGGTATCAAAGCCTCATCTCTATTTTTCAAAACCCTAACCGGTCTAGAGAAAATATCCTAAAATGGCAAACTACCCTCAACACCAAGAAGGTCACTCAAACACTAGGCCACCTTACTTTGATGAACAAATTTTGGATATTGGAAAACTAAAATGAAAATCATTTTAACCCAAGACTACCAAATTTGGAGAGCTATTCAAAATGAATATACCTTGCCCACTAGAAATCTAAGCGAATGGACCGAAGCCGAACAACAAGCCTCAAACTATAATGCCAAAGCCATGAATTCTTTAATTTGCGCTTTGTCTCCCAGACAATTCAATAGAGTTTCAAATTTAAATTCGGCTAAATAAATTTGGGACACCTTAGAAATTACCCATGAAGGAACTAACCAAGTTAAGGAATCTAAAATAAATCATCTATTTAGGCAATTTGAACTTTTTCAAATGACACCGGATGGAACCATTGCCGATATGTACACTAGATTCACTAGCTTAGTTAATGGGCTAAGGGGACTTGGGAAACAATTTTCAAACAGAGATTTAGTGTCCAAAATTCTTAGATCCCTACCTCTATCATGGGAATCCAAAACCTCCGCAATTACCGAAGCCAAGGACATTAACACATTAAATCTAGATGAACTAACAGGGTCCTTGATAACTCATGAAATAATTTTCAAAACAAAAGCACCCGAAATTGAAAATAAAATGGAAAAAGGAAAAGGTGTTGCTTTTACTTCTAATGTAGGTGATGATGAAGAAGTAAGAGGAGATATGGAAGATGAGGTAGCTTTCTTATCAAGAATAATCAAGTTCTTGCAAAGGAATATGGCAAACATGAAAAATAGAAAGGCCACTCCTCCATTCAGGAAGAAAGAGAGCTTGGTGATGGATCCTCTCAACCTCGATGCTACGGATGGAAGAAAATTGGACACATTCGTCCGGATTGCCCATTCAACAATGAGCCTACTCCAAACAATCAATTCAAGAGGAGAAAAGGCAAGAAAGGAATGACCGACACATGGGATGAAGATAATGAAAGCGAATGTGGGCCGGATGATGGAGAAGATTGCATGATCGCAAGAAATGCGTGCTTCATGGTTTCAACAAGTGACAATCAAGAGGTGAGTATGTAAGCCCAAGGGTCTATCTTCCTATCTTGTTTTGATGATTCTCAAACTAAATTGATTATGTTTTTTGAATACTAATCAATTTGCCTTTACGTGTTATGATAGGACAGGTTAATCATTGAAGGAACCAACGCACCACATTGGTCAAGCTTGAAGTTGTACCATTCAAGGGACAAAGAAGCTAGAATCAAAATTGAACCAACTCACCTTGAAAGAACAATCAAGGTGGAGCTCTCTTCAACACACTCAAGCAAAGCAAGAACACAATGGAAGATCTATGAAGACCAAGACCAAAGAGAAGTGTAACTACACTTAGAATTTTGTACATCCTCTCTCTTTGGATTTTCTAGTTCAAGGCAAGGTTTTTCAAAATATGTTTTCTGTAAAGAGACTAACACTCCCCGTAGTTGACTTAATTTGTTAAGGGAATGTTTGTGTGGTGGACCAACTTGTTGGGACCCTCATAATATTCCAAATTATCATATAAATATGAGTTCCAAAAGCCCAAAAGAAATCAGCAACAAAAAAACTGGAATATATGCTGTTTATAGGCTTCTCGGAACTCCGAGATTTTTCTCAGAGCTCTGAGCTTGGAACTCTGAAAAATGGTCTAGGGATTATATCCATTCTCTAGCCTTTTTCACGGAACTCCGAGAGTTTTTCTCAGAACTCCGTGAATTTTCTCGGAGCTCCGAAAATGGTTCACGGAACTCCAAGAACATCGACAGCAAAAAATATATTCGTTGTATTTCAAACGGCTAGTTGCTTTTTGGGGTGTTTTGTTAACACCATCCCCAAACGGTTATATCTTGTTTTGGGCTTATAAATACACATTCAAGAGATTCATTTAACTCTCTTGAATGATGGAAAAATCATCCTAAGCATTTACAAACACTTGCAAACCGATTTGGCTAAAACCTTTTCTATTCTCCACCAAACTTGCCTTGCACTTGCAATCTTTTGAGTTAGGATTTATGACTTAACTTGTGTTATCTTGCAGAGAATTCAAGGGGACTTTATTGTGCAGCAAGCCTTAAATGAAGGCATAGCAATCTTCTCTTCTTCAATTGTAAAGATGGCTAGGGCATCCTATTCTTAATACTTTAGGAAAAAGCGCTTAGAACTTGGTGGAGAAGGAGAGTTGGTGTAAAGGTGGCAAGGGCATCCTCATTTAATTCCCTTGGGAGTGTAATCGCGTCGGAGCCGGGCATCATTGAGGTCTCACATAGTGAAAATCCTTGAGGACGATCTCAAGAAGAGTGGAGTAGGGCTTTGCCCAAACTACTATACATCGGTGTATTCTTGTCTTATCTTTGCACTCTCATTTTTGTATGGTTGGGCATTTTTTCTTTATTATTTGAACTAAGCAAGTAAAGTGAAATTGAATTAAGTTTAAAATTTGATTTTAAAAGGAAAAATTTTTGAGAAAACCAATTCACCCCCCTCTTGGTTCCCTAGACCATTATTTCAATTGGTATCAAAGCCTCATCTCTATTTTTCAAAATCATAATCGGTCTGGAGAAAAGATCTTAAAATGGCAAACTACCCTCAACACCAAGAAGGTCACTCATACACTAGGCCACCCTATTTTGATGGAACAAATTACGGATATTGGAAAACCAAAATAAAAATAATTTTAACCCAAGACTACCAAATTTGGAGAGCCGTTCAAAATGGATATACCTTGCCCACTAGAGAATTAAATGAATGGACCGACGCCGAACAACAAGCCTCAAACTATAATGCCAAAGCCATGAACTCTTTAATTTGTGCTTTGTCATCTAGAGAATTCAATAGAGTTTCAAACTTAAATTCGGCTAAAGGAATTTGGGACACCTTAGAAATTACCCATGAAGGAACTAACCAAGTTAAGGAAACTAAAATAAATCATCTATTTAGGCAATTTGAACTTTTTCAAATGACACCTGATGAAACCATTGCCGATATGTATACTAGATTCACTAACTTAGTTAATAGCAAAGGGGACTTGGGAAACAACTTTCAAATAGAGATTTAGTGTCAAAAATCCTTAGATCCCTACCTCTATCATGGGAATCCAAAACCTCCGCAACCACCGAAGCCAAGGACATGAACATATTGAATCTAGATGAACTAATAGGGTCCTTGATAACTCATGAAATGATTTTCAAAAGAAATCACCCGAAATTAAAAATAAAATGTAAAAAGGAAAAGGTGTTGCTTTTACTTCTAATGTAGGTGATGATGAAGAAGTAAGAGGAGATATGGAAGATGAGGTAGCTCTTTTATCAAGAAGAATCAAGTTCTTGCAAAGGAATATGGTAAACATGAAAAATAGAAAGGTCACTCCTCCATTCAAGAAGAAAGAAGACCTTGGTGACGGATCCTCTCAACCTCGATGCTACGGATGCGAGAAAATTGGACACATTGGTCCGAATTGCCCATTCAACAATGAGCCTACTCCAAACAATCGTTTCAAGAGAAGAGAATGCAAGAAAGGAATGATCGCCACATGCGATGAAGATATTGAAAGCGAATGTGAGCCGAAAGATGGAGAAGATTGCATGAACGCAAGGAATGTGTGCTTCATGGCTTCAACAAGTGACAATCAAGAGGTAAGTACTTTAAATGATGTTATAACGTTAAAAGAAGTGCTTGATTCTTTACAAAATGCATATGATTAACTAGAAATTGAACTTGATAAAAATGCATCTCTTGAAAACTCTCTTTCTAGTTTGACAAAAGAATTTGGGTGGTTAATGAAAGATCATGATTTTTTAGAAGAAGAGAATGAAAATTTTAAACTTGAAATTCATGATTTGAATGCTACCATCAAGAGTTTGAATAAAGTAGACAAGAGCTATCCATTGAAAATAACAAACTAAAGCATGAAAATAGTGAATTATCTCATGAATATGATAATTTGAAGAAGCTAATCGAAAGTTTGAAAATGATTCACTAAAATTGGATAAACTTGTTAACATTCAAAGAATGTCACATGATAAGAGTGGACTTTGATATAAATGAGATACTACAATGTTAAATTATAAGAACAAATTTGTGAAAGCTTCTTCTAGTGGTACTAAAACTTACTTTTATTGTGGACTGAAGGACATTATAAGGTTGCTTGCATGTATGCTAAACAATACAAAACCAAATTAAATGCAAAAGTGAAAACAAATGGACTTAGCAAGATTAGGAAGATTTGGGTACCTAAGGGATCTCACTTGCTATTCATATGTAGGTATGTCTTAGAATCCACAACAAGAAGAACACATGATACCTTGATAGTGGATGTTATAGGCACATGATCGGAGACCTCACTCAATTTGCATCTCTTTCACTCAAGGATGGTGGAGAGGTCACCATTGGAGATGACAAGAAGGGAAAGGTTAAAGGAGAAGGCACCATAGGTAACTTTACCTCTCCCATCCATGATGTACTTTATGTTGATGGCTTATCTCATAATTTTATTAGCATTAGTCAACTATGTGATAATGGGTTTGAAGTAGTCTTTAACCCCGACAAATGCATTGCTAAGAATAAGGAGATGGCAAGGTGCAATTCATAGGTTATAGAGACAATAACATTTACACAATTGAGCTAGGTGATCTTAGACTCGAAAATGTAACATGTCCCAATGCCATTAGTGAGGATTCTTGGTTATGACATAGGAGGTTGGGTCATGCCGGAATGGAACTCATTTCAACCCTCTCCTCAAAAGACATAGTGAGAGGTTTGCCAAAGTTTAAGTACACCAAAGATCACATGTGTAGAACCTGTTCAATTAGGCAAACAATTAAAAAGTTCATTTGCCCTAAAAATATGATCTCTACCACTTACCCCTTGCAACTACTTCATATGGATCTTTTTTGGACCAATGAAGACAACTAGCTTAGGTGAAAAGAGGTATGTGTTTGTTATTGTGGATGACTACTCACGATTTATATGGATCATATTTTTAGCACATAAAGATGAAACCATTGAAAATTTCTCTAAGTTGTGTAATCAAGTCCAAAATGAAAAGGGTATAGCCTTATCTTACATTAGAAGTGACAATGGAACATAATTTGAAAACATACACTTTAACACTTATTGTAATGATCATGGCATAAAACACAACTTCTTGGCACCTAGAACATCTCAACAAAATGGGGTTGTAGAAAGAAAGAACCGAACCCTCCAAGAAATGGCTAGAACAATGTTGCATGAGACTAATCTCCGTACATATTTTTGGGTGGAGGCGGTTAGCACCGCTTGCTATATCATAAATAGGGTGTATATGAGGCCAATTTCTAAGAAAACACCTTATAAGCTTTGGAAAAATATGAAACCTAATATAAGCTACTTTATGGTGTTTGGTTGTAGATGCTACATCTTGAACATCAAAGACAATTTGCATAAATTTGATAAGAAATCGGATGATGACATATTCTTAGGGTATTATACACATAGCAAAACATTTAGAGTGTGTAAGCCCAAGGGTTCCCCATGGGTTTATTCAATCACCTTATTTTGATGATTAACAAACGAAAATTGATTAGTCGTTTATGGACTGATCATTTGCCTTGAGTGTTGTGCTTTAGACAGGTCCTGCACAAGTCAAATCGTACTAGCACACACCTTGTTGTCCTATGCTTGAAGATGAACCAACCAATGGACAAAGGAGCTAGAGCATTCTTGGACAAACCACACCTTGGAGGATCTACCAAGGAGAAGCTCAACAACAATCATCTCAAAGCATTGAACATACAGAGAAGATCATAAAGGCCAAAGCTGAAGGATCAAGAACCAATGCAAATGATCAAGGAGCTTGTACCACAACTTGAAAATGACAAGCATGGAAGCTCAACCATAGAAGATCCCAGCTCAAGAGAAGAGTTCTAGAGAGCAACAGAAAGGGTAGAATGTATTCCTATCTCTCTTGCATTTTCTCTTGTCAAGGCACATTGGTTTAAACCCCTAAAGCTAGTGAAAAATAATATTTTCCAAAGAGACTACAACACACCCTTAGAGCCTAATTGAATTAGTGAATGACCATGTCGTGTTCCATCATTGTGGAACCCTCATGACATTCCATTTAACATGATAAATTTGAGTTCCAAAAGCCAAAGAAAAATCAGCACTGAAAAACTGAAAACCTGTTGTTAATAGGCTTCTCGGAACTCCGAGATTTTTCTCGGAGCTCCGAGCTAGGAACTCCGAGAAATGTTCCAGGGAGTATAATTTATACTATGGACATTTTCTCGGAACTCCGAGAAATGGTCCAGGGAATGAAATTCCATTATCTGGCCGTTTTCTCAGAACTCCGAGAACACTATGAACTCAAAAAATATAGCCGTTGCGGCTACAACGACTAGTGGTCTTTTTGACCGAAAAATTACCAGTTTGCCCCTGAAACTGTAATATTGAGTTGGGAACCTATATAGACATGTTGTATGGTTTCAAAACATCAAGGAGAACATTTTCAACTCTAATTAAACCCAAGAAACACACTTGCAACTATTTTAGATTAATTTCTCTCACCAACCAAACTCATTGTGCCTTAATTTGTGAAAATCATTTGAGATTGGTATAGGCTTAAACTTTTTTATCTTTGAGAGCATCCTTGGAGCTTCATTGTGCATTGTAGCCTACTTAGAGGCAAAGCTTATCTTCTTCGGAAAGCGCTTAAATCACGGCGGTGTAGGAGAGACAAGAAAGGTGAAAGGGAATCCGATGTTAAATTTCCTTGGGTGGGAGCGCTTAGAACTCGGCGAAATAGAAGAGTCACTGTAAAGGTGGAAGGGCATCCTCATTTAATTCCCTTGGAGTGTAAAAGCCTTGGAGCCGGGCGTCGTGGAGGTCTCAAAAGTGAAAATTCTCAAGTACGACATTGAGTAGAGTGGAGTAGGCCTTTGGCCAAACCACTATAAATCCTTGTGTCACTTGTGTTGGTATTTTCCTTTCTCTCTCACCATCTCACTCTATTATTTGTACTTGCATTTTTACATAGCTAGAATTGAGTGAGAAGTTAGCACTTTGGTTTTGATTCAATATTTGTTCCTTGCTAACTACGCTATTAATCACCTAATTAAGTTTGCTAATCAAAAGGGTTTTTGAACTTATATTAATTTCTAATATTGTTTAAGTTCAACTATTTTAAAGTTAACTAAACAAGGGATAAGTCTTGGGTGAAATTCTAGAAATAGTTTTTAAAAGGCAAAAGTTTTATAAACATCCTATTCAACCCTCCTCTAGGTTGCCAAATTGAGTCACTCATCGGATTTCAGAGTGTTTAATAGAAGAACCCTAATTGTAGAAGAATCTATGCATGTTACATTTGATGAGAGAGAGCCAGTACTTCAAGATTGCCTCATGATGAGGATGAATACATTGAAAGCACTCCATCTAAGATAAATGTTCCTCCCCAAGAGTCTACAAGTGATACATTACTTATTGTGCAAGTTGAAAATGTAGAGGACAATTCATTACCTAGGGATAAGAGAATATTTGTTGATCATCCGGAATCCCAAATCTAAGGTGATGCCACTTCACCGGTAAGAACTAAATCATACTATAGAAGTGTGAGTAACAATTTAGCATTGCTATCCGAATTGGAACCTAAGTCCATCAAGGAAGCCGAAAAGGACGAATATTGGTTGATAGCTATGCAAGAAGAGTTTAGCCAATTCGAAAGGAACAAGGTGTGGAGGCTAGTGCCTGGGCCTAGTGATCACCGAGTCATTGGGACAAGATGGGTGTATAGAAACAAAATGGATGAAAATGGAATAATCACTAGGAATAAGGTTAGGCTTGTAGCCCAATGGTATAATCAGGAGGAAGCGATAGATTATGATGAGACATTTGCTCTTGTTGCCCGTATGGAAGCTATTATGATACTTTTGGCATATGCATGCCATAAAGGATTTCAATTGTGTCAAATGGATGTCAAAAGTGCCTTCCTAAATGGCTATATCCAAGAGGAAGTGTATGTTGAGCAACCTCCAGGTTTTGAAGACTACAAACATCCAAATCATGTCTTCAAACTTGATAAAGCTTTATATGGATTGAAGCAAGCTCCTGGAGCTTGGTAAGAGAGGCTTTGTACACTTCTTGTAGAAAAGGGTTTTTAGATGGGCAAAGTGGATAAGACATTATGTATCAAAAAAGAAAATCATGATATCCTCCATGTCTAGATCTATGTAGATGGTACCATATGTGGCTCAACCAATCAAAGGATGTCTGATGAATTTGCAAATCTAATAAAAAATGATTGAAATGAGCATGATGGTGAGTTAACCTACTTCTTAGGACTCCAAATCAAACAATATCAAAATGGAATATTTATAAATCAAGAAAAGTATACAAAGGAGTTAACAAAGAAGTATGGGATGGATAGCAGCAAGACATCAAGAATTTTAATGAGTACAACTACTAAATTAGAAAAAGATGAATTTGGCAAGTCAGTGGACCAAAAGATGTATAGGGGTATGATAGGTAGTCTCCTCTATTTGACAGCTAGTAGACCAGACATTATCTTGTGTCTGCCTCTATGCTCTGTTTCAATCGGATCCAAAGGTGTCTCATCTATCTGCAGTCAAGAAAATCCTCAAGTACTTAAGAGGAACCCAAAGTCTAGGACTATGGTATGAAAGATCTAGTGACTTCACTCTCACTGGATATTCAGATGCAGACTTTGTTGGATGTAGAGTGGATAGAAAAAGCACTAGTGGGACTTGTCAATTATTGGAGAAATCTCTTGTTTCATGGTTTAGCAAGAAATAAAATTCAGTAGCCCTGTCGACAACAGTAGAAGAATATACGACGGCTGGGGCTTGTTGTGCACAAGTCCTATGGATGAAAAGCACATT
Source organism: Tasmannia lanceolata (assembly GCF_043159265.1). Classification (NCBI taxonomy): domain Eukaryota; kingdom Viridiplantae; phylum Streptophyta; class Magnoliopsida; order Canellales; family Winteraceae; genus Tasmannia; species Tasmannia lanceolata. The sequence goes on along the minus strand of NW_027518684.1, from coordinate 26,131,881 downwards.
GATGGATTATTGTGTTAAAATGAAAAATATTCCCATTCAATGTGACAACACTAGTGCTATAAACTTGACAAAGAACCCCATACAACACTCCAAAACCAAACACATTGAGCTTAGGCACCACTTCATTAGAGATCACTCACAAAAAGGGGACATTTGCCTAAAGTATATCATTACTGAGGAACAATTGGCTGACATCTTCAGAAAGTCCCTCAGTGATGAGAAAATGTGTTATATAAGAAGTGTCTTGAATGTTTGGATTGCAGATCAAGTCAAAGAAATTGCCAGATAAATACTTTGTGCCTTCACCTGCTTATCTATATAGTATTCATGTATGTATCACCCTTGTTGGTAGTGTCTGCATGAATGAGATGTCAAACTTTAATCTTAAAAGTCACTTAACTGGTGCCCTTATCCTTCTTAGCTTCTAAGAAGGAGATGGTACATTCACCTTAATTAAAATACCTAACAAATTGGCCTTGTGTCAGCATCTCAATCATGAACATGTATAAGTGCATTACTTGGCTATATATTTAATACCATAAACCTTCATGTAGGCGGAGTACCAAACTTGATTATCAATTACTCTTGCTTATCATGATGGTTTCACACTCATTCTCTATCTCATGATAAGATTCTTTAAGGAATTTAAATACAAAAAAGGGGGTTCTTAGGTCTTATCATGCTATAACTTACTAGGAGTACACCTTTGCTTCATGATAAAGCCTAAGGGGGAGTTAATCAATTGTATGAGCATACTAATTGGCTAATATTTTCCTCTCATGTATGTGCTTAAACTTGATATCCTTCCTTTTTGCCGATGCCAAAAGGGGCAGAATTTAGGAAAATTGATCATCTATTCATGTTCCATATGCACCATATGATTTCACTTGTCATTTTATATCTGTTCATATGTTGAGGGGGAGTTTTCACATTCACTTGCCTATCATGTCACTCCACACACACCCCATAATTAATTTTGTTTGTCATCATAAAAAAGGGGGAGATTTTAAGCCCAAGGGTCTATTCTCCTATCTTGTTTTGATGATTATCAAACTAAATTGATTATGTTTTTTGAATACTAATCAATTTACCTTGAAGTATTTTGATAAGACATGTTAATCATTGAAGGAACCAACGAACTACATTGGTCAAGCTTGAAGTTGTACCATTCAAGGGACAAAGAAGCTGGAATAAAAATTGAACCAACTCACCTTCGAAGAACAATCAAGGTGGAACTCACTTCAACACACTCAAGCAAAGCAAGCACACAATGGAAGATGTATGAAGACCAAGACCAAAGAGAAGTGTAACTACACTTAGACTTTTTGTACATCCTCTCTCTTTGGATTTTCTAGTTCAAGGCAAGATTTCTCAAAATATGTTTTTGTAAGCCCAATGGTTTCCACCTTGGCATTCCCATCTTATTTTGATGATTCCAATACACAAGTGATTTATGATCACTAATGTGTTTGATTGTCTAAGTTGTAGATCACATTGGTGCTAAGACAACATTGCTTGGATTGAGGCCAAGAAGATCTCATTGGACCACATCATGAAGGCCAAAGACATCGAAGTCCAAGACAAATGAAGACTTGAAGAATCCATTGAAGACCAAAGTCATATTTAGATTGTAAAAGATCCAATCTTAGTTTTATATTTGAAAGGCATAATTAAGCAAATAAACAAACACCCTAAATATATAAGTGATTGTCTTTGTGGTGTTCCAACTATGTGGAACCCTCATAACAATCCCAAGTTGGTGTAAAATTGGAAGCCCAAAAACAGAAGTGAAAATTAGCATGAAATAGGCTTCTCAGAACTCCGAGATAAATTCTCGAAACTCCGAGAAATGGTCCAGTAGACTTTTTTTCATCTTCTGTGTGTATTCCCGGAACTCCGAGATTTTTTCTCGGAACTCTGAGAACACTACAACGGTTGGATTTTTAGCCGTTGCAATTTTTCCTAGAATTACAATAATGCCATTGAACGGTCATATTTGGTTTTTCCTATATATATGGGCATTCCAAACATTCAAATGATCAATCCTAACACTCTAAAACTTCATTTGAACATCCAAAGAGTGAATCAAACTTAATTATGCCTCTCATCCTCTAAAGATTAGGATTTGGATCTATAGGCTCAATTTGTACATCTTCTACAATTTGTAAACCCTTGTGAGGGATTTTTTGTTCTTACTTTCTTAGTTAAGAACTTGTATCGGGCGAGTGTTCGGAGAAGCGTAGCCCACTCTCCGTGGTGAAGATTGCCACCAAGGTTAAAGGTAATCAGAATTTGTAATCGGCACCGATCTTCGCCGAAGTTAAGAAGATCACATAGTGAAGCCATCAATGGGTTTGGTTGGTGGAGTGGAGTAGGCCTCACGTTTGGAGGACCGAACCACTTTAAATCTCGGGTGCAATCTCTCTTACTCTTGCTCCTTATTTTGCATTTGCACTTTAGATTTAACTTGTGTGCTTGAACTTTATTGTTGATCTCTTAATTTCCAAATTGGGTCTGAGTTTTCAAAAGAGTTAAAACTTGTTAGCAACCTAATTTCTCACTCCTCATAAGTTGCCGTACTCGGGACCACCCTTGGAATTTCACTTGGTATCAGAGCAAAGGCTCTTAAAAGATTTTCTTTTCTATAAATCTTTGGTACATTTTTCTTTAAAAATTTCATCAAGGGAAAGATCATAAGATCTTTGGCAACTTTCTAATTGTGAAATGACGGATAGAAATGGAACCGGACTTCCGGAGGGCCATTCCACAACTAGACCTCCCTTCTTTAATGGGTCCAATTATGGACATTGGAAGACAAGGATGCGCATCTATCTTCTTTCGATAGATGTGGAGCTTTGGCACATTGTTGAAAATGGATACATGTTGCCTTCCAAACCATTTGAAGAATGGAATGTCGTAGAGAAAAGGCATGCAAATTTGAATTACAAAGCTATAAATTCTTTATTTTGCGCCCTATCTACGGAGGAGTTTAATCAAGTTGCTCTTTTTGATTCCGCCAAGGTTATTTGGGATACACTTGCCGTTACCCATGAGGGAACATCTCAAGTTAAGGATTTCAAAATAAACTTGTTAAAGAGCAAATATGAAATGTTTAGAATGGATCAAAACGAAAGCATTTCCGAAATGTATACCCGTTTTTCTAAAATTTCTAATGAATTAGCAAATCTTGGTAAATCTTATCCTACTGATGAGCTTGTGAGTAAGTTGCGTAGGTCTCTTCCTCCAAATTGGGATCCAAAGGTAACCGCCATACAAGAATCAAAGAATCTCAAGACGCTAACCATGGAGGAGCTTGTAGGATCTCTCATCACCCATGAGATGCTCCTCACTAGCCGACAAGAGGAGAAGAAGCCGAAAGAGAAAGAAAAAGAGAGTCGATCTCTAGCTCTAAAAGCCTTCAAAGCAAACTCATCATCCTTTAGCGAGGCGGATAGAGATGAAGAAGAAGCGTTGAGAAAATTTAAAAGCTTATGGAGAAAGAAGCATAAAAAGGATAAAAAGAAGAAGAAAGAAGAAAGTGATGTTGAGGGAGCCTTAAGATGCTTCAATTGCAAGAAGATTGGACACAAAAGACCGGATTGTCCACTTCTCAAGTCATCTTCCTCAAAATACAAGGGAAAGAAGGAATGGAAGAAGCACAAGGCTCTTGCCGCCGGTTGGGATGCTTTGAGCACCTCGGGCAAAAGCTCAAGCGAAGGGGAAGAAAATAAAAAGGATGATCTTTGCTTCATGGCACTCACCCATGAAGATGAGGTAAATTCAAACCCCTCTTATAATTCATCAAGTAGTGATAGTGAAAAAATATCTTATGATGAATTGTGCAATACCTTGGATTGTCAAATTTCAAAAAATAAAGTTCTTAAAAAATCTATTTCAAAATTAGAAACTGAACTTGACTTTTTGAAAAATGAATCATCCTCTTCCATATCAAAATCTCAAGCACAAATTGAAAATTTTAAACTTGAGATTAAAACCCTTAAGGGTTGTTTGGATGATAAAACTTGCCAAATTCAAAATGTGGCAAGCTCTTCCAAATCTTATGAAGATAATACAAATGATTTTCTAAATCAAATAACACATCTTCATAATGAAAATGAAAGATTAAGATTATGTCTCCATGGTTTCCTAAACGGTGACAAAATTATTGACATAATCTTGAGGAAAGCTAGTCATAGACCTAATCATGCCTTTTATGATAGGACTAGCTTATCTAACCCTCATGTTAGATGCCATTATTGTGGAATAAATGGTCATTACCAATTCCAATGTGCATCTAAGATTAGGGATAGTGGTGGATCCAAGAAAGCTTGGATTCCCAAAGCCCTCATATGATTTTCATCGTATGTGCTTAGATTAGGGGCTAATGTTTAAAATTGAATATTTTTTAGGGGTAGTTAAATATCCCCTCTTATATTGAATGAAAATTCTAAATAGGGGGAGTTCTAGGTTTGTCTTTTTCCTTGAAAAAGGGGGAGCTTTAAATTGAATATTTCATCCCTTTGTTTCTCTTTTACCCCAATCTTTTTGATTGATGCCAAAGGGGGAGAGAATTCTGGTGTAAGGAAAATATGTATGCATTTATTGGAAAATCTCTTGTGCTTGTCATCATCAAAAAGGGGGAGATTGTAAGCCCAATGGTTTCCACCTTGGCATTCCCATCTTATTTTGATGATTCCAATACACAAGTGATTTATGATCACTAATGTGTTTGATTGTCTAAGTTGTAGATCACATTGGTGCTAAGACAACATTGCTTGGATTGAGGCCAAGAAGATCTCATTGGACCACATCATGAAGGCCAAAGACATCGAAGTCCAAGACAAATGAAGACTTGAAGAATCCATTGAAGACCAAAGTCATATTTAGATTGTGAAAGATCTAATCATAGTTTTAGATTTGAAAGGCATAACTAAGCAAATAAACAAACACCCTAAATATATAAGTGATTGTCTTTGTGGTGTTCCAACTATGTGGAACCCTCATAACAATCCCAAGTTGGTGTAAAATTGGAAGCCCAAAAACAGAAGTGAAAATTAGCATGAAATAGGCTTCTCGGAACTCCGAGAAAAATTCTCGGAACTCCGAGAAATGGTCCAGTAGATGTTTTTTCATCTTCTGTGTGTATTCCCAGAACTCCGAGATTTTTTCTCGGAACTCCGAGAACACTACAACGGTCGGATTTTTAGCCGTTGCGATTTTTCCTGGAATTATAACAATGCCATTGAACGGTCATATTTGGTTTTTCCTATATATATGGGCATTCCAAACATTCAAATGATCAATCCTAACACTCTAAAACTTCATTTGAACATCCAAAGAGTGAATCAAACCTAATTATGCCTCTCATCCTCTAAAGATTAGGATTTGGATCTATAGGCTCAATTTGTACATCTTCTACAATTTGTAAACCCTTGTGAGGGATTTTTTGTTCTTTCTTTCTTAGTCAAGAACTTGTATCGGGCGAGTGTTCGGAGAAGCGTAGCCCACTCTCCGTGGTGAAGATTGCCACCAAGGTTAAAGGTAATCGGAATTTGTAATCGGCACCGATCTTCGCCGAAGTTAAGAAGATCACATAGTGAAGCCATCAACGGGTTTGGTTGGTGGAGTGGAGTAGGCCTCACGTTTGGAGGACCGAACCACTTTAAATCTCGGGTGCAATCTCTCTTACTCTTGCTCCTTATTTTGCATTTGCACTTTAGATTTAACTTGTGTGCTTGAACTTTATTGTTGATCTCTTAATTTCCAAAATTGGGTCTGAGTTTTCAAAAGAGTTAAAACTTGTTAGCAACCTAATTTCTCACTCCTCATAAGTTGCCGTACTCGGGACCACCCTTGGAATTTCAGTTTTCTGTAAAGAGACTAACACTCCCCATAGTAGACTTAATTTGTTAAGAGAATGTTTGTGTGGTGGACCAACATGTTGGGACCCTCATAACATTCCAAATTATCATGTAAATATGAGTTCCAAAAGCCCAAAAGAAATCAGCAACAAAAAATATGGAATATACGTTGTTTATAGGCTTCTCGGAACTCCGAGATTTGTCTCGGAACTCCGAGAAATGGTCCAGGGATTATATCCATTCTCTGGTCGTTTTCTCGGAACTCTGAGAGTTTTTCTCGGAGCTCCGAGAACGTCGCGACAGCAAAAAATATATCCGTTGTATTTCAAACGGCTAGTTGCTTTTTGTGGTGTTTTTGTTAACACCACCCGCAAACGGTCATATGTTGTTTTGGGCTTAAAAATACACATTCAAGAGTTCATTTAACTCTCTTGAATGATTGAAAAACCATCCTAAGCATTTACAAACACTTGCAAACCCATTTGGCTAAAACCTTTTTTATTCTCCTCCAAACTTGCCTTGTACTTGCAATCTTTTTAGTTTGGATTTAGGACTTAACTTGTATTATCTTGGAGAGCATTCAAGGGGACTTTACAAGCCTTAAATGAACGCATAGCAATCTTCTCTTCTACAATTGTAAAGGTGGCTAGGGCATCCTATTCTTAATATCCTAGAGAGAAGCACTTAGAACTCGGCGGAGAAGGAGAGTTGGTGTAAAGGTGGCAAGGGCATCCTCATTTAATTCCCTTGGGATTGTAATCGCCTCGGAGCCGGGCATCATGGAGGTTTCACACAGTAAAAATCCTTGAGGACGATCTCAAGAAGAGTGGACTAAGGCTTTGCCCGAACCACTATACATCGGTGTGTTCTTGTCTTATCTTTGCACTCTCATTTTTGTATGGTTGGGCATTTTTTCTTTATTATTTGAACTAACCAAAACTAAGCAAGTAAAGAGAAATTGAATTAGGTTTAAAATTTGATTTTAAAAGAATAAATTTCTTAGAAAACCAATTAACCCCCCTCTTGATTCCCTAGACCATATGATGTTATTACTTTAAACAAAGTTCTTGATTCTTTACAAAATGCATATGATCAACTAGAAATTGAACTTGATAAAAATGTATCTCTTGAAAACTCTCTTTCTAGTTTGACAAAAGAATTTGGTTGGTTAAAGAAAGATCATGATTTTCTAGAAGAAGAAAATAAAAAATTTAAACTTGAAATTCATGGATTGAATGCTACCATCTAGAGTTTGAATGAAAGTAGACAAGTGCTATCCATTGAAAACAACAAACTAAAGCATGAAAATAGTGAATTATCTCACGAGTATGATGATTTAAAGAAACTATTTGAAAGATTTGAAAATGATTCACTAAAATTTGATAAACTTGTTAACATTCAAATAATGTCACATGATAAGAGTGGACTTGGATATAAATGGGATACTAAAATGTCAAATTATAAAAATAAATTTGTGAAAGCTTCTTCTAGTGGTACTAAAACTTATTTTTATTGTGGACTAGAAGGACATTATAAGGTTGCTTGCATGTATGCTAAACAAGACAAAATCAAATTAAATGTAAAAGTGAAAACAAATGGACTTAGCAAGATTAGGAAAATTTGGGTACCTAAGGGATCTCACTTGCCTATTCATATGTAGGTATCTCTTAGAAGCCACAACACATGGTACCTTGATAGTGGATGCTCAAGGCACATGACTGGAGACCTCACTCAATTTGCATCCCTTTCACTCAAGGATGGTTGAGAAGTTACCTTTGGAGATGACAAGAAGGGAAAGGTTAAAGGAGAAGGCACCATAGGTAACTCTACCTGTCTCATTCATGATGTACTTTATGTTGATGGATTATCTCATAATCTTATTAGCATTAGTCAACTATGTGATAATGGGTTTGAAATAGTCCTCAACCCCGACAAATGCATTATTAAAAATAAGGTAGATGGAAATGTACAATTCAGAGGTTCTAGAGATAATAACATTTACACAATTGGGCTAGATGATCTTAGATTCCAAAACGTAGCATGTCTCAATGCCATTAGTGAAAACTCTTGGTTATGGCATAGGAGGTTGGGTCATGCCGGAATGGAACTTATTTCATCCCTCTCCTCAAAATACATAGTTAGAGGTTTGCCTAAGCTTAAGTACACCAAGGATCACATTTGTAGAACTTATATATTAGGCAGACAATTAAAGAATTCATTTGCCCCTAAAAATATGATCTCTACCACTTACCCGTTGCAAGTACTTCATATGGATATTTTTGGACCAATGAAGACAAGTAGCTTAGGTGGAAAGAGGTACGTGTTTATTGTTGTGGATGACTACTCACGATTTACATCGGTCATATTTTTAGCACATAAAGATGAAACCTATAAAAATGTCTCTAAGTTGTGTAATCATGTCCAAAATGAAAAGGGTATAGCCATATCTTACATTAGAAATGACTATGGAACGAAATTTGAAAACATACACTTTAACACTTATTGTAATGATCATGGCATAAAACACAACTTCTCGGCACCTATAACACCTCAACAAAATGGGGTTGTAGAAAAAAAGAACTGAACCCTCCAAGAAATGGCTAGAGCAATGTTGCATAAGAATGATCTCCCTAAATATTTTTTGGCGGAGGCGGTTAGCACCGCTTGCTATATCATAAATAGGGTGTATATGAAGCCAATTTCTAAAAAAACACCTTATGAGCTTAGGAAAAACTTGAAACCCAATATAAGCTACTTTACGGTGTTCGGTTGTAGATGCTACATCTTGAATATCAAAGATAATTTGCATAAATTTGATAAGAAATCGGATGATAGCATATTCTTAGGGTATTCTACACATAGCAAAGCATTTAGAGTGTTTAATAGAAGAACTTTAATTGTAGAATAATCTATGCATGTTACATTTGATGAGAGAGAGCCAATACTTCAAGACATGCCTAATGATGAGGATGAACACATTGAAAGCCCTCCATCTATGACAAATGTTCTTCCCCAAGAGTCTACAAGTGATACATTACCTATTGTGCAAGTTGAAAATGTAGAGGACAATTCATTACCTAGGGATAAGAGAATATTGGTTGATCATCCGGAATCCCAAATCTTAGGTGATGCCACATCGCTTGTAAGAGCTAGATCATACTATAGAAGTGTAAGTAATAATTTATCATTCATATCCGAATTGGAACCTAAGTTCATCGAGGAAGCCGAAAAGGATGAATATTCGTTGATGGCTATGCAAGAAGAGTTGAGCCAATTCGAAAGGAACAAGGTGTAGAGGCTAGCGCCTAGGCCTAGTGATCACCCAGTCATTTGCACAAGATGGGTGTATAGAAATAAAATGGATGAAAATGGAATAATCACTAGGAATAAGGCTTGGCTTGTAGCGCAAGGGTACAATCAGGAGGAAGGGATAGATCATGATGAGACATTTGCTCCTGTTGCCCGTATGGAAGCTATTAGGATACTTTTGGCATATGCATGTCATAAAGAATTTAAATTCTATCAAATGGATGTCAAAAGTGCCTTCCTAAATGGCTATATCCAAGAGGAAGTGTATGTTGAGCAACCTCCAGGTTTTGAAGACTACAAACATCCAAATCATGTCTTCAAGCTTGATAAAGCTTTATATGGATTGAAGCAAGCTCCTAGAGCTTGATATGAGAGGCTTTGTACATTCCTTCTAGAAAAGAGTTTTGAGATGGGCAAAGTGGATAAGAAATTATTTATCAAAAAGGAAAACCATGATATCCTCTTTGTCAAGATCTATGTAGATGATACCATATGTAGCTCAACTAATCAAAGGATGTGTGATGAATTTGCAAATCTAATGAAAAATTAATTTGAAATGAACATGATGGGTGAGTTGACCTACTTCTTAGGACTCCAAATCAAACAATACCAAAATGGAAATTTTATAAATCGAGAAAAGTAAACAAAGGAGTTAATGAAGAAGTATGTGATGGATAGCAGCAAGACATCAAGAATTCCAATGAGTACAACTGCTAAGTTAGAAAAAGATGAATTTGGCAAGTCAATGGACCAAAAGATGTATAGGGGTAATGATAGGTAGTCTCTTCTATTTGACAGCTAGTAGACCAGACATTATGTTTAGTGTCTGCCTCTGTGCTCGGTTTCAATCGGATCCAATAGAGTCTCATCTATCTACAGTCAAGAAAATCTTCAAGTACTTAAGAGGAACCCAAAGTCTGGGACTATGGTATGAAATATTTAGTGACTCACTCTCACTGGATATTCAGATGCAGACTTTGCTGGATGTAGAGTGGATAGAAAAAGCACTAGCGGGACTTGTCAATTATTGGGAAAATCTCTTGTATCATGGTTTAGTAAGAAACGGAATTCAGTAGCCCTGTTCACAACAGAAGCAGAATATGTGGCAACTGGGGCTTGTTGTGCACAAGTCCTATGGATGAAAAGCACATTGATGGATTATGGTGTTAAAATAGAAAATATTCTCATTCAATTGACAGCACTAGTGCTATAAACTTGACAAAGAACCCCATATAACACTCTAGAACCAAACACATTGAGATTAGGCACAACTTCATTAGAGATCACTCACGAAAAGGGGACATTTGCCTAAAGTATATCAATACTGAGGAACAATTGGCTGACATCTTTACAAAGCTCCTTAGTGATGAGAAAATGTGTTATATTAGAAATGCCTTAAACATCTGGAGTGCAGACCAAGTCAAAGATCTTGCCAAATGAATATTTTGTGCCTTCATCTGCTTATCTGTATAGTATATATATCTATTTGGTAGTATCTGCATGTTTGAGATGTCAAACCCTAATCTTTAAAAGTCACTTAATTGGTGCCCTTAGCCTTCTTAATTTCTAAGAGGGAGACCGTACCTTCACCTTAATTAAAACACATAACAATTTGGCCTTGTGTCGGCATCTTAATCATGAACATGTATATGTGCAACTACTTAAATGTATATTTACTTTATACCATAAGCATTGAGTCAGGGGGAGTCCCTAACTTGATTACCATATACTCTTGCTTATCATGATCATTTCACACTCATACCTTATTTCATGATAAAATGTTCTTTGAAAAAAAAAATAAAAGAAAAAGGGAGAGAAGGGAAATAGGGGTTTCTTAGGGCTTATCACGCTATAACCTGGTAGGAGTGCACCTTTGCTTTATGATAAAGCCTAAGGAGGAGTAAATCAATTGTATGAGCATACTAATTGGCTAATATTTTGCTCTCATGTATGTGCTTAAACTTGATATCCTTCCTCTTTGTTGATGCCAAAAGGGGGAGAATTTTGGAAATTGATTATCTATCCATGCTCCATAAGCACTCTATGCTTTCTCTTGTCATTTTATATCTGTGCATATGATGAGGGGGAGTTTTCACATTCACTTGCCTATCATGTCACTCCACACACCTCATATCAATTTTGTTTGTCATCATAAAAAAAGGGAGATTGTAAGCCCAAGGGTCCATCCTCTTATGTTTTGATGATTCTCAAGGGTCCATTCTCTTGTGTTTTGATGATTCTCAAACTAAATTGATTATATATTTTTTATACTAATCAATTTGCCTTGAAGTGTTGTGTTAAGATAGGTTGATCATTGAATGAACCAACTCACCACATGGTCATGCTTGAAGATATACCACACAAGAGACAAAGGAGCTGGGTGGAGCTCACATTATCTCTCAAGCAAGCATATACAAAATAAAAGATCAATTGAAGACCATGGCTAAAGAGAAGTTCAGCGTTACCTAGATTTCATTGTACATCATTTTCTCTTTTGACTTCTAAGTCAAGACAAGGTTTTCAAAACAGTTTCCAATACCCCTTAAGAACTTACATGGTTAAGTGAATGTTCGTGAGCTGGATGAACAAATTTAGACCCTCATGACATTCCATTTATCTTGTTAAAATTGAGTTCCAAAAGCTCAAAATTAATCAGTGTAAACCCAAGGGTTCCCATGGGTTAATCATCATCTTACCTTCTTGTTTTGATGCTAGCAAACACAAATTGATTAGCATTGTCAGACTAATGTGTTGCTTTGAGATGTTGTGTTGTATACAGAAATTTCATATCATAATCGCCATCACACACTCTTCACAACACATGACTTGTGGATCAAGAATCCAAGGAACCAAGGGCTTGCACCTACATTGGAGTCATTCTCATTTGAAGATGCTCAATTAAAGAAGCTCTTCATGAAGATCCCATAAGTTCCTAAGTGTCAAGAAGTGGAGTTGAACAAGTCATTAGTGACACTTCATGCACCTCACAACATGCAGTGAAGATTGGAGGATGTCACAAGAGCCAAGACAAGGTCAAGATGTTCACCCAAGCCGAAGAACTCCAAGCGCAAAGGAGCCAAGACATTCCAAGAAGACTCAAGGTTCTTATTTTTAGAATGTATTTGGAGTCCTCTTGATTTTATATAAAATGCACTTTCAAAAGGTTTTCAAAATAGTTTTTATACTTAACATTTTACATCTTTGAAAACCATCAACACACCCAAATATGTGTTTGAAAACCTTGGACTAAAGCCCAAATATCATAGCCCAAAAGCCCCTGGATTTTAAAGTTAAAATGGAATTTCACTCAAGGCTGGTCGACCGGGCTAGGCGGGGTGACCGCGGGATGGAACCTGGAAATCCAGGCTATCTCGAATTCTATCGGACCGGTTGACCGGGGTAAGCCGGGCGACCGCAGATGCGTTTTTGTTTTAAGATAAAACAATCCGGTATGGTGTGAGCGGTCGACCTCCATGGGTCCGGTCGACCGCGATAGTGTTTTGAACGAAAATTTAATTCAAACAGTAAGCCCTCGCCAGACGACCGCCATTGGGTTGGTCGACCGCGCCGGTATGAATTTTGAACTTCAAAAGAAGAGCCCGATAAGGGCGGGCGACCTCCGTGCCTCGGTCGACCACCGTGACTGGAAAATAGATCCGTTGGGACTTTCGCAGGTTGAATTTTTCAATCTTGGAAATTTCAGTTTTACCCCCAAACGGTCATATTTCCTTGTGGGCTATATATACACTATCTAAACCTTTCTACATAACCTTTTGCAAGATCAAATCCCATCTTCTTGAACCTAAACTTTTATATGAAAGGTTAAACCTCTTTGAACTTGTATTTTTACATTCTATCAAAGGATCTCCATAGGCTTTACATTTGTATATATTCCTTGGAGAGTTTGTGAGCTTTGAGAGTTTTAATCAGCCTATCAAGAGGCATTAAGAGTTCTTTTATTTTATTTCTTCATTCCATAGTTGAGGGTCTCCGATTTGGCTAGAAAAGAAAGGTAAATCAATTGTACTAGGAAGGTGTCCTCGAAAAGGCTTCGTGCAGAAAAGGGTGTGATCCCTTTGAAGAAGGAGTTGGTGTAAGGCTTTAAGATTCACCCTTTGAAGAATCTTATTGGTTAGTGAAGAAACCCAAGGAGGAAAACTTTGAAGAGTGGAGTAGGTCAAGTTGTGACCGAACCACTATAAAACTTGTGCCTTGTGGATGCTTTCTTCTTCTCCTTCTTATTTACACATTGTGGTGATTGGTAATCTCTAACCCAACTTATGTCTATGTTTTAATTGAACTAGAGTTAGTGAATGCATGTTTAAAATAACATCTAAACTCTTGCTCTTAATATCTTTATTGATTAACCAAGGGTTAAACTTGTTAAGGCTTAATTTGTAAATTGGTTTTAGTAATTCAATTAATTAAGCCCCAAATTTTTAAGTAGCCAATTCTCCCTCCCCCCCTCTTTGGTTGTCACCTTGTATTTCATTTGGTATCAGAGCTAAGGCTCTTAAAGAGATTTTTCTTTAATTCAGAATCTACAAGAGATAAAGATCCACGACAATCCAATAAATTTTGAGCTAGGCCAATCCGCTATAATTCCTCCATTTTTTTATGGAACAAATTTTAGGGGTTGGAGAGTAAGAATGCTTGCCTATCTCAAATCCATAGACTTTGACATCTTAGATGTCATTGAAAGAGGATTTTCTATTCCAAGGAAATGCATTAAAAATACTGTAAAATTATTTTCATTTAATTTAAAAGCTATTATTATAATATGTTGTGGACTATGTCCCAATGCTTTTGAGAAACTTTCATCATGTTCCAATGCAAAAGATATTTGGACTAATCTTGAAAATTTTTATGAGAAAAATGGTAGTCTCTCCTTAAATGATAAAAACATTGTTTCTAGACAAGAAGAAACTCTACGAAAATCTTTTGCAAAGTAAAATTCTTTCAACCATTCAATTTTTTATTTAGAAAAATAAATTAAAAATTTTAAGTTAGAAATTGATAATTGTTTGAAAAGAAATGAAAAGTTAAGTCATCTGAGCAAAATCTTGATAAACAAGAATGCTGACTTAATTAAAAAGTGCAATATCCTTAGAAAAGAAAAGGAAAGCCTTGATAATACAAACAATGATTTAAATGAAAAATATAAACTTGTTTGTGAGAATGAAGAAAAACGAAAAGCAAATTTATCTCAACAAACAAATTGCTTTGAAAATCAATTGAATGAGATAAAATTAGTTAATAAATGACTCTTTATGAAGAACCAAAGAATACAAGAAGAAAAAAACAAACATGTTTATCATCATATGTATTCTTGTAGTTCTAATTGCTCTTCATCTACCCACACTTATTCATGTTCATATTGTGGTAGATTAGGGCATCACAAATCTAGGTGTAGGCTTAGATTTGTGAAATCAAGCAAGTTTGTGTGGATAAGAAAAGATACACTCCTACACACAAACTTGATTGGAACCGAATGGATTTGGGTTCCAAAATCCCCCACTCAACTCATTATTTAAAATTATTAATATATGGGGTTGTGCTTCAATTGCAATATCATATGAATTCTATCTAGATACTATTTCAATAGTGCATTCAATGTATCTAGATCACTTGTGCTTTAATGATATATTATTTCATAATTAAGCATAGATACATGTCATCAGTCATGTTGTTAATAGAATGTATCATTGCTTATTAAGCTTCATATCACATCATATATCTTATAGTCTATAAAGAAAATAAGAAATTACCTCTGTAGACTATATATTGTGCTTTATTGAAAATCATTTAGTGAAATCCATCTAAGTGCAAAAACACACACATATGCACTTAGCATCCACATCTAGATGAACTAACATGTCAAATATTGCTAGACATTGATCAAACATAATATTTTGATATCTAGCAAAATCCTCCTAGATCATCCATAAAGAACTTCATTGAAAACATATGTCCATTCATCCATTCGAGCTTAAATGATAGGAAATTAGAAATGAATTTTTAGGAGTTCTCACATTGTCTTGGGATAGAGTTTGCATATTCATTAGAATCCCATAAAGGTGAGAAAAATAGGAGAAAATTGATTTGTCCACAAAATTCCTTAAAAAATATCAAGAAATTAAAAACAGGGGTGTGGCGGTCGACCGAGCCCCGGAGGGAGACCGCGGAAAGCAATCTGGACAAAAATAAAAAGGAAAACAGATTTGTCGCGGAGGACGACTGCGGTAACCCAGTCGACCGCGGATGGTCACGGGTGAAAAATAAAAATGGACAGTAGCGCCACGGCGGGCGACCTTGATATCCCGGTCGACCGCGACAATTGAAAACTGCTTTTAAAGGGCTTCCGCCGTTTCATTTTTTCACTTCCGCCATTTGTTCTTCTCCTAGTTTTTTTGCTCCTCTTCGCCTCTAAAGCAATTGTAAGGGTCAAAGCCTCAAGATTAAAGGGTTTTAGTGAGGTTTGATCCATTCCCTTTTCTCTATTTCTCATTTTCTTTCCTTCTTCTTCGTTTCTCTACATTAAATCTCTCCATTGTTCATCTTCTTCATCTCTCTTACCATTCTCCACTAATCTCTCATCATACCTCTCTCTAATCCACTGATGCTCCATCTTCTTCATCTATTCTTCATCATCCCTCTCAAAACCTCCTTGGTTCTCTCATTTTCTCTTAAAAACCCTAACTCTAAAATGTCGACATCAAGGAAAACCATCGCAAGTAAGGGCAAGCGAGCAAGAACCGAACCCGAAGAAGAAGTGTTCCCCACCGAGCACTTCTTCAATAAAAGAGCAATCGACCGCTATGAAGAATATTCAAAGCGTGTTCTCGTTTCTGGAAAAAGGGTGATGTTTAAGGATTTCGACAAATTCCAACTTAGGCCGCTATTCCCTCATCAAGGTTGGCAATTCTTTCTTGAATATAGCTCCATAATCTATCCCGAATTGATCAAATATTTCTATGCTAATCTTGACATTTCTCAAAACGGTATTGTGATGAACACATATCTTAAAAAGGTGGTTGGGCTAAATATAGCTGAACTCTGTAGAATTATTGAGGTGCCCAATGATGGTCAATGAATTTTCTTCTGGAATAAGAATGAGATTGAGAATCACTTCAACATGATAGAGGTATATAGAACCTTAGGAACTGTACCTCCTCAGGGCGAGAAGTTAAATATAGTTGCCAGCTCCATGAAGGATACTGCTAGATTGATTCACAAAATAGTAGCATACAATATCACGCCAAGGGCTGCAAATTTTGAGGCGGTAAAGCCTTTTGAAGCCTTAGTAATCCACTGCATTATGCAAAAAATTAAACTAAATTTGGGATATATCATTTTTGGATACATGGATGAGGCAGCTAAGAGATGACATGGAGGACTACCTTTTGGGATGCTCATTACTAAGCTTGTAAGACATTGGAAAATTAATATATCAAATGAGCCCTATAAAAACCCTGATCACATGCTCAACCAAACCACCATTACGCTTATGAGGATCCCTATATCAGGTCAAGAAGGTCCTAGTACTGTTTCACCAGATAAGATTGATGAAGCTGCAGATGAAACTGAACGAGTGGTCCAGGTGCAGCAGCAGAGGAGAGCACATGAGCGATCACAGACTCAACAGCATCAGGCTCCTGCCGCTGGTTCATATGAGGATCTTGAAATTCCAAGGGTAGGCCCGAGTACTATTCTAATGACAACTTATGAGGAGGGAAAATTAGGTTCCTAACAAGTTTTAAGCTTTTGAAAACTCTAACCCAATTTTGAAGATTTAAGAGATCAAAAGGAAATTAAGCGCACAAGTTAAATCCTAAGTGCAATGCAAATGTAAAGCAAGAGATAAGAGAGAGTGCACCCGAGATTTAAAGTGGTTCGGTCCTCAAAATGCGAGGCCTACTCTACTCCACCAACCAAACCCGTTGATGGCTTCACTATTTTGATCTTCTTAACTTCGGCGAAGATCGGTGCCGATTACAATTCCAATTGCCTTTAACCTTGGTGGCAATCCTCACCACGGAGAGTGGGCTCCGCTTCTCCGAACACTCGCCCAAATACAATCTTTTGAATAAAGAAAGAAAGAACAAAAAATCCCTCACAAGGGTTTACAAGGTTTGTAGAAGATGTACAAATTTGAGCCTAATGATCCAAATCCTAATTCTAGAGGATGAGAGGCATAAACAAGCTTAATACACTCTTGGGATATTCCAATAGGTTTTTAGAGTGTTAGGATTGATTGTTGGGAAGTTTATAATACCCATATATATAGAAAAACCAAATATGACCGTTTGAGGGGCATATTGGTAAATCTGGCAAAATCCCCAACGGTCATAATTTTGTTCACTACATAGTGGTCTCGGAGTTCTGAGATATTTTCTCGGAGTTTCGAGAATTTCTCTCGGAGTTCCGGGAATACAAACAGAAGTTGGAAAAATGCTACTTGACCATTTCTTGGAGCTCCAAGGAATCTCTCAGAGTTCCGAGAAGCCTATATGCAGCTGGTTTTTCAATTCTGTTTCTTATTCATTTGGGCTTCCAACTCTACACCAAGTTGGGATTGTTATGAGGGTTCCAAAGTGTTGGAATACCACAAGGACAATCTCTTAAACATTTTAGGGTGTGTGAGATTACTTTATTTATGCCTCTAAACACCTAAACTAGGATTGGATCTTTACATTCTAAAACATACTTCGATCTTCAATTGCGATGCTTCAAGTCTTCATGCGTCTTGGATCTTCGATGTCTTTGGCCATCCTAATGCGGTCCAATGAGAGCTTCTTGGCCTCAATCCAAGCAATCTTGTCTTAACACAAACATGATCTACAACTTAGACATTCAAACACATTAGTGATATAAAATCACTTGTGTATTGGAATCATCAAAAGAAGATGGGAATGCCAAGGTGGGAACCATTGGGCTTACATATCTCGCAAGAGATATCACATCCTTGAGGTCTGGCTTAGATACCATCACGAACTAGACTAGAGACTCTCACGACCGGAGACTCTCACGACCGGGTTTGATACCCTATCTACTGCCTTTACGACTGCAGAGAGCCAGAGAGCCTCTGATCATGAGAGACTTATGCAGCTTTTGGCGAGGCAGCATAGAGAGATGATGCAGGCATATCAGAGGAGTCAGTCCACAAGATACTACACCTCCCGGTCTCCATCTCGTGAGCATCAGCCTCCTCCTTCTCAGGACTGATAGATAGACAGCACCTTCTTCACAGCAGACACAGACGATCACATTTTGCTGCTGATTATCATTTTTTTTTGCTCTCTTCTCGCCCAGTTTGGGCTTTTGGACATTGTATTTTCATTTTGATCATGGATGATGTTTTATGCCCGATGTGAGCTTTTATTTTGGTCTATATATGTGCCCAGTATGGGCTCAGATGACTATGTGGATGGTGCCCTAGATGGGCTTGTGGATAGTATAGTTGGATGCCCAATATGGGCTTTTTGATATGTGGATGAATATGCCTTCTATGACATGATTATGGATGTACAGGATATCTGCCCAGAGGGGCATTATGCTTCATGGTTGATTTTGTTTTCATGTTAAGAGATTATGTGATTTCCATTGTCATTTCTGAATCTCTAACATGTAGTTCTGATGTGAAGAGGGTGTGTCTCTTCCATTGGTTATTCATGTATATGGAACCTTATATGACTTATCTACATATACATGATTTCTTCTGGCTGCTATGGATGTGTATTCCCTTGATTGTTTATTATTTTGGAATCCATGTGCTTATTAGACTGTATTTATTTCAACTTTATAATCATATGTCTAATAATCATCCATTCAAAGTATTTCTCTCATTTGAATGGAGCAAAAATTAAAATGGGTAAGGTGATTAAAATCATGGGTCTATGTGCTAGAGACAATTACATTTAGATTAATTGCACATAGTCAGGGGGAGTCGTCACTTGCAAATGTCTAATCATCTAGGGTCAAACAACTCAAACTCAAAAGTTATGTTATAATTCTGAGCATGTTCATGCTCAGGAAGAGACTTGTCTGCCCTATGACAAGAAATCCCCAACAAAATGCAAGTTGTGAACTTAAATGATTAAGTCATAGATCTGAGCATATCTTTGCTCACGTAGATACTTATCTGCCTTCAAAAGTTGTAAATAAAGCCCAAGTGTTAAAATCATTCACCTTGCATTATTATACCTTGTCATGCCCTCCAACACAGGTTTCACCTAGGGCCTATGACAAATTCATAGGGGGAGAGATCAATGGTTATATACTCATGATGATATAGACCAATGTAATGTGCTCACATGGTTTATTACCCCTACTATTGTGCTTAACTCCCAAATCATTTGATAAAAAAAAATTTATTTGGCTTATCATGCATTTCAATTGTGTTCTTCTTTGATAAGCATCATATTAGAGCTTGAATGATATATCATATACAAGGCACATAGCTTAGCAAAGCTATTATTCATCTTGACCCCCACTTGCCCTTTCGCTTGTTTATCCCAACCTTTTTGCTGTTGCCAAAAGGGGGAGAATTTTGGAAATTGATTAGGTAGTCCAATTGTATATGCACCATATGTTTTACAGTTATTAATTATATTTGTGCATATAATGAGGGGGAGCTATGCTCTATTGTGTATATCATACCATGCTTATTCATCTATTGGTTGATATCTCCTTCCTCCCTAATCAATTTGTTTACCATCATAAAAAAGGGGGAGAATGTAAGCCCAAGGGTTCTCATGGGTTAATCATTCATCTTACCTTCTTGTTTTGATGCTAGCAAACACAAATTGATTAGCATTGTCAGACTAATGTGTTGCTTTAAGATGTTGTGTTGTATACAGAAATTTCATATCATAACTGCCATCACACACTCTTCACAACACATGACTTGTGGATCAAGAATCAAAAGAACCAAGAGCTTGCACCTACATTGAAGTCATCCTCATTTGAAGATGCTCAAGTAATGAAGCTCATCATGAAGATCCCACAAGTTCCTAAGCAAGTGTCAAGAAGAAGCTTGGAGTTGAACAAGTCATTGGTGACACCTCATGCACCTCACAACATGCAGTGAAGATTGGAGGATGTCACAAGAGCCAAGACAAGGTCAAGATGTTCACCCAAGCCGAAGAAGTCCAAGAAAGTGCAAAGGAGCCAAGCCATTCCAAGAAGACTCAAGGTTCTTATTTTTAGAATGTATTTGGAGTTCTCTTGATTTTATATAAAATGCACTTTCAAAAGGTTTTCAAAATGGTTTTTATACTTAACATTTTACATCTTTGAAAACCATCAACACACCCAAAAATATGTTTGAAAACCTTGGACTAAAGCCCAAAGGCCATAGCCCAAAAGCCCCTCGATTTTAAAGTTAAAATGGAATTTCACTCAAGGTCGGTCGACCGCGGGATGGAACCTGGAATCCAGGCTATCTCGAATTCTATTGGGCCGGTCGACCGGGGTAAGCCGGTCGACCGCGGATGCATTTTTGTTTTAAGACAGAAACAATCCAGTATGGTGTGGGCGGTCGACCTCCATGGGTCTGGTCGACCGCGATAGTGTTTTGAGCGAAAATTTAATTCAAACAGTAAGCCCTCGTCGGGCGAGCGCCATTGGGCCGGTCGACCGCGCCGGTATGAATTTTGAATTTCAAAAGAAGAGCCCGATAAGGGTGGGCGACTGCCGTGCCTCGGTCGACCACCGCGACTGGAAGATAGATTTGTTGGGGCTTTCCCAGGTTGACTTTTTCAACCCTGTAAATTAAAGTTTTACCCTCAAACGGTCATATTTCCTTGTGGGCTATATATACACTATCTAAACCTTTCTACATAACTTTTTGCAAGATCAAATTCCATCTTCTTGACCTAAACTTTTATATGAAAGGTTAAACTTCTTTGAACTTGTATTTTTACATTCTATCAAGAGGATCTCTGTAGGCTTTACTTTTGTATATATTCCTTGGAGAGTTTGTGAGCTTTGAAAGTTGTAATCAGCCTATGAAGAGGCATTAAGAGTTCTTTTATTTTATTTCTTTATTCTATAGTTGAGGGTCTCCGATTTGGCCCGAAAAGAAAGGTAAATCAATTGTACGAGGAAGGTGTCCTCGGAAAGGCTTCGTGCAGAAAAGGGTGTGATCCCTTTGAAGAAGGAGTTGGTGTAAGGCTTTAAGATTCACCCTTTGAAGAATCTTATTGGTTAGTGAAGAATCTCAAGGAGGAAAACTTGGAAGAGTGGAGTAGGTCAAGTTGTGACCGGACCACTATAAAACTTGTGCCTTGTGGATGCTTTCTTCTTCTCCTTCTTATTTGCACATTGTGGTGATTGGTAATCTCTAACCCCAACTTATGTCTATGTTTTAATTGAACCAGAGTTAGTAAATGCATGTTTAAAATAGCATTTAAACCCTTGCTCTTAATATCTTTATTGATTAATTAAGGGTTAAACTTGTTGAGGCTTAATTTGTAAATTGGTTTTAATAATTCAATTAATTAAGCCCCAAATTTCTAAGTAGCCAATTCACCCCCTCCCCTCTTGGGTTGTCACCTTGTATTTCAATCAGCAACAAAAAACAGTAAAAACTGCTGAAGATAGGCTTCTCGAAACTCTGAGAGTTTTCTCGGAGCTCCGAGCTCGGAACTCCGAGAAATCTCACGGAACTCCGACAAATGGTCCAGGGAATGTTGTTCTATACTCTGGTCATTTTCTCGGAACTCCGAGAGTTACTCTCGAAACTTCGAG
This sequence comes from Tasmannia lanceolata, assembly GCF_043159265.1. Taxonomy (NCBI): domain Eukaryota; kingdom Viridiplantae; phylum Streptophyta; class Magnoliopsida; order Canellales; family Winteraceae; genus Tasmannia; species Tasmannia lanceolata. The sequence continues at coordinate 26,109,961 of NW_027518684.1, read as the reverse complement.
AATGGTTCTCGGAACTCCGAGAACGTCGCGACAGCAAAAAAAAAATATCCGTTGTAATTCAAACGGCTAGTTGCTTTTTGGAGTGTTTTTGTTACCACCACCCCCAAACGGTCATATCTTGTTTTGGGCATATAAATACACATTCAAGAGGTTCATTTAACTCTCTTGAATGATTCACCAACCTTCCTAAGCACTCATTAACACTTGCAAAACCCATTTGGCTTAAGCTTTTATTCTCTCCACCAAACTTACCTTGTTACATGCAAATCTTTGAGTTTGGATTTAGGATATCAACTTGTATTATCTTGGAGAGCATTCAAGGGAATTTTATTGTGCATCAAGCCTTAAAGGAAGGCATAGCAATCTTCTCTTCTTTATTGTAAAGGTGGCTAGGGCATCATATTCTTAATACCCTAGGGAGAAGCGCTTAGAACTCGGCGAAGTGGGAGAGTCGGTGTAAAGGTGGCAAGGGCATCCTCATTTAATGCCCTTGGGATTGTAATCGCCTAAGAGCCGGGCATCGTGGAGGTCTCAAATAGTGGAAATCCTTGAGGACGATCTCAAGAAGAGTGGAGTAGGACTTTGCCCGAACCACTATACATCGGTGTGTTCTTTTCTTACTTTAGCACTTTCATTTTTGTGTTTGGCTGAACATTTGTATTTTGATATTATTTGAGCTAACAAAAGACTAAGCAGGAAAAGAAAATTAGAATTAGGTTTAAAAATTTGATTTCAAAAAGGCAATATTTTTTAGAGAACCAATTCACCCCCCTCTTAGTTCCCTAGACCTATATTTCATTGATCATGAAAATGGTCATTATGTGGTATTTCATTACTCTCTCTTTTCTTTTTAAACAATTGGGATTTTGAACTTGGTATGTAATTAAACTGTATGGCTCAGTTTTGATTTGGTGATGGCCTCCCATATGTTTAGAATCTAAACATATGAGCTTATGGGATGATCATCCTTTTGGAAGAAACCTATTTTTTGGATGTTTTTAGAGATGCATTAGCATGGTAAGCCTTTCTTTTTCTTGTTTAATCTGGCTTCCAACTTTACGATTTCAAAATTCTCCATTCCCTTAAATGTTAGTTGATGTTTATTCAAACCCTTTGGTGCTTGGAGAAATTCGTCGAAGATCATTCAGATGATCAATATTTGTCCTTTTTCCTTTGTAACTTCTTTTCGGAGAAGAAATTCCTCTACCAGGCCATACTTGGCTTGGTGTTCAGGTATACCTTTTGTGTTTCTTAACACGTCGGTAGCCTTTCCTCATGAGTGATTAGCTCAGAGTTGGCATGCCCGCCTATCCGAGAAAGGATAGGGCCTTAATTTGGAGAATGCAAAGCATTCTCTCTTGCCATCTGCAATTAGCTTAAAAGCTTAACTGAGTGGCTATGCCATTCTCCATTCGGCGAGGCACGGAATGGAGATGAGTTAGGAGATTCTTTGGAGAGCACAATAAGGAGTTACAGAACACGTTTTTTATTGAAACCTCCTAAAACAAACACAAACAAGTACAAACAAAGCACAGTATTACTCTTAATGAAATTGATACCTTACTAATAGTATTTCTTTAAGTTCCCGAAGTTCCATTTCCGAGGAATTGGAGATCCGTCCAATCGTTCGAGTCGGTATGCATCTGGCCTTAAGATCCTGGCAATACGATACGGTCCCTCCCAAGTGAGGGATAGCTTCCCAGAGTTCCGAGGCTCCGAAATCTCTGCTCGTCTAAGGACCAGATCTCCCATTCTGAGGGATCATTCTTTCATTCGAGAATTATAATATCTGTCAACCCGTTGTTGGTAGGCAGAGTTCCATATTCTTGCTTTTTCTCTCATTTCTTCCACAAGATCAAGACTGTGTGTCAAGAATTCAAAATTTCTTTTCTCCTCATAAGCTTCTACTCGCGATGAGGGAATCCCGATTTCAATCGGTACAACCACTTCAACTCCAAATGTAAGGCTAAATGGTGATTCACCAGTCGCGGTTCAGGAAGTAGTTCGGTATGCCCAAAGTACATTTGGTACTTCTTCGGCCCAGGAGGTTCCCACATCATTCAATCATTTCTTGAAGCTTTGTAATAACGTTCTATTGGTGACCTCCACTTGTCCATTTGCTTGTGGATGTCCCACCAATGAAAATATTTGCTCGATACCCAACCTTTCGGAGAAACTTTCAAAATATTGACTGGAAAATCGTGTCCCATTATCGGTTACTAAGACTCGTGGTATTCCAAATCGGCATATGATATCATGATAAACGAATTTCTCTGTAGCTTTGGAGTTGGCTTTTACCACCGCCTTTGCTTCTACCCATTTAGTGAAGTAATCAATTACTAAGACTCGTGGTATTCCAAATCGGCATATGATATCACAGGGGCGATGCCACATGAGAGGAAAGGGGGGCAATTGCCCCCCTTAATTTTTTGGAAAAAAAATATATACCTTCATGTTTTAATATTTTTTTATCTTTACCCCTTTTTTAAAAATATATGCCCCCCTTTCCAATCATCCCTAAGATAGAAAATAAGTTTAAAATTTTAATTTTACCATTTTTATCTCCCTTTTTTGTGCAAAATTTACTATAATTTTTGCCCCCTTGTGCAAAATTTCAGATAGAATTTTTTTCTATCTTAATTTTAAGATAGATAAAAAAATTACTATAATTTTTGCCCCCCTTGTGCAAAATTTCTGGCATCGCCCCTGGATCTTGACATAGGTGTGTATCGAGCAGAAGGTTGATGAGGTACCTTAGCAAATCGTTGACAACTTTGACATTTCTTCACGAAGTTTTTCGAGTCGCCAAGAAGAGTGGCCAAAAATAACCATGTCAAAGGATTTTCTGTGCCAGACTGATACCTCCTAGGTGGTCTCCACAAATGCCTTCATGAACTTCCCTTAAGGCATACTCCGCTTGGGAGGGTCTCAAACATTTAAGTACGGCCATGAATAAGATCGTTTGTACAGATTCTTACCATCATAGATATACTGAGCTACTTTTGCCTTTAAACGACGAGCTTCCTTCCGATCTTCTAGTACTATACCGTCTATGACTTACCATAAATCATAAGAATTTCCCAGATGTAACTCCAAAGGCGCACTTGCTTGGGTTCAGCTTCATTTGATGTCTTCTAAGAGTCAAAAAAGTTTCCTCAAGATCAGAAATATGATCCTCAGCTAGCATGCTTTTCACTTGCATATCATCTACATAAACCTCGATGTTCCGGCCAATCTGTTCTTGGAACAACCTGTTAACCAGACGCTGATAGGTTGCACCCGCATTTTTTAAGCCGAATGGCATTACTTTATAGCAAAATAGTCCTTGCTCTGTGATGAAGGAGGTCTTTGGGATATCTGGAGCGTACATTTGGATCTGCTTATCACCAGAGAATGCGTCCATAAAACTCAATAGTTGAAATATAGACGTGGCGTCGATTAATGCATCTATTTTTGGAAGAGGGAAATGATCTTTCGGACAGGCTTGGTTAGGTCTATATAATCAATACAGATTCTCCATTTTCCATTCTTCACCATAATAACATTGGCTAGCCATTCAGGGTAGTTGATTTCCCTTCAAAGCCAGCTTTTAAAAGTTTTTCCACCTCTTCTTTTATGTGTATTTGCCTTTCTGGGGCAAAGTTTCTCTTTCTCTGCTTGACGGGTTTGAATGACTTGTCCACATTCAACTTATGGACAATCACAACAGATGAGATCCCAGGCATATCGGATGCCAACCATTCGAACACATCAGAATTCTGTTTTATAAAATTGAGCAACTTTAACCTGAGGTCTCCTGATAACGATGAGCCAATCTGGATAATTTCTTCTTCATCTCTGTCAAACAATGGTATCTAGCTTAATTCTTCAACAGGTTCCCCTTTCAACGTCCTTTACTTTTCTCTAGAATCTGTTGAATCAATATGATACACCTCTTTCGGTTTGTTTGTACCTTTTAGACCGGTGTAATAACAAGATCGCACCTGATCCTGGTCTCCACATATGATTCCAATGCCTTGCGGAGTAGGGAATTTGATTTTCAAATATGGTGTAGACACTATAGCGTAAAGTTCGTTCAATGTAGGTCGGCCAATAATGGCATTGTATGGAGAAGGAACATGTACGACAAGGAAGGTTTGCATAAGCATTATTTACATTTATCGGAAGATCAAACTGTCCATCTATTTTTACAGAATCACCAGAAAATCCGTAAACGGACCATTCGACTGGAGTTAAATGATCTGTACTGATTCCCATTTGATCGAACGCCGTGGAATGCAAAATATTCACTGAACTTCCAGTATCTACTGGAATTTTGCTAACGTTAAAATTGGCAATGACCAGGCGAATTACGATGGCATCATCATGTGGAATCGTTACTCCTTTAAAATCTGCTTCAGTGAAGGTGATTTGCTGACTCAAGTCGATACCTTCAAATTTTGATTTCTTTGCGGGAGATTCGAGAGAGGGCACTCGGGTTAGGTAAGCTTTCCTCCCCGCAGTGGTTGGGCCATCAGATGCTGGTCCACCAGAAATTATATCAATATTTCCTGCGATTTGCCTGTCAGTACATAATCAATCGGATCACGGGCCACGTCGGAATCTCTGTGAGCGGAGGGAGATCCATGATGACTAGTAAAGTGATGTTGAGAGGTGGATCGATGGAAATCATGCAAGCGATGACGCGAAGGAGATTTTCGTGCCTCAGATCTTTGTTGCGGCCGATCGCTATTTGGCGGCTTTCTAACATAGCAGTGTAATTGTCCTCTCGTAACAAGTCTTTCAATTTCTTCCTTCAAATGAAAACATTCATCTGTCATGTGTCCCGGCTCCTCATGATAATGACAATACTTCCGACTTTTCTTATTTCTGGATGTCGGTTTCATCTTCTTAGGGCGTTGAATCAGACCTTGATCTCTTATCTCGTACAGTATGTTGGAGACTGTCGTATTAATAGGAATCTAAAATTTTTCAAAGGAAGGTATCGAACTTCGGCCTCGATCCTTATCATCAGGTCTAGATGATGGATTCGGCTTATTATTTTGATGACTTTTTCCTTTCTGCTTATCTTGTGACTTTTGAGTATCAGCAGTCTTGTCTAACTCCAATGATTCCTCTGCATCAACAAATATGTCCGCTCTTGTCATTAAATCTTGCAGAGTACGCGGTGGCTCGACATGAAGTGATAACTTTAGATCTCGATTATGAGTAGAAAATTTCAACGTAGCAATTGCAATATCCAGATCTAAGTTCGTAATCTGTACTACTTGTGCATGGAACCGGCTCATAAAACTCCGAAGATTCTCTTCCTTTGGCTACCGTAGCATTATCAACGCGTCAGCTGGTCTACGACGTGGCTTATTATTCATAAAGTAAGAGACTAAGAGCTTCCCTAATTCGTGGAAAGATCCTATCGAGTTACGTTTAAGACTCGAATATCAGGTGCTTGCATTACCTCTCAAAAGTGAAGAGAAAGCCTTGCACATCAAGGCGTCTGAGGCACCTCTTAGATGCATAACTCTCCGATATGTTTTCAAAAACTCCATTGGAACAGAAACTCCGTCGTAAGAATTGAAACGTGCAAGATCAAATGTCGGATCCACTGGAGCGGCCATTATTTCCACCGTAAACGGTGAAATTATTTCTTTTTCCCATTCTTCCAATAGATCGACATTGTAAGGAGCATTTAGCTCTTGACTGTAGACACATCCATTTTGCTACGCTTTAAAAAGCAAAAGATTCGGTAGTATCATCGAGTTTTGAATCCGTATTCAGCATTAGATTAGGCATCTATGCATTTTAGGCTAGATTTCATTTCATTATGAGAGTTTTGAAGTTGATTCGCAATCCTGAAGGTCTCTAGGGGGTTCCTTTGGCCTCTGAAAGATGAAAGTTCAAGTTTCCATGCAAATGAAAAAACCTGCTATTTTTAGAATTTTCAGGGTTTCCCTCATTTTTGCCTATTTTGCACTGCAGGGGTATTTTGGTCATTCCTGATGTGTCTCGTTTCACCCCCGAGTTATATTTGAGAAATCTTGAGTGATTTTACAAATTTTGAAAAAGCTGCTATTTTTAGAAATTCATTCGGCTTCCACATTTTTATCATCTTATGGATATTTCAATCATTTCTCATATGCCCAAAACCATCTCGAGGGTACGGCTGATGGATTATGAGTAATTTCGTAAGTTTTGAGAAACCTACTAAATTTAGATCTCTCAAGATTTTCTCTTAGTCTTGCACTTCGGGGGTATTTTAGACATTTCCAAACATATCATATTTGGTCCCTAAGTTGTGTCTAACAAATCTTGAGTCCGTTCATAAATTTTCGAAAATCTGCTATTTTTAGAATTTCTCAGGGTTTTCCCTAGTCTCGCCAAATTCTAGCACCTCGGGGTAATTTGGTCTTTTCCTGTGTATTTCTTTTGATCCCCGAAATATGTCTGAGAGATTATGAATGATTTCCTAAATTTTGGAAAACCTACTAAATTTAGAATTTCTCAGGAGTTTCGCTTAATTTGAAAATGCTAAGTGTTGAGGGCATTTTGGGTATTTTCAGGGGATACCAAATAATTCTGTTCAATATTGCTCACCGAAAGGACCCAATTTTAAAAGTTTCTATTTTTGAAGTTTAACCACAAAGACTTTCCATTTTTAATTTTTCCCTTTATGGGTGAACCAATCTGAGGGTATTTTGGTCGCATTTGGATGTCTAACAGTCAAGTAGGGGTATTTTGGTCTGAAAAGTTATTTCCCAAAAAAGATGGTCTGATCATGTGTGAGGGATGCACCATAAATGTCAAATGGGTTGGGTCCATATATAGAATGTTGAATTTATAAAGATTTTATTGATTTTTTACGGAAAAACTCGAAACCCGTGTGAAATGGCCCATTAGGCTAAAGCCCGCTAAGATGGAGCTCATGTGGGTTCACCCATATGGGTCAACCACCATGGTGGGCAGCCCACATGGTCGGCCCACATGGTTGACCCACATGAATTGAACACCCAACCTTGATGATATCACAATGGTGACATCATATTTGTTAAAAGAAAAATAAAAAGAATAAAAAATGAAAAGAAGGAAATAAGGAAAAGATGAATGATTGCTTAAAAATGTTTTCTTCCAAATAAGCAATGTGGAATGAGAATAACATGTCTTGATTGACAAGAAATTAATATTTGAATCAAATCCAATTTGGAAACAAGAAAGAAAGAAAGCAAAAAAGACAAATTAGAAACAAGCCAAAAAGGGACCTCTCACATTGGAAATTACTATCTCTCTCTTTAAATATTGATTTCAATCGGATTATCAAAGCAAGTGTTAGAAAACGTGGGTTTCTTTAAAAAATGATATTTTTTGGGATTTTTATAAAATAAAATACTACTGGAAACTTACTTTCGAACCATGGTTCGGCCGTTTTATTTTTCATTCTATTTTTCAAAGAATAACCCCGAAAAGGGTTATTTCTTGATGAATGGAGCCAAAAGTATATCAAATCATGTTCAAATTTAGTGAAAGTTTGTTTCCAGTAGTTTTACAAGGTTTTCAGATCACCCAAAAATTTTCATATTTTTTGGAGTTTGTTTAATCGGATTATTAATTATTTTAAATTTTGGCTATTTTTAATAAATACCAAATCGTTTTAAAAATTAATGAAACTTTCCAGAAATTAAAGCCTAATAATAAATGGAAGTTTCCATTGAAAAATATTTCAAAAAAAATATGGTTTTTACTGTTTTCTAATTGCTTCCCCGTTTTACGTGCCATAATTCTTTTTCTTATTAAATTAATATATTTTCAAAATTTTTCTTTACAAACCAGTAACTTTGGTTACTGGAATGTTAGAGAAATATTTTCAACTAATTTTGCAAAGATTTGATAAGGTTTTACAATTTATTTTAATAAACGGGTTTTAACCCCTAGGAAACAAATTGATCTCTTATATTTAAAAACCAATTTTATGGAGGAGATTTAAGTTTTAAGTTTTGAAATTTTGATAATAAATTCTATAATCTATTATATATCTACTGAAATTTTTCATTTGATTTTAGGATACCATTAGGTTTGCTTTTTTAAGTACTTCTTTGGTTTCATCTGATTTTTGTGTGAATTTAAATGGGCATCAAATCGTCATAAAAATTCATGAAAGTCATACAGTAGTCTAATCTCATGATTATCTTTATACCGTAAGAGTTTAAGTTGATATGAAATTGATATGCTATAGGTTACTGTCTTAATCTATAATCTGATTTGAATTTTGAAAATTCGGACATTGATATCTAATCTAAATGATAATTCATGCAAATTTTTCAGTAAGCTTTAATCATCTATATCTTTATTCTCTAAAAGTTTGGAGTAATTTAAAAGTGATATGATATATGTTACTGTGTTAATCCATAATCTGATTTGAATTTGGAAAAATCAGAAATTGATAGCAACTTAATATAAAAATCTATGAAAGTTTTCCAGTAAGCTATATTCATTCCTATCTTGTTACTGTAGAAATTTCAATTTATTTCAAATTTTTTTGCAATGAGTTCGTTTGTAAAATCATTCATGTGATCTGAAATTGATAAAATCTATTAAAAATTGAAAAAAAGCAAAATCATTATGAAAACTTCCATGGATCCTTAAATTTCTGTCACATATTCATTCCTTAAGTCGCTGAAACAGAAATCTTAGGATTCTTAGATTGCACTTGTAAAATGGCCATGCTAGGATAATTTAGATGCCGAGATCGCATCCATAATCGTATCACAATTGCAATTGATCCTTGACAATTTGAGTATTTAAATTATAGCATGTTATTGGCTCCGAGGTCTACTGTTTACGGAAATCCTGAGAAATATGCCAGGCAATAAGGTGCTATAACTTAAGTATTAAATTGTGCAAGGGAAGAGCGCACGATTCCCTTCCATGGATGCAATTCGAGGCCAAAACTTGCGAACCATAGAGCCTTTGGTATTCCTTAGATGTTTAGGAACCGAAAATCCTTGAAATCTGAAAATCATTAACTTCAACAACTTGAATCAATTTACCTCATGTCTTTCGGAACCGTTGGATTGCGGTTTCCATCGTAAGAACCTTTAGAGCCCCATTTAGAAACACTTGTGTCATGTTGTGTCCTAAGTTTTAGGGAGTCCTAGAGTTAGGAGTCCAGCCTCATCACGGGCGTTTGCTATGGATAGCAACCGTGCCATAGATCTAATTACACTAGTTACCCTCTTTTCTCACAGGACAAGCCTAGTTACCTAGGACGTAGGTTAACCTGCATTAGTCTAAGGGACAACTTGCACTTAGATAGGATCATATAGCATCTTAGATGAAGTCCTAGGATAATAAAATCTTCAACTTGAATTAAATAACTTCTCTTCAAACTGTTGAAACAGTCAATCCAGTCTAGATCGGTGTCCTAGATGAGTTAGGCATAAGTAGCTTAGCTTAGGTGCACCGAACTACGTCGACTCTGATCCAAGTGAGGCTTGGGTACGTAGGCAGCTTGGATGCTTGATGGCATACCAATCACGAGTCGGCTCCACACATAAGTGTGGGGTTTTGTACATTAATCCTTAAATTAAAAGTAATTAAATCACTTAGGACTTTCCATGAAATTAGAATTTTAGAAGAACTTTCACATAGATTGAATTCAAACAAATTAAGAAAATCAAGATACACATTAGGAATTACATTGAAATTAGATCTTAGGGTGCATGTCACATAGTTCGCACATTAGTGTAGAGTTAAATGAGACATTTAAAAGAAATTCAAAAGAGTTAACTTTTGGAATTGAAGACCGATTATCGGGCAGGAATGGTGCATGTGGTGGTAACTCCCCATACCTTCCATTCTCGTAACCAGGTAACGAGTCTAGATTTCTGGTCAATTATGGGTCCTAGATCCCTCATCTAGGTGGCGACTCTGTCACTCTCTTTTTTGTGAAATTCAGATTACCTTAGTGATTCCAAGTTCACGGAAAAGATGAATTAAATCACACCTTACTAGCCTCGGTGGCTTACCCCTGCCCTTATGGGTACTGGGTTGCACGTTTGTTTGCACCCTATTGCTTGGTTGCTGCCTGCTTGGTTGGGTAATTAAAATCAATAATAAAAAACACACGCCATTCGCATGGGTACGAGAGACCAAGAGAGAGCGTGGCGGCTCACGCCCCACCCCTCTCGCGGGATCGGGTCCCACAGTTTGGCGACTCTGCTGGGGACCACCTAACTTCATTAAAACTTCAAAAGATAACTCATTTAAATTTAATTTAACTGGCTCATGAAAACTCTATCTCTTATATACTTGTTAGATTAGTTTGTATGTTTTATTTTCTCATCACATTTTACTCAAATTTAATCTAACAAAACCTGAAGGCATCATAGATTGAGCAAACATATTGCACACACTTACATCACTTGCATCTAAACTCTTGCATCTCACATGCACACACATCCTATTTTAGGAACCCGGAGTGTTATCTAGCATGGTTGACTGGGATTTCATCACCTGGTGCCTCTGTGCTAGAGAAGCATTCCACTCTTAGCCTAGTACCTTTATGGTACGTAAACGGATCTCTTGTTCACGTACTGATACACCGGACACTGGTACAGTATATTGAGCACGGATTCACGCTAAGGGAACTCTTGGCCTTACCCCTAGATTAACCCACACATGCATGTAGTATACGAACACACGTGCATCACGTGTGTGAGCCTAGTTTAGAATATCCTACCCATTTGTGTCTAGATTAGGCCGTGGTCCATCTTCCAATGGCTACGATCGGTCCTTAGGTACACAAACAAAGTCATGTGTCGAGATCCTCTCTCCACTCCGCTAGATTAGGATTAGGGTTTGATGCCTTCAGGTAACACTGTTAAAATGTACGAAGATTAAAAACTTTTTCTTTGGGGTTAGGATATAAATCCCATCATTTCCAAAGATCTCATAGGATTAGTCATTCCTGATCTACCCGTTGAAAGCAATCTTATGTAATCTCATCTAATCTTTTGATCATGTGTCTATCCCTCTTGTGTGATTCGATTATATCTTCATTCCCTTTCTCAATTGGCAAGAATTGTGTTTCAATTCTTGTACCCTTGGTGATCTAATCGTACTTGTACCCTTAGTCTCTTCTTACTCTAAGGGCAACCTGTTTCAAGAATATTTTGCTAAGTCCTTCAGAGTTCACTCTCATGATCTTTGAACTAGGGGCATTTCCTTATACGATTTTGTCATAATTTTCATGTTTTGGTCCTTTAGGATTCATCTTATTGTCCCAATTACTTGCTTACTCCATAATATTTTTCAGTCATTGAGAAGAAACACTCCATGAATGTCAAGCTCATATACCTCATGTTCATTATTTCCATGACAGGAAGTTGGCACCATAGCTAAGCCTACTACTCCTTGGGTTCGAATTTCTTCACGGTTAGAGAGGAAATCTGTCTCTCCGCCACCTTCTCTGAGAACCCCAGCATCTCCTCCTTTCTCATCCTCATCCTCGCCAATGGCAGAAAACCAAGATAATCTTCCACCTATTGCTGTTACCGATACTCTCGCCTTAATTCTCCAGCAACTTCAAGAGCTCAAAGAGGAGAACCGAGTTATCAAGACCCAGCTTTCCTAGAAGTTGGCGCCATTGTCTTCCAAAGATAAAGGGCCTATGCACCATACAGCTACTTCAGCAGCACCTGCCCAACCAGTGTTCATCCCTATCCCAGATAAAACTGAAGAAAAGTTAGAAAAGAACAGTACAGCGAAGGTCACAATAAGCCTTCTCAGTCAGCGGTTGATAAGACGGTTATGGAGAAATTAGAAAGTCTTACCAGGAAAGTTCAAGACATCCAGCTTCAAGACCGGGGTGGTTTCAACCCAAGTGATCTTACATTGTTTCCCGAAATCCGTCTCCTCGCAAGCTTTCAGATGCCAGATTTTGACAAATATGACGGTGTGGGTTGTCCGATCACACACTTGCAAATGTTCACTATCACGTGCCAGCCTCAAGGTCTATCTGCTGAGCAAATGGCTCAACTGTTCCCGGTTTCCCTGACAAAGGTCACTAGAAGGTGGTTCATGGTCCTAGACAAGACTCGTTATAGGACATGGAAGGATATTGGAGAGCAGTTCATCAAGCAATTCAAATATGATGATGGAACCGAAATCACTAGGAAGGATCTTGAGAGAACCAAGCAGGACTCAAAAGAGTCATTCTTAACTTTCGTCAAGAGATGGAGAAGGTTAACGGCTCAAATGATGCAGCGTCCCTCAGAAGAGGAACAAGTCCAGATGATTATGAAGAATATATCCTCTCAGCTCCAATATCACATGTCTCTTCAGTATTATCTAGATTTTAAACACTTCATCAATGCTGGTATGCAAATTGAGGAAGCAATGGCACAAGGAGTTTACAATAAAGGTAACTCCAATTCAAAAGAAGTTAAGACACAGACTCTAGCTAAGATCTCCGAGGTTGATAATGTATCAAGGACTAACCCGTCACAGAACCCTATGATATTCAAATATAATCAATCAGGGATTGCAGCTCAGCCAAAGCCCAATAGGGAATTCACCCCTCTCCTGTTTTCACCATCTGTCATACTACAACAAGGATTGGAATCCGGCGATATCTATTTACCTCGCATTAAGGAACCTCCTAATCCGCTCCCCAGGACATGGAGGACGGAAGAGCACTGCGATTTTCATCGAGGATCGGGGCATAATACTGATCAGTGTATAACTCTGAGGCATGTGATCCAGAAGTTGATCGATGAGTGCAAGCTACCATTTCAGCAAGCGCCAAATATTGTTGATAATCCTATGCAAAACCATGTTGTACCGCCGCTGGATGATGTTTAGACACTTGGGGTTTGTGAAGCTCAGGTTCAGTTGCAGTGATAGAGAAGAACCAGAAGTTAAAAGGCACTTGTTATGGTGATAATTAAGTTTTCGCCGAACCTCCAAAGCCAAACAGTTGTAGCAGTCTTAGTCCTTTTGTTATTTTAATTAAGTCCAGTCACGATGTCGAGTCCAGTTATCGAGTGCAATCTTCTAAAAGTTTGAATAAATTTCTAGTCCAGTTGAGTCTTTTCTTACTTTTATTTTTGAGTCAATAATGTAAATCCTGAGTCTGTTCAAGATAAGTCTTATCAGATGTAGTCATTTTCAATTCAGTGAAACTTGCTTTCTCTATACATTCCAACGTGTGCTTCTGACTTTAATAAACAAAGAGAAAAATACTCCCTCCTCGAATGAGAAAGAAGATGCAGACGAAACTCCTCCTGAGTTGCAGCATATGCTCAAACAAGAGGAGGAGCGCCGAGCTCAGCCTCTCAAAGAGAAAATTGAAATGGTAAGCACTGGCACTGAAACTTTGTTTCAGTGAATGCCGATTGAAAATACATTACCCTCTGAAGAATGTGAGGAATTGATAAACCTATTTCGAGAATAAAGAGATGGTCCAGTAAGCGCTATCATTAATGCCAGGAGAAAGACCCAGATAGAAGGTTCAAGAAAGAATGACGTAAATGTCAAATGTTATACAAGGGACATGGATTCGAAACAACTTCCATATCTCCAGTCAATGGCCCCGGTCACAGGTTTCACCGGTGACAATGTAAAGCCATCAAATTCAATATGAAAAGTGCAAGAGCAATCATCTCAGAGCGATCATCAAAATATCAAGGGCCACCGATTCAAGGATGAAATGATGTCCAAAAACCGGTATGCACCCTCAAGGTCAAATTACTTATCAATATCCAGAAGGAAGAAGAATCATTATCTCTTACTAGGAAATGCCGTCAAACTTCGTGAAAAAACAAAATAATAATAATAATAAATAATCAATGCCAGAGGGACTCTAGTAACCTATATCGATTCTCAATCTGAACATCGGAAGGCCTCCTTTGGCCGAATAAATCCCAAAATCAGAACCCAACGTCAAAATAATACCGGTTTGCAAACCCTTCGAGCTTAAATGAAATTTTCTTGAAAACCCATCAAACTAGGGGCATCCGCCCCGAACTACGCGAGACCTGATCCCTACACTGGGGTACGTAGGCAGCTCAGTTAAACCGAGTTCGGTCGATTCAAAAAAAAAGAAAAAAAATTCAATTCTTTCAGAAAAAAGAGGGACAAGTTCCAAAAGAAGAGAAGTCAATTATTCCAGAAAGAAAAGAAAAAAGAAAAATCAATTAACCTTCAAACAATTTATCTTCAAACTAGGGGCATTCGCCCTGAACTGCGCACGACCTGATTCCTACCCTGGGATACCTAGGCAACCTGTTCACATGTTCGGTCGAAATCTTTATTGAACCTTAAGCCATTCTTTGAAAAGCCCTATCCTACCTATAAAGTCCTTCCGGTGTTCAGAATTAATGATCTAGGTCCCGAAACACAAAAAGTGAAAAAAAAAAGAAAAAGAATGGAGTTTGAAGATCTGCTAGATTGAAAACCTGAAAGGGTGGTCTAGGCAAAATTTAAGATCATTCCCCTGCTAAGTTGAAAACCCGAAAGGGCGGCTTAGGCAAAAGCTAAGGGGATAGCCTGCTGAGTTGAGAATCCGAAAGGACGATTCAGGCAAAAGTTAAGGCTAACACGGTCCGCCAAGTTAAAAACGCTGAAGAGGTAACTTGGTCACGGTAAGAGAGTCATTATAAGAAAGTTACAGCCGGTATCAAGATTGAAGAAGAGAAAAGAAGTTCGAGCAAGCTTAAATGTCATCCAAGAAACTTGGGGGCATTGAAACCAAGCAATCCTAGGAGTGGTAATCAAATTCTAAGAGCATTGCTGTTTAAAAAAAAAAAAAAAATTTCCAGTGCTTATCAATTGAGAAACTACTCTTTGAGAGGCTAGACTTACCAAACAAAACGATAACTAAGTCAGGAGCATCACTGTGTATCAGTCTAGTCAGTCCATTCCCGTTCGTTTTAGCTCATTCTTTCAGAAACTTCCCGTTCATCCAATAGTGTCTTTTACCATCTTCCCCTTTTTAGTAGAGTCGATCATTGTCCAGTTAGTCAAATGTTGCAGCTGTCTCGGTAAAAGATGCCTGGTGTAGCTAACCCCCTCCAATTGTTCCAGAGCTAAGTTAATCCACAGGCAAGGATTTCAGGAGTTAAGAAAAAAAATCCAGTCTAAGCAATATCAGTTCCAGAAGAATCCAGAAGCAGAAAAATCTGAAAAACCAATTCCCATAAGAAGATCATACCCTAGAAAAGCACCTTGAGCTTGGAAGAGCCTTAGATGCAATGGTGGTTGAGCCAGTTTCTCATAAAGATGAACCATTAAAAATCGGAATCTCCTTCCAGTCAGTTGAATATTTGTCTGAATGCTTGTCAAAAGAAGAATCCTCTGTACCAGTGTCCAAATATTCCGGGGTCCCAATTCATATCCCTAGTAAAGAAGATCTTGATCTAAGAAATTTCAAGCCCTGTGAGACTTTCTTGTTCATCCCCAGTAAACAATTTCAAAGTGCTAATAAACTTGTGTAAAAACCAGTTTACAAGTTCATCAATTACCAATTCCTAATTCGCCAGTACCAGTTCACCGATTCCAGTATTCTAGTATTCCAGTTCCAGTTCCAGTATCCAGTATTCCAAAATTCCAGTTCCAGTATCTAGTATTCTAGTATTCCAGTTCTAGTATCCAGTATTCCATATTTCAGTTCCAATATCCAGTATTCTAGTATTTCAGTTCCAGTATCCAGTATTCCAAAATTCCAGTTCCAGTATCCAGTATTCTAGTATTCCAGTTCCAATATCCAGTACTCTAGTATTCCAGTTCCAGCATCCAGTATTCCGTTTCAATTCCAGTATTCCAGTTCCAGCGTCCAGTATTCAGTTTCAATTCCAGTATTCTAGTTCCAGCATCCAGTATCCAGTTTCAATTCCAGTATTTCACTATTCCAGTTCCAGTTCCAGTATCCAGTATTCCAATATTCCAGCTCCAGTATCCAGTATTCTAGTATTCCAGTTCCAATATCCAGTATTCTAGTATTCCAGTTCCAGCATCCAGTATTCAGTTTCAATTCCAGTATTCCAGTTCTAGCATCCGGTATCCAGTTTCAATTCCAGTATTCCAGTATTTCACTATGCCAGTTTTAGTCTCCAGTTCTAGTATCCAATATCCCAATATCATAGTTCTAGTGTCCAGTATCCCTATCACCAGTATTCCAGTGTTCCATTTTCCAGTACTCGTATTCCTGTTCCCAGTATTTCGACACTCCAATTCCAACACCCAGTTCCAGTGTCCGAAAATCCAGTGTTTTAGTACTCTAATTCTAGTATCCGGCATGTCTTCGTTCTAGATTCCCGGTTCTCGATGTTTAGATCAAGATTCCAGTTTCCAGTCCTAACATCCAGTGATCAAATTTCAATCCCAATTGAATCAATCAAAATGTCAATCCAATCTAATCCCCAGTTCACCAATTATCAAGTTTTTACTCTCTAGTTTTCTAGTAATCAAGTTCTACAACTCCCAGTGAACTAGCTCTTTAACTTCTCAGTTCTTTAATTCTCCAGTTATCCGACTATTGAGTCCCTTAATCATCCAGTTCTCCAATTTTCAGCTCTGTAAATATCCAGTCCCTAAATTTTCTACTTCTCCAGTTTTTCAATTCTTTAGTTCATCAAATCTTCAATTCTCTAGTTTCAAGTTATCCAGTCTTCCAATTCTCCAGTCCACCCATTGTTTGATTATTCGATTTCTCAGTTCTCCGTTCTCAAGTCCTTAAGCCTCTAATTCCCCAGTAATCGAGTTCTCCAGTTTTTAAATTGTCATTTCCAGTCTCATTCTCAATTGTCAAATCTGATCTTAAATCCATTAGCCCCCATCTCACTAGCGAATAGGCTAATTCTCTGATTTCTCTGAGCCCGTTCAGGGAACGGTGCCTCCTTCCGTCGTTGCTCGTTTGAAAACGGCGCCATGTCTAGGTTGCATGATTTTTACACCCAGATTGAATCCAGTTCTTTATTATTCTGAACCATCAAGTTACGATGTTTAGAGTAAATGATCTTGATTATGTTCTAGGACTTCATCTAGGGTCTTGCATTAGGTTAGGTTGCATTGTCTAGTGAATCCATTGTTCATTAAAGCTACGCAAAACGGTTCTGTCACTTTTTGCTTTGGTATTCGATGACTACGTTGCCTCTACCAAAGAGGGGCATCTGTAGACACCCCCATTTTGCTACACTTTAAAAAGCAAAAGATTTGGTAGTATCATCGAGTTTTGAATCCATATTCAGCATTAGATTAGGCATCCATGCATTTTAGGGTAGATTTCATTTCATTATGAGAGTTTTGAAGTTGATTCGCAATCCTGAAGGTCTCTAGGGGATTCCTTTAGCCTCTGAAAGATGAAAGTTCAAGTTTCCATGCAAATGAAAAAACCTGCTATTTTTAGAATTTTCAGGGTTTCCCCCATTTTTGCCTATTTTGCACTGCAGGGGTATTTTAGTCATTCCCGATGTGTCTCGTTTCACCCCCGAGTTATATTTGAGAAATCTTGAGTGATTTTACAAATTTTGAAAAAGCTGCTATTTTTAGAAACTCATTCGGCTTCCACATTTTTATCATCTTATGGATATTTCAATCATTTCTCACATGTCCAAAACCATCTCGAGGGTACGGCTGATTGATTATGAGTAATTTCGTAAGTTTTGGGAAACCTGCTAAATTTAGATCTCTCAAGATTTTCTTTTAGTCTTGCACTTCGGGGGTATTTTAGACATTTTCAAACATATCATATTTGGTCCCTAAGTTGTGTCTAAGAAATCTTGAGTCCGTTCATAAATTTTCAAAAATCTGCTATTTTTAGAATTTCTCAGGGTTTTCCTTAGTCTCGCCAAATTCTAGCACATCGGGGTAATTTGGTCTTTTCCTGTGTATTTCTTTTGATACCCGAAATATGTCTGAGAGATTATGAATGATTTCCTGAATTTTGGAAAACCTGCTAAATTTAGAATTTCTCAGGAGTTTCGCTTAATTTGAAAATGCTAAGTGTTGAGGGCATTTTGGGTATTTTCAGGGGATACCAAATGATTCTGTTCAATATTGCTCACCGAAATGACCCAATTTTAAAAGTTTCTATTTTTGAAGTTTAACCACAAAGACTTTCCATTTTTAATTTTTCCCTTTAGGGGTGAACCAATCTGAGGGTATTTTGGTCGCATTTGGATGTCTAACAGTCAAGTAGGGGCATTTTGGTCCGAAAAGTTATTTCCCAAAAAAGATGGTCCGATCATGTGTGATGGATGCACCATAAATGTCAAATGAGTTGGGTCCATATATAGAATGTTGAATTTATAAAGATTTTATTGATTGTTTACGGAAAAACCTGAAACCCGTGTGAAATGGCCCATTGGGCTAAAGCCCGCAAAGATGGAGCTCATGTGGGTTCACCCATATGGGTCAACCACCATGGTGGGCGGCCCACATGGTTGACCCACATGAGTTGAGCACCCAACCTTGATGATATCACAATGGTGACATCATATTTGTTAAAAGAAAAATAAAAAGAATAAAAAATGAAAAGAAGGAAAGAAGGAAAAGATGAATGATTACTTAAAAAGGTTTTCTTCCAAAGAAGCAATGTAGAATGAGAATAACATGTCTTGATTGACAAGAAATTAATATTGGAATCAAATCCAATTTGGAAACAAGAAAGAAAGAAAGCAAGAAGAAAAAATTGGAAACAAGCCAAAAACGGAGTTCTCACATTGGAAATTACTATTTCTCTCTTAACCCTAACTTTTTTTATATAAAAATCAAAGCAAACAATCCAAAAAAAGGGAAAAAAATCCAAATTCGTCCATTTTCTCTCTCCTCCCAAAATTATTTTTTTCTCTCTTGAAGTGTGTTCATATCTCTCAAGTGTTCTTCACAAAAAGAATTCTTGAATTCCTTTTTCTTCTTCAACAAATCACAGATCAAGGATCTTTGGGGTGTTCTTTGGGTCTTCTTTATCATATAAAACGGTGCGACAAAGCGTATACCTCGGATCTACGCACCCTAGAGACAAGGAGCGCGATCAACGGTATGATCTTTATCTTTGTAATATCAAAAGTAGAAAAACATGCTAGGGTTTTACTTTTGGTAAATCAAATCAATGAATTTTTCCTTGAAATTTCAGTATGTTATAATATAGATTATAAGTTTTTAAAATTCAAAATTTCACCAAAAAATTAAACTTCCTCAATTTAATAATAATTTTCTTTCGTTTTTTATTCAATATGGATTTCAATCGGATTATCAAAGCAAGTGTTAGAAAACGTGGGTTTCTTTAAAAAATGATATTTTTTGGGATTTCTATAAAATAAAATACTGCTGGAAACTTAATTTCGAACCGTGATTTGGCCGTTTTATTTTTCATTCTATTTTTCAAAGAATAACCCCGAAAAGGGTTATTTCTTGATGAATGGAGCCAAAAGTATATCAAATCATGTTCAAATTTAGTGAAAGTTTGTTTCCAGTAGTTTTACAAGGTTTTCAGATCACCCAAAAATTTTCATATTTTTTGGAGTTTGTTTAATCGAATTATTAATTATTTTAAATTTTGGCTATTTTTAATAAATACCAAATCGTTTTAAAAATTGATGAAACTTTCCAGAAATTAAAGCCTAATAATAAATGGAAGTTTCCATTAAAAAATATTTCAAAAAAAATATGGTTTTTACTGTTTTCTAATTGCTTCCCCGTTTTACGTGCCATAATTCTTTTTCTTATTAAATTAATATATTTTCAAATTTTTTCTTTACAAACTAGTAACTTTGGTTACTGGAATGTTAGAGAAATATTTTCAACTCATTTTGCAAAGATTTGATAAGGTTTTAAAATTTATTTTAATAAACGGGTTTTAACCCCTAGGAAACAAATTGATCTCTTATATTTAAAAACCAATTTTATGGAGGAGATTTAAGTTTTAAGTTTTGAAATTTTGATAATAAATTCTATAATCTATTATATATCTACTGGAATTTTTCATTTGATTTTAGGATACCATTAGGTTTGCTTTTTTAAGTAATTCTTTGGTTTCATCTGATTTTTGTGTGAATTTAAATGGGCATCAAATTGTCATAAAAATTCATGAAAGTCATACAGTAGTCTAATCTCATGATTATCTTTATACTGTAAGAGTTTAAGTAGATATGAAATTGATATGCTATAGGTTACTGTCTTAATCTATAATCTGATTTGAATTTTGAAAAATCGGACATTGATATCTAATCTTAATGATAATTCATGCAAATTTTTCAGTAAGCTTTAATCATCTATATCTTTATTCTGTAAAAGTTTGGAGTAATTTAAAAGTGATATGATATAGGTTACTGTGTTAATCCATAATCTAATTTGGATTTCGAAAAATTAGAAATTGATAGCAACTTAATATAAAAATCTATGAAAGTTTTCCAGTAAGCTATATTCATTCCTATCTTGTTACTGTAGAAATTTCAATTTATTTCAATTTTTTTTGCAATGAGTTCATTTGTAAAATCATTCATGTGATCTGAAATTGATAAAATCTATTAAAAATTGAAATTAAGCAAAATCATTATGAAAACTTCTATGGATCCTTAAATTTCTGTCACATATTCATTCCTTAAGCCGCTGAAACAGAAATCTTAGGAGTCTTAGATTTTCCTTGTAAAATAGCCATGCTAGGATAATTTAGATGCCGAGATCGCATCCATAATCGTATCACAATTGCAATTGATCCTTGACAATTTGAGTATTTAAATTATAGCATGTTATTGGCTCTGAGGTCTACTGTCTACGGAAATCCTGAGAAATATGCCAGGCAATAAGGTGCTATAACTTAAGTATTAAATTGCGCAAGGGAAGAGCGCACGATTCCCTTTCATGGATGCAATTCGAGGCCAAAACTTGCGAACCATAGAGCCTTTGGTATTCCTTAGATGTTTAGGAACCGAAAATCCTTGAAATCTGAAAATCATTAACTTCAACAACTTGAATCAATTTACCTCATGTCTTTCGGAACCGTTGGATTGCGGTTTCCATCGTAGGAACCTTTAGAGCCCCATTTAGGAACACTTGTGTCATGTTGTGTCCTAAGTTTTAGGGAGTCCTAGAGTTAGGAGTCCAGCCTCATTACGGGCGTTTGCTATGGATAGCAACCGTGCCATAGATCTAATTACACTAGTTACCCTCTTTTCTCATAGGACAAGCCTAGTTACCTAGGACGTAGGTTAACCTGCATTAATCTAAGGGACAACTTGCACTTAGATAGGATCATATAGCATCTTAGATGAAGTCCTAGGATAATAAAATCTTCAACTTGAATTAAATAACTTCTCTTAAAACTGTTGAAACAGTCAATCCAGTCTAGATCGGTGTCTTAGATGAGTTAGGCATAAATAACTTAGCTTAGGTGCACCGAACTACGTCGACTCTGATCCCAGTGAGGCTTGGGTACGTAGGCAGCTTGGATGCTTGATGGCATACCAATCACGAGTCGGCTCCACACATAAGTGTGGGGTTTTGTACATTAATCCTTAAATTAAAAGTAATTAAATCACTTAGGACTTTCCATGAAATTAGAATTTTAGGAGAACTTTCACATAGATTGAATTCAAACAAATTAAGAAAATCAAGATACACATTAGGAATTACATTGAAATTAGATCTTAGGGTGCATGTCACCTCGCACATTAATATAGAGTTAAATGAGCCATTTAAAAGAAATTCAAAAGAGTTAACTTTTGGAATTGAAGACCGATTATCGGGTAGGAATGGTGCATGTGGTGGTAACTCCCCATACCTTTCATTCTCGTAACCAGGTAACGAATCTAGATTTCTGGTCAATTATGGGTCCTAGATCCCTCATCTAGGTGGCGACTCTGTCACTCTCTTTTTTGTGAAATTCGGATTACCTTAGTAATTCCCAGTTCACGGAAAAGATGAATTAAATCACACCTTACTAGGCTCGGCGGCTTACCCCTGCCCTTATGGGTACTGGGTTGCACGTTTGTTTGCACCCTATGGCTTGGTTGCTGCCTACTTGGTTGGGTAATTAAAATCAATAATAAAAAACACACGCCATTCGCGTGGGTACGAGAGACCAAGAGAGAGCGTGGCGGCTTGCGCCCCACCCCTCTCGCGGGATCGGGTCCCACATTGACGAACTTCTTTTATTTGATTTTCTAGCCTGGCGATCCGTTCAAAGTTTAGATCCGCTACTGGAATTGGCAGATCTCTCGCGATCTGAAGATCTACAGCCTGAGGACGACGTTCTCTGCATTCAAGAGAAGGTGAATGCCTTTGTCGCATGTTCCGATGACGATTTGGTGAATTTGTGGCCTATCTTGTATGGAGCGGACTAGTGACAAAGATCGGAGATACTCTTTCCTTCTGTCGTCTTCGACGATGACGTCGATATGCTTGAGAGTCGTCACTATCCTCCAGATTTACCTTTGAAGGAGATCAATTTCTAGGAGCACAATTATCCTTCAAAGGAGCTAGTAAAGGTGTTAATCGCTGGAGAATTTCGGCGATTTGGCGAGAAAGATTGTTATACATCTCTCTAGTTGGAGGATCAGCTCCTGGAACAGATCTAAGAGGAGATTCTTCATATTGTGGCAAACAGTGTTCCTCTGGCTGCATAGAATGCACATTACTCGTAGATTCTGGATTAGCTTGGCTGCTAGTGATCATCCTCTCAACTTGCTTTGAATTAGGATTTTTCATCTTCAGAGATTACTCTGAATTTCAATGAGGGTCCCACGGATGGCGCCAAAATGATATCGTCAAATTTCTATACTCAGATCTCACAAGAATAGAGAAAATCTCTTCTATTATTATAAATATAACAAGTTCATTCAAGATTCAAAACTATTTAGGAGAATCACAATAGTAGGAGAAGAAACATATTACAAGTAGTCCCTCAAATGAGTGAGATCTATCCTTTATATACAAAAGAATATGATACGTAATTCTTCATTGTATTCTCCATGTGTCATCTCTTAACTAGTCCTTTCCCCGCTCCAGCTATATTCGGTATATGTGATTGTCCAGTTGTCTACCATTAGTAAGGGTCCATCCCTCAAGGTGGCAAATGGGCCGTGCCGGGCTTGGTTGGGCGGCCCGGCTCGGCATGGCCCGTTTGTCCAGGCACGGCCCGCGAGCCCGGTTTCCCTTTATAAAATGTTTTTTTTTTTTTGAAAAACCTGAAAATACCCCCCAAAAGTTGTTTCAAACGGCTAGTTTGGGGGTATTTTCGTCCAAAACATATATTTTCATAAACCAGTGGCAGAGGTTAAACAATGGAAGAAACCCACTTTAACTTTCTGTTGATTCCATGATGGAATAAATCCGAACAATTTTCTGTGGAATCTAAGATGAAATAAACCCCAAAACGATTTATTAGTAAGAGGGAGAGAATTACCCCCTGTAGCAAGGTTGTTCCAAATCAAGATGGTTTTGTAACAAGTTGGGGTATGTTTTTGCCCATCATCAACTGAAGTTGAGAGGGTTTCAACTTGAGAAAAAAAAAAACTTGTCCACATCAATTCGTTGTTCAAAATTCACAGCTTGAGGGCTATCAACCTCAATCAGTTTGGCGAGAGTGAGAGACACACGTCTCTATGTGAAAACTTGCTCGGAAATGTTAAAAAAAAACTTTCTCCACGGAGTTCCAAGAAATGTTTTAATTAAAAAAAAAAAAAAAAACACAGGCCGGCACAGCTGGCCATGCCCTGCCTAGCCTTAAGGATTTCGGCCCGGCCTGGCATGGCCCATGAACCCTTCCGTGCCGTGCCGTGCACGGCCCGTGGGCCTATCCGGGCCTCATTTGGTCGTGCCGTGCCGGTCCAATTTACCGTTGACAAAAAAGAGACAAGTAACTCTTTGTGAACGGTTAAATCAAATCTACCCATGTGTTTGAATCATGAGGCGTTTGACCACTTTTACCCCTATGAGAGGGGATATCATTTCCCTCTCTATTTTCCTGACAAACAAACTTCTTTCAAAGGTTTTGCGAGTCTTATTTCGAAAAGAACAGCCAATGAAAGCAGCTGCAAAATAAATAAATAGCGTGGGAATATGGCAGTTTGCCGAAAGAAACACAAATTTCCCGCAATAATGATACGAAAATGAAGGTAGCAGTTGAAAGAAAAGAGTGGTCATGTAATCTATAAATATGACGGTGATTCCACTGTCTCTTCTTTATAGGACAGGAAAGATAAATAGTTCATTTTTTTATTTTTTATTTATCCTTGTACGGAGGAAGAAAGTATTTTTCTCGGGGCGCGCAAGATAGAATCTTCCCGTTTCTTTTATGTAGTCAATCACCAGAAAAGCAGCGAACAAAACCCGCAGATTTCGGATCGGTTGACTGAGGCTCGTAACCTACACACTTACGACTCTGTAGAGACAGCTAAACTACGCCCATAGCGTATATTAGCGTTGCAAGGAATCACTGAATTATCGGGCAACTTGTTCTTCTAACCTACGGCTATGTTTGAGATTTGAGTGTCGGCGAAAAGTCGGGGTTTGAACGGGAAAAGAAGGCAACCGAAGATCGTTTCGGGATGGCCCACAAGATTAACATTGCCTATGACCCAACCCACGTGTGGCACATATAGTGGTCCATTGATTTGGATTTTGATAATACTCGAACGATTGGTACTGGGACTCCTTTGGAATTTAGCGCACAAACAGCCAATATTGATTAAAGTTGCTCCACGGCACTTTCATTCTCTTAAATGTCATTCGCACGTCTCCACCAAATGCCCATCTATAGGAATTTGATAGGCAATTTCGAAAAGCCATTTCGAGGCACTTTTGTGGTAGAGAACAGCCACTCGGGGTGCAACATGGGTCGGGTTGGGTCAGGTTGAGGCCAACCCTAACCCAACCCGAGAGAGCATTCTCTCAACCCTAACCCAGTGCAACCCGAGCCTCAGGTTGAGGATGTCAACCCCAACCCAACTTGCCTCCAAATCGGGTCGGGTTGAGTCGGGGATGGGTTCAGGTTGAGTCAGGTTCATCTCGGGCCAAATAGAAAAGCACAAGGAAAAAAGCATAATCCTAGAAAAACATGAAAAAACTAGAGGATAGAGGTCGGGTCAGATTGCCAAGGCCTCAACCATAACCCAACCCGAAATTAAATCGGGTTGGCTTTTCTCAACCCTAACCCAACCCAACTCGATAAAATGCCAACCCAACCCAAGCCAAAATCGGGTTGAACCCATTGGGTTTAGGTTGAGCCCGACCCAAGTTGCACCCCTAACAGCAATGCAGGCTCACTTTTTAGCATATTTTTGTCTTATTCATTTAACAGATGCATTCTATGTTGAAAAAATGAGTCGTGAAATGGCTTCCCCCGAAATTGCCTAGCGAATCCTCCCTATCTGTTATGTGTATTTGGCCTAGGTCGGTCATGTTTTATGCTTTTCAGATTTATATCGTTAAAAAAAACTCAAAAAAATCTAAATGTCGATGGTCCCGCATGATCACACTATCTAGGCATGTTGTTGGGAGATCATTGCTGTAGAAAAATGAAAAGAAAATAGAAAACTGAATGCAAATATAAATGATAGAACTGTGTCTCATTTACCACTAGATATGAGTCCATCCCGTGCAATTTTGATTTGGAGCGTCTTTTTCTCTTGGAGGATGATTTCTACCGGCGTAATTATATACTGCCAGTTGTTAAACGGCTAGAAAAAACTCTTATACAAACATACGTACAAGTATGTAGAAAAGAAAGAGAGAGAGAGAGAATAGTGTTCATGTGCAGCTGCTCAGATAACTTATCTGAGCAGCTGCTTCAAAAACTCATTTAGCCCATATTTTTTGGATGATCCAAAGCATTCATTTGAAAGGCCCTTCTATGGATAGGGTATGTACCAAAAATCAGCCCTATAGGATCATCCTAACCCAATCAAAGGTGGAGGAGAAAATGGACAGACACTGTTTCTGACCATTTTTTCCCTCCACAAATGGCAGGGTTAGGATGATCCTAAATGGCTCATTTTTTGTACACACCCTATCCATGGAAGGGCCTTCCAAATGAATGCTTTGGATCACCCCAAAAAATGTGGGGCAACATGAGTTTTTGAAGCAGCTACTTAGATAAGCTATCTGAGCAGCTGCCCAGAAACACCTCATCAATGATGGGGCCTTGCAAATGAATGATTAGGATCACCCAAAAAATGTGGGCCCACCCTTGTTTCCTGCACTCAAGCGCAAATAAGCTAGCATTCGAGCACATGAACTGTTCTCTCTCTCTCTCTCTCTCTCTCTCTCTATATATATATATATATATATATATATATATATACTCTCTCTCTCTCTCTCTATATATATATATATATAGAGAGAGAGAGAGAGAGAGAGAAAAGTGTTTCTAGTCTACCGACTAGAGATCATTCTCTAGTCCGGCGACCAAAAAACATGGGTCCCACCTTATTTGGGTAATGTAAAGCATTCATTTGATGGGCCCTGACATAGAGAGGGTGTCAACAAAAAATCAGCTTCATAGGATCATCCCAACCCTGTGATTTGTGGAGCTTAAAATGGATGGCTATAAATCGGCACAAATCTGTCCATTTTTTAGCTCCACAAATGGAAGGGCTAAGATGATCCTATGAAGCTGATTTTTTGTGGACACCCTATCTATGATAGGGGCCTATCAAATGAATGCTTTAGATCACCACAAAAAATGTGGAACCCAAGTGTTTTTGGTCGCCGGACTAGAGAATGATCTCTAGTCGGCAGACTAGAAACACTTTTCTCATATATATATGAGAACACGGTTCATACACACTAGCTTAAAATACAGTGGGGGCCACATTGTTTGGGTGATCTAAACCATTCATTTGAAGGGACCTCGCATAGATAAGGTGTCCACAAAAAATCAGATCAATAGGATCATCCAAACCCTACGATTTATGGAGGTAAAATGGACGTGTATAAACCTTCACAAATTAGTCCATTTTTTGCCTTAACAGCTCGAATGGTTAGGATGATCCTATGGATCCGATTTTTTGTGGACACCCTATCTATGTGAGGGCCTTTGAAATGAATGGTTTGGATCACCCAAACAATGTGGGCCCCACTGTATTTTAAGCTAGTGTGTAGATAACTTATCTACACAAGTGTGTAGGAACCGTTCTCTCTCTCTCTCTCTCTCTCTCTCTCTCTCTATATATATATATATATATATATATATATATATATATATATTTATATATATGAGAATACTATTTCTGAGCTCGAGCTCAGATAACTTATCTGAGTTCGAGCGTCAAAATCTTATGTGGGCCCCTTTTTTTTGTGGGGATCCAAAACATTCATTTAAAAGGCCCTATCATGGATACAGTGTGTACAAAAAATCAGGTCCATAGGGTCATCCTCACCCTTCCATTTGTGGAGGAAAAATGGACAGATATTGTTTCTCCACTAATCTACCCATTTTCCCTCCACAAATGGAAGGGTTAGGATGATCCAATAGAGCTGATTTTTTGTAGACATCCTATCCATGATAGGGGCTTCCAAATGAATCCTTTTGATCCCCCAACAATGTGGGGCCCCACCTATTTTTGAGCTCAGCTAAGATAAACTTATCTAGAGGAAAATGATTGTGAGCTTGAAGCTCATATAGCTTATATGAGTTTGAGGGCCCAAACACATGTGGGCCCACATTGTTAGGATGAACCAAAGCATTCATTTGAAAGGCCCTTACATAGATAGGGTGTGTACAAAAAATCGGCTCCATAGGATCATCCTAACTCATCCAAAAGTGTAGGGCAAAATGGACAGACACCGTTTGCCACAAATCTGCCCATTTTTGCCCTCCGCTTTTGGAGGGGATAGGATGATCCAATGGAGCTGGTTTTTGGTACACACCCTATCTATGATGGGGCCTTGCAAATGAATGGTTTGGATCACCACAAAAAATGTGGGACCCATGTGTTTGGGCCTTCAAGCTCATATAAGCTATATGAGCTTCAAGCTCACAATCATTTTCCTCACATATATATATATATATATATATATATATATATATAGAGAGAGAGAGAGAGAGAGAGAGAGAGAGAGAGAGAGAGAGAGAACGGTTCCTACACACATGTGTAGATAAGTTATCTACACACTAGCTTAAAATACAAAGGGGGCCACATTATTTGGGTGATCCAAACCATTCATTTTTAAGGTCCTCTCATAGATAGGGTGTCCACAAAAAATCAGATCCATAGGATCATCCTAACCATTCGAACTGTGGAGGCAAAAAATGGACTAATTTGTGAAGGTTTAAAGACATCCATTTTACCTCCACAAATCGTAGGGTTGCTGATTTCTTGTAGACACCCTATCTATGTGAGGGCCTTTAAAATGGATGGCTTGGATCACCCAAACAATGTGGGCCCCCACTGTATTTTAAGCTAGTGTATAGAGAACTCTCTACACATATGTGTAGGAACCGTTTTCTCATATATATATATATATATATATATATATATATATATATATATATATATATATTTCCTATGCTGGCCGTTAAAAAACATGTGGGCACGCATTTATTTAATGATCCAAAGCATTCATTTAATAGGCCCTCACATAGATAGGGTGTTCACAAAAAGTCAGTTGCATAGGATAATCTTAACCCTTCCATTTGTGGAGGTTAAAAATCAACTGCATATGATCATCCTCCTGTACACAACCACACCAGTCTTGCCTACATGCACGTGTCATGGAGTGGCTTATCTTAGTCAGTTAGGTAGTGGACCCTAACCAAGAAGAGTGGATGCGGCAATGGGATTGTGCACTGAATAGGATCACACTAGGATAGCCTGTGAACAAGGGTTATTAAGGCTATGCTACCAGACATGACCCTTTACATATTCTTAAACTTGAGGAGTCATATTGGTCGTGGGTCCAGCCTAGATTCTTGGTCTATCTAACCGTGGTCCTTTTATGGATAACTAGAGGGAAGTACTGGAGTCTTGGACAAACCCACGAGGCTAGTAAAAATACCTGACATGGAATTCTCCGCCCCAATTACGGAGATATCATCTACAGTTTCGGTTAGAGCAGTAGGCTTATAAAATAGCTTGGTCAAGCAGATTTGATAAATGTTTTATCAAATGTTTTACTAAAACAGTTGCATGGTTTTTAAATGATTTTGCAAATGCATTTGTGGGCCCTAAATACTTTACCGCCAGTGGGCCCAGGGCGTAGTAGATATCAAACCTCGTAGGACCCAACTCAATAGATGTAGATAAGAGAAGGGACTTGCTTGCACATTAGATGTGGTTAGGAGTATGATGGTCTGACGATCATCTTTAGGGATATGTTTCGATGGTGGCCACTAATCCAATGCAATTGTAGTTTGACTACGGAGCGATATCGCCACCTTTCAGTTCTGCAGGATCGACCGTCGAATCCCAACGACGATCCCACTCACTACTTGTATGACCCATTTACATCCTTCTAGGATAAGGGTCCCAAATTTATTAGATTGCAGTGATGGATTGGACCCGTCATATTGGATACGAGTGAAAAGATTCACATAGTTCATTTGGTGTAGCCAAGGGTGGAGCTAGGAATTTACACCTGGGGGGGCCGAACTAATTTACACTTGCCTGCATTGGTCATTGGGGGGGCCATGACCACTAAACTAGCTAAGCATGCATGTATACCCATGCACCATGCATACACACCCATACACCATAAAATAGATTTTTGAAGACATTGGGGGGGGGGGGGGGGGGGGGGCGGGGGCATGGTCCCCCTCATGCAATATGTGCCTCCGCCCCTGCGTGTAGCATCATAGGACATATATGGAATACCAAATTAGTTAAGTGTTAACTAAATGGTATTTTATGAATTTTGAATTATTAAATTGGAGATTTTATCCCATTGGATGGGAGGTGTTTCAATGATTTCGTAAATAAAAGGATTTTATTTCGGTTTGAGAATTTTGAATTAGAAAATAACTATCTAAGAATTTCTGGGGAAATTGAAAGGTGGTGAGAATGAGTGAGGTACAAGTAAATATAAAATGGAGTATATTTTGATTTAAAATAAAAAATTTATCCACCGCAAGGTTCAATAAATCTAGACATCAAACTAGTGAAAGTAAGTTGAAAGGTAACAAGAGAGAGTTGAAAGGGGACTTGGGGAAGTTCAATGGATTCTTGGAATATGAGAAATATATATCCAAAAGATTATAAAAATGCTAAAAATTTGTGCTCCACACTCTCCCCTCTCTAAAAAGGAATTCTTTTAACCTCTCTCTCTCCCTCTCTCTAGTTCTTCCTCTCTAGTTTGTGTTGCACAAAAGAAAACCAAAGCCCCATATTTGTAAATGAGAAATCCCTTTACTTCTGAAGATATTAGAGAGCAAATGGTGTTCTCTTTCCCTGTATGCTATCGAAAGGAATCCATCGATTCAAAGGCTGCGCCGTTGAGATCGATCGTAGCCGTTCGAGGAGCAGATCAAGCAGAGATTGGAAGTAAAGGTCAATCAAATTAGTATCATTCCCTTTCTATTTATTTAATTACCATCAGATCATCTAGACCCTAGGATCCTGGGACTGGAGAAAAAATCGATCTTAAAATTTGTGTTCTATGTGATTTCATTGTTCTGTCTAGCGATCTTGCCCGAGGGTGGAAACCCTTTCCAACATGGTCATCACCCGTAAGAAGTACAGGTCACTGAATCCATAAAGGGGAGGGTTTGAGCCAAACTACTATAAAAATACCTGGTGCACTTTCTCTTTCCCTTTTTCTATCTTCTTTGTGCATCTTTATTTATATCTTCCTTGGTTCTTAATTGCACATTGTTCTTGGTTTCAATTAATCTTTTAAATAGAACAAAAAGCTTGTAAAACCCAATTCATCCCCCTCTTGGGTTAGCACCTTGGCTAACATGTGGTATCAGAGCTAAAGCCTCTTCTAAGAGGACTTTTCAAAATCTAAGAGGAGGCAA
The DNA here is from genome assembly GCF_043159265.1 of Tasmannia lanceolata. Classification (NCBI taxonomy): domain Eukaryota; kingdom Viridiplantae; phylum Streptophyta; class Magnoliopsida; order Canellales; family Winteraceae; genus Tasmannia; species Tasmannia lanceolata. The sequence continues at coordinate 26,079,018 of NW_027518684.1, read as the reverse complement.
CCATGTCAAAAAGTAAAATGGCATCTTCTTCCGGCTTTCCATAGGGCCATTCTACCATTACACATGCATTCTTTATGGGTCTAATTATGGGCATTAGAAGGCCCGAATGCGAATCTATCTTCAATTGATAGATTTCAAAATTTGGGAGATTGTAAAAAGGGTATTTACCTTTCCTTGCTCACCCTATGAAGAAGGGAGAAGTGAGGAAAAGAGGCAAGCTAATATAAATTCAAATGCAATCATGCTTTATTTTGTGCCATGTGTAGTGGGGAATTCAATAGAGTATCCTTCTGTGAATCCTTCAAGACTACTTGGGATCTCCTTGAGTTGACCCATGAGGGAACCAACCAAGTCAAGGAATCCAAAATAAACTTCCTAGCTCAGAAGTATGAATTATTTAAAATGGAAGAAAATGAAAATATTTCTGAAATGTACACTAGATCCCCTCATTAATGAGCTAAAATCTCTTGGTAAGAGTTATTCTAATGTAGAGCTTGTCAACAAAGTCTTGGGAGCCTAAAGTGACTGCCATCCTAGAACTCAATACCTCACTAAGCTCACCATGGAAGAGTTGTTAGGATATCTCAAAACACATGACATGATTTTAAATTGCCTGGAAAATTAAGAAGAAAATAAAGTGTTGAAAAATGAGAAAATCGAAATTTTGAAACAAATTCAAGACTTTAGAAGTGAAAATGAAAATTTGAGATTATGTCTAAATAGATTTATAAATGGTGAACAAATTATAGACATAATTCTTAAAAGTTCAAGATGCACAAAATTTAATTGTTGAATTGATTTTCTTAACTTTAATTTGGGTAAATTTTGTTTTAAGTTTTAAGAAAGGGAATTTCTTTCTAGAAATCTTAACCGGTTAAAGTTAAAGATCTTTTTGGCAAACCCTATGGATTTTCACCCCTTCTTGGGTTTCTATAGTGCAGTATGGACCATATAGGGTAAACATTGTCCATCACCCTTAGCCTTTTGTAGCACTTCTTGCGTCCAACTCGTTGTCCTTGCACTACATCATTTTCGATGTACCAGGATTTATTCCTATTTGTCTGGCAAGGAGAAAACCTAATGACTTCCTACTAACACTATTAGGCAAGAGTCTCCTTGCTTGTATTCTCCATTGATATTGCTACTGCTGTCACGCCAGAGTCAATGATTGCTACAACCACCACAATGGATTCTACCAAAGATATTGAACAATGTTTCTTATGTTTTAAGCCGGAAGACTATCGATCACCAATGTTTTAATTGTAACCAAACCCATATTGATTGATCATGTTAATATTGTTTTGCCTATGAGATAAACATGTTCAACATATTGAAGGCAAGCAAGGTGACGTGGATGTTACAAGCGACCTAGGGAACCACGACGTACACATTTGAAGGTCGAATGAAGCCAACAAGAAGATTGAAGTCTCAAGAAACCCAGAAGAGAAGTTGCCACTCATGAAGCTTAGAATATATAGTCTCTCTTGGTTAATTGAGCGTATTTGGCACTTAGGGAGATCTAAAATAAACTTAGACACATCTAGGAATCACACTCCCTATGATAGACCCAAGTTCGTAACTTATTTCCTCTAAGAATTATTTTTTTAAGTATCTAGAGGAATTACGGACGTCCGGGGTTTTGGCGGACGTCCGTCTACAGCTCGAAAATCAAAACTAGATAATTGAGGAAAATACGGACATCCGGGACATTTGCGGACGTTCGTCTGAACCTGAGGATTTTGACAAAAGGAACTGAGAGAATTGTGGTCGTCCGGAATATCGGCGGACGTCAGTCTGCACCCTGAAAGGTTTGGCAAAAATAACTAAGAGAAAGGCGGTTGTTCAGGATATTGCGGACGTCCGTGGACAGACTTTGGCGAGCACGTTGAATTTCAAACGGCTATTTTTGGCGGACGTCTGGACTTCGTCCGCGACACGTTTGAATGCCAAAAATTAGGGTTTTACCTCTCTTGATAAATAAACAACACTTGACAACCCTAAAATAACTCTCTTGTGTTCTTAAAAACCCTAGCCACCATTTCTAAAGCTCTTAACTCTCACCTACACTCAGCTTGACATTCATTGTGAGATTTACTTACATTTATTTCTCTCTAGTGCCATTACATTTAATCCTCCAAGAGAGATTTATTAGGGGCTTGTACCTTGAGCAAGACAAGAGTGATCTTTGTGCTATTACCTTTGTATCTGCCTATTGAAGAGGCTTGAGTGCATTTACTTTCTTTCTACCATTGTAAGAGAAGGGTTGTGACCCTTGGAGAGTTTAAAGACTCGGTGAGTTTAAAGACTCGGTACTTGTAAGGAGCCTTGAAGCCGGGCATTGTGTGGTCTTCAAATAGTGGATATCCTTGAGTGCGACCTCAAGACGAGTGGAGGAGGTCTTTTGAGAAAGCCGAACCACTATAAATCTTGGTGTTCTTGTGGTGTGCCTTCTACTCCTTCTTATCTTGTGAATCCATTGGTAATATCTCAACCTCTTTACTTTACAAGTATATACTAGATAACTTCAAGGTATTTAGAAGAACAATTTAAAACGAGAGTTTTAAAACAACTAATTTTTATAAAACCTAATTCGCCCCCCTCTTAGGTTGCCTAATCTATTTTTACTTGGTATCAGAGCTTGGACTCTTAACAAAGGATCTTTATTTCCCAAAATTTTACAAGAGTAAAAGATCATGGCAACCCCTCAAGGAAATGTAACTAGACCACCATATTGCAATGGTTCAAACTATGGTTATTGGAAAACTAGAATGACCTTTTTTCTTCAATCACATGACTATGAGATGTGCAAACTTATTGAATAGGAATATATTCATCCCACAACCATTATAAGTGAGTGGTCAGCCGCTCAAAAGAAGAGAGCCGCCTTAAATGCGAAAGGAGCAAACACAATTTTCTGTGCGTTATCTCCCGAGGAATTTAATCTAGTCTCTAATTGCAAAACGGCCAAAGAAATTTGGACCATCCTCGAAACTACTCACGAGGAAACCACTCAAGTTAAAAAGATAAAGATAAATCTTCTTGTTAGTGATTTTGAATCTTTCAAAATGAAAAATGTTGAATCTATTTCCGAAATGTATACCCGCTTTACTAACATTGTTAATGAGATGAAAGGATTAGGTAAGGTCTAAACAAATGAAGAGATCGTAAACAAGATACTTCAATCACTTCCCTCTTCTTGGGATCCGAAGATCACCTCCATCGAAGAAGCAAAGAATCTCGACACCATCCTTCTAGGGGAACTCGTTGGGTCTCTTATTACCCACGAGATGAAGATGAAAAAGATAGTAGATCAACAAGTCCATAGGGATGACCCAAAGAAGGAGGGTGTCGCCTTCAAGGCCAATCCGGACAGTGAAAGTGAGAGCGAATGAGAGAAATTTCAAAACCTAGGAGAAGGCCTAGCTCTCCTCGCAAAGAAATTCCGCCACTTCTCAAGGAGAAAGAAAGGAGGCTTCAAGAAAGACAAGCCATCATAAAGAGAGAAAGATGGAAAAGAAGACGATCCTCCAAGGTGCTACAAGAAAGTCGGACACATCTGTCCCAATTGCCCTCTAAACAAATAAGAGGACAATTCAAGAAGGAAGAAGAAGGAAAAGGACAAAAGTTTTGGTGCAACTTGGGACGGACTAAGTTACTCATCCGCAAGCGAGTCAAGCGAAGAAGAAGATCCCAATGTATGCTTCATGGCGCTTGAATCCCATGAGGAAGAGATTTGTTTGAAAGGGAATATCAACACCGACAAATGGTACTTGGATAGCGGGTGTTTGAGACACATGACCGGAGACCCATCCAAGTTCTCGTCTATCACCATGGGGAATCAAGGTAAGGTCACCTTCGGCGACGACAAGAAAGAAAAGATCATCGGTGAAGGTACAATTACTTTTAAAGACGTTACTATATCCAATGTTTTTCTTGTTGATGGTTTGGCTATGAATTTGCTTAGTATAAGTCAACTTTGAGATGTTGTAATGAGGTCACATTTAGGAATGATAAATGCATTGTCAAAGGCACACACAGTAACATAGTTAGTTTCACTGCCACAAGAAATGATAATGTTTACACTCTTGCACTAGAAGAACTCACAACCCAAAATGTCAAATGTCTTTCTTCTATTGATAGTAACTCATGGACTTGGCATAAAAGGTTAGGACATGCACATATAGAATTGTTATCTAAACTTTGAAATAAAGAGATCGTCAATGGTTTGCCTAAGCTCAAGTACACAAATGATCATGTTTGCAGAGCTTGTCAAAAAGGAAAACAAGCCAAAGACTCATTTAAACCCAAAAGACCTCTAGACCTCTACAACTTCTTCATATGGATCTTTTTGGTCCTATGAAAACTTGTAGCATCGATGGGAAGAAATATGTATATGTTGTTGTTGATGATTTTTTTAGATATACATGGGTTATGTTTTTGAATAGCAAAGATGAAACTTTTCAAATATTTTTCAAATTGTGTAATAAGGTTCAGAATGAAAAAGGAACTTCCATAACATCTATAAGAAGTGATCATGGAACCGAATTTGAAAACATTAACTTTGAAAACTATTGCTCAAAATATGGAATTGATCATAATTTCTCTACACCTAGAACTCCCCAACAAAATGGTGTAGTGAAGAGGAAGAATAGAGTCCTTCAAGCGATGGCAAGAACTATGTTAAATGACTATAGCACCCCTAGACATTTTTAGGCCGAAGCCGTTAACACGGCATCTTATGTCATTAACTGAGTCCTAATAAGACCAAAAACTCTTAAGACTCCATATGAACTTTGGAAAGGAAGAAAACCTAATAAAAGTCATTTCAAAGTCTTTGGTGGTAAATGCTATTGTAGACACCCCCATTTTGCTCCGCCTTAGTCAACAGAGAAGTTAGTGTTTTTCTATCGGTTCTTCGGTGTTTTCCATTCCCGTGTCCGTCTCTTATATTTCCTCAATCTTTCCAATCATTTATGCCGTGTTTCACATTTTTCTGCTAAGTGTTGAGAAGGGTTATTCGCGAGAATCCAAGCCAGGGAGAATTTGGACCCGCTTGGGGGCGCCCGCATTGAGCATTTGTGTAGATTTGGATCAAGCAGGGGGCCCGTATATTGTTTTAATGAAAAATGAGTGTTGAGCCTACTTTGATCCAATGCATAAAGATGCCCATCAAGGGAGCAGTCAAGATCTCAGGGAGGTTATTTTAACAACCAATTTTTATTGTGACCATCAAGTTGAACTATTCGGATAACCCTCGGAAATGATTTTTGAGGCACAACTTTATAAATTAATGGTTTGGATCATCCCATGGGGGTGATATTTGGAGGATACAAGCTGTCCATGCCATGGCCTGTCAAAGTGAACGGTTTAGATCATCTTATGAGGTGCGGCCCACTCAAGGACATCAGTGCATTATATTGTTTTCTCTAGGAGTTACATGTGAAAAAAATAAAGGATGCCTAGAGGATGAGTCCTGGCAAAATTTAATCTCTTGTGTGGCCCGCTAAGCTTTTAAATATAAAATTATGAGTATAGGAAAAGTGTCCAAGTTGTATGAGGGCCCCACTCATTTCATTCTACGTTCATTTACAACATGTATCCCATTTACAATGGAATGGATGTTTGGTTGATCATAGGTGGGGTCAATTTTGAGGAGGATTTTATATATGCTATACATCACACATCCACATGTTAATCCCACGTCCCCATAGCAATCCAACCGACCACTCTTATTCTTCACCTCCCTTATATCTCCCATCGAAAAAGAAAAAAACTCTGTTAAAGGTATGATTGGGGATGCTTTGAGATATTTCAAAGAAATTAGACAACTTTCTTTTCCCAATAAAAACAAATCGAACAACCCCTTATCTCTCTTGTATTTAAAAGGCAAGCCTCACTATCCTTGCATTATAAAAAAAGAGGCAAGTCTGCACTCTCTTGGAAAAAGAAGAAGAGGATGGAAAGCAGCTCACGTTGAAAGATTTAGTAATTGTTCTAAATAAAGTAAACAAAAGAAAGGTTGTCTAAAATAATTCTTTCACTATGGAAATAAAGGGGCAAGCAGGTCACATATTAAGGTAGGAAAACTTTCACAAAAGAGGGAGGAGATACTCGGTTTTTTTTGGGGAGCAACAGCTAAGGAAAAAAAAAAAAAGAAACGAAGAAAGAAAAAAGGGGAGAGGCTCGGTTTTCTTCTGGATCATCCCCGCACGGCACCATCCCTCTAGCTCTCCCCAGCTCTGCTTCCCCCATCTCCCCACGATCCGCGTACTCACTCCCTCTCTCTCGGCTGTTACGTTGGTCCAACAGCAGCCTTTTAAAAAAAAATAAAAAAAGAAAAAAACGTGAAAAAAACAGAGCATCGCGTGCTCTGTTTTTTTTTTCACGCTCTCTTTAACTCTCCCTCTCGGTCTCTTTCTCACTCTCCCCTGGCTCTCGAATCCCACTTCTATTCCCATATACCACACCCATTTTCTCATGGCCGATCATCCTAAATCTGACTCCATCTCCATCATCTAACGTCCATATCCATTTCCCATCAATTCTTGATTATACACATCCATTTTCATCGAACCATCATCCCTTTCTTATCTCACTTCGTCATATGGTTGAATTGCACTCCCCTTCTTGGTAGCTGAACTCCTTGTGAGCACCCAACCATTGTGACCGACTCACATCTTATGTGAAATCTTGGTTGTCGAATCGAGGGGAGGACGTTTGTTTTCTTTTTTGGAGAGAGGAGATCATAAGCAGTCACATTTCTCTCTCTCTCTCTCTCTCTCTCTCAGTTTCTCTCTTTCTCCCTTTCCCTCCATCTCTCTCTCTTCATCTCTCGCCTCTCTTACTCTCTCTCGTCTCCCCAACTCTCTCACGTGAGAAAAATAAAAGGAAAAAATAAAGAAAAAGAGAAGAATAAAAATGGAGCGGATCACATCGGCGGGATATTTTCGGATTTTTCGGTCCTCGGATTCGGCGGGGAACTCTATCACAGGTTGGTACCCCATTCTCGGATTATTCCCGAATTATTTGGCATTTATTATGAATTTTGCATGATTTTTAGCCTTTAATTGAATTTAATTGAATATTAAATGTGTATGCTAAAAATCATGATCTGTATGAGGATTTCAAATCCGTTTCGTCCCAAAATTTAATACGATGTTCTACTTGAATAGAGTAAAATAACTATCGGATCGGATCGGACATTGAATCAACGGTTTTTTAGAATTTGAGTGAAGAGTGGTATTTTATTTTAAATATTGGCTGAGTAATTACGAAATTCGAAAAAATAGCCATCTCAGGATGATCTATTTTTTGGAATTTTAAATTTTTCTTGCGTTCATCACATCAGAACAAGGTCGGAGGACATTTTCCGGAATCGTAATTTTCTCGAAAATCGTGTTTAAAAAATAGAAAACTCTTCAAAAATATATTTTCGATGAAGAAAAATAAAATATATACTAAACGAATTCCAAAATTAATGAAATTTCGTAGGAAAATAAAATAATGCTGGTACATTCTACCATAAATTTTTGGGAATTTTTGGAATTGGTTTGGCATATCATTTTATACTTTCTTTGAAACTTATCAGATTTTGGGAGAATTTTTACTGACATCAGATCACAGATAAAATTCTCCAAATTTTTACAGTATTCTTATATTCTATATTTCTAGTTGTTGTAAAATTTTCAAGTGATTTAGATCTTATTTCATATGGGATGTAGTGTTAATTCATAATCTGGGCTGAAAATTGAAAAATCCGAAGCTGATAGTAAATAGTTTCCACAATTCATGAAAATCTCACAGCATGCTATATTTACTCATATCTTATTTCTGTAGAAATTTCACTGAATTTAGATTTCTATTTCTAGTAGTTTCTGTGTTATTTTTGCAATCTGGTCAATTAATTGTTAAATCAAAATTAAATATGAGCTTAATGTAATTAAAATATGAATTAAAATCAATAATTAAAATGCACACGTCAATCGCGTGGGTACGAGAGACCAAGAGAGAGCGTGGCGGCTCGCGCCCCACCCCTCTCTCGGGATCGGGTCCCACAGTTTGGCGACTCTGCTGGGGATCACCTAACTTCATCAAAATTCCAAAAGATAACTCATTTGAATTTAATTTAACTGGCTCATAAAAACTCTATCATTTCTATGCTTATTAGATTAGTTTGTATGCTTTATTTTCTCATCACATTTTACTCAAACTTAATCTAACAAAACCTGAAGGCATCATAGATTGCGCGAACTTATTGCACACACTTACATCACTTGCATCTAAACCCTGCATCTCACATGCACACACATCCTATTTTAGGAACCCGGAGTGTTATCTAGCATGGTTGACTGGGATTTCATCACCTGGTGCCTCTGTGCTAGAGAAGCATTCCACCCTTAGCCTAGCGCCTTATGGTGCGTAAACGGATCTCTTGTTCACGTACTGATACGCCGGACACTGGTACAGTATATCGAACATGGATTCGCGCTAAGGGAACTCTTGGCCTTACCCCTAGATTAACCCACACATGCATGTAGAATACGAACACATGTGCATCACGTGTGTGAGCCTAGTTTAGGATATCCTACCCATTTGTGTCTAGATTAGGCCGTAGTCCATCTTCCAATGGCTACGATCGGTCCTTAGATACACGAACAAAGTCATGAGTCGAGATTCTCTCTCCACTCCGATAGATTAGGATTAGGGTTGATGCCTTCAGGTAACACTGTTAAAATGTGCGAAGATTAAAAACTTTTCCTTTGGGGTTAGGATATAAATCCCATCATTTCCAAAGATCTCATAGGATTAGTCATTCATGATCTATCCGTTGAAAGCAATCTTATGCTATCTCATCTAATCTTTTGATCATGCGTCTTTCATTCTTCTGTCATACGATTCGATCGTATCTTCATGCCATCCCCTAACTGGCAGGAGCAGAATCTCACAATCTTTCGATTATACAATCTCATGATCTGATCATGCCTGGTTCAAATGATCCAATCTTGCTTGTACCCTTGGTCTCTTCCTCCTCTTAGGGCTACCTTTTTCGAGATTATTTTGCTAAGCCCTTCAGAGTTCACTCTCATAGTCCTTGAACTAGGGGCATTCCCACGTGCTATCATGTCATCATTGTTGTGTTTGTTTGTTTTGAGGAACCATCACTTTAGTTCCCATTCCTTATCTAATCGTATCATAATTATCATGTCAATCATAGAAAGGAAAAATTCCCTGAATGTCAAGCTTACATCTTGTGTTTATTGTTTCTATCTCAGGATTGTTCACTGCTGAAAATCCAGGAAAGCTTCTTGGGTTTGAATCTATTCCTGGCCAGTGAAGAAGCTAATTCCCCATTTTATTTGGAAGTCTCTCTATCCACTTTTTCCTACCTATGGCAGATTCTATGGAAAATTTTCAACTCTTTCATGTCACAGAAACCCTGGCCCAGCTCGTCCAACAGATGAAGGAATTGAATGAAGAAAATCAATTCGTCAAAGCTCAACTTACTGAGAAATTTGGTCCAACCATTGTTGTTTCTAAGGGCAAAAATCCGAGCCTCTCCATGGTTATGGGTTCGGAAGAAGTAATTGTTAATCTCTCTAGACAAATGGCTGCGCTAACAGAAGAAGTTCATCAGATGAAGCAACAATGCAAACCGGGTATTGTCAGTCCCAAGGTTCTGAACATTTCGCTAGCAAAAATACCAAAGTCCAAGATGTTACCGGAAACTTTGTCTCCCAGCACCAGCAAGATTCTGTTGGGCCCTTAGTTCTTGAATATGACCAAGAGTCACCATCTGAAAGTCCTAAAAAAGAATTCACTGATTTGCCTACCCCACGATCTGGTATCCTGAAAGGGTTTAAGAAAAGGGAAAAGGGGATTAACTGGTCGCAGGAGCCTATGGTAATCGAATATGATCAACCAAGACCTATACCTCAGCAAAAGCCAGGTAGGCAATTCGCCCCCCTCCCGCTTCCACCATCTGTTATATTGCAACAAGGGTTGGCTTCAGGTGATGTCTATTTACCTCGCATTAGGGATCCTCCTAATCCGCTCCCCAGGACATGGAAGGCGGAAGAACACTGCGATTTTCATCGAGGATCGGGGCATAATACCGATCAGTGTATAACTCTGAGGCATGTGATCCAGAAATTGATTGATGAGCGCAAGCTATCATTCCAGCAAACGCTAAATGTTGTGTGGAACCATGCCACACCATCACCGGATAAGGCTTAGACGCATCGAAGTGTGAGAAGCTCAGGTCTAGCTGCAGTAGAACAGGAAGAATGCAAAATTGAAAGTATCAGTCATGATGATGATTCAGAACGAACCAGCCTTCGCCGAGCTTTCAACGCTAGACAGTTGCAGCATTTAAAGTTTTAGTCACTTACTATTTTATGTTGAGTCAGTCATCATGGTCAGTATAATTGTTGAGTCCGGTCTTACAGTTCAAGGTCAATGCCTAGTCCAGGCAAGTTATCTTCTGCTTCTCTTTTTATTTAGAGTTGTGAATTCTGAGCATGTTCAGGATAGGTCGTCAGATGTAATAGCTTTTTTCTTTAAATAAAAATTTCAGTTCCAATAGTTCACTTGTGTCTATTTCTTAAGTGTGCTTCTGATCTTAAAATAAGACTCCCTCCTCAAATGAGGACAAAATTGACGAAACTCCACTTGAGTCACAGCAATTACTTGAACAAGAGGAGGAGCGCCAATCCCAGCCTTTCAAAGATGAAATTGAAGTGGTAAACACTGGCACTGAAACTTTGATTCAGTGAATGCTGATTAAAAATACATTACCCTCTGAAGAGTGTGAAGAATTGATAAAATTATTTCAAGAATAAGAAGATTGTCTAGAAAAGCTACAACCGGTACCAGGGGCAAGACATAGATAGAAAGCTCAAGAGAATGAAGAAAGTGAGAAGACACATGCTATACAAGGGGCATAGAGCGGAAACAACTTTCATATTTCCAATCAATGACCTTGGTTCTCAAATTCATAACATGAAGCCCACAAATTCAAGATAAGAAGCTCAAGAGCAAGCGTTGAAAAGAGATCATCAGATATCAAGAGTTACAAATTCATAGATGGAGGATGTCAAAGAGCAAGTTTCGCTCTATGAAAGTCGAAAGCACGTATTAGAATCTTGAAAGAAGAAGATCCATTATCTCTTACCTGGAAATGCCGTCAAACTCCATAAAAAAAAAAAAGAAGAAATAAATAATCAGTACCAGAGGGACTCTAGTAACCTAGATCGATTCCCAATCTGAGCATCGGAAGGCCTCCTTTGGCCGATTAAATCCCAAAATCAGAACCCAATGTCAAAAGAATACCGGTTTGCAAACCCTTCGAGCCTGAATCAAATTTTCTTGAAAACCCATCAAACTCGGGGCATTCGCCCCGAACTACGCGAGACCTGATCCCTATACTGGGGTACGTAGGCAACTCGGTTGAACCGAGTTCGGTCGATTCAAAAAGGAAAAGAAATTCAATCCTTTCAAAAAGAAAAAAGAAAAAAGAGGGACAAGTTCCAATAGAAGAGAAGTTAATTATTTCAGAAAGAAAAGAAAAAAGAAAAAATCAATTAACTTTCAAAAAAATTATCTTCAAACTAGGGGCATTCGCCCTGAACTACACACGACCTGATTCCTATCTTGGGATATGTAGGCAACCTGTTCATAGGTTCGGTCGAAATCTTTGTTGAGCCTTAAGCTATTCTTTGAAAAGCCCTATCTTACCTATAAAGTCCTTCCGGTGTTCAGAATTAATCCCGAAACAAAAAAAAGAAAAAAGAAAAAGAGCGGAGTTTGAAGATCTGCTAGACTGAAAACCTGAAAGGGCGGTCTAGGCAAAATTTAAGATCATTCCCCTGCTAAGTTGAAAACCCGAAAGGGCGGCTTAGGCAAAAGCTAAGGGGATAGCCTGCTGGATCGAAAACCTAGAAGGGTGGTTCAGGCAAAAGTTAAGGCTAGCACGGTCCGCCAAGTTAAAAACCCCGAAGAGGTGACTTGGTCACGGTAAGAGAACCATTATAAGAAGGCTACAGCCGGTATCAAGACTGAAGATCAACTGAAGTTCAAGCAAATTCAAGTGACATCCTCAAAACTGGGGGCATTGAAGCTAAGCAATCTTAGGGGTCGTAATTAAATCCTTGAGGCGTTACTGTTTTAAGGAAAAAGTCCAGTGTTTACCAATTTAAAAAAAAAATAAAATTCCTCGAAAGGATAGACTTACCAAATAAAACGTTAACTAAGTCAGAAGCATTACTGTGTCTGTCAGTGTAGTTAGTCAATCTTTGTCATTCTATGTTCACTCCTTCAGAGCTGCTCAATCCTTTGAGTAGTGCCTGTTATCTAAATTCTCTCTTTAGAAAGAGTCAATCGTCGTTCTATGTCCAAATGATGCAACTGTCTTGGTGAAGGAGGCCCGGCCTCGGCAGCTCCCTGCGATTGTATGAAAGAGCTCAGTAATCTAGTCAAGCGGCTTCATTTCAAAGAAGATCAACTCAGAAAAACTCAGAAGTAGAAACGTCAGAAAGCCCAGCTTCCGTAAAAAGATCATACCCCAGGAAGGCACCTTAAGCTTGGCAGAACCTCAGATGCAATGGTGGTTGAGCCAATTTCTCAGAAAGATGAACCATTAAAGTTCAGAATTTCCTTCCAGTTAGTTAAATACTATCCTAGTCAAGAAATGTTTATCTAAGCACCTGTCAAGAAGCAAATCCCGCTTTTCCATGTTAATATCCAAGAGAGCCGTTGTTTTAAATTACCAATTTCAAGTATCTTGTTCAAAGTTTCAGCTATCAAAATCCCCAGAAGACAAGACCAGCTGTCTCTTTGAGAAAAATCTGGTTGAAGTTTCATAAAAGTGTTCATAATCCATTCTTGTTAGTAATGGTTCTTCGTTCCTAAGGTTTGCCGTTTTGTCATTCGTCAAAGTCCTGATTTCCAATATCTTTGTCGGGCACGATCTATAATGTCCCCGATTTCATTGAATTCAAAAAAAAAAAATCTAAAATTCATCAAATCCAATCTTACGTCAAATTCAAACTCATGAAAAATATCTAAACTCTTCGTTGTTGAATTCATAAATCAAAGCTATCTTGTTTCTTTGAGCCCGTTTGTGAACGGTGCCTCATTTCTCAAAAATTAAAAAAAAAATTCATCAAATCCAATCCCCAATTCATCAAACCCTAATTCTACGTCAAATTCAAGTTCATGAAAAATCTCTAAATTCTTTGAGCCCGTTTGTGAACGGTGCCTCATTTCCCAAAAATAAAAAAATTCATCAAATCCAATCCTCAATTCAAAAAAATCCAATCCTACGTCAAATTCAAGTTAATGAAAAATCTCTAAAATTCCTTGAGCCCGTTTGTGAACGGTGCCTCTCTTCTCGAGTCCATTTGTGAATGGTCTCATCTTCTCCTTGAGCCCGTTTGTGGACGGTGCCTCATTTCCCAAAAATAAAATTAAAAAAAATTCATCAAATCCAATCCCCGATTCAAAAAAAAAAAAAAAAAAATCCAATCCTACGTCAAATTCAAGCTCATGAAAAATCTCTAAATTCTTCGAGCCCGTTTGTGAACGGTGCCTCACTTCTCGAGTCCATTTGTGTATGGTCTCGTCTTCTCCTTGAGCCCGTTTGTGGACGGTGCCTCATTTCCCAAAAATAAAAAAATAAAACAAAAATTTATCAAATCCAATCCCCGATTCAAAAAAAAATCCAATCCTACGTCAAATTCAAGCTCATGAAAAATCTCTAAATTCTTCGAGCCCGTTTGAGAACGGTGCCTCTTTTCTTCGAGTCCATACAACTATGGTCTCTTATCCCCTTTGAACATCATACAACTATGATGTCTCATTTCCTTGGAATCCGTACAAATACGGTATTTCATTCTCTTCGAGTCCATACAACTATGGTCTCTTATCCCCTTTGAACATCATACAACTATGATGTCTCATTCCCTTGGAATCCGTACAAATACGGTATTTCATTCTCTCCGAGTCCATACGACTATGGTCTCTCATCCCCTTTGAACATCATACAACTATGATGTCTCATTCCCTTGGAATCCGTACAAATACGGTATTTCATTCTCTTCGAGTCCATACAACTATGGTCTCTTATCCCTTTTGAACATCATACAACTATGATGTCTCATTCCCTTGGAATCCGTACAAATACGGTATTTCATTCTCTCCGAGTCCATACGACTATGGTCTCTTATCCCCTTTGAACATCATACAACTATGATGTCTCATTTCCTTGGAATCCGTACAAATACGGTATTTCATTCTCTTCGAGTCCATACAACTATGGTCTCTTATCCCCTTTGAACATCATACAACTATGATGTCTCATTTCCTCGGAATCCGTACAAATACGGTATTTCATTCTCTTCAAGTCCATACAACTATGGTCTCTTATCCCCTTTGAACATCATATAACTATGATGTCTCATTTCCTTGGAATCCGTACAAATACGGTATTTCATTCTCTTCGAGTCCATACAACTATGGTCTCTTATCCCCTTTGAACATCATATAACTATGATGTCTCATTTCCTTGGAATCCGTACAAATACGGTATTTCATTCTCTTCGAGTCCATACAACTATGGTCTCTTATCCCCTTTGAACATCATACAACTATGATGTCTCATTTCCTTGGAATCCGTACAAATACGGTATTTCCTTCTCTTCGAGTCCATACAACTATGGTCTCTTATTCTCTTTGAACATCATACAACTATGATGTCTCATTTCCTCGGAATCCGTACAAATACGGTATTTCATTCTCTTCAAGTCCATACAACTATGGTCTCGTATCCCCTTTGAACATCATACAAGTATGATGTCTCATTTTCTTGGAATCCGTATAAATACGGTATTTCATCTTGCCCAAGCCCATTCAAAAATGATGCTGTGTTTTCATTAAAAATCTTTCGAAAGTCATCCATTATTCTCTCTGAGACCATTTGAAAATGACGTCTCATTTCCTCTGAAGCCGTTCAAAAGCGATATTCCTTTCCCTTCGAAAATCCATTTGAAAATGGTATCCCATTTCTCTCGTTGCCCATTTGTGAGCGGCACCGCAGCGGGATTTTTTATTGCATTCCAATTCTAGGATTTCGTTTAGGGTCTTGCATTAGGTAGTAAATGTTTGCGTCTAGGTTCCGTTTTGTGTAGAGTCGTTTGTCGATTAAAGCTACGCAAAATGGTTCTGTCATTTTGACTTTGGTATTCGATGACTACGTCATCTCTACCAAAGAGGGGCATCTGTAGACTCCCCCATTTTGCTCCGCCTTAGTCAACAGAGAAGTTAGTGTTTTTCTATCGGTTCTTCGGTGTTTTCCATTCCCGTAGCCGTCTCTTATATTTCCTCAATCTTTCCAATCATTTATGCCGTGTTTCACATTTTTCCGCTAAGTGTTGAGAAGGGTTATTCGCGAGAATCCAAGCCAGGGAGAATTTGGACCCGCTTGGGGGGGCCCGCATTGAGCATTTGTGTAGATTTGGATCAAGCAGGGGGCCCGTATATTGTTTTAATGAAAAATGAGTGTTGAGCCTACTTTGATCCAATGCATAAAGATGCCCATCAAGGGAGCAGTCAAGATCTCAGGGAGGTTATTTTAACAACCAATTTTTATTGTGACCATCAAGTTGAACTATTCGGATAACCCTCGGAAATGATTTTTGAGGCACAACTTTATAAATTAATGGTTTGGATCATCCCATGGGGGTGATATTTGGAGGATACAAGCTGTCCATGCCATGGCCTGTCAAAGTGAACGGTTTAGATCATCTTATGAGGTGCGGCCCACTCAAGGACATCAGTGCATTATATTGTTTTCTCTAGGAGTTACATGTGAAAAAAAATAAAGGATGCCTAGAGGATGAGTCCTGGCAAAATTTAATCTCTTGTGTGGCCCGCTAAGCTTTTAAATATAAAATTATAAGTATAGGAAAAGTGTCCAAGTTGTATGAGGGCCCCACTCATTTCATTCTACGTTCATTTACAACATGTATCCCATTTACAATGGAATGGATGTTCGGTTGATCATAGGTGGGGTCAATTTTGAGGAGGATTTTATATATGCTATACATCACACATCCACATGTTAATCCCACGTCCCCATAGCAATCCAACCGACCACTCTTATTCTTCACCTCCCTTATATCTCCCATCGAAAAAGAAAAAAACTCTGTTAAAGGTATGATTGGGGATGCTTTGAGATATTTCAAAGAAATTAGACAACTTTCTTTTCCCAATAAAAACAAATCGAACAACCCCTTATCTCTCTTGTATTTAAAAGGCAAGCCTCACTATCCTTGCATTATAAAAAAAGAGGCAAGTCTGCACTCTCTTGGAAAACGAAGAAGAGGATGGAAAGCAGCTCACGTTGAAAGATTTAGTAATTGTTCTAAATAAAGTAAACAAAAGAAAGGTTGTCTAAAATAATTCTTTCACTATGGAAATAAAGGGGCAAGCAGGTCACATATTAAGGTAGGAAAACTTTCACAAAAGAGGGAGGAGATACTCGGTTTTTTTTGGGGAGCAACAGCTAAGGAAAAAAAAAAAAGAAACGAAGAAAGAAAAAAGGGGAGAGGCTCGGTTTTCTTCTGGATCATCCCCGCACGGCACCATCCCTCTAGCTCTCCCCAGCTCTGCTTCCCCCATCTCCCCACGATCCGCGTACTCACTCCCTCTCTCTCGGCTGTTACGTTGGTCCAACAGCAGCCTTTTAAAAAAAATAAAAAAAGAAAAAAACGTGAAAAAAACAGAGCATCGCGTGCTCTGTTTTTTTTTCACGCTCTCTTTAACTCTCCCTCTCGGTCTCTTTCTCACTCTCCCCTGGCTCTCGAATCCCACTTCTATTCCCATATACCACACCCATTTTCTCATGGCCGATCATCCTAAATCTGACTCCATCTCCATCATCTAACGTCCATATCCATTTCCCATCAATTCTTGATTATACACATCCATTTTCATCGAACCATCATCCCTTTCTTATCTCACTTCGTCATATGGTTGAATTGCACTCCCCTTCTTGGTAGCTGAACTCCTTGTGAGCACCCAACCATTGTGACCGACTCACATCTTATGTGAAATCTTGGTTGTCGAATCGAGGGGAGGACGTTTGTTTTCTTTTTTGGAGAGAGGAGATCATAAGCAGTCACATTTCTCTCTCTCTCTCTCTCTCTCTCTCTCTCTCTCTCTCTCTCTCTCAGTTTCTCTCTTTCTCCCTTTCCCTCCATCTCTCTCTCTTCATCTCTCGGCCTCTCTTACTCTCGCTCGTCTCCCCAACTCTCTCACGTGAGAAAAATAAAAGGAAAAAATAAAGAAAAAGAGAAGAATAAAAGCGGAGCGGATCACATCGGCGGGATATTTTCGGATTTTTCGGTCCTCGGATTCGGCGGGGAACTCTATCACAGGTTGGTACCCCATTCTCGGATTATTCCCGAATTATTTGGCATTTATTATGAATTTTGCATGATTTTTAGCCTTTAATTGAATTTAATTGAATATTAAATGTGTATGCTAAAAATCATGATTTGCATGAGGATTTCAAATCCGTTTCGTCCCAAAATTTAATACGATGTTCTACTTGAATAGAGTAAAATAACTATCGGATCGGATCGGACATTGAGTCAACGGTTTTTTAGAATTTGAGTGAAGAGTGGTATTTTATTTTAAATATTGGCTGAGTAATTACGAAATTCGAAAAAATAGCCATCTCAGGATGATCTATTTTTTGGAATTTTAAATTTTTCTTGCGTTCATCACATCAGAACAAGGTCGGAGGACGTTTTCCGGAATCATAATTTTTTCGAAAATCGTGTTTAAAAAATAGAAAACTCTTCAAAAATATCTTTTCGATGAAGAAAAATAAAATATATACTAAACGAATTCCAAAATTAATGAAATTTCGTAGGAAAATAATATAATGCTGATACATTCTACCATAACTTTTTTGGGAATTTTTGGAATTGGTTTGGCATATCATTTTATACTTTCTTTGAAACTTATCAGATTTTGGGAGAATTTTTACTGACATCAGATTACAGATAAAATTCTTAAATTTTTTACAGTATTCTTAGATTCCATATTTCTAGTTGCTGTAAAATTTTCAAGTGATTTAGATCTTATTTCATATGGGATGTAGTGTTAATTCATAATCTGGGCTGAAAATTGAAAAATCCGAAGCTGATAGTAAATAGTTTTCAAAATTCATGAAAATCTCACAGCATGCTATATTTACTCATATCTTATTTCTGTATAAATTTCACTGAATTTAGATTTATATTTCTAGTAGTTTCTGTGTTATTTTTGCAATCTGGTCAATTAATTGTTAAATCAAAATTAAATATGAGCTTAATGTAAAAATCTGTAAAAATCTCTCAATAAGCTACATCTCATCATATCTTGCTGCTGTAGAAGTTTCAACTCATTTCGAATTCATTTGCAACGGTTTCCCTTGTAAAATCACTCATATGGTTTAAAATTGATAAAATTCATTGAAAATCCGAAATTAATTAAAAATCATCTGAAAATCTCTAAAGAACCTTAAATCTCTGTCACATATTACTCCTTAATCCATTGAAACAGCAATCTTAGGATCTTTAGATTTCCCTGGAAAAATGGCCAGTGCATTCATAATCGTATCCCTATTGCACTCGATCTTTGACAATTTGAATATTTAAGCTATAGCACGTTGTTGGCTCCGAGGTTACTGTCCACGGAAATCCTGAGATATGCCAGGCAATAAGGTGCTATAACCTAAGTATTAAATTGCACAAGGAAAGAGCGCACGATTCCCTTCCTTGGATGCTATTCTGGGTCGAAATTGGTGAACCCTAGAACCATTGGTAATCCTTGAATGTCTAAAAACTGAAAAGCCTTGAAATCTGAAATTAACTAACTTCAAAAGCTGAAATCGATTCATCTCGTGTCTCTCGGAACCATTGGATTATGGTTTCCGTCGTAAGAACCATTAGAGCCCAATTTAGGAACACTGGTGTCGTGTCGTGTCGTGTCCTAAGTTTTAGGGAGTCTTAGGTTTTAGGGAGTCATAGAGTTAGGAGTCCAGCCTCATCACGGACGCTTGCTATGAATAGCAACCGTGCCATAGGTCTAGTTACACTAGTCACCCAATCTTTCCCTAGGACAAGCCTAGTAAACTAGGATGTAGGCTAACCTGTATTAGTCTAAGGAACAACTTGCATTTAGATAAGAATCATATAGCATCTTAGATGAAATCCTAGGATAATAAAATCCTCAACTTGAATTAAATAACTTCTCTTAAAACTGTTGAAACAGTCAATCCCGTCTAGGTCGGTGTCTTAGTTGAGTTAGGCATAAGTAGCTTAGCTTAGGTGCACCGAACTACGTCGACTCTGATCCCAGTGAGGCTTGGGTACGTAGGCAGCTTGGATGTCTGATGGCATACCAACCGCGAGTCGGCACCACAACAAATTGTGGTGTTTTGTATATTAATTTTCTTGTAAATGCTTAATCAAATCACTTAGGATTTTTCATGAAATTAGAACTTTAGGAGAACTTTCACTTAGAATGAATCCAGACAAATTAAGAAATCAAGATACACATTTAGGATTCACATTGAAATTAGATCATAGGATGCATGTCCCGTAGTTAGCACATTAACAGAGAGTTGAATGAGCCATTTAAAATAAATTTAAAAGAGTTAGCTTTTGGAATCGAAGACCGATTATCGGGCAGGAATGGTGCATGTGGTGGATAACTCCCCATACCTTCCATTCTTGTAACCAGGTAGCGAGTCTAGATTTCTGGTTAATCATGGGTCCTAGATCTCACATCTAGGTGGCGACTCTGTCAGTCTCTTTTGTGTGGAATTCGGATTGCCTCAGTGATCCCAAGTTCACATAAAAGATGAATTAAAATCAATAATTAAAATGCACACGCCAATCGCGTGGGTACGAGAGACCAAGAGAGAGCGTGGCGGCTCGCGCCCCACCCCTCTCTCGGGATCGGGTCCCACAGCTATATTCTAAATATTAAAGACAATCTTCACAAATTTCATCTAAAGTCGGATGATGGAATCTTTCTTGGTTACTCTAACCGAAGTAAAGCTTATAGAGTTTATGACAAGAGAACATTGATTGTTGAAGAAGCAATTCATGTAAAATTTGATGAATCTCAAGACCCTAAAACGACAATTAATGATGAAGAAGAAGAAGCTTCTCAAAAATCTCTAAAAAATAATAAAACTAATGATATAACTAAGAATCTAGAGGAAGCTAATCTTGAAAGTGAAGAAATGAATGAAGAAGAAGAAGAAACCTTAACTAACAAGGGAAAAAGGATCATGAAAAATCATCCTAATTCACAAATATTAGGTGATCATTCTCAAGGAATTAAAACAAGAGCTCAATATAGAACTATATGTGGAGAATTTGCTTTTATATCACATATTGAACCTAAAAGCATCACCGAAGCTGAACAAGATGAATTTTAGATGATTGCTATGCAAGAGGAACTCAACCAATTCGAAAGAAATAAAGTTTGGAAGTTGGTTCGTAGGCCTAACAATCAATCCGTCATTTACACTAGGTGGGTCTATAGAAATAAACTTGATGAACATGAAAATATTTCAAGGAACAAAGCAAGACTTGTTGCTCAAGGCTACAACCAAGAAGAGAG
This sequence comes from Tasmannia lanceolata, assembly GCF_043159265.1. Classification (NCBI taxonomy): domain Eukaryota; kingdom Viridiplantae; phylum Streptophyta; class Magnoliopsida; order Canellales; family Winteraceae; genus Tasmannia; species Tasmannia lanceolata. The sequence goes on along the minus strand of NW_027518684.1, from coordinate 26,058,339 downwards.
TATAGATTATGATGAAACCTTTTGCCCCAGTTCCTAGACTTGAAGCTATAAGAATGCTCCTTGCCTTTGCATATCGTAAAGGATTTAAACTCTATCAAATGGATGTTAAAAGTGCATTTTTAAATGGCTATATAATGGAAGAAGTATATGTTGAACAACCCCCTGGGTTTGAAAACTTTAAATATCCTGATCATGTTTACAAATTGGATAAAGCATTGTATGGTTTAAAGCAAGCTCCTAGAGCTTAGTATGAAAGATTGACATCATTTTTGCTAAACAAAGGTTTTGAAACTGGAAAAGTTGATAAAACTCTTTTTATCAAAAGAAAGAAAGATGATATTTTGATTGTGCAAATTTATATTGATGACACTATTTTTGGTGCCACAAATGAAACTATGTGTGATGATTTTTTCCAATGTATGAAAAATAAATTTGAAATAAGCATGATAGGTGAGCTTAAATTCTTTCTTGGTCTTCAAATACATCAATTGAATAATGGTATTTTTATTAACCAAGAAAAATACACACATGAACTTTTGAAAAGATTTGGCATTGATACTTCTCCTATGAAATCCACTCCCATGAGCACATCTTCAAAACTATCTAAAGAAGATAGTAGTTCAAAGGTTGACCAAAAGAAATTTAGAGGTATGATTGGTAGCCTCTTATACTTGACTGCTAGTAGACCTGATATTATATTTAGTGTTTGCTTGTATGCACGATTTCAATCGGACCTAAGAGAGTCCAATCTGTTTGTAGTCAAAAGAATTTTCAAGTATTTGAGAGGAACTCCCTCATTTGGTCTGAAAAATCTGATTCACTTGACTTAGAGGGCTACTCTGATGCCGACTTGGCTGGTTGTCGAGTAGATAGGAAAAGCACAAGTGGAACATGTCAGTTTCTTGGGAGATTACTAATCTCCTGGTTTAGTAAGAAACAAAACTCTGTTGCCCTATCTACCTCCGAAGCTGAATATATTGCGGCTGGAGCATGTTGTGCTCATGTTCTTTGGATGAAAAACACACGCTTGGATTATGGTTTGAACTTAAAATGTGTACCTATTCATTGTGATAACACTAGTGCTATTAATCTCACTAAAAATCCAATTCAACATTCAAAAACTAAACACAATGAGATTAGATATCATTTTCTGAGAGATCACTCTAAAAAAGAAGACAGATCAATTGAATACATTCACACCAATGATCAATTAACGGATATCTTCACAAAGCCCCTAACTGAAGAACATTTTTGTGATATCCATAGTGGTTTGAACATTTGGAGTATGTCTCAAGTGTTAGAATTTGATAGTCATCATTAAAATATTTCTCATGTTAAAGATGCCTAAACCACTAATTAAAATTCAATCAATTGGTACTCATGCCCATTTGTAGGAACAGCACTATCACATTAGAATCAAAACACTGAGCTTTTCCACCCTTGGGTCGGCATCTTTACATTGAAAATATGAGATATATGGTGTGTGGGTCAAGTGTCCTTGGCTATTGTTTGTGATAACTTGTGTGCATATATATATATATATATACACACATATGAAATATTCATTCTTGTGCCACTAGACTTCTTGGATTATTCAAAATGTGCAATCATTGGCTCAAATTCGAACAAAACGGTTAAAATCATCAAATTATCACTTTTTGGGCGGGTGGACGTCCGCCATCTCTTGGACGTCCGGGGAAACGCGCTCCCAGCGGACGAAATCGTTAAAAACCCTTTTTCACCTCTCATTTTTTACTTTTATTTTTCTCTCTTCTCTCCCTTTATTTTCTACCTTCGTCCGGCTCTTCATTCCTCTGGCACCGATTCCTCTGGCGACCCTCTTCCTCTGGCAACGTTACTCGTCCACCTGTGTGACCTGATCCCGCGAGAGGGTTGAGGCGCGAGCCGCCACGCTCTCTCTTGGTCTCTCGTACCCACGCGAATGGCGTGTGCTTTTTATTATTGATTTTAATTACCCAACAAAGCAGGCAGCAACCAAGCAATAGGGTGCAAACAAACGTACAACCCAATACCCATAAGGGCAGGGGTAAGCTGCCGAGCCTAGCAAGGTGTGATTTAATTCATCTTTTCCGTGAACTTAGGATCACTAAGGCAATCCAAATTTCACACAAAAGAGAGTGGCAGAGTCGCCACCTAGATGAGGGATCTAGGACCCATAATTGACCAGAAATCTAGACTCGTTACCTGGTTACGAGAATGGAAGATATGGGGAGTTACCACCACATGCACCATTCCTGCCCGATAATCAGTCTTCAATTCCAAAAGTTAACTCTTTTGAATTTCTTTTAAATGGCTCATTTAACTCTATATTAATGTGCGAACTACATGACATGAATCCTAAGATCTAATTTCAGTGTAATTCCTAAATGTGTATCTTGATTTTCTTAATTTGTTTGAATTCAATCTAAGTGAAAGTTCTCCTAAAATTCTAATTTCATGTAAAGTCCTAAGTGATTTCATTACTTTTAATTTAGAATTAATATACAAAACCCCACTACTTATGTGTGGAGCCGACTCGGGCTTGGTATGCCACTCAAGAATCCAAGTTGCGTACGTATCCCAGCCTCACTAGAATCAGAGTCGATCGTAGTTCGGTGCACCTAAACTAAGCTACTTATGCTTAACTCATCTAGGACACCGACCTAGACTGGATTGACTGTTCCAACAGTTTTAAGAGAAATTATTTAGTTCAAGTTGAAGATTTTATTAGCCTATGACTTCATCTAAGATGCTATATGGTCCTAGCTAAGTGCACGACGTTCCTTAAACTAATGCAGGTTAACCTCCATCCTAGGTAACTAGGCCTGTCCTATGAAAACGTGGGGTAACTAGTGTAACTAGATCTATGGCACGGTTGCTATCCGTAGCAAACGGCAGTGATGAGGCTGGACTCCTAACTCTAGGACTCCCTAAAACCTAGGACACAACGAGACGTAAGTGTTCCTAAGGGGCCCTAAAGGTTCCTACGATAGGAGACCGTAATCCAACGGCTCCTAAGACGCGGATCGAGTTAATTCGATTTGTTAAACTTAATAATTTTTTATTTTTGAGGATTTTCGATTCCTAAACATCTAAAGAATACCAAAGGCTCTATGGTTCGCAAGTTTCGGCCTCGAATCGTAACCATGGAAGGGAATCGTGCTCTCAACACTTGTTAATTTAGCACGTAAATTATAGTATCTTATTGCCTGGCATATTTCTCAGGATTTTCGTGGACAGTGGACCTCGGAGCTAATATCATACTATAATTTACGCACTCCAATTATGCAGGATTAATCGCAATTAGTATACGATTACAGTTGTGATCTCGGCAGTTAAATTGTCATAGCATAGCCAATTTACAAAGGCAATCTATGAACCCTAAGGTTTCTGTTTCAAAAAAGTTAGGGATTGAATTTATGATAAAATTTTAAGGTTTTTGGAGATTTTTACTGACTTTTGTATTGATTTGCTATTAAATTGTGATTTAATATCATTAAGACCAGATTGTTAGGATTAGACAGTAACCCTAAGAAATCGAACTCAAACTCAGTTGAAACTTTTCCAGTAACAAGATATGGATGATTGTGGCTTATTAGAAAAATTTCATGAATTATCATTAAGATTTGATATCAATTTCTGATTTTTCAAAATTCAAATCAGATTATAGATTACACAGTAACCTATATCATATAAATCTTAAATTACTCCAAACTTTTACAGAATAAAGATATAGATGATTAAATCTTACTGAAAAATTTGCATGAATTAGCATTAAGATTAGATATCAATTTCTGATTTTTCAGAATTCCAATCAAATTATAGATTAACACAGCAACCTATAGCATATCAATTTTAAATCAACTTAAACTCTTACAGTATAAAGATAATCATGATCTTAGACTACTGTATGACTTTCATGAATTTTTATTACGATTTGATGCCCATTTAAATTCACACAAAAATCATATAAAACCAAAGAATTACTTAAAAAGCAAACCTAATGGTATCCTAAAATCAAATAAAAACTTCCAGTAGATATATAATAGATTATAAATTTTCTATCAAAATTTCAAAACTTAAAAATTAAATCTCCTCAATAAAATTGGGTTTTAAATATAAGAGATCAATTTGTTTCCTAGGCGTTAAAACCCATTTATTAAAATAAATTGTAAAACCTTATCAAATCTTTCTAAAATTATTTGAAAATATTTCTCTAACATTTCAGTAACCAAAGTTACTGGTTTGTAAAGAAAAATTTTGAAAATATATTAATTTAATAAGAAACAAAATTATGGCACGTAAAACGGGAAAGTGATTAGAAAACAGTAAAAACCATATTTTTTAAAAAATATTTTTCAATGGAAACTTCCATTTATTATTAGGCTCTAATTCTGAAAAGTTTCATCAATTTTTAAAACGATTTGGTATTTATTAAAAATAGCCAAAATTTAAAATAATTAATAATCCGATTAAATAAACTCAAAAAAATATGAAAATTTTTGGGTGATCTAAAAACCTTGTAAAACTATTGGAAACAAACTTTCACTAAATTCGGACATGATTTGATATACATTTGGCTCCATTCATCAAGAAATAACCCTTTTCGGGGTTATTCTTTGAAAAATAGAATGAAAAATAAAACCGCCGAACCGCGGTTGGAAATTAAGTTTCCAGTAGTTTTATATTTTATATAAAACCCAAAAAATATCAGTTTTGAAAAAGAACCATTTTTTCAAACACTTTCTTTGATAATCTAATTTAAATCCATATTGAATAAAAACAAAAGAAAACCATTTTTAAATGGAGGAAAATTAATTTTTGGATCAAATTTTGGATTTTGAAAACTCATAATCTATATTATATCATACTGGAATTTTAAAGAAAAAATCGTTGATTTGATCCATCAAAATTAAAACCCTAGCATGCTTTTTCTACTTCACAAAGATGAGGAATCCTTACCGTTGATCGCGATCCTTGTCTCTAGGGTTGGTGATCCAAGATATACGCTTTGTCCAACCCTTTTATATGCTAAAAAAGATCCAAAGAACCCTCCAATAATCCTTATTTGTGTGATGCCTTGGAGAAGAAGAAGGAATTCAAGAATTCCTTTCGTGAAGAACACTTGAGAGAGAGATCACACTTCAAGAGAGAAGAGGTTTTTTTTTTTTTCTTCTTTAGAGGAGAGAGAAAAATGACGAATTTGAATTTTTTTCAATCTTTTCTAGGATTGTCTGCTTTGATTTTTATACAAAAAAGCTAGGGTTAAGAGAGAAATAGTAATTTCCAATGTGAGAGCTCACTTTATGGCTTGTTTCCAATTTTCCCCTCTTGCTTTCTTTCTTTCTTGTTTTCAAATTGGATTTGATTCCAATCTTAATTTCTTGTCAATCAAGACATGCTATTATCATTCCACATTCCTTCTTTGGAAGAAAACCTTTTTAAGCAATCATTCATCTTTTCCTTCTTTTCACACGGGTTTCGGGTTTTTCCGTAAAAAATCAAATCCAATAAAGAAACAAGCAATCCAATATAGAAACAAGCAATCATTCATCCGTGTGAAATCAAATCCAATATGAAAATTCTTGTCAATCATATGAAAAGTAAGCATAAGTAGCATAAGTAGCTTACTTTTATTTTTCTCTCTTCTCTCCCTTTATTTTCTACCTTCGTCCGGCTCTTCATTCCTCTGGCACCGATTCCTCTGGCGACCCTCTTCCTCTGGCAACGTTACTTCGTCCGCCTGTGTGACCTGATCCCGCGAGAGGGTTGAGGTGCGAGCCGCCACGCTCTCTCTTGGTCTCTCGTACCCACGCGAATGGCGTGTGCTTTTTATTATTGATTTTAATTACCCAACCAAGCAGGCAGCAACCAAGCAATAGGGTGCAAACAAACGTACAACCCAGTACCCATAAGGGCAGGGGTAAGCTGCCGAGCCTAGCAAGGTGTGATTTAATTCATCTTTTCCGTGAACTTAGGATCACTAAGGCAATCCAAATTTCACACAAAAGAGAGTGGCAGAGTCGCCACCTAGATGAGGGATCTAGGACCCATAATTGACCAGAAATCTAGAATCGTTACCTGGTTACGAGAATGGAAGGTATGGGGAGTTACCACCACATGCACCATTCCTGCCCGATAATCAGTCTTCAATTCCAAAAGTTAACTCTTTTGAATTTCTTTTAAATTGCTCATTTAACTCTATATTAATGTGCGAACTACATGACATGAATCCTAAGATCTAATTTCAGTGTAATTCCTAAATGTGTATCTTGATTTTCTTAATTTGTTTGAATTCAATCTAAGTGAAAGTTCTCCTAAAATTCTAATTTCATGTAAAGTCCTAAGTGATTTCATTACTTTTAATTTAGGATTAATATACAAAACCCCACTACTTATGTGTGGAGCCGACTCGGGCTTGGTATGCCACTCAAGAATCCAAGTTGCGTACGTATCCCAGCCTCACTAGAATCAGAGTCGATCGTAGTTCGGTGCACCTAAACTAAGCTACTTATGCTTAACTCATCTAGGACACCGACCTAGACTGGATTGACTGTTTCAACAGTTTTAAGAGAAGTTATTTAGTTCAAGTTGAAGATTTTATTAGCCTATGACTTCATCTAAGATGCTATATGGTCCTAGCTAAGTGCACGACGTTCCTTAAACTAATGCAGGTTAACCTCCATCCTAGGTAACTAGGCCTGTCCTATGAAAATGTGGGGTAACTAGTGTAACTAGATCTATGGCACGGTTGCTATCCGTAGCAAACGGCAGTGATGAGGCTGGACTCCTAACTCTAGGACTCCCTAAAACCTAGGACACAACGAGACGTAAGTGTTCCTAAGGGGCCCTAAAGGTTCCTACGATAGGAGACCGTAATCCAACGGCTCCTAAGACGCGGATCGAGTTAATTCGATTTGTTAAACTTAATAATTTTTTATTTTTGAGGATTTTCGATTCCTAAACATCTAAGGAATACCAAAGGCTCTATGGTTCGCAAGTTTCGGCCTCGAATCGTAACCATGGAAGGGAATCGTGCTCTCAACACTTGTTAATTTAGCACGTAAATTATAGTATCTTATTGCCTGGCATATTTCTCAGGATTTTCGTGGACAGTGGACCTCGGAGCCAATATCATACTATAATTTACGCACTCCAATTATGCAGGATTAATCGCAATTAGTATACGATTACAGTTGTGATCTCAGCAGTTAAATTGTCATAGGATAGCCAATTTACAAAGGCAATCTATGAACCCTAAGGTTTCTGTTTCAAAAAAGTTAGGGATTGAATTTATGATAAAAATTTAAGGTTTTTTGGAGATTTTTACTGACTTTTGTATTGATTTGCTATTAAATTGTGATTTAATATCATTAAGACCAGATTGTTAGGATTAGACAGTAACCTTAAGAAATCAAACTCCAACTCAGTTGAAACTTTTTCAGTAACAAGATATGGATGATTGTGGCTTATTAGGAAAATTTCATGAATTATCATTAAGATTTGATATCAATTTCTGATTTTTCAAAATTCAAATCAGATTATAGATTACACAGTAACCTATATCATATAAATCTTAAATTACTCCAAACTTTTACAGAATAAAGATATAGATGATTAAATCTTACTGAAAAATTTGCATGAATTAGCATTAAGATTAGATATCAATTTCTGATTTTTCAGAATTCCAATCAAATTATAGATTAACACAGCAACCTATAGCATATCAATTTTAAATCAACTTAAACTCTTACAGTATAAAGATAATCATGATCTTAGACTACTGTATGACTTTCATGAATTTTTATTACGATTTGATGCCCATTTAAATTCACACAAAAATCATATAAAACCAAAGAATTACTTAAAAAGCAAACCTAATGGTATCCTAAAATCAAATAAAAACTTCCAGTAGATATATAATAGATTATAAATTTTCTATCAAAATTTCAAAACTTAAAAATTAAATCTCCTCAATAAAATTGGGTTTTAAATATAAGAGATCAATTTGTTTCCTAGGCGTTAAAACCCATTTATTAAAATAAATTGTAAAACCTTATCAAATCTTTCTAAAATTATTTGAAAATATTTCTCTAACATTTCAGTAACCAAAGTTACTGGTTTGTAAAGAAAAATTTTGAAAATATATTAATTTAATAAGAAACAAAATTATGGCACGTAAAACGGGAAAGTGATTAGAAAACAGTAAAAACCATATTTTTTTAAAAATATTTTTCAATGGAAACTTCCATTTATTATTAGGCTCTAATTCTGAAAAGTTTCATCAATTTTTAAAATGATTTGGTATTTATTAAAAATAGCGAAAATTTAAAATAATTAATAATCCGATTAAATAAACTCAAAAAAATATGAAAATTTTTGGGTGATCTAAAAACCTTGTAAAACTATTGGAAACAAACTTTCACTAAATTCGGACATGATTTGATATACATTTGGCTCCATTCATCAAGAAATAACCCTTTTCGGGGTTATTCTTTGAAAAATAGAATGAAAAATAAAACCGCCGAACCGCGGTTGGAAATTAAGTTTCCAGTAGTTTTATATTTTATATAAAACCCAAAAAATATCAGTTTTGAAAAAGAACCATTTTTTCCAACACTTGCTTTGATAATCTAATTTAAATCCATATTGAATAAAAACAAAAGAAAACCATTTTTAAATGGAGGAAAATTAATTTTTGGATCAAATTTTGGATTTTGAAAACTCATAATCTATATTATAACATACTGGAATTTCAAAGAAAAAATCGTTGATTTGATCCATCAAAATTAAAACCCTAGCATGCTTTTTCTACTTCACAAAGATGAGGAATCCTTACCGTTGATCGCGATCCTTGTCTCTAGGGTTGGTGATCCAATATATACGCTTTGTCCAACCCTTTTATATGCTAAAAAAGATCCAAAGAACCCTCCAATAATCCTTATTTGTGTGATGCCTTGGAGAAGAAGAAGGAATTCAAGAATTCCTTTCGTGAAGAACACTTGAGAGAGAGATCACACTTCAAGAGAGAAGAGGTTTTTTTTTTTTCTTCTTTAGAGGAGAGAGAAAAAGGACGAATTTGAATTTTTTTCAATCTTTTCTAGGATTGTCTGCTTTGATTTTTATACAAAAAAGCTAGGGTTAAGAGAGAAATAGTAATTTCCAATGTGAGAGCTCACTTTTTGGCTTGTTTCCAATTTTCCCCTCTTGCTTTCTTTCTTTCTTGTTTTCAAATTGGATTTGATTCCAATCTTAATTTCTTGTCAATCAAGACATGCTATTCTCATTCCACATTCCTTCTTTGGAAGAAAACCTTTTTAAGCAATCATTCATCTTTTCCTTCTTTTCACACGGGTTTCGGGTTTTTCGGTAAAAAATCAAATCCAATAAAGAAACAAGCAATCCAATATAGAAACAAGCAATCATTCATCCGTGTGAAATCAAATCCAATATGAAAATTCTTGTCAATCATATGAAAAGTAAGCATAAGTAGCATAAGTAGCTTACTTTTATTTTTCTCTCTTCTCTCCCTTTATTTTCTACCTTCGTCCGGCTCTTCATTCCTCTGGCACCGATTCCTCTGGCGACCCTCTTCCTCTGGCAACGTTACTTCGTCCGCCTGTGTGACCTGATCCCGCGAGAGGGTTGAGGCGCGAGCCGCCACGCTCTCTCTTGGTCTCTCGTACCCACGCGAATGGCGTGTGCTTTTTATTATTGATTTTAATTACCCAACCAAGCAGGCAGCAACCAAGCAATAGGGTGCAAACAAACGTACAACCCAGTACCCATAAGGGCAGGGGTAAGCTGCCGAGCCTAGCAAGGTGTGATTAAATTCATCTTTTCCGTGAACTTGGGATCACTAAGGCAATCCAAATTTCACACAAAAGAGAGTGGCAGAGTCGCCACCTAGATGTGGGATCTAGGACCCATAATTGACCAGAAATCTAGACTCGTTACCTGGTTACGAGAATGGAAGGTATGGGGAGTTACCACCACATGCACCATTCCTGCCCGATAATCAGTCTTCAATTCCAAAAGTTAACTCTTTTGAATTTCTTTTATATGGCTCATTTAACTCTATATTAATGTGCGAACTACATGACATGAATCCTAAGATCTAATTTCAGTGTAATTCCTAAATGTGTATCTTGATTTTCTTAATTTGTTTGAATTCAATCTAAGTGAAAGTTCTCCTAAAATTCTAATTTCATGTAAAGTCCTAAGTGATTTCATTACTTTTAATTTAGGATTAATATACAAAACCCCACTACTTATGTGTGGAGCCGACTCGGGCTTGGTATGCCACTCAAGAATCCAAGTTGCGTACGTATCCCAGCCTCACTAGAATCAGAGTCGATCGTAGTTCGGTGCACCTAAACTAAGTTACTTATGTTTAACTCATCTAGGACACCGACCTAGACTGGATTGACTGTTTCAACAGTTTTAAGAGAAATTATTTAGTTCAAGTTGAAGATTTTATTAGCCTATGACTTCATCTAAGATGCTATATGGTCTGCTTTGATTTTTATACAAAAAAGCTAGGGTTAAGAGAGAAATAGTAATTTCCAATGTGAGAGCTCACTTTTTGGCTTGTTTCCAATTTTCCCCTCTTGCTTTCTTTCTTTATTGTTTTCAAATTGGATTTGATTACAATCTTAATTTCTTGTCAATCAAGACATGCTATTCTCATTCCACATTCCTTCTTTGGAAGAAAACCTTTTTAAGCAATCATTCATCTTTTCCTTCTTTTCATATGATTGACAAGAATTTTCATATTGGATTTGATTTCACACGGATGAATGATTTCACACGGGTTTCGGGTTTTTCCGTAAAAAATCAATAAAATCTTTCTAAATTTAACATTCTGTATATGGACCCAACCCATTTGACATTTATGGTGCATCCCTCACACATGATCGGACCATCTTTTTTGGAAAATAACTTTTCGGACCAAAATGCCCCTATTTGACTGTTAGACATCCAAATGCGACCAAAATACCCTCAGATTGATTCACCCCTAAAGGGAAAAATTAAAAATGGAAAGTCTTTGTGGTCAAACTTCAAAAATAGAAACTTTTAAAATTGGGTCCTTTCGGTGAGCAATATTAAACAGGATCATTTGGTATCCCCTGAAAATACCCAAAATGCCCTCAAAACTTAGAATTTCCAAATTAAGCGAAACTCCTGACAAATTCTAAATTTAGCAGGTTTTCCAAAATTCAGAAAATCATTAATAATCTCTCAGACATATTTCGAGGATCAATAGAATTACACAGGAAAAGACCAAATTACCCCGAGGTGCTAGAATTTGGCGAGACTAGGAAAAACCCTGAGAAATTCTAAAAATAGCAGATTTTTGAAAATTTATGAACGGACTCAAGATTTCTTAGACCCAACTTAGGAACCAAATATGATATGTTTGGAAATGTCTAAAATACCCCCGAAGTGCAAGACTAGGAGAAAATCTTGAGAGATCTAAATTTAGCAGGTTTTCCAAATCTTACGAAATTACTCCTAATCCATCAGCCGTACCCTCGAGATGGTTTTGGACATATGAGAAATGATTGAAATATCCATAAGATGATGAAAATGTGGAAGCCCCATGAGTTTCTAAAAATAGCAGCTTTTTCAAAATTTGTAAAATCACTCAAGATTTCTCAAATATAACTCGGGGTCAAACGAGACACATCGGGAATGACCAAAATACCTCTGCAGTGCAAAATAGGCAAAAATGAGGAAAACCCTGAAAATTCTAAAAATAGCAAGTTTTTTCATTTACTTGGAAACTTGAACTTTCATCTTCCAGAGGCCAAAGGAACCCCCTAGAGAACTTCAAGATCGCGAATCAACTTCAAAACTCCCATAATGAAAGAAAATCTACTCTAAAATGCATGGATGCCTAATCTAATGCTGAATACGGATTCAAAACTCAAATATACTACCGAATCTTTTGCTTTTTAAAGCGTAGCAAAATGGGGGTGTCTACACCGCCGTGCATTTGTCTCTCTTTCTCCTTGTTTTGCTCTATTTTTTACCTCACGATGCCTAAATCTCGCACTGCTTAAGGCGAGGGTTCCTCACGAGGAAGAAACAAATGGAAGCGCGTTCGTGACCAAGATAAATCACCTACACCTCCTCCGCGGCCACCTCAAACGTATTCGGAGATCATGATTCAACAAATTCCCAAGCGGAAGATTCTTAGTGGACGTCGAGTGGACATGTTACCCTACGAGCGATTTCCTCTTGTCACCGACTTCACTAACCTTGGTTGGGAAGATATTCTCACCTACGAAGGTCCATGGTGCATATACCCCTCTCTCATTTATGAACTTTATATGAATCTTTGTGTTTCTCTTGAAAACAAAGCCCTCACCACCAAAGTTCGTCACAAAAAGGTTAAATTTACCCTTGATGAGTTTGCAAATGTTTTTGACCTTTCAAATGATGGATCTCAAATTTATTTTTTGGCCCAATGATGATATTGACTCTACCGTTATTCCATCTCTCACCGTCTACTTTGGCATGTGCAAAGCCTGTGATTCCTCCATTCCCATTAAAACTCACCACCTTTCTGAGACTGCCCGCATTTATCATTTGATCATATACATTAAAATCACCCCTCGGGCTGGATGTAAGGATGAAGTATGCCCTCTCAAGGCGTTTTTTACTTTTGCTATCCTTACCAATACCCTCGTCAGTCACGCCTATGTCATTTTCTGACATATGGCAAAAGTTCCTACCAAGTCTCACACTCATCTTCCCTTTGGTCTTCTCTTAAACCTCTCTTTCAATTTCTTGACATTCCTCTTGAAAATGAGAAGTCCTCTCCTGCCACAATGGATATTGATTGGACCACTCTTCAACGGATGCGCATTCCTCAATTCATAGAAGATACTCCCTCACATCTTGATTTCGATGTCCCTGAGGACAGTGCTGACGAGGCCGATCATGTAGCTCCTTCCACTGATCCAGCACCTTCACAGCCTCACTCATACACTGGTGGTCCTCCTCCTCCTACATTCACAAGCACCGCACGTGATTTCGACATCCTCTACTGTGGTCTCCAAGGTTCCTTCGTTCATCACTATGATAAGCTCCATCATTCCGTGGACCAAGTTCAATTGGCAAACAAGGCGCAGTATGACACTCTCTCTGGCTCCATAGCTACACTCTCTGGATCCATCGCGGACTTGTCGCTCAGTGTGACACACCTTCACGAGGATTTCACCGCGTTCCAGGAACTCAATGGTGTTGCTCCGCCACCACCACCACCAGAGGACTAGGACTTCGGGTCCTTCTACATCTCTTTGCATGCCCGAGCTTTCGTTTCTATTTTTATTTTGCTGGCATGTATTATTCAGGTTCCTTAGACTACCTTTTACTTTCCTGCACCACACTTGATACTCTATCATGGGCTTTCTAGCTCCTTATCTTGCTTACTATGGCTTGGATGGTTTGATAGTTTGGACATGCTTTTATGGTTGTTATGTTGTGGATGGTTTAAATGGTGTTTGGATGGTATGAACGCTCTTTGGTTGATATGTTTATATCTGAGCGCCTCTTGTTTGGGCATTCAACTCGTTTGACAATGGTTTGTACATGGCATGACCATGGCATTTAAATATGTTTAATGCTTTGTAAGCCCAAGGGTTTCCATGGGTTCAAACATTCACCTTACCTTATTTGTTTGATGCTAGCAAACTAAATTGATTAGCATTTATGGACTGATGTGTTGCTTTGAGTTGCTGTGTTATATACAGGAATTTCATGTCTTAATCACCATTACACAACTCATCTCAACACATGGCATGTGGATCCGTACACATGATGATCAAGAGCTTGCACCTACAGTGAAAACATCCTCATTTGAAGATGTTCAAGTCAAGAAGCTCATTATGAAGATCCCACAAGTTCCTATCAAGTGTCAAGAAGAAGCTTCCAGTACATGCATTGGTGACACCTCATGTACTTTTCAACATGCATTGAAGATTGGAGGAAGTCACAAGATCCAAACAAGGTCAAGAAGTTCACTCACAAGCTGAAGAAGTCCAAGAAAGTGCAAAGGAGCTGATACATTCCAAGAAGACTCAATGGTAATCATTTTTAGAATGTATTTAGAGTCCTCTTGATTTTATGTAGAATGCACTTTCAATAGGTTTTACAATAGTTTTCATACTTAACTTTATATATCTTTGAAAACTATACACACACCCATAAATGTGTTTGAAAACCTAGGACTTAAGCCCAAAGACTATGACCCAAAAACCCCAAACTTTGAAAGGAAAATGGAATTTTATACAGGGCCGGTCGACCTGGGTGTCCCGGGCGACCGTGGCAAGGTAGCTGGAAATCCAGCACTTGCCGGATATTGGCGGGCCAGTCGACCAAGGTGATCAGGGGACCGTGGAGGTGTTTCGGGAATGCCAGGAACAATCCGTCATGGGTTTGGACGCCGGACTGCCAAGGGCCGATCGACCGGGGATAGGTTTCGTGAGCTGAATTTTTGAGCAAACACGTAGCCATGGGGCCAATCGACCGCCATGGAGCCAGTTGACCGCGATGGTAAGAAATTTAAAAATAGAAAAGGCGCCTAATAAGGGCGGGCAACCGCGGTGGCTCAGTCGACCGCGACGGTCAGGCAAACTAGTTGTTAAGGCTTTCGCAGATTGACTTTTTCAACCTAGTCTTTTACAGTTTTACTCCCAAACGGTCTTATTTTCAAGTAGACTATATACACTATCAAAACTTATCTAAACAAGCTTTTGAACATTTTGAAAAGATCAAATCCCATCCTTTTGAGCTTTAACCTTCATATCAAAAGCTAAAACCTCTTTGAGCTTATATTTTTACATTCTATGAAGAGGCACTCTATAGAGCTTTCATTTGCTTATTTTCTTGGAGTGATTGTGAGCTTACAAAGTTGTAATCCGCCTATTAAGAGGCATTGAGAGTTTTTCATTTTTGTTCTTCATTGAGGGTCTTCTCTTCGGCCCGTTAAGAATTGTGAAGACATTGTGAGGGTCTCCTCTTCTGCCCGTTAAGAAAAGTGAAGACATTGTGAGGGTCTCCGATTCGGCTCGGTAAGAAAGGTGAATCATGTAAGAGGGTGTGACCCTCACCAAGGCTTCGTGCAGAAAGGGTTTGTCCCCTTTCGAGATGGATAAGGTGGTTGTAAAGCTTCGAGATTAGGCTTGAAATCTCATTTTTAGTGGAGTACCCAAGGAGCTATAGGTCTTGTGATAGACCGAACCACTACAAAAATCTTGGGTTCCTTGTGGATGGATCTTCTTCTCCTTCCCTTGCACGTGTGGTGATTGGTAAACTCTAACCCTAACTTGTATTTATATGCTTAATTAAACAAGGGTTAGTAAATGTGCTTGATTAGTTTGTCTAAATCCTAGATTTCACTAACATGCCTATTTCAACAAGGGTTAGACTAATTAGTGCTTAATTAAGTGGATTAACTTTTAATCTTCCACCTAATCAAGCCTAAAAATTTTAATTGGCTAATTCACCCCCCCTCTTGGGTTGTCACACTTGGATTTCATGCTTCTGTATTGTGAATAGAACAGTCACTGAAAGAAGCTTCAAAACAATTAAATGGGTTGATTCCACTGTCGCTTCGCTCTCGGACAGCGAACATTTGTTAATAGTATGAGCTATTAGATAAGAAGTATTTTTCTCGTGGGGCGCAAGATAGCATGTCCCCATGTCGTTGACGAACGGTTGGTAAGAGAGAAACAGAAAACGTGTAGGCGATATGATTTCTTTTATATAGTCAGTCGCAGGAAAAGCAGCGAACAAAACCCCCAGATTCCGGATCACTTGTCCGGTTCCATCTTGTAAAGTTTTAACCTACGCACTTATGAGTCAGTATGAAGACAACTAAGCTACACACCAAGCGCATATTAGCCTCTCACAGAATTACTGAATTGTTCTTAAGTTCCAGCCATGGTTTCAAATTTCGGTTTCCGTTTGTATTTCAACCCTTGCGGTGCGGAAACTCAAATTTAGGCCAAAATTTGATGCACAATTTAAAAAAAAAACAATATTTTATTCATTACAAAATTTTGGCAAATTTGAGCTTCGGCCGAAATTTCAGAAAAATACCATATTATTTAATGAAAATTTTGAATTCTCGAAATTTTGGCCAAAATGACTGAAATTCCAAAAACCCAAAATTTTGGATTTAGCCAAATTTCGGTTTCAGTCTCAATCGAAATTCAAAATTTTAGAATTTGGGCCGAAATTAAAAACCATGCTTCAAACATAGGAGATTGAGGGGTTTGGATACACGGATTTTAGAATCTAGAGTTTTAGTTTGAAAATAGTGTAAAAGAGGGGTTCATGATCAAGCTGTTGTATGCTGTCCTGACAGCGTTTTTTGGATTTTAAGTGAGAAATTCAGGTTTTAAAAATCTCTCCATCGTCCTGAGATTTCTAAAGCCTGAAAATATAGGAAGATCTGCTACTCTCTTGCTGAGGGAAAGAAAGACGAGAAGTAAAAAGGAGTAAAAAACAACTCGGCTTCTTCTCTTGTCTCTTAGCCACAATTTTGAGGATCTGGAGGATGTGCTACTCTCTTAGTGTCGGTGAGAAGTCGGGGTCTGAATGGGAAAAGCGGCCAACAAGAGATGGTCTTGGGATGGCCCACAAGATCAACACAACCCATGTGTGGCGCAGATGGTGGTCCCGTGATTTGGATTTTGATAATACTTGCACGATTGGTATTATCACACCTTTGGAATTTAGTACACAAACAGCCAATGTTGACTAAAGTGACTCCCCGGCACTTTCATTCTCTTTAATGCCTTTCGCCCGTCTCCACCAAATGCCAATTTAGGGATTTGATAGGCAATTTCGAAAAGCCATTTGGCCTGTCACTTTTGCCGGGAAGAACAGCCACAGAGGCTCACTTTTTAGCATATTTTGTCTTGTTTTAATACATGTATTCTATCATGCAAAAGTGAGCCTTCCCACACAATTCCCTAGCAAATCCCACCACTGTATTATGTGTATTTGGCCTAGATCGGTCTTGTTTTATGCTTTTCAGATTTATATCATAAATAAATAAATAAAAATCTAAATGACGATGGTCCCGCATGATCACATCATCTAGTCATGTTGTTGGGAATTCATTGCAGTAGAAAAATGATAAAAAACATAGAAAACTGAATGAAAATTTAGATGATAGAACTGTGTCTCATTCCCCACCAGATATGAGTCCAGCCAGTGCAATTTTGATTTGAGCATCTTCTCTTGGGGGATGGTTTCTACCGGCATATCAATATACTGGCAGTTATCAAAACTGCTGATAGGAAAAGGTTTCTGAGCTGGAGCTCAGAAACCATATCTCCCATAGTTGTTTGATTCATCCAATCCATTCATTCTATAGGTTATAATTAGGATTATTGTTTATGGTTATTAGGATTGTAGGTTATGGTTAGGTTTATGATTTGTGGAGGTTTAAAATGGATGGCTAGAAGATTTTCCTCTATAGATTGAATAGTTAGGATTATGGTATGGAGATGGTTTGTTATAGGAATACCCTATCTATGTATGAGGTCCTATAGAATGAATGGGTTGGATGAGTGAAATAACTATGAGAGATGGTGTGTTATGAGTTCTAGCTCAGGCTGAGCTTGAGCTCAGAAACCTCGCCCCGCCCCCCCCTCTCTCTCTCTCTCTCTCTCTCTCTCTCTCTCTCTCTCTCTCTCTCTCTCTCTCTCTCTCTCTCTCTCTCTCTCTCTGTGTGTGTGTATATATATTGAATGGTTAGGATAAGCTATATGTGCATGGCTGCATAAACCATAGTGGGGGCCACATTTTTTGGGGGATCCAAAGCTTTCATTTGGAAGGCCCTTCCATGGATCATCCTGTTGGCCATAACTATTGGACGGCTGTGGATCATGAGCCAGTCCTCCACCCTCCTGAGGGGCGTTAGTGGAATGGAGCCAAAACTCGATTGATGCATTAATGCTGGTTCAACTTTCTATCCCGATTTCGGTGGGGATAAAGCATAGCTGGGTTTTGTTTTCCCTCAAACCCATTCTCCCGTAGAAGCGTCAACCTGGATAGTAGAGCCACGCACCTGACTATAGAATCCAGCCCTCCCTCTAAGCAGCCTTACTACATGCAGCCTTACTTACTTGGTTATTTACAACTAATGGCAGCCAATCCCATCCCTCGATCCCACGTGCTTCTAGCTAGATCGACTCGCTTGCAATAGTTAGCTTTGATCACGTAGAAGTGGCAACTCTTGATTCAAGCTAATCACGCTCTTCCCTTTTCCTACTAGTGGGGATCGAACAGGGTTGTAGTAGGGGTTGCAGCATAAATCCCATGGTCATCCCTAATAGATGGTGAAGCCGATGTCGAAAACCAATCATTGGATAATATGCAGTGCCTCCCATATCAGTTTGTTCTTAATACATAATAGAGGGAAAAATCAGCCTTTAAGGAACATCCTAACCCTGGAGGGAAAAAATTGGCAGAAGCAGTGTCTGTCCATTTTCCCTTCCAACTTTGATTGTGTTATGATGATCCTATAGGGCTGATTTTTGGTACACACCATATCCATGGAAGGGCCTTCCAAATGAATGCTTTGGATCCCCCAAAAAATGTGCCCCCCACTATGGTTTGTGCAGCTGCACATACTTCATTTCCTCATATATATATATGAGAATAGAGTTCCTAAGGTGTCACCTCATATAGCTTATATGAGGTGGCGCTCACAAAACATAAGGGGCCCACATTTTTGGGGTGATCAAAACCATTCATTTGAAAGGCCCTTAGATGGATATGGTGCCTACAAAAAATCAGGTCCATAGGATCATCTTAACCCTTCCATTTATAGAGGTTAAAAATGGGCAGATTTATGGAGGTTTATACCCATCCATTTCAACCTCCACAAATGGAAGGGTTAGGATGATCCTATAAAGTTGATTTTTTGGGCACACCCTATCTATGTGAGGGCCTATCATATGAATGCTTTGGATCATCCAAACAAAGTGGGCCCCTTATGTTTTTAAGCGCCACCTCATATAAGCTATATGAGGTGACACCTTAGGAACTCTATTCTCTCTCTCTCTCTCTCTCTCTCTCTCTATATATATATATATATATATATATATATATATATATATATATATAGGAATAAGATTGTACGCTCGACCGTACCTAAAGTTAGGTACGGTAGAGTGCCAAATCACATGGGTCCCCCATTTTTGGTGGGCATCTAAACCATTCATTTGCAAGGCCCCATCATAGATAGGGTGCATACCAAAAATCAGCTCCATAGGATCATCCTAACCCCTCCAAAACTAGAGGCCAAAATGAGCAGATTTGTGGACAAACACTGTCTGTCCATTTTGGCCTCCACAAATGGATGGGTTAGGAGAATCCTATGGAGCTGATTTTTGGTATGCACCCTATCTATGATGGGGCCTTGCAAATGAATGGTTTAGATGCCCACCAAAAATGGGGGACCCATGTGATTTGGCACTCTACCGTACCTAACTTTAGGTACGGTCGAGCGTACAATCCTTTTCCTCATATATATATATATATATATATAGAGAGAGAGAGAGAGTAGAGTTCCTAAGGTGTAACCTCATATAGCTTATATGATGTGGCACTCACAAAACATAAAGGGCCTACATTTTTGGGGTGATCCAAACCACTCATTTGAAAGGCCCTTATATAGATATGGTGCCTACAAAAAATCAGGTGCATAGGATCATCCTAACCCTTCCATTTATGGAGGTTAAAAATGGGCAGATTTATGGAGGTTTATACCCATCCATTTCAACCTCCACAAATGGAAGGGTTAGGATGATCCTATGAAGTTGATTTTTTGGGCACACCCTATCTATATGAGGGCGTATCAAATGAATGATTTGGATCATCCAAACAAAGTGGGTCCCTTATGTTTTTAAGCGCCACCTCATATAAGCTATATGAGGTGACACCTTATGAACTCTATTATCATATATATATATATATATATATGAGAAAAGTGTAGCTACACATACGTGTAGCTAACTTAGCTACACCAACGGCTTAAAATACAGTGGGCCCCACATTGTTTGGGTGATGCAAACCATTCATTTGATGGGCCCTCACATAGATAGGGTGTGCCCAAAAAATCAGCTCCATAGGATCATCCCAACCCTACAATTTGTGGAGGCAAAATTGGACGTGTAAAAACCTTCACAAATCTATCAATTTTTGCCTTCACAGTTTGAAGGGTTGGGATGATCCTATGGAGCTGATTTTTTGGGCACACCCTATCAATGTGAGGGCCTATCAAATGAATGGTTTGGATCACCCAAATAATGTGGGCCCACTGTATTTTAAGCCGTCGGTGTAGCTAAGTTAGCTACACGTATGTGTAGCTTCACTTAACTCTAAATATATATATATATATATATATATATATATATATATATATATATATATAGGAAAACGATTTCTACACACAAGTGTAGATAAGTTATCTACACACTAGCTTAAAATACAGTGGAGGCCCACATTGTTTGGGTGATCCAAACCATTCATTTGATTGGCCCTCACATAGATAGGGTGTCCATAAAAAAATCAGCTCCATAGGATCACCCTAACCCTTCGAACCGTGGAGGCAAAAAATGGACAGATTTGTGAAGGTTTATACACGTCCATTTTACCTCCACAAATTGTAGGGTTGGGATGATCCTATGGAGCTGATTTTTTGTGGACACCCTATCTATGTGAGGGCCAGTCAAATGAATGGTTTGGATCACCCAAACAATATGCCCTCCACTATATTTTAAGCTAGCGTGTAGATAACTTATCTACACTTGTGTGTAGAAACCATTTTTTCTCTCTCTCTCTCTCTCTTTATATATATATATATATATATATATATATATATATATATACTAGTGAAAAACCCCATGCGATGCACGGGCCGACAAAGAACTATACGGACCACATCATAGGTTGATCCAAACTGTCCATGTGATGGAACACAACATAAATAGGTTGTGCCCCAAAAATCATTTCCATAGGCTGATCCTAGCCCTCCAATCTATAGAGGTTTCCATAATATGTTGTTCCTCTTAAATCGGATGGTTAAGATCACCCTATAGATTTTTTATTCAAAAAGCATAAAGGAGGGGGGTAAGATTGAAATTATGTGGCTTTAATGTGTGCCTTTGTTAAAAAGTATAAAGGAGTGGGTATAGGATTGAAAATATGTGCACTACCATATTTTGATAATGGCACGGAATCACATACTGGTTCCATTGCCTGACTGTGGCAATCCAAAGAAAGGCATAAATCATTTTGTATTTCTTGAATAGCGTGGGAACATCCAAGTAACATCGATGGTTTCAAATTATATATAGTGCTAATGTCCTCACTACCATATTTTATAATGGCATTACTGACCGTATTTTTATGATCACACTCCTCACTTTATTAAAATGTACGGTATGGCCCGAACCATAGGATGATCCAAACCGTCCATTAGATGGACCACTGCCTAAATAGGTTGTCCCCAAAAGGAATTTTCATAGGTTGATCCTAACCCTCCGATCTATAGAGGGTTATAAGTTGATCCAAACCATCCATGTGATGGAACACAACATCAATCGGTTGTGCCCGTAAAATCATTTGCATAGTCTGATCCTAGCCCTCCAATCGATTGAGGTTTCCATAATTGTTGTTCCTCTTCAGGTGCTCGGAATCTGTCAATATTTTGCAAGTTGCCACAAATGCAAAATATCAAGTAGTTTTTTCGTCATTGCCATATGTCTATACCTCTTCTTGGTAGTTTTTTCCCTAATTGTCATAGACAGGTACCCTGAAATTGTGAGAAAAGTATATACATCTAATAGAGATGTAAAATATCAGGAATATATTGACGATTTTATCGTCAAATAATTTCTCATAGATATAGATGTTAGATAGCAGCAAAGGGGTTAATGGTAAAAGAGTAATGCTGACGTGTAAATCTCAGATAAAAAGAAAAGAAATTTCTTTTTCCTCTTGCTAAATATATACGCACACACACACACACACACACACTAGTAAAAAACCCCGTGCGACGCACGGGCCAACAAAGAACTGTACGGACCACATCATAAGTTGTTCCAAACCGTCCATGTGATGGAACACAACATCAATAGGTTGTGCCCGTGAAATCATTTCCATAGGCTAATCTTAGCCCTCCAATCTATAGACGTTTCCCAATTCTCTCCACTAGAGAACCACATTTTATACCCCAGAACCACTAGGGAACCACATTTTATACCTCAGAATCACTAGGGAACCACATCTTATACCACAGAACCACTAGGGAACCACACCACTATAGAACCACATTTTCTACACTGGAACCACTAGAGAACTATATTTTATACCCCGTAACCACTAGGGAACCACATTTTCTACCCCGGAACTACTAGGGAACCACATTTTATACCCCGGAACCACTAGGGAACCCTACCTTAAACTCCAAGTCGGACGTCCGAACCAATGCTCAGACTTCCTAATGGAAGCCAGTAGAAATGGCAAATCTACTGGTTTCCCTCAGAAATCCGAAGGTTGGTTCAGACTTCCGAGTCGGAAGTCCGAAACAAATGTCAGAAATCCAACAAAAACAGTAGTAGAAATTGAGCTTTATCATGTTGGCAATAGATTTTTTTTTTCAAAACTACAATGGCAATGGAGCTTTATCACGTAGCAAATTGAGTTTTTTTTCAACACTACAATGGCAATGGAGCTTGGAAACGTTGGCAATGGAGTTTTTTTTCAAAACTACAATGGCAATGGAACTTGGAAATGTTGCCAATGGAGTTTCACATTAGAAGGCTTGTGAAAGGCTTAGGGAAGAAGGAAAGAAATAGGTAATATGGGCAGGTGAGAAACATAGGGATTAGAGCCTCTAAAAAGGGTGGGAACAACAAGGGGGTATAGTTGTCCCAAAACCAAAATTTTTGTACCTGACAACCCCTACTTTATGAATTTGAAATGTCTACCCTTGATTCACAATAAAACTAAAACTTTAATTTTTTTTGATAATTTTCCATTATTTTAACTATTTAACCGAAAATGTTATGGTTATGGCTTATTTAGAGGGATATCATTATATATTGAAAGTCGCTCTAAATAAAACTTGAACGGCGGTGGTTTGGATTACATATTTTGTCTCTAATTTAACAATGGAAAATTAGGAAATTTGGGAAATGTTTTTCTTTTCCAAACATTTTCAGAAAACTCCTGCGATCCAAACAGGCCTGAAGAAAGGAAAATGTCACCTTTCCATTCTGTAAAGGGAAATAGAAATGATATTCGCCCTTTTTTTACTTGGTACAAACCCCTCTAGTGTAAAAGAGTAGTCATAAATACATATAGCGGACTGTAGGGCAGTGCAATTATTAAAACAATGGACTGTAGGTATCATTACCCTTTGGGTAATTATACAGAATATTGAAGCTCATTTCTAAAAGAGTAATTACAAAAAGGGAAGTGACATATTTGCCCCCTTTTTCTTCCCTAGGACAGCCCCCTCTAGTGTATTTATGATTACTCTTTTACACTACAAGCGAATGGGTCGGGGAAGAAAAAGGGGCGAATATATATCATTTTCCTTGCAGAAAATGTATACGGCCTATCTACAATGGGCCCAATAAATGATGGTTTAGATCACCCAAACATGTGGGTCCTACATTTTTTTTTGAAAATGATACCACCCCCTTTTAAACTTGGGACAGCCCCCTTTAGTGTAAAAGAGTAGTTATACTCATAAATATACTAGAGTTCACTGCCCCATGTAAAAGGAGGAGCCAATATATACTTCCCTTTTTTTCGCTACACTGCATGTCGGCAAGTTATTTGAAAATTCTTTTGGGCCCTACCCAAACATGTAGGCCCTACATATGTTTTACTTGTTTGATCCATCGTTATGTTGGGGCATTGAATGTCTTCTACCATTTTCGATTCGCCTTTAATTTCGGGATTTTGTCTTCCGAGTCCTTGTTTTTTAAATAAAATGACAATTTATCTTTGGATTTTCAATTTTTGGTGGGTATAGCAATGAAAATTATGGCAAATAGTATTCCTTTTAAATTTAAAATAATTAAAATATTATGTTATAAAAATTACTTCAACGTGGATTGCAATGCAAGAATCTCCCACTAAAAAGTGATTTTTAATGGGGAAATGATTCTTCATTTCATTTTTTTGATAGTGGCACTCATCACCTTCTTAAACACTTTTTAATTAGTTTTCAATTGTGTTTAGGTATTTTAACAACCTTTAATAGTTAATTAAAACGTATAAAGTAAGAAAAGAGTGTCAATATTAACAAGGGATATAAGAAAGCATTTCCGATTATAGTTTTTGTTGCACCGTATAATTGGGTGCTGCCTCAGATGTAAAAGAACGACTTTTGCAGGAGAGATTAGCCACCTCGCCTGGGCAATTGCCCGGAAAGCCATTTTGCGACTCACTTTTGCAGGAGCGAATAGCCTAAATGAATAAGACAGGATCTTCTAAAAAATGGGCATGTGTGGCTGTTCAATCCAGCAAAAGTCATGAGAGGTGGTTGGTTTCAAATGATTTTTTTTTGGCGGGGGCAGGGATCACAAGTGAAAGAAATTAAGAATTCCTTGCCAAGTTATGGGAAAGTTACGTTGTTTCCTAATAGAGGAATGCTAAACTCAAGTGTGCCCTTGCATAAATAAGATTATAGGGAGCCCCCATTGGTTGAAAGTCACCGAAGTGCATTTATAATATCACCAAAAGATGTAGAAGTCAAAGACATGAAAGCAATTTGGTGACTTTCAACCAATGGGGGTACCCGTTCATCTTATTTAGGCAAGAGCGCCCCTGAGTTTAGCATTCATTGCCGTAATATAACTAGATTCTAAAGCCTTAATTGATGAAAACTCTTTTGTTTTCTTACGAGAGAGCTATGGCGGCAAAAGAGAGGAGGCTACAAAGTGGAAAAAAAGAAGTGAGGGTTTCTCTCTTGGTGTGGCGGTGAGGGAAACAAGAGAAAGAGAAAGAGAGAAGGGAAAAGATGAATGTGAGTTTTCTTTTTGGTATTTTCATTCGCATTACTCTTGTGTACTGTCTTGGTTGAGAAGAAATAGAAAGGGTTGTTGTTTTTGGGTTTTGAGTTAATTATGTTTTAATTCTTTATTTTTCTTTCTCAAAGTAAAAACCTGTTCTTGCTCGTAGATGTACGCATCTTCGGTGTGCATCTTACTGCTTGTTTATTTCTACTATTCTATTTTTTTTGTGCATGATTGGATCCGAAAGGGAATGACGGATGAGGGTTAAAGACATCCTTGTTCAACATGATCTGCTAGGAAATTGAAGGGAAAGGATTAAAAGTCGGAGAAGATGACATATGCTGAGTGAGAACATTGAGTCGAAGGGGAGTAAGCATGATTCGACTGTATCTATCAGGTAATGTTATGTTTAACGCTATGGAAAAAGAATCAACGTCTAAGTTATGGGAGAAGTTGTAGAAGCTTTACGTGTCAAAAACCTTGGCGAACTGATCGTATCTAAAGCAGCAGTTGTACGGGTTGAAGATGCAAGAATGCAAGAATCTTCTAGAACATATAAGTATGTTTAATGGGCTTGTGAATCAACTTAACATGGTGGAATAAAATTTGAAGGAAGAAGACTATGTCTTTATGCTTCTTACCAAGCTTCTGGATTCATACGACAACCTAGTGATGAATCTATTGTATGGTAAGGACACATTGAAGTTAGAAGACGCCATACCGTCACTCTTATCTAGAAAGATGTGAAAAAATATGTAGAAATCAAATAGGAGAAGGCCGTCTAATAGGGGATCAAGAAAAGGCAGGTCAAGATTCATGGTCGGCGAAAAGGGCATGCAAATCCTTGCAAGGAATATGACCGCATTAAGTGGATTGTCCGGAATGAGCTACAAGTCAGAAGACGGTGCTACAATTAGGGTGGTAGTAATGAATGAGCTAGCAAAATAGTTGTAGATGTTTTCACCATCTACACAGGTAATCACACTTGTTCTCATGATGATTGTATTCTAGATTCTAGGTGCACCATTCATATATGATCTAGGAGAGTTTATTTTAATATGTTGCATGTGATAAGGGATGGTATAGTGTTGTTGGGTGATGGGTCCACCTGTGGCCTCAAGAGAATTGGCATGGTGAAGAACAAGATATTCGATGGAGTGGTTCGTACTTTGGGTGATATAACATATCTCCCAAAGATAAAGAAAAATATATTGTCTCTTGATTGGTTGGACACCACGAGCTACAAACATTCATCAACAGGTGGAGTCATGAAAATCACAGGTGGTTCTATGAAAGGAGTGAAGTCTAGCAGATTGTATCGTCTGATTGGAGATAGTGTGTATGTTCCTAAGATCACAATGGTTAGATAGAAATTGATTGGTTTGGGAACGCATATGGTCTCTTTCGTAGTTGGTGCAGAGACATATTTTTAAGTTGTAAGCGATGGTGACAAGGTGACAGTTCTTGCGATGGGGAGGCCAAATTGAGATCCTCTATAGGGTTGATAGAGTGAGTCAGGTGGTTGGCAGTTACACATATGTATTGTCCATGTTAATCAAGTGAGGCAAAACAATGATGACTCGATGATGTGTAGCTTGTAGCTCGAATGACCAATGGTGGTTTGTAGCAATGTCGTACTGGTGCTGACATTGATGGAAAATCTTTAAGTGGCTGGGAAAGAGATCAAGGTGGAGATTATTGTAAAGGTTGACTTGTTTCCTAATATGACTAGGATTCTAGTATTGGAAATTTAGTAGCAAGCCAAACTAGGAAATAGAGGTTCTTTTAGTTATATTTAATACCTAGTCGATAAAAATTCTTTTGTTTACCCCTATGAAGGAGGTGTGGCGGCAAAAGAGAGGAGAATAAGTAGGGGGGAGTGACATAGGGCTTCTGTGGCGGTGAGAGGAGCAAGACAAGGAGAAAGAGAGAAGGGAAAAGAGAAAAGAGGGTTTTCTTCTTAGTTTTTTCTTCTTGTGTATAGTCATGGTTGAGAAGGAAGGGCTTTCGGTTGCGGTTTCAGTTTAATCATGTTGTAATCCTTGTATTTTTCTTTCTCATAGTGAAGTTTGTGTTCTTGCACATGGATGTAGGCATCTTGAGAAAACCATGTAATCTGTCAGTGTGCATCTTGTGGTTGTGTGTTTCTACTATTCCATTTTATTTGTGCTCAATTGGATCGGATTTTCCGTCAGGTCTCAATACTGCATGAAACATATTTGTAGAAATCCACATAAAGACTCTGGTAGGGATGACAGAAAGGATTATCAATGCTTCATAATTACCTTACCGAGTAGTATAGTGTTTAGTGATCAAGTCTTGAATTAGATTGGAACGTGGGAAAGGCACAGTATCAGGATATTTTGGTCATGAAAAGGTCTAATTTCCTTATTTGGTAAAATTGTTATACGAGTTTGAGGGTTATGATTCTATAGAAAGTATGTCATAGACATTTCATATACTTTATTCTTTGTCATTTTCATATATAGTGACGCTATTGATCATCTTCACTAATAATGAAAGCTCTTGATCTTCTTCACGTGCAATGAAAACTCTTGATGATATATCGTTGCACATAGATGTAGTCACCGAAGGAGCAGAAGTACGTAAATATCTTTTATTCTTTATTTTGTATTTTCTCTAATTTCTCTATTTTCTTGCCCCTCCAATGAATACTTGAAATTCCAAGGGTGGTCCCGAGTACGGCAACTATGAGGAGTGAAAATTATTAGGTTGCTAGCAAGTTTTAACCTTTTGAAAACTCAAACCTAATTTAGAAGATTAAGAGATCAACAATGAAATTCAAGCACACAAGTTAAATCTAAAGGTGCAATGCAAATAAAGAGCAAGAGTTTAAGACAGAGTACACCCGAGATTTAAAGTGGTTCGGTCCTCAAAACGCGAGGCCTACTCCACTCCACCAACAAAACCCGTTGATGGCTTCACTATGTGATCTTCTTAACTTCGGTGAAGATCAATGCCGATTACAATCCCGATCGCCTTTAACCTTGGTGGCAATCTTCACCACGGAGAGTGGGCTCTGCTTCTCCGAACACTTGCCCAATACAAGTTCTTGATAAGAAAGAAAGAACAAAAAACAATCCCTCACAAGGGTTTACAAATTATAGAAGATGTACAAATTTAGCCTAATGATCCAAATCCTAATCTTAGAGGATGAGAGGCATAAACAAGCTTTGATTCACTCTTGGGATATTCAAGTAGAGTTTTAGAGTATTAGGATTGATCATTGGGAAGGTGGGAATACCCATATATATAGAAAAACCCAAATATGACCGTTTGGTGGCATTGTGGTAATTCTGGCAAAAACACCAACGGATATAATTCTTCCCGTTATAGTGTTCTCGGAGTTCCGAGAAAAAATCTCGGAGTTCCGGGAATACAAATAGAAATTGTGAAATTTTCTACTGGACCAAATCTCAGAGCTCCGAGGATTTCTCGGAGTTCCGAGCTCGAAGCTCCGAGAAGTCTATGTTGAGCAAATTTTCACTTCTTGTTTTTGGGCTTCCAACTTTATACCAAGTTGGGATTGTACATGAGGGTTCCAAAGTGTTGGAACACCACAAGGACAATCACATTGACATTTAGGGTGTGTGTGTTATTACTTAATTTATGCCTTTGAAAATCTATCTTACGATTGGATCATATACATTCTAAGAAAGACTTCGATCTTCAATTGATTCTTCAAGTCTTCATTTGTCTTGGATCTTCGATGTCTTTGGCCTTCCGAATGTAGTTTAATGAGAGCTTCTTGGCCTCAATCCAAGCAATCTTGTCTTAACACCAATATGATCTACAACTTAGACACTCAAACACATTAGTGATCTTAAATCACTTGTGTATTGGAATCATCAAAATAAGATGGGAATGCCAAGGTGGGAACCATTGGGCTTACAATCTCCCCCTTTTTTATGATGACAAGCACAAGAGATTTTCAATAAAAGCACACATTAATTTCCTTACACTAGGTTTCTCTAGATTTCTCTCCCCCTTTGGCATCTATCAAATAGATGGGGGGTAAAAGAAAAACAAAGGGATAATATTTTCAATTTTCAAGCTCCCCCTTTTTCAAGGAAAAAGACAATCATAAAACTCCCCCTTTTGAAAAAACAAATTCAATACAAGAGGGGATATTTAAATAACTATAAAATGATATTCAATTTTAAGCAAAAAGCCCCTAATCTAAGAACATATGAAGAGAATCATATGGGGGCTTTGGGAACCCAAGATTTCTTGGTTCCACCACAATCCCTAATCTTAGATGCACATTGGAATTGGTAATGACCATTAATTCACAATAATGGCATCTAACATGAGGGTTAGATAGACTAGTCCTATCATAGATTGCATGATTAGGTCTATGACTAGTCTTCTTCAAGATTATGTCAATGATTTTGTCACCATTTAAGAATCAATGGAGACATAATCTTAACCTTTCATTTTCATTATGAAGATGTGTTATTTGATTTAAAGAATCATTAAATTCATCTTCATAAGATTTGTAAGAGCTTGTCACATTTTGAAATTGTACTAATTGGCAAGTTTTCTCAACCAAACAACCCTTAAGGGTTTCAATCTCAAGTTTAAAATTTTTAATTTTTACTTTAGCTTGAGATATGGAAGAAGATGACTCATTTTTCAAAATATTAAGTTCATTTTCCAATTTAGAAATAAATTTTTTAAGAACTTTATTTTTTGAAATTTGAGAATGCAAGGTTGAGCATAATTCATCATAAGATATTTTTTCACTATCACTACTTGATGAATTATAAGAGGGGTTAGAATTTACCTCAACTTCATGGGAGAAAGCCATGAGGCAAAGATCATCTTTATTATCTTCCCCTTTGCTTGAACTTTTACACGACGTGCTTGTAGCATCCCAACCGGCTACAAGAGCCTTGTTCTTCTTCCAATCATTCTTTCCCTTGTACTTTGAGGAAGATGACTTGAGAAGTGGACAATACGGTCTTTTGTGTCCAATCTTCTTGCAATTGTAGCATCTTAAAGCTCCCTCAACTTCACTTTCTTCTTTTTATCCTTTTTATGCTTCTTTCTCCATAAGCTTTTAAATTTCCTTAAAGCTTCTTCTTCATCACTATCCGCCTCGCTTCAGGATGATGAGTCCGCTTTCACCTTGAGTGCTAAGGATCTACTCTCTTTTTCTTTCTCTTTTGGCTTCTTCTCCTCTTGTCGGCTAGTGAGGAGCATCTCATGAGTGATAAGAGATCCTACAAGCTCCTCCATGGTTAGCGTCTTGAGATTCTTTGATTCTTGGATGGTTGTGACTTTTGGATCCCAATAAGGAGGAAGAGACCTAAGCAACTTACTCACAAGCTCATCAGTAGGATAAGATTTACCAAGATTTGCTAATTCATTAGAAATTTTAGAAAATCGGGTATACATATCGGAAATACTTTCGTTTTGATCCATTCTAAACATTTCATATTTGTTCTTTAACAAGTTTATTTTGGAATCTTTGACTTGTGATGTTCCCTCATGGGTAACGGCAAGTGTATCCCAAATAAGCTTGGCGGAATAAAAAAGATCAATTCTATTAAACTCCTCCGTTGATAAGGCGCAAAACAAAGAGTTTATAGCTTTGTAATTTAAATTTACATGCCTTTTATCTTCAACATTCCATTCTTCAAATGGCTTGGAAGGCAAAATGTATCTATTTTCAACAATATGCCAAAGTTCCACATCTATCGAAAGAAGATAGATGCGCATCCTTGTCTTCCAATGTCCATAGTTGGACCCATTAAAGAAAGGAGGTCTAGTTGTGGAATGGCCTTCCGGAAGTCCGGTTCCATTTATATTTGCCATTTCACAAATAGAAAGTTGCCAAAGATCTTATGATCTGTCCCTTGTTTGAAATTTTTTAAAGAAAAATTTACCAAAGATTTTAAGACAAGAAAATCCTTTAAGAGCCAAGGCTCTAATACCAAGTGAAATTCCAAGGGTGGTCCCGAGTACGGCAACTATGAGGAGTGAAAATTATTAGGTTGCTAGCAAGTTTTAACCTTTTGAAAAGTCAAACCTAATTTAGAAGATTAAGAGATCAACAATGAAATTCAAGCACACAAGTTAAATCTAAAGGTGCAATGCAAATAAAGAGCAAGAGTTTAAGAGAGAGTGGACCCGAGATTTAAAGTGGTTCGGTCCTCAAAACGCGAGGCCTACTCCACTCCACCAACAAAACCCGTTGATGGCTTCACTATGTGATCTTCTTAACTTCGACGAAGATCAATGCCGATTACAATCCCGATCGCCTTTAACCTTGGTGGCAATCTTCACGACGGAGAGTGGGCTCTGCTTCTCCGAACACTCGCCCAATAGAAGTTCTTGATAAGAAAGAAAGAACAAAAAACAATCCCTCACAAGGGTTTACAAATTGTAGAAGATGTACAAATTTAGCCTAATGATCCAAATCCTAATCTTAGAGGATGAGAGGCATAAACAAGCTTTGATTCACTCTTGGGATATTCAAGTAGAGTTTTAGAGTGTTAGGATTGATCATTGGGAAGGTGGGAATACCCATATATATAGAAAACCCAAATATGACCGTTTGGTGGCATAGTGGTAATTCTGGCAAAAACACCAACCGATATAATTCTTCCCGTTATAGTCTTCTCGGAGTTCTGAGAGATTTTCTCGGAGTTCCGAGAAAAAATCTCGGAGTTCCGGGAATACAAACAGAAATTGTGAAATTTTCTACTGGACCAAATCTCGGAGCTCCGAGGATTTCTCGGAGTTCCGAGCTCGGAGCTCCGAGAAGCCTATGTTGAGCAAATTTTCACTTCTTGTTTTTGGGCTTCCAACTTTACACCAAGTTGGGATTGTACATGAGGGTTCCAAAGTGTTGGAACATCACAAGGACAATCACATTGACATTTAGGGTGTGTGTGTTATTACTTAATTTATGCCTTTGAAAATCTATCCTAGGATTGGATCATATACATTCTAAGAAAGACTTCGATCTTTAATTGATTCTTCAAGTCTTTATTTGTCTTGGATCTTCGATGTCTTTGGTCTTCCAAATGTAGTTTAATGAGAGCTTCTTGGCCTCAATCCAAGCAATCTTGTCTTAACACCAATATGATCTACAACTTAGACATTCAAATACATTAGTGATCTTAAATCACTTGTGTATTGGAATCATCAAAATAAGATGGGAATGCCAAGGTGGGAACCATTGGGCTTACAATACTAAATCGATAGTTTTTACATACTGGTATTAGATCTTTGACTAGGTTTTGAGATGGCCTTGAAAGTTTCTAGTGCGAGGTTTGTAGAATTTTGACATCTAGAACAATTAGTTTTAAGATTTGTTGATCTAGTAGGGTTTACAAAAGACACTAGATGATAGGGCTGCACAAATAACCGGCTAAACCGATAAACCGAACCGAACCGGACCTATCGGTTTGGTTTTTCTAGCCATTGGTTCGGTCGCGATTATGAATTTTACTAAACCGACGGGATCGGTTCAGTTTACGGTTTTTTATTTTTAATTCAAAAAACCGAACTGAACCGATGGCATTTTTGCCATTTGGGATATAGTTTATAAAGCGATGTAAATCGACAGGCCATATTGCCATCTATACTTATTTTGGGTGTCCCAAGTAAAGAAAAGGGGCGGATAATATATCACTTCCCTTTAGATTTACGGGAATATGCCAATACGGGTTACTTTTTGGCTTTTGAGCAAAAAAACCCTAGCTGACTTCTCTTCTTGTTCTCGACTTCTCCCAGAGTTTTTTTCACTCCTCGAACTTTGACTATTCTTCTCGCTGAGTTTTTTTTCCCTCCCAAAAAACCCTCTACAAGTTATTGCCGAACAAGAAGAAGAAGAAGAATAAGATTGGACACTCATTTTACTTTATTAATCCTCATCAAACACTCAAACAATGAAATAAACACATTTCTCTTCATTTTGATTATTTTTTTCAGGCTATTTCTCTTCATTTTGGTTTGGTTTTCTATTTCAATTATGGTTTTATGGTTTCATTCGGTTTTGGTTAGGGTTCTTCCATTATCTCACTAGGTTTTGGTTTATTAGGGTTTCATTCAGGGGGTGTCAAAAGCCTCTTATTTGTAAGTGTATCATGCTACTTAGTTTTATGGACCTCTTTCCAACTCTCTTAATGCTGTACTGGTAGGACTACTAGTCTGCAATGTGATCCGTTAATTTTGAAGCGAAAAACGGATAAACTGTGAACCAAGCCAAACCAAACCGGTCAAAATTGGTTTGGTTTGGTTCAGTTATACCCCCCATCGGTTCGGTTATAGTATGGATTTTTTCCAAACTAATGGGATCGGTTCTGTTCAAGAAATCACCGTAAACCGAACCGGACCGAACCATGTGCAGCCTTACTAAACGGTAAGGAAAGTTGAAGAAGCCTATTGACATGTTAAAGGATGAAGAAGAAGATAAAGATTTAAGAGTTGTGAGTGCAGTTTTCTACAGGTGATGTGTTATATAATAACATAAAAAACTAAGAGTATGCAAAGAGGCTATAGATGCATCTTGAAGGCCTCTACATGACTAATAACTCACAGATCAATTATATCTCAGGCAACAATTGCTATTCTACAGATGGAAGAACTTTTCTCAGTCTATAGCTATAGTTGAAGAAAAAAAAGAGCAATTGTAAACACAAAGATAAAGACTATAAACATACTTATACATCAATTATAACATAGAATAATCTTGACGATGTTGAAGTAATCCTTTCTGTAACCACGGCTAGGTTACAACTGATTATTGATCTTAGAATGTGCGAGTTCTTTATTTTTGTTTGTGCTATCCTAATAGGGATCAATTTGCCACTTAAAAGACAATTAATTATGGCATCATCTTGATTGGGAATAACATATTTTGTAATTCTTTTTGTTTAGAAATAGAAAAAATTGGGATTACCATTGAGATGGTGAGCATGTCGAATGATGTTTGACATGTCCAAAATGTGAAGATGAATCTCATCTCTTTGGTACCACTCCAGGATACAATGACTTCGCTCAAGGGGGTGTACACTCACGCTACCGGGATAGCTTGTGAACATGACTTACGCAGCCTTGATCAGAAATCTCAGGAAGAACAGAAGAACAATTGAGGAAAACCGATATCCATTTTGAATACCCTTTTTGTTTCTGCACCGTCTATTTAAAGAAGTTTCACAGACACCTTAAAGAGTGGACACAATCAATCAAGGTAAAGTTGCAATCACGCAGATGTTAAAATCGCATTGAAACCTGTTAAAAATCAAAATGAAAATCATAGACTATTTACGGTGGAAAACTCAATATTAATGGAGGTAAATCAAATCACCCTTTACTTACACACTTGCCACGGGAAACATGAGATTAAGAGTGACAAATTAAAATACATTTTATTCACACGCCGTTATGTGGAACAATTATAATGGTAAACAATAAAACTGATGACTTAAAGCTTGCTGTTAACGACACAGCACTGCACGGATTGGCTTGGTGTGTGCGTGTGGGAGCTTGTTTTTTCCCTCGCGTGTAGGACGACAGAGGATCACCACATCGGGTTCTCAAGGGAGTGTTTATTTGATCTGCGTTACTTGCGGACTCAGGACCGAAATCCTAACTTTGCAAGAATGAGAAACTAAGAGTCGCTACCTAGGTCAGGGTCTAGGACCCGTGCCTGTTCTTCCAAGGAAATGAGTAATGAAACTCGAATTTCGTTGGAAGAACAGTAACCAAAGGGGCTCTTTTGCTCTGGGCCTAGAACCTTATATTTTGCTCTGTTTGTTTAAAGCATGATCCTTACAGATATCTGGGTAAGGATTATGGTTACAATAGGAGAATATTTGGGTAAGGATTATGGTTACAATCGGGGAAGGTGTTAGGCACCCCTCTTGCCCGGACGAATCTAGTCTCTTCACTTAGATTGGCATTTTTTGAAGAATTTAAACCAGGATAACTTATCTTTTTATCCTTTATTTAGGTTATGCTTAATTCCAAGATGTAAATAAAGATGAATTTACGAAAAGATAGAAAATAAGCGGTATTTATCCTGATCGATGTCGCAAGTTGTATACGGATCTCGGAAGATCTCGCAACTACTCACGATCAGGTTAAATTAAATCAAACGGAAAAAGACAGTGCAGAAAGAAAGGTAGAGGGATTTATATCATAAGTTCTGAGGGCAACGTGAGCCGGAGAACTTACGATGTCACCACCTCGTACCTTACTTTGTAAAGTAAATTGCAGAAAGTAAAAGAAAGGTAGAGGGATTTATATCATAAGTTCTGGGGGCAACGTGAGCCGAAGATTTTATGATGTCACCACCTCGTACCTTACTTTGTAAAGAAAATTGCAGAAAGTAAAAGAAACGTATAGGGATTTATATCATAAGTTCTGGGGGCAACGTGAGGCGGAGATCTTATGATGTCACCACCTCGTACCTTGCTTTGTAAAGGAAATTACATAAAGCTTGGTAAACAAATGTAAATTTACCGAAACCTAAAGAGAAATAGGTAGACTAGCTGCACTTTTCTGAAAAGAGAGGATTCCGAGATTGCGGAGATGTTGGCGGCGTAACGGTGCTGTTTTGACGAAGAGACTTCGGGTTTGCCGAGATTTTGGTAGAACAACGGTACTATTTAGATAATAGGGCCTTGGGTTCTCCAAAATTCAGCAGTGCAATGGCCCTGTGTTGGCGAAGGGGCTTCGGGTTTGCCGAGATTTCGGCAGAACAACGGCGCTATTATTGAAAAATTGCTCGTGGTTCTGCAAAATTCGACAGAACAATGGTGCTATTTGAAGGATGTCCTCCGAACCTTCGGAATTTCGGCAGAATGCCGACGCTCGGTGTGAGTTACCTAGAGTTTCTCTACTTTCTCTCTTCTAGAAATAAAGTAAACTATGGTTTTTTTTCTGGAATTTTTGTAGGGGTTCGGTGTATATGAGAAGAGGGTGTGAAATAACCACAAAAGGGGAGAGAGAAAGAAAGAAAAGATCAACAAAAAAAGTCTCTTTCAAAGCCTTACCCCCTCCTCTATTTATAGTTTCGGGGGGGGGGGGGTATGCCTGGTCATTTCCCCCCAATTTCGATGGGGGCGAAATTGGGAGTCCAATTTCGTCCCAAACGAAATTGGTAATGTCATCCAGATGATGTCATGTAGAATACATCATTCCTGATCATTCGTCTCTTATGTTTTTCATCTTTGAATGTCCATATCTTTTCCATTTGGATTCACACGCGGTTAGGTCAGTTGGATTCCTCGTTTCGAGGAGTTTCCAATGAATCTAATATTGCTTGCTTTCGGAAAACAAAGTGTCCTTTGTGTGAAAACAAAAGTTTTCGACTCAAAGTTAACTTACCGATTAAAATTATGTATGCAAACGGGCTTACCAGTTTATGCTGTAAAAGGCAGGTGCAGTGTAAAACAATCTTTCAGCTCTCCAAAAAGGCAGGTGCTGTGTAAAAACAGGCTTTCCGCTGGTTTAAAACACCTTTTGAAAATCATATTCTTCTGAAAAACATTTTAAAGAGAGATTGAGAGAAACAAAACTGGTGCTCCGGGACTCGTCATAAGGTTCTTCCTCACGACACCTATCATTAGTACTGCCTTGACAAAATTGCGTGTCTACAGATGCCCCTCTTTGGTAGAGGGTGCAAGGCACCTGAATGCCAAAGTAAGGAGACAAGAAAATTTTGTGACTGGAGACTAATGATAGGTTTGCAAGATTCACATTGGATCCTAAGGCGTGCAGCCCTCACCGAGGAATCTTACTATCAGGTCATCAAGTGAAAACCTCTCGCCAACGGTTTTTGGGGTTTTGAAAATATGACTGG
Source organism: Tasmannia lanceolata (assembly GCF_043159265.1). NCBI lineage: Eukaryota > Viridiplantae > Streptophyta > Magnoliopsida > Canellales > Winteraceae > Tasmannia > Tasmannia lanceolata. The sequence continues at coordinate 26,021,436 of NW_027518684.1, read as the reverse complement.
TTGTGATATAATAAATAACCATAAGTGCACGGATCCCGTGTAGATATGGGTCAAACTCAAGGAAGAGAGGTTATGAATTTAATTCTTATATTTAGGCAAAGTGAACCAATATTCGAATGATTTCTATTAATTACCTATCTAATCTGATTAGAAAACCAAATTCTAAATGCCTAAATTAATTAGAAAATTCGATTAAAAATAAACTACTCTAAAGTGAATTGCAAATTAATTGCAAAAGTAATTGGAAATTGATTTGAAACCTTAATTCGATTAAAAGATTACTTAGGGTAAGAATCCATCATGGGTTTAGATTGGATAATTAATTAAATCAATTTTTATATTGAACTATATATCTAATAAATCTGATCAATGGGAAATAAGATCGATGGATGTCATTGCCCATGAGTAATTTATCAAACATACTATCCAATAATAAAGATTATATAAGTTTTTATAATATTTCATCAACAATTACGCATACGAAAGGATAAAATCCAATGGCATGAATAATTGGGAATCCAATATTATAAAACCCTCTATATGATGTTATTTCACACCATTGAATTTAATTATTGATCTTTCTACTTCCCCATGGCTTCATCTAAACCCTAAGTAGATGGGGTTTAGCTATACATGGAGAAAGGGAAAACAACAAAGAAAATAAAGAAAAATAATGTCTTCTAAAAACTTGAAAAGGAAAAAGAAATAAAAATAACTCTTCTTTAATTGGAATTATAACAAGACTACATTGAGTTGGAATTGAAAATAAAGAGAAAAATAAGAAAAACTTATTCTTTTTCTCCTCCTTTCAATAGTTGAATCCTTGTTCGGCTTCAAATCTTGATGTCGCCTTGGATTGAATCTTGAACGGTTGGATCAAGCCTCTTGATGGAAGATGAGAGCGGGTTTGATGAGATGAAAAAGCACGTGAAAAAAACAAGAGAAAATATTGGACGAAAAATTGGGAGGGAGAATAAAGTGTTGGACGAAACTAGAAGGGAGAAATAATTGGACAAAAAATTGGCGAGATACAAAGAGGGAACGAAATTTTTAGGAGGGGAGAGAGAATAAAAGAAACGTAAATTAAAGATGGAAGAAAAAGTTGGACGAAAATTAGGAGAGAAAGAGTTATATAGGATTTGGGTGAGAAGGGTTGCCAAATTAATAGATGGAAAAAGATGTAGGGATGAGATTAAAAGCTAAGCTTAGGAAACAAATGAAATGACAAGATTAAGGCTTGAATAAGATTTCTATATCTCTTCTAAAAAAACGTCTAATATTTCGCACAAGGCTACTTTCTAAAAATTGAGAGTGTATTCCAAAAGAAAACATGGGTTACTTTCCTATTTTTTCTCTTTCCAAAGTTGTCTCTTGTACAAAACCTTCAATTATATTTGCAAGCAACTTTCTAAATGTTAGAAAGAAAATAATGAAAAGTTTCCAAGTTAAGGGATATGTGCATGTGATGAAGGGAAATTTCCACCGAAATAGGAAAGAGAGACAAATTAGGAAATGTGAGGTAAAAAGGAAATTGCTAAATTGTTGGTTTATGGGAGACGAAAACATAAAGGGATGAGAAAGAGATACGGTCATTGGGAGAATTGCTATTTTGGTGGGGAATGAGGGGACGAAATAGGAAGTGGGAAGAGAGAGAGAGAGGGAGAGACGAAATAGGGATGGACAAAATAGAGATGGGCCCACTTTCCAATTTCGTGTAATAATAAAAAAAACGTCCAAGGGAGAGAGCTAAAATGTTGGAAAGTTCTCCCTATTTTTTCTCTTGCTCATTTTGTGAAACAACCAAGTTGTCCCCACCTTTTGAATGAATTGCAACAATGCCACAATTATTTGCAAATAGCTAATCTACCCCTCCATGCAATAAACATGAACAATTATATTCACCTCCCTTCATATCAGTTCCAAGGATTGATCCAAGCCATCCATTTGACAGTCCATCATGTAAATTAATTGCACCACTAAACCATTACAACGAGATGATCCGAACCGTTGAATTAATGGGCTGATGCGTGAATTTCAACTTTACCAATGTTGCACCTCTTGAATCATTTTTGTGGGCCGATCTTAACCATCTAATCGATGGGTCAAAATACATATTGGTTGCACTCCACAATTTATTTCCCAATGCTTATCCGAACCAACCAATTGGTGGGGCATAAGATGATCTTATCCCTCCAAATGATGGAAAATTCTTTAATCTTCAATATTCTTTGCTCAATTTTTCATGAAAATTCAAGAATAACCCTGAAACACCAAAAAACAGACAAAATACCTTAGTAGTACCGCCCTAAATATAAAATATGCATGTTTTTCCTACCTACAATTCACATATAAATGTGCTCATCAACGACCGTTAGAACGAGTCTTGGGGGGATGTCGCTACTAACAGCTAGGAGGGTCATCGGAAGTCAAGTTTGGGGCCTGACTTTGGGAGGGACCTCGAGGGATGTCGTTTTGACATCCAGTGCTGTCACTGGTAAATGAGATGCCAAAATGGCATTGGGTACGACAAATCGTACACAAGACTTGACATGAATAGAGCAGATGTATGTTTGTCACTTGCTCTTTGTTTTGGGTAAATGACTTGATTGGATGCAGTACCGCATACAAACAGATTTACTCATGTTACGCCTGAACATTGACTTGGTTGTGAATGAACCAAAATATCGGGACTTCGCTGGTGAGCGAGTGAGTCAGGGCTAATGGAATTGACTAAGTGAGCGAGTAAGCCTATGTTGATGAAGGATTGGCCTGGCAAGTGAATGAGCAAGGGCAAATGGAATCGATGAAGCAAGCGAGTGAGCTTGGGTCGATCAGGGATTGGCTTGGCGTGTGAGTGTGTCAGGGCCAATGGATTCGACTAGGCGAGCGAGTGAGCCTGGGTCTATCAGGGATTGGCCTGGCAAGCGGGTGAGACAGGGCAAATGGAATCGACCAGGCAAGCGCGTGAGCCTATGTCAATCAGTGATTGGCTTGGATGCGAGTGTGCTTAGAGCCAATGGAATTTGACTAGACAAGCGAGTGAGCCTATGTCAATAGGGGATTGGCCTGGTGAGCGAATGAGCTAGGGTCAATGGAGTCAACCAGGTGAACAAGTGAGCCTGGATCGATCGGGGATTGGCTTGGCGTGCGAGTGTGCCTAGAGCCAACAGAATCGAATAGGCGAGCAAGTGAGCCTATGTCGGTCGGAGATTGGCCTGGCGAGCGAGTGAACGAGGGCCAATGGAGTTGACCAGGCGAGCAAGTGAGCCTGGGTCGCTCAGGGATTGGCTTGGCGTGTGAGTGTGCCTAGAGCCAATGGAATCAAATAGGTGAGGGAGTGAGACTAAGTCGATAGCGGATATGCCTGGCGAGCGAATGAGCCAGGGCGATTGGAGTCGACCAGGCGAGCGAGTGAGCCTGGGTCGATCAGGGATTTGGCTTGGCAAGCGAGTGTCCCTAGAGCCAATGGAATCGAACATGCGAGCGAGTGAGCCTATGTCGGTCGGGGATTGGCCTGGCGAGCAAGTGAGCGAGGGCCAATGGAGTCGACCAAGCGAGCGAGTGAGCTTGGGTCGATCAGGGATTGACTTGGCGTGGGAGTGTACCTAGAGCCAATGGAATCGAACAGGCGAGCGAGTAAGCCTATGTCGATCAGGGATTGGCTAGGCATGCGAGTGTGTCTAGAGCCAATCAAATCGAACAGGCGAGCGAGTTAGCCTACGTCTATAGGGGATTGGCCTGGCGAACGAATGTGCCAGGGCCAATCTAAACTGACTGGATTGAATCTGATAAGGATCTTGGTGTGACAAGTTAATAGATTCCTCCAGGGATTGATCGCCTTTCATTTGCATTTGTTCGTGTTGTTGTTTGTTTTGAAATAAAGTGCATTTTATGTAAATGGTCGCCATCCTAGGTGAGTATTTATACAAAATGCCCCTAGTTTAATTCTTTTGACAACTTTATTTGAGCATTTTGCATTGTTAGTGACAGCTAACAATGCAAAATGCCCCTAGTGTGGTTTCCTTAACAATTTGATCATACATTTTGTATTATTAGTCATACTTCCATGGTTAATAATACAAAATGCTCCTAGTGTATATATTCCCATAGACAAGAGAAAGTTGATACAAGGTAAGAAATAAGAGTGCAATTTCATTGCAACAACAAGAGGGTTCTTTCTGAGCGCTCCTGATCCTCAGGTTACATCTTTCTGAACATTCTTCTTTTATACGCGAGGTACTGAGCTGCATCCTGATTTCTTCTAATCGAGGAGAGATTCGATGTGTCTTTCCTTCAATGTATGATTACCTTTGCTGGTTAATGGCTTTGCTGGTGAAAGGCTAATCTTTTCTCTGACTTTCTCTAGGAGAGTTTAGAAGAAAGGTAGAAGACTCGACTCCTACTGAAACAAAAGCTTTCAATTTATTTTAGGTAGGTCGAACCTTAGACGATGAGTTTAGATGTATTTGTTCATGCGCAATGTTCCCTGCCCCCTGTTTTTCAATCATGGTCCTAAGACCCTTTAGATTGTTCGAGTTTTAACGAATTTCGTTATTAGACCAAAGAGTTCTTCGCCCTGTATTTTTTGAAGACATGCTTTGTCAACAACCAAGTTGCCTTTTGAACTTGGCGGACCATTTTGTCCTGATTTTTTGTAGAAACGAATCTTTGAGGTTTTTCATTTTCACGGGCACAATGACCCTAAATTTTGCCTAAGCCGCCTTTTAAGGTTTTTGACTAAGTGGGTCTTCAGATGTTCTTGTTCTCAATATTGGGAAGACTTGCTTGTGAAGTCTTGAAGACTTGGGGTTGCTTTGCAGAACATGACCGAACCTGAATTGACCAGGCTGCCTACGTACCCCAAAGAAGGTTGGGATCAGGTCCACGTTATTGAGGCTTTTATGTGGGGGAAAGGGTCGAATGGGATAACACAAAGGATTCTGTTGGTGATGAACACATTTATTTGTGAATGGTAGTGGTAGGATGCATGCATATTTTATGTTTCAAGCGGTGCTACTAAGGTATTTTTGTTGTTTTTGTTGTTTCAGGATTTTTATTGAAATTATGAAGGAAATTGAGCTTAACATAAGAAAATAGTGAAGAAATGACCAATTGCCATGAGAATCCAAAGTTCCAAGATGTCTTAGTTGGCCGAATTGGCATGATGCTTTAGTAGGATCAAATTGATAATGCCACACCCCCTTATTTTGCTTTGAAAGATGAAATTTCAAGGATGGATGATGAAAAACAAGAGAAGAGAAAGGATTTTAATTTCAATGGTTGAGATTGAAATGATCAAGAGAGGAGAAGGGAATTATTAGTTGTTTATGTGCATTACAAAGGAAGGATAGATTTGCCATTTGCGAAAGTATATGGCATTGTTGCAATTCATTCGAAAGATAGGGACAATTTGGTCCTTTCATGCACATATTCCTCAACTTGGAAACTTTCCATTATTTTTCTACCATTTATAAAGTTGCTTGACAAAATAATTAGAAGGTTTAGACAAACCTTTGGAAAGAAAAAAAATAGGAAAGCAACCTATGTGTTTTTTTAGAAGAGATATAGAAAGCCCATTCACGCCTTAATCTTGTCCTTTCATTTGTTTCCTAAGATTAGCTTTTTACTCCACCTTACATCTTTCTCAATCACTTAATTTAGCAACCAATTCTCACCCAAAATCTATATATCAATCTCTCTTGAACTGTCTCCCATCTTCTTGAATTTTTAGTCTCGTCTCGTCTCGTCGCGTCTTCAGCAGTTTTTTTAATTTTTTTTTAAAACTTCAACGGACCATAACTTCTTCGTTTTAGCTCCGATTCGCGCGTGGTCGGATCCGTTGGACTCGTATCGACGAGAGGAATCCGATAAAGGCTTGAAGGAGGACAATGATTCAACCATTGAAGGAGAAAAAGAATAAGTTTTTCTTATTTTGCTCTCTATTTTAAATTACAATTTGATATATTTTTGCTTTCAATTTCAATTAAAGAAGAGTTCTATTTGTTTTCTTTTTCCTTCTCAAGTTCTTAATGGCAATTCTCTTCTTTCTACTTTTTATTTTTGTTTCTTTGACTTTCTTCATGAGTAACTAAATCCTATATACTTAGGGTTTAGATGAAACCATGGGGAGGGAGAAAGGTTTTTCATTAAATTTAATGGTATGGAATTAATAGTTTATAATTGTTGCATACCAATTATTTATGCCATTGGCTTTCCCCTTTCGTATGAGTGATTGTTATGAACATTATAAATATTTATATAGCCTTTAAAATTGGAGTGTGTCTTTGATAAATTACTCATGGGCAATGACATCCATTGATCTTATTTCCCATAGACTAATTATCAAATATACAATTCAATACACAAAAATTATTTTAATTAATCTAATCCAAGCCCATGGTGGATTCTAACCCTAAGTACTCTTTTATTTTGAATTAAGGTTTTTACAATATTCCAAATTACTTTTGCAATTTTTCAATTTACTTAAGCCCTTAGAATTTTGGTTTTCTAATTAAATTAGATAAGTAGTTAAAAGAGATCATTAGAACCTTGGTACACTTTGCCTAAATTAGGATTTTAAATCAAAAAGATCTTAGTTAAATTTGATTCTTAGATTGATTAGAATATACGCTTATATATAGTGTTGGCTCCGAGGTCAAGTCCACGAAAATCCTGAGTCCATTCCAGGCAACATTATATCATAGCTAGTATTCTAATCGGTACAAGAATAGGATTGACAACTAGATTTCTCTTCCCTGAGTTCGACCCATATTTACACGATCCGTGCACTTGCGGTTCTTTAATATCTCTAACAAGTTTTGGCACCGTTGCCGGGGAAGAGAGTTGCATTAGAATCTTAATTATTCGAAGTGTTAGATTAGTAGTTATTTTTAGTTTAGTTATATTTTTGGTTTCTTGCCTATCCATCTCTCTTACTTGGTTTTCTTGTGTTTATGACCGTAGGTTGGGTGCGGAACTCGGCCAATCGACTAGAAAGAGCAAACCGGTTAGAGACGGCGGAAGACATCGCACCAAATTCAAATCAAGTAGTCATGGTGGAAGAACAAGAGCCACCCAAGAGTTTGCGGGATCACTTCTATCCGGCCCGAACCGCGCAACCTTCTTGCATTAGATTGCCGATTGCGCAGGGTAATAATTTTGACCTAAAATCGCAATTTATCTCTTTGCTTTCTCATTTTCATGGCCTCCCTTCGAAGGATGCTTATTTATTTTTGATTGAGTTTGAAGATGTATGTGCTTTGATTAAGTTGCAACAACTTACCGATGATGCGGTAAAGTTGCGGTTTATTACGTTTTCACTCAAGGATGGAGCCAAAAAGTGGCTCTATGGCTTACCAACGAACTCCATCACCACTTGGGAGGAGTTCACCGTCGCTTTCCTAAAATAGTTTTTTCCATTACATAAAACTAATAAGCTTAGGAATGATATTTTACAATTCAAACAAAATCCATTAGAGTCATTTTCTAAGTTTATGGAGAGGTTCAAAGACCTACTCCAAGAGTGTCCTCACCATGGAATTGATTTGTGGCACTTATGCCCAATTGTTTATGAGGGCATAGATTACCAAACAAAGCAACTTCTTGAGTCCATGTGTCCTAACGGTTTTACATCTTTCACGGATGAGGCCGCGGCATGGAACTTCTTACTTGATTTGGCGGAAAAAACAAGAGAGTGGAAATTCACTCAAGACAATGAGAGAGCCACTTCAAGTAAGGGATTTCTAATAGAGGGTACGTGGCAAAAGAGGCCCACCTTGATAGCTTAATCAAAAGGCTAGAAGCAATAGTTGTTAAAGGACCTTCACAAGTCAATCAAATTGCACATAGTGTTCCTATGTGTAGTTGGTGTCAAGCCACAGACCATGTCATGGAAGAGTGCCCAACTCTTGCTAAATTTGGTAATTCTAAGGAGAATGTAAGTGCTTTGTATTCTAATAATCCTTATTCTAGCACTTATAATCCGGGATGGAGAAATCATCCCAACTTTTCATGGAGTCAAGGTGGACCATCTAATTTCCAAGGCCAAGGCCAATTCGGCCAACCTAGGTCCACCTTCCCTCCCACTTTTGTTCTGCCATCCCCTTCCCCTCCTACTTTTCAAAACCCCATGATTAATAATGTTTCAAATCAGCAACTGCCGGGTTTTCAAAAACAAGGAGAGTCGGCACGCATAGCTTCCTTAGAAAAAAGCATAGAACTTCTCACTAGCACTTTCATGACAAGCCAACACAACATGGAGAAGCAAATCTCCCAACTTGCCATGGCGTTGCATGAGAGGGAAAAGGGGAAGAAGCCAAGTCAACCCGTTCCTAATCCAAGGAACTTGAATATGAATGTGAATCAACATGTACCGCCAAATCAGTTGAATGCCATTCAACCAATTTTGCCGCTGCAAGAGCCCTCCAACGAATGTAATGCCGTATATGCTTTAAGGAGTGGTAGAGATTACCACAAGGAGGAGGTCAGATCTGAACCTTCTATAGATATACAAGATACATCCAAAGAGGTAAGAAAAGACTCCCCTCCAGCAGGCTCGATTGCGGAACCCAAACAGGTAAGTGAAGAGTAGGCTGTTTCTCCACCTGAAAATGAGTATGTGCTTAAAGCTCCTTTTCCAAGGAGACTTGCTAATAATAAGAAGGTGGATGCCATGGATAAAATTTTAAATGTGTTTAAACACGTGCAAATTAACATTTTTTTATTAGATGCGATTTCTCAGGTTCCTACTTATGCCAAAGTGTTGAAAGATTTGTGCACACAAAAGCGCACAACTAATGTGCCCAAGAAAGCTTTCTTGGCCGCAAATATAAGTTCCATCTTGTCTCAACAAATGGTGGCTAAGTATAAGGATCCAGGATGTCCTACTATTTCTTGCACTATTGGTAACACAAATATTGAACATGCTCTTTTGGATTTGGGTGCAAGTGTAAATCTCTTGCCTTTTTCTGTATTTAAGCAACTAGGATTAGGAGACCTCAAACCAACCACCATCACTCTTCAATTGGCGGATAGATCAATTAAAACACCCAAAGGGATGGTTGAGGATGTGTTAGTTAAAGTAGGTAATTTTTTATTTCCCGTAGAATTTTTTGTGTTAGATACCGAGTCTGTTGCTAATATCAAGGATCAAATTCCTATCATCATTGGTAGGCCGTTCCTTGCCACTAGCAATGCTCTAATTAATTGTAGAAATGGATTAATGAAATTGTCTTTTGGAAACACATTGGTTGATTTTAATGTCTTTAGATTGGGTAAGCAACCAAATTTTCATGAAGAAATCAATATGTTGCATTCCTTTCCTGATAATATTGTTTCTAACTTTGAAATTGATTTTGATGCAGGATACCAAGAATGCTTGGATGCACTAGGAGATGATGGAGGAGATGACTTCTTTTCTAAAGCTTTTGCCATTCAAAATGTGGAGCCGTTGGACCACTCGTAACATCTCTCCCAAAGACATCAATCGAAGAAGCGCCACAATTGGAGTTGAAGCCCTTGCCTTCTCATTTACGTTATGCATTTTTGGGTGATAATTGTACTTTGCCTGTAATAATTGCTGCGGACCTAACCTCCCCTCAAGAGGAGGAACTCATTAAATTGCTAAAAGATAACAAGGAAGCCATAGGTTGGACATGGCCGACATCAAAGGAATTAGCCCTTCGATTGTGCAACATCACATCCATCTCGTTGAGGGTGCCATACCTTCAAGGGAACATCAAAGAAGGGCTAATCCTTTGATGAAAGAAGCCATCTAAAAAGAGATTTTAAAATGGTTAGATAATGAGATCATTTATCCCATTTCGGATAGCCAATGGGTGAGTCTCGTCCAAGTAGTGCCTAAGAAGTCGGGAGTCACGGTTATACAATCCGCCACCAATGAGCTTATTCCAACTCGCATTCAAACGGGGTGGCAGGTTTGTATTGACTATCGAAAGCTTAATGCTGCTACTTGGAAGGATCACTTTCCTTTGCCTTTTATTGATCAAATGTTAGAAAGGTTAGCGGGTCATGAGTATTATTGCTTTCTTGATGGATATTCCGGTTACAACCAAATTCCCATAGCTCCTAAAGATCAAGAGAAAATGACATTCACATGCCCCTTTGGAACGTTTGCTTATAGACGCATGCCTTTTGGGTTATGCAATGCACCGGCAACTTTCCAAAGATGCATGATGAGTATCTTTTCTGACATGGTGGAGACCTTCTTAGAGGTTTTTATGGATGATTTTTCTATTCATGGCTCCACCTATGCCAAATGTTTACATCACTTAAAATTGGTCTTAGAAAGGAGTAGAGAAAAGAACCTTGTCCTCAATTGGGAAAAGTGTCATTTTATGGTAAAAGAAGGCATCGTTCTAGGACATGTGATTTCTAAAGAGGGAATTAAGGTTGATAAAGCCAAGGTGGATCTCATTGTCCATCTTCCACCGCCCAAAAGTGTGAAGGATATTCGATCATTTTTGGGCCATGCGGGCTTTTACCGGCGTTTTATAAAAGATTTTTCTAAAAATGCTAGGCCTCTAACCAACTTGTTAGCAAAAGATAAAAAAATTGAGTTTTTCAAAGAATGCTTCGATTCTTTTGAGTGTTTAAAAAGGGAGTTAACTACGGCTCCCATCATTCAAGCACCCAATTGGACTGAACCGTTTGAAATTATGTGTGATGCTTCCGATTTTGCAATAGGAGCCGTGTTGGGTCAAAGATTCAATAAATTACCGAATGTAATCTATTATGCAAGTAGGACTCTCAATGATGCACAACTCAATTACACCACTACGGAAAAAGAATTCTTAGCGGTTGTGTTTGCATTAGAGAAGTTTCGGTCCTACTTGATTGGATCGCATGTGATAATTTATACCGACCATTCGGCAATCAAGTATCTTGTTGGAAAGAAGGATGCTAAAGCTCGCTTCATTAGGTTTGTTTTACTTCTTCAAGAGTTTGATTTGGAGATTAGAGATAAAAAGGGTACGGAAAAATTGGTTGCCGATCACTTGTCTAGACTTCCTAATGCAAAGAATGACGAAGGTCCAATTAATGAAAACTTCCCTGATGAGTAATTGTTTGTTATTTTTAGTGAGCCATGGTATGCGGATATTGTGAATTACTTGGTTACAGGTGCTACACCGGATCATTGGTCCAACCAAGACAAATACCGGTTTCACTCATAGGTAAAGTATTTCTTTTGGGATGACCCCTATTTGTTCAAAACTTGTTCGGATCAGATTGTCCGACGATGTGTGCCCGATCATGAGCACCAATCGATTCTATCTTTTTGCCATGATCAAGCCTGTGGTGGCCACTTTAGTGCAAAGAAAACCACGCACAAAGTTTTACAATATGGTTTATATTGGCCAAGTATTTTTAGGAATGCTTTTGATTTTTGTAAGGCATGTAGATCTTGTCAATCGTTAGGAAAAGTTACAAAGCGAAATATGATGCCCCTCAACCCGATCTTAGTGGTAGAAATCTTCGATGTGTGGGGTATTAATTTTATGGGTTCGTTTCCCAACTCTTTTGGAAACTTGTATATTTTGTTAGGTGTAGATTACGTGTCAAAATGGATTGAAGCCATTGCTTGCAAATCCAATGACCACAAGGTGGTGGTCAAGTTTCTTCAAGAAAATATTTTTTTGCGCTTCGGTACACCTCGTGCCATCATTAGTGATAGGGGTAAGCACTTTTGTAATAGACTGTTTGAAGCTCTTATGAAGAAATATGGTATTACTCATAAGTTGGCCACCCCTTATCATCCTCAAACGAGTGGCCAAGTGAAGGTTTCAAATAGGCAAATTAAGCAAATTTTGGAGAAGACAGTGAATCCAAACCGCACGGATTGGTCCATTAGATTAGTGGATGCCTTGTGGGCTCATAAGACGGCATTCAAGACTGATCTTGGTCAGTCTCCTTACCACCTTATGTATGGAAAAGCTTGTCACCTCCCGGTTGAATTGGAACATAAAGCTTTTTGGGCTATTAAGAAACTAAACTTTGATTTGTCTTTTGCAGGCGTTCAAAGGCGATTACAACTTTATGAATTGGAGGAGTTGCGTAATGACGCGTACGGAGATGCAAAGATCTATAAAGAGAAGACAAAAGCTTTTCATAACAAACATATTTTGAGAAAATTGTTTCAAGAGGGCGAAAAAGTGCTTCTTTACAATTCACGATTGCATATCTTTCCAGCTAAGTTAAGATCCCGTTGGGATGGACCATATGTGGTTAACAAAGTTTTCTCCCATGGTGCGGTCGAGGTTCTAAATCCAAGCAATGGTGAGATTTTTAAAGTTAATGGTCAAAGATTAAAGCCATTTATTGAGTTGTCAAAGCCGGATATGGAAGAGGTCATGGATCTCCATGAACTTTCCTATTCGAGTCATGCCTAAACAGATACGGTACGTACCCTCCTTTCTATTTTTAGTCCTCATATTTTTGTTTCTATTTTTACATGCATTGAGGACAATGCATAATTCAAGTATGAGGGGTAGCTTTTAGAAACTTTCATTTTCCAGTCTTTTCTATAAGTTAAAGTTAGAAATTTTCTTGTCGTTTTGTTTTTGGTAATTTTTCAAATTAGAAAGAACTTGGTATTCTTAAAAAGAAAGTTGTTTTCCTATTTTAAGAAAGAAATTTAGTGGATATTTTAATTTTGGAATTTGAAAAATTTGAAAGAATACTTTCCTTTCTTAGTTTTATTTTCTTTTGGAATCTTTCTTTTAAAAGAATTTGAATAAGAAATAGAAATAGAAACTTGCTTTTTATATGGTATGGATAAAAAGGAAAGAAAGGTTGAAACAAAAGAAAGAAAGAATGATTTTTAGACAGTTTGCTTCTTGATTATAGTTTTGATTTGTAGCCTTTTTAACTTGAGCTATTAAGTCTGAAGGGTTTTTATGCCTAGTTCCTTAAAGCCAACTGGCTTGAGAGCAACTGACTAAAAACTCCATACATGGGTCAATTAGAAAGCTTAATAAATTAAAGCTTTGCACATAATCAAAGGTAAAGCTTGAACTCATATGCATCAATGTCTATGACATATGCAAATCAAAGATTAGTCGGACACTGCTTAGTAGCCTGGGTGTCTGGTGCATGCCTGTGGACCCCGATCCGAGGACGGTGCCGAGGGACGCGAGATCCCTCCTGCAATCCTCTAAGATCTCCACAACGGAAGAGAGCTCTGCCAAGGAACTCTCAAAACGGATGCCACCCTCACAGCATAGCATGAGTGGCGATATAAAAAGAAAGAGATACATCCTGATCCGGAGCCAGGGCTCGAAACCAAGATATATCTGAAAAATGACTCAGAGTCGCCATCCATGGATGCGCCATGGAACCAAAACAAATGCTCTGTTTGCAATGGATAACCAGAGATACAAAAGGTCCGTGCCTGATGACGAATGGAGAAGGTCCGAAGAGCGCCCCCAATTCGCCCGAGTGCGAACACTTGGTCTCTTATGCCATTTATTATTAACCTTGAAGAGTTTTGGGCAAAAATCATGTGAAATGGGAACAATCCTCAGGAGTCGTCTACCTAAGCATGCATTTTCTGAGGATAAAGATAATAAGCACCCATAAAATAAAATGAAAGATGTGTCGCCTAATGATTGCTAGGTTATGAGTGACATACCTAACTGGTGTCTAAGTTTTGGTGGACGAACACATGCATGCTACAACTACAGGTATAAGGTCTGCACAAGAAAGTAAGAAAACACAACAAAATATACAATATAACAACACAACAAATCCTAAGACTCTAAACGATTTAGCCTGAGTCCTCGGATGGTCTGATGTTCATCCAAAGAAGCCTACGTATCCCCGCCTCCACGAGAATCAAGGCAACGTAGTTCTTTGCGCTTATTCTAAGCTATGATGCCTAAGACACCTAGCCCTCTATCCTAAACTCGATCTAAAAGACCGGACCAATTATTAAAGTTTATTGTACGATTATTTAAATTCTAGTGAATTGTGAATTTTAAGACACCCTATATGCCCTAACTAAATGCTAGTTAGCCCTAAGCTAATGCAGGTGGTTCCTACAACCTATGTGTAACTAGGCTGTGCATTCTAAGGAAAACAATGGGATCACTAACGCATCCTAGACCTAGTCATCAGTCGGCGATGTGAATCGCCAACTGACCGGACGGAGGCGCTCCTAGCTAGGACAAACTCCTAACTCTAACACAAACACACAACAAGCACACAACAAAAGATAAACTCCTAACTCTAACACAAACACACAACAAGCACACAACAAAAGACAAACTCCTAACTCTAAAACCCTCTATCTAGGACAAAATCCTAACTCTAGAGGAAGATCTTGTTGAAAAATAAAGTTTTTAAAAAAAGAGTTAAAACATTTATTTACAAAGTTTGGCTGGACTTGGGATAAAGATCCCGAGCTGCACTACGTACCTCGTGGAAGAGGATCAAGCCAACGTAGTTCGAAACGAACTCTCAAACTACGCTTCTAAAAGAAACACTCACACTTCGGATTTTTTAAGGTTTTTTATATTTTCAAATGTTTTTGATATTTTTAAAGTTTTCAAATATTTTTGAGTTTTAAATTTCTAATGTTTTTGGATTTTAAAGCTTTTCCAATGCTCAGGACCTTTAGATGAATTCACTCTTACAGAGAACAAACAAGCATAACTATAAACTAGGGCAAAGCCCTAAAGCAAAAAGGGGAAACCCCAAACAAGCAACTAACGCCTCAAAGAGACGAACCACAACAAGAAAGATAGCGTCCCAAGAAGAGAGAAAACGATCCAAGATCCCAAGCAAGCAAAGCTCTAATAAGAATGAGTTAGCCTCTAATCAAAGCGAAGTAATCTGTAGACACCCCATTTTGCTCTACCTTAATCGATAAAGAAATTAGGGTTTGTTTTCCGTCGGTTTTCCAATGTCTTTCTTTCCCGCATCCGTTTGTTACATTTCTAAATATTTTTGGTCGTTTCCGTCGTGTTTCGTATTTTCCCGCTAAATGTTGAGAAGGATTATTCAGAAAAATCTAAACCAGAGAGAATTGGGACCCGTTTGGTGGGCCCGCATTGGGTGCTTCGATTAAATTTGGATCGAGAAAGTTGGACCCATTTGGTGGGGCCGCATGATGCATTTTGATTAAATTTGGACTCGTTTGGTGGGCCCGCATTGAACATTTGTTTAAAATCGAATCAACCGAGGGCCCACATTGTGGGGCCCGCGTTGTGGGGCCTCAGTGGGGCCTCTTGTGAGGCCTCTTATGAAGAGCAATGATGGTAACTCTCCACTAAGAAACATGATGGGCCCTCCACTAAGAGCAATAATGATGGACTCTCCACTAAGAAACATGATGGGCCCTCCACTAAGAGCAATAATGATGGACTCTCCACTAAGAAACATGATGGGCCCTCCACTAAGAGCAATAATGATGGACTCTCCACTAAGAAACATGATGGGCCCTCCACTAAGAACAATAATGATGGATTCTCCACTAAGAGGGACAACATGATGAGCTCTCCACCAACATATCTCTCTCTCTCTCTTTCTCTCCCTATATATATCTCCCTTCCCATCCATAAGGAAAAAAGGAGGAAAAAAAAAGAAATTTATCTTCCATTATCTCTTTCTCTTCCATTATCTCTTCTAATCACTCCCTCCAATCCCTTTCCTCAATATATTCTTCCATCCCTCTCCCTAATATTCTTCTTCCATTATCTCTTCACTCCCTCAATCACTCCCTCTAAACACTCCAGAGAAAGCGAAAGACGGCGGAGCGGATCGGCGGCGGCAGGATTTTTTATATTTTTTTGGATTAGGCGGAGATCTTCACCACAGGTAGGTGCATTGTTCTCAAAATATTTCTGTATTTTTCCGAATTTTTCTGATTTTTTTCCGCAAATTGTGTTTTAAAAATGGAAAACTCTTCAAAAAACATCTTTTGACGAAGAAAAATTAAATTATATACCAAACAGATTCTAAAATTAATGAAATTTCGTGGGAAAATAATATGTTACTGATTCATTTTACCATGAATTTGTAAAGATTTTTGGAGTTTATTTGGTATATTATTTAATATTTTCTTTGAAACTTATCAGATTTTAGGAGAATTTTTACTAACATCAGATCATCATTAAAATTCATAAAATTTTTACAGTAGTCTTATCTTCCATATTACTTGTTACTGTAAAATTTTCGTGTGATTTGGATCTGTTTTAATATGGGATGTAGTGTTAATTTATAATCTGGTCTGGAAATTGTAAAATCTGAAATTGGTAGTAAATAATTTCTAAAATTCATGAAAATCTCACTGCATGCTATTTTGATTCATATAGTATTTCTGTAGAAATTTCATAGAATTTAGAGTTATATTTCTACTAGTTTATGTGTTAATTGTGCAATCTGGACATTTAATGGTTTAATCAAGATTAAATGTGAATTTAATGTAAAAATATGCAAAACTCATCCTGTAAGCTACATACATTTTCATCTTGCTGCTGTAGAAATTTCAAATCATTTCAAATTTATTTGCAACAATTTCACTTGTAAAACCGCTCATATGCTTAAAATTGATAAAATCCATGGAAAATTCGAAATTAATTGAAAATCATATAAAAATTCCTAAAGAACTTTAAAATTCTGTCACATGTTCACTCCTTAATCCATTGAAACAGAAATTTTAGGATCTTTAGATTTTCCTGGAAAAATGGCCCGTGCATCCATAATCGTATCCCAATTGCAACTTGATCTTTGACAATTTGAATATTTAAGTTATAGCATGTTGTTGGCTCCGAGGTTAGTGTCCACGGAAATCCTGAGATTCTGCCAGGCAATAAGATGCTATAACCTAAGTATTAAATTGCACAAGGAAAGAGCGCACGATTCCCTCCTTTGGATGCCATTCAAGGCCGAAATTGGTGAACCCTAGAACCATTGGTAATCCTTAAATGTCTAGAAACTGAAAATCTTCGAAATCTGAAACTCATTAACCTCGAGAACTTAAATCGATTTATCTTGTGTCTTTCGGAACCATTGGATTATGGTTTCCAATCTAAGAACCATTAGAGCCCAATTTAGGAACACTGGTGTCGTGCCGTGTCCTAGGTTTTAGGGAGTCCTAGAGTTAGGAGTCCAGCCTCATCACGGACGCTTGCTATAGATAGCAACCGTACCATAAGTCTAGTTACACTAGTCACCCAATCCTTCCCTAGGACAAGCCTAGTAAACTAGGATGTAGGCAAACCTGCATTAGTCTAAGGGACAACTTGCATTCAGATAAGAATCATATAGCATCTTAGATGAAATTCTAAGATAATAAAATCCTCAACTTGAATTAAATAATTCCTCTTAAAACTGTTGAAACAGTCAAATCCGTCTAAGTCGGTGTCCTAGTTGAGTTAGGCATATGTAGCTTAGCTTAGGTGCACCGAACTACGTCGACTCTGATCCCAGTGAGGCTTGGGTACGTAGGCAGCTTGGATGTCTGATGGCATACCACCCGCGAGTCGGCACCACAACAAATTGTGGTGTTTTGTATATTAATTTTCTTGTAAATACTTAATCAAATCAGTTAGGGTTTTCCATGAAATTAGAATTCTAGGAGAACTTTCACTTAGAATGAATCCAGACAAATTAATAAATCAAGATACACATCTAGGATTCACATTGAAATTAGATTCTAGGATGCATGTCACTTAGTTCGCACATTAACATAGAGTTGAATGAGCCATTTAAAATAAATTTAAAAGAGTTAGCTTTTGGAATCGAAGACCGATTATCGGACAGGAATGGTGCATGTGGTGGATAACTCCCCATACCTTCCATTCTTGTAACCAGGTAGCGAGTCTAGATTTCTGGTTAATTACGGGTCCTAGATCCCACATCTAGGTGGCGACTCTGTCAGTCTCTTTCGTGTGGAATTCGGATTGCCTTAGTGATCCCAAGTTTACAGGAAAGACAAATTCAAATCAATAATTAAAATGCACACGCCAATCGCGTGGGTACGAGAGACCAAGAGAGAGCGCGCGGCGGCTCGCGCCCCACGCCCCTCTCGCGGGATCTGGCTCCCACAGTCTGCAAATGAGTGATTGGACAACCCACACCATCATATTTGTCGAAATCTGGCATTTGAAAATTGGCAGGGAGACGAATTTCGGGAAACAGTGTGAGGTCACTTGGATTGAAACCCCCCTGGTCCTGAAACTGAATGTCCTGAACCTTCCTGGTAAGACTTTCTAATTTCTCCATAACTACTTTATCAACCATGGACTGAGAAGGCCTGCTGCGATCTTCGCTGTACTGCTCTTTTTCAAAATCTTCTTCAGTTTTGTCAGGGATAGGAATGAACACTGGCTGGGCAGGTGCGGCTGAAGTAACTGTATGGTGCATGGCCCCAACTTTTCAGAAAGCTGGGCCTTGATAACTTGGTTCTCTTCTTTGAGTTCTTGAAGCTGCCGGAGAATCAAGGTGAGAGTATCGGTAATAGCAGCGGGTGGAAGACTACTGTTCTGGTTTTCTGCCATTGGGGAGGATGAGGATGGGAAAGAAGGAGATGCTGGGGTCCTCAGAGAAGGTGGCGGGGAGACAGATTTCCTCTGCAATCGAGAAGAGATCCGAACCCAAGGAATAGTAGGGTTAGCTATGGTGTTTACTGCCCTGTCATGGAAATAATGAACACGAGGTATATGAGCTTGACATTCATGGAGTGTTTCTTCTCAATGACTGAAAAATATTACACATTTAAGCAAGTAATTGGGACAATAGAATGAATCCAAATGATGAGGGGAATGCCCTTAGTTCAAGGATTATGAGAGTAAACTCTGAAGGATTTAGCAGAAATATTCTTGAAAAAGGTAGCCCCTAGAGGAGGAAGAGATCAAGGGTACAGGCAAGATTGGATCATCAAGATTGCACGATCAAATGATTGAGACACAATTTCCGCCAATGAAGACATAATCGAATCCCACAAGAGACGAATGATAGACACATGATCAAAATGTGAGATTGCATAGGATTACTTTCAACGGGTAGATCAAGAATAACTAATCCTATGAGATCTTTAGAAATGATGGGATTTATATCCTAACCCCAAAGGAAAAGTTTTTAGTCTTCGCACATTTTAACAGTGTTACCTGAAGGCATCAACCCTAATCCTAATCTAGCGGAGTGGAGAGAGGATCTCGACTCATGACTTTGTTTGTGTACCTAGGACCGATCGTAGCCATTGGAAGATGGGCTACGGCCTAATCTAGACACAAATGGGTAGGATATCCTAAACTAGGTTCACACATGTGGTGCACATGTGTTCGTATACTGCATGCATGTGTGGGTTAATCTAGGGGTAAGGCCAAGAGTCCCCTTAGCGCGAATCCATGTTCGATATACTGTACCAGTGTCCGGCGTATCAGTACGTGAACAAGAGATCCGTTTACGCACCATAAAGGTACTAGGCTAAGGGTGGAATGCTTCTCTAGCACAGAGGCACCAGGTGATGAAATCCCAGTCAACCATGCTAGATAACACTCCGGGTTCCTAAAATAGGACGTGTGTGCATGTGAGATGCAAGGGTTTAGATGCAAGTGATGTAAGTGTGTGCAATAAGTTCGCGCAATCTATGATGCCTTCAGGTTTTGTTAAATTAAGTTCGAGTAAAATGTGATGAGAAGATAAAACGAGACAAACTAATCTAACAAGTATAGAGTTTTTATGAGCCAGTTAAATTAAATTCAAATGAATTATCTTTTGAAATTTTAATGAAGTTAGGTGGTCCCCAGCAGAGTCGCCAGACTGTGGGAGCCAGATCCCGCGAGAGGGGCGTGGGGCGCGAGCCGCCGCGCGCTCTCTCTTGGTCTCTCGTACCCACGCGATTGGCGTGTGCATTTTAATTATTGATTTGAATTTGTCTTTCCTGTAAACTTGGGATCACTAAGGCAATCCGAATTCCACACGAAAGAGACTGACAGAGTCGCCACCTAGATGTGGGATCTAGGACCCGTAATTAACCAGAAATCTAGACTCGCTACCTGGTTACAAGAATGGAAGGTATGGGGAGTTATCCACCACATGCACCATTCCTGTCCGATAATCGGTCTTCGATTCCAAAAGCTAACTCTTTTAAATTTATTTTAAATGGCTCATTCAACTCTATGTTAATGTGCGAACTAAGTGACATGCATCCTAGAATCTAATTTCAATGTGAATCCTAGATGTGTATCTTGATTTATTAATTTGTCTGGATTCATTCTAAGTGAAAGTTCTCCTAGAATTCTAATTTCATGGAAAACCCTAACTGATTTGATTAAGTATTTACAAGAAAATTAATATACAAAACACCACAATTTGTTGTGGTGCCGACTCGCGGGTGGTATGCCATCAGACATCCAAGCTGCCTACGTACCCAAGCCTCACTGGGATCAGAGTCGACGTAGTTCGGTGCACCTAAGCTAAGCTACATATGCCTAACTCAACTAGGACACCGACTTAGACGGATTTGACTGTTTCAACAGTTTTAAGAGGAATTATTTAATTCAAGTTGAGGATTTTATTATCTTAGAATTTCATCTAAGATGCTATATGATTCTTATCTGAATGCAAGTTGTCCCTTAGACTAATGCAGGTTTGCCTACATCCTAGTTTACTAGGCTTGTCCTAGGGAAGGATTGGGTGACTAGTGTAACTAGACTTATGGTACGGTTGCTATCTATAGCAAGCGTCCGTGATGAGGCTGGACTCCTAACTCTAGGACTCCCTAAAACCTAGGACACGGCACGACACCAGTGTTCCTAAATTGGGCTCTAATGGTTCTTAGATTGGAAACCATAATCCAATGGTTCCGAAAGACACAAGATAAATCGATTTAAGTTCTCGAGGTTAATGAGTTTCAGATTTCGAAGATTTTCAGTTTCTAGACATTTAAGGATTACCAATGGTTCTAGGGTTCACCAATTTCGGCCTTGAATGGCATCCAAAGGAGGGAATCGTGCGCTCTTTCCTTGTGCAATTTAATACTTAGGTTATAGCATCTTATTGCCTGGCAGAATCTCAGGATTTCCGTGGACACTAACCTCGGAGCCAACAACATGCTATAACTTAAATATTCAAATTGTCAAAGATCAAGTTGCAATTGGGATACGATTATGGATGCACGGGCCATTTTTCCAGGAAAATCTAAAGATCCTAAAATTTCTGTTTCAATGGATTAAGGAGTGAACATGTGACAGAATTTTAAAGTTCTTTAGGAATTTTTATATGATTTTCAATTAATTTCGAATTTTCCATGGATTTTATCAATTTTAAGCATATGAGCGGTTTTACAAGTGAAATTGTTGCAAATAAATTCGAAATGATTTGAAATTTCTACAGCAGCAAGATGAAAATGTATGTAGCTTACAGGATGAGTTTTGCATATTTTTACATTAAATTCACATTTAATCTTGATTAAACCATTAAATGTCCAGATTGCACAATTAACACATAAACTAGTAGAAATATAACTCTAAATTCTATGAAATTTCTACAGAAATACTATATGAATCAAAATAGCATGCAGTGAGATTTTCATGAATTTTAGAAATTATTTACTACCAATTTCAGATTTTACAATTTCCAGACCAGATTATAAATTAACACTACATCCCATATTAAAACAGATCCACATCACACGAAAATTTTACAGTAACAAGTAATATGGAAGATAAGACTACTGTAAAAATTTTATGAATTTTAATGATGATCTGATGTTAGTAAAAATTCTCCTAAAATCTGATAAGTTTCAAAGAAAATATTAAATAATATACCAAATAAACTCCAAAAATCTTTACAAATTCATGGTAAAATGAATCAGTAACATATTATTTTCCCACGAAATGTCATTAATTTTAGAATCTGTTTGGTATATAATTTAATTTTTCTTCGTCAAAAGATGTTTTTTGAAGAGTTTTCCATTTTTAAAACACAATTTGCGGAAAAAAATCAGAAAAATTCGGAAAAATACAGAAATATTTTGAGAACAATGCACCTACCTGTGGTGAAGATCTCCGCCTAATCCAAAAAAATATAAAAAATCCTGCCGCCGCCGATCCGCTCCGCCGTCTTTCGCTTTCTCTGGAGTGTTTAGAGGGAGTGATTGAGGGAGTGAAGAGATAATGGAAGAAGAATATTAGGGAGAGGGATGGAAGAATATATTGAGGAAAGGGATTGGAGGGAGTGATTAGAAGAGATAATGGAAGAGAAAGAGATAATGGAAGATAAATTTCTTTTTTTTTCCTCTTTCTTCCTTATGGATGGGAAGGGAGATATATATAGGGAGAGAAAGAGAGAGAGAGAGATATGTTGGTGGAGAGCTCATCATGTTGTCCCTCTTAGTGGAGAATCCATCATTATTGTTCTTAGTGGAGGGCCCATCATGTTTCTTAGTGGAGAGTCCATCATTATTGCTCTTAGTGGAGGGCCCATCATGTTTCTTAGTGGAGAGTCCATCATTATTGCTCTTAGTGGAGGGCCCATCATGTTTCTTAGTGGAGAGTCCATCATTATTGCTCTTAGTGGAGGGCCCATCATGTTTCTTAGTGGAGAGTTACCATCATTGCTCTTCATAAGAGGCCTCACAAGAGGCCCCACTGAGGCCCCACAACGCGGGCCCCACAATGTGGGCCCTCGGTTGATTCGATTTTAAACAAATGTTCAATGCGGGCCCACCAAACGAGTCCAAATTTAATCAAAATGCATCATGCGGCCCCACCAAATGGGTCCAACTTTCTCGATCCAAATTTAATCGAAGCACCCAATGCGGGCCCACCAAACGGGTCCCAATTCTCTCTGGTTTAGATTTTTCTGAATAATCCTTCTCAACATTTAGCGGGAAAATACGAAACACGACGGAAACGACCAAAAATATTTAGAAATGTAACAAACGGATGCGGGAAAGAAAGACATTGGAAAACCGACGGAAAACAAACCCTAATTTCTTTATCGATTAAGGTAGAGCAAAATGGGGTGTCTACAGATGCCCCTCTTTGGTAGAGATGACGTAGTCATCGAATACCAAAGTCAAAATGACAGAGCCATTTTGCGTAGCTTTAATCGACAAAAGACTCTACACAAACGGAACTTAGACGCAAACATTTACTACCTAATGCAAGGCCCTAAATGAAATCCTAGAATTAGAACATAATAAGAAATCCTGATGCGGTGCCGTTCACAAACGGGCAACGAGAGAATGAGATACCACTTTCGAATGGATTCCGAACAGAAAGAACAAAGATCGTTCTCAAGCGGTTTTTTTTTTTTTTTTTTTTTTTTTTTTTTTTTTTTTTAAAGAAAAAGAAAATGAGACATCTTTCACAAGCGGGCTCAAGGAGGATAAGAGACCATTCACAAATGGATTCAGAAAATGAGGTACCGTTCACAAACGGGCTCAAGGAGAAGACGAGACCATTCACAAATGGACTCGAAAATGAGGTACCGTTTACAAACGGGCTTAAAGAGAACACATGACCATTCACAAATGGACTCGAGAAACGAGGCACCGTTCACAAACGGGCTCAAGGAGAACATGAGACCATTCACAAATGGACTCAGAAAATGAGGTACCATTCACAAACGGGCTCAAGGAGAATAAAAGACCATTCACAAATGGGCTCAGAAAATGAGGTACCGTTCACCAACGGGCTCAAGGAGAAGACGAGACCATTCACAAATGGATTCGAGAAACGAGGCACCGTTCACAAACGGGCTCAAGGAAAACATGAGACCATTCACAAATAGACTCAGAAAATGAGGTACCGTTCACAAACGGGCTCAAGGAGAATAAAAAGACCATTCACAAATGGGCTCAGAAAATGAGGTACCGTTCACCAACGGGCTCAAGGAGAAGACGAGACCATTCACAAATGGATTCGAGAAACGAGGCACCGTTCACAAACGGGCTCAAGGAAAACATGAGACCATTCACAAATAGACTCAGAAAATGAGGTACCGTTCACAAACGGGCTTAAGGAGAAGACGAGACCATTCACAAATGGACTCGAGAAACGAGGCACCGTTCACAAACGGGCTCTAGGAGAACATGAGACCATTCACAAATAGACTCAGAAAATGAGGTACCGTTCACAAACGGGCTTAAGGAGAAGATGAGACCATTCACAAATGGACTCGAGAAACGAGGCACCTTTCACAAAAGGGCTCTAGGAGAACATGAGACCATTCATAAATGGACTCGAGAAATGAGGCACCGTTCACAAATGGGCTCAAAGAAACAAGATAGCTTCAACCACGAAGAATTTAGAGATTTTTCATAAACTTGAATTTGACGTAGGATTGGATTTGATGAATTTTTGATTTTTCAGAAATAAGGCAGCGTCCACAAACGGGCTCAAGGAGGATATGAGACCATTCACAAATAGACTCAGAAAATGAAGTACCGTTCACAAACGGGCTTAAGGAGAAGACGGGACCATTTACAAATGGACTCGAGAAATGAGGCACCGTTCACAAACGGGCTCAAAGAAACAAGATAGCTTTGATTGATGAACTCAACAACGAAGAATTTAGAGTTTTTTCATGAACTTGAATTTGACATAGGATTGGATTTGATGAATTTTTGATTTTTCAGAAATAAGGCACCGTCCACAAACGGGCTCAAGGAGGACATGAGACCGTAAATGGACTCAGAAAAATGAGACACCGTTCACAAACGGGTTCAAGGAGAAGACGAGACCATTTACAAATGGACTCGAGAAACGAGGCACCGTTCACAAACGGGCTCTAGGAGAACATGAGACCATTCATAAATGGACTCGAGAAATGAGGCACCGTTCACAAACGGGCTCAAAGAAACAAGATAGCTTCAACCACGAAGAATTTAGAGATTTTTCATAAACTTGAATTTGACGTAGGATTGGATTTGATGAATTTTTGATTTTTCAGAAATAAGGCAGCGTCCACAAACGGGCTCAAGGAGGACATGAGACCGTAAATGGACTCAGAAAAATGAGACACCGTTCACAAACGGGTTCAAGGAGAAGACGAGACCATTTACAAATGGACTCGAGAAAAGAGGCACCGTTCACAAACAGGCTCAAAGAAACAAGATAGCTTTGATTGATGAATTCAATAACGAAGAATTTAGAGATTTTTCATGAACTTGAATTTGACATAGGATTGGATTTGATGAATTTTTGATTTTTTTGAACTTAATGAAATCGAGGATGTTATAGATCGTGCCTGACAAAGATATCGGAAACTAGGACTTTGACGAATGATGAAACGGCAAACCGAAGAACCATTACTAACAAGAATGGATTAGAAACACTTTTATGAAACTTCAACAAGATTTTTCTCAAAGAGACTGCTGGTCTTGTCTTTGGGGATTTGGATGACTGAAACCTTGAACAAGACACTTGAAATTGGTAATCTAGAACAACGGCTCTCTTGGATATAATCATGGAAAAGTGGGACTTGCGTCTTGATAGGTGTTTAGATAAACATTTCTTGACCAGGAAAGTATTTAACTAACTGGAAGGAAATTCTGAATTTTAACGGTTCATCTTTCTGAGAAATTGGCTCGACCATCATTGCATCTGAGGCTCTTCCAAGCTTAAGATGCCTTCCTGGGGTATGATCTTTTTACGGAAGCTGGGCTTTCTGATGTTTCTACTTCTGAATTCTTCTGGGTTGATCATCTTTGAAATATAGCTGTTTGACTAGATTCTCGAACTTTTTCAGGTACAATCGCAGGGAGCTGACGAGGCCGGGCCTCCTTCACCGAGACAGTTGCATCATTTGGACATATGGATGACGATTGACTCTTTTTAAATAGAAAACTTAGATAAAAGGCACTACTCAAAGGATTGAGGAGCTCTACTCCGAACATAGAATAACAACGATTGATTAACTACACTGACAGACACAGTAATGCTTCTGACTTAGTTAACGTTTTATTTGGTAAGTCTATCCTTTCAAGGAATATTTTTTTCAATTGGTAAACACTGGACTTTTTCCTTAAAATAGTAATGCCTCAATGATTTAATTACAACTCCTAGGATTGCTTAGCTCCAATGCCCCCAGTTTTGAGGATGTCACTTGAATTTGTTTGAACTTCAATTGATCTTCAGTCCTGATACCGGCTGTAACCTTCTTATAAATTTGCTTGAACTTCAGTTGATCTTCAGTCTTGATACTGGCTGTAGCCTTCTTATAATGATTCTCTTACCGTGACCAAGTCACCTCTTCAGGGTTTTTAACTTGGCGGACCGTGGTAGCCTTAACTTTTGCCTGAACCGTCTTTCTAGGTTTTCGATTCAGCAGGCTATCCCCTTAGCTTTTGCCTAAGCCGCCCTTTCGGGTTTTCAACTTAACAGGGGAATGATCTTAAATTTTGCCTAAACCGCCCTTTCAGGTTTTCAGTCTAGCAGATCTTCAAACTCCATTTTTTTTATTCATCATCATTTTTTTTTTTTGTTTCGGGACCTAGATCATTAGTTCTGAACATCGGAAGGACTTTATAGGTAGGATAGGGCTTTTCAAAGAATGGCTTAAGGTTCAACAAAGATTTCGACCGAACCTGTGAACAGGTTGCCTACATATCCCAAGGTAGGAATCAGGTCGTGTGTAGTTCAGGGCGAATGCCCCTAGTTTGAAGATAAATTGTTCGAAAGTTTATTGATTTTTCTTTTTTTTCTTCTTTCTGGAATAATTGACTTCTCTTCTTTAGGAACTTGTCCCCTTTTTTTTTTCAGAAAGGATTGAATTTCTTTTTTTTTTGGATTGATTGAATTGCTTTTCTTTTTTGAATTGACCGAACTCAGTTTAACCGAGCTGCCTACGTACCCCAGTGTAGGGATCAGGTCTCGCGTAGTTCGGGGCGAATGCCCCTAGTTTGATGGGTTTTCAAGAAAATTTCATTTAGGCTCGAAGGGTTTGCAAACCAGTATTCTTTTGACGTTGGGTTCTGATTTTGGGATTTATTCGGCCAAAGGAGGCCTTCCGATGTTCAGATTGGGAGTCGATCTAGTTTACTAGAGTCCCTCTGGTACTGATTATTTATTTTTTTATTTTCTTTTTCTTTTTTTTACGGAGTTTGACGGCATTTCCAGGTAAGAGATAATAAATCTTCTTCTTTCAAGATTCTAATACGTGCCTTCGACTTTCATAGAGCGAAACTTGTTCTTCGACATCCTCCATCTATGGATTTGTAACTCTTGATATCTGATGATCACTTTTCAATGCTTGCTCTTGAACTTCTTATCTCGAATTTGATGGCTTCATGTTATGAATTTGAGAACCAAGGTCATTGATTGGAAATATGAAAGTTGCTTCCACTCCATGCCCCTTGCATAGCATATGATATTCACGTCATTCTTTCTTGAACCTTCTATCTGGGTCTTTCTCTTGGCATTAATGGTAACACTTACCGGACCATCTTTTTATCCTCAAAATGGGTTTACCAATTCTTCACACTTTTCAGAGGGTAATGTATTTTCAATCGGCATTTACTGGATCAAGGTTTCAGTGCCAGTGTTTACCACTTTAATTTCATCTTTGAAAGGCTGAGATTGGCGCTCCTCCTCTTGTTCAAGTAATTGTTGTGACTCAAGTGGAGTTTCGCCAATTTTGTCCTCATTTGAGGAGGGAGTCTTACTTTAAGATCAGAAGCATACTTAAGAAACAGACACAAGTGAACTATTGAAACTTGAAATTTTATTTAAAGGAAAGGCTATTACATCTGACGACCTATCCTGAACATGCTCAGGATTCACAACTCTGAATAAAGAGAAAAGCAAACGATAACTTGCCTGGACTAGGCATTAACCTTGAACTGTAAAACCGGACTCAACAATTGTACTGACCATGGTGACTGACTCAACATAAAATAGTAAATGACTAAAACTTTAACTGCTGCAACTGTCTAGCTTTGGAGGCTCGGCGAAAGCTGGCTCATAAATGGTACTTTCAACTTCTGATTCTTTTCATTGCAACCGGACCTGTGCCCCTTTGAGCCTTCAGTTATTTAAGCATTGCGAACGGCTGGCGGCAGTACTGCATGATTCGGTAATGGGTTATTGGTAGCAACGGGACTTGGCTCAAACACAAGGCTTTTATTGTCGAGCAACCTCTGGATTCTGAATTTTAGGGCAATGCAATTATCAGTGAGATGGCCAGAATTTCTATGGTATTCGCAGTGTTGATCTGTTCGCCAATTTGCTGGTAAAGGATTAGGAAGAGCCCTAATGTCGGGTAGGATTATGCGACCTGAGGCTAAACACTCCTTGAGTATCTCAGATGGCGGAAGGGGGAGAGGGGTAAATTCTGTCTGGGCCTGTGGCCGAGGTGTGACAGCAGGTTGGGTATAACCCATCACCATGGGGTTCTGAGGTTTTGAAGGCTGAGGCTTGGAGCGGGAAAGGTTATTAATTTCAGCTGATGGAGGCTTCCTGAATTCTTTGGTATTCGGGTTACTTCGGTTGAACACACCTTGAGCCATAGCCTCCTCTATTTGGGTGCCTGCCACGATAAAGTGTTTGAAGTCCGGATAATACTGCAACGACATGTGATACTGGAGCTGGGGGGAAATATTTTGCATGATTATTTGGACCTGCTCTTCCTCAGAAGGGCGCTCCATCATCTGAGCTGCTATTCTCCTCCATCTTTTCACAAAAATCAGAAAAGATTCCCTTGAATCTTGCTTGGTTCTTTCTAAATCCTTTCTGGTGATTTCTGTCCCATCATCATATGTGAATTGCCTGATGAATTGTTCACCGATATCCCTCCATGTCCTACAACGAGTCTTGTCTAGGACCATGAACCATCTCCTAGCAACCTTGGTTAGGGAAACCGGGAACAATTGAGCGATTTGCTCAGGAGATAAGCCTTGAGGCTGACACATGATGGTGAACATCTGCAAATGAGTGATTGGACAACCCACACCATCATATTTGTCGAAATCTGGCATTTGAAAATTGGCAGGGAGACGAATTTCGGGAAACAGTGTGAGGTCACTTGGATTGAAACCCCCCTGGTCCTGAAACTGAATGTCCTGAACCTTCCTGGTAAGACTTTCTAATTTCTCCATAACTACTTTATCAACCATGGACTGAGAAGGCCTGCTGCGATCTTCGCTGTACTGCTCTTTTTCAAAATCTTCTTCAGTTTTGTCAGGGATAGGAATGAACACTGGCTGGGCAGGTGCGGCTGAAGTAACTGTATGGTGCATGGCCCCAACTTTTCAGAAAGCTGGGCCTTGATAACTTGGTTCTCTTCTTTGAGTTCTTGAAGCTGCCGGAGAATCAAGGTGAGAGTATCGGTAATAGCAGCGGGTGGAAGACTACTGTTCTGGTTTTCTGCCATTGGGGAGGATGAGGATGGGAAAGAAGGAGATGCTGGGGTCCTCAGAGAAGGTGGCGGGGAGACAGATTTCCTCTGCAATCGAGAAGAGATCCGAACCCAAGGAATAGTAGGGTTAGCTATGGTGTTTACTGCCCTGTCATGGAAATAATGAACACGAGGTATATGAGCTTGACATTCATGGAGTGTTTCTTCTCAATGACTGAAAAATATTACACATTTAAGCAAGTAATTGGGACAATAGAATGAATCCAAATGATGAGGGGAATGCCCTTAGTTCAAGGATTATGAGAGTAAACTCTGAAGGATTTAGCAGAAATATTCTTGAAAAAGGTAGCCCCTAGAGGAGGAAGAGATCAAGGGTACAGGCAAGATTGGATCATCAAGATTGCACGATCAAATGATTGAGACACAATTTCCGCCAATGAAGACATAATCGAATCCCACAAGAGACGAATGATAGACACATGATCAAAATGTGAGATTGCATAGGATTACTTTCAACGGGTAGATCAAGAATAACTAATCCTATGAGATCTTTAGAAATGATGGGATTTATATCCTAACCCCAAAGGAAAAGTTTTTAGTCTTCGCACATTTTAACAGTGTTACCTGAAGGCATCAACCCTAATCCTAATCTAGCGGAGTGGAGAGAGGATCTCGACTCATGACTTTGTTTGTGTACCTAGGACCGATCGTAGCCATTGGAAGATGGGCTACGGCCTAATCTAGACACAAATGGGTAGGATATCCTAAACTAGGTTCACACATGTGGTGCACATGTGTTCGTATACTGCATGCATGTGTGGGTTAATCTAGGGGTAAGGCCAAGAGTCCCCTTAGCGCGAATCCATGTTCGATATACTGTACCAGTGTCCGGCGTATCAGTACGTGAACAAGAGATCCGTTTACGCACCATAAAGGTACTAGGCTAAGGGTGGAATGCTTCTCTAGCACAGAGGCACCAGGTGATGAAATCCCAGTCAACCATGCTAGATAACACTCCGGGTTCCTAAAATAGGACGTGTGTGCATGTGAGATGCAAGGGTTTAGATGCAAGTGATGTAAGTGTGTGCAATAAGTTCGCGCAATCTATGATGCCTTCAGGTTTTGTTAAATTAAGTTCGAGTAAAATGTGATGAGAAGATAAAACGAGACAAACTAATCTAACAAGTATAGAGTTTTTATGAGCCAGTTAAATTAAATTCAAATGAATTATCTTTTGAAATTTTAATGAAGTTAGGTGGTCCCCAGCAGAGTCGCCAGACTGTGGGAGCCAGATCCCGCGAGAGGGGCGTGGGGCGCGAGCCGCCGCGCGCTCTCTCTTGGTCTCTCGTACCCACGCGATTGGCGTGTGCATTTTAATTATTGATTTGAATTTGTCTTTCCTGTAAACTTGGGATCACTAAGGCAATCCGAATTCCACACGAAAGAGACTGACAGAGTCGCCACCTAGATGTGGGATCTAGGACCCGTAATTAACCAGAAATCTAGACTCGCTACCTGGTTACAAGAATGGAAGGTATGGGGAGTTATCCACCACATGCACCATTCCTGTCCGATAATCGGTCTTCGATTCCAAAAGCTAACTCTTTTAAATTTATTTTAAATGGCTCATTCAACTCTATGTTAATGTGCGAACTAAGTGACATGCATCCTAGAATCTAATTTCAATGTGAATCCTAGATGTGTATCTTGATTTATTAATTTGTCTGGATTCATTCTAAGTGAAAGTTCTCCTAGAATTCTAATTTCATGGAAAACCCTAACTGATTTGATTAAGTATTTACAAGAAAATTAATATACAAAACACCACAATTTGTTGTGGTGCCGACTCGCGGGTGGTATGCCATCAGACATCCAAGCTGCCTACGTACCCAAGCCTCACTGGGATCAGAGTCGACGTAGTTCGGTGCACCTAAGCTAAGCTACATATGCCTAACTCAACTAGGACACCGACTTAGACGGATTTGACTGTTTCAACAGTTTTAAGAGGAATTATTTAATTCAAGTTGAGGATTTTATTATCTTAGAATTTCATCTAAGATGCTATATGATTCTTATCTGAATGCAAGTTGTCCCTTAGACTAATGCAGGTTTGCCTACATCCTAGTTTACTAGGCTTGTCCTAGGGAAGGATTGGGTGACTAGTGTAACTAGACTTATGGTACGGTTGCTATCTATAGCAAGCGTCCGTGATGAGGCTGGACTCCTAACTCTAGGACTCCCTAAAACCTAGGACACGGCACGACACCAGTGTTCCTAAATTGGGCTCTAATGGTTCTTAGATTGGAAACCATAATCCAATGGTTCCGAAAGACACAAGATAAATCGATTTAAGTTCTCGAGGTTAATGAGTTTCAGATTTCGAAGATTTTCAGTTTCTAGACATTTAAGGATTACCAATGGTTCTAGGGTTCACCAATTTCGGCCTTGAATGGCATCCAAAGGAGGGAATCGTGCGCTCTTTCCTTGTGCAATTTAATACTTAGGTTATAGCATCTTATTGCCTGGCAGAATCTCAGGATTTCCGTGGACACTAACCTCGGAGCCAACAACATGCTATAACTTAAATATTCAAATTGTCAAAGATCAAGTTGCAATTGGGATACGATTATGGATGCACGGGCCATTTTTCCAGGAAAATCTAAAGATCCTAAAATTTCTGTTTCAATGGATTAAGGAGTGAACATGTGACAGAATTTTAAAGTTCTTTAGGAATTTTTATATGATTTTCAATTAATTTCGAATTTTCCATGGATTTTATCAATTTTAAGCATATGAGCGGTTTTACAAGTGAAATTGTTGCAAATAAATTCGAAATGATTTGAAATTTCTACAGCAGCAAGATGAAAATGTATGTAGCTTACAGGATGAGTTTTGCATATTTTTACATTAAATTCACATTTAATCTTGATTAAACCATTAAATGTCCAGATTGCACAATTAACACATAAACTAGTAGAAATATAACTCTAAATTCTATGAAATTTCTACAGAAATACTATATGAATCAAAATAGCATGCAGTGAGATTTTCATGAATTTTAGAAATTATTTACTACCAATTTCAGATTTTACAATTTCCAGACCAGATTATAAATTAACACTACATCCCATATTAAAACAGATACACATCACACGAAAATTTTACAGTAACAAGTAATATGGAAGATAAGACTACTGTAAAAATTTTATGAATTTTAATGATGATCTGATGTTAGTAAAAATTCTCCTAAAATCTGATAAGTTTCAAAGAAAATATTAAATAATATACCAAATAAACTCCAAAAATCTTTACAAATTCATGGTAAAATGAATCAGTAACATATTATTTTCCCACGAAATTTCATTAATTTTAGAATCTGTTTGGTATATAATTTAATTTTTCTTCGTCAAAAGATGTTTTTTGAAGAGTTTTCCATTTTTAAAACACAATTTGCGGAAAAAAATCAGAAAAATTCGGAAAAATACAGAAATATTTTGAGAACAATGCACCTACCTGTGGTGAAGATCTCCGCCTAATCCAAAAAAATATAAAAAATCCTGCCGCCGCCGATCCGCTCCGCCGTCTTTCGCTTTCTCTGGAGTGTTTAGAGGGAGTGATTGAGGGAGTGAAGAGATAATGGAAGAAGAATATTAGGGAGAGGGATGGAAGAATATATTGAGGAAAGGGATTGGAGGGAGTGATTAGAAGAGATAATGGAAGAGAAAGAGATAATGGAAGATAAATTTCTTTTTTTTTCCTCTTTCTTCCTTATGGATGGGAAGGGAGATATATATAGGGAGAGAAAGAGAGAGAGAGAGATATGTTGGTGGAGAGCTCATCATGTTGTCCCTCTTAGTGGAGAATCCATCATTATTGTTCTTAGTGGAGGGCCCATCATGTTTCTTAGTGGAGAGTCCATCATTATTGCTCTTAGTGGAGGGCCCATCATGTTTCTTAGTGGAGAGTCCATCATTATTGCTCTTAGTGGAGGGCCCATCATGTTTCTTAGTGGAGAGTCCATCATTATTGCTCTTAGTGGAGGGCCCATCATGTTTCTTAGTGGAGAGTTACCATCATTGCTCTTCATAAGAGGCCTCACAAGAGGCCCCACTGAGGCCCCACAACGCGGGCCCCACAATGTGGGCCCTCGGTTGATTCGATTTTAAACAAATGTTCAATGCGGGCCCACCAAACGAGTCCAAATTTAATCAAAATGCATCATGCGGCCCCACCAAATGGGTCCAACTTTCTCGATCCAAATTTAATCGAAGCACCCAATGCGGGCCCACCAAACGGGTCCCAATTCTCTCTGGTTTAGATTTTTCTGAATAATCCTTCTCAACATTTAGCGGGAAAATACGAAACACGACGGAAACGACCAAAAATATTTAGAAATGTAACAAACGGATGCGGGAAAGAAAGACATTGGAAAACCGACGGAAAACAAACCCTAATTTCTTTATCGATTAAGGTAGAGCAAAATGGGGTGTCTACATAATCAACAACTCTAAAGGAGAAACTCCGAACTAACAACACTAAAGAGGGGAACAAATGAGTCAGAGACTCTCTAATAACACTACCGAGTCAAAGACTCACTCTAAAAGAAGAGGCCACTCTAACATGAGGCTAGGTAAGCCTCCTAAAGGGGAAACTCTCTACATGAGACAAGGCTTGTCTCCGAGACACAAATGACGTAAAAAGGAATAAGAGACCCTGTGCATATTTGGCAAAGGTAAAACACCCAGCCGGGCCGGACAGCTGCCTAGCCCTAGAGTGCAACAAATGTGCAACCCAATACCCATAAGGGTAGGGGTATGCTGCCAAGCCGAGTAGGGTGTTCTCCCAAAACCAAACGACGCACAAAGAGGAGGTTTAGCAAGAGAATGAGACTGGGCAAGTCTCCTATATACAAAGGAGGGGTATGCTACTTGGACTGAGCAAGTCCCCTAAGGATGGGCTTGGGCTAGCGCCTTCATCGCCCTTGCAATGAGAGGGGATTCTAGTATCTAAATAAATTTAACAGAAATCTATAAGACTGTGTTAGTCTATCAAAGAGAGAAGAAAAAGCTACCAGATAATCGCAAATTCCATTCTATTCTTATAAAAATAAATCAGGTGCTAAGCAAAGAAGAATTGTCAATAAAAAATTAAAAAAAAATACACAATCTATAGCAATCATAAAATGATAAACAACATTAATTAGTTCAGACCAGCCGCTGGATAGCCTAATAAAGTGAAAGAAAACAATATCAAACACTTCTATGCCCAACCACAAACACCACCCCAATATGGGGATGAAATCAGATGATGCTAAAGTAATCATCTGATATCATATACACATGATAATATTTCTATATCCCGCCTTGAAATCAGACAGTACTCATGTCGATAATATCGAATAGAGTAGTCATCTAATCTCCTTCTTCCTATTAAACAATTTATTTAAATAAAAAGGAATGAGTATAATAAGCTTTGCGATAATCTCACCTGAACAATCCATTTATTACCGTCTTCGAACCCTAACTCAAAGCTTAGTATGAAAGAGAAGTATTAAATTTCCAACAGATTATAGAAACACATTAAATGATATTTTCAATTTGTACCAATTTTAATACATAACAGGGCATCAACTTGTGCAGATTCAAATGTAAAAACTGTGAGAGTGAAATATAAGCAGATTTGTGCCAACAGTGGGTCTACAGCACGTAGGTTTTTGAATTTTTTCCCAAAGCAGCTGGCATGCCTAAACATGATTTACTTGAAAAACCAAACAAAAACTTAGAAATTTCATGCCCAATCACTTGATATTTGGTAATCCTCTCTTAAAGAAAACACACAATCAAAGGGAAATCGAAATTGTCACTCCTACTCCATACTAACTGACATGAATTATGTGAGATTATTGTCAGACTACAATCATATACTACCAGCTGAACATTGTAGGTGAAGAGGAGAATAACTCTAAAATATGATAGAAATGCTTTAGATCCAACCCAATAGGTGATAATCATACTCCATCAAATGAACTATGTAATCATACAGCCCACACCGTGGAGCAAGATGATCATCTGATTCAGATTTTCCATTTAACACACATTACTCCATAATCCATTCAACCACAGAATATCAGATTGCATCCAAAATTGTGCCGTAATATCTAACCCTTGAATTTATGCCGTATAAGATAAGGTAAATAACCATACAAATTTCAGCAGTACAAGGGTTTAGGGATGTTACCTGAGTTGCAACCAAGATTATCAAGAAGGAAAAGATACTACTGCTGATGAGATCAACGAAGAAAATGGCTGAGCTCCACTACAACAGACTTCGGATTTAAGTTGATAGTAAGTGGATCCGACCTCAAAATGCCCTAGATCAAAGGTCTGATGATGGAAATGAAGGCAGCAAATCAGAATGGAGAGGGCTAATGGAAGAGATTGGGTTTCAGGTAATGAAGAATGGGGTTTTTGGAAGTAATGGTGATGGCCGTAACAGAGATGGGGTTGCGGAAAAATGAAATGGGTTCAGGGGAAAAAAATGATGGCGTCCGCGATGGTTTTGCCGGATTCCGGCAAACCCACCGGAGAAATGGTGTTGGGTCGGAATGGGTTTTGAGGATGGGCGTGAAACAGAGGGTTAGAAAAATGGTGGAGATGGAATGGGTTTAGTGGGGGATTTATTTGGGAAATGGGAATGAGAAGTGGTTGGGAATGGAGGTGGCTGAGAGATGGGTTTTCAAGGGTTTTTAAAAAAAATAATAAAAATAAAGACGAGAGGTGGCTGAGAGATGGTGGTCGGAAGTAGCTGGCCGGAGATGGAGATGGGTTTGTGATGGGTTACAGAGGTTGTTTAATGGGGAAAAAAACAGATGGAGGAGGTGGGTTTCAATGGAGGTGGTGTTGATGTGGGTTCTGGGTTGGAGATAAAATGGTGGAGATGAAGGTGATGGTGATGGTGGGTTAAACGGAGAAGATGATGGTGGAGGGTTTGAGGGGGTTTTGGTGGAGGGTTTGAGATGGGGTTAGCGGCGGTCGGAGGAGGTGGTTGAGGAAGATGATCGAGTAAAGGGTGGAAGGAGGTGGCGATTGGGGTGGATGGTCGGATTCCGGTGAGAATCCGATCGGAGAAGAAAGGGGTGGTGCGGCTGGAGTGGGGACCGGAGATGGAGGTTAATGGAGGAGGAGCGACCGGAGGTGGTGATGATGGGCAGAGGAAGAAGAGAAAATGGCCGCGGGTGTTGGTGGTAGTCGGATCGGTGGAGGTGGAGAAGAATAAAAATAGAAAAAGAAGAAGAAGAAGAAGAAGAAATGGAGGTGTTGCTCGGCTGGTGGAGATGGTGGTTCGCCGGCCGGAGATGATGGGCAGAGACGATGGGATTTTCTCCTTCTTCTTCCTCCTCTCTGCTCTGTGCTGCCTCTTCTCAAAAATGGGGAAAAACCCACCCTTATAAGTTTTGGTTCGATGGGTTTTTGAGGGGAAATGATGTTTCCAAACCCCTCCTAATCTTATGGACAGCCCCCTCCAGTGTATTTACCACTACTTTTTCTCACAGCAAAGGGGTGGCTCGGGTATAGAATAGACCCTAAAGGAAATGATATATTTTACCCCCGCTATCCCACTTGGACAGCCTCCCCTGGTGCATTTATCAATACCTTTTATACTCACAGGGGGGTGCCCAAGTAAAAGAAAAGGGAAATTTTTTGTGAAAATATCTTCTTTAGAATTGATCTCAACCCTTCAAATCACCTTTTGATTCAAGGGTTAAGATCAAAGAAATCCTAACCACCTAGGAAGCTTCCTAAGATTCTCCCCTAACTAATTTTGTTACACACTAATCTGTGTACCCCCACTATCTCCCTGGACAGCCCAAAATGGCAAATTTGAACTGGCTTTTCAGGCTCCAGGACACCCCCTTTTCTGGCTAAATCGCCGCCCTTCTGAACCTGCACCACGACACTGCCCTAACTTGTTTGCTAGGCAAATGCGCACGGATCTTGACGAAATTTTACAGGGACCTCGGTGGGACCCTAAGCTAGCCCAGGGCACAATTTGGAACCTTAGAACACTAGTTTATTAGGGCAATTATTTAAAATAAAACATAAAAGGGTTCGGTCAAAATGGGGTGTCTACAATGCCCTGCATGTCATTCACGCCAAAAGCAGTAGAGGATTACAAAAAAATGAGTTCTATTCTTAGAAAGTATGGTGGAAAGTGTGGTGGATCATATAAATTTTCAAATTTTGTACGAAGTTTCAGAATCAAATTTCTTTTATAGTACGATTACACTAGAAACAAATTTAAGGGAGAAGAGTAGGACAAATTCAAAAGAGGATTCCTTACTTAAAATATTTTTCTAATTTTTTCAACTTGGGATAGGATGCAAGGTTCAAGTATGGGGGTATTCTTGTTCTTCTATTTTGAGTAATTTATCAAAGAAAAAGGATTAGAAATTTTTGGCTTTATTCTATAGTGAGATTTGGAAAGAAAAGTTTGTTTTTAGAATTTTGTGTGTATATTCACTACAAACACACACGAGACAAAACTCGTCCACTAGGATAACCTAAGGGTTTAAAGGCTTGTTGCACGTGCTAAGTGCAATCGTGATTCCTACGAAAATGAGTTAGGATTTTATTTTTATTGTTTTGATTTTGTTATTTTTTCTTGTTTGCTTGAGGACAAGCAAAGCTCAAGTATGGGGGAATTTGATGAACACATTTATTTGTGAATGGTAGTGGTAGGATGCATGCATATTTTATGTTTTAAGCGGTGCTACTAAGGTATTTTTGTTGTTTTTGTTGTTTCAGGATTTTTATTGGAATTATGAAGGAAGTTGAGCTTAACATATGAAAATAGTGAAGAAATGACCAATTGCCATGAGAATCCAAAGTTCCAAGATGTCTTAGTTGGCCGAATTGGCATGATGCTTTAGTAGGATCAAATTGATAATGCCACACCCCCTTATTTTGCTTTAAAAGATGAAATTTCAAGGATGGATGATGAAAAACAAGAGAAGAGAAAGGATCTTAATTCCAATGGTTGAGATTGAAATGATCAAGAGAGGAGAAGGGAATTATTAGTTGTTTATGTGCATTACAAAGGAAGGGTAGATTTGTCATTTGCGAAAGTATATGGCATTATTGCAATTCATTCGAAAGATAGGGACAATTTGGTCCTTTCATGCACATATTCCTCAACTTGAAAACTTTCCATTATTTTTCTATCATTTATAAAGTTGCTTGACAAAATAATTAGAAGGTTTTAGACAAACCTTTGGAAAGAAAAAAAAAAAAGGAAAGCAACCTATGTGTTTTTTTAGAAGAGATATAGAAAGCCCATTCAAGCCTTAATCTTGTCCTTTCATTTGTTTCCTAAGATTCGCTTTTTAATCTCCACCTTACATCTTTTTCAATCACTTAATTTAGCAACTCTTCTCACCCAAAATCTATATATCAATCTCTCTTGAACTCTCTCTCATCTTCTTGAATTTTTAGTCTCGTCTCATCTCGTCGCGTCTTCAGCAGTTTTTTTAATTTTTTTAAAAAACTTCAACGACCATAACTTCTTCGTTTTAGCTCCGATTCGCGCGTGGTCGGATCCGTTGGACTCGTATCGACGAGAGGAATCCGATAAAGGCTTGAAGGAGGACAATGATTCAACCATTGAAGGAGAAAAAGAATAAGTTTTTCTTATTTTGCTCTTTATTTTAAATTACAATTTGATGTATTTTTGCTTTCAATTTCAATTAAAGAAGAGTTCTATTTGTTTTCTTTTTCCTTCTTAAGTTCTTAATGGCAATTCTCTTCTTTCTACTTTTTATTTTTGTTTCTTTGACTTTCTTCATGAGTAACTAAATCCTATATACTTAGGGTTTAGATGAAACCATGGGGAGGGAGAAAGGTTTCTCATTAAATTTAGTGGTATGGAATTAATGGTTTATAATTGTTGCATACCAATTATTCATGCCATTGGCTTTCCCCTTTCGTATGAGTGATTGTTATGAACATTATAAATATTTATATAGCCTTTAAAATTGGAGTGTGTCTTTAATAAATTACTCATGGGCAATGACATCCATTGATCTTATTTCCCATAGACTAATTATCAAATATACAATTCAATACACAAAAATTATTTTAATTAATTAATATAATCCAAGCCCATGGTGGATTCTAACCCTAAGTACTCTTTTATATTGAATTAAGGTTTTTACAATATTCCAAATTACTTTTGCAATTTTTTAATTTACTTAAGCCCTTAGAATTTTGGTTTTCTAATTAAATTAGGATTTTAACCTTGGTACACTTTGCCTAAATTAGGATTTTAAATCAAAAAGATCTTAGTTAAATTTGATTCTTAAATTGATTAGAATATACGCTTATATATAGTGTTGGCTCCGAGGTCAAGTCCACGGAAATTCTGAGTCCATTCCAGGCAACATTATATCATAGCTAGTATTCTAATCGGTACAAGAATAGGATTGAAACTAGATTTCTCTTCCCTGAGTTCGACCCGTATTTACACGATCCGTGCACTTGCGGTTATTTAATATTTCTAATAGTTGGCTTCGCCAAAGGGCGACCAAACCTGAGTTTTCTCAGGCTGCCTACGTACCCCAAAGAAGGATTGGGATCAGGTCCGCGTAGTTCAAGGCTTGAAGGCATCTTCAAAGTGGTTGATTTAGTAGGTGAGTCATTTTGGGCTCTGATTGGCACATGAAGGCCTTCGATGTTTGATCGAGGTTGGTAGGTTCGAAAATTTTATCTTGATTTTGGTTAAGAAGTATGACCATAACATCGAACCTTTCCATCTTTCTTCGGTTCTGGAACGATGTTTGGTAACCATTCAGGATACCTTTCAACCTTTAGAAAGACTGCTTTCAACTGATTGATTACTTCATTTTTTATTTGGAGAAGCCATTCTGGTCTCATTTTTCTAAGTTACTTATTCTTCGGCATGAATTATGGGTAGAGAGGGATATGGTGCTCAACAATCTCCTCACTTAATCCTAGTATATCTTTGTAAGACCAGACGAAGATCTCTTTGAATATTTTTAACAATTTGGTTAATTCTGCATGCTCTTCAGGGGATAAGGTTTTTCCAATCTTTATCTCCTGAAGCAGGGATTCACTGCTGATGTTTAATAATTTCAATCTCATCTTCTAAAGGTTCTTGCTCAACGCTCCTCCTCTCGTTCAATTAATTCGTTAATCTCGAGGGGAGTTTCGTCTGCATCCACGTCCGAGGAGGGTTGTTCATTATATTTTAAAGCATTTATTTCAAAAGAATTGAGAGACAAAGGTGAGTATTGAGAAAGTTCTTTCATTGATTTGTAAGATACATCAGAGGAAGAACTGACTGGCTCGCCCATTTCAGGCTCACTTACTTCAAAAGATAAGTTGGAATCGGAAAATGAGTCTGACTCAGAGGAGGAGAAGTCTGTATCTGAAGGGATAACTATAGTAAGGAGTGGGACAAAAGTATGCTTTCAGTTGGAGAGTTCTGCATTGCCAGCATTAGCAATCATTCTTTCTAGGGAAAAATGCAAATGCTCATGCACTCCCGCTTGCATCCATGACCTTCAGAAGGTAATATCCACCCCTGATGGGATGATGAAGTTGCCCATGTCGATGAGCTTCTCGATGGCGTACTTTAAGGAGACACACTTTTCAGTTGAGTGGCCCTTCTCTTGATGATATTCACAGAATTCCCACTCACTGTAGTTTATCGGTAGTGGATTTAAAGGAGGACGAGGCGTACAAGTAGTGAGCTTGTTATTCTTGATCAGAAACCTCATAACCGTGACCGAGTCAGATGGTAATGTGAATAATTCCTTGTGGGGCCGCGGCGACGGTTTTTCCTCCAGATTTCCTACTTTGGCTGACGTGTTGTTTACTTCTGTCCCTGATTCATGATTCTTAGAGTATGCATGCTTTAACTATGGTACTGACCTTGGTATCCACCCCCTTGCCATGGAATCTTCTATCTTATTGCCCGTGTTAATGAGATGTTTGATACTTGAGAAATTCTGGGAGGCCATAGGGCGCTGGAAGGAAAAGGTTAGGTTCTGTTGCATCATCTCGATCTGCTCTTCCTCAGATGGTCGTTTGAGGATTTGAGTTGTCTTCTGAAGCTAACGTTTTATGAAGTTTGAGAAAGACTCCATAAGATCTTGCCTAGTGGACTGGAGATCCTGGCAAGAGATTTTTGTTCCGTCGTCATGAGAAAATTGCTTGATAAATTCATTCATTATGCGGTCCCAACCCATAATTAGTAACTCAGGCAAATTGAAAAGCCATTTCTGCGCCACGCCTTCCAGAGACATCTGGAAGACCAATGCTAACTGTTCTGGAGACAGTTTATGTGATCGGAGCATGCCTTCAAACGCTGCGAGATGCATTCAGGGACAACCGGTTTCATCGTACTTGTTTATATCTGTCCACTTGAAGCTGGTGGGAAGTTGTACATCGAGGAACAGAGATACCTCCCGCATGGTGAGTCTTGATGACCCGTGAACCTTAATGACCTTGAGGTCCT
Organism: Tasmannia lanceolata; assembly: GCF_043159265.1. Lineage (NCBI taxonomy): Eukaryota > Viridiplantae > Streptophyta > Magnoliopsida > Canellales > Winteraceae > Tasmannia > Tasmannia lanceolata. The sequence goes on along the minus strand of NW_027518684.1, from coordinate 25,979,577 downwards.
GGTTAACTTTGGTGAACTTATCTTCCCATTGTTTAACTATCTGCGCAAGGGGATGATTCTCATCGGTATATTGCTCTTCTAGAAACGGATCCGGAGGCTGAGCTGTAGACTAGTTAGTGGGCTGGACTAGTATGGTTTCCTGAACAGAAGGAATAGGTTGTTGAGGTACAGTAGGTGCCAAAGTAACCTGAGGAGGTGATCTCAACGCGGCGTTCTGAAATACTCAAGAGGGGGGGTGAATTGAATTTAACTCAATATTAGGCCTTTTGAAAATTATCTATAAAACCTAATTGGAATTTTTCTTCACTTAATTAAATATTTGGTTAGTGCAAATATAATTGAAAGAACAAAGTGAAATGCCAAACCAAAACAATAATGGAAATGCAAGAGTGAGAAATGACACACCGATATATAGTGGTTCGGCCAACGGCCTACTCCACTCTACTCAAGGTCGCACTTGAGGGATTCCACTATTGGAGACCTCCACGATGCCCGGCTCCGAGGCGGTTACAATTCCAAGGGATATTAAACAAGGATGCCCTTACACCTTTACAAAGACTCTCCTTCTCCGCCGAGTTCTAAGCGGTTGCTCTCTAGGGAATTAAAAAATGAATGCCCTAGCCACCTATACAAGATTTGAAAGAGAATAGCTTGGCTTCTTCTTGAAAGCTTGATGCTCTTTGTAGACCCTTGATTGCTCTTCAAAGATGGTGATTTGCAAGTGAAAGCACTACTATATCCAAACTCAAAAGATTCACAAGTGAAAGGCAAGTTTGGGATGAAAAACAAAAACTCAAGCTAAAATGGATTGCAAATGTTTTTGATGCTTAAGGATGTTTTTCAAAGATCAAGAGAGAGAGAAAAACTTCTCTACATGTTGTATATATAACCACACCAAAGAATATGACCGTTTGGGGGTGGAAATATCAAAAACCAACAATTAATTTGAATCCCAACGGCTATTTTTTAGTCTGTCGCGAGGTTCTCGGAGTTCCGAGAACCATTCTCGGAGTTCCGAGAATTCTCGGAGTTCTGAGAAATATTCTCGGAGTTCCGAGACAACGGCCAGAAGAAATAAAATTTCTACTGGACCATTTCTCGGAGTTCCGAGAAAATGTCCAGATGCTACTGGACCTTTTCTCGGAGTTCCGAGGGAACTCTCGGAGTTCCGAGCTCGGAGTTCCGAGAAGCCTAAAAATCCGCAGTTTTTTATTTTTATTGCAAATTTGATTTTTAGCTTTTGGAACTCAACTCCTATGGTTATTTTGGAATGTTTATGAGGGTCCCAACATGTTGGTCCACCACATAACCATTCACTAATGCATTTTAAGTTCTTAAGTGTTCTTTGAAAACCAAGTTGAAAACACTTTGCCTTGACTTGGAAATCTAAAGAGAAAGGATGTACAATGATACCTATGTAGCTTTCAACTTCTCTTTAGTCTTGGTCTTCAATTGATCTTCCATCTTGTGTATGCTTGCTTGAGAGATGAGGTGAGCTTCACTTAGCTCCTTTGACTCTTGTATGGGATATCTCCAAGCATGACCATGTTGTGTGTTGGTTTCTTCAATGATCAATCCTATCTCAAACACAACACTTCGAAGCAAATTGATTAGTATTCAAAAACACAATCAATTATGTTTAGAATCATCAAAACAAGATAGGAGAGTAGACCCTTGGGCTTACAATCTCCCCCTTTTTGATGATGACAAACAAAATTGATTATGAGGTGTGTGTGAAGTGACATAGTAGGCAAGTGAATACTAGAACTCCCCCTCAATATATGCACACATATAAATGATACAAGTTATAAGCAAGTGGTGCATATAGTCAATTGAATAGATAATCAATTTCAAACTTCTCCCCCTTTTGTCATCGACAGAAAGGGTGTAAAAAAAATAGGAGTGGATAACTTCCCCTGAATCAATGCTTATGGTATAAAATTATATAACCAAGTAATGCACATATACCTGTTCATGATCGAGATGTTGACATATGTCAAGATGTTAGGTATTTTAATTAAAGTGAAGATACCTCTCCAAGTTAGAAAAACTAAGAAGGCTAAGAATATCAATTGAGTGATTTTTAAGATTAAAAATTTGACATCCCATTCATGCAGATACTACCAAACAAAGATTATATATATGAATACTATATAGATAAGCTGGTTAAAGGCACAAAGTATTTATTTGGCAATTTCTTTAATTTGATCCGCACTCCAAATGTTTAAGGCACTTCGGATATAACAAATTCTATCATCACTAAGGGGTTTTGTAAAGATATCCGCTAATTGATCTTCAGTGTTGATATATTTTAAGCAAATATCCCCTTTTTGTGAGTGATCTCTGATGAAGTGGTGCCTAATCTCAATGTGTTTTGTTCTTGAGTGTTATATGGGGTTCTTTGTTAAGCTTATAGCACTAGTATTGTCACATTGGATGAGAATATTTTCCATTTTGATTGCATAGTCCATCAATGTGCTTTTCATCCATAGGACTTGAGCACAGCAAGCTCCAGCTGCCACATATTCTGCTTCTGTTGTGGACAGAGCTACTGAATTTTGCTTCTTGCTAAACCATGAAACAAGTGATTTACCCAAGAATTGGCAAGTCCCACTAGTGCTTTTCCTATCTACTCTACATCCAGCAAAGTCTGCATCTGAATATCCGATGAGAGTGAAGGAAGATGATCTTTCATACCACAGTCCTAGACTTTGGGTTCCTTTTAAGTACTTGAAGATCTTCTTAACTGCCGATAGGTGAGATTCTTTAGGATCCGATTGAAATCGAGCACAGAGACAGACAGTAAACATAATGTCTGGTCTGCTGGCTGTCAAATAGAGCAAACTACCTATCATACCCCTATACAATTTCTGATCCACAGATTTGCCAAATTCATCTTTTTCTAGCTTAGCAGTAGTACTCATGGGAATTCTTGATGTCTTACTGCTATCCATGCCATACTTCTTTAATAACTCCTTTGTATATTTTTCTTGATTTAAAAATATTCCATTTTTGTATTGTTTAATTTGGAGTCCTAAGAAGTAGGTTAACTCTCCCATCATGCTCATTTCAAATTCATTTTTCATTAAGGTTGCAAATTCATCACACAATTTTTGATTAGTTGAGCCACAGATGGTATCATCCACATAGATTTGGACAAGGAGGATATCATGATTTTCTCTTTTGATAAATAAGGTTTTATCCACCTTTCCCATCTCGAATCCCTTTTCAACTAAGAAAGTGCAAAGCCTCTCATACCAAGCTCTAGGAGCTTGCTTTAATCCATATAAAGCTTTATCAAGCCTGAAGACATGATTTGGATGTTTGAAGTCTTCAAAACCTGGAGGTTGCTCAACATACACTTCCTCTTCGATATAGCCATTTAGGAAGGCACTTTTGACATCCATTTGATATAGTTTAAATCCTTTATGAGATGCATATGCCAAAAGTATCCTAATAGCCTCCATACGGGCAACAGGAGCAAATGTCTCATCATAATCTATCCCTTCCTCCTGATTGTACCCTTGGGCTACAAGCCTAGCTTTATTCCTAGTGATAATTCCATTTTCATCCAATTTATTTCTATACACCCATCTCGTGCCAATGACTGGATGATCACTAGGTCTAGGTACTAGCCTCCATACCTTGTTCCTTTCGAATTGACTCAACTCTTCTTGCATGGCCATCAACCAATATTCATCCTTTTCTGCTTCCTTGATGGATTTTGGTTCCAATTCGGATAGGAATGCCAAATTATTGCTCACACTACGATAGTATGATCTAGTTCTTACTGGCAATGTGGCATCACCTAAGATTTGGGATTCAGGATGATCAACCAATGTTCTCCTATCCCTAGGTAATGAGGCATCATTTTCATTTTCTACTTCCTCACTAGGTGGTGTATGACTAGTAGATGCATGAGGAGGAGCACTCAATTTTGGAAAAAGATGTTCAACGGGTTCATCCTCATCATGTGGCATTTCTTGAGGTGTTGGCTCTCTTTCATCAAATGTCACATGCATGGATTCTTCTACTACTAGGGTTCTCCTATTAAATACTCTATATGCTTTGCTATGAGAAGAATACCCTAAGAATATTCCATCATCTGACTTCTTATCAAATTTATGTAAATTATCTCTAATGTTCAAAATGAAGCATTTACATCCAAACACTCTAAAATAGCTTATATTTGGTTTCAAGTTTTTCCAAAGCTCATAAGGTGTTTTCTTAGAGATTGGCCTTAAGTATACCATGTTTATGATATAGCAAGCGGTGCTAACCGCTTCCGCCCAAAAATATCTAGGGAGATCATTTTCATGCAACATTGTTCTAGCCATTTCTTGGAGAGTTCGATTCTTTCTTTCTACTACTCCATTTTGTTGAGGTGTTCTAGGTGCGGAAAAATTATGTTTAATGCCATGTTCATTACAGTAAGTGTCAAAGTGTACATTTTCAAATTCCGTTCCATGATCACTTCTAATGTGGGAGATGGCAACACCTTTTTCATTTTGAATTTGATTGCACAATGTTAGGAAGTTTTCATAAGTTTCATCTTTATGTCCTAGAAATATGACCCATGTGAATCGTGAGTAGTCATCAACAACTACAAACACGTACCTCTTTCCACCTAGGCTACTAGTCTTCATTGGTCCAAAAAGATCCATATGAAGTAGCTCCAAGGGGTAGGAAGTTGAAATCATATTTTTAGGTGCAAAAGAGCTTTTCAATTGTTTTCCTAATTGACAAGTTCTACAAATGTGATCCTTGATGAATTTGAACTTAGGCAATCCTCTAACACTTTCTTTTGAGGAGAGGGTCGAAATGAGATCCATTCCGGCATGACCCAACCTCCTATGCCATAGCCAAGAATCCTCACTAATGGCATTTAGACAAGTCACTTTTTGGAGTCTTAGATCATCTAGTCCAATTGTATAAATGTTATTGTCTCTAGACCCTATGAATTTTACTTCTCCATTTATCTTATTTTTAACAATGCATTTGTCGGGATTGAAGACAACTTCAAAACCATTATCACATAATTGACTAATGCTAATAAGATTATGGGACAAGCCATCAACAAAGAGTACATCATGTATGGGAGAGGTAGAGTTACCTATGGTGCCTTCACCTTTGACTTTTCCTTTCTTGTCATCTCCAAAGGTAACTTCTCCACCATCCTTGAGTGATAGTGATGCGAATTGAGTGAGGTCTCCAGTCATGTGTCTAGAGCATCCACTATCAAGGTACCATGTGTTCCTCTTGTTGTGGCTTTTAAGGCATACCTACATAGGAATAGGCAAGTGAGATCCCTTAGGTACCCAAATCTTCCTAATCTTGCTATGTTCATTTGTTTTCACTTTAGAGTTCAATTTGATCTTATCTTGTTTAGCATGTAAGCAAGCAACTTTATAATGACCTAACAATCCACAATAAAAGCAAATTTTGGTACTACTAGAGGAAGTCTTTTCAAGTTTGTTTTTATAGTTAGATATTGTGGTATTCCATCTATGTCCAAGTCCACTTTTGTCACTTGACATTCTTTGAAGATTTACAAGTTTATCCAATTTTAATGAACTATTTTCAAATTTTTCAAAGAGTTTCTTGAGTTCATCATATTCAAAAGATAGTTTACCGTTTTCATGCTTTAGTTTGTTATTTTCAATAGAAAGATTTTGTCGATTTTCATTCAAAGTCTTAATGGTAGCATTTAGCTCATGAATCTCTACTTTGCATTTTTCATTTTCATCATCTAAGAATTCATGATCTTTTTTTAACCAACCAAATTCTTTTGTCATGTTAGCAAGAGAATTTTCAAGTGATGCAATTTTATCAAATTGAATTTCAAGTTCATCATTTGCACTTTGTAAGGAATCTAAAACTTCTTGTAAGATAATGACATCATTTAAAGTGTTTACCTCATTGTTGTCGTTTGTTGAGGCCATGAAGCACACATTTCTTGCTAATAGGCAATCTTCCCCATCATTTTGTTCGCCTTCGCTTTCAATCTCCTCATCCCATGTGGCGGACATTCCTTTCTTGCCTTCTCTTCTCTTGAAGCGGTTGTTTGAAGTAGGTTCATTGTTGAGTGGACAATCCGGGCGAATGTGTCCAAGCTTCTTGCAACCGTAACATCGGGGTTGAGAAGATCCATCACCAACTTCTTCTTTCTTCTTGAATGGAGGATTGGTCCTTCTATTTCTCATGCCTCCCATGTTTCTTTGCAAGAATTTGATCCTTCTTGTTAGGAGAGCTACTTCATCCTCGATGTCTTCCTTTGCATCTTCACTTTCACCTACATTACAAGCAAAAGCAATTCCTTTTCCTTTTTCGATTTTAGTTTCGATTTCGGGTGCTTTTGTTTTGAAAATCATTTCATGTGTGATCAAGGACCCTATAAGTTCATCTAGGTTCAAAGTGTTCATGTCCTTGGCTTCGGTGATTGCGGAGGTTTTGGATTCCCAAGACAAAGGTAGGGATCTAAGAATTTTAGTTACTAAATCTCTATTGGAAAATTGTTTTCCAAGTCCCCTTAATCCATTTACAAGATTGGTGAATCTAGTGTACATGTCGGCAATTGTTTCATCGGGTGTCATTTGAAAAAGTTCGTATTGCCGAAAAAGATGGTTCATTTTAGATTCTTTAACTTGATTGGTTCCTTCATGGGTGACTTCTAGAGTGTCCCAAATTTCCTTAGCCGAATTCAAATTTGATACTCTATTGAATTCTCCGGGAGATAGAGCACAAATGAGAGAATTCATGGCTTTGGCATTATAATTCGAAGCTTGTTGTTCGGCTTCGGTCCAATCATTTAAATTTCTTGTGGGTAGGATATATTCATTATTAATTGCTCTCCACATTTGATAGTCTTGAGTCAAAAAGATTTTCATTTTAGTTTTCCAAAAACCATAATTTGTACCATCAAAATAGGGTGGCCTAGTGTTTGAATAACCTTCATGATGTTGAGGGTAGTTTGCCATTTTTGAATCTTTACTCTAAACCGGTTAGGGTTTTCAAAAAAAATAGAGACGAGGCTCTGATACCAATTGAAATACTCAAGAGGGGGGGTGAATTGAATTTAACTCAATATTAGGCCTTTTGAAAATTATCTATAAAACCTAATTGGAATTTTTCTTCACTTAATTAAATATTTGGTTAGTGCAAATATAATTGAAAGAACAAAGTGAAATGCCAAACCAAAACAATAATGGAAATGCAAGAGTGAGAAATGACACACCGATATATAGTGGTTCGGCCAACGGCCTACTCCACTCTACTCAAGGTCGCACTTGAGGGATTCCACTATTGGAGACCTCCACGATGCCCGGCTCCGAGGCGGTTACAATTCCAAGGGATATTAAACAAGGATGCCCTTACACCTTTACAAAGACTCTCCTTCTCCGCCGAGTTCTAAGCGGTTGCTCTCTAGGGAATTAAAAAAGGAATGCCCTAGCCACCTATACAAGATTTGAAAGAGAATAGCTTGGCTTCTTCTTGAAAGCTTGATGCTCTTTGTAGACCCTTGATTGCTCTTCAAAGATGGTGATTTGCAAGTGAAAGCACTACTATATCCAAACTCAAAAGATTCACAAGTGAAAGGCAAGTTTGGGATGAAAAACAAAAACTCAAGCTAAAATGGATTGCAAATGTTTTTGATGCTTAAGGATGTTTTTCAAAGATCAAGAGAGAGAGAAAAACTTCTCTACATGTTGTATATATAACCACACCAAAGAATATGACCGTTTGGGGGTGGAAATATCAAAAACCAACAATTAATTTGAATCCCAACGGCTATTTTTTAGTCTGTCGCGAGGTTCTCGGAGTTCCGAGAACCATTCTCGGAGTTCCGAGAATTCTCGGAGTTCTGAGAAATATTCTCGGAGTTCCGAGACAACGGCCAGAAGAAATAAAATTTCTACTGGACCATTTCTCGGAGTTCCGAGAAAATGTCCAGATGCTACTGGACCTTTTCTCGGAGTTCCGAGGGAACTCTCGGAGTTCCGAGGGAACTCTCGGAGTTCCGAGCTCGGAGTTCCGAGAAGCCTAAAAATCCGCAGTTTTTTATTTTTATTGCAAATTTGATTTTTAGCTTTTGGAACTCAACTCCTATGGTTATTTTGGAATGTTTATGAGGGTCCCAACATGTTGGTCCACCACATAACCATTCACTAATGCATTTTAAGTTCTTAAGTGTTCTTTGAAAACCAAGTTGAAAACACTTTGCCTTGACTTGGAAATCTAAAGAGAAAGGATGTACAATGATACCTATGTAGCTTTCAACTTCTCTTTAGTCTTGGTCTTCAATTGATCTTCCATCTTGTGTATGCTTGCTTGAGAGATGAGGTGAGCTTCACTTAGCTCCTTTGACTCTTGTATGGGATATCTCCAAGCATGACCATGTTGTGTGTTGGTTTCTTCAATGATCAATCCTATCTCAAACACAACACTTCGAAGCAAATTGATTAGTATTCAAAAACACAATCAATTATGTTTAGAATCATCAAAACAAGATAGGAGAGTAGACCCTTGGGCTTACACGTTCTCTTCCGAGAGTTGACGGAAACTCCAAGTGAGTTCAGCTACTGCCTGTTGCAGCTCTTTTATAACTTGAGACTAGTCCATAGGTTCTGCAATGATGGCAAGAGGAGTTGGTAGACTGGAAGGTTCCGAAATTTCTACCGAAGGAGTAGGAATTGAAGGAATAGGTAGATCCAAGGTTCTTTCTAAAAGAGCTTGGGTACAGGCCCAGGCTTTTGACTTCTTGGATGCAATGGTTTCAAGTGTAATAACTTTCCACCTGCAGATGGAAATATTCATATACTAGTTTCAGAGCTTTTTCAAGCAAGGAGGAAGAACCATACAAACAGTTACGAGTTCAAACAAGTTTTTTTTTGTAATTTTTACAAAAAAATTTCAAATTTTGACAGAACCTGGACATGCGAGGAGCTGAGGACAAGGTCTGCCCCTACGATGGCTGACTGGGAAAACACTCCTGAACAGATTGAGTCAGGGTTTAGGAGACGATCTAACCTTTGTTTGAGATGACGATCGGATAGAGGTTCGATACTTTGGTTATGACAAAGGTTGAGGCGGGTATATCCTCCCTTGAGAGGATATATTCATTCGAACGGAGCTCTGAGCTTTGACCATGCAAGATGTTCGGGATAGGATTGTCTTCAAAAGTGAAGACAATATGATCTGGGTGTAATTTCCGAGTTATGAATAAGACACTGGTCAGAAAAGGGGTCTATCTTCTCATGAGGGGAAGAGAGAGAGACAATTTGGGCAGAGTTATGCCGCTGTCTTGACCATAATAGGTGGCCGAGATGAGTCTAACCGTTGAGAAAGACTGACTTGGATTTGAGTAGAGCTCAGGTACTGTGGCCATAACAGTGGCCATGACAAGATCATCATCGTACAAGAAGACATGTTTATTTGGGTAGAGCTCCGCCGCTCTTTGACCATAACAGAGGTCAGGACGAGTCTAACCGTTTGGAAAGACTGACTTGGATTGTGCAAAGCTCGGGTACTGTGACCATAACAATGGTAATGACAAGATTATATTCGTACAAGAAGACATGTTTATTTGGGCAGAGTTCCCCCGCTCTTCTGACCATAATAGAGGCCAGCGAAGGTCTATCTCTATGTGAGAAGACAACTTCAAAAAGGATTTTGATCTGGGTGGTCGAGACAAGTCTAAGGACAGATAGACTTTATTCGAGCAGAGCTTCACCATCTTAACTATAACGAAAGTTATGATGGATCGAGGCACGAAAAGCAATAGAGCCTGACGTGGCTGAGACCATGACGGTTTGGATAAGAAGATGATTAAGGGATTACAATAACCTTTGAAAGATGAGACTACAATGAGGGCCTTTTGGTTAAGCGTGTTATCTGCAGGACGAACATACTTCCAGGGTACAATGGTTGCTTATCCAAGGAATGTGATGATATGGGTTTACAAACAATACTCTGGACAAAGCTAAAGGTTAGACAATAACCTCTAGTTTTGGATAAAATAAGCTGCGACCGTTCACGCATCGGGCTAGGGTAATGACATCCCTAGCAAGAAATGACAACTCGAGACACCTTTCTAGACTCGTTCAACATGCCCGAGGTGGGCCAAAGGTTTAGTGTATACCTATTTTGGAAGACGTTCACGTCTCTCAATATTAACTGGTAGGCTTTGCCTAACTCTAAGCTCAGCATGCCCTATGCGGGCATGGTAACATCTATGTGCGTATGCTAGGCTTATGCAGTGTGATGAAGGCTTCAAGGTTCCTTTTGCCGAAGTGATTAAACAACCCTTGCCAGGTGTGCCCCAACGCGACAGGAAGTTTAATACATCATCATTTTAACGACACCACAAGGGCGACGCGCAAAGAGGTGGTGCTTTCACATCAAATGGAGGTAGGGGTGTAAACGAGCCGAGCTTGGCCAGGCTCGGCTCGGCTCGTTAAGCTCACAAGTGAGGCTCGGCTCGGGCTCGGGCTCGGGCTCGGCTCGGTCAGGCTCGCGAGCCTTACCGAGCTCGGGTTATATTATGTTCACACCCCTCATCTTCCCTGGACAGCCCTACTAGTGTAATTTGACTACTTTTTTTACACTACGGGGGGTGGTCCTAGTAACAAATGGGGTTCCAAAAATGAAGTGACATATTTTGCCCCCCCCTTTCACTCCATGGACAACCCTTTTAATGTATATATTAATATATAATATATATATTTAAATATATTAAATTCTTAACGAGCCTTAACGAGCCGAGCCGAGCCGAGCCTGGCCTAACTCGGGCTCGGCTCGTTAAGGATTCGAGCCGAGCTCGAGCGAGCTTCCGAGCCCGAGCCAAAATTGACACCCTTAAATGGAGGCGAGACCAGTGGCAATCGGGTGATGAAATCTCAGAAGTTACCGAATCTGTTCCAAGTGCTAGTCACTCCCGAGGGTAATAGGTATGCAAAATATGGTGTGTGCGTAGCTGCATAACATAAATAGGTAAGCCTAGGTCCCTCCCGGGGCATTTTCGCGCAATTGGCGGCAATTTTGAGCATTGGCTCTTGCAATCCCTGAAGAACAAACGTATGGTACTGGAAAGTAAATCTAACACTTCTTTTATTTTGCACGTTTAGGAGCGTTTGCAACTTGTGAAGTGTTCGTAACTTGCGGATACCCCTAAAGGCTACATCGGATTAAGGATAACCCTAATAAAGGAGAAAAAGCCTAGTTATTTGTTTGAATTTTTCAAAAATGCCAAGTTAAGTCAATTCATAGCTATAACTTTTTTATTTTCATAACAAGTCTGCTGAAAGGAAATCAAGAGAACCCCAGCAGAGTCGCCAGTTTGTGGGAGCCGATTTTTTCCCTCGCGCGCAGGATGACAGGGGATCACCACATCGGGTTCTCAAGGGAGTGTTCATTTGATCTACGTTACTTGCGGACTCGGGACCGAAATTCTAACTTCGTAAGAATGAGAAACTCAGAATTGCCACCAAGGTCAGGGCCTAGGAGCCGTGCCTGTTCTTCTAAGGAAATGAGTAATGGAACTCGAATTTCATTGGAAGAACAATAACCAAAGGGGTTCTTTTGCTCTGGGCCTAGAACCTTATATTTTGCTCTGTTTGTTTAAGCCATGGTCCTTACAGATATCCGGGTAAGAATTATGGTTTCAATCGGGGAAGGTGTTAGGCACCCCTCTTGCCCGAACGAATCCGGTCTCTTACCTTAGATTGGCATTTTTCGAAGAATTTAAACCAGGATAACTTATTTTTTTATCCTTTATTTAGGTTATGCTTAATTCCAAGATGTAAATAAAGATGAATTTACAAAAAGACCGAAAATAAGCGGTAGTTATCCTGATCAATGTCGTAAGTTGTATACGGATCTCGGAAGATCTCGCAACTACTCACGATCAGGTTAATTTAAAACAAACGGAAAAAAACAGTGCATAATGAAAGGTAGAGGGATTTATATCATAAGTTCTGTGGGCAACGTGAGCCGGAGATCTTATGATGTCACCACCTCGTACCTTACTTTGTAAAGTAAATTGCAGAAAGTAAAAGAAAGGTAGAGGGATTTATTTCATAAGTTCTGGGGGCAACGTGAGACGAAGATCTTATGATGTCACTACCTCGTACCTTACATTGTAAAGAAAATTACAGAAAGTAAAAGAAAGTTAGAAGGATTTATATCATAAGTTTTGGGGGCAACGTGAGCCGGAGATCTTATGATGTCACCACCTCGTACCTTACTTTGTAACGAAAATTGTAGAAAGTAAAAGAAAGGTAGAGGGATTTATATCATAAGTTCTGGGGGCAACGTGAGGCGGAGATCTTATGATGTCACCACCTTGTCCCTTACTTTGTAAAGGAAATTACATAAAGCTTGGTAAAAAAATGTAAATTTACAGAAAGCTAAAGAGAAATAGGTAGAGTAGCTGCACTATTCTGAAAAGAGAGGATTCCAAGATTGCGGAGATTTTGGCGGCGTAACGGCTTTGTGTTGACGAAGACACTTCAGGTTTGCCGAACAATGGCGCTATTTAGATAATAGGGCCTTGGGTTATCCGAAATTCGGAAGCGCAACGGCGTTGTGTTGGCGAAGGGGCTTCGAGTTTGTCGAGATTTCGACAGAATAACTGCGCTATTATTGAAAAATAGCTAGTGGTTCTGCGAAATTTGACAAAACAATGGCGCTATTTGAAGGATGACGCTCCGAACCTTCAGAATTTCGGCATAATACCGACGCCCGGTGTGAGCTACCTATAGTTTCTCTACTTTCGCACTTTTAGAAATAAAGTACTGTCTTTTCCGTTTGTTTTAAGTTAACCTGATCATGAGTAGTTGCGAGATCTTCCGAGATCCGTATACAACTTACGACATTGATCAGGATAACTACCGCTTATTTTTGGTCTTTTTGTAAATTCATCTTTATTTTCACCCTGGAATTAAGCATAACCTAAATAAAGGATAAAAAGATAAGTTGTCCTGGTTTAAATTCTTCGAAAAATGCCAATCTAAGTTAAGAGACCGGATTTGTCCGGGCAAGAGGGGTGCTTAACACCTTCACTGATTGTAACCATAACCCTTATCCAGACATCTGTAAGGACCATGCCTTAAACAAACAGAGCAAAATATAAGGTTCTAGGCCTAGAGTAAAGGAACCCCGTTGGTTACTGTTCTTCCAACGAAATTCAAGTTTCATTACTCATTTCATTGGAAGAATAGGCACGGGTCCTAGGCCCTGACCTACATGGCGGCTCTGAGTTTCAAATTCTTGCGAAGTTAGAATGTCGGTCCTGAGTCTGCAAGTAACGCAGATCAAATAAACACTCCCTTGAGAACCCGATGTGGTGATCTCCCACCGTCCTGCGCGCGAGGGAAAAAATTGGCTCCCACAAACTGGCGACTCTGCTGGGGTATGACCAGGCATACCCCCCCCCCCGGCAAAACTATAAATAGAGGAGGGGGGGTAAGGCTTTGAAAGAGAGTTTTTTGGTTGATCTTTTCTCTCTTTCTCTCTCTCCCATTTTGTGGTTATTTCGCCCAGCTTTTCTTATATACACCGAACCCCTGCTGAAATTTCAGAAAAAGTACGGAATGTGGGCACAAGTTTCGAGAAATTACGGATTTCGGGTACCTTTTAAAACAAGAATCAAAGACGGGTGATTCTTCAAAATCGGGTGGTAAAAAGACCCTGATACCCTTGTGACATCAACATAGTCCTTTTTCATTACTGCCTATTACATTGGCGTGCTTCACGAGGCTTCTTTTGGTTCGTTTGAATGCATATTTGAACCGACAGAACCTTGGGTTCGTTTCTATCTTGGCCGTCGGAAGTAACTAGAGACAGATGGATATGCTTGACACTTGATGGAAAACTTTTTGGAACGTTGATAACCCAAAGTCAATCATTATCTTTTCTAACTTCTCTTTTGGCTTAGAATGGTAATGTTATTGAATACGTTTCTTTTGGCTTAGAATCTTTTCACTTCTCTTTTGGTTCTCACTTCTCTTTTGGCTTATAACAGTAATGTTATTGAAAACGTCTCTTTTGGCTTAAAACGGCGACGTTATGGAATACTTTATTATTTCTCACGTCTCTTTTGGCTGAGAACGCCGCCGGATTCTAGAGTACGCCGCCGGAATTTCAAGTACGCTGCCGGATTTTCTGGGTTCAAACGTGTGTTTCAAACGTATCGAGTACGCCGCCGATTCTAGAGTACGCCGCCGGAATATTAAGAGGTATGCCAGCGGAAATAGGGTGTAAGCGGAAACAGGGTTTACGCTGGCGGAATTCAGGGGTATGCCGGCGTAAATGGGTACGCCGGCGTAATCCGGTGGCATTCTCAGCCAAAAGAGACATATTCAATAACATTACCGTTATAAGGCAAAAGAGTGAGGACCAAAAGAGAAGTGAAAAAATTCTAAGCCGAAAGAGACGTATTCAATAACGTTACCGTTCTATGCCAAAAGAGAAGTGAGCAAAGATAATGATTAACTTTGGGTTGTCAGCGTTCCGAAAAGTTTTCCAACACATGTCAAGCATCCATCCGTCTCTAGTTATTTCCGACGGCCAAGATAATAACGAACCCAAGGTTCTGTCAGTTCAAATACACAGTCAAACGAACCAATAGAAGCCTCGTGAAGTGTGCCAATTTAATAGGGAGTAATGAAAAAGGAGGACTCTGTCAATGTCAGAAAGGTATCAGGACTTTTTACCACCTTATTTTGAAGAATTGCCCGTGTTTCATTTTTGTTTTAAAAGGTACCTGAGACCGTAATTCCTCGAAACATGTGCCGGCATTCCGTACTCTTCTCTTAAGAAAATTCTGTAGAAAAAACAAAATAAATACCATATCTAACAAGTATGCAACTCTATGAATGTGGTCAATTGATTCAGCTGCCACCGCACATAATGGGTAGTCATTAATGTTCCACATATTTCTATCGTGGAGGGGGGTCCATTGTGAGGATTTCATCTGGAGCTGCCGACCAAGAAAAAGTACAAACACTACGAGGAGCTGGGATATTCCACACCCTATAACCGCTAGTGATGATAGAAAACTGTATGCAATCAGGTTGTAGAAAGCTGAAAACTACCTAAGGAGTACTGGATCATTCCAAACGCTTTGTTGATCTCTCCTAATTTATTAATGTAGCCTAATGCTAGCAGTAGATTATCGATTAATGTGGTCCATTTGGCCACACAGACACAATCCTTACATTCGCGTGGGGCCAGCTTATTCAAAGATTGAAACCGTTCATTTGTTGGGCCCCAATAGGCCTTGCCCATAAAATCAACTCCATAGGATGAGCAAAACCCTTCGATCAGCCTCTACATAACTTTGAGTTAGAATCATCATATGAAAATGATTTTCAGGGAAGGGAAAAATACAGATACACCCCCTCAACTATGGCCAAAGTCCACTTCTAACCCCGTGGTATCGAAGGTACCAAAGACACCCCTCGATCAACTTTCTAACATTTTTAAGTAGACCCCTGACTTTACACTCTACAGTTCAAAATTCATCAAAAACACCCCCTGGCAATTTCTTCGTTCCCGTCCACCCCGTCATGTAACAAGCATTATTGAAAGATGAGAGGGTGTCTTTGGTGAAGTCGATACCACGGGGTCAGAAGTGGAATTTGGCCATAGTTGAGGGGGTGTAAATGTAATTATCCCTTCAGGGAAAGTCCTATTTACGTTGGGCCCCATCAAATGTAGAGTTTGGATATTGGAACAAGGGTATTAATGAATTTTCTAATAAGTATGCATTGTATGGGGTATATACGGAGGTGCACAGAATTGTTTTATTTTTTTTAAATAAAGTGGGCTCCACTTTGTACAAAGATCTAAACCATTTAGTTGGTAGGCCCCAAATTAAATGCACCGTACCATGAAAATCATCTCCTTTGGTTGATCCAAGCTCTTCGATGTATAGATTTTTCTATATGGTGTTGTTTATGTAAATATTAAAAGGGTTAGGATCATGATCGAGCTGATTTTTGAGGTACATTCTAGAAACATTAAGGCACAACAACAATGTTTTTGATCTTCGAACAAGGTAGGCTTCATTGTATTTTTTGAAATATATGCTCACCTACAAACAGACGCAGTAGACACTGGGCCCACCTCGCTATTTTTTTAGAAAATTCATTGAGCAACTTTGTTCGAAGTTCCGAACCATTCATTTGTTGTGCTTCAATGTAAGTAGCATGTGCCCCAAAACTCATCTCGATTATCATAGCCCTCCAATCTAATACGACGACACCATACGTATGTATGTATCTCCTTGGATTGAAGTTTTAGGATCATCCTAGGGAGATTTTTTTGGGATATGGCCTATTGACATTATTGACATTGGGTCGGAACAAATGAATGGTTTGGATCTTCGAACAAAGTAAGCTCAAGTGGTTTTTTTTTAGTAGAAATACATGTTTATGGCATCAAACTTCTTCAAAGATATGATCTAAACCATTCATTGTTGGGCCCCACTAAGGTTTCATGTTCAGAGAGAGAGAGAGTAATTAGCAAAAAGACGATTCGGCCAAAAAAAAGGATGGTGAAGGTTTGATTTTAATGTAGTATTGGTTCAAAAAAAAACAAAAAGTGGTAAACAAAATGGAAACACAACAACATACATTTTCAACGTGTTTATGGTGTTTTCCTAAAAAGTCGGACAGTAAAAGTTTTAAACAGAGTAAGAAATAGTAAACCATTAAAACATGTTTTTATGAAAAAATGCAGTTTAAAACGTCATTTTGCTAACTATGGTTGTGACAATCGAGTTTTTATATTGTGTTAGCCCGTATAGTCATGTGTTTTCAAAATGGGCTTTACGTCCCACACCATAGGATGATCCAAAACGTCCATTTGATGGGCCACAATGTAAATTGGTTATGCTCCAAAAATCATTTCCATAGGATGATCACAATTCTCCGATCTATAGTGGTTTCCATATTATGCAGTTTCTCTATAGATCGAGGGCTTGTATCATGCTATGGAAATGATTTTTTTGGGGCACAACCTATTTACATTGCAGCCCATCAAATGGACGGTTTGGATCATCCCATGGTGTGGGTGGTACACAGTCCATCAAAGGGCCTACCTTGCCCAAAGATTTAAACAAATCAATTGTTGGCCCCGCCAAGTGTTCAAGTTGGAGAGAGTAAGAGGGGGGTTGTTAATTTATCAGCATTAATACATATGTAAGCACACGTCTTTGACTTAGAGGGTTAGATACTCATATGATCCACATTTTTTCTCCTACTGCCTATGTATAATGTGGACAACAAACACGTTTTTCAATATTTATATTTGATTTGTACTTATTCGGTTGTATGGGGAAAATGTGGGTGGAATACTTTAAAAAAAATAAAAATCTAAGGCACTAAAACAAGTAGAAAACATTTATTTGCTGGTCACGTTACTCTTTCTCACCCTCTCACTTTCTTCTCTTATTTGTTAGTTCATGTGTATATTCGATGTCATTATCTTTTTTCTCTACGATTTTTATGTTTAAATATAGCAGGCCTCCTTTTGATGCCTATAAATAACGATTGTTACTTCATGTGTATATTCGATGTCATTATCTTATTTCTCTACCATTTTTATGTTTAAATATAGCAGGCCTCCTTTTGATGCCTATAAATAACGATTCATGTGACTCCTCCACCACAAAATACAATACCACCCTTGTCTTCCTTTCCCACCCTTTCCATTCCTATGGATCTCGTAACTGCAACCACTTATTTTGGTTCTTACTTCAATCCACAGGAAGATGAGAAGCCACAACTCAATCCTAAATCAGAAGTGTATCACCCAAGCGTTTGGGGTGATCACTTCCTCACCTACACGCATGATCAAATGGTAGACAGAAATTCAATTATCACCTTTAATTACGATGGTTCATGCGTATCTCATGCTCTTTTGATTCAACACATGATGTCACGCCCCAGCCCAACTGTGTAAATATTGTCAGGTTCTAGGTCTTCCACCCTCCCCGGTTTTGTTTTCCAGCAGTACTAACCGTGACCGACCCATTCCGCGGGGCGCCCACCCCTTGGAGATGCTGAAAATGCGTCTACAGGGGAGATCCACATATACAGCCGAACAACTTTTCCTCAATTTCCGATGTGGGATCTCACAATCCACCCCATTGAAGCCCAACGTCCTTGCTGGCACACCGTATTGGATTGGAGGTCCTGATCTGATACCATTATGTCACGCCCTAGCCCGACTGTGTAAATATTGTCCGGTTCTGGGTCTTCCATCCTCCCGATTTTGTTTTCTAGCATTACTAACAGTGCCCGAACCACTCCGCGGGGCCCGCCCCTTGGAGATGTTGAAAACGCGTCTACACTGGGAGAGGGGAGATCCACATATATAACCCAACAACTTTTCCTCCATTTCCGATGTGGGATCTCACTCATGATATTAGGAGATGCTCTCTTCAACGGTTTATTTTTAGGTCATCTGATGCATCTAAAACTCCCCCGTGTCATCGAGGACTCCCCCGAGTCAACTCCTTTTCCCTTGGCCACGTTTCGTATTTTGCCCTATAGAGTTAATAAAAACTCCTTTCACTCTCTTGAGATATGACCTCGTCAACTGCGTTTTTGGCCACGTCTGTGCGGAGTCGACAAGGACTTTTCTTGGCTGCATTTTGACCCGCATCTGGGTTTTTAAACATTGATATGATCTCTTTTGTCTTCTATTATATCTATTTATGTAGTTAGGATTAAAAACGGAGAAAAAGGACGATTGTATAAAATTTAGAAGAAAACAAAATTGTGGATTTATGTATTCAATACAGAACTACAGGAGAGAGAGAGAGAGAGAGCTCATTTATTTTGAATTATAGCATTTATTTATTTTGAATTACAGCGTTTCGTTGTAATAGTAGCTAATGTACATTTGTTTCTGAATGGTACCATGCAGAAATTAGATGGATGGACTAAGCGGATTGAAGAGTTGAAGGAAGAAGTGAAGAGAATGCTAAGCAGTGCCAAGGGGTCACAACAAGAAATAGATTTGATCGATGTGCTTCAACGTCTTGGAGTGGCATATCATTTTGAAATGGAGATTAACGAGGCACTACATCAACTATACGAATCCCATACATATGTTGCTGACGATGATCTATATGTTGTTGCTCTCCGATTTCGACTACTAAGACAGCATGGGTTTAATGTTTCTTCTGGTAAATCCTTTTTTTGTTTCTCTTTTTCATTGCCACAACTTGTGCTACTTTCACTACTTTTGTCATTCACATTCTTTATAACATGACATTGCTGGATTTTGAAACAGACGTATTTAAAAAGTGCAAAGATGAGCAGGGAAACTTCAACTCAACCATAATTAGTGATAAGAGGGGCCTATTAAGCTTGTATGAAGCGGCATATCTCAGTACACAAGGAGAGGATGTATTAGATGAGGCCATTACATTTACACGGAAACACCTTAAATCTGATATAAGCCATCTCGATTCTAAACTTGCAACACAGATAGAGCATGCCTTAGAGATACCCTTATGGAAGAGTTTACCAAGGCTGGAGCATAGGCATTACATCTCAATATACCAACCAGAGAATAAACAAAATGTTGTGCTTCTAGAGCTTGCAAAGTTAGATTTCAATCTCTTACAATCGTTGCACCAAATGGAGTTAAAGGATCTTACGAGGTAATTTATTTTAACTAATAATATTTCCACTATCGAGCTATAGAGAAACCATCAAGGCGGGTAGCGCTCTTGATTTCGGTCTCTTTCATCATAATCATATTATCCACTCATCATATAATTTCAAAACTATAGGGTTTTCTTTGTATTACATGAAATCAAACATGCCACATTTGATTCCCTACGATTATAATGGACTATATATTGATATCTCTTACAGGTGGTGGAAAGAGATGGATCTTACAGGAAACATGCCTTTTGCAAGGGACCGAATCGTGGAATTATACTTTTTTTGGGCGAATGGAGTGTATTTTGAACCACAATACTCTCGAGCTAGAATAATGACTGCCAAAATATTATCCATAATATCAGTGATTGATGACATTTATGATGTGTATGGTAAATTCGAGGAACTAAAACTATTCACAGATGCACTCGATAGGTACTCGATTTACATTTATCTTTTATTTATATTGCTTTGATTAGAAACTACTATATTATATCATTTTAGTTATGGAAATGATATCAGCACACCAACTTTTTGTATTTTTGTTTTTAGTTTTTTGGGAACCGTAATGACCTTTTGACAGCTCTTTAAATATTAGAAGACAAGATTGGTGAGCTCGTATATCAAAACGTGGTTGTGTTGATATCATATCCCTTTAGCTAATATGTCAAAGGACTACTATGATGAATGACACATCAAAGAAAGAACTGAGGCTACATCGTAACTTATTTGAGACACTCGTCCCAAATTACAATACAACGCTAAATGTTGCCACCGCACTTAAAATTGGGGTATCTTTGGAAACCATGAAAATAAAATTCATAGAATATTTCTTTAGCCAACGTAAAAGAACAGTAAAGAGGACGGTGAGATAGAGACTTGATAAGGTGGTGAATGATGAAAGGGTGCGATGATGCATGAAAAGATAGGGAAAAAAGTTTCCTGTTTTAAATAATATTTTTTTTCATCCGTTTTTCATTACCAAATCATGCTCTCCTCACTCACAACCTCCTCACAAAAAAATATTCCATGAAATATATTTTTGTGGATTCCAATCATGCCCTTAGTCATCCTATGAATTCTCATCTCATATAATAATAGGATCCTATAACCCCCCGATGCTCTCTCTCTCTCTCTCTTCTTTAGAAGAGCAGAATATTACCAAAGGTATTATACTGCTGATACTGTGCTAGAATGGTGATGGAAAAATATCACTCACCATATCTAGAGGTAATCTTATTTTTAACTCACGAAATTGATGCTTTAATCAACGACCCTTCACATTCTGACACCATATCTTGTAACAAAATAACTTCTTAGTTTAATGTGAGAATCATTAACTAGTCAAGTACTGATAATGTGAATGGTTAATTAATTTCAGGTGGGCTATTGAGTCCATAGATCAGCTTCCAAAATATATGAAAGTGTGTTATCTTGCTCTCTTGGATAATGTCAAGGAAATAGAAGAGGAACTTGCAGCTGAAGGAAAGTCCTATCGTGTACCATACTTAATAGAAGGAGTATGACATCTGAGTATACATAAAATTTGACACATATTATGAACATATGAATTGGGCTACTGATATTGGCAATACCTTGTTTTGATAATTGCACAAACTCATCTTGTCTTTTATTATTTAAATGTTTCTCAAAATTTCTCAAAAGCAATTAAAAAAGAAAAGACAACCTGATTTTTATGCAAGGGTGATGATACATTCACACCCCCTATAGGATAGTTCGCACCCCTTTAAAGGAGGGTACGTGGCAGACTTCAACGTTTTTAACATCAATTCACGTTACAGGGGAGTGAATTATCCTACATGGTGTGTGAATTTATCATTACCCTTATGCAATTATTAAAACATGGAAGTGCCAATATCAGCATCCTAGATTTGTTACAGGAAGATAACCATGTCTTTCCATTTCAATGATAATTGCTATTTTCTAATATTATGGTTGAATGGCTTGTTATTATCGCAGATTAGAGGTTTAACAAGAGCATACTTTACTGAAGCTGAATGGTTTAACAGGGGATATGTACCTCTATTCAATGAACATTTAAGCATCTCATTGATCAGTTGTGGTTACCCAATGCTTACTATCCTTACTTTTGTCGGGATGGGTGAAATTGAAACAAAGGAGGCATTTGATTGGGCAAGCAAAAGACCTAAGGTTGTTATGGATGCATCACTAGTTAACCGACTGCAAGATGACATCGTGGGAAACAAGGTTGGATGCTGATTTACGTGAAAACATAGAGATGAAAAATAATAATATTGAGAAAATAAGGTAGGATGCTAAGTGGACGTAATGATATGATAAAGCCTTAAAATGACTTTCATATTCATGTCATGTATCATGACGATTTTAATAACTAACAACTTTCTCAATAAAATAACTTACTTATCCTAAGTTCCTAACCAACCAACTACCACTCATTTCTTAAGAGATTGTTAAACCTACTAAAGTTAAAAAACTAATCCAACTAATAAAAAAACTTAGTTTGTTGTCTTAGTCAGAAGGTGTTTTATGTCCAGCCATTAGGTTATCATTTAAAGACAGCCTTTTTACCCAAAAAAAAAGAAGGAAAAATCATAATACAAGCATCAACTAATGAAGATACATGAGATAGGATGATAAAATATGCAATTACTTTTTGATTGATTTTAACATTATTTTTATGTATTATTGACATTTGAAGTTTGAACAAGAACGAGGGCATGTTGCATCATCAATCCAATGTTATGTCAAGGAGCATGGCATCTCAGAGCAGGAGGCGTGCGCTAAGCTTCGAGAATTGATAGTGATTGCATGGAAAGACATAAATAAAGCATGCCTCGACCGCCCTGTCTCCCTTACTCTTCTTATGCGAATCGTCAATCTCGCACGTGTTATGGAAGTACTATACAAAGATGAAGATGGATACACCTTCTCAAACGGCAAGACCAAAGAGTGTATCACCTTGTTGTTTGTTGATCCGATTGCCCTTTAAGAATAGATGCGGTTTACTTATTTTTATGGTTTAGATGTACTTGAATAAAGCAATATTGATTATCTTATTACTGTTGTATGTAACATGTAATAGCGTTAAGAGGAATGATAGATGCAAGGGCCTTCTTTATGCAAGGGCTGGAGAAGGGCCCTTGAATAGATCCACATCATTTTTAAATTCGGTTGAGAAACTGAATTCGGTTGCTCTTAATGACGTGGATGTAGTCTAGGGCTCCTCTCTAGCCCTTGCATAAAGAGGCCCCTTGCATCTATCATTCCTCGAGCGTTAATAGTACTTTGTGTTTACTATGTTGTCTAAATTGTTGGATATATATTATGTAATAGGCGTACTAATATTTTGTACGTGTTTAATATCTCCTCTGAATGACAGTATGTATTGTATGTTTTGTCCCAAACTGAATACAGAGTGACCTACGAAACATGTCTAAAGCAAAGTTCACTGTGAAGAGAACAAATGAGTACTGTGATACATACTTGATTTGGGTTATCATAGATTATCTTTACACTAATAGAGATATTAAGTATAAAATCACAATTATTCTAATAGGTCACACTAGCACAAATACTCTTAGTACAAGAAAACCCCTTTTTTGGTGGCGCACAAAATCTGTCCCATAAATTGCAATGGAAATTCAAGGAAATGGAAATGGAAAAAAAAAGTCACTAATAAGTATTTTTTAATAACTCAACTCAACTCAACAAAGCCTTTGCCCCAAGCTAGTTGCGGTCAGCTAAATGAATCCTTTAGAAAAAAAAATTCATGAAGAAGGTAAAATGGATCTACCCGGCTCTAATCCTGGTTCTAGTTGGGTTCTTTTACCTGGATCATTTTCTTCCATTCTATCCTATCCAAGGTTATGTTCTCTGTTAAGTTCCTAGCTATCAAGTCTTTCCTCACTCTTTCTACCCATGTTATTTCGGTCTACCCCTACCTCTTTTTACTCCCTCAATTTGGCACGAGTCACCTCTTCTCACCTGAGCATCCAAAGGCCTACGTTGGATATGTCCAAACCATCTTAAGCGGTGCTCTCTCATCTTCTCCTCGATTGGAGCCACCCCCACCGTTTTACGAATGTCTTCATTTTTAATTCTATCTAACCTTGTGTGGCTTCACATCCATCTAAGCATTCGCATCTCCGCTACACTCATCTTATACACATGCTGCTTTTTGGTGGCCCAACATTCTGAGCCGTACAGCATGGCTGGCCTCACAGCTCTCTTATAAAACTTTCCCTTCAACTTGGTAGGGATTTTACGGTCACACAGAACTCCTTAGGCAAGCGTCCACTTCAACCAACCTGCTCTTATAAAATTAAAAAAAAAGTCATTTAATTTTTAGCGATGGAAAAAATTCTCATTAATATTTATTATTTTTCAAAAAAAAATTAAGTATGTTTTTCTGCGATAAAAAAAATTATAACCAATATTGCCGGCAAAAACAAATGGTTCACATTCTCTCCCCAAAAGTGCCCTCTCTCTTCTGGCAACTAAAAAAATAGCCCATGTTCATGTTCAGCTACAGCCGATTGCAGCGACAAGTTTGCACCGATCGGCTTTGGCTTTCCGACGAGCTGCTAATGGCAAAAAAATATCAATACGGCAATGACGGTGACTTCGCCGAGAAAGGATTTCAGCTGGCATTGGCTAGAATCCCCGTCAACACTACTTGGCTGATAAAAACGTATGATTAACATCCTAGCATAAGTGGCCTCTGCTCATGCGATTTTCCAACTAGAAAATAACCGATCAAGGATGCAATAGCTTTGCCGAACTAGAGCATACATTCCAAAGAGAGATAGAGAGAGAAATGATACATGCAACAGTCCATCACTCTTGCTGAACATCCAGTTCCTTTTCTTTCCCAACTTGCAACACCCCTACATTTAGTGGCAAAACAAATCACACACTGATCCAAACCATAAAAAGAGCCATGTGGGTTAGTTTTTGCTACTGTCTATTTAGAAAGAGCGGAAATAAGGAACGAAAGAGAGAAGCAAAATTATAGTTGGGGTGTATTCAATCCTTCAAGGAATGGAGTGTGAAGAAAAGAAAGATCTACATAAATCTTCAACAAGACGTTCGAAAAGGGGTCCATGAAAAGAAAAGGAGGTTATGAGAATGCAGTCCTTTTCAGACAAAATATTAAAAAAACCCAGAGCCTGGGCTTCGGTCGACCGAATCCATCTTAGGTCAGTCGAAGGTCCCCTCGGTCGACCGAGTCCAAAAAACTTAGTTTTGTTTCTTTTTCAATTTTTCCTTGTTTTCACCATAACCTTTGATCCAACTATTGGATTTTTACTCGTTTGATTTCAATCAACGCAAGGAATCCAATATTCCCAATGGATCGCTTGAAATTTTGTAGGCCAAAAACCAAAATTCTTTGAGCACAATTTCAATTTAAAATAGGAAACATAAACAATATTCAATCTCCGATAGCCGAGAATGGGCTCCGAGCGCACCGGTAAAAACCATGCTGTATCATTGATTGGAAATTGACCAATCTAAGTAACTATCAGCACTGATACCATTGAAAGTTGGTGGTGGAACAAGATTGCATCTGGAGGTTCATGATTTCTTCCTATTTTATATTTCTCCTTGCCCTAGGGCTTTGCTTTTGTTTGATTTTTTTCCATCTAGGGCTTTTATTTATTATTGTTAGTGTTGTTGTTGTTATCACATGCCTTGGAGTTCCAACAGTGAGTATTTTTTAATTCCCCAAATTGGTGTCCAAATCTTGTGAAAGATCCACCCTCCCCGGTTTTGTTTTCCAACAGTACTAACCGTGACCGACCCACTCCGCAGGGCACCCACCCCTTGGAGATGCTGAAAATGCATCTACAGGGGAGATCCACATATATAGCCCAACAAATTTTCCTCCATTTCCGATGTGGGGTCTCACAATCCACCCCATTGAAGCCCAACGTCCTCGCTGGCACATCGTACTAGATTGGAGGTCCCGATCTGACAACATTATGTCACGCCCCAGCCTGACTGTGTAAATATTGTCTGATTCTGGGTCTTCCACCCTCCCCGATTTTGTTTTCCAGCATTACTAACCGTGCCCGAACCACTCCGCGGGGCCCGCCCCTTAGAGATAGTGAAAACGCATCTACAGGGGGAGAGGGGAGATCTACATATATAGCCCAACAACTTTTCCACCCTTTCCGATGTGGGATCTCATTCGTGATGTTAGGGGATGCTCTCTTCAACGGTTTATTTTTAGGTCATCTGAAGCATCTAAAACTTCCCCGGGTCATTGAGGACTCCCCTGAGTAAACTCTCTTTCCCCTTGGCCACGTTCCGCATTTTGCCCTATAGAGTTAATAAAAACTCCTTTCACTCTCTTGAGTTATGACCTCGTCAACTGCATTTTTTGCCACGTCTGTGCGGAGTCGACAAGGATCTTTCTTGGCTGCATTTTGACCCGGATCTGGGTTTTTAGATGTGATCTCTTTTGTCTTCTATTATATCTATTTATGTAGTTAGGATTAAAAACAGAGAAAAAGGACGATTGTATGAAATTTAGAAGAAAACAAAATTGTGGATTTATGTATTCAATAGAGAACTACATGAGAGAGAGAGAGAGAACGCTCATTTATTTTGAATTATAGCATTTATTTAATTTGAATTACAACGTTTCGTTGTAATAGTAGCTAATGTACATTTGTTTCTGAATGGTACAATGCAGAAATTACATGGATGGACTAAGCGGATTGAAGAGTTGAAGGAAGAAGTGAAGAGAATGCTAAGCAGTGCCAAGGGGTCACAACAAGAAATAGATTTGATCGATGTGCTACAACGTCTTGGAGTGGCATATCGTTTTGAAATGGAGATTAACGAGGCACTACATCAACTATACGAATCCCATACCTATGCTGCTGACGATGATCTATATGTTGTTGCTCTCCGATTTCGACTACTAAGACAGCATGTGTTTAATGTTTCTTCTGGTAAATCCTTTTTTTGTTTCTATTTTTCATTGCACAACTTGTGCTACTTTCACTAGTTTTGTCATTCACATCCTTTATAACATGACATTGCTGGATTTTGAAACAGATGTATTTAAAAAGTTCAAAGATGAGCAGGGAAACTTCAACTCAACCTTAATTAGTGGTATGAGGGGCCTATTAAGCTTGTATGAAGTGGCATATCTCAGTACACAAGGAGAGGATGTATTAGATGAGGCCATTGCATTTACACGGAAACACCTTAAATCTGGTATAAGCGATCACGATTCTAAATTTGCAACACAGATAGAGCATGCCTTAGAGATGCCCTTATGGAAGAGTTTACCAAGGCTAGAGCATAGGCATTACATCTCAATATACCAACCAGAGAATAAACAAAATGATGTGCTTCTAGAGCTTGCAAAGTTAGATTTCAATCTCTTACAATCGTTGCACCAAATGGAGTTAAAGGATCTTACGAGGTAATTTATTTTAACTGATAATATGTCCTTGTGTGTTGTTATGTGCATATAACTAATGTGCATATGGGTAGTTATAATCTGATTATTGTCTAGTTGTGAGGATGTGTTTTAGAGTTATGGGTGTTAGCTATGGTGTATGGGTTTAGGATAGAGGGAGTTAGTTGTTGTAGATGTGTCTTGTTAGTGGGTGTTGGTTACTTGTTATGTGTTATGTAAGTGGGTTAATGGGGTAGTTATGTGGCACTACCTTCATTCTTGTATTTAGGAAGTTTATGTTAATGAAAATGAAAGAGAAGAATTTTACAACACAAAGGAGACTTTGTTCTAGGAGAGTCATGGTTCCTCTCGAATCGAGCCATTAGGAGGTCCGGTTGCCTCGAATGAACCTCTCTCCTCCTCATTTCTATTTTATTTTCGTTTATTTCCGTTACGGCCAATTAGGCATGTAACAATTGGTATCAAAGCGGAAGATCCTGCGCCATGGCTGCGTCTTCAGAATTTTGGGAATCAATACGTGACAATTTGGAAAAGATTAAAGCACTTGCTTTGAAGATGATGGAAGAACAACATCAATTTATGGAAGGCTTAAAAAAAATCAGCACAACGATAGAGGAAATACTCAAAGACGAAGGAAGGCTAAAGATGGAAGATTTTGATGTTCGGAGAAAGAAAAAAGCGGCAATTGATGATCATGAAAAATCGTATTTCCCTTCTCAACTTTCACCACAACAGATTTCCAAAGTGAGATTCACAAGATCACGGTCATCACTTTTGAAGAATATGGAGGTCTAAAGTTGATTGTGTTTCTCAATCGAAGTGTACCCAATAAGATTTGGGATCCGGGCGAAAGACAATCTTTTCTACAGTAATTCGACCTTGAGGACAATGTCGATTCTAGGGGGAAGGAATGTTATGTGCATATAACTATGGTGCATATGGGTAGTTTTAATCTGATTATTGTCTAGTTGTGGGGATGTGTTTTAGAGTTATGGGTGTTAACTATGGTGTATTGGTTTAGGATAGTGGGAATTAGTTGTTGTAGATGTATCTTGTTAGTGGGTGTTGGTTACTTTGTAAAGTAAATTGCAAAAAGTAAAAGAAAGGTAGAGGGATTTATTTCATATGTTCTGGGGGCAACGTGAGACGGAGATTTTATGATGTCACCACTTGTACCTTACTTTGTAAAGAAAATTGCAGTAAGTAAAAGAAAGGTAGAGAGATTTACATCTTAAGTTCTGGGGGCAACGTAAGCTGGAGATCTTATGATGTCACCACCTCATACCTTGCTCTGTAAAGGAAATCACATAAAGCTTGGTAAACAAATGTAAATTTACTAAAAGCTTAAGAGAAATAGGCAGAGTAGCTGCACTATTGAGAGGATTCAGAGATTGCGGAGATTTTGGCAGCGTAACGGCGCTGTTTTGACGAAGAGACTTCGGGTTTGCCGAGATTTCGGCAAAATAAGGGTGCTATTTAGATAATAGGACCTTGGCTTCTCTGAAATTTGGCAGCACAACGGCGCTGTGTTGGCGAAGGGGCTTCGGGTTTGTCGAGATTTAGGTAGAACAACGGCACTATTATTAAAAAATAGCTCGTGGTTCTGCGAAATTCGACAGAACAACGTGTGGACCCCGATTTGAGAAGTGTCAAGGAACGAGTCCTTGTCGGTCCTTTTGATATCCACATGAAGGAGAGCTCTACCAAAGAACTCTCAAAACAAAACGCCTTATGGAAATATAAGAGATACCTCTTGATCCGGAGACAAAAGCCTCGAAACCAAGACGTACCTAAAATTTTGAAAGAGTCGCCATCCATGGATAGGCCATGGAACCAAAAACAAATGCTCTGTTTACAACGGATAACCACAGAAGAAATGGTCCGTGCCGGATTACGAGTAGGGAAGGTGTTAGGAATCCTACTCGCCCGAGCAGACTCGGTCTCTTATGCCATTTATTTATTATTTTCAAAGAGTTTTGGGCGAAAATCATGTGAAATGGGAACAAATATCCCCGAGAAAATGTCTACCTAAACATGCATGACCTGGGGATGGGCAAAAGAAAAATAAAACATCCATATCCTAAAAAGAATTGATATCAAAACCATCTGATATTGAAAAGAACACTAGAATCCCCCGTCTCTCAAAGAGGCGAAGAAAACTAGAGTCAATTCAATACCAGGTAATCCTGCTACCTATCTCCACACATCACATCTAACATCCATTCCTAAAAAGAGTTGGAAACAATATCATCTGTCATTCAATACCCTAGCATGATTCTTGTCTTCTCCGACTGATCTCCGATCAAGATTCCAGCCGATTCATTTAGTTTCATTTCTTAGTTCACTGTCTTGTTTGATCTTCTTCTTTGTTTTCCAAGCTTTAAACCCTAATTTTCTTATTGTTAGTGTTTGTAACCCTAGATCCGCCTTTAAACCATAGATTAGTGTATTCCTTTCACTCGTTCAAGTTTTTAAACTGCGGATCCAAGCTTCAAATCCTTAAAATTTGCCATCAATTGCTTGAACTTGTTTACATCCCAATATTTTGGGTGGAATTTGATTTGTGCTTTTCTGAAAATCGAGGAAGGAAGTCTAAATGTCTTAAATCTGTATAAAGGAAGATTAATATTCTAGCTCGGTTGAACGATCGCTAGGATCCGGATCCAAGGAAGAAATAGAGATTTTCAAAAGAGAATTGCATAGCTGAGGATAAAGGTAAAGAGGAAAAGATTTGAACATTCCTTCTCATACCTAGGTAGAAAGAAGTGAAAGAAGAGGTAATTGTTTTTCCTCTTTTTGAAATATTATTTAATCTTATTAGTTTCTCACATTTTGCGATAATCTTTCACTAATGATTGTTTTACAGCATGCTATTGTGATTCTGTTTGGAATTTATGACAATGTTTATAGATTATTTTGTGTTCATCTTTATTCGA
The DNA here is from genome assembly GCF_043159265.1 of Tasmannia lanceolata. Classification (NCBI taxonomy): domain Eukaryota; kingdom Viridiplantae; phylum Streptophyta; class Magnoliopsida; order Canellales; family Winteraceae; genus Tasmannia; species Tasmannia lanceolata. The sequence goes on along the minus strand of NW_027518684.1, from coordinate 25,949,524 downwards.
TGATTGCATAAGAATGTGAAATTGATGTTCTGGAGGTTGTTGACTTTTTTTTTAATGTGATGATTTTTACTTGTTAGTGTCCTTGAAATGGTAGTATTAATTAGAGGCTTTGATGTTTGTTGATACGTATGTTCAGCTTGGTATATTTTTGTGTGTGCTTAGAGGACAGTAGTGAAAGAGAGTTATAAATGTTGATTTTGTCTTGAAGTGATAACCTCCCTTAGGTTAGTCTAGATGATGTGTGAATATTTTAAGGGTGTTACGTCATACTTGAGTAAAGTGTCTTGGCTTTGATTTCAGTTGACATTTAAAAAAAAAAAGAGTCTAAGTATTTGAATAATGTATTTCTATCTGACATATGGAGGAAAGTGTGAGGTTCATAATGTAAATGCCCAATTTTGTGCTACTGTAATAACAATACTAGTGCTTGTGTTGAAGACTATTTCTCATGCTTTTGGTGCTACTAAAAACTCTACAAATTTTTTTATCTTTTTATTTTGACTGGATGCAACATGCCTATGTTTAAATAGGGAAAGGGCGTATACTTTTATTTCTTTCCCATTTTGATCCTTTGTATAAAATTTATTCTCTGAACGAATGTTCTTCTATTCCTTCAATTTTCAAATAGTTATAGACTTACTCAGTTTTGAAAATCTGTAAAATAGAAACAATTTTTTATAACTCTAATGGTCGTTAGTTCATTGTTTTTTTCTTTTTTTAAATGGTTAGGTTTAAAATTTAATGTTTGTAGTTCCTAACTTTTGTAATTCATTTTGCAAAAGGATAGGTCTGGTTCTACATTTATTTCATCAAATGTTTTCATGGAAAACCTTGAGTCCGCTCATCTAGAAAGTTTACGTTGTGTTAGCTCGCATATTATTTCTATGGCAATGTCAAGTAAGTTTTCAGTTCATCGAGCTATCTTCATTCAAAACCGTCAGTAATTTTCATTAGGGGCATATTAAATCATTTCAGTTGAAAACTTTGGGGTTTTTATGTTTAGTGATTTCTACTACCAATTCAAAGTTACCAATATTCACAAGCCCTATTACCATTATCAAAATGCTTAGTGATTTCAAAGTCTTGTAGTCATTTAAAGAAATTTGTTTACTCTTCTAGGAATAGGGACAATAGTTACTTAGATGTTAAAATGCTTTCACTTAGAATTACTTTATATTATGAATGTAAAAGAAGATGATAGAGAGAGACATTTGCCTTTTCAATTATAGTTTACATAGAGTCACTTTGGATTTCAGTGCTATTTAAAGAAGAATAAACTGTATAGGCTACTGGTTTATGAAAAACTGAAAAGAGACATCATAGGCAGGTCCTAATGCCTAAATATTTCAGTTCTTCTTGCAGACATCCTAATCTAGGATATTTCCACACACCATGTAGGAGTTGCTTTGATTCTTCATAGTCTATTGGTTTTATTTCCTGTTCTATTTGTCCAGATTTTTCTTCGAGTGCTATGCAGTTTTCATATCTTGGATTCTTTTATTAGATCTGCATGTCAGTTTCTCATAATACGCACACTGATTTGTCTAATGAACTCCATATACCTCTCAGGTTTAAGGGAATGATGTATGTACTCTTCTATTTTAATAATGTTTCTCTTCTTATGACTGTTGTCTTCTCTCTTCATCCGGTTTAAGAAGTCTTTACCCAACCCAAAGTGTCCAAAAAAAAAGGGTGCATGAGTCCAGAGAGGCAGATAATATAACCGGATGTCATTGATGTAAATGTGTTGATCCCATTTCTTTTATGTGTATAAATCATCTTAAAGGTTCTCTGTGTGATATTGAAATGTCAGGTTGAGGAGCCTAGCTGAAAAAATATTTGATGCATAGCTGAAAAACTGGTTAAGGTTAAATGTTTTTGATTTGAGAATGACGTTTGACTTATGTCAATTGTGTTTTTTGAACTAATATTGTGTTGTTACTCTATGATTTCCAATTTGGCTTTTTTTGTTTGGGAATAGTGTTACCTTTTATAATTTTTGGATGATGGTTGTCAGGACATAAAATAGTAGAGAACCTGTTCTCATCATGGTATAAATTTTCAATTCCTTATGTAGTATTGAAACATGAAATTTATATACCAAACTGGTTTGTAAGGCACATTATCTGTGGTGTGTTATATGGAGAAGATTCTCTTTTCAGTTTATTAAAAAAAACTATAGTTTTGAGGATAACTTAATCTCAGCTGAATATACACTCTATTATGAACGCTGAAATTATTGTTAACAAATGCTTTTATGTTGAAATTGTGATGGTAATGCTCGGTTTACAGGCATCATTTTGTGGTATATTTATGATATTTGTTTAGGATAAAATGTTGGGATGGTTTACAATGAAGACATTGGATATTTCATACATAGTAATGAAGTGCTTACGAATTTCAATAATTCATGCTAATTGTACTTAGTCTACTGACCATAAATGAAATGCTTTAGAATTGTATGTGATAAACTGTTTAGAGAGTATGTGTTTTGATCGCTATGGGAATATGAAATGGGTTGAAACAATTTATTTGAAACGAGCGAATAAATGCTGATTTGATTTATCCCTATGTTGAACCAAATGCTCTATTTTAAGATGTTTAATCAACCTTGATATGGCTTTATTCTCCTTTTATTTTAGGAAAATGACTCAAGCTTTCATTTTTTATTTATAGAGAAGAGTCATTTTTATATGCAAAAATGGTCATAAATTATACATTGTTGATTATTTCTTTTATTTTCAATAGTAGAGTGTGACCTGTTGTATGAATTTATTTTAATTCCTGTTTATATATAGATAGGATGTAAGTGTGTTCATTGAATTTAATTGGTTAGAAATTATATATATGTCTTCCTATGCGCTAATAGCTTTGTCTAAAAATTAGTATAAATATTAGTTTGATCTATTTACCTGTGAAGTTTAAAGTAAAAGATAGATAAATTCTTAAGCTTTTGCTTTATTGACGTAATCATCTAGGAGTTTATTTTCCTTATTTACTCTCGGGGCTAGCTAAGTCTCCTTGGTTATGTTATTTTTTTCTCCTAATTCAAGGGCGATGAAGGCGTTAGCCCAAGCCCATCCTTTTGAGGGACTTACCTGGATATGGTAGTGCCCTCTTCCCTCTTCTTTCCTCTTCTTAGTTAGAGAGTGTTTAGTCTTTTCGATACCTTTGAACCATAGGTTCCCTTATTCATCACAAGGGCAATGAAGGAGTCATCCCGAGCCCATCTTTAGGGGACTTGCCTGGTCCTAGTAGTAGTCCTCCCATTCTCTCTTCTTTAGTCTTTTAGACATATAGCATAGATATTATGCTTTTCTTTTTATTGCAAGAGCAATGAAAGAGTCATCTAGAGCCCCCATTAGGAGACAAGCGTTGTCTCATTTAGAAGAGTTTTCCCCTTTAGGATATCACTTTGGTCTCATTAGAGAGTCATCTACCCTCATTTATAGAACACTCCCCTACTAGTTGAAGACCAACTTGGTATGTTCGTTGTCCTTACCTATTTATCATTGCAAGGGTAATGATAGGGATACTTGGAGCTCACCTCTATGTCTAGGAGACTTGCCTAGTCTCATTAGTACTCTTGTTTATTTTGTTTTCATTCAGGAGACTTGTTTTGACTTATTTGTACCCCTCATAAAGTTGCTAGTCATTCTTTGACTTATTTACACCCTCTTTTATAGAGTTGTTAGACATGTTTGGTCTTATTGGTGCCTCCTTAGTGTTGTCAGTTATGAGTTTATCCTTTACTGTTGTTGCCACTCCTCTTTGTTAGAGACTAGCTTAGTCTTATTAGACCTTTACCTGCTTGGGATCTTACCTTTTTTATTTTACCTTAGGACACTGGTTTATTTATTTTGAGATCATTTCACTTTAGTGAGTTTACTTGTCTAGGGGTTTCCCCTTTTAGCCTTAGGGTTTGGCCCGAGTGTTTGGTTGCAATTTTTTTTTCAAAAATCCAAAAAATATTAGAAATTTAAAACTCAAAAACATTTGAAAATATTCAAAATTCAAAAACATTTGAAAACCAGAAAATCAAAAATATCTGAAATGTTAAAATTTTTAGAGTAATTTCGGAAATTTGGTTTCCGAACTACGTTTGCTTGATCCTCTTCCACTAGGTACGTAGGCAACTTGGGATCTTTATCCCAAGTCCAGTCAAACCATTAAAAATAAACCATAAAAAACTTTTAGAAACACAAAAAGCTTTAAAACTTTTCAATAAACCTGTTTTCAAAAAAATATTCCTCTAGAGGGATTTTGTCCTAAATGTGTTGAGTGTTTTGGATGTTTTGTGTTTGTGTTAGAGTTAGGAGTTTGTCCTAGCTAGGAGTCTATCCTCACCTCTATCCGGTCAGTTGGCGATCCACATCGCCGACTGATGACTAGAATAGGGTGCGTTAGATAGCCCATTATTTTCCTTAGGACACACAGCCTAGTTACACATAGGATGTAGGAACTATTTGCATTAGTTTAGGACTAAAAAACTTGCATTTAGTTAGGGCATATAGGGAGTCCTGATTAAATTCTTCAAAAATACAAAATCAAGTCAAGAGACCGGATTCACCCGGGCAAGAGGGGTGCCTAACACCTTCACCGATAGTAACCATAACCCTTACCCAGATATCTGTAAGGACGATGCCTTAATAAATAGAGCAAAATTAAAGGTTCTAGGACCATAGCAAAAGAACCCCTTTGGTTACTGTTCCTCCAATGAAACTCGGGTACTTATCCTCTTTTCATCGGAAGAACAGACAGAGGTCCTAGGCCCTAACCTAGGTGGCGACTCTGAGTTTCTCTTTTTTGTGAAGTCCGGATCACGTTCCCGAGTTCACAAGAAACGCACTTCAACAAACACTCCTAGAGAACCCGATGTGGTAATCCCCCGCCGCCCCGGCGCGTGCGGGAAAAATCCGGCCCCTAAAGGTAGCACCAACCCAATTGTTTCCCAATGGTTGGAGGTGCATACTTGGGTTCATGGTGAAGGTCTCGACACTCGGGACTTGGGCATCTCTGGGTGTTCTTCGGGAATGTTTTGGGATAACCCATCCTCATGAGCAGGAGGGGTGGTTATACCTAACTCTCCGTCAGGGGGTCAAAGTGGAGAGTAGAATTCCTTCCTCCATAAAGTGATGGAAGAATGGGTTTCTCTTCGTGAAGACTCCTGAAGGGGTGACTTTGTAGTTTCCGACGAAGTGGCAAAAGCCAATAGGAGGAAGTTGTGGTGAAGAAATTTCACTTGATGGGCGAGGAGGCGGTGCTTTTTAGTAAGATTACATCAAAGCCCCACGTAGATTGCACATTGTTTAAGTTTGAGAGGAAGTTGGTTGAGTATGATCTGAGTATGACGAAGCTCGGTGCTGAGGACAAACTTATAGATGTTGAAGAGATGGAAGTTGGAGACAATGAAAGTGGTAATATCCCCCAGCCGATCTTCCTGCTTTTGTTCCGACATTGTCATTATTCTTTGGCCTGAGCCTTTTCTTTTTTCTGTGTAGATATGGATTCCAAGAAGTCTGGTGTTTCTTCTTTGGTCCCATAGCCAAGGACGAGGCTCACCCGAAGTCGGTTGCAAAGAAGGTCCCTGCCCCATGATTTCAGCCTCGGCACTGGCTAGGGCCAGAGAATTGAAGAAGGGGTAGTTTGGAGCAGGGGATTTTTCCTCTGGCAAGAAAGTGAAGGTGGAGAGAGGAATCCTCGCCCTTGCAAAAGAAGTAGGTGATCTGACGACGGGCTCGTCTCCGAAGGTCGACTGATGCGGGAAGACCTGCCTGTTTTACGTTGGAGAGAAAATGGAGAGGGAGCTAAATCGGATGCAGGGCTCTATTTTCCAGCCCGAATGGAAGGTCGGGGTTGAGGACTCGAGGCTTCACAACCTAAGGTGGCCACGGAGATGGCCTTCATGGGGATGCCTTCGAAGGAAGAGGCAAAGATTCGTAGCCTTTCCCCCGACCATCTTTCTAAGGTGTTTCATCATCTGGATAGATAGGTGAGGGTCAATTCACTTGTTCATTTATCGTATCGCACGTATTTGTGTTTTCCAACTTTGCTCTTTTTTTCTACAGGCCATTGACAATGGGACCAAAATGTCCTCCTGCATGCTTGATCTCTGCGCGGAGAACCGACCTTCATGATATAATGGTCGGGCTGGAGAAGAAGAACCAGGCCTTGGAGAGAAGGGCGAAGTCCGACAAATATTGGATTGAAGTCCTGGCGGCCAAAGTTGAGGCGCCCAAGAGGGGTTGGGAGAAAGCTTAGGAGGAGTTGGCTGTGGTCCGGGAGGAGAGCGAGAAGGTCGGAACCCCAAGAGGTCGAGAAATATAAGGAATTACAGGATTTCCAGATCATCGTCGCTTAGCAAAGTCTACACATGGACATTCAGGACTTTACGTCCTGCCGGGAGAAGGTTGTGAACATCTACCAGAAGTTCCCTGGGAAGAAGCCGAAGCCTCCTTCTGATGAGGAAGAGCAGGTGGAGGAGGGAGAGAAGGATGGACTCCAGGATGCACAAGTTGATCCGTAGGGGCTTCCCTCCCTGGTTGACCATTACTTCCCCCATCTTCTCACTCTCCTTTCCAATTACCTCAGGGATGAACTTCTGCACCAGCTCCTTTGCTCGAGTGCTCAAGTGTTTCAATGTCCTCCGAGGATCTTCTTTTATTTATCCTTCTTGGCTTTGCATTTGGTTTTGGAGACTTGTATTTTGTATGTTTGTGATGTAACTGGCCTTTGAGCCCATCTTTGTAAGGTTTCTTTTCTTTAATGAAGTGGTCTCTCTCTCTCTCTCTCTCTCTCTCTCTCTCTCTCTCTCTCTCTCTCTCTCTCTCTCTCTCTCTCTCTCTCTCTCTCCTGTCATAGCATATTCTCTTTAATAACAAACTTTCGGAGAACTCAGTCGAAATTTTTGATTTTAACAAAATCTTTTTCTGAGATTTTCTGTGCTTGCGACTGTTCTATCCTAGCTCGACTATCTATGGATTCGTGAGTTACAACGGACTCCAGAACCTCTGGCATCCAGAGGTTAGAACCAAACTTTGAAGCCAGTCAAAAGCTAGAGGGTGGAACTTTTGTGAAGGTAGTAAGAGATACTCGATATTGCACCTTGGGGGGTTGGATCCAAGTTTCAATATTTCATGAATCCTCTATCGCTGAAGAGCACACAGGTTGGAGCTTCCATGGAGATTTTACGAGAGATAGGAAGAGCATCGCGATCTCTCACCGTGGAGGTCCGGATCCAAGCTTCAACCACTAGCGAATCCTCTGTCGCTGAACAGCAGATAGGGTGGAGCTTCCGTGGAGATTTTTCAGAGATAGGAAGAGCTTCGCAATCTCTGACCATGGAGGGTCGGATCCGAGCTTTGACTCTAGCGAATCCTCTGTCGCATTCTCTGTTGCTGAATAGCAGACAGGATGGAGCTTCCATGGAGATTTTGGGAAGATAATTAGAGCTTCGTGATCTCTGACCGTGGAGGGTCAAATTCGAGCATAGACCTTTGGAGAATCCTCTATCATTGAAGAGCAGACAGGGTAGACATTCCGTGTAGATTTTCTTGGAGATAGGAAGAGCTTCGCGATCTCTGACCATGGAGTGTCGGATCTGGGCTTCGACCTCTGGCAAATCCTCTGTCACTGAAGAGCAGATAGGGTGGAGCTTCCATGGAGAATTTTCTGTTCGAAACACTATCCGCGGTCGACCAGACCATCTCGGTCACCCTCCCAAACCATGATGGATTGTTCTTGGCTTTCCAGGGACACCTCCGCGGTCGTCCAGCTTCCCCCGGTCGATCGGTCCGCTAAAATCCGGCAAGTGTTGTATTTCCAGCTACCTTGCCGAGGTCGCCCGGGACACCCCCTGTCAACCGACCCTATTTGAAAATCCATTTTAACTTTAAAAACTCAAGGATTTATGCCATGGTCTTTGGGCTTTAGTCCTAGGTCTTCAAACACATTTTTGGGTGTGTGTATGGTTTTCAAAGATATAAAAACTGACGTATGAAAACCATTTGAAAACCTATTGAAAGTGCATTTTACAAAGTATCATGAGGACTCTAAATACACCCTAAAAATGATACCGTTGAGTCTTTTTGGATTGTATCAGCTCCTTTGCACTTCCTTGGACTTCCTTGACTTGAGAGTGAACATCTTGCACTTGATTCGACTCTTGTGAGTTTCTCCAATCTTCAATGCATGTTGTGAGGTACATGAGGTGTCACCATGGTATGTTCAACTCCAAGCTCCTTCTTGATAATTGCTAGGAACTTGTGGGATCTTCATCTCGAGCTTCTTGACTTTGAACATCCCCCAAATGGCAATGTCTTCACTGTGAGTGCAAGCTCTTGATCATTATGTGTGGAGATCCACAAGCCATGTGTTGTGATGAGTTGTGTAGTGGCGATTATGACATATCAAAATCCTGTATAGAGCACAACATCTCAAAGCAACATATTAGTCCACAAATGCTAATCAATTTGAGTTTGCTAGCATCAAAACAAGAAGGAAAAGGTGAATGTTTGAACCCATGGGAACCCTTGGGCTTATAGGGATGGATCTCCTCTGTCCTTCCCCTCCATCCAGTGGGAAGTGTACCATGCTGTATGTGGCGATAGATTACTTCACCAAGTGGGTGGAGGCTAAGGCCGTGGAAAAAGACTCCAAGGCAACAAAGAAGTTCTTTTACCATGATGCTGTGTCCAGGTTCGGGATACCAAAGGTCTTGGTAATTGAAAACGGCACACAGTTCGCCAGCTCCTAGTTCTGAAGCTTTTGCGAGAAGCTCAGCATTCAACAACATTTTAATTTAGTTGGACACCCCCATACAAATGGGCAAACCGAGGTAACAAAAAGGACCCTCCTAGAAAGCCTCAAGAAGAGCCTTAAAAATGCTAGGAAATCTTGGGCAGACAAATTAGCAAACGTATTCTGGGCCTACCGTACTACACCCGAACTGCTACGGGGGAGTCGCCGTTTAGCATGCCCTTCGACGTGAAGGGCGTAATCCCGGTAGAGAACGAGGTCCCATACTTTAGAGTGGAGAATTACAATGAGAAGCAGAATTCCAATCTTTTGAGAAACAACCTTCAGCTGATAGAAGAAAAAAGAGAGAAGGATCGAGTTTGCACTACCGCCTATTTGCAAAGAGTCGCTCGATATTACAACTCCAAGGTAAAAGAAAGGTCATTGGAGCCCAGGGACAAGTTCCTCCGACGATCCGATGTCTCAACCACCGGAAGATCGGGAAACTAGTTCGCAGATGGGAAGGGCCCTATAGAGTTGTTAGAGTTCTTTGACCAGGTGCATACCAACTGAAAGACATTGAAGGAACTCTGATACCTCGCACATGGAACATGGACAATATGAGAAAATACTATCAGTGAGCGACCTTCAAGTTTAGTCCGTTCAGTTTCGATTACTTGTGTTTGTCTCTTTTTATTTGAATGCAGAAGTAGATGCCCTCTGTTATAAAATTGCTCCTATAAATGAAAATTTTCACCACCTTCTAACTGTGCCTCAAATATATCTTCGGAAAAATCTGCACGGAAGCTCTACCCTGTTTGCTCTTCAGCGACAGAGGATTCGCCAGTGGTCGAAGCTTAGATCCGACCCTCCACAGTCAGAGATCGAGAAGCTCTTCCTATCTTCGGAAAAATCTCCATGGAAGCTCCACCTTGTCTTCTCTTCAGCGACAGAGGATTCTCCAGAGGTTGAAGCTCGGATCCGACCGTCCACAGTAAGAGATTGCGAAGGTCTTCCTATCTCTGGAAAAATATCCACGGAAGCTCCACCCTGTCTGTTCTTCAGCGACAGAGGAGTCACCGGAGGTCGAAGCTCGGATGCAACCCTCCACGGTCAAAGATCGCAAAGCTCTTCCTGTCTCTAAAAATCTCTACGGAAGCTCCACCTTGTCTGCTCTTCAGCGATAGAGAATGCGACAAAGGATTCGCCAGAGGTCAAAGCTCGGATTTGACTCTCCATGGTTAGAGATTGTGAAGCTCTTCCTATCTCTGAAAAAGAAATTTGAATTTCTTAAAGAGAGCCCGATAAGGGTGGGCGACCGCCGTGCCTCAGTCGACCGCCACGGCCTGAAAAACTAGCCGTTGGGCCTTTCGCAGGTTGACTTTTTCAACCCAGTTTTTTACAGTTTTATCCAAAAAAATGGTCATATTTCTTTGTGGGCTATATATACACTATCCAAGACCATCTAAAGAAGCTTTTCAACATTTTTGAAAGATCAAATCCCATCTTTTTGAGCTTAAACTTTCAAATCAAAAGCAAAACCTCTTTGAGCTTGTATTTCCACATTTTATCAAGAGGTACTCCATAGGCTTTACATTTGTATCTTTCTTTGGAGTGATTATGAGTTGTCAAAGTTGTAATCTGCCTATCAAGAGGCATTGGGAGTTTTTCTTTTTATTTTGTTCTTTATAGAGGGTCTCCGATCCGGCCCGGTAACAAAAGTGAATCCATTGTATTAGAGGGTCTACTCTTCGGCCCGTTAAGAAAGGTGAAGACATTGTAAGAGGGTGTGACCCCTCGCCAAGGCTTTGTGTAGAAAGGGTTTGTTCCCTTTGAAGTTGGAGGAGAAGTTGGGTTTGTACTGCTTGGAGATTCGCCATCGAAGAATCTCAACCTTAGTGGAGCATCCAAGGAGGAAAACTTGGAAGAGTGGAGTAGGTCTTGTGATAGACCGAACCACTATAAAAATCGTGTGTTCCTTGTGGTGTGACTTCTTCCCTCTCTCTCTCTCTCTTTCACGTGAGGTGATTGGTAATCTCTAACCTTTATTTGTACTTATGCTAAATTGAACAAGGGTTAGTACATACACATACAAAGTAATATCTAAACCCTAACTCTATTATCTTGCTATTTGAACAAGGGTTATATTAATTAGTGCTTAATTGGTTGATTTTAATAATCCACCTATTTAAGCCAAGAATTTTTAATTGACCAATTCACCCCCCTCTTGGGTTGCCACACTTGCATTTCAATCCCCCACATGGAAAACAGAATGGGGGCTGGGAAACGCTGTACTGGAGCGAACTTCTGTAATTGCTCGCATTTTCTGACAAATTCTTGGGCGTCTTGGAGAATGGTCGACAAAAAATGGTCGTGCTTAAGGATTTTCTGGGCCAGGGTCTTGCCCGCTGAGTGATCACCACAGATTCCTTCATGCACCTCTGTCATGGTCAGGTGGACCTGCGAGGGTCGGAGGCATTTCAAACATGGCCAGGAGTATGACCACTTCTAGAGTTTCTCCCTATCCATAAAGTATTGGGCAGCTTGGGCAACCAGCCTCCGGGCTTTCTTCCGATCCTCAGATAAGACTTCGTCTTTTAAGTAATGGAGAATGGGGTCCATCCATCTTGGTCTAGTGTCAAATCTCCATGACTTCTTTCTTATCAATGCTCGGGTACTGGAGGACCTCCATGTATATGTTTTTGGAGCTTGTGGTATCAGATTGTTGGGTGTATAATATAACCCTATTATGTTCTAATATAAGCCCAATAAGATAATTGACCGGTGTAGTGGGTCTACATGGGTTAAGTCCATTAACCAGTCAATAACCCTAGTGTATCTCGATATATAGGGGCTGGAGGCAACAAACTAGGTATTCCAAACTAGATACCTAGGGTGTAATGCTTCAAGCAACCTTACTTGACTCTAACAATCATGGAGCACTATTATAAACCTTAATTTTGGATCGTCAAAATAATTATCCCAAAGGGACGATTTCAACTTTTGTTTATGGAGAATCCATTATCACTATTTCTCTTGGATCCCCATCGTGGGTTTTAATTCCACTTGTTGGAATATATATATATATATAAAAGGAACGTATTTCCCTCTCTCGCTCACTACTTGGTTTCACGTTTTGAAGGGAGGGATCTCCATCGACTTAGATTGTCATTTTATGAGGGAGGGGATCCTTCGGTTAATATTTCTCACGGCAGTGGAAGCATGAGTAGACGTCTACCTCAATTCGAAACAAAGAATTGTGTGACTCTCTCTCTCTCCTGTTTGCATCGGCTCTCTTGTTTCTCATTGAGAAAAGTAACGAATACTTTCTCTCTTTGGCTTGTCTACTCCACACACGTACTTTGGGCATAATCCTTGGACGTGGGCTTATTCTACCACAGAGATACTTTTTGTACATGGGTGTATTCTCCACAGAGATATTTTTTGGGTGTGGGTTTTCATCCAGCATTTTTTGACGTGAATATCTTCTACCTCCAAATTCATTTGGGTGTGGTTTTTTCTACCTCCAAATTCGTTTGTTCTACCTCCCATTAGTTGAAGCTGGGTGGAACTCTGGTTGGGTTTGTCAAATTTCATCCGTGGCTTGATCTTTTGGATCGAAATTTTTGCTGAAACCTCTTGGGTAGAAAAGTATTGCCGAAACTCTCTTAGATTCGGTTCTTGGAGCCTATCTTGGATTTGATTCGTGGATTCAGTTCTCGCGATTCGCAATCAGGTGCACTCTTTCCAATTTTATTTTCATCTAAAATATACAATGGACAAGAATGTTATTCCGTTTGTGATGATCAAACTTCAATTGTTGGAGTTTCTGCGTTTATTCATGGAAGTGAAAGACTCAATTCGGTCTAAAATCTGAATTGTTTTTACACCGTTTTGAGTAACTTTGCGGATACGGTTGAAGATGTTGATGAATCTCAATGGCTAAGGGATGAGGATTTCTACAAAGACTATTTGTTGAATTGTCTTTCCGACCGTCTTGTAGAAACCTATAGTAAATTTACAACTACTAAAGAAATTTGGGATAATTTAGATGCTCAATTCAAAAAGGAGGAGGAATTGTCCAAAACTCATCTGATGGACAAATTCATGGATTTCAAGTTTAAAGAAGACAAGAAAATCACTCATCAAGTGACTGATCTAGAAAATTTGCGATCTAAATTAAATAATGAGAAAATTGTTGTGAGTGATCCGTTTCTTGTGGGTGCAATCATATATATGTTACCATCTGCATGGCACTCTTTCAAAACTGAAATGTACAGGAAAAAGGTGCAAGTGGGGCTGGATGATCTCAAACGATTCATTCGAATCGAAGATGAGAATTGAGCCAGGAATAACTTGGAGATGGTTAGACAGCAACAGTATGCTGCTAACCCGTTAACAAATCCCAAGAAATTTTCTCGGAAATCCAAGTCACCTAAAAGTGAACCCAAGTTGGAGGCCAATAAGACTATCTCTAAAAAGAAGAAGGGCAAGTGCCACAACTGTGGGAAATGGGGTCACTTTGTAGCAGATTGCAGGCTACCTAAGAAGCATAAATCTGACAGACCATAGAAGGAAGCTTATATGATGGTGGGCAAGGTTGAGCCTAGTATTTTTGTTGCTATGTTCAGCAATGGTAAGGCCAGTACTTCTTCAAATTGGTGGTTAGATACAGGAGCCACATGTCATGTTTGTAACTCAAAGAAACCCCTCGCTGATGTTGTTGTCGCTAAAGAGACTGCTATAGTAGGTAGTGGAGGAGAGGCGGATGTGACTCACACTGGAACTGCGAACTTTGTCCTTTCTTCAGGTAAGTTACTAGCTTTAAAAGATGTTAAAGTACTTTCTTCTCTTCAAAAGAATTTAATTTCCATTAGTCTTTTAAATAATGCTGGTATGTGCACTTCTTTTTTGGGTGGTAGAGTAACTTTATCCATTAACTATTTTTTTTTGGTTGTGCATTCTTGATTGATGGTATGTATAGATTGAGTTTAGCAAATGAGATTGTTAGTTAGGTTAGTTCAACTCTTATTGATCCTAAGTTGTTACACAATAGATTGGGACATGTGAACTATAGAAAAATGGTCCAACTTGCTAAAACTCATAATATACCTTTAGATACGTCGATTAAATTTGACAGGTGTGAAGTGTGTGCACAAACTAAGATCACTTGAAAACCTTTTCGTTCGGTTTCTAGAAGCACACAACTTCTTGAGTTAATTCATTATGACCTCTGTGATTTTAAAAAATTCACTACTAGAGATGGTCAGAAGTATTTAGTCACTTTTATAGACGATTTTTCAAGATATTGTCATATTTATTTGTTAAAATCGAAAGATGAAGCTTTTGATAAATTGAAAATTGAAAATTTTCAAGATTCGTGTTGAAAATCAATTGAACTTGAAAATTAAGAGATTTATGAGTGATAGAGGAGAAGAATGCACTATGACGGAGTTCAAGGAATTTTGTGCCTCTCAGGGCATAATACTTGAAACTACTGCTCTTACTCACCTCAATCTAATGGCATAGCTGAACGTAAGAACATGAGATTAACAAAAATGTTAAACGCTATGTTATTGACAGCTGACATGCCTACTTGTTATTAGGGAGAAGCAGCTTTGACTATCAATCACATCCTGAATAGAGTGCCACACTCTAAATTGACCTCCACTCCTTATGAGTTATGGCATAAGCATTTTGTTTGATATGACATTCTTAAAACTTGAGGTTGTATTGCTTATGTGCGGATACAAGACCTTAGGATACCTAAAGTGGGGTCTAGAACCATCACTTTTGTGTATCTAGGTGGCACAGAAGATAATGCTGCTGATCGATTTTTGGATCTATCTACCAATATAGTTATAGAATCTAGAGATGTAGTATTTTTTGAGAATAAATTTCTCTGGTTTGACCATACCCTATACTGATATGGTTACAGAATCGCTTGTAGAGTCTGAACAGAATATTTCTGACACCCGTCCCAGACTGATTTTTTATTCAGAACCTTTAAGAGTATCTACAAGAGATCGAGTACCCAAGAATTTTGATGAGGACTTTGTGACCTACCATTTAGACAATGATCCATCCACCTATAAAGAAGCGATGAGATCTAGGGACTCTTTGTTATAGGCAGAAGCCATTGATGATGAAATGAGCTCTATGTTATAAAATCAAACTTGGCAGCTAGTCAATTTGCCAAAAGGGGCTAAGACTGTAGGCTATAAGTGAATTTTAAAGAAGAAACTTAATCTTGACGGATCCATAGCTCGGTATAAAGCACGTTTAGTAGCTAAAGGTTATACTCAAGTCCGTGGGATAGACTACTTTGATGTTTACTCACCGGTCTGTCATTTGTCTACGAAAAGAATTCTTCTTGCTTTGGCATCTATTAAGCAATATGTTGTGCATCAAATGGATGTAAAGACGGCTTTTCTTAATGGAGACCTCACAAAGGAAATCTACATGAACCAACCTGAAGGGTTTGTCATGGAAGGTTTGGAGAACAAAGTTTGTAACTTAAACAAATCTTTGTATGGTCTTAAACAAGCACCTAAAATGTGGCATCAAAAATTCGACAAGGTAGTAAAGAGCTTTGGTTTTCAGACCAGTTACTCGGATAAATGCCTTTACTTTCGTTGTGTGTCGAATAAGGTTGCAATTATTTGCTTGTATGTTGACGACATGTTGATTCTTGGTTCCGATCTCTCTGTAGTGAGTGACATGAAATCAATGTTGGCTAAAGAATTCGACATGAAAGATATTGGTGTGGTAGACACCATTCTTGATATGAAAGTAAGTTTTGATAGGTAAGGGATCACTCTTAGCCAAGCCCATTATATTGAGAAACTACTTTCTACATGGGGATACAATGGATGTAAACTGATTGAGGCACCATTTGACTATACAAAAAAGTTTAGACCTAATGAAGGAGTCAGCATGAATTGGTTGGATTATTCTAAACTGATTAGTAGTCTCATGTATTCGATGAGTTGCATTAGACCAGACATAGCCTTTACGGTAGGCATGCTGAGTCGTTTCACTAGTAATCCTGGCCATGAGCACTGCAATGCCCTTATGAGGCTAATGAGATACCTTAAGGGTACTCTACATTATGCTCTATGTTATAGTGCCATCCTCCTATCCTTGAAGGATATAATGCATCATGGGGCTCAGAATTAGGAGATAGTAAATCTACCACTGGTTATATATTTACATTGGGTGGAGCAGCTATTGCGTGGAAGTTAAAGAGACAGACTTGCATTGCTCTGTCATCTATGTAATCAGGACTTTATGTTCTGGCTTCTGCAGGAGATAAAGCAGAGTGGATAAGAGATCATATCATGGACATTCCACTAACCCGTTTAAAGATTAATTCTTTAAGTGTATTCTGTGATAATCAAGCTACAATTACGATTGTAAAGAACTCACTCTTTAATGGTAAGAGGAGACATCTCAGGCTGAAACATGGCATGCTGAATTATCTTATAGAACAAGGTATTATCACTTTGGTTGATGTGCAATCGAAGGATAATATGGTCGATGCTCTCATAAATGGACTGAACAAAGATTGAATATTCAAAACTGTTGGGGAGATGGGGTTAAAGACTGTATAGACAGGTATTAACCTACATCCATGTTATTTTGAATTTTTGAATATTTCTCTTTTGGCCAAGATAAGCACTTGATATGTTTCAATGATGTTTACAGTTGTTTTGTGTCATTCCACATTTGATGACATGTCCTTTTTTGGGAAGTTGTTTCATTCTAAACTTGATGATACAACTTAACTCGAATTTGGATAAGATCACTGTAACATTCCAAATGGAAACAGGGAATGGTTCTTTGCAAAAGAAACTATTTAGGTCTTGTTCTTGTAATGAAACTTGACAATGGAATGATTCTTTGCAAAAGAAACTATTTAGGTCTTGTTCTTATATTGAAAGTTGACAATAACACTTATTGATATTTATTTTTTCAGCCAATATGAAATGGTACTAAGTTCTTCTAGTAGAACTACATACTTTAGTATTTTACACAAATGATTGGATTCATGTTTTATGGAATTCATATTTGGTAATTTACAGGGATTGGCAAAAATGGAGGAGCTTGCCTCGATTTGGATTTTGATGAGAATGACTTACTTGATGAGTGAATCTTTATAGAGATGTGGGGGACTATTATTTTCTTTTCAGTTTAATAAATAGTTCACTTACATGTGAAACTGCTTCTATTTGAGTTTAGATTATTTCTAAAACTCTTGGTTATTCTTAAAAGTATTCATGTTTTCTGTTGGATTGTGGATCCTTTTTCATATGGTGATATGGATGATTCAATATTTTATTTGGACATCACATTATCTATCTATTGGATTGTGCTATATGTAGAACATGGGAGGAGATTGTTTGGTATATAATATAACCCTATTATGTTCTAATATAAGCTCAATAAGATAATGGACTGGTGTAGTGGGCCTACATGGGTTAGAGTCCATTAACCAGTCAATAACCCTTGTGTATCTCTATATATAGGGTTGGAGGAAACAAACATTCCAAACTAGATGCCTAGGGTGTAATGCTTCAAGCAACCTTGCTTGACTCTAACACAGAGGAGGCCTTCTTTGATAAGGCATCAGCACTGGCATTGAGAGACCTTGGTATTTGGACCACCTTGATTTCCTCAAAACTTGAAATTTTCTCTCATACCTTCTCCAAGTATTTCAACATTCTAGGTTCCTTGGCCTCATAAAGGACATTGATCTACCCTACAATGAGTAGCAAGTCGTTGTGGACCTTGAGGCAGCTTGCACTAATCGGAGAGGCCGGCAAGAAGGGCCTCGTACTCTACTCTGTTTTTCGATGAAACTATCTGATGCTTTGGACAATAAACGATGACGGCGACAAAACCATCACTAATGATATATACCGCAGAAGTTTGGCATCCTGAAAAAGTTATTTTCTACTATAAAATAATTCATTTTTGGCGACAGAATGTTCCATCACTTTTTTCCTCTAATATGAGGATGAATAGAAAACCAACATACTATCCATCACTAATTCCCCTTACAACACCTTTTATCGAGACATGGTTATATATGTCGCTAATGACAATTGCTAAAGGTTACATATATTTGGCAATGGATTTTGGCCATCATCAAAGAGTGTTTTTCTTGTAATGATCACTCTTTGCCAAGGCACAAGATACCACATTAATAAGATAAGAGGTCGCATGCCACACACTCCTACTGAGCTCTTCAATCATAAGCATTCGTTGTGCCGAAATCTAATCAAGCATGCCTTCGGTGTCTTGAAGCTTATTTATTTATGATGTATGGTGATGTAGAGCAGAGGTCTTACATCGGCCAGACTATGGCATGTTTTATCCAGTAGATTTGATAATGAGTTGTTATGGATGTTAAAACTATAATTTTTTGAATTTTTGAATTGCATTACGGTGGTTATTTCACGATATTAAAACACTTATATGTGACTTAGGTTTGATGGTTTTTGATATCTTAATTCTATGACTATTTCATTACTTTTGCATGTATTAACCTTGATATTTTAAGTTATCAGTCTTTGTATGTATATGTACTGGGCAATACATATGGCGAAACGAAAATCTTATGTCATATTTAGGGGTAGAAGATGGTGGATATTTAATTCCAGCTCAGAGAACCAAGTTCAAGTAAATGGACTCAGTGGAGCACTCTCTTGTTCATATAATTTGAGGGAGGAGGATGAACAACAACTAGACATATAGATGAGTTAGAACATGGTAGCTTCACTTCGTACATAAGTTTTTAACAAACTTAAACTGATACCGTTCGGATCAATGAAACACAATCTTTTGGGTTGTGGAGGAAAAATAAGAAGTAGAATTCTTGCCAAAATACTTAGAAACTTTTCTTCTTCAACAAAACTCTCATTACAAATGTTTTCTACACATTAAACAAAGGAGTAGAAGACAAAAATGTTCAATCTAGCCCACTAACTAGTTTAGGGAATTACAAAGTCATAAATAGCTTAGTAGCTCACAAACACATTAACTAGCCTAGGAACTAATAGACACAGTCAACTAAAACAGTCATATCTCACTAGCCACATGCCAAATTAAGATTTTAAATTCTCGTTGGAAACATATCAAAATGGGCTACAACTTCCTAGTTATCCTTTTTTATATTCTTCAATCTAAGAGTCCAAAAACCAGCTTCAAAATCGAGCAACAACATTGTAGCGGGAATGCATCTGCATCAATCTCCTCCGGTTGAACGTCATGTCCTCCCTGAGTTCACCGAATCACTTTCATGATATGGAATAAGATCAGAAACATTGAATGTATCTGAAATGCTGTAATCACCGAGTAATTTAATCTTGAATGCATCAAGCCTAATTTTACTAAGCACTCAAAAATGACCATCTCCACAATTTTGAAGTTTGACAAACTTCCTTGATTCAAGGAAACCCTTCCTCGAGTTTTGAATTGTTGAGGAATGTTAATCATCTTAAACTATTGTGTTTCAAATCCTACTGCATAATTACCAAGACGAAAATAGAATTTGTCTCCATCTTGAACATGCTAGAATTCATGAATATCTGCTATAGGCTTTGTCGGGAAAGTTGCCTATTTCCCACCCACCTGGGTTGCTTGGGTGGGAAGGCAAAACTAAAATAGAAAGTGTCTTTTTGTAACTTTTGTAAAAACCTATAAAAAGGCATCCTATAAAAAGGCATCTTGGTTGCACTCTTGTGGGTGTGGAAACGTGAGAGAGAGAACGGGAGAGAGAGGAAGAGAAAGTGAGAAGAGAGAGAAAGGGAGTTTGTTGTTGGGTTCATTTTCTTCTTGGGTTCCTCTTGCGGGTTTTCTTTTAGGGGTTTCGTCTTGGGGTTTTCACTTGGGATTTTGTCAGGTTACTCTCTTGTACAGTCTTAGGTTGAGAAGCAAGGAAAGGGTTGCAGGTTTTGGGTTAAATCCATTGTAATCCTTGTATATTATTTTTCTCATAGTGGAAGATCGTGTTTCTTTCCCATGGACGTAGGCTTGGCCGAACAACGTAAATCTTAGTTTTCATCTTGTGGCTTGTTTGTTTATTTTACTTTTCATTTAATTTGACCATGATCGGATCATATTTTCCCGGTGGATTTTCTCAACGAGTGGTACTAGAGTTGTGGTTGGGGTGATCGTCGAGGCCTAGTGGGGTGATCATGGGTGTTGAGGGTGGATTGCGGGTAGAGCAATTTTTAGGAGTGGAAAGATTGTCCAAGAAAGGTTCTCGTTCGAGGTGGAGCACTACATTGAGAAATGCGGAGTAATCCAAGATGGTGGCAAAATCAAGTTCTACCCAATTCAACATCGACAAGTTTGATGGAAAGGGCAGTTTAACCCTATGGAAGATGAGGGCAAAGGACATCCTAGTTCAACAAGGATTGGCTAAGGCATTGCAGGGAAAGGATGGGAAGCCAGAAAAGATGACGGATGCCGAATTCAAAGTCATTGAATCGAATGCAGTCAGGATGATTCGGCTATGTCTAGCAGATAACGTTGGAAAAAGAAGAGGGACCAAAATTATGGGTGAAGTTTGAAAAGCCTTAAATGTCAAAAAGCTTGGCCAACCAGTTGTATCTCACGCTACAATTGTAACAGGCTAAAGATGCAAGAAGGCAGAAATCTTCTAGAACACATCACAGTCTTCAACGGGCTTGTGGATCAGCTCCAGAAGGCTGAATAAAGGTTGAAGAAAGAAGGCAAGGCCCTTTCGCTTCTTACTTCGCTTCCTGATTCGTATGATAACTTAGTGATGACTTTATTGTATGGGAAGGGTACGAAAAGGTTGGAGGAAGTCAAGGCCACGCTCTTATCGAATGAGATGTGGAAGAAACCCGTTCTTGGTGGAAGTGAAGAGTATGGGTTGGTTGTTCATGGTGAGATACAAAGAGTAAGGTCGTCTGATAAGGGATAAGGAAAAAGGCAAGTCAAGATCTAAGGTTGGCAGAAGTATGAAAACATCAAGTGGGATTGTCTGAAGCTAGCTGACCAAGCGGACAATGGTGCTACGAATGCTGTGGTTGCAATAATGGATGAACAGAGCGAAGTGGTTGAAGATGTTTTCACAGTCTCCACAGGTAATCACATTTCTCCTCATGATGAGTAGATTTTAGATTAAGGGTCCTATGTTCATGTATGCTCCAAGAGGAAAAAATTTGATACGTTCCAGGAGACAAGGGCGGGTGTAGTGTTCTTGGGTGATGGGTCTACTTGTGAAGTCACGGAAGTTGGGATGGCGAAGATCAAGATGTTTGATAGAGTGGTTCGTACTTTGGGTTGTTTAGCTTATGTCCCAAAGATATGGAAGAATCTAGTATCACTTGGTCGGTTGGACACTAGGGGTTGTGGATATTCGGTTGTAGGTGGAGCCATGAAAATCGCAAGCGGTTGTATGGTTGTGATGAAAGGAGACAAGTGTGGCGAATTATATCATCTAGCCGAGGACCCGAGGACACGGTGACTAGTATTCCTAAGATCTCGATGGCTAGTTGGAAACGGGGTAATGGTGTACGCACAAGTAGGGTCTCTTTCGCAGTTGGTATAGAGAAAGGTTTCTAGGTTGCGGATGATGGTGAGAAGATGACAATATCTGCGTTGGGGACGATGGATCAAGATCCCTCTACAAGGTTGACTAGGTGAGTCAATTGTATGGCAGCTACACATGTGCATTAGTCTTGTTGGTGGTACTTCCATAGGCCAACGGTGGTCTGTGGTAATATCAGATCGGTGTGATATGAATGGAAAATCTTCGGGTGGATGGGAAATAAGGCAAGCGGAGATTGTTGGGAAAGTTGCCTTATTTCCCACCCACGTGGGTTTCTTGGGTGAGAAGGAAAAAGGGAAATAGAAATTGTATTTTTGGGGGTTCTGTCAAACCTATAAAACGGCATCTTGGTTGCACTCTTGTGGCTGTGGAAACATGGGAGAGGGAGAGAGAGAGAGAGAGAGAATGGGAGGGAGAAAAATAGAAAGTGAGAAGAGTGCTAAGAGAGAGAAAGAGAGTTTGTTCTTGGGTTCTTCTTGTGGGTTTTCTTCTTGGGATTTTCTCTTGAGATTTTCTCTTATGGGTTTCTCTCGGTTTACTATCTTGTACGGTCTTGAGATGAGAAGCAAGGAAAGGGTTGCAGGTTTTGCGTGAAATCCATTGTAATCCTTGTATATTGTTTTTCCCATAGTGGAAGATCGTGTTTCTTGCCCATGGATGTAGGCTTGGACAAACCACATAAATCTTAGTGTTCATCTTGTGGCTTGTTTGTTTATTTTATGTTCTGTTTAATTTGTGCATGAATGGATCGGATTTGCCCGGCGGAATTTCTCAACAGGATTTAATGTCGGATCGAATAAAATGGATCAATGTAAATGGATGAAGAAATCGTTGTAAGATGTTTCCACCCACTTAAGTATTCAATCTCCATTGGGTCACATTCCTTCGGTGATGAATTCATTAAATTGCCATTGAAATTCCTCGAACTCCCCATTAGCTTCAATAACAAGTAGAGCACAGGGTATATCATTAGCCTTGGTCTCTTTTTATCAAATTCGGTCTTGGAAAGAAAGATACAACTCTTCCCCTTGTCGAATTTGAGTCCTCTTTCCAATCTAGAGAGAGCCATAGTTACCTTAATTGCATCCTTAACAAAAGAATAGTTGTTCTTGAAACCATCATTGATGCCTTTGCGGTTGAACTCCACCCCAAAAGTAAATGACATGCATCCATAGGTAAGTATTTCACACGAAATTTCATCTTTATACTTATTGCCAATGGAGAAAGGAACAATGCAATGCTTAGAGAGCATTACCTTGTTTCCACAATTAATCCAAGAGAGAGTGTAAGGATGAGGATGAGGTTGGGTCTTGAGGTTCAATTTCTCCCCCATCATTGTTGCGACAATGTTGTTTCAGCTACCCGGGTAGATAATAACCTTGCAAACCTTGCCATGAGAAGTATCACAAGTATGAAAAATACTATGGCGAAGCCAATCATTGTCTTCTTTAGAGCGGTCCATGTTCATATCTCTTCGGACCACAAGGATCTCGCCTTGATCGCTATGGGTGACCTCCACTTCATCTTCATGGGGCTCGGTTGTCGGTTCTTCATCATCAAACTCTTGCACTTCACCATTCACAAAAGTGACAACTTTGAGATTAGGGCGCTCTAATGCGATATGACCATATCCTTGACATTTGAAACATAAAGGCAATGAAGATTTAGGCTGTTTATATGCCAGAGCCGCAACATGTTTGGGCGGTCGAGAGACATTATTAGAGGGATGGAAATGAGACATACTCCCCTGGTTAGGAGTAGACTCATGACCTAGATTCCAAGTTCTAAAAGAAGTCGTTGGCCCTTGATCTCTTCGTAGCCGATGTTGTTGTTCCACTTTACTACCCAAAAGATGAACATCGTTGAAGGACTAAGGTTGGAGTTGTACATTTTCTTTGATATCATGCCTCAACCTTCCTGATATTGACCAATAGTTCGTTCTTCGGGGTCGGTCACTCCACATGGTACCATCATATTGTTAAACTCTTCAGTGTATTCATCTGTGAAACAAGTCCCTCGTTGGAATTGGTTCATGTCCACAAAACCATCTTTTACATAATTTCTGGTAGATACTTCTTACGAAGCTCTTTCCTCATTTTTTCTCATGATCTAATTTTTTATTTTTCCGTCTTTTCTCGATAAAGCATTAGTCTTTCCCACCATATTGAGGCTTGCTTGTGAAGTTTTATTGCCGTGATCACTACAACAAAAATGGTTTTTAGCAGCGGGCAAGACCGCTGCTCAAAGCAGGCTCGACCGCTACCATTACCTTTAGCAACGGTTATTTAACCGCTACTAAATCTCGCGTCCCTATATGTTATGGCAGCGGTTACCACCGCTGCTACATAGACCGCTTGTGTATGAAACTATTTAGCAGCGGTTATAATCGCTACTGAGTTCGACTCTGAGGAGTCTAGGTTCGCCAATATAGCAGTGGTCTTAACCGCTGCTACATTTGTTACTTGCACTAGCGGTCTAATTAGCCGTGATTACAACCGCTACTAAATATCTAAAAGTGGACTGGGTTTTGCATCATATAGCAGCGGTCCTAACCGCTGCTAAAGTTGTTATATACACTAGCCGTTCCAGTAGCAGCGATTACAACCGCTACTAAATATCTAAAAGTGGACTGGGTTTTGCATCATATAGCAGCGGTCATGACCGCCGCTAAAAGTTACAGTTTTTTTTAAAAAAATTTAATTTTCAGCAGATCCCAAAACACGGGAATAACAAATTTGTTTGATACATAACCTGTTTTACAATTAGAACCTGTTATATACACATTACATTTATAAAAACCAAAAACTATACTATTTCAATCGATCAATGTTCACATCAACATTTTAAAAAAAATGTGTTTACATCGCTGGACTTTTCGCCTTCATTCATTCTTGTTGATTACCAAGCACACTCAAATGAGGCTCCATTCTAATGAGAAATTACGAACCATATTTCCAATAAATTGGTTTCTTCGATATTAGAGACCAATATAAACCAAGAATTTTACATACAATACATCCCCTCTCTCTTAACCACGAATTGATGCTTGAGGCACGGCAGGTAAACCCAGTTCATCTTCAGCCTGTTACACAAGAAAATTACATGAAAGTACAGAGGAAAAAAGAAAACAAACAATTTCATTTTATAGTAAAAACCCTTGTGTGTCATCATAATGCACGAGTTATTCAAATGCTGAAATGAACCCAATAACTGCAACCCTCATTTTGATGATTTGCAGCCCTTTAAGGCCCTGTTAGTTTTGGATTTTGAGAATTGATTCCGTCCAAAACCGATAATTGGGCTCAATAATTGCATTTAGAACCTGTTTGTTTTGTAACTCTATTTTTTAAACAAATCAGAGTCGCCTGTGTGAATTTTTAGCAATTTAACAGAGGTAATGCAGATGATGCATGCTACCTCTGCGTTATATCTGCCAGGTGGCATTGCTACATTGCCTGAAGGTGCTGAAGGTGCTGAAGGCAAATTGAGTTCAGCCTCCAGATCAGGTTGAAGATATGAGGGCATGCCATCATGCTCAGTCTCCGTTCCCATGTCAGCTTCCAAGGCATCAAGCTCTGAAATCACGTTATCAAAAGAGAAAGCGAAACAAAGAGAGTGAATCAAAATGTACAGAATCCAAGAGCCCCTGACCATGACCATCATAAACCCATAAATGAAACTAGTTCTGATGCAAGTTACATATGAAAATAACTCCCAAACGAGAATATGTTGTTAGATTACCGCCCATAAGGTCGTCTTCATCAAATTCATCGGGTACACTGTAGCTTCTACCAAGTGATTCTTGAATTTCGTTACTCACGTCCATCAGATCCATCATCTCGTCTTGCATGTTCTACACATAGCAGGAATCAAAGGAACCATTACTCAGAACACTGTGATGAGCAACGTGCTATCAACTTATCATAAATTCATAAATTAAATGAGAAGCTTAGATCGAAAACAAAGATGAACCAGGAGAAAAGTGTTTCGGGATCATACACCCATGTCTTGAATCTTAACAGTCTTCATCATCCCTTTTAACTCCTTATTTGCAAATTTCGACGCTGACATCTGAAAAGACGGTAGAGAAATTAAGTAAAAGAACTTTACAAAAGCATCGAAGATATTTTTCAACTTTGCCGAGAAACTATTACACTTACTGTCTGTTGAGCATCTTTAATACCCTCGGCTGCAAAAGAAACCTGATCAAGGTTAAATGTTTGATTATAAAGCATATCACGTTGTCCTTCATACCTGCAGTAGATCATTTCAAGTGAATGTGGCCAAAAATCTATCAGCCAGAGAACAATTAGTAATATGAATGACTGGTGGAGGACAATGACGCCATTTTAGATCCTTGAGGAAAAAATATCCAAACAGAGAAAAAATAAAAAAAGAACAATAAAGAAGTGAGGGGGGAAATGGAGATAAAAGAAGAACAGATAATCTGAGAAGAAGAAGAGGGAAAACAACCAACCTTTCCATCACCCACAATCTCCTCTCCTCCATCTGAACATCACCTCCTTCAACAATCCACCATCAGCCTCCTCTCCTCCATCTCAACATCACCTCCTTCAACAACAATCCACCATCGTCCCCCTCTCCAAGACATCCCAACAACCATCATCTCTATACCTTATAAAGTTCCCATTTGGAATAGACAACACAGAGACATTAAATGGCTTAAATTTGTACGAATTGTACATCAAAATACCTTACATAAAAATAACATAATGTGGCAAAATTCATTACATGTGTAGATTGACTGTAATGATGCACTACTTCAAACTTAGAAATGAAATATAAAGGTTCATACATCAACCATAGAAATGGAATAAGACAAAGGGACTGAAGTGCTTCGTGTTTGGTTAAGTACATCAAAACCCCATACAAAAAGTTACCAAAATCCATGCATGTACTAAAGAACAGAAATAGAAAAGACACAAGAAACTGGCTTAAGTGCTTCCTATTCGTTTGACCTGCAAAAAAAAAAATTAGAATAAGTGACAGATTCAACAAAGTCGAAATAAATTTATTAATAAATAAAAGTATCATATACTTACAAAGGAAGAAACCCATGGCACATGTCCTCCTGCGGCGTCTCTAATAGTTTTGCGTCGTCCTGATGGTCTTATTAGAGGTTCAGTACCCACCATTGCAACCCTGATACTAACCAGAGAGAATCCATCTCCCATTGGTTTGCCATCAACTAGAGTCATCGGATCATTACTCACAAGAAGTCCCTTGGCCACTTCAAGCCCCGGTTCTTTCATGCTCATCAAAATAACCTTAGCAACATTAAAGAAATGAAGCCAAGTACATTTATACTCCAAAATTATAATAGTAAAGGAAATACATGATTAATTGGATGAAAACGTAAAAACCATTTATACCTCAGGGCGAGAGCGATCTATGTTGATACTAGAGGGGGACGAAGCATCCATTCGTGTAGGTGTCCCCTCAGCAGGAGCCTTAAATATTTTAAGGTAGATCCATCATTCAAAAGCATCATATCACATATTTATAACTAAATCCTAACGAACAAAATTCAAATTTTACCTGGCTGCGCGTGTAAGTCGATATGAAATCATCAATCTTTTGGGTAATAGCCTCCTTAAACTAGCTATTCTCCTCCCTAAGTTGTTCAATTACATCTCTTTGTTGTTCGATCTATGTACAGTAATTCATGCGACTTGAGGATGACCCAAATGTGTTAGTCAAGTTTGCACCATATCCCATCATCCGTACTCGGCCACGCCTTTCTGATCCCACACACTGGGCAAAGCCGTCGTCCCTAGCAACAATGCCGGTAGTGGTGGCCTCTGGATGCTGTGTCTCATACTCTTTAAATTTGTTCTGAAAGTAAAATAAAGATAACTTATAAGAAAACTACCCAGTTAAACCAAGAAATATATAAATATAAACATTTTATACCCTAACATACCATCAGTTCCTCTGAGGCTGGATCAACAAGCTTCCCATTCTTCTTGGTATGAGTACGCTTAAACATTTCGATGCGGCTAAGATTCCCACCCGCCTCACTCTGTATCATTGCGAAACTCTTACTCCCCGCAGTATGCATACTTTTTTGTTTGGACATATTAGCCTTATTGGTTTTACTCAGCTCCTGCAATTTAGAATTAATATAATATAAATTATAAATCTTTGAATGAAATCACAGAAAAACCAAAACAATAATATCACATCTTACCTGACCTAGCGGGGAACGCCAATGGATGCAAAGTTTCCTCCACTGCGATTGTTCTACTCTCTGCTCTGTGCATGGCATATTTTCATCGAAGTACTATTTTTTTATCTTAAACTTCCATTTTTTCCATTTTAGACCGATATTACCAATCACTCAACTCTTATGTATCTCATGAACATCGTAAGTTTGCTAAAAGGTCATGTAAAATGTTAATAATATGATGGAATTAAAATGAATGCAATAAGAAAATCTAACATAAATTTCATTTTCATCGTACCTGAACAATATCCCACACATCTTCTTTGTTTTCATTCGGCATTTGTCTCCAATCAAGATAGTCAATGGACAACTTAGGACCAATTCTGGCAACAGAGCCTAGGAAATTCGTGAATTTTTTCCCTGTTTTACCTATAGGCTGGCTCAGCTCATTGAACTTCACTCTCTTCTTCGGGCCTTGTTTTCCCCACGTATCTTTGCAATAAGTCGGACCCCGAGTCCTCCTCGACGAGGAGGTAACATCTTGTGTCTCTGAGGGCTGGGAGTGTGGCAGCTCATCCATGTGCTGAGCAAGGTCATCTTGGTAGTGATCCTGAGTATCATCAGATGAATCTTGATCCTGTAACTGTGACGATGGCCTCAAGAGATTTTGTCGTGTCATCTCTAATTACCTGCACAAGATTATCAATTGAGATTAGTATTTAAATTAAAAAACATACAACTAGTGTAAAAAAAGATAACAATTTCACAATTTAAAAGTGGGTCAAATAACAATGAGAGAACAAAATTATAGAAATAACAACAATGAATAATAATTTAAAATTTTGATGGTATGAATAATAATTTAACAAGTCCCTAGCTTAATGCATCAAATAAACAAACTAACCTACTAGTAAGGCTAATGCATCAAATGAAAAAAAAAAACTACAATAATAAGCATGAAAGGGCCAATTGTAGATATTCTAGTGGATGCTCCTTCATGAAACTAACAGCCAATTGAAAATAATAATTTACAGTTTTGCCAAATAAATAAAATTGATTTAAGAGTGTAGTGACCATACTCTAGATCATCCATGTCAACATTAGCATCGTCAGTATCATCTTCGTCACTACCATCTGATTCACTATCACATTCTTCGTCATCATCTTGAATTTTCTGGGTCAAGGTTTCCAACGGTTCATCAAATATTGTCCCAACTATATCTGTCTGTTCCCATCTACCAATGTCTTCCAAATTTTGGATTTCCACTGCCTCGATCTGGACATATGCTTCCTCATTTTCCCCACCCACGTCATACAAGTCCCTAGGTTTCGTCTTCACAACCACGTGCCAATCTTTTTTGCTGGGGTGATCTTGCACGTAGAATACCTGCTCAGCTTGAGATGCAAATACAAAAGGCTCATCTTTATAAATTTGCCGTGCCATATTTACAACCGTATAACCGAACTCATCTATTTTCATTCCCCTGTCCGGTGTTAGAACATCAAACCAATCACACTTGAAAAGTAATGCCTTCAGTCTTCCGTAATAGTTAAGTTCCAAGATATCTGTCAAAACACCGTAATAACTAACATCTCCTGCCATTGGATTCCGATCCATAGAGCTTGAAAGACTTCTTGTACTTGCAGTGACAACTACCATTCTTCGCATGTCCCTCGGAATCACTTTCGAAGTTTAAGATTCCATCGATTTTGGGAACACTTCTCTTGGGTTTGGCGATGACGGAATGTTTCTTGAGCCACCCCTTTGCCCTTCGTGTCCATTTTCCTATCTCATCATTTTCTACGGGGCTTAGAGGTTTCCCCTTCTTCAAGATCATTACTTCTTATAGGGTTTAGGAGTTCCCTTCACTTTCGAGATCATTTCTTGCGCGTTCCTCGGGATCCTTTTCGAGTTTCAGGATTCTATCGATTTAGTAGTTCTTTTTATAGGTTTTTGTCTGTTCCTTTGGTTTAGAATTTTACCCCTTGGGTTAGAGGTTTTTCATCTCTCGTTTATTTAGGGTTTTCCCTCGTAGGTTGGAACTCGTCTCTTTTGGTTGCTGGCTAAGCCTCGTCAGCTTTTGGTCATCTCTTTGAGATTGTTTTTTTTTCTCGTATCGGAATTTTAGTTCCCTCGTTTGTCTTTTTTCTCCTTAGGCTACCATGAGAGGGAGAACCCCTAAACACTATAAACAGAAATGACCCTGAAGAAGATGGAATCTCTGAACCTTCTAGAAAAAAGGAGGAATCTCTAAACGTCACGAGAAATTCAAGTATGAGAAGGACGAGAAGGGTAAAGGGGTGCCAAGTAGTCCTTGCCCTTCCCTAAAATTTCTCGCAAGCTGAAAAAGTGTAGTCGAATAAAACATGACTATGGTAATATCACCTCTCAAAGAAACAGACAAAGGGATTCTCCTTATCATCTATGGGATTTAGGAATTTGGATTAGGGGCATAACCAGTCCCCTGAATTCCCAGACTTACTTGACATCTGGTTGTGCTGAGAAATTGAAGCAAAAAAATGGCAAAGCAATATAAAACTAGAGACTAGCAAGACGGGCATGATTTTCATTAATTTTTAGCAAGGTCCTTGCTATTGAAATGTATTTCCTCGATCAAAACATCAGTGACAAAATCCAAAATGTAGAATTTGAAGTTCAAAACCAAAATTAGCATACAATGAAACAACAGCATTGGTTTTGGAAAATCAAACAACTCGATTAAAAGAAAGGGAATTAACAGGGTGATGAGAAAATTACCTTAGAAATGATATGGTCCTTGGTATTTAACAAACTGAGATTCCTGAGGTGGGATCCTTGGCTTCAAGATCAGCTTCAAGGGACTCTCCTCTTCTGCAATTTCTTGGCAGCTTGAATTTCCATCGATAGCAATAGAGAATTGAATGGCCAGACTTAATCAAGTACTCAAAAGTATAGACTCGACGCTTTCAATGAAAGTCATTTGATGTGCTCAAAGCTCACTTGGCAATACTTGATGAAGGAACCGCAACTGCGAGCACACTGCGATCACGGATGCAACTGCAACAAAGTCAACTTCCACACCCGCTGCAAATCTGGTTGTACACTCTCAGCGCCTCTTCTGGCGTTCCATTCCGTGAATAGCCTGTGAGAAGCGCGTTCCAAGTGACAACATCTCTTTCAGTCATTCCATCGAACAGCCGGCGAGCACTCTTAATTTTGCCATTTTTCATGTATATGTCTATCAAACCAACAGTCACAAACGGATTTGAATTGAAACCAAATTTTACAGAGTGGGTATGGATCTGGATTCCATGTGAAAGCATAAGAGAAGAAGAGCAAGCTTTCAAGAGAAGGGGAAAGGTGAATCTATTTGGAAATACATCGTTTTCGAGCATCTCTGGGTTTTGAGGATAGGAACCATAAGCTAAAAGAGCCGAGCTCAAATCACCTAATTTTCCATAAGAGGACACTAATTTGGTTGTGAGGCTGAGATTGGGGGAGTTTGGAGAGGGTGTTTTTGACAGCCGAGCGTGAGATTGTTTGAGGAGGGAGAGGGATTTGCAGAGAAGTGGTTTCATGGATGATTGAGCCAATGGTGCTCGGGTGGGGATGGTGAAATGAGAAGAGGGTTTGATGGTTGAGGTCTAGGGCTAGGTTAGGTGACTGAAAATGATAGTGATGGGTTAAATGTAGAAGATGGACGGATTCCGGGCCGGAATCTATGGATCTTGCTCGTGAATAGGAGTTGGGGTGGAAAGAGATGGTGGTGATACTTGGGGTAGATGGCCTTAGTGACGGTGGCTGGGGTGGAGAAGCTCCGGTGGAGAAGAAGATGGAGGAGGTGGGTGGCCATGGCGGAGGTGGGGAGCCGGCACCGGCGAGATTGCCGGAGAAGAGAACCTGCAAAACCCCTCTCTCTCCCTCTCTGTCTCTCTCTCTCTCTCTCTCTCTCTCTCTCTCTCTCTCTCTCTCTCTCTCTCTCTCTCTCTCTCTGATGGTGATGGCAATGGGGGATTTGGGATGAAGTGGGAACCAAGGAAAAATGGTGGCCGATGGTGGGTTTCGATGGGGAAGGAAAAATAAAAATGAGATGGGTTTTAAGATGATGGTGGAGAGGCCGACCGGTGATGGGAGGTGGCTTGGTGGTGGTGGCTATGGAAGATGGAGGATCGTGGTGGTTCTGCAGAGAATGGAAGAGGTGAGGGTAGAGATTTTTGAAATGGGCTGTTGGAGAAGATGAAGGTGTGAGATGGGTTTCAAGGAGGAAAAGGAAATAGGGATGGTCGGCAATGGGGGGTGGAAATGGTTATGGTGGTGGCCGAGCTCGTCGGATCTCCGACAGAATCGCCGGAGAAGAAGGCTGAAATCCTTCTTCCGCTTCTCTCCCTTTTCTCCCTTGCGGCTGCAGAAAATCCCCTCCCCCTTTCTCAAACCCTAATTCGTTGTCTTATTTAGGGAAATGATAAATTCACACCCCCCCCCTCCTCCATGAACAGCCCTCCCTAATCCATTTACAAACATCTTTTTTGTACTAGCAGGGGGGGTCCCAAGCAGAAAATAGGGGCAAAGATCCCCTTTCTCTATACGATCCTAACCCTCTGATTTGATCCAGCGGCCAATAAAGATTGCTTGCGAATGAAGCAATATAAAATTGCCAAGAATGCCCTCCCTCACATGGGAAATGACGTATTTCACCCGTCCCTTCTGAACTTGCACCACGACACTGCCCTAGCTCGTTCGCTAGGCGAACGTGCACGGATCTTGACGAAATTTCACAGGGACCTTGGTGGGACCCTAAGCTAGCCCAGGGTGCAATTTGGGGTCCATACACACTGATTTGAAAAAGTTATGCACAAAACAAGGAGGTGCAGGGCACGGTCAAAATGGGGTGTCTACAAGGGGAAGATCTTTTTGAAAAGGTTTTGAAGAATTTTTGTATTTTTGGAGGTTTTGAAATGTTTATTTTTAAAGGTTTGGCTGGACTTGGGATGTGGATCCCAAGCTGCACTACGTACCCTGTGAAAAGGGATCAAGCCAACGTAGTTCGGAATAGAATTTCCTAACTACTCTTAAAGACTCAGATTTTTGAGAATTTTTGGTTTTTAGATGTTTTTTGAATTTTTGACACAAGATGACATAATTCTATCATCATAATGGTAGGACAGACTCCTGATATCCCGCAAAGGTTGGACAGCATCCTATGCTTTGCAGGGGGAATGAACAAAATAACAACTCTGCAAGGGTTGGACAGCATCCTATACCTTGCAAGAGTGGATAAAATCACATGACTTGATAAGAGGTTGGACGAAAATCTAACCCCTATGATGATAGGACTGACTCCTGAAAGAAGGACTGAATCTCTAGCTAAGGACAGACTCCTATGCTAAGGACTGACTCTAAAATTAGAAGTTCTAAGAAGGATGTGCTAATGAGACAAAGCATGTCTCCAAATGATTTGACTTTTTTTACTGAGACATAGCTTGTCTCTTTAAAAATGGGTGGGCTCTAGATGACTCTTTCATTGCCATGGCAATGAGAAGGACTTTATGTTTTAAGGGATACAAAAGACTGAGCAAGTCTTAAAATAAATGAGGGGAGTGCTACTTGGACTAAGCAAGTCCCCTATGGATGGGCTTGGGCTAGCGCCTTCATCGCCCTTGCAATGAAGGAAACTAATGAATGTCTAGGGGAGTCTAAAAGTCTAAGAAATCTCTATCTAAAGAAAAAGGGTACTACCATGACGGGTAAGTCCCTCCAAAGATGGGCTTCTCATGTCTCAACAACTAAATGAGGGACGTGTATTATCATGTCTTGGCAAAAGGAGGGGTTGCTATGGACACTCTCATGTCTTGGCAAAGGAGAGGGCTGTACTAGATACTATCATGTCTTGGCAAAGGAGGGGCTAAAAGGTTTAAAAAACTAAGCATGGAGTTGTGCAGTCATTAATAATGAGCAATGTCAATTCTAAAATTCTAATGAGAGCAATTATGGACACTTTCTTATCTTTTAATAATCACCCAGATAGTAACTCAACCCATATTACAAATCAGTCATTACAATTCATCTTAATATGTAAAGAAGTATAAGTTCAAACTGAATAGAAAATTGGCCTCAAGAAATTAAAAGTCAACTAAAGAGTAACACAAGCTTTGCATAGAATTTGACTAACATTCTTGCTTCAGAATAAGGTTAGAAACATTAACCATATACTACAAAGAACTGGGAATGTAGAATAATGTACAAGCTTTTAGGTGTGCTAAACAATCCATGAGAAGTACTGAAGTTTTACTAAATGGGTTTTGATGCTAGGAATCCCCAAGAATTGGTAAAGTGAAGTATAATGTGAATGCATGCATATATAGCATTAAATTCTTATATCAGAACAATTCATCTTTATTTCAATAATGTATGTCATTAAATATGTGTGAGCAAGACCTGGAATGGGTATGTAAGGATATTACAATGACAGTTTGAACATGATGAAAATGAACTACAAAGATTTTCATTTTTTACATAATGAAAAAATAAATAAAAGTAAATAAAAAATAAAAAATAAGCTATGTATACTTTTAGTTCAGGCACCACAACATGAACTACAATGCTCTGACACCATAAAATGAACTACAATAGTTTTCTGTTCAGCACAATGATAGAAAACTAACATAGTTTTCATTTCAGGTACATATGAAGATAATACCATGTTTCCTTCAAAAGAAACGACATGCTAACAAATGGGAGGGCTGAACTAGTGTAATATAGGGACTGAACCGTGGGCTGAATTAAAACATAGACTGAATCGATGCAAAACAAGGGCTGTTCTACGCCAAAATAAGGATTAAATTGTGCCAAAACAGGGGCTGTTTTGTGCTAAAACAAAGGCTGAATTGTGTCAAAACAGGGGCTGTTTTGGGAAGGATTTTAAGGTGTTAAATTAAGTGACAATGGGCTGAAAAGGATGGTGTAAGAGAGGCTTTCGGATAGAATTTGGGAATGAACATAGATAGAATAAATAAATAAAAATGCGTATAACATCATGCTCCCATGAACCAAACATTCACACTGTTACCTCACCTGTATATAAATGTGAAAGAAGCGATCCTTTACTTTATTTGCAAAAATGATTTTCTTGACAATTTAAAGACAGAAGTGCTACATTCAAAAAGAATCTTTCTAATGGAATTATTCCACCAATTCATTATCAAAATGCTCTCATATGTGAAGGGATGAAAATTCCTCTGTACAAAACCAAACTACCCATGATACTCGCTGATATGTCATGATCAAGATCCAAATAAGAAACAAAACCATTGTATTTACCTGCAAAAGATTAGACTCTAAATGAAAATGAGGAAGATGAAACAGTACTTTACATCTAACCAATAGAGAAAATTCGAACCAGTTAACCTTAAACATTCACATGATTTTGCTAAAAGCTTATATTATAAATCTATGCCATCAAGATACCTTTAGATCCAATCGAAAAATGTAACCCAAAATGTCATAACCTAATATTGTGATGCCTGTGAACATATAATAGAGATCAAAAGAAGTCCTGATGATTCTTCTCCTTACTTTTCCCAAAGACACATTCATGACAAAATTAGATTACACATTCCAAGACAACATTCTAAGTATACTTTATAACTTCAGATTTTTGAGTGTAAACATCAAAGGCCAAGACAATAAAACTGAATCTCAGGTTTTACATAAGGGTCTTGGTTCAGAGTCTTGAAGGCATTAGCACAAAAGATAAGGAAATGAGGCTATATAAAAAAAACTATGTTTTCTTGCTACTGAGTTTATACACTAAAGGCTACTATGACCCCAAATATAATTAAGTATTGATTGAACTAGATAAGAGAAATTAATACATTACAGTCCTCTGAACCAAATAAAGGCAGCATTATTTTAAGATATACAAAACTAAAATGATCAAAGTGAATTACATGAACAAACTAAAATAAAAAATATGATGTGTTTATCTCATTCTATCATTTTGAACAACCTACTGATAATGCAAAAATAATCATAGATATCTCAAAAATAATCAGTATAAGCATGGATTAAAATTTGTCGCCACTACTACACCTTCTTAGCGCACACACAAAAAAGAAAAAGAAAAAAAGTTAACAAAGAATTAAAACTGAGAAGAGAACATCACTCTTTTCTTTTTTCCAAATGAGACAATAGGAACCTACAATTCAAGCAAAATAAGAGGTAGAATGCAAGAAACGAATGCCAAGAAACAGATCGAACATCAAATAATTCACTCCATTTTTTATACAAGTTGAAAGTAAATTGGAATTTAACTGATCAAATAAAATAAAATTTACCTCTGTGGATTGATCGGAGC
The DNA here is from genome assembly GCF_043159265.1 of Tasmannia lanceolata. Lineage (NCBI taxonomy): Eukaryota > Viridiplantae > Streptophyta > Magnoliopsida > Canellales > Winteraceae > Tasmannia > Tasmannia lanceolata. The sequence continues at coordinate 25,913,682 of NW_027518684.1, read as the reverse complement.
TCAAGTAAGCTTACCAGGAAAGAAGATCAGCCCCTCTTTCCTCTTTATTCTCTTCCCTACTGTCTGTAAATCCGACTTCTCTCTATAGTTCTTGCTACTCTTGATTTCTTCTTTTCTTCCAGATTTCAATTCCCTCTCTAATTTGTATAAATTCTAAAGTAAAAATCAAAGAAGAAGAAGATTAAAATGATAGATCTATCAACTCTAAGCTTGAATGAAAGATGGATTTAGGTTAGGGTTTCTAGAGTAGTAATGCTATGGATCTAGGGTTTTAACTAAGAAAATGAAGGTTCTAGGGTCTTAGAAAGCTTTGAACTAGGTTTAGAAAGGTTGAAAGAAAGAACACTGGTTTTGAGGTCCACAAAAATAGGAAAATTAGATGATTGGACGATCAAGTGCTCGGCCAGAGCAAAAATTTCGACCGAAGAAGATGAGATTTTGCATAGAAGGAGAAGCACAGCAGCTTGAAGACATAAAACAACCGGAGTTTATCAGAATCCAGCAAAACTTGCCGGAGAAGATGATCAAAAAAAGTTAGGGTTTCGGACGAGATCTAGATTCTCTCTCTAGCTCTTGCTTTCTCTCTCTAAAAATCCTTTTCTCCCCTTCTTTTTTCTTTTTTGGAAAATTAGCTTAGTATGTATAGCAATTTTGGGGGACTGATATCGGCACTCCAAAAATGATGGGGGCGTGGTTTTTTTTATGAGCGCGCGACAATTTGATGAACGTGCGGTTTCGTATGTCCCATATGGCCCAAGCTTGATACCGTTCTAGGATAATCCACCCCCCTTTTCTGGTTTATACTACGGCATTCCCTCGGCTCGTTCGCTAGTCAAACGCGCTCGGAATTCGACGAAATTTTACAGGGACCTTGGTGGGACCCCAACCTACCTTGGGGCAAAATTTGGGATCCTAGCTGATTGATTTGGTTGGGTTTTTGCTCAAACACGGGAGGCTTAGGGTGCAGTCAAAATAGGGTGTCTACAAGGAGCGAAAGGGCGATCTGCATAAAAAGCAAGAGAACTCACCCCTTATAAACCCTATGGGAAACCCTTAGATAGGAAAATGAAGCAACTTGCCCGACACGTGTGATGGCACCATGTTTGAGCAAAACAGCACGTCCTCTCATATCCCAAAGCTCTCATAAATGCCTTCGTCACGATATTCCTTAACCAGGTAAACAAGCCTGCTCCCTTAGTCCATTCAACAGACCAAAGGTAGTGTTATGATGAGACATAAAAAAGGCGCTGCTCTCAGATCTCGCCACATGCCGCCCATGCACCAACACTGCCTAACCATCATAAAGAAAGGCGATGGAAAACGGCAAGACCGTACGAGTTCGACACGTGTCACTTCCTCAAAACAAATCACTTCCAACTCCTCCCCACCTAATAAAAAGGAAGGATCCGGAGGTGGGAAACCAAGCAGAGAGGTCCGACCTCAATTCCACTAGAGGAAAAATGTGCGCCCAGGCCCAGAGCCCCGGCACGAGACCACGGCGCACAAACACAACAGGCGAAGGAAACTAAACGCGCTAAGAATGGGCTCGGAATCCCGCACAGGTTCGAACAAAATGCCACAATTCCTCGCAACAAAGATAATCAATGCCAAACACGATGGAAAAAAAAAACAATCAAACAGATGGAAAAAGCAACACAAAGAGGTACGGTACAAACTCATAAAGATCGTCCATTCACATCCTCCTGAGCCACATGCCTACAAAAGAGAGGGGGAATAAGAAACAAAGCATAGGGCACGCAGGCCCCAAAATCCCCGATAGGAAAGGGGAAGAAGAAGAAAAAAAAAAAACACACACACACACACAGAAAAACAAGAAAGGCTAGAAGCTAATCGGAAGAAGACTCCTCTCCCGAAGGGTTCCCCTCCTCTTCCCAGGAGCTCTCCAGCAGGGGGTCCACCTCATATTCCAGCAGCTGCTCATTGAGGGAGTGAACCTTTTTTTGCAAAGCCTCATTCTCCCGCTTCAAGTCCTCGATCTCCTTACCCATCTTCGAAACACGGCCACGCAGTTCCATTCCCTGGTGATAGGCTCGGGAGAAAAAAGACCACTCCCTGGCAACACGGGACCGAGATGACTTGTCCTCCCTAGGAAAGGAGGAAAGGCGAAGGGGGGAAAGCCCGAGGAAGGGCCCGAGTCTCTCCTAGCCCTCTTCCGACTAACCGGAAGGTCCTCCTCCGGATCGGAAGACAAGTCGGGGTCACTCGACGATTCCTGAGAAAGACAGGCCTTGCCCCTAACTCGCGGAGGGGAACCGGACATGTTGCCAAAAAAAAAGGCACAGAGAAACACCTGCCTCAGAAAAAAAGAGGGGGAGAGAGGCCACAACAGAGCGCCGGGGTAATCTTCATTTTTCAAGCTCGAAGAAGAAAACCTCGTGTCTCGAAACAAGGCGACCCACATAATGATGCTACCACTTCCCGATGATGGCCGCCGAATAAAACGACACGCCTCCTCGTACTCCGGAACTCCCATAAATGCCCTCACCATGACGTCGCTCGACCAAAACGTTACTCCCTTGGCCCATTCAATGGACCAAAGGAGTGAGGGGGTGTTATGATGGAACATAAATACGGCGTTGCTCTCAGATCTCGCCACGTGTCGTCCATGCATTGATAAAGCCTAACCATCATAAAGAAAGGCGTTGGGAAATGGCAAGACCATACGATCACGACGCGTGTCGCTCTCTCGCCGTCCAGACCTCATCATCATAAGTTATGGAACGAAATATCCAGCAAAGCCACGCGCGCCGGCGGAGCAGGAGAACGGCCCAATCCTGTAAATGAAGGTTTTCTCTCCATAATGATGAAAAGGTCCGCGCGCCTCCCTTTAAAAGGGAGGGAAGGGAAGAAGAGAGGGATCCACGTTTTTTAAAAGACATCCTTTTTTCTCAGCTCCCGCATAACAACCGAAAAAAGAGGCGAGGCAACAACAGAGGAGACTAGGAACTTAATCCCCCTCTCCATGTTAGTCCCCTCCGACCCACTCACCCCCACACCCAGAAAAGAACCCGCACCTTGGTCCTGGTAAACCTGATCGAACCCTCTCCTCTTCTCGCTGTCCTTTATATTGATTGGTCGAAAGATCTGACTTGGGTGTCGAAGTGGTCATCCGGAACCCACCCCGGACCCCCTAACCCTCTTTGTTTGTGATTGCAGACCCCGCGGAGGCCTTCTACCGACCGCGCGATCGCAGACCCGGATTCAGACGCCATCATCATCTAAAACCCGTGGAAAATGAAAGTTCTAAGAAAACCAAAAAAATTGGGAAATGATATTCTCAACCCCCCCCCCCCCCCCCTAAACGGATAAAATCCCCCCCTTTTAATGGTTCATGCGAGAATGGTGCACTTCCTTGTCCATTCTTTCCGTTCTGGTATTTTCCATACGACAGCAATTAGGAATAGAGAATCTATATCAAATAAAGTACGATTGAAATACTGTATCAATTGTTATTTTATTTGATGCATTGTAGTCGGTAACGTTGGTGAATTAGGTTAAGGTACGGAGAGAGAGGGATTCGAAATTCACCTCTTTAACGTTTTTGTTTGCCTTAAAAACTTAACAGAGAACGTTAAAGGGGGCATTTTATCCGTGGGGGGGGGGGGGGGGGGGGGGGATATAATTCCCAAAAAATCATGGACCCTTTCCATAAAAGAAGAAGAATGAGACGATTCATCATTAATCATAAAGAAAAAAAAGAACAAATATTCTCATGCATGAACTTGTTGACCAAGAAAACAAAGAAACAAATTAAAACCTTAGCTAGAAAATCATTTAATACTTCTTAGAAGACTAAATTTCTATTTATCAAGAAAACCAAAATCCCAAATTTCTACTTGTTACCCCCTTTCTCCCTCTTATTTGTTGGAACGAAACGACGAAAGAGAGAAATTTGAGAAAGAATAAAAGCTTAAAATGAAAATCATATAATATTTTATTAGAAAAATAAATTTCAATTTAATTCCCAGCAAAAAGACACAAACCCTCGCTTCCCAATGTAACACCACTGCCCCTATGGCGCAATCTATTGCTTTATGGTAAGATGTTACCGCCACCTGGCGGCAATTTATCTACCGGCGACCTGGAGTACTTTTCTTTAGATTATTTATTTTTCCGTTTTTTTGGTTCCTTGAATGTCTATTTTTACAGTGAAATGATATCTGCACAACCATATTTTGATACTTTCACAAACGATCTTGTCTTTTATCATTTAAAGAGCTGTCAAAAGGTCATTACATTTCCCAAAATGCTCTAACAAGTAGGTCGGGTCGGGCTGGATCAAGTTGAGGCCAAACTGAGATAGCATTCCCTCAACCCTGCCCGACGCAACCTGAACCTCGGGTTGAGGATGGTCAACCCTAACCCATCCCACTTGTAAATTTCTCAACCCAAACCCATCTAACCCGAAATCGGGTTGGATTGAGTCGGGTTTGGTACACCTAGGGCCAAACTAAAAAAGTACAAGAAAAATACAAAACCCAAAGAAAATCAAGAAAATTATAGGACAGAGGTCGGGCTTGGTTCGGGTCGCCAAGGCCTCAACCCTCAACCCTAACCCAACTAGAAATTAAATCGGTTTGGCCTTTCCCAACCCAGCGTGAGGAAATGCCAACCCAACCCGAGCCAAAATTGGGTTGAAGCTGTCGGGTTCGGGTTGAGCCCAGCCCAAGTTGCACCCCTACTCGCAAGCCAATTAAATAAAAAAGACAGCTGGGTTTGTGCAAATATCAAAATATTGTTGTGCGGGTAACATTTACCTATTTATAAAGGGCAAAGATACATGCACTCCTTGCTTTTGATAATGCCACTCCACACTGGTTTATACTTTTCAAGATAATTAATTAGAATAGGCTGTTACAATTTCCAATTAGATTATATCAGCCAACGAAGAAGTCTTTAATAAAATGAGGAGTGCCATTATCAAAAGTAGAGGGCGAGGTCATTATTTCACTTTCAGGAAAAAGTTTTCAACGAGAAATTCATTTTGAAAACAAAGGGGCCTTTTGGATTCGTGTATTTTAGAATCTTGGATTTCCTCAAAATTGTAGTTAGGAGTAGACCTGGCAAAATGGGACCCGTACCAGTGGGTACACCCGGCCCGCAGGGGTACAGGTACCAATTTCATTACCCGCGAAGAAAAATACCAGCACCCAACCCATACCCGTCACCCACGGGTGGGTCACGGTCGGGCGTTGGTGCCCGTAGGTTACCCACCATTCGGTTTTCAACTTTTTATTCTTAAGGCCTAAACACTAAACGGTAAAATATAGACTATGTGGGTGGCCAACAAAACAAGTCAAAGCAATCAGACTATGTGAGTGGCCAACAGTCTTAATTGCACTTACATGTCCCTGTGTGTGGGACCCAAATTTCAATGGTTGGGACTGATCCACCTAATTAACTTTAATTGGGTGCTGAAATTTGCATCGAATGGTTGGTAAACTTACAACAATTAACAACAATATAGGCTGCGAAATGAATGAAATCGTCGTTGCCGCAAAGATTTTTTTTTTTTTTTTAATAAATATAAATTTATTGGGTTACCCGCGGGTTTACCCACCCACGCGGGCTTGGTCTGGGTACATGAAAAACCTACACTTAGAATCGTGGGTGTTTTTTACCCGTACCCGCGGGTATCGTACCCGTACCCACGCTGGTTACCCGTTTGCAGGGGTCTAGTTAGGAGACGAGAAAAAAGAAAACAGCCGTCGTTTTCTGAGCTAGCGATCGTTCTATGTTTCCAGGTTTTAGAAATCGTAGGATACGGAAAGATTTCTAAAACCTGGTTTGCTTACTTAAAATCCAAGAAACGCTGCCAGAACAGCATACCGGCCGGCAGCTTAATGATGACCCTCTTTTACACTGTTTTCAAACTAAAACCCTTGTTTCTAAAATCCACGTATCCAAACGGCCACTAAATGTATTTATCGTTTTGTCACATGTAAGAGCATGGTGTTTGTAGGGGGACATGGGTTTTAGGCTTCCTAACAGCTCTCCTTCCACGTATAATGGGTGTAAAAATTTGTTTTACCCATACAAATTTTACGTGAAGCAACAGGGGAACTCATTTACATAGGAGATGGATCTAGTGTATATTTTACTTCACTCAATTTTGCAATTTAGGGGTGATGAAAAAAATTCTAAGGCCATGTTTGACAACCATGGATTTATTTTTCCATGGTTCTCAAACATGGCCTAAACTATGGAAGATGAGCCCTCACTAATGGGCCCAATGTGAGTTGAACATGAATTGTAAGCAAACCACTGTAGTCCACCATTTGGACAGTCAGGATCATCAGATCAGAGCATTTTCGGCCCATGACCCCTTCGATCGACAATCAGGATCTGTGGGATGCCGGATGGGAAGTGATATATTGGTCCCCTTTTCTTCCCAGGCCACCTGTTAGTGTATTTATGACTAAAATTTTCACACTAGAATGGGGTGGCTCAGGGAAGAAAAGGGGTTGAATATTTCATTTCCCTTTTGTCATTTGTCTTATGTTTCTATTTGTATTTTATTATTTTGTCTTTTTCTTAATAAATCTATCAATTTTCAATTTTCTTTAGGAGCTTTTATACGGTATCCAGATGCACCCACGTGTAATCAAGGTGCCACCCTTGATATTTGATCCAACAGCAGCCCAGTTCATAAGAGTCGTTGGATCAAATATCAAGGCCGCACTTGATATTTGGAGATGTGTAATTATTAAAAACAAGGGAATGGAGATTTACTTCCCTCAATAATATCTAACTAGAGAAAGAAAAAGGGTTAGAATCAAATGTTATTAACATTATTTACTAGGGAAAATGATTTAAAAAATGCAAAGTTTATGCTAAATTGTGAATAAAAGATAGATATTTAAATTTTGTAAAAAAAGGGCTGTCAGGTGAGAGAGTATGAGTTTTAGGACAAATATACCCCCACTTTCATTTTCCCACCATTTTTTATACTCTAATCCCTATGTTCACATTTTTCTTTCTTCTTCCTCACCCATCCAACGTAAAAAACACCTAGTGCAGCCATTGCCATCCTTTGGAAGCTCCAATCCCATTGTATTTTGTTAAAAATAAAACACCATTACTTGTGACAAATTTGAGCTTCGGTGATAAACATAGCTCCAAGTAGGTCCATGCTCCTCTACTTGAATAGGGTTTAGCAGTTTATGAAGGTTTTTATATTTTGTTGGGTTTTAACATTTTATGAAGGTTTTCAGTTTTGTTGGGTTTTAACATTTTATGAAGGTTTTCATTGTTTTCATTGTTTTGTGTTGAAAAAAACAGAGAAATTACCCAAGTTGTTCTATGTTGGTTGTATAATTGTTTTCATTGTTTTCTTGGGTTTTAAAAGAAAGTTAGAACCACCATTTTCTCTGTTGGAAAAAGACCATTACTTGTTTCTACCCAATTTAGTTCGTACTGGTTCCGGGGTAGAAAATGTCGCTCCGTACTGGTTCCGGCGTATAAAATGTGGTTCCCCAGTGGTTCCAAGGTATAAAATTTGGTTCCGTACTAGGTTCAAGGGTATAAAATGTGGTTCCCTAGTGGTTCTGGGGTATGAAATGTGGTTCTCTAGTGGTTCCGGCGTATAAAATGTGGTTCCCAAGTGGTTCCGGGGTTAAAAATGTGGTTCCCTAGTGGTTACAGGGTATAAAATGTGGTTCCCTAGTGGTTACGAGGTATAAAATGTGGTTCCGTAATGGTTGCGGAGTATAAAATGCGGTTCCCTAGTGGTTCCGGGGTATAAAATGTGGTTCCCTATTGGTTACGAGGTATAAAATGTGGTTCCGTAGTGGTTGCGGGGTATAAAATGTGGTTCCCTAGTGGTTCCGAGGTATAAAATATAGTTCCGTAGTGGTTCAGGAGTATAAAATATGGTTTCCTAGTGGTTCTAGGGTATGAAATGTGGTTCCCTAGTGGTTCCGGCGTATAAAATGTGGTTCCCAAGTGGTTCCGGGGTATAAAATGTGGTTCCCTAGTGGTTCCGGCGTATAAAATGTGGTTCCCAAGTGGTTCCGGGGTATAAAATGTGGTTCCCTAGTGGTTCCGGCGTATAAAATGTGGTTCCGTAATGGTTCCGGGGTATAAAATATGGTTCCCTAGTAGTTCTGGGGTATCAAATGTGGTTCCCTAGTGGTTCCGGGGTATAAAATGTGGTTCTGTAGTGGTTCTGGAGTATAGAATGTGGTTTCGTAGTGGTTTCGAGGTATAAAATGTGGTTCCCTAGTGGTTCCGGGGTATAAAATGTGGTTCCCTAGTGGTTCCGGGGTAGAAAATGTGGTTCCCTAGTGGTCCTGGAGTAGAAAATGTGGTTCCCTAGTGGTTCCGGAGTAGAAAATGTGGTTCCCTGATGGTTCCGGAGTAGAAAATGCGGTTCCTTAGTGGTTCCGAGGTATAAAATGTGTTTCCCTAGTGGTTCCGGGGTAGAAAATGTGGTTCCCTAGTGGTTCCGAGGCATAAAATGTGGTTCGGTAGTGGTTCGAGGGTATAAAATGTGGTTCCCTAGTGGTTCCGAGGTATAAAATGTGGTTCCGTAATGGTTCTGGGGTATAAAATGTGGTTCCGTAGTGGTTCTGATGTATAAAATGTTGTTCCCTAGTGGTCCCAGCCTATAAAATGTGGTTCTCTAGTGGTTCCGGGGTAGAAAATGTGGTTCCCTAGTGGTTCCGGGGTATAAAATGTGGTTCCCTAGTGGTTCCGAGGTATAAAATTTGGTTCCCTAGTGGTTTCGATGTAGAAAATGTAGTTCTCACACCAGGCCCGTACGGGCCGGGTCGACCCACGTGTCACCCGAATTTTTACCGTATTTTTTAAGATGTTTTTGGGAAATGTTATCCGCACTACCGTATTTTGATGAGGACACTCCTTACTTTATTAAAAGTACGGTATGGCTCGCACCATAGGATGATCCAAACCGTCCATTAGATGGGCCACAGCCTAAATAGGTTATGCCCCAAAAAGCATTTCCGTAGGTTTATCCTAACCCTCTGATTAGAATGTTAGAGGGTTGGTCCTAACCCTTTATAGATCGGAGGGTTAGGATCAACCTATGGAAATGATTTTGGGGACACAACCAATTTAGGCTGTGGCCCATCTAATTGACGCTTTGGATCATCCTATGGTGGGGCATACCGTACTTTTAATTAAATGAGGAGTGCCCTCATCAAAATACAGTAGTGTGGATAACATTTTCCTTTTTTTGTATGGGAATTTGCTAGCCACCTTTGCCGAGGCAACTTCTCGGCTTGTGGCCCATCCTTTTATGCAAAGATTGGCAGAAGTAATATAGGTGCAAAGGTGGCTAGCAAAAGAATAATTGCAAAAAATAGTAATCATTACTTGCAAAAAATAGTAATCATAGTAATCATTAGGGATTTGTGGCTAAAGTGCTAAGTTTTAAATGAAAAATTACGAAAAAATGGAAGCAAAGTATTAAAATTACGAAAAAAAATACCAAAAAGATGTACTAACATATGACAATTACCGAACTACAAAGTTTGACTGTCTTCCGTCGTAAGTCCGAACGTTTGTTCGGAAGTCCGAACAAACCTTCTGACTTCCAAATAGAACCAATATTTTGGTTATGTATACTGGCTTCCATTCGGAAGTCCGAAGTTTTGTTCGGACTTCCGACGGAAGCCAGTAGAATAGGGATAATTCCAAAGATTTTTATTTTCAAATTGAGTAAAAATTCGAAGGATAATAGGGATATACATTGTGATCTTAGTGTCATGCAAGCAACCATAAATTGAAGCTTGATTTTGATGTTTTAGAATAAAAAAATGCAAAGAAAATGGATTTATCTTCAAAATGGAGAAAACAACAAAATTCAGTTTTAAGCTCAAAATTCATTTTCTTTGCATTTTGTAACACTGTTTCGATAAGTTTATCATGAATAAACCCTCATGATTACCAAATCCTGTTGTAAATGGCAACCTTCAAAACCCTTACATGGAGTTTTCCACGTTAGAAAAGTCTTGAGGAAGAAGAAGGTGGTAGGTGAGAAGGTAATAAGTGCATAGGGATAAGTGCAAAAAGGTGGAGAGAAAAAAGAGGTATGAGGGGTATATTTGTCCTAAAAGCCTTCTTCTTTCATTTGACAACACCTTTTTTATAAATTTCAAATCACTACCCTTTATTCACAATTTAGACAAAACTTTGCGTTTTTTTAATAATTTTCCCTATTTACTAATAAATGCTGACAATTATCAATAAACGTTATATTGGGTAGATATGGTGGGCCCCATGGTCCCATTAAAGTGTGTAAACTGGCAGGGCCCACCTGTGCCATCCACAAGATGTAAAAAAATTCCATGAAAAAAAAATCCAAGGTCCAGGTTTGCACTCTTCCTTGAAAATAGGGAAAATTTTCTATTTGGAAAATAATTTCCATGGAAAATTTATAGAGAATAAATTTGAAGAAAATACATAGGAAAAAAAATTCAATAAAATTTTCCATGAAAAATATCCAATAAATATTTTCCATAGAAAAATGAGTGAGAAGTGTAATCATTAAGCAAGCGGGGGAGACAAACAGATTTGGATCTAGAATACATCTGGTGATTTCTCAGTCACGTCGTTACATCTGGTGATTTCTCAGTCACGTCGTTTTATCAGCATCTAGTGGCATCCCCTGCATCTTCCATCGTGGCTAAAGTATGGACAACCCATGCTCCTCGTAGAGTTTCCACCTTTGGTTGGACAGCTTTAAGATAAAGAATTCAAACGGCGGAGGAAAACAGGAAAAATCATGTGGAACGAATCTTTCGGAGCCACTATTTGGGTTTTTTGGAAAGAAAGGAATGCCCGAGTGTTTAAGGAGATCTCAAAGAACCTTGTGCATGGCACAGGTGGGCCTTGCCAGTTTACACACTTTAATGGGGCCAGGGGCCCACCATATCTAACCAATATAATGTCTATTGATAATTGTCAGCATTTATTAGTAAATATTGTTAATAACATTTGATCATATCCCTTTTTCTTTCTCTAGTTAGATATCAAAATAATTGCCCTAACGATTTCATGGGTCAAAATCTATTCCTTGCTTTAAGTTTGTATCTGCCCATGACCTATGGGAAGGGTGAAGAGAAATATGTTGTAGTATGGAGATCAAGCAAAAAAAGGTGCAAGAGTAGACTCCCCTAGCTTCCGGATTATTAAAGCTTAATTTGATGGCTCAAGCTTGGAAAATCCCGGTCAAGCAGAGATCAATGGAGTTCTAAGAAATGAGCATGTAAAAGTACTGTGGGCCTTCATGGACCCATAGGTGAGGCGGACGCTTTGGAAGCGGAGGTCCACCAAGGTTTAAAGTTGGTGGCAAGAGATCACTTGCACAATGTAATGGTATAATGGGACTCAATGAATGTTATCTAAAGGCTCACAAAAGCATGGTTTAAAATTTCGGTTTCGGTAACTGTTTTGGACCCACCAAAAACCATTTTTTGCCGAAAATTCCGTCTGAAATTTGGTAATTTGGTTCCAAATTCCGGACCCAAATTTCGAAATACTTTTTTTTTTAAATAAATAATGTCATTAAACTGAAATTTTTTGACCGAAATTACAGAAATGGCAAAAAATTGAATTTCGGAAATTTTGAGTTTCGGTCCCCACCGGTATCCAAAATTTCGGTTGAAATTTAAAACCATCCACAAAAGAACCCTAGATAAGTTCTTTGATGAGATGCAAAATTGGGTGGCTTCTTCCACTATTTCGTTTCATCATGTTCGCCGCTCCGTTAACAAGGTGGCATATAGCCTAGTAAGAGGAGTTTTTAAAAGTTGGCTACCTTCCAAAAAAATAATATGCAAAAGGTATGTTTTAGAATGGACATTTCAAAAAAAAAATTCATTTCAGAAAAAAAGAACGGAGAATTATGCAGCGCAGTGTGTATACAGTGGATTGTGTATGCAGTGGATCGCAGTGTATAGATGGGTTCTTCCCATGTATGCACCAACAGAACTGGGTTTATTAACAGGTCCTTTTGCTATACACTGATAATCTAGTATATAGCCTTACACTGCATCATTATTCTAAAGTTGGCTCCCAAATCAGAGGAATAAGTGTTGTTTCTCACATGCAAAAGAAAAGCAGTAGAATATTTACATGGATTATATATTCCATCAACCCAACAGAATTTCATGAATCCCACAGGCCAAAAAAAAATGCATCTTGTCCTAACTTGGATGTTGTTAGGAAGCCAAAACATGGAACACTAATAACTAGAGACACTCCACTCCTACAACCGCACAAAAAGATAGCATTTCCAATAACCACCCAAAAAACTAAAATAAGAACCTCCCTTTCTTGAGACACTCCATTTCTACAACTGCACAACAATATAGCATTTGCAATAACCACCCAAAAAACTAATATAAGAGCCTCCCTTTCTTTTCACCTCTTGTGATGAAACCTCACTTTAAGCAAGAACTGCATCTTAACCTGCCAAAAAACCAAATCCAGACCTCAACTGTAACACTAAAGAGAGTATAGTTAACATCAGCTCCTGCAATGAAGTATGCTCTAAGAAAATGTTGAACATTTTAACCAAATCATCCAACAGTTTTAGATGTGAATTAGCAATTTAGTTTTTGCAAGACCCAAAACATACATACAAAAGACTATCAAGTTTTTAGATGTGAATCATCAGTTTATCACAATATAAGGCCTGGTTAGTTCAAACTAAGATCATTCCTCGTAGAGTCAAAAAAAAATTTGCGACACCCAAAACAAGGATCAGAAGAAAACATACAGAAGACTACCAAGTTTTTAGATGTGAATTATCAGTTTATCACAAAATTAGCCCTGGTTAGTTCACAGTAAGATCATTCCTCGTATACTCAAAAAACAATTTGCAAGACCCAAAACAAGGATCGGAAGAAGGCATACATAGAAAAGACTACCATGGGACCGTTTAGTAAAGTAATTGAGTGTTATTTTCTTTTTGAAAAGGGAAATGTTATCAGCACTACTGTCTTTTGATGAGGGCACTCCTCACTTTATTAAAAGTACGGTATGGTCCGCACCATAGGATGATCCAAACCATCCATTAGATGGGCTAGAGCCTAAATAGGTTGTGCCCCAAAAATTATTTCCATAGGTTGATCCTAACCCTCCGATCTATAGAGGGTTAGGATCAAAACTCTAACATTCAGATCGGAGGGCTAGGATCAACCTATGGAAATGAGTTTTGGGGCACAAACTATTTAGGCTGTGGCCCATTTAATGGACGGTTTGGATCATCCTATGGTGCGGCCAATACCGTACTTTTAATAAAGTAAGGAGTGCCCTCATCAAAATACAGTAGTGCTGATAAGATTTCCCTTTGAAAAATAATGCTTTTTTCAAGTGATATATGTTGCACAACAGCCATTGCCACACGGCTCTAAGCCATGAGTCATATTTTTTTGGTTTGAACTACTGCGAGACAATGTTCAGCTATCCAAGCCCGAATGCTGCAGGTGGAGTGCCACGCTGCATGGAACATTGCTTCAGGAATAAATGGCACAAGAATTTGTAATGTGGCTGTTGCATGTTTTGAATAAATGGCATAACTACTTAGCCTCCATTTTAAATCTACTAGGTGGGAGACTTTTGAGAAGAAAAAAAACGGTATAGAGAACTTATATAGGGAGATACATTAGCAATCTAATGGGTGGTGAGAGCATTTGATGAAAACATGGTGCATCTAATCAGCAGCCAACTTTGCAGTAAAACAAGTGGGAGCATTTCAGGAATAACTTGAATAAATTCTTAAATGTGGCCACAATTCTGCAACCTATGGGTGGTTAGGGGGCTAAACTCATAGTCATATACTAGTGCAGGAAATATGCAACCAAATGGGTGAGGGCATTTTTGGTATAACAAATAGATAAGAATAGAAAATTAGGCTGTTCAATTACCAACCTGAGCTGTATTATAAACGATGTACTCATTATACATTAGCTCGGAGGCTCGAACATTCGAAGAAACAGGTTTCCCACAGGGCACGACCACTTGGTCCCTCCATTTGACGTATGCTGATTCTTGGGGTATATTTTTCCCGAGTCCTTTAGTAGAGTGCTTCCCATCTGGGGGACGGTCCATATACTGAATGGCAGAAACACAGATGACGAATATAATAATTTAAAAAAGAAAAGAAAAGGGAACGACATTGGACATTAGCAATTAATCATCACCAAGAATGAATCAAAGTACTTATAAAACAGAGAACGGGAAATGAAAGTTCCGCGTGCAATAGGAACCCCGGTATGAATAAATATGAAATTTAATCACCCATTCATACATATACTGATATAAATGAATATATTTGTACATGGAGTAAGTACATATACTTGCAAACATGATAATTGATGTTAAAATCAATAAATTAATTTAAAAAAATAAAATATAAAATATACACTTAAAATTTGGAATTAGGGTTAGGTTGAAAGTTTTGGGATGTTTGAGAGATTTTTAGAGTAAATGAGAAGTTCAAGATATTTTTAAAGTCAACTCCCCAATTTATCGTGATAATTCAAGTTAAAATCGCGACAAATTCAATTTATCTAGAGAGAAATCTTTAATCAAAATATCGCGACTTTCTCGCGAGAAAATGAATTTCTCTGTGATATTTGTGACATGGGATCGTGATTCATGATCTGATGGTGATGGAGAATGTACCTCTAGTTTTTTAAGATCAGACACAGAAAGAATGACATTTCTTCGAAATAGTTCCACATTGGGTCACTTCTATTTCCAAAATACATGGATAGATGAGAGGAGAGAGATTTCCAAAGATTATAGACATACCGAGGCTTTCTTGAGTTCATAGACCTCTCCCAAGGCAACTTCACTGAGAAGCATTAGACCTACTGGATCATTTTTATCAGTGTAGCAATACTGTGCACTCTTACTTACCAGGTCTGCAAAATAAACCCCCTTTCCAAACTATTTACCAAGATGGAAATATGTTAGTCAGCGATGGCATGCTTTTGTATTATTAAAAAATAATATGAAGAGAGAGAGAGAGAGAGAGAGAGAGAGAGAGAGAGAGAGAGAGAGAGAGAGAGAGGACCATGTAGCCAGTTGCTGGGGCTTCTGGGGGTGCTATTCTCAGTCCTTGGCTTAGAATACCCACGAAATTCGTCAAACGAGAACCTGTTGAGCACAACTTATAAGATTAAGAAAATTAATTCAAAGCATGGCATAAAATGTGTGGACCAGGAACACAATTAGGCTATAATTTCAATTAGAAAAATTAGATAAGTAACACATTTAATTATAATTAACTGAGAAACCATAGAAGACAAGGGAAATGACAATGGAACAAAGCTCATTAAATATCTATCAAAACCCAAAAGGAGAGTTGGCCAAATCGCTCGACAACAGGACGCATATCAGCATTTCATCAAGGTGGGTCAGGTACTTCAACAGTACCGAAAATTCACAATTTATAAGCTAATATTGCGACCATTTTAACTCCCATGTTATTTTGATGTTATCATGATAATATATTAAAGGATGGCTTTCTATGATTACATAGAATCACAATAATATCGAGCTTGCAAATGAGAAGTTGTCTTTCAATTCAAAAGCTTCTTATAAAACAGAAAATGAGACAAGCTAAAAGGAGACAATCACACAGTTTACAATTGCACTAACTTCTGTATATTTTGTCATGATTGGCTTTGACACTCAAAAAGAAAATTAGATCGCATTAAAAGACAAGGCAAATTTACCAAATTAACATGTCAAGCTCTTTTTAACTGGAAAATAAAATCTACAGCATATAAAACTCATCGAGTACCAACCCTTCTCTATAAAAGAAATAAAATATCTACATTAAAAAATAAGAATTAAAATATATAGTATGGTTAAGGAATTATGACTAAACTGTCATATACATATCTAAGTATAACTTGCTAACATTATCAATAGAGAAGATTCCTTTTCATATTCATGATTTACATACATATATGCGATATAATCCCAAGAAAAATATTATGACAACATGCTGAGAAAATATTGGCCATAATATACCAATAACAAAAGTATTCTGTAAAACAATAATTGTCATGCAAATAGTGGGCCCATCTAACCCAAGGGTCGACTTCCAAGATAAATAAGAACAAGAAAAAACATACGCAAATAGGGATGGCTTGATTCATGAAATCACACTGATGTCAGCATATGGTCCACCTCAACTTTGTTTTGCATCCGAACTCAAGAAACCGTGCCACTTTGATTTTCAATGAATTTCCATGAATTTTATCAAATTTAAAAATTGTTGTTTAGAATATATACTGTCCAAAATGTGTTAAAATAAAAAAAGTTGATATCGAGGGAGAGGTTTCCCTTATACAAACATGAGTTAGCTTCACCTTCTTTAGCTAATCAATCGGCTAAATCATTACCTCTCTAAAATGTACTTAAAGACACAATATCTTTATAAATGTCATTAAACTCATTAATGATATGAGTTATCCTCCAAAGACCCGAGTTGTGAGAATAAGCCCACTTGAGAGCCTTAGTGACTCTAATTCTACCAAAAGCCTGCTGTCCATCTCCATAGCAAAGATTCTTAAGGCCTGTAAGAAGGTCAAAAGATTCAGCTCTGTTAGTCTTTGACACCAACCGGACCATAGAATACTTTCAAGACATCTCCTTTCTCATTTCTAAATACGCTCTGCACTCATGCGGTACCAGATTACGCAAAGGGCTACCATCAAACTTGAGTTTGGTAACAGTAGCCGTGTGTGTGTGTGTGTGTGTGTGTGGAGAGAGAGAGAGAGAGAGAGAGAGAGAGTCGATCGTAAAGCTTTAGTGACTTTTTACGATGAAACCGAATTCCTATAGACATCAAGAAACGATATGCTCCAAAAAAAATTCCTCCTATGCGCCCAATAGATCAAAAGGGCCATTAATACTTCCAACGATGGTCCTGAAGAAGCTTTTTCCTCCTAAATATCATTGTCTCTTTTGCTCAAATGTCCCACACCTTTGGACCAACAGGATGGTATCTTGGTCACCAAAGTACCTAACTCTCCAACTAACTAAAACATTGAAAGCAGAACTAAAAAATAATCAATTAAGACCAAAGCAACACAAAAACGCACTCCACTCTGTAGCACCACCGAACAGAGTGACAATGTGGTTGCATGATTCTTCTTCCTCCTTATAGAGCGTGCATCTTTTCTTCTTTTTTTCTCTCTTTTTTTTTTTGAATGGTAATTGTTTCATTAATAGGACCAAGATGGTCAAAGAATACAAGAAAGAATAAATACAAGAAACAACATGGGAAATCAAGGAGAAAGGAAGTCATATTATCCCAAAGAATCCAAGTGTACTCCCCTTTTGGCTAACTTGTCTGCCACCTCGTTTGCCGATCTTCTAATGTGGCAAAAAGAGAGCCTAGAGGAGCCGACAATATTAGTCAAGCGTGCATCTATTAGTCAAGCAAAAACATTTCCTCATATACGTGCCAAGCATCTTGATCTGGTCCAAAAGCTTATTCCAATTAAAATATTTAACTCTAAGAGGAATACGAGCCTTCCAAACTAGCAATTAGACAAATGGAATCATCTTCTCCAAAAGGAACTTGAAAATGAAAAGAACCTCAATGAAAATCTATACCATTTGAATCTTTAATCCATACTCGCCAATCTCAAGAACCCAATAGGGTATTGGGTTCTTTAGATTATAAACAGTTTTTTACAATGAAAACATCTGTAAGAGACTTCCCAGTTCCTCATCAATTACGTTTCTATAATTCTATGCAAAAAACAGTCCCTGAAAAAAAAAAAAAAAAAAAAAACCCCTTTTGTAAGCCATCCCTTAACCGTGACCTACCTATAGAGAGTTGGAAAAGTATAGCATAACATCATACAACCCAACCACAAATCATCGTGAACGTAATCTCCATAAATGGCCCAAAAATTCCTCCTTAGGAATCAAAG
Source organism: Tasmannia lanceolata (assembly GCF_043159265.1). Classification (NCBI taxonomy): domain Eukaryota; kingdom Viridiplantae; phylum Streptophyta; class Magnoliopsida; order Canellales; family Winteraceae; genus Tasmannia; species Tasmannia lanceolata. The sequence goes on along the minus strand of NW_027518684.1, from coordinate 25,895,731 downwards.
GCCAGTTAAGAGTGCTGAAATTACTGCCTTATTGGAGTCTTTTATGACAATGAGGCCAAAGAACACTTTGACAATCTCATCCAATGCATTTCTAACAACTCGGAATGCCCGTGGACCCTATTTTTTAGAGTATCCATGGTCGTGACTTGCATACCCCTTTTAGGAGTTTGGATTGAAATTTAATTTATGCAATAACATCCTTAGCTTAGAGAGTTGAGTTTTTGGTAGGATTCAATACCTAAGTTTACGTTGGAGTCCATCTGGGATATGTTTCCCTTTCTATAAAGTGCAGATAAATTTTAGAAGGAAAATAGAATATGTTTCTATATTCTATAGTGAAAGCATCAACTTACCATGCCACAGGAGCATCCTATTCCCGAGTTTGTCTCTGTAAGGTGCAAACTTGTCAATTTCACCCTCTCTATCAAGCGCAAAAACTTCCTCCAGTTCAAGAGTCCAATCCTAAGAATCAATTGAGATAGAGGTCAGAAAATAGCAATTTTCAAACAAAAAATTTCAGAAAATAACTTTCATCCAGTCATATGATAAAAAAGACTGTATTCCATGCTTGAAGATGGAAAATAAATAAATTAACATTAAAAAAACGATGGAAAATAAATATAACCTTGTGCGTAGGGGCATGAGTTGTAAGGAGATACTTCTCGACCAACCGATAATCTTCACTATCATGAGACAGTGGGGCAATGTCACAGCAAAGCTTCTTATATTTGTCATCAAGTGAGTCATCACTTTCACCATCGAAGCCAACTAGTTTGGAAGCAATTTCGATGTCTTGAAGAGCTTCTAACATTTTCACCTGCAATAGGATACATAATAGAGGAAATATTTATATAATTCATTATCACAAAATCATACAAAAAAATGCAACTGTAATTGGTCTCGAGGCTTATTGTTGTTTGAAATTAAGATAAGATCAAAGTCAGATGGAGGATTGCAAATTGGAGTTCATAATTACCAATATGAGATGCAGTACCTATTTATTAAAATTGTAATCTGTCATGCACTTTTGTTTGTTTTTCTGCAAGAGATGCTAACTCAATTGTCAAAAAAAAAAAAAAATTTAAAAAATCAAAGAAAGAAATAATCTAGTTGCTAACCAGCCACTCAAGCAAATTCAGATTATAGCACTATCACATCTGATGTCAAGAACTGTTATTTTAATTTAGTTCCTCAGCAGAGATGATTAGAAAGAAAAATATCAACCGAAAAAAAAAGGAATCAAATCATATGTTGGGATTAAAGATATCCTAGAAAGCTCCACATCAACACCATGATTACTACCAGTCAGAAGTCCAAACCCCAAATGACTGCCTCACCATGGCCCGTCTCTACAAAGGGGAGGCGGCATTGTGAGCAAGTGTGGGAAAGTTACCTATTTTAATACCACACATGTTACAATTATATAAATTTAGTTTCCTGTGGTACAGATTTTAGACCTGGTGCGTATTTTCATAATTTGTCAGGGGGCACCTTTACAACTTTGAAATTTGGGGTGTCAAGTGATTTTCAAAAGTTGATCTGAAGCATTTGTGTAATGTGAACCTTCAATATAGAACTGCTGACTAAAGTCGATAATGAAATATATGACGTCCCTACTTGCATTAAAGTAGAGTTCATAACGGAAACTCAGAAAGTAATTTAAAGCATCAAAAACATTTTTCCCAATTGGTCTCTAAAATTGATTTTTTTTAATTTTTTTTCCTTATTCTGTCTCCAGTCATAAGGAATTATGGACATCGCCGATAGTTAACATTTTCTATGACACGGCATGGCTGTCAACCCACCATAATTGGACTCTGGAATTTGGTATTTTACTCATACCAACGCTTTTAGTTATCGTAGATGCCACATTAGGGCTGCCAGGATCCCATGTACATTGATATGTTGAATGTCAACTTTGTCTTTTAGAAAGGCCATCATTTTGCAAAATGTTGCAATTAAAATAACTTATTACTAACATGGCTTTTAAAAAAAATCAACATCGAGCATTGGTCCTCATCTCAGTCGGTGCCAATATCAGCATGCAAGCACAACAGAAAGAAAGACAGGGAGAACACGAGAGAGAGAGAGAGAGATCCAGAAATTGATTAAAACATGTAATTAGTGGTCAAAAGATCTGTTGAATTAGCTTTGCACCTCAACTGTAGAGTCAAAGACTCAATTCCCACCTATGTGCCAAAAACAAAAATCTCTTTGAATTAGCTCGTTACCACCAGAATACAGAGTTTTGAACATTGAAGTATCCAGAGGAAAAGATCTGAGTATCTCTTTGGCATCCTCTGCTAGCACTCAAGCATCTTGAAAATTCACAGAAAAGCATCAAATATCAAATATGAACCCAATCTTATATGTCATGATTAAATTTAAAGAAGATAGATCAAGTTAATTTATTTAAATTTAAGAGAAAAATTATTCAAAAAAAAAAAAAACTTTCGGAACCTAGGTACAAAGGTCATTTGAGTTGAACTAGGAGTTAAAAATATCAACCTCATTTTATTTTTTTGAATTAATAATTGTTTATTGAAGAACATAAAAAAGATTGCAGTATTTCAAAAACGCGTGTGTAGGTCTAACAGACAATGTAAAAGAAAGGATTAAACCCCAACTTTTCTGCTTTTTCTCATAATTCCCGGCAATTCATATGACGAGCAACACTGACACCAAACTAAACCATAGATAATTGGTAGACAAGCACAAATAGCATTAGTAAGAAGAAAAAGGGAGACATGAAATTCAACATATGACAGAGTACACATACCTTTGACTTAAAATCATCTTCATCTCTAATGACATGTGGGTGAATTGAAGGAATCACGGTAAAAAAGCGATTACTGGCATCAACCATCAAGCTCTCTTTAACAGATGGTTCATACTTATCACCTTTTAATAGATTTTGTATCTCCGTTAACGCTTCAAAACCTGAACGAATAACAAGTATCTATATGTGAAAAGCCAAAATTAAAGTCTGGAATTAAATATCAGAAAAGAAGTGCTGCATCTCTTCAGCATTTCGGAATAGCACTACATTGACTAATAGATATTCAAAGCCTGAATGAACAAGTATCTACATACGAAAAGCCAAAATTACAGTCTGGAATTAAATATAAGATCTGAAGGGTAGCATCACTCCAGCATTTTGGATTATGGTTTTAAATTTCGGCTGAAATACCTAAATTTCAGATTTTGGTTGGGACCAACACCAAAATCAACTAAATCAGAAATTTTGGCGAGAATCCAAAATTTCGGGAAAATGTAATTTTTTTCCAAAATTCCAGCTGAGAAATTTGCTTTTTTTTTACCAAATTTCGGCCGGAATTTCAATATTTTGGCTTCGGCTATGTCCGAAACCGAAATTTTAAACCTTGTTTTGGAATAGCACCGCATAGAATAATAGACATGAGATTTCACGAGATACCCTTCTGTATATTGCGTTTGCTCAGCTTTCCAAGTGGCATTTCTGACAAGTTAATCTCAAATTCCATCATAGCAGCTCTGTGGAATGCATGGTTAGTCTGATGCATACGCTTATACTAAATTGAACCAGAATTAAATTAGAAGAGCACTATTTCATACCTATAAGTCTCGACGTCAAAGAGCATTTTCACCAATTCTATTAATTGAGGAGCAAGTTTGGTCTTTGAAACATCGTGATCTTTCTTTTTAGGTGCTTGTCTGTTAACCCCATAATCCTACAAATCAAAAAGTACAATAAATCATCTAAAAGATAAGCCTCTGAGAGAGGGTATTTCAAATAGGAGAGCACATAAGTTCATACAATGTCCAAAGGATAAAATCTGCCAGGGTGCTTCTCAAAGTTTTGTTTCTTTTCCCAAGCCTCCCAAGGATTCCCTGTCTTCTCTAGGAATAAACGTTTGAATTCCTGAATTGCATCAGATTTTGACATATTTTCCAGTTTGTTTCCACCAATCTTATCATTTCCAACTCTTCCCCACTTGCGGAATACATAGCAGTCCGACCCTCTATCATCTTGGATAATCTGAAGGATATAGTAACTTCACAGGTAAAGCAGTCAGGACTTTTGGAGAAAATTAAGGCTACAAATGACCGCAAGATAATGACAGACAAAGACTATAAAAGATTTCCAGATACTATGAGAACAAGTGACAACATTAAACGCTGAAAGCGACATCTAAATATATGATTGAGTTGCTAGAAGTAAATGTGGCGACCCATAATTTATCTTGACTTCTTCCATTTGGACCAGTGGCGTCGTTGTTTTATGACTTTTGGTCTGTTTGTAAAATGTAATAATGCAATTGGTTGAGTGAACCAATCTCATGTGGATCTCCACCTATAAACTGGGGCTCGCATCAAACATTTGGGCAAGTTACTCAATTATTGTAACTTATGTTAAGGTATAATAAAGGTTGGTGTCACAGGCACCCTTATTTAGAACGGCTCTTCTTTTTTTCAGTGTATTTGCTTTTCTTCCTCGATGGTGCTTGCAATTTGGTAACTATGAGAGGGAAGGGTCCTTTTCTACATTTTATGTTATTTTTAAACAATGATTCATATGGATGATTTCTCTCATTCTAGCCATGGATAAAGCCACTAGAGCACTAGTAGGCAGTATTGTGGCAAGAGTTTTGGTGGTCTAAGCAGTCTTGGAACTAGGAGTCACTGGACTAGAAGGGGTTTTCCACTGGAAATAAGGAAGTAAATTCCAGGAGCGTGCTTGGAGAGGGTGTAATCATCAAAGGTACTTTGTAGTAAGCACAAAGTAAAGGGGGTGCCTGCTCCCTTTTTCTGAGTGGTGCAAATTTTATTGAAAAAAGGTGTGTGTGTGTGTGTGTGCGCGCGCGCGCGCACGCTGGCGTGGGGGGGTCGGGGAAGCCCAATAACTGAGACAATGTAAATCTTTTAATGGTGAGACCTGCTCCTTTTAATATAATGAAAAATGTATACCATAAATTTCGCAAGGAACAAATGTCATTTATCTCTAATCACCGTATGGGAGAATGAGGTGAAGATAATTTGAATGACCTTGAATGAACAGAAAGAATGGTAACAAAGAGAGGGCAAGAGGAGTTGTTTGGTGATGATTGGCAAGTAAACTAAAAATTCAATTAACTAAAGAAAGTTACAAGGGTTGTGAGATTTAATGGGAATGGAAGTAAAACTTAGAGCTGGAAATGGAGAAAATGTTTCCAGCAGCTCAGACTCTAAGTGGGAGCTTGAAAATTTTTGACTGCCTTTCTTTATACATCGTGATGCTATTTATAGACGAGGGGCTTGGCATTTACCACCCAGATGGTTTCCTTATTCAGACCATATTAGTCGTCAAAGCAAGATGATATCGTGAATAACAAATCTCTATAAAATTGGTGTCTAATGAACAACAGTGAACTCAAAGAATGGGGACAAGGGATAAGAGTGTGGGCCTTGACATAAGAAAAAAGGGCGAGATAGTAAAGGTGGACCGAGTGAATAGAAGAAAGGGGTACGATAACATGAGTGGGCTCATCTATAAGTGGAAGTGGCCCCAGTGAATAGGACAAAAGAATAAGAGGAAAAGACAGACTTGATGAATGAAAGTAAATGAAAATGAGCTCAGTTAATGGTTTCCTAAGGCCGGAGTAAGCTTTTTCTAACAAAGAGTAACAAATCTTATTAAACAAAAGCCTCCATGCAAACTGTTTCCGAGTCCTTAAAGATCTCCATTCTCTCCCTTTCTTAAGGATTTCTCTCCAACTTTGTCTTCTTCCTCTATCACCCCTCACAAAACCAGAAAATGCTCCGAACTCTACTTCACCTTGTCAACCGCAACAATGATGACAACAAAAAGAAGGCTGACTATCAAGCAGATAAATTCGCTACCATTCTATACAAAAACTAAATTGGGAGAGAGAGAGAGACAGAGAGAGACAGAGAGAGAGAGAGTTCTAAATTTCCTGAAGATCATATAATGAACTACTCAATCTTAGGCATTTTGTTCTCTTTTTGTCCGCTTGGTTCTGCTCGAAACACGAGGGGGTTGTAGCTTGCAGTGGAATCATTCATGGATAATGAAAGCTACCTCTTTTGGAACATCTCATTTGGCGGAGATTAGCGGTGATAAAGCTTGGACAGAAGGCAAATGTTCTATCACATTCACGATCAATTGGATCAAGAAAGATTCTAAGCCTCGATCAAGATTTCCATAGCATTTTTTTAAGAATTAGAAGTATTATACTCAAGGATTGCTCAGACTCAAATGCCGACAAAACTTGCAAATTTTGGTACTAGTTGTAGAAACGAAGTTATATGGCATGAGATGCCTGAGTAGTAGCTTTAGCTTTGTTTTCTCTTTCATTTTCTCTTTCGTTTTCGTGTTGTTCTCTTCATCTTCCTTTCTTTTTGTAGTTGTTCTCTTTCCTTGATTACACGCATGTTTGGCTTTTCCTTTTTTAATGAATTATCAATTCAAAAAAATGATGAAGAGAAATGATGAACAGAGCAGACACCTGTAAAGGTTAAAGTGGGGTGGTTAACAGAGTTCTTGACTTAATTTTTTTGAGAAAAAGATGAATACGTCTAAGTGGAGGGCTGTGTTGGCTCATGAGTCCTGATATAACACTAGTCCCCATGCTTATAACGTAATGGGTTAGTGAATTATCCTTATGGGTGTGTTTGGTTGCAGAAAAACCGGGATGGCTTAAGGATTTTGCTCGGCATTTGGGTGCCACATCAGCAAAACTCCTTGTTTGGTTGCCAATATAGCATTGAAATCCCTGGAGACTCCCACGGATGTCTCCTCGTTAATCATTGCATGTCTGCTGCTGTGCACCCTTGTCCTCTCCCTATAATATCCAAAGCCCAAAACCATAAAAAGGATGGAATTTTGCTTGGATTTCATGGGAAAGATGTTTTTTCTCTCTCTCTCTCTCCCCTCTCTCTCTCTCTCTCTGCTCTCTCTATATTGGTAATGACACCCCCTACCACTACTCTACGAGTTTGACAACCAAACTACAACTACTATTCTCCGAGATAAGTTTCAGGCAAATCCAATGCCTGTATCCTCACTGTTGACTACTTATTCCACTACTCTCTCAGTCTATGCCACGGAACCAAATATGTGAATCCTAGCCACTTCTGTTGGCTCAGTTTGCACAAGAGTGGAATGGGAAGAAGACCTATATCACGTTGTGGAAAAGTTTACAACTCTGAATGTTCACAGCAAGGAAGCAGGATTCGTACCTGAAGGTGGGGATTCGCGATTCCCCGAATCGCGAATCGGAATCGTGATTCGATACGATTCCCCAGAATCGGGGAATCCCGAATCGATTGAATCGGAATCACAAATCCTAATTTGGGAATCGCGATTCTATTTCCACCGGAATCGCGATTCTTAAATTTGGGATACGCGTTTTATTATAATAAAATTCGCGGTTTTACGTAATTAGGATTCGGGAATCAAAAAAATTAAAACCGCGATTCCCATTACATAAAATCCGTTCTTTAAGTGATGGGAATTGTGAATCCCAACTTTTTGACGTTAAATTATTGTTCTGACCATCTTTTTTGTATTAAGGGTGGTATTTCAGTGGGGGCTTGTTTGTAATTTCATTTTAATACCTTAAAAATGCTTATAAAATGAGGGTTTTGAGTGAAACCCTAAAAAACCGAAATCTTCTCTTCTCCTCTCTTTCTTTCACTGCCGCCCCTCTCACTCCCCCTTCTCCTCGCCGTCCGACCGTTCGCCGGAAAGAAGAAGGAGAAGAAGAAGAAGAAGAAGAAGAACTTTGCAGGTATTTTTTTTTTTTATTTTAAAAAAAAACTAAAAAAGCTTTATCCCCCCCGCACGACCACACGGTTTCTGTGGATGGTTTCTCTTAGAAACCATTCTCACACAGAAACCATTCTCAGTTTCTCTGAAAATGAACACCACCCCCCCCCCCTAAAATGTTAGCAGTTAGCACTACCATGTTTTAATTATTGCACCATTTTTCTCCATTTAAATTGTCTTTTGACTCTTTTCTAATGTCGTTAAAAAATAAAAGCCAAGATGAGTTAGTGCAATTATCAAAACATGGTAGCTCCAATCCAACGTCAGTAGCTTTTGGTTTTTGGGAATTATTAATTTTCTGGAATTTTTATATCAAGTCCAGCATTTTTCAAAAGTACAGTGGAGCCCACTTGATAGGATGATCCAAACCATTCATTTGTCGGGCCATAACGTGTAGTACGCCATGGATCATCTCTCAATAGGATGACCAAACCTCTGATCTATGAACTTTTTTATCTACAAATGGTAGGATCATCCTGTGAAAATGATCAATGGGGTACACATTCAGTTGCCCAACAAATGGTTTGGAACTTTGGATCATCCTAAGAAGTTAGCCCCACTGTCCTTTTTGAAAAAAAAAAACTATACTTGACACACACTACATGAGATGTAAATTTTGAATTCCAAAAGTGTTTACTGATTCAAAAGTGCATTCAGGCCCAATTAATTTTAGAATTTGAGAATTGAGTTTGAGTTCAAAATTGAATATTATTACATTGAATGTGCTCATTGTTGTGCAAATATATTTTTATGAAATATTGTTTATGATTGAATGTGCTGATTTTTTATTAAAAATAATATTTTGATGATTGTGATTGTGCAAATAAAGTATAAACAGTAGATGGGTTTGATATATTATCTGGGAATGATAAGTATTTGTTTGCTTTTTAGTATTTAATGGGTTGTGACTGAAAAGGTTCCAACTTCCAACAACCTCTCACAAGCCCATTATAAGAAGACAAGCTAGGAGAGCATCAGAGTACAAACTCAATTTGTCTCTGACTTATTGAGATAAAAAAGATTACAGTGATAATATCATTTCCCTAGATATGTGTTGGAAATTATAGGAGGGATATGATTTTAGCCCAGCCATATTTTGATATTCAATGCTATCCTAGCTTGTCTTTTGAACTAATAAGATATTGTTTATCATTTGTCATTCGATAATAGTACGAGACTACATACGAGCCTACGTGGGGCCTTTAGGAGTGATGGCGAGCGGAATGGCTGAAGTCTCCAACAATGGTTTAATGGCATGGATCAATGGGTTGCAACAAGTGGAAGGCATTAATCTTGGCACGGTGGGCCTATGCAGCTTACGCAATCTTGCCACTATCTGTGTTGATTGGGGTTTGATTCATACCACAATCAGTTGTTGGGATCCAGATTTGCATGTGTTTCGTTTTGGAATGCAAGAGCTTTGTCCGACTCATGAAGATATTTGCATGATGCTCTGCATTTCTGCTGATCGTCCCTTGTTCAAGCCTTCCTTTAAGGAGGGCTATGATAAGGCATTGAGCCGTCTGATTGGTGTGCCACAGAAGTCCCTAGCTCACTACCGTCAGGCGAGTAGTATCTTCGTGCACAAGCCAGTACAAGTCTTTTCACCAAGTAGAGAACTGGATAAGGCGTATAGTCGTTGCCGTGAAAATGCCTTAGCACTATGTGCTTATCCAATGTTTCTCTTTCCGGGCCGATCAGAGTCATCGGATTTGATCCCGCTATATTTTGTAGACTTGGTTGATCAAGTTCACAAAGGTGCAAATCCAGCTCCTACTGTCTTAGCCTAACTTTTTGATAGCCTAGATAGTGCTCGTCGATCTACTAGATCTGACTTCTCGGGAAGTTCCGTCATTCTTTATGTAAGTATTATTAGATGGTTTATTAAAAATGCTTGAATGATGTGCTTGGTTATAGATGGATAATTATTATTCATAACTTTTTTTTTATTTAGGTTTGGTTAGTGGAGAGATTACGAATTTTGGCTCCACCACCTTTGCCAATACGAGCCTGGACGAGGAGTTTTAATACTCGGGAGGTGTTGGTTTCATTCGATGATCGCGACAGTTGGGCTATATGGCTTGAGGGTCGCGAAAGTAAGGACATTGAGTGGACTCTCCCATGGCTGCCCATTTCCTCTGCAGTCTTCGAGATTCTGGTCAAAAGTGTGTTCGGATAATGGGTTTCCAGAGCATTTCATTTTACTTGCCTCTGCGGATCCTCCGACAGTATTATGGAGCCCAACATCACATAGCGATGATGGATGTTTCGGTACCGGGCTCCTTTCGCCCTCAACCCTTGAAGATGAAGACAATGAATGCGATTGATAGAGACTGGAATCGGCGAACAATCGTTGTCGTTCAGAACAACCCCACGCCTGCAGAGGTGAACGACTATTTTTGGGAATGGTATGGGACTGGTGAGGCAAGTGGTGCTCCTGAGGCAAGTGCTGCTTCTGAGAGCGGTGCAAGGGGGTGATTTATTTGTATTTTGATGATGTATTTTGTTGGACGGGTATCAGATCTATGTAATAGTTAATTAGTTGATTACTATGTTGTATTCTCAAATAGTGCTTATGTAATGGGTAGTTAACTGTATTGTGCAATTATTGCTTCATGTTATTTCTTATCTTTGTAACGTTTCATGTAGTTTTATATTTTGATGAAAGATAAATATTATACACTCTCTCAAGTACAACATACCTGCAAAATAGTGAATACCCCCGGGAATTCCCACGTAAGACGGTCTGTTGGATAAATCCAATGAATTCGACACTGCGCCACGGGAAACCCAACCCTGACCCTACCCCCTACCCTTGCAAAATAGTGAATACCAATACCCTCGGGAATTCCAACATAAGACGGTCTGTTGGATAAATCCAATGGATTCGACACTGCGCCACGGGAAACCCAACCCTGGCCCTACCCCTGCATACATGCATGTAAGACACTCACGGTAGAAAATTTCTATCATACTTAGCCAAATATTTTACAATTTGATTCTCTCAGAGGCAATTGAGTGAAGATGGACGAGACTGTCGACCAAGAATTTCAAGGCCAAGGAGGTGTTGGTGATGATGACGTGGTTTTTTAAGGGGACCTAGAATACCACTATGATGAAGAATATGTGGAAGAAGACTATGATGAGGACATAGTGTTGAGTCCGAACGCAAGGTCAGCAACAGTTTTATGGTCACACGTAGTCAAAGGAAGGAAAGCTGGGGAAGGACATGGGGGAACCAAAAAGTGGAAATATAACCACTGTAAGAAGGTTTACGCTGGGACTTATATAAGGGTGCACGCACACCTTGTGAAAGTACCAAGAGGTCAAGGTCAAGGAATAGCATATTGCAGTGTAGTTGCAAAAGACTAAGAATTACAAGAGCATATCAAAAGCCAAGTCCAACGAGCAAAGAATTTATCCGGAAGAGTGCCACTGAAGAAATCACGGTTAGACGTGCTTGCCAAGTCTTCCAGCTCTTGTGCGACTTCTTCAAGTAAGGCTGTTGAATCACCAATCGGCATGTCTTTTAGAGCAAAGGATAGAGACGATGTTAATCATAAAGTGCTGCGATTTTTTGCCGCCAATGGGATTCCCTTTAACGTCCTCCGATCTCCATATTTTCAAGAGATGATAACTGCTGCCAATTTTGTGCCTGGATACAAGTTGCCTTCTTATTTGAAAGCAAGAACAACTTTATTGGATCATGAGAAAGAGAATGTAACAAGAGATCTAGGTGTTCTAAGAGAAAAATGGCCTGAACATGGGCTTTCTATTGTCTCTTATGGATGGACAAACGTGAAGAACAAAGCCCTGATTAATGTACTGGCATCGAATATGTTCGGTTCGATGTTTCTCTATGCGCACGACTTCTCTGCCGTGGAAAAATCAGGGAAAAACATTGCAAACTTTTTGTTGGATGCCATTCAAGAAGTAGGGCCTTTTAATGTTGTGCAAGTGGTGACAGATTATGCAGCCAATTGCAAGCTTGCTGGGACAGAGGTTAATAAAGTTTATTCTCACATATTTTGGTCTCCTTGTGTGGTTCACACATTAAATCTGATATTCAAAGACTTGACCAAGCATAAGCACCTAGGTTGGATTGGAGAGACTTACCATTCCTGCAAGGATGTCGTCAAACATATTACCAATCATTCGCAGGCTCTTGCTATATTTAGAAGCAATTCGAAGTTTGAGTTGCTGAAAGTTGAGAAGACTAGATTTGCAACTCATTATACTATACTTAAGAGACTTCTTGATGTAAAGGAGGCGTTGCAGATGACAGTATTGACAGATGCTTGGAAAGATTGGTTGAATGCTTGCACCGACAAAGTGATGATCGAGAGGGGCGAGATGACAACTACTTGTATAGTCTCTGATGAATTTTGGACAAACATAAGATTGGCATTATTAATTACGAAGCCCATCTATCAAATGATTAAGTTCACTGACCAGGAAGGCTGTCCAATATCAGGAAGGCTGTCCAATATCAGAAGTGTACGAAGGCATGGACAATATGTTAGGACAAATAAAAGATAACTTGAAAGATGTGCCTGACATGTACAATCATATTCATGGTATTGTGGTGGAACGATGGGGGAAGATGAATGTTCGAATGCATGCCTTGGCTCGTGTACTCACTCCAAAATATTATGACCCTGCATATCTCAGTATTCCAGCACCAGATGGTGGTAAACGAGTCACCCCAGGTATGTAATTGTTTCTCATATTGTGAATTTTCATAATGTAATTGTATTTATCTTCATTTATGTTGCCGACTAATTAATTATTCTATTTTATTTTCAGATAAAGACCCTGAAATCATGGATGTTGTTTATGAAGCAATTAAGGATCTCTCCCTGATGATGAGATGAGTGGTACGATTAGACGTCAATTATATGATTTCATAGGAAGGGTTGGAAGGTTTTCCAGTAAATTTGCCAGGGAGGATGCGAAAGATCCCATGATGTCTGTGACCAAATGGTGGAACTTTCATGGAAGTCATGTACCGGAGTTACAATCAGTGGCCATCAAAATTCTCTCACAGCCAGCACATATTCTGCAGAGAGTGTGGATCATGTATAGCTTCATTCACAACGTAAAGCTTAATCGCTTAAATTCACATCGTGCTGATACCCTTGTGTACATCCACTCAAATCTTAGACTCCTATCCAGGTTTAAGTTCTTTGTTTCGTTTTTGCATGTAATAATTGTTTTTCATTACTTGTTAGATTATTTATTTAATTTGGAATCTATTATTTAGATATAATGCGGCTGCATACAAAGAAGTACCAAATAGGAAATGGGACATCAACCCAGAGCTCCCAGTTATGGATGACTCCTCTATCAGAATGAAGGATATGGAATGGCAGGATCTCGATGATGATTTCCTTAGACCTTCTACATTTCGTGCGTCATCTCAGGCATTACCTTCAAGTCCTTCACTCACTATTCGTGACTTAGACGACAATGACGAAGCTGCAGGATCTGGGACTCCAAGAGTGGTCAGCAGCTCGGAACTTGAAATTAGACGACCATCCAACACTCAAGGTCGTATTACTAGTTTCCTAGGGCGTGGAGAACGTACAGTGGGAGGTACAATTTTACACTTGAAGAGAAATATTTAAAATTTTTAACACTTCAATTTCCCAGTGAAGATATCAGTCTTATAAATATTAATTCATTTATTTAAACTTTTCCTTTACAGAAAATGTAGAAAGAAGAGGAGAAGGAAGAGGACGAACTGATCTTGTTTATTCGAAGAGGAAGAGAAAAGCCTAACCTTATTTCTTTTTATTTGAAAATACTGGAGAAATTCTGTAATAATTTTGATATTTGGCTTTTTGTAAACCGAATTTTTTGTTTAATGGTGGAGTCTTGGGCCTCCTGGCTCCTGAATGAAAAACTGTTATAATTTTGGTATTTGGAGAATCATGTTTATGTTTAATGGTGTACAGTTGAATGCTTAGATTTTGATTTTCAAGTATTTTTCCTTAAATTTTATCATTTATTAAGTTTTTATCGTTCTCCGACGACTCTCCAGCGACTCCCCGGCGAATCTCCGGCGAAAAATCGAATCCCGCTCCCAACCATCCCTGGAACCTTCGAATCCCGCTTTCGAATCCCGAATCGAATCCCGCCCTGGCAACCTTGGTTCACAGGTTTTAGAGGTTCAGAGGTGATTTGCAAAAGGGGATGCCTCACCTATTTATAGGTTCCCTCTTCAAACACACCAATAGTCTGGATCATGCGACAACAACTCATCCAACGGTCCAGGACCCTCCTCGAACCTTCTACATGTCTCTACAAAGAGAATACAAGAATATTATGGAATCCCTACAATATAAGTGCACACACGTTCAAGCCTCCAACAGTCTTCTACACCTCTTTAGACTTCTGGAATGTTCATTACATCTCCTTGGCTTTCTCGAGCCTCCCTTAGGAATATGAAAGGGTATCAACGGAGTTAAATTCTCACCCAGTGAAACGGGCTCCAAATGTGACCATGATCGACATGTTATCTTAATAGATTACATTGCATTTCTTTGGTTGAAAATGAATAATTTTATTTCTAGGTTATCAATAAATATAATGCACTCCACTGGTGCAACTTGATGTCTTTTATCACCCTAAAACATTAATATTCAGAAATCATTGGATCAATGAATCAAGGTAATGGCCCATTGTAAAAAAAAATGAATCAAGGTAATGAAACGAGGAAAGAGTTTGAGAAGAGAAAGAAGGGACAGACATGGAGAGAAGGATAGATTTAGAACGCCTGCTATTGTGTGAGGGATGTGAGGCAATTGCACAAGATAAGTACGGAAAGATCACTATACATTTTTTTTTAAAGGTAATGAAATTTTATTAAAATATCATGGAAACATAAAAAAGGGGACAAGATGTCCCTGGTTTACATGTCATCATGATAAGACCCAAAAAGAAAAGATCCCCAATCCAAATATAACAGAAGAGTAATCCGAGAAGCTAGGCCACTCCACTAGCATGGAAGACCAAATCTGTTTCACGAATTCATCGGCCACGGTATTCGCACTTTCGCAGATCTCCACATGTGAACGAACTGAGGGCGAATAGCTCTCGCCAAGTCACGGATTTCGTCGACCTTGCTTGCTAACAGCCAAGGACCACTGCATCTGTTTTTGGCCCAAGCAATGGTGTTAGAAGAATAGCCTTCAACAATAAGTGGACCCAAGTTATTCTTCCCATACCATCTTAGCCCAAAAAGGAGAGAAGAGTGAAGACACCTCAGCTTCATTCGCATCACATACACCAGCTGGGCCCGAATATATCATGATAATATTACAGCAATGATTCCTAATAACGCCCCCAACCCCAGCTCTACCCGGGTTCCCGACTGAACTTCCATCAAAGTTGAGTTTGAGCCAGTCCTCTGGCGGAGGAGACCAGCGTCGAGTAATTCTAGATACTAGGGCTGCAACTCGAGCCGGGTTTTACCCGACCCGCATCGACCTGACCCGACCCGAAAATAGCTTGGGTTGGGTTCAAGTTTCATGGGTTTCGGGTCAAGCCGGGTTGAGCATTCAAAAGCCCGGATGAATCTCGGGTCGAGCCGGGTTTGAAGGGGCCCGACCCGACCCGACCCGAGTTACATAAGTTATAGTATGTACATTTTTTTCTATTGTTAGTTAAAAGTTAAAAGTGAAAACCCACGCACCCACTGTTATTGTATGTGAGTGTAATTTCTGCTTCTATGAGTTGAGTTGATTCAAGTGTTTGATTCAGCATTGTTTGATTGTAATTACAACATTGTTTGATTACAGCATTGTTTGATTCAAGTGTAATGTGAGTGTAATTACATCATTGTTTGATTCAAGTGTAATGTGAGCGTAATTTCTGCTTCTATGAGTTGAGTTGCCTTGCCAAACAAGAATTTTCCCTAAAAAATTGCGTCAACGTGAAAAAACCCGACCCGACCCGAGATTTATCATGGGTAGGGCCGGGTTTGGGAATCGTGGGTTTTCCGAAAACAAACCCGACCCGACCCGACCCGAAATATTTCTCGGGTAGGGTTGGGTTCTCCAAAGCCCGACCCGAGTTGCAGCCCTACTAGATACAGCTATTTTTTCTTGAATAACCTCCGTCCAGATGTTTAGAATGGCCCCCGTAGAGTAGGGTATCCCCCCCTTAGCGTGAGCCCATGCAATCAGGGACAATTTGATGTCAAGCGCCGTATGAAGCCACGTCCTGCCCTTACCATTGAAAATGCGGTCATTACGTTTCGACCATATGTGCCAAGTGATTGCGAATGGTATCGACCGGTATTGACCGCCATATCGATTGTCCCAGGCAGCCATGAAATGTGCACCCCGCCAACTTAAAATAACCTTCACAATACTATTTGGGAGCACCCAAGACATTCCAAAAAATTTGAAGATGCCCATCCATATCTGGAAAGAGAAAGGACAGAGAAGGAATAAATGATCCAAAGATTTCGGAAAGATACATGTAGCTTTGATACCAAATTTATGCAGGACGGGCACAGAAAATCAGTATACATGCAGCCCTGATCATAGTTGTCAACCCGTGACTTGACTAGTGAAAAGAATGGGTGAAAAATAGGATTTTGGATCCTAAAATATGTGATTAGATTGGAAAAGTATTTCTACCAGGTTTAGGGTAGGTTTAGAAGGGTGCAGACATATGCCAGGAATGTGCAGACGTATGCCAGGAATGTTTGGATGTAAGCCGGAAAGGTCCAGACGAGGGTTTTTGGTGAGATTAAGGGGACACAAGGATCAAAGATATTATGTAGATGTCAAGAACTGAAAAGAAAGGGGATTAAAGCAAGAGATTTAAAATAAAGCTCAGAAAAGGGTTCAACCAATCTTGGGAGCAAATTGCAATCTTTTTTTGTATAATATATTCTCAACAGTGGCAAAAGGCCTTACATTTATAGATAAATAAAAGATAGACTTCAAGTTTTAATACACTAATTCTAAACGAACCCAAATACCAAGTCAGAACAAATTGGAACTCCTAGCTTAACTAGAAATCCCTACATAGACATCTCCTACCACAAATAGACTAAAAGACTTCTTTAAGTTGCAAGCGTGGGCCCTTCGGATCACTTAAACTTAAGTAACTAATTACAAATGACTTAATTATATTTATCACTTAAGATTTTTGTAATACACTTCTGGACCCCAATTTAAAAACTTATAACATAAATAAACTAAGTGATATTGATGGGAAAAGATTGGGGTACCCCTACAATAGCTTTAAGGACCTACAAAAATACCTAAATGACACTTGAATTAAAATATAGAATGGTCCCCATCAGGCAGAGTGCTACGAATACTCTAAAGAATGTCCGGGAGATGTGAGAAAGAGCATAACAAAGGGGAGATGAGGTCTGAGAGCTCAAGCAGAGAGAGGGAGAGACACGGGAAGGGGGTGCTGGTCAAGGGTAGAATCCAGTTTGGTTTTCCTCTTTGCTTCCTCATCTTTGAAGATCCTCACAGACTGGGAAGTGGTTAGTGACCATAGAAGAGGATTGGAGTTCATGGGAAAGAGGGTTTACTAGGTTTATATTCTCATTGTTGGATTTTGGTGTAAGCACCTTTACTTTTTTGGTTGAATACAAGAAGTTACCCTATAACGAGAAGCAAAAAGATTGGTATGTCAATTCTTTCAAAAAAAAAACTAAAAGAAGCTTCTAGCAAGATTATGATAGTTTAACTATAAGAAAATAGCAAAAATTATACGGTGAAAAAAGGAAACTCATCAATGAGTCCTTATTAATCATATAAATGCAAGGTTTAATTAGTACAATCATGAAGGTTGCTTTCTGGATAGAGAATGCTGATGAGATACATGGCTCATTAGCGATCCTCAGTCAGCCGATGAATCAAATGGCAAGAAATAAGAATTAAACTTTTGGGCTTGTGTGTTAATACTTAATACCATTGTCCTTTTTTTTCATTTAAGAGATTGAGAATGAAGGTTTAGTTGAGTTGAGTTGAAGACATTGAGAATGAAACAAATGAGTCATGATTCAATAGTTTTACAACTTTCCGGATTTGTTGTGGATAGCCTTTTGGAGTTGTGGCAGCCCATAACAGAATAGCAGCTAATAGAAAGTATAAAATAAAGAAAGTGGCATTATTAAAACAATGAAGCACGGATATCATCAATATACACATAAAAGTAAAAATTTTGAAATGGGCCCACCTGTTAATACCAGTGGAAAGGTCAGACATGTTCAAGGTCGTATTATAGATGCTTGACCTGTCCTCTAGAATGTGACCTGAGTCTTGCAAACCAGAGGATTCGTGCACGGCACTTTGCCCTTTGACTTTCACAGTGATCATATTATCTCTTGAAACCTCACTAACAGCTTCAACCTTGTACTGATCAAATCGAAGCCTCTTCTTCTTTTTAATACAGTCAACCAGATAATCTTCCCTTACTATGGGTAATTTCATCTTCCTGTGAATAATATTGTCAGTATCTTATCATGAAAACCTTCTGAATAATTTAATTTTTAATTTTTTTTTTAAATTTCAAAGCCAAAAATTCAGAAATTTCGGAATAAATATTGGAAATATCCTAAATTTTTTATTATTTTTTTAACCAAATTTTGTCCGAAACCGAAAAATTTTGACACCGAAACTGAAATTTCAATCCATGGCTCCATTCTAACAGCAGTTCTCACCGTGCTTTCTTGATCTCAGGGTCATGACCATCCAGCTCTTCACCCACAACCAAGCAATTAGTGTCTGCAAGCAGAAACCAAGAATTACAATAGCATAGATGATTATTTTCTTAGAGAGTGTATATCCATTTCCATCAATTATTTATATGGCAGGGAACACATTCAAATCAAATTCTAGTAAATTGAATCATACCTTTCTTGATCTTCGCATGAACCATTCCACCAGCTCCTTCAATTTTCCTCTTCCATTCATCCTGAGCATTGCATCATATTAACAGAATATAACATATGTACAACAGAAAAATAAATTTTCAATATTTGGAAAAGTATCATGCACAACATCAGCGTAACAGCCAGTCATGATCCTATAGCTAGTAAAATTGTGCACTATCATTCAAAAAAAAAAAAAAAATGTGCACTGGGGAAAGAATAAATTACAAAAAGAACCCTTGAATAACCAGCGAAGGCAACTTTCGAATCTTCCAAGTCCAATAATAGATATTGGACATCCTAACTTGCATACCCCTCGCTTTTTTATAAGCTAACAGACCCCAAACCAAGCAGCATTGCTAGGATTCTCAGCACCAAATGCACCATCTATCCATATCTTTTTGTTTTTTGTTTTTTCAGTAATTTATTTTATAAATTATACGGTCTATAGATTTTAGTCCTTTTTTAATTTCATAATCAATCAAAGTCAGGGCTCACCCTAAAATCACCATCCAAGCTTGTGGAAAGAATAGATTACAAAAGAACGAATCGTACCATGGATTCCTTGAGTAAACCAATGATGGCAACTTTCAAATCTTCCAATCTTTCACTTTTAGCACCGGATTCACTTCCAGAAGATTTGTTGGAAGATGGTGGAGGCAGAACACGTTCAGGTTTCTTTCCTTTTTGTGATTTAAACCACTACAACAAATCATATATTGTAAACTTGTCATTAAAACCACTGCAGCAAATCATATATTGTAAACTTGTGATCAAACACCACTGTTACATAGCATTTCTAACTGTAGGATACCTTGCAAAGATATTGGTTACTTGTTTCTTCTGGAATTTTCCACTTCTCCTTGAGTCGTATAGGTTCGATAGTTGAGAATGCACACTTGCTCCATGCTGATACATACCCGTGGCAATGATATTTGCCTCCAACATAACGTAGAGAACCAGAACAGATAGGGCAGGTATCCAGGGCTCCAAACATCATTCCATCCGCGCTTGACAATGGCATATGAAAAGAATCAAGTCAGATTACATATACTGTTGGGAACTTAATGAATGAGAATAATAATAAAACATCTTTTTCCCTGCTATGCATAAATTCAAAAATCCCAAATAAAGTGCAGTGCAGAGGTGCCATAACCAAAAAAAGCAAGATGTTCATTCATACAGCATGCGAACCTGATATATTTCTCAAAATAATATAGTAGTCCCACTACCAAGAAAGTGGAATAGCTTTTGGGAATAACCGCATACATTATCTTTTAGATTTACAAACATAATGCAAATTTCCATCACTTCTATTTCTATGTATCTCATGTGCTCAAGAAAATATATATATCAAAGACTTCTGAATCAATCAACTTTGCAGTAAACACATTTCCATTCCTGCTGCTGGGAAATAGGCACTATTAAAATGTATGACACTTGAACAAATATCAGGGAGAAAGAGTAAACATGCTGAATATATGAAAATACATAACAGTTTGCAAGAAGAAAAAGAACATCCAGAGAGCCTGAGAATTCTCATGAATCAACCTATATAGTTTTTTTTTATATATAATAACCTACATAGTTAATACTATGGCAATAGGACCATTCCCAAGTATACAGCTTCATAAATAATATCCTTGTAGCCAAGGAAATTGTCAAAAGTGACAAATACTAGGAAGTAGGAAGCATCCTTGGATGTGCATTTCAAGAGCTTTACCAATGGTCTCGTAAATCAAATTCTGATCCAACTGTATCTTGCCCATTAGCTTCAAGCATCTCCCGCATCTCTGCTGTGGTCACATGCTTCTTAAGGTCGTCTTTTACAGCCCATAACGCTTTAGTTTGTTCTTCCAGCTTTTTGTCCAAATCACTAGCACTTGAATTAAGGCTTCCAGAATCCCTGGCATTACTATTAGTCACCTTGCCAGTTGTCATATTTCCTTCGGATTTTGGAATTTTTGCTTTTTGATCATCGTTCACGGCCTTTTTGCGTTTAGTGCCTTTCGAAGTCGATTGTTGTGGAAGTTCCCGGTTATCTTTTATTTCAGCCTTTGGAACTGAAAAGAACAACACATCTAAAGCTTCAGAAAGGATATAAAGGACCTCAGAATCAGGTTCCTTCCATCTCACAAAGTTTTTTTTAAATTTCCACCGAAATGTATAAAATTTTGGTGAAAATTTCGGCCATTTCGGTGGAAGTTTCAGCCATTTCAGTAGAAATCTTTAATTTCAATGGAAATATTTAACATTTCGGGAGAAATTTTGTAAATCAGGGTGAAAAACGAAATTTCGGATTTCGGCAAAATTTTGGGGAAATCATGTAAAAATCTGATTCAATGTACTTTTGAAATATTTCGACGGCTGAAATTTAAAACTATGCTCACAAAATTAATGATTTGCGTACCACTTTTGGCAGTTGAAGCATCCTTTTTACCTAGGGCACGAACAGTGTCCTTGTCTTGAGTAGAAAGGCTATCCCAACCAGACAGCTTCTCAATATTGGTTGATGGATGCATTTCCATAAAACAGTTGGCATGGTGCCATGCAAGACTCCTGCTGCCTTGCCCGTCAGGCTTGACTGATACACGAACCTAAAACAAAATACAGCAAAGGGTAAAACCTAAAAAGAAATTCTTTTGAGCAATCCCCATGGGCAAAATGAGACTGTATCTAATAGCATCCCTTAAAGTTTTCAATAACCATATTACTATAATGGAAGTATTTATACTCTAACATTTAGAACCAAGAAAGTGGTCGTAGCATACACCATGCCAAAAGAAAATTGACAGAA
Source organism: Tasmannia lanceolata (assembly GCF_043159265.1). Classification (NCBI taxonomy): domain Eukaryota; kingdom Viridiplantae; phylum Streptophyta; class Magnoliopsida; order Canellales; family Winteraceae; genus Tasmannia; species Tasmannia lanceolata. The sequence goes on along the minus strand of NW_027518684.1, from coordinate 25,874,221 downwards.
AAGACATAATTGTGAGAAAACTAAGTAAAAAAGTAAACTAAAGAGCAAGCTCCAACTCCTTCCCAAAGAAAAGATTGATGTAACAAAGTACTTGAATAATTGCGGTACTTCCAAACCAAGCTTTGAATGAAATAATCTACACCATACATAGTCCTAATTACAGTAAGATGGGTGCACAAATGGAAAGGGTTGAGTTGATAGTATAAGAACTACACATTCCCTTATCAGCCTTGAGTCACATAGACACTTCCCAAGTAAGTTATGTAAAATCACAGTATATTATAAACAATTGACAAAGGAAAATGGAAAGTGCTGAGTTGATAGTATAAGAACTACACATTCCCTTATCAGCCTTGAGTCACATAGACACTTCCCAAGTAAGCTATGTAAAATCACAGTAAATTATAAACAATTGACAAAGGAAAAGGAAAGTGCTTTTCCATTACCCAAAGAGTTTTTATATGGTTGAAGCCCCGTGTGGGCAGTACCATGGTTTTAAATTTCGTCCGAAATTCGGATTTCGGTTGGGACTGAAACCGAAATTCGAAATGCGAAATTTTGGATTTCCCAAATTTCAGCAGAAATTTCAGAAATTTGGAATTTTGAGAAATTCAAAATTTTAAAAAAATTAATATTTTTCCAAATTTCGGTAATTTTGGTCGAAAATTGGTAAATAATAAAGGGAAATGTTATCAGCACTATTGTATTTTGATGATCGCACTCCTCACTTTATTAAAAGTATGGTATGGCCCGCACCATAGGATGATCCAAACCGTCCCTTAGATGGGCCACAGCCTAAATAGGTTGTGCCCCCAAAATCATTGCCATAGGTTGATCCTAACCCTCCGATCTGTAGAGGGGCTAAATGTTAGAGGGTTGATCCTAACCCTCTAAAGATCAGAGGGTTAGGATCAACCTATGGAAATAATTTTTGGCAACCTATTTAGGCTGTCGCACATCTAATGGACGGTTTGGATCATCCTATAGTGAGGGCCATACCTACCGTACTTTTAATAAACTGAGGAATGCGATCATCAAAATACAGTTAGTGCTGATAACATTTCCCATTATAAACTATTGTTTTTTTTTGGGTACCGGATTTCAACCGAAATACATACCGAAACCAAAATTTAAAACCATGGGTGGTACCACCCTTGATATTTAACCCAACAGCAGCCCACTTTTTAAGAGGCTGCTGTTGGATCAAACATCATGGGTGGTAGTTTTGTCGTACCACCCACACGGTACTTCACGGCCTGCACCATATAATTTGTCCCCAAAGAGTTATCCAATCAGTCATATGAGAAATAAGATACCAATATCCGCCAAACAGTCTAAAAGCAACATGGAAGTTGAAAATAACATTTTGCAATAAAATGAGATAACAATCAATGATATAAACCCACATTTCCTTTAATGATCTTTTGGTTGCATCGCTTGCAAGCAGCACGAGAGGACTGTGAAACTTCAACGGCACACTCATTCCCAGAAACATCACTTGTATTTAAGGATGCATCCTCTAGGTAGTTTCGTATCTTCTGTTGATCTTCCCAACGGAGCAAGTCTAAGCCTTCGACATCATCAAGGCTGAAATGGTACAAAGATAGTCAAATCTCAGATGAACAGAAATACAAGTATTTAGGACTTTAGGAAAACAATTATGAATCTAGATAATTAATGTGTCAAAAAATACTTTTCAAGAGAGACATGGTGGCCAAATATGAGAATACATACGATTTGATCTGGTTTGGTTTCTTGAGGATGCAGTGAGCATGATTCCACATCTGGTTCGAGAAAGAAATACAGCTCAGAATTTGGAAGATATGGTATAAAATGAGAAAAATGAAAGTTCATAAAATTTTCTAAAAGACGATTGAGAAAATTTTTCAGCATAGATATCAAACGAATGATCACATCTTCAGAGTTTCAAGTTTACCAAAACCATTCTGTTAAAAAGGCACACGCTGCTGGAGATAAAAGCCAAAAGACATTCTCATGAAGCATCAAATGTAGCAAGATTGACCTTGACCATGATAAGAAATTTTCTGCACTCATATGAATATTGCTTTGTAATTTCAAGGGAACGAAAAGAGGGAAAGGCACTAAAACCCTAGAATGAATGGGAGCTATGAGAGGGAAGTAGAGAATTGACGGAATCACAGGAAAGAGGGATCTTATGATGATGTACCATATAATTAGCTACATGATCTAGACCTTTGCTCAAAACGTTATATGTATGTATGTATGTATATGTATTTATATGTATATACATACGTATATATATATATATATATATATATATATATATATATATATATATTGATTTATATTTGAATATCAAAATATATATCATAAAATAAACCAGCTCGTGGGCAACATGGTCAATGTACGTATAATTCTCCTAGTGAGGAAAAAGATACTCTCATCCACACTTCTAATTTGCATGCGAAACATTCAACTACATGATCCCAATCCTACGCTCATAGGCTTCCTGACTTCAGATGAAGACAGAGGTATTTCAGGAGCAAGTACTTCAAAAGTTCAATCTGTTGTTTAATAACTAGGACTCAGGCCAAGTTAAGAGAGCAAATGATTGAAACTGGGTGTTTTTAAAGAGTGCTTCAATCACCTTACAAGAAATTCTAGAATTGCCTAATGAAATAAGAGTAGAGAGGTAGTGCTTGCCCTTTTTAAGATGATATTTTCCTCAATCATCATTTGGACGGTTGCGCATTTGGGGTCAAAGATGTTTTGGAATCACCCCTACACCTCCGTAGGAATCTATGTTGCATCAGTACAGCTACGAGTGTCGGAATTCGACGCGGGTATCGAGTGTCAGATTCGGCAAACCTCAAAAAGAACGATTCATAGATTCACCCAAATATTTTAATCAATTCTCAAATTTTAATTTTTCTACATAACAATATGACTCTAAGAAGTAATATAATGAAAATTTTAATAAGAAAAGTAGATATAATGTTTTATTTTCATTTAAGAAACTTACTATTAGGATGGGTAGAAGTGAAAACATGCAGTAATTGTAAAGTTGTGGTAGTAGTATTCAAGAAGAGAGAGAGAGAGAGAGAGAGAGACCTAGAAGTGTCTCAAAGAATCCTAAAGTATTGGAATCCGAGGGATGTCCGACACGGATTCTTCGCCCATTTAGAAGAATCCATGTAACATGGGTAGGAATGCAATTCACGCAAGCGTACTCTCTAGACACTCCTCCTCTCCTATGCGGTCCCCTTTGCCTCCTAGATTTATTAAGTTCAACTTTGACGGTTTGAGCTTATCAAACCTAGGTCCAGTCAAATTTGGGAGGGATTCTCCACGAGCATGCAGCAAGATAAGATAAAAGCTTTCAGGTCCTAAAGGGCGAAATATTCGACTGAGGCGGAAGTGCTTGCCCATTTATCATAGCATCCTTCTCATCGAGCTTGATGCCCTTGATTCTCTGGGGCTTGAACTAGATTCTCTCAATATTATCCAATGGGTTAAAGATGGAAAGGGTTTTATTGGAGATTCACAGACACTGTTGAGGAAGTGTTGGATCATAGTGAGCACTACACGAATACTTTTCAACACCCGCTCAATCAGTCGATGCAGCGGCAAACTGATAGTGGTTGTGATTTCCTAGATCCAACCTTGGAGTGATTCTTTGGGTGTGATTTCCTACATCCAACCTTGGAGTGATTCTTTGGAAACTAATTGTATGTTGCCCTAGTATTTATCCATATCCTAAGTAAGATCATATTTTTTCTCTTTAACATCCTTCTTTTATCCTCTCTTTTTCTTCTACTTCTCTTTTTAAATCCCAAATTTTCCCTTTCTGGGGTTCATGAGGTTGAAACCATAATTTCGGAGAATTTCAATCATTCTAGTTTCAACACCCTGAGTACTTATTTGTAAAGGGCTTTGAACCTCAGATCGGGTCTCCTTATGCCAGTCACATTCCCTTTGCCCGCCACGTTGTCTTGCATCACAGACTCCCTTGCTAGGAATGGCATTTCTAGAGATTCCCTAGTTGTTAGTGCCCATTTCCCTACTGAGGTGTCTATCTAAGTGGATTTTTTTGTTTTCCTTTTCCCTTTCTGCCGTTGACCATCTTGGTCACAGATTGTTCTTCTTCATTTAACTTTTTTAACGAAGTTTTTCATCATTCGAAAAAGAATAAGAGTCGGCAGTTCGAAGCAGATCCTACTAAAGACATATTGACAATGGTTCATTGATCAGAAATGATTTCAACTACGGAGAAAAGAATGCAAACAAATTGTGCTCAACCTACGCCTTTTAATAGGCAACAACCAATGCGTTCAATGGTTTTGCAGTTTAAGCAACCACAATGATAAGCCAAAGAAAGGACCATGACAAGAAAACACAAATTATCCCCAACCCACAATCATTGTTCAGCGCTTGCCCAAGGTAATATCAATGTTCAACTAGGACTAGCTCTAGAACAAACTTTTTACACATAAAAGCTCCTATTAACAAAGGCAATGAATCCCTCATTGATTATCAGAAAATAAGTCAACTAGATCTTCAAATAACAATGCAAAAACAGATTTGCATGGCAGATTTTCTCCAACACAAGCCTATAAACATAAACCCAAATCAAATCCATAAACACATATGCAAAAACATCACAAAATACAAAACGCACAACAAATCTTCTCAGACAAGGAACACCCACCAAATAAAACATAAAGACAATAAGAGAAACTTAAAAATAGAAAATGGGGGTTGAGAAAATACAGGCATGAAGCCATCGAACTGTGTTGCAGTCACCATTTTCCCTAATCTGAGTCTCTCCTTGTCGATTGTGCTCTTGCATGTTTTGCAAGAAGACCTCGAGGACTTTGCATATTCGGCCTTCCATGGCTTCGGAGGATTCGCCATGCCAAAGAGTCTCCAGAGAACTTTGCAAAGTTCCCTTTCTTTCTTTCTATCTGGCCGGGAGAATTTATGTCCTCTTTGCTGTCCTCGAATGCGTTTTTATAAACCATGGCGCAATTTAGCATACACTCGAGTAGTAGTCCATTGTGTTGTGACAAAAGCCAACATGTACAATTGCCACGTGGAAAGTATTTAATGGATATCTAATAAAATTTTGGGAAATGATATCAGCAAGGCCTTCAACAGGGTCGGATTGGGTCGGGTTTTTCAAAACCCTAGCCCAACCCTGGATCCCATTATCCTGGCCTGGCCAACCTCAACCCATTGCCCATCCTACTGGGCTCAGTGCGGCCCTGGCCCGCCCTAATTGGGTCGGGCCGGGCCGGGTTGGCCCTGATTGACCCTAGTGCAAATACCTGTTAAGAGTCCCAAAAATAAAGCAACTACATATCATATAGAACAAATTGATCACTAAACATAGAAAGGGAACGAAATAAAACAATATGAATTCAACAACATGACAGGCAGCAGAGACAATTAATAATAATAATCTAAAGAAACATCAATCCAAGATAATAGAAAACATTAGCAAAAGAAACATGCACAGATGGTTCAATTCTATAATAGAAAACTTAGGGTCGGGTCGGGCTGACCCGAGGTATTAATCCTGAACCCGACCCGGCCCTGAGTCAGGGCCTGAAAAATGAACCCTGACCCGCCCTCAGGGTTGGAAATTCCAGCCCAAACCCTGTTCGGGCTCAAGGCGGGTCAGGGCTGACAGGGCCAAACTTGCACCCCTAATATCAGCACAACCATATTTTGATATTTTCGCTGACCCATCTTGTCCTTTAGTGTTTAAAGAGCTGTCTAAAAGTTATTACGTTTTACCAAAAAACCTCTCATGAGCCGATTAAAGAAGTAAGAGCACCGCTAGGAAAACAGGAATCCATTTTGTGAAAAAAAATAAGGGCATCATTCATTGGAGCCACGTCCACTAAAACACAAAGGATGGGAGCTCAAATCCCTATAAAGGCAATAAATACATTGTGAAAAAGGTCAAATCAACAATCACATCACTCCCGTTTTTCTTTTCCACACTAAATCTTGTTTTGAAAGTATTTTCCAAGAAGTAAAGACAGCTGGATCTGTGCAAGTATCAAAATAAGGTCGTGTCGATAACATTTCCCTGAAATTTTATGGAAATCGCTTTTAGGACACTAGCCTTTTTAGCATTGTCCATAACAGCTAGCCTAATGTTGACATGTGTATCAGTAGGGGTAAAATGGTAATTCATCAACAAGTATCAGCCATGAAAAATATTCATTCATGAGTTCCCCACATGAGGAGCAAAAGGGATGCGGGTGTGTTTGGTTGCATAAAAACCTGAGTCGCTTACGGGTTTGGATTGGCATTTGGGTGTCGTGTTAGTGAAAACCCTTGTTTGGTCACCAATATAGCATTTACATTCAGGGATTTGCTCGGGACCACCGTAGAAGGCATTTCGCGAATGGGTTGTTGCATATGAGAGCAGCCACTAGGGCGGGACGGGGCGGATGTTGCACTCCCCGTCCCCATCCCCGCTTCGAGGATGTGCGGGGAATCCCCGTCCCCATCCCATGGGGAAAACCTAATCCTCATCCCCGCCCCGCCCCCCCCCCACCCCGCACGCTATTGGAAAACACGTATAATGGATTTTTCATATTGAAAAATTCCACTAAAAATACATTTGAGAAAGATATTAAGGAATATTTAGGAGTACTAAATGTAATTTGTTCTATGATAAGTGTGGCTACCCAAATTAAAAGCGTCAAACCCAAAATTAATAGCAGAAAAATCAATTTTGTACGGGGCGGGGCAAGAGCAATCCCCATCCCGGCCCCGCTTCCGGGGATTTTTTCAATCCCCGTCCCCCATCCCCACCCCCACTTAAATCAGGCAATCCTCGCCCCGAATGGGGCGAGGTGGATTCCCTTTTTTGCAGATTTAATTGCTAGCCCTAGCAGCCACACATGCTCCGATTTTGTCTTTTTCATTTAATGCATCTGAGGTGGATGCTCTCACATGCAATAGCCCATCTGCGAAATGCCTTCTGTGATGGTCCCTAGCAAATCCCTTACATTCAAAAGACTACCAAAATGTCTCTTGGTTAATCATTGCATGTCTGCTAATGTATCACCGTTGTTCCCTTCCTAAGAAATCCAAGCTAAAATCTACAAAATAGGTGGAATTTTGCTTGGACTTCTTGGGGATGATGTTCTCTCTCTCTCTCTCTCTCTCTCTCTCTCTCTCTCTCTCTCTCTCTCTCTCTCTCTGTAATGACACCATGTAGTGCTCCGAAAGCCCCACAGGATTTGGTCCTTTGATTTCTTTATTTTTGAAATGATTTGAAATTCCAAAGTTTTGTGAAAAACCTTTTAGAAAACCAAATCAAGATCCTCATCAGAACCAAATATGATAAGAATTATAGAGTCGCCACCTATGAATAGGCCTAGGACCCTTAATTGACTCTGTAAAAGGCTTAGATCAAACCAAAACACTCGATTGTGCTGAGTTACACGAGTGGAAGGTGTTAGACACCCCTCATGCCCAGGGAACCCTGGTCTTATGAATCAGATCTACAAGTTTTGAAAGAATCTATTGAAATTTCTCATTATTTAGCTTTTGTTTTAAAATTTCGTACAGAATTGATCATGTTCTGTAATTTCGTACGAAAGATAACATCATTTCGTACAAATTTTTGTGTGATTTTGAATTTGAAAATTTCCCGGGAAACTTAATATTCGTACGAATTTGAAATTTTCGTACAAAAATAAACATGCAAAATTGATGAATTATTCATACGAAATTCCAAATTTCGAGAATTTTTGTGCAATTCTCTGGAAATCTCGAGATCCAAGATCTAATGATATTGTTAGGAATTATTGAAAACCTAATTCTACCAGATTACCTACCGAATCTCTTTAAATTTCAAGTTACAATGAGTTCCATTGAGAATTCTTGATAATTATGGAAAATCTCTATAATCCTCAAATTCTTTCAATAGGTTTCATGAAAATTTGAAACCTAAGCTTAAATCTAGCTAAATTGTAGAAATCCTAAGCTAGATCTACTAAATTTGAGAAAAAACCTTGAGAATTAGTGTTTGAAACCCTAATTCCTTAGGCTTTCCCTCCATCTTGCTTAGTTCAAAATAAAAATAAAAACTAAATGAAACTAAAATTTTATTGAAGAAAACATGTTCGAAGAATTCCGTGAATTTGCGGTATGCTCTGGCGAGAATTCCTACGAGCTTTTTGGTGGTGCTCTCACTCATCAATCAAACTTCTCAGCTAATTCGACGGAGAATTCGAATTAGAAGATTAAACAAGGCCTTTAAAACCTTAATCTCATTTGGAATTTCTCCGGAGAAGTTTACGATCGGATTCCGGCAATACGTCCTCTTCTTTCTCAAAAGGGAGACTTTTCTCAAATTTTGAGAAGAAATTGAGTGAAAAATGAAAAAGTCTTGAAAAGTCCAAAAAAGATCCTTGAATGAATAAAACTAGGGCCTATCCATAGGCACAAATGAGGGGGAAAATTACCGCACAAATTTCAAAAAGTAGTTACAAATCTGGTTTTCGTATGATTGGGATTTCATACAGAGATTTCATACACTTTGGGGATGTGCAAATACAAATTTCGTACAAAACAAATTCCATTGAACTTTTGGAATTTCGTACATTTTAGATATGCATGAAATTATTTTCCTACACAATAAATCGTACGAAAATTCAACAAATGTTGTTGGGCTCAGAAACTGGCTAGATCTCTGCTGTTTTGTTAGTTTTTGGCCTAGATCTCGGAGATCTCAGGTATGCAAGCTCAGGATTATAATTACAAACTGATTTGGGTCAAATTTGTGCTAAGTTTGGATGATATTTGAGATCAAACAAAGGTCTTGAACTGGGAATTCTTCCACTTTCTATGCCTACAATAGAATATAATTGTACCATCCAGGGAATGCCGAAACTTCCCAGATCTCATGCTGGAGATACAATATCAGTAGATACGCATTACTTCTCCGGACATGGATTCATCATTGGAATCATCATCGTGCCAAACTATCATCAGTCCGATCTTGGAAAAATGGGTGTGTACACACCCTAAGCTACTACTGTACGAGGTTGACAACCAAACAATGCTACTATTCTCTGAGGTAAGTTCCAAGAAAATTCAATGCTTGTCTCCTTCTTGTAGGCTACTTGCACCACTAATATATGAGCTAGATACCTGCAACCAAACAAAGAAGGGATTGGCAATCGTTTCTAGTAAAATTAGGTGTCTTCCTAGCAGCTCTGAAATTTTTTTTTAACGAATAATGCTAGCATACTAAATAACTAAATATGATGTTCATGGGGGTGAAGGAATTGCAATTGCTTCTCTCGATTGGGGTGAAAAAGGAAATTAGACCAAACAAGTTAGTCTCGTAGCCACTATTACGATCGATCGCAACTGCTTAGCAACATTGTTCATCACACTTATTACCGCCACCGCATGCCATTGTGAAAGGTTTCACGGCTATCAAAAACTTTGAGGATTGTTCTCGATGTTAAATGAGCGTGCCATTATAGAAAACTAGGCATACATCTACAGAAGGGTTCATTATTTGGTTACGAGAGTTGGAAGGTGTTAAGAACCAAATATACTGAATAAAATCAGTGTTTATGCATATATGTGACATTTTATTTAGTTGTTCTTAAATGTGAAGCAAAACGATGCTAAAATAGTTCTTAGTTAATATTCATAGAAGCTAAAGAAAAACTAATACATGTGAAAATAGTGCTAATGAAAGCATGGAAACTAAACTAACACAAATAAAAGGCATAGAAATCAAACGAAGAAAATAGGTGAGAAGATATGCTTGAAAAGTGTGCAATCCTCTCGGATCTCACACAGAGGCTCACCTCTAAGCAAAAATTAAGAAAATGAAGAGAGAGTTAAACACAAAATCAAAGCGAGAAGCAAAAACCGATAAACACAAATCACAACCGAAGGGGGAGAGAGAGAGAGAGAGAGAGAGAGAGAGAGAGAGAGAGAGAGAGAGAGAGAGAGAGAGAGAGACTTCTTGAATCTATATATAATAAGGAGAAAGGAAAGGGAGGTTTATTGTTCACAGCTGATGTGGCAGCCCTCTCCTTCCTCCCTCGAGTCTATGTGGCAAATAGATTCCAATGTGGCATTGGGATTTTAGAATTAAAAAACAACAATCGTTTCTACTTTTAACTCTTCCACTTCAAGCTAATATATGTTAATTAACTCTTCATGCCCCATTCCCATTAAAATCGATAATTACACCTACAATTCCCAAATACGTAAAACGTTTCCTCCCTCGAGTCTACTTGGCAAGTAATTTTCCTAAGAAAAAAGACTTGAAAAGTCGAAATTCCAAACATTATTTCCTTTTTAACGTAAAATCAGCATTCGAAGAGTCACGTACCAAAAAACCAGGACTTCCTATATACTCTCCCCCTATACCTATGGGAAGTTTACTTTATCAAAAATCTTCCTGAAATCTCTCTCTCTCTCTCTCTCTCTCCGTGAAGAAAATTAGAATGCATCCACCTCGATAAACCAAAGCCGCAAGATTGATGGGGAAGAAGGCAGACTTTTAAGGCACAAAGAAGACGAACTTGATGTAATTTCTAGGTTTCCTCGGTGATTTGTTCCCTACCTAAATCCCATCAAACCCCACTCACGACAAGAAGATGATCGCAACCCCTTTAAAAAAAATTCCGTGCCATTACATTCTCATTTCCGATGAGAGCCTAAACGAATAGATGATGTTATAGTGAGTTCAACCCAAAATTTCATTTCTTCCCTACCTTTATCCTGATTGGTCAGCATATATGGTTACGGACGTTGTTGTGGAGTCCAGGTACTTTGGGATACCTTCTCTGTTGCCCCAAGGATTTCAATCCATTAAAGCCAACTCCTCATATCCATTAATTATTAGATTTTTCCCTTTTAATAGAGAGAAGACACTGGCGCCATGGAAATGGAATGAGTTTTAGAGGTAGATTTTGATCGGACAAATCATCCAGAAGAAAGTGAGAAGGCTTCTTTTGCTTTATTTTTAGAAAGGAAAAATACCACCACACTCAGGACATGTTATTTCCATGTTTAGGAAGAGAAGTGGATTGGAGAGCAGGTTCTTGCTAGAAGAGAAATTACTCCGAGCAGGAGAGATTTAAGATCTCTCTGTCGATCTATGCAGGTAAGAGTACATGAAAAATATGGCTTGGTATTGATTTTGTTCTATTACTGTTTATATCTTGAATGCTTTTTCACTGATTATTAATCGCTAATTCTTTTGATTAACAGAATTAGTCTGGGAGGAGAATTTGATAGTTGATTTGAGACTCTTTTTTTATAACAGGAACGGATGCACGGCATGGATCGCATGGGATCTAGGTCATTCATCCATAGGCCCCCACAAGGTTGATTACACATAAAAAACTTCATCAATAGAATCACATCTACACCGTTTTGTATTATTTCCTTTCTTCTCAAAATAGGAGCAAAAAAATAAAAAAAATGGGAATCTATATTCCTTTCTTCTAATTCTAATATATCCAATCCACCAAGCCCTTTAATTCTAATGTGGGTGGATCTGAAAGCAAAGCACGCAGATGGTAAAACGTGTACTATGATATGTAATTGATATCTCCTTTCGGTATGCTTTTGCTTAGTGGTTTACCAATAAAATGAAATACATTTATATTTGGTAATATAGAGAAGGCATTATTATATATTTATACCACATTTATATGTTGTTAAATACTATCTATCGGTCAATTAATTCTCAATTTCTCCATATTTAATGTCAATCTAAAATGACTTCCACCCTGTGCATAGCACGGTTGGTCCCACTAGTATTTTTTTAAAGAACAAGTACCTTACACCAATACTTCTTCTTTCCTCTATGAAATTTTTTCTTTACATGTTTCTCTGCACACTTCAATTTATAAACAAACAAAAACATAATCATTCTACAACTCTAATGTCTAAAGAGACTAAGATTATCTACTTTCTAAAAGCTAATTAGAGACTAAGATGACTTGTATAACAAGTCATTCTAATTAGACTTGCATAACAAGTCAACAAAACAAATTAAAAACTAATTAAACTAAGACTCTTAGGTACTAAACTAACAGTTCTAAACAAAATTAGAAACTTCCAAATTAAGATCCTAGTTTAATTAAGAATAATCCATGTGTGGGCTCGCACTAGCCCGTGTCAGCCCAAGCTCCCTATCAATGCTGAATCTCTACTAGTTAGGCCAAGCTCCTTTCTAAACTTTGCAAATTTCTTGTAGCTCAGCCCTTCAAAGCTGGTAAGAAACTCTGCTATCATACCTTGCCATGCTCTTGGATCCTGTCTCAAGCAAACAAAACCTTCCACAACTTGTACATGTGTTGTGGATTCTTAGTACTCTCGAATTCCCTGGGTTGCTCCATGAAAATTTCTGAATCCACTTCACCATGCAAGAAAGCATTCTTCATGTCTTTCTGCTAAAACCTCCTACCTTTACAAGCAAAAAGGGCTATAAGAGCACGAACCTTCTTAACTTTGGTTACCGGACTAAACGTCTGAAACTAGTCACGCCCGTACTTCTGAGAGAATCCTCGAGCAACAGGTCTCGCCTTGAACCTTTCTACCGATCCATCCGCTTTGGTCTCTACCTTGGACACCTAGTTACACAAAATATGTGACACTTTAAGTAGGTAGTGAAACTAGATCCCACATTTCATTCTGCTTCAACGTCAGTATCTCCTCTTTTATTGCTTCTTTCCATTCAGAAACACCTTGGGCTTCTTCAAAAGATATCGGTTTGGTAATACCGACTTCTTCAATTGATGCCACCTAATACGCCACATTTACAAATTTTGGACTATTACAATTTCTTCCCTTGGCATCACCTCCTCATGAGGGTTTGTTAATTTGACATCACCTCCACTAGAGTCATTGTCGGACGGAACGCCTGTCACATAATTCAAACATCCCGAATCAATTGTTCAGTCACCATTATTTGTGTCCTTAGAACTGGCAACATCCACAATCTCTATAGTCGTAAAAGCTACTTCACATGAACCATCATGTTCTTCTTCGAAAAAGAGAAAAGCACTCCACTCCTCATCGTTATCATAAATTTGGGAATCTTTAGATGTTGAAGCATTACCTTCTTCCTTCTTCTTTGGTACACGACAATCTCTAGCAAAGTGGTCCGGCTTACCACAATTGTAGCGCGTCCCCTTTGTCCCGACTTCCGAGTTTGTTTATCAAAACCACAATCACTTGAGGCTTCCCCTGATTAGAACTTTCTTGCCTTTGTTCTGACCATCCTTTCGCCTTACCTTTCTGATTCTTGGAATTCTGAAACTTCCTTCTTCAGCCAGTGAAGAGAACTTTCTCATTCTCTTTTATTGTAGATCCTGCCATTTGCTTGGATAGGCTCTCTTGATTTTGCCAAGAAACTCTACAATTCAATTAACATTGGTTGAGACGCTCATCTTTGGATTGCACTGATGAAACAACTGTACTCAAGTTTCAATCCTCAGATTATAATCCTCCGCATTAGCATCTTTGAAAATTCTAGACTCTTAGTTGAGTTTCAATATTTCATGACAGATTTTCTTCACCTTGATGAAATATTCGGGAATCGTCATATTTTCTTAAGATATGAAGCCTATCTCGGTTTCGAGCATATGTAGTCTTACATCGTTTATTTTTTAAAACGAAGTGGCAAAGACATCCTACGAATGGTAGCCTTCACTACGAACATAGCTTTACCGGCTTTGATCTTCCACTTCCTCAAAACTTCTGAACCATTCACTATCTCCCATAAATTTTGACCTTGGAGATACAATTCTATGTAAGATTTTCAATATTGATAATTGTGTTGTTAAGCTTCTCAATCGAGTTGACCTAATTGGAGAAATCCATCTCCTTGATCGAGCATTGGACGAGTGGCAAACTTAAAGTTGGAATGATCCATGTGTGGCCCGCACTGGATCATTCTATAACAAGTCAACAAAACAAATTAGAAACTAATTAAACTAAGACTCCTAATTACTAAATTAACAGTCCTAAACAAAATTAGAAACTTCTAAATTAAGATCCTAGTTTAATTAGGAATGATCCATGTGTGGCCTGCACTGGCACTTGTCGGCCCACGAGCCCGCCCGCATTGTGCCCCCCCCCTCCGACGCACGTGTAGAAAGGTGCAGAGACAGAACTCGTCCTGAGTCAGAGATAGAGAACTCGTCCTGAGTCACAGATGAACTTTAAGTATTTTCGAGTTCGATGGCTCTTTGAGGCCATGATTTCAGGTTGGATTGCCTTTCCCAAGCTTGGTTTCTCTTCTGAACTCCCAGAGAGTTCTCTAAACTCTTTTTAGGGCCCTGATGTTGGACGTTTCCTAAGTTTGAACATGACTTTCTAAGTTTTAGAGTTGCTAAATTGAGAGTGGCTTTGCATTTTTAGCAACCTTTTTATTCAATGGGTTGAATCCTTAACTTTAGAAATGTTTGGTGAAGGAAAGTCACCTCAAATTTGTCTTTCTAATTTAAGTGTATATAGGAACTTTTGCCTATATAAGGAGACCCTTGGTCCATCTTTTCACCTCACAAAGTGAGAGCTCTTCTTTAGTGAGAATTCACATAGAGAGAGGCATTGAGCCTAGTGGTGTGCGAGAAAAGAGAAAAACTAAGGGGTGTTTCTTGGTCTTCATTGTGCTTAGAAAAGATCGAAAACTCGTTGAATTTCAAGCTTCAAAGTGGCGGTCATGGTGAAAGGTACATCAAACCCATCTCGTTAAATTCAAGTTCTTCTTTGTTTTTCATTGCCAAAGATCCATTAGGATCATCAAGTAAGGTTTTAGAATAACACCTGGAACTTTCAACATCGTAGAGTGTTGTGTACGTGTCTGTCTACATGAGTGTGAGTGTTTGCGTGTGTGAGCGTTAGCATGAGTGAGTGTGTGCACGTGTGTGCTCGTGTTTGTGTGTAGGGGGTGTCTCTCTGTGTTTGTGTCTGTGTACGTGTGTGTGAGTGTGTGTGTGTGTGTGTGAGAGAGAGAGAGAGAGAGAGAGAGAGAGAGTTTGTGTCGGCTTGCTCCATTCAATAAAGAGCTATTATTTATAAATTTGAATAGTGTCAGCCCACGCACACTCTCTCTTACACACAGACATAGACACACTCTCTTTCAAGTGCGCGTGTATGTGTTTGTGTCTGTTTGCTCTATTCAATTAGGCCACATTTGGATACCTCATGTATTTGTATTTGTATTTGGATTGGATTTGAGTTTTGGATACAAAACACATCAATCATGCTCATGCTGTACGAGAGAGGGGGGAGGGACGGCTGGATGCTGCAGCAGCAAGGTCGAAGAGCAGCGAGGGTGAAGGTAATTGCCACAAACATTGATTTCCAAATAATGTCTTGCAGAACAAATTTGAAAATTGGAATTTTTTTCACTGTTGTAGCTGATTTGGAAATCTAACGATCTGATCCAATACCAAATCTCACCTGCAAATGTTAGAAATCCAAATCTAAATCTTGTGGGTATCCAAACGTGGCCTTAAGGAGCTATTATTTATAAATTTGAATAATGTCAGCCGACACTCTCTCTCTTACACACAGGCATAGGCATAGGCATAGGCATAGACAAACACACACTCTCTTAAACAAAGAGACGCAGAGAGAAAGGGAGACTCACACTCAAACATATATTACACACATAGAGATACTTACACACACAACCCCTTTTCTCCCTTGACCGACTAAAATTTCCATTTCTGATTTTTGGCTGAAAAAAGTATAAGTACCGATTGAGGATAAGGAGCCAAAGGGAAGTGGCAAAAGGCAAAAGGTGATTATGAGATGAGATAGGTGATTATGAATTTGAGGGCAAAAGGGAAAAGTGAGAAAGATATTTTTACATTTTGTGGGGATACGAGCTCATCTCCTTGCAAAACATGGTATTTCAGCTTTATCTTCCAAACGAAATCCATTTTTGCTTACCCCTTATGGTGTAAGCCAGCACAGTCTAGTAGTTTTTCAAAAAGTAGTGTATCCGCCTACACCATAGGATGATCCAAACTGTCCATTTATGGGCTACAACGTAAATAGGTTGTTGCCAAAAAAGGATGATCCAAACTGTCGGCTCCAACGTAAATAAGTTGTTGCCAAAACTTCATTCCCATAGGACGAGCCCAACCCTCTCAGATCTATAGATGTTTCCATGATAAGCAGGTCCTTTATAGATCGGAGGGCTAGGATCATCCTATGGTAATAATTTTCTGGGCTTTTTTACATTGTGGCTCATCAAATGGACGGTTTGGATCATCCCATGCGTAGGCCGTACACTACTTCTTTGAAATATAATGGACCATATGGGCTTACACCATATAAAGATTTTACATGTGTGTAGTCCAGGATTTTCAAAAAATACTGTGGGGCCACCTCACAGGATGATCCAAACTGTTCATTTATTGGGAGACAATGGAAATAGGCTGCATCCCATTAATCATCTCCACATGATGATCCTAACCATCTGATCTACAATGGGATTTCTTGTTGTAGAAACCTCTAAAGATCGGAGGGTTAGGATGATCCTATGGAGATGATTTACACGGTGCAGCCTATTTACATTTTGGCCCAACAAATGAACGGTTTGGATTATCCTACGAAGAGGGCCCAGAGTACTCTTATAAAAATACAGGACTTCACGCGCACACAACATAAAAGATCTCGTGAATTATTTGAATTTTTAAAATAGAAGGCGATTTATCCGCCCATGTTTGGGTTGATTCCAACTCAATTTTGGAAAACTACTAAATGCACTATATCAAAACTTATCTACCATAATCCCCATTAGATTTTCTTAATTATGAATACCATCGCCCACTGCCTTAAATAATTTTAAAATTTTTATTTACCAATTTTACCCTTAATTATAAATAAACTTTACCTTTACTTAAAATATTAAGAAAAATAATAGACAGATCCATAAAATCAATCCCTCATTGATGGTATTAGAAACACATTAAAAATAGGGGAGTGATGAATCGACTCCCCAAACTGATGAATCGACTCCCCATGTGTCTTTCTCTCTCCTCTAGGTTAGAGAGAGAAAGAGGAGAGAGAAAGAGGAGAGAGATAGATACCTCAGGGGAGTCGATTTATCACTGCCCTAAAAATACTAATCTTTGAAAAGGCTTAAAATGGTGGGTTGTACATTATTCATGAGTTTGGTGTAGATGGTGGGCCCCACACATCAAAACATGAGGTGTAAAATGGTGGGACCCACCTTATGCATGGACTTGGGTGGAGATCACGAGACCCGATATCAGAACATGAAGTAAAATAGTGGCCCCCACCTGATGCATGAGTTTGAGGAGAGTCAATGGGCCCCTTCCCATCAAAACATAAAAATGGTGGGGCCTAGTGGCCTACGCCTGTCAAAAGTAGCTTTATCTTAAATTAAGGTTAAATTTGGTAAAGAAAAAAAAAAAAAGCTATTTAAAGGTAGATGATGGTGATAATGGTAATTAAGAAAAGGGCGATGATATTGTCACCCCCCCTAAATTACGCATTCGCTCCCCTTTTGGCTTGATTTGACGTCAAAAAGCATTAATAAGGGGGGCGAATGCGTACGCAGGGGGGGTGACAATATCATCGCCCTTAAGAAAATTATATGTATATGTTTTGATGTAGGGGGTTTTTAGTAATCTTATGTTCATTTTTTAGCAAAAGCTCAGCCCCAACCCCCCCGAGTTGCATCCCTGCACGGGCCACCCCCTCCAAATTATTTATGACTACTCATTTTACAGTACCAAAGGGTTGCTCGGGAAAGAAAAGGGGGACAATATATCATTTCCCATGATCAACCATATATGTGAGGACTACATATGCATGCAAAGAGGTGAATGACTACATAGATTGGACGGTCTGGATCGATCTTGATGCAACAATTGAACGATGGAGATGGTTTATACACCGAGTTTCAGAATATAATTTATTTATACTATCATACCTAGGGGTGGCAATGGTTCGGTTTCGGTTCGGTTTGACCCCTAAACCGAACCGAACCGAAATTTGAATCAGTTTGGTTTTACCAAACCGAAACTGAATTTTTCGTTTGGTTTCGGTTCCGGTTCGGTTCCACTAATTTTGCCACCCCTTATTCATGATCATTGGAAATATTCAGTTTCGGTTTGGTTTGATCCCCAAATCGAACCAAACCAAAATTTGAATCGGTTTGGTTAAAATTTCGGTTTGGTTCCGGTTTGGTTCGTGTCGGTTCGGCCAATTTTGCCATCCCTCCCCAATTCTATATTTGTACTAGTGGCAAATGGGACAGTAGGAAATGCTACATTTGCCAATGCAAAATATACAATGGATTTCATGACTGCCAATAGATCCCATATCTCCTCTTCACTTCTCCCATTCACAATTCAAAATCTCCCAAAACCCACCTCTAATTTCAAATTCAAACTTAACCACAATCCACAGCCAAACTCCTCTCCACCACATGAGAACACCACTTTGGAACAGACTAAGCAAATCCATGCTCACCTGATCAGAACCCACTTCCATAACAATTCAAATTTTAGCCTTACAGCTCAATTCAACTTCCTCATTACCTCTTACATAAAAAACAACAGACCAAAAAATGCCATGAACATCTACATCTACATAAGAAATACAGACACATATTTGGATAATTTCACAATACCTTCAGTCCTCAAAGCATGCAGCCAGCTTTCCATGATCCAGCAAGGGAAAGAGATTCATGGGTTGGCCTTGAAAATTGGGTTTGATTGGGATGTTTTTGTACATAATTCTTTGATACAAATGTACTCTGAATGCGGAAACATAGATTGTGCAAGGCGGGTGTTTGATAAAATGCCTGAAAGAGATGTAGTCTCTTGGAGTACCATGATTCGAAGTTATAGTCGTACCAGATTATTCAATGAAGGTCTCCATTTGACCAAAGAGATGTATAATTTGCAAGTAAAGCCTAGCCAGATTGCCATGATAAACATGGTCAACCTCTTTTCAGAGATAGGGGTTTTGAAGATGGGGAGGACAATGCATTCTTATGTTATAAAGAACACCGGTTTCGAAAGGGTCGAAATTAAGACTGCTTTGATAGACATGTATGTCAAGTGTGGAAGTATAATTCCAGCTAGAAGGATATTCAATAGAATGTCGGATAAAAGCATTGTGTCATGGACAGCTATGATCGCAGGTTACCTTCGCTGCGGACAATTAAAAGAGGGAGTGGAACTTTTTCATGAGATGCATGAAGAGAATGTCTTTCCAAATGAGATTACAATGCTAAGTCTAGTTTTAGAGTGTGGGTTTAGAGGAGCTTCGGAATTGGGCAAATGGCTACATTCTTACATGATAAAACATGGATTTGTTATGTCTCTTGTATTGGGTACTGCCTTGATTGATATGTATGGGAAGTGTGGTGAAATTAGGAGTGCTAGAGCTCTATTTGATGGTATTGATGAGAGGGATATTATGACGTGGACTGCGATGATATCAGGATATGCACAAGCCAAATGCCTTGAGCAGGCTTTTGAGCTCTTTTTTCGAATGAAAGAAGAGAACATGAGGCCCAATGAGGTAACCATGGTTAATCTCCTTATACTGTGTGGAGAGTCAGGAGCTCTTGATCTAGGCAAATGGGTACACAGTTTCATAGACAAACAGGGGATTAAATCTGATGTTGTACTGGCAACTGCATTGGTTGATATGTATGCAAAATGCGGGGACATAGAGGGAGCTCGTAGAATTTTCGCTGAGGTTTCGAATAGAGATATATGTATCTGGAATGCCATGATTGGTGGGTTAGCTATGCATGGTCATGGCAGGGAAGCAATTGAACTCTTCTCACAAATGGTGAAAGTGAAGATGAAACCAAATGACATTACATTTATAGGAGTCTTGCATGCTTGTAGTCACGCAGGATTGGTAGAAGAGGGACGCAAATTTTTTAGTCGAATGGAGGAGGATTTTGGATTGATTCCGAAGGTAGAACACTACGGATGTATGGTAGATCTTCTCGGTCGAGCTGGACTACTTAACGAGGCATATGAAATGATAAAAAGTATGCCTTTTAAGCCCAACACTATAGTTTGGGGAGCTTTGCTTGCTGGTTGTAAGCTTCATAAGAATACAAGTTTAGGGGAACTGGCAGCAAGAGAGCTTCTTGAGTTAGAGCCTCATAACTGTGGTTACAATGTACTAATATCGAATGTCTATGCAGCGGCAAATAGGTGGAATGATGTTGCAGAGGTGAGAAAAACTATGAAGGATACAGGGATTAAAAAGGCACCAGGGTTGAGTTCAATTGAATTGAATGGCTCTATTCATGAATTTGTTATGGGAGATGATTCACACCCACAAACAAAGGAAATACGTGAAATGCTATCCGAAATGAGCAAGAAACTAAAAGAGGTAGGGTATGTATCAAACACCTCGGCTGTGTTGCTTAATATAGATGAGGAAGAGAAAGAAAGTGCACTTACTTATCATAGTGAGAAACTGGCAATGGCTTTTAGTTTGATTAGTACAGCTCCATACACAACAATTCGAATTGTTAAGAACCTTAGAATATGTGATGACTGTCACAATGTTACTAAGCTTCTCTCCAAGATATATGGCAGAGTAATTATTGTACGGGACCGCAATAGGTTTCACCATTTCAGTGAAGGATCTTGTTCTTGCGGAGATTATTGGTAGCTATTGAAAAAATTCTCTCAAATTAAACTATGAATGATTTGTAATTTACAATCAAATTTATAGTTCAACTGGGTCTTAATTGTTGTGTGGGTGAAAAAAGAAACTACAAGAAGTTTGAAAGAATAAAGACAAAGGAAAAGTAGAATGTGAAGCAAAAACAAAACAAAAAAAGTGTTGTGGGTGTTTAACTTTTAGGTTTGGCTTTGGGTATCAAAACCTATGGCATTTGAGCATTTTTCTTTGAAAATTTTCACTGCCATTTGAATCCTCTTGATGTATGGACTACGGAGATTGCAGGAGGATTTGGTTTCCCCAACGTAAAGATTGGAGGATATATTTGTGGTGAGAGATTGGGGTTTGTTGTTCCTATGAAGGTAATCTTTGTATTCTTAAAATTTCTTGTATTTCCTCCAAGTTTTGGGCAAAAAGCTTGAGAGATGTTGTATTACATTAACCATTTTAATTAGTGGAGCTTTTCTTCAGATTTGTCCCCGTATTTTTTCACTCTTCATTGGAAGTGTTCATTGTAAATCTTTGGTGTTCTCTTATGTGATTGCTCTCTTGGTGGTTGATTAATTGTCTCCCTTAGACTTGTTCATTTTTGCTTGGTTTAATCCTATTACTTGGTGATTACAGATTTGATACTTGTTGGTTTAATTCAAACATAGACTTCCTTTGGCAATCTCATTGGTTTTTACCTAATGCTGATCTTCTATTAGCATATTTTGCCGAAGCCACTCAAAAGCGTCTCAATTGTATTTTCTTGGTCTGATTTGAATCTATATATGTTGTCAAAAGGATGTTTCACTGAGATGTCGATGACAGTTTGGGCCCCGTAAGAAAAGGTGTTCACTTATATATATTATACTTTTTTTTCAAATTTCAGAAGTTCATTGGTGTATCCATATCCAGAATGGGATACTATTCAGCATGTTTCATCAATAATAAATCCATGAAAGTACTTTTCCTTTTCTCCTTTTTTTACGTTTTTCTTATATGATTTATAATACAAAATTTCTGTAACTGCTACTTTAGATACAATTTTAAATTAATTATACACCACTCACAGAAGTATTTAATTCATCAATAGAAGACAAAAGCATAGTTTCTATAATTTCAAAGTAATTGTAAATCATGGTTATATATAAGAAACTTATACATTAAGGCTTACTTTTGGGGGAGCACACCCCTAAGATTACTTTGAGTTGGAATGTGAACTGATCTACCAGTGGATATGAGAGCAACTGCTATAAGGATGTTCTAGAATGGAGAAACCCATTTGGTCGGCCACCATTGGGTTTGGTATACATAGCCTGAATCTCTATATGTGAATCAAGTTATTTTAAGTTATATTTTATTATTAGCAAAAAAGGGAGTTGTACCCCTTGAGAAAATTCTTTCAAGAAAGACATTAGTATAATTTTAATTAAGTAAATATTATTAATGGTATTGATTTGTTGAATTAATTACTATTTCTACATGCAGAGTATTTACTCTCAATTATCTATTTTACTAATCAATGGACTAGGAATGGTTACTCAGCAAGTTGTTGTAGTTCATTCCATTTTGTTTTTTGAATGATAAAGAATAAAATTAATAAAAAGAGAAGAAGGAGCAATGTGTTGGGAAAAAACCCTTTCCCGCTTTGATCAAACCTATGAGGAAACGATTGAACACAAACAATGGAAATATACGAACCACAAATAAAGTATCAACAAACAACCACAATCAACGCAATAGAATTTTTACGTGGAAAACTCCTTCAACGTCAAGGATAAAAACCACGGGACCTTTCTCGGACTCCACCCAAATCTCAACTATAATACTGTAGGTACAAAACCTAATTCTCAACATCATCAATGGGATAAACATCTCCCATTCCAACAACAATGGAATCCACAAATATGAGTGAAGATAGAGCAACAATATCGACTCCAACAAAGAAGAAAAAGATAAAGAAAATGGTGAAGATCTCACCCAAAATATGATGTCTGTAAAAGACCCAGAAACCTAATTTAAAGAACTCCAAATCAAAATCCAACCGTTCAGAATGTAGATCAAGAAGTCACGAACATGCTGTCCAAATATCAGCTCAATTGGACCACGGATCGATCTCCAATCGTCGGTTTGATCACTGCTATGCAGAAACCCCTATTTCCTGCCAATTTCTCCTATTTTTTCCTCCGTTTTTGTGTTGTTCTACTGTTTCCAAAGATTAGGGCTACACTTGGAGATATGCTTTGAGTATAGAAAGACCATAGTGCCCATCTAGTTCAAACAAATTCCAAGTAAGCCCTTATTGGGCTAGACTTAAACCCAAAAAATCTCCCCCTCCAGCCCAATGAGGGAGATTCCAACACTGACTCCCCAAGTGGAATCCATGCCGGCCAGAGCAGGCAAAACACAAACTTCTCTCTTGGAAGCGCCTTTGTCATCATGTCTGAACCATTGTCTTCGGTATGTATTTTCTGTAGTTCCAACTCTTTGGACTCTAAGATGTCTCGTATCCAATGATACCTCACGTCCATATATTTCGACATCGCATGAAAATTGGAATTCTTCGCGAGGTGGATAGCACTTTGACTATCACAAAGTAGCACATACCTTTCTTGAGTGAGACCAAGTTCCTGTGTAAGCCCTTTCATCCAAAGAAACTCCTTGCAAGCTTCAGTTGCTGCAATGAATTCTGCCTCTATTGTAGACAAGGCAACACATTTCTGTAATCTTGACTGCCAAGCCACGACTCCCCCTGTAAAATTGACCAAATAGCCTGAAGTAGATTTCCTGGTATCAACATCCCCTGCCATGTCTGAATCGGTATACCCAACAATAATCGGCTTCTCACTTCAAAATGAAAGTTTCAAACTAGAAGTGGCTCGGAGATATCATAGGATCCACTTCACTGGATTCCAATGCTCTCTTCCTAGATTTGAAGTAAATCGACTGACTGCTCCAACCGCATGAGCTATTTCTAGCCTTGTGCAAACCGTTGAATACATCAAACTACTCATAGTGGATGCGTAAGGAACTCTTTTCATGTCTTTCACCTCTATCTCACTCGATGGACATTGTTTCCTACTAAGCTTGAAGTGTGTAGTAAGAGGCGTGCTCACCACTTTAGCTTTATCCATTTTAAACATTTGAAGCACTTTCTTTATGTACTTCTCTTGAGACAACCATAACCTCTTGGCCTTTCTGTCACGACTGATCCTCATACCAAGAATTTGCTTAGCATGCCCCAAGTCTTTCATTGAAAATGACTTGCTTAAATCTCGCTTCAACTTTTCAATCCTCGAAGCATTCTTATAAGCATGTCATCCACATAGAGCAGTAAAATGATGAAGTCATTTTCTGAGAACTTCTTCACAAAAACACAATGATCGTTAGTTGTCTTCTTATAGGCTTACTCCCCCATAAAAGACTCAAACTTTTTGTACCATTGTTTGGGTGCTTGCTTCAACCCATATAAGCTCGTCTTTAGCTTGCAAACATAGTTCTCTTTGCCTTTCACTTTGAAACCCTCTGGCTGCTCCATGTATATATCTTCCTCCAAATCCCCATAAAAGAAAGCGGTCTTCACATCCATTTGCTCAACTTCAAGATCAAGACTAGCTGCCAACCCCAAAATAACTAGGATTGAAGACATTTTTACGACGGGCGAGAAGATCTCATCATAGTCAATTCCCTTTTTCTGACTAAAACCCTTAACGACCAGCCTAGCTTTGCATCGAGGATGTGAAGTATTCCCATCATCCTTCAACCTATAAATCCATCAATTCTTCAAAGCTCTCTTACCCTTAGGCAATGTCACCAACTCAAAGGTGTAATTATCATGCAACGATTCAACTCATCTTGCATCGCATCAACCCATTCTTTCTTGTTTGTATCCTCCATTGGTTCTTCAACCCTTTCAGGCTCACCTGCATTTGTCAGTAGCACATACTCCTCGGGAGAGTATCTAACGGATGGATGGCGATCTCTGGTAGACCTCCTCAAAGCGGTAGGCGGTGGAGCTGTAGGTGCATGCTGCTGAACATCAACAACACCATCTGCCTGAGCATTACTGTCATTTGCACTCTGCTGGTCATTCTGAATCTGATACGGAATCTGATTCTGAACATCATACTGAGTATAGTCTTCAACCTGATCTTGCAACTGTCTCTGCAACTTGGTGGATGGGGCTGGTTCAACATCAACCCACATATCAGAATCTTGGGATATTGTCTTTTCAATATCCATTATAGTCTGATTCTCAACAAAAATAACATCTCGACTCCTCACAATTTTCTTCTCAACTGGATCATAAAGTCTGTAGCCAAACTCATCAGAACCATAACCAAGAAAGATGCATTCTCTTGTCTTGACGTCCAACTTGGACCTCTCATCCTTTGGAACATGAACAAATGCTTTGCAGCCAAATACTCTTAGATGGTTATAGGAGACATCCTTGCCAAACCAAACTTTGTCACGCACATCACCATCTAAAGCAACAGTGGTGGATGATCGAGTCGTTATCAGATCAAATATAAATTAATTAACCTAATTATTACTACTAGAACAGTGGTAAGAAAAAGATCATATCCACAGGAAATTAGAAGGCTAAGATGCTATGGAAAGAAAGTAGTTTTAGATTTTGAAGAAAAGAAAAAAATATTTTTTTATTTAAGCAAAAAAGAGTTGAACAAAATAATGGAAGATTAGAAATCTATAAAAAAAAACTGTCTTCAGGTTTCGAATCTACATTGATCCATTAATTAATCTCTGGCGCACTCTTCGGTTCACTACGACTACAAGTCTAATGATACCACAAAAAATTAATTGCAATTTGTCCTAGTTATAATCTATCTTGCAAATCACTATCGCCCTTCGCTACGCTTAGCGCGATTACTTCGGTCAGTTATAGATTATCATCGGTGATGGGGTATGAAAAACAACAACTAATTACCTGTCGACACGTGGCCCTAGAAGGGCCCACCACAAATCTAGTATCGGCCCAGGGGCAATCCGGTAATTACCTAAGAGTAGGTAAGCCTAAACCCACAAAAGCGCCGACACCTGTCCTGGGGTAAGTAATCCAACCACCCCAGGTCTCCCTTTATAAAAGGCCTCTCAAGGCTCAAAGCAAGGGGAATAACTTCTAAGCTACCACTCCTTAAAATTTGGCTCTGCACTCCTGCTCATACTGACTTGAGTGTCAAAGGGCCCGTCCGGAGCAATGACTCTGGGTTGGTCTTCTGACCTCGTCTGCTCTTGTGCAGGACTCAATCTCCTTCACTTCCGCTCCTCGGGTCCTCAAGCCCAGCTCTTACATCACTGCCGTATCTGTTACCGATTTTAGGCCTAACAGATTGGCGCCATCCGTGGGACCCCAAACTAAAAGCTATTCGAATCCCCTATACAAAATGGCAGGGCGGAAGAGTGCTCGGGTACCAACTGTCCGAACTACCCGAGCCGTAGTACCTCACAGGACCCGGAGCGAGCGAATCGCCTCGAAGGTGGTGGCTCCCTCTGCTACAGCAGAGCAGAGCCCAGCTCATTCAGAACACCTCAATCCCACTCCCACTCCGGATCAAGTGTGAGCTCTCTTCCAACAGATGACTGCTCTTGTCGGTCAATACCAACACCTGATCCAAGCGCCTCCCCAACATCCTCCGGAAGCTCCACGACCTATACAGGAAAGGTCGAATGCCCACAGAGGGGAGCCAGCGCGCCACAGTGGAGATCGGACCCACCACTCCACAAGGCGAGTCCATCAATCCAGAACCAGGCATGCCCATACAGAGCCTCACCACCTTTGGAGGTCACGATCCAGCTCCGCGCAAAAGCATCGAGCCCAAGAAGACCGCGCGCCGCGGGAAAGATCCCTGCATCATCGAAGGAGTTCGGAAAGTCAGTCTGGCTCTGCTGCGAGCCCATCGGTGGAGAAAAACAAGTCGTTGGACCGAGCAGACCGGAGGGCTGACCCAATGTTACGGAGGATAGAAGAGATAGATCACCGTATAGAAGAGCTGGCAAAAGATCAAGGCCGGCCCGCTGCGAAGACGTACTCAAGCAGACCTCCGTTCACAGATAATGTTATGAACGCGCCGGCACCCAGAGGGTTCAAAATGCCGACGGTTCCACAATACGACGGAACCATCGACCCTGTGGACCACCTGGAAACTTTCAAGACTATGATGCTCCTCCACGGCGCCTCTGACGGATTCCTCTGCAGAGCATTTTCGACCACACTGACCGGTGCAGCCCGGGACTGGTACTCAAGGATCAAGCCGAACTCTATTAGCAACTTTGAGGACTTTGGGGACGACCTGGTCCGCTATTTTATGAGCAGCCGGAGGCCAAGGAAAACAACAGCATCCTTGATGGCCTTGCGGTAAGAGGATAATAAACCTCTGAAAACATTCGTCAGCCGTTTCAACAGAGAGGCTCTTCAAGTGCCAAATTTGGATCCATCCGCCGCCATGAATGCGCTCCTCACAGGCGCCAAATCCAACGATTTCTGCCGATCAGTTGCTCGCCAGAACCCGCACTCACTAGCGGATCCGATGGCAGGGGCCGAGAAATATATAGCCGTGGAGGAGACTCTAGCGGCCTTAGACTCAAACCGGAGGAGAACCTTCGAAGAAAAGAACCCTACCAAGCAGCGTAGGGATGATAAGGCCCCCAGAAGAGAGAGGTCCCCCCAGAGGAGGGAAGAAAACTTTACCCCTCTTAACACTTCCCGGAGCCACATAGTGGCCACAATCAGAGGAGAAGAATTCGTAAGGTGGCCGACCAGAATGCTCTCCAAGGGGAATAAGAGAGACAAGTCGAAGTATTGTCGGTTCCACAGGGACCACGGGCACGACACAGACGAGTTATGGCAGTTCAAGGAAGAAATCGAGCTGCTGATTGGTCGGGGATACTTGAAAAAGTATGTCAAAGATGACGGCCACAGAAGAGAGCGCAGGGAGAAGAGTCCCCAGGGCTAGAGCCCTCGACGGTCACAGCCGCTCCCTGCGGGGGATCAATCTCCCTCGCCATCCAGTCCACGACCAGAGGCACACCGATCCCAGCCAAAGGGGGTCATCAACACGATTATGGGCGACCCGGCCGGGGCACATCATCCGTCGTTCGAAAAGCCTACGCGCGCCGAGTCAATGCCGTGCACACGTGCGGCAAAAAGATGAAGACGGAGAACGAAATCGCCTTTTCAGATGCAGATCTCGACAACTTGATACTACCTCACGACGACGCACTGGTCATAACCATGCTCGTCGCAAACTGGGAGCTGAAGAAAATCCTTGTCGACAACGAAAGTTCAGCCGATATCCTATACTATCATGCTTTTAAGCAAATGATGATAGAGGACGACCGGTTGAGGCCAACGAACTCCGACCTGTTCGGTTTCTCGGGAGAAATGGTGAAAGTAGAAGGGCAGATTGAACTCCCAGTCCTCGTCGGGGAGCCGCCCTGTCAAGCTTTCGTGATGGTCAACTTCCTGGTAGTGAGGGCCACCTCGGTCTACAACGCTATCTTGGGACGACCCGGCCAGAACCTCATCCACGCCATCGCCTTAGCATATCACCAGAAAATGAAGTTCATAACACCAAAAGGCATAGGTAAAGTCAGAGGAGATCAACCGCAGTCCAGGGAGTGCTATGCCATGGCACTCAAAGGCAAGAACGCCTCAGAGTCGCTGCCGATCGAGCTACTTGATTTGAGAGATGAAGCCCAGGTGAGTCAGCCCGCCGAAAACCTCATCACCGTCTCTCTGTGCGAAGGCGATAGTGAGAAGGTCGTCCAAATTGGCTCCTCTCTAGACAGTAGCACCCGGCAGAACCTCACCCAGTTCCTTCAAGACAATGCAGACGTGTTTGCATGGGCCCCCACGGACATGCCTAGCATAGACCTGGCAGTCAGCACACACAGGCTCGGTGTCGATCCCACCTGCAGGCCGGTGAAACAAAAAAGGAGACATTTTGCCCTGGAAAGGCGGCAGGCGATCAAGGAAGAACTGGAGAGGCTCTTAAGGGCTGACTTTGTTCGAGAAATCCAATACCCGGACTGGCTGGCAACGTGGTCCTGGTAAAGAAGACCAATGGGAAGTGGAGGACCTGCGTCGATTTCACTGATCTGAACAAAGCCTGTCCCAAGGACAGCTACCCGCTCCCGAAAATCGATCAGCTCATTGATGCCACCGCAGGTCACGAACTACTGAGCTTCATGGACGCCTTCTCCGGATACAACCAAATCAGAATGTATGAGTCAGATATACCAAAGACCTCCTTTATAACGGATCATGGGATGTACTGTTACCGTGTCATGCCCTTCGGCCTAAAGAATGCCGGGGCCACCTATCAAAGGCTCGTCAATAAATTCTTCCAGAAACAGATCGGCCGCAACATGGAAGTCTATGTGGATGATATGCTGGTCAAAAGCCGAAGTACGCAAGATCATGTCCCCGACCTGAGAGAAACATTCCAAGTCCTAAGAGAGCATAACATGAAGCTAAACCCCACCAAGTGCACTTTCAGCGTCAGCTCGGGAAAGTTCTTGGGGTTTATGGTAAGCCAAAGAGGGATAGAGGCCAATCCAGAGAAGATCAAGGCCGTGGTGGAGCTCACTCCACCGAAAACCATCAGAGAAGTACAACGGCTAACCGGGATGGTGGCCGTGCTGGGGCCCTTCATCTCAAAGTCTCAACGTCGTCAAAGGGATCAAGACAGCACCTTGGACAGAGGAGTACCAGATCACGTTCGAGGAGTTGAAGCAATACTTGTCCTCCCCACCGCTGTTGACAAAGCCAGAGCCGGGGGAGGAGCTGCTCCTGTACTTGTCCGTAAGCCCCATGGCATTGGCAGGCGTGCTAGTTCGAGAAGAGCACAACCAACAGAAGCCGATCTACTATGTCAGCAAGGTCCTGCACGATGCCGAGACCAGGTACCAGCGGGTTAAGAAACTGGCGTACGCCCTGATCATGGTGGCCAGAAAACTGAGGCTATATTTTCAAGCCCACATAATAAAGGTCATGACCGATCAGCCGCTCAGGCAAGTTCTCCACAGACCGGACACCTCGGGGCATCTTGTAAAATGGGCCATGGAGCTGAGTGAATTTGATATCCAGTACCTGCCTAGGCCAGCCATAAAAGCTCAAGTGCTGGCAGACTTCGTGGCTGAATGCACCATCCCCCAGCAGAGCACCGAATCCGAAACTGGCCAAACCCCGGTTGTGGAGAAGGTAACTACAACTGGGGAACGAACAGAAGCCGAGGCTGAACCAGTAAGAACAGAAATTGTCCCCATACCGGCAGAACAGGATCCATCGACCATCGAACCACTCTAGGAAGTGTACGTGGACGGATCTTCGAACAAGGGTGGCAGTGGAGTCGGTTTGATTCTTACCGAGCCTGACAACTTCGCTCTAGATTACGCCCTAAGGTTTGGATTCCATGCGCCAACAATGAGGCAGAATATGAGGCCCTCCTCGCCGGAATGAACCTAGCAGTCCAGACCAGCGCCCAAAGACTGAAGGCGTACTGCGACTCCTAGCTGGTTGCGAACCAGATCCAAGGAGTCTATGAAGCCCGCAACGAGCGCATGATTAAATATCTCTCTAAGGTCCGCCATTTGGCCAATAAGTTCAAAGACTTCGAGGTCGTCAGGATCCCTAGAACGAAAAATGCAAAGGCGGATGTGCTATCTAAGCTGGCAGCATCTGGTTACACCACTCTCGGAAGGATATGTATGGAATTTCTGCAGAAATCTAGTATCGAGAATGAGGCCGTCGAGGTAATGGAGGTCGAGCGCGAGCCGTGCTGGATGGAAGAAATCATCGAGTACCTACGTAGCGGGAAGCTTCTCGAAGCGAAGAAGGAAGCCCGCAAAGTGGTACAGAGAGCAGCCCGATTTTCCTTCGATGGTGAGAGCCTGTACAAAAGGTCGTACACCCTCCCATACCTAAAGTGCCTCCGGCTAGGCAACGCCGCATACGCTCTACACGAGACACACGAAGGGATTTGTGAGGAACACCTAGGGGGCAAGGCCCTGGCAATCAAAGTGATGCTGAGAGGCCTGTACTGGCCAACCTTAAGGCAAGACGCTCTGGACCTGTGGACCTCGATCTGAGAGAGGCGGGAGACGAGCCCCCACGAACAGTCTCTCTCTAGATCATCCACGTGAATGGAGAGCTCTACCGAGAAACTCTCGAAAGAAGTGCCTCTCACAGCATGAGTGGCGATAAAAGGTGAGATACCTCTCGATTCGGGGACTAGCCCGGATTCGAAATGTACCTTAAACAAAGAAGAGTCGCCATCCAAGGAAGTGGGCCCTGGATCCCATACTATGTTCTGTTGCAACGGATAACCAGAGATATAAAAAGAAGGTTCGTCCCTGGTTACGAATTTGGAAGGTCCGAAGAGCACCTCATCCGCCCAAGTGCAAACACCTGGTCTCTTATGCCATTTATTATTAATTTTGAAGAGTTTTGGGCGAAAGTCATGTGAAATGGGAACATATATCTCTGAGAAGACGTCTACCTAATCATGCATGTCTCAGAGATGAATAATAAACACACACAAAAGAAATGAAATAAGTGTCACTTAAGAGTAGCTAGATTCTGAGTGACAAGCCTAAACGATGTCTAAGTTCTGGTGTGCAAACACATGCATGTTACAGCTAAAGGTATAAGATATGTACATGAAAGTAAGAAAACACAGCAAAACATACAACACAATTTAACTCTATACACGACTCGACAAGACGAATCTTAAAATTCTAATGCAATACTTAACTCAGACCAGAATGGCCATCCATCCTGGTTGCTCTACGTATCCCGGTATCGGGAAGAATTATAATCAACGTAGTTCGATGACCTATTCTAAACTACGATGCCTAACCATCTAGAACCGCTATCCTAGACTCGATCAATTAGACTCGACTGATTTTTAAAGCTTTTTGTATAATTGCTTAAGTTCATGTGAACTGTAATTTTTAGGACTCTCTATATGCCCTAATTAATGCAAGTTGATTAGCCTTAAGCTAATGCAGGTGGGCCCTATATCTTATGTGTATCTAGGCTGTGCAACCTAATGAAAACCATGGGCTTACTATATGCTTCATAGTCTAGCCATCAGTTCGACTAAATGTCTAACCGATCAACTTGATGCCTCCTAACTCTAGGGACACTCACACGACATGACACACCATATCAATACAAACAAGACAGACTCCTAACTCTAAAACACCCCAAACGGCTAGGACAGACTCCTAACTCTAGGGGAAGATCTTTTTGAAAAAAAGGTTTTGAATAATTTTTGTATTTTTGGAGAGTTTGAAATGTTTATTTTGAAATGTTTGGCTGGACCTGGGATAAAGATCCCAAGCTGCACTATGTACCCTGTGGAAAGGGATCAAGCCAACGTAGTTCGGAAAGAATTTCCTAACTACTCCTAATGACTCAAGATTTTTGAGATTTTTGGTTTTTCAGATGTTTTTGATGTTTTTGACACAAGAGGACAGAATCCTATCATCATAAGGGTAGGACAGACTCCTGATATCCCGCAAAGGTTGGACAGCATCCTATGCTTTGCGGGGGAATTGAACAGAATCACGAATCTGCAAGGGTTGGACAACATCCTAAACCTTGCAAGATTGGATAAAATCACATGACTTGATGAGAGGTTGTACAGAATCCTAATCCCTATGATGATAGGACAGACTCTTGAAAGACTGAAGAACTGACTCCTATGCTAAAGACTGACTCATATACGAAAGGACTGACTCCTAGTGTACAACCCTAAGAGGGGAGTGTTAATGAGACTAAGCTAGTCTCCTAAAAGAAGAGGAGATAAAGAAGGGTGTTAGTGAGACTGGGCAAGTCTCCTAAACATCGAGGTGGGCTCCAATTAACCTTATCATTGCCCTTGCAATGATAAAGTGGATTAGGGGTACTGCCAGACCAAATTGGTCTTCAACTAGCAAAGGTACAACTTGTGAGATTAAAGGTAGTTTCCTAAGAGGGTGATTTTCTAAAGGGACAAAGCTTGTCTCAAAAAGGTTTGACTCTTCTATTGAGACATAGCTTGTCTCCTACGAGGATGGACTCTAACCAAGGCTTGTCTCCAAGGGAGGTATGCCTTACGAGACATAGTGTGTCTCCTAGTGGGGTTCTGGTTTCTAAGTTCTTATTTAAAAGATTGAGTTAGTCTTATAACCAAAAGAGGGGAGCGCTATCCGGACTGCAAATCCTCTAAGGATGGGCTTGGGCTAACGCCTTCATCGCCCCTTAGCAATAAATGAAGAGAGCTACTATCTTAAGGTAAGCATCTAAAGTCTACTAAGATAAAATCTAAAAGATGAAAGAAGAAAGAAGGGCTACTATAAATACCATCCTAAAACAACTACACTTAAGTCACTTACCCCCCTCTCTTTATGTGCGGCAATATTAGGTAGTCAAGACAAGCTATGTCTGACATTATATAGCCATTAAAATGTGAACATTTATGTCATGAGCTAGCAACAACAACATATGCTCTGTATTTAATTAAAAATATTTGAAAGTGATCTTCTGAAAAAAAAAACACGCTAGAATACCTTGGTAATTTGAGCCATAGAGACTGTCTTACATGCCAAATATGACAAGCTACAGCCCCTATTGGAAAGTATCAACTAAAGACTATGAAATTTATCTCAATTTTACTCACAGTTAGTAATAAAGCTGCTGAAAAGGAGCTCATTCAGGTGAGGTTCGAAAACACATTCGAAAATTTCTTTTTAGTATCCATATAATAACTCTTTTTGCACCATCATGTAGAGAATATTACTGTGTCATGCTCTCAGACATTGTTTTACTTAGAGTCCCACAAAAAAAAATCGAATATACTATCTATATCAACTTAAATCACGATCCATTTGAATAATTACATCAATTATTTATTCAGCCTGCCTTTTATCACAATAATTACTAGTAGCTGGTGCAATCTAGGAAGGAATATAAAATAAGCAAACTAATTTTATGCAATTCACAAAACATGGTAAGGTTGATTAAAACTAAGTTAATAACAAGACATAATGAGGTCACAATATGGAAAATTAGCCTCACTCTTCTCTAACAGCTACAACCTCCTTCCTTAAACCAAGAATATATTATATTACTACAGATTTCATGCACTTCATAAATATATTGAGCCATTTCTAAGCATACTTAAACAGACATACCATGTTCTCTCGAATGATTTTGAGCATACGAATTAAAACAACACAATTGACATATCTCAGTCACATTAAACTGATCATGCTACTTTTCCTCTCGAAATTAGGAAGAATGAATAAAAGGCCTAAACGTATAAGAATTTATCACCCAGCTATCCCCTGTTCTAGACACAATGCAATGGTCCAAAATCTATAAAATATCACACCATGGAAAGAAAACATATCTACATCTCATTCTATGATCATCAACAAGGAGATTTTGTAAACTGCTCATCAGTTCTGTTAGGTAGCATGCCTTAATACAATCCCACTACACCTTGTGCTTTGTATAAAATCAATTGAAACACTCAAACAGTTTGAGAAAACACACAGTATAAGGCACATATTCACGCACAAATGAGACATGGCTTTAAAGTAAAGCTTTGACTTATAAGCTTTAAAGCATAAAGTTCAGAATCAATTT
This sequence comes from Tasmannia lanceolata, assembly GCF_043159265.1. NCBI lineage: Eukaryota > Viridiplantae > Streptophyta > Magnoliopsida > Canellales > Winteraceae > Tasmannia > Tasmannia lanceolata. The sequence continues at coordinate 25,839,879 of NW_027518684.1, read as the reverse complement.
CCTGTAAAGCATAAAGTTCAGAATAAATTCCTGTTTTCCTCATATAATTCTTAACAATTGGATATAAAACTGAACTAAGTTCTATCATCATTAATCAACAGGAAAGTGAAATAAATCATATGGTGACAAAACTTCCAAAACAAGATCAAAATGCTACATAGAAGACAAAAATCGAAAACAGAAATGAGAACAAAAGATATACCTTCTTCTCGCTGGATTTTATAAAAAAGAAACAAACGGATCTTTATTCTTCGATTTTATAGCAACTTGATTATCCTCCTTTACAGAGATTTCGAATGATCCGATCAAAACAAGATGAAACTACCTGATATAAACCTTAATCTCAAGCTTAAAACTATGAATCCATGGCTTAGAACTTTGAATTAGGGTTTGAGGTTCTGGATCTGAAATTTATAGTCTAATAACAGCGAGAAAATCAGCAAGAGAGGAAAAAAATACTAAGAAACGAATTGGCCAGAGCTACTGGCTGGAATCCGGAAGAAATTCGTGGGAGAAGATAGGAAAATCAAAGGATTTTTGGCCCGAGAAAATGAATTATGGGATTAGGGTTTAAGATATGAAATTAGAGTTTCTGTAATGAGATTTGGAGAGAATAGCAAAGATCTAAGGTTTCCTAGTTGAAAGAGATGAAGAACAAGAGTTAGTGGCTGAAGGATAACCAGAATTTGGCCGCAGATTGGCCGGAGAATGGCCGGAGATGATGGCAGATCTACTTTCTCTCTCTTTCTTTTCTCTCTCTAAAAAATGAAAAAAAATGAAAATTCTTTTTCTTTCCTTAGAAAATGAACTTAAGTTCATATTTATAGGCTGAAAGGGGTACTGATATCGGCACTCCAAAAAATGATGGGCGCGCGGTTGCGCGAATTTTGATAGGCGCACGACACAATCGTGTCCTACTCGGATTTGAATCGCACGGTTCTAGGATAAATTCGCGCCTCCTTCAGGATATATTCACACCCCTTTTCTGGTTTATACTATGGTTCCCACTCGGCTCGTTCGCTAGGCAAACGTTCTCGGATTTCGACAAAATTTTGCAGGGACCTTGGTGGGACCCTAAGCTAGCTTGGGGTGAAATTTGGGACCCTAGTTGATTGATTTGGTTGGGTTTTGCTCAAACAAGAGTGATTTAGGGCACGGTCAAAATGGGGTGTCCACAGATGCCCCTCTTTGGCAGAGCGTGCTTGTCGCGCGAATGCCAAAGCTGAAATGACAACACATTTTGACTGGCTCAAGATGGATTGAAGAGAAAAAAGAATGAAGAAAGTGATTTTGGAAAGATCAAATTGTTGGAAAGAAGTGAATGGAATGATTTTTTTGGTTGTTTGCTTGGCACTCTCAGAGATGCTCTCAGAGAGACTTTGATTCTTTCTACGCTCGGGGCGAATGTTCTCAAGAATAAATTTAGATTTTACGTTCAGGACAAAAACTCTCAGGAGAAATTGGGTTCTACGCTTGGAGCGATTGCTTTCAGAAAGAATTTTGGTTCTACGCTTAGAGCGAATGCTTTTCAAAGAGACAAATTGATTTTACGCTTGGAGCGAATGCTTTCAGGAAGAATTAGGTTCTACGCTTGGATCAAATGCTTTGAAAGAGAAAAATTAATTTTACGCTTGGAGCGAATGCTTTCAAAGAGAAAAACTGATTTTACGCTTGGAGTGAATGCTTTTAGGAAGAATTTGGTCCTACGCTTGGAGCGAATGCTTTCAAAGAGACAAATTGATTTGACGCTTAGAGCGAATGCTTTCAGGAAGAATTCAGATATTTTGCTTAGTGCTGATGTTTTCTGGGATAATTCGGTTTCTTCACTCGGGGTGGATGCTCTCACGGATAATTTGGTTTTTTCACTCGGGGTGGATGCTTTCAAGGATAATTTGGTTTTTTCACTCGGGGTGGATGCTTTCAAGGATAATTTGGTTTTTTCACTCAGGGTGGATGCTCGGTTTGGTTACAAACTCCGGTTGCGAGTAGAAACTCCGCTGGGGATAATGAGACATACTCTCAATGAAATGATGAGAAAGATTCTCAGAGGATTACTGAGACAGACTCTCAATAGATTTACTGAGGAATCGAATTCAAATATTAGGTTCAAGCTCTTCTTATCTTTATTTGTTGAGAATAGCCGTCTCAATTATCATTGTTCACTTGATATCTTTTATGACCTAATTGCTCAGGGCATAAAAGATTCCCCTAGTATTATTTTACTTCTATGACAAATTCATAAGAGAGCAAAACACAGGGAAATGGTTAAAAATGTTTTCATTTCTTGAATATTTGAGGTTACAAAGCTTTCAGGTTTACAACAGACTGTATCTGCCCGACAACCGCCTTTCATTTTCGATGATCTCTGCCATTTCATATGGGCTTGAAAGCCTGCCAGATGGACTTGAGAATCTACCACCTTCTGAACTTCGTTCTACTGCGTATCACCTTTGAGGAAGTATAACTGCATAAATTTTCTCTTATCACCCCAGCTTTGGGAGGGATACTAATTACACAGGACTACCCACACTGGACTTTGAAGCTTGGCCTTGACTCGACAAAGAAATGACTTTGACAATGATATCAAGAACTTCGATCATGACATGACTTGAACTCTAAGAGAGACTGAATCTGCTTCTCAGTCTGATAAGTGTTTTAAGATGGTATAGTCTACCACTCTTATAATCTTTTGAAAATCGTATTTAAAGGTGTTTCATTCCTCTTTCTGGTATTTTTGTCATGGTTATTATCCCTTTGGATTGCTTAGTCTTAACCCTCTTAGCCTTGAGAGTGTCAGAAGAATCTCTGCTGGCGCTTACTCAGACTTTGGAGTAATGCCTCAGAAGAAACGAAAATCTTGCTGGCTTTCAGAGGTTTTATCCTTTATGAAGTCACTGCCATAACCAGATCGCCTTTTTTAGGTTTTCAAACTGGTGGACCGCACGCCTTAATTTTTGCCTGGACTGTCTGCCCTTGCAGATTTTCCATCCAGCAGGCTTTGCACCCTAATTTTTGCCTAAGCCGCCCTTTCGGGTTTTCAGCTTAGCAGGTGAATGACCCTAACTTTTGCCTAGACCGCCCTTGCGGGTTTTCAGTCTAGCGGGTCTAAGACTCCATCATTTTTTCTTCTTTTTCTTTTTGTTTCTCTACAAACCTGGGCCTAAATACACCAGAAAGACTTTTAGGTAGGCTGGGGTTCAAACAGGTTAACCTCTGGTAAGTTTTCATGTATTTGACCGAATCTGGCCCTCCAGACTGCCTACATATCCCCAAAAAAATGAGAATCAGGTCCGCGTAGTTCGCCCATTTGGGTTTCAAGGGTTGTTTGTTTTGTTTCTTTTTTTTTCTAAGGATTTGAAAGATTTGACCGAACCCGAATTGATCAAGTTACCTACGTACTTTGTAGAGAGGGATCAGGTCATGACGTAGTTCAGGCTCAATATCTTTTATTACGCAAGTCATAAAAGATGCCCTTGGTTTGAGTTTATCAAAGAAAGAGTGTATTATATTTTATTTTTAGGCCCAAAGGGTTTACAAATGGTTTTTAGCTTTGAGGTTGTTGGCTTTAAGCTCTGATCGATCAAAGACGGCCTCCTGATGTATCTAAGCATAATACTTCTTTAGTTGGTCCAGATTTGTAGGTTCTGTTAATTTTTCTCTGTTTTCATTGAGGAGTCTTACGGCTTTTCCAGGCAGGACTTCATCAACAATGTAAGGACCAGACCAGTTTGGTCTGAACTTTCCTCTGGGATCAAATATTGGTGCCCTGTAGGATTTCAGAACAAGATCTCCTGACTTCAAGTCTCGGACCTTGACTTTCTTATTGAATGCCCTTTCGATTCTTCTCTGATACCCTTGGATGTGATATAAGGCTCTCAGCCTCTTTTCATCGATCATCTGTAATTCCTGATGTCTGGCTCTTGCCCACTCAGACTCTAGCAGATTTGCTTCCATCATTACTCTTAACGAAGGAATTCTTAGCTCAACAGGCAGGAGTGCTTCCATTCCATACACTAGAGAGTACGGAGTTACACCTGTAGAAGACCGAATCGATGTCCTGTAAGCCCATAAAGCAAAAGGAAGCTTGTTCGACCAGTCCTTATAAGTCTCTGTCATCTTGCTGATTATGACTTTGATGTTCTTATTCGCTGCTTCTACAGCCTCGTTGGTCTGCGGTCTGTAAGGAGATGACTTGTGATGCTTGATTTTGAACTCTTCGCATAGGTGCACTACCTCTTTCTTGAAATGAGATCCATTATCAGAAATCAATTCATGAGTGTGGGACCCAATCCCGCGAGAGGGGTGGGGCGCGAGCCGCCACACTCTCTCTTGGTCTCTCGTACCCACGCGAATGGCGTGTGCTTTTTATTATTGATTTTAATTACTCAACCAAGCAGGCAGCAACCAAGCCATAGGGTGCAAACAAACGTGCAACCCAGTACCCATAAGGGCAGGGGTAAGCCGCCGAGCCTAGCAAGGTGTGATTTAATTCACCTTTTTCGTGAACTTGGGATCACTAAGGCAATCCAAATTCCACGCAAAAGAGAGTGACAGAGTCGCCACCTAGATGAGGGAACTAGGACCCATAATTGACCAGAAATCTAGACTCGTTACCTGGTTACGAGAATGGAAGGTATGGGGAGTTACCACCACATGCACCATTCCTGCTCGATAATCGGTCTTCAATTCCAAAAGTTAACTCTTTCGAATTTCTTTTAAATGGCTCATTTAATTTTATATTAATGTGCGAACTATGTGACATGCATCCTAAGATCTAATTTCAATGTAATTCCTAAATGTGTATCTTGATTTTCTTAATTTGTTTGAATTAAATCTAAGTGAAAGTTCTCCTAAACTTCTAATTTCATGGAAAGTTCTAAGTGATTTAATTACTTTTAATTTAAGGATTAATGTACAAAACCCCACTTATGTGTGGAGCCGACTCGTGATTGGTATGCTATCAAGCATCCAAGCTGCCTACGTACCCAAGCCTCACTGGAATCAGAGTCGACGTAGTTCGGTGCACCTAAGCTAAGCTACTTATGCCTAACTCATCTAGGACACCGATCTCGACTGGATTGACTGTTTCAACAGTTTTAAAAGAAGTTATTTAATTCAAGTTGAAGATTTTATTATCCTAGGACTTCATCTAAGATGCTATATGATCCTATCTAAGTGCAAGTTGTCCCTTAGACTAATGCAGGTTAACCGACGTCCTAGGTAACTACGCTTGTCCTATGAGAAAAGAGGGTAACTAGTGTAACTAGATCTATGGCACGGTTGCTATCCATAGCAAACGCCCGTGATGAGGCTGGACTCCTAACTCTAGGACTCCCTAAAACCTAGGACACAACGTGACGTAAGTGTTCCTAAGGGGCCCTAAAGGTTCATACGATAGGAGACAGTAATCCAACGGCTCCTAAGACACAGATCGAGTTAATTTGATTTGTTGAACTTAATGATTTTCAATTTTTGAAGATTTTTTATTCCTAAACATCTAAGGAATACCAAAAGCTCTATGGTTCGCAAGTTTCGGCCTTGAATCGCATCCATGGAAGGGAATCGTGCGCTCTTCCCTTGCGCAATTTAATACTTAAGTTATAGCACCTTATTGCCTGGCATATTTCTCAGGATTTCCGTGGACAGTAGACCTCGGAGCCAATAACATGCTATAATTTAAATACTCAATTTTTCAAGGATCAATTACATTTGGGATACGATTATGGATGCGATCTCGGCATCTAAATTATCCTAGCATGGTCATTTTACAAGGGAAATCTAAGACTCCTAAGATTTCTGTTTTTGCGGCTTAAGGAATGAATACGTAAGGTTCCATGGAAGTTTTCATAATGATTTTGGGTAATTTCAATTTTTAATAGATTTTATCAATTTCAGATCACATGAATGATTTTACAAATGAACTCATTGCAAACAAATTCGAAATAAATTGAAATTTCTACAGTAACAAGATAGGAATGAATATAGATTACTGGAAAACTTTCATAGATTTAAATATTAAGTTACTATTAATTTTTGATTTTTTAAAATCCAAATCAGATTATGGATTAACACAGTAACCTATATCATATAACTTTTAAATTACTCCAAACTTTTATGGAATAAAGATATAAATGATTAAAGCTTACTGAAAAATTTGCATGAATTATCATTAAGATTAGATATCAATGTCTGATTTGTCAAAATTCAAATCAAATTATAGATTAACACATTAACTTATAGCATATCAATTTCATATCAACTTAAACTCTTACAGTATAAAGATAATCATGAGCTTAGACTACTGTATGACTTTCATGAATTTTTATGACGATTTGATGCCCATTTAAATTGACACAAAAATCAGATGAAACCAAAGAATTACTTAAAAAGCAAACCTAATGGTATCCTAAAATCAAATGAAAAATTCCAGTAGATATATAATAGATTATAAAATTTATTACCAAAATTTCAAAACTTAAAAATTAAATCTCCTCCATAAAATTGGTTTTTAAATATAAGAGTTCAATTTGTTTCCTATGCGTTAAAACTCATTTATTAAAATAAATTGTAAAACCTTATTAAATCTTTGCAAAATTAATTGAAAATATTTCTCTAATATTCCAGTAACCAAAGTTAGTGGTTTGTAAAGAAAAATTTTAAAAATATATTAATTTAATAAGAAAAGGAATTATGGCACGTAAAACGGAGAAGCAATTAGAAAACAGTAAAAACCATATTTGTTTTAAAATATTTTTTAATGAAAACTTTGATTTATTATTAGGCTTTAATTCTGGAAAGTTTCATCAATTTTTAAAATGATTTGGTATTTATTAAAAATAGCCGAAATTTAAAATAATTAATAATCCGATTAAATAAAGTCCAAAAATATGAAAATTTTTGAGTGATCTAAAAACCTTGTAAAACTACTGGAAACAAACTTTCACTAAATTTGGACATGATTTGATATACTTTTGGCTCCATTCATCAAGAAATAACCCTTTTCGGGGTTATTCTTTGAAAAATAGAATGAAAAATAAAACGGCTGAACCGCGGTTGAAAATTAAGTTTCCAGTAGTTTTGTATTTTATATAAAACCCAGAAAATATCATCTTTTAAAAAGAACCATGTTTTCAAACACTTGCTTTGATAATCTAATTTAAATCCATATTTAATAAAAACAAAAGAAAACCATTTTTAAATGGAGGAAAATTAATTTTTGGATTTTGAAAAATCATAATCTATATTATAACATACTGGAATTTCAAAGAAAAACTCGTTGATTTGATTCATCAAAATTAAAACTCTAGCATGCTTTTTCTACTTCACAAAGATGAGGAATTCTTACCGTTGATCGCGATCCTTGTCTCTAGGGTTGGTGATCCAAGATATACGTTTTGTCCAACCCTTTTATATGCTAAAAAAAGTTAGAAAGAACACTCAAATAATTCTTGATTGTGTGATGCCTTGGAGAAGAAGAAGGAATTCAAGAATTCCTTTTGTGAAGAACACTTGAGAGAGAGATCACACTTAAAGAGAGAAAAAAAAAATTTTCTTGGGAGAAGAGAGAAAAAGGACGAATTTTGATTTTTTCCCCCATCTTTTTTGGATTGTTTGCTTTGATTTGTATACAAAAAAAAGTTAGGGTTAAGAGAGAAATAGTAATTTTCAATGTGAGAGCTCCCTTTTTGGCTTGTTTCCAATTTTCCCTTCTTACTTTCTTTCTTTCTTGTTTCCAAATTGGATTTGATTCCAATCTTAATTTCTTGTCAATCAAGACATGTTATTCTCATTCCACATTGCTTCTTTGGAAGAAAACCTTTTCAAGCAATCATTCCTCTTTTCCTTCTTTCCTTCTTTTCATTTTTTATTCTTTTTATTTTTCTTTTAACAAATATGGTAAAAAAAACAGTAAAAACTCAAGATTTCTTAGACATAACTTAGGGACCAAATATGATATGTTTGGAAATGTCTAAAATACCCCCGAAGTGCAAGAATAAGAGAAAATCTTGAGAGATCTAAATTTAGCAGGATTCCCAAAACTTACGAAATTACTCATAATCCATCAGCCGTACCCTCGAGATGGTTTTGGACATATGAGAAATGATTGAAATATCTATAAGATGATGAAAATGTGGAAGCCCCATGAGTTTCTAAAAATAGCAGGTTTTTCAAAATTTGTAAAATCACTCAAGATTTCTCAAATATAACTCGGGGGTCAAACGAGACATATCGGGAATGACCAAAATACCACTGCAGTGCAAAATAGGCAAAAATAAGGGAAACCCTGAAAATTCTAAAAATAGCAGGTTTTATCATTTGCTTGGAAACTTGAACTTTCATCTTCCAGAGGCCAAAGGAACCCCTTAGAGACCTTCAGGATCGCGAATCAACTTCAAAACTCACATAATGAAATGAAATCTACCCTAAAATGCATGGATGCCTAATCTAATGCTGAATACAGATTCAAAACTCGATCATACTACCAAATCTTTTGCTTTTTAATGCGTAGGAAAATGAGGGTGTCTACAGATGCCCCTCTTTGGTAGAGGCGACGTAGTCATCGAATACCGAAGCAAAAAGTGACAGAACCGTTTTGCGTAGCTTTAATCAACAATGGATTCACTAGACAATGCAACCTAACTTAATGCAAGACCCTAGATGAAGTCCTAGAACATAATCAAGATCATTTACTCTAAACATCGTAACTTGATGGTTCAGAATAATAAAGAACTGGATTCAATCTGGGTGTAAAAATCATGCAACCTAAACGTGGCGCCATTTTCAAACGGGCAACGACGGAAGGAGGCACCGTTCCCTGAACGGGCTCAGAGAAATCAGAGAATTAGCCTATTCGCTAGTGAGATGGGGGCTAATGAATTTAAGATCGGATTTGACAATTGAGAACGAGACTGGAAATGACAATTTTAAAAACTGGAGGACTCGATTACCGGAGAATTAGAGGCATAAGGACTTGAGAACGGAGAACTGAGAAATCGAATAATCAAACAATGGGTGGACTGGAGAATTGGAAGACTGGATAACTTGAAACTGGAGAATTGAAGATTTGATGAACTGAAGAATTGAAAAACTGAAGAAGTAGAAAATTTAGGGACTGGATATTTGCAGAGCTGAAAATTGGAGAACTGGATGATTAAGGGACTCAATAGTCGGATAACTAGAGAATTAAAGAGCTGAGAAGTTAAAGAGCTGAGAAATTAAAGAGCTAGTTCACTGGGAATTGTAGAACTTGATTACTGAAAAACTGGAGAGTCAAAAATTGATAATTGGTGAACTGGGGATTAGATTGGATTGACATTTTGATTGATTCAATTGGGATTGGAATTTGATCACTGGATGTTAAGACTAGAAACTGGAAACTGGAATCTTGATCTAAACATCGAGAACCGGGAATCTAGAACGAAGACATACCGGATACTAGAATTAGAGTACTGAAACACTAGATTTTCGGACACTGGAACTGGGTGTTGGAATTGGAGTGTCGAAATACTGGGAACAGGAATACGAGTACTCGAAAATGGAACACTGGAATACTGGTGATAGGGATACTGGACACTAGAACTGTGATACTGGAATATTGGATACTGGAACTGGAGACTAGAATTGGCATAATGAAATACTGGAATACTGGAATTGAAACTGGATACTGGATGCTGGAACTGGAATACTGGAATTGAAACTGAATACTGAATGCTGGAACTGGAATACTAGAGTACTGGATATTGGAACTGGAATACTAGAATACTGGATACTGGAACTGGAATATTGGAATACTGGATACTGAAACTGGAACTGGAATACTGGAATTGAAACTGAATACTGGATGCTGGAACTGGAATACTAGAGTACCGGATATTGGAACTGGAATACTAGAATACTGGATACTGGATACTGGAACTGGAATATTGGAATACTGGATACTGGAACTGGAATAGTGAAATACTGGAATACTGGAATTGAAACTAGATACTGGATGCTGGAACTGGAATATTGGAATTGAAACTGAATACTGGACGCTGGAACTGGAATACTGGAATTGAAACTGAATATTGGATGCTGGAACTGGAATACTAGAGTACTGGATATTAGAACTGGAATACTAGAATACTGGATACTGGAACTGGAATTTTGGAATACTGGATACTGGAACTGGAATACTGGAATACTGGAATCGGTGAACTGGTACTGGCAAATTAGGAATTGGTAATTGATGAACTAGTAAACTGGTTTTTACACAAGTTTATTAGCATTTTGAATTGTTTACTGGGGGATGAACAAGAAAGTCTCACAAGGCTTGAAATTTCTTAGATCAAGATCTTCTTTACTGGGGATATGAATTGGGACCTCGGAATATTTGGACACTGGTATAGAGGATTCTTCTTTTGACAAGCATTCAGACAAATATTCAACTGACTGGAAGGAGATTCCGATTTTTAATGGTTCATCTTTATGAGAAACTGGCTCAACCACCATTGCATCTAAGGCTCTTCCAAGCTAAAGGTGCTTTTCTAGGGTATGATCTTCTTATGGGAATTGGTTTTTCAGATTTTTCTGCTTCTGGATTCTTCTGGAACTGACTTTGCTTAGACTGGATTTTTTTCTTAACTCCTGAAATCCTTGCATGCGGATTAACTTAGCTCTGGAACAATTGCAGGGGGTTAGCTACACCAGGCATCTTTTACCGAGACAGCTGCAGCATTTGACTAACTGGACAATGATCGACTCTACTAAAAAGGGGAAGATGGTAAAAGATACTATTGGATGAACGGGAAGTTTCTGAAAGAATGAGCTAAAACGAACAGGAATGGACTGACTGGACTGATACACAGTGATGCTCCTGACTTAGTTATCGTTTTGTTTGGTAAGTCTAGCCTTTCAAAGAGTAGTTTCTCAATTTATAAGCACTGGAAATTTTTTTATTTTTTTTAAACAGTAATGCTCTTAGAATTTGATTACCACTCCTAGGATTGCTTGGTTTCAATGCCCCCAAGTTTCTTGGATGACATTTAAGCTTGCTCGAACTTCTTTTCTCTTCTTCAATCTTGATACCGGCTGTAATCTTCTTATAATGACTCTCTTACCGTGACCAAGTCACCTCTTCAGCGTTTTTAACTTGGCGGACCATGTTAGCCTTAACTTTTGCCTGAATCGTCCTTTCGGATTCTCAACTCAGCAGGCTATCCCCTTAGCTTTTGCCTAAGCCGCCCTTTCGGGTTTTCAACTTAGCAGGAGAATGATCTTAAATTTTGCCTAAACCACCCTTTCAGGTTTTCAACCTAGCAGATCTTCAAACTCCATTCTTCTTTTTTCACTTTTTGTGTTTCGGGACCTAGATCATTAATTCTGAACACCAGAAGGACTTTATAGGTAGGATATGGCTTTTCAAAGAATGGCTTAAGGTTCAATAAAGATTTCGACCGAACCTGTGAACAGGTTGCCTACGTGTCCCAGGGTAGGAATCAGGTCGTGCGTAGTTCAGGGCGAATGTCTCTAGTTTGAAGATAAGTTGTTTGAAGGTTAATTGATTTTTCTTTTTTCTTTTCTTTCTGGAATAATTGACTTCCCTTCATTTGGAACTTGTCCCTCTTTTTTCTGAAAGGATTGATTTTTTTTTTTTTGAATCGACCGAACTCGGTTTAACTGAGCTGCCTACGTACCCCAGTGTAGGGATCAGGTCTCACGTAGTTCGGGGCGGATGCCCCTAGTTTGATGGGTTTTTAAGAAAATTTCATTCAGGCTCGAAGGGTTTGCAAACCGGTTTTCTTTTGACGTTGGGTTCTGATTTTGGGATTTATTCGGCCAAAGGAGGCCTTCCGATGTTCAGATTGAGAATCGATATAGGTTACTAGAGTCCCTCTGGTACTGATTATTTATTATTATTTTTTCTTTTCTTTTTCATGGAGTTGGACGACATTTCCCGGTAAGAGATAATGATTCTTCTTCCTTCTGGATATTAATAAGTAATTTGACCTTGAGGGTGCATACCGGTTTTTGGACATCATTTCATCCTTGAATCGGTGGCCCTTGATATTTTGATGATCGCTCTGAGATGATTGCTCTTGCACTTTTCATATTGAATTTGATGGCTTTACATTGTCACCGGTGAAACCTGTGACCGGGGCCATTGACTGGAGATATGGAAGTTGTTTCGAATCCATGTCCCTTGTATAGCATGTGACATTTACTTCATTCTTTCTTGAACCTTCTATCTGGGTCTTTCTCCTGGCATTAATGATAGCGCTTACTGGACCATCTCTTTATTCTCGAAATAGGTTTATCAATTCCTCATATTCTTCAGAGGGTAATGTATTTTCAATCGGCATTCACTGAAACAAAGTTTCAGTGCCAGTGCTTACCATTTCAATTTTCTCTTTGAGAGGCTGAGCTCGGCGCTCCTCCTCTTGTTTGAGCATATGCTGCAACTCAGAAGGAGTTTCGTCTGCATCTTCTTTCTCATTCGAGGATGGAGTATTTTTCTCTTTGTTTATTAAAGTCAGAAGCACACGTTGGAATGTACAGAGAAAGCAAGTTTCACTGAATTGAAAATGACTACATCTGATAAGACTTATCCTGAACAGACTCAGGATTTACATTATTGACTCAAAAATAAAAGTAAGAAAAGACTCAACTGGACTACAAATTTATTCAAACTTTTAGAAGATTGCACTCGATAACTGGACTCGACATCGTGACTGGACTTAATTAAAATATCAAAAGGACTAAGACTGCTACAACTGTTTGGCTTTGGAGGCTCGGCGAAAACTTAATTATCATCATAACAAGTGCCTTTTAACTTCTGGTTCTTCTCTATCACTGCAACTGAACCTGAGCTTCTCAAACCCCAAGTGTCTAAACATCATCCAGCAGCTGTACAACATGGTTTTGCATAGGATTATCAACAATATTTGGCGCTTGCTGAAATGGTAGCTGTATGGTGCATAGGCCCTTTATCTTTAGAAGACGATGGCGCCAACTTCTCGGAAAGCTGGGTCTTGATAACTAGGTTTTCGTCTTTGAGCTCTTGAAGTTGCTGGAGAATTAAGGCGAGAGTATCGGTAACGGCAATAGGTGGAAGATTATCTTGGTTTTCTGCCATTGGCGAGGATGAGGATGAGAAAGGAGGAGATGCTGGGGTTCTCAGAGAAGATGGCGGAGAGACAGATTTCCTTTCTAACCGTGAAGAAATTCGAACCCAAGGAGTAGTAGGCTTAGCTATGGTGCCAACTTCCTGTCATGGAAATAATGAACACGAGGTATATGAGCTTGACATTCATGGAGTGTTTCTTCTCAATGACTGAAAATATTATGGAGTAAGCAAGTAATTGGGACAATAAGATGAATCCTAAGGGACCAAAACATGACAATTATGACAAAATCGTATAAGGAAATGCCCCTAGTTCAAAGATCATGAGAGTGAACTCTGAAGGATTTAGCAAAATATTCTTGAAACAGGTTGCCCTTAGAGTAAGAAGAGACTAAGGGTACAAGTACGATTAGATCACCAAGGGTACAAGAATTGAAATACAATTCTTGCCAATTGAGAAAGGGAATGAAGATATAATTGAATCACACAAGAGGTGAATGATAGACACATGATCAAAAGATTAGATGAGATTACATAAGATTGCTTTCAACGGGTAGATTAGGAATGACTAATCCTATGAGATCTTTGGAAATGATGGGATTTATATCCTAAGGGAAAGTTTTTAATCTTCGTACATTTTAGCAGTGTTACCTGAAGGCATCAAACCCTAATCCTAATATAGCGGAGTGGAGAGAGGATCTCGACTCATGACTTTGTTTGTGTACCTAAGGACCATCGTAGCCATTGGAAGATGGATCACGGCCTAATCTAGACACAAATGGGTAGGATATCCTAAACTAGGCTCACACACGTGATGCACGTGTGTTCGTATACTATATGCATGTGTGGGTTAATCTAGGGGTAAGGCCAAGAGTTCCCTTAGCGCGAATCCGTGCTCAATATACTGTACCAGTGTCCGGTGTATCAGTACGTAAACAAGAGATCCGTTTACGTACCATAAAGGTACTAGGCTAAGAGTGGAATGCTTCTCGAGCACAGAGGCACCAGGTGATGAAATCCCAGTCAACCATGCTAGATAACACTCAGGGTTCCTAAAATAGGATGTGTGTGCATGTGAGATGCAAGAGTTTAGATGCAAGTGATGTAAGTGTGTGCAATAAGTTTGCGCAATCTTTGATGCCTTCAGGTTTTGTTAGATTAAGTTTGAGTATTATGTGATGAGAAAGTAAACAAACTAATCTACCAAGCATATAAGATAGAGTTTTCATGAGCCAATTAAAATAAATTCAAATGAATTATCCTTTGAAATTTTAATGAAGTTAGGTGGTCCCCCAGCAGAGTCGCCAAACTGTGGGACCCGATCCCGCGAGAGGGATGGGGCGCGAGCCGCCACGCTCTCTCTTGGTCTCTCGTACCCACGCGAATGGCATGTGCTTTTTATTATTGATTTTAATTACCCAACCAAGCAGGCAGCAACCAAGCCATAGGGTGCAACCAAACGTGCAACCCAGTACCCATAAGGGCAGGGGTAAGCCGCCGAGCCTAGTAAGGTGTGATTTAATTCACCTTTTTCGTGAACTTGGGATCACTAAGGCAATCCGAATTCCACGCAAAAGAGAGTGACAGAGTCGCCACCTAGATGAGGGAACTAGGACCCATAATTGACCAGAAATCTAGACTCGTTACCTGGTTACGAGAATGGAAGGTATGAGGAGTTACCACCACATGCACCATTCCTGCCCGATAATCGGTCTTCAATTCCAAAAGTTAACTCTTTCGAATTTCTTTTAAATGGCTCATTTAACTCTATATTAATGTGCGAACTATGTGACATGCATCCTAAGATCTAATTTCAATGTAATTCCTAAATGTGTATCTTGATTTTCTTAATTTCTTTGAATTAAATCTAAGTGAAAGTTCTCCTAAACTTCTAATTTCATGAAAAGTTCTAAGTGATTTAATTACTTTTAATTTAAGGATTAATGTACAAAACCCCACTTATGTGTGGAGCCGACTCGTGATTGGTATGCCATCAAGCATCCAAGCTGCCTACGTACCCAAGCCTCACTGGAATCAGAGTCGACGTAGTTCGATGCACCTAAGCTAAGCTACTTATGCTTAACTCATCTAGGACACCGATCTAGACTGGATTGACTGTTTCAACAGTTTTAAAAGAAGTTATTTAATTCAAGTTGAAGATTTTATTATCCTAGGACTTCATCTAAGATGCTATATGATCCTATCTAAGTGCAAGTTGTCCCGTAGACTAATGCAGGTTAACCTACGTCCTAGGTAACTAGGCTTGTCCTATGAGAAAAGAGGGTAACTAGTGTAACTAGATCTATGGCACGGTTGCTATCCATAGCAAATGCCCGTGATGAGGCTGGACTCCTAACTCTAGGACTCTCTAAAACCTAGGACACAACGTGACGTAAGTGTTCCTAAGGGGCCCTAAAGGTTCATACGATAGGAGACGGTAATCCAACGGCTCCTAAGACACGGATCGAGTTAATTTGATTTGTTGAACTTAATGATTTTCAATTTTTGAAGATTTTTTATTCCTAAACATCGAAGGAATACCAAAAGCTCTATGGTTCGCAAGTTTCGGCCTTGAATCACATCCATGGAAGGGAATTGTGCGCTCTTCCCTTGCGCAATTTAATACTTAAGTTATAGCACCTTATTGCCTGGCATATTTCTCAGGATTTCCATGGACAGTAGACCTCAGAGCCAATAACATGCTATAATTTAAATACTCAAATTGTCAAGGATCAATTACAATTGGGATACGATTATGGATGCGATCTCGGCATCTAAATTATCCTAGCATGGCCATTTTACAAGGGAAATCTAAGACTCCTAAGATTTCTGTTTCAGCGGCTTAAGGAATGAGTACGTGATAGAAATTTAAGGTTCCATGGAAGTTTTCATAATGATTTTGGTTAATTTCAATTTTTAATAGATTTTATCAAGTTCAGATCACATGAATGATTTTACAAATGAACTCATTCCAAAAAAATTCAAAATAAATTGAAATTTCTACAGTAATAAGATAGGAATGAATATAGCTTACTGGAAAACTTTCATAGATTTAAATATTAAGTTACTATTAATTTCTGATTTTTCAAAATCCAAATCAGATTATGAATTAACACAGTAACCTATATCATATCACTTTTAAATTGCTCCAAACTTTTACAAAATAAAGATATAGATGATTAAAGCTTACTGAAAAATTTGCATGAATTATCAATAAGATTAGATATTAATGTCTGATTTTTCAAAATTCAAATCAGATTATAGATTAACATAATAACCTATAGCATATCAATTTCATATCAACTTAAACTCTTACAGTATAAAGATACTCATGAGATTAGACTACTGTATGACTTTCATGAATTTTAAGGACGATTTGATGCCCATTTAAATTGACACAAAAATCAGATGAAACCAAAGAATTACTTAAAAAGCAAACCTAATGGTATCCTAAAATCAAATGAAAAATTCCAGTAGATATATAATAGATTATAGAATTTATTACCAAAATGCAAAACTTAAAACTTAAATCTCCTCCATAAAATTGGTTTTTAAATATAAGAGTTCAATTTGTGTCCTAAGCGTTAAAACCCGTTTATGAAATTAAATTGTAAAGCATTATTAAATCTTTGTAAAATTAATTAAAAATATTTCTCTAATATTCCAGTAACCAAAGTTACTGGTTTGTAAAGAAAAATTTTAAAAATATTTTAATTTAATAAGAAAAGGAATTATGGCACGTAAAACGGGGAAGCGATTAGAAAATAGTAAAAACCATATTTTTTAAAAAATATTTTTCAATGGAAACTTCCATTTATTATTAGGCTTTAATTCTGGAAAGTTTCATCAATTTTTAAAATGATTTGGTATTTATTAAAAATAGCCGAAATTTAAAATAATTAATAATCCGATTAAATAAACGCCAAAAAATATGAAAATTTTTGGGTGATCTAAAAACCTTGTAAAACTTCTGGAAACAAACTTTCACTAAGTTTGGACATGATTTGATATACTTTTGGCTCCATTCATAAAGAAATAACCCTTTTCGGGGTTATTCTTTGAAAAATAGAATGAAAAATAAAACGGCTGAACTGCGGTTGAAAATTAAGTTTCCAGTAGTTTTGTATTTTATATAAAACCCAGAAAATATCATGTTTTAAAAAGAACCATGTTTTCAAACACTTGCTTTGATAATCTAATTTAAATCCATATTGAATAAAAACAAAAGAAAACCATTTTTAAATGGAGGAAAATTAATTTTTGAGTCAAATTTTGGATTTTGAAAAATCATAATCTATATTATAACATACTGAAATTTCAAAGAAAAACTCGTTGATTTGATCCATCAAAATTAAAACCCTAGCATGCTTTTTCTACTTCACAAAGATGAGGAATCCTTACCGTTGATCGCGATCCTTGTCTCTAGGGTTGGTGATCCAAGATATACGCTTTGTCCAACCCTTTTATACGCTAAAAAAGGTAGAAAGAATACTCCAATAATTCTTGATTGTGTGATGCCTTGGAGGAGAAGAAGGAATTCAAGAATTCCTTTTGTGAAGAACACTTGATAGAGAGATCACACTTAAAGAGAGAAAAAAAATTTCTTGGGAGGAGAGAGAAAAATGACGAATTTTGATTTTTTCCCCCATCTTTTTTGGATTGTTTGCTTTGATTTTTATACAAAAAAAGTTAGGGTTAAGAGAGAAATAGTAATTTCCAATGTGAGAGCTCCCTTTTTGGCTTGTTTCCAATTTTCCCTTCTTGCTTTCTTTCTTTCTTGTTTCCAAATTGGATTTGATTCCAATCTTAATTTCTTGTCAATCAAGACATGTTATTCCCATTCCACATTGCTTATTTGGAAGAAAACCTTTTTAACCAATCATTCCTCTTTTCCTTCTTTTTATTTTTCTTTTATCAAATATGATGTCACCATTGTGACGTCATCAAGGTTGGGTGCTCAACTCATGTGGGTCAACCATGTAGGCCGCCGCCCACCATGGTAGTTGACACATATGGGTGAACCCACATGAGCTCCATCTTTGCGGGCTTTAGCCCAATGGGCCATTTCACACGGGTTTCGGGTTTTCTGTAAAAAATCAATAAAATCTTTCTAAATTCAACATTCTATATATGGACCCAACCCATTTGACATTTATGGTGCATCACTCACACATGATCGAACCATTTTTTTGTGGAAAATAAATTTTCAGACCAAAATGCCCTTACTTGACTGTTAGACATCCAAATGCGACAAAAATACCCTCAGATTGGTTCACCTCTAAAGGGAAAAAGTAAAAATGAAAAGTCTTTGTGGTCACACTTCAAAAATAGAAACTTTTAAAATTGGGTCCTTTCGATGAGCAATATTAAACAGAATCATTTGGTATCCCCTGAAAATACCCAAAATGCCCTCAACACTTAGAATTTCCAAATTAAGCGAAACTCCTGAGAAATTCTAAATTTAGCAGGTTTTCCAAAATTTAGGAAATCATTCATAATCTCTCAGACATATTTCGGGGATCAAAAGAAATACACAGGAAAAGACCAAATTACCCAGAGGTGCTAGAATTTGGCGAGACTAGGAAAAACCCTGAGAAATTCTAAAAATAGCAGATTTTCGAAAATTTATGAACGGACTCAAGATTTCTTAGACCCAACTTAGGGACCAAATATGATATGTTTGGAAATGTCTAAAATACTCCCGAAGTGTAAGACTAAGAGTAAATCTTGAGAGATCTAAATTTAGCAGGTTTTCCAAAACTTACGAAATTACTCATAATCCATCAGCCGTACCCTCGAGATGGTTTTGGACATATGAGAAATGATTGAAATATCTATAAGATGATGAAAATGTGGAAGCCCCATGAGTTTCTAAAAATAGCAGCTTTTTCAAAATTTGTAAAATCCCTCAAGATTTCTCAAATATAACTCGGGGGTCAAACGAGACACATCGGGAATGACCAAAATACCCCTGCAGTGCAAATTAGGCAAAAATGAGGGAAACCCTGAAAATTCTAAAAATAGCAGGTTTTTTCATTTGCTTGGAAACTTAAACTTTCATCTTCCAGAGGCCAAAAGAACCCCCTAGAGACCTTCAGGATCGCGAATCAACTTCAAAACTCCCATAATGAAATGAAATCTACCCTAAAATGCATGGATGCCTAATCTAATGCTGAATACGGATTCAAAACTCGATCATACTACCGAATCTTTTGCTTTTTAATGCGTAGGAAAATGGGGGTGTCTACAATGAGGTACCCCATATCTGCAAATGATATTAGCACGAATGAACTTCGCAACTGTATTCGAAGTTATGGAAGCATATGAAGCAGCTTCTATCCATTTCGTGAAATAATCAATGGCCACCAAGATGTACTCGTGTCCACTTGACGATTTAGGATAGACTTTTCCAATGATATCAATCCCCCATACCGAGAATGGTCATGGTGAGGTCATAGAGTGCAACTCTGATGGAGGCACATGAATAAGATTCGCATAGACTTGGCATTTATAACACTTCTTCACGAATGCGAAGCAATCAGCTTCCATTGTGGGCCAATAGAAACCAAGTCTTAAGATCTTCCTTGATAACATCTTACCATTCATGTGAGGGCCACAAACACCTTCATGTGTTTGTTCTATGAGCTCTGCAGCCTGATCTTCATCGACACCCAGAAGCTGTATCCTGTCAAATGACCTCCTGTACAATTTTTCACCACAAATGATGAAGTTGGCAGCGAACCTCTGAAGAGTTTTCCTCTCTTTACTAGAAGCTTCAGGCGGATGCCCCTTGCCTGAAATGAGATTTCTAATGTCTGTATACCATGATTTTTCATCTGGACATCTTGCTGATATCTCTATCGCATTCACATATGCTGGAGCCCATTGCAATCTGACAGCTAAAGGCTGAACCTCCATCGTTGCAGAAATGTCTAACATTGACGCCAGAGTAGCTAAAGTATCAGCAAAATGATTCCTTGTTCTCGACAGATGAGTAAAGGTGACGTTCCTGAACTTCTCGACTAGAGATGCAAGATAAGTGTGATATGAGATCAACCTTGCCTCTTTTATTTTCCAATCCCCATTTATTTGACAAATGATTAGGATTGAATCTCCGAACACATCTATGTCTTGAATTCGCAAAGCCAAAGCCGCCTCAAGTCCTGCGATGCATGCTTCATATTCAGCCATGTTATTGGTGCATTCGAACTACAACTTGATGGATATAGGGATGTACTCCTTCTTTGGAGATACCAAAACTGCCCCTATTCCTTGACCATGATTATTGACAGCTCCGTCAAAGTACATAAGCCACTTGGAACTCGAAGTCTCTTCTTCAATATCCATGATCTCTTCATCAGGAAAATCAGCTTTCAGAGACGCATTCTCCTCAACAGGAGCATCAGCCAGCTGTTCAGCGATAACCCGCCCCTTAATTGATTTCTGAGTGACATAAGTGATGTCAAACTCAGACAATAATAGCAACCATCTAGCTGTTCTTCCTATAAGAGCGGGTTTCTCGAACAAATACTTCAACGGATCCATCCGTGAGAGCAAAAGTATCTTATTCGACAGCAGGTAATGTCTAAGCCTTTGAGTCGCCCAAACTAATGCTAGACACGTCTTTTCCAAGATAGTGTACTTGATTTCATACTCCAGCATTCTTGCTGATGTAGTAGATGGGCTTTTCCTTCTTAGACCCTGTATCCTGCTGAGCAAGCATACAACCCATTGTTGTATCCGTGATGGACAAATACATCAACAATGGTTGACCAGGAATGACTGGGGATAGGACAGGAGGCAAGGACAAGCACTGCTTGACTTTTTCAAATGCTTCATGACATTCTTCATTCCATTTCTTGGAAGAATTCTTTTTCAATAACTTGAAGATGGGTTCATACGTCATAGTTAAATGAGATATGAATCTCCTCAAGTATTGTACTTTGCCAAGGAATCCACGAATCTGCTTTTCTGTCTTTGGTAGTTGCATTTCTTGGATAGCCTTGATCTTCTGAGGGTCCACTTCGATTCCTCTCTCGCTGACCATGAATCCAAGCAACTTCCCTGATGTGACCCCAAATACGCATTTATTTGGGTTCAAGCGAAGTTGAAACTTTCGGATTCGCTCGAAGAACTTTCTCAAAGCGATTGTATGCTCTGGCCGAGTCTTGCCCTTGACAATCATGTCATCTACATAGACCTCGGCCTCCTTATGAATCATGTCATGAAGAAGAGTAGTCGCAGCCCTCTGATAGGTGGCACTAGCATTCTTGAGACCAAATGGCATCACTCTGTAGCAATATGTCCCACACTGAGTAATAAATGCCGTCTTCATCATATCCTCATGCGCTATTTTGATTTGGTTATACCCTGAGAATCCATCCATAAAGGATAAGAGTGCATGTCCAGCGGTATTGTCAACCAGGAGATCAATGTTCGGAAGCGGAAAATCATCTTTCGGACTTGCCTTGTTCAGATCTCTGAAATCGACACACATCCTGACTTTCCCGTCCTTCTTGAGCACCGGTACAATATTTACAAGCCATTCAGGGTACTCAACTACTTCGATGAATTTCACTTCGAGTAGCTTCTTAACCTCATCATGAACTTTCAACTCCCATTCTGTTTTAAGTTTCCAGAGTTTTTGCTTCTTCGGCTTGATGCCCGGGATTAGAGGTAATTTGTGTTGGACAATGTGCTCACTCAATCCGGGCATGTCATCGTAAGACCAAGCAAAAACCTCCTTAAACTCTTTTAGCAAGGTGATTAATTCTTTGAGTTCCTCAGGAGATAAAATTTTGCCAATCCGTATCTCCTGAATTAAGGATTTGTCACCGATATTTACGGTTTCAATTTCCTCTTCAAGTGGTTTTGCTCGGCGACTCTCCTCTTGTTGAATCATGTGTTTGATTTCAGGGGGAGTTTCATCGGCTTCCTCATTAGAGGGGGTGTCTTGATTATCATTATTAGTTACTTGACCAAGTTTAGAAGTAGAATCAGTAGAAGAGACAAGTACATGAATATACACAAAAGAGTCTTTTATTTCATTAGAATGAATGATTACATCAGATGACTCACCACATCAGGCGTTACAGACTCTGAAATTGAATGAAAAGACAAGTCGACATCAGTATCGACACAATCAGAAATATGTACAGACGAAACATCAATGGAGACGTCCTCAGACTCGGACTCGACGCCACCAGGGACAGACTCGTCACCCACTCCAGGAGTAGAACCGACCTCTACAGTACATGCATCAAAAGAAAAGTTAGAAATGACAGACTCTAGGACGAACTCAGAAACTGACACAAATTTTGAAATGACTGACTCTTATGAAGGGACTGGACTATACTGAAAGACTACTTGGGGTATAACCTGTGAAGTCCAGTAATCCAGAGGTCCCTCAGTTGGGGTGATGGAGTTTCTTGGGTTAATGAAGGGTGTGTCTCCTCCAATCATCGCAATGATTGGTGCCTCAACTTGGAACAAGGAGTTAAGGAGTTCTGATTCAAAGTTCTCAACCCAATCTGAGTCTTGCTTCTCTGATTCAACTGTTTCTGCAATCTGCTCAAAGAAAAAGTTCTTCGGCAGTTCATCTGTAAAGAAAATCTCTAGACCCGACAGCTTCTTCCCAGTCTCATCATACCAAGGCTCAGAAAAACCATAAAACGGACAATCAGCCCCTTCCTTTCTGAATCTGCCATTCATAACCATGTTGAACGGTCCCATCGGAAACTCTAAACCCCGGCGGCGGCAATCAGCCCATTTCATCATGTATGCTTTCATTTCTTGGACTTCCTTTCGAGTAGGCTGATACCCTAACCCGAATAATCCATTCATCGCCTTCATTATTGGCCACTCAGTCAGGCCTTGCAGATTTCTCCCCAGACCAGCTCCTGGGACATACCCATGTCGCCGCATTATTCTTGCTATATGGACATTAGTTGAGAGCTCCAGTGAAAACCCGGTCAAGCTGACATCCTTAACATTTTCGACAACTGATTCTGCAGTTATCTGCCCAATTTCAGGCTCTGGATCTCCTCGTACTGTAATCACTCTGTTATTCCAGATGAATTTTAATTTCTGATGTAGCGTTGAAGGAATAACTCCGACCTTATGTAGCCAAGGTCGGCCCAGGAGAAGAAAGAAAGAGGTTTTGATATCGAGCACTTGGAATTCGACTTCGAAAGTCTCTCCCCCAATCTCGACTTCTGTGGCTAATGTCCCAATCACACCTCTTCTAGTGCCATCATACGCCAATATACCCTGTTCAGATGGTATGAAATCTTCTGGTCCGAACCCTAGAGTAGTAGCAGTACTTAACGGGCAAACGTTCAAAGCTGATCCATTATCTATTAAGACTTCTGGCACTCTCTTTTTGTTGCAGATTATGGTGATCCGGAGAGGGCGAGCATGGTCCCTTCCTTCTGGAGGGAGGTCCTCGTCAGTAAAAGACAGATCCCGGGAAGCTCTTGTCATGGCCACTAAACTGACCAGTTCGTCAGGAGTGATTTCAACTGACACCTGAGACGCATTCAACTCACGGAGTACTACTTGCCTATGTTTTGGCGATGCCAGTAGTAGACCCCATATGGACACATTAGCTTGCGTCTTTTTGAGTTGCTTCAGTAAATTGTCCTCCTCTTCATCTAGACTCTGTTTCTGCTTTTGGTTTTCTGTAGCTCTTGCAATTTCGGCAGGATTTTCAACCCTCAGCTCTGCCGGTTTAAAGACACGTCCACCACGTGTAACATGGCGGAGCTCATCACATGGGTCATCCAAAAGTGACAGGTCTTCCTCCTCTAATCTTAAAACATAGGGGACTTCTTCTTTGTTCTCTTCTTCTTCATATTTGAGGACATATGAACATTCTGCAGATTCTGCAAATTCCCCATTTCGAGCAGATAGTACTTAAGGCTTCTCGGTTTCTGCATCTTCATCTCCCTCTTCCCATCTCAGAACATACGGTTCCTCAGAGATTACTGCGCAGATACGGGAATAGTCTAGAACTACTTCTTCCGTAAGGATTGCATAAACATTTGGTGGAGGGGTTGCATGTGTTGGCAAAGGATTGCGAGTGATATTAGGAGCCTCAATGGTAATTTTCTTGGCCTCGATCATGTCTTAGATCTTATGCTTTAATGCCATACATCTATCAGTCAGATGTCCGACACTCTTATGATATTCACAATAATAATCCTTCCTCCAATACCTTGGGAGAGGATTCAGAATCTCTCTAGGCTCTAACAGCTCAATCTTCTTGTCCCTCAACAGTTTCTTCAATGCTACTGACAAGGAATATGGCAAATGGTCAAATCGTCTTGGCTCTTTTCTCTCTGGGCGACATTCACCAAAGTTTACCCTCCGTGCTGGCGGGGCAGTATTCACATTGTGAACTTCCTTAGGTGCTACCATAGGTCTTTTTCCTTCTCTTGAATCAGAAGGAATCCTCGATCTCAAGCCCTTGGACAACACATCTTCTATTTGGGTTCCCGTCTTGATGAGATGATTGAAATCAAGAAAGTATTGGATGGCCATGTGATGATAGTATTGTGGCGACAGATTCTTCACCACAATTTTGATTTGCTCCTCATCTGACAGACGATGAGTCATCTGTGCAGCTTTCCTTCTCCATCTGCGAATGAAGGAAGTGAAGGTTTCATTGTGGCCCTGCTTCAATGCTTTGAGATCTCTTTTGGTTACATCGATCCCCTCCTCCATGGAGAACTGTTCGACGAACCTATTGGCGATATCCTCCAAGGTTCGGATCTCTTCAAACTTCAGGCTCAAGAACCACTTCTTAGCCACTCCGATCAGGGATCGAGGAAATAAGAGAGAAACCTGCTCTGGAGATAGACCGTGCTGCTGTAAAAGCGAAAGAACTGACATTAGATGGCTCCTAGGACATTCTGTCCCGTCGTATTTATCCATGTCTGGTACTTTGAATCTAGGAGGCAGTGTGACTCCTGGATATATCATAAAATCAGCCATGTTTAGCTTTTTCGGGCCTTGGAATTTTATGTTTTCCATCTCCTGGGTCAGCCTGACCAACCTATCTGTAATCACCTTGCCCTTATCGGCTCTCTCCAGATGAGGGTGACAATTCTCTTCTGCATACTGCTCATCCTCAAAGTCATCTTCAACAGCGAACACTGCCGGTCTGTTCATCATAGGAGGTAGAGGAGGTATGACTGAAGGATGCTGGGGTGCATGCTCCTTAGAAGTAAAACTTCTATCATTTTTCAGGCAAGCAATTTCTTCATCAATGGTACCCAATTGTGCCAGGATAGCCTTCATCATCTCATTGGTGTCAAGGGTATTATTCCCATTCTTCGCCATTGGTTCAGGTGTGGGTAAAATGGGTGAAAGAGTTTCCTGAAAGTTTGAAAGGGGTAACAGCGGGGAAGTAAAAGAGGATGGTGACAAAGACTGTCGACTCAGCCTGGAATCAGATGTCTGACGGGACCAGGTTGGTTTTGAAATGAGGGTTTTCTGAGAAGCTATGATTGCTCTATATCAGAATCCTGAAATAGAAGTATAAAAACTAGATTAAAATGAATGACAAATGAGATAAGATATTCAATCAAATAATGACGAGAGAAACGTAAACACACTTTCATTAATAGAATTCAAATTGTGATTACAATGGATGAAAATATTAATCTCTGATCACAACTGGATAAGCAGACTGACAATAATGAAAAATGCAGAAATCAAGATGATAAAACATAATATAGATCCTCAAGGCTCCTCAATCCGAGCTCTCCTGCTTGCGGGCTCTTCCGATATTTCTCCACGTCGGATTTTGGATGATAAACCGAACCTCCTTTCCATATTTTTGTTTCTCCAAGCAGCCACAATGGATCAGACGAGATCAGGAGTGAGATCTTCACAAAGAGGAGGGAGTATGATTCCGGGAGGACATGGAATTCCCGTAATATGATGGAGAAATCGCATGGGTGCATAAAAAGATGATTTCTCAAGACCCATGAGGTAAACAAACGGATGTGAGTAGGTGCTAGTGAAAACTTGGAAGCATGAATGACTCACCCAACGAAACTGGCTCTCCTCTACATGCTGTAACCAATTGCGCCATTCATCAATGGACTGAGGTTGATTGGCTATTGGTTTCCATGCACGAAAATTCTTTAGGGTATACGAATTTTGGTTTTGTCGTTGAAGGACCTGAAGTTTCTCGCCAAGGCAGACATATAGCAATTTAACACATCCACAAAAATTGTCTTTGACTTCTTGGGAAGTAATAAGGTCTAATCCCAAGAAGGTCTCTGCTAACATGGTGGGTATAGGATTCCTCCCCTCATTAATCTGATCTACCACTCTTAATAAGGTCAAAGATGCAACATGGAAGTTTCTGCGAAGAAAATGACGTGCAAAGACCATAAAGATTAAAGCGCTACGTCGACAATCCTGAAAACAGGAATTGGTAGGATCAACATTTTTGGAAAAAAGCTTAATCAGGTCTTGAACTTTCATGCACTTATCGGTTAGACACGGCAGAGCATCCACAGTTTCATTTTTGAACAGTTTGCAAAACAGATCATGAGGAGATTTTATTCTTGAAGGTTTAATCCAGAGTCCCTCAGATGAGAGCTCTAGCAAGGTACACCAGTCCTCAAATATGGGACAGAGTTCAAAACGGCCAAATCGGAAGACATGAAGAACAGGATCCCAAAGTCCAGCAGCTGCTTGAAGGAACTTCCAATTTATATCTCGACTGTTCAGATGAGTGAACAAATTGATGAAATGATCAGCCATATTTCTCCGTGAATGTTCACGCGGAAGAGCTTTAATAGCATCGGTTATCCAGTTGTCCAACAAAATGTTCGCCATAATCAAACCTGACACAAAGATAGGACGGGATAATGAGGGAATGAAGATAACTTGGAATAAACAAAGAATAGAGATAAACTTAACGATCAAACATAAGAAGGATACAATTGGCGACATCGAATGTTCCACTGATGATCAAAGATGATCAGAAACTCAGAAATGAGACCGCGGTCACAAAATGACAAAAGTAGATCATAGACCGGATCTAAATCTGGAAGATGGATGTCAAAACTGTATGATCAAAGAGATAAACAATTATAGACTATGGTCATAGAGACAACAGACAAACTGTCGACCATATCTAAAGACAAAACAAGCAAAAATTTGATTAATACATACGCAACATGAATGACACAACAAAAGAATGGATAAATGAGGTTTGAATCTGAAGGATAAAAACAGGAAAAAATTTATCATCACTGGGTCAAGGAATAAATTGTAGCTATGAGTGTGACAAGTATAAGTCACTAGCCAGGTTTAGATCTGAGAGATGAATAGACATGACAGATTGATTCAAACCATGAGTCTCTACTAGAAAGTAGGTCCTGATCCTATAATCAAGAAATATATGGACAAAAATCTCAATGAATAGAGCAAAAGATAGGCCACGACCATGAGAGGGGCAAGTAAAAGCCACTGGTCAGGTCTAGATCTGCAAAACGGACTGATACAACTGATTAGATTATACAAGGAAACCTCATTAAAGAGTAGGCCCCAATCTGATAATCATTATATAGATATATACATATATATCCTAACCAGGGGCGCCAGCACTAAATTTAATCCCGCAGAGTCAAGACACTTGACTCAAGACAGACATGTGAGTACACTAGAACTGCGTTGTAGCCATATAAGGTGAGCTACAATAATCTATGGATAGGACATGGCTCCTAAATCTAGGATCCAACATGTGTAAGCAACACATGTTCGTCTTTATATGAATGCAATATATATAAGCATATGCAGATCCTAATAGGGTTTCACTAAGTCAGCAAATATATTCATATATATAATATATGTAAAATGAAAGTAAAGCTCCGGATTCAATATATCAGGTACTATGCTTATGATCTATACTTAAAATGTACAACACAAGTACGCCTAGTGTTACACATAGTATGGTTCATTGCTCATCGGCTGCTGTAAACACAAGTACGCCTAGTGTTTACGGCTGCAGCACCGGCACATAGCTTGGAAATAGATACAACAATCCCATCAGGGTAATGACATCCCATCTGGTATGTACTGTATCTATCCCATGGAGCCAATAATAATAAAATCAGTAAAAGAAAATAAAAACAAAATGATAATGTATGCTGTGCAATGTGTAAATTCCTTGTTTTAAACACCTATTTGGTGCCCATGGATTCTAAGCGATTAAACTCCCATTTATAATGATTTTAGCCCGAAATTCTTCAAAGTAAGTAACAAATGACATTTTAACAGAGTTAGGCAATGTTCCAAGAACTCCTCAGCAGAGTCGCCAGCCTGTGGACCCCGATCCGAGAGAGGCGGGGGACGAGCCCCCACGAACAGTCTCTCTCTGGATCATCCACGTGAACGGAGAGCTCTACCAAGGAACTCTCGAAAGAAGTGCCTCTCACAGCATGAGTGGCGATGAAAGGTGAGATACCTCTCGATTCGAGGACTAGCCCGGATTCGAAACGTACTTTAAACAAAGAAGAGTCGCCTTCCAAGGAAGTGGGCCCTGGATCCCATACTATGCTCTGTTGCAACGAATAACCAGAGATATAAAAAGAAGGTTCGTGCCTGGTTACGAATTTGGAAGGTCCGAAGAGCACCTCATCCGCCCAAATGCAAACACCTGGTCTCTTATGCCATTTATTATTGATTTTGAAGAGTTTTGGGCGAAAGTCATGTGAAATGGGAACATATATCTCTGAGAAGACGTCTACATAATCATGCATGTCTCAGAGATGAATAATAAACACACGCAAAAGAAATGAAATAAGTGTCACTTAAGAGTAGCTAGATTCTGAGTGACAAGCCTAAATGATGTCTAAGTTCTGGTGTGCAAACACATGCATGTTACAGCTAAAGGTATAAGATCTGTACATGAAAGTAAGAAAACACAGCAAAACATACAACACAATTTAACTCTATACACGACTCGACAAGATGAATCCTAAAACTCTAATGCAATACTTGACTTGGACCAGAATGGCCATCCATCCTGCCTGCTCTACCTATCCCGACCTCGGGAAGAATCAGAATCAACGTAGTTCGATGACCTATTCTAAACTACAATGCCTAACCATCTAGAACCGCTATCTTAGACTCGATCCACTAGACTCGACTGATTTTTAAAGCTTTTTGTATAATTGCTTAAGTTCATGTGAATTGTAATTTTTAGGACTCTCTATATGCCCTAAGTAATGCAAGTTGATTAGCCTTAAGCTAATGCAGGTGGGCCCTATATCCTATGTGTATCTAGGTTGTGCAACCTAATGAAAATCATGGGCTGACTATATGCTTTCTAGTCTAGCCATCAGTTCGACTAAATGTCTAACCGATCAACTTGAGGCCTCCTAACTCTAGGGACACTCACACGACATGACACACCATATCAATACAAACAAGACAGACTCCTAACTCTAAAACACCCAAAACGGCTAGGACAGACTCCTAACTCTAGGGGAAGATCTTTTTGAAAAAAAGGTTTTGAATAATTTTTGTATTTTTGGAGAGTTTAAAATGTTTGGCTGGACTTGGGATAAAGATCCCAAGCTGCACTACGTACCCTATGGAAAGGGATCGAGCCAACGTAGTTCGGAAAGAATTTCCTAACTATTCCTAATGACTCAAGATTTTTGAGATTTTTGCTTTTTCAGATGTTTTTGATATTTTTGACACAAGATGACAGAATCCTATCATCATAAGGGTAGGACAGACTCCTGATATCCCGCAAAGGTTGGACAGCATCCTATGCTTTGCGGGGGAATTGAACAGAATCACGAATCTGCAAGGGTTGGACAACATCCTAAACCTTGCAAGATTGGATAAAATCACATGACTTGATGAGAGGTTGTACAGAATCCTAATCCCTATGATGATAGGACAGACTCTTGAAATACTGAAGAACTGACTCCTATGCTAAAGACTGACTCATATACGAAAGGACTGACTCCTAGTGTACAACCCTAAGAGGGGAGTGTTAATGAGACTAAGCTAGTCTCCTAAAAGAAGAGGAGATAAAGAAGGGTGTTAGTGAGACTGGGCAAGTCTCCTAAACATCGAGGTGGGCTCCAATTAACCTTATCATTGCCCTTGCAATGATAAAGTGAATTAGGGGTACTGTCAGACCAAATTGGTCTTCAACTAGCAGAGGTACAACTTGTGAGATTAAAGGTAGTCTCCTAAGAGGGTGATTTTCTAAAGGGACAATGCTTGTCTAAAAAAGGTTTGACTCTTCTATTGAGACATAGCTTGTCTCCTACGAGGATGGACTCTAACCAAGGCTTGTCTCCAAGGGAGGTATGCCTTACGAGACATAGTGTGTCTCCTAGTGGGGTTCTGGTTTCTAAGTTCTTATCTAAAAGATTGAGTTAGTCTTATAACCAAAAGAGGGGAGCGCTATCCGGACTGCAAATCCCCTAAGGATGGGCTTGGGCTAATGCCTTCATCACCCCTTAGCAATAAATGAAGAGAGCTACTATCTTAAGGTAAGCATCTAAAGTCTACTAAGATAAAATCTAAAAGATGAAAGAAGAAAGAAGGGCTACTATAAATATCATCCTAAAACAACTACACTTAAGTCACTTACCCCCCCCTCTTTATGTGCGGCAATATTAGGTAGTTAAGACAAGCTATGTATGACATTTTATAGCCATTAAAATGCGAACATTTATGTCATGAGCTAGCAACAACAACATATGCTTTGTATTTAATTAAAAAAATTTGAAAGTGATCTTCTGAAAAAAAAACACGCTAGAATACCTTGGTAATTTGAGCCATAGAGACTGTCTTACATGCCAAATATGACAAGCTACGACCCCTATTGGAAAGTATCAACTAAAGACTGTGAAATTTATCTCAATTTTACTCACAGTTAGTAATAAAGCTGCTGAAAAAGAGCTCATTCAGGTGAGGTTCTAAAACACATTCGAAAATTTCTTTTTAGTATCCATATAATAACTCTTTTTGCACCATCATGTAGAGAATATTACTGTGTCATGCTCTCAGACATTGTTTTACTTAGAGTCCCACAAAAAAAAAATCGAATATACTATCTATATCAACTTAAATCACGATCCATTTGAATAATTACACCAACTATTTCATTCCCTTTCACTACGAAGCATGAGAATTTGTTTACATTATGAATATTAACTCATTGTGTACTCAAGGAAAACTAATCAAATCCAAGCAATTATTGAGACATGAGTGAATAGGGTAATGAGGTATGTGTAATTATCATGAAACAATTGGAACCAATGAATTAAGTGACAAGGCATGAAATGGAAGGATAAACACCCATTCTAATATGAAAACCATGCTGAACTAAGGCAATATTCAGGCATGATATTATCAATATTAATGACCTAGAACACTAATATGCATACAACCCCGTTCCAACCATCAAGCATCACTAACCTAGTTCTCCATCCCTTAGTATCTACAAGTGTCACTATCATATAAGGCCTAAGTCATTTCATTTCATTAAAATCAGTTGATGTAAAGACTGTTAGGATGTCATTACAGCTCCCAAAAAGTTACCACAAGCCAACAAGAATTTTAAACATATGCTTCTCCAAATAAGGTTAAGCAAATTATTCTATCTTGACTTTCTTAAAAATAATCAATACTACTACATTTCAACAATTATTTATTCAGCCTGCCTTTTATCACAATAATTACTAGTAGCTGGTGCAATCTAGGAAGGAATATAAAATAAGCAAACTAATTTTATGTAATTCACAAAACATGGTAAGGTTGATTAAAACTAAGTTAATAACAAGACATAATGAGGTCACAATATGGAAAATTAGCCTCACTCTTCTCTAACAGCTACAACCTCCTTCCTTAAACCAAGAATATATTATATTACTACAGATTTCATGCACTTCATAAATATACTGAGCCATTTCTAAGCATACTTAAACAGACATACCATGTTCCCTCGAATGATTTTGAGAGTACGAATTAAAACAGCACAATTGACATATCTCAGTCACATTAAACTGATCATGATACTTTTCCTCTCGAAATTAGGAAGAATGAATAAAAGGCCTAAATGTATAAGAATTTATCACCCAGCTATCCCCTGTTCTAGACACAATGCAATGGTCCAAAATCTATAAAATATCACACCATGGAAAGAAAACATATCTACATCTCATTCTATGATCATCAACAAGGAGATTTTGTAAACTGCTCATCAGTTCTGTTAGGTAGCATGCCTTAATACAATCCCACTACACCTTGTGCTTTGTATAAAATCAATTGAAACACTCAAACAGTTTGAGAAAACACACAGTACAAGGCACATATTCACACACAAATGAGACATGGCTTTAAAGTAAAGCTTTGACTTATAAGCTTTAAAGCATAAAGTTCAGAATCAATTTCCTGTAAAGCATAAAGTTCAGAATAAATTCCTGTTTTCCTCATATAATTCTTAACAATTGGATATAAAACTGAACTAAGTTCTATCATCATTAATCAACAGGAAAGTGAAATAAATCATATGGTGACAAAACTTCCAAAACAAGATCAAAATGCTACATAGAAGACAAAAATTGAAAACAGAAATGAGAACAAAAGACATACCTTCTCGCTGGATTTTATAAAAAAGAAACAAACGGATCTTTATTCTTCGATTTTATAGCAACTTGATTATCCTCCTTTACAGAGATTTCGAATGATCCGATCAAAACAAGATGAAACTACCTGATATAAACCTTAATCTCAAGCTTAAAACTATGAATCCATGGCTTAGAACTTTGAATTAGGGTTTGAGGTTATGGATCTGAAATTTATAGTCTAATAACAGCGAGAAAATCAGCAAGAGAGGAAAAAAAATACTAAGAAACGAATTGGCCAGAGCTACTGGCTAGAATCCAGAAGAAATTCGTGTGAGAAGATAGGAAAATCAAAGGATTTTTGGCCGGAGAAAATGAATTATGGGATTAGGGTTTAAGATCTGAAATTAGAGTTTCTGTAATGAGATTTGGAGAGAATAGCAAAGATCTAAGGTTTCCTAGTTGAAAAAGATGAAGAACAAGAGTTAATGGCTGAAGGATAACCGGAATTTGACCGCAGATTGGCCGGAGAATGGCCGGAGATGATGGCAGATCTACTTTCTCTCTCTTTCTCTCTCTAAAAAATGAAAAAAATGAAAATTCTTTTTCTTTCCTTAGAAAATGAACTTAAGTTCATATTTATAGGCTGAAAGGGGTACTGATATCGGCACTCCAAAAAATGATGGGCGCGCGGTTGCGCGAATTTTGATAGGCGCACGACACAATCGTGTCCTACTCGGATTTGAATCGCACCGTTCCAGGATAAATTCGCCCCTCCTTCAGGATAAATTCACACCCCTTTTCTGGTTTACACTATGGTTCCCACTCGGCTCGTTCGCTAGGCAAACGTGCTCGGATTTCACGAAATTTTGCAGGGACCTTGGTGGGACCCTAAGCTAGCTTGGGGTGAAATTTGGGACCCTAGTTGATTGATTTGGTTGGGTTTTGCCCAAACAAGAGAGATTTAGGGCACGGTCAAAATGAGGTGTCCACAGGACCTGGTCAAGAAGTGCGAGAGATGCCAAAAGTTCTCTCCCACCATCCACCAACCTGCTGTATCCATGGCCCCGATCATCAACCCACTCCCTTTCGCAGTAGGGGGATGGACATCTTGGGCCCCTTTCCACCAGCCTCCAAAAGACGCTCGTTAGTCGTAGTGGCCATTGACTATTTTACCAAGTGGGTGGAGGCCGAACCTCTAGCTCAGATCACAGAGCAAAACGTGCAGACCTTCTTCTGGAAGTCGGTCGTTTGCAGATTCGGGATACCCGCGTCTTGATAACGGACAACGGCAGACAGTTCGACTGCCGAAACTTTCGAAAATTCTGCTCTGACTTGAAGATCGAACAGAGATTTACTTCAATGGCGCACCCTTAGACGAATGGACAGACCGAAGTAACGAACAGAATCCTGCTTTAGGGGATCAAAAAGAGGCTGGACGAAAAGGCCGGCCGATGGGCAGATGAACTTTATCATATCCTATGGGCGTATCGTACCACCCCGCGCACATCAACGGGGGAATCACCATTCAACTTGTCCTTTGGGACGGAGGCCGTAATACCCGTCGATGCGGGCGCCCCATCTCCCAGAGTCACCAACTTCAACGAACAGCTCAATGGAGATAGGCTCCGCGCAAATCTCGACTTGCTGGAAGAAGCCCGGGAAGAGTCCCGAATCAGGGTCGCCGCCTACAAGCAGAAAGTATCCAACTATCATGATTTGAAGATACGCCCCAGAGAATTCCGAGCAGGGGATCTAGTCTTAAGGAAAGCTGCTATCTCCCAACCGAAGAAGGTCGGAAAACTCTCCCCGACCTGGGAGGGGCCGTACCGAGTGAGAGAGGTGATTCGCTCGGGGAGTTATAAGCTGGAAACGCTTGGGGAGCACCTACTACCCCATGCCTGGAATTCAAAGAACCTCCGAAAATACTATCAACAGACGGCCACTTGGCACAAAAGCGAATGCCGTTGTAAGCGCTCAAATATGAATGATAAAGAGGATACTGTTTCTTTGTAAATCTCCGAGCAAACTTACTTGGAAACCCAGCTCACTAAAACTTGGGTACTTGCTGCTTGGTTTGCCCCAGCCTGCCTCCACGAAGACCGGGAGCGCACTCCTAGTCAGGAACGGGCTCGGACAGAAAAACCAAACCTACTTGGAAACCCAGTTCACTAAAACTTGGGTACTTGCTGCGTGGTTCGCCCCAGCCCGCCTCCACGAAGACCGGGAGCGCACTCCTGGTCAGGAACGGGCCCGGATAGAAAAACCAAACCTACTTGGAAACCCAGTTCACTAAAACTTGGATACTTGCTGCGTGGTTCGCCCCAGCCCGCCTCCACGAAGACCGGGGTGCACTCCTGGTTAGGAACGGGCCCGGACAGAAAAACCAAACCTACTTGGAAACCCAGTTCACTAAAACTTGGGTACTCGCTGCTTGGTTCGCCCCAGCCCACCTCCACGAAGACCGGGAGCACACTCCTGGTCAAGAACGGGCCCGGATAGAAAAACCAAACCTACTTGGAAACCCAGTTCACTAAAACTTGGGTACTCGCTGCTTGGTTCGCCCCAGCCCGCCTCCACGAAGACCGGGAGCGCACTCCTGGTCAGGAATGGGCCCGGACAGAAAAACCAAACCTACTTGGAAACCCAGTTCACTAAAACTTGGGTACTCGCTGCTTGGTTCGCCTCGGCTCGTCTCCACGAAGACCGGGAGCGCACTCCTGGTCAGGAACGGGCTCGGACAGAAAAAACCAAATCTACCAGGAAATCCAGTTCCCTAAAACTTGGGTAATAGGTGCTTAGTTCACCTCGGTTCGCCTCTACAAAGACCCGGGTCAATTAAAGCTTAAATGTCTGCCTGGAGTATTCTTGGCCCACATTGTTAGAATCAAGCAGTATTAGCCAGAGGCAGACATAAGTGGACAGCGAAATGTAACTTCTATTCATGAAAAAGTTGGGCCTCGAAGGGCTATTACAAAAAGTATGGCCTCCAATGGCCATTACAAAAAGAATCAGGAAGTCGTGCCCAAGAGGAGAAAATGTGGAGCTCAAGACACCCCGTGACCGCCACCCCGTGATGGATGTGCCCCCGAGACCTCTACGGCAGCGGTAGTGCCCTGCTCGTCGTCACCAACCACCAACGGATTGGGGAGGACAAGGCCCGTCAAGATGACAGCCGGGTTGGATCCCTTGACCTGCTCAGGGCAATCAAAGAATCCCAGCTTGTAGGATTCACTGGACAAACTAATAAGTTCGTCCTCTTTCTTCTGCACGGCCTCCTCGACGACCGCTGTCTGCCTCTCCCGGGCTCTTTCCCTCTGTGCATTAAGGGCTTCGGCGGCCTTCTGCTTCTGGGCGGCCATATCATCTTTGAGCCGCTGTACCTCCGTGTCCCTCTCCCCGATGGACCTTTGGAGCTCGGCTGCCTCCTGCATCAGTTGGCCCCTCTCCTCCTCGGACTTAGTGATTGCCTCAGAAAACTTCCGGCTCTTCTCCCGAAAGTCATTATAAACAGTCCGATCTGCAGGCGAGCGCAAATAAATGATTACCGAGCGTTAAAAATAATAATAAAAAAATAAAATAAAAAATAAAAAAATACCTGATAGAGTGAAGAGAAGATGGCCTCGTCGGCCGCAGCTGGAGGTTCGTCTAGAAGCTGGAGCTTGTCCCTATTCAGGAGACCCTTGGTGACGATCTCCATGGCTACACGGCTCTCTCCCAGGCCGGTGTCGCTCTTCTGAACGGCCTAGTTGGGCCGAAAAACATTATCCCCAGACTTCGCCTGGTGGGGTGCGGACTCCGGTGGATGCTCCCCCCGACTTAGAAGACCCCGCTCATCGGTCGTAAGCACCGACCAGCTTCACTGAAGGCTTGCCCTTGGGGGGCGGTGCGTCCTGGGTCGGAGCAGGACTCGAGATCTCTGGGGCTTTCCTTTTCTGGCCTTGCTGGGCCCTGACAAAGGCTCCTTGCCTCACCTTCTCCAACTTGGACTGCGTCTGCATCTCTGAAAGTCAACATGGACGAACAAAACCGGTCAGGAGCAAAAAGGAGGAAAAAGAGTTTAAAAGCAAGACTAGCCACATACGTGCCGGGGTCGCAGTACTAATGCCAAGCCCGACCAGAACCTCTTCCCTAGAGAATTCCGCACAATGAATAAGGCCCTCCCGGTGCAGCTCCTCACAGACTAGGGCGAACGTTCCCATATCCTCGCCCTCAAGGAACGGCTTGCGGCTCAGCGCAAGTGTGTCTGGGGTGTCCCATTTTAGAGGAACCGGCCAGGGCTCAGTGGGCTCCCTGCCCTCGACATAGAAGAACCTGTTCTTCCATAGATGTATGGAGGATGGAATACCAGTGATCATTTTCACCTCAGAGCACTGGCTAATGTAAATCCAACCCCCGTCCTTATGCCTCTTCAGGTGCGCACACATGTGGAACAACGGCACAGACAAACTTTTTTGAAGCCGGCCCTAGACAAGGTATATAAACGCGATCAGTGTCCTCCATGAGTTCGGCGCGACAGTGATCATTTTCACCTCAGGGCGCTGGCTAATGTAAATCCAACCCCCGTCCTTACGCCTCTTCAGGTGCGCACACATGCGGAACAACGGCACAGACAAACTTTTTTGAAGTCGGCCCTAGACAAGGTATATAAACCCGATCAGTGTCCTCCATGAGTTCGGCGCGACCTGAGCCCGAGCCAGCCCGTAATATTGAAGGATCGGGACGAAGAATGGGTGCAGAGGGAACCTGAGCCCGGCCCTTAACGACTCGTCGTATATACAGACGTCGGAGCTGTCGTTGCAAGTCGTATCTCCCTCAATCGCGGCCCTCAGCCCAAACCTTTGGGGAATACAGTACCTATCCCTAATGTCCCTCAGCCTGGACTCATCAAGGATATTCTCCTCGTAAAGAGCATGAACGTTGTATTGGGGATTGGCGTCCATCCGGGCCCTAGCTACGACCTCAACGGGCCGG
The DNA here is from genome assembly GCF_043159265.1 of Tasmannia lanceolata. Lineage (NCBI taxonomy): Eukaryota > Viridiplantae > Streptophyta > Magnoliopsida > Canellales > Winteraceae > Tasmannia > Tasmannia lanceolata. The sequence goes on along the minus strand of NW_027518684.1, from coordinate 25,802,187 downwards.
CCCGGGAGGAATGTTGTGGACACCTCAGCGGCGTCGCTACCAACGCTCGCCTCTACTCGGAAGTAACTATCCGTTGGGGGCGGAGTATTATTCAAATCCAAAATCACCTCGTCCCCACTATCTATGACCTCTACGCTAACGTCAGGACTCGCCATATAGGGGCCGGGAATCCTGGTTGGAATAGTTTGAGTCATCTCCGACGAGCTAGATGCTGAACTACTAGAGGACCCGGACTCCCCTGAATCAGACCTAGAACCAGACTCAGAACTTGAAGCACTACTGGACATAAAGAACGCGGAAATAAATCAAATAGATACACTAAAAGAAGGATTACCGGCCTGAAGAGAAAGGCTCCTAACTCGCGGACGACCACAACCCCAGGCTATCAGAGCCGAACAGGCAGAGCAAGAAAAAGAAAAGAAAAGAAAGGGAGAGAGCAAGTGAGAAAGTGAAATATGAAAAGTGAAAACCTCCTTTTTATAGACCTTGGCTTAAGGCGGTTCGCATTAATAAAAGGCACGCGCTTCGAGGGCCCTTACATGGTGCCACGTGTTCCTCATTAATGAAGGGCTCATGCCCAGAGGCGGAAAACGCGCGTGCAATACACAGGCGGAAAACAAACGGTTATTTAAAACTGCTTGAGCGCGGGATACCTTCGGAGTAATTGTATCCGGTCCAAACCGTACACAAAAATCTGCCCGGCCCAAGCCGGAGAGAATATGACGCATTCGCTAAACGACAAAAAATCTGCCCGGCCCAAACCGGACAGAATATGACGCATTCGCTAAACGACAAAAATCTGTCTGGCCCAAGCCGGACAAAATATGATGCATTCGCTAAACGACAAAAATCGGCCCGGCCCAAGCCGGACAAAATATGACGCATTCGCTAAAAGACAAAAATCGGCCCGGCCCAAGCCGAACAGAATATGACGCATCCGCTAGACGACAAAAATCAGTCCGGCCCAAGCCGGACATGACTTGGCTGAACAGATTCCCCAGGCCGAACAGAAGGCTTAGCCGGATAGATTTCACTCCAAGTTTCTGCCCACCCCAGGCCACCTAGAAGGCTTAGCGGGGCAGATTTCCCAGACCGGATATACGGCTTAGCCGGACATATTCCCCAGACCGGACAGACGGGTTTGCCGGACAGATTTCCCAGGCCGGACAAACGGCTTAGCCGGAAAGATTTTCCGGGCAGATTTCCCAGGCCGGACATACGGCTTAGCCGGATAGACGGCTTAGCTGGACAGATTTTCCGGGCAGATTTCCCAGGCCAGATAGACGGCTTAGCCGGACATATTTTCCGGACAGATTCCCCAGGCCGGACAGGTTTTCCATCGAGCCGCCCCGAACATCGGCTCGTTATACCGTTCAGGAATATAACTCATCGCACTTCCCTAGATCACTACAATGACTTGGAGAACTGGGGGGCAACTGATGGGGTATGAAAAACAACAACTAATTACCTGTCGACACGTGGCCTCAGAAGGGCCCACCACAAATCCAATATCGGCCCAGGGGCAATCCGGTAATTACCTAAGAGTAAGTAAGCCTAAACCCACAAAAGGGCCGACACCTGTCCTGGGGTAGGTAATCCAACCACCCCAGGTCTCCCTCTATAAAAGGCCTCTCAAGGCTCAAAGCAAGGGGAATAACTTCTAAGCTACCACTCCTTAAAATTTGGCTCTGCACTCCTGCTCATACTGATTTGAGTGTCGACGGGCCCGTCCGGAGCAACGACTCCGGGTTGGTCTTCTAACCTCATTTGCTCTTGTGCAGGACTCAATCTCATTCACTTCCGCTCCTCGGGTCCTCAAGCTCAGCTCTTACGTCACTGCCATATCTGTTACCGATTTTAGGCCTAACAACCGGCATAATCACAATCACCTATTGCTTGAATAGAAAATTTTTAATCACAGGAACAAATTTTCTCAACTAACAATAAAAATTTATTCATCAAAATAAGAGTCTAACATCAAGCAATTAAGTGTACGAAAACAAGAAATTCATTAACAAACTTCAATGCTTCATCTACACCTAAAGACAAGAAAACTTAGCCACTCATGGTGCTATTCAACACGACGTAGCAAAGACGATGATAATGATCTTCCATGAGATGTGGTGCGCAGGAACCAGTCCCGTCGGAAGTTGGAATTGGATGGCGAAATGGGGAGAGGGCTGTTGGGTGTCCGGATCTTTTGAGAAGATGGCGGAGGTAAGAGGGCAGCTACCATTATGGGAGAAAAATGAGAGGATTGATGTGAATGAGAATAGGGTTGCTGGTCTTGCAATGGGCCGAAGGAGGAATTTTTTATGGTTTATTATGGTAGGGAAGAGAAAACAATGAGGCCAGGTGCTGGTGGATTTTTTTGTGCCTTTGAAGAGCAATAGCAAGCAAAGATTTGATGAATTGTTGGGTGTGAAATGGCGGCCACCAAGTAGGTTCGGTGATGGGGCATGGGGTTTTTTTTTTTTGTTCTCCTCTCCAAAACGTGTTGCCCTCCTTCATTCCATCGGATGAATTATTTCTTATTCAAGGTATCCCTCAAAGAGTCCCAACAAGCTTGCTTTCATAGTAGCATCCCTCCTTTTAGATAATCCCAACCGTCAATCTAACCTCTCCTTGCAGCCCCTTGCAAAAACGTCCAAATCTCTCCCTCTCCATCGGATGAAATTTGGTTCAAGTTATCTCTTTGAGAGTCCCCAACAAATAGCCCTTTCCATGGATAATCCTAACCATTCATCTTGTTGACCTTAATGTAAATAGGTTGCTCCAAATTTAATACTATCTTTTTATCCGAACTATCCAATTTTGTTGAATCACTATGTACAGGTTGTGCCCACAAATTATTTCTATAAGACGATCCAAACCATCCATTTCTCCATTGGTTCTCTTGAAGTGTACTATTTTTCAAAAAGCACTATAAGATCACTCCATAAGATGATCTAACCGTCCAATTGATGGGCTGCGGTACAAATGATTTGCGCCTCCTAAATCATTTTCATAAGTTGATCCGAGCCGTCCAACTGATGGTCCACAACATAAATTGGGTGTGCCCCGCTTTAAGATGCCTTTAAACCTTTGATTTTTTCACCTCAATGTCGCAGATGAGACCCTTGTTTGGCACGGAACCTAGATCCTGCAATTAAAAGAAATAACAAAGTAAGTCACATTAATCACAAATATTTAATTAAGGAAAAATTGTTAGAAAAATGCAAAGTTTTCATTATATTGTGAAAAAAGGGTAGTCATTTCAAATTTATAGAAAATGGGCTGCCAAGGTACGAAAATAGGCCTTTAGGACAAATATACCCCTTGGTTTTTCCCACCAACTTTATAAGCTCGTTTCCCTAAGCTATTAGACCTACCACCTTCTCTTTTTCTTTCTTCTTCCCCAACCAACTTCCAACGTGAAAAACAACCATTGTTGGATACCTTGGTAGCTCATCCAACGTGAATAACAGCCATAGTCTTTTGGAAAAAAAACACCATTACTTGTTTCTTCTTGGTTGATAAACATAGCTCCAAGTATGGCCATTCTCCTCTACTTGTGTATAGAGAGAAGCCTGATTGGACATCGTATGTATACTTGGACTCTTGGAACTATTAGTTAGGCTTCAGAACCACAATTTAGTGGCTCCTCGGAGGTTAAATAGTGGTTTCATGACTGTAAATTATGGTTCTCAAGTGGTTGGTACATTGTAATACTACTTTATTGGTTGTGAAAGGGATCATGACTGTATCATTAGTGTTTGGAACATATTGGAACCATTACGTAGGCCTTGGAACCACAATTTAGTGGCTTCGAGAGGTTATATAGTGGTTCCAAGACTCAAAATTGTAGTTCCAAGAGTCCAACTAGTGTTTGGTATATTATTACAGTATTTTAGTGGTTTTAAAAGTCATCATAGACGTATCATTGGTGCTTAAAACCTATTGGAACCATTACTTAGGCCTCGGAAACACAATTTAGTGGTTTGAAGACATTTTTTACCGCTGAACATGTGGTTCCCTAGTGGTTCCGGGGTATAAAATGTGGTTCTGTAGTGGTTCTGAGGTATAAAATGTGGTTCCCTAGTGGTTCTAGGGTATAAAATGTGGTTCCTTAGTGATTCAGGGGTATAAAATGTTGTTCCCTAGTGGTTTCGGAGTATAAAATGTGGTTCCCTAGTGGTTCCAGGGTAGAAAATGTGGTTCCGTAGTGGTTCTGAGGTATAAAATGTGGCTCCCTAGTGGTTCCGGGGTATAAAATGTAGAAAATGTGGTTCCGTAGTGGTTCTAGTGTAGAAAATGTGGTTCCCTAGTGGTTCCGGGCTATAAAATGTGGTTCCCTAGTGGTTCCAAGGTATAAAATGTGGCTCCCTAGTGGTTCAAGGGTATAAATGGTGGTTCCCTAGTGGTTCTGGGGTATAAAATGTGGCCCAAAGTGGTTCCGGGGTATAAAATGTGATTCCCTAGTGGTTCCAAGGTATAAAATATGGTTCTGTAGTGGTTTCGTGGTAGAAAATGTGGTTCCCTAGTGGTTCCGGGGTGAAAATTGTGGTTCCCTAATGGTTTCGAGCTATAAAATGTGGTTCCGTAATGGTTCCGTGGTAGAAAATGTGGTTCCGTAGTGGTTTCGACTTATAAAATGTGGTTCCCTAGTGGTTCCGGGGTACAAAATATGGTTCCCTAGTGGTTCCTCGGTATAAAATGTGGTTCCCTAGTGGTTCTGGGGTATAAAATGTGGTTCCCTAGTGGTTCCGAGGTATAGAATGTTGTTCCCGAGTGGTTCCGGTGTATAGAATGTGGTTCCGTAGTGGTTCCGAGGTATAAAATGTGGTTCCGTAGTGGTTCCGGGGTATAAAATTTTGTTCTGTAGTGGTTCCGGGGTAGAAAATGTGGTTCCCTAGTGGTTCTGAGGTCAAACTTGTGGTTCCCTAATGGTTCCGAGCTATAAAATGTGGTTCCCTAATGGTTCCTTGGTAGAAAATGTGGTTCCGTAGTGGTTTGGACTTATAAAATGTGGTTCCCTAGTGGTTCCGAGATAAAAAATGTGGTTCCCTAGTGGTTCCGAGGTATAAAATGTGGTTCCTAATGGTTCCGGGAATGAAAATGTGGTTCCCTAGTGGTTCCGGGGTGGAAATTGTGGTTCCCTAGTGGTTCCGAGCTATAAAATGTGGTTCCCTAGGGGTTCCGTGGTATAAAATGTGGTTCCGTAGTGGTTCCGGGGTATAAAATGTGGTTCCCTAGTGGTTTCGACTTTTAAAATGTGGTTCCCGAGTGGTTCCGGGGTAGAAAATATGGTTCCCTAGTGGTTCCGAGGTATAAAATGTGGTTCCCTCGTGGTTCCGGGATATAAAATGTGGTTCCCTAGTGGTTCCGAGGTATAGAATGTTGTTCCCAAGTGGTTCCAGTGTATAGAATGTGGTTCCGTAGTGGTTCCGGGGTAGAAAATGTGGTTTCCTAGTGGTTTCGGGGTCAAAATTGTGGTTCCCTAATGGTTCCGAGCTATAAAATGTGGTTTCCTAATGGTTCCTTTTGCTAGAAAATGTGGTTCAGTAGTGGTTTGGACTTATAAAATGTGGTTCCCTAGTGGTTCCGGGATAAAAAATGTGGTTCCCTAGTGGTTCTGAGGTATCAAATGTGGTTCCTTAATGGTTCCGGGGTTGAAAATGTGGTTCCCTAGTGGTTCTGAGGGTTCAAATGTGGTTCCCTAATGGTTCCGGGGTTGAAAATGTGGTTCCGTAGTGGTTCCGGGGTATAAAATGTGGTTCCGTAGTGGTTCCGGGGTATAAAATGTGGTTCCCTAGTGGTTCCAGGGTATAAAATGTGGTTCCCTAGTTCTTCCGGGGTATAAAATGTGATTCCATAGTGGTTCCAGGGTGTAAATAGGGTTCCCTAGTGGTTCCGATGTATAAATGGTGGTTCCATAGTGGATCCGGGGTATAAAATGTGGTTCCCTAGTGGTTCCGAGGTATAAAATGTGGTTCCAAGAGTGTAAATAGTACTTCCAATAGTTTAAAATATAGTTCCAAGAGTGTAAATAGGGGTTCATGCTTTGTAAAAGTGGTGTAATACACTGGGAACCATAATTTAGTGGTTTGAAGAGTGTAAGTATTGGTTCCAAGAGTGTAAATTATGGTTCCAAGAGTGTAAATAGACTTTCATGCACTTTATAAGTGCTTCAAAGAGTGTAAATTATGGTTCGAAGAGAGTAAATAGGGGTTCATGCTTTGTAAAAGTGGTTTAATACATTGGGAACCATTATTTAGACCTTGGAACCACAACTTAGTGGTTCCAAGAGTATAAGTAGTGGTTCCAAGAGTGTAAATAGACTTTCATGCACTTTATAAGTGATCATGAGTGTATTGATAGTGATTAAGGTACTCATACTCAGTATGTATATAATCGGACCATTATGAACACCTTAGAACCATAATTTAGTGGTTCCAAAAGTGTAATAGTATTGTTTTCGTCCAAAAGTGATCATAAGTGTACTAATAATGGTTCTTATCGAAACAGGGTGTGCAAAAATGGTGAAAAATGGCTTCTTTTATGTTACACGTTGATGGGTACTTGAAGGATGAAGTATCATTCCAATATATTGGCGGGACGAAAATGTGTTTAACTGTGAATCGCCATATAAAATTTTTGGAATTTCAGTCTCTAATTCACGAAAGGATTGGGACCATAGGAATCAGCTTGTCATTATTTATAAAATGTTGATATGTCATGGATCCATATCAAATCTTGTTATACGACATTCGAAATGATGATGAGCTAGGTATGGTGATGATGCTTTTTTAGAATAGCCTCTTTAATTCTATCAGCCTGTACATAACTAAAGAGTACAGAGTTGGAGAAATTATATCTGCACCCATCCCCATGAAGAGGTAAAATATTAACTCAGCTGGACTTTGGCATTCTTTAAATTCTCATTCCATTAGAATATTATCTTATGTGTAAATTTTCATTGCTCAGAAATGTAGTTGATATAAATGAACATTATGAAGCTTCTTCTCTAATCGAACCTGCTTTGAGTCCCAAAAATAATTCCGTTCGTGCAGTGTCAGCAACACCTATTCCATCTGAAGCTCCCAGCAAACGAATACGACATGGCGAAGGACATACCAACCATAGGTACTATCCGTGTATGAAATTGTGATTCCATTGATGAAATTGTCATTCCATTATTGTTAGTCTAATGTTGATCGGGTCGGCAGATATTCAGTAGACTTGGATGAAGATTATGATGATCCAATTTTTAATGAGACAGAGGAAGATACAACTGAATATAAGACCACTTCCATGTAATAAATTATAGAAATTATATTTAGTTGGGAGGTTATATTTTTGTCTCATTGAATTTCATTCTAACCTAGTCCTTACCATACAGGCACGATGCACGGTTCAGTAGGGATTTTCATAGTGATATGCATGTTAATGATGCCATTTGTGAGGATGGTGATGAGGACTTTGATGAGGACAATGAGGACTTTGATGAGGACGATGACGGCCAAGGTGTAGAGCAGGATGGTGTAGATGATCAGGATAGTGTATATAACATTATCGGAGACCAGGATGGTGTACATAACATTATCGGCGACCCGTTCGGTAATACGTATACAAGGGAGCCGATGGAAGTAGATGAAATGGTTGTGGATGAATTAAATGTGGAGAGAATAGGACTTGAGGAGTTGAAGGTGGGGGGAATCTTCCCGAATTTAAAAGTATTTAAGAACAGAGTTAGAGAGTATGCAATTGATAGGCGTTTTGTATTCGTCCCAGTAGACTCAAAACCTACAAAGTATGCAGTTAGATGCAAGAATGGAAGTTGTCCTTTCAGAATCAGTGGGACAAATTACCTGGATTGTGTTAGGGTGAACAGGTTTGTGCCAGAGCATACATGCTCAAGTACGAGGAGTGGTAATGATCATCCCCTTGCCACAGCATCTTGGACAGCTGAAACCTGCCTAGGGTTATTTCCCCGTCCAGGAGACGTGACACCTAGTTTGATAAGAGCATACGTCAAGGATAAGTGGAGTATAACCTTAAGCTATACGAAGGCTTTTAATGCGAAGGTCATTATACACGAAATTATGTGTGGAAATGTGGAGGCTTCTTACCGCATCCTTCCTGCATATGCTCAGGAGATGGAGAGATGTAATCCTGGCACCATTATGTGTGTATACCGAACCCGGCAGCTATGGGGTAGTGGAGATGACACATTTGGTCGTTTATTTTGGTCATTCGGCCCCAGCATCCGTGCGTTCAGTCGAATAGTTAGACCCATGATACTAATTGATGGGACACATTTGCGAGGGAAATGTAAAGGAATCTTATTGGCCGCGACAACTCTAGATGGTGATGGTGGATTATTTCCGTTAGCTTTTGCTGTAGTTGAGAACGAGAACTTTGACAGTTGGCTATGGTTTCTTCTTTTACTCCGCCAGAGGGTGATGCCAGTAGACAAAAACAACAATGAATTTACGATTTCCTCCGATCGGATGAAGGGTCTGCTTAGAGCTGTTGCTGAAGCATTACCGGGATCATACCATAGCTACTGTATTCGTCACCTCAATGCCAATCTGTTGAAGACCTTTAAGAGTCAAAAACTTTGTAAACTATTTTCGAGAGCGGCATATGCCTTAAGGGAGAGTGACCATAAGGAGGCAATGGAACTCATAAAAGCAAAGAATGAAAAAGCAGAGAAATGGATATCTGAGATTCCTAAAGAAAATTGGGCTAATGTACATTTTAAAGGGGCCAGGTGGAATGTGCTTACAACTAATGCAGCAGAGTGCTTCAACAACGTATTGAAGGACGCAAGGGAATTGCCGATTGTTGCTCTAGTCGATCACACTAGATGGAAAGTACAAGGCTTCTTCCACTTTCGCCGGAAAGCTGGGGCTACATGAAAAACGCATTTAACTCATAGAGCAGAAAAGTGGTTGGACAGATCATGTTCGTTTGTCAGTAAGTTTCTACCCCGCACGTGTAGTTGGAATGAATATGAAGTGCTCTCATCCACTCATACGGATAGTGTGGATTTAGAGAAGAAAACATGTACGTGTGGTCTTTTCTAAACGATGGGATTGCCATGTGGGCATGCCATAGCAGCTATGGGATTAAATAAGCTTGACCGATATAAGTACTGCCAGGATTGGTTTTTGGCTTCAACATATCGGAGTACGTATGAGGAGGTGATTCATCCAACTTTAGATCGAACACAATGGCCCGATCCATCCCATGATTTACTAGTACTATTGCCACCACGAGTAAGACGAAAGCCCGGACGACCCAAAAAAGTACGAATAGAGAGAGGGCTGCAATTTGGACAACATCACAACTGCAAATCATGTGGGGAACCTGGACATAACAAAAGAACGTGTAAAAATCCTCCCCTCGTAAATCATCAGTTAAATATGACTCCCATCGGTCCATCCGCACCTACACAAAACAGGTATGTTTCATTATTACGCAGTCAATATGATTTTCATATTAAACCCATCATTTTATTGATTGTAGCAACTTTCTCCTGTAGGTCCGGAGTGTCCTTCGCACCTCCTTTCTTTACTTAGGGATGGAGTTGTTGGTTTTTCTGTACAAAGTGGCAACGATTTTGGGAACCTTGTTACTACACATGATACTTACTCACACGGAAATTGTAAAAATTAAACGTTGTTGTAGCCACTAGTTGGCCGGAACTGTATATTTTTTGGAACCACAATTTTGGAACAACTGGTTGAACAATTTTGTTTGGAACCACAACTTTAATTACTATTGGATACACCCTGTTCATATTGGAACAACTGTTTGAACACTTTTGTTTCGTTATTGCCATATATATCTTGACCTCTCTCTCTAACTCTCTCTATCTCTCTCTCTCTAACTCTCTCTATCTCTCTATCTCTCTATCCTCTCTCTCTCTCTCTCTGTGTATAGAGTTGGTCTCCAATCTGGGTTTATTCGGGAGTCCGAAAGAACCTTCGGAAGTCTTATCCGGAAGTCCGACGATTAATTCGGACTCCCGAATTAAAGCCACTAGAATTGGCCTCCAATCTGGGCATCCGTCGGGAGTCCGCATGACGCTTCGGACTTCCGAAGGTTCATTCGGACTCCCGATGGACTTACAGTAATTTTGGGTTCCTACTGGGCATCATCGCGAGTCCGAAGGAAGCTTCAGACTCCCGAATCGAAATTCCGAAGCTTCATCCGGACTCCCGATGGACTTCTAGTAGTTTTGGGTTCCTACAGGGCATCCTTCGGGAGTCCGAATGAACCGATAGACTTCCATTAGTTTTGGGTTCCCCCTGGGCATCATTCGGGAGTCCGAATGAAACGTTCGGAATTCCGTTCCGGAAGTCTGAAGATTCATTCGGACTCCCGATGTAGTTCTAGGTTTTGGGTTCTTACTGGGCAACATTCGGGAGTCCGAATGAAGCTTCGGACTTCCTAATCGGAAGTCCGAATATGCATTCGGACTCCCGAAGAAGTTCCAGTAGTTTTGGGTTCCCTGGGCATCATTCGGGAGTCCGGATGAAACGTTCGGAATTCCGTTTCGGAAGTCTGAAGAATTATTCGGACTCCCGATGCAGTTCCAGTAGTTTTGGGTTCGTACTGGGCATCATGCGGGAGTCCGAATGAAACATTCAGAATTCTGTTTCGGAAGTCTTAATATTCATTCGGACTCCCTATGCAGTTCCAGTAGTTTTGGATTCCCCGGCATCATTCGGGAGTCGGAATGAAACGTTCAGAAATCCGTTTCGGAACTCGGAAGATTCAATTGGCGGCTCGGGGCTACACCATATGATTCGACTGTGATTTTTAGCCTGTTGCATTGATGGTGAGAATGAGGAGGCTATTTGGGTGTTTCTCAATTACCAAGTCCTGGTAAACAATTCATTTGTTTCCCCACAAAATGTCTTCTTGTTAATACTGTGTAAAATGTGTTATATAATGTTGGTTATATATAATTTTTGCAGCCACTTCCATTATAGAACTCACAAATTAAACCTGCAGACATCGATATGCATCGCTATGTATCAAGCACAAAATAAGCACAAAATAACTGAAACAACAATTACATTGCAAATCATGCCCACGAAACAAGACACTATTACAAATCATGCCCACGAAACAAAACAACAATTACATTACAAAGTTAAATGGATACTTTCCCATACACCCCATATAACATTTCAGAAAATAGAGAAGTTTGCATAGCCTTAATATCTTTCTGGGTGAAATCCAAACTAGCGTCACGGCTGAGGTATTCCATCTCTTTCAAAACGAACAGCCCACAATCGTGGCTGCAAAACATGAAGAATATGCAACAATAAGAATTAATCGTTTACGTAGGTTTTCCTAACTCAAGTAATTGGAAGTTACATCACCCGTTATTTTGTATGGGCCGAACAACCACTTCATCAATGAGGAATGCACTTATATCAATGTCTTTCACCCTTTTAAATCATTGAACAAGGTAATCAACCTACAAATCAATAATTCAGAACATTATGCCAGTACGTAGTCAGCATAAATTAATATTTGGCCTACGAAACAAGTTTAGGGTAGTACTCACAAGGGGTTGCACCCTTCTAGGATCCGTACGAGCGACTAGAGAGTCGTAAAGAGCGAAGGTACACTGACCCATATCCAAGAGTAGAAAAACCCAATGAACCAAATCTATGTTGATTGGAATGAGTACTTTTCTTAGCTCTTTAAGTGGGATATTCTCTAGACGCTTTACGAATCGGGAACATGCTTCGGGATTTTCACATCTATCGCATATTATAAGTTGCTGCAACCATGAAAACAAATGTTAGAATTGTCGGCAGCTTCAAATACAAAAATCATTACTTGTAAGTCACTTTAATCTCACAACTAGATGGGTAGTAAGGCAAATGCATGCTCCTTTTTGTTCTTTTCGCAAACATTCGTCCCGCAAGTTCAAGTAGTCGGTATATACATTAATGATTTACAGAACAAACCATTGGTCAACGAGAAGGAACTTAATAAGAAATGTGCGCTCACTCTTTACGTTACTCAATGAACCATATCTAACAAATAACATAAAATCTTACCGGAGATGATAACCACCCTCTACGATCGCTTAGTAGAAGCAAGTCTTCTTTACACATGTAGTACTCATCACTTTCAATGACTTTGTCACTGCAAATCCAGTAAAAAGTCATCTCCCTCTATGGACCTTAGCTCAGATCATTCTACTGAAACAACCTATCTATGAATTTAATCGGACAAGATAGAGTTCCAAAAAATGAAACGGGCTTTCCAACACAATCTAAGTTATAAGGAATTTACCAAGGTTGTAGCGCTGCCAATGCATCCACCTTGCTCGCTGCAGGCCCGGTGACTTTGCCAAGAGCATCCTTGAATTTCCGCTGGCCTATTAATATGGTGATCTCATTGCTCTACTATGTCTTGTTCGCCTTCGACGTTGCTTTACATTGTTTTCAATGCTCCATTGTTTACTCTTCATTTCGGGAGTGTCAAGCAAGATAGCAACTATATTAGCTGCAGCCTCCCGGTCATCCTCTGTAATTTGACTATTAATATAGATCTGGTCTATTGGATCAACAACCACATCTTTCCCAACATCATACCCAAACTCTACAATATCCATCGTCTTCGGATCTTCTACTAATCCACCTTCCCAACGTCCCTTATCACTCCCTATCCCTACGTCCCCATCTTTCTTTTCAATATGTCATGTTTTATCCACTTGTTCATCTTCATTTGTTTGCTTCTTCTTTGTTCGAGCATCTTTCTTTTTATCCTTCACTACCTTCTCCTACTCACTCGATAACTGTACACCTTTCTTCTTCAATGAATCTGTCCCTTTCAACTGACTTTTTAGCTCCCTCACTTCACATTCAAGTTTCACTATCCTCTCCAACAAAGAACTATGAGATGCGGATTCCTCTACTTCTTTCAGAAGTCCCTCTCTTACTTTCATCCCTCTCCTTCTTCGTTCTCTCCCCTTATATGCCACAATTGCCCCGATCGCATCCCCCACTGTAGGCACAATTGCCCCAATCGAATCCCCCACTGAATCCTCTACAACACAAACAACGTCATCCTGAACCTGGGCGAGCAGTAGGGCTTCCTCCCTCGCCATAGCTTCAACCATCAGAACCACCTGAAATAAATGTCATATTTTTTTATTACAATTACGAATGTAGGAAAAAAACACGCAAGACATACATACAACGACCAATTAACATTAATCTCTCACCTCTGTTGCTTTCACCATCCCATCACCAACACGGTCAATCAACTTTCTATGCTCCGTCATCTTGGTATCCTCACCGATCCACTTAAATAGACGTGGATAAGCATCAGGGTAATCAGGTACCCAGAACGTGGTATGCTCAAATAGCCATACCTGAAATCACGCTACATTATTTATGCACTCATATAATTTAGAAACAAGTAACTATAAGGCATGAATGGAAAATTACCTGTAAAATGATAGAGCAACCCAATATATGCCCCTTCCCACCAAGTGCAGCATGTGAATTTAAGGACCTGGCCAAGAATTCATGAACGAGATAAGCCCATGTAACATCTCCTATAGTCCCTAAATCAATATAAGGGAACAGGCAAGAACATGCCTTGTGATCCCTCTGTGCGAACAAGACAATACTGCAGAATAACAAGATCACATGTTTCACTGTCGACTTTATCGACTCTTCTTCATTTGAATCCATTTCCGCATGAATAACATTTATGACATCTTCGAAGGTGGCTGTTGGAAGCCCAAACCTCCAACCATCCACCCTTGTCATGCTATCCCAATCTAGTTGCAGCCTCTCCCCTCTCATAGTTAAGCCTAATATTTTGGCTACATCACTAACTAGAAAAGGAACTACAATGCTCCCCAATCTAAAAGCTTTCCGCTTCAGATCCCACTTTCTCACCAATGTCGTCAAAATCCTCTTGCGCAACTCGACATCCTCGAGGTTCTTGTGTAGTAGCAAATCTCTGAATGGGGTCTCATTTATCAAATTCTTATGCGCATCATGTAACCGAAACGTTTTTAAGGACTCCTGGAAGCGGGAAGGACAGCATCTAGGTAAGACATATTTTGCCTGCAAAAAAAGCTATTAGGAAACAGTTGAGGTAGAAACTTAAGGAGATGCAAATGGAAATGGAGAAGTTAATCACCATGACGAAGCCGCAACGAAGGAAATGGGAACCTTTCTATCCTTAACTTAAACACAATCTGTAGAAAGCAGCGACAACCATCCTGTGGACCCCGATCCGAGAGAGGCGAGGGGACGTGCCCCCATGCGAGTCTCAGGATCATCCACGTGAAGGAGAGCTCCACCAAGGAACTCTCGAAAGAGTGCCCCTCACAGCATGAGTGGCGATGTAAAGTGAGATACCTCTTGACTGGGGGACTGGCCCGGATTCGAGGCGTACCTTGAACAAAGAACGAGTCACCATCCAAGGAAGTAGGCCCTGGATCCCATGATGTGCTCTGTCGCAACAGATAACCAGAGATACAAAAGGTCCGTGCCTGATGACGAATGGGGAAGGGGTTAAGCGCCCCCAATTCGCCCAAGTGCAAGCACCTGGTCTCTTATGCCATTTATTATTAACTTTGAAGAGTTTTGGGCAAAAATCATGTGAAATGGGAACAATCAACCCCGAGAAAACGTCTATCTAAGCCTGCATGACCCGGGGATGGGCAAAGAAAGTGAACATCCAAATCCTAACTTATCGCATCTAATCCTAACTCATCACATCTAAGAAAGCAATAAACAATCGCATGCATAGTTACAACTAAACAGATAATGACAGATATAATGCGATAAGGAGAGCAAATATCTAAGTTTAGACAGATAATCAAGCTAAGACGAATGGATACACGCTATAGCTAAGCAACCAAAGCAGTAAAGTAAGCACACTAGCATGCGAGCCTATGCAAGAGATAAGACTAAGAAAATGGCAATCGATCGCACGCTAGAAGAACAAACAAACTAGAATGCATGAGAAATCTAAGATAAGCACACAACAAGCTAAAAGGTGTAAGAAAAGAAAGAAATTGGAAAATCAACGGCATGTGAGAACCAAAAATGCCAGGGGAAAGAAGATGGAACACACGATAGGCTCAGAGGGCGATTCAAAAGGAATCAAGCCCAGCGATCCTAATCTGCTGAAGATCGGACAAGTCTCGCGATCGTCATGACCTATCGTTGGGCTCAGCAAGGACAATCCCTGTAAAGGGCCACGCTACGTCGTCGCCCGTCCCAAAACCCGATAAAACGTCAGAAAACCGATGGAAACCGGAAAATCACGATGAAAACTAGAAATGGAATGAAAAGAGGGCTCCGAGTGACCTGGCAATCACCATCCTTGCCCATTTTTGCTTTTGTTTTGAAATGTTTGAAAATATTTATTAAAAAGGTTTGACTTAACTTGGGTGGACCCAAGCTACCTACCTACCCTGCGGAGAGGGATCAAGCCAACGTAGTTCGGACGAAAAGGTGAGAAATATTTGTAAAATGGTGTAAAAAAAAGGTGATGAAAAAAAGGGTGACTGGACTCAGGATGCCAGCTGCACGCCTGAGCTGCCTACGTACCCCTCAGCTAGGGATCAAGCCATCCGTAGTTTGGACTAGAATTTCCTAACTACTCCTAATGACTCTTGATTTTTGAGATTTTTGATGTTTTGAAGATGTTTTTGGAATTTTTAAATTTTTGACACAAGAGGACAAAATCCTATCATCATAAGGGTAGGATAGACTCCTGATATCCCGCAAAGGTTTGACAGCATCCTATGCTTTGCGGGGGAATTTGACAGAATCACGACTCTGCAAGGGTTGGACAGCATCATATACCTTGCAAGAGCGGATAAAAATCATGCGACTTGATGAGAGGATGGACAGAATCCTAACCCCTATGATGATAGGACAGACTCCTGAAAGACTGAAGGACTGACTCCTATGCTGAAGACAGACTCTGGAAGATGGAAAGGCGGAATCCCAAACTTTATGAAGGGATAGGACAGAATCCTAAACTTTACAAGGGTAGGACAGACTCCCAAACCCTAGGACAGTAGGACAGACCCCTAAACTCTCTACGACTGACTCTATAGAGGAAGAAATCTCTTAACCTGCGAAGACTCTAAGGCAGGAAGGGAAGGGGTTGGCTCAAGATACATTCCGTCATAGCCAGAACCTGGCAAAGGCGCTTCCAAAATCGATGGAATCTTAAAACACAAGAAGAGTTCTAAGGAACGGTGGAGAAAATAAACCTGATAAAAAAAGGGGGGACTTCTAAACCCTATAGGAAAGGATAACCTTGAAAAGAAAGGGTCATCTAGCACCGGATGAAACGACGATCCACAAAAGGGGAAGAACCTTTTGATATAACACATCCAACTTGGGTAGTCAAAGTTCGCATCGTATTTAAAGAAATCCAAACAAAGAAACTGCGATAAAGAAACCAAATCATTCCATCATCGAGAGAAAACTCATATTTTTCAAGAGAAACAATGAAGACTGATGAGTAACCTCCAAAGAAGATAATCAATAGATACATGGAAACACCAATTTTGAGAAAACTACAGGTACTTCGAAAATATTCAAAGGAAATGAGATCAAGCAATTCACACGATCAAACCCTCGTCATGGGGTCTCCTGTGAAATCAGATGATACTCGTGCCCACGACATGGAGCAGAGTAATCATCTAATTTCCTACATCAGTTAAACATATATAACTCCACCATCCATTCGTCACAGCAAATTTGACCGCCACCTTGCACTCGAGGATCGAATTAAAATCCAAAACCCACGAATAAATTCTATAATCAGAAAGCTAGGCAAATAACCATATGAATTTCAGCAAGATAAGAAGGGTCAGAGATGTTACTCGGGTGAAGAGCAGATGGCGGATATGGGGTGTGAGCGAAATGGGGGGAGATGGGGCCTCGGTGGATGAAACGGGGTTGATCGGAGAGCGCCCGGAAAGTGGAGCTCGAGCTTCCCTTTCTGATTTTTTCTATATAAAAACAAATGAGAAACCCCTCATCTGCTCACAGCAATGGGGATCCTCCTCTCTCTCTCTCTCTCTCTCTGCTTTTCTAATAAAAAGAGGAGTCCCAAATCTGAGATGTAACAGAGATGGAGGCTCGGATTTGTGCCCGGATTGAGGAAAAATGGATTAGAAGTGGAAACGGTAGAGAGGGGAGAGATGATCGAGCAGTGGTGGCTGTTAATGGTGGAGGTGGTCGGAGAGGATGGCCGTTGGGGGTTGGTGGAACCGGCTGCTGATGGAAGAGGGTTTGGTCTTGAAAAAATGGGTTTTGGGGTGGGTTACGAAATGGGTTTTGGGTGGAGATGGGTAGAAAATGGGGTTCAAGAGGAGAGGAAGATGGGTTTCAAGGGGATGGCTGAGAGAAGTGAAGAGGGTTTGAAGATAAAAATCGAAGTGGGTTTTGATGAAATGGGGACGTGGGTTTTGGTTTTGCAAAAATCTGTTTGGAGGTTGAAGATGGGGTTCGGATGAAGGGAGAAGAAATGGGGTTGGGGATGAGGGCTCGGTGGAGGTTGCAGAGAAAGGGGAAGATGGAGGAGGAGGTGGTTGTGGGTGGATTGGAGGTGGAAATTGCAGAAAATGGGTTTGATGTGGTGGGTTTTTCGAACATGGGTTTTGGGTTTGCAGAAAAAATAAAAAATGGTAGAGGTGGTGGTGGTGATGGGCGGTTTTAATGGAGGTTGGGGTAGGTTTTCGAGATGGTGATGGGTGGCTACGGAAGCGGGTTTGATGGTGGTGGCAGCAGGGGAGGTTTGCCGGAGAAGATGGAGGAGGAGGTGGTGGGGTGAAAGTAAAAGGGGAGGTGGAGGTGGCTGGCCGGAGATGCTTGGGCTGGCCGGTGGGGAAGATGGTGGCTGGCGGCTGGGCTCCCTCTGCTCCTCCCTTACTCTTTGATTTCTCTCTCCTCTGTTTTCTCGATCCCTTTTTTTTAAGGGTTTTTTTTTTTTGGGTGATAGAGGAGGTGGTTGTGGAGAGGCTCGGTGGTGGTGGTGGTGGAGAAAATGGGTGTGGTGGCTGATGGTGGTGGAGAAAATGGGTGCGGTGGCTGATGGTGGTGGTGGGTTTGGTGGATTTGGGGATTTTGGGTGGCTGCGATGGTGGAAGTTGCGGCAGGTGGAAGTGGTGGCTCGGTGGAGTGGGTTCGATGGCTGTGAAATGGGTTTGATGTGGTGGAGATGATGGTGGTTGAGAAGAGGGTTTAATGGAGGAGTGGCCGGAGGTGGAAGAAGGTGGTGGTTGTGGGTTTCCCTCTCCTCTGCTTCTCTCTCTCTGTTTTCTTTCCAACGAAAATGCCCTCCTCCCTATTTTCTTTTTTTGTTTGGGTTTTTTATAACTAGGGTTAGGGACCTAGTTCTAATCCTCAGCATCCATTTCACTTTTGATCCCATGGTCTCTGTTCGATGCTTGCAAGACAAGCCAAAATGATAAATTCGGCCCCCCTCTTCTTGCCCTGGACAGACCTATCTAGTATTTATGTCTATTCTCAAACCCCACAAGGGGGTGGTCCAAGTACAAACCAGGGGAGGATAAAAAGGTGTTATATTTGCCTTCTTTTTTATTCTTTTGGGAAATTGGGGCTAGGTCAAAATGGGGTGTCTACAGATGCCCCTCTTTGGCAGAGTGTGCATCGCACGAATGCCAAAGCCGAGCAGACAACACATTTTGACTGGCCCAATGCTTTAAACAAAAGGGATGCAAGGGGGTGACGAGATGGATTGATGAGACAGATTCTCATCAAGAAGGAATGATGAGGTGAATTGACGAGACAGATTCTCGAAAAGAAAACTGAGATGGGCTCTCGAGGGATAGTGAGAATATAAAGCGGAATGATTAGACAGTCATCATGATCAAACCTAATTTAGGATCTAAGAAGACAGCATCTTGACAGATCAACAAAGCGGAATGATTAGACAGTTATCATGATCATTCCTAAATTGGGATCTGAGAAGACAGCCTCTTGACATATGAACAAAGCAGAATGATTAGACAGCATCATGATCAAACCTAAATTGGGATCTGAGAAGACAGCATCTTGACAGATGAACAAAGCGGAATGATTAGACAGCATCATGATCAAACCTAAATTGGGATCTGAGAAGACAGCATCTTGACAGATCAACAAAGCGGAATGATTAGACAGCATCATGATCAAACCTAAATTGGGATCTGAGAAGACAGCATCTTGACAGATGAACAAAGCAGAATGATTAGACAGCATCATGATCAAACCTAAATTGGGATCTGAGAAGACAGCATCTTGACAGATGAACAAAACGGAATGATTAGACAGCATCATGATCAAACCTAAATTGGGATCTGGGAAGACAGCATCTTGACAGATGAACGAAGCGGAATGATTAGACAGCATCATGATCAAACCTAAATTGGGATCTGGGAAGACAGTATCTTGACAGATGAACAAAGCGGAATGATTAGACAGCATCATGATCAAACCTAAATTGGGATCTGAGAAGACAGCATCTTGACTGATGAACAAAGCGGAATGATTAGACAGCATCATGATCAAACCTAAATTGGGATCTGAGAAGATAACATCTTGACAGATGAACAAAGCGGAATGATTAGATAACATCATGATCAAACCTAAATTGGGATCTGAGAAGACAGCATCTTGACAGATGAACAAAGCGGAATGATTAGACAGCATCATGATCAAACCTAAATTGGGATATGAGAAGACAGCATCTTGACAGATGAACAAAGCGGAATGATAAGACAGTTATCCTGATCAAACCACTCTAGGAATCAAGAACACGAAACTCAAGAAGGAACAATTTTGATTCAAGAAATCGAGATTTTGATCGATTCCATTACAGGATTGACTGTCTCTTGCCAAGAACTTTAGGAGTGCGCGATCTCTGTTGAGAACCAGACACAGGTAACTTGCTGAGGTTTTGAGTATTGACCATTTTTTCTGAGAGAGCTGAATTTTGCCGGGGATTGAAGGCTGCGCGAGCAAATTCTAGACTCCGTTAGGGAAACTGATTTTCTTGGAGACTTGACTCTTCTGAAGAGTGGACTCGACTGAGGAGTTTAGAGGTTTGGCTTGAGATGCGCTCGTACCCTTCTTATCTTAACTTGTTGGAGATATTGTTACTGATTGCCTTTGTGTGCTTGACATCTTTTATGACGCAAGTCATACAAGATGCCCCTAGTATATTGTGTTTTCATGACAGGAGTTTTAAGGAGGCAGGACAATGATGGTTGAAGAGAAGATGAATCGCTTCATGAAGGCTTAAGGTTGCACATTTTTTTTGTGGAGAGAGTAGGACAATCACCATGATGGCTGAGTCTGAGAATCCCTTCTTTCGCATTGCTCACTTTTGGAGGCTTAAGGTCTCTGGTAGGTTTGAACAAGATGTCTCTCGCCCCTTCTGATACCTAAACCAGGATTTACTTTGAATTTTCTTCGTATTTCAAAGGACACACTCCCATTCTTCCAGCACCCGACAATTTGGACTTTGCAAGGAAAGAGAACACAAATATTAAGGAGGAACATATTTCCAATGACTCAATCAAAGAAGATTCTTATTGTTCGAAGGACTCGACTCACTTTCGACTCATTCTTGGATCTGATGTGTCATTTTTTAAGGGTATGGCTTAGCCACTCTTAGAGTATTTCGAAGACCGTGTCAAGAGGCACTACTCTCCTCTTTCGGTGTTTATGTCATGATTATTATCCCTTTTCGGATTGCTCGGTTTCAATGCCCCTAGTTTAGAGGAATGTTAAAGTAAGCTTGTTGGCACTACTTAGACTCCAAGATTTTACCCTGGTTGAAGACTGTTTCTCCATCTCAATGATTCGCTTTTTGTTGGAAGTCATTGCCATTGACCAGATTGCCTTTCCAGGTTTTCAATCGGCGGACCGCTTGCCCTAACTTTT
Organism: Tasmannia lanceolata; assembly: GCF_043159265.1. Lineage (NCBI taxonomy): Eukaryota > Viridiplantae > Streptophyta > Magnoliopsida > Canellales > Winteraceae > Tasmannia > Tasmannia lanceolata. The sequence continues at coordinate 25,781,230 of NW_027518684.1, read as the reverse complement.
GCCTGGTTCGCCCTTTCGGGTTTTCAATCCAGCGGGCTTGATACCCTAACTTTTGCCTAAGCCGACTTTTCAGCTGTCAACTTAGCGGGTGAATGACCCTAAATTTTGCCTAGACCGCCCTCTCGGGTTTTCAGCCTAGCGGGTCTTCAGACTCCATCGTTTTTTCTTCTTGACTTTGAACCTCTGCTTGTTCTCCAGAAGGACTTTCTAGGCGGGCTTGGGTTCAAATTGGTTGAATATTTCTTTTGGATTTCAAAGTTTCGACCGAACCTGGATTGGCCAGGTTGCCTAAGTACTCCAAAAATGGAGGATCAGGTCTGCGTAGTTCGCTGGGGTTTGGAACAGAATGATTTGGCTTTAAGCTCAAAGGTTGAAAGGGAATAATTTGACTTTTATTTCAATGGTTGACCAAACCTGAATTGATCAGGTTGCCTACGTACCCTGTAGAAAGGGATCAGGTCAGACGTAGTTCGGACAAAATGCCCTTGGTTTGGTCGATACAGATTAGTTGGAAGGCCTTCCGAGGCAGTCAAGGGAGAGAAGCACTTGTTCGGGCCAATAGGTTTGTGGGGGTTTGAAAAGAATGTTTGATTTTGTTGAGGCTCGAAGGTGTTTGCAAAAGGATTTTTTTAAACTTGGAATTTTGGCATTTAAGGCTCAGGCGTCCAAGGATGGCCTTCTGATGTTTTGGCATACAAGCTTCTTGAATGGCTAAGGTTCAATGGCTTTGAACTTTTTCTCTTTCGCTCCCCCTTTTTTTTTTTTGAGGAGTCTGGCGACATTTCCTGGCAAGACTTAATCTGCACTGTACAAGCTTGACTGATTGAATTCCCACTTTGTCTTTGGGATCTTGCACTGATATTCGGGATTCTACGACTCTGGGTCTTCTCTGAATGCTGAAGATTTTGAAAATTTTCAATCTATTTATCGACTCTGCTTCCTGCGATTCTGACGTTCTTGAGGAGCTGACGTGGGCATGCTCCCTTCTCCTTTCTTCTCTGGATTCTATATCTTTTTTTTTCTTTTGTTCATTCTTCTTCTTTTTCACTTGAAATGCGGGAATGTCCCTACTCCTTGATTACTTTGACTTAAAATTCCATTGGAATGTATAGCCCAAGTATATTTTTTTTGGGGTTCATGTTCTATACTCATGACTTTGTTGTCCGAAAGTCTTCTCTCAATTTTTCATCAACTTCACTCGATGTCTGGTATTCTTCGTTTGAAATTTTTGCTTTTTCGATCTGATGTCTGAAGCTGAGGGTGACTCACGTTGAACAGTGCCAAGGCACGCTTCCGGTTTATCCTCATAGGAACAAGCAACACTTCTTTGAACCCTCTAAATAGGTTTATCGATTCTTTGCGCTCTTAGGGAGATAAAATTTTACCAATCCTTATTTCTCGAGTTTTGGATTTCGATATCACTATCCACGGTATCGATTTCATCTTCAAGTGGCTTTCCTCGACGGTCCTCCTCTCGTTTGATCATCTTTCAAATCTCGGGGAGAATTTCATCGACATCCTCGTCCGAGGAGGGTGTCTTAATTTGTTTATTAACATTAGATCCAAGAGTGAACATATACAAGAATATTGACGACACTGGAATCAAATGCTCATTGCATTGAATGTTTGAAGTACATACAATGATTTTTGACGCGCCACGATAGGCTCTCCATCAAATTCAACAAAAGATTGGACATTGGCTCACAATGAGAGAGACCAATAAACACAACATACTTAGAATTGATATTGACATGGTTAGACTTACCAACTTTGACAGGAGGGTTGGTATACACACTTCAAAACAAATTTCAAAGATGCGACACTACATCTGAGGCAACGGATTGGCGCTGAAAGTTCAAGGGCAACGTGCCTTCCTTAATGATGATAATGATTGGGGAGATCGACCCTGGAGTAAGAATCTCAGAAGGGGCAATCCTATAATGTCCTATCAACTTGGCTCAAACTGATCCGTTGGCATTGGTAGGATTTTCTCTGGCATGGTGATATCTCCTGAATTTCAAGCTCCGACATCTTTCATTTTCCCTATGCAATCGATCTACTTCCTACCCCAGAGTGGTACAGGTAAAGGTGGTAAGATATATGAAGGGTTGAATGGGTGAAATGGTTCCCATGGTGGGTGAAAGAGGTGCAACACAGTTAGGTGCAGGGTTCTTGGAAGCACTTGAGTTCAAGAATAATGAGGGGATCTCTGTCTATCAGGTCATGGATATCATCATCATCTCTCTCATTTCTGTCAAGACGAGATTTTCAGTATACTCAGCCATCTGGGCAATGTGAGAGGAAATAGGTACAACGGACTAGCTAGACCAAGCGAGTTCAGAGATGAAAGCTCCTTTGAGGTTGATGGTAGACAAGTGACTAAGACTCCCGTCATGGGCACCATAAACACTAGGCTCAATGAGAATTTATTTAATCATATGGCAATGTAATGTGCAAGTTGAAACAAAAGGTAGCACAAACACATCCTTCCCTTGGATGAAATCCGACAGCATAACAGATGTACATGAAGATGTGGTACGGCAAGTACATGGTTTGTCAACAAGCCTAAAAGGATGATGATTACGCTCAAGGGTTCTAAAAAAAATCGACAGCATGACTGCTATACTAGGAGGGTCTCAGCAACTAAACATGAAGGGTATGCCTTCATGGTCAAGATAAAGCAGGGCTCTCAGCAAGAACACACACTCCGGTAATGATAATGGCAAGATAGACTCATAATCGTCACGCAGAGTACATCTAATCAGGATCAATCAAATGATCAAGCTCATGGGAGACAGATCATGACTAAAAGAGCAGAGAATCTGATGATAATCCACATATTGGATAGATGGGGAAAAATTGATTAGATTAGAAGGAAACCTAGCTAAGAAGCAAGCCCTAATCTAATAATAAATATATACATCCTAACCATGAGCACCAACCCTAGTCTAATCTAGCGGAGCCAAGGAGGTCTCGACTCGTGACAGACTGATGAGTGTACTAGGACCGCGCTGTAGCCACGCAAGGTGAGCTACCCTAGTCTACAAATGGGACAAGGCTCCTAACTCTAGGCTTCACATGTGTAAGCAACACATGTTCGTCCTTATATGAATGCAATATATATACATATATAAACACGGGTACTTCCTAGTGGAATTTCACTAAGTCAGTAAGTATATACATAATATATAAAACAAAGTAGGGCTCCGGACTCAATCTATCGGGTACTATGCCTATGAACCATACTTAATATGTATAACTCAAATGCATCGAGTGTTATACATAGTATGCTTCATTGCTCATCGGCTGCTGTAAACACAAGTGCACCGAGTGTTTACGGCTGCAGCGCTGGCGCATAGCTTGGAAATAGATTCAACAGCACCATCATGGTGTAGTAACATCCCAGTCGGACACGCATTGAATCTATCCCGTGGAGCCAATAATGAAAACAATGAAAGAAATAAAAAATATGACAATGCATACTGTGCAGTGTGTGAATCCCTTGTTTTAATTACGCTCCTACTTGGTGCCCTTGGATTTCTAACGATAAAGTTCCCATTTAACTTGGTTTTGACCCAAATTTCTTCAAAATTAATTAAAAGGGCATTTTTACAGAGTTAGGCAATGTTTTAAAAACTCCCCAGCAGAGTCGCCATCCTGTGGACCCCGATCCGAGAGAGGCGAGGGGACGTGCCCCCACGCGAGTCTCAGGATCATCCACGTGAAGGAGAGCTCCACCAAGGAACTCTCGAAAGAGTGCCCCTCACAGCATGAGTGGCGATGTAAAGTGAGATACCTCTCGACTGGGAGACTGGCCCGGATTCGAGGCGTACCTTGAACAAAGAACGAGTCGCCATCCAAGGAAGTAGGCCCTGGATCCCATGCTGTGCTCTGCCGTAACAGAATAACCAGAGATACAAAAGGTCCGTGCCTGATGACGAATGGGGAAGGGGTTAGGCGCCCCCAATTCGCCCAAGTGCAAGCACCTGGTCTCTTATGCCATTTATTATTAACTTTGAAGAGTTTTGGGCAAAAATCATGTGAAATGGGAACAATCAATCCCGAGAAAACGTCTATCTAAGCCTGCATGACCCGGGGATGGGCAAAGAAAGTGAACATCCAAATCCTAACTTATCGCATCTAATCCTAACTCATCACATCTAAGAAAGCAATAAACAATCGCATGCATAGTTACAACTAAGCAGATAATGACAGATATAATGAGATAAGGAGAGCAACTATCTAAGTTTAGACAGATAATCAAGCTAAGGCGAATGGATAAATGCTATAGCTAAGCAACCAAAGCAGTAAAGTAAGCACACTAGCATGCGAGCCTATGCAAGAGATAAGACTAAGAAAATGGCAATCGATCGCACGCTAGAAGAACAAACAAACTAGAATGCATGAGAAATCTAAGATAAGCACACAGCAAGCTAAAAGGTGTAAGAAAAGAAAGAAATCGGAAAATCAACGGCATGTGAGAACCAAAAATGCCAGGGGAAAGAAGATGGAACACACGATAGGCTCAGAGGGCGATTCAAAAGGAATCAAGCCCAGCGATCCTAATCTGCTGAAGATCGGACAAGTCTCGCGATCGTCATGACCTATCGTTGGGTTCAGCAAGGACAATCCCTGTAAAGGGCCACGCTACGTCGTCGCCCGTCCCAAAACCCGATAAAACGTCAGAAAACCGATGGAAACCGGAAAATCACGATGAAAACCGGAAATGGAATGAAAAGAGGGCTCCGAGTGACCTGGCAATCACCATCCTTGCCCATTTTTGCTTTTGTTTTGAAATGTTTGAAAATATTTATTAAAAAGGTTTGACTTAACTTGGGTGGACCCAAGCTACCTACCTACCCTGCGGAGAGGGATCAAGCCAACATAGTTCGGACGAAAAGGTGAGAAATATTTTTAAATTGGTGTAAAAAAAAGGTGATGAAAAAAAGGGTGATTGGACTCAGGATGCCAGTTGCACGCCTGAGCTGCCTACGTACCCCTTAGCTAGGGATCAAGCCATTCGTAGTTCGGACTAGAATTTCCTAACTACTCCTAATGACTCTTGATTTTTGAGATTTTTGATGTTTTGAAGATGTTTTTGGAATTTTTAAATTTTTGACACAAGAGGACAAAATCCTATCATAAGGGTAGGATAGACTCCTGATGTCCCGCAAAGGTTGGACAGCATCCTATGCTTTGCGGGGGAATTGAACAGAATCACGACTCTGCAAGGGTTGGACAGCATCATATACCTTGCAAGAGCGGATAAAAATCACGCGACTTGATGAGAGGATGGACAGAATCCTAAACCCTATGATGATAGGACAGACTCCTGAAAGACTGAAGGACTGACTCCTATGCTGAAGACGGACTCTGGAAGATGGAAAGGCGGAATCCCAAACTTTATGAAGGGATAGGACAGAATCCTAAACTTTACAAGGGTAGGACAGACTCCCAAACCCTAGGACGGTAGGACAGACCCCTAAACTCTCTACGACTGACTCTATAGAGGAAGAAATCCCTTAATCTGCGAAGACTCTAAGGCAGGAAGGGAAGGGGTTGGCTCAAGATACATTCCGTCATAGCCAGAACCTGGCAAAGGCGCTTCCAAAATCGATGGAATCTTAAAACACAAGAAGAGTTCTAAGGAACGGTGGAGAAAATAAACCTGATAAAAAAAGGGGAGACTTCTAAACCCTATAGGAAAGGATAACCTTGAAAAGAAAGGGTCATCTAGCACCGGATGAAACGACGATCCACAAAAGGGGAAGAACCTTTTGATATAACACATCCAACTTGGGTAGTCAAAGTTCGCATCGTATTTAAAGAAATCCACACAAAGAAACTGCGATAAAGAAACCAAATCATTCCATCATCGAGAGAAAACTCATATTTTTCAAGAGAAACAATGAAGACTGATGAGTAACCTCCAAAGAAGATAATCAATAGATACATGGAAACACCAATTTTGAGAAAACTACAGGTACTTCGGAAATATTCAAAGGAAATGAGATCAAGCAATTCACACTATCAAACCCTCGTCGTGGGGTCTCCTGTGAAATCAGATGATACTAGTGCCCACGACATGGAGCAGAGTAATCATCTAATTTCCTACATCAGTTAAACATATATAACTCCACCATCCATTCGTCACAGCAAATTCGACCGCCACCTTGCACTCGAGGATCGAATTAAAATCCAAAACCCACGAATAAATTCTATAATCAGAAAGCTAGGCAAATAACCATATGAATTTCAGCAAGATAAGAAGGGTCAGAGATGTTACTCGGGTGAAGAGCAGATGGCGGATATGGGGTGTGAGCGAAATGGGGGGAGATGGGGCCTCGGTGGATGAAACGGGGTTGATCGGAGAGCGCCCGGAAAGTGGAGCTCGAGCTTCCCTTTCTGATTTTTTCTATATAAAAACAAATGAGAAACCCCTCATCTGCTCACAGCAATGGGGATCCTCCTCTCTCTCTCTCTCTCTCTCTCTCTCTCTCTCTCTCTCTCTCTCTCTCTGCTTTTCTAATAAAAAGAGGAGTCCCAAATCTGAGATGTAATAGAGATGGAGGCTCGAATTTGTGCCCGGATTGAGGAAAATGGATTAGAAGTGGAAACGGCAGAGAGGGGAGAGATGATCGAGCAGTGGTGGCTGTTAATGGTGGAGGTGGTCGGAGAGGATGGCCGTTGGGGGTTGGTGGAACCGGCTGCTGATGGAAGAGGGTTTGGTCTTGAAAAAATGGGTTTTGGGGTGGGTTGCGAAATGGGTTTTGGGTGGAGATGGGTAGAAAATGGGGTTCAAGAGGAGAGGAAGATGGGTTTCAAGGGGATGGCTGAGAGAAGTGAAGAGGGTTTGAAGATAAAAATCGAAGTGGGTTTTGATGAAATGGGGACGTGGGTTTTGGTTTTGCAAAAATCTGTTTGGAGGTTGAAGATGGGGTTAGGATGAAGGGAGAAGAAATGGGGTTGGGGATGAGGGCTCGGTGGAGGTTGCAGAGAAAGGGGAAGATGGAGGAGGAGGTGGTTGTGGGTGGATTGGAGGTGGAAATTGCAGAAAATGGGTTTGATGTGGTGGGTTTTTCGAACATGGGTTTTGGGTTTGCAGAAAAAATAAAAAATGGTAGAGGTGGTGGTGGTGATGGGCGGTTTTAATGGAGGTTGGGGTAGGTTTTCGAGATGGTGATGGGTGGCTACGGAAGCGGGTTTGATGGTGGTGGTAGCAGGGGAGGTTTGCCGGAGAAGATGGAGGAGGAGGTGGTGGGGCGAAAGTAAAAGGGGAGGTGGAGGTGGCCGGCCGGAGATGCTTGGGCTGGCCGGTGGGGAAGATGGTGGGTAGCGGCTGGGCTCCCTCTGCTCCTCCCTTACTCTTTGATTTCTCCCTCCTCTGTTTTCTCGATCCCTTTTTTTTATGGGTTGTTTTTTTTTTTGGGTGATAGAGGAGGTGGATGCGGAGAGGCTCGGTGGTGGTGGTGGTGGAGAAAATGGGTGTGGTGGCTGATGGTGGTGGAGAAAATGGGTGCGGTGGCTGATGGTGGTAGTGGGTTTGGTGGATTTGGGGATTTTGGGTGGCTGCGATGGTGGAAGTTGCGGCCGGTGGAGGTGGTGGCTCGGTGGAGTGGGTTCGATGGCTATGAAATGGGTTTGATGTGGTGGAGATGATGGTGGTTGAGAAGAGGGTTTAATGGAGGAGTGGCCGGAGGTGGAAGAAGGTGGTGGTTGTGGGTTTTCCTCTCCTCTGCTTCTCTCTCTCTGTTTTCTTTCCAACGAAAATGCCCTCCTCCCTATTTTCTTTTTTTGTTTGGGTTTTTTATAACTAGGGTTAGGGACCTAGTTCTAATCCTCACCATCCATTTCACTTTTGATCCTATGGTCTCTGTTTGATGCTTGCAAGACAAGCCAAAATGATAAATTCGGCCCCCTTCTTTTTGCCCTGGACAGACCTATCTAGTATTTATGTCTATTCTCAAACCCCACAAGGGGGTGGTCCAAGTACAAACCAGGAGAGGATAAAAAGGTGTTATATTTGCCTTCTTTTTTTTTCTTTTGGGAAATTGGGGCTAGGTCAAAATGGGGTGTCTACAAAAACACAGTGTTAGTCCCATGCACGGGTAAAGAGAATCAAAATTATCCATAAAGGCTTGACAAATATCCCCAACTCACTTTAGAGTTGTACCATTCATTGGATTAGTAGGACTATTGCTATTCATAACAACCATGAAAACATTCCATCCATCCAAGATAGAGAAATAGAACAACCATAATAACATATCATCCATTCATCCATCCATAATAACATATCAAACCCAAATATAACATACCATCCATCCATCCATCCATAATATCAACCATAATAACATATCACTTCATAACAACCATAATAACATACCATCCATATACATGCCAGAAACACTAAACCAAAAAGTAAATAACTGCATAGGGATCATGTACAGCTCTCATCGGCAGCAACAACTTAATGATCTGGGGGCAGCAGGCGGCGGACCAACTCGCTGAGTGAAGAAACCTGCTCAGTGAGGGAGGTGAATGACGTCCCATACTCCTGCCGGAGGGTGGAGACCTCGGTGCGTATGGCGCTCACAGCCTGTTGTGTCGCGACATGGTCCTCATGATGAGATGCAAGGAGCTGAGAAAGCGCAGTAAACTTCTCGTCAAAGTACTGACGATGTGCAACGAGCTCCTCTGCCGATACACGCTAAGCCTGCGGGCGAGGTGGTGGAGCGGGCCTCTGCTCATCAAGTCGCATTGCCTTTATAGTTGTACGATTCATTGGATTAGAAGGACGAACGCGTTCTTTGCTACCTTGGATCAGCTTCTCATGTTGGAAAATACGTGTCAGAAGCATCCCAAATGGTAGACTAGCCAAGGCCTTTGTCCTCGTATCCTCCATGAAGCTAAGTATGATATAGCCAAGGTGAAGGGGCTAGCCCTTTAGAAGTCGACACATAATAAACGCCTCAAAAGGCCGGACCATGTCACTATTGCCTCCGCGAGGCGTGATATTGCTGGTCAGAATCTTGTGTAGGACTTTGCACCTACGGCTAAGGGAATTGTAGGACACGTTGGTTGACCCGTCATTAGGTGGGGGTCTGCAACCAAGGTCCCCATAAGCGGTGACAGGATCAACCATATAACGATCAAAGTCATCCATGGTACCGGGCCAGAAGAAAATCTCGTCGCCTGTGGTGAGAAGAGAGGCGACTTCACAAAACTTCTCCATGGTCATGCGAAAGGTTTTATTATTGACTGTGGAGTGGAAGAACTTATAATCTTCGTCGACTCTATAATTGGCACATAATTGTTTGACAAGAGTTGGTATGAATCGCAGTGTACTCCGAGAAAATTGACCCATCCAAAGGCCACAAAAAGGGATCGAACATCATATGCGGCAAGATCTTCAAAGACGATTTTCCTACCTCGCAATATGCCCTTCCTTTCTATACGACGGACGGAGGATGCCGCCTTTACGGAGCCGACCTCGACATCCTCCTCTCCTTCGCCCATATATTCGGCTTCCTCGGAGGGAGGTGTGGGAGGGGAGGGCTCACAGACAGCCTTCCCATTCCGTTTGCGGCTGGAAGAGCCTTCGGGCACAGTGGCAGTCGTCTTCGCGTTCTTCGTGCGCGGCATGATCTCTATATGGGGTTTTGGCTTAGGTTTTTAGGGGGTTGCAAATACGAAAAAGGGAACCACTTCCACTTCTTATCTGCAGAAACCAGGACAAGATACTTGAACGAAAAGAAACTTCAAACACACTATTATTCCATTCACAAAACTACGATGCAGTATAACACACTTCAAACCACATTTAATTACTATTAGACACATGGAACACTATATAGATACTTGAATTTAAAAACATTTACAGACTTCAAACAAAACCACTCTTTACAGACTCCGAACCACTTCAAACCACTGTCACAAGATCCTCGGAACCACTAAAACAACATTTGGAATCACATATTACGAAATTGGAATTAGTATTTACTGCAGAGAGGATCCATTCATACCATTGAAACCACTCAAAACCATTGAAACCCCAAGTGAAAGCCTTCAAAGCATTGAATGAAACCCTTCTCACACCAAAAATGAAAAATGCTGAAATACCAAGTAAAATGAAACCCTTTGGAACAACAATTTTGACAGTTGGAACCACATATTAGACTGTTGGAACAGATTACTGATTAGAGGATCCAGGAAACCTTAAATTAGACAGTTGGAACCAATATTACTAGATAGAGGAACCACTGAATACTGCTTCCAACTTTCTAATATGTGGTTCCATGGATCCAACTTCCGTGGAATACTGGTTCCAATTTTCTAAGCCCTAAATGAAACCCTTTCAAACCCTAACAAACCAATGCAACCAATGAAACCCTAAACGAATCCTTCAAACCATTAAATCCATTAAAACCCTATATGAAACACTAAATGAAACCATAAATGCAACCATAAACCATTGAAACCTTTTCAAACCTTAAATGAAACCCTATGAACTAGAGTGAAATCCAACATGAAATATGCCGAAACCATTAAAAACCTAAATGAAACCTTTTGAAACCTTTGAAACCCATTGAAATCCTAACTGAAACCCCTTAAACCATTGCAACCATTGAAACCCTAAATGAAAGAATTGAAACCCCAACTAAAACCCTAACTGAAACCATTGATAACTATTGAAATCCTAAATAAACCCTAAATTAAACCCTAAACCATTGAAATACTTTGAAACCCTAAATGAAACCCTACATGAAACCCTTTCAATCCCAAAATGATGTTTCAAACCCTAAATAAAACTATTGAAACCCTAACTGAAACCCTTTCAAACCCTTTGAAACCATTGAAAACCAAACCCTAAATTAACCCATTCAAACCACTGAAACCATTGAAACCCTAAATTAAAGCATTGAAAAACCCTACATGAAACCCTAAACCATTCAAACCCATTGAAACCTTAAATGAGATCATTGAAACCATTTAAAGCCCTAAATGAAACCCTTTCAAATCAAAAATCAAAGCCCAACCATTGAAAACCTAGAAACCCTATATCAAAATATTTTGTTTCTAACAATTAATGGTTCCAGCCCATTGAAACCCTAAAAATTCGAAAACCATCCAAATGAAACCCCATCTAAAGCATTTTAAAGCCTTAAAAAATACATCTTAATGCAAATTCGTTGCACACACTAGTAAAGAGGCACGTAAAAGAGGTTCAGAGAGCAACAAACATTGTTGGACGTGTGTGAGATCCAACCCCTCAAGAAAAAAACCCAAAATAAACAAAATCCTAGGTGAAATGTTTCAAAATTACCTTCGTATAGGGGAGGAAACTGATTTCCGGCGAGAGGGTATGGTTTCCGCCGAGTAGGTCGTGCTTCCGGCGAGTAGAACGTGCTTCGGGAGCGACGTAGAAGGTCGACGGCGAGAAACTTCATTTTTCCGGCGAGATGAAACCCTCGTTTGGGAAGAGAGAATGGTAGAAGTGAGAAACGGTGAAAAATAATGGGTTAAAAGTTAAAAGTAAAAGTAAAAACTAAAGAGGGGTATTTTCGTCAAATTCACTGTCTGACCGTACCTGACAACCCCTCTTTTACAATTTCTCCAACTCTACCCTTACTTCACAATTCAACCAAAACTTTGCATTTTTCTAACAATTTTTCCTTTAATTAAAATCAGTCATTTAATAGCATTTATTTATGAATAATTATAACCCAATCAGTGGATAAATTGATAACATGTGCCCAGTGTTCTAAAAAGCGTTGAGCGGAGTTGGGTGGCTGACTGACCTCTCAGGGTGTTTTTTTATTTTTTTTAGAAATTAATATATTTTCATCATATTTTATATTTTTTTATATAAAATATAAATACTTGAATACATAACAATCCAAACCATTTTATGCATAAGCACTAAACATTAAATAATAACAAAAAGTCATAAACATAATAAGAAATTAAGCATAAAGTACTTAATAATTTAAGTATTTAACAATACAACACAAATCCATGACAAAAAAAAAAAAAAAATCCATCACTTTTTCAGTCTTCACCAATCATTGTCCTCTCCCTCCAAATCCAAGACTCTATCTTCATCTGAATCTTCAAACCCGCCCCGCCCAGGCCCATGCTCAGCGCCTAGGCGCCGCCTCATCGCCCAGGCGGTGAGACCGCTTTTTTAAACGCCCAGGGCCTGGGCGATGCGTTTTTCTGTGTCCAGCGCCTAGGCAGCTCCTAGGCGGCCTGGGCGGCCGCCTTTTAGAACAGAGCATGTGCCACTGTACTTAAAGCCTCACCCTAAAATGATTTTGGCAATTTGGCATCTCAAATCAGGCATCTAACTCTCTCAACCAATGTTCTATTCATTCTTTCTGCTATACCGTTCAACTGGGGTGTTTTAGGAGGTGTCTTCTGATGTCGAATACCCTGCTGTCTGCAGTACTCATCAAATGGTCTGATGTACTCACCATCATTGTCTGACCGGATGCATTTCAACTTCTTTCTTGTTTGTCTTTCTACTGAAGTCTGAAACTGCTTGAATACATCCAACACTTGGTCCTTTGACTTTAGGGCATAAACCCTAAGTTTCTTGGAATGGTTATCAATGAAGGTTTACAAAGTAAGAAGCACCACCAAGTGTTACCGGTTTTCTTGGACCACAAACATCTGAATGTACCAATTCTAATAAATTTGATTTTCTCGAAGGAGGGTGACTTTGAAATGAAACTCTTCTTTGTTTCCCAGCCAAGCAATGTGCACATTTCTCAAGTTTTACAATCTTCACTCCAGAGAGTAAATTCTCCTTAGCCAATAAGCCCATACCTTTCTCACTCATGTGACTTAGTCGCTTGTGCCACAACTCAGTTGCATTCTCATCTTCCATGACATTACAGATACCTTTAGAAATCTTGGCCTGCAACAAATATAAAGAAGACTACTCATTTCCTCTAGCCACAACTAATGAGCCTTTGGTGAGTTTCCACTGTCCATTATCAAAGGTATTGCAAAACCCTTCATCATCGATTTTTCAATTGAAATCAAATTCCAACGAATATCTGGTTCATGTCTGACATCTCTGAGAACCAGCTTTATTCCATTATTTGCCTCCAAACACACATCTCACACACCTACAAGTTTGGCCAAGCCATCATTGCCCGTCTTTAGTGTGCCAAAGTTCCCTGGTGTGTAGGAAGTAAATAACTCATTCTTTGATGTGATATGAAGTGAAGCTCCACTATCAATGACCCAACTCGTCTCATTGCATGCAAAATTCACATGGTTTTTATAACACACAATGACAAGTTCCTCAATGGCGGTGGCGACCCGATCATCATCATTATGATCCTTCTTTTCATTTTTGTCACTACCATTTTTCTTCTCTTTTTTCAGCTGGAAACAATTTTTCTTAATATGGCCCTTATTACCATACTCATAGCACTCTACATTCTTTTTCCATGACCGTGACTTACTTCGGCTCTTGTGTTTACCTTTTGGACCTCTACTTTAACTTCTCCCATACTTTCGACAACCAAAGCTTCGGAGTGGGACGAAAAACCTCGAGTTTTTCTTCTCATTTTCTCATTCAAAATGCCACTCTTAACAAAGTCCATGGTGACAATACCATCAGGAGCAGAATTACTCAATGACATACGAAATGTCTCCCACGAGTCCGGTAGAGTACCAAACAACCAAAGCCCTTGTACTTCATCTTCAAATTTAATAATCATGGCTGAAAGTTGGTCTATCACTCTTATAAACTCATTCAAGTGATCGAATATAGATTGACCATCTCTATATTTCAACCCCATAAATTGTTTTATCAAGTACATTTTGTTGTTGTAGGTCTTTCGCGCATACAACGACTCGAGCTTGCTCCATAGAGTCCTGGCATGTAATTCTTTACTGATGTGATTCAAAACATTATCATCCACATATTGTCGAATGAACCCGCACACAATTTTATGCTTAAGAGTCCAATCGGCATCAGTCATGTTGTCAGGTTTTGTATCGCCGAACACCGGTAGATGCCAACGCTTCACATATAGAAGGTCTTCCATTTTACCCCTCTAAACATGATAATTCCTTCCATTCAAGCCGATCATTCTATTCAAATTCGCTTCCATCGTTCAATCAAAGTCAATAACAACCTTGCTTTTCTCAAGCAATATCACAAACACCATGTGTGCAAAAAACCCTGACACTCTGATACCACTATGTTGGGAAAAACCCCTTTCCCGCTTTGATCGAACCTGTGAGGAAACGATTGAACACAAACAATGGAAATATGCAAACCACAAATAAAGTATCAACAAACAACCACAATCAACGCAAGAGAATTTTTACGTGGAAAACTCCTTCAAGGTGAAGGATAAAAATCACGGGATCTTTCGCGGAGTCCATCCAAATCTCCACTATAATACTTTAGGTACAAAACTAACTTTTAACATCATCAATGGAATAAACATCCCCCATTCCAATAACAATGGAATCCACAGATATGAGTGAAGATAGAGCAACAATATTGACTCCAACAAAGAAGAAAAAGATGAAGAAAATTGTGAAGATCTCACCCAAAATCTGATATCTGTAAAAGACCCATAAACCTGATTTAGAGAACTCCAAATCACAATCCAACCGTTCAAAATGTAGATCAAAAAGTCACAAACCTACTATCCAAAAATCAGCTCAATCGGACTACGGATCGATTTCCGATCGTCAGTTTGATCACTACTATGCAGAAACCCCTATTTCCTGCGAATTTCTCCTCTTTTTTCCTCTGTTTTGTATTGTTCTATTGTTTCCAAAGATTAGGACTACACTTGGAGATATGCTTTAAGTATAGAAAGACCATAATGCCCCTCTTGCTCAAACAAATTCTAAGCAAACCCTTATTGGGCTGGACTTAAACCCAACACAATGATCAGGGTGCCTGACGATCAAGATGATCAAAGATACCACAAGAGAAAATGAAAGTAAAGAAAAGAGAGAAAAGAACAACCAGAGAACGAACACTTCAAAGGGGAAGAAGTCTGATACTTCCGAAAACCCCTCCCTGGCTAGCCTATCATTCCATTTATATCTTATTCTTTAGGTTAAGTTGATTGCAGTTTGATACATGGAGTAGATATGGTTCTCTTTTGCCATAAGATAGTAAGTGTGCTCTCTATTCTTCTTAGCAAGCTTGCTCCTTTCCTTTCTCGTTTGCCATCTAAGTTGTAACAAATCTAATTTTTCATGCTCGCACCAAATATATCAAGATTGATAAGGATTTGTTCAAGAAAAAAGTCAATATTTGGATATTTGTGGGACTCACTTAGCCCTTTTAAGTGAGATTTGTTTTCTCCCTACATATAAGGTTTGTATTTGAAACAGAGGGTTTGAAGATGAAGGGAAAATGTAGAGAGGAGAGGAGGAAAGGCTAGCCAAGAGAAGGGTTTTCTCTTGGGGGCCTTATGAGGGCTTTTATGGTGAAACAAAAGTAAGGTTCTTCATATACTCAAGATTGAAGAGAAGATTTAAGACAAAAAGTGGGGTTTTCTCTTGGACTCTTGGAAGGTTTTTGTGGTGAAGCAAAAATGTTTTTTCCCCCTTCTTCTTGTTTATCAAGGTGTTTTCTTCTTCTATTGTTCTTCTCCATATAATTTTGTCTATTGTAGCACAAGCATTGTGTTGAAGGATTTTCCAACTACTTCTCAAATAAGGGTTTTTCCATGTACTCGGTGTAGAGTCTTGGGAGCTATTTTTGTGGCTACATAGAAAATTGGAGAGGAGGATTTTATTGGTGGCTTTTACTGGAGGTAGCGTTATACTATTTTGGTTCTAAATAGTGGATTGCGTGTTGTCTTATTCGTGGAGTAGCATATTGTGGTGAACCACTTATGTTCTTTTTTTCTTGTAGTTGCTTGTGATTTGCTCCCTTTAGTGGTTGTGGCTTCTTGGCACATTTTTCTCCATCTTGTTAGTGCAAGATCTTGGATATTTTCGTGTGTTCACCATTATCAAAACATGAAATACTAGTCCCCAAAATTAAAATATTTTAAGACATATACAAGTACCAGAGGGTGTTTACATGATACCCAAAAAAAAGAACATTATTTTTGTGGTTCATATATGAACCACTTGGAGTTTATTACCATGCACTCAAGTTACATTATTTATTTGAGGAATGATAGATACAAAGGAGCCCTCGCATAAAGAGCTAAAAAAGGGCTCTTGATTGGATCCACATCATCAAATGTAACTGATTTTACTTTTTCAACCAATTTTAAAATGGGACTGAAATTGAAGTGGATCCAATGAAGAGCCATTTTGCTGCTCTTTATGCAAGGGCTCCCTTGTATCTATCATTGCTTTATTTACCATGTACTAATTTAGTTAATCTAACAATGTATGTTTTCTACATCCAACTCGATGTCCTCTCTCTCTCTCTCTAAAGCCATAGCTTTAAAATCCCCCACCTCTCTTTCTCATGGCCTCCTTCAATGATGATTTGGAACCCCTTAGGGTGACAAAAATCAATCCTAATCTTTGGATCAACTCTCTTCAACCGAGCCCATATATGTCAAGTCCTTATTTAGTTCCATCATACTAATATTATTAAAGTAGAAATATGATTGGAACCTATCGGGATTATTGAGACTCTACTAGCTCAATGGTCAAGGCGTTGTTCTTCGGAAGTCGGAGGTTTAATCCCAGCTTAGCTACCAAAAAATGATTGGAAGATATCAACTACTAGGAGAATTGTATGTGGGCCACCACCCCAAAAAATGTTATCAATCAGAAGATTATTATGAAAATTTCCTTGGAAAATACTGTAAATTTTTTGTCACTTTTATGCTGATCCATGCTATGAAGAACCATGAAGTTCATTTTCATTTTGATGAATATCCTGTTAAAAAGTGAATACTTGATCAAGGTTTCATTTATTGACTTAAGATCACCTGATCAGATTCAGCCCAAAGTTAATGACTTTGAATGAGGAAATGACACTCCCACACCCTTGATTCAACAGTGGAACTCTATGAGCATTTTAAATTGGTTGTTGAGAGCATTTTGGGAATTGTAACAACCTCTAATAGCTAATTGGAAAAGTATAATTAAAGTACTTAGTGCCATTATTAAATCAATGGTGTGGGGATATCATTTTCCCTTGAAAAATTAGCGGTTCACTAGATTAACGGAGCCGATCACTACGATATGCAATGCATATGATGGGCTAGACGGGATCAGTCTCAAAAACATAATCAAATCGTTCTTCATTTTAATAAGATTTTGGACCATGGCGCATCCAAGTAGGCCATATTAGATGAACATTTCCAATCACCATACATGCGTCACGTACAAATGGAGATTAGGGCAAGAAATATTTAGAACATCAAACCCAATTTTATTTAGAGGGATTTGCTAGGCAATTTCGTGGAAAGTCATTTCACGGCTCTCTTTTGAAGGAGAGAACAGCCGCCTCGTATGAATTAAATGAATAAGACAAAATCTGTTAAAAAGTGACGCAGTGAGCCTCAAAATGGCTTTGTGCAAAATTGCCTAGTAAACCCTTTATTTATATTATTTATGAGCGAAGCCTCCTCCTACGTTTTAGTTGGGGTAAATAAAATTGATTTCCTAAGTTTGGGGTGGACCAACCAACCCTCTCACCTTACTAATAAAACATCGATCATTCTCTCTCTTTGTCACGTTCCATTTGCTAGTTAGAAAAGAAAAAAAACCACAACAACTACAACTAAAGCATGTTATGTAAGACTTTTATTAGTTTCTCAAAACCTCGAAAAGGTGAAATGGTAGACAAAACCGCCCAATTAAAAAAGAAAGAGAGAGAGAGAGATAGGAGAAAAACTAATATGTCAATAGACTAAAGAGGAAGACAAAACTGCTCAATTCAAAGAAAAAAAATAAAAGAAGGAAAGAAGAAAGAAGAGAAAAAGAAGAAAGAGGACAAAAGTCCTCAACTTTCCACACATGATAGGGTTAGTTAAACAACCATTGTATATTCTCTACAAGGAAGATTTCAAACACAAACCTCCATGGAAAAATGGGAACATGGTTGTAAGTTCAACCATGCTTTTGTTCTTCCTTTCTAACTTTTCTTCTTCTTCTTCCAATCTCTTATTTCTCTCACAAATTGAGTAGGTAAGTGGAAACACACATGTCACTTCCATCTTATTCCAATCCTCTGTCCAAATTGTTCCCGACACCCCACATTCAAATCCTACTTTCTATTGTTTTTAGTACGTAAGAACAAGGCTGAATGACTTCTTTCAGTGTTGCCAAGAACAGACACTCATTTAGTATGCATGATTAAATTAACCACCTAATTATTGATACCTACACCCTTTTGTTCTAATAATGACACTGATCTTTTTTTCTTTACACTTTTCTAAGAGAAGTGATATTTACGCCCTTTTGATTACTAAGGGACACCCAGCGCCAGTGTATCAATGACTAAAGGGTGGGGCAGTGTATCAATGACTAAAGGGGGGCTAATGTACTTTAGGTCAGAATAATCCAGTGGATTTGATTGCCACGTACACTGGCGCTGGGTGTCCCTGGTGATCGAAAGGGGCGTAAATATCACTTCCCTTTTCTAGTTGGTTGTAACTCCCAAATAGCTATCATCTGACAATCAAAGAAGTGCAAAGTAAAGCCATGTAAAGAAATCATGAAAATTAAAAATTCCAAGCAAAAAATCTTCCATGTAAAGAGATTTTGGGATCTAAGATTGGAATGACACTCTCCTAGTAAACAATGGATATATTGATTTTGGAATATATTTTTATGAAAATGTGTAAATAAAGTAAAAAAAAAAAAAAAAAACTCATTCATAGGGAAATATTTTTAAACATCTTGATTTCTTTATTTTCCTCTTAGGAGATCTCCATTCAACATGAGATTTTAGGTACATTGTGGTGGCCCACCAGACCAACATGCTGATTATAGACTTGCAGTGTGAGCCATCCCTTAAACATGTCTCTTTTAAATTATTTCCCCCCTCAAAAGCTATGCATATGACAATATATACAAAATGATGGGTCTACATCATGCTTAAATCATGCGTGATGATGCGTGTGGGCCTATATCAAGCTTCTCATAGAATTCTTATATGAGTTTTTATATGGTGGCCAACCCTCAAGTACCCGTCAAAATGGTACCGCCCTTGATATTTGATCCAACAGCAGCCCACTTTTTAAGATGCTGCTGTTGGATTAAATATCAAGTAACACCTTCACGTGACTTGACGGTCGGGCATCATATAATTTCTCTTCTTATATACGTAAGATATCTTTCTTTCTTTTTCCAATGAAAATATTTGTTAAGGCCCACCATCTCCACGCAAACCCATGCATAATTTGTGTGGGGCCTTCCATTTCACACCTTTTGTTTTGATGGGTGAGGTCTCACTATCTCCACCCAAATCCATGCATAAGGTGGGGACCACCATTTATACCTTAGGCTTTGATTTAGGACGGGTCCCACCATCTCCTTCCAAATCCAATGCATGGGCCCACCATCTCCACCCATACAGAATGGGGCCCACCATTTCACACTTATGTATGGTCCCACCAATGCTTTGTAAAGACATAAGGCCCTCTTTGTCAACTATTCTCAATCTGAAACAAGTGCCCTCTCTCTCATTTCTTGATTTCCGCCTTCAGTCTCGCTCGGGCCGTAATCTGCGAAATTGGGAATGCGACTTTTTTTGTTTGTTTTCTATAAAGAAAAAAGCGCAAAAGTGCTCCGGAGATAGCGGACAGACGCAGCCTAAAAGCTGAAAAAAATGAGCTAATGACTGTAACTTGTGTAGTGGTAAGTTACACCTGCTCCACTATACTGATGCTGATTTGTTAATGTTGACCTTATTGACCCCCAAGTAATTTCAAAAGGAAATCCTATTTTAATATGGAGATAACAAATTAATCTAAGGGCATGTTTGGCAACCATGCAAAATTTTTTTACCCTATTTGGATTACAAGGATAACATTTATTTGGGTAAATATTTTCTTGGGATTTTTTTTCTTTCCGTGATTTAGAGGGAAATGCTATGATTATGGTTAATTTGGAGAGATATAATCATAAATAAAAATCGAATAGGTTTGTTTTGTGTGTTTTTTTTTCTTCTAAACTTTCTAAACTTTCAAGAAAATTCCTGCAATCCAAACAAGGCCGATGTAAGGGAGGGTGGTGAGTGACAAGAGCACAGGATGAGGTTGAAAAAATGGGGAAAATAAAACAGGGATTTTTTTTTCTTAATTTACCAACCCCATCACCTTCACGGCCCTCTCAAATCTCGCCAAACATGTCCTAAATAATTAAAGATATAATATAGGTGCTTTCTAGATTAAACAAAGCTTAACCTAATGCACAAATCAGCTGTCATATTATATAATCTTTTTTAGAGGAAAGTGGGTGCGTAAAATCAACCGATACATCCCCATAGAATTCTTGTTGTTATTTTCTTGTAATTTTAGTTGAGGCCTCGGTCCCCTTCCTTTTTAATGAATTCATCTTGCCATTTCAAAAAAAAGAATTCTTGGTAAGACGAGACTAAGATTTTAGGAGGCAATAAAGTATTAAATAACATTTATTTAAAAAAAATCTAGTAAAGGCAAAGAAAGGCATCGGGAATGCTTCACTAGGGCATGGCCGCACTGTAAAATAGTGTAGTGCCCAGGGACCCGTTATTCAATGGTAAGGGCACCAGGCTCCGCATCGTATTTTTATAGGGGAGTGATAAATCGACCCCCATATCTTAAATCGACCCCATGTGTCTATCTCTCTCCTCTTTCTCTCTCTAAACCAGAGGAGAGAGAAAGACACATAGGGAGTCGGTTTAGGATATTTGGGGGTCGATTTATCACTGCCTTTTTATATTGTATTTGACTTGAATCATTGAATGAATATAGTTTTTTGGTCGTCCCTTCAATCACAAAAATATTAGATGTTAGAATTAGACCGTTAACCTGATTTTTGGGCCATAGGAGATCCAAACCAAGTGTTATCATGTGAACGGTTGGGATCAATCAATGGTGGGACCCATTATGCTTCAGTTGGTGTGCCACATTGTATTACAAAGAGGTCACATGCCACCTAAGCCTTCCTCACCTTGCAAAAACGAGGGGCAAGAGTCCAATTGGACACATTAAAGGGTATCCCAGCCCCTGTGATTTTTAAAGGACGACTGACCCATTATGTGTTCGTATGCGCGCTTCTTCAAACCCTTGATTTGAAATATTAGGATAGTGCCAATCGTTTCAAATTAAAATTGAATTAGCTAAGCCTAAGGTTTTAAATATTGAATATAAACTGATATATCAGTTCTTATCTTGTAAAAAATTAACAATATTTTATATTATCACAATACATCAGGCAAAATCTACCACATTTGAATGCTCCATCTATAAGAAACGATATTTTAAAACTATGGATAAGTGTGCTTAGATTTGATGAGCCCAAGTGAAAACTACTACCATTGCTTATGGGATACATAAAGTCATCCTTGAGATTAGGTATACAAAATCCTTGTTTACTAAATGGTAGATGATATCCACACCCTTGCGCATTTGATATTGGCACGCTTTTCTTTATTTTATAATTCCTTTGTTGACTATTGATGGCTTATATATGGAGAATTAGGCCTATCAATGGACCCAAACAGTCCGACAAATCCATTGGATCCAACTTTAAATGGGTGGGACACAGAAAGATTATATAGGTCCTTTGGAGTTTGGAGTGTCTCATGTGGGACGTAGACACAACCCTTAATCGGATACACATTGTCGAAAAAAATATTATGGAGTCTCACATGTTCGAATATATTTAACTATAATATGAAAACATCTTTCATGTTTTTTAACTTACACGTGAAATAGAAGAAGGGCGGCCCAGTGCATGAGGCTCCCACCATTGCGGGGTCTAGGGAGGGCTAGATCTACGTAGCCTTACCCCTGCTTTGCAGAGACGCTGTTTCCGTGACTTGAACCCGTGACCACCAGGTTACAATGGAGCAACCTTACCGTTGCGCCAAGGCTCGCCCTATAACATTTAACATAATAAAACTAAAAAATCTCTGTCTCTCTCTGTCTCTCTCTCTTAAAATCATAAAACTGGTCGTTGTCTCCACTCAACAGTAGTTGTTAGTCCCCGATTGCCCTGGTGGACACGCTTTCTTGTTTCTATTCGCAAAAATCAGGGTACTAGTAAAATGTCAATGACCTACTGTATATATTCCCTTTGAAGGGACTAAATTTTGATTTTATAACCAAATTTTATTGGTTAGACAATAGTAGGACATTGGACACTCCAATGTACATTATGATTCTTAATTAGACCACGACAATAACACAAGTAGAATTCGTGAATCTAATCAAATAGGACCCAACCACCTGAGCTAGTCTCTGAATGAATCGAGACACAAACTGATGGGGACCTGGGTAGAACTCACACTCAAAAGCCATTTATTAAGGGGAGAGTGCCCAAGTCCTTATAAGCCCTCCACATCAAGCTCACCAACCAATGTGGGATTTTTGCTTCTGCGTCGAACCCCAACAATCACCCCTCTACGAAAAAGCAACGTGGGAACCGAGAGATCTTCCATGAGGGTAAACTGGAGTTACCATGCCCCTGTTCCGATACCACTGCTGGGACCGAGGTAGAATTCGCCCTTGAAAGGTAGGTATTAAGGGGAGGGTGACCAACTCTTTATAAGCCCTCCACATCAGTTGCTCACCAACCGATGTGGGATCGTTGCTTTTACATGGAGCCCTAATACATATATATGTGGATCTGATCCAAATTGGATCCGTTGACGGTCCTAGGAAGAATAATATTAGCACTCCTTGTTCTGTGATAATGACACATCAATGGCTGGGGAATTGTAGCAACATTCAAATCTAATTTTACAAAAAAGGAAAAACATCCTTGTACAAAATTTAAACTGCTTTATGCTGAATAATGTCAGTAACGTGGACTTTTGATTTTTAATCTCAAGATTCTCAACCCTTTTCAGAAAAATAAAGGGCTGATTTTAAGGCGATGATGTTTTGATAACCCATTTTTCATGTACAATTTTTTTAGGTAAAATTTTTCATCAGGCTCCATTTTTTTCGACGTAAAAATGGACGTAAAATTTGTTTCATGTTGTAAAATTGGCAAAAATTTCACGCCCATTTTTCCCACTAAAAATGGGTGTGAACTTTATTTAAAGCCCATTTTATGTCGAAAGAAAGGTAGCCTAATGAGCTAGTTTGCATCCATGAAACATATTTCATGAATAATTTTTAAGAGACAATGGGGTGCAGGAAAACCCTAGCCCTATAAACAACATGATATTTTCCCAGGGAAAAAAATTAGATAGAATTTTTTTCATGTTGTTTAGATAAAATTTACTTGGAAAAAATCCCTTAAAAAACATTAGCAAACCTTAATTTTTTAATATATTCCAAGGAAAAATTGTGTATCGCCAAACATTTAACAAATTATCTCACAGAAAATTTTTCATGGTAAAATAATTCCATAAAAACTTTGATCATAAAAAATTTTCCCACAAGAAAAATTGGTTAGTCAAGAATTCAACTTTTGAGTGGTGAGGAAAAGAAGTAAAGAACCTAATCTCTCTTCCTAAAGTCTTGAAACTTTAGACCTAATCTCTCTCTAATGTAAATTGGAGAAGAAAGATAATATGCAAGGGGAAGTGATATATTCACCCCTTTTCTTCCTCCGGCCACCCCACTCTAGTGTATTTATGAGTTATGACTACTCTTTTTACACTACAGGGAGTAGCCAAATTAGAGATAGAGAGAGCATTGAAGAAGGGCAGGTAAACTTCAATGTGGGGCAGGTAAACCTAAAATCATGTGGAGCTTACAAAGAAACTTTATCATCTAACAATAAAAAAAGGCTTAGATAAAAAAAGACCAATCGTACATTTTTTTCCCAACAATATTATCATAAACTACCATTAAAACATTTATTACCTGAAAGGGAACTCCAAAGCTTGAAAATATCTTTGTTTTGGAAGGCTACTTATATCCGCACGGCCATCTTTTGATAATGGCACCAACTCGCCTTGTTTCACATTTTTAATCAGCTGTCAAAGGCTATTATAATTCCTCAAAATGCTATTAAAAATGTAAGATATGGTTAGTTCGTGCCATTATCAAAATACTGTATGATGACAATCCCTTATGTTACTACCATTTTTTCTCATTTACAAAAGTTAGTATATATAAATTTTGAAAATGAGTATAGTGTTTATGAGCTCGAGCGTCAAAAACTCATCTGGGCCTATATTTTTGGGGTGATCTAATGCATTCATTTGAAAGACCCTTATATGGATAGGGTGTGTACCAAAAATCACGGCCATAGGATCAGCCTAACTCATCCAAAAGTGGAGAGAAAAATGGACATGTTTTTCCACAGATCTGCCTATTTTTTCCCTCCACAAATTGAAGGATTTGGATCCTGTGAACCTGATTTTTTGTATGCACCCTATCCATGTAAGAGACATATTTTTAAATAGGTTAATGATATTGGCCCTACCATGTTTTACTAATTGCACCACCTCAGTCTGTCTATTCTTTTTTAATTCGATTTTCTGAGTTTTTTGGGAAGTGTAATAATTTTTGACAGCGGTTTAAATAACAAAAGACAAGATGAGTTAGTGCAATTATCAAAACACATGAGTGCCAATATCAAGGGCTCCCTTCAATTTAGACTTCCTCTTATCAGCTTAGAAGTCCAGTAATTTTTTAATAAAGTACAGTGGGGCCCACTTCACAGGATGATCTAAACCGTTCATTTATTGGGCCAAAACGTAAATAAGCTGTACGAGGTAGATCATCTCCATCTCCAACTCCATAGGATAATCCTGACCCTCCGATCTGTAGAGGTAATGCACATTATAGAAACCTCTACATATCGGAGGGTTACGATCATCCTATGGTGATGATCTACGGGTACAAGCATATTTACATTTGGGCCCAACAAATGAACGGTTTAAATCATCCTGTGAAGTGGGCCCCACTAAAGTTTCTGAAAAACATTGGACTTCATCATGCGCACTCACTTCACGATATAAAATCTCGTTCAAAGTTCAAACATTGTTGACTGGTGGGCCCTCCAAGTGGACGGTTCACAACACTTTAATCCGACAATTTGGATCGTTAAGTCTAGGGCTGCAACTCGGGTCGGGCGGGTCGGGTTTTGGAGAACCCAACCCTACCCGAGAAATATCTCGGGTTGGGTTTTTTTCACGTTGACGCAATTTTTTAAGGAAAATTCTTGTTTGGCAAGGCAACTCAACTCATAGAAGTAGAAATTACACTCACAATACACTTGAATCAAACAATGATGTAATTACACTCACATTACACTTGAATCAAACAATGTTGTAATTACAATCAAACAATATATAACTTATGTAACTCGGGTCGGGTCGGGCCCCTTCAAACCCGGCTCGGCCCGAGATTCATGCAGGCTTTTGAATGCTCAACCCGGCTCGACCTGAAACCCATGAAACCTGAACCCAACCTAGGCTATTTTCGGGTCGGGTCGATGCGGGTCAGGTAAAACCCGGCTCGAGTTGCAGCATTAGTTAAGTCTGTTTGTCTTGCATCATCTTCCATTAAAGGTAGGGCCCACTGGTTGAACCTTCTCAATCACTTTGCACGAGAAACGTATACGATGTGAAAGCCCCCCTCCTTTTGATAACGACACTCTATGTATTTTAAACCATGGGAAAGTTGAGAGCATCTTGGAAATTGTAACAAAAGAGGAAAAGAGTGCCTTTATTAGGGAAACGATCAATTCACTAATCACATTCACTTTTCCCAAAAAAAGAAAGTGGGGCATGTCCGTAATATTATATAAAAGCTAGAGGTAATCTTAAATACTATTTCCCTTTTGAAAATCAACTAATGAGCGTCTCTGAAACGTTCCTGCAAATCTCTTTTTCCCTCCATTTAAACTCATCTCTCTCTCTCTCTAGATTTCGATCTCTTGATTCCTCGTTTTGAAGGCAGAATAAAAGAGATTCGTGAAAACGAGGCAGAGAACTGTAAATTTGATACTCGGAGCATCAGATCTACGGTTTCTACGGATTTTTTCACCTTAGTTTCAGCAAAAATCAAGGTGTAATGGAAAATGAGTGATTTTCCACTAGATTTGGATTCCAAAGATTCCTGTTTTCAAAGATTCCTGTTTTCTTCTTTGTAAGTCTTTGTTTACCAATTTTAGTAGAAGTTTATGCAAAATTCGAGCTTCAGATCGTTCAAATCCGTTGCAGATTTTCGTTTATTTTATTAGAAATGGAAAGGAAGTTACTGAGCTCAGATCTGTTGAGAATTGTGTTAATCGCAAGTTTTTGAGGGTCTGAAATGATTGAATCTTAAGAAGACTTTCGTTTCTCCATGATTTCGCAACGATTTTGTGTTTAATGACGGAAAAAGATGAGGTTCGAGATCAAGAAGGTCGGATTTGTGGAAAAAAATGTGATGAATCAGCTCTATTAGCTTCGGATTTTTTAAATCCGTTATAGATTCTTGTTTTTAGTATTTCTACTTAAAGTTCTGAGTGAAAGGAGCGATTTTCAGAGATCTCGAGTTTCAAAAATCGAAGAAAAAGACTTATAACTTTCAAATCTTTTGGATATTTAAGATTTCGAGCAAAAGCAGGAAGAAAAGGAGTTTTGCAGTTCTTCAGATCTGTGACAGTTCTCGAGGAGTGAAAAAGAAGCAATGGTTGCAGAGCCTTGGATCTTCAAGATGGGAAACCAGGTGAGTAACAATCTTAAGCATGCTTTTTTTCTCGATCTTTCAAAGAAAAAGAACACTAAAAAAACAGATCAAAAGGAGATGATAGGCATTCTTTCCTTTGAAGTTGCAAATGTTATGTCTAAAACTGTTCATCTCCACAAATCCCTTACTGATTATGAGATCTCTAGGCTTAGAAACGAGATCCTGAAATCGGAAGGCGTGAAAAACCTAGTTTCCGATGATGAATCTTACCTCCTCGAGCTTGCTCTCGCGGAGAAGCTCGATGACCTGAATCGCATCTCTACTGTTGTTTCTAGGTTAGGGAAAAAGTGTAGTGAACCTGCATTGCTAGGGTTTGAACATATTTATGCTGATATTCTTAATGGAAGGATTGATGTTAGAGAATTAGGGTTTCTGGTAAAGGATATGGAAGCGATGGTTAGGAAGATGGAGAGGTATGTGAATTCAACGTTGAATCTTTATAATGAATTGGAGGTTCTGAATGAGTTAGAGCAGGCGACGAAGAAGTTTCAGCAGAATCAACATGAGGAAAGCCGTCGGGCTTTTGAGCAGAAAGTGCTGTGGCAGAGGCAGGATGTTGGGCATCTCAAAGATGTTTCGTTGTGGAACCAGACGTATGATAAGATTGTAGGGTTGTTGGCGAGGACAATCTGTACGCTTTATGCTAGGGTTTGCTTTGTGTTTGGAGACTCTGTTTTGGGGTTAGGGTTTGGTCAGGGAGGAGAAAATTTAGCTCCCTGTCCTGATGAAAGTAGACAGTTTTCTGGTCAGATTGTTGTTGGTCGCCATCGTCTCATGGCATCTGGGTCGCTGCTGTCAGATTCAGGGGAGAGTATTGGTTATAATTCGGGGCCGATTGAGAGTGTTGCGGTGGAGAGAAGGGGAACAAGTGGAAGAATAGTGGGTTTTACGCCAAGAAGGGAGATAGAAAGCTTTCGCAGTGAAACGTTCACCTTTCCATGCGGGTCTAGTCCTGGACGGCTTTTCATGGAATGCCTTAGTTTGAGCAGTTCTGGTTCAACGAAGTTCGATGATGTCAATGAGAGCCGGAGCTGCACAAGTTCGAGACATTGTAATGCTCCGAATGGACTGAAGAGAGAGAATCCTTACCCATCTGGTTGTTTAAATCAGGTTGATATGGGTGTTCCTTTCAGCAGAGATCAAAGAAAATACAAATGCAGTAGCACTAGTAGATCGCAGTTTTGTCCAAAGAGTAGGTTAATGACGTATGCCCCTCCCTCCACTGTTGGTGGCTCTGCTCTTGCTTTGCATTATGCAAATGTCATAATTGTTATAGAGAAATTGCTTCGCTACCCGCATTTAGTTGGAGAGGAAGCTCGGGACGATTTGTATCAGATGTTACCCACAAGCTTAAGAATGTCTCTGAAGACGAATCTCAAGTCCTATTCTAAAACTCTGGCTATATATGATGCTCCTCTAGCTCATGACTGGAAAGACGTCCTTGATAAGATCTTGAGATGGCTCGCCCCACTGGCACATAACATGATCAGGTGGCAAACAGAACGTAATTTTGAGCAACAACAAATTGTTACAAGGACAAATGTTTTTCTGCTCCAGACATTGTATTTTGCGGATAGAGGAAAGATGGAGGATGCTATCTGCAAGCTTCTTGTTGGGTTGAATTACATATGCCGCTATGAGCATCAGCAAAATGCATTGTTGGATTGTACAAGTAGTGCAGATTTCGATGGCTGTACTATGGAATGGCAATTGCAATACTAAGCTTCTCTTCATCTTGCTATAACTTTTCTTGGGACTCAAAACACTTCAAGCATAGGGGACATACTCCAAATGATTGTCCAATGTTTGCTATTACCATGTTGAAGCAACCTGTTGATGTGGCGTACAGTTGGATTTTGTTCCTTCTTGTAAGGTATGTAAGGATTTTATTTGACTTCTGATGTACATAATTCCTTATTTTTCCTGTGTTAATGTACTTTGATTGATCTTTGTACTTAGCTTTTCCCTTTAAATAAGTTATGTTCTCATTAGTGATAGAAAAAAACTCATGAATTTTCTTTTGTAAAGACATAAATTATGAAAGAGGATTATCAGTGAACTCTTCCACTAAATTCTTTCATGTGCACTTGAAGAGTTCGATGAAAGACTGTTTAAGAGAAAACAATGCCTACTTTGGTTAAATATGTGAAGACAGTAAGACACCCGTAACTGTGTGTTTCATAGATATCCATGACTTTCTACTCTTCAGGTATCAATTCAAAAATTTACTTGAAAATTGACAACATGTAGGGATTGATAAGATTTGGGCATCCTTATTTCAGTGTTTGTGACTAATTATTTTCAAGTTGATGTCATGCGTCAGCATTCAGGTCATTTTGGTCTCACACACCAACTCATTCTCAATGCAAGATCAGAAAATAAAAAAAGAAAGAAAAAAGAACTGGAGCTTTGTGGTTTATTGGTTATTGGTGTTCCCATAAACAATGATTTTGGTGTGTGTGTGGGTTCGAGGCAACTTGTCCGTGCAAAAATATACAAAGAAAAACAAAACCTAAAAAGAAAAATAATTAAGTAGGACTAAATCTACAATATATGAGTATACATATGTGTTTGTGACTTTGTGTTATACCATTTTTTATTTTGCTTAAAATTAATTGAGCATATCTATGTATTGCATTTGTATCTAAAATTGAATCCAATTTTACAAATTTTTGCATTGTATTTATTTTAGTTTGAATACATGCATTGTACTTCAAAATAAATACTATACATGCAATTATTATACTTTACATACTTCTTTTATAATAGTAAACATAATTGTGAAAATATATGCGTTACGATAGTATAAGTTATATAAATTTAAATCTGCAATAAAATCATAAATAGATATTGGGACGGAGGGTGCCAACCCGGCTTTCATTATGTTGATACCTAAGAAAGAGGGTCTCATGGAAATCAAAGACTTCAGACCATACGTCTCATCTATAGCTTACATAAAAATATCTCCAAAGTATTAGCGAATCAACTCAAAGAAGTAATGGCCTACATTATATCCCCACAGGAAGGTTCTTTTGTACATGGAAGGCAAATCTTAGACAGAGTTTTTATTGCTAACGAAATCTTGGATACAAAAAAATAGAGATGGATTACCAAGCATTATCTAAAAAATAGACATGGAAAAGTCGTACGATCGTATGGGCTTGGATTTTTTCAACTTTGTGTTAGAGAAGATGGGTTTTGGAACCAACCAGATGGCGCTGGCGGATTAATGTAAGCTTATCGTCGACAACTTCTTTTATTCTAATAAATGCAAAACCATCTAGTTTCTTTGGTAGTTCCAGGGGATTAAGTCAAGGTGATTCTGTTTCGCCTTATCTCTTTTCATTATATTGGTGGAATCTTTAATCTGGATCATTAATCAGGGAGAAACCAGGGGAAGAGTCAACAATTTTCAAGTCGAGATACACAATCAATTCCACATCTACAATTTGTCAATGACATCCTCATTTTTTTTTTAATGTCAAAGAATTATATTAATAAAAAGAAGAAACATGGGGAGAACCCTAGCGATCGAGATGATCAAAGAAATACAAAAACGAAGAACCCAAGACAAGCCACGCTAACACTGTCTAGGGGGGAAAAAAATCAAAACACTTTCAATTCCGCACTTGAGGAGCCTTCCCTAGCTGATCTGTCGGTCTCTCTATTTGCCGATCTTCTTACATGATGAAAAGATATGGACACCTCATATGTTTGACATCCTCATATTTGTGGACACCAATTGCGGCAGATGAGGAACATCCGAGTAAGCTTTAGGTGATTTGAAGTCATTTCGGGACTAAAGATTAGCCTTGGGAAAAGCTTGGTGGATGAAATAAATGTTGACATTGAGAACTTATCGACGATTTTTGCCCCTACTTTTGGACAAGGTTTTAAATTTCAGTTTCTGAATGTGTTTCGGTCCTCACCAGTTGAAATTTCGGTTCGAAATTTCGGACGAAATCTATCGAAATCAAATAAAGTAATATTTTATCCCGTACGAAATGTTGGCGAAATTATTGAAATTTCGGTCGAAATTTAAAAAAATGAATAAAATCCAGATTTTTTGGTGATATTCCTTAAATTTCGGACCTAAATTTCCGGGAAAATGAAAATTTGAAATTTCGGTCGAAATTTTGTAACGTTTCGAGTTTACCCAATTTTGGTTTCGGTCTCGACTGAAACCCGAAATTTCGGATTTCGGTCGAAATTTAAAACCTTGCTTTTAGCATGCAAGGAGTACTCTCAATTAAGTATCCTTGGCCTCCCAATGGGCATGGGCATACCGTCTCCCATGCTTTGGGACCCAGTGATTGAAAAAGTGGAATGGACGCTTGCTTCTTGGAAGAAGAACCATCTATTTTTTTGGAGGAAGGATCACCCTCATAAAAGCGACACTTTCGAACTTACTGGTATATTTCATGCCAATCTTGAAGTTTAACATTCGGGTCCATAGGAGTAGTTGCAGGCTTCACCCCCATTGATCCAGTCTCCTCTGAAATGTCTAACACATATTTCCTTTGCAACAAGGAGAGCCCATAACGAGAGTGTGCTACCTCAATTCCAAGGAAATACTTGAGAAGGCCCAAATCTTTAGTAGAAAATTCTCCATGGAGGAAGGTCTTCAACCTTTGTATGCCAGCTTTGTCATTTCTTGTGATTACAATGTCATCCACATACACTATCAAAAGGATATATCCAGCAGTGGACTTGTAGCTGAAGCCTGAATGATTGACGTCACACTGCTTCAGACCAAAGTGCAAAACGGCATCACTGAATCGTACAAACCACGCCTTAGGGGATTGCTTCAGACCATAAACAACTTTACGAAGGCGACATATTAAGGAGCACATCTCCCCATGAGCAACATACCTTGTAGGTTGCTTCATATACACCTCCTCAACAAGATCGCCATGAAGGAAAGCATTTTTAATATCTAGTTGATATAGCGGCCATCCACGATTAACAGCTATAGAGATCAAAACACGAACGAATGGTATTTTGTCCACATTGGAGAAAGTCTTCTGATAGTCGACTCCAAACTTCTGAGTGTACCCTTTTGCAACAAGGTGAGCTTTCAGACGTTCAGTGGACTCATCTGGATGATACTTAATAGTGAAGGCCCAACGACATGCAATAGGTCGAGCTCCAAATTGAAGGGGAACCAACTACCATGTTTTATTGGAGTGAAGTGTAGCCATCTCAGCATCCATGGCAACCCGCCATCCAGGATGAGATAGAGCATCTGTAATTGACTTAGGCACTGTAATCAAGGACATACTAGAAACAAATGAGCGAAATGAAGGTGAGAGATGCTCATAAGAAACAAACTGTGAGATAGGAAGTGCAACTGTGTGAGAACAAGTGCGAGAAGCAGTAGAGGAATCAGATAAAGGAGAGAAAGTAGCTGAAGGGGGTTCGTTCGACTGTGGAAGAGGATCAACGGGTGGAGATGATGCCTCGGTAGTAGGATGAACAATCTGTCGAGGGCCACGAGTATAAATTTTCAGCTCAGAAGTAGTAGTCTATGGAATAGTTGTAGAAGGTGGTGCTAGAGGACTCAACAGAAGCGGAAGGCGCATATTAAGCATCTCCACAGGAGCAGGAGGAGGATTAGAAGAATAAGGTGTGCTCTCAAAGAAGGTGACATCCGCAGACACAAAGGTTTTACGCAGCCTAGGACTATAACACTTATAGCCTTTATGGGTATGAGAGTAACCCAAAAAGATACACTTCTCCGCTCTAGGATCCAACTTGTCAAGACCGGGAGTCAACTTCTTAACAAAGCAAGTGCATCCAAAGACACATGGTACTAATGGAAAAGGATC
This sequence comes from Tasmannia lanceolata, assembly GCF_043159265.1. NCBI lineage: Eukaryota > Viridiplantae > Streptophyta > Magnoliopsida > Canellales > Winteraceae > Tasmannia > Tasmannia lanceolata. The sequence goes on along the minus strand of NW_027518684.1, from coordinate 25,748,589 downwards.
ACCCAAAGGATAGAGGATAGAAAATGGTGTTTTACCAGACAAAACCGAGGAAGGGAGACGATTCCCTAAGAAGCAAGCTGTGAGATCCACATCACCCCAATGAATTTTGGGAACTCTCATTTGAAACATGAGTTAGAGTCATACCAAGCAAGTATCGAATCTTCCTCTCAACAACTCCATTCTTCTATGACATATATGCACATGAGGATTGATGAATGATGCCACGAGAATCAAGAAAATGATGAAATCCATTATCCACAGAAAATATTCCTTTACATTATCGGTACGCAAACAATTAATAGAACATTTAAATTGGTTAGCCACCTCAAAATAAAAAGTACGAAAGGCACTAAAAACTTGAGAACAATCTTTAAGCAAAAATAACCAAGTTGCCCGTGAATAATCATCAACAAATATGACAAAGTATCTAAAACCATGTAATGAAGTAGTGTGAGATGGACCCCATACATTAAAATGAATAAGTTCAAAAGAATGCGACACACGATTACTAACATGAGAAGGGAAAGACACACGATGATGCTTTCCCAACTCACAAGACTCGCAAGTAAAAGACGGGACATGACTCGACACAAAGGAGGATGTCTGAAGCTTGTCAGCAGGTGGGTCGCCCAAATGATATTGCCACTGATAGGCATCAACAGAGGTACTGAGTGCAACACCAGCACCGGTCTGACTACTTCTCTTTGTCCCGTAGACACACAAGTTCATCGTATTCCGCACGAGGGACAACCAAGGAGTCAGTAGAAACAGATGGAGCTGGAGCAGAAGAACCATCAGAAGTGGCTGAAGCACTCACAAGCCTGTAGGGATGAAGCTCTGGATGTAAATCATAGCAATAGTCAACATTTTGGCCTTCCATACGACAATGAGTACAATAGCGAGACCCACGTCCATTGTCTCTTGAATCACGGTCACCACTATTGCAGCTACGCCCAAACCGACCACCACCACGACCCCGATCACTCCCAACATATGTCGCCGGCAGATCCATCCACAATAGGGTCACAATGCGCATAAAATATACTCAAGAGAAGGTGTCTGCAAAAGTGGGAATGGACACAGAACTAACAATCTGTTGTTGGAGTTGGAGATAATCAGGGCCAATGAATCAAGAAAACGAACAACTCGCAACTCCTCCTGACGCTTTTTTAAGAATTGCAAGGTCAACAGTGAAGGGCATCAGTATGTCAAGCTACTGACAAAGGGCGATATAATCACTGTAATGAGCTCCCCACCGACTTGTCCCCTCTCTGGAGACTAAACCACTCAGATGAAAGATCACAAATATGTGTAAGATTATCGGCCCCGGAATACATCGCCGCCGCGTCCTCCCATATTTCCTTAGATAACTGAGGATACATCATGGAGGCAATAATTGGGGGGTTCCATGCAACCCCAGAGGAATGATCGGACCACAACATCATCTTGGCAGCACTTATCATATGACAGATCAGTGGTAGCTGGAGGTGAGCGCTCAATAAAACTAACTTTGCCACACCCGAGGAGATAGGTGTGTACCGCCATCCTCCAAGGTGGGTAATGTGTCCCATCTAGCGCATGCATTTGAAGGGGAGCCTCCACATGAGAATAACTAGCGGATGGGTTCTAGGAAGCAAGGGAAGCCTCATCAACTTTGAGAGAGGCTATTTGCTGAGAGGATGGCTCCATAGTATCTAAATAGATAAGAACCAACACTAGCAAAAGCACGAACACTGGCAAACGCCACGAATAGCCAACAACCACGACGGAGAACCAAGAACCAAGAACCAACAAATAGCAAACAACCAGTCAACCAAGAACCACCTCCAACAAGTTAAGTAACAACCAAGTCAATCACCACTACGACACCAACAACAACCACCAACAAAGCAACTAACAACAACCAACAACACATCCATCAACAAGTCAACCAACAACAAAGTCAATCACCACAATAATACCAATAACAACCATCAACAATGGAGCCACAACTCATGTAGCAAACCATCTTGAGTTAGGGATATGATTTTAACACAAATCGAGGTTGTAGGTGTAGGGATTGATTGGTCTAGGGTTAGAGTTATGCAAAAAAATCACATATAGAGGATCTAGGGTTAGCGTTCGAAACTAAAGAGGATGTAGTTTTAGGGTTTTAGAATGACAAACAGTGGGGGAAGAGAGAAGGGGCGAGGGGGGGCGAAAATGATTATGGGGGCCAAGAGAAGGTGCGTCTAGGGTTAGGGTTGAAAACCCCCAAAAAAAAAAGGTTTACGGTGGGTTGGAAGGGACGGTTAGACCTAGGGAAGGGTTTAGTGTTAGTTGATGGTAGAGAATTAGGGTTAAGGATTTGGGGTTAGGGATTGTGAAAAAACCCAAAAAAAAAGATGAAAAAGAGAAGGAAAGGGATCAGCTAGGGTTGAATGATTAAGAAGAAAAAAAAAAAAGAGGTGTGGAATATGGTAACTTCAAGGAGGGATGATCACTTCCACCTTTAGCTCTGATACGATGTTATCTATATGGAAGATTACAGGAAAGAGAGATGGAGAAGAGAGAAAATGGAAAAAGAGTGCATGAGAGATATTCCCCCTCGCACACGATTATTTTTATATATGTGAGAAAAACATTAAGATTACAAAATTGCCTTTTTAATTGAATACGTTCAACAATTTTCAAGTCGAAAATGTTGAATTTTAAATTATTTTCTAACTTCCATATATTGTGGTTCAGAATAATCAATTCTCACAATCTTTTCCAACTCCTAGGGATACTTTTATGTGATAATTTCAGTTTCTATTGATATTTCACATTTTTATCATTTTACAAAGATCTTATGACATTCTTGCATGCGTTCTTTTGAAAATCTTATGATTTACAACTCTAATCTTACGATTCAAATCAAATCTTATGGATTATGATTTGAATCCCATGATTGAATCTTAATTTATACGAATCTTGCAATTTTTGAATGAATTTTACGACTCGATCGTAAATCGTACAATTTATACGATTCATGCAATTTATCCTAATTAAGTTTTGTAATAGGATTTTCTTTCAAAAGACCTCCTTTCCCTTTTGAATTAGAAGAAGCATTCAAAAACCCTCTTGTGAGAATGAAGACAAAGAAGGAGAAGTTCGAATGAATCGAATAAATTTGAACCAGTTAAATATGGTAGAGGTGCCTGAGGATATTACTTACATTTAGGAGGGGGACAACTAGAATAAGGACATCATTTTTTTATAATTGATATTTGTCATTTGATGTTTGAGACTTTAAGAATTAATATGATCACGCGTCTTTTATTATTTTAAGATTATTATCCAATATGCATAGGTTTGGATGAGAAATAGATTATTTGCACGTGACAAATTTGTTAGCAAACAATTCGTATTGTGATATTGAATAACTAATCATAGTAGTTTCTATTTAAAATAATAGATGTAGATGAAAAGTGAATTATTGGTTAGCTTATTATTCTCTGATTTATTTGTGATTTTGAATTTTTTTGACACGCGCGCGCGCACAGACACACACACACACACAAAACTATGAATGTACCTTACGATTTATGATACGATTCGACCCTTATTACGAATTACGATTCGATTCCGATTTTCAAAGTATCGCCTTCAGGAGAAATTGAAAGTATCGGCAACATGTGTTGGCGTTGGTACCAGCTATAATGCAATTCTCCGCCATCTTTCTGTCTTTTTTGCTGTTTTTTCCTGTCTTGAATCTATCATGTCCATGACTCCATATGCAACTCTGTAACATCGGCTTAGCAGGATAAATTTGTTCACCATTACCATTTGTATAGCACACAGAGAACCAGAAATATTTGCCTTGCTAGTTGAAAATGCCTTCACCATTTCAGTGAACTTCCTTTTCAGATTTCATCAGAATGTGACCCTTCTAGTTGTAAAACTGAAAATTGCAACGAGTGTTGCTCATTTTCAAGATGATTTTTCTTGTCAAAACTAATACAATATAGCATAGCATAACTACACCAAGTTGTTTTGACCTCTTTTTAAAGGCTTCTTGTTTCGCTGTACATAGTATTTCTTCTTTGAATGTTTCTACATAAGGTTTTCTGTTCAGGAGGAAGCTTATTTATGATGCTAAGATCTTATTATAACTGCAGATATGATTTCTAGGATCACATTCAATATCAAAACCTGGAAGTTGGTCTTTCATATTTCAAACAAGGGGCTTGGTGCTTGTATCTTGTAAAGAGGAGGGGCTCAGCAGTAATGGAAATTATTTTCTACTTCTGTATCTATATTAAAGCAATCAAATCTTGGCTCCCATACCGTGAATATTGAAGAAGATGATGGTGAGGTAACTCCCATCTTCCTTGTACCACTGTATTACTGATCTTCAACTGCAGCAACTAAACTCCAACACAAGTATTAAAATTTAAGAGATTTTATATGGTGAGTGCGCGTGAAGTCCAGTATTTTTCGAATAGTACAATGGGGCCCACTCCAAAGGATGATCCAAAACCATTCATTTATTGGGCCACAATGATGGACTTGTGGAAAAATTTTGAACTGTTACCTTTCTTTTATGGGTAGTGTTGGGTATTTTCTCAAGTCAGAAATCATGTTTGTTTTAGATTTTGAGAACCGATTGTGAGTCAAAAACTGATTATTGGATTCAAAATTAAATGTAAATTTGAGTCTAATGATAAGTTTTGGACTCACAATCAGTTCTCAAAATCCAAAGGCCCTGTTTGTTTTGGGTTTTGAGAACCGATTGTGAGTCCAAAACTAATTACTAGACATGAATGCCCTCTTTTGTTTTGGATTTTGAGAACCTATTGTGCGTCCAAAATTAATTATTAGACATGAATTTACATTTAGGCCCTGTTTGTTTTGAATTTTGGTAACTTGCTAAACTGATTTGGACCCACAATGTGTTATCAAAGTCAAAACAAAGAGGGCATTAATTTTGAGTCCTATAATCAGTTTTGGACAACAATCGGTTCTAAAAATCCAAAAATAAAAGGGCCCAAGCCACTGCAAATATATGTACCTCCTATATTGGAGGGCTAGGATCATCCTAGAGAAGACTTTAGTAGCACGGCCTATCTAGGTTGGGGCCCAACAAATGTATGGTTTAGATCACCCAGTGATATTGCCCCATTTGTATGCTTTCTTTTTTAGGTGAACTTGCCTGGATGGCCCATCGACCGTATAAACAGAGGTGACGACTTGAATTTTGACAAGAAGACAAGGGGCCCAGATGAAGGGCTTATTCCCTGTTTGTTTTGGATTTTGAGAACCGATTGTGAGTCCAAAATTGATTATATTGGGCTCAAAATTAAACGTAAATTTAAGCCCACGTATCAGTTTTGGGCTCACAATCGGTTCTTAAAATCTAAAACAAACAGGGCCTTTAAAGAATAAAGAGATATGTATAGCGTACAGGTAGGGGAGTGGTGGTCGGTAGCCAATTAGGGGTGTAAATGGACCTAGACGGTCCAATGGATTGGGCATAATAGCTGGATCCAACTGTAAATTGGATCCATATCCTAAGTTCCCAAACTTGTGTTCTAGATCCGAATAGAGGGTGCTAATGTGTGAAAATACCCTTTATATTTTCATTGATTTATGTATATATTCATTAGGTTGTTTTTCCTAACATTTCAAAGCCCTCAAAACTACCAAAACATTTCATTTCCTTACTTTAATCTCCCTAGCGAGTTTCTCCCCTCTTTCCTAACCCTAAGCTCCAAACGTGTATTATAATGTAAGTAGGACCAATTCGAAATGGATCGTGGCCCACATTTTGGAGTTGGCATGTGATGCACACATTCTAAGGCCCTATTTTGATTGCAGGAATTTTGTGGAAAAGTTTGGAAAGGAAAAATATTTCTAAAATTTCATGCTTACAAAAAAGATAATTGAAACCAGCCCTATTTAATTTTTATTTAGAGGGACCTTCAATTTATAATGATATCACTCTAATTTTACCACAATCACATCGTTTTCCTCTAAATCATGGAAATAAACAAATTCTCGTGGGAAAATATGGGTAACGGTTTTACTTAGGCCGTGGATTGCAAAAAAAAAAAAACATTTCTGATGGAAAAATTTGCAACCCCTCTTTTTAGACTGGACAGCCCCATTTTCGACCCCACTTTACTCATCTTGAGTTTTTATATGATGAAAGGCTATAGAGTCCATTATTTTTCAAAAAGTACCATACAGCCCACACCATAGGATGATCCTAACCGTCCATAAGAGTGCGTCCCAAAAGTCATTTACATAGGTTGATCGTAACCATCCGATCTATAGAGGGACTGCACATAAGCAAAGGGGGGGTCGAAAACGGGGCTATCAAGTCTAAAAAGGGGTTATCAAGTACATAAACAGTGAAAACCTAACCAAAATGCCCCAAGGGGTTATCAAGTCTAAAAAGGGATTATCAAGTTCATAAAAACTTGATAACCCCTTGTGAGACTCAATAACCCTTTTGAACCTGACAAACCCAACTAGACTAGGTCAATTTGAGCCAAGTAGATCCTTTTATTTTTTGAAGGATTCATTGGCCGACACCAACTAGATCGGGACAAAGGCTTAGTTGAGTTGATTATATTATTTCCCTCTAAATTATGGAAATAAGAAAAATCTCCTAAGAAAAAATTTTCCATCATAAATGTTTTTCTTGCAATCCAAACAGGGCCTTAGTTCCTACATCCGCATCGTGGATGTATGGATTTAAGTCTAGGCTGGCTAGACGCTCACAATCGGGCCAACAGCACAAAAAATGCAGTGCAAAAGAGCATGTGCTCGGCAGCCTTTAGGGGGGCCCTAGTGGCAGCAGCTTTTTTTTTTTTTTTTTAAATTGATTTTGACTCCATAACCATTTCATGAAAAAATTGGATGTTTTGTTCGCAACGAAAAAATGATTTTGGACAGATCAATTTTACACAACAATACGTGTGGATAGCTCATGAATTTGTATTTTGATTTGGATTTTAAGAGAGAGAGAGAGAGAGAGAGAGAGAGGGGGGGGGGGGGGGGGGGGGGAGGGAGGGAGGGATGTCTCGCTGCTGCCAGAGCAACGTCGAGGAGCAGCGACGGTGAAGGAAGTTGCCACTAATATTGATTTCTAAATAATGTCTCACACAACAGATTTGAAAATCGGAATTGTAGCTGATTTGGAAATCTAAGGATCTGATCCAGTTCAAAATATGAACTAAATCCAAATCTAAATCTTGTTGATATCCAAACGTGGCCTATATGTTTTTTGTTGGGATGTAGAATCTATTTGAGTCTAAAATCAATTCTACATCTAAAAACCAAAAGCACAGTTTTGCCAAGAATCAGTTTTGGACTCAAAATTGATTTATCACAATGCAAAACAAACACGTCCTTAGCCATATAACAAACTTGTGGATAAATTCCTCTTGATTGAGTTCAAGGCAGTGCCAACAACACTACAAATTCCTCTTGATTGAGCTCAGATAACATCTTTGGCAAAACCACCTAATCTCATATAATGCATGCATTTTCAAGCAACAAAAATACTAGTCATTCTTCCACTGCCAAAAAAATGTGGTAAAAATACACTCCATTTGGGGCTTAATTCCCTCGTTTTTCATTGTAACATAGAATCCTTATCGTCTGGTTAGTCATGTACAAAACAATGCATCAACTACATCATGGTTAAATTAATGTAGAATGACTGATAGCTTGTGTTTCAACTGATAGATTACACAACTTTTTAAGTAAATTCTGTGGTGGTTTGTATAAAGTATAAACCACCTTGAAAAGGAGAAACTGAAGCAGAATAGAGTACTACATTTGTGGTGATTGCATGAAGAGATACTGCATAGAGAATGGTAGACAGATTAAAATCATTTTTTTTCTGAAATTAAATGGAAATTTCTAGTAATTTGGTTTTGAGTTGTTTACCTCAAAGGACTTTCCGGATCTTTCGAACTCGAGCATGCTGAGAGCAACTTCGCAGCTCTGTGATACGATAGGCTCAGGATCCTTTGCAAATTCCTCAAGAAGCTCTATGCTTTCTTTATCTATAAGATGAATGGAATGGGAGTGTGGGTAGTTGCATTAAATTTGGAAGATGAATTTCATACTTTTAAGGGCATGGTTGGCAATCATGAAAAATATACCATGGAACATTAGTGGGGCCAGTTATGAGTGCTGATGGGCTGAGACGGAGAGACTTGAGATGGAAGAAGTGAAGGGAGCACTGAAGATAGGGAAAAAAAATATTAAGTAGGGTATTTTTTTCACTGTTTCTGTGCGCACCCTCTCAAGTCTCTCCCCAATCCTTCTTCTCAACTACTCTTTCACAATTGGGCCCACCAATATTCCATGGAGTAATTTTTCATTGGTGCCAAACATGCCCTAAATGTTGTGAAAATGATAAAGGGCTAACAGAAAAATGGAGCTCTGGCCATTGAATTGATACTGATTTCTCATCTTCCCTCAAGCAAAACGATCTAGCTATCAAAAGAATCACAAAATGAGAAAAATTAAGAACAATTATAATTTACCTGCAATGGAACCAAGAGCTTCAGCAGCTTCATGTCTCACCATAGGGTGCTCATTCACATTCCTAAGTACTTCAGAAAGGGCAGCAGAAGCTGCTTTATTTTGCAGTTGACCCAATACGTATGCAACCTATAAAGTGGTGGAAAATACATGTAAAAATTCAAATCCCCGTACATCACTGATTGGAAGCTGTGTGAAATAAAAACAAACTATATATATATATATATATATATATATATATATATATATATATATACAGCCATTGTAAATACAATGTAGCTTGGTGTTGAAGCGAAATCTGCAAAATGTTTGGTTGGTTTGTTTCAACAGTAAGTGCTTTTTATTAATAGATGAAAATCACCAAGTACAATGGGAGGAGGTGTCCCTGAAATCGAGACCACGCTGCTCATAAAACCGACCCAAATAACAAAACAACAAGCCATAAGCATCAACTGCTGCACTATTTAGCCTAGATGAGGGGGATGCCCACATCAGCCTATGACTCCCCCCCCCCCCCCCCCCCCCCCCCCCCCACCCCCGCACCACACACACACACACCTTTTGACCTAAAAAGAGACTCAACTTTGGAAAACGTGAAGGAATCCCCCTCCCTTTGGGTCAACATCTCCCTTTCTCCCCCTTATCACCCCATCGATTTCCCACTTTCTTTCCCATCTCACCCCATATCTCTCACTTCCCTTTCCCACCTTTCCCTCCTCCCATTACCCCTTTTAGCCTAAAAAGAGACTCAACTTTGGAAAGTGAAGAAACTCCCCTCCCTTTGGGTCAACATCTCCCTTTCTCCCCCTTCTCACCCCATCGATCTCCCGCTTTCTTTCCCATCTCACCCCATATCTCTCACTTCCCTTTGCCACCTTTCCCTCCTCCCATCCCCCATTCATCTATTCATTTTTTAATTTCACATTTCTACTTCCTTGCATTGTTCCTTTCCTTTCTTTCTCCCCTCCTCTTATATCCCAACATCCTTCTCTTTTCCTTTCTCCCTCCCCCCATGTGGACTCATAAATCGCTTTTCTTTTCTACCCATATCTCCCCTCTTTCTTGATCTTGATATTTTCTTATCTCTCTTTATCTTGACTGAGATCAACCCTTAGCTCTCTACTCTAGCTATCTCTCTTCCCTCTTTTGGAGACCACGTGCATCATGATGATGCCTGACGCCCGGTACGCCATCCCATGGATGGATTCACATTTTCTTTTCGTATAATCCCATCAATATTTTTCACTATGGAACCTATCTTGTTTACCCCGTACATACCCTAACCTACCCAACCTCACCACCCTCAACCTGATACCCTGAACTTAACACCCATCCATCCCCCTCACTATATTAGATTCCATGTGGCCATAGTTGGGGATTTATTCAGTAGATCTGATTTCTGGACATGTTTTTTTTTTTTTTTTTTGGTTATCCTTGCTGATTTTTTTTCTAGTTAGAACTATTTGTGTGGAACCTTCTTGGATGAATTAATTTCTATTGATGAGAATCTTTTAAAAGCTTTAATTTTTATGATAACCTAGCAGTTTTTTTTTTAACACTACTTGCTATTTTTTGTTTCTTGGGAACAAATGATGGTACTTTAATGAGCAATAACCTATTTCGTGCTCCAAAATAACCTGCAAACCCTAGGTTCAAACCAGTTCCCACTCTCCCAATTCCCCCATTCCTTCCCCTATCTGTCCACAATAATTAAGGCATCTTTTTTTCTCCAAATCTCCATAGCATTTTCCTAGAAGGGCTTTATTCCTCAATCTAATCTTTCCAATTCAAAGTCTGCCTTGTTTTTGTGATGTACATTTTACACACTTCCATTTCATTAGGTGCTTGATTTTTTGTTTCCTTACCCTTCTTCCCCAAGAAAGTCATGTCGTAGCTTCTCGATTTTGCTAGTACCTTTGATGGTAATATTTTGAATAGGGAAGAGATTCGCCAATGACGCTTTGATGAGTGTGTATTTCCCCCAAAGGAAAGAAATTTCTTCTTACACGAGGATAGTTGTCTTTCCATTCTTTCAATGACAACACCTGGTCCCAAATGGCAGGAACCAGCATCCACACACAAAGTGATAGTCCAAGCAAAGTAATGGGTAACTCATGTTTTCTACATTCCATGATGTTGGCAAGAGATTGTTGTTGCAAGAGATGGAGAAAGAGAATAGTGAGAGTTAGGGCTGGGCTCCCCCTCACTTAAGTATTTATATACATTAAGAGAATATACAATGACGATAATATCCCTAGGCTTATTCTAACAATTGTAATTATTCATCATGCAAATTCACGCTCGTTAAACTCATGTTTTCTACATTCCATTATGTTGGCAAGATATTATAATACTTCATCTTGCAAATTTACCCTTGTTGTCATACTTTTCCCAAAATTGATTTGCAAGCCCTATACCACTGCAAACCACCTAAATGTTCTTTTTAGGTTTCTCACTTTCGCTTCGTTCTTGTTCATAAGGATGAGAATGTCATCTGCAAATTGTAGATGTGAAATTGTATGAGTATCTACTTGCTTTAAATTCACCCACTGGACCCCCTTTTTGTCACCTTTTTTTTATTATAAGGCAAAGAGTCTCCACCACCATAATGAACAAAAACGAGGATAATGGGTCACCTTGTTGAATTCCCCTAGAGCTTCCAAAAAAGAAAAAACTAAAGGAGATATATTAATAATGAAAGAAAATTTTGTCGATAGAGATGCCTTAATCCGGTTCTTCCATCTCTCCCCAAACCCCATCTTTTTGCATTAAGTCTATAAAATCCCATTACACATGATCATGCACTTTATCCGAATCAATTTTGCACGTAACTCCAGTTTTCTTCTCCCTTTTTCTTGAGTCAAGGCATTCATTTACTATAAGTATGTCATCTAATATTTGTTTTCCTTCCACAAAAGCTCCTTCATATGGAGATATAATCTCATTCGTGACTTCTTTTATCCTTCAGCTTCGAGCTGATAACTTGGCTAAAACATTATAGGCACTACGTAATAAGCTTATTGATCTATAATCATTCAACTCAATTGCTCATTCCAACCGACTAAGGTAATAAAAGTGGTAATGTTTTCTTTTCCCAATCGACTTCTCTCGTGAAATCAATTAAAGAAAGCCATTAATTCACTTTTAATATACAACCAAAATATTTAATAAAACACCATTGAAAAACCATTCAATCCAGCTGCCTTGTCTCTATTCATACTAAAGATGGTCTTCCTAACTTCTTCCTCAAACATCCTTTCCAACCATGTATACTCTTCTTGATTGATCCTCTATGTACCAATCTTTCTAGTTTGGGCCTCCAAAGATGCTCCTTATCATAAATCTTAGAGAAATTTTGTACGCCTAAATTCTTGATGCCCTTTTTTCGTCAATTATCTCTTTCCCATGTACAAGAAATTAATGGCTTTTGCTAGCCTTCTTGCATTTTACTTCTGACAGAAGAAAGCGGCATTTTTATCTCCTTTAACAAAATTGCTCTTGATTTTCTTCGCCAAAAATTTCCTCTCTACTCAATATTCTCATATTCTACTTTAAGATTTCTTCTTTCCTCCTCCAAAGCCTCAATAGGAAACTCCTCTTCTAAGTGATCAATGCTTTCAATTTAATATAAAGGCTCCTTCTTAGTATATTTGTTCTTCTCATCAAAAGCCTTTTCCTATCCCTATATTATTATTCTTAAAAGCTTACACTTTTGAAGATAAACATAAATTTTCCACCCTTGGATATTCATCTCATTCCGCCATTCTTCTTCTTGTCTAAACATGGTATCTCTAAAAGCGCTAAATCCATTCTGAAAGGACATGAATACCGCTCTCAACTCTTCAATTCTAAAACAACAAGGACATGGTCCAAGGTTGGCCTTGGAAGTGCTCTTTGAAAAACATGTGGATAGGGTTCTCCCATTCTTTTGAGATAAGCACCCTATCAAGCCCATTTATAAAAAGGTTGGGTTGATTATTTGTCCATGTAAATCTAGCGCCTTCCAATGGTAAATCCACCAACTCAGACCTTTGAATGAACTCTGAGAAATTCTGCATGATTGTTATGATTCTTTGAATAATACTCTTTCCATGAGATCTTATGGTGTTAAATCTCCACCTAACATCCATGGGCCATCCCATTGATTTTTTTTAATTTCCATTAATTTAACCCAAAAGTGACTTCTCAAACTTGCAGATGTTGAACCATAAACCGTCGTATACCTCCATTTGATATTACTATCCACAAGTCCAATGATAGTGATAAGTGAATGCTCTCTTCTTTTGTCTTCTATTCAAAATTTAGACTTCCTCAAGATTACTATATATAATGCCGCCAATTGTTCCTATCACAGGCAAGCATCTCAAATATTTGTTACCTCTACCTCATATATCATTTGTTAAGAGATCAGTGACAAGTTCCTCCTTGGATTCAAAGATTGTAATGATATCCACTCTATGCCATGCCATCAAATCTTTGATTGCCCGCTTTTTCTCATTGGGTCCTAACCCCTTGATATTCCAAAAGATTACTTGTAACATAGATAATAAGCTCCCCCCTTCCCGTTTTGGCTCTCCTCCCACCCCCTTGACATAGACTTTGATCCTTTGAAGCCCTCTCATTGATCAAACCTTTTAAACAACTGCACCCTTTTCTTTTCAGTTTGCTCACAGGTAAAGCATTTTTCTTAATTTGATCTCTGTTTCAATGTCTAATCATACGCCATGTCCTGTCCTCGTTCTCTTCACATGAAATATCCAAATTCTTCCAGAGTTCAACTACAGTATCCTTTTCTTTTCATATATCAAGACCCTGATCAGGACATCTTGTCTGACCCTCTTGAAATAGCTGGCCAATATCCTCTATCATTTCCCATGATTCTGATTGACGAGGATAGGTCTGATGGATCCTTCAGATCAGGTTCAACCATGCCCCGATTTGACAGCTCCACTAAACCAGTTCGCGACAGCTCTTCATAATCCACATCTTTCGGGATGTTCTTCAACGAATTTGGGAACGAGTCCGAAGATGGTTGAGGATCAAGCCTTGCACTAGCGGTTGGGTCAGCGTATGGTCCACCAACATCAATCGGATGCTCAGAAGTTTGCTCAACTTCTGGCTAGATCACAGGTTTGGGTATTACCCTTGATTTTCCTTTGTTGGCCGATTCCACAGTTGGTCAACCACAATATCTAAATCTTCGTCTAATGTATGGGTCTAAGATTTCTGATTAGGATTAAACTGATTTTTTCTGCTGTCTATACAATCTCACCAGGCTTCTTCCAAACCAACGACCCATAGATCTTCCTCCCCTCCCTTTTCCTCATACGACATCCCATTAGATCGTGCTTCCTCCAATGCTTTCTCTCATAAGATGTCCAACATAACTTTAGATTCATTGACTGAGATGTTAATCTCACCTCTTAAGAGTTTCGTGCCTAATAAATTGGCATTAATATTCCTAAAATTCTCCTTCAATCTCTCTTCTCGGTTCAATGTATTTGTCTCAGAATTTGATTATGTACGATAGCTATAGTTTGTGCGTGCGTGCGAGTGACTGTGCGTGTTTTATTCGCCCTATCATGTTACCTGTCCATCTCAGTTAATTGGTGGGGAACATGCAACATGCTATGAAGGACACATGTTTCACTAGTAGTTGCTCCCATTGAAGCTTTTCTCGATTTAAGAGAATTAGTGGGGAAGGAAGATACCTGGCCAAAATACTTAGGTGGCATTGAAACTTGACAAATCATTCGAACTGAACTTCTACAAAGCGCAAACACAATGCGACTAAAAGCAACTCCTAGTCCATTTAGAGAATAGCAGATGAAAATTTGCAGGACTCCAAGAAGTCATGCCGCCAAATAAGTAGTATGACCAAAAAATAAGAAAGGAAGCAACAAAAAAACTGACCATTCAATACTATCACGGTCCTAGAATCTAGAATTAAATTAAAATTAAAAACATCGTTTTTGGGGCAAGGCATGTGTACAGTTTGAAATTTTTTATTTCTCATGAACCACGTTTTATTTCCACTTTCCAATTCAAAAATGTCAAAGTTACAATTGTCCCAGTTTATAAATGAATTGATACAAAAGCTTGTAAGCCCTACAACATGATAAGTGGTACCATGGGTTGAAAGACTTCTAATTGGATTGTTTACCCAGAAAATGATAAATCAAATCTATGCCCAGTCTTATCAGAAAACAATAGAATGATTGAATTACATAAGAAAACAGAATATTAAATTCTCAACAACAAATAATGGATTAACTTAAGATAATCAGAATTTAAAGAGATTTAACAAACCTCATGCCGCAAGAGAGCACTTTTAGCATCCAAAGATGCAATTACGGCACTTACAGCTCCATCCCCTCCATGGTTTCGAAGTGCAAAAAGTGCTGCATATCGCTCATACATGCCTTTTTCTTCATTCAGAAGAGCTTCCCTTAACAAAAAAAGACCAGAACTAATCACCAAACAGAGAAATATCCCATAAGAAGCGAAAGGCCCAGAATCTCTTTCACGTAAAGGTGCCTTAGTTTTGTTTTGTTTTGTTTTGTTTTGAATTGCTGTAAAGGTACCTTAGTTGATCTATTGAAAAACTGAAAGAAGCGGGTTTGGCTGGATCAACCGATAGGAAAGGCGATGCAACAACTGGCGATATTTCATCAGTATACCCAGAATTCTTCTGTTCCTCTATTCGTCTAAGAGCTAATTCACAGGTTTCTTGCACCTCCTGTGCAGGATCTGACTCCAAACTCTTCCTCAGTAAAGGAACATTACTCTCCAAACCAATAGCTCCAAGAGCTTCAGCTGCCTGGTCATTTAATCACACATTCGCATTCGTGAGAAAAACAAAGAAGCAATAAGAAAAATTACAAAATCATAAATAAGGAAAGAAAGGAATAAGAAATAGAACCTCATGACGAACAATGGGATGGAGAGAAAGATCCTCAAGAACATCCTTTAACGCAGGAACAGCCTCAACTGCTTGCATTTGACCCAGTGCAAATGCGGCCTCATGCGCGAGCAGATTTGATGAATCCCTTGTTGCTGCAAAAAGACAAACAGAAAAAGTAACCCATCGAGCACTAGGTAAATAATCCAGATCTTCAATTAAGCTCCTCAAAATATCGTAAAGTGATCCCCCAATCATTAGTTTAGGCTATGTTTCGATACTGAATATATTGTGATAATATCACAATAAATAAGCAGACTGGCAGGATCAAGTCAGTTTGACCAAAATGCAAGCTAATAATTTTTTACTTGCGAAATCCACCTAAAGCAAGTTATATTAGTTTCCATTTTCCATTTCCAATGCTAAAAGCTGCAAATAAAAGCTTTAATCATTCTGAAACAAACCATGTTTATTTCTTGGTCTTTCCAACTTTCTAATTTTTTTATTTAATGATGATTATCAAACTTAATAAATGATGCATCATAGAGTTGGTAATTTATAGATACTGAAACAATTCACAATTTTAAATTTGTGGTAGTCAATTCAAAAAATATTTTAATAACAAGAGTTTTCATCATTTATCTGTTGAATTTTTTATTTTTTATATTCTTTTAAACAGTCAGAGGACCTGATGAAGTTCATGATGATAGAGAACTATTGAGACCCGGGATCACACATTTTGCCACTTACTCGTGGTCGTGGGAGTGCTTCAACGAAAATGTTTGCCTCTTAAATTTACAAAAATATTTGTAGAAAAGTGTGTTCAACATTGCCATGTGGAAGAAGGCCAAATGATTATGAAAGTGCTTGAGGTGCCAATTCTTATTGATGGTGATGAGAAACCATTGATTTAAATGTTGCCGTAAATCGAGCAAACCTTTCAATCAAATTATAAGACCGACCAGAAAACTGCTAGAGCCATTAGATAAGGTATTAATTCTAAATGGGGATGTTATATGATGGATCCGCATATTTTTCCAAGGAAAAAATTAGAGGGTAGAAGTAAAAATGGAGGCAGTTGTTCTATGATCCAAGCAATTCATATGTTACGCACTTCTATGGATGGGCCATACATCAAACTCCATTCCCACAATATGATTCCAACCCTCCAATTTGCAACCGTTGCTTGTTTGTTTTCTCGCTGTCCATTCAACGGATGACCATTGCTTTTTTTGTTTTCTCACTATCATTCAATGGCTAATTAATTCAGAGAAAAAATCTAAGAAATTCTTATACAAGTTCAAAAATGTTCCTGGCATATCGAAAATTTTAATACACTGAACATCCAGGATCAGAACTATCAGAAAAGGCATGCACTAATCACCAAATGCTGATACAAGTAGAATATTTACCTCCTTGTAATTAAACTTCGGGAAAAAAAAAACTCACTTGTATTGGGCAGCAAAAGAAGCAAAAGACATAAATCAAGTTGTCCAAGTCAGGCAACACTGGATAAATTCAAAATTTAGTCAACACTAACGAGTTTCGAAAAAATCAGCGGAATTCAACGTTATGCTGGAATATGAAACTAAGCAGAGTTAAGGAAGATACTAATGAAGAATAAGAACAAAAGTTCTATACAAACGAAGGAGATCATGCTAAGTCCTTACACAAATTCCACAAAACAAAATTTTCATCAGATCAAGTAATCAGAAATTCGACTGAAATTAAAATAGTCTGATTACATTATATAAAAAAAATGTTACAAATAAGATCAAGGCCAGGGTTTTGAATTTAGGAATTAGGATTAAGTTCTATGCAAACGAAGGACGTCATGTCGAGTCCATACACGAATTCCACAAAACAAAAATTCAATCAGAACAAGTAATGAAATATTCGATTGAAATCAAAACAATCTGATTACATTATAAAGCAGATTTACACAAAAAATCATAGCCAAGGGTTTTGAATTTAAGAATTAGGGTTTTAGAGTTCCAATCAGATTCCAATCCGATGAGATAAAAAAAACAAAACAAAACTCTCTAAAGTTAATCAATAAATCAGGTCAGCTCTCTAAGGACCAAGGGTTTTCAGTTTAGGAATTAGGGTTTTGAATTTAGGAACTTGAAGCAAGATTCGAAATTTTATGCGATGAAACTCATCGTCTTTGATAAAATGACATTTTTCTCGTAAGCATTCAATGGATGCTACTCAGATTTGCATTGACTACCAGCCTCCGGGCAGGTGATGCAAGTTTTGATGAGCTCACAGGTCCCACAAGCTCCACCATTCCTTCCAGCTCCCTTAAAGTAGAGGGTGATAGAAAGGAGAGGGGTCCTGATTTTGCAGGCCTTACTTTGCAAGCCTTACTGATGACATCACACTGATGCTCTCTCTCTCTCTCTCTCTCTCTCTCTCTCTCTCTCTCTCTCTCTCTCTCTCTCTCTCTCTCTCTCTCTCTCTCGGTTGACTGAGATGATCAACAAACATACATAATAACAACAAGTGCATGAGTGCTTAAAAAACTTTATTTATACTGGGGGAAACTTCCTTTACATTGATCGATTAGGAAAACCACAAACAGAAACCAACAAACAGAAAGCACACGACAAACCACAAATAGAAGAAACCAACATTAGGAGGAATCAGAGAAGCCGGATTCGCACCTGGGGTTGGGGATTCGCGATTCCTCGAATCGCGATTCGGAATCGTAATTCGATTCGATTCCCCGATTCTGGGGAATCCCGAATCCATTCCATCAGAATCGCGAATCGTAATTTGGGAATCGCGATTCTGTTTCCACCGGAATCGCGATTCGGGAATGGTAAATACGCGTTTTATGGAAATAAAATCCGCGGTTTTTAGTTATTTGGATTCGGGAATCACAAAATTTAAAACCGCGATTCCCATAAGATCAAATCCGGTCTTTTAGTGATGGGAATCACGAATCCCAACTTTTTGACGTGAAATTACATTTATAGCCTATTTTTAACAGTAAGGGTGATATTTTGAGTGGGGTTATTTTTGTAATTTCATTTTAAAACCTATAAAAGCTAATAAAACCCTAAAAAACGAAAAAATAAAAAAGCCCTCTTCTTCTCCTCCTCACAGTCGCCCCTCTCCCCCTTTCCTCTCTCACTGCCGCCCCTCTCTCTCACCGCGATTCCCGCCGGCAAGAAGAAGAAGAAAAAGAAGAAGAAGAAGAAGGTATGTATTATATATT
This sequence comes from Tasmannia lanceolata, assembly GCF_043159265.1. Taxonomy (NCBI): domain Eukaryota; kingdom Viridiplantae; phylum Streptophyta; class Magnoliopsida; order Canellales; family Winteraceae; genus Tasmannia; species Tasmannia lanceolata. The sequence continues at coordinate 25,729,942 of NW_027518684.1, read as the reverse complement.
TTTTTCTATTTTTTTTGAAAAAACTAAAAAAAGAGATGGGTTTTCTGTGTGGATGGTTTCTGTGAGAAACCATTTTCTCACAGTTTCTGTGAAATGGTCCGTTGACTCATGTATAATTTTTTATGAGGGCACTCCTCACGGCATGGCCCGCACCACAGGATAATCCAAACTGTGGATAATCCTCACGGTTTGGAACTTTGGATAATCCATGATTTTTGAATTTTTGTATTTTTATTAAAAAGTATGGCATGGCCCGCACCACAGAATAATCCAAACCGTCCATTAGATGGGCCACGGCCTAAAAAAGTTTTTTTGCCCCAAAAATCATTTCCATAGGTTGATCCTAGCCCTCTATAGATTAGAGGGTTAGGATCAACTCTCGAACCCTCCGATCTGAATGTTTGAGAGTTGATCCTAACCCTCTATAGATCGGAGGGTTAGGATCAACCTATGGAAATGATTTTTGGGGCCCAACCTATTTAGGCCGTGGCCCATCTAATGGACGGTTTGGATCATCCTGTAGTGCAGGCCATACCATACTTTTAAACTTTTAATAAAGTGAGGACTGAGGACTGAGGAGTGCCCGCATCAAAATACAGTAGTGCTGATAACTTTGAGTTTGGCAGTGCCTTTGGCTACTAATGTTAGCAGTTTAGCACTACCATGTTTTAATATTGCACAACTAAGTGATTTTTCAAAAGTACAGTGGAGCCCACTTGATAGGATGATCCAAACCATTCATTTGGTTTGGACTTTGGACTTTGGACTTTGCAACTTTGGTCTTTGGATCATCCTTAGAAGTTGCCCCACTGTCCTTTTTGAAACCTTTTTGACAAAAACTATACTTGGCTAAATAGGGGGCTGATGGATGATCTTGTTAGTGGCACCAAAGGTGTTGCAAATTGATATTCCTTAGATGAGATGTGAATTTTGATTCCAAAAGTGTTCACTAATTCAAATTACATTTAGGCCCAATTAATTTTAGAATTTGAGAATTGAGTTTGAGTTCAAAATTGAATATTATTTAGATTGAATGAGCTGATTGTAGCATTGTGCAAAAATATTTTTATCAAATATTGTTTGTGATTGAATGTGCTGAATTGTTGATTTTTTGTGTCCGACTCAAATTGAATGTGCTGAATTGCTGATTGTCGCATTGTAGTTGTAGTTGTACAAACTCAATTTCTCTCTGACTTACGGTGGGCCTATCTTATTAGCCTATCTTTTGAGATAATAAGATATTGTTTATCATTTGTCATTCGATAATAGTACGAGACTACATAACGAGCCTACGTGGGTCCTTTATGAGTGATGGCGAGCGGAATGGCTGAAGTCTCCAACAATGGTTTACTGGCATGGATCAATGGGTTGCATCAAGTGGAAGGAGTTAATCTTGGCACGGTGGGCCTCTGCAGCTTACGCAATATTGCCACTGTCTGTGTTGATTGGGGTTTGATTCGTGCCGCAATCAGTTGTTGGGATCCAGATTTGCATGTGTTTCATTTTGGAATGCAAGAGCTTTGTCCGACTCATGAAGATATTTGCATGATGCTCCGCATTTCCCCTGATGGTCCCATGTTCAAGCCTTCCTTTAAAGAAGGATATGATAAGGCATTGAGCCGTCTGATTGGCGTGCCACATAAGTCCCTAGGTCACTACCGTCAGGCAAGTAGTATCTTCGTGCATAAGCTAGTACAAGTCTTTTCACCAAGTAGAGAACTGGATATGGAGTATCGTCGTTGCCGTGAAAATGCATTAGCATTATGTGCTTATCCAATGTTTCTCTTTCCGGGCCGATCAGAGTCATCAGACTTGATTCCATTATATTTTGTAGACTTGGTTGATCAAGTTCGCCAAGGTACAAATCTAGGTCCTACTGTCTTAGCAAAACTTTTTGATAGCCTAGATAGTGCTCGCCGATCTACTGGATCTGATTTCTTGGGAAGTTCCGTCATTCTTTATGTAAGTATTGGATGGTTTATTAAAAATGCTTGAATGATGTACTTGGTTATGGATAATTATTGTTTCTAACTTTTTTTTATTTAGGTTTGGCTAGTGGAGAGATTACGAATTTTGGCTCCACCACCTTTGCCAAGACGAGCCTGGACGAGGAGTTTTAATACTCGGGAGGTGTTTGTTTCATTCGATGATCACGACAGTTGGGCTATATGGCTTAAGGGTCGCGAAAGTAAGGACATTGAGTGGACTCTCCCATGGGCTCCCATTTCCTCTGCAGTCCTAGAGACTTTTGGTCAGAAGTGCGTTCGGATAATGGGTTTCCAGAGCACTTCCTTTTACTTGCCTCTTCGGATCCTCCGACAGTACTTTGGAGCCCAACATCACATAGCGATGATGGATGTTTCGGTACCAGACTCCATTCGCCCTCAATCCTTGAATAAGAGGACAGTGAATGCGATTGATAGAGACTGGAATCGGTGAACCATCGTTGTCGTTCAGAACAACCCCACCCTTGGAGAGGTGAACAACTATTTTTGGGAATGGTATGGGACTGGTGAGGCACAGTCAAGTGCTGCTTCTATGACTGGTGAGGCAAGGGGGTGATTTATTTGTATTTTGATGATGTATTTTGCTGAACGGGTATCAGATATTCAGATCTATGTAATAGTTAATTAGTTTATTACTATTTTGTATTCTCAAACAGGGCTTATGTAATGGTAGTTGGATATAAATCCAATGGATTCGACACTGCGCCACGGGAAACCCAACACTCACCCTACCCCTGCAAAATAGTGAATATCCTCGGGAATTCCCACGTAAGACGGTCTGTTGGATATAAATCCAATGGATTCAACACTGCGCCACGAGAAACCCAACCCTCACCCTACCCCTGCAAAATAGTGAATACCCTCGGAAATTCCCACGTAAGACGGTCTGTTGGATATAAATCCAATGGATTCGACACTGCGCCACGGGAAACCCAACCCTCACCCTACGCCTGCAAAATAGTGAATACCCTCGGGAATTCCCATGGAAACCCAACCCTGAGCCTACCGCTGCATACCCTTGCATGCATGCATGTAAGACACTCACAGTAGAAAATATCTATCATACTATTCAAATATTTTACAATTTGATTTTGTCAGGAGGCAATTGAGGAAAGATGGACGAGACTGTCGACCAAGAATTTCAAGGCCAAGGTATAGGTGATGATGACGTAGTTTTTGAAGAGGACCTAGAAGGCTAGAATACAACTATGATGAAGAATATGTGGAAGAAGATTATGACGAGGACAGTGTTGACTCCGAACGCAAGGTCAGCGACAGTTTTATGGTCACACGTAATCAAAGGAAAGCAAGCTGGCGAAGGACATGGGGGAACCAAAAAGTGGAAATGTAAGCACTGTAAGAAGGTTTACACTGGGACTTATACAATGGTGCACGCACACCTTGTGAAAGCACTAAGAGGTCAAGGTTAAGGAATAGCATATTGCAATGCAGTTGCAAAAGACAAACAATTACAAGAGCACATCAGAAGCAAAGTCCAAAGAGCAGAGAATTTACCTGGGAGACTGCCACTGAAGAAATCACGGTTAGACATGCTTGGCAAGTCTTCCAGCTCCGGTACGACTTCTTCAAGTAAGGTTGGTGAATCACCACTTGGCAAGTCATTTAGAGCAAAGGATAGATACGATGTTGATCATAAAGTGCTGCGATTTCTGGCCGCCAATGGGATTCCCTTTAACGTCCCGATCTCTATATTTTCAAGAGATGATAACTGCCGCCAATTTTGTGCCTGGATACAAGTTGCCTTCTTATGAGAAAGCAAGAACAACTTTATTGGACCATGAGAAAGATAATGTAACAAAAGATCTAGGTGTTGTGAGAGAAAAATGGCCTGAACATGGGCTTTCTATTGTCTCTGATGGATGGACAAACGTGAAGAACAAAGCCCTGATTAATGTACCGGCATCGAATATGTTCGGTTCAATGTTTCTCTATGCGCACGACTTCTCTGCCGTGGAGAAATCAGGGAAAAACATTGCAAAGTTTTTGTTGGATGCTATTGAAGAAGTAGGGCCTTTTAATGTTGTGCAAGTGCTGATAGATAATGCAGCCAATTGCAAGCTTGCTGGGACAGAGGTTAATAAAGTTTATCCCCACATATTTTGGTCTCCTTGTGTGGTTCACACATTAAATCTGATATTCAAAGACTTGACCAAGCATAAACACCTAGGTTGGATTGGAGAGACTTACCGCTCCTGCAAGGATGTCGTCAAATATATTACCAATCATTCGCAGGCTCTTGCTATATTTAGAAGCAATTCGAAGTTTGAGTTGCTGAAAGTTGCGAAGACTAGATTTGCAACGCATTATACTACACTTAAGAGACTTCTTGATGTAAGGGAGGCGTTGCAGATGACAGTATTAACAGATGCTTGAAAGATTGGTTGAATGCTTGCACCGACAAAGTGATGATAGAGAGGGGCGAGATGATAACTACTTGTGTAGTCTCTGATGAATTTTGGACGAACATAAAATTGGCATTATTAATTACGAAGCCCGTCTATAAAATGATTAAGTTCACTGACCAGGAAGGCTGTCTGATATCAGAAGTGTACGAAGGCATGGACAATATGTTAGGACAAATAAAAGATAACTTGAAAGATGTGCCTGACATGTACAATCATATTCATGGTATTGTGGTGGGACGATGGGGGAAGATGAATGTTCGAATGCATGCCTTGGCTCATGTACTCACTCCAAAATATTATGACCCTGCATATCTCAATATTCCAGCACTAGGCGGTGGTAAACGAGTCACCCCAGGTATGTAATTGTTTCTCATATTGCGAATTTTCATAATGTAATTGTATTTATCTTCATTTATGTTATCGACTGATCGATTATTCAATTTTATTTTCAGATAAAGACCCTGAAATCATGGATGTTGTATATGAAGCCATTATGGATCTCTTCCCTGATGATGAGATGAGTGGTATGATTAGACGTCAGTTATATGATTTCATAGGAAGGGTTGGAAGGTTTTCCAGTAAATTTGCCAGGGATGATGCGAAAGATCCCAATGTGTGTGTGACCAAATGGTGGAACTTTCATGGAAGTCATGTACCAGAGTTACAGTCAGTGGCCATCAAAATTCTCTCACAGCCTATCAGCACATCTTCTGCAGAGAGAGTATGGAGCACGTATGGCTTCATTCACAATGTAAAGCGTAATCGCTTAAATTCACATCGTGCTGATACTCTTATGTACATCCACTCAAATCTTCGACTCCTATCCAGGTTTAAAGTTTGTTTCGTTTTTGCATACAATAATTGTTTTTTATTATTTATGTCAGATTATTTATTTAATTTCGAATCTATTATTTAGATTTAATGCGGCTGCATACAAAGAAGGACCAAATAGAAAATGGGACATCAACCCAGAGCTCCCACTTATGGATGACTCCTCTATCAGAATGGAGGATATGCAATGGCAGGATCTCGATGATGATTTCCTTAGACCCTCTACATTTCGTGCGTCATCTCAGTCATTACTTTCAAGTCCTTCACTCACTATTCGTGACTTAGATGACAATGACGAAGCTGCAGGATCTGGGACTCCAAGAGTGGTCAGTAGCTCAGAACTTGAAATTGGACGACCATCCAACACTCAAGGTCGGATTACTAGTTTCCTGGGGCATGGAGAACGTACAAGGGGAGGTACAAAATCTTTAACACTTGCAATTTCCCAGTGAAGATATTAGTCTTATAAATATTAATTCATTTATTTAAACTTTTCCTTTACAGAAAATGTAGAAGGAAGAGGAGAAGGAAGAGGACGAGCTGATCATGCTTATTCGAAGGGAAAGAGAAAAGCCTAACTTTATTTCTTTTCTTTTTTAAATACTGGAGAAATTCTGTAATAATTTTGATATTTCGCTTTTTGGAAACTGAATTTTTTGTTTAATGGTGGAGTCCTGGACTCCTGGCCTCCTGGCTCCTGAATGAAAAACTATTATAATTTCAGTATTTGGAGAATCATGTTTATGTTTAATGGTGTACAGTTGAATGCTTAGATTTTGATTTTCAGGCATTTTTCCTTAAATTTTATCTTTTATTAATTTTTTATCGCTCTCCGACGGCTCTCCGGCGACTCCCCGGCGATTCCCCGGCGAAAAATCGAATCCCGCTCCCAACCATCTCCGGAACCTTCGAATCCCGCTTTCGATTCCCGAATCGAATCCCGCCCTGGCAACCTTGGGAGGAATACACCAACAGAAAGCCAAATAAAGCAGACAACAAGCACACAGCAAGCAACATAGGAAAACAGAAAGGAATCACACGAAAGGAACCCCCCAACACCCACCCAGCAGAGGCCGACTAATGCTTCTTTTTCTTCGTCAGGCATTCGGCTGCGTCCTTAAGGAGGACCATTGCTTCGGTGTTGCATGCGTTTGCCGCAGTGATGCTCTTGAAGACTTCTTCATTGCGAGCTTCTTTCTTAGCCAGTGTGTTGGCCTCATGCAGCTTCTCACAAGCTCTCTTGATGAGTGCTTCAGCATGCCCGATGAGCGATGCCGGTTTCTTGGTGTCCGACTGTGCCTTGCAATCAGCATGCGAGTGGGTTTCATCGAAGCGGACGTCAGACATGCACGAAAGGCACAAGTAGGTATCGCCTCCAACCTTCTTTCCTTTGTCTATCTGTCCCAAAAAAACCAACAGAATATTGCATCGTACAAGGGACATAGACCAAATAAACAGACCAAAACAAACTGAAAAAAAAAAAAAAAAAACTGGGATTTGCTAGCGTCCATCTCATAAAAGCATTCATCAGATGCAACAGAACCATCTGCGAAATGCCTTCTTCGATGGACGCTAGCAAATCCCCTAAACAAAATTAAATACTTGGACGTTGAGATGAAGATGGAAGCTAAAAAATCAACAGAATATTACATCGTACAAGGGGCGTAGACCAAATAAACAGACCAAAACAAACTGAAAAAAAAAAAAAAAAAACAGAGATTTGCTAGCGTCCATCTCATAAAGGCATTCGTCAGATGCAACAGAACCATCTGCGAAATGCCTTCTTCGATAGACGCTAGCAAATCCCCTAAACAAAATTAAATACTTTAACGTTGAGATGAAGATGGAAGCTAAAAAATCGTGTTAAACCTTACAACGATCGATTCCTTCCTTCTTTTTTCTGAGCTCTGATTTTCTTGTAATTTCTTTGACTGAAGCTCCTCAATATTTATAAGAGCCTTTTATTTCTTCATCACACGCTAATACCATATCCATCTGAATGAAGGGTTCTGTGGACCCCAATCCCGAGGACGGACGATGAGGATACGAGATCCACGTCAATCCTCTAAGATCTCCACAATGTGAAGGAGAGCTCTACCAAGGAACTCTCGAAATGATGCCACTCACAGCATGGGTAGCGATATAAATAAGATACCTCTTGATTCGGGGACTAGCCCATAACCAAGACGTACCTAAAACAAAGAAGAGTCGTCATCCAAGGAAGTCGGCCCTGGATCCTATGAAATACTCTGCTGCAACGGATAACCAGAGATACAAAAGTCCGTGCCTGGTGACGAATGAGGAAGATCCGAAGAGCACCCTCAATTCGCCCAAGTGCAAGTACTTGGTCTCTTATGCCATTTATTATTAAGTTTGAAGAGTTTTGGGCGAAAATCAGATGAAATGGGAACGAATATTCCCGAGAAAACGTATATCCAAGCATGCATGACCCGGGAATGGGCAAAAGAAAATAAACATCCAAATCCTAACTCATCGCATCTAGTCTTAACTCATCACATCTAGAAAAGTAGAAACATGCGCATGCGCATGCACAGCTAAGCTAGTAATATAGCAGATATGATAAGCAGGAAACCAGTAAATAACTACAGCTAAGCATGTAAATAAGCATGTGAAACTGTACAAAAGACGAGCTAAAAGATGCTAGAAAATAGTAATCAATCACATGCTAACAAAGTAAGTAACCTAAAAGTCACACATAATAAACCAAAGACAAACACACGATAAGCTAAAAGATGCAAGGAAAGAAAGGAATAAAAAAATCGACGGTATGCAAGAACCAAAAATACCAGGGGAAAGAAAAGGGGACATACGATAGACTTAGGGAGCGATTCTAAAGGAATCGGGCTCAGTGATCCTGATCCGCTAAAGATCGGATCAGTCTCGCGATCATCATAGCCTATCGTTGGGCTTAGCAAGGACAATCCCTGTGAAGGGACCACGCTACGTCGTCACCCGTCCCAAAACCCGATAAAACGTCAGAAAATCGATGAAAACCGAAAAACCACGATCAAGATCGGAAATAGAATGAAAAGAGGGCTCCGAATGACCTAACAATCACCATCCTTGCCCATTTTTGTTTTTGTTTCGAAAGTTTTGAAAGGGTTTGAAAATATTTATTGAAAAGGTTTGAAAGATTTTTGGATGTTTAAATGATTTTTTGAAGGGTTTAAATGATTTTATTGAAAAGTTTGACTGGACTTGGGATGAAGATCCCAAGCTGCCTACGTACCCTGTGGAAAGGGATCAAGCCAACGTAGTTCGAAATAACTTTTTCGAAAAATGTTTTTTAGATTTTTTTAAGTTTTTTATTGTTTTTGGATTTTTGGTTATTTGATTTTTATGTGTTTTTGTTTATCCCTTTTGATTGAAGGGGGTTTTGGCTCAAGAGGTTGCCGTCCGTCCTCGCCTAACCCGACAAAGTGTTCTCATGATCGATGGAATCCCGAAACTCGAAAAGGATCCCGAAGAACGTGAAGGATGAACCTGAAAGAGAAGAGGGGAATAAACCCAAAACCCTGAAGAAAGTGATAATGCCAGAGAAGATGGAACCCCTAAGCTCTATAAAAAAATCCTAAGGTGAGAAGGGGGCATGGAAGAGAAAGGGGTTAAGATGCTTTGTCAAGCAAGCTTACTGGTAAAAGGTCTAAATGGAATTTGGGTATCTACCATGACCGCACATGTTGCACTGATGACGCAAGGGAAGGACTAGACAAAACTTTCATCTGGGGTCTACAGCACTATGATAAGAAACTGTAGAAGAACAAGACGTCTTACAAGCGGATTAGATGCCTCATGAGAATTTGGGTTTTTAACTACGAAGTAATCAGAGGAGTTTCATTCGAAGGTGCAAGACCCAATTTTCATCGAAGAAGCTCAACATGGTTTTACTTCTACACCTCGATACTCTGTGATACTTGCCCTCACATTGAAGAATTTCAAACCTGCTTGTTTGGGGTGCGAAACTTTATTTCTACAGTTGCTTGCGAAACACAATTAAAAATTACACCTAAAACATCTAATTTCATCAAAATGATCAGTAGATGCCTCTAGAACCGCAAGCTAAATCACATAATTGAAACGCCCTTTTGCATCAGTTCAAAGCAAGTAGATGCACACGCAAGACCTCATGAATAAGCTAAGGTGGGTGACGACATACAACCTACCAACTCCCAAAGGCGAAAAAATCCTTAAACCCTTAAGTCTTAGCAATGAGAAAACCCCTTTCAAAGGAAGACCTTAATGGCTTTTAGAGCATGAATTAACTGGTAACAGGGGATTAAAAAAATAGAATGATTTTGAACAGTTAACTAGGCATAATTGCGTTGGTATCAATTCTAAAAGAAATATCATACCATAATAGAGAGAGAAATTGACCTAAATTCTTTACAAAACCTGTACTAGCTAGACAAAACTTTTTACTCTCATGAAGGTTAGATAGAATTCGTTCCATTCCTCAACATGACCGACCAAAATGATCCCCCTTACTGCTCATGTTTTAAACTCAATCCAAGGAACATATATGATTTGTACAAGCACTGTTTACATGCTGCTTCGACTAAGAGCAAACGAGTTCACATTGTTTGCCTTGAGCTAATTAAGGTATTTGAACCGACTGGTCTCAAGATGAATGAGCCACATGGGTCTTGATTTTTGCATGAAATGGCATATGGTAGGGACATCAAAGCTGTTAATGACAAGACCGCGACTAATCCCAAGACAAATGACAAAGATTATAACCCAAAACACACGCTTAAATGGGACAGAGAAAAGATCGCAAAAATCTCAGGGAATTAAAATAAACTCAGCCTGTAAACACAATATAACCAAATCAGTTTATAAGCCAAAACTATTTAGTAATCACAAATCGCTACCTAATCAATTTAAAATCACAGATCTCAAGATTAGAACCTTGTCTGATATTAAAATCCAGTAGTGACCAAATTCAACTCTCAAAGATTAAATTCATAAGGGTATTCAATAATCAGAGCATGGAGACACAACAAGAAACAACAAGAAACGATTCATTTTGGGTTACCTGTGTCAAATCCATTCAGAAGCGAGGGAATTCCCGGAGAAAGCTTGGAAACGGCAATTAGATCTTCCTCGCCTCCTCAGCTCCACCTTGTTATGGAGAGAAATAAAATGATTGGGGCTTGTGATGATCGGAGAGGAAGAAATGGGTTTGATGAGAAAATGAGATTGGGCTAGAGGAGATGGGGGTCTGATCGTAAGGATAATTGAGGTTGCTGGTATGGCTGAGGTAGAGATAGTGGCGGGGTCGAAGAAAATGAACGGCTAGGGTTTTGAAGGTAGGTGATGAATAAAGAGATGTAGAAGAGGGTCGGATTCAATGGCGATTGGTCGGATTCCGGAGAGACTGTCGGAATCAATGGAGAAGGTTTAAAAGAAAAAAGGGTTTGGGCATTGAAGAAGAGTGGTGGCTGATGGTGGTCGTTTGGAGGTAGGTGGTAGCGATGGAGATGGACGGCCAAGATGGTGGAGATGGGTAGATGAAACGACTATTGCCGGATTTGGTTGGATAAGTGTGGTGGTGATTGGGTATGGGCGTGTGGATTTCGGATCCAAAACAGAGAACAAAATGGTGAAATAAATGGTGGAAATGAAGGTTGAACAAAGGAAGAAGATGAGGCTATGGTGGCCAGTGGTGGCTGGTGGTGGCAAGGTGGAGATGGAGGCCGGAATCGGGTAGGATTGGTGGTGACCGAGCTCCTCTCCTCTCTTCCCTCTCTCAAACCCTCTCTCTATTGAAGCTGCAAATAGGCTCTCCCCCTTTGCTTTCTTGCTCATGAAGAAAACTCCTCTTCTCAAGAGCCCTAATCGGCTAGCTTTGAAGGGAAGTGATATATTCGTAACCCCTTTTTGTTCCATGGGCAGCCCCCATCTTATGTATTTATGACTACTCCTTTACTCTAAAGGGGTGTCTCAGTGAAGTAGAGATCCAACACACACAAAAAAACAATGATAAATCTCACCCCTTTCTCTTACTTGGACAGCCCCCTGCTAGTGTATTTGAGACTACTTTTTTCACAGCCAAGGGGTGGCTCGGTAAAAAAAATAAAAATAAAAAATGGAAATGATATATTTGACCCCCTTCTACTTCCTTAAACAAACCCCTCTAATGTATCTTGAGTCTTGACCATTCATTTGCATTTTCAAGGGTAGCTTGGGCAAGAGGAAACCTTAAAGAAAATGATGTCTGCACAATTATGTCTTGATAAACACACCAACTCTTCTTGTCGTTTCTTCATTTTCTTATCCGTCTTACCTAAGATTTTAAAGGGGTGCACTTTGGATGGTAGCATCGCCGTGGTAATGCTTTGCTCACAAAAATAGAAGACTAGTTAGAGAAAATATCAGAACAAGGTTGCGATCAAGCATTGGAACTTAGGGGTGCAAATAAAAGAGGTGCCAATACCAAGAACTCTGGGGTATTTTGTTGGTCTTACCTAAGATTTTAAAGGGGTGCACTTTGGATGGTAGCATCGCCGTGGTAATGCTTTGCTCACAAAAATAGAAGACTAGTTAGAGAAAATATCAGAACAAGGTTGCGATCAAGCATTGGAACTTAGGGGTGCAAATAAAAGAGGTGCCAATACCAAGAACTCTGGGGTATTTTGTTGGTTTTTCTATTTTTTTGCGAAAATGAAAAAAAAAAGATCAAGAACTCAAGGCAATTGACCGGAGGATGTCAATGGGGTTCAGAGATCACCTAGGCTTTCAAAAGACTTCAAAAATATCTGGAAATGGGCATTTTTCGGGTTTTCAAATTCGGTTTTTCAGGATTTTTTGGGATTAATTCGGGACTTTTATTCGATTTCGGGATTTAGGGTCCGGTCAAAATGGGGTGTCTACAGGTTCAGATTTTTTACACGGTTTTTTATGATTCAATTTTTTCTCCTTTCAAACATCCTAAACCCTAATAGTAGTTGACCCATTCCCATGGCGAGTTGTTAAAACCAGCATAGAAATAATCTCACATGTAGGCAACTTCCCCGAACTTTCCTCAAGTACCACAAAAAAAAAACATACTAGTAAGAAAAATCAGCTATATTTTTTATACGGTTGAAGCCCGTATATTCCTTTATTTTCCCTAAAGTACTGTACGGTCAAGAGAGAGATATTGAAAGATAAGTTCGTGGGAAGCTTTTCTATTTCATGCAAAAACAAAGAAGAAAAGAGGCATTTCGTAGATAATAAGAAAATCAAAGACTTTCTTACAAAATCAAAGACCTTTCGTAGACTCACATGCAAAAGCCAGCAAAGCCTTTTGCATGTGACATTCTCTCCAACAAAGCCTTTTGCATGTGACTCTCCCCCCCCCCCCCCGTCCCCGTCCCTCCTTGGTAGGCCCAACAGATGTCCAATGATATATGCATAAGGCCAACACACTGGCTAAGAAAGAAGCTCGCAATGAAGAAGTCTGCAAGAGCATCACTGCGGCGAACACATGCAACACTGAAGCAATGGTCCTCCTTAAAGACGCAGCCGAATGCCTAACGAAGAAAAAGAAGCATTAGTTAGCCTCTGCTGGGTGGGTGTTGGGGGGTTCCTTTCGTGTGGTTCCTTTCTGTTTTCCTATGTTGCTTGTTGTGTGCTTGTTGTCTGCTTTATTTGGCTTTCTGTTGGTGTGTTCCTCCAAGTGTTGGTTTCTTCTGTTTGTGGTTTGTCGTGTGCTTTCTGTTTGTTGGTTTATGTTTGTGGTTTTCCTAATCAATCAATGTAAATGAAGTTTCCCCCAGTATAACTAAAGTTTTTTAAGCACTCATGCACTTGTTGTTATTATGTGTGTTTGTTGATCATCTCAGTCAACCGCGAGAGAGAGAGAGAGCATAGTGTGATGTTATCAGTAAGGCCTGCAAAATCAGGTCCCCTCTCGTTTCTATCAACCTCTACTTTAAGGGAGCTGAAAGGAATGATGGAGCTTGTGGGGGACCTGTGAGCTCATCTAAAATTGCATCACCTGCCCGGAGGCTGGTAGTCAATGCAAATCTGAGTAGCATCCATTGAATGCTTACGGAAAAATGTCATTTTATCAAAGACGATGGGTACTTTTGTCATACTTTTGTTATGAAAAGAAACTTTTACTGATTAACATGCGAAATATACAACCATTCAAAAAAAAAAAAAAAAACATGCGAAATATACTTGGTTTTAGGGCACCGACTCTAACATCAATATGCTAACATCCAGGATCAGAACTATCAGAAAAGGCATGCACTAATCACCGAATGCTGATACAAGTAGAATATTTACCCCCTCGTAATTAAACTTCAGGAAAAATAGTCACTTGTGCTGGACAACTAAAGAAGCAAAAGACATAAATCAAGCTGTCCAAGTCAGGCAACACAGGATAAATTCAAATTTTAGTCAGCACTATCGAGTTCCGAAAAAATCAGGAGAATTACATATGATGTTATCCTGGAATATGAAACTCTGCAGAGTTAAGGTAGATTCTAATGAAGAGTCAAACAAAAATTCTACACAAACGAAGGAGGCCATGCTGAGTCCATACACGAATTCCCCACAACAAAAATTCAATCAGATCAAGTAATCAGAAATTCGACTGAAATTAAAATAATCTGATTACATTATAAAAAAAAATGTTACAAATAAGATCAAGGCAAAGGGTTTTGAATTTAGGAAGTTGGATTAAGTTCTATACAAACGAAGGACGTCATGTCGAGTCCATACACGAATTCCACAAAACAAAAATTCAATCAGACCAAGTAATGAGAAATTCGATTGCAATCAAAACAATCAGATAACATTATAAAGCAGATTTACACAAAAAATCAAGGCCAAGGGTATTGAATTCAGGAATTAGGGTTTTAGAGTTCCAATCAGATTCCAATCCGACGAGATTAAGAAAAAAAAAAAACTCAAAACTCTCTAAAGTTAATCAATAAATCAGGACAACTCTCTAAGGAGCAAGGGTTTTCAGTTTAGGAATTAGGGTTTTGAATTTACGAAATTGAAGAAAGATTCCGAAATTTTACGCGATGAAACTGACCGAGAACGAGAGCATCACGAGGACCAGAGCCACTGAGATTTCGGAGCGAGAAGAGAGCTCTGAAACGCTCTGAGATGGGTTGGTTTTGGTCGAGCAATCTCTCGCACAGGAATTTCTCGGTTTCGTGAGAGGATTTAAACGAATTCCCAAATGCCATGGGTTTTGCAGAGGGGTAGAGCGAACGCTCGAGCTGCTTGTGAAGCACGCGCACTGTTTCCCTTAATATTAAGGAAAACCCTAGCTTTTTGTGTGAGGACGGAAGGACAGAGGTTCGCGCCACTATAAATCGCCCCTGGTGGCTATTATGGGAAAATTAAACAGAGTCCTTTTGAATGAAGAGACTTTATAATTTATATAGGGGAGTGATAAATCGACTCCCCAAATTGATAAATCGACTCCCCATGTGTCTTTCTCTCTCCTCTAGGTTAGAGAGAGAAAGAGGAGAGAGATAGACACACGGGGAGTCGATTCATCCATTTGGGGAGTCGATTTATCACTGCCCTTTATATATTACAAAATTACTGTACGGACCACACTATAGGATGGTGTAAGAGTAAGTAGGGGTGAGCATTATTCGGTTAAAACCGGAATAACCAACCGAATTTCGGTTCGGTTCCAAGGTATTTCGGTTCGGTTTCTGTTTTCGGCAAATCATATATCGGTGTTCAGGTTCGGGTTCGGGTTCGGTTTTCAACAAAAAAATTTTGGTTCAACCGAAAAACCGAAAGTATAGAAATGAGAGGGTACTTTAGGATTCATGAGTGAAATATGCTATAAGGTATCTTCTGTCAGATGTCAATTCTGCCACAGATTCTTTTAAAATAGCCTAAAATAAAGTAACCATTATTTTTAGGAAAAATTAGTTAAAAAACGCAAAGTTTTTGTTAAATTGTGAATGAAGGGTAGACATTTCAAAATAATGAAAGAGGGGCTGTCAGGTCTTGTCAGGGACGGAGAATGACAAGAATACCCTTCTTTTTTAAAAACCATCTTTTTACCCATCTTTCTCTCCTGTCGGGTCTTGTCATGGACGAAAAATGACAAGAATACCCTTGTCTTTTAAAAACCTTCTTTTTACCCATCTCTCTCTCTCTCTCTCTCTCTCTCTCTCTCTCTCTCTCTCTCTCTCTCTCTCTCTCTGTGCAGGAATTTTATATGCTGCAAACAGTGTAGCTCACTTCAAAGGATGATCCAAACTGTTCATTTGTTGGACCATGACGTATATAGGATGTACCCGCATATCTCCGCATGAAGATCCTAACCCTCCATTTTGTACAAGGACTGTACACATCCAACTTAACCCCTAATGTTTAAAAAGTTACAAGTAAACCCCTTGTGGTTCAATTTGTATAAGGTAGACCCCCTCTTTTGAAACATTGTCAATGCTAATGAAGACCCCATACAACCCTCCAAACCCCATACAACCCACCAAACCCCATACCCGAATCCAAACACTACCGAAAACACAGTGGGCCCACATTGTTTGGATCATCCAAAGCGTTCATTTGATGGGCCCTCACATATATAGAATGCCCATTCTACTGGACTCCATTCGGAAGTCCGAAAAAAGTTTCAAACTTCCGAATGGAGTCCAGTAGAACGGGCATTGTACTGGACTCTATTCGGAAATCCAAAAATTTGTTCGGACTTTCGAGTACGGCTAGGAGTTGATGGTACGTCCTCAAATTGAAGGGTAAGGATGATCCGATGGAGCTGATTTTTTCGGCACACCCTATATATGTGAGGGCCCATCAAATTAACGCCTTGGATGATCCAAACAATGTGGGCCCACTGTGTATCTCGCAACCACTAAGGAACCACATTTTCTACCACATTTTGAGGGGTTAGGATGATCCGATGGAGCTGATTTTTTCGGCACACCCTATATATGTGAGGGCCCATCAAATGAACGCCTTGGATGATCCAAACAATGTGGGCCCACTGTGGACCTCAGAACCACTAGGGAACCACATTTTATACCTCGAAACCACTAGGGAACCACATTTTATACCCCGGAACCACTACGGAACCACATTTTATACCTCGAAACCACTACGGAACCACATTTTATACCCCGGAATCACTCTTGAAAACCACATTCTATACCTCAGAACCACTAGGGAACCACATTTTATACACCGGAAACACTACGGAACCACATTTTATACCTCGGAACCACTACGGAACCACATTTTATACCCCGGAACCACATTTTATACCTCGGAACCACTAGGGAACCACATTTTATACCTCGAAACCACATTGTATACCCCGAAACCACTCGGGAACCACATTCTATACTCGGAACCACTAGAGAACCACATTTTATATACCGAAACCACCAGGGAACCACATTTTATACCTTGGAACCACTAGGGAACCACATTTTCTACCCCGGAACCAATATGAAACAAAATTTTATACCCCAGAACCACTACAGAACCACATTTTATACCCCAGAACCATTATGGAACCATATTTTATACCTCAGAACCACTATGGAACCACATTTTCTACCTCGGAACTACTAGGGAACCAAATTTTATACTCCGGAACCACTAAAGAACCTCATTTTATACCCCGGAACCACTATGGAACCACATTTTATACCCCGGAACAACTCGGGAACCACATTCTATACCTCGGAACCACTAGGGAACCACATTTTATACACCGGAACAACTAGGAAACCACATTTTATACCTCAGAACCACTATTGAACCATATTTTATACCTCGGAACCACTAGGGAACCACATTTTATACATCAGAACTACTAGGGAACCACATTTTATACCCGAGAACCACTACGGAACCACATTTTATACCACGGAACGACTACGGAACCACATTCTATATCCAGGAACCACTCGGGAACCACATTTTATACCTCGAAACCACTATGAGGTATAAAATGTGGTTCCGTAGTGGTTCCGGGGTATAAAATGTGGTTCCCTAGTGGTTTCGAGGTATAAAATGTGGTTCCCGAGTGGTTGCGGGGTATAAAATGTGGTTCCGAGGTATCAAATGTGGTTCTCGAGTGGTTCCGAGGTATAAAATGTGGTTTCGTAGTGGTTCTCAGGTATAAAATGTGGTTCCGTAGTGGTTCCGGGGTATAAAATTTTGTTCCCTAGTGGTTCCGGGGTAGAAAATGTGGTTCGGTAGTGGTTCCGAGGTATAAAATGTGGTTCCCTAGTGGTTCTGGTGTATAAAATGTGGATCCCTAGTGGTTCCAAGGTATAGAATGTGGTTCCCGAGTTGTTCCGGGGTATAAAATGTGGTTCCATAGTGGTTCCGGCGTATAAAATGAGGTTCCTTAGTGGTTCCGGAGTATAAAATTTGGTTCCCTAGTGGTTCCGAGGTAGAAAATGTGGTTCCATAGTGGTTCTGAGGTATAAAATGTAGTTCCGTAATGGTTCTGGGGTATAAAATGTGGTTCCGTAGTGGTTCCTAGGTATAAAATGTGGTTCCTTAGTGGTTTCGTCGTATAAAATGTGGTTCCCTACTGGTTCCGGGGTATAA
The DNA here is from genome assembly GCF_043159265.1 of Tasmannia lanceolata. Lineage (NCBI taxonomy): Eukaryota > Viridiplantae > Streptophyta > Magnoliopsida > Canellales > Winteraceae > Tasmannia > Tasmannia lanceolata. The sequence continues at coordinate 25,712,106 of NW_027518684.1, read as the reverse complement.
AATGTGGTTCCCTAGTTGTTTCGAGGTATAAAATGTGGTTCCCTAATGGTTCCGGAGTAGAAAATGTGGTTCCCTAGTGGTTCGAGGGTATAAAATGTGGTTCCCTAATTGTTCCGAGGTATAAAATGTGGTTCCCTAGTGGTTCTAGGGTATAAGATGTGGTTCCCTAGTAGTTCCGTGGTATAAAATGTGGTTCTCTAGTAGTTTCGTGATATAAAATATGATTCCCTAGTGGTTTTGAGGTATAAATTGTGTTTTCCTAGTGTTACAGGGTATAAAATGTGGTTCCCTAGTGGTTCAGGGGAATAAAATGTGGTTTGGTAGAGGTTAAAAAGTGGTTCCCTAGTGGTTCCGGCATATAAAATGCGGTTCGGTAGTGGTTCCGGGGTATAAATGTGGTTCCCTAGTGGTTCTGGGGTATAAATGTAGTTCCCTAGTGGTTCCGGTGTATAAAATGTGATTCGGTAGTGGTTCCGGGGTATAAAATGTGGTTCTCTAGTGGTTCCGAGGTATAAAATGTGGTTCCTTAGTGGGTTCGGGGTATAAAATGTGGTTCCATAGTGGTTCCGAGGTATAAAATGTGGTTCCGTAGTGGTTCCGGGGTATAAAATGTGGTTCTCTAGTGGTTCCAGGGTATAAAATGTGGTTTCCTAGTTGTTCCGAGGTATAAAATGTTGTTCCTTAGTGGTTCCGGGGTATAAGATGTGGTTCCCTAGTGGTTCTGGGGTATAAAATGTGGTTCCCTAGTAGTTCCGGCGTATAAAATGTGGTTCCCTAGTGGTTTCGAGGTATAAAATGTGTTTCCCTAGTGGTTGCAGGGTATAAAATGTGGTTCCCTAGTGGTTTCGAGGTATAAAATGTGTTTCCCTAGTGGTTGCAGGGTATAAAATGTGGTTCCCTAGTGGTTCCGGGGAATAAAATGTGGTTCCCTGGTGGTTACGAGGTTAAAATGTGTTTCGCTAGTAGTTATGGGGTAGAAAATGTGGTTCCCTAGTGGTTTCGAGGTAGAAAATGTGGTTCCCACGCCAGGCCCGTAAGGGCCGGGTCGACTCGCGGGTCACCCGAATTTTTGCTGTATTTTTTAAGATATTTTTGGAAAATGTTATCCGCACTACCGTATTTTGATGAGGACACTCCTCACTTTATTAAAAGTACGGTATGGCTCGCACCATAGGATGATCCAAACCGTCCACTAGATGGGCCACAGCCTAAATAGGTTGTGCCCCAAAAAGCATTTCCGTAGGTTGATCCTAACCCTCTGATCGGAATGTTAGAGGGTTGTTCCTAACCCTCTATAGATCGGAGGGTTAGGATCAACCAATGGAAATGATTTTTGGGACACAACCTATTTAGGCTGTGGCCCATCTAATGGACGCTTTGGATCATCCTATGGGGACCATACCGTACTTTTAATTAAGTGAGGAGTGCCCTCATCAAAATATAGTAGTGTGGATAACATTTTCCTTTTTTTTGTGTAGGAATTTGCTAGCCACCTTCGCCGAGGCAACTTCTCGGTTTGTGGCCCATCCTTTGATGCAAAGATTGGCAGAAGTAATATGGGTGCAAAGGTGGCTAGCAAAAACATAATTGCAAAAAATAGTAATCATTACGGATTTGTGGCTGAAGTGCTAAGTTTTAAATGAAAAATTACGAAAAAAGGAAGCAAAGTAGTAAATTTACGAAAAAAATACCAAAAGGATGTACTAACATATGACAATTACCGAACTACAAAGTCTGACTGTCTTCCGTCGGAAGTCCGAACAAACCTTCGGACTTCTGAATGGAACCAGTATTTTGGTTACGTATACTGGCTTCCATTCGGAAGTCCGACGTTTTGTTCGGACTTCCAACGGAAGCCAGTAGAATAGGGATAATTTCAAAGATTTTAATTTTAAAATTGAGTAATAATTCCAAGGATAATAGGGATATACATTGTGATCTTAGTATCTGTAGACACCCCATTTTGACCGTGCCCTAAGCCTTCCAATTTGTACAAAAAACTATCAAATCAGTGAGGTAGGACCCCAAACTTCACCCTAGGCTTGCTTAAGGTCCCATCTAACTCCCTGCAAAATTTCATCGAAATCCGAGCGCGTTTGCCTAGCGAACGAACCAAAGAGGTGTCGTGGTGCAAGTTCAAAAGGGGGTTAGTTTATCCTGAGAGGGGGGCGAATTTATCCTGGAACGGTGCGATTTTCATCCGAATAGGACACGATTCCGCGGCGCGGTCATCAAAATTCGTGCAACCGCGCGCCCATCCAATGGTAGTGCCAATATCAAACCCCAAAATTTTTTATACAAATACCAGATCAAAGCTTAAAAAAAAAGAGATATATTCATTTTTGTTTTTTGTTTTTTTAGAGAGAGAAGCTCTCGGGTTTTTCTAGAGAGATAAAGTAGATCTCGTCACTGAAACCCTAAACCTTCGTGGTTTTCTTTTCTCGATCATCTTCTCTAGCGGATCCGGCAAGGCTCCGGTCATATTCCGATCCAATTCCGCTTTCTTCATGTTGCAAGCTTCTATTTTCCATTTCATCTTCTTCTCCGATCAATTACTGACAGAGCTCCGATGAGCTCTGGCCATTTCTTCATCTTTGGCAGAACTTCGATCGGCACATTCCTCTTAAAAGTTCTTCCTTCATTTCTCATTTTAGCAACTGATTGCTTCGTTTGCATCAGTCAAGCCCTAGCCTAAATCTTCTTCATCATCTTGAAACCCTAACTTCTCAATCTTCACATAAATCTCAGAAATTACCTGTTCTCTACCTCGTTACTATTAGATCTACTTTGATCCTTTAAATAATACCTTAAATCCGTGTTTCAAAGAGGAATCTGAGGAATTTTTGTTAGCAAAGGAGTTTTGCTAAGGCTTTGGTCAATTACTTCGAGTTTTAAGCATATATACTCTACTCGGTTTCATATCAACAAGAAAGACGACGATCCGATCCAATTTCGGCGACACTCTGCATCCTCCGGTGAGTTCCTGTACATTCAAGGTTCGGTGATTTCTATTAGGATCAGAACATCAATGTATTCATCTCTTCTCCTTTACTTTATGATAGATATAATATGTTATCTCATTTTTTGCAACTGATGGTTTGATCTATTGAGTATTATTTATCGTGTATGCTTAGCATAACATAAAGATATTACAATTATCTCTTACTCCTTTCATCATGCATATGCTACTATGTGCTTTTTCATTAACCTCGTGACTACATATTTGGTGGTTAGAATATTAATTTTTTTTTTTGGGAACGTGATTATTGGCCTAGAAAGAAACAAGTAATACAAGTTTTCATTTGTATTTTTGTTTTATTTTACTCCCCAACTCATGATATCTCTGTTGGCTTCTTCTTCTTTTTTGATTAGTTCTTTATAAAGTAATTAGAGTGGATAAGCAAATGCTTTTGAGAAAATGAGTTTTGAGATGTGGACCTTTGATTTAATTTTCTTCTTTGGACTCATGCTATGATACCTTGGTTATCCATCAAATGTTTTGTGAATAAAGCCTTGAATGCATGTGTTAAAGTATCTGCCACTAAAGCACCCGATGAGAGTTGGACATGATGAATTTTGCTTGCATATTGAATGATAGATAATCCTTTTATTCATATGAAGGTCTGTATTCATAAGTGTGGTATGCTATAGCTTTGAATGAGAATTGTACACTGTTAAATTCTATGTGTTGATCTATGTACAATCTGTTGAATATTAATGTTCTGTTTTCTGTCTGTTGAATAGTAATGTTCTGTTTTGGATCATTGGCTGGTTATTTTTCTTGATATATGATCATTGAGAAATGTAACTCTGTTCAGGTTTGTAAACAGTTGTGTTGTTTTGCATCTTTAAGTATTTGGACAAATTATGACATGGTGCAATTCAAGGAAATCAAAATGCAGGGATTCTATTCATTGAGTTATCTGTTTATGAAACTGTGTGTTAAAAACACAGGCTTCTCCTTTCATGGTTTAGTACATGTCAATAAATTTAGGGCAAATGATGAGAAAAATGCAAAGTTTATTCCAAATTGTGAATGAAGGGTTGTAATTTGATAAATATAAAAAAAGGGGTGTGAGGTGAGAGAAAATGTGTTTGAGACAAATATACCCTTTTTAAACTTCTTATTTTGTTAGTTTCGTTTACACCTTGCTCGTCTATCTTCTCCGACGAGAGTTCTCACCGTCGGTGGAGAAACTCCCTTTCTCACCGTCGTACGTCGGCGTCAATCTCACTGACGCACGACCTGCCGGAAAGCATCCCCTCTTGCCGGAAATCAGATTCGTCCACTATTCCAAGGTAATTTTTAAACATTTCATCTAGGGTTTTGTTAATTTTGAGTTTTTTTCGTGATGGGTTGGATCTCACGTATCTGAACCTGTTTTAAGTACCTCTTTGGTAGTTTGTGAGAGGGATTTGCATGAGTATGTATTTTTGAAGCCTTTGAAATGCTTTGCAAGGGGTTTCATTTGTATGGATTTAGAAATTTTTGGGTTTTAATGGGCTGGAACCATTAATGTTTGAAACAAAATATTTTTATATAGGGTTTATAGGTTTTCAATGGTTGGGCTTTGATTTTGTGTTTGAAAGGGTTTCATTGAGGGCTTTAAATGAGAATAATGAGTAGGAAAATCAGAGGAGATCTAAATCCCAATGGTAGGAGAGAAGAGTATGGGCATGGAATAGTCCTGACCAGTTTCCAATCATGTCTTTTTATAAAGTCCCCTCTCCTTGGGCAATCTATCACCTGGTGCCAAAGTGTGGCATGTCCGTATCCCTCAAAGAGGAGAAGCTTTCAGTTCTTGGGAGCAACAAATAACATTCTAACTTGCAATCATAACCAAAATAGGAAGATCCATCTGGCAAATTGGTGAACTCTTGTACGAATGCAGCATAGGTGATGAACTAGTTCTTCATTCATTGTTCAATCGTAAGAGTAGTTCAATTTAAGAGATTAGTTTTTTTTTTATCAATCTTTCCGCATGAGATGATATTTCATCAGTAGCATGGTTGAGAGGGCCACTAACCGTATAACAAGGCGCATCTTTAGGAAAATATATCATATGCTATTATGTCATTTTGTTCAAAAACTTGAAAAGAGAATGGAAGATCGTTTAGCGATAAAGGCACATCCTTACTGGAGATGAAGATGTTAGTAATTCATAGGAAATTGTGAGGAAAGGGATTAGAGACATCAACGTAGAAGACTTGGAACAGAAATAGATGATGCAGCAGAAAGTCACAAGTCCTTAAAACAATAAATTGGAGAAGGAAAGAAAAGCTCTCCATGGTGAAAGTCATGATAAACCACAGGCCCAATTCCTCAATAGTGAAAGAAGTTGAACAAGAAGAATTTAAATACGAACATAAGGAAAGGGTCACTGATAAAAAAAAATGTCGCAGAACTTTTGGGCAGACACAGCTTGGTTAGGACAAAAAAAGTAGAGGGTGGTGTTGTTTGATATATTTGGATTTATTGATTTTGCTTGAAATTGGATGAGTCTACGTTTGCATTTGGTGAACCTTACCCAGAAAAACAATAATAACGGTGATAGGGTTGTTTGCTTTTACTTTTGAATTAGTGGTTAAAGTGTTATACAGAAGTTGTCTTAAGAAACGATTGAAGTCCAGACAGAGGAAGTTGTGTTTTTGGAGTTGAAAAAGGGTTTATTAGGTTGAATGGTGCTTCCCAAGAGTGAATGGGACTGATATTAGAAAGCCATTGACGTCTAGGTAGGAGTTAAAATTTGTCGCAAGATAGTAGAAAGGCAAAATAGAAAGGTGTTTGCAATTGACTTAAGTTATTATAAGCATATAAAAAGGTGTCATATTATTGATATAGTCACTCAAGGTTTGAATCTGGAAACTTCTTCAATAGATCATGGTAGCGCATATAAAAAGGTGTCATATTCCATAGTGGTTCCGGCGTCTAAAATGTGGTTTTCAAGTCGTTCCGGGGTATAAGATGTGGTTCCCTAGTGGTTTCGGTGTATAAAATGTGGTTCCCTAGTGGTTCCAGGGTAGAAAATTGGTTCCGTACTGGTTTCGAGGTATAAAATGTGTTTCCGTAGTGGTGCCGGGGTATATAATGTGGTTCCCGAGTGGTCACGGGGTATAAAATGTGGTTCCGTAGTGGTTCCGGGGTAGAAAAGGTGGTTCCCTAATCGTTATGAGGTATAAAATGTGGTTCCGTAGTGGTCCCGGGGTATAAAATTCGGTTCCCTAGTGGTTCCGGGGTATGAAATGTGGTTCCCGAGTGGTCCCGGGGAAATAAATGTGGTTCCCTAGTGGTACCGGGTTAGAAATGTGGTTCCCTAGTGGTTCTGGGGTATGAAGTGTGGTTCCCTAGTGGTTTCGGGGTAGAAAATGTGCTTCCGTAGTGGTTCGGAGGTATAAAATGTGGTTCCGGACTGGTTGCGGGGTAGAAAATGTGGTTCCGTAGTGGTTACGAGGTATAAAATGTGGTTCCCTAATGGTTGTGAGGTATAAAATGTGGTTCCCTAGTGGTCCTGGGGTATAAAATGCGGTTCCCTAGTGGTTCCGGGGTATGAAATGTGGTTCCCGAGTGGTCCCGGGGTAATAAATGTGGTTCCCTAGTGGTTCCGGGGTAGAAAATGTGGTTCCCTAGTGGTTCGGGGGTATGAAGTGCAGTGGTTCCGGGGTAGAAAATATCGTTTCGTAGTGGTTCAGAGGTATAAAATGTGGTTCCGGAGTAGTTGCGGGGTAGAAAATGTGGTTCCGTAGTGGTTACGAGGTATAAAATGTGGTTCCATAGTGGTTGTGGGGTATAAAATGTGGTTCCGTAGTGGTTCTGGGGTATAAAATGTGGTTCCCTAGTGGTTCCGATGTATAAAATGTGGTTCCGTAGTGGTCAAGGGGTATAAAATATGGTTCCCTAGTGGTTACGGGGTATGAAATGTGATGCCGTAAGGGTTCCGGCGTATAAAATGTGGTTTTCAAGTGGTTCCGGGGTATAAGATGTTGTTCCCTAGTGGTTCCAGTGTATAAAATGTGGTTCCAGGGTAGAAAATATGGTTCCCTAGTGGTTCTGAGGTATAAAATGTGTTTCCCTAGTGGTTAGGAGGTATAAAATGTGTTTCCCTATTGGTTAGGAGGTATAAAATGTGGTTCCGTAGTGGTTGTGGGGTATAAAATGTGGTTCCGTAGTGGTTCAGGGGTATAAAATATGGTTCCCTAGTGGTTCCAGGGTATAAAATGTTGTTCCCTAGTGGTTCCGGCGTATAAAATGTGGTTTTGAAGTTGTTCCGGGGTATAAGAAGTGGTTCCGTAGTGGTTCTGGGGTATAAAATGTGGTTCCCTAGTGGTTCCGATGTATAAAATGTGGTTCCGTAGTGGTTCAAGGGTATAAAATATGGTTCCCTAGTGGTTACGGGGTATGAAATGTGGTGCCGTAAGGGTTCCGGCGTATAAAATGTGGTTTTCATGTGGTTCCGGGGTATAAGATGTTGTTCCCTAGTGGTTCCAGTGTATAAAATGTGGTTCCCTTATGGTTACAGGGTAGAAAATATGGTTCCCTAGTGGTTCCGAGGTATAAAATGTGTTTCCCTAGTGGTTAGGAGGTATAAAATGTGTTTCCCTAGTGGTTAAGAGGTATAAAATGTGGTTCCGTAGTGGTTGTGGGGTATAAAATGTGGTTCCGTAGTGGTTCCCGGGTATAAAATGTGGTTCCGTAGTGGTTCAGGGGTATAAAATATGGCTCCCTAGTGGTTCCGGGGTATGAAATGTTGTTCCTTAGTGGTTTCAGCGTATAAAATGTGGTTTTGAAGTCGTTCCGGGGTATAAGATGTGGTTCCCTAATGGTTCCGGTGTATAAAATGTGGTTCCCTAGTGGTTCCAGGGTAGAAATTTGGTTCCGTAGTGGTTCCGAGGTATAAAATGTGTTTCCCTAGTGGTGCCGGGGTATAAAATGTGGTTCCCGAGTGGTCACGGGGTATAAAATGTGGTTCCCTAGTGGTTCCGGGGTAGAAAATGTGGTTCCCTAATGGTTCTGAGGTACAAAATGTGGTTCCGTAGTGCTCCCGGGGTATAAAATTCGGTTCCTAGTGGTTCTGGGGTATGAAATGTGGTTCCCGAGTGGTCCCGGGGTAATAAATGTGGTTCTCTAGTGGTTCCGGGGTAGAAAATGTGGTTCCCTAGTGGTTCTGGGGTATGAAGTGTGGTTCCCTAGTGGTTCCGGGGTAGAAAATGTGGTTCCCTAGTGGTTACAAGGTATAAAATGCGGTTCCATAGTGGTTGTGGGGTATAAAATGTGGTTCCGTAGTGGTTCCGGGGTATAAAATGTGGTTCCATAGTGGTTCTGATGTATAAAATGTGGTTCCGCAGTGGTTCAGGGGTATAAAATATGGTTCCCTAGTTGTTACGGGGTATGAAATGTGGTGCCGTAAGGGTTCCGCCGTATAAAATGTGGTTTTCAAGTGGTTCCGGGGTATAAGATGTTGTTCCCTAGTGATTCCGGTGTATAAAATGTGGTTCCCTTGTGGTTCCAGGGTAGAAAATATGGTTCCCTAGTGGGTCCAAGGTATAAAATGTGTTTCCCTAGTTGTTAGGAGGTATAAAATGTGGTTCCGTAGTGGTTGTGGGGTATAAAATGTGGTTCCGTAGTGCTTCCCGGGTATAAAATGTGGTTCCGTAGTGCTTCCCGGGTATAAAAGAGAAGTTACACGTATCAAAAATCCTAAACTGTTTGTCTCCTTCATGGAGCACCGTCACCACTTCAATCAGATGCAGTGGAACTCAGAAAAGTTCGAAAGATTTGCCTTTGAAACTCGGATTAGAACAAGAATGCATGCAACATAATAAGATTTATAGACTACTTTTGACTCAAAGTGTTCCAAAATATCAAGGTGAGTCAAGTCATAGCAAGGACAAACCGAAGGGACAGGCTAAGTGTCCTTTTAAAGGAAGGAAGAAAGGAAAACAATTTCCAAAGGGAGCATGCTTCAATTGTGAGAAGTTCGGTCACTTCAAGATCAACTGCCCGAAAAAACATGGATCAGGTGACGACCGTGATCCTCCGGCTAGTAGTGGGAGCCGTAGAAGGCAGTTTGCAGGGATCGTTGAGTGCAACCTTAGTGGTGAGTGTAGACACCCCATTTTGACCGTGCCCTAATCCTTCCGATTTTGTGCAAAACCCCATCAAATAAATTAATTAGGATCCCAAACTTCACCCTAGGCTAGCTTAGGGTCCCATCTAGCTCCCCGTAAAATTTCATCGAAATCCGTGCACGTTTGCCTAGCGAACGAGCCGAGATAGTGTGCGTAGTGTAAACCAGAAAGGGGGGTGAGTTTATCCTGAGAGGGGGCTAATTAATCATGGAACAGTGCGATACAAATCTGAATAAGGCACGGATTGCGCGCGCGCTTTATCAAAAAAACCGCGCGCCTATCAAATGATAGTGCCATTATCAGCCCCATATTTTTTTATAAAAGTGAAAAATCTGTAAAAAGAAAGGGGGAAGAGAAATTCATTTTAGAGAGAGAGAAAACTAGTGAGAGAGAGTAGATCTCGTTGTTCTTCTTCTCCGATCGATCTTCTCCGGCCAGATCCACCGGAGCTCTGGCAAGATCTGCGACCTCCGATCATATTCTCCATCATTTCTTCACTTCACCACCTGCTAGCCACCGCACTCTTTCATCTCCGGTCAGTAAATCTGAGCTCCGGCCATCTCATCAAAGATCCGATCGTTGTTCTTGCCATTGCCATTCGCCTTCATCTTTTATAACCTCGACATCATCTGTTTGCAGCCATCTCTACTATTTTTGAAACTCCTCTTGCTATTTTTCTGTATTTGAAACCCTATATTCTTCCTAAATCATAGATCAAAGCCTACAAACCTGAAATCAGAGCTTTGAACTTGAAATTGATGACTTTCAAACATAGAAACCTTGAGATCTGATCTGGAAAACCTTTTCCATCTTAAAAACCGTACTTCTGACCCTAAAAGCCCCAGATCTAAACTCCGATCATTCTCTCTGTTCTTTTAAAGGCTTGAAGGCTAAAGCATCAAAGGGAAAAAGAGAAGAATTTTTTTTTTCTTTTACAGAAGATAAATTGAAGTTTTTGTCAAAGAATAAGGTAATTCAGACCTCCTCAGTCAAGTAATTCATTTGTTCTAGTCATTTTTTTTATGGATAGTTTTAATTCGAAATTATCTTGTTGCTTTTAAAGTTTCATTTCTTTCTATTGATAATATTCAGTGTTCATTTAGATCGGTTAATTATCTTGATGATTTGGATCAATTTGGTTTAGGATTGTATGGTGAACTGAACGAAAGTTTTGTTTGGAAATCATTCTGGTTAATATGATTTGTTCATACTCTAATGTTTTACCATCATTTATTTTAAATTAGGGATCAGATAGGGTAATAAATACATGATTATTTATTTATTTATGATGTGTCTGATATTTGATTTTTTTTCTCTAATTGATAAGCTATCAGTTATGATTTCCTTCACAATTTTATTTCTGGTCTAATTTTGGGGTTCTGTGTGAGAAATATGTAAATACCTTTCTAAATTCATATGGATCATACTTTGGATTGATGTTTTTTTGATATGATTGTCTGAAATTTCGGTAAAACTGCTTAAAAAAAAAAAACAGGCTGTTCTTGACATTGATTTTTATTATCATTTGAAATCTGTTGCTGGTGAGAGTTTAAATTGTTCTAATATTGTAAAGCTAGAATTAATTTAGAATTATCTGAATTGTTACTCTTAAATTGCTTATAATGCTTTTGGCCTCACCTGTGCTACAAGGTATTTTATTAAAGGCTAAAAGATGAGTTGCTTCAGTATGAAGTATGGCATGGAGTTGAGTATGAGTTGTAGGACTAATGTCCCTGTTGTGTATATCACCTTATATTTCTTGTTAGCATTCGCTGATTCCATCTCCCATTTAGTTTAATCATTCACAATCTTCAAACTAATTTTGAAATTCTAGTTGTTAGTGGTTCAGGTTTAGGTTTTCTAAAATGTGGTTGCCCTTATAGATATCTGAACTCTTTGGTGGTTACACCCTTCACGCTCTTGTTAATACTAATAACCTTCATACCTCTTTGATATGAGCATCCTTTTCTTTGTTGTTCATAAAAATGTCTATGTATATACTTGTGTGCTTGATGTATGTTATTGCTGATTAAGTGTGTATATATGTGCCCTTCTCCCTTCATTGCAAAGGCGATGAAGGCGATAGCCCAAGCCTATCCTTAGGGGACTTGCACAGTCTGAATAACACTCCCCTCCTTTTGTTTTAAAACTTGCTCCATCTTTTGAATACCTTTGAAACATCAGTAGCCTATTCATTGCAAGGGCGATGAAGGCGCTAGCCTAAGCCCATCTTTAGAGGGATTTACCTGGTCGTGGTAGTACCCCCTTCTTTCTTCTTCTCTCTCTGTAGACTTACATAGTCTTTAGAAACCTTTAGACCTTTGGTTCCTTTTTTTTATTGCATGGGCAATGAAAGAGTTCTCTAGAGTCCCTGTTTAGGGAGGCAAGCTATGTCTTATGCAGAGAAAATCATTTTTCTTTGTCTTGATAAATATATAAAAAAAAAACTGAATAAAGAGTACTTTGAAATAAAATTTGAGAAGATTTCGATAAGGATTTCCAAAATTAAGCCTATAGTCCAGTATTTATAAATTTAATACTTCTCTTTCATACTAAGCTTTGAGTTAGGGTTCGAAGACGGTAATAAATGGATTGTTCAGGTGAGATTATCTCAAAGCTTATTATACTCATTCCTTTTTATCTAAATAAATTGTTTAATAGGAAGAAGGAGAACATATGACTACTCTATTCGATATTATCGACATGAGTACTGTCTGATTTCAAGGCGGGATATAGAAATATTATCATGTGTATATGATATCAGATGATTACTTTAGCATCATCTGATTTCATCCCCATATTGGGGTGGTGTTTGTGGTTGGGCATAGAAGTGTTTGATATTGTTTTCTTTTACTTTATTAGGCTATCCAGCGGCTGGTCTGGACTAATTAATGTTGTTTATCATTTTATGATTGCTATAGATTTTTTATTTATTGAAAATTCTTCTTTGCTTAGCACTTGATTTATTTTTATAATAATAGAATGGAATTTGCGATTATCTGGTAGCCTTTTCTTCTCTCTTTGATAGACTAACACCGTCTTATAGATTTCTGTTAATTTTCTTTAGATACTAGAATCCCCTCTCATTGCAAGGGCTATGAAGGAGTCATCCCGAGCCCGTTATTTTAGAGGACTTGCATAGTCCTAGTAATGTTTTTTCCTTCTAATCTTTTCTTCATTTTATGAGACTGTTTAAGTCTTTCAGGTTTCTTTCCTTTGTCATTTCAAACCCATCTCTAGGGGGACTTGCACAGTCCAAATAGCATTCCATTTTCTCAAAAGACTTGCCTAATCTTTTAGATCCAAATCTTTGAAGACATGCATTGTCTCATTAATGAATCAACCTGAGTCAACCCCTAGGAGACTACCTCTAGTCTCACAGGTCTTAAACTCTCTTCTAGTCGAAGACCAACTTGGTCTGTCAGTTATCTCATTTTCTTATCATTTTTTAGGCAATGATAAGGTTACTTGGAGCCCATCCTTATGCTTAGAAGACTTGCCCAGTCTTGCTAGCATTTTTCTCTATCCTACCTCTGTGTCTAAGAGACTTACCCAGTCTCATTCTCTTGCTAAACCTCCTCTTTGTGCGTTGTTTGGTTTTGGGAGAACACCTTACTCGGCTTGGCAGTATACCCGTACCCTTATGGGTATTGGGTTGCACATTTGTTGCACCCTAGGGCTAGGCAGCTGTCCGGCCCGGCTGGGTGTTTTTCCTTTGCCAAATATGCACAGGGTCTTTTTTTTTCCTTATTACTTGTGAGCTTTATTTTGGTTTGATAGTCCACTAGCATAGGAATCCGTCCTTAGTCTAGAGAGTCAGTCCTCTTGTTCAAGAATCAAATTCTATCATCATAGGGGTTAGGATTTTATCCAACCTTTCATCAGATCATGTTCTTCTATCCGCTCTTGCAAGGTATATGATGCTGTCCAACCCTTGCAGAGTCGTGTTTCTGTCTTTTTCCCCCGCAAAGCATAGGATGCTGTCCGACCTTTGCGGGATTCCAGAAGTCTACCCTACCCTTATGATGATAGGATTGTATTCTCTGGTGTCAAAAACAACAAAAACATTTCAAAAATACTTAAAAACAACAAAAATATTTCAAAAATACTTGAAAACAACAAAAATATTTCAAAAACACTTGAAAATAAAAAACAAATCTGAAAAATCGAAAATATCAACAATCTTGAGTCTTTAGGAGAGTAGTTAGGAAAATCTGTTTTCGAACTACGTTGGCTTGATCCCTTTCAACAGGGTACGTAGTGCAGCTTGGGATTCATATCCCAAGTCCAGCCAAACTTTTAAAAATAAACATTTCAAACCTTTAAAAAATACAAAAATTCTTCAAAACCTTTTTTTCAAAAAGATCTTCCTCTAGAGTTAGGAGTATGTCCTAGCTGTTTAGGGTATTTTAGAATTAGGAGTCTGTCTTGATTTGTGTTGATATGGTGTGTCCTGTCGTGTGAGTGTCCCTAGAGTTAGGAGGCCTCAAGTTGATCGGCTAGACACTTAGTCGAACCGATGGCTAGACTAGGAAGTATATAGTCAGTCCATGGTTTTCTTTAGGATGCATAGCCTAGTTACACATAGGATGTAGGTTCCATCAGCATTAGCTTAAGGCTAACCAACTTGCATTAGTTAGGGCATATAGACGGTCCTGAAAATTACAATTCACTTGAACTTAAGCAATTGCACAAAAAGCTTTAAAAAAATCAGTCGAGTCTAGTGGATCGAGTCTAGGATAGCGGTTCTAGACGGTTAGGCATAGTAGTTTGGAATAGGGCATCGAACCACGTTGACTCCGATTCTTCCCAAGGCCGGGATACGTAGAGCAGCTGGGATGGACGGCCATCTTGGTCCGAGTCAGGTCGCATTAGAGTTAGGACTCATTTTGTCCAGTCATGTATAGAATTGAATTGTGTTGTGTGTTTTGCTGTGTTTTCTTACTTTCATGTACAGATCTTATACCTTTAGCTGTAGCATGCATGTGTTTGCACACCAGAACTCAGACACCAATTAGGTATGACACTCATAACCTAGTTATTCTTAGGCGACACTTATTTCATTTCTTTTAGGTGTGCTTATTATTCATCTCCGAGACATGCATGATTAGATAGACGTCTTCTCGGAGATATTCGTTCCCATTTCATATGACTTTCGCCCAAAACTCTTCAAAATTATTAAATAAATGGCATAAGAGACCAGGTGTTTGCAGTTGGGCGGATGAGGTGCTCTTTCGACCTTCCGAATTCGTAACCAGGCACGAACCCTCTTTTTATAATCTCTGGTTATCCGTTGCAACAGAGCATAGTATGGGATCCTTGGCCCACTTCCTTGGATGGCGACTCTTCTTTGTTTAAGGTACGCCTCGAATCTGGGCTAGTCCCCGAATCGAGAGGTATCTCACCTTTTATATCGCCACTCATGCTGTGAGAGACACTTCTTTCGAGAGTTCCTTGGTAGAGCTCTCCATTCACGTGGATGATCCAGTGAGACTGCTAGTGTGAGGCACGTCCCCCGCGCATCTCTCGGATCGGGGTCCACAGGCTGGCGACTCTGCTGGGGAAATTCTTTCGAGATATTGCCTAACTCTGTTAAAATGCCATTTTTATTAATTTTGAAGAATTTTGGGCTAAAATCATTATAAATGGGAATTTAATCGCTTAGAATGCCAGGGGCACCAAATAGATACAAAATAAAACAAGGGCTCACACACTCACTTTCATCCCTTGCATATATTATCTGTTTTGTTGTTACTTTTCTGCTGTGGATATACTATCAGGTTACTCTCGGAGAGATACTATAAGTAGGAGCCGTGAGGGCTATACCCGCCTTCTAGTGCCACCGCACCAGTAGTATCTCAACACCGGGACACCTTGTGTGTAAAATGGACATAGTTCGTATGCTGGGCGATAGTCACAGCATACAAGTAACTATGCACCCGGCCAGGTGGACCTCGCGGCATTACTCTCTCTACTTTATTGCATGGTCCTTTTGTTTGCATATATGGACAAACATATGTGTTGCTTACACATGTGGAGCCTAGAGTTAGGGGCCTTATCCTATTTTTAGACTAGGGTAGCTCACTTTATGTGGCTACAGACGCAGTCTTAGTACACTCACCAGTCTGTCATGAGTCAAGACCACTTTGACTCCGCTAGATTAGACTAGGGATGGTGCCCCTGGTTAGGGTATATATATGTATATATGCCTATTTATTTTGATTATTATTTTAGGACCTTCATATTTAATGAGGTTTCCCTATCTAATTCAAATCAATTATATCAATCTAGTTTTCAGATTTAGACCTAGCCTGTGGCTCCTTCTTTGTCACTCTCATGGCTATGGTTTATTTTTCGATCTGTTGATGGTAAAATTTGATCCTTAGACTCGAACCTACTCATCTTGTGAGGTTTCTTGGTCTAAGTTTACCTTTGATATCAATTCATTTCTCAAAATTTGGACCTGGTCAGTGGCTTCTGTGTTGACACTCTTATGGCCATGGTTTATATTTTGTTTCATCGATGATAAATTCCATCCTTGTATTCCTTGATTGTTAGACCAGGACCTACTTCTTAGTAGGAGCTTCTAGTCTAAATCGATCAAACATGTATCCATCCATCATACAGATTTTAGATTTAGTCCTTGACCTTACTTTGCCATTATTATGGCCGTGGTCTATCATCTTTTGACTATCTGTTTGATCAGTATTTATCATTTGTCTTTTCACCCTTGGATCATATCGAGATCATTGATGGAAAAGTTTGATCCTGTTTATATCCTACCGTATCCTTTGAGTATATGATTTATTGTCAATACCTTTCCTTTTGCAACTCAATGTTTAGGGTTGACCCTATTCTTATCCTATTTATCTCCTTTGATTATCAGGTGAACCATCATGTCTAATGATAAATTGAAGAAGTGGATGAATGATGAAAGAGGATATCGTCATGTAGAAAACCTTGCTGGTCATAACCTTGATGCTCTTCAAAGTTTACCCTACATCAAAATAGATTGGAATTTCCTCAATGCAGCCGTCGAATTTTGGCAACCCGATCTTCACGTATTTCGCTTTGGCAAGCAAGAAATGTGTCCAATCATTGAGGACTGGTGTCATTTGTTGGGCTATGGTTGCAAAGGTCCCCTAGTCAAACTTGAATCTAAATTGGGTTACAATACTAGTTTCGAGAAATTGTTTCCCACATCGCCTAACCCTGTCAGTTTCTTTTTAAATGATAAGGGTTTATCAGTTCCCCAAATGGTCAAAGCATTTTTTGATTTAGGGAAGTGCACTCAAGAGCATCAAACCAGTCGCATTCATGCTCTAGTTATTTGTGTTTATGCCAGGTGGCTCCTTTTTCACCAAGGCGACAACACTTCCCCTGCACTTCTAGACTTTGTTGACCAAATCTCTCGAGGAAGTGATCCAGTGCCAACTATTCTCGCCGAAACCCTTAATGGATTGGACGATATTGCCAAAAAAGTTTCTACTTCTTTCAAGGGTTCTCCAGTTCTTTTATATGTCTGGCTCTGCTTGAAACTTCGAATCTTCATACCTTCAACACACCATGAAATCGTTTTATCCAAGCATAGGTCGTGGGAACATAAGGCTTTCAAATTTACCAAATTGGAATGGACTGATTGGTTAAGTTCCCGTCAAGAAGACCAAATTACTTGGAGGTTCTTCCTTGGTCATTGGGGAATAATCAGGACCAAAGCCAGCAGGGGTGTTCAGTTTCTTGGTTTAGAGAAAACTTCTTTCTATCTCCCAGACCGTATCTTCCGTCAATACGGAGGACTCCAGACTGAATGTCCTTGTTTGGGTTTTAAAGCAGAGTATTATCATCCGACACCAGTCCATCCCTTTGAAAAGTCTAAGTGTCATCTTGCCAAAAGCATTTGTGAAGATTGGGTGCATAAATCTGAAGATCTTTTGCATAGTATGCGAGATAGGACTCCTCGAGGGACAATTGGAGCAACAACACCTGGAGGAGGAGTACATGCTGGAGTGTCCCCGGGTTATTATCAGTGGTTGATTGAGGAAATTGAAAATCGTCTGCCTAAAAGGGCCAGACTAGAGGAGAGAGATGATTGAGAATTTTCATCTATCTTTTGTCATGAACATCTGTTTATCCAGAGTTTCATTTGTTATGGCATCATATCTTTTATTTTACTTGTTATTATCTTTGTAGTTCGTTCAGACATCATCAATGAAATATGTTCTTGCTTTACCTTATTCTTGTTTGACCAAAATATATTATCTCGATTATCAATGTTTTAATCTTGTGATTATATTCCTATTTCAGGATTCTTGATTGAGCAGCCATTGCTCCTAAGAAAACCCTTGTTTCAAAATCAACCTGGTCCCGTCAGTCCGCCGATTCCAGGCTGAGTCGTTTTTCTTCCTCACCAATCTCTTTTACCTCCCCTGCATTACCTTTCTCTAATCTCCAGGAAATTCCTTCACCCGTCCAATTTGCACCTGAACCAATGGCGGAAAATAGACATAATGCCCTGGACACCAATGAGATGATGAAGGCTATTCTGGCGCAGTTGGGCACCATTAATGAAGAAATAGCCCGTCTAAAAACTGATAGGAGTTCTACTTCTAAGGAACATGCACCCCAGCATCCTTCACTCATACCTCCTCCACCTCCTATGATGAGCAGACCGGCAGTATTTGTTGATGAAGATGACTTTGAGGATGGTCAGTATGCAGAAGAGAATTGCCTCCCTCATCTGGAGAGAGCCGATAAGAGCAGAGTATTTATAGACAGATTGGACAAGCTGACCCAAGAGATGGAGAATATAAAATTCCAAGGCCCGAAGAAGCTGAATATGGCAGACTTTATGATTTATCTAGGAGTCACACTGCCTCCGAGATTCAAAGTGCCAGACATGGACAAATATGATGGGACAGGGTGTCCTAGAAGTCATTTGATGTCCGTGCTTCCACTTTTATAGCAGCACGGTCTATCTCCGGAGCAGGTCGCTCTCTTGTTTCCCCGATCTTTGATCGGAGTGGCTAAGAAATGGTTCTTGAGCCTGAAATCTGAAGAGATCCGAACCCTAGAAGACATCGCCAATAGGTTCGTCGAGCAATTCTCCATGGAGGAGGGGATCGACGTAACCAAAAGAGATTTGAAAGCATTGAAGCAGGGCCACAATGAAACCTTCACTTCCTTCATCCGCAGATGGAGAAGGAAAGCAGCGCAGATGACTCATCGTCTTTCAGATGAGGAGCAAATCAAAATTGTCGTGAAGAATCTGTCTCCACAATACTATCATTACATGGCCATCCAGTACTTTCTTGATTTCAATCATCTCATCAAGACGGGAACCCAAATAGAAGATGCATTGTCTAAGGGTTTGAGATCGAGAGTTCATTCTGATTCAAGAGAAGGAAAAAGACCTATGGTTACACCTAAGGAGGTTCATAATATGAATACTGCTCCGCCAGCATGGAGAGTAAATTTTGGTGAAGGTCGCCCGGAGAGAAAAGAGCCGAGACGATTTGACCCTTTGCCATATTCCTTGTCAGTGGCATTAAAGAAACTGTTGAGGGACAAGAAGATCGAGCTGCTAGAGCCTAGGGAGGCTCCGAATCCTCTCCCGAGGTATTGGAGGAAGGATTATTTTTGTGAATATCATCAGAGTGTTGGACATCTGACTGATAGATGTATGGCCTTGAAACATAAGATACAAGACATGATCGAGGCAAAGAAAATTTCTGTTGAAGCTCCTAATGTTACTCGCAATCCATTACCGACACATGCAACCCCTCCACCAAATGTTATGCGATCCTTACAGAGGAAATCATCTTGTACTATTCTCGTATTTGTGCTGTCATCTCTGAGGAGCCGTATGTTCTGAGATGGGAAGAAGGAGATAGCGATACAGAAAATGAGAAGCCTTATGTACTGTCTGCTCGGGCTGGGGAATCTGCAGAATCTGCTGAATGTTCATATGTCCTCAAATATGAAGAAGAGAACAACGAAGAAGTCCCCTATGTTCTAAGGCTAGAGGATGAAGACTTATCACTTCTGGATGATCAATGTGATGAGCTTCGTCACGTCACACGTGGTGGACGAGTCTTCAAGCCAGCTGAGCTCAGAGTTGAGAATCCCGCTGAGGTTGCAAGAGGGGTTGACCATCAGAACCAAAAGCATAAACAGAGTTTAGATGATGAGGAGGACAATTTGTTGAAACAGTTGAAGAAGACGCAAGCCAATGTGTCCATATGGGGTTACTGATGGCATCGCCGAAACACAGACAGGTTGTGCTTCGTGAGCTGAATTCGTCCCAAGTATCAGTTGAGATTACTCCTGACGAATTGGTCAGTTTAGTGGCGGCGACAAGAGCTTCCCAGGATATGTCTTTTACTGACGAAGACCTTCCTCCAGAAGGAAGAGACCATGTTCGCCCTCTCCGAATCACCATAATTTGCAACAAAAAGAGAGTGCCGGAAGTCTTGATAGATAATGGGTCAGCTTTGAACGTTTGCCCATTAAATACTGCCACTACTCTAGGGTTTGGACCGGGAGATTTCATACCATCTCAGCAGGGTATATTGGCATATGACGGCACTAGAAGGGATGTGATCGGGATATTGGCCACTGAGATCGAAATTGGAGGAGAGACTTTTGAAGTTGAATTACAAGTGCTCGATATCAAGACCTCTTTATTTCTTCTCCTGGGCCGACCTTGGCTGCATAAGGTCAGAGTTATTCCTTCAACGTTGCATCAGAAACTGAAGTTTGTCCGGAATAGCAGAGTGATTACAGTACGAGGAGATCCAGAGCCTGAAATTGGGCAGATAACTGCCGAATCAGTTGGTGAAAGTGCCAAAGATGTCAGCTTGACAGGATTCTCACTAGAGGTCTCTACTATTACTATGGGGGAGGCCATGAATGAGGAGATCATGTTCTTAACAAGTACCAATGTTAGTGTCGCAAGGATGATGCGACGGTTTGGTTATATTCCGGGAGCTGGCCTGGGAAGAAACCTGCAAGGCCTGACTGAGTGGCCATTAATGAGGGTAATAAATGGATTATTCGGATTAGGGTATCAGCCTACTCGAAAAGAAGTCCAAGAGATGAAAGCATACATGTTGAAATGGGTTGATTGCCGCCGCCGGGGTTTAGAATTTCCTATGGGTCCGTTCAACATGATCATGAATGGCAAATTCAGAAAGGAAGGGGCTGATTGTCCATTTTACGGTTTTTCTGAGCCTTGGTATGATGAGACTGGGAAGAAGCTGCCGGGTCTAGAGATTTTCTTTGCAGATGAATTGCCGAAGAACTTTTTCTTTGAACAGATTGCAGAGGCAGCTGAATCAGAGAAGCAAGACTCAGACTGGATTGAGAGTTTTGAATCAGAACCCCTAGACTCTTTGTTCCAAGTGGATGCACCAGTCATTGCGATGATTGGAGGAGACACACCCTTCATTAACCCCAGAAACTCCATTACCCCAGCTGAGGGACCTCTGGATAACTGGACCTCACATGTTATACCCCAAGTATTCTTTCAGTATAGTCCAGTCTCTTCAAAAGAGTCAGTCATTTCAAAATTGGTGTCAGTTTCTGAGTCCGTCCCAGAGTCTGTCATTTCTAACTTTTCTTCTGGTGCAGGTACTGTAGAGGTCGGGTCTACTTCTGAAGTGGGTGACGAGTCTATTCTTGGTGGCGTCGAGTCCGAATTTGAGGACGTCCTCGTTGATTCTTTGTCTGTACATGTTTCCCATTGTGTCGATACTGATGTCGACTTATTTTTTCATTCTGTTTCAGAGTCTGTAAAGCCTGCTGTGGGCTATTTTACTGATGTAATCATTGATTCTAATGAAATAAAAGACTCCTTTGCTTATATTCCTGTACTTGTCTCTTCTACTGATTCTGCTTCTAAACTTGATCAAGTAACTAATAATAACAATCAAAACTCCCCCTCTAATGAGGAAGCCGACGAAACTCCCTTTGAAATCAAACATATGATTCAACAAGAGGAGAGTCGCCGAGCTAAACCACTCGAAGAGGAAATTGAAACCGTAAATATAGGTGATGAAACCTTAATTCGGGAGATACGGATTGGCAAAATTTTATCTCCTGAGAAGCGTGAAGAATTAATCACCTTGCTAAAAGAGTTTAAGGAGGTTTTTGCTTGGTCCTATGACGACATGCCAGGATTGAGTGAGGACATTGTCCAACACAAATTACCTCTAATCCCTGGCATCAAGCCGAAGAAGCAAAAACTCCGAAAACTTAAAACAGAATGGGAGTTGAAAGTTCATGATGAGGTTAAGAAACTACTCGAAGTGAAATTCATCGAAGTAGTTGAGTACCCTAAATGGCTTGCGAATATTGTACCGGTGCCCAAGAAAGATGGAAAAGTCAGGATGTGTGTCGATTTCAGAGATTTGAACAAGGCAAGTCCGAAAGATGATTTTCCGCTTCCGAACATTGATCTCCTGGTTGACAATACCGCTGGGCATGCACTCTTATCCTTTATGGATGGATTCTCAGGGTATAACCAGATCAAAATGGCACCTGAGGATATGATGAAGACGACATTTATTACTCAGTGGGGGACATATTGCTACAGAGTGATGCCATTTGGTCTCAAGAATGCTGGTGCTACATATCAGAGGGCTGCGACTACTCTTCTTCATGACATGATTCATAAGGAGGTCGAGGTCTATGTAGATGACATGATTGTCAAGGGCAAGACTCGGCCAGAGCATACAATCGCTTTGAGAAAGTTCTTCGAGCGAATCCGAAAGTTTCAACTTCGCCTGAACCCAAATAAATGTGTATTTGGGGTCACATCAGGAAAATTGCTTGGATTTATGGTCAGTGAGAGAGGACTCGAAGTAGACCCTCAGAAGATCAAGGCAATCCAAGAAATGCAACCACCAAAGATAGAAAAGCAGATTCGTGGATTCCTTGGTAAAGTGCAATACTTGAGAAGATTCATATCTCATTTAACTATGATGTGTGAACCCATCTTCAAGTTGTTGAAAAAGAATTCCTCCAAGAGATGGAATGAAGATTGTTAGGAAGCATTTGAAAAGGTCAAGCAGTGCTTGTCCTTGCCTCCTGTCCTGTCCCCAATCATTCCTGGTCAACCATTATTAATGTATTTGTCCATCACGGATACAGCAATGGGTTGTATGCTTGCTCAGCAGGAGGCAGGGTCTAAGAAAGAAAAACCCATCTACTTCATCAGCAAGAAAATGCTAGAGTATGAAATCAAATACACTGTTTTGGAAAAGACGTGTTTAGCATTGGTTTGGGCGACTCAAAGGCTTAGACATTATCTTCTGTCGAACAAGATATTTTTGCTCTCAAGGATGAATCCGTTGAAGTATTTGTTCGAAAAACCCGCTCTTACGGGAAGAACAGCTAGATGGTTGCTATTGCTGTCTGAGTTTGACATCACTCAAAAATCAATTAAGGGACGGGTCATCGCTGAGCAGTTGGCTGATGCTCATGTTGAGGAGAATGCTTTTCTGAAGGCTGATTTTCCTGATGAAGAGATCATGGACATTGAAGAAGAGACTCCGAGTCCTAAGTGGCTTATGTACTTTGATGGAGCTGTCAATAATCATGGTCAAGGAATAGGCGCAGTTTTGGTATCTCCAAAGAAGGAGTACATCCCGACATCCATCAAGTTGCAATTCGAATGCACCAATAGTATGGCAGAATATGAAGCATGCATCACAGGACTTGAGGCAGCTTTGGCTTTGCGAATTCAAGACATCGATGTGTTCGGAGATTCAATCCTGATCATTTGTCAAATAAATGGGGATTAGAAAATCAAGGAGGCGAGGTTGATCTCATATCACACTTATCTTGCATCTCTGGTTGGGAAGTTCAAGAATGTCACCTTTACTCATCTGTCGAGAACAAGGAATCATTTCGCTGATGCTTTAGCCACTTTGGCGTCAATGTTAGACATTTCTGCGACAATGGAGGTTCAACCTTTAGCTGTCAGATTGCAATGGGCTCCAGCACATGTGAATGCAATCGAGATATCTGCTAGATGTTCAGACGGAAAGCCGTGGTATACGGATATTCGAAATTTTATTTCAGGCAAGGGGCATCCGCCTGAAGCTTCCAGCAAAGAGAGGAAAACACTTCAGAGGTTCGCTGCCAACTTCATTATCTGTGGTGAAGAATTGTACAGAAGGTCGTTTGATGGAATACAGCTTCTGTGTGTTGATGAAGATCAGGCTGCAGAGCTTATAGAACAAACACATGAAGGTATTTGTGGTCCTCACATGAACGGTAAAATGCTGTCAAGGAAAATCCTTAGACTTGGATTCTATTGGCCCACAATGGAAACAGATTGTTTTGCATTCGTGAAGAAATGTCATAAATGCCAAGTCTATGCGAATCTTATTCATGTGCCTCCGTCAGAGCTGCATTATATGACCTCGCCGTGGCCATTCTCAGTATGGGGGATTGACATCATTGGCAAAGTCTATCCTAAATCATCAAGTGGACACGAGTACATCTTGGTGGCCATTGATTATTTCACTAAATGGATAGAAGCTGCTTCATTTGCTTCCATAACTTCCAATACAGTTGCGAAGTTCATCCGTGCGAATATCATTTGCAGATATGGAGTACCTCATGAACTGATTTCTGACAATGGATCTCATTTCAAGAAAGAGGTAGTGCACCTGTGCGAAGAGTTTAAAATCAAGCATCATAAGTCATCTCCTTACAGACCGCAGACCAACGGGGCTGTAGAAGCAGCGAATAAGAATATCAAGGTCATAATCAGTAAGATGACCGAGACTTATAAGGACTGGTCGAACAAGCTTCCTTTTGCTTTATGGGTTTACAGGACATCGATCAGATCCTCTACAGGTGTAACTCCATACTCTCTAGTGTATGGAATGGAAGCAGTCCTCCCTGTTGAGGTGAGAATCCCGTCCATAAGAGTTATGATGGAAGCAAATCTGCCAGAGTCTGAGTGGGCAATAGCCAGACATCAGGAATTGTAGATGATCGATGAAAAGAGGCTGAGAGCCTTGTATCACATCCAAGGGTATCAGAGAAGAATCGAAAGAGCCTTCAACAAGAAAGTCAGGGTCCGAGAGTTGAAGCCAGGAGATCTCGTCTTGAAGTCTTACCGGGCACCGGTGTTTGATCCCAGAGGGAAGTTCAGGCCAAATTGGTCTGGTCCTTACATTGTTGATGAAGTTCTGCCTGGAAAAGCCGTAAGACTCCTCAATGAAAATGGAGAAAAATTAACAGAACCTACAAACCTGGACCAACTAAAGAAGTATTATGCTTAGATACACCAAGAGGCCATCCTTGATCGATCAGAGCTTAAAAGTCAACAACCTCAAAGTCAAAAACCATTTGCAAAACCCTTTTGAGCCTAAAAACGAAAACATTCTTTCTTTGATAAACTCAAACCAGGGGCATCTTTTATGACTTGCGTCATAAAAGATAATAGCCTGAACTACGTCATGACCTGATCCCTCTCTACAGGGTACGTAGGTAGCCTGATCAATTCAGGTTCGGTCAAATCCTTCAAATCTTCAAAAAAGAAAGAAACAAAACAAACCATCCTTGAAACCCCAAATGGGCGAACCTACGCGGACCTGATTCCCATTTCTTTGGGGATACGTAGGCAGTCTGGAGGGCCAGATTCGGTCAAATACATGAAAACTTACCAAAGGTTAACCTGTTTGAACCCAAGCCTACCTAAAAGTCCTTCTGATGTACTTAGGCCCAGGTTTGTAGAGAAACAGAAAGAAAAGAAAAAAATGATGGAATCTTAAACCCGCTAGACTGAAAACCCGCAAGGGCGGTCTAGGCAAAAGCTAGGGTGCAGAGCCTGCTGGATGGAAAATCTGCAAGGGCAGACAGTCCAGGCAAAAATTAAGGCATGCGGTCCGCCAAATCGAAAACCTGAAAAGGCGATTTGGTCATGGCAGTGACTTTATAAAGGACAAAACCTCTGAAGGCCAGCAAGACTTTCATTTCTTCGGCGGCACTACTCCAAAGTCTGAGTGAGCGCCAGTAGAAATTCTTCTGACGCTTTCTAAGCTAAGGAGGTTAAGACTAAGCAATCCAAAGGGATAATAACCATGATGGAAATACCAAAAAGAGGAATAAAACACCTTTAAATACGGTTTTCAAAAGATTCCAAGAGTGGTAGACTATACCATCTTAAAATACTTATCAGATTAAGAAGCAGATTTAGTCTCTCTTTGAGTCTAAGTCATTGTGTCCATCAAAGTCTTCATTTGTGGGTAGTCCAAGTCTTTTCTCTGTCATGTTGAGGTTAAGCTTCAGAGTTATGTGTGGGGAAGCATGTGTAGTTTAATATCCCTCCCAAAGCTGGGGTAGCAAGAAGCAAGAAGGCAAATGTGAAAAGTGATGAATTTGTGTCTCCTCAAGGGTGATATACAGCAGAACGAAGTTCAGAAGATGGTAGATTCTCGAGTCCATCTAGCAAGTTTTCAAGTTCATCCGGAATGGCAGAGATCATCAAAAATGAAAAGCGGTTGTTAGGCAGATGCAGTCTGTTGTAAACCTGAAAGCTTTGTAACCTCAAATATTCAAGAAATGAAAGCATTTTTAACCATTTGCCTATGTTTTGCTCTCTTGTGAATTTGTCATGGAAGTAAAATCAAGCTAGGGGCATCTTTTATGCCCTGAGTAATCAGGTCATAAAAGATATCAAATGAACAATGATTGAGATGATTATTCTCAACAATTGAAAAAAAGAGGAGCTTGAACACAGTCTTTGGATTCAACTCCTCAATCAAATTCCTTTAAGAGTCTGTCTCAGCAATCCTTTGAGGGTTTGCAATCCTTTGAGAATCTGTCTCACCATTCCAATGAGAATTCTTCTTATCATTCCATTGAGAGTTTGCCTTATTATCCCCAGCGGAGTTTCTACTTACAAATGAAGTTTGTAATCCACCCCGAGTGAAGAACCATTTTTCTCCCTGAGAGTATCCACCCCGAGTGAAGAAACCAAATTTTCTCCCTGAGAGTATCCACCCCGAGTGAAGAAACCATATTCTCCCTGAGAGTATCCACCCCGAGTGAAGAAACATTTTTCTCCCTGAGAGTATCCACCCCGAGTGAAGAAACAATTTTCTCCCTGAGAGTATCCACCCCGAGTGAAGAAACCAAATTTTCTCCCTGAGAGTATCCACCCCGAGTGAAGAAACCATATTCTCCCTGAGAGTATCCACCCCGAGTGAAGAAACATTTTTCTCCCTGAGAGTATCCACCCCGAGTGAAGAAACAATTTTCTCCCTGAGAGTATCCACCCCGAGTGAAGAAACCATATTCTCCCTAAGAGCATCCACCCCGAGTGAAGAAACCAAATTATCCCAGAAAACATCAGCAATGAGCAAAATATCCGAAATCTCTTTGAAAGCATTTCGCTCTAAGAGTAGAACCAAAATTCTTCCTGAAAGCATTCGCTCCAAGCGTGGAACCCAATTTCTCCTGAGAGTTTTTCGTCCTGACCGTAAAATCTAAATTTTCCTTGAATAGTGTTCGCCCCGAGCGTAGAAAGAACCAAGACCCCTGAGGCAACCCTTCCATTTCAAGACCCCTTAGGCAACCATTCCATCTGAAGACCCCTGAGGCAACCCTTCCATTTCAAGACCCCCGAGGCAACCTTTCCAAATGAAGAGCCCTGAGGCATCTCTTCCATTTAAAACCCCTAAAACATCCATTCCATATCACAACCCCTGAGGTATCTGATCCTTCCAAAAATCCAATATTTGCAAAATCATCTCCTTCATTCTTCTTTCTCTCCAATCGATTTTGGGCCAGTCAAAATGTGTTGTCTGTTCAGCTTTGACATTCGCGCGACAAGCACGCTCTGCCAAAGAGGGGCATCTGTAAACACCCTATTTTGACCGTGCCCTAATCCTTCCGATTTTGCTTCAAAACCCCATCAAATGAATGAATTAGGATCCCAAACTTCACCCTAGGCTAGTTTAGGGTCCCATCTAGCTCCCCGTAAAATTTCATCGAAATCCGTACACGTTTGCCTAGCGAACGAGCCGAGATAGTGTGCGTAGTGTAAACCAGAAAGGGGGGTGAGTTTATCCTGAGAGGGGGCGAATTAATCATGGAACAGTGCGATACAAATCTGAATAAGGCACGGATTGCGCGCGCGCTTTATCAAAAAAACCGCGCGCCTATCAAATGATAGTGCCATTATCAGCCCCATATTTTTTTATAAAAGTGAAAAATTTGTAAAAAGAAAGGGGGAAGAGAAATTCGTTTTAGAGAGAGAGAGAAAACTAGTGAGAGAGAGTAGATCTCGCTGTTCTTCTTCTCCGATCGATCTTCTCCGGCCAGATCCACCGGAGCTCTGGCAAGATCTGCGACCTCCGATCATATTCTCCATCCTTTCTTCACTTCACCACCTGCTAGCCACCGCACTCTTTCATCTCCGGTCAGTAAATTTGAGCTCCGGCCATCTCATCAAAGATCCGATCGTTGTTCTTGCCATTGCCATTCGCCTTCATCTTTTATAACCTCGACATCATCTGTTTGCAGCCATCTCTACTATTTTTGAAACTCCTCTTGCTATTTTTCTGTATTTGAAACCCTATATTCTTCCTAAATCATAGATCAAAGCCTACAAACCTGAAATCAGAGCTTTGAACTTGAAATTGATGACTTTCAAACATAGAAACCTTGAGATCTGATCTGGAAAACCTTTTCCATCTTAAAAACCGTACTTCTGACCCTAAAAGCCCCAGATCTAAACTCCGATCATTCTCTCTGTTCTTTTAAAGGCTTGAAGGCTAAAGCATCAAAGGAAAAAAGAGAAGAATTTTTTTTTCTTTTACAGAAGATAAATTGAAGTTTTTGTCAAAGAATAAGGTAATTCAGACCTCCTCAGTCAAGTAAATCATTTGTTCTAGTCATTTTTTTTATGGATAGTTTTAATTCGAAATTATCTTGTTGCTTTTAAAGTTTCATTTCTTTATATTGATAATATTCAGTGTTCATTTAGATCGGTTAATTATCTTGATGATTTGGATCAATTTGGTTTAGGATTGTATGGTGAACTGAACGAAAGTTTTGTTTGGAAATCATTCTGGTTAATATGATTTGTTCATACTCTAATGTTTTACCATCATTTATTTTAAATTAGGGATCAGATAGGGTAATAAATACATGATTATTTATTTATTTATGATGTGTCTGATATTTGATTTATTTTTCTCTAATAGATAAGCTATCAGTTATGATTTCCTTCACAATTTTATTTCTGGTCTAATTTTGGGGTTCTGTGTGAGAAATATGTAAATACCATTCTAAATTCATATGGATCATACTCTGGATTGATGTTTTTTTGATATGATTGTCTGAAATTTCGGTAAAACTGCTTAAAAAAAAACAGGCTGTTCTTAACATTGATTTTTATTATCATTTGAAATCTGTTGCTGGCGAGAGTTTAAATTGTTCTAATATTGTAAAGCTAGAATTAATTTAGAATTATCTGAATTGTTACTCTTAAATTGCTTATAATGCTTTTGGCCTCACCTGTGCTACAAGGTATTTTATTAAAGGCTAAAAGATGAGTTGCTTCAGTATGAAGTATGGCATGGAGTTGAGTATGAGTTGTAGGACTAATGTCCCTGTTGTGTATATCACCTTATATTTCTTGTTAGCATTCGCTGATTCCATCTCCCATTTAGTTTAATCATTCACAATCTTCAAACTAATTTTGAAATTCTAGTTGTTAGTGGTTCAGGTTTAGGTTTTCTATAATGTGGTTGCCCTTATAGATATCTGAACTCTTTGGTGGTTACACCCTTCACGCTCTTGTTAATACTAATAACCTTCATACCTCTTTGATATGAGCATCCTTTTCTTTGTTGTTCATAAAAATGTCTATGTATATACTTGTGTGCTTGATGTATGTTATTGCTGATTAAGTGTGTATATATGTGCCCTTCTCCCTTCATTGCAAAGGCGATGAAGGCGATAGCCCAAGCCTATCCTTAGGGGACTTGCACAGTCTGAATAGCACTCCCCTCCTTTTGTTTTAAAACTTGCTCCATCTTTTGAATACCTTTGAAACATCAGTAGCCTATTCATTGCAAGGGCGATGAAGGCGCTAGCCTAAGCCCATCTTTAGAGGGATTTACCTGGTCGTGGTAGTACCCCCTTCTTTCTTCTTCTCTCTCTGTAGACTTACATAGTCTTTAGAAACCTTTAGACCTTTGGTTCCTTTTTTTTATTGCATGGGCAATGAAAGAGTTCTCTAGAGTCCCTGTTTAGGGAGGCAGGCTATGTCTTGTGCAGAGAAAATCATTTTTCTTTGTCTTGATAAATATATAAAAAAAACTGAATAAAGAGTACTTTGAAATAAAATTTGAGAAGATTTCGATAAGGATTTCCAAAATTAAGCCTATAGTCCAGTATTTATAAATTTAATACTTCTCTTTCATACTAAGCTTTGAGTTAGGGTTCGAAGACGGTAATAAATGGATTGTTCAGGTGAGATTATCTCAAAGCTTATTATACTCATTCATTTTTATCTAAATAAATTGTTTAATAGGAAGAAGGAGATCAGATGACTACTCTATTCGATATTATCAACATGAGTACTGTCTGATTTCAAGGCGGGATATAGAAATATTATCATGTGTATATGATATCAGATGATTACTTTAGCATCATCTGATTTCATCCCCATATTGGGGTGGTGTTTGTGGTTGGGCATAGAAGTGTTTGATATTGTTTTCTTTTACTTTATTAGGCTATCCAGCGGCTGGTCTGGACTAATTAATGTTATTTATCATTTTATGATTGCTATAGATTTTTTATTTATTGAAAATTCTTCTTTGTTTAGCACTTGATTTATTTTTATAATAATAGAATGGAATTTGCGATTATCTGGTAGCCTTTTCTTCTCTCTTTGATAGACTAACACAGTCTTATAGATTTCTATTAATTTTCTTTAGATACTAGAATCCCCTCTCATTGCAAGGGCTATGAAGGAGTCATCCCGAGCCCCTTATTTTAGAGGACTTGCATAGTCCTAGTAATGTTTTTTCCTTCTAATCTTTTCTTCATTTTATGAGACTGTTTAAGTCTTTCATGTTTCTTTCCTTTGTCATTTCAAACCCATCTCTAGGGGGACTTGCACAGTCCAAATAGCATTCCATTTTCTCAAAAGACTTGCCTAATCTTTTAGATCCAAATCTTTGGAGACAGGCATTGTCTCATTAATGAATCAACCTGAGTCAACCCCTAGGAGACTACCTCTAGTCTCACAGGTCTTAAACCCTCTTCTAGTCAAAGACCAACTTGGTCTGTCAGTTATCTCATTTTCTTATCATTGTTTAGGCAATGATAAGGTTACTTGGAGCCCATCCTTATGCTTAGAAGACTTGCCCAGTCTTGCTAGCATTTTTCTCTATCCTACCTCTGTGTCTAAGAGACTTACCCAGTCTCATTCTCTTGCTAAACCTCCTCTTTGTGCGTTGTTTGGTTTTGGGAGAACACCTTACTCGGCTTGGCAGTATACCCGTACCCTTATGAGTATTGGGTTGCACATTTGTTGCACCCTAGGGCTAGGCAGCTGTCCGGCCCGGCTGTGTGTTTTTCCTTTGCCAAAAATGCACAGGGTCTTTTTTTTTCCTTATTACTTGTGAGCTTTATTTTGGTTTGATAGTCCACTAGCATAGGAATCCGTCCTTAGTCTAGAGAGTCAGTCCTCTTGTTCAGGAATCAAATCCTATCATCATAGGGGTTAGGATTTTATCCAACCTTTCATCCGATCATGTTCTTCTATCCGCTCTTCCAAGGTATAGGATGCTGTCCAACCCTTGCAGAGTCGTGTTTCTGTATTTTTCCCCCGCAAAGCATAGGATGCTGTCCGACCTTTGCGGGATTCCAGAAGTCTACCCTACCCTTATGATGATAGGATTCTATTCTCTGGTGTCAAAAACAACAAAAATATTTCAAAAATACTTAAAAACAACAAAAACATTTCAAAAATACTTGAAAACAACAAAAATATTTCAAAAACACTTGTAAATAATAAAAAAACATCTGAAAAATAAAAAATATCAACAATCTTGAGTCTTTAGGAGAGT
Source organism: Tasmannia lanceolata (assembly GCF_043159265.1). Taxonomy (NCBI): domain Eukaryota; kingdom Viridiplantae; phylum Streptophyta; class Magnoliopsida; order Canellales; family Winteraceae; genus Tasmannia; species Tasmannia lanceolata. Next base: position 25,680,877 of record NW_027518684.1, on the reverse strand, counting down.
AGTTAGGAAAATCTGTTTTCGAACTACGTTGGCTTGATCCCTTTCAACAGGGTACGTAGTGCAGCTTGGGATTCATATCCCAAGTCCAGCCAAACCTTTAAAAATAAACATTTCAAACCTTCAAAAAATACAAAAATTCTTCAAAACCTTTTTTTCAAAAAGATCTTCCTCTAGAGTTAGGAGTATGTCCTAGCTGTTTAGGGTATTTTAGAATTAGGAGTCTGTCTTGATTTGTGTTGATATGGTGTGTCCTGTCGTGTGAGTGTCCCTAGAGTTAGGAGGCCTCAAGTTGATTGGCTAGACACCTAGTCGAACCGATGGCTAGGCTAGGAAGCATATAGTCAATCCATGGTTTTCTTTAGGATGTATAGCCTAGTTACACATAGGATGTAGGGCCCATCTGCATTAGCTTAAGGCTAACCAACTTGCATTAGTTAGGGCATATAGACGGTCCTGAAAATTACAATTCACTTGAACTTAAGCAATTGCACAAAAAGCTTTAAAAAATCAGTCGAGTCTAGTGGATCGAGTCTAGGATAGCGGTTCTAGACGGTTAGGCATAGTAGTTTGGAATAGGGCATCGAACCACGTTGACTCCGATTCTTCCCGAGGCCGGGATACGTAGAGCAACTGGGATGGACGGCCATCTTGGTCCGAGTCAGGTCGCATTTGAGTTAGGACTCATTTTGTCCAGTCATGTATAGAATTGAATTGTGTTGTGTGTTTTGTTGTGTTTTCTTACTTTCATGTACAGATCTTATACCTTTAGTTGTAGCATGCATGTGTTTGCACACTAGAACTCAGACACCAATTAGGTATGACACTCATAACCTAGTTATTCTTAGGCGACACTTATTTCATTTCTTTTAGGTGTGCTTATTATTCATCTCCGAGACATGCATGATTAGATAGACGTCTTCTCGGAGATATTCGTTCCCATTTCATATGACTTTCGCCCAAAACTCTTCAAAATTATTAAATAAATGGCATAAGAGACCATGTGTTTGCACTTGGGCGGATGAGGTGCTCTTTCGACCTTCCGAATTCGTAACCAGGCACGAACCCTCTTTTTATAATCTCTGGTTATCCGTTGCAACAGAGCATAGTATGGGATCCTTGGCCCACTTCCTTGGATGACGACTCTTCTTTGTTTATGGTACGCCTCGAATCTGGGCTAGTCCCCGAATTGAGAGGTATCTCACCTTTTATATCGCCACTCATGCTGTGAGAGGCACTTCTTTCGAGAGTTCCTTGGTAGAGCTCTCCATTCACGTGGATGATCCAGTGAGACTGCTAGTGTGGGGCACGTCCCCCGCACATCTCTCGGATCGAGGTCCACAGTGAGCAATTTGAAGGCTGGTGGGTGGATTCTGGAGCCACCAAACACATAGCCTGGACCAGGAAGGGGCTCATCAAAATGGAGGAGCTACCGGCAGCAGAACATAAAATCTTCATGGGAAATAATACCTACAGCGATGTGCGAGGTATTGGAACATACCGCTTGAACGTTGGACAAAGCGATATGGTGCTTCATGATGTGTTGTATGCACCAGACATGAGGCGTAACCTTCTTTCCGTTCCAGCACCACTCAAGAAGCAGTTGGAAGTTCGTTTCTACAACGGACGGGTTACCATAGGAAAGAAATGGTCTGTTTTTGCTGCGGGGCGTTTTGTCCCAAAACATTGTCTATTTTTACTTAATGTAGTCGAAGACAATGTCTTAATGACTGAAAATAAGGAAGCTTCCAGTTCTGCTTATTTTGATAGTGTTTACATTGTGGATGATTATCTGTGGCATGCTAGGTTAGGGCATCCTGGTAAAAAGAAAATGAATAAAATAATTCAAAGGGAACTAATTCCCGGATTAACTAAAGTTAACTATAAAACGTGTGAACACTGTTTGGCCGGTAAAATGGCCAGAAAGCCTTTTCCAGTGGGAGAGAGGGCAAGAGAACTACTTGAAGTAATTCATTCTGATATTTGTGGGCCCTTAAGTATTAAGACCCACAGGCAAAAGGAGTACTTTATAACATTTACCGATGACTTTTTCAAATATGGAAATGTATACCTGTTAAGTAAGAAATCCGAGGCATTAGGGATCTTTAAAATCTACAAAACTGAGGTAGAAAATCAGTTAGGTAGAAAAATTAAGGTTCTCAGGACTGATAGGGGTGGTGAGTATAATTCCAGAGAATTTGACGAATATTGTCAAGACTTTGGAATTAAGAGACAAACCACCATATCTTTTACGCCGCAACAAAATGATGTAACTGAAAGGAGAAATAGAACGTTACTTAACATGGTGAGGTGCATGTTATCCCACTCTGGTCTTCCTAAGATATTTTGGGGAGAGGCACTGAGTACAACAATATACATATTAAATAGAATTCCGACTAAAACAGTCGAAACAACCCCCTATGAACTATGGACTGGAACAAAACCAGATCTAAGAAACTTGAAAAAGTGGGGTTGTACAGCCCATGTAATGATTCCGGCAGAACAAAGGAATAAATTAGATCTACGGACTTAGAAATGTAAGTTCATTGGATACCCTGAACAATCTAAGGGTTATCAATTCTTTCATAAAGAAAGAGGGTTGATTGAAAGTCGAGCTGTAGAATTTTTAGAGGATCAAGAAAAGGAACAACCTCAATCAGAGAGTGAACAACCTCTGGTAATAGTGGGAGATGATAACGACAGGTCTGAAGGGCATGCAGAAGATCCCAATACACTTGATATGCATCCAGACTTAGTAATTCCTTATCAAGATCCCATGATGTCTGGCAAAAAGAGGCCTCGAGCACCACCATCCTATTTAGACGATTATCATCTTAATCTATGTATGGAATGCGCCTAAGGGTGTCAATTTTGGCTCGGGCTCGGAGGCTCGCTCGAGCTCGGCTCGCATCCTTAACGAGCCGAGCCCGAGTTAGGCCAGGCTCGGCTCGGCTCGGCTCGGCTCGTTAAAGCACGTTAAGAATTTAATATATTTAAATATATATATTATATGTTAATATATACATTAAAAGGGTTGTCCATGGAGTGAAAGGGGGGGCAAAATATGTCACTTCATTTTTGGAACCCCATTTGTTACTAGGACCACCCCCCATAGTGTAAAAAAAGTAGTCAAATTACACTAGTAGGGCTGTCCAGGGAAGATGTGGGGTGTGAACATAATATAACCCAAGCTCGGTAAGGCTCGCGAGCCTGGCCAAGCCTGACCGAGCCGAGCCGAGCCGAGCCTGGTTCGAGCCCGAGCCCGAGCCGAGCCTCACTTGTGAGCTTAACGAGCCGAGCCGAGCCTGGCCAAGCTCGGCTCGGCTCGGCTCGTTTACACCCCTAAATGCGCCTATTCGGCTAACATAGACACAGATGAAATCATAGATCCCTTGAATTTTGATGATGCGATAAAATCGCGAGAGTCGGAAAAATGGCTAAATTCCATGAAAGAGGAAATTGATTCTATTAAAAGAATCAAGTATGGGAACTATGTAATTTACCTGAGGGCATAAATGCCATAGGATGTAATGGGTGTTGTGGAAGAAATATAAATCGGATGGGACCATTGACAAGTTCAAGGCCCGGTTAGTTGCCAAGGGGTTTACACAAAGAAAGGGCATAGATTATCAAGAAACTTACTCACCAGTTGCCAAGTTTGCTTCTATAAGGATAATATTGGCATTGGTGGCTCATCTGGATTTAGAGCTCTTCTAGATGGATGTAAAAACTGCTTTTCTCAACAGAGAATTAAAGGAAACCATTTATATGAACCAACCTGAGGGTTTTCAGGTGACGGGTCAGGAAGATAAAGTATATAGATTGAAGAAATCTTTATACGGTTTAAAACAATCTTCACGTCAATGGTATTTGACGTTTCACCAGTTCATTCTCGAATTAGGCTATGTAGTTAACAATCTTGATTATTGTGTATACGTCCAGAAGAATGGGAGCAAGTTTACTATGTTGTCCCTATATGTGGATGATATACTCATAGTTGGAAATGACTTAGAAATGAGTGAAAGAACTAAGTCAGAACTTAGCGTAAGATTTGAGATGAAGGACATGGAGAAGCATCCTATGTGCTCGGGATTAAAATCACTAGGGACAGGAATAACAAAACATTGTCTTTAAGCCAGGAAATGTACTTAAATTCAGTACTTAAACGTTTTGGAATGCAGAATTGTAATCCTGCGCAAACGCCCCTAGTGGTAGGCAAGAAATTATCTTTGAAACAATGTCCAGCTGAAGGACATGAAAGACTCAATGTTCTGTATGCTCAAGCGGTTGGCAGCCTGATGTATGCGATGTTGAGTACTAGACCAGATTTGGCCTATCCGGTGGGCCTAATAAGTAGATATCAAAGTAATCCCGGTCCTGCTCATTGGGAAGCAGTGAAAAGAATATTGAAATATATCAAATGTACAAAGCACCTTAAATTGTGTTTTCAGGCAGAAGAGCTTGAGGTTCTTGGTTACTCTGATGTGGATTTCGCATGTGACACGGATGATGGAAAGTTCACTTCTGGACATGTCTTTTTATTTGGAGGTGCAGCTGTTTCTTGGTCAAGTAAGAAACAGGGTTGTGTGGCAAGATACACACATGAAGCTGAGTACATAGCATGTGGCATGGCAACTACTCATGCCGTCTGGATTAGACGATTTTTGGTCGATTTGGACCTTGGTCTGGTTGAAGGACCAATAGAAATGTATTGTGACAATCAGGCTGCAGTAAGCCTGATATACAGTGGAGTTAATAGCTCTAAGGGAAAACATATATGCGTGGAATATCACTATATTAGAGATATAGTGGAAAAACAAGAATTGAAGGTAAGTTATATACCTACTTGTGATATGATTGCCGATCCTTTGACGAAAGGAATTCGTGCGGAAACCTTTATCAAGCATGTTGGGTTGATGGGACTTAGAAGGGTCTAAGTCAAGTAAAAGATTGTTTGGGAGATTATCTCAAACTGGATAATTGCCGATCGGAAACTCTTATCAAGTATTAAGCTTGATGGGACTCAGAGACATTTGAGTCAAAGGAAATTTGTTTGGGAGAATATCCCAGACGAAATACTGCCGATCCTTGGTTAAAAGGAGTTCGTGCAGAAATTCATTAAGCGTATAGCTTGATGGGACTCAGGAATAATTGAGTCAACGGTAACTTGTTTAGGAGAATGTCCTAGACAGAAATCTTTTGTGTTACATTGCCGGTTCCGAGGTATAAAATGTGGTTCCGTAGTGGTTCCGGGTAGAAAATGTGGTTCCGTAGTGGTTCCGAGGTATAAAATGTAGTTCCGTAGAGGTTACATGGTATAAAATGTGGTTCCATAGTGGTTGTGGGGTATAAAATGTGGTTCCGTAGTGGTTCCGGGGTATAAAATGTGGTTCCCTAGTGCTTCCGGGGTAGGAAATGTGGTTTCGTAGTGGTTCCGAGGTATAAAATGTGGTTCCGTAGTGGTTACGTGGTATAAAATGTGGTTCCATAGTGGTTGTGGGGTATAAAATGTGGTTCCGGGGTATAAAATGTGGTTCCCTAGTGCTTCCGGGGTAGGAAATATGGTTCCGTAGTGGTTCCGAGGTATAAAATGTGGTTCCGTAGTGGTTATGTGGTATAAAATGTGGTTCCATAGTGGTTATGGGGTATAAAATGTGGTTCCGTAGTGGTTCCGGGGTATAAAATGTGGTTCCGTAGTGGTTCCGGGGTATAAAATGTGGTTCCCTAGTGGTTCCGGGGTAGAAAATGTGCTTCCGTAGTGGTTCTGAGGTATAAAATGTGGTTCCATAGTTGTTGTGGGGTATAAAATGTGGTTTCGTAGTGGTTCCGTAGTGGTTACGTGGTATAAAATGTGGTTCCATAGTTGTGGGGTATAAAATGTGGTTTCGTAGTGGTTCCGGGGGTATAAAATGTGGTTCCCTAGAGGTTCCGGGGTAGAAAATGTGGTTCCGTAGTCGTTCCGAGGTATAAAATGTGGTTCCATAGTGGTTGTGGGGTATTAAATGTGGTTCCGTAGTGGATAAGTGGGTATAAAATGTGGTTCCGTAGTGGTTCCGAGGTATAAAATGTGGTTCCCTAATGGTTCTGGGGTATGAAATGTGGTTCCCTAGTGGTTCCAGCGTATAAAATGTGGTCCCGAAGTGGTTCCAAGGTTGAAAATGTGGTTCCCTAGTGGTTCGAGGGTATAAAATATCGTTCCCTAGTGGTTCCGGAGTGGTTGCGGAGTAGAAAAACTGATCCCGTAGTGGTTACGTGGTATAAAATGTGGTTCCATAGTGGTTGTGGGGTATAAAATCAGGTTCCGTAGTGGTTCCGGGGTATAAATGTGGTTCCGTAGTGGTTCCGAGTTATAAAATGTGGTTCCGTAGTGGTTCCAAGGTATAAAATGTGGTTCCGTAGTGGTTACGTGGTATAAAATGTGGTTCCCTAGAGGTTCCGGGGTAGAAAATGTGGTTCCGTAGTGGTTGTGGGGTATAATATGTGGTTCCGTAGTGGTTCGGAGGTATAGAATGTGAATCCGTAATGGTTCCTGGGGTATAAAATGTTGTTCCGAGGTATAAAATGTGGATCCGCTGTGGTTCGAAGGAATAAAAGTGTGCTTCCAAGAGTGTAACTTATTGTTCCAATTGTGGTTGTATCATTGTAAATGGTTGTTCATATATTACTTTGTATTCTAATTTTATGAGGGTTTAATATTGGTTCTTATCCTAATAGGGTTTGCGAAAATTGTGGAAAGAATGGCTTCTTTTATGTTACATGTTGATGGGTACTTGAATGATAAAGTATCATTTGAGTATATTGGCGGGACGAAGATGTCTTTAATTGTGAATTGGAATATAAAATTTGCAGAATTTGAATGTCTAGTTCACCAAAAAATCCATACCACAGCAACCGGTATCGCACAATCTATACAATGTCGATATGTCGTGGATCCATATCAAATCGTGTTGTAGGACATTCGAAATGACGATGACCTAGCTATGGTAATGATGCTTTTTGAGAAGAGCCTCTTCAATTGTATGAGTCTGTACATAACGAAAGAGTACAGAGTAGGAGGAATTAGTTCTGCACCGATCCCCATCCGGAGGTAAAATATAGAGTAAGGTGGAAATTTTCATTCTTTGAACTCTCATTCCATTACACTATTAGGTGATGTGAAATTTGTCATTGCTCAGGAATATGAGGGATCGAATTCAACATTATGAAGATCCTATTTTATATGGAAATATTTGTGAACCTTCTTCTCGTCCTCTTGAACCGCCATTGAACCTCATAAATAAATCCATCCGTGCAGCGTCAGCAACACCTAATCGAAATGACGTTGGTGCTCCGAAGAACATACAAATATTGGGCAGAAACCGAGAAGATACCAATATTCCTCGGAATCCGAAAAGATATTCAGTGGACTTGAACGAAGACTATGAGGACCCTATTTTTAATGTGACAGAGGAAAATACATGGTAACATATGAGCACTGCCATATAATCTTGTAATTACTAATTACATTTACTTCGCCAGTTCTATGTTTCTCTCATACAATATTCATTCTAACGTACTCCTTACTGTGCAGGCACGATGCAGAGTTCAGCAGGGATTTCCATAGTGATATGCATGTTAGTGATGGCATTGAATGCGAGGATGGTAACAGTATAAAGGGTGATGATTCATTTGGTGATGATGACTTCGTTGAGGACAGTGTGCGCGAAGGTGACTTTGGTAAGGAAGATGAGTGCGAAGCTGTACGCCCCCTCATTGGTGTACAGAACGTTGTGGGCGACCCGTTGTGTAATACATATAGAAGGGAGCGGTTGGAAGTAGATGAGATGGTTGTAGATGAATTAAATGAGGGACGTATAGGACTTGAGGAGATGAAGGTGGGGGGAATCTTCCCGAATTTGAAAGTATTTAAGAACAAAGTGAAAGAGTACGCAATTGAACGGAAGTTTGTATTCGTCCCAGTAGATTCAAAGCCTACAAAGTATGCTGTTAGATGGAAGGATAAAAGTTGCCCCTTCAGAATCAGTGGGAGAATTTCTTTGGATCATGTTATGGTAAAAAGGTTTGTGCCAGAGCATACATGCTCAGGTACTATGAGGGGTAATGACCATCCCCTTGTCACAGCAGCTTGGGCAGCAGACACCTGTCTTGGGTTATTTCCCTGCCCAGGAGACGTGAGGCCTACTTTGATAAGAGCATACATCAAGGATAAGTGGGATATAACCATAAGCTATGTGAAGGCTTTCAATGCGAAGGTGATACACGAAAAAATGTGTGGAAATGCCGAAGCGTCTTACCGCATCCTTCCTGCATATGCTGAAGAGATGGAGAGATGCAATCCTGGCACCATTATGTGTGTATATCGAAGTCGTCAGCTATGGACGGGTGGAGATAATACATTTTGTCGTTTATTTTGGTCATTCGGCCCTAGCATTCGCGCCTTCAGTCGAACAATTAGACCACTGATACTAATTAATGGGACACATTTGCGAGGCAAGTATAAAGGAATTTTATTAGCTGCCACTGCAGTAGATGGTGACGGTGGATTATTTCCGTTAGCATATGCAGTGGTTGAGAATGAGATGTATGAGAGCTGGCTATGGTTTCTTCGTTTACTCCGCCAAAGGGTGATACCAGCAGGAAAAAACAACAACGAATTCACTATTTCCTCTGATAGGATGAAGGGTTTGCCTAGAGCTATAGACGAAGCGTTGCCGGGATCATATCATAGCTATTGTATTCGTCACCTCAATGCCAATTTCCTGAAGACCTTTAAGAGCCAAATACTTTGCAAACTTTTTTCGAGAGCCGCATATGCTTTAAGGGAGAGAGACTATAAGGAGGCGATAGAATGTATTAAAGCGAAGAACGCAAAAGCAGAGAAATGGATATCTGAGATTCCTAAAGAAAAGTGGGCTAATGTATACTTTAAAGGGTCTAGGTGGAATATGTTGACAACTAATGTAGTGGAGTCCTTCAACAACGTATTAAAGGGCGCATGGGAGTTACCCATCGCGGCTCTAGTCGACCACACTAGATGGAAAGTACAAGAGTACTTCCACCTTCGCCGCAAGGCTGCTTCTGAATGGAAAACGCATTTGACCCATAATGCAGAAAAATGGTTAGCCAGATCATGTCTGTATGGCAGTAAGTTCACACCCCGGCTGTGTAGTTGGAATGAATATGAAGTGATATCGTCAACTAATACGGATCGTGTGGACTTAGAGCAAAGAACGTGTACGTGTGGTATGTTCCAAATTATGGGATTCCCGTGTGGGCATGCCATGGGAGTCAACAAGCTGGACAAATATAGGTACTGCCAGGATTGGTTTTTGGCTTCAACTTATCGGACTACATATGACGACGTGATTCACCCTACTTTAGATCGCACACAATGGCCGGAGCCATCCCATGTTTTAGAAGTAGTGTTGCCACCACGAGTAAGAAGACAGCCTGGACGACCCAAAAAAGTACGAATGGAAAGAGGGCTACAATTTGGACAACATCACAACTGCAAATCATGTGGGGAACCTGGACACAACAAAATAACGTGCAAAAATCCCCCCTTGTAAATCTTCAGTTAAATATGACGCCCATCAGTCCATCCGCACCTACAGAAAATACGTATGTTCCATTATTACTCACTTGATATGATTTCTCTATCAAACCCATCATTTTATTGATTGTTGCATGTTTTTCTTGTAGGTCCGGTGTCTCATTCGGACCTCTTTTCTTTGCTTAGGGATGGAGTTGTTGGTTTGTTTGTACAAAGTGGCATTGATTTTGGGACTCTTCATACTGCACATAAATATTTACTCACACAGAATTTGTATAAATGAAACGTTATTATAGACTTATAGTATTACATTGGCTGTACAGCTGACCATGACTGTTGTAAAAGTTATCATTAATGTATCATTGGTGTTGGCAATATCATTACAATGGACTTGTTAGAATGAATATTGTATGAGGTATTTACGTTTTGGGCTCCACTCTCCTCTATTTGTAGTTGCAAAGTAACAGAATAGTCTTCAACCCTCTCCATCTGAAGGCCCATTATTGAAATCATTCGTCATGTGGGCCACTGGAACAACATTTCACTCATTGTGGTTGGCACTTGGCACTTGGCTCTTGGCTCTTGTAATGTCCGTGGGAGAGAGATAAAGCTTGTGGAATGGTACCATGGAAATCAATAAATATATTAGATAAAGCTTGTGGAATGATACCATGAAAAGCAATAATTTTATATTTGCCTACAATTATAAACAAAGTTTCTGAACCCAGCGTTGGACTTCCCAATGACGAGAGCGGAAGCGCAATATCACTTCTTTCCCGTCCGAAGTCCGGAAGTTGCTTCGGAATTCCGACTCGGAAATCCGAACCAACGTCCGGACTTCCGACTGAACTCCAGTATAGTTGCCAAGCTACTGGACATCCATTGGACGTCCGACCCGTGGTTCGGAATTCCGTTTCGGATATCCGAACCAATATTCGAAGTTCCGACGGAAGTCCAGTAGCTTGGCAACTCTACTGGAGTTCCGTCGGAAGTCCGGAAATTGGTTCGGAATTCCGACTCGGAAATCCAAACCCATAAACGGACTTCCGAATGATGTCCAGTAGCTTCCCAACTCTACTGGAGTTCCATCGGAAGTCCGTTTATGGGTTCAGAATTCCGACTCCGATATCCGAACCAAGGGTCGGACTTCCGATGGAAGTCCAGTGGAGTTCGCAACTCTACTGGACATCATTCGGAAGTCCGGACGTTGGTTCGGAATTCCGCCAAGGAATTCCGAACCCATAAACGGACTTCCGATGGAACTCCAGTAGAGTTAGGAAGCTACTGGACATCATTCGGAAGTCCGTTTATGGGTTCGGATTTCCGAGTCGGAATTCCGAACCAACTTCTGGACTTCCGACGGAACTCCAGTAGAGTTGCCAAGCTACTAGACTTCCGTCGGAACTCCGAATATTGGTTCGGATATCCGAAACGGAATTCCGAACCAAGGGTTGGACGTCCGATGGAAGTCCAATGGAGTTGGCAACTCTACTGGACATAATTCGGAAGTCCGGACGTTGGTTCGAAATTCTGACTTGGAATTCCGAACCAATACTCGGATTTCCGAAGGAAGTCCAGTAGGTTGGGAAGTGTACTGGAGTTACGTCGGAAGTCCGGAAGTTGGTTCGGATTTCCGACTCGGAATTCCGAAGTTAACTGGGAAGTCCGAAGGAAGTCCAGTACAACAGCATATTTGGTGTAGGACCGGGTTCATGTACGTTACTACACGAGGATCTACCAATTCAATGGGCTTGATCACATGTATACATCATTTGTGGCGCCAGATCATTCAGATTATATATTAATGATGATCATTTGGGTGGTGAACTCGTAATGTTAAGAACTTGATGTTTAAAGCACATATCTTTTGTGTCGGATGGAGAAAAGAGTGGAATTGTGGAACATGTTAGTTTACCGGTCCCCACTACATTTTTCAGCTTTACCCCAGTAGAAAGAGCTTTTTCCCGATCCTGGTCACTCAGAAGCTTTTTTGTTTTTGTTGTTTTTTTAAAAAAATTTATGAGTAAGCTGGGGTTAGGCAGGACCCCGACCAGATATATTTATGGAAACCAAAGATATACATGAAACAAGAAAATAACCCCCTTACATAAAAGGGGGGAACAAAAAGAGGCAAGAAGCCCAAACAACAACATCCAAACACAGGACAGAACCTGCAAAAACAGCCCAAAAAGAAAAAACAAAGCTCGAAGCCCCAACAAGCATGAGAGCAACAAACAACCAGAGAGGCAGATCACCAGGCAAGGAGCAAGCCACAGCTACAGCCCTCTCAGGTCTTGAATGATCTCACCTGAGGATGTTTTAAGCTTAATAGAATCCAGGAAGTCCGGACGGCTGAGATTTTTCTTCCTCCCCAGGAGTGATTTCTTTGCGTTTGGTAGGGGCAGAATAGCTAGGAGATGAAGGGGTGGATTTCTGATCATTGAAAAGATTTTCCCAAGGGAGACTTGCAGGTGGCAATAGATCATTCCTCATCCAGAAGGTTGCTATTGAAGGACCAGATGTTGAAGCCATTCCTCATCCACGACTTCTTCAAGTTGCCACTAACGCTGAAGAGAGCCAGGATTTGGAACAAGCCTTACCTGCAAACAAGCACAATTATCATAATGAATAACTAGAACATTTTGGTGTTTCCCAATTGTGTGCAAAATATCCACTCACCCTAGTAGGTTGATTTCCGCCACCTACTTCAGGAACGAGGAGAGCAAGTATCGGATCACCCGCCAAGCAATTGAACTCTAATGCATGTACAACCAACAACAATGACTCCCAGGTAAGAATGTGAACAACTTATATGGATACTTTCCCATAGACCCCATTAAACATTTCCGAAAGTAGGGAAGCTCGCATAGCCGTAATATCTTTCTGGGTGAAATCGAGGCTAGCGTCACGGGTAATGTATTCCATCTCTTTCAAAACGAACAGCCCACAGTCGTGGCTGCAAAACATGAAGCAAAACCGAGAAGAAGAATTAATCGTTTACGGAGGTATCGTAAACTGAAGTAATTGCACATAACATACCTGTTACCTTGTAGGGGCTGATCGACCACTACATCAATGGGGAATGCACTTATATCAATGTCTTTGACCATTCTGAACCATTTAACAAGGTAATCGACCTACAAATCAAGAATTCCGTACGTTAGGGCAGTAGTAATAAAAAATTAATTAATAATTGCCATACGAATCAAGTAAAGAGTAGTACTCACAAGGGGTTGCACCTTCCTAGAATTCGTGCGACTGTAAAGAGAATCGCAAAGAAGGAAGGTACGATGCCCAATATCCAACACGAGAAGTACCCAATGAACCATATCAATGTTAATTGGAATGAGTACTTTTCGTATCTCTTGAAGAAGGGTGTTCTCTACACGAGTTACGAATCTGGAACATGCATCGGGACGTTCACATCTTTCGTCAAGAATAACTTGCTGCAACCAGAAAAAGAAATGTTAGAATTGCCCGCAGCTTCAGAAACAAAAACTATTATTTATAAATGAATTTAATCTCACAGGTAGATGGGTAGCAAGGCAAATGCATGATCCCTTTTTTGTTGTTCGCCAACATTCGTCCCGCAAGTTCAAGTAATCCGTATATACATTAACAATCTACAGAACAGACCATAGGTCAACGAGAAGGAATTTAAGAAGATATGTGTACCAACGCATTATTCACGCTTTACGTTACTAACTGAACCATATAACATCTTACCGGAGATGATATCCACCCTCTACGATCGGTTAGTATAAGCAAGTCTTCTTTACACATGTGGTACCCATCACTGTGAATGACTCTCTCACTGCAAATCGAGTAAAAAGTCACCTACCTCTATGGACCTTTGGTCATATAATTGTACTGAAACAACCTATGTATGAAATTAATCGGAGATATTAGAATTAAAAAACAATGTAGGTTGTACGAAAATTTACCTAGGTGCTAGCGCTGCCAATGCATCCACCTTCATCGCTGCAGGCCCGGTGATATTGCGAAGAGCATACATGCTTTTCCGGTTGCTTATGACATACGGTGAACTGACTGCTCTACTAGGTTGTAACTTCCTTCGACGTTGCTTCACATTTTTTTCAATGCTCCCAATAACTTTTTCATCTTCTTTCTTATTTGATTTCTTACTCTTAATGAGGTTCAAATCAGGACTGTCAAGCAAGATAACCATTTTAGCTGCAGCATCCCTGACATCCCTTGTAATTAGGCTATCAATAGAGATATGTTCTACGCTATCATCAACTATGTGTTTTCCCATATCATCTACAAAAACACCATCCCTACTTCCCCCTTCGCAGTCACTATCTCGGCTTTCCCATCCATATTGTCGGCCTCTCGTTCCCTCTTTCTCGTTATCTTCGTTGGGATATTATTCCCTGACTCCAAACCTTCCCTCTTTCTGGAATCTCTCCCGAACAAATGAATTTTTACCTCCCTCATTTCACGTTCAACTCTGCTTAACCTCTCCAACAATGAACTATTTGTAACAGATTCATCTACTTCGGACTTCTCATGTGCCCCACTTCCTCTCCTACTTCTCGTCCTTCTTTCCATCCCCTGCTCTGCTGCATTTGGCGCCATTGAATCCCCCACTACGCGCACAATTGGACCCATGCCATCCCCCAATGACCTCTTTGTAACGGAGTCATGTACCTCAGACTTCCCATGTTTCCCTCTTCCTCTCGTACTTCTCCTCCTTCGTTCCCTCCTCTGATATGTCGCAATTGGCCTCATTGGATCCCTCACTACAGGCAGAGTTTGACCCATGCAATCCCTCACTGGGAGCACAATTGAACCGACTGAATCGCAAGGAATACTACCATCGTCGTGTTGATCATCGAGTCGAAGTAGAGATTCTTCCCTTGCCGTAGCTTCGACCCTCTTAACCACCTGGAATACATTCCATATTACTAATTACAAATACGACTGTAAAAATAACACGAAAGACATACAACGACCAACATGCATTATACTCTCACCTCTGCGGCTTTCACCGTCCCATGAATAATACAGTTAATCAACTGTTGATGCTCCATCTTCTTCGTATTCATCTGAGCGGTCCACTTAAATAGACGCGGATACGCATCAGGAGAATTAGGTGCCCATAACGTGGTATGCTCAAATAGCCATACCTGATATCAAAGTAGATTAGATCTGCATAAGATAGAAGGAAAAAAACTATATGCAATGAATGGAAAATTACCTGTAAAATGATAGAGCAACCCAATATATGTCCCTTTCCACCGAGTGCAGCATGTGAATCTAATGATCTGACCAAGAACTCATGAATGGGATAAGCCCATGCAACATTTCCTATCGTCTGCAGATCAATATACAGGAAGAGGCAAGAACATGCCTTCTGGTCCCTCTGCGCAAACAAGACAGTGCTGCAGAATAACAATATCAAATGCTTCACAGTCGACTTCACGAATTCTTCTTCGTCTGAATCCATATCGGCATGAATAACCTTGACCACCTCGTCAAAGGTGGCAGTTGGACCCCCAAACCTCCAACCATCCACAGTATCACTGCTAGACCAATCAAATTGCGGCCTTTCCCCAATCACACTTAAACCTAATATTTTAGCTACATCACTAACTAGAAATGGGAGTACGATGCCGCCCAAAGAAAAAGCTTTCCGTTTGGGATCCCATTTATTTACCATTGTCGTCAAAATCTTCTTTTGCAACTCGACATCTTCGAGGCCCTCATGCAGAATCAAATCTGTAAATGGGGTATCCTTTATGAAATCCCTATGCACATCCCGTAACCGAATATTTTGTAGGGACTCGTGAAAGCGTGACGGACAGCATCTAGATAAGACATATTTCGCCTGCAAAAATGGCACTATTAAACAGTTGAGCGAGAAACAGCAGGAGATGCAGACGAAAAATATAACAGTTACTCACCATCACGAAAATGGAAACAATTGATGGGAAAGATCAACAATTTTGTTAACTTCGTCTGTATCTGTCGAAACCACCAACAATCACTTGAAACACAATATTAGTCTATTCAAACACAATATTACTCCATTGAAACAACAAGGATAGAGAAACCATATGTAATCACTTTAAACAACACAGGGCTCCCCAAATAACTGGAAACAACCAGACGTAAAGATCATGAACACCATATATGACAACCGTAGCTAATCCCTTCAAATTTAAACAATCAAACATCGGTTCAAACAACATATGGCTCCCCAACTAATACCAACCATAACAAACCGTACGAGTCTCAAGCAAAACCATTTAAACTTAAACCACCAAAAATCACTTAAAACAACCATAGCTATATAGATACTTGAATCAAATTCATAAGAACCATCAGAAACATACCATGCAAGCAAGACACAGAAATATAACGATAATAACATTTAATCCATCCATCCATAATAACATATGAAACCCGTATATAACATAACATCCATGAACCATTAAAATTTTTTTTTAAAAGAAACATAACATCCATCTATCCATAAATCAACCACAACAACGCTCTAATGATCTGGGGGCAACAGATGGCGGACCAAGTTGGTCAGTGAAGAAAGCTGCTCCGTGAGTGAGGTGACCGCTGTGCCGAAGTCCTGGCGGAGGGTGGAGATCTCGGTGCGTACCCCAGTCAAAGCTTGCTGAATCGTCAATTGCTCCTGATGATGGGATTGTAAAAGCTGATGAACCGCGGTAAACTGCCCGTCAAGGTGCTGACGATGTGCACGAAGCTCCTGCGCAACAAACTCCTGTGATGCAAAACACTGAGCCGGCTGACAAGGAGGGGGAGCAGGGCCCTGTATATCAAGCCGCATGGCCTTTATAGTTTTAGCATTGAACACAGTTGCGGGACTAAGGCGTTCTTCACCACCTTGTATCAACTTCTCATGGTTGAAGACATGCGTGAGAAGCATCCCGAATGGTAGATTAGCCAAGGCCTTCATCCTCGTGTCCTCCATGAAGCTAAGGAGGATATAGCCAAGGTGCAGGGGCGTGCCGCGAAGAAGTCGGTGCATAATAAAAGCCTCAAAAGGCCGGACCATGTCAGCATTGCCTCCGCGAGGCGTGATATTGCTCGTCAGAATCTTGTGTAGGACTTTGCACATAGGCCTCAGGGAATTGTAGGATACGTTGGTTGACCCGTCAATAGGTGGGCCTTCGCAACCAAGTTCCCCATAGGCGGCGACCGGATCATGTATACAGGCACTAATGTCATCCATGGTTCCGGGCCAAAAGTAGATTTCGTCGCCTGTGGTGGGAAGAGAGACAACTTCACAAAACTTTTTAACTGTCATATGGTTGGTTTTGTTGTTTACTCTGGATTGGAAGACCTTCAAATCTCTGTCGAATCTGTAATTGGCATAGAATTGCTTGACGAGAGTCGGGTACGAGTCACAGTGAATTTCGAGAAAATTGACCCATCCAAAAGCCACAAATAAGGGTTTCACATTATAAACTTCGACATCTTTAAAAATGACTTTCCTACCTCGGAGTATGCCCTTCCTTTCTATACGACCGAGAGACCCAACCTCTACATCTGCATCCTCATTGCCCATATCCTCATCAGAGGCAGGAGGACTAGGGGAGGGCTCACGGATAGCCTTCCCACGCCGTTTGCGGGTGGAAGACCCTGCATCTACATTCATATTCTTCTTTCTTTGCTTCGCGCACTGCATGACTATAGGGGTTTTGGGTTAGGTGGTTAGTGGGGTTCACAAAGTAAAAGGGGAGCCACTTCCGGTCCTTATCTGCACAAAGCAGGAGAATAACTTGGAGGGGAAGATACTTTAAGTAGAAGATAGTTGAAAAGTTGAAATTAAAGATACTTCAAAGAAAACCATGTTTCAGAAAGTTTGTACAAACACACTATTTAGAGACTTCGAACCACTTGAAACCAATGTTAGGATAGAGGAACTACAGAACCACATATTAGAAAGTTCACAAATATGATTAGAGGAACCACATATTAGAAAGTTCAAACCACAATAACTGGATAGAGGAAGTACGGAACCACAAATTACACAGTTTGAACCAGTAATACTGGATACAGGGTCCATGGAATACTGGTTCCAACTTCGGCAGAATAAGTGGTTTCATGGATGCAACTTCCATGGAATAACGGTTCTAACTTTCAAACCCCTAATTGAAACCCTTCAAACAAATTCAAAACAATGCAACCTTTGAAAAGCATTGAAAACCATGGAAACCCCAAATGAAACCCTTGAAACCATTGAAAACCTATATGCAACCATTTAAACCCTAAATGAAACCAGGCAAACCATTGAAACCATAAATGCGAGCCTAAACCATTGAAACCCTTTCAAACCAAAAATTAAACTATTGAAACCCTTTGGAACTAAAATTGGTTCGAACTATATACAGAAAGAGAAACCAGATGAACCTAATGAAAAATGCTGAAATAGAGGATCCTTGTTATGTGCAGAATTTGTACCAGTTATTTAGTTATTTTCCTTTATGTTAATTTTCCCATAGGGTCACTCCCATCTATGTAATGGAGTTGGTTTTGAGTGATTGTGGTGTCAGTTATTGAGAGTAAGTTAAATTTTGGTCCCATCCCATGTCTGGTTGCCTTTTAGCACTAGCTTTTTTTTAATCCCACTCTTGTAATGATTACTTGTGGGGTGAAATTTTTAATCCCACTTTTGTAATGATTGAAATGTCATCCCATCCCAAGATAACCCCAGGAACAAAAATAAACTCAGGAACCAAAAATAAGCTGAGAAGAATTTTTTTCTACCCAACAGTTCAAGCAACCAAACAAAGGTTTTTTTTTCCCACCATATCTCCCAGGGTATTTTTTTCTCCCACATAACCAAACATGGGATTTTTATTTTACCGGGATACTTCTACGACTTTTTTTTCCCACCTATCTCCCAGGGTATTTTTTTCTCCCACATAAATCCCAGGAACAAAAAAAAACCTGGCAACCATACAGAGCATAAAGAGTTCTTATTTTGGTGTTACATTTCTTGTTTTTGGTGGAGTTAAGACAGAAGCCTGTGGTTTGGCCATTTCTCACTTGTAACCTCGTGGTTTGGAAGTTACCAACAACACCACCAGGTATGTGGCATGCAACAAAAGCGAAGAATCCTAAGATCATCTCCTGGTGACTTACCAATTCTCCTATCAACTGTGGATGCACGTTATCAAGAGTTTTGGCATAGCTAGGGTATCTCAAGGATCAATCAAGAAAGTCATTCTTAATTGGAGTATAGGCCCTTTCGGCGAAGCTGGTTGAATCACATGGAAGAATGTCCCATTTGTTTTGATATGTCAACTTTGGAAATAAGGAACAATTGAATAGTGAAGGAGCGCGAGAGAGAAATAGGAAGAATACTGCTAGATATCAAGATTGTTATACTATGGGGAAGAGGGAACAAGCTCAAAGCCACAAACACGGTGAGTGATATTCTAAGGGGTCGGACAACGATTATCATGGAGAAGAGTGGAAAACCTAAAACCTCGCTAAAGTGGTACACCCCACCCCTTGGATCAATCAAATTCAATTTTGACAGAAGCTACAAAGGAAGCCCGGGCTGGGTAAGGATTGGGGTAATCTTCCGTAACTACGATGGGTAAACAATCCCATGCCAGTAAAACAAATTCTTTAAAAATCTTATCTTTTTCTGTACCACTGGGCATATGTGATGCAAATGAAGTAGAAGCCCATGCCTTAATTCTTCTTTTTTTTGGAATGTTGAAGCTTTCATTAAAAGGAAGAAGACCAAGATGGTCGAAACTCCAAAGATTACAAGGACAGAAAAACAAGATAAGTCCGTGCCTTACTATGGGGGCTGAAATGGTATTCAAATGCTAGACTAGAGCCAAAGATTATAAAATGCGGACTCCTCTAACGCCATCGCTTGGGCTGGTAGTAAATCGTCAGGACCTTGGAAGCAAGATGACGTAATAGCAGAGATTAGATATTTGTGCTTATTCTAGCACTTCCTAAATCTCATCTTACATGTCCAGCATTTCCATAGGTTTTCATGATTTTACAGGATTTCCAGCAAAATTTCGAACCGAAACATTTCTGTTTCTCTCACAACTGAAACCGAATTCAAAACTGAAGTTTAAAACCTTGGTTGAGCCTCGTTTAGGCATATAAAATGATATCAAGGGAGACCAATTGTCATCGCACGACAATCCTCCCCTACCAAATCTCGTTGACGTCCTTTTCTTTCCTTCAGCATACCACCTCCTTCAACGATTCCTCCATCAATTCTTCCGATGAGGAGCTCGATCCTCCCATCGAGTCTTCGACCGACTGGGACACTCCAAGCGCCCATTCCTTCTTGCCCATATTGCTCTTTCCATCATAGGGCCTTCAACTAATTGTAAGGTTGAGACTCTCCCATCCTTGCCATTCTTCGTATGTACAATGGGGAACATGTATGGGAACCACTCGCCCATGGTACTTACCACTGCAAGATGAGGTATGGGAACTACCTACCTTTGCTGCACATGAGAACTCCATTCCTTGTATCACCTGGTAGTCGTACAAGGGCATTGTCGTGAGGTTGATGCAACTCTACGAACTTTACTTCCACACCTTTTCCACCCTAGGGTGGGCCTCCAAGTTTACGACCTTCACGGGTGTAAAGTGGTCTTCCAACACGAAGTTGCGAGTTATGCATATGTACACTGAAGCCTCGTGGTCTTCCCGTTAATGAGCACGTCCAAATATCATGATTTCCACAAAAACCCTAATATTTTAGGCCTTTTTTTGTTTTTATCAATGTTCTCTTTCGTAAAATGTGGGTTTAATGTAGCCATGGGGTGGGGTTTCAATGTCTGTGGTGGAGGTGACGGCGGTGGCCGGAGATAGCGAAGGTGGCGGTGGAAGGAGGTGGCGGTGGCAAATGGTGTAACCCTAATCCCTCTGCAAATGGCTTCAAACCAGTGATAAGGGTATTTCTGTCCTCAATATATTAACCATGTTTAGTTTTACTCATTCCGTCAGGTTAAACTAACGGATCGTCAACAGCGGGGGTCTACTAAAAAATGTCATAAAGTTGAGGGGGTGTCATTGCTAACTTCCAAACCACGGGGTTAAAAGTGGAAAATGGCCAAACCATAAGGGGTGTATCTGTATTTTTCCCTTTTAAAAAAAAAATACATTAACTACATGAAAGTTTCATTATAGATGTTGAAGAACAAAGGGACAACAAATATTCATCACAATGCCAATTAGAACTTCAAATCATCAAGTTTGTTCGATGCTAGCATTACCTTAACCAACAAAAAGAAATTCAAGAACAGGAGGGAATCTTAAAAGGGAAAAAATACAGGCAAAGTTGCTCCATGATTAGCAGGTTGTTCTGTAACTCGGTATGGATCAGTTTTTCAAAATGCCGATGGGGTGAAAATGCAGCGAAAGTGAATCCTAGTCGACTTGGTTGATGCGGCTGAGTACTTGGTTGATGAGACTGAGTAATCGGTTGACTCCCCCACATAAATCAGGAGAATCAGAGGAGCTTTGATGGACTTTGTAGGACAAAACGCGGACTCGGCCAAGAACACAGCCAAGTTAAAAAGAGTTGACTTGGGTGAGTCCATGATGATGTGGGGGAGTTTTGAAATTATGGCATGGATTAAACATTTTATGGAATTGAAGGGGGTAATACAGAACAAGTTTGAGAGGGGGTAATATAGAACAACTTTGAGATGGTTCTTGTCTACTTCAGTTTCCATTTGTTAGAGTGCTAAATTGTTGCATAGGTTGTCAGAAGTTTGAGATGGAAAATATTCCTTTTTTTCTTATATTTACTTGAAGCGTAAGCTAATCTTGGAACTTATATTAAGTGAAGACATCTCTCTCAAGAAAGTTTTGGTAAATGCTTCTAAAAGTAAGTAGGTTTGGGAAAGTTGTATTGACTTATAAATCCCTACAATTAAATATTGGGCTTTCATGATTTAACATTTTAAAAATAACATTTCCAATATGAAACTCTAAAAGCAAATTTTTTTTTGCATGTATGTGCTTCTGTAGAGAACCTTAAACCATCCCAAGTTACAGAATATCAGATAGCAACTGGGTATAAATAATAGAAAAATCAAAACCCATTGATATCAAGAAACAACATTCTCTGTAATATTACTCCTAAATTCCTAATACACATACATATCTGTGTATTTGCATGTAGGTGCTTTGTAGATAACTAGTGTTGAGTTCATTTACCAAAAGAGAAGGAACATACAAGGACACAGATTCAAAATGCAATTGCTTCTCAAAAATACTCCCAAATCGTTAGCGAAAGAAAAATGGCGGAAGATTCGCAATGCTCCTTGGGATTTAGATCTCCTATGATTTTTCTACTCATTATTCCCATTTTAAGCCCTCAACGAAACCCTTTCAAACACAAAATCAAAGCCCAACGAAACCCTTTGATATAAACCCTATATCAAAACCCATTAAAATCCAAAAATTTCAAAATCCATACAAATGAAACCCCTTGCAAAGCATTTCAAAGGCTTCAAAACTACATACTCATGCAAATCCCTCTCACAAACTACCAAAGAGGTACTTAAAACAACTTCAGATACGTGAGATCTAACCCATCACGAAAAAACCCAAATTTAAGAAAACCCTACATCAAATGTTTAAAAATTACCTTTGAATAGTGGACGAAGCAGATTTCCAGCGAGAGGGGATGCTTTCCGGCGAGTAGGTGGTGGGTCACCGAGATTCACGTGAACGTACGACGGTGACAACGGTCGTTTCTCCACCGGCGGTGAGAGCTCTCGTCGGAGAAGAGAAAGGTAAAAAAAACCGTGTGAAAAGTAAAAAATGAAAGTAATATAAACAGTGTAAAAGGTAAAAACCTAAACTAAGGGTATTTTTGTCTTTATACATTTTTTCTCTCACCTCACACCCTTTTTTAATAATTTACAAATTACTACCCTTTTTCAGAATTTCGAATAAACATTGCATTTTTTTCATCATTTGCCCATAAATTTACCTTCAATATTGATGTATAAAAGTTATTTTCAACCTTTGCTTCTGAGTCAATATTACCAAAACCAATATTCACATGTTATTCAGCCTTTTCCTTGAACTTTGTCAATGATAAATCAGTTTAGTTCAACATTCTGTACTTGTGTTTTCCATTGAATTTTATCGATAGATCAAATTGTAAATTGAAGTAGGGATACCATATGCTATTATAACTTGTGTTTAAAAGTTTTGTCAATTTAATATGTAGCTGTTTAGATGTCACTTAGCTGAGCATATTCTTTTAAGTAACTTGATCACCTGAAATCAGTTAGCATAATTTGAATGAGACAGCAAAACCTGAAATCAGCCAATATAATCTGAACTAGTTAACAAAATATGATATTAGCTAGAATATAACCTGAAATCAATTGATGTATAATTTGAAGTTGGTTAGAATATACTTGAATGTTGCTGTTTTGTTAAGGTGTGTGCATGTTATAAGTGATTTGGTTGGTGTTATAAGGTGCTGTGGACCCCGATCCGAGAGAGGGGCGGCGGTGGGAGACGAGCCCCCCTGCGCTAAGGTCTCTAATGGATCATCCACGTGAATGGAGAGCTCTACCAAGGAACTCTCGAAAGAATAATGCCCCTCACAGCATGAGTGGCAATACAAAGGTGAGATACCTCTCGATTCGGGGACTAGCCCAGATTCGAGCCGTACCTTAAACAAAGAAGAGTCGCCATCCAAGGAAAAAGGCAAATGGGCCCTGGATCCCATACTATGCTCTGTTGCAACGGATAACCAGAGATATAAAATAAGGTTCGTGCTTGGTTACGAATTCGGAAGGTCTAAAGAGCACCTCATCCGCCCAAGTGCAAACACCTGGTCTCTTATGCCATTTACTTCATAATTTTGAAGAGTTTTGAGCGAACATCATATGGAATGGGAATGAATATCTCCGAGAAGACGTCTATCTAATCATGCATGTCTCGGAGATGAAATCAAAGGCACACAAGATAAAATAAAAGAAACATGTGTCACCTAAGCATAGCTAGGTTATAAGTGACATGCCTGATGGGTGTCTGAGTTCTGATGAACAAACACATGCATGGCACACCAAAAAAGTATAAGGTCTGCGCAATAAAGTAAGAAAAAAAACTGCAAAACATAGAAAATGACTCGATACCAAACAAACCTAAGACTCTAATCTATACCTAGGCCCGAGTCTTTAGATGATCTGATGTTCATCCAAAGAAGCCTACGTATCCCCGCCTCCACGAGAATCAAGGCAACGTAGTTCTTCGCATCTATTCTAAGCTATGATGCCTAAGACATCTAGACCTCTATCCTAGACTCGATCTAAAAGACCGGACTAGTTCTTAAAGCTTCTTGTGTGATTATTTAAATTCCAATGGATTGTAGATTTTAGGACACCCTATATGCCCTAACTAAATGCAGGTTAGCCCTAAGCTAATGCAGGTGGTTCCTATAATCTATGTGTAGCTAGGCTGTATATCCTAAGGAAAACAGTAGGATCTATCGCATCTTAGACCTAGTCATCAATTGGCGATGTGGATCGCCAACTGACCGGACGGAGGCGTAAAACCCTTAGCTAGGACTCACTCCTAACTCTAACACAAACAAATAAAACACACAACAAACAAACAACGAACGAGGGAGCAACTCCCGACTCAAAAACTCTCTAACTAGGACAACCTCCTAACTCTAGAGGAAGATCCTTTCGAAAAAAAAAAAATATTTTGAAAGACTTAAAATGCTTATTTTTAAAGGTTTGGCTGGACTTGGGATGTGGATCCCTAGCTGCACTACGTACCCTGTTGAAAGGGATCAAGCCAACGTAGTTCGGAACAGATTTCCTAACTACTTCTAATGACTCAAGATTTTTAAGATTTTTGGTTTTTCAGATGTTTTTGTTATTTTTAAGTGTTTTTGACTCAAGGGGGACAAATCCTATCATCATAAGGGGAGAACAGACTCCTGATATCCCGCAAAGGTTGGACAGCATCCTATGCTTTGCGGGGGAAAAGAACAGAAACACAGCTCTGCAAGGGTTGGACAGCATCCTATACCTTGCAGGAGTGGATAGAAAAACACAAGATTTGATGAGAGGTTGGATAAAATCCTAACCCCTAGGACGATAGGACTGACTCCTGAAAGAAAAACAGACTCTCTAGCTAAGGACAGACTCCTAGGCTAAGGATTGACTCTGAAAATAGGATTCTAAGAAGGAGGTGCTAATGAGACAAAGCCTGTCTCCTAAAAGAAAAAGAGATAAAGAAGGGTGTTAGTGAGACTATCAAGCTAAGATAAAGCTCGCAAGTAACAAGGAAAAAGAGACCTTGCGCATATTTAGCAAAGGTAAAAACATCCAGCCGGGCCGGACAGCTACCTAGCCCTAGGGTGCAACAAATGTGCAACCCAATACCCATAAGGGTAAGGGGTATGTTGCCAAGCCGAGTAGGATGTTCTCCCAAAACCAAATGATGCACAAAGAGGAGGTTTAGCAAGAAAATGAGACTAGGTAAGTCTCTTAGACACAGAGGTAGGATAGAGAAAATACTAACAAGGAAAAAGAGACCTTGTGCATATTTGGCAAAGGTAAAACACCCAGCCGGGCCGGACAGCTACCTAGCCCTAGGGTGCAACAAATGTGCAACCCAATACCCATAAGGGTAAGGGGTATGTTGCCAAGCCGGGTAGGGTGTTCTCCCAAAACCAAACGACGCACAAAAAGGAGGGTTTAAGACCTATGAGACTAGAGGTAATCTTCTAGAGGTTAACTCAGGTTGATTCATTAATGAGACAATGCCTGTCTCCAAAGATTAGGATCTAAAAGACTAGGCAAGTCTTTTGAGAAAATAGAATGCTATTTGGACTGTGCAAGTCCTCTAGAGATGGGCTTAGGCTAGCGCCTTCATCGCCCTTTCAACGAGAGGGAATTCTAATATCAAAGAATTTTAACAAAATCTATAAGACTGTGTTAGTCTATCAAAAAGAGAAGAAAAGGCTACCAGATAATCGCAAATTTTATTCTAAGAATAAATCAAGTGCTAAGCAAAGAAGAATATACAATCTAATAGCAATCATAAAATGATAAATAACATTAATTAGTCCAGACCAGCCGCTGGATAGCCTAATAAAGTAAAAAAACAATATCAAAACACTTCAAAACCAACCACAAACCCCAATACGGGGACTCCAATGAAATCAGATGATGCCAAAGTAATCATCTGATATCATATACACATGATAATATTTCTAATCCCGCCTTGAGATCAGACAGTATCCATGTCGATAATATCGAATAGAGTAGTCATCTGATCTCCTTCTTCCTATTAACAATTTATTTAAATAAAAATGAATGAGTATAATGAACTTTGATATAATCTCACCTGAACAATCCATTTATCTTCAGAATCTAACTCAAAATTAAATAAGAGGAAAGAAGAGGCGAGAGGGTATTATCATAATCCAATAAATCTCTCTAAAGGTGGGCTTGGGCTATCGCCTTCATCGCCCTTATAATGAAAAGGCTTAATTTCTGAAGGTATACACGTATACAAGTGATAGCTATATGCTTTTAGACCAAACATAGATCATAGCTATAAGGTGCAAGAATCTATTAGACAGAAATTATATACTTTTAAGCAGACACAAACTAAAGTTGTAGAGTACAGGAACCTGTAGAACAGCAACTATAAAACACATTATAAAGGGTAAGAATTCATAGGACATCAGTTATGTGCTTTTAACCCAATATAAATCTATCTGTAAAGTAATAGGGTCGGATCAGGTAGAGGCAAACTTGAGGCATGCTTCAAGGCAATACAAATGTCTCATTTACATAAACCCACTAAGGGAATGAAAAGTGATGCTACACTGACCTTGTGTTCTAATCATATGATACAATTCCCTACCATTATCAACACAAGCATTATATTATTGTCACAACAGAATGATTATTAAATAAAGCTATAAATTGAACATGCTAGTTTCCTTTGGTAAAAATCTCCAACAGACTAGAATATAAACCCTTATATCACACCTTCCAACTGGAAAACATCTGATATAAACTAGGAATCTCACCTAAAACAGGGCCTGAAACACAGATGACATAAGCTGAACTATAAGGGGATGAGTTAATTTATAGACTCACAGACATGGGCTATACCACAAATGGCATGGGCTGAACTAAAAAGGGATGAGTTGCACACAAGACATGAGCTGAATGAACTACTCACAATACAAGGGCTGAAGGAAAAATGAACTTATCACTACAATCTAATAAATTAAAAGGATGAATAAGGAAGCCAATAGCAAAATTAAAAATTAAATTAGAGTATATGGCTGCTATTTAACAAGGCAAGCATTTGAGCAGGTCCTTATGTCTTGTACATACACAAAAATGATCAAATGTCAACATATTCTTCATAAATAGATTAAAAGAATAATATAATCATAAACAACTTAAGTAGTGACTAAAATAGTAACACACATCTCTGTGAACCAAGGTATTTATATGATCAATACATCATTCTAATAATTTGAAACCCTTCTTGATCAGCAACTTCAAATGATCCATTCTAACAATTATCTAAACTTCCAAGATTATAAAACAAAAGTCTTAATATAAAAAATCATGTCAGAATATAGACATACCAGCACTATGACTAAGAATTCATAGTCCGAACCAAGATACATACAGGATCCAAGTCTTTATGTAGAGGCGTAAAAGTACTCCCGAAATTATAAGTAAAAAAATAAAAAAATAAAAAAAATTATAGGCCAATGACCATGTTCAATAACTCTAAACTTATCACTCACATGCCCAATCATAGGAAATGATTATGAACTTTACTATGGGCTATGACATTCTCTGATAATAACTACACAAGTAGTAATGAGGGTAAAACTATATAAAAGTCAAATTCCAGTTCCACACAGGGAGTTTCTGACCATTAGCTACATCTGAAATATTTCAGAAACATATAGACGTCAAAATGACCTCAAATATTAACCACAAATATATTACATATTGATAATACATACATAAAAATTTGGGATTTAACTTCACTGTACAAAGAAACCAGAAATTCAATGAATATGGACCAATTTTTAGCACTGTACAGTAAAACAGATTCTGTCTTTAAACTTGAGTTGAGTCGAACCTATAGCAAATAGTGTCCAAAAGTTATAAAATTGGTGCCATTTCAAAGATATTTTCGTGTACTAAAAATGTTGTGAAGACATTATTTTCATTTATCAATCACAGAATTTACGATAATAGAAATACTACACAGATATCAGATTTCAATGAATTCTGCGGATCGATCATAACAAAATTTCTACAGACGAATCCTATTATCCAAGTACTCTGAAATTTTTACCACATATCTAGATCTCATGTATTAAATTCTGTTCAAATTTTCAGAGTACAATTCATACAAAAACTATTTTTCCAATGTTTTAAGAAAAACGGGTAAAAACAGGGATCTTTGTAGAGTAGATTTAGAGTGGGGGAAAAACATAGGACTTTAAGATTAAAATCATACCAAATTTTCATTTCTATTCAAAAATATACTCAAATCTAAGAGGAAGTTAAGAACCTACATTAAATCTTTGATTGCACAACCATTAAAATTAGCAATAAAAAATCAGATCAACAGAAAAAATGATAAAATTACCTCAGATCCCTAAGATTATAAACAGTAAATGGCTAAATAAACATAAATTTGTCTATCACAACAGATCAATGATAAAATTGAGTTCAACTACTTAATCAGTGGCATAAATCGATGCTATAACCTAATTTTTCATGAAAATAACTATAGGATATAACAGAAATGAAAAATATTGAAATTAACAAAAACATTTACCTCTTTTCTGCCTTCTGTCTTTCTTTTTTTACCTTCTCTTTTGAATCCAAATGACACTCTTTGCCTTGCTTTTTCTCAAACTCTGATCCTTGCTCTTCTATGGGATTTTCACTTTGAGAATAACGATCTTCTTCTCGTGACTTGACAAATAGAAATTGAGAAGAAGAAGAAAAACAAATCTGAACTGAAAATGATCTAATCTTCCTCGAAAAAAGCTTCAATTTAAGAGGACTATATAGCCTTAGGATTTTTTAAGAGGAATAACAGCAAGTCTAGGGTTTCGCATAGAGATCTCTCGTTCTCTCTCTCTCTCTCTTCGAATTAGGGAAAAACACGAGGATGAAAGCTAATAACAGAAACAGATTGTCAAGCAAGAAGGAGAAAATTTATCTGGAATAATGGCGGAAATCAGCCGGAGTTTCTGCCGGAGAAGATGATCGGAGGAGAAATTCCTCTTTCTCTCTACAATTAAGGTTTCCAGGTTAGAATATGGAGGCTAGCAAGGGAGGTGACCGGATTTCCAAAATTCACCGGAGGTTGCACCGATCGGAATCGCAGAATGAGAATTTTCTAAACCTAGATGAAGATGAACTATGGCCAAGGATTTTTAAGGTGAAAACAAACTGGATCTATAGTTCCCGCCGGCAAAAAAATATGGTTGAAATTCGGCTAGATCTGCTGATGGAGAGGATGGCCGGATTTCATGGAGATCCGCCGGATTCCGTCAAGTATCACAGAGAAGATGAAGAACTAGGGTTAGATTTAGGGCTTAAGAAGGTAGATCTAGGGTTATAGGATGTAGATCTAAGGTTATGGTGAATGTAGAAGTGAAGAAGATGTGATAGACATGGCAATGGCTTGTGGTGGCCGGATTCCGGCACAACTCGCCGGAGGAGAAGATGAAGATGGACAGAAAAATGAGGAAAAAAATAGGGTTTAGGTTTTGAGCTTTTTTCTCCTCTCTCGTGCTTCTCTGATTTTTAGATTAGGAAAACCCCTCCTCCTCAAAAATGAGGCTTTGAATGAGTATTTAAAGGCATTATTGGGGATTGATATTTGCACTATCAGTTGATGGGCGCACCATTGGGCGGAAAATTTGATAAGCGCACATTGAAATCGTGTCTTATTCAAAATTTGCTCTGCACCGTTCCAGGATAATTCACACCCCTTTTCTGGTTTACACTACGGACACTCTCCCATCTCGTTCGCTAGGCAAACGCGCTCGGAATTCGACGAAATTTTGTAGGGACCTAGATGGGATCTTAAGCTAGCTTAGTATGAAATTTGGGATGCTAACTCATTGATTTGGTCGGGGTTTTGCACAAAATGAAGGGATTAGGGCACGGTCAAAATGGGGTGTCTACAGATGCCCCTCTTTGGCAGAGCGTGTTTGTCACGCGAATGTCAAAGCTGAACAGACAGCACATTTTGACTGGCCCAAGATTAAAGAGTTTAAAATTTTTGATTTTTGATTTTTGAAAATGATATCCACAAGATAACATGGTGAAATAGCCTTTCACCAGACTCTGACTCTGCAAACGCTGGTCAGATAGCCTCTCTCCAACTCTTAACTCAGTACATATTGACGAGATAGCCTCTCTTGCAAAACATTGAAGGATAGATTTGATTGTAAATGATCTTGAAATTTGGAGAGAAAATGGGTTTGAATGCAGCGTAGAAACGGACTTGAATGCCGTGTGGAAACGGACTTGAATGCCATGTGAAAATGGACTTGAATGCCATGTGAAAATGGACTTCAAATGACTTTGGATGCCGTGTGAAAACGGACTTTGAATGCCATGTGAAAATGGACTTGAATGCCATGTGAAAATGGACTTGAAATGACTTTGAATGCCGTGTGAAAACGGACTTAGAGTGCCATGTGAAAATGGACTTGAATACCTCGAAAACATTTTTTTTTAAATCTTTCAAATGGTGAAAGAAATGACCAAACTCCAAATCGCGGAGCCATTGGCGAAAACAGCTTTTAAAATCTTTCAAATGGTGGAAGAAATTACCAAACTCCAAATCGCGGAGCCATTGGCAAAAACAGCTTTTAAAATCTTTCAAATGGTGAAAGAAATGACCAAACTCCAAATCGCGGAGCCATTGGCGAAAACAGCTTTTAAAATCTTTCAAATGGTGAAAGAAAAGACCAAACTCCAAATCGCGGAGCCATTGGCGAAAACAGCTTTTAAAATCTTTCAAATGGTGAAAGAAATGACCAAACTCCAAATCGCGGAGCCATTGGCGAAAACAGCTTTTAAAATCTTTCAAATGGTGAAAGAAATGACCAAACTCCAAATCGCGGAGCCATTGGCGAAAACAGCTTTTAAAATCTTTCAAATGGTGAAAGAAAAGACCAAACTCCAAATCGCGGAGCCATTGGCGAAAACAGCTTTTAAAATCTTTCAAATGGTGAAAGAAATGACCAAACTCCAAATCGCGGAGCCATTGGCGAAAACAGCTTTTAAAATCTTTCAAATGGTGAAAGAAAAGACCAAACTCCAAATCGCGGAGCCATTGGCGAAATATTTTTTTTAAATGAAAGGAAAATTCATTGAAATGATTGAAGAAATGACCAACTTTGATCGATTTCACAAGGTGAATAAGTCATTCTTCGCCAAGAATGATGGAAAATGCATGATCTTTGATGAAGATAAAACTCAAGAAACTTGAAGAAAATTCCAGGTATTGACCCTTCTTTAACAGGTAAAAAGCATTATGCTGAGGTTTGAAGGTTGGGGAGCAAATTCTAGACTCCACTGAGGAAATTGATTTTTCTTGGGAAATTGACTCTTCAGGAGAGTGGACTCGTCTAAGGAGTTTAGAAGTTTAGTTCGAGATATACTCTTACATTTCTTATCTCAACTTACTGAAGACATTAACACTGATTGCCTTTTTTGCTTGATATCTTTTATGACGCAAGTCATAAAAGATGCCCCTAGTGTATTGTACTTCCATAACAAGAGTCCCAAGGAAAGTAAAACCAGGATAGGTAGGAAAATTTGGGTTTGTATAGGTTCTTTCTTTAGAATAAAAATGGGATAATGGCTAAGCTCAAAGACTTCTCCTTTCATTGACCACTATTTGAGGTTCGCTCTTTCCACCACCTTCTGCTTGAAATTTGACATCTTCAACATTTCTGAACAAGATATTTCTCGCTTTTCTCTGGTACTTAAACTAGGGTCTATTCATTTTTATCACTTCAGAAAGTATACACCCATTCTTCCAGTGCCAGATGACTTGGACCTTGAAGGAAAACAAATATGAATGAGGAACAGACTTCCAAGACTCTATCAAAGAAAATGTTCATTATTCAAGGGACTTGACTCACTTTTGATTCACCCTTAGACCTTATGTGTATTTTTAAATGGTAAGGCTAGCCGCTCTCAGAATAATTTCAAAAAACCATGTCAAGAGGCATTAATTTCCTCCATCGGTATTTCCGTCATGGTTATTACCCCCTTTGATTGCTCAGTTTCAATGCCCATAGTTTAAAAAGGGTGTAAAAGTAAGTCTCACTGACACTACTTGGATTCCAAAATCCTGCCAAGTGTAGTGATTGCTTTTTCATCTCTTCGAGTCTCCTCTGCTGGGAACTCCTGATTATTGCATTCCAGGTTTCTGGTTTAGCAAACCATTTGCCTCAGCTTTTGCCTGGAATTCTCACACTATTCAAACGTCAAAGTTCTTCATAACCGATGAACTCCTTCCATGTTTATCAGCCCACTTTTTGTGGGAAGTCTTCGCCTCTGACTGGATTGCCTCTTCAATTTTTCAATCCAGTAGACCGCTACCCTCATTTTGCATAAGCCATCTCATTTGGTTATCGACTTAGCAAACGCACGATTCTAGGCTGCCCTTTCGGGTTTTCAACCTAGTGGGTCTTCAGACTCTCGTTCTTTTCATTTCCTTCTGTTTTTGTTTTCAAATGCCTTAAACCTTTGCTCGTCTCACCAGAAAAACTTTATAGGTAGGCTTGGGTTCAAAAATGGTTAGATATCAAAAGTTCAAACGATTTGGACCGAATCTGGTCTTGCCAGACTACCTACGTACCCCAAAAATGGAGGATCAGATCCGCGTAGTTCGCTTTGGGGTTTAACAAAGAATGGTTTAGCTTTTTAGCTTCAAAATTTTGGAAGGGGAATGATTTAGCTTTTATCCCCAAGGTTTTGACCGAACCTGAGTTGATCAGGTTGCCTACGTACCCCCGAAGAGTTGGGGATCAGGTCATGACGTAGTTCAGGTGCACAAAATGCCCCTGGTTTATAATGTGGTTGAAAGAATTATTTGGTTTTAAAATATTGGCTCAAAGGGCTCACAAAAGGATTTTTAAACATTGGGATTTTGGCTATAAAGGCTCAAACGTTCAAGGATGGCCTCCTGGTGTTTTGATGTACAAGCTTTTGAATGTTTAAGGTTCAAGACTTTGAAATTTTTTTTTTTTAGAGTCTGGCGGTATTTGCAAGCAAGACTTCAACCATGGTGCTCCACTTAAACTTGTGCGCTTCTCGAATATTGAACTCATGTTCAAGATTATACTGCTCTCAATAGTCTCCAAATGTTGGAGACAATTCTGATATTCAATCCATCTCATAGACTCCATCACTTGGGTCTTTGATTTTTCCAAGATGTTGTCTTAGGGACACATTCCCTTCTCCTTCTGTCTCTTTTTCTCATGCCTTTCTTTCTTTTGAATATTCTCTTTCTTTTGGACATAAAAACTGTCCTTACTATCTGAATACGATGATTTGAAATCCCACCAAGATGTACAACACAAATGCTCTTCTTGGGGATCAAGTCTATGGCTTTCTTTTCTGAAAGTCGTCTCTCAATGTCTTCATCAGCTTCACTTAATGCTTGATGTTCATCCTTCTCAAATTCTTACTTTTCGACAAAGTGTCTAAAGCGGAATGAGTCTTGCTTTTCACAACAACAAGGCGTTCACCTGGTTTATTCTTATAGGATCAAGCAAGACTACCTCAAACCCCTATAAACAGGTTTATCAATTCCTCGCTCTCCTCGGAAGATAAAGTTTTGCCAATCCATCTTTCCCGAGTTTCGGATTTCAATATCACTATCAACAGCTTTGATTTCTTCTTTGAGTGGCTACGCTCGACGCTCTTCCTCTCGTTTGATCATGTTTCAGATCTCGAGGGGAATTTCGTCTGCATTCTCATTCGAGAAGGGTGTCTTTAGTTATTTTAAACATTAGATCTAAGAGTGAATCATAGAACATCAAAGATATAAAATGAACAACTTTATTGAATTGAAAACTGTATATACAATGGTAACACTCTTTTTCTCTTCTTTTTTTCTTGACGCGCCTCAATGGGCTCTACATTGGACTTGACAAAGAACGGAAACAACAAACTCTTGAATGAACAAGACTGACAAACATGACACTCTTTTTATTGACACTACAAGACGCACTAACTCTCAACACGAGAGCTAGTATACATTTGATGGAAAATAAATCTTGAAATATGACACTTGACACATGACATTTGAAACATGACACTTGAACTGAGACAAGGAACTAGCACTGATGTTCATGAGTAGCACGCCTTCCTCCATGATAATGACAACTACTGAGTCCGATCTCGGAGTAAGAATCTCGGAAAGGGTAATCCTACAAAGTCCGGATGACCTGGCTTGTATTGATCTCCACCCTTTGATCTCCCTGAAGTCTCCTTAGTCATGACAGAACTTTCCGGAATCTCAAACACTAACTCTTTTCCTTTCACAGCTAGTTTGCCACTCGGTATCGGAGTATGAGCAATAACAGTTGGCTTTGCAGACAGCTGAACAGGATCATCATCTTCGATTCTCAGAATATATGGAACATGCTTCGGTTCACTTGACCCTGGAAAGTGGGAGGTAGAAATAACTGGTTTTGCGAGAGGCTGAATGAATCCATCATCCTCATCTGACTTCAAAACATACGCATCCCGTCTCAGAGGTCTCTGATAAGTACTGAGCTCATGTAGAATATGGAGATCTTCATCTATCAAGTCTTGGATCTTGTGCTTCAGTGCAACACAATAATTGGTACTATGGCTAAGACATTGGTGGTACAAACAATAGCATTTACCATCATTCTGCTTCTCTGAGTTTTTCAACAGATTTGAACACGGTGGTAAGGTTAACTTTCCCATTCTAACCAACTTCTTGAGAGCTGCTGCTTGTGTACAAGGTAATTTTGAAAATTTTCTTTTCAACTCCTTGGCTGGTTTTCCTTTTTGAACAAAAGGTCTCTTTAAAGGTTGAAGGGAGGTTCTACTATAATTCATTTCCTTTTCAGCAATAAAGGATTTCATTCCATCTGGTTTCTCCTTGGATGACCTTTGCTCATAATGGATGACTTCCTCTACATTTCCATAAGAGAACCGATCAAGAAACCTGTCCACTAAATCTTTCAAACTTGTGATATCCCTCAAGTTTAAAGTGAAAAACCATTTCTTAGCTTCACCAGTTAAAGAGAGTGAAAACAACTTGGCTATCTGCTCTGGAGATAGGCCTTTCATTTCTAATACAGGAATATATGACCTTAAATGACTCCTCGGGCATCCCATCCCGTCATACATGTCAAACTTAGGAACTTCAAACTCAGGAGGGAGGATAACATCTGGAAAAAGGACATAGTCATTAAGGTCAAACTTCTTTTTGTTCTGAACCCTCTTATTTTCACCATCGCAATCCGATATCCCAAGCTCTTCTAGTAATGATTTTCCTTTGTCTAACTTGGTCTTATATTCACAAAATTTCTCCTTGATATGTGGTCCATTATCAACATTATGCACTGATGACTTCTCAGACTGGTCCAGGCTTGTAATCAGATGAGAGTTTAAAATAGGCAGATTCTCAGAAATCATGGGTGCCTTCTCCTTTTCTTGAGCCTTCAAACGGGTCAACTCTTCTTTCATATTTGCTACCCGTAGGACGAGAGTCTTCATCATGTCCAATATCTCCATTTGTGTTTCCTCAGATTCAGCCATTTAGTAAGAACCGCGTAGAACAAGTGAGGGTTGAATAGAAATAGGTACTGAAAATGAGTGAAGTCAACAAGGTCAGACTCCCGCCATGGAATTGACAAACACTATAGTTCAATATAGGGTAATCAAATGAAAACCTCATATGCAAGTTGAGACTAAAGATGATACGAATATATCCTCTCATGGATAAAATCCGACAGCACAACATCTATGCAAAGAGATATGGTAAGATCAGCACATAGAGTTTGTCAACAAGTCTAAAAGGATACTGACCAAACCCAAGGTATTTGGAGAAAATTCGGCAGCATAACAGCTACATAAGGAGGTCAGGGTAAAGTAAACTCATGATCTAACCAACTTTATAGAATAACTGTCATACACAAAAAAGGTTCTAGGTAAAATTTGACAGCATAACGGTGCTACAAAGGGTATATGGGTAAAACGAAACAGTAGTGCAGCACTCTTAAAAAGAATACCAATACCTCAAAATGACAGTGTCACTAGAAAAAGATAATAGGGTGAAAACTCGACCATAGCTAAAAACTATGTGACACGGGGTTTAATCTAATAACCGAAAGATCGAATAACAGATCATGACGATGATAATGGACAAATAAGAGTCATAGACTAGATCTGAGACTGGATAATAAATGGAGATAACCCACTGAAATGAATAAGGATCCCTAACTAAAGGGAGAGAGGAGAACCCTAATCTAACCAGGGGCACCAGCCCTAAATATATCCAAACAGAGTCAAGATACTTGACTCAAGACAGATATGTGAGTGTACTAGGACCGCATTGTAACCACATAAGGTGAGTTACAATAATCTATACACAGGACAAGGTTCCTAACTCTAGGTTCCAACATGTGTAAGCAACACATGTTCGTCCTTATATGAATGCAATATATATATATAAGCACATGCAGATCCTAATTGGGTTTTACTAAATCAACAAATATATCCATATACATAATATATGTAAAATGAAAGTAGAGCTCCGGACTCAATATATCAGGTACTATGCATATGATCCATACTTTAAGTATATAACACAAGTACACCGAGTGTTATATACAGTATGCTTCATTGCTCACCGGCTGCTGTAAACACAAGTACACCGAGTGTTTACGACTGCAGCACTGGCGCATAGCTTGGAAATAGATACAACAGCGCCATCTGGATAGTGATATCCCATGAGGCACGCATTATATCTATCCCGTGGAGCCAATAATAATAAAAATCAATAAAAGAAAATAAAGAACAAAATGATGTATGCTGTGCAGTGTGTGAATCCCTTGTTTTAAACACCTATTTGGTGCCCCTGGATTCTAAGCGATTGAATTCCCATTTATAATGATTTTAGCCCAAAATTCTTCAAAGTTAGTAACAAATGGCATTTTAACAGAGTTAGGCAATATCTCGAAAGAGTATCCCCAGCAGAGTCGCCAGCCTGTGGACCCCGATCCGAGAGAGGGGCGGCGGTGGGAGACGAGCCCCCCTGCGCTAAGGTCTCTAATGGATCATCCACGTGAATGGAGAGCTCTACCAAGGAACTCTCGAAAGAATAATGCCCCTCACAGCATGAGTGGCAATACAAAGGTGAGATACCTCTCGATTCGGGGACTAGCCCAGATTCGAGCCGTACCTTAAACAAAGAAGAGTCGCCATCCAAGGAAAAAGGCAAATGGGCCCTGGATCCCATACTATGCTCTGTTGCAACGGATAACCAGAGATATAAAATAAGGTTCGTGCTTGGTTACGAATTCGGAAGGTCTAAAGAGCACCTCATCCGCCCAAGTGCAAACACCTGGTCTCTTATGCCATTTACTTCATAATTTTGAAGAGTTTTGAGCGAACATCATATGGAATGGGAATGAATATCTCCGAGAAGACGTCTATCTAATCATGCATGTCTCGGAGATGAAATCAAAGGCACACAAGATAAAATAAAAGAAACATGTGTCACCTAAGCATAGCTAGGTTATAAGTGACATGCCTGATGGGTGTCTGAGTTCTGATGAACAAACACATGCATGGCACACCAAAAAAGTATAAGGTCTGCGCAATAAAGTAAGAAAAAAAACTGCAAAACATAGAAAATGACTCGATACCAAACAAACCTAAGACTCTAATCTATACCTAGGCCCGAGTCTTTAGATGATCTGATGTTCATCCAAAGAAGCCTACGTATCCCCGCCTCCACGAGAATCAAGGCAACGTAGTTCTTCGCATCTATTCTAAGCTATGATGCCTAAGACATCTAGACCTCTATCCTAGACTCGATCTAAAAGACCGGACTAGTTCTTAAAGCTTCTTGTGTGATTATTTAAATTCCAATGGATTGTAGATTTTAGGACACCCTATATGCCCTAACTAAATGCAGGTTAGCCCTAAGCTAATGCAGGTGGTTCCTATAATCTATGTGTAGCTAAGCTGTATATCCTAAGGAAAACAGTAGGATCTATCGCATCTTAGACCTAGTCATCAATTGGCGATGTGGATCGCCAACTGACCGGACGGAGGCGTAAAACCCTTAGCTAGGACTCACTCCTAACTCTAACACAAACAAATAAAACACACAACAAACAAACAACGAACGAGGGAGCAACTCCCGACTCAAAAACTCTCTAACTAGGACAACCTCCTAACTCTAGAGGAAGATCCTTTCGAAAAAAAAATAATATTTTGAAAGACTTAAAATGCTTATTTTTAAAGGTTTGGCTGGACTTGGGATGTGGATCCCTAGCTGCACTACGTACCCTGTTGAAAGGGATCAAGCCAACGTAGTTCGGAACAGATTTCCTAACTACTTCTAATGACTCAAGATTTTTAAGATTTTTGGTTTTTCAGATGTTTTTGTTATTTTTAAGTGTTTTTGACTCAAGGGGGACAAATCCTATCATCATAAGGGGAGAACAGACTCCTGATATCCCGCAAAGGTTGGACAGCATCCTATGCTTTGCGGGGGAAAAGAACAGAAACACAGCTCTGCAAGGGTTGGACAGCATCCTATACCTTGCAGGAGTGGATAGAAAAACACAAGATTTGATGAGAGGTTGGATAAAATCCTAACCCCTAGGACGATAGGACTGACTCCTGAAAGAAAAACAGACTCTCTAGCTAAGGACAGACTCCTAGGCTAAGGACTGACTCTGAAAATAGGATTCTAAGAAGGAGGTGCTAATGAGACAAAGCCTGTCTCCTAAAAGAAAAAGAGATAAAGAAGGGTGTTAGTGAGACTATCAAGCTAAGATAAAGCTCGCAAGTAACAAGGAAAAAGAGACCTTGCGCATATTTAGCAAAGGTAAAAACATCCAGCCGGGCCGGACAGCTACCTAGCCCTAGGGTGCAACAAATGTGCAACCCAATACCCATAAGGGTAAGGGGTATGTTGCCAAGCCGAGTAGGATGTTCTCCCAAAACCAAATGATGCACAAAGAGGAGGTTTAGCAAGAAAATGAGACTAGGTAAGTCTCTTAGACACAGAGGTAGGATAGAGAAAATACTAACAAGGAAAAAGAGACCTTGTGCATATTTGGCAAAGGTAAAACACCCAGCCGGGCCGGACAGCTACCTAGCCCTAGGGTGCAACAAATGTGCAACCCAATACCCATAAGGGTAAGGGGTATGTTGCCAAGCCGGGTAGGGTGTTCTCCCAAAACCAAACGACGCACAAAAAGGAGGGTTTAAGACCTATGAGACTAGAGGTAATCTTCTAGAGGTTAACTCAGGTTGATTCATTAATGAGACAATGCCTGTCTCCAAAGATTAGGATCTAAAAGACTAGGCAAGTCTTTTGAGAAAATAGAATGCTATTTGGACTGTGCAAGTCCTCTAGAGATGGGCTTAGGCTAGCGCCTTCATCGCCCTTTCAACGAGAGGGAATTCTAATATCAAAGAATTTTAACAAAATCTATAAGACTGTGTTAGTCTATCAAAAAGAGAAGAAAAGGCTACCAGATAATCGCAAATTTTATTCTAAGAATAAATCAAGTGCTAAGCAAAGAAGAATATACAATCTAATAGCAATCATAAAATGATAAATAACATTAATTAGTCCAGACCAGCCGCTGGATAGCCTAATAAAGTAAAAAAACAATATCAAAACACTTCAAAACCAACCACAAACCCCAATACGGGGACTCCAATGAAATCAGATGATGCCAAAGTAATCATCTGATATCATATACACATGATAATATTTCTAATCCCGCCTTGAGATCAGACAGTATCCATGTCGATAATATCGAATAGAGTAGTCATCTGATCTCCTTCTTCCTATTAACAATTTATTTAAATAAAAATGAATGAGTATAATGAACTTTGATATAATCTCACCTGAACAATCCATTTATCTTCAGAATCTAACTCAAAATTAAATAAGAGGAAAGAAGAGGCGAGAGGGTATTATCATAATCCAATAAATCTCTCTAAAGGTGGGCTTGGGCTATCGCCTTCATCGCCCTTATAATGAAAAGGCTTAATTTCTGAAGGTATACACGTATACAAGTGATAGCTATATGCTTTTAGACCAAACATAGATCATAGCTATAAGGTGCAAGAATCTATTAGACAGAAATTATATACTTTTAAGCAGACACAAACCAAAGTTGTAGAGTACAGGAACCTGTAGAACAGCAACTATAAAACACATTATAAAGGGTAAGAATTCATAGGACATCAGTTATGTGCTTTTAACCCAATATAAATCTATCTGTAAAGTAATAGGGTCGGATCAGGTAGAGGCAAACTTGAGGCATGCTTCAAGGCAATACAAATGTCTCATTTACATAAACCCACTAAGGGAATGAAAAGTGATGCTACACTGACCTTGTGTTCTAATCATATGATACAATTCCCTACCATTATCAACACAAGCATTATATTATTGTCACAACAGAATGATTATTAAATAAAGCTATAAATTGAACATGCTAGTTTCCTTTGGTAAAAATCTCCAACAGACTAGAATATAAACCCTTATATCACACCTTCCAACTGGAAAACATCTGATATAAACTAGGAATCTCACCTAAAACAGGGCCTGAAACACAGATGACATAAGCTGAACTATAAGGGGATGAGTTAATTTATAGACTCACAGACATGGGCTATACCACAAATGGCATGGGCTGAACTAAAAAGGGATGAGTTGCACACAAGACATGAGCTGAATGAACTACTCACAATACAAGGGCTGAAGGAAAAATGAACTTATCACTACAATCTAATAAATTAAAAGGATGAATAAGGAAGCCAATAGCAAA
This sequence comes from Tasmannia lanceolata, assembly GCF_043159265.1. Classification (NCBI taxonomy): domain Eukaryota; kingdom Viridiplantae; phylum Streptophyta; class Magnoliopsida; order Canellales; family Winteraceae; genus Tasmannia; species Tasmannia lanceolata. Next base: position 25,640,192 of record NW_027518684.1, on the reverse strand, counting down.
ATTAAAAATTAAATTAGAGTATATGGCTGCTATTTAACAAGGCAAGCATTTGAGCAGGTCCTTATGTCTTGTACATACACAAAAATGATCAAATGTCAACATATTCTTCATAAATAGATTAAAAGAATAATATAATCATAAACAACTTAAGTAGTGACTAAAATAGTAACACACATCTCTGTGAACCAAGGTATTTATATGATCAATACATCATTCTAATAATTTGAAACCCTTCTTGATCAGCAACTTCAAATGATCCATTCTAACAATTATCTAAACTTCCAAGATTATAAAACAAAAGTCTTAATATAAAAAATCATGTCAGAATATAGACATACCAGCACTATGACTAAGAATTCATAGTCCGAACCAAGATACATACAGGATCCAAGTCTTTATGTAGAGGCGTAAAAGTACTCCCGAAATTATAAGTAAAAAAATAAAAAAATAAAAAAAATTATAGGCCAATGACCATGTTCAATAACTCTAAACTTATCACTCACATGCCCAATCATAGGAAATGATTATGAACTTTACTATGGGCTATGACATTCTCTGATAATAACTACACAAGTAGTAATGAGGGTAAAACTATATAAAAGTCAAATTCCAGTTCCACACAGGGAGTTTCTGACCATTAGCTACATCTGAAATATTTCAGAAACATATAGACGTCAAAATGACCTCAAATATTAACCACAAATATATTACATATTGATAATACATACATAAAAATTTGGGATTTAACTTCACTGTACAAAGAAACCAGAAATTCAATGAATATGGACCAATTTTTAGCACTGTACAGTAAAACAGATTCTGTCTTTAAACTTGAGTTGAGTCGAACCTATAGCAAATAGTGTCCAAAAGTTATAAAATTGGTGCCATTTCAAAGATATTTTCGTGTACTAAAAATGTTGTGAAGACATTATTTTCATTTATCAATCACAGAATTTACGATAATAGAAATACTACACAGATATCAGATTTCAATGAATTCTGCGGATCGATCATAACAAAATTTCTACAGACGAATCCTATTATCCAAGTACTCTGAAATTTTTACCACATATCTAGATCTCATGTATTAAATTCTGTTCAAATTTTCAGAGTACAATTCATACAAAAACTATTTTTCCAATGTTTTAAGAAAAACGGGTAAAAACAGGGATCTTTGTAGAGTAGATTTAGAGTGGGGGAAAAACATAGGACTTTAAGATTAAAATCATACCAAATTTTCATTTCTATTCAAAAATATACTCAAATCTAAGAGGAAGTTAAGAACCTACATTAAATCTTTGATTGCACAACCATTAAAATTAGCAATAAAAAATCAGATCAACAGAAAAAATGATAAAATTACCTCAGATCCCTAAGATTATAAACAGTAAATGGCTAAATAAACATAAATTTGTCTATCACAACAGATCAATGATAAAATTGAGTTCAACTACTTAATCAGTGGCATAAATCGATGCTATAACCTAATTTTTCATGAAAATAACTATAGGATATAACAGAAATGAAAAATATTGAAATTAACAAAAACATTTACCTCTTTTCTGCCTTCTGTCTTTCTTTTTTTACCTTCTCTTTTGAATCCAAATGACACTCTTTGCCTTGCTTTTTCTCAAACTCTGATCCTTGCTCTTCTATGGGATTTTCACTTTGAGAATAACGATCTTCTTCTCGTGACTTGACAAATAGAAATTGAGAAGAAGAAGAAAAACAAATCTGAACTGAAAATGATCTAATCTTCCTCGAAAAAAGCTTCAATTTAAGAGGACTATATAGCCTTAGGATTTTTTAAGAGGAATAACAGCAAGTCTAGGGTTTCGCATAGAGATCTCTCGTTCTCTCTCTCTCTCTCTTCGAATTAGGGAAAAACACGAGGATGAAAGCTAATAACAGAAACAGATTGTCAAGCAAGAAGGAGAAAATTTATCTGGAATAATGGCGGAAATCAGCCGGAGTTTCTGCCGGAGAAGATGATCGGAGGAGAAATTCCTCTTTCTCTCTACAATTAAGGTTTCCAGGTTAGAATATGGAGGCTAGCAAGGGAGGTGACCGGATTTCCAAAATTCACCGGAGGTTGCACCGATCGGAATCGCAGAATGAGAATTTTCTAAACCTAGATGAAGATGAACTATGGCCAAGGATTTTTAAGGTGAAAACAAACTGGATCTATAGTTCCCGCCGGCAAAAAAATATGGTTGAAATTCGGCTAGATCTGCTGATGGAGAGGATGGCCGGATTTCATGGAGATCCGCCGGATTCCGTCAAGTATCACAGAGAAGATGAAGAACTAGGGTTAGATTTAGGGCTTAAGAAGGTAGATCTAGGGTTATAGGATGTAGATCTAAGGTTATGGTGAATGTAGAAGTGAAGAAGATGTGATAGACATGGCAATGGCTTGTGGTGGCCGGATTCCGGCACAACTCGCCGGAGGAGAAGATGAAGATGGACAGAAAAATGAGGAAAAAAATAGGGTTTAGGTTTTGAGCTTTTTTCTCCTCTCTCGTGCTTCTCTGATTTTTAGATTAGGAAAACCCCTCCTCCTCAAAAATGAGGCTTTGAATGAGTATTTAAAGGCATTATTGGGGATTGATATTTGCACTATCAGTTGATGGGCGCACCATTGGGCGGAAAATTTGATAAGCGCACATTGAAATCGTGTCTTATTCAAAATCTGCTCTGCACCGTTCCAGGATAATTCACACCCCTTTTCTGGTTTACACTACGGACACTCTCCCATCTCGTTCGCTAGGCAAACGCGCTCGGAATTCGACGAAATTTTGTAGGGATCTAGATGGGATCTTAAGCTAGCTTAGTATGAAATTTGGGATGCTAACTCATTGATTTGGTCGGGGTTTTGCACAAAATGAAGGGATTAGGGCACGGTCAAAATGGGGTGTCTACAGGTGCTTAAATAAATTTTTGACTAGACAAATAGTTGGAATTCAAGAATTTATAGGTTGTAATGTTCAGCTTGTCAACCTTTTTATGAGTACAGTTGAAGTTGTCACCATGCATTTAGGTTGTGTTTTCATGTTTGAAAGTATACTTGGATCACATGCATTATTTCCTCTCCCGGTCTTTTAGATATCTCTCTAGAAATTATTCCTTTCATTGCAAAGGGCGATGAAGGCGCTAGTCCAAGCCCATTATTAGGGGACTTGCTCAGTCCAAGTAGCACTCATTTCTTTCATTTAAAAGATTTGCCCAGTCTTTTAGACGTATACCCTTGAACATTAGAAACCCATTCATTGCAAGGACAATGAAAGAGTCATCTAAAGCCTTCTTTTATGAGACAAGCTATGTCTCGTGCAGATAAGTCAAACCCTTTAGGGAGACAGGCTATGTCCCAGTAAAGTAGTTTATCCATAAGAGACTACTCAAGTCCCACACGTAGTTGTACCCCTTTCTAGTTGAAGACCGACTTGGTCTGTTAGATACCGTACCCTTTTTGTCACTGCATGGGCAATGGAAAGGATACTTGCAGCCCACCTCTCTTTTAGGAGACTTGCCTAGTCTCATTAGCACCTTTCCTCGTCTCCTCTTTCTCTAAAAAGCATGCTTTGTCTAGATAGCACCCCCTCTTAGAGTCATTAGTCTAAGAGAGTCAGTCTTAGCATAGGAGTCAGTCCTTCGGTTTCCGGAGTCAGACCTATCATCATAGGGATTAGGATTCTATCCAACTTCTCATCCAGTCATGTGATTTTATCCAATCTTGCAAGGTATAGGATGTTGTCCAACCCTTGCAGAGTCGTGATTCTGTCCAATTCCCTCGCAAAGCATAAGATACTGTCCAACCTTTGCGAGATATCAGGAGTCTGTCATACCCTTATGATGATAGGAATTTGTCCTCATGAGTCGAAAACAACAAAAACACTTGGAAATTCAAAATCCAAAAACATCTAAAAAAATAAATAAATAAAAGCATCTCAAAAATCTTGAGTCATTAGGGGAGTAGTTAGGAAATTTTGTTCCGAACTACGTTGGCTTGATCTCTTTCCACAGGGTACGTAATGCAGCTTGGGATTCATATCCCAAGTCCAGCCAAACCTTTCAAAATAAGTATTTTAAAACCTCAAAAAATACAAAAATTCTTCAAAACCTTTTTTTCAAAAGATCTTTCCCTAGAGTTAGGAGTCTGTCCTAGATATTTGGGGTGTTTTAGAGTTAGGAGGCTGTCCTGATTTGTATTGCTATGGTATGTCATGTCGTGTGAGTGTCCCTAGAGTTAGGAGGCCTCAAGTTGATCGGTTAGACATTTAGTCGAACCGATGGCTAGACTAGGAAGCATATAGTCAGCCCGTGGTTTTCTTTAGGATGCACAGCCTAGTTACACATAGGATGTAGGGCCCACCTGCATTAGCTTAAGGCTAATCAACTTGCATTAGTTAAGGCATATAGAGAGTCCTAAAAATTATAATTCACTTGAATTTAAGCAATCGTACAAAAAGCTTTAAAAATCAGTTGAGTCTAGTGGATCGGGTCTAGGATAGCGGTTCTAGATGGTTAGGCATTATAGTTTAGAATAGGTCATCGAACTACGTTGACTCTGATTCTTCCCGAGGCCAGGATACGTAGAGCAGCCAGGGTGGATGGCCATTCTGGTCCGAGTCAAGTACTGCATTAGAGTTTTAGGATTTATTTTGTCGAGTCGTGTTTAGAATTGAATTGTGTCGTGTGTTTTGCTGTGTTTTCTTACTTTCATGTACAGACCCTATACCTTTATCTGTAGCATGCATGTGTTTGCACACCATAACTTAGACACCAATTAGGTATGACACTCATAACCTAGCTATTCTTAGGCGACACTACTTTCATCTATTTTGTGTGTGCTTATTATTCCCCCGAGACATGCATGATCAGATAGACGTTTTCTAGGAGATATGTGTTCCCATTTCATATGACTTTCGCCCAAAACTCTTCAAAATCAATAAGTAAACGGCATAAGAGACCAGGTGTTTGCACTTGGGCGGATGAGGTGCTCTTCGGACCTTCCAAATTCGTAACCAGGCACGAACCTTTCTTTTATAATCTCTGGTTTTCCGTTGCAACAGAGCATAGTATGGGATCCAGGGCCCACTTCCTTGGATGACGACTCTTCTTTGTTTAAGATACGCCTCGAATCTGGGCTAGTCCCCGAATCGAGAGGTATCTCACCTTTTATCGTCACTCATACTGTGAGGGGCACTTCTTTCGAGAGTTCCTTGGTAAAAGCTCTCCATTCACGTGGATGATCCTGAGACTCGTGGGGGCTCGTCCCCCGCCTCTCTCGGATCGGGGTCCACAGTATCATGCAGGCAACCATAAATTGAAGCTTAGTTTTGATGTTTTAGAATCCAAAATTGCAAAGAAAATGGATTTATCTTGAAAATGGGGAAAACAACAAAATTCAGTTTTAAGCTCAAAATTCATTTTCTTTGCATTTTGTAACACTGCTTCGATAAGTTTATCATGAATAAACCCTCATGAATACCAAACCCTGTTGTAAATGACAACCTTCAAAACCCTTCCATGGAGTTTTCCACGTTAGAAAAGTCTTGAGGAAGAAGAAGGTGGTAGGTGAGAAGGTAATAAGTGCATAGGGATAGGTGCAAAAAGGTGGAGAGAAAAAAGAGGTAGGAGAGGTATATTTGTCCTAAAAGCCATCTTTTCTCACATGACAACACTTTTTTTATAAATTTCAAATCACTAGCCTTTATTCACAATTTAGACAAAACTTTGCATTTTTTTAATAATTTTTTGTTATTTTTAATAAAAAGAACCTATTTTCCTCCATTCAAGGCTTGCAAGCTGTGTTCAACTTCTCTTTGACTAGAAAGCCACATCAAAACTCTCTGGAGCCTCTAACATGGGGTTTTGAGCTCTCACCTATGTGAGCCCCATCGTAGTAATCACCCCGTCAAGTACCCATAATTACCCAAACTGTATCAAGCCTTTGTACAAACATAAAAGGCTATTTTCATCATTAACAAAAAAGCTGCTTTTGGGAATCTATCTGGAGTAATAAAAAGGCGGCGAAGTGAAAAAGTTAGAACTTAAAACCTAGGTTCTCTTTTCATTTTAGCAAAAGGCCAAAAATACTAAGACTAAGAGAGAGAGAGAGAGAGAGACGACAACAGCTAGGGTTTTCATGGTTCTGCACTTCTGCCTCCGCGGCTCCGCCTCCGGCCACCTCAACTCCGTCTGGTATCTGCTGTAACTGTAAGTGAGACCGGTTTAAAATAGCTTTGAGACTTTTGGGTTCTGTTCTGGGTTCAACGGCTACTCATTATTCGGTTCTAACCGAACAATCGAAATCATTTCTCGGTTTCTGTTTGGTTTGGTTATCTCATATTTCAGTTGCGGTATTATGGTAACCGAAATTTATCTGTTCGGTTAGTTTTGATAAAAACGGTTCGGTTAAAACCTAATGCACACCCCGGAGTAAGACCTCATAGTCCCTTATTTTTTAAAGGAAAAATTGTCAATTGGTGACACAAAAATGCCAAAATAGTGGGTGGGTGACACTCTTTTGAAAGCTTGTGAACGGAGGTCGAAACACCTTTTTCTGACATGGCCTTTTACTCAAATACCCCTCATGGCAAAAATAACACGTTAGAGTAGCTTTTTCTCTCTCTTACTTTTCACCTACCAAAATTTACCGCCAATCTCTTGCAGTTTTCTCCATTAACGCCTGAAACCCACAAAGTGTAAGTGAAGGTTAGTAGCTTATCTACTCTCTTAGAATTTGTGCTTCTATTAATGCGTTTGAGCCCTGTCTTTAGTGTGTGATAATAACCTTGCCTGTATTGTGTGTGATAACCCTATTTTTATTGTGATTGATAACCCTATCTTATAACCCTTTTAAAATGGTGACTTAGGGCTTGTGCTTCTATTATCTCTCAAACCGTTCTTATAGAGTTTCTACAAGTGAGTTGAATCACTTCTAGAGTTGGTACCCTACTAATAAAGTTGGTACTAGTGTATGATGACCCGAATATAGATGGTTTATGTAAACCCTTTTGTACATGAATCATAATTTTTTGCACTTGATAATCCCTTATTTGCTGTTGGTAAATCCCATATATTTACCTAATAAACCTGTTTTGACACTTGACATACCTCGGAGAGGCTTGGTAACCCCATTGGAGGGGGTTGAAAAGCCCTTGTACATTCTTTATAATTCCCCTTCTACTTACTTGGTAATCCCTTTAGGTACTTGAAAATCCCCTTGTGTAGAGAGTTGAAAACCTCTAATTGACTACTTGAAACCCCCCTTAGGGACTTGATAATCCCCTTAGAACACCTTCTATATTAACTTGCAAACCCCCATTGAGGTAGTGAAATCCCTCTTTAGAGTCCATAACCCCATTTATGAACTTGGTAACCCATTGTGTACACTTGAATAGTCCTCAAGAAGAGATGAGAAGGCCCTTTAGCAACAACTTGATAACCCCTTTCAGAGGCTTGATAAACTCTGTTTAAAACCCCTGTTTACTGTAGACATCCCATTTTGACCGGACCCTAAAGTGTCCGAAATTGAATAAAGTTCCCAAAACCCGAGTTTCAAAACCGAATTCAGAGTCAATTTCAAATTCTCAAAATCGATCTCGAAATTTCTAAAAAAAATCTAGTCCTGAGTGCGAAAGAGCCTGAAAATCCAAAGTTCCCTTGTTTACAAAAAAACATTTTGAAAACCCGGAAAGAGGTACTGGTATCATTTTCCTTCATTCAATGTTGAAGGAGTGTGGCTTATCGAAGCGGGGATGTTCCCTTGTCAATTCCCATTATTTTTAACCCAAAAGAGAAATGGCGAGCTGGGGGAGTGCGTTTACCAAAAAATGGTTGTTCTCATATCATTTTCTTAGTTAAACAAGGCTAGAAGGGGGGTTATTTTGGACAAGGGATGTGTGCCAATACCAATCCCTTGTCCTAAAAGAGAAATGATATATTTGCCCCTCTCCTCCCCTTTGCCTAGCCACCCTCCATATGATAAGAAAGTAGTGATAAATACACTGATAGGGGCTGCCCATGGGAGAAAAGGAGGCTAAATATATCATTTTCCCTTGCATAAAACCCATGAATTAGGGTTTCCAAAGGGAGACTTCATTTTTCTTCTCCCAACAGGGGAGCCCCATTTGCGGCTCCCAACAGGGGGAGCATAAGAAGAGAGGGACTTGCAGGGGAGAGGAGATTAAAGGGAGAGAAGAAAAAAAGAAAAGAAAGAGGGGGTTTGCAGAGGAGGCTCAAGCTCCACCCACCGCCACCATCACCGAGCTTCGGCCAGGACCCCTGCCTCGGCCAACTCCATTGATTCCGGCAATCTAGCCGGAATCCGACCGATTGCCATTAAAACCGACCACCATAGCCTCTTCTCTATTTCATTTTGAAGCATCAAAAGGAGATTCTCATCTTCTTCTCTTTATTTGGGGTTTTAGCAGAGAAGGGTTGAGAAATCTGAGGGAGTAGAGAGAGAGAGAGAGTTGAAAAAATTGAGAAAAAGAGCAAAGAGGGATCGAGAGAGTTGAGAGTGAGATCTATAAAGAAATCAAGGAGGAATTGAGAAAGGGATCTTGATTTTATTTGAAAGAAAATCAGAGATTCGAATTTTGTGGCTTTCCAGTGAACCTGTTGGTGTGAAAGGAGGGAAAGAAAAGAAGTTTAGCTAGGGTTTCCAAATCTCTTGAAAAGAGGGAGCTGAACCTTTTCTTGGGCATCCTTTGGTGCCGTAGATCATCTATGCAACTGGCCCCTCCTTTTCCTCTACAAATCAGACCCTAAGACCTCCTTCTTTTATCATCTCCAAACCCTATTCCTATTTTTCAATATGATCATGCCGGAAGTTGGCCGGAATCCGGTGATCCGCCATTGACAAACTTGTGCTCCGGTCACCAAGCTCTGGTAAGTTTTGTTCTAATTTGTCATCTTCATGATCGACCTGGAATTTGGTAGAAGTAGCAAGAAAAATGAAAGGCACACCATATTCCCTCATTTGGCTCACCTGTAAGTGCTTATTTCCATTTTACTCTTATTATATGGCTTTCATCTGCTGATTATATTTGATCTTATAGTCTAATCCTCTAGAATTCACACATGATTGGAATATTAGAGCTTGATTAATGTTGTTACTTAAATGTAGGGTTACGAATTCTGATAGAAATGGCAATCTCAGTAAATTTTATTTCATGGTTTTGGGCTATATGTTCACTAGAGATCACAGATCTTTCTAAGCTGCCATGTTTTTGCTGAAAAAAAGATTTGAAATTTTTATAAAGATGAGTTCTGCTCTGAACTGCTCTTCATTCGATTCCGAGTGAAAAATTGGAAAGTCAATAAATGAGTGGTTAACTCATCAAATAATTTGGGAAGGCTGTGTGTGTTGGTCATCCATGTGAACTTCGTATCCTTTAATGAGCAGTATTTTTAGTTGGATCATCAGATGAGATGAAGAGCTAGTATCCTACATAAAAATGATGGCATGCTTTGGGTTCATTCTCCTATTGAGCTAATTCACTTTAGCTTTGGTCATCTCATTTGATTAATTCCATTGTTGATTTGGTTTTTTAGTTCAGAACTTCGTAGGTCTTTCAAAGGAATTATTTTGACAAAAATATGCTTCAGAACCATTTAATCATTTGATCTCGCTTTGCTTGTATGTTATTTCCATATCGGTTCAATAGGATCATACACGTATAATTCAGATTGTTGTATGAAATGAGACACTTGTTCTCTGATTATAATGTTACATTTGCAGTCTTACCATTGTTTCAAGTATTGAGTATTTTAAATTGGCCTGGTTCAGTAGTGATAATTGGTGAAAGCTGAAAGTGCTTGAATCGTTAATCAATATGAGTTTACCTTGCTAATCATTCATTAAGGAGCAATTGTCATGCTTGACCATCAAACATTATTGCATCATTCCTTCATATCTATTCATAGGTTTCCTGGTTTGGTTAATTTGTTTTGGGCATATTTTACCATTGAGATTGTAAATTTATATTAGGGAGGTCATAAAAGTGAAATGAAGGTTAGGTGATCCGATGTCATCGGATTTTCTACTTTGAAGTGTTAGGGCGATGAGGGCGCTAGCCGGAGCCTTCCCTTTTAGGAGACATACTCTTGTCTCATTAGATATCCCCTTTTAGGAGACATATTCTTGTCTCATTAGATATTCCTCCACTAGGAGACATACTCTGTCTCATTAAGGCAGCTCTCTCATGGAGACAAGCCTTGTTGTCTAGAGCTCGCCATTTAGAGAGACAAGCCTTGTCTCATTTAGAGAATTTCCCCTTTTGGAGGCTTACCTAGCCTCATGTCAGAGCCTCCCATCCTTTTAGGAGTCGAGTCTTTGATTTATTTGCCCATCTCTAGAGTTGTTAGACACCATTTGTCTTGTCGATCCCCTTTTTTAGCGTCATTGGTTAGAAGTCTACCCTTAGGGTTAGAAGCTTTTCATCTGTCATTTGTTTAGGGGTTTTACTCCATAAGTTAGATATCCTCTATTTTAGAGACTGGCTAAGTCTCGTCAGCTTTTGGTCATCTCTTTGAGATTGTTTACTCGTTTTGGAATTTTAGTTCCCTCATTTGTTTTCTTTCCCCTAGGCTTTAGAGACCCTGTTTTCCTCTTTAATACCCTGCCATGATATGGTGGGTATAGAGGCTCTTCTATCGGATTCCCTTTAGCTGAAGGGTGTTAACACACTTTTAAACACCAAAAATATAAAAACACTTCAAAACATCAATAAAACATCAAAAGCATCAGAAAACTTCAAAAAAGATATTAGGAGAGTGGTTAGGAAAATCTTGTTTTGAACTACGTTGGCTTGATCCTCTTTCACGAGGTACGTAGTTGTAGACACCCCATTTTGACCGTACCCTAAACCCTTTCAATTTGTACAAAACCCCCCATCAAATGAATGAATTAGGGTCCCAAACTTCACCCTTAGCTAGCTTAGGGTCCCACCAAGGTCCCCGCAAAATTTCATCGAATTTCGAGCGCATTTGCCTAGCGAACGAGATGGAAGAATGCCTATAGTGTAAATCAGGAAGGGGGGTGACTTTATCCGGATAGGGGGGCGAGTTTATCCTGGAGAGGGTTGAACTTGGCCATATAGGACGCGCTCAACCGCGCGCTTATCAATTTTTCAGCACAACTGTGCGCCTATCAAATTGGAGTGTGGATATCAACAACCTTTGTTTTCATATAAATAGAAAACTATCCCTCTTTTAAAAAAGAAAGAAAGAGATATTTTCATTTTCATATTTTGTTTTTTTTTAGAGAGAGAAGCTCTCGAATTTTTCTAGAGAGAAGAAGTAGATCTCGTGCGAAACCCTAGTTTTGTTTTGCCATTTCTTCTCCGATCTTCCCCGGCAATACTCCGGCCGGCCATCACCATAGCCATTCTCCTTCTTCTCCAGTCAACGATCATCTTCTCCGGTAGAATTTCACTCCCTAGCCAGTCATCTTCTATTTTCATTTTGAGAAACCTCAGATCTACTCTCCTCCATTTCTATTTTGTTCACTTCACTATCTTGCCCTCTCAGATCTGCTTTAGAAGTCTTAAAATTTTTGATTTCTAAACTTGGAACCCTAATCCCTCCGATCATCTTCTCCAATCGATTCTCCCGGAGATCCGATTTAATTCTTGCTAATTCGTTTCTCTCTGAATCATTTAGTGTTCTTTTTTCTTTAATTCTGTTCTTTTCAAGCTTTTGAACCCTAGATCTGTCCTAAAAATCCTAGAAAAGAGGGAAATTTGCAGAGAGAGAAAGAATGAGAAAGGATCTTTGCTTGAAACCCTAACTCATACTCTCATCCTTTCCGACGAATCCTGATGGATTCCGGCAAAAACTCCGTTAGCTTTTGTTGCTGTTTCGAAGTGTATATTTCAAAACAAAAGGTTGTTCGTTCATTTTTGGAGGATTTGCGGTTATTTTCTTTGTGAACAAAGGTTTTCGAAGGCGATCGAAGTTTCAGATAGCTTATTTTGTCAGTAGTAAGTTTATTGATCTGCTCAAATGATTTAGAATTTTTAAGTTTATAGGTATTTTTGTATGAATCTGTAGCTTAAGCTCCATGTTTTAGTCAATATTAGAAGTCATTTGCCTGTCAGGTTCATTATTCACTTGTTCTTATAATCTATATATAAAGCAGAATCATAATGATAATTTCTGATATTTTCTCATTTATTTTGATTCATTAGTTAGAATCGGTTTTCAACTCCTTATTTCATTTGGATTTCAAAGTGAACTGTTGGAAAAAACACTATGGTGAAATTTTTTGTACAGTACCGAAAGGGGGTGTAATCATATGATATTTTGCTTTATAAAGTTTCATCTGATTTTTATAAACATCAGTGAGTATGATGATATCTTGCTTTATACTTTATCTTAGCTAGTGTCCTTGATGCTACAAGGTTACACACTGTGTATTCAATGTAATCTAGGATGTGTATAAGCTTTGACTAAAAACATATTGAATAGAGATATAGTGTAATTTTGGATCATTTTCCCTTTTAGTTATGGCCTGCAGCATTATGGATTTGCTATTTACACGAAGTTTCATTTGAAATGTCCTATTTTGTTGTATAAGATCAAGTTTTTATTTATTTATTTATTTATCCACTTAGAAATGCTGAAGATTGTGCTATTATATGTTTCTTGAGAATAAATCTGCAGGTCATGAATGTAAGTGTATATGTATGATAGTCGAGAAGAGTATTCCTTAAAAAAAAAAATTGGTCCCATTATTTTTCCCAAAAATTTGTTCATTAACTTCTTGCATTTTTGGTTGAGATTTCTGAAATTTTGTTCATTAACGCAAGAGGACAGAAATTTCTGAAATTTTGTTGAAATTCCCTGGGTATCACATATATTTTGGTATCCAAAGAGACTAGCCTAATTCTGTTATTATGCATGAGTAATTCAGATGACTTAATGGTTGAAGGGAGGGCTGAAATCTTACTCTTATGGAAATGTTGAGAAGATGTCGGACTACTATTTCAATTGAGCTTATTCTTGTTGGTCCAAATTGACCTTTCATAATAGGATTTTCTAATTGTGGTTTGTCTCAGATTGTGTGGGTTGGTTTAAAAGTCAATTCATTTTATTTATTTTGATTTATAGTTTGAAGTGCAATAAATTCATATGAATGTTCCCTTGTATAGATTGATTTTATTAGAATGCAATAAAAACTCTCATACCCCATTCTAATGTGCACAGTCCTCTTCCTTGATAATTATAGCCCTGTTATTTCCACTCTATTGCTACCATTTTAGCCATTATTTCCTCTGTTTTCCTCACTTTTTACATGTAACTCATCAGCTGTGGATGTTGGACAGTGGGTATAAATAAGTAGTATGGGTTGATTTTTTGAAATTCACTAAGGAAGTAATACCAAGTCTAACCTTGGCATGAGGTTATTGTATTTTCTATTGACCATTGTATCTTGATTATTGTATAGGTTATTGACATTACCTTGAATGGGTTATTGTGTTTTATCTCATATTGATATTATCATAAGTTGGGGCATACAGTCAGGATTATTTCACTATGTAGCACATAAACTCAGGGCATTTTACATTCTGTTAAAATAACTAGAGATACATATATTTCATGTATAAATCCTGGTTATTGAGGAAATTACAAAATTATCTAAGATATTCTTTTTTTACATACCTGAGTAGTAACCCAAGGGTCATTCAGTTGTAGTATAATTAGTAAGGAATTTGTAAAGATCATCATGGTCACTTTTTTTTAGGTGTTTGAACATATGATCTGGACATTATTTTCTATAGCTAGTGTAACTTTGGCTCTCAGTTGTATAAGAAGTTCATGCCATTCGAAATTAGTATCTTTTCGCACTAGTTTGTTGTTTGCTATTATTGTAATTAAGATTATCAATTATCAATTCAGCTCATTTTGTATATGAGAAATAACATTAATCTAATTAATACCATGATTCATATGAAACATTTTCGACCCATTTTAGCTAATATATGTGAAAAGTGATAATTTAATCATACTTTAATAAGACTTGCTCAAAGTCTATTAGGTGCTAATATATGTAATGTCAAAGTCTATTAAGTGCTTAGATGTATATCCGGTATTAAGATATCTGTACTACTTGTTTCTATTATGCTCGGTATTCGTTGAAGAGCATTGGATGTTGGAAAATTAGTTTCAAGAAATTTTCATTTGACTAAGTCTTTTAAACTTTAACTCATTCATCTAGAGCCCCCTTTTGGAGACACACTATGCCTCATCAGAAAGTCAAATCATTTAGAGACAAGCTTTGTCTCATCAGTGAGTCACACATAGGAGACTATCAAAGTCTCACAAAGTTACCCCTTTTAGGAGACAAGCTATGTCTCAATAGAAAAGCCCATTATTAGGGGACTTGCTCAGTCCAAGTAGCACTCCTCTCTCTCATTTAAAAGACTTGCTCAAGTCTTTTAGATAGTCTTTTAGATATATATCCCTTAAGACCTTAGTTTCCCTTATTCATCGCCAGGGCAATGAAGGCGCTAGCCCAAGCCCATCTTTAGAGGGATTTATCCGGTTGTGGTAGTACCCCCTTCTTTCTTCTTCTCTCTCTATAGACTTGCATAGTCATTAGAAACCTTTAGAATTCGTCTTTTCATTGCAAGGGCGATGAAGGTGTTAGCCCAAGCCCATCCTTAGGGGACTTGCACAGTTTGAATAGCACTCCCCTCTTTTTGTTATGAGACTAGCCCAGTCTTTTAGACAAGAACCCTGAAACCATTAGGTCCTTTTCATTGCAAAGGCGATGAAGGAGTCATCTAGAGCCCTCTTTTAGGAGACAAGCTATGTCTCGGCAGAAAATCAAACCTTTTGGAGATAAGCTTTGTCTCATTAGTGAGTCGCATATTAGAGACTGCCTGAATCTCTCAAGCTGTAGTACCCTTACTAGAAGACCAACTTGGTCTATTAGTTGCCTCTCCTTGCATCATTGCTAGGGCAATGACAAGGATATTTGGAACCCACCTCTCTTTTAGGAGACTTGCCTAGTCTCATTAGCACCTTTCCTTGTCTCCCCTTTATCTAAATAGACATGCTTTGTCTAGATAGCACCCTCTCATATAGTTATCAGTTTAGAAAGTCTTTCCATTAGCCTTGGAGTCTATCCTTAGCTAGAGAGTCAGTCATTCTTTCGGGAGTCTGTCCTATCATCATAGGGGTTAGGATTCTGCCCAACCTCTCACCAAATCATGTGATTTTATCCGCTCTTGCAAGGTATAGGATGCTGTCCAACCCTTGCAGAGTTGTTATTCTGTTCATTCCCCCTGCAAAGCATTGGATGCTGTCCAACCGTTGCGGGATATCAGGAGTCTGTACCCTTATGATGATAGGATTCTATCCTCTTGTGTCAAAAATTAAAAAAAAAACTTGAAAATTCAAAAACATCTAAAAAAAAAAACCGAAGATCTCAAAAGTCTTGAGTCTTTAGTAGTAGTTAGGAATTCTGTTTTCGAACTACGTTGGTTTGATCCCTTTCAATAGGGTACGTAGTGCAGCTTGGGATTCACATCATAGGTCCAGCCAAACCTTTAAAAATAAACATTTCAAACTTTCAAAAAAAAATACAAAAAACTCTTCAAAACCTTTTTCAAAAAGATCTTCTCCTAGAGTTAGGATTATGTCCTAGACATTTAGGATGTTTTAGAGTTAGGAGTCTGTCCTGATTTGTTGATATGGTGTATCCTGTCGTGTGAGTGTCCCTAGAGTTAGGAGGCCTCAAGTTGATCGGTTAGACATTCAGTCGAACCGATGGCTAGACTAGGAAGCATATAGTCAGCCCATGATTTTTCTTAGGTTGCACAGCCTAGTTACACATAGGATGTAGGGCCCACCTGCATTAGCTTAAGGCTAATCAACTTGCATTAGTTAGGGCATATAGAGAGTCCTAAAAATTACAATTCACATGAACTTAAGCAATTGTACAAAAAATCTTCAAAAATCAGTCGAGTCTAGTGGATCGAGTCTAGGATAACGGTTCTAGATGGTTAGGCATAGTAGTTTAGAATAGGGTATCGAACTACGTTGACTCCGATTCTTCCCGAGGCCGGGATACGTAGAGTAGCTGGGATGGACGGCCATCTTGGTCCGAGTCAGGTCGCATTAGAGTTAGGACTCATTTTGTCCAGTCATGTATAGAATTGAATTGTGTTGTGTGTTTTGCTGTGTTTTCTTACTTTCATGTACAGATTCTATACCTTTAACTGTAGCATGCATGTGTTTGCACACCAGAACTTAGACACCAATTAGGTATGACACTCATAACCTAGTTATTCTTAGGCGACACTTCTTTCATTTCTTTTTATGTGTGCTTATTTTTCATCTCCGAGACATGCATGATCAGATAGACGTCTTCTCGGAGATATTCGTTCCTATTTCATATGACTTTCACCCAAAACTCTTCAAAATCAATAATAAATGGCATAAGAGACCAGGAACTTGCACTTGGGGGGACGAGGTGCTCTTTAGACCTTCCAAATTCGTAACTAGGCACGAACCTTTCTTTTATAATCTCTGGTTATCCGTTGCAACAGAGCATAGTATGGGATCCTTAGCCCACTTCCTTGGATGGCGACTCTTCTTTGTTTAAGGTACGCCTCGAATCTGGGCTAGTCCTCGAATCGAGAGGTATCTTACCTTTTATCGCCACTCATGCTGTGAGGGTGTAGACACCCCATTTTGCTCTGCTTTGATTAAAAAAGAAATTAGGGTTTCGCTATCAATTTTTCAATGTTTTCTATTCCGGTGTTCGTCCCTTACGCTTTCTCAAATCTTTCTGGTCATTTCTGCATTGTTCTGATTTTTTCCGCTAAAGTGCGGAGAAGGGTTATTCGTGAGAATCCGAGCAAGGGAGAATTTGTACCCGTTTGGTGGGCCCGCATTGAACATTTGTTTAAAATTGAATCAACCGGGGGCCCACAGTGTGGGGCCCACGTTGTGGGGCCCGCGTTGTGGGGCCCACGTTGTGGGGCCCGCGTTGTGGGGCCCGCGTTGTGGGGCCTCAATGGGGCCTCTTGTGAGGCCTCTTATGAAGAGCAATGATGGTAGCTCTCCATTAAGACAACATGATGGGCCCTCCACTAAGAACAATAATGATGGATTCTCCACTAAGAAACATGATGGGCCCTCCACTAAGAACAATAATGATGGATTCTCCACTAAGAGGGACAACATGATGAGCTCTCCACCAACATATCTCTCTCTCTCTCTTTCTCTCCCTATATATATCTTCCTTCCCATCCATAAAAGAAAAAAAGAGAAATTTATCTTCCATTATCTCTTTCTCTTCCATTATCTCTTCTAATCACTCCCTCCAATCCCTTTCCTCAATATATTCTTCCATCCCTCTCCCTAATATTCTTCTTCCATTATCTCTTCACTCCCTCAATCACTCCCTCTAAACACTCCAGAGAAAGCGAAAGACGGCGGAGCGGATCGGCGGCGGCAGGATTTTTTATATTTTTTTGGATTGGGCGGAGATCTTCACCACAGGTAGGTGCATTGTTCTCAAAATATTTCTGTATTTTTCCGAATTTTTCTGATTTTTTCCGCAAATTGTGTTTTAAAAATGGAAAACTCTTCAAAAAACATCTTTTGACGAAGAAAAATTAAATTATATACCAAACAGATTCTAAAATTAATGGAATTTCGTGGGAAAATAATATGTTACTGATTCATTTTACCATGAATTTATAAAGATTTTTGGAGTTTATTTGGTATATTATTTAATATTTTCTTTGAAACTTATCAGATTTTAGGAGACTTTTTACTAACATCAGATCATCATTAAAATTCATAAAATTTTTACAGTAGTCTTATCTTCCATATTACTTGTTACTGTAAAATTTTCGTGTTATTTGGATCTGTTTTAATATGGGATGTAGTGTTAATTTATAATCTGGTCTGGAAATTGTAAAATCCGAAATTGGTAGTAAATAATTTCTAAAATTCATGAAAATCTCACTGCATGCTATTTTGATTCATATAGTATTTCTGTAGAAATTTCATAGAATTTAGAGTTGTATTTCTACTAGTTTATGTGTTAATTGTGCAATCTGGACATTTAATGGATTAATCAAGATTAAATGTGAATTTAATGTAAAAATATGCAAAACTCATCCTGTAAGCTACATACATTTTCATCTTGCTGCTGTAGAAATTTCAAATCATTTCGAATTTATTTGCAACAATTTCACTTGTAAAACCGCTCATATGCTTAAAATTGATAAAATCCATGGAAAATTCGAAATTAATTGAAAATCATATAAAAATTCCTAAAGAACTTTAAAATTCTGTCACATGTTCACTCCTTAATCCATTAAAACAGAAATTTTAGGATCTTTAGATTTTCCTGGAAAAATGGCCAGTGCATCCATAATCGTATCCCAATTGCAACTTGATCTTTGACAATTTGAATATTTAAGTTATAGCATGTTGTTGGCTCCGAGGTTATTGTCCACGGAAATCCTGAGATTCTGCCAGGCAATAAGATGCTATAACCTAAGTATTAAATTGCACAAGGAAAGAGCGCACGATTCCCTCCTTTGGATGCCATTCAAGGCCGAAATTGGTGAACCCTAGAACCATTGGTAATCCTTAAATGTCTAGAAACTGAAAATCTTCGAAATCTGAAACTCATTAACCTCGAGAACTTAAATCGATTTATCTTGTGTCTTTCGGAACCATTGGATTATGGTTTCCAATCTAAGAACCATTAGAGCCCAATTTAGGAACACTGGTGTCGTGCCGTGTCCTAGGTTTTAGGGAGTCCTAGAGTTAGGAGTCCAGCCTCATCACGGACGCTTGCTATGAATAGCAACCGTACCATAGGTCTAGTTACACTAGTCACCCAATCTTTCCTTAAGACAAGCCTAGTAAACTAGGATGTAGGCAAACCTGCATTAGTCTAAGGAACAACTTGCATTTAGATAAGAATCATACAGCATCTTAGATGAAATCCTAAGATAATAAAATCCTCAACTTGAATTAAATAACTACTTTTAAAACTGTTGAAACAGTCAAATCCGTTTAAGTCGGTGTCCTAGTTGAGTTAGGCATAAGTAGCTTAGCTTAGGTGCACCGAACTACGTCGACTCTGATCCCAGTGAGGCTTGGGTACGTAGGCAGCTTGGATGTCTGACGGCATACCACCCGCGAGTCGGCACCACAACAAATTGTGGTGTTTTGTATATTAATTTTCTTGTAAATACTTAATCAAATCAGTTAGGGTTTTCCATGAAATTAGAATTCTAGGAGAACTTTCACTTAGAATGAATCCAGACAAATTAATAAATCAAGATACACATCTAGGATTCACATTGAAATTAGATTCTAGGATGCATGTCACTTAGTTCGCACATTAACATAGAGTTGAATGAGCCATTTAAAATAAATTTAAAAGAGTTAGCTTTTGGAATCGAAGACCGATTATCGGACAAGAATGGTGCATGTGGTGGATAACTCCCCATACCTTCCATTCTCGTAACCAGGTAGCAAGTCTAGATTTCTGGTTAATTATGGGTCCTAGATCCCACATCTAGGTGGCGACTCTGTCAGTCTCTTTCGTGTGGAATTCGGATTGCCTTAGTGATCCCAAGTCCACAGGAAAGACGAATTCAAATCAATATTAAAATGCACACGCCAATCGCGTGGGAACGAGAGACCAAAGGAGAGCGCGCGGCAGATCGCGCCCCACGCCCCTCTCGCGGGATCGTGTCCCACAGTCTGGCGACTCTGCTGGGGACCACCTAACTTCATTACAATTCCAAAGGATAACTCATTTGAATCTATTTTAACTGGCTCATGAAAACTCTATCTCTTTTATGCTTGTTAGATTAGTTTGTATGCTTTATTTTCTCATCACATATACTCAAACTTAATCTAACAAAACCTGAAGGCATCATAGATTGCGCGAACTTATTGCACACACTTACATCACTTTCATCTAAACCCCTGCATCTCACATGCACACACGTCCTATTTTAGGAACCCGGAGTGTTATCTAGCATGGTTGACTGGGATTTCATCACCTGGTGCCTCTGTGCTAGAGAAGCATTCCACCCTTAGCCTAGTACCTTTATGGTACGTAAACGGATCTCTTGTTCACGTACTGATACGCCGGACACTGGTACAGTATATCGAACAGGGATTCGCGCTAAGGGAACTCTTGGCCTTACCCCTAGATTAACCCACACATGCATGTAGTATACGAACACATGTGCATCACGTGTGTGAGCCTAGTTTAGGATATCCTACCTATTTGTGTCTAGATTAGGCCGTAGACCATCTTCTAATGGCTACGATCGGTCCTAGGTACACAAACAAAGTCATGAGTCGAGATCCTCTCTCCACTCCGCTAGATTAGGATTAGGGTTGATGCCTTCAGGTAACACTGATAAAATGTGCAAAGATTAAAAAACTTTCCCTTTGGGGTTAGGATTTAAATCCCATTCATTTCCAAAGATCTCATAGGATTAGTCATTCATGATCCATCCGTTGAAAGCAATCTTATGCTATCTCATCTCATCTCGATCGTACGATTTTTAATCTTATATTATCTGATTCGATCGAGTATCCATACTTCCTTTATATTGGTAGGAACTCATCCTAATCTCATGTTCATGTAATCCTGATTATCCCTGTATCCTTTCTCCTGGCTTACAGACACCATGTCTACTCGTACAATTCTTGATTGGATCCGTGGTACATTAAGAGAATCCCATATCTATGCCATAAGTGAGCAAGAGAAAAATCTCTTCGGTTACGTGGCCACCATCAAGCTCGATTGGGGATTACTCTATGCTGCATCAGAGTGTTGGGATCCCGATCATCATGTCTTCCGTTTTGGCAACCAAGAAATGTGTCCCACCTTTGAAGAATGGTGTGCCTTATTGGAATATCCTGTAGATGGCCCTCTGGTGAAGCCATCTTACGTGTCGGATTATCGTCCTTTGTTCCTTCGCTTGATGAATAATCCAGATGAATCCATGAACTCTTTCATCAAAGACCAGGAAGTGTCCATGCAACAACTGATTGACATTTACCCTCCTGTTGGGCATATTGGTGCTGTTGATATTCAAAAAGCCCGAGGTCGCGCTCTGAGATTCTGCTCCTTTGCTAGGTTCCTCACTGTCCAGCCTTCTCGCTGTGCGTCAGCTGTTCTCTTGGACCTCGTTGATCAGATGGATCGTGGCGCCAATCCAATTCCTACTATGCTTGCAGAAACCTTCAATGGATTGGATGAGATGGCTCGTCTTCGTGCCAGCTCAGGTCCAGGCTCTTATGTTCGATCTTTTGTTGGGTCCTTCTCAGGATGTCCTGCATTACTTCACGTGTGGTTATGCCACAAGCTAAAAATTGCAGCTCCTGTGCATTTTGATCATACGTTATACACCTTCAGTGAATGGCGTCATGATGTTTCTTTCAATCATAAAGGCGATTGGGCTGAGTGGTTGAGTTCTCGCCATGAAGATCAGATTTATTGGCAAATCCCTGGAATCCAAGAAGCTGTCTTCAATACTGGAGAAGCTAACTACGTTCGCCTTCTTGGCCTCAAAAAGACTTCCTTTTATATTCCTGCCAGGATTCAGCGTCAGTATGGAAGGGAGCAATCCATTGTGCCTCCCCTTCGTCATTTCTATCCGCCTGAGGATCTCAAGCCCAAGATTGTCAAAGCCGTTTCATCTGCTTGGGATGTTCGAGTCATCAAATCTTTCAAGGAGTCAGTTGAGGAAGATAGTCGTCCAAAGAAGAAGTCTAGAAAGAGTGCTTAATGTCATGTTTTCTCTTATCAGTCTATCTTTGAAAGATCGAACCATGTACTCAAGCTTTAATGATCTATCAATAAAAGTTCACCTTTTTCTTTCAGTATCTTCGTCTATGCATACATCAGTGTCTACTTCTTTCTGATTTTAAATATGTCTTTCAAATATTACAGGGCCGTAGACACCATAGCTAACCCTAATACTCCTTGGGTTCGGGTCTCTTCTCGATTACAGAGGAAATCTGTATCCCCGCCACCTTCTCTGAGAACCCCAGCATCTCATTCTTTCCCGTCCTCATCCTCACCAATGGCAGAAAACCAGGACAGTCCTCCACTCGCTGCTATCACCGATACTCTTACCTTGATTCTCCGGCAGCTTCAAGAACTCAAGGAAGAGAACCAAGTTATCAAGGCTCAACTTTCTGAGAAGTTCGGACAATCGTTGTCCAAGGATAAAGGGCCTGTGCACCAAGCAGCTACTTCAGCAGCACCTGTCCAGCCAGTGTTCATCAATATCCATGATAAAACCGAAGAAGATTTGGAAAAAGAGCAGTATAGCGAGAATCGCAGTAGACCTTCTCAGTCCATGGTTGATAAGTCTGTTATGGAGAAATTAGAGACTCTTACCAGAAAAGTTCAAGACATTCAGTTTCAAGACCAGGGTAGTTTCAATCCCAGTGATCTTACTCTATTTCCCGAAATCCGCCTTCCTGCTAATTTTCAAATGCCCGATTTCGACAAATATGATGGTGTGGGTTGTCCAATCACACATTTACAAATGTTCACCATCATGTGTCAGCCTCAAGGCTTATCTCCTGAGCAAATGGCTCAATTGTTCCCAGTTTCCCTAACCAAGGTTGCTAGGAGATGGTTCATGGTCTTGGACAAGACTCGTTACAGGACATGGAAGGATATCGGCGAGCAATTCATCAGGCAGTTCAAATATGATGATGGGACAGAAATCACCAGAAAGGATTTAGAGAGAACAAAACAAGACTCGAGAGAATCCTTTCTGATTTTTGTGAAAAGATGGAGGAGAATAGCAGCTCAGATGATGGAGCGCCCGTCTGAGGAGGAGCAAGTCCAGATAATCATGAAAAATATTTCCCCCCAGCTCCAGTATCACATGTCATTGCAATACTATCCAGACTTCAAACACTTCATTGTGGCTGGCACCCAGATAGAGGAGGCTATGGCTCAAGGTGTATTCAACCGTAGCAACCCAAATCCTAGAGATTTCAAAAAATCCCCACCAGCCCAAGTCAGTAGTATCTCCCATTCCAATGCTCAATCCTCTAAATCCCAGGAACCTCTAGTAATGGACTATGCTCAACCTGCGACCGCACCTCGGCAACAAGCCCGGGTAGAATTTACTCCTCTTCCCATTCCATCTTCGGAGGTGCTTAAGCAGTGTCTGGCTTCAGGTCGCATAACCCTACCTGCCACCCGGCCTCCCCCCAATCCTTTACCTGCCAATTGGCGAGCCGACCTACACTGTGAGTATCACAGGGGTCCTGGTCATCTTACAGACAATTGCATCGCCTTGAAATTCAGAATCCAGAAACTTATTGATGAGAAAGTCATTGCATTCCAACCAAGACCCAATGTTACCCAAAACCCGCTACCTGGTCATGCTAATCCTCCCGCTGCCGTTAATGCCATAACCATAGGAGATCCTGAGTTTGACCCTCTCACCCTCATATGTGCTTTAGAACCCATTTCTGAACCCGAAATCATCTTCTGTGATGAATCATACCTGAGGGAGTCTGTACCTCCCTTGGTAATCACCTATGAGCCACAAGTCCCTCAAATTATCACCTATGGTGAGCCAGAATTGGATGAAGTCAGACATGTGACAAGAGGTGGAAGAATTTTCAAACCTGCTGAATTAAGAGTCGAAAATCCAGGGGCATTGGCTCGAGGAGAGGAGCCGCAATACGTGAAGGACCCAGATGATGAAGTTGTTCAGCAGTTGAAGAAAACTCAGGCTGTCATATCTGTTTGGGGGTTGTTGATAGCATCGAAGAAACACAGAGAGGCTGTGTTGAAAGAACTGAATACCACACAGGTGTCCTCAGAAATATCTCCAGAGCAACTAGCTGAAGTTGTCGCTCTGACACACGCCACCAGGGCCATTAGTTTCTCAGACCAGGAGCTGCCTCCTCAAGGTCGGAATCATGCTAGAGCTCTTCATGTCACTGTTGTTTGCGAAGGCAAGAAAGTACCGTCTGTGCTGGTAGATAATGGATCCGCGTTGAATGTATGTCCATTAAGAACTGCCATTACCTTGGGTTTCGGTCCCACTGATTTTGCCGAATCAACCCTTGGTATCCTCGCATATGACAATACCCGCAGAAATGTGGTCGGAGTCCTTACCACCAGGATCGTTATAGGCGGTCAAGAATTTGAGGTGGAATTTCAAGTTATTGATATCAAGGCCTCGTTCAATATACTTCTGGGACGACCCTGGTTGCATAAGGAAGGTGTTGTTGCCTCAACCCTTCATCAAAAACTGAAGTTCATTAAAGAAGGAAAATTGATCACTGTCAGAGGCGACGAAGAGCCAGAAATAGGGCAGATAACAGGAGAAACTCGGATTCTTCCAGTTACAAAAGCAGATGATTACAACTTGAATGGTTTCGCATTCGATGTTACTGCTATTTCCTATGAAGATGCCTCTCGGGAGGAGTTGTATTTGCCTTTTGCCATCAGTCCTGTGGTTGCCAAGATGATGAGAAAAATGAACTACTTTCCGGGTATGAATTTAGGCCGTGATCCAAGCAAAGCGTCTCACTGGCGCCCAATCAAAGCAAACTCTGGAGCTTTCGGTCTTGGGTATATACCTACTGAGGAGGAGGAGGAATCCATGAAAGAATTGTTGAAATTGAAGGAAGAAATCCGCCGCACTGGAAGGATACTCCCGATGACTCCATATTCCTTATCAATGAATGGTCACTTTATCAAAGAAGGTGAGACTTCTCCATACTATGGGTTTTCTGAACCATGGTATGACTCAGTAACAGGGATCATGATACCAGGTTTTGAAATATTCAGTGGCCTTGCTCTCCCAGAAACAGAACCGCCGGTATATTGTGTTGAAAAAACTGTTGAGGATTGGATAGTCTGCCTTGAGCCAGATATGTTGGGGTCTTTGTTCGAAGAAGATGTGCCTGATGTTGTTTGTCAGGAGTTGCCCGTTTTAGATCATTCTAAAAAGCAAGAAGAGACTGACTGTGAAGATGTGCTGGTGGCAGTTATTCAGAGTAATGATACCTTTACTGAACCTCAGAGTCAGATTGCACCTGCAACAGAAAATCTTTCAAACTGGAGTTCTGATGTTTTTCCACCTTATTATATTGCTAAGTCAAGTCTAGTCAAGTCGAGTGAATCGGTGTCAGTGCCTAGTCCAGGCGAGTCATTTTCTGAGTTTATTTACTATGTGAATCCTGAGCCTGTTCAGGATGAGTCCAATGATAATGATGTAACTTCTTTCAATTCAATGAAATCTGATTCTCAGTATGTCTCTGTGTTTGCTTCTGACTTTAATAATAATGATAACACTCCCTCCTCAGACGAGGAAGAGGGGATCGACGAAACTCCCTTTGAATTACAGCATATGCTCAAACAAGAGGAGGAGCGCCGAGCCCAGCCTCTTAAAGATGAAATCGAAATTATAAACATCGGAACAGAAGATTTAATACAGGAAATACGAATTGGAAATACTCTATCATCTGAAGAGCGCGATGAATTAATAAACCTACTTAAGGAATATAAAGAAGTTTTTGCCTGGTCCTACAAAGATATGCCCGGGTTGAGCGAAGACATTGTTCAACACAAGCTACCTTTGTTGCCTGGGATTAAACCTAAAAAGCAGAAGCTAAGGAGAATGAAGCCTGAGTGGGTCCTGAAAGTAGAAGAAGAGGTTACTAAGCAGTTGAATACTGGATTTCTGCAAGTGGTGGAATATCCAGAATGGCTCGCAAATATAGTACCTGTACCAAAGAAAGATGGAAAGGTGAGAATGTGTGTAGATTTTAGGGATTTGAACAAGGCAAGTCCAAAAGATGATTTCCCTCTACCACATATCGATATCTTGGTGGACAATACGGCCGGGCATGAATTACTATCTTTCATGGATGGTTTCTCGGGCTACAATCAAATTAAGATGGCACCCGAGGACATGGCTAAGACCTCGTTCATTACACAATGGGGGACATATTGCTATCGGGTAATGCCATTTGGTCTTAAGAATGCTGGTGCGACGTATCAAAGAGCAGCTACAGCCTTACTCCATGACATGATACATAGAGAAGTCGAAGTTTATGTCGATGATATGATTGTAAAAGCTAGGGAAAGGAGGGATCACATCCCGAACCTCAAGAAGTTCTTTGAAAGAATACTCAAATACCAGCTTCGCCTGAATCCTAGCAAGTGTGTATTCGGGGTTACCTCTGGTAAGTTGTTAGGATTCATGGTGAGTCAAAGGGGTATAGAGGTAGATCCTCAGAAGATTAAGGCTATCCAGGAGATGCCGCCGCCTAGAACCGAGAAGGAAATTCGGGGATTCCTAGGAAGGATACAGTTCCTAAGGCGATTCATCGCTCATCTGACATCAACTTGTGAACCTATCTTTAAGCTCTTAAAGAAGAACTCTTCCAAAGAATGGACAGAGGAATGTCAGCAGGCCTTTGAAAAGATAAAGCAAAGTTTGTCTGAACCACCGATAGTAGCACCAGTGATACCGGGACATCCATTGCTGCTTTATTTGTCAGTAACAGAAACCACAATGGGTTGTATGTTAGCGCAGCAAGATCCAGAAACCAAGCATGAAAAGGCTGTGTATTATCTTAGCAAGAAGATGTTGGAGTATGAACAGAAGTATACTGTCCTAGAAAAAACCTGCTTAGCCTTGGTTTGGGCTACTCAGCGACTCAGGCATTACATTTTATCACATAAGGTCTTGCTCCTGTCAAGGATGGATCCTCTGAAATATCTCTTTGAAAAACCAGCCTTGACAGGCAGGACTGCCAGATGGTTATTGTTGTTGTCTGAGTTTGACATCACCCATGTAACCCAAAAATCAGTAAAGGGCCGAGTCATTGCTGAACAATTGGCAGAAGCACCCCGAGAAGAAAATCAGCCTTTCAAGACGATGTTCCCAGATGAAGAGATCATGATGGTAGAAGATGAATATCCAGAAACTGGTTGGACCCTCTATTTTGATGGAGCAGCAAACCAAACAGGGCAAGGAGTAGGGGCATTGCTTGTGTCACCCCGAAATGAGCATGTTCCCCTTGCAGTTAAGTTACAATTCAATTGCACCAACAATATGGCAGAGTATGAAGCATGCATTGTTGGGCTTGAGGCAACATTGGCCTTAGGCATAGAGAATCTTGACGTATATGGAGATTCAATGTTAATCATTTGCCAAACCCAAGGAGAATGGAGAACCAAAGAAGAAAAGTTGCTGCCATATCATGAATACTTGGATATTCTCGCTAAGCAATTCCAGCACATCACTTTCAGTTATTTGCCAAGGTTGAAGAATAGATTCGCCGATGCCTTAGCGACGTTAGCTTCTATGATTGACATACCTCACAATATGAAAATGAGGCCCATCACGGTTCAAGAGCAATGGGCTCCTGCATATGTTGATGCTATAGAGATAGCTGCAAGATGTCCCGATGGTAAACCATGGTATACGGACATAAAGAACTACATCTCGGGCCAGGGGCATCCCAATGAGGCGTCGAATAAGGAGATAAGGACTTTGCAGAGATTGGCGGCTAACTTTGTCATTTGTGGAGGAGAGCTGTATCGACGGTCCTTCGACGGAATTCAACTCTTATGTGTCACTGAAGATCAGGCAGAAGAAATTCTCACAGATGTTCATGAAGGGGTGTGTGGACCTCATATGAATGGGAAGATGTTGTCAAAGAAGATCCTACGTCTGGGGTACTATTGGCCAACATTGGAAGCAGATTGTCACACATTTGTGAAGAAATGCTATAAATGTCAGATACATGCGAATCTCATCCATGTACCACCTACCGAATTGCATTCTCTTACTTCTCCTTGGCCGTTTTCGGTTTGGGGAATTGACATTATTGGCAAAATTTCCCCTAAGTCATCTAGTGGTCACGAGTACATACTCGTTGCAATTGACTACTTCACTAAGTGGGTTGAGGCCGCTTCTTATGCAAAGCTTACATCCGCATCAGTTGCTAAATTCATACGAACCAACATCATATGCAGATATGGAATTCCCCATGAACTTATCTCAGATAACGGATCTCATTTCAAGAAAGAAGTTATCACTCTTTGCGAAGAGTTCAAGATTAAGCATCATAAATCTTCACCTTATCGGCCGCAGACAAATGGAGCGGTGGAAGCTGCAAACAAAAATGTCAAGACTATCATTAGCAAGATGTCAGAAACTTATAAGGATTGGTCGAATAAGTTGCCGTACGCATTGTGGGCTTACAGAACATCAATTAGAGCTTCAACTGGGGCAACCCCTTACTCTCTTGTTTATGGTATGGAAGCAGTGCTACCTGTGGAGATCCGTGTACCTTCGCTCCGAGTATTGACTGAAGTCAAGTTGCCAGAAAATGAATGGGCAGACGCCAGATATAAAGAGCTGAACATGCTAGATGAAAAGAGGTTAAAAGCACTTTACCATGTGCAGGGTTATCAGCGCAGAATAGCCCGGGCTTTTAATAAAAAGGTTAAAATCAGAGATCTCGAAGAAGGCAATCTTGTTCTAAAAGAAAATCGAGCACCAGTGCTTGACCCAAGAGGCAAATTCAAGCCTAATTGGTCAGGGCCATACATCGTGGACCAAATCTTACCCGGAAAAGCCGTCAAGCTCCGTAATTTAAATGGAGAAATATTGCCGGAACCAACAAATCTTGATCAACTCAAGAGGTTCTATGCTTGAACACCAGAAGGCCGTCTTTTGGCCGAATAAAACCCAAATTCATAACCCAAAATCAAAAAATCCTTTTGCAAACCCTTTCGAGCCTACATAAAATTTTCCTTCAAAACCCAATGTACTAGGGGCATTCCCCTGAACTACGCATGACCTGATTCCTACACTGGGATACGTAGGCAACCTGTTCACAGGTTCGGTCGAAACTCTTGCAAAACCTTAAGCCATTCTTTGAAAAGCTCTACCTCACCTGTAAAGTCCTTTTGGTGTTAAAAAAAAAAAAATAAAAAAATAAAAATAAAAATAAAAAATGGAGCTTGAAAATCCGCTAGATTGAAAACCTGAAAAGGCGATCTAGGCAAAATTCAGGATCATTCCTCTGCTAAGTTGAAAACCTGAAAAGGCAGCTTAGGCAAAAGTTAAGGGGGTAGCCTGCTGAGTTGAAAACCTAAAAGGCGATTCAGGCAAAAGTTAAGGTTGAACGGTCCGCCAAGTTGAAAATCTAAAAAGGAATACTTGGTCGTGGTAAGATGGGGTTCACGCCAGAAGAATTACATCGACCTCTGAACTCTCAGTAGGTCAGGCAAAAATAACAATGATTCCCGAAACTAAGGGCATTAATTTCAAAACAATCCGAAAGTTGATAGAAGGATATATGAAGTATCACTGTCTTAAAAAATAAGTGAAGATGTTTATCAGTGGAGAAACATTCTTTAAAAGAGGCTAACCTAACCCAAAAGAAAATACTGATAAGTCAGAAGCATCACGAGATCACTTGAGTAATCTTTCTTATTTTGTCTTTTTATTACCAATGTCTGTGGTTCTATTTTTAGAAAAATTTACAAATGCTATTTTAAAGAATTGTTGTAGGGTGCAATCACTCTGAAGGCAGGTTCATTAACGGATTCCGAGAAACTTGGAAAAGGTGCGACTGTCACGAATGGTGAAAAATCGTTGCAAGAATGATCTCTGGTCAATGAATAGAAGAAGGTTAGAAGGCCTTAAACTGGGGCAGGTTGCTAATAAAGTGGCATCTCATATTCAAGCCTTGAAAGACCTTTGCTGCATGGTGGTATTGAATCATTTGCTTCCAAAATTGTTAATTGGAGATTCCAGTTCCCCCTTTCCTGATAATCTCTGTTATCATATACTCTCTGAGTCCATTTGAAAGTGGTCTTCTTTCTTTGAACATCATACAAATATGATATCTCATTTCCTTGGAACTCCGTAAAAATACGGTATTCCATTTTCTTCTAAGCCCATTCAAAAATGTTCTCTTATTCTCTTTGAGCATCATACAAATATGATACCTCATTTCCTTGGAATTCCGTAATTCATCAAATCCAATTCTACGTTAAAATCAAATTCCCAAAATTCATCAAGTCCAATTCTACGTCAAAATTCAAAATCCCAAAATTCATCAACTCCAATCCTACGTCAAATTCAAATTCCCCAAATTCATCAAATCCAATTTTACGTCAAATTCAAATTCATAAAAAAACCTCCAAATTCATTAATCTCAACCGAAGATTGAAGCCGTAAAAATACGGTATTTCATTCTGAGTCCATTAAAAAATGTTCTCTTATTCCCTTTGAGCATCATACAAATATGATACCTCATTTCCTTGGAACTCCGTAAAAATACGGTATTCCATTCTCTTCTAAGTCCATTCAAAAATGTTCTCTTATTCTCTTTGAGCATCATACAAATATGATACCTCATTTCCTTGGAACTCCGTAAAAAATACGGTATTCCATTCTCTTCTGAGTCCATTCAAAAATGTTCTCTTATTCTCTTTGAGCATCATACAAATATGATACCTCATTTCCTTGGAACTCCGTAAAAAATACGGTATTCCATTCTCTTCTGAGTCCATTCAAAAATGTTCTCTTATTCTCTTTGAGCATCATACAAATATGATACCTCATTTCTTTGGAACTCCGTAAAAATACGGTATTCCATTCTCTTCTGAGTCCATTCAAAAATGTTCTCTTATTCTCTTTGAGCATCATACAAATATGATACCTCATTTCCTTGGAACTCCGTAAAAAATACGGTGTTCCATTCTCTTCAGGTCCATACAACTATGGTCTCTTACTCTCTTTGAGCATCATACAAATGTGATGTCTCATTTCCTTGGAAGCCGTAAAAATATGGTATTTCATTCTGAGTCCATTCAAAAATGGTCTTTTCTCTTTGAACATCATATAAATGTGATGTCGAGCGGCACCGCAGCGGGATTTTTTTACTACATTCCAATTCTAGGACTTCGTTTTGGGTTTTACATTAGGTAGTAAATGCTTGCGTCTAGGTTCCGTAAAGTCTTTTGTCGATTAAAGCTACGCAAAATGGTTCTGTCATTTTGACTTTGGTATTCGATGACTACGTCATCTCTGCCAAAGAGGGGCATCTGTAGACACCCCATTTTGCTCTGCTTTGATTAAAAAAGAAATTAGGGTTTCGCTATCAATTTTTCAATGTTTTCTATTCCGGTGTTCGTCCCTTACGCTTTCTCAAATCTTTCTGGTCATTTCTGCATTGTTCTGATTTTTTCCGCTAAAGTGCGGAGAAGGGTTATTCGTGAGAATCCGAGCAAGGGAGAATTTGTACCCGTTTGGTGGGCCCGCATTGAACATTTGTTTAAAATTGAATCAACCGGGGGCCCACAGTGTGGGGCCCACGTTGTGGGGCCCGCGTTGTGGGGCCCACGTTGTGGGGCCCGCGTTGTGGGGCCCGCGTTGTGGGGCCTCAATGGGGCCTCTTGTGAGGCCTCTTATGAAGAGCAATGATGGTAGCTCTCCATTAAGACAACATGATGGGCCCTCCACTAAGAACAATAATGATGGATTCTCCACTAAGAAACATGATGGGCCCTCCACTAAGAACAATAATGATGGATTCTCCACTAAGAGGGACAACATGATGAGCTCTCCACCAACATATCTCTCTCTCTCTCTTTCTCTCCCTATATATATCTTCCTTCCCATCCATAAAAGAAAAAAAGAGAAATTTATCTTCCATTATCTCTTTCTCTTCCATTATCTCTTCTAATCACTCCCTCCAATCCCTTTCCTCAA
The DNA here is from genome assembly GCF_043159265.1 of Tasmannia lanceolata. NCBI lineage: Eukaryota > Viridiplantae > Streptophyta > Magnoliopsida > Canellales > Winteraceae > Tasmannia > Tasmannia lanceolata. Next base: position 25,608,390 of record NW_027518684.1, on the reverse strand, counting down.
TATATTCTTCCATCCCTCTCCCTAATATTCTTCTTCCATTATCTCTTCACTCCCTCAATCACTCCCTCTAAACACTCCAGAGAAAGCGAAAGACGGCGGAGCGGATCGGCGGCGGCAGGATTTTTTATATTTTTTTGGATTGGGCGGAGATCTTCACCACAGGTAGGTGCATTGTTCTCAAAATATTTCTGTATTTTTCCGAATTTTTCTGATTTTTTCCGCAAATTGTGTTTTAAAAATGGAAAACTCTTCAAAAAACATCTTTTGACGAAGAAAAATTAAATTATATACCAAACAGATTCTAAAATTAATGGAATTTCGTGGGAAAATAATATGTTACTGATTCATTTTACCATGAATTTATAAAGATTTTTGGAGTTTATTTGGTATATTATTTAATATTTTCTTTGAAACTTATCAGATTTTAGGAGACTTTTTACTAACATCAGATCATCATTAAAATTCATAAAATTTTTACAGTAGTCTTATCTTCCATATTACTTGTTACTGTAAAATTTTCGTGTTATTTGGATCTGTTTTAATATGGGATGTAGTGTTAATTTATAATCTGGTCTGGAAATTGTAAAATCCGAAATTGGTAGTAAATAATTTCTAAAATTCATGAAAATCTCACTGCATGCTATTTTGATTCATATAGTATTTCTGTAGAAATTTCATAGAATTTAGAGTTGTATTTCTACTAGTTTATGTGTTAATTGTGCAATCTGGACATTTAATGGATTAATCAAGATTAAATGTGAATTTAATGTAAAAATATGCAAAACTCATCCTGTAAGCTACATACATTTTCATCTTGCTGCTGTAGAAATTTCAAATCATTTCGAATTTATTTGCAACAATTTCACTTGTAAAACCGCTCATATGCTTAAAATTGATAAAATCCATGGAAAATTCGAAATTAATTGAAAATCATATAAAAATTCCTAAAGAACTTTAAAATTCTGTCACATGTTCACTCCTTAATCCATTAAAACAGAAATTTTAGGATCTTTAGATTTTCCTGGAAAAATGGCCAGTGCATCCATAATCGTATCCCAATTGCAACTTGATCTTTGACAATTTGAATATTTAAGTTATAGCATGTTGTTGGCTCCGAGGTTATTGTCCACGGAAATCCTGAGATTCTGCCAGGCAATAAGATGCTATAACCTAAGTATTAAATTGCACAAGGAAAGAGCGCACGATTCCCTCCTTTGGATGCCATTCAAGGCCGAAATTGGTGAACCCTAGAACCATTGGTAATCCTTAAATGTCTAGAAACTGAAAATCTTCGAAATCTGAAACTCATTAACCTCGAGAACTTAAATCGATTTATCTTGTGTCTTTCGGAACCATTGGATTATGGTTTCCAATCTAAGAACCATTAGAGCCCAATTTAGGAACACTGGTGTCGTGCCGTGTCCTAGGTTTTAGGGAGTCCTAGAGTTAGGAGTCCAGCCTCATCACGGACGCTTGCTATGAATAGCAACCGTACCATAGGTCTAGTTACACTAGTCACCCAATCTTTCCTTAAGACAAGCCTAGTAAACTAGGATGTAGGCAAACTTGCATTAGTCTAAGGAACAACTTGCATTTAGATAAGAATCATACAGCATCTTAGATGAAATCCTAAGATAATAAAATCCTCAACTTGAATTAAATAACTACTTTTAAAACTGTTGAAACAGTCAAATCCGTTTAAGTCGGTGTCCTAGTTGAGTTAGGCATAAGTAGCTTAGCTTAGGTGCACCGAACTACGTCGACTCTGATCCCAGTGAGGCTTGGGTACGTAGGCAGCTTGGATGTCTGACGGCATACCACCCGCGAGTCGGCACCACAACAAATTGTGGTGTTTTGTATATTAATTTTCTTGTAAATACTTAATCAAATCAGTTAGGGTTTTCCATGAAATTAGAATTCTAGGAGAACTTTCACTTAGAATGAATCCAGACAAATTAATAAATCAAGATACACATCTAGGATTCACATTGAAATTAGATTCTAGGATGCATGTCACTTAGTTCGCACATTAACATAGAGTTGAATGAGCCATTTAAAATAAATTTAAAAGAGTTAGCTTTTGGAATCGAAGACCGATTATCGGACAAGAATGGTGCATGTGGTGGATAACTCCCCATACCTTCCATTCTCGTAACCAGGTAGCAAGTCTAGATTTCTGGTTAATTATGGGTCCTAGATCCCACATCTAGGTGGCGACTCTGTCAGTCTCTTTCGTGTGGAATTCGGATTGCCTTAGTGATCCCAAGTCCACAGGAAAGACGAATTCAAATCAATATTAAAATGCACACGCCAATCGCGTGGGAACGAGAGACCAAAGGAGAGCGCGCGGCAGATCGCGCCCCACGCCCCTCTCGCGGGATCGTGTCCCACAGAGGGGCACATTCTTTCGAGAGTTCCTTGGTAGAGCTCTCCATTCACGTGGATGACCCAGTAAGACTTAGCACGTGGGGGCACGTTCCCCGCCTCTCTTGGATCGGGGTCCACAGTAGTGCAGCTTGGGATCTTTATCCCAAATCCAGCCAAACTTTTGTAAATAGTATTTTAAATCTTTTTTTGAATAAACAACTTTAAAATCTTGTTTTCAAAAAGCTCTTCCTCTAGAGTTAGGAGTTTTAGAGTCAGGAGTTTGTCCTTGATTTGTTGTATGCTTGTTGTGCGTTTGCTTTAGAGTTAGGAGCTTGTCCTAGCTAGGAGTGCCTCCATCCGGGCAGTTGGCGATTCACATCGCCGACTGATGACTAGGTCTAGGATGCGTTAGTGATCCCATTGTTTCCTTAGGACACACAGCCTGGTTACACATAAGTTATAGGAACCACCTGCATTAGTTTAGGGCTAACCTGCGCTTAGTTAGGGCATATAAGGTGTCTTAAAATCCACAATCCACTGGGATTTAAATAATTGCATAAGAAGCTTTAATAACTAGTCCGGTCTTTTAGGTTGGGTCTAGGATAGAGGTCTAGATGTCTTAGGCATCATAGCTTAGAATAGGTGCAAAGAACTACGTTGCCTTGATTCTCGTGGAGGTGGGGATACGTAGGCTTTTTTGGATGAACATCAGATCATCTAAAGACTCGGGCTTAAGCATTAAAGTCTTAGGGTCTGTTGTTAGCACTTTAGGGCTTGTGTTTGTATATTGATGATGGTTTTTGCATAGGATCATGATAGCGTGTGTTCATTTCTTTGCTTTCTCACATGCTTATTCCTTTATCTGCCTGTATTTTTGTTTATTCTTTATTTCGTTTACTGTATCTTAATCCATTTCGTGATTAACTGCTAGTTTTAGATTTCTCATCCTGTGCAAACCTTATACCTTTAGCTGTAGCATGCATGTGTTTACCTATCAGAATTTAGACACCTATTAGGCATGACACTCATAACCTAGCAATGCTTAGGCGATACACTTCTTTTATTTATTTTGTATGTGCTTATTATCCCCGGGTCATGCATGTTTAGGTAGACATTTTCCTCGGGGATATTCGTTCCAATTTCACATGATTTTCACCCAAAACTCTTCAAAGTTAATAAATAAATGGCATAAGAGACCAAGTGTTCGCACTCGGGCGAATTGGGGGTGCTCTTCGGACCTTCTCCATTCGTCACCAGGCACGAGCCCATATATATTTCTGGTTATCCATTGCACACAGAGCATTTGTTTTTGGTTCCATGGCGTATCCATGGATGGCGACTCTGAGTTATTTCAGGTACGTCTTGGTTTGAGGATTTATCTTTGGATCAAGATGGATCTCTCTCATTCATTTTGTATCGCCACTCATGCTATAAAGTGAGGGTGACATCCGTTTCAAGAGTTCCTTGGTAGAGCTCTCCTTCACGTTGTGGAGATCTTTGAGAATTGCAGGGGGATCTCGCGTCCCTCGGCACTGATTCTCTCAGATCGGGGTCCACATTCACAATTTTAGAAAAATGTCTGAAACAATGGTTTCTCTTCTTTTACACTTTGATGGGGATTTGAAAGATGATGTTTCTTGAGAATATGTCAGGGGGAAGAAGACATTATTATCGGTCAGCCATGGAATTAATTTCGACAAATTTGAAGCTACAATCCAAAGAAGAATTGGTGTCACAAAAAGGCAGGTTTTCACTATCGATAAAATGTTGATATGTTGTCGATCCATATATAGTCACTTTAATTAACGTCGATGACGATGATGTCATCCAAACAATGTTGAGGATGTTTGACAGATACATGTTCAATTTTGTGACGATATACATAACGAAGAGCATAATTGACAATGGTATTAATTCTTTGAATTAGTTAATGCTTCCCCCAAATAATATTTGTACTAGTAGACCCTCTCTTAATCGTAGCATTTCTTCTATTTCGATTCCGTCCCAAAAACGTTACGTTCTGAAGTGGACTTGCAAAAAGACTACGAAAGTGAATTTGATGGGAGATATATAAGTGAAGAGATGGGAGGTGCTCCAGCAAAATCCAGCGTAAGGTATTGTAGTTATTTCGCAATCTTTCAAGACTTCCATATTTCAATTTATAAATTAATCTTATGGATTGAAACTGATTATATATTGCCGAACTATGCAGGTCTCAAATTGACTTAAATGAAACATTGGCAATTGGTTTGCATGCCAACCATGTTACTGTAGGTATCGATGACTTCCAAAATGTGGGAGATGTTGAAGTGGACTTCAGTAATATTTTTGAAGATGGTTTCTGTGTGAGGGGTTTAGATTTAGAAGAAGAAATAAATGATGATGATAATGATGATAGTAGTGATGATGATTACGATGATGATGAGGAGGAAGAGGAGGAGGATGACGATCATGGAAAGATCGGTGTTAGTCCATGCGCTCAGCCTATCAGTGCAGATTCTCCTATCAGAGGGGGTTCTTGATCGGTTCCGACCGGAGAACGAAGATAGTTGGGGGTGGTTTTTTATGTTGCTGAGGTAGTACGTATTGGCAGCGGAGATGAACGTATTCACCATATGATCCGATCGACAGAAGGGGTTGTTGCACAGTGCCTAATATATTTCTCAATTCTCATCATAGTTATTGCATGCGTCACCTCACCGCCAATTTGCTATCCGAGTTCAAAGATGTTCTACTCGAGAGATTATTTTGGAAAGCCGCACGAACTTTGAGAGAGTGTGTTCAGAGAAACAATGGAGAAGATTAAGGTGAGGAATGAACGTGCACACAAGTGATAAGTGACATTGCGAAGGAACACTGGGCTAGGATGCAAGAAGATTGCCGATTGCATCATTGGTAGAGCACACTAGACATCAAACTACTAACTTCATTCAAAAGCGTCAGAAATTGAGTCGTAGTTTGCAAACTAAGTTGACTCATTACGCAGAAGAACGTATGACAATAGCGGGGGAAGAGAGCCGCCAGTTTACAGTTTATCGGGTTGGGGTTCATGAATATGAAGTACAGTCCCTTGAACATACAGATGCCGTAAACTTGCAACTTCGCACGTTCAGTTATCGTGCATTCCAAACATTTGGACTCCCGTGCGGACATGCCATGGGTGAATTGAAAGGTGGATTACATTACAAATGCACAAGATGTCGACAACTTGGCCACAATAGAAGAATTTGCAAAGAACTACCCGTGGTAAGACAATAAGTTGACCAAACTGCTATTGGGCCTTCTGCACCCATACTCAGTAGGTCAGGCGTACCTTGCCAAGCTTCCTTCTTCGTGTAAGGGTGTAATTGAGTTTTTTGAATGTACTCAGATATTGTGATGACTTCTTTTTGATATTTTGTAAAGAATGGTTGTCATTGGAACATAAAACTCAGTAGGTCGAGCGTACCTACTGAGTTTTATGTTCCAATGACAACCATTCTTGCCAAGCTCTATTTAGTTGTTGCTCTCTTGCATGTACACCCTGAAAAGGGACTTCTCAACAGTAGGAATTGGGTTACCAGCACACACAATTGGATTATCAACCCATTCTGTAGGTTGATAAAGCTATTGGATGTTGGAATTCAGGTTATCAACTCCTTCAAAATAGGTCATCAACCAATCAGAAGTGAGGTTACCAACACACAGAATGGGATCATCAACCCATTCTCTTGGTTGACAAAGCTACTAGATGTTGGAATTCAGGTTATCAACTCCTTCAAAATAGGTTATCAACCATTCAGAAATAGGGTTACCAGTATACAAAATGGGATCATCAACCCATTCACTAGGTTGATAAAGCTACTGGAATTCAAAATCTAGGTTATCCACTCCTTGAAAACGGGGTTACCAATATTCGGAAATGCGTTACCAACGCACAATTTGGATTACCAACTCATACCTGGGTTGATAAAGTCACTGGAATTCACAATTCGGGTTATCGACGCCCTCAAAATTGGGTTACCAACATTCGGTAGTGGGTTATCGACACACAAATTGGGTCATCAATCCAATCCCTGTGTTGATAAAAGTACTGGAATTTACAAACCGGGTTATCGACTTCTAATTTTTTGGGTTACTAACCCATTCAGTGGGTATTAAAGCTACTGGAATGAGTGATTCTGGGTTATCGGCTACTTCAAAACAAGGTTACCAACATTTGGAAGTGGGTCACCGACTAATAAAATGGGTTATCAACCAATTTCCAGTGTTGATAAAGCTACTGGAATTTGGCAACCGTCTTATCAACCTCCCACCTTATGGGGTGACTGACAATGCAGAGTGGGTTATCAACCTAAAAATTGGGTTACCAACAAATTACCTGCGTAAATAAAGTTATTGGAATTGGAAATTAGGCTTACCAACCTTCCAATTTTTTGGGTGATTGACATTATAAAGTGGGTTATCAACCTAATAAATGGGTCACCAACCATTTTATTAAGTAGATAAAGTGGGTTATCAACCCATAAAATGGGGCCACCAACCATATAAATTTACAAGTTCCTAAGCCATTCACAAACAAGTTTCCCTGTTCAACTTGAAACACAAACACAAACACACTTGTCTAAAATCTGTTTAAATTTACAAGTTCTCCACCCATTCAGGAACAAGTTCCTCTGTTCAAATTGAAACACAAACACAAACAGACACCATAAAACCTGTTTAAATTTACAAGTTTTCCAACATTCACAAACAAGTTCCCTTGTTCAAATCGAAACACAAACACAAACACACTTTCATAAAACCTGTTTAAATTTACAAGTTCTCCACCCATTCAGAAACAAGTTCCTCTGTTCAAATTGAAACACAAACACAAACATACACCATAAAACCAGTTTAAAATTTACAAGTTCCCCAGCCATTCACAAACAAGTTCCCCTGCCATTCACAAACAAGTTGCCCCATTCACAAATAAGTTCTCCTGCCATTTAAAAAATGCATACATGTCCCCTCCCATAGTTTCTACCAATCTCCATGAAAAAACACAGTTTTTACCATGATCATCAAAACCTGTAACTTAAAATGAACAATAAAAGGTTTCCATATCACACTCTTCATAACACTGAATGGGGGGTTCAAACAAAACACTCTACATGGGGGTTATTATAGCTACCTAGATGGGCTTCTCAACACTGCAAATATGTGGCTTATCAACTACTTAGATGGGGTTTTCAACACTGGAAATGGGGGATTATCAACCTCAACAGGAGGTTCTCAACACTGGAAATGGGGGGATTATGAACTACATAGAGGGGATTCTCAACACTGGAAAAGGGAGATTAGCAATTTCAAAGGGGGTTGTCAACTATGAAAATGGGGTTATCAACAATGGAAGTGGGGGATTATCACTCTCAAAAGGGGGTTCTCAACACTGAAAATGGGAGATTATCAAAAAGGGGTTCTCCACATTGAAAATGAAACAGTAGATGCCAACGTTTTCTCATCAAAGCCAACTTACTAGGGAAAAAATAAAAATGAAATCCTATATGTGTAAAGGCTTCCCAATAGTGAAAATAAAACCCTAAACCACAAAGGTAACTTAATAGAAGGAAAATAAAAGTTAAAAAAAAAAACGAAACATGATACCCTACCATACCTGAGACAATGGGGAAGACACCGGAAAAAATGACACCCTCGCCGGAGTACGGTCCACTACGAAGAAGAGAGGTTCAGATTAGTGTAAGAAACCGCCCCACGCCAGAGAAAATGGGTTGATCTTCATGCCGGTCACCACCTCACACCGGAGAAGATGGGTTGCAGGTGGTTTAAAATGAAAAAGGAGAGAGAAAAAGTGAAAAAAAGCTTCCAAACAGTTAAAAACGATGAGAAGTTAAAACGATGGGTTTTTTCTTCCTGAGGGGTATTTAGGTAAAATGCCACGTACGTAAAATGTGTTTTGACCTCCGTTCACAAGCTTTCAAAAGGGTGTCATCCATCCACTATTTTGTCATTTTTGTGTCACTAATTGACAATTTTCTCTTTTTAAAAAAAGTACTCTATGGACAACACTATAGGATGATCCAAACTTTCCATGGGATGGGCCACAACGTAAATAGGTTGTTCCCAAAAAAATAATTTCAATTGGATGATCCTAGCCCTTCGATCTATAGAGGTTTTCATAATATGCAGTTTCTCTATCGATCGGAGGGCTAGGATCATCCTATAGAAATGATTTTTTAGGCACAACCTGTGGCCCATCACATGGACGGTTTGTATCATCCTATAGTGTGGTCCCCTACGGTAGTACTTTTTGAAACATAAGGGACCATAAGGGCTCACACCATATAAATTCTCTTGAATGTATGAGGTAGATGTGAATGGAAATAAGATATATTAAATGGTGAACGGTGCAGCACAAAACAACAGTAGGGCCCACATTGTTTGGGTGATCAAACTGTTCATTTGTTGGGCCCTAACGTAGATAGGCTGTGCCCAGAAAATTTTCTCCATTGGATTATCCAAACCTCCAATTTGCAGAGGTTTAAAATTGACCGCACAGAACAGAAACCACCAAAGATCAAAGGGTTAGGATCATCCTATGAAGAAGTTTCTCCGGGCACACCTAATCTACGTGAGGGTAAAACAATTGAATGGTTAGGATGACCTAAACAATGTGGGCTCCACTGGTGGTTGCACGTCCACCATATAAATTCCCATTTCTTTACACCTTTTCCTCTTGATTTGAGAGGAAGGGCCGTAAAAAGAGTCACAAAATCTATAAATATTTTTGAGTTTCAAAATTTTCCAGAAAAATCATGCAATCGAAACAAGGCCTAATTGAATAAATCAAATAGGATTGGCCATTCAGTTTCAATACTGTATTGGGTCCTACCTAATGGACGGTTCAGATCATACAGAGTGTGTCCCACTCAAAATCAGGTCATACAATTTTGAATAGCGTTTCGAGGAATCGAGGTTAACTCGATAAAACGAAATTTTTTTGAGCGCGAGACGCTTCCGGCGCAAATTAGCGAAGCCTCTTTTATTTTGGGCAATAATGTTTTCGCCCGCACTGTAGGATTATACGCCCCCCTATGTAACGTAACTTGTGGGCAGACTTGAGCGCATTTTGATGTCAGATCATGAGGGGCGAATAATCCTACAGTAGGGGCGAAGAAATCATCTCCCCTTTCCTCTCATTTCATTACGCAAGTGGTTTTATATGAAACCTAAGCCTGCATTTTCTTGTCCTACAAGCGAAGCAAAAACCCCCCAAAACCCTTTCTTCCTCTCGCCATCCATGAATTCCAGAAGGTTCGTCTCTCATCTCGCTCCATATCTTCTTTTTAATTCCAAAAACTCTATTGGATTCGCATTTTACTGTTCGAATTTCGTGTTCATCTTCTGATAATTCAAGATCCGTGCGAGGGTTACGTTTTTTTATAGTTTGAATCCCTTGTTTCTTTTGAAATCGATGCGATTTTTTGCGAAGATCTGGTATTTGAAATGTATTTCGGTTATGTTTTGATGCCGGATTCGTAATTTATTGTGGATTTAGCAGATTTAGCAGATCACCTCTTTTATCCTCTCTAGAAACCCTAATTTTTAGCAACGGATTCGTAATTTATTGTGGATTTAGCAGAGTACCTCTTTTTTCCTCTCGAGAATCACTAATTTCATCTATAAATTCGTAATTTATTATGGATTTAGCAGATTTAGCAGAGTACCTCTTTTTTCCTCTCTAGAAAACCCTAATTTCATCCATGAATTCGTATTTCAATGTGGATTTAACAGATTTAGCAGAGTACCTCTATTTTCCTCTCGTGAAACCCTAATTTTCATCCACGAATTCGTAATTTATTGTGGATTTAGCAGAGTTAGCAGAGTAACTCTTTTTTCCTCTCGAGAAACCCTAATTTTCATCCACGATTAAGTGGAATCTCTTCTTCTTCTTCTTCTTTTTTTTTTTCATTCCCTTGAAATCTTGATGACATTGTCGGATCTCATGTTCATGATTAATAACATCTGATAATTGTTAATTTTATCTTAGTCGCAGATAAAAGGTTTGAATTTTAGGTGTAGATATTCTTCCATTCAAGGCAGTGCGACTGTTTTTCTTTTGCCATATGGTGCTTACTTTTTTGCTCTGTATAGATTGTTCAATGCTGGCAGAATTTGGTTTGATGTCATAAATATTTATTTGGTACTTTTTCTATTTTATTATAGAAACATATTGTGGTTGTTTTTTTTCAAGTTAAACTTCGGTTCCTAATTTTCTTTAGTGTTTTAGGTAAATTTGCGTAAGGTATGTGGTTGCCTTGCTGTTGTACGATATGATTTCAAGAAAGAATGACTAAAACACAGGTTCTGTTTTAGCATTTTATCTTTCTTGCTTGACGGTCTCCATCATTCAGTCCCTTTTCTTTATTAAAACTGGTTTTGGGTGAGAACCAGGATGGTTGCTTAAAATCCAATGTCTTTCTTATTTTGTGAAAACACAGATTCTGAGGAATGAGAAAAGTGTTATTATTAGTTCTTATTTTCACAAGTTCAAGGCATTTAGGCATCCACAGGAGAAATAATACTAATGGGGGACCATCCACAACAAGAAGGCATCCAAGATTCAAAGTGGCCCTTTTTTACTTTTATTTTATCTTGTGTACTTTTATTTTATTGTTTCTCCTTAACCTTATAATTAAAAGAGAGCACCCAAGTAGTTATACCCATCTCTCCTTTTCTCTTGCCATGAGTTACCCAAGTAGGTATACTCATCTCTCCTTCTCTCATGTCATATATCACCCAAGTAGTTATTCTCATCTCTCCCTCTTGCCATGTGCCACTCAGGTGTTTATACCCAATTCCCCCCTTTTCTTAAAATGGGTTCTTTGTACATTATTTTGGCAGTAAAAATGGACAATTCAGGAATTAATATTATTTTCTTGAGTTGGTGTGAAACCTTCTCTTTAGGTGTGAAGCCTTCGAAATCCAAGTGCGAAGCTTAGAACTTTCTGTGATTCCAGGTAATTATTTACCATCTACTTCCTCCTCTATCCTTTTCTCCTCTCCCCCTCCAACTTCATTTTTTTATTTCTTTATGCATACCTTCTATTGATGTGCACCCCATCTCTCTCTCAACCATTCAACCAACTTGTAGATCCAATCCATTGAATGCCAAGGCCATCTCCTTTCCGTCTCAACCCTTTGTGCATCCCTTTCCTTGAAACGTCCTAGATCAAGTACTTAACGAAAAGTGGGTTTTCAATCTCCTCAAATGAAACAGATAGTGAAGCTTAAAGGCCTAACCTAAATTTTCTTGTTTTCTTCTCATCTCCTCTATGGGCTGAGAATAGGAAATTCAAGATGTAGAAGAAACAAGAAATCACTAGACAAATGTTTAAATAAACTTGGACCTGGATGAGATTTCTGCTAGAGTAAAAAGGAGTCGACTCGAGCAAGCCAATGATTTACATGATCAATTTTTCTTTAAATCGGGCGAGTAAAAGCAGTTTTTGGTTGACGTGGTAGCACAAAACTCGGACTAGGACTAAATCTCAACCAAGCAAAAAAAGGACTCGACTCGGGGAGTTTTTAAGCAATGCATTAGAAGGCTTTCCTGGGTTCTGAATTTTACTACGGCTTAGTGGGCAGAGCATAAAAAACTGTCTGTTTCTTTTTATATATTTTCTCCTTTTCTAGGGCTGCAATGGTGACATAGAGGGTTTCTGTGTTCATCACTAGCGTTTTGTGACATCTTAAATGAGATTTGTGCGCGTGCCCTTCAACTCCATTTCTCATGCCTCAGATTCATTCTTTTCCTTGGCCGGCAGGAATTCCATCTCCAGTTCTGCTTCATTTCTCTAGCTCTGAACGCAAGTTGCGCAAGTATAATATGTAATCATGCTACATATTAACATTGGTCAATTGAACACTTCAGCAATATTTAATGAGACATTTTCTGGTCTAGACACTTTCTATTTTTGGTGCTTCTGATTTTAATCCAGTATATGTGTTTACTCCATCCAACTGCTGTGGTTTTTGGCATATGGTCCATCAACAATGGGCCTTTCCAAATAAATGTTCCAGCGATCACATACATATGCTATGTGTGCCAGATTAAGATTCGCTAGCCCCAAATTAAGACTCACCAAAAATTTTTTTATTATTAAGACTCACTAATGCCAAAAGAAAAATACCAGCACCAAATATGGGAAAAAAAATGCTAGCACCAAATACTTCCCATATTATATGTATGTATGTACATCTAGTATGCATATGACCAACAATTATCTACTTTTGAGCGACAAATTAAACATGGAACATATGTTTCTCACATTTTACAAAGTAATTCTGTTGCTTTCCTCAGACTTGGTCAAGGCTGAGTTATTTGAGTGCTGGACATTTTCTGGATTTTGAGCAACAGTCTCGCAAGGTCAAGTGTTGGAGAAACTGTAGCCTTAAACTTCTATTGATCATGCCCGCTGAGTCTTCTTTTCTCTAAACTGATTTGACAAGGCTACGTTTCAGAACCATATCGATAGTTCTGATTATCCTTGATATAAATGTTTTTTTCACTTTGCTTTTATAAATCTGTGTAATAATTAACACTGAATCTTTTAGACTCCCATAAAGAGCAATGATGGCATGGTTTGGCATTGCTATCCAAAATTTCATTTCTAATAGGGAAGTGCTGACTAATAGAATCTTGCATGGTAGCCTTTAGTATAGTTCTCTTTCCTGCCAGACAAATGACATTTTGAAGGTTGTCAATCTGTTAATGAGTTATATTTGTTTTATTGTGCTTACACGAATTTAATCTTTGTTTTTGAATCCGCTAAACTCAGGATAATTAATTATGACATCTGATACATTGTGGATGAGGAGTGTTTGATATACCAATTTCTCACTTGTCATGTTAATTATTTTGTTTGGCTTGATTTATTTTCTCATCCAACTATGTGCTGTTCCAGAAGTTCCTGTTTATTTCATCAGATTTTGTGTTTACTGTTAAAAGAATCAAACATTCCTTGTCATATTGGAGTCTCCTCCTAATTTGGTCACTTATGTTGATATCTCTTTATGTGCAGAGATTACCGTGGCAATAGAGCTGCTCTGTTTGATGGCATTGAAGAGGGTGGGATCAGAGCTTCTTCATCCTACGCCTCCCATGAGATTGATGAACATGAGAATGACAGGGCTCTTGATGGATTGGAAGATAGAGTCAATATACTTAAGAGGGTAAATTTTTTCTTTGCTACTAACTGTCTATTTGCAACCTCTGTAGGCCCTGTGCTGTTCATGCTAGTAAAATTTCACACACACACACACACACACACACACACACATTTGTATAAAATAAATTTCCCCTGCTGGTTTTTTTGTTGGTAGGTAAGCTAGGATCAAACCCGCAACCTCAAGGTTTGAAACCGCTTCTCAACCATTGAGCTACAGGCCCATCCCCCTGCATGCTGGTTTTTACTGCACGTGAACTTTTAATATCTGTTTTATTAGTTTTTGGATGTTGGGGGTGTTTGGGGTATTCATTACAAACTGGCTCGCACCTTGCAGTAATAGGGTAATAAAGAAGTCAATGTTACAGATTTTTCACTTGCACACTTATTGTTTTAATACTTGGTCTTTTATATGATAACTTTTCATTATGATGATATATCACTAAATTTCATTTTGGTGTTCCAACGTTAGATGTCTTAAACAACCAGGAATCAGGAAAATTGTACTATTGATTTCCGCCGGGATCTTTATCCTTCAAGGTTTACAAGGTCATAATAGGTCGCCTCTGGTCTCAAATATATTCTTTGGTGGAGTACCCCACAGATTGTGCAGATGAGGTTAGGAAGTTCAAAATAAATAAATAAATAATGGATTTGAATTACTCCCCATTTGTTGGAAAAATGATTAATTTTAGTTTGGTTTTTTGTGTCATTATGAAGCTAACCATTTTTAATTACAAAATACCCTTAATTTAGTTTCCTATATACGCTTATTTAAAAACCCAAAAATAAGTCTGTTCGTTCAATCTCTCCATGTTCAATGAAAAGACAAGAAAGATGAGTTCTCCGGCATTCAAACTACAATCTGCAGTCATCAAGAAAAGACAACTGTGATCTTAAGTTTTCCAGGGAAGAGATCCATCCAATAATACATTAATGAATGCCTCTCCAAGAAAATGTGGGAAATTTCCTATCAATATGCATGCATTCGTGCCTAGCTTGAACGTTGCCACCTCACTCAAATTTTTGGAAGCATATGCATTAGTGCTACCCTGTATTCGTAACTGATCTTAAACAGAACCCATATACATGATTTCTGTGTTTATATGATTCGGCACAGTAGTCGAGCCCCTGGTAATGGGGTTGGCTATATACACTATTACTGCACAAGTCATCACATGCATACAACAAGACATTGCGAGTCACCGTGGCAAAAAATTGTGTCCTCCTCAGCTTTAAACCATTGCAAATCATCTATTTTGACCCTTGCAAGCTCACAAACCTCTACCTTTCTCTTATCTTCCTTATAGATCTTGCCGATTTCCTTTCCCTTTCCTTCCCCCTTTTATATCATTTATAGGTGTGAAGTTCTAAACCTTTGGTTGGGGATTCGGGTTCTATTCCCCGGGGCTTCTTTTGATTTGGGGGTGGTTTCTTTTGGTGTTCTTGGGGCTTCTGCTTCCGATGTTGTATTGAAAACCCCTTTGCTGGATCCAGTGGGGTTTCCTTTTTATTTTCCTGAACAGGTGAACTTTATTAGTCAAGAAAAAACCAATCTAGCTGAAGCTGGCAGAGGCATGGGAAGAAAATGGAAAACAAAAGTAATCACAACATCAATTCTGAGCCAAAATTAGCCAACATGCGGAAGTGTTTCCTTTCGTGTGAATACAAGAGAATAGACACTCGATGCTCCTCATTATACCAAACGTCTCTTTGAAGACCCAGTCTCCTTATCTTTCTAAATACTCTATTTATATATCAAGTTTCTTGGTGGGTTTGGTTTGTATCTCAGAAAGCCAAACTCTTAGGCATCATTGCAGTCTTGATACTTTTACAGCCAGCGCCCAGCCCACATTTGCTTCTATTAGTTGTCTGTTCATTTCCATATTATTAATTTCTTTTTTTTGAAAGATGACGTATTTTCATTGATACTATGAAAGGGTACGTTAGGGACTAGGAGTCCCTACTGGCATTACATGGTATTCAAGTAAAGCTGGCCAGGGCATACCCTGAACCATAAGGACGGAACAAAAACAACGAAAATCTGGGTCCTTTCTTCCTGCACCATGCCATGTGCGGCTCTTACTCTACAATCAATCCAAAAATAAGCTTTCCCCGACCATGCCCAACCATCTGCCCTGCGCTACGATCATTCCAACCTACATCTATCGTCCTTCTCAAACAACCTCAAGAAACCCCAACACAGTTTTTTTGGGGGGGGGGTTGAGAGGAGGGGAAATCCTTCCAGGTTCCGACTCAACCACTCTTTTCTTGGGCCGATCAGACGGGCGATGTCTTTTAGTTCGACTTGCTCCTTCATTCCCGAGACTAAACTTTCCTAGGGCCCTCTCCCGAAACTGGTCCCAATTATCCGACGAAGAAACTTCCGTTTCCTCGTAGCATTTCGATTTGAGGATGGGGCTTTGATGATCATTCCATTAGGGGAAGACCCTTTTGTGTGTTTTTTCAGGATACCCAGAGCTCGTTTCACTTTATCCTCTAGTGTCGATGTAGCATGGGTCAATAATTTCGGTTTGCGGCGTCTCGATTTGTTTTTCCAAGATTGTTCCACTTGTCCGTTGGATGATCCTCTAAGGGGTGGAACCGACTGGTTAGGTAAAAAGCTATCCATATCCTCCCTTTGAGTTTTACCAGCAACAAATACTTTTTCTGCACCTGCCAGCCATGTCTTGGGAGTTCCGCCCAAAGTTTAGGGTTTGGGATTTAAACTCGTCCTGTGGGACCCCCAAGGATTACCAGGATCCGAATGGACTGATCGATGAAGTGTAGGGGGCCAATTGTCAAAATGATCAACGGATTTCCCACCGTCATCCACCCTGTCATCATGGATGACAAAGGAACGGCCAGGATCCGTCGCGCGCCTCTGCAGAGAATTGGGCCGACTTATGTTAGAGCTGGCCAATGACAACCCCGAAATCGACGCCCGTGGCGCCGGGAGCCTTGCCGCTCTAAGGGATGCTTCCCTAATATTTTTTGCAGAAATCGGAGACGTCATACTCTCCAATGCCGAAGGATCATGAATTTCAATGCCTATTTTGAATCTACTATTTTGTACCTGAAGAGGACAAAGGGCTTGGATAGCTGCCATTCTGTTGTGTATATTTTTGCTGATACATAGCTCATACATTCACCATGATCTCCTTCCATCTTTACTTCCAGAATAGGTCCAAAAATTCTCCCCAAAGCTTCCACGGTCGACGTTGCCCACGCGTGAAGAGGAATCCCAAAAAATTTAACCTAAAATGCCTTTGCCCCTTGTTGGTATTCTAGATTCCACGCGGATAGAGAGAGGAGGTAATTGCCATAGGCCTTCCCCCCCATCTTCAGAATTCTCGAAGCCGACTCCACATTTTCAAACATGAAAAGCACCTCATTCTTTGCAAGAATGTTGGGCATGGCAAGGGTAGGAATGTCCCAGAACCATCTTGCCCATTTCCACAGATCATCTAGGTTCCAATCTTGCATTTTTATCCTTCCAATTAAACAAGCATTTAGAATTTGTGTACGCTCGTCCACTTCCTTTCCATATATACAGAAATGACCGGAAATCCTTCCTCAAAGCTGGTTGCGGTCTCCCCTGAATCAGACCAGCCCCAATCTCATCCATGGATGGTTTCTTCGGGGTCTGCAGGAGTGATGACGAAGAGGGCGTTGGTGCTACTGCCGGACACCACCTGCAATATTTTCGCCATCTAAAATTATGGTAACCACATTTATCACAAATCCAATCCCCTGGCAATATCCTTGAAGGTCTCCGAAGCACGGGTACTCTCCCGGGGGTCCGTACCCGTACCCCACACGTATGGGGTGCGGGTACGCCACACGTATGGGGTGCGGGTACGCCCCGGGTGCGCACCCCTCTTTTTAAAAAAAAAAAAACCAAAATTTTCTGTTGTGGGTGCGTGTCGGGTGCGTCGTGGGTGCGCACCCACGCGTGCCCGACACGTTTGGGTGAGTTTTAAAATAAAAAGGGGGGTGTTTGAATTAAAAAGGCGGGTTTTGAATTAAACAGGGGGGCTGGCTTTATAACATATTGGGGGGGGGGGGTTGTTTTGAAAACAAATAAAAGGAAAAAAAACGATCGATTTTCTGAAATACCCAAATCCTCTCTTCCTCTCTCAAAACCCTACCTAACCCATCTTCTCCGGTGATCCGACGAGGTCTCTCCACTCCGGCGAATCCCTCCCCTCCGACGGCCATTAAAGGTAACCCTCTCTCTCTCTGATTCTCTCTCTCTCTCTGTGTGATTCTCTCTCTCTCTCTCCCCGTGCTCTCTCTCTCCTCTCTCTCTCAGCCTCTATCTCTCTCTCTCTCTGTTACTCTCTCTCTCTCTGTGATTCTCTCTCTCTCTCCCCGTGCTCTCTCTCTCTCTCCTCTCTCTCTCTGTGATTCTCTCTCTCTCTCTCCCCGTGCTCTCTCTCTCTCCTCTCTCTCTCTCTGTTACTCTCTCTCTCTGTTTCCCTCTCTCTCTGTGCCTCTATCTCTCTCTCTCTCTCTCTCTCTCAGCCTCTCAGCCTCTCTCCTCTCTGTGTTTCTCTCTCTCCCTCTGTATCTCTTTCTCTCTCTGTTTTTTTTTTTGGATTTTGTCAATCGATTTTGAGTCCAAAACAGATTATTGAGTCCAAAAATCTGCTTTGGATTCACAATCTGTTCTCAAAATCCAAAAGTCAAAACAAACAGGGCCCAATAATCATTAATCTGTTTTGGATTTTGAGAACATTTTTTGGATTTTGTCAATCGATTTTGAGCCCAAAACAGATTATTGGGCCCTGTTTGTTTTGGATTTTGAGAACATTTTTTGGATTTTGTCAATCGATTTTGAGTCCAAAACAGATTAATGATTATTGGGCCCTGTTTGTTTTGACTTTTGGATTTTGAGAACAGATTGTGAATCCAAAGACAGATTTTTGGACTCACAATCTGTTGAATCTAATTTTGAGTCCAAGAATCAGCTTCGGACTCACAATCTGTTCTCAAAATCCAAATCTGATTTTTGGGTGCAATACATGTTGGCTGTTGAGAGTCCTAAACTGAGTTTTGGGTGCAATACCTGTTGGCTGTTGAGAGTTCAAAACTTATTTTTGGGTGCAAATACCTGTTGTCTGTTACTCTGTTGAGACTTGAGAGTCCAAAATTGATTTTTGGATGCAATACGCCAATACCTGAGTGTTGAGACTTGAGACTTGAGAGTCTAAAATTGCTTCATTATAAATTTATAATTGCATTGCATTGGATTGCCATTTGCCATTTGCTATTTGCCATTTGCCATTTGCCATTTGCCACTTGCCTTTTGAATTTATATGGGTATGTTTGGTTGTGTATACAATTGTTTAATTTACATGGGTATGTTTGGTTGTGTATACAAATTTACAATTGGTGTTGCCTTGTAAGTTGTAACCTTGTTTGTTTCAATTTGTGTAATTGAGAATTAGAGTCCCTTGTTTTTTTGGGTTGCAACGTTGCGTACTAAAATTGTTTTTGTTGTTTAATAGATTTTAGAATGTCTTCATCCGGTGCTAGTAGCGCCGCCCAAGCCGCACATACGTCTTCTACTGATGAAGATTTGTCGAAGCCTTTATGGAAGCATGTCTCTAGATTTGATAAAGATCCTAAGGGTGGAGGGAATGTGAGGTGGCAATGCAATTTTTGCAGTAAGAGTTTCAGTAGCTCCTACACAAGGGTTAGGGCGCACTTGTTGAAGATAGCGGGACAAGGAATCGGACCATGTCCTAAAGTGAAAGCAAGTGATCTACTTGCAATGCAAAGGTTTGAGGAAGAATGCAAAGAGATTATGAAGCAAAATGCTTCCAAAAAAGTGCCATTGCCGCCATCGTCGAGTACTGGATCATTGGGTTGCACAAGTATGTTTGTGGCTCCAAGTTATGATTTGAAGAAGAGAAAGACAAGTGGAAATGTGAGTGCACTTGAAAAAGCTTTCAACATGGCGGCCCGTGATCAACTACATGCCGAGATTGCTAGGATGTTTTACTCCGGTGGCTTGCCCTTTCACCTAGCAAGAAACCCATACTATGTTAGTTCCTACACTTTTGCCGCCAACAATGCACTTTCGGGGTATTTGCCTCCGGGGTACAACTTGCTTAGGACAACTCTACTTCAAAGAGAGAGGGCGCTAATATTGATAGGTTGTTGCAACCTATTAGAGACACGTGGAGGGAGAAAGGCGTGAGCATTGTTAGTGATGGATGGAGCGACTCACAGAGGAGACCTCTCATTAACTTCATGGCGATATCGGAAGGTAGAGCTATGTTTCTTAAAGGCGATAGATTGTTCGGGGGAGACAAAAGACAAACATTTCATTGCTAACTTATTGAAGGAAGTCATTAATGAGGTTGGACATGATAAGGTTGTCCAGGTAGTTACCGATAATGCTCCAAATTGCAAGGCGGCCGGACAACTTATTGAAGCTCAATTTCCTTCCATATTTTGGACCCCATGTGTGGTGCACACACTCAATCTTGCTTTGAAGAACATTTGTGCGGCAAAGAATGTGGAAGTAAATCAAATTGCCTATGGAGAATGTAGTTGGATCTCGGATATTGCGGGAGATGTCATGCTAGTGAAGAATTTCATCATGAATCATTCGATGAGATTGGCCATATTCAACGACTTCAATAGTTTGAAGTTGCTTTCCGTTGCCGAGACTCGCTTTGCGAGTGTTATTGTGATGCTTAAGAGATTTAAACTCTTAAAGCAAGGTTTACAATCGATGGTGATTAGTGACAAATGGAATTGCTATCGAGATGATGATGTAGGAAAAGCAAAGTTTGTGAAAGAGAAGGTGTTGGATGACATTTGGTGGGATTCTATCGATTACATACTCTCTTTTACATCTCTTATGTATGACATGCTAAGAGAGTGTGACACGGATAAGCCTTGTCTTCATTTGGTTTATGATATGTGGGACACGATGATTGAGAAAGTGAAGACGGCAATCTATAGGAAGGAAGCAAAGAGAAAAGAAGAAGAGTCTAGCTTTTATGAAGTGGTGCAAGAAATTCTTTTTGATCGTTGGAACAAGAGCAACACTTCGCTTCATTGCTTGGCTAATTCATTGAATCCAAGGTTAAGTGACTTCAAATTTTATTTAGATTAATAGTTATGTTCATTGTGAACTTTATTTCTTACTTTTAACATGAAACTAAATTATTTTTTCTATTCTTGAAGGTATTACAGCGAAGAATGGCTTAGTGCCGGTTCAAATCGTGTTCCTCCACATAAGGATACAGAGATTTATGCAGAGAGGGTAAAGTGCCTCAAAAGCTACTTTCCCAATTCAGCAGATCGCACGAAGGCTAATGTGGAGTTTGCCCACTTCTTTATGAAGTCTGGATTATTCAATGACGTTGATTCCATCAATGACTGAGCTACTTTAGAGCCTCATGATTGGTGGGCTGTCCACGGTACGTGTGCTCCTATGCTTCAAAGCTTAGCTTTGAGGCTTCTTATGCAGCCTTCGTCTTCATCTTGTGCCGAGAGGAATTGGAGCACTTACTCCTTTGTGCATTCTTTGAGAAGGAACAAGATAACTCCACAACGGGCTCAGGACTTGGTTTTTGTTCATAGTAATCTTCGTCTTCTATCAAGACGATCTCCACAGTATGCACAGGGAGAGACGAGAATGTGGGACATAGGTGGAGATTCATTTGACTCTTTTGAGGATGTTGGGGTGCTTGAAGTTGCTAGCCTTTCACTCGATGAGCCGGATTTGGAAGCCGTTGTTTTTACCGATGATGTAGATGATGTTATTGGAGATGAGGCGACGGACATTGTATCTAATGAATGATTCGATCGTAACATCTTGTACTTAAAGTTGGAACTTATGAAATATGGAGTAATATTAGATTTTGCTATTTTGGTGATGTTAATTGTAATTTGATTGTTCTTTAATTGTTTTCAATTTTTATAAATATATAATAAAATAATAAAAAATATTATTATATTTAACGTTCAGGAACGTACCCGCACCCGGGTTTTTTGGAAAATCACGTACCCGTGTCGTGTCGTACCCGTACCCGTACCCGTACCCGTGCTTCTTAGTCTAACCCCATCCCCTGAAAGCCCTGTTAGGTGGAGCTTTAGACAATATTTAACTAGGCAGCTTCAGCTTTAGGCAATCTCAATCTCTGATTTTCTTCCTCTGATTTCTCTTGCAAATGAAGATGGACTAGGTTGGGAAATGGGTTTGATCTTGGAGGTGGAGGTTGCAAGGGAGGCAAGTGGAGGAGGTGGACGGATCTAGGGTTTTAATGGAAGGAAGAGGCTAGAAATGGGGTTTGGGAAAATGGGGGTAATGGCTGTAACAAAGAAGATGGGGGGGGGGGGGGGGGGGGGGGTGTCGAGAATAGAGGTGATGGAGAAAGGGGCCGGATCTAATGGAGTTGGTCGGATTCCGGCACTCTTGCCGGAATCAATCGACAAGGGTTTTACTATGAGTAGTCATTTGCTTGCATCACCTCCATCATAGAATAGGTGTTTTTGCTCGGTCCAGATTCTTATTCTTTTACTATTAATTTCTTATTCTTGATGTTTCTGATTTATGTCTCCAAGTCTTAGTCTAATCTCTCTTGGGTTTTATGATAATTCCACTTTGGTGCACAACCCATTTAGTTGAGTTGTTTCCAGTTGTTTCACTTTAACTGTTTTTTTTTTTTTTTTCATGGATAAGCTTTGAGAAACTAATAGTAAGTTTGGGATCCTGTTTATTTTCTTTAGTTCTGGTCGAAAGTAGTGTTCCATAAATTAGCTTGAAATAACTGATATCTGGGTCCTGATGTTTCATTTCACTACATGTAATCCGAGTATAATACATCCCCAAGTCTAATAATTTTAGGGTTAATATATCATGGCTTCTTTTATTCGGGCTTCTTTTGGATCTACCTTGCTGCAGAATTCTGGACCAAAATAGGATCTGCATCTTGTAATGGATGTAAACGGAGGAGAGGGCAGCCAAATGTGAATCTGCGAGACAGTCAAGGATGCATAAGCACAAGCATTTGGGTGAATTCCGACATGTGCAACCGGTCTGACACTGTTTCTGGCAATTCCTTATGAGATAGTAGAAGTGGGGAGGTGAGAAGGGGACAAAGGAAGGAGGGAGAAGAAAGAGAGGTGAGGAGATACCTTGCGGCCGAGGGGGGAGTTTTCCACGATTTTCAAGACTTCTAGGGCTTCCTCCTTTAGGTCTTTTACACAAAGTTGAGGGGTATTTTTAATGGATGATATGTTTGCTTAGACTTAAGCAATGATAGGCCTTAGGAAAAAAATGTAGAAGGTGGTGGGCCATGGGAAAAAAGGTATGGTGCACCATAAATGAGGTGGACATCCCCACATATACGCTAAATAAATGCCAATAATCCAAATAAAATGCCAATAAAAGAATAATATATGTCGAATAGTCTAAGAGGAAAAAAATAAATCTAATGGATGCTAAGATGACTAAATCACATCTGCTGTGCAGATGCTACTATAATATATTGATTGAGAGATGGATGTTCATAATTCCTATGGAGTTAATGATCTTTTCAATTTTAAGGAAATAAATGTAACACGTTTGGGAGATGTATGTACATCATGGACTAGAAACACAATAATAACCTTAACAACGAAAAAAAAAAACTTAACAACTAACAACAAATAAATGGAAACAGACATGTTTGGATGTTGCTTGGCTGCTTCATACTGGTTTTGTGGTTTATTGCATTGGGCGATGATGTGTTAGTGATGTGGCAGATGTTCAGCGGTCACATAGCAAGAATTTGCAGTAAATTCTCTAATGCTTCTACGAGACTACGACCACATAAGATTGGTGGGATTAACGCTGAATTATGATGTCATGGATTTGAATTTATAGATCAATATATAAATTCCAATAGTTGAGAAATGAGAGAACCATTACATGGATGGAGATAATAATCATCGGGGAAGACTCTGTAGTTGTGCAAGTAGAAGATGTGTGAAAAAATTATAGTTATGACCCTAGTTACCACCAATCCCCTATTTGGATCAAAAGCTTACTTCCACATAAGGCTGCTTCAGAAGCGGAATTTTTTTTTTCCAAATTTAGCGCAGAAGTGCATTTCCAATATGTGTCTTCCTAATTAAGAGTACACTTCCTGTTTTGGTGATCATTTTTACCTACAAGAGGTTTTCCGCTTTTGGTAATGCCAAATGAGTGTACTTAGAAATGATTATTCAATAATGTTTCAAATTAAACATAGACATTTTTTTCTTCAAAAAATTAACATTAAATCTAAATAATAAACACCAATCTTGTAAAACTACAAATCCCCAAGATTTGTAATTCTACTTCTAACCCTAACCTACTTTAACCCTTGTAATTATAAGCCTCTAAATCTATTAATCCATAAGACTTGTGATTCTAATAAATCATGAAGTCTTCTTTAATGTCATGTAACCCTAACTTACAGTAACTCTTCCTTCCTGACTTACTATTAGCCTATCTCTTTCTATACGCTTCTCATTCGCTTCCAATGAGGTTTATTACATGCTTAATTTTTACTTCCCAAGATTCTTCCCACACGTTTACTCTTTATTATTTGTTTGATCCGAAGGTTTACTCTTTAATTTTCCCATTGCTTCCTTGTTTTTTTTTTTAATCAAATCCATTGCTTCCTTGTCATTCTCCTTTTTAGACCCTCAATCCGCTTCCGCTTCCGCTTCATGGTTTGCTTCTCGTATTTGCTTCCCGCTTTGGCTTTCGCTGTTTGATTGGTTATGACAGTGCCACTACACAAATGCTACTGCCTTAAACTGGCAAATAAAGTGCACTATTAGAGGAATTCCAGAGTGGTGGTGCACTGAAATTTAATTTAATGAAAGAGTTTCTGCATTAACATTGTCCATACTGCAACTTTAGCTGGAGGTTCTTTACAATAGCCATTCACTGATTGATTGGTCACAGTGACAATAGTTTCAAGTATATTTATTCACTCGTACTGTATCTGTTCTAACTTCCGAATGCTAGTTCAGCTATTTGAACAAATCAATATAAAAAGGAAGTCAGTCCCCATTGGAAAAGATTTTCTTGCGTGCATATATTTGAAGAGAAACTAGGCCAGTTATATGGACTTGTCAATCTCCAGGATGTTTCCACAGTGCATTAATTATTTATCGTGTCTAAAATATGCAAAAAACATGTCAATTTGTTGCTAGGTTTCAAACCACTGGGGATGGGGGGATAGGGGACATATGATGGTAGAATGTAGATAGTGGTAAAGGAAGATATGGGAGTAGATAGATGTATGACTTGACTTCCAAAATCTAGGATATGGGTAGGATACTAGTATCACATAGCATGTGATATGTCATGATATATCTGTAGAAGAAAATTAGAAATTGTTCTTAGATTTAACATAGAAAAACTAGTTAATGATATATTGATTATAACATCCATATTAACCGGTTAGTCAAAATTTAATTTGCAAATATGCAATATTAATGAACAATAAACATGGTGTCTAATTTGACGTCGTCATATTTAATGCATGCCAGATAATTTGACAAAAAGGTATCCATGAAGTATTTGGAAGAATAAGGTATTGTATCATGTTGAAAGCAAATACACAATATTAATGGACAAGAAACTTGGGGGCTAATTTGACAGCAACATCATATTTAATGCATGCCAGATAATCTGACAAAAAAGTATGCATGAAGTATGTAGAAGAATATGTGTATTGTATCATTTTTTTTTTGAAAATTAAATATAGGAAAATGTTATCAGCATTACTGTATTTTGATGATCACACTCCTCACTTTATTAAAAGTACGGTATGGCCCTCACCATAGGATGATCCAAACAGTCAATTAGATCGGCCACAGCCTAAATAGGTTGTGCCCAAAAAATCATTTTCATAGGTTGATCCTAACCCTCCGATCTGAATGTTAAGAGCATAGTTGTCAAACTCTTACGAGTCGTACAAGTCAACTCTCGAGTCGAGTCGTGTCGCTGGGCTTTCGAGTCGAGTTGCCCATGAGAGTCGCCTTTGTCGAAAACTCTTACGAGTCATTTGGTGACTCTTACGAGTCGCTCCGAGTCGAGTAAAAAAACCATGACTCTTACGAGTCGAATCGAGTCGTTGGGCCTAGGCTTTCTTGCTTTGATGGTTGAAAACTTGGAAGTAGGAACTTAAAACTTAATTATTTTTGTTCATGCAAGTTACATGTAGTTATTTACTAGTAAATGGTGGGCCCCACGCCATCAAAACATGAGATGTAAAATGGCGGGCTCCAGTCAAATGCATAGGTTTGGGTAGGGACGGTGGACACCACCTTGTCAATGACATTAGGAGTAAAATGGTAGGCCTCACTTTCTGCATTGGTTTATGTAGAGACAGTGGGCCCCACCAATCTTAGGCATGGTCATTAAATATTGGGCCCCACCCCATCATAGCACGAGGTGTAAAATAATTAGTCCAAACCATTCAAAAAAAAAGTTGGTCCCACGATGTATGCATGGGTTTGGATAGAGTTGGTGGGCTCATCAGATCAAGGGTAAAATAGTGGACCCTACCCATGCTATTCTTGGGTATAGAATATGGGCCCCACCCCACCCAATCAAAAGATCAAAACATGATGTAGGGGAAAATACTTTCTAGAAAAAACTTTTTCTGGAAAAGGTGAATGACATTTGGAAAGTTATGTGCCTAGTATATATTATGGATGGATATTTTTGGCTTAATGCTTTATCTATGTGCAATTGGGTTATATTTTTTTTATATGTTTCAACTTTTGAGATATAATGATATTTTTTTCAACTACATTTCTACTCTTTTCAAAAACTCTTACGAGTCACGAGTCGAGTCGAGTCATGAGTCGAGTCACGGGTTGACAACTATGGTTAAGAGTGTTGATTCTAACTCTCTATAGATCGGAGGGTTAGGATCAACCTATCGAAATAATTTTTGGGGCACAACCTATTTAGGCTGTGGCCCATCTAATGGACTGTTTGGATCATCCTATGGTGTAGGCCGTACCGTACTTTTAATAAAGTGAGGAGTGCGATCATCAAAATACTGTAGTGCTGATAACATTTCCCTAAATATATTGTATCATGTTGAAGCATGATATAATGTGCATATACAAGGAACTGGGCATTTTTTCCTTTTCCTTTTCATTAATCATTTTTTGTTTCTATTTTTATTTTTACTCACCTGTTTACATGTATTTTTTTTCTTAATAACAAATGTACGCCATCCTTGTCTATAATGTTAATGCCATTAGCTGTTCAGTTGCTTCTAGAATTCTAGTTCTAGTTGCAGATATAAAAATTGGCAGCGTTAGACAATACATGCGCGACAGACTCGCCAACATACTAGATACATTATAAATTACATTAAAATAATAGAAATATTAATATTTGCTTAAGTGAACAACATATTGAAAAAAGATTGAAATAAAAATTAAGTAGGAATATGCAGTGAAAAACATGTGCCTATCTAATGGAAAATGAAAAAAATACCAATATCTCATGGGAAATTACCGAAGTACACCTATTCGACTTTCCATGAGATAGAGTTATTTTGATGATTTTATATGAGAAAGGCACTTTGGTCATTTTCAATGAGATATGGGTGTTTATATGGGTATTTATACGGTATTTTTTTGAATGATTGGGTATTTTGGTTATTCCCTCTGATACAGGGTTATTTGGTCATCTTATCGAGAAAACAGCCCTGTTACCTATTTGTTGCTAACATACATCCCAAGGAAGTTCAAAAATAATTTAATAACCCAAATTATCCTAAATATTACTGTGAAATGGATCATGCAAGAGGTCCTACTTACTCCGATGATCCAAACCATTCATTTAGTGGTCCTGCCTTAAATAGTCCGTGGCACAAAAATCTTCTCAAGAAGATCATCCTAGAACTCTGTTCTGCTTGGTGTAACATAAATGGTTCAGAAAAGTTATACAGTTACCCCCTATGGCATGTTGTCGCTGGAACAATGGAAATCAAATAACTCCTCCACCTCCCATCCCGTCTAGCCTGCACGTTGGGACAACAAAAATTAATTCAAGGGTAAACGGTAAACCAGTGCAGGGTGAACAAATTACTCCGAAAATGGTTTACCCCCTAGTATTTACCCCAGTAGAACAGACTAAAAAAATGACCTTTTCCCCTCGGTGGAATTTCCAAACATGAATGCCAGGAATTCCCAAGAGATCTCAAAGCAACTAAGGAGACGAGACCAAACCGTAGCAGCCACTTTACAATCATTGAAAAAAAAATGAAACACTCATATTTGCTGGTCTAAGAATCCTCTTCTTTCTCAAGATATTGAGAAAATGACTTCACTCAAGAGAGATCCATTGCTGGTCCATTCCCGCACCCTTTCCAAGAAAGACATGCAGTTTCTAGCATTCTAAGAAGCAATAGAAGATATTAGACATTCAAATTCCTCATCCTTAAATTTCTCCTAAGAGTCGCTGATATGTATGGAAGAAAGTGATGCCTAATCAAAAATCTCCCCAAAACCTAAGGCCCTTCTCCTCCCCGATTGTAAACTTAATTCTCAAATTAAATTCCCTCACTTTTTTCTTGCTTTTTTTTTGTTTTGAAAATTGACAATTTCATTGATACTATGAAGATTACATTGGGGACCAGGAGTCCCTACTTGCATTACATAGAATCAATTAAGGGAGGCCAGGAGCAGACTCCTAGGCCAGTAAAAATCAAATAAGTGATCTTCTGGGTCAACCGCTACTGTGAGGTCCACACTTCCATGTGCTGCCACGATCCTGGTCCCTACTTGCATTACATAGAATCAATTAAGGGCGGCCAGGAGCATGCTCTTAGGCCAGTAAAAATCAAATAAGTGATCTTCTGGGTCAAGCGCTACAGTGAGGTCCACACTTCCATGCGCTGCCACCATGCCAAATAACTATTTCACTTTCCTTTCTAATTCTTCATCTACTACCGCAGCCTAGAGTGCCTTCACCATTCCCCCTTCCTTTCCTTTACACTGCGCAATGTTCTCAGTTGAATCGAATCCAACAAAAAGTGCCATATTTGTGGGCCCCATCAGGTCATATGTGTGACTTTCCACGTCACACAGACTTCTCCACCACTTTCTAACTGGCGAATTCGATTTTTAAAAATCCCGCTCAAAGGCCTGAAGCTATTGTGCGCCCCGTGCACAATAGCCAACCAATCAAATTCGATCTTCGGTGGCCTCCACCTTGCGCCACCGCCTGCCCCGGGGAATCCCCTTTAAACCACCAAGCTAAAAACCCTAGGCCCCTAGAGACCACCATTGTTCACCCTAACTTCTTCCTCTCCCTCTTCACCTTCACCAGAACTTAAAACCCTAACCCTACCCTTCCTTCCACTGAATTCTAGAGATCACCATTGTTCATCCTAACATTCTTCCTCTTCACGTCCACCAAATCCTAAATCCCTAACCCTACCCTACTTTCCACCTAACCCTATTCTTACCTCCTTCCTGAACCACTACCTCTCCAGCCACTGCCTGTCACCACTCCAGCTAACTACCTGCAACCCAAAACAACTATCCTAACCTAACACCCCTGCCCTTCTAGCCCCAACCTTGCACCTCGATTAAACCCGTCTTTTACATCGCAAACTCCAGACGACAACCCCAACGCTATCTCCGGCTATCCATCGCCTCCGCCACTCAACACGGCCCCCAGATACGGCGACCCACGGCTTTCCAAAGCCCTTTGCCGGTCATCCGCCGTACCATTTCCGAAATCCCACAGAGATGAGGGTTTGGAATAACCGGCCGTCTTAGTACCGTTGTCCGCATCCTCCATCATACTTTTTCTCCACCACCACCACCACCACCATCACCTCCACATCCAACCTTTTTCTTTTTTCCTCTGAATCCGGACACCCTTTTTCGTACTCTTGCCACGTCCACCACTTTCGACTCACCAGCCCACTTTCTCCATCCACCCCAGTTCCGATCCTTTCCCCATTAAATCCGGCCCACTCGGGCCCAGATCTAGCCATTCTGCACCTCTAGCCACCATTGCCGCATCCCCTGTGAGATTTGCCCAACTTCGGGCATCATCCGGCCACCAACACCTCCCTTGCCCGTCAAGGGAGAGAAAGGGAGATATTAGAAAGTAGAAGAGATAGATCTAGGAGAAAGAGAGACCAAAGAGATAGAAAGAGGGGGGAATATAAAAAGTAGAAAGAGAGAGATAAGGGAGAGATTAGAAAAATGAAAGAAAAGGAGATAGGGAGAGAAAGAGAGAGATCAGGAGAGAGAGAGAGAGAGAGAGAGAGAGAGAGAGAGAGAGAGATTGCCTCCCTCCCTAGGGTTTCCATCGACCTAGGGAGGGGCGGAGAAGAAATCACCCTTTTTTTTTTCTCTCTCAGCAGTTTAGCTAAAAAGATCGATATCCAAAATCGGGTTAGAAGGATTGAACAGGTTTGATTGCCACCCCACTTTTTTCTTGCTTCATTTGTTGGAAAACACACCGATTTTTTTTGTACATGCTGACATTTAAAAACAAAGTTGAGTGTTAGACATTGGTTGATGTTGGTTCAATTTTAATTATTTCTTATCGATTAATACATTTATAGAGATTTAGCTTTCATTTCCTCTCTCTTATTGCCTAACCTCTCTTCAATTAGAGCACCTTTTCAGCTTCTTGCATCCAATGGGCACTTCTGTTGGTGTTTAGTTTTGAATGATGTATCTTAATGGGATTCTTGTCTTTTAACAGTTGACTGGCGACATACATGAAGAGGTGGAGAGTCATAACAGTGTATTAGATCGAATGGTGTGTACTTTGTGATGATAGCTGTTAAATTTCTGTCAATACCCACTTTTCTATTCATTGAGAACAGTTGCTTAGCCTTCTTTCACTGGGTTTGAATTCAGGGCAATGATATGGATGCATCAAGAGGAGTCCTTTCTGGAACTATGGATCGATTCAAAATGGTAAATGAGTGAGAATTTCAAATCTTTTGTTGTATCTAGTTTCCTTTCTTTAATTTGTTTCTAGTTATGACAATCTCTCTATTGCAGGTGTTTGAGACCAAATCAAGTCGGAGAATGGCTACCCTGGTGGCATCCTTTGTAGTCCTCTTCCTTCTCATATATTACTTGACCAAGTAGAAATCATAGACATTTACTCAAATGCAGATGTTGGGGTTCACAAGGTGCAAAAGACTTGTTTTCTTCTTCTCGCCACTAAGATCCTTATCATACTAGTCCGCCCTGTATAAAATTCTTGGTTTGAGTCTACATACATGTCGATATATAGGACCTCTTTGTACGGAGATTTGGATTTCTGGATTGCAGTTATCTGTTGCCTACAAAATCTGCATGTTTGTTTTTCTTTTGTATCTTCTATTGCATAGTTTGCACTCAGATTCTTTCGATGTTGTTTTTCTTCGCGACCATGGCTGCCCTGGTGTTGGATGATTGCACATAGTTACCTCGTAGAGCAGTGGTGAGTTAAAGCTTAAGTAGTCAACAGGGGGAGACAAGCCAAGTAGTCTCCTTGTAGAGACCCCGTGGAGTAGTGCTAAGTCATATTTGATAGTCAACCTCGTAGGGTAGTGGTAGGGGGTGTCATTCCCAATATAGAGAGAAGAGAGAGAGAGACATCATTAAATGTATAAATCCCAAGATTTCTTGTTAGTTTTTTGCTTGAATTTTGCTAGTCGTTTGCTGGTATGCCATGTGGACAGACAAGGAGGAGACAGTCCAAATAAGTCACATGATTTTCAAATTCTTCATGCAACCAAATGGAGTATTTTGCTGACGTGGCAGCCAAAAATCACAGAAAATCCCTATGAAAGCAGAAGTATTGTGGAACCAAACAGATCATTGCAACAGGCTCGCACTACCAAGCCTGATCTTCATTTTTTTTTCATGATTTACCTTCAGAATCCATTCGAAGGTACGATCTTGCGTCATTCTTTAAAGGTTTTTGGAAATCCATTTTGTGTAAACAGGTATGTGACACCAGAGATTGTTTAAGACTATAAGGTGTGCCCGTGTGAAGTCCAGTATTTTTTTAAAAAGTACTGTGGGGCCCAATTCATAGAATGATCCACACCGTTCATTTGCTTGGCCACAATATAAACAGGCTATGCCCAGTAAATCTTCTACATAAGATGATCTAACCCTCCTATCTGTAGAGGGACTGCACATTATAGTATAGATGGGAGGATTCAGATCATCCTAGCAGATGATTCACGGGTTACAAGACTGAAAATTAACTCTAATTTTGAGTCTAATAACCGGCTCTCGACTCACAATCAGTTGTCATAATCTCAAACGAAAAGTGCCCAAGTCATTTAATGCAGATACGTGGTAAAACTCTTCACATGATCTCACATTGTACAATTTCCTTGGAGATATGTTGGCATTGTTGAAACAACATCAAATCATAATCTGCCGACATGAACAGTGCTCACAAAGTCACAAGTCACAACAACTGTTTCATCATCTCGAGTCCGCATTCGTTCTTTCATCTGATGGGTTAGTGAAAGTGAAAGCTCCTCCCGCCAAAAAGTCATTCAAAAAAGTCTTCAATATACGAAATTGGTTATTGAAATGATATCCACTTTCATATGAAAATTCTCTTCTCTCTCCTCATCACTAGACCCACCCTTATTGGGTTGTCAACAATTTTGATCTTTTCTCTACACAAAATGTAACCATAGGGTGTGCCACTTTCAATGTTTAAGACTCGACTGTGGTTTAAACCCTTAAGTCAATTGAAAAATAGTAGCATGCATCTTCCGCATAGTGCGTTGTTTCTCCCATTGAAATGCTTCAAACTCTGCCACAATCATTGATTAATTTTTTTAAGGGAAGTGATATTTACGCTTAATGTTTCAGAAACCACAGGGGATCTAAGTGTATTTTTTCCCTTAAAAAAACTTTGAATCCACAAGTAAAAACAGTTTACTTCTTGTCATTCAAAAAGAAATTAAAAAAAAAAAAAATCATTCATAAAAGTGAAAAAAAAGGATCCCCCGTCCCCCTTTTTTTTGAATGGTGTGGAACTCATTCCTCTTACATGAGTATTTTATAAACCAACTAAGTCCTAACAAAACTAACCTATTTTTCTAAAAGCAAAACTATCTTCTAAAAAACTTCCAAAAACCAAAGCCAATCCCAACACAGCTAAACAAGACTCCAAAAGAAAACTAAAACTAAGACAACTGAAACGAAAGCTTAAGCTGTTGTAGAAGGCGTTATTTAATCTTTTTATACTTTAAGACTCCCCCTCATGTGTGGCCCCTCATTTTAGGTTGGCTTACACGTGGAACATGTGGCTCCTCTTTTGGGTTTGGCCATTGCATGTGGATTTTTGCTCTCAAGGAGGTTTGAACTCTGTACCTTTGGCTCTGATAAAATGTGAAACTACCAGTTACTTCAAAAGCTTAAGCTGTTAGAGAAGGCATTATTTAATCTTTTACACTCTAACACTCTCCCTCACATGTGGCCCCTCTTTTCTAGGGTTGGCCTACACATGGCCCCTCTTTATTTTTTTTGGGGGTTGACTTTACATGTGGACTTTTTAATATCAGGGAGTTCTGAGATTTGAACCCAGGACCTGGGGCTCTGATACGATGTAAAACAACCAGTAGCTCCCAAAGCTTAAGCTATTAGAGTTGGCGTTATTTATTTATTTTATACTTTAACACTCCCCCTCACGTGTGGCCCTGCTTTTTAGGGCTGGCCTACATGTGGCAAATGTGGCCCCTCTTTTGGGTTTGGCCATTGCATGTCGATTTTTGCTATCAAGGAGATTTGAACTCAGGACCTTTGGCTTTGATACCATGGGAAACTACCAGTTACTCCAAAAGCTTAAGCTGTTAGAGAAGGCGCTATTTAATCTTTTATACTTTAACAACGACTAAGGGAGGGAAATGTTTTTCATTCTTGCTCGATTAAGCAGGGGGACATGGATTGATGAGAATCTTTGGAAGCGACTCCGAGTTGCTCCGAAGAATCTCATGTGTTAGTCAAAACAAAAGTTTAAAATTGCAAAATGGGCTTAGTGGGTCAGGTAGTTGAATAGGATTTTTGGGATTTTTTGCTTTTCTCATATCTACACCTAGAAAAATGGAAGATTCCCATTAAATAGTTGTTGCCGAACACTGCCCAAAGAATGAACACTCTGTACCATAGTTAGCAAAACGTTATTTGGCAAAAAAATGAGATGGGAAAAATTCGAGTTCATTACTACGGTATTGGTTCACTAAAACATAGTAAAAAAAAGGTGAAATAACTGAAAACACAAAAAAACACATTTAATATGTTTAAAATTTTGCCATTTAAAATATGGAGTGGGGTAAAGTTGGAAAGTTGGCAAAATATGTGTTTAATACATTGAAAATGGGGTTTTGAATGTTTTCCTTCTTTTTTTTTTATGTAAAAGTTTTAAATGAAGAACCTACAGAACACATTTTTTTTTTCAACCAAAAAAATAAATAAAACCCCACTGTTTTAAAATACGAAATTGCTAGCGTCCATCGTAAAAGGCATTTCACGGCTGGTCTGTCGCATGTCAGACCAGCCAGCTCGTGAATGGAGACAAAAGGGTTGTCTTCATTCAAGAGGTGGGCGGTCGGACATGCGACAGACCAGCTGCAAAATGCCTTTTGCATTGGACCCTAGCAAATCCCATAACCATAAGAGACCATGGAACTTATCTTCCTAAGAGAGATCTCGTTTAGAAACTTCTGTTGATGTCTTTTATCTAGTTTACATTTTAAATGATTTACCTGCTCCCACCTTGTTGTATCAGAAAATGACAAGAAACTTAGTCTGAATGTGGAATTATTATGGGTAAGAATACCAGCTCTAATTTTAAAATTTAAGTCTATTCTAATCTATTAGCAATGGAGAAATGATACCATTAGATGTCTGATTGTTCGTTTGGTTAGTTGCGATCAAGGAGATACGCATGTTTTGTAACCCATCTTTTTAAGGTAAGATGTTTTTCAAGTAAATTTTTGATGAAGGCTCTGTTTCTTTGAACATAAAATGGGCGTAAAACAAATTTAACGACCATTTTTTCGCTTAAAAATTGGGCTAAAATTTGTTTTATGATCATTTTGCATTGAAAGAAAGAGAGCCAAAAAAGCCTTGAAAAAGTGACCCAAGATATATGTGTTTTATTTTCTTGGAAATTTTTATAAAAAGAATATTTTCCGTATTTTTTTCCGTGTAGCCGAGCATGTTTACAAGCTTGGAGAGTGAGCATAGACTGATAGACTAATGATTGGGCTGATCGTCTTGCCAAATTGGGTGTATCTCGAGTCTCGTTCTTCTTGGGACGATCTTTGCCCTCTGATTTGCACTTGTAATAAGGGGCGAAGGCAGGAATTTACACTTGGGGGGCCGGACTAATTAACACTTGCCTGCATTTAGTCATCTGGGGGGGCATGGCGAAGCATGCATGTACAGCCATGCATCTAAAAGGAATTTTGCAATTCACTGGGGGATGCTATATGTGCCTCCGCCCCTGCTTGTAATCCTTTTATTAATCAATGTTTTCTTCATAAAAATAGACTCATATATGGAGTATTTCTAATTTAAGGAATAAGATAGAGCAAGAGAGCTGCTAATGTTCGAGTATTTTATAGGATCGTCAGTGGAATGTGTGGGTAAGGAAAGAGTAAGCAAAACAACATTTTTAAAATTGACTTAAAAAAAAAACTTTTAAACAAATCTAATTGTTACTGCACCACTTATCACAGGTATCCCCATAGCCATAAGATGCTTTGACCCCTCTCAGGCTAATCAAATACCTCTTTATGATGGTATCTATGGGTGTATGACTGATCTTTATGTCATAGTACAACAATTTTACTGTATGGGGCATAATTACTTGATTGCAAACATTCAATAAAACTAAAGGAATTGCATAAAATAAAAGAGACTGAATTTAAAGAAACATACAAATTAAACAACTAAAACAATAATACTTTAAATTCATATTTAAAATAATTTAGGCAGTTATAAACTTTACTGTAAAAGTTTTGGATCGATAGGATTGCCTTAATGGAAAACCTGAATCATTTTACAAGAGCCTAGAGTCTGTAGATGAAACTGAGTACAAACAGCTTAGGCCTATTGAAAACTGAAATCCATTAATCCAAACACTCCAAAACTGATACAAACAGTTCCTTATGTGTTTGACACATTCCATAAAAGTTTGGGAAGGAATCTCAAACTTAGCAAAGGTGGTTTGCATGAAAACATAAAGATAAATACATTAAAAATATAAAACGTTAGAAGTAGTATTGAAAAATGTATTAAGAGTAGAAATCAATTAGGAGCATGAAACACTTTCTAAAATTTAAATTTGATTCAAATAAAAAAAATATACTAAAAGACAAAAGCGTTAAAAGGTTATGAAATCCAACCCTAATTACATGGAATCACATCCATTCAACATCAAAACCAGTAATTTATTTTGCATCAAGACTAAAAAATCCTTGTCAAACTCGATTATTTTTATATCAATCATTTGGAAACTGACCCATATCACATCACCTTGAATTTGTTTTAGTTTTTTTTTTTCCTTAAAGAAAGAGAATTGATATTATGTTCTAAAGCAAGGAGACACATGAACTTACGTGACATGTATGCAACTCTTTGAGAGTAGACAAAGGGGTGGCTCATTGGTTAAGCAAAGGTTCATACTGTGGCCACACCTCTTAAGATATGGTCAAATTCCAATTGAAAAAAAATCAAAGTAGGCCATCCATTGTGTGTCCGAGTGGGTGACCTATTGCAATCAAGCATTAGGGCAAACTAATAAACAGTTTTGGAGTCATAGTCGGTTCTGAAAATCCAAAACAAGCCCTGTTCGTTTTGGATTTTGAATCCAAACTGATTATTGGATTCAAAATTGAGTTTAAATTTGCGTCCAAAACTGATTATTGACCTCAAAATCACGTTCAAAATTGAGTCAAATAATCAGTTTTGGACTCAAAATCATTTCTCAAAATCCAAAACAAGCAGGGAAGTCTTCCTACAATTAATGAATCATGGACAAAATGTCTCCTCCATCGACAATCCTAACTCCTCGCCCATTTTTTATATTAAAAACTTTATACTGTTGATTTTTTAATATGAACCGTTCATTTTACACCCTACAACTATAAAGGTTAGGATCATCTACTCGAGAAGATTTTTGTGGGTCTACCCATCTATGACGGAAACCAACAGATGAATGGTTTAGATCATTGCAAAACTACTTCGCACCAGTACTCTTTGCTTTATTTTTCTTGTATAAAATAAGGACAGACAGTGTATTATTTCTCTAGCATGAATTGAGTTCCAAAGGCCATATTGGTGAAGGTTAGTAAACAACAGGCCAACCTCTTTAAGTACATGTCGCCAGGGGCGGAACCAGGAATTTACACCCGGGGGGGCCGGACTAGTTGTAAAATTTTTTTTTTTGCAGGTAGGGTTTCGTCAAACCAAAAAGGAAGCTTTCTACAGGATTTTTTTTTAACACAGGGAGATGGGGAATTGATATTTTCACCCCTTGGGATTTTTTTTAACATAGGGAGATGGGGAAAGTGGGAAACAATTGATTTTTTTAATGATTTTGCAAATCTTTGTTTTTTAACACAGGGAGATGGGGAATTGATATTTTCACCCCTTGGGATTTTTTTTAACATAGGGAGATGGGGAAAGTGGGAAACAATTGATTTTTTTAATGATTTTGCAAATCTTTGTTTTTTAACACAGGGAGATGGGGAATTGATATTTTCACCCCTTGGGATTTTTTTTAACATAGGGAGATGGGGAAAGTGGGAAACAATTGATTTTTTTAATGATTTTGCAAATCTTTGGGGGGGCCGTGGCCCCCCCAAAGCTATACGTAGTTCCGCCCCTGCATGTCGCTGTGAAGCAAAGGAGGCATGAAGGAGGTGGTGGTTAAGATGTAGGGTCAAAAACAAAAAATTAATCCTTCACGTTCAAAAGGAGAGACTTGATAACCCCACTCTTATTTCAATAATGGTACTCTTTATTTTAGGGAAATGATAGTGCAAAAGAGTAGGGGGTGGCCTGAGGTAGAAAAAAGGGAGCAAATATATCACTTCCTTTATTTTTATTCCTCACGTCACATTGAGAAATTGTAAACAAGTTTTGACGGCCAAGATCGTTTTTGAGCCCATAACATAAATGTGAAATTAGGACAATTGGTCATGTAGACAATAAGTCAATCAAGAGCCAATCCACATGAATTTGATCCCATGCGAGCAGACACATCAAATCGCTTCGTTAACTCCTAGAAAAAATTAACGGTTAAGATTTTCTTTGCTGAACTCTAAATGAGGTTTTGTGGATGAAGGTGCTAGGATCATCTCATTCATGTGGGGTCAAAGACAATAGTCCGAGTTGTGTTCGCATTCATCTGCTCTCACATGCAACTGCTGGCCCGTGAAATGCTTTCTGCGATGCTCGCTAGCAAATCTCAAGAAAAAACATAAAATAAAGAAAGGAGTGTCATTATAAACAACTTGGTCGTGTGACATTCACCCCACTATGCTTCGAATAATTTATTATTTGTATAGTTTATAATTATTTCTCCGCTTACTCTCTCGGCATTCGTTGATATGTTGGGGCGCGAGAAAAACGTCGTGCTCTCCACCTGCTCACGCGCACTCGACCCCACAAAACCCTAATTTCAAAGAGAAAGTAAAACAAAGAGAGAGAAAGAAAGAAAGAAATCCTTTCAACCTAGGAACTCTCTTCCTGTTTTTCCTCTTTCCTATCTTCTCTCAATCTCTCCTATTTGGATCATAAAACCCATCTCACTCTCCTCTTTTTCCTTTGATATTGCGTTTTGTTTTCTTAGTTTTCTTATCTATTCCATTACAAAGACAAGTCCCTAGACACAAACAAGTTGACAAATTTTGTGGGTTGTTAGTATTTTCATCTCTAGTGATCAAAATTCGACCGGAAAACTGGCTAACCGGTGGTGGACCGGCCATGTGGGGCTACCGGGAGTCGTCGACCCGGCCTCCGGCTCCTCCTTAAATAAACGCGAGCGTGAATCCAACAGCGGTAGCGGTGGTGGGGATGAAGATGAAGAGAGAGATAACGGGGACGAGCCGAGAGAGGGTGCGGTCGAGGTTGGAACCCGTCGGCCTAGGGGTCGACCGCCCGGTTCAAAGAACAAACCAAAACCGCCGATCTTCGTGACCCGGGATAGCCCTAACGCTCTACGTAGTCACGTCATGGAGGTGGCCGGAGGCGCTGATGTGGCGGAGTGTGTGGCCCAATTCGCGCGGCGAAGGCAACGTGGAGTTTGTGTTTTGAGTGGGAGTGGATCGGTGGCGAATGTTACGCTCCGGCAACCGGCCGCTCCGGGTGCGGTGGTGGCTTTACATGGCAGGTTTGAGATTTTGTCATTGACTGGTTCGTTCTTGCCTGGACCGGCCCCACCTGGGTCGACCGGGTTAACGGTTTATTTGGCGGGAGGGCAGGGGCAGGTGGTGGGAGGGAGTGTGGTGGGGACGCTAATAGCGGCGGGGCCGGTGATGGTGGTGGCGGCGACTTTTGCGAATGCGACATATGAGAGGTTGCCTTTGGAGGAGAGGGAAGAGGCAGGGAGTAGTGGAGGAGGAGTGCAAGGGAATTTGAGTGGTGGGGAGGGGATTGGGGGTGGGGGTGGAGGGCAGCCCCAGGGGCTGGCTGACCCTTCGATGCCTGTTTATAATCTGCCGCCGAATTTGCTTCCTAATGGTGGGCAGCTGAGCCATGATGCTTATGGGTGGGCTCATGCTCGCCCACCTTATTGAAAGAAAGAAAGAAGAAAGAAGAAGAATTATTTGGAGGATGAGGAAGAGGAGGAAGGAGCATGGAGTCTACATGTAAATCTTACTTGTTGAAATATTATGCTTATTTTTATTCTGGAATACAAGCTGGTGAGTTTTTTTTATGTTTATTGGAAGGGTTTTTTTTTTTTAAATTATGAAGTATTAAATAAAATAATCAAAAGACAGTAAATCTTATATATCTTCTCTTCTATAACTTCTCTTCTATGCTATTGAAGGAGAGGATAATAGAAGAGAAGAGGAGATCAGCATGGATTCTTGATGTAAATCTTACTTGTTGAAAAATTTTGGTTATTTTTATTTTGGAATACAAGCTGGTGAGTTTTTTTCTTCTTTTTCCTATTGGTTTTTTTTTTTTTAAATTACTATATAAAATAACAAAAAGATAGTAATCAAGACCTAGGATTTGGGGGGGAACAAAGAAGCATGGATTCTACATATAAACCTTGTTGAGATATTATGCTTATTTTTGTTTTGGAATACAAGCGGATGGTGAGGTTTTTTTCTTGTTGTTTTCTCCATTGGGTTCTTTCTTTTTTCTTTTTTAAATTACTATATATAAAATAAAATAAAGAAAAGACAGTAATCAAGACTGCGGATTTGGGGGGAAAATAAAGAATTACATTGGTTTAAGCTATATAATCCATATTTATATTTTTTTCTTATCCGTTTGTTTGTTTTTCTTTGTGGGTATTTTGAGATGGGTTTGTCCTATTTGAAGTGAGGGTTTAAGCTATTTTATCTTTTTTTATATATTTTGAGATGGGTTTTTTCTATTTGGAATTAATGGTGATTGGGGGAACTCATTTAGTAATTATATATAGTGTTCTTCCCACTATTTGCTGAGTCTTGACTCTTCTACCTGCTTAGCCAGAATATCTGTAGCCTCTTTTCCTTGTATGTATCATAACCCACTTAGAATGCTTGGATAGTACCAATCCAGATATTAAGGGGCCGTTTGGATACACGGATTTTAGAAATCAGGTTTTTAGTTTGAAATCAGTGTAAAAGAGGGTTCATGATCAGGCTGCTGTGTGCTGTCCTGGCAGTGTTTTTTAGATTTTAAGCAAGAAAATCAGGTTTTAAAAATCTCTCCCGCAACCTGAGATTTCTAAAACTAGGAAAATGGGAGGATCTTTTACTCTCTTGCTGATGGAAAGAAGGGAGAGAAGTTAAAATGAGTCAAAAACGACGGCTGGTCCGCTTCTTCTCTTGTTTCTAACCCTCTTTTACACAGTTTTCAAACTAAAACCCTGGTTTCTAAAATCCGCGTATCCAAACGGCCCCTAAGTTTTGCTCTCCTCTACAAGTTACTAATTTTTAGTTTGTGCAAGAAGTAGCCATTCCCTGATAGATGCTCACTATGCAATGTAATTGCTTTGTATGTGAAGGAAAATACTATATAGGGCTGCAACTCGGGTCGGGCGGGTCGGGTTTTGGAGAACCCAACCCTACCCGAGAAATATCTCGGGTCGGGTCGGGTCGGGTTTTTTTCCGGAAAACCCACAATTCCCAAACCCGGCCCTACCCATGATAAATCTCGGGTCGGTTCGGGTCGGGTCGGGTTTTTTCACGTTGACGCAAATTTTTAAGGAAAATTCTTGTTTGGCAAGGCAACTCAACTCATAGAAGCAGAAATTACACTCACATTACACTTGAATCAAACAATGATGTAATTACACTCACATCACACTTGAATCAAACAATGCTGTAATCAAACAATGTTGTAATTACAATCAAACAATGCTGAATCAAACACTTGAATCAACTCAACTCATAGAAGCAGAAATTACACTCACATACAGTAACAGTGGGTGCGTGGGTTTTCACTTTTAACTTTGGGATAATTACATTTACACCCCCTCTAGTTTCTGACACATCCACCCCTATAGTTTAAAACGTGACAAATACACCCCTGTAGTTTCAATTTGTTTAAGGTTTGCCCCCTCAGCTGAATGTTCGTCCATAGATTGAAGGGTTAGGATGATTCGATGGAGCTGATTTTTTGGGCACACCATATCTATGTCAGGACCCATCAAATGAACGCTTTGGATCATCCAAATAATGTGGGCCCCTACCCGAATCCAAACACTACCAAAAAATCATCCAAATAATGTGGGCCCACATTGTTTGGATGATCCAAAGCGTTCATTTGATGGGTCCTGACATAGTTAGGGTGTGCCCAAAAAATCAGCTCCATCGGATCATCCTAACCCTTCAATCTATGGACGAACCTTCAGCTGAGGGGGCCTACCTTAAACAAATTGAAACTACAAGGGTGTATTTGTCACGTTTTAAACTATAGGGGTGGAAGTGGATGTGTCAGAAACTAGAGGGGGTGTAAATGTAATTATCCCTTTAACTTTTAACTAACAATAGAAAAAAATGTACATACTATAACTTATGTAACTCGGGTCGGGTCGGGTCGGGTCGGGCCCCTTCAAACCCGGCTCGACCCAAGATTCATGCGGGCTTTTGAATGCTGAACCCGGCTCGACCCGAAACCCATAAAACCTAAACCCGACCCAGGCTATTTTCGGGTCGGGTCGATGCGGGTCGGGTTTTACCCGGCTCGAGTTGCAGCCCTAATACTATATATACCATGCAGCAAATTAACTTTGTCCACAGGATCCTTAATGATACCACCAGCCCCAGCCTCTCTTTGGTTGTTCTTTACAGCTCCATCAAAGTTTAATTTGAAAGAAGTTTGCTGCCAAGTTGAAATATGATTGAATTCCTCTTCACTCTCCACTTCTATAGGAACTCTTGGGGTTAGTATTGGAGATATCAATAAATATTTTTGAGGTTAATGTGTAGTGTTGGCAGTACATTTCTTAGGGTGTATGCTTAACATGTATTGTTAGTGTGTCCAACTCCTCCACTATTATAAGAACCATTGGGGTTAATGGATATATCAACAATCAAGGTTATATGCATTTTTTTAAGGAATATTAAGTGTTGCATATGGCTGTTGGGTTCACATTTCTTGAGATTTTTCTTTTATTGAACTTAGGGAGTATACTGAATATGTACTTATAGTATGTCAAATTTTCGGGGTGGGTATTGTTAGACTAAGAAGCTCGAAGAACTTGTCACTGGATTAGACAGTCTCACCCTTGATGGAGTTCATTGAATGTGGACCTTAACCTGATACTGAAATCTTTTTCAGTTGGTTGTATTTATTGAAATCTCCCGACACTCATTAAGTGGATCAGATGATGTATCTCCGGACCCTCATTAAGTGGATCAGGTGATGTGTTTATTGTCCATTTTATCCCCTATATTTGCACAATCACAAGAGTGGAGTTTGGAGTATCCAAAGAGCATGAAAATTAAACACCCATTAGTGTTGGATGCTCTTTTTTTTTGCTGAAGATCGAGATGTTGGATTGCTGGGAGTTCAAAATAGTGGCTGGTATTCTTGGTGACACAGGCAAGGCAGAAAGGAATATGAGTGATGGGTAAGAGAGACATGGATTTCCACATAAATCTTTCCATTTTGGGTCTACCAGAGATTGATGAATCTATATTTTTGGAGTACAACCTTTCACATCACAAGATTGTCTTGGGTGAAAGATGCGATTCGAACAGGAATAAAGGAGGTTATGTCATTTCCGCCACTCCTAATAAAAAGCAAGCACAATTGATTTGTTATAAATCACCCCTTTTTTAGGGTATTATGCCTCAGCATTCCTATTCTAAAGCAACACTGGATAATCTACCAATTTGCAATGTAGGAATCTCTCTCTCTCTCTCTCTCTCTCTCTCTCTCTCTCTCTCTCTCTCTCTCTCTCTCTCGTATGCATGTGCCTACATATTAGAATGCTTAAAAGAGGTAAAGCGTGGTTAGTTGAATAATGAAATCAGGTTTGAGACAACATATCCAGCATTGATGCTATAAATATATACAAGATCAGATGTGTGTGAACTTTAAACAACCCTCCTTACTTTAAGGATTATTTCCAAAACATAATTTTACAAGTGCCTATGAATTGGATATTATAGGCAACCATCCTCGCATAAGGTGGATGTGACGTAGGACGACGTACGATCAACAACAGAAGACGATCTGATAAAAAGGGTTACGAGGGATCGTGGTTCTTAAAAGCTAACCCATGTTTGGAGGGAAATTCCAAGAAAGAAATGTAAAAACATCTTTCTCCACAAAACACAATTTTATTCAATGTTTTAATCAGAAAAAAAATTCTCCTCTTTTCATTACATGCATAGAAGATTCTGTCATTACAAGTGTCAATTTAAATAGAAAGTTAAGGACAAGTAATAAGAAATGTACCTATCAATTCTTTCAAGTAGTTGTTGCTACTTTAGAAACCAAAAAATAAAATAAAATCAACCTCAAAAATGATTTCCATAGGTTGATCCAACCCTCCGATCTATAGAGGGTTAGGATCAACCCACTAATATTCAGATCGGAGGGTTAGGATCAACCTATGGAAATCATTTTTGAGGCACAACTTATTTAGGTTGTGGCCCATCTAATGGACGGTTTGGATCATCTTATGGTGCAGGCCATACTGTACTTTCAATAGATTGAGGAGTGCCCTCATCAAAATACAGTAGTGCTGATAACATTTCCCAAAATAAATTTCAACACATAATAGTGAAGAGACAACATATTTCATAAATTACATAACTTAAATAACTTGCATAAATAACATACATAATTTACATTTTATCTTTCATAATTTTAAAAACTGAGAACAATGAAATCTTACATAAATTACATGGAAATCTGACCCACGCACGCACGCACTCACTTCGTATTTACATTTTGCATTGCACTATATCTCATTCTACACCCCCGAAAGAGTACCATGTAAGATGATCCTACGGACGCGGCACTACATAAGGAAATTCCTAACTCTTTGCCTCGAACCCCAATGGGTATATGAAATGGACCATGCCACATGCATGTAAGGAAATGATTCTTAGGCAAGTTGTCGAGGTTTAAGGCATTCACGAATAAGAACTACACATGTAGGTTTTCTAGGTATGTGTTAATTAAGGTTTAGGGATAGGGTTAGGGTTTTGTATCATGGTATAGTAATTTCTTGTTGACTTGGGCGCTAGACCCAAATTGGAGGTTGGTCGTGTGGTCTAAGCTTGTGTGTTAAGACCTAGATCAGAGTATGGCCACGTGGTCCTAGGCTTGAGCTTGCTCACTAAGACCCATATCGGAGGTTGGCCATGTGGTCCTAGGCCTATCTGCCCCCCTAACAACAT
This sequence comes from Tasmannia lanceolata, assembly GCF_043159265.1. Lineage (NCBI taxonomy): Eukaryota > Viridiplantae > Streptophyta > Magnoliopsida > Canellales > Winteraceae > Tasmannia > Tasmannia lanceolata. The sequence continues at coordinate 25,563,707 of NW_027518684.1, read as the reverse complement.
GATGGTGCTATTCAATAAAGATAATGGTTGCGCCTTTCCCATCACCAATTGGTTTTGGGATATAGTTAGTAGTGCCACGATCCTACAAGTGGTATTAGAGCATGTCACAAGTTTGAGTCTCCCCAGGAGGCATTGCTGGGGAGTATTCCTTGCTTGGGTGCTAGACCTAGATCGGAGGTTAGCCGCGGTGTCTAGGCTTATGTACCAGTAATGCCAATTGGGACCCAGATCGAAGTTTGGTCGCATGGTCCTAGGCTTGGGTTTGGGTGCTAGGATCCAGATCGGAAGTTGGCCGCATGGTCTTAGGTCTGTCTGCCCCTCCAAAACGCGATGGTGCTACTGTAAAGATAATGGTTGCGCCTTTCCCATCACTAATTGGTTTTGGGATAGGTGGTAAAGCTACTATCCTACTCTTCTGTTTCTTTATTTCTGATGCAAAGGTCTTTCTGATCATTGAAGACTATGATGACGGATTGTTGGCATGGATACGTGAGCTTCACACTACGGAGATGATCAACATCAACCGATTAACTTGAGAACAATTAAATTTTTTTCCTCTACATATCCTTGAGCGTTTTTATTTGTTTTCATTTCAAAGGTGAGTGCTGCACCGAGTTCATATGACAGACAGTAACTAGTTTTTTACCATTCAATTTTCAGTATAACTAAAATTGATTACTCCTAATGGGAGAAAAAACCAGTAAGATCTTATAGCTATTAGACTACTAAAACTCAATTTTTACAAACTTGAAAAAAATTCTCCCCTTTCACCCATTAGAAATCTAATTGATGATAGAAAGTTAGAATGCTTGAAAATTAATGAAGGTCACCCGATAAATTGACTTTCATTTAAGTAAAAATAAAAGCAAAAAAAGTAAAACTTTTGGTTAATTAGAATAGTGAAGAGATAACGTTAATCTTGGTCAGCATCAACTCCCTCCAACTCCAAGTGGTTTTATTAGCACTCAAAGAATTTTGAGGTATCTAAACATGGAGGACCTCCTTCACATGGATTCACGTGTTATAGCTAATATGCCATAATATATAATTAGTATCAACTTGCATACAACAGTGCCAATTGTAAAGACACAATCTCAATGGACCCCACTTTAGTTCAATTATTACTCCATTATTCAAATACTCTTCACCAAGACTAACAACAAGCTGACATGATTCTTCCTTTGTATATTTTTTTCTCAAGTGCAGGCTCAACAATACGTCAAACCAGTAGCCATCTTCTCTAAAGCAAGCCAATTAAGTAGGAAAACAAGGAAAAGCAATTAGCTTAAACCTATGGTAGTGAAATGTGGGCCACCATTAAGTCTATTAAATCAAAATGCTTAAAATTTCTCGAGCATCGTTAGAGGGGAAGCAAGTCTAACCTAGGGAAATCTAGGAGATGGTTGCCTTTCTTTGTAAAAGTTCTGGTCAAATTAATCGAAATTTAAATGCTCAATGCCGTTGTCGTGTTGTATAAGTTGTCCTGATCCCATGAATTATGCTCTAACCTAATTTGCTACACCAGTTGTAGCCTACTACTTTCTGGAATGGAAACCCTACCCGCCTTCATAGAAGGAAAATTGCGCCTATAGCTCAATTTGTTGAGGATTTGCATTTCAACCTTGAGGTCATAGATTGAATCACAGCTTACATAAAAAAATAAAAGAAAACATGATCCAACAATTTCAAAGTTGCGACTGCAGCCGAACCATCCAATTTATAGAACAACACTCTCCAGGCCTTGTTTGAACCGTCCAATTTATAGAACAACACTCTCTAGGTCATGTTTGGATTGCAGTAAAAATATTTCTGGTAAAGTTATATAATTTTTCAGATATGATTTAGAGAAAAATGATTTAATTATATAGCTTATTTAGATGGTTATTATGAAAAAATTAAGGTTCTTAATAAAACTTTTAACTGTTCAAGTAACTTCTTTCATGAATAATCAAACAATAGAAAAGCAGAAAATTCTAAGTATTTTTCTTTTTAGTTTAAACTATGTTTGAAAATTCCTGCAAATTTAAACAAAGCCTTGAGAGAAGAAAATGGATCAACTTATAGCTCCCACAAACCTTCTATATGATGACAACATCCCGTTAAGCTTAGGCATTGTAAGTAAGTTCCATATTTTTACATAATTTAGAAATGCGCAGTATAAGGATATTCTTTTTTTTTTGGTAGGTAAGTTGGGATTGAACCTACGACCTCAAGGTTGAGATTACATAAAAAGGACGGACTTAAGCAATAATTTCCAAGTTTAAGATGATTTTTTTTTTTAATATATAGGAGGTTAGAGTCTTCCTTATGAAAAATTCCTTAGTAAATTATAAACTAAGGTTTACTAAGGCATGCCTTATATTTAGCTAATGCAACAGAGACTAAAAAAACAAGTAATGTGTATCCTTTTTTTGAATTGTTCCACTTTCCATTACATGTTCATGGGGTTTGCCTTCCCTAAGCTTACTCATCAAAGACCAAGTTAGAGGAATGTAACCACTAACCAGATGGTGGTGGAAACCCAAAATGAAGTTGTGAACAAGGCTTGGTGATTTTTGTCTGAAAGCCCATTTCTAATAGAGTTCCAATGACATGATCATTCACTAGAAACCCAAGTATGGATGCCAACTTATCCAACTTTAAATTCATGTTTTGATGCCATTTACTTGAAGGAAAAAAATAAAGTAACATGAGGAATGATAAACTGATAGGTGCCTTGCAATAAAAAAGAAAAGAAAAGAAAAGAAGAGAAAAACAAACAAACAAACCAGCTACAAGCTACACTCCTATTGATCCTTTTCAACAAAGTGCATTTATTGTTCCTTTAATTTTATATTTGTCAACACTAATTTCAAAATTTTCTGTGCCCTTATAATGCACTTTGTTGACAAGACAAATGGGGTGTTAGCTGGGGCGCCCTTGTAGGTGCTTTTTGCAAGGGTGCCCTTAAGTTTATCATTCCTTTTAACATGATACTTTAAACATTATCACAAAAAAATTCAAAATTCACATTCAAAGTCCCCTAGTTGGATGTTTGGATTACTTAAAGTGGGGTCCACCCAAAAACTATTCCAAGTGGATGGTTAGGATTACTCAAAGTGGAGCCCATTGAATGACAATTCGAAGTGAAAAATAGCATTAAATGGTGGTAGGTCCCCCAACAAAGGTGTCTTACATCTCTCTTATGTAAGGTGGGATGCAATCAAGCATCATTAAGGTAGTGGGTCCACTTTGAAACCCTAATAATAAGTGGGTATGTTCCTGAACAATCCAAAAGGCAAAGGAAGAAAGAAAAGCAAACGAAAAGGAAATCCTAGGGTAATGAAAACGACAAAATAGCCAAGGTGGGTGGGTCCCACATACTTTCTTAGATTTCCTATGAAGGGATGGGGAGTAAAAGCCGAGTAAGTGGTCACAAAAAGGCGGGACTCTCGACGAGGGAACTACGGATAGTCGTCCACGTGTCCGATTCTTGTCTTATTGTCCCCACAAATTCTCGCGTCATTGCATCGTCGTCCGTCCGAAGCGGCAAACATGTATTCTGTCCAAAGCTATTTTAATAAGAGTCGCCGATTTATACCGCCGTCCTCGGCATTTCCACGGGAACTTTTTCTTTTTCCTTCTTGTAATTTTCCCATGACCCTTGTTCTGATAATGGCACCCCACATTTATTCTACTAAAAAAATTATAACCAAAACATTTGCACCAGCCGGGAATCGAACCCGGGTCTGTACCGTGGCAGGGTACTATTCTACCACTAGACCACTGGTGCTTCTTTTGGTGTGAAACATTAAATTTCTATTCAAATACTTATTTTTGTTAGCCATGTTATGTTGATCTCACTAACTCAACTTGTCTTTTATTATTTAAACAGCTCTTAAAGGTAGGGGTGCAACTCGGGTAGGGTTGAACCCCACCCGACCGCTTCAACCCGAAAAAAAATGTCAGGTCAGGTTCGGGTTGAGGGTTTGGGCAACCGGACCCGAGTTCAACCCTACGATTTTTATGATTTTTTTTTTCTAAGATTAAGAATTCAGCTTGGGTCGGGTCGGGTTCGGGTTGGAAAAAAGGGTTCCTTGGGTCGGGTCGGGGTGGCCTCAACATAACCCAAGTTGCAACCCTACTGAAAGGTTGCTAAATCTCTGAGAACCCAGTTGAAAATGAAAAGACAAGCTAACTTTGTACAACCATTACAACATGGTAGTGCAAAAACCAGTAGTTGGATTTTAATATGGATCAATAATACTTAATTGTATGCAACGTTGATTATTCTTTCTGAGAACTTCTTAGGTAGATATTCACTTACAGAGCAAGTGTAGAAAATTGAGAAAAATCTTCTCAAATAGGATCCAACATGATATCCAACAAACATTAAAAAAAAAACAAATGCGAGAAATGCAAGCACACACTTGGCCAAGAAAACCCAGAGAAAATTTAGAACTCGTAACCCTAATATGTGGCTTATATATCAATGCCACTACATCAAAAAAATTACCAAAATACCCGAACCCCTCGGTGGGGGCGCGCTGCTCCCTGCACCCCTATGAACAGGGGCAGAGCCAGGAATTTACACTGGGGGGCAAGACTAATTTACACTTTGCCTTCCAGAATGTGTGAGAGGGAGGGGGACAACTGGCCCCTGAAATTTAGGATTTCTTCAATATTTCTATTTATTAAGCGTTGAGGGAGAAGGGGGCAACTGTCCCAGAATTTGGGATTTTTCCTCTATTTTAGTATTTTTCCATGTCTTCCACAAGTGTAGCCATTTTTTGCGTAAACCTCCCTCTCTCTGCCTCCCGTTTTACATCTTTATCTAGTTTAGTTGAAGAATCGAGTGAAAATCTTGATCACCATCATATTCATGTGGGTCCAGCGCGTATGCCTGTAAATACCTGAATTATCCCCTTTCAAAAATTCGTTCCCCTCTAAAACTGAAAGGCGTTTTTGTCAAAGAGAATTAGGCTAAAATTAGGGCTTATTTAAGAAAGCCTATAAATACACATCTTAGTAGAATTTTACAGGCATTAATAAACCCTTAACCATTTTCTACAGCCCCAAGAGAGGATTTTCGTGAGAAAGAAAGAGGAGATCGAGTTTTGGAAGAAGAAAGTGAAGATCAAGGTCAGAACTATGTTCTTTATTGATTTATGTTATTAGAAATCCTAAAACAAGAAATTTGTGATCTTAAAAAGATAAAAGCGAAGGTTTTATTTTGTTTAATATGTGCCTTATGATTGATCTCGGTTTTCTTAGGATTTGCTTTGTTATGGAATCCTTAACGAGCCCAAGATTGGATCGTTTTGGTTTTTAGAAAAGTTTGTCTTGAAGGGTCGAACTAAAAGGTTTAGATTACTTTTACAATAATTATATGTGTCGATTCGAGCGTGAAATTAGATTAGTTGGATTTCTCTCGTCAATACGAATCCAACGGATCCGACCACGTGCGAATCGGAGCTAAAACGAGAAAGTTTGGTCCGTAGAAGTTTTGGTAAAATCGGGGACGAATATGGAATTATCGCAAATAAATTGTAAAACTTAAAAAATTCTTAACTTCTTCGTTTCTTATTCGTTTTCGACGATCTTGTACTCTACGGATATGCCGGAAACGAGTAATTTCTGTTAAAAATAGTTTCAATTTTTTTTGAAGACTTTATAATGATGATAATTCCAAAATACTAAAAAGAGCTTTAGGACGGTTTACCGATTCTTTTTCGAAGAGGCACCAAAGGGTGTCTTGTGTCAGTAGGAGGATATATATGCCTGATAAGAGTGAAATTAATGATGAAACTTATGGAGAATATTCATACTCTTGATTGTAGGTAATTAAGGTGAATTTGAAAAGAAAAGTATTCGTCATTGGAGGTACGTAATTTCGTACAACTTTAGTGATATGATTTGTCATTGAATGATATGTCCTTTTGATTTGTAACTCTCTATTCTCTTTGAAAATATGAAACCTTTGATAGCCCTAGACTTTGATTTGGGTCTTGCATGCTTCCCTCATTGATTACAATTTATTAAATTTTATATTCATTGATAACTTATGATTTTGTATTGAATATGAGACCCTCTCAGATATAAGAACCTTTTGATCATTATATACCCAAATATTTTTGGAAAACCTTGTGGAACCAATGTGAACCATTATCTTTGGAACTTTGTATGAACCTTTGGACTTTGTGTATATGTGGACACCTTTTGTGAGGCTTAGGTATATATGTGAACTATAAGGGCTAGCACCAATGGGGGTTATTCATTTGCTTTTGGGTCTCGTCAGTGGGTGCTATTTCCTGACCATGTTGACAGGTATATGAACTTAGGAATTAGTTTCGAACCGCGAGCAACCGGGTAGAATAACATGCTTTTTGGGCTAAGCTGATGACCTTTAGGTGATTTCATACGTTTTTTTTATCGCTTTTAGTGATCTCTTAAGACTTTGTGACCTCTCTTATTGAGACCATCTTTGATGTGAAACTTTGAAATATGATTTTGTAAGCTTTGCTTCTTAGTTATTTTATTTGTATCAGTTACCTCATATGTAGTTTTTTCCATCTTCGTTTGCCTATTTACCCTCTCTATGTAGCATGCCTTTGACCCCACTTTTGTAGTGCGTCATTATGTACTGAGCTTTTTAGCTGACTGTGGTTTAACAATTTTTAGCTCTTGAATCCTCATAGAAATCTCAAGAGAGTGCAGCTGCATCGTCAGCTATTGGAGTCTGTTAAATATAGCATAGTGAGTATTGTGTAATAGTAAGACTTTGTTCTAAATTTATGTAAGACAATATTGTTTAGTCTATGTTATGAGTGGTTCTGATATTATTTTGCTAGCCTTGTATACTTGTAGAGCTTGCTTTGCAGGTGTACGGCGTGGCGGCGCTGCCACGTCCTATGCTCAGGGTGGGGTTTGGGGCGTGACAATGCCAACATTGAATTTTTTTTATTAGGTATTGAATTAGACGTTGATGGAGACTTACACACCATTCGTTCGGTGATATTTAACCCATATTTGATTTAGCATTACCTCAACCATAACCTGAGCCTCTGGTTGAGGAGGGTCGACCCTAACCCAACATGCCTCTAAATGTCTCAAAAAAAAGAAAGAAAGAAGAAAAGGCAAGTGATATATTCGCCCCTTTTATTACCTGAGACCCAGCGGCACTCTATCAATGACTGCCGAGGGGCTGATGTACTTCAGGCTAGAAGGATTCAATGGGGCTGAATGCCAGAGACACTGCTCGTGGATGTCCCAAGTAATCAAAGGGGCGGATATATCACTTCCCAATATTGAAATACTCTCTACTCAGTAAATCATCTCATAGGACGATCTAACCCTCCTATCTATAATGGGTTACCCTTTATAAAATCCTCTATGATCGGAGGGTTTGTGGATCATCCTATGTAGATGAATTTACTTGGTGCATCCTATTTATGTTGTAGCTCAACAAAATGATAAATGAAGGTTTGGATCATATCCTGTGAAGTGGGCCCCATAGTACTTATAATTTTGAAAAACATTGGACTTCACGGGCACAATACATAAAATCTTGGGAATTATTGGGGTTTTCAAAGCTAAAACTGATATTTTATTAGGGGGCTTGGAATTTATTCAATCACTAGCATTCTTGAGCCATGATATGCATGCTGTAAGGTAGTGGGTCCCACTCATCATTATTTAAATTGTGGGTTCCACCATAGGCATGAGTTGGGAGTGATGGTGGGCCCCACTTGTCAAAATATGAACTGTAAAACAGCCCCAACATGCTATAATAGCCATTCTCTTCCTCTCATGGAGCAAATTTCTTGCTCCGCCCTGCCTGCATTAGTCAATGGGGGGCCGCATGTGTAAAAGACCAAAATGTCCCTAAATGATGCTTGATAGATCAAGGGCGCGCTAGGATCATCTGATCAAAATGGTCTCAAAACCAATTCATCTGACTTATGGTTTTCATTCGGATCAATAGATTCTACCATGTAAACGAGGCCCACCACTTGAGACACATCTATGGTAATTGAGGCCATTGGTTTGGTGCATCAACATAAGGGACCATCCTTGATGCGATCCTTGGTGAAGAAGAAGAAGAAGAAGTTATTCTTTCTGAAAATAGCACCTCCAAACGAAGAATGATCCCCATATTAAGATCAACCGACGGCAATCGGATTACTTGTGATGGATCCAACCCATCGGTTCCATTACATCAATGGCCTGATCCGTTGATTAGATAAAACAAAAAACACTTGTCATATCATATCATATAATATTATATATATATATATAAAAGAGGAGAGTTTTTTCGATTTTTTTTGAAAATTACGTGAGAATTACACGTCACACTTTTTTGAACAAATGCACCCATTCAACTCATATAATTTCAATCCTACCCCCCCTCCTTTATGCTTTTAACAAAGGCACCCATTAAATCATATAATTTCAATCCTACCCCCTCCTTTATGCTTTTAACAAAGGCACCCATTAAAGCCGTATAATTTCGATCTTACCCCTCTCCTTTATGGTTTTTTCATTAAAAAACTATAGGGTGATCTTGACCATCCGATTTAAGATAAGAGGAATTATGGAAACATCTATAGATTGGAGGGCTAGGATCGGCCTATGGAAATGATTTTTGGGGCACAACCTATTTATGTTGTGTTCCATCACATAGACGGTTTGGATCAACCTATGACGTGGTCCGTACAGTTCTTTGTCGGCTCGTGCATCGCATGGGTTTTTTACTAGTATATATGTAAAACAGAATCCGGGACGACGTGGGTGCGCCACGTGGCACCCCTCCTCAAAAACGTAAAACTCTCTCTATAAGGTGATATATTTGGATTGTAGAAAAAATCTCACCATATCCCACGGTTTTAGCAAAATTGTTTTTATTACTCAATATCCCACGTATATTAGCAAAATTGTTTCTATTTATTGGAGAAAAAATCTCCAATGTCCCATGATTTTAGCAAAATTGTTTCTATCTCTCAATATCCTACCTATATTGGCAAAATTTTGGTGAATTATTTATTTTTTACCGTGCACGGGTTGTCCACTAGTTTTATTTAAACTTTAACCCACATACGTCTCCACTTATTAAATTTGATTAACCTTAATATTAAAAGAAAGGTATATCTTTAACGGTTAGGTATATAAGATTAAGAAATTAGAGTAGGTCAAGCAGCCTGCAGTTGGGTGTATAAAATAAGATTAGGACGTTAAGAGTAGGTCAAGAAGACTGCCGGCTTCTTTTGATACTATATTATGACTTCGAACTTCAGGGAGGTGTTATCTATGATTATTGGACCAGCTAGACTTGTCTTATTTTATTAAAGTTACATCTTTTAGGTGGATAGGTTGCGTTTCATTTTCCTTTCTCTATCACCGTTGTTTTCCTGTTCTTTTTTTTTTCTGCCACGAGTAGTTGCTCTTTTCGTAAAGCTTTGGAAAGTTGCTTAGCTGTTGTACGTTTGTACACACATCTCTCTCTCTCTCTCTCTCTCTCACTAAACGTACACACATCTCTCTCTCTCTCTCTCTTTCACACACGCACACCCAAAATATTCTAGCCCTGTTGATAATTCTGCTGGATAAAATTCGATCCCACCATGAATAAATAAACAGAAGAGTAGAAATAAGCAAGCCAACCTTTTCCCCTTGCTTCTCAACCAAGAAACGAGAGTAACCTAAAAGAAAACAAAAGAGAAAACCTAAAAGTAACCCGAGAAAAATCCCAAGAGAAAACTCTCTCTCACACTCTCTCTCCATCACTTCACGTAGCTATGAAGAGCACTAGAAAAAACCCTCTCTCATTTCAGTTGCTACTCTTTGTCTCATGCCTCAACCTCGGTGTAAATATTGTTCGGTTTTAGGTCTTCTACCCTCTCCGGTTTTGTTTTCCAATACCACTAACCGTGTCCGACTCACTCCACGGGGCCCGCCCCTTGTAGATGCTGAAAATGAGTCTACACATAGAGAGGGAGAGTTCACATATATAGCCCAGGAGCTTTCTCTCCCTTTCCGATGTAGGATCTTACAATCCACCCCCTTTAGGGCCCAACGTCCTCGTTGGCACACCATACTGCCGGAGGTACGGCTCTGATACCATTTTGTCACGACCTGACCTTATTGTGTAAATATTGTTTGGTTCTGGCCCTTCTACCCTCTCGGATTTTGTTTTCCAGTAGCATTAACCATGCCCAAGATTGTAGGATCCCACATCGGAAACGGAGAGAAAGTTTCTAGGCTATATATATGTGAACTCTCCCTCCCCTTGTGTAGACGCGTTATCAACATCTCTAAGGGGTGGGTCCCGCGGAGTGGGGCAGGCACGGTTAGTGCTGCTGGAAAACAAAAACTAGGGAGGATGGGAAAACCTAGAATCAAACAATATTTACACAGTGGGGTCGGGTCATGACACTTGGTCGTGTGTTTAGAATCTTTTATATCTTAAGTTTTCCAAAACCTAAAAACAACTTCCCTATTTTTAGTTTCCCACCATAATTAGACAACCGAATTGTATTATGTGGGAAACAAGGCCACTTTTCCAAAATGGTCAAATAAATGAAAATTCAAAGTATACATTCAATGAATAGATCATGTTTAATATATTTTATTTTTAAATACACAAATTAAAAAAAAGATACATGTGTATATATTTTTTGCCTCTTATAAATGGATGTGTAAAACCAAAATCTAAAAAAGCATTTGCTTTAGGGGTTTGCTAGGGACTATTACAAAAGGCATTTCGCGGACTAGCTATTGCATGAAAAAGCAGTCACATTAGATGAATTAAATGAATAAGACAAAATTTGAGCATATGTGGTTGCACTCTTGCAACAGCTGGTCCGCAAAATCCCTTCTGCGATGGTCCCTAGATGCATGCGAGAGCAGAATGTGGATGCTCTCCCATGCAACAACCAGTCTGTAAAATGCCTTCTGCGATGGTCTCCAGCTGATGCAGACAAAAACGATGAAGAACATGCGATGCAAAATAATTGCCTTATTTTTTAAGTTCGATTTTCATCATCTTATTTGTAGCCTAATTTTCAGGCATCAAATCTTGTCTGTTTTGCTTATTTTGGTATCATTAGAAAGGTTTTTTGATTACTTATCTAACGAGCTCAAGATTGCGCGATTTGGAAGTGATTTGAGGAAGTTATGAGAGTTTTTAGGATGTGGTATAGGTTTATTACAGTAATTCTATTTTAGCTCAAGTTTTAACTTTTATTTACTTTAATTTAGATAGATTGACGATTGAGATTTATTGCTTAGGCTTTAAGTTAGCTGTTATGGTTTCTTTTGTTATAAATAGATCTCATCAGAGAATTGTAATGAACTATCTTAAATTATTGAATGAAAATTTGCTTTTAGGCTTTTGATTCTGTGAGAACTTTTGAGTTGCTTGGATTAGCCTGTGTAGGAGTATTTTCCAGTTTCGCTCTGGGAAACTTGACTTCGACGGGATCGAAGTAAATTTCATCCCCCTCGACGGTGGTCGAAGTAATCTATTCCGTACGACGCTGATCGAAGGGCTCATTTTCTACTTTATTTTGTCTATTTTGCCTCAGCTGCTGCGCATCTAGGATCCTCCGAGCTTTCCAACCACATCAGTTAGTATCAGAGCATATTTTTTCATTGGATTGAAGAAGAATTTTGGTAGTGAAGTTTGCATGGATTCGCGATGGCTACAATGTACATTCGATCAATTTAAAGGGGAGTTGGCGAATGCCAGGACTGGGAGGTAACACAAGATTTGAGAAGATTTTATTATTATTTAGAGAAGAAAATCATAAATTGGAAGTCACGACCAATATATGATGAATATTTAATCTTTCCTAAAAGTTTCGATGATGAAATACTAACTTTTGATGATGACAAAGTGATCAACAATTCAATTGAAGCAATGGTTGATGTGCCCTATGAAATCATGAATGAAGAACGTAAGGAAATTGGATCCGACAACATGGGGAGTGAACTGAAGGGTAAATGGCAAAATATTACATCTATTTATTCATCAATTTATGGATATTTATGAATTCAAGCTGCCTCAAGATCAATACATATTATTTTTTCGTTTTCAGCATTATGCAGCATGATATGACCCTAAAGAGTTTCAAATAATAAACATTCTTCGATACTTCAAAACTCACAGACGAGTTTTTTCAAACCAGGGGAGAATGATGCTTATGAAAATGATGAAGAACGTGCGATGCAAGATAATTTCCTTATTTTATAGGTTCTATTTTCGTCATCTTATTTGTGGCCTAATTTTCAGACGTGAAATCTTATCCGTTTTGCTTGATTTTGGTACCATCAGAAAGATTTTCGATTACCTATCTAACTAGCCCAAGATCATGCGATTTGGATATGATTTGAGAAAGTTATGAAAGTCTTTAAGATGTGATATAAGTTAATTACGGGATTTCTATTTTAGGTCAATTTTAACCTTTATTTCATTTACTTTAGATAGATAGACAATTGATATTTATTGGTTATGCCTTAAGCTAGATGTTAGGGTTTCTTTTCTTATAAATAGACCATCAAAGCATGGTAATGAAATTTCTTGAATTATTGAATGAAACTTTGCCTTTAGGCATTTGAGGTATGTAAGAACTTTTGGGTTGCTTGGATTAGCCCCTGCAGGAGTATTATTTTCAGTTTTGAAACTTGACTTTGACGGGATCGAAGTAAATCTCATCCCCTTCGACGGTGATCGAAGTATTCTATTCCCTACAAAGGTGATCGAGGATCCTAAGGAGTACTACTCAAAACACGTGTACGGTAATCGGACCCGCCTGGCTTGTTAACCTTGGTTCCACTCTCATCTTACTATCTCAACCCCTTGATCAATGGTGATGATCAAGGCGCCATTTTCAGATGTCTCCAAGCCATTGATTCTTTGCACATCTCAATCTTGTAAATGAGATCTCTGTTTAGTGTTGGACCTTAATCCATTGGGTCACCTTGTAATAGCCTTTGACAACTTGTCACATTATAAAAGGCAAGGTGAGTCCAACCCATTATCAAAAAATGGTAGTGCAAATATCAATAGCCTAAAAACAGCAGTAGTGCAAAAAAAAGACTTGCAACCAAAAAAAAAAAAAAACTCTCAGCAGCCAATTAAAAAGAAAAGACAAGGTGAGTTCACCCCATTATCAAAAGAAGGTAGTGCGAATTTCAAACTGCTCAGACCCAATTCTCACCCAATCCATATGCAATCTGTGAACTTAGGAAATCCTATATAACACATACATGTACTTTGGATTGTTCCCTTCTTTTAAGATTAGAAGAGCAGCCAGACTACAAACTACTTGATGCTCATGTGTGGTTTCAAATTGGCTTCAGAAACATACCTCTATTGAAGAACTCTACTTTGAATTGTTCCTATTCTCGAGTCTGTGAACTGTGACAGAAGGATGCATTCACTCATCTCTGAGAGTTTGGATAGTTGCCTTCCATTAAAATTAGAAGCTTCTTGCAGTAGCTCAGGCAATATGCTATTGTGTGGCTTCAAATTGGCTTCACTTTTCATGAACTCAAACCCCTCTGTATGTTCTTCCTATTGTTCACTGAATTGACACAACAATATTCAAGAGCGAGCTGCATTTTCAAAGATGATTCATCACAGGAAGCTCTCAAAAGGGATAAAGATTAGTAGGACCTTTTTAGAGATCCAATCAATAGATAGATACTTCTATTTATTGGCAGGTTAAGTTGGGTAGCATCAGTTCTCTCAGTCAACAACTAACAACTGTTGTCAAAATTGTAGGATCTGATTTTGTTTTTAATTTCCTTTTTTTTAATTGCAAGGCCTTTTAAGCCCTTTCCCAGCTTAAGGCACCTCTAATTGAGGCATTGGAAGTAAACAAAAGGCTTTCAGGGCTCTCCAAAAACATCAGGAGGAAGAAACCACAGTCAAGCAAATCTAAAATCAGTATTGTCTGTTATGATTATACAATAAAGGAGAAACAAATTATCATCATGATAAAGGTTTAGGTATGCGTTGAAAAGCTTTAAATATTGTAGGAAATCAATAGCGTTTGCTCTATCTTTTTCCCTTTTCTTTGAAATGCCTTTTCTATCATGATTATAAAATGGAGAAACAAATCATCATCACGATCAAAGCTTTTGGCATACAAGTCGGCACTTTAATAATTAATATTGCTGGTGACTGCATTTTATATAAGGTATTAGATAATAATTAATATTGATGGCTGCATTTTATATAAGGTATTATATAGTATCAATTATCAAATAAGTGTTGTCCATCACCGCCAACACCCTTAGCGCTAGCCACGTGGCAACTTCCTTCGTCCAATTATTTGTCCTTCCCTTGCCCACATTTTTGGTGCACCAATTTTTATGCCTGTCTGTCTAGCAAGAAAAAACCCGACAACTTCTTACTGATTAAAGTGAAAAAAGGATTATACTTCCGAATGTTATAGATATGGGAAAAAAGATGGAAGTCACAAGTGTCCATAAAGATGTACCTATTTGGTTCCAGTTCAAAAAAAAAAGAAAAAGATGTACCTATTTGGTTGACTGCGAAGAAAAGGAACCCAATCATGGGGAAGAATAAAACAATTCACACGCCAGTCAAGATTCTAATGAAGGGGAATGTTGACGAGTAGAAAGGGTGATGACATTTTTTGGTTTCTATTTTGAAAAATCAAACTAGCTTGTTTCCAGATTGGAGCTTCCAATTGTGGCTATTTTCCATTATTTTTGGGATTTCTCTAGAAACTTTGGATTGTGCATATGGAAATTGAGAACTCTATAAATATAAGACATATTGCTGGAGTTTTCTACAGCTCTTCCATAATTCCATGTGCTGGAAATTGGTAGGGACACCCCAAAGTCTTTCTCTTTTTCTTCTTCTTCAATTCCATCAACTAGTTTTATCTTTTCTAAGTCAAAGACAAACACCCAACCAAGCTCCATTGATCTAAATACATATTCCCATATTATAATTTGATTTAGATCAGATTATAAAGTAAACAAATAGTTGTTTACAAGGTCATTTGTGCAACAAAAGGAATCCATCGATTCAACTTGCGGTTTCGCATCGATTAGATCGTTATCACATTTTCGAGGAGTAGATCACGTTGACATTTTTCTTCTCATCAGCAAAATAAGGTATTTATATATATATATATATGTTTATTAAATCACTATAAAATCAATTAGTACCTAGGAATCTTGGGTTAGAGCAAAATTTTGTTCTACAGGGTTTAATTTTCCGCTACGTGTAGCAATTTTACTCGGGGTTTTCCAACCTTTTCTAACACGGGACAGATGGTGACTTAAATGAACTCATAATAAATCATCTATTATACACTAGCAAGGTGATGGCTCTGACTTATTCCGGTATGGAAGAGGATCTTAAAAGTTTTTCAATCAGCGGAGAATAGAGATAACTTAGATGCCAGATGAGAGATCCTTTCGAGGCAGGAAGTATCGATATATTGAAAAGAATCCTTAGGAAATTGTCTCGTCTTCGGTCGTCCGTGAATTATTGCAGATCTGCGTTTAAGCCAGGAGGAAGAGGTATAGGTAAAAGTGGAGGAAATATCTTCCACGGGGAAAGGGAGCAAGCCGGAACTAATGCACAAAGGGATTCTCAGGTAGATGGGTTGCAGTGCCAAATGAGACTTTTTGTCCTTAGCTGTTGTTGGGTCTCCGGGGATTATTTTGGTAGCATGGGATAATGACGCTTACGGGTTAGTTGAGGATCGGGATTTTTTCAGTTTTAATTGTGGTGAAAAACCTTGTCGATTGTTCCTTATGGACTTTCACAGGAGATTATGGTCCAAACCAGGTGAGAGACGGGGGATCCTTTTTGGAGTAGCAACAAGAAATCAGATCCAAGTGATCCAATCCTTGGTGCATTGGTGGAGATTTTAATATTACGAGATTTGTTTCGGAAAGAGATGGTAGTAATAGATCTTCAGCCAGCATGGCGGCATTATTGGATTTTATAAGCAGGAATGAGTTAGTTGATCTCCCTTTGAGCGAGGCTCAATTCACTTGCTCCATAGGAACGAGTGTGTAGTATCAAGCTAGCGTATGTATGGGATTATTGCTTTTCTTGTTATTGTATGGGTATTATAGTTGTTTGTTGTTGAAGGGAATTGTAGTTTTCTTTATAACAAGCTGGAGTGTGGAGTTGTATGGTACATACACTCCACCTTGAGGGGCAGTGTTGGAAGAGTATTCTGGTCATTACATGTAGTGTTGAAGGTATTATAGTCTTTCTATCATGTAGCCCTAAGTTGGGCCTATATATACGTTATATTACATGGGAGAGCTCCCTAGTGGAGACTCACCATCTTCTCTCTCACTCTTCTCCTTCTCTTTCCTTAGCCTCCAATCTAACATGGTATTAGAGCAAAGATCCTAAGGAAGAAAGGAAGAGTTCCCATCACTATCTCCCATTCATCTCTCTCTCTCTCTCTCTCTCTCTCTCGTGCAACCCTATCTTTATCTCTCTGTTTTTTCGTGAACCCTCTCTCTCTCTCTCTACCTAATTTCTCTCATTCTCCCTGTTTTCTCTCTTGTGCAACCGCCACTTTTTCCTCTACATATGCGCGTGGCCCAACCACCCTTCTTTGTCTTGCGCAAACCCTCCTCCCTTGCTTGTTTGCCGTAAACCCACAAAGAAAAAAAAAACCTTGTCTGTTTGCCGTAAACCCTACCCCAATCTCCCAAATACCTTTGCGCTAACCCTCACCCTCATACGACTTTGACGTAAACCCCTTTTTCGTTTTGAGTTTATCATCTTTTTCTCTCCATCTAAAATCCCAAATCCCAAACCCTAACCTAATCTTCCATATCTAACAAAAAATCCATTCCCATATCCTCTCCATCCAAAACCCCATATCCCAAACCCCAAACCCTAAATCTCCATCCAAAACCCCAAATCCCTAATCCCAAAACCCTAACTCACTCTTCCATCTCTAACAAAAATCCTAAATCCCAAATTTGCTTTTCCCTTAATATTTGTAAATCCATCCACCCACATAAAGAACAACAAAAGAATCCCATTTTGTAAATTCCTCCCTCCTTTTTCCAGATTCCCATTTCTTTTCTAAATCCATAAATCTCTTTCTTTTCTAAACCTTAGACCCTAGTTGGGTTCTTTCTAGTTCCCTAAATCTCCTTCTTTGTGGGCTAAATCCTCTCTTTCCTTATGTTTTGAAACCCCCTCCCCTCGACTCTATCCTAGTCTTGCCATCTCTTTCTTCGTCCTACTTGTGTTCTATGGCGTTTGTCTTGATATCAAATGTAGAAAAACCAAGAAAAACCTTCTCAACACGGATCGAACACGATGTGCAGCAAAAACGTCAAGAAAATATGCAAAGAAAACAATCACATAAGAAAACACAAGATTTTACGTGGTTTGGCACTGCCTACATCCATGGGGGTAAGATTTTCACTATTTCAGTCTAGGGTTACAAACTCTTTTCTTCTTGGTCAAGAAACACAAAGGAAAACCTAATCCCACAACCCTAACATGTGGCATATATATCAACACCACTACATGGAGAAATTAACAAAATACCCTTGAGCGAAAACCCAAAGCTAGATTCGTGTGTGCGTCGCGCACATTAATCTGTTAGAGTCCTATATAATGCCAGAATACAAGACATTTGCACAACATCAAAAGTGCACGCCAAGTGCTTGATGAAATGTCTGAGAGAGGTCTGGTGCCTTGAAATTGTTCTTTCCACTGCAAGTTGAAGGCATTAAGCCTAATGTAGCTCCATGGATGGAGTGTTGACTTGTTGTCGTCTCCGGGCCGATGTAGTATCGCCCTCTTAGTTGGTAGGTTGATGGTTGGTTGATTGCTTGCTTTTTCATGTTGTTGGTTGGTTCCTTCCATGCTTGGTGTTGTTGATGGACTCGCTTTGCGAGTCGTGTTTGTTGATGTTTCTACATGGTGAGTTTTAAGGGTGCAAGTTTGGCCCTGTCAGCCCTGACCCGCCTTGAGCCCGAACAGGGTCGGGGCTAGATTTTCCAACCCTAAGGGCGGGTCATGGTTCATTTTTTTAGACCCTGACTCAAGTCGGGTTGGGTTAATGCCTAGGGTAACCTGACCCGGCCCGACCCTAAGTTTTCTATTATAGAATTGAACCATTTGTGCATGTTTCTTTTGCTAATGTTTTCTATTATCTTGGATTGATGTTTCTTTAGATTATTATTATTAATTGTCTCTGTTGCCCGTCATGTTGTTGAATTCATATTGTCTTATTTTGTTCCCTTTCTCTGTTTATTGATCATTTTGTTCTATATGATAAGTGGTTGCTTTATTTTTGGCACTCTTAACAGGTATTTGCACAAGGGTCAATTAGGGCTGGCCGGCCGGCCCTGCCCAATCAGGGCCAATCAGGGCGGGCCAAGGAGCCCTGTTGGGCGGGCAATGGGTTGAGGTTTTTCGGCCCTGACTCAGGGTCAAGGCGGGTCAGGGCCGAGATAATGGGATCCAGGGTTGGGCTAGGGTTTTGAAAAACCCGACCCTGTTGCAGCCCTAGTGAGTTTAGTTGATGGGTGTAATTTTACGCCTTTGTAGTGGTTGTAGCGGTTTGCGTTGCAATCCACCTTGACGGTGCTTATACATGTGTGTGCAGTTGCTTTGCGTAGTTTTACACATTCATTGTGGTTGTTGTGGTTTGCGTTACAATCCACCTTGTTAGTGCCTCTATACGTGTGTAGTTTGCTTTGCGTAGTTTTACGCATTAATTGTAGTTGTTGTGGTCTGTGTTACAATCCACTTTGTTGTTGTCTATGGCTATATGACCAGTCGTTAGCGTTGCTTTCGGCCTTGTCGTATCCAGGCGACTTGCTGTTCGCCATTGTTGGTTGATTGTTTCTTCAGGCGACGTGCTGTTCGTCGTTGTTGGTTGGTTGTTTCTCCAGGCGACGTGTTGTACGCCGTCATTGGATGGTTGTCGTGCGCTCCTTTGTTGAGCGCCTTGTTGGTTGGTTCTTCATCCTTGTTGTGATGGGCTGATTTTTTTATCGCCATGTTTGTTGGTTGGTTGGCTCCTATCACCTTTCTGGTGTTCAAGGTTCGTTGTTGTTTTTCTGTTGAGATCATTCTTGGTATGCAAATTAGTTGGTCGTTGTTCTGATTCAGGGGGAGGCTTTGTGGTGATCGTTCTGACAGTAGTGCTGATTCAGGGGGAGCTATTATTTTTTATGGCCATTGATCTCGCCGTTGAACTCACTGTGGCCATTGCCCTTTTTTTGATGTTTTTCACAATGTACTCACTACACCAGCTTGAGGGGGAGTGTTGTACCATGCTGGCATATGTATGGGATTATTGTTTTCTTTTTTTGTATGGGTATTATAGTTATTTGTTGTTCAAGGGTATGGTAGTTTTCTTTGTAACAAGCTGGAGTGTGGAGTTGTATGGTATATACACTCCAGCTCGAGGGGGAGTGTTGGAAGAGTATTCTGGTCATTAAATGTAGTGTTGGGGGTATTATAGTCTTTGTACCATGTAGCCTTAAGTTGGGCCTATATATACATCACATTACATGGGAGAGCTCCCTAGTGGAGACTCACCATCTTCTCCCTCACTTTTCTTCTCCTTTTCTTTCGTTATCCTCTAATCTAAGAGTGGAAGTAGGATTGACCGGTTCCTTTTATGCTCAGATTGGATGCTTCGTACCCCGAATGTTTGTCAAAGTGCTCTGCACACTCTGTTTGACCACTGCCCAATCCTCTTGGACCCTCGTTTGGAATCATGGGGTCAAATTCCTTTCATTTTGATTTGGCTTGGCTTGAGGAGCCAAAAATGCGGGAAAATATGGAAGGCTGGTGGAGGGAAGATGTGGTCTAGGGGCCAGCGGATGTGGTAATCACCCAAAAGCTATGCTATGTGAAATCCAAGCTTAATGAATGGAACCGGGAAAAAAAAACTGTTAAAGTATGAATTAAAAACCCCATCACCAACAGCTTATGCTTTTGGAGTGATTGGTTGTTTCACATGGTATTAGAGCCAGAGATTTTGAGTTCAAACCTCCTGGATAGAAAAAATCCACATGCAATGGCCAAACCCAAAAGAGGGGCCACATGTGAGGGGGAGTGTTAAAGTATAAAAGATTAAATAACGCCATCTCCAACAGAAGCTTTTGGAGTGATTGGTTGTTTCACAAAAACGAAGTGAGGAAGAAAGAAAGAATTGGGGCTACAAAGAGATTAAAAGTGCAGAAGACGAAGGATCGGCTATTGAGGAGATGGTGTCGGAAATTGGATCCTTTAAAGACATAAACATCTGGTTATCTAAGAGGAAATATATTGGAGACAAAAATCCGGAAATATAAGGCTTTAGGAGGGAGATAAGAATACAAATTAATTCCATAGCATAGTTAGTGCTAGAAGAAGAGGGAACCACAACTCTTCGTTGCTTATCAATGGGGCGAGGAGTGAAGACAAGGAAGTAATATCCAAGGAAATTGTAGACTTCTTCAAGTATCTATATAAGCAGGGGGTGATCGTCCTAGACCTGGAGTAGAAGTTAATGAGATAAAGGCGTCAGATCGGGAGTTTCTAGAAATTTCGTTCACCGACGAAGAATTAAGGCTGGGTCTTTTTGCTCTTAGTAGAGATCGAGCTCCTAGTCTAGATGGGTTCCATATAGCTTTCTTCCGGAGTTGCTGGGATGTAGTTAAAGAAGATATCATAATTTTTTTCAAGACTTTCCATGAAGGTTTTGAATTGGATAAAGGTACTGGGATGACGTTTATAGCCTTGATCCCTAAAGTTCAAGGAGCATCAAATGTGGTGGAGTTCAGACCCATAAGCTTGGTATCTATAAACTTTTGGCTAAAGTCTTAACAGA
This sequence comes from Tasmannia lanceolata, assembly GCF_043159265.1. NCBI lineage: Eukaryota > Viridiplantae > Streptophyta > Magnoliopsida > Canellales > Winteraceae > Tasmannia > Tasmannia lanceolata. The sequence goes on along the minus strand of NW_027518684.1, from coordinate 25,542,867 downwards.
GAGACTGAAAAAGATTCTATCATAAATCAAGAAAAAAAAAGGAGTTGTTTGTAAGCTAGATAAGGAGAAGGCTTATAATAGGGTGGATTGGAACTGCCTAGACTATATAACAGGTAGGATGAAGTTTGGTGTCAGATGGAGATCTTGGATTATGAGGTGCATGTCTTCTGCATAGTTCCCTATCCGGGTAAATGGCTCTCCAAAAGGGCTTTTTGACTAGAGGTTTGAGACAAGGCGATCCTTTATCTCCATTTTTATTTTTCGTAGTTGCTGAAATTTTGAGCAAAATGATAAAGGTAGAAGTTATGGCATCATTGAAGGTGTAAAATTTAGAGAAGATCTCACTAAACCTGGATAATTTACAATGAAGTAACGAGTATTTAAATAGATCACTCAAAAGGATAAACATGGAAAGATATAATCTCAATCTAATATACTTTCCTAACAAACCTACCTATATCAATTTGTCACCAAATCAAATCTAATATCCTAATTTATTTAGCTTGCCCCATCTAACCTACTTACTAATTTGATCTAATTGCCTCATCAAGCCAGATTACGACATTTAACCAACATGCCTAATCTACCATCGAGATGATCCAACGGTGAATCTCAACCTAATACTACCATTGGATCTCACATATTCTAACATGCCCCCTCAAACGTATATGGATTGGAAATCGTTATACGTTTGATTACAATAGATAACCCCAAAAAAGTAATATAAAAGTTTGCGAATTTTGATGCACACTGCTACGATTGATGTTTGCCCGTTGTTGATATTGCTGAAGATGATTGCCGCCTATTGTTGAAGAACGTGTGGCATGAAAGATGAACCGCAAAGTGCCTCCAAGAACTAAATTGGACTCAAGCCGGAATGGGCGAGTCTTTAGGCTGGTGTTGAATACCAAACCTTCTAGAAATGGGTCACTATGGACCAATACCGAAATGTGCAAGAAATGGGTCACAATGGACCAATGCCGGAATGGGCAAAAATGTCGGAATGGGCCAGATGGGGCCTCAATAGGCCAGAATGGGCCTCGATGGGAAAGACATCATTGGTCGGCTCAGGCACACACCTCATGGAACGAGGCACCTCAACTGAGTAGAGGAATTATTTCAGGCACGCACCTTAAGGAAGGTACCTCAACTGAAATGGATCAAAGAAGAAATTAGGAAAGGAAATTAAGATTTGAAAGGAGCAACGACAATTAGCGGTTGCGAAAAATAATGGCAAACATAAGTAGCCAACACTATGAAATTTTTGTAGCAGTGCAAATAACAAATTTAGGGGGTAGACTTTTGGGTAAAAGCAAATGGGGTCTTAATTATTAATCTTAAGGTGGATAGGTAGGTAGAGAAGAGAAGTGTTGGGAAAAAAATACAATGAAGGGGTGCACTTATCAAATCAAGGACTGGGTATTTGAGTATTTTGTAAAGACAAGGACCCGAGGAGATATGGTGAATGGGTATTAGGAAAGAGGGGTGTATCGAGTAAAGTAGGTCAGATGTAATTTGTAACCCCTTTCCCTGTGAAGATGAAGCCTAACAACAAGTATCTTTGCTGGAATGATTTGCTTTAGGCAAAAATGAAAGAGCCTCGGGAGAAATAATGCTTTTATTCAAATCATCTCATAATACCTGATGAAAGAAATGGATGTAGCCTTCACATGGTAATGGGAGAAGCTCCATGGATGAGATCATCAAACCCATGCCACCATCCATCATCCCCATTAATCAGAGACAAAAACTATCCATATTTCTCCTTTCTCAGGTTCTGATGGCAAGATGATGGAAGGTGGATATGTGGCAAACGAGTCGTAGATCTGGAGTAAAAGGAAATGTGTTGCAGATCTTAAAGAAAAATAGAAGGAATGAAAACTAGGACAGCCATCAAAGAGAAGGGAAAGAGGACCTAAGCAAGAAGAGGTGAAGATGATGGGCTTGATGCTCGGCGAACGGCTAGATCGGCCGCCCGCTGGAAAAGGGAATTGATAGAATTGTAATCAGGACACCAAGATCATTGGCTCTGATACCATGTAAAATTTAGAGAGGATCTCACTAAACTTGGATAATTTACAATGAAGTAAAGAGTGTTTAAATAGAACACTCAAAATGATAAACATGGAAAGATATAATCTCAATCTAATCTACTTTCCTAACAAACCTACCTACATCAATTTGCCACCAAATCAAATATAATATCCTAATTTATTTAGCTTGCCCCATCTAACCTACTTACTAATTTGATCTAATTGCCTCCAATTGCCTCATCAAGCCAGATTACGACATTTAACCAAATGCCTAATCTACCATCGAGATGATCCAACGGTGAATCTCGAGATGATCCAATGGTGAATCTCAACCCAATACTACCGTTGGATCTCACATATTCTAACAGAAGGGTTTAAGGTTGGATCCTTAGAAACGGAAGTCATTCATTTATAATTTGTTGATGATACTCTTGTATTCAATGTTGCCGACATTGAAAAGGTGTTAAACCTTAAGGAGGTTTTGAGATGTTATGAAGTGGTCACTGGGTAGAGATCTAATTGTCAAAAGTCTAGATTGTTGGGCATTCATACTTCTGATACTGAGGAGATGTTTAGGGGTGTTCGTTCGGTTATAACCGAACCGAACAGACAGAAATTCGATAACAGAAATAATTTCGGTTATTAAATTTCGAAAACCGAAACCGAACTGAAATTTCCAACAACCGAACCGATTAAAAATTCGATTATTATGTTATAACCGAATAGTGGGAGAAAACGAGGAAAAAAAAAAGCAAAATCTCGGTTTGGATTGGAAGGCTAGGATCATCCTATTGAAATGATTTTTTTGAGCACAACCTATTTAAGTTGTGATCAATCAAATGGACGGTTTTGATCATCCTACGGAGTGGCCATATAACACTTTTTTTTGGAAAAATAATGGTTTTTATACATAATTTTGGTTATTCGGTTAACCGATTTTGTTTTTTTTTTAAGATAACCGAACCCTAACCCAAATAACCGAATTTCTAGAAAAAAAAAACGAAACTGATCCAAAAAGAAAAAACCGAACCGAACTGACCAAACCAATTCGGTTCGGTTATTCGGTTATAACTGAATAATGAACAACCCTAGAGATGTTAGCAGACATCCTTCGGTGCTCAATTGACCATTTTCCATCAGTTTACCTTGGGCTGCCATTATGTGTTGGAAGGCCTAAGTGGCAAGTGTGGGGTCCAATAGTTAAAAGTGTGGAGAAAAGGTTGGATTCTTGGAAGAGAGGACTAGTATCTTTGGGAGGAAGAATCACTTTAGTCAAAGTGGTCCTAGCAAATATACCGATATACTATCTTTTAGTATTCAGAAGCCCCATCAGTGTCATTAACCGTATCGAACAATTTCAGAGAAACTTCCTATGGGGTGGAAGTGATGAAAACAGGAAACCTCATCTTGTGAGTTGAGAAGATGTTTGTAAGCCAAATAAGGCTGGAGGTCTTAGGATTCGTCGGTTGAGAAGTGTGAATGAATCCCTTATGGGGAAATGGACGATTTGGAGAGGAAAGATCCTTCCTGCAGACTACAATTATAGAAGGCAAATACGGTGCCCTTTCTGGCAATTGGCTTTCTGATGATTGTTATAGAAGTAGTGGGTTGACGTTTTGGAGAGATATATTGAATTAACGAAAAAATTTGAGTTGGGGATTATATACAAAGTTTACACGAGAGGACAAAATAAATTTTTGGCTTGATAAATGGTGTGTGATGGATCTCTTGTATCTGTGACTTTGCCTAATTTATTTGCGATGGTCGGATAAAAATGCTCTAGTCAAGGATTATATGCAATGGGTGGAGGGCATTGTCTTTTGGAAAATCAAGCTTAGAAGGAACTTTTTCAATTGGGAGATGGCTCGTATGATAGGCATTCTAGAATCCAGGTATTTGAAGAGAACATGCAGAGACAAAAGGGTTTGGATCATCAAGGTCTTTCACTGTTAAATCCTTTTGCCATAATCTTATCCCTAATCACTGTTATCCTCAAATTGTGTAAGTAGGGGTGTTCATTATTCGGTTATAACCGAATAACCGAACTGAGGCGAATTGGTTTGGTCGGTTTGGTTCGGTTTTAGTTTTTTTCTGGAAATTTAGTTATACGGGTTCGGGTTTGGTTATTTCAAAGAAAACATTCGGTTAACCGAATAACCAATTTTATTTTATTTTTAAATGGCAATATATTGAAAAAGGAACCGAGATGGTCCACCAGAAATACAAAGAGGAAAAGCATAAAAAGACAACAAAATACAACGGAAAATACAGAACAAACTTCTCACGGGGGAAGGAAATCGAACCACTCCAACCCCACTTTATGTACTCCAGATCTAGCGAGAGAATCCGCCTCACCATTTGCTTCGCACCTAACATGCTTAAAAACCATAGACGACTCTAAAATGAGATCAGAAATTTCCTCAAAGTAACTAAGGAATCTCCACGGGGGAGCCACTCTCCCAGATAACCAACTAATTACATTTGAAGAATCTCCCTCCACAATCACCCTATCATAAGAATCATCACTTAGGTGCTTTATCCCCTAATATGCAGCCCTTACTTCCGCTTCAGATGAGTCAGACCTTCCAATTGGACCTGCAAAAGCCCACGATACCACCCCTCGGGAATCCCTGCATAGCCCTCCAACCCCAGCTGGACCCGGATTATCCAGGCAGGACCCATCAAAATTTAATTTAAGAAAACCTTCACGAGGGGCTTCCCATTTATGACTTCTCTTCTCTCTCCTCATACCTTCAGAGCACACAATGCGCCACCCCTCCCACAGATCGAAGACTGATACAAATGTAAACAGAGGGATGCTCTTCATGCAATAAATAACCATGGCGATGATTTTATTATATAACCAATACGATGACTTTGCTACTCCTTCGAAAACTCTCGAGTTTCTTTCCTTCCAAATGACCCACCACAAAGCTATTAAACATAATTTCCAAAGCACCTTACCCTTCTTTTTCCAGGGCACAAAATCCCAACTCGAAAATAGTTCTGCTAGAGACTTTGGAAAGACCCAGTAAATACCAAACCTATCCAGAATGAGACCCTAAATCTCCCTTGTTACCTTGCAATGAATAAAAAGGTGGTCAATCGATTCCCATCTTCCAAACACAGGGAACAATGGTCCACCAGGCATATACCCCTTTTTCTTAGAAACTCAATGGTCTGAATCCTTCCATTACACACTGCCCAGCTAAACAAGATACCGATGGGGGGCCATGAAACTTCCAAACATCAGCAGAGATAGGGGCTCCAAAAGCAGGCATCAACTGACAGTAAAAAGATTTCACGGTAAATAAGCCAGATGAATCCCATATCCATATCCTTTTGTCCAACCCACTTCTTTTTATATAACACCTCTCAATGAGATGAAGCATACGAGAGATAAATGGTAATTCCGTCTCAAAGAAATTTCTTCTGAAACAAGGATTCCAAACCACCTTATTGTGAACTCTCTCGAAACAATCACTCAACATCACTTCTTTGTCCAAGGCCACCGAGAACAAACCAGGGAAAAGCACCGCCAAAGGCTCAGCAGAACACCATGAGTCCAACTAAAATTTTATATGATCTCCTTTATATACTTTAAACCGAATTACCGCCTCAAAGCTTTGCTTGAATCTCAAAATATTACGCCAAATGGTCGTTCCTTTCTTACCATACTTATCATCCAAACACCAGTCACCGTGTAGGAAACCATACTTGCTCCCAATAACTTTTACCCATAAAGAAGATTGTTCCACACCAAAACGCCATACCCATTTACCCAAGAGAGCACGGTTGAACTCTTTCAATCTCCGGATCCCCAACCCTCCATTCTTTATAGGAACACAAACCTTATCCCACTTTACTAAAGGAATTCCTCTTTTATTATTTGACCCACCCCACAAAAATCTTCTTTGAATCTGGTCAATTATCAAAACTACACTCACCGAACAGTTAAATAGAGACAGATAGTACACGGGTATGTTAGCCAAAACCGCCTTGACTAAAACCAGTCTTCCGCCCATCGAAACAAGGTTTCTTTTCCAGGTTTCCAACCTTCGTTCTATTCTTTCTACAATAGGGGTCCAAAGCTCTTTTCTCGGTTTTTCAACCCCCAAAGGGAGCCCTAAATACAATGAAGGTAGAGTCTCCAAACTGCAACCCATCACATTTGCAAAACCGAGAGCTTCTGAGGAAGGTAGATTGATAGCAAACAAGCTAGATTTCTGAAAGTTTGATCTTTGACCAGTAATCAGCTCATAGCATCTTAGCGAAGCCTTCAAATTTAAAATCTTCATCCTGTCAGGAGCACAGAACAGAATGGTGTCGTCAGCAAATTGCAAAAGCGACACTTCTACTCTGTTACTACGAATGATAAAGCCCTCAAACAGCCCCTTGCTACTTCCTTTTACCATCAATCAATTGAGAGTTTCCGCAATAATTACGAAAAGAAAGGGAGAGAGGATCCCCTTGCCTTACCCCCTGGAAGACTTGAAAAAACCTTTTGGCGACCTATTAACCAGAACAAAAAACCATGCCGAGGAGATGCATTGCCTCATCCATCCTCGCCATCGATTTCCGAATCCCATCCTCCCCAGAAGATAGTCTAGACAATCCCAGTCCACTCTATCATAGGCTTTCTCCATGTCTAGCTTACACAACACGCCCCCAGATCCACTTCTTGAATATGATTCAATGACTTCATTCACAATTAGAGAACAATTCAAAATTTGCCTCTTACTAACAAAAGCACTCTGACTATCCGAAGTTACAAAAGGAAGCACTACTTTAATTCGGTCAGCCAAAACCTTGTACAGGCATCCAACCAGGCTGATTGGACGGAAATCAGACACCTTAGAGGCGCCCCTTTAACCTTGGGAATTAAAGTTATAAATGTAGCCCCTGTGCCCCTATCAAGAGCCATACCATCATAGAACTCCTTGAAAAAACGAAGGATGTCACTTTTCACAGCCGACCAACAAGCTAGGAAAAAAGCTAAGCAGAAGCCATCAGGTCCGGGTGCTTTGTCTTTAGGAATCGAGGACAAGCCTTTCTCAATTTCCTCTTCATCAAAAGGTTGTTCCAATTTCGCGCTTGCCTCCAGATTCAGGCTATTGAACTCCACTCCCTCAGGAATAAGGCGCAAACTTCCTTATGAAGTATATAACGTATCATAAAAATCAATAATAGCCGAGGAAACCTCTTCCTGAGAATTCAACAGTATTCCATTCACTGAGATAGACTCGATCATATTCGTCCTTCTTCTAGCACTAGCCATCGCATGAAAGTAAGCTGTATTCTTATCTCCCTCCTCCAGCCATTTCACCCTTGATTTTTGTCTCCAAGATATCACTTCCGCAACAACAACCCTTTATGTTTCTGCTTTGCTTTTCCCAACTCTTCCCATTCTACCTCTGAACTTAACCCACACTTCTCCAGAGCTAATAATTCTTTTAACCGACTTTCCAGCCACAACTTCCTGCCCTGATCCAGATGATTTTGTTCCTTGGACCATGCTTTTAATTTATTCTTGACAAATCTGAGTTTTTTCCCAATCACCACATCTGCAAAACCCTCCACACTACACGAAGACCACCAATTTCCCAATCTGTTCTCCATGTTAGGATGTTTAAGCCAAGCCATTTCGAATCTAAAGGGAGGAGGGCTCCAAGACTCTAGACGCGGATCAAGAAGAAGAGGGAAATGATCCGAAACCGAATGCACCATATTAAAGCTTTCAGGGACCAAATCTAGCCACTCAGCACACACAAGGAATCTATCGAGACGACTCTTGCTAGGACCCCTAGACCATGTAAAGGAAGCTCCCGCTAAAGGAAGATCAATTAGCTCAAATTTTGCAATAAAATCAGCAAACGCTTTTATGTTTGTGTTAGATCTCACACAACCCAATTTTTCTCCCACTTCTTTAACCTCATTGAAGTCCCCCCCCCCAATACACCAAGGTATAGAAAAAGACTCCCTAACCTTCTCCAATTCCTCCCAAAACAGTCATTTCTCAACTCTAAGGACCGACCCATAAACCCCTGAAAAACAACCACATCGAATTGTACTCCTCCTTTTTTAAGGCCACCGACAAAGAGAACCTACCCCTCCATTCATTCTGTTTTCTCCAGACATTTTCATTCCATGTTACTAAAATCCCACCAGAAGCTCCGGAGGATCCTACAAAAGAGAAGTCCCATTCCGCTTGCACTCCCAACCCTCTCACGACACTTCTATCTACAACCTCCATTTTTGTTTCCTGCAAGCAAATAAGATCCGGTTTTAACTTGCTAACCAAATTCTTAACTTGAATTCGCTTATCCTGATGATTCAGGCCATTAACATTCCATGAAAGAATCTTCATCACAAACCAGATTTTGCAGACCGCTTCCCCCTCCTACAACTAGGTTTTCTTCTCTTCTGATCAATAGACTCCTCATCCATTTCCACTTCTCTAGCATAATTTAAATCCATCCTCAACTTCTGTAATTCTCTAACTTTCCTCCTTGAAGATTCTCCGGTCCCCTTGCTCAACGACTCCTTATTCACTGAATCTCTCATCTCATCTGTTTGAATTTCAGAAATAAAATCCTCCTCAGGTCCATCATAAACCAAACCCAGTTCCTTACTACCCCCAGAGTATGACTGACAAAAGCATCAACTTCCTCTTTATGAGATTTGTCCCTACATTTTCACCCGGAGAAGCTTCAGATATCTCCAAAGGAGCCTTCATAGAACCCATCCCCATTACAGGGAGGTCAGAATTTACTTCCTTTGCCAAATCTTGAGGCGATTGAATGGTTTCCATCTGACAGAGTTTCTGCTGTCTAGAATAACTTCGGTACTTCTTCGGGGTACCTCTCCCAAACCCCCTCACCTCCACACCATCAGAGGGAAGATTTAACCGGAGCTTCGTTTCTACGGGCAATTTAATAAAGGAAAAAGTGCTGAATTTCTTCAGCTCAGAATTAACAAGATTATCAGCTCTGATAACCAAATCTGGCTTCCCAATTTCCTTGTTATTCCAAAAACCGTCGCATCGCACACAAAAACTAGGTACGACTTGGTTAAACTGATCACAGACCAGCTTAACTACTTCCACGGACAATCCACGTCCCCCTTGGAAGCTGCTCCCATCGTTTATCTTTTCTATCGTCATGATGCTATCATCCTCCGCTTCCGAATCGAAATTAAGATGCGAAGCCACTTCTGCCAGAGCAATTCTCAAAACACCAGCCTCCGTGCTACAACCTTTGGAAGGAAACTCTAATCTCAGAGTCCTATCCTCTGGTGAGAACGAAGAGCAAGAAAGAGATAAAAAATCCCCAACTCCAACTCCTAAGAAATAACGACGGGACCTGATAGATTTTGATCTAGATCTCTCCTGACTTGAGTAGCTAACAGGAGAATCCGTATCACACCATTCATTATTACTGCTCTCGAACCGAAGCCCATTATGAATGGGCCCACACACCCCATCCTCTGATAAATGGGCCACGGCCCAAGGGCCATAAACCGCTACAGGTGACAAGAAGCCCACTTCCCAAGCCCCCCCCCCAAAAGAGATCTCGTGACCCGATTGCCAATGGGAAATAAAATCTGCCTTTTGAGAAGGTCTTGGAGAGAGAGCTTCAATAATAACAAAGAAGCTATTAACTTGACTGATGGGGTTCACCAATTTAGAACTGTCATTTCTCCCTCCAGAGACACTACGCCAGCTGTACCCTACAGGAGATAGACCATTTTGAAATTCAAAAACTCCGCCATGTGTCTCTGATCTATCTTGCGCCTCATGCAGCGCAGGATAGCCCATTGCACTATCATAGGCCACCTCTTCCACCGGGACTGCCTCAGTAACGAAAAGCTCCTCTCCGATCAAATTCACCTCCTCCTCCCAAAGAACATACTTTCAGAATTTGATACATCCTCCGAGAAATCCCCCACAGCATCGTCTTCCTGTTCTAAACCCTCGCTACCAGAACTAAACCCATCAAGATCCATCCTCCCTACCTCCTCCTCCTTCCAACCTCTCACCCATCTGACAGCCCCATCTAGAGATACTTGGATAGGCAACTCCTTGCCTACACTCCCTACTACAGAAATTTGCACCCTTGCAATGGAATAACCCTTTCCAGCTTGACAGGATTGACCCAGTTCAACCACTTTGCCAATTTTTTCCCCAATCCCTCGAAAATTCTCCTCACACCATGCCTGAGGTGGCACCCCTTCTATGCTCCACCAATAGTTGCACCCCTCTGAGCTGAACTTCTGATCCCATAGTAAAAGCTCCATAAAAGGAGAATTTATTGCATTTTCCAGACATTTATAAGTTGATGTCTATCCACACCCATTTGAGAAGAAATCAGAATCTCCAACTCTGCAATTTTGTACACAATAACTTCACAGTTAAATCCCTTCCTACTTCTCAACCACCTTTCCATACCCTTTAAGTCCCTTGACCACCTAGGAGTAACTCTACCCAAATACCTAACTCAGCATTACTAATATATTGCAGAGGGACGACTTCCAAATTGAAGCTCACTCCCTCTGATGTCTAAGGCTCAAATCTTGCAGCTCTCATGTCTAGGATGGCCTCATCCTGGATCTCCTCCACCTGACTGACCTCCTTCTGTCTTCCTCCTTCCTAGACAACCCTACTCTGATAAGGTGGAAAGTTATAATCCAAGCTTGACCAGATTTTCTTACACTCCCAACAAACCTTCGTTCTTTGGAAATTTCTAAACCCACATTTACAGCACCTCCAATCTCCCAAGCCTCCCTCCATTCTACGATTGGATATCCTATCAATTCTTTTGGACCTCTTATTCTTAACAAGAGCCCAAGAATTTTTAGGTAAAGTTCTGTTGACATGTTCTCCTCCTAAGGGGATCATATTAGCACCGGTGGCCACTCCACAACAGTCCCATCCGACGGCTCTAGGTCTTCCAGGCAAAGACTCAGATGCCCTTCCATCATCCATCCTTCTCATTGCAACTCAAGATTTCTAAAACCTGGAAAATGGGAGGATCTTCTACTCTCTTGCTGATGGAAAGAAGGGAGAGAATTAAAAAATGAGTAAAAAACGACAGCTGGTCCGCTCCTTCTTTTCATACACGATTAATGTCTTCTACATTTTTTTTCTTTTTCGCCCCGTTTACAATTCCCGTTACTTCATAGCAAGAAAGCTTTCTTTCCAAAATAATGGATAAAAATCATTATTTTTCCAAACCGAATAGCCGAAATTATGGATAAAAACCATTATTTTTCCAAAAAAGTGCTATATGGGTATTTCATAGGATGATCAAAAGTGTCCATTTGATTGATCACAACTTAAATAGGTTGTGCTCAAAAAATCATTTCGAAAGGATGATCCTAACCCTCCGATCCAAACTGAGATTATGCTTTTTTCCCCTCTTTTTCCCCATGATTCAGTTATTTGGTTATAACATAATAACCAAATTTTTAATCAGTTCGGTTTTTGGAAATTTCAGATCGTTTCGGTTTTCGAAATTTGATAACCGAAATTATTTCGGTTCTCGGATTTCGGTTCGGTTATAACCGCACGAACACCCCTATGTGTAAGGGCCCTTTTCTTCAACTCAATGAAGAGCCAAACATGGTTGCATTGCATACACATCACCCATGACAACACTCCCCACTTAGCACACCATACACACAATGCACATGGCCACAACTATTCTAGCATCCCTTATAAGCCCACCATTATAGTATTCAACCCCAAAATAAACTATCCTTCATAGAATTCAATCACAGTCACTAACAGAGGCCATCGCCACAATGAAAGAAATAGATGGAAGATGAGCATTCTCATGTTAATTTCTTTCATATTCCAATTCATTTGTATACAAGATGGAGTGGGGGCATTACATAAAGGAGGTTGAAGAGAGTATGTAGGGAAAGAGAAGGATATGTGGGAGAGGGGATGATGGTTGTCGGATCCAAGGGCGCACCGGCACAGCTTTTGGAATGAATGATAGATGGAGGTAGAGGATGCTCACTGCATCTTCTCCCAATAGGTGGATGGATAGAGTGAACACTGCACCTTCACCATGTAGGAGATGCACTAGCTCACCACCATGGTCGGCTACACTAGCCAAGCTCACTTCAATACAATGAGATGATAAGCAAGCATAATTCCCTTTTCCTTACCTATCAAAGCCACTTATAACCCACACAAACAAGGTGCCCATATCAAATCAGTTCCCAAGCAAAGATGGCCAACAGAGTGGCCTTTTCCCAACTATGGACACACAAGGGGTACCCCTATCATTTTAGCACCAAGGCAAAGGCAGCCCAAGGTCATCTCATAGCCACTTTAATACTAGATGGTCCCTTAGCCCACGTTGTAGGGACGGCCTCCCACTCCATAGGCCCCACAAATGGGCCACCTCCATACAACCCGGCCCCAAGGATGATGCCCAAACAATGAAAAAGGGGCCCCACATGGCCCAAGCCTTGCACTTATATCCCGTCCACGTCACCCAACCAATGTTCCTAAAAGGAACTTTACAATTTGCCAAAGTGTGGGAGTATCCAAGCTCCCCTCGTGTTTGTGCTTTTGGTTGGACTGCCTTCCAATCCAAAATTCAGATGGCGGATTTTCTTCAAAACTGAGAAATGTTAATCATTGATCACTGCCCCCTATGTATTCAATTGGGGGGATCAGTGGACCATATATTTTTACATTGCAGGATGTCTATGGAGGTCTGGAGTAGAATCCTGGCGAGATTTGGCATCCAATGGGTCTTCCCGGCTCATTTAGTAGACCTATTGGATAGCTGGTCTTTTCGCCCTTGGAGAAGAGGAGAATCTTGTGGTGTGTAGTCCTTCTGGCGTTGTTAAGGGTTACATGGAAGGAAAGAAATGACTGAGTTTTCATAGGTTTATCTAAAAGCTCGCATTATTTTTTTTTTTATCAAAGTCATTTCCTTTTCCATTTTTTGGGTTAAGATCCTCTCCTGTTTCAGATTTATCTCTAGCTCTGATTTATGGAGATGCTGGCTGGAGATTTGTGTTAGCAACAACAAGAAGGAGGCTGCATTTCCTCATTGGTCTCCTCGTAGTCAAGGCTTCCTAAAACTTAATTTTGACGGTTCGAGCTTAGGAAATCCAGGGTCGACTAGAATTGCGGGAGTCTTAAGGGATGACAGGAGTCGACATAGTGGGCTTTCTCTGGGCCAATTGGGCTTACAGATTCCAATAAAGCCGAATTAAGAGCGGTCTTCAAGGCATTAGAGTAGTGGATGAAGGCATCTTACCTGTTTGATTGTGGAGGGTGATTCCCTCAATGTGATCAGGTGATTGGATGTACGTCATTCTCATCCCTGGAGATTTGCTGAGTTCATAGATGAGATTAAGGAAAGAATTGCAGGTTTTTGTGTAAGGTTTCAACAAGTAAAAGTATCAGCCAATGGAGGGACTGATAGGTTGGCCCGTGCTGGGGTTGAGAGGGTGGAGTTGGAAAATTTTCATTTTTTACCGCTTTGATATTAGTTTCATGTATTTTATTTTTCTGTTTTGTATATTCTACTCCTTTAGCCTCAACCATCTCGGTTGTGGGCCTCTTCTTTCATATTAATATTATTTTGCTCTTAGCCATTCAAAAAAAAAAAAAAAAAAAAAAACAGGAAAAAAAAAAACCCAAAAGGGTGAAAATGTGTTTTAACTGACAAGAGGGGTAGGAACCCTCCCTCCCTCCCATGCCATGCATTTGCTCTCACCTTTGCAAAGCTGTCCACACCTCTCTCTGAGCCGGATTGCTTCACTGGAAACAAAGCATTGGGGTAGAGTTGTAATTGATGGGAATGAGAATCTTAGTGGAGAAAGCCCATTGAATCAAGATACTGTAAATCTGTCCGAGAAATCAAGCCCAAGGTGGTTGCTGGTTGTGGTGGAGGCAACACCGAATAGGTTGATGTCAAAATAACGGGGATCAACAGGGGCAATTATAGGTGTGTCTTTAAAGGTTCTTGTAAAGAATTTTTTGAGGATTGTTATTGTAAAGCTGGTTTTTTGGACCATGATTTTCTATGTTGGGTCCATACTGGAGGTTGTTGAGACATTTATTTCCATACTTTATGATTCTTTAAACGTTCTGCAAAGAATTCTTGGAGAATTGTTCTTGTAAAGATGCTTTTTGGACCATGATTTTCTATGTTGGATTCGTACTGGATGTTGTTGAGACATGTATTTCCATACTTCTCCACCAAAATCATCAGTCCACGAAATCCAATGTCTAACTCTTTATGCCAATAACTTTCTTGCTTCTTTCAACATCCCTTAGAAAACTCATTAATCAGTGCATTGTAAGTCACAACATTCAGCTTAACATTCGAACCATGAATCTCATCAAGCAATGTGAGAGCTTCTTCATCCTTCCCTTCATTTTAGATTACATTAATCAAGAGAATTGGATGTGATACCAATTGGGTGACAGACCTTGGTGCTTCATTTCCTCAAGCAACTTCAGTACAGCACAATTATCTGCATCCTTGCAATACCCATCAATCAGAACATTGAAAGTAACCATAGAGGCTGTCTGGATCTTAAAAATGTGGGCTCAGAGTGCCTGGATCTAAACAATTTGGACCAAAATCATCAATCAGGTTGCTTAAATCTAGTTGAGATACTAATTAAAGATCTTCAGAAAATAGAAAGAAAAACTGACCCTAATCTTGGGTAAGAAGAAGAGGATTATCCTTCATTCTAATAGAGATCTAACTCAAAACCATAAGAAAATTGAGAAATTATAGGATTTCTAGTTTGAGGAAGTTTAACTGTCAGTTAGATTGGATCCTTATTGACAACAATTGGGATTCAAGTCGGGTATAGAGTAAGTTTAGGACACAATCCAATTACCTAGTTGGTGGAGCTTTGGTATATATTTGAATTAGATCCTTTAGATGTGAATTTTTGTCTAGAAACCACTATGCTTACTGAAGTGGGTTTAATTGCAGTAAGGCTGGTTTTCAACTTATTATATTTTATCTCACTTTGAATATTTTATGTTTTTCACGAATTTAGGACACAAAAGAGAAGTACAATGAAACAATAGGCTTAAATAAGATGTTGCATCTAAGGCAGCATTGCCTCCTTTAAACTTCTAGTTCCCCAACAAGGGAAAGACTAACAGGTAAAAAAAAGCAGGGAGTCCGTTATAAGGAGCTCAAATCCTTCATGATCTCCAGAAATGCTTTCGATTGACGAGAAGGATCGGTTACCGCTCTGAAAGGCATCGAAAAGCCTTGCGAATGGAAGGGCTAGGTCTTAGAAGCAGAACACCTTCCACCAATGTCAGCCTATGAGAGTGAACGGAGTAACCTCTGATCACATATGTGAGTATAGACTTTGTCTTGGGTCTTCCGAGGACACAAAGTATGGATATGATATTTGTGATAATAGATCGCTTTTCAAAGAGGGAAATGATATCAGCACAACCAGGCTTTGATATTTTACTAGCACACCTTGTATTTTAGTATTTAAAGAGCTGTCAAAAGGTTATTACAGTTCCCAAAAAGCTCTCACAAGACAATTAAAACAGAAAACACAAGCTGGGTCTGTTCAATTATTAAAACATGGTTCTGCTGATATCATTTCCCTTCAAAGATGATGCATTTTGCATCATGTCACAAGACAAAAGATGCATCACATATCGCTTCTTTATGCTTTCATAAGATTGTTCACCTACATGGATGGAGTGCTGAGTTCCTAGAAGGTAGTACTTGATGTTGGAAACTTTGTTTAGGCCGTCCTCACTACAGATCGTTTCTTGAGTGGTGAATATACAGGCTCAATCCACGAAAGATTATTCCTTGTAAGATACTTGCAAAGATAAATGACAATGCGTACAGATTAAAGCTTTCGAGCAATATCCTTATTCATGATGCTTTCAATGTCAAGCATATAACTCCATACCATGATGATTCATCAGAATGAGAAGACTTGAACTCAATATCGAGTTCTCTCCAACCTGGGAGAGGGGGAGGGGGCATGGTTGTTGGGAGGGGGAGGGGGACACGATTACATAGAAGATTTAAATGCGTCAATATGAAACCTATCAAGGATTTTAAGGAGAAGCCCATGTTTTACCACAGCTGAGGATGTGACAGATAGATCAGTGTCTCAGGTCATCGATCGATGGGATTGATGGTCGATCAAAGATTCAGCTATCGATCGACAAGGTCCAGCTCTAGGGAGAGGAAGCAATGAGTTATTTTAGCATGCTTTTATTTTGAATTTATTTCTTTTCATCGATGAGTTAATGACGGACTAGGGTTCTTTTTGCAGATTAAAGCATGCACAAATTTGGACATTAATATTGATGTGCATCATTGGTCCAGGTGGATAGTGCCCAAGTGTGAGCCCGGTTGGAGGAACCACAAGTGGCAATGAAAACTGCAAACCCGTGTCTTTTTTGCCACTGGATGAGGTGGCGTGTTTTGGCATAGGGGTGTGACTGATGACATGGCAAGGGTGTGATGGCAATCACAAGACACCAGGTGTCCTTTTGGACACATTGATGTGGTGTGTTTTAAGATTTAACACACTAGATTGCTGACTAGGCAAGATGACAAGGCCAACAAGGTGCTGATTAAGCCGATGACATGGCAAGGAGCAATTAGGAATGGCTGGACTGTTTGAGTCGCATGACAGTTAGCCAAAAAAGTTCGGTTTGAGAATGCAACATAATTCTATGTTGCAGTTGCATGGAGAGCCTCACAGAAGAAACGTACAAGATTGCAGCAACCAGCAACCGCTGAGATGAACCTCAATAGCTTGCAAGATTAGAGTCACCAGAGGAAAAGGAGGAGGTTTCCAACTAGGGAAAATTCAAAGAGATGCACAGGCTGCACACCGTTTAGCTTGCTGGAAATCAGTTATATAGAAGAGTTTTTAGGATCGCCTAGAGAAAATGTTGGATCTCATTTCTCTCTTGACTTTCATGTAATGTAGGCACTAGATCCCACGACCTTTTGGTATATTCTAATTTATTATTTGTAACGTGCTGTTGCTAATTAAACAGAACAAAGTACGAGAAGCTAGTCTCCATTCCAGAATTGCTTAATGTATTTTCTGCACACTAAACTTGTTGTTTTATAGGATTTGTGGACTTAACGTAACTCAGCTCTGCACAGAGCATTCACTGGTCTTGTGCATGCCCAAACAGAACTGAGACATACCTCAAGAGAGAGCCGCCATTCATACGAACTAAAGGGCTTCTGTTTATACTAATTGTGAGCAGATCACAGTCAACCTGTGAGCAAATCACAGTTTGCTGCCCGTCCCAAGCTATGAATTGGAATCAGTTTCTAGTGGCATCATCCTTCCAACCCAATCCTGAACCCCCCCCACCTGTGCGAAGGGCGTGGAGATCGAGAGTGACTGAGAGGAGGGAGAGTAGGCACCCCCAAACATTCAATTTGAGGGAGAGCAACCCGGTCCAGCCCTTCATGGTGGAAGCTCGGATCGAAATGACTTTATAAGATGGTAAATATGACAAAGAAAAGCTGGACAATTGGCTAGACATGCTCAAGATGTATTTCTTGATCTACACAGCACATAGAAAAAAGAAGGTGAATTTTGCTAGATTGAACATGCTTTCTCTCACCTGGTGGAATTCATATGCAATGAGAAACAAACTAACAAATGTGAGCATGAGGCAATTCCATGCAATGATCCAGAAGTAGTTCCACCCACGAGGCTACAAGAAGGATGGATCGGTATGATAGCAATACCTGAAATAGAAGTTCGAACAGACAGTGTAAGAGTACAACACGAAATTCAACAAGCAAGCTATAGTGTTTGGGACCTCACTAAATTCAACAAGCAAGCTATAGTGTTTGGGACCTCACTGGAGGAACGAGGTAGCATCATGGTAGGATTGCATGAATACATCAGGGAGGAGCTAAATCTCTTCCCCATTTTTATTTTTTTTTGAAAGATGATTGATTGTATTTATATTCAAACCGTACACACATAGAGAAGGGACCAGGAGTCCCATATAGATACAGCATAAGATGGCCTAGGAAGTAACTCCAAGCCTTGCTAAAGAAGAGTTCCCAAAATTTTCCTCTTGTCCCATTACATTCACCAATCCAAACATAAATACCATCTTCACTATCTAACTCGAGAGTCATTCGTAAAAACATGAAAGAAACCACCAAATAACTTCTGCAATCTTCACCGAAGATCTAGAAGATAAGCAGGACCACCCTTCTTCCACAAAAAACTCCTGAACAAAAACCATAAGGAATTTCTCCCCTAAGAGGAGCACTTCTCCAGCTCCCCCAAAAGATGTTGGATTTGGTAGTCTGGCATGTCTGTGAGGGGTCCTCTGGTTCCATTTCCTTAAAACCACCTCTTTCTACTGGCAATCCTGTCTTCCACCAATCGAATTCCCACCGCCTTATTAGCCTCCCATCGAATCTTTCTCAAACTCCTCTCGTCAGCCAGAATTATATTGAAGAAAGGGTGTTTGGGCAGAGGCGAATGAGTGTCTTTTACATTAACTGACCCAGATAGATGATGGAATTCCTGAGCATTATCTTGAGCCTCCTTAAACAGTTTCCACTACCTCCTGAGGAGGTCTTTCGTAATTTCATTGTGGGTTAGGTTGTTTATAGAAGCCCTCTCTTCCTCATAGATCATCGTCTTCATCCTGTGAAGGATCTTTTCCAAAACCAAGAGTTCCATGGACCACTTCCTTTTCTGGCCCAAGGAATATGAGCGAAGGGAAGGTGAACCGTGCTGCACGTCGCTTTGATGTTCCATTTTTGCCTCAAGGTGAGAGTGAAGGTTCAAGAGTAGACCTATTTCCAAATCTCCTGAAGGATCCCAATGGTTTCCCCCAACTTTTTATATAAAGGTCACCGCCTGATTATGGCCAATGACCAATGATCGATCCCCTATTCCACTATAGGGTGTGAAGAAAACCCTTCTAAATAAAGCATGTATGTAGCCGAGATACTCATACCACTAGCCCAAAACCTTTACGACTCCCATTGACTCAGTAATAGAAATATAATAAGTACTATACTCAAAGAGCAAAAGCTTTTTGAGGGGTTGTATCCTGATCCTGACAGATCTCTACTCTTCCACACTAAATGACAAATGTTAACATTTATTGAGTAAAGCGCCATCTCTGTAATACGCAAACACAATGATATAAAAGGATCCTTCTGCTGCACTCTCAAAGTCCCTTTTATCCGCTATCCTTCTTCAATTGAAGAAGTGCCTACTAGTAGTCCCTCAATCCCCCGCTTAGAATACTATATCAGTTAGGTCCCCCGCTCTCCCAATCCATTTAGCTTCAACTTAGACAGAAGCTAGAGGGAGACCACTAGTCAATCGCCCGAAGGCAGCACATGCCCTAGGCAGAGGAAGGGGAAGATTAAGACTATCTGAGATCCAACCGAATTTTTTATCCTTCAACCCTACTGGAAAAAAAATTGTGGATTTTTCCAGCTTCCTTTTAGGAATTTTTCCTTGGGGGAAACTCCTATAATGGAACCCAAAAAGTTCTAAAGCAGGTCCTTGCTTCCGAGATAATTCAGAATTAAACTTTTGAATCTTGAATTTTGGTCCAAAGGGTCCTAATCTAGAAGCCCTAGATTTGAACGTTTCCAATACTTTGCTAGACTTCAGAATCCTACCTACGGAGATCCTTTGCTCGGGGGGGAGGATCCACCAGTCCAGGAATTCCTTTAGAAGTAGAAAGTTCATTCCTCTTGGTACCAGACCCAGCAGGTAACAGGCATATTTGACCAAAGCTCTTGCTCACAAATCCCAAAGCGCATCCAGCAGACACTAGGGAAAGCGAAGGTAAAGGATTCTTGGGAAAGGCATCCTGTACATTGTCGCCTTTTGCTTTTGATTGGTGGAATTTAAATTTTGAATTCAAAATGATGGGCCACGAAGGATCACCGGATTTCCGGCCCTGAAGCCCCGAAGCCCCGAAGAAGAAAACGGAAGGCACTCAACATATGTCACTGGCGGACTTTCCAAATTAGGGGAATCGAGATTAGCCAGGGTCGGTGAAGGCGAAACAGAACGAGACCCGGCTATATCTTGAATTTCGATTCCAATGGTATAATAATGGTCTGAAATCCGAAGTTTAACAAAAGAACCAGGTAACTTCCATCGAGGGGCTACAATTTTGGCCGACACAAAACTCATACAATGTTTGTGACTCCCTTCCATCTTCATCTCTAGAACCGGACCAAAGAGGCTCCCTAAAGCTTCCACCGTTGAAATAGCCCATGCATGAAGTGGAATACAATATAAGTTAACCCAAAGAGCTTCCGCACCCCGAACAAAGTCCCTACTCCAGGCAGAAAGAGAGAGCAATTGATTTCCCCATGCCTTCTCCCTTGGTCAAGATCTTGGAGGCCAACTCCTCCGATTCAGACATAAAGAGGACTTCGTTCTTCGCCAGAATGCAGGGGCAAGGAAGGGAAGGGGTATCCCAAAAACTTTTAGCCCAAAATGAAAGGTCATTTAGGGTCCCGTTTTTATCTTTTTTCCTACCTATTAGACATGCCTTTAGGGTATCCATTCGCACTTTCACCTCCTTACCCGAGATAGATAAAGTTGGAACCCCTCCCTCAACATGATCTTCTCGGAATCAGGCCATCGGCCGTCCTCATTACTATCATTTGCCGGTAAAACTGTTGGGTTAACGGGGATCACTACGTTTGGGGAGTTTCTGCCCTGCTGACACCATCGGCATTTATCCCCCGCCACTTAAAGTTGAGATAATCACAAGAGGGGCAATGCCAATCCCTACGGCACCATCCTGTTACTTCATTACCTCTCCTTTTAGGATCACCCCCACCACGGATGTTTCCAAGCGGCAGCTATCATATGAGGAACTGAATGGAGGGGATGATTTCGTTTTCTTTTGTTGACAGCGTCGGCATCTACTCCGCCATTTGAAATTGCAATAATCGCAAAATGAGCAGAACCAGTCCCCCAACACCTTCTCGATTTATCCTTACCCTTTTGGAAACCCCTTTTCACCATTCTTCTCATCCAGGTTCCCTCATCACAGTTGAAGGCTTCAAATCTGTCATCAAATCCCTTCCCCATTGATATTATTGAAGATATCAAGCATCAAAGCCATGGTGATCGAAAATCGGGATAGGAGGCACGAGCGGATGATCATACAAAAGACAAATCTAAGTACAATAGGAAGTTGAACACGCATGCAAACACTGTCCATAAGGCCCAGTGTGATCACTGAAACGACCTTGACACATGGCTGAAGAGTGTGCTGGAAGTTACACCCTGAGCTACTACCAAAGGAATCCGCGAAGACGGACACTAAGGGAAAGTCCAAGGCAACTCTACATGCTGTTGAAACAGAGGAATTACTCGAGCTACTTGCAGTTGACTAGAAGCCGGCATCCATGGCCAGATCTATTGAAGTACATTCAGATCCAATATGAACGAGAGGAGCTCTTCCATGTGTGGATTCAGGTCAAGCATCGATCCAAGAAGCCAGAAGAACCTGATCTCCAAAGGAATGGTGTCAAAGATGAATGATGTCGAAGATAAGGCTGACGACTACCCTACACCCATGGTTGTATCCCCTGGGCTGGATCCGTAAGGGTGTGGAGATGAATATCACTCAACAGTGCACCTTCATATTCGTCATCACTGAACGTGGGTGAGGTGATATGAGAGGTGATACCGTTGGACGTTTTCCAACTGATTCTCGGTGGCCCGTATATGTGGGATAGAGATGTGATTCCCTATCGAAGGGAAAAGTACCGGCTCATGAAGGATGGGAAAGAATAAAACATCAAAGCAAAATGACTAGTAGGAAGTGCAACCTCCCTTGTCTCTATAACCCAGGCCGAAAGAATGGTCAATTCTTTGGCAAATTTACATTGTAGATGATCAGACCTAAACCCCTTCCCACTACAGTGGACGGAAGCATCATCGCCAACCTGGAAGCCTCAATAGAAGGATGCACGTGGCTTACGTCACAATAGATCAGTTGAACACAAGATAAGAAGGTGCACCAGATGGTCGAGTAACAGTCACATCAGACTCGGTAGAAGCACAAGAAACACAATGACCAACATAAGGTCAAATGCAATTCCAATAAGAGAGAATTAGTTTGGCTACATTCCAACAAAGAAAGGCTAGAGGGAAGAAAAAGAAAAAGAAAATTCAAGCGGCTATCCCCCATCACCAGTTCTGATTTGCAGGAGCAAATGCATCAAAAGGGGGCAGGATCATGGCTTGGAGTTGACTCATATGGAACTACAAATTACAATCTGGTTCTAGTGGCAACTTGGCTTGCAATAGAGACCGAGAGTAGGTCGCATTGCACGATCTGAAATTGACTCTAGAGGCAGTTGGGCCAGCCATAGAAGTTGGGTTATGGTCTTTCCCCTTTGAAAAGATCTGGTCAGTCAAATACCAGAACAGTCATAAAGCTCTTCAGCCTCTTATGCTATAACTTGGGTCTTCCCCTCAATTCTTCAACCTTGTTTCAAAGTGAGAATGCTACTACCACTTGAATGGCTATCAATAAAAAAAATTACAACAACAAATGATGCAGGACGATCGATGGAAGGACTAAAACTTCGCTCTTATGCTAAATTGATGTAGTACGGATCTACAAAAAAGGATATTAGGGGTGAAAATTAGAGTTTTGGATCTTAAGATATGTGATTAGATTGGAAAAATATAATTACTAGGGTTTAGAAGAGTTCGGGAATCTGCAAATATATCTCGGTAAGGTGCATACAAGGGTTTTCTGTGAGACTAAGGGACGCAGGGATCAAAGTTTAATATGTAGGGATCTAGAACTAGGAATAAAGAAGATTAAAGCAAGAAATTGAAGTCAAGGAACGGTCCTAGAATCACTTTAGATCTTGCCTACGCATCACACCCAGGTTTTCAAGGTTTTACAGCCTGAAAAAGAAGGTTGTGCTAGAATCCCACTAGCAATCCCAAGGCATCGCATAAGGAGTCAAGGCCTTGCACCTTGGGAAGGTAGACTTCATACCCATGATTTGCAAGAAAGCAAGGAAAAAAAAGATTTTCATTTATTAATTTATAGAGTCCATCAAAAAAGTGCTCTGGGGCTTACAATATATAACAAAAAGAAGAGAAATGGAAAGTTCTAAAAACCTAATACTTCTGGACTAAAATGCCCTCTAATGACTAAAAACCTCTACCTAGTTAAAATTTTCATAATACATGTGTGATGCCAATTTAAAACGCTCATAACTCAAAGAAACCAAGTGATATTGGTGAGAAAAGATTGTGGTACCCCTTCTATAACTTAAGGGACTTAAAAGACACTTAAATGAGGAGTAAAAATTATAATATGGGCCCTAGGATGGTCCCATTATACTCTCCCATTTGAAAAGATTTGAACCCAGCAAATATAATGACTGGCATAACAAGTGAGAGTTTGTCGACTCTAGTCCTCACATAATCTGCAAACGATAGGCCCTTCCAGCGGACTAAGTATTTCCAACAAAGTACGACATATGGTCATATCCTCTGATGAGCACAATTTTAATATACTCTTTAAGATTTACAATCATTGGTAGAAAAAATGAAGTTGAGTCTTCTCTAGAAACACCATCCACATCCTTTGGTACTAATTGTAGCTATCACAAACTATGTCAAACTAGTCTTCTTTTCCAAGAGTGGAATATAGATCAGCATCATCTTTATCCTCATGTAATGTGTATGAGCTAAGAATCGTTGGAAGCTGCTTTGTAGAACGATAAAGACTCTAGTTCATTCCTCTAATTTCATGCGCTCCATAAATTGGTATCAATAATAATTGTTCAGGTACGAACTTCTGACTCTGTGTACTTTATGAAGTCTCCAAGGAAAGAAGACGTGCATGAAAATCTTGGTAAATATGATCCACGCAGTTCAGGTAGGACCATAACTGTTCAACTTTGGCGTTTAAGCCTTCCAACAACTCAACTATTCAATAAAGACTACATCTAGACGACATGTTTCCACCTTGACCGCTAATAACAAATCTGATGCAAGACGATCAAAGGACTGATACTTTGCTCTGATACTAAAATGACGTAGGACAGGTCTACAGAAAGGATGATATGTCTACGGAAAGGACGGTATGGGTAAAAAGGATTGGTGAAAATTAGGGTTTGGGATCTTAAAATATGTGATTAGACTGAAAAAATATATTTCAACTAGATTTAGAGCAAGGAAGCAGGGTTCGTTCCCTGGACTGGGGAATCACGATTCCCCGGACGCGGATTTGATTCGGGAATCAGTTCGAATCCCCGAAAATTGGGAATCGGGGTTCAGATTCGTCGGAACACCGATTCCCAATTTCAGGAACCTCGATTTCCAATTTTTAGAACCGTGATTCCCCGGCGAATCCCAACTCCCCAGCGACTCCCCGCGAATCTCCGGCGAATCCCCGACAAATCCCCGGCGAATCTCCGGCAAACCCACGATTCCCGCTCCCAACCATCCCCGGAGCCTTCGAATCCCGAATCGAAACCCTCTTTCGATTCCCGTCCTGGCAACCTTGGTTTAGAGTATGTTTGGAAGGGTACAGACAGATACTGAAAATGTACATACATATGTTGGGAAGGTACAAAACTATGACGAGAAGGTGCAGGCAAAGAATTTTTTGCAAGACTAAGATCCACATGGGTCAAAGAATAATATGTAGGGATCGATAACTGAAAATAAAGAGGATTAAAGCAAGAGAGAAAGGTTAGACCTCAAATCAATTCAGATCTTGCCTAGGCATTACACCCAGGTTTACAAGGCTTTGCACCCTGAAGTAGAAGGTCGTGCTAGAATCCCACTAGCAATCACGAGGCATCACACAAAGGGAATCTTAGCCATCACACTAAGGGGTTAAGGCCTTGCATCTTGGGAAGGCAGACTTCACATCCATGATTGCTAAGAAAGCAAGAAAAAACTGATTTTCATCCATTCATTCATAGCATCCATTAAAGAAAAGTACCCCGAGGCTTACAATATATATGATAAATAAGAGAACTAGAAAGCTCTAAAACCTAAAAAAAACCTAACACTTATGGATTAAAATACCCTCTAATGACTTAAAAACTCTCCCCACTTAAAATTTTCGTAATACATGTGTGGGACCTATTTAATGCACTCATAACTCAAAGAAAACATGTGATATTGGTGGGAAAAGACCGTGAGAACCCTCCTATAATTAAGGGACTTTAAAAAAAACCTAAATAACACATCAAAATTAGAATATGGACCCTAGGATGGTCCCAATCAACAAGATGAAAAGAACTATTTCCACTTTCTTCCAGAGATATCTGTGATTTCAAACCCCATGCTTTTCAGCAATAATGTTGAAAGCTTACTTAACATATCTAAAAGCAACAGCCAATTTTTCTCTTCTCTAGCAAGTTTTTTCAGCCATTCCCTATTGGCTTCTAGATCACTAACATGTCATAGATTCCACGCTTAAGTTCAAGCAACTTTGCATATAACTCGAACTAGAAACAACACCTGATAGTGTGTTGCTGGACAAGCCCACCTTGAATCCTAATCATTAAGCCCATACATCTTTTGCCCATACCTGAAATGGTTTTAAATCCGAAATTTAGGACCGAAATTTCAGATTTCGGTCAGCACTGAAACTAAAATTGCCCATACCCGAAATGGTACCGAATTTCGGCCGAAATTTCGTTGTTTTAATATTTGGTCCGAAATTCAACCCAAAAATCTCAAAATTTTTAACTGTATAATATTTTCCCGAAATTTTGACCGAATTACCGAAATTTGGTATTAAATAAAATATAGTTTTCTAAAGGTGTACCGGATTTCGGCCGAAATTTAAAACCATGCTTTTAACGCATCTAAATTGAATAAGTATCTATACTCAACTCAACTCAACTCAACAAAGCCTTTGTCCCAAACTAGTTGGGGTCGGCTAAATGAATCCTTTAGAAAAATTTCATGAAGAAGGTGAAAGGAATCTATCCGGCGCTAATCCCGGCTCTAGTTGGGTTCTTCTATGTGGATCATTTTCTTCCATTCTATCCTATGCAAGGTCATGTTCTCTGTTATGTTCCTAGCTATCAAGTCTTTCCTCACTGTTTTTACCCCAGTTGTTTTCGGACTGCCCCTACCTCTTTTTACTCCATCAATTTGGTACGAGTCACCTTTTCTCACCGGAGCATCCAAAGGCCTACGTTTGATATGTCCAAACCATCTTGTTGAGAAAATCCGCCGGGCAATCCGATCTGATCTTGCACAAATTAAACAGAAAAGTAAAATAAACAAACAAGCCACAAGATGAACACCGATATTTTATGTGGTTCGGCCAAGTCTACTCCACGGGCGAGAAACACTATCTTCCACTATGAGAAAAACAATATACAAGGATTACAATGGATTAATCGCAAACCCACAAACCGGCAACTCATTCCTTGCTTCTCAAACCCAAGACAGTACACAAGAGATAACGCGAGAGATAAACCCGAAAAAGAACCCGAGATGAAAAACCTCTTCTCCCTTTCTCTCTCTTTTTCTTCTCTCTCCTTTGGCAGCCAACACACCAAAGACGTCTTGCTTCGCCGCAACCCAAGAGAACAACACTTCTCTTTTTATAGTTTAGTTTTTCGCAAAAGCTAAAAATAGAAATCTTTATTTTTTCCTTTGCCTTCCCACCCAAGCAACCACCGTGGGTGGGAAATAAGGCAACTTTCCCAACAATCTCCACCTTGGCTTATTTCCCAGCCACCTGAAGATTTTCCATTGATGTCGCCACCGGTCCGCTATCGCAGCAAACCACCATTGGCCTTCTGAAGTACCAGCTACACACCTTTGAATCACCTTGGTTCTAACTCCTCCCGATTCGATCAACACGGCCAATGCACATGTGTAGCTGCTAACCCGTTGACTCACCTAGTCAACCTTGGAGAGGGATCTCGATCCATCCTCCCCAACGCAGGTACCGTCATCCTCTCACGCTTGCCATCCTTTCCCTTCAATGCCTTAGCTAAGCCCTGTTGAACTAGGATGTCCTTCACCCTCATCTGCCATAGGGTGAAATTGCCCTTTTCCATCAAATCTGTCGATGTTGAACTGAGTAGAACTTGATTTTACCGCCATCTCAGATTACTCCGCTCTTCATGGTGTAGCGCTCCACCTCGAACGATAATCTTTCTTGGACAATCTTTCTCCTCCCAAAAATCGCTCTAACCGCGATCCAACCACAACACCCACGATCACTCCACCCGGCCTCGACGATTGCTCCACCCGGCCTCGACGATCGCTCCACCTGAGCTTTGATACCACTTGTTGAGAAAATCCGCCGGGCAATCCGATCCGATCGTGCACAAATTAAACGGAGAAGTAAAATAAACAAACAAGCCACAAGATGAACACCGATATTTTACGTGGTTCGACCAAGCCTACTCCACGGGCGAGAAACACGATCTTCCACTATGAGAAAAACAATATACAAGGATTACAATGGATTAATCGCAAACCCACAAACCCGCAACCCTTTCCTTGCTTCTCAAACCCAAGACCGTACACAAGAGATAACGCGAGAGATAAACCCGAAAACGAACCCAAGAGAAAACTCCGAGATGAGAAACCTCTTCTCCCTTTCTCTTTCTTTTTCTTCTCTCTCCTTTGGCAGCCGACACACCGAAGACGTCTTGCTTCGCCGCAACCCAAGAGAACAACACTTCTCTTTTTATAGTTTAGTTTTCCCCAAAAGCTAAAAATAGAAATCTCTATTTTTGCCTTTGCCTTCCCACCCATGCAACCACCATGGGTGGGAAATAAGGCAACTTTCCCAACACATCTTAAGCGGTGCTCTCTCATCTTCTCCTCAATTGGTGCCACCCCCACCTTTTTACGAATGTCTTCATTTTTAATTCTATCTAACCTTGTGTGGCTGCACATCCATCTAAGCATTCGCGTCTCCGCTACACTCAGCTCATGCACATTCTGCTTCTTGGTGGCCCAACATTCTGAGCCATACAGCATGGCTGGCCTTACAACTGTCTTATAAATTGAATAAACATCTATGCAACGTTTTAATGATAATTGGTGGTTCAAAGAGTTGACACTTCCAACTCATTAAACAAGAGATATGTAAGAGTAGTGACTTTCTCTCCGTATATCCCGAGGAGTAACAATGATTTGGCTAATAGGCTGGCCAAACCAGGTGTTAGGAGGGATTTTTTTATTTAGGCAGCCTCTGCCCATTGACATTTTTGTAGAAATGACCATTTCAAAAAGATGAATTGATTTTTTTTACTTGAAATAATATTGGGATTAGGCCTAATGAGAACCTCTAAAATAGTATTAAATATGTGGTCATACAAGACTAGGTGAAGTTTGATTGATTTTTTTCTCGATTATTTTACTTACAATCTAAACTAAGAGTCGAGGTGTGACAATCAACATATTTGGATAATAAGAATGCATCATGAACTCAAATAAGATCAGATAAATGATTTCTCAAGTACTCAATTCGGTTATTTCATTAATTTGAATAGAACGCATCATGAAACTAAAATGAGCAAGGTGAATACTGAGATTACCGCAAAATGAGCAGAACAGTGTGAAACAAAAATGAGAAAGATGAGTACTAAGATTACCTCAAAATGAGAAGAACAGTACTTTCATTCTCACAGCCCACATCCAAAACCTTGGAAAATTCAACACAACAACCCATTTCAAACAAGTTCTAAGTAAGCTTATAAGAGACCCACATCTCAATTTAATTCTCAATAAAACAAAGGAAAAAACTATAAAATCAAATTCCAAGACCCCAATAAAAAAACCCAAAATTGAATCAAATCCCAAAAAAGGGGAAAACAGAAGAAAATCATCCAGAAAAGCCCAAGTAATCAAACAAAAATATGAGTGACATAAGGAAAAAAAGAGCAAAACAAGCAAAGAAAAAGGGCATGGAAAGAACCTTAAAAAGTCTATCAGTAGAGTGGCGTCTGTGGAAGCCTTTCCATGGGTCTGAATCATCAAGATAGGGAAAGGAAAATACTCTGTTTCTTCACTTCATTCCTTCGAGAAAGGGAAAGGTATTCTAGAATGGGATGATCCTAGCCCTCCATCTATAGAGGAACTTCATTATGAAAACTTCTGTATGCAAATGATTTTTTGGACACCCCCTATTTACGTTATGGTTTGGACGCTACAGTACTTTTTTGGAATATACTTGCATACACGGCCGTCCACCATATATCCTGTACGTGGTGGACAACCGTGTGTGCACGTACAGCACACAAAAAAATAGTGAGGCCCATATTATTTCGGTGATCTAAACCGTTCATTTGTTGGGACCTGATGTAGATAAGGTGTACGCAGAAAATCTTCTCGATAGGATGTTCATAACCCTTGGATCTGTGGTGATTTAAAATGGACGTCACAATATAAAAAATAAAAAAACTCAATAGATCTGAGGGTTAGGATCATCCTGGGGAGAAGATTTTCTGGGCACACCCTATCTACAACAAGGCCCAACAAATGAACAGTTTAGATCACCCAAAAATTGGGGAACCCACTGTTTTTGCAGCTGCACGTGCGTGCACGACCGTTCACCATATAATTTCTCCCCATATAAATACTCTGCAAGTAACATTTAGGTGGGGAGTGAACTTGAAGTCCAGTATTTTTCAGAAAGTACACTGGACCCCACTTCAAAGGATGATCTAAACTGTTCATTTGTTGTGACATAAGGTAAAATCTATAGAGGCTTCTATAGTGTCCCTCTACAGGTCGAAGGGTTAGGATCATCCTATGGAGATGATACAACATATTTATTTTGTCGCCCCACAATTGAGTGATTTAGATCATCCTTTGAGTGGGCCCACTGTACTTTCTGAGAAAATAGTGGACTTCACTGGCCCTCACTCCAGAAAATCTCCATTTAGATTTTGGAGATTTGCCTCTGTTTTAGCAACCCAACTTTGAAAGCTTTTGTTCCCCGCTAACCACTTCACTGGCCCCCACTCTAGAAACTCTCCATTTAGATTTGGACATTTCCCTCTATTTTGGCAACCTCTATTTTGGCAACCCAACTTTGAAAGCTTTTGTTCCCCGCTAACCACTAATTATTTCCAATGATATCCCATGATTTGCTCGTCTAATATTAGATTTTGTACCCATATAAATTATGGCTATCCCATAGGGCTGCAACTCGGGTCGGGCGGGTCGGGTTTTGGAGAACCCAACCCTACCAGAGAAATATCTTGGGTGGGGTCGGGTCGGGTTTTTTTTCGGAAAACCCACGATTCCCAAATCCGGCCCTACCCATGATAAATCTCGGGTCGGGTCGGATTTTTTCATGTTGACGCAATTTTTTAAGGAAAATTCTTGTTTGGCAAGGCAATTCAACTCATAGAAGCAGAAATTACACTCACATTACACTTGAATCAAACAATGATGTAATTACACTCACATTACACTTGAATCAAATAATGCTATAATCAAACAATGTTGTAATTACAATCAAACAATGTTGAATCAAACACTTGAATCAACTCAACTCATAGAAGCAGAAATTACACTCACATACAATAACAGTGGGTGCATGGGTTTTCACTTTTAACTTTTAACTAACAATAGAAAAAAATGTACATACTATAACTTATGTAACTCGGGTCGGGTTGGGTCGGGCCCCTTCAAACCCGGCTCGACCCGAGATTCATGCGGGCTTTTGAATGCCCAACCCGGCTCGACCCGAAACCCATGAAACCTGAACCCAACTCAGGCTATTTTCGGGTCGGGTCGATGCGGGTCGGGTAAAACCCGGTTCGAGTTGCAGCCTTACTATCCCATAAGAAAATGATGTCAGCTTAGCTGTTTTTAGACTTAACTTGATTTGCACATTTATATATAGAAATGTAATAGATATTTTAGGGCAGTGATAAATCGACCCCCCAAATGGATAAATCGACTCCCCAGGTGTCTATCTCTCTCCTCTTTCTCTCTCTAACCTAGAGGAGAGAGAAAGACACATGGGGAGTAGATTTATCAATTTGGGGAGTTGATCTATCACTCCCCATATTTTATTATTATTGTCTAGATTAGGGTTAGGTTGTTGTACCATCTTAGCTACATTTATTGTGTTGTGATTCATGGACTTTGGGTGATGAGAAATTATGAATGGATTTCTAATATCTTAATTGCTCCTTGGATTCGAACACAATAGATAAAGGAAAAGATATATTTTTCCCTTTTCTTCCCCAGGAGACCCCATTGCAGTGTAAAAGGATTAGTCATAAAGGTTTTGAACCCGGAAGGGTGTGGCTCTTTGTCGTAAAGTCATGGGTTTGCTCCCTAGTGACGAGTATTCGAATCCCCCCTTGCTTACCCGATGCGCGTGGTTTCCGGGTGATTGCGTGCATCTGTAGGGAAATAGTCCTACCCCCGAAGGGCGTGGGGACATCCTTCGTTACCAAAAATAAATAAAAATAAAGATTTTGAGGAGGTTGGCCGGGGCAGAAAAGAGGGTGAAAATATCACTTCTTCCAATAAAAAATACCAAATTGTAGCACAAGTGGGACATAGGGTGGCATCTATGAATTCTTATTTAGTTAATTGTTAGATCCGGCTACAGTATAACCTGTCTAAGTTGATACTGGATAACTAAGTTCATAATCTTTCTATCTTAATAGAAATATCTGACGGAGCTTGGGCTCTATAAGTTAATCTTTAATAATAGTTATTAAAAATTTGTCTTACGCCAATGTTTTTATATATTAATATAAAAAAAATTAGATAAAACGTATATGAGGATTACTAAAGAACTTATCTAAGGAACAACATTGCTTAGATAATTTTATATTGAATGTAGTCTAATCATTGGGATTGGTCTCGACATGAATGGGGGGTATCAACCTTATGCAAGGATAAAATAAACCTTGGTGTGCTATCCCCATCGAGAATAGTCTTATTATCATAAAATCATTAATACATTGATGAATGTTTCATGTACTTAAACTGGGTTAACAGCTACTTGAACACTAGTTTTAAAGCTAGATAGTTTGCTAATTAAGAACTTTCTGAAGTTAAATGGATTGGTATTAAAGATGAGGCATCTCATCACCTTCATTGCAACTCTCTATACGTTATTTAGGTCTGAATTTCTTTTTTTCTCCTTAGAAAACTTTTCCAATAAAAGTTTTTCCTAGGAAAAATAAACACAACTAAAGCATCGAGGGTTTTTTTTTTGTCAAGGTTTTTTGGGGGAAATTTGTTACATGAAAAAAATGGGTAGCCAAAATCGCTTTTTACTTCAATTTGAATTTTATAATATTGGAAAATTTTTTAATGACAAAATATATTTAAAGAAAGGGAAAAGGGTAGTGCCAAGGACCCACATGGTCAACAACAAGCTAAACAAATAGATAGAAAAAGGAAAACCAAACATTGATTAAGAGAGATTAAAAAAAAAATAGATTAGTTCTATCCATCCCTAGCCAGGCCAACCAATCAGTCTCGTTGTTGGAAAATGGCCAAACATGATAGAGCTTCACATCATGCCCCTCCGTTCGGTCCAAAATCTCACTGTTCACATTGGCAAACCTCCACGAGTTTTGCCCCCTTGGTCATAAAACGAATTATGTTGACAGAATCGCCTTCCATAATTTGACAGAGTAGATCATTGTTTGTTAGTGATTTTGGATTTTCAAAATCTTGGTTTTTTGCCATAGTTAAGTATTTAGGAAAATGTTTTCTCAAGAGTGTTTGGGAAAAAGAAAATGTTTTCTTGGAAAGATTTGCTTTTTACAAAAGGATGTAGAAGTGTAGTTGAAAAGATAGTCCCGTATCGAATGAGAAAAAGGAAAGAGAAGGGCTTATAAAGCATTACCCTTCCCTACTACTTGTTCGGTTGCACATTAGGTTGAACCTGAAATATCCTGAACTTGTATTTTAAACCTAAAATGGCAATTATTTACTTTAATAGTGATTAGGAAGGCTAATTGTGATTAGTGGTTAACAAGAAGAATAAGAATGATTAAGTGATTAAGTGAGATTACTGTTTATTATTTGATCTACTTAATTATTAAGCTTGAGGGGATACAAGTGTAATTGATAAAAGGTTAAGGAGGTATTTTGGTAACTTCACTAGGGGACACAAATGTAATTAATAAAAGGTTAAGGGGATATTTTGGTAACTTCACTAGGGGACACAAGTGCAATTGATAAAAGGCTAAGAGGGTATTTTGGTAACTTCACACGGGACAAGTGGAATTAATAAAAGGCAAATGTATTTAGTCAAGGACATTTTGGGTATTAAACAATAGCATGGTTGGGAGAGAGGAGAATGACACTTGGAAATCCAAGTGCCATCTCTCTTTTATGCAAGCTTATAAATCCATATTAATTCATTTTAATTATGAAAAATGAAGAGAAAATAAGAAATATTCTAGAGAATTCATGCAAAAAGTTGAGAAAATGTATGTTATTTGATTTGTGGTTTGTAAGTGTTTAAAACCAGAACTTGAATGAAAGGAAGTGGAGAAAGAGAGGAAATTTCATAAAATGGTAAGTTTAATCTTGTCTTTTTCGAATCTTTTGATTCATGTGTGTTATACACTCCATTTTAGCAATTTTGGTTAACTACGAAGTTGTATATCTTTTTGTTTTAGTATGATTACATGAAAGTTTTCCTGATTTGGTTTTGAATTGAGAAAGTTATAGCAGTTTTACTAAACTGTAGTTTTTAAATATATGAAATGGTGATTTTCATATTTTTGGATTACTTCCAACAAGATTTAGCCGGTGTGATAAACATAAAAGTTCCTAAAAATATTATGTAGAACAACTTTTATGCTTATGACTTACCCCAGTTTTGAGTATACAAGAAGATATACTGAGTTTCAGATTTCAGTTTTTCTTAAAAACCTATTTCAAATATCAGGTTAGAAAAGTTAATTTTCCGGCAAGATTTGGCCGGAGGTATCAACATGAAAGTTTTTGGAAATAATTTATGCAACAACCTATATGTTTTGAGCTAAGTCCAATTCAAAATATTTCAAGAGTTATGATTAGTACAATATTTCAGTTTTGAATGTAAAAGACATATTTTGTGTATTTTGAAGTTTGAACTTTTCTGGCCATTTTCGGTGGGATTTGGCCGGAGTTGTCAACTAAACAGATATTCTTTGGTTTATAATATATAACTTATATGTTTACAAGTTTTGATAATTCATGTATTTGATTTGTGTTTTAGAGGGTGCAAAATCAAGGTAATATGAAATTTTGCTTAAAAGTGTATTTTGGGTTTTTGAATCGTGGTTGCACCACCTTATTGGTCTGTTTGGTTCCCTTTTTTTTTTGAGAAAAATAGTAGGGAATGTAATTCTACTGATTCGCTTATGCTCTGTTTGGTTTTTTTTTTTGAGTAAAATAGTAGGGAAGGTAATTCTCCTAATTACCCGAGGGGTGTTTGGTAGGGATTTAGCAGAAATTGAAATTTTGACCGCCGGTTATGTAGGGCGCTTGTCGGGTGTAGACACCCCATTTTGGCCTGACCCATGTTCGCGATGTGTGTGCGAAGCCTTATCCAATCAATGAGTTAGGACCCCAAATTCTACCCTATGATAGGTTAGGGTCTCACTAATATCCCCATAAAATTTCGTTGAAATCCGAGCTTGTTTGCTTAGTAAACGAGCCAAGAGAGTGAGCGCAATGCAGACCAGAAGGGGGGTGAAGCATCTGAAAAGGAGGTTGTCCGCGGAAAAAAGGAGGTAAATATATCATTTGTATATAAAAGGGGGGTGAATCAGCCCGTTTTTGTCGCGGCATATTTGTGCGCTTATCAATTTTGTGCGCCCATCAGTATGGTAGTGCCAATATCGGTGGCTTTCGTTTTAAATATAAAAAATAAAAAAAACCAGAAAAAAGAAAAAAAATCTCATTCTCGCAGATTGTAGAGAGAGAGAGAGAGAGAGAGAGAGAGAGATAGATCTGGGAAGGGAAAATCCCAAATCTCAAAAACCTAACTTCTCTTTTCATTTTTTCCGGTCAGATCTCCGATCTTCTCTGGTAGTTTTTTACCGAATTCCGATCCACATAATTTTCTCTGCAAGAATTTCTTCTTTCTAGCCTTCTACATCACAGATCTGTATCATTCAGTTTCCAAACCCTAACCGACTCTCTCTTTTCTTCTCTATTAGAAATCTAACCTCCTTCCTCGGCAGATCTACCGGCCGGAATTTAAGCTCCGATCGGCACATTTTCTCCCTTTTTCTTTTCGAATTTGCTGCAAGGCTGTTATTTCTCCTTCATCTTCTCATCTCTTTTAGAGATCTGGCTATTCCTATTGCAGATCTAGTCGATTCTCCATCCAATCACACTTATCATTTTCCAATAGATCTTTAAATATGTTTACCTTTAAGATCTGGTCTATTCTCAGAGATCAAGTCCTTGATTCCGATTTTAGTTTCATTTTCTTCTGCAATTACATATCTATCGGTTCATTGTCATCATTGCGGATTTGGTGTTAAAGCTTAGAGAAGAAAAGGTAAATTGGATCGTGCCGTGTTGGAACATCTAAAGAGAAAAGGTATTATTCTACTTTGATCTAAGTTTTTAATTCTTATGAAAATACTAGATTTGGATTTGTGATGAAATCATTGTCGTTTGAAGAAGAAATTTCCTTCAAATGATATGATCTTATGGCTATTATGTAGATCCTTTAGATGATGTTATTCACGTGGTGTTGTGGATGTTCTTTAGATTTTTTTTTCTCTCGTAATCTCTCTTTTACGACTTTAGATTCCATTTCCACACAATTATCTCAGAGATTTCTCCAAAATATTGGGTGAATGTGAAGTTTTTCAGAATTTATGTGTGAAAATAGTTTGTAGATTGATTATAGTTTTTTTAGATGATTAATTACAAGGCTTTTGTTTCTCTAAATCTGTTTGGACATTTTTTTTTATATGTTATATGTGCTGGATTTCATGAAGAAAAGAGGATCTAAATTGGATGAAAGCATAGTCCAAAACTGAAGAAGAATTACCTTTTAGTTGTCATTTTGATGTTCATGTATGGACAGATTGAAATTGGTTAATATTTCTCTTCTTACTATCCAAATTAGTAATTGGTTTGCCTTGATAATTGAACTGAAAGTTCAGTAGGCTATTTTCCAATTTCCATTGGGAATCCAAAGTTGTAAATAAGCATATCCAGTAGTTACACCAGCCCTACAGAAAAAGGAAAGAATTATGCACTGTAGGTGTTCGTGGAAATGCTTACTTGAAGGCCAAACTCCAGTTGAATAATTTGATTGGTGTTGCTGATGAAAATTGTGATAATCTGATTATTACTAAAATGTTATAATAATCTGATGCTTTATTTATCTTTAGAATGTGATTTCTACCATGACATGAATGAATGGATGTTTTCAAATAGGTGTTTATCAAATTGTCATGAGTGGATGGGATAGATCTTAACTGTCAGAAGTATAAGGGCAGTGTGCATGTATGTATATATGTGTGAAGATACTATGTGTTGGTGTACGTGTGTTGGAGTGCATCTGTGTGCGTGTAAGTATGTAGGGAGATCATGTTCAATATGTTTTTGGGTCAAGCAGTTGTTTGATTAGTAATGGTAGATAAATAGGATAGATGAATGTGGAGGCCAGCAGCTTTAGATGGCTATGCCTCATATTATGCTGAAGGTGTTCCATTCTCTTCTATTATAAATTAAGTTATTACCAACCATTGAAATCTGAATGTGTGCTGTCTGTGTGTAGATATATGAGTAATAAATTTTTTTTATTAAGTTAATTTCATTGTATTGGTGTTTACTTGAGTACTTTTTGGATTTTATGAAGAGGCAAAAATGATAAGAGGGTGTATGAACAATTTAGGCGTTTTCACAAGCCTTGGGTTTAGAAATACGAATATTTTGTTCATAACATTAACTCATTATGTCATCTATTTCAAATCTTAATAGATTTGTATGTTTGAACCCATTGATTTTAAAAAGTGGATCTGTTTGGTTTCAAGGAAAGCTAAAAAATGGTACCATTTTGAGTTAATCAAATCATGAAATTAGTAATAAGTTTCCATTAATTTGGTTCATTAAGCGGATAAGTTTTGATATATGAAATTTGAATTGATAGCTTTCCATCGGTTTGTACATCCAAAATCAATTAGATGAGCAGAAGAGCAGAAATTATTGTGACTCATCTCTATTATGCTGAAATGAAAATTTTAGCAGGCCTTACATTTAATGTGAAATTATACAAGGTAAGCCTGTTCGTATGTTTTCGTACTAGTTTGTTTGATGGAGTGAATTTGAGTAGGCTGAAGGCATCAATTAGAGCAGGTTAGTAAAGTTCTATGGATATATTTGCCAAGATTTAATAGTGGCTTTGTCTTTGGTAGCTATGCCAAGTACCCTTATATATGTCTTATTTCTTTTAAGCATGCTATACTCATTTTGTAGAGATTAAGTATACTAAATTATTTCTTTCAAATTAAATAACATTTGCATAATCTCTTATACTGTTAGCTCATAGATGATAGTGCATAGATATTGGGCTTTGAGATTAGAAAGCTTTCCTTCTTTTTTTTTTTAAGTTGGTTTTCTTAGATATTAGTTCCTTGTTATGGGGGCAATGATGGCGATAGTCGGAGCCTCTTAGAGAGACAATTTGTGTCTCTATAGAGCAAGCCCAGCCTCAGGGGACTTGTTTAGTCCAAGTAGTGTTCCCCTCTTTATTTAGTAGACTTCTCTAGTTTTTTTTAGAAACCATTAGATGGTAGTTTCTCTTCCTCATTTAGGAGACCATGTGGTCTTATTAGCGAGTTCCATTCTAGGAGACACGCTTTGTCTCGTTAGGCAGCTCTCCTTTGGGAGCAAGCCTCGTTGCTTAGAGCCCGCCTTTCCCCATTGGAGGCATACAGTGCCTCATGTATGGAACCTCCCCTGTTTGTCTCTCTTTCGAGCTAAAAGACATGCTATGTCTTATTTGTCCCCCTTTATTAGAGTGTTAGAGAGTCTTTGGCTCATTTATCCTTTTTAGTGGTAGTATTAGAGAGTCTTTGATTCATTCCTCCTTTAAGTTGTAGTATTAGAGAGCCTTTGGCTCACTCGTCCTTGGGATGACATTCTTAGAGAGTCTTTGATTCACTCGTCCTTTGATAGCGGTTTTAAAGAGTCTTTGACTCATTTCCCCCTTTTCTGTAGTTGCTTTTAGGAGCTTCTTCTTAGTGTTGTCGTCACTCTTGTTTGTTAGGGACTAGCACAGTCTCATTAAAGCTTTACCTTTTGGGATTTTAGATCGTTGTCTTTATCCTTGATCTTTACTTTACCTTGTTTAGCGGTTTCCCCTATTTGCCCTAGGGTTTGGCCCTAGGGTTTTACTTTGTATGTTCCCTCCGGTCTTTGACCAAAAGGGTGAAATCAGAAATTTAAAATCTAAAAACATGTTAAAACATTTAAAATCCAAAAATATTGAAATACCTTAAAATTCAAAAATATGTTAAAACATATAAAACTCAAAAACATTAGAAATTTAAAACATCAAAAACATTAAAAAATATACATATCAAAAGCCTTAAAAATCTAAAGTGTTGAGTGTTTCTTTTAGAAGCATAGCTTAGGAAAGTTCGTTTCGAACTACGTTGGCTTGATCCTCTTCCACGAGGTACGTAGTGCAGCTTGGGATTTATATCCCAAGTCCAGCCAAACTTTTGTAAATAGCATTTTAAATCTTTTTGAATAAGCAACCTTTAAAACCTTGTTTTTCAAAAGATCTTCCTTTAGAGTTAGGAGTTTCTCCTAGATAAAGAGTTTTAGAGTTAGGAGTTTCTTTTGATAGGTTGTTTGTTTGTTTGTTTGCTGTGTGCTTGTTTTAGAGTTAGGGGTCTGTCCTAGAGTTATATGAACGCCTCTATCTGGTCATTCGGCGATCCACATCGCCTAGTGATGACTAGAGTAGGATACGTTAGTCTACCCTTTGTTTTTCTTAGGAAATACAGCCCAGTTACACATAGGTTATAGGAACCACCTGCATTAGCTTAGGGCTAATCTGCATTTAGTTAGGGCATATAGGGTGTCCTAAAATCCACAATTCATTGGAATTTAAATAATCGTACAAGAAACTTTAATAACTGGTCCGGTCTTTTAGATCGAGTCTAGGATAGAGGTCTAGGTATCTTAGGCATCATAGCTTAGAATAGGCGCGAAGAACTACATTGCTCTGATTCTTGCGGAGGCGGGGATACATAGGCTTCTTTGGATGAATACCAGACCATCCGAGGACTCGGGCTAATCGTTTAGAGTCTTAGGATTTGTTGTGTTATTGTATATTTTGTTGTATTTTCTTACTTTCTTGTACTGATCCTATACCTTTAGCTGTAGCATGTATGTGTTTGTTCACTAGAACTTAGACACCAGTTAGGCATGTCACTCACAACCTAGTTGTCATTAGGTGACACATTATTTATCTTACTTTATGTGTGCTTATTATTTCACTCCCGAGTCATGCATGATTAGGTAGACGTTCACTCGGGGATATTTGTTCCCATTTCACATGATTTTTACCCAAACTTCTTTGGAGTTAATGAGAATGGCATAAGAGACCAAGTGCTTGTACTCGGACGAATTGGGGGTGCTCTTCAGACCTTCTCCATTCGTAATCAGGCACGAACCCATATATATTTCTGGTTATCCATTGCACAGAGGATTTGATTTTGGGGTTCCATGGCTTATCCATGGATGGCGACTCTGAGTTTATTTTAGGTATGTCTTGGTTTCGAGCCTTGGCTCCGGATCAAGACATATCTCTTTCTTTTTATATCGCCGCTCGTGCTATGCTATGAGGGTGGCATCCGTTTCGAGAGTTCCTTGGTAGAGCTCTCATTTCGCGTGGATGATCCAGAGGCCGCTGGGGGTTCATCCCTCACCTCTCTCTCGGATCGGGGTCCACATCGGATGACGTGGAACCCTCGAAATTTGCCTGACGAATTTCTCCAAATCGAAGGAAAAATGGGAGAATTTCTCAGGAAAATTCTTTTTCACCGTAATTGTCATAACTTTCTACTTTTGCTTGTAGTTTTTTCCGTAATTGTCACATCTTATTACATTTTGTTGGTATTTTTCGTAATTTTCAAACTTTATAACCATTTCTAAGTAATTTTTCATTTAAAACTTTAAAACTTCTGCTATTTTACTTTTTTTTTATATTGATTACTTATTTTTGCTTTTGCTAGCAACCTTTGCCCATGTGCGCATCTTTGCACAAGGATGGCCACATGCCGAGAAGTGGCATAGGAGAAGTTTGCTCGCAAATTCCTATAAAAAAAAGGAAATGTTATCAACACTACTGTTTTTTTATGAGGGCACTCTCACTTTATTAAAAGTACGGTATGGCCCACACCATAGGATGATCCAAACCGTCCATTAGATGGGCCATAGCCTAAATAGGTTATGCTCCAAAAGTCATTTCCATAGGATGATCCTAACCCTCCAATCTGAATGTTAGAGGGTTGATCCTAACCCTCTATAGATCGGAGGGTTAGAATCAACCAATGGAAATAATTTTGGGGCATAACCTATTTAGGCTATGGCCCATCTAATGGACGGTTTGGATAATCCTATGGTTTGGGCCACACAGTACTTTTTATAAAGTGAGGAGTTCCCTCATAAAAAAACAGTAGTGCTGATAACATTCCTCAAAAAAATCTTAAAAAATACGGCAAAAAAACTCCTGCACATCTCCTACCCCCAACCAAACAACGTCGGGGAGATTTGCTCACAATCTCCCCGTTGATTGATTTCCTTTTTATTTGCTTTTGACTTCTTCTTCTCTAAATCCCCCCTACATCTACTAGCATCCAAACAGAGCATTAGGGGTGTTTGGTAGGGAATTTAGCAAAATTGGGGAGTTTGACCGCCGGGGATGTCGGGCGCTTGTCGGTGACGTGGAACCCTCAAAATTCGCCGGATGAATTTCTCCGAATTGAAGAAAAAATGGGAGAAATTATCAGGCAAATTCTTTTTTCCCGTAACTGTCATAACTTTTTAATTTTCATTGTAGTTTTTTCGGTAATTATCATATGTTATTACATCCTATTGGTATTTTTTCGTAATTTTCCTACTTTGCTACCATTTTTTCGTAATTTTTCATT
Organism: Tasmannia lanceolata; assembly: GCF_043159265.1. Classification (NCBI taxonomy): domain Eukaryota; kingdom Viridiplantae; phylum Streptophyta; class Magnoliopsida; order Canellales; family Winteraceae; genus Tasmannia; species Tasmannia lanceolata. The sequence continues at coordinate 25,501,673 of NW_027518684.1, read as the reverse complement.
TAAAACTTAGTACTTCTGCTATTTTACTATTTTTTTTCGTAATGATTACTATTTTTGCGATTTTATGTTTTTGCTAGCAACCTTTGCCCCATGTGCCAATCTTTGCACAATGGATGGGCCACAAGCCGAGAAGTGGCCTCAGAGAAGGTGGCTAGCAAATTCCTATACAAAAAAGGGAAATGTTATCAGCACTATTGTTTTTTTATGAGGGCACTCCTCACTTTATTAAAAGTACGGTATGGCCCACACCATAGGATGATCCAAACTGTCCATTAGATGGGCCATAGCCTAAATAGGTCATGCCCAAAAAATCATTTCCATAGGCTGATCCTAACCCTCCAATCTGAATGTTAGAGGGTTGATCCTAACCCTCTAGATCGGAGGGTTAGAATCAACCTATGGAAATAATTGTAGGGCATAACCTATTTAGGCTATGGCCCATCTAATGGACGGTTTGGATCATCCTATGGTGCGGGCCATACCGTACTTTTAATAAAGTGAGGAGTGCCCTCATCAAAAAATAGTAGTGCTGATAACATTTCCCAAAAAAAATCTTAAAAGATATGGCAAAAAGCCTCCTTCACATCTCCTAACGCAAGCAAACAACGTCTGGGAGATTTGCTCTCAATCTCCCCGTTGACTGATTTCCTTTTGATTTGCTTTTAATCTCCTTTTGACTTCTTCTTCTCCAACTCCTCCCAACATCTACCAGCATCCAAACAGAGCATATATGACTTGTACTTGACGTTTAAGACCTAACAAAGGCATTGATTTGGAAAACCCCATTATTGTAGAGTTTCAAGAAGAAAAAGAAGAAAGAGACAGAGAAGAAATAAAGAGGAAAATGAAAAGGCAAAGTGTTTTCTGGTAAGTGACTCAGTACCTTTCTGTGTGCTTACTTTGTTATGCAATCCAAGTGAATAAAAGACATGATTGATAATAAGATGTATATATATATATATATATATATATATATATATATATATATGAGAAAACGGTTCCTACACATATGTGTAGATAAGTTGTCTACACACTAACTTAAAATACAGTGGGGGCCACATTATTTGGGTGATCCAAACCATTCATTTTTAAGGCCCTCACATAGATAGGGTGTCCACAAAAAATCAGATCCATAGGATCATCCTAACCATTCGAACTGTGGAGGCAAAAAATGGACTAATTTGTGAAGGTTTAAAGACATCCATTTTACCTCCACAAATTGTAGGGTTGGGATGATCCTATGGATCTGATTTTTTGTAGACACCCTATCTATGTGAGGGCCTTTAAAATGGATGGCTTGGATCACCCAAACAATGTGGGCTCCCACTGTATTTTAAGCTAGTGTGTAGAGAACTCTCTACACATATGTGTAGGAACCGTTTTCTCTCTCTCTATATATATATATATATATATGCATTTATATATGGTAAGTGATATGGTACCTGTCAGTATGCATTACTTGTTATGCAAATGAAGAAAGTAAAAGACATGTGATGTGAGTAAGAAGAATTAGTATCAGATATATATATATATATATATATATATATATATATATATATATATCCTGGTTTGAATGCTCGTGGTTTGTCTGGCTATTCTTCTTACTTGATAAGTTTAGAATATCTGGTTATTCTTATGATTATGATTCAATCTATTTAGATCCGTTCTAGTATGGTTATTTGGACATGGTCCCGCCAGTGGTGTATCTGGACATCATATTCATTTGCATGGTCCCGCTAGTGGTGTATCTGGACATAGTCTCTCGAGTGGTGTATCTGGACATGGTCCCTCCAGTGGTGCATCTGGACATCATATTCATTTTGAATCTAAATCAGCATCTGAACTTGAACTTGAATCTACACTTGAATTTGTACGTGAACTTGGATCTGGATTTGAGTATAGACTCGAGCATGACTTAGATATATTTCTGTCAAGATAAACATGTTATATTCAGTCTGCTCTGATATAAACTGAAAATTCTACATTTCTATATATGTTATCCTGATTAGTAGCAGTTAGTGACAGTTAGACTGTATGTAGATCACTGATATATCTCACATTTTGAGTACCTTTATGAGAAATATGAACCCTGACCAGTTATGTAACTAGATCCTTACTAGTGGTGTAACTTTATATACATTGACTCTGACCGGTAGTGGAACTTGATACTTTGACCTTGACCAGTAGTTAAACTGCCTATAATTGACCCTTTAATAAAAGACATGCTTGCTAAGAATTGGATGAGATATAGTGTATATACATGTATTAGTTATCCTGATATGATGAGAAAACATAATCACCTATATACATATAGAAAGAGAAGTGAAGATATTTGTGAATAAGATAAGGGCACTAGTTGCCAATGGTTATGATAATCAGTAAACGCATGAGTACACTAGTACATAAAGAAATGAGTATAAACCCCCAGTGAGTAATGTTAGTACACCCGGATCTACTATGTGGGTAGATGTTATGTACTTCCCCTGCACTCTTGGGCTGAGATGACTATGTTTTGGACCTTGACATATATGAGCATACATGAGAGAGAAATTTTGAATATGACGTGATACATGTAGGTTCTGATATTGATTTGAGCACATTGTTGCTAGTGTAAAATGATTTCTTATTTTCTGATGAGAATAGAGATATGACTTATACCCTAATTCCAATAGTAAGATAAGATGTATATCCTGATTTTAGCAGTGACATGACCTTGACTATCTTGGTATATGGATTGTTTATGTATTTAATATATGATGTATTTATTACTTTAAACCATGTAGCATATAATGTAGCATATAATGTTGCACTGTTAGATATAGATATGAAACTTTGATAAGTAAAATGACTTTTTGTGCCTAGTTTTGAGCAGTAATGACTACTAATAGCTACAGGCATGAGTGCCAAGTTGATAGCACTGTGAGATCTTGATGATTTCATGATAGTTGATAGCTCTATGAGATCTTCATGATCTCATGATTGGTTAATAGCTCTAGGTAGCTCTGTGATTTCTTGATGATATGATATTAGTTGATGGATCTATGTAGCTCTGTGAGATCTTGATGATTTCATGATAGTTGATAGTTCTATGAGATCTTAATGATCTCATGTTGATTGATATATCTACGTAGCTTCGTAATATCTTAATGATCTGATATTGGTTGATATATATGTATTGTTCTGTATATGTGTTGTTCTGTATTAATATGTGAGCTAATTATTCTGGTATGGGACAACATAGTTAATTTTTGTATTAATATCAATTAGTATATATTGGTATATATCTTGCACACACATACATTCATAAGCACTTGAATATGATTGTGATTCTGATTCTGAGCATACATACATATATCTACATATAATTCTGGCTGTGATTCTGATCTGATTGTTATTCTGATTCTAATTCTGATTGTGATTATGATTCTGGTTCTGGTTATGGTTCTGAAAGTGTCATATTATTGGCCCAGTTCGGATATGATATATATACCCTTTTATTTATAGGGAAGTAGAAAGATTATTATACATTGGCAAATTATTGTATTGCTTACAAGCTCTTTGCTTATGTGTTCAATAACTCTGGTTATATAACTATGTGTGCCTCTTATATTTGAACATAAATAACATCACTATATGTGTCTACGGGCATTAAACATGAAAGTATAACTGAAAATGATACGAGATAATAAATATATATATATATATATATATAATACAAACCAGTAACAGATTTTGATACACTGCTAGATTACTATTTTGCTTACTAGTTATTTGCTAATCTGCTCGATGTTGCACATTTCATTTTCGGAGTAGTTTCTCGTTTGCGAGCCTTGTGGAGGTAGTGAGAGAGTGACCATACTAGAATGAGTATGGGTTTGTACATAGTATTTATTTTCTGTTTATGTAGAGAACCTGAGAGATTGTGTAAATAAAAGAAAGTTTCTTTTATTTCATATCTCTTAGTTTGCTAGCCCAAGGGATCCCATGGGTTCAACCAATCACCATGTTTTGATAATTAACAAACACAAATTGATTAGTCTTTTATGGACTAATGAATTTTCTTGAGTGTCGTGCTATAGGCAAGTTATTCATAGGTCAAATCATGCTAGCACAAGCACTATACCATGGCCTATGCTTGAGTATGAACCAAATACATGTCTAGAACAAATATGATTCATCATGCCTCGGAGGTACAACCAAGGAGGAGCTCTATCTCAACAATATGAAGCATTTGAAGATTCGAAGGAAGATCATTGACGGTCAAAGTTAAGGATCAACATGCATAAAGGACAAATGAGCTTGACCAAATTGGTGGCATCATTACTCGGAGATGTCAAAGCAAATAGCTCGAATTGAAGATTCCAACACAAAGGCAAAGTGAAGTCAAGCAAATGATCACTCTAAAAACCAAAGCCATGCACATGCCATTCAAAGGAGTTAATCGAATTTAAGACCAAGCATGGGAGACAAGTGAAGACCTCAAAGAATGGAAGATGTCAAGCAAAGAGCTAGAATTGAAGATCACACAAGCAAGCCTTGCACTCAAAGGAAGATCAACTGAAGGCTAGTTCAAGAGTCATTCAAGAGAGTGCATAGAATGGTAGAATGTATATCAGTCTCTCTTAGGACTTTTTCTTGATCAAGGCACACTAAAAAAATCCCAAATTTTTCAAAAGTGACCCAATACTAAGTGGCCCAAAGCCCAAGTGCTAAGTTAAGTTTTAAAATGGACAAACATGAAATTAGCAGTTGAAAATGGATCCAGCACATAAATCCTATCATAACAGGTCCAAAATATTTTCAAATATTTTAAAAAATATTTTTAATAGAAATATCTCATCGTTTCCATTCAAATCAAGTATAAGAGCGTCAAAAGCTGAAAGAAACGAGTGAGTTATAAATTTTACAATTCGGGATGATCTGCTGAAAAAGCCTAAATTCTGAGAATTTATTCGAAATTCCGTGAAATGTTATGTTTAAAAAAATAAAAGTGGCAACGGCCACTACGGAATTCCATGCGACAATTCCGTAATGACCGTTGGGGAGTATAAAAAAGACTATATTTCGTACTTCACTATATATATATATATATATGAGTGGCTTGGGCCTTAATGTAGACTCTTAATGACTCGCCAAACATTCATTGAGCATTCATAACGGTTTTTATCACACTCTAATAAGGAAATCACTCTCTCTACCTCATTTGTGCCTTGATCTTGATTAAACCCTTTTGAGAGTGGATTAAGCTTTACTTGTAATTTTCTTTGAGAGTTTTGTAGTGAGCTTTATTTTTGTAAATCAAGCCTACAAAGAGGCTAAAGAAGTGTGCTCAATCTTCATTCCTTCAACCATTGTAAGGAGAGGGTCTACGATTCGGCCCGATAAGATAGCAAAATCAAGTTTGTAGAGAGGGTCTTCGATTCGGCCCGTTAAGAGAGGAGAATAAAGTATTGTATAGAGGGTCTCCGATTCGGCCCGCTAAAAGAGGTGAATGACATTGTAAAAGGGTTCATTGATCCGGCGCGGTAGAAACTCGTATAGTGGATTGTCTCAAGGAGCCAAACTTGAGAAGAGTGGAGTAGGTCTTGGGTTTAAGGTCGAACCACTATAAATCTTGTGTGCAATCGTCTTCTACTTCTTAGTGCACTTCTCTCTATCCCTTCTCTTTTCTTTATGCTTACTTTATGATTGAGATTATTTTCTCGAGTGATTTACTTGCACATCTTTGAATTGAGCATATTATGAACATCTTGCAAATAGGCCGAATAGTTTCTTAATCAAGCATTAATTAGGAATTAAATGCTTATCATTGTTATTATCTTAAGTCAATCAATTTGTCGTGATTAAGTAAACAACTTGTAACTAGGGATTAACTAGGGACTAACTAGTGTTAAGTGTTAAGTGTTGTTAATAAACCTAAGTCTTTAAAAGCAACATTAAAAATCTAAATAGCAAAAGTTTATTTAAAAAAAAAAGGGTAAAATATTTAAAGACAACTAATTCACCCCCCCTCTTGAGTTGCCTATTAGGATTTCACTTGGTATCAGAGCTAAAGGCTCTTATATAGATTTTTGAACTTTCAAATTTCTTCAAGAGAAATGATCTATATTGGCAACTGAATGGCTTCTAGACTTCTATGTTTTGATGGAACCGACTATGGATCTTAGTCAATTCGTATGGGGTTTTATCTCAAGAGTCCAGATAGTGAATTATTGAAAGTAATTGAAAATGATTTTGTACTAAACTATAAATCTAGAAAAATAAGTGATCATGATAGTAAGTTGTTTTTATTGAATTCAAAAGCTATGATTGCACTTTCTTGTTCTTTCCCATATGACATATTTGAAAGCATTTCATCTTGAAAAAATGCCAAAGAAATTTGGACTACACTTAAAAAGAACTATAAAGAAAATATTTGTCTTATGGCATTAGAAAATAATTTTGATGACGATTTACAAGAATTCACTAATGATGAATTGTTAATTCCATGTGAAAAACTTCATAAAAACTTGGATCTTCAGATATCAAAAAATAAGACTGAAAAATTCTTTGCAAAACATAACTAGAGACTTTGACATTTTAAAGAAAGAATATGAATCACTTTTCTCTACTAATGAAAGCTTAATCTTAGAAAATAAAAGTCTTAGTGATAAAATAGAAAAACTTTTGTTGGAACACAAGAAATTTAAACAAGAAAAAGAAGAACTAAAGACAAGTTCATCTCTTGAAGTTAGCACATAGAAAGAACAATTTGAAGAGATGAAATTAGAAAAGGATAAACTTATGTTGAAAAATCATAAGCTATAAGAAGAAAAAGCTAATCATGTTTGTTCTCATAACCATTCATGTAGTTCAACTTGTTCCTCATCTACTAGCTCATATTCTTGTGATTTTTGTGGTAGATTTGGACATTACAAATCTGTATGTAGACTTAGATTTGTAAAAAGTAACAAGTTTGTATGGATTAGGAAAGATTAATTGTATAGGACAAACTGTGGACCCCGATCCGGGAGAGAGGTGGGGGACGAGCCCTCAGCGGCCTCTTGGATCATCCACACGTGAAGGAGAGCTCTACCAAGGAACTCTCGAAACAAAAACAAAACTCAGAGTCGCCATCCATGGTATACGGCCATAGACCCTAAAAAAATATGCTCTGTATACCATGGATAACCAGAAATGAATGTGTTCGTGCCTGATTACGAATGGAGAAGGTCCGAAGAGCGCCTCCAATTCGTCCGAGTGCAAGCACTTGGTCTCTTATGCCATTTATTATTAACTTCGAAGAATTTCGAACGAGAATCATATGAAATAAGAACAATTCTCAGGAATCATCTACCTAAGCATGCATTTCCTGAGGATAAAGAAATCAGCATACACAAAATGAAATAAAAAAAAATGTGTCACCTAAGCAAAGCTAGGTTATGAGTGACATGCCTAATGGGTGTCTAAGTTCTGGTGGACATACACATGCAGGCTACAGCTAAAGGTATAGTATCAGTACAAGAAAGTAAGAAGACACATCAAAACATAAAGCACAAATCAATCCTATATATGACAGGACAAGACAAATCCTAACTCTAATGCGACTTGACTCGGACCAAGATGACCGTTCATCCCAGCTGCTCTACGTATCCCGGCCTCGGGAAGAATCGGAGTCAATGTAGTTCGATGTCCTATTCTAACTACGATACCTAACCATCTAGAACCGCTATCCTAGACTCGATCCACTAGACTCGACTGATTTTTAAAGCTTTTTGAACGATTGCTTAAATTCAAGTGAATTGTAATTTTTAGGACTCTCTATATGCCCTAACTAATGCAAGTTGGTTAACCTTAAACTAATGCAGGTAGGCCCTACATCCTATGTGTAACTAGGTTGTGTATCCTACAGAAAACCACGGGCTGACTATATGCTTCCTAGTCTAGCCATCGGTTCGACTAAATGTCTAATCGATCGACTCGAGGCCTCCTAACTCTAGGGACACTCACACGACAGGACACACCATATTAATACAAATCAAGACGGACTCCTAAGTCTAAAACACTTCAAACGGCTAAGACAAACTCTTAACTCTAGGGGAAGATCTTTTGAAAAGGTTTCGAAGAAGCTTTGTATTTTTTTTTTTGAAATTTTGACAAATTTATTTTTAAAGGTTTGGCTGGACCTGGGATATAAATCCCAAGCTGCACTACGTACCCTGTGGAAGGGATCAAGCCAACGTAGTTCGAAATATATTCCGAAATAAAGATGCTAAACAAGTGTGATTCACAAACAAGTAAATAAGCGTGCTCACAAACAGGTACACCAGCGTGGTCATAAACAAGTAAACTAGCATGATCACAAACAAATGAAACACCAATAAGATAAAACATGTCTAAAGGAGGTGACATCCCTAAAACTAATGAGACAAAACTTTTTTCCAAAAGAAGGCACAAAACAATGAAACTGAGAGAGCCCTATACTATGATAGAGGATTGTCTAAAAGATTTAAAGCATCTTCTAAAAGAAAAGAAAATAGAGGGAAACACTATATGGACTAAGCTAGTCCCCTAATGATGGGCTTGGGATGACTCCTTCATCGCCCTGGCGATGAATAAGGAGGCCTAAGATTCAAGGATATTTAAAAGACTAAGAAATCTCTATCTAAATTACTAATCTCAGACAACAAAAATGAAGACTGATATAGTCATTACCATGTTCAAAGAACAATATAAGGGCTGCTATGGTCATTACCCTTATGACATTGCATTAGTCTCACCTGAACCACAATGATGATTCTTTGGAGTAAATCAACCAAACTCTCAAACACATTTTTGACCAGCAACTACCAATTATATGTAAGACACCAATTGAGAAAAATTATTACATTTTGCAGGCATATCAAATTTTCTAATAAAAGAAATCAAGCTTTTTATGGTCAGAACTCCTATAACAGACCTAATTCAGTAGAGCTAAAGAATAAGCTAACTATATATGTAATGATCTTTCAATCAAATAAAGCTTGTAAATTTTGTACCAACATAGGCCAATACTACAATCTTTCTACAAAACTCAATCATGGCCAAACAGAATCTATATGAGAGTATGATTCCTAACAATTTAATAAGATGGCATCTGGTAATAAAAACTGGCCCAACAAATATTCAAGTGATATCAGCATGTCATTCTAATGATTGCATTCCACCTAATTAGCCAAACAGCAAGTGTATAATATGCTCCAGCAAGGCTCGAACAAAAATAAAAGTGACAAATCAACTTGTTGTAACAGATACATGAGCAACTATATATAAAAAAAATATGAGAGCAGATACCATCACATTTCATAGAATGGGGACCCTGTTAAAAAAATAACCATGAACTACTACTTGATATGTATGACCATGGCCTAAAAGGTCTCCTTTTCTCCAACTAAAATACCCTCAAAGTCACGGACCTTACCCAAATGAATCTGCTTACTTTCCTATTCAAACAACTCCTAATGTGAGTTCTTTACAGTTCAGAATCTAGAACAGGTTGTAAACTTTCAAACTCCATAATATGCAATCATTTACCAAATAGCATTCCAAATATGTATAGCATTTTCAAAACAACTAATCATATAAACAAGATATATATATATATATATATATATATATATATATATATATATATATATTTATTTCTACCAGTTTGGTTCAACTAGCAACATCAAAAATCCTATAGCTGATGTCCATCTATGCCAAAATTTATCCTTTAAATACCATGGTGGTGTCAGTTCACATGCATCAACACCAACTTTGCTTCTAAATGCATGAGCTAGTCGCAATTAGAGTAGTATTCATAACACTATCACTATTAGCTATCCAAAACCCATATATATGTGAATGAAACCAAATTCCAGCTCGCACATCTCTTTAGAATGGCAACAAGATAAAGTTATTTACTGATTGCACAGCCATATTGAGCATATCCTTATTTCATACACACACAAATAGAAATCCACACGAGTTCAGTACCTTACATGACTTATTGCATTTACCTGGTCAACACTTTATCTTGACATATACACATATACACGCATTTATAACACAAGCACATATGTCATGTTTCAGTTTTGGGGCCTGCGCAGTCTACAGGGCCTTGTATGTATATATTGATCACAAAGGACTAAATACATAAAGGTTTGGACATTCAGCCCTCCCTTGTATTAATCCTATCATTCAATTATTTTCATATTCAAATACTTATAAGGTACAAAACAATTAATGAAAATGAGAGCACCCATACTGGTGCAAAAAAAAAAAAAAGCTACTTGATACATGTAGGGTCAAATGACAATTCAAACATACATTATGTCAGATATTTGTTTTTTACAAAAAATTTTATATGAAAAATAACCACCTGATACACGTGAGGCTGAAATGTAAGGATTTTGAATCATGCAAAACAAAGGCTGAATCAAAGACTTTAAATCGGTGCAAAAACAGGGCTGAAATGAAGAACTTTTAGGGCTGAAATGAAGGCAGACTCAAACAGGGACTGAAATGGGGGGATGACTCAAACATGGGCTGAAATGAGAGCTACTATATACATCTTACCATGTCCCAACAATAAAGGGGGCTGAATTTGTGTGCGAAACTGGGCAGCAACAGGGCTGAATTTGTGCTCTGAAATGTATAAAACAGAGGCTGATTTAAAGTGTATGATATGGGCTGAATTACAATTGTAGGGCCGTGTCATGGAATTTTTCCTTCCCCATCAAGAACAAATCAAGGGGGATATGGACTTTAAGACTCATGAAAAAGGTGTGAATTCCAATGGATCATGGTCAGCAGCATGTCTGCTAATATCAAAAGCACGGAACTGATACTCACCATAGCATTTTAGCAACAGCACAATTAAAACATCATTGCAGTATAGTAGTGAAGCATTAATTCCCTATATAAGTACTGTGCAAATGATATCACCCCGAACATATTACAGTAGTACTTTCCATCCTTTCTGAAGTAGCCCATAATTCATATCTATAGAATGAACAGTAACCAAAACTGCTATTGTCTTAACAAGAACAAGGGTACATGCTGTAGCATGAGAGCCACCATTATCATGTCAAAACACAAACTGAACATATTGTTTTTACATAAATAGTAAATAGATTCAGAGTTCTATTTGAGCATGACTATAGTTGCTCAACAAAATGAGGGCTGTTATAACATAGCTATGTTAATTTTAATGTAAGATAATAATGACTATCCCAAAATGCATATATAGCAAAACATGATTGCAATCTTTTTATAGCAGAACACGAGTAAAATCGACATGTGCTTCTTCAAGTTTCTCAAACCACATCAAAAAGTAGTCGGGCATATACTCAAATACAAACTGAAACCTGTACAGAACAAAAATCATAGGGTACAATGAGAATCTATAAAGGTTAGAAAACAATCAATGCAACTTAAGTAGTAAAAAAAAAAATGCTATGATTTACAATTAAAATTTAAACCACACAATTCTGAATTTTAAGTATTCTATATTAGATAAACAAAATAATGAAGCAAACTAATGAAGTAAGCAATATCAACAACATGATTCCTATTCATTTTCACTCTAACAAATTTACAACTGTCCAAAATAAAATATAATTCAAACTGATCTTTTTTTTTTTTTATAAAATATTTTTTCAAATTGCAACAACAATTAACTAATCATAAGCTTAACATTATCATAGTAAGCAAAATTCTCATTTAAACCCTGATTTGCAGAGAAATATTAAGAAAAATACCTGATGAGGAGATTGTTTAGACGCTAAGAAGTAATAGCAGATCCTTAGCTCAAATCAAAATAGCAATGCCTTGATCTCCACACCTGATGAAAACAACTGCTCTTCCTCTCTCTTTTGATGCTTTGTATCTTCTGCAACAGAACTTTCTTCTTTCTTTCCTTTCAAAAATCTTGTTCAGATTATGAAATTCTAACAAAGATCTTCAAAATCTATGTTAAATCAAAGATCTCCAGGAGCTTATCTAAGATTGTATGAGAAGTGAAAAGGGAAATACAAATTTAACGAGAAAAAATGTGGATCTAAAGCTTTATGAAGAGAATCTAAGGTATTGAGAAGACAAAATTAAGATTTCTAGGTTAAAACAACAAAACTAGGGTCTTTTTAGCTGAATTCTAGGTTTAAAGCATAGAAGGAAGAAGATCACTGCAAAGATTAGCAAGAATGAGAGAAGAAAAACTAGCCGCAAGTAAGAATTGACCGGATTCTTGCTGGAATTACACCGGAGAATATGAAAACGAGCTAGGGTTTGTATCAAACAAAAAATGAAAAATAAGAAGGTCAAACGAAAACAGCAGGGTAGAATAGAGCCACAAGAGTATGCCGACGGCGAGGAAGTGACCGGAATCCGATTGGATTCTTGCCGGAGAAGATGAAAAAGGAGTTAGGGTTTTTAGATCTAAACTCTCTCTCTAAAATCCTCACAGCTTCTCTCTCTTAAAAAAAGAACGAAAATGAAAAGTCCCCAAATGAGAGAGGTGACCTTCTATTTATAGGAAAAATGGTTAATTTTTAACCCCCTTTAGTTTATTAGACAACCCTCATGTGTGTATTTTAACTGATTCTTGCCAATATTAGGTGGTCCATAGAAAAATTTTAAGAGAAAAAAAAAATGATGGAATAAATTCGTGCCCCTTTAATTGCCCAGGGACACCCTTCCACAACAAATTACCCTTGTTTTATTCCCAACAGGTCACCTCTTGGTCAGGATAATTCACACCCCTTCTGCGGCATTAAATTTACACAATACTACATACCCCTCTCGTTTGCTATGCAAACCGCGACGGATTTTTCTAAAATTTTAGATGGATCTAAATGGGACCCGAACCTATTCTAGGAAGAAATTTGAGACACTAAATCATTAATTTGGAAGGGTTTCATTCAAATACACCAAATTTGGGTTCGGTCAAAATGAGGTGTCTACACAAACTAGGATGGACCCAAGTTGGTTTGGGTTCCAAAATCCCCTACTTGATCTATTTTATGGTCTTAGTAGATTTAGGGGTTGTGCTTAAATGTCTATATCATTTAAAATTTGTTTGCTAAATATCACATGCTTCATAATTAAATATCATATATTAAGTCAAAGTTTGTTAGATACAACATATTACATGAATTTGGCATTCTTGCATCTAATCTTGTTGTGCCTCAAAGATATATCTTGTAATATTTGGATACTAGTTACTTTATACTATGTATTGATTGCTGATCTAGTACCACATCATATTTGTCTAGATACCTTGCACTCAATTTTGATATAAAATTGTATATCTAGCTAGTTGTACTTAATTGGAAAATCAAACTTAGTGGACAATCCCTCTACAATCCCTCTAGAGATTCATCATTGCACTTTTGTATGATAACTTACCCATAGGTTTAATTTGGTTCAAGTCAAAAGTCACCTTCACAATCCTTAAAGAACTAAATGATTATGAGGCTAAAATAAGAAAATCTAAATATACAAAGATGGGTCAAAATGCAAAGCTTAATGAATTTGAAAATTCATGGTATATATCATAAGAAATTCATAAGATGAATTCACAAAGTTTAAATAATCAAGAATAATCCAAATTTACGTGAACTTCAAATTAAAGAAGGAACATTAATAGTAATAATCATTGAAACCCTTTAATTAAAGGCATTTGATTTGCTACTTTAGGTGATTCATTAACCCTATATGTTTAGTCTGTACCTACTATTGAGATTTGTGTACTTGTATTATGCCATCATATCTCTGAAATTATCTTGTGTCTAGCATGCCTTTTTGGTAATCCTATGGATCCCTACAACTTTTTATACTTTGCCATTGCTTGGGTTTATTTCACTATTATTGCTTTCTTTACCTTATTCGTGATATGAAACTTTGAACCTTTCGTGGACATCTTCGATCAATTATGTCTTGTACCTTATGGACCCCTTTGACATTATCTGTTATGGACATTTGATCTGTTATCAGTTTTGGATACTTTTGTGGAGGCTTGGGTTATTTTTGATACCCATCGTGGGGCTAGTACACTGGACTTTTGGCCCGTCAGTGGGAAAAAATGCTGGCCCTGTTGACAGGTATCTGAACTTTGAGGAACTAGTTCCAACACTGCGGACAGTCGGTGTAAGCAATAACATGTCATCTGGACCAGGCCGATGATCTTAAAGTGGATTTGTATTCTGGACAACTTTTGGTTTTGACTACTATTTTGATGTCGTTTAGTTCTATTGCACCTCTAAATTCAATATTATGTTTTGACACGCACCTTCGATTATTGCTTTACCCATTATTTCTGTTTTAGATTTCAACATTCAGTTCTAATTATATTTGTTGACTCTTATTGAGCCTTGGCATGCTTAGACCAACACTTAGAGTAGTATTTTATTATGTACTGAGCTTTCAGGTGACCGTGGTTATAACATTTTCAGATTTTGATCGTCATGCAATTAACGAGGAAGAGGAAGCTTAGTTTTGGGATTGTATAGCTCGGAGAGTTAGATAGCTTAATTGTTTTTATTAAGACATTGAGTATTATTGAAAGTTGTATAAGACTACGATTATGCTTATTCATTATGGGTAGTGGGAGTGCTGAGATGTGGATTTTGACTATGTTACATTCAGTTTATTTGATATTTTGATATTATTAGTTATGAAATGCCAAGTATGGTTCTTGTTATTACTTTTTAGCCTTGTATGTTCGTGGAGGTTTTTTTGCAAGTATACGGCGTTGCCATGTCCTACACCGTGGGTACGGTTTGGGGCATGACACTATTCAAGGACAAGCCCCAACTTGGTAATCCCATGGAGAACAGTTCAACACGGACTATATAACAAAACAAATTTGGAGAAATTAGTTCATCATTCCAAGTGGGACCAAAGGTTGTTATGGCACATGGCATGTCACAACCATAATTAGCATAACATGATATCGCACAAAACTATATAGGAAAAATTCGAGTTTAGTACGATATTGGCTCAAAGAAATGTAGTAAAAAACGATGAAATAAATGAAATCCCAAAAAATCACACATATAATATGCTATAAAATTTTGTAAATTGGGCAAAATTGAAAAGTTGGTCAAAAAACACATTTAGTACATTTAAAACGTGCTTTAAACAATTTCCTAAAAAGTGGAGTTTTTTTTTGCTGAAAAAAGTTTTGAACGAAGGATTAAACAGTGAACCTACAAAACATGTCTTTTAAAAAAAAAACACCATTTAAAACGAAGTTTTGCTAACTTTGGTGTTGGGGTAAAATCTGACGATCGTCTGAATGATGACACATGGCAGTGGAAGAAAGTTAAAATCCTCGGAATAGAGGTCTATCGCCGGGTGTCACCACTGCCACCACGCTGGCCAAAACGAAAGTCCTCGGTCGACTGACACCCTGTTTCCCTCAACCGAATTCAGGGCTTGTCATGCCCCAACCAGAGGTATGGAGTCAGGCCGGCACGACAGCCGCCGCATGCCCGTGGGGTCACCCCACAAGCACGCAAGGCTCATTCTCATTCAACCATTCATAACATACAGAGCTGCTAAATAATTTGCGTAAATATGATTTATTTAGGACATTAAGATCAAATACATAACATAAGGAGTTCCTTATCCCTCTTCACACCATAGCTAATTGTTCATTACAATACCTCAAGTACAAAGTTAGAAAAAGCTGAATAATTCAACTACACTGAGAGGAAACTACTCCAACAGTCCTCTCTCTCGAGAATCCAACGGAGGTCGATCTACTCCTCCTTGATACCTGAAATTTTTAACCATATAATGAGCTAACAGCCCAGCCGGTTTTCCCAAATCCATTTCAGCTAATAAAATCATGCATATATACAAATGAAGAGTAAGAAATATCATTCCATGAAGTTCATAGTTTGTAAAAGTGCAGAAATTGTCTAAACATAGAGCACATGGGTAAAATAATTGCTTTTACATAAAAGTATATCCACCCACTTGGTTTTGCAAATTTTCCACTTGCATAATAATAACAAATAATACGGATCAGTCTTTTCTGAGGCCAATTTCCAACCCTATTGGCAGGTAGCGTACCCCAAGGCGAACACTCGTTCGAAGGACTTGCAGGTCATAAAGCGCAAAATGATATCAATAGCCAAAGGACTCCCTACTAGCGGCATGAGATCAACCTTATGGTCCGATAATCTCAACCGGTATAAGTGATCACAACCAGTGTACCCACCCACTAGTAGGTTAAGTACTAGGTTCCCACCAGAGATCAACCTTACTGGTGGAACCCATTCCATACTAAGATTGTATATTGAAGCAATTTAATATTTCCAATACTAAGCAAGTGATTTCACAGGTGTTTCACACCATTGGGGACTCCCCCATTCTAAATCCATAGAACTTAAGTGATAAATAAGAGTTTGCAACTTGCTTTAATAAAAATAATGTTCCAAAAAATCATGTCAAAATAAATCGTTCCTATATATATATATATATATATATATATATATATATATGTCTTGCAGATTTAAAAAAAAAACAATAAAAGTTATTTGCAATTTTTGACAAAAATAAGATACTAGCTATCTACATCATTTTCATAATGGAAAATTTCAACTATGTGATGCTATGTCAAATGTACATGATGAATACCCAAAGACCATATCAATTGACTGACCTTATTTGGATAATAAACATGAGAATAAAACCTAAAACAGAACACTAAATAACCTGAAAATCTAAGGGTCATCAAGTATAATTGCCATCACAACATCAACACTATTGACCACCAAGATAGCACTAATGAAATAGTATCAAAGAAAATTATGATTTTCACTGAAAAAAATCTTAGATCAGTCAATAAAAAGCATTCAGTTCTTTCTCATTTATTCATGCATACCAATACATACATACTTCGACAAGCTAAAGTTATGAAATGATCATAATATAACAGAGTATCCAAGTTCAATGTTCTGAAAAAATAAACTCATGCAAATACAAACATTTAAACTGAAAAACATTACACACAGTGACTTACGGATTAACAGACTTTTATTATGGATTAATCAAGTTCAACAAAATCTATCAACCATTACTCTAAATATACTCAATTAAGTCTTTTGAGAAGAAGATCATCAACAGATTGTAAAAAAATGATTTGTAAAATTATGCGAATGATCAATAATGATGACATTAAGTCCAACTTAAAAAACTTTAACTTTGAACTTCAAAACATAACTATAAACTGGAATCTCGTCTTATAGAATCAAAATTTTAACTCAAATACTTCCTCATGATCATGAATTATAAGCTCAAAATAATTAAAATTCATCCTGAAACAAGTAATCGTTGGTCGAGTACTCCTAAACAAGCGATCAAATAGATGATTTTATTTTTGAAGCAAACACCTTTTTTTTATATTGATTTGTTCATACAACCTTAAATCACAAATTTAATTCAAGCTCAAAACAAATAAGTTTTAGATCTACTCTCTCTTAAATCAAAATTTCTAGAAATTTCAGCAATAAAATCAAGAAAACTAATTAAACCAAAAAATTCTAAAAAACTTTGCATTAAACTGCTTAATTCATACTATAAACTACACAAGCAATCATTTAAGTTTCAAATATAATCCAGATAAAGAGGTCATAACACTTACCTGCGTTAGCGATATGCTATAACTGAAACGCTTATGAATGATGATCGGAGCTCCACAAGATCTGCTTGAGGCAACCAAATATTGCGAAGGTAGCCGGAGATCACAGATTTCACCAAAGAAATGTAAGGAAAAGAACAGATATAATAAGAGTTAGGGTTTTGGGTAAAAAATGGGAAATGGTGAGGATCTAGGGTTTCTTTGATGCAAACAAAAGGAAAGCTATGGCTAGAATGGGAGCCAACGAAGAGAGCACGCTGTTGAGAGCTCTCCGAAGCTCGCCAGAATTAGGCCGGAGAAGAAGATTAGAATGGATTAGGGTTCAAACACACAAGATCCCCTTTTTCTCTCTAATTTCCTCACACCCTCTCTCTCCAAAAAATGAGGGCCTCAACCCTTATTTATAGAAAATTTTGTTAATTTTCAGCCCCCTGAGTTGCCTAGACAACCCCTTATATAATGTATTTTAACTTTGCTTTGCAAAAATAAGTGGTCTAAAAGAAAAAGTTTTAACGAAAAAATATGCTAATATAACCTACCCCCATTAAGTTACTGGACACTCCCTGCATGAAATACTTGTTCCTTGTCTTTTGTCCCTTTTTCTTACTGGACACCCCTCAAGATGGATAATTCAACCCATTCCTGGCTCAAGTGTAAAAGCTGGCTGGGTTACCAAATAATACACTCCCCTCTTACACTATCATTCTAACTAGGCTCGTCCTATTGGACAAATTTTGTCTGATTTCAATAAAATTTTACAGGGACCTATTTAGGATCCTAACCTACTCTAGGATGAAATTTGGGACACTAATTCACTCATTTAAAATATTTTTATTCAAACGGACCTATTTGGGGTTCCGTGAAAATGGGGTGTCTACAATAGTCAATCAAATTGTATTGGTAAAGTTTTCATTACTAATGTATTTCAATTCAACGCCATGAATGAGTCTAGTAACTAGGATCGTGGCTCGGTTGGTGGAATATATTTTTTTGTATATAGCATAATCTAGCTTCCGCCGCGCATACCGATTTCCACCACCGACTTTCATCACTATCACCCACTAAGTCATTGGCACGTCGCTGCCCAAAGAGCACGTCAGGCCCCAATCACTTGCCAACCCGCTAAAACATAGTACCTTTTGGGTTCGTACAAGACCCTCCCCCACTGCTTCAGCTGGAGTGCATCGCTCCCCAGAGAACATGACATCAATTACTTGCCCCGAAGAAAGGATGAAACCTAAACCTTCCAATCACCCTCATTCCTTGTACTTGTTACTCATGGCAGTCATACCATGCTCCAAAAGCAATCACCTAGCAGTTGTATAACGCCAGGTGTCGGCGCCCTCACATCGCGTCCTTGAATTCGGAGCCTCTGCCTATAAAAAAGAACCCTTCAGATAGAAGGTGGGACCAGCGCAATCAAGCCGCTCATTCACTTGGCAGGATTTGAGCAGCAACATATGGTTAGGAAGACAAAGAAGTGCTCATGCTATAGGATCTCTTTTCATCATCCGCTGATTAATTTCGAAGCACACGGAAGATATTACTCGTGATTAGAATGGAGTATTAAATTATTCATTACCCAAATGAAAGCAGAAAACCCTATAAATATATAAAAAAAGAGAAAACGGTTCCTACACATATGTGTAGATAAGTTCTCTACACACTAGCTTAAAATACAGTGGGGGCCACATTATTTGGGTGATCCAAACCATTCATTTTTAAGGCCCTCACATAGATAGGGTGTCCACAAAAAATCAGATCCATAGGATCATCCTAACCATTCGAACTGTGGAGGCAAAAAATGGACTAATTTGTGAAGGTTTAAAGACATCCATTTTACCTCCACAAATCGTAGGGTTGGGATGATCCTATGGATCTGATTTTTTGTAGACAGCCTATCTATGTGAGGGCCTTTAAAATGGATGGCCTGGATCACCCAAACAATGTGGGCCCCCACTGTATTTTAAGCTAGTGTGTAGAGAACTCTCTACACATATGTGTAGGAACCGTTTTCTCATAAAAAAATCATAATCACTACTTAAAGAATGTTTAATAATTCAGTGCTTTCAAATAATGCTTATTTCACGATTCTCTACACTACTGTTCAAGACAATAGCATTTTCTTAAAAGAACATAGGCTTATAAGGGCACCCAGATTTTTATAAGAACACCCTTTTTTCCTGTTTGGTCCTTTCGAATTCTTACACCGACCACTCCTCACCAGCTCTTTCATCTTTGATGAGACAGTGTGAAGGAGAAGTCAAAGTTCCATTTTATTAAGAAATCTCTCACTTTATCAAAACCTATTCTTGGATTGGTTGGTGATAGCCTTTTGGGATCTAAAGGCTAAAGAGCCAGAAATTTGGAATTAAAGCGATAAAACTAAAAAAACAAAGGGAAGACCCAATTTATGAAAAAAGGTGTAGATATCATTTCACAGTAGAAAAGATCAAAAGATGACGTCATTGTAGAGATCCTTAAATCTTATCTGGACCATTCATTGGAGGGCACCACCATAATACGTCATTGCACAATCATCTCAACGATTAACATTGGGACCCACTGAAAGAACGGTTTGGATCATCCTACACCTGATCAAAAAAATATGTTGAGAAAAATAAAAGGGAATTAGAAAATCAAGGTGGGCCCATTGTTCTATGATCTGAACTATCGTCCGGTGGGCCCTACCTTGGATTAGCACCACCTAGAAAACCCTTGCCAATCCTAACCGTTCGATCTGTTGTTGATATCCATTTTGGAGCCTTATTCTGGGCCCACAGCATGAACGGTAGATAGGAAGGCGAGTGTCGGAATGTGGACGTAGGAGATTACGTGAGATGGGAAAACGACATTTCCCAAATGGGTCAAAATCATTGAAAATCTCGCTTTCACGAGAAATTGAAAATGAAGGAGAAGTAATTGAAAAAGACGATTATTTTTCTTTTTTAAGGAAGATGCATGCATGTGGTTGCAGAAAGGGCAATGTATTACGATATGCTTCGCTCTCGAAACGGGCAACACTTCATTGAACCATGCATCAGCAGATTTTATTTTAAATGTTTTTCGAGAGAGTAAAATGATACTTCCACCCCCTTCCACCACTAACTTCATAATTTGTATTTGGATTTAGAATTGAGTTTTGAATAGAAAATGAATAGATTCGCCTCCTCATGTTGAGGGAGACAGAGAGGGAAGGGAGTACTTCCTACTAGAGGGGAGAGGTTGAGAAGCAAAGAGGGTGAAGGAAACTGCCACATCTGTGGATTTCCACAGCATATTTGGAAATCTTTTTTTTTTTTCACTGTCGGTCGCTGATTTGGAAATCAAAGGATTTGATTTGAATCCAAATCACAACACGAAAAGGGCTGTAAATGTGAGAAATCCAAATCAAAATCTTCTCGGCATACAAACGGGCCCTAAAATATCTCAAGAAATAGTAGATACCTCCTCTATGGAGTAAATTTTTGATACGATGATCTATAATATGGCTAATCCGGGATTAAGAAATTGCTGTATATGAATACGAATAAAACTTGAGGTGGTAGATTGCTCTGATAGATTAGAAGACAAAATCCATTTTGAAACTCCAATTGTTGAAGGAAGAACGAAGTTGGATGAGTCATGCCAATTTGTCACTCTCCTTGAGAATAGTATTCGTCCCTTATGGTGCAACTAGGATCTGCGAATCAACGCTTCAAGAAAAACAGCCTACAGTCCAGTAGATGTGCACTCGACGAAGGAACAAGGTGCAAAAGCTCAAAAAGAAAGAAATTATTTTTTCTGTATGCTTCTGTGTGTACTGGTGGAGGAAACCTTCTCTTCTTTATAGAGGAAAAGATGCCCTCTCCTTTCCAACGTTCGCAACATGTGTCTATTGCGGTAACAAGAATAAATCCTGCTTAGTTAGTGCTCATTTAAGAAATACACAGTACGCATTTTGGTTAAAAACTTAATTGTGGTTTCGAATAAAAAGATTTTTAGTCCCACAATGGACCACAGCCTGACCTGTCGCATGTGTGTGTTTAGTGCATTTTGGTTTCTTCGTAAAATTGGCTCACTCAAACAATTCCAATGGCCCCCTTGAGTCTTCACACCACCTATTATTATATGGAAGCAAAAGTTTCTTCAACCTTCCAATGTAGGACTAAAAATCTTGCATTGGATATAAAAAACAGTGTCACAACACCCACTCTCATAACACCCTTGGTCATGGGTTCATGTTCCAAGGCAACACTAAACGACAAGGAGTTTAAAAAACAAGAGAGATTCTTTATTTTGAATCTTCTGCCCAAAACACAAGGACTCAAAAAGGGTAAGAAACAAGGAGACAGATTGAAAAGGGGGGACTGTTATGATGAAACGTAACTACACCATTCTCAAATAGTCCCAAAAGTCTGCTGGGCAACAGGAAGGAGTAGAGGTGATAAAGAAATAGTGAAGTTTTGGGAGACGTATAGCAGTGATGCATAGGGAAGGAGAAAAGAGGACTAGTGCAACCAGATGTTGCAACCGCTCACACAGTTTTGATAGAGGATCAAACTGTGGATATAAAAAAGAAAGAAGTGGAAAGAAGAAAAGAGGGAAAGAGGAGGAAGAGAAGAGAGAATGGTAAGGAGAGAAGAATAGGGGAGGAAAGAGAAGATATAGGACGGTCTAAGGGATGTCTTTTGCAGAGGATGAAATTTTTTTCTTCTTTTCTTTTTGCGTAAAAAGGAGTAGAGAAACTCTAATTGCAGGTTACCATTCAAAAAAAAAAGAAAAATAAAGGAAAAAAAAAGAAACTCTAATTGCAGTTGCACTTTAAGAGCACAAAAATCACTTCAAAAAATTAGGGTTTTCCTCCTGTTTGGTGCGTAGGTCCTCTCTATTAGCCAATAGGATATAATCAACGTATGAGGATGATGGAACATGATCAAGGTATGAGAACAAGGAGGACAGTAATGTAGTATGAGCCTTGTGACAACCCCACATATTGGCTCCAAAAATACTCAACTCATTTCATAGGAAATGAATCCTATAGAAAATTGGCTCCCAAAATACTAACAATCTAAAATAGAAGGAGTGCTGAAAATAGAAACTAATCTAAAAATGGAGTCTGTCTGATCATTGATTTGAGTCATTATTGTTGGATCACATCAACGATCCTCGTCCAACCTGTACCAACATGGTTACCAGCTAAATTAAAAACAATAAATGCAAGAAACTTATCAAGAAGTTTTTTGATTGCTTTGCATGGGATTACAATCATGCTTGGTCTAGACAGAAAATTGGTAACTATGAATCTCACACGTTCAGAGGAGGATATCCATTGGAGTAACTTTGAAGATCAGACAAGAAATAGAGAGAAGGATATGACTGATAAATCTGAAACATATCAGCTTTTTTGGTGGCATATATGAGCAATAAAAAACTGATATTTCAGCCAGTATATCGAATTTCACCACATTTATCAACCTGATATATCAAGTTTTATCACAAATATCTGCCGATAAATGCATGTACTTTGTTGGCCGAGAAAACCCAAAAATTCGGCTACTGATTTATGCAGTGTTCCTGTAAGATAAACGAGGGATGATTTTTGTGAAGTAATGGTGCAATGGTGTAATTTGATATTCAGTTAAAAATGCGTTTACGAAGTTTAAAAAAAGTCGCTCAATAGAAAGCAAGAGCTGATTTTCTGTATACAATTTCACTTGTGTAATGGCGAATCGATATCCAAGGGATGAATGATGGCAGTTGGTTTATTGGACTAGTGATACAAGCCTGTGGAATGGATCGGAGAAACCAGTTCTAAGCAATTCTGAATCCTCTGATACCTTAGCTCGCTTGTTGAAGGACTCTTCGAAGCTCAGCTCCGATCCCCTGTAACAAAACCGGCTTTCGAATAACTCCATTCATGCCAATTTGCAAGCATTTCTCCCACACATCTTCATTGGCACTGGCGGTTAAAGCCA
Organism: Tasmannia lanceolata; assembly: GCF_043159265.1. Taxonomy (NCBI): domain Eukaryota; kingdom Viridiplantae; phylum Streptophyta; class Magnoliopsida; order Canellales; family Winteraceae; genus Tasmannia; species Tasmannia lanceolata. The sequence goes on along the minus strand of NW_027518684.1, from coordinate 25,478,066 downwards.
CAATCAAAGGCCAATTCCCACTTCGATACTTTTGGATTCTCACCGCAACTTCGAACCCGTCCATTTCTGGCATTTGTAAGTCCAAAAGAACAACTTGGAATGAATTCTCCGCTAGGCCGAGGGTCCTTAAGCATTCGAACCCCGAGGAAACTGAAGAAACATGGCAACCCAATCGCTCAAGGAGCTTACGGGTCACCGCTCTGTTGACGTCATCATCATCAGCCACTAGAACTTTAAGGCCTCTGAATAGAGAGTTGGAGGGGAAATGGTCTGATGAAGATCCTCCAGGTTCAAGGATACTTGTTGGGGATTGAAATCTGAGAACCAGTGTCATGCTTTCTGCAAGACCTTGAGAGTTTGGGACTACCCAAATGTTCCCTTGCATCATCTGCAGATCAATAGCAAAGATTTAAGGGCAAAACATAATTTTTACAGCTAACGTGTAATAAAATTCCATTGGCTTGGAAAAAAAATCTTGAACAAAATGATGGTTTTGTAGGGGTGCAACTCGGGTCGAATTTTGGGAATTCAGGTTGAGATTTACCATAAATTGGGTCGGGTTCAGGTTGATTCCAATTCATTTTTTTAGCAAAAAATCAAACTGACCTGACGCAACTTGCATCCCTACATTTCAGAGAACTCTGCAATGATTTAGCTTCACCAATTTTCATTCAAGAAAATGAATCCAAAAAGCAGTATTTTCACTGAATTAAAACATGTTTATTAGCAAGAGAACTAAAACCAAACCAGATAGATGATCAGGAGATGTATTATCAGATCCATAAAACCAAAGCAGTTATATTCAATACATTGGCCAATATAAACTCATCAGGTTGTCATAGGCAGTACAGGAAATTGGTAATGCAGTCTTAAAACTGTAAAAATATTAAGTTTTTCCATTTAGAGGCACCATTCCATTGTTTCTTAACAATCTCTAAGGTGGCCCCTGTTCGTTAAAGATTATGACAACCTATTGTGAATTCCAAGCTGATCAGACTCAAAATTACGTTTGATTTTGACTCTAATAACCAGTTTAGGACTCACAATTGGTTGTCAAATTTGAGTCTAGGGCCATGCTCATTTAAGACTATGCCAACTGATTGTGAGACCAAAACCAATTATTGGACTCAAATTTACGTTTAATTTTGACTCCAATAATTGGTTTCGAACTCATAACCAGTTGGCATAATCTCAAACGAACAGGACCTAATAATTGGTTTAGCACTGACGGACTCGCAATCAGTTGTCAAGATCTAAAATGAACAGAGCCTAAACAATCCTCTAAGCTGGATCATGAATCAAAGAACCAAAACTAAGAGAATTGAAATTTTACCTGCACAAGCTTTCTGCACATGCTGAAGCTGAGATCCTCTTCGATCCTATCGCCGACGGATCTCCTAGTGAGCTGTACAGATGAGATCGAGTCCTCAGTGTGAGAACTGTTACTTACAATTTCAATCCTTACATAGGCCGCACGTCCATCAGAAGAGTTTTGTCTCCACGGAAGCCATCTATGATCTTGCCCAACCTCATTCCCAATTTCTAAAAGAACCCGAAATGTTATTAACCCTCCATCACACCCATTCAACAAATTCCCAACCATATGCAATATCACCTGAAAAATTCGTTTCTCATCACCGATGACCCAATTGGGGATCGCCTTATCGACCTCAATCTCAAACCCAAACCCCCTAGAAACACACAAACACTTTGCAAGGCTAGCCGTTTCCTTGATCATAGAATGTAGCTCAAAAGACCTCATCTCTAGTCCTAACCTTCCATTATCCATAGTTGAAATCTCCATTACATCGTTTATCAATGTTGATATAACACTACTAGTTTTCACCATTGTGTCAACAAGTACCTTTTGTTTGGGATCCAAATTCTCTTGTTGTATCATAGACAATAAACCCGAGATAGAATGCATTGGCCTTCTCATCCCTTGGCTCATCACTTTTTGGAATGAGTTCCTTGCCTGGCTAGCCATCATAGCATTCTTCCTAGCCTGTTGCAAAGCACGGTTTTGCTCCACCAATTTGTCTCTCATCAATTGTGATTCCTCCAAAACCGCAGCATGTGAGAGAGCAACAGCAACTTGATCGGCAACCACCTCAACAATCTCCAATTCTTGGGAGCTCCAAACCCTAGACTCGACATTGGGGAGAACCAAAACCAATACCGCATAACAAGCTTGAACAAGTTCTGGGGTCCCTCCTTTGAAATTTGACACTCTTAACATTGGCATTCGAATCCCTGCCACGGCACCTGGCTCAGCATCTCCACTACTTGCCGATGTAAGAATCGAATCCTGCCTTAAAATCTTAACTCCCTTGCTCCCTTTGATCTCTTGTACATCAGGATCACTAATCGGGATTGAAATATTGTCGTCATTCAATGAATTCCTCTGTTTCAATTCGTGGGTAAGGATCATCTCCGTCCTATCAGCATTTGGCATCCAAACCGCACAATTTTGCAATGCTAACGTCTTTGAGAGCTCCACCAATGTGGTGTACAAAATGGTATGTTTGTCGAGCGATTTCCTAATCTCTTGGGTTAACATTCGCACGTGCCAGCTTGCTTCCTCCTGTTTCTTCATCATCCCAACCTCTCGACCGAGCTCTCGAGTTTTTCTCTTCAAGAATAACTCTCGCACTTTTACTCTCAAAAGTAAGGGGATCATAGTAACGAGGGTTATTGATGTTGCACAAGAAACAAGCGCCGTTAGAAATTTGAATATGGTGAGAGCTAACATAAGATGAAAGGAGTGAGGTTCATATATCCACGCAGTGAACAAATGTGTCAAGCCACATAGAACTATGAAAGCGATGAATTGGCCTAGAACCCATTTGAATGGGAGGTTTGAGCAACTCACAAAATACCCAAGCTCGACGGGGATCGAAAAGTAGGCTAATGCGATCAGTAAATCGCTCACTTTCTGGTATTTTAGAATGCTCTCAATGGACCAAATACCCTCCACATCACAATTACAGTGAGAAAAACTGCTCTCTGCGGCCGAAACGGACAAAAGAAGCGAAGAAACCAACAACCCATGACCTAATACTCTTAACATTGCAACAAATAAACTTCCTCAATCCATTTACATGAAAAACCTAAACTTCTCAAAACCAAGTTATCTAAATAACCCTAAAAGAACTAAAACCCTAAAACCCAAGCTTCAAAATCAATGTTTAAAAAACCCATCAACAAAACGCAAAAGGAAAGAACAAACCTAATACCCTAATTAGAGTTGGGCAAAAGAGTTTCTTCAACCTATACATACGACAAACTCAAAGCATTTCAAAAACCCTAAAATGCTAAGAAATAAGTGACCCTAGAACCAAACCCTAGAATCCAGGCTTCAAAATCAATACAAACACAGAACCCATTTGCAGAAAAGAAAAAAAAGAAAGTACCCCACTTAGTAAAATCCACGATCCAATAAAAAAACCCTAATCAGGAATGCAGGGGGAGAAAACCATTACCTCATAAAACCACCATCTAAAACAGCTCACAGGCCTGAAAACCGGGTTTTTAAAAAACCGGGGTTTTTTTTTCCGATCTAATCCTCAACCTTCAAATGTAAGAACACTTTTTCAAATTAGGAAAGAAACCCATCATTAATAACATCAAAACCATCATTAAAATCGCAAAAGCCAATCCCCTTCCATTTCATACCCGATCCAAAACCAAACCCAAACCCAATAGCAAAAACAAAACCAAAACCACCCTCGAAAACCGGATCTTGAGCGGTCTAAATAACAAAGGGCGGTTTTGATCTCCCGTTTTCTATAGCAGCTGCTCATGGCAGAATAAAAGAGACGTTAAAAATCTCTCTTTCTTTCATATTTTTTCTTCTTCTTCTTCTTCTCAGAGAAAGAAAGAGAAGAAGTAGAGAATAGAGAATTGTATATTTCTGTTTTTTTCTGAGAGATGATTAAATAAAGGAATATAATAAGAAAAGGTAAGTGATATTGGCACTACCATGTTTTTATAATTGCACTAAATCACCTTGTCTTTTATAATTTAACCATTTGTCGAATGTTATTATAATTTCCAAAAAAGGCCAGAAGCAAATTAATAAACAAAAGATAAGGTAAGTTCGTGTAATTATAAAATATGGTGGTGCCAATATTAGTTACTTAGAAAAACGAATTAGAGGGGGGAAAGGGGGATCTGTTAGTGGGGCCCACATTTGGGCGTATTGTTTAATATTCTTTTGGACATGAAGAGAACCTAGACGGTCTTACAGAAAAAGCACTAACAAACGTCTAGTCAGCGTGGATAGTTTCTTTCGATTTATCGTATCGTGGGTATTTAGCGATTTTTGAGAAATTGAAATTATCGGCTAGGGTTTGCTCTTACACGCCACGTGTCGAAGAGACAGTCGCCATTAGTGCCACGTGACATAACGTGAGAAGCCGAAAGAAAACTAGCGGTTTACCAATACGGGTGGCAGTTGACCAAATACGGGGGATGGACACGGTGTGATGCACGTGCTCCTGAGCGAATTGGTACACGAGCATAAGAAATATTTGAGTTTTTATATGGTGTAAGCCCTTTGTCCCGTGTTTTTCTAAACGTACTGTACGGACCAAACTATAGGATGATCCAAACCGTCCATGTGATGGGCCACAAAAAATCATTTCTATTTGATGATCCCAACCCTCCGATCTATAGAGGAACTGCATAATGTGGAAACTTCTATAGATCGGAGGGCTGGGATCATCCTATGGAAATGATTTTTGGGACACAACCTTTTTACGGTCTGGAACATCCTATGTACAGTACTTTTAGAAAAATACAGGACCAAAATAGCTTACAGTAATGCCCGGCCCACCGTATGAAAACCCCATCTCCTTGTTAGGTGTTGTTACCGAAAACAGAGTATCAAAATTTTCAAAGATAGTACGGAGTGCCATTATCAGAAGTGACCTCAATCAAATATTGACTTTTAAATATCAGTACAAAAAAATTAACTAGCCTATAGTGGGTATCCTTGTGTTTGAAGTTTGACCAATGGAAATAGAAAGAGATCTTAGAAACTCACTTTGATGGGCAAGTAGATATACTTTAGGACTTAAAATAATAAGTTTCTAAATGGCTAAGCAAGAAGGAATGACATCAACGGTTGAGATTTGTACTAGGATGATAAAGATGGTGGGGATGTTGGAGATAAATCTTTTTCTGTGTTGAACGTCCAATTATTCAAGTGGTTTCCTAAATGTTACGTGAGTGAGAGACTAGAAGAATATCTCAACCCTTAGTTTTAGGGGTTTATATGTATTAATCGGTCTCCAATTGGGCTTATTTTATTGCTACAAATTTTAAAGCCTTCTAATATGAGTTAATCAGATTGGTGTGAGTTATCTAGTTTCCATAGGGTTCTAGTATTTGTTTCAAAGAGGAGAGTCTGGACGTTAATTTCGACTATCAAAATAGTATATTGCTACCATATGGAACGGCCGACTTAGTTTCCTTTTAGATCTTGATTATTAGTAATAGAAACCTAATTCTAAATAAAAGAGTCCAGCCCAATCAAAATTCCCTCTTCTAGAAGTTGGTGTGAAGAGTTGGAAGAGTGGAAATGTTAGTCCATTCTTATCTTTTATTACTTGTTTTTATCACAAGTATTGGGGAGGAGTTTAGCTAGAATCTATCTTATAGGAATCAAAGTGTGAAACGTGGCATGTTGCAACTTTGTGGTAGTTTAATTTTAAAAGGACCTTTCGGTTGGGTTGAGTAGGAAGGGAGCCATGTTATATTCTGCTTCCAAGGGAGCCTTTCTTATAAATATCTAGGTTGCAAGATCAAAGGCAATTCAATCTCTCAACCGGTTAGGCACCAAGTTTGTTGTTATTAAATCATCATCAAGGTGAAAGATGCTTTGAAGAGTGGCCTCCACTAGTTGCAACCAATCGTACTTGGTAACTTTTCTCCTGTTGCTGCCCGTCGTCACGCACCAGAAAATTTATCAAGTTGCTGACGTCTCTTGCCCCAAACATGAACAACAGGCCACCTTCTTTTGTTTCCAATTGTTTAAAGAGCACTGGGTTAGAGTGTGTTTCTTAGTGCTCCAAATTCTAAGATTGTTAAACTTGGTTTCAGTCATTAAAATCAGTTCTAGCAGGGCCAATTCCTACCATCTAACTGCGGCTTATTTCTTGTGTTTTGAATTCTGTCACTACTTGTTGTCTGACTATGAAAGTTAGCAAACGAATAAATTTTTACAAGACGAATCAGTGCATTCACCCCACCTAGCATATCAGAATTGTTGAGCCTCTATACGGTGTCAATATTTTTAGCGGGTGAAGTTTTGGTGGAGAATAAAGAGTAATATCTGGTCAATTGAGGTACGCAATTTCGTACTACTTTAGTGCTGCGATTCACCTTTCAATATCATATCATGTGATTATGGTTTCCTAGCATCTTTGAACATGTGAACCTTTAAATAGAATCTTAGATCTTTACTTGGGTCATGCATGCTAAACCACTATTATTGATTGAACCCTATTGAACATTGTTATATGATACTCATGTTGGATGTATTCCCCATGACTTGGGATTTTTGTGAAACCCCTTCAAATTTCCTAACTATATGAACCTTTGGACTATTGGACACCCTACTATATGAAACCCTTGCGGAAAATTATATGAATCACCACTTTGAACACCCTTCTTTTACTATATGTATTTTGGACACCTATTGAGTGGCTTAGGTTATGTGAACTCAGAAAAGACCCCCGGCAGTGGGGCATAGGCATTAGGGATGCAACTTGGGCGGGCTCAACCCAAACCCGACGGGTTCAACCCGGGAAAAAGTCGGGTTGGGTTGAGTTTGGGTCGGGTTCAGATTGAGGGCTTGGGCAACCCGACCCGAGTGAACCTGGCATTTTTAATAAATTTTTTTTAAATTCTTTAAGCTAAAAATCTCGGGTAGGGTTGGGTTGAAGTCGGGTTGGGTCGGGTTGAAGTCGGGTTGGAAAAAAGGGTTCCTCGGCTTGGATCAAGTCGAACCTTGTCGGGTTGGAACTCAGGTCGGGTTCGGGTTGACCAAATGGTTGCTTGGGTTGGGTTCGGGTTGGCCTCAACCCGACCCAACCCGACCCGAGTTGCACCCCTAATAGGCATTAGCCTATATGTGAAAATAAGAATTGTGATCCCGCCAATGGGGGATAATCATTGGCCCTATCGACAAGTATGTGAACCTAGGAACTAGTTCCAACACCGTGGGTGGTCGATGTAAGCAAAAACTCGCTTTTTGGACCCGTGGGCAGTCGGTGTAAAATAAGTTGCTTTTTGCGTAAGCCGATGACCTTTGGGTGGTTTTGTATATTCTGATTGATCCCAGTAATCTCTTGAGACTTTGTAACTCTCTATTGGGACCCTCTTTGATATGACTCTTTGAAATATGGTTTTATGGACTTTAATGCTCAGTTACTGTATCTGTACCAAGTGCCTCATGTGTAGCTTTTGTTATCTTCGTTTATCTATTGACTCTCCCTATGTAAGCATGCCTTTGACCCCACTTTTATAGTGCTTTATTATGTACTAAGCTTTCAGCTGATTTTGGTTTAACAATTTTCAGAGTTGACCCTCGTGGTGACCTCGAGGGAGTCCGTTTTGCATCATCAGTTGAGGAGTCTTGTCGATATAGCGTAGTGAGTATTGTATAATAGTAAGATTATGTTCTAAATTCATGTAATGCAGTATTGTTTAGTTTACGTTATGAGTGGTTCTGATTTTGTTTCGCTAGCCTTGTATACTTGTAGAGCTTGCTTTGCAGGTATACGGCGCTGTCGCACCTCCAGGCCTTGTGTGTGGATATATATGTGTATGTGTGTGTGACTTGGGGACGTGACAGAAAAGTGGTATCAGAGCCTAGGCTTTAGGTCCTAGGTTTTAGAAATATGAGAAGTGAGGATTGAATGGAAAATTTCTGATATTAGGACGATGTAAGTTTTTAATTGATTTTGAGAGAGTAATTTGTGACCTGAGACTATGAATGTAATTGATGACTTGTCAACTAAAGGAATCTTAGGCACGACCTAGTGCATTGTTAGAATCTAGATTATGGTACTAAGAACTAGTGGAATTCTAGACTTGGTTTTGTACACTGGAATTTAGGTTTGTGACCATACCGACTATTACAGGTTTTAACCTAAGAATTCAGGGATTCGAAGAACCTTTCTTACGATCTTGAGAACTATTATCTACTAGTCGTGAATTTAGATGATAACTCTGAAACTAGTGGAACACTAGATCTGATTCTGTACGCTTTGAGAGATTAGGCTAATGACTATGTAAGTTATTAAGAATTAGTCTATGAACTTAGGGATTTTGTGGAACTGGTTTGTGCAATGGAGGGCTAATAAGTCCTACTTTGAATCCAATAACTATCTGAGGTCAACTTGGTGACCCCGCATATGGTGAGAACATGATTGTTTATTCATTCAGGTAAGAAAATATCGAAAACTTAACATTGTAGAAAATGGGAAGTGTTTATTTGACTATGGGTGAATTGACTAGCTATCGATCAGGACTTTGAAAAGGTTAAAGATTTGGATTTTGAGATAACTATTGATTAAATTGAGAATATTAGACATTAATGATAAATAATTGCGAGGAGAGCATGACGGACTCGTTTGCATCGAGTACGCTTGGTTTTGCACATGAGTTAGTTGTGCTAATGAGAGACCAAAGGTAGATTCTCGTGCACCGGGGATGCTTGGTTTAGCATGTGGGTTAGTCGTGTTGGTTTGAGATGAGATTGTATGATAAGTTGTATGCACCAGGGATGCTTGGTTCAGCATGTGGATTGGTTGTACTTGTGTGAAATAGCATAGTCTCTCATAAGGATTTAGAGCCTTTGGTTTTTGCGTGTGAGTTAACTATGTTGGTATGGGACGGCATGACTAGGTCGTACGTATCTGAAGTGCTTTGTCTTGCATGAGAATCGGTTATATTGGAATAGGACAATATATTCACTTGTAAGGATTATGAGCATTCGGTTTGGAATAATAGCTAGTTGTGCCACTATGGGACAGTGCGATGAACTTGTGTACCGCAGAAGCTTGTGAGTTATTGTGTCTTGTCAAGGAAAGTATACATTAGTCCATAAGTTTACTGCTATGTTCATCCAGTGTTTTCCTTTGATAAGATTTTGATTGCCTTGCCATGTCTTGTGCACATCCTTGCCGGGACATGGATGATTGTTATTAGATTTGAAGCAAATGAAAACTATCACTATCCAATGAGACATTCCGTATCTTATTCTTGTATTCCTCTCTTAATGAAAATTTGTTATCTTCCAAGAATCTCCTTAATCTAATTAGATCAAGATCATTAGTGTTGTATCATAATACATTCCGTCGAGTTTGATCTAGAAAGTAGGGAAATCGAATTCCTTTAATATTGATCTCGTCCGACACTACGTGTGTCATTGTAATATGAATCTGACCCTAAGTTTTACCTCAACCTCAACTCGTCAAACAAAAAAAACACAGGAAAAGTTTTGTGATATTTAAGCCTCGTAAGTGAAATTTGCTTCCTAAGTTCCCCTCTCAAATTTTAACACCTCAGACCCTTTTAAGAAAAGTAAACAACAAATGTTATAGTATGCCATATCGATTCTGAATACCAAGAGAATGGTTCGATTATGAGGGTGCTTTTCAATTGAGCCTAAGACAATCTTTGTTACTTATGAACAGTGATTATTCACATTTTCGGCCCCGCCATCAGAAATATAATGAATCTCTAAAACCCAAACCTAACTTTTGTATGAATCTCATAAGTGTATATTTAAGATATTCATTGGAAGTAAGGACTAACTACTTCAGTTTAAATATTAAGGGAAATTTGTTTGGAATGAACTTTATAAACTTTGTGTGGACATCTAGGCTAGAGCCATGTCTCATTTTCCATGATATAATGCGCCGACCTTTGGATAAGGACATTGAAAAATCCGATGTAGGGGGGTCCCAAGTTATACTAGAATGGCAACACAATGAGGAGGGAGAATATGGTTGTTTTAAGAAATAGAATCTACCAATTTAAAACCTTTAAACCGATTTTAAGATTAAGAGATCAGGAATCAATATTCAAGCATACAAGTTAAATCTAATGGTGCAATGTAAATAAAAGAGCAAAGAGATAGAAAGAGTGCACCCGAGATTTAAAGTGGTTCGGTCCTCAAATCCGAGGCCTACTCCACTCCACCAACCAAACCCGTTGATGGCTTCACTATTTGATCTTCTTAACCTTGGCGAAGATCGAATGCCAATTACAATAGCTTTAACCTTGGTGGCTATCCTCACCACGGAGAATGGGCTTCGCTTCTCCGAATACTCGCCCGAATACAACACTCGAAGGTTGAAAGAAAGAAATAAAAAATCCCTCATAAGGGTTACAAAATGGATGTACAAATTTGAGCCTATGATCCAAATCCTAAAGATGGTGATGAGAGGCACAATTGAAGTTTGATTCACTCTTGGATATTCAAATGAAGTTTTAGAGTGTTAGGATGATGGTTTGTATGTTTAGAACACCCATATTTATAGGAAAAACAAAATATGACCGTTCAGTGGCATTACGGTAATTTCTGAAAAATTCCCAACGGCTTAAAATCTGACCGTTGTAGTGTTCTCGGAGTTCCGAGAATACACACAGAAGTTGGAAAATGATCTACTGGACCATTTCTCGGAGTTCCGAGAATAATTCTCGGAGTTCCGAGAATTCTCGGAGTTCCGAGAAAAACTCTCGGAGTTCCGAGAAAAACTCTCGGAGTTCCGAGAAAAACTCTCGGAGTTCCGAGAAGCCTAAGAAGAGCAGATTTTCAATTCTGTTTTTGGGCTTTCAACTTAACACCAAGTTGGGATTGCTTATGAGGGTTCCAAGGTGTTGGAACTCCACAAATATAATCACATATATATTTAGGGTGTGTGAGATTAACTTAATTATGCCTTTAAAAGCCTAATCTAGGTTTGGATCAATTACATTCTAAAAGATAAAAAATGGTCTTCAATATGAATTTCTTCATGTCTTCATGACTTCTTGCTTGATGACTTTGGCCTTCCAATTAGTGGTCCAATGTGAGCTTCTTGGCCTTCAATCCAAACATCCTTGATCTTACTTTATCATAATCTACAACTTAGACAATCAAACACATTAGTGATAAAAGATCACTTGTGTATTGGAATCATCAAAATAAGATGGGAATGCCAAGGTAAAAACCATTGGGCTTACAATCTCCCCCTTTTTGATGATGACAAGCACAAGAGATTTACAAATCAAAGCATATACTCTTTTCACATTTTTCTTACTCTAGAGACTTTACTCTAGATTCTTCTCCCCCTTTGTCATCAACAAAAAAAAGGGGTAAGAAAAACAAAGGGTTTAAAATTTACAATTTTAAAGCTCCCCCTTTTTCAAAGAAAAATTCAATTTTAACTCCCCCTAGTTAAAATAATTTTACAATACAAGAGGGGTTATCACAAACCATACAAATGAAATATATTCAATTTTAAGTTCAAAAACCCCTAATCTACACAATATGGATAAAATCATATGGGGGTTTTGGGAACCCAAGATTTCTTGGTCCCACATCTATCCCTACTCTTGGATGCACATTGGAATTGGTAATGACCATTCATTCCACAAAAATGGCATCTAACAAGAGGGTTAGATACACTAGTCCTATCATGATAAGCATGTTGAGGTCTAAGACTAGTTTTACTTAGGATTATGTCAATAATTTTATTTCCATTTAAAAATCCATGTAAACATAATCTAAGTCTCTCATTTTCATTATGAAGATGGGATGTTTGAACTAAAAGCTCATTTCTTTCATCTTCATAAGAATTGGAGGAGCTTGCCATATTTTGAAGTTTTAAAAGTTGGCAAGTTTTCTCATCCAAACTACCCTTAAGGGTATCAATCTCAAGTTTATGATTTGCAAGATTAACTTGTTCTTGAGATATGGAAGAAGATAAATCTCTTTTCAAAAAATCAAGTTCTTTTTCTAATTTTAAAATGGATTTTTTAAGAACCTTGTTTTTGGAAATTTGGGTATGCAAGGTTTCACACAATTCATCATAAGGTATGCTATCACTTTTACTACTAGATGAAGAATATGAGGGGTTAGAGTTTACCTCAACTTCATGGGTGAATGTCATGAAGCAAAGATCATCTTTTTTATTTTCTTCCCCTTCACTTGAGCTTTTGCCCGATGTGCTTAACGCATCCCAACCGGTGGCAAGAGCCTTATGCTTCTTCCAATCCTTCTTACCCTTGTACTTAGAGGAAGTTGATTTTAGAAGTGGACAATCCGGTCTTTTGTGTCCAATCTTCTTGCAATTGAAGCATCTTAAGGCTCCATCAACATCACTTTATTCTTCTTATCTTTCTTATGCTTCTTTCTCCACAAGCTCTTGAATCTTCGTAAAGCTTCTTCTTCGTCACTATCCGCTTCACTTGATGAGTCTTCCTTGGAAGCCTTGAGTACTAGGGATCTAAATTCCCTCTCCTTCTCCTTTGGCTTCTTTTCCTCTTGTCGGCTAGTAAGGAGCATCTCATGGGTGATGAGAGATCCTACAAGCTCCTCCATGGTTAGCGTCTTGAGATTCTTTGATTCTTGAATCGCGGTGACCTTTGGATACCAATGTGGAGGAAGAGACCTAAGCAACTTACTTACAAGCTCATCAGTAGGATAAGATTTACCAAGATTAGCTAGTTCGTTAGAAATAATAGAAAAACGAGTATACATTTCCGAAATACTCTCGTTTGGACTCATTCTAAACATTTCATACTTGCTCTTTAACAAGTTTATTTTGGAATCCTTGACTTGTGATGTTCCCTCATGGGTAGTCGCAAGGGTATCCCAAATAGTCTTGGCGGAATCAAAAAGAGCAACTCGATTGAACTCCTCGGTAGCTAAGGCACAAAACAAAGAATTTATTGCTTTGTAGTTCAAATTAGCTTGCCTTTTCTCTACCACATTCCATTCTTCAAATGGTTTGGAAGGTACATTGTATCCATTTTCAACAATGTACCAAAGTTCCACATCTATTGAAAGAAGATAGATGCGCATCCTTGTTTTCCAATGTCCATAGTTTGACCCATTGAAGAAAGGAGGTCTAGTTGTGGAATGGCCTTCCGGAAGTCCGGTTCCAATTTGGTGTGCCATTTCACAATTAGAAGTTGCCAAATAAAATCTTTCCCTAGTTAGATTTTGGAACAACTTTCACAAAAATTTTAAAATCTTTTAAGAGCCAAGGCTCTGATACAAAGTGAAAATTCGATGTAGGGGGGTCCCAAGTTATACTAGAATGGCAACACAATGAGGAGGGAGAATATGGTTGTTTTAAGAAATAGAATCTACCAATTTAAAACCTTTAAACCGATTTTAAGATTAAGAGATCAGGAATCAATATTCAAGCATACAAGTTAAATCTAATGGTGCAATGCAAATAAAAGAGCAAAGAGATAGAAAGAGTGCACCCGAGATTTAAAGTGGTTCGGTCATCAAATCCGAGGCCTACTCCACTCCACCAACTAAACCCGTTGATGGCTTCACTATTTGATCTTCTTAACCTTGGCGAAGATCGAATGCCAATTACAATAGCTTTAACCTTGGTGGCTATCCTCACCACGGAGAATGGGCTTCGCTTCTCCGAATACTCGCCCGAATACAACACTCGAAGGTTGAAAGAAAGAAATGAAAAATCCCTCACAAGGGTTACAAAATGGATGTACAAATTTGAGCCTATGATCCAAATCCTAAAGATGGTGATGAGAGGCACAATTGAAGTTTGATTCACTCTTGGATATTCAAATGAAGTTTTAGAGTGTTAGGATGATGGTTTGTATGTTTAGAACACCCATATTTATAGGAAAAACAAAATATGACCGTTCAGTGGCATTACGGTAATTTCTGGAAAATTCCCAACGGCTTAAAATCCGACCGTTGTAGTGTTCTCGGAGTTCTGAGAATATTTCTCGGAGTTCCGAGGAGCAATTTCGGAGTTCCGAGAATACACACAGAAGTTGGAAAATGATCTACTGGACCATTTCTCGGAGTTCCGAGAATAATTCTCGGAGTTCCGAGAAAAACTCTCGGAGTTCCGAGAAGCCTAAGAAGAGCAGATTTTCAATTCTGTTTTTGGGCTTTCAACTTAACACCAAGTTGGGATTGCTTATGAGGGTTCCAAGGTGTTGGAACTCCACAAATACAATCACATATATATTTAGGGTGTGTGAGATTAACTTAATTATGCCTCTAAAAGCCTAATCTAGGTTTGGATCAATTACATTCTAAAAGATAAAAAATGGTCTTCAATATGAATTTCTTCATGTCTTCAAGTCTTCATGACTTCTTGCTTGATGACTTTGGCCTTCCAATTAGTGGTCCAATGTGAGCTTCTTGGCCTTCAATCCAAACATCCTTGATCTTACTTTATCATAATCTACAACTTAGACAATCAAACACATTAGTGATAAAAGATCACTTGTGTATTGGAATCATCAAAATAAGATGGGAATGCCAAGGTAAAAACCATTGGGCTTACAGACATTTTTAGGCGAATTGCCCCGTGTGTGTGGTGAATAGGAAAGATCAAGTAAGGAAAAGTATCGCTTTGTTAGTTACGACTCAGCTTAGAAATTTTTTAGAAAGAAAAGCCAATTTATTGTGTGAATTTCGAGGACGAAATTCTTTTAAGGAGGGGAGAATATAATGCCCAAACCCACCGTATGAAAACCCCATCTCCTTAGTAGGTGCTATTACCGAGAACCGCATATTAAATTTTCGAAGTTATTATGGAGTGCCATTATTAGAAGTGACCTCAATCAAATATTGACTTTTAAAGATTAGTATCAAAAAGTTAACTGGCCTACTGTGGGTATCCTTGTGTTTGAAGTTTGACCAATGGAGATAGAAAGAAATCTTAGAAACTCACTTTGGTGGGCAAGTAGATATACTTTGGAACTTAAAGTAATAAGATTCTAAAAGGCTAAGCAAGAAGGAATGCCATCAACGGTTGATATTTGTGGTAAGATGATAAAGACGGTTGGGTTGTTGGAGATAAATCTTTTTCTGTGTTGAACGTCCAATTATTCTAGCAGTTTCCTAAATGCTAGGTGAGTGAGAGACTAGAAGAATATCTCAACCCTTAGTTTTAGGGGTTTATATGTGTTAATCGGTCTCCAATTGGGCTTATTTTATTGCTACAAATTCTAGAGCCTTCTAATATGAGTTAATCAGATTGGTGTGAGTTATCTAGTTTCCATAGGATTCTAGTATTTGTTTCAAAGAGGAGAGTCTGGACGTTATTTTAGACTATCAAAATAGTATATTGCTACCATATGGAACGGCCAACTTAGTTTCCTTTTAGGTCTTACTTGCTTATTAGTAATAGAAACCTAATTCAAAATAAAAGAGTCCAGCCCAATCAAAATTCCCTCTTCTAGAAGTTGGTGTGAAGAGTTGGAAGAATGGAAACGTTAGTCCATTCTTATCATTTATTACTTTATTTTTATCACAAGTATTAGGGAGGCGTTCAGCTAGAGTCTATCTTATAGGAATCAAAGTGTGAAACATGGCATGTTCCAACTTTAAGGTAGTTTAAATTTAGAAGGAGCTTTCGGTTGGGTTGAGTAGGAAAGGAGCCATGTTATATTCTGCTTCCAAGGGAGCTTTCCTTATAAATATCTAGGTAGCAAGATCAAAGGGAATTCGATCTCTCAACCGGTTCGGCACCATGTTTGTAGTTATTGAATCATCATCAAGATGAAAGATGCTTTGAAGAGTGGCCTCCACTAGTTGCAACCAATCGAACATGCCACCTTTTTTTGTTTCCAATTGTTCAAAGAGCACTGGGTTAGAGTGTCTTTCTTGGTGCTTGAAATTCTGAGATTGTTAAACTTAGTTTCAGCCATTTAAATCAGTTCTAGCAGGGCCAATTCTTGCCATCTAAGCGTGACTTGTTTCTTGTGTTTTGAAATCTGTCACAACTTGTCGTCTGACAAAGAATGTTACATCGAATAGAAATTTCAAACGTTTCATTTAATTTTCTGAGTCAAGTCTTCTTTGTTCTGCCAATTAAGTAAGTCCTTTCAAATTCAAACTAGGTCTTGATTCTTCAGCTAATTAAATTTTTACAAGACGAATTAGTGCATTCACCCCTCCTACAAGATCAGAATTGTTGGCCGTCTATACGGTGTCAATAGGTTTAGCGGGTCAAATTTTGATGGAGAATAAAGAGTAATATCTGGTCAATCGAGGTACATAAATTCGTACTACTTTAGTGTTGCAATTCACCTTTCAATATCATATCTTGTGATTATAGTTTCCTAACATCTTTGAACATGTGAACCTCTGAATAGAATCTCAGATCTTTACTTGGGTCTTGCATGCTAAACCACTATTATTGATTGAACCCTATTGAACATTGTCATTTGATACTCATGTTGGATGTATTTCCCATGACTTGGGATTTTTGTGAAACCCCTTCAATTTCCTTATCTATATGAACCTTTGGAATATTGGACACCCTACTATATGAAATCCTTGTGGAAAATTATATGAATCACCACTTTGAACACCCTTCTTGTACTATATGTATTTTGGACACCTATTGTCAGGCTTAGGTTATGTGAACTCAGAAAAGACCCCCGCTAGTGGGCATAGGCATTAGCCTATATGTGAACATAAGAAATTTGATCCTGCCATTGGGGGATAATTGTTGGCCTCGTCGAAAGGTATATAAACCTAGGAATTAGTTCCGACACCGTGGGCGGTCGGTGTAAGCAATAACTCGCTTTTTGGATCTGTGTGCAGTCGGGGTAGAATAACTTCTTTTTGGGCTAAGCCGATGACCTTTGGGTGGTTTTGTAAATTCTGATCGATCCCTGTAATCTCTTGAGACTTTGTAACTCTCTATTGGAACCCTCTTTGATATGACTCTTTGAAATATGGCTTTGTGGACTTTATTGCTCAATTATTGTTTCTGCACCAAGTGCCTCATGTGTAGCTTTCGTTATCTTCGTTTATCTATTGAATCTCCCTATGTAAGCATGCCTTTGACCCCACTTTTGTAGTGCCTTATTACGTACTGAGCTTTCAGCTGACGGTGGTTTAACAATTTTCAGATTTTGATCATCGTGGTGACCTCGAGGGAGTCCGTTTTGCATCATCAGTTGAGGAGTCTTATCGATCTAGCATAATGAGTATTGTATAATAGTAAGATTATGTTCTAAATTCATGTAATGCAGTATTGTTTAGTTTACATTATGAGTGGTTCTGATATTGTTTCGCTAGGCTTGTATACTTGTAGAGCTTGCTTTGCAGGTATACGGCGCTGTCGCACCTCCAGGCCTTGTGTGTGGATATATGTGTATGTGTGTGCGACTTGGGGGCGTGACAAAAAAGTGGTATCAGAGCGTAGGCTTTAGGTCCTAGGTTTTAGAAATCTGAGAAGTGAGGATTGAATGGAAAAATTCAGATATTATGACGATGTAAATTCTTAATTGATTTTGAGATAGTAATTTGTGACATTAGACTAAGAATATAACTGATGACTTGTCAACCAAAGAAATCTTAGGCACGACCTAGTGCATTGTTAGAATCTAGATTATGGTACTAAGAACTAGTGGAATTCTATACTTGGTTTTCTACACTGTGGAATTTTGGTTTGTGACCATACCGACTATTGCAGGTTTTAATCTAAGAATTCGGGGATTCGAAGAACCTATCTTACGATCTTGAGAACTATTAACTACTAGTCGTAAATTTAGATGATAACTCTGAAACTAGTGGAACACTAGATCTGATTCTGTAAGCTGTGAGAGATTAGGCTAATAACTCTATAAGTGATTAAGAATTAGTCTATGAACTTAGGAATTTTGTGTAACCGGTTGTGACATTGAGGGCTAGTAAGTCCTAGTTTAAATCCAATAACTATCTGAATTCAACTTGGTGACCCCGCATATGGTGAGAACATGATTATTTTTTCTTTCAGGTCAGAAAATATCGAAAACTTAACGTTGTAGAAAATGGGAAGTGTTTATTTGACTATGGGTGAATTGACTAACTATTGATCAGGATTTTGAAAAAGTTAAAGATTTGGATTTTGAGATAACTATTGATTAAATTGAGAATATTAGACATAAATGATAAATAATTGCGAGGATAGCATGACAGACTCGTTTGCACTAGGTACGCTTGGTTTTGCACATGAGTTAGTTGTGCTAATCAGAGATCACACGGTAGATTCTCATGCAACGGGGATGCTTGGTTCAGCATGTGGGTTAGTTGTGTTGGTTTGAGATGAGATTGTAGGATGAGTTATATGCACCAGGGATGCTTGGTTCAGCATGTGGATTGGTTGTACCTGTGTGAAATAGCATAGTCTCTCATAAGGATTTAGAGCCTTTGGCTTTGCGTGTGAGTTAACTATGTTGGTATGGGACGACATGGCTAGTTCATACGTATAAGGAGTGCTTTGTCTGGTATGAGAATCAATTATATTGGAATAGGACAATATAGTCACTTGTAAGGATTATGAGCATTCGGTGCTAGCTGTACTATTATGGCACAGTGCGGTGAACTCGTGTACCGCAGAAACTTGTGAGTTATTGTGTCTTGTGAAGGAAAGTATACATTAGTCCTTAAGTTTTCTACTTTGTTCATCCAGTGTTTTCCTTTGATAAGATTTTGATTACCTCGCCATGTCTTGTGTACATCCTTGCCGGGACATGGATGATTGTTATTAGATTTGAAGCAAATGCAAACTATCACTATCCAATGAGACATTTCGTATCTTATTCTTGTATTCCTCTCTTAATGAAAATTTGTTATCTTCCAAGAATCTCCTTAATCTAATTAGATCAAGATCATTAGTGTTGTATCATAATACATTCCGTCGAGTTTGATCTAGAAAGTGGGGAAATCAAATTCCTTTAATATTGATCTCGTCCGACACTACGTGTGTCATTGTAATATGAATCTGACCCTAAGTTTTACCTCAACCTCAACTCGTCAAACAAAAAAAACACAGGGAAAATTTTGTGATATTTAAGCCTCGTAAGTGAAATTTGCTTCCTAAGTTCCCCTCTCAAATTTTGAAACCTTAGACCCTTTTAAGAAAAGTAAAAACCATATGTTATAGTATGCCATATCGATTCTGAATACCAAGAGAATGCTGCGATTATAAGGGTGCTTTTCAATTGAGCCTAAGACAATCTTTGTTACTTATGAACAATGATTATTCATATTTTGGGCCCCACCATCAGAAATATAATGAATCTCTAAAACCCAAACCTAACTTTTATATGAATCTCATAAGTGTATATTTAAGATATTCATTTGGAAGTAAGGACTAACTACTTCAGTTTAAATACTAAGAGAAATTTGTTTGGAATGAACTTTATAAACTTTGTGTGGACCTCTAGGCTAGAGCCATGTCTCATTTTCCATGATATAATGCACCGACCTTTGGATAAGGACATTTTTTAGGTGAATTGCCCCTTGTGTGGTGAATAGGAAAGATCAAGTAAGGAAAAGTACCGCTTTGTTAGTTACGACTCAGCCTAGAAGTTCTTTAGAAAGAAATGCCAATTTAGTGTGTGAATTTCGAGGACGAAATTGTTTTAAGGAGGGGAGAATATAATGTCCAGACCCACCGTATGAAAACCCCATCTCCTTAATATGAATATAATATAGTTCTAAACATCATGCTTAACAACTTTCATGTTCAAAACTTTTACTATTCCTCTTGGATAAGAGCAGAAATCAAGAAAATCCTCATTTTAACCCCTTTTTGAGTTGAAATCTTAAAATCAATGTAACTTACTCAATTCTTCACCTATTTTAACGAATTTTATACCGAAATTTATCTACTCAAGATGATCTACAACTCTTATGTTAAAAGATTTTGCTGATTCATACCAGAAAAGCTAAAAAAAACTCAATTTCTACGATCAACAGTATATATGAGCAGTTTTACATGATCAACATAATATAGAAATCTAAAATAATGTAGCAACTAACCTATTTTAGCAACTTGTGTTGAAGGATGAAGAAATATAGGGTGGAGATCTAAAGCTTTGAAGACCATAGGGGTGAAAAGGATATGAAGGAGGTTGGACGGGCAGAGTTTGGCCTGATTCTGGCCGGATTCCGGCGAGATCTCGCCGGAGAAGATGAAGAGGGTTAGGTTTCTAGATCTATTTCTCTCACAAGATTTCTCACTCTAGTATTTGCAAAGAAAACCCTAATTCCTCCTAAAATGAGGCTTATCACTTCTATTTATAGGAATTTAGGTTAATTTTTAACCCCCATTAGTTATCTTGGACAACCCACCTTATGCAAACTTAAACTTTGTTTTGGATGGGCAAAGGGTGATCCATAAGAAAAGTTTTAATGAAATATTAAGGAATAAATTCGTGTCATTTTCCATTGCCCAGGGACACCCCTCATTGCAAATTACACACGTTTTATTTCTCTCAGGCAACCCCTTGGCCGGGATAATACACCCCCTTCTGCTACACTATTTTAGACTACACTAGTACACTCGTTTGCTAGGTAAACCTTAACGGATCTTGACGAAATTTTAGTGGGACCTAAATGGGATCCTAACCTACTCTAGGCTACAATTTGGGATTCTAAAACACCTATTTAAAGAAATTTTTATTCAAAATAAGGGTTTAGGGTTCGGTCAAAATGAGGTGTCTACAGAAGCCCCTCTTTGGCAGAGTGTGCTTGTCACACGAATGACAAAGATGACAAGACAACACATTTTGGCCGACCCGAAAATAAGGGAAAATAAATTTTTTGGGTTTTCGGTTCTAAGAATGGTATTCACAAGGGTAAAACAGTAAAATGGCTTTTCAACAACACTCAAACTCTGCAAACGTTGGTGAGAAAGCCTCTCTCCGACTCTAACTCAGCAAAACGTATCACAACATATCAGTGAGATAGCCTCTCTTTCAAATCCATTTACTTGGCATAACAACCGTATTGGTGAAACTACTTTCCACCGCAAGCATTCAAACAATATGGAAACTACTTTCAAACAACCATTCAAAATCAAAGAAAAAATACTTTTCACACAAGCATTTAAAATCAAAAGGAAACTACTTTTCACTCGACCTTCGTAACCACGAGAAACTACTTTTCTCCAAAACCTCTATCTCTACGAAACTATTTTTCTCCAAAATCTTTACCACTGAGAAACTACTTTTCTCCAAAAACTGTCTCTGAGAAATTACTTTTCTCTCCAAAAACTCTATCTCTGAGGAACTACTTTTCTCCAAAAACTCTATCTTTGATAAACTACTTTTCTCTCCAAAATCTTCATATAATTGAGAAACTACTTTTTATCTAAAGTCTCTATCTCTGAGAAACTACTTTTCTCCAAAATTCTCATATCATTGAGAAACTACTTTTTCTTTAAAATCTATCTCTGAGAAACTACTTTTCTTCAAAATTCTCATATCATTGAGAAACTACTTTTCTCTCTTCTTTCCATATCCATGAGAAACTACTTTTCTCTCAATCTTCAAAATCCATGAGAAACTACTTTTATCTAAAAACTCTATCTCTGAGAAACCACTTTTCTCTCCAAGATCTTCATATAATTGAGAAACTACTTTTTCTCTAAAATCTCTATCTCTGAGAAACTACTTTTCTCAAAAATTCTCATATCATTGAGAAACTACTTTTTCTCTCTTCTTTCCATATCCTTGAGAAACTACTTTTCTCTCTTCTTCCATCAATGAGAAACTACTTCTCTCTAATCCTTCATATGCACGAGAAACTACTTTCTTCTTTTATTCATGAAAAACTACTTTTCTCTCTTCTTCAATCCATGAGAAACTACTTTTCTCCAATCCTTCATTCAATGAGAAACTACTTTTCTCCAAATCTCTATCTCTGAGAAACTACTTTTCTCCAAAAACTCTATTTCTGAGAAACTACTTTTCTCCTTCAAAAATTCTATTCATGAGAAACTACTTTTCTCCAAAAACTCTATCTCTGAGAAACTACTTTTCTCCAAAAACTCTATTTCTGAGAAACTACTTTTCTCCAAAAGCTCTAATCATGAGAAACTACTTTTCTCCAAAAACTCTATCTCTGAGAAACTACTTTTCTCCTTAAAAAATTCTATTAATGAGAAACTACTTTTCTCCAAAAACTCTATTTCTGAGAAACTACTTTTCTCCAAAAGCTCTAATCATGAGAAACTACTTTTCTCCAAAAACTCTGTCTCTGAGAAACTGCTTTTCTCCAAAATCTCTATCTCTGAGAAACTACTTTTCTCTATCTCTGAGAAACTACTTTTCTCTAAAAAGTCTTCCAATCAAAGGGAAAACTACTTTTCGTCCAATCTTCCAAATCACGGGGAAACTACTTTTTGCCCAATCTTCTAAATCACAGGGAAACTACTTTTCACCAGGCGATAGCTATATAGACCATTGCTGAAAATTCATCTGTTTAGCTATCCGGGTAACTCTGACTCCTCTCTTTCAAGGTAGCGAATCACCCAAGATTTATATGGTCCTGCCAAACAGTTCCATATAAATCCACGCAGATATACCTGACTCCTAACTCATTAGGTAGTGGTACATTGCGAAGCGACAATTAAATAGGTCACTACTTGATATTTCATTGCTAATTGCCAGTGTGATGATTGGACATGTCACTACTTGACATTTCACTGTCAATCATCAGGGTATTCGAATATTTGACGAAACTACTTCTCTCCCAAACATTCAATACCGAGGTGAATTATTTTTCACCGGACGACAAGATGCACCACTACTTGGCACTTCACCGACTAGCAACCAAAAGATTTTTTTTCTAAAAAAAAAATGCCCTTGTTTGGGTTTAACAAAGAAAAAGATTTTTTTTTCAGACCCAAAGGGTTTGCAAACACGATCGATGGGTTTATCGATCTTATTGAGTTCAATGATAGAATAGCTTTCTCTTGCCGAGAATAAATGGGAGTGCATGATCATTGCTGAAAACCAAACTCAAGTAACTTGAAAGAATTTTAGGGTATTGGCTCTTTTAACAAGGGAACTACATTCCGATGGGTTTGAAAACTGCAAAAGTGGGTTCTAGACTCCGTTGGGGACTGGAGACTCTAAACTTTGACTATACTGGGAAACAATTCAATTAAGGACTTTGAACTTAAAGAGTATGTTCAAGCTTCTCTTGTTTCTATCTGCAGAGAATATCTATCTCAATTATCTTGTGTTTGATATCTTTTATGAAGCAAATCATAAAAGATGGCCCTAGTATGATTACTTCCATGATAGGATTCTTAGGAGAGTAAAACCAGGATAGGCAAGAAAGTTTGAGCTTGCATAGATTCTTTCTTAGGTATGTAGGTAAAAAGATATCCACAATGGCTGAGTTTGCAAATTGTTTCTTTCACTGCTCACTACTTGAGGCTTTGATGTCTCTGATAAGTTTGAACAAAATGTGACTTGCCTCTCCTTGATTCATAAACAGGGATCTACTATGAATTTTCTTCGTATTTCAAAAAGGTGTACTCTCGCTCTTCTAGTGCCAAACACTTTGGACATTGAGAGAAAAAATGATAAAAAATAAGGAAAAGACTTCCAAAGACTCGATCAAAGAAGACTCAAATTACTCAAGGGACTTGATTCACTTTTGATTCACCCTTAGATAAAATGTATTATTTTTTTATGGTAAGGCTAGCCACTCTTAGAGTAATCTCAAAAACCATGCCAAGAGGATCTAATTTTCTCCATTGGGACATCCGTCATGGTTATTACCCCATTTGGATTGCTCAGTTTCAATGCCCCTAGTCTAAAAGGATATCAAAGCAAGTCTCGCCGAGACTACTTGGATTCTGGGATCCTGCCATGTGTAGAGGTTGCTTCTCTATCTTCTTGATTTATCTCTTCGCAGGAAGTCACAACCATTATTTTTCCAAGTTTTCAGTCTAAAAGACTACTTTTCTCAACTTTTGCTTGCACTACTTGCACTCAAACTTTGAAATTCTTCGCGACTGAGGAACTCCTTCTACTTCTATTCAACTCAACTTTTCATGGGAAGTCTTTGCCTCTGACTAGATTGCCTCTTCAAGTTTTCAATCCAGCAGACCGTTACCCTTACTTTGCATAAGCCAAGCCCTTTGGTTGTTGACTTAGCAAGAAAATGACTTTATTTAGGCCGCCCTTGCGAATTTTCAACCTAGCGGGTCTTTAGACCCTCGTTCTTTTCTTTTCTTTCTATTTTTGCTTTTGGTTGCCTCGAACCTTTGCTTGTTTCAACATAAGGACTTTCTCGGTGGGTTTGGGTTCAAAAGGTTGGATATCTAAGGTTCTAAGGATTTAGATGGAATCTGGTCTAGCTAGACTACCTACGTACCCAAAAAATGGAGGATCAGATCCGCGTAGTTCGCTTTTTAGGGTTTGACAAAGAATGGTTTAGCTTTTAGCTCCAAAATTTTGAATTTTGTCCTAAGGTTTGACCGAATCTGAATTAATCAGGTTGCCTACTTACCCTTGAAGAGTTGGGGATCAGGTCCGACGTAGTTCGGGTGCATAAATGCCCCGGGTTTATAATGTGTTTGAAAAGAAATGGTTTAAGTTTACTTTTGGCCCAAAGGGTTTACAGAAGGATTTTTAAACATTGGGATTTTAGCCATAAAAGTTCAAACGTCCAAGGATGGCCTCCTGATGTATTTGATGTACAAGCTCTTTTGCTAAGGTTCAAAGACTTTGAATTTTTTTTTTGAGGAGTCTAACGGCATGTCAGGCAAAACTTCAACCACTGTGCTCCACTCTCATCTGGAAGATCTTGAATTTATGCTCAAGATTCCACAACTCCTTGTCTCTTTTTTTTCCACTCCTTCGTTTCTTTTAAATGTTCTCTTTCTTTTGGACATTGAGAATGTCCTCATTCATGGAATATTCTACCTTGAAATCATAATGAAAATACATAGCCCAATTTTTTTTTAGGGCTCAATTTTATAATACAACTTCCTTGCCTAAAAGTCTTCTCTCAATATCTCATCAACTCCACAGGATGTCTGATGCTCATCTCTTTAAAATTTTACTCTTCAACTGGATGTTTAAAGCCGATGAAGTCTTGCTTTGCTCAACGATAGGGCATTCCCCTAGTTTATCCTTATAGGATCAAGCAAGACTACCTCAAACCCCTCTAAACAGGTTTATTAATTCTTTGCGCTCATCGGGAGATAAAGTTTTGCCGCTCCATCTTTTTCGAGTTTCGAATTTCGATACCACTATCAATAGCTTCGATTTCTTCTTCAAGTGGCTATGCTAGACACTCTTCCTCTTATTTGACGTTCTTTCAGATCTCAAAGGGAATTTTGTCTGCATTCTCATCCGAAAAGAGGGTCTTTAGTTGTTTAGACATTATATCTAAGAGTGAATCATAAAACATTGAAGTTACAGAACCAAATGCTTTATTGAATTGAAAACTTTGAAGTACATAGATGACTCACAGACATGCCTCTATGGGATCTTCATCAGTTCTGATAGAAAACAAAATACTGACTCTATATAAGAAAGACTGACATACATGACACTTTTTTTTTGACATTGACACTACAAGACTCACCAACTTTCAACCTAGGAGTTGGTATAAATTTGACAAAGAACAAATCTTGAAACAAGATGTTTGACACATGACTCTTGGAACATAACACTTGAACAGAGGCAAGAAATTGGCACTGAAGTTCCCAAGTAGTACGCCTTCCTCCATGATAATGCTGGCTAAGAAGTTCGATCTTAGTTCAGAAACCTTGGAAAGGGTGGTCATTTGAAGTCCTGTTGACTTGGCCCAAATTGTCTTTGAAAACCCGTTGGTGACATCACCTGCTCTGCTTGAACATTCTCAAGATATTCAAACTCTGACATTTTTTCTTTTCCCTTCAACTTATTCCCCAGCTCTGAAGTGACATAAGTGACGGGATCTTTGGGAGGTTGAATGGTTCTTTCAAGTGTTTGGTTCACAAAAGCATAGATTTCAGCGAGAGCAGAAGAGTCTTTCTCTATCCGATTCTGGATTGCATGTTTCAAAGCTAAACAATTCTCTGTCAGGTGACCCGGGCCTCTATGATACTCACAGTATTGATCCATCCTCCAATTGTTGGGGAGTGATTCAGGCACATGTTTAATATCTGGAAGTCTCAAACAACCTTCACTGACCTATTTCTTCATGATAACTATAAGAGAACATGGCATTTGGATGAATTCTCTTTCCCGTTTCTGATCCATCCTTTCTTCTACTACCACTGGCTTCTTAGGAGGTTGGTGAGAAGATCCGACATTCTTAACCTCCTTCGGAGCAATGAAAGACTTCTTAAGAGGTTGGCGAGAAGGTCCAACACTTTTAACTTCCTTTGGAGTAATGTAAGGCTTTTTCCCATTATGCAAATCAACATATCTATCAAGGATTAAACTCTGAACCGAGGCATCTTCTGTCATAGTACCCATATCAACAAGTTGCTTTGGAACAGAGTCACATTTAATGGACAAGTGCTGCATCTGAATTTTCATCTTCCTTACTTCCTCAGTTAGCATAGCCATCTGAACAAAGAGTTTGACCATCCAGTTTTCCATTCTGACAAGTGTATTCCTCTCAATAGATTCTTCTACAGATCGAGTGTTTGATGGGACAAGTGGGTTCTCAGAAATAAGGCGAATGAGGGATGCAGGATCTAAGATTGGGTCTTCAGTGGATATGGCGTTTATCGAGGCTGGTGGTGGGACAACATGAGTGTTCAGAGGCCCTGGGGTAACATCATTTTTTTATAGTGAGTCCCTCCTTCTCAATCTTATCTTGTACCTTATGCTTCAGGCTAAAATATTTATCAGTCGTATGACCTGAACCACGATGATATGCACAATATAAATCCTTTCTCCAATTCTTAGGCAGAGGATTATGTAGGAATCTGCGTTCCGGCAATTCAATCTTGTTGGCCTCGAGCAATTCCCTGAGAATGTACGATAACGAACAAGGGAACGGGGTAAATTTCCTTGTTTTCTTTTCTACTGATTCTTCCCCTTATAATACTGTTTTGACTGGAGTCCTAACAGAACTGACATTATGTACCTCCTTCGGTTCAACCATACGTCTTTTCCCTTCTTTGATATCAGATAAAGTTTTGGCATTTTGCTAAAGCATCTTCAGTTTGGGTTCCCGTTTTTATCAGATGGTCAAAACTTGGGTAGTGCTGAGGTGCCATGAAATGAAAATACTCGGAGGATAGGCTCTTTACTACCAGTTTGATTTGATCTGCCTCTGAGAGTGCTTGACTCAATTGCGATAACTTTCTTTTCCATCGCCGGATAAAAGAGGTAAAGGTCTCCTGCGGACCTTGTTTCAACTGCTTCAAATCCCTCTTCGCAACTTCTATCCCTTCTTCCATGGAGAATTGTTCTACAAATCGGTTAGAGATTTCTTCCAATGTCCTAATCTCTTCGGGTTTCAATCTCAAAAACCATCTTTTGGCACCCCTATAAGAGACATAGGAAACAACTAGGCCATCTGCTCTCGATTTAGGCAATGCTGCTGAGAAAGAGTGATAAACCACCTGACGTGGTTTCTTGGACACCCAGTTCCATCATACTTATCGTAGTCAGGTGCCTTGAACATAGGTGAGAATATAGCACCGAGGGATATCAGGAATTCAGAAATATCGAACCCCTTGGACCCTTAAACCTTCATGCTCTCAATGTCACGAGCCATCTTCTCATACATATCGAACAACTCTTTTTCCTTATTTATTTGAGGGGCATAATATTCCTCGGCATATTGCTCCTCGTCCAAATCGATCTCCATGGGAGGGATAACAGGTCTAGAAAGGTTAGGAAATATGGCCGGATGAGGTTGAATGGCAGGATCTCTAGAAGTAGAGACTTTTTCAGTATTTTGATTTTTCAGATGAGCCATCTCGTCTTTCAGTCCTGCTATATCTCGACACATATTTCTCAACATCTCTTGTATAACTATCATGGGGTCCACTGGATCAGCCATTGTGTTAACTTCTGGTAATTCAAACAATTCAGACAAAGGGAGTAAAGGTATTCTCGATGAAGTGGGAGAATCAAATGAGTCTAAGTACCGAAGATGGTCTAGACCAAGATGGTTTCAATTGGTTATCTCTTTTGAGGGCGATAACGACAGTTGCTCACCTTAAGAATCCTGAAATGGAGGTTAAAATACTAGGTTAAATGAATGATAATGGGGATAAAATATCCTGTACAAGTAGAGACAAGAATAACCATGAACACATTTGAGTTGGAAAATAAGAAAGATTCAATCTATGAAGGTCAAAGAAGGGTAGGAGTTGATGACATGACCCACACCAACATGGTTTCAAAGAATTCTCAATCCACTCGTTTAAGTCTTCTTTGGATAGGACCATACTTTTGTTTTTTTTTGGTATAAAAGAATAGGAATAATAAACACCCCTAATCTAAACAGGTTTGTAATCTCAGCAATAATCATGCACTCAAAGGATACAGGTAAGATTAAACTTTTCCATCAATGATTTCGATATGATCCAAGGGTAAAAAGATATATGATAGGTAAATATGGATCAAATGAAAAATTAATAGCTCAGATAATAAACCATGGCCATAAGAATGACAAAAGTAGGGGTGAAGGACCAGATCTAAAATCTGAAGATGAATATCAACAACTGTACGATCAAGAACATCTGCAATGATAGACTATGACCATTGAGACAGCGGACAAGCCATCGACTATATCTAAGACAGAATAGGTGGACATAATGAATAATATATATACAACATGAATTTATGACACAACAAATGAATAGATACACAATCAAAGGGTAGTAAATAGATTATGGCCAAGAAAACAACATGTACAGGCCACTAATCTAATAATCAAAGTAATCTGATGAACAATCCACAAAATGGATAGATAAGAATAAACAAAAGGATCACGATAAAACAAACTCATGGTTTATCCCTGACCGGGTAAAATTCGACAGCATAACAGCTATACAAGAAGGTCGAGGTAAGGTAAACTCATAGTTTAACTAACTCGAAAAAATAGCGGTCAAGCTCAACATGTTCTGTGAAAAATTCAGCAGCATAACGACTAGACAAGAAAGTCAAGGTAAGGTAAACTCATGGTTTAACTAACTCTAAAGAATAGCGGTCATGCTCAACATCTTCTGTGAAAAATTCAACAGCATAACGGCTGGACAAGAAGGTCAAGGTAAGGTAAACTTATGGTTTAATTGACTAAAGAATAACAGTCATGCTTAAAATGTTTTAGGTAAAATCCGGCAGCATGATGGCTATACAAAGGGATCCCCACGGCTCAACAAAAGGGTATATGAATAAAAATAAATAGTACAAGACTTTCAGCAAGAATACTAATACTCAAATGACAGTGGCATAAAAAGCTCACAACCAATAAACGAAACATGACTACCGAAAAAAGGTAATCAAAAGAAGGACTAACCACAGATGAGAACGTATAACAACGGGTCAGTTCCAATGACTGAAAGATCGAAGGATAGATCATGGCCATGGTAACGGCAAGTAAAAGCCACAGACCAGATCTAGATCTGAATAGAGAATGAATATAACCGATTGACTTGGATAAAAAACCCTAACTAAGCGGAGAGCCCTATTCTAATAATCAATAAAAAGGTATATACACATATGTGTACAACCTAACCAGGGGCACCAGCTCTAAATATAGTGTAGCGGAGTCAAGGAGATATTGACTCAAGACAGACTTGTGAGTGTACTAGGACCGCGTTGTAGCCACATAAGGTGAGCTACCATAGTCTACAAATGAGATAAGGCTCCTAACTCTAGGCTTCACATGTGTAAGCAACACATGTCTGTCCCTTTATGAATGCAATATATACATATATAAACACGGGAACTTCCTAGTTGGGTTTCACTAAGTCAGTAAGTATATACATAATATATAAAACAAAGTAGGGCTCCAGACTCAATCTATCGGGTACTATGCGTATGAACCATATTTAATATGTATAACAAAAGTATGCCCAATGCTATACATAGTATGCTTCATTGCTCATCGGCTGCTGTAAACACAAGTGCACCGACTGTTTATGGCTGCAGTGCCGGTGCATAGCTTGGAAATAGATTCAACAGTACCATCAGGGTAATGAAATCCCATCTGGTACGCATTGAATCTATCCTGTGGAACCAATAATAATGAAAAGCAATGAAAGAAATAAAGAATATGATAATACATGTTGTGCAGTGTGTGATTCCCTCGTTTTATTTACACACCTATCTGGCGCCCCTGGATTCTAAGCGAAAGAGTTTCCATTTAGCTTGATTTTGGCCCAAATTTCTTCAAAATTAGTAAAAATGGCATTTCTACAGAGTTAGGCAATGTTTCAAGAACTCCCTAGCAGAGTCGCTAGCCTGTGGACCCCGATCCGAGAGAGAGAGAGGTGGGGGATGAGCCCCCAGCGTCCTCTGGATCATCCAACTGTGAAGGAGAGCTCTACCAAGGAACTCTCAAAACGGATTCTACCCTCATAGCATAGCACGAGTGGCGATAAATGAGATACCTCTTGATCAAAGGATAAATCTCAAACCAAGACGTACATAAAACAAACTCAGAGTCGCCATCCATGGATAGGCCATGGAACCCAAAAAACAAATATGCTCTGTATACCATGGATAACCAGAAATATATATGGGCTCGTGCTTGATTACGAATGAAGAAGGTCCGAAGAGCACCCCCAATTCGTGCGAGTGCAAGCACTTGGTCTCTTACGCCATTTTTATTAACTGCAATGAATTTTGGGCAAAATCGTGTGAAATGGGAACGAAATATCCCCGAGTGGACGTCTACCTAAACATGCATGGCCTGGGGATGAAATAATAAGTACACACGGAATAAGTGTCGCCTAATCACAGCTAGGTTATGAGTGACATGCCTAATGGGTGTCTAAGTTCTGGTGGATAAACACATGCATGCTATAGCTAAAGGTATAAGATCTGTACATGAAAGTAAGAAAACACAACAAAACATACAATATGACTTGATACCACACACGACGCAATACAACAAATCCTAAACTCTAAACTATTTCGCCCGATTCTTTGGATGGTCTGGTATTCATCCAAAGTTGCCTATGTATCCTCGCCTCCACGAGAATCAAAGCAACGTAGTTCTTCGCACCTATTCTAAGCTATGATGCCTAAGACATCTAGACCTCTATCCTAAACTCGACCTAAAAGACTGCACTAGTTATTAAACCATTAAACTATCAGATTCAAGAAAAGTACTTAACATCAAAGCTTTAGAGAATAGATGAAATAACACTTTTCTAGTTCATCACTCCGGCTAAATCCAGCCAGAGATGGCCAAAAAATTGACATTTTCGATCTGATTTCAAAATCTCAATTTTTCAACAAAGCTAAAAGTTTGAATCACAATTTTAGCAATTAAACTATCAGATTCAAGAAACGTACTCAACATAAAAGTTTTATAGAATAGATCGTAGAACATTTTATTAGTTCATCACTATGGCTAAATCCAGCCAGAGATGGCCGACAAATTGACATTTCAGATCTGATTTTAGAATCTCAGTTTTTCAAGAAAGCTGAACGTTTGAATCACAATTTTAACCATTAAACTATCCGATTCAAGAAAAGTACTAAGCATGAGAGTTTTAGAGAATAGATCGTAGAACACTTTCTTAGTTTATCAATCTGGCAAATTCTTGCTGGAGATGGCAAAAAAATTGACATTTTCGATCTGATTTCAAGAAAACCGAATTTCATTAAACTGAAACTTGTTTTGACTATAGCTCTTCACACAGTTCAAATCGAAAAATATCATGAACATAAAAATAGTTCTAAACATCATGTTTAACAACTTTCATGTTCAAAGCTTTTACTAATTCCTATTGGATAAGAGCTGAAATTACAAAAATCCTCATTTTAACCCCTTTTTGAGCTGAAATCTTAAAATCATTGTAAATTGCTCACTTCTTCACCAATTTTAACGAATTTTATACCAAAATTTATCTACTCAAGATGATCTACAACTCTTATGTTAAAAGGTTTTGCTGATTCACAGCAGAAAAGCTCAAAAAAATTTAATTTCTACGATCAACAGCATATATGAGCAGTTTTACATGATCAACAACATATAGAAATCTAAAATAATGTAGCAACCAACCTATTTTAGCAACTTGTGTTGAAGGATGAAGAAATCTAGGGTGAATATCTAAAGCTTTGAAGACCATAGGGGTGAGAAGGATATGAAGGAGGTTGGACGGCCGGAGTTTGGCCGGATTCCTGCAAGTTCTCGCCGGAGAAGATGAAGAGGGTTAGGGTTTCTAGATCTATTTTCTCTCACAAGATTTCTCACTCTTTCTCTCTCTAGTATTTGCAAAGAAAACCCTAATTCCTCCTAAAACGAGGCTTATCACTTCTATTTATAGGAATTTGGGTTAATTTTTAACCCCCATTAGTTATCTTGGACAACCCACCTTATGCATACATAAACTTTGTTTTGGATGGGCAAAGGGTGGTCCATAAGAAAAGTTTTAATGAAATATTAAGGAATAAATTTGTGTCCTTTTCCATTGCCCAGGGACACCCCTCACTGTAAATTACACACGTTTTATTTCTCTCAGGTAACCCCCTGGTCGGGATAATACACTCCTTCTGCTACACTATTTTACATTACACTATCTACTACACTCATTTGCTAGGCAAACCTTAACGGATCTTGACAAAATTTTAGAGGGACCTAAATGGGATCCTAACCTACTATAGGCTAAAATTTGGGATTCTAAAACACCTATTTAAAGGAATTTTTATTCAAAATAAGGGTTTAGGGTTCGGTCAAAATGGGGTGTCTACATACAGTCATCTTATCCAAATTTGAGTTAAGCTGAATCATCTATGTATGGAATGTCCAACCCTTCACAAAAGGATAACCAATTTTGAGTTAAGTTGTATCATCTATGTATGGAATGTACAATCTTACCCAAAAAGGGCATGTCATCTATGTATGGAATGACACACAACAACCATAAACATTTAGGTAAACATATCAAGTGCCTATCTTGGGCCATAAGGGAGATTCAAAAATTCAAACTTAACATGGATAATGTAGATTAAGTCCATAACATGGATAATATAAATTAAGTCTTGTCCACATAGATCTGAACCTATAGGTTAAGTCCTGTCTACACAGACTTTAACCAAGTTAATTATGTTCACATAGACTTTAACCTATAAGTTAAGTCTTGTCTTACATAGACTTTAACTTCATCTCCCTCTTACTTTACAAACTTTAATCTCATTTCCCTTACAGTTTTGAATAATCTATCTATGTTCAATCCCTTTTGTGAGAGCTTCGGCCTAATTATCCTTCGATTTCGTCTCAATCAAAGTGATAATCCCATGTTCTTGAGATAATTCAGCATGGCATTTTTCAGCCCAAGATGTCTCATTTTACCATTAAAGAATAACTTCTTCACAAGCTTGATTACCACAGAACACACTTAAGGAACTAATCCTTAACCGAGTCAGTGGAATGTCCATAACCGTAATTAGAATCTTTATCTCCTCTGCTTTCATTTGCAACTGAAGCTAGAGCATAAAGTTCCAGTTCGACTTCCACACAACAGTAGTAAATTTGTTGTCCCCTGATTTTGATCCCATGATGCATAAGAATATTCTTCCACAACAAGTGGATGGCTACCATAGTTTAGAGCATACTCTTGAGTATACGAAAGGCATCTCATCAGCCTCATAAGGGCATCCAATGCTCATGGCCAGGATTGCTAATCTAAAGACTCAGCATGCCAACTGCAAAGTCTATGTCTGTCCTAGTGCAACATATAACATACATGAGACTACCAATCAGTTTAAAATAATCTAACTGATTCACACACTGTCTCTCTTCCTTAGAGATCAACTTCTTAGTATAATCGAAAGGTGTCTCAATCGGTTTGCACTCACTACATCCCCATATAGAAAGTAATTTTTTCAATATAATGGGCTAGGCCAAGGGTGATTCCTTGCCTGTCAAAAACTTACTTTCATACCAAGAATGATGTTAACAACACCCAGGTCTTTTCATGTCGAATTCTTTACCCAATGTTAGTTTCACATTACTCACCACAAAGAGAGATTGTAAACAAAAATCAACATCTACATATAAGCAAATAATCATGACCTTATTCGACACAAAACGATAGTAAAGCATTTATCCGAGTAATTGATCAGAAAACCCAAAGCTCTTTACTACTTTGTCAAAATTTAATGTCACAATTTAGGTGCTTGTTTAAGGCCCGACAAAATTTTTGTATAATCACATACAAATATCTACTTACAGCCTATGGTTTTAACCCCTTTTAGCAAATCGACTAGCTGCCAAGTTAGATTTTCTAACAGAGAGCTCATTTCATTGTAAATGACTTCTGTCCACAACATAGAGTACCTAGATCTCATCACTTCCTGATAGGATGATGGATCATTCTTCAATTGGTAGGTCACAAATTCCTCACCAAACTCTTGGGTACTCTATTACATGGAGGAGCATTTAGAGTTTTAGAATGTGATTTGCAGTCAAAGCTGCCTCTCCCCAAATGCAACTAGGCATGCTAGCTGTCATTAACATAGAGTTTAACACTTAAGTTAACGTCCTGTTCTTACACTTAGCTATGCCATTTGATTGAGGCGAGTGAGGAGCAGTAGTTTCAAGGATTACGCCCTGAGAGGCACATAATTCCTTGAACCCTGTCAATGTGTATCATCTCCTTCTCTATCACTCCTAACTCTCATACTTGTCAAACTTAATTGACATATAAAATGGTATATTATGAGTGTTAGAAAGTTGGACAATTTTCTGATAGTGCACATGTCCCAATCAATTGTGTAACAACTTAGGATCAATTAGTGGTGAACTATCCTAACTAACAGTCTCATTTTCTAAACTCAAACCATACATACCATCTATCAAATATGCACAACCAAAATAGTATGAGTTAACAATCAAAGTTACTCTACCACACATAAATGAAGTGCATATGCTAGCATAGTTAAACAGACTAATAGAGACCACTTTAACATCTTATAAAGTAAGTAGTTTACCTGAAGAAAAGGCCAAGTTCACAGTACCAGTGTGAGTGACCTCCATGTCTGCGCCACTAGCCACTGTACCAGTCTCTTCTACTTCGGTAACACCAGTGAAAAGTTTCTTTGAGTTGCAAGAATGACAAATGGCATCTGTATCTAACCACCGATCTGAAGAAGTATCGGCCTTATCTTTTCCCAACATGGCAGTGAAACTTTAAGGCCCAGCCTTATCTACCAACATAGTAGCTTCCTTATATGGTGTGTCAGATTTAACTTTCTTAGGTAGCCTACAATTTGCTGCAAAGTGACCATATCTCCCATAGTTGTAGCACTTACCTTTCTTTTTCTCAAAGACAGTCTTTTTGGCTTTCAAATTGGGGATATCACTATTAGGTGACTTGGATTTCTTAAGAAATCGCTTGGGATATATCACCGTGTTAGCAGCTGACTGTTGTTGTCTAACCATCTCCAAGTTATTCCTAACTCTATTCTCATCTTCGATTCGAATGAATCGTTTGAGATCATCGAGTCCCACTTGCACCTTCTTTCTATACATCTTTGTTTTGAAAGAGTGCCATGCAGATGGTAGCTTGTATATAATTGCACCCACGAGAAACGGATCACGCACTACTATTTTCTCACTTGTTAATTTAGATCTCAAGTTCTCTAAATCAGTTACTTAAAGAGTGATTTGCATGTCCCCCTGGAACTTGAAATCTATGAATTTGTCTACTAAATGAGTATTGGGGACAATTTCTCCTCTTTTCAGAATTGAGCATCTAAATTATCCTAAATTTCTTTAACAGTGTTAAACTTGCTATAGGTTTCTGCAGGACGGTCTGAAAGACAGTTCAACAAGTAGTCTCTGCAGAAATCCTCATCTTGAATCCATTGAGATTCCTCAACACCTTCAATCGAATTAGCAAAGGTACTCAAAATGGTGTAGAAAACATTCAAGTATTTCAGACCAAATTGAGTCTTTTGCTTCCAGGAATAAAATTTCGAACCTCCAAACGATTGAAGTTTGACCATGTCAAAGGGAATTGCAGTCTTTTCCATTTTATTTTTTTATTAAAACACAAATTGGAAAGAGTGCACATGATTTGCGAATTGCGAAAGCCAAAGTCAAGAACAGAATCGCGGACAAAATCAAAAACCCGAATCCGAGATATCTAAGATGAAACTCAATAGCAAGAGATAACCACCAAGGTAATACCCGAGGCGAGGACAAACCAGCCAAGGCGAATACCCAAACCCAATGATAATTAGGATTTACAGGGGGTGAACCAAGAACAAATCCAAGAACCGAATTCCAAGTCGAGCGTCTAGAATACGGATCCAATTTGACCACAAAATTAAGAATTTTCCCATTCCAAGATGGTTCGAATACGCCACAAAACTTCAGTCACCAAAGAAATCCAACTTTACATGGCCATTAGAAGGTTTCTACTCCAAAATTTGATGACTGAGTTATTACCCCACAAGGTTTTTTTACTCCCAAAGGAGTTTCGACCAATCAAGGAATTAATTCAAAAGAAGCCTTCTTCTTCACCCTCTACCAACGTCTAATTTTAGAAGCCCTAATACACAGATGCAAATTTGGGCGATCAACCATGTGAGTTATTTTCACGTGAGAGGTGAAGATAAGCACAAGCCAAAACAGTAGAAACTTCTTGGCTTCTCCTTTATTGCAACCAGAACAATCGGTGCTTTTCCTCTTCTGGATACCAACAAGGAATAAACCCACGTACAAACAACTTCTGTGTGGGAAATAAACCCACGCCCAAAAAACAGGGGTTTCATGTTCGAACAAGAACAAGGGTTTCAATTCCACAACGAGAAAATCCAATTGAAAGCCCCTCCAAAACACAAAAACATGAATTGAAGTAAAGAGAATTTAGGGTTCTAATGCTTCAAGAATGTTAGAGGAGGTGGAAGAAAAGAGAACAAGCAAGACGTTGCTTGAAGCATTACTCCCAAGGTATCAAGTTTGGAATACCAAGACAGCTGCCCCCAACCCCTATTTAAGTGGTTAAATATTAAAGGGTTTTTTATAAGTTAATGGGCTCCAGCTCATAAGGCCCACTACACTTGGTCCATTATCTATTAGGCTTAGATCATAACATATCCAACAATAGAAACCTAATTCAAAATAAAAGAGTCCAGCCCAATCAAAATTCCCTCTTCTAGAAGTTGGTGAGAAGAGTTGGAAGAGTGGAAACGTTAGTCCATTCTTATCTTTTATTACTTTATTTTTATCACGAGTATTAGGGAGGAGTTTAGCTAGAATCTATCTTATAGGAATCAAAGTGTGAAAGGTGGCATGATGCAACTTTGTGGTAGTTTAATTTTAAAAGGACCTTTCGGTTGGGTTGAGTAGGAAGGGAGCCACGTTATATTCTACTTCCAAGGGAGCCTTTCTTATAAATATCTAGGTTGCAAGGTTAAAGGCAATTCAATCTCTCAACCAGTTCAGCACCATGTTTGTAGTTA
Source organism: Tasmannia lanceolata (assembly GCF_043159265.1). Taxonomy (NCBI): domain Eukaryota; kingdom Viridiplantae; phylum Streptophyta; class Magnoliopsida; order Canellales; family Winteraceae; genus Tasmannia; species Tasmannia lanceolata. The sequence goes on along the minus strand of NW_027518684.1, from coordinate 25,440,443 downwards.
TTGAATCATCATCAAGATGAAAGATGCTTTGAATAGTTGCCTCCACTAGTTGCAACCAATTGAACTTGGCAACTTTTCTCTTGTTGCTGCCCGCCGTCACGCACCTGAAAATTTATCAAGCTGCTGGTGTGTCTTGCCCTAAACATGAACAACATGCCACCTTCTTTTGTTTCCAATTGTTCAAAGAGCACTGGGTTAGAGTGTGTTTCTTGTTGCTCGAAATTCTGAGATTGTTAAACTTAGTTTTAGCCATTAATATCACTTCTAGCAGGGCCAATTCGTGCCATCTGACCGCAGCTTGTTTCTTGTGTTTTGAATTCTGTCACTACTTGTTGTCTGACTAAGAAACTTAGCATACGACTGAATTTTTAAAAGATGAATCAGTGCATTCACCCCTACTAGTAGATCAGAATTGTTGAGCCTCTATACGGTGTCAATAGTTTTAGCGGGTGAAGTTTTGGTGGAGAATAAAGAGTAATATCTGGTCAATCGAGGTACATAAATTCGTACTACTTTAGTGTTGTGATTCACCTTTCAATATCATATCTTGTGATTATAGTATCCTAACATCTTTGAACATGTGAACCTCATAATAGAATCTCAGATCTTTACTTTAGTCTTCCATGCTAAACCACTATTCTTGATTGAAGCCTATTGAACGTTGTTATCTGATACTCATGTTGGATGTATTCCCCATGAGTTGGGATTTTTGTGAAACCCCTTCAATTTACTTAACTATATGAACCTTTGGATTATTGGACACCCTACTATATGAAACCCTTGTGGAAAATTATATAAATCACCACTTTGAACACCCTTCTTGTACTATATGTATTTTGGACACCTATTGAGAGGCTTAGGTTATGTGAACTTAGAAATGACCCTTGCCAGTGGGGCATAGGCATTAGCCTATATGTTAACATGAGAATTGTGATCCCGCCAAATGGGGATAATCGTTGGCCCTGTCGACAGGTATGTGAACCTAGGAACTAGTTTCGACACCGTGGGCAGTCGGTGTAAGCAATAACTCGCTTTTTGGACCCGTGGGTAGTCGGGGTAAAATAACTTGCTTTTTGGGCTAAGCCGATGACCTTTGGGTGGTTTTGTATATTTTGATTGATCCCAGAAATCTCTTGAGACTTTGTAACTCTCTATTGGGACGCTCTTTGAAATATGGCTTTGTAGACTTTATTGCTCAGTTATTGTATCTGTACCAAGTACCTCGTGTATGGCTTTTGTTATCTTCGTTTATCTATTGACTCTCCCCATGTAAGCATGCCTTTGAGCCCACTTTTGTAGTGCATTATTATGTACTGAAATCCAATAGGGTAATCATTGTTGTATATCTGCTTATGTGTGACACTTACCTCGTCCCAAAGAAATCCAAGCCAAAAACCGTAAAAAGGTGAATTTTTGCAACTCACCTTGGTAGTGATACAACTAGGGTTGCAACTTGGGTCAGGTTTTAGCCGATCCTACCTAGATAACATGTTGGGTAGGGTAGGGTTTTGGAAAGCCTGACCTGAGATAACGTGTAGGGTAGGGTAGGGTTTTGGAAACCCTGAAACGCCCACCCTGAGTTACAACTACAGTTTTTATTCTTTTCATTGGCGATGATAAAATAATGAGAAAAAAGAGAAAAATGATGACGTATGATATAATTCAATTAGCTTGGCCTCCATAGTTGATGAGCACTCTCCTTCATGAGAACTCATCAGCTAGATTATTTTATTGTATGCTCGTGCAAACTTATTCTTCTCGGCTTATAGGGTGTCAAAGACTTTTTCTCTTTCCTTGCTTAGTCCCTCTAGTTGGAGTAATGTCCCCGTGGTAATCTTATTCGACGTCAGCTTCCCTTGGAATGCCGTTCTTAGGGATGGTACCATTACTTCCAAAGGGAGGAAGACATCATGGCCGGATGGTAAGGTGAATACGTAGATTTAAGGGTAAAAACTGAGTAACTATTCATGGTGGGGACAATACCTCTCCAGACAATAATAACGATAAACCTCTTGGTTGTCAAAGTACCCTCAGCATACAACACAATTCTAGGCTGAACTGAGTCGAATGCACTAAGAGTTGTCATCTCCATCAGCCATCTCAAAATGAAGTTCCCTATGAAAAACGGTATAGGAGAAGTTTGAGGAAATCAGGCCGCGGCCACTGTGTTATGTAGCCGCCTTGTAGGGAAAGAACAAGGTAAGGAATCTCTGCCAATCAAAACCCTCGATGTTAATTTTTTAAAGTGTATTTTTTGGGTTGCTTTATTTCATTTTTATTTTGAGAGATGTTGTGAGGAGAAATATGTATTTTGTGTCCATGGGCATTTTGGTCTTTTGTTGGCCTAGCTTGCGCATGTGTGAGCCACACATATTTGCTACAACTTTTTCCACTACTTCCTACTTCAAATTCAAACCCTACTTGAAACTCTAAACCCACTATCCTAGCATTCAAGTCCCCACTTTCTCATACCCACTATCTCCTACCTAAGCTATCTTCTCTTTACTTTCCTTGACCAAGCAAAATTCTCATTTACTTCACTTTTGTAGAGATTCTCCACTACCTAGACCTCCATTGAAGCTCCATTGAAGCTCTCTTGTGTGCAAGCTTTCCTCTTGAAGCTTTCTTCTTTTTGTGTTCTTTATCTTGTATGTTTTGTTGTTCTCTCATATATTGAAGCACATCTTTTTTGGGCATTGTTCTTCTTCTACTTTGGTTGTTGTTCTTGGGCTAGTGTAAACTTTGGTTTCACTATTTGAGAAGAGGATTTTCCGGTGTTGTGAAATCCTTCTTTCTCTATATGGTATCAAAGCCACAAGGGTGGTAGTTGGTGCTTGTCAAGATATCCTTGGTGAAGAAGTTCAATTGGTGCTTTGAAGATGGATATGAGTGGAAGGGTTAGCGGACTCGGCATTGAGTTGCTAAATCAATCAAATTACAAGATATGGAGAACATGAATGGAGTCTTATCTTGTGGGAGAAGATTTATGGGATGTTGTTTGTGGAGATCCAAATGTGGCTCCGGATGATACACAAGAAAATGCCGATGTATTGAAGGCGTGGAGGGTGAAGAATGCTAAGGTCGATTTTTTTTTGAAGCGTTCTATTTCGCATGACTTGTTTGAGCACATCATTAGGTGTAAATCGGCAAGTGAGATTTGGATTACCCTTGATGGATTGCTCAACAAGAAAAATATGGCTCGTCTACAAATGTTGGAGAATGAGTTGGCAAATACTACACAAGGTGGTCTCTCTATTTCTCAATTCTTTTTGAAGATTAAGAATCTTTGTTCGGAGATTTCTCTATTGGATTCGGAAGAGCCTATTTCGGAGGCACGAATGAAGCGGCATATTATTCGTGGGTTGAAAAGAGAGTATATTCCTTATCTTACGTTGATTCAAGGGTGGGATCGGCAACCTTCTTTGGTGGAGTTTGAGAATCTTCTTCCTTCACAAGAGTCTTTAGCTAGACAAATGGCGGGTTGTTCAATATCCGGGAGTGAAGGAGAAGCATTATTTTCATGCAACAAGAAGCCTTCCAACAAATATAAAGAGAAGAAAAATATTCCAAGTAAAGGTGGAGAGGAATGTGGATCATCCGTTATGAGTAATGGAAATTGAAAGGGTATTAAGTGTTACCAATGTGGTAAACTTGGGCATATACAAAAGAATTGTCGTGTGAAATTGAAGGATGGCAATGTAGCCGAAAAAGTTGATGGCCGAAAAAATGAAGAAGATTGGGGTAGATGTTTAGTGGCGGAAACTACTACGGTGGGTGCTTTGGCATTCATCAATTTTGAGGATGATTGGATTGTTGATTCCGGTTGTGGGCATCATCTTACCGGCGACGAATCTAAGTTCTCAAAGTTCCAAAAATATGAAGGCAACGATGCTATTATCACGGCGGACAACACTATACATCCGGTAGAGAAAGAAGGGGTCATTACCATTGGTGGTGCAAATGAGGATCCTATTACACTTAAGAGTGTGTTTCATGTTCCCGGTATGAAGAAGAATCTTTTCTCGGTAGCAAATGCGGTTGATGAGGGAAATTATGTTTTGTTCGGGCCTAAGGAGGTGAAATTTCTTCGGAATATTTCAAGCTTGAAGGCGGATGTTGTCTATATCGGTAAGAGAGTTAAAGATTTATTTGTTTTATTGGCTTCAACTTTATATGTTGATAAAATGAGTACAAATGATGGCGCTTCAATTTGGCATGCTAGATTGCGTCATATTAGCATGGATAAATTGAAGGTCATGGTGATTAAGAATCTAGTGAATGGGCTACCAAATTTGAATTCTTTTGGTGGTGAAAAGGTGTGTGAGGGTTGTCAATATGGTGAGGCACATCGTCTTCCATTTGACAAGTCTCTTTCAAGGTGCAAGGCGCCCTTGGAGCTTATCCATAGTGATGTAATGGGACCTTGTAGGACACCTTCAGTTTCCGGCTTCCGCTATATGTTGTTGTTTGTTGATGATTTTATTAGATTCACTTGGGTATATTTTATAAGGGAGAAATCCGATGCATTGCCTAAGTTTGTTGAGTTCAAGAAGACCGCTGAAGGTGTACTTCACAAGAAGATCAAGCGGTTGAGAACCGATAATGGTGGGGAGTTTACTTCCGATGAATTTTTCGCTTTTTGTCGTGAGCATGGTATCCAAAAGGATCTCACTTGTGCCTATACGCCTCAACAAAACGGAGTTGCGGAGAGGAAGATTAGGCATCTTGTGGAAACTTGTAAAAGTTGGTTGTGCGCAAAGAACTTACCCAAGGCCTTATGGGCGGAAGGTATGGCATGTGCAACTTATGTGATTAATCGGGTGCCTCTTAGTCCAATTAATATGAAGTCTCTTTATGAGTTGATGTTTGGGGTGAAGCCTAGTGTCAAGCATTTCAAGGTTTTCGGTTCAATTTGCTATGTGCATATGCCGGATAAAAAGAGAACCAAGTTGGATGTTAAGGCGAAGAAGTGTATTTTCATTGGGTATGATGAAAGGAAGAAAGGTTGGAAGTGTCTGGACCCTACAACTCACAAGTCCATTGTTTCAAGAGATGTTGTGTTTGATGAAGTCTCTTCTTATTATGGTTTGGATGGTGGTTCTACAAATGGTGTGGGTGTAGGTGAATACATCCTTATTGAGGTTGAGCCTCAAGCAACAATGAACTTGCCTTTGACACCAAATGCTCCAATGGAATTTGGGTCTTCTTCTTCTTTGCCGATGGGGGAGCAAGGTGATAGGGGGAGTGATGTTGCATGTGATGTTCAAGAAGATGAACAAAATGAAGAAACTAATGAAGAGGAGTGTAGTGCATCACATCTAGAAGATCAAAACGAAAGATTGTCAAGCCGGCACGGTATCGGGATGAAAACATGGTGAGCACTTATTCTTGTTTTCTTTCCGGTCCATTTGATGATAATGAGCCTTCTTGCTTTGATGAAGCAAAAAGGGTGAGAGAATGGAAGGATGCTATGAATGAAGAGATGAAGGCACTTGTGAAAAATGAGACTTGGGATCTTGTTCCTAAGCCTAAATATGTGAATCCGGTTACATGTAAATGGGTGTACAAATTGAAGCGGAAAGTAGATGGGAGTGTGGATAGATTCAAAGCAAGGTTGGTGGCTAGAGGGTTCTCTCAAAAGTATGGAGAGGATTATGAGGAGACCTTTAGTCTCGTTGTCAAGATGACTTCCGTTCGAGTTGTAATTTCATTGGCCGCTTGTCATGGTTGGAAATTATTTCAACTTGATGTGAAAAATACATTTTTGTATGGTGAGATTGACAAAGACATCTACATGGAGCAACCGCCGGGTTACAATTCAAGTGATCATCCGACTCATGTTTGCAAGCTCAAGAAAGCTCTTTATGGGTTGAAGCAAGCTCCAAGGGCATGGTATGGTAAGATTGCCGAATACTTGCAATTTTGTGGTTATTTTGCATCTAACTCCGATTCTAGTTTATTTGTGAAGAAAGACAAATGCTTGCTTGTTATTGTGCTTCTTTACGTCGACAACATGATAGTTACCGGTAACAATGATTTTGAGGTTGCAAAGCTAAGGGAGGAGCTATCTATTCGTTTTGAGATGAAGGACTTGCGAGAGCTAAGCCACTTTCTTGGCTTGGAGGTAAAGACCTTGAAGGATGATGTGCTAGTTTCTGAAAAAGGCTATGCGGAGAAATTAGTTGGAAGATTTGGGATGAATCAAAGTAAAAGATCCTCTACTCCTCTTGATTCCAACATAAAGATAAGGCGGGGAGAAGGAAAGCTTCTTCTGGATGCACGGCCATATCGTGCTCTTGTGGGTAGTCTCATCTACTTGACTATCACAAGACCCGATATTTCTTTTTCCGTTGGGCTTGTTAGTCGCTATATGCAAGCGCCATGGAAACCACACTTGGAGGCGACAAAGAGGATTTTGAAGTATGTGAATTCTACTCTTGACTTTGGGTTACTTTACAAGAGAGGAGTTGATTTTGTGTTGAATGAATTTACCGATGCCGATTATGGAGGGGACTTGGATGATCGAAGATCTACTTCCGGTTATGTGTTTTTGTGTTGATTGGCGGGTGTTTCTAGGTGTAGTAAGAAACAAGACTCGGTGTCTCTTTCAACAACGGAAGCGGAATATAAGGCCGCCGCTCTTGCCTCTCAAGAATGTGTTTGGTTGCGGCGGTTAATTGAAGATGTTCATTTACCTATTCACAAGGCGACGACTATTCTTGGTGACAACCAAAGTGCACTCAAACTTGCCACAAATCTGGTTTGTCATGCAAGAACAAAGCATATTGAGATCGAGCATCATTTCATTCGTGAAAAGGTGTTAGATGGTACAATTGGTGTAGTGGAAGTGAGGAGCAAAGAGAACATTGCCGACATCTTTACCAACTCACTTTCCAAAAGACCATTTGAGCTACTTCGGGGTAAGCTTGGAGTAGTTTCCAAAAAATCACTTTAAGGGGGAGTGTTAATTTTTTAAAGTGTATTTTTTGGGTTGCTTTATTTTATTTTTATTTTGAGAGATGTTGTGAGGAGAAATATGTATTTTATGTCCATGGGCATTTTGGTCTTTGGTTGGCCTAGCTTGCACATGTGTGAGCCACACATATTTGCTACAACTTTTCCCACTACTTCCTATTTCAAATTCAAACCCTACTTGAAACTCTAAACCCACTATCCTAGCATTAAAGTCCCCACTTTCCCATACCCACTATCTCCTACGTAAGCTATCTTCTCTTTACTTTCCTTGACCAAGCAAAATTCTCATTTACTTCACTTTGGTAGAGATTCTCCACTAGCTAGACCTCCATTGAAGCTCTCTTTTGTGCAAGCTTTCCTCTTGAAGCTTTCTTCTTTTTGTGTTCTTTATCTTGTATGTTTTGTTGTTCTCTCATATATTGAAGCACATCTTTTTTGGGCATTGTTCTTCTTCTACTTTGGTTGTTGTTCTTGGGCTAGTGTAAACTTTGGTTTCACTATTTGGGAAGAGGATTTTCCGGTGTTGTGAAATCCGTCTTTCTCTATAGACCTGTGGGATGAAACCAAAGTCAAGGGGGGAGAGCCCACAGAGGAGCTGAATCGAGTGCCTTTGTTTAAAGGAGAGAATGATTGAACCATCTAGATCTGATATCTTCTACAGGGGGAGCTAAGAGTAAACGTCGTCAACTTTCTAATAGCCAATACAGATGTCTTCGCCTAGCCGACAATAGATATTCCAGGGATAGATGCCGAGGTGAGCACATATAAGCTAAATATTAATCTGAGCTGCAAACCAGTCAAACATGAGAAGAGGAACTTCGCTCCAGAGAGACAACAACACATAAAGGAGGAAGTGGACAAACTCCTTTAGGATGAACTCATACTGGAGATTGACTATTGGAATGACAGGAAAACATGGTGATGTTAAAGAATCCTAATAAGAAGTGGAGGATTTGAATCGACTTCGCCGACTTGAACAAGGCTTGCCCAAAACATTGCTACCCACTACCACAGATCGACCTCCCGATCGATGCCACCTTGGGTCATCAGCTCCTGAGCTTTATGGATGCCTTCTCCAACTACAATCAGATAAAGATGTACAAAGTCGACATGCCAAAAGCTGCCTTCATTACCGACCAAGGATTGTATTGCTACTTGGTCATGCCTTCCGGCGTGAAGAATCAGGGAGTGACCTACTAGAGGTTTGTCAATAAATTATTTGAGGATCAGATTGATAGAAACACAGAGGTTTACATCGACGATCTGCTAGTGAAGAGCAAGAAGACTGACCAGCAAGTGGCCAATCTGGATGAAGCTTTCAATTTCTTGCTGAGGTACGAGATGAAACTGACCAACTGCACTTTCAGGGTAAAAGTAGGAAAGTCCTCGGATTCATAGTCAGCCAGAAGAGGACTGAAGCTAACCATGAGAAGATAAAGGATATCCTAGATATCTCACTGCATTCTTTCGTATGCTAGCTTCCTTCCTATGTTCGTTAGGTGGCACCAAACCATCCCTCCGATTTAGGTGAGCCAACCAGAGAAGCCGGATTCGCACCTATACTTGGGGATTCGCGATTCCCCGAATCACGAATCGGAATCGTAATTCGATTCGATTCCCCGATTCTGGGGAATCCCGAATCCATTCCATCGGAATCGCGAATCGTCATTTGGGAATCGCGATTCTGTTTCCACCGGAATCGCGATTCTGGAAAGTTAAATACGCGTTTTATGAAAATGAAATCCGCGGTTTTTAGTCATTTGGATTCGGGAATCACATAATTTAAAATCGCGATTCCCATAAGATCAAATCCGGTATTTTAGTGATGGGAATCGCGAATCCCAACTTTTTGTCGTGAAATTACATTTATAGCCTTTTTTTAATAGTAAGGGTGATATTTTAAGTTGGGTTATTTTTGTAATTCCAACTTAAAACCTATAAAAGCTAAAAAAAACCCTAAAAAATGAAAAAACCGAAAACCCTCTTCTCCTCCTCCTCCTCCTCACAGCCGCTCCTCTCCCCCTTTCCTCTCTCACCGCCGCCCCTCTCTCTCACGGCGATTCCCGCCGGCAAGAAGAAGAAAAAGAAGAAGAAGAAGAAGAAAAAAGAAAGGTATGTATATATTTTTTTCTATTTTTTTAAATACTAAAAAAAAGGGATGGGTTTCTGTGAGAAACCGAATCTCACACAGTTTCGGTGAAATGCGACTCATGTATTTTGATTTTGATTTTGATTTTTGATGAGGGCACTCCTCAGTCCTCACGGCATGGCCCGCACCACAGGATAATCCAAACCGTGGATTATCCTCACGGTTTGGAACTTTGGATAATCCATGATTTTTTATTTTTTGTATTTTTATTAAAAAGTATGGCATGGCCCGCACCACAGGATAATCCAAACCGTCCATTAGATGGGCCACGGCCTAAAAAAGTATTTTTGCCCCAAAAATAATTTCCATAGGTTGATCCTCACCCTCTATTCTCTATAGAGGGTTAGGATCAACTCTCAAACCCTCCGATCTGAATGTTTGAGAGTTCATCCTAACCCTCTATAGATCGGAGGGTTAGGATCAAACTTATTTCAATCGTTGCAAAAGCAAGCAACATTAGAAAGAGGGTCCTTTGCTATTCAAATTTAACAAGGTATTTATCTCTGTCTATTGCTGGTCCTTTTCTGAAAGTTATTATGGTGAAAATCAGAAAATCACAAATGCCTGCATTCATCTGATCATCTCATCTCTAAGATATATAAAAAATATAGGAAAATCAAGTATAAACCTCCAGTTACCAAGTGTATCCCACACAGATTGGTTATAACTTGGTGTTTACTTTATACTTTATACCGATCAACCTTTGGAAATGATTTTTGGGGCCCAACCTATTTAGGCCGTGGCCCATCTAATGGACGGTTTGGACTTTGGATCATCCTGTAGTGCAGGCCATACCATACTTTTAAATTTTTAATAAAGTGAGGACTGAGGACTGAGGACTGAGGAGTGCCCGCATCAAAATACAGTAGTGCTGATATATATTATTCAAATATTTTACACTTTGATTTTGTCAGGAGGCAATTGAGGAAAGATGGACGAGACTGTCGACCAAGAATTTCAAGGCCAAGGTGTAGGTGATGATGACATAGTTTTTGAAGGGGACCTAGAATACAACTATGATGAAGAATGTGTGTAAGAAGATTATGACGAGGACATAGTGTTGACTCCGAACGCAAGGTCAGCGACAGTTTTATGGTCACACGTAGTCAAAGGAAAGAAAGCTAGCGAAGGACATGGGGGAACCAAAAAGTGGAAATGTAAGCATTGTAAGAAGGTTTACACTGGGACTTATACAAGGGTGCACGCACACCTTGTGAAAGCACCAAGAGGTCAAGGTCAAGGAATAGCATATTGCAGTGCAGTTGCAAAAGACAAACAATTACAAGACCACATCAGAAGCCAAGTCCAAAGAGCAGAGAATTTACCTGGGAGACTGCCACTGAAGAAATCACGGTTAGACATGGTTGGCAAGTCTTCCAGCTCCGGTGTGACTTCTTCAAGTAAGGTTGGTGAATCACCACTTGGCAAGTCTTTTAGAGCAAAGGATAGAGACGATGTTGATCATAAAGTGCTGAGATTTTTGGCCGCCAATGGGATTCCCTTTAACGTCCTCCGATCTCCATATTTTCAAGAGATGATAACTGCCGCCAATTGTGTGTCTGGATACAAGTTGCCTTCTTATGAGAAAGCAAGAACAACTTTATTGGATCATGAGAAAGATAATGTAACAAAAGATCTAGGTGTTGTGAGAGAAAAATGGCCTGAACATGGGCTATCTATTGTCTCTGATGGATGGACAAACGTGAAGAACAAAGCCCTGATCAATGTACTGGCATCGAATATGTTCGGTTCAATGTTTCTCTATGCGTACGACTTCTCTGCCGTGGAGAAATCAGGGAAAAACATTGCAAAGTTTTTGTTGAATGCTATTGAAGAAGTAGGGCCTTTTAATGTTGTGCAAGTGCTGACAGATAATGCAACCAATTGCAAGCTTGCTGGGACAGAGGTTAATAAAGTTTATCCCCACATATTTTGGTCTCCTTGTGTGGTTCACACATTAAATCTGATATTCAAAGACTTGACCAAGCATAAACACCTAGGTTTGATTGGAGAGACTTACCGTTCCTGCAAGGATGTCGTCAAATATATTACCAATCATTCGCAGGCTCTTGCTATATTTAGAAGCAATTCGAAGTTTGAGTTGCTGAAAGTTGCGAAGACTAGATTTGCAACTCATTATACTACACTTAAGAGACTTCTTGATGTAAGGGAGGCGTTGCAGATGACAGTATTAACAGATGCTTGGAAAGATTGGTTGAATGCTTGCACCGACAAAGTGATGATAGAGAGGGGCGAGATGACAACTACTTGTGTAGTCTCTGATGAATTTTGGACGAACATAAAATTGGCATTATTAATTACGAAGCCCGTCTATAAAATGATTAAGTTCAATGACCAGGAAGGCTGTCTGATATCAGAAGTGTACGAAGGCATGGACAATATGTTATGACAAATAAAAGATAACATGAAAGATGTGCCTGACATGTACAATCATATTCATGGTATTGTGGTGGGACGATGGGGGAAGATAAATGTTCGAATGCATGCCTTGGCTCATGTACTCACTCCAAAATATTATGACCCTGCATATCTCAATATTCCAGCACCAGGCGGTGGTAAACGAGTCACCCCAGGTATGTAATTGTTTCTCATATTGTGAATTTTCATAATATAATTGTATTTATCTTCATTTATGTTATCGACTAATCGATTATTCAATTTTATTTTCAGATAAAGACCCTGAAATCATGGATGCTGTATATGAAGCCATTAGGGATCTCTCCCCTGATGATGAGATGAGTGGTATGATTAGACGTCAGTTATATGATTTCATAGGAAGGGTTGGAAGGTTTTCCAGTAAATTTGCCAGGGATGATGCGAAAGATCCCAATGTGTGTGTGACCAAATGGTGGAACTTTCATGGAAGTCATGTACCAGAGTTACAGTCAGTGGCCATCAAAATTCTCTCACAGCCTATTAGCACATCTTCTGCAGAGAGAGTATGGAGCACATATAGCTTCATTCACAATGTAAAGCGTAATCGCTTAAATTCACATCGTGCTGATACTCTTGTGTACATCCACTCAAATCTTCGACTCCTATCCAGGTTTAAAGTTTGTTTCGTTTTTGCATGCAATAATTGTTTTTTATTATTTATGTCAGATTATTTATTTAATTTCGAATCTATTATTTAGATTTAATGCGGCTGCATACAAAGAAGGACCAAATAGAAAATGGGACATCAACCCAGAGCTCCCACTTATGGATGAATCCTCTATCAGAATGGAGGATATGCGATGGCAGGATCTCGATGATGATTTCCTTAGACCTTCTACATTTCGTGCGTCATCTCAGTCATTACTTTCAAGTCCTTCACTCACTATTCGTGACTTAGATGACAATGATGAAGCTGCAGGATCTGGGACTCCAAGAGTGGTCAGTAGCTCGGAACTTGAAATTGGACGACCATCCAACACTAAGGTCGTATTACTAGTTTCCTGGGGCGTGCAGAACGTACAAGGGGAGGTACAAAATCTTTAACACTTGCAATTTCCCAGTGAAGATATTAGTCTTTTAAATATTAATTCATTTATTTAAACTTTTCCTTTACAGAAAATGTAGAAGGAAGAGGAGAAGGAAGAGGACGAGATGATCATGCTTATTCGAAGGAAGAGAAAAGCTTATTCGAATCCCCAGCGAAAAATCGAATCCCGCTCCCAACCATCCCCGGAACCTTCGAATCCCGCTTTCGATTCCCGAATCGAATCCCGATTTCGAATCCCGCGCTGGCAACCTTGGAGCCAACCTATCGAAGTTGTCTGGGTAAATCCAGACCCCGGGTGGTGCAGGCTTCACTTTGACGGGAACGCTAAAAGGAGGCCATCTTCAATAGTACTTAATTAATAAGAGCTAGGGGCCCACCGATCCAAAATTCCATTTTTTTGGTACTACTTCGGCCAATCCCCACGTCCATCTCAGTTAGGGAAGGCAAGGCAAAGCAAATCTCACTGGTCAGACAGAAGCTTTAGGCCGATTTAGGTCAAAATCAGTCAAGAAGTGTCTGCCTTTCTTCAAAGCACTACAGAATTTGAAGGAATTTCAATGTACAGAAGAGTGTGAAAGTTCCTTCGAGCAACTCAAGAGGTAGTGGAGTACCTTGGCTCACCTCTGTTCCTCACAAAACCAAAATTCGGAGAAGAGCTCTACTTGCATCTGGCAGCTCGGTGGCCCTGAGCAGTCCTAGTCCGAGAAGAAGGAAAGACCGAGAAGTTCTACTACATAAGCAAGATGTTGCTTGATGCTGAGATGAGGTACCGAAATATTGGAGAAATTGCTTATGCCGTGTGGTCACAGCTCGAAGCTGAGGCCGTGATGCAGGAGCATCACCTTGGATTCATTACATCAGCCTTTATACATCCCTATCATAGGTTTACTACATTTGTTCATTTATACATGTGGTAGTGTGGTAATTTTGTGGTCTTTATGTGTTTTTGGAATTTGTGGTGTGAACATACCTATACTAATGGCATCATCAAATATAGATCTGCTCTACAACTGAGAGTTGTAATCTCTGATTTGGAATTTGTGGTGGAAGACTAAAGGCTTGAACCTCATCCATTTTCATTTCCTAAGTTTTTAGAGCTGTCATTAATAGAGAAATTACCGAAGTGTAGAGAAAATTCAGATCCGCCCTTCATTAGTTGATCTGAGATTTTTTGTGCTCCCAGGCTTCGATTCACGATCTCTGCAGAGCCTTTACTTTGGAAGATGGAAAGGAATCCAAGGAAGGTTCGTCTCAACATCCTTGATTAGCACATAGTGGATTCGTTAGTCTCAGTTCGACCGTTTCAAGTTGAATGGCCATCAATAGAAGTTAATAAAGGACGCATTCATATAAGGGTTAAAATGACACTCCAATTTGAAGACCTTCTTGTGGGTCCATAATATATACATTTGGGGACAGTTGTGCCACATTATTAAGCTGCCTAGCTAACTAGAAAGGTTTGTTTCCCATATTGGAAATCATTCAAGAGAACTAGTGAAGTGGAATTTTGTTGTGTGAGCCTCTCGAATAGACAAGGAATTACTCTTCTCCTAGTTCATAGATGGCTTGTATTTGAAAGAGATCTTATGGTGAATGTGCAACCATTTGCTTCAACTGCATAACAAAGTGTTTGAGCAACCACTCTTACAACCTATAGCTTAGCTTCCACATTTTACCTGCACCAAAATTAGTAGCAGAGCTCCATCCTTGCCACCTTGATCTATGTCAGGGAGCCCATCCCCCGAGTTGGAACTCAGAGAACTTGTAGCGATACTATCAGTAGATCAATCTCAGGAGGATTTCAATGTAATCCCAATAGTTTATCACTAAAACTATTGTCTCTGCAAAAATTGTATAGGCTTCATATCAAATCAGTACGCTAATACTGACCAGCAAGAAATGCTGCCAAATCTGGGGACCACGCCAAGTCGGTCGATACTTCCCAACCATCCCGGAATGAAGACAAACCAAGGGACCAGAAATGGCTTGATCACAAATCCAAGGATCACCTCGGCTGATCACAAGCTGACCTACGCAGACCGAGCACAAACTCGGGGACCACATGATGCAGGAACATCCCCTGGGAAGGTCTACATCGGCCTTTACATCTCATCAGTGTAGGATTTTATCTTTATTTCTTTGCATTTAGCTAATAGGGCTAGTTTATGCCATTTTGTTTTCTTTCATGTCCATTTTGGGCATTTCCACTAGGTAAGGTCAACTAAGTCATTTCATTTTGTAATTGGCCACAAAAGCCATGTTCCATCCCATTTTCATTTGGAGTCTTTTGAATTGTAATTTGAACTTTAGGAGATTTGGGAATTAGAAAGTTTTAGAGGGAATTTTGATGCAGGTACATCCAACCATTCAAAAGCGTCACAGACATGATTGAACAATTTGGACCTCAGATCAACTACCAAGACACCGGATCAAGCGTGAGATGAGATGGATCGTAGATCATTCCCGAGTTATTGCCCGATCATAGTACCCGCAGGTTGATCATGCTAGATTGCCAAGAGTTTGAGACGGTGTGCAGATCAACTGTTCATGTTGATCCAAGAGCTTAATGGTGATCTTTTATTTTATTGGAAATTATTCTAGTGTTTATTTTATTTGGAATCTTTGAGTTGGTCCTCCATGAAATTATTTAGGAATTTGAGAGTTTTTAGAAATCTTAGAAAAAGTAAGAAATTTGAGAGAACTTTTGGGAATGAATGACATTTTCTTTCTCTCTAGCTTTACTAGAGTCAGAGACCTTATTAGAAACGTCCACCAAAAGCCTATAAACATGGCTATTAAACGATTTGGGCTTTCAATATGGATTCATGAAAATTTAATTTGGTGGAGAAAAATCTTCATTCTTTATCTGTGTTTAGAAGAATGATGTTACAGGTGTTTTTCATGAAAATCCTCCTCTATCTTCTTTATTTTTCAACTTGTCTAATGCAAAATAATTTTACCCCTCTTGAAGCAACCACTTCTAAGTCCATCATCTTCAACGTCTAGCCCACCCATTCGTCCCCCTCGTCAAATTTCCCCTTTTCTTACAAAAGTGGGTTGTTACGGTGAAATCGATTAAGAGAGAGGGCGGGCTCTAGAGCTTAATTTCCAATCTTGGCTCTTAATCTTCACTTGTATCACCTTTTAATTGGCAAGGTTTTCTACATATTGACCTGATTTGGCATCTCGTTGCTAAATCTTGATGTTGAGCATTGATTTTGTGGCAAAGAATACCAGAGAAAGAGCAGACTTCTCTGTAATTGCCGTTCGTGCATCTTCATTGTGTTACTTTCATTAGAAGTCTTTTTTTGAGACCTCATCTCTTAGTTCAATTGCTGTCTATTGAAACTGAAATCTTCAACATTTTTGTCATAACTCTCAGAATACTTAGAATTTTTCTGTTCCATTTCTTTTATTATTAACTAGACTTCGAGCCGCTTGACTCGGTACCAATTTCACTGAATTCCGAGTTCAATTGAGTGAGTTACGATCATTCAATCAGAGTAGGCCAGGAATTATAATTTCAGTTGGCGAAAAAACTATCCAGATGGGTTCCTCGTCTGTCTTCGTCTCAGCCTTTGACTAGAGAAGAGGATGGTCAATGGCCCGATTTTGGCTCTATATCTTACAGGAATCGAGAAGATTTGGTAATCTCAGGTAGGGAGGTGGATGCCCGTATGGAATCCCTAAAATCCTGTTTAATTGGGAAGAGGAAGTGCCCCCACAAACCGATTGAGGGTATATGGGCTTGGGCGCAAAAGGCTTGGAATGTTCTATCTTTACAATGTCCTTGCTTATTGTCAGAAGAGGAACTGATCTTTACTTTTGAATCTGAGGCGCAGGCTTCGAAGATTTTATCTAGATGCCCTGAGGTTTTGAGTCCTCATCTGTGTTCTCTTGCTCCCTAGAGTAAGGAGTTTATCCAAGGTGAGAAAAGTTTGTGGGTTAAATTCAATGGAGTCCGCACGCTTGGGCCATATCAACGGTGGAAGCATTGGGAAGTCTATTTGGCAGAGTTCTTGAAACTAAGATGGAAGGAAACCATCAGCATTGCATGAGCTTTGTTTCGTCAAAAATCTTGGCTCCCCAAAGGATCATCTCAGGGTCTTATGTTACCATTAACCTAATGAATCAAATCTATAGAATTAGTGTTGAATCATTTGATTTTTCGGAGAGCGCACCCTCACCCAAGTTGCCTTTCCCGGAGCCTTATCTCTTGCCTGGTTTGGCCCCGAAATCGTTTCCAGTTAGTTAGCCGAGCTCGGGCTAGCTTGCCTTCCTAACTTCTTGCCTAAATTCAAATTTCAAACTTCCTAGCTTCCTAGGGTATGCTGGAAAGTTGACTTTATTTTGATTTGTTGACCACTGGTGGGGGTCGATTGAGTCTGGTCCTTAAGCCGATTGATTTACATTTGGTGGACCCTATGTTTTTCTTAGCTTTGGTAGCTGGTAGCTAGGTTGTAGGGGTAAACTTTCATCGGTATTGCTGCAAATCAATTCAAGGTCTGGCTGTTCGGTTTTCGAGGTGGGACTTCTCTTCAGGGCTTTCTTAAGCCGCTTTGGTTGAAGAATCTCTTTAGATTCACTTTGTTCTCTTGAAGTTTTAGGGTTTTAAGAAATGGATAGTCAAGAGAGTAACATTCTTTCTAGTAATGGAATTAGAAAGTGCTTGGATGAGGAGATTAAGATCCTAGAGAATATCCTTAGTAGGATTGAATCGATGTGTTACGATGAAGAAAGGGCATGTGCTGTGGATCCAACACCATTACAAATTGCTAACGATCTTTTGCGTAAGCAATGGGAAAGTTTCAGAAAAGAAGCCCATAATTGCCCGTTCATCTTCTTCAAGCTCTCTGGTTCACTTAAGGTAAGTGATTCTCATTCCCGCTATTTAACCACCCGTTTTTCAAACTTCTTTTGGAAGAAGAGAGGATTACGAGGAGGCTTAACTGGGAGGCTAATAAGGTGGCTGGAATTCGACAAGTGAAAGAAAGGATCGCCGAAAGAATATGCCCTAGTCGATTGGAACGGATTCCAGTGGAACTCCTCTTCGAGATGCCATATTTCCTTATCAAGCACATTTTAGAGGAATTGGAGAAGGGTGCGGCTTAATTTAGGATTAATCTGTTGGGTTTTCTTATAAACTAATTTGAGGTTTTGTTTTGAGTGGATTATGGATGATGGTCAGTCCTCTTTTTAGGGCTTTTGGTTTGATAGCAGGGTTTGGAGATATTGTTCATTTTATTTTGGGGTTACATTCTGTTGTGGTTCGAGGTATGGGGTTTTTTGTTCATGGATTTCTTTTCTTGGGTTTCCTCTTGAGGTCAGTTCTGACAAGAGGTAGGGGATTTAGTATGTTATGAAGATTGGGATGTGGATCTTGTCAATAGGGATACATTTAGTAGATTATTTCTCTGATTACTTCTATACTTGCTGGTTCTGGGTATCCTCGATCCGGTTTTTGATATTTGTATTGCGGGACTTCTGGTCCCCATTGCTCTTATATCAATGAAACATGTTGCTTTAAAAAAAAAATTAGTACACCAAAAATAGACGAGTTTCACCATTTCTGTCATAACTCTCAAAATACTTGAAATTTTTCAGTGCCGTTTCTTTCGTTAGAAGCTAAACTTTGACCTTCTTGATTTGGTACCGATTTTATTAAATTCTGAGTTGAATTGAGTGAGTTATGGTCGTTCAATCGGAGGTAAGTCTGAAAATAGCTAGTCGAAAGCAAGTGAGTCTCACCATTTCCGTCATAACTCCCAAAATACTTGGAATTTTCACCTCTGTTTCTTTCGTTGTAAAATAGACTTCGACAGCTTCCATCCGCTCTAGCGTCAAATTTCCCCTTTTCTTGCAAAAGTGGGTGTTATGGTGGAACCAATTAAGAGAGAGGGCAGGCTCCAAAGCTTAATTTCCATTCTTGTCTCTTGATCTTCACTTGTATCACCTTTTAATTGGCAAGGTTTCCTACATAGTGACCTGATTTGGCATCTCCTTGCTAAATCTTGATGCTGAGCGTTGATTTTATGGAAAAGAATATCAATAAAGTGCAGACTGCTCTGTAATTGTTGTTCGTGCATCTTCATTGTATTACTGTCATTGGAAGTCATTTTTCTGAGACCTCATCTCTTAGTTCAATTGTTGCCTACTGAAACTGAAATCTTCAACAAGTTGCAGTTGATTTTGAGTTTAGAAATGCATCAAAATTGGAGCACCAAAAGGCAAATTCATAACGAGAGCCATTCATCTTATTCTTCGATTTATCTCTGCGTTTATTAGTTATCTTTGAGGATGAGTCTGTGAATTCAACCTCTGATTGCACATTTGGAATGAGTTCTTAATGTTGCTGAATGAAGTTCCTTCATAACTGAATTTGCTACTAGAAATTAAGCTCCAACATTGAGAGTTCAAGACTTAGATCAGTCGGTTTTCGGCCTTTACAGCACGAGCAAGAGACATAATATACTGAGTATTTGTGTTTCTTCCCCCCCTGATCTAGCTGGAGCGAGATCCGTCAAAGGAATCTCGTTTTTAATGCTCAATTTACTTTACGCAAGTTAAATGACTGTTGCTTAAAACAGTTTCATCATCACAGTTTAAGTTCACGAATTGCTTGTTAAATCTGATCCTGGATGAAATTTTTGCTGAATTGAAGGATATTTCAGCTTGTTCATCACCTAAATTCAGATCTTAACTTCAATTCATCAATCTCCTAAATATTGGAATGGAATGTAAATGTGCTCACTTCAAATCTTATGGACTTCTTCGGCCTAATCAAGGAAAGTCAGAGTATTAAATCTGGTGTAACTGAACCTATGTAGAATTGTTTTAGTGGCTGAATTCCTTTGGTCTTTTAAATCCATGAAGCTTCATACAAACGTGACATTAGTAGGGTGGGGATGTGAATTAAGCATTTTCATTTTCTCCAAAAGAATCACTATCTGATTCGAGCAAACTGTGAGCCTCTTAAAACAATTTTGAGACCTCTGCCAATCATAATTTCATTGTGAGAATATCTGGATTGAGAAGTAAAATTCCCATGAGCCTTCAACTTGCATTCAAACCAATGACGAAAATCAGCTCCATTCATGTGGCAGAACATCCTAAAATCATATTTTAAGCTCTCGGTTCCTCTTATAGAATCATCACATTTTTCTTTAAGCTTGTGGCACATGTGTTCACTACTTGTTGTAATGGAAATGACCCTTGTATTACTTATGATTTGAATACCTCAATTTGGAGATCTTTAGCAGGTCATACATAAAATACAAGCCTATAGGGAATCTAAGCCAATTTCTTCGTCCTTAATGGTTTGTTTGACACTGAATTCCTAGTGCAACTAAGAGCACTTCGTATTCCTATCTTTACGAAGAAAATTCTGCACCTCAGCCAAGGTCTAGTAATTCAAATCGACATTTGAGCATACCGTGCATCGCCACGAAGGGTAGATTGCCCCATGGCCGACCTATGCATCCCACTCTAAAACCATGGGGCTACCCAAGGTTGAGCGCGTCAAATACTGACCACAATGGTTCGAATCTTCAAATTTGCACCTCAGCCATGATCCAGTAACTCAAATCGACATTCGAGGGTACCCTGCATAACCACCTATAGACACCCAATTTTGTCAAGGCGGTACTAATGATAGGTGTCGTGAAGAAGAACCTTATGATGAGTCCCAGAGCACCAGTTCGGTTTCTCTCAATCTCTCTTTAGGGTATTTTCGAAAAGAAACAATTTCCGAAAGCCGTTTTAAACAACCGGAAAGCCTGTTTTTAAACAGCACCTGCCTTTTTTGGCAAACCGAAAGCCTATTTTACACAGCACCCGCCTTTTGCGTCATAAACCAGTAAACCTGTTTTCACGCGGCATTTCAATCGGTAAGTTACATTTGGGTCGGAAACTTCCATTTTCACCTGTAAGCCCAAGGGCTCCCATGGGTTAATCATTCACGTTACCTTCTTATTTTGATGTTAGCAAACCAAATTGATTAGCATTTTATGGACTAATGTGTTGCTTCGAAGTGTTTTGTTATATACAGGATTTTCATGTCAAGAAGCTTAACATGAAGATCCCATAAGTTTCCTAAGCAAGTGTCAAGAAGGAGCTTGGAGTTGAACATACCATGGTGACACCTCATGTACCTCAACATGCATTGAAGATTGGAGGACAAGTCACAAGAGCAAGACAAGTTGAAGATGTTCACCTCAAGCTAAGTCCAAGAAAGTGCAAAGGAGCCGACACATTCCAAGGAAACTCATGGTATTCATTTTTAGAATGTATTTGAGTGCAACTCAAAGTCCTTGAGCAATTGGGACTCTTTTCCCCAGCTCTCCAACTGATTTAGGAGTATTGTGGGCCCCACAAACCTTATCCAAATGTGTAGTCCTATCCACAATTCTTATCCAACAAGGAGTTTGAGTGCAACTCAAAGTCCTTGAGCAATTGGGACTCTTTTCCCCAGCTCTCCAACTGATTTAGGAGTATTGTGGGCCCCACAAACCTTATCCAAATGTGTAGTCCTATCCAAATTCCCAATTCTATTCCAATTCAGCAACTTTTGCAGAACCGGTTTGGCAATAACTATCCTCATTTGGATTACACATTATTATGCTAATTATTAATCAAATTAATAATACATAATAATGTATAATAATTAAATAAATAATTAATAAATAATTAATAATTTAATCGATTAATAACTCACATCTAATGGGAGTTATTTCGGCTCCAATTTGTCTTCAAAAAATTCTCTTACTGTCTCTTGTTACTTTCCTAACAAAGATATGTATATATATATATATATATATATATATATATATATATATATTTAATTAATATCCACATTAATCTAACAGATCATATCAGTCCGTGCAATTACATAAAATGTGGAACCCTGATCCATTTGGATGTTATCGAGTCATTCGAGTTGTGAGTGGGATCGTCGCAGGGATCCGACGGTCAATCTTGCAGAATCCTATGGTGGGCCCCACTACGATCTCGTTCTCTAGTTAAACTACACTCGTATTAGGTCAGTGGCCTCCATCGAGACGTAACCCTGAAGATGACCGTCATATCATTTTACCCCTAATCACATCATGTATGCGCAAGTCCTTTATTCGTAATCACATCTACTGAGTTGAGTCATACAGGAGGTGAACACAATTTACCCCCTTGGCCCACTCTTGGTATACCATTCTCATCAAGCGGTGTTCGGCCTCCACATGCATTTGTAAAATTCTTTGAAAACAATTCAATGTTTCATAAAACTTTCCGATAAACATTTTATCAAATCTTCATGGCCAGGCTATTTAATAGGCCAAACGCTCTGACAAAATTGTAGATGTCAATCCCTAAATTTAGGGTGAAGAATCCCTTGTTGAGTATCACTATTGGTCTCGAGGGTTTGCTTTAGGATATAGCTCTATCAGAATGTGACTCTAAAATAGAATCACTATAAGATAGACTAAGACCCTAGAACGGGTCGACAGACCAATAAGATCCCTCAGGTCTAAGGACATGTGAAGGGTCCTGTCTGGAAGAACAACTTTATACTTTCTTGTCCAAAAGTACTTTATTTGATCCGGTTCGGTTACGCGATCCAATCGTCGCACCCACTCTTCTTGCTTAGGGTCCACTACCCAGATGACCGAGATAAGTCACCTCACGACACGTGCATGTAGGCAAGACTAGTGCTAGTTGTATATAGAAAGAGATGTCTAGTCTCTTTCCCAACTAGTAACTATTAAATGTCTAGTCTCTTTCCCAACTAGTAACTATTAAGGCTTGCATAGAATCGAGATGCCATATCTCCTTGCTCCCTTGGATCTGTGAATCCTTTGAGCATGGAACTTCTACTATGCTACCTAAGGACGAACATGTGTCAATAAACAAGCACATCACGCAGATTCATTATTATAATTACCCATTCATGTCATGAAATAAGCCTTGATTAATTTATAAATGTCATTCTGCTGGCTTTTCAGGACATATAGTCTAACAATCTCCCACTTGCCCTCAAAGCCACTCATGCATGTATCTTAGACCCATTCCCTACAAAAGCTTGTCAAAAACCTTTTGACTAAGGGACTTGGTCAAAGGATCTGCCACGTTGTCCACTGCAGCTACTTTAGCTATGGCCACAACCCCTCTGTTGATAATCTCTCGTATCACATGATATTTCTGAAGGACGTGCTTTGACTTCTGATGAGACCTTGGCTCCTTTGCTTGAGCGATCGCCCCACTGTTATCACAATACAGCGTAATAGGTCTCTCAACAGAAGGTACGACTCCATGTTTGTCTATAAAATTCCGCAGCCATACTGCCTCCTTCGCCGTGTCACTCGCAGCGATCTATTCCGCCTCAGTTGTGGAATCCGATGTGGTGTCTTGCTTGCAACTTCTCCATGAAACTGCTACATTAGTTAAGCTGAAGACAAAACCTGATGAGAATTTCATGTCGCCGACATCTGACTTAAATCCACACCAGTATATCTAGAAACGACTAATATGTCTCCTCCATATACTAAACAGTAATGTTTAGTTCTTCTGAGGTACTTCAAAAATGTTTAACTGCTGTCCAATGCTCTGGACCTAGGTTTGATTGATATTTACTAACCACACTTACAGAGAAATAAATATCTGGCCTTGTACACAACATGGCATACATCAAGCTTTCCACTGCCGAAGCGTAGGGAATTCTATTCATTTCTTCCTTCTCTTCAGATGTCTAAGGAGACATCTTCTTAGAGAGCTTGATTCCATGCCTAAAAGGTATTAACCCTTTCTTGGAATCTGCCATATGATACTTGGTCAATATCTTATCTGTGTATGTTTCCTGTGATAGTCCAAGTGTCATATTCCTACGGTCTCTAAACAATTTAAGGCCAAGAATATAAGACACTTCACCCAAATCCTTCATATCAAAGGTACTAGATAGCCCTACTTTTGTATTAGATAACATTCCAGCATCATTCCCAATGGGTAGAATGTCATCTACATACAAAACAAGAAATGTCACAGCACTCCAACTAACCTTTTTGTAAACAGAAGCCTCATCTACATTTTGTGTATAGCCAAACTCTTTCATTGCTTGATCAAAATGTAGATTCCAACTGCGGGATGCTTGCTTTAATCCATAAATGGATCTTTGCAACTTGCACACTTTCTGACTTCCTTTTCCGGCAGCTTCAAAACCTTTTGGCTGGATCATATAGATATCATCTTGAATGTTTCCCTTCAAGAAAGCGGTTTTGATATCCATCTGCCAAATCTCGTAGTCATAGTGTGCTGAGATAGCTAATAGAATCCTAATAGACTTTAGCATGGCTACTGGTGAGAAGGTTTCCTCATAGCCAAATCCAGCCTTTTGACTATATCCTTCGCCACTAATCGTGCTTTGTAGGTCTCTACCTTACCGTCAGGGCCTTTCTTCCTCTTGAAGATCCATTTGCATCCAATGGGCTTAATGCCCTCTGGTGGATCAACTAAAGTCCAGACCCCGTTAGTGTACATTGAGTCCATTTCGAATTTCGTAGCTTCGATCCATTTTCTCGCATCGATGTCTAACATCGCTTCTTTGTAGTTAAGGGGATCATTATCATTTTTATCTGAAATCATATCATATTTTTCACCCAAGTAGACTAATCTATCAGGTTGTGTGATCACCCTTCTACTACGTCGGAGTGTTTGGATAGGTATAGTGGGCTCTTGCTCAGTGTCTTCTCTTTCCATTGGAGTTTTAGGTTGCTCTTCCAAGGCAATCATGTCCCTCTTGACGATATCTTGGATGAACTTGTCTTCCATAAATATCACATTCCTGCTTACAAAACAGTTTTGCTCGCTTGGGTTATAGAATATATAATCCTTTGTTTCCTTAGGATATCTAATAAAAATACACCTTTTGGTTCTTGCCTCTAACTTATCAGCACTTATCTTTTTAACATGTGCAGAACACCCCCATATCCCATATGATTTAATGAGGGTTTTCTGTCTGTCCATATCTCATATGGAGTAGATGGTACTGATTTAGTTGGGACACGATTTAAGACATAAATTGTCGTTTCTAGGGCATATCCCCATAGAAACAAAGGTACTTCTGCGAAACTCATCATAGACCGGACCATGTCCAACAAAGTTCTGTTTCTACGTTTTGAAACACCATTCAATTCTGGTGTTACAGGTAGGGTCTATTGAGAGATGATTCCTTTTTCCTTTAAGTAATCCCTAAACTCATCCGAGAGATACTCTCCACCTCTATCAGAGCAAAAAGTATTTATTATTTTATTTAACTGATTTTCTACTTCATTCTTGAACTCTTTGAACTTTTTGAAGGTCTCAGACTTACGTTGCAAAAGGTACAAATATCCGTACCTTGAATGGTCATTCGTAAAAGTCACGAAGTATATCAGCCCTCCTCTTGCGGGATGAGAAATGGGACCGCATATATCACTATGTATAATCTCCATTAAATCTTGGGATCTTCCACTCTTGCCCTTGAAGGGAATTTTGGTCATTTTACCTTGAAGACATAGTTCACAAGTTGGAAAAGGTTCCACTTTGATAGAATCCAATGGACCTTCTTTTACCAATCTTGTAATCCTATCTAGGTTAATATGGCCTAATCGAAGATGCCATATATGCGTGAGATTGCCCGTATTCCTTGCCCTTTTGAGGTTTGGAATATTCTGAATAGGAATATCCTCAATGTTGCTTGCATTTTCTAAAGCATTACTATAAATAATCCGTCAACTAATGTACCTTCTGTAATTAAGGAATTTCTTTGTTCGATAAAAAACACTACATTTATCAAAAGTTGTTGAATAACCATCAATCAAAAGTTTAGAAAACTGAAATCAAATTCCTTCTAATAGAAGGTACATAAACACAATTATTTAAACGTAAATATCCTTCTGAAAATGCTAGTAGTGATCACCTATAGCTTGGACTGCAACCGTTGCATCCGTTCCAACCTGTAGGTAGAGTTCGCCCTTAGTCAACCTTCTGTATCTCCTGAACTCATAGAGAGGTCTTGGTTGACTTCTTGAAAGTTTTTTTGTTCTTGACTTTAGAAATATTTTTCTTAGAACCTTGGCCTTTACCCTTTGTATTTTTTCTTTGCCTTTCGGTTTGGGAGCTGAAACTACATTAGCTTCAACTAAGAAAGAGGATTTTTTATTCTTTTTCTGAAGATCCTCAGTTGATTGAAGTTGATTCAGCAATTCTGTCAACGTCATTGACAGTTTGTTCATATGGTAATTCATGATAAAGTCATTGAATGATGGTGGTAGGGATGCTAACACCATGTCGACTTGCGACTCAGCATCTAACATGGCTCCTAAAACTTCGAGCTCATTTAGATAGCCCATCATCTTCAACATGTGATCTCTAACTGGGGTTCCTTCCACCATTTTTGTGGAAACAAGGCCCTTAATTGCTATTTGTCTGGCATTGCGATTTTTTTGTCCAAACATCTCCCTAAGATTGTGCATAGTATCCATGGATGAAATCATTTTGACATGTTGTTGCAACACGTTCGACATCGTTCCAAGGATATAGCACTTAGCCATTTGGTCATCTTCATGCCATTTTGTGGTTGTCCCTGACATCCTGGGGAGCATCGGGACCAGGCAACTAAGGTACCTCAGTAGTCAAGACCCAATGAACTTTCGTTGTTGTGAGCACTAGAGTGAAGTTCCTCTTCCAGTCCACATAATTTGGACCAGTAAGTTTGTTGTCCTCAAGAATCCTAGCTAATGGATTGAAGAATGCCCTATCTAATGCAAAGGAAAGGAGGCATAAAATTAGCAAGACTAACCGTTTTAGAATTATCATGACATGTAACCATTAGATCTGAGTTTTTAATATGTAATGGTACTGCCCATTGTTTGTCACATTTATGTTTCCCTCAAACACATAAATCAAGAGAAATAACATGATTTCTCCAATGGGCATCGGATGCTCATTAACAACAACTTTGTTAAGTACGAGTGGATTCATCTAATCCATCATATTATTAATATGATATCCGATTTGATTTTGGCCTCCAAGCATCGCAATGTATCTATCCTTTGGGCATCAACACTCTTTGCTTGGTTAAGTTAACATCCATTGCCTCAGAACCATTTTACAAAACATACTAGCTTCTGCTTTGGTATATGACTAATGTATTTTGCAAATATCCCTTATCCTTATTGGAATCTATTAGTTACTCTAGATAGAAAATCAAGATCGGCTTCTGCTTTGGCATATGATCGTCTTGTTCTCTAAACTAACCACGGAGATTAATCCTTTCGATTTAAATCCCCATTTACAACTTATTATTTTATAAAGAGGGTTTATTTTAAGTGGGAAAAACTTATTCCTATGCATGCATCTAAAACAAACCATCCAATGGAAATACATACATAAGGAAAGGAAAATGCAATCATCCATCACACATCCAAACCACAGAAAAGTAAACCAATCACATCCATAAGCGTAATTTTTTGGCATCTTGGATTTATAGGGATTCTCCCACTAACATTTTTTATAATTATCTAACCATTTTAGAGTTAGTTAATCCCCATAATTCCATATTACCAAAATTATGGGTGAAATTTGGGCAACTATTAGCTATTCACAATAGGAAAAATCCGCCAACCTCAAGGCAAGTTTTCAAAGGTATTAGTACTGATATATACTTCATCATATGAAGTATCTTAGATCATTAGAAATCATGAAGAATGCGTCCACCCTCCATTGAATCAAGGTTCGCCATCATCTATAGCCTTTTTGAAGCATCACCATGTCCAAGTCCTTCTTTGATTCTTCGATTGACCACCTCAAGAGCGATTTTCTTTCTTCATTACTTCTGATGTAATATGAAAATAAACTACCCTAGTGTCCTACACTAGCCTATATAACATGTACATCAAAAGAAATTTTCCATAGGAAGCCAGTTGTCCGCACAACTGCCCAGAGGGAGTACTTACACTAATAAAACCTTTAATTATTACATTGCGGAATTTTAATTGCTATATTACAGCAGTATAAAACCATAAAAATAAATAACAAACATCCACAAATATTATCCATATGAATCTCATGCATGGATAGAGGTCGAGTAATCATTTTTGCCCAATTTTCACCAATAGAGATCAACTATTGCTGAAATTAAATCAAATAATTTTTAATTCGATCATGAAAACTACTGACATCTAAAGAAACTTAATATAATCATTCCTTATGATGTCATAAGTCACCACAAAACATTTCGTGTAAAAACGAAATTGTTTGAGCGAGTAAAGCTCAAAATAGTGGTTTTCGGAAATCCTTTCAGAATAGTATAATTTCCGAATATTTTAAGTGGGAGAAAAATATTCGGACTACCATATTAGCTACTGATTATGATTAGAATACACCCAAATAATGTTTGAAAAATTTAATCTTGGGCTATAATTTTTCTCACAACTTTGGGGCCATTCTAAAATTAAACATGTAATTCCCGAAATAAAAATCAGCAACAGAGTGCATTTTTGCCCTAACTTGTAAAAATCATATCTCCCAATCCGCTCATCGGATTTTGACGATTCTTGATGCGTTGGATTCGTATTCAAGTCTACGTTTTAACCGTCAAGGTTGATCAGATCAGAAAATACAATGAGTAGATCGAAATTACAGATCTTTACACAATAGTCCATATGTTGATTAATTAACACTAAAGACTAACAACCTCGGATAGCCGGGATAGAACGTCCGGACTCACAGTGGATATACTGCATGATCTATCTTTGGTTAATTTAATCCCTTAATCTGAGCCCTAGTTGCTCTGATACCACTTGAAGGAAGGTTATCCCCTTCCGACAAGATCATTATGCGCAGCGGAACAAAAATTGCATAGAACTTTAAAATTATTCTTTTCGATCTTGCTTCTGCCCAAGATCCTAGAGTCTTGATTAGTTAATTATGTTAATCAAACATAAATAAATACCTCTTTGAAGAAGAAATCAAGGAATCACGCTGCTTGACTTACTCCTCGAACGGTTGCGATCGTTCTAAACGCCACGAACCCCTCAAGTTGAACTGATGGATTCTTTTTCTTTGCTTAGAATATTGTGGATGTGAATAGCTCTTATTCACCTATTTAAGGTCTGCTCTAATTAGTACCTTTGTTGTAGAGAATAGGGAAATTGATTTGAAGCCTTTCTCATTGAAACTATTTCAATTGGAAGAGAGATACAGAGAGAGGGAGAGAGAGATGGAAAACTATTTTCCAAAGGGGGAAGCAAGGGAGAACGAATTTTTGAGTATTCCAGACTTGAAATTTTGTTCTCCCCTCTCTCTTTTATACAAAGTAGAATTTTAGTTTGATAAATCCTTGTTTCTTTCTCCCAATTCCAATCCAATTGTGAAACCAACTTGAATTGAGACTCCTCGAGTGAATGGGACTCTCCCAAACCTCCAAGGCTATGTGGGGAGACTAAAAATACATGGGAGAAAGTGTATGGAGGCCTATCTCCAGCCCTTGTGGCCTTATCTCATAAGAGTTGGTGTTGGAAACAAATTGCTTGCTTTGTAGATCCTACAATTTAGCAATTCTTATCCAACAAGGAGTTTGAGTGCAACTCAAAGTCTTTGAGAAATTATGACTCTTTTTCCCAGCTCTCCAATTGATTTAGGAGTGTTGTGGGCCCCACAAACGTTATCCAAATGTGTAGTCCTATCCCAATTCGTAATTCTGTTCTAATTCAGCAACTTTTGGAAAACCGGTTTGGCAATAACTATCATCATTTGGATTACACATTATTATGCTAATTATTAATCAAATTAATAATACATAATAATGTATAATAATTAAATAAATAAATAATTAATTAATTAATAATTTAATCAATTAGTAACTCACATCTAATGGGAGTTATTTCGGCTCCAATTTGTCTTTAAAAAATTCTCTTACTATCTCTTATTACTTTCCTAACAAAGACATGTGTGTGTATATATATATATATATATATATATATATATATATTTAATTAATGTCCACATTAATCTAACGGATCATATCCGTCCATGCAATTACATAAAATGCGAAACCCTGATCCGTTTGGATGTTACCGGGTCATTTGAGTTATGAGTGGGATCGTCGCAGAGATCCGTTCAATCCTGCAAAACCCTATGGTGGGCCCCACTGCGATCTCGCACAGTAGTTACACTACACTCGCATTAGGTCAGTGGCCTCCATCGAGACGTAACCCTGAAAATGACTGTCAGATCATCTTACCCCTAATCACATCATGTATGAGCAAGTCCTTTCTTCGTAACCACATCTACTGAGTTGAGTCATACGGGAGGTGGACACAATTTACCCCCTTGGCCCACTCTTGGTATACCATTTTCATCAAGCGGTGTTAGGCACCCAAATGCATTTGTAAAATCCTTTGAAAATAATTCAATGTTTCATAAAACTTTTTGATAAACATTTTATCAAATCTACCTGGCAAGACTATTTAATAGGCCTACCACTTTGACAAAATTGTAGATGTCAATTCATAAATTTTAAGGTGAAGAATCCCTTGTTGAGTATCACTATTGGTCTCGAGGGTTTGCTCTAGGATATAGCTCTATCCGAATGTGACTCTAAAATAGAATCACTATAAGATAGACTAAGACCCTAGAAAGGGCAGACAGACCAGTAAGATCCCTCAGGTCTAAGGACATGTGAAGGGTCCTGTCTGGAAGAACAACTTTATATTTTCTTGTCCACAAGTTGTTCTTTATTTGATCCAGTTCCGTTACGCGATCCAATCGTCGCACCCACTCTTCTTGCTTAGGGTCCACTACGCAGATGTAAGCCCAAGGGTGCACATGGGTTCAATCATTCACCTTACCTTCTTATTTTGATGCTAGCAAACACATTGATTAGTATTGACAGACTAATGTGTGGCTTTGAGATGTTGTGTTGTATACAGAACTTTCATGTCATAATCGCCATTACACAACTCTTCACAACACATGACTTGTGGATCAAGGATCAAAGGAACCAATAGCTTGCACCTACAGTGAAGACATCCTCATTTGAAGATGTTCAAGTAAAGAAGCTCATCATGAAGAAGATCCCACAAGTTTCCTAAGCAAGTGTCAAGAAGAAGCTTGGAGTTGAACAAGTCATTGGTGACACCTCATGCACCTCACAACATGCAGTGAAGATTGGAGGATGTCACAAGAGCCAAGACAAGGTCAAGATGTTCACCCAAGCCGAATAAGTCCAAGAAAGTGCAAAGGAGCCAAGACATTCCAAGAAGACTCAAGGTTCTTATTTTTAGAATGTATTTGGAGTCCTCTTGATTTTATATAAAATGCACTTTCAAAAGATTTTCAAAATAGTTTTTATACTTAACATTTTACATCTTTGAAAACCATGAACACACCCAAAAATGTGTTTGAAAAGCTTGGACTAAAGCCCAAAGACCATAGCCCAAAAGCCCCTGTATTTTACAGTTAAAATGAAATTTCACTCTGGGCCGGTCGACCTAGCTAGGCTAAGCGATCACGGGATGGAACCTGGAAATCCAGGTCATCACGAATTCTATCGGGCTGGTCGACCGGGGCAAGCCGGGCGACCGCAGATACGTTTCTGTTTCAAACAGAAACAATCCAGTATGGTGTGGGCGGTCGACCTCCGTGGGTCCGGTCGACCACAATAGTGTTTTGAGCGAAAATTTAATTCAAACAGTAAGCCCTCACCGTGCGACCGCCATTGGGCCGGTTGACCACGCCGGAATGAATTTTGAATTTCAAAAGAAGAGCCCGATAAGGGCGGGCGACCGCCGTGCCTCGGTTGACCGCCGCTACTGGGAAATAGATCCGTTGGGGCTTTCGCAGGTTGACTTTTTCAACCCTGTAAATTACAATTTTACCTCCAAACGGTCATATTTCCTTGTGGGCTATATATACACTATCAAAAACATTTCTACACATCCTTTTTTGAAGATCAAATCCCATCTTCGTGAATCTAAACTTTTATATGAAAGGTTAAACCTCTTTGAACTTGATTTTTACTTTCTATCAAGAGGATCTCCTTGGACTTTACATTTGTACATATTCTTTGGAAAGTTTGTGAGCTTACAACTTTGTAATCCACCTATCAAGAGGCATTGAGAGTTTCTTTCTTTTTATTTCTTCATTCTATGTTTGAGGGTCTCCAATTTGGCCCGAAAAGAAAGGTAAATCAAGTGTACGAGGAAGGTGTCCTCGGAAAGGCTTCGTGCAGAAAAGGGTGTGATCCCTTTGAAGAAAGAGTTGGTGTAAGGCTTTGAGATTCGCCCTTTGAAGAATCTTAGTGGTTAGTGAAGAATCCCAAGGAGGAAAACTTGAAAGATTGGAGTAGGTCAAGTTGTGACCGAACCACTATAAATCTTTTCCCTTGTGGATGCTTTCTTCTTCTCCTTCTCATTTGCACATTGTGGTGATTGGTAATCTCTAACCCAACATGTATCTATGTTTTAATTAAACAAGGGTTAGTGAATGCATGCTTAAAGTAACATCCAAACCCTAACTCTTAATATCTTTATTAATTGATCAGGGTTAAACATGTTAAGGCTTAGTTGGTAAATTGATTTTAGTAATCCAATTAATTAAGCCCCAAATTTTTAATTAGCCAATTTCACCCCCCCTCTTGGATTGTCACCTTGTATTTCACTTGGTATCAAAGCTAAGGCTCTTAAAGAGATTTTTAAATTGAAAATCTACAAGACATAAAGATCCGTGACAATCCAATGGATTTGGAGCTAGGCCAATCCGCTATAATTTCTCCATTTTTTTATGGAACAAATTTTAGAGGTTGGAAAATTAGAATGCTTGCCTATCTCAAATCCATAGACTTTGATATCTTAGATGTCATTGAAAAGAGATTTTTTATTCCAAGGAAATGCGCTAAAAATGATGCAAAATTATTTTTGTTAAATTCAGAAGCTATTATTATAATATGTTGCGGACTATGTCCCAATGCTTTTGAGAAAATTTCATCATGTTCCAATGCAAAAGATATTTGGACTAATCTTGAAAACTTTTATGAGAAAAATGATAGTCTCTTTTTAAATGATAAAAATACTATTTTTGAATAAAAAGTGAATCAACAAAAATCTTTTGCAAATGAAAATTCTTTCAAACATTCAATTTTAGATTTGGAAAAATAAATTGAAAATTTGAAATCGGAAGTTAATGATTGTTTGAAAAGAAATGAAAAATTAAGTCATTTGAGCAAAATTGATGACTTAATTAAACAATGCAATATCCTTGGAAAATAGAAAGAAAGCCTTGAAACCACAAACAAGAATTTAAATGAAGAACATAAACTTGTTTGCGAGAATGAAGAAAAACTAAAAGCTAATTTTTCTCAACAAACAAATTGCTTTGAAAGTCAATTGAATGAGATAAAATTAGTTAATAAAGAACTCTCTATGAAGAACCAAAGAATACAAGAGGAAAAGGACAAACATGTTTGTCATCATATGTATTCTTGTGGTTCTAGCTGCTCTTCATCTACCCACACTTATTCACATTCATATTGTGGTAGATTAGGGCATCACATATCTAGGTGTAGGCTTAGATTTGTGAAATCAAGCAAGTTTGTGTGGATAGGAAAAGATACACTCCCACACACAAACTTGATTGGAACCAAATAGATTTGGGTTCCAAAATCCCCCACTCAACTCATTATTTAAAATTATTAATATATGGGGTTGTGCTTCAATTGCTATATCATAGGAATTCTATCTAGATACTATTTCAATAGTGCATTCATTGTATCTAGATCATTCGTGCTTTAATGACATATCATTTTATAATCAAGCATTGATACATATCATTAGTCATGTTAATAGAATGTATCCTTGCTTATTGAGTTTCATGATCATATCATATATCTTATAGTCTATATAGAAAACAAGAAAATACATTTCTAGACTATGCTTGTACTTTATTGAAAATCTTTTAGAAAAATCCATCTAAGTACAAAAACACACATATATGCACTTAGCATCCACAACTAGAAGAGCTAACATGTCAAACATTGCTAGATATAGATCAACATGTATCATATTGTGTATCTAGCAAAATTCATCTAGTGCATCCAAAAAGAACTTCATTGAAAACATATGTCCATTCATCCGTTTGATCTTAAATGATAGAAAAATAGAAATGAATTTTTAGGAGTCCTCACATAGCCTAGGGATCGAGTTTACATGTTCATTAGAATCCCATGAATGCGAGAAAAATAGGAGAAAATCGATTTGTCCGCAAAATCCCTTGAAAAATATCAAGAAATTGAAAACAGGGGTGTGGCGGTCGACCGAGCATCGGAGGGCGACCGCGGAAGGCAATCTGGACAAAAATGAAAAATGGATAGTAGCGTCGCGGCGGATGGTCGTGAGTGAAAAAAAAAACGGACAGTAGCGTCACGGCAGGCGACCGCGATAGCCCGATCGACCGTGACGATCGAATACTGCTTTTAAAAGGGCTTCCGCCGTTTCATATTTTACTCCCACCATTTATTGTCTTCTCCTAGGGTTTTCTTCCCCCTTACTCCCAAGCTATTTTCGATTGGAGATCATCAAGTTCAAGGAATTCTAGTGAGGTTTGATCCACTTCCCTTCTTCTATTTCTCATTCTCTCGTCTTTCCTTTTCATTTCGTATTTCCTTTTATTTTTCCACTCCATTCCTTCTTCTCTTGGTTGTCTCTCATCGTACCTATCTCTAGTCTACACATATTTCATCTTCTTCATTCATCGTTCATCATTCCTCTCTTTTTTGTTTTTCCTCTGATTTTTCTTGTGTTTTTCTCATCCCTCTCAAAACCCTAGTCTGTAAAAATGTCGACATCAAGGAAAACCATCGCACAAAAGAGCAAAAAGGCGCGACCCGAACCGGAAGAAGAACAAGTATTCCCCACCGAACGCTTCTTCAACAAAAGAGCAATGGACCGGTATGAAGAATATTCAAAGCGGGTTCTCATTTCTAGAAAAAGGGTAATGTTTAGAGACTTCAAAAAATTCCAACTCAGGCCGCTCTTCGCTCATCATGGTTGGAAATTCTTTCTTGAATATAACGCTATAATCTATCCTGAATTGATCAAATATTTTTATGCTAATCTTGAGATTTCTCAAAACGGTGTTGTGATGAACACATACCTCAAAAAGGCGGTTGGGCTAAGTTTACCTGATTTTTGTAGAATCATTGAGGTACACAATGATGGTCAAAGAATTTTCTTCTGGAATAAGAATGAGATTGACATCACTTCGACATGACAAATGTTTATAGAACCTTAGGAACTGTACCTCCTCAAAGGGAAAGATTAAATATAGTTGCCAGCTCCATGAATAACATTGCTAGATTGATTCACAAAATAGTCGCCTACAATAACACACACAGGCTGGAAATTTTGATGCCGTGAAGCCTTTTGAAGCCTTAGTGATCCGCTGCATTATGCAGAAGATTAAACTGAATTTGAGATATATTATTTTTGGGTATATGGATGAGGCCGTTAAGAGAGGACACGGAGGACTACATTTTGGGATACTTGTTACTAAGCTTGTAAGATATTGGAAAATTGATATATCAAATGAGCCATACAAAAACCCTGATCCCATGCTCAACCAAACCACCATTACGCTTATGAAGATTTCCATACCTGGGCAAGAAGGTCCTAGTGCAGTTTCACGAGATGAGGTTGATGATGCGGCAGATGAAGCCAAACGAGTGGCTCAGGTGCAGCAGGAGAGGAGAGCACATGAGAGATCACAACATCAGGCTCCTACCGCTGGCTCATATAAGGATTTCGCCAGAGATATCTCATCCTTGAGGTCTGGATTAGATACCGTCTCGAGTAGAATGGAGACTCTCACGACTGGTTTCGATACACTATCTACTGCTTTACGACTGTAGAGAGTCAGAGAGCCTCTGATCATGAGAGACTTATGCAGCTTATGGCGAGGCAGCATAGGGAGATGATGCAAGGCTATCAGAGGAGTCCGTCCACCAGATACTACTCCTCCCGGTCTCCACCCTGTGAGCATCATCCTCCTCCTCCTCAGGATTGACAGATAGCCAGTACCTTCTCAGCAGCAGTTGCAGTTGATTACATCTTTTAACTGCGTGATCATCTTTTTGATTTCATCTTCACCTAGTTTGGGTTTTTGGAAAATGTATTTTTATTTTCTTCATGGATGATGGTTATGCCCGATGTGGGCTTTTATTTTGGGTTGTACATGCCCAGTATGGGCTTTATGACTATGTGGATGTTGCCTTAGATGGGCTTGATATTATGGATGTATAGAATATCTACCCGGAAAGGGGCTTTTTATGGATTACTTTTATTATTATTTTGGTTCATGATGTGAAGAGGGTGTGTCTCTTCCATCATTCATTCATGTATATGGGATCTATTCCTGACTCATCTTTATATATACATGCGTTCTTTTGGTTGCCATGGATATGCTCTCCTGTGATTGTTTATTATACTATAGTTGTTTCAACTTTATAATCCTATGTCTAATAATCATCCATTCTAATTCAAAGTGTACTTCTCATTTGAATGGAGCAAAAATTGAAATGGGTAAGGTGATTAAAAATCATGTGCTTATATGCTAGAGTTAATTACATTTAGATTAATTGCACATAATCAGGGGGAGCTTGTCACTTATAAATGTATAATCTTTTAGGGTCAAACAAACTTAAACTCAAAAGTTATGTTATAGTTCTGAGCATCTTCAGGCTCAGGAAGAGACTTCTCTGCCCTATAACAAGAAATCCCCATCAAATTGCAACTTGTAAACTTAAATGATTAAGTCATAGATTTGAGCATATCTTTGTTCAAGTAGATACTTATCTGCCTTCAAAAGTTGTAAATAAAGCCCAGTGTTCAAATCATTCACATTGCATCATTGTATCTTGACATGCCCTCCAACACAAGTTTCACCTAGGGCCTATGACAAATTTATAGGGGGAGAACTCAATGGTTATATATTCATGATTATATAGATTAATGTGATGTGCTCACATCGTTTATTGCCCCTATTATTGTGCTTAACTTTCAAATCATTTGATCAAAAAAAAAAAGGCTTATCATGCACTTCACTTTTGTTTTTCTTGATAAGCATCATTTTAGAGCTTAAATGTATTATCATGTACCAGGCACATAGCTTAGCAAAGCTATTATTCATCTTGACACCCCACTTGCATTTTCACTTGCTGATTCCTACCTTTTTGCTGTTGCCAAAAGGGGTAGAATTTCGAGAATTGATTAGGTAGTTCAATTGTATATGCACCATATGTTTTACAGTTATTAATTATACTAGTGCATATAGTGAGGGGGAGCTATGCTTTAATATGTATATCATATCATGCTTATTCATCTATTGGTTGATATCTCTTTCCTCCTTAATCAATTTGTATGCCATCATAAAAAAGGGGGAGAATGTAAGCCCAAGGGTGCACATGGGTTCAATCATTCACCTTACCTTCTTGTTTTGATGCTAGCAAACACAAATTGATTAGCATTGACAGACTGATGTGTTGCTTTGAGATGTTGTGTTGTATACAAAACTTTCATGTCATAATCGCTATTACAAAACTCTTCACAACAAATGACTTGTGGATCAAGGATGAAATGAACCACGAGCTTGCACCTACAGTGAAGACATCCTCATTTGAAGATGTTCAAGTAAAGAAGCTCATCATGAAGAAGATCCTACAAGTTTCCTATGCAAGTGTCAAGAAGAAGCCTGGAGTTGAACAAGTCATTGGTGACACCTCATGCACCTCACAACATGCAGTGAAGATTGGAGGATGTCACAAGAGCCAAGACAAAGTCAAGTTGTTCACCCAAGCCGAAGAAGTCCAAGAAAATGCAAAGGAGCCAAGACATTCCAAGAAGACTCAAGGTTCTTATTTTTAGAATGTATTTGGAGTCATTTTGATTTTATATAAAATGCACTTCCAAAAGGTTTTTAAAATGGTTTTTATACTTAACATTTTACATCTTTGAAAACCATCAACACACCCAAAAATGTGTTTGAAAAGCTTGGACAAAAGCCTAAAGACCATAGCCCAGAAGCCTCCGTATTTTAAAGTTAAAATGAAATTTCACTCAGGGCCGGTAATCGGGCTAGGCCGGGCGACCGCAGGATGGAACCTGGAAATCTAGGCCATCTCGGATTCTATCAGGCCGGTCGACCGGGGCAAGCCGGGCGACCGCGGATACGTTCTGTTTCAAACAGAAACAATCCAGTATGGTGTGGGCGGTTCACCTCCATCGGTCCGGTTGACCGCAATAGTGTTTTGAGCGAAAATTTAGTTCAAACAGTAAGCCCTCGCCGGGCGACCGCCATTGGGCCGGTTGACCGCGCCGGTATGGATTTTAAATTTCAAAAGAAGAGCCCGATAAGGGCGGACGACCGCCGTGCCTCGGTCGACCGCCGCGACTGGGAAATAGTGGGGCTTTCGCAGGTTGTTGGGGCTTTCTCAGGTTGACTTTTTCAACCCTGTAAATTACAGTTTTACCCCCAAACGGTCATATTTTCTTGTGGGCTATATATACACTATAAAAAACCTTTCTACACATCCTTTTTTGAAGATCAAATCCCATCTTCTTGAATCTAAACTTTTATATGAAAGGTTAAACCTCTTTGAACTTGATTTTTACTTTCTATCAAGAGGATCTCCTTAGGCTTTACATTTGTACATATTCTTTGGAAAGTTTGTGAGTTTACAACTTTGTAATCCGCCTATCAAGAGGCATTGAGATTTTCTTTCTTTTTATTTCTTCATTCTATGTTTGAGGGTCTCCGATTTAGCCCGGAAAGAAAGGTAAATCAAGTGTACGAGGAAGGTGTCCTCGGAAAGGCTTCGTGCAGAAAAGGGTGTGATCCCTTTGAAGAAGGAATTGGTGTAAGGCTTTGAGATTCGCCCTTTGAAGAATCTTAGTGGTTAGTGAAGAATCCCAAGGAGGAAAACTTGGAAGAGTGGAATAGGTCAAGTTGTGATCGAACTACTATAAATCTTTTCCCTTGTGGATGCTTTCTTCTTCTCCTTCTCACTTGCACATTGTGGTGATTGGTAATCTCTAACCTAACATGTATCTATGTTTTAATTAAACAAGGGTTAGTGAATGCATGCTTAAAGTAACATCCAAACCCTAACTCTTAATATCTTTATTAATTGATCAAGTGTTAAACATGTTAAGGCTTAATTGGTAAATTGATTTTAGTAATCCAATTAATTAAGCCCCAAATTTTTAATTAGCCTATTCACCCCCCCTCTTGGATTGTAACCTTGTATTTCAACAGATGACCGTGATAAGTCACCTCATGACACGTGCATGTAGGCAAGACTGATCCTAGTTGTATATAGAAAGAGATGTCCAGTCTCTTTCCCAACTAGGAACTATTAAGGCTTGCATAGAACCGAGATGTCATATCTCCTTGCTCCCTTAGATCTGTGAATCCTTTGAGCATGACATTTCTACTATGCTACCTAAGGACGAACATGTGTCAATAAACAAGCACATCACACACATTCATTATTATAATTACCCATTCATGTCATGAAATAAACCTTTATTAATTTATAAATGTCATTCTGCTGGCTTTTCAGAGCATATAGTCTAACAATATTATCATCACTGGAAATGACTCTCCTTCCATTGAGCGTCTTAAGACTTACCTACATGGCAAATTTCATATCAAGGATCTTGGTTCACTCAAGTATTTCTTGGGTATTGAAGTGGCACGATCTACTAAAGGCTTAAACTTATCAGAACGCAAGTATGCTTTAGAAATACTTGATGAAATGGGCTACTTGGTGCTCGCACAACTGATTTTCCAATGGAGCAAAATTTAAAGTTGATTGACCGTGATGGTGAACTTTTGGACGATCCCTCCTCTTATCGGCATCTCATTGGTCGCTTGATCTACCTCACCATCACAAGACCGGACATTGATTTTAGTGTCCATATTCTTAGCCAGTTCATGCTTGCACCTCGAAACCACACCTTGATGCGGCCATTCGTCTTCTTCGAAATTTGAAAGGAAGCCCAGGACAAGGAATTTTACTTTCTTCATCCACTGCGCTTCACTTAACTGCCTATTGTGACTCGGACTGGGCTCGTTGTCCCATGA
This sequence comes from Tasmannia lanceolata, assembly GCF_043159265.1. Classification (NCBI taxonomy): domain Eukaryota; kingdom Viridiplantae; phylum Streptophyta; class Magnoliopsida; order Canellales; family Winteraceae; genus Tasmannia; species Tasmannia lanceolata. The sequence goes on along the minus strand of NW_027518684.1, from coordinate 25,400,655 downwards.
CTCGCCAGTCCATGACAGGTTATTGTACTTTTTTGGGCAACTCACCAATTTCTTGGAAAACAAAGAAGCATAATACAGTGTCAAACTCATCAGCCGAAGCAGAGTATCGAGCCATGGCTATGGCTGCCTATGAGATGCACTGGTTAAAATATTTGTTAACTGATCTCGGCATCTCTCATCCACAGCCCATGACTCTCTTTTGTGACAATCAAGCTGCTCTTCATATTGTTACAAATCCACTTTTCCATGAGCGGACAAAGCACGTAGAAATTGATTGTCATATAGTTCGAGAAAAAATCCAATCAGGATTACTACGGCCTTCACACATATCATCTGCCAACCAGCTTATAGACTATGAAGCACGAGTACGGGTACGGGGTGCGGGTACGACACGACACGGGTACGTGGGTATGTGATTTGCCAAAAAAACCGGGTGCGGGTACGTTCGGGTACGCCGAATATAATAATATATTTTAATATTTTATATATATTTATAAAAAATTGTAGAGCAATCAAATAACAATAACATCACCAAAATGGAAAATTCTAATATTACTCTTCATTTCATAAGTGATTAAGTTCCATATTTCATAATATGAGGCATCAATACATCATTCATTAGAAAAAAAAGTCTGTCACCAGTGTGTTGACCAATGTGTTGACCAGTGCCTAACAAGATGAATAATTTTTAGAGACCAAATTATGAGATTTTTTTTACCGGACTTTTGGGATTTAATAATGTTTGGACAAAATAGATTTTATGAATTTTTAAAATTTGAAAAATACCCTACCGTTTGGAAGTTAAGAAAGTTAAAATTTTGACCCGACCATTTTTCTTTGAATTTTGTACTAGAACTGGAGAGTTGACTTTTTTTCCTTTTAGATTTGGGTGTTGAAACTATTTTTAATAAATCCAAAAGGGGGGTATTCCGTTATTTACATGTAAATCTTAAGTAAATGGACAAGAGAAAGTAGAGAGAAGTACAGGAGAGGAAAGAGAAGCAGCAGGAAGAAGCAGGACGTGTCGGGTACGCGTGGTGCGCACCCAACACGCACCCAACCACCAAAACTAGTTTTTTTTTTTTTAAAAAAAAAATGGGGTACGTACCCCGGACGTACTCGGGGCGTACCCAGACGTACCCGCACCCCATACGTGTCGGGTGCGGGAGCCCCGGGAGAGTACCCGTGTGATATCACAAAGCCTTTGGGGAGAAATGCTTTTCGTTCTATTATCATCTAGTTGGGCGTGTTGAATCTTCACGCTCCAACTTTAGGGGGAGTATTGGAAATACTGGGCAAATATAAGCTGCAATCAAGGGATTGCCTTAATTGTTGTAAATCTGTAATAGTAATTGTGAGCTGTAAATTATCTTGCAATCAAGGGATTGTGATAGCTTTCATTGTTGTAGGTAATCTTGTAAGTATCCCTTCAATCAAGGGATCATGATTACCTCCACACTAGTATCAATATCATACTCTCGTAATGAAAAAGTCATTTGTTTGGGCTCTAAAATTTTTAACAATAGCCCATTACAATATAAGATGACCAAGCTACCCCTAATGAAACTTAAATGCCCAAACCTCCTATAGTGAGTAAAAATACTAAAATGACCTCACAAAGAAAAATGACAACATATATAACAAGAGGTCTCTCACAGAAGGTAAAAACTACAACTAGCACTATCTAAGCTAATACAGTCACATGATGAGCTGATGTACTTGGGGATGCTCTACATCAAACTCCCATTCTTGAGAAGAACTCAGCCTCGAGTTCGCATCAACTCTAGCTGACCATGTCCTCCTAGATCAAATATGAAGATGATCCACTCTCGCATCAAGAGTTGTAAGCATTCTAATTCACTGTGCCGGATGCATCTCATTAGGAATGGATCATCCTTGCAATTGTGAAAGTCTAGAGTGGTAGTAGTCCACATCAAAACAAGCATTTGCCTAAAGTGGTAGTGGTATAGTATAGTCTGCACTGCCAACTAGTTGTAATCTCATCAAATATCTCATTTATGTCGGGTGTAGCGGCTATAGGCAGCACCATCTCTACATGAATAATACCTGGTATAGTATAGTCTGCCCTGCCAACTAGTTGTAATATCATCAAATATCTCATTTATGTCGGGTGTAGCAGCTATAGGCAGCACCATCTCTACATGAATAATACCTGCCACAGCTCCCTCTGCAACTGTGGCAAAGGTAATGTTATTTGTGGCATCTGAAAGTGTATGCTGCTCATCAGAATCATTGCTCGATATAATCTCTGGTTGGGTTAAAGGATCTAGCCCTGCATGCTCCGCAATAGGCTCACCGTCGCAGTCAGCTTCACTAGCATTAGGATTATCTGGCTCTTCACTAGCTTAAACAATATTGCTACTGTCAATCTTATCGCCATCGCAGTTAGGATCCAAAGTAGTGGTCTCAACAACCTCTCCTGACTGGTCATGTGGACCCTCAATGTCAGCCGCAATCTCTTCCTCCCCTTATTGATCACTAGCCTATGGGGGTGGAGAAGAAGATGCATCTGTTTGAGTCTGGAGTCTCTCCATCTGCATGGTGAGGGCATCAAGATCAACCTTTCATTTTTGGCGAGTATACCATTCTCTACGATGCTGGGCCAAAAACATTTTCCATTGGTCCTGACAGACTTTTTCCTCCTCACATCGTCTCTCATACTCTGTCGGGGCATAGATCCTCAATAAGTGGTCACGGACCTCCTCCCATCGGGGGAATGGGGGCCGTAACATCTTACGATGGCTGAAGCTATAGTATATCTGATAGGCATCAAGGGCGTTGACCCAAATTATGCACTCGACTTCAACATCACCATGGCAAAAAATGTGATGAAAAAATGGTGAATCCATAGATGTAAGTGTTAGCGCAACTCAGCTTATCGATAAATTAAGTGCAGGTGTTTCTCTCGCCTCATACTTGACTGCAGACAGTGGATTGAAACTCAGTCCACACTATGGCTGCTGCTAATAATGCTGCTGATGTATTCTATTCCTAAAATAATTTGCTGCTAGAATGAATTTTATAGAAATGATTTGGTTCTGAATCGATTTGCTGCTACATCACTTGAGTGTAGAAGATTGCTCCCGTTAATTACCTGAGTAAGCAAATTTCTTTCCCTGGGATACACTGTGAGCTAATCTTTCACAACGGCTATGGCAGCTCTGAAAGTGCTAGCGAAGCAGAGGCATGGAGTGGTGGTCAATTCGCAAAGACCAGCCCTGGTGCAAACTTAATAAGTGGTATGCAATATGACAGCAAGAATTTGCAGTTATCCGCTGAGTAAGATGTTTGATAAAGCAAGGAAAGACGTGACCCTGGAATGGTGGTCTGTGGGACTGGTCATCAAGTTTCAGAATTTCTGAACCGGAAAGGGAGGGGATGTTGATTGAGATTTGCCTCTCAATTGAAGTCAAACCTCTCTACTCTCTGGGTAACTTCTGATCATCCTTGAATTTAGCTTCCAACATGGAATTTTGCTGTGAATTGCAGCCCCCGAATAGTATAACCAGACTAGTGTTAATAACAGATTTCAATGGCCGAATGGAGTCCCAGTTGATTAGTGCTCAGTCCTTAAAAGGGCCCTCAATTGAGGTTTCTATGATCAGCAGACGCCTTCAATCCACCCACTTTTTTATGCAGGGTAAGTTGTGGAAGCATACAAATCATGAAATCGTAGTGATCCATGACCAACACTGGCTGAGGTTAAACAAGTAGTGAATGAAACAAGCCTAGGCTTTGGAAAGGTTTTGGAGTGACTGCCTCAAGAGCTACCATGAGTTAATATGTCAGAGGGGAGAAAAGTAACCACCAAAAAGTTCCTCAACATGTATAACTTTTGGAAAGTTTTCAAGCCTCATGAGTTCTTGGTTGGCCCAAGTTTAGAGATAATTCGGCGGCAAACTCCAAAGCACGTGATTACTTCATCCAAAACCTTGCTGAACTTGTATGATGTTGAAAATTTCTGTAACTTTGAACTGTCAAGGAGACTCTACTTTACTATTAGCCACGTTTGGATACCTCATGCTTTTGTATTTGGATACAAAATACATCAATCATCCTCATGCTCATGAATGATGTATGCGAGAGAGAGAGAGAGAAGAGGGGGGGGGGGGGGGTGTTGGTGCATCTTGCTTGCTGCTGCAGCAAGGTCGAGGAGCAAGCGAGGGTGAAGGTAATGCTACAAATATTGATTTCCAAATAATATCTTGCAGAACAGATTTGAAAATCAGATATTTTTTCACTGTTGTAGCTGATTTGGAAATCTAAGGATCTGATCAAGTTCCAAATGTCAACTGCAAATGTGAGAAATCCAAAATCCAAATTTAAATCTTGTGGGTATCCAAAACGTGGCCTTACTGATGTGTCCAGTTATAATAGGTCTCATTAATTCTCGACCTGGGTTGTTGAAGAACGATTAATCACTCTCCAGGCCTGAAGAAAGTTCTTTAGATTAATAAGTTCCAGAATTAAAGGAAAACATATGTTAAACGGAAGTGTTCAGGCTCAACACCATCCCTGCATCCAAAACTATGGAGTTATACGAAAATTCCATAAGCTACGCTTGGGATTTGGACTTGTATATTTCCTTCTAAAAACCGATGGAATGACCGAGTTGAAAATAAAGGATATAACGTCCCACTCTGTAGCCGAGCTATTGGATTTTATACACTGCCATATGCTGTAATTACTAAAGAAGTTGGTGAAACAACAAACTCCCGGTGAGGGCAGTTAACAGATGTTTGAGCCCAAGTATTGACAAAGGTAGTGAGTTGCTGATGCTGTAATTACTAAACAAGTTTGTCTACACTAGCAAGCTAGAGACTGCATTCAGATTTTGGGAATACCATTGACTTTGATATCAACGTCCCGAAAGTATTTCAAGAACACAACTTTGCACTTTGCAATCCAATTTTACTAGGCCCTGGTTTGCTATGTCAACACATAAGAAATTTGTAATTCTTGGGCCATAAATAAAGAAGTCTATTGGTTCCAATTTCAGGGCTCACTCAAGGAAATTGGGCATCACTCGGGCTGATTTTCAAACACCACATGGTCACATAGTGCTGTGTTATCTATGTTGAACCATTGGGTTACTTTGAAAACACAGTATGCTAGCCTTCTTAAGGAGTCCACCTTCAGATGGAATACTATACTCCAATCAAGAGGGATCCATGGTGTTGGATGGGTTATAATAATAGAAACTCTCTAATGAGTGGACTTCCAAATGGATCCACGATCAGCCTCACTTGGTTCCACTTACTAAACTTAGGAGCTTCAACTGAGATGAAGAACTCTCATGGAGCGTCTCCTCAAGAGGAAATTCAATACATGATTGATAATGGTTGATAACAAGCACATGAAATAAAAGTTATTGAGCAGAATTATGCTCAACTTCAGATGTTCGGTTCTTTCTAAGAGATTCAGCAAACAGCCAGTGTGCTCCACCAAACATTATGATTTAGTTCGGCTTGCGCATGCTTCAAAGTCAATGCCGAGCTCAATCCTTAAAGCATCAAGAATGCAAGATTCCAAATGGCATTCACAAGCATTTGGACAAGCACTCTGTAGCCGAATTTCAGGATCATCCTTATTATAAATCTGAGCAAGAATGAATGCTCATTTGCTTAGTGTGCTGTTTTGAACTAACCTCAGCATGCAACGGTTATATTGGATTTTAGAGACATTCATAAGCAGCCTTAAACATCATCAAAAACTTTCATGAGCAATTGAACATTCAATTGGACTCTGAGTGTCATTTTACTATGTTTGTAACCATCAGGTAGAGACGAACCAAATCCAGTTCAAGAATCAAGGGGTTCTTTTAAAATGAACAGCCACAGGCACATAAAAAGAATTTTAACAGGCACATAAAATTTAAAATGAACAGCCACCCAATTCAAATGCATTCAACTATAAGAATTTTAACAGGAGAGAAATAAATGCAGTGGAAATGTAACCTCAGCCTTCAACTCTACCTTACTCGTTCAACACATCTCTTACCCTCTAATTTCATATCACGAAATTCCATTTCAAGTGTAGACATCGTCCCAAGGTTTAGAAAACCTAGCTGCAGACCTTTATGAAGCTAAGCAATTTTCTATCACAAACAAACCAGATTTCAAAGAGGATGGACAGTAGGAAGCTAAGACTTTCAAGACCAGAGTCGCAGAACAAAAAAAAGTGAAAATTCAGAGGAAAACTCTTGAACAACACAGAAAATATTTCGATCTGCATAATATTGTGTTCCTAGATCTGTGAGCATCTTCCACCGCAGAAACAACTGATCTTGATATTGTCCCAGATTGATGGCTGTTTCTGAAATTCTTTGGAACTCTCGGTCAGAATTCCTGCTACTAGCAACAAACTTAGTTACGATCCATATCTAGAATATTTATTATCTGATTCATAAACTTTCCAGAATTTTTTCTAGATCTAATCTTATTCTCTTTTCCCCTCTACGACCTGCAGGCTCTGATACTAATTTGACGCAGAGCACAACTAGTGGTAGAGTTATTCGTCAAATTTTAGAGGCGCAGTAATTTTCAATTGCTAAAATTGGATCTATAAGTTTTTGGGGGGATTTTTTTTATAGGAGATAAGAAACTTGGCATACCACAAGCGAGGGGGTGCATGAGGTTGAATCAAGCTCGGAGTTGGTGAATTGAGAAGCTTGCATTTAACGAGCATAGATGAGAGAAATGGAAGAATAGCTACAATCAATAGCTTGCTAATTCCATATTATCACAAGAATAAAATGATAGATACAAGACAAGAGCCAATCTCTTTCTCTCCATGAGAAATATCTCTGCAATTTTCAAATCATCAAAAGCTGCAAAATGAAAAACAATAGGGCTTTTATCACCCAATTTCCTCAATCACCAACTCAACCTTTCTCACTGAAGGCGAGGAGTGGAGCCTCTAGGTGAACCATCTCAACCTTTCTTACTCAGAGACAAGGAGCAAAGCCTCTACGTAACCCAATCCAATCTTCTTAGTCAAACCAATTCCTTCCAACGTAGCGATGAGCTAGCAAAGTCAGTAGGACCATCAGAAGTCCAATCCCCTTCTGACCTCAAGGCGATCCAGCGAGGCCTCTGGGACCTTCGAAATACTAGTCTCTCCCTAACCTATGAGGTGAGCCAATGCCCAAGGGTTTTGCAATGGAAGAAGAATTTTAGCACCAATTGACTCCATGTATTCTCCAGCACAAAAGAGAGCTCTTAGCCTCGATATCTACTATTCACTCCAATCCTTCCAATCAGTTAGCCCATTCAATCTATTCCCTCCTCTCTTATAGAGAAAGACGGATTTCACAACACCCGACGGATTTCACAACACCCGAATATCTGCTTCTCAAATAGTGCAACCGAAGTTTACACTAGCCCAAGATCAACAACCAAAGTAGAAGAAGAACAATACCCAAAGAGATGTGCTTCAATATATGAAAGAAGAACACAACATACAAGACAAGAAAAAAAAAGAGAGAAGAAAGCTTCAATACATAGAGAAAATATGAGAAAGCTTCAAACACTAGCTTGCACACAAGAGCTTCAATGGAGGTCTAGGTAGATAGTGGAAAATCTCTACCGAAAGGAGTTAATAAGAATAGGCTTAGTCAATGGAAAGTAAAGAGAAAATGATGTAGGTAAGTGGTAGTGGGTATGGGAAAGTGGAGTCTTTAATGCTTAGGGAAGTGGTGGGTTTAGAGTTTCAAGTAGGATTTGAATTTTAAATAGGTGGGTAGTGGGAAAAGATGGACCAAACATGTGTGGCTCACACATGTGCAAGCTAGGCCAACAAAAGACCAAAATGCCCATGGACACAAAATATATATTTGTCCTCACTACATTTCTCAAAATAAAAATATATTTGTCCTCACTACATTTCTCAAAATAAAAATAAAATAAAAGCTACCCAAAAATATACTTTAAAATTTAACACTCCCCGTTAAAGTGAATTTTTATAAACAAGTCCAAGCTTACCCCTAAGTAGCTCAAATGGTCCTTTGGAAAGTGACTTGGTAAAGATATCGACAATGTTCTCTTTGCTTTTCACTTCCGCTACACCAATTGTACCATCTAGCACCTTTCACGAATGAAATGATGTTCGATCTCGATATGCTTTGTTCTTGCATGACAAACATGATTTGTGGCAAGTTTGAGTGCACTTTGGTTGTCACTAAGAATAGTCGTCGCCTTGTGAATAGGTAAATGCAAATCTTCAATCAACCGCCGCAATCAAACACATTCTTGAGACGCAAGAGCGGCGGCCTTATATTCCGCTTCCGTTGTTGAAAGAGACACCGAGTCTTGTTTCTTACTACACCAAGAAACACCCATCAATCCACACAAAAACACATAACTGGAAGTAGATCTCCGATCATCCAAGTCCCCTCCATAGTCGGCATCGATAAATCCATTTAACACAAAATCAACCCATCTCTTGTAAAGCAACCCAAAGTCAAGGGTAGAATTCACATACTTCAAAATCCTCTTTGCCAACTCCAAGTGTGGTTTCTGTGGCACTTGCATATAGCGACTAACAAGCCTAACAGAAAAAGAAATGTCCAGTCAAGTGATAGTGTTACAGATGAGACTACCAACAAGAGCACGATATGGCCGCGGATTCGGAACAAGCTTGCCTTCTCCCCGCCTTATCTTTATATTGGGATCAAGAGGAGTAGAGGATCTTTTACTTTGACTCATCCCAAATCTTCCAACTAATTTCTCCGCATAGCCTTTTTGAGAAACTAGCACTCCATCCTTTAAGGGCTCCAACTCCAAGCCAAGAAAGTGACTTAGCTCTCCCAAGTCCTTCATCTGAAAACGAATATAGCTCCTTCCTTAGCTTTGCAACCTCAACATCATTATTTCCGGTAACTATTATGTCGTCGACGTAAAGAAGCACATTGACAAGCAAGCCTTTGTCTTTCTTCACAAATAAACTAGAATCGGAGTTAGAAGCAAAATAACCACAAAATTGCAAGTATTCGACAATCTTACCATACGATGTCCTTGGAGCTTGCTTCAACTGAAATTCCAAGGGTGGTCCCGAGTACGGCAACTATGAGGAGTGAAAATTAATTAGGTTTCTAACAAGTTTTAATCTTTTGAAAACTCAAACCTAAATTGGAAATTAAGAGATCAAAATGAAATTCAAGCACACAAGTTAAATCTAGAGGTGCAATGCAAAATAAAGAGCTAGAGTTCAAGAGAGAGTGCACCCGAGATTTAAAGTGGTTCGGTCCTCAAAACGCGAGGTCTACTCCACTCCACCAACAAAGACCCGTTGATGGCTTCACTAAGTGATCTTCTTAACTTCGGCGAAGATCGGTGCCGATTACAAATTCCGATTACCTTTAACCTTGGTGGCAATCTTCACCACGGAGAGTGGGCTACGCTTCTCCGAACACTCGCCCGCATACAATTTCTTGAATAAGAAAGAAAGAACAAAAATCCCTCACAAGGGTTTACAACTTTGTAGAAGATGTACAAATATAGCCTAAAGATCCAAATCCTAATCTTAGAGGATGAGAGGCATAATCAAGTTTGATTCACTCTTTGGATGTTCAAATGAAGTTTAAGAGTGTTAGGATTGATCATTTGAATGTTTGGAATACCCATATATATAGGAAAAACCAAATATGACCGTTCAATGGCATTGTGGTAATTCCAGCAAAATTCCCAACGGCCATTTTTCGACCGTTGTAGTGTTCTCGGAGTTCCGAGAAAAAATCTCGGAGTTCCGGGAATACAAACAAAAGATGAAAAAAAGGTCTACTGGACCATTTCTCGGAGTTCCGAGAATTTCTCTCTGAGTTCCGAGAATTTCTCTCGGAGTTCCGAGAAGCCTATGAAGAGCAGATTTTCACTTCATATTTTTGGGCTTCCAACTTAACACCAAGTTGGGATTGCTATGAGGGTTCCAAGGTGTTGGAACACCATAAAGACAATCACTTATAAATTTAGGGTGTGTGTTTATTTCCTTAATTATGTCTTTCAAAATCCTAAACTAGGATTGGATTTTAATACAATCTAATATAACTTGATCTTCAATGGACTCTTCAAGTCTTCATTTATCTTGGACTTTGATGGCTTTGGCCTTCCGAATGTGGTTCAATGAGCGCTTCTTGGCCTCAATCCAAGCAATGATGTCTTTAAGCAATTATGATCTACAACTTAGACAATCAAACACATTAGTGATCATAAATCACTTGTGTATTGGAATCATCAAAATAAGATGGGAACCATTGGGCTTACAATCTCCCCCTTTTTGATGATGACAAGCACAAGAGATTTTTCAATAAAAGCATACATATTTTCCTTCCACTATAATTCTCTCCCCCTTTGGCATCAATAAAAAAGATTGGGGTAAAAGAGAAACAAATGGATGAAATATTCAATTTAAAGCTCCCCCTTTTTCAAGGAAAAGGACAAACCTAGAACTCCCCCTATTTAGAATTTTTATTCAACATAAGAGGGGATATTTAATTAACTTTGAAAAAGATATCAATTTTAAGTATTAGCCCCTAATCTAAGCATATATGATGAAAATCATATGGGGGCTTTGGGAACCCAAGATTTCTTGGTTCCACCATAATCCCTAATCTTAGATGCACATTGGAATTAGTAATGACCATTGATTCCACAATAATGGCATCTAACATGAGGGTTAGATACGCTAGTCCTATCATATGCATGTTTAGGTCTTTGACTAGTCTTCTTTAAGATTATGTCAATAATTTTGTCACCATTTAAGAATCCATGGAGACATAATCTTAACCTTTCATTTTCATTATGAAGATGGGTTATTTGATTTAGAAAATTATTAAATTCATCTTCATAAGATTTGGAAGAGCTTGCCACATCTTGGAGTTTTGCAATTTGGCAAGATTTCTCATCCAAACAACCCTTAAGGGTTTCAATCTCAAGTTTAAAATTTTCAAGTTGTATTTGAGATTTGGAAGAAAATTCATTTTTCAAAAAATTGAGTTCATTTTCTAATTTTGAAATGGATTTCTTTTGAACTTTATTTTTAGAAATTTGAGAGTGCAAGGTTGAGCACAATTCATCATATGATATTTTTTCACTATCACCACTAGATGAATAACATGAAGGGTTAGAGTTTACCTCGTCTTCATGGGTGAGTGCCATGAAGCAAAGATCGTCTTTCTTTTCTTCCCCTTCGCTTGAACTCTTTCCCGAGGTGCTAGTAGCATCCCATTCGGCGGCAAGAGCTTTATGTTTCTTCCATTCTTTCTTTCCCTTGTATTTTGAGGAAGATGACTTGAGAAGTGGACAATCCGGTCTTTTGTGTTCGGCCTTCCTGCAATTATAGCACCTTATTCCTCCTTCTACTTCACTTTCTTCTTTCTTCTTCGTTTTATCCTTTTTATGTTTCTTTCTCCATAAGCTTTTAAATTTCCTTAAAGCTTCTTCTTCATCGCTATCCGCCTCGCTAGAGGATGATGAGTTTGCTTTGAAGGCTTTTAGAGCTAGAGATCGACTCTCTTTCTCTTTCTCTTTCGGCTTCTTCTCCTCTTGTCGGCTAGTGAGGAGCATCTCATGGGTGATGAGAGATCCTACAAGCTCCTCCATGGTTAGCGTCTTGAGATTCTTTGATTCTTGTATGGCGGTTACCTTTGGATCCCAATATGGAGGAAGAGACCTAAGCAACTTACTCACAAGCTCATCAGTAGGATAAGATTTACCAAGATTTGCTAATTCATTAGAAATTTTAGAAAAACGGGTATACATTTCAGAAATGCTTTCGTTTTGATCCATTCTAAACATTTCATATTTGCTCTTTAACAAGTTTATTTTGGAATCCTTAACTTGAGATGTTCCCTCATGGGTAACGGCAAGTGTATCCCAAATAACCTTGGCGGAATAAAAAAGAGCAACTCGATTAAATTCCTCCGTAGGTAAGGCGCAAAATAAAGAATTTATAGCTTTGTAATTTAAATTTGCATGCCTTTTTTCTACGACATTCCATTCTTCAAATGGTTTGGAAGGCAACATGTATCCATTTTCAACAATGTGCCAAAGTTCCACATCTATCGAAAGGAGATAAATGCGCATCCTTGTCTTCCAATGTCCATAGTTGGACCCATTAAAGAAGGGAGGTATAGTTGTGGAATGGCCCTCCGGAAGTCCGGTTCCATTTCTATCCGCCATTTCACAATTAGAAAGTTGCCAAAGATCTTATGATCTTTCCCTTGTTTGAAATTTTTAAAGAAAAATTTACCAAAGATTTTAAAAAAAGTAAATCTTTTAAGAGCCTTTGCTTTGATACCAAGTGAAATTCCAAGGGTGGTCCCGAGTACGGCAACTATGAGGAGTGAAAATTAATTAGGTTTCTAACAAGTTTTAATCTTTTGAAAACTCAAACCTAAATTGGAAATTAAGAGATCAAAATGAAATTCAAGCACACAAGTTAAATCTAGAGGTGCAATGCAAAATAAAGAGCTAGAGTTCAAGAGAGAGTGCACCCGAGATTTAAAGTGGTTCGGTCCTCAAAACGCGAGGCCTACTCCACTCCACCGACAAAGACCCGTTGATGGCTTCACTAAGTGATCTTCTTAACTTCGGTGAAGATCGGTGCCGATTACAAATTCCGATTACCTTTAACCTTGGTGGCAATCTTCACCACGGAGAGTGGGCTACACTTCTCCGATCACTCGCCCGAATACAATTTCTTGAATAAGAAATAAAGAACAAAAATCCCTCACAAGGGTTTACAACTTTGTAGAAGATGTACAAATATAGCCTAAAGATCCAAATCCTAATCTTAGAGGATGAGAGGCATAATCAAGTTTGATTCACTCTTTGGATGTTCAAATGAAGTTTAAGAGTGTTAGGATTGATCATTTGAATGTTTGGAATACCCATATATATAGGAAAAACCAAATATGACCGTTCAATGGCATTGTGGTAATTCCAGCAAAATTCCCAACGGCCATTTTTCCGACCGTTGTAGTGTTCTCGGAGTTCCGAGAAAAAAATCTCGGAGTTCCGGAAATACAAACAGAAGATGAAAAAAAGGTCTACTGGACCATTTCTCGGAGTTCCGAGAATTCTCGGAGTTCCGAGAATTTCTCTCGGAGTTCCGAGAAGCCTATGAAGAGCAGATTTTCACTTCATGTTTTTGGGCTTCCAACTTAACACCAAGTTGGGATTGCTATGAGGGTTCCAAGGTGTTGGAACACCACAAAGACAATCACTTATAAATTTAGGGTGTGTGTTTATTTCCTTAATTATGCCTTTCAAAATCCTAAACTAGGATTGGATTTTAATACAATCTAATATAACTTGATCTTCAATGGACTCTTCAAGTCTTCATTTATCTTGGACTTCGATGGCTTTGGCCTTCCGAATGTGGTTCAATGAGCGCTTCTTGGCCTCAATCCAAGCATTGATGTCTTTAAGCAATTATGATCTACAACTTAGACAATCAAACACATAAGTGATCATAAATCACTTGTGTATTGGAATCATCAAAATAAGATGGGAGTTGCCAAGGTGGGAACCATTGGGCTTACATCAACCCATAAAGAGCTTTCTTGAGCTTGCAAACATGAGTCAGATGATCACTTGAATTGTAACCCGGCGGTTGCTCCATGTAGATGTCTTTGTCAATCTCACCATACAAAAATGCATTTTTCACATCAATTGAAACAATTTCCAACTATGACAAGCGGCCAATGAAATTACAACTCAAACGGAAGTCATCTTGGCAATGGGACCAAAGGTCTCCTCATAATCTTCTCCATACTTTTGAGATAACCCTCTAGCCACCAACCTTGCTTTGAACCTACCCACATTCCCATCCGCTTTCCGCTTCGATTTGTACACCCATTTACATGTCACCGGGTTCACAACATTAGGGTTAGAAACAAGATCCCAAGTCTCATTTTTCACAAGTGCATTCATCTCTTCATCCATGGCATCCTTACATTCTCTCACCCCTTTTGCTTCATCAAAGCAATAAGGCTTATTGTCATCAAATGGACCGGAAAGGAAACAAGAATAAGTGCTCACCATGTTTCCATCCCGATACTGTGCCGGCTTGACAATATTTCTTTTTGATCTTCTAAGATGTGTTGCACTACACTCCTCTTCATTAGTTTCTTCATTTTTCTCATCTTTTTGAACATGACATGCAACATCACTCCCCCTATCACCTTGCTCCCCCATCGGCAAAGAAGAAGAAGACCCAAATTCCATTGGAGCATTTAGTGTCAAAGGCAAGTTCATTGTTGCTTGAGGCTCAACCTCAACAAGAATGTGCTCATCTACACCCACACCATTAGTTGGACCACCATCCAAACCATAATAAGAAGAGACTTCATCAAACACAACATCTCTTAAAATAATGGACTTGTGAGTTGTAAGATCCATACACTTCCAACCTTTGTTCCTTCATCATACCCAATGAAAATACACTTCTTCGCCTTAGCATCCAACTTGGTTCTCTTTTCATCCGGCACATGCACATAGCAAATGGATCCAAAAACCTTGAAATGCTTGACCCTAGGCTTCACCCCAAACATCAACTCATAAGGAGACTTCATATTAATCGGACTAAGAGGCACCCGATTAATCACATAAGTTGCATAAGCCTTACCTTCCGCCCATAAGGCCTTGGGTAAATTCTTTGCATACAACCAACTTTTACAAGTTTCCACAAGATGCCTAATCTTCCTCTCCGCCACTCCGTTTTGTTGAGGCGTGAAGGCACAAGTGAGATCCCTTTGGATACCATGATCACGACAAAATGTAGAAAATTCATCGGAAGTAAACTCCCCACCATTATCTGTTCTCAACCGCTTGATCGACTTGTGAAGTACACCTTCAACGGTCTTCTTAAACTCAACAAACTTAGACAATGCATCGGATTTCTCCCTTATAAAATACACCCAAGTGAATCTAGTAGAATCATCAAAAAATAATAACATATAGCGGAAGCCGGAAAATAAAGGTGTCATACAAGGTCCCATTACATCACTATGGATAATCTCTAATGGAGCCTTGTAACTTGAAAGATACTTGTCAAATGTAAGACGACGTGCGTTACAATATTGACAACCCTCACACACCTTTATACTACCAAAGGAATTCAAATTTGGTAGCCCATTCACTAGATTCTTTATCACCATGACCTTCAATTTATCCATGCTAATATGACCCAATCTAGCATGCCAAATTGAAGCGCCATCATTTGTACTCATTTTATCACATATAAGGTTGAAGCCGATAAAACAAATAAATCTTTAACTCTCTTACCGGTGTAAACAACATCCGCCTTCAAGCTTGAAATATTCCGAAGAAATTACAACGCCTTAGGCCCGAACAAAACATAATTTCCCGCATCCACCGCATTTGCCACTGAGAAGAGATTCTTCTTCATGCTGGGAACATGAAACACACTCTTAAGTGTAATGGGATCCTCATTCGCTCCACCAATGATGATGACCCCTTCTTTCTCTACCGGATGTATGGTGTTGTCCGCCGTGATTATAGCATCATTGCCTTCATGTTTTCGGAACTTGGAGAACTTAGATTCGTCGCCGGTTAGATGATGCCCACAACCGGAATCGACAATCCAATCATCCTCAAAATTGATGGATGCCAAAGCACCCACCGTAGTAGTTTCTGCCACGAAACATCTTACCCCAATCTTCTTCATGTTTTGGATCATCAACTTTTTCGGCTACATTGCCATCCTTCAATTTCACACAGCAATCCTTTTGTATATGCCCAAGTTTACCACATCGGTAACACTTGATACACATCGGTTTCTATTACCCATAACGGATGATCCTCCTTCATCTCCACCTTTACTTGAAATTTTTTTCTTTTAATGCTTCTCCTTCACTCCCGGATATTGAACAATCCACCATTTGTCTAGCTAAAGACTCTTGTGAAGCAAGAAGATTTTCAAATTCCACCATAGAAGGTTACCAATCCCACCCTTGAATCGACATAACATAAGGAATGCACTCTCTTTTCAACCCACGAATAATATACCGCTTCATTCGTGGAATTTGCGTAGGCCCTAGGTGGAAACCCAATAAAATATAAAGGAGACAAGAAAGAGTGCACCGGAGATTTTTAAGTGGTTCGGTCCAAACCAAGGACCTACTCCACTCCACCAACAACTCTTGATGGTTTCACTAGTCCGATTCCCTTAACGGAGGGGAATCAACCCAAATACACTGAGGATAGCTCTGCGTCCTCGGTACTCGCTCTATAGAAATGGCTACGCATCTCCACCAACACTTGCCCTCTTACATTGATTGAAGAAAAGAAAAACAATATCCCTCACAAGGGTTTACAAACTTGAAGAAGATGTACAAATGAGAGTCTATAATCCAAATCCTTAATCTAGAGGTTGAGAGGCATAAAATAAGCTTGAATCACTCTTAGGATGTTCCAATAATATTTTAGAGTGTAAGGATTTGAATTTGGTGAAGTTTAGAACCCATATAAATAAGAAATAACCAAATATGACCGTTACAGGGGCATAGTGGTAATTTTGCAGAAGTCCCAACCGCTATTTTTTTGCTTTCAGACCATTCTCGGAGTTCCGAGAATACAAGCAGGGATTGAATATTTGATCCCTAGACAATCTCTCGAAGCTCCGAGAGAATAGCTCCGAGAAGCCTAATTTCAACAGATTTTTCAGATTTTGTGCTAATTTGATTTGGGTCTTTTGGACTTCTTATTCACACGTAGATGGGATTGTTATGAGGGTTCCAAAGTCTTGGAACACCACAAGGGCAATCACTCT
Source organism: Tasmannia lanceolata (assembly GCF_043159265.1). Taxonomy (NCBI): domain Eukaryota; kingdom Viridiplantae; phylum Streptophyta; class Magnoliopsida; order Canellales; family Winteraceae; genus Tasmannia; species Tasmannia lanceolata. The sequence continues at coordinate 25,383,843 of NW_027518684.1, read as the reverse complement.
ACCATTATAAGTCTATTTAGGGGTGTGTGATTTACTCCATTTTATGCTTCTCAAAACCTAAACTAGGATTGCATTTATACAATTTAAAAGGACTTAAAATAAAATGATCTTCACTTTGTACCGCTTCAAGTCTTCTTGCATCTTGGATCTCCAGCGTCTTTGGTCTTCCGAATGTGGTCCAATGAGAGCTTCGTGGCCTTGATCCAAGCAACCTTGATATCAAACTATCATGATCTACTACTAAGACATTCAAAACACATTAGTGAAATAAAATCACTTGTGTTTTGGAATCATCAAAAGAAGATGGGAATGCCAAGGTGGGAACCATTGGGCTTACAATTCGTGCCTCCGAAATGGGCTCTTCCGGATCCAATAGAGAAATCTGTGAACAAAGATTCTTGATCTTCAAAAAGAATTGGGAAATAGAGAGATTACCTTGTGTAGTATTTGCCAACTCATTCTCGAACATTTGTAGACGAGCCATATTCTTCTTGTTGAGCAATCCATCAAGGGTAATCCAAATCTCACTCGCCGATTTACACCCAATGATGTACTCAAACAAGTCATGTGAAATAGACCTCTTCAAAAGAAATTCGGCCTTCGTATTCTTCATCCTCCACGCCTTCAATACATCAACATTTTCTTGTGTATCTTTTGGAGCTACAATGGCATTGCCACAAACAACCTCCCATAAATCTTCTCCCACTAGATAAGACTCCATACATGTTCTCGATATCTTGTAATTTGATTGATTTAATAACTCAATACCGAGTCCACTAACTCTTCCACTCATATTCATCTTCAAAGCACCCATTAAACTTCTTCACCAAGGAAATCTTGACAAGCACCAACTACCACCCTTGTAGCTTTGATACCATATAGAGAAAGACGGATTTCACAACACCGGAATATCCGCTTCTCAAATAGTGCAACCGAAGTTTACACTAGCCCAAGATCAACAAGCAAAGTAGAAGAAGAACAATACCCAAAAGAGATGTGCTTCAATATATGAAAGAAGAAAACAACATACAAGACAAGAACAAAAAAGTGAGAAGAAAGCTTCAATACATAGAGAAAATATGAGAAAGCTTCAAACACTAGCTTGAACACAAGAGCTTCAATGGAGGTCTAGGTAGATAGTGGAGAATCTCTACCAAAAGGAGTTAATAAGAATAGGCTTAGTCAATGGAAAGTAAAGAGAAAATGGCTGAGGTAAGTGGTAGTGGGTATGGGAAAGTGGAGTCTTTAATCCTTAGGGAAGTGGTGGGTTTAGAGTTTCAAGTAGGGTTTGAATTTCAAATAGGTGGGTAGTGGGAAAAGATGGACCAAACATGTGTGGCTCACACATGTGCAAGATAGGCCAACAAAAGGCCAAAATGCCCATGGACACAAAATACATATTGTCCTCACTACATTTCTCAAAATAAAAATAAAATAAAAGCAACCCAAAAATATACTTTTAAATTTAACATCTCCGTCATAAATCCATCCCTTTTTGAGATAGGGCGTAGCCTCCCAGACCAGTATGTTGTCCAATCCAATTCTAACCTAGAGATGAGCAGTGAGGCCTCCTGGGCCGTTTGAGATCCAACTCCTTCCTGACCTGGAGCAAAGCCTCTAGGACCATTAGGAAGTCCAATCCAATTCTGAGCTGGAGATGAGTAGGGAAGTCTCCTGGACCGTCATAAATCCAATAACTTCTTGACTTGGAGCGAAGCCTCCATGACCATCAGGATGCCCAATTCAACTCTATCATGGAGCTGAGTATTAAAATCTCATGAAATCCAATCCCTTCCTGACCTAGAGGGAAGCCTCAAGAATATCCAAGAAGTCCATTCCAATCTTGCCCAAGAGACGCGCCCGTGAAGTTTCCAGTACCATAGGTAATCCAATCTCTCTCCGACTTGAAGACGAGCTAATGAAGTCTCTTGAATTATTGGGAATCCAATCCACTTCTGACCTATGGGATGAGTAGTGAAGTCTCTACGGCTACCAGAATTCCAATTCGATCACGACCTACAAGATGAGGAGTGAAGTCTCTAGGGCCATCAGAAATCCCATCCAGTCCCAAAACAGGACGAGCAGTGAAATTCCTAGGGCAATTGGGACATGCATTGAAATCTTTTAGGACTATCAAGTACCAATTTCCCCTCTTGAAGAAAAGAGCTGCACAGTTTCTAAAGGAATTTTAAACTAATCTCCTCTTGACCTACGAGACGAGGGGAAAAGCCTTTAGGGCCATCAGGGATCCAACCCCCTTTTTTCACCCACAATGAAACATCCAAGCCATAAAAAATTCAAATTCTCTCTGATCAGGCACCCAACTACCTCCCAAAGAAAAAAACTTGCATCGAAGTTCCGAGGTAGTCCCAAATCGCTTGACCCCTAGGAGTGAGGAGTGAAGCCTCTTAAGACTACCTGATCTGCCCCTTACAAAGTTCTACTCAACACCGAGTTGCAGAAGGCTACCCCTAAGATCTTACACCACAAGCACATAACATCACATCATCTCACCCCCTTCGGCACTGGGTGGCGGAAATCTATCTCCACATAAGCTCGTACAATACAAGCATGTCACATCTCATCACTCCACACCTCAACAGTAGGTAAACATAAAGCTATGCCCAACAAGCTCATACATCACATGCATGTAACATTGCATCACCCAACATCTTTACCTAGCACTCGGTAACTGAAGGCTATCCCCAGAATCACCATCTTTTCTGGTTTGGGAAGGTCCTACATAACTCGTCCAGTTTCCCCGGTAGAGAAAGAATACTTCCCTCGAAGTCATATGGTGATATCGAAGTCTTTGTGTCCATCATCTTCCTTCGATATTCTTCATCTTTCAAGTTTTTAAACTTTTACCTTTGATGAGGGATTTTTGCCCAAATAATCATCATGGAACACCTCGTAGCGAGATCCGGTTAGGACCCTCAAAGGACCTTGAATGCGCCTAGTCATACGTACAAAATTCCAACTCATAGACTTTGGTTCTTGGATACTGTTTATCTTCGGCCAAAGAAGGGTATATGTAGAGACCCCATTTTGTACGGTGCCGACCATGCACAGTCTTGTGCTCTGATGATGAGCAAGTCTCTTTAACTGAAATAGATTGGACTTCAAAAGACTTCCTCAAACACCATGCCCTAGACCCCAGAATCCAAACCATGAAACCCCAAACCAAGAAACACACAAACTTCCCCCATGCAGTAGGCCTACCCTACACCCTACCATCCAAATGCCACCAACCTGGCTGGCCAAACGGTGCCCCATGACCGATAGCTAGTTGACTACTCAGCTCTTGTCCAACCGACACTGGTGTCCGAATGACCATCACTTTGAGGTCATTGATATCCAGTCATACCCCCCACAAATGGGCGGTGCCGCCAGGAATCTTCACTTCTAAGACTGACGGACGTTGCCTGACAGCCGTCGTAGTCAATTAACCATAGCCCATCCCAAAGAGGATGCGTGTCCGGCTAGCCACTGCCCCGTATGGTTGGACACCACGTTTTTTATTCATAGGTCTACCCCTTCCCTCAACTCTAAATAGGGACAACCCCTTCAACCAAGAAGATACAACAAATTCCTAAGAGACCCCCACATACAATGAAAAGATAAGGAAGATGTGGACACAATACCTCAAAACATACATAACAGTCCCCACCCAAATATAAAGAGAACTCTCATCCAGCCCTCTCCCTGAACTCACATTACCGATCCCTTGCACCCTGAGCTCTCTAGCCTTGTCGAGGAAGGTTCCAAGCAGACTAGTGTTATCAACCATAAGAGCCCTGTACTCCTAGCTTTGTCCTCCCAAGGGTTTCTATTGACAGCTACACACTATGAGGAGCGTAATCACACCAACTTAACTTCTTGCAGGTAATCTTTCTCCACGTAAGCTTCATGTTACTTTTTATTTTTTTAGGATAGTCCCTTGATTGTATTGGCCAACCGAAGGGAACATAGAGTTAAATCACCGTCATAGGGCTTCCAGCCCAGTGAGGGTTATACTAGAAGTCCACTCGTCACATTTCCCCTCTCTAGACATACCCTTTGGAGCTCTAGATTCTTCACAGGTATGGTACCCACTCTCTAAATCTATAGTGTCAGGATTACCATTGAGAACGATTTCTCACAGATAAAGGATTCGTAATGGCCTAATAAAAGTGTCGGCCTCCGCATCTTTGTAATAAAAGTTGATCCCAAAGTTCTACATAGTTTTCACTTTTGGTGATTGTGAAAGAAGGACATCGAAGCGCCCAACCCCATGGCCGAACCTTCAGACACAGAATTGAGTCTCCTAGAGCAGTGGCTGGCCTCAACTTCGAATAAAGGGAGGTTCTTCGCCTGCCTGGTTCCATCCTTATAGGATGAGATCCGGTCGTACCTGTAATCTTTTATGAACACAAAATACTAAACAAGAAAGAAAATAATAGAAGAAGCTTTATTATTGAAGGGGATGAATGTCACTATTTTCTTTTTTCTCCCATATCCACGTCAACAACACACACACCTATATATATAATAGCTTGACCGAATACCATCTATAAAAAATGACCCATTTTGGACTCTTCCAATCCTAATTACATATGAATTCAACTTCCTACTATATAGCTACCGGACTCTATCTAGATAAAGTTAAAAAGCAGCTTTGATGGGGCCCACTAGCAAGAACATAATTTGAATTACGTTTCCAACATGTCCCATTAATTCAAACTATGTGAATGATTGTACTCCTATGTGAATGATTGTACTCCCATCATCTGAATAAATTTCTTGGACTTTTCTTCTGGCAAAGCTTTCGTAAAATTACCCGCCACTTGATCTTCAGTGTTGCAATGCTTTAGTTCCACTTCTTCTTTGTCCGTGACTTATGGAATGAAATGGTGACGAATCTCAGTGTGCTTTGTCCTCCTTGATGAACTGGATTTTTTCTCAAGGCAATTGTGGATTTGTTGTCACAAAATATCCATGTAGGCCCTCTTTGTTCCTCTTTCAAATTACGCAAAATCCTTCGTAGCCAAATTACTTGACAAGCTGTAGTTGTGGCAGCAATATACTCGGCTTCTGTGCTTGAGAGCAGTAAGTTGCTTCTTGGATGCCCAAGCTATGACACCCGATGCAAGGCTAAAACAATAGCCCGTTGTGATTTTTTGATCATCAATGAAACCTACCCAATCACTATCAGAAAAACAAATCAATTTATTGTTAGTGACTTTTGAGTACACAATACTAAAATTGATTGTGCCATTGATGTATCTCATAATTCTCTTTGCTGCCCCAAAATGATGCTTGCTTGGATTGTGCATAAATCTAAAAATAATGCTAACTGCAAACATAATATTTGGGCTTGTATTAGTTAGATAAATCAAACGACCAACAATGCTTCTAAAATTCTTTTCATCTGGCTTTTCAACTTCATCTTGTAAAGTAAGTTTCTCATTAGTATTCATAGGTGTTTTTGCAGGTGCACAATTTGTCATACCAAACTTTTTCAATAAATCTAAAACATACTTTGTCTGACTTATGAAAATCCCATTGGATCATTGAATGACTTCAATTCCATGATAATAATGCAATAGACCCAAATCTGACATTTCAAAAATTTTCAACATGTTCTCTTTAAATTCCTTAATCATATCAAGAGAACTCCCAGTATGCATCATATCATCAACACATAAACAAATAACTAGGATATCATCGCCATGAATTTTAACAAAAAGAGTTGGTTCACTAGCACTCTTTTGGAATGAGCTTTCAAGAAAATACCTGTCAATTTTATTATACCATGCTCGTGGCGCTTGTTTAAGTCCATAGAGTGCCTTCTTCAATTTGTACACTTTATGCTCCATGCCTTTGATCTCAAAGCCTTGAGGTTGATCCACATACACTTCTTCCTTAAGTTCTCCATTTCACATCAAGATGAAAAACTTGCCAATTCTTTTGAGCTGCTAAAGCCAAAACAGTTCTAATAGTATACATTCTAGCCACATGTACAAATGTTTCAAAGAAATCAATACCTAGCTTTTGACCATAACCCTTTGCAACTAACCGAACTTTGTGTCTTTGGAGAGAACCATTAGCATTTAGCTTAGACTTGTAGACCCACTTAAGTCTAATTGCTTCTTTGTTTGGTGGCAAATTCACCAATGTCCAAGTGTTGTTCTTCGTAATTGCATCAATCTCTTCCTTCATTGCATCACACCATTCTTTCTTTTTCACTGCATCAACAAAACTAGAACGTTCCATTGCAAAACAAGCAAACTCACATGAATCATAAATATCAGCAAGACTTCTCATTCTCATGGGAGTTGAATCACCAGATGAAATTGGTGACTCATTAGGATTTGGTAAATAAATCTCAAGGGAAGGTGTCTCACATGATGAGTTTTCATTTAGAACACATAAGGGGGCTTCCACATCATTTTTCCAATTCCAAGCTTCTTTTTCATTAAAAATAACATCACGACTTATGATCAATTTTTTGGAAATAGGATCATAAAGCTGATAACATTTTGTCTCCACACTATAGCCAATAAAAATACACTTTCTACTTTTATCATCCAACTTTTGTCTTTTTTCAGATTGAGCAAAAGCATAGGCTATAGAACCAAAAGTTTTAAAATAACTCACATTGGGTTTTCTTCCACTCCAAGCCTCATATGGAGTTTTTTCTTGAACTGCTTTTGTAGGAGCGCGATTGTATAAGTATACCGCCGCGACCATTGCTTCAGCCCAATAATCATTAGGTAACCCTTTGTCTTTTAGCATGCTCCTTGTTGCCTCAACAAAGGTTCTATTTTTTCGCTCTGCGACTCCATTCTGTTGTGGGGTATAGCTCGCTCTCAACTGCCTTTTGATTCCACTTTCACTGCAGAAATTCTAAAATTCTTTGGAAATAAATTCACCACCATGGTCAGTACGAAGAGTAATAATAGAATGACCACTTTGGTTTTCAATGATAGCCTTAAACTGTTTGAAGATCGAGAAAGCTTCATCTTTTTGTTTCACAAAATAAACCCATGTCATCCTTGTGTAATCATTAACAAATATAATAAAATATTTATTTCCGCTCAAGGATAAAGTTTGCATAGGGACACAAATATCGGCATGTACAAGCATGAAAAGCTTATATGCCCTCCAAGACTTACCACTTGGAAATTATTCAGGGTGATGTTTCCCCAAAACGCAAGCTTCACACACTTTTCCATCATATTTTAAAGAATGAAAACCAACAGTCATATTCAATTTTTGCAATAAAGACAATCCACCAAAATTTAAATGTCCATATCTCCTATGCCATAACATAGAGTCATCATCACATGCACTGAAAACATTGAATACTAGTTTTGAAAACACTAGTGAAAACATCTTATTTTCTGTTATCTTAACAGAAAACACTAGTTTCATACTTTTCTTATCATAAAGTTTATATTCTCCTTCATCAAAGATAGCAAAGTACCATTTTTTTATCAGTTGGCCCAAAACTTAGCAAATTTTGAGCCAACCCAGGAACATACATAACATCTTGAATTTGTTTCTTGCCAACCATTGTAGAAACTACGATGGGACCAATTCCATGGGCATTAACATGATTGTTATCATCCATCCTTATTCGTAGTTTGACAGTTTCATCTATTTCCAAAAAGTAATCCTTATTCCCGGTCATGTGGTTACTACAACCACTATCTAAATACCATATTTTATTATTCGATTCAACATTGGCAGTTAGATATGACAAAAATACGTTATCTTCTTTCTCACTTTTTCATCACTTTTTTCTTCATGATAATTTGCTTGTTCCCTAGCCTTTTGATGATAATTTTTCAATATAACGGTACTTTTTGCAATGAAAATATTGTGTTAAATTTCTATTTTGGTTTTCACTATCCTTATACCAACAATCTTTATCAGTATGATTTGATCTTTTGCAAAAGGAACAAAATAATGAAGTAGATTCATGGATACCTCCACTTTTCTTTGATAACCATTGAATTGGCTTCTACCTCTTCATCTGTTGCGGAATCCACCACGTCCATGGCCTCTTCCTCTTCGGAAACCTTTATTTGCATTCTTCAAATCCACTTTTGATTGAAACACTTGTTCTAGTTGATTTTCTACAGTTGAAATCCAAGGAGTGACTTGGTTTGGCAATCTAGAGGGGGGGTGAATAGGATGTTTATAAAACTTTTGTCTTTTATAAACTTTTTCTAAAATTTCACCCAAGATTTATCCCTTGTTTAATTAATTTTGAAATATTTGAACTTTAAACAATATTACAAATTAATATTAGTTCAAAAACCCTTGTTGATTAGCAAACTTAATTAGGTGATTTATAGCCTAGTTAGCAAGGTACAAATATTCAATCAAAACCAAAATGCTAACTACTCACTCAATTCCAAATATGTAAAAATGCAAGCACAAATAAATAAGAGAGTGAGAGGGAGAGAAAGATAGAGAAATACCAACACAAGTGACACAAAGATTTATAGTGGTTCGGCAAACGGCCTACTCCACTCTACTCAAGGTCGCACTTGAGGATTTCCACTATTAAGACCTCCACGACGCCTGGCTCCGAGGCTTTTATACTCCAAGGGAATTAAATAAGGATGCCCTTCCACCTTTACAATGAATCTCCTTCTCCGCCGAGTTCTAAGCGCTTTCTCCCAAGGGAATTAAAAACGGATGCCCTTTCCACTGATCAAATGAAGAAGAAGAAGAAGTATTAGCCACTTACTAGGCTTGATTACAAGTTGTAGCTCACACACTTTCTCTTAAGAATAATTTGCAAATGAAAGCCTAAACCAATCTCAAATGATTTTTCCAAAATCAAGGCACAAGAGATTGGTGAGAGAAATTACCAAAAAATGATTCACAAATGATTTTCTAGGGTTTTTGGAAGTTGGACAATGTTCCTCAAGTGTTTTAGACCCATTAGATGGGTATATATGGTGTCCCAACTCAATATTACCGTTTCAGGGGCAAAACGGTTATTTTCGGGTCAAACAGTCAACTAGTAGTTGGACCACAACGGCTATAATTCTTTGAACAAAAACACTTCTTGGAGTTCCGAGACATTTCTCAGAGTTTCGAGCAAATTCTCGGAGTTCCGAGATTTCAAACAGAGTGGGATTTTATTCCCTGGACCATTTCTCGGAGCTCCGAGAAAATTCTCGGAATTCCGAGACTGGTTTTCCAACATTTAGGGTCTAACTTGTAAAATTCATATCTCCCTCATTTCTCGTCAGATTTTGACATTCTTATACTCTACGGATATGAGAAAAATGAGAGATATCTGTTAAAAATATTTTCAAAAATATTTGAAAATGTCTTAAACAAGTTTTGATAGGATTTAGTTGCTGGTCCAGGTTGTTTCTTCGGAACTCTATTTTGTTCAACGTTGTGTTGAATGCCATATGGGTCTCAACATGTTGGTACACCACCATGGCCATTCAGTTATCCATTTAAGTCCTTACAGGGTGTATTAGTCTCTTTGAAAAACATATTTTTAGGGGTTTTAAGATGTGCCTTGATAAGAGAAAACACAAGAGAGACAGGTGATACAATCTACCATTTTTACCACTCTCTTGAATGAACTCTTGAGGTAGCCATTGCTTGATCTTCTCTGAGTGCATGGCTTGCTTTGGGATCTTCAAGGTTGAGCTTCTTTGCTTGACACCTTCCAAGGATGATGCAACTATTTGGTTCCAGCTTCTTTGCAAGTTGTTGATCCACAAGCTTTGGCCTTCATTGATCTTCCTTTGTTTGTTCAATGCCTTGAGATGGTTGATGATGAGCTTCTCCTTGGTACCTCCAAGGTGTGATTGGTCCAAGTATGTTCCAAGCTCCTTTGCCATTGTGTTTGGTTCATCTTCAAGCATAGGCCAATAATGTGCGTGCTAGAATGATTTGACTTGTGAATTATCTGTCTACAGCACAACACTCAAGGCAAATAATTAGTACATAAATGACTAATCAATTTGCGTTTGTTAATCATCAAAACAAGGTGATTGAGTGAACCTATGGGGAACCCTTAGGCTAACAATCTCCCCCTTTTTGATGATGACAAACCAAATTGATTAGAGAAGTAGGAGGATCCTCTTATGAGGATTAGATAAGCAAGATGAGTGCGACTACTCCCCCTCAACATATGCATAAGTTATATTTAACAAATTATTGTACAAGAATGCATATGATTATGGATGTAATTAATTACACAAATTCTCCCCCTTTTGGCATTAGCAAAAAGGAAGGATTAAGCATTTAAGCACAATTACATAAAGCATAAAAGATATTCAATGAGAATATGATGCTCCCCTAACTTCTTATTATGAGTTACCAATTAAAATCAAAGTATAATCTAAAGTATATATGACATGATAAGAGACAATCAAGATAGGAAATGAATAATCACAAAACAAATCAAGCCTATGTTGGCAAAACAAAGAGACATTTCAATTTTAGCACAAATTTTTAGGGTGTATGTTAGCCCAAGGGTTCCCCATGGGTTCATTCAATCACCTTGTTTTGATGATTAACAAACACAAATTGATTAGTCTTTTATGGACTAATTGTTTGCCTTGAGTGTTGTGCTATACACAGGGAATTCACATGTCAATCCATGCTAGCACACACCGTTGATAGCCTATGCTTGAAGATGAACCAAACAAAGGACAAAGGAGCTAGAGCATATTTGGACAAACCATACCTTGGAGGATCAACCAAGGAGAAGTTCCACACAACCATCTCAAAGCATTGAACAAACAAAGGAAGATCAATGAAGGCCAAAGCTTGTGGATCAACAACTTGCAAAGGAGCTTGAACCAAATGGTGGCATCATCCTTTGAAGGTGTCAAGCAAAGAAGCTCAACCTTGAAGATCCCAAAGCAAGGCAAGCACACCATTGAAGATCAAATGAAGATTGGCTCAAGAGAACAAGGGAGTACTTAGAATGGTAGTATGTATCACCTTTCTCTCTTGTATTTTTTCTTGATCAAGGCACACCTTAAAACCCCTAAAAATATATTTTTTCAAAGAGACTAACACACCCTTTAACGACTTAAATGGATAAGTGAACGGCCATGGTGGTGCATCAACATGTTGGGTCCCATATGGCATTCAACACAACATTGAAAAAAACAGAGTTTTAAGAGTACAATCTGGACCAGCAACTAAATCCTATCAAAACTTGTTTAAAAAATTTTCAAATATTTTTGAAAATATTTTTAACAGATAGCTCTCATTTTTCTCATATCCGTAGAGTATAAGAACGTCGAAATCTGACAAGAAACGAAGGAGATATGAATTTTTCAAATTGGAAGCTGATTGCTGAAAATCCAGTCTCGGAGCTCCGAGAATTTTCTCGGAACTCCGAGACATTTCTCGGAGCTCCGAGAAAACAACCTGGATACAAAAAAATAGAGTCATTGGGGGTCCAACGGCTAGTAGTTTTTTTACCCGAAAATGACCGAAATACCCTCAAAACGGTCATATTGAGTTGGAACTCTATATATACACATTGTATGGACCTAAAACTCAGAGATGAACATGGTCCAACTCAAAAGAACCCTTGAAAACTACTTGCAGTTATTTTGCGTTAATTTTCTCTCACCAACCTCTTGTTCCTTGATTTGAGAAAATCATTTGAGATTGGTTTAGGCATTACTTGTAATTATCTTTGAGAGTGCATTGTGAGCTCTACTTTGTATTAGCCTATCTAGAGGCAAGTGAGCAACATCTTCTTCTCTTCATTGTATTTGGCAACAAAGGGCACCGTATTTAAGACTCTTGGAGCTTGGACGCTCGGATTGTACAAGGCGAAAGGAACGCCGTATTTAAGTTCCTTGGAAGATAGTGGATACCTCAAGGAGAGCAAACTTGAGAAGAGTGGAGTAGGTCTTGGGTTTAAGACCGAACCACTATAAAAGCGCTTGTGTCAAAGCCTCTTGTCTCTCTACCTCCTTCTCTTGATTGGTGATTGGTACACATCTCTCTTACTCTCTCTTGTAGGTGCTTTAATATTCATATCCTTGCTTGAGTGAGTGATTAGCACTTAAGTTGAAATTGCATATTCATCTCTTTCTAATTAAGCCTCTCATCATTCTAGTCAAGTTATAAAATCAACTAGGGAGTAAAATTTACATCATTACTATTAAACTTAATTAATCAAAACTAACTTGATTGAGAAAAGTTAAAACTAGGGTAATTTTGGTAAGGAGTTTTTAAAGAGAATAAGTTTTTCAAAGAAACCCAATTCACCCCCCTCTTGGGTTGCCTAGTGGGATTTCACTTGGTATCAGAGCTAATGGCTCTAATATAGATTTTTGAACTTTCAAATTTCTTCAAGAGAAAAGATCTATATTGGTAACCTAATGGTTTCTAGACTTCCTTGTTTTGATGGAACCAACTATGGATCTTGGTCGATCCATATGAGGTCTTATCTAAAGAGTCTAGATAAAGACTTGCTTAAATCAATTGAAAATGGCTTTGTTTTAAATTCCAAATCTAAGAGAATTAGTGATTATGATAAAAGATTATTTTCTCTTAACTCAAAAGCCATGATTTCCTTATGTTGCTCCTTGCCCTCACATTTATTTGAAAAAGTTTCTTCATGCAAAAATGCTAAAGAAATTTGGATTTCATTAGAAAATAATTTCAAAGAAAATATTTGCTTGATGGCTCTTGAAAATCAAAATGAAGAAAATGATGATTTAAGTGATGATGAGTTAGATGGTTTTGTGCCTCCTAATTATGAAGATCTTGTGAATAACTATGTTAAACTTAATGATCAATTTGAACTACAAACCACAAAGAATCAATCACTTAAAAAATCTCTCAAATCAATTTCAAATGAACTTGAAAATCTTCAAAATGAATATGTAAATTTACAAAATGAAGAAAAGAAATTAATTGAATATAACATTGAACTTGAAAAGAAAAACCTTGATTTATTGGAAAAACTTAAAGTTATCATTGAAGAAGAAGATAGAAATAGAGTTTTCTCATCTCTTGAATCAATAAACTTAAAAGGGAAATAACTGACTTGAAAACCGAGAATGAGAAACTTGAGTTGGAAAACTATTGTCTACAAGAAGAAAAAGCTAAACATAATTGTCACCATATGCATTCTTGTAGTTCATCTAGTCCTTCTATCTATTCTTCCATGTCTTGTGATTATTGTGGTATATTAGGACATTACAAATCTAGATGTAGATTTAGATTTGTAAAAAGCTCTAAGTTTGTGTGGGTTAGAAAAGACTCATTACATCACACAAACTTAGTTGGGCCCAACATGGTTTGGGTTCCAAAACCTCCTACTTGAGGCATTCTACATGCTTCGTAGATTTTGGGGTATGTGCTATAACTTGAATATCATTTGAGAAATTTGGTTGAATAGATACAATGTGCTTATTCTTGTTTTGATTCCATGTATCTATACATGCTTGTGCTTAAATGAAAAATCTCTTCTTAGAATTCAAAGTCTATGTGCTTAAACTTATTTATAATAAGACTTTGACATGCTATATTTAAGTGTAAAATTTATTGGAAAAGGTTCCCTAGATATCCCATTTGATATCTAGTCTATGTTGTGCTGAAATTGTTAAATTTTATGAAAACTATGCTTCTAGATACAATATGCTTGATTCCCATGTATCTAGTAAGCCTTAAGATTAAATGCTATATCAATTGTGTTTATTTGGATGCTAGATGTCACATTAATATTTCCTTGCATCTAGCCTCATATGTGTTTTAATGATCACATCTTTTTTAAAAGAAACACATATAGATACTATAGACTTATAGTGTTTGATTCTTGTGTATCTATATATACTACTCTAAGTGCACTCACTAAGACTTAGATCCTTTTGCACTTAGCAGTCATCCACATGTAAAATCACAATAGAGCACTTAATGTGAAAACAATGATTGATCTTACATGAATATCAACCTCTTCATTGCCCATGAGTTCAAGTTAAACCCATAAGAGTATATCTTTCATATTTGAACTATAGTTTGGACAAAATTAGCTTTTGCTAGATTATTTAGTACTTAAAGTCATTTATATATTATTTATAGCAAAACTAAGAAATTAAATGCCTTGTCATTACATAAGTGGTTGTGGATGTAGGATGTAGGTGTTTGGACCTTGTATTTTCCTTGTAATGTCTTCTTTGTGTCCAAACCTTGTTGTCTATCCATGGAAGCCTTGATTTTGATCATACCTTCCTCACGAGATACACTCCCACTCATGAGCCATGGATATCTCTTAGACTTGATTCCTTAATGGTCCATTCCTCTATGTCTAAAGTTTTATAGATTTGAGCATTGATTGGTATAAATAAGTAATCTATAGTTATCATCTCTTATTTTGTATGGTACCCACATGTATGAGATGTCAAATATTAACCTTAAAAGCCACTCAATTGGTACCCTTAGCCTTCTTAGTTCCTAAGATGGAGATGGTACCTTCATCTAATTAAAATACTTAATCATATGGCCTTATGCCACCATCTCAAACATGGATAGGTATATGTTGTTGTGTAATCTTCCTATCTAGTTTATATGATATATACTTAAGGGAAGCAAAATTTGAAATTGTAGAAATTTGTATCACATTTAGGGGGAGATGAGCTTAAATTGCAATTCTTTTGTGCTAAGATTGTTTATCATGATGAGCTAGACTATAGCTTTATTCTTATCATGATAAACCGACACTTAAAGTGTAAGTGTCAATTGTTGCCCAAGGATTGAGTCTTATTTGGTATCAAAGAAAAATATCCAAAATCTCTTGGAGTCTATGTTAGGACACCCTTTGGAGTCATACATTGTATGATTCTTTTTCAAAGGAGGAGCTTAAAAGTTAGATCTTGTCCCTAGAGGCTTATAATATGAATTCTAATGTGTATATCATCTCTTATATGAAAAGTTCACTCATTTGGAGTATGGTTGCTCCATATGTGTCTTTTGACATTGTCTTGTGCTTGTATGTGTATTTTGAGTTTAAGACAAGTAAGTCCATAGCCTAGATTTTAAGGTCATAACCATTGGGCCTCATACTTACCTTGGATCATCTATTTGATTTCATTTGGTATCATTTTGGTATTAATATGTGGTAATTGTCATTCAAAGGATAAGTTTTCATTCTAGTAGTCTACCTTGTGTATTCCCTAGAATCTCTTTCATAGGATCTTTCTTAGAGTTGTTTATCTTATTTTCTATAATTAGACGTCCTTATCATGTGTTTCTAAAGTTATTTAGTATATACAATCATGATAAGTTTCTTTGTTGGCCATATATTCACTTTCATACCTTTAGCCTATTATGGCATGTCATGCCTTGTCATATAGGTTTCACCTAAAGCCAATGACAAAGACAAAGGGGGAAAGCTTACTAGTGTTATATTTAGAATCGTATGTACTATAATGACTTGGGTGGATTGTCCATTTTGATATTCCCCACATATTTGTGCTTTAACTTGCATATCTTTAACAAAAAAAAAGAATTTCATGATCAACTTTTTGAATTTTGTGTTAAAACCTTAATATCACTATTGATTCTCATTCATAGAAGTATATTACACTTGCTCATCTTAATTTCTATGAAGTTGAATGGTTATCATGTGTGTTTTTAATTTTTCACTCATATACCCATGATATACCTCACTATCTTGTCATGAAATGTGCTAAAAGTTAACCATATGCATGACAATTTAAAAGGGGGAGTTCTTAACTTTCATTATACCTATTTATCATGACAGGTTTTACTTGATATAATAACTACACATCACTTCATGATAAGATTCTAATAGGAATTCAAACAAATTGGGGGCTTATCATGCTAAACTTTAAACTTGCTTGTTTTCTTTCATGATAAGTAAAATATAAGCTTTAACTTGCTAATCTATTAATGTAATATGGGTCATAGGGTAGATTTATATTGGTTTTATTCATATACTATGATATACCCTAAAAATTTAAGCTAAAATTAGAATGTCTCTTTGTTTTTCCAATATAGGCTTGAATGTTTTGTGTTATTCCTTTCCTACGTTGGTTGTCTCTTATCATGCCATATATACATTGATTTCATTGGCTAATCATGATAAGAAGCTAGGGGAGCATCTAGTCTCACTGAATATCTTTGATGCTTTTTGTATTATGCTTAAATGTTTAATCCTTCCTTTTTGCTAATGCTAAAAGGGGGAGAATTTGTGTAATTGATTAGATCCATAATCATATGCATTCTTGTACTATAATTTGTTAAATATAACTCATGCATATGTTGAGGGGGAGTAGTTATGCTTACATTTTTTATCTAATCCTCATAAGAGGATCCTCTCACCTCTCTAATCAATTTGGTTTGTCATCATAAAAAATGGGGAGATTGTTAGCCCAAGGGTTCCCCATGGGTTCATTCAATCACCTTGTTTTGATGATTAACAAACATAAATTGATTAGTCTTTTATGGACTAATTGTTTGCCTTGAGTGTTGTGCTCTACACAGGAAATTCACATCTCAATCCATGCTAGCACACACCGTTGATAGCCTATGCTTGAAGATGAACCGAACAAAGGACAAAGGAGCTAGAGCATATTTGGACAAACAAACCAAAGCTTGTGGATCAACAACTTGCAAAGGAGCTTGAACCAAATGGTGGCATCATCCTTTGAAGGTGTCAAGCAAAGAAGCTCAACCTTGAAGATCCCAAAGCAAGGCAAGCACACCATTGAAGATCAAATGAAGATTGGCTCAAGAGAACAAGGGAGTACTTAGAATGGTAGTATGTATCACCTTTCTCTCTTGTATTTTTTCTTGATCAGGGCACACCTTAAAACCCCTAAAAATATATTTTTCACAGAGACTAACACACCCTTTAAGGACTTAAATGGATAAGTGAATGGCCATGGTGGTGCACCAACATGTTGGGTCCCATATGGCATTCAACAGAACATTGAACAAAACAGAGTTTTAAGAGTACAATCTGGACCAGCAACTAAATCCTATCAAAAATTATTTAAAATATTTTTAAATATTTTTAAAAATATTTTTAACAGATAGCTCTCATTTTTCTCATATCCATAGAGTATAAGAACGTCGAAATCTGATAAGAAACGAATGAGATATGAATTTTTCAAAATTGAAGCTGATTGCTGGAAATCCAGTCTCGGAGCTCCGAGAAAACAACCTGGATACAAAAAAATAGAGCCGTTGGGGGTCCAACGGCTAGTAGTTTTTTGACCCGAAAATGACCGAAATACCCTCAAAACGGTCATATTGAGTTGGAACTCTATATATACACATTGTATGGACCTAAAACTCAGAGATGAACATGTTCCAACTTAAAAGAACCCTTGAAAACTACTTGCAGTCATTTTGCATTAATTTTCTCTCACCAACCTCTTCTTCCTTGATTTGAGAAAATCATTTGAGATTGGTTTAGGCATTACTTGTAATTATCTTTGAGAGTGCATTGTGAGCTCTACTTTGTATTAGCCTATCTAGAGACAAGTGAGCAACATCTTCTTCTCTTCATTGTATTTGGAAACAAAGGGCGCCGTATTTAAGACCCTTGGAGCTTGGACGCTCGGATTGTACAAGGCGAAAGGAACGTCGTATTTAAGTTCCTTGGAAGATAGTGGATACCTCAAGGAGAGCAAACTTGAGAAGAGTGGAGTAGGTCTTGGGTTAAAGACCGAACCACTATAAAAGCGCTTGTGTCAAAGCCTCTTGTCTCTCTACCTCCTTCTCTTGATTGGTGATTGGTACACATCTCTCTTACTCTCTCTTGTAGGTGCTTTAATATTCATATCCTTGCTTGAGTGGGTGATTAGCACTTAAGTTGAAATTGCATATTCATCTCTTTCTAATTAAGCCTCTCATCATTCTAGTCAAGTTCTAAAATCAACTAGGGAGTAAAGTTTACATCATTACTATTAAACTTAATTAATCAAAACTAACTTGATTGAAAAAAGTTAAAACTAGGGTAATTTTGGTAAGGAATTTTTAAAGAGAATAAGTTTTTTAAAGAAACCCAATTCACCCCCCTCTTAGGTTGCCTAGTGGGATTTCAGTGTATCTTAGTATATATATATATAAATCCAATATAAATCTACCTTATGACCCGTAATAAAGTAATAGATTAGCAAGTTAAAGCTTATATTTTACTTATCATGAAAGAAAACAAGCAAGTGCATAGTTTAGCATGATAAGCCCCCTTTTGTTTTTGAAATTCCTATTAGAATCTTATCATGAGGTGATGTGGAGTTATTGACTCATCATGATAAGCAAGAATATATATATTTTCAAGTTAAAAAATATTTTCTTAAATTGTCATGCATATAAATGGACATATCCTAATATGGTTAACTATTAGGATTTATGGCATGACGGCTAGCTCTATTATGGACACATGGATAGCCAAGTAGAAATACACATGATAAGCACTCAAATTCATAGAAACTAAGATTAGCAATTTTAGTTTACTCCTATGAATGTATATCTAGAAGGATATGCAATTTTTAGCACTATTAGTTGGGATATATTTGAATGGACAATGTGAGCATCTCACAATGATCCATGTGAACATAAAAATAGCAAAGATTAGCTCTCTATCATGGACACAAGGATAGCCAAGTAGAAATACACATGATAAGCACTCAAATTCATAGAAACTAAGATTAGCAATTTTAGTTTACTCCTATGAATGTATATCTAGAAGGATATGTAATTTTTAGCACTATTAGTTGGGATATATTTGAATGGACAATGTGAGCATCTCACAATGATCCATGTGAACATAAAAATAGCAAAGATTAGCTCTCCCCCTTAGTATCTGTCATTGGCCTTAGATAAACTTAATATTTAAGGCATGACATGACATAATAGGCCAAATATATGACAATGAAATACTTGGCCTCCAAAACTTATTCTCGGAATAGATGACATCATATTAGATCATCCAAGATAAGTCAAAAAAGCCTAGAAGAATATGTCACTATGACCTAGGCTATGGGCTTCTTGTCTTAAACTCTAAAACACACATAAAAGCACAAGACAAGCCCGAACAACCCATGTGGAGCAATCATGCTCCAAATGAGTGTACTTATCATATGTGAGGTGATAACCACATTAGGAATCATATGATAAGTAACTAAGGACAAATTTAACTTTAAGCTCTCCATTTGAAAATGAATCATGTAATGCATGAATCCAAAGTGATGTCCTTGCATAGACTTTAAAGGTTTTTGGATATATTTTTCAAAAGATACCAAGTTAAACTCAACCCTTGGGCTACAATGACACTTGCTCTCCAAGTGTCAGTTTATCATGATAAAATGATAGCCATAGTCTACCTCATCATGATAAACAAGCATAGCACAAAAAATTTTCAATCTTTAGCTCATGCTCCCCCTAAATGTGATTTAATATTTTTCAAATTCACGCTTTACTTCCCTAAGTATGTAATATACATAACTAGCTAGGGAGATCACATATAAATGTATACCTATTCATGTTTGAGATGTTGGCACAAGGCCAATTTGTTAGATATTTTAATTAATGTGAATATACCATCTCCCTCTTAGAATCTAAGAAGGCTAAGGGCACTAATTGAGTGACTTTTAAGATTAAGGTTTAACATCTCATATGTGTAGATATTATCAAACAAGGGGTGATAACTATAGAATATGTATATACCAATTTGAGTTCAATTCTATAGGACTAAGACATAGTGAGAATGATCAATAAAATACCATGTCTTAGAGAGACATCCATGATTCATGAAGGTGGGAGTATACCTTATGAGAAGATATGATCATCAAGGTTTCCATGGATAATCTACCATGTTTGGACACAAAGGGCATGACACATAATGTGCATGGTCCAAACGTTACATCTACATCGACAACCACATGTAAAATGACAAGGCATTAGGCATAAGGTGCATAAGCCCTATTGAAAAACCAAAAATGTGTGGGAGGCACATGTTCCCTTCACAATCTAATATATACAACTACTATAGTGAATTTCAATTTTACTTAAGTGAGTAACTGCCCAAATATGATTCTAGATTCCTATGATATTTTCATATCAAGTCATACATTAAATCTAGATTCATGTTTCAAATTCCCTACATATTATATCATTTTGTGTTTCTAGGGAAAGATCCAAGGAAAATAGAGTTTAAAGAGTAATATTTTGGCATATTCACAACTTTCACTCAAATACTATTTGATTGCCAAAAAATTTCCTAAGTTCAAGTCTTTAAACCTATGGGTTTCGTTTCTTTTGGTTTTGCTAGAATGATGTGATCAATTAACCTTACTCCTATCAACTACCAAAAATGGTTCAAATTTTAAAGATGTACTTGAAGTTTTAATTTGAACACATGGGCAAGAGTTGTGGTTGAATATTCTATAAGGATCAATTATGGTTTTCACATTAAGTTCAAGTGTGGTATGTTATGTGGATGGATAATAAGTGCAATAAGATCTAAGTCGTAGTGTGTGAACTTAGCCAAATATCTATTCATACCAAAGAGGATAGTGTACTTCTAGTAGGCACAATGACATGGGATAACAAATTAGACAATCCTAGTGTCTCATGTCACATATGGTATGAATAGCCAATCATAGATACCTAAGGATCAAACATGATAAGTCTAGTGAATCTATATTTTATTTCTTTACAAAGATGTGATCATTAAGCACAACATGCATAGATGCATGTGAATAAAAGTAATCACATGATATCTATACAAACATATTCTCAAAAGATTCTCACATTGAAGCATAAAATAGATACTAGACATCAAAGGATATCTAGGGAACCTTTTCTAAAAGATATGAGAATTGAGTGCAAGATATCAAAGTCTTATAAAAATCAAGTTTCAAGCATAAAGACTTTGGATTTTCAAAAGATAATCATTTGAAGCACAAAATATGGATACATGGCATTCAAGCAAGACAAGTATATTGTATCCAAACAAATTTTCATATGATATAAAATTAAAGCACATCCCCTAATATAAGATAAACACAATACAGATCATGTTGGGGGTTTTGGAACCCAAACCATCTTGGTTCCAAGCAAGTTTGTCCTAGGTGATAAGTCATTTTTAACCCAAACAAACTTATTACTTTTTACAAGTTTAAATGTACATTTAAACTTGTAATGTCCAAATCTACCACAATAGTCACAAGATGCATAAGAGTAGGTAGATGGACGAGATGAACATGATGAATTACAAGAGTGATCATGATGGTAATTGAATTTTACATTCTCTTGTAACTTATGTTTTTTCAACCTTAATGTTTCATTCTTGATTATCAAATCATTGATTTTCATTTTGTAGTTGATTGATTCAAGAGATGGAAACATTTTTATCTTTTCTTCTTCTTCTTTAAGGAGTTGATTTTCTTCTCTTAGTGATACAATAGTTTCACTTAATTCAATAAAGTCATTTTTAAGCATTTCATTTTCTTCACTAAGATGTGCATGATCTTTTTCTACTTCCCTAAACTCCTTATTAATACTAGCTAAATTGTTTTACAAGTTTGAATTCTTAGCTAGTTGATCCTCAAGTTTCTTATTCAAACCTTGAAAAGCACAATGTAGTTATTCAAATGTGAAATCAATATTTTTCAATGCATTTTCATTAGACTTCTAAATTATTCCATTTACGCATAGGATTTCACTTTGACTAGATTTTTCAAGTTTGTTTAAAATCTCTTTAGCATTAGTACATGAGGATACCTTCTCATAAATGTGTGGTGGTAATTAGGGTTGCAACTTGGGTCGGGTTTTACCTGGCCCGCATCAGCCCGGCCCGAAAAAAGCATGGGCCGGGTTCTAAGTGGTTGGGTAGGGAGTTGGGTCGGTTTTCACTTTCCAAAGCCCGAGTGATTCTCGGGTCGGGCCGGTTTTAAAGGTGGAAAACCCGGCCCGACCCGAGAACCCGCATTTTTTTACTTTTTGATTTTGTATATTATAAAATTATACTTGTGTGTGTGTGGAGAGAGAGAGAGAGAGAGAGAGAGAGAGAGAGAGACCGGTCAAATACTCAAATCACAAGTTCGTAACAGAGAAAAAACAACGAGTCATAAATTGGAAGTTCGTAACAGAGAAAAAAAAGGCCTCTCTCTCTCTCTGTAAAAGAGAAACAAAAGGCCTCTCTCTCTCTCTCTCTCTCTCTCCCTCCTCCGTCCTTCACTCCTTCGTCTCCCCTCGTCAGTGGACTGTTGGAGGAACCGAGGAAGGTCTCTCTCTCACACACTAAACCAAGGTCTCTCTCTCTCTCTCTCTCTCTCTCTCTCTCAGCAAAAGCGAGAAGGGGGTTTTCTGGGATTTTTTTTTTTTTTGCAGTGAGAACTGAGAATTTGTGGAGTTCAAAAACCCTAAGCCCTTATTTGTTTTGGATTTTTAGAACCGACTATGAGTTCAAAAACTTATTATTGTACCCTAAACCCTAAGCCCCTATTTGTTTTGAATTTTTAGAACCGACTGTGAGTTCAAAAACTGAGTATTGGACCCTAAGCCCTAAGCCCCTATTTGTTTTGGATTTTTAGAACCGACTGTGAGTTCAAAACTGATTATTGGACCCTAAGCCTAAGCCCCTATTTGTTTTGGATTTTTAGAACCGACTGTGAGTTCAAAAACAGATTATTGGACCCTAAGCCCTAAGCCCCTATTTGTTTTGAATTTTTAGAACCGATTGTGAGTTCAAAAACTGATTATTGGACCCTAAGCCCCTATTTGTTTTGGATTTTTAGAACCGCCTGTGAGTTCAAAAATTGATTATTGGACCCTAAGCCCCTATTTGTTTTGGATTTTTAGAATCGACTGTGAGTTCAAAAACTGATTATTGGACTCAAGTTATTGTTTTAACTTTGACCAATAAATTCACAATCAGATACCAAAATCCAAAAAAAACAAGTCCTTTGGATTTTGACAATGATTTGGACCCTAAGCCCCTATTTGTTTTGGATTTTTAGAATCGACTGTGAGTTCAAAAACTGATTATTGGACTCAAGTTATTGTTTTAACTTTGACCAATAAATTCACAATCAGATACCAAAATCCAAAAAAAAAACAAGTCCTTTGGAATATGGTTCATCTATTTTCATTCTGTCTTTGTTTAGAGCATCCAGAGGTTACATCAATTGTACATGGAAATGGAAATGGAAATGGAAATGGAGGATATCGACAATGATATTGATGTAAGATTTACTTTTTTTGCTTAGTATAGCTATGCATCTATCTCATTCTCAATTATGTAGCGTCCACTTAATCGTTTAACCCTTTTGTTTGTTATCAAATAATTACTTTTGTATCATATAGGAATTAAATTCTTCTGAGAATGCCGCTAATACTATTAGCACTGCTGGAGGTTCCACAACGAATACATCTAAGAAAAGAGCGTCTTCGGTCAAATCTTATGTGTGGAAACATTTTACAAAGGACAAAACAAGTGTAGGATTGAATTAGAAGGCTAAGTGTAATTATTGTAAAAAATTCTTAGCATGCCCAACCAGCAGTGGCACCAGTAGTCTTATAAGGCATCTGAAAAATACATGTATACCGTACTCGACAAGAGATAAGAGACAGAAATTATTGGCTTTTAATCCAATTAGAGAGGGTGATGATGGTGAGGAAGGGGCAGGTCTTACTCCTTGGGTGTTTAACTAAAACCGAGCTCGAAGGGAATTGACAATCATGTTAATCATGCTTGAACTGCCATTTAATGCTGTTGATAAGGTTGCTTTTCGAAATTTTATGAGGGTAGTTCAACCTCGGCTCAATATTGTGTCACGCACAACTGTGAGGAAAGAAGTACTGAATATCTATGGAGAGGAGAAGTCTAAATTGAAAAGATTGATAAGTACATGTCAGAGGGTTTCTTTAACTGCGGATATGTGGACATCAAATCAGACTTTAGGTTATTTATGTCTTACTGGACATTTTATTGATGATAGTTGGAAGTTGCATAAAAAAATTCTTAATTTTTGTATGGTTCCAGCTCCACATAGTGGAGAAGTTATGGCCGATGTAGTTGAAATGTGTTTGATTGAATGGAACATTTCTAAATTAACTACAATTACATTGGATAATGCTTCGAGTAACAATGTACTTGTGAGAACACTTGCTCCAATCCTTTCTAGAAAAGGAATGTTCCTACAAGAAGGTCGATTTTTCCATATGCGTTGTGCAGCACATGTGATCAATCTCATAGTACAAGATGGGTTAAATGAGATAAAAGAATCGGTCACTGTCATTCGAGGTAGTGTCAAGTATGTTAGAGGTTCACAAGCTAGAAAGCAACAGTTTGAAGAGTGTGTTTTGCAAGAAGGAATTTATAATAAGAAAGGCTTATGCATAGATGTGTGTACGAGGTGGAACTCCACATTTCTTATGTTAGAATCCGCCATACAATTTGAGAGTGCCTTCACCCGCTTAAAGGTACGGGATTCTAACTTTGCAAGAGACGCTCCTACTATCGATGATTGGAAGAAGGCTAAAGTTATTTGCACTTTTCTGAAAGTTTTTTTTGATGCAACAAAGCTTTTCTCCGGCCATAAATATACCACTTCCAATCTTTATTTTCATGAAGTTTTTGAAATTCAAGTACGCTTGCGTGATATGGCAAATCATGATGATGTATCTATTAATTTAATGGCTAAGAAGATGCAAATTAAGTTTGATAAGTATTGGAAGGAATGCAATGTAATGTTTGCTATTGCAGTGGTTTTGGATCCCAGGTATAAGATTGAATATCTTAGCTTTATGTATGATGAAATTTTTTCCAAGGATGAAGCTAAAGCACAAGTTTCATGTATTAAGCGGGAGACATTTGCAATTTATGATGAGTATGTATCTACTTATAGTTCAAGGCAAAAGCGTGTTGTACACTCAATGGAAAAAGATCCAGAAGTGGATAGTGGAACTTGTAGTGGTGAGAGAAGGATTTCAAATATGCAAGAAAAATTTTTCAAGATGAATGCAGCGAAAAATAATGTAAGGTCGTCATCGGAGTTGGAACAGTACTTGGAAGAAAAAAATCATCCCACTGATGACTTAGATATTTTGAGTTGGTGGAAAATTAACAGCTCAAAATATCCTCAACTTTCTCATATGGCTCGTGATATCTTGGCCATTCCTGTATCTACGGTTGCTTCAGAGTCAGCTTTTAGCACTGGAGGTAGAGTTCTTGATAATTATCGAAGTTTATTGAGTCCTGGGGTTGTGCAAGCATTGGTCTGCACTCAAGATTGGCTACGAGAGGATACATGTGAGGATACGAATGAAGAAATTGAAGTCTACCAACATGAAAATGATATTGAAATCATTGAATCAGGTACTTTAACAACTCATTTGCTTTGATAAGTATGAATATATTTGAAAAATTCTTATGTATTTTTTTCCTTTTTTGAAGGCCTCGCCGAACCTCTACAAATTCCGTAGCATGCAACAATCTTGCCATATCTATACCATATTTTGAGATGGGGTAAATTTCATTTGTGAATTTTTTAATCATGTATGTTATTTTTAATCACGTTTCAAAAAAACACTCACATATTATTTTTATACTTTTCTAAATAGTTGAGTGATCCTCTTTTCTTTCTGGTTGCAGAGTTGAATGATGTGTTAGGCGTCGTTATGTTTTCACCGCTCCGGAGCTTGATGACTAAGATTGAATGACTCTCTTTTTGCATTTCAAACTCTCTTATATGTGTCACAGTTGCAATTGTGGTTAAAAGGAACAAGGAACTTTTTTGCCTCAAATAACTTCCAACTTAAATGCATCCACAAGTTTGTTCCATATTTATTTTCTGCTGGAAAGTATGATATTTTAATATGTGTCCACATATTTGTCTATATTTACTTTTTGCCAAGCCTAAATTGTCTCTCACCATATTGGCCCAATGAATTAGGCAATAGAGCTGAAAGAAAAAAGATTGAGTGCAATTAACAGGCTGGAGTAAAGAGTTTGAGTGAGCTCAAGGATAACATAAACACAGACACAGAGCCAAAGAAGCTTGTGTTTGACACCATGAGGTTTGAAGAGTATGTGATTTTACTCCAGTAGACGAGAGAGACTAATGACTTCAGTATTATGAAGCCAATGATCATAGGAATACAATTTGAGTGTCTTATGTGGGATTGTAACAGTTCAGTTGTCCTATGCTGGAGTGAAAATTTTACTCTGTGTTGGCAACAGAAAAAGAAACACATGATAGAGGAAAGGGCTATTCAAATATTCTTGTATGGAAGACAAAGTCAGTTTACAAATTTTATTTCTGCTTGGAATATAATTAGAGGTCTAAGTAAAGCCGTAAAGTTTAGAGGTCAGTTTAAACTTAGATGTCACACCCAAAATTCTGCTCTGCCTACTTCCATTGCTGCAATCAATAGACCTATGAGGTCCAGTGAATAAGGGCAGTCCTCCTACGAGTCCTTTTTCCATGAATATGTTATGGCTGCTTTGTTTGGTTTGGTATTTTGTATTTGGTATTTCTAGGCCAAATATGTAGCCGCTTTGTTTGGTTTGGTATTTCTAGGCCAAATATCCCCCATTCATTTGGACAAGAAGCTGATATTATGTCTAAAGGTTGAATCTAAGTCGACCATGAAGCCCAAAAGAAGTACAATAACAGTATGGCTTTGTTTTTCTTCTGCTAATTGTGAACATTTATATACACATAACCGTCTGTAAAAGGAACAAGGAACATTTATATACCATGTTATCAAATGGTTCCAGGGCCTCCAATCTAACTTAGGCATTCTGTTTATGCTGTGGGAAAAATGAGTTTTGGTGGCCTGTAAAATGTTAATTAAGAATCTTCTTCACTAGTAATTTTCTCCTTCAATTATTGTCATGAAAAATCTTCATCATCCTCCAATATTTAGCATCTTTTCATTTATCCAATCATGCTTCTAGAGCCTCCAATTTAAGCAAGGCATTCTGTTTATGGCCTAGGAAAAGTGAGTTTAATTTGGTAGCATGATGAATAAAATTAAGAATTTTCTTCACTAGTAATTCTCTTCTGCAACTATTATGTCATGAAAAATCTTCCTACAACTCCGATATCTGGGATCTTTTCATTTATGTAATTGAAAGTTTCAAAAGGCGATGATATGAAAAAACCCGGCCCGGCCCGACCCGACCCGAGAAACAACCTCGGGTAGGGCCGGGAATAACAATCCTGGGTTTTCCAAAAAAAAACCCGACCCGACCCGACCCGAGATAGTTTCTCGGGTAGGGTAGGGTTTTAGAAAACCCGACCCACCCGACCCGAGTTGCAACCCTAGTGGTAATGCACAACATGTTGCAATTAGGGCTTTTGTATTTAGTAAAGATAATTTTTTATTATATTCATTTAATCCTTTAGATTTAGCATTTAAAATAAATCAATTTTCAATTAGCTTTACCATATCTTTATCTAGACCTTTTAAGTATGTCTTCATATGGATCAACCATGATCCATAATCCGAACCATCCAAAATAGGTAGTCTAGATTGGGTCTTTTAAGTTGCCAAAAAATTTGATATTTTAACTCTTAACCGGTTAGGCTCTTAATCAAGAGCCCAAGCTCTGATACCAATTGAAATCCAAGGAGTGACTTGGTTTGGCAACCTAGAGGGGGGTGATAGGATGTTTATAAAACTTTTATCTTTTAGAAACTTTTTCTAAAATTTCACCCAAGACTTATCCCTTGTTTAATTAATTTTGAAATATTTGAACTTTAAACAATATTACAAATTAATATTAGTTCAAAAACCCTTGTTGATTAGCAAACTTAATTAGGTGATTTATAGCTTAGTTAGCAAGGTACAAATATTCAATCAAAACCAAAATGCTAACTACTCACTCAATTCCAAATATAAAAATGCAAGCACAAATAAATAAGAGAGTGGGAGGGAGAGAGAGATAGAGAAATACCAACACAAGTGACAAAAAGATTTATAGTGGTTCGGCAAACGGCCTACTCCACTCTACTCAAGGTCGTACTTGAGGATTTCCACTATTAAGACCTCCACGACGCCCGGCTCCGAGGCTTTTACACTCTAAGGAAATTAAATAAGGATGCCCTTCCACCTTTACAATGACTCTCATTCTCCGCCGAGTTCTAAGCGCTTTCTCTCAAGGGAATTAAAAATGGATGCCCTTGCCACCGATCAAATGAAGAAGAAGAAGTATTAGCCTCTTACTAGGCTTGATTACAAGTTGTAGCTCACACACTTTCTCTCAAGAATAATTTGAAAAATGAAAGCCTAAACCAATCTCAAATGATTTTTCCAAAATCAAGGCACAAGAGATTGGTGAGAGAAATTACCCAAAAATGATAAACAAATGATTTTCTAGGGTTTTTTGAAGTTGAACAATGTTCCTCAAGTGTTTTAGACCCATTAGATGGGTATATGTGGTGTCCCAACTCAATATGACCGTTTCAGGGGCAAAACAGTTATTTTCGGGTCAAACAGTCAACTAGTCGTTGGACCACAACGGCTATAATTTTTTGAACAAAAACACTTCTCGGAGTTCCGAGACATTTATCGGAGTTCTGAGCAAATTCTCGGAGTTCCGAGAATTCAAACAGAGTATGGGATTTTATTCCTTGGACCATTTCTCTGAGCTCCGAGAAAATTCTCGGAGTTCCGAGACTGGTTTTCCAGCAGTTAGCGTCTAACTTATAAAATTCATATCTCCCTCATTTCTCGTCGGATTTTGACGTTCCTATACTCTACGGATATGAAACAAATGAGAGCTATCTGTTAAAAATAGTTTTAAAAATATTTGAAAATGTCTTAAATGAGTTTTGATATGATTTAGTTACTGGTCCAGGTTGTTTCTTCGGAACTCTATTTTGTTCAACGTTGTGTTGAATGCCATATGGGTCCCAACATGTTGATACACCACCATAGCCATTCAGTTATCC
Source organism: Tasmannia lanceolata (assembly GCF_043159265.1). Classification (NCBI taxonomy): domain Eukaryota; kingdom Viridiplantae; phylum Streptophyta; class Magnoliopsida; order Canellales; family Winteraceae; genus Tasmannia; species Tasmannia lanceolata. The sequence goes on along the minus strand of NW_027518684.1, from coordinate 25,354,906 downwards.
ATTTAAGTCCTTAAAGGGTGTATTAGTCTATTTGAAAAATATATTTTTAGGGATTTTAAGATTTGCCCTGATAAGAGAAAACACAAGAGAGATAGGTGATACAATCTACCATTTTTACCACTCTCTTGACTGAATTCTTGAGGTAGCCATTGCTTGATTTTCTCTTTGAGTGCATGGCTTGCTTTGGGATCTTCAAGGTTGAGCTTCTTTGCTTGACACCTTCCAAGGATGATGCAACTATTTGGTTCCAGCTCCTTTGCAAGTTGTTGATCCACAAGCTTTGGCCTTCATTGATCTTCCTTTGTTTGTTCAATGCTTTGAGATGGTTGATGATGAGCTTCTCCTTGGTACCTCCAAGGTGTGATTGGTCCAAGTATGTTCCAAGCTCCTTTGCTATTGTGTTTGGTTCATCTTCAAGCATAGGCCAATAATGTGCGTGCTAGTATGATTTGACTTGTAAATTACCTGTCTATAGCACAACACTTAAGGCAAATAATTAGTCCATAAATGACTAATCAATTTGTGTTTGTTAATCATCAAAACAAGGTGATTGAGTGAACCCATGGGGAACCCTTGGGCTAACAATCTCCCCCTTTTTGATGATGACAAACCAAATTGGTTAGAGAGGTGGGAGGATCCTCTTATGAGGATTAGATAAGCAAGATGAGTGTGACTACTCCCCCTCAACATATGCATAAGTTATATTTAACAAATTATTGTACAAGAATGCATATGATTATGGATGTAATTAATTACACAAATTGGTATCAGAGCCTTGCTCATGTGCTTCCAAAGAACCCATTAATTCATTCATAGAATATGTAGATAAATCCTTAGACTCTTCTCTGGCAGTAACTACATGATCAAATTTATTTGGAAGACTTCTTAACACTTTTTCAACAATTATTTGATCATCTAATTTTTTCCCTTAAGTTCTTATTTGATTTGCAATAAAACTAACTCTTGAGAAAAAAAACTTGAATAGATTCAGAATTTTTCATAATCAAATTCTCAAAATCACGATGAAATGTTTATAACTTAATAGAGATTACCTTCGTAGTACCTTGATATTCTTCTTGAAGCAAATCTCAAGCTTCCTTTGATGTAGTTGTAGCCATAATTCTTAAAAATATTGGTTCATCCATGGCTTGTTGGATGACAAAAAAATCCTTGCATCTTTCTTTTTGCTTTCCTTCAATTCATTCTTCTGTGCTGTGGTCAATCTTTCCTGTTCTGCAAAATTTTCATACCCATTCTCCACAATTCCCATAATTCATAAGACATAAATAACGTCTTCATCTTAATTGACCAAAATTGAAAATTTTCACCTTTAAATAAAGGAACACTTTGCTGAAAATTTGAAGAATTGGTGTTACCTGCCATGTTGTGAACTTACCGAACCCTTGTTGGTGTTTTCTTGAATTCGACCTAGGCGTTTCTGCTCTGATACCACTTTGTAGAATCTTTTTATGAACACAAAATACTAAACAAGAAAGAAAATAATAGAAGAAGCTTTTTTATTGAAGGGAATGAATGTTACTATTTTCGTTTTTCTCCCATATCCACGTAAACAACACACACATACCTATATATATATATATATATATATATATATATATAATAGCTTGACCGAATACCATCTATAAAAAGCCACACATTTTGGACTCTTCCAATCCTAATTACATATGAATTCAACTTCCTACTATATAGCTACCAGACTGTATCTAGATAAAGTTAAAAACCAGCTTTGGTGGGGCCCACTAGCAAGAACATAATTTGAATTACGTTTCCAACAGGACCGCCGCCTTTTTAGCTATATCCTTCCTTCTCGTCCGTTCCCCTCCCCTCCTTCCCCTCTCTTAGCAGGAATAAAGAAAGAATAGATGCTATTATCCTTTTGAGAAAAGATAGGTGTCACCCATGCCTCAGCTATTCTCACGGCCTAGGGAACAACTTTTAGAGGTATGTCCCTTATCACTAAGGCCGCATACCTCCTCAACATAGAACACCATAATTGAAAAGAAGGACGGTATCTGATCCTATTTCCCAAGCAGCAAACAAGAAAGAATGGGCCAGCACTAATCCATGAATTCAAAGACCTAAATAACCTAAAAAGAAAAAGAAGCAAACAACAACTAGTGAGTCATCGAGCTGTTGGGGGGTTCCATGTGAAAGAAAAATAGTCCCACATCGGAAAAGTGTAACGATGTGGATGGGCTTATAAGGGAATGGATTCCCTCCCCTTAACAGCTAGCTTTTGAGGGCGAGTTCTACCCAGGTCTCAACAAAGTGGTATCAGGGCTAGGGCGTTGTAACCCAGGTGTGCCTCCAAGGACGGAAAAATCCCTCAGGGAAGAATCTCGATAACCCCGGTATGCCTCCGAGGACGGAAAAATCCCTCGGGGAAGATCTCGTAGTTCCCACGGGGCGAGATTATCCACGGTGCTTCCACGTGGAAGGGGAGATTGTTGGGGGGTTCCACATGAAACCAAAATAGTACCACATCGGAAAAGTGTAACGATGTGGATGGACTTATAAGGGAATGGGTGCCTCCCCTTAACAGTTAGCTTTTGAGGGCAAGTTCTACCTGGGTCCCAACACGAGCAAGGCCCGAACCGGCTCCGCCTTTGCATGGAGACATGCGACTTGCGATGACGGCATTTATGTTTCTTTGTCATCTCATAGTCATTGCGAAAAGGTAACCAGGATGTTATGTTTCTTTGTTTGTGTACGGATGATGGGAATAGTTTTTCTTAAAACTTCATTCAAATTTATTTTATACGGTGGATGCGCTTGTAAGTCGGTACTGGTGGTACCGCCCCTGATATTTGATTGAACATCAATTCACTTTTTAAGATGCTGATGCTGGATCAAATATCAAAGGGTTGTACTTCTGTGGTACCGCCAATACCAGCATGTATGTGCATTCACAATATAATTTCTCCAAAGGAGATTTTATATGGTGGATGCGCATGTAAGTCATTACTGGTGGTACCACCCTTGATATTTGATCCAATAGCAGAACACTTTTAAAGATGTTGTTGCTGGATCAAATATCAAGGGCGGCACTTCTGTTGTACCGCCAATACCGGTTTGTATGCGCATTCACAATATAATTTCTCTATAGGAGATTTTACATGGTGGTTGCGCATGTAAATCAGTACTGGCGGTAGCGCCCTTGATATTTGATCAAGCAGCAGCATCTTAAAGCTACTGATGTTGCTGCTTGATCAAATATTAAGGGTGGTACTTCTGTCGTACTGTAGACACCCCATTTTGACCGGACCCAAGTTCGCTATGCTTGGGCGAAATCCCGTTCAATCATTTCCGCCATGTTTCGCACTTTTCCGTTAAGTGTTGAGAGAGATTATTCCCAAGAATCCGAACAAGAGAGAATTTGGATCCGATTGATGGGCCCGTCTTGAGCATTTGTTTAGATTTGAATCAAACAGGGTGGCCCGCACATTGTTTTAGTGAAAAATGAGTTTTGAACCTACTTCGATCCAACACCTAAAGATGATCATCAAGAGAACGGTCAAGATCTCAGAGAAGTCGTTTTAACAACCAATTTTGTTTCGATCATCAGGTTGAGTTACTCGGATCAGCCCATTGAAATGATTTAGGAGGACACAACCTACTTAGGTAGGGGACCCATCAATTGGATGGTCTGGATCGTCATAGAGGAATGATTTAAGGGAGCACAACCAATTTACATTGCGACCCACCATTTGAACGGTCAAGATCATCAATTGTCGCCCATCAAATGGACGGTTCGGATCATCAAATGGGAGTGATTTAAAAATGGGGTAACATATTCACATTTTGATCTATTGGATGGTTTGGATCAGCCCATAGGATTGATTAGTGGAGCACAAATTAAATCACATCGCAGCCCACTATTTGAACGGTCAAGATCATCAATTGTCGCCCATCAAATGGACGGTTCGGATCATCAAATAGGAGTGATTTAAAAATGGGGTAACATATTCACATTTTGATCTATTGGATGGCTTGGATCAGCCCATAGGATTGATTAGCGGAGCACAAATTAAATCACATTGTCGCCCATCAAATGAACGGTTCCGATCATACTTTGGAGTGGGGCATATGATTTTATGCACAATTGGGAATTTGGTCACATATGGGACCCATTTGGGTTATATTTTACCTACTCAAAAGAACTTTAAAAAAACATGCATGGGGTCACACACATGTCAAAATTCAATGTCCACAATGGTGGCCACCTACCATGGAATATGTCCACAATGGTGGCCACCTACCATGGAATAAGTCCACAATGGTGGCCACCACCCTCCCATTCCTTTGCTATAAATGGTTCAATGAGGGTGAGTAAGAGGGAGGAAGAACTCATTTCTCTTCTATCATGTGTTCTAACAAAGTTGCTATGAGGGGTTGAAAAGAAAAAAAAAGAAAAGAAACAAGAAAAGAAGAAAAAGAAACAAAAAAGAAGCAAAAAGAGAAAGAAAGCGGAAGCGATCGCACGGAGGCGGAATTTTCGAGTTTTTCGGCTCTCGGATTCGGCGAGGATTTCGATCACAGGTAGGTACACCGTTCTCGGAATTGTTTAGAATTATTTGGTATATTTTCGGATTTTTGTATGATTTTTAACGAAGAAAACTAAAAGATATACTAAACAGATTCCAAAAATAATGAAATTTCGTGGGAAAATAATATGATAATGATACATTCTACCATGAATTTGTGAGCATTTTTGGATTTTGTTTGGTATATTATTTTACGCATTCTTTGAAAATTATCAGATTTTGGGAGAATTGTTACTGATGTCAAATCACAGATTCAATTCTCCAAATTTTTACAGTAGTCTTAAATTCTATACTTCTTGCTTCTGTAAAAGTTTCAAGTGATTTTGATCTTGTTTCATATGAGCTGTAGTCTTAATTCATAATCTGGTTTGACATTTGAAAAATCCGAAACTGATAGTAAATAGTTTTCTAAATTCATGAAAATCTCACAGCATGCTATTTTCACTTATATCTTACTACTGTAGAAATTTCATGGAATTTAGATTTCTATTTCTAGTAGTTTCTGTGTTATTTTTGCAATCTGGTCAATTAATTTTTAAATCTAAATTAAATATGAGTTTAATGTAATAATCTATAAAAATATTCCAGTAAGTTACATCTCATCATATCTTGTTGCTGGAGAAGTTTCAACTCATTTTGAGTTCGTTTGCAACAACTTCACTTGTAAAATCACTCATATGATTAAAATTGATAAAATTCATTGAAAATCCGAAATTAATTGAAAATCATCTTAAAATCTCTAAAGGACCTTAAATTCTGTCACATCTTAATTCCTTAAGAAGGTCTGCTTTGCCTCATTTGTAGAATCCTCTCTGAGGTTGCACCTCAATTTGTGCCTCTGTTAATTAGAGACCAATTTGGTCAATTAGTTGTCTTAGCCTTGCTTCCCCCTTGCAAGGGCAATGATAAGGTTACTTGGAGCCCATCTTTGTGTTTGTTTGGGAGACCCGCCCGGTCTCATTCTCTCGTTAGTCCTCTTTGTGCGCCGTTTGGTTTTGGGAGAACACCATACTCGGCTTGGCTTCATACCCCTACCCTTATGGGTATTGGGTTGCACATTTGTTGCACCCTAGGGCTAGGTAGCTGTCCGGCCCGGCTGGGTGTTTTACCTCTGCCAAATGTGCAAATTCGTGTTTCCTTTTCTTTTAGAGAGTCTTTGACTCATCTATCCTTTAGTTGGTGTTATTGGAGTCTTTGACTCATGTTTCCATTTCTTTTAGAGAGTCTTTGACTCATTCGTTCTTTTGTTGTACTACTAGGAAGTCTTTGACTCATTGGTTCTTCTGTTGGCGTTATTTGGGAGTCTTTGACTCATTCCTCCTCTAAGTTGTAGTATTAGAGAGTCTCTGACTCATTTGTTCCCCTCTTTAGTGTTGTTAGTTCGGAGTTTCTCCTTTAGAGTTGTTGATTACTTCGCTTTTGATTAGAGGCTAACTCAGTCTTATTAGAGCTTTGCTTGCTTAGGATCTTGGACCATTTTCTCTCTTCTTGGGACGCTATCTTTCTTGTTGTGGTTTGTCTCTTTGAGACGCTAGTTGCTTATTCGGGGTTTCCCCTTTTGCTTTAGGGCTTTGCCCTAGTTTGTGGTATTACTTGCGTGTTCCCTTTAAGATTAAAAATATTTTAAGGTCCTGAGCATTGGAAAAGCTATAAAATCCAAAAACATTAGAAATTTAAAACTCAAAAAAAAACATTTGAAAACATCAAAAACCTTAAAAAAAATCTAAAGTGTTGAGTGTTTCTTTTAGAAGCGTATTAGGCGAGTTCGATTTTCGAACTACGTTGGCTTGATCCTCTTCCGAGGTACGTAGTGCAGCTTGGGATTTACATCCCAAGTCCAGCCAAACTTTTTTGTAAATAACTATTTTAAACCTTCTTAAAAAACCTTTAAAATCTTGTTTTCAAAAGATCTTCTTCTAGAGTTAGGAGTTTCTCCTAGATAGAGAGTTTTAGAGTTAGGGTTTTTCTTTTGATAGGTTATTTGATTGTTTGTTTGTTGTGTGCTTGTTTTAGAGTTAGAGGTCTGTCCTAGAGTTATAGGAGCGCCTCCGTCCGGTCAGTTGGCGATCCACATCGCCGAGTGATGACTAGAGTAGGATACGCTAGTCCACCCTTGGTTTTCCTTAGGAAATACAGCCTAGTCACATATAGGTTGTAAGAACCACCTGCATCAGCGTAGGGCTAATCTGCATTTAGTTAGGGCATATAGGGTGTCCTAAAATTCACAATTCACTGAAATTTAAATAATCGTACAATAAACTTTAATAATTGGTCCGGTCTTTTAGATCGAGTTTAGGATAGAGGGCTAGGTGTCTTAGGCATCATAACTTAGAATAGGCGCGAAGAACTACGTTGCCTTGATTCTCGTGGAGGCGGGGATACGTAGGCTTCTTTGGATGAATACCAGACCATCTGAGGACTCGGGCTAATCACTTTTAAAACTGTTGAAACAATCAAATCACTTAGGATTTTCCATGAAATTAGAATTTTAGGAGAACTTTCACTTAGATTGAATCCAAACCAATTAAGAAATCAAGATACACATTTAGGATTCACATTGAAATTAGATCATAGGATGCATGTCACATAGATAGCACATTAACAGAGAGTTGAATGAGCCATTAAAAATGAATTTAAAAGAGTTAACTTTTGGAATTGAAGACCGATTATCGGGCAGGAATGGTGCATGTGGTGGATAAATCCCCATACCTTCCATTCTTGTAACCAGGTAGCGAGTCTAGATTTCTGGTTAATTATGGGTCCTAGATCCCACATCTAGGTGGCGACTCTGTCAGTCTCTTTTGTGTGGAATTCGGATTGCCTTAGTGATCCCAAGTTCACATAAAAGATGAATTAAAATTAATAATAAAAGGCACACGCCAATCGCGTGGGTACGAGAGACCAAGAGATAGTGCGTGGCGGCTCTCGCGCCACCACCCCTCTCGCGGGATCGGGTCCCACAGACTGGCGACTCTGCTGGGGATAACCTAACTTCATTACAATTCCAAAGGATAACTCATTTGAATCTATTTCAACTGGCTCATGAAAACTCTATCTCTTTTATGCTTGTTAGATTAGTTTGTATGCTTTATTTTCTCATCACATTTACTCAAACTTAATCTAACAAAACCTGAAGGCATCATAGATTGCGCAAACTTATTGCACACACTTACATCACTTTCATCTAAACCCCTGCATCTCACATGCACACACGTCCTATTTTAGGAACCCGGAGTGTTATCTAGCATGGTTGACTGGGATTTCATCACCTGGTGCCTCTGTGCTAGAGAAGCATTCCACCCTTAGCCTAGTACTTTTATGGTACGTAAACGGATCTCTTGTTCACGTACTGATACGCCGGACACTGGTACAGTATATCGAACATGGATTCGCGCTAAGGGAACTCTTAGCCTTACCCCTAGATTAACCCACACATGCATGTAGTATACGAACACATGTGCATCACGTGTGTGAGCCTAGTTTAGGATATCTTACCCAATTGTGTGTGTGAGCCTAGTTTAGGATATCCTACCCATTTGTGTCTAGATTAGGCCGTAGTCCATCTTTCAATGGCTACGATCGGTCCTAGGTACACAAACAAAGTCATGAGTCGAGATCCTCTCTCCACTCCGCTAGATTAGGGTTAGGATTGATGCCTTCAGGTAACACTGATAAAATGTGCGAAGATTAAAAAAACTTTTCCTTTGGGGTTAGGATGTAAATCCCATTCATTTCCAAAGATCTCATAGGATTAGTCATTCATGATCCATCCGTTGAAAGCAATCTTATGCTATCTCATCTCATCTTGATCTAATCATATTGATCTACAGTTGTTGATATCCATCATTCAGATTTTAGATCTGGCCCTGGACTCTACTTTTGTCATTCTTATGGCCATGGTCTATTATCTGAGCCATTGATTTTTCATTGATCAATGTTTACCTACCATATATCTTTTACCTTTGGATCATATCGAAATCATTGATGGAAAAGTTTGATCTTACCTGTATTCTTTGAGTGCATGATCGTTGCTGAGATCGAAACTTATTCTGATTAGGGATGTTTATCGTTCCTGACTCTTTCATTCCCAAAAGAAGAACGGTTATACCCAAAGAACATCTTAAGGAATAGATTGAGGATTCTTTCCAAATTAACATACCCGTTGATGTATTTCAAGATTACTCTTTTCTCTATTTGTTTAGAATTTTTATCCCATGACTATTGAGATAGTGTGATTGCTTCTAAGTCAAAAGTCTGTGTTCAACAAAAAGCCCCTCTTCCAAAAGACTGACCATTTCTGAATTCATTCAATACATCAGTCTATTGCTTTACCCACATTGTCAGCATAAGCCTTTTGTTGCCCCATTTAACCTAGACCTTGTGGAGTTGCCTTTTCTGGGATTCCTACTTCGGGATCGAACTTTGTAATTATCATTATCATGAAGAAAGGTGTATCACCTATAAACTTTCAGTGCCGGTTCACTACCTTTGAAGAAGTGTCCTGTGTCTTTAGATTTGTCTTTCATTAAGTGTACATCAACTTTCTTCTCTCGAACTTGGAAAAGTTCAGTTATGTTGATGTTAAAAAAAGAAAAGAAAATGTGTCATGTCAATCAGTCTTTCTCGTTCAGAGTCGGTGTTTAGCTTTTTGATTAAATTCAATGTAGAGCCTATTGAGGCGCGTTCAAAGTCATCTATGTACTTCAAAGTATTTCAATTCAATAAAGCATTTGAGTCTGTATCTTCAAATTTTTATGATTCACTCTTGGATCTAATGTTTAAACAACTAAAGACCCCCTTTTCGGATGAGAATGCAGACGAAATTCACCTCGAGATCTGAAAGATGGTCGAACGAGAGGAAGAGCGTCGAGCATAGCCACTTAAAGAAGAAATCGAAGCCATTGATAGTGGTATCGAAATCCGAAATTCGGGAGAAATGGATTGGAAAAACTTTATCTCCTAAGGAGCGCAAAGAATTGATAAACCTGTTTAGAGGGGTTTGAGGTAGTCTTGCTTGATCCTATAAGGATAAACCAGGGGAATGCCCTGTCGTTGAGCAAAGCAAGACTTCATCTGCTTTAGACATCCAGTTGAAGAGTAAAATTTTAAAGAATTGAGCATCAGATATCCTGTGGAGCTGATGAAGAAGTGAGAGAAGACTTTCTCGAAATGAAGTCATAGATCTGAGCCCTAAAAGAAAAATTGGGCTGTGTATTTTCATTATGATTTCAAGGCAAGATGGGAGTGAAGCACAATGGTTGAAGTTTTGCCAGAAAACCGCCAGACTCCTCGAATAAAAATTTTCAAAGTCATTGAACCTCAGCATTCAAGAGCTTATACATCAAATACATCAGGAGGCCATCATTGGACGTTTGAGCCTTAATAGCCAAAATCCTAACGTTTTAAAATCCTTTTGAGAACCCTTTGGGCCAACAATTTAAAGCCAATGTTTCTTTTCAAACATATTATAAATCCGGGGCATTATGCACCCGAACTACGTCGGACCTGATCCCCATTTCTTCAGGGGTACGTAGGCAACTTGATTAATTCAGGTTCGGTCAAACCTTGGGATAAAATCCCTTTTCAAAATTTTGAAGCTAAATGCTAAACCATTCTTTGAAAAATCCTTAAGCGAACTACGCGGACCTGATCCTCCATTTTTGGGGTACGTAGGTAGTCTGGCTAGACCAGATTCGGTCCAAATCCTTAGAACCTTAGGTATTCAACCCTTTTGAACCCGAGCCCACCTAGAAAGTCCTTCTGGTGAAACAAGTAAAGGTTCGAGGCGAATGAAAAGAAAAACAGAAAGAAAAGAATGAGAGTCTGAAGATCCGCTAGGTTGAAAACCCGAAAGGGCGGCCTAGAGAAAGGTGAAAGTCGTTTTTTCTTGCTAAGTCAGCAAGCAAAATGATTGACTTATCAGAAAGTAAGGGTAGTGGTATGCTGGATTGAAAACTTGAAGAGACAATCTAGGTAGAGGCAAATACTTCCCATGAAAAGTTGAGTTGAATAGAAGCAGAAGGAGTTCCTCAGTTACGTAGAATTCCCAAGTTTGAGTACAAGCAAAAATTGAGATAAGTAGTCTTTTAGACTGAAAGCTTGGAAAGCAAAAGTTGAGATAAGTGGTCTTTTAGACTGAAAACTTGGAAGACATTAATTTTGACTTCTTCCGAAAAGACAAATCAAGGAGACCGAGAAGCAACTCTATAGGGCAGGATCCTGGAATCCGAATAGTGTCAGCAAGGCTTACTTTGACACCTTTTTAAACTAGGGGCATTAAAACCGAGCAATCCGAAGGGGTATAACCATGACGGATGTCCTGATGGAGGAAACTAGAGCCTTTTGGCATGGTTTTTGAGACTACTCTAAGAGTGGCTGACCTTACCATTTAAAAAATGATACATTTGATTTAAGAGTGAATCAAAATTTAGTCAAGTCCCTTGAATATTGTAAGTCTTCTTTGAAAGAGTCCTCAGGAGTCTGTTCCTTGTTTATCATTGTTTTCTTTTAGAATCCAAAGTGTTTGGCACTGAAAAGAATGGGTGTACACCTTCCGAAATGTAAAGAAAAAAATCTAGAGTAGATCCTGGTTTAAGAATCAAGGAAAACAAGAAACATTTGGTCCAAACCTGCCTGAAACATCAAAGCCTCAAGCACTGAGCAAAATGAAGAACTCTTACGTTCAGCCTTTGTGAAGGTGGTCTTACCATTATACCAAAGAATTCTGCTTTCTTAAAACCTTGTCATGGAAGCACATCATACTAGGGGCATCTTTTATGACTTGCGTCATAAAAGATATTACACAATGATAACTGGGATATCTATTCTTAGCAAATAGAAACCAGAGAAGCTTGAACATACTCTTTGAGTTGAATTCCTTGATCAAGTTGTTTCTTTTGGAGTCAAAGTTTCATAAACTTCAACTCCCAGCGGGGTATATAATCTACTCCTGCATCCTTCAAACCTCATTAGAATGCTTTTCATCTGTTAAAGAGAGTCAGCACCTAAAAATCTCATCAATCTACTTGAGTTTTGCTTTCAGCAAAGATCATGCACTCCCATTTATTCTCGGCAGGAGATGGCTATGCTATCAATGAACTCGATATAAGATCGATAAATATTTTTGTGTTGATTTGAGACTCTTTGAGTAGTTAAGGCCCTTTGAGTGTTACAGACTCTTCGGGTAGTTGAGACTCTCTGAGTATAAATGTTTTGATTTGTTTTGAGACTCTTTGAGTAGTTGAGACCCTTTGAGTGTTACAGACTCTTCGGGTAGTTGAGACTCTTTGAGTATAAATGTTTTGTGTTGATTTGAGACTCTTTGAGTAGTTGAGACCCTTTGAGTGTTACAGACTCTTCGGGTAGTTGAGACTCTTTGAGTATAAATGTTTTGTGTTGATTTGAGACTCGTTGAGTAGTTGAGACCCTTTGAGTGTTACAGACTCTTCGGGTAGTTGAGACTCTTTGAGTATAAATGTTTTGTGTTGATTTGAGACTCTTTGAGTAGTTGAGACCCTTTGAGTGTTACAGACTCTTCGGGTAGTTGAGACTCTTTGAGTATAAATGTTTTGTGTTGATTTGAGACTCTTTGAGTAGTTGAGACCCTTCGAGTGTTACAGACTCTTCGGGTAGTTGAGACCCTTTTGAGTATAAATGTTTTGTGTTGATTTGAGACTCTTTGAGTAGTTGAGACCCTTCGAGTGTTACAGACTCTTCGGGTAGTTGAGACTCTTTGAGTATAAATGTTTTGTGTTGATTTGAGACTCTTTGAGTAGTTGAGACCCTTTGAGTGTTACAGACTCTTCGGGTAGTTGAGACTCTTTGAGTATAAATATTTTCGTGTCGGTTTGAGACTCTTTGAGTAGTTAAGACCCTTTGAGTGTTACAGACTCTTCGGGTAGTTGAGACTTTTTGAGTATAAAGGTTTTTTGTGTGTATTTGAGACTCTTTGAGTAGTTGAGACCCTTTGAGTGTTACAGACTCTTCGGGTAGTTGAGACTCTTTGAGTATAAATGTTTTTGTGTTGGTTTGAGACTCTTTGAGTAGTTGAGACCCTTTGAGTGTTACAGACTCTTCGGGTAGTTGAGACTCTTTGAGTATAAATATTTTCGTGTCGGTTTGAGACTCTTTGAGTAGTTAAGACCCTTTGAGTGTTACAGACTCTTCGGGTAGTTGAGACTTTTTGAGTATATAGGTTTTTTGTGTGTATTTGAGACTCTTTGAGTAGTTGAGACCCTTTGAGTGTGTAGACACCCCATTTTGACCGGACCCAAGTTCGCTATGCTTGGGCGAAATCCCGTTCAATCATTTCCGCCATGTTTCGCACTTTTCCGTTAAGTGTTGAGAGAGATTATTCCCAAGAATCCGAACAAGAGAGAATTTGGATCCGATTGATGGGCCCGTCTTGAGCATTTGTTTAGATTTGAATCAAACAGGGTGGCCCGCACATTGTTTTAGTGAAAAATGAGTTTTGAACCTACTTCGATCCAACACCTAAAGATGATCATCAAGAGAACGGTCAAGATCTCAGAGAAGTCGTTTTAACAACCAATTTTGTTTCGATCATCAGGTTGAGTTACTCGGATCAGCCCATTGAAATGATTTAGGAGGACACAACCTACTTAGGTAGGGGACCCATCAATTGGATGGTCTGGATCGTCATAGAGGAATGATTTAAGGGAGCACAACCAATTTACATTGCGACCCACCATTTGAACGGTCAAGATCATCAATTGTCGCCCATCAAATGGACGGTTCGGATCATCAAATGGGAGTGATTTAAAAATGGGGTAACATATTCACATTTTGATCTATTGGATGGTTTGGATCAGCCCATAGGATTGATTAGTGGAGCACAAATTAAATCACATCGCAGCCCACTATTTGAACGGTCAAGATCATCAATTGTCGCCCATCAAATGGACGGTTCGGATCATCAAATAGGAGTGATTTAAAAATGGGGTAACATATTCACATTTTGATCTATTGGATGGCTTGGATCAGCCCATAGGATTGATTAGCGGAGCACAAATTAAATCACATTGTCGCCCATCAAATGAACGGTTCCGATCATACTTTGGAGTGGGGCATATGATTTTATGCACAATTGGGAATTTGGTCACATATGGGACCCATTTGGGTTATATTTTACCTACTCAAAAGAACTTTAAAAAAACATGCATGGGGTCACACACATGTCAAAATTCAATGTCCACAATGGTGGCCACCTACCATGGAATATGTCCACAATGGTGGCCACCTACCATGGAATAAGTCCACAATGGTGGCCACCACCCTCCCATTCCTTTGCTATAAATGGTTCAATGAGGGTGAGTAAGAGGGAGGAAGAACTCATTTCTCTTCTATCATGTGTTCTAACAAAGTTGCTATGAGGGGTTGAAAAGAAAAAAAAAGAAAAGAAACAAGAAAAGAAGAAAAAGAAACAAAAAAGAAGCAAAAAGAGAAAGAAAGCGGAAGCGATCGCACGGAGGCGGAATTTTCGAGTTTTTCGGCTCTCGGATTCGGCGAGGATTTCGATCACAGGTAGGTACACCGTTCTCGGAATTGTTTAGAATTATTTGGTATATTTTCGGATTTTTGTATGATTTTTAACGAAGAAAACTAAAAGATATACTAAACAGATTCCAAAAATAATGAAATTTCGTGGGAAAATAATATGATAATGATACATTCTACCATGAATTTGTGAGCATTTTTGGATTTTGTTTGGTATATTATTTTACGCATTCTTTGAAAATTATCAGATTTTGGGAGAATTGTTACTGATGTCAAATCACAGATTCAATTCTCCAAATTTTTACAGTAGTCTTAAATTCTATACTTCTTGCTTCTGTAAAAGTTTCAAGTGATTTTGATCTTGTTTCATATGAGCTGTAGTCTTAATTCATAATCTGGTTTGACATTTGAAAAATCCGAAACTGATAGTAAATAGTTTTCTAAATTCATGAAAATCTCACAGCATGCTATTTTCACTTATATCTTACTACTGTAGAAATTTCATGGAATTTAGATTTCTATTTCTAGTAGTTTCTGTGTTATTTTTGCAATCTGGTCAATTAATTTTTAAATCCAAATTAAATATGAGTTTAATGTAATAATCTATAAAAATATTCCAGTAAGTTACATCTCATCATATCTTGTTGCTGGAGAAGTTTCAACTCATTTTGAGTTCGTTTGCAACAACTTCACTTGTAAAATCACTCATATGATTAAAATTGATAAAATTCATTGAAAATCCGAAATTAATTGAAAATCATCTTAAAATCTCTAAAGGACCTTAAATTCTGTCACATCTTAATTCCTTAAGAAGGTCTGCTTTGCCTCATTTGTAGAATCCTCTCTGAGGTTGCACCTCAATTTGTGCCTCTGTTAATTAGAGACCAATTTGGTCAATTAGTTGTCTTAGCCTTGCTTCCCCCTTGCAAGGGCAATGATAAGGTTACTTGGAGCCCATCTTTGTGTTTGTTTGGGAGACCCGCCCGGTCTCATTCTCTCGTTAGTCCTCTTTGTGCGCCGTTTGGTTTTGGGAGAGCACCATACTCGGCTTGGCTTCATACCCCTACCCTTATGGGTATTGGGTTGCACATTTGTTGCACCCTAGGGCTAGGTAGCTGTCCGGCCCGGCTGGGTGTTTTACCTCTGCCAAATGTGCAAATTCGTGTTTCCTTTTCTTTTAGAGAGTCTTTGACTCATCTATCCTTTAGTTGGTGTTATTGGAGTCTTTGACTCATGTTTCCATTTCTTTTAGAGAGTCTTTGACTCATTCGTTCTTTTGTTGTACTACTAGGAAGTCTTTGACTCATTGGTTCTTCTGTTGGCGTTATTTGGGAGTCTTTGACTCATTCCTCCTCTAAGTTGTAGTATTAGAGAGTCTCTGACTCATTTGTTCCCCTCTTTAGTGTTGTTAGTTCGGAGTTTCTCCTTTAGAGTTGTTGATTACTTCGCTTTTGATTAGAGGCTAACTCAGTCTTATTAGAGCTTTGCTTGCTTAGGATCTTGGACCATTTTCTCTCTTCTTGGGACGCTATCTTTCTTGTTGTGGTTTGTCTCTTTGAGACGCTAGTTGCTTATTCGGGGTTTCCCCTTTTGCTTTAGGGCTTTGCCCTAGTTTGTGGTATTACTTGCGTGTTCCCTTTAAGATTAAAAATATTTTAAGGTCCTGAGCATTGGAAAAGCTATAAAATCCAAAAACATTAGAAATTTAAAACTCAAAAAAAAACATTTGAAAACATCAAAAACCTTAAAAAAAATCTAAAGTGTTGAGTGTTTCTTTTAGAAGCGTATTAGGCGAGTTCGATTTTCGAACTACGTTGGCTTGATCCTCTTCCGAGGTACGTAGTGCAGCTTGGGATTTACATCCCAAGTCCAGCCAAACTTTTTTGTAAATAACTATTTTAAACCTTCTTAAAAAACCTTTAAAATCTTGTTTTCAAAAGATCTTCTTCTAGAGTTAGGAGTTTCTCCTAGATAGAGAGTTTTAGAGTTAGGGTTTTTCTTTTGATAGGTTATTTGATTGTTTGTTTGTTGTGTGCTTGTTTTAGAGTTAGAGGTCTGTCCTAGAGTTATAGGAGCGCCTCCGTCCGGTCAGTTGGCGATCCACATCGCCGAGTGATGACTAGAGTAGGATACGCTAGTCCACCCTTGGTTTTCCTTAGGAAATACAGCCTAGTCACATATAGGTTGTAAGAACCACCTGCATCAGCGTAGGGCTAATCTGCATTTAGTTAGGGCATATAGGGTGTCCTAAAATTCACAATTCACTGAAATTTAAATAATCGTACAATAAACTTTAATAATTGGTCCGGTCTTTTAGATCGAGTTTAGGATAGAGGGCTAGGTGTCTTAGGCATCATAACTTAGAATAGGCGCGAAGAACTACGTTGCCTTGATTCTCGTGGAGGCGGGGATACGTAGGCTTCTTTGGATGAATACCAGACCATCTGAGGACTCGGGCTAATCACTTTTAAAACTGTTGAAACAATCAAATCACTTAGGATTTTCCATGAAATTAGAATTTTAGGAGAACTTTCACTTAGATTGAATCCAAACCAATTAAGAAATCAAGATACACATTTAGGATTCACATTGAAATTAGATCATAGGATGCATGTCACATAGATAGCACATTAACAGAGAGTTGAATGAGCCATTAAAAATGAATTTAAAAGAGTTAACTTTTGGAATTGAAGACCGATTATCGGGCAGGAATGGTGCATGTGGTGGATAAATCCCCATACCTTCCATTCTTGTAACCAGGTAGCGAGTCTAGATTTCTGGTTAATTATGGGTCCTAGATCCCACATCTAGGTGGCGACTCTGTCAGTCTCTTTTGTGTGGAATTCGGATTGCCTTAGTGATCCCAAGTTCACATAAAAGATGAATTAAAATTAATAATAAAAGGCACACGCCAATCGCGTGGGTACGAGAGACCAAGAGATAGTGCGTGGCGGCTCTCGCGCCACCACCCCTCTCGCGGGATCGGGTCCCACACGTACCACCAATACCTGCTTGTATGTGCATTTACAATATAATTTATCTTCTTAAAGCTACTGAAAAAGCAGAATTTAAAGCATCCCTTATATGATGTTTGGAAAGAGGGAGTAGACCACCACTTCTTTTTTAAAGCGACAACTGAAGTTACAAATAATGAGTTTTATAATAATTTTTTTGAAAATGCAACTAATACGAAGAGATAGGCTGAAGAAAGCGTAATAATAGTCGACATTCATTTTTTACGAGAATGGTATCCTATAATTTTTGTAAAAGAAAATTATCACCATTGATAGAAAAATTGGCCAAAATTTTGAAGAAGAAAATCAATCTTCTAAAACGATAAATCACTAACGTGAAGATGGAGATCTCAAATAATGGCAATAACGATTGAAATTTTTCAATATTTTGTCAATTTTTATTTAAGGGGAGTGTTAAAATTTGTAAATCAAAATATCTTAGAAAGTAGTGTTTTAAATTAAACCGGGTCCCTGAAAAGTGATGTTGTATTGAAAAGAGAAATCTTTCTTTATTACCTAAAATGTCATTAGTGCTAGGTATTTTATCAGTGCCTTATATTTAATAGGTTTCATTACCAAATTATTTTATGGGAACTACAACTGTGTTGTTGTATAATGATTTTTGGAAAAGCTAAAGGTTCAAAGAATCTAGGAGTTTCGTTTGTCCATAAATATGGTATACCTATGGGTTAAAGGAAAAGAAAAAAGAACATAGAAAAAGACTAAGACAAGTAGAAGGTGGAGAAGAAGAGAAGTTGTCGTGTAAATCACTTGGAATGCTTAAACTTTCTATTTTGGTGTCCATTTTTATTTTTCAGTGGAGCTCTACACAGGCCAAGAGGCCACGTATCTCCTTAGCTCCTTTTTTTTTTAACCCGGAAAGGAATGCTGCCCTGGGGTGGACCTCCAAAATTCTACATATGATAAGTGACATACAAACAGAGGCCAAGCCTCTAGGACTCAAAAGCAGAAAGGGAAACCCCTAATGATTTTTTTTTTTGAAATGGTGAATCATATTAGAATGGAAAGGGAAGCCCGAGGTGGTACAGCCCAATAGAATAGATTACAAGATAAGAAAGCAGAAACAGAAAAACAACAGAACAAGACATGGCTGATCAAGGGGGGGAGTAATCAAACCATTGTAAAGAGTTACTATTCACACGCCTAATGATTATGCTAAAGAAGACAGCCAAGAGAGGCATATTAGGCCTTAATCATAGCGAGAGGTTGGTTTTGAGATTCTCCTTGACCGGGTTTTTAACCCAATTTTCTGTTTTTCCTTGATGCTTTGATGTTGTGATCGTGAAGGAGCTGAATCTTCAATGTCTACATCCGTGTCAGTGTGTCAAGACTGACATTATCATGTAGTATAGCAAGCCTAATTGTATCTTCTGTGACTTTTTCAGAGAGGGCTTGAACCCTTTCCTCAAAAATATCCATCCCCTCTAGCAAACCTTATTTAGATGGGAGCTTAGATGGGGCACCTCCCACTGAGGAAGGGCCCCAAAGAGCATGTTGTTTGCTAACTATAGTGGGAGCTGAGTTGCTCTTTCCATCATCATCTGGCCTGAATCTTCTGGCAGGTATCTGAAATGTATCTTCATTAGTATCTTCCCCTTCTTTGGATAGCAAGCTTGCTTCAGAGATTACTAAATCTCGATGAACTTCACCATGTAATTGAGAATTATAGCCTTGGGAGAGTCAGAAAAAACATTGGGGAGGTAGCAAAGGCTAAAATTCCGTTTCCCTTTCCTTTCCACAGCTCCTTCATATGGCTTTATGCATTAGAAAGTAGTATATAGTATATACAACGAGTTATTTTTATTGGTAACCACTTGTATTATTGCCCTTCTGTTGTAGCCAGTATTACACTATTCAATTCCCTTTACCCGTCACAAGATTCAAATGCATGATCATTTATGTGGAAATAGGTTAGAGACTTCTCACAAAAGCCCTAGTCTTGGACCACAAGTAAAATTTTCACACTATTCATGAGAATTCAAAATAAAAACAATGATGTACCATATATTAATAACCCTTAAGAATGATTTATAAACATAAGTTTAGCTTACAACCTTGTAATTCCCACAAGTGAATATTAAAAATGGAAGCTGAAGAATAGCTGCCCCAGAAAAACAGGTATTGCAAAAATCATAATATTATTAAAGAATAATTTGCATAATAGAGCCCTAATTAGGATTAAGATCAGAGATTGATCACCTCCGTAGGCTTTCCGAGAAATAATCGATCTATCACTCAATGCATCATGGCTTTAGCACCATGGACAATCGTCTTCTAATTGGTTCAACCATGGTGAAGAAGCCCTGAAATCTATCACCTTCAACTTCAATAGCTCATGTACAATAAAACCCTAGAATCCAAAGAAATACCATTTTAGATTATGCCCTCCTTCTTCCATGTACAATAGAAACAGCTATATAGTGTAAGACATTATTATTATACTATGGTTCAGGTTCGAGTCGAAGCTCCAAATCCAATTCACCATCCATTTCATCTCGTCCCTTCTCTTCTCGATCAACCTGAGTTCCAGGTCCCACATGCAACTCCTCCCCAAATGGGTTCAGTTGTGGGCCTTGCCCGGGCTTTCTCACGGGTGAATTATTGGAGTGGAACACATATGTTTCTCTATTGCCCGATGCAGATGGCCGAAAATACATGGGATAACTCTTCATATTCTCCGGCGAGTGAAATTGTGGGTAGTTTTGAAATTGAGAGAAGAACCCAGAATTTGAAGCATCATTATCTAGTTTGTTCATACCTGAAGAAAGCATTCGGTGTCGTATAATAGCTCTATCCCTCCGGTGAATGTTCATGTGCCCCCCTAAGGCTTGTGCTGTGGAGAAACCTTGCTTACAAAAAGTGCACTCATAGAACCTTCCGGTGCTGGCATCATCTTTGACATGTTCTTGCCGGTCAGTTTCTCCGCTCGAGGATTTCGAGTCTTCGATTTGATCACTTTCCATCATACCTGTTTCTAGTGATATGGGATTGTCTATAAACTCTTAGTTCAAGGGTGCAAATCCTCTGAGATTAATATTACAAGGCAAATATGAGGAAATTAAAAACTAGGGAAGGTGATAAGTGTAGGAGAGGAAGGGGAGAAGGTAGGGAGAAAATGGAGTTTTATAGTTTGGAATTATGGAGAGTAAGGAAGAAGGGACAAGTAAAGACATTGGCATTGTCAGCGTGACTTCACTCAAGTTGTCATAAAGGAGACACGGTTTTGACGTATTGTTATGGGATATATTCATTCAGCCGGCAATGTTGGTGTTTTTAGAAAGGTTTCTGATAAGCATTTTACGGATATGGTATAGGTAGATTACGGGATTACTATTTTAGGATTATCTTAGTCATATTTCTTGCTTTTATTTATGTTGCTTTACATAGAAGATGGGGAATAATTGTTAGGCAATTATTTAGGGTTGCTATTTTGGATTTTGACTATCTATATATTGTAATGGCATGATAAAAGAAAGAGGTGATTGAATAAAGTTTATTTTTGGGATATCACTTGTGAAGAGAGCATTGGCTCTTTCACGTGTTATATTGGCATTTTTCTCCAAACCGTGGCATGGGTTTTCAAACCCCCACTAGATTATTTTAGTCACTGCTTGTGTTGATCTCCATCTTGTGTTTCCGTTCCACGCTCCCTGCGTCAATTGGTATCAGAGCACAAGAGATCTACGATGAATGCCCGACGGGATGAAGAAGTCCCTGCACCTAATGTCGGCCAGCTTGATCTAGCCGCGGAGAACGAAGAACTCCAACAACGGGTGAAGACTTTCACACAGTCAGCACTACTCGAAGCCCGCATCCATGAGAAGACGGCTATGGATCTGAGAGTGCCTTCGAGAGACCTTTTCATGGCTATGCATCATGTAAGGGATCATTATATATATATATATATATATATATATATATATATATATATATATAAACTTCATATAAGGTATCAAGAAAAGATGACAAAAAAAAGGAAGAATGGAAGGTTGGTGCAACGCCGAAAATCAGATTTGGAGGACGATGGCCTAAACTCGAGGTCGAGTTTTCTTCAAGCGGGGGTGAATGATGCAGAACGTGCGGCGTGGATCAAATCTTTTATTTTTATTTTCTATTTTCGTTATTTTATTTGTAGTATTTTTTTAGGGTAACAAATCTTGTTCTTTTGGCATGATTTTGGTGTTTTTAGAAAGGTTTTTGAAAGGCATTTTACGAATATGGTATAGGTAGATTACGAAAATACTATTTTAGGATTATCTTAGTCATATTTCTTGCTTCTATTATGTTGCTTTAGATAGAAGATGGAGAATAATTGTTAGACAAGTATTTATGATTGTTATTTTTTGATTTTGGCTATCTATATAATGTAATGGAATGAGAAAAGGAAGAGGCGATTGGATAAAGTTTATTTTTGGGATATCACTTGTGAAGAGAGCATTGGCTCTTTCACGTGGGTGAAGGAGCTTCTCTCCTTTCACGTGTTATATTGGAGTTTTTCTCCAAACCGTGGCATGGGTTTCCAAACCCCCACGAGATTATTTTAGTCGTTGCTTTTGTTGATCTCCATCTTGGTGTTTCCGCTCCACGCTCCTTGCGTTAGAAAACCTTCAATCACTGTGTCGGGGAATACAAATTTTTTATCACCATCGAACGGGATGATATTTACTTTGATCCCGTTGAAATCGATTTTCTCAAAGCGAAACTAGAAAATATTTCTGTTGGGGAGAATCCTATCATCCCTAAAATTCTCAAAGAACTTAAAAGCCTAAAGGCCAAATTTCATTTAATCATTCAATAAAGTCCCGCTTTGATAGTATCTATTTATAGAAAAAGAAATCCTAGAAGCTAACTTAAGGCCTAAGCAATTAATGTGAGTCATAGTAGCCTAAATAAAAGTAAAAAACAAATAAAAATAACTCTAAAATGGAAATCAAGTCATAAATATGTACCACGTCAGTAAATACCTCATAACATCATCAAATCATGTCCAAACAAAAAACAAAAAACAAAAACAAAAACAAAAACATAAAAAAAATCACTCCCAAATCATGTTATCTTGGGATCTATGGATATGTAACCTAAAAACCTCTCTAATGATACTAAAATCAAGCCAAATGAACACTACAAATAAGATGAAGAAAATAAAACTAGAAGAATAAGAGACTCATTTTTATGCTTTGTAGTCAACGACAAACCATATGTTCTTGGTGGTTTTCGCTTCCGTCTATTTACATATATTTATTTGTTACTTGTTGACTCCCTTTAATACTTATTATAGTCTTTTTTGTATGCTTTTTATTTGGGGTTTTATCTTATGTTTGTCGGTCTTATGTTATCTAGTAGGAACTTCAACAATAGCAGTAACTTGTTAGGAGAGACCCAAAAGACTCCTAATGAATTACTTCTGTAAAAATATAATATGTTTTCTATTTTGCTTATATCAAATAAAAATGAAGCAATGATGGAAAGGAAGACATAATAATATAAATCAAATGAGATGAAGCTTAATTATCTCTCATATATGAAGTACATATTTCAGATCGGTTTTTGGATACTTGCCAATATCAGATTATTGTTAGTATTGATAATAATGAAAAAAAGGAATTGAAACTTACATTTGGATGGAATTACTATTAATGATAGAAAGAAAAAAGGTAAATCGAGTAATCATCAGAACTAAACGAAAAGACAAGGGTTTCTTAACAATCAGGAGTAGATTAAGATAGGAGCAAGTATCATTTCTTTAATTTTGTGAAGGAAATCTATGATAACCAAATATACATTAAAGTACTCTCGAGAAGGCTATGACTATTTATTTTAGGGAAAAGATATCCCTCCCACTCCCCCTTAACGGTTTCAGTGAGAATGGTTTTAAGCTCATTATAGTTTCCCTTGAAATAAGGGAAGGTGGTCAGAGTTGCAAGCAAGATAAGCGTGTTGAAACCGCGTATAAGATGTTTGAATAGCTATGAATGGAGAAAGAGACAGGTGGACAACATTTTGGTCTATAGGAAACGGTCAGACTAGCCTAGTTTCATTCTTCTAATAAAACACTTGTAGCAAGGAGAAACAAAAGACATTCCATTTGAATAAGGGTAAACAACAAAAGTATCAAGATAGTTGTTATTTTGCCTGTCCAATATGATCTGCTTTGACGAATAATCGAGCGAGAGTGAAATACCCCAAAATATCCCCAAGCAAATTCGCCCCTCTTTTGTAAAAGTGGGCGTTTTTGTACTTCTTGGTTAATTATGGATTAGGACTTCTTTAGAAAGCTTATAAATACCCTCTTAATGGGTTTTGTGGGGATTAAAAACCTAACCCTAAGGGTGCGTTTGGATACCAGGAATCAAGAATGGGTATGGAATCAAATTCCATTCCTATTCCATTTCCCATGGTAAAGGGAATGTGGATACATATTCTTGTGTTTGGTTACCCATTAACGAAGCATTTTCAGAAAAAAATAGCAGGTTTAGGGTCTCACATATGAGACGAAGCATTTGCCATATAGATAGAGAGAGATTTTCTCCCTTATATCATGGAGGGGAGAGAGAGAGAGAGAGAGAGAGAGATTTTCTCCCTTAAATCATGGAGATTTTTTCTCCCTAATTTTGTCAACAAAATCGTCTCTTTTTTGTGCTGGGAATCAGAATACCACCTACCTAGGGCGGTATCAAAATCCACCCAAGATTCCACCTAAAATTCCGGTTGGGCATTCCCTTTGCACCGAGTAAAATCACCCAAACGCAAGAATCGTGGGGATAGAATCAAACACCGATTCTTTAATTCTGATTCCAACAATCCAAAGGCACCCTAAGTGTGTTTCAGCCCAAGGAATAGATTTTCGTGTGGAAAGAGAGGTAGAGCCGATTTTGGAAGTTGGAGATCGTAATCCAAGGTAAGATATCCACCCTTGAATGATTCCTAAATTATTTAGAAACCCTAAAAGATAGTTTAATCGATGAAAACTGTGCGTTTTGGTTTGGAATTTTGCATTGGAAAGACCCTAATCATCGATCTTGGGTCCTTGAGACTCATTTTATTACAAGATCCCATCAGATCCAAAATCGCTAGACTTTGATCGTTGATAGTGAAAATAGTTGATTTTGGCCAAGATCTAAGTTTTCTCCACTGATTGTTGTCCGGTAAGTTTCTGACGGTTAGAGTGCATTTGATGGAACCTTCTCATCGTAAGGAGTCCATCAAATCCAACTGCGTTCGAATCGGAGAATTAGATTGAAAGTTATCATAATTTGAATTGGGGTAAAAATCAGATTTTAAGGAATCCCGAGAGAGTGCACCACGGTTGACTGTGCGTCACGGTCGACCTCGGGCGACACTGTTTGCAGAGAACCGATCCCAAACATAGGTGTCTCGGTCGACCGTACACGCCTCTATCTGCAAAAATGGGTTTTATCAGTGAGCGTGTCTCGGTCAACCATGGGATTCGGTCGACCGTGCATGCTTGTGTTGGCAAAAGATCGGTTTTTAACAAAGTGTGACTCGGTCGAATGACCCCCGACCGCACACGCGACTGTCTGCAGGGGTGGACTTTGGATTCACTCCGTTTTGGTTTGGTTTTGTGGGATTTCTTTATTATGTAATACTCTATCCGGAACCCTTTGATTAATGAATAGATTGTGGTGAATAGGTAGCTGATCATTGAACCTAAAAATGCGAGGTATTGCATTCAATATTGACGTAGGTAATATCGTGTTACTTCTGTGTTTTGATATCTATATTCCATTGCAAACCTTAGTATCTATAACCTGTTCACCTTCATTATGATTATGAGATCTTTAACAGATAACCTTGGGTCTAGCATGCTTACCTTGATTCCCTTTTGAATCCTTTTGACTTTTGTAATTCCCAATACAGTGTTTATTTTGTCATAATGTGAACTTTTATTGAAAATCCTGCGCAAAACATATTTAAACTTTGCTCTCTTACATCCCAATGAATTCTTTGGCATTGTATCGATGTGGACACTTCTTGTAGAGACTTAGGTTATATGGACCCTACCAATTGGGGATAGTGCATTGGTTTTTTGGGTCCTCTCCAATGGGATTAGTACGTTCTCCATGTGGTTCCCATCAGTGGGAAGAACTAGTTCTGATACCGTGGGCAGTCGGTGATAGCAATAACTTGCCTTTGGACTAGACCTTGACGTGGTATTGTTCTTTGTTTGACTTTGTTCATCGACAAACCATGATATATCATACTTAGGAATGGATGCCTATGATCTATGATTTTGCTGACCATGCTTTGATATTACTTGTGACTTATATCTTCAATTCATGACACCTTTACATATGGAACCTCATACTTTGCTTTGTACGTATTGTTTGACCCCTTGTTACTGGCATGCATAGACCCCACGGATGTAATACATTATTATGTACTGTGCTTTGACAGACTGATGTTTTAACAAACTTAAAATTTTGATCCTCGTGGCATGGATGAGGGAGGAGAAGTGTGGTGCCTTCTTTTCATCTATTTTGCTTTATTGAATTCAGAAATAGTGAGTAATATTTGGAGCATTGTAATTAAACTACGTCAATTGTTTATTTTGGGTATTGGGAGAGAGAGCAAGAGATTTGATTATCTTAATTCATGTATGACATTTATTCTTAGAATTGATATGCCACGGATGGATATGATATTGTTTTGCTAGACTTGTATACTTGTAGAGATTCCTTTGCAGATATACGGCGCTACGGTGCTGTCACACCCTAGGTCATGTATACGGTTTGGGGCGAGAGAGAGAGAGAGAGAGAGAGAGAGAGAGAGAGAGAGAGAGAGAGAGGCCAATTAAAGATGTGATCATGGATGTGGGCCTAAGCCCTTAAACATAAAAGGATCTGGACTCATTACCGGTTCTTAAAATCCAAAACAAACAGGGCCTAAACACAAATTTGAGTCCAATAATCATTTTTGGACTCGAAATCAGATCTCAAAATCCAAAACAAACATGGCCTAAACATAAATTTGAGTCGAATAATCAGTTTTGAACAAAATTGGGTCTCAAAATCCAGAACAAATAGGGCCTTTGGATTATGATAATCGATTCAGAGTTCAAAACTGATTATTCGACTCAAAATTGACTCAATTGATTCTCAAAATCCGAGTCGAATCAGGACTAATTGGCCTAGCAACAAATTATGAATATAATATACACGAGTTTTGTTTGAACAGAATATGGATCTCTCATGGACAATACACAAATCATAGATCTATATTGCATTTTGATGTGCCTTTTTTCGTATGGGTAAGCTACTTTGAACCTCCAACCCCTTTGTAAATATATTTAATAAAATTTTATTTTAAATTTATTTTACAAAATAGAAACAAAAAGAATGATAAAAGGATTTTCTACTTTTGTTAATGGCTGTCCACTTTGTGATTGGATGATTATACCTTTTTGAAATTGTTATAGGGAGCTTATATATGCACTCAATTTTTATAATGACATTCCACACTAGACCTCAGCCCTTAGAAATTTCAAAATGCTATCACTAGCGAGGTCATTAATTTAATAAAGAGTGTTGTCCCAAAACCAACAGATTGTGCATACATCATTTCCCTTACAACAATCTTCTATAATTAAATAGAAAATTGCCATTAGGTGATAGGTGTCAATACCTTTCCAGTATTATTTTGAAGCCGAAATAATAAGAGAAAACCATCCCATTGCAAAACAGAGTAGGAGGAGAAAAGAACCCCAAGGGCAGCAGATGGAGAAATGAAACCTGAGAGTAGCATGGGGATATAACAGAGCGGCCCACCCACAGCAGCTACTAACCAGTAGAAACCATGTAGACTCAACCAGTAGCCCAGCTTCAACTCCAGCTTTCTTCTGCAAAACCTACAGCCCTGCCATGGAGAAGATACCTGAATTCCCAAATGCATGCTAGCTGAATAGTGTCCAGCCTATCCAAACCTTGGCCCACCCCAAACAACAGATCTGTTCCCCATGGGTTTATTCAATCACCTTGTTTGGATGATTAACAAAGGCAAATTGATTAGTCGTTTATGGACTGATCATTTGCCTTGAGTGTTGTGCTTTAGACAGATCCTACACAAGTCAAATCATACTAGCACACACCGTTTTGGCCTATGCTTGAAGATGAACCAACCAATGGACAAAGGAGCTAGAGCATACATGGACAAACCACACCTTGGAGGATCTACCAAGGAGAATCTCAACTATCATTTCAAAGCATTGAACATACAGAGAAGATCATGAAGGCCAAAGCTGGAAGATCAAGAGCCAATGCAAAGGACCAAGGAGCTTGTACCACAACTTGAAGATGTCAAGCATGGAAGCTCAACCATAGAATATCCCAGCTCAAGAGAAGAGTTCAAGAGAGTGATAGAAATGGTAGAATGTATTCCTATCTCTCTTACATTTTCTCTTGTCAAGGCACATTATTTTAAACCCCTAAAACTAGTGAAAAATAATATTTTCCAAAGAGACTACAACACACCCTAAGAGCCAAATTGGATTAGTGAATGACCATGTGGTGTTCCATCGTTGTGGGACCCTCATGACATTGCAATATACATAGAAAATGAGTTCCAAAAGCCCAAAAGAAATCAGCAACAAAAACAGGAAAAATCTGCTAATTCATAGGCTTCTCGGAACTCCGAGAATTAGTCTCAGAGCTCCGAGAATTAGTCTCAGAGCTCCGAGCTCGGAACTCCGAGAGTCATCTCGGAAGTCCGAGAAATGGTCCAGGAGTATAATGTCATACTCTGTCCATTTTCTCAGAACTCCGAGAAATGGTCCAGGGAGTGAAATTTCACTATCTAGCCGTTTTCTCGGAACTCCGACAATTGTTTTTGAAATTCCGAAAACGGTATTTGTTCAAAAAATATAGCCGTTGCGGCTAAAACGGCTAGTGGACTTTTTTACCTGAAAATTACCGTTTTGCCCTTGAAACGGTCATATTGAGTTGGGACTTCATATATACCCATTAAAAGGGTCCACAAGACTTGATGAACATTGTTCAACTCTAATAAATCCAAGAAATTCATTTGTGAATCATTTTTTTTGGGTTAATCTCTCACCATCCTTCATTGTGCCTTGACTTTGGGAAAATCCACTTGAGATTAGTTAGGCTTAAACTTGTTTATCTTTGAGAGCATCCTTGGAGCTTCAACTTGCGTTGCAGCACACATAGAGGCAAAGCTTTTATCTTCTTCTTTAAAAAGCGCTTAGACTTCGACGGTGTAGGAGAGACAAAGAAAAATGACAAGGGCATCCGGTGTTAATTCCCTTGGGAGAAAGGCTTCGTTATCGGCCTTGTAATAGAGACATTGTAAAGGTGGCAAGGGCATCCTCATTTAATTCCCTTGGGTTGTAAAAGCCTCGGAGCCGAGTGTTGTGGAGGTCTCAATAGTGGAAATCCTCAAGTGCGACCTTGAGAAGTGTGGAGTAGGCCGTTTGCCGAACCACTATAAATCCTTGTGTCACTTGTGTTGGTATTTTCCTTTTTACTCTCACCCTCTCACTCTATTATTTGTGCTTGCATTTTTACATAGTTAGAATTGAGTGAGTAGTTAGCATTTTATTTTCGATTGAATAATTGTACCATGCTAACTAGGCTATAAATCATCTAATTAAGTTTGCTAATCAACAACGGTTTTGAACTTATTAATTTGTAATATTGTTTAAATTCAACTATTTCAAACTTAATTAAACAAGGGATAAGTCTTGGGTGAAATTTTAGGAAAAGTTTTTTAAAGGCAAATGTTTTATAAACATCATATTCACCCCCTCTAGGTTGCCAAACCGAGTCAATCCTCGGATTTCAATTGGTATCAAAGCTTGGGCTCTTGATTAAGACCCTAACCGGTTAAGTGTCAAAAGATCAAATTGTTTGCAATTTAAAAGATGGGATCTAGACTACCTATTTGCGATGGATCGGATTATGGATCATGGGTGATCCATATGAAGACATATCTTAAAAGTCTAGATAGAGATATGGTAATGATAATAGAAAATGATTTTGTTTTAATTGCTAAATCTAAAAGCTTAAATGAAAATTATCTTTACTAAACACTAAAGCCCTAATCACTATATGTTGTGCCTTACCTCCTACCATTTATGAAAAAGTGTTATCTTGCCAAAATGCAAAAGATATTTTGAACCAAATATAAAAGTGTTGTCAAAACAAACTCCTATGTTTAACCGCAACACTTGAAACTTCAAATATCAACCACCAAGCATTAAAGGAACTAAATGATAGGATTTCAAAACTTAAATGCAAAACTTAAATGAAACCCTTGAGGATACTCTAGCTAAAAATAAAATCTTAGAAAACACACTAGCTAGTATTAAAAGGGATTATGGTTCAAACGAAAAAGAACTTGAAAGAGCAGAAAAGGGAAATGATTCATTTATCTTTGAAATTGAAGACTTAAATGAAATATTGAAAAACTAAAACAAGAGAACCAATCCCTAAAAGAAGAAGAAGAAAGGATAAGAATGTTCTCATCTCTTGAATCAATTAACTTGGAAACGGAAATAAATGGTTTAAAAATCAAGAATGAGAAACTTGAGTTGGAAAATCATAGACTACAAGAAGGTACAAAATATACTTGTCATCATAACTCCTCTTATAGATCATCTTGTCCATCCCGTCCATCTACCTACTCTTATGCATCTTGTGATTATTGATGTAGAATTGGACATTACAAATCTAAATGTATGTTTAGATTTGTAAAAAGTACCAAGTTTGTATGGGTTAAAAAATATTCATAATATGAGACAAACTTGAGTGGAACCAACATGGTTTGGGTTTCAAAACCCCCAACATGATCTACATTGTGTTTATCTTAGACTTAGATGATGTGCTTAAATGTGATATCATATGAAATTTTTTTGGATACAATATACTTGTCTTGGTTGAATGCCATGTATCCATATTTTGTGCTTCAAATGATTATCTTTTTGAAAATCCAAAGTCTTTATGCTTGAAACTTGATTTTTATAAGACTTTGATATCTTGCACTCAATTGTCATATCTTTTGAAAAAGGTTCTCTAGATATCCGTTGATGTCTAGTCTTTGTTTTATGCTTTAATGTGAGAATATTTTGAGAATATGTTTGTATAGATATCATGTGATTACTTTTGTTTGATTCACATGTATCTATGCATGTTGTGCTTAATGATCACATCTTTGTAAAGAACTAAAATGTAGATACACTAGACTTCTCATATTTGATCCTTGTGTATCTATGATAGGCTAGTCATACCATATGTGACATGAGACACTAGGATTGTCTAATTTGTTATCCCACTAACATATCTATGTGACATGAGACACTATGACTTAGATGCTATTGCACTTAGTATTCATCCACATAACATGCCACACTAGAACTTAATGTGAAAACCATATTTGGTCCTTCAAGATTATCAACCCTTTCATTGCCCATGAGTTCATATTAAACTCATATGTACATATTTTTTATTTTGAACTCTATTTTGGACAAAATTGGCATTTGCTAGATGTTTTGCTATCTAAGTCGTTTTATATATCCTCTCTAGCAAAACTAGAAATAAAATGCCATATCTAGGAAAATAGCCTCTTCTTAGACATATCTATATGGCCTAGGTGAGAAAGCAAGTTTATTTCTTTGCACCTAATTGTCTTACCAAACCCATTATAATACATGCTTAATGATTGTCATTGTATGTGACAAAAATCATAGATGGGTTGAAAGTAATGTACTTTCAAAAGCTTTAATTAGATAATCTCATGACTAAGTTGAACCTCAAAATGTGAAATACAGGTGTGACAATCCAAGAGGGGGGGTGAATTGATCAATTAGAAATTTTAGGCTTAATTGTGGGAGATTAAAATTTTATCTTCTAATTAAGTACTAATTAGTCTAACCGTTGTTAAAATATGTATATCAATAAAAGCTAGGATTTAGACTTTCTAATCATGTACATTTACTAACCCTTGTTCAAATGGATATCATAATGCGATTATGGTTTATAACATTAACACAAGTGCATTTACTAACCCTTGTTCAATTAAAGCATACACATAAGTAATATTAGAGATTACCAATCACCACACCTACAAGAGAAGGAAAGGAAGAGAGAGAGACAATGCACACCACAATGAGGACACCAAGATTTGTGGTTTGGTCACAACTTGACCTACTCCACTCTTTCAAGTTTGGCACCTTGGGTACTCCACTATGGTGAGATTTCAAGCTTAATCTCGAAGCTCTTACAATAAGCTTTTCCATTCTCAAGGGCCAAAGCGAAGCCCATCTACACGAAGCCTCCGGCGAGGGAACAAACCCTCATATGATGTCTTCACCTTTCTTGGGCCGAAGAGGAGACCCTCATCTTCACCTTTATTCACGGGCCGAAGAGAAGACCATCTTCTTCACAATTCTTTCCGGGCCGAAGAGAAGACCCTCAATGAAGAACAAAGAAAATGAAAAACACTCAATGCCTCTTAATAGGCTGATTACAACTTTGTAAGCTCACAATCACTCCAAGAATATACAAATGTAAAGCCCTATGGAGTGCCTTTTGATAATATGTAAAAATGGAAGATCAAAGAGGTTTTTAGCTTTTGAAATAAAAGGTTGAAGCTCAAAGAGAAATGGGATTTGATCTTTCTCTAATGTTCAAAAGCTTGTTGATATATGTTTTAATCATGTATATATAGTGTATTTGAAAATATGACTGTTTGGGGTAAAATTGTAAATAAATGGCTTGAAAAAGTCAAGCAGAAAATGCCCCAACGGCTAGTTTGCTCAACCGCGGCGGTCGACCGGGCTACAGCAGTCGTCCACCCATATTGGGCGCCCTATTCTATTTTTAAATTTCTTACCGTCGCGGTCGACCGGCCATATGGCGGTCGCCCGGGGAGGGCTTACTGTTTGCTCAAAAAATTTGGCTCAAAAACCTAACTCGGTCGACCGACCCACGGTCGTCGCCCGCCTTAGACCAAATTGGATTGTTCTGTTTAAAACAGAAGCACATCCGCGGTCGTCCGGCTTAACCCAATCGACTGGCCAGATAAAATTCGAGATGCCTTGAATTTTCAGGTTCCATCCCGCGATCGACCGGCCCTGGTAAAATTTCCATTTTAACTTTAAAGATCAGGGGCTTTTGGGCTATGGTCTTTGGGCTTAAGTCCAAGGTTTTTAAACACATTTTTGGGTGTGTTGATGGTTTTCAAAGATGTAAAATGTTAAGTATAAAAACCATTTGAAAACCTTTTGAAAGTGCATTTAAACATAAAATCAAGAGGACTCCAAATACATTCTAAAAATAAGAACCTTGAGTCTTCTTGGAATGTCTTTACTCATTTGCACTTTCTTGGACTTCTTCGGCTTGGGTGAACATCTTGACTTTGTCTTGGCTCTTGTGACATCCTCCAATCTTCACTGCATGTAGTGAGGTGCATGAGGTGTCACCAATGGTATGTTCAGCTCGAAGCTCCTTCTTGACACTTGCTTAGGAACTTGTAGGATCTTCATGATGAGCTTCTTTACTTGAGCATCTTCAAATGAGGATGACTCTAATGTAGATACAAGCTCTTGGTTCCTTTGATCCTTGATCCACAAGTCATGTGTTGTGAAGAGTTGTGTAATGGCGATTATGTCATGAAATTCCTATATACAACACAACACCTCAAGGCAACACATTAGTCCATAAATGCTAATCAATTTGGTTTGCTAGCATCAAAACAAGAAGGTAAGATGAACGATTAATCCATGGGAACCTTGGGTTTACATTCTCCTCCTTTTTGATGCTGGCAAACAAATTGATTAGGGTGGCAGGAGATATTAAACAAATATATGAATGAGCTTTAAGTACAATAAAAAATTTAAGCAATGCTCCCCCTCACTATATGCACAAGTGTAATATATGAATGTAAAGCATATGGTGTATATTTAATTGGACTACCTAATCAATTCTCAAAAACTCCCCCCCTTTGGCAACAGCAAAAAGGTAGGGATATGCAATTGAAAGTGCAAGTGGGGTGTCAAGATGAAGAATCACTTATAAGAGTTATTCAAAGTGTATATGATGTGTCAATGAAGCTCATAGAATGCTTATCAAACTATAAAACAAAGTAAAGAGCATGATAATCAGATTTTTATTTTGTTTTAAAAGATATGTAAGTTAAGCACGATTATGAGGGTAATAGACTATGTGAGCATATCACAATGGTATATATAAATATGAAAAAGCAACCATTTGACTCTACCCCCCTTTATTTGTCGTTGGCCCTAGGTGAAACCTATGTGATAGGGCATGACCATGCAGAATGGTTTAAAAGGTGAGTGATTAAACACTTGGGCTTCATTTGCAACTTGCAAGAGATGAGTCTCTACCTGAGCAAGAATATACTCAAGTATTAGACATAACTTTCAAGTTCACAAGTTGCATTGTGTAGGGGATCTCTTGACAATAAGCAGACAAGTCTCTTCCAGAGCATTGATATGCTCTGATAGAACATGGTCCATTGCGAATATCGTGTGTGTAATATGTGAAGGTCTATTACTCAAGGTTCTTAGTTCAAGACGTAGTTCACTTGGAATCTTCATAGACTGGAATATATGAACACTGAGTGAAGGTTCAAGTCCACAAGACACCTTCGCCCATTGCATGATATTACAAATTTGCCCATATTTGATTTGAATTTTGATTCATGTGGGGGATTGTTGGATATTTTAATATTTTGAAGCTTTAAAAGCTTTGACCGTTTGAATCAAATTTCAAACTTTTCACTCACTTTAATATTATTTACATTTTTAAAGATTCTTTCTTTAAAGACTTTTACTCATATTTTAATATTGTATTCATTTGCACTTATTGTGTTCTCTGCAACGTTTCATTGCATTATGAGAAGAGACGTTGAGGGTTGTAGCTTATATACACTTACATAGTGTATACAAGGGCATCTTCTTTTGACTTGTTAAAAAATACACAAGATTTTCTCCTCCATCTCTACTATTTTCTCTTCCAAACGTGTGTTTACACAATTTTCAAGCTTTTAAGCTTTTTGAAGATTTAGTTTATCTTTGGGCAATTTGTTCGGCATCAACCGTTGTTCGCAAGGTCCGAGCCGGTGCGTGCACACCGTCAAACACAAGTATAGTGGTGTTGTATCCTTGAGATAGGTCGCAAGAGAACCCGATTGCATACCGTTCGTGGTGGGGGCGATAATCTATCTTAAGGGTTGTGTTATTCTGTAACGTGCCTCTACCACTAAACTCTTTTCATTCTCTTACAAATTTCCTTTGATCATTGCTTACGGATTTGCAGTTTATATTCGGGATCATCAAAGGTAATCCTTTCTTTATTTCATTTCAAATAAATATATCACTAGTTTTGTTGAACTAATCTACTTGACCCCAAGATTTTATCCAACAATTGGGATTGAACTTCTGACCTCTAGGTTGATGAACAAAGCCTTGACCATTGAGCTACAGGCTCATTAACACTAATTTTTCGTAAGAAACATTAAAACTTGAGGAATTGTAAACTCAGGGGCTCCTTTACAAAAAATGGGCTGAAAGGGCGCCCCCTTGGCTACAAGTCACCATCAAGCATTTATGATGGCTGCAAGTCAGAGTATTAAATGCATGATGGTGACTTGTGGCCAATGGGAGTGCCCTTCCAACCCATTTTGAAAGGGCGGCCTTCAGTTTAGCATACCTCTTGAAACATACCTCTACTCTTTTTTATAAAAGATAATGATATGGTAACAACGAGGGGAACCCAATAAATGACCCTTTTCCTTGTTAGCGATCTTTTCCCTGGCTTTTTGTCACGTTAAAATGGCAAAACTACACGTCCTATGCCATTTTCATGTGGAATGATTTGAACTGTTCTACTTAGTAAACGGTTGGTACTAGGTTTCGTAAAATAAGCAACTTGTTTGCTAGCTCAGATAGCCGAGGGCCGGTATCCGCATGAGCTAGCTTCTTTTCGCAAGTTGGATATTGTACTTTATCTTAAACTACTTGTTCCATTCTGTTTAGTCCATTGTTGAGCCTAAATTTGATTATGAAGCTGCATCCCAAAGAAACGACTTCGGGTCTTTTAATTGAACTGCATCAATCCGCAATATTAGTACCGTTTCTAGAATCCTATAGTGGTTAATGATGCACGTAAGTATGTTGTTATTGAGCTATATATATATATATATATATGCAGCTCTTTTATGTGTAGCGTTGATTCAATAGCTTTATTCATTGCCTTGCTAAACGAAACTCTATTCTTTAAGGGCATGTTCAGTTGCGCCTAAGAAACGAAAACAGAAAGGAAAATAGACTTTTTTTTCCGTGGAAAGTGAGTAATTTGGTCGTTTTGTTGCCCGTAAACGGAAAGCGCTGAGAAAAAATAAGTCATACGTGGAATCCCAATAATCCGCGCTGTCAAGGGTCTTTCCGCCAAACCAAATCCATGCGTAGGACTCGGATTCGAGTCCTTTTCCTTGATTACTGCCTCTCGCGAAAACAGAAGCGACAAAAAAAAGCCCTAACATCATCGCACGGCCTCCTTGTGGTGTCTTCTCCAACCATCGCACGACCTCCTTGCTCTTTCTTCTCCGACCAAAGCTCGGCCTCCACTCCTCCAACAGGTATGCCTCCTCCCTTTCTTCCTTTCTCCATTTTTTTTTGTATTTTTTCCGGATATTGGGTATCAAATGTCTAGTTTGCTATGGAGATCTTGAATATATGCTTTGTAAACCCTTGTTTTTTTCTTGAATCTATGGGTTTTGTTCGGGTTTCATTTTTTTGTGTCATTTTTTGCCGTATTTCTTGCATCTATGCTTTCTAAACCCTTGTATTTTTTTAGATCTATTGGTTTTGTTCTGGTTTCCATTTTTTGTGCCATTCTTTGCTGTATTGATCTTATCTATGCTTTCTAAACCCAAGTACTTTTCAGATCTATGGGCTTGTGTTAATTTTAAAAGATTGGTGGGGGTCTATTTATGTTGGTGTAAAAGATGATGGGGGTTCTGTGTTCTGTTCAAGTAGTGGGTGAGGGGGAAGAGAAATGGTGTGTTGGGTTGGTGGAAAATGATGACAAATTGTGTTGGGGTGTTTCGTTTGTTGTGAGTTAGATTCCACTCATTTTTTTTCTCATGAGTTATAGGGGCTTATTTGATCTCCTTTGTTTTGCAGGGGACATCAATTTCTGATTTTCATTTCTCTGAAGAGACCCTCACTTGCAAGGTAATAAATATGATGTTCCTTTTTCTTTGCCTTGTTGATCCATTATTAGTTTGGTTCATGATTTTCATCTTGTTTGTATGTGATAGTAGCATTGTTGGATGATATTGTTGTTGAATGTTGAGATGGGGGTATTAATGGTGGTTTTTTTTTTGGAGATTATGGTAGTGTTAATGGTGGTGTTAGTGGTGGGTTTTTTTGGAGAATTTGGTGGTGTTTATGGGGGTATTAATGTTTGGATGGATGGGTTATGGATGGATGGTTTATGGAGGGATGGTATATGCATGGTTGGATGGTTTATGGAAGTAGACAATGATACATACATAGACCAGGATAATGAGAGAGAAAGATGAACTTTATTGATCAATCATTAAAGCTTGAGTACATGGTTCACTCTTATTAAATCACAGATAAACTGACAGGACTAAAAAGACTAAACATTCTTTCTAGACTTTTTTTTCGGACGATAATCGTCCTCAACTGACTTCTTTAAAGGTTTGATGATTTTGACATCCCAAGCAGATGAAACGGCTCTGATGATCTTGGGCTTGAGATCCTCAGGCGGATAAAAATGACGAAGGGGAGGCACAATAGATTGCTCCCTTCCATACTGACGCAGAATCCTGGCAGGAACATAAAAGGAAGTCTTTTTTAGACCAAGAATGCGAACGTAGTTAGCTTCTCCAGTGTTGAAGACAGCTTCTTGGATTCCAGGAATTTGCCAACAAATCTGATCTTGTTGGCGAGAACTTAACCAATCAGCCCAATCGCTTTTATGAGCGAAGGAAACATCATGACGCCATTCGCTCAAGGTATACAATGTATGATCAAAATGGACAGGAGCTGCAATTTTTAGCTTGTGGCACAGCCACACCTGGAGTAATGCAGGACATCCTGAGAAGGACCCATTGAAAGAGCGAACATAACGACCTGGATCTGAGCTAGCACGAAGGCGAGCCATATCGTCTAACCCATTGAAGGTTTCTGCAAGTATAATAGGAATTGGATTGGCGCCACGATCCATTTGATCAACGAGATCCAAAAGAACAGCTGACGCCAAGCGAGAAGGCTGGACAGTGAGGAACCTAGCAAAGGAGCAGAATCTCAAAGCGCGACGTCGGGCCTTTTTAATATCAACAGCACCATTGTGTCCAATAGGAGGGTAAATGTCGATCAGCTGTTGCATGGACACTTCTTGGCCTTTTATGAAAGAGTCCATGGATTCATCTGGATTATTCATTAAGCGAAGGAACAAAGGACGATAATCCGGCACACAGGATGGCTTCACCAGAGGGCCATCCACAGGATATTCCAACAAGGCACACCATTCTTCAAAAGTGGGACACATTTCTTGGTTGCCAAAACAGAAGAAATGATGATCGGGATCCCAACACTCTGATGTTACATAGAGTAATCCCCAATCGAGCTTAATGGTTGCCATGTAGCCGAAGAGATTTTCATTTTGCTCACTTATGGCATAGATGTGTGATTCCTTTAATGTACCACAGATCCAATCGAGAATTTTACGAGTAGACATGGTGCCTGTAAGCCAAGATAAGGGATACAAGAAGGATCAAGATTACATGAACATGAGATTGGGAGAAGTTCCTGCCAGTTTAAAGAATATATGGAGACATGATCGAATCGTATGAATGAAAGACACCTGATCAAAAGATTACATAAGATTACATAAGATTACTTTCAACGGGTAGATCAAGAATGACTAATCCTATGAGATTTTAGGAAAGATGAGATTTATATCCTAGCCCCAAAGGAAAAGTTTTTTAATCTTCGTACATTTTAACAGTGCTACCTGAAGGCATCAAACCCTAATCCTAATCTAGCGGAGTGGAGAGAGAATATCGACTCATGACTTTGTTTGTGTATCTAAGGACCGATCGTAGCCATTGGAAGATGGACTACGCCCTAATCTAGACACAAATGGGTAGGATATCCTAAGCTAGGCTCATACATGTGATGCACGTGTGTTCGTATACTACATGCATATGTGGGTTAATCTAGGGTAAGGCCAAGAGTTCCCTTAGCGCGAATCCGTGCTCAATATACTGTACCAGTGTCCGGTGTATCAGTACGTGAACAAGAGATCCGTTTACGCACCATAAAGGTACTAGGCTAAGAGTGGAATGCTTCTCTAGCACAGAGGTACCAGGTGATGAAATCCCAGTTAACCATGCTAGATAACACTCCGGGTTCCTAAAATAGGATGTATGTGCATGTGAGATGCAAGATGTAAGATGCAAGGGTTTAGATGCAAGTGATGTAACTGTGTGCAATAAGTTTGCGTAATTTATGATGCCTTCAGGTTTTGTTAAATTAAATTTGAGTATGATGTGATGAGAAAATAAAACATACAAACTAATCTAACAAGCATACAAGATATAAGATAGAGTTTTTATGAGCCAATTAAATCAAATTCAAACGAATTATCTTTTGAAATTTTAATGAAGTTAGGTGATCCCCAACAGAGTCGCCAAACTGTGGGACCGGATCCCGCCAGAGGATCGCGAGCGCGCGAGGCGCTACACTCTCTCTTGGTCTCTCGTACCCAAGCGAATGGCGTGTGCTTTTTATTATTGATTTTAATTACCCAACCAAGCAGGCAGCAACCAAGCCATAGGGTGCAAACAAACGTGCAACCCAATACCCATAAGGACAGGGGTAAGCCGCCGAGCCTAGTAAGGTGTGATTTAATTCATCTTTTCCGTGAAGTTGGGATCACTAAGGCAATCCGAATTTCACGCAAAAGAGAGTGATAGAGTCGCCACCTAGATGAGGGATCTAGGACCATAATTGACCAGAAATCTAAACTCGTTACCTGGTTACGAGAATGGAAGGTATGGGAGTTACCACCACATGCACCCATTCCTGCCTGATAATCGGTCTTCAATTCCAAAAGTTAACTCTTTTGAATTTCTTTTAAATTGCTCATTTAACTCTATATTAATGTGCGAACTACATAACATGCATCCTAAGATCTAATTTCAGTGTAATTCCTAAATGTGATCTTGATTTTCTTAAGTTGTTTGAATTCAATCTGAGTGAAAGTTCTCCTAAAATTCTAATTTCATGGAAAGTCCTAAGTGATTTAATTACTTTTAATTTAAGGATTAATGTGCAAAACCCCACCACTTATGTGTGGAGCCGACTTGGGCTTGGTATGCCACTCAAGTATCCAAGTTGCCTACGTATCCCAGCCTCACTGGAATCAGAGTCGATCGTAGTTCGGTGCACCTGAACTAAGCTACTTATGCCTAACTCATCTAAGACACCGATCTAGACTGGATTTACTGTTTTAACAGTTTAAGAGAAATTATTTAGTTCAAGTTGAAGATTTTATTATTCTAGGACTTCATCTAAGATGTTATATGGTCCTATCTAAGTGCAAGACATCCCTTTGACTAATGCAGGTGAACCTACATCCCAGGTAACTAGGCTTGTCCTATGGGAAAAAGGGGTGACTAGTGTAACTAGATCTATTGGCACAGTTGCTATCCATAGCAAACGACCGTGATGAGGCTGGACTCCTAACTCTAGGACTCCCTAAAACCTAGGACACAACGAGACGTAAGTGTTCCTAAGGGGCCCTAAAGGTTCATACGATAAGAAACCGTAATCCAACGGCTCTTAAGACACGGATCGAGTTAATTTGATTTGTTAAACTTAATAATTTTCGATTTTTGAGGATTTTCGATTCCTAAACATCTAAGGAATATCAAAGGTTCTATGGTTCGCAAGTTTCGGCCTCGAATCGCAACCATAGAAGGGAATCGTGCTCTCAACACTTGTATAATTTAGCACGTAAATTATAGTATCTTATTGCCTGGCATATTTCTAAGGATTTTCGTGGACAGTGGACCTCAGAGCCAATATCATATTATAATTTACGCACTCCAATTATGCAGGATTAATCGCAATTAGTATACGATTACGGTTGCGATCTCGGCAGTTAGACTATCGCGGTATAGCGAATTTACATTGGAGATCTATGAACCCTAAGGTTTTTGTTTCAAACAAGTTAGGGATTAAATTCATGATATAAAGTTAAGATTTGTTTGAGGTTTTTACTGACTTTTCTGTTGATTTGCTATTAAATTATGATTTATTAACATTAAGACCAGATTGTTAGGATTACACAGAAACTCTAAGCAATCAAACCCCAAATCAGCTGAAACTTTTCCAGTAATAAGATATGGATGATTGTGGCTTACTGGAAAATTTTCATGAATTATCATTAAGATTTGATATCAATTTCTGATTTTTCAAAATTTAAATCTCCTCCATAAAATCGATTTTTAAATAGAAAAGGGGAATTTGTTTCCTAGGAATTGAAACCCATTTATTAAAATAAATTACAAAACCATATTAAAACTTTGCAAAACCAATTGAAATTTTTTATCTAACATTCCAGTAACCAAAGTTACTGGTTTGTAAAGAAAAATTTCAAAAATTTACTAATTTAATACGAAAACGAATTACGGCACGTAAAACGAAGAAGCGATTAGAAAATAAATAAAAAACCTTTTAAAAAAAAAACAATTTCATGAGAAATTGAATTTATTATTGAACATTAATTCTGGAGAGTTTCATCAATTTGTAAAATATTCTGATATTTATTAAAAATGGCCGAAATTTAAAATAATTTAAAACCGGATTAAACAAATTCAAAAATATCCAAAAATTTTTGGGTGTTTTGAAAATTAAAACATTGGTTTTGAAACAAGATTTCACAATTGGGCATGGTTAGATATACTTTAGGATTCGTTCATCAAGAAATAACCCCTTTCGGGGTTATTGTTTGAAAAATAGAATGAAAATTAAAACGGGCAAACCGCATTGGGAAATTAAGTTTCCAGTAGTATTTTATTTGATATAAATCCCAAAAAATATCAGTTTTTAAGAAACCCACCTTTTCTAACACTTGCTTTGATAATCCGATTTAAATCCATATTGAATAAAAAACAAAAGAAAATCATTATTAAATGGAGGAGATATAATTTTTTGGTGAAATTTTGAATTTTGAAAACTTATAATCTATATTATAAAATACTTAAATTTCAAGGAAAAATTCATTAATTTGATCTATCAAAAGTAAAACCCTAGCATTTTTTTCTACTTTTGATATTATAAAGATAAAAATCCTACCATTGATCGCGCTCCTTGTCTCTAGGGTGGGTAGATCTGAGGTATACGCTTTGTCGCACCCTTTTATATGATGAAGAAGACCCAAAGAACACCCCAAAGATCCTTGATGTGTGATTTGTTGAAGAAGAAAATGGATTTTAAGAATTCCTTTTGTGAAGAACCCTTGAGAGATATAAACACACTTCAAGAGATAAGAGGTTTTTTTTTTCTTGGGAGGAGAGAGAAAAATGACGAATTTGGATTTTTTTCAATCTTTTCTAGAATTGTTTGCTTTGATTTTTATACAAAAAAGCTAGGGTTAAGAGAGAAATAGTAATTTCAAATGTGAGAGCTCCCTTTTTGGCTTGTTTCCAATTTTCCCCTCTTGCTTTCTTTCTTTCTTGTTTCTAAATTGGATTTGATACAAATCTTAATTTCTTGTCAATCAAGACATGCTATTCTCATTTCACATTACTTCTTTGGAAGAAAACCTTTTTAAGCAATCATTCATCTTTTCCTTTTTTCCTTCTTTTCATTTTTTATTCTTTTTATTTTTCTTTTAACAAATATGATGTCACCATTGTGACATCATCAAGGTTGGGTGCTCAACTCATGTGGGTCAACCATGTGGGCCGCCCACCATGGTGGTTGACCCATATGGGTGAACCCACATGAGCTCCATCTTTGCGGGCTTTAGCCCAATGGGCCATTTCACACGGGTTTCGGGTTTTTTCGTAAAAAATCAATAAAAGCTTTCTAAATTCAACATTCAATATATGGACCCAACCCATTTGACATTTATGGTGCATCCCTCACACATGATCGGACCATCTTTTTTGGAAAATAACTTTTCGGACCAAAATGCCCCTATTTGACTGTTAGACATCCAAATGCGACCAAAATACCCTTAGATTGATTCACCCCTAAAGGAAAAAATTAAAAATGGAAAGTCTTTGTGGTCAAACTTCAAAAATAGAAACTTTTAAAATTTGGTCCTTTTGGTGAGCAATATTAAACAGGATCATTTGGTATCCCCTGAAAATACCCAAAATGCCATCAACACTTAGAATTTCCAAATTAAGCGAAACTCCTGAGAAATTCTAAATTTAGCAGGTTTTCCAAAATTCAGGAAATCATTCATAATCTCTCAGACATATTTTGGGGATCAAAAGAATTACACAGGAAAAGACCAAATTACCCCGATGTGCTAGAATTTGGCAAGACTAGGGAAAACCCTGAGAAATTCTTAAAATAGTAGATTTTCGAAAATTTATGAACGGACTCAAGATTTCTTAGACACAACTTAGGGACCAAATATGATATGTTTGGAAATATCTAAAATGCCCCCGAAGTGCAAGACTAAGAGAAAATCTTGAGAGATCTAAATTTAGCAGGTTTCCCAAATCTTAGGAAATTACTCCTAATCCATCAGTCGTACCCTCGATATGGTTTTGGACATATGAGAAATGATTGAAATATCCATAAAATGATGAATATGTGGAAGCCCTATGAGTTTCTAAAAATAGCAGCTTTTTCAAAATTTGTAAAATCACTGAAGATTTCTCAAATATAACTCGGGGGTCAAACGAGATACATCGGAAATGACCAAAATACCCCTGCAGTGCAAAATAGGCAAAAATGAGGGAAACCCTGAAAATT
Source organism: Tasmannia lanceolata (assembly GCF_043159265.1). Classification (NCBI taxonomy): domain Eukaryota; kingdom Viridiplantae; phylum Streptophyta; class Magnoliopsida; order Canellales; family Winteraceae; genus Tasmannia; species Tasmannia lanceolata. The sequence continues at coordinate 25,311,761 of NW_027518684.1, read as the reverse complement.
CTAAAAATAGCAGGTTTTTTTCATTTGCTTGGAAACTTGAACTTTCATCTTCCAGAGGCCAAAGGAACCCCCTAGAGACCTTCAGGATCGCGATTCAACTTCAAAACTCCCATAATGAAATGAAATCTACCATAAAATGCATGGATGCCTAATCTAATGCTGAATACGGATTCAAAACTCGATGATACTACCGAATCTTTTGCTTTTTAAAGCGTAGCAAAATGGGGGTGTCTATAAAGTGAGATCCCTTAGGTACCAAATTCTCATAATCTTGCTAAGTCTATTTGTTTTCACTTTTGCATTTAATTTGATTTTGTCTTGTTTAGCATACATGCAAGCAACCTTATAATGTCCTTCTCGTTCACAATAAAAATAAGTTTTAGTACCAGTAGAAAAAGCTTTCACAAATTTGTTTTTATAATTTGACATTGTAGTATCCCATTTATATCCAAGTTCACTCTTATCATGTGACATTCTTTGAATGTTAACAAGTTTATCCAATTTTAGTGAATCATTCTCAACACTTTCAAATAGTTTCTTTAAATCATCATACTCATGAGATAATTCACTATTTTCATGCTTTAGTTTGTTATTTTCAATGGATAGCTCTTGTCACTTTCATTCAAACTCTTGATGGTAGCATTCAATCCATGAATTTCAAGTTTAAATTTCTCGTTTTCTTCTTCTAGAAAATCATCACCGTTCTTTAACTAAATTCTTTTGTCAAACTAGAAAGAGAGTTTTCAAGAGATGCATTTTTATTAAGTTCAATTTCTAGTTGATCATGTGCATTTTGTAAAGAATCAAGAAATTCTTTTAAAGTAATAACATCATTTAAAGTACTCACCTCTTGATTGTCACTTGTTGAAACCATGAAGCATACATTTCTTGCGATCATGCAATTTTCTCCATCATCCGGCTCACATTCGCTTTCATTATCTTCATCCCATGTGGCGGTCATTCCTTTCTTGCCTTCTCTCCTCTTAATCAATTCTTTGGAGTAGGCTCATTGTTGAATGGGCAATCCGGACGAATGTGTCCAATTTTCTTGCATCCGTAGCATCGAGGTTGAGAGGCTCCATCACCAAGCTCTTCTTTCTTCTTGAATGGAGGAGTGGCCTTTCTATTTTTCATGTTTGCCATATTCCTTTGTAAGAACTTGATTATTCTTGATAAGAAAGCTATCTCATCTTCCATATCTCCTCTTACTTCTTCATCATCACCTACATTAGAAGTAAAAGCAACACCTTTTTTTCATTTTATTTTCAATTTCGATTGCTTTTATTTTGAAAATCATTTCATGAGTTATCAAGGACCCTATTAGTTCATCTAGATTTAATGTGTTCATGTCCTTGGCTTTGGTGATTGCGGAGGTTTTGGATTCCCATGATAGAGGTAGGGATTTAAGGATTTTGGACATTAAATCTCTGTTTAAAAATTGTTTCCCAAGTCCCCTTAGCCCATTTACTAAGTTATTGAATCTAGTGTACATATCGGCAATGGTTTCATCGGGTGTCATTTGAAAAAGTTCAAATTGCCTAAATAGATGATTCATTTTAGATTCCTTAACTTGTTTAGTTCCTTCATGGGTAATTTCTAAGGTGTCCCAAATTTCTTTAGCCGAATTTAAATTTGAAACTCTATTGCATTCTCCTGCAAACAAAGCACATATTAAAGAATTCATGGCTTTGGCATTATAGTTTGAGGCTTGTTGTTCGGCTTCGGTCAATTCGTTTAGATTTCAAGTGGGCAAGGAATATCCATTTTGATTGGCTCTCCAAATTTGATAGTCTTAGGTTAAAAAGATTTACATTTTGGTTTTCCAATATCCAAAATTTGTTCCATCAAAGTAAGTTGGCCTAGTGTTTGAGTGACCTTCTTGGTGTTGAGGGTAGTTTGCCATTTTAGGATCTTTTCTCTAGACCGGTTAGGGTTTTGAAAAATAGAGACGAGGCTTTGATACCAATTGAAATAAAGGTCTATGGAACCAAGAGGGGGTGACTTGGTTTTACAAAAAATTTATCCCTTTTTGAAATTAAATTTTTAACCTAATTCAAATTCTCTTTACTTGCTTAGTTTTTGGTTAGTTCAAATAATATCAAAGTAAAAAGAAATGCCCAACCAAATACAAAATGAGAGTGCAAGAATAAGAAAAGAACACATTGATGTATAGTGGTTTGGGCAAAGCCCTACTCCACTCTTCTTATAGGGTATTAAGAATAGGATGCCCTAGCCACCTTTACAAAGAAGAGAAGATTGCTATGCCTTCCTTTAAGGCTTGATGCACAATAAAATCCCCTTGAATGTTCTCTAAGATTATACAAGTTGATATCCTAAATCCAAACTCAAAGATTTGCAAGTAACAAGGCAAGTTTGGTGGAGAGAATAAAAGCTTAAGCCAAATGGATTTTGCAAGTGTTAATGAATGCTTAGGAAGGTTGGTGAATCATTCAAGAGAGTTAAATGAACCTCTTGAATGTGTATTTATAAGCCCAAAACAAGATATGACCGTTTGGGGGTGGTGGTAACAAAAACACCCCCAAAAGCAATTTGCCGTTTGAATTACAACGGTTATATTTTTTTGTCGCGACATTCTCGGAGTTCCGAGAAAAACTCTCGGAGTTCCGAGGAAACGAACATAGTATGGATTATAATCCCTGGACCATTTCTCGGAGTTCCGAGAAAAAATCTCGGAGTTCCGAGAAGCCTATAAACAACATATTTTCCAATTTTCGTTGCTGATTTCTTTTGGGCTTTTGAAACTCATATTTATACGATAATTTGGAATGTTATGGGGGTCCCAACATGTAGGTCCACCACACAAACATTTTCTTAACAAATTAAGTCTAATACGGGGAGTGTTAGTCTCTTAAAAGAAACATATTTTGAAAATCTTGCCTTGACTTAGAAAATCTAAAGAGAGAGGATGTACAAAAAGTCTAAGTGTAGTTACACTTCTCTCTGACTTTGGTCTTCATAGATCTTCCATTATGTTCTTGCTTTGCTTGAGTGTGTTGAAGTAAGCTCCACCTTGATTAATCTTCCAAGGTAATTTGGTTCAATTTTGATTCCAGCTTCTTTGTCCCCTTGAATGATATAACTTCAAGCTTGACCAATGTAGTGTGTTGGTTCCTTCAATGATTAACCTGTCTTATCACAACACTTTAAGGCTAATTGATTAGATCCAAAAAGCATAATCAATTTAGTTTGAGAATCATCAAAATAAGGTAGGAGGATAGACCCTTGGGCTTACAAGAACAAACATGTTTACGACTTTCTTGTAGTTTGTGAGCTTCCAAAAAAGATTTTCATTTTTAAATTTCATCTCCTCAATGTGGTTTTTCAAAGTGTTGATTTCAAGAGATGAATTTATTTTTAATTCTTCCTTTTCATTTTTAATGACTTGAGTTCATTCGATAGGTTCGAGTTTTCTTCTTCAAACTTTTTTTTCATTTTACCTATATCATAGTCTTTAGATAAGAGTGCATTAAATTTGCTTTTCAATCTATCCATATCTTTTGTTAAAGCAGTATTTTTAGATACTTCTTCCATTAATTTATCATGAAATTTTTCACAAGTATCATATAATTCTTCATATGACATCGTTCATTTTCATCACCCTCTTCATTAGGTTTATCTAAAGCCATTAGACAAATATTTTCATTATACTCCTTTCCAAGTGTAGTCCGAATTTCCTTAGCATTTTTGCAAGATGAAACTTTATCAAACATCCAAGGGGACAAGGCACTGCATAATGCAATGATGGATTTAGTGTTTAAGAGTGATAATCTAATGACTTTTTCTTTTAATTTTCTAGGGTTTATAATGGAAAAGCCTTTTTCAACAGCTTGCAGAACCCCAAACTCTAGACTTTTAAGGAAGATCTTTATACGGATTGACCAAGAACTGTAATCGGATCCATCAAATGAGGAAAGTCTAGAATCCATTGGTGCCCTTGAATCTTTTACTCTTGGAGATTTTCAAGTGAAAGCTTATGTAAGAGACTTAGCTCTGATACCAATTGAAATCCCAAGTGGCAACCCAAGAGGGGAGGAGGTGAATTGGTTAATTAAAATTTTTAATCAAATTTAATTAAGATTTTGAAAACATTCCAAGTTTAAATCTAACCCTTGTTCAATCAAGCATAAACATAATTACATGTAAGATTTTATCAAACACCCAAAGGAGACAAGAAGGAGAGCAATGAGACCACACAAAGATTTAGAGTGGTTTGGTCACAAACGGACCTACTTCACTACCAAAGTACTTGGTCTTTCCTTGAGATTTTTCTTCACTATGTTGGACCTCTACAAATGCCGAGTCCCAACCGCTTCCAAGGGAACAAATCCTCTTTGTAAACTGCCTCCAAGAAGATCAACCCTCTTCGCACACCGCCTACAAGGAGATTAACCGTTTTTCAAACCGCCTCAAAGGGCTCTTCACGAACCAGATTCGTTTTTGTAATTGGGCCGAATCGTAGACCTCGATTACAAAAGAAAGGAAGAAGATGAAGCTCACTCAATTCCTCTTGATAGGCTAATAGAAATAATGAATAGCTTACAATCTCTCTAAAAGATTACACTAATAAAGCCCTATGGAGATCCTCTTGTTAAATGTAGATACACAAATCAAAGCATTGAAGAGGATTTTAGAGAAACCTTAGATTTGAAAGTGTAAGCTAAAAAAGATAGGAAATAATCTTACAAAAGGTTGTTTCGAAGGTCAATGATAGGATATTTATAGCCCAAGCAAAGATATTACCGTTTGGGGGCAAAACTGTAATAAACGCGCCAAGAAAAAGCAAGTCGTGCAAGCCCTAACGACTATTTTTCCAGACCGGGGCGGTCGACCGAGGTGTCGTGGTCACCCGCCCTCATTGGGCGCTCCATTGTTATTTTGAAATTTGAAACCGTCGCGGTCAACAGAAGTGTCACGGTCGCCTGTCGAGGGCTTTCTACATATTTTATATTTTTATCCAAATCCTATCTGTGGTCAGCCGAACCTATGGCGGTCGACCGCCGAGACCTTTCTGGATGGCTCCGAATTTTCAAGAAGCCTATCCGCGGTCGACCGGTGTTGCCAGAGTCAACCGACCTGCTTTTGTTGGGTAGATGCTGGGTTTCCAGCATCCATCCCACGGTCGACCGCATTGCCTCGGTTATCCGGCCCTTTGAAAACTTATTTTTACATGTTTGAATCGTTGGCCTTTGGGCCAAGGTCTTTGGGATTTTGTCCAAGGTCTTTGGGCTTTTGTGCAAGGTTTTCAAACACATTTTGGGGTGTGTGGATGGTTTTCAAAGATGTCAAGTTTGTTATGAAAACCATTTGAAACCTTTTGAAAGTGCAAATACATTTGACAAGAAGACTCCAATAAAATCTATAAAATATATAACTTTGAGTCTTTTTGTTGTCTGGGCTCCTTAGCACTTTCATGAACATCTTCAACTTGTGAGCGAACTCTTCAACTTTCTTTGGGTCTTGTGGATTCCTCTATTCTTTGAACATCTTCAATGGTACATGAGGTGGTCACCAATGCTAGTTCATCTCCAAGCTTCTCTTGGCACTTGCTAGGCATGCTTGTGGGATCTTTGACTTGAGCATCTTCCAAGGATGATATCTCCAATGTATGTACAAGCTTGTTTGGTTTGTTGTGTATGTTGATCCGCAAGCCATGTGTTGAGTTGTATTGTTGAAGAATTTTAAGGATTTCACTAAACTTTGATATCTTGGATAAATTACAAAGACAATTGATGGTGCTTATAAAGAGCACTTACATGATAAACATAGAAATAAATCAAGACAACTATGGAAATAGATAACACTAGAATATTCTAATCTAACCTAATCAAATCTACTTTCCTAATCTCTCTTGCTTGCCTCTTCTAATCCACTTGGCTACTTTATCTAGTTGCTTCATTTAGCCAACTTACCCAATCTACCTCCAAGATGATCCAACGGTGAGATCTTAACCCAATCCAACCGTTGGATCCCACATATTCTAACATGCCCCCTCAAACGTATGTGGATTGAAAATCAACATACGTTTGATTACAATGAAATTCTCCAATAAGAAAATAAAATTTTATCCCCATAAGAAAGAAAATCTTTTGATTGGAACCGCACTGCCGAAGTTTGATGATGAATATGCCTTGATGTTGTCGCCAAATGTATATTGCCGAAGAAGACGCCACTTGTTGATTTGCCGTGAAGAGATGGATGAGAACAAATCATAGCCTCAATGGGCTAGACAAGAATCAAGCCTCGATGGGCGAGTAGTAATAGGTCACTATGGACCAATGTCGGAATGTGCAAGAAGTGGGTCACTACGGACCAAAGCCGGAATGGGCAAGAAATGGGTCACTATGGACCAATGCCATAATGGGCAAGTCATTAGGCCGATTTAGAATATCGAACCTTCTGGAAATAGGTCAGATTGGACCAAAGCCTCGAAGAGCAAAAAGGATGCCTCGATGGGCGAGAATGAGCCTCAATGGGCCAGACACATGGGTCGGCAAGTTCCGATCCTCACGGAATTAGGAAACAACTCTCTCAAGCACGCACTTCAAAACAAATGAAGCACCTCAATTGAAAAGAGAGAATATTCCGGGCACGCACCTCAAATGAAGTACCTCAACCGAAATATATAGAAAAAAAAAAGAAAAAAAAGAAAAAGAAAGTGAAGAAGAGAAAAAGAATTGGTGAGAAGCGGCAATTAGATGGTTTAGAACAATAACGGCAATTACATGAGAAAGGCGCAATAATGGGCCAACTATAAAATTTTAGATGGGGATTGGAGATATGAAATATGGAATGGAGGGGCTGCCTTTATCAAAGCTAGTGCAAAAGTTTTGCTAATGATGAAAGTCTAAAAATTAGAAGGAAATGTTGCTGCCATTATCAATTTTGAGGTGAGGGCACCATGGTTCACCAAATATAAAGGGGGGAAAAAAAGAACGTTCAAGGAGATGGACGAACTCATTCTCTACCCTTGTGATCTTATAATGGCACTTCTACAAACACACTGAAACAACACAATGGAGTTGTTGGATGGTTAGGACAAATAAAACTAAGAGAAAAATAAAAAAGATAGTAAAACAAAGTTGGGAAAGATGGTGGCCGGGCGGACGGCTAGATCGGCCGTCCGTCGGAAAGCAAAGATTGTAGGGTTGTCGTCAAGGCCGCACCCGGGTAGGATTGACCCGTTCTGATACCATGAAGAATTTTAAGGATTTCACTAAACTTTGATATCTTGGATAAATTACAAAGACAATTGATGGTGCTTATAAAGAGCACTTACATGATTAACATAGAAATAAATCAAGACAACTATGGAAAGAGATAACACTAGAATATTCTAATCTAACCTAATCAAATCTATTTTCCTAATCTCTCTTGCTTGCCTCTTCTAATCCACTTGGCTAATTTATCTAGTTGCTTCATTTAGCCAACTTACCCAATCTACCTCCAAGATGATCCAACGGTGAGATCTTAACCCAATCCAACCGTTGGATCCCACATATTCTAACAATTGTGCTAGATGTGCTAACTTGGTTTGACATTTGAATTTCATGTCTAAGGCACAATACTACAAAGCAACACATTAGTCCATAAAGACTAATAAATTTGGGTTTGCTAGCATCAAAACAGCTTGGTAAAGGTGATTAGTTGAACTCATGGGAAACCTTGGCTAACAGTTTTTGTTATAGTTTCCAAATAGGGTCAAAGTCTTAGGTTATTAATGGTATGGTTGAAAGTTGTAATGGGAGTAAATGATTTAGATAGTGAAAAAATCTGTAAAAGGGGGTTGATCTAAGTGTGTTAAGCCATTAAAGAAAATATTGGAATGAAGTAAAGAAACTCTTTTAGGGATAGAGCTTTGCTCGAAATTGTTTGTTCATTCTTCCTCTAGTTCTCTTATGTGTTTTCCCTCTTGTTCTTCTCTCCATTAGAAATCCAACAGATTACTTAAGCTTAAATCAAATTGTAGAGTTTATGCAAATAATACATATACGAGCAATAATGTACTTGATCCGATTTTCATGTATTTGTTCATGCTAGAAACATGCTTTAAATAACCAAAATATATTAGTTCCAAGACATAAATTTCTGTAAATAAACATGGCTTATAAATCAGATTTACATGTAGGAAAACTATTATACATAATTACAAGTTACGTACCAATACTTTCAATCAAATTCCTCACTTGATCCTCAAGTTGAACCACCCAAATCACCTAATCATTCATGTAACTTCAATGTAGTAGGTTGGTAACCCTGTCAGAACAATTACAGGTCTTTAGAATCCCCCAAAATCCAAAATAAGGGCCGAAAGTCGAATCTGCAACTCAAATTGCAGTACCTGAGAGGGTTCTGCTCGGCAGGCTATCCCTTTCTCGGCTGGTTATCAGAGCCGACCGAGTAAGGCTCAGTCGGCTATCCAGAACCCTCCCTAGTTCTGTTAGCGCACGAGTCACCCTCTTTTCCTTGCCCAAAACTATTCGAAAACCCTTGTTTCTTCTATTAAAACACAACTAAAGCACTCTTGATTAATCCCTTAAATCCAAAACATGATTTGGGATCTTTAAACATGGAAAGATCAATGTAAAACTTGAGAAAAGATGAATTTCAAAACCTAATTCTCTTCAAATCTTTCCCCACAACTTTTCTATCTTAAAACTGATTTCTCTATCGTTAAATAGTACAAGTTTATCAAGATCAGTCTTGGATTGGTGATTTCCATCTTTAATTTCTCATCCAAACCAAAAAATCCAAGAAGAACTCATTGGTTTGGTTTGGCAATTAAACAATCTCACCAACACTTCTCTAATCCAAGACTTGATCTTGATTTCTCCTAGTCACAATAAACAGCTACAGGTTTATGGAGGTTTATAAGATCAAAACATAAGATGTTAATTGAACATTTTAGATTGTGGAGCATGTTGTTCTCCACGCAAGAATTCTAAGTTTCCACACGTTTTATCTAGTTTAGGTTTCTGCAGGATTTTGTTACGAACCTAGATTGGTTCGCAACGGATTGATCTACTTTGTGGGAAGATCAGCTGCTTGATCTACTTCGAGGGAATGATCAATCCTTCTTCGTGCACAAGACACAATTTTTGTAACAAATTTCTTCGTTCCTTTCATTAACATAACATGTGCTTATATAAAGCACTTGAAGCTAAACATAGAAATAGAGGGAGATAAACATAGAAATTGCTAAATCAAGATTATCCTAATCTAAATAGCATTCTAATCTATCCTAACTACTAAATATATCAGATCTTACAAGATCTGATCTTATTATCTAAAATACCTAATTAATTTATTATGCCGCAAGTGGTTCCCATTAATTAGGCACGTAACATTCCACCCCTCTTGAAATCAGCCTTGCCCTCAAGGTTGGAGATTGCATACCAATGGGTGAAAAATCACATTTTACACATTTTCCGAAAATCTTTTTCCATCTTCCTCCTGTTCTTCTTCTCTTTGTCTTGCGGTGTCGTCATCAATGGTTGAGACAACTCTATTTTCAAACCGATCTCATCACGGTGCTCATTAAAGCTCCTTCGTTGTGTTTTTTTGGGAATGAGTTGGATATTGACACATGGATAGTTGTAGGTGAGAATTTTTTCGATGGCATTGGACAGTTTGGGAGGAACGGTAGACTCTTCGGCGGCAAACTTTCTTTTGTGGCTTTTTCGCCTTTTTTCTAGCTGATTTTTTCTCCTTCTTTTCTCGTCTTTTTTGTTTCGTTATTTCTTTTTCATCGTGTAGGACTTCCCGAACGCCACGCTGATTTTGTTCAAGCCTTCTGCAAACCATCGATGTACTTCCATCAACTCCAAAACAAGAGCTTTGATCTTCTGAAAATCTTCGCGCAACGAAGCTGAAGACGCAGCCATGGCGCATGATCGACTGCTCTGATACCATTTGTTACGAACCTAGATCGGTTCGCAACGGATTGATCTTCTTTGAGGGAAGATCAGCCTCTTAATCCACTTCGAGGGAAGGATCAATCCTCCTTCGTGCATAAGACACAATTTCTGTAACAAATTTCTTTATTCCTTTTATTAACATAACATGTGCTTATATAAAACACTTGAAGCTAAACATAGAAATAGATGGAGATAAACATAGAAATTGCTAAATCAAGATTATCCTAATCTAAATCGCATTCTAATCTATCCTAACTACTAAATATATCAGATCTTACAAGATCTGATCTTATTATCTAAAATACCTAATTAATTTATTCTGCCGCAAGTGGGTCCCATTAATTAGGCACGCCACAAATTTTAGCTTTTAAAGTGATATTTATAGACTCTAATAAGAGTCCTAATTTGGTTTTACTCAAGAATCCCTAATTCAATTAAACTAAGAAACCTTCTTTTGTTGGGGTTTCTAACTAGGAGTCCTTAATTTGGGCTTTTATTTCAATTGGGACAAAAATGCCCCCCACCCCCTTGGATGAATTTTGTTTAGAGGCAATTCGGGTGTTTCAAGGATAAAGAGTTCTTGACATTCTTCGCCCCACTGTATATATAAAACGGTTCAGAAATTCTTCTGCATTGGTAAAGACATGGATGAGCCCTTCGTATCTGTTTCTCTGTCTCTCTCTCTCTCACACATGACTTTTTATGTGGTGCACGTGAGAAAATTTCATCATTTGTTTGATTTAAACATCTTAATATGGTATTCTAACTTTAAAGTAAGATATTTAAACAACATAGTAAGGTATTTTTTATTGATTTTAAGACCATATCACTGTATTTCCATTTTTCAATAAATTCATTCTAGTTTATCCATTTTTTTTTGTATTTTGCTTCTTCTATGTGTATCCTATTGGCTTTTTGGAAAAATTTTCATATTTTTAACAAGCATTTTCCTTAAGTAATTGGATTTAAATTGTCCGCGTTGGGTTTTTCATATCCACGTTGAGTATTTAAATTAGAAATTTAAAAATATTAGAAAAATGCTAAAATTTCCAAAGAAAATTATGAATTCCACATATTCTTTTTAGCCAATAACACCTTAATCTTGTTATTTTAACCTATTCTTAATTGGTGGTCTGCCAAAATAAAGAGGAATGCTAGTGTCAAGCGGTTAAAGAGCCGCTTGAACCTAGTCGGGCTGTGATTGGATAAAAAACGGTCTATTGGCATTCATTAATATCTAAAATCCTTCTATTAACTACAGTTTGAAGATAATCCCTACTCAGTCGGTTGCACTATTTTTTTCTCCTTCTTTGGTTTCCCTAGTTACCTTCTTTAATGCTACTTATTGCGTTTTTTTTATAGAGAACTTATATGGTGCCCGACCGTGAGATTATAAAGGGCGGAGAGAGAAAACCATCTCTCCCTTGATTTTTAATCCAAGAGAAAGCCCTTTTTCTGACTTTTCCTTGGTTCAAAAACCAAGGTAGTAGGTTTTGTCTCTTACCGCCCTTTACATTCTCACGGTCGGGCGTCATATAATTTCTCTTTTTTACGTTTCAATGCTTTTCTTGATTGGACCAACTAATGTTTGCCCGCTTTTCTTTCCTTAATTTATTAAAATTACCCTTATATCAGCCATCAAAATTATGCCCATCACTAATTCAGAATCTTTAAAATACCAGTGGGTTACTGGCTATTTTAGTCAACTACAAAAAAAACACCTCTCTCTCTCTCTCTCTCTCTCTCTCTCTCTCTCTCTCGGGTTACTGGCTATTTTAGTCAACTACAAAATAAACACTTCTCTCTCTCTCTCTCTCTCTCTCTCTCTCTCTCTCTCTCTCTCTCTCATTTGGATCCTATGTATTTCTCATAGGAGGAATTAGATGGTGCAAGCTCGGGCATGAACGTGCACCCTTAAAAAAACAGTGGGACCCATATTTTTTGGGTGATCCAAACCGTTCATTTGTAGGGCTGTGATGTAGATAGGGTGGACCAAGAAAACTTCTCCATAGGATGCTCCTAACCCTTCGATTTGTGGAAGTTTAAAATGGACGGCATAACCTAAAAACTTCCACAAATCAGAGGGTTAGGATTATCCTATGCAGGGGCGGAGGCAGATATAGCATGAGGGGGCCATGGCCCCCCCCAATGACTAGCAAAGTCCCTTTTATTTGCATGGCTGTACATGCATGATTGGCTAGTTTAGTGGGCATGGCCCCCCCAATGACCAATGGTTAGTAAGTGTAAATTAGTCCGGCCCCCCCAATGTGGGACCAATGTTTTGGGAACGTGGGTTGCCGCGGGGCGTGGGGTGGGGGGGTGGCGCATGTGTATCCCCAAGTGGGCACCATAAAATTTCTCATCATAAATCAATTTGACTGTCAATCCAGACCATTGCTTCTTTGTTTTCTCACTGCCATTTGACAGCCACAATTTGGATGGTTAGAATCGTTCACTTGGGAGCGAAATTTGATCCATGGCCAATGGGATTGTAATTCAACCCCAGCCCAAGAAAGCCCAAGAAAGAATAGCAGAAGATCGACTAAATAGGGATTCTCTTGTAACTGTAGTTAATAGAAGGCTTTTGGATATTAATGAGTGCCAACATGGCCGTTTTGAATCCAATCTCAAATCGACTCTAGCATTCCTCCAAAATAAAACTCTTGAACTGCAGTAATTCAAGTTACATTTTTATGTGTAACCAAAACAATTTAAAATCAGGAAATTCTGTAAAAAAATTTCTTTTTCAAAACAATTTCAGCATATTCCTGCAATCAAAACGGGCTTTGGTTGTATGAATCGTAACAGCCACCGGAATTGTGGAAAGTAAAGGAGGGAGTGTCTCGTAATCTTACCTCAATGAAGTCACTCTCCCTTGTTTTAATAAAGCCACTCCTTTAATTACTGTACCCTTGTCTTTCTGTCTACAATGGGCTGTTATAAGTCCAGAAAAAAAAAATCTATCAACAGCCAATAAAAAATGGTGAAGCAAAACGAGGACTGCAATTATGAGAAGATGATGATGATATCACTTGCCTACTCTTACCAAAAAGAAAAAAAGAGGGTGTTGGTATCATTTCACCAACAAAATTAAGTAACAGTGCCTACATTGCTACATCACATGATAACTCTACGCGTGCAGCTTCATCACCCACGTTCATGCACACATTCCGAAGGTGAAAATTGAAGAGAAAAAGACATCATAGGCATGGACCTAGATTTCTACGAGGTTTTATCCAAGGTCGGTCAATACAAAACCCATTTCTGTGAATAAAAAGCCATATTGTCAGTTACTAGACAAAGAGAATTTTGGTCAAGACATGGGCAAGTAAATGCCTGAATTTATTGAAAGTTTTTATGATCCATAGCCTTCATTCAATCCAACTGAGTGAGATTGATGGAATGTTTCTTGTACAACTGTGTGAAAAATCCCCTACTCGACAAGACAAGCATCCATCATAAAAGACCCTAATAACTAAAACCCTAATTACCCATGTTCTATCTTCAAGCTTTTTGTTCTTAGATAAAAGAGTTAGATAAAAGAGGTAAACTGCCTCTGATGTTTTGGAGGGCTTTTTAACAGATGGGTAAGATATATACACATGTTCTTTAATCTGCTAGATAGAGTGGAAGAGAAGGCAACTCTCTTCTCTGTGGTAGTATCTGAAATTTTGGCTCAATAACCTCTCAAAGCTAGGCTAGATTTAGCAAGGAAAGGGTGCATCTAATTGGGCTTCTTGTCTCATAAATCTTAGCAAGATCCTCTGTCACTTGGGTTTTCTGTAATCAATGTTCTCAACAATTCTCTTATGCATTCATTTATTCAAGAGTTGAAGTAATTATTTCAGTCGTCATACAATAAAATTAAAGTTTAGATATATCATACAATAGAAGCTCAGATATAGAAAATTATTGAGCTCAGATTGTAGATATCCAAATTGGCAGTATTGAGAAAATGGGAACTTACAGTAATGGGCGCAATGCATGTCCACATTGTCCTAGAAGCATGTGATTGTAGTTCATCGTCATCTAAACTTGTAAAAGAATAGATAAAATAAGCTTTCGGGAGATCCTACATGTTGCCATCAAGTGTCCCACATTACAGCCACAAGACCTCTTATGGAGATAGCAAATTATACACTAGGAATTGATATCCCCACTCTCTTGCTCCATAATTAGCGCTCTACTCTTTATACTTTTCTAATAAGCCAGTAAAGGCTATTCCGATTACCTATCAACAGCCTATCAGAAAAGTAGTACATGAAGTGTGGAGTGCCATTATGAAAATTAGGTTTTTCGATTACCTATCAAATGAGCTCAATAGTATATAATTTGGACATGATTTGATGAAGTTACGAATGATTTGGGGACGTCGTACATGTCTACAATGGTATTTCTATTTTGGAAGTATTTTAGTCAAGTTTGAAATCCCAAAGGGAAACCCATGAGAAGGTGTGTGTGTGTGTGGGGGGGGGGGGGGGGCGTGAATTGGGTTATTAAAATTTTCCCTAAATGAAAAGGGTGTGTGAAATTGATCCAAGATTATTCTAACCATTGTTCAAGTATGCTTAAATTAATTAAAGGAAATGATATTACCAATCACAAATAGAGATAAAGAGATAGATAGGAGACAACATAACGATGTAGAGTGGTTCAGTCCCTTAACCACAAGAACCTACTCCGCTACCTAAGTACTTCGTCTTTCCTTGGAATTTTCTTCACTAATGTGGGATTCCACTACAGCCGAATCCTTAAGTTGTACAATCAGATTTTTTACCTCCGAGGGAACAAACCTCTTTGCACTACAAACCGGATTCACTTTTGTGGACGGGCCGAATCGTAGCCCCTCAAATACAATGACGAATAAGGGAAGTTATGCTCTGAAAGCCTCTTGGTAGGAAAATATTACACTGATGAGCTCACTACAAACTCTCTCAAATAATAGACAATGAAATCCTAAACCAACGTTCTCTTGAAGATTTAAAATCAAGGCATTGAGAGGAGGTTTGTGAAACTCAAACCTCTTCTCAAAAATGGTAGAAAGATTTTTTGTGTTGGTCTTGTGCTATTTTGAAAACATTTCATCAATAAAAAAATGAGGTAGAAACCCTCTTTTATAGCCCTTGAAGAGATCTAGCCGTTGGGGGGCAAAACTGTAAAAACTGGGTTGTTTTGAAAAGTGGTTGTTGAGCCCCAACGGATCTACTTTCAGGTTGAATACGATAGTGAGGAGATGGCGGTACATGCATTTGGGAGGATGGATCGAGGTCCCTATCTATGATTAACTAGTTGGGTCAATGAGTTGGCAGCTACACACATGTGAATTGGCCTTGTTGATTGAATCCATTGGAGTCTGAACCAAGGTGATATGATGGTGTGTAACTGGTACTTCGGAAGGCCAATAGGGGTTTGCAGTGATAGCGAACTGGTGGCGACATCAATGGGAAATCTTTAGGTGGGTTGGAAAAGAAACCCCTAGTTTTCTTAGTTTTCTAATTTAGGCAAATAACTTAGTAGTTGGGCGAAACAAAAGAAGCATGAGTTTTTAGGTTTTCTAAAAACCTTTATTTATAAGAAGAGAAAAAACATGTTTCACTTGGTGGGAGGCTCTTTGTGTGTGGCTGAATAGAGGTGGCAAGAGAGAGAAATAAGGGAGAGAAAAGAAGAGTCTCGTCTCGAGGTTTTCTACTTGTGTATGGTCTTAGTTGAGAGGACGAGGAAAGGGTTGGGTTTATGGGTTGTGTGTTAATCATGTTGTAATCCGTGTATATTGTTTTCTCATAGTGAAAGTGTTGTTGCCCGTGGAAGTAGACATCTTTTTACTTTTCCCTTTACTTGTGCACGATTAGATCGGATTTGCCCAGCAGATTTTCTCAACACACATGAAACATGTGGCCCCTCTTTTGGGTTGGCAGTACACGTGGATTTCTAATGTCAAGGAGTTGTTGGGTTTTGAACCCATAACCTTCCAAGAGGCAATAGCTTTGATACCATGTGAAACAACCAATTACTCCAAAAGCTTAAGCTGTTATTATTGGTGTTATTAAATCATTTATAATTTAACAGCAACTAAATCAACATTTAAGGCATGCTTGGCAATTAAGAAAAAATTATCCTAGGACCGCAATTGTGAGATATGGGTGGGAGAGTAGGGAGAGGAAGATGGAGAGACTTGAGAGGGCAGGAGTGGAGAGAGCATCAGAAATCCTTAAAAAAGTGAAAAACACTACTTGAAATTAGGTTTCCCCCCATTTTATTGGATTATAATGCTCTTTTACACAGACTCTACGTCCATCCCTCTCCAGCTCTTTTCGCATAACTGGCTAAACAAACATTCCATTCAATATTTTTTTCATAGTTGCCAAACATGTCACTACATGAAGCTGGGTTTTGCCGATAGTGATGACCTCCAGTAAAGGTAACAAAATCCGCTTGTATATAACCTATACCTGTCACGCCCCAAACTAAGATCCCGGGCCCAGGCATGCTATATTGCCACACGTCCACGAGCCAAAGTCCACAGACGTGCAAGGCAAAATCCATCAATTGATGCAATATGTAGAGCAAACTAAATGATGTAATCTCGTAATCAAATCTAGATGAACTGTCATAAATATAGGTCGATCTACTGTGAATTTTAAATCAATTGTCCAACTAGGACTACAATGAATAATAAAATAAATAAAACTAAATAAAGTCTAATAATGTCACTAGCAAGTACTCCAAACATAAACCTAATATCCTTCTTTTCACCTCTAGTCCCGTAAGATAAGATCACATACTGCTTAGCAACTACTGCTAACAAAAAAAATGTAGGAGTGAGTTAACACTCAGTTACAGACAAGTCTCATAATGAAGATAAAATCAAACATGTGTAATTAATATCATAAACTTTTGAGAATTATCACATGCATCAATATAATTAATCTCAGTAGTAGTTTATGAATTTTCTGCATGATTAGCATAACGAAACTTGCCCACTAGACTACATATATAGTTAAGGTCAGATCCCTCGCTAAACCTCCAAAAAGTCACGTCCCAACTAAACCTGCAGGAGATAGCCTGTGGGAGATTTCGTCCTCACTAAACCTGTGAGTGACCACATCCTCACTTACCAGTGAAAGGTCTCATCCCTGCTAATTAAACCAAAAGAAGATCACATCCTTGCTAAACTCGCGAGAGATCTCATCCCGCTAAACCTGCATAAGATCTCGCCCTTGCTAAATCTGTGAGAGATCTCGCCCTTGCTAACCCGTGAGAGACAAACAACAGTGGCCCATGCCAAGACACTATGTAGACTAGGACGAATCACATAAACACTATGATGATCTATCCGGATCCAAATATATCACATAGGGATATTACTTGTCATAAGATGAACCTAGACATATCCCATGTCGCTTTTGTATTTCGCTGACTATCCCAAGTCAACAATAGCATAAACATTATTGTTTGTATATTTTTTTCAATTTAGAACACATTAAGAAGTAATTCAAAGTAAACTACGTGTCATGAATAACTGACTAATTATATCGCAAGCCCTTGTGCAATCCAACACATGATTGTTCAATCTAATTACAACCTTAACACATGCATAACTTTGCACAAACATCATCTACTAGATGAAAATAACTGATATAGGGGACAAGTCTACTTACCTACATATTATCCAAGGCCTCTTTCGACAAGATCTCCAATTTACCATGCAATATATTCCTACAATCACTGTTAACTTTAGGTTAATATTGTTGGCCAAAATTAAGTCCTTCGAGGTGAAGCCATGCCCTCAAAACACTCTTGGAAACCAAATCCCGAGAGCTGGTCAGATTCACTAGCTTGGTCGAGCGAATTGACCTTCGATTGACCGAACAACCCCCTTTGGTCGACCAAGCAAAACCATTGGAAATTTTTTCAGTTTTGCCTCATCGGGTTCAGTCAACGGAATCGTCAGTTTTTTTATTTTCCAGAGCATGCGATTCCTTTCCTGATTTTGTCCAAAAATATCCTTTTTCTTTATCTGAAAAGTATCCTAAACCCTTGTTTTTAATCCTAATTAAATCCTTCCTATGATTGGGTATTCTAACTTGAAGTTCGTTGGAATTCTTGGAATAAAACGATCCCCACGAATTCGAGCTTCCCCCATCAATTCCCAAAATGATTATCTTACTTAAGATTATCAAGATCGATTCTAGAGTTTTTATTCCTCATCCTAAAACTCTTATCCACATGTCAAAACCGATCAGAAACTTGTCGGATGGAGATCGGTGAATAAAATAGTCCACAACCCTAGATTAATCTATACTATCTTTATTATTTTTAAGAAATATAGAGCAAATCAATACTTAAAATCAAGAATCAAGATCAACAATTGAATCCCATGCCTTTGGGTCATTTTTCTCCACCTTTGAAATTCTCCACGGCCTCCTCGCGTTCCACGTAAGGGCAATATGGCTCATAGTAGTATCTATATCTCCTGATTAGAGTCCTAATCCAACTTATTTTCTTTTTGACAAAATTACCACTCACTTAACTGATTATAACATTACAGTTTTTAGGGTGTTTTGGGGTATTTCAATACCAGTAGTTACTTTAAATTTATTAGTGGGTGAAAATATACTTGCGGTCAGGTGTGAAGAGGTTAAACAACCAACGACAAGAAGGGTACCTGATATTCCTAACCCACTGATGTGGTAGTGGCACTCCTTTACGTCTAACTTCTTTTGTTGGCTGTTGAAGTACAGCCATTAAGAGAAGGTTAAAATGAAGAGAGGGATTCAATATCAAAAGAAGGGGCCTAGAGTATCAGTCCCCAACAAGAGAAGTACAAAAACATGAAAAGGTCCCTTGGAGTCTTCTAATTGGGTTATAGGTTGATATATCAAAGCCCAAGTAGGATATTAAACGGGGACATATGAGATGGTTTTTGAATTTTCTTTTACTTTTATGCCTTTGAGACACAATACAGGAAATAAGATACGGGTGAGAAATGCTTAGGGAAGAATTCGAACATCCACTAAAATCTCTGCTAGATTTGGCAAGGGTATACCCTGACAGTCGAGTTCTACATTCGCAAAGAAATACCCAAAAACAGAAAGAGATATTTGCAGATAGCTACCGCGAATAGGATTTTCAGTTTCGGGGTTAGAATTTGATGGGCATTGCTGCAACCTTCATTACTAATGTGTCAGATGACGATATTTCTCAGGTGAGTGCAGTTTTTGTATTGCTTTTATCTTCTACTTTTGTATTTAAGTTTTGGCCACTTATATCGGCACTACCATGTTTTGATAATTGCACTAACTCAGCTCATATTTTCTTTTTTGAATTGACTTATGAAAGGTTTTTGGCAACTGAATGGCCTTTGACATCTCTTTAAATAATAAAATACATGATGGATTAGTGCAAATATCAAAACATGGTTGTGGTGATAAGATTCCCCTTTAAAGTTTTGTCTACTAATACTGGTACTACCATGTTTTGATGATTTCACTAACTCAGCTTGTCTTTTCTTTTTCAAGTGGTTTCTGATAGCTTTTTGGGAACTGTAATAACCTTAGACAACAGCTATTTAAATAATTGAAGACAAAATGAGTTTGTGCAATTATCAAAACACTGTAGTGCCAATATCAGTGCCTAAGTTTTTGTAAGTTTTTGTTCTTGGGTCCATTTAAGCTGCACTTTTCTGATAGGGCTAAAACAAAAGCATCCATGGAGAGGGATGGATTGAACATGAAATATGGTGTTGGGAAAAACCTTAGAGAGAACAAGGTAAAAGAGTCATGGCACTACAACCACCGCTATTTTGGAGGGGATTCTATTTCCACTAGTTTGGTTGGTGGGTTTTTATGGCCTCCAAGATCTTACACATGTAGCTTTTGCAAAAGAGAGTTCAGGTCTGCTCAAGCTCTTGGAGGTCACATGAACGTTCATAGAAGAGATAGAGCTAGGTTGAACCAATCACCTCCTCGGGATGGCCAATCTTCTAACCCTAACCCTAACCCTAACCCTATCCATACCTCTCCAAGTAGGATGCCTCCATTCACTTGCACATTTCCTTTGATTTCTCCCTCCCTTACTACATCAACATCAACATGTTCCTCTTCTTCTAGTGAAGTGATGACTTCTTCTATTGACCCTTTGTGGTGGGAATATGATTATTCGAGGGAGAAAAAAGCCATGAATACTTTGTTTGAGGTTACAGAATTGAAGGGTTCTATTGAGGAGGGGGAAGAAGAAGATGACCAAGAACTGTCCAGGAAAAAAGAAGTTGTTAGATTGGATTTGGAGATTGGTCTGCGTAGAGATTCGAAGGACGATTTGGATTTGGAGCTTCGACTTGGGTACACTTAAATTACAGTCTTAAGATCTTTTCATGTCTAGTTCTTCCAAAAGGGTTACTAACTTCTTCCACTACTTTGTGTGTGGAGAATGACTGATTTCTAGTACATCATATGGTGTAATATTTGTATTCTATAAGTAGATGGATTTAGTTGCAACATGTAGGAGATGATAAATTTGCTTAAGGTTACATTACGTTATCCGAGGGAAATTATATATCCATATGCTTTTCCAGCATTTTCAAAATTCCTTTAGGGCTTACTAATTTAATTTTAGAATATATTAATGAAATTGAGTGGATATTATTTTGGTTTAAGACTAGTGAGTATAAAAAAAGTTGCTTTTGTTTGTTCTCACTTAATTAGGATTTTTTAGTTAATTATCATTACTACATGTGAAGATAGTAAGAATGTATGTTATTTTTAGCTTACTCATAGTTACTCTACTTATAAGAAAAATGTTAATATTAGGTCATTAATAGCAATAAAACTAACAAATCATGTGATGCCACATCCTCCCAGTGAATAAAATTGAAAATCCTGCAACTCTAATCCCATTTGCTTGATTTTAAAATTACATTCTCTAGGTGACCTCATCGTGCAATGAATATCGGTTTAATTTTTGGGTTTCTCTAAGAAGAAACATTAGGATGGTCAATCTCCACTAATAAAGTTGTTAAGATTGACTATTTTCTACCATACCATTTTCGATTAATGATTGATTAATTTATAATTGCATGCTTAACAAATGATGAAGAAGAGAGAAACAAGCTTGGGGGATGGACATTCTTTTGCTTTCTTCAAAGAAATGAAAATCACTTAGTTTTTTTCTTGATGGGTCAAAGATAGGTAAAACAAAACAGAAAATTGTAAGCGTGGTATTCCATATTTTTAGTATTAAAAGGCATGTTGCAACTTGGTTCATGCTTTTAAAAAGTATCCAAAGAATTACAAAAGACTTATTTGCCTACAGCATTGAAGAAAAGAATGAAGAGAACGAATAACATTGTTTACACCCATTTTGGGTTTAATCGGTCATGGATAACCGAATTAACAAGTAAAAATCCACAGAGACTGAATCAATGGGATTACATGCCACGGTGGCACTTAATGGATGCATAGGAGAATGTGCATGAACCATAAACAATGGAGGTGCACAGTTATTGAATCCCCAATAGAGCACATTCATCTTAAAGAGACAATCGTTCAAATGGGACCGAATCAGCATGATAATATCCGGTGGACTAACCCAATGATCTGGCATGGTTGTTGCCGATCGTGGGAAGGTGAAAGATAACCACCTGGACTATGGAGGGCGTGAAAATAGGTAGCACATTATGGGTGGTTACCAAAACGTTTCCCTCCAAGAAGAACGTGGGGTAATGAGGAGCGGTTACCCGAATAAAATTATATAAGGTGGCATCTGTCTCCAAGGAAAAGGTTTGAGAACTAAATACAATCATGCATTAGCATTTTGTCTTTACTTTTCTAGAACTCTGTACCCTTCACTTTTCCGTGGTTGTAGCTTGTAATCGGATTAAGGAGTAATAAATTCATCTTCCCAGGTGAGTCTTTCTCTTTAGTTCATTTTATCACTTGCACTGGCGCCTAGTTTGTGCTTATTTTGTCGTTAGGTTTGAGTCAGACGGTATGTCGACCTTGAATGTCTGCCACGCCCTGTGCATGTGGGCACTCCTTTTCTTTCTTTTCCTTTAAACGCCATGCTTCCCACATAAAAAGTCCTTCCCATCTATGTAAAGGCAATGAAACCCAAGAAAGAAGTGTCATTCCCATCTTCTTCTCAATCGCCTGAAATCCAATCCGAGGGGACGAAAAGGTTTTGGTCTTCGAACCCACCTCGAATTGAGTTTCAGGATTCTTGCCTCGAAAGAGGCTGACATGCCCCCCCACACACACACACATGCTCACATACTAGCTCACACACCCAGACCAAAGGAGGCCAAACTGCCAACACTTTTTGGCACACCCGGTTGGACACTATGAGTTGTGGCATCTAATGGCCCATTATACACGAAGTAAATGTTTAGGGGCTGCCGCTTCTAGAAATATTAGTGAATCTAATGCTTCTGAAAGCATTGGACCACATGATAAAAGGACCTCTGACTTGGAAAATCCTTATCTAGAGGAAAATTAAACACCACTAGAGAGTCTGCCTCATGTGGACGAAGCCCCGATGCGCTTGTGTCGTTTAAGGACGTGGTAGTCACCCTTAGGAACAGATGGAGGAGAATTCCCATGAGTTATCACAAATGGTAGCTCGCCAAATATCTGAAGTGATTACGCCCTTTCAGTCCTCTAGCAAGAATTTTTCTAAGCAGGTAGACGAACTGTTTAGCTTGTTGTCCGACAGAATGGCGCCGACCTCACCAGTACAATTACCTCTTTCGCATAGAAGCAAGTAGTAGCCCTTTCCACTGGTCTCCCTGTAGACACCCCCATTTTGCTCCGCCTTAATCAGCAAAGAAGTTAGTGTTCTTGTTATCAGTCTTTTTTTCAGTGTTTTCCATTCCCGTGTCCGTCCCTTATGCTTTCTCAATCTTTCCGATCATTTTCGCAATGTTCCGCATTTTCTTTTCGCTAAGTGTTGAGAATGGTTATTCAGAAGATTCCAGGCGAGAGAGAGTTTGTACCCACTGAGTGGGCCCACCTTGAACATGTTGATGAGCGCATTTATGTGTGAATTGTAGGTAAGAAAAGCATGTATTTTTCTCATTTAAAGCCGTACTACTAAGGGATTTTCTTTGTTTCTGGTATTTCAGGTTTATGTTGGGGAATTCCGAGGAAAATATGCTAAGATGATGAAATTTTACGAAAAAATTGCAATTTTGGAACAATCTAAGTAGAAAATTGTGTGTGGGTTCCAACTTGGATGGTCAAGATCAAAGAAGAAAATCAATTATTCCAAAAAGAAGTTAAAAAAAAAAACAAAAAATAAAAAAAATAAAAACGTGGGACCCACTTAGAATTGCAAGCTTGTTCTCTACACAACAGCAGCCCACGTGTTCTCATATGGAAAATAGTAATTTCTAATTATTATTATTACAACCATATACATGCAATATAAGTGGGACCCACCATGGAAGAAAATATATTGTTTCCAAAGTTTCCATTCATGTTCCCACACCAAAGTCAAAAAAAAAAAAAAAAAAAATAAAATTAACCTTTTTTGGAGGCCTCTCTCTCTCTCTCTCCCTTCTTTCCTTGGTCATCAATGATGGCTGGTCATGGTCATCTATGGTGGTTGGTCATGGTCATCCATGGTGGCTACCAATACCACACATGTTTAAATTTTAGTCATTTGTGATGGCTATTAAAAATGTATTTTTATCTCAAATAGTATTCCTATATGTAGCTATAAATATGGCTTGTATTCTGAAAAACAAAAGGAGAAGAGGGAGGGAGAGAAAAAAAGAAGAACCAAGGTGGCTCATCTAATAAAAATTCTTCTTCCAATCACTCCCTCTATCAACGGTGAGAGAAACAAAAATAAAAAAGAAAAAAGAAAGAGAAAGCGAAAGACGGCGGAGCGGATCGGTGGCGGCGGGATTTTTTGTTTTCAGATTTGTTTTTTTGACTCTTGGATTGGGCGGAGATCTTCACCACAGGTAGGTACACTATTCCGATTTTTTCCGAATTTTTCCGAAAATCGTGTTTTAAAAATAGAAAACTCTTCAAAAACATCTTTTTGACGAAGAAAAATAAATTATATACTAAATAGATTCCAAAATTAATGAAATTTCGTGGGAAAATAATATGGTACTGATTCATTTTACCATGAATTTGTAAAGATTTTTGGAGTTTATTTGGTATATTATTTAATGCTTTCTTCGAAAATAATCAGATTTTGTGAGAATTTGTAATAACATCAGATCACCATTAAAATTCTCCCCATTTTTGCATTATACTTAAATTTTATCTTTCTTGTTTCTGTAAAATTTTCAAATGATTTGGATCTTGTTTTATATGGGATGTAGTGTTAACTTATAATCTGGTCTGAAACTTGACAAATTCGAAATTGGTGGTAAATAATCTTTAAAATTCATGAAATTCTTACAGCATGCTATTTTTATTCATATCTTATTTTTGTAGAAATTTCATGGAATTTAAATTTCTATTTCTTGTAGTTTCTGTGTTAATTTTGCAATCTGGTCATTTAATTGTTAAATCAAGATTAAATATGAATTTAACGTAAAAATATGCAAAACTCATCCAGTAAGCTACATACATTCCCATCTTGCTGCTGTAGAAATTTCAACTCATTTCGAATTCGTTTGCAATAATTTCACTTGTAAAATCACTCATATGCTTAAAATTGATAAAATCCATTGAAAATTCGAAATTAATTAAAAATCATTGTGAAAATTTCCAAAGAACCTTAAATTCTGTCACATGTTCACTCCTTAATCTATTGAAACAGAAATTTTAGGATCTTTAGATTTCCCTGAAAAAATGGCCAGTGCATCCATAATCGTATCCCAATTGCAACCGATTTTTGACAATTTGAATATTTAAGCTATAGCATGCTATTGGCTCCGAGGTTACTGTCCACGGAAATCCTGAGATTTGCCAGGAAATAAAATGCTATAACCTAAGTACTAAATTGCACAAGGAAAGAACGCACGATTCCCTCCCTTGGATGCCATTCTGGGCCGAAATTGGTGAACCCTAGAACCGTTGGTATTCCTTAAATGTCCAGAAAATGAAAATCCTCAAAATCTGAAATTCGTTAACTCCAAGAACTGAAATCGATTCATCTTGTGTCTCTCGGAACTGTTGGATCACGGTTTCCGTCATAAGAACCATTAGAGCCCAATTTAGGAACACCGGTGTCGTGCTGTGTCCTAGGTTTTAGGGAGTCCTAGAGTTAGGAGTCCAGCCTCATCACGGACGCTTGCTATGAATAGCAACCGTGCCATAAGTCTAGTTACACTAGTCGCCCAATCCTTCCTTAAGACAAGCCCAGTAAACTAGGATGTAGGCTAACATGCATTAGTCTAAGGAACAACTTGCATTTAGATAAGATTCATATAGCATCTTAGATGAAATCCTAGGATAATAAAATCTTCAACTTGAATTAAATAACTTCTCCTAAAACTGTTGAAACAGTCAATCCCGTCTAGGTCGGTGTCTTAGTTGAGTTAGGCATAAGTAGCTTAGCTTAGGTTCACCGAACTACGTCGACTCTGATCCCAGTGAGGCTTGGGTACGTAGGCAGCTTGGATGTCTGATGACATACCATCCGCGAGTCGGCACCACAACAAATTGTGGTGTTTTGTATATTAATTTTCTTGTAAATGCTTAATCAAATCATTTAGGGCTTTCCATGAAATTAGAATTCTATGAGAACTTTCACTTAGATTGAATCCAGACAAATTAATAAATCAAGATACACATTTAGGATTCACATTGAAATTAGATCATAGGATGCATGTCACTTAGTTCGCACATTAACATAGAGTTGAATGAGCCATTTAAAATAAATTTAAAAGAGTTAGCTTTTGGAATCGAAGACCGATTATCGGGCAGGAATGGTGCATGTGGCGGATAACTCCCCATACCTTCCATTCTCGTAACCAGGTAGCGAGTCTAGATTTCTGGTTAATTTCGGGTCCTAGATCCCACATCTAGGTGGCGACTCTGTCAGTCTCTTTCGTGTGGAATTCGGATTGCCTTAGTGATCCCAAGTTCACATGAAAGACGAATTCAAATCAATAATTAAATGCACACGCCAATCGCGTGGATACGGGAGACCAAGAGAGAGAGCGCGGCGGCTCGCGCCCCACCCCTCTCGCGGGATCGGGTACCACACTCCCCTTTTGCAAGATCCCACTCTGTGGCAACTTCACCCTGGCAGCTTTCACTCTGGCTTTTTACTAGGTAAACATTTCTAGGTAGTCCTCTCCACAAGTCGACCCTTTCGTGACTCGAACACGAGACGTTGTGGCTGCCTTGATACTAAATGTTAGGTACCTTACCAATACGCCAAAAGTTCTAGAGCTGATCAAACGTACGTTGGACAAGGCCCTTTAAACCTGTTCAAACTAGGCTGGCTTCCACCAGGTCCCATACCTAGGCGGGCCCCACTAAGGACCGAACAATTAGGATTGTACCTAACCTAAGGTGGCTAAAGTAAAGATTACAATCGTTGACCCATTAGTATGCCAGATCCAATTGGCTGGTATGGTCACTAATTGAGTAGTTCATGCGTTAAACATATATAATGGAGTGGGAGTGGAGTTTGATTCTAAGATGGAGGAAGGATGGGGTCTCACTTACCTAGTAAAAACCCCATACAGTTGTATATAACTCTTGGGTCCTTACTAATACCTGCCTACAAGAAAGGTTTGTCTCAATTGTTTGTAATCAATGACAACAATGAGAAAACAATTTTCCTATGTGTTATTGCAGGAACGATGACGACAGATTCGAGATAACAATCAGTCACCATTGGAAATACTCCAAACCTAATTTCATTAATCTCCAAAGCGGGGTGTTTGTGTCCATTCCAAAAATATGTAGTATTTGATTATAAGGGGGGTATTTCGGTCATTTTGGGGCCTAGGTTAAACCTAACCTAGACTTTAAATACTAATGTTTGATTAATCTCTTGTTCTTTTTCATTAGAGGAAACCCTAATCGCAGAGAGTTGTGGCCAAGGAGAGCATGAGACACTGGAGGCCATTTTGGACGCTAGAGAACCTAATTTGAGGTAAGAATATGTTCGAGGATTGTTGGTTTCTGAAATCCAATGATTGACTCGGTTTGGTAACCTAGAGGGGGGGTGAATAGGATGTTTATAAAACCTTTGCCTTTTAAAAAAAATTTCTAAAATTTCACCCAAGACTTATCCCTTGTTTAATTAAGTTTGAAATAGTTGAACTTAAACAATATTACAAACTAATATAAGTTCTAAACCCTTGTTAATTAGCAAACTTAATTAGGTGATTTATAGCCTAGTTAGCATGGTACAATTATTCAATCGAAAACAAAATGCTAACTACTCACACAATTCTAACTATGTAAAAATACAAGCACAAATAATAGAGTGAGAAGGTGAGAGAAAAAAGGAAAATACTAACACAAGTGACACAAGGATTTATAGTGGTTTGGCAAACGGCCTACTCCACTCTTCTCAAGGTCGCACTTGAGAATTTCCACTATTGAGACCTCCACAACACCCGACTCCGAGGCTTTTACAATCCAAGGGAATTAAATGAGGATGTCCTTGCCACCTTTACAATGTCTCTCCTACAAGGCTGAGAACTAAGCCTTTCTCCCAAGGGAATTAACACCGGATGCCCTTGCCACCTTTCTTATCTCTCCTACACCGCCGAGATCTAAGCGCTTTTCAAAGAAGAAGATAAAAGCTTTGCTTCTATGTAGGCTACAATGCAAGTTGAAGCTCCAAGGATGCTCTCAAAGATAAACAAGTTTAAGCCTAACCAATCTCAAGTGGATTTTCCCAAAGTCAAGGTACAATGAAGGATTGGTGAGAGATTAACCAAAAGAAAAATGATTCACAAATGAATTTCTAGGGTTTATTAGAGTTGGACAGTGTTCATCAAGTCTTTTGGACCATTTTAATGGATGTATATGAAGTCCCAACTCAATATGACCGTTTCAGGGGCAAAACGGTAATTTTCGGGTCAGAAAGTTCACTAGTCGTTGTGGCCGCAATGGTTATATTTTTTGAACAAATATCATTCTCGGAGTTCTGAGAAAACGGCTAGATAGTGAAATTTCACTCGTGGGACCATTTCTCGGAGTTCCGAGAAAATGGAGAGAGTATGACATTATACTCTTGGACCATTTCTCGGAGTTCCGAGATGACTCTTGGAGTTCCGAGCTCGGCGCTCCAAGACTAATTCTCGGAGTTCCGAGAAGCCTATGAATCAACAGATTTTTCTTGTTTTTGTTGTTGATTTCTTTTAGGCTTTTGAAACTCATTTTCTATGTATATTGGAATGTCATGAGGGTCCCACAATGATGGAACACCACATGATCATTCACTAATCCAATTAGGCTTTTAGGGTGTCTTGTAGTCTCTTTGAAAAATATTATTTTTCACTAGTTTTAGGGGTTTAAAACAATGTGCCTTGACAAGAGAAAATGCAAGAGAGATAGGAATACATTCTACCCTTCTATCACTCTCTTGAAGTCTTCTCTTGAGCTGGGATCTTCTATGGTTGAGTTTCCATGCTTGACATCTTCAAGTTGTGGTACAAGCTCCTTGGTCCTTTGCATTGGGTCTTAATCTTGCAGCTTTGGCCTTCATGATCTTCTCTGTATGTTCAATGCTTTGAGATGATTGTTGAGCTTCTCCTTGGTAGATCCTCAAATGTATGGTTTGTCCAAGTATGCTCTAGCTCCTTTGTCTATTTGTTGGTTCCTCTTCAAGCATAGGCCAACAAGGTGTGTGCTAGTATGATTTGACTTGTGTAGGATCTGTCTAAAGCACAACACTCAAGGCAAATGATTAGTCTATAAATGACTAATTAATTTGCGTTTGTTAATCATCAAAACAAGGTGATTGAATGAACCCATGGGGAACCCTTGGGCATACAATCTCTCCCTTTTTGATAATGACAAACCAAATTGATTAAATAGGTGGGAGGAACCTGTTATGAGGATTATAAAATAATTTAATCATTACTACTCCCCCTCAACATATGCATGAGTTATATTTAACAAGTTATAATACAAGAATGCATATGATAATGGATCTAATCAATTTTACAAATTCTCTCCTTTTTGGCATTAGCAAAAAGGAAGGATTAAGCATTTAAGCACAATACATAAAGTATCAAAGATATTCAGTGAGAGTAGAGGCTCCCCCTAACTTCTTCTCATGATTTACCAATTAAAATCAAAGTATATATGACATGATATGAGCATAACAACATAGGAAATGAATAAACTAATACAAATCAAGCCTATGTTAGAAAAATAAAGAGACATTTCAATTTTAGCACAAATTTTTAGGGTATGTCATAGTAGATGAATAAAACCAATATTAATCTACCATATGACCCGTAATACATTAATAGATTTTACTTATCATGAAAGAAAAAGAAGTAGGTTTAAAGTTTAGCATGATAAGCCCCTTCCCTTTTTCCTTTTTCTTTTTAAATTCCTATTAGAATCTTATCATGAGGTGTTGTGTAGTTATAGACTCATCATGATAAGCAAGAATATATATTTTTCAAGTTAAAAATATTCTCTTAAATTGTCATGCATAGAAATGAACATTTGATCCTAATATGGCTAACTATTAGAATATATGGCATGACAGTGAGCTCTATAAAAAATATATGGATAGCCAAGTGGAAATACACATGATAAGCACTCAAATTCATAGAAATTAAGATTAGAAAGTATAATTTTCTCCTATGAATGTAGATCAAGAAAGATATGCAAGTTTTAGCTTTTGTTTAAAATGATAAATCATGTAAGCTCTAATTTTTATTTTTATTTTGGTAAGATATTCAAATTTTTAGCACAATTAGTGGAGAAATATTTGAATGGATAGTGTAAGCATCTTACAATGATCCACATAAACATAAAGATAGCAACAATTAGCTCTCCCTTAAGTACTTTCATTGGCATAAGATAAACCTAAGATTTAAGGCATGACATGACACAATAGGCCAAAAATATGGCAATGGAATACTTGGCCACCAAAATGTATTCTTGGAATAGATGATATCATATTAGACGACCCAAGATAAGTCAAAAAGCCTAGAAGAATATGGCACTAAAACCTAGGCTATGGGCTTTTTGTCTAGAAAATAATACCAAAATAAGAACACAAGACAAGCCCAAAACAACACGCATGGAGCAACCATGCTCCAAATGATTGTATTTATCATATGAGGAATGCTATACACATTTAGAATCATATGATAAGACATAAAGGAAAAGATTAACGTTAAAGCTCCTCCTTTGAAAAAGAATCATGCAATGCATGAATCCAAAGGGTTGTCCTCACATAGACTCCAAGGGATCTTTAAATGAACAATTGTAGATCAACCATTGGGCTACAATGACACTCTACTCTCTATGTGTCGGTTTATCATGAATAAAATTATAGCCATAATCTAGCTCTACATAATAAACAAGGATAGCGAAAAAGATTTTCAATCATTGGCTCATGCCCCCCTAAGTGTGATATCATTTTTACAATTTCAAATTTTGCTTCCCTTAAGTATATATCATATAAACTAGATAGGAAGATCACACAAATATATACCTTTCTATGTTAAGATGTTGGCACAAGGCCACATGATTTGGTGTTTTAATTAAAATGATGGTACTGTTCCCTCAAGAGGGCATAAGTACCGATTAAATAGCTTTTAAGATAAGGTTTGACATCTCATACATGTAGGTACTATCAAACAAGGGATGATAACTATAGAATATATAAAAGAATTTGAGCTCAATCCTATAGAACTTAGACATAGAAGAATGGACAATAAAGTACCATGTCTAAGAGAGAGATATACATGGCTCATGAAGGTGAGAGTGTACCTCATGAGAAAGATATGATCCATATCAAAGCATCAATGGATAGTCAACAATGTTTGGACAAGTTAATCATAACAAATGGTCCAAACATCTCTACCTACATCCACAAGCCACATATAATGACAAGGCATTAAGCACAAAGTGCATAAGCCCATTAGAAAACCAAAATGTGTGGGAGACACATGTTCTTAATACAAAATATTTCATACAACCACCACATTTAGTGAATGCCCAATAATGAAACTAGATTAAAAAGGTATTTTCAATTTTACTCAAGTTATACAATGAACCTAGCCATATTTTCAACTTGCCTATATAATATATTCTTTCATGCATTTAGGGAATGATCTAAGGACACTTAGAATATATCCATTAAGTAATACAACCTTGGACACACACATGTATTCCAATATGAACTTTCATGACTACTTGAACAAAATACATATAAAATACCTATACATTTTGTAAGCCCAAGGATTCCCATGGGTTAATCATTCATCTTACCTTCTTGTTTTGATGCTAGCAAACCAAATTGATTAGCATTTGTGGACTAATGTGTTGCTTTGAGGTGTTGTGTTGTATACAGAAATTTCATGATATAATCGCCATTACACAACTCTTCACAACACATGACTTGTGGATCAAGGATCAAAGGAACAAGAGCTTGTACCTACATTGGAGTCATCCTCATTTGAAGATGCTCAAGTAAAGAACCTCATCATGAAGATCCCACAAGTTCCTAAGCAAGTGTTAAGAAGGAGCTTGGAGCTGAACATACCATTGGTGACACCTCATGCACCTCACTACATACAGTGAAGATTGGTGGATGTCACAAGAGCCAAGACAAGGTCAAGATGTTCACCCAAGCCTAAGAAGTCCAAGAAAGTGCAAAGGAGCCAAGACATTCCAAGAAGACTCAAGGTTCTTATTTTTAGAATGTATTTGGAGTCCTCTTGATTTTATGTTTAAATGCACTTTAAAAAGGTTTTCAAATGGTTTTTATACTTAACATTTTACATCTTTGAAAACCATCAACACACCCAAAAATGTTTTTGAAAACCTTGGACTTGGCCCAAAGACCATAGCCCAAAAGCCCCTGATCTTTAAAGTTAAAATGGAATTTTTACCAGGGCCGGTTGGCCGGGCTATGCTGGGCGACCGCGGGATGGAACGTGGAAATCCAGGCCATCTCTAATTTTATCAGGCCGGTCGACCTGGTTAAGCCAGGCGACCGCGGATGCGCTTCTGTTTCAAACAAAACAATCCAATTTGGTCTAGGGCGGGCGACCACCGTGGGTCGGTCGATCGAGATAGGTTTTCGAGCCAAATTTTTTGAGCAAACATTAAGCCCTCGTCGGGCGACCGCCATATGGCTGGTCGACCGTGAGGGTAAGAACTTTGAAAATAAAATTTGGCGCCCGATAGGGACGGACGACCGTTGTAGCCCGGTCGACCGCCGCGGTCGAGCAAACTAGCCGTTGGGGCATTTTCTACTTGACTTTTTTAAGCCATTTATTTACACTTTTACCCCAAACGGTCATATTTTCAAATACACTATATATACATAATTAAAACCTATCTCCACAAGCTTCTTGAACAATAGAGAAAGATCAAATCCCATTTCTCTTTGAGCTTCAATCTTTTATTTCAAAAGCTAAAAACCTCTTTGATCTTCCATTTCTACATGTTATCAAGAGGCACTCATAGGGCTTTACATTTGTATATTCTTTGAGTGATTATGAGCTTACAAAGTTGTAATCAGCCTATGAAGAGGCATTGCGTGTTTTTCATTTTCTTTGTTCTTCATTGATGGTCTTCTCTTCGGCCCAGAAAGAATTGTGAAGAAGAGGGTCTTCTCTTCGACCCGTGAACAAAGGTGAAGATGAGGGTCTCCTCTTCGGCCCAAGAAAGGTGAAGACGACATATGAGGGTTTGTTCCATTGCCGAAGGCTTCGTGCATATGGGCTTTGCTTTGGCCCTTGAGAATGGAAAAGCTTATTGTAAGAGCTTCGAGATTAAGCTTGAAAGCTCACCATAGTGGAGTACCCAAGGTGCCAAACTTGGAAGAGTGGAGTAGGTCAAGTTGTGACCGAACCACAAATCTTGGTGTCCTCAATGTGGTGTCCATTGTCTCTCTCTCTAACCTTACTTATGTTTATGCTTTAATTGAACAAGGGTTAGTAAATACACTTGTGTTAATGTTATAAACCCTAATCGCAATATGATATCCATTTGAACAAGGGTTAGTAAATGTGCATGATTAGAAAGTCTAAATCCTAGCTTTTATTGATTTACATATTTTAACAAGGGTTAGACTAATTAGTGCTTAATTAGAAGATTAATTTTTAATCTCTCTTAATTAAGCCTAAAATTTCTAATTGACCAATTCATCCCCCCTCTTGGATTGTCACACCTATATTGCATTTGGTACCAGAGCTTAGGCTCTTAAAGAGATTTTTAATTTTAAAAATCTACAAGAGAAAAGATCTGTGACAATACCTATGGATTTTGAGAAAGGCTGATCCACCCTAATTTCTCCATTATTTGATGGAACGAATTATGGAGCTTGGAAAGCACAAATGCAAGCCTATCTCAAATCCATAGATAATGACATTTTAGATGTCATTAAAGACAGAATTTCTTTTTCAAGGAAATGCACTGAAGGTGATATGAAATTATTTTCCTTGAACTCAAAGGCTAAGATTATATTGTGTTATGGTTTAAGTCCAAATATTTTTCACTATTGATGAGCACAGTTATGTGTGAATTGTAGGTAGGAAATGATTATCTGTTTACTTTTAGAGCAGTGCTATTTGATGTGTTTTCCTTGTTTTTGATGTTTCAGGGTTATTTCGGATTTTTCAAGAAAAATGGAGCTAAAACAATGAAATTCCAAGGAAATAGCATCAATGGCCAAGATCATCCCTTTGAGAAATTAAAACCCACTAAATGAAAAGCTAGGATCAGCCCATGGAAGAAAGTATTTGGGAACAATTCACAATATTGCAGTCCAATAAAGGGAGTCAAGCCTATCAAATGTACGATCAAGATCATTCAATGAAAAAGATAATTTGGAGCAACTTAGTGATGCACTGGCTGAACAAATGAATGGTTCAGATTATTCTATGAAGAGGGTTTGAGGTGCCACCTACTTGATTTGTTGAGCCCACCAAATAGACAGTTGGGTCCATCTTATGGGAAATAATTGAGAGAGCCCAACCAATTTACATTGTGGCCAGTTCAAATAGATAGTTAGGTTCATCCCATAGAAATGATTTTTGGGCGCACCACACTGTGTGAGAACAAGTGGGATTGTCTGTCCCCATTTATGTAGACCCACCTCATAGATGGTTCGGATCATCATTTAGGATATGACCCTCCTACATTGTGGTTTGATAAGTGAACTGTCAAGATCAATTTTGGGGATGAATTTGGAACAGCCCACACAACGGACAGCTTGGATTACGCATAGAGGATTTACATCGAGGCCTAATCAAGTGAACGGTTTAGATCTAGTCTAGATCATTTTAATTTTGGGTGCAACCAAAGTACACCATGGCCCATTTAAGTGGACAGTTTAGATCAACTTGTGGGAGTGGAAAAAGAGGCAAGGCCATTTAAGTGGACGGTTTGTACCCCATAAAATGAACGGTTTGGATTATCCCATGATGTCCACTTCTCACTCTCTTTCTTATTTTAAAGTGGGCCCAGTTAAGTGAATTACATCTCTTTGGAGTAGAATTTTCATCCAACATATGAGTTGGTCCCACCCATATATGGCCACCCATTTTGGCGTGAATTACATGAGTAAAAAAATTATTTTTAGATCCGTTGGTTTCTTTCTTTGCATGGATTGGATGATGAATTAGAAAGTTAACATACATGTGCATGCATGGTAAGCAAGAAAGAGAATGGCATATTAAAATGGACAGTAACAGTAAGGATTTTTTTATATAAATGGCATCTTGCCATTCTACCATACATGCTCATTCACGTCCAGCAATGCATGCCTATTTCGGTTTGCAAGTTTTGAGGCAATATATAAGTGGGTCCCATGTTTCCAAAACAAAGAACAGCAGCCCTCTCACGTTTTTGTTAGAAAATAGCATTTTATAATTGTTATTCCATATATAAATGGGACCCACTTGCTAACTTGGCTTGCTCCTACGTTTTTGGTTTGTAGAAAGAATAGTAGGTTTATAAATTGCAATTATCTATCATAGAAAGTGGGTCCCATTTGCTATTTAATATTACTCTCATAACTTTTGGTAATATATTAATATATTTCTTTTGTCTTATGGCAAAATTCCATCCACTCTCCCACGTTGAATATTCAAAAAGGAAGAGACAACTTACCAAAAATGGGTGCTAAGTTGCTCAAATTGTGAAGAAACAAAAGAGTAAGTTTGCTCTTACCAACAAATACTAAAAGTTTCAGAAATTGCCAAAAACAGGTGGGATTGCCAAAAATAAAAAAAGATGCCAAGATTGTGTCTTTTCTTGGAGATGAAAATAGAAGGGGAAGAAAGCTACATATGAAAAAAACAAAGACACTCTCTCTATCCTTTTACTAATTCTCTACCACTCTCAAGCTCTCTCTCTCTCTTAGGTTTTCTTGTTCTCTCTTGCTTATTTTCAAGTTCTTTTCAACTCTTAATCCAAGGCATCATCATCCACCATTCAAACTCAAGGTGACATTAAAGCTTGAAGGAGGAAGATTTAACCAAAGATTGGAGGAGAAAAAGAATAAGTTCTTTTTATTTTTGTTATTTATTTTCAAGTTCAAGTTGATGTACTTTTGTTTCAATTCAAATTAGTGGAGAGTTTATTTTTCTTTTAGTTTTCTTTTCAAGTAATTATATATGGCACTCTTTCTCCCATCTATCTCTTTTATTTTTATTTTCTTCCTTTCTTCATTAATAACTAAATCCTATTTACTTAGGGTTTAGTTGAAGCCATGGGAAGGAGAAATATTTATAATTAAATCAATCTACTTAATTAAAAAATTGTGTAGGATTTTGTGTTTTGGAAAATCCCAATCATTCATGCCATTGGCTTTCCCCTTTCGTATGAATGATTGTTGATTAACAAATATAAAGTTCTATATAATTAATGTAAATTGGAGACTAGATTTGATTAATTACTTATAAGGAATGACATCCCTTTGATCTTATTCCTTATTAACTAGTTAATCGAATTTTGTACCCAATTCAAGAGTTGTTTTAATCAATTTTATCCAAACCCATGGTGGATTCTAACCCTAAGTACTCTTTAATATTGAATTAAGGTTTTTACAATATTCCAAATTACTTTTGCAATTTTTTAATTTACTTAAGTCATTAGAATTTGATTTTCTAATTATATCAGTTTCAGATTCCACCATATTGGCTTGCGGAGCGGGTTTAGCTTGAGAGTTTCCAACATTTTGGGAATTGTCTTTCCCCTTTCGATGCTGACATTGTCTAGCATAGTGTCCAAGTTTTTCGCAATTGAAACAACCTTCTTTCTTCTTATTCTTGTCTATATTTTTGTTACTTTTGAAACGGTTTTGGCTCTCCATCTTCTTCTTGTTTTGATGAGACCCAGGATTTTTTTTTCTTCTCACTAGTCTCAACAAGATTGACCGTAGAAAAGAGTTCTTATTCTTTGTCATTTTGATCACGATTTATATGTTCTTCAATTCGGAGTGTCACTAGGAGGTCTTCTAAAGATAATTCATCTTTCCGATGTTTAAGACTTTTTTCGAATTCCTTCCATGAAGGTGGAAGTTTATCAATAATAGCACCCGATTGGAAACAGTCATCCATTTTTATTCCTTCCGCTAGGATCTCATTCAATAGAAGTTGGAATTCATGAAGTTGTCCTAAGACAGATTTTTCATCCACCATCTCAAATCTAAGATAGTTTCCCACTACATATTTTTTCACTCTGACATCCTCGGTTTTGTACTTTTTATCTAAAGCTTCCCACATTTCTTCTGCGATCTTCATTCCACAATACACGTCATACAAGGAATTCGTCATGGCACTAAGAATGTAGCCACGACATGAAAAGTCATTATTTTCCCATTTTTGTGTAACCTCGGATTGAGCGGGTTCAGGTTCTTCGGGACTAGGTTTGGGTGTGCTCAGAACATAGGCAACTTTAAGAGTTGAAAGCCAAAAGAATAAGCGTTATTGCCAACGCTTGAAGTTCAATCCGTCAAACTTCTCGGGACGGGTGTAAACTTCACTGGCCATGTTGAACTAATCCAAATAATCTATCGTAAGATTGTTGGATAAAATCTTGGGGTCAAGTAGATTAGTTCAATAATACTAGTGATATATTTAATTGAAATGAAATAAAGAAAGGATTACCTTTGATGATCCCGAATGTAAACCGCAAATCCGTAAGCAAGGATCAAAGGAAATATGTAAGAGAATGAAAAGAGTTTAGTGGTAGAGGCACGTTATAGAGTAACGCTACCCTTAAGATAGATTATTGCCCCCACCACGAACGGTATGCAATCGGGTTCTCTTGCGACCTATCTCCAGGGTACAACACCACTATACTTGTCTTTGACGGTGTGCACGCACCGGCTCGAACCTTGCGAACAACAGTTGATGCCGAACAAATTGCCCAAAGATAAACTAAATCTTCAAAAAGCTTAAATGCTTGAAATTTGTGTAAACACACGTATAGAAGAGAAAACAGTAGAGATAGAGGAGAAAATCTTGTGTATTTTTAACAAGTCAAAAGAAGATGCCCTTGTATACACTATGTAAGTGTATATAAGCTACACCCCTCAACGTCTCTTCTCATAAAGCAATGAAACGTTGCAGAGAACACAAGTGCAAATGAATATAATATTATAATATGAGTAAAAGTCTTGAAAGAAAGAATCTCTAAAAATGTATATAATATTAAAGTGAGTGAAAAGTTTGAAATTTGATTCAAACAGTCAAAGCTTTTAAAGCTTCAAAATATTAAAATATCCAACACCAACTGACTCCCCAACTTCCAGGAAAGCAGTAGGGTAGTCAAGTTCTATCCTAACTGACTCCCTAATTTCCAATAGAAAGTAGGACAGTGATAAATTCACCGGCTATAAGGATGAATTCACCTCTAGTACATCCCGTTACATCATCTAAATTCACCAATTATAAGGATGGATTCACATCTAGTACATCCCGTTACATCATCTCTCTCTCTCTCTCTCTCTCTCTCTCTCTCTCTCTCTCTCTCTCTCTCTCTCTCTCACACACACACACACACACTCACACTCTCTCACTGTACAACCATTGCCCACCGTCACTCACATTCTCTCTCTCTCTCTCTCTCTCTCTCAAAGTGAACTTTTGGTGGGACCTAGCCCCACCTGTAAGTACTCTCTCTTCTTTCCTCTCCCTTTGAGGGCAAACCCTCCGTGGGCCCAACAATAAATGCTTTAGATCATTGGAGAAGGTGCAACTCAACTCAACTAAGCTTTTATCCCAAACTAGTTGGGGTCGGCTAATGAATCCTTTATAAAATTTTCATGAAGAAGCTGAAAGAATCTACCCGGCTCAAATTGACTAAGTCTAATCCTGACACTAGTTGGGTTCGTCTACATGGATAATTTTCTTTCATTCTCTCCTATCCAAGGTCATGTTCTCTGTTATGTTCCTAGCCATCAAGTCTTTCCCCACTGTTTCTACCCAAGTTGTTTTCGGTCTTCTCCTACCTCTTTTTACTCCATCAACTTGGCATGAGTCACTTCTTCTCACTGGAGCATCCGAAGGTCTGTATTGGATATGCCCAAACGATCTTAAGCGGTGCTCTCTCATCTTCTCCTCAATTGGTGTCACCCCCACCTTTTTACGGATGTCTTCATTTTTAATTTTATCGAACTTTGTGTGTCCACACATCCATCTAAGCATTCGCATCTCCGCTACACTCATCATATGCACATGCTGCTTCTTGGTTTCCCAACATTCTGAGCCCAACATTCTTGGCCATATTGAATTTTTTTTAATAAATATGTGTGCACATATTTTTTTTAAAATAGAGTGGACCCACCTTGTTCAAAGATTTAAACCATTCAGTTGTTAGATCCCAACGTAAATACATTGTACCACAAAAAATAACTCCATTTGATGATCCTAACTCTACGATCCGTAGATGTTTCTATATGGTGTAGCTTATCTACACAATCAATGAGTTAAGATTATCGATCTATAGAAACCTCTACGGTTCGTAGAGTTAGGATCATCGAATGGAGTTGATTTTTGTGGTAAGGCGTATTTACGTTGGGGTCTAACAACTGAACAGCTTAGATCTTTGAACAAGGTGGGTCCACTCTTTTTTTTTCAAAAATACCTGCACTCATATTTATTAAAAAATTTATTGCAGCCCACATTATTCCAATATAAAGACCATTCATTTGATGGGCCCCATTGTAAATAGGCCTTTCCTAAAAAATCATCTCCATACGGTGATCATAACTCTCTGATGATCATAACTCTCTTATTCATAAAGATTGGTCAGAGGGTTTGGATCATCCAATCGAGATGATCGTTAAGGGCAAGGCCACTTTATGCCGCTGCCCAACAAATTAATAGTTTTGATCTTCGAACCAGGAAGGACCAAGTGATTTTTTTTTAAAAATATATCTTTTTGGGGGTTCACCTTCTCAAATGATCTAAACCAATTTGTTGTTGGGCCCACCGAGGGTTTGCCCTCAAAGAGAGAGGACAAAAGAGAGAGAGGACTTACATGTGGCCCTAGGCCCCACCAAAAGTTTACATTGAGAGAGTGAGGTTGTGTGATGGTTAGGGGTGTAAGTGGATATTCGAAAATTCGATTACTGTCCGTATCCGAATCCATTTAAAGCGAATATTATCTAAATCAGTTTCAAGCGGATATTATCCGAATCCGTTTATGAGATATCCGACTCTTAGCGGATGCGAATCTGGTAAATGGTATATTTGATTTGTTTAACATCTGAATCCGAGAAGTAAATCCTTTTTATTTATTATTAATAATATCATTATTTATTTTTAGTAATGACACACTATCTTTTGTTTCTAAAAGAAAAGTTAATTTTCCTTTTAGAAAAAAAACACAAAAAGTGCTTTGGGTAGGAAATGAAGTAATCTCTCATTTTAAGGGCATTCTTGGAGTTTGACATGGCTTCTTTATGAAGCAACAAATGTGGGTTGTAGGATGAAAGAGACAAATGGATGATGGTGATTGAAAGAAGATGTCATAGCTTCTAGAGAATTCTAAAGCAAAAGGCCCATCTAGGTCATTGATGGTAAATGGACGGCTCAGATCAATTTTTCAACTTAGGATTATACAAAAACCCAAAATGCAATTAAAAGAGGGGACTTCTAAGGTTTGCAAAGAGAAGAGAGGAGAAAGGAAGAGGCTAAGACACCATCTTCGGCATTCCTTAGTGCCTCCAACCCCACCAAAATCCACCGCCGCCCTTCTCCACCTTCTCACAGCCACCTCCATCCCCGCGAGTCACCTCCATCTCTAACCCAATCCCCATTTATCTTCATCTTCCACCATCAGCACTCCCACTTCCCCTATTCAAAATAGCCTAAACCCATTCCATCATATACACACACAAAAAAGAAGAAAAAACCCAAAGACCACTACCAACACCATCATCTATCCCCACCGCCTGTGTGTGTGTGTGTGTGTGTGTGTGTGTGTGTGTGTGTGTGTGTGTGTGTGTGTTTTAAAAGGAAGAAGATGATCTCATATATTTTAGGATTTAAGAGTTAATTTTGTGAAGAGAAGTTAGAGGTCTAGTTTTAGGATTTGAAAAATTCATTCGAGAAGTATGAAGGAAAAAAAGATAAAGTGCTGCAATAAAATGTTCGAATTTACCGGATAAATGGATACGGATAATATCTGAATTCGAACAATATCCGACGGATACGAATTCTGTAATAGATATTAAATATCCGATGAATTCGAATCCGAATCTGAATTCGGATAGTGTATACTGTAATCGAATTCGGAGATAACCGCTTCGAATTCGATCCGTTTACACCCCTAATGATGGTTGTACAGTGAACATACAACGTTGGCACTACTAATACTCGCCATGTAGGCTCTTTTGAAAGAGTTTTTATACGGTGTGTCGCCGTATAGACCAACGTTGAGTTTTTAAAAATACTGGACTGTACACTACGGTTGTGGGCCCACGTAAATTCTTTAATGCCTTGTTTGGGTCCCGCTATTTGCCATGTGTCAGATGATGTGCGTCATTAGTCCATGTCTCTTAAACAATAAAAAGTGGCGCCTGTCGAGTCACAAATAGGCGCCACATGGCATACGTAGACGTGAACGGCTCATGGTCTTTGTCTACGAGAAATAAGAAAACCCTTTTTCGATAAAATATCGCAATATTTTCAATTTCTCGCGAGATTGTACATTTTCTTATGCTTAATCAACGATAGAACTATATTCCAGAAGGAAATGCTAAAGTATTTCGCGTATATGCTGATGCACTTACTGCATGCAAATGGTGTAAAACACAATGTTGAGAAGTCCCATACATGTCGACAACAAACCTCCTAGATACCCACTCGTATCAAAAGCACACTGCTAGATAGGGATGGCAAAATTGGCCGAACCGAGCCGGAACCGAGCTGATACCGAACCGAAAATTTGGTTCCGGTTTGGTTAAACCAAACCGATTCAAATTTCGGTTCGGTGATCAAACCGAACCGAAACCGAATATTTCCAATGATTATGAGTAAGGGGTGGCAAAATTGGCAGAACCGAACTGAAACCGAACCGAAAATTCGGTTTCGGTTTGGTAAAACCAAACCGATTCAAATTTCAGTTCGGTTTGGTTTGGGGGTCGAACCGAACCGAAACCGAACCATTGCCACCCCTACCGCTAGAGTCCCACACGTGTCGAACAGGCACAACCTTTAGAGTCCCAAAGAGTCCTCCATATTATGCCAAGCACACAACAATTTCAAAACAAAGATACCCCTACTTTTAATACAAAAATACGTTTTTGATTACACTTGGCACAACTATGCTGGCTCTTGGGGAAGATCATGAAACCCAATAGAGTGCTAGTGTACCACAAAGGGAGCGTTCGGGGTGTAAACAGATCGCATTCGAATCGGATATGGCTATATCCGAATTCGATTACAGTATACACTATCTGAATTCAGATTCAGTTTCGAATTTGACGGATATTTAATATCTATTATCGAATTCATATCCGTCAGATATTGTTCGAATTCGGATATTATCCGTATCCGTTTATCCAGTAAATTCGAACATTTTATGGCAGCACTTTATCTTTCTTCTCCTTCTTACTCCTCGAGTAAATTTTCCAAACCCTAAAACCAGACCTCTACCTTCTCTTCACAAAATTAACTCTCAAACCCTAAAGTATATGAGATCCTCTTCTTCCTTTTAAAACAAAGGCAGAGAGAGAAGCGGTGGGGATGGATGATGGTGTTGGTAGTGGTCTTTGGGTGTTTTTTGTTTTTACGTATATGATGGAATGGGTTTGGGCTATTTTGAATAGGGGAAGTGGGAGTGCTGATTGTGGAAGATGAAGAGAAATGGGGATGGAGATGGGGATTGGGTTAGAGATGGAGGTGACTGGCGGTGATGGAGGTAGTTGTGAGAAGGTGGAGAGGGGCGGTGGTGGGTTTTGGTGGGGTTGGAATCACCAAGGAATGCCGAAGATGGTGTCTCAGCCTCCTCCTTTCTCCTCTCTCTTGCTTCTCCTTGCAAACCTTAGAAGTCCCCTCTTTTAATTGCATTTTGGGTTTTTACATAACCCTAAGTTCGAAAATTGATCTAAGCCGTCCATTTACCATCAATGACTATGGCCTTTTTGCTCTAGAATTCTCTAGAAGCTATGACATCTTCTTTCAATCACCATCATCCATTTGTCTCTTTCATCCTACAGCCCACATTTGTTGCTTCATAAAGAAGCCATGTCAAACTCC
This sequence comes from Tasmannia lanceolata, assembly GCF_043159265.1. Taxonomy (NCBI): domain Eukaryota; kingdom Viridiplantae; phylum Streptophyta; class Magnoliopsida; order Canellales; family Winteraceae; genus Tasmannia; species Tasmannia lanceolata. Next base: position 25,268,987 of record NW_027518684.1, on the reverse strand, counting down.
AAGAATGCCCTTAAAATGAGAGATTACTTCATTTACTACCCAAAACACTTTCTGTATTTGTTTTTTTCTAAAAAGAAAATTCACTTTTCTTTTAGAAACAAAAGATAGTGTGTCATTACTAAAAATAAATATTAATGATATTATTAATAACAAATAAAAACGATTTACTTCTCGGATGTTAAACGGATCGGATATACCATTTACCATATTCGCATCCGCTAAGAGCCGGATAGCTTATAAACGGATTCTAATAATATCCGCTTAAAACGGATCCGGATAATATTCACTTTAAACGGATTCGGATGCGGACGGTAATCGAATTTTCGAATATCCACTTACACCCCTAGGGAGTGTGAAAGAAAATTTGTTACCATGCAAAATCCCTTTGACCATTAGATAAATGCATGAATTTGACCTACGCTTTTCTCCTTAAAATTTTCTTTTGTACTGATTTCTATTGTTCTGGGATTTCAAGATTTTGGGGATATATACTATTATGGGACTCTCAAGATTGTGGGGATATCTAGTGTGTATGATAAACATCTATAGTCTAACTTAAAAATATACAATGTTACGCAACCAAAATATAACAATATATTATGTTCCACATGATCGCACTACAACAAAAATGGTTTTTAGCAGCGGGCCAGACCGCTGCTCAAAACCGACAAAATCGCTACCATTACCTTTAGTAGCGGTTATTTAACCGCTACTAAATCTCTCGTCGCTATATGTTATAGCAGCGGTTTTCACCGCTGCTACATGGACCGCTTGTGGAGGGAACTATTTAGCAGCGGTTATAACCGCTACTGTTTTCAACTCTTACTAGTCTAGGTTCGCCAATATGGCAGTGGTCTAAACCGCTGCTAAAATGGATACTTTTCCGTAGCGGTCTATTTAACAGCGGGCCTAACCGCTGCTAAATATATGCATATAGCAGCGGTTAAGATCGCTGCTAAATATCTGAATATAGCAGCGGTTATAACAGCTGCTGAAGTTGCTGCTAAATATATACATATAGCAGCGGTCTTAACCGCTGCTAAATATCTGAATATAGCAGCGGTTAAAACCGCAGCTGAAGTTGTTGTCACCGCGACTAAAGATCTAACAATGGACTGGGTTTTGCACCATACAGCAGCGGTCATGACCGCCGCTAAAAGTTACAGTTTTTTTTTTAAGAATTTAATTTTCAGCAGATCCCAAAACACGAGAATAACAAATTTGTTTGATACATAACCTGTTTTACAATTAGAACCTGTTATATACACATCACATTTATAAAAACCAAAAACTATACTATTTCAATCAGCTCCAGTAAGTCGAGCTCCACCCAAGGCACGCTTTTCAGTGGCCAGAGCAAATGGACAGACATCATCAACCTCAACTGAATTGTCTGTAGTGCATTCTTTCACTTCATATTCCTTTGCTTCTGTGATTTCTGCCAGCGTTTGAGGGTCTGAATCCCCCTCAATATGTTCATCTGAATCTGTAAGTGGACAATGAGTTCTGTAAACACTATGAAATCACCATATGCCTCACCAGCGCACCAAATATTATGTATTCAAACCAAACAGATAAGGAGTAAACATTTGGGGCATGTCATTGTACCTTTACACTACCTTTACACTGTATGAATAACTAGAGTGAACCTCCAATGCCAAAACTATAAAAATCAGCATATTATCCAATACAAAAATAGTAAAATTGAACCAGTGAATGACTGAACTAGTGCATAAACCAATGGGACAGTGGCTGAGTGTAATCACAATATGAGTGTATAAACCTGTGGGCAACAGCCATATACATGGTTATGAAATGTGAAAACCTGTAAAGTAGTGGCTATATGCTTATGACCAATCCCAAAACATAACTTGAGAATGTGAAAACTGATAGGGCAGCAACCCCCATATATCTGAACAAATACGAGTCATAATTGTAAAGTGCAGGAACCTGTAGAACAACATCTATATATGCTTCCAAACAAATGCCAATCAGAACTATAGAGTGTAGGAACATGCAAGACAACGTATATATATATATATATATATATATATATATATATACACATATGAGGAAAGTGTTGGTGAGCTTAAGCTCACCAAACTTATGGTGAGCTTAAGCGCCCCAATCACCTGGGTCCCACATTTTCTGTGGTGATCCAAACCATTCATTTGCAAGGCCCTATCATAGATAGGGTGTGTACCAAAAATCAGCTCCATAGGATCATCCTAACCCCTCCATTTGTGGAGGACAAAAATGGGCAGATTTGTGGAGAAATAATGTCTGTCCATTTTGACCTTCACAAATGGATGGGTTAGGATTATCCTATGGAGCTGAATTTTGGTACACACCCCATCTATGTAAGGGCCTTTCAAATGAATGCTTTGGATCATCCTAACAAAGTAGGCCCCAATGTGATTGGGCGCTTAAGCTCACCATAAGTTTGGTGAGCTTAAGCTCACCAACACTTTCCTCTATATGTATATATATATATATATATACTAGTAAAAAACCCCGTGCGATGCAAGGGGCGGAGAAGAAAAATTAAATGAATAAGAGGATGCTTTAAAATGATTAAAAAAGGATAGAATAAATTGGTGATATAGTTGATTGCTCATGTGTAAAGTGTAGCCTCAGTTTCAAAGTACTGGAAATGAGGGTTTCAAAAGGTAAAGATTATAGCATATGTGGTTTCTGTGGCTAGGTCATCCGGCAAACTAACCGACGACATAAAATGATATCTATTTGAAAGAATAATACCAAAAACAGTAATAATAAGGAAATGTTATCTGCACTCACAAATTTGATCATGACACTAATTTATTCAGTTTTCTCTTAATAGGTTTTAAAGGTTATAACAATCCTCAAAAGCAGTAACCATCAAAGCAGAAAGGGTATATGAAAGAGAGGAGTGCTTTTATCAAAAGCATTGGCTTAGATCACATTTGAGATTAGTTTTTTCTACTTGATCAACCAAAAATCAAAGTCAAGTGAACATCATTCGATAAAAGGTTATGAGTTTTTGAAGAACCTAATTGAGAGCACCGACTTCATCGAGCAAATTGACCGACAACCAAATAATGGCATCCATTGAAATAGGGTATATTAGCCATTTCTTATGAATTCTCACTTGTTGCCACTTCTCCCCTGTTCACATGGTGAGAACAGATCGAAAATGGGAGCAAGATTGGAGGGTGGGAATCCTGCTTACATATTCAATGCAGAACCAATGCTGATAATAGAATTAAAAATTATTGTTGCATAAAACACAATAACAGGATCGAAAAGTCTATTAATCGCTTAAACTCACATCCTTTTAACAATCAAAATGTCTATTAATCAATTGAACTTGCGTCTGCAATGCAAAAAAACTCGATAAGAGAATCGAAAGGGGTCACTCATAATCTAACTTTTGTTGCATATTCATTGCCAAGGTTTTATTTTCACTGGAATAAAATGTAATGGTTGAATCAGTTTCAATTATAAAAGCAACAGTATTTTCCTTTCCAAAATAGTACTTGTTGGCCACATAATTTTATATTTTCTCTTCTTTAAGTTGAGACAAAACCCATGACCTGTTATATATAATATTAGGGCCCGTTTGGATACCTCATGCATTTGTATTTTGATTTGGATTTGAGTTTTGGCTACAAAACACATCAATCATCTTCATGATCATGTTTTAAGAGAGAGAGAGAGAGAGAGAGAGAGAGGGAGGGATGTCTCGCTGCTGCCGGAGCAACGTCGAGGAGCAACGATGATGAAGGACCTAATTGAGAGCACCGACTTCATCGAGCAAATTGACCGACAACCAAATAATGGCATCCATTGAAATAGGGTATATTAGCCATTTCTTATGAATTCTCACTTGTTGCCACTTCTCCCCTGTTCACATGGTGAGAACAGATCGAAAATGGGAGCAAGATTGGAGGGTGGGAATCCTGCTTACATATTCAATGCAGAACCAATGCTGATAATAGAATTAAAAATTATTGTTGCATAAAACACAATAACAGGATTGAAAAGTCTATTAATTGCTTAAACTCACATCCTTTTAACAATCAAAATGTCTATTAATCAATTGAACTTGCGTCTGCAATGAAAAAAACTCGATAAGAGAATCGAAAGGGGTCACTCATAATCTAACTTTTGTTGCATATTCATTGCCAAGGTTTTATTTTCACTGGAATAAAATGTAATGGTTGAATCAGTTTCAATTATAAAAGCAACAGTATTTTCCTTTCCAAAATAGTACTTGTTGGCCACATAATTTTATATTTTCTCTTCTTTAAGTTGAGACAAAACCCATGACCTGTTATATATAATATTAGGGCCCGTTTGGATACCTCATGCATTTGTATTTTGATTTGGATTTGAGTTTTGGCTACAAAACACATCAATCATCTTCATGATCATGTTTTAAGAGAGAGAGAGAGAGAGAGAGAGAGAGAGAGAGAGAGAGAGAGAGAGAGGGAGGGATGTCTCGCTGCTGCCGGAGCAACGTCGAGGAGCAACGATGATGAAGGAAGTTGCCACACATATTGATTTCCGAATAATGTCTCGTAGAACAGATTTGAAAATCGGAATTTTCTGCACTGTTGTAACTGATTTGGAAATCTAAGGATCTGATCCAGTTCAAAATATCAACTAAATCAAAATCTAAATCTTGTTTGTATCCAAATGTGGCCTTAAGGGATTTGCTAGCAAATCCCAAATTCAAGAGAACCCATCATGGTCAGTAGGCAATTATTTTGATCCAAAAGTTAGGATCACTTAATTAATATGATTTGATGATTTGAATCACTATTTTGTAAGGGAATCAGTCATTGTACATGTTATTGAACAGTAGCACATACTATTAGTATCCCAAACTCAAGAGAACACATAATTTCTAAATCATAGTTAAAGAAAGCTCTTGTTTCAACAGAGATAGCTAACGATCCAAAATAAACAACGCATCTCCTCTGCATGATTGCAGTTAGAATACTAACTATTCTTCACACAAGGTCATACGTTCAATCCCAGATTACCTCAAAAAGAATTGTAACAAACAAAAAAAGCATAAACAGGGATAAATCCAAACAAAAAAAGCATAAACATGGAAAACCTTCCTCGCCAGAAGCTAAGAAATCACCCAATAGGATGGTCACTACAAGATGGATGATGAGAAGCTGCTGAGGAAGACCGAATCTGCTGGTTGTGTTGACAGTGTTTCTGCGTGAAGGACGGACAGAGAGAATGGAAGAAATAGATCTTCTTGATGGAGGATGAAGGGAGATGGTGATGGAGATCACTGAGAGGAAAAACCTGAAAAGAATAGAAGGCATTTATGGGCTACAACGGGGATGGCCAGATGGTGCTTCTTTTCCGGTGAGGAGTTAGGATGGACAGTGGGCGTTGGGGAGGTAGAGAGGTCGGTGACACGTCTGTGAAGAAATTTCAAGAGAAAAAACTGAGTGGTAAAGAGAGAGCCACATTTATAGGGCATTTAGGAATTGCTGGAAAGGGCAGTCCAAGCTCGAGCCGACCCCGAAAAAAATAGTCAAAATCCAGAAGCGTCTACCAAAAAGAGATGAAGATCGACGCGTCTACCAAAAAAGGAAATAAATATCTGGTGATGGATGGAGTGGAACGACCCTCTAACGTGTTGAATCTACAGAATTTACCGATAAATCAAAAAATTCCTTCCTTTTCTCTTCTGCTATATATATATATATATATATATATATATATATATATATATATATATATATATATATATATATATATTATCCCAATGTAAAGTATAGCTATTAAGTACAGAAAAACTGGGACCAAACTAAGGGCTGCATTGTGTAAAAAACAAGGGCTGGATTTTGGATTCGGACCATGCATAACAAGGGCTGAATTGCTAACCAAACTGTGCCCAAAACAGGGACTGAAACGGGGGCTGAAACTGTGTAAAAACAGGGGTGAAATGTGCTTAAACAGGGGTCCATTTATCCAAAGCGAAACTAAAAGGAAAAGCATCAACATATATTCTTAGTGGAATTTGCACATCACAATTCAATGTTGGTAAAGTTAAGTCTGCCTCAGAAATTTCCTTTGATGCCAATAATAAGGCTCAAGTAAACAAAACACAGTGAGACTACTGATGCAGACATAAATGTGGGCACCAAGGATCCACTTGTAAAGATACAGTTCCACATCTAAGATTTACATATTGCAATTTATGGCAAAGATGGACGTGCTTTGTCATCAATATTCAAGAAGCAAACGAGTTTTGCACACAAAAAGATGTAATTGTAGAGCATATATAACCTATTCTATAAAGAGAAGCCGCCCGTCCTAGCTTTTGTTGGGATATTCCCCTTCACATTTGAAAGTACTCACGCCGAACAGTCATAGAGAGTTCTTTCAGATCTCACGGGATGAGATAAGAAAGAAATTCAGGAAAAAAGGTATGCACGATAGAAAGCCTAAGTTTTAGTTTCGATAGTAGGACCGACTGTAGCCACTTCAAACAAATTTGCAAACTCTCTCTCTCTTTCTCTCTCTCTCTCTCTCTCTCTCTCTCACACACACACACACACACACACACACCCACACCCACACATACACACACACACACACAACAACAACAACAACAACAACAACAACAACTCCCGCCCCCATCTGACTATTACTCACCCACCAAGATATCTAGGACTTAATGCTCTCACTTAGATGCAGAATTAGAACTTCCTTGGTCCAATGTATTCTCCTCAGTTCCACTTTTTTTCCAACGGGTGCTTTTCTTCTTCGGATCGGTATCTTTCTTTTTGACCAAATGTTGTGTTAATACTTTGTAATTGATGCAATACCTGTGTCCCTGACAGGGGAATAAGAGCTGACCTCTTTTCTACAGTGCCATCAAAAGCAAACTTTTCAAACCTAAATTTGTGGTTCTCTTCTAAGAAACGCCGGTGACCCATGTAACAAAATTTTCTTTCATGCTTCAAACGAAGAGAACAGGTGTCCTTACTGCAAGAAGGACATGCAAGTTTTCCTTTGGTGCTCCATCCCGACAAGTTAGCATATGCAGGAAAGTCACTAATCGTCCACAAAAGTGCTGCATGCATTTGAAAATTCTCTTTCTTCGATGCATCATAGGTCTGCAAACCTGTCTCCCATAGTTCCTTCAACTCTTCAACCAAGGGTTGTAAGTAGACATCAATATCATTTCCTGGACTAGATGGGCCAGGAATTAGCAACGACATCATTATATATGGTTGCTTTATGCACATCCATGGTGGCAAGTTATATGGAATGAGCACAACAGGCCATGTGCTATGAGCAATACTCATCGTCCTAAATGGATTTAATCCGTCGCTTGCTAACCCAAGTCTGATATTGCGAGGCTCTGAGGAAAACCACTAGTGAATGTAGTCAAAAGTTTGCCATGCCGCAGAGTCTGCAGGATGCCTTAATATATCATCTTTGGTACGGTTGTCATGATGCCATGTCATGAAAGAAGCCGTTTTGGTAGACATGTATAGCCTCTGCAACCTCGGCTTTAAAGGAAAGTGACGCAGAATCTTTGCAGGAACTTTTGGGTATGTAGAGGATGAATGAGTTCCCTGATCTTCCGAATACCATTCAGTTGTTTTCCACCTTGAAGCCCCACACATGCGACATGTCTCCTCGTTGGAGGCTTCCTTCCAGTATAGCATACAGTCATTAGGGCATGCATCGATTTTATCGTAATGGAGGCCCAAATCCCCAACAATCTTCTTCGTTTCATAAAAGGATTTCGGCAGTGCAGCACCCTCGGGAAGTACATCTTTCAACAATTCAAGCAACATGGTGAATGACTTGTTACTCCACCCATTCAGACACTATATGTGAAACAACCGAACCACGAAAGATAATTTTGTGAACTTGCTTCCAGGGTATAATTCATGCTCGGCATCTTGTAATAATTTATAAAACTTCTCCGCATCAGCATCGGGTTTGTCCGTACTTGCATCTGTTGGGTCATCCTCCTCACCTGCCGGCCCATTGTCATCATCATGGCTCGTCCTTGGGTATATATCATGTAACACTTCATGCATTTCATCTTGTATAATCGGATCACCAGGCACTCGATGAGCATTAAGATTCATAGCACGAGACGGCCCTTCCCCATGATAAATCCATCTAGTGTAGCCCATGAGCATCCCATTCCATAGCAAATGCTCCATGGCCTCTTCTTTATCAGTCCTTCTAACGTTGCCACATTTCGTACACGGGCAGAATATCTTTCCTTCATGAGCTCCATGAGCAAATGCAAAGTTCAGAAACTTAATTACTCCTTCCTCGTACGCCGGATCATTCCTATTTTATCCAAAGTGCAGAAATAGAGTAGACATCTTAGCTACATTTGGAAAAGATAAACGCCTAACTAATCAAACCTTGGAGCCATTAAAAAAAACCTAGTCATACCTTGGAAGTTGAATCCAACTTTTATCCATGACTATTGTGATTCTCTTCGCAACAAAATAGTAACGATTGATCAATCCTATGATCTCAAACCATGAACATCAATGTCATTACGTGCAACTAAGGATAAAAACACATGAGTAAAGAATAAACACTTCAATAATATGATCCAGAGCCCACTACGCAAGTATCCATTACAACTCAAGTTGCAACTAGAATACAATGAAGAATAAGAGCCACAGCTAACCTGTAAATTAAGTAGAATAAATAAATAATCTGCAAATCAAGGAGGAATACTGAAATAATAAGATAGACAGAAACTCACATAACTCTTTTGTAATCATAAGAAACATCCATGGTCCAAGACAAATGCAAGGATTTTTTGCACTATCTGGTGGTTCTGATATGAACCACATGTTGCACTATAGGCAAACATATACTCCAAAAAATTTATACAATGATACAATGCAAATTTCAAAGAGAATACACACCATGGGCAAGCATACATACATCAAGTTCAAAGTTTAGGTAAGACAGAAAAACAAAAGAGATGCAACAAATGCAAGACCTTGAAAGAACCCCAATTGTGGAAATGGTAGAAAAAAGAAAGAAAGAAAAGAAACAATAGCTTATTATTTTTTTCATGGGGAAGAGCTTCTTACACCACCCAACAGCCCCTTTATCCTTTTATTTATTCCCTGTTTCAGCCATAACATCTTCAATTAGCCACCCAAACAGCCCCTTGTTCAGCCACATCCTAGTTGTTTATCTACTATTTGATTGTACAAACCAGCCACCACTTAGACATTGAGAATAGCTAACATCCAACCCTATTTGCAGCCCTCTCAACAGCCACAAAACTCCCTTAGTTTAGTTGCAACCCTTAGCCACATTATTTCGGCCATAGATTCCCAATCCTTATTTTCCTGTATCAGCCCACAACCCTTTTGCTTAAAAAAAAAAAGAAATATATATTTGCTTTAATTTTTGCTTCCGCTACTCTATCCGCGTATTTGAAATCCAAGCTTTTGCTATACGCCTCAGCATTAACAGCTTGCCCAACACACACACATCTCTAGATGCCCTTCCTATTAGGTAAGCACCTCAAAGAACATGGATAAATTGAAAATCCTTGTCAAAGAGTAAGAACAAAAACCCTAGAAATGAAAAGAAATGAATGAAGAAAATACTACCGTATGAAAAAATGGGTTAAGTTCTTGTTGTCGCAATTTAGACAAACAAGAATTGAAGAGACACGTCTCTAATTCAAGACAAATGCACTGATAAGAAACTAAACATGGATAAAGGGTTTTGTGAATAGGAATAAGCTCTTTGGATCATCCAACAAATGAGCTATTTGGATCATCAAACGAACAAATGTTGACTTGAGATCATGAGCAAATACAACCATCAAAATTTTAGGTTGAAGCCTGACTTGGGAGTGAAATAATAGAGCCCACAGTCAAGAAAGAAAAAAAAAAGCATGTACACATAGTGGCCTTGCGATGCACCCTAACAAAGGCAAGTGATAGGAACAGAAGTAGATAATAAGCTATTTAAAAGCGGGAAACCTAATTGGGTTCGCGCTAACTTCTAATTTGTGGGCTCGGTTTTTTGGGAATTCAGTAGCGGTCAAGACGGCTGCTATATGTAAATGTTAATATCGCTCCTATCGCAACACCTTTAGCAGCATTTTTTCGGGACCGCTACTGAAAGTCAGCCGCTACACGCTTGTCATCTGACAAATCATATACACACTCGTCATCTGACAAATTAGTAAAATTTGTTGTGGAAAGGAAGTCTCCACATGTCGTGACTGCACATACAATCACTTGATGAAAAACCATGTGACAAAGAAGATGAAACTGTTGGTTCTCTAAAGAAAAGCAGAAGTAAGAAGAAAACGGGAGCAAATATATGCATGTATATATGCATTACTTGCATACAACATTCAGCCACATATCATAACTTCACATACAATCTCTTGATGAAACTCTCTACACATGCATGTATGCATTACTTGCATACATTATACGCATGTGCATTACTTGTATGCATGTATGCTTTACTCTACAGGTTATTTATCACTCTACACACTCATGCATGTATGCATTACTCCCTCTAAGAAAGAGAACCGGAAAAGTAGCATTACTGCATAAAGTTATTTATCCCTCTACATCACATTGATAGAGAGACACTCACCATCACTAAAAGGGCAATTAGGAACTCTAATCATCTTCACCCTCAGATTGCTCTCTAAATATACCGAGTGTGAGCGCATATAATACAAAATAAAGAATATAAAAGCAAACTGCTTACCAAAAAAAAAATAACACAAATCAGCCACAAACTGAGGTCTCATAAAAACCATTTAATAGAAATACATAGATCAGATTAATCAAAGAAAAAGAAGGAAAAGAGGGGGAAAAAAACAGCAAAGTGAAGATTTGAGTCAATCCACAAAAAAATGCACTGGCTATAATTTTTATGAAACAAATGACACCTTACATCCACATTGATCAAAGCCTAGTTGAAACTCTAGTTGACCCAAAGCCTTGTTGAAGCCACACATGGATCATGACCAAGAGCCCTAGAGAAACCCTAGTTGAAACTAATTAACTGACACAATAAAAGTCATAGAAAAACCATATTAAGATAAGCTATTTACCTTGGTCAAACCCAACAAAATACCTCTTTCTTCAAAGGAAATCCAATGGATGAGAAAGCCTAATCTTTGTCTGCAAAACAGAAAAAATACAAATCAGAAAACGTAGAAAGAATATCCTAATGGGTCTTTGCCCAAGTGGTCATTTGGATGCTTGGATTTTACAAACCCTAAGGGACGTTTTGGTTTTTATAAGCTAAACCCTCGATTTTATAAACCATGATTGTAAAATCCAGGTTTCAGCTTCTTCCCAAACCCTCGATCACATATAACAAACCCAATCTTTGAAAGCCTCTTTTACTAGCCGTAATGTTTGAACTAAACAGAAAAAGAGAAATACAGAGAGACATACCTATGAAGATCAACAAAAAGGGTGAAACCCTCAATCTCCCATTCTCATCTTCTTCAATGCTTCTTCCCCAAATCAGAGATAGGGGTGGGTATGGGAAATGGGCGAAACCCTAGATTCAAGCTCGAAATCAGATCTCCAAAGCTTCTTCCCCAAATCAGAGAGAGAAGGGAGAGCAGAGAAAGGGGCTGAATTAGGATAGAAAGAGAGGGGATTAGGGTATTCTTTGATGAGGATGGGGGAAGAGCAGAGAAAGGCAATGAAAATGTTTTACTAGGGTTTTCTTTGTTAAGGATGAAAGACGACGAGTAGAGAGAGCGGTTCGGTGAAAATGTTTCGCGCGGGAAGGGATCGATTAGGGCATTCTTTAATGTAGAAGAAAACAGCGGTCTTTCTTAACATTTAGAAGTTGTCCTCATCGCTGCAAAGTTTAGTGCGTAATAGGGCATTCCACAACGGTCTAGACCGCTGCTAAATTAACTATTAGTAGCGGTTATAATGACCGCTACTAAATGGCCGCTCCTAAAAATCACTTTTGTTGTAGTGTGAAAACTAAAGTTACAAATATCTAAGGAAACTACAATTCCATATAGAAGACATATTTAGACACAATTGATTTCCAAGCCTACCATATGTAAATAGATTTTCACTATACATCATTTCCCGAGGAGAAAGCAAATCATAATTCATCCTAGTTTTGCAATTATTAAAACATGACCGTGCTTAATGGCGGGGCTAGGATTTATACACAATTGTCATAATTCATAATTCATGCATTTCACGGATTGTCTGTCGCATGAAAGAGCATCCAAATCGGCTCACTTTTCAACAAACTTTGTCTTTATTATGAGGTGGCTGCTCTCTCATGCAACAGACCCTCTGTCAAATGCCTTCCGCGACGGTCCCTAGCAAATCCCCAAAAAAATTGTATTAATGGTATATTTTTACGTGTGGACATAAAAACGAGGGGTTCTAACTGAAGGGCACCCAAAATAGGGATGAAAGGGCGAACCGAAACCGAAACCGAACCGAAATTTGAATCGGTTTGGTTAAACCAAACTGAAACCGAATTTTCGGTTCGGTTTCGGCTCGTTCCGGTTCGGTTCGGCCAATTTTGCCACCCCTAGGCGCCCCCAATAGTCCCACATTCACCAAAGTGCATTTAATGGTTTGAAAAGTCAATGAACATTAAATCTATATTGCTGACAAGCAACCAATGGGGGCGCCCTTTCATCCCTAGCTATTTTGCAAGGGCGCCCTTCGGTTTAGAATTCCTCCATATAAAATGTCTGCATTAATACAAAATTTACACTCAATTCCTAAGTGGGCCTTTCATTTGAGCCCAAGTGGGAGGACCATTAATAAGCAGCCCAAAGGATCATCCTATGGATCGGAGGGTTAGGATCACCCTATGGATATGATTTTTAGGGCATAACCTGTTTACGTCGTGGCCAAACAAATGAACGGTTTGGATCATCCTATGGAGTGGGCCGTAGCATACTTTTGGAAAAATATGGGTTTATACACCACCCATCATATAATTTCTCGTGACATGGGTACTCTGTTGGAAAACAACGCCAAGACTACCCTGCTGCAAGATTTTCCCGAACAGCCAGCTTAGTGGTGCCACCTGCTCTTAAAAAAGTATTTTTAATTTTAATAAAAAGTATGGGGTTTTTTCTATTTCGAAGAATTAGTGTTAATGTGTTGTATGTATGGCATAATATGAAGGAATATTTGGGAATCCCAGATGGTTGTCATCTTGACAATTGTGGAACTTAACAATTCGTTTTATACTTTTTCAAGGATCAAAACAATAAACGGACTTGCTAGTTTTAGGATCATTGCAAACTTTCAGCAAAAATATTTCGTACATAAAAATTTTTAGAAATTTTTTCTTGTTATAATATTTCATTTCCACAAACTAAAGGGATCTGATATATGTAAATGTTTTTCCTTTGCGACCTTTTCAAAAAAAAAAAAAAATCTCCAGAGAAAAAAATTTTAAAAAATTCCTTAGGTATGCATTCTATATTCTACCAATCTTGGAAGGAAAAAATTTCTCGGGAATATCATTGGTTAGGCCTTCATTGAAAGGCAAATGATCAATAAAACTAGTTGTATGTAGAAATCTCGGCTTATGATCATTGGAAAGGTTGGAGGGAGGTTTGTTTTTAGTGTTAATCGGAGAGCTCTTGTCTCACAAAGGTGGGAGTCGCCTCCTCAAAATATGCTTAAGGTTAATTTTGATGGAGCGAGCTTCAGCAATCTGGGTCCGGCTGGGGTGGGAGGAGTGTGTCATAACGAAGAGGGGGGAGTAGTGTGGGCATACTATGGCTGTATAGGTGTCTGTGATGCCTCTGAAGCTGAAGTGAGGGCTGCGCATTTTGGCATTTTGCATATTGATAGAAGTCTGTTGGATCAGACCATTATTGAAGGGGATTCGCTAAATGTGATTCACTGGCTGAAAGGTGGGTCGGCTCCTCCGTGGAGATTTCTTTCCATGGTTGATGAGATTAGTGATATAACTTCGGGGTCTTCTATCGGATATCAACATGTCAGAAGATCGGCAAATGATAAGGCGGATGCGCTTGCCAAGCGTGGTGTATCTGGTGGTCCTATTAGGTGATTTGACCACCTTCCTCCTTGAAGAGTGGTGTGCCGTTGATTGTATATTTCGTCTCTTTTGTCTTCTCATTTTCTATTGTAAATATGGGAGTTCCATCTCGGTCTCCTGTTTTTTCCATCATTTATAATATTACCATTTCAAAAAAAAAATATCCTATCTCCGATCTTACTGTGAACAAATAAAGGGAAAGTAGAAACAGAAGCAAATTAGAAGATGAACACCCAGTTTTTACGTGCTTCGGCCAAGATGCCTACGTCCATGGACGAGAATAAGATCTGTCACTATGAGAAAACAAAATTACAAGGTATACAACAGAATTAACCTGAAACCCGTTGACCTTTCCTTTGTTTTCTCATCTAAGAGTACGCTGAGGTTGCTACCTCGTCCGTCCGAGCTAGGGGCAGTTCCTGAAAATGGCCAGTCCAGGCGGGGGGAGCGCGGCTTAGCGTAGCTTGCTTCTCGTCGTCTCGTTGGTGTCCCCTAGCTGTGGGGGGCAAAGGGCTATTTGCCGATGGGGACAGCGTTCTGCGGGTCGGTGCTCGCCTTCGCCGGGGATGACGCTCCCCCGGCTGCTCCTCATTACCTTCGTCATAGGCTTCCGTCTGGTCATGTGTTGTCAGGGGCCTTCCCGGGGCCAGAGGTTCCGGCAGGGGCAAGCGTTGGAGTAGCTCTTGGCGGAGTTCGTTGAACATTTTCATGGTGGGGACCATTTGCGGTGTGCTGGAGGAGGGCTATTGTCGGCCTGAGAGCGGTGAGTTAGGCTCCCGAGAGCTTGAGGTGTGGGTTTGTGCGTGTTGAGCCTGGCTCCTGATCATTACCCCTATTTCTTGCTGTTGAGTGTGGTTTCTCATCGCCATAAGGCGTTCAATACTCGACGAGTCCCACGGCTGGCACCAATATGATGGCGTCTAAATCCGGGTCTGCGATCGCGCGATCGGTAGAGGGCCTCCGCGGGGTCTGCAATCACAAACAAAGGGGGTCAGGGGGTCCGGAGTGGGTCCTGGACGACCACTTCGACACCCAAGTCAGATCCTTCGACCAATCAATATAAATAACAGCGAGAAGATGAGAGAATTCGATCAGGTTTACCAGGACCAAGGCGCAGGTTCTTTCCTGGGTGTACGGATGGATGGGTCGGAGGGGGCTAACAGGGAGAGTGAGATTAAGTTCCTAGCCTCCTCTGTCGTTGCCTTGCCTCTTTTTCCGGTTGTTTTGTGGGAGCTGAGAAAAAAGGATCCAGTCCCTCTCTTCTTCCCCTCTCTTCCCTTTTAAAGGGTGGCGTGCGGACCTTTTCATCATTATAGGGAAAAAACCTTCCTTGGCGGGATTGGGCCGTTACCCTGCCTGGGTGGCGCACGGACCTTTTCATCATTATGGAGAGAAAACCTTCCTTGGCGGGATTGGGCCGTTCGCCTGTCTGGACGGCGCGCGTGGTTTCGCTGGATAATCCCTTTCATGATTTGTGATGATGAGGTTTGGGCGGCAATGAGTGACACGTGTCGTGCTCGTGCGGTCTTGCCGTTTCCCATCGTCTTTCTTCATGATGGTTAGGCACTACTAGTGCATGGGCGACACGTGGCGAGATTTGAGAGTATCGCCGTATTTATGTCCCATCGGGTGAGAGGGAAGTTGAGATGATGTTGAAGAAACAGTTTGTGATGGAATAATCGGGTCAGCTTGCCAAGTAGGAATTGTTGGAGTCGAAACCATTTCGAAAAATAAGAGGAAACGTTAGAGAGATAGATAGTACCGAAAACTTCCTACGCTCTGATACCATGAAAAGATTTAGGATTAGAAGAGATTTGCAATCGTTGAGTCAGTTATGACTCATATTGCCTTTTATATTAATGTAAAATTTACATGACAGAAATGCCGTTTTAGTAGGGCTAATATTACAATACAATGTTACATGCTATTACTTTAACATCATAAATCGGTTTAAACTAGTGCAAATAATTAAATTACGAAGATTAATGAGCTTTGTATGTAAAAGAAGTTTTGAACGATAAAATATTTCCTTTTTAATTTTTTTTTCAGTGAATAGATGACGGACAAAAGGCACTAGAGTATCAGAAAGTAATGTTGTCCGGGAAAAAGACGATTTAGGACGGAAAATGTGGTCGACGGATAGTATAAGTTCAGAGACAGTCGGCATTCATGTTTGTTCTTTATATGGGATTATCTTCGTTTTCTTTCTTATCTACTATGTTCTTTACTGTTGTGCTCTCTTTCATCTTGACGTAAATTGCTGTAAACATTGTGGGGACAGTATATTCTTGAAAAACAATAGAGAAAATTACAAAATTAAGAAATGACATTAAAGTAATTAAAAGTCTCTCGGCCTCAGTCCGGGCAATTTCGGATTTCGGCGGAGACCGAAACCGAAATTTGGCGAAATTTCGAATTTCGGCCTTTACCAAATTTCGGCCTGAATTTCGGTCCGAAATTCCGAGAAAAAGCAATTTTTTTTTTAAAAAAAAAAGAAAGAAATGTAAACGAAAAATGTTTCAGAGATTGGGCAGAAGGGGAATTTGGTCTTTTTCCATATGACCAACCACTCAGTTAATGAGTTCTAAATCGAGCCTCACAGGTAATTTGGAATTTTAGTGGTCAAATTTACTCCTTTTTTTCTTATACTTTTTGTCTTCTCAAATCCGAACCTTTTTAAGTACACTTTTAAACAATTCTTCGTTCAAATTTACATATCAGCACGGTCACACAGAAGTCACATGGAAGTTGCCCGATCATCGGTTGATTTGTTAGGTTAATTTAGATATAAGACTATGCAGAAGTATAAGACTGTGGGCGTGTGAAGTTTATTATTTTTCAGGAAAAGCAAAATTTCGACGGAAATTTCAACGTTTGAGGTATACCCAATTTTGATTTTGCTCTCCACCGAAACCAAAACTTTGGGACCGGAAATTTGGATTTCGGTCGAAATTTAAAACCATAGTTAGGACTTAGGATCATCCTATCTAGATGACTCATGAGTATAGCCTATTTTATGTTGTGGCCTAACAAATGAACGGTTTGGATCATCCTATGAAGTGTCCCCACTGAACTTCTTGAAAAATGCTAGACCTTCACGCACACACCTATAAAATTACTGTAGAAGAAAGTCAACATAAAAAAAATGCTTGTATTTGGGAAATTAGCAGCCAACAAGGACCATAATCTGAATAGTAAAGGGCAACCAAATATTGCTTGGGAAAGAATCCAGGAAATTTCACTTCGATTTCACAAATGAAATGAATGCTAAATTCTCATTGTTCAAATCGCTGTATATTTTCTAACGTGGCCCGGAACTGATCGTGGGAAAGCACATGGTCAGAATTTTCATGAACTTTAAAGTCAACCAAATGGCGATCAAACGATCGAGTAGATGGAAAATCTACATGAGTCATCATATTTTTCACCTGCTTTTTCTAGATGCAATGGATTAAGCACCATCGATCTTTACTGGGTCTCAAGGACTTAAACCATTTCCTCCTTTAGAATTAAACTTCCCTATCAAAAAACCCCATTAGAACATCTCGAAACCATTTAAACCATAACTTAGAATTATATTAGACAATGCAACATTATTGCAAGGGATTTGGTAGGCAGTCAGAATTGCCAAACGGGCTCATTTTTTAGCAGATTTTGTCTTACTGTCTGAGGTGTCTGTTCTCTCCTTCAAAATAGATAACAACCACATTCTCCATCAACCCTTAGACTTGGGATTTGCTAGGAAATTTCGCAGAAAGCCATTTGGAAGCTCACTTTTGAAGGAGATAACAATCACACTTTTTAATAGATTTTGTATTATTCATTTAACACATCTTGAGAACAACCACAAGTGCTTAGTATATTTTGTCTGATTCATTTAATTCATCTGAGATGGATGTTCTCTCCATCAAAAGTGAGCCGCGAATTTCCTTAGCGACGCTTAGAATTGGGATTTGGTAGGCAATTTCGCCAAAAGCCATTTCACTGCTCACTTTTATAGGAGAGAACAACCACACAGGCTCACTTCTTTTGCAGATTTTTTCTATTTCATTTAATTCATCAAAGGTAGCTTTTCTCCTCTACAAAAGTGAGCTTCAAAATGGCTTTCCATGAAATTGCCCTAGTTATATGTAATTGAAATCTTGACGAAGTTTTCAAAGGATTTGCTAGGGACAATAGCAGAAGACATTTCTGGTTAGACGTTTCTTAGTTTTGGTGTTTCCAAAGCTAGCGACAATCGCAGAAGACATTTCTTGTTAGACTTTTCTTAGTTTTGGTGTTTCCAAAACTCCTTATGGAAAGTAACGTTTCTATGTTTTAGAGTAACTAAACATAGTGTGGCCTTGCATTTAAGCAACCTTTCCATAAATTGGCTAAACTATTAAGTTTGGAAACAATTTGGAATGGAAATTAGCACTTACAGCACTTGCTAATCTTGGTCCTTCTTTCTCTCACCACAATTCCCACTCTTTCTTGAGAGTGTTCACGTTCAAAAGAGAGGTTTCCCATATGCAAGAGGCATTTCCAACTCGTTATTGTGCTCGGGAAAAAACAACAGCTTCGTCGGATTACAAGCTTCAAAGGTCCGGTGAAAGGTACTTCTAACTCATCTCGTTAAAATTAGAATTTTTCTTTGATTTGGATGCTCAAGATCCGAAGATATTAATTTATTTAATGTTTAAATAACATTTCGCAAATGGGTTGTTACATGTGAGAGCAGCACAATGGCTCACTTTCCAGCTGATTTTGTCTTATTCATTTAATTTATCTGAGGTGGCTGCCCTCACATCCAACAGCCCATCACAGTAGTCAAACCAAGTCCTTTAAATCGAACTTTGAATACATCACTATGTCTATGAGAAGCCGCCAGTGGTTGGCGGGCAGTTGCTTTCTCTTAATTAAGAAACTTAAGAAGGCCAATTTTCCTGCAACAGTAGGTTTGAAACTTGCAGCCCCGTTAATTATTTAAATCATTTATGTCAATTATTACTTGGAAAAAACATTCTTTAGCTATTTATTTTCAAAATGCTCTTACACATTACTTTGAATTCAACACCCCCTAAAAACATTTTCAACTATTTTATTTTGGAATTGCCTTTGACCCCTCCGATTGGATATTTCCACCCCTCCCGCAATTAGGAAATCCACAACAAATATATAAAACACATTACAGAAAGAACCAGTGAGATCATTGGTTTAGTTAGGTCAACTAGGACAGGGTGGGTTTAATTTTTTTGAACTTATATTTTACTGGATTTGAAGTTGATACAAATGAGTTGCAAATGACAACTACAAGGGCGCTCCACTGGTCAATCTCAACACAGTGCATTTATTAGGATATACAGAAAAAAATGAACATGGCATAGACAAAGGTAACCATAAATGCTGTTGAGATTGACCAACGGGGGCGCGGTTTTTGCAAGGGCGCTCGCACCCTTCAGTTTAACATGCCTCCTCTATACATGCATGATGGTGAGGCGGCTAGTCCACCTCAGTTTCTCCCAGAGATGTGTACTTCCGGTCTACCGCTGGGTTAAAAAAATACTATATATGACGGGTGACTAAGGGTGGGGTTGAAAAATGTTGAACCGTGACTCGTTCTGACATGCTTGCTAGGGGTGTCAACAGATCCACTTCGGATTGGATCCACCTATGTCTTAGTCACTAGCCATTCAAATTGGACCGTCTCAGTTTCGAAGTCTTCTTCTTCAGATCGTACTTCCTATGTCTAGGTCACGATCAATTTGAAATCAGACCATCCATCAGAATGTCGTAGTAGGTACTGCTCACATTTTACATAGTTGAAATTCTCATCATTAGGGCAACTGCAGACACAAACATGGCCGGTTTGCAGTGGCGGAGCCAGGATTTATACATAACGGGGGCAGGCCTTAAAATTTTAAAGGGGCTACGCCCAATTGAGTTGGGCCTATTAAGGATTTGGCCCAACTCAACAGGGGCAACTGCCCTCCTTATGCTACATGTAGCTCGGCCCCTGCCAGTTGGTGCGAGGGTAAGCCACAACGGCAGCAACGTAGTGGGATAGAGACTTAGGGTCAATGGTTAGAGAAGGAAGTGCAGAGGGTAACAAGACTTGAGAGAGTGGGTAACTAGACTTGAGAGAGACGAATGAAAAAAAATACAAAACATAGGACTCGTTTGGAAAAATGCATGACTTTTGTATTACCAAAATACCCCTAAAATAATACTTAAAGTTATAAAAAATTATAAGGTATTTTCCTGAAATAGTAAAAAATATATATAAAATCAGATTTAGGACTGTGTCTCAAGGGCTTTTGTTGGTTGTCCGGGTCCAATCGGTAATAATTTCGCATCCCATGATAGGGTCTCGAAATGTGTCCATAGATATGAATGTGTCTAGATCCTGTCCGTTTTAAGTTCGGATTCGGATTGTCCATCGGACCATCTAGGTTCATTAATTGACATGCGGTCGGCCAAAGGGGTGCTACAACCGCTCTCACACGCACTTGCAGACAAAACTATTTGCTTTTGTTTTAGTATTTTCTAAAATCAAAAGTATACATATACTTATGAGAAAAGATCAAATAATAGTTTGTTTTTTCTTACACCACCCATTTACTAATAACTGTGCTAAAATGAGACCCTTTGTTCTCCATTCCACGTGCATCATCATCCGTATCAACTGGTAATATGAAAATAGAGAAGCTTCTGAACCGTGGAAAACGCCTCCTCCTTAGAAAAGTCATTTTCCCACGTGCATGGCATGACCCATCTTACCATTACAAAGTATAGAACATATACTTTGTAAGAGATTTTATATGTCCTTAGGGAATTGCTGGGGACCATCTGTTCCCAGAAGGCATTTCACAGAAGGGCTGTTGAATGAGAGCAGCCACCGAACAGCCACCTCAGATGAATTAAATATGTAAGACAAGATCTGCGCATATGTGGCTACTTCCTCATGCTACCATGGTTTTAAATTTCGACCAAAATCCGAAATCCGAAATTTCGGGTTTCGGTCTTGATCGGATATACTCGAAATTTCAAAATTTCATCTGAAATTTAAAGAATTTTACCCAAAAATCTTAATTTTCTTCATCGTTCAATATTTTCCCAAAATTATGTATGAGATGGAATATTATTTTAATAGATTTTGCCAGATTTCAGCAGAAATTTTAAAATTTTGGCTGAAATTTCGGTTTTGTGAGGTGGGCATACCCTATGTCATAAAAATAAAAAAATAAAAAAAAAAAATTAAATCGGTCCCTACAAAATCCCATGCAGTGATGATACTTTACACCCATTTTTCAACAATAGAAATTATACATTTGTGCTACAAAAGTTGCTTCTTTTCCTTCTGTTTCTTGCGACTAAAGTTTTTTCTAATTGTACTATTCATGGAGGGAAACCCGTCTCCCTTCTACACGGTTGAATAAAAAAACGTGGTAACTTCATCTTCCATGGTCTAAGATTATTTGTAGATTTTAAACTCTCATCTTCTAGATAGACTTAGATTACCTCTATATTTGAGGGTATATTTGACGGGAATTTACGATGTAATTGTGCAGGTATTTCTGTAATTTGATAGAAAGTCCATGGGTTTTACATATGATTTCCTAATTAGGTAATACAAACTTCTAGAATGGAGAGGTTCCGTGACGCAACCATCCAAGTAGAAAAGGACTTTTCCATCTGTGGAAAAGTTTTGTATGAATTGAAGGGCATCTCGTAACAACAATACACCAAATTTAGGTGTATTACCCTCGTAATTGAGCTGTAAAATGGGAAATTTTCTTATCAGAACCGTTTAATCGGTTTCCGCATTTACATTCAACTAGAGAGGTGGAATATGGGCAATGACCTATATGGTGAAGGAGATTCTTAGTGATTTTAATATCACCATATTTTATATGATTTGTGAGCGAGAAGCCCATCATTTTTTTCAGAAAGCATATGGGCCCACTTCTTAGGATGGTCAAAACTGTTCATTTAATAGGTAGATCTTCTCCATAGGATGATCGTAACCCTCCGACCTCAAAATGGACTGCACATTATAGAAACCTCTACAAATCGGTGGTGGGTTAGGATCAACCAATGGAGATCATTTGGCGGTACGACCTATTTACATTGTGGCCCATCAAATGAACGGTTTGGATCATCCTAAGAAGTGGCCCCCTGTACTTTCTAAAACAGTACCGGACTTCAGGCGTACACAAGATATGAAACCTCTAATATCATAACAAGTGGGCCCCAATTGATTCACTCGCTAGCTAAAATGAAGAAGCAACAATTAGTGAGGACCCACATTGCCCATCATATTTCATGATCTTTTTGTGGTTGAAAAATGAAAATAGACCCAACTAATTTAATTCATCATGGAGAATCAGAAGTGGGAATTAGTTAGGTTACACTATTAAGGAGTTAGGTTACACTATTAAGGGATTCACTTTGGCTCAGATCCACCAATTTTTTTCACGATCCATTCACATCCCTTATTGGTTGAATTCTCGTCCGTTCTTTATTTACGAGCCCCTGTACCTTCAACAACAAGTCCGGCTAATTAAAACAACAAACAACAACGTAAATTCGTCGACCCATGAAAAATCAAGAAACAATAGGACACAATTCCAACATAATTGAAGCAATTATATCTGATATTTTCGCATTTGTGACGAGATTTTCTACTGTTAGCGATGCTAACTGGAAGAGTGTCAACTCGAGTTAGTTGCTAGTCATTGGAGAGGTGTGGATCACGGCCAGGAAAAGGGTGTCGATTTAGGGCAGCTTGCAGTGGAGGGCTGGTTTTTTGTCTTGAATGGAAGACCGAGAAGAGATGAGAATGAAAACAAGAATAAGTTAAAAAAGAAGGAGACTATGAAAATATGAAAGAAATAATTGAAATTTATAGATTTGAGGACTATTTATGGCGTGCCAGTTAACAAATGCTAGCCGAAAGGAGAGGAAACAAAATAAGTACGGCAGTACAAAAGGAAATATTTTGAAATTCTGTAAGTGAGAATCCGTTTTGAGGGGTTTTATTTACCGCGCCAATGCTTGAAAGAGTGCCCAACAGATGAGGAATGTGAATGTGTAGAGATGGAATTAAAACTAGGGTTTTGTTAAGGTGCATTGGGAAAGGAATTCTACACATGTTTTATATATATATATATGTGATAGTTTGTACATTGGTCTATTTCAATATAAAACACCCTTTGGATTTTGTGGCTAAGTTTGGGTAAGAATCTTAAATAATTTCGAATCTTAAGATATGGATCCAGTGGACACCATTCCAATACATCTCAATCTTGTGCCCAAATGATGTCTCCTTAGGTAATGCGGCCATGTTTGGCTGTCATGAAAAATTAGTTCATGAAAAATTCATGTGCCCACTCTATGGGAAGGAGAGGGAGAGAATTGTGTGGTAGGGAGTTGAGATAGCATAAAAATCCCAAAAAATTAGTGAAAAGAAAATACACATTTAAAATTGGTTTCGTTTGAGAAAAGCGTTCCGTGCGCTTTAGTGGTTTATAAAACCTCCCATTGGTTCGTATAGCGGGTCTCCCTTTGAAATGTACAACGGGTCCATAAGAAAGGAACCAATGGAGGCTTTATAAACCGCTAAAGCGCAGATAAGCTCCATGCACTGCAGCGCAGGAATGGTTTTCTCTTTATGTTTTCCTGCTTTTTAAATTTTATGAGCTTTTGGCCCCATAATTATTGCATGGAATATTTTTTCACTGTGACCAACCATGTTTGGATCCTTTTGATCCATTGGTCCCTCCCCTTCCCCACTGCTTGGGTCGCGAACATACACTGAGTCTTGGTGTGAATCTATGCACTAGACTTTCAGTGTATATAGATGGATTGAAGTTTGAACAGAATAAAAGTCTCTGCTTTCAGACATCGAAAGAAAAATCCAATGTCCAGAAGAGTCTTCATTGGTGGGCGTGTTGTTCAGTCTAACTCCCATTTATAAAGTCCCCTCAAAACACTCAAAATCCAGTCATCACAGTAAAGATCCCCACAAATGGGCATCCGTTCTCGACCGTGGGATCTTCCCGGCAAACTCCCGAGGCGATCCAATCGACGGCTATGGTTGCTTCCCTCAGCTCTGCTGTCACTAATCCTATTATTGTCTTTTTATTCATGTGGGTCAGTTTTCCGGCGAGCCAACAATCTTGGCCGGAATTGTTTGCCGGATTCCGGCCAGATTTCAGGTGGCCCCAAGATGAGAATAGCTATGGTGAGTTTGTCAGGTGAGAGTAGGATTGGGGGAGATGGGAGGAGGTCTTTTGAAGGGTTGATGGAAACTGTGGGTGAGAATAAAAGAGAATATGCTGAGAAAGGAGGGTATGATTTTATTGATGCCTCTGATTTAATCGATATTAGTAGGCCTCCTAGCTGGAGTAAGATCTTAGCCGTTAGATCTCAACTCCAGAACTATGATTGGGTCTTCTGGAATGATGCAGTAAGCACTTAGAAAATCTCTCTCTCATTTCCTTTTGGTTGTGAATTATTTTGGGTCTTTTAATTGTGTTCTTCTTTCTCATATTTTTTATCTTTTTTTTTTTGTTGTTGTTCAGGATACACTGGTGACCAATTCAAGTATCTCCCTGGTAAGAAAACGGTCTCTCTCTCTCTCCCCCCTCTAACTTTTTTTTGGGGAAGTGCTGTCAAAGGTTATTACAGTTCCCAAAAAGCTCTTTGAAACTAATTGCAAAAGAAAAGACAAGCTGATATAATTTCCCTGGCCGTGATAAACCGACTCCCAAATATCTTAAATCGACTCACCTGAGTCAATTTAACATATTTGGGAGGCGATTTATCAATCTCCTTTTATTATTGTAAACTACATGTTTTGAAACTACACATATGTATGATCTCCAATAATATGTGTAGTTTCAAAACATGTAGTTTTCAATAACACCCTTTTGCTACTCTGTAGTCACCCCCTATCTCTCTCTCTCTCTCTCTCTCTCTGTTTTTTTTTCATTTTTACTTCTTCGTTTTTCTTGGGCTTCTTTAATTTTTAATTTTTATGGTTCTTTTTTAAGCTACAGCTCAAAAAGATAAAAAGTAAATTTGTTTGGATATCAAATAGACAGGAATCTAATCTTGAAACTTGAAACAGAGAGTAACAAAGATAAGGGAGGAAAAAGGATTAGAAAGCTTAATATCTAATCCAATCTCAAAAGCATAAAGCTTATGTATCATCAAGTTCTCTCTCCACTTGCACAAGATAGAAAAAGCTTATGAAAAGTAAAAGAAACAAAGAGTCACAATCTACTGTTTTTGGTAGGAAAACAGGATTAGGTTATCGAAAATGATATTTCCACCCCTTCTTCCCACATGGGCCACATGCATGCATTTTTTATTTCCATGAAAATTTCATTGACCTTACGTTACTTTTTTTTATGTGTAATCGCTTTTCATGCATCGGTTGTTGTTAAGTATTTTTCTTTCTTCTACGTATCGTAAAGGTCACATCTATGAGATAGCAACCATTGATTCCCACTTAGGCAATAATCCTAAGCGTCCATTTAAATGACTTTTAATCCTGTGTTGATTAAAAAATACTTTCTTAATAAACAATCATAATTTTTAATTAAATTGTTTAATAAAGTAAAAAAAAATGTTTACGTTGTAATAAAAGGGTAGAGCACTATGATTAAAATAAGGTAGTGGCGATATCATTTCTCATTAAAATAAGCGTCCATGAACATTTAATGTTGTGGGCCCCATCGATTCGTCTAGAGATTTATATCCTTATCAGTTGGTATCAGGGCCCCTTGGGTTGGTCTTAATAAAACATACAAGAATGCCTATACCTTTTTTTGTAGTCGGTGGGTGGTTCTTCTGTAATTACAAACAGTAGTGCGGGCATTCTCATTAAAAACTTTTGTATATTATTTTTTTTCAGGAGAGGATTTTGCAAGCGGTAGTTGGAAATAAAGATTTTCAAAGCTCTCCAGATTTGATCCTCACGGAAGATATTACAGGAGTAAACGCAGGTAATTAAATTTACCCCTGAAAGTCTTTCTAATTACGAAAATGCCATTCGTTCTAGAAAATAGCAGTTTGTAAGTTTTTTTTTTTTCTTTTTTGGCAGGAATCTTTTTTGTCCGTCGATCGCAGTGGAGCTTGGATTTTCTGAACACGTGGTGGAATCTAACGGCCTTTGTTCGTTTGGGCTCATCTAAGAGTGGTGATAACGATGCGCTCAAGTATATGATAAGAAGCTTACCGTCAGACGAGTTTGAGAGCCACGTCAGGATATCGCCAATGCAATGTCTATTCAACTCTTACCCGTGGTTCCCCACTTGGAAAACTGCTCTCCGTCTCATAACTTCTCCAAAAACCACATGGCAAGGTACTAAGAACACCAAAAAAATTATAACCGCACCTCTTTTTCTTATTAGGAAATAGTTTCTGAGCTCAAGCTCAAATAGCTTATGTGAGCTAGACTTCAAAAATAAGGTGGGTGCCTGTGTTGTTTTAGTTATGTTAGTTATTGATTTTATAGGACCTAACATAGATAGGGTGTCCCTAAGAAATTATCTCCATAGGATCATTCTAAGCGTTGATTTGTAGAGGGTTTAAAATGGACGGCTAAAATTTGGGTCCGTTTTGTGCGTCTACAAATTGAATGGTTAGGATGATTGTATGAAGATGGTTTCTTATGAACATCCTATCCATGTCGGGATCTATGGAATGAATGGGTAGGAAGAGTGAAAAACATGGGAGATTTCCTATTTATAGTGGTTAGCTGAGATAAGCTACTTGAACTTGACCTCAAAAAGCACGTCCCCTTTTCTTATCTTATATTCACACTTACACTTTTACATCTCTACTTTGGATGTCGGTAAGGTGCTATTATTAAGGGACGCATTATATTGGCCACCCTTTATTCTATGGGCCGACCCCCTCCAGTGTATTTAATATATGATTACCCTTTTACACTAGAGTGGCCCAAAGAAGAAAAAGGGGCCAACTTATCATTTACCATTAAAAAATGAAAGGGAAAACTACTACAAACCCCCTGGATCAAAACATATCTACAAGAATCCCTCAAAAATTTTCATAATTACCAAATATGCCGTTTTATGACTTCAATTGCTTTTATTTTTTTTCCTTTACCTATTCTACCCTTCATTTTATTACCCTTGCAAATCCCTAAAATCTCTCCATCACTAAAGACCACATTAAATCTTTGGAAATCTTTCACTCTCGAATAAAGGCAACATCTCTCTAAGAAGATTTTATATGGTAAGTTCTTATAGTCCATTATTTTTCAAAAAGTACATGTACGGGCCACACTTTAGGATGATCCAAACCGTCCATTTGATGGGCTATAACGTAAAAGTACTTCACAGATGATGATCTAAACCGTCCATTTGATGGGCCACGACGTAAATATATTGTGGCCCGGGAGCCATTTCCATTGGATGATCCCAACACTTTGATCTATAGAAGTTTCCTTAATTAATATGCAGTTCCTCGATCTACAAATCAGATTGTGTGAGCCATCTGAAGAGCAAGGAAAATAAAAACACTGCTAGAAAACCTAACTTGGTTCTTGATCACTCACAATAGACAAGAGTTAGAATTCTAAAATGATGAATTTCAATTGTACCTTTGACCTAATCGGCGGCTTTATGGACTTTGCTGAAAGTCCAGTTGGCCTTCATATGTCATCTCTCGCAGTTCAAATTACCTTTTCTCATGTGTAATCAAAGGACACTAATCCTTATTAGAAAGAGTAATTCCAATCTTAAGTGGATGTGAATTGGGTTTTATTTGTGAATTAATCTATCATTATTTTCATGCAGGTGCTTATTCGAATGGGGATTTTATGGTCCACTTGGCAGGCTTAGATGAAAAGAGAAAATGGGCGGTTAAGATTCTTAAAGAGATCAACCAATCCTAAAGATGTTGTAAACCTGTAACATATATGATTTTTTTTTCTTTTCTTTTTCTTTCTTCAATTTGCAAACTTTCACGATGTGAGAAAATTTGTAAATTTTATATTTCATCTTTCATGGTGTTAGGATTTGATGAAGGGACGGTGTTACCCATGTGTTTATCAAAGTGGCAAGCCAACCTAATAGGATCACTTGTTTCTGAATGACTATAGAGTCTATATTGAGTAGGAAGTAGCAACTGCATAGAGTCTATACAGTTTAGCCGTTATCATGAAGACATTTTCATCATGTAGTTTATATGTGAGGAAGTTCTTTTGATTGACATTAAGGCCCTGTTTCTTGCATGTTCTGTTTAATGTAAAATTTGTGTAAAACAAATTTTACAATTATTCTCAAGTGCACAAATGGAGTTACAGTTTGTTTTACATTTTACTTCAAAAGAAATAGAGCTGTGAAGTAACATGGGCAAAAAATAAAAGGGTGGGCACTTGTTAAGGTGCATTGGGAATGTGTTTTCACACTTATTTCCAAGGAAAAAGTCTTAAATGGTTGATAAAAATCCCAAAACATTCTCAAAACTGGTGTAAAAACATGTTCCCAATGCACTTTTTTTTTTTTTTTTTGGTAGGTAAGCTGGGGTTAGGCAGGACCCCTACCAGATATATATTAAAAAAAGAAGAGGATTACATAATTCAAGGGGGCTTAAAGGCCAAGCAAGGGGGAACAGGCTCCCCAAGGCACCGAAAGCAAAGAGAGAAGGCCTTTAAAGAGGCATTATACATAATGGAGATAGATTACAAACTAAAATGGGGAACTCCATATGAGTCACGAGCAATAAGGTCCAGCAGTTGAGGCGGGATGTCTTGGACTTGAATATCATCTCCTTTGTATATGCAATCCGGCTTTGAGAGAAAATCAGCAGGTTGATTTACTTCCCTCCAAAGGTGAGTAATCTTCCATTCATTGAAGGTGTTAAGAAGGGATTCAGTTCGACCAAGAATCATGATAGCTTTCCAGGGGCATTTAGTCTCCTTAGAGATGGTTTCAACAGCAGATAGGGAGTCAGATTCCACCCAGATTCTACCAATGTTTTTGGATCTCCCTAACTCGAGCCCATGTTTAATAGCTTCAAGATCCAGGATGTTGATTTCTGTTTTAGGTTTCAGAGAGGAGAATAGAGCAGTTGCCGTGCCGGTGTGATCTCTAATGATGCAGCCAATAGAAGCTTCTGAATCAGTGAGCGACGCATTAGAATTCAGTTTTGACCACCCAATATCTGGTTTTTGCCAGATGCATAACTGAATTTTATCCTTTTTCTGAAAGATTGGGAGATCAAAGTTTTCGGAGAAGAATTTGGATTGAGTAAGATCTCCATCATCCAGTTTAAGGAAACAGATGCGGTGTCTCACAGTGAGAAGGATGTGCTTGAGGACAGATTGTTTGTGAGTTTCTTTCTTCTCATGGACTCTTTTGTTTCTCTCGAACCAGAGGAAGAAGATAGCAGTTTGGAATGCTAATCTTAGAGCAGTAGCAGACTGACCTTTGCCACGGGAGCAATTTCGTAGCCATTCCTCTTCAAGGAGTAACGATCTTTTTGGGTTTTTCCTGATGTTGAATCTCCATAGGATTGAGTTCCAGACCCATCTTGAGTATGAACAACGAAAGACTATGTGGTCAATTGATTCGTTGGCGCTGTGACAGAGAGTAGTTAATCTCCCTTGAAGAGCCAACCAAGCAGTAATGGCAAATCTGGGCACATGGCCAGTAAACCAAATGGAGGTCACCCAGGTGATCCGAGGAGATGTCTTCCGGATCGAGTTCAACGCAGACTTTGAGTCGAAATCTCCAGAGGTAGCTGGCTTCCAAATAGCCATGTTTGAGGGACCGGGGATAAGAATGGCTGAAGAAGTGATCTCTTTCAAGTCGTGGAGATGGGGGTCCCAGGATTTGCCAGAGAACAGCTGATTTACCTGAACATTCTTTGGGTAGATATTGAAGGAGCCGGGAGTAATGAGGTCAGAGACAAAGCCATTAGGGTGCCAAGGTTGCTTCCAGAAATCAATGCATTTACCATCACCAATAGCATAGCAGGCGAGCTTCTTCATTGTCTCCCTAGTCTGGAGGATCCCTCTGAATCCCCATGAGGGGGAGGAAGGCATTGGAATAGTCCAAAGGTTCTGCGATCTAATATATTTGCGGGAGACCCATTCTTTCCAGAGGGAAGGCTTACCGGAGGCTAAAGTCCAAAATTGCTTCATTTGGCCCACCTGGTTGATATCTCTGAGTTGTCTAATACCTACTCCTCCTTCAGCTTTTGGTTTGCAAAGATTTTCCCAAGCAACGAGGTGAATATTATTGGAGTGATTAGGCCCAGACCAGATAAATGTTTTGAAGATTTTCTCAATTTCCTCCAAGATTTGGATAGGCACATTGAATGCAGCCGACCAATAGACCTGGAAGGAGATTAGAACCGTTTTGATCAACTCAATCCTCCCAGCTCTAGACAAGGTGAGATTATTCCAAGCAGCTAATCTTTTCCGAATTTTGGAAACCAGGGGAGAACAGTCTTTGGCTGAGAGCCTGAGGTGATGAGGGGGAGACCGAGGTAGCGGATGGGTAAAGAGCCAGAGGGGATACTGAGGATATAGCAAATGAGGTCTTTCTGAAAGTTGTTGGAATTGTTGAAGAATACCTCACTTTTCTGTCTATTCAAGGAAAGGCCAGAACAATATGAGAATCTGTCCAGGCAGTTAGCCAGAGATTGGGCAACACTCTGGGAGGCATTGGCGAAAATGACCACTCATCAATGAATAGAAGGCGGGAAATGTGGATATCTTTCTTAGAAAAGGGAGTGGAGATGGCCTTAGAGTGGATAGCTTCGTTGAGAATGCATGTAAGCATTTCCATATGTATGCAAAAGAGAAGAGGGGAGACGGGGTCTCCTTGTCTAAGCCCATTTGACGAGGGGAAGAATCCTTTTGGTGTGCCATTGATTAGCACAGAGAAAACAGGGGTAGTTATACATTCAGTGACCCAACTGCACCTAGAGTCCTTAAAACCAATTTTCTTCATGAAACAGAGAAGGGATTTATGACAAACACTGTCAAACGCCTTTTGGAGATCAAGCTTGAGGTACATAGAAAGAGATTGGGAAGCCCTATGGAAGTTGTGCAGTAAGTCATGGGTGAGGAGGATGTTTTCTTGGATTAATCTACCCTTGATGTATGAAGTTTGGTTTTGGCTGATAATATCCCCTAGAACATCACGAAGCCGATTAGCCAAAATTTTAGAGATAATCTTATAGAGAAAGTTGCAGAGGGAAATGAGGCGATATTTCTCAGGGGAGCAAGAATCAGGGCTCTTTGGGATTAAGGTAATGAAGGTGGCATTGACCTCCATTAGAAGTTTACCAGTCACAAAAAAAATTTGCACGGCTTTAACTACATCACGCTTGATTAGGTACCAGAAGGTTTTGAAAAAATCTCCATTAAAGCCATCAGGTCCTGGGCTTTTGTTCCCATCAGCACCTTTGACAACCTTTTCAATTTCTTCACTAGTAATCGGGGAGGATTTTAGCTTGGGTTAGAGTAAGACATTTTGAGGGTTTTGGAATGGAGTCTAGGGAGGGACCATGATGAATAGAATTCAGGATGGAATGGAAATGAGAAACAAATATCTGGTTTACCTCGGCTTGGTTAGAGGTGATTTCCCCATTGGGCAAAGCAGCAGCCTGAATGTAGCTGATATTTCTCCTTGAGTTGATAGCAGCATGGAAGAAATTGGAGTTAGTATCCCCTGAATTCAGCCAAGAGATTCTAGATTTATGTCTAGCAATCTCTTCTTCCCGCCTAGCAGTTAACATGAATTGCTCTTTTAAAACACTTTCCTCCCTTCTTAGAGTCAGATTCTGAAGATCAGTAGAGATTTTCTGTTGAATGTCTTCAAGTTTCAGTCTTATAATGGGAAGTTGAAGATCAAACCATACCAAAACTTTCTTTGTTCCATTTTTTCAGAGCAAGCTTTGTTCTCTTTAACTTAGTGACAAGCCGGAACATGGGGTTGCTAAGGATTTTAGGTTGCCAAGATCTGTAGACACCCCATTTTGACCGAACCCTAATAAGCTCAGTTAGGATAGAAACCCTATCAAATTAGTGTTCTAGCATCCCCAATTTGTTCCTAGAGTAGGTTAGGGTCTCATTTTGAAATACTCAAGAGGGGGGGTGAATTGAATTTAACTCAATATTAGGCCTTTTGAAAATTACCTATAAACCCTAATTGGAATTTTTCTTCACTTAATTAAATATTTGGTTAGTGCAAATATAATTGAAAGAACAAAGTGAAATGCCAAGCCAAACAATAATGGAAATGCAAGAGTGAGAAATGACACACCGATATATAGTGGTTCGGCCAACGGCCTACTCCACTCTACTCAAGGTCGCACTTGAGGGATTCCACTATTGGAGACCTCCACGATGCCCGACTCCGAGGCGGTTACAATTCCAAGGGATATTAAACAAGGATGCCCTTACACCTTTACAAAGACTCTCCTTCTCCGCCGAGTTCTAAGCGGTTGCTCTCTAGGAAATTAAAAACGGAATGTCCTAGCCACCTATACAAGATATGAAGATTGAGTAGCTTGGCTTCTTCTTGAAAGCTTGATGCTCTTTGTAGATCCTTGATTGCTCTTCAATGATGGTTGCAAGTGAAAGCTCTAGAATCCCAACTCAAATAGATTTGCAAGTTGCAAGGCAAGTTTTGAGAAAAACAAAATCTCAAGCAATAATAGGTTGCAAGTTTTCTTTGATGCTCAAGAATGTTTTCAAATGATCAAGAGAGTGAGAAAAACTTCTCTACATATTGTATTTATAGCCTCTCCAAAGAATATGACCGTTTGGGGGTGGAAATATCAAAATACAAGAATTAATTCAAATCCCAACGGCTATATTCTGAGCTGTCGCAGGGTTCTCGGAGTTCCGAGAAATATTCTCGGAGTTCCGAGAAATATTCTCGGAGTTCCGAGACAACGGCCAGAAGAAATAAAATTTCTACTGGACCATTTCTCGGAGTTCCGAGAAATTTTCTCGGAGTTCCGAGAAAATGTCCAGACGCTACTGGACCTTTTCTCGGAGTTCCGAGGGAACTCTCGGAGTTCCGAGCTCGGAGCTCCGAGAAAAATCTCGGAGTTCCGAGAAGCCTAAAAATCCGCAGTTTTTGATTTTTATTGTTTGTTTGATTTTTAGCTTTTGGAACTCAACTCCTATGGTTATTTTGGAATGTTTATGAGGGTCCCAACATGTTGGTCCACCACATAACCATTCACTAATCCATTTTAAGTTCTTAAGTGTTCTTTGAAAAACAAATTGAAAACACTTTGAAAACGTTTTGCCTTGACTTGAAAATCTAAAGAGAAATGATGTACAATTATACCTATGCAATCTTCGATCCCTCTTTAGCTTTGGTCTTCAAATGATCTTCCATCTTTGGATGCTTGCTTGAGTGATGATGTGAGCTACACTTAGCTCCTTTGGCTCTTGTTTGGTACACCTTTAAGCATGACCAAGTTGAGTGTTGGTTTCTTCAACGATCAATCCTATCTTAAACACAACACTTCAAAGCAAATTGATTAGTATTCAAAAACACAATCAATTATGTTTAGAATCATCAAAACAAGATAGGAGAGTAGACCCTTGGGCTTACAATCTCCCCCTTTTTGATGATGACAAACAAAATTGATTATGAGGTGTGTGTGGAGTGACATAGTAGGCAA
Source organism: Tasmannia lanceolata (assembly GCF_043159265.1). Lineage (NCBI taxonomy): Eukaryota > Viridiplantae > Streptophyta > Magnoliopsida > Canellales > Winteraceae > Tasmannia > Tasmannia lanceolata. Next base: position 25,235,246 of record NW_027518684.1, on the reverse strand, counting down.
GTGAATACTTGAACTCCCCCTCAATATATGCACACATATAAATGATACAAGTTATAAGCAAGTGGTGCATATAGTCAATTGAATAGATAATCAATTTCAAACTTCTCCCCCTTTTGTCATCGACAGAAAGGGTGTAAAAAAAATTTAGGAGTGGATAACTCCCCCTAAATCAATGCTTATGGTATAAAAATATATAACCAAGTAATGCACATATACCTGTTCATGATCGAGATGTTGACATATGTCAAGATGTTAGGTATTTTAATTAAAGTGAAGATACCTCTCCAACTTAGAAAAACTAAGAAGGCTAAGAATATCAATTGAGTGATTTTTAAGATTAAAAATTTGACATCTCATTCATGCAGATACTACCAAACAAAGATTATATATATAAATACTATATAGATAAGCCGGTTAAAGGCACAAAGTATTTATTTGGCAATTTCTTTGATTTGATCCGCACTCCATATGTTTAAGGCACTTCGGATATAGCAAATTCTATCATCACTAAGGGGTTTTGTAAAGATATCCGCTAATTGTTATTCAGTGTTGATATATTTTAAGCAAATATCCCCTTTTTGTGAGTGATCTCTAATGAAGTGGTGCCTGATCTCAATATGTTTTGTTCTTGAGTGTTGTATGGGGTTCTTTGTTAAGCTTATAGCACTAGTGTTGTCACATTGGATGAGAATATTGTCCATTTTGATTGCATAGTCCATCAATGTGCTTTTCATCCATAGGACTTGAGCACAGCAAGCTCCAGCTGCCACATATTCTGCTTCTGTTGTGGACAGAGCTACTGAATTTTGCTTCTTGCTAAACCATGAAACAAGTGATTTACCCAAGAATTGGCAAGTCCCACTAGTGCTTTTCCTATCTACTCTACATCCAGCAAAGTCTGCATCTGAATATCCGATGAGAGTGAAGGAAGATGATCTTTCATACCACAGTCCTAGACTTTGGGTTCCTCTTAAGTACTTGAAGATCTTCTTAACTGCTGATAGGTGAGATTCTTTAGGATCCGATTGAAATCGAGCACAGAGACAGACAGTAAACATAATGTCTGGTCTGCTGGCTGTCAAATAGAGCAAACTACATATCATACCCCTATACAATTTCTGATCAACAGATTTGCCAAATTCATCTTTTTCTAGCTTAGCAGTAGTACTCATGGGAATTCTTGATGTCTTACTGCTATCCATGCCATACTTCTTTAATAACTCCTTTGTATATTTTTCTTGATTTAAAAATATTCCATTTTTGTATTGTTTAATTTGGAGTCCTAAGAAGTAGGTTAACTCTCCCATCATGCTCATTTCAAATTCATTTTTTATTAAGGTTGCAAATTCATCACACAATTTTTGATTAGTTGAGCCACAGATGGTATCATCCACATAGATTTGGACAAGGAGGATATCATGATTTTCTCTTTTGATAAATAAGGTTTTATCCACCTTTCCCATCTCGAATCCCTTTTCAACTAAGAAAGTTCAAAGCCTCTCATACCAAGCTCTAGGAGCTTGCTTTAATCCATATAAAGCTTTATCAAGCCTGAAGACATGATTTGGATGTTTGAAGTCTTCAAAACCTGGAGGTTGCTCAACATACACTTCCTCTTCGATATAGCCATTTAGGAAGGCACTTTTGACATCCATTTGATATAGTTTAAATCCTTTATGAGATGCATATGCCAAAAGTATCCTAATAGCCTCCATACGGGCAACAGGAGCAAATGTCTCATCATAATCTATCCCTTCCTCCTGATTGTACCCTTGGGCTACAAGCCTAGCTTTATTCCTAGTGATAATTCCATTTTCATCCAATTTATTTCTATACACCCATCTCGTGCCAATGACTGGATGATCACTAGGTCTAGGCACTAGCCTCCACACTTTGTTCCTTTCGAATTGACTTAGCTCTTCTTGCATAGCCATCAACCAATATTCATCCTTTTCAGCTTCCTTGATAGATTTTGGTTCTAATTCGGATAGGAACGCCAAATTGTTACTCACACTACGATAGTATGATCTAGTTCTTACTGGCAATGTGGCATCACCTAAAATTTGGGATTCAGGATGATCTACCAATGTTCTCCTATCCCTAGGCAATGAGTCATCATTTTCATTTTCTACTTCCTCACTAGGTAATGTATGACTTGTTGATGCATGAGGAGGAGCACTCAATTTTGGAAAAAGATGTTCAATGGGTTCATCCTCATCATGTGGCATTTCTTGTGGTGTTGGCTCTCTTTCATCAAATGTCACATGCATGGATTCTTCTACTACTAGGGTTCTCCTATTAAATACTCTATATGCCTTGCTATGAGAAGAATACCCTAAGAATATTCCATCATCCGATTTCCTATCAAATTTGTGTAGATTATCTTTGATGTTTAAAATAAAGCATTTACATCCAAACACTCTAAAATAGCTTATATTTGGTTTCAAGTTTTTCCAAAGCTCATAAGGTGTTTTCTTATAAATTGGCCTTAGATATACCCTGTTTATGATATAGGAAGCGGTGCTAACCGCTTCCGCCCAAAAATATCTAGGGAGATCATTTTCATGCAACATAGTTCTAGCCATTTCTTGGAGAGTTCGATTCTTTCTTTCTACTACTCCATTTTGTTGAGGTGTTCTAGGTGCGGAAAAATTATGTTTTATGCCATGTTCATTACAATAAGTGTCAAAATGTACATTTTCAAATTCCGTTCCATGATCACTTCTAATGTAAGAGATAGCAACACCTTTTTCATTTTGTATTTGATTGCACAATATAAGGAAGTTTTCATAAGTTTCATCTTTGAGTGCTAGAAATATGACCCAAGTGAACCGTGAGTAGTCATCCACAACTACGAACACGTACCTCTTTCCACCTAGGCTACTTGTCTTCATTGGTCCAAAAAGATCCATATGAAGTAGCTCCAAGGGGTAGGAAGTTGAAATCATATTTTTAGGTGCAAATGAGCTTTTCAATTGTTTTCCTAATTGACAAGTTCTACAAATGTGATCCTTGATGAATTTGAACTTAGGCAATCCTCTAACACTTTCTTTTGAGGAGAGGGTCGAAATGAGATCCATTCCGGCATGACCCAACCTCCTATGCCATAGCCAAGAATCCTCACTAATGGCATTAAGACAAGTCACATTTTGGAGTCTAAGATCATCTAATCCAATTGTGTAAATGTTATTGTCTCTAGAACCTATGAATTTGACTACTCCATCTATCTTATTTTTAACAATGCATTTATCGGGATTGAAGACAACTTCAAAACCATTATCACATAATTGACTAATGCTAATAAGATTATGGGACAAACCATCAACAAAGAGTACATCATGTATGGGAGAGGTAGAGTTACCTATGGTGCCTTCACCTTTGACTTTTCCTTTCTTGTCATCTCCAAAGGTAACTTCTCCACCATCCTTGAGTGATAGTGATGCGAATTGAGTGAGGTCTCCAGTCATGTGTCTAGAGCATCCACTATCAAGGTACCATGTGTTCCTCTTGTTATGGCTTTTAAGGCATACCTACATATGAATAGGCAAGTGAGATCCCTTAGGTACCCAAATCTTCCTAATCTTGCTATGTTCATTTGTTTTCACATTAAAGTTCAACTTAATCTTATCTTGTTTAGCATGTAAGCAAGCAACCTTGTAATGACCTTCTAGACCACAATTAAAGTAAATTTTGGTATCTCTAGAAGAAACCTTTTCAAGTTTAGTTTTATAGTTGGATATTGTGGTGTTCCATTTATGTCCAAGTCCACTTTTGTCACTTGACATTCTTTGAAGATTAACAAGCCTATCCAATTTTAATGAACTATTTTCAAATTTTTCAAAGAGTTTCTTTAGTTCATCATACTCAAAAGATAATCTACCATTTTCATGCTTTAGATTGTTGTTTTCATTTTAGAGTTCTTGTCAGTTTTTATTTAAGATTTTGATAGAAGCATTTAACTCATGAATTTCTACTTTGTATTTTTCATTCTTATCATCTAAAAATTCATGATCCTTTTTTAACCAACCAAATTCTTTTGTCATGTTAGCAAGAGAATTTTCAAGTGATGCAATTTTATCAAATTGAATTTCAAGTTCATCATTTGCATTTTGTAGGGAATCAAGAACTTCTTTTAAAACAATAACATCATTTAAAGTGTTTACCTCATTGTTGTCGTTTGTTGAGGCCATGAAGCATACGTTCTTTGCTATCAAGCAATCTTCGCCATCATTTTGTTCGCCTTCGCTATCAATTTCCTCATCCCATGTGGCGGTCATTCCTTTCTTGCCTTCTCTTCTCTTGAAGCGGTTGTTTGAAGTGGGTTCATTGTTGAGTGGACAATCCGGGCGAATGTGTCCAAGCTTCTTGCAACCGTAACATCGTGGTTGAGTGGATCCATCACCGAGTTCTTCTTTCTTCTTGAATGGAGGGTTTGTCCTTCTATTTCTCATCCCTCCCATGTTCCTTTGCAAGAATTTGATCCTTCTTGTTAGGAGGGCAACTTCATCTTCCATGTCTTCTTTTGCATCTTCGTTTTCACCTACATTACAAGCAAAAGCAATTCATTTTCCTTTTTCGATTTTAGTTTCGATTTCGGGTGCTTTTGTTTTGAAAATCATTTCATGGGTGATCAAGGACCCTATTAGTTCATCTAGGTTCAATGTGTTCATGTCCTTGGCTTCGGTGATTGCGGAGGTTTTGGATTCCCAAGACAAAGGTAAGGACCTAAGGATTTTAGTCACTAAATCTCTATTGGAAAATTGTTTTCCAAGACCCCTTAATCCATTTACAAGATTGGTGAATCTAGTGTACATGTCGGCAATTGTTTCATCGGATGTCATTTGAAAGAGTTCGTATTGCCGAAAAAGGTGGTTCATTTTAGATTCTTTTACTTGATTCGTTCCCTCATGGGTGACTTCTAAAGTGTCCCAAATTTCCTTAGCCGAATTCAAATTTGATACTCTATTGAATTCTCCGGGAGATAGAGCACAAATAAGAGAATTCATGGCTTTAGCATTATAATTCGAAGCTTGTTGTTCGGCTTCGGTCCAATCATTTAAATTTCTTGTGGGTAAGATGTATTCATTATTAATTGCTCTCCACATTTGATAGTCTTGGGTTAAAAAGATTTTCATTTTGGTTTTCCAAAAACCATAGTTTGTTCCATCAAAATAGGGTGGCCTAGTGTTTGAATAACCTTCATGGTGTTGAGGGTAGTTTGCCATTTTTAGAATCTTTACTCTAGACCGGTTAGGGTTTTCTAAAAAAAATTAGAGACGAGGCTTTGATACCAATTGAAATACTCAAGAGGGGGGGTGAATTGAATTTAACTCAATATTAAGCCTTTTGAAAATTACCTATAAACCCTAATTGGAATTTTTCTTCACTTAATTAAATATTTGGTTAGTGCAAATATAATTGAAAGAACAAAGTGAAATGCCAAGCCAAACAATAATGGAAATGCAAGAGTGAGAAATGACACACCGATATATAGTGGTTCGGCCAACGGCCTACTCCACTCTACTCAAGGTCGCACTTGAGGGATTCCACTATTGGAGACCTCCACGATGCCCGGCTCCGAGGCGGTTACAATTCCAAGGGATATTAAACAAGGATGCCCTTACACCTTTACAAAGACTCTCCTTCTCCGCCGAGTTCTAAGCGGTTGCTCTCTAGGAAATTAAAAACGGAATGTCCTAGCCACCTATACAAGATATGAAGATTGAGTAGCTTGGCTTCTTCTTGAAAGCTTGATGCTCTTTGTAGATCCTTGATTGCTCTTCAATGATGGTTGCAAGTGAAAGCTCTAGAATCCCAACTCAAATAGATTTGCAAGTTGCAAGGCAAGTTTTGAGAAAAACAAAATCTCAAGCAATAATAGGTTGCAAGTTTTCTTTGATGCTCAAGAATGTTTTCAAATGATCAAGAGAGTGAGAAAAACTTCTCTACATATTGTATTTATAGCCTCTCCAAAGAATATGACCGTTTGGGGGTGGAAATATCAAAATACAAGAATTAATTCAAATCCCAACGGCTATATTCTGAGCTGTCGCAGGGTTCTCGGAGTTCCGAGAATTCTCGGAGTTCCGAGAAATATTCTCGGAGTTCCGAGACAACGGCCAGAAGAAATAAAATTTCTACTGGACCATTTCTCGGAGTTCCGAGAAATTTTCTCGGATTTCCGAGAAAATGTCCAGACGCTACTGGACCTTTTCTCGGAGTTCCGAGGGAACTCTCGGAGTTCCGAGCTCGGAGCTCCGAGATTTTTCTCGGAGTTCCGAGAAGCCTAAAAATCCGCAGTTTTTGATTTTTATTGCTTGTTTGATTTTTAGCTTTTGGAACTCAACTCCTATGGTTATTTTGGAATGTTTATGAGGGTCCCAACATGTTGGTCCACCACATAACCATTCACTAATCCATTTTAAGTTCTTAAGTGTTCTTTGAAAAACAAATTGAAAACACTTTGAAAACGTTTTGCCTTGACTTGAAAATCTAAAGAGAAAGGATGTACAATTATACCTATGCAATCTTCGATCCCTCTTTAGCCTTGGTCTTCAAATGATCTTCCATCTTTGGATGCTTGCTTGAGTGATGATGTGAGCTACACTTAGCTCCTTTGGCTCTTGTTTGGTACACCTTTAAGCATGACCAAGTTGAGTGTTGGTTTCTTCAACGATCAATCCTATCTTAAACACAACACTTCAAAGCAAATTGATTAGTATTCAAAAACACAATCAATTATGTTTAGAATCATCAAAACAAGATAGGAGAGTAGACCCTTGGGCTTACACATTTAGGTCCCCCTAAAATTTCATCCGAATCTGTCAAGGTTTGCCTAGTGAATGATTGAAGTTTGTAGTGTAGGGTAGTGTAGGAATAAGGGTGGTGATTTAGCCAAAAAATGGGGTGCGGTTGAACCTAGAAAGCTAGTTCAAGTTTAATACAGAGGGCTGTCCAGGAAGATATGCAAGCATGCAAATTAATGTGTAACATAATCGGGGGTGCATTATCCGGGAGCAGGGCAGTTTCGTAAATAAGAAAGATTCCTTTCTTCCTTTCCAAGTAACAATTAGAGCCTAATTTAGATTAATGGAGGTTTAGGGTTAGGATTAGTTGGGAAGGAATATTAGGAAGCTTCCTTGGAAACTTCATTGGAAGCTTCCTAAGTGGTTAAAAAGCCTCAATCGTCACCATTGAACATAAAGGGGATTTGGAGGGTTGAGATCAATCTTCTAAAGAGATATTTTCCATAATATTTCCCTCCCATTGCTATTACCCGAAACCACCTGTGTTTTGGAAAATGGTAGTGACCAACACTCCATAGGGGCTGTCTAAGGCAATGCAAGGGAGGAGCAAATATATCTTTTTTCCTTTTTATCCCTTCACCTACCTGGGGCACACCCTTCTGCAATAGGGTGTGTTTAAAAGCATATTAAGGGGGGCTGTCCTGGGAACAAAAGGGGTTCGAATATATCATTTCTATTTCCTCAGCCGAGCCAGCCCCTTTGCTGTGTAAAGAGCAGTGGTAAATACACTAGAGAGGGCTGTTTCGGGAACAAAGGGGGGATCGAATGAGTCACTTCCTTTATAGTGCCATCGAAGAGGGTTTTCTTAGGAGGGGTTGATTTCTAAAAATTAGAAGGGGAGGGAGAAATTACAGAGAGAGCTTGAGCTTCACCTTGATCTCCACCTCCGTCCATCATCTCCGGCCGGCGAATCCCACCTTTCCGATTACTCTGCACCTAGCCACCATCTCCACCATAGCCATTATCTCTTCCCATCTTAGCCACAACCAACCTCTTCTTCCACCCCTATCTACACCTTCAAACCCTCCATTAATTCCGATCACACCTCACCGGAATCCGACTATCCCACCATCTTCCTCATCCACCACTACCTCTAAACCCTTACCCATTTCTGAAACCCCAACCCATATCTGTAAACCCTATCCTATTGAAACCCCAAGCCCATCTCATCTTCTTCCATTCAAACCCATTTCAACACCATCAGCCTCCATTAAAAGTCTCCACCATTTAACCCATCCCAAGCTCCACCTCCGGCCGGCTTCTCCAACCTCCCCTTTAAAAAGGAAACGAATTAGGGTCTTCTTGATTTTTCTCTCCCAACAGAGAGGCCTTCATTTGCAGCCAAGAGAGAAGGAGATAGAGAAAGGAGAGGGAAGTGCAGACACCTCCACCTTCGCCCCATCTTCTCAGGCCGGCCACCACCTCCTCCATTTATTCCGGCCATCATTCTAGCCTCCACTCACCAATTCGCCTCCACCATTTTCTTTTACCCAAACCCACATCATATCCACCCTACCCCCTTTGAAATTTTCTACCATCTCTTCCCCATCTCCACCACCTCTTTCTTTGAAACCCACTTCAAAACCCCAACAGAGAGGCAAGCAAGTAGCATTTTCCAAAGAGGAATCGCCGAGCTATCTTATTCTCTTCGAATCAGCACTAATCCAGGTGATTTTGCTGGAAATTAGTTGTATTTTTCTGGTTGCTGGAGATCGATCGGGGAAGAGGATCCCATCCTTTCTTCTATGCAAATCCCTCTCCTAGTGGTGGTAGTGGTGACTGGAGAAGAAGGAGGCCCGTTGGTCGCTCGGATTTCGCCGGACGAATCGCTCACCCATTGATTGGCTCCATCAATTTCAGTTATTACCCTAAGGTATTCTTTATTTTATTTTTATTTTTATTTCATTTATTTTTATTTTGCTTTGTTATCTTTCTTTTCTTTTCTTTTTCTTTCTCTTTGTTATTTCCAAGTAGATTGGATGGTTTGTTCATGGAGTGCTTCTGGGTTATTACTACTGTCCCTCATTTGTTTTGCTCATGAGAAAATGCTTATGATAAGAATCTTAAGTTGAAAGCATAAGCCATATAGATCAATTTTTATGAGGAGCTTGGCTGAGATTTTTTTATTATTGAGCAACAAAATTCGAATTCTAGCTTTTCTATTGCCTGGAGAAAGGGATTTGATTTCTTTTGAAAGAGGATTTAAATTGTTTAAATTAGGCTTATGAATTTTAAAGAAGAGTTGGATGGATTTTGATTTGTGAATGGTAGATGAGAGAATTTTTCCATGATACTACTAATTGTTCTTGCCCCAGTTCTTCTAATGGCAGTATGTTTGCATTTCCTCTTGTCCTAACATCGGCTTTGAAAGTGAATTTTTGTGGTTAGGATGTAATTTGGGTTGAGCATATTTAAGCTCTTACTAAAAGATAAATTGGAATTATTCTTGATTTGACCCTGGTCTACAGGTGAGAATTCAGTTTGGATCTTAAGTGAGTAACCTAAACTGCATCCTACTTTATTGACTTCTTACAGTGTCAATGTGATATGGCATAGATCCTCTTCATTTGAATATTGTCAAGTGTTTACCCCTTTGCAGGATGCTTAGTTTAAGCTAAACATAAAATTTAGATGGGTTGTATGAGCTGTGTAATGTCTCTATTTTGAGTGTTGCAAATGCGGGTTGAATTTACGCATCCCTTTGCCTCTATTATTTCCAACCAGCCTTTGTTTTTAATCAAAGGGTGTCTTTGCAATCATATTGGTTTTATTAGGAAACCTGCTAATATATGCTTGATGCCGTATTCAGGTTCCGTGGTGCAAGTTTATCATCCAAAAGTAGCTTATGATTTAATCTTTTACTCTAATTTTACTTCGATCTTGAATGTTTATATGGACACACATGGAAAATCTTATTTCAGTGGCAATGTCTATTTGAGGTACCGTCTCTTATGATAAAGTGTTTTCGTATGTATCTGATGCCTTTATGCTCTGAAAGAGGCAGCCTAAATCTATTGTTTAGGAAGTTTGTGAATCTCTTAGTGAGATTTCTTTTAATACTTGAAGATAGGGTCTTTGTTCGGTGCAAGATGCATGAATATTCATGGGTCTTGTTAATGCAATATCCTTTGTGAGCCCCATTGTTTCAACTTGGCATCTCTTGGATGCAATCAGGGTGCCCGAGACCTTGTAAGCTTTGATTTTTTACAATCCCAGGTTAGAATACATTTAAAAAGTCGTTGTCATTCTTGAACTCCAAGTTGAACGTGAGTGGTCCAGTTCTTAATTGCATTTGCCTAGCAAATGATCAGGGTTGAATTGATATTTTTAATAATGTCCTCTTTTGGTGTATATTCCAAACCTTTCTCATGCATGATGGCATCACCATGTGTCATGTCTTAGTTCTTAAGCGTAGCTTACGCATGATCTTCAATCTCACTTAAACTTCCCTTTCCTTTCCTTCTATCTCCCCTTTGGATCTTGTGTCGATATTCGAGTTTCATTTTGGAGTCCTAGCGCTTCCTCTTGTTGTCGTAATCTTTCATTATTTTTTCAGTCTTTTCGTTGGGCTTTGGCGACGATGGAATGTTTCTTGAGCCAATCTCTTCCCTTCCTGCCTTAGAATTTTCGCAGGTTAGGGGATTCCCTCCTCTTAGAGTGTTTAACTAGTTAGGACCTTTCCTTAATGGCTGATTGTTTAGTAGTTCTTGTTATAGGGTTTTGTCTGTCCCTTTCGTTTAGAAGTTTACCTTGGGGTTAGAAGCTTTTCATCTCTCGTTTGTTTAGGATTTTTCCTCGCAGGTTAGATATTGCCTCATTTGGAGATTGATTAGAGCTCATTAGTTTTGTTTTTGTCTCTTCGAGATTGTTCTTTTTCTTGGGATTTTAGTTCCCCCGTTTTGATTTCTCCCCCCTTAGGCTTTAGGGATCCCGTTTCCCTCTGTAATACTCTACCGCGATATGGTGGGTATAGAGGCTCTTCTATCGGATCCCCTTTAGCTGAAGGGTGTTAACTCACTTTAGATGCTAAAAATATAAAAAACACTTCAAAATAAAAATTTAAAACATCTAAAAACATTTGAAAAGTGTTGAGTTTTAGGAGTGGTAGTTAGGAAAGTTTGTTTTCGAACTACATTAGCTTGATCCTCTTTCACGAGGTACATAGTGCAGCAGCTTGGGATCTTTATCCCAAGTCCACCAAAACTTTTGTAAATAACATTTTAAATCTTTTTTTGGAATAAACAACTTTAAAACCTTGTTTTCAAAAAGATCTTCCTCTAGAGTTAGGAGTTTGTTCTAGATAGATTTTTTTTAGAGTTAGGTGTTTGTCCTTGATTTGTTGTGTGCTTGTTATGTGTTGGTGTTAGAGTTAGGAGTTTGTCCTATCTAGGATCGCCTCCGTCCAGTCAGTTGGCGATTCACATTGCTGACTGATGACTAGGTCTATGATGCGTTAATAATCCCATTGTTTTCCTTAGGACACACAACCTAGTTACACATAGGTTATAGGAACCACCTGCATTAGCTTAGGGCAAACTTGCATTTAGTTAGGGCACATAAGGTGTCCTAAAATCTACAATCCACTAGAATTTAAATAATCGCATAAGAAGCTTTAATAACTAGTCCGGTCTTTTAGGTCGAGTCTAGGATAGAGGTCTAGATGCCTTAGGCATCATAGCTTAGAATAGGTGCGAAGAACTACGTTGCCTTGATTCTTGTGAAGGCGGGGATACATAGGCTTCTTTGGATAAATATCAGATCATCTAAAGACTCGGGCTTAAGCATTAGAGTCTTAGGGTCTGTTGTTAGCACTTTAGGGCTTGTGTTTGTGTATTGATGATGATTTTTGCATATGATCATGATAGTGTGTGTTCATTTCTTGGCTTTCTCGCATGCTTATTCCTTTATCTGCCTGTATTTCTGTTATTCTTTATTTCATTTACTGTATCTTAATCCATTTCATGATTAACTGCTAGTTTTAGATTTCTCATCCTGAGCAGACCTTATACCTTTAGCTGTAGCATGGATGTGTTTGCCTATCAGAATTTAGACACCTATTTAGGCATGACACTTATAACCTAGCAATGCTTAGGTGACACACTTCTTTTATTTATTTTGTATGTGCTTATTATCCCAGGGTCATGCATGTTTAGGTAGACATTTTTCTCGGGGATATTCATTCCCATTTCACTTCAAAGTTAATAAATAAATGGCATGAGAGACCAAGTGTTTGCACTCGGGCGAATTGGGGGTGCTCTCCAGACCTTCTCCATTCGTCACCAGGCACGGACCTTTTGTATCTCTGGTTATCCATTGCAAACAGAGCATTTGTTTTTGGTTCCATGGCGTATCCATGGATGGCGACTCTGAGTTATTTCAGGTACGTCTTAGTTTCGATCTCTGGCTCCGGATCGAGAAGTATCTCATTCATTTTGTATCGCCACTCATGCTATACGGTGAGGGTGGCATCATTTTGAGAGTTCCTTGGTAGAGCTATCCTTCACATGTGGAGATCTCAGAGGATTGCAGGGGGATCTCGCGTCCCTCAGCACCAATTCTCTCAAATCGGGGTCCACATGCTGGCGACTCTGCTGGGGAATTCTTGAAATATTGCCTAACTCTGTAAATACGCCATTTGTACTAATTTTGAAGAAATTTGGGCCAAAATCAAGTTAAATGAGAACTTTTTCGCTTAGAATCCAGGGGCACCAGATAGGTGTGTAAATAAAACAAGGGAATCACACACTGCACAACATGCATTATCATATTATTTATCTCTTTTATTATTTTTTTATTTTTATTGGCTCCACGGGATAGATACGATGCGTGCCAGATGGGATGTCATTACCCTGATGGTACTATTAAATCTATTTCCAAGCTATGCGCCGGTGCTGCACCCGTAAACACTCCGTGCACTTGTGTTTACAGCAGCCGATGAGCAATGCAGCATACTACGTATAACGCTCGGTGTACTTGTCTTATACATCTAAAGGATGGATCATATGCATAGTGCCCGATAGATTGAGTCCGGAGCCCTACTTTGTTTTATATATTATGTATATACTTACTGACTTAGTGAAACCAACTAGGAGGTGCCTATGTTTATATATATCTATATTGCATTCACATAGGGATGAACATGTGTTGCTCACACATGTGAAGCTTAGAGTTATGAGACTTGTCCCACTTGTAGAGTAGGGTAGCTCACCTCGCGTGGCTACAGCGCAGTCCTAGCACACTCACTAGACAGTCTTGAGTCAAGACTTTCTTGACTCCGCTAGATTAGATTAGGGCTGGTGCCCCTGGTTAGGGTGTATATATATGTATATATATGTGTGTATAGTGTATTATTCTTAGATTATGGCTTATCTTTTCGAATAAGGTTTCTTTATCTATTTCAATCATACTGTTCTTTCAAACCTGGTCGATGACCCTTACTCTTGTTTGGTCATCATTCAGATCACGGTCTACCCTGTCATCTTTATCATATGATTATTCCTGTATCTCGGATTTATATCCGTTTTGTCGGCTGTCAGATCGAGGCCTACTTTCTACTGAGATTTTCTAGTCTATTATCACTGATTAGAGTTTGTTCACTACTTCAGTCTTGGATCTGGCCGATGGTTCTTGTTCACCACCTTTTATGACCATGGTCCATTTCTTGATTCCTTATTATCCGCTTCACTTAAAATCTGTGAACCTAATCGCTTCTTGTGATAGCTGTTAGACCGGGACTTGTCCATCAGTAAAGTTTTCAGGTCTAACTATTAGCTATATTCTTCCACCCTCCAGTCCTCTAACCTGGTCAGTAATTTTCCTTGGTCGTTATCTTGACCATGGTCTATGATTTGCTTCTTAAGTGTACAGTTGTGTCATTCCTTTGTACATGTCTTATTTGCCAAGTCAGTTCACAGTTTTTGCCATCTTCTTGTACGTACCCTATTTGATGAATAAGCAGTTTAGATTAGGACCCATTCTCAGTGGGTATTCCCGGTCTAATTCATCTTATTTACATTCTTTCGATATGGTGGGTGGCATTTCTTTTGCCATTGTTGTGACCATAGCCTGTCTTTTCATTCTCGGATTGTACAGATTCATTGTGTATATCTGATTCTGTCGGTTGATTAGATTATGACCCATTTCTAGTAGGATATCCCTGGTTTAGTCAATCACGTTTATATTCTTTTAGGTTTACCTTATTAGTGGCCTATATTTGTCGTTCTCATGGCCACGATATATATTACCCTTTAATTGTATACCCATTCTTTTGTTATGTCATAGATTCATATTATGTATATATTACACATTCTTTTGTTGTGTCATAGGTTCATGTTGTGTATATGTTACCCTCCGATTGTGTACTCATTCTATTGTTGTGTCATATATCTGTATTGTGTATATTACCCAATAGGTTAGATCCTGGCTTGTCTGTTTGCTTTGTCTTAGATCTGGTCGATGGCTTGCTCGCTGTAGTTATGACCACTGTTTATAATTACCGATCTCTTTGATCATACAGTTGTTGGTATCCATCGTCAGATTTAGATCTGGTCTATGACCTACTTCTGTAATTTTGTGGCCATGGTCTACCTTTCTGATCTACTGATCATCCTTGGTCATTGATGAAAAATTCTGTGTCATCCATTGTATCCTTCCCATATGATTGATCGTTAAATTTATCCCTATCATTTATTTATACCAAGTTATTTCTATTTTCTCATAATCCTATCCTATCTCTATGTTAAGTTTAATCATGTCAAACAATGTATTGAAGGGTTCGATAAGTGAGGCTACCAAAGCTCTCCCGCAAGAACATGAGAAGAGCATGGTTGATCGATTTATAAGCACATTCTATTATTTGAGCATATCCGGTGTGAATTGGAAATTTCTCCAAGCAGCTGCAAAACTTTGGAATCCCACCCTTCATGTTTTTCGATTTGGTCCCTTTGAACTTTGTCCAATCTTCAAAGATTGGTGTGCCTTGCTAGAGATCCCACCTGAAAGACTCTGGGTTCGACCTTCGAGCATAGACTCCCTTAGTTCCCTTTTTTGTGAACTATTCAAAAATAATTCTGTTGATGTTCTACCTTGTTTCAGAGGCACATACATGGAAGTTTATGACCTAATTGAACTCTTTTTCAAAAACGTCGACCCTTCTAACTCCCGTTTTCAGAATTGTCGGCGTAGCGCCTTAATCTTTGGAGTTCTTGCGCGTCATGTCATTTGTGGAGACTCCCGTGCTGCCCCGTTGGCTTTGCTTGGTGTAGTAGAACAAATTAATGAAGGAAGGAATCTTGTTCCTACTATGCTGGCAGAAACCTTTTCTGGACTGGACCGTATTGACCATCAAAAGGTTCAAAATAGTTTCTATGGGTGTGTCAAATTGTTATACGTGTGGCTTTATGAAAAACTCACTATCCTCCAGCCACAAAGCCACGACAAGTACACCCTGAAGGATTTCCTGTCCTGGCGACCAATGGCCAACCAACTGCAATCCATTGATGAGTGGCGTAATTGGTTACAACACGTGGAGAAAAATCAGTTTCACTGTGTGTCATTCGTGCCTACAAGTTATCACTAGCACTTACCCATATCCTTTTTTGTATCTCATGGGTTTAGAAAAGTCAACATTTTATGCACCAACCTGTTTGCTTCATCAAATCACAGGATATCCATGTTCTCCCAGAACTGTAGCACCTCCTCCTTGTGAAAAGCTGTCTCCTGATCTCATCCAAACCATTGTAGCTGCTTGGAGAAACATGGTCGTGGAGAAGAGATTTGCCTTAATATCTAAGGTCCGATGTGGAGAAACAAGGTCGGATTGGAGAGCTTTGAAGATTCTTTTTCATGAAATTGTCATTTTAATTTCTTCAAATTTCATTGTAAATAGTTACTTTCATCCAATTGTTATCAAAGATTAATGTTTTGTTGATTGCAACTACAGTTTGACTATTGATAATTGGAATAGTGTTCATGATTTTCTCTTATCTTTATTGGTACAGATACTTTATCTCAACTGTTATCATTTTAATTTAGTATATTAATTTCGAACTCAGGATTCTGAAATCGAGCAAACATCACTCCCTCAAGTGTCAGTCAACCTGCGTGGTCTAGACAGTCAGTGACGTCTAGACTCATTCGTCAATTTCAACCGCTAACCTTACCTGAACAATCTGCACCCTCTTCATCTGAGTCATCTGAATCCTCAAATCTGTCCAAATGGCTGAACCCACTGATACGCTAGCTAAAATTCAAGAGATGATGGTGAATCTTACCTGAGATATGGCCTTTATGAAAGAAGAGATGGCCCAAATGAAAGCTTAGTCTCAGGAAAATGTCTCTACTTCTAGAGCACCTGCAGTTCAACCCCCTCCCATTATACCTGCAAATGTGAATCCTACAAACTTGTACCGTCCTTTTATTTCTCCAGTAGATGTCAACCTGGAAGAAGAGCAGTACGCTAAAGAATATTGCATGCAAGATATGGCCCGGTATAATAAGGAGAAGCAGGTGTAGACACCCCATTTTGACTGAACCCCTAATAGTTTGATTTTAGTAAAAACCCTTCAAATAGGTGAACTAGAGTCCCAAATTGTACCCTAGGGTAGGTTAGGATACCAAGTAGGTCCCTTTAAAATCATTTAAATCCGTTGATGTTTGCCTAACGAACGAGCATAGTGTAAAATAGTGCAGCATAAGGGGGGCGGTTTATCCAGTTTAGGGGTAGCCCAGTTAGTGTGTATTGCAGCGTAGGGTTGTTGTCCCTGGGTAACTTAAAGGGGCGTGAATTTGTCCCTTATTTTTCAATGAAACTTTTCTTGTGGGCCGTCTTTACCCAATCCAAAGCAATGTTAAATATACATAGAAGGGGGTTGTATCAAGACAACTTATGGGGGGTAAAAATTATGAAGGATTTCTATAAATAGAGGCTATCTCTCTCATTTGCAGAAGGAAGAGGGTTTATTAGATATATTTAGAGAGAGAAAGAGTGAGGATTCAAGTGAGAGAAACTAGATCTAGAAACCCTAACCCTCTTTAGCCTTTCTTCTTCTCCGATGAACACTTTTTTTTTCTGGCTGAATTCTTGCAATACTCCGCCCAGTCTTTACTCTTTCTAAAACCTTCTTATTTCACCATTCATTGCTCTAACAAACCTCATCTCCATTTTTCCTTCAGAGAAAATATCCAAATCCTAAGATTGTCCTTATGAAACCCTAGCTAATTGAGGAAAACTATAGATCCATTCCTCTCATCGGCAGATTCAATTCTTAGCATCATTAATTCTGAATTGAAAGGTCCTATTTCAACTCAGATGCTAAATCAAACAAGTCTGTGATCATCTTCTTTATTCACAAGAGATTCGAAGGTAGATTTGCTTTGCCAAACTAAAGGAGAAAGTCTAAAGTTATTCCAGAGATTCTGAACTAAAGAGGTAAGTGATTTTAAGTTTTTTTTTAGGTGTTAGATTATAAATAATTATTGCAAGATATGAAAGAATTACTGATAATTTGTAGTACATAGTACAGATTTTGATCAAAATTTGTGATAATCCTGTCAAGATTTCTATGAAAATAGGTAATTGACACTCTGTGAATTATGACATTTTTTTTTACACTGATGATTTTGTAAGGATAGGAAATTTTGAATGTTTTTACAAGCTTGAAGTTTGCATTTTGTTTTCTCTGTAAAAAAAAAAAACTTTGTTATTATCTTCCTTGATTCTTTTTTATGCTGAAATTTAGGCGAAATCTGAGGTATATGTATGTGTCAGGCCTTGATATAAAATTTGAATTTTTGCACCAGTTTCACTATAATGATCCCATGCCATTTGTTTGTTTAAAAATATATGTATTGAAAAGACCTTATCACTGTGTAATCTTTCTATCTTTTGTTAATAGTGCCTAGTTTCTAGAATCTCATGTCTCAAAGTAATTTTCATTGGTTTTGGATCATGTGTCATGCTTGAAAATAGATCATTAGTTTACTTGTAAATTTCACTTGAATAATGCATATGGCTACAATTTATATGTTATTGCTAAAAGATTCATAGCTTGCTTTGTCCCATACTACAATAAATAGCTGGAGTTCTTCTTTGAATTCATGTTTAAAGGCCTGTGAAATTTTGACATGGAACTGTTGTGTTTATACCATTTATCAGAGTTGTTTTGGGAGTTGATGTAGACATCATCATGCTTTGAGTATATGTGTATGCCATTGATTTGTATGTGTGTGTGTGTGTGTTGTATCCATACAAGTGTGTGGCTAATATGTGTACATTTGTATATTTCTTTGTGGCCCAATTCAACTCATGTTGTATGTTAATAAATTAACCTATTTAGCCCCTATGTCAGTCCTTATTTGACCAGCCCTTGTTTTAGCCCCTTATTTGAATCAGCCCCTCTTTCGGTCCCTGCTAAATCAGCCCCTATGTCAGTCCCTGTTGAATCAGCCCCTGTTTCAGCCCCTGTTTCGGTCCCTGCTGAATCAGCCCCTCTTTGAATCAGCCCCTATTTCAGCCCCTCTCAAGCATTAGTTTGTCTCTACATTTAGTAGAGAAGGATGGTAGTTCAGCCATTTTTTTTGGCAATTGCATAGCTTTACAGTGGTATTGTTTTTCATGAGATTTGTGAATCTTTTGGAGAGTGTAATAGCTATTGGTTAATCCTGTAAACAATGAAAGATAAGATGTCTAGGAATAAAAGTTAAAACATGAGAGAGTTTGGAGTACAGTTCAAAAAGATTGTTTTTGCATGGTAATGTCCCCAAAATATGCTACTTAATGTGTCTTTCAAATGCTAGCATGCATGTTAAGGTATTGGTAAATCATTACAAGCCTTAGCAAGAGCTCAGGTAATTTTTTTATATATACTTATTCTGTTTATTTTAGCTTTAAATCATGATCTGGATGGCAAGGTTGAATATAATTGGCTGGTATGGATGATACATTTCTAATTTTGTTTCTCAAATGGTGCAAATTTTGAATCATATCTTATTAATTGATTTTTCTAAATTCTGATGTTGAGCTTATTCCCTAAATGCATGACATGATCAAATTGATATATGTCTCCAACTGTTGAGTGAAAATATGTTCACATGCTTTCAAGGGGGTCATTTGGGAAAAAAAGGACTTTATTTTGAACTCAGTTCATCCTATTTTCATTGTTCCCTATGTTCGGTACCTCATATTGATTCAGTAGTGACATGTGGTTGTGCCTCAATGTATACAAGTATAGTAGTGTATCGATAGATCTGTGTATGGGAAATGCTATTATAATATTTTCGTCGCAGGTTTAGTGTAACTGGTATGTATGTCGCAGTGATAATCTGACAAGATTTCTAGTTATTCTAAAATTCATCTGTGTTAAATATTAGTGTCACACTCATTATGGTATAGTTAACAAGATGTGTTAAGAACAATTGGCTGGTGACCTGGAACCAGTTAGCATACAACCTGGAATTAGTTAGCGTGAAAACTTGAACCAATTAGCACAAAAACCCGAACACTTTGTGTCAATGGTACCCTTATTGTCAAGAAGGATGTGTATAGTGCTTTCTTCTCATTTCTTTTATGAGATTGTCACATAAAGTTAGTTTGTCATTTCCATGGATGCCTAAACAGGGAGGTTGATTGGCTAGTGATTAAAACAAGTTTGTTATTGGTAATGGAATTTCAAGTGAAGACAATTGCATGTGACTGACTTTTTCATACTATGATAGACAAAGGAGTCAAAGCTATTGGGAGTATACTTGGTAAGTGTACAGTTCAGTAGTGATAGCTTACATTGGTACATGGTAACTTTAATAGTATTTATCATTCCATATGAAATAAGCTAGTCATTTTTATTGATTTTTGTTGGGTCATACTATATATCTGATGCTGGAGTAGTGAGGTAAAGTAGTTTCAAATTTATATTTGGAGTTGTTGTGATGACGTGAGTTCAAATTGTTTAGTTATTGATAGGATATGTGTATAGCCCAGAATCTGTCCTGTTTTGAGAATGAGAAATTTGGAAGTTGGTATTATATTCATGGCAATAATGTTATTTAGGTTTTGCTTAAAGGTCCTTATGTTTTGAGTCTTGCATGCTCTAGTAGCCTTTAAATTATCATTGATTATCCCAATAATATTGTTCAAATTGTGTTAAGAAGTCATTATGCAATGAGAGTAGGTCTATAAGCATACAGACATATTAACTCTATTTTATTCCTGACCTAAAAACTGAAGGGAATTACATTAGCATAACCCTTGTAATAAAGCTAGTGGTCATGGGTCTAGTTTCTTGTGGAAAATGGTGTCAGCATTATTATGTTTGGATAAAATCTATGATTTGGGGTGTGGCCTATAAGATATTTTAGAGCTGTAATGCTTTACTAGTAGTCCTTGAATACCAATAGATAAGGAATTTTTGTACACTCTACCAAGTCATAGCCTCGTGTCCCAAGCTTGTATATGCTCAAAGTGTTTATGATTCTTTCATGTCCTTTTCATTTTTTTCTTTTATTATTATTTTTTATTTATTTTTTGTCAATTTTTCCTATGTCATATAATCTCAAAAGTTTTGATTATTCTTATAGTAAATTTAGAAGATAGCTGCTGATGGTTATTTTATTATGATGGATAGGTCAGTTAGTTTTATTCCTACCGGATCCCATATTCAAATGTTTGTGTGTTGATTAATGTATATGTGTGTTTCAGAAGTATATCCTGTAAGTTATGAAGTTTGACTTAGTAGTTAGGTGTTGCAGGGGCTCTTGTACAAAATAGTGAAATAGAAGTAATGATTTCTTTTACTCTAGCCTTAGAGCTTATATAAAAAGATAGATTTTTTATTTGAATCTGTTGTGGTTCACCTTGTTAGGTAACAGATATAATGTTTGGACAAAACAAATTTCGGTCTTAAGTTTCTTTTTCAAAAGTTTATGAGGCTTCAGCTCTATTGTTTTCAAGATCTGGTTGGGAGTGGATAAGTTTTGACTAGTATAGTGGAATTGTTGCATTTGGTTATTGGTATTAGAGTTGCATGACTGTTCGGACTACTCACCTGCTCTTATTATGTCTGTGGTTATTGCTTCTTATTTATGTGATGTATTGTTCCTTTATGAATGGTTGGATTGACATATGCCCTGTCATTTTCATAGCCATGTTTGATTTACATGCACAATTTCAGTTAGTATCTTCCCCTTTATGAAGCTTACCAAGGCTTTCCATAGGATTTGTTTGAACTTTTTGACTGCTCTTTAAACACGAAATGATAAGCTGGGTTGGTGCTAATACTGAAACATGATTATGATAGTGTATTAGATAGCCTTTCCTTTTAAGGGCGATGAAAGTGTTAGCCCAAGCCCATCATTAGGGGACTTGTTTAGTCTGAGTAGAACTTCCCTCTTTTATAGATTTGCCTAATCTTTTAGATACGTTTAGACATGGTCCTTTATTCATTGAAGGGCAATGAAAGAGTTATCTAGAGCCCTCCATTTTAAGAGACATGATTTCTCTCGCTAGGCAGCTCTCCTCTGGGGACAAGCCTCGTTGCTTAGAGTCTTCCCCTTTAGGGAGTCAACCTTGGTTATAATAGAGAGGTACCCATAGGAGGCATACAGTGTCTCATTTATAGAACCTCTCCTACTTGTACCTCAACTTGTACCCCCTATTAGCGGAAGATCAACTCGGTCTGTTAGTTTTCTGTACTCATTTTTAATCATTGCAAGGGCAATGATAAGGTTACTTGGAGCACTTATAGGAGACATGTTGTGTCTCATTTGTTTAGTTGCCCACTTTAGTGTTTGAGTCTTTGACTAATTCGCCCTTACTTCGGTAGCGTTATTGGAGATTCGTTGACTTGTTTGCACCCCTTCTTTAATGTTGTTTTGTTTAGAAGTCTATCTGATAGACTATTAGTTTGTCCTATGGCTTAGGAGTTGTTTCTTTAGGGTTGTTGTGTTCTTCTTTATTATTAGAGCCTTACTGGCTTGGGACCTTAGATCATTTTTCACTATTCTTGGGGCATTAGTGTACTTGTTGTGGATCGTCTCTTTGAGACGCTAGTTGCTTGCTCGGGGTTTCCCCCTTTAGATTTAGGGCTTTGCTCTAGTTTGTGGTTGTGTTTGCATGTTTCCTTTAATAATGAAAACGTTTTAAGATAAAAAAAACATTGTAATCATTTTAAGGTCCAAAAGCATTGAGGAATTTTAAAATCCAAAAATATTTGAAATTGGAAACATCTAAAAAACATTTGGAAACTTTTTCAAAACTTAAAAATTTTAAAAACTTTTAGGAGTGTAGTTAGGAAAGTTCGTTTCGAACTACGTTGGCTTGATCCTCTCCCATGAGGTACGTATTGCAGCTTGGGATTCATACCCCAAGTCCAGCCAAACTTTGTAAATAAATCATTTGAATTCTTTATAAAAGCACAAAAATCTTTTAAAAGCATAAAAATCTTTTAAAACCTTATTTTTGAAAAGCTCTTCCTCTAGAGTTAGGAGTTTGTTCTAGATAGAGAGTTTTAGAGCTAGTAGTTTGTCTTTGATATGTAGTGTGTTTTGTTTGTGTTTGTATTAGAGTTAGGAGTTTGTTACGCCTCCGTCCGGTAAGTTGGCAATTTACATCACTGACTGATGACTAGGTCAATGATGCGTTAGTAATCCCATTATTTTCCTTACGGCACACAGCCTAGTTACACATAGGTTGTAGGAACCACTGGATTAGCTTATGGCTAACCTGCATTAAGTTAAGGCATATAGGGTGTTCTAAATTCCACAATCCCCTGGGAATATAAATAATCGCACAAGAAGCTTTAATAACTAGTCCGGTCTTTTAGGTCGTGTCTAGGATAGAGGTCTAGATGTCTTTTAGGCCTCATAGTTTAGAATAGGTGCGAAGAACTATGTTGCCTTGATTCTCGTGGAGGCGGGGATACGTAGGCTTCTTTGGATGAACATCAGACCATCCAAGGACTCGGGCGAATTCGTTTAGAGTTTAAGATTTGTTGTGTTGTGTCGCGTGTGATATTGAGTCATATTATATTTTTTGTTGTATTTTCTTACTTTCATGTACAGATCTTATACCTTTAGCTGTAGCATGCATGTGTTTGCATGCCAGAAGTTAGACAGTAGTTAGATATGTCACTCATAACCTAGCGATGTTTAGGTGACACACTTCTTCCATTCATGTTTTGTATATTTATTATTTCTATTCTCAGGAAATGCATGCTTAGGTCAACGACTCCTAAGGATTGTTCCAATTTCATATGATTTTCGCCTGAAACTCTTCAAGGTTAATAATAAATGGCATAAGAGACCAAGCGCTTGCACTCAAACGAATTGGGGGTGCTCTTCGGACATTCTCCAATCGTAATCAGGCACGAACCCATATATATTTCTGGTTATCCATTGCACAAAGGATTTATTTTTTTGGTTCCATGGCCTATCCATGGATGACGACTCTGAGTTATTTTAGGTACATTTTGGTTTCGAGCCCTGGCTTAGGATCAAGAGGTATCTCTAGTTTATATTGCCACTCGTGCTATGCTATGAGGGTGGCACCGTTTCGAGGGTTCCTTGGTAGAGCTCTCCATTCACGTGGATGATCCTAGAGGATGTGGGGGCTCGTCCCTCACCTGTCTCCAGGATCGGGGTCCACAGGCTGGCGACTCTGCTGGTGATTTCTTGAAACCTTGCCTAACTCTATATAAATGCCATTTTAATTAATTTTGATGAGATTTGGGCAAAAAACAAGTTAAATGGGAACTCTATCGTTAGAATCCAGGGGCACCAAATAAGTGCGTAAATAAAACAACGGTTCGCACACCACTCTCATCCCTGCATATATTATCTGTTTTTTGGTTACTTTCTGCTATGGTTTGTTGTGGATATACACTAGATGACCTATTCGAGATACTATGAGTAGGAGCCGTGAGGCCTATACCTGCCTTCTAGTGCCACCGTACCAGTAGTATACTCAGCACCTGGACACTTCGTGTGTAAAACAGACATAGTTCGTACACTGGACTCTATGTCACAGTGTACAAGTAACTATGCACCGGCTAGGTGGACCTCGCAACGGTACCCCTTCTATATATTGCATTGCCTTCTTGTTTGCATATAGGGACGAACATGTGTTACTTACACTTGTGGAGCCTAGAGTTAAGGGCCTTATCCTATCTATAGATTAGGGTAGCTCACTTCATGTGGCTACAGATGGAGTCCTAGTACACTCATCAGTCTGTCAAGAGTCAAGATTTTCTTGACTCCGCTAGATTAGACTAAGGATGGTGCCCCTGGTTAGGGTGTGTATGTGTATATATACCTATATTTATTGATTATTAGATTATGGCCTACTTATTTAGTGAGGTTCCTTATTTAATCCAATCAATTATATCAATCGATTTTTCAGATTTAGACCTACCATGTGGCTCTTTCCTTGTCGCCCTTGTGGCTATGGCCTATCTTTTGATTCATTCATGGTAAATTCGATCTTTATAGACTCGGGCTTACTCATCTTGTGAGGCTTCCTAGTCTAAGTTTATCCTTGATATCAGTTCATCTTTCAGATTTGGACTTGGTCAGTGGATTCTATTTTGACACTATTATGGCCATGGTCTATATCTTGTTTCATTGATGATAAATTCAATCTTGGTATTTATTGATTCTTCGACCAGGATCTACTTCTTAGTAGGAATTTCTTGTCTAAGTTGATCAAATATATCAATTAATCGCGCAGATTTAGATCTGGTCCTTTACCCTACTTTGTCATTCTTATGGCCATGATCTATCATCCATTGACTATCCATTGGATCCATGTTTATCATTTTATCTTTTTATCCTTAGATCATATCGAGATCATTGATGGAAAAGTTTGATCCTGCTTGTATCCTACCAGTATCCTTTGACTATATGATTTTTTTTGTCAATACTTTTCCTTTTGTAACTCAATATTTAGAGTTGACCTCGTTCTCATCTTATCTACCTTCCTTGATTATCAGGTGACTTATCATGTCTAATGAAGTGTTGAAAGAGTGGATTTCTGATCATAGAGGTGGTCGCCTTAGCTTCTCTGGTCATGACTTTTCCCATTTCTACAGTCTTGCTACACATAAGATTGATTGGAACCTCCTTAAGGCAGCCGCCACCTTTTGGCAACCTGATGTCCATGTGTTTCGATTCAGCATGCAAGAGGTTTGCCCAATTTTTGACGAATGGTGTTATTTGATGGACCGCGATTGCTCTGGCCCCTTGGTCAAAATTGATACCAAGTTAGGTTATAATCATGTCTTTGAGCAACTTATTTCCCCTCAAGTTGTTCCAGTTAAATCCATCTTAGGGGAGAAGGGTGTGTCCATTAAGCAATTGGTCAAATTTTTTGCTCAGCCCGGTAAGCTAACCAAAAAATTCCAAACCAGCCATAGTCATGCCTTGGTTTTATGTGTCTACTCCAAATGGTTACTTTCCCAAGATATCCATTATGCTTCCCCTAAACTTTTGTACTTTGTATATCAAATTTTCAAAGGGAGTAATCCAATCCCTGACAATGGAGTCCGTACCACTTTTGCTGGATCCCCAGTCCTTTTGTACATTTGGCTCTGTTTAAAACTCCAAATTTATGTACCTTTGCAAAACAAAGACTTTACCTTGTCCAAGTTTGACCAATGGGAACACAAAACGTTCTCCTATACTAAAGATGAATGGATTGAGTGGTTAGCTTCTCGTCAAGCTGACCAAATTACTTGGTGGTTCTCTGTTTATCATCAGTTTGTAACCCAGACCCGAGCTAATAGAATTGTTCAATTTCTTGGTCTGGAGAAAATCTCATTCGATATCCCAGACCGTATCTTCCGTCAGTTCAGAGGACTTCAAACTGAATGTTCGCATGGGGGTTTTCGAACTGAGTTTTATCTCCCAGCACCTGATCGTCCTCTTGTACAATTCAATCATCATATTGCTGAAGAAATCTGTAGAGATTGGGATCATAAAGTAATGCGATCATCGTGGAGCATGCGAGGCAAGACTGATTGTGGAGTGCCCGAAGGGTATTATTAGTGGTTATTGGAAGACGTCGAAAATTGTAAGCCTAAGAGGGCTAGATTGGAGGAAAAAGAAGATTGAGAATCTTCATCTATCTTATGTCCTAAAACATCTTGTAGTCCAGAATTTCAATATTATGATCATGTTATCCTTTATTTTACCAGTTTATCTTTGTAATCAGATCAAGTTTTATCAATGAAAGTGTGTTTGTTTTCTCTTATCTTTATTTGCTCAGAATGTCTTATTTCACTCATCATTCATTTAATCTAATATGTTTATTTCCATTCAGGATTCTGAAGGAGAGCAACCATCGCTCCATCAAAAGATAACCAGTCCAAACCTACCTGGTCTAGACCTTCCTCTGTCTCTAGACTTGTCTGTCATTTTGACTCACCTATAGCATCCAGAGAATCTTTATCCCCTACATTTGAGTTACCTAACTCATCTGAGTCTGACCTAATGGCTGATTCAACTGATCCCATGTTGGTCATACAAGAAATGTTGAGAAACATGTCTCGAGATATATCGGGATTAAAAGATGAAATGGCCATACTAAAATCCCAGAATACCGACAAGACCTCTACTTCTAGAGCGCCTGTCATCCAACCTCCTCCTGCTACATTTCCTACCCCCAATAGTCCTCATATTCCTCCCGTGGAGATTGACCTCGATGAGGACCAATATGCCGAAGAATATTGTGCTCCACAGACGGATAAGGAGAATGAGTTATTTAGTATGTGTCAGAAGATGGCTAGGGACATTGAAAGCATGAAGTTCCAAGGGCCGAAGAGGTTCGATATTTCTGAATATTTTGAGACTCCTAGTGTTACTTTACCACCAAAGTTCAAGGCACCAGATTATGATAAATATGATGGAACTGGGTGCCCAAGGAACCATGTCAGATGGTTTATTACGCTCTCTCAGCAACATGGGCTGAGTCGTGAACAAATGGCCCAGCTATTTCCCATGTCTCTCATAGGGATAGCTAAAAAGTGGTTTCTGAGACTGAAGCCCGAGGAAACCAGAACTTTGGACGATATATCGAACCTGTTTGTTGAACAGTTTTCAATGCAGGAGGGGATTGAAATAACAAAGAGAGACTTGAAATAGCTAAAGCAAGGTCCTCAAGAAACTTTCACGTTGTTTATCAGGTGCTGGTCTGCACAGTTGAGTCAGAGGATGCCAGAAGAAGATCAAATCAAATTAGTGATCAAAAGTCTGTCCCCACAGTACTTCCATTTCATAGCACCACAGCATTATCCGAGTTTTGATCACTTAATAAAAACTGGCACCCAGACAGACGACGCTATAGCTAAGGGCCTTAGAGCAAAGACATTGTCTGATGTACGAGAAGGCAAGAGGGCTATGGCCCCACCTAAAGAGGTCCATGCAGTGAATTATTTTAAGCCAGCTTTTAGACGAGAGGTCAAGGCTGTTGCTGAGGTGGCCAGATCAGCAAGGAAAAATGTTTTTAGGCAATTCGATCCACTCCCTTACCCTTTACCCATGATATTGAAAAAGCTGCTAAGGGATAAAAAGATTAAACTTCCGGATATCAAACCTATGCCAAATCCATTACCACCATACTGGAGGCTAGATCAATATTGTGAATATCACAGGAATTCAGGTCATCTGACTGAAAAGTGTCTCACCTTGAAGTATGAAATTCAAAATATGATTGATAAGGATAAACTCACAGTTAAAGGACCAAACGTTACTCACAACCCTCTTCCAAACCATCGAGCTATTCCCCCTCCCCTTCCTGCTACTAATGCCATCTTTGTAGATGAGCCCATCCATGATCCCTCTACTCTTATATGTGCTATCATGTCAGATAAAACATATGTTTTGGAATTTGACGAGGAAGAACTTGAGGATGTGAAAGGGAAGCAGCCGTATATATTGTCATTTAGCGACATTGAGATTGCTGAGTCCTCTTCATCTCAGTCGTATATCCCTCATTATGACGATATAGGGAAGGAGGGGAAAACTCTATATGTTTTGGGGATGGATGACTTCCAAGAAGAAAATGTCAGTGGAATTCCTTACATTTTAAGTATGGATGATGATGAGTTGTTGCTGCTAGATGATCAGTGTGACGAGATGCGTCACATGACCAGGGGAGGACGAGTCTTTAAACCTCCTAAGTTGAGCGCTGACAATCCAGCTGAGATTGCAAGGGTTGCTGATGGCCAGAGGTAGAATAAAGTTGTGATAGATGAAGAAGATGATAATCTTCTGAGATAGCTGAAGAAGACCCAAGCGAATATTTCTATTTGGGGTCTCTTGATGTCGTCTTCAAAGCACCGGAAAGTGATGCTGAAAGAGCTAAACTCCGCTCAGGTGTCTGTTGAGATAACTCCTGATGAGCTTGTCGGTATAGTTTCGATGGCTAGAGCAGCGAAACCTCTATCATTTACAGACAGTGATTTGCCACCAGAGGGGAGAGACCATGCGAAACCGCTCCTCCGGATTACTGTCATTTGTAACAAGAAGAAGGTGCCCGAAGTCCTTATTGATAATGGGTCTGCATTGAATGTATGCCCACTCAGTACAACAACTACTCTTGGTTTCGGACCTGAGAACTTTGTCCCTTCTGACCAAGGTATTCTGGCTTATGACGGGACCAGGAGAGATGTGATCGGAACTCTAGTTACAGAGGTATAGATAAGAGAAGAATTTGATATCGAATTCCAAGTGCTAGATATTAAAGCCTCCTTTTTGTTGCTCTTGGGGCGTCCCTGGTTACATAAAGTCGGAGTTGTCCCATCCACCTTGCATCAGAAATTGAAATTCATTTTGAACAATAAGGTGATCACTATTAAGGGAGACCCAAATTTTGAAGTGAGTCAGATTTCTCAAGAATCTATTATGGGAAAGGCAGGAGATATTAGTTTGACTGGTTTCTCCTTGGAAGCAGCAACCATAACTGTTAAAGAAGCAATGAACGAATAAATCTTCTTCCTGAGCAGTACAAACCCGAATGTAGTGAAGATGATACGTCTACAGGGTTATATCCCAGGTGCAGGACTTGGCAGAAACCATCAGGGTTTAACCGAATGGCCGTTTGTTCACACCTTTAAGGGTTTGTTTGGGCTTGGGTACAAGCCAACTAAAGCAGAGGTGAAAGAGATGAAGCGATACATATTGAAATGGGCAGAGTGTCGCCGTAGAGGTTTGGACTTGCCGATGAGACTATTTGTCTGACTATGAATGGGAGATTCCGCAAAGAAGGATTTGATATCCTATTCTATGGCTTTGCTGAGACATGGAAAGATGAATCGACCGGACAGTGGCTATCAGGCTTTGAGATTTTCTTTGACTTAGAGCTTGATGATGAATTAATGAGTCTGCAGGGCACAAGAGCTGAAATAGAGGCTAAAATAGACTGGGCAAATGCAATGGAGTCTGACAAATTGAGTTCCCTTTTTCATGAGAGGTCACAGACTGTGGCCGTGATCAGCAAGAGCCCGCTTGTACTGAACCCCACTCACCTTATCACCTCGGCTAAAGGACCTTTGACTAAGTGGACCTCTCAGGTCCTACCTCAGGTTACTTTTCAGTCCTGTCATTTTTCCTCAAAAGAGTCAGCTGTTCATAGGTATGTGTCAGTCTCTGAGTCTAATTCAGAGTCTTTCCTTTCTAATGATTCTTTTAATGCAGGTACCGTAGAGGTCAAGTCTATTTCTGAAGCCGGTGATGGGTCCACTTCTCCTAGCGAGGTCGAGTTGGAGGCTGTTTGTGCTGATGGGCCTGATGTTTCTTCTTTGCATCTGTTTGAGTCAGTTGGCACTGAGGTCAATTTGTCAATCGAGTCTGTAAATACGAGTCATGAGTCCATTGTAAAGCCTGATGTGGGCTATTCATCATTTGATGTATTCAATTTTACTTTCAATGAAATAAAAGGCTCTTCTTCTATGTACATTCCTGTTTCTATTTCTCTTACTGAATCTGCTTTAAAATCTGATAATATTGATAATAACAATCAAGATTCCCCCTCTGATGAGGATGCCGATGAAACTCCCCCTGAAATCAAACATATGATTTAACAGGAGGAGAGTCCCCGAGCAAAACACTCGCAGAGGAAATTGAAACTGTGAATATTGGTGATGAAACCTTAATTCGGGAAATAAGGATTGGCAAAACTTTATCTCCTGAGGAACGCAAGGAATTAATCACTCTACTTAAAGAGTTCAAGGAGGTTTTTGCTTGGTCTTATGATGACATGCCGGGATTAAGTGAGGAGATTGTTCAGCACAAATTACCCTGAATCCTTGGCATTAATCCAAAGAAGCCAAAAACTTCGAAAACTCAAAACTGAATGGGAGTTGAAAGTTTATGAAGAAGTCAAGAAACTTCTAGAGGTGAAATTCATCCAAGTAGTCGAATACCCTGAATGGCTCGCTAATGTAGTACCGGTGCCTAAGAAGGATGGGAAGGTTCGAATGTGTGTCGATTTTCGGGACCTGAACAAGGCAAGTCCAAAAGACGATTTTTCATTGCCGAACATTGATCTCCTAGTGGATAATACGGCTGGACATGCACTCTTATCCTTTATCGATGGATTCTCCGGATATAATCAGATTAAGATGGCACCTGAAGACATGATAAAGACAACATTCATTGCTCAGTGGGGTACATATTGCTACAGAGTAATGCCATTTGGGGTAAAGAATGCTGGTACTACATTTCAGAGAGCAGCAACTACTCTTCTTCATGATATGATTCACAAAGAAGTCGAAGTCTATGTAGATGACATGATCATTAAAGCAAAGACTAGACCAGAGCATACAGTTGCCTTGAGGAAATTCTTTGAGAGAATTAGTGTAAGCCCAATAGTTCCCACCTTGGCATTCCCATCTTCTTTTGATGATTCCAATACACAAGTGATTTTATATCACTAATGTGTTTGAATGTCTAAGTTGTAGATCATGATTATGTTAAGATAAGATTGCTTGGATTGAGGCCAAGAAGCACTCATTTGACCACATTCGGAAGGCCAAAGTCGTCAAAAATCCAAGACTCTAGAAGACTTGAAGCATTGCAAGTGAAGACCATTTTAAGTCTTTTTTAGTTTGTATTGATCCAATCCTAGCTTAAGTTTAAGAGGCATAAATAAGTATCCACACACCCTAAATGCTTAAGTGGTTGTCCTTGTGGTGTTCCAACAATTTGGAACCCTCATAACAATCCCACTTGGTGAAGATTTGGAAGCCCAAAAACAAATAAGAAACAAGAATTGAAAATCTGCTGGAAATAGGCTTCTCGGAACTCCGAGAGAATTCTTAGAGCTCGGAGCTCGGAACTCCGAGAAATTCCTCCGAGCTCCGAGATTTGGTCCAGTAACATTTTCTTATCTTGTTTTTCATTTCCCGGAACTTCGAGAGAACTCCGAGAATTTCTCAGAGCTCCGAGAAAATCTCTTGGAACTCCAAGACCACTATGTTGGGAACAAAATTATAGTCGTTGGGGTTTTTGCCAGAATTACCACTATGCCCCTCAAACGGTCATATTTGAGTTTTCTATATATATGTGGGTTCTAAACTTCCAAACTTTCAATCCTAACACTCAAAAACTCTATTTGAACATCCTAAGAGTGAATCAAGCTTGTTTATGCTTCTCATCCTCTAGAATTAGGATTTGGATCATTAGGCTCAAATTTGTGCATCTTCTACAAACCTTGTAAACCCTTGTGAGGGATTTTTTGTTCTTTCTTTCTTATTCAAACGATTGTATTCGGGCAAGTGTTCGGGGAAGCGAAGCCCACTCTCCGTGGTGAGGATTGCCACCAAGGTTAAAGGCAATTGGAATTGTAATTGGCACCGATCTTCGCCGTAAGTTAAGAAGATCAACATAGTGAAGCCATCAACGGGTTTGGTTGGTGGAGTGGAGTAGGCCTCACGTTTTGAGGACCGAACCACTTTAAATCTCGGGTGCACTCTCTCTTATCTCTTGCTTTACATTTGCATTGCACTTAGGATTTAACTTGTATGCTTAACTGCCTTTTTGATCTCCTAAATCTTCAAAATTGTGTTAGAGTTTTCAACAGCTTAAAACTTGTTAGAAACCTCATTTTTCCTCCTCATTAGTTGCCATTAGAATAGTACTCGGGCCTACCCTTGGAATTTCAATTAGAAAATATCAGCTTCGCCTGAATCCAAACAAGTGTGTATTCAGAGTTACATTAGAAAAACTCCTTGGATTTATGGTCAGTGAAAGAGGAATTGAGGTGGATCCTCAAAAGATCAAGGCAATCCAGGAAATGGAACCGCCTAAAACAGAAAAGCAGATCAGAGGTTTCCTTTGGAAAGTTCAATACTTGAGAAGGTTCATATCTCATTTAACTATGACATGTGAACCAATTTTTAAGCTTTTAAAGAAGAATTCCTCGAAGAAATGGAATGAGGAGTGTCAGGAAGCTTTTGAAAAAGTTAAACAGTGTTTATCTTTGCCTCCTGTTTTATCTCTTGTTGTTCCAAGCGAACCATTGTTGTTGTACTTGTCCATCACAGACACAGCAATGGGTTGTCTGCTTGCTCAGAAAGATTCAGAATCTAAGCGGGAAAGGCCCATCTATCTGCTTGCTCAGAAAGATTCAGAATCTAAGCGGGAAAGGCCCATCTATTACATCAGTAAGAAGATGCTAGAATATGAGTTAAAGTACACTGTTTTGGAAAAGACTTGTCTAGCATTAGTTTGGGCTACCCAAAGGCTTAGACATTATCTGTTATCGAAGAAGGTTCTTTTACTTTCACGGATGGATCCGTTGAAGTACTTGTTTGAGAAGCCCGCCCTTACTGGAAGAACCGCAAGGTGATTGTTATTGTTATCTGAGTTTGACATCACTTATGTCACTCAGAAGTCCATCAAAGGACGGGTTATAGCAGAGCAATTAGCTGATTCTCCTACAGAGGAGAATGTTTTTCTGAAAGCTGAATTTCCTGATGAAGAGATCATGGATATTGAAGAAGAAACTCCAAGTACCAAGTGGTTGATGTATTTTGACGGAGCAGTCAATAACCAGGGTCAAGGAGTAGGTGCAGTCTTGATATCTCCAAAGAAAGAGTATATCCCTATATCCATCAAGTTGCAATTTGAGTGAACGAACAACATGGCA
Source organism: Tasmannia lanceolata (assembly GCF_043159265.1). Lineage (NCBI taxonomy): Eukaryota > Viridiplantae > Streptophyta > Magnoliopsida > Canellales > Winteraceae > Tasmannia > Tasmannia lanceolata. The sequence continues at coordinate 25,202,306 of NW_027518684.1, read as the reverse complement.
GAATATGAAGCTTGTATAGTAGGACTTGAGGCAGCTTTAGCTCTTCAAGTTTAAGACATAGATGTGTTTGGGGACTCAATGCTCATTATTTATCAGATCAATGGGCAATGGAAAACTCGAGAGGATAAATTGATTCCTTATAATACATATTTGGAATCTCTGGTTAAAAAATTTAAGAATATCACTTTTACTCACCTGTCAAGAACCAGGAACCATTTTGCTGATGCTTTGGATACTTTTGCTTCAATGCTAGACATCTCTGCAACTATGGAAGTCCAACCCTTAGCTGTGAGATTGCAGTGGGCTCCTACACATGTGAATGCGATTGAAATATCAGCCAGGTGTCCAGATGGTAAGCCATGGTATACGGACATAAAGAACCTCATTTCTGGTAAAGGACATCCTTCTGAAGTTTCAAATAAAGAGAGGAAGACTCTTCAGAGATTAGCTGCCAACTTCATCATCTGTGGTGAAGAGTTGTACAGACGATCTTTTGATGGGATACAACTCCTATGTGTTGATGAGGACAAAGCCGCAGAGCTTATTGAGCAGACTCATGAGGGAGTCAGTCGCCCTCATATGAATGGAAAAATGTTATCCAGAAAGATTTTGAGACTTGGTTTTTATTGGCCCACAATGGAAGCAGATTGCTTTACCTTTGTGAAAAAATGTCACAAATACCAAGTCTATGCGAATCTCACTCATATTCCTCCTTCGGAGTTGCACTCTTTGTCTTCGCCATGGCCATTCTTAGTGTGGGGAATGGACATCATTGGGAAGATTTATCCAAGATCCTCGAGTAGTCATGAGTACATTTTGGTAGCTATCGATTATTTTACAAAGTGGATCGAGGCTGCATCTTATGCTTTCATAACTTCGAACACAGTTGCGAAGTTTATCTGTGCAAACATTATTTGCAGATACGGAGTACCTCATGAGCTGATTTCTGATAACGGATCACATTTTAAGAAAGTGGTAGTACACCTATGTGAAGAATTTAAGATGAAGCATCATAAGTCTTCTTCCTACAGATCGCAGACAAATGGTGCTGTAGAAGCAGCGAACAAGAATATCAAAGTCATTATCAGTAAGATGACTGAGACTTATAAAGACTGGTCGAACAAACTTCCATATGCTTTGCGGGCTTATCGGACATCGATCAGGTCTTCGACAGGTGTGACTCCGTATTCTTTGGTGTATGGAATGGAAGCGGTTTTGCCAGTTGAGCTGAGAATTCCCTATTTGAGAGTGATGATAGAGGCTGATTTACCAGAGTCTGAGTGGGCAAAAGCCAGACATAATGAGCTGCAAATGATAGATGAAAAGAGGCTGAGAGACTTATACCACATTCAAGGATATTAAAGGCGGATTGAGAGAGCTTTCAATAAGAAAGTTCGTGTCCGAGACCTGAAGGCTGGAGATCTTGTTTTGAAGTCCATTAGGGCACCTATATTTGATCCGAGAGGTAAATTCAGGCCAAACTAGTCTGGTCCTTACATCGTCGATGAAGTCCTGCTTGGGAAAGCCGTAAGACTCCTCGATAAAAATGGAGAAAAATTAAATGAACCTACAAACCTGGATCAGTTAAAGAAATATTATGCCTGATACACCAGGTGGCCATCTTTGATCGATTTGAGCTTTCAGACAACAACCTATATGTTTAAAACCATTTGCAAACTCTTTGGGCCAATAAAAAATACTTCCTTTCTTTGACAAACTCACACCAGGGGCATCTTTTATAATTTGCGTCATAAAAGATATTGAACCTGAACTACGTTATGACCTGATCCCTTTTTAGGGTACGTAAGCAGCCTGATCAATTCAGGTTCGGTCGCAACCTTCACAACCATCTAAAAAAAAGCAACAAATAACCCCAAAAATCCTTGAAGTTCCAATGGGTGAACTACGCAGACCTGATTCCCATTTTCTTTAGGGATACGTAGGCAGTCTGGAGGGTCTAGATGCGGTTTAAATACATTCAAACACACCAAAGTTTAAGCTATTTGAACCCAAGCCTACCTGAAAGTCCTTCTGGTGTATTTTAGGCCCAAGTTTGTAGAGAAACAGAAAGAAAGAAAAATGATGGAGTCTTAGACTTGCTAGACTGAAAAGCTGCAAGGGTGGTCTAGGCAAAAGTTAGGGTCATTCACATGCTAAGTTGACAACCCGAAAGGGTGACCTAGGCAAAAATTACGGTGCTGAGCCTGCTGGATGGAAAATCTGCAAGGGCAGACAGTCCAGGCAAAAATTAAGGCATATGGTCCGCCAAATCGAAAACCTAGAAAGGCGATTTAGTCATGGTAGTGACTTCATGCAGAAATGACAGAGTTTCAAAGAGTCAGCTAGACTTTTATTTTTCTTTGGCATCACTCCAGTGTCTGAGTAAGCGCCAGTAGAGCTTCCTTTGGTACTCTTTGGGTTAAGGAGGTTGAAACTAAGCAATCTGAAGGGATAATAACCGTGACTGAAATACCGAAAAGAAGAATGAAACGCCTTTAAACGCGGTATTCAATAGATTCTAAGAGTGGTTGGCTTTTACCATTTTAAAGCATTTATCAGTCTAAGAAGCAGATTCAATCTCTTTTAGTTTAAAAATCATGTGTTTGTCAGAGTCCTCGTTTGTTACTTGTCAAAGTGTTTCCTTTATCGAGTCGAGTTCAAGTTTTGAGGTCTTGTTAGTCAAAGTTCTCCCAAAGCTGGGGTGATGAGTAAAAAAGAAAGAAAAAAGCTCAAAGAAGCATAAAATTCGTGGCTCCTGTGGATAATGTGAAACCGAGCAGAGTTCATAAAGTGACAGACTCTTAGACTCCTTTGTAGTCTCAGCAGATGGCAGAGATGAAGAGAATTTTGAGCAGAACTATGTTCTTGTACTTGTGAAAATTTTGTAAACCCAAGTGTACATCAATGAAAGCCTTTAGCCTGTTTTTCTTGTGTTGCTCTACAATGAATCTTGTTATAGAAGTAATCATACTAGGGGCATCTTTTATGACTTACGTCATAAAAGATGTCAATCAAATGATGATATTTGAGATGGATATTTTTACCAAATAGAGACTAGAGAAGTTTGAACATGCACTTTTGAGTTGAACTTTTCAGTCAAGTTGTTCTCTTTTGGAGTCAAGTCTTTTGGAAATTCTTTATCCCAACGTGTGGGACCTGATCCCACGAGAGGGGTGGGGCGCGAGCCGCCACGCTCCCTCTTGGTCTCTCGTACCCACGCGATTGGCGTGTGCATTTTTATTATTGATTTTAATTCATCTTTTATGTGGACTTGGGATCACTGAAGCAATCCGAATTCCACACAAAAGAGACTGACAGAGTCGCCACCTAGATGTGAGATCTAGGACCCATAGTTAACCAGAAATCTAGACTCGCTACCTGGTTACAAGAATGGAAGGTATGGGGATTTATCCACCACATGCACCATTCCTGCCCGATAATCGGTCTTCGATTCCAAAAGCTAACTCCTTTGAATTCATTTTAAATGGCTCATTCAACTCTACGTTAATGTGCGAACTAAGTGACATGCATCCTATGATCTAATTTCAATGTGAATCCTAAATGTGTATCTTGATTTATTAATTTGTCTGGATTCAATCTAAGTGAAAGTTCTCCTAGAATTCTAATTTCATGGAAAATCCTAAGTGATTTGATTAAGCATTTATAAGAAAATTAATATACAAAACACCACAATTTGTTGTGGTGCCGACTCGCGGTTGGTATGCCATCAGACATCCAAGCTGCCTACGTACCCAAGCCTCACTGGGATCAGAGTCGACGTAGTTCGGTGCACCTAAGCTAAGCTACTTATGCCTAACTCAACTTAGACACCGACCTAGACGGGATTGACTGTTTCAACAGTTTTAAGAGAAGTTATTTAATTCAAGTTGGGGGTTTTATTATCCTAGGATTTCATCTAAGATGCTATATGATTCTTATCTAAATGCAAGTTGTTCCTTAGACTAATGCAGGTTAGCCTACATCCTAGTTTACTAGGCTTGTCCTAGGGAAAGATTGGGTGACTAGTGTAACTAGACCTATGGCACGGTTGCTATCCATAGCAAGCGTCCGTGATGAGGCTGGACTCCTAACTCTAGGACTCCCTAAAACCTAAGACTCCCTAAAACTTAGGACACGACACGACACGACACCAGTGTTCCTAAATTGGGCTCTAATGGTTCTTATATCGGAAACCATAATCCAATGGTTCCGGAAGACTCGAGACAAATCGATTTAAGCTCTTGAAGTTAGTTAATTTCAGATTTCAAGGATTTTCAGTTCTTGGACATTAAAGGATTACCAATGGCTCTAGGGTTTACCAATTTCGGCCCAGAATAGCATCCAAGGAAGGGAATCGTGCGCTCTTTCCTTGCGCAATTTAATACTTAGGTTATAGCACCTTATTGCCTGGCATATCTCAGGATTTCCGTGGACAGTAACCTCGGAGCCAACAACGTGCTATAGCTTAAATATTCAAATTGTCAAAGATCGAGTGCAATAGGGATACGATTATGGATGCACTGGCCATTTTTCCAGGGAAATCTAAAGATCCTAAGATTGCTGTTTCAATGGATTAAGGAGTTAATATGTGACAGAGATTTAAGGTTCTTTAGAGATTTTCAGATGATTTTTAATTAATTTCGGATTTTCAATGAATTTTATCAATTTTAAACCATATGAGTGATTTTACAAGGGAAACCGTTGCAAATGAATTCGAAATGAGTTGAAACTTCTACAGCAGAAAGATATGATGAGATGTAGCTTATTGAGAGATTTTTACAGATTTTTACATTAAGCTCATATTTAATTTTGATTTAACAATTAATTGACCAGATTGAAAAAATAACACAGAAACTACTAGAAATAGAAATCTAAATTCAGTGAAATTTCTACAGAAATAAGATATGAGTAAATATAGCATGCGGTGAGATTTTCATGAATATTTGAAACTATTTACTATCAGTTTCGGATTTTTCAATTTTCAGCCCAGATTATGAATTAACACTACATCCCATATGAAATAAGATCTAAATCACTTGAAAATTTTAAAACCACTAGAAATATAAAATGTAAGAATACTGTAAAAATTTTGAGAATTTTATCCGTGATCTGATGTCAGTAAAAATTCTCCCAAAATCTGATAAGTTTCAAAGAAAGTATAAAATGATATACCAAACCAATTCCAAAAATTCCCAAATATTCATGGTAGAATGTATCAGCATTATATTATTTTCTTACGAAATTTCATTAATTTTGGAATTCATTTAGTATATATTTTATTTTTCTTCATTGAAAAGATATTTTTGAAGAGTTTTCTATTTTTTAAACACGATTTTCGAGAAAATTACGATTCCGGAAAACGTCCTCCGACCTTGTTCTGATGTGATGAACGCAAGAAAAATTTAAAATTCCAAAAAATAGATCATCCTGAGATGGCTATTTTTTCGAATTTCGTAATTACTCAGCCAATATTTAAAATAAAATGCCACTCTTCACTCAAATTCTAAAAAACCGTTGATTCAATGTCCGATCCGATCCGATAGTTATTTTACTCTATTCAAGTAGAACATCGTATTAAATTTTGGGACGAAACGGATTTGAAATCCTCATGCAGATCATGATTTTTAGCATATACATTTAATATTCAATTAAATTCAATTAAAGGCTAAAAATCATGCAGAATTCATAATAAATGCCAAATAATTCGGGAATAATCCGAGAATGGGGTACCAACCTGTGATAGAGTTCCCCGCCGAATCCGAGGACCAAAAATTCTGAAAAATCCCGCCGACGAGCAATCCGCTCCGCGTTCTTCCTTTCTTTCCTTCTTTGTTTCTTTTATTTTGCTCTCTTCAGTGATGATTCGATCCGAAGCTGAGAGCATGAGAGTCCGAAAACGTCCTTTCGATGATTACACCAAACTTTAATGGAAAATAACCGCCCCTAAGATCTTGATCCACAAAGAATTAATCCACCCAAGTTTGGTTCCTAAGAATTAGACCACGAAGTTTCGGATCCAAGGATTGCATCACAAAGGTTTGGCAACCAAGTTGATTCGATTCCAAGAATCACACGATTTTGTACATAGGGATGAGAGAGTGTGTAAGCTTATGATGAAAGGGCTGCCGATATCAAATCAATAAGATGGCTGCCAATATGCAATTGATCGAAGAGCTGCAAATATCAAAGGGATGAGAGGAAAGGGAGAGTTGCATCCCTTTTGCAAAGCACAGGTGTTAAGCTTTTATCAATGAAATAGAGAGGGTCAAGATGAGAGAGATGGAACAGGGGTATACACGATCTTGAGTAGAGAGACCGGCTGCTGTTGGAGGAGATGGGTATAGGTATAGCATGGATGCATGAGATGATGGGGTGTCAGGATCATGAGAAGGAGAGTGAGGAAGAGTAACTGAGAGAGAGAGAGAGAGAGAGAGAACAAAAAAAACAGAGTATTACGATACTCTGTTTTTTTCACGCTATTTTTTTTTTGTTTTTTTTATATGAGTGCTGTTGATGAAGGGATGGCAGATGAGAAAAAAATGAAGGGGGTGAGAAACCGAGAGAAAACAGAGTGAGAGGTTGAGGGAAGCTGCGTGAGATGAGAAGGGAGTTGAGAGAGCCTCTGTTTTTTTTTCTTTTCTTCGGAGCAACTGCCGTCTAGTTTTTTTTCTTTTTTTTTCTTTTTAAAAGAACATGCTTGCTGTTGGAGAGGGGAGGCAGAGACAGATGAGAGATGATGAGAGATGAGAGGGATGACTTTGAGAGATAAAGGGAGATCGGAGAAAAACCGAGAGAGTTCTGTTGAGAGATCAAGAGAGATATATGAGCTTCAGAGCTTATTCAGAGAAAAACGTGAAAGCTTTTTTTTCTTTTTCCTTTTTTCCTTCCTCCCCCTTTTGCTTCCGTTCCAATTATCATCTTCATAGAATTCTTCCTGCTTTGGATTTTATTCTCTTTCCTTTTCCAAAAAATTAACATGGTATATTCCCATCCATTGGCCATAATTTCCATAAGCAATTTATGGTGACCCATTTCTTCCTCTAGAAAATATCGTGATTTATTTTGGTGGGATTTCTTAAACCACTCTCTTTCCCTTTTGAAATCTCTTTCCACTTAAATCTCTTTTTCTAAATTGGTAATGGAGTAAGGGACTAACAATGGAACCGAACACACCTCAACGTGTCACATAGCACGAGAGGGTGATTTTCCCATTTCAAAGATAGAAGTTAAAAATCAAATAAGTTGTTTGTTCGGTTCCACTGTGGGTTCATTACTTGGTTATCTTATGACTATTTATTTCTTTCCCAAAAGGCCCTCACTATCAAATGAGAAAGAAAAAAAACAAGATGAGTTTGCATATTAATATTTCTTGTGGGACTTATATGGGATTGCCAAAAACAAAATAGTTCAATTTGCTCCAACTGAAAGAAGGCCAATTTGAGGAGAGAGAAGACTAGTCCCTAAATCTCAAAACGTGAAATCCAATGGGGCTAATAAATTGCTGCAGCATTTCGTTGGGTGATCAAGACCATCCCATTGGCTGATCCGAGCCATGCAAATGCCGAGATAAATTATGCTTAGAAAGTCATTTCCATGGGCTGATCCGAGACAACAAATGCCGAGATAGATGTGAATTGGTTGCGCCCCCTAACTCATTTCCTTATAATAATCAAGAACTTCTCATTAATGGACCACAAAGCAAATTGGCCGTGCCCTCTTAAACCTTTTCCATCAGTTGATCCAAACCGGGCTGCAATGTGAATTAGGTGCGCCTCCTCCAACACCACCTTGAACTGATCCAAACCGCCCAATTGATGGGTCACAATATAAATTAGGCTACACCTACAAATCATCTTGATGGGATGATCCTAGCTGTCCATTGGCCGAAATACACTATGCCCGTTATGAAAACAACGCAGTACACACTTGCTTGATCCAAATCTAATCGAAATGTTCAATGTGAGGCCACCTAGTGGGTCCAAATTCTCTCTTGTTTTGATTCTTGTGAATAACCCTTCTCAACACTTAGCAAGACAACGCAAAACATGGCGGAAATGATTGAAAAGATCGAGAAAGCATAATGGACGGACAAGGGAATGGGAAGCACTGAAAAAAGACTGATAACACGAACACTAACTTCTTTGTTGATTACAGCAGAGCAAAATGGGGGTGTCTACAGATGCCCCTCTTTGGTAGAGATGACGTAGTCGTCGAATACCAAAGCAAAAATGACAGAACCATTTTGCGTAGTTTCAATCGAGAAAGGACTCTCTACAAAACGGAACCTAGACGCAAACATTTACTACCTGATGTAAGACCCTAAACGAAGTCCTAGAATTGGAATGCAATAAAAAAAATCCCGCTGCGGTGCCGCTCACAAACGGGCAACGAGAGAATGAGATATCATTTTCGAATGGATATTCGGAGGGAAAATGAGACATCATATTTATATGATGCTTCAAGGAGAATACGAGACCATAGTTGTATGGACTCGAAGAGAATGAAATACCATATTTATACGGATTCCAAGGAAATGAGATATCACATTTGTGTGATGCTCAAAGAGAATAAGAGACCATAGTTGTATGGACTCGAAGAGAATGAAATACCGTATTTGTACGGATTCCAAGGAAATGAGACATCATAGTTGTATGATGTTCAAAGGGGATAAGAGACCATAGTTGTATGGACTCGAAGAGAATGAAATACCGTATTTGTACGGATTCCAAGGAAATGAGACATCATAGTTGTATGATGTTCAAAGGGGATAAGAGACCATAGTTGTATGGACTCGAAGAGAATGAAATACCGTATTTGTACGGATTCCAAGGAAATGAGACATCATAGTTGTATGATGTTCAAAGGGGATAAGAGACCATAGTTGTATAGACTCGAAGAGAATGAAATACCGTATTTGTACGGATTCCAAGGAAATGAGACATCATAGTTGTATGATGTTCAAAGAGGATAAGAGACCATAGTTGTATGGACTCGAAGAGAATGAAATACCGTATTTGTACGGATTCCAAGGAAATGAGACATCATAGTTGTATGATGTTCAAAGGGGATAAGAGACCATAGTTGTATGGACTCGAAGAAAAGAGGCACCGTTCTCGAACGGGCTCAAGGAGAAGACGAGACCATTCACAAATGGACTCGAGAAATGAGGCACCGTTCACAAACGGGCTCGAAGAATTTAGAGATTTTTCATGAACTTGAATTTGACGTAGGATTGGATTTTTTTTGAATCGGGGATTGGATTTGATGAATTTTTTATTTTATTTTTGGGAAATGAGGCACCGTCCACAAACGAGCTCGAGGAGAAGACGAGACCATTCACAAATGGCCTCGAGGAAAGAGGCACCGTTCACAAACGGGCTCGAAGAATTTAGAGATTTTTCATGAATTTGAATTTGACGTAGAATTAGATTTGATGAATCGGGGATTGGATTTGATGGGGAAGACGAGACCATTCACAAATGGCCTCGAGAAAAGAGGCACCGTTCACGAACGGGCTCGAAGAATTTAGAGATTTTTCATTAACTTGAATTTGACGTAGGATTGGATTTTTTGAATTAAGGATTTTGATTTGATGAATTTTTAATTTTTTGAACTCAATGAAATCGGGGATATTATGGATCGTGCCCGACAAAGATGTTGAAAACTACGATTTTGACGAATGATGAAACGGCAAACCTGAGGAACGAAGAACCATTACTAACAAGAATGGATTAGGGACACTTTTATGAAACTTCAACAAGATCTTTTTCAAAGAGACTGCTGGTCTTGTCTTCTGGGGATTTTGATAACTGCAACCTTGAACAAGATACTTGAAATTGGTAATTTAGAACAAAGGCTCTCTTGGATACTAACATGGAAAAGCGGGATCCGCTTCTTGACAGGTGTTTAGATAGACATCTCTTGACCATGATAGTATTTAACTAACTGGAAAGAGATTCTGAATTTTAATGGTTCATCTCTTTGAGAAATTGGCTCAACCACCATTGCATCTGGGGCTCTTCCAAGCTTAAGGTGCCTTCCTGGGGTATGATTTTTTTTTTACGGAAGCTGGACTTTCTGATGTTTCTACTTCTGAATTCTTCCGAGCTGATCTTCTTTGAAATGAAGCTGTTTGACTAGATTATCGAGCTCTTTCATACGATCGCAGGGAGCTGCCGAGGCCGGGCCTCCTTTATCAAGACAGTTGCATCATTTGGACATAAGAACGACGATTGACTCTTTCTAAAGAGAAAACTTAGATAAAATGCACTACTCAAAGGATTGAGCACCTCTGAAGGAGTGAACATAGAATGACAAAGATTGACTAACTATACTGACAGACACAGTAATGCTTCTGACTTAGTTAACGTTTTATTTGGTAAGTCTATCCTTTCGAGGAAATTTTTTTTTCAATTGGTAAACACTGGACTTCTTCCTTAAAACAGTAATGCCTCAAAGATTAAATTACGACCCCTAAGATTGTTTAGCTTCAATGCCCCCAGTTTTGAGGATGTCACTTGAATTTGCTTGAACTTCAGTTGATCTTCAGTCTTGATACCGGCTGTAGCCTTCTTATAATGGTTCTCTTACCGTGACCAAGTCACCTCTTCGGGGTTTTTAACTTGGCGGACCGTGCTAGCCTTAACTTTTGCCTGAACCGCCTTTCTAGGTTTTCGATCCAGCAGGCTATCCCCTTAGCTTTTGCCTAAGTCGCCCTTTCGGGTTTTCAACTTAGCAGGGGAATGATCTTAAATTTTGCCTAGACCGCCCTTTCAAGTTTTCAGTCTAGCAGATCTTCAAACTCCATTTTTTTTTTCATCATTTTTTTTATTACTTATTGTGTCTCGGGACCTAGATCATTAGTTCTGAACACCAGAAGGAATTTATAGGTAGGATAGGGCTTTTCAAAGAAGGGCTTAAGGCTCAACAAAGATTTCGACCGAACCTGTTAACAGGTTGCCTACATATCCCAAGATAGGAATCAGGTCGTGTGTAGTTCAGGGCGAATGCCCCTAGTTTGAAGATAAGTTGTTTGAAGGTTAATTGATTTTTTATTTTTTTATTTTTATTTCTTTCTGGAATGATTGGCTTCTTTTCTTTTGGAACTTGTCCATCTCTTTTTTTTTTTTTTTTGGAACGATTGAATTTCTTTTCTCTTTTTTTTTTTTGAATCGACCGAACTCAGTTTAACCGAGTTGCCTACGTACCCCAGTGTAGGGATCAGGTCTCGCGTAGTTCGGGGCGAATGCCCCTAGTTTTGATGGGTTTTCAAGAAAATTTCATTCAGGCTCGAAGGGTTTGCAAACCGGTATTTTTTTTGACATTGGGTTCTGATTTTGGGATTTATTCGGCCAAAGGGGGCCTTCTGATGTTCAGATTGGGAATCGATCTAGGTTACTAGAGTCCCTCTGGTACTGATTATTTATTTATTTTTATTTCTTCTTTTTTTTTTCATGGAGTTTGACGGCATTTCCAGGTAAGAGATAATGGATCTTCTTCTTTCAAGATTCTACTATGTGCTTTCGACTTTCATAGAGCGAAACTTGTTCTTTTGACATCCTCCATCTATGGATTTGTAACTCTTGATATCTGATGATCACTTTTCCATGCTTGCTCTCGAACTTCTTATCTTGAATTTGTTCGCTTTATGTTATGAATTTGAGAACCAAGGTCATTGATTGGAAATATGAAAGTTGTTTCCACTCTATGCCCCTTGTACAGCATATGTCTCTCACTTTCTTCATTCTCTTGAGCTTTCGATCTATGTCTTGCCCCTGGTATCGGTTGTAGCTTTTCTGGACAATCTTCTTATTCTTGAAATAAGTTTATCAATTCTTCACACTCTTCAGAGGGTAATGTACTTTTCATCGGCATTCACTGAATCAAAGTTTCAGTGCCAGTGTTTACCACTTCAATTTCATCTTTGAAAGGCTGGGATTGGCGCTCCTCCTCTTGTTCAAGTAATTGCTGTGACTCAAGTGGAGTTTCGTCAATTTTGTCCTCATTTGAGGAGGGAGTCTTACTTTAAGATCAGAAGCATACATAAGAAACAGACACAAGTGAACTTTTGGAACTGAAATTTTATTTAAAGAAAAGTTATTACATCTGACGACCTATCCTGAACATTCTCAGGATTCACAACTCTACATAAAAGGAAAGCAACAGATAACTTGCCACGGACTAAGCATTGACCTTGAACCGTACGACCGGACTCAACAACTGTACTGACCATGATGACTGACTCAACATAAAATAGTAAGTGACTAAAACTTTAACTGCTGCAACTGTCTGGTTTCGGAGGCTCGACGAAGGCTGGTTCGTTCTGAATCATCATTATGGCTGATACTTTCAATTTTGGATTCTTCCTGTTCTACATGCAGCTAGACCTGAGCTTCTCAAACTTGGATGCGCCTAAGCCTTATCCGGCGATGGTGCGGCATGGTTCCACACAACATTTGGCATTTGCTGGAATGATAGCTTGCGCTCATCAATCAATTTTTGGATCACATGCCTCAAAGTTATACACCGATCGGTGGTGTGCCCTGATCCTTGGTGAAAGTCGCAGTGTTCATCTGCCTTCCACATCCTGGGGAGTGGATTGGGAGGATCCCTAATGCGAGGTAAATAGACATCACCTGAAGCCAACCCTTGTTGCAATATAACAGATGGTGGAAGCGGGAGGGGGGCGAATTGCCTACCTGGCTTTTGCTGAGGTATAGGTCTTGGTTGATCATATTCGACTACCATAGGCTCCTGTGACCAGTTAACTCCCTTTTCCTTTTCCCTAAACCCTTTCAGGATACCAGATCGTGGGGTAGGCAAATCAGTGAATTCTTTTTTAAGAGTTTCAGATGGTGACTCTTGGTCATATTCAAGAACTAAGGGCCCAACAGAATCTTGCTGGTGCTGGGAGACAGAGTTTCCGGTAACAACATCTTGGACTTTGGTATTTTTGCCAGCGAAATGTTCAGAACCTTGGGACTGACAATACCAGGTTTGCATTTGTTGCTTCATCTGATAAACTTCTTCTGTTAGCGCCGCCATTTGTCTAGAGAGGTTCACAATTAGTTCTTCCGAACCCATAACCATGGAGAGGCTCAGATTTTTGCCCTTAGAAACAACAATGGTTGGACCAAATTTCTCAGTAAGTTGATCTTTGACGAATTGATTTTCTTCCTTCAATTCCTTCATCTGTTGGACGAGCTGGGCTAGGATTTCTATGACATGAAAGAGTTGAAAATTTTCCATAGAATCTGCTATAGGTAGGAAAAAGTGGATAGAGAGACTTCCAAAGAAAATGGAAAATTAGCTTCTTCACTGGCCACGAATAGATTCAAACCCAAGAAGGTTTCCCGGATTTTCAGCAGTGAACAATCCTGACATAGAAACAATAAACACGAGATGTAAGCTTGACATTCAGGAAAATTTTCCTTTCTATGATTGACATGATAATTATGATACGACTAGATAAGGAATGGGAACTAAAGTGATGGTTCCTCAAAACAAATAAACACAACAATGATGACATGATAGCACACGGGGAATGCCCCTAGTTCAAGGATTATGAGAGTGAACTCTGAAGGACTTAGCAAAATAATCTTGAAAAATGTAGCCCCTAGAGGAGGAAGAGACTAAGGGTACAAGCAAGATTGGATCATCTGGACCAGGCATGATCAGATCATGAGATTGCAAATCGAAAGATTGTGAGATTCTGCTCCTGCTAGTTAGGGGATGGCATGAAGATACGATCGAATCGTATGACAGAAGAATGAAAGACGCACGATCAAGAGATTAGATGAGATAGCATAAGATTGCTTTCAACGGATAGATCATGAATGACTAATCCTATGAGATCTTTGGAAATGATGGGATTTATATCCTAACCCCAAAGGGAAAGTTTTTTAATCTTTGCACATTTTAGCAGTGTTACCTGAAGGCATCAACCCTAATCCTAATCTAGCGGAGTGGAGAGAGGATCTCGACTCATGACTTTGTTTGTGCATCTAAGGACCGATCGCAGCCATTGGAAGATGGACTACGGCCTAATCTAGACACAAATGGGTAGGATATCCTAAACTAGGCTCACACACGTGATGTACATGTGTTCGTATATTACATGCATGTGTGGGTTAATCTAGAGGTAAGGCCAAGAGTTCCCTTAGCGCGAATCCATGTTCGATATACTGTACCAGTGTCCGGCGTATCAGTACGTGAACAAGGGATCCGTTTACGCACCATAAGGTGCTAGGCTAAGGGTGGAATGCTTCTCTAGCACAGAGGCACCAGGTGATGAAATCCCAGTCAACCATGCTAGATAACACTCCGGGTTCCTAAAATAGGATGTGTGTGCATGTGAAATGCAAGGGTTTAGATGGAAGTGATATAAGTGTGTGCAATAAGTTTACGCAATCTATGATGCCTTCAGGTTTTGTTAGATTGAGTTTAAGTAAAATGTGATGAGAAAATAAAACAAGACAAACTAATCTAACAAGTATAGAGTTTTTATGAGCCAGTTAAATTAAATTCAAATGAATTATCTTTTGAAATTTTAATGAAGTTAGGTGGTCCCCAGCAGAGTCGCCAAACTGTGGGACCTGATCCCGCGAGAGGGGTGGGGCGCGAGCCGCCACGCTCCCTCTTGGTCTCTCGTACCCACGCGATTGGCGTGTGCATTTTTATTATTGATTTTAATTCATCTTTTATGTGGACTTGGGATCACTGAAGCAATCCGAATTCCACACAAAAGAGACTGACAGAGTCGCCACCTAGATGTGAGATCTAGGACCCATAGTTAACCAGAAATCTAGACTCGCTACCTGGTTACAAGAATGGAAGGTATGGGGATTTATCCACCACATGCCCCATTCCTGCCCGATAATCGGTCTTCGATTCCAAAAGCTAACTCCTTTGAATTCATTTTAAATGGCTCATTCAACTCTACGTTAATGTGCGAACTAAGTGACATGCATCCTATGATCTAATTTCAATGTGAATCCTAAATGTGTATCTTGATTTATTAATTTGTCTGGATTCAATCTAAGTGAAAGTTCTCCTAGAATTCTAATTTCATGGAAAATCCTAAGTGATTTGATTAAGCATTTATAAGAAAATTAATATACAAAACACCACAATTTGTTGTGGTGCCGACTCGCGGTTGGTATGCCATCAGACATCCAAGCTGCCTACGTACCCAAGCCTCACTGGGATCAGAGTCGACGTAGTTCGGTGCACCTAAGCTAAGCTACTTATGCCTAACTCAACTTAGACACCGACCTAGACGGGATTGACTGTTTCAACAGTTTTAAGAGAAGTTATTTAATTCAAGTTGGGGGTTTTATTATCCTAGGATTTCATCTAAGATGCTATATGATTCTTATCTAAATGCAAGTTGTTCCTTAGACTAATGCAGGTTAGCCTACATCCTAGTTTACTAGGCTTGTCCTAGGGAAAGATTGGGTGACTAGTGTAACTAGACCTATGGCACGGTTGCTATCCATAGCAAGCGTCCGTGATGAGGCTGGACTCCTAACTCTAGGACTCCCTAAAACCTAAGACTCCCTAAAACTTAGGACACGACACGACACGACACCAGTGTTCCTAAATTGGGCTCTAATGGTTCTTATATCGGAAACCATAATCCAATGGTTCCGGAAGACTCGAGACAAATCGATTTAAGCTCTTGAAGTTAGTTAATTTCAGATTTCAAGGATTTTCAGTTCTTGGACATTAAAGGATTACCAATGGCTCTAGGGTTTACCAATTTCGGCCCAGAATAGCATCCAAGGAAGGGAATCGTGCGCTCTTTCCTTGCACAATTTAATACTTAGGTTATAGCACCTTATTGCCTGGCATATCTCAGGATTTCCGTGGACAGTAACCTCGGAGCCAACAACGTGCTATAGCTTAAATATTCAAATTGTCAAAGATCGAGTGCAATAGGGATACGATTATGGATGCACTGGCCATTTTTCCAGGGAAATCTAAAGATCCTAAGATTGCTGTTTCAATGGATTAAGGAGTTAATATGTGACAGAGATTTAAGGTTCTTTAGAGATTTTCAGATGATTTTTAATTAATTTCGGATTTTCAATGAATTTTATCAATTTTAAACCATATGAGTGATTTTACAAGGGAAACCGTTGCAAATGAATTCGAAATGAGTTGAAACTTCTACAGCAGAAAGATATGATGAGATGTAGCTTATTGAGAGATTTTTACAGATTTTTACATTAAGCTCATATTTAATTTTGATTTAACAATTAATTGACCAGATTGAAAAAATAACACAAAAACTACTAGAAATAGAAATCTAAATTCAGTGAAATTTCTACAGAAATAAGATATGAGTAAATATAGCATGCGGTGAGATTTTCATGAATATTTGAAACTATTTACTATCAGTTTCGGATTTTTCAATTTTCAGCCCAGATTATGAATTAACACTACATCCCATATGAAATAAGATCTAAATCACTTGAAAATTTTAAAACCACTAGAAATATAAAATGTAAGAATACTGTAAAAATTTTGAGAATTTTATCCGTGATCTGATTTCAGTAAAAATTCTCCCAAAATCTGATAAGTTTCAAAGAAAGTATAAAATGATATACCAAACCAATTCCAAAAATTCCCAAATATTCATGGTAGAATGTATCAGCATTATATTATTTTCTTACGAAATTTCATTAATTTTGGAATTCATTTAGTATATATTTTATTTTTCTTCATTGAAAAGATATTTTTGAAGAGTTTTCTATTTTTTAAACACGATTTTCGAGAAAATTACGATTCCGGAAAACGTCCTCCGACCTTGTTCTGATGTGATGAACGCAAGAAAAATTTAAAATTCCAAAAAATAGATCATCCTGAGCTGGCTATTTTTTCGAATTTCGTAATTACTCAGCCAATATTTAAAATAAAATGCCACTCTTCACTCAAATTCTAAAAAACCGTTGATTCAATGTCCGATCCGATCCGATAGTTATTTTACTCTATTCAAGTAGAACATCGTATTAAATTTTGGGACGAAACGGATTTGAAATCCTCATGCAGATCATGATTTTTAGCATATACATTTAATATTCAATTAAATTCAATTAAAGGCTAAAAATCATGCAGAATTCATAATAAATGCCAAATAATTCGGGAATAATCCGAGAATGGGGTACCAACCTGTGATAGAGTTCCCCGCCGAATCCGAGGACCAAAAATTCTGAAAAATCCCGCCGACGAGCAATCCGCTCCGCGTTCTTCCTTTCTTTCCTTCTTTGTTTCTTTTATTTTGCTCTCTTCAGTGACGATTCGATCCGAAGCTGAGAGCATGAGAGTCCGAAAACGTCCTTTTGATGATTACACCAAACTTTAATGGAAAATAACCGCCCCTAAGATCTTGATCCACAAAGAATTAATCCACCCAAGTTTGGTTCCTAAGAATTAGACCACGAAGTTTCGGATCCAAGGATTGCATCACAAAGGTTTGGCAACCAAGTTGATTCGATTCCAAGAATCACACGATTTTGTACATAGGGATGAGAGAGTGTGTAAGCTTATGATGAAAGGGCTGCCGATATCAAATCAATAAGATGGCTGCCAATATGCAATTGATCGAAGAGCTGCAAATATCAAAGGGATGAGAGGAAAGGGAGAGTTGCATCCCTTTTGCAAAGCACAGGTGTTAAGCTTTTATCAATGAAATAGAGAGGGTCAAGATGAGAGAGATGGAACAGGGGTATACACGATCTTGAGTAGAGAGACCGGCTGCTGTTGGAGGAGATGGGTATAGGTATAGCATGGATGCATGAGATGATGGGGTGTCAGGATCATGAGAAGGAGAGTGAGGAAGAGTAACTGAGAGAGAGAGAGAGAGAGAGAGAACAAAAAAAACAGAGTATTACGATACTCTGTTTTTTTCACGCTATTTTTTTTTTGTTTTTTTTATATGAGTGCTGTTGATGAAGGGATGGCAGATGAGAAAAAAATGAAGGGGGTGAGAAACCGAGAGAAAACAGAGTGAGAGGTTGAGGGAAGCTGCGTGAGATGAGAAGGGAGTTGAGAGAGCCTCTGTTTTTTTTTCTTTTCTTCGGAGCAACTGCCGTCTAGTTTTTTTTCTTTTTTTTTCTTTTTAAAAGAACATGCTTGCTGTTGGAGAGGGGAGGCAGAGACAGATGAGAGATGATGAGAGATGAGAGGGATGACTTTGAGAGATAAAGGGAGATCGGAGAAAAACCGAGAGAGTTCTGTTGAGAGATCAAGAGAGATATATGAGCTTCAGAGCTTATTCAGAGAAAAACGTGAAAGCTTTTTTTTCTTTTTCCTTTTTTCCTTCCTCCCCCTTTTGCTTCCGTTCCAATTATCATCTTCATAGAATTCTTCCTGCTTTGGATTTTATTCTCTTTCCTTTTCCAAAAAATTAACATGGTATATTCCCATCCATTGGCCATAATTTCCATAAGCAATTTATGGTGACCCATTTCTTCCTCTAGAAAATATCGTGATTTATTTTGGTGGGATTTCTTAAACCACTCTCTTTCCCTTTTGAAATCTCTTTCCACTTAAATCTCTTTTTCTAAATTGGTAATGGAGTAAGGGACTAACAATGGAACCGAACACACCTCAACGTGTCACATAGCACGAGAGGGTGATTTTCCCATTTCAAAGATAGAAGTTAAAAATCAAATAAGTTGTTTGTTCGGTTCCACTGTGGGTTCATTACTTGGTTATCTTATGACTATTTATTTCTTTCCCAAAAGGCCCTCACTATCAAATGAGAAAGAAAAAAAACAAGATGAGTTTGCATATTAATATTTCTTGTGGGACTTATATGGGATTGCCAAAAACAAAATAGTTCAATTTGCTCCAACTGAAAGAAGGCCAATTTGAGGAGAGAGAAGACTAGTCCCTAAATCTCAAAACGTGAAATCCAATGGGGCTAATAAATTGCTGCAGCATTTCGTTGGGTGATCAAGACCATCCCATTGGCTGATCCGAGCCATGCAAATGCCGAGATAAATTATGCTTAGAAAGTCATTTCCATGGGCTGATCCGAGACAACAAATGCCGAGATAGATGTGAATTGGTTGCGCCCCCTAACTCATTTCCTTATAATAATCAAGAACTTCTCATTAATGGACCACAAAGCAAATTGGCCGTGCCCTCTTAAACCTTTTCCATCAGTTGATCCAAACCGGGCTGCAATGTGAATTAGGTGCGCCTCCTCCAACACCACCTTGAACTGATCCAAACCGCCCAATTGATGGGTCACAATATAAATTAGGCTACACCTACAAATCATCTTGATGGGATGATCCTAGCTGTCCATTGGCCGAAATACACTATGCCCGTTATGAAAACAACGCAGTACACACTTGCTTGATCCAAATCTAATCGAAATGTTCAATGTGAGGCCACCTAGTGGGTCCAAATTCTCTCTTGTTTTGATTCTTGTGAATAACCCTTCTCAACACTTAGCAAGACAACGCAAAACATGGCGGAAATGATTGAAAAGATCGAGAAAGCATAATGGACGGACAAGGGAATGGGAAGCACTGAAAAAAGACTGATAACACGAACACTAACTTCTTTGTTGATTACAGCAGAGCAAAATGGGGGTGTCTACACAACGTAGTCTAGAATTTATTCTAGCAACCTTCAAACCTCCGCTGAATGTTTTTCATCTTTGAAAAAGGGGTTGATACCCAAAAATTTCTTCAAGTCACTTGAGTCCGGTCAGACCAAGATCATGTTCTCTCAGTTATTCCCTGTCAAAGATGACTGATCCATCAATAAAATCGATAAGAGTTGATCTTTTCCTTCAATTATTTTGAGTTTTTTTTTTAGTAAGGTAGAAAGTAATCAGAGTCTGTGTTTCATGACCTGGTCTTTTTCTTCCATCATTTTTGAAAGTTTATAATAAGGTCGTTTTCTTCAATCATTTCAAGTTTTAATAAGGATAGAGGTTGATTTTCTTTCATCGTTTTGAGAAGTTTTCAATAAAGTGGGAAATTACCGGAGTCTGTGCTGCCGGGCTTAGTCTTTTTCTTCAGTTTTCGAAATGAGACTCTTTGAGTGTTTGGTTTTATACTCGTTTTGGTGAAGTTTTTCATACAATGATAAAAAAAAACTTCTTTGAGTGTTTGGTTTTGTATATGTATGGAGATGGTTTATGCGGCACCATACAAATCAAGGTTGATTCACAATGTGTCGCTGTCTAATGAAGTTAGGAGTCAGGCATATCTACGAAGAGGTTCATATGGAGCTGGTTTATGCAGAACCATATGAATATGGATGTACATGGAGCTGGTTTATGCGGCACCATATAAATCTTGGGTGATTCGTTACCTTGAAAGAGAGGAGTCAGAATTACCTTAATAGCTAAATAGATGGATTTTTCAGCAATGGTCTGTATAGTTATCGCCCTGGTATTAAACTCTTTGAGTGTTTGGTCTTATGCTTATTATCGTATATCTGTGAAAGGTTCGCATGGAGCTGGTTTATGCAGCATCACATTTATTTTGAAAAAATAGAGCTGGTTTTTGCGGCATCGCATTTATTTTGAAAAATTGCATGGAGCTGGTTTATGCAGCACCACACTTTTAAAAAAAAAATCTTCGGATGTTTGGTTTTGAAATATCTGTGAAGGGTTCATATGGATCTGGTTTTTGCAGAACCATAAGAGTCTGAATTTATAAGGAGTTGGTTTATGCAGCACCGCATAAAGAAAAAGCTTTTGAGTGTTTGGTTTTATGATCGTTTTGGTATATCTGTAAAAGGTTCATATATGTCTGGTTTATGCAGAACCATACGAATCTAGATTTACATGGAGCTGGTTTATGCGGCACCATATAAAGAGAAAAAAAATTCTTTGAGTGTTTGGGTTTTATATTTTTTTTGAGAAGGTCTTGATATAAAAATCTTGGAGTGTTTGGTTTGTATTTGTTCCAATGGTCAGTTTCTACCTTTGTGAGTGGTTTGTTCTGAACACTTTGAGTGTTTGTGATTTAAAAAATGAAAGAGGCTATCTCATTTACATGTTATGGTTACCATGTTAAGGGTTGGTGAGATGCCACTTCCCTATTGGCTTATGAACATTAAGTCTTGTAGTGTCCTTTTATTATTTTACTTTTGTGGATATCATATTTTAACCAAAAACCTAAAAATTGCTTTGCTTTGTTTTTGGGACGATCAAAATGTGTTGTCTGTTCGGCTTTGGCATTCGCGCGACAAGCACGCTCTGCCAAAGAGGGGCATCTGTAGACACCCCATTTTTACCGAACCCCTAATAGTTTGATTTGAGCAAAAAACCTTCAAATAGGTGAACTAGTGTCCCAAATTGTACCATAAGGTAGGTTAGGATACCAAGTAGGTCCCTGTAAAATTTCGTTTAAATCCGTTGATGTTTGCTTAACGAACGAGCGTAGTGTAAAATAGTGCAGCAGAAGGGGGGCGGTTTATCCAGTTTAGGGGTAGCCCAGTTAGTGTGTTTTGCAGCATAGGGTTGTCCCTGGGTAACTTAAAGGGGCGCGAATTTATCCCTTATTTTTCAATGAAACTTTTCTTGTGGGCCGTCTTTACCCAATCCAAAGCAATGTTAAATATACATAGAAGGGGGTTGTACCAAGACAACTTATGGGGGGTAAAAATTATGAAGGATTTCTATAAATAGAGGCTAACTCTCTCATTTGCAGAAGGAAGAGGGTTTATTAGATATTTTTAGAGAGAGAAAGAGTGAGGACTCAAGTGAGAGAAATTAGATCTAGAAACCCTAACCCTCTTTAGCCTTTCTTCTTCTCCGATGAACACATATTTTTTTCCGGCTGAATTCTTGCAATACTCCGGCCAGTCTTTACTCTTTCTAAAACCTTCTTATCTTACCATTGATTGCTCTAACAAACCTCATCTCCATTTTTCCTTGAGAGAAAATATCCAAATCCTAAGATTGTCCTTATGAAACCCTAGCTAATTGAGGAAAACTATAGATCCATTCCTCTCATCGGCAGATTCAATCTTAGCATCATTAATTCTGAATTGAAAGGTCCTATTTCAACTCAGATGCTAAATCAAACAAGTCTGTGATCATCTTCTTTATTCACAAGAGATTCGAAGGTAGATTTGCTTTGGCGAACTAAAGGAGAAAGTCTAAAGTTATTCCAGAGATTCTGAACTAAAGAGGTAAGTGATTTTAAGTTTTTTTTTAGGAGTTAGATTATAAATAATTATTGCAAGATATGAAAGAATTACTGATAAATTCGTAGTATATAGTACTGATTTTGATCAAAATTTGTGATAATCCTGTCAGTATTTCTATGAAAATAGGTAATTGACACTCTGTGGATTATGACATTTTTTTTACATTGATGATTGTGTAAGGATAGGAAATTTTGAATGTTTTTACAAGCTTGAAGTCTGCATTTGTATTCTCTGTAACAAAAAAAAAAACTTTGTTATTATCTTCCTTGATTCTTTTTATGCTGAAATTTAGGCGAGATCTAAGGTATATGTATGTGTCAGGCCTTGATATAAAATTCGAATTTTTGCACCAGTTTCACTATAATGATCTGACGCCATTTGTTTGTTTAAAAATATATGTATTGAAAAGACCTTATCACTGTGTAATCTTTCTATCTTTTGTTAATAGTGCCTAGTTTCTAGAATCTCATGTCTCAAAGTAATTTTCATTGGTTTTGGATCGTATGTCATGTTTGAAAATAGATTATTAGTTTACTTGTAAATTTCACTCGAATAATGCATATGGCTACAATTTATATGTTATTGCTAAAAGATTCATGGCTTGGTTTGTCCCATACTACAATAAATAGCTGGAGTTCTTCTTTGAATTCATGTTTAAAAGCCTGTGAAATTTTGACATGGAACTGTTGTGTTTATACCATTTATCAGAGTTGTTTTGGGAGTTGATGTAGACATCATCTTGCTTTGAGTATATGTGTACGCCATTGATTTGTATGTGTGGTGTGTGTGTGTGTGTGTGTGTGTGTGTGTGTGTGTGTGTGTGTGTTGTATCCATACAAGTGTGTGGCTAATATGTGTACATTTGTATATTTCTTGTTGGCCCAATTCAGCTCATGTTGTATGTTAATAAATTAGCCTATTTAGCCCCTATGTCAGTCCTTATTTGATCAGCCCCTGTTTTAGCCCCTTATTTGAATCAGCCCCTGTGTCGGTCCCTGCTGAATCAGCCCCTATGTTAGTCCCAGTTGAATCAGCCCCTGTTTCAGCCCCTTATTTGAATCAGCCCCTGTTTCGGTCCCTGCTGAATCAGCCCCTATGTCAGTCCCTGCTGAATCAGCCCCTATTTCACCCCCTCTCTAGCATTAGTTTGTCCCTACATTTAGTAGAGAAGGATGGTAGTTCAGCCATTTTTTTTGGCAATTGCATAGCTTTACAGTGATATTGTTTTTCATGAGATTTGTGAATCTTTTGGAGAGTGTAATAGCTATTGGTTAATCCTGTAAACAATGAAAGATAAGATGTCTAGGAATAAAAGTTAAAACATGAAAGAGTTTGGAGTACAGTTCAAAAAGATTGTTTTTGCATGGTAATGTCCCCAAAATATGCTACTTAGATGTGTCTTTCAAATGCTAGCATGCATGTTAAGGTATTGGTAAATCTTTACAAGCCTAAGCAAGAGCTCAGGTAATTTTTTTTTATATACTTATTCTGTTTATTTTAGCTTTAAATCATGATCTGGATGGCAAGGTTGGGTTGAATATAATTGGCTAGTATGGATGATACATTTCTGATTTTGTTTCTCAAATGGTGCAAATTTTGAATCATATCTTATTAATTGATTTTTCTAAATTCTGATGTTGACCTTATTCCCTAAATGCATGACATGATCAAATTGATATATGTCTCCAACTGTTGAGTGAAAATACATTCGCATGCTTTCAAGGGGGTCATTTGGAAAAAAGGACTTTCATTTGAATTCAGTTCATCCTATTTTCATTGTTCTCTATGTTCGGTACCTCACATTGATTCAGTAGTGACATGTGGTTGTGCCTTAATGTATACAAGTATAGTAGTGTATCGATAGATTTGTGTATGGGAAATGCTATTATAATATTTTCGTCGTAGGTTTAGTGTAACTGGTATGTATGTCGCAGTGATAATCTGACAAGATTTCTACTTATTCTAAAATTCATCTGTGTTAAATATTAGTGTCACACTCATTATGGTATAGTTAACAAGATGTGTTAAGAACAATTAGTTGATGGCCTGGAACCAGTTAGCATACAACCTGGAATCAATTAGCGTGAAAACTTGAACCAATTAGCACAAAAACCCGAACACTGTGTCAATGGTACCCTTATTGTTGTAGACACCCCATTTTGACAAGGCCCTAAAGTCCCTAAAATTGAATATCCATTAAAATTCCCAAATTTCGAGTCCCAAGATGTCTCGAAATTAATCTCAAAATTCCTGAAGGACTAGGCCCGAAATGAGAAGAAGGCTTGAGTCTTTGAGCATCTTATTGTGCATATTCTGGGGTACAAATTCCCCGAGAGGTTGTTAGTGTTCTCAGGGATACCCATGCAAAATTTCATGGCAATCGGGCGAAAAATGTGGAATAAGACAGGCGAAGTTTGTGTAATAATCAAAGTTGGGTTGTGGTAGGGTGAATTATCAAAGCACGGTTGTGTGGATATCACCCTCCTTTTTCCAAAAAAGACAAGATATTTTTTAGTAAAATGGTGATTTGTCATCTTTAGAAGGGTAATTTTGGGAATTCTGATAATACTTAGGGTGTAAGCAATCCTTAGGGACCCATGGATCAAATCTAAGGGTGAGGATCATTTAGAGAAAGAAGAATCTTCACCCTGTTTTTCTACTTGGCCCCTCCCCCTTAGGTTAATTTTTTTTCACAAATACACTATGAGGGGGGGGGGGGAGAAAAAAATCTTAATTTTCTTTATATGCGCATCGAGCTAGGGTTTCCGAGGAGGAGGGTTTTTTTATTTTTCTTCGAAGAAAGACAGAGGAGGTCTGGATTTTTGGTAGAAAGAGAGAGAGAGAGAGAGAGAGAGAGAGAGAGAGAGAGAGAGAGGGAGAGAGAGCCTCCTCCACCAGCCACCATTCTTCCGACCGTCAGCCACCTCCATCTCTTGCCTCCATCTTCTGCCATCCCCAACCTCCCCTAAACCACCACTCTACCATTTTTACCGGCCAAACCACCGGAATCCGGCAAAAAAAGAAAGCCACCATCCACAGCCCTCCTCTGCCATTTCCCCAAACCCGTTTTCGACCTCCACCACCATCTTCCCCTTTCGCCCACAATCCCCACCTCCATTTTCCTTCCTACAGAACCCCCTATCAAAACCTATTTTATTCCACCACCTCCGCATCTCCTCCCTCCTCCATCTTAGCTGTTTTTTCTCAAAACCCATTTTTGAAAAACCAATCCACCCTCACCGCAAACACCAACCCTCTCAAACCCCATCCAAACCATCTCCACCATCCAGCCAAGTCACCATCAACCACCGTCTTCTCCGGTGGGTTTGCCGGAATCCCGGCAGGAGACCTCCATTGAATCCGACTACCCCAACCATATACCCTTTTTCAAACCCTCTTTCATTTCCCCATTTTCATCTTCACCACCTCCATCTTCATGTTAACCCTCGTCTCAACACTCTAAAACCCATATCAACCAAACCCCGAACCCACAATCTCCGGCACCTTTGTCGGAATCCGGCAAGCTCTGTTAAATCCCATCCCATTTCCACCTTCTGCACACCCTCTTTTCTACGACAACTCCACTACCATCTTTTACTTCAATCCCATTTTCTCCTTCCACCATACACCATTTTCAGCCAAAACCCCATTTGTGAAGGAGGGAGATGCAAACATGTTAAAGTAAAAAAAGGGGGGATTCGGTCATTTTTGTTGAAGCAAAAGAGAGGTGAGAACAGCAATGAGGAGGTAATTTCAGAAAATTCTTGGCTGAGCTCTCATCAATTACACAGGTAATCTCGCATCCCTTGGTTAGATTTTGATAGTGGCACTACCCAGTTTTAATAATAGCACTAAATCAGCTTTTCTCTTCTTTTCTTTTTTTTAATTAGTTTCTTAGATGTTGTTTGGAAGTCACTGATTGTATAATCCAAGATTGTAAAATCAAGGATTTTATTGTTTTGGGTTGTGACAACCTGGGATCAAAATGGCCTATTAAAATCTCTTTTCCTCTGTGTTGGGTTCTTATGGCTGTTTTTCATAGTAATGCAAGGCAAGCTTGGTTCTATTATCAAGACAGGGTAGTGCTCGAATGAACAGCCCTCTTATACTCTTGGCATAGATATCATTAAATTCCGTTCATTGCATAAATTCAGCTTGTCTAAGTAGATGGTATTCTATACTTAAACAAGGGAAATGCCATTAGCGCCATTATATTTCGATGTTTGCGCAAATCCAGTTGTTTTTTTTTATCAAAAAAAAGGGGGGAGAGAAAATTTTATAAAATAAGCAAATCAGGGCGATGAAGGCGTTAGCCCAAGCCCATCATTAGGGGACTCGCTCAGTCCAAGTAGCACTCCCCTTTTTGCTTAAAAGACTTGCCCAATCTTTTAGGTGTGTATCCCTTGTACATTAGAAACCCATTCATTGCAAGGGCGATGAAAGAGTCATCTAGAGCCTCTGTTTAGGGAGACAAGCCATGTCTCGTGCAGAGAAAATCATTTTTCTTTGTCTTGATAAATATATTAAAAAAAACTGAATAAAGAGTACTTTGAAATAAAATTTGAGAAGATTTCGATAAGGATTTTCAAAATTAGGCCTATAGTCTAGTATTTATAAATTTAATACTTCTCTTTCATACTAAGCTTTGAGTTAGGGTTCGAAGACGGTAATAAATGGATTGT
Source organism: Tasmannia lanceolata (assembly GCF_043159265.1). Classification (NCBI taxonomy): domain Eukaryota; kingdom Viridiplantae; phylum Streptophyta; class Magnoliopsida; order Canellales; family Winteraceae; genus Tasmannia; species Tasmannia lanceolata. The sequence goes on along the minus strand of NW_027518684.1, from coordinate 25,175,439 downwards.
TCAGGTGAGATTATCTCAAAGCTTATTATACTCATTCCTTTTTATTTAAATAAATTGTTTAATAGGAAGAAGGAGATCAGATGACTACTCTATTCGATATTATCGACATGAGTACTGTCTGATTTCAAGGCGGGATATAGAAATATTATCATGTGTATATGATATCAGATGATTACTTTAGCATCATCTGATTTCATCCCCATATTGGGGTGGTGTTTGTGGATGGGCATAGAAGTGTTTGATATTGTTTTCTTTTACGTTATTAGGCTATCCAGCGGCTGGTCTGGACTAATTAATGTTGTTTATCATTTTATGATTGCTATAGATTGTGTATTTTTTTATTGAAAATTCTTCTTTGCTTGGCACTTGATTTATTTTTATAAGAATAGAATGGAATTTGCGATTATTTGGTAGCCTTTTCTTCTCTCTTTGATAGACTAACACAGTCTTATAGATTTCTGCTAAATTTCTTTAGATACTAGAATCCCCTCTCATTGCAAGGGCTATGAAGGAGTCATCCCGAGCCCATTATTTTAGAGGACTTGCATAGTCCTAGTAATGTTTTCCCTTCTAATCTTTTCTTCATTTTATGAGACTGTTTAAGTCTTTTAGGTTTCTTTCCTTTGTCATTTCAAGCCCATCTCTAGGGGGACTTGCATAGTCCAAATAGCATTCCATTTCCTCAAAAGACTTGCCTAGTCTTTTAGATCCAAATCTGTCTCATTAATGAATCAACCTGAGTCAACCCCTAGGAGACTACCTCTAGTCTCACAGGTCTTAAACCCTTGTAGACACCCCATTTTGACCGGACCCAGGTTCGCGAGTGGTTGTGCGCAACCTTATCAAACCAGTGAGTTAGGGTCTCAAATTGCACCCTAAGCTAGGTTAGGGTCCCCCATAGGTCCCTGTAAAATTTTGTCAAAATCCGAGCATGTTTGGTCAGTGAACGGATCGAAGTAGTGAGCGTAGTGCAAATCAAAAGGGGGGCGGATTATCCTGTGATGGTCGCGCCCAGGCCAAATAAGACAAAAATGGCAGGCGCGACTCATCCATGAATGTGCGCCCATCAAATGGGGGTGCAGATATCAACTGGTTGTTTTAACATATAAAAAAAAATCAAAATGAAATCGAGGGGAAGAGAACACTGTTCATTTTTCTTCTCGTGAAAAGAGAGAGAGAGAGAGAGAGAGAGAGAGAGAGAGAGAGAGAGAGAAGGATCTTCTCCGACGAAAATCTCGTCGGAATCCGATCATCGCCGCCTCAAATCCAAGATCTCAGATCTGAGAATAGCAAGGGAGGAGGAGCTGATTTTCGCAAAAATCCGAAAGAAAGAGTGAGAGAGGCGGAGAGAGGTTTCTCTTCTCCGGTGGCTTGACCGGAGCTCCGGTCGAATTATATTTCACAGGTTACTTTCTTCTTTTCTTGATTAATCTCTGGATCTAAGCCTTAAATCTTAGCCGAAATTTTTCTCTATTTTCGATCATCTTCTCCGACGCACATTGCCAGAATTCCTGTTTTCCGATCCACTTTCAAAACTCATTTTCTGCTCTGTTGTTCCTCTTTCCTTCACTGATCTTTATTATTTCAGATCAAAGTTTGTTCTCATGAAGAGAAGAATTTCATTTTCATAAAAATCTCAGAAGGAGAATGAGAGAAATTAAGAGAAAGAAAATAGATCTAAAATTTTTATTCAAACCCTAACTTCCCTTTTCATGTTTTTTCCGGTAAGATCTCCGATTTTTCTCCGGCAGATCTACTGGCTGGAATTTAAGATCTTCCCTTTTCATGTTTTTTCCGGTAAGATCTCCGATTTTTCTCCGGCAGATCTACCGGCTGGAATTTAAGATCCGATCGATCTGGTCGATTCTCCACCCAATTTCATTCATCATTTTCATCTTGATCTAGACAAGCTAGTTTCGAATCCGTCATTTCTGAACACCGATTTGAACTTTTGGAACCCAGATCTCAAAGATCTTCTTCTTCTCCGATCTGATCTGAGTTTTTGGGTTTTAGATCCGAGATCTGTTGAAGAAGGACATCGGAGCATCCATACATCTTTTGGAGCATTCTCTCATTAATTTTTCCTTCGATCACCTTTTCTTCTGCTCAGGTAATATCTCTAATATCTCGAAAATTGGTGATGATTTATATGATTTGAAATGCTTTCTTTGTGATGTTCGCAGATTTTACGTAGAATATGATTTTTGCTTTGAATCTATAGTGGTCTTTTCCATTAAATTGCAATGATTTTGCTGTCGACTATTGTTTAATGGTGTGTGACCTTGATTTTATTTGAAATCATGCTGGCTAAAATAAAGATAACAGGGTCTGAACTTTATAAATTGGTTTATTGTGGTCTATCATGTGTGATGAAGTGTAAATTCCTTGTTAATGATAAGATCTGTGCCTTTGATTTTATTTTATTTTCTATTTTTATTTTTATTATGGAAAATAATACTAGGCGTACGAGTTCTGTTGGATAGAAATTTATATTATCGTTGTTGATGGAATTTGAGGTTCATGAGTTTCAACCTGTTCTATCTCCCCTTCTTCGTTCGTTTTATCAAAGTTACCCTTGATAATTCGATCAGTGCCCTTGCTGGTAGCATTCTCCTGACTCTGTGTTAATGACAAGGTTTAGTTAATGGGATATTGATGCTGAAGGAATATTGCTTTGGGTATTTTTGTGAATCAGTTGATTTTTGATATTTTGAGTATACATTCAAAAATTGTTTTCCTGTAGTATATGTGAAGCTGTTTTAAACAAAATCTGTAGATTACATGATCGTTTGGGGATAATTTTATTATAACTATAAATTGTACCATGTGTTGATCGTTGAATAGTATGACTCACAATTCTTATGAGTTGCATTATCTTGTGACAGAGTTTCAAAGAGAGGTTAATTAAGTGATTACATGGTTGAATTCATGTGGAGTTAAATCATTTGTTTGTCTTATCTTGGTCAGCCGACCCCTATATACGGAAAACGGCAAATGGGTTAGGATGTAGAACCAGGTTTCTAGGTCTAGTAAGCTAAGCGTGGCAATGTTCGCTTTCATCTGAGATTTCCCATTCGGTTTGGATTAATTATCGGCATTTGATATCTCCTTCGGCTTGTTGGAGTCTTCTTCTCATTGCGGGGCGATGAAGGCGATAGCCCAAGCCCATCTTTAGGGGACTCGCTTAATCTAAGTAGCGCTCCCCTCTTTTGTTTAGTAGGCCTACTCAACCTTTCAGATATGCCCCCTGTTATGCATCAAAATTTATAAAAATCAGAAATATCATTGCATGCATTTGTATAATCTGTTAAAAATTTTAATATTCTTCTCTTGTACTAAGCTTTGAGTTAGGGTTTGAAGACGGTAATAAATGGTGTTCAGGTGAGACTCTCTTGAGGTTCATAAACTTGTCTTTTATTTAAATAAATTGTTTTAGGAAAGAAGGAGATCAGATGACTACTCTATTCGATATTATCGACATGAGTACTGTCTGATCTCAAGGCGGGCTTAGAAATATTATCCTGTGTATTTGTGATATCAGATGATTACTTTAGCATCATCTGATTTCACCCCCATATTGGGGCAGTGGTACTTGTGGTTGGGCATAGAAGTGTTTAATGTTGTTTTTTTGCTTTATTAGGCTATCCAGCGGCTGGTCTGGACTAATTAATGTTGTTTATCATTCTATGATTGCTATTATTACAGATTGTGTACTCTTTAGTTATAAGTCTTTCTTTGCTTAGTACTTGATTTGTTTGTATAAGAATTGAATGGAATTTGAGATTGCCTAGTAGCTCTTTTCTGCTCTCCTGGTAGACTAGCGCAGTCTTTTAGACTTCTTTAGATACTAGAACCTGTACTGGGAGACATACTCTGTCTCGTTAGGCAATCGTCCTTTGGAGGCAAGCCTCATTTGTAGAATCCTCTCTGAGATTGCACCTCAGTTTGTTCCTTTATTAATTAGAGACCAATTTGGTCAGTTAGTTGTCTTAGCCCTGCTTACCCCTTGAGGGCAATGATAAGGTTACTTGGAGCCCATCTTTGTGTGTGTTTGGGAGACCCGCCCGGTCTCATTCTCTCGTTAATCCTCTTTGTGTGCTTTTTGATTTTGGGAGAACACCCTACTCGGCTTGGCTTCATACCCCTACCCTTATGGGTATTGGGTTGCACATTTGTTGCACCCTGGGGCTAGGTAGCTGTCCGGCCCGGCTGGGTGTTTTTTACCTTTGCCAAATATGCACAAGGTCTCTTTTTCCTTTTAGACCCGCCCGGTCTCATTCTCTTGCTAAACCTCCTCTTTGTGCGCCGTTTGGTTTTGGAAGAACACCCTACTCGGCTTGGCTTCATACCCTTACCCTTATGGGTATTGGGTTGCACATTTGTTGCACCCTAGGGCTAGGTAGCTGTCCGGCCCGGTTGGGTGTTTTACCTTTGCCAAATATGCACAAGGTCTCTTATTCCTTTTGCTTGTAAGCTTCTCCTTAGTCGATAGTCCATTCGCATAGGAGTCAGCCTTGATTAGAGAGTCTTTGACTCATTCATCCTTTAGATAGTGTTATTAGAGAGTCTTTGACTCATTCGCCTTTTAGGTGGCGTTATTAGAGAGTCTTTGACTCATTTGTCTTTTCAGTAGTGTTGTAGGAGAGTCTTGGACTCATTTGTCTTTCAGGTGTTGTTATTAAAGAGTTCTGACTCATGTTTCCATCTCTTAGAGAGTCTTTGACTCGTATATCCTTTAGTTGTTGTCAGTGGAGTCTTTGACTCGTGTTTTCATCTCTTAGAGAGTCTTTGACTCGTATATCCTTTAGTTGTTGTCAGTGGAGTCTTTGACTCGTGTTTTCATCTCTCTTAGAGAGTCTTTGAATCGTGTTTCCTTTTCTTTCAGAGAATCTTTGGTTCATTTATTCCTTTGGTGATGTTATTAGAGAGTCTTTGACTCATTTATCTCTTTCGCAGTTTTCTTAGAGAGTCTTTGACTCATTTGTACTTTCAGTTGGATTTATTAGAGTCTTTGACTCGCCTTTCCTTTTGCAGTCATTAGAGAGTCTTTGACTCCGTTATCTCATTTTCAGTGTTGTCAGTTGCTCTTATTAGAGAGTCTTTGACTCATTTGCTCTTATAATGGTGTTATTAGAGCATAGTTTCCCTTATTCGCTCTAGGGTTCGTCCCTAGGTTGTTGTTTTGTATTTTTCCTCCGGTCTTTGACCAAAAGGGTGAAAACATCAAAAACCTTTAAAAAATCTAAAGTGTTGAGTTTAAAGCGTAGTTTGAGAGTTCGTTTCGAACTACGTTGGCTTGATCCTCTTCCGAGGTACGTAGTGCAGCTTGGGATTTACATCCCAAGTCCAGCCAAACTTTTGTAAATAGGGTTTTAAACCTTTTTGAATAAGCATTTGATTCCAAAAAGCTCTTCCTTTAGAGTTAGGACTTTGTCCTAGATAGAGAGTTTAGAGTTAGGGTTTGACCTTTGTTTTGTTGTGTGCTTGTTTGTGATTGTTTTAAAGTTAGGGGTTTGTCCTAGAGTTATAGGAGCGCCTCCGTCCGGTCAGTCGGCGATCCACATCGCCGACTGATGACTAGAGTAGGATACGCTAGTCCACTCTTGGTTTTCCTTAGGAAATACAGCCTAGTTACACATAGGTTGTAGGAACCACCTGCATTAGCCTAGGGCTAATCTGCATTTAGTTAGGGCATATAGGGTGTCTTAAAATCCGCAATTCACTGGAATTTAAATAATCATACAATAAACTTTAATAATTGGTCCGGTCTTTTAGATCGAGTCTAGGATAGAGGTCTAGGTGTCTTAGGCATCCTAGCTTAGAATAGGCGCGAAGAACTACGTTGCCTTGATTCTCGTGGAGGCGGGGATACGTAGGCTTCTTTGGATGAATACCAGACCATCCGAGGACTCGGGCTAATAATTTAGAGTCTTAGGATTTGTTGTGTAGTCATTGTATGTTTTGATGTGTTTTCTTACTTTCTTGTACTGATCATGTACCTTTAGCTATAGCTTGCATGTGTTTGTACATCAGAATTTAGACACCCATTAGGCATGTCACTCATAACCTAGCTATGCTTAGGTGACACATCTTTCATCTCGTTTTATGTGTGCTTATTATTTTATCCTCAGGAAATGCATGCTTAGGTAGACGATTCCTGATGATTGTTCCCATTTCATATGATTTTTACCCAAACTTCTTTGGAGTTAATAATAAATGGCATAAGAGACCAAGTGCTTGCACTCGGACGAATCGGGGGTGCTCTCAGACCTTCCCCATTCGTAACCAGGCACGAACCCATATATATTTCTGGTTATCCATTGCACAGAGGATTTGATTTTAGGGTTCCATGGCATATCCATGGATGGCGACTCTGAGTTTATTTTAGGTATGTCTCGGTTTCGAGTCTCGGTTCCGGATCGAGACATATCTCTTTCTTTTTATATCGCCACTCGTGCTATGCTATGAGGGTGGCATCCGTTTTGAGAGTTCCTTGGCAGAGCTCTCCTTCACACATGGATGATCCAGAGGGTGCTGGGGACCAGTTCCCTCGCCGCCTATCTCGGATCAGGGTCCACAACCCTCTTCTAGTCGAAGACCAATTTGGTCTGTCAGTTATCTCATTTTCTTATCATTGTTTAGGCAACGATAAGGTTACTTGGAGCCCATCCCGGTGCTTAGGAGACTTGCCCAGTCTTGCTAGCATTTCTCTCTATCCTACCTCTGTGTCTAAGAGACTTACCCAGTCTCATTCTCTTGCTAAACCTCCTTTTTGTGCATCGTTTGGTTTTGGGAGAACACCCTACTCGGCTTGACAGCATACCCCTACCCTTATGGGTATCGGGTTGCACATTTGTTGCACCCTAGGGCTAGGTAGCTGTCCGGCCCGGCTGGGTGTTTTACCTTTGCCAAATATGCACAGGGTATCTTTTTCCTTATTACTTGTGAGCTTTATCTTGGTTTGATAGTCCACTAGCATAGGAATCCGTCCTTAGTCTAGAGAGTCAGTCCTCTTGTTCAGGAATCCAATTCTATCATCATAGGGGTTAGGATTCCATCCAACCTTTCATCAGATCATGTTCTTCTATCCGCTCTTGCAAGGTATAGGATGTTGTCCAACCCTTGCAGAGTCGTGTTTCTGTCTTTTTCCCCCGCAAAGCATAGGATGCTGTCCGACCTTTGCGGGATATTCAAGAGTCTGTCCTCCCTTTATGATGATAGGATTTTGTTCCTCTTATGTCAAAAATTCCAAAAAACACTAAAAACATTTAAAAAACACTTGAAAATTCAAAAAACATCTAAAAAATCAAAGATCTCAAAATCTCGAGTCATTAGGAGTAGTCAAGTCCGAACTACGGATGGCTTAATCCCTAGCTGAGGGGTACGTAGGCAGCTCAGGCGTGCTGCTGGCATCCTGAGTCCAGTCACCCTTTCTTTTTTACACTATTTTCACACACCATTTTGCACCCTTTCACCATTTTTGCAAATATCCTTCACAACTTCAAAAACTTCCATAAGCTTCAAGACCTTTCAAGTCTTCTCAAAATACAAAAATCCTTCAAAATAACCTTGCAAACAATTTTCAAAAGATCTTCCCATAGAGTTAGGAGGCTGTCCTAGGCGTTTGGGGCGTCATAGAGTGAGGAGTCTGTCCTGATTGTGTTGCTTTGTGTGTCTGGTCGTGTGAGTGTCCCTAGAGTTAGGAGGCCTCGAGTCGTGGTCGGTTAGATACTTAGTCGAGCCGATGACTAGACTAGATGCGCTTAGATAGCCCATGGTTTTCCTTAGGACACGCAGCCTAGTTACACTTAGGGTGTAGATCCACCTTGCATTAGTTAGGGCATATAGGGAGTCCTAAAAATTACCATTCACTTGAACTTAAGCAATGGCGCAAGAAGCTTTAAAAACTAATCAGGTCTAGTTGATCGAGTCTAGGATAGCGGTCTTAGAAGGTTAGGCATTGTAGTTTAGCATAGGTCGCCGAACTACGTTGGCTCTGATTCTTCCCGAGGCCGGGATACGTAGTGCGGCTAAGATGGATGGCCATCTTAGTCCGAGTCAATTATCGCATTAGAGTCTAGGGTTTGTCATATTGTATGTTTTTACTGTGTTTTCTTACTTTCCTGTACAGATCCTATACCTTTAGCTGTAGCATGCATGCATTTGCCCATCAGAACATAGACACCAATTAGGCATGACACTCATAACCTAGCTATTCTTAGGTGTCATATCTTTCATTTCTTTTTGTGTGTGCTTCTTATTCATCTCCGAGATATGCATGATTAGCTAGACGTTATCTCGAGGATATTCGTTCCCATTTCACATGATTTTTGCCCAAATCTCTTCAAAGTTAATAATAAATGGCATAAGAGACCAGGTGCTCGCACTTGGGCAAATCGGGGGCGCCTAATCCCTTCCCCATTCGTCATCAGGCACGGACCTTTTATATCTCTGGTTATCTGTTGCGACAGAGCACAGCATGGGATCTAGGGCCCACTTCCTTGGATGGTGACTCTTTCTTTGTTTAAGGTGCGTCTCGAATCCGGGCTAGTCCCCGAATCGAGAGGTATCTCACTTCACATCGCCGCTCATGCTGTGAGGGGCACTCTTTCGAGAGTTCCTTGGTGGGGCTCTCCTTCACGTGGACGATCACGAGACTCGCGTGCGGGGCAAGTTCCCCCAGCTTCTCTCGGATCGGGGTCCACAGATTGCAACTCTGCTGGGGATTTTTTTGAAACATTGCCTAACTCTGTAAAAATGCCAATTTTAATTAATTTTGAAGAAATTTGGGTCAAAACCAAGTTAAATGGGAACTTTATCGTTAGAAATCTAGGGGCACCAGATAGGTGCGTAATTAAAACAAGGGATTCACACACTACACATCATGCATTATCATATTTTTTTATTCCTTTCATTGTTTTTATTTGTTTTTCATTATTGGCTCCACGGGATAGATTCAATGCGTGCCCGACTGGGATGTCATTACACCCTGATGGTGCTGTTGAATCTGTTTCCAAGCTATGCGCCAGCGCTGCAGCCGTAAACACTCGGTGCACTTGTGTTTACAGCAGCCGATGAGCAATGAAGCATACTATGTACAACACTCGGTGCACTTGAGTTATACATATTAAGTATGGTTCATAAGCATAGTACCCGATAGATTGAGTCCGGAGCCCTACTTTGTTTTATATATTATGTATATACTTATTGACTTAGTGAAATCCAATCAGGAAGTACACATGTTTATATAAGTGTATTGCATTCATATAAGGGTCGAACATGTGTTGCTTACACATGTAAAGCTTAGAGTTAGGAGCTTTGTCCCATTTGTAGACTAGGGTAGCTCATTTTACATGGCTACAGCAGTCCTAGTACACTCATCAGTCTGTCTTGAGTCGAGACTTCCTTGACTCCGCTAGATTAGGTTTAGGGCTGGTGCCCCTGGTTAGGATATATGTATATGTGTATATACCTATATATACTGATTATGTATATTAGGGTTTTCCTCTTAGTTAGAGTTCCTTATTTATTTCAATCGGTGATACCCATTCCTTACTTAGATCTAGATCTAGTCAGTAGCTCATGATCGCCATTACCTTGGCCATGATTTATCCTTTGATTTGTTGATTATAGGAGTTGCTCCGTTGTCATACATTCCCATCTGCAGTCAGTCATTCATTAGATTATCTTTCTCTTGTGATCACGTTTCGTTTACCGATTGTGAGCTTATCTTATTACTGTCAGTTGAGTAGTAGCATTCTTACTGAGAGTCTTGTACTACTATTCTTCCCCATTTACATACCCTTTAGTCGGGCTGTGGGAATCCTTTGTGAATCCTTTGTATAGCCGTTATGCTGTCGGATTTTATCCAGAACCTTTTGAGCATGACCGTTATTTCTTAGAGTTAGGAAAATCCTGAGTTCACCTTACTTTCTTGTCTAGCGCCGTTATGCTGCCGAATTTTGTCCGGAACATTTCGAGCATGACCGCTATTTCTTAGAGCTAGAAAAATCATGAGTTTACCTTACCTTGACTTTCTTGTCTAGCGCCATTATGCTGCCGAATTTTGTCCGGAACATTTCGAGCATGACCGCTATTTCTTAGAGCTAGAAAAATCATGAGTTTACCTTACCTTGACTTTCTTGTCTAGCGTCGTTATGCTGCAGGATTTTATTCAGAACATTTCGAGCATGACCGCCATTTCTTAGAGTTAGTTAAACCATGAGTTTACCTTATCTGGACTCTCTTGTCTAGCCGTTATGCTGTTGAATTTTTCGTAAAATATTTTTTTTAAGCATGACTGCTATTCTTCAGAGTCAGTTTTCCTAGTCTCGATTCCCATGTATAGCCTCAATTTAGCTTAGAACCCATTTTTAGTGAGAACTTCTGGTTTGATCAGTTGTATTTGCATCCCCCTTGGGTTTCACTGGGTTAGTGGCCTGTACAGGTCGTTCTCGTGGTCACAATTTTTTTTTACTTACTACCCTTTGGTTATGTATCCATTCTTTGGTTGTATCGTAAATTCAGCTTATGTATATATTACTCAGTAGGATTAGATCCTTACTTGTCTACTCGTGGTGTCTTAGATCCGGTTGATGGCTTGTCTGTTGTCTTTATAACCATGGTCTATCATTTTTCATCATATTGATCGAATAGTTGTTGGTATCCATCATTAGATTTAGATCTGGTCTATGACCTACTTCTGTCATTCTGTGGCCATGGTCTACCTTTCTGATTTGCTGATCATCCTTAATCAGTGATGAAAAATTCTGTGTCATCAATTGTATCCTTCCCATGCGATGAATCTTTAAATTTATCCTTGTCATTTATTTATACCAGGTTATCTTCATTTTCTAATAATCTTATCCTATCTCTATGTTAGGTTTAACCATGTCAAATAATGTATTGAAGGATTGGATTAGTGAGGCTACCAAAGCTCTCCCGCGTGAGTGTAAAAGGAACATGGTTGATCGATTTATAAGCACATTCAATCATTTGAGCGTATCCGACGTGAATTGGAAATTTCTCCAAGCAGCTGCAAAATTCTGGGATCACACCCTTCATGTTTTTCGATTTGGTCCTTTCGAATTCTGTCCAATCTTTGAAGATTGGTGCGCCCTGTTAGAAATCCCACCTGAAGGACTTTGGATTTGACCCTCAAGCATGGACTCCCATTCCCTCTTCTGTGGACTATTCAAAAATGATACTGTTGATGCTCTACCTTGTTTCAAGGGCACATACGTGGAAGTTTATGATCTCATTAAACTTTTTTCAAAGAGCATTGACCCTGCTAACTCTCATTTTCAGACTTGTCGGCGTAATGCCTTAATCTTTGGAGTCCTTGCGCGTCATGTCATTCGCGGAGACTCCCGTGCCGCCCCGTTAGCTCTGCTTGGTGTAGTAGACCAAATTAACAAAGGGAGGAATCCTGTTCCTATTATGCTGGCAGAAACCTTTTCTGGACTAGACCGGATTGACCATCAAAAGGTTCAGAATAGTTTCTATGGGTGTGCCAAATTTTTATACGTATGGCTTTGTGAAAAACTCACTATCCTCCAGCCAAAAAGCCGCGATAAGTATACCTTGAAAAATTCCCCATCCTGGCAACCAATGGCCAACCAACCGCAATCCATTGATGAGTGGTGTAATTGGTTACAGCACGTGGAGAAAGATCAATTTCACTGGGTGAGTCATTCATGCTTACACGTTATCACTAGCACCTACCCGCATCCATTTGTGTATCTTATGGGTTTGGAAAAGTCAACCTTTTATGCTCCCACTCGTTTGCTTTACCAGATCACGGGAAATCCATGTCCTCCCGGATTTGTAACCCCTCCTCCTTGCGAAAAGCTTACTCCCGATCTCATAAAGTCTATTGTAGCTGCTTGGGGAAACAAGGTGACATAGAAGAGATTTGCTCTATCATCTAAAGTCCAACGGAAAGAGTTACCAGAAGAGCCTGCGGGAAAGAGAGCTCGGCTCGCGGAGCATTGAGGACCTTTTTCATACAATTGTCATGCGATTGTCATTTTCATATAATTGTCATTTTAATTTCAAATTTCATTATACTCACTGGGTTTCTTTTACTTGTAATTAAAAGTGACATGTTTTATCAATCGTAACCGCTGTTTGATTTGCGATCAATGAAAATGTGTTCTTTTCTATTTTTCTCGTCTCGAATTTGTGTGAAGTATTCCATCTCAATTATCAAATGTGCAATCTAACTTATTAACTTCCATTCAGGAGTCTTAGCGGGACATCATCGCTCCCAAGAAAGTCAATTTGAAATCGGCCTGGTCCCGTCAGTCTTCAGATTCCAGGCTGAATAGACTTTCTTTTTCCCCAGAATCCTTCACCTCTCCTGCGCTGCTTCTCCTTGGTCGTCCAGAAATTCTTTCATCCTCTCCACTTGCATTTGAATCAATGGAAGGGACCGGAAACAACAGTCCTGAGACGAATGAAATGATGAAGGCTATTCTCCTTCAGTTGAGTGCCATGAAGGATGATATAGCCCTCGTGAAGAATGATCGTCTTTCTACCTCTAAAGACCTAGCCAATCAGCAGTCCCCAGTTATACCTTCCGTTCCTCTTGTTTCTCCCAGGCCAGCTGTATTGCCTGAAATCGAAGACTTTGATGAGTGCCAATACACAGCAGAGAACTGTCTTCCTAACCTGGGAAATCCTGATAAAGCACAGGAATTGACTGACCAAATTGAGAAGCTGACCCGGGATATGGAAACCATGAAGTGCCAAGGTCCCAAAAATTTGGATATGTCTGAATTCATGATAGCTCCAGGGGTCGTACTTCCGCCCAAGTTCAAAATGCCAGACTTTGACAAATACGACGGAATGGGGTGCCCTCGTAGCCATCTCAAGTCAGTCATTCCTCTGTTGCAGCAGCACGGTTTATCCCCAGAGCAGATTGCTTTAGTGTTCCCTAGGACTTTGACTGGGACAGCCAAGAAGTGGTTTTTGCATCTGAAGCCAGAAGAAAGCAGGACCCTTGAAGGTGTGGCTAACAAATTTGTCCAGCAATTCTCCATGGAAGAGGGGATTGACGTGACAAAAAGGGACCTGAAATTGCTGAAGCAGGGACCCAATGAGACCTTTACTTCCTTCATTCGGCGATGGAGGAGAAAGGCAGCCCAAATGACCCACAAGTTACCGGATGACGATCTTATCAAGATTGCCGTCAAGAATCTTTCCCCCTTTTACTTTCCTCATATGTCGATCCAGTACTTCAATGACTTCGATCATCTGATCAAGACCGGGACTAGAATCGAAGACATATTGGCTAAGCGCGGCCTGAGAACTAGGGCCTCCTCATCAGATGTCAGAGAGGGAAAAAGGCCTATGGCGCCTCCGAAGGAAGTTAACAATGTGAATACTGCTCGTCCGGTTAGGAGAGAGGGTCCCGGAGGAGTTCGTCCGGAAAGAAATGAGCCCAGACAATTCACTCCTCTACCCTATTCCCTATCTGTGGCTCTCAAAAAACTGTTGAGGGACAAGAAGATCACTCTACTAGAACCCCGGGAAGCCCCAAATCCTCTCCTGAAATATTGGAGAAAAGATCAGTACTGCGAATATCACCAGAGTGTTGGGCATTTGACCGACAGATGTATGGCATTAAGGCATAGGATCCAGGATAAGATCGAGGCAAAAGAAATTGCAGTGGAGGCTCTTCCTAATGTCACCAGGAATCCATTGCCAACGCACGCTATGCCTCCTCCGAATGTCTATGCCATTCTTACTGAGGAGGTTGTCCTGGATCATTCCCGTATATGTGCCGTTATTTCTGATGAGCCGTATATCCTAAGATGGGAATCCGATGATGAGGAAGTTAAACGCGAAGAGCCTTATGTCTTGTCCTCGGCGCAAGAAGTTGGGGAATCCTCTGGATGCCCTTATGTCCTCAGATTTGAGGGGGAGGAAGAGAAAGGCGAAGTCCCGTATGTCCTTAAGCTTGAGGATGATGATTTGCTTCTGTTGAACGATCCCTGTGATGAGGTTCGCCATGTTACTCGTGGTGGACGCGTCTTTAAGCCTCCCGAGCTGAGAGCAGAGAATCCCGCTGAGATTGCCAGAGCTGTTGAAAATCAGAATCAGAGGTTGCGTCCTGAAGAAGATGAAGACGTTTTGTTGAAGCAGCTTAGAAAGACCCAAGCTAATGTTTCTATCTGGGGTCTGTTGATGTCATCACCTAAGCATCGTCAGGTTATACTTCGCGAACTGAATACAGCACAGGTGTCTGTGAATATAACCCCTGACGAGCTGGTTGGGCTCGTATCTATGGCCAGAGCAGCTATGACCGTATCTTTTTCTGATGAAGATCTGACTCCGGAAGGTAAGAATCATACAAAATCCCTCAGAGTTACCGTCGTTTGCAATAAGAAGAAGGTACCAGAGGTTTTGGTTGACAACGGGTCAGCTCTGAATGTGTGTCCTTTGAGCACCGCTACTGCCTTGGGGTTTGGGCCAAATGACTACATTCCGTCAGAGCAGGGGATATTGGCTTACGATGGGACCAGAAGGGATGTCATTGGAACTTTGGTCACCGAAATCAAGATTGGAGGTGAAATGTTTGACATAGAATTCCAAGTTCTGGATATCAAGACCTCCTTCTCGGCCGACCTTGGCTTCACAAAGTCGGAGTGGTTCCTTCCACTGTCCATCAGAAGCTCAAGTTCATCAAGAATAACAGAATTATCACAGTTAGAGGGGACCCAGAACCAGAGGTTGGACAGATATCCGAAGAGCAGATTGGTTCAAGCACCATAGATGTCAGTCTGACTGGGTTTTCGCTTGAAGTTTCGACCATTACTATGGAAGAAGCTATGAGCGAAGAAATTCTGTTTATGTCCAGTGGAAATGTGCAGGTAGCACGGATAATGCGCAAATATGGGTATATTCCTGGAACTGGTCTAGGGAGAAATCTGCAGGGTTTAATGAGTGGCCGGAGCTGAAGGTCGCGAACAATTTGTTTGGGTTAGGATATGAACCCACCCGAAAGGAAATCAGGGAAAGGAAGCAGTACATGCTGAAGTGGGCAGAGCTGCGTCGTCGGGGCCTAGAGCTGCCTATGGGACCGTTCAGTCTGTTGATGAATGGCAGGTACAGGAAAGAAGGAGCTGATCGCCCGTTCTGTGGTTTCCCCGAGCCTTGGTTGGATGAGTCTGGGAAAGAGCTGCCAAGTTTTGAAATCTTTTTCGTTGATGAATTGCCGGATGAGTACTTCCATGGGCAGATTACAGCTGTCGAAAAACAGGAATTTGATTGGGCGGAGAACTTAGAACCGCGCCTTCTAGACTCCCTCTTCGAGGTTGAGGCACCGGTCATTGCCATGATCGGAGAAGATGCGCACATCCTGAACCCTAAGGGCCGAATTACCCCAGCTGAGGTACCCCTTGATAACTGGACCTCTCAGGTCATTCCTCAATTAGTCCTTCAGTATAGTCACGTTCCTCCAAAAGAGTCTAAAGTTTCTAAGTATGTGTCTGTTTCCGAGTCAAATATAAAGTCTGTTATTTCTAACAATTCTTTGGATGCAGGTACCTTAGGAAGCTTAGACATTCCTGGTGTGGGTGGCGAGTCCTCCGGTATAGATGGTGTCTATGAAGATGAGTCTGTTATAGAATATACCACAAAGTCCATACATAGTCCAGTTGAGTCAGGTGTCAACATTTCAGTTGACGATACAAACTTTTCTTTTGAGCATACTGTAAAGCCTGCTGTGGACCAATTGATCAATGATGTAAATTTTGATTCTATGAATGAAATGAAAGACTCGTTTCAGTATCTTCCTGTCTCTGTCTCTGTTTCTGCTTCTCAAATTGATAAAACTAATAACAATGATCAAAACTCCCCCTCTTATGAGGATGCCGACGAAACTCCCCCTGAGATCAAACACATGATTACTCAAGAGGAGCAGCGTCGCGCTAAACCACTTGAAGAAGAAATTGAAATCGTCAACATAGGTGATGAAACCTTAATCCGGGAAATACGGATTGGCAAAACGTTATCCCCGGAGGAGCGTGAAGAATTAATCACTTTGCTTAAGGAATACAAAGAAGTTTTTGCTTGGTCCTATGATGACATGCCGGGATTAAGCGAAGACATTGTCCAGCATCGTCTTCCCCTAATCCCAGGTGCCAAACCGAAAAAGCAAAAACTTCAAAAATTAAAACCAGAATGGGAATTGAAAGTCCATGATGAAGTCAAGAAGCTGTTAGATGCGGGCTTCATTCAAGTGGTTGAATATCCGGAATGGCTGGCTAACATAGTACCGGTGCCCAAGAAGGACGGAAAAGTCAGAATGTGCGTGGATTTCAGAGATTTGAACAAGGCGAGTCCCAAGGATGACTTTCCTTTGCCGAGCATCGACCTCCTGGTGGATAATACAGCTGGTCATGCTTTGCTATCCTTTATGGATGGGTTTTCCGGATATAATCAGATCAAGATGGCCCCTGAGGACATGATAAAAACTGCGTTCACCACTCCATGGGGAACATATTGCTACAAAGTGATGCCGTTTGGGCTGAAGAATGCAGGGGCAACCTATCAGAGGGCGGCTACCACCTTATTGCATGACATGATTCACAAAGAGGTCGAAGTTTACGTCGATGACATGATTGTTAAATCCAAGACTCGACCAGAGCACGGCATAGTCCTGGGGAAGTTTTTGGAAAGGATCCGGAAGTATAAGCTTCGCTTGAACCCGAGCAAGTGTGTATTCGGGGTCACCTCAGGGAAGTTGTTGGGATTCATGGTCAGCGAAAGAGGGATCGAGGTAGATCCTCAAAAGATCAAAGCAATCCAAGAGATGGAGCCACCGAGGACCGAGAGGCAGATCCGTGTTTTCCTGGGAAAGGTTCAGTACCTCAGAAGGTTCATAAATCAGTTGACAATGACGTGCGAACCCATCTTCAAGCTGCTGAAGAAAAATTCTCCAAAGAAGTGGAATAATGAGTGTCAGGAAGCATTTGAGAAAGTCAAGCAGTGTCTAACTTTGCCTCCTGTCCTGTCACCAGTTATTCCAGATCAGCCACTGTTGCTGTACCTATCTATCACCGACACAGCTATGGGTTGCATGTTAGCCCAGCAAGACCCTGAGTCGAAGAAAGAAAAGCCTATCTACTACATCAGCAAGAAGATGCTGGAGTACGAAATCAAATATTCTATCTTGGAAAAGACTTGTCTGGCACTGGTGTGGGCAACTCAGAGGCTTAGGCATTACCTGCTATCAAACAAGGTTCTCTTACTCTCACGGATGGATCCGTTGAAGTACTTGTTCGAGAAGCCCGCCCTCACCGGGAGAACATCCAGATGGTTGCGGCTATTGTCTGAATTTAATATTGCCTATGTAACCCAGAAATCAGTTAAAGGGCGTGTGATAGCTGAGCAGTTGGTTGATGCGCCTGTAGATGATAATGCAGTTCTGACGGCAGATTTTCCTGATGAAGAGATCATGGCTATAGAAGATGAGGTCCCAAGCACCAGATGGTTGATGTACTTTGATGGTGCTGTGAACAACCGAGGTCAAGGGGTTGGGGCAGTGTTGATATCTCCGAAGAAAGAGTACATCCCCGTATCCATCAAATTGCAGTTCAAGTGTACCAACAATGAGGCCGAATATGAGGCTTGTATTGCTGGTCTCGAAGCAGCTTTGGCTTTGCATATTCAAGAGATAGATGTTTTCGGAGACTCAATCTTGATCATTTGTCAGATCAATGGTCAATGAAAAACAAAGGAGGATAGATTGATCCCGTATCACACGCATCTGGACTCTCTGGTCAAGAGATTCAAGAATGTTACATTCACTCATCTGTCGAGGACGAGGAATCATTTCGAGGACGCTTTGGCTACACTAGCCTCAATGTTGGATATCTCTACATCAATGGAAGTTCAGCCCCTAGCAGTGCGGTTACAATGGGCTCCAGCGCATGTGAACGCTATAGAGATAGCAGCCCGATGTCCCGATGGAAGGCCCTGGTACACTGATATAAAGAATCTCATTTTAGGCCAAGGGCACCCCCCGGAAGCGTCAGGAAAAGAGCGGAGGTCTCTCCAGAAGTTGGCGGCTAACTTCATTATCTGCGGCAATGAGCTCTTCAGGAGGTCGTTTGATGGAATCCAGCTTCTTTGTGTAGATGAAGATCGAGCAGCTAATCTCATAGAGCAGACGCATGAAGGAGTCTGTGGGCCTCACATGAACGGGAAGATGCTGTCGAGAAAGATCCTGAGACTTGGGTACTACTGGCCAACCATGGAAGCTGACTGCTTCGCATTCGTGAAGAAGTGTCATAAATGTCAGGTTTATGCGAACCTCATTCATGTGCCGCCTTCTGAGTTACATTCTCTGACTTCGCCGTGGCCGTTTTCAGTCTGGGGAATCGATATTATCGGAAAGATGTTTCCGAAATCTTCAAGTGGGCATGAGTACATCCTGGTAGCCATCGATTACTTCACTAAGTGGATCGAAGCCGCATCGTTCGCATCGCTGACTTCAGCCTCAGTTGCCAAATTCATTCGAACAAACATCATCTGCAGATATGGGGTACCGCATGAGCTGATCTCAGACAATGGATCGCACTTCAAGAAAGAAGTGGTACGCCTATGTGAGGAGTTCAAGATTAAGCATCACAAGTCCTCACCATACAATCCCCAGACAAATGGAGCCGTCGAAGCTGCAAACAAGAACATCAAAACCATCATCAGCAAGATGACAGAGACGTACAGGGACTGGTCAAATAAGCTACCATATGCTTTGTGGGCTTACAGAATGTCGATCAGGGCCTCTACGGGAGCTACGCCATATTCACTAGTGTATGGGATGGAAGCGGTCCTACCAGCTGAGCTGAGAATTCCTTCGTTAAGGGTAATGATGGAAGCTGGTTTGCCAGAATCAGAATGGGCAAGGGCCCGGTATCAGGAGTTGCAGATGATTGATGAGAAGAGGCTCAGATCTCTGTATCATGTCCAGGGATATCAGCGTCGAATTGAGAAAGCCTTTAACAAAAAGGTGAAGATCAGAGATCTCCAGAAAGGTGACCTCGTTTTGAAATCCTACAGGGCACCGGTCCATGATCCTCGAGGGAAGTTCAGACCAAACTGGAAGCGTCCTTACATTGTCGATGAAGTCCTGCCTGGAAAAGCCGTCAGACTCCTTGATCAAAATGGTGAAAAACTAACAGAACCCACAAACCTTGATCAACTTAAAAAGTATTATGCCTAAGACACCAGAGGCCGTCCTTGGTCGATCTGAGCTTCAAATCCAAAAATCCAATTGAAAAACAAAAGAGAAAAGTCAAAGACCGTTTGCAAACCCTTTGAGTCAATAAGCAAAATCAAAATTTCTTTGTCACCCTCAAACCAGGGGCATCTTTTATGACTTACGCCATAAAAGATGCAAAGCCTGAACTACGCCATGACCTGATCCCTTTCCACAGGGTACGTAGGCAACCTGACAACGTCGGGTTCGGTCAAATCTTTCAAAACGGTTGAAAAGAAGAAAAAAACAAAGGAGAGAACTTTCAAAAAGAAAAAAAAAAGAAGTCAAATCAAAACAATCTCAACCCAAAGTCCCCAATGGGCGAACTACGCGGACCTGATCCTCACTCTTTGGAGGTACGTAGGCTATCTGGAAGGGTCCAGATTCGGTCCAGTCAATGCAAACACCCTGATCCAGTTCTTTCAAACCCTAACCCACCTAGAAGTCCTCCTGGTGTGATAAGGCAAAGGTTTGTGGAGAAACAGAAAAAGAAAAAATAATAATGGAGTCTTAGACCTGCTAGACTGAAAACCCGAAAGGGCGGTCTAGGCAAAAGTTAGGGTCATTCACCCGCTAAGCTGAAAACCTGAAAGGGCGGCTTAGGCAAAAATCAGGGTGCAGAGCCTGCTGGATGGAAAACCTGCAAGGGCAGGCAATCCAGGCAAAAATTAAGGCAAGCGGTCCGCCAGATTGAAAACCCAAAAGGGGCAGTCTGGTCATGGCAATGACTTCTCGTAAAGGACTAAATTTCAGAACCTAGCAAGACTTCCATACCTGTATCAGCATCACTTCCAAGGTCTGAATAGTGCCAGCAAGGCTTCCTTTGATATTCCTCTAAGCTAGGGGTTAAAACCGAGCAATCCAAAGGGTATAATAAGCATGACTAAATACCAGAAAGAGGCAAAATCACCTTAAAACGCGGTATTCAAAGAGTTCCAAGAGTGGTAAGCTGTACCATCTTAAAACAATTATCAAATTAAGAAGCAGATTCAGTCTTTCCCGAAAGTCAGTCTTGTAACTCGGTTGTGTACTCACCAAAAGTCCTTCGTCAAGCAGTTGTCAAGGTCATTCTTTGTCAAGTCAAAGTCATTTACTCAGTCGAGTCAGGTGTGTCCCAAAATGACCTGTTTGGTCCAGTATCCTTTCAAAAGCTGCGGTAACAGGTACCAGAGAATAAAGTCGCATCTCCAGAAGGCGAAATGACCTATACATGGTCTAGAAGCGCGGTGAGCTCTCAGGCCCACTTGAAATTCCTGCAGCAGGCAGGAGGTTGAAGATGTGTGAAGCAGACTCAGTCTGCTTGGAAGTTGAAAACCATTGTAACCTGAAGTTCTGACAGCTGGTAGAAAATTGAAAGTATTACAGGCAAATTCAGTCTCTTGCACATTTTGAAAGCCTTTGAGGCCTGGAGCCCTGCTATTGGCATAAAAGTGGTAGACCTTTCAGCAAGAGTTAGTCTCTTGTACCTTCAAAATCTTTGTAACCCAAGTTTCATAAAGGAAAGCTTGAATCTGTTTGAGTTTTGTTAAGACTCCTGAACTGGAAGCGAAATTATACTAGGGGCATCTTTTATATCTTGAAGAAAGTCAGACCATAAAAGATACCTAGCACGCATTGATGTTTGAGATATCAGTTTTACCGAATCAGGATTTGAGAAGCTTGAACGCGTTTTTCAAAAAAAAAAAATTCCTGATTTAGGAATGATCATGATGCTGTTTGATCATTCCGCTTTGTTGATCTGTCAAGATGCTGTCTTCTCAGATTCTAAATTCAAGTTTGATCATGATGCTGTCTAATCATTCCGCTTTGTCGATCTGTCAAGATGCTGTCTTCTCGGATTCTAAATTCAGGTTTGATCATGATGCTGTCTAATCATTCCGCTTTGTTGATCTGTCAAGATACTGTCTTCTCATATTCTAAATTCAGGTTTGATCATGATGCTGTCTAATCATTCCGCTTTGTCGATCTGTCAAGATGCTGTCTTCTCAGATCCTAATTCAGGTTTGATCATGATGCTGTCTAATCGTTCCGCTTTGTCGATCTGTCAAGATGCTGTCTTCTCAGATTCTAAATTCAGGTTTGATCATGATGCTGTCTAATCATTCCGCTTTGTCGATCTGTCAAGATGCTGTCTAATCATTCCGCTTTGTTCATCTGTCAAGACGCTGTCTTCTCAGATCCTAATTCAGGTTTGATCATGATACTGTCTAATCATTCTGCTTTGTCGATCTGTCGATATGCTGTCTTCTCAGATCCTAATTCAGGTTTGATCATGATGCTGTCTAATCATTCCGCTTTGTTCATCTGTCAAGATGCTGTCTTCTCAGATCCCAGTTTAGGTTTGATCATGATGCTGTCTAATCATTCCGCTTTATAATTTCCAAATCCCTGACTGGCTTAATTAGAGGCCGTCTAATTATTCCATTCTGCAATTTGTGAGAGTCTGTCTCACTATCCCTTGAGAGCCCATCTCAGTAGTCTTTTCGAGAATCTGTCTCGTCAATTCATCTTATCATTCCCTCTCGATGAGAATCTGTCTCGTCGATCCATCCCGTCACCCCCTTGCATCCCTTCCGTTTGAAATCGTGGGCCAGTCAAAATGTGTTGTCTGCTCGGCTTTGGCTTCCGTGCGACAAGCACACTCTGCCAAAGAGGGGCATCTGTAGACACCCCATTTTGACAAGGCCCTAAAGTCCCCAAAATTGAATATCCAGTAAAATTCCCAAATTTCGAGTCCCAAGATGTCTCGAAATTAATCTCAAAATTCCTGAAGGACTGGGCCCGAAATGAGAAGAAGGCTTGAGTCTTTGAGCATCTTATTGTGCATATTCCGGGGTACAAATTCCCCGAGAGGTTGTTAGTGTTCTCAGGGATACCCCTGCAAAATTTCATTGCAATCGGGCGAAAAATGTGGAATAAGACAGGCGAAGTTTGTGTAATAATCAAAGTTGGGTTGTGGTAGGGTGAATTATCAAAGCACGGTTGTGTGGATATCACCCTCCTTTTTCCAAAAAAGACAAGATATTTTTTGGTAAAATGGTGATTTGTCATCTTTAGAAGGGTAATTTTGGAAATTCTGATAATACTTAGGGTGTAAGCAATCCTTAGGGACCCTTGGATCAAATCTAAGGATGAGGATCATTTAGAGAAAGAAGAATCTTCACCCTGTTTTTCTACTTGGCCCCTTCCCCTTAGGTTAAATTTTTTTCACAAATACACTATGAGGGGGGTGTCCATGGAAGATGGGGGGGGAGAGAAAAATCTTAATTTTCTTTATATGCGCATCGAGCTAGGGTTTCCGAGGAGGAGGGTTTTTTTATTTTTCTTCGAAGAAAGACAGAGGAGGTCTGGATTTTTGGTAGAAAGAGAGAGAGAGAGAGAGAGAGAGAGAGAGAGAGAGAGAGAGAGAGAGAGAGGAGAAAAAGCCTCCTCCACCAGCCACCATTCTTCCGACCGTCAGCCACCTCCATCTCTTGCCTCCATCTTCTGTCATCCCCAACCTCCCCTAAACCACCACTCTACCATTTTTACCGGCCAAACCACCGGAATCCGGCGAAAAAAGAAAGCCACCATCCACAGCCCTCCTCTGCCATTTCCCCAAACCCGTTTTCAACCTCCACCACCATCTTCCCCTTTCGCCCACAATCCCCACCTCCATTTTCCTTCCTACAGAACCCCCTATCAAAACCCATTTTATTCCACCACCTCCGCATCTCCTCCCTCCTCCATCTCAGCTGTTTTTTCTCAAAACCCATTTTTGAAAAACCAATCCACCCTCACCGCAAACACCAACCCTCTCAAACCCCATCCAAACCATCTCCACCATCCGGCCAAGTCACCATCAACCACCGTCTTCTCCGGTGGGTTTGCCGGAATCCCGGCAGGAGACCTCCATTGAATCCGACTACCCCAACCATATACCCTTTTTCAAACCCTCTTTCATTTCCCCATTTTCATCTTCACCACCTCCATCTTCATGTTAACCCTCGTCTCAACACTCTAAAACCCATATCAACCAAACCCCGAACCCACAATCTCCGGCAACTTTGTCAGAATCCGGCAAGCTCTGTTAAATCCCATCCCATTTCCACCTTCTGCACACCCTCTTCTACGACAACTCCACTACCATCTTTTACTTCAATCCCATTTTCTCCTTCCACCATACACCATTTTAAGCCAAAACCCCATTTGTGAAGGAGGGAGATGCAAACAAGTTAAAGTAAAAAAAGGGGGGATTCGGTCATTTTTGTTGAAGCAAAAGAGAGGTGAGAACAGCAATGAGGAGGTAATTTCAGAAAATTCTTGGCTGAGCTCTCATCAATTACACAGGTAATCTCTCATCCCTTGGTTAGATTTTGATAGTGGCACTACCCAGTTTTAATAATAGCACTAAATCAGCTTTTCTCTTCTTTTCTTTTTTTTTTAATTAGTTTCTTAGATGTTGTTTGGAAGTCACTGATTGTATAATCCAAGATTGTAAAATCAAGGATTTTATTGTTTTGGGTTGTGACAACCTGGGATCAAAATGGCCTATTAAAATCTCTTTTCCTCCGTGTTGGGTTCTTATGGCTGTTTTTCATAGTAATGCAAGGCAAGCTTGGTTCTATTATCAAGACAGGGTAGTGCTCGAATGAACAGCCCTCTTATACTCTTGGCATAGATATCATTAAATTTCGTTCATTGCATAAATTCAGCTTGTCTAAGTAGATGGTATTCTATACTTAAACAAGGGAAATGCCATTAGCGCCATTATATTTCGATGTTTGCGCAAATCCAGTTGTTTTTTTTATCAAAAAAAAGGGGGGAGAGAAAATTTTATAAAATAAGCAAATCAGGGCGATGAAGGCGTTAGCCCAAGCCCATCATTAGGGGACTCGCTCAGTCCAAGTAGCACTCCCCTTTTTGCTTAAAAGACTTGCCCAGTCTTTTAGGTGTGTATCCCTTGTACATTAGAAACCCATTCATTGCAAGGGCGATGAAAGAGTCATCTAGAGCCCCTGTTTAGGGAGACAAGCTATGTCTCGTGCAGAGAAAATCATTTTTCTTTGTCTTGATAAATATATAAAAAAAAACTGAATAAAGAGTACTTTGAAATAAAATTTGAGAAGATTTCGATAAGGATTTTCAAAATTAGGCCTATAGTCCAGTATTTATAAATTTAATACTTCTCTTTCATACTAAGCTTTGAGTTAGGGTTCGAAGACGGTAATAAATGGATTGTTCAGGTGAGATTATCTCAAAGCTTATTATACTCATTCCTTTTTATTTAAATAAATTGTTTAATAGGAAGAAGGAGATCAGATGACTACTCTATTCGATATTATCGACATGAGTACTGTCTGATTTCAAGGCGGGATATAGAAATATTATCATGTGTATATGATATCAGATGATTACTTTAGCATCATCTGATTTCATCCCCATATTGGGGTGGTGTTTGTGGATGGGCATAGAAGTGTTTGATATTGTTTTCTTTTACGTTATTAGGCTATCCAGCGGCTGGTCTGGACTAATTAATGTTGTTTATCATTTTATGATTGCTATAGATTGTGTATTTTTTTATTGAAAATTCTTCTTTGCTTGGCACTTGATTTATTTTTATAAGAATAGAATGGAATTTGCGATTATTTGGTAGCCTTTTCTTCTCTCTTTGATAGACTAACACAGTCTTATAGATTTCTGCTAAATTTCTTTAGATACTAGAATCCCCTCTCATTGCAAGGGCTATGAATGAGTCATCCCGAGCCCATTATTTTAGAGGACTTGCATAGTCCTAGTAATGTTTTCCCTTCTAATCTTTTCTTCATTTTATGAGACTGTTTAAGTCTTTCAGGTTTCTTTCCTTTGTCATTTCAAGCCCATCTCTAGGGGGGCTTGCATAGTCCAAATAGCATTCCATTTTCTCAAAAGACTTGCCTAGTTTTTAGATCCAAATCTTTGGAGACAGGCATTGTCTCATTAATGAATCAACCTGAGTCAACCCCTAGGAGACTACCTCTAGTCTCACAGGTCTTAAACCCTCTTCTAGTCGAAGACCAATTTGGTCTGTCAGTTATCTCATTTTCTTATCATTGTTTAGGCAACGATAAGGTTACTTGGAGCCCATCCCGGTGCTTAGGAGACTTGCCCAGTCTTGCTAGCATTTCTCTCTATCCTACCTCTGTGTCTAAGAGACTTACCCAGTCTCATTCTCTTGCTAAACCTCCTTTTTGTGCATCGTTTGGTTTTGGGAGAGCACCCTACTCGGCTTGACAGGATACCCCTACCCTTATGGGTATCGGGTTGCACATTTGTTGCACCCTAGGGCTAGGTAGCTGTCCGGCCCGGCAGGGTGTTTTACCTTTGCCAAATATGCACAGGGTCTCTTTTTCCTTATTACTTGTGAGCTTTATCTTGGTTTGATAGTCCACTAGCATAGGAATCCGTCCTTAGTCTGGAGAGTCAGTCCTCTTGTTCAGGAATCCAATTCTATCATCATAGGGGTTAGGATTCCATCCAACCTTTCATCAGATCATGTTCTTCTATCCGCTCTTGCAAGGTATAGGATGCTGTCCAACGCTTGCAGAGTCGTGTTTCTGTCTTTTTCCCCCGCAAAGCATAGGATGCTGTCCGACCTTTGCGGGATATTAAGGAGTCTGTCCTCCCTTTATGATGATAGGATTTTGTTCCTCTTATGTCAAAAATTCCAAAAAACACTAAAAACATTTCAAAAACACTTGAAAATTCAAAAAACATCTAAAAAATCAAAGATCTCAAAATCTCGAGTCATTAGGAGTAGTCAAGTCTGAACTACGGATGGCTTGATCCCTAGCTGAGGGGTACGTAGGCAGCTCAGGCGTGCTGCTAGCATCCTGAGTCCAGTCACCCTTTCTTTTTTACACTATTTTCACACACCATTTTGCACTCTTTCACCATTTTTGCAAATATCCTTCACAACTTCGAAAACTTCCATAAGCTTCAAGACCTTTCAAGTCTTCTCAAAATACAAAAATCCTTCAAAATAACCTTGCAAACAATTTTCAAAAGATCTTCCCATAGAGTTAGGAGGCTGTCCTAGGCGTTTGGGGCGTCATAGAGTAAGGAGTCTGTCCTGATTGTGTTGCTTTGTGTGTCTGGTCGTGTGAGTGTCCCTAGAGTTAGGAGGCCTCGAGTCGTGGTCGGTTAGACACTTAGTCGAGCCGATGACTAGACTAGAATGCGCTTAGATAGCCCATGGTTTTCCTTAGGACACGCAGTCTAGTCACGCTTAGGGTGTAGGTCCACCTGCATTAGTTAGGGCATATAGGGGGTCCTAAAAATTACCATTCACTTGAACTTAAGCAATGGCGCAAGAAGCTTTAAAAACTAGTCAGGTCTAGTTGATCGAGTCTAGGATAGCGGTCTTAGAAGGTTAGGCATTGTAGTTTAGCATAGGTCGCCGAACTACGTTGGCTCTGATTCTTCCCGAGGCCGGGATACGTAGTGCAGCTAAGATGGATGGCCATCTTGGTCCGAGTCAATTATCGCATTAGAGTCTAGGGTTTGTCATATTGTATGTTTTTGCTGTGTTTTCTTACTTTCCTGTACAGATCCTATACCTTTAGCTGTAGCATGCATGCGTTTGCCCATCAGAACATAGACACCAATTAGGCATGACACTCATAACCTAGCTATTCTTAGGTGTCATATCTTTCATTTCTTTTTGTGTGTGCTTCTTATTCATCTCCGAGATATGCATGATTAGCTAGACGTTATCTCGGGGATATTCGTTCCCATTTCACATAATTTTTGCCCAAAACTCTTCAAAGTTAATAATAAATTGCATAAGAGACCAGGTGCTCGCACTTGGGCGAATCGGGGGCGCCTAATCCCTTCCCCATTCGTCATCAGGCACGGACCTTTTATATCTCTGGTTATCTGTTGCGACAGAGCACAGCATGGGATCCAGGGCCCACTTCCTTGGATGGCGACTCTTTCTTTGTTTAAGGTGCGTCTCGAATCCGGGCTAGTCCCCGAATCGAGAGGTATCTCACTTCACATCGCCGCTCATGCTGTGAGGGGCACTCTTTCGAGAGTTCCTTGGTGGGGCTCTCCTTCACGTGGACGATCACGAGACTCGCGTGGGGGCAAGTCCCCCGGCCTCTCTCGGATCGGGGTCCACAATTGTCAAGACGGATGTGTACAGTGCTTTGTTCTCATTTCTTTTATGAGATTGGCACATAAAGTTAGTTTGTCATTTCCATGGATGCCTAAACAGGGAGGTTGATTGGCTAGTGATTAAAACAAGTTTGTTATTGGTAATGGAATTTCAAGTGAAGACAATTTCATGTGACTGACTTTTTCATAATATATGATAGACAAAGGAGTCAAAGCTACTGGGAGTATTCTTGATAAGTGTGCAGTTCAGTAGTGATAGCTTACATTGGTACATGGTAACTTTAATAGTATTTATCATTCCATATGAAATAAGCTAGTCGTTTTTATTGATTTTTGTTGGGTCATACTATATATCTGATGCTGGAGTAGTGAGGTAAAGTAGTTTCAAATTTATATTTGGAGTTGTTGTGATGACGTGAGGTCAAATAGTTTAGTTATTGATAGGATATGTGTATAGCCCAGAATCTGTCCTGTTTTGAGTATGAGAAATTTGGAAGTTGGTATTATATTCATGGCAACAATGTTATTCAGGTTTTGCTTAAAGGTCCTTATGTTTTGAGTCTTGCATGCTCTAGTAGCCTTCAAATTATCATTGATTATCCCAATAATATTGTTCAAATTGTGTTAAGAAGTCATTATGCAATGAGAGTTGGTCTATAAGCATACAGACATATTAACTCTATTTTATTCCTGACCTAAAAATTGAAGGGAATTACATTAGCATAACCCTTGTAATAAAGCTAGTGGTCATGGGTCTAGTTTCTTGTGGAAAATGGTGTCAGCATTATTATGTTTGGATAAAATCTATGATTTGGGGTGTGGCCTATAAGATATTTTAGAGCTGTAATGCTTTACTAGTAGTCCTTGGATACCAATAGATAAGGAATTTTTGTACACTCTACCAAGTCATAGCCTCATGTCCCAAGCTTGTATATGCTCAAAGTGTTTATGATTCTTTCATGTCCTTTTCATTTTTTTCTTTTATTATTATTTTTTATTTATTTTTTGTCATTTGTTCCTATGTCATATAATCTCAAAAGTTTTGATTATTCTTATAGTAAATTTAGAAGGTAGTTGCTGATGGTTATTTTATTATGATGGATAGGTCAGTTAGTTTTATTTCTACCGGATCCCATATTCAAATGTTTGTGTGTTGATTAATGTATATGTGTGTTTCAGAAGTATATCCTGTAAGTTATGAAGTTTGACTTAGTAGTTAGGTGTTGCAGGGGCTCTTGTACAAAACAGTGAAATAGAAGTAATGATTTCTTTTACTCTAGCCTTGGAGCTTATATAAAAAGATAGATTTTTTATTTGAATCTGTTGTGGTTCACCTTGTTAGGTAACGGATATATTGTTGGACAAAACATATTTCGGTCTTAAGTTTCTTTTTCAAAAGTTTATGTAGCTTCAGCTCTATTGTTTTCAAGATCCGGTTGGGAGAGGATAAATTTTGACTAGTATAGTGGAATGGTTGCATTTGGTTATTGGTATTAGAGTTGCATGACTGTTCGGACTACTCGCCTGCTCTTATATTTCTGTGGTTATTGCTTCTTATTTATGTGATGTATTGTTCCTTTATGAATGCTTGAATGACATATGCCCTGTCATTTTCATAACCATGTTTGATTTCCATGCACAATTTCAGTTAGTATCTTCCCCTTTATGAAGCTTACCAAGGCTTTCCATAGGATTTGTTTGAACTTTTTGACTGCTCTTTAAACACGAAATGATAAGCTGGGTTGGTGCTAATGCTAAAACATGATTATGATGATATCACTTCCCTATTCATTACGACCATTCAAAAGCCCAAGTGTATTAGATAGCCTTTCCTTTTAAGGGCGATGAAGGTGTTAGCCTAAGCCCATCATTAGGGGACTTGTTTAGTCTGAGTAGCACTTCCCTCTTTTATAGATTTGCCTAATCTTTTAGATACCTTTAGACATGGTCCTTTATTCATTGAAGGGCAATGAAAGAGTTATCTAGAGCCCTCCATTTTAGGAGACATGATTTGTCTCGCTAGGCAGCTCTCCTCTGGGGACAAGCCTCGTTGCTTAGAGTCTTCCCCTTTAGGGAGTCAACCTTGGTTATAATAGAGAGGTACCCATAGGAGGCATACAGTGTCTCATTTATAGAACCTCTCCTACTTGTACCTCAACTTGTACCCCCTATTAGCGGAAGATCAACTCGGTCTGTTAATTTTCTTTATTCATTTTTAATCATTGCAAGGGCAATGATAAGGTTACTTAGAGCACTTATAGGAGACATGTTTTGTCTCATTTGTTTAGTTGCCATCTTTAGTGTTTGAGTCTTTGACTAATTCGCCCTTACTTCGGTAGCGTTTTTGGAGATTCGTTGACTTGTTTGCACCCCTTCTTTAATGTTGTTTTGTTTAGAAGTCTATCTGATAGACTATTAGTTTGTCCTATGGCTTAGGAGTTGTTCCTTTAGGGTTGTTGTCTTCTTCTTTATTATTAGAGCCTTACTGGCTTGGGACCTTAGATCATTTTTCACTATTCTTGGGGCATTAGTTTACTTGTTGCGGATCGTCTCTTTGAGACGCTAGTTGCTTGCTCGGGTTTCCCCCTTTAGATTTAGGGCTTTGCCCTAGTTTGTAGTTGTGTTTGCATGTTTCCTTTAATAGTGAAAACATTTTAAGATAAAAAAACATTGTAATCATTTTAAGTCCAAAAGCATTGAGGAATTTTAAAATCCAAAAATATTTGAAATCTAAAATATCTAAAAAACATTTGGAAACCTTTTCAAAACTTAAAAATTTTAAAAACTTTTAGGAGTGTAGTTAGGAAAGTTCGTTTCGAACTACGTTGGCTTGATCCTTTCCCACGAGGTACGTAGTGCAGCTTGGAATTCATATCCCAAGTCTAGCCAAACTTTGTAAATAAATCATTTGAATTCTTTATAAAAGCACAAAAATCTTTTAAAACCTTATTTTCAAAAAGCTCTTCCTCTAGAGTTAGGAGTTTGTTCTAGATAGAGTGTTTTAGAGTTAGTAGTTTGTCTTTGATATGTAGTGTGTTTTGTTTGTGTTTGTATTAGAGTTAGGAGTTTGTTACGCCTCCGTCCGGTCAGTTGGCGATTCACATCGCCGACTGATGACTAGGTCAATGATGCGTTAGTAATCCCATTATTTTCTTTAGGGCACACAGCCTAGTTACACATAGGTTGTAGGAACCACCTGCATTAGCTTAGGGCTAACCTATATTTAGTTAGGGCATATAGGGTGTTCTAAAATCCACAATCCACTGGGAATATAAATAATCGCACAAGAAGCTTTAATAACCAGTCCGGTCTTTTAGGTCGTGTCTAGGATAGAGGTCTAGATGTCTTAGGCATCATAGTTTAGAATAGGTGCGAAGAACTACGTTGCCTTGATTCTCGTGGAGGTGAGGATACATAGGCTTCTTTGGATGAACATCAGACCATCCAAGGACTCGGGCGAATTCATTTAGAGTTTAGGATTTGTTGTGTTGTGTCGCGTGTGGTATTGAGTCATATTATATCTTTTGTTGCATTTTCTTACTTTCATGTACTGATCTTATACCTTTAACTGTTGCATGCATGTGTTTGCTTGCCAGAACTTAGACACAAGTTAGGTATGTCACTCATAACCTAGCAATGTTTAGGTGACACACTTCTTCCATTTATGTTTTGTATATTTATTATTTCTATTCTCAGGAAATGCATGCTTAGGTAGACGACTCCTGAAGATTGTTCCCATTTTATATGATTTTCGCCTAGAACTCTTCAAGGTTAATAATAAATGACATAAGAGAGCAAGTGCTTGCACTAGGACGAATTGGGGGTGCTCTTCGGACCTTCTCCATTCGTAATCAGGCACGAACCCATATATATTTCTGGTTATCCATTGCACAGAGGATTTATTTTTTGGGGTCCATGGCCTATCCATGGATGGCGACTCTGAGTTATTTTAGGTACGTTTTGATTTCGAGCCCTCGCTCCAGATCAAGAAGTATCTCTAGTTTATATCGCCACTCGTGCTATGCTATGAGGGTGGCACAGTTTCGAGGGTTCCTTGGTAGAGCTCTCCATTCACGTGGATGATCCTAGAGGATGTGGGGGCTCGTCCTTCACCTCTCTCTCGGATCGGGGTCCACAGCAGGTAGCTGATCAATTGGAGAAACTGACAAAAGACATGGAAAGCTTGAAGCACCAAGGCCCAAAACAGTTCGTTATATCCGAGCTGATAATGTCTCCCGGGGTCACCTTGCCCCCTAACTTCAAAACCCCCGATTATGACAAATATGATGGGACTGGGTGTCCCTAGAATCATATGAGGTGGTTTATCGAGTTGTCACAGCAGTATAGGCTAGCTCTTGAGCAAATGGCCAGGGTCTTTCTCTTACTGGGGTTGCGAAGAAGTGGTTTCTGCATCGGAAACCCGAAGAGGTGAAGACCTTCCAAAGCATCTCCAACAAATTTGTAGAACAATTTTCGATGGAGGAAGGAATAGAGGTTACCAAGAGGGACCTCAAGCAGTTAAAGCAAGGTCCGTTGGAGACCTTTACTTTTTTTTCGTCGTTGGCGTTGAAAGTCTGCACAACTGAGCGAGAGGCTATCAGAAGAAGATCAGATTAAGCGGGTGATTAAAAGTTTGTCGCCGCAGTATTTCCATTTCATGTCCCCTCAGCATCACACCGACTTTGACCATCTGATTAAGACTGGGACGAGGACTGAGGATGCAATAGCTAAGGGTCTGAGGGCCAGACTTCCATCGGACATTAGAGAAGGAAAGAGAAATGTGGTCGTACAGAAAGAAGTAGACCAGGTGAACTATGTTCGACCAGCGGCCAGGACTATAACAGAAGTGGTAAAGCCAGCGCCAGCACCACTAGAGCAGAAACCTCAGAGGCACTTTGATCCACTCCCGTATCCTTTACCTATGATTCTGAAAAGGTTGATAAGGGATAAAATTAGACTACTTGAAATCAGGCCAGTACCCAACCAGCTGCCCCCACACTAGTTATTAGACCAGTATTGTGAATACCACAGAAATTTGGGTCACCTCACTGAAAGATGTTTAGCTTTAAAGCATGCGCTCCAGACTATGTTAGAAAAGAGAAAACTTGAGGTGGAAAGGCCCAATGTAACTCAGAATCCCCTTCCTAATCATCATGTTATTCCTTCTCCTGCGACGAACTCCATTTTTGTCGAGGAGCCAGTTCATGATCCATCCGCTCTCATTTGTGTAATCACTTCTGATGAACCTTATATCCTAAGGTTTGACCCCGAAGAAATCGAAGAGATGGAAAGAGAAAGGTCTTATGCCCTCTGGATGGGTAGCACCGGTCTGGCATAGGCATCCTCTCGACCATATGTCCTTCAAGGCGAAGATGTTGGGGCAGAAAAAGAACTCCTTATGTTCTAAGGATTGATGATTTTGAGGAAGAAGAGATAGATGAAACTCCGTATGTTTTGAGAATGGATGCAGATGATTTGCTTCTATTAGAAGATCAGTGTGACGAGCTTCGTCATGTTACGAGGGGTGGCCGTGTGTTCAAGCCCGCAGAGTTGAGAGCAGAAAACCCTGCAGAAGCAGTGAGAGCAGCCGAGAATCAAGGGCAGAATAGGCCGAGTGCAGATGAGGAAGAAGACAATTCGTTGAAGCAGCTGAAGAAGACCCAAGCAAACGTTTCCATTTGGGGTCTACTTATGTCTTCCTCTAAGCATAGGAAGGTTGCACTCAGAGAGTTGAATGCTGCTCAGGTATCAACTGAGATTACACCCGATGAGTTGGTATGCCTAGTCGTTGTGGCCAAGACTTCCAAGACAATAGCTTTCACAGATGACGATTTACCTCTTGAAATCACTGTAATCTGCAACAAGAAGAGGGTACCCGACGTACTAGTCGACAATGGGTCTGCTCTGAATATTTGTCCACTAAGTACTGCCGCGACTTTGGGCTTTGGTCCAGGAGATTTCATTCCTTCATAGCAGGGTATATTAGCATATGATGGCACCCAACGAGATGTCATTGGAACCCTGGCCACTGAAATCCAGATAGGGGGAGAATACTTTGACATAGAATTCCAAGTATTGGCCATGAAAGCTTATTTCCTGTTGTTATTGGGTCGACCTTGGCTGCATAAGGTCGGAGTTATCCCCTCTACCCTTCATCAGAAGTTGAAGTTTATTCATAACAACAGGGTAGTGACTGTAAAGGGTGACCTGGATTTAGAGATTGGGCAGATTTCACAGGAGCCTATAGCTGGGAAGGCAGACGATGTCAGTTTGACAGGTTTTTCATTGGAGGTGTCGGTCATATCCATAGAGGAGGCCATGGGCGAAGAAGTTTTCTTCTTGACTAGTACCAACTCAAATGTAGTCAGAATGATTTGTAAACAAGGCTATATTCCAGGAGCAGGGCTGGGCAAGTATCACCAAGGCCCTACTGAGTGGCCTGAGTTTAGAAGTTTCAATGGTCTTTTTGGCCTAGGATATGAGCCGACCGAGCAGCAGGTCAGGGAAATGAAGAGATACATGATGAAATGGGCTGAGTGCCGCCGCCGAGGACTAGAATTGCCTATGGGACCAATCAGTCTGATCAGAAATGACATTTTCAGAAAAGAGGGGGCAGATTTTCTGTTTTGTGGGTTTGCTGAATCATGGACCGATGACGTGACAGGACAGAGATTTTCGGGCTTCGAAATTTTCTTTGACCTAGAGTTAGCAGAAGAGCCAATGAGTGCGTAGATTACTGAGGTAGCACCAGAAACTGATTGGGCTGATGTTTTAGAGCCAGACTGTCTGAGTGACATGTTTCAGACTGAAGATCCAGTGGTAACAATGGTTAGCAGTGAGACTGAAGCGTCAGCAGATTCCGTGATTAGCCGTGAAACCGAAGCATCAATGGTAGCAGTGATTGGCAGGGATGCATTCATTCTGAACCCAGTAGATTTAATCACCCCAGCCGAGGGACCTCTGACCAACTGGACCTCTCAGGTTTTACCTCAAGTAGTCTTTCACTATAGTCATGTTTCCTCAAAAGAGTCAGTGGTCTCTCAGTACACATCTACTTCCGAGTTTGATATTGAGTTTGTTTATTCTAATGATTCTTTTGATGTAGGTACTGTATAAGTTGGATCTGGTTCCAGAGTCAGTGACGAGTCTCTTTCCAATAAAGTCGAGTCCGAGAATACTTTAGATGATGAGTTTAGTTCTTCAACTGCACATATGCCAGAGTTGGCTGAGTTCGATGTTGAGTCTATGAATACATCATTAGAGTCCAATACAATGCCTGTTGTGGGCTATTCCATTCTTGATGTAATCAATTCTATGAATGAAATGAAAGACTCTTTTACATATGTTCCTATCTCTGTTTCTCCTGTTTTCATTTCGAGTACTGAATCTGCTCTTAAAACTGATAACATTAATAATGATAATCAAGATTCCCCTCTGTTGAGGATGTTGACGAAACTCCCCTTGAAATCAAACATATGATTCAACAAGAGGAGAGTCGCCGAGCAAGACTGCTTGAAGAGAAAATTGAAACCGTAAATATAGGTGACGAAACCTTAATTCGGGAAATTAATCACTTTACTTAGGGAGTTCTCGGAGGTTTTTGCTTGGTCTTATGATGACATGTCGGGATTGAGCGAAGACATTGTCCAGTATCGATTACCTATAATCCCTGGAGTAAAGCCGAAGAAGCAAAAACTCCGGAAACTCAAAACAGAATGGGAGTTAAAAGTTCATGACGAAGTTAAAAAGCTATTGGAAGTAAAATTCATTCAAGTTGTCGAATATCCAGGGTGGCTAGCAAATATAGTGCCGGTTCCCAAAAAGGACAGAAAGGTCAGGATGTGTGTGGACTTCAGGGACCTCAACAAGGCAAGTCCGAAGGACGACTTCTCGCTTCCGAACATTGATCTTTTGGTTGACAATACAGCTGGTCACGCTCTGTTATCTTTTATGGATGGGTTTTTGGGGTACAATCAGATTAAGATGGCGCCTGAAGATATGATCAAGACAGCGTTTACTACTCAGTGGGGAACTTACTGTTACAGAGTAATGCCTTTTGGGCTGAAGAATGCAGGTGCTACTTACCAGAGAGCCACGACTACTCTTCTTCTTGATATGATCGACAAAGAAGTCGAAGTCTATGTAGATGATATGATTGTCAAGGGAAAGACTCGACCAGAGCATACTGTCGATTTAAGAAAATTCTTTGAAAGAATCAGAAAGTATCAGCTTTGCCTGAACCCCAGCAAGTGTGTATTCGGGGTTACTTCAGGAAAGCTACTTAGATTCATGGTGAGCGAAAGGGGAATTGAAGTAGATCCTCAGAAAATCAAAGCGATTCAAGAGATGAAAACGCCGAAGACCGAAAAGCAGATCCTAGGTTTTCTCAGAAAAGTTCAGTATCTGAGACGATTCATAGCACATCTGACGATGACATGCGAGCCTATTTTCAAGCTTCTGAAGAAGAATTCATCGAAGAAATGGACCGATGAATGCCAGGTGGCTTTTGAAAAGATCAAGCAGTGTTTGTCCTTACCTCCTGTCACCCTGGTTCAGCCATTATTGTTGTATTTGTCCATCACGGATACAGCGATGGGTTGTATGCTTGCTCAGCAAAATTCAGAGTCTAAGAAGGAGAAGCCTATATACTACATCAGTAAGAAGATGCTAAAATATGAAGTGAAGTATACAATCTTGGAGAAGACCTGGCTAGCACTAGTTTGGGCAACTCAGAGGCTCAGGCATTATTTGTTATCGAATAAGGTACTTCTGCTTTCACGGATGGATCCGTTGAAGTACTTATTTGAGAAGCCTGCTCTTACTGGAAGAACTGCAAGGTGGTTGTTATTGTTATCTGAGTTCGACATTACTTATGTCACTCAGAAGTCTGTTAAGGGGTAGGTCATCGCTGAATAGTTAGCTGATTCCCCTGTGGAAGAGAATGCATTCCTGAAAGCTGAATTTCCTGATGAAGAGATTATGGATGTTGAAGAGGATACTCCAAATACCGGATGGACAATGTATTTTGATGGTGCAGTCAATAACTAGGGTTAGGGAGTAGGAGTAGTTCTTGTATCCCCTCGAAGGAGTATATTCCTATATATATCAAGTTGCAGTTTGAGTGCACCAACAACATGGCAGAGTATGAAGCTTGTATTACTGGACTTGAGGCAGCCTTAGCTTTGCAGATTCTAGACATCGATGTGTTTAGGGATTCCATCCTGATCATTTGCTAGATTAATGGGAAATGGAAGACTCGAGAAGATAGATTGATCCCTTATAATACGTATCTGAAATCTTTGGTCAAGAAGTTCAGGAGCATTACATTTACTCACTTGTATAGAACAAAGATTCATTTTGTTGATGCTTTGGCTACACTGGCTTCGAAGTTAGACATCTCAGCAACAATGGAGGTCCAGCCACTTGCAGTGCGATTGCAATGGGAGCCAGCGCATGTAAATGTTATTGAAATAGCAGCCAGATGTCCGGATGGGAAGCCCTGGTATACAGACATCATGAATCTCATATCTGGTGAAGGGTATTCACCTGAGGCTTCTGGGAAAGAGCGAAGAACCCTTCAGAGATTAGCTGCTAATTTTGTTATTTGTGGTGGACAATTATATCGCAGATCTTTTGATGGGATCCAACTTTTGTGTGTTGATGAAGACAAAGCAGCTGAGCTTATTGAACAAACCCATGAGGGAGTTTGTGGTCCGCATATGAACAAAAAGATGTTAGCCAGAAAGATTCTGAGACTTGGATTCTATTGGCCGACCATGGAGGCAGATTGTTTCGCCTTTGTAAAGAAGTGCCATAAATGTCAAGTTTATGCAAATCTTATTTATGTACCCCCCTCAGAGTTGCATTCTCTCACTTCACCGTGGCCATTTTTAGTATGGGGAATAGATATCATTGGGAAAGTATTTCCGAAGTCATCCAGCGGACATGAGTATATTTTGGTTGCCATCGACTACTTTACGAAGTGGATTGAAGCTGCTTCTTATACTTCTTTGACTTCTATCTCTGTTGCGAAGTTTATCCGTACAAACATTATTTGCAGATATGGAGTACCTCATGAGTTAATCTCAGACAATGGTTCCCACTTCAAGAAGGAAGTAGCACACTTGTGTGAAGAGTTTAAAATAAAGCATCAAAAGTCATTTCCTTATAGGCCGTTGTAGACACCCCATTTTGACCGTGCCCTAAATCTCTCTTGTTTGAACAAAACCCAATCAAATCAATCAACTAGGGTCCCAAACTTCACCCTAGGCTAGCTTAGGACCTCATCTAGGTCCCTGCAAAATTTCGTCAAAATCCGAGATCGTTTGCCTGACGAACGAACCGAAGCAAGGTCGTAGTGCAAATGCGTCGAAGGGGGGTGAATTATCCTGTAACGGTACCGAGCAGATTCTGAATAAGACACGTAATTTCGCACGCCCATCAAAAATTCGTGCGCTCATGAAATTTACACGCGCTTATCAAATTCGGTAGTGCTGATATTAACACCCAAAATTCTCTATAAATACGAGTTTTTTTTTTTTTTTAAAAAAAAAGAGAAAAAATCCATGAGAAGAGATAGAGAGAGCGAGAATCCTAGTGAGAGAAACTAGATCTCGATCTGCAAACCCTAATTTGTTTTTTTTACTCCGGCCAAGAATCATCTTCTCCGGCCAGATTCCGGTTGTTCTTGTCGACGGCGAGTTTTTCTTTGCTAAGTTTTCCTCTTGTAGCTTCATTAGCTCCTTTTCTTCTTCTTCATTTCTTGTTTTGAAACCCTAACCATAGCTCTCAGATTTCTCCGATCAGGTTCTCCGGCCTAGCCCCGACCAAGTTCTGATCATGATATTTCTATTGTTCTTCTTCTTATTCTCCTTCGAATTTGTTGATTTCTCTGTGTTATCACTTTAGAAACCCTAAATTCAAATCTAGATTGAGAAACGCATCATCCATTGTTCATCAAAGGCCTCATATAGAAGGAGAAGTAAAAGAAGAGAAATCATCTAAGAAGAAAGAGTATCAGCAGATTTACTCATTTAAGGTTTAGATCGGAGCGTTTTAGGAGTGGATTTTGATCATTTTCTTTTTTTCTTTCTTTGTGAGGATCATCAGGCAACATCTGGTTAGTATTTTCTTCTCATTTTCATGTATGTCTTTGCTTATTGTTTTGCTCTATAATTATGTGAAAAGATCTGTCATTATTCTTGAAACCTCTGATTTGCTTCAAAAATTTAAGGAAAACTCGTTAGAATCTGATCTTTGATACTTGTTTTACATTGTAAAATTATGATATTGCTGATTCTACATCATTTTTTTTTCTTTTGTCTTTCCTCAATTTCAGCTTCAAATAGATCTTTTCTGGATAAGTTTTGGTAGGATAAGCTTTGTTAGGTTATTCAATTTCATTTCAAAAAGAAAGAATTTATATATTTGCTGAAAAATTTATCTCTCTGATTTGTTCTTATTTGACAAAAATTGGTTTCAAGCTTTGGTTTGAGTCACTCATTGGTATTAAGGTGTGGTTATAACTATTAGATCCATAGCCTAGGATTCTGTTTTGAGACAAGGTCAACATGAGAATTTCATCTAGTTTCAGACGTGTCAATGTGATTTCCATTGTATACAATGGAAATCACATTGACACGTCTGAAACTAGATGAAATTCTCATGTTGACCTTGTCTCAAAACAGAATAGGCTATGGATCTAATAGTTATAACCACACATTAATACCAATATATATATAGAGGAAAGTGTTGGTGAGCTTAAGCTCACCAAACTTATGGTGCGCTTAAGCACCCAATCACATGGGTATCCACTTTATTAGGATGATCCAAAGCATTCATTTGATAGGCCCTTATATAGATGGGGTGTGTACCAAAAATCAGCTCCATAGGATCATTCTAACCCATCCATTTGTGGTGGTCAAAATGGACAGACATTGTTTGTCCACAAATCTGTCCATTTTTGCCCTCCACAAATGAGGGGTTGGGATGATCCTATCGAGCTGATTTTTGGTACACACTCTATCTATGATAGGGCCTTGAAAATGAATGGTTTGGATCACCACAGAAAATGTGGGACCCATGTGATTGGGAGCTTAAGCGCACCATAAGTTTGGTGAGCTTAAGCTCACCAACACTTTACCTCATCATGTGTTAGTCCTTGTACAACTATTATTTGTCATTTTCTCTTAATTCTCAATGCTTACTTGAATATCATGAAAGAACCTGAATATATGAAAACCTTTTGATAAGATCTTTACCCTCATGTATAGTTGTAGACGGGTATAATTTTTTTAGTATAGCTTCCTTATAGATGATTCCAGAACAGTGTCAATATGATTAAATTCATGATCAGGTTTCTGAGTTATATATGTTTTATTTGTAATCATATGCGTATTGATCATTATGAAAGAGAGAAAAAAAAAAGTACAGGTTCTTTCAATTTTTCTTGAGAGAGTTTGTAGTGAATTCCATTCTTTAGTTGCTATTCTAATTGGAATTCCCTTTTGAATTTTGGCGTGCATGCCCCGATGACATGAATATGCCATCATTTCTTGAATGGAGCCTTGTTTGGAAAATAGTTAGGGGTTTTCTCTTTCATGCTTTTGGAGTAAATGTCAATGCAACCACTTTTAGCAAGAATGTTTACTTGATGTCTAAGAGCTTTTGGAGTAAATATATATAACAGTTGCTCCTAATTCATGGGGTTTGTCAGAAAAAGGATATGTGTATGGGCATAGTTTTGATTCACTAATTGTGTTGAACTGGATTTATCCTTATTTTGTTGCTTTCAAATTCATTACATTGAGTGTAAAGTAATTGAAATTATTCTCAGCTGGCTAGTTGCAAAATAAGAAGTAAGATGATTTTTCATATTCAGGATAATGTTGGTTTTTCTTTAAACTCCAATGCCTAACACTATTTGGTTGTGCTCAACTAGTCGGTTCTGTTAGTTGTCTTGCTTTGGATCATTTGGGAAGTTGAGGTAGCTATGGAACTGTGAATGTCCAACTCTGTATATTCACATCACTAAATGCTAGTAGTGCTATTGATTCTATCTGCTTCTCCCATTAAATTGACTATTTTGGTTCATTTATTTTTATTCTTTGCGAAATCATGGCAAGTTATTGACGGATATCTCTGTAGGGAGGTATAGTGCAGGGTAATATGATTTCTTAACTATGGTGATGTCCATGTCAATGCTTTCTTTCATGTTCCAATTTTGGTATCATACAGGGCAATATGATTTCTTAACTATAGTGATGTTCATATCAGTGCTCTCTTTCCGGTTCCAATTTTGTCAATTAATTGGTTTCAATGGTGTCATAAGATAGAATAGTTGCTTTGTTTTAACCAATATTCGGTTACACATTTTTAGATACCCATAGCAATTTCGATTGGTTGTTCTAAAGTGCCCATAATCAGTGCCTAACCAGTGCATAACCAGTGCCTAACCAGTGCCCATAACCAGTGCATAACCAGTGCCTAACTTGTCCAGTTTCTAACCAGTCCAGTGCCTATCCAGCCCATATATCAATGTGATTTGGATCCGGATCCAATTTTCTTTTGACCCAGATTTCTCGTATTGGCAGTCCATGTAACATTGAGATTTGGATCCATTTCAAACCCCCGTAAATTTCTTCTTTTCTACTTCATAGGTGTGATAAAATGAACTCAAAAAATAATTTTGAAATTAAAACTTTAAATCTCTTCTGAAAGATAAATGTATATATTTTTTTTCCTGTTTTTGTAATTCTAGGTGCTGGAATGGAATTTCATATTATGCATATGATTTTGTTTATAAATATGAATGGAATATTAGGCTAATGATTTTGGATTTATAAAGTTTTTCTTTCTATTAATACTGTTTGAATTTTGGTTCTCTTTGAATACTAAAACGTAAGGGAGACTGTTCGGAAAATATGGAAGCAAAGAACTGATGTCATTATTGGCAATTGTAATAGTTTTATTTATTTATTTATTTATTTATTTTTTGTTTCTCATCTTCAGGATATAGAATAATTCTTTAATCTTCATTTGTATGACCTGTTAGGTTGAAGTCTTTCTTATTATTGAGATAATTTTGTCTTGAAGTTTATTGTTGTGTCACGTTAGTTCCTATATTTCACTTGGGTTTAGGTAACTTTATAATGTAGTTGTACATATATATATATATATATATATATATATATATATATATATATATATAAAAGCTTGGATCCTCATTCAACTTTGCTATCTAGAATAGGAAGTAGATAAGTACCTTTAAACCTTCAGCTCAAGCCCATCCTTAGGGGATTCGCTTAGTCCAAGTAGCATGTTCCCTCTTTTATTTGAAAGACTTGCTCAGTCTTTCAGATGTGTGTCCCCTAGATATTTGATCTCCTCTTTCATTATGGGGGCAATGAAAGAGCTATCTAGAGCCTTCTTAGGAGACAGGCCGTGTCTCATTTATTTGAGTGGTTATCATCATTTTAAAGAGACAAGCTATGTCTCATTTATTAGAGTGGTTACCATCCTTTTAAAGAGACAAGCTATGTCTCAACAGAAAAATCAAACCCTACTAGAGAGACATGCTTTGTCTCATAGAAAGTCACATCTTTAGGGAGACAAGCTATGTCTCAGCACAGAGGTCAAATCTTCTGGAGACAGGCTTTGTCTCTTTGGTCATAGTGTTCTCTCTTCTAGGAGACTTTTCCAGTCTCACTAGCACCCTTCTTTGTCTCCATTTCTTTTTAGGAGACTAACCTAGTCTCATTGGCACTCCCCTCTTAGGGTTGTGCACTAGGAGTCAGTCCTTTCGTATATGAGTCAGTCGTTAGCTAGAGAGTCTGTCTTTAGTTAGAGAGTCAATCTTTCAGGAGTCTGTCCTATCATCATAGGAGTTAGGATTCTATCCAACCTCTCATCAAGTCATGTGATTTTATCCAATCATGCAAGGTATAGGATGCTGTCTAACCCTTGCAGATTCGTGATTTTGTTCAATTCCCCGGCAAAGCATATGATGCTGTCCAACCTTTGCGGGATATCAGGAGTCTATCCTACCCTTATGATGATAGGATTCTATCCTCTTGTGTCAAAACTCAAAAACATTCCAAAATTCCAAAAACAACAAAAACCTCTTGAAAATTCAAAAACACTTAAAAAACCAAAAATCTAAAAAATCTCGAGTCTTAGGAGCGTACTAGGAAATCTGTTCCAAACTACGTTGGCTTGATCCCTTTCAACAGGGTACATAGTGCAGCTTGGGATCCACATCCCAGGTGTGGGATCCAAACCTTTCAAAATAAGCATTTCAAAACCTCCAAAAATGCAAAAGTATTTCAAAACCTTTTTCAAAGAGATTTTCCTCTAAAGTTAGGAGTTTGTCCTCGCTATTTGGGGTGTTTTAGAGTTAGGAGTCTGTCTTGTTTGTATTGATATGGTGTGTCCTGTCGTGTGAGTGTCCCTAGAGTTAGGAGGCCTCAAGTTGATCGGTTAGACATTTAGTCGAACTGATGGCTAGACTAGGAAGCATATAGTCAGCCCGTGGTTTTCTTTAGAATGCATAACTTAGTTACATATAGGATGTAGGGCCCACCTGCATTAGCTTAAGGCTAATCAACTTGCATTAGTTAGGGCATATAGAGAGTCCTAAAAATTATAATTTACTTGAACTTAAGTAATTGTACAAAAAGCTTTAAAAACCAGTCGAGTCTAGGATAGCGGTTCTAGATGGTTAGGCATCGTAGTTTAGAATAGGTCATTGAACTACGTTGACTCCGATTCTTCCCGAGGCCGGGATACGTAGAGCAGCCAGGGTGGATGGCCATTCTGGTCCGAGTCAAGTGTTGCATTAGAGTTTTAAGATTCGTCTTGTCCAGTCGTGTATAGAATTGATTTGTGTAGTGTGTTTTGCTATGTTTTCTTACTTTCATGTACAAATCCTATACTTTTAGCTGTAGCATGCATGTGTTTGCACACCAGAACTTAGACACCAATTAGGTATGACATTCATAACATAGTTATTCTCAGGTGACACTTATTTCATTTCTTTTATGTGTGCTTATTAATCATCTCCATGACATGCATGATTAGATAGACGTCTTCTCAGAGATATTTGTTCCCATTTCATATGACTTTCGCCCAAAACTCTTCAAAAATCATTAAGTAAATGGCATAAGAGACCAGGTGTTTGCACTTGGGCGAATGAGGTGCTCTTTAGACCTTCCAAATTCGTAACCAGGCACGAACCTTCTTTTTATATCTCTGGTTATCCATTGCAACAGAGCATAGTATGGGATCCAGGGCCCACTTCCTTGGATGGCGACTCTTCTTTGTTTAAGGTACGCCTCGAATCTGGACTAGTCCCCGAATCGAGAGGTATCTCCCTTTGTATCGCCACTCATGCTGTGAGGGGCACTTCTTTCGAGAGTTCCTTGGTAGAGCTCTCCATTCACGTGGATGATCTGTAGAGAGAGAGAGAGACTTCTTCTGTCCCGTGTGGGGGTCGTCCCCCGCCTCTCTTGGATCGGGGTCCACAGCCGCAAACGAATGGAGCCGTTGAAGCAGCAAAGAAGAACATCAAGGTAATCATC
Organism: Tasmannia lanceolata; assembly: GCF_043159265.1. Classification (NCBI taxonomy): domain Eukaryota; kingdom Viridiplantae; phylum Streptophyta; class Magnoliopsida; order Canellales; family Winteraceae; genus Tasmannia; species Tasmannia lanceolata. Next base: position 25,131,459 of record NW_027518684.1, on the reverse strand, counting down.
AGCAAGATGATAGAAACTTATAAAGATTGGTCGAACAAGCTTACTTATGCTTTGTGGGCTTATAGGACGTCGATCAGATCCTCTACATGTGTCACTCCGCATTCTTTAGTGTACGGAATGAAAGCAGTTTTGCCATTTGAGCTCAGAGTCCCATCCCTAAGAGTGATGATGGAAGCGAGCTTGCCAGAATCTAAATGGGCGAAGGCCAAATATCAGGAATTGCAGATGATAGAAGAGAAGAGGCTACGAGCTCTTTATCATATCCAAGGGTATCAAAGACAGATTGAAAGGGCGTTCAATAAGAAGGTTCGTGTCCAAGATTTGAAATCATGAGATCTTGTCTTGAAGTCCTATAGGGCACCGGTATTTGATTTGAGAGGGAAGTTTTGACCAAATTGGTCTGGTCCTTATTTTGTCGATGAAGTCCTGCCGGAAAAAGCCGTAAGATTCCTCGATGAAAATGGAGAAAAATTAACAGAACCTACAAACCTGGATCAGTTGAAGTATTATGCCTAAAACATTAGAATGCCATCTTTGGATGATCTGAGCTTTAAGCCAGTAACCCAGTTTTTTTTTTTAAAATGAAAATCCTTTTTACTAAACCCTTTGAGCCAAAAGCAAAATCAAAATCTTTTTGTCAAACTTAAACCGGGGGCATCTTTTATGACTTTCGTCATAAAAGATATTAAACCCGAACTACGCGAGACCTGATTCCCAATCTCTTTGGGGATACGTAGGCAGTCTGGAGCGTCCAGATTCGGTCTAGTTGCTAAAAATTCACCAAAGTTTAATTCCTTTTGAACCCAAGCCTACCTGAAAAGTCCTTCTGGTGTTATTGGCTCAGGTTTGTAGAAAAAAAAGGAGTCTTAGACCCGCTAGATTGAAAACCCGAAAGAGCGGTCTAGGCAAAAGTCAGGGTATTAAGCCTGCTGGATGGAAAACCTGCAAGGGTAGGCAGTCCAGGCAAAAATTAAGGCATGCTGTCTGCTGAATCGAAACCCTGAAAAGGGCGATTGAATCATGGCAGTGATTTCACAAAGGACAAAGCTTCTGAAAGCCGATTGGACTTCCGTTTTTGGCATTACTCCAGAGTCTGAGTAAGCGCCAGCATAATTTCTTTTGATACTTCTTCAAGCTAAAGTGGTTAAAACTAAGCAATCGAAAGGACATATTAACCATAACAGAAATACCAAAACGAGGAATAAAACACTTTAAGATACGGTATTCAAAAGATTCTAAGAGCGGTAGACTGTTACCACCTTAAATATTTATCAAACTAAGAAGCATATTCGGTCTCTTTTAGAGTCTAAGTTATATGTTTGTCAAAGCTTTCGTTTGTCATTTGTCAAAGTCCCGTTTGTTGTGTGTCTAAATCTTTTCATTGTCTGGCCAAGGTCAAGTTTAGCCTTTTTTTTCCTCCTGAAGCTGGGGTGATAAGTTTTAAAAGCAAGAAGTTGCATCTCCTGCGAACAGAGCAGAGTTCAGAAGGGGCAGTTTCTCAAGATTATGCAGAATGTTATCACAAAATGCAGAAGGAAGAATGCTTTGCGAAGAACCCATTTTCTGTATTCGTCCAGCTTTGTAACCTCAAATATTTCTTTGAAATGAAAACCTTCAGTTGAACCCTTGCATTTGGCTCTCTTATAAATCTTGCCATGAAAATAAAATCATACTAGTGGCATCTTTTATGACTTGGTTTCCCAAGTCATAAAAGACATCGAACAAAAGCTTAGGATTGAGATGGCTATTCTTATCAAATAAAGATAAGAGAAGCTTGAACACCCCCTTTTGAGCTAAATTCCTTGATTAGTTTTTCAGAAAAAACCTAATCCTCATTGGAATTTGGAATTCAGTTTTGCAGTTTTAAAAATATAAGCATAGTTTTGGTTTACTTGTTTAAAGGGCCAAAGCCCGCAAGATTTCATCAAATTTCTATGAGTTATACCTTTGGTAAAGGTCGTGTTTTCCTAACCACTTCTAGCTATGCTATGTTTTCCCTCCCCCTTTTTCTCCTCTCTGACCTCTAGAAGTTTGTGTTAGGAGTGATTGGGTTGTCGGTTCTAGGATAAAAGCTCGATATATCATCATCCCCTCCAGTATTGAAAGTTTGAGTATTCTCCAACAATCTCTACCCGTTTTGTAATCCGGTATTGAAAATTGAGTCTTCTCAAACAATCTCTACCCTTCTTGTAATCCGGTATTAAAAGTCTAAGTCTTCTCAAACATTCTCTACCCGTCTCGTAGTCCGGTATTGAAAGTTTGAGTCTTCTCAAACAATCTCTACCCGTTTTGTAATCCGGTATTGAAAGGTTGAGTCTTCTCAAATGTTCTTTACTCGTCTTGTAATCCGGTATTAAAAGTTTGAGTTTTCTCAAAAAGTCTTTACCCGTCTTGTAATCCGGTATTAAAAGCTTGAGTCTTCTCAAGTGTTCTTTACCTGTCTTGATAGTTTCGTGATCCGGTAGTGAAAGTTTGAGCCTTCTCAAATATTCTTTACCCGTCTTGATAGTTTTGCAATCCGGTATTGAAAGTTTGAGTCTTCTCAAATAGTCTTTACCCGTCTTGTAATCCGGTATTGAAAGCTCGAGTCTTCTCAAATATTCTTTACTCGTCTTGATAGTTTCATAATCCAGTATCGAAAGTTTGAGTCTCCTCAAATATTCTTTACCCTGTATCGAAAGTTTGAGTCTTCTCAAATATTCTTTACCCTTCTTGTAATCCGGTATCGAAAATTTAAGTCTTCTCAAATATTCTTTACCCGTCTTGTAATCCGATATTGAAAGTTTGAGTCTTCTCAAATATTTTTTACCCACCTTGATAGTTTCGTCATTCGGTATTGAAGGTTTGAGTCTTCTCAAATATTCTTTACCCGTCTTGTAATCCGGTATTGAAAGTTTGAGTCTTCTCAAATATTCTTTACCCGTTTTGTAATCTATATTTAAAAGTTTGAATCTTCTCAAATACTTCTTTACCCGTCTTGGTAATTTCATAATCCGATTTTGAGTCTTCTCGAATATCCTTTATTCATTTTAGCACCCGATAATTAGCCAAGTGATTCTTGGTTTAATTTATCAATCAAAATCTTCAATACAAGCACCGAGTTAAGAGTCAGTGAGAGACTATCTCACAAATATGTTTGCGGAGTTAGAGTCCGGTGAAAGGCTGTATCACCAATTTGCTTGTGTGTAAACTTTCTCGAAACCAAAAATCAAAAATTCAAAGTCGGGTCGGCCAAAATGTGTTGTCTCTTCAGTTTTGGCATTCGCGTATCAAGTACGCTCTGCCAAAGAGGGGCATCTGTAGACACCCCATTTTGACCGAACCCTAACAAGCTCAGTTAGGATAGAAACCCTATCAAATTAGTGTTCTAGCGTCCCCAATTTGTTCCTAGAGTAGGTTAGGGTCTCATTTAGGTCCTCATAAAATTTCATCCGAATCTGTCGAGGTTTGCCCAGTGAACGATTGAAGTTTGTAGTGTAGGGTAGTGTAGGAATAAGGGTGGCGATTTAGCCAGAAAAGGGGGTGCGGTTGAACCTGGAAAGCTAGTTCAAGTTTACTACAGAGTGCTGTCCAGGAAGATATGCAGGCGTGCAGATTAATGTGTAACATAATCGGGGGTGCATTATCCGGGAGCAGGGCAGTTTCGTAAATAAGAAAGATTCATTTCTTCCTTTCCAAGTAACAATTAGAGCCTAATCTAGATTAATGGAGGTTTAGGATTATGATTAGTTGGGAAGGAGGAAGCTTCCTAAGTGGTTAAAAAACCTTCAATCTGCACCATTGAACATAAAGGGGATTTGGAGGGTTGAGATCAATCTTCTAAAGAGATATTTTCCATAATATTTCCCCCCTTGATATTAGCCGAGACCACCTGTGTTTTGGAAAATGGTAGTGACCAACACTCCATAGGGGCTGTCTAAGGCAATGCAAGGGAGGAGCAAATATATCTTCTTTGCTTTTTATCCCTTCACCTACCTGGGGCACACCCTTTTGCAATAGGGTGTGTTTAAAAGCATATTAAGGGGGTTGTCCTGGGAACAAAAGGGGTTCGAATATATCATTTCTATTTCCTCAGCTGAGCCACCCCCTTTGCTGTGTAAAGAGCAGTGGTAAATACACTAGAGAGGGCTGTTTTGAGAACAAAGGGGGGATCGAATATGTCAGTTCCTTTATAGTGCCATCGAAGAGGGTTTTCTCAAGAGGGGTTGATTTCGAAAAATTAGAAGGGGAGAGGGAGAAATTGCAGAGGGAGCTTGAGCTTCACCTTGATCTCCACCTGCGTCCATCATCTCCGACCGGCGAATCCCACCTTTCCGATTACTCTGCACCTAGCCACCATCTCCACCATAGCCACTATCTCTTCCCATCTTAGCCACGACCATCCTCTTCTTCCACCCCTATCTACACCTTCAAACCCTCCTCCATTAATTCCGATCACACCTCACCGGAATCTGACGATCCCACCATCTTCCTCATCCACCATTACGTCTAACCTTACCCATTTCCGAAACTCCAACCCATATCTCTAAACCCTATCCTATTGAAACCCCAAGCCCATCTCATCTTCTTCCATTCAAACCCATTTCAACACCATCAGCCTCCATTAAAAGTCTCCACCTTTTAACCCATCCCAAGCTCCACCTCCGGCTGGCTTCTCCAACCTCCCCTTTAAAAAGGAAACGAATTAGGGTCTTCTTGATTTTTCTCTCCCAACAGAGAGGCCTTCATTTGCAGCCAAGACAGAAGGAGATAGAGAAAGGAGAGGGAAGTGCAGACACCTCCACCTTCGCCCCATATTCTCAGGCCGGCCACCACCTCCTCCATTTATTCCGGCCATCATTCTAGCCTCCACTCACCAATTCGCCTCCACCATTTTCTTTAACCCAAACCCACATCAGTTCCACCCTACCCCCTTTGAAATTTTCTACCCTCTCTTCCCCATCTCCACCACCTCTTTCTTTGAAACCCACTTCAAAACCCCAACAGAGAGGCAAGCAAGTAGCATTCTCCAAAGAGGAATCGCCGAGCTATCTTATTCTCTTCGAATCAGCACTAATCCAGGTGATTTTTCTGGAAATTAGTTGTATATTCTGGTTACTGGAGATCGATCGGGGAAGAGGATCCCATCCTTTCTTCTCTGCAAATCCCTTTCCTAGTGGTGGTAGTGCTGACTGGAGAAGAAGGAGGCCCGTTGGTCACTCGGATTTCGCCGGACGGATCGTTCACCCATTGATTGGTTCCATCAATTTCAGTTATTACCCTAAGGTATTCTTTATTTTATTTTTATTTTTATTTCATTTATTTTTATTTTGCTTTGTTATCTTTCTTTTATTTTCTTTTTCTTTCTCTCTGTTATTTCCTATTAGATTGGATGGTTTGTTCAAGGAGTGCTTCTGGGTTATTACTACTGTCTTCAGGTGAGAATTCAGTTTGGATCTTAAGTGAGTAACCTAAACTGCATCCTACTTTATTGACTTCTTACAGTGTCAATGTGATATGGCATAGATCCTCTTCATTTGAATATTGTCAAGTGTTTACCCCTTTGCAGGATGCTTAGTTTAAGCTAAACATAAAATTTAGATGGGTTGTATGAGCTGTGTAATGTCTCTATTTTGAGTGTTGCAAATGCGGGTTGAATTTACGCATTCCTTTGCCTCTATTATTTCCAACCGGCCTTTGTTTTTAATCAAAGGGTGTCTTTGGAATCATATTGGTTTTATTAGGAAACCTCCTAGTATATGCTTGATACCATATTCAGGTTCCGTGGTGCAAGTTTATCATCCAAAAGTAGATTATGATTTAATCTTTTACTCTAATTTTACTTCGATCTTGAATGCTTATATGGACACACATGGAAAATCTTATTTCAATGGCAATGTCTATTTGAGGTACCGTCTCTTATGATAAAGTGTTTTTGTATGTATCTGATGCCTTTATGCTCTGAAAGAGGTAGCCTAAGTCTATTGTTTAGGAAGTTTGTGAATCTCTTAGCGAGATTTCTTTTAATACTTGTAGATAGGGACTTTGTTCGGTGCAAGATGCATGAATATCATGGGTCTTGTTAATGCAAAATCCTCAGCGAGCCCCATTGTTTCAACTTGGCATCTCTTGGATGCAATCAGGGTGCCCGAGACCTTGTAAGCTTTGATTTTTTACAATCCCAGGTTAGAATACATTTAAAAAGTCGTTGTCATTCTTGAACTCCAAGTTGAACGTGAGTGATCCAGTTCTTAATTGCATTTGCCTAGCAAATGAGCATGGTTGAATTGATATTTTTAATAATGTCCTCTTTCGGTTTATATTCCAAACCTTTCTCATGCATGATGGCATCACCATGTGTCATGTCTTAGTTCTTAAGCGTAGCTTTCGCGTGATCTTCAATCTCACTTAAACTTCCCTTTCCTTTCCTTCTATCTCCCCTTTAGATCTTGTGTCGTGTCGATATTCGAGTTTCATTTTGGAGTCCTAGCGCTTCCTCTTGTTGTCAGAATCTTTCATTAGTTTTTCAGTCTTTTCGTTGGGCTCTGGCGACGATGGAATATTTTTTGAGCCAATCTCTTCCCTTCCTGCCTTAGAGTTTTCACAGGTTAAGGAATTCCCTCCTCTTAGAGTGTTTAACTAGTTAGGACCCTTCCTTAATGACTGATTGTTTAGTAGTTCTTCTTATAGGGTTTTGTCTGTCCCTTTTGTTTAGAAGTTTACCCTTAGGGTTAGAAGCTTTTCATCTTTCGTTTGTTTAGGGTTTTCCCTCGCATGTTAGATATCATCTCATTTGGAAATTGATTAGGCCTCATTAGTTTTGTTTTCGTCTCTTCGAGATTGTTCTTTTCCTTGGAATTTTAGTTCCCCCGTTTTGATTTATTCCCTCTTAGGCTTTAGGGATCCCGTTTCCCTCTGTAACTCTCTACCGCGATATGGTGGATATAGAGGCTCTTCTATCGGATCCCATTTAGCTGAAATGGTGTTAACTCACTTTAGACGCCAAAAATATAAAAAACACTTCAAAATAAAATTTTAAAACATCTAAAAACATTTGAAAAGTGTTGAGTTTTACGAGTGGTAGTTAGGAGAGTTTATTTTCGAACTACGTTGGCTTGATCATCTTTCACGAGGTATGTAGTGCAGCTTGGGATCTTTATCCCAAGTCCAGCCAAACTTTTGTAAATAACATTTTAAATCTTCTTTTTAGAATAAACAACTTTAAAACCTTCTTTTCAAAAAGCTCTTACTCTAGAGTTAGGAGTTTGTTCTAGATAGATTTTTTTTAGAGTTAGGAGTTTGTCCTTGATTTGTTATGTGCTTGTTGTGTGTTGGTGTTAGAGTTAGGAGTTTGTCTAAACTAGGAGCACCTCCGTCCGGTTAGTTGGAGATTCACATCGCTGACTGATGACTAGGTCTATGATGCGTTAGTAATCCCATTGTTTTCCTTAAGACACACAACCTAGTTACACATAGGTTATAGGAACCACCTGCATTAGCTTAGGGTTAACCTGCATTTAGTTAGGGCATATATGGTGTCCTAAAATTCAAAATCCACTGGAATTTAAATAATCACATAAGAAGCTTTAGTAACTAGTCCGGTCTTTTAGGTCGAGTCTAGAATAGAGGTCTAGATGTCTTAGGCATCATAGCTTAGAATAGGTACGAAGAACTACGTTGCCTTGATTCTTGTAGAGGCGGGGATACATAGGCTTCTTTGGATGAACATCAGATCATCTAAAGACTCGGGTTTAAGCATTAGAGTCTTAAGGTCTGTTGTTAGCACTTTAGGGCTTGTGTTTGTATATTGATGATGATTTTTGCATAGGATCATGATAGTGTGTGTTCATTTCTTGGCTTTCTCGCATGCTTATTCCTTTATCTGCCTGTATTTCTGTTTATTTTTTATTTCGTTTACTGTATCTTAATCTATTTCGTGATTAACTGCTAGTTTTAGATTTTTCTTCTTTTGCAGACCTTATACCTTTAGCTGTAGCATGCATGTGTTTGCCTATCAGAATTTAGACACCTATTGAGGCATGACACTCATAACCTAGCAATGCTTAGGTGACACACTTCTTTTATTTATTTTGTATGTGCTTATTATTCCCGAGTCATGTATGTTTAGGTAGACATTTTTCTCGGGAATATTCGTTCCCATTTCACATGATTTTCACCCAAAACTCTTCAAAGTTAATAAATAAATGGCATGAGAGACTATAGTTATCCATTGCAAACAGAGCATTTGTTTTTGGTTCCATGGCGTATCCATGAATGGCGACTCTGAGTTATTTCAGGTACGTCTTGGTTTTGAGCTCTGGCTCCGGATCAAGAAGTATCACATTCATTTTGTATCGCCACTCATGCTATGATGTGAGGGTGGCATCATTTCGAGACTTCCTTGGTAGAGCTCTCCTTCACATGTGGAGACTTCAGAGGATTGCAGGGGATCTCGCATCCATCAGCGCCGATTCTCTCAGATCGGGGTCCACAAGATCTCTCAACAATCTCAAAGACAGAGGAATCCTCAAGCCATGCATTGATGAATCTGAAAGGCTTTGCTTCCAGGGGGGATTCTTGTGTTTGAACTATAATTGGGGAGTGATCAGAGATATTAAGATATTTGTAAATGCCCAAGGATTTAGGGAATTGCTGAATCCAATTTCCGTTGACCAGGGCTCGATCCAGGCGTCTCAATTTGATATCTCCTGATTTGGAACAATTTGACGAAGACAATGCTTGCCCAACAGTTTTGAGGTCAAGAAGAGAGCAGCCATCAATACAGTCATTAAAGGCATTCATATCTCCAATGTTTGGGGGAGCTCCACCTAACCTTTCAGAGTGAAACCTGGTAACATTAAAGTCTCCCACCAAAAGTGATGGCTGAGAAGTAGAGCGGAGAGATCTAAGGGTCTCCCATAGGACCTTGCGCTCTCCCTCATAGTTTCTGGCATAAATGGCTGAGAGGAGGAAGGATTCTTTGGATTTAAGATGAGTAATAGTTCCATGAATGTGCTGATCAGAGTCTCCCATAAGAGTAAATGATATGCTACATGGGTTCCAACTTATCCAGATCCTACCTTTATCAACATGGGAATAGTTAGCACAATGATTCCAATTTGGGCAGATTGCATCAATGTATTCTTTGAAGAAATTGGGCCTAGCTTTAGTTTCTAAGAGGCAGATAACCTAGAGCTTGTCGGAAGATATTAGATTCTTTGCCGCTTCTCTTTTTGAAGTGGAGCAGAGACCTCTGATATTCCAACTGCCAATCTTGATCATTGGGAACTGTTGGAGTTAGGCAAGGGGGCTACTATAGGAGTAGTGATGAGAGGAGGGGCTTCCAGGGCAAGTTGGTTATTGGATATTAGAGATGCGCCGTGAGGGAGAGATCATTGGGAGCTAGGGGGTTCCTCCCTGAGGGGAGTAGAGAGAGAGGGGTCAGTTATAGTATCTGCAAGGGAAGTCAACTCAGTATCAGGGGGGTCATTGATAGAGCCAGGGACGAAGAATTTATTTGCAGTAGGGAGGGTGGAATCAGGAGTTTCAGAGGCCATGGCTAAGGGAACAAGATTATCAGCAGAGAAATTCGAAGTCAATTGAGCCTCAGGGGCCAGGTTAACCATAGGAGCATCCTTGAGGGATTGATTACTAGTTTCTTCAGTGAGAGTGTCAATTTGTTTTTCAGAGTTGGGGGAAGGGGTGAAGGTTTTTGAAACCCATTTTTTGGTTTGGGTCTTCTGAGCAGCCTGAGAGGATGATGTTGTTCTAGCTTCAAGAGGGGATTTTGGGCATCTATCAGAAGAATGGTAGAAATCCTTGCAGGAATGGCAACCAGCAGGTTTCCAATCATATTCAACTGGTTGGGGATATGAATCTTGGGGAGTGTGGATTTGGATGAAGTCTGGAAGGATCTTATCGGCTTCAATTTCTATACAGACTCTGGCGAAGCCCTGTCTTGTTCCACTTGCAGTTTGGGAATCCATATAGAGAGGTTTTCCGATGGAGCTTGCTATTTTACGTAGACCTGTTTTGGACCAAAACTGTAAGTGAAGACCAGGGAGCTTAATCCATAGTGGGATTGAGGACAGTTTAAGCTTTTCAAGAGAGCACCCGGGGGCCCATTTTTGTAAAATGAGAGGCCTCCCCCTACGTTGAGAACCTGGCTTTCCAGAGCGTTGGTGCAATCTTCTCCATTAGAGAATCTTATGAGGAAGAAGTTCTTGGCCAATGGGAGAATTTGGAGGTCCCCTTTTGATTTCCATTTTCGAAGTAGAAAGTTTCGGTGGGCTAGAAAGTATGGTTTTTTTCCCAGCAGGTAGGCAAGAAGGGAGTTGGTCCATTTGTTTTTGGCTTCAAGGAGATCATTGTCTTGGAGAACGACTTTTGTGGGTTCAAGGGTTTTATTTAGGCATTCAGGGTAATGGACGAGGTCCGTGGATTCAGTTGAAGCAGGCTGATCGTTGAAAAGGTCATTCCAACTTTTGGGAGGAGGTTGAATCTTATATGGGGCAGCGGGTGCAGGATGGGTGGCCTGGGGAGAGGGCGGTTTTTCCTGGACTTCAGACTCCCTAGGGACTTTCATTGGGCGGGCAGGAAAGGAGAGGGGAAAATAAATTTGAATTTTGAATTTTGGGGGAAGGTACAAATTTTTTTCAAACTTACCCGCTGCAGCAAGTATGGGGTTCAACATAGGGCTCAGACTCTGACGGGAGGAGTTGACAGGTCCACGCGATGGGGACAAGGGCTTACCAAGTAGGCTAGGACCTATGAGGGTGGGTCCTGCAGATTTCGTAGAGTCCAATGTTTTTCCAAAAATAGTAAGGTGGGCAGGATAAGATTCAGGGTTGCCGGAGGAGAGATTTTCTTTCCGTTTTCACCATCTTCTCCAGTGGATTCTAGATAGAGGTTAACAGTAGGAGGAGGGGGAGGCTTGAATAGCTCCTCTGTTTCTCTATCTCTTGGAAGAGGAGTTTCATGGTTTTTCTTTTTCTATTTTTTCTTCTTGGCAGAAGAGCTAACATCCGATTGGGGGGATTCAATTTTTTTTATTGCTTGGGTGGGGAGCTAGGGGGATACCAGGATGCATCCGAGTGAATCTTTCCTTCACGCAGCGCATTAATCCTTTGGAAGATACCTTCAGGGCATTGAGATGGGTTTGGGTTTTTGGGTTCTCCGAGCAGCAAAATCAGGGGCGGGGTTTCACTGTCTTCCTCGTTGAGGTATTTTGCTTTTTGGTAGTTATCTCTCAAGTTGCCTAAGAAGCTGAAGAAATTATCACAAGGATTATTCTGCATCGGCCACCCTTCTCCTTCCAGTCTCCTTGGGAGGAAGGGGGAATTCTTCCCGGGGTCGGGGGGGAGCTCCATAATGTTCTCCAGGCAGCAGCAAGTATTTTCCGGGCAGCAGCAGCAAGCGGTGTTTTCTTTTTTTATCCGCTTTTTTGATGTATTTCCCAATGCACCTTAGCAAAACCCAATAAATTTTTTACTCATTTTTAAGTGGGAAAGGGAAATGTTATCAGCACTAATGTTTTTTTTTTTTTTTTTTTTTTTTTGAGGGCACTCCTCACTTTATTAAACGTAGGGTATGGCCCACACCATAGGATGATCCAAACCGTCCATTAGATGGGCCACAACCTAAATAGGTTGTGCCCCAAAAGTCATTTCCATGGGTTGATCTTAATCCTCCAATCTGGATGTTAGAGAGCTTATCCTAACCCTCTATTGATCGGAGGGTTAGGATCAACCTATGGAAATAATTTTTGGGGCACAACCTATTTAGACTGTGTCCCATCTAATGGACGGTTTGAATCATCCTATGGTGTGGGCATACAGTACTTTTTAATAAAGTAAGGAGTGCCCTCATCAAAATATAGTAGTGCTGATAACATTTCCGGGAAAATAGGTGTAAAATAATATCTATACTATTTTTTTTGTTAAAAAATGGGCGTAAAATTTGTTTTACGCCGATTTTTATGTTGAAAAAAGCAGAGCCAATGGAAAAATGATTTTAAGACGACAACATTTATTTAAGTACAAGCTTGGAGCACGACATTTATTGATGATTGTCTCATGTATTGAGATTAGGTCTGCGGTCTTTATCTTCTTGACGTGTGCATGGTGAATGGACCTATGCATTTTGTCGGCCATGGTGATTGGGTCTATTAATGTGGCTATAATCCTTTGAATCTTGTTGGACACATATTTTCTTTTTGGGAATTTTTCCACTTTTTTTAATTTTTTGAAATAGATATCAAATTTATTACGAGAAAGGGGATTAACTGCGTGTTTGGCATATCGTTTAAAACACCGTTTGGCGTTTGAAACACCGTTTGGGAGTGTTTGGGTGTGCAGCCACCGTTTGAAACACCGTTCTGAACCCTCAAAATGACGTTTTGCAAACGGACGGGGAGAGGTCCGTTTGCAAAACGCCGTTTTGAACGGAGTTTTTGGGCTGTGGGTTTTTACGTGTTTGCCCTCACCAAAACCCATTTTTACATATATATGCGTACGACTTTATGCGTTACGTCAAATACCAAAAAAGTGGGGGTGTTAATATCATTCTTGAGGACACAAATTTGTTAAATTGTTAATATTTAATTCAAAACAAGGGGCTGCTGATATTATTATATGATCTCTTAATTTTGATTTTTTAAAGGCAAAAGAATTAAAAAAAACCCTAGTTTCTTACTTTCTTCATCTACTTTGCAAAGTTACAAACCCACTCGTCCGCCTCACTGCCTCAGCGCCTCCACTCGTTCGTCAAATCCGGCCGTTAAGAAGAAGAAGGAGAAGAACCCCAAAGGTATAGCCTTTTTTTTTTTTTTTGGCAATGATGTTTAATTTTAGTAGTGTTTGAATGAGATCCTAATGACCTATTAGTATTGGGCCTAATGAGAGAGTAGTTGAGTTACACTGAAGCCAACCAAACAATGCCCTTTTTGGTCATTTTACCACTAAAACTATGTTTTGGGGCATTTGCAACCAAACACACAATACCTCCATTTGTTGTTTAAAACGCCGTTTTGATCTGGCCAACTAAACATGAAAATGCCGTTTGGCGAAACACCATTTGGCAAAACACTGTTTTGCAAAACGACGTTTTAAACACTATTTCAAACGGTATGCCAAACACACCCTAAAGGGGCACTTTATGGGTAAAAGAACGCATCATATACTGTGGGCATGTCTATGGACGTGGGAATGGTGATTGAGTCTATAAATCTTGTTGGACATGAATATCGATGGTGATTGAGGGTATGTTGATTGGGGTTATGAATCTTATTGTGCGTGTAAAGTGTTGATGGTTGAGTGCTGCTCTTGTGTACACATGTAATTGTGTTGGGTAATCTTGTTAGGAATGCTTATGGTGATATGGAGTTCTGAATCTGATCACATGTGTGCACTGATTGGGTCTGTGAGTCTTGCGGTTGTAGAGTTTACTTTGCAGGCATGTGGCAACTGTTATGCCTTTGGGTCGTGGACATGACAAAGACTATTCAAATATCCTAATTATCGTATTTCATGTTAAGTAAGGGGCCATTCGGATACGCTGATTTTAGAATCTTGGATTTCCTCAAAATCCTGTATGGGAGAGAAGAGAAGAATGAGTACGTCCATCCGTTTCGTTTTTCTTTAGAATCTTGGATTTTAAGTAATAAATCCAGGTTTTAGAAATCTCTTCCCCATCCTGAGATCTCTAAAACCTGGAAACTTTGACAGTTGTTCTCCTTCTCTCACCTCCCATCTATGATTGTGAGAAAATCCAAGATTCTAAAATTTACATATCCAAATGGCCCCTAATGGATCTTTTGTTTTAAGTATTCTTCCTTATGCTTGGCATAGGCGCGCACCTGCACGTGATGAAAAAATCCTAGTGTGGCCCACATTATTGGGTGATCCAAACAATTCAAAAGTGGAGCCCCCACATAATCGTCCGCCAAAAATCTTCTTCATAATATGATCCCCACTATCTAACCTGTGGAGGTTTAAAATGGACGTCATGATATAGAAACCTCCACAGATCAGAGGGTCACCATTTGTGGGATTTGGATCTCTTGTATGTAATCTTTGTTATTTGATTTTTCTCAGTGGAAGCTCTTGATCACACTCATGGATGTAGGCAACGTTGCAGGACCACATAAATTCTCCACATTATTCTTTTTTTTTTCCTAAATGGTGTTCTCCGCATTATTCTTATTTTATCTACTGCTACGTGGGTGTGGATTTTTCCCTAAAATACAAGGGGTAAGGCCACAAGACAATATTAGAACTTTAGTAAGTTGCTTAATTATGAGTCAATTCAAGTACTTGCATTACGGAGTAGATATATATCACAGTAAAGGAGAAACCATAAGAACTGAAAGGGGCTCACCTTAATTAAGAAAATATTAAAACTTTATTAAGATTGCTATGAGCCAATTCAAGATTCAAGTACAAGCATTACATAGTAGATACTAATTGAAGTTAGAAACCATAAGAACAAGAAAAACATCCATGCTTATCCGTCCGAGGTCACTAATTAATCCTGCTTCAAGAACTGAGCATAGAGCTCTGGCTTTGATAATCGTGGTGTGGGGATGACGAATTGATCATCAAGATCAATCTTCACCCCTTTTGGCAATTGCCAGTTGAACGAAAGCAAAAGCGAACCCAATACGAATCCTAGTGATTTCTCTGCCAAGGGAATACTGGACAAATTCTCCTTCCGGACCCAAATGGAATATAACGGAAATCATTTCCCTTATAATCCCATTTGCCATTAACAATCAAGAACCTCTCCGGATTGAAGTCATTGGGGTTGTCCCAAACAGAGGGGTCCCTTTGTATAGCCCATGAGTTTACATAGATGTCCGAATTCTTGGGGATGGTGTAGCCATTAACAACGGAGGTCTGACTAGGAGTGTGAGGGATCAAGAAGGGATTGGGTGGGTGTAGACGAAGCGTTTCTTTCACTACTGCATCTAAATAAGGCAATTTAGATAGGTGGTTTTCTTCTAAAAGTGTATCCCTACCCACCATTGCGTCTTATTCATCTGGAGTTTTCTTCATTGTTTCTGGTTTTAGCAGCATCTCGGCCATCGCCCACTCTAACATTGTCGAGGTTGTGTCGGTCCCCGCAGTCACCATGTCCTGGCACAAGTAAAACAAGTGCCAGTTGATCTTAGGGTAATGAATTATATGAGTGATTGAAAGTAGTGCAACTTGGGCCGGATTGGGTTGGGTTGAGGCCAACTCTAGCACAACCCGAGCACCCAAAATGTCAACTCTAACCCGATCCACTCGGGCCAAGAGGGTCAACTCTAGTCCAACACGTTTGTTTTTTAATGGCAACTCTAATCCAACACATTTGGCTACCAAGAATTTTTTTTCTCTCTCTCCTCCCACTCTCCCCACGCCACCCACCCTCACCACGTTGAGACACTAGTTTATCATGAAAAAATAATTCCTTGACACTGCCTAAATCTCTCAACCATAACCGAACCCGATTTTACAATTCCGGTCGGGTTGGGTTGGAATGAATTGAGTTCGTATTGGTATGAGCCAAAAACAGAAAATATTACAAAAAGAAACCATAACCCTAGGATTTTTAAAGCAGGATAAAAGGAGGAGGGTTCGGATGGGGCATGAACATAGCCCAAAATTAAATCTGGCTGGCTTTTCCTAACCCTAACCCAACCCAACACAAGCAGAAGTATGGATTGAACCTGTCGGGTTCTGATTGAGCCTGGCCCGAGTTGCGCCCCTAAATTGGAAATATTATTTCCCAATAGTTAATTGTATATCTATTTCTTTATAATGTAAGTAATATAGAAAATTACTAGCAAGATGGCCTTGACGTCAGTCATGGTCAAGGGCATTTTTGGATCGGCTTGCTCCTGTGTGTTTAAAAGGATATCGAGGAAATCCGAGATGTCTTTCTTATTGCTTTTCACTCCTCCTGAACTCTTCTTCATTTTGAGACGTTGATCTAGGATTGACTCGAAGATCCGATCCAACCATGACGAGAGACACTTCATTTTACGACGCACACCTTGTAAGTCGAACCGGGCAAGTATCGGAAACAGATTAAACTTATTGGGCTGTCCCAATAATTGAGCAATTTCTCCCATTACTTGCCGGAACTCCGCCGCAGCCCTAGAATCACTTTCACTTTTGACAGTGGCACCCCACAGTATGCTCATCATAGAGTTGAAGATTGTTTCAGTTATTTCCTCACTGGTATTAACCTGTTAAAGTATAAAAGATTAAATAACTCCATCTCCAACAGCTTAAACTTTTGGAGTAACTGGTGGTTTCACTTGGTATCAGAGCAATTGCTCTATGTTCAAAACTCCTTTATACCAAAAATCCACAGGTATTCGTCAACCCAAAAGAGGTGCCACATGTGACATGTGTAGCCCAACCCTAAAAAGAGGGGCCACCCATGAGAGGGACTGTTAAAGTATAAAAGATTAAATATAGAGAAATGATTTCAGCGCTACTATGTTTTGATAAGATGCGCGAAGCATCTTATCGTTTAGTTATTAAAGGGCTGTCAGAAGAGTATTTCGGTTCTCAGAAAGCTCTTACCGGCCTTTAAATACTAAACGACAAGATGTGTTGCACATCTTTATCAAACCATGGTAGTGCTGAAATCATTTACGCCATCTCAAACGGCTTAAGCTTTTGGAGTAGTAGGTTGTTTCACATAACTGGACTTCCGACTTTGGCGTAAAGATTTCTCAGAGTCTTGTGAAGTTGCTTTTGCCGGGCCGCGTCCAGCTTCAATGCTCCCCATGTTTAGAACCTCTTGGACGCAGACCTTTCGAAGCATACGCCACACTGTTCCGCGACTCCATACAATATCTGACCCTTCATAGGTCACTGTTATTCCTCCAGCTACTACGTCGTGGTTGGCAAAGATGGTGTCTTGGTCTTTATGGATCTCCTTCGCCATGGCTGGGGAGCTCAATATAACGATGACCTTGTTGCCGAGCTTGACCTTACAGATGGGGCCATAGATTGAAGATAATTTTGCAAAATAGCGGTGGAGATCGGGTTCCATAGACAGGAGGTTTCAGATAAAAGGCAAGCCTCTTGGACAGGTGGAAGTGGCATAGTTCCCTTTCTTGATCTGCTAAACACCCAAAAGATCAAGATTGCAATCAAGAAAAGAACAAGTGTTTCTTTCCCAACTCCCAACCAAGACCCAACTTCGATAGGTTTTGATTCCATGTAGGTAGAACTACAAAGTGATGGCTTTGCCTTTGTATTTTGGTTGAAGCCTTATAAGTTGATTTCAATGTTCATACAAAGTAGCGTATTTACGCATATGAAATGGAAAAAAATTGCCTCAAACTGCTTATTTTCTTCTGTTCTTTTATTAACCAACTGAGTACACATGTTATTTTTTCCAAGGAACAATTACCAATGGGGGACAAAAATTAGGAGGAATTATCAATAGTACCCATGCTTTTCTAAAATTATCAACCAGGGACAAAAAAGGTCTTGTCAGTAAAAGCTAGATGAAAATGCCTTTTTCTTCAGCAACACGTTTTGCTTTTTCACTTTCCTCTCTTCTCTCTTCTTTCCCTCTTTTTTTTTTTACTTTTCCATTTTCAACTTTATTTTATACTGGATAACCCCAATCGCAGAGACTTGAAAACTCCCTTCCAAAACTCCAGTATCCTCGGCCAATTTTAAGGGACTTGATAAGCCCATTCGTAAATTGGTAACCTCATTTTGATACTAGATAACCCCAATCCCAAATACTTGAAAACCCCCTACCATAACTCTAGTACTCTTGGCCAATTTTTAGGGACTTGTTAAGCCTATTCGGAAATTGGTAACCCCACTTTTTATACTAGATAACCCTAATCCCACAGACTTGAAAACCCCCTTCCAAAACTCTAGTACCCTCGGCCAATTTTCAAGGACTTGATAACCCTATTCGGAAATTGGTAACCCCATTTTTTATACTAGATAACCCCAATCCCATAGACTTGAAAACCCCCTTCCAAAATTTCAATACCTTCGGCCAATTTCAGGCACTTGATAAGTCCATTCGAAATTGGTAACCCTACTTTTTTAGAGTTGCTAACCCCCTTCCAGAGAGTTGATAAACCCCTTCTGCTACAAAACCCCCTGCCTATAGCAACTCTTCTAATGGCATTACAAATCTGCTCATGATAAAAATAATATAAATTGATGTTGTTTTCATTAAATGTGCTTAATGTATTACATCCCAATTTGTGTATTACAAAAAAAATAATTTAAGTATATCAAAAAATGTGTAGCCATCCATGCATTATCTCCCCAACACACCATAAAATACAAACCGCTTAAACCCTAAACAAGATAAATCAGAAACAGAGGAATGAAAAATAGTGCAAAAGCCTATAAAAAGAAAAAACAAAACCTAGATATAGAGAGATACATGGTAAGAACCCAACATTCAAGTTTTCAAGATTTGCCAGCAACAATGGTGGCTGAACAAGGAGGAAGATGACTAGTAGGGTAAAAAAATCAAAAAGTGGAAATGAAAAAGTAAAAGAAGAGGGAAGAAGGAAAAAAAAGATGAAAACATGTTGTAAATGCTAAAGGGCATTTTCGTCTAGCTTTTACTGACAAGACATCTTTTGTCTCTCATTGATAATTTCTGAAGAGCATGGGTCTTGTTGATAATTCCGCCTAATTTTTGTCCCCCATCGGTAATTGTTCCTTTTTCCAATCACATGATTTAGAATCATCCACAACAGTCTCTATTTTTTTTTTCATGTTTTTGCTTTCATAACTCCCTTTTTTTTGTAGGAAAATGCCAAGGCTCTTTTTCTTTTTCTTTTTGTACGAATGGCAACCTTTTGTGCCAGCTAAACGTAATCCTAATTTCAACAACAAATTAGGATTCCGTCAAGAAAATCCAAACCATTGACTGGGGTCTCAGACATGATTTATGAATGTAGCTCCATTATTTTCCTTGTGGGTACTACCTTCTAAATAGTAATTTCCTTGCATTGTTATCTGATATGTGATTATAGAGGAGCAACAGTGAATATGTATGAATTGAGTAAGGAAAATCGGAGTGGTGGAGAAAGAAGTACACAAAGCGGTTTTCAAGATTTGCCAGCAACATATTTTTTATATAAATTCACTAAATTTATATATAAAAATATGATGTAAGAGAAGTAGGAGGCGAGCCATGGTGATTTTTATGCCTCACGAGGACACGTTTTCGCAATTGAGACCATTGATCTTGTAGAATATCATGGGACAACTAACATGGTCTTGGTGCCATTCCCAATCCACATCTTGTAGGCTAGAAGACCAAAAAAATCAGTGTTTTAGGTTTTAGTGACAAACCTTAAACAAGGCCTGACGGATCAAGAAGCTATGATCATCCGATCAAGGTGTTCGTAACAGCATTTCGCAGGACAAGTTGTTCCAGATCGAATCAACGGATCGGATCATGCTCATGTGGCAAAAACATGATCCATAGAGGGTTGATCCTGACCCTCTATAGATCAGAGGGTTATGATCAACCTATGGAAATGATTTTTGGGCCACAACCTACTTAGGGTGTGGCCCATCTAATGGACGGTTTGGATCGTCTTATGGTACGGGCCATGTCATACTTTTTAATAAAGTGAGGAGTGCGATCATCAAAATACGGTTGTGGTGATATCATTTCCCTAATTATATATACAAGGATCCCGATTAACGTTGAAGATCAATTATGAGGACTAAGGTTCCCACATAGCGACATGTATGTTCAATCAAGACAGTTGATCTTGCAGAATATCATGAGGCAGCTCACCTGGTCTTGGCCTATTAGAAAATGAAAATCCTATGGTTAACAAATTTCAACAGCTTAGCGTTTTTTTTTTGGCGAACCCTAAGAGATGTTCTCAACGGGATTCAGCTGGAAAAGGACTAAGCCTTCCGATAAATAGATATGATCACATAAATGTAGACACGCAGGGCCCAGAGAATGTCTATTAGGATTAGCCTTCCGAGAAATTGCCTCAAAATGGCTTTCCGAGAAATTGGCTAGCAAATTCCTAGAATCTAATTCGTGTTAGGTTTCCTCAGCCTTAAAATTAGCCACTTGGACCCATGGAAGATGAACAAAACTTTGCTCCTCAACATTGAGTAGAAAAGTGCTCCTCAATTCTACGCCGGCGAGTAAGATTCTTCCATGTTGAGACTCTTTAACCCAAAAACAGAGAATTTATGTGATGGGTGGCCGTGAAAACACGTGAAGTCTTGGAAAACAGGTATGTCCCACTTTTTTTTGATGATCCAAACCGTTCATCTGTTTGGGCACAACGTAGATAGGTTGTGCCCCAAAAATCATTTCCATAGGATGATCCTAACCCTCCGATCTGTAGAAGATTCCATAAATGGTTTTTGGAAATCTCCATATTCAGATCAGTTCAGATTGGAGGGTTAGGATCATCCAATGGAAATGATTTTTGGGGCACAACCTATCTATGTTGTGCCCAAACAGATGAACGGTTTGGATCATCAAAAAAAGTGGGTCATACCTGTTTTCCAAGACTTCACGTGTTTTCACGGCCACCCATCATATAATTCTCCCCAAAAACAATACTCAACTTTCATGAGGACCATAGTGCCCTTAACCCTTTTAACACAGCCACACTTTTGGAAAAAAGTTTATCTTTCGTGAGGACAATAGTACCCCTAATTCTTTTAACGGAGCCTGCACTCTTTACACGAAAAAAAAAATTAACTTTCATGAGGACGATAATACCCCTTGCCATATTATTTTTCATCTAAAATAGACTTTTACATAGTTTGCACTTTGCACAAGTTAGTTTTGAAAAAGGTAATGCTATATTCGCCCCCTTTTCTTCCTTGGGCCAGCCCACTACAAGGTATCTATGACTACCCTTTTATATACAAGACGGTGGCCCAAGAAAGAACAAGGGGCAAATTTATGAATTCTCATTTTTCTTTTGTACATCATAATGTGCACGTTTGGCCACCAGGAACATATTTTTAAGGAATGAATTCCCCGTTTTTCTTTTGTAAATCACAATGGGCACGTTTGGCCACTAGGAAATTTTCTTTAAGGATGTTTCCTTTTTCCTAGAAAGCTTTTACAAGGAAAGTCGGAAGGAAAGTCGGAGAGGAGAAAGATTGAAGGCCGAAGAGGAATCGAGAAGGAAGGAGAAAAGAAGGCATAAAAAGAAAGTATAATAAGGCAAATGGTATGATTGTCTTCAAAAAAAGTTAAAATTTTTTTCGTCTAGAGAGTGCAGCATGGGCGTTAAAGGGTTTAGGGGTAATTGTCCTCACAAAAGATAAAAAAAAAAATTCACCTCAAAGTGTAGCTGCATTAAAGGGTTAGGGGTACTATGGTCCTCATGAAAGTTGAGTATTTTTTGCGTTAAAGAGTCCTCAACTTGGAAGAATCTTACTCGCTCACGCAGAATTGCGGAGCAGTTTCCTACTCAACACAAGTTTTGTTCATGGAAGATTGTCCAAAGTAAATATAAAACTAACGTAGAAAACTTTCCTAGGTGAAAAAGTGCCTAAATTTACGTGTTTGATTTTTCAACATGTTTTTAGTCTCAAAGAAGGAAATAACTTCTCTTTATTTAACTCAACAACGTCTCTTAACTAGAGTTACTTTAAAATGAATTATATAAGAGAAAATTCCGAAATAGTAGTAAAATTTAAAATAAACTAATCTCTTTCACTAAAGCAAGAGAAATATTAAAAAAGATAAATCAGAAAAACTAGGAAATGATAATTCTAAATTTTATTTGGATTATTTTCAACACATAGTGATCATACGCTATAAAAAAACACTATGGCTTAGACGTGCCATATTCTGTTTTCATGACTACAAACACCTTTGGGAGAGAAAGGAGAGGTAAAAAGAAAGAACAAAGATGTCGAAATTGCCTGAAGAAGAATACCCACAAAAGGCTTTTGGTTGGGCAGCTCGAGATAAATCTGGCATCTTGTCTCCCTTCAAATTCTCTAGAAGGTATTGAGAAATTCAATTTAATTGAATTTGGGATCATGATTTTTTCACTTTTATTGTAAATTTCAATTGTAACGATTTTGCAGGCTAACGGGGACAACGACGTTACTTTGAAGATATTGTATTGTGGAATCTGTCATACAGACCTTCATTTTCTCAAGGATGATTTTGGCATGACCTCCTACGCTTGTGTCCCTGGGTCTGCTCCTCTCTTAACGCCCTCATCTTTTGTTATTATTATAAATCATTCCTGATGCCCCTTGATGGGGTATGAAAAGCCACATCCAATTAGCTGTCAACACGTGGCCCCGAAGGGCCCACCATGGAGTTGACACCTGCCCCAGGGGTAGCCTGGTAATCTACCAAGAGCAGGTAAAATCAAGTCCACACATGGGCCGACACCTGTCCTAAGGTAGGTAACCCAACTACCCCAAAGCTCTCACCATAAATAGTCTTCACCCATGCTAAGGTGGAGGATCAAATTCCTAAGGAGAAAAGACCATCTAACTTTGGTTTTCCTAATTTTGTGCCCATTCCGGACTTGACTGTCGAAGGGCCCTTCCGGAGTCACGACTATGGGTTGGTCTTCTGACCTTGTGTTCTGTGTGGGGCGGAACTCTCAATCAGTTCAGCAGTTCGGACCCGCCAGATCAGCTCCTTTGTCACTGCCTCATCTGTTACCAAGTTTGGGCCTAACAGATTGGCGCTATCCGTGGGACCCTGAACTAAAAGCTGTTCAAATCCCCCTTATAAAATGGCAGGACGGAGGAGTGCTCAGGTATCAACTGCCCGGACAGCCCGAGCCGAGGTGCCTCGCGGGGTTCGGAGCGAGCGAGTTGCCTCACAGGTAGTAGCTCCTTCTGCAATAGTGGAATAGAGCCCGGCTCATTTGGAACACCTCAACCCTGCTCCTACTCCAGAAGAAATCCATACGCTTTTCCAACAGATGACTACTCTTGTTGATCAGTACAAAAATCTGGTCCCAGTGCCTCCGCAACATCCCCCAGAAGCCTCTAGACCTGTGCAGGAAAGACCGAGTGCCCACAGGAGAGAGCCTGTACCTCCATTCCACAAGACGAGTCCATCACTCCCGAACCAGACATGCACAAACAGAGCCTCATCACCGCCACCGGTCACGGTCTCGATCGGCACAGAGGCGCCAAGCCAAGGTGGATCGCGCGCCCCGGAAGAAATCTCGGCGTCGTCAAAGGAGCTTAGAAAGCCACTCCGACTTAGCCGCGAGTCCAACGGTGGAGGAAAGAAACAGGCCGATGGGCCAAGAAGAAAGAAGGGCTGACCCGATGCGACGAAGATTCGAGGAGATAAACCACCGAATCGAAGAACTGGCAAAGGACCAGGGCCGGCCTACTTTGAGGACGTTCACAAGCAGACTGCCTTTCACTAACAAAGTGCTGCGCGCACCGGCACCTAGAGGATTCAAGATGCCGCAGGTTCCGCAATATGATGGAACCACCGATCCCGTGGACCATTTAGAAGCTTTCAGAACTATGATGCTCCTCCACGGCACGTCAGACGAACCCCTCTGCAGGGCATTCCCCACTACTTTGACGGGAGCCGCGAGAGACTGGAATTCGCGGCTCAAGCCTAGTTATATAGATAACTCCGAAGATTTTGGAGATGACCTGGCCTGACACTTCATGAGTAGTAGATGGCCCAGAAAAACAACAGCATCACTGATGGCCTTGAGGCAAGAGGACAACGAGTCTCTGAAAGCATTTGTTAGCCGGTTCAATAGGGAAGCCCTTCAGGTGCCGAACTTAGATCCTTCAGCCGCCACGAACGCACTTCTCGCAGGCGCCAGGTCCAACAATTTTCGACAATCGGTAGCCCGCCGAAACCCGTGGTCACTGGCGGATTTGATGGCGGGGGCTGAAGAATTCATATCCGTAGAGGAGACTCAGGCGGCCTTGACTCGAACCAGAGGAGAACCTCCGAGGAAGAAAAGAACCCCACCAAGCAGCGTAGGGACGAAAAAGTTGTGCGAAGAGAAAAGAGCCCCCAGAGGAAGGAAGAAAGTTACACCCCCCTCAACACCTCTAGAAAGCGCATTCTGGCCGCCATCAAGGAAGAAGACTTCTTAAAATGGCGGGCCAAAATGCTCTCGAAGGGAAATAAAAGAGACAACTCGAAGTACTGCCATTTCTACGGAGACCACGGGCACGACACCTACGAGTGCAGGCACCTTAAAGAAGAAATCTAGCTGCTGATTAATCGAGGATACCTCAGGAAGTAAGTTAAAGAGGATGACCGCAGAAGGAAGCCCAGGGAGAGAAGCCCTAAGGGTCGAAGCCCTCGACGATCCCAGCCGCCCTTGGCGCGGCATGAGTCTCCTGCCCCAACGAGCCCGCGTCCTGAAATCCACCGATCCTTGCCCAATGGGGTCATAAACACCATTATGGGAGGGCCAGCAGCTGGGGGAACTTCGTCATCCGCTCGAAAAGCTTACGCCCACCAAGTCAATGCCGTTCACACTTGTGATAAGAAGATGAAAATAGAGAACGAGATCTCTTTCTCAGACATGGATTTCGACAGCTTGATACTCCCTCACGACGACGCCCTGGTCATCACTATGCTCGTTGCAAACTGGGAGTTGAAAAAAATCCTGGTCGACAATGGAAGTTCTGCGGACATCCTCTATTATCACGCCTTCAAATAGATGATGATAGGAGATGATCTGCTGAGGCCTGTAAATTCAGATATGTTCGGCTTCTTGGGAGAGGTGGTCAAAGTCGAAGGACAAATCGAGCCTCCCGTTCTTGTCGGCGACCCTCCTTGTCAGGCATTTGCTATGGTCAACTTCCTGGTAGTTGTGGGACCCGATCCCGCGGGAGGGGTGGGGCGCGAGCCGCCACGCTCTCTCTTGGTTTCTCGTACCCACGCGATTGGCATGTGCATTTTAGTATTAATTTTGATTCATCTTTTATGTGAACTGGGGATCACTAAGGCAATCCGAATTACACACAAAAGAGACTGACAGAGTCGCCACCTAGATGTGGGATCTAGGACCCAAAATTAACCAGAAATCTAAACTCGCTACCTGGTTACAAGGATGGAAGGTATGGAGAGTTATCCACCACATGCACCATTCCTGCCCTATAATCGGTCTTCGATTCCAAAAGTTAACTCTTTTGAATTTATTTTAAATGGCTCATTCAACTCTTTATTAGTGTGCGACCTAAGTGACATGCATCCTAAAATCTAATTTCAATATGAATCCTAAATGTGTATCTTGATTTCTTAATTTGTCTGGATTCAATCTAAGTGAAAGTTCTCCTAAAATTCTAATTTCAAGGAAATCCTACATATTTTAATTAAGAATTCATAATAAAATAAATATACAAAACTCCACATTTGTTGTGGAGCCGACTCGCGGTTGGTATGCCATCAGACATCCAAGCTGCCTACGTACCCAAGCCTCACTGGGATCAGAGTCGACGTAGTTCGGTGCACCTAAGCTAAGCTACTTATGCCTAACTCAACTAAGACACCGACCTAGACGGGATTGACTGTTTCAACAGTTTTAAGAGAAGTTATTTAATTCAAGTTGAGAATTTTATTATCCTAGGATTTCATCTAAGATGCTATATGATTCTTATCTAAATGCAAGTTGTTCCTTAGACTAATGCAGGTTAGCCTACATCCTAGTTTACTAGGCTTGTCCTAGGGAAAGATTGGGTGACTAGTGTAACTAGACCTAGGGCACGGTTGCTATCCATAGCAAACGTACATGATGAGGCTGGACTCCTAACTCTAGGACTCCTAAAACCTAAGACTCCCTAAAACTTAGGACAAGACACGACACCAGTGTTCCTAAATTGGGCTCTAATGGTTCTTACGACGGAAACCATAATCCAATGGTTCCGAGAGACACGAGATGAATCGATTTCAGTTCTTAAAGTTAATGAATTTCAGATTTTCAGGATTTTCAGTTTCTGGACATTTAAGGAATACCAAAGGTTCTAGGGTTCTCCAATTTCGGCCTCGAATGGCATCCAAGGAAGGGAATCGTGCGCTCTTTCCTTGTGCAATTTAATACTTAGGTTATAGCACCTTATTGCCTGGCATATCTCAGGATTTCCGTGGACAGTAACCTCGGAGCCAACAACGTGTTATAACTTAAATATTCAAATTGTCAAAGATCGAGTGCAATAGGGATACGATTATGGATGCGCTGTCCATTTTTCCAGGGAAATCTAAAGATCCTAAAATTTCTGTTTCAATGGATTAAGGAGTGAACATGCGACAAAAATGTAAGGTTCTTTAGAAATTTTGATAATGATTTTTTATTAATTTTGAATTTTCAATGGAATTTATCAATTTTAAACATGTGAGTGATTTTACAAGTGAAATTAGTGCAAACGAATTCGAAATGAATCGAAATTTGTACAGCAGCAAGATGGAAATGCATGTAGCTTACTGGATGAATTTTACAGATTTTTACATTAAGGTCATATTTAATTTTGATTTAACAACAATAAGACCAGATTGCAAAAATAACACAGAAACTACTAGAAATAGAAATCTAAATTCAATGAAATTTCTACAGTAGTAAAATATAAGTAAAAATAGCATGCTGTGAGATTTTCATGAATTTTGGAAACTATTTACTATCAGTTTCGGATTTTTCAATTTTCAGACCAGATTATGAATTAAAACTACATCCCATATGAAACAAGATCTAAATCACTTGAAAATTTTACAGAAACTAGAGAGATGGAATATAAGACTACTGTAAAATTTTCGGAATTTTATCTGTGATCTGATGTCTGTAAAAATTCTCCCAAAATCTGATAATTTTCAAAGAAAGTATAAAATAATATACCAAACCTATTCCAACAATTCTCAAACATTCATCGTAGAATGTACCAGTATCATATTATTTTCCCACGAAATGTCATTAATTTTTGAATCCATTTGGTATATAATTTATTTTTCTCCGTCGAAAAGATATTTTTAAAGAGTTTTCTATTTTTAAAACACGATTTTTGAGAAAATTACGACTCCGGAAAACGTCCTCCAACCTTGTTCTGATGTGATGAACACAAAAAAAATTTAAAATTTCAAAAAATAGATCATCCTGAGATGGCTATTTTTTCGAATTTCGTAATTACTCAGCCATTATTTTAAATAAAATACCATTCTTCACTCAAATTTTTGAAAACCTTTGATTCGATGTCCGATCCGATCCGATGGTTATCTTACTCTATTTAGATGGATCGTTGTATTAAATTTCGGGACGAAACGGAATTGAAACACCCATGCAGATCATGATTTTGAGCACACACATATAATATTCAATTAAATTCATTTAAATGCTTGAAAATCATGCAAAAATCTAAAAAAAATACCAGATAATTCGGGAAAAATTCGAGAACAGTGTACTTACCTCTAGTGGAGATCCCCGCCCAATCCAAGAGCCGCAGAGTCCGAAAATCCCGCAGACGCACTGTCCCACCTCCCGCTTTCTTTCTTTCTTTCTTTGTTTTTCTTTTTTTTTTCTTTTGTTTTTCCTCACTTGAGAGATCGAGTGATATAGATGGAGAGTGTGAGAGTGGTAGAGAGTATTTGAGAGAGAGATAAAGAGAGAGATATATATATAGAGAGAGAGAGATAGAACGAGAGTGAGAGAGAGAGAGAGAGAGAGATGAAGAGAGAGAGAGGGAGAGATGAACAGAGAGAGAGAGAGAGAGAGAGAACGTGGAAAAAACAGAGCATCGCATGCTCTGTTTTTTTCACGTTTTTTTTTTTAATTTTTTTTAAAAAAAAAACTGCTGTGGAGAGGGATATTGGAGGAGATTGAAAAATAGGAAGGGAGAGTGAGGGAGAGACAGAGGTGAGATAGATGTGGAGGAGTATAGAGATAGAGAGACACAGAGAGGAACAGAGAGATGGAGAGCAACCCCGAGAGTGAAAAACGATCCTCTGTTTTTTGTTTTTTTGTTTTTTTTTATATGTGGGTGGGTTTAAGAAGGTGAGATTAATGGAGAAGGATTAGGTGTGAGAGGGTGAGGGGGATGAGAGAGTAGAGAGGTTGAGAGTGGGTGTTTGAGGGAGTGAGATGGGTGGGGAGTCGAGAGAAATGGAGAGATGGGAATGAAACCTGCTCTGTTATATATCTCTCTTTTAAAAAACCGTTGAATCCAAAAACCTCCTCCCTCCCCAGTGATGAGAGGGCCATATAGAGAGGTATATGAGAGATGGGGACTGTTGAGAGATTGAGAGAGAGCATGGGAGAGTCCTCCGTCTGTCCAGCGAGAGAGAGCGATCGAGATCCTCTTTTTTTCTCTTTTTTTCTTCTTTTCCGTTTTTCCTTTTTTCTCTCCCTCCCCCAAAAAACCTCTCTTGCTTGCTGTTTTTCCCCACTCATAAAGAGAAGGAAGGAAGGTAGCCCAAGAGAGCAGCTTCCTTCCTCTTTTTTTTTTCCTTTTTAAGCATTGCAGAGATGCTTGCCCATATTGCCGGCCAATTCTTTCCTCTCTTTCCATTTCTTCACGGCCAATCCTTTCTATATCCAATTCTTGCCAATACTTCAATCCCTTTTAAAAACAGAAAACCTTGCTGTCTCTTTTTATACACGTACACGCATGCCCTTTTCTTGCTTACCATGCTAATAAAGAAAAGCAACAAATTTTGTATATTCACTTTCCAATAATCCAAAGAGGGTTGACCGAATATGCGTGGGGCCCATTTGAAATGATCCAAACCATCCATTGCCGGGCCTTCATGCAAGGTGATCTCGATCATCTATTTTACGAGCCACTAAGCGATTAGATGGTACCTCGAGGCCATTTTCATGGGAAGATCTAAACCGTTCAACTTGCCGGCCAAAAATGTAAATTGGTCATGCTCCGCGAATCATTTTAGTAGCATGATCTAAACTGTCCATTTGATGAGCCACAGCTTTAAATTTTAATTTTTCACAATGATGGGTCCATATCAGATTGGCAAAAATACACTCCACCCATCATGGGAATTGATCTTGTTTATCGGATCCAAATGAATTTAAAAACCATATTCTTCATTAAAAACAATGCAAGGCACACCTGTTTGATCTCATTTTAATAGGAAATGCTCAATGCGGGCCCCCCAAACGGGTCCAAATTTCAATAAATGTTCAATGCGGGCCCACCGAATGGGTACGAATTCTCCCCTGGCTTGGATTCTTCTGAATAACCATTCTCGACACTTAGCGAAAAGAAAAAATGCGGAACATTGCGGAAATGATCGCAAGATTGAGAAAGCATAAGGGACGGACGCGGGAATGGAAAACACTGAAAAAAGACTGATAACAAGAATACTAACTTCTTTGTTGATTAAAGCAGAGCAAAATGGGGTGTCTACAGTAGTAAGGGCCGGTTATGCCTACAACGCTATCTTAGGAAGACCCGGACAGAACCTCGTCCGCACCGTCGCATCTGCGTACCACCAAAAAATAAAATTCATAACCCCTAATGGCGTGGGCGAGGTCAGGGGAAACCAGCCGAAATCAAGAGAATGCTATGCCCTGGCGCTCAAAGGCAAAAATGCATCAGAAACACTACCGATGAACTGCTCGATCTGAGAGACAGAGCTCAAACCGTTGTAAATGAACCAACCGAGGACCTCATCTCCATTCCATTGTACCAAGATGACAGTGGGAAAGCGGTTCAAATCGGCTCTTCCTTAGGCGAAGACGACTAGAGAAGCTCACCCAGTTCCTAAGAGATAACGCAGACGTCTTTGCATGGGCCCCCACGAACATGACTGGTATAGACCCTGAGGTCAGGACGCACATACTCGGCGTCGATCCAACCTGTAAGCCAGTAAATCAGAAAAGAGGACATTTCGCCCTAGAGAGGCGGCAAGCAATCAAGGAGGAAGTGGAGAGGCTCTTGATGGCTGACTTCATTCGAGAAATTCAATACCCTGACTGGCTCGCAAATGTTGTTATGGTGAAGAGATCCAACCGGAAGTGGAGAACCTGCGTTGACTTCACCGATTTGAAAAAGGCCTGCCCGAAGGACAGCTACCCGCTTCCAAAAATCGATCAATTGATAGATGCTACTGTGAGTCATGAACTGCTGAGCTTCATGGATGCCTTCTTTGGGTATAATCAGATCAGAATGTATGAATCCGATATACCCAAGACATCTTTTGTAACGAATCAGGGAACGTGCTGTTACCACGTCATGCCTTTCGGTCTAAAAAACGCCGGAGCTACATACCAGAGACTCGTAAACAAACTCTTCAGGAACCAACTCGGGAGGAATATGGAAGTCTACGTTGACGACATGTTAGTCAAAAGCAAAAAGGTAACAGATCATATATCCGACCTGAAGGAGACGTTCCAAGTTTTGAGAGAACACAATATGAAGCTCAACCCGACTAAGTGCACATTCGGAGTTGCCGCTTGGAAGTTCCTGCGCTTCATGGTAAGCCAAAGGGGAATCGAAGCACACCTTGAGAAAATCAAGGCACTGGTTGGACTAGGCCCACCGACCACTATAAGGAAAGTTTAGCGGCTTACTGGAATGGTGGCCGCGCTAGGACGTTTTGTTTCAAAATCCGCGGAAAGATGCCTCCCTTTCTTTAATGCCATTAAGGGGATCAAAACAGCCCCCTAGACACTGGAGTGTCAAGTCGCGTTTGAAGAACTGAAGCAGTACCTAGCTTCCCCACCGTTGTTGAGCAAGCCCGAGCTGGGAGAAGAGTTAATATTGTACATATCTGTGAGCCCGCTGGTGCTAGCAGCAGTGATGATTCGAGAAGAGCATAACTAACAGAAACCAATCTACTATGTCAGCAAGGTCCTACATGACGCCGAGACTAGATACCAAGGGGTGGAAAAGTTGGCGTATGCCCTTATCATGGCAGCCAGAAAACTAAGGCCATATTTTCAAGCGCACACAATAAAAGTCCTGACGGATCAGCCACTCCTATAAATCCTTCACAGACCGGACACATCAGGGCGACTTGTAAAGTGGGCAGTGGAACTCAGCGAGTTCGATATCCAATACCTGCCCCGGCCGACGATAAAAGCTCAGGTGTTGGTCGACTTTGTTGCAGAATGCACCATGCCCTTGCAGGATGTCGCGTCAGAAGCAGGAATAGTCCGGCTTCCAGGTGGAGAGGAGTTAACTACACCTGGGGGCAAGCCCAAGCCGAAAAGGAATCCATGGCTGAAGGAATTGCTACTCCATCTGAAGGACAGACTCCGGAAACCGAATTGCCCTGGGAATTGTATGTGGACGGGTCCTCAAACAAGCTAGGCAGCGGAGCTGGTGTGATCCTTACCGGGCCCGAAACCTCGTCCTAGAATACGTGGTGAGGTTTGGGTTTCGTGTGTCCAACAATGAAGCAGAATATGAAGCTCTCATCGCCGGAATGAACCTAGCAATCCAAACCCGTGCCAAAAGACTGAAAGCATATTGTGACTCCCAACTAGTCATCAACCAGTTCCAAGGAACGTAAGAGACCCGTGATGAGCGAATGATCAAATACCTGGCAAAAGTCTGCCGCCTGGCCGACAAATTCGAAAGCTTCGAAGTCGTCAGGGTCCCAAGAACGGAAAATACGAAGGCAGACGTACTATTCAAGTTGGCAGCTTCATGTTACACCGCTCTCGAAAATATAAGCATGGAGTTTTTGAAGAAGTCCAGTATTGAGAATCAGTTCGTAGAAGTAATGCAGGTCGACAACGAGCCATGTTGGATGGACGAGATCATCGATTATTTGCGAAGCGGAAAGCTTCCAGAAGTAAAGAAGGAAGCCTGCAAAGTGATACAGAGAGCAGCAAGGTTTTCCCTCAATGGTGAGAACCTGTACAAAAAGTCATACACCCTCCCGTACTTGAAATGCCTCCGGCCAAGCGACGCATCCTATTCCTTACAAGAAACACACGAGGGAATCTGCGGAGAACACTTGGGGGGGGCAAGGCCCTGGCCATCAAGGTGCTTTTGCGAGGCCTATATTGGCCGACCTTAAGGCGAGACGCACTGGACCTTGTCAAAAAGTGCGAGAGGTGTCAGAAGTTCTCTCCCACCATTCATCAATCGGCTATGCCAATGGCCGCGATCGTCAGTCCGCTCCCTTTTGCAGTATGGGGGATGGACATCCTAGGACCTTTCCCACCAGCTTCCAGAGGACGCGAATTCGTTGTAGTCTCTATAGACTACTTCACCAAGTGGGCGGAGGCTGAACCTCTGGCCAAGATCATGGAGCAGAATATACAGACCTTCTTCTGGAAGTCGGTAGTTTGCAGATTCGGGGTAACTCACATCCTGCTAACAGACAATGGCAAGCAGTTCGACAGCCGCAGCTTCAGAAAGTTTTGTTCAGATCTGAAAATCGAGCAAAGGTTTCCATTTGTAGCGCACCCCCAAACCAATGGGCAGACATAAGTCACAAACAGAATTATCCTCCTGGGGATCAAGAAGAGGTTGGATGATAAAGCGGGACAATGGGTGGACGAGCTGTACCCTGTCTTATGGGCCTACCAACCACTCCGCGCACAGCAACGGGGGAGTCGCCCTTCAATTTGACTTTTAGAACCGAGCAGTAATTCCAATTGACATCGGTGTCCCTTCCCCCCGGGTCAGCAACTTCAGTGAGCAGTTCAACGGGGATGGGCTCCGCGCAAACTTAGATCTGCTGGAATAAGTCAGAGAGGAATCCCGCATGAAAGTAGCGGCCTATAAACAGAAAGTGTCTAATTACCACGACGCGAAAATACGCCTGAGAGAACATCGCGTGGGTGATCTAGTTTTGAAAAAGGTGGCTGTATCTCAACCCAGAAGGGTGGGCAAACTCTCCCCGACCTGGGAGGGGCCATACCGAGTGAAAGAAATCGTACGGCCAGGAAGTTACAAACTGGAGACACTAGGCGAGCACCAGCTCCCCCACGCCTGGAATTCAAAAAACTTGAGGAGATACTACCAATAACCTGACACCTTCGAAGGCACAAGGAGAGGACCTCATTGTAATTCCACCAAAACCCGTAGTCAATGAAAAAGGCTACATCTTTTGCAAGCTCTCTATGTGTTTCAGCTCGGGTTAAACAACTGCTTGGTTCACTCTGGTTCATCCCAATGAGACCGGGAATCAACTCCTGGTCGGAAACAAACAGGGGCAGAAAACCAACATTTCAAATAAAAATCCAAGTTCTTAAGCTCGGGTTAACTTCTTGGTTCACTCCGGTTCATCCCAATGAGACCGGGAATCAACACCTGGTCGGGAACAAATCAGGGCAGAAAACAAACATTTCAAATAAAAATCTAAGTTCTTAAGCTCGGGTTAACTGCTTGGTTCACTCTGGTTTATCCCAATGAGACCGGGAATCAACTCCTGGTCGGGAACAAACCGGGGCAGAAAACCAACATTTCAAATAAAAATCCAAGTTCTTAAGCTCGGGTTAACTGCTTGGTTCACTCCGGTTCATCCCAATGAGACCGGGAATCAACTCCTGGTCAGGAACAAACCGGGGCAGAAAATCAACATTTCAAATAAAAATCCAAGTTCTTAAGCTCGGGCTAACTGCTTGGTTCACTTCGGTTCATCCCAATGAGACAGGGAGTCAACTCCTGGTCGGAAACAAACCGGGGCAGAAAACCAACATTTCAAATAAAAATCCAAGTTCTTAAGCTCGGGTTAACTGCTTGGTTCACTCTGGTTCATCCCAATGAGACCGGGAATCAACTCTTGGTCGGGAACAAACCGGGGCAGAAAACCATCATTTCAAATAAAAATCCAAGTTCTTAAGCTGGGGTTAATTGCTTGGTTCACTCCGGTTCATCCCAATGAGACCGGGAGTCAACTCCTGGTCGGGAACAAACAGGGGCAAAAAACCAACATTTCAAATAAAGATTCAAGTTATTAAGCTCGGGTTGGCTGCTTGGCTCACTCCGGTTCACCCCAATGAGACCGGGAGTGAACCAAGTATGGTAAGTTTTGAGCATCTACGAGCACAAGAGAAAGCAACGAAGTCCAGCACTTGTAAGACATTCAGAATATTCTCTATTCATAAACGCCGAGACGGGCAGATGTACAAAAAATGAGCCTCCAAGGGCCGTAACAAAAAGAATCCGTCACATGAGTTAAGCCAGGCAAAAAGAGGAGAACGAGAAGACCAAGAATCCTCGCGACTGCCGTCCCGATGAGGGTCGTTCGCCTCTAGGGCATCCGCAACTGGAAGGGCGCTCTGCTCATCACCTCCCCTGGCCTCCGGCTCAGGCAGGATAATGTCGTCCAGGACGACATTTGGATTAGCCCCTTTGACTTGCTCAAGGCAGTCTATAAATCCCAGCTTGTAGGACTCGGTGGATAGGTTGACGAGGTCGTCTTCTTTTTTCTGTACAGCCTCCCACAGCCTCTTTTGGCCTCTCTCTCTCTGTGCTTGCTGAGGGCGTCGAGGGCCTTCTCCCCTTGGGCGATCATTTTGCCGTTTAGCCTCCTGATCTCTTTGTCCCTCTCATCAATGGACCTTTTCAGCTCCTTGGCTTCCTCCTTCAGCTTGCCGATTTCAACCTCAGATCGAGTAATCGCGGTGGAGAAGCCCCTGCTCTTCTCACAAGTGTCATTATAGTAACATCTGATCTGCGAATATAAGGAAAGGATATGAATAACAGGTCAGACAGTGAACGGGTACGCTAAACTAAAAATCAGAGTACCTGGTAGATTGAAGAGAACATAGCCTCCTCGGCCGTACCCGAAGGCTCTTTCAGAACCTTGAGCTTATCCTCCTTCAGAAAGCCCTTGGTGATTATCTCCCTAGCAGCCCGGCTGTCCCCCAGGCCAGTGTCGCTCTTCTAAACGGCCCAGTTGGGGCGGAAAACATTGTCCACGGGCCGCACAAGGGTAGATGGAACGCCGAGGACCGCGCTCTGCCCGGATCCAGCTCCCCGGCCATAGGCGCCGACGATTTTCACAGCTAGCTTACTCTCTCTGGGCGGTGGATCCTGACTAGTGTAGGACTGGAAGTTTTGGGTGCCTTCCTTTTCTGGCCCCTCCCAAAAGCATTCTGTCTCACCTTCTCCAGTGCGGACTGCTTCTGCATCTCTGAAATTCAACAAGAATAAAGCCGGCGTCAATAACAACGAAAGAAAAAGAAAGCTCAGGAATAAGGCTAGCCTAAAACCCCATACGTGCCCGGGTCGCAGTACTAATGGCGAGCCCAACCAGGATCTCTTCCCTAGAGAACTCCGAGCAATGAATCAGGCCCTCTCGTTGCAGCTCCTCACTGCCTTAGGCAAACGTGAGCTTATCCTCGCCCTCCAGGAGCGGCTTGTGACATAACACAAGCGTGTCGGGGGTGGACCATTTTAAAGGAACCGGCCAGGGCCCGGTAGGTTTGTTGTCCTCGACATAGAGGAATCTGTTTTTCCAGGACGCTGGCTAATATAGATCAAACCTCCGCCCTTATGCCTCTTCAGATGCGTGTGCACATACGGAACATCAGTATGGACAAGTTTCTTTGGAGACGACCTCAGACCAGGCACATAAAGCCGACCAGCGTTCTCCATGAGTTCGGCGCAACCTGAGCCGGGGCCAGGCCGTAATATCGGAGAACCTCAGTAAAAAAGGGATGTAAGGGGAACCTAAGTCCGGCTCTTAGGGCCTTGTCGTAAACACAGACATCGGTACTGTCGTTGCTAGTCCTATCTCCCTCTATTGCCGCTCTCAACCTGAACCGCTTAGGAATGCAATACCTATCCCTAATCTCTCATAGTTTGGACTTATCAAGGATGTTCTCCTCGTAAAGAGCCTGAATATTGTACTGGGTATTGGCGTCCATCCGAGCCTTGGCTATGACCTCTGCAGCCCGCCCCGGAATAAAAGAGGTGGACGCCTCGGCCATATAGCTCCCCTCACTCGCCTCTGCCCGGTAGGGGCTATCTGCTCGGATTGGGGTGGTGTTTAAGTCAAAAATCACCCTGTCCCCACTATCTACGAACTCGTCAAGGGAAACTATGTTCACCCTATGGCCTGCCATGTACGGGCCGGGAACTCTGGTCGGATTAGATTTTGTCCTCTCTGACGAACTCGACCATGAACTGCTAGCAGAGGCGGATCCTCCTGAGGACGACCTAGGGCCTGACTCAGAACTAGAACTACTACTGGACATCAAGAATAAAAAAACAAGAGAAAAGACGGAGAAAGCCAAACTCAAATAAAGGAAAGACGCGCTAAAACGAAGATTACCGGTCTGAAAGCACCTAATTCAGCGACTACCACGACCACAAAGCTAACCGCAGACCCGAAGGCAGACTAGAAGATAAGCAAAGGGAAAGTAAAAGTGAAAAGTGAAAAGTGAAAAGTGAAGGTAAGTTACCGCTTCTTATAGCATTGGAGGCTTGAGGCGGTTCACCTTCGCAAACCAAGGGCCGCCACGTGTCCCTCATTAATGAAGCAGGGTACACAACGCGAGGCGGCGCGTATGTATACGCATAGGGATACGTATAATACATGCGAATATAGTATGTGTATATACTTGTATGAATATGTGTACAGAATAAGTATGAGAAATTGTCCGAGTAAAAAATCTAGTCGTCCCAAGCCGGCCAGGATATGGCGCGTTCACAAAATGACAAAACCTGGTCATCCCAAGCCGACCAGGATATGACGCATTCACAAAACGATAAAAATCTGGTCGTCCCAAGCCGGCCAGGATATGACGCGTTCACAAAATGACAAAAATCTGGTGTCCCAAGCTGGCCAGGATATGACGCGTTCACAAAACGACAAAAATCTCGTCATCCCAAGCTGACCAGGATATGACTTGTTCACAAAACGACAAAAATCTGATCGTCCCAAGCCGGCCAGGATATGGCGCGTTCACAAAACGACAAAAATCTGGTCGTCCCAAGCCGGCCAGGATATGGCGCGTTCACAAAACGACAAAAATCTGGTCGTCCTAAGCCGGCCAGAATATGGCACGTGCATAAAACGACAAAAATCTGGTCGTCCCAGGCCGTGCAGATGGCTTGGCCGGCCAGGAAATTCCACTTCATATTTCTGGTCATCCCAAGCCGTGTAGAGGGCTTGGCCAGCCAAAGTATTCCACTTCATATTTCTGGTCGTCCCAGGCCGTGCAGAGGGGTTGGCCG
This sequence comes from Tasmannia lanceolata, assembly GCF_043159265.1. NCBI lineage: Eukaryota > Viridiplantae > Streptophyta > Magnoliopsida > Canellales > Winteraceae > Tasmannia > Tasmannia lanceolata. Next base: position 25,094,383 of record NW_027518684.1, on the reverse strand, counting down.
GCTAGAATATTTCTGGTCGTCCCAGGCCGTGCAGAGGGCTTCGCCGGCCAGAGTATTTCACTTCATATTTCTGGTCGTCCCAGGTCGTGCAGAGAACTTGGCCGACCAGAGTATTCCACTTCATATTTCTAGTTGTCCCAGGCCGTGCAGAGGGCTTGGCCGGCCAGAGTATTTCACTTCATATTTATGGTCTTCCCAGACCGTGCAGATGGCTTGGCCGGCCAGAGTATTCCACTTCATATTTCTGGTCGTCTCAGGCCGTGCGGAGGGCTTGGCCAGCCAGAATATTCCACTTCATATTTCTGGCTGTCCCAGGACGTGCAAAGGGCTTGGCAGGCCAGAGTACTTCACTTCATATTTCTGGTCGTCTCAGGCCGTGCAAAGGGCTTGGCCGGCCAGGATATTCCACTTCATATTTCTGGTCGTCCCGAACTAGGCAAGACACCGGAAGCTGGCCTACGCACTTCATCCCGAACCTCGGCTCATTCAACCGCTCGGGAGCACAACCTCTCATGCTTCCCCAAGTCACTACAATGACTGTGGGGGCAAATGATGGGGTATGAAAAGCCACATCCAATTAGCTGTCGACAAGTGGCTCCCGAAGGGCCCACCATGGAGTTGACACCTGCCCCAGGGGTAGCCTGGTAATCTGCCAAGAGCAGGTAAAATCAAGTCCACACATGGGCCGAGAGCCCAGAGCTCTCACCATAAATAGCCTTCACCCATGCCTTAGAGGATCGAATTCCTAAGGAGAAAAGACCATCTAACTTTGGTTTTCCTAATTTTGTGCCCATTACTGACTTGACTGTCGAAGGGCCCGTCCGGAGTCATGACTCTGGGTTGGTCTTCAGATCTTGTGTTCTGTGCAGGACGGAACTCTCAATCAGTTCAGCAGTTCGGACCCGCCAGATCAGCTCCTTCGTCACTGCCTCATCTGTTACCAATTTTGGGCCTAACGCCCCCTTTCTTGTTAAATATTTTTTAATCATCCCAGACAAATAGGGTTGCAACTCATGTCGGGTCGGTCGGGTTTTGGAAAACCCTATCCTACTTGAGAAATTATCTCGGGCTGGATCGAGTCTTTAGGGGAAAACCCAAGATTCATAAACCAACCCTACCCAAGATAGTTTCTTGGGTTGGGTCGGGTCAGGTGGGGTTGGTTTTTATTGTTTAGCTTATTACAGTGATTAATTTCATGGTGTAGAAAACAACAAACCTTAACACTAAAAATCTCTAAATTTAAGCTGTCAAGTGAATAAATTTAAGAAGTTCACTACTTTTTCACATCACAAACATGATCACCTCATTGAAAACAGTTATATCAATACTCCTGAAAATAATTTAGCATCTAATTTAAGAAGTATTTAAGAAAATCATATCACACTTATCAGTCTGGTCAGGTTTCAAGTTTTGTGTTTTTTTTTTCTTTAAACCCGACCGAGATTAGCTCAAGTTTTTCAACCTGAAACTTGACCCAACCCAAGATCCATGATTTCTAAACCCAACCTAGGTTGATTTTGGGTCGGGCCGATGTGGGTTGAGTTGCAACCTTACAAACAACCTTCCTAATTCTCTTATCTCCACGCCGGCATGAGATCACTGGAGTAGTGACCGAAGTAGGGAGCAAGGGGAAGAAATTCAAAGTCGGTGACAAGGCAGGCGTTGGATGCCTTGATGGGTCATGTCAAAACTGCGACAAGTGCAACCAAGAGTTCGAAAATTACTGCCCGTAAATGGTGCAGACTTATAGCTACCCTGACCAGGATGGGACAATTACAAAAGGTGGATACTCCAATATTCTGGTTGTCGACGAGCACTTCGCAGTTCGCTTCCTGGACAATCTACCAATGGACAGTGGTCCGCCACTACTCTGTGCCGAGATTACAGTGTATAGTCCCATGAAATTCTTCCAGCTAACTAAGCCTGGTTCGCATATTGGAGTGGTGGGACTAGGTGGGCTTGGTCATGTGGCAGTGAAGTTTGCAAAGGCTTTAGGACTGAAAGTTACAGTGATAAGCACTTCGCCTAGTAAGGAGAATGAAGCAATTGAGAAACTCGGTGCCGACGCGTTCTTGGTCAGCCGTGACCCGGCGAAAATGCAGGTATCAGTCTTTAGGTGGCAAGGTTGTAGATGAAATTGCGAAACAACCAATTACTCTAAAAGCTTAAGCTGCTGGAGTTAGCATTATTTAATCTTTTATATTTTAACACTCCCGAGAATTGCCCCTCTTTTTAGGGTTAGTCTATACGTTGCACATGTGGCCCCTCTTTTGGTTGTTCATTACATGTGGATTTTTAATATCAAGGAGTTTTGAACTCAAGACCTTTGCTCTGATACCATGTGAAATGGCCAATTTCTCATGGAGTTAGGATTATTTAATATTTTATACTTTAATATGTTGAAGCATAAATGATTCAATAACACCAACTCTAATGGCTTAAGCATTTAGAATAATTGGTTGTTTTGACATGGTATCAGGCACGGGGCTCAAAATCGAGGTACTCCGTGATATAAAAAATCCACATGTAAAGCCAACCCAAAAGAAGGGCACACCTGAGGGGGAGTGGATTAAGTAAAATCAATTCTAGGCTTATGCTTTTGGAGTAATTGGTTGTTTCAGAGAAATATTGTGTGCTTCGCCTTGGCTCTTGACTAGGGATGCAACTCGGCCTGAGTTCAACCTGAACTCGCCAGGTTCAAGCCAATTTCAGCTTGGGTTGGGTTTGAATTGCCTCAAGCTGGGTTGCGTTAGGGTTAGTGAAGCCAACCTGATTTAATTTCAAGTTGGGTTACAGTTGATGAGTTGAGACCAGAAGGTGACACCTTCCCTTAATTTTAACATATTATCATAATTTTCAAAATCTTAGTGTTGTACTATCTTTTTTTATATTATTATTTTGATCAACTTTTGCCTGGTCCAACTCATGCTTAACCTTAGCCAATTTGGTAAATCAAGTTATTTTGATCAACTTGACCCTCCTATGCTCGGTAGTAGGGGTGCAAGTTTGGCCCTGTCAGCCCTGACCCGCCCTGAGCCCAAACAGGGTCAGGACTGGATTTTCCAACCCTAAGGGCGGGTCAGGGTTCATTTTTTTAGACCCGGACTCAGGTCGGGTCGGGTTCTGGGTTAATGCCTCAGGTACCTTGACCCGGCCTGACCCTAAGTTTTCTATTATAGAATTGAACCATCTGTGCATGTTTCTTTTGCTAATGTTTTCTATTATCTTGGATTGATGTTTCTTTAGATTATTATTATTAATTGTCTCTGTTGCCCGCCATGTTGTTGAATTCATATTGTCTTATTTTGTTCCATTTCTCTGTTTCTTGATCATTTTGTTCTATATGATAAGTGGTTGCTTTATTTTTGGCACTCTTAACAGGTATTTGCATTAGGGTCAATTAGAGCCGACCTGGCCCGGCCCAGCCCAATCAGGGCCAATCAGGGCGGGCCAGGGCCAACACTGAGCCCTGTAGGGAGGGCAATGGGTTGAGGTTTTTCGGCCCTGACTCAGGGTTAGGGCCGGTCAGGGCCGAGATAATGGGATCCAAGGTTAGCCTAGGGTTTTGAAAAACCCGACCCAACCTGACCCTGTTGCAGCCCTACTCAGTAGGGTTACGGTAATACTAACTCGGGTTAGGCTAGGTTTTGTTGAACCCGACCTAAGCAGACCGAGTTGCACCCCTACTCTTGAGCATGAGTCTCGCCCCATCTGTTGTATTGTACATGGTGCAAGCGAAATCATTGATCTAAAATGTCCAAATATCAGATTGATTGATTGAATTGATGTTCGTATTCTAAACCTCTGATTGATTGATTTTTTGCCCATTGAATGCAAACCATAAAGCAAATTTTAATAGTATAAGAACCATCTGATCGAAATCGGATGGATATCAAGACTCTTAAAGGTAGGATTGTCGTGTTATTGAATTGGTGTGGTTTTGCAGGCAGCGATAAACACAATGGATGGTATAATCGATACGGTGGCCGCTCATCACCCTTTGAGGCCGTTGATCCTTCATGGGAAGCTGATTTTGGTGGGGGCCACCGCAAAGGCCCTCGAACTTCCTGTTTTCCCTCTCCTCTTGGTATCTATACAATCATCACTCTCACGCTTATTATGAGTCTTTTAATGCTGATTGTGACTAATTTTGTTTGTTTTTTAGAAGGAAATATTCAATTTAAGAGGATAAGTTTGAGAAATGCTTCAATTGGGTGCATTCTCATCCTGATTCACTTCACATTTTAATTTTGATTTTGCAAGAAGGAGAATTGTAGCTGGAAGTACTATCGGAGGATTGAAAGAGACACAAGAGATGATAGATTTTGCCGGGAAACACAATATAACGGCTGAGATTGAGCTCATTTCGATGGACTATGTGAACACGGTCATGGAGCGCCTTGAGAAAAATGACATCAAATACCGATTTGTCATTGACATCGGAAACACCTTAAAAGCTTATTAGCCCACATGCCCCCCTCATTCCTGATGGTTGATTTTTTGCTATGGACAATTCTAATAGAATTGAGTTCCATCACTAGATAAACATGCCGGTATTTTTTTATCCTTTTTTATTCTTATACAAGGAGATCATATTATACTTTTATTGTAGTAATTACACAATCAATGTTTGCTACAAATGAAAAAAAGCACATTACACACGATGAAATATGAGAAATAAAACTTCTATAATCAATCCTTTAGGCCCCTTTAGATTGCAGGAATTTTATACAAAAGTTCTGGAAGGAAAAATGTTTCTCAATAATCGTATTTTTACCCGTGAAAAGATAACTTGAACAAGTCCTAATCAATTTTTACTTGAGGCCCTATTTGGATTTCAGGTTTGAAAGGAAAAATGTTTCTAATTGTTCCTACTGTTCTAAATACTAAAAAAGATGAGTTGAATCAACACTGATCAATTTTGGGGGATTTACATTCAATCAGGTAGGGTTCGTGCTAATTCCAATTCTTCTTTTAGCTTATGTCACGCTCCGACCACCCCACTATGTAAATATTGTCCGGTTCTGGGTCTCAACCAACCCTGCTTTTGTTTCCCCGCAGCACTAACCGTGCCCGACCCCCGGAGATATTGTTCAGTTCAGGGTCTCAACCGGCACTGATTTTGTTTTCTAGCAACACTAACCGTGCCCGACCCACTCCGCGAGGCCCTCCCCCTGGAGATGCTAAAAACATGTCTACATAGGGAGAAGGAGAACCCACACATATATCCCAGCAATTTTCTCTCCCTTTCTGATGTGGGATCTTACAATCCACTCCCCCTTTGGACCAAGCATCCTCGTTGGCACACCGTATGGTGGGAGGTACATACTATTTTGGGATGCCTCAATCCCCTTTGTAATTATTGTCCAGTTCTGGGTCTCAACAAGCATGGTTTTGATTTCCATCAGCACTAACCGTGCCCAACCCACTCCGCGGGGCCTGCCCTTTGGAGATACTGATGTGTCTACACGGAAGGAGGGTTCACATATATAGCCCAGGAACTTTCTCTCCCTTTCTCATGTGGGTTCTTAAAATCCGCCCCCTTAGGTCCCAGCGTCCTCATCACCCACTGTACTGTAGGAGGTACGATTCTGATCATTCTGTCACGCCCCGACCCCACTGTGTAAATATTGTCCGGTTCTGGGTCTCATCCCGCCCCGGTTTGGTTTTCTAGCAGCACTAACCCTGCCCGACCCACTTCGTAGGGCACATCCCCTGGAGAGGTTGAAAACACATCTACAAGGGGAGAGAGAGCATCCACATACATAGCCCAAAAACTTTTCCTCCCTTTCCAATGTGGGATCTCACAATCCACCCTCCTTGGGGCCCAGCATCCGTGCTGGCATACCGTACTAGAGGGAGGTCCAGGTCTGCTACCATTTTGTTTCTCCCTTATCCCACTGTGTAAATATTGTGTTGTTCTGGGTCTCACCTTCTCCGATTTTGTTTTCCAGCAGCACTAACAGTGCCCAACTGACTCCGTGGGGCCTGCCCCTTGGAGATTCTAAAAACACGTCTATATAGGGAGAAGGAGAATCCACATATATAGCCCATGAACTTTCTCTCCTTTTCCGATGTGGGATCTTAAAGCAACAACTCAACCCGGCCCGATCCAAGTTTCACACATAATCATTTCCCTTGAAAATATTAAAAGAATAAAATTTTCCCAGGAAAAAACTTTCCTTCAAATTTTTTTCCTTGCAAATCAAATAGAATTTAAGGAACCTTCAAATTATGATAATATCACTCTAAATTATCCAATATCATTTTCCCTAAATCGTGGAAGAAAAAAATTGTCCCAACAAAAATGTTTCAATCAGAAATGTTTTCCTTGAGATCCAAACAGGGCCTTTAGCTTAAGTGGACTAATTGCTTAGGATTGTCCAATCAGCGAACAAAAGGCAAAGCAATGGCTTGGATTCTGGCGCAATAGATGATCCCAGGAAACGCAATACAACGACGGATATTGAGCTCACAAGAAAACCAAGTATTACCAATGGTGATATCATTATGACCACCGATAAATGTAGCAAAAACCACAGGTATAACCTTTACTGGTGGTCATAAATTTGCCGATAAATATACCGTCCTTAAAACTTATACCAGCGGTTTATTTTGTCCACCAGTAAAACTTAGGTTTTACTTGTAGTCTAAGCTGCCACTATATCTTTTTTTATCCACCGGAACCAAATCTGGTACTTTGAATTTCGGAGGTAGTGTGACCCCTGGGTATATTATGAAGTCGGCCATATTTAGCTTCTTAGGGCCTTGGAACTTCATGCTTTCCATTTCTTGGGTTAGCGTATCCAACCTGTCCATGATCCCTTTGCCTTTGTCAAGTCTATCTAGATGAGGGTGATAATTTTCTTCTGCGTATTACTCCTCATCAAAGTCATCCTCAACGGTGAATACAGCAGGCCTAGTTGCCACAGGAGATGGAGGAGGTATAATTGAAGGGTGTTGAGGTGCAGGTTCCTTGGAGGTAGATCCTTTATCACTTTTCAGACGGGCTAATTCTTTGTTCATATTACTCATCTGTAGGAGCATAGCCTTCATCATTTCGTTCATTTCAGCCAGAGTGTTTCCAGATTCAGCCATTTGTTCAGGTGTGGGCTGAACTGGTGAAAGTATTTCCTGAAAGTTTGAAAAGGGTAACACAGGAGAAGTAAAAGAAGGTGGCGATAAAGACTTTCTGCTCAACCTGGAATCTGATGACTGACGAGACCATGTTGGTTTTGAAATGAGGATTTTCTTAGAAGCAATGACTGCTCACTCAAGAATCTTGAAAATGGAAGTATAAACACTAGATTAAAACATTGATAATCGAGATAATGTATTCTGATCAAATAAAAATAGGATAAGGTATGAACACATTTCATTGATGATGTCTGAATGGGTTACAAGATAATAACAGGTAAAATAAAAGATTGTATGTCATAACAATGAAAGCTTTGGATAATAAGATGTTTATGACAAATGAAAATTTCTCAATCTTCCTTTTCTTCCAATCTGGCCCTCTTAGGCCGGCGATTTTCAATGCCCTCCAATAACCATTGATAATAACCTGGGGATACTCCAGCATGCACTCCTCCCCCAGGTACTGCTCCTTTGGCGTCCCCTCTAATGGTCTTATCCCGTAAAGAAAATAAGATCACTTCAGATTTACGGTCCTAATCTTCACAGATACTTTAGGCAAGATGACGATTGGATTTTTCAAAAGGACAGACTGGTGTAGGAAGATAGAATTCAATTTGAACGCCTCCACTTGGACATTCGGTCTATTGTCCCCAATACTGACGAAAAATTCGATCGGGGATATAGAAGGAAGTCTTCTCCAGACCGAGAAATTGAATATATCTACTATCTCGGGTTTGAATTAATCCCCAATGACCAAGGAAGAACTTCCAGGCAATTTGGTCAGCCTGAAGGGAGCTTAACCAAATAACCCATTCTTCTTTTTTGTGAAATTGAAGGCCAAATGTTCCCATGACTTTCTTTTGGATAAGACAATCTCTTTATGAGTTGGAGGCACAAAGATTCTGAGTTTTAAACAGAGCCAGACATACAGAAGGACTGGAGAACCCTTGAAAGAAGTACATACTTTATTGGCAATATCATCCAATCCATTAAGGGTTTCTGCAAGGATAGTTGATACTGGATTACTTCCCTGAGAAATTTGATCAACAAAATCTAAGAGTAAAGGGGAAGTATTGTCAGTTTGATGAGAAAAGAGCCACCTAGCATAAACACAAAGAACTAGGGCATGAATACGACTGGTTTGGTGCTCTCGAGTGTATTTCCCTAGATTCAAAAAAACTGTGACCAAGAGAGGAACTAATAAGCCCTTTTCATTTAAAAAGAAATCGATGGGCTTAGGTGAAGTGGGAAACAGTTTCCTGAAACTCGCATTGTAACCCAACTTAGATTCAAGTCTGACAAGAGGACCTTTATAATCGAAACCCAACAAATGACACAAGTCTTCAAAGATTGGACACATTGATGTAGGGTAAGCTTTGGAGTGCATTAAGCTTATGGCCAGCATGATTCTCTACAAGGCGATACCCGTGTTCATCATCCATCCACTCTTTCAACTTTGCATTAGACATGATGACTCACTTGATAGTCAAGGAAGGTAAATAAGTTGAGAATAAAGTAAATCCTAAGTATGGAATTATAAAAGAATAGTATGGACAATAAATCATACACTCAAAGGATACGGGTAAAATCAAACTTTTCCATCAATGATCTCAATATGATCCAAGGGTAGGAAACTAATGACAAATAACAGGGATCAGATCCAAGATCGAAAGAATAGAGAATAAATCAGAGCCGCAATATAGGTGAAGTAGAACCGTTGGCCTGATCTAATTCTCAAAGATGGATTGATACACTTGATAGATTTAGACAACAAAACCTCACTAAAAGTAGGTCCTAGTCCAAGATCACAAAGAACAAATGTATCAAAAATAACTAAAAAGGTAGACCATGGCCATGAAGGCAGTAAGTAAAAGCTATCCAGCCATGTCTAAATCTGAAAGATGAACAGACATAATAGATTGAATTAGATAAGGAAACCCCACTGAGGAGTAAGCCCTAATCTAATAATCAAGGAAAATGGGATTTGAATTTATCATCAACAAATCGAAATATAGACCATGGCCAAAAGAGTGGTAAGTGAGAGCCATTGACCAGGTCTAAATTTGAAAGATGAACTATTTGAATCGATTAGATTAGATAGGGAAATCTAACTAAGTAAGAAAGCCTTAATCTACTGATCCATAAATATAGATATATTTAAATATACATATATATCCTAACCAGGGGCACCAACCCTAGTCTGATATAGCGAAGTCAAGAAGGTCTTGAGTCATGACAGACTCGTGAGTGTGCTAGGACCGTGTTGTAGCCACATAAAGTGAACTACTCTAGTTTATAAATGGGGCAAGACTCCTAACTCTAGGCTCCACATGTGTAAGCAACACATGTTCGTCCCTATATGCAAACAAAATGACAATGCAATATATAGAGGAGGTAAGGCTGCAAGGTCCACCTGGCAGGGTGCATAGTTATTTGTATGCTGTGACTGTCGCCCAGCATACGAACTATGTCTGTTTTACACATGAAGTGTCCATGTGCTAAGTATACTACTAGTGCGGTGGCGCTAGAAGGCGGGTATAGCCCTCACGGCTCCTACTCATAATATCTCTCCGAAATAGGTAATCTAATATCACATCCACAACAAACCATAGCAATAAAATAACCACAAAACAAAATATATATGCAAGGGATGAGAGTGAGTGTGTGAGCCCTTATTTTTATTTACGCACCTATTTGGTGCCCCTAGTTTTCTAACGAAAGGTTTCCATTTATAATGATTTTGGCCCAAATTTCTTCAAAATTAATTTAAATGTCATTATAACATAGTTAGGCAATGTTCCAAGAACTCCCCAGCAGAGTCGCCAGCCTGTGGACCCCGATCCCGATGACGGTGGCGAGGACACGAGATCCCCATCGATCCTCTAAGATCTCTACTTGTGAAGGAGAGCTCTACCAAGGAACTCTCAAAATGAGCAACCCTCACAGCATGAATGGCGATGTAAAATGAGATACCTCCTGATTCGGGGACGAGCCCGGAACCGAGACATACCTAAAATAACTCAGAGTCGCCATCCAAGGAAGTAGGCCTTGGATCCCATACTACATTCTGTCGCAACGGATAACTAGAGATACAAACGTCCTGCCTGATGACGAATGGAGAAGGTATTAGGCACCCCCAATTCGCCTGAGTGTAAACACCCGGTCTCTTATGCCATTTATTTATTAACTTTGAAGAATTTTGGACGAAAATCATATGAAATGGGAACCAATATGCCTGAGAAGACGTCTACCTAAGCATGCATGTCTCGAGGGTAGGTAAAAGAAAATTAAACGTCCAGGTCCTACAAAGAAGTGATATCAGAATTATCTGACATTGGAACAAACACCAGAATCCACCGTCTCTAAGGGAGGCGGAAAAGACTAGGGTCAATCCAATATTAGATAACCCTGCTACCTGTCTCCATACATCATGTCTAACATCCATGCCTAAAGAGAGTTGATATCAGTATTATCTGTTATTAGAATGAATACTAGAATCCGCCGTCTCATAAAGAGGTGGAGAAGACTAGTATCGATCTAATAATAGATAACCCCGTTACCATTCTCTACCAATTACATCTAGCCCTAACCCATCATATCTAAAAATCAGTAAACATACACATGCACATCTACAGCTAAAGATACAAAGCTCCACAGTGAGCAAACGTTAGCAGATGATAGCAAAAGTAATAATAAGCAATTATAGAGAGCTACAGCTAAGCATGTGATCAAAACAGTAATAATACTACAGCTAAGCATGTGAGAGCTACAACTAAGCATGTGAATCATCTAAAGAAAGCAATCATTCAAGCATATAAACAAGTATCAGATCACAGACTCCTATGATTCTAGGACAATAAACCCTAAGACTTTAATGTGATACTTGGTTCGGTGGCCTATTCTAAACTATGATGCCTAACCATCTAGCACCACTATCCCATACTCGATTAACTAGACTCAACTAGTTTTTAAAGCTTCTTGTGCGATTGCTTAAGTTCAAGCGAATTGTAATTTTTAGGACTCCCTATATGCCCTAACTAATGAAAGTTGGTTAGCCTTAAGCTAATGCAGGTGGTTCCTACATCCTATGTGTAACTAGGATGTGTGTCCTAAGAAAAACCATGGGCTAACTAAGTGCTTTCTACTCTAGCCATCGGCTCGACTAAATGTCTAACCGACCACGACTCGAGGCCTCCTAACTCTAGGGACACTCACACGACAAGACGCAAAACATCAGCATAATAGGGACAGACTCCTAACTCTCGGGGAAGATCTTTTTGAAAAGATTTTGAAGAATTTTTATATTTTTGGAAGGATTGAAATGTTTATTTTGAAAGGTTTGACTGGACCTGGGATAAGAATCTCAAGCTGCCTACGTACCCCATGGGAGGGGATCAAGCCAACGTAGTACGAAAATAGACTCTCCTAACTACTCTTAATGACTCAAGACTTTTGAGATATTTTTGGATTTTTCAGATGTTTTGATGTTTTGAAATTGCTGAATGTTTTTGAGCTTTCATATTTTCAAGTATTTTTGTTGTTTTTTACTCAAGAGGACAGACTCCTATCATCATAAGGGTAGGACAGATTTCTAATATCCCGCAAAGGTTAAATAGAATCCTATACTTTACGAGGAGAGACAGAATCCCAACTGTGCAAGGGTTGGACAGAATCCTATGCCTTGCAAGGATTGAACAAAATCACATGACTTGATGAAAGGTAGGACATCATCCTAACTCCCTATGATGATAGGACAGACTCTTGAAACTGAAGGACTGACTCCTAACACTAAAGGACAGACTCCTATCTAGAGGAAAGACTTTCTAGCTAAGGACAAACTCCTATGCTAGTGACTCTATGAGGGGCGCTAATGAGACATGACATATCCCTAAAATAAGAGGATAACTAAGGCCAATGAGACAAAGCCTGTCTCCTATAGGAGAAACAACTAACTCTAATGAGACACTGAATGTCTCCTATGGAGGGCTCCAAGTAATCTTATCATTGCCCTTGCAATGAAGGAGCTAAAAAAATCTAATGGCTTAAGCTAAGCATATTTAAGACTGTGCAAGTCTTTTAAGTAAAAGAGGGGAGTGCTACTTGGACTGAGCAAGTCCTCTAATGATGGGCTTGGGATGACTCCTTCATCGCCCTTGCAATGAAGGAGGGGATCTATGGTTTAAAGGGCACTAATGTATGAGTGTCTAAAGACTAAGAAAGGTTACAAAAATAAAAGAAGAGGAGGGAACTATAAGGACTTGACGAGTCCCCTCGAAAGGTAACTCTTCTAATGAAACATGTCATGTCTCCTAAAGGATACTTTGGGAAATCTACTATCTAAGAAACAAAAATCAATTAATTTAAAAGAGTAGAATTATCTTCGCACTGAATATTTACCTTGCTATATCTTATTGCTAGCGCTAGAAAATATGAAACTAATTGGGCTTTTAATTTGCATTTACTCAATCATTCAACAAGACAGAATAATTTCAGATTATGAAAATATCTTGAATATGTAAAGGAAACTCCTAATCATCTGCAACAATTTTCTGAATAGAGGAAATTGAAATCATTTAAAATGACTAGAACCAGCTAAGTTTATATTGATCATGATTGTGCTGTTATGACCATCTAAAAAAATTAACATGTAAGCATAGGTACAGTTGAAACTTTTGAGTGGAAACTACCCGATGAGTTCAAAACTATTTGGTAATTCAATGAAAGCCACGACAAAAATCATTTGATAAGTAAATGCAACAAAGTTTATGAATGTACTAGTTGAAAGTTTTCTATGAAAAACCATTTAACAAGCTTGAAGTTCTCTTGGCATGTAAGCCCAATGGTTCCCACCTTGGCATTCCCATCTTATTTTGATGATTCCAATACACAAGTGATTTTATATCACTAATGTGTTTGTGTGTCTAAGTTGTAGATCTTAATTGTGCTAAGTCAAGATTGCTTGGATTGAGGCCAAGAAGATCTCATTGGACCACATTATGAAAGCCAAAGACATCGGAAATCCAAGACGAATGAAGACTTGAAGAATCGCATTGAAGATCGAAGTTATGTTAGAATGTATAAGATCCAATCTTAGTCTAGATTTTAAGAGGCATAAATTAAGTTAATCTCACACACCCTAAAAATTTATGTGATTGTCCTTGTGGTGTTCCAACACTTTGGAACCCTCATTTACAATCTCAAATTGGTGTAAAGTTGGAAGCCAGTGAAACAGAATTGAAAATCTGCTGCTGATAGGCTTCTCGGAACTCTGAGAGAATTCTTGGAGCTCCGAGCTCGGAACTCCGAGAAAAGCCTCGGAGCTCCGATATTTGGTCCAGTAGAATTTTTCATCTTCTGTTTGTATTCCCGGAACTCCGAGAAAATTTCTCGGAACTCCGAGACAACTATAACGGGAAGAAATTTGACCGTTGGGAACTTTGCCAGATTTACGACAATGCCCCTCAAACGGTCATATTGGGTTTTCCTATATATATGGGTATTCTAATCTTCCCAATAATCAATCCTAACACTCTAAAACTTCATTTGAACATCCAAAGAGTGACAAAAGCTTGTTTATGCCTCTCATCCTCTTGAATTAGGATTTGGATCATTAGGCTCAAATTTTTACATCTTCTACTTTTTGTAAACCCTTGTGAGGAATTTTTTGTTTCCTTCTTTCTTATTCTCAACATTGTATTCGGGAGAGTGTTCGGAGAAACGTAGCCCACTCTCCGTGGCGAAGATCGCCACCAAGGTTAAAGGCGGTTGGAATTGTAATCGGCATTGATCTTCGCCGAAGTTAAGAAGATCAAATAGTGAAGCCATCAACGGGTTTGGTTGGTGGAGTGGAGTAGGCCTCGCGTTTGGAGGACCGAACCACTTTAAATCTCGGGTGCACTCTCTCTTAATCTCTTGCTCTTTATTTGCGTTACACTTAAGATTTAACTTGTGTGCTTAAACTTTCATCTTTGATCTCTTAATCTTCAAAATTGGGTTTGAGTTTTCAAAAGGTTAAAACTTGTTAGCAACCTAATTTTTTATCTCCTCATTAGTTGCCAATTCGGGACCACCCTTGGATTTTCACTTGGTATCAGAGCCTTGGCTCTTAAAATATTTTCTTTTCTTAAAATATTTGGTAAATTTTTCTTTAAAATTTCAAACAAGGGAAAGATCATAAGATCTTTGGCAACTTTCTATTTGTGAAATGACAAATATAAATGGAACCGGACTTCCGGAAGGCCATTCCACAACTAGACCTCATTTCTTTAATAGGTCCAACTATGGACATTGGAAGACAAGGATGCGCATCTATCTTCTTTCGATAGATGTGGAACTTTGGCATATTGTTGAAAATGGATACATTTTGCCTTCCAAGCCATTTGAAGAATGGAATGTTGAAGATAAAAGGCATGCAAATTTAAATTACAAAGCTATAAACTCTTTGTTTTGCGCCTTATCCACGGAGGAGTTCAATAGAGTAGCTCTTTTTTATTCCGCCAAGCTTATTTGGGATACACTTGCCGTTACCCATGAGGGAACATCACAAGTCAAAGATTCCAAAATAAACTTATTAAAGAGCAAATATGAAATATTTAGAATGGGTCAAAATGAAAGTATTTCTGATATGTATACCCGATTTTTTAAAATTTCTAATGAATTAGCAAATCTTGGTAAATCTTATCCTACTGATGAGCTTGTGAGTAAGTTGCTTAGGTCACTTCCTCCTTATTGGGATCCAAAGGTCACCACCATCCAAGAATCTAAAGATCTCAAGGCGCTAACCATGGAGGAGCTTCTAGGATCTCTTATCACTCATGAGATGCTCCTCACTAGCCGTCAAGAAGCGAAGAAGTCGAAAGAGAAAGAAAGAAAAAGTCGATCTCTAGCTCTAAAGGCCTCCAAGACGGACTCATCATCAAGTGATGCGGATAGCGATGAGGAAGAAGCGTTAAAGAAATTTAAAAGCTTATGGAGAAAGAAGCATGAAAGGATAAAAAGAAGAAGAAAGAAGAAAGTGAAGTTGAGGGAGTTATAAGATGCTATAATTGCAAGAAGACAGGACACAAAAGACCGGAGTGTCCTCTTCTCAAGTCATCTTCCTCAAAGTACAAGGGAAAGAAGGATTGGAAGAAGAACAAGGCTCTTGCCGCCGCTTGGGATGCTTTAAGCACGTCGGGCAAAAGTTCAAGCGAAGGGGAAGATAATAAAGATGATCTTTGCCTCATGGCTTTCTCCCATGAAGTTGAGGTAAATTCTAACCCCTCTTGTAATTCATCAAGTAGTGATAGTGAAAAAATATCTTATGATGAATTGTGCACAACCTTGCATTCTCAAATTTCAAAAAATAAAGTTCTTAAAAATCTATTTCTAAATTAGAAAATGAACTTGATGTTTTGAAAAATGAGTCATCCTCTTCTATATCAAAATCTCAAGCAAAAATTAAAAATTTTAAACTTGAGATTGAAACCCGGCTCCGTTTGGTTGCCAGTTAAATTTTTGTCCCAGGAAGAGTTAGTTAAATTTTGGTCCCATCCCATGTTTGGTTGCCTTTTAGCACTAGGTTTTTTTTAATCCCACTCTTGTAATGATTGCTTGTGTGGTGAATTTTTTAATCCCGCTTTTGTAATGATTGCCTTTTCATCCCATCCCAAAATAACCCCAGGAACAAAAATAAACTCAGGAACCAAAAATAAGCTTGAGAAGAATTTTTTTCTACCCAACAGTTCAAGCAACCAAACAAAGGTTTTTTTTTTCCCACCATAATCCGGTCAACCAAACATGGGATTTTTATTTTACCAGGATACTTCTAGGACTTTTTTTCCCACCTATCTCCCAGGGTGTTTTTTTCTCCCACATAACTCCCAGGTACAAAAAAACCCGGCAACCAAACAGAGCAAGGATGAGAAAACTTGCCAACTTCAAAATATGGCAAGCTCTTCCAAATCTTATGAAGATGACACCAATGATTTTCTAAATCAAATAACCCATCTTCATAATGAAAAAGAAAGGTTAAGATTATGTCTCCATGGATTCCTAAATGGTGACAAAATTATTGACATAATTTTGAGGAATGCTAGTCATAAACGAAATCATGCATTTTATGATAGGACTAGTCTCTCTAACCCTCATGTTAGATGCCATTATTGTGGAATAAATGGTCATTACCAATTCCAATGTGCATCTAAGATTAGAGATTATGGTGGAACCAAGAAAGCTTGGGTTCCCAAAGCCCCCATATGATTGTCTTCATATGTGTTTGAGATTACGGGCTTAAACTTAAAAATTTGTATATCTTTGAATTTTAAAATCCCCTCTTGTATTGAATTTGTTTTCCCAATAGGGAGAGTTCTATGTTTGTCTTTTTCCTTGAAAAAGGGGGAGCTTAAAATTGTAAATTTTATCCCTTTAATATTTCTTTTACCCCATCTTTTTGATAGATGCCAAAGGGGAGAGAAATCTAACGTAAGGAAATATATACATGCTTTTATTGAAAATCTCTTGTGCTTGTCATCATAAAAAAGGGGGAGATTGTAAGCCCAATGGTTCCCACCTTGGCATTCCCATCTTATTTTGATGATTCCAATACACAAGTGATTTTATATCACTAATGTGTTTGTGTGTCTAAGTTGTAGATCTTAATTGTGCTAAGTCAAGATTGCTTGGATTGAGGCCAAGAAGATCTCATTGGACCACATTATGAAGGCCAAAGACATCGAAAATTCAAGACGAATGAAGACTTGAAGAATCGCATTGAAGATCGAAGTTATGTTAGAATGTATAAGATCCAATCTTAGTCTAGATTTTAAGAGGCATAAATTAAGTTAATCTCACACACCCTAAAAATTTATGTGATTGTCCTTGTGGTGTTCCAACACTTTGGAACCCTCATTTACAATCTCAAATTGGTGTAAAGTTGGAAGTCAATGAAACAGAATTGAAAATCTGCTGCTGATA
This sequence comes from Tasmannia lanceolata, assembly GCF_043159265.1. Classification (NCBI taxonomy): domain Eukaryota; kingdom Viridiplantae; phylum Streptophyta; class Magnoliopsida; order Canellales; family Winteraceae; genus Tasmannia; species Tasmannia lanceolata. Next base: position 25,077,292 of record NW_027518684.1, on the reverse strand, counting down.
GGCTTCTCGGAACTCCGAGAAAAGCCTCGAAGCTCCAAGATTTGGTCCAGTAGAATTTTTCATCTTCTGTTTGTATTCCCGGAACTCCGAGAAAATTTCTCGGAACTTCGAGACAACTATAACAGGAAGAAATTTGACCTTGGGAACTTTGCCAGATTTACGACAATGCCCCTCAAACGGTCATATTGGGTTTTCCTATATATATGGGTATTCTAATCTTCCCAATAATCAATCCTAACACTCTAAAACTTCATTTGAACATCCAAAGAGTGACAAAAGCTTGTTTATGCCTCTCATCCTCTTGAATTAGGATTTGGATCATTAGGCTCAAACTTTTTGTAAACCCTTGTGAGGGATTTTTTGTTTCCTTCTTTCTTATTCTCAACATTGTATTCGGACGAGTGTTCGGAGAAGCGTAGCCCACTCTCCGTGGTGAAGATCGCGACCAAGGTTAAAGGCGGTTGGAATTGCAATCGGCATTGATCTTCGCCGAAGTTAAGAAGATCAAATAGTGAAGCCATCAACGGGTTTGGTTGGTGGAGTGGAGTAGGCCTCGCGTTTGGAGGACCGAACCACTTTAAATCTCGGGTGTACTCTCTCTTAATCTCTTGCTCTTTATTTGCATTGCACTTAAGATTTAACTTGTGTGCTTAAACTTTCATCTTTGATCTCTTAATCTTCAAAATTGGGTTTGAGTTTTCAAAAGGTTAAAACTTGTTAGCAACCTAATTTTTTATCTCCTCATTAGTTGTTAATTCGGGACCACCCTTGGATTTTCATGGCAACACCACAAAATGACGAGGCAAATCATTCAAGGGACAAGGATTGCACAAACTTCCAGATGAGTGTGCATGCACCCAAATTGGATTAGTCTAATATCATTCTCCAAAAGAGTATGAGAAAAGAAATAAACAAAAGAAATTGAATTGAGGGCAAAATACTTCATGTAACATTGTCTGTAAATTATTGGAACTACTTTATATCATTCTACTATACCTATTGGAATCACGAGGGTTGGTTATATACAAGAGACTAATAAAAATTTGCAATCCAACATAACATGGAATGACACTTGAGGTTTTTGTTATCATCATTAAATCTCATACATAGCGACAACATTCTAAGCTTTTCCTTGATGATAAAAATAGGAGATCAAATAGAATTTTAGACATAAAAACAAATTCGTAAAGGTAGAGCACAAACTAGTATTAAATGCTAATTAGAAATTTCCATACAGGTGAGGTTAAGTGTGGACCCCGATCCGGGAGAGAGGTGGGGGACGAGCCCCCAGCGGCCTCTAGGATCATCCACTTGTGAAGGAGACTTCTACCAAGGAACTCTCGAAATGGTGCCACCCTCATAGCATAGCACGAGTGACGATATAAAAGAGATACATCTCGATTCGGGAATAAGTCTGGATTCGAAACGTACCTAAACAAACTCAGAGTCGCCATCCATGGTATACAGCCATGGATCCTTAAACAAATATACTCTATATACCATGGATAACCAGAAATGAATGGGTTCGTGCCTGATTACGAATGGAGACGGTCCGAAGAGCACCCTCAATTCGCCCGAGTGCGAACACTTGGTCTCTTATGCCATTTTATTAATTTTTGGGCAAAATCATGTGAAATGGAAACAATCCTTTGGAGTCGTCTACCTAAACATGCATTTCCTGAGAATAGAAATAATAAGCACACAAAAAATAAATGAAACAAGTGTCGCCTAAGCACTGCTAGATTTTGAGTGTCATACCTAATGGTTGTCTAGGTTTAGGTGTACAGACACATGCATGCTACAGCTAAAGGTATAAGGTCAAAACAAGACGTAACAAATATGATAGGCAGAATAAGCAGGACAATAAAATAAGCAAGTAAATGAGATATAATGAGCAGTGAAAGTGATAAAGAAGTAAAAGAGTTATAGCTAAGCAATAATCAAGAAGTAATAGACTGGTAAGCAGAAAAGAGCTACAGCTAAGCATGTGAGTGATCAAATAAGAAAATAATTTCAATTTGAAAGAAAACACATAAGAAAAATGATAATCACAAACACAAACTCTAAAAAAACATTAACAACAAACCCTAAGACTTTAACATTGTCTTCGACTCTTGGATGATCTGATATTTATCCAAGCAGCCTACGTATCCTCGCCTCTACAAGAATCAGAGGGACCTAGATCTTCGTACCTATTCTAAACTATGATGCCTAAGACATCTAGACGTCTATCCTAGACTCGACCTAAAAGACCGGACTAGTTATTAAAGGTTTTTGTACGATTATTTAGATTTCAGTGGATTGTGGATTTTAGGACACCCTATATACCCTAACTAAATGCAGGTTAGCCCTATGCTAATGCAGGTGATTCCTACAACCTATGTATAACTAGGCTATGTGTCCTAAGGAAAACAATATGATCACTAACGCATCCTAGACCTAGTCATCAGTCACCAATGTGAATCGCTAACTGACCAGACGGAGGCATTCCTATAACTCTAGGACAAACTCCTAACTCTAAAGCAAACACATAACCCCCAAAACACTCTACTTAGGTCATACTCCTAACTCTAGAGGAAGAGCTTTTTGGAAAAATAAGTTTTTAAAAGATTTATAAAGTTTGGCTGGACTTGGGATAAAGATCCCAAGCTGCACTACGTACCTCGTGGAAGACGATCAAGCTAACGTAGTTCGAAAAACACATTTTCCTAATACGCTCTTAAAATTTCTTAAGTTTTCAAAAAAAAATTGTATTTTAAATGCTTTAAACCCTTTTAGCCAAAGGGAACAAAATCAGAAAACACATTCTGTAATCCAAATCACGTCAGAGTATAAACACCAAAAGGTAAAACCCCTAGGCCTAAAAGGAAGAAACTAAAAAGGTAAACAAAGTGTCCCAAAAATAGTAAGAGCACACAAACAAGTAAACTAGTGTCTCCACTAACAAGTAAACCAGCATGCCATGGTAAATGAATAAAATCCCAAAAAGGTAAACTCTAATGAGACTGAGCTAGTCTCTACAAGACGAAAAAGCAATCAGGCTAAGGTAGAAAAACCTATGCTAAAAAAATTCTACAAATGATGTGCTAATGAGACAAGGCATGTCTCATAAAAAGATATAACAAGTAGAGCAAACGAGACAAAGCCTGTCTCCAATAAGAGAGGGTAACTAGGATAAATGAGACAAAGTCTGTCTTCTAAAGAAGAAGGGAAATAAGGTAAATGAGATAAGGTTTGTCTCCTAAAAGAAGGGGAAAACAAGAATACTAAATGAGACTGAGCAAGTCATCTAAAGGAATATATCTACTACTAATGAAACAGTGTATGTCTCCTATGAAGGGCTCCAAGTATCCTTATCATTGCCCATGCAATGGTTTCTTAAATACTTGAATACAATATCGAGAAAGATTCCAACTACTTAAAATAGTCTGACCCATAACTCAAACACATAAAAGAACTGATGGGGCTATATATCATTTCTCTTGCACCTTACAAGTAGGTTGCCGATGAATTCTTTAACAGGACTCACCATCTAAAGTAATAAAGATTTTTATAAAGCAAATATGAAGTTAATAGAATATGAGAATACAGTAAAGAATTAGTATTATGTATTTTACAACCAATAAACAATCACCACAATCGTGATCATCATAATATATAAATAACTTTCCCCCTTTACACACAATTAATCATGATAACATTCAAATTACAACTACAATCTAAATGAATATTATAATTCCTGTATTTTTCAGAATCAATGCCTAAAATCAATTCCAACAAAGATTAAAAATTTTAATCATGTTTCTAAAATCTAACACATGTACGTTACCTAGTGAAACACAGGGCTCTAGTGTATTTATCAAAACAATAATAATATTCGTATCATCAATCATACAATTCATTGAAGGAAAATTAACACTTAAACCTATCATTTCACTCATATTTCAAAACCCAACCATGTAGTCTCTCCCCACAAAACACTATGTCACTCTACTCATAATATTATCACTTGTAAATTGTGCTCCTAACCTTTATTTGTAAATTTAAAAGTAACTCCTTGAACATGTTTATATGTACATGTGGCTATGGACTTTTTATTTCCAGATACTTGAATGTAATAACCAAACCTTATGAACAATAAAAACATGAGATGTAAGGCTAGCAATTCATAAACTAGTTCAATGGAATTTCTGAATTTTGACCATACAACAGACTCGAGTAAAGAGAAAATATATATCTTGTACGCTAAAATATTGTGGGCAACAGAGCACTCAAAAATTTAATAACGTATATTATTTAATAATTACATTTAAAAAAAATCATTTATCAGCAATATGGAATGTTTAGTGTTACACATACCTACCTTATTCAATTGTATAATAATTTTTTTTACCTCCTCATTCTTGACCAATAGCATTTGATTTCATAGAGAAAATTATTTCTTCATGTAAAAACAAGCATAACTGTCTGAACACCTACTTTCTAATAATGAATATAATGCTACCTCTAAAAACTATCATAAAATCCCATTATGTTCCCACTATGACCTGTTATTAGCCATATAAATAAGACAACTCTATTTACTAGAACTAGAAAAAATCAAAACTTATGACAAGTTTCATTCATTCACCAACATAAGGCTCAAAACGAAAATACACCTTTATCATTATAACAAGATCATTATCAGATTAGCCTAAGCATGGCAGAGTATTTAACAAGAAAATCTCTCCCTTGGGCCAACAGCCTTATCACAGCCATGTACTGCTGCTAACTATACTACTTCGTTCCTTTGCATCAGAAAATGTCAAAGTTGTATCAATTTCCCACAGAACAATTCACTTCTTTGTCTTTTAAAAAAAAAGAAAAAAAGATTAACTCAGTTTTGAGCTATTTCCCAAATATATCTGTAAAGTTTCTAGAATGACATAGCTAATCTAATTCCATCCCCTTTCTCAACTTGTTTAAATGTGATTTCCATCTGACATGTCACATGCATAGATTAAATAGCCTCAAATCCATGTATAAGCAAGCAAAGAAAACAATAAGACAAACACAAAGAGATGACTGATTCAGTTCAATTGTGGATGAAGGCAAAATCTTTGAACAGAGAAAAGAAAAAAACATAAAAGAGTTACGAGGAATATTTTCATAGGCATTCAACATAGAATTGATGGCATAAGTACGGTTGACAAGTCAAGCTCGAGGAATGTTGCAGCAGCCCAAAACTTTAGTTACAAATTCATACCAGTTAGCACTAGCCTGAAGAAGTATGGGTAGGAAAAATCAGATTATTTTATAAGGGTTCAAAACTACTTGAACCTACTACATGAAGACACTCAACAGACTATGTACCCAAGGCATATAGACAAATGAAAATTTTAGATAAGCAAACTCCCATAACTAGCAATTGTGATCAAAGAACTGAGCATAGAAATCCAAGTTCCTAAAAAATAACTTGGACAAAAAGAACATGTAAATACCCACATTTAAATGAGGGAAATACCAATGGCTTTTAAGAAAATGATAAAGGTGTATGAACTGAATATGGGGACAAAGCCTTAGATGACAAACATTTTATAATACACACACACATCCACACCCTCTCACATACATAAAGGCATACACGCTCACATACACACCTACACATATCATATTACTGCCCTATTTGGGCACAAGGAAAACACTAGTTGCTGCCCTATTTGGGGCAGAAAAATAGTCACACACAACACTAAGTTGCTGCCCAATTTGGGGCATCAACAACATGCGCTAGAATACCTAACGACCACCTAGTTTTTTTTTTGGGGCATAAATTTTACATTCACAAAATATCACTGCTGCCCTGTTTTTTTTTTAGCAGGCTACCACAATAAAAATGGTAAGGGCTGCTATTACCAAATAGGCATGAGGGGGCTGCACATATCAAAAATGGTTAGGAGCTGTACATATCAAAAGTGGTTAGGGATATATCACCAAAGTGATAAGTGGGCTATACATATTAAAATGAAGAGGGCTGCCATTATCAAAGTAATATGAGGGCTGCCATTATAAAAAATGAAGTGGTGGCTGTTTTTATCAAAAAAAGGTGAGAGGGCTGTTTTTATCAAGGGTGATGGCCCAACAAATTTGGGGAATAGATTTAGACCGTTATCATAGTTGAGTAGCACAAGTATCTCAACAAAGTTTGACTAAATTCCATGCTCTCATTTGATTTGTAAGCTCATTGATAACAGCATCGCTATCATACATATCATACATATCCAATGTTACACAAGGTATTTTATGCTTTTAACTGAACCTGATAACGCTACAAATTTACTCAGTCAGGTGAACCTGATGACACCATTAAAATCTGATAACGCGATAAAAATAAACTTTCATGTCACCAACTGAGGTAAGATACACTGGCTCAAACACAATATGAGGATCAAGATATAGACAAAGAAATATGAAACGCTAACGCTTATCATTCAATTTTCAATTCCCTGCTAAAAAAAATTGTAAGTTTCCCCCTGTTATTATCATTCCTATCCTCTGAAATTTTAATAACCAGTGACAATGAAGTGGCATCATGAACTCAAACCAATAATACATAACTTGTATCAACAGGCCTTATATAATTATTAAATGTCAAAACTGAATTCTATCCAATCATGGTAATAGCTTCATGCTCCCTGTCTTGACACAACACTCACACCACTTCTACTTCCTAAAAAATGAATTCCTAAAGAAAATGAAATCATCTCAAATATATATATGCTATCCTACTCTTTGATTTCTCCACACCTCTGGAAGAATGTAAAGCTCTAGCAGCAATTTTCTAAAACTAAGAAATTCAATTAATCACTAGCAGGAAAACACTCATGAATAGTATACACTCCAAACCTTGAGTAAAATAGTGCAATACTTCACTAATACTAAATCATTTTCCGTAAAAAAATTGCAAGTATTAAAACTTCAAGAATATATTAAAAATAATTACAGAAATTATCTTATTATTGTAATCAATATAGAAATTAGCCATAGGATAAAAAAAACAGATGAGAATTTCTTCTATGAAAGTATCACAATAAATAAAATTTTACAAATCTAACTGTAGAATGAGAATTTGCTAAAGATCCACCACATAAACATATAAAATCACAGACTTAGAGAAAAATGATAAAGGATTACCAGAATTGTAGGTTGTCTTACCTGATTTGTAGAAATCTCGCTAACACCTGTGCTATGATATAAATCGGAGTAAGCAATAACAAGTTCACAAAATCTTTGTAGAATCACCTGGTCTAGCAAAATCTTCCAAAATTGCAGAAAATGTTCACAACAATGGAGACAATAATGATCAGATCTGAGGTTGAGTGATGGTAAGAGGAGGCTTCTAGGATTTAATGAACGAAAGTTTAGGGTTTGAGTTAGGGTTTGAAAGTTAAAACGAAGAGACAAGATGAAATCAGCAACATTTAAATGTAGAAAGAGTTTGGCCGGAGATTGGCTGAAGATCGGCCGGAAAAGGTAAAGATTGCCGGAGAAAATGAAGAGCAAGGTTAGGGCTTCTCCAAAAGCTCTCTTTCTCTTTCTCGATGATTGCTCTGCTAGGGTCTCTATTGAGATTTGAAATTAGAAATTAGGTGAAGAAGACAATGAACTTGCTAATGATTTTACAGCAAAATCAAGATCATCGGAGGATGGCCGGAAAAAATGGAGGAAATCAAGCTCTCTTTCTCGTTCTCTCTCTTGAATTAAGAAAAGAAACCTAGATTAGTCCCCCAAAAAAAACAAATGAGGGTTTGGCTTATATTTATAGGGTTTTTGGGAAATTAATATTGGCACTCCATTTTGATGAAGCACACGGAAATTTGATGAGCGAGCAAAATTTTGATAGGCGCGCGAAATTGCGTGTCTTATCTGCTCCCATGCTCAGCCTTGTTCAAGATAATTCACCCCCCTTCTGCATTTGCACCACGACACCATCTCAGCTCGTTCACTAGGCAAATGCGCTCAGATTTTGACGAAATTTTGTGGGGACCTAGATAGGACCCTAGGCTACCATGTGGTGAAGTTTGAGACCCTAACTCACTGATTGGATGGGGTTATTCACAAACATGGCAAATAGGGGTTCGGTCAAAATGGGGTGTCTACATTAAGTGCTAATTAGAATTTTCAATACAGGTGAGGTTAACGCAAACAACATTAACTTTGATATGAAGGATCTTCAGTTCACTTGTGCAAAAATCAATGCATTAGAAAAAATGACAAATTTTTAAAGCAACTGACAGCATACCATTATTCTGAATGGTAACAGGTTTGAAAGGGTATTTGCAAAACAGAAATAAAGGGACTGATATTAAATTTTCATGCACATTCATATCTCAAGTTATCGTAATAAACAACTTCTTGCAAGCTGATGAGATTTTTCAACTCAATTTAAATGACTTAACAACAGAACTTGATATTTCTATTATGTAATTCCCTCTAGCACTACAACCATATTCTAATATTTTCCTAACCTACCATGTCTTTTTCAATCCATTGACTTCAATAAAATGTAACTACAGTTTTCAAAGAGAACCATTACAAAACAACAAGAGCATAACAGGTTAAAATTATGCAATTAGCAAAACATGGTATTACTTGGCTGGAAAATGACATTTACAGCATCAAGCTAGATATTCATCCATAAAGAACTATGCTAATCATTTCATTTCAGATGAAATTTGATTATAAGACTTTCCATGAAAATTCAGATGAGGAGATAGCTAAACCAATCTTATCCTTTAACACTATGATCCATATAATAAATACTATTTTAAGCTCACATATCAATCAAGGAATACTAAAGTGAAGTTATTTCTTTATTTTTTATGTTGGTCAGAAACTTTGGATAAGAAGTATTATAGTGTATTTGATGAAGGTTTCATATGTCTTATATATATCACATAAATTTCACATAACATCCATAAAATAGATGAAGAAAAGTTTAGAGCAGCTCATTACGATTACAAACCAAGTATGGAGCTTCATGAATCCTATACAAAATCTCTTAAAACTGACCAAAATAAGAAAGGCTTCCTACCCAATGTAAACAAAATAGCAAAATTCATCACCTCTGTTCATGTCCTTCAAAGAACAAGGTTTTTCTTTGTTAACAAATTTTCCAGGTTACACCTTAGACCAAGGCAAGGACAGGTAGGGGTGAAGGGTTTGATTTCAATGAAAGTGGTAAACGAATAGGGGCAAGTCATTATCAAAATGGTGATGGTTAATCAAACAATAAGGGCTGTTATTATCAAATAGATGGCTAACATAACAAAACCATAAGGGCTACCATTATCAAGGTGTGTAGGCTGTTAATATCAAGGATTTACTAAAGATAAAATTATCCACCCAGTTCACCACAAGAGTAGCTTATCCAAGGATTGAGATCCCAATAGAGAACAACAACAATACAACATTGTTTCCTACTCTCAACACAGCTCACATTCCCTGACCCTTCTCTAAATTTTCCTAAACATCTAGACTCAAGATCAAATGAAAACTTGAACCATCTATCATAAGAAGGGACAAATCAATCAAAGTCTCATAAAAAACAAAAACGCAAATTGCAACCATATACCTTAATCCCATAAATCTTACAGGTATACTACTAATTTACTTTTAAACAAGTTAAATGATCTAAAGCTAATAAGAATTACTTTAAAAAAGAACTTAAAAAAAGAATTTTTTTTTTAAATCAAAGATTATAATGAAAGGAAGAAAATTAACAGTGATAAAATCTTCTCAACATCTGTACTTTAAGGCGAGTCAATGAGGTAATCACCTAACTTTTGCCTAAGATTTGTATCTATTTTGATATACACACAATCTTACAACCCATGCCTAACTTCCCAAACCATATTCTCATAAATGATTCAACCATAAACCCAAAACAGTTCATATCTTTCCCCTTTTATCAGCCTCCCTTCACCAATGTCCCCAAAATCTCTCTTCTTTTACCACCAACTATCATCCTACTACAGACACTTACTACTTTTTTAAGCCTAAATAATTTTTACAGAACCTAAATGCTGAGGTATACTAAATTCATAATGTATAATTCACTATAGATACTTCACAATCATAGCCTTCTTGCAATATCATGAACAAATTCCTGAATATTTACCTCCTCTATCTACCTTTCATACTAGGTAATTCTCAGAAAATGCTATTAATCAATTCAACTAAAATAAGAAAGAAGTGAACAAAAATGAAACATAAAAAAAAGTGATGTGCCTTTGAAAGTTAACAACAAAATTTAGACTTCAAGAGCCCTATCAAAAATACAGATTTTTGTGACAATAATCTGAGTGTACCATATATTCACAGATTTGAAAATTCTCTTGAAGGTTACAACTCAAAGCATGAAATAGAGATCAGGAAATAACTCTTTTTAAAACAAAATCGTCTCATGAAAACAGAGTATTTAAAATGATTCCATTATTTAAACAAGAACTCAACAAATTACTGATTCTCCTTTCCTCACACACAGGTTATGAAAGCACAAGAATCAAATCCTGATCAAATTACTAACAGAACATCACAATGTATAATCTTTTATAAAAACAATCAAGAGAATCACAGAACCACGAAAATTAAACAAGGCATAAGGAATGAAGTCAAAAGGTTGCCTGTACTAACCTTTTAGGAAAAGAATGTCTTAAGCTTGTCAAAACTAGCTTCCTGATTCTTCAAAAGCTACTGATAAGCTTTCAAATGAGAGATTGTCTTCATCTCTTCATCAATCTGAGATGTTGCTCTCTATTCTCTTTAAAATTTGAATTTAACTATCCAGCCAAAGCAAAATTATCGAACAGATGATAGATCTGGCCGGATCTTGCACTCGCTGGAGAAGATTATCCAGCCGGCAAATCAGTCGGAGAAGAAGGAATAAGGAGTTAAGATTTCAAACAAAGTAGATCTAAGATTATGTGGTTTCTAGTTATGGATTGCCATAGTTGAATGTGAAATATGCTTGAAATAGCAGAGAGGATGTTTGGAGATTGTTAATGGCCGGCCGAAGAATTTTTCCGATGAAAGAATGTAGCTGGAAAAAAAGATAAGTGGGCTAGGGTTTCGGTGATTTAGGGATTTCTCTCTAATCTCCTCACTCTTTCTCTCTCCTTTTAGAATAAGAAAATTTTCATTTTTAAAAAAATAAGGGTTAAGTTGGTATTTATAGGTTTTTGTGGATGATGATATTGGCACTACTTTTTGATAAGCGCGCGGTTGCGCAAAAGGTTATTGGGCGCGTGACAAATTCGTGTCTTGTTCCAAATCTGCTCTGCACCATTCCAGGATAATTCACTCCCCTTCTGGATTTACACTACACTTCTATCGTTGTCCGTTCGGTAGACAAATCAGCTCGGATTTCGATGGAATTTTGCAGGGACTTTGGTGGGACCCTAACCTAGCTTAAGGTGCAATTTGGGGTTCCAATTCAATGATTTGATGGGGTTTTGTAGACACCCCATTTTGACCGTACCCTAAACCTCCCTTGTTTGAGCAAAACCCCATCAAACCAATGTTTTAAAACTCCAAATTTCATCTTAAGCTAGGTTAGGGTCCCACCAAGGTCCCTGCAAAATTTCGTCAAAATCCGAGTTGATTTGCCTTGCAAACAAGCCGAGAGAGAACCGTAGTGTAAACCAGAAGGGGGGTGAAATTATCTTGAGCGGTGCAGATCGTGGTTCGAATAGGACACGATTTCAATGTGCGCCCATCAATTTTTGAGTCAATCGCACGCCTCATCCACTTGGAGTGCGGATATCAGCCATAAAAAATTCTTATAAATATATGCTAAGCCTCATTTTTTCAAAGGATCTAGTTTTCTTTCCTAATTTCTAGAGAGAGAGAGAGTGGGAAAACAAGAGAGAGAGAGAGAGAGTGGGTCTCAAACCAAAACCCTATTTCTCCGATCATCTTCTCCGTTGGATCGCGCCAGATTTCGGCCAAATTCCGATCAAATTTCGACCAGCTCTTCTTCTTCTTTAGCCTATGTTCTTGTTTGTGCCTGTGAATGGCTAACCTTTGCCTTATTCCTTCACCACAAATTTGAGATTTGTTTGTACAAACCCTAGCTTTAGCTTATTTCTTTGCGTGATCCGACTGTACAGAGATCTCAAGGATCTTGCTGGAAAAGAGGTTTTGTTGAGATTTATGGACTGATTCGGTGCTAATTTTCCTTCATCATTGAACAAGAAAAGGCAATTTCAAAGAAAACAGGTATGACTTCTTGGATCTTATGTTTATGTGTGAATCAAGCTAATAGAATTTTTAAGGTGTTGTTCTCTTTAATTGTTTAGTTTTGATTTAGGATTTCAGTTACTTTCAAATGATTTTCACTAAATAGAAGATATTTAGAGATGAGTTCTGTACTACAAAATGATTGGGATTGAGTTTTCTTTAAAAAATAATTATCATGAACTCGTAAACAAATAGCATATAAGTGTTTTCATTTTGTGCGCCTGTTTTGTATATGATGAAATGCCAATGAAAGACTAGTAAATTTTGAATTTAAGCATCTCTTATTATATAATTACAGTGTAATCGGCTAATTATTATAGTCATCTGGATAGGGGTCTTTTTAAATTGATCAGATAAGAGAATATCTGATGGAAAATGATTCTTGAGGTAATAGCTATAGGTGATAGTGTCTATCCATGACTGTGGGTGTGCATGTGTGCATGGGTGTACATATATATGTGTAGGTATATGTGTCTGTGAATACGTATATGTGTGTGTGTGTCTGTTATGTGTAATAATGATGTTTTGAAGTTTGATAATTTCCCTATGGAATTGGTATCAACATAATCATGTTTGGCATTTGTACAGCCACTGTTTGCTTCCTCTTATTAATTAGCTTGTAAGGACCATATGAATTGTAATGACATTTTAACAGTTCCTTGACCATAAAAAGGCGAGATGTCTTAATAATTAAGGAAGAATGAGTATAGAGGAGGACTTTCATGGTTTTGTTGATAGAGAAAGGTAAGATGCCTTGCTAAGGCAAAATTGAGTTTTCAAGCTTAAGTTTGCCTCCATGTTTAGGTTCAATAACTAACTGGTATAATAGTTCTGTCAAGGCATGTTTGGAAATTCAAATATGGTGTAATCACTTATATGTTAATATATCATGATGAGTAATTTGTAAATGAAACAGTTTAAACTTTATTAAGGAGAAGATACATATGATTGCATTTTAATGGGAAGACTTGATTTTTTTTTACTTGTGTTTAGAATGTATCTTCATAAGGATTCATGATGGCATTCTAATTGGCTTTAGATGAATAGGCTTATAAATAATCTAAGATCCAGGGTGCTTGGGTTTTAGAATTTTTGGAAGTAAACTTACGTCAGCTTTATGTTCTTTACATCCATGTAATGCTAGACTTTAGTTTTTATTTTTATTTTTATTATTATTATTTTTTCTTTCTTTTTTGTAAGGTTCAATGTCAACTCTTCTTTTTTTATTGAGACATGTAGTAGCATGTCGGTACTGTCATGCCTTGATAATTACATATAGTCTGCTTGCATGCTAAAATCCATGACAATCTACTTATTGTATGGTTACTAAATTGCTTTTGTATGTTGATTGGTTCCTATATGCTAAAGGAAATGGCCTCATCAGATTCAAATACTCGAAATTTTGGGTGACTGTTTAGAATATCTAATAGCTTGTGTATGTTGGCAGGTCATAATTTGTGTGATGTGTTGAACTTCTGCATATACCTGAATTGTTATAAATTTTGCAATTGTTGTAATTATGTTTGGAAAATTATAGTCGAAACTTCTGTTTAATTTATTATAAAATTATAGTGTTTAGATAAGTAGTCAATTTTATGTATGGTTAAGAGGGAATGCTTTGATTTTACACATTCAGTAAATGTGTAAGGTTATTTTAGTTTAAAAAATCCGGCTTATGTCATTTCTTTTCACATATTTGAGATTGATATTTATTTGTAATTTTTAAAAAAATGATTTTCTTTATGAATGTAATTTGGATACGTCAAATAGGTTGTTGAGAGAGTTAAGAAAATAAGGTTGATAGAATTATCCTCTTTAGCTATATTATATCGGCACAAATCTGAACAGGTCATGCTGTTTTTAGAATGAAAAGTTATTTTGGTGTTGTTGTCATGGAAATGAGTAGAAGTGATGGGATGAATAGAACAGGGATCATCATTTGAGAAAGATAATGACAATAGGTTGACCTGTGTGTATATTTCCTCTTGTATTCCCTCATATGTTGATTAAGTAAAGTGCTTGTTAGTTTTTTCTAAGATAGTTATATTTTTTTATGAATACTGCTGTTGAAAAATGGTGCTTGTAGTAGTGTCATTGATATAGTAGCATAAACACAAGTTGACATGTTTTTACATTAAGTGGTTACTCACCCTCACATTCTGATAGTGATAGACCCAAACATGCTTGCTATTCATGCCAACCAGCTATACTCTTTTATGAAATATTCCATAGCTTACTGTTACATAATTCATTCACTATGTAACTATCTAACGATTGAAAGCCTTAAAACTATTCAATCGATCCTAGCAAAGTTTAGATTTTCTTATGGAAAATTAACTGATTCATAACCCTTGTTCCAGCACACTAAGGTCATTAAAAGGGTAAAATGGATTAATGAAAGTATTTGAGCATAGTATAGTTGAATTTATTATTTTTGACACTTTCTTCAGATTTTGTTCTTACTACATAGCCTTTCCTCTAAGAGGACTTACTTAATCTCATTAGTATCCCTCATCTGTCTTTTTAATTTTAAAGACTAACTTAGTCTTTTAGGTGCTTTCTTTAGTTGTTCATTAGCTCCCTTCGTTGCAAGGGCGATGAAGGCGTTAGCCCAAGCCCATTATTAGGGGGACTTGCTCAGTCCAAGTAACATTCCCCTCTTTTATAGAAGACTTGCTAAGCCTTTTATACCTGTTTAGACATTGAACCTCTTCTTCATTGTCGAGGGCGATGAAGGCGTTAGCCCAAGCCCATCCTCGAGGGACCTGTACAGTCCGAGTAGCACTCCCCTCTTTTGGTTGTAAGACTAACCCCGTCTTTTAAATAAGAACTTTGAAACCAGAGCCCCCACTAGGAGACACACTATGTCTCGTAAGGCACACCTCCCTTGGAGACAAGCCTTGTTTAGAGCCTACCCTTTAGAGAATTTATCCAAGCCTCAGGTAGAACACCTTTATTAGTTGAAGACCTACTTAGTCTTGTAGTTACCTTATTCCTTTTTATCATTGCACTGGCAATGATAAAGATACTTGGAGCCCTTCATAGGAGACACTTAGTGTCTCATTAGATGGCCATTCTCATTTAGGGAGACTCGCCCAGTCTCATCCTTTTCTTTCAAGAGACTCACCCAGTCTCATTCTCTTGTCGATTCTTCTCTTTTAGGAGACAGGCCATGTCTCATTGATCCTAATGGTCATTTTCATTTGAGAGACGTGCATTGTCTCATCTGCACACTCTTTCAGAGAAGAGCAGTACAAGACTTCATTTCTGACTCTATCTTCTTAGGTTTTCACACCTTTTTTAGATTCCTTCCGTTCTATCATCTATTTGAGACACTGATTTGCTTGTTTAGGACAACCCTTAGGCTAAAAGGGTTCTGTCTTTTCATCTGACACTTTTGCAGGCTATGGATCACTGGAGTGTTCTTCTCCTTCTGATTGTCTCTTAGTTTCCCCTTTGGCTAGAAGGGAGAATCCTTTAAAAATTCAAAAATATTGAAATATTTCAAAACCCGAAAACTTTCAAAACATCTGTGTAAGCCCAATGGTTCCCACCTTGGCGTTCCCATCTTCTTTTGATGATTCCAATACACAAGTGATTTTATATCACTAATGTGTTTGTATGTCTAAGTTGTAGATCATGATTGTAATAAGACAAGATTGCTTGGATTAAGGCCAAAAAGCTCTCATTGGACCGCATTAGAAAGGCCAAAGACATCGGAGATCCAAGACGCATCAAGAGTTAAAGCATCGCAATTGAAGATCGAAGTTGTTTTAGAATGTAAAGATCAAATCCTAGTTTAGATTTTAAGAGGCATAAATAAGTATCCACACACCCTAAATGCTTAAGTGGTTGTCCTTGTGGTGTTCCAACAATTTGGAACCCTCATAACAATCCCACTTGGTGAAGATTTGGAAGCCCAAAACAAATAAGAAACAAGAATTGAAAATCTGCTGGAAATAGGCTTCTCGGAGCTCCGAGATCGGAACTTCGAGAAATTCCTCGGAGTTCCGAGATTTGGTCTAATAACATTTTCTTTTCTTCTATTTCATTTCCCGGAACTCCGAGAGATATTCTCGGAACTCCGAGAATTTCTCAGATCTCAGAGAAAATCTCTCGGAACTCCGAGACTATTAGTTCGGGAACAAAATTATAGCCGTTGGGGTTTTTGCCAGAATTACCACTATGCCCCCAAACGGTCATATTTTGGGTTTTCTATATATATGGGTATTCTAAACTTTCCAACCATTAATCCTAACACTTTAAAAACCTATTGGAATATCCTAAGAGTGTATTAAGCTTGTTTATGCCTCTCATCCTCTAGAATTAAGATTTGGATCATAGGCTCAAATTTGTACATCTTCTTCAAACTTTGTAAACCCTTGTGAGGGAATTTTTTGTTTCTTTCTTTCTTTATCAAGATGATTGTATTTGGGCAAGTGTTCGGAGAAGCGGAGCCCACTCTCCGTAGTGAGGATTGCCACCAAGGTTAAAGGCAATTGGAATTGTAATCGGCACCGATCTTCGCCGAAGTTAAGAAGATCAAATAGTGAAGCCATCAACGGGTTTGGTTGGTGGAGTGGAGTAGGCCTCGCGTTTTGAAGACCAAACCACTTTAAATCTCGGGTGCACTCTCTCTTATCTCTTGCTTTATATTTGCATTGCACTTAGGATTTAACTTATGTGCTTAATTGCCTTTTTGATCTCTTAAATCTTCAAATTGGGTTAGAGTTTTCAAAAGCTTAAAACTTGTTAGGAACCTAATTTTCCCTCCTCATAAGTTGCCAATAGAATAGTACTCGGGCCTACCCTTGGAATTTCACTTGGTATCAGAGCCTTGGCTCTTAAAAGATTTTCTTTTCTTAAAATCTTTGGTAATTTTTTTTTTAATTTTAACAAGGGAAAGATCATAAGATCATTGGCAACTTTCTAATTTTGAAATGGCAAACATAAATGAAACCGGGCTTCCGGAAGGCCATTCCACAACTAGACCTCCTTTCTTTGATGGGTCCAACTATGGACATTGGAAGACAAGGATGCGCATCTATCTTCTCTCTATAGATGTGGAGCTTTGACATATTGTTGAAAATGGATACACTTTGCCTTCCAAACCATTTGAAGAATGAAATGTTGTAGAGAAAACGCATGCAAATTTAAATTACAAAGCTATAAACTCTTTGTTTTGCGCCTTATCTACGGAGGAGTTTAATAGAGTAGTTCTTTTTTATTCCGCCAAGGTTATTTGGGATACTCTTGCCGTTACCCATGAGAGAACATCACAAGTCAAGGATTCCAAAATAAACTTGTTAAAGAGCAAATATGAAATGTTTAGAATGGGTCAAAATGAAAGTATTTCCGAAATGTATACCCGATTTTCTCAAATATCAAATGAATTAGCTAATCTTGGTAAATCTTATCCTACTGATGAGCTTGTGGGTAAGTTGCTTAGGTCACTTCCTCCACATTGGGATCCAAAGGTCACCGCCATACAAGAATCAAAGGATCTCAAGACGCTAACTATGGAGGAGCTTGTAGGATCTCTTATCACTCATGAGATGCTCCTCACTAGCCGACAAGAGGAGAAGAAGCCAAAAGAGAAAGAAAAATAGAGTAGATCCTTAGCACTCAAGGTGAAAGCGGACTCATCTTCCTCAAGTGAGGCGGATAGTGATGAAGAAGAAGCTTTTAGAAAATTCAAAAGCTTATGGAGAAAGAAGCACAAAAAGGATAAAAAGAAGAAGAAAGAAGAAAGTGAAGTTGAGGGTGGTATAAGATGCTATAATTTTAAGAAGACGGGACACAAAAGACCGGTGTGTCCTCTTCTCAACTCATCTTCCTCGAAGTACAAGGGAAAGAAGAAGGATTGGAAGAAGAACAAGGGTCTTGTAGCCGGTTGGGATGCTTCTAGCACTTCAGGAAAAAGCTCAAGTGAAGGGGAAGCTAATAAGGATGATCTTTGCTTCATGGCACTCACCCATGAAGATGAGGTAAATTCTAACCCCTCTTGTAATTCATCAAGTAGTGATAGTAGAAACATATCTTATGATGAATTGTGCATTACCTTGCATTCTCAAATTTTAAAAAATAAAGTTCTTAAAAAATCTATTTCAAAATTAGAAAATGAACTTGATGTTTGGAAAAATGAATCTTCTTCTTTCAAATCTCAAGCTAAAGTAAAAATTGAAAATTTTAAACTTGAGATTGAAACACTTATGCTCCGTTTGGTTGGTGGGTTTTTTTTTCCTAGGATTTATGTGGGAGAATATTTAGCGGTCACATCAGCTTTTTCTTGCTGACATCAGCAAAATCTTGTCTTGAAAATGGTGGTCTCTCTTTCTCTCTCTACGCTCTCTCTCCACTCATCATAATATCTTTCTCTAATTAATGCTTGTCCCCTCTTTTATCTCCTACCTTTACCCACATAAATCCCAGGAAAAGAAAAAATGTTAATTGTTAAACTCCAAAATGTGACAAGCTCTTCCAAATCTTATGAAGATGACTCTAATAATTTTTTAAATCAAATAACACATCTTCATAATGAAAATGAAAGGTTAAGATTATGTCTCCATAGATTCCTAAATGGTGAAAAAATTATTGACATAATCTTGAAGAAGACTAATCATAGACCTAATCATGTATTTTATGATAGGACTAGTCTATCTACCCCTCATGTTAGATGCCATTATTGTGGAATCAATGGTCACTACCAATTCCAATGTGCATCTACGATTAGGGATTGTGATGGAACCAAGAAAGCTTGGGTTCCCAAAGCCCCCATATGATTCTCTTCATATGTGTTTAGATTAAGGGCTTGCACTTAAAATTAAATATCCTTTTATGGTTACTTAAATATCCCCTCTTGTGTTGAATAAAAACTCTAAATAGGGGGAGTTCTATGTTTGTCTTTTTCCTTGAAAAAGGGGGAGCTTAAAATTGAAAATTTTATCCCTTTGATTTTCTTTTACCCCATCTTTTTGATTGATGCCAAAGGGGGAGAAAAATCTAGTGTAAGAAAATATATGTATGCTTTTATTTGAAAATCTCTTGTGCTTGTCATCATCAAAAAGGGGGAGAGTGTAAGCCCAATGGTTCCCACTTTGGCATTCTCATCTTCTTTTGATGATTCCAATACACAAGTGATTTTATATCACTAATGTATTTGTATGTCTAAGTTGTAGATCATGATTGTAATGAGACAAGATTGCTTAGATTAAGGCCAAAAAGCTCTCATTGGACCGCATTAGGAAGGCCAAAGACATCGGAGATCCAAAACGCATGAAGACTTAAAGCATCGCAATTGAAGATCGAAGTCGTTGTAGAATGTAAAGATTCAATCCTAGTTTAGATTTTAAGAGGCATAAATAAGTATCCACACACCCTAAATGCTTAAGTGGTTGTCCTTGTGGCGTTCCAACAATTTGGAACCCACATAACAATCCCACTTGATGAAGATTTGGAAGCCCAAAACAAATAAGAAACAAGAATTGAAAATCTGCTGGTAATAGGCTTCTCGGAACTCCGAGAGAATTCTCGGAGCTCCGAGCTCGGAACTCCGAGAAATTCCTCGGAGTTCCGAGATTTGGTCTAGTAACATTTTCTTATCTTCTGTTTCATTTCCTGGAACTCCGAAGTTCCGAGAATTTCTCGAAACTCCGAGAAATCTCTCGGAACTCCGAGACCACTAGTTCGAGAACAAGATTATAGCCGTTGGGGTTTTCGCCAGAATTACCACTATGCCTCCAAACGGTCATATTTTGAGTTTTCTATATATATGGGTATTCTAAACTTCCCAACCATTAATCCTAACACTCTAAAAACCTATTGGAATATCCTAAGAGTGTATTAAGCTTGTTTATGCCTCTCATCCTCCAGAATTAGGATTTG
The DNA here is from genome assembly GCF_043159265.1 of Tasmannia lanceolata. Taxonomy (NCBI): domain Eukaryota; kingdom Viridiplantae; phylum Streptophyta; class Magnoliopsida; order Canellales; family Winteraceae; genus Tasmannia; species Tasmannia lanceolata. The sequence continues at coordinate 25,057,132 of NW_027518684.1, read as the reverse complement.
GATCATAGGCTCAGATTTGTACATCTTCTTCAAACTTTGTAAACCCTTGTGAGGGAATTTTTTGTTTCTTTCTTTCTTTATCAAGATGATTGTATTTGGGCAAGTGTTCGGAGAAGCGGAGCCCACTCTCCGTGGTGAGGATTGCCACCAAAGTTAAAGGCAATTGGAATTGTAATCGGCACCGATCTTCGCCGAAGTTAAGAAGATCAAATAGTGAAGCCATCAACGGGTTTGGTTGGTGGAGTGGAGTAGGCTTCGCGTTTTGATGACCGAACCACTTTAAATCTCGGGTGTACTCTCTCTTATCTCTTGCTTTATATTTGCATTGCACTTAGGATTTAACTTATGTGCTTAATTGCCTTTTTGATCTCTTAAATCTTTAAATTGGGTTAGAGTTTTCAAAAGCTTAAAACTTGTTAGGACCTAATTTTCCCTCCTCATAAGTTGCCAATAAAATAGTACTCGGGCCTACCCTTGGAATTTCAATCTGAAAAGTCGAGTCTTAGGAGCGTACTAGGAAGTTATTTTTCCGAACTACGTTGGCTTGATCCCTTTCCACATGGTACATAGGTAGCTTGGGATTTTTCCCAAGTCCAGCCAAACATTTAAAAATAAACATTTTAAACCTTCAAAAAATACAAAAATTCTTTAAAATCTTTTCAAAAAATATCTTCCCCTAGAGTTAGGAGTCTGTCCTAGATATTTAGTGTGTTTTAGAATTAGGAGTCTGTCTTCATTGTGTTGATATGCTGTGTCTTGTCGTGTGAGTGTCCTTAGAGTTAGGAGGCCTCGAGTCGTGGTCGGTTAGACATTTAGTCGAACCGATGGCTAGACTAGGAAACATTTAGTTAGCCCATGATTTTCGTTAAGATACATAGCCTAGTTACACATATGAAATAGGAACCACCTGCATGCATTAGTTAGGGCATATAGAGTGTCCTAAAAATTACAATTCATTTGAATTTAAGCAATCGCACAAGAAGCTTTAAAAACTAGTCAAGTCTAGTTGATCGAGTCTAGGATAGCGGTGTTAGATGGTTAGGCATCGTAGTTTAGAATAAGTCATCGAACTACGTTGATTCTAATTCTTCCTGGGGCCGGGATACATAGAGCAGCCAGGATGGATGACCATCTTGGTCTGAGTCAAGTATTGCATTAGAGTTTTAGGGTTTGTTATGTCGAGTCGGGTGTAGAGTCAAGTCGTGATGTATGTTTTGTTGTGTTTTCTTACTTTCATGTACAGACCATATACCTTTAGCTGTAGCATGCTTGTATTTGCACACCAAAACTTAGACATCATTTAGACAATTCACTCAAAATCTAGCTATTCTTAGGTGACACTTCTTTTATTTATTTTGTGTGTGTTTATTATTCATCTCTGAGACATGCATGATTAGGTAGACGTCTTCTCGGAGATATATGTTCCCATTTCACATGACTTTCGCCCAAAACTCTTCAAAATCAATAATAAATGGCATAAGAGACCAGGTGCTTGCACTTGGGCGGACGAGGTGCTCTTCGGACCTTCCAAATTCCTAACCAGGCACGAACCTTCTTTTATATCACTGGTTATCCATTGCAACAGAGCATAATATGGGATCCAGAGCCCACTTCCTTAGATAGCGACTCTTCTTTGTTTAAGGTACATCTTGAATCCGGGCTAGTCCCCGAATCGAGAGGTATCTCACTTTACATCGCCACTCATGCTGTGAGAGGCATTCTTTTTAGAGTTCCTTGGTAGAGCTCTCCTTCACGTGGATGATCCAGAGACTTTCTGGGGGCTCGTCCCCCGCCTCTCTCGGATCGAGATCCACAGGCTTGTACTCAAACAAGGGGGAATAGAGCCCGGTGAAAATGGGGTGTCTACACCTAGATCTTCTACTGCCTTTTGGTTGGCATGATCTCTTGTGGGGAGATCACCTTTGATTAAGTTAGATCTCAACAAAGACTAACCCCTTATTTACAGAAAAGGCCTCTTAGAGCTCTATTTGGCTTAATATGTTTGACGAACTATACTATCTATACGATTCATGTCTTTGAAATGAGCTACACTAGCCATCTACATCACAACCAGATGAGATGCACCGCTTACTTATATACCCTCTATTGATCATTGTGGTTAATAAGTAAATCTATTAATTTCACTCTTAATCTCATTCTTCCATCTAAATCGTCTATCTTAGATCAATGATTACCCACATAAGATCTTAAACTAGATGAATTCGTCACCATCGGTGCAAGCTTAATTATATATGTGACTCATGATCACATATTCAACACTTGCATTGGTGGCCGTATGAGCATCACCAGTTTTTTTCTTTCCTTTTTTTTTTATGCTTGCGATGGTGACTGAACGCATAAATATTGTTGGCCATTTCGGATAAGTTTTGACCTTTTATCAAGAATGATAAAATAGACGTTCAAAGTTGTCTTTAAGCAGTTGATTGTTTTAAAGAATAATGGCATGGTAACCGTGTAGCCATTTGTTTGGTTCCACTCCCGGAAAACAACTAGAAACCCCCTAAATAGAAACGTATCTACCAGAATCCCCCGAGATTTTTTAAATTAGCAACGTTACGTTTTTTTTTTGCCTTAATTAGCTTTTAATCTGTTCTGTTACCCATTCTTCCCTTGCCCCTAGTTATAGATAATGTAGATTACGAAAAAAACCCCTAAAATCACTTCGTCCGTAAAGGTAATAAATTGTTTTAAAATCTCTCTCAAATAAAGGTAAGATTTTATATAGTATAAGCCCATATAGTCCAATATTTTTCAAAAAGTATTATCCGAGCCACATCATAGGATGATCCAAACCGTCCATTTGATGGGCCACAACGTAAATAGGTTGTGGCCTCAAATCATTTCCATAGGGTAATCCTACCCCTCCAATCTATAGAGGAACACCATATTTTGGATACCTTTATAGATTAGGGGTTGGGATCATCCTATGGAAATGATTTTTGGGCCACAACCTATTTACGTAGTGGCCCGGCAAATGGACGGTTTGAATCATTTTATGGTGTGGCCCGTACGGTACTTTTATAAAAATAATGGATTATACATGCCTACACCATATAAAATCTCATTTAAAAAAAAGGGAAAGAGATGTTGCCTTTATTTGAGAGAGAGAGACATTTAAAGAGATTTAATGCTGGAGAGATTTTAGGGACTCCTACATTATCTATAACTAAGGGCAAATTGGTTATTAAAAGCTATGTCATGCGCAAAATGGTACAATTGGTAATTAAGAAAATTGTAGGGGATTCTTGTGAATACGGTTTGATCTACGGGGGTTTCAAGTAGTTTTCCCTTTTTTTTATTTTCAGTCTTGCAAATAAAATCCCCGTTTGGCAGATGACGACCTATTGGGTGGCCTTGTGATGACCCATAAGATCAACGGTCCTGATCACCAAGCACATGCCATGTGTTCATTGATTATGGTCTAACTCTATCAAAATATCTTGCCATGGACCACTAAAAAATTCTAGAAATCCCCTTGGTTTGCCCCCACATAAGCAATTATTGGATTCAATAATTATGGAAATTTCCAAGCACCTTATCCTCTAAGAGCGTATGGAACCGGATAACTCTGCCAGGAAACAAAAATAAAAAAAACCCTCCTCTTTGTCGTTCCAAATTCTTTCGAGATAAGCTCTGATTTGCCGAACAAAAGCCCATTAAACAGGATTCCCAAAGCTTCCACACACAACAATGGCAGCTGCATCTCCTTCCACAATCTCCCATGTATGTCTACTCTCTCTCTCTCTCTCTCTCAAAAGGCTTTAGTATATGTATAATAAGAGAGGTGTGTCCACTATTAATCCAAACAGTCTATTTGATAGGCCAAAAATCCATCCAAACACAAAATTTGTATTTTGGGCGTGGTCACCGTTCATAGGTAGCAAAGCCCATTTCCAAGTTATCTTTGTTTTGCCTGACTAAAAGATGGGATTTTTCCATTTTGTGATGAAAATTCATATTATGAAATATTAGGATTGGATAATTGTTGTAATTTATTAGCAGAGTAGATCGCATTGAACGGTGAAAAACTATGGGTAGCACAGTTCATGTTCAACAGCTAAATTGGAAGTTGTGAATGTCTTTTTATATAATAATAAAAAGATAAAAAAAAGAGATGTGGGAAACAATTCTGGTTAAAGTTTCTTTCTTTCTTTGTGTGTACAGAGCATGTACATATATAGACCATAAATCAATAGATCCTAAGAATAGATCATAATTACAGCAATCAACCTAAACTTGAGAAGGCAAATTACAATTCTACAGGTACATGCTTTCCTAATTAGCAAGCATCTAGAGACTTAATTTCTTTGTATGAAATATGTTAGGCCTAAAATCGGTAACAGATACGGCAGTGACGTAAGAGCTGATCTGGAGGACCCAAGGAGCCGAAGTGGAGGAGGTGAGCCCTGCACAGGAGCAAACGAGGTCAGAAGACCAACCCGGAGTTGTTACTCTGGACAGGCCCTTCGACACTCAAGTCAGTACGAGCAGGAGTGCAGAGCGAGTTTTAAGAGTATTGGTTGAGAAGTTATTACCAAGGGTCTGAGCCCTAAAAGGCTTTTTAGAGAGGGAAACCTGGGGTGGTTGGATTACCTACCCCAGGACAGGTGTCGGCCTTTTACGGGTTTAATTTTACCTACTCTTAGGTAATTACCAGACTACCCCTGGGCCGACTCTGGATTTGTGGTGGGCCATCCTGGGGCCACGTGTCGACAGCTAATTGGCTGCTGTTTTTCATAGGCTGCGTCTTGTCTTAAGGTGGGCCAGTACAGGCCTCTCAGCAGCACTTTGATTGCCAGGGCCTTGCCCCCTAGGTGTTCCCCACAAATCCCTTCGTGCGTCTCTTGTAGGGCGTACACGGCGTTGTTGGGCCGGAGGCACTTTAGGTATGGGAGGGTGTATGACTTTTTGTACAGGCTCTCACCATCGAGGGAAAACCTGGCTGCTCTCTGTATCACTTTGCGGGCCTCCTTCTTGGCTTCGGGAAGCTTCCCGCTACGTAGGTATTCAATGATTTCGTCCATCCAACAGGACTCGTGCTCCACCTGCAATACTTCAGCGGCCTCATTTTCGATACTGGATTTCTATAGGAACTCCATACATATACTCCCGAGGGTGATGTATCCGGATGTAGCCAGTTTAGACAACACATCCGCTTTTGCATTTCCTGTTCTAAGGATTCTGATGACCTCGAAATCTTTGAACTTGCTGGCTAACTGGCGAACCTTGGAGAGGTATTTGATCATACGTTCGTCGCGGGCCTCATAGACCCCCTTGAATCTGGTTTGCAACCAGCTGGGAGTCAAAGTACGCTTTCAGCCTTTGGGCGCCGGTCTGGACTACTAGGTTCATGCCGGCGAGGAGGGCCTCATATTCTGCCTCATTGTTGGACGCGCGGAATCCGAACCTTAGGACGTAATCTAAAGTGAAGTTGTCAGGCCCGGTGAAAACCAAACCAGCTCCACAACCACCCTTGTTCGAAGATCCGTCCACGTACACTTCCCAGAGTGGTTCAGTGGTCGATGGATCCTGTTTTGCCTGTACGGGGACGATTTCTGCTCTTATTGGTTCAGTCTCAGCTTCTGTTCGCTCCTCAGTTGTGGTTTCCTTCTCCGCAGCTGGGGTTTGGACAATTTCAGATTCGGTGCTCTGTTGGGGGATGGTGCATTATGTCACGAAGTCTGCCAGCACTTGAGCTTTTATGGCTGGCCTAGGCAGGTATTGGATATCAAATTCGCTCAGGTCCACGACCCATTTTACAAGATGCCTCGAGGTGTCTGGTCTGTGGAGAACTTGCCTGAGCGGCTGATCGGTCAGGACCTTTATCGTGTGGGCTTGAAAATACGGCCTCAGTTTTCTGGCTACCATGATCACGGCGTAGGCCAATTTCTCGACCCGCTGGTACCTGATCTCGGCATCGTGCAGGGCCCTGCTGACATAGTAGACCGGTTTTTGTTGGCTGTGCTCTTCTCGAACTAGGACGACTGCCAAAGCCATGGGGCTCACGGGCAGCTACAGGAGCAGCTCCTCCTCCGATTCCGGCTTTGTCAACAGCAGTGGGGAGGACAAGTACTGCTTTAGTTCCTCGAATGTGGTCTGGCACTCCTCTGTCCAAGGTGCAGTCTTGATTCCTTTAACAGCGTTGAAGAAAGGCAGGCACCTCTCTGCAGATTTTGAGATGAAGCGCCCCAGTGCGGCCACCATTCCCGTTAGCCGTTGTACTTCTCTGATGGTTTTCGGTGGAGTGAGCTCCACCACGGCCTTGATCTTCTCTGGATTGGCCTCTATCCCTCTTTGGCTTACTATAAACCCCAAAAACTTTCCTGAGCTGACACCGAAAGTGCACTTGGTGGGGTTGAGCTTCATGTTATGCTTTCTTAGGACTTTGAATGTTTCTCTCAAGTCGGATATATGATCTTGCGTACTTCGGCTTTTGACCAGCATATCATCGACATAGACCTCCATGTTGCATCCGATCTGTTTCTGGAAGAGCTTGTTTACCAGCCTCTAATACGTGGCCCCGGCATTTTTTAGGCCGAAGGGCATGACACGGTAGCAGTATGTCCCATGATCTGTTATAAAGGAAGTCTTCGGTATATCTGACTCATACATTCTGATCTGGTTGTATCCGGAGAAGGCGTCCATGAAGCTCAGCAATTCGTGACCTGCGGTGGCATCAATGAGCTGATCGATCTTCGGGAGCGGGTAGCTGTCCTTGGGACAGGCTTTGTTCAGATCGGTGAAATCAACACAGGTCCTCCACTTCCCATTTGTCTTTTTTACTAGGACCATGTTTGCCAGCCAGTCCGAGTATTGGATTTCTCGAATGAAGTCAGCCCTTAAGAGCCTCTCCACTTCTTCCTTTATCGCCTGTCGTCTTTCGAGGGCGAAATGTCTTCTTTTTTGTTTCACCGGCCTGCAGGTCGGGTTCAACACCAAGTCTGTGCGTGCTGACCTCCGGGTCTATGCCGGGCATGTCAACGGGATCCCATGCAAAGACGTCTACATTGTCTTGAAGAAATTGGGTGAGGCTATGTCTGGTGCTGTCGCCTAGAGAGGAACCGATCTAAACGACTTTCTCATTATCGCCTTTGCACAGAGGGATGGAGATGAGGTCTTCTGCGGGTTGGGTCCCCTGGGCTTCGTCCCTCAGATCGAGTAGCTCAATCGCCAGCGATTCCACCGCATTTTTGCCCTTGAGTGCCATGGCATAGCACTCCCTGGACTGTGGTTGGTCTCTCCGGACTTCTCCCACGCCATTTGGTGTTATGAATTTCATTTTCTGGTGATACGCTGAAGCGACTGCGCGGATTAAGTTCTGGCCGGGTCATCCCAAGATAGTGTTATAGACCGAAGTGGCCCTCACTACCAGGAAGTTGACCATCTCGAAGGCTTGACAAGGCGGCTCTCCGACGATGACTGAGAGTTCAATCTGTCCTTCCACTTTCACGACCTCCCCTGAGAAACCGAACAGATCGGAGTTTGCCGGCCTCAAACGGTCGTCACCTATCATCATTTTCTGGAAAGCATGATAGTACAGGATATCTGCCGAACTCCCATTGTCGACAAGGATTTTCTTCACTTCCCAGTTTGCGATGAGCATAGTCAGGACCAGGGAGTCGTCTTGTGGCAATATCAAGTTGTCGAGATCCGCATCTGAAAAGGAGATCTCATTCTCCGTCTTCATCTTTTTGTTGCATGTGTGCACGGCGTTGACTCGGCGTGCGTATGCTTTTCGAGCAGCAGATGATGTGCCCCCAGCGGCCGGTCCGCCCATAATCGTGCTAATGACCCCCTTTGGCTGGGACCGGCGTGCCTCTTGTCATGGACTGGACAGCAGGGGAGATTGATCCCGGGCAGGGGGCGGCTGTGACCGTCGAGGACTCCGGCCCTGGGGACTCTTCTCTCTGCGCTCTCTTCTGTGGCCGTCACTTATGACATACTTTTTTAAGTATCCCCGGCCAATCAGCAGGTCGATTTCTTCCTTGAGCTGCCAGCATTCGTCTGTGTCATGACAGTGGTCCCTGTGGAACCTACAGTACTTCGATTTGTCTCTCTTACTTCCCTTGGAGATCATTCTGGTCGGCCACCTTACGACCTCTTCTCCTTTGATTGCGGCCAGTATGTGTCTCCGGGAGGTATTGAGGGGGGTAAAGTTTTCTTCCCTCATCTGGGGGGACCTCTCTCTTCTGGGGGCCTTATCGTCCCTACACTGCTTAGTAGGGTTCTTGTCTTCAGAGGTTCTCCTCCGATTCGAGTCCAAGGCCGCCAATGTCTCTTCCACTGCTATATACTCCTCTGCTCCGGTCATCAGATCCGCCAGTGAGTGTGGGTTTTGACGAGCCACTGACCGACGAAAATCGTTGGATCTAGCGCCTGCGAGGAGCGCGTTCATGGCGGCTGAGGGATCTAAATTCGGCACTTGGAGTGCCTCCCTGTTGAAACGGCTGACGAACACCTTCAGAGGTTCATTGTCCTCCTGCCGCAAGGGCATCAAGGATGCTGTTGTTTTTCTTGGCCTCCGGCTGCTCATGAAATGGCGGACCAGATTGTCCCCAAAGTCTTCGAAGTTGCTGATGGAGTTCGGTATGATCCTTGAGTACCAGTCCCGGGCCACACCAGTCAGTGTGGTCGGGAATGCTCTGGAGAGGAAGCCGTCGGACGCGCCGTGGAGGAGCATCATTGTTCTGAACGTTTCCAAATGGTCCACAAGGTCAGAGGTCCCGTCATATTGCGAGACGGTTGGCATTTAAAACCCCCTGGGAGCCGGGGCGTTCATAACATCGTCGATGAACGGTGTTCTACTTGAGAACGCCCTCGCAGTAGGCCGGCTCTAATCCTTTGCCAGCTCTTCTATACGGTGGTCTATTTCTTTTATCCTTCATAGCATCGGATCAGCTCTACGGTCTGGTCGGCCCATCGGTTTGTTTTTCTCCATCGATGGGCTCGCGGCGGAGCCGAATTGACTTTCCGGACTCCTACGACGATGACGGGATTTTTCTTGGCGTGCGTGGTCTTCTTGGGCTCGGTTCTTTCGTACAGAGCGGGACCGTGACCTCCGGCGGTGGTGAGGCTCTGTATGGGCATGCCTAGTTTTGGAGTGTTGGACTTGCCTAGTGGAGTGGTGGGTCCGGTCTTCACCATGGTGCGCTGACTCTCCCCTGTGGGCATTCGACCTTTCCTGTACATGTCGTGGAACTTCTGGAGGATGTTGGGGGGCTCTTGGATTAGTTGTTGGTATTGACCGACAATGGCCGTCATCTGTTGGAAGAGAGCTTGAACTTGATCCGGAGTGGGCGTGGGATTGAGGTGTTCCGAATGAGCTAGGCTCTGTTCTGGTGTAGCAGAAGTAGCCACCACCTGTGAGGCGATTCGCTCGCCCCGGGTCCTGCGAGGTAGCACGGCTCGGGTAGTTCGTGCAGTTGGTACCCGAGCACTCTTCTGCCCTGCCATTTTGTATAGGGGATTCGAACAGCTTTTAGTTCGTGGTCCCACGGATGGCGCCAATCTGTTAAGCCTAAATTCGGTAACAGATACGGTAGTGACGTAAGAGCTGATCTGGAGGACCCGAGGAGCCGAAGTGAAGGAGGTGAGCCCTGCACAGGAGCAAACGAGGTCAGAAGACCAACCCGGAGTCATTACTCCGGACAGGCCCTTCGACACTCTAGTTAGTACGAGCAGGAGTGCAGAGTGAGTTTTAAGAGTGTTGGTTGAGAAGTTATTACCAAGGGTCTGAGCCCTGAAAGGCCTTTTATAGAGGAAAACCTGGGGTGGTTGGATTACCTACCCCAGGACAGGTGTCGGCCTTTTACGGGTTTAAGTTACCCTACTCTTAGGTAATTACCAGACTACCCCTAGGCCGACGCTGGATTTATGGTAGGCCATCCTGGGGCCACGTGTCGACAGCTAATTGGCTGCTGTTTTTCATACCCCATCAAAATACATACAACAAGGATCTTGAGAATGGGATCTATTTCAGTGGCAAGATCCTAAGAATTGGATCGTGATTTAGGATCACGACCCTCTTCTTAGGATCTTGCCAGTGAAATAGTTTCCTAATATAAAATGTGACTTTTGGTCATTAGTCCAAACTTTGGGCCTACCATATGGGAGATTCTAATCAATATCAAGGTCGGACCCACATGATCCTTGCAGTCAAAAGGGAGACAATTGGTTTTGAATATGTGTGCAATTGGGCCGGGAACAACCATAACCCAAAGGGTTGAACCGTAGTTTAGCTTGGGTTGGGATGGGTAGGGACGTTGAGTAAAGCCAACCCATTTGATTTTGGGTTGGGTTAGGGTTGAGGTCTTCGACAACTAAACGCAAGCTGTACCCATCCTGTAATTTTATCTCGATATTAAAATTCGGGAGATGATATCCCCCCCCCCCCCCCCACATCCCCATTATAACCTGATTTGGAGTGAAAAGTGGGCAACTTTATGTCAAATCACATTATAATGGGGGTGTGCAAGTACTTCGCGGGGGGTGGGGGGTGATGATATTCTTACCACTAGATTTTCCTCTCTTTTTTTCATTGGTTCTATTTTTGCCCAGGCCCAACCCGAAAACAGCCAAACTCAACTTGACCCATTTTGAAAAAAAGACAGACTAGGCGGGGTTGGCTTAGGGTCATGGTTTTAAATTTCGCCCAAAATTTCGGATTTTGGTTGGATCCGAAACCGAAATTTGGCTGAAATCCAAATTTCGCCAATTACAAAATTCGTCTGAAATTTCGAAAATTGCAGGCCGAAAATTCTACAAATTTTTTTATTTTTTTTTTAAATTTAGGGGTTTTTGCAAACGAAGTCTTTTACTTTGCTATATTAGAGTCTTCTAGTTCCACAATTTGCAAATAGAGTCATCACTTTTGCGTGGATTTTGCAAATCAGCTCATGCCATCAATTTATGACCAAAATACCCATTGTAGTCTTTTTTGCTCTTAACAAGCCAAAATGTCCTTACATCTAAGATGGAATTATCATTTAAAAAGACTAAAATACCCATGATGCTCACGTATATGTTTTGATAGCGCAGGTGACACCAAGTCAACTCAAACCCTTGTATCAGGTCGGGCCCACCAATTTCCATTACGTTTTTATGGCGTAGAGCTTATGTATAGAGTAGGGTTCACATTTGACAGCATATGTTGTGACAGGGTGGGCTCATTGTTTTTACGCCTATGCATAGCATAGGCCAAGAATGCTATGATTGGGTAGGTCCCACGATCTCCACCTGAGCCCATGTATAGAGTAGGGCCCATAGTTTTTGTCGGCCGATCTGTCTGTTCAACAAATATATGGCAGTTCCATCTATCAATATCTATGGTCTTGGACCATCAATAATGATTTTTCCTTAGAGTTCGGACACTTGATCGACCCAGAATAATTTTTTGTCTTTTTATAAGGTTGTTTGTCTTTTTAAATACAAGGACATTTTGGTCACAAACCAATGACATGACCTGATTTGCAAAGTTCTCGCAAACGTTACGACTCTATTTGCAAATTGTCAAACATGAAGACTCTTTTTGCAAATAAAACAAAGTAGAAGACTTCTTTTACAAAAACCCCAAAATATTATTATTCCAAAATTTCGGCCTGAATTACCAAAATTTTGGCAGCCGAAATTTCGAAATTAATAAAATATTACTTTTTTCACTACTGGAACTCAGCCGAAAATTTTGTTTAGGGAGGACCGAAAGTATACCAAAACCGAAATTTAAAACCATAACTGGTTGAGAGATTTAGAGGCACATTTGGTTAGGGTTGACCCTTCTTGACCCTAGGTTTGTGGCGTAGCTGGAAGCGCGAAGAACAAGTTGGAGTTGAACGAAGTCGACACCGATCGAATAAACCTTCGAATCCACGAAGAGCTGCTCTTCGAATCCACAAAGAACGAGATTTCCTTCTACAAAAAGAGAAAACCAAAACTTTATTTCATAAAAGAAAAACCAGTCGTGCAAACAAAGCCCTCGCATGTAGGCTTTATAGAATGTAAGTTCTTACCCTAAACAAGACTTCCTCCCACGAATTAATCTAATCAAACGGTTGAGATAACAACTAGACTTCTACCCTATGCAAATTAGACTCCACTATCAACACTAAATTTGTAATCAACCAAAGCATGCAACAGAGAGTACATTATGACTCCTATAAGATATTCCTCTTCAATTTAAAATTCTTTTCCTATCCTACCAAAGAGATGTGTTGGGTTAGTAGGGTTTTTAACCCTTATCCTCACAATTAAAGGAGACATGGGCTTCATGGGAGATGTGGCCATGTCATTCCCCTCCACTTGAAGAGAACTCGACCTCAAGTTCATTGGTGTTGTCTCCATAGCTTTTCCAACTTCAAACTTTGGCACCTCGATGCTTTTTTTTCCGCGTTGTACTTAGCTTTAGGCTCAATAGGCTTCTGATGCTTCTTTTTTATACCGTCTTGTATCACTTTGTTCTTGGATTTAGCAAGGGATTCCTTTACTGCCAAACACGATTGCCCCTCCACTTGGGAAGCTTTCGGGTCCTTCTCATTCGTTAAAGGTTGAAGTGCATAACTCTTGTTGTTTTGAGGAACAACGAAGACGTCATCTCTTCCCTTATGAATTGAATCCCTGTCAAATTGCCAAGGCCTCCCCAACAGAAGATGACATGTATCCATATTGATAACATCACAAAGATTTTCATCTTTAAAAGCACCAATTTCAAAAGGAATACGACAACGTTCGGTTACCTTTTTTTCGTTACCCTTGGAAATCCAACCAAGCTTGTAGGGAGTAGGGGCTTTAACTTGAGCTTCTTTATCATGTCCTTTGACACGTAATTCTCCATACTACCTCCATCAATGATGACGTTGCAAATCCTTTCTTTGACCATACACTTGCACCTGAAAAGATCGTTACGTTGTGTGAGCTCCTCTACTTTAGATGTGCACATCACACGATGTATCACCAAGGATTGCCCAGGAGCACAAGTAGTAGGAATGGGATCGTCCATATTTTCTTCCTCTTTATGCTCTTTTTCATTTTCTTCATGTTTGTCACCAATGACTAGATTTGTAGTACGCCGGCCACCTTCGGGACACTGATTGGATTTGTGACCTACTTAGTTGCACTTATAGCATATGATTCGTTGCTCGAACTGCGAGTCATACGGATCTCGTCATGGAACTTGGGTAGTTGTCGAAGTAGAAGGACCATCTCCACGTTCTCTTCCTTGTGTCAGCAATGGTTGGACATGTTTATTTATTCCTACATGAGAATCTAAAATCGTCTTCTCTTTCGTCGTCAGAATCGTTGTTTGCGGTGTCTCTACCACGGTTTGACTCTTGTAAAAATTCCTCTGAGGCGAACGGTTGAACACGGTCTCAACTTGTTCCGCCATCTTTACCACCTAAGACAGTGTCCAAATCGGGTGGAGAGCGATTTGATCATAGATTATCTAATGAAGACCTCCTTTGTAGCGTGCAACTCATTGTGCCTCGGTTTCCGAAATATCATTTATGGACGATAACCGATAGAACTCTTCTGTATAATCACGAACCGATCTACGTCCTTGGCGAAAATTTTGGTATTGTTGAAAGAGTACCTGATCATAATCAATGGAAAGAAATCTCTCACAAAGGGTTTGACACATCCGTGCCCACATCCGGATTGGTCTCTTTCCCATCCTTGTACGAGAGAGTTTGAGTTGTTCCCACCATGCCGAAGCTCCTCCTTTAAGCTTGATAGCCACGAGTTTTGTCTTTTTCTCCTCGGGAACCTCCATGTAGTAAAAAAATCTCTCGACTGCCGCAAGCCAATTAAGAAAATCTTCGATGTTCAGTTGGTCATTAAATTCGGGCAAATCCACCTTAATGCGATATTCGCGATCACGAACAGCAGTTTGCGGAACACAACCACGGGTATGCCTCAGATGGATGGTGTTTTCGAATTCCCCCTCGCAAGAGTAATTATCGTCGGAAAAATACGTAATTCTTGTGCGGGGACGTTGAATTCGATTTAGAGCTTGAGCATCCCGTTGCCGATCACCGTCGTCGATTTGGATTGCTCGCGCTCAATAGGATTCAACCGTGCTAATTGCTCCGCTATTTTATTAACGGTAGCTTGTAGATCGTTGAACATCTCTACCGTCACGGTTGATTGATTTTCTTGTTCTCCGTGCAAAGCCATGGAAAATAGCAAGGCTCTGATACCACCTGGCGTAGCCGGAAACGTGAAGCATAAGTCGGGGTTGAACGAAGTCGACACCGATCGGTTAAACCTTCGAATCCACGAAGGGTGCTCGTCGAATCCACGAAGAGCTGCTCTTTGAATCCACAAAGAACGAGATTTCCTTCTACAAAAAGAGAAAACCAAAACTTTATTTCATAAAAATAATAAAAAAATAAAAAAAACCAGTCTTGCATACAAAGCCCTCGCACGTAGGCTTTATAGAATGTAAGTTTTTACCCTAAACAAGACTTCCTCCCAACAATTAATCTAATCAAACGGTTGAGATAACAACTAGACTTCTACCCTATGCAAATTGAACTCCACTATCAACACTAAATTTATAATCAACCAAAGCATAGCAGAGATGTGATATTTTCTAACTCTTAACATGCAACAGAGACTACATTATGACTCCTATATGATATTCCTCTTCAATTTAAAATTCGTTTCTTATCCTACCAAAGAGATGTGTTGGGTTAGTAGGGTTTTTAACTCTTATCCTCACAATTAAAGGAGACGTGGGCTTCAAGGGAGATGTGGCCACGTCAGTTTGGTTTGGTTCAGCTTAGGTTTGAGGGAATGCAACCTCGGATTGGGCTAGGATTAGCCTCAACCCGACCGAACTTGGCCTGAGTGACACCCCTAGATCCCCTAGATTTGACACCCTTGATGCATTTTGTACCATTTCTATTTGGCATGGTTTGTTTTTCTTTACATTATTTTACACAAAGGCGGATTCATGGCTAATGTCATGTCTAATTTTGATGTCATTCATACAATCCATAGTTAACGGGGTGGGAAACGAATTTGGGAAGGGAAACGTGAAACGGAAACGGAAAACGCATGAAAAAAATATAGGGGAAACGAGAAAACGATATAAAATCGTATGAGAAGCGTTTCAGAAAGATACAAAAAACACATATGAAACACATGGAAAATACGAAACATGTGGTTGTGTAGATTTTGTTAATTTCAAAATTCTATTTGAATTTTTCTTATTTTTATTTTTATTACAATATAGGCTATTGTTTACTATTTTAATATCTATTCCACAATTTTTTATGCGTTTTTTCCAAAATTATTTTCATATGTTCCACACGTGTTTCATACACGTTTCACACGTGTTTTCTATGAGTGTTGCAAACATTTATCACGTATTTCACATATGATTTACATAAGTTTCTCATATGTTTTTCATGCATTTCCAAAACATTTCTCCATTTTTTTTAAATCTTATTTCGGAAACGTTTCTGAAACACGGGAAACGAGTTTCCTACCTGCGAGAAACACAACTTAGGGGAAACGGGTTTTCCATCCGTCCAAGGAGTTTCCGACAACTATCACTGTGCGTGGTTTGTAAATAACGAAATCTCAAGTATTATTTAGTTTTAGTAAAATAATACAAATCTTGTTGTTATAATAAAGCTACCGATATTGACACTACCATATTTTCATAATGTGATTTGCTAGGGTCCATCGTAGAAGGCATTTCGCAGCTGGTCTGTCGCATGTCAGACCAGCTACCTCATGAGTGAAGACAACAGCTTTTGTCTTCATTCACGAGGTGGCTGGTCAGCTTTTGTCTTCATTCACGAGGTGGCTGGTCTGACGTGCGACAGACCAGCTATGAAATGCCTTTGGCGATGGACGCTAGCAATTCCCTTTCATAATTGCATGAACTCACCTTGTTAGTTACTATTTTACCTGCTGTCAAAGGTTATCAAAATTTCCAAAAAACTCTTAGAAGCATATTAAGAAAAAAAAAAGACAAAGGTGAGTTAGTGCAATTAACAAAATATGGTAGCGCCAATATCAGTGGCCTATAATAATCATTTTATATAATTGAGTTCCTACATTAGTTGCTAGTGATTTATTGAAATCTTCTAGGGTTAGAATGTTTTTTGTTTTTTTTTTTTTCATTTTAGTTTCGGAAATAATCCAATCTTTTAAAGAATTTTAAAGCCCGCTCACTCATGTTGCAGTTGAGTCACCAATTCCCAGATGTTGTGCTGCGAAGCTCAGTTCTCTTTGGTGGGAGATTGAAGGCAAATGGTTCGAGCGGAGGCAATCTGAAAATGCTAAGGACTTTGAGAATTGTGGCCGAAGTGGACGAGAGGAAGCAGGGGAAAAAAGATCGATGGGGTGGGCTTGCCTATGATGCATCGGACGATCAACAAGATATCACAAGGGGAAAAGGGATGGTGGATCCACTCTTTCAAGCTCCAACCGGAGCGGGAACACATAATGCCGTTATGAGTTCTTATGATTATGTTAGTACCGCCCTTCGCAGGTATGAGTTCTTATCTGCATTTATATCATTTTTATTCATTTAAGCATATTTCTATCATTATTTTTTATCATGATAAAATATTTTTCTCACAAGTGATGATTTAATTTAATAATACATTAACAATGAAAATGTGTGAAAAGAAATATTTAAGAATTCTTTTGGGATTTATCTCCTAAATTTTTGCAAAAGTGGGGAAATAGTAAGATAACTCTACCTGTATTTGCTCCTTTGCATACTTTAAAACCTCAGGGTTCGACCGATTGAGCCTGAACGAGGGATTGTATTAGACAATGGGAAATTTTTTAACGGATTTTGCGCCCTAGTTTTTTGAAATTGAAGAGTAGTTTCCCAATAAAAGTTTATGAGACAAACAGCTAGCTAGGTAAAAACTATAAGGTAATTAAATTCTATGGAGCATGAAAAGATCCAGAGGCTTAGATAAGAGTCATAAGATTGAATCACGCATTATCCAATTAATGAACTTGTTAAAATGAGTAAAATACCTTTCCACATTGAAATGAAACAATGGTCTTTACCTTATGTTAGGTTCTCGTTCGACAATACGAAGGATGGGTTCTACATTGCGCCAGCCTTCATGGACAGGCTCGTTGTACACATCACTAAGAACTTCATGACCTTACCCAACATCAAGGTAACTCCTTTCATTCCATATGATCACTTCTTTATCAGGATACTTTTCTTTCTACCTATAATGTGCGCAAAATAAATTTTACGTCCATTTTTTCACTTGAAAATGGGCTTCAAATTTGATTTACACCCATTTTACCTCTAAAGAAAGAGAACATCAATGTAAAAAAAAAAAAAATTTGTTTTACACCCATTTTATGTCAAAAGATAAATAAGGGTATTCTTGTCATGTGGTAAGGAAGGTGTCACATTTGGGCCCACATTTGATCGATTTTTGACATAGTGGCCCCACATTTAACAATTGCCCAATGAATGGGAGCCATAATTAGTTATTTTCCAAAGTTTAATTCGACGGATCATCGTGGATCATTCTTATTGTTGCGAGAGATGATCAATTGAGAAATGCCCGTATTGGGTTTCCGCTATCTGTAAATCTTATTGCTGCAAATCGTGATTCAAAGCGCATCCCATTTTAATCAGCAGTAGATCTTAGCATTCAAAAAATAACACAGTCAATGGTCGATTTAAGATCAAATGATGTTCTTGCATGTTAATAGACTAGATTAACTCTTGTTACTTTGATTTAGGTTCCTTTGATTCTTGGCATATGGGGAGGCAAGGGTCAAGGAAAATCATTCCAATGCGAGCTTGTCTTTGCCAAAATGGGAATCAAGTAAGTTGCACTGTATTGCCATGGGTGCGTTTGGATTGCCCGAATCAGATGCTGGAATTGGGTTCTGATTCCAATTTTCTCCAATTACGTCATTTGGTTCTGGTTTGGAAAATGAATGGAATCAGGCGGGGTTGAATTGAGACCGGGGTGGAATTAGAGGGCAGAAAATGCCGAAATCTGTTTCCTCCCCCAAGAGGTGGTATTCTGATTCCACACTAGTTGGAATGGATTTTTTATTAAAAATTCTTTGAATTAAAATTTTAATTTTAATTTTTTTTCTCATTCGATATAAGAGAAATGGAATAAGAACCTGAACATGATGTCGATTCCGATTCCTGATTTTGGCGATCCAAACACCACTCCCCTACCTGATAAAAGAAGAGTCTCTTCAAGACTAGTTCAATGATCGGACATGCACGCCCATACCATATTACTATGTGACGCCCATGTGTTACAGAAGTGGGCTCCATCATTGTTTTTCTTAATTGTACACTTGTGGTCTCCACTTTGCATTGCCTGAATTCTTCACTATCTAAACATCTCATTGATTGAGCACCACCTTTGTTCAGCTAAATTGTACATAGACATCCTTGTATTAGGTAAGCCTAGCTTGTTGGTCCATCCAAATTGTGGGCCCTCTTCCACAAGTTATTGTACCTTTATCCAATGGCCATGATCATCCAAAAAACTGTTTTTTAAATCTACTGGACATCCAAGGTAGGACCCAATGGATGAATGGCCTGGATCAACCAAAGACCAACCAAAACTATTGTACCCCACTTTCTATGAAAATATTCACCTTCATTCTAACCCATAAAACTTATAATGAAGCCCAATCATGATGAGTGCCGGAGAACTCGAGAGTGGTAACGCCGGCGAACCTGCAAAACTAATCCGGCAACGATATCGTGAAGCCGCAGACATAATTTCAAAGGGAAAGATGTGTTGCCTCTTCATCAATGACCTAGACGCGGGTGCCGGAAGGCTCGGGGGCACAACTCAATACACGGTTAATAACCAGATGGTTAATGCAACGCTAATGAACATAGCCGATAACCCCACAAATGTTCAGCTGCCAGGAATGTATAACAAACAGGAGAATCCCCGAGTCCCGATCATTGTCACAGGCAACGACTTCTCAACGCTTTATGCACCCTTGATCAGAGACGGGCGCATGGAGAAATTCTATTGGGCGCCCACTAGGGATGATAGGATTGGAGTTTGCACGGGGATCTTCAGGGCGGATAATCTACCCAAAGCCGACTTAGTTACCTTGGTGGATGCATTTCCCGGACAATCCATTGGTATGATTTTACTAATACCTACATATGATCGGACATTATACATGCATAGATTTTTTATTTTATTTTTTTGGCATGCAATAAATATCTATAATTAGAGGATTTTAAGTGGTGTATAGTCCTGTATTTTTCTGAAAGTACTGTACGGCTTAACACCATAGGATGATTCAAACCGTCCATTTGATGGGCCACAACGTGAATAGGTTGTGACCGTGCCCCAAAACTCATTTGCATAGGATGATCCCAACCCTCCAATCTATAGAGGTTTCCATAATTAATATGCAGTTCTTCTATAGACCGGAGTGTTGGGATCAACCTATGGAAATGATTTTTTTGGGGCACCCACATATATATGTTGTGGCCGTCTCCAATTTTGGTGTATAATTCATATACATAGATTGTTTATAGAAAGGGAAATGATATATTTATTGGCCTTCTTTTCTTCCCCCGGGCACGACCTTGTAGTGTAAAAGAGTGATCATAAATACACTACGGGGTTGGCCCTTGGAATGAAGTGGGCGAATATATCAATTTTAGGAAATGTGTACTAAGGAAATGTTATCAGGACTACTGTATTTTAATGAGGGCACTTCTCACTTTATTAAAAGTATGGTGTGGACCGTACCATAGGATGATCCAAACCGTCCATTAGATGGGCCACAGCCTAAATAGGTTGTGTCCTAAAAAATCATTTCCATAGGTTGATCCTAACCCTCTACCTATTTAGTCTGTGGCCCATCTAATGGACGGTGTTAGGCCAAAAATCGGTAGCAGATACGGCAGTGACGTAAGAGCTGGGTCGGAGGACCCAAGGAGCTGAAGTGAAGGAGCTGAGCCCTGCAAAAAAGCACACGAGGTCAGAAGACCAACCCGGAGTCGTTGCTCCGGACGGGCCCTTCGACACTCAAGTCAGTGCGAGCAGGAGTGCAGAGCCAAAAATTTAAGAATGGTAGCTTAGAATTCATTACCTCTCGCTTTGATCCTTGAGAGGCCTTTTATAGAGGGAGACCTGGGGTGGTTGGATTACCTACCCTAGGACAGGTGTCGGCCCTTTTGTGGGTTTAGGTTTACCTACTCTTAGGTAATTACCGGATTGCCCCTGGGCCGATGCTGGATTTGTGGTAGGCCCTCCTGAGGCCACGTGTCGACAGCTAATTAGTTGTTGTTTTTCATACCCCATCAGTTGCCCCCCAGTTCTCCAAGTCATTGTAGTGATTTGGGGAAGTGTGATGAGTTACATTCCTCGACGGTAGAACGAGCCGGTGTTTGGGACGGCTCAGTGAAATGAAATAAGAGATCCGGCTGGGGCTGACCAGGAATCGAGGTGTAAAATATGTCCGGCCAAGCCGTCTATCCGGCCTGGGGCGGCCAGAAGTTGAACTGTAAAATCTGTCCGGCCTGGGACGGGCAGAAATGAGGTGCAAAATCTGTCCGGCCAAGCAGTCTGTTCGGCTTGGGCCGGACTGATTCTAGTCGTTTTGCGAACGCGCCATATTCTGTCCGGCCTGGGACGTGCAGGAGTTGAAATGTAAAATCTGTCCGGTCAAGCCGTTTGTCCGGCCTTAGACGGTCAGAAGTTGAATTGTAAAATCTGTCCGGCCAAGCCGTCTGTCCGGCTTGGGCCGGACTGATTCTTGTCGTTTTGCGGACGCACCATATTCTGTCCGGCCAAGTCGTCTATCCGGCTTGGGACGGGCAGGAGTTTTAATGTAAAATCTGTCCGGTCAAGCCGTCTGTCCGGCCTGAGACGGTCAGAAGTTGAAGTGTAAAATCTGTCCGGCCAAGCCGTCTGTCCGGCCTAAGACGAACTGATTTTTGTCGTCTAGCGGACGCGACATATTCTGTCCGGCTTGGTTCCGGACTGATTTTTGTCGTTTAGCGGACGCGTCATATTCTATCCGGCTTCGACCAGACAGATTTTTGTCGTTTAGCGAACGCGTCATATCCTGTCCGGCTTGGGCCGGACTGATTTTTGTTGTTTTGCGGACGCGCCATATCATGTCCGGCTTAGGCCGGACTGATTTTTGTCGTTTTGCGGACGCGCCATATCCTGTCCGGCTTGGGCCGGACTGATTTTTGTCGTTTTGCGGACGCGCCATACTCTGTCCGGCTTGGGCCGGACTGATTTTTGTCGTTTAGCAGACGCGTCATATTCATTCCGGCTTGGGCCGGACTGATTTTTGTTGTTTTACCGACGCGCCATATCCTGTCCGGCTTGGGCCGAGCAGATTTTCTAGACGGGCACAATCGTTTTTAAAAGTTATCTCGTACACGAGCACTTTATGGACGTCCCTTAGCCCTTTTGGAGATACGCGCGCATTTACTCACGCTCTTGCCTAAACGCGCGTATTTATTCACGCCCTTGCCTCGAGGTGTGTGTCCGTCATTAATGAAAGACACGTGGCATTATCTGGTTCGCGAATGCCACCCATCTCAAGCCTAGAGGCTATAAGAAGAGGTTTTCACCCTTCATTTTCTCACTTTTAACTTTTTATTCTCACCTTTCTGCTTTTTGCTCTGCCTGCTCGGCTCGGGTAGCTCATGGTTGTGACCATCCGTGGATTAAGAGCTCTCTGTTCGGACCGGTAATCTTCTTGAGCGCGTCTTTTACTCGTTTCTTTTCCTGCGTTCTTCATGTCCCGTAGTACCTCTAACTCTGAGTCCGGTTCGAAGTCCGATTCAGGGAAGTCCTCTTCTAGTAGCTCAGGGTCTAGTTCGTCGGGGAGGACCCAAAATAATCCGCCCAGGACTCCCGGCCCCTATATGGTGGGTCCCGATGTTAGTATAGAAGTCGTAGATAGTGAGGACGAGGTGATTTTGGATCTGAACACCACCCCGCCCCCAACGGATAGTTACTTTCGAGCAGAGGCGAGCGTTGGTAGCGACCCCGCTGAGGCGTCCACAACATTCCTCCCGGGCCGGGCCATTGAGGTCGTAGCTAGGGCCCGGATGGACGCCAATCCCCAATACAACGTTCAGGCTCTTTACGAGGAGAATATCCTTAATGAGTCCTGGCTGTGGGACATTCGGGATAGGTACTGTATTCCCCAAAGGTTTGGGCTGAGGGCCGCGATAGAGGGAGATAGGGCTTGCAACGACAGCTCCGACGTCTATATATACGACGAGTCATTAAGAGCCGGGCTCAGGTTCCCTCTGCACCCATTCTTCGTCGCGGTCCTTCAATATTACGGGTTGGCTCCAGCTCAGATCGCGCCGAACTCATGGAGGACGCTGATCGGGTTTATATACCTTGTCCAGGGCCGGCTTCAAAGAAGTTTGTCTGTGCCGTTGTTACGCATGTGTGCGCACTTGAAGAGGCATAAGGACGGGGGTTGGATTTACATTAGCCAGCACCCTGAGGTGAAAATAATCACTGTCATTCCATCCTCCATACATCTATGGAAGAAAGGTTCTTCTATGTCGAGGACAGAGAGCCTACTGAGCCCTGACCTGTTCCTCTAAACTGGGACACCCCAGACACACTCGCGCTGAGCCGCAAGTCGCTCCTTGAGGGCGAGGATATGGGAACGTTCACCCTAGTCTGTGAGGAGTTGCACCTGGAGGGCCTCATTCATTGTGCGGAATTCTCTGGGCAAGAGGTTCTGGTCGGGCTTGGCATTAGTACTGCGACCTCGGCACGTTTGTGGCTAGTCTTGCTTTTAAAGTCTTTTTTCTCCTTTTTGCTCCTGACCGGTTTTTGTTTGTCCGTGTTGACTTTCAGAGATGCAGACGCAATCCAAGTTGGAGAAGGTGAGGCAAGGAGACTTTGTCAGGGCCCAGGGCCGGCAGGGCCAAAAAAGGAAAGTCCCAGAGATCTCGAGTCCTGCCCCGACCCAGGACGCGCTGCCCTCCAGGGGCAAGCCCTCAGTGAAGCTGGTCGGTGCTTACGGCCGAGGAGCGGGGTCTTCCAAGTCGGGGGAAGCATCCATCGGAGTCCGCCCCGCCCAGGCGAAGTCTGGGGATAATGTTTTTTGGCCCAATTGGGCCGTCCAGAAGAGCGACACCGGCCTGGGTGAGAGCCAGGTAGCCATGAAGATCGTCACCAAGGGTCTCCCGAATCAGGACAAGCTCCAGGTTCTAAACGAACCTCCAGCTGCGGTAGACAAGGCCATCTTCTCTTCACTCTATCAGGTATATATATATATATATATGTATATTTTTTTTTACGCTCGGTAATCATTTATTTGCGCTCGCCTACAGATCAGACTGTATTATAGTGACTTTCGAGAGAAGAGCCGGAAGTTTGCTGAGGCAATCACTAAATCCGAGGAGAAGAACGGCCAACTGATGCAGGAGGCAACCGAGCTCCATAGGTCCATCAGTGAGAGGGACGTGGAGATACAGCGGCTCAAAGCCGATATGGCCGCCCAGAAGCAGAAGGCCGCTGAAGCCCTTAATGCACAGAGGGAAAGAGCCCGGGAGAGGCAGACAGCGGCCGTCGAGGAGGCCGTGCAGAAGAAAGAGGACGAACTTATTAGTTTGTCCACTGAATCCTATAAGCTGGGATTCATGGATTGCCTTGAGCAGGTCAAGGGATCCAACTCGGCTGTCGTCTTGACGGGCCTTGTCCTTCCTGATCCGCCGGTGGTCGGCGACGACGAGCAGGGCACCACAACAGCAGCAGAGGTCCAGGGGGCACATCCCTCACGGGATGGCGATCACTAGGTGTCTTGAGCTCCCCATTTTTCCCTCTTGGGCACGGCTTCCTGATACTTTTTGTAATGGCCCTTCGAGGCCCTACTTTCTATAATGGCCCTACTTTTTCATGAATAGAAGTTACATTTTGCTATCCACTGTCCACTGTCCACTTATGTCTGCCTCTGGCTAATACTGCTTGACTCAAACACTGTGGGTCAAAAATACTCCGGGCAGACATTCATGCTTTAATTGACCCGGGTCTTTGTAGAGGCGAACCGGGGTGAACTAAGCAGCTATTACCCAAGTTTTAGGGAACTGGGTTTCCGGGTAGATTTGTTTTTTTTTTTTTTTTGTCCGGGCCCGTTCCTGACCAGGAGTGCGCTCCCGGTCTTTATGGAGACGAGCCGAGGCGAAGCAAGCAGCGAGTACCCAAGTTTTAGTGAATTGGGTTTCCAAGTAGGTTTGGTTTTTTCTGTCCGGGCCCGTTCCTGACCAGGAGTGCGCTTCTGGTCTTTGTGGAGACAAGCCGAGGCGAACCAAGCAGCGAGTACCCAAGTTTTAGTGAACTGGGTTTCCAAGTAGGTTTGGTTTTTTCTGTCCGGGCCCGTTCCTGACCAGGAGTGCGCTCCCGGTCTTTATGAAGACGAGCAGAGGCGAACCAAGTAGCGAGTACCCAAGTTTTAGTGAACTGGGTTTCCAAGTAGGTTTGGTTTTTTTTGTCCGGGCCCGTGCCTGACCAGGAGTGCGCTCCCGGTCTTTGTGAAGACGAGCCGAGGCGAACCAAGCAGCGAGTACCCAAGTTTTAGTGAACCGGGTTTCTGAAATGGTTTGCTCGAAGATTTACAAACAAACAGTATCCTCTTTATCATTCATATTCGAGCGCTTACAACGGCATTCGCTTTTGCACCAAGTGGTTGATAGTATTTTCGGAGGTTCTTTGAATTCCAGGCATGGGTTAGTAGGTGCTCCCCAAGCGTTTCCAGCTTATAACCCCCCGAGCGAATCACCTCTTTCACTCGGTACGGCTCCTCAAAGGTCGAGGAGAGTTTTCCGACCTTCTTCGGTTGGGAGATAGCAGCTTTCCTTATGACTAGAACCCCTGCTCGGAATTCTCTAGGGCGTATCTTCCAATCATGATAGTTGGACACTTTCTGTCTGTAGGCCGCGACCCTGATTCGGGACTCTTCCCGGGCTTCTTCCAGCAAGTCGAGATTTGCACGGAGCCCATCTCCATTGAGCTGTTCATTGAAGTTGGTGACTCTGGGAGAGGGGCGCCCACATCGACGGGTATTACGGCCTCCGTCCCAAAGGACAAGTTGAATGGTGATTCCTCCGTCGATGTGCGCGGGGTGGTACGATACGCCCATAGGACATGATAAAGCTCGTCTGCCCACCGGCCTGCCTTTTCGTCCAGCCTTTTTTTGATCCCCTGAAGTAGGATTCTGTTTGTTACTTCGGTCTGCCCATTCGTCAGAGGGTGCGCCACTGAAGTAAATATCTGCTCGATCTTCAAGTCAGAGCAGAATCTTCGAAAGTTTCGGCAGTCGATCTGTCTGCTGTTGTCCGTTATTAAGATGCGGGGTATCCCGAATCTGCACACGAAGACTTCCACAAGAAGGTCTGCACATTTTGTTCTGTGATCTGACCCAGAGGCTCGGCCTCCACCCACTTGGTAAAATAGTCAATGGCCACCACAACGAACTCGCATCTTTCGGAGGCTGGTGGAAAGGGGCCCAAGATGTCTATCCCCCATACTGCGAAAGGGAGTGGGCTGATGATCGGGGCCATCGATACAGCAGGTTGGTGGATGGTGGGAGAGAACTTTTGGCCTCTCTTGCACTTTTTGACCAAGTTCAAAGCGTCTTGCCTTAAGGTTGGCCAGTACAGGCCTCTCAGCAGTACTTTGATTGCCAGGGCCTTGCCCCTTAGGTGTTCTCCACAAATTCCTTCGTGCGTCTCTTGTAGGGCGTATGCGGCGTTGCCTGGCCGGAGGCACTTTAGGTATGGGAGGGTGTACAACCTTTTGTACAGACTCTCACCATCGAGGGAAAATCGGGCTGCTCTCTGTACCACTTTGCGGGCTTCCTTCTTCACTTCGGGAAGCTTCCCGCTACGTAGGTACTCAATGATTTTGTCCATCCAGCACAGCTCGCGCTCGACCTGCATTACCTCAACGGCCTAATTTTCGATACTAGATTTCTGCAGAAATTCCATACATATACTTCCGAGAGTGGTGTAACCGGATGCTGCTAGCTTAGATAGCACATCCGCCTTTGCATTTTCCGTTCTAGGGATCCTAATGACCTCGAAGTCTTTGAACTTACTGGCCAACTGGCGGACCTTGGAGAGATATTTAATCATGTGCTCGTCGCGGGCTTCATAGACTCCTTGGATCTGGTTCGCAACCAGCTGGGAGTTGCAGTACGCCTTGAGTCTTTGGGCGCGCTGGTCTGGACTGCTAGGTTCATTCTGGCGAGGAGGGCCTCATATTCTGCCTCATTGTTGGACGCACAGAATCCGAACCTTAGGGCATAATCCAGAGCGAAATTATCAGGCCCGGTGAGAATCAAACTGGCTCCACAGCCGCCCTTGTTCGAAGATCCGTCCACATACACTTCCCAGAGTGGTTCGATGGTCGATGGATCCTGTTCTGCCGGTACGGGGACAATTTCTGTTCTTACTGGTTCAGTCTCGGCTTCTGTTCGTTCCCCAGTTGTAGTTACCTTCTTCACAACCGGGGTTTGGACAGTTTCAGATTTGGTGCTCTGCTGGGGGATGGTGCATTCAGCCACGAAGTCTGCCAGCACTTGAGCTTTTATTGCTGGCCTAGGCAGGTACTGGATATCAAATTCGCTCAGATCCACAGCCCATTTTACAAGACGCCCCGAGGTGTCCGGTTTGTGGAGAACTTGCCTGAGCGGCTGATCGGTCAGGACCTTTATTGTGTGGGCTTGAAAATATGGCCTGAGTTTTCTGGCCGCCATGATCAGGGCGTATGCCAGTTTCTCAACCCGCTGCTACCTGATCTCAGCATCACGTAGGGCCTTGCTGACGTAGTAGATCGGTTTCTGCTGCTTGCGCTACTCTCGAATTAGCACTGCTGCCAGTGCCATGGGGCCTACGGACAGGTACAGAAGCAGCTCCTCTCCCGGTTCTAGCTTTGTCAACAGCGGTGGGGAGGACAAGTACTGCTTCAATTTCTCGAATGCGGCTTTGCACTCCTCTGTCCAGGGTGCTGTCTTGATTCCTTTGACGGCGTTGAAGAAGGGCAGACATCTCTCGGCGGACTTTGAGATGAAGCGCCCCAGTGCGGCCACCATCCCGGTTAGCCGCTGTACTTCTCTAATGGTCTTTGGTGGAGTGAGCTCCACCATGGCTTTGATCTTTTCTGGATTGGCTTCTATTCCTCTCCGGCTTACCATGAATTCCAAAAAATTTCCCGCGCTGACACCGAAAGTGCATTTGGTGGGGTTGAGCTTCATGCTATGCTCCCTTAGGACTTGGAATGTCTCTTTCAGGTCAGAGACATGATCTTGTGCACTTTGGCTTTTGACCAACATGTCATCCACATAGACTTCCATGTTGCGGCCAATTTGTTTCTTGAAGAGCTTGTTGACGAGCCTTTGATAGGTGGCCCCGCCATTCTTTAAGCCGAAAGGCATGACGCGGTAACAGTATGTTCCCTGATCTGTTATGAAGGAGGTCTTTGGTATATCTGATTCATACATTCTGATTTGATTGTATCCGGAGAAGGCATCCATGAAGCTCAGCAGTTCGTGACCTGCAGTGGCGTCTATCAGCTGATCAATTTTCGGGAGTGAATAACTGTCCTTGGGACAAGCTTTGTTCAGATCGGTGAAATCGACGGAGGTCATCCACTTCCCATTGGCTTTCTTTACCAGTACCACGTTCGCCAGCCAATCCGAATATTGGATTTCTTGAATGAAGTCAGCCCTCAAGAGCCTCTCTACCTCTTCCCTTATCGCCTGCCGCCTTTCGAAGGCAAAATGTCTCTGCTTTTGTTTCACAGGCCTACATGTGGGGTCAACACCAAGTCTGTGCGTGCTGACCTCCGAGTTTATGCCGGGCATGTCTGCGGGAGCCCATGCGAAGACATCTGCGTTGTCTTGGAGAAACCGGGTGAGGTTCTACAGGGTGCTACTGTCCAGAGAGGAGCCGATTTGTATGACCTTCTCACCATTGTTATCGAACAGGGGAATGGAGATGAGGTCTTCAGCGGATTCATTCATTCGGGCTTCATCTCCTAGATCAAGTAGCTCAATTGGCAGCGATTCCGATGCATTTTTGCCTTTGAGTGCCATGGCATAGCACTCTCTGGACTGTGATTGATCTCCTCTGACCTCACCCACGCCGTTTGGTGTTATAAACTTCATCTTCTGGTGATATGCTGAGGCAACGGCGCGGATGAGGTTCTGGTCGGGTCGTCCCAAGATAGTGTTGTAGACCGAGGTGGCCGTCACTACCAAGAAGTTAACCATCGCGAAGGCTTGATAGGGCGGCTCCCCGACAAGGTCTGGGAGTTCAATCTGCCCTTCTACTTTCATGATTTCTCCCGAGAAACCGAACAGGTCGGAGTTCGCTGGCCTCAACCGGTCGTCTCCTATCATCATTTGCTTAAAAGCATGACAGTATAGGATATCGGCTGAACTTCCGTTGTTGACAAGGATTTTCTTCAGCTCCCAGTTTGCGACGAGCATTGTTATGACTAGTGCGTCATCGTGAGGTAGTATCAAGTTGTCGAGATCTGCATCTGAAAAGGCGATTTCGTTCTCCGTCTTCATCTTTTTGCCGCACGTGTGCACTGATGGCGCCTGAATCCGGGTCTGCGATCGCGCGGTCGGTAGAGGGCCTCCGCGGGGTCTGCAATCACAAACAAAGGGGGTCAGGGGGTCCGGCGTGGGTCCCGGACGACCACTTCGACACCCAAGTCAGATCCTTTGACCAATCAATATAAAGGACAGCGAGAAGAGGAAGAGGTTTGATCAGGGTTACTAGGACCAAAACGCGGGTTCTTTTCTGGGTGGGTGAATGAGTGGGTCGGAGGGGACTTGCAGGGAGAGTAGGATTGAGTTCCTAGTCTCCTCTGTTGTTGCCTTGCCTCTTTTTTCGATTGTTTTGCGGGAGCTAAGAATGGGAGAAGTCTTTTCAAAAATGTCGTTCCCCCTCTTCTTCCTTTCCCTCCCTTTTAAAGGGAGGTGCGCGGGCCTTTTCATCATTATGGAGAGAAAACCTTCCTTTGCGGGATTGGGTCGTCCCCCTGCTCTGCCGGCGCGCATGGCTTTGCCGGATATTTCCTTCCATAACTTGTGATGATGAGGCCTGGGCGGTGAGAGGGCGACACGTGTCATGATTGTGTGGTCTTTGCCGTTTTCCAACGCCTTTCTTCATGATGGTTAGGCTCTACTTGTGCATGGACGACACGTGGCGATATCTGAGAGCGACGCCGTATTTGTGTCCCATCATGCACGGCATTGACTCGGCGTGCGTAGGCTTTTCGAGCGGCGGATGATGTGACCCCAGCGGCCGGTCCGCCCATAATCGTGTTGATAACCCCCTTTGGCTGGGATCGGCGCGCCTCTCGTCGTAGACTGGATGGCGGGGGAGATTGATCCCGCGCAGGGGCAGCTGTGACCGTCGAGGGCTCTGGCCCTAAGGACTCTTCTCCCTGCACTCTCTTCTGTGGCCGTCATCTTTGACATACTTTTTCAAGTATCCCCGACCAATCAACAGCTCGATTTCTTCCTTGAGCTTCCAGCACTCGTCTGTGTCGTGCCCGTGGTCCCTGTGGAACCGACAATACTTCGACTTGTCTCTCTTATTTTCCTTGGAGATCATTCTAGTCAGCCACCTTATGAATTCTTCTCCTCTGATTGTAGCCAGTATGTGTCTCCAGGAGGTGTTGAGAGGGGTAAAGTTTTCTTCCCTCCTCTGGGGGGACCTCTCTCTTCTGGGGGCCTTATCATCCCTACGCTGCTTGGTAGGGTTCTTTTCTTTGAAGGTTCTCCTCCGGTTTGAGTCTAAGGCCGCTAGAGTCTCCTCCACGGCTATATATTCCTCGGCCTCTGCCATCAAATCCGCCAGTGAGTGCGGGTTCTGGCGAGCAACTGATCGGCGGAAATCGTTGGATTTGGCGCCTGCGAGGAGCGCATTCATGGCGGCTTATGGATCCAAATTCGGCACTTGAAGAGCCTCTCTGTTGAAACGGCTGACGAATGTTTTCAGAGGTACATTATCCTCCTGTCGTAAGGCCATCAAGGATGTTGTTGTTTTCCTTGGCCTCCGGTTGCTCATAAAATGGCGGACCAAGTCGCAGCAGGCCAGCCCTGATCTTTTGCCAGCTCTTCTATACGGTGATCTATTTCTTCTATCCTCCGTAACATTGGGTCAGCCTTTCGGTTTGCTCGGTCCAACGACTTGTTTTTCTCCACCAATGGGCTCGCAACGAAGCCGGACTGACTTTCCGGACTCATTCGATGAGGCCGGGATTTTTCCTACGGTGCGCAGTCTTCCTGAGCTCGGTGCTTTCGTGCGGAGCGGGACCGTGACCTCCAACGGTAATGAGGCTCTGTATGGGCATGCCTGGTTCTGGAGTGATGGACTCGCCTTGTGGAGTGGTGGGTCCGGTCTCCACTGGGGCGCGCTGGCTCTCCCCTGTGGGCATTCGACCTTTCCTGTATAGGTCGTGGAGCTTCTGGAGGATGTTGGGGAGGCGCTTGGATCAGGTGTTGGTATTAATCGACAAGAGCCGTCATCTGTTGAAAGAGAGCTTGAACTTGATCCGGAGTGGGCGTGGGATTGAGGTGTTCCGAATGAGCTGGGCTCTGCTCTGCTGTAGCAGAGGGAGCCACCACATGCGAGACGATTCGCTCGCTCCGGGCCCTGCGAGGTATTACAGCTCGGGTAGTTCGTGCAGTTGGTACCCGAGCACTCTTCCGCCCTGCCATTTTGTATAGGGGATTCAAACAGCTTTTAGTTCGGGGTCTCACGGATGGCGCCAATCTGTTAGGCCTAAAATCGGTAACAGATACGACAGTGACGTAAGAGCTGGGCTGGAGGACCCGAGGAGCTGAAGTGAAGAGCTGAGCCCTGCACAAGAGCGCACGAGGTCAGGAGACCAACCCGGAGTCGTTGCTCCGGACGGGCCCTTCGACACTTAAGTCAGTACGAACAGGAGTGCAAAGCCAAAAGTTTAAGAATGGTAGCTTAGAATTCATTACCTCTCGCTTTGAGCCTTGAAAGGCCTTTTATAGAGGGAGACCTAGGGTAGTTGGATTACCTACCCCAGGACAGGTGTCGGCCCTTTTGTGGGTTTAGGTTTACCTACTCTTAGGTAATTACCGGATTGGCCCTGGGCCGATGCTGGATTTGTGGTGGGCCCTCCTGGGGCCACGTGTCGACAGCTAATTAGTTGTTGTTTTTCATACCCCATCAGACAGCATGGATCATCCTATGGTGCCGGCCATACAGTACTTTTAATAAAGTGAGGAGTGCCCTCATCAAAATACAGTAGTGCTGATAACATCTCCCTAATGACAAACCTCTCTTTAACTTAAAACTTCTTCATTTAGTTGACAAATGCTGTTTGAATCTCCTAAAACAGGTAGTAGAGTCTAATAAAGTGAAGAGTGCCGTTACAAAATAAGATGTGCGGATGGTTCTTCCCATGTTTAACAATTCACAGACACAGAAGGATCCCAGGACTTTGGTTTTGTGCCCACCTTGTAGACCAGCCGTTAGAGTTGGTGTTATTTAATCATTTATACTTGAACCTCGAGGATCCTGTTAGCACTTCTCTTTTAGAAATTCTAAGTGCCTTTATGAATCAACTAGAAAGTGTAAAATAGAGAGTGGTGTGCTATTACCAAATGAGAGGGTATAGTTAATTAGGCCAGAACATGTTCAAAACACATCTGCTTTACATGGATAAGAGTGTTTATGGTGCATCTCCAAACCTCGTGTACCCGGCTAGCATTCCTCTTCTATTTGTATAGCAAAGTTCCTTAAAAGGATCTTCATACTTTTAGTTCGTTTAATTTGCAGATTTTTTTGGTGCACTTAGAGCTAGGGTTTACGATGATGAAGTGAGGAAATGGATTTCAGAAGTAGGAGTGGGGAGTATTGGGAAGAATCTGGTGAACTCTAAGGAGGGCCCACCTACAGTTGATAAACCAACAATGACCCTGGAGAAACTGCTTGAGTATGGAAACAAGTTAG
The DNA here is from genome assembly GCF_043159265.1 of Tasmannia lanceolata. NCBI lineage: Eukaryota > Viridiplantae > Streptophyta > Magnoliopsida > Canellales > Winteraceae > Tasmannia > Tasmannia lanceolata. Next base: position 25,025,118 of record NW_027518684.1, on the reverse strand, counting down.
TTCAAGAGCAAGAAAATGTAAAGAGGGTTCGGTTAGCAGACAAGTACTTGAACGAGGCAGCCCTCGGTGATGCAAATCAAGATGCCATGAGCACTGGAAATTTTTATGGTAATCTTTACTTTCAATTTAAGTTTATTTTGTCCTTATTAGTTCCATAGAGACCCTAATTTTATATTTTCAAAAAAAGAAAAGAAAAGAAAAAGAAACCCTAATTTTATATGAATCATTGTTTAAGAGCTCCTTTAGTCAATCATTGACTTGCCTAAGCTGACTCGGCAAAGGCTTTACTGAGTCAATCAAGACCCCTTTGGCTTACTGAGTCAATCAGGACTCCATTGGCTCTCAGGTGTTAATATTAGGGATTATTGGATTATGGGCTTCCTCAAATGCCATCAAAATCGTTCATTATTTACATATAAAACTATTTTAATTTAAGCTTTTTTTTATAGGGTGGCCACACGGACATGTACTTTTCAGAAAATGTAGTGGAACCCAATTCATAGGACGATCCTAACCCTTCATTTGCTGGACCATAACGTAATTATGCTGTACCCCAAAACTCATCGCCATATGATGATCATTACCCTTTGATCTATAGAGACTTATATGATATGCAGTCTCTACATGGATCAGAGGGTTAGGATCATCCTATGGAGATGGTTTTACGGCCACCGCCTATTTACATTGCGGACCAACACATATACAGTTTGGATCATCCTATGAAGTGGACGTACCCCACTATTTTTTATTTTATTTTTTAAAATTTTGTGCTTGTTCCTGCAGACACTATAGAAAATCTCTTTAAGTTGATAGATAAAGGTATCTAACAAAGACCTCAATAGCTTATCTGAGCTAGCGAGTATAAATAGGGTAGGTGTGTATGTTGTTTGGGTTATGTTAGATATTGATTCTATAGGACCTCTCATAGATAGGGTGTTCTTAAGAAGTCATCTCCACATAATCATGGTAAGCCTCGAGTTGTGGAGGTTTAAATTGGAAGCCCATAAAATGGGTCCATTTTGTGCCTACATAGATCAAATGGTTAGGCTTATCCTATGGAGATGATTTCTTAGGAACACCCTATCTATGTTAGGTTTATGGAATGTATGGGTTGGATGACTCAAACAACATGGCTTATGTGCTATTTGTAGTGGCTAGCTCAGATAGCTTATCTGAGGTCTCCTTCATATGCATCACCCCGTTAATTTAATTTTATTTGTAAATGGGAAATTAAGGCCTCTTTGGAAGCCATGAACACTACATTATGATCAGTTTTTTTTATAGGTAAGCTGGGATTGAACATCGGCCTCTAGGTTGAGTAACAAAGCCTTGACCATTGAGCTAGAGGGTCAATACCAATCTATTATAATCATTATCAACAAATAATCATATTTAACTTCAAAACCACTTGTACTACAAGCTTATTGTTAAACTATAACAGGTTAAATAATGCCTTCTCCAACAGATTAAGCTTTTGGAGTTACTGGTTGTTTCACATGGTATCAGATCCAAAGGTCTCAAGTTCAAACCTCATGGATAGCAAAAATCCACATGTGATAGTCAGTCCAAAGTAGGACCACATGTGCCACGTGTTTGCCAAGTGGGCCAAACGTGTAGGGGAGTGTTAGTATAACAGATTAAATAACGCCTTCTCCAACAGCTTAAGCTTTTGGAGTTTCTGTCTGTTTATATCCAAATTAGTTTAGACATCAAAAGAGGACTCTCTCTCTCATTAGACTTGATTAAAGACATTATGATGGGTGGTTATATGACTTTAATGCAGGTCAAGCTGCCCAGCAACTAGAGTTTCCTATTCCTGAAGGTTGTGCAGATCCATCTGCCGAGAACTTCGATCCAACGGCACGAAGCGATGATGGCTCATGTCTATATGAGTCTTAACTATGCTGTATGTACACATCTTTTGTCCAATACAAACTTTTTTCCAACACAAATCATTTTTGTTATTTTTACTATGTAAGTATGATACGATGATGTGGATGATAACGCATAGATATAGGAGTAGATTTCATTATAACAAAGGAATGTGAATATTATTTCTTTATGACACATATTTGGCAGTTTTGGCCGCCATGAAAAAATATTCCATAGAATATTAGTGGTGCCAGTTGTGAGAGATGGATAGAGAGGAAGAGACTTGAAAGGGTGGGAGTGAGGAAAACATGAAAAGACCCTGAGAAACAAGGGGAAAAAAGGCTTAATTCAAACTTGCGAATTTCTTTTAGTTTTTCATTGATTCTTAGGGATTTCTCATGCTTTCTCTGTGCCCTCTCCAATCCTTGCTGAAAAAATATCTTGTAAGGGATGATGAACCTTTTGGTGGAGATATAGAACAAGATTGTTCCCTTCAAGGTGAGTTACTGATGTCGCTCGATGCTTCAAGGTGTGTTACTGATGTCATTTTTCTTAAGACAATACTCATCCCACCATTTTAATATAATTGACATGCGCTGTGATCCGCAAAGTTACAATGAAGCAAAGTAGACCAAATCTACTGATGTCGTATGACGAAATGCACTAACAGAAACAGACCCGAAACACCCTTGGATTTTGGCAAGTCTGTTATATACTAGTTTCTTGTTTTGGCAAAAAATAGATAACCAGAGAAAACGGAATCGAAAACGAGTTAAAAGAGAAATTCGAAATCTATAAAGAGTGAGAAGAACTAGAATGTGATTCCCACAAAAGAATCTCAAAACCCATAACAAATGGTTAGTTTCTGGTCTATTTATAGACATTATGGTGCCTTTTTGCATTGAATGGCACCTTGCGGTGGCACCTGATTATGATGGTAGAGGGGAGCAAGAGCAGCAAGGCTTCGAAGGTGAGAAAGGATTGAGTTAAAAGAGAAAAGTAGCTTATATTCCTCTTGAGGGTAAACATATAATCTAGAAGGACAATATGGTCAAAATAGGAAAATAATATTATAAAACGTATTAATACATATATTAAACTCGTTTTAAACATTTTTCACAATCAAACACATGTTTTGCATCCAAAAATTTTAAATGGCGTTTTAAACTTCACCTCTTCAAATTGTGTTTTTAGGAAAACGCCGCTATCATTGGCCCGGTCCCATTGGCTGAAAATTACAGAATCTGAGGCCGGTTGAGGAAGAGAACCATCTATAAAGCCAATTTATTTTTGGGCCTCGATCAAGGTCATCCATATAGCACACAACTACTTGTAACAATTGTTGCTAGTAAGAACTTTAGCGACAACCACAGGACCGGGGTTGTCCAAATGATGGATATAATGTGGTGAAAGAGAGTAAGCATCTGCGGAGTTTCCAAAAAGTGCATTGGAAATCCCTGTTTCTGAAGGTAATGGAATTGAGGATTCATAAGAAGAATTTGATAGTGGAATAGTGGAGTCTGTGATGATGGTAGAAAAGAGAAAGCAGCGAAAAAAAAATAAGTGAATAAGAATTTGAGAGTAAAAATAAGTAAAGCAGCAACAAATGATGATTGAGACGAGATTCGGCATTTTTGAACCACGAAACGCTTGGTTTCCATTTGGGCACCATGCAGCATGCCTATTTGTTAAGTTAATAAAAATTTCTTTTCAACACCATGTCCGAACAAAAATAAAATAAAGTGGGAATAAGTTCAAAAGGATCAATGGATTCATGGTTAAATGCCTCAATGAAGCATTTTATGCAAATTTGGACTGAAAGAGGGAACAAATGGTATAGTTCATTTGTTGGCAGGAACCAGATTTGAACTAGTGAGATGAGGATTTTCAGTCCTCTGCTCTATCAGCTGAGCTATCCCGACCATTTCCGATGCATCATCCTAGTAGAGGGCCTGGGTCTATGCATGGGAACAAATCCATCTTCGAAGCATTTTTTCTTTCCAATATTTTTCTATTGGAGCTTCCCTCATTCCTTTTATCGAGCATAATGACGTGGATCGAGCTTTAATGAGTTCGAATATGCAACGTCAAGCGGTTCTGCTTTCTCTGTCCGAGAAGTGCATTGTTGGAACTGGGTTGGAATGCCAAGCGGTTCTAGATTTGGGGGATTCAGCTACAAAATATTTAGAGCAAAAATCGAATTGATCTTTTTTCATTGCTGTGGTACAATATTTATACAATTATGAAGGCGAGGCAAATACAAATTTACAGACACCAATAATCCCTTGATTGAAGGAATAATTACAGATTTTTTATAATTCCTTGATTGCAACAGACAACAACCATCCCTTGACTGAAGGGAGAATTACACGTCTTGATTATAGGATAATTAGAGCCCGTAGTAACAGGGTTAACTAACATTTATGGACTGATAAATAGAGCCCTTGATTGCAAGGTAAGTATAGCCCTTAATCACACCCTAACATACGTATTCTTAAGAGGAAAAATCAACATAAAATTTGTTTTACAATCAACCCTGGCAAATCTTTCCTACGAATTTTTTTTGTTTCTACAATTTAGTTGAAAATGGTAAAAACCAGGGATATCTCTATAAATTACGGGAAATGATTACAGTGCAACCATATTTTGATAATTGCAGTAATCCATCTTGTCTTTTTTATATAAAGAGCTGTCGAGGGTTATTACAGTTCCCAAAATGCTCTTACAAACCAATTAAAAAGGGAAAGATAAGCCGTGTTTCTGCAATTATTAAAGCACGGGTGTGCTGATATCATTTCCCTAAGGTCTTACTTGGATTGCAAGAATTTTCTAGAAAAGTTTGGAAAAGAAACATAAAAGTTCCTACTCTTTTACACACACACACACACACAAAAAAGAAAAAAAAAACTAGAAACAACCCCATTCAATTTCTAATTTAGAGGGACCTTCGATTTATAATTTGTTGGAAATTTTAAAGAGTTGAATAGTCAAAAGCTACTTTTTTCTTTTATGTTCCAAATTTGGAGAGAAGATTCAAAATTGAAAGTTCCCTCTTGTTTTCAAAAGCAAGTGTCTTATGTGTTTATGGGGATTTGAACCCAAGACCTTTGGGTGTGTGTGTCGAGTGGGCTCTCAACTACAATGCAAAACATTTAGTCCCACATCGGTTAGGGGGAGAAAAACTCTCATCCATATTAGAGGTGGTGTTGGAGGAGAGGGTTGAGCCTTTCAAGGGGCATTGGAATTTGTTGGGAGACTTCTTTTTGTATGAACACAAGTTAATGTAAAAACACACATGCGCGCCTCACCTCGCCTCGCCAGGCCATGGTCCGACGTTTGGGTTTGGGTAAAAATAAAATAGCTATTTAGAGTAAAAACATTTTGATTTTCCCATTAATTTTTCCAAAAACATTTTGGGAGAGAAACATTAATTATCATCCAAAACTCATATTTCTCTCTATAAAAGAGAGATGTGGCAGCGCTGTTTGGTGGAGATTTTTTGCACTGGTTTTAACAAAGAAAACAGGTTCTATTATGCTACAATTTTGCAAATTGAAATCCATATTTGTCTCGTTCCTTCCTCCTCCTTTCGTTCCGTGTAAGCATAGTTCTAAGGTGGTTCTAGGCGGACCAGTCAACGAGTGCACGTGGATTGGAGCCAATTAAGCTGTTTTATCTTGAAGCGTCGAATCGCTGATCCGATTGCACCGTAGGGGGCGGATACGATTCCTATGGAGAGTAACCATGTGGCACGACTCAGCCTTCTTCCTCAATCTTCAAGAATTTGAATTTTCAAAGAGGGTTTTTTAGTCAAAGAAAAAAGTGCAATATGCTTTTTCCAAAGTTTTATTTCAATTCTAGATTTTCAACAGGAAATGAATTTTGGGTCCGAGTTGCACAAACTTAGGACAAGTAACCAACTTGGATTCAAGTAACATGTTTTGAGTCCAAGTAACCAAGTTGGGTCCGACCTTCTTATTTTTGGGTTCGATTAAGTTATAGATTATTCCCTATTAACAATTTTATAACTTCGAGATTTATAATATTCTGATCATCTAATTTTCCAACAATCTTAAGAATCGTAGTAATCAGATTCTACTTTTTCCAACATAATCATATCCCACTAAATTAACCATAATCATATCAATTCCCCTTAAACGGTTGAAAGAATTTTTTTATTGAGAACAAATATTCATAAGAAATATTTTCCTTGCAATCCAAACTGGGACTAAATGAAAAGTCCCTGTAAATGAAAATTGAACTTCATTGTTTCAAGTTATTTTTTCATGTGTAATCAACAATGGAAAGACCTAAAATTGGGGAAAAGTTTTTCTCTTACTAAATTTACCAGAAAATTGCTCCAATCACACAGGTCAGAAAATATTCATATTTTACTTGAAATTCTTCCAATGTTTTTAGAGTCCAAAGAGCAAATAGTAAATTGATGCCACATTGGGATTTTATGTAATTATAAAATCCACTCCAAACATAAGAGTTGGCACACGAAATACATGTCATGAAGCTGGCTGATGTGGACATATGATGCCACTTCAGCATCGGTGGGTACATTCGCATTCTGTGGTGGATGGAAGACATTTGGCATCGATAATTGTGTCTACACCAAATAATAGTGCACACTTTAAGATGCATATTGCTTCGTTGCAGGTACTGAGATTGATGCTGATGGTGCAGCGACGTGGCTCATCCGATTTGCTGCCACCTGTCAATACAAAACAAGCACTAATTAAAATCACCCACAACACATTTTTCTCATTTGGCAAGCATAGATAGATGGATGAACCCATTTGGGTGAAAGTGGGGTCCCCTATTTCATGCTACAGTGTAGAACTTGATGAAGATTCATCTATGGATAGCAGTGGTTGTACTTCGGATCCCATCCGCCTAGACATGGTCACGATCCGATCTGATCCGATCCAGTTCAGATTGCTTTTTGGATCATACCTTTTGAGTCTAAATTCCATGTTCCAGTTTAAATTGGACCGTCCATCGGTGAGTCCGGGGTCCTACTTAGGGTTTACGATTAGAAGAGGAAAGAGGGAAGAAACTTGTAGAGTTAGAGGAGAGTAGTCATCAAAATGAAATATATGAAACTGAAATATCACTTGTAGTTTTGAGTAGGATTTTTCATGTTACAAAAATACCCCTCATGAATAAATGTAAATGAATTAAAAAATAAGGGTATTTTTGTACATTGGCACCCTTCATTCTATCCAAGACACTCCATCGGATTTTGTGGCTACATCTGGGTTTTGATCGGAAACAAAATTGGACCTGAAGATATGGATCCAATCTATATTGTTCGGATCCAGTAGTTAGGCCCAAATCATGTCTGCTAAGGTTCCGATACTTCGGATCCATGGGATCCTCTGGGTTTCATTTACACCCCTAGCTTCATCGCCGATGAGATGTGCAGTCACAACTCACAACATAGAGAATAAATGTAGTGGGCCCACTTCAGGAAGAATTGAAATCAAGGGGGACCGCCAAAGCAAAGATATGATTTCGAAATGGGAAGTGAAAAATTCATGGCCTATAGCTTGATGGTAAAGGCTTTGCTTTCCAACCAAGAGGTCGGATGTTCGATCCCAACTTACCTACGAAAAAACTTAAGGTACTGGGCATGTGGGTTGTGGCTCAATGGTTGATGCTTATTTCTCAGCCTCGTGGTCGCCAACAATAAATGGTTTAGAGCATTAAAAATGGTGAACGTATCCCATAAAAAGTATATTTAAAAAAAAATCAGTTGGGCCTACTTGGTTCAAAGATCCAAACCATTTAATTTATGGGCCCCAACATAAAGAGGCGTCACCGATAAAATCATCTCCACAGGATGATCCGAACCCTCCGATCAACCTTTACAAATCGGAGAGTTAGGAGCATAATATTGAGATGATTTTGCAGGGAAGGCGTATTTACAATGGGGCTCATCAATTGAAATGCTCTGGATATTGGAATAATGTGGGCCACAATGAATTTTTTAATAAATATGCTTTCATGTATTTTTGTAAAAATAGTCGACCCACCTTGTTCAAAGATCTAAACCATTCAGTTGTTAAACCCCCAACGTAAATACGTCGTACCACAAAAATCAACTCCATTTGATGATCCTAACTCTACGAATTATAGAGGTTTCTATCTGATGTAGCTTATCTGCACATTAGAGGGTTAGATCATCCAATGGAAATGATTTTTGGTGAACAATCTAACAACATTGGGCCTCAGCAGGTTTGCATCTTCTAACAAGATAAGCTTCATTGTATTTTCCAAGATATATTCTCACCTACGAATAGACACAATATACATTAGGGCCCACCTATTAATTGCTTCCTACGTGTATACGTCACAAAACATGTATTTTTTTTAAAAAAAATTCCTTGGGGCCACTTTGTTCAAAGATCCAACTGTTTATTTGTTGGGCCTCTATGTAAATAGGCTATCCCCCAAAAATCATCTCAATCGGGTGATCCTAATCGTCCAATCTAATACAACGGATAGCATTTCTCTAGGATTTTTGGGGCACAACCTATTTACGTCAAGGCTCTATAATTAAACAGTTTGTATCTTTGAGCAAAGTGGCCCCAGTCAACAGTTTGGATCTTTGAACAAACTGCCCCAGTGTGATGATTTTTTGTGGACGTAGGATCATTGAATGGAGTTGATTTTTGTGGTACGTTTAAGTTGGAGTCTAACAACTGAATGGTTTAGATCCTTGAACAAGGTGGATCCACTCTATTTTTACAAAAAACGAGCACACATATTTATTAAAAAATTCATTATGTCCCATATTATTCCAATATCTATCTCTTTCATTTGATGAGCCCCCTTGTAAAATGGCCTTTCATGAAAAATCATCTCCATATGATGACCCTAACTATCCGATTTGTAAAGGTTGATCGGAGGGTTTGGATGCTATGGAGATGATTTTATGGGCGAGGCCCCCTTACGATGGGGCCCAAAAAATGAATGGTTTGGATCTTCCAGCCAAGTAGGCTCAAGTGATTATTTTATACTTTTTATGGGTTCACCTACTCCAATGATCTAAAAGATTTATTTTTGAGTCCACCCCTCAAAGATAGAGGAGAGAAGAGAGAGTACTTAGAAGTTACAACTGGGGCTAGGCCCCACCAAAAGTTCAGGTTGAGAGAGAGTAAGAGAGGGTGTGTGATGGTTGTAGAGAGATGATTGTACCGTCTTGGGATGAATTCAGTAATTCACCAATAAAAAAGGGGAGAGAGACAGAGAGAGATTATTGTACCGTCTTGGGATGAATTCAGTAATTCGCCAATAAAAAAGGGGTGAATTCATCCTTTTTGGGGGTGAATTTATCACTGCCCGATATGTACACACCCTTTTTTTTTGAAGAAGGCAACAGAATATATATTTATATATATGAATAAGCAGAACCGAGATGGTCCTGTCGGAACAATGAGCAAATAACCGATATGTACACACCCTTGTTTTGATAACCAACTTGCCTTTATCAAACACCAATCACAAAAGACTCTAATTAGCAAGGAGTGCCACAATAAAAGAAGGGGACTATGGATATCATTTCCAACTTATTTATAGTAAATAAAATATAAAAAGTAGATTTCCCTACAAAAATAAATAAAATAAAGATATATTTTACCGAAGGAGAATGTGCACAGAAGGCCCAACACCAGCAGAGTAGCAAAAGACATCTTCATATTGGGTTTAGAAGAGATGAGGACACCTGCATTGGTTTTTATAGGGTTGTATAGAGCTATCTTTGGTAAAGGAATTAGATTTTGTGGAATATCTTTTTAGTTATGACATTTAAAAGCATATATCTTCATGTCACTAGAAATAGAAGATCTGGCTCGAAAGTGATCTATCAAATCTCATATTTCATAGGAATTCAATTCATAAAAGCCCAATTTTTAAGAAGATTTTTTTAACCAAATATGTACATTTTTTCTCAAATTAGCAAGTAGGGATTATGTTTTAAAGAATGCCCAATATATTTGATAAGCAAAAATATCTTGAAGAAACAATGTGGTGTTTACAATAGGCCACATATTGTTTGGCAAATTCTTAAATAACCACCTCACCTAATTGGATAGGACCACTTTATGTAAATAAATTGATGTTATGTAACCCATTAATTATTTTTCTTCATTTTTCTTTTTTGCTTTCCCTTTAGGCTTCATTCACGTGCTTTCCGAAAGAAGGAAAAGAAAAGAAAGGAAAGGAACTTGATGTGACAAAATGGAAAATAAATTAAAATGGAAAACCTGTGATGTGGTCGTTGTGGAGCCTAGATCCTGGATAGGTTAGGTCCCCTTCCACACCCACGAGGTGTAGGCATGTTTGTTGGTTTGTCGGCGTTTGCTCGATTTTGATGACCGTGTTTGCTTTTTCTCGCTTTTCCGTGAATTTGGGTAGGAAACTTGAATTACACAAAAAAGGATTGACAAGAGTTGCCACCTAGGTTAGGACCTAGGATCCAAAATTGACTCTGCAAACTAAGTCTGTGTTCCCTTATTATTGGGTCAGTTGGCTGATTACGAGAACGGAAGTTGTTAGGCACTATTCTTGCCCGGTTAAAATCAGCCTATATATTTGAGAACTTTATTTACTTAGGTACTAACTAAAAAGGGTTATAAGTTTTCATTATGGTGATTTATGTAAGAGAGGTCAGTTGACCCAATATTTTATTGAGTTAGTTTAGCCATTCACACTTTATGCTCATGCGGGCCAAAAGTTTTACCGTTCACAGTTTAGACTCATGCAGGTCAGGAGTTCGACCTAAATGCCTAATTAGTAATTACATGCCTATATGCCTGGCATGGGATCTATGCTTGAGTCTGACTTGATTGTGCCTGAGAGTTGAGTGTTGGACTAAGGATTGGATATCATGGATGTTAAGTGCTTGTGAGTGCGAGTTCCCATATGACTAACGTGTTTTTTCTAGAATGGTCCTAGAACTAATGTAAGGGAGCCTAGTGTGCTAAGACTAAAGGTTTGGGGTATGGAGAGAAGGATGGGGATGAGGCTAATCTTAGGATTAGAAATCTTCAGATAAGGTGTTCGAGGATTGGGTATTCTGGGATTGGGAATCCTTAGATGGGATATTCAAGGGTAAGTATCCTTTGATAGGGTCCTAGGTTTGGGTTTTGGGATTGATTATCCTAGGTTTGGGTTCTAGGATTAGGTATCCTAGATTTGGGTTCTAGGACTGAGGTTCGGGTTCGGGGTCGGGTTCAAGGTCGGGTTCGGGTCGGGTTTGGGTTATGGCTATGTAGGTATTTGGAGTGTGGATATGGTTACCGGGTGAAGGCTTGGATGATAGGGGATAGGGATTGTTAGACCGAAAATCGGTAACAGGTACAGCAGTGACATAAGAGCTGAGCTGGATGACCCGAGGAGGTGAGTCCTGCTAGAGTGAAGTGAGGGAGCTGTGTTTTGTACAGAAGCAAACGAGGTCAGAAGACCAACCCGGGTGTTACTCCGGACAGGCCCTTCGACACTCAAGTCAGTATATGAGCAGGAGTGCAGAGCTAGTTTAAGAGTTTTGAGGGGAGGAGGTTTCTCATTACCATTGGTTTGAGCTTTGAACCCCCTTTTATAGAGGGAAACTCGGTGACGTGTCCAGGACAGGTGGCGGCCTGTGAGAGGCTAGAGTTCACCTACTCCGGGACAGGTGTCCAGGACAGGTGGCGGCCTGTGAGAGGCTAGAGTTCACCTACTCCGGGACAGGTGTCCAAGACAGGTGGCGGCCTGTGATAGGCTGGAGTTCACCTACTCCAAGACAGGTGTCCACGATAGGTGGCGGCCTGTGATAGGCTGGAGTTCACCTACTCCAGGACAGGTGGCGGCCTGTGAGAGGCTGGAGTTTACCTACTCCAAGACAGGTGAAGGCCTGCTATAGGCTGGTGTTTTTACACCCCATTAGTTGCCCCCCAGTTCCTCAAGTCATTGTGGTGGCTTGGGGAAGTGTGACAAATTGCATTCTTGAATGAGTCCGGTAGTTTGCTGGAAATGAGTCCGGAATTTTGGCAGTTCGGTCCGGAAATGAGTCCGGAATTTTGGCAGTCCGGCCTGGAAATGAGTCCGGAAATTTGGCAGTCTGGTCCGGAAATGAGTCCGGAATTTTGGCAGCCCGGCCTGGTAATGAGTCCGGAATTTTGGCAGTCCGGCCTGGAAATGAGTCTGGAATTTTGGCAGTCCGGCTTGGAAATGAGTCCGGAAATTTGGCAGTCCAGTCCGGAAGAGAGTTCGGAATTTTGGCAGTCCGGCCTGGAAATGAGTCCGAAAATTTGGCAGTCTGACCTAACCCATCAGTCCGGCTTGGGCCGGACTGATTTTGCGGAACGCGTCATATCCAGTCCGACTTGCGCCGGACTGATTTTTGTCGTTTTGCGGAACACGTTATATCCAGTCCGGCTTGGGCCGGGCTGATTTTACGAGTACGGCTTGGGCCGGACCGATGCACTAGCACTCAACGGATGCCCTTAATTCCTTGGAGATACGCGCGTCTTCACTCACGCCTTTGCCTCGATGCGTGTGTCCATCATAAATGGAAGACACGTGGCACCAGTAAAATGTCCTCAAAATGCGTGCCCCTCATTAAATGCACACCGCCTCAGGTAAAACTTATAAAACCCAGGATACGCCGCCGCCTCCTCCCAAAGCCAAAGGTACAGTGAAGTTGGTGGGCGCTCACGGCCACGGTGCGGGGTCCTCGAAGTCCGGAGGGACATCTATTGAAGTCCGTCCTCCCCCGGCGAGGTCCGGAGAAAATATTTTTCGGCCCAATTGGGCCGTTCAAAACAATGACACCGGCCTTGGTGAGAGCCGGGTAGCTAAGGAGCTCCTCAGTAAAGTTCTCCTTAGCAATGACAAACTTCAGGTTCTCAGCGAGCCTCCGGCCGCGGCTGATGAGGCCATCTTTTCGTCCGCTTATCAGGTGAGATGTCCCTCGAGTGCTTGCCTGTCTTTATTTCTTACCTCGATTTCCTGTGTTAACACTGGCTGGTCTGCAGATTTTATTGTACTATAATGACCTCCGTGAGAAGAGCCGGAAGTTTTCGGAGGCCAAAACAAAATCCGAGGAGGAGAATGGGAAACTGATACAGCAGGCAAAAGAGCTGCAGAAGTCCATCGAGAAGGCGGCCGGGGAAAACAAGCGGCTCAAGGAGGATTTTGCCGCTCAGCTGGCCGCGCAGAAGGAGAAGGCAGCAGAAACCCTTAATAATCAGAGAGAGAGAGAGAGCCGAGAGTGGCAGATGACTGCCGTTCAAGAAAAGGAGGACGAACTCCTGACTCTGTCCTGTGAGGCCTACAAGATCGGATTCTTTGACTGCCTTGGGCAGGTCAAGGAGTCAAATCTGGCCGTGGTTTTGACCGGAATGGTTCTCCCCGACCCGCCGATGATTGGTGGTGACAAGCCGGCGACCACTGCTGCACCTGTGGCCCCGGAGGCGGATCCAGTACGGGATGGCAGCCAGGGGGTGCCTTGAGTTCCCTCATTTCCTTCTCTTTTGGCGATTTCTTTTTGTAATGGCCCCTTGGAGGCCCAACTTTTTGTAACAGCCTTCTGAGGCATTATTATTGTAATGGTCCTTCGAGGCCCTACTTTATGGATGGAAAGTTAAACTTTTATTGTCCACTTTCTTCTCTACTTGTCTGTTTCTGGTTAATACTGATTGGTTCTATGCTGTGTCGATAATACTTCAGACAAGTATTTCGAGTTCAGGTTGAACCTGGTCCTGGCGGGGGTAAACCATAGTGTTCTAACCATCGAGTACCCTAGCCTTAGCGACTAGGTTTCCTAGTGGCGAGTGTCTAAGCTCTAATGAACTGGTTTCCAGATATAAGGACCCGAGTTTTAGCGAACTGGGTTTCCAGATATAAGTACCCGAGTTTTAATGAACTGGGTTTCCAGATATACTGCTGTCCGGGCTGGTTCCGGACCAGGAGTGAGCTCCCGGTCTTTGCGGAGGCGAGCCATGGCGAACCAAGCAGCGAGTACCCTAGTTTTAATGAACTGGGTTTCCAGATATAAGTACCCGAGTTTTAGCGAACTGGATTTCCAGATATAAGTACCCGAGTTTTAATGAACTGGGTTTCCAGATATACTGCTGTCTGGGCTGGTTCCGGACCAGGAGTGAGCTCCCGGTCTTTGCGGAGGCGAGCAGTGGCGAACCAACCAGTGAGTACCCTAGTTTTAATGAACTGGGTTTCCAGATATAAGTACCCGAGTTTTAGCGAACTGGGTTTCCAGATATAAGTACCCGAGTTTTAATAAACTGGGTTTCCAGATATACTGTTGTCCGGGCTGGTTCCAAACCAGGAGTGAGCTCCTGGTCTTTGCGGAGGCGAGCCGTGGCGAACCAAGCAGCGAGTACCCTAGTTTTAATTAACTGGATTTCCAGATATAAGTACCCGAGTTTTAGCGAACTGGGTTTCCAGATATAAGTACCCGAGTTTTAGTGAACTGGGTTTCCAGATATACATACCCGAGTTTTAATGAACTGGGTTTCCAGATATACTGCTGTCCGGGCTGGTTCCGGACCAGGAGTGAGCTCCCGGTCTTTGCGGAGGCGAGCCGTGGTGAACCAAGCAGCGAGTACCCTAGTTTTAATGAACTGGGTTTCCAGATATAAGTACCCGAGTTTTACCAAACTGGGTTATCAGAAGGCGCGGAGATCTGCAAAGGAGTTTCCATATCATTCATATTTAACATGTATTTATATTTACAATATTACCTTTCACGCCCGATGTTTGGCTACTGATAGTATTTCCTGAGATTCTTGGAGTTCCAAGCGTGGGGTAATAGGTGCTCCTCCAGTGTTTCCAGTTTATAGCTTCCCGGGTGTATCACCTCTTTTACTCGATATGGCCCTTCCCAGGTCGGGGAGAGTTTTCCGACCTTTTTTGGTTGGGAGATAGCTGCTTTCCTGAGGACTAGACTTCCCGCTCGAAATTCTCGGGGGCGTATCCTCGAATTATGGTAGTTGGACACTTTCTGCTTGTAGGCGGCGACCCTGATTCGAGATTCTTCCCGGGCTTCTTCCAGCAAATCGAGGTTCGCACAGAGCCCATCATTATTGAGCTGCTCACTGAAGTTGGTGACTCTAGGAGACGGGGTGCCCACATCGATGGGTATTACCGCCTCCGTCCCAAAGGACAAGTTGAATGGTGACTCTCCCGTTGATGTGCGCGGAGTGGTGCGATACGCCCACAGGACATGATAAAGCTCATCTGCCCATCGGCCAGCCTTATCATCCAGTCTCTTTTTAATCCCCTGAAGAAGGATTCTATTTGTCACTTCTGTCTGTCCATTGGTCTGCGGGTGAGCTACTGAAGTAAACCTCTGCTCGATTTTTAAGTCGGAGCAAAACTTCCGGAAGTTCTTGCAGTCGAACTGTTTACCGTTGTCTGTTATCAGAATGCGGGGAATCCCAAATCGGCACACTACTGACTTCCAGAAGAAGTTCTGCACGTTTTGCTCTGTGATCTGGGCCAGAGGTTCAGCCTCCACCCATTTGGTAAAATAGTCAACCACCATCACAAACGTGGGTTTACCGGAGGCCGGAGGAAAGGGGCCCAGGATGTCCATCCCCCATACTGCGAAGAGGAGTGGGCTGATGATCGGGGCCATCGCCACGGCAGGCTGGTGGATGGTGGGAGAGAATTTCTGGCATCTCTCATACCTTCTAACCAGATTCAGTGCGTCTTGCCTTAAGGTGGGCCAGTATAGGCCTCTGAGTAGCACTTTGATTGCCAGGGCTTTGCCCCCCAGATGTTCTCCGCAGATCCCTTCGTACGTCTCTTGCAGGGTGTAAGCGGCGTCGCCTGGCCGGAGACACTTTAGGTATGGGAGGGTGTACGATCTTTTGTACAGGCTCTCATCACTGAGGGAAAACCGGGCGGCTCTCTGTATCACCTTGCGGGCTTCCTTCTTGGCTTCAGGAAGTTTTCCATTGCGCAGGTATTCAATGATTTCGTCCATCTAGCACGACTCATGCTCCACCTGCATTACTTCAGCGGCCTCGCTTTCGATACTGGATTTTTGTAAGAACTCCATACATATACTCCCGAGGGTGGTGTATCCGGAGGCGGCCAGCTTGGACAGCACATCTGCCTTTGCATTCTCTGTTCAGGGAATTCTGATGACCTCAAAACTTTGGAACTTGCTGGCTAGCCGGCAGACCTTGGAGAGATACTTGACCATGCGTTCGTCACGGGCCTCATAAAGCCCTTGGATCTGGTTTGCAACCAACTGGGAGTCGCAGTATGCTCTCAGCCTTTGGGCCCTGACTTGAACGGCAAGATTCATCCCGGCGAGGAGGGCTTCATATTCTGCCTCATTATTGGATGCGCGGAATCCGAACCTTAGGGCATAATCTGCGGTGAAGCTGTCGGGTCCGGTGAGAATCAAACCGGCACCACAACCACTCTTGTTCGAAGACCCGTCAACGTACACTTCCCAGATAGGTTCAGCGGCTGATAGATCCTGCTCTGCTGGCGCGGGGACGATTTCTGCTTCAGTCCCATCTGCTGCTCGCTCCTCACTGGTGACTGACTTTTCCACAACCGGGGTTTGAGCAACTTCTGATTCGGTGATCTGTTGAGGGATGGTGCACTCAGCTACAAAGTCCGCCAGCACTTGAGCCTTTATCACTGGCCTTGGTACGTACTGGATGTCGAACTCGCTCAGTTCCATGGCCCATTTTACGAGTCGTCCTGAGATGTCTGGTCGATGGAGAACTTGCCTGAGCGGCTGATCGGTCATGACTTTTATAGTGTGAGCTTGGAAATACGGCCTCAACTTCTTGGCCGCCACTACCAGCGCGTAAGCCAATTTCTCGACCCGCTGGTATCTGATTTCGGCATCATGGAGAACTTTGCTGATATAATAGATAGGTCTTTACTGGCGGTGCTCTTCACGAATCAGGACAGCTGCCAGAGCCGTGGGGTTCACGGAGAGATACAGGAGTAGCTCCTCACCTGGTTCCGGCTTTGTCAATAGTGGCGGGCAGGACAAATATTGCTTCAACTCTTTGAATGCGGTCTGGCATTCCTCTGTCCAAGGCGCTGTCTTGAGTCCTTTGACTGCATTGAAGAAGGGTAGGCACCTCTCTGCTGATTTCAAGATAAAGCGCCCCAGTGCGGCCACCATTCCTGTAAGCCGTTGTACTTCCCTGATGGTTTTCGGTGAAGTAAGCTCCACCACGGCCTTAATCTTCTCTGGATTGGCCTCTATGCCTCGTTGGCTTACCATAAACCCTAAGAACTTACCTAAGCCAACGCTGAAAGTGCATTTGGAGGGGTTTAGCCTCATGCTGTGTTTTTTCAAAACCTGAAATGTTTCTCTCAGATCTGACACGTGATCCTGTGCACTTCGGCTTTTGACCAGCATATCGTCAACATAGACTTCCATATTACGGCTGATCTGGTTCTGGAAAAGTCTGTTCACGAGCCTCTGATATGTGGCTCCGGCGTTTTTGAGGCCGAAGGGCATGACTCGGTAGCAGTAGGTCCCTTGATCTGTCACAAACGAAGTCTTTGGTATGTCTGACTCATACATCCTGATCTGGTTATACCCGGAGAAGGCATCCATGAAGCTCAGCAGCTCGTGACCTGCGGTGGCGTCAATGACCTGGTCGATTTTAAGGAGCGGATAACTGTCCTTGGGACAGGCCTTGTTCAGATCAGTGAAATTAACGCAGGTCCTCCATTTCCCATTTGTTTTCTTTACCAAGACTACGTTCGCCAACCAGTCCGGGTACTGGATTTCTCGGATGAAGTCGGCCTTTAGAAGCCTCTCCATTTCTTCTTTTATCGCCTGCCGTCTTTCGAAAGCGAAATGCCTTCTCTTTTGTTTCACCGGCCTACATGTTGAGTCAACACCGAGTCTGTGCGTGCTGATCTCCGGGTCAATGCCGGGCATGTCAACGGGAGCCCATGCGAAAACATCCGCATTATCCTAAAGAAACTCGGTTAGATGGTGCTGGATACTGCTGCTTAAAGAGGAGCCGATCTGAACGACTTTCCCATTATCGTCCGGGCTCAGCAAAACGGGAATGAGGTCTTCGGCGGATTGAGTTCCTCAGAATTCGTCCCTTAGGTCAAGTAGCTCAATTGGCAGCGACTCTACTGCATTTTTGCCTTTTAGTGCCATTGCATAGCAATCCCTGGACTGGGGTTGGTCTCCCCGAACTTCACCCACACCATTTGGCGTTATGAATTTCATCTTCTGGTGATAAGCTGAAGCCACCGCATGAATCAGGTTCTGGCCAGGCCGCCCTAAGATAGCGTTATAGACTGAAGTGGCCCTTACTACAAGGAAATTGACCATGGTGAATGCTTGACAGGGCGGTTCTCCGACAAGGACTGGGAGTTCAATCTGCCCCTCCACTTTCACAACCTCTCCTGAGAAACCAAATAGGTCTAAGTTCGCCGGCTTCAAGCGGTCGTCGCCTATCATCATTTTCTGGAAAGCGTGATAGTACAAGATGTCCGTCGAACTCCCGTTGTCTACAAGAATTTTCTTCACTTCCCAGTTGGCAACGAGCATGGTTAAGACCAATGCGTCGTCGTGAGGCAGTATCAGGTTGTCCAGGTCTGCGTCTGAAAAGGAGATTTCATTCTCCGTCTTTGTCTTCTTGCTGTGTGTGTGCACGACGTTAACTCGTCGTGCATAAGCTTTGCGAGCAGCGGAGGATGTGCCCCCAGCGGCAGGTCCACCCATGATCGTACCGATGACCCCCCTTGGCTGGGATTGCGGTGCCTCTTGTTGCGAACTGGATGGCTACGGGGACTTGTTCCGGGTAGGCGGCGGCTGTGATCATCAAGGGCTGCGGCCCTGAGGACTCTTTTCTCTGCGCTCCGTTTTGCGGCCGTCACTTCGGACATATTTTTTCAAATAGCCCCGGCCAATCAACTGCTCGATTTCCTCCTTGAGCTGCCAGCATTCGTCCGTGTCGTGGCCGTGGTCCCTGTGGAACCGACAATACTTTGATGGGTCCCTCCTATTTCCTTTGGAGATCATTCTAGCTGGCCACCTCACGAATTCTTTTCCGCTGATGGCGGCCAGTATGTGTTTCTGGGAGGTGTTGAGAGGCGTGAAGTTCTCTTCTCTTCTCTGTGGAGACTTCTCTCTTCTGGGGGCTTTATCCTCCCTACGCTGCTTGGTAGGATTTTTGTCTTCAGAGGTTCTCCTTCGATTTGAGTTGAGGGCTGCCAATGTCTCTTCCACCGTTATGTACTCCTCAGCTCCGGCCATTAGGTCCACCAGTGAGTGCGAGTTTTGGCGAGCTACTGATCGGCGAAAGTCATTGGATCTAGCACCCGCGAGGAGCGCATTCATAGTGGCTGAGGGATCTAGATTTGGCACTCGAAGTGCCTCTCTGTTGAAGCGGCGGACGAGCATCTTCAAAGGCTCACTTTCCTCCTGGCGCAAGGCCATCAAGGACGCTGTTGTTTTCCTTGGCCTGCGGCTGCTCATGAAGTGGCGGACCAGATCATCCCCAAAGTCATCAAAGTTGCTGATGGAGTTTGGTTTGATCCTTGAGTACCAGTCCCTTGCGGCACCAGTCAGTGTCGTTGGGAATGCTCTACAAAGGAAGCCGTCTGACGCGCCGTGGAGAAGCATCATTGTTCTGAACGTCTCCAAGTGGTCCACTGGGTCAGTGGTCCCGTCGTACTGCGGGACAGTTGGCATTTTGAATCCTCTGGGTGCTGGGGCACCCATGACGTCGTCGGTGAACGGCGTTCTGCTTGAGAACGCTCGCACAGTAGGCCAGCTCTGGTCCTTTGCCAGCTCTTCTATGCGGTGATCCATTTCTTCCATCCTTTGAAGCATTGGATCACCTCTGCGGTCGGGTTGGTCCAGCGGCCTGTTTCTCTCCACTAACGGGCTCGCCACAGAGCCGGACTGACTGTCCGGACTCCTTCGACAAGGCCGGGACTTCTCTTGTGGTGCGCGCCCTTCATGAGTTCGGTGGCTTTGTGCAAAGCGGGACCGCAGCCTCTGGTGACGGTGTGGCTCTGTATGAGCATGCCTGGCCCTGCGGGGATGGACTTGCCTTGAGTGGTGAGTCCGGTCTTCTCCTTGGCGAGCTGACTCTCCCCCGTGAATATTCGACCTTTCCTATATGGGTCGAGAAGCTTCAGGAGGAGGTTGGGGAGGCGCTTGGAGTAGCTGCTGATATTGACCGACCAGAGCCGTCATCTGCTGGAAAAGAGCTTGAACTTGATCCGGAGTGGGCATAGGGTCGAGGTATTCCGAACGAGCCGGGCCCTGTTCAGCTGTAGCAGAGGCTGCCACCATCAGCGAGGCGATTCGCTCACTCCGGGTTCTGCGAGGTAGTGCACCTTGAGTCGTCCGCGCGGTTGGTATTCGCGCATTCTTGCGCCCTGCCATTTTTGTAAGAGATCTGAACAACTTTTAGTTCTAAGGTCCCACGGATGGCGCCAATCTGTTAGACCGAAAATAGGTAACAGGTACAGCAGTGACGTAAGAGCTGAGCTGGATGACCCGAGGAGGTGAGTCCTGCTAGAGTGAAGTGAGGGAGCTGTGTTCTGCACAGAAGCAAACGAGGTCAGAAGACCAACCAGGGTGTTACTCCAGACAGGCCCTTCGACACTCAAGTCAGTATATGAGCAGGAGTGCAGAGCTAGTTTAAGAGTTTTGAGGGGAGGAGGTTTCTCATTACCATTGGTTTGAGCTTTGAGCCTCCTTTTATAGAGGGAAACTCGGTGACGTGTCCAGGACAGGTGGCGGCCTGTGAGAGGCTAGAGTTCACCTACTCCGGGACAGGTGTCCAGGACAGGTGGCAGCCTGTGAGAGGCTAGAGTTCACCTACTCCGGGACAGGTGGCAGCCTGTGATAGGCTGGAGTTCACCTACTCCACGACAGGTGGCGGCATTTGATAGGCTGGAGTTCACCTACTCCAAGACAGGTGTCCAGGACAGGTGGCGGCCTGTGAGAGGCTGGAGTTTACCTACTCCAAGACATGTGAAGGCATGCTATAGGCTGGTGTTTTTACACCCCCATCAGGGATCATGGTACGAGTGTTGTTTAGATGTGGGTATTGGGTATGGCTATTAACTATTGTAGATGGGATGGTACACGGATATGGGAATACGATTATTATGGGTATGTTGGTAGCTAGGGATGTATGGTTATGGGATGTGGTGCATGTAGGTGTTAGCTGACAAAATTAAATTGGGCTATGGGTATATGTGATGGCTACATCGGATATGGGGTTCGGCCATGTAGGGTGTGGCCTCATAG
Organism: Tasmannia lanceolata; assembly: GCF_043159265.1. NCBI lineage: Eukaryota > Viridiplantae > Streptophyta > Magnoliopsida > Canellales > Winteraceae > Tasmannia > Tasmannia lanceolata. Next base: position 25,003,958 of record NW_027518684.1, on the reverse strand, counting down.
GGTTGGGCCACACCCTACATGGGTGTGGCCCATAGGGTTGGGCTTGAGTTTTGGGCGTCGGCCACGTAGGGTGTGGCCTCATAGGGTTGGGCTTGAGTTTGCTAGGTGAGCCGAATGGGTTGGGTTGCGTTAGCTAATTAGGCCGGGTGGGTCCTCGGGTTGGGGACTGAGCTTTGGTTGCTGGTTGGGGTTGGGATTCTAGGCCGAGTGGGCCCTAGGGTGTTTGAGGATGGGTTTGCCGAGTGGGCCCCTTTCAAGACTTACAAACTTCATTTATTTTATTTATTTTATTTGATTTTCATTATCCCAGTAACTTCTAACCTATTGACTTTATTTATTTTTTTGATTGATTATTCCTCTAACCCTATTGATTTCATTTGTCATTTTGATTTTCAATTTCCTATTATTTTTCCAAAAAGAACAAAGCTACTCTTATCCAAGCTTTTCTTTAATTTTTTTATTTTCATCGTCATTTTTTCATATAAGGAACAAAGCTAGAGATTTTATTTGATTTCTGTTTTCAATTTCTTATTATTTTTCCGAAAAGAACAAAGCTACTGTTATCCTGGCTTTTCTTTGATATTTTGATTTTTATCATCATTTTTTCTTATAAAGAACAAAGTTAGAGATTTCATAGCTTTTATTTGATGCAACCATATAATTTTTTAAACAAAGCTACTGACTTGATTTGAATCCTTTTATTCTAAGAGACTTGCATTATTTTATTCTAAGAGACTTTGCATCATTTTTTTAATTTTCAGCTGCTTTTCACCCTCATCTCAGTTGTGTCCTCTCAAATCTCTCTCCTTCTCCCACCTGTCTGGCCTAAATAGAAGAGTGTCTATGTTGGGAAATACCCTGTTTGGACTGCCGGCTTAGGGTGTGTTTGGCAACTATTCTTTTACGGGATTTTCTCCTTTTTTTCCGGGTGGAGAATGATGGAAGCCAAAAAAATCTCAAAAATCTTGTTCGGCTGCGTAATCCGCTAAGGTCGGTTTCTAAAATTTCTGGTACTTTTTCGACTAATAAATAGGATTCCTTGAAGGAATAAATAACCATTCCTAAAGTTTCTCATCACTCCGTTTCCGCCCGATTCTTAAGGCGAAGTGTTGCCGAACATGCCCTTAGTTTCTATAGAACAAATGTTACTCTCATTTTAAATTGAAAATGGGAGTAAATTTGGTTTTAAGCCCTATTTATGTTGGGAAAAATAGTGTCTGGAAAACCTTTTCCCTATTTTACTTCAAAATATTTATGCACAATTTATATGAAAATGATTAACTTTTGGGATATCATTATATAGTAAATACACCTGTAAATAAAAATTGAACAGTCGGTGGTTCAGCTTATTTCTTTCTTCAAATGTAATCACACACTGGGAAATCATGAAATTTTTGAAAAATATATCTTTTACAAACTTTCGAGAACATTTCTGCAATCCAATTCCTGAATCCAAAGAGCATTAACAAATTTATTTAGGAACATTTCTGCAATCCATTTCTCCCAATGAAAGAGGCTCATCCTTCAGGCTTCCACCTAACCATTTCAGAAAATAAATTAAAAAAAAAAACATTCATTAGTCATCCATGAGAAAACATTTTTCTTATACGCGTGATATTGGCACTACCATGTTTTAATAATTGCACAAACTCTTCTTAAATGCTCTTTGGCAACTTTCAAGCAATGGGGGCGCCCTTGTAAATGAAAGGGCCCCCTTCGGTTTAGACTTCCTCTTCATCATCTCAGGATCCTTTGAATCCATCGGGCCATCTGGGTTTTATTAATTGAAACTCCTATGTTCATCGCTTGAGATGTGTACTCAGCACATACAGAAGAGATGAAAGTGGGCCCATTTAAGGAAAAGCAAAAATGAAGAGAGACATCCAAACCAAAGATAAGATTTAGAAAAATGCATGATACCTACACTCCCTTGTTTTGATAACAAAATTGTCCCTATCAAGTCACGATCACAAAAGAGATGATACAGTAAGAACCAGCACTATCAAAGAAGGGTGTGTGGGTATCATTTCCAATCTGTTAAAAGGATAAAAAAATTTAAAAATTAGATTTTCCTACGAAAGTAATTAAGAGAATAAAGATATATTTTACCGAAGGAAAAGGTGACCAAAAGACACAACAGCAAGGAGTAATGGACTTCTTCATCTTGAGTTGAGAAGCACTGAGAACAAATGCAATGATTTTTATAGCGGTGCAGAGAGCTATCTTTGGCAAAGGAATTAGATTTTATCGAAATCTTTTGAGTTATGACATTTAATGCAAATAGCGATTCATGTCACTAGAAATAGAAGACTTGGCCGTATACTAAACTATCAAATCTCTTATTCCATTGGAATTCAATGCACAAAATCCCAAATTTTAAGAAGATTTTGGTAAAGATGTGCTTTTTTTAGAAAAAAAAAAACAAACCAAACAAAAGAGCTTTAGAAAACCCACGCTTTTATAACTATTTACTAATCCATACCTTTCACTTTTTAAGCATAAAACAAACCAAAGAAGCACTCGAATTTAGAATTGAGTGCCACTCAACCCTAAATATGAAAATTAGCCATTCCTTGCCATCTTTTCCAAGGGATTTGCTAGGGTCCATCGCAAAAGGCATTTCGCTGCTGGTCTGTCGCATGACAGACCAGCCACCTCTTCAATGAGGACAACAGCTTGTGTCTCCATTCATGTGGTGGCTAGTCTGGGATGCGACAAAGCAGCCGCAAAATGCCTTTTGCGATGGACGCTAGCAATTCCCTTTTTCCAAAGAGTTGTTGCGTTCCCGATTTTCCTAGAAGAGAGAGTAGAGAATTAGAAGAGATTGTTAACAATCTGAAAGAGTTGTTTTCCAAGTTTATGGAAAGTTAAAATAGAAATCCGTTGAGGATAAGGCTTCCCATGGTAAGGATACCACTTCTAACACCGAACTAGGAGGAAACGATGCATCAAACTCTGGAACAGTGGGAGGATCTGTCGAAACGAAGTTCAGCAGACTTGAGTTTCCTCACTTTGATGGCTTAGAAGATCAGACAGGATGAGTGTATCACACAGAACAATTCTTTTGCTTCCATCAAACTGCAGAAGATATGAAGATACCTCTTTCGTCATTCCATCTGGAGAGTGAAGCACAACAATAGTTCAAATGGTATGAGAAGTACACAAAAATATGCAGTGGAAGGACTTGAAGTTAGCCTTCTGTGTTCGATTTGGGCCCAGTGAGTTTGAGGATTTTGACTCGGCCCTTAGTAAGCGCTTATGCCCAAAGACATTAAGTGAGGCTATTGGGCTAGAACGTATGATGGAAGAGAAAATCATGGCAATATACTTTAGAACGACAAAAAGATTATGCTCAATATGAGTACCTCAACATCAGATTTGAAGGTTCCTCGAAAGCTTACAATAGGTGAGATGAATGATAGACGTTATAATGGGATTGTGCTATAATTGTGACGAACGTTTGTTCCTGGCCCCAAGTTCAAGCTTCCCCAATTTCAATTGATTAAAGTTTATGATAAAAAGAAGGAAGATGAAGAAGAAACTCATGAAGAAAAGTGCCATGGAACCTCAAGCAATCGTTGAATAGTTTCAGCCTTGAGGACAAGGCTGTTTTCAAGGGGGAAGGAGTGTTGCGTTCCCGATTTTTCTAAAAAATCTCGAATAAGCAGCTTGTGTTGGAAGTTATCTATTATATTTATCTTTTGTTTATCTTTTAGTTATCCTTTATTCCGATTGCTTGTAGAGTTCTAGTTGTGCTGAAACTTGAGAATATTGTAGATCTTTATATATATTCTTATCTCTTAATGAAAAAGGTAAAGAAAATTTCAGCCAAATTCGTCCTTCTATAAGGGACAAGTTCTCCCACACGAACCACTATTTCTTTTCCCATTTTATATTTCTAGGTACCTATCACCGCTAGCAAAATGGGAATTGGTTTTGTTAAAAAAAAGGGGATCGATTATTGGGGCCACGTTAGCAAAAAAGGCATTGAAGAGAGCTCAAATCTCCATGAAAGACAATCAATACATTGAAAATGACCAAATCAACGGCCATCTCCACTGTTGTCTTTATTTTCTAGATGGGATTCCAATTTCAAAGTGTTTTCCTTTTCCAAAATCAAGCCCCAAATCCTCTCAAATCACGTTTGAATCCCAAATCACGTCCAAAAATCATCTAACTGACCCAAATCTCCCAAATCATACAAATTTTGCAAAGCTTCTCTTTCTTTTTTCTTTCTTTTTAACATAAAATCCATTTTGAAAATAAAAAATCCATCATTGTTTTCTCTAAAATGGCCAAATCCTCAATCCCAATAAAAAACCAAACATCACCTTGCGTTACACCTTTTTTTGCACCCAAAAACCAATCAAATCAAATCTAAAAAAGACCCTAATTGGATCCCCAAAATTGTATTTTCCCTATCTTTTACCTATAAATACCCACCTTTGCTACACCACAAAGCACGAAAACTCGAGCAAAAGCTCCACACAAATTTTCAAGCCTTCATTCTCTCCCTTTTATATTTACTGCAATTTCCTTTTTATTTTTCTGTTTTTAACCATTTTACCAGCGGCTTGGATGCCGTCTCAACAGTCTTTGACATCCTAGCACAGCCCTCTCATCTCTCGTCATCACAGAAACGCCATCAAGGCTCCTTCTCGCCTCTTGCCGCTTTGTCGGCCCGTCTGCTACTCGGAATTCTCCGAAACGGGGAAGGCCTAAACTTATTTTGTTAGAAGATGTTGTTCATCATATTTGTTCTCATCTGTCTGATTTCTGCTCTTCATTTATTCAATTTACATTTGGGTCTTCTGTTCGGAAATTTCCATTAACCTTATAAGAAGACACAAGGTTCTCATAAAAAATACTCCCTCCTAAATTAATTTCTCCACTCTTGATTATCTGATTTTGGTAAGAGTGACACACACTTTTACGAAGTTGAAATTTTGCTTCTCTGTGGCTGCTTTGTAGACTTTTTCATAGTTTTTTAATCATTTCGCCTTCCTTGCAAATTGTGTTACAGTGACTTGATGCTTTTCCAGATCATTTATTTGCTTTACAAATCTTCTTACATCAATCTCAAAAGCCATTATATTTTCACTATTGACAAGCATCCCCTGTTTTTTTTTGGCTTATTTTTTAGCCCTTCTTTTGAGACCTGTCACTTTGAACATGTTAGAGAAATAATTCTGTATCTGTTGGAAAGAAAAAGCAGTAACCAGTTTGCTTCAAGGCGTGAAATCGCTTTCCTTAAGACAGATTTCGCCCCCACTAGAAGTGTGCAAAGGGGATCCGCGAACTGCCTCCAAGATACAATGAAGCCAGTAGGAATGTCCTACTAATTTGACGACGCTATGCACAAGCGGAGTCAAATCCGAAATGCCCTTAGAAGCTTACAAGCCTGAGAGAATCAGTCTAATTTCTGTTACTGCAATATAACAGTAATTAGATAAACAATAAGAAAATAGTTTAGTAAAACTAATTTTGGTGGGAGCAAGAAAGAGAGTATAATGTACTAGAAGTCTTAAGAATTTATCCAGAAATGGGTAAATTCGATTGTACTTTGAAATGGTTGGGTTCTGCAACTTTTATAGAGCCTCTGGTGTCTTTTCAGTGTGAAAAGCACCCCTGTATAGAGTCTTTCCAGATCGGTTTGAATTCTGGCCGTTAGATCGCGCCCATACGCGATTCAACGAACCAGATCAATCCTAGAGAGTCTGTTGGGATATTTAAATTCCCGTCCTCCCATCTAACCGTTAGATGATCCATCTATGGGACAGATCGCACCCCTTAGATCCTTGACCGTTGGGAAGGGACACAACCCAATGGATCGCACCCACTGACCGTTGGAGCACTGGGCCCGCTGGGCCGACCGTTGTGCTCGAATCAAAGCCCAACCCAATCGAACTATTCGACACTGGGCTTGGGCTTGATGGGCCTTTGAACTATTCGGCCCACCCACTAGACCGATCCACAATCGTCTAGATCCAACGGTCCAGATCAGATCTGAAAAAATTAAAGGCTACAATCGCTCCTCGCTACGATGCGGCGTGCAAAGTGCGCCTAAAAAAGCGCCAATAAAGCGCCACTATGCGCCCTATAGCCCATTGCCCACGCCGCGCGTGCGCGAACGGTGCGTTGGACCGTCCCGCGGGTCCAACCATGGGTTCAACCCAATGTGCAATCAAACAAGTAATAGAAAAGTGTAGTGCTTTATAAGCCCTTCTCTTTCTTTTCTCTCATCCGATTTGGGACTATCTTTTCAACTACATTACACTATTCTCTTTCTCTTGCAAAAAGCAACTATTTCCAAAGAAAAGTTTTTCTTTTTCCAAAACACACTTAAAGAAAATATTTTCCAAAAATTGTTTTGACCAAAAACACTTGATTTTGAAAAATCTTTAACAGAACATAGCTCTTTAATACATTCCATAATTTAGTTTAGGCCATTTCTTTATGCTACACCCCTAGGTTTCATCTTGTCTTGCTTGGAGTAATCAAGTGGCAACTCTCTTTTACTACTTGCGCTTTTCTTATTACTATTCCTTCCTATCGCTTAGATTCTTTATTGCTACACACTTTTACTACTTGCACTCTTTAAATCTTATACTGCGCATAGAAATTTGCTGAGTTTAATACCGAACATCTCCATTTGTTTACTTTGACCTACAACTGCTAGATTGAAATTGTTACTTGATCATTTAGTCAATATCGAACAGTTTGGATTCTCAAATCTCATGAGTCCCATCTGAAATTTTAGGGGCTGATAAGGTCCGCAAGACAAACTGTTTTGTGCTAATTCCACCTTATATTAATATTGTTGTCAAATTTTGAACTAGTGTCATTGTTTACTAAACTTAAGACTACCTTGCCTAAATTTGTCAGAACTTAAGTTGTCATTACCTACTAAATTGGTCACGTTACTTTAAACAAAACTCCTTTGAATATATTATAGCCTTCACTGTCTTCCTTTATTTATTCAAGCCTTAAGCTCTAAATTTCAGTTTGTTTTTACAGCCTTAGGTGCCCTTTATTGCATGGCCATTTATTACCAGAGTTTGATCGTAACTGGTGCTATAGAAGCGGGCTATGTGCGACTTAACATTTGCATTGAGGATAGCGCATACATTCCAGACCATCTCACCAATCAGCAGTCAAGCGAAACTCGCCATAACAGGTTAGTAACTTGATCTTTCAACTTGCTTACAATAAACCCAAAATCCAAGCCCTAAACATAAGCCACCCAATTTAAATACTACATTGTTACGTGCCTAGATGGGACCCACTTGTGGAATAAATTAGTTTAGATTTTATTAACCGTAGGATTTGCTTTGTAGTTTCTTTGGATGTGTAGGAGTCTTAGAGATAACAATTATCTAGATTAGGGATTTTTTATAAATAACTTGTATGCAACTTTTTTTAGAGGAATGAAGAAAATTGTTATAGAAATTGTGTCTTGTGCACAAAGGAGGATTGATCCTTCCCTCGAAGTGGATCAACAGGCTAATCTTCCCTCTAAGGAGATCAAATCCGTTGGGAACCGATTTGGGTTCGTAACAAGTGGTATCAAAGCCGGCGATCTTACACTATGGCTGCGTCTTCTGAGTTTTGAGAATCCATACGTGAAGATCTACAGGAGATTAACGTGCTGGTTTTGGAAATGATAGAGGGACAACAACGATTCGAAGAAGGCTTGAAAAAAATCAGCGAGATGGTCCAGAAGCCCTGCACGATGAAAAAGAGGCGACGAAATAGAAAATGAGAGGAGAGAAGAATAGAGAAAAATATCATTATATCAGCAGGAAGAAAAGGTGAAAAAGACGCAAAAGAAAGTTTATCGTCGAAGAGTCTACCGCCATCGAAAAAATTCCCGCCCACGGCCATTCGTTCGTCAACATCTAAATCATGCCAGAAAGACACGAAGAAGTAGCTCTGATGAATGCCATGATGAGATCGTTTTAAAAATGGGGTGGTCTCAACCATTGATGGCGACATACCGCAAGACAAAGAGAAGAAAAAAGGAGGGAGACGGAAAAAGAATTTTGAAAAATACGCAAGATCTAATTTTTTGCCAATCGGTCCCCAATCTCCAACCTTGAGGACAAGGTTTATTTTGAGCCGGTGGAATGTTATGTGCCTAGATAGGACCCACTTGTGCTAGAATAAATTAGTTTAGATTTTATTAACCGTAGGATTTGCTTTTGTAGTTGCTTTGGATGTGTAGGACTCTTAGAGATAAGGGTTATCTAGTTAGGGCTTTTTTTATAAATAACTTCTACACAGCCTTTTTTAGAGGAATGAAGAAAATTGTTACAGAAATTGTGTCTTGTGCACAAATGAGGATTGATCCTTCCCTCGAAGTGGATCAAGAGGCTGATGTTTCCTCTAAGGAGATCAAATCCGTTGCAAACCGATTTAGGTTCGTAACATAAACCTTGGTTAATACCTCAATGTATAAATTATGATTACTCAAGTCAAATCCTAATTCAAACTCAACGATTAGACTTGAATTCAAACCTTCAAATCCTCTCTTCAACTAGATTTCAATTCAAATTTTAAACTCACCTCCTGTTACTAAATTTCAAATTCAAGCATTCAAAATTCAAAACTTTAGTAGTTTTCAATTATTGTACCAAATTGAAATATAGGTGTGACAACCCAAGAGGGGATGAATTGGTCAATTAAAAATTCTTGGCTTAATTAAATGGATTATTAAAGCAAGTTATTAATTAAGCAAATATGATCACACCCTTGTTCAAATATTCAATATGATGGAAGCTAGGGTTTAGATCTTACTTTAGAATATATTCACTAACCCTTCTTAAGTTAAAGTATAAACACAAATAGGGTTAGAGATTATCAATCACCAATGTGCAAGAGAAGAAGGAGAAGAGAAGCAACTACAAGGAATACACGATTTATAGTGGTTCGGTCTATCACAAGACCTACTCCACTCTTCCAAGTTTACCTCCTTAGGATCTCCACTAAAATATGAGATTCTTCAACGGGCGAATCTCCAAGCCGTACACCAACTTCTCCAACTCCAAAGGGGACATACCATTTTTCACACGAAGCCTTGATGAGGGATCACACCCTCTTACAATGTCTTCTCCTTTATTAACGAGCCGAAGAGTAGACCCTCACAACGTCTTCACCTTTCTTACCGGGCCGAAGAGAAGACTCTCAAATACAATGAAGAATAATAAAAGATAAGAACTCTCAATGCCTCTAGATTAGGCGGATTACAAATTTGATGGTTCACAAACACTCCAAGGAAGATAAAATGTAAAGCCTATGGAGTTCCTCTTGAAAGAATGTAAAAATTCAAGTTCAAAGAGGTTTAACCTTTCATGTAAAAGTTTAAGTTCAAGAAGATAGGATTTGATCTTGCAAAAGGTTGTTTAGAAATATTTAGATAGTGTATATATAGTCCACAAGGAAATATGACCGTTTGGGGGTAAAACTGTAGAATATAGGGTTAAAAAGTCAACCTGCGCAAGCCTTAACGGCTCTATTTCCATGTCGCAGCAGTCGACCGAGGCACGGCGGTCGCCCACCCTTATCGCGATCTCTACTTGAATTTCAAATTTCATACCGGCGCGGTCGACCGGGCCTTTGGCGGTCTGAAATTCCAATAGGCAATCCAAGAGGGGGGTGAATTGGCCTAATTAAAAATTTAGGAAATTAATCCCAATTTAAAAACTAATTAATTAATTAATCCAATTAATAAGTTAAATCAAACAAATCACCCACACTTGTTACTTTGCAAATAGATGTGGAATTAAAATAAAATGCAAAGTAAAAATCTTACCAACTAAGAGAAGGAGAGAGAAGATGGGAGTGCACAAGATGTAAAGTGGTTTTAAAGATCTCCTTCTCCACTCTTCCCAAGTTTGGTCTCCTTGGGGAAATCCACTAAGGATGATCCTCCACTCTTAACGGGCCGGATCGTGAGCCCTCTTACAATGGCTTCTCCTTTCTTAACAGGCCGAAGTGTAGACTCTCAATGCTTTACCTTCCTTGGATGGGCCGAAGCGTAGACCCACGTACAATTGATTCTTCTTCTTTAGACGCGCCGAATCGAAAGCACATGATCGTTGCAGAAGCTTTGAAGCGCACAATGAATACCATCTTGTAGGCTTGATTACAACAATGATAAGCTCTCAAATGATCTCTCAAAAGATGTACAAAGATAAGCCTAGGTCTAATCCCTGTAGATATTCCCAAATTGAGGCACAAGGGTGTTTTCCACTCTCTAATATGTTTACAACAAGTTTATGAATGAGAGAGATGAGTTCACATGCTTAGTGAACCCATATATATAGAGAAAACCCAAAATTAGCCGTTACAAGGGTATTTCTGTAATTTTGGGCAACTTCCCAACGGATCTATTTCAGGGCATTTTTGGCATTTTTCAGATTTCAGACCCGATTTTGTAAAATTCATATCTCACTCGTTTCTTGTCGGATTTCGACGTTCTTATACTCAATTTGAACGGAAACGATGAGATCTTAAAGTAACAAATATTTTCAAAAATATTTAAAAATATTTAGGATCAGTTATGATGGGATTTATGCTCTGATCTCAAAATTCAAGTGCTAAGTATGCCAATTTGAATCTTTTGCAATTCTAATCTATCTATGGCACTAGGACTTCGGTCCACTGATCTTTTCCATATATTCTAATATTGTTTGGGACCTTATTAGTGACCAAATGAGCTTATTCTAATATTGTTTGGGACCTTATTATTTGTTTGGGACCTTATTTATGCCTCAACATGTGATACCGAAGTGGGATTAAATTATACAATCTAACACAAGACTCATTACTCACATCTTCAATTTTAAAGCTCATCTTCAAGTCTTAGTCTCTTGCATGGATCACTCCTTCAAGTTGGTTCAAGCTTCTTGACAAGTTGTTGATCCACAAGCTTTGGCCTTCATTGATCTTCCTTTGTTTGTTCAATACTTTGAGATGACTAATGTTGAGCTTCTCCTTGGTTGATTCTCTAAGGTATGATTGATCCAAGTATGCTTTAGCTCATTTGCATTGTGTTTGGTCCATCTTCAAGCATAGGCCATCAATGGTGTGCTGGTGCTATCATGGATAACCTGTGAATTTCTTGTCCATAGCACAACACTCAAGGCATACAATTAGTCCATAAACGACTAATCAATTTGCGTTTGTTAATCATCAAAACAAGGTGATCAAATGAACCCATGAGAAACCCCTGGGCTAAGCATCTCCCCCTTTTTTATGATGACAAACCAAATTTATTGGACAGGTGGGAGGAACCTCTTGTGAGGATTATATAAACAAGTTAGTAGATACTACTCCCCCTCAACATATGTGTAGACACCCCATTTTGACCAGACCCAAGTTCGCATTGTTTGCACAGAACCCCATCAAATCCGTGAATTAAGACCCCTAATTCTATCCTAAGCTGGGTTAGAGCTCCATCGAGGTCCCTACAAAATTTCATTGAAATCCGGCGGAGTTTGCAAAATTGAATGATGGAATGACTCAAATTTCGTTGAAATCCGACAGAAGGGGGTTGAATTAGTCAAGTTAGGGAGTGCCCTTAGCATGCAGGAGTTAGTGTAATAAACCAGAAAATGGGGCTGTCCATGGGAAAAAGAGGCAAATATGTCATTTCTTATAAGAGGGGGGTGAATTAGCCCGTTTTTATCCCAGCCTGTTCGTGCGCCCATCAATTTTGGTGTGTCCATCATTTGGGTAGTGCCAATATTGATAGCCATATTTTGATATATAAGAAAAAAATCAAAAAATCAAGAGGAGGATTTTCATTTTCTTCAAAAATCTTTTAGAGAGAGAGAGGAGAAATTTAGAGAGGGAAAGTAGATCTCGCTGATTTGCATCTTCTCCAGCAAGCTATGCCGGAATCCGGTAATTAGATATTTTCTCCGATCAACCCCTTTGTCTTTCTTTTCTTCTTTTGCTTTACTCTAATTTCAGATTTCTGTTTCAAAACCCACTTAATCCTAACCTTCCTCTATCATCTTCCCCGTCAAAATTGTTAGAAAAACTGTGTTCTCCGGCAAGATCTAGTTATTCTTTGGTCATCCTCACCCCTAGTTTTATCTTGTTCATCTTTTTTTTTCTATTTTCCCTTCTTAGTTATCTATAGAAATCCTAGATCCACACCTGTTATTTTTTCTTTTTATTCACTCCATTACAAGAAATCTTAGATCCGTAACATTTTGATCATGTGAACCTTGATTCCATCGCTTGATTCCATCGGTTTTAGCAAGATCTGTTACAAACAAGATTTGGCCAATTTATACAAGTTCTGAGCAATTGCAAGCTGAATTAGTGAAGGAATCTAAGACTTGAAAATAATTTGCCTCTCTCAAAGAATTCAGGTATTTTACTATTTTTATTAAATTTTCACATGATGCATAAATTGACATTTATAACTGAAAATAAATTGACATTTATAACTGAAATGGCAATGTTGGAGTAAGATGGAGTCTTGGAATTCATATCCAAGGAAGAGAAACAGGGGCTATTTCTGTTTGGTATATCTTTAATGTCCATGATTTTTGGGCTTTGCTTTTTTTCTCTGCATACCGAACTGTGCTAAACTTTCAGACAAGAATTTTACTCTTCATTAGTTGCTACCTTGCCTGTTTATGTTGTTGACATCATAAGGTCATTGCTTGGAATTTCCAAAATTATTTGGGTTCATATACTATAGTATAAACCTGCTATATTGTGGTGTTATTTAGGCTTCAATTGACACTTTGCCTTTGTCTTTATTCAGTTTTAACACATGTCAATGTTATCCTTAAACATGAGAGTATTGCTTATCGATTTGATTCATGCAAGAGTAGAATAATGACCGACATGTGTTAATTGCATGTTATATGATTACATTTGGGATGTGGAATTTTACTCTTACATTTGAAGATATTATTACCAGACAAGGGTTTTCATTAACTCCTTATTTGGGCCTTTGGGGATGGAATTTGGATGGGATTTGTTTACTGAAGCTGAATTTTATTTGCTTTAAAATCAATTCGAACAACCTTTCATTTCATTTTTTAATCCTACTACCTCTATGCTTTTATGTGTGGCATTAAAATGACAAAAAAAAAATGTTTCTTGGTCGAAGATTCAATCCATATCTAGCTAGGGTGCTATGACTTATCCAATCTTTATACTCACTTGAGCTGAGTCATGGGCCTGTGATACTTTATTTTATTTTTTTTTACAAATTCTGATTGTGTTGAAAGAGGCTTCATATTACATAACTTGGAGGTCGCAGAATTTCAGAATTTTGTTACTAGTAGATACAGCTTTTGAGTCATTCAGAGGGTTGGATATATCCATATTCAGCTGGTATGGAACCAGCTAGCAATTGTGAGCAAATGTCTTGCTGGTCAAATTAGAATTGGCAGACTAAACTTGGCATATGGCAGCCATCATTTCACTTTAAATATATCAACCCTCACTTCATTTTGGCATTTCTCACTCACTCTTTTACTTTATAAGGAGCAGCCTCTCTTTACACTTCAGCATTAGCAGCACTTACTTCATTAATTATCTAGTCTTGAATGTAAGGAAAATTTATATGTGATCATGCAATTGAATACGTTTAGGCTGAAATCTGTTTTAAAAAAATAATAATATGATCAAGTTCTGGTAAATAGTTTAATATACATATTCATCTCTTCCAGCAGGTACCCTTTATATGTAAGTGTAAGTGCTGTAATTAGTGTGTTATTACGATGGTCATTGTATTTATTTGTTTGATTCCTTTATACTTTATTTAAATTTTATTATCTATTCACATATGCAGTAGCTTGATAAGAAGACTTGTCATTGAATAATTTAGCTGTAGGATTTGAGGAAGATATTGTCATACCTTGATACCAACAAATGATATTTGTCTGTTAATTTGCGTAGTCACATATCACATGCATTAATAGCTTAGTTCATTTAGTATTGAGGTGGGATACAAGATGTTGTGGTTTCAAGTTATTATTCAGGGTTTCATGTTTATGATATTACAGAGGTTTTTTTTTTTTTTAAGTATTAGTTTAGTCACACTACTTTGTTATTTGGTTATATAAGATACAATTAGTTTATCACTGGTAATTGAATACTTGTGTATAATGATTGGAAAAGACATTCTTGTTATTCAGGTTTTGGTATCACTTGTTAGCTCATAATGCAAGTATCTCATGTGTTTTAATATTGCATAGAATTATAATGATTATTATGTTGATAAATTCAGTTTGTCATAGAATAAGGGCGATGAAGGCGTTAGCCCAAGCCCATCCTTAGGGGACTCGCTCAGTCCAAGTAGAGCCCCCCTCATTTGTATAGTAGATTTTACTAGTCTTTTAGACACCGGTAGAAATTAGACCCCTACTAGAAGACATGCTATGTCTCATTAGGCCATGCTCCTTTGGAGACAAGCCTCATTTAGAGCCTACCCTTAGGGAGTTTACCTTTGTCTCATTTCTAGAACATTTCCTAAGTTGTACTCCAACTTGCACCCCTTGCTATTTGAAGACCAAATTGGTCTGTTAGTTGCCTTAATCTTTCTTAATTGTTGCAAAGGCTATGATAGTGCTAGCTGGAGCTTCCCGAGACAAAGTATGTCTCGATAGAAAAGCCCATTCTAAGGGGACTTACTCAGTCCAAGTAGTGCTCCCCTCTTTATTTAAGTAGACTAACACAGTCTTTTAGACACCTATAAAAATCAGAGCCCTAATTTAGGAAACCTTAGTGGTCTTATTATTGAGTTACACTAGGAGACATGCTTTGTCTCTTTAGGCGGTTCCCTTGGAAGCAAGCCTTGTCGTTTAAAACCTTCCCCTTAGGGAGTATGTTTTTAATTTGATAGGGAATTTTACTCATAGGAGATATACTTTGTCTCGTTAGGCGCTCCTCCCTTGGAGGCAAGCCTTATCTTTTAGAGCCTCCCTCTTTGGGAGTGTGCTTTAGTTTGGTAGAGAGTTTACCCATAGGAGGCATGCCTTACCTCATTTATAGAAATCCCCTACTTTGGTGTTTTTTTTTATAGAGAGTCTTTAAGTCATTCGTCTTATAGGTGATAGTATTAGAGAGTCTTTGACTCATTCATTCTTTAAGTGGTAGTATTAGAGAGTCTTTGACTCATTCGTCCTTTAGGTGGTTTTATTAGAGAGCTTTTGACTCATTCGTCTTTTTAGTAGCGTTACTGGATAGTCTTTGACTTATTTGTTCATCTCTTTAGTGTTATCAGTTAGGAGTTTCTCCTTACTGTTGTCGTCGTTCTTCTTTGTTAGGGACTAGCACAGTCTCATTAGAGCTTTTCTTGTTTGTGATCTTAGATCATTTCCTCGTCTTTGACGCTAGCTTACCTTGTTTAGGGGTTTCCCCTGTCAGCCCTAGGGTTTGGCCCTAGGGTGTTGCTCTGTGTATTCTCTTAGGTCTTTGACCAAAAGGGTGAAAACTCTTAAAAATCCAAAAGCATTGAAATATCTAAAAATTCAAAAAACAGTTGAAAAATATCAAAAACCTTAAGTCTTTTTGAAATGCTTTAAAGCTTTAGGAGCGTGGTAGGAGAGTTCGTTCCGAACTACGTTGGCTTGATCATCTGTCACAAGGTACGTAGTGCAGCTTGGGATCTTCATCCCAAGTCCAGCCAAACTTTGTAAATAAACTTTGTAAATCTTTCAAAAATCATTCAAAAGACTTTAAAACCTTGTTTTCAAAAAATCTTCCTCTAGAGTTAGGACTTTGTCCTAGATAGAGACTTTTAGAGTTAGGGTTTGGTCTTTGATTTGTTGTGTACTTGTTTGTGCTTGTTTTAGAATTAGGAGTTTGTCCTAGAGTTATAGGAGCACCTCCGTCCGGTCAGTTGGCGATCCACATCGCCGACTGATGACTAGAATAAAATGCGTTAGTCCGCCCTTTGTTTTCCTTTAGAAACACAGCCTAGTTGCACATAGGTTATAGGAACCACCTACATTAGCTTAGGGCTAACCTGCATTTAGTTAGGACATATAGGGTGTTCTAAAATCTATAATTCACTGGAATTTAAATAATCGCACAAGAAGCTTTAATAATTAGTCCGGTCTTTTAGATCGAGTCTAGGATAGAGGTCTAGATGTCTTAGGCATCATAGTTTAGAATAGGTGAGAAGAACTACGTGACTCTGATTCTTGTGGAGGTGGGGATACGTAAGCTTCTTTGGATGAACATCAGACCATCCAAGGACTCGGGTTAAATCGTTTAGAGTCCTAGGATTTGTTGTGTTGTCATTGTTGTGTATTTTGTTGTGTTCTCTTACTTTCTTGTACAGACTTATACGTTTAGCTGTAGCATGTATGTGTTTGTTCACCAGAACTTAGACACCAGTTAGGCATGTCACTCATAACCTAGCTATGCTTAGGTGACACTTCTTTCATTATTTTGTGTGCGCTTATTATTCCAAGGACTCATAACCTAGCTATGCTTAGGGGGAGCATGGTTTGCTAGGTTGTCACCTCTTTTGGTATCATATGACTACCTATAACAATCATGCTTTAGTGGCCCAAGGGTGGTTTGAAAATCATTCACTTTTAAATCCCTTGGTGTCTATGTGGTTGGACAGCCCTTTGGATTCATACATTGTATGAGTCACTTACAAAGGGAGAGCTATACATGCTCAATGTCTGTCCATCCACCTTATCATATGATATGTGATGTGCATCACATATGATAAGTGCACTCATGTGGAGTCACATTGCTCCATGTGTGTTGTAGTTGGGTCTTGTCCTATTATTTAAATTTGAGATCATCTCTCATCTTTTGACAGGATTCCTTTGCCTGTGCCTCAATGCCATATCTTCTCAGGCATTATACTTATCTTGGATAGACTTATATGTTTCTATCTCTGCCAATAATAAGTATCTTGTTCTAGAGTTTGAAAAATCTCTAGAACTCCTCTTCATAGAATAGTGATTGAGATGATCATCGTATCTCCTATGAAGTAATCTCTTATCATGTACTTTTGAATGAAAATATTTTATCATGATAAGTTCCAATGGCTATGCTTTTACATTCATATCTAAGCCATTGTGTATTGTCAGGCTTTGCATTATAAGAATTATCAAAGGCCAATGAAAATCTCTTGGAAGAGGGATGATTTAAAAGTATTTTTGAGTTTGTCATGTCCCATTATCTCTTCCAAAATTTTAGCTTTGGAGGACCCCACTCAGATCATGTCCTTTGTAGCTTATTTATGGTACTTGTCTCCTTCCATCGTGCCAGATGTAATAAGATGGTAGATGTACTCAATCTTCCTTTGTCTATCTCTACATTCTTCCACAGTAAATGATGAACTAAGACTAAGGAAATTGAAGACTCTGTCTAAAGACTGGCATGTGCACTTCATGATCATCCTCTCAAGGATGACCCTTTGATGAAGGAGAAGAGTTGAAATAAGTACCCAATCTCTCAATCCGGAAAGAACTTTTAAAGATGCTCTCTTACATGGAAGAAAGGGTGGTCAAGCATTGTTCTAAGCTCTTCTAACCATTCATCAGTAGAAGAGTACCGGATAGATTAAAAGAAGTTTAGTTTTACTTCTTTCGAGAGATTTTCAAATACCACTTTTATCATTTCTTGAAGTTATAAAAGAAATGTGGTATTAATCTTCCATTTTAATCATGTATATTGAGCTTTATGGTTCTCATCTATTTATACATGATCTTTTGATCACCATGGATATGGTATTCACTATTTTATTTTTGTATCCATGTGTTTATTAGGCCATCTTCTTAAACTCATATCCTCAGTCTAATAATCATCCATTCATATTCAAAGTGTGATTGGTTTATGAATGGAGCAATCTGAATGGTCAAAGGTGATTAATTAAATCATGGGTTCTATGTGCCTTGATCTATTACATTTAAATTAGATGCACATAGTCAGGGGGAACTTTCACTTGCAAATATACAATTATCTAAGGGCAAGCAACTGAAACTCAAAAGTTATTTTATAGTTTTGAGCATGTTTATGCTCAGGAAGAGACTTCTCTGCCGTATGACAAGAAAACTCCCATTCATGCAACTTGTGAACCTAAATGGTTATGTCATCAATCTGAGCATATTCTTCCTCAGGTAGAGACTCATCTTCTTGCAAGATGCAAATGAAGCCCAAGTGTTTAAATCACTCACCTTTTAAACCATTCTGTCTTGTCATGCCCTTTGACATAGGTTTCACCTAGGGCCAATGACAAATAAATAGGGGGAGAGCCAAATGGTTGTTTTTTCATGTTTATATAGACCATTGTGATATGCTCACATAGTCTATTGCCCCCATAATTGTGCTTAACTTATATATCTTAAGAAAAAAAACTGTTTATCATGCATTTTACTTTGTTTTATATTTAGATAAGCATTCTATGAGCTTTATTGTCAAATCATATACACTTTGAATAACTCTTATGAGTTGTTCTTCATCTTGACACCCCACTTACACTCACACTTGCATATCCCTACCTTTTTGCTGTTGCCAAAATGGGGAGAATTTTGGAAATTAATTAGGTTGTCCAATTGTATATGCACTACATACTTTATATTATCATATTACACTTGTGCATATAGTGAGGGGGAGCATTGCTTAAATTGTTTATTGTATTTAATGCTCATTCATATATTTTTTTAATATCTCCTACCTCCCTAATCAATTTTTTTGCCATCATAAAAAAGGGGGAGAATGTAAGCCCAAGGGTTCCCATGGGTTAATCATTCATCTTACCTTCTTGTTTTAATGCTGGCAAACCAAATTGATTAGCATTTATGGACTGATGTGTTGCTTTGAGGTGTTGTGTTGTATACAGGAATTTCATGTCATAATCCGCATTACACAACTCTTCACAACACATGACTTGTGGATCAATGATCAAAAGAACCAAGAGCTTGTACCTACATTGGAGTCATCCTCATTTGAAGATGCTCAAGTAAAGAACCTTATCATGAAAATCCCACAAGTTCCTAAGCAAGTGTCAAGAATGAGTTTAGAGCTGAACATACCATTGGTGACACCTCTTGCACCTCACTACATGCAATGAAGATTGGAGGATGTCACAAGAGCCAAGACAAGGTCAAGATGTTCACCCAAGCTGAAGAAGTCCAAGAAAGTGCGAAAGAGCCAAGACATTCCAAGAAGACTCAAGGTTCTTATTTTTAGAATGTATTTGGAGTCCTCTTGATTTTATGTTTAAATGCACTTTCAAAAGGTTTTCAAATGGTTTTTATACTTAACATTTTACATATTTGAAAACCATCAACACACCCAAAAAAGTGTTTTAAAACCTTGGACTTAAGCCCAAAGACCATTGCCCAAAAGACCCTTGATTTTAAAGTTAAAATGGAATTTCACTTAGGGCCGGTCGACTGCGGGATGGAACCTAGAAATCCAGGCCATCTCGAATTTTATCTGGCCAGTCGACCGGGTTAAGCCGGGCGACCGCGGATGCGCTTCTGTTTCAAACAGAACAATCCAATTTAGGTCTAAGGAGGGCGACCGCCGTGAGTCGGTCAACCGGGATAGGTTTTTGAGCTAAATTTGCGAACAAACAGTAAGCCCTCGCCGGGCGACCGCCATTCGGCCGGTCAACCGCGACGGTAAGAATTTGAAAATATAAAAGGGCGCCCGATAGGGGCGGACGACCGCTGTAGCCCGGTCGACCGCCGCGGTTGAGGAAACTAGCCGTTGGGGCGTTTTCTGCTTGACTTTTTCATGCCAATAATTTACAGTTTTACCCCAAACGGTCATATTTTCAAATACACTATATATACATGATTAAAACCTATCTTTACAAGCTTTTGAACATTTGAGAAAGATTAAATCCCATTTCTCTTTGAGCTTCATCTTTTTATTTCAAAAGCTAAAAACCTCTTTAATCTTCCATTTCTACATGTTATCAAGAAGCACTACATAGGGCTTTTATTTGTTTATTTCTTGGAGTGAATGTGAGCTTACAATGTTGTAATCCGCCTATTAAGAGGCAAGATAGTTTTTATTTTATTTGTTCTTCATGTGAGGGTCTCATCTTCGGCCCATAAAGAAAGGTGAAAAAAGGGTCTCCGATTCAGCACGTGAAGAAAGGTATATCATGTGCAAGGGTTTGATTCCCTTGTTAAAGCTTCGTGCGAGGGGCTTCGCTTTGGCCCTTGAGAATGGAAAAGCAAGGGTTTGTTCCCTTTGGAGATGAAGGAGTCGGGTGTACGGCTTCATCATTTTAGTGGAGATCCCAAGGAGGTAAACTCGGAAGAGTGGAGTAGGTCAAGTTGTGATCGAACCACTATAAATCTTGTGTTCCTTATGGATGTCTCTTTTCCTTCTCTCTTGCACTTGTGGTGATTGGTAATCTCTAACCTAACTTGTTTTTGTGCTTTTAATTAAACAAGGGTTATTAAATGCACTTGACTAAATTGTTTAAACCCTAAGTATTATAATATACATTTGAACAAGGGTTAGCTAAATGTACATGATTAGAAAGTCTAAATCATAGCTTTCATTGATATACATATTTGAACAAGGGTTAGACTAATCAGTGCTTAATTAAATTGATTAATTTTTAATTTCCATTAATTTAGCATAAAATTTTCTAATTGACCAATTCACCCTCCTCTTGGATTGTCACACCTGTATTTCACTTTCCCAACTAGGAACTATTAAGGCTAGCATAGAACCGAGATGCCATATCTCCTTGCTCCCTTGGATCTGATAATCCTTTGAGCATGGCATTTATACTATGCTACCTAAGGACGAACATGTGTCATAAAATAAGCACATCACACACATTCATAAGTATAATTACCCATTTATGTCATGAAATAAATCTTTACTGATTACTAAATGTCATTCTACTGGCTTTTCAGGGCATATACTCTAACAATATCTTCCTTTTTCCCTTTAAAGAGAAGTGCTCGACCACGTACCTTTTGAGAAAGGGGAATCGAAGAGTCTTGCAGTGCTTGGGTATGACGCGAGTTAGGGTTTCCTCTCACTTGCCAAGAAACTTACAAGATGATCGAAGGAGGGGATTTCACCTTTTTTCTTGTCGCTCTAATTGCGAGTTAGGGTTTAAGCTCATTTCCTGATCCACAATAAGCCTTGCCCTCTTTCCTATTGCCCCTAGATGTATTTCTTGTGACAAATCTGTGGTAGATGTTCTTTGTATCGAGAATTTATTTCTTGTTTTCTTATCGTATTGATCCAAAGCAAATGGAACCGGATTGGTGATTTTGTTTTGCAGTGTAATAAGTTTAAGTGGGAAATGCATCCTCCCTTAACTTTACACTGGCTCCCGATTTGCACTGAAGTATGCTGAGCTTCCTGCGTCTCATATTTGCTTTGCCATTTCACTCTCTTATGCTTATTATGTGCTTGCCTTCTGTCATAGGGAAATAGTTGATGGCATTCTCCTTGTCAGCATATTGATGGAAGAAATTATAGTTCCTCACTTCCTGTTGTCAAAAAATAATTTTATCCATTATTGAAATTAGTCTCTGGAGCTTCTATTTTCTTGTTATTTTGAACATCTTGAGTCGTTAACTAGCTTTTTCACCACTCACTAATTGCTAATGCTGTATACAAAATAAAGAATGAAAATACTAGAAACTGTGGATCCCGATCCAAGAGAGGCGGGGGACGAGCCCCCACGAGACAGAAAGTCTCTCTCTGGAATCATCCACGTGAATGGAGAGCTCTACCAAGGAACTCTCGAAAGAAGTGCCTCTCACAGCATGAGTGGTGATAAAAGGTGAGATACCTCTCGATTCGGGGACTAGCCCAGATTCGAGGCGTACCTTAAACAAAGAAGAGTCGTCATCCAAGGAAGTGGGCCATGGATCCCATACTATGCTCTGTTGCAATGGATAACCAAAGATATAAAAGAAGGTTCGTGCCTGGTTACGAATTTGGAAGGTCCGAAGAGCACCTCATCTGCCCAAGTACGAACACCTGGTTTCTTATGCCATTTACTTAATAATTTTGAAGAGTTTTGGGTGAAAGTCATATGAAATAGGAACGAATATCTCCAAGAAGACGTCTATCTGATCATGCATGTCTCGGAGATGAATAATAAGCACACATAAAAGAAATGAAAGAAGTGTCGCCTAAGAATAGCTAGGTTATGGATGTCATACCTAATTGGTGTCTAAGTTCTGGTGTGCAAACACATGCATGCTACAGTTAAAAGTATAGGATCTGTACATGAAAGTAAGAAAACACATCAAAACATACGACACAAATCAACTCTATACACGACTCGACAAAACGAATCCTAAAACTCTAATGCAGGACTTGACTTGGACCAAGATGGCCATCCATCCCAGCTGCTCTACGTATCCCGGTCTCGGGAAGAATCGGAGTCAACGTAGTTCAATGACCTATTCTACACTACGATGCCTAACCATCTAGAACCGCTATCCTAGACGCGATCCATTAGATCGACTGATTTTTAAAGTTTTTGCACGATTTACTTAAAGTTCAAGTGAATTGTAATTTTTAGGACTCTCTATATGCCCTAACTAATGCAAGTTGATTAGCCTTGAGCTAATGCAGGTGGGCCCTATATCCTATGTGTATCTAGGCTGTGCATCCTAAAGAAAACCATGGGCTGACTATATGCTTCCTAGTCTAGCCATCGGTTTGACTAAATGTCTAACCGACCAGGACTTGAGGCCTCCTAACTCTAGGGACACTCACACGACAGGACACTCCATATCAAACAAATCAGGACAGCCTCCTAACTCTAAAACACCCAAAATATCTAGGACAGACTCCTAACTCTAGGGGAAGATCTTTTTGAAAAGGTTTTGAAGAAGTTTTGTATTTTTGGAATATTTGAAATGTTCATTTTTAAAGGTTTGGCTGGACTTGGGATATGAATCCCAAGCTGCACTACGTACCTTGTGGAAGAGGATCAAGCCAACGTAGTTCGGAACAGAATTCCTAACTACTCTTACTGACTCAGATTTTTGAGAATTTTTGGTTTTTAGAGGTTTTTGAATTTTCAATTGTTTTTTATATTTCAAATTTCTGATATTTTGGATTTTCAAAAAAAGTTTTAAAGTTTTTAATGTTTTCAAGTGTTTTTGATACTTCAAATTTATGATATTTTGGATTTTCAAAAGTTTTAACCCTTTTAGCCAAAGGGAAACAAAGAGACAACCAGAAAGAAAAGAACACTCCTGTGATCCATAGCCTGGAGAAGTGTCAGATGAAAAGACAGAACCCTTGAAATTTCAAGGGTGGTCCCGAATTGGCAACAAATGATGAGGGAATAATTAGGTTCCTAACAAGTTTTAATTCTTTTGAAAACTCAAACCCAATTTTGGAAATTAAGAGATCAACAATAAAATTCAAGCACACAAGTTAAATCTAAAGTGCAAATGCAAATAAAGAGCAAGAGTAAGAGAGATTGCACCCGAGATTTAAAGTGGTTCGGTCATCCAAACACGAGGCCTACTCCACTCCACCAACCAAACCCGTTGATGGCTTCCCTATGTGATCTTCTTAACTTCGGCGAAGATCGGTGCCGATTACAAATTCCGATTGCCTTTAACCTTGGTGGCAATCTTCACCACGGAGAGTGGGCTACGCTTCTCCGAACACTCGCCCAATACAAGTTCTTGATAAGAAAGAAAGAACAAAAACAATCCCTCACAAGGGTTTACAAAGTGTAGAAGATGTACAAATTTTGCCTATGATCCGAATCCTAATCTTTAGAGGATGAGAGGCATAATCAAGTTTGGTTCACTCTTTGGATGTTCAAATGAAGTTTTAGAGTGTTAGGATTGATGATTGGAATGTTTGGAATGCCCATATATATAGGAAAAACCAAATATGACCGTTCAATGGCATTGTTGTAATTCCTGGAAAATTCGCAACGGCTAAAAATCCGACCGTTGTAATGTTTTCGGAGTTCCGAGAAAAAATCTCAGAGTTCCGGGAATATAAACAGAAGTTGAAAAAAAATCTACTGGACCATTTCTCGGAGTTCCGAGAAGCCTATTTCATGCAGATTTTCATTTCTTGTTTTTAGGCTTCCAACTTAACACCAAGTTGGGATTGCTATGAGGGTTCCAAGGTGTTGGAACTCCACAAAGTCAATCACTTATATATTTAGGGTGTTTGCTTATTTACTTCATTATGCCTCTAAAATCTAAAACTAAGATTGGATCTTTTACAATCTAAATATGACTTTGGTCTTCAATGGATTCTTCAAGTCTTCATTTGTCTTGGACTTCGATGTATTTGGCCTTCATGATGTGGTCCAATGAGATCTTCTTGGCCTCAATCCAAGCAATGTTGTCTTAGTACCAATGTGATCTACAACTTAGACAATCAAACACATTAGTGATCATAAATCACTTGTGTATTGGAATCATCAAAATAAGATGGGAATGCCAAGGTGGAAACCATTGGGCTTACAATCGCCCCCTTTTTTATGATGACAAGCACAAGAGATTTTCCAATAAAAGCGTACATATTTTCCTTTCACTAGAATTCTCTCCCCCTTTGGCATCAATAAAAAAGATTGGGGTAAAAGAGAAACAAATGGATGAAATATTCAATTTAAAGCTCCCCCTTTTTCAAGAAAAAAGACAAACCTAGAACTCCCCCTATTTAGAATTTTTATTCAACATAAGAGGGGATATTTTAATTTACCCATAGAAAGATATTCAATTTTTAGAGCAAACGCTCCTAATCTAAGCACATATGAAGATAATCATATGGGGGCTTTGGGAACCCAAGATTTCTTGGTTCCACCATTATCCCTAATCTTAGATGCACATTGGAATTGGTAATAACCATTAATTCCACAGTAATGGCATCTAACATGAGGGTTAGATAAACTAGTCCTATCATATGCATGTTTAGGTCTTTGACTAGTCTTCTTTAAGATTATGTCAATAATTTTGTCACCATTTAAGAATCCATGGAGACATAATCTTAACATTTCATTTTCATTATGAAGATGGGTTATTTGATTTAGAAAATCATTAAATTCATCTTCATAAGATTTGGAAGAACTTGCCACATCTTGGAGTTTTGCAATTTGGCAAGTTTTTTTATCCAAACAACCCTTAAGGGTTTCAATCTCAAGTTTAAAATTTTCAAGTTGTGCTTGAGATTTGGAAGAAGATTCATTTTTCAAAAAATTAAGTTCATTTTCTAACTTTGAAATGGATTTCTTTTGAACTTTATTTTTAGAAATTTGAGAGTGCAAGGTTGAGCACAATTCATCATATGATATTTTTTCACTATAACTACTAGATGAATAACACGAGGGTTAGAGTTTACCTCATCTTCATGGGTGAGTGCCATGAAGCAAAGATCATCTTTCTTTTCTTCCCCTTCACTTGAACTCTTTCCGGAGGTGCTAGTAGCATCCCATCCGGCGGCAAGAGCCTTATGTTTCTTCCATTCCTTCTTTCCCTTATATTTTGAGGAAGATGACTTGAGAAGTGGACAATCCGGTCTTTTGTGTCCGGTCTTCTTGCAATTATAGCACCTTATTCCTCCTTCTGCTTCACTTTCTTCTTCGTTTTATCTTTTTTATGTTTCTTTCTCCATAAGCTTTTAAATTTTCTTAAAGCTTCTTCTTCATCGCTATCCGCCTCGCTAGAGAATGATGAGTTCTCTTTGGAGGCTTTTAGAGCTAGAGATCGACTCTTTTTTTCTTTCTCTTTCGGCTTCTTCTCCTCTTGTCGGCTAGTGAGGAGCATCTCATGGGTGATGAGAGATCCTACAAGCTCCTCCATGGTTAGCGTCTTGAGATTCTTTGATTCTTGTATGGCGGTTACCTTTGGATCCCAATATGGAGGAAGAGACCTAAGCAACTTACTCACAAGCTCATCAGTAGGATAAGATTTACCAAGATTTACTAATTCATTAGAAATTTTAGAAAAACGGGTATACATTTCGGAAATGCTTTCGTTTTGATCCATTCTAAACATTTCATATTTGCTCTTTAACAAGTTTATTTTGGAATCTTTAACTTGTGATGTTCCCTCATGGGTAATGGCAAGTGTATCCCAAATAACCTTGGCGGAATCAAAAAGAGCAACTCGATTAAACTCCTCCGTAGATAGGGCGCAAAACAAAGAATTTATGGCTTTGTAATTTAAATTTGCATGCCTTTTTTCTACGACATTCCATTCTTCAAATGGTTTGGAAGGCAACATGTATCTATTTTCAACAATGTGCCAAAGTTCCACATCTATCGAAAGAAGATAGATGCGCATCCTTGTCTTCCAATGTCCATAATTGGACCCATTAAAGAAGGGAGGTCTAGTTGTGGAATGGCCCTTCGGAAGTCCGGTTCCATTTCTATCCGCCATTTCACAATTAGAAATTTGCCAAAGATCTTATGATCTTTCCCTTGTTTGAAATTTTTAAAGAAAAATTTACCAAAGATTTATAGAAAATAAAATCTTTTAAGAGCCTTTGCTCTGATACCAAGTGAAATTTCAAGGGTGGTCCCGAATTGGCAGTAAATGAGGAGGGAAGAATTAGGTTCCTAACAAGTTTTAATTCTTTTGAAAACTCAAACCCAATTTTGGAAATTAAGAGATCAACAATAAAATTCAAGCACACAAGTTAAATCTAAAGTGCAAATGCAAATAAAGAGCAAGAGTAAGAGAGATTGCACCCGAGATTTAAAGTGGTTCGGTCCTCCAAACGCGTGGCCTACTCCACTCCACCAACCAAACCCGTTGATGGCTTCACTATGTGATCTTCTTAACTTCGGCGAAGATCGGTGCCGATTACAAATTTCGATTACCTTTAACCTTGGTGGCAATCTTCACCACGGAGAGTGGGCTACGCTTCTCCGAACACTCGCCCAATACAAGTTCTTGATAAGAAAGAAAGAACAAAAATAATCCCTCACAAGGGTTTACAAAGTGTAAAAGATGTACAAATTTTGCCTATGATCCGAATCCTAATCTTTAGAGGATGAGAGGCATAATCAAGTTTGGTTCACTCTTTGGATGTTCAAATGAAGTTTTAGAATGTTAGGATTGATGATTGGAATGTTTGGAATGCCCATATATATAGGAAAAACCAAATATGACCGTTCAATGGCATTGTTGTAATTCCTGGAAAATTCGCAACGGCTAAAAATCCGACCGTAGTTCCGAGAATATTTCTCGGAGTTCCGAGAAAAAATCTCGGAGTTCCAGGAATACAAACAGAAGTTGGAAAAAAATCTACTGGACCATTTCTCGGAGTTCCGAGAATTTCTCTCGGAGTTCCGAGAAGCCTATTTCATGCAGATTTTCATTTCTTGTTTTTAGGCTTCCAACTTAACACCAAGTTGGGATTGCTATGAGGTTCCAAGGTGTTGGAACTCCACAAAGTCAATCACTTATATATTTAGGGTGTTTGTTTATTTACTTAATTACGCCTCTAAAATCTAAAACTAAGATTGGATCTTTTACAATCTAAATATGACTTTGGTCTTCAATGGATTCTTCAAGTCTTCATTTGTCTTGGACTTCGATGTCTTTGGCCTTCATGATGTGGTCCAATGAGATCTTCTTGGCCTCAATCCAAGCAATGTTGTCTTAGCACCAATGTGATCTACAACTTAGACAATCAAACACATTAGTGATCATAAATCACTTGTGTATTGGAATCATCAAAATAAGATGGGAATGCCAATGTAGAAACCATTGGGCTTACAACCCTTTTAGCCTAAGGATTGTCTTAGACAAGCCAATCAGTGCCTCAAATAGATGATAGAATGGAAGGAATCCCAAGAAGGTGTGAAAACCTAGGAAGACTGAGTTAAACCGTAAGAG
The DNA here is from genome assembly GCF_043159265.1 of Tasmannia lanceolata. NCBI lineage: Eukaryota > Viridiplantae > Streptophyta > Magnoliopsida > Canellales > Winteraceae > Tasmannia > Tasmannia lanceolata. The sequence continues at coordinate 24,976,134 of NW_027518684.1, read as the reverse complement.
AAAATGGAAGAACTAAATCAGAAATGAAGACTGGCAGCTCTTTTCTGAAAGAGTGTACAAATGAGACAAGGTGGAGTGTGCAAATGAGACAAGGTTTGTCTCTCAAATGAAAATGACCATTAAGATCGGTGAGACATAGCCTGTCTCTTAAAAGAGAATAATCGACAAGAGAATGAGATTGGGCGAGTCTCCTAAAGGAAAAGGATGAGACTAGGCGAGTCTCCCTAAATGAAATAGATGAGACTGGACAAATTTTCCTAAATGAGAATGACCATCTAATGAGACAAAGCATGTCCCCCTAAAAAGATGTGACGAGTAAAGCAAAAGAGACAAAGCCTGTCTCCCCAAAATGATGATGACCACTAGGATAAATGAGGCACAACCTGTCTCCTAAGAAGGTCTCTAGATAGCTATTTCATTGCCCTTGTAATGATAAGGCTGCTAAGGTTTAAGGGTACCTAAAAGACTAAGCCAGTCTTAAAAATAAATGAGGGGAGTGTTACTTGGACTAAGTGAGTCCCCTATGGATGGGCTTGGGCTAGCACCTTCATCGCCCTAAAAATAGAATTGGACAATAAGTAAAGAAAACAAAATTGAGATAATACTACTATCAATTCCTAATTATTTAGGATACAGAAATAATAATAACAGTCTATTTGGATATCAAACGCCCCAACTACAACATCAGTAGTTATGCCTAAATATAATTAGGCTAAAAAAATAACACCCTTACTATCATATTCTAACTTGCTTCAGCATCGATACAACTATTCAGAATATTATTTTATTTCCCCAATTCATGAATAAAGCATTAAAACTCAAACCATATATGCATTTCCTTTAAATAAATTTAATTCTACATAGAAGAATGTTACATTATGTTTATACTAAAAAAAATGAATTGAATACAATAAGTTATATCTATAGGATAAACACATCATAATGAAAATATTCAACAAGTCATGTACAAAATCCTTGAACAAAGTTAATGTATACAATGTAAACTAATCAGCGCATACTTATGATAAACGATATGCCATATGTTATTTATAAATATAGTTTAACCATGCTAATTCATGTAATGAAAATTATTCAGAAAATCTCGAATGACAAGGGTTAAATAAGATAAATCTGCCTACACAACTCTTTAAGGATGATAGTGGAAGTACCAAAACATAGTCAACAAGAATCTTATATGACTCTAACATCAGCGTCATGAGGACTGAAATGAGGAATGAGTAAAAAGGAATACATACATAAGAGCTTGATCACCAAACTATACTCCTATTCCACACACAACATATTGGGCCAAAATCTAAAAAACATCAAGTTGTAGCCATAAAAAGAAAACCTGTTTACACCCTTTCGGAATCTTGTATAAACATATGGAGACCAAAATCTAAACTATATTATTGCTAGCAATTATACAAAACTGGACTATGTACATGGGCAAAGGGAACATTACGAGATAGGAAACTTCATAAGGCCTAAAATTAATGAGGTGGAAAAATAATTTTACATTTAGAGCATCAGCTAAGGAAGGTTTTGATCTTTAGAATAAGAAAAACTTGAATGCTAACTAATCTCCAGATAGTTGCACTAAGAAAATCACATAGGAACCGACCTTTACAGGAAGTGGCATAAAAATATTCACTTTTAGAACCAGAAACATGAAATTCACCTTCTACTGAGAAGTGATCAATATGCAGACTATCATACAATTACCTAAGCACAGAACACTTGTCATGAGCTAAATATTTGGTCACTACATCTATCAAACCTGTAAGCCATTCAATAAAGATAACAACTGTTCAACAATACGACGACACTTTCACCATGTAGTAACACAAGTATTATCCTTTTAACATCATATTATCAGGAGAGTCATATAATCAGAACTAAACTTTCCAAAACCACACTGATTCGTACTATCCTTTTCCATTTTGCATAAAACCAGCTTTATAAGTGGAGCAATTAATACGCAAATAAAATCAGATAATTTCCACAAAATAAAAATAGAAAATAAATTTAAAAAAATAAAGTCATCAAAATCTTCTAATCCTTCATAAGCTAAAATTTTGAAAACTCACATTGGGTCACAGATGTGGCCTAATAAAATATCATTCTCAGGACCAGAACTTCTTATGCTCAAATTGGCAATGACAAATAAAAAATACAAAACTAGATGTAAAAGCTAAAAGAGAAGAAAGATGCTCACAGAGATGGAAAGATCTACAATATATTAAAAGTTGTACTGAAATTAGCTTCTTCTTCACCTCTTTATCAAAGCTAATTTTTTTTTAAAAAAAATCATTCCAAAAAATTAATTTATTTGTGAGTTTACTGCAAGATCATGAGTTTAAATTTCTGATTTTTTAAAAAATTCCTAAGATATGCATAGGTTTTATAGAATCATTTTTGCATCTTCAAAGACAAGTTAAATGTTCAATCCAGAGAATCAATATATCACTCATACAAATAAAAACATTCTGTTTCGTACAAGGAGAAAGAACTCAAAGATCAACTTGTTTAATAGGATCTGTAAAATAAAATAAAATAAAAATTTATATAAAATTAACTGCTAATGATGCTTACCGATGATCAAAACTTGAATAATAGCTAGAGTTCCGCAAGAAATGATCAAAATCAAGCTATGAAGTACCAAAAGATATGGCAAGAATACATCTCTAAATCTCAAAATCTATTCAAATCTCTCTCACTCTCTCACTCTATTCTCTTCCCAATCTTTAGAACAGAGGAAATGACAATTCCAAGCCTGAAAATGGCCGGAATCCGGCAGATTTGGACGGAGAAGATGATCGATTGGAGTTAGATCTAAGGTTTTAACACATGGATCTAAGGCCTCTTGGTGAAAAATCAACTGATTTATGGATCTACAATGTCTAAGAAGAGAAACAGAGATGGAAGGGATTAATAGGGAGGAACAACAAGGTGATAGTCGTCCGAAGTTCAAGTCAAGTGGCCGGAGATAATGATTTCGTAGGAATTCTCAACCGGATAAGAAAGCACATGTGTTAGGGTTTTAAGTCTAGAAAACCGAAAATTTCAGGGCTTCTAAAACAGATCTGAGAGATCAAAATAATGAGATGAACAAAATAGCAGCGGGGAAAAGATTACTGGCCTGAAAATGGCCGGAATCCGGCAGATTTGGACGGAGAAGATGATCGGATCAAGGTTTTGTATACTCGAGATCCACTTTCTCTCTCTCTTCTCTCAGATTTTCTCACTCTTAAGAAGAAAACGAAAATAAAATCCTCCTAAAAAATGGGCTCAAAACTTCTATTTATAGGCATTTAAAGGATACTGATATTTGCACTACCATTTGATATTGGCACAAATGCGCGATTCCGACAGGCTAATTCACCCCCCTATTGCTTGATAACTGCACCAACTTGCTCCGTCTTTTAGTGCCATTTCTTGGCAGAAATTCTTGAGATTTTACAGGGAGATTCTTGAGATTCTAAGGTTTTCCAAAATATAGTCACGGGCACCTAGAGCCTTAGGTTGACCTGGATTTCCCTCAAATACATTGAATTTTGGGGGGGGGGGGGAAAGCTTAGATTTGACTGCGCTCCTTATTTTGCTCATCTTAAATGGTAATTTTGCTCGGACTTCGACGAAATTTTACAGGGACTTTAGTGAGACCCTAAGCTAGCCTAGGGTGAAGTTTGGGAGTTTTAAAACATTGGTTTGGTTAGGTTTTGCTCAAACATGGGAGGCTCAGGGTACAGACAAAATGGGTTGTCTACAGAGACATAAGAATCAATCTAACAATTCAGACTATGAATCCTTTATATTGGCTTATTCTCCAAGAGAAATGCCTATCACACGTTGAGAGATTGAGAGAGAGACCATTAGATTTAGATGAAAATAAATTTAAAGGAAGGCAGAGAGAGACCAACATACCTCCAAATTGAAATTGGGTTTTTAGGGCTGTTAAGAGAAAAGAGGGAGGAGAAGAAATAAGCTCTACTTTTGATGTTGCCTTGAGAGAGAATAAAGACGGCATTTAAAGAGATGGACAAAACCCTAAAAAAACAGGCAAAAAACATGCAGAATTTTCCTTTCTCCGAACTTCTATAACCAAGAATAGCATGGGTAGGGCCCACAATTTTACACTTGATCAGATGGGCCCATCAACTCTATCCAAACCCATGGATATTGTGGGACCCACTATTTTACACCTCATGCTATAATGGGGCGGGGCTCAATATTTAATGACCATTGCTAGCATGGGAGGCCACGGTCCCTACCTATGTATAAGGTGAAGCCTCGAAATTTACACCTAATGTTATTGATGATGTGGGGTCCACCGTCTCTACCCAAACCCATGTATTTGATTGGAGCCCACCATTTTACACCTCAAGTTTTGATGGCATGGGATCCATCATATCCTTCGATGCATAGCATGGGATTGAATACTAGTTTATAATAATAGTAGTTTCCTTCAATTAGTATAAATAGTACGATAAATAGCAAATTTTGTATTTACTATCAATAGTAAATCACACTCACTATAAATAGTAAGTTTACTAGGAGAGAGAGATATTTTCTTCGAAACATCTTCTCTCTTCCCTTCTTAAGGGAAACTCTTTAGAACCACTTGCTAGCTTATCATTCCTTTGATATTTATCTTGTTGTTATTATCTTGCGTGTGGGACCTCTGATAATTCTATTGACTAACCCTAATAAAAAAACAACACTAATAAATTATGGAAGAACAATTGTATCCAAATGATCCAAAATGTTCAATTTTTTGGGCTAGATTGGGGTGTGTTCGCTAAGAAGTGCGCCTAGATTTTTTCTTCGGGACCTTTGAAAAGCATTGAACATAATCTAAATAGAAGAGTTTGTTGGGAAAAAATTACTCCCAGTTTAAGTGGCAAATGAACATAAAATTAGAAAATAGAAGAGTTTCTTGGGGAAAAATTGCTCCCAGTCTAAGTGGAAAATGAATGTAAAATTTGTTTTACGCCTATTTTACATTGGACAACGAAGCCTGGGAAACATTTTTTCTTGTAATTTTTTCTCCTACAATTTACATGGAAAATGATAAATTTTATAGATATCCTTATAAATTATATGTTCCTGTAAATAAAAGTTAAACTGTCCCTGTTCAGGTTTAGTTTTCCATCATGTGTAATCAAACAATGGAAAAGCATGAAAATCTGGAAAACTAATTCTTTTCCAAACTTTTCCATACAATTCCTACAATCCAATTCAAGACACCAAAACCAAAAGAACAAATAAGAAACAGATTTCATGTCATGATTTTAATTTAATAGGAAATTCTTCTCCAGACACATCAGCATATGCCACGTCGACATTGGTGGGTACATTCAGACTCTGGCACATGGGACGGTACATTGACACTGGTTGGATGAAAGGCAATTGACAAAGCTTCCATCTCCGTATGCTTGGTAACACAGTTTGGTGCATGAAGCTCGGTTGCAAGCGCGGAGAAAATTGATATACGTACAGAGGGTATCTTCATAGTCACGGTTAGGCTCATACTTTTGACTGCCACCTGTCACTAAAAAAAAAAGTGGTGATTAATAATTAGCAAAACTCCATTTATTTCAGGAAAAGCTAAGGGTGGAACTCGGGTTGGGTTGGAACGGGTTGAGGCGAACATGAAACCAACCCGAGATTGCATTTTCTCAACCCTAATCCAACCCAACCCAAGCCTCATGTTGAGGATGGTCAACCCTAACCCAACCCACCTCTAAATTTCTCAACCCTATCCTAACAGAAAAATATAATAACAGAAAGAAAATCAAGATAAAATTAGAGGACAGAGATCGGGCTCGGGTCGGCCCTGGTTGCCAAGGCCTCAACCTTAACCCAGCCTGAAATTAAATCGAGCAACCCGAGGAAATGCCAACCCAAGCCGAGCTAAAATCGGGTTGAACCTGTTGGGTACGGGTTGCACACCGATGGAAAACGTTATAAACACATTTAAAATAGTCTTTAAATGCAGTTTTTTAGCCAACTATTTAGTTTTACAGCCCTACTATATTTTGTAAATGACAAAATTTTACAAGGAATATTAAAACATGACAGTGCTGATATTATTAGTAGTGTAAAAGGTAGTCCTAAACACAGTAGAGGGGACTGGCCCACGTAAGAATTAGGGGCACATGTCTCATCTCCCTTTCCTCATTTGGCAAGCATAGATGGAATCTTTGTAGAAGTGGAGCCCACCACCATCATACATAGATTACCGTCCGGATTCTTCATTGGTCGGATCCTTTTGGGAGTGCTTTTTGGTCCTATTAATAAAATTTAAGGTGCTGTCCCGGGCTATTTAATGATCCAAAGACTGCTCTTAGGATTACTGTCTGAGTCTAGGTCAGAATGAACCGTCTATTGGAGTAACGTAAGTCTTACTTAGGTTGCACACGGTTTGGGTTTAGGGCTAGCTAGGAAAGGACTATCAAAACTATGGCAAAATGAAATATTGTTTATTGTTTTGAGAAAGGTTATAAAATATTAGAAAAATACCACTCATGAGCATACGTAAATGAAAGAAATTATAAGGGGTACTTTTGTACATCGATGCCCTCTATTCGGATCTATGAGACTATCAGATTTGGTGGCTACATCTTTTCTTCTTTTCTTTTTTACGGGTAAGCTGGGGTTAGGCGGACCCCTACTAGATGCATTAATAAAATTGAAAAGATGTACAAGAAGCTTGAAAAGCAAACCCTCTACATGCAGAGGGGACCAACAACAAACAGACAAAGAACCAAAATGGCCAAAACAACAAGACCAAGCAACAACACTGCTAGTGTTGGTGACTACATCTAGGTTTCAATCGGAAATAATTTCCGACCCTAGAATGTGGGCCTAATCTTATCTTTCGTTGCATCTGATCGGATCATGCGTTAATTGACAACCCTAGGTTCATTGACATTGAGATGAATGAAAGTGGGCCCACTTCAGGAAGAGCATAAATCAAGTGAGACATCCAAACCAAAGATTAGATATAGAAAAATGATATCAACACTTCCTTGTTTTGATAAAAAATATTGTCCCTCTCAGATACCATTCACAAAAGAGTTTGATGCAGTGTGGACTGCCACTGTCAAACAAGGGAGTGTGTGTATCATTTCGTTAAAAGGACAAGAAATTTTTTGAAAACTAAATTTTCCTAAAGAAGTAAATATGTATAAAGATATATTTTACCAAAGGAGACGGTGAGCAGAAGGCACAACAGGAACAGAGGAGGAAAGGACTTCATCTTTAGTTGAGAGGAGACGAGAACACATGCATCTTTTTATAGTACTGTAAAGAGCTTTGGCAAAGCAATTCCATTTAATTTATTGAATATCTTATTAGATATGGCATATAAAAGGATATATAGCTGTTTATGTGACCAAAAATAGAAGATTTGGCTGTAAAAGTGATCTATCTAATCACGTAACCCATAGGAATTCAATGCATAAAAGCCCAAGGCGTATCTTTTAAAATATCTGTCTCTTTTCTAGCCATTTATGAAATTGCTTGGTTATTTCTTCCCATTTATTCCTAATTTGCCTATAATCATCTCTGGAATAAGTACGCGCGGCGGAAGCTTCGGTGCGCAAACCACCGACAAAACCAAGATCCTAGTTACTAGATTCATATTGGTGATAAATTGAAAAATAGTAGTGAAAACTGTACCATAGATTATCAGAGTTGATAATCAGTGCTTAGATTATCAGAGATGATAATCACCGCTTGATCTACTCCCCGCTAGGTGCTTGACGTTTATCAAACCTGAGCTTCTCCGAAAGTTAAAGTAGTGGCTCCTCTCGCTGCAAATCTGGAGGAAGAGAAGATGAACTTGGGATCCAATCCCAAACTAAAATCCATTATATATAGCTTTAGTGTTCTTCCAAAGAACTAGAACTGCAAGAGAGAAAAAGGATGGAGAAAACGATTTAGCAAGAGAACGGTCGACGATTTTGCTCAAAAGTTTCCAATATGTGTGAAGTCTAAAATTCGTCTTCCACTATGTCACTTTTATAGAATTCCAAGAGGAATTCGTTTCCTCCTAGGTACCCTCTTAATTTTGAAAACCTATTTAAACCAAACTCATTTAGTTACCAAATAAAAGACAAAAATATTTTTTCTCATAGAACATAGTTTCCAAATTCAATAGGATTCCACTAAGCATGAAACCTTCTCCAAGTCAAAGTCTATCTCCCTTTTCAATTTCCACCAATAGTAAATAAGCTACAACTATCCAATAGGATTTCACATAAATATCATCCAATAGGATTTTAGTATTTACTAGGCACATGTCAATTAAAATATGTACACACGACAATATGGTGTATCTCTTCTTTAATTACAAGTACACATACCCTTAGTATAGTGTGCCCCGTCCCAATATCGCATACAATGGATAAAATTCATAGCACGTGTAGGATTAAATCTGGCAGCCGGATCGTCCAATGGTCTAAAAGTGTCTAGCGTGTTATAAGTGGGATCGATCCAGGGATCCAATGGTCGATCCTGCAGGATATACAAACGGCCCCATTGCAATCATAGACAAATAGTCCTACCAAGATCACATTAGGCAAGTGGCCTCACCAGGACATTACCTAAAATGTAGGTGTGACAATCCCGCGGGGGGGGGGGGGGGGGGGGGGTGAGTTGGTCAATTAAAAATTTTGGGCTTAATTAGTGGGATTATTAAAAATTAATTTTTTAATTAAGCACTAGTTAATCTAACCATTGTTAAAATAATCAATATAGTGAAATCTAGGGTTTAGATGTTACTTTAAGCCTATATACTCTAACCCTTGTTTTAATAAAACATAAATACAAGAAAATGGTAGAATTTACCAATCACCACAGTGTGCAAAGGAAAGGAGGAGAGAAAGCATCCATAAGGCACAAGATTTATAGTGGTTCGGTCTATCACAAGACCTACTCCACTCTTCCAAGTTTACCTCCTTGGGCGGTCCACTAAAATACTGAGATTCTTCAATAGGGCGAATCTCCAAGCCGTACACCAAACTCCTCCAAATCCAAAGGGAACAAACCCTTTCTGCACGAAGCCTTGCCGAGGGATCACACCCTTTTACAATGATTCACCTTTGTTAATGGGCCGAATTGAAGACCCTCAGATACAAATGAAAAAATAAAAACAAAAGAACTCTCAATGCCTCTTAATAGGCGGATTACAACTTTGATAGCTCGCAAACTCTCCAAAGAATAAAAATGTAGAAGCTTAATGGAGATCCTCTTGATAGAATGTAAAAATCAAGTTCAAAGAGGTTTAGCTTTTGATAGAAAAGATTTTGGCTTAAGAAAAATGGGATTTCATCTTTCTAAAATGTTAAAAAGCTTGTTTAGATGGGTTTTAATGATGTATATATAGCTAATTTGAAAATATGACCGTTTGGGGGTAAAACTGTAAAAAAGAGGGTTAAAAAAGTCAACCTGCGCCAGCCCCAACGGGTAGTTTGCCCGACCATCGCGGTAGACAGAGCCACTGCGGTCGCCCGCCCCTATCGGGCGCCCTTATGCAGTCGACCGGCTCCATGGCGGTCACCCGGTGACGGTTACCTGTTCGCTAAAAAAATTGGCCCAAAAACCTATCCGCGGTCAACCAACCCATCGCGATTGCCTGCCCAAACCCATGACGGAATGGTTCTGATTCCACATAACCATTTCCGTGGTTGCATGGATTCACCCGGTCGACCGGCCCGCTAAATTTTTGCTAGTGTTGGATTTTCAGTTGCAGCGGTCGCTCGGGATATCCTCGGTCAACCGGCCCTGTGTAAAATTCTATTTTAACTTTAGAAATTCAAGAATTTTGGGCCATGGTCTTTGGGCTTTTGTCCTAAGTTTTCAAACACATTTTTGGGTGTGTTAATGAAAACCATTTGAAAACCTTTTGAAAGTGTATTTTACATAAATCTAAAAATGTATACCATGAGTCTTCTTGGATTGTATCAGCTCCTTTGCACTTTCTTGGACTTCTTCGGCTTGTGAGTGAACATCTTGAACTTTGTCTTGGCTTTTGTGACCCCCTCCAATCTTCAATGCATGTTATGAGGTACATGAGGTGTTACCATGGCATGTTCATCTCCAAGCTTCTTCTTGACACTTGCTAGGAACTTGTGGAATCTTCATCTTCGAGCTTCTTGACTTGAACATCTTCAAATGATGATGTCTCCAATGTAGGTGCACGATCTTGGTTCTTTTGATCTATAATCCACAAGCCATATGTTGAGAAGAGTTGTGTAATGGCATGAAATTCCTGTATATAACATAACACCTCAAAGAGACACATTAGTCCAAAAATGCTAATCAATTTGGTTTGCTAGCATCAAAACAAGAAGGTAAGGTGAATGATTAACCCATGGGAATCCTTGGGCTTACATTCTCCCTATTTTTTATGATGGCAAATAAATTGATTAGGGAGGTAGGAGATATAAACAATATAGACATATAGAGATTAAAATGATACCAATAGAGCATACTCACTATATACAAAAGTATAATAAATGAATGTAACGCATGTGGTGCATAAGAAACATGGATTACCTATTCAATTCCAAAAACTCTCTCTCGTTTGGCAGCAGTAAAAAGAAAGGATTTTACAATGAAAGTGCAAATTGAGTGTCAAGGTTAATGATAGCTTATGTAAGCTATATGCCAAGTATATGATATTACATTTAAGCTCTTATGATGGTTATCAAAGATAAAACACAAGTAAAATGCATGATAAGCAAATTTTTTTTTATGTTCCAAAGATTTGAAAGCGAAGCACAATTCTAAGGGTAATAGACCTTGTGAGCACATCACAATGATCCATATAAACATGAATAAAAAACCATTTTGCTCCCCCCTATGAATTTGTCAGAGGCCCTAGGGGAAACCTATGTGATAGGGCATGACAGGACACTATGTTGGCAAAGGTGAATGATTTGAACAGTCGGGCTTCATTGACAATTCTTGAAACAGATAAGTCTCTATCTGAGCAAGGATATGCTCAGATCTATGACATAACTATTTGAGTTAACAAGTTGCTCCATGAGGGGTTCTCTGGACAGTAAGCAGACAAGTCTCTTCCAGAGCATAGATATGCTCTGAACTATAATATAACTTTTAAAGATTTTAAGTTGCTTACCCTTAGAGATTCACACATGTGAAAATGAAGGCTCCCCCTGACTATGTGCATCTAATCTATATGTAAGAGTTCTAAGCACATAGGCCCTTGATTTGAATTTAATCACCTTAACCATTCCGAATTTTGCTCCATTCAAAAGAGAATTACAATTTAAATAGGAATTGATGATTATTAGACTTAAGATATGACAATGAAGAGAGTATAGTCTAATAAGCACATGGATACAAGAATCAAACCAATGAGGTACATATCCATGGCAACCAAGGAACATGTATATATATATATATATAAAATACTATAAAGCTCCATATACATGAACAAATGATGAAAGATTGATACCACATTTCAATTAATATCTCTTGAAATGATAAAAGTGGTATTTGGAAATCTCTCGAAAGAAGTAAAATTGAACTTCGCATTCTTCTATCCGAAACTCTTCTACTGATGAATGTTTAGAAGAAGTTAGATCAATGCTTGACTCTTTCTTCCATGTATGGGTAGCATCGTTACAAATCTTCTCGGATTGAGAGATTGGGTAATTATTTTAAATCCTCTATCTCGTCAAAATGTCATCTTTGAGAGGATTTAGGTAATGCACATATGCCAGCCTTCAGTCATGAATCACAATTTTCTTAGTCTCCGTTCATCCTTCACTGTGGAAAGAATGTCGAGTTTGACAGAGAAAAATTGTGTACATTTATCATCTTATTGCATCTGGCATGATAGAGGGAGACAAGTACCTTAGACAATTTGTGAAGAACCAATTATCTGAATTGGTCTTTTCTTCTACAGACAAGTCTGCTGATGAGCAAATCAATCTATTGAAGTCCTTCAGGCCATCAGCTCTCCCCGTAAGTATTTGTCATAGCCTTTGGTAAAGCCTATAATGTAAGGCATGACAATACAGAGTGGCTATAAATATGAATATTTATGTATAGCTACAAGATCTTATCATGATGAATGATATCTTTATCTTCAAAAACAGATGGTAAGAAACAACTTCATAAGCAATTATATGATCAATTTAAGCCTATCCTATGAAGGAGAGTTCTAAAGAGTTTTCAAACTCTAGAACAAGATACTTATCATTGGAAATAATAAAATCACATGAGTTCATCCAAGAAAAGTATAAAGCCTATACGGATATAATAGTAAGGCTCAGGCTAAGGGAACTTGTCAGTATTTTTGTCCTCAAAATATTAACCATAGTTAGTTTCAGTCTTTCCGTCAGGTTAAACTGACGGACAGTTGATTGACGGGGTGTAATTGTCACATTTTGAAACCTCAAAGGGTGTACTTGTCATGTTTTGAAAGTCAAGATTAGAGTTGAATGTATCAGAAACTAGAGGAGGTGTAAATGTAATTTTCCCTTTTAAAAATAGGAATTCAATGCATAAAGCCCATATGTACTTGGCGTATCTTTTTAAAGAGGATGAGGGTAAATAGGGGTTAAAACATTCATTTACCTCTGTGCAAAACTTAAGGGTGTTCCAATCATGGTTTCAATTTTCGATTTCGGAATGCGTTTTGGTCCTCACCAAAATTTCAAAATTTCAGACGAAATCCAACGAAATCAAATTAACGGGTATTTTAACTCGTACAGGATTTCGACTAAAATTTCAGGATAATATTAAATAGGGAAAATTACATATGGACCCCCTGTGGTTTGGCCATATTCCGTTTTAGACCCTAACGTTTCAAAGTCATCAAACACACCCCCTATGGTTTCTGACACTTTTAAGTAGACCCCCTCTTTTAACGATCCGTTAATTAAACCCGACGGAATGACTAAAAGTTATCATGGTTAATGTAACATATGATAAGTACTCACATTTGAAGCTACATAGCTTCATTTGTGTTGTTGGGCTTGTCTTGTGTCTCTATTCTGATAACATCTCTCATTTTTTTGTATCGACAAAAGCCCTTAACTTGTGCCTTAATTTCATATTTTTTCCCAAGTTCTAAACTTATCTTGGATGGCCTTAAGTTGTTTATCATTTTTGCCATTGATAAGTATCTCATTCTAAGTCTAATTTTGCAAATATCTTAAAATCCCATCCATAGGATATATATCATTGTAATAATTTATTTCCTATGAATTCACACACTTATCATGTGCTCTTGAAGCTATTCGTATCAATAAACATGATAAGATTGATTAGTTGAGCTATCATTGTTATATCAATAGCTTTCATATCTGTCATGCCTTGACTCTTAAGTTTTACTCAAGGACAATGACGATTACTTAGGGGGAGAGCTTAATTGACTTATCTATATATTTATATGCACCATTATAATGTGTTCACATTGTCCATTACCCCTGTAATTGTGCTTTCATTTTGAATCTTATAGCATAAACACACACACAAAAATTTCTTATCATGAGCTGTTTTATGACAGAAATACCCTTGCCCATCATTCCAAAGCAGTAAAAGCCCTTCCCTTCTTCATTTCAAACGTTATTTCCTCCCCTCTTTACACAACATTAGGGTTTTGCCATTCGTTTGCAAAATCAAGGGGATTTTCATCCGAAGGCTTTGGGTTCTTCTTCCAAGGGATTAGGATTTTGTTATTTCTCCACTTAGCAGATGGCATCAAGTGGATCATCGAATGGGTTTTCAAAAAGAGCTTCAAGTAAAATCCATGGTTACTCCATTACGACATGTCATTGTTGAAGATGAATCACGGCATTGTTGTAGTGAATAGAGCTTCAAGACGCTCAAGGTTGAAGACGAATCACAGCGGACCGAGGTTGAAGATGAAGTACATTCGAAAAACCCTAGATTCGTTCCACTGAAAAACCCTAGCTTCGTTCGATAGAAATGAGGAAGTAGACGAAATGGGTTTTTTTTAAACTTATAACGAAAGGGTATAGTAGTCATTTCACCCAATCCGTCAGCTCCGTTATGTTAAAAAAACCCATGGGAACCACAAGGGGGTGTGTTTGATGACTTTGAAACCTCAGGGTCTAAAACGGAATATGGCCAAACCGCAGGGGGTCTATATGTAATTTTCCCTATTAAATAATTATCAAAAACGAGATTTTTGGGTGAAATCCCTTAAATTTAGGACGAAATTTCGGGATAAATGAAATTTCGGCCGAAATAAGTGACCGTTTCTTGTATTGCTGATTTTGGTTTTGGTCTCAACCAAAACCCAAAATTTCATATCTCGGTCGAAATTTAAAATCATGGTTCCAATAACCAAAATATAAGCATCTTTCCTCGTATGGTGTTTCTGTGTTGCCATCAATTTACCCTGAAATAGGTGAAATGACATGCCCTCAAGTAGGTCGTTAGAAACTACATAATTCGGAGTCACGTTGAGTGAAAATAGGAGAAGTTGGGTGAAAAGGACCAAAATACTCTTGAGTGATGGAAAATGACTAAAATACTCTTATGACATAAAAATGATCAACATACCCCCATATAGGGTAAAAATGACTAGAATAACCACAAGTCATGAAAAATGACTAAAATATACCCAAGAGAAAAAATATGGTCAAAATACATTGTATCGGGTAAAAATGACAAGAATACCCCTACGCCATGAAAGTGATCGAAATACCCCTATTTGAGGGAAAAGGACCAGAGTACCCCTGAGTCATGGAGGATGACTAAAATACCATTATGACACAAAAATGATCAAAAAACCCCAATATAGGGTAAAAATGACAAGACTAGGGGTCATGGAAAATAATTGAAATATCCATATATATGGTAAACGTGACCAGAATACTCCAAGTCATTAAATGACTAAATACTCCCACAAAATATAAATGTTCAACATATGTCGTATCGAGTAAAAATGACCAGAATACGCCTACATCATGGAAAGGACCAAGATACCCTTATATCGAGTGAAAATGGCCAAAAAACAAGGGAGTATTGGAAAATGACTAAAATACCCTTATGACATAGAAATAATCAAAATACCCCATACAAGGTAAAATAGGCATGAATGCCCCTGAGTCATGGAAAATAACTAAAAATACCCTCATAACATAAAAATAATCAAAATACTCTTTTTCAAGTAAAAATGACAAGAATGTCCCTACGTCATGGAGAATGACCAAAATAACCCTATATACGGTGAAAATGACCAAAATAATCCTAAGTTATTGAATATGAATCAAATACCCTTATAACATTTACCTTCTGCAATATGTGGTCCGAGGACACTAGAAACAAAATACCCCTCTCATTTAGTTTGTATAATGGAACAATGAAAATTAAATCAAAGTAAACCCATGCATGATAACTAGATTACACTGAAATAGTTTACCCTAAAATGGATTACTCCCTCATATTTATCCTCACTGGAACAGACCCTTTATGAAAATGCTGCCACTTTCTTTCCATTTATTAATGTCGACCATTCTGATTTCTTTCCTTTGTCATTCCTTTTCTTTCCATGGAAAATTTTTATTGGAGAACTTTTTAAAGGAATTTTTATATCCTTGATGATTTTACACGTCATGTGTCAAATTGTCGGCACTCGCCATTTTATGGCCATGCATATCATGCATGGGTGGGGCCACCAATTTACACCCACGAGTGGGCCCATCATGTCATATCAAATCCATGCATAAGGTACGGCCTATAACTTTAAACCATGTTGTGTTACTTTAAACCATGTTTTGTTACAGTAGAACAAAAAAGGTTTTCACCGGCACAAATTTCTCATTGGTAAGAACTAACGTAGGATTGCCTCACGATAACAGTCGCAAGCTCTGATACCACTTTGATACCGTACGGATTGACGAACTCAATCCTTTGGGTTGTGGAAAAAAAACAAGAAGTAGAATTCTTGCCAAATACTTAGAAAAGCTTTTCCTTCTTCAACAAAATTCCCATTATAGATGTTTGCTACACTTTAAATAGAGGAATACAAGAGAAAAATGTTCAACCTAGCCCATTAACTAGTTTAGGGACTTACAACCTCAAAAATTACGTAGGAACTCATAAACACATTAACTAGCCTAGGAACTTACTGATATAGTCCACTAAAACAGTATTATCTTGCTAACCACTAGGCCAAATTAAGAGTGCAAATACTCGTTGGAAACAACTCATAAACGGCTACAACTTCCAGTTTTTCTTTTTTCCAATTTCTTCCATTTAATAGACAAAAAATGGGCTTGAAAATTGGGTAGCAACATTGTAGTAGGAATGCACCTACATCAATTTTACACAATTTTTGGTGGCTTGTATCCCGTAAACTCTTCTAAAACCCATGCATCAAGTGGGTCCCACCATTTTACGCCATTTTTTATGGCTTGTGTCCCATCAACTCTTCTTAAACCCATGCATCAAATGGGGCCCACCATTTTACTTTATATTTTGATGGTGTGGGTCTCATAATCTCCACCCATGTCCGCAGAGATCTACAATGGAGCCACTAAGTAGACAATTTTGGATTGATTAATGGTAGGAGCTACCATCAACTGGCACTTCCTACAGATGATTTTTGATTAAAGGTAGGATCTACTAGGTAGAATATTAATCTGAAATCAGACGGTTTGCATCATTCAGTCCCCTTGGCCTTTTAGATACCATGTAGAGAATTTCGGATTGATTAAAGGCTATCGCCACCATCCAGGGCTGGAGCCCGGAATTTACACTTGGGGGAGCCGGATTGGTCATTGGGGGGCCACTTACTAACTTTCTATAATAATTTATGTAACGCATCTTACTGACATTCATAAAGGCCGAAAATGTAACACTGGCGTTCATACTTCCTTTTAGCGGCGTTCTGGAACGCCGATCAACCCCTTTTTTGTTGGAGTGATAAAAGGGATTTTGCAAGTCATTTGCGAGGGGGCACCCCTACGCTATATGTCCCTCTGCCCCTGCCACCATCAGCATAATAGTGGACACTATGGTTTGGATCGATAATTCAAATGCACTTGATCTTACGATCAAGATAATCCTATCCACATGGCCAATCAAAAAATTTCGGTGGGGCCACAAGATAGACAATGTAGGATTGGCAAAAGGTGGGAATTGTACTGAAGCCTTCTACTACTGAGAGAGAGAGAGAGAGAGAGAGAGATAGTTTTTATTCTATTTCTATTACCATCAATAGAGTGATAGATATTAGGGATTTGTCTATACTGTCTTCCTTAATCTCTTAACTAAAACTAAATACTATTTATAATAAAGGGTAAAATAGGTAAAGGGAAATTTAAAAGTTATTTAAGGCATTGGACATAATTGTGTGGGAGCCAATTTTTTTCCGTGCGCGTAGGACTTAAAGAGGGATCACCACATCGGGTTTTCTGAGAGTGTTTATTTGATTTACGTCTCTTGTGGACTCGGGACCAAGGTCCTAACTCCCCAAGAAAGAGAAACTCAGAGTCGCCACCTAGGTCAGGGCCTAGAACCCATGCATGTTCTTCCAAGGAAATGAGTAGTGGTACTTGAATTTCGTTAGAAGAACAATAACCAAAGGGGTTCTTTTGCTCTGAGCCTAGAACCTTATATTTTTTCTCTGTTTGTTTAAGGCATGGTTCTTAGAGATATCTGGGTAAGGGTTATGATTACAATCGGGGAAGGTGTTAGGCACCCCTCTTCCCTGGATGAATCCGGTCTCTTAACTTAGTTCGGCATTTTTCGAAGAATTTTGACCAGGATAACTTATCTTTTTATCCTTTATTTAGATTATGCTTAATTCCAGGATGAAAATAAAATGAATTTACGAAAAGACCAAAAATAAGCGGTAGTTATCCTGATTAAGATCGTATGTTACTTTATGAGTCCCGGAAGATCTCACAACTTATCACAATCAGGTTAACTTAAATATAACGGAAAAGACAGTGCGGAAAGTAAAAGAAAGGTAGAGGGATTTATATCATAAGTTCTGAGGGCAATGTGAGTCGGAGATCTTATGATGTCACCATATCGTACCTTTGTAAAGGAAACTACATAAAGCTGATAAATAAATGTAAATTTACTAGAATCTGAAAAGAAATAGATAGCGTAAGTGCGCTATTCTGAAAGGGAGGTTCCGAAGTTTCAGAGATTTCGGCAGCGTAACGACGCTGTGTTGACGAAGGAGGTTCGGGTTTTGCCGAGATTTCAGCAAAACAATGTCGCTCTTTAGATAATAGGGCCTCCCGGTCTTAGAAATTCGGCAGCGCAACGGCGCTATGTTGATGAAGAGGTGTAGGGTTTGTCGGAGAATCAGCGGCGTAACGGCGTTGTTCTGATAAAAGGGCTTAGAGTTTGCCTAGATTCCAGCATAACAACGGTGCTATTATTGAAAAATAGCTTGTCGTTCTGCGAAATTCGACAGAACAATGACGCTATTTGAAAGATGTCGCTCCGAACCTTCAGAATTTCGGCAGAATGCCAACGCCCAGTGTGAGCTACCTAGAGTTTTTCTACTTTCTCTCTTCTAGAAATAAAGAAACTAGGATTTTTTGGAAATTCAGAGGGGTGTTTGGGCTAAGAATACCAGAAAGGGGGGTGAAAAATCAACAAAGGGAGAGAGTGGGTGATGGGACACAAATACGGCGTCGTTCTCAGATATCGCCACGTGTCGTCCATGCACAAGGAGAGCCTAGCCATCATGAAGAAAGACGTTGGAAAATGGTAAAGACCATGCAAACATGACACGTGTCACCATCCAGGCCTCATCATCACAAATTATGGAAGGAAATGGCCGGCAAAGCCACGCGCGCCGGTGAGGCAGGGGGACGACCTAATCCTGCAAAGGAAGGCTTTCTCTCCATAATGATGAAAAGGGCCGCGCACCTCCCTTTAAAAGGGAGGGAAAGGAAGAAGAGAGAAAATCCACATTTTCGGAAAGGACTTCCCCCATTCCCAGCTCCGCAAAAAGCGACCGGAAAAAGAGACGAGGCAACAACAGAGGAGACTAGGAACGCAATCCCACTCTCCCTGCTAGTCCCCTCTGACCCACTCATTCACACACCCAGAAAGGAGCCCGCGCGTTGGCCCTGGTAACCCTGATCAAAACCCCTTCCCCTTCTCGTTGTCCTTTATATTGATTGGTCGAAGGATCTGACTTGGGTGTCGAAGTGGTCGTCCGGGACCCACCCCGGACCCCCTGACCCCCTTTGTTTGTGATTGCAGACCCCGCGGAGGCCCTCTACCGACCGCGCGATCACCGACCCGGATCCAAACGCCATCATATTGGCGCCATCCGTGGGACTCGTCGAGTACCGAACACCTTATGGCGATGAGAAACCACACCCAACAGCAAGAAACAGGGGTAATAACCAGGAGTCAGGCTCAACGCGCACAAACCAACACCTCAAGCTCCCGAGAGCCCAACTCACCACTCTCGGGCCGACACCAGCCCTCCTCTAGCGCACCGCAGATGGTCCCCACCATGGAGATGTTCAACGAACTCCGCCGAGAACTACTCCAACGCTTGCCTCCTCCGGCCCCTGAGAGGCCTCTGACAATGCAGGACCAGACAGAAGCCTATGACGAAGGCAACGAGGAACAGCCAGGGGAGTGTCATCCCCGGCGAAAGCGAGCACCGACTCGCCGGACGCCGTCCCCATCAACGAATAGCCCTTTGCCCCCCGCAGCTAGGGGACACCAGGGAGACAGCGGGAAGCAGGCTACGCTAAGCCGCGCTCCCCCTGTCCAAGCTGCCCGTCTCCAGGAACCGCCCTTGGCTCGGGCGGAAGAAGTAGCAACCTCAGCACAACCGCCCAGCGTGGATCCGATAGCCGACCTGTAGAGGCAGATTCGAGAGGTAAAACTAGAAATGAAGAAGCCCTACGCCCATGGCATCCTCAACGAATGGGAAAGGAAAACGGCATCCCCATTCACCTCGAAAGTCTTAAAGACCCCAGCAAAAGCAGGCATAGACCTCTCCCGTTTCGGTCTATACGACGGAAGCACTGACCCTCTCGAATTCCTCCAAACTTTCAAAAGGGTAATGACGCTCCGGGGCGCATCGGACAGATTCATGTGCAGAGCCTTCGCCTCTCTGTTAAGAAAGACCGTTAACGACTGGTACATGAGATTGGAGCCCGACTCCATCGCATCCTTCCACGAATTCGGAAGGAAGTTCAGCGCAAGATTCGCCAACAACCGCCTCCGCCATGATCCAGCGGACGCCCTCTTAGCCCTCCGGCAAGGAAGAAACGAGACCCTAAGAGACTTCATGTTAAAATTCAACGCCGAATTGGCCCAACTTTCTTACATGGACGTCCAAATAGCGGTCGCAACACTAAAGCACGCCACCACCGATCCAAATCTCAAGCTGCATCTCACCCTCAAGCCACCACGGGACCTACAGGAACTTGAATCCAAGGCTGACAAGTTCGTGCGAGCAGAAGAAGCTTGTGCCCGAGAGCAGAACCACCCCGGCCCCGATGAAAGAAAAAACAACGACGGCCGAAAGATCATGAGGCCACGGGCCGAGGAGAAACAGGCGAGCCGGAACCCCATCCCCGTCTTCGAAAGACTGGGAAGCGCCCCACTAAAGGTTCCCCTCTCCCACGTCCTACTAGCTATCAGAGATCAGGGTCTTCTGACCCCCCCAAGAGAATGGCCATGGACCCAAAGAAGCGGTCCGCCAAAAAGTTCTGCGAATTCCACGGGGACCACGGCCACGAAACTGACCATTGCTTCCACCTCCGCCTCCGGCTGGAAAGGCTGGCCGAAGAAGGGCACCTGAATCAATATCTCAGAAGCCCTGGCAAAAATTTGCGCGAGGACCAGCATCCACCCGACGAGCCCAGAGGTAGGTGTCAGTGACCCAATAGGCGCCGGTCCAACAACCGTCGCCGATCCGCAAGCCGACACCGATCCCCTAGCAGGCACCGATCCCCTAGCAGGCATCGCTCCCGAAGCAGACGTCGATCCCGCAGCAGACATGACACACGCCACCACCAGCGCCCCGGAAATAAGAGCCCCCCGAACAACCGCAGGCCCGCGAACAGCCGCCCAGCATTATCGAAAAAATCAACATCATCACGGGCGGGCCGGCAGTGGGAGGGCCGACAACAGCTGGTCGGCGGGCGTATGCGGAACGGGTATTCTCCATAGATATGCCTTCCAAAAAGGCCCGAACAGATCCGCCCCGTGAGGACCAGATCATCACTTTCTCCAACGAAGACCTCGACGGGCTACAAGTCCCGCATGACGATGCACTGGTCGTCAGGCTAGTCGTCGCCAACTTCAACATAGGAAAGATCCTGGTCGACAAAGGAAGCTCCGTCAACGTGCTGCACCTCGGGACTTTCGAAGAGATGAAACTGGGCAAAGAGAGGCTGGGACCCGCGGAGTATTCTATCTACGGGTTCTCCGGTGCGTCCGTACGGGTCGACGGCAAGATCGACTTACCCGTGACCTTTGGGACGTACCCCCTCCAAAAAACCATCCTGACCACCTTCATGGTCGTAGACATACCGTTCACTTACAGCGCCATCATTGGGCGCCCCGCTCTAAGAGATTTGGGGGCAGTGGTCTCCACCCCCCACCTCAAGATGAAATTCCCCACTCCAACCGGAGTAGGGGAGGTCCGGGGGCAGCAGATGATAGCACGCCAGTGCTATGCAGCAAGCCTAAGAGGAACCAATACTCTGGCCGAAAACTTCACAATCGGCAGTGAAGACCCCCGGCAGCGGGCCCGCACAATTAGAGGAGAACCCGCCGAGGAGCTAGACTCCATCTCCATAGCCCAAGATCAGCCGGAGAGACGAATCCGGATCAGTTCCCTACTAAAAGGCCCCCTGCAAGACCAGATGATCAACTTCCTCAGAACCAACGAAGACATGTTCGCATGGTCCGCCAAGGACATGCCCGGGATACCTAAGGAGTTGGCTGTTCACAAGTTAAACGTGAACCCAACCCTTAAACCTGTCCGGCAGAAGAAGAGGAACTTCGCGGTAGAGCGTCAAACTCACATAAAGGCCGAAGTGGAGAAGCTACTACAAGCCGGGTTCATCAGAGAAATCCGGTACCCCGAATGGCTGTCTAACATCGTCATGGTCAAGAAAGCTAGTGGAGGCTGGCGGGCCTGTATAGGCTTCACAGACCTAAATCGGGCCTGTCCAAAGGACCCCTACCCCCTCCCGCGCATAGACCAACTCATCGACGCCACATCCAGGCACGAACTCCTCACCTTCTTGGATGCATTCTCGGGTTACAATCAGGTAAAAATGCACGAGCCCGACATCCCGAAAACAGCGTTCATCACCGGTCAAGGCGTCTACTGTTACACCGTTATGCCCTTCGGGTTGAAAAACACAGGCGCCACCTACCAGCGGCTCGTAAATAAGCTATTCCAGGCGCAAATCGGAAGAAACATAGAGGTGTATGTCGAAGACGTGCTGGTAAAAAGTTTGGAGTCCTCCAAACACATCTCCGACCTTCAGGAGACTTTCAACACCCTACGACGAGCCCGAATGAAGCTGAACCTCGTAAAATGCGCCTTCGGGGTAACCTCCGGAAAGTTCTTAGGGTTCATGGTTAGCCAGAGAGGGATCGAGGCCAACCCTGAAAAGATCCAGGCCATCCTAGACATGGAGCCCCCGACAACAGCGGTAGAAGTACAAAGGCTCGCGGGTCGAATCACGGCCCTTGGCCGATTCATGCCAAAGTCGGCGGAGAAATGCCAACCCTTCTTCAAACAACTGAAAAATATACGAGAATTCGAATGGACCCCGTCCTGTCAAGAAGCATTCGACGCCCTGAAGCAATACCTTCAGACACGATCCGTGAGCAAGACTCTCCACGGTGCAGAGGTCCGGTACCTAAACATAGAGAAATTCGCCCTCGCAGTCGTCAGCGCCGCCCGGAAGCTCCGCCCCTACTTCCAGGCCCACCCCATTGTGCTTCTGACCGACCAACCCCTGAGGAAGATTCTCCAAAAACCAGAGACCTCGGGCAGGATGGTAAGTTGGGCCATCGAGTTGGGAGAGTTCGACATACAGGTCCGCCCGAGGCCAGCTATTAAATCCCAAGCCCTCGCTGACTTTATAATGGAATCCACGGCCCTGGCCGCGGAACCAGCAACAATGGAAAATGCCGAGGGCCCCACCGAATAGACGACTCGCAAAGACATGGCGCCAGACTCAGCGGAACAGAGCGACGAGATTCATTGGACCCTGCATGTTGACGGCTCAGCAGGCAAAACACGGCACGGGGCGGGAGTGGTCTTCCACGGCCCAGAAGGATTTACACTGGAATACGCCCTCAGGCTAGATTTCAAAGCCTCCAACAACGAGGCCGAATACGAAGCCTTGCTAGCAGGACTGAGTCTAGCCGCAGAGCTCGGTGCGGAAAAGTTAAAAGTCTATAGCGACTCCCAGCTCGTCGTCAACCAAGTAAATGAGATATACGAAGCCAAGGGCCTCAGAATGAAGAGATACCTCCAGAAGGTAAAAGAAAAACTGCAAAGAATAGGAAGGGTCGAAATCCTCCAGGTACCGCGAGACATGAACAATCGAGCGGATGCATTGTCAAAAATGGCCGCCGAAGAGACCCATGACTTCGGCACCGTGCTCACAAAGATACTGCCCCACCCCAGCATCGACGAAGTGCAAGTTTGGAGATTCCACCTGGACTGAACTGGATGGACCCCATCATGCGATACCTGAAAGACGGGATACTGCCCGAAGACAAGCTGGAAGCCCGACGCCTAACCGCAAGAGCCGCCCACTACTTGGTCCACGGGCCCAGGATCTACAAACGGTCATATACATGGTCGTATCTCCGATGCCTAGTACCCTCCGAATCAGAGTACGCGTTACGAGAAGTACATGAAGGAATCTGCGGAGACCACGAAGGCGGCAGGACTCTGGCTCAGAAAATCGTAAGGCACGGCTACTTCTGGCCTACGATCCTCAGGGACGCCAAGGAGTTCGTCAAAAAATGCAGCCCTTGCCAAAGGTACGCGACCACCCCCCGTCAACCGGCCACACCATACACCACGATGGCAGGACCCCTGCCTTTCACCATGTGGGGCATGGATCTACTCGGGCCTTTCCCAAAAGCCTCCGGGGGGCGTACCATGTGTACGTCGCCATCGACTACTTCACCAAATGGGTCGAGGTTAAAGCCGTGGCAAAGCCCAATTCGAAAGCGACGGAGAAATTCTTTTATCACGACGTGGTTTGCCGTTTCGGCATCCCAAAGATACTTGTAACACACAACGGTCCCCAGTTCGCAAGTGCTGAATTCGGCAGATTCTGCGATAGCCTAAGCATCGAGCATCGTTTCGCCTTCGTAGCACACCCACAGGCCAACGGGCAGGTAGAGGTAACTAACAGGATCTTGCTTCAGAGCCTCAAGAAGCGATTGGGAGAAGCTGGGAAAAACTGGGTAGAGGTGCTCCCTAGCGTCCTCTGGGCCTATCGAACGACGCCGCGGACCGCGACCAGGGAATCCCCTTTCAACTTAACCTTCGGGGCCGAAGCGGTCATTCCGCTAGAAATTGGCCTCTCCAGCTTCCGCACGGAGAATTATGTCGAAAAGGGAAACTCTGAACTCCTACGAAACACTCTTGACATCGTGCTCAAAAAAAGAGAGCAGGCCCTCCTCCGAACCGCCTCCTACCAGCAGAGGGTGGCACGGTACTACAACGCCCGAGTAAAAAAGCGCTCGGTAAAGCCCGGAGACCTGGTACTACGGCGGGCGGAGGTATCCGACCCCCGCAACGCCGGGAAACTCGTACCTAAATGAGAAGGACCATACAGGGTCGTTCGAGCACTCCGCCCCGGGGCCTACCAGCTAGAACGCCTCGACGGGACCCCAGTCCCTCGCAGTTGGAGCATGGACAACCTCCGAGAGTTTTACCAGTAAAAAGATAGGGTAAGTCCCGTGTTTTCCTTTAAAAGTATGACGAGTGTTTTGTTTGTTTCCTTTTTGTGTTTTCTAGGAGCAAAGATGTATTTTCCTCTTTAACAAATCAATGGAATAGCGTTTCTACCTAAGCCATACGCATCTCCACTTTCCGGCCCATAATAAATAAGGGACCCGAAAGAAGACAGGGAGTGAGACAGAGGTACCACCGGGGCCGCCCCCCCCCCAAAGATACCCTAAAACGCTCCCCATAAAAGACAGGGAGTGAGACAGAGGTAGCATCGGGGCCGATCCCCCCGAGAATACCCTAAAATGCTCCCCATGAAAAAAAGACCTCCCCTTTAAGGGCAGGCGGGACCCATTAACCCCGAAGTGATCACTCGAGGGGAAGATAGTCCTTCCACAAAAGACGCCCTACGAGGCACGCTAAGAGTACCCTCGCCAACAAAGATCGCAACTTAAAAAGCCCGAAGAGCAATACCTAAAGCTCAAAGAGCTCGCGGCACATCATATATAAAGAAAAGAAAGATAGTTCAAATGTTATTACAGACCAAATACGTCAATAAGACCAAAAAAAGGAAGAGCAAACTTCCCAAGGCATCCGAACGTTACTGAGCCCCCTCAGAAGTCTCAGCAACTGCAGGATCTACCGAGGCAGCCACCTCCTCCTCGGCCGACTCCGGTACTTCTACCGGTATCGGCAAAAGACCCTCCGAAGCGCCTCCCTCAGCCTCGTGCATCAGCTTGTCGAGAGGGAAGGAAGGATCGACCTCTTGAACACGCCGCCGGCATTCAGCAAAAGCATCAATCTCGATGTCCACACTAAACGCAGCCGCGGCCTTGAGAAACTCCTCGGAGTCGCGCCATTCCTCCCGCGCCTTCGCCAGTTCCCGGGCATGCGTTCGTCGAGCCACCGCCAATTTGTCCGCCGCACAGCTTCTCCCTTCCATGGTTGTCCGGAGGTCTTCCCGAAGTCGAGCAACCGTATCATCAAAGGCCGCTTTCTCCACCCGGGCTTTGTCCAAGTCCTCGCTCAGCTGTCGGACTCGCTCCTCAAAAGCACCTATCTCAGCCTCATCCTCGAGCAAGCACTGCACCATCTCCTAGCATAACTTTTGGAGTACAAAATCAAGCCATCAGAAAATTTCCAACATACGATCTCAAAAACAACAAAGAGAGAAAAGTACAATCAGAAAAACCGGCCACCTGGTACTTACGCAAGATGTTAATTGAAAATACTGAGCCCCCAGGGCCCTGCAATCGAAGCCCTCCAACTCAGCCTCGTCGCCAGGAAGAGCGGTGGTCACCCCTAGCTCCACCCCAACCCGGGGATTCGCGAGAACGCTATCCTCAACGCCAATCTTCCAGTCAGGTTTAAACAGCTCTCCTCGCACCTGGAAGCACTGCGGCAGAAGTTCCACCCGCTCCAGAAGAAGCTTGGTCATAACCGCCCCCTCCATCCGACTTGGCACGTCCTCCGAGAAGGCATGAGGATGCGCCGCACGGCCAGCATCCCCTTGTCGAGCGCCTAAAGGGACAGCCCTCTTGGCGGAAAGCTCCGACTCCGGAGGAGAAGACCTAGCCGCCCCATTTTCTCCGACCGCTCGACCAGAGGGGCTGGAAGGCACGGATGCCGGAAGCCTCCCTTGCGACCGGCCCAGCCTGGCCGCGGCCATAAAATCAGAAGGGATCTTCTTTTAGGCTAGCCAGACCCTTCGTCGCCGCCGCAACCCCCTTCCCCTTACCAACGTCACTAGAAGAAGACATACCTCCTGCCCAAAAACAGGAGAACAACAACCGCTCAGAATAAAGGAAAACAACAACAACAAAAAAAAAAAGGGGGGGGGGGGGGGGGGCTCACCATAGCTGGCGGAACTCTCCCCCGTTCCCTCGCCCATACAGCGGGCCCTCCTCTCCATAGCTCTCACCAAACCGAGCCTCTTCAGGCCCCTCTCCCATCTAAACTCAGAAACGTCAATAGCCTCCCCAGAGACGAGCTTCCCCAAGTCAAACTTGCTGTAATCAGACTCGTCGGGGAGGGACTTCCTTCGCCACTCAACGGAGCGCCTCCAAGAGCGAGGAAAGTCCCAGCCAACGTCCGATGGAGGAGTGATGAACACATACTCCTCCTTCCACTTTTTGATGGAAGAAGGCAAGTTCGCCGCAATTTTCACCTGAGGGCGCTGGGTCAGATATAACCAGTTGTCCTCCCCTTTCACCAACGGGCTAAGGGCAACGCAAGCCCGGAGCAGCGGAAGGGTAGGCTGAACCTTGTGAAGACCCGCCTTGGCCACAAAGGCCAAGAGAGTGCGCCAACTATTAGGCGCCAGTTGGGAGGGGGCCACCCTGTAAAACTCAAGGGCCTCTACTATAATGCCCAAGAGCGGGAACCTAACCCCCGCCTGAAAAGCCTCCACGTAGAAAGCTACCTCCTCCTCCGTGGTACCTTCACACACCCCCTCTGCAAAGAATGGAACCCTAATCCCGTAACCATCGGGAATGTGAAACTCCCTCCTAACCTTCTCTGCCGCCCCTTCTCCCAAGGTGTTCCTGAAACACGTCACTCGACTGGGATGAATAACGGCACCAGACCGGATGTCCCTAATCTCCGCCTCACGAGCAGAAGAAACTCGAGCAAGAGATTCCAAAGGAGCAGCCTCCACCGATGACCCAGAAGCCCCGGAGCTATCTTTCAACTTCGTAGGCTGCTGTACATCTCGAGAGTCGCCGCCCCCTCCCTCCACAAACAACCGCCTCCTTTTTCTTGGCAGAGCCCTCTCCACTACTTCTACCGTCTCAGAAGAGGGACTCTGAGGAACGGTCGCGACAGACATCATAAACTATCAAATATCGGATGAAATAAAAGACACAGGACTCACCGGAAGAAGGTTGGTGAAGAGCAATACGTAGAAAAATCGCCGCGGAAGAAAGCCCGTTTCACCCGAGGAAGACGAATAAATAAGACAGAACGAAATCCCCAAAAAGGCTTTAAAAAGGGCTAGGGTTTCAACACGCGTCGTTTGATCTCCCTTCCTTTCTAATCCGATGGGACGCGCACACGTGGCGCCGATTGCGAAATTCAAGGGAACCGCCAAAAGTCGAAGCGCCATACGGAAAAGACGTCCCTACCCCTACCGCTAAGTGACTTCCCCAGCAAGCATCCCTAAACCCTCACCACGTACGATGGCAAAGGGCTCGGGACCCATCATAAGGGCCCGGCATACAAATCCACAAGATGGAAAAGACCACGTACGATGGAAAAGGGCTCGGGACCCATCATAAGGGCCCGGTATACGAATCCACAAGATGAAAAATACAGCGTATGGCAAAAAAAAAAGGGGGGGGGGGGCTCGGAGCAAGTCACAAGGGCCCGTCGTACAATACCACCAAACGAAAAAATATCAAGCACAGCGAGAAAGGCTCGGAAAGCGCGGGAAGGCAAACATGCGAAGGGAAAGCAAACACAAGATACAAGTCATAAAAAAAAAAAACCGAAAAAGAGCCATTCATAAACTACTTCCTTCTGGCCCACGGGCCTACAAAAAGGGGGGAGTAAAAACAAAAAGGCACGCAGGCCCGGGCCCCCCAGGGCCCCCAACAACAAAAAAAAAAAGGGAGAAGAGAGGGCGAGGGGAAAAAGCCTCCTCCGAAAGCTCATCCCGCCACCTCCCGCTCAGAGCGACTCGCCGCTGAAGGAGTTTTCCGCATCGGAAAGCTCCTTATCACTCTGCTCCTCCTCCGAAGAGCTCCCCCAACGCCGATTCTCAGCAAATCTGGTCTGGTCATTTAACCACCGCACCCGATTCCTCAACAAATCATTCTCCGCACGCAAGGCCGCAATCTTCCGATCCATGTCAATCATCCGGCTACAAACCTCCATTTCCCTACGATGGGCGTGAGAGAAGAACGAGCGGTGGCGATGAACAAAAGCTTTATGGGACTCCCTCTCGTAAAGGGGAGGAAGATGAGAGCGCGGGGAAAGCCCTTGAGGCTGGTTCCCCTCAGGAATCGTTTGCCGAGGCCCCAACCCGTCAGGGTTAATCTCGGGGCTACTGGGAGGACTCCCCTCGATAGCAACTCTCCCCTCGCCACTTATAGAGAGACCCTGGAAAGACGACGACATCTCCGACGAGCTCGAAGAAAGGCCGAAAGAAAGCAAAGAAAGGGAAAGAATCAGAAGGGTGATCTGCATACAAAGCAGAAGAACTCGCTCCTTATAAACCCTAGGGGAGACCCTTGGGTAGGAAATCGAAGCGACTCGCCTACGCGTGCCCTTCGCCCATTGGATGGCCAACCGGCACCGCATAATGACACCGCAGTTCCTCGAGAAGGAGCCGCCGGACGAGATGGCACGTCCTCTCGTACCCCAAGGCTCCCATAAATGCTTTCGTCACAATATTCCTTAAGCCAAGTAAACAAGCCTGCTCCCTTGGACCAGTCAAGGGACCAAGGGTAGTATTATGATGAGACATAAAAAACGGCGCCGTTCTTAGCCTTCGCCACGTGTCGCCCATACACCCATACAGCCAAACCTTTGCAAAGGGAGCCGATGGGAGACGGCAAGGCCGTATGAATTCGACACGTGTCACTTCCTCGCCGCCCAAACCTCACCATCACAAAGCACTTCTGACTCCTCCCCACGAAAGGAGAGGGAGGGGCCCGGAGGCAGGAAACCAAACAGAGGGGCACGACCTTAGTCCCACCAAAGAAAAACGCACGCCCAGGCCTGGGGCCCGGCGCGAGGCCACATCGCACGAACACAACAGGCGAAGGAAATTAAAAGCGCCGGAAAAAGGCTCGGAATTCCTCGCAAGTTCGAACAGAACGGCAGAAGTTCTCACAACCAAGATAATTTATATCAAACAGATGAAAAACGCAACACAAAGAGACAGCGCGAATTCATAAAGATTACCCATTCACATCATCCTGGCCCACAGGCCTACAAAAAAGAAAGGAAAACAAGAAACAAAGCGCAGGGCACGCAGGCCCCAAAATCCCCGACAGGAAAAGGGAAAGGCGCACAGAAAAACAGGAAAAGCCAGAGACTAATCAGAGGAAGACTCCTCTCCCGAAGGGTTCTCCTCCTCTTCCTAGGAGCTCTCCAGCAGGGGATCCACCTCATATTCAAACAACTGCTCGTTGAGGAAGCAAACCTTTTCCTGGAAAGCCTCGTTCTCCCGCTTCAAGTCCTCGATTTCCTTACCCATCTTCGAGACACGGCCGCGCAGTTCCGTTCCCTGGTGATAGGCTCGGGAAAAAAAAGACCACTCCTTGGCGACACGGGATCGAGACGATTTGTCTTCCCTAGGCAAGGAGGAAAGGCGAAGGGGGGGGAAGCCGGAGGAAGAACCCGGGTTCCTCCTAGCCTTCTTCCGACGAGCCGCAAGATCCTCCTCCGGATCGGAAGACAAGTTGGGGTCACTCGACGATTCCTGGAAGAGACGGGCCTTGCCCCTAACTCGCGAAGGAAAACCGGACATGTTGTTGAAGAAGGGACGAAAGGACACCTACTACAAAAAAGGGGGGGGCGGAAAGCCACAACAAAGCGCCAGGGTAATTCCCCTTTTAAAACTCAAGAAAGGAATCCTGGTACCTCGAAACAAGGCAACCCACCTAACGACACTACCGCTTCCCGGGGACGGCCGCCGGATAAAACGGCACGCCTCCTCGTACCTCGAAGTCCTCGTAAATGCCCTCATCATGACGTCACTCGAACAAAACGTTACTCCCTTGGCCCATTCAATGGATCAAAGGAGTAAGGGGGAGTTATGATGGGACACAAATACGGCGTCGTTCTCAGATATCGCCACATGTCATCCATGCACAAGGAGAGCCTAGCCATCATGAAGAAAGACGTTGGAAAATGGTAAAGACCATGCAAACATGACACGTCTCACCATCCAGGTCTTATCATCACAAATTATGGAAGGAAATGGCTGGCAAAGCCACGCGCGTCGGCGAGGCAGGGGGACGGCCCAATCCTGCAAAGGAATTCTTTCTCTCCATAATGATGAAAAGGGCCGCGCACCTCCCTTTAAAAGGGAGGGAAAGGAAGAAGAGAGAAAATCCACATTTTCGAAAAGGACTTCCCCCATTCCCAGCTCCGCAAAAAGCAACCGAAAAAAGAGGCGAGGCAACAACAAAGGAGACTAGGAACGCAATCCCACTCTCCTTGCTAGTCCCCTCCGACCCACTCATTCACACACCCAGAAAGGAGCCCGAGCGTTGGCCCTGGTAACCCTGATCAAAACCCCTTCCCCTTCTCGCTGTCCTTTATATTGATTGGTCGAAGGATCTGACTTGGGTGTCGAAGTGGTCGTCCGGGACCCACCCCAGACCCCCTGACCCTCTTTGTTTGTGATTGCAGACCCCGCAGAGGCCCTCTACCGACCTCGCGATCACCGACCTGGATCAAGCGCCATCAGTGGGGGAGATAAAACCATTCAACTCCATCCAAAATTCACTACCAAACCCTTACCCCCCCCTATATATAGTTTTTGGGGGTGTAATTTTGGTAATTTCGACCAAGTTTCGTTAGGGTAAAATTTGGTGTCAATTGGTGATGTCATCCAGATGACATCATGACATCATATCTCGAAGGGCACGAGGTTTCGTCTCTTCTTTGTCTCGAAAAATA
Source organism: Tasmannia lanceolata (assembly GCF_043159265.1). Taxonomy (NCBI): domain Eukaryota; kingdom Viridiplantae; phylum Streptophyta; class Magnoliopsida; order Canellales; family Winteraceae; genus Tasmannia; species Tasmannia lanceolata. Next base: position 24,944,555 of record NW_027518684.1, on the reverse strand, counting down.
TGATTTTTCATCTTTTATCGGTGAGTTTCGAATGTCCGTAACTCCTCCGATTGAATTCCGATTCACACACGGTCAGATCCATTGGATTCCTCATTCTGGGGAGTTTCCAATGAATCTAATGTCGCTTTCTTTTAGAAAAATGAAGTGTCCTCTGGGTAAAAACAGATATTTTTTACTCAAAGTTAACTTACCGATTGAAATGCCGTGTGAAAACGGGCTTACCAGTTTATGCCGTAAAAGGCAAGTGCTATGTAAAAAAAGGCTTTCGGTTGCCAAAAAGGCAGGTGCTGTGTAAAAACATTCTTTCCGGTTGTAGAAACGGCTTTCGAAAATTGTTTCTTTTGGAAAATAACTTAAAGAGAGATTCAGTGAAACTGGACTAGTGCTCTGGAATTCATCATAAGGTTCTTCCTCGCGACACCTATCATTAGTACTGCCTTGACAAAATTGGGTGTCTACAAATTGAAAATTTTTATGGAGATTATGGTAGATAATTAAGTTTGATGTAGGGGGTTTAGTAGTTTTTCCAAAAATCAACCATTTTCGGTGGAAAGAAAAGGAATGATCGAGGAAAGAAAGTTGGTGTTTAATAAATATTATATATGGAATGAAAATGTGGATCATATCTAAAAGACTCGCCGGCTAAATTTGGGATTTTGTGCATTGAATTCCTATGGAATATGAGATTTTATAGATAAGTTTCACCGACATTAAGGTGTAGGTTTCCGAGTTTACTCGAAAGATGCAACCTGATGTCTTTATAGAATGGCATACTACCATTGACCGAATTTTTTATTATAAGGAAGCTCCTGAAGAGCACAAAGTAAAGATCGCGGCAATCAAACTTCACAAGAATGCCTCAATATGGTGGGAATGACTAAAGCTTCATCAAGAAAAGACCAAAAGATCAAATATTAGATCATGGGAGAAAATGGAGAAAGATCTTCGTAAGAAGTATTTACCGAAAAATTATCTACAAGACGCTTTTGTGAAAATGTGCCAATTTCAACAAGGGACTTGTTCTGTAGATGAATACACGGAAGAGTTTGACAATATGATGGTGTGATGTGGAGTTGCCGAACCCGAAGAACAAACTGTTGCTCGATAAGTAGGAGGGTTAAGGCATGTCACCAAAAAAAAACTGCAACACCAACCTTATTGGTCCTTCAATGATGTTCATCATTTGGCTAGCAAAGTGGAACAACAACTTTGGCTACGACAAGATCAAGGGCACCTACATTCTTTTAGAACTCAGAATCTAGTTCATGAGTCGACTCTCCTAACCAAGGGGGTACGTCTCATTCTTGTCCCTGTAATAATGTCTCTCGGCCTCGGAAATGGTATGCAACCCCGACTTATAAACGGACTAATCCTTTGTCGTCTCAATATTTCAAATGCCAAGGATATAGTCATATTGCATCGGAGTGCCCCAATCGCAAAGTTGTCACTCTTTTGAATGGTGAAATAGAAGAGCTTGATGATGAAGAACCGACAATTGAGTCTAAAGAAGATGAATAGGAGGTCATCCATAGTGATCAAGGCGAGCTGCTTGTCGTCCGAAGAGCTATGAACATGAACTGCTCTAAAGAAGACAACGATTAGCTTTGCGACAATATTTTTCATACCTATTGTACTTCTCATGGAAGGGTTTTCCACTTTATGATGGTGGAGAAATTGAACCTCAAGATCGAACCCCATCCTTATCCTTACACTCTCACTTGGATTAATCATGGAAATGAGGTAAAGGCCTTTAAGCGTTGCCTTGTTCTTTTCTCCATTGGCACTAAGTATAAAGATGAAATCTGTTATGACATACTACCTATAGATGCATGTCATTTACTTTTAGGGAGACCTTGGGAGTTTGACTGTAAAGTTATCCACAATGTTTTCAAGAACACCTATTCTTTTGTTAAGGATGGAATTAAGGTGACTTTGGCTCCCTCTAGATTGGAAGGAGGACTCAAACCCAACAAGGAGGAGAGTAACGTTTTCTTTCCGAGACCGAATTTGATCAAGAAACCAAGGAAAATGGCATATCCTATGCTCTAGTTTTTGTTGAGGCTAATGAGGAGCATGATTCTTTCCCTATGGAGCTTGCACCAATCCTTGAGGAGTTCCAAGATATTGTGCCTAATGAAATCCCTCCTGGGCTACCTCCTATGAGAAGCATCCAATATTGTATCGATTTTGTTCGAAGCTCTCCTTTGTCTAATAAGGCGGCTTACCAAATGAGTCTAAAAGAACACGAGGAACTTCAACGGCAAGTTAATGAATTTATCACAAAAGGAATGGAACATGAAAGCATGAGTCTGTGTCGTCCCCGCTTTACTTTATCAAAAAAAAAAGAAATGGATCATGGAGGATGTGTATGGATAGTAGAGTGGTAAACAAGATCACCATCAATGATCATTTTCCCATTCCAAGACTTGAAAATATGCTTGACCAACTTGTCGGTTCTCCATTCTTGTCAAAGTTGGATCTTAGAAGTGGATATCATCAAATCTAGATGCGACCAGGAGATGAGTGAAAGAACACAATTACAACTTGAGATCGATTATATGAATGGTTTGTTATGCCATTTATGCTTTCAAATTCTACAAGTACCTTTATGCACCTCATCAATCATCAAGCGCCATTGGCAAGTTTCTCGTGGTATATCTTGACGACATTCTTATTTATAGTAGGAGTCAAGAGGCGCATTTGGACCATCTTTGGCAAGTTTTCACTATACTTCGATAGGCAAAGCTATATGTCAATCTTTCCAAGTGTGAGTTCTTGACCAATGTCCTTATCTTCTTAGGCTTTGTGATCTCAATTGATGGCATTAAGATTGATCCAAAGAAATTAGAAGCTATTAAAAGTTTGCCGATGCCCCGCAACATTCATGAGATCTGAAGTTTTCATGGTTTAGCAACTTTCGATAAGAGGTTGATTCGACATTTTAGTTCCGTTATGGCTCCTATCACGAACTATCTCAGAGGCTGCTTTTTCCAATGGACCAAGGAAGCCCAAGATATTTTTGAACTTATCAAGAAGTTGATGACGAACGCTCCTTTAATTGCTCTCCCTGGCTTTGATAAGGTTTTTGAAGTGGATTGTGATGACTCCAATGTCAGAATTGGTGTGGGTCTTAGTTAAGAAAGGCGTCCTATTTCTTTCTTTAGCACTAAAAAAATGGAACTATAGAGGCGGTCTTGACTGCTAGCGTATATCAGCCTATAGAAGGATGGAACCACCTCTATATCCATAAATTAATGATACAGAGGTGTGTGGACCCTGATCCCGAGGACACTGGAGTGGATACGAGATCCACGTCAATCCTCTGAGACCTCCACACGTGAAGGAGAGCTCTACCAAGGAACTCTCGAAAGAGTGTCCTCACAACATGAGTGGCGATGTAAAATGAGATACCTCTTTATTCGGGGACTAGCCCGGAATCAAGACGTACCTAAAATAACTCAGAGTCGTCATCCAAGGAAGTAGGCCCTGGATCCCATACTATACTCTGTCGCAACAGATAACCAGAGATACAAAAGTCTGTGCCTGATGACGAATGGAGAATGTGTTAGGCGCCCCCAATTCGCCCGAGTGTAAACACCCGGTCTCTTATGCCATTTATTTATTAACTTTGAAGAATTTTGGGCAAAAATCATATGAAATGAGAACGAATATCCCCGAGAAGACATCCACCTAAACATGCATGTCTCGGGGACAGATAAAAAGAAAAATAAACATCCAAGTTCTAAGAAGAGTTGATGTCAGTGTCGTCTGTCATTAGAATGAACACTAGAATCCAACGTCTCTTAGAGAGGCGTAAAAGACTAATGTTTATCCAATATAAGATAACCTTGCTACCTATCTCCATATATCATGCCTAACATCTATGCCTAAAGAGAATTGGTACCAGTTCCATCTGTCATTAGAATGAATACTAGAATCCACCGTCTCATAAAGAGGCGTAGAAGACTAGTATCGATCGATAACAAATAACCCTGTTACCAATCTCTATCAATCATGTCTAATCCTAACACAACGCATCTAGAAAGCAGTAAACATCACATCTATAACTAAAGAAACAAACCTCCACAGTGAACAAACGTCAGTAGATGATAGCAAAAGTAATAATCAGCAATAATAAAGAACTACTGGTAAGCATGTGAGGGCTACAGCTAAACATGTAAGAGCTACAGCTAAGCATGTGAGAGCTACAGCTAAGCATGTGAGAACTACAGCTAAGCATATGAATCATCTAAAGAAAGTTTCACTCAACATGTCAGAGAGAAGCACACTAACATGTCTCTATATAATGAGTAACAAGCCACACAACCAAAATCACACAAAAGATATATCAAAAGGGAGAAAACACTCAAACATACAATCTAATACTAGACTACAAATCCCTATGACTCTAGGACAATAAACCATAAGACTTTAATGTGAAGTTTAACTCGGACCAGGATGACCATCCCGGCTGCTCTTCGTATCCCGGTCTCGGGAAGAATCAGAGTCAGCGTAGTTTTGGTGGCCTATTCTAAGCTACAATGCCTAAATGTGCCTAGACCACACTAAACTCGACACGACACGACTCGACTGATGTTTAAGTTGTTTAAGTATTTTAGACACACCTATATGGTCCTAAACTAATGCAAGTCAACCTAGTCTATTGCAGGTGGGCCCTACATCCTATGTGTAATTAGGCTGTATGTCCTAAGAATAACAATGGGCTAACTAAGTGCATCCTAATTTAGCCATTAGTTCGACAAGTGTCTAACCGACCACGACTCGAGGTCTCCTAACTCTAGGGACACTCACACAACAAGACACATGAAGCATCAACATAACCACGACAGACTCCTAACTCTAAGACACCCCAAACATCTAGGACAGATTCCTAACTCTAGGGAAAGATCGTTTTGAAAAGATTTTGAAAAAATTTTATATTTTTGGAAGATTTGAAATGTTTATTTTTAAAGGTTTAACTGGACTTGGGATAAGGATCCCAAGCTGCCTACGTACCTCGTGGAAGAGGATCAAGTGCTAAGGGTTGAATCCCTATAGCTAAAAGAGAACTCCTATCTAATGACAGACTCACAAAAGGAATGGACAAACTCCTAAACATCTATAAGGGCAGGACAGACTCAGAAGATTTGCAAAGGTTGGACAGAATGATATACCTCGCAAGGGTTGGACAGAATCTCATGACTTGATGAAAGGTTGGACAAAATCCTAGCTCCCTATGATGGTAGGATAGACTCCTGAAAGACTGACTCATATGCTAAAAACGGACTATCTAGCTAAGGACAAACTCATATACTAAAGGATTGGCTCCTAGTGCATAATTCTAAGAGGGGAATGCTAATGAGACTAAGCTAGTCTCCTAAAACAAAGGGATAATTGGGGCAAATGAGACAAAGCTTGTCTCCTATGGAGGAACAACTAACTCTAATGAGACACTGAATGTCTCTAATGGAGGGCTCCAAGTAACCTTATCATTGCCCCTACAATGATAAATAAGAATAGGGCAACTAACAGACCAAGTTGGTCTTCAACTAGAAAGGGGTACAACTACTTATGAGACTCACTAATGAGACAAAGCCTGTCCCCAAAGGGGTATAACGTTTCTGCTGAGACATAGCTTGTCTCTCTAAGGATGAGCTCTAGATGACTCTTTCATTGCCCATGCAATGAACAAGGGAACCATGTTAAAGGGTATTTATAAGGCCAAATACTTTCTCATAAAGAAGAGAAAAGAAAACAGAGGATACTACCATGATCCGGTATGTCCCTCTAAAGATGGGCTTAGGCTAACACCTTCATCGCCCCTTCAATGTAAAAAAGGGTTGTAGACACCCCATTTTGACCGTGCCCTAAACCTTCCATTTTTATGCAAAACCCCATCAAATCAGTGAGGTAGGACCCCAAACTCCACCCTAGGCTAGCTTAGGATCTCACCAACGTCCCTGTAAAATTTCATCAAAATCCGAGCGTGTTTGCCTAGCGAACGAGCTGAGGTAAGTGTTGTAGTATAAACCAGAAGGGGGGGGTGAATTTATCTTGAAGGGGGGGCGAATTTATCCTGGAAAGGACACGGCTTGGGGCAGAAAAGACATGAATATTTGTGCGCTTATCAATTTTCGTGCAACCGCGCATCTCACCAAATGGGAGTGCCAATATCAATTATAAGAAATGCCTATAAATATCTACCTAAACCTCATTTCTCAGGGGATCTGTTTTTTTTCTTTCCTAATCAAAGGAGAGAGATAGAGAGAGAAACAGAGCTTGTATTAGAACCCTAACCTCATGTTCACCTTCTTCTCCGACCAATCCGTCAGATCTCCGATCAATTCCGGCCGAAAAGTTCTCTGTTAAATCTCCTTATTCATCTCATTTTACTGATTTGCATTGTCGTTGAATGGTTAGAAACCCTAACTTTACCATTTTATTAGACCTAAACTTTAGATCTAGCTTTAGAGGTCTTTAATCCAGCTCACTTTCCCCTTTCTTTTCCTTCATAACGGATCTAAATCTAGCTTGTTTTACGATTTTTGGATCCAAACCTAATTTGAAATTCATCCATTGATTTGCTAGATTCTTATTTTGATCTCTTCTAAAAGTCTCGGATCTGATTATTCTTTGTTTAGAATTTCGAATTTGTTGTTGTTATTGTCAATATTGTTTTAATTCAAATGATAGAGGAGGAGAAGAAGATGATCAGTTCCATGAGAGGCTTGTTTTAAGAAGAAAAAGGAAAAAAGCTTAAATCTAAAGTTGAGATCTCTAGTTTCAGCAGTTCAGATTGATCATCATCTTTGGCAAGGGCAAGTTCGTTTTCCCTCAGTCAAATTCCATAAAGAAGAGAGGCAGCAGATTAAGGTGTGATTAGAAGAAGTTTGAGTAATCAAAGGCAATTGACTTGAATTTAGAACCAGGTATTTTATTTATTTATTTTAAATGATACAGAGTACATAGATCTTAATTTAAATTCATAATTTTTTAGAAATTTGCTGTGAATTTCATGAGTCTGTTAAATTAAATAATTTTTTTATATATATACTTCTTGGAGTAAAATCCACATGTTTTGCTATTATTTTGAGTTTCATGGATTGATATTGACAGAAACTTATAGATGCGTTTTTTTTTAGCAAGTCATGCGCATAAATTATTTATTCCGATTTAAGAAGATCTAAAGCTTAGTATATTCCGATTTATTGAATTTTTTAGAATAAAAGATTGGAAAATATATATACATATATGAGATTTTACATGTGGTTATGTTTATTGATTAACTGGAAAAGGAGAGATATTATCTTGTGTAGAATTTGCAATGTTGAAATTATGTCCCATAATTACGTAATTAGTTTAGACATGGAAGTTAAAATTTATGTCTCTGTACAGTTTCATGAATCTTTGTAGTTGGAGTGTTACTAACACATGGTTTAAATGATTTTTGATAGAGATCTTATAGCTCATTAATTTTTTTTTATCTGATTGACGCCCCTATTGATAATGTGTGTATAAGGATGCAAGGTCATATAGAGTACCGAATGATGCTCTGTTGTTGTTAGGCTTTTTGAACTTGTGTTGTAATATTTGTTATATCATTTTCTTCTAAGCTGAAGCTTTCCATTGATACGGATATACAAAATACATATTTCTTCTCGATTAATAGTTTTTACCAATGTGGAAAGTCTCATTTTTTTTTATTATTTTATTTACCCCAATTTTGGTACAATTCTGTACATGACTCAGCCCCAGTTTTTGGTACAATTCTGTACATGATTCAGCCCTAATTTTTGGTACATTTTTGCTCATGATTCAGCCCCCAACTTTGGCACAATTATGTCCTTAATTCAGCCCCAGTTTTGGTACATTTTTGCTCATGATTCAGCCCCCAACTTTGGCACAATTCTATCCTTAATTTAGCCCCAACTTTGGCACAATTCTGTACATGATTCAACCCCAGTTTTTGGTACGTTTTTGCTCATGATTCAGCCCCAACTTTGGCACAATGCTGTCCTTAATTCAGCCCCAGTTTTGGTACAATTCTGTACATGATTCGGCCCCAGTTTTTGGTACAATTTTGTACATGATTCAGCCCCAGTTTTTGGTACGTTTTTTCTCATGATTCAGCCCCAACTTTGGCACAATTCTGTCCTTAATTCAGCCCCAGTTTTGGTACAATTCTATACATGATTCAGCCCTAGTTTTTGGTACAATTCTGTACATGATTCAGCCCCAGTTTTTGGTACGTTTTTTCTCATGATTCAGCCCCCAACTTTGGCACAATTTTGTCCTTAATTCAGCCCCAGTTTTGTTGTAATTCTATCCACAATTCAGCCTCTGTTTTGACATTAATTCGGTCTGTGGCAGCCCTCTCATATGCCTTTGTGATAGTAGCAACCCTTGCATCGTTAATAATGGCAGCTGTGGGACTTGGGAAGCTCATGCTATGTGCCTTCTGTTGAGATTTCAATAGAGAGCTTAGGTGCCATTTAATAGTAGCATAAGTGGTAGAGCAAGAGTCTTAAATAGCACCAAGTTATTTTAATTTTGGCACCCATCTTGGGAACTTCTACTATTTCAAAACCAATTTAGAAAGCTTAGTACATGGTGGTTTGGAACAAGTAAATTTTCTTAATAGTCAGTTCATTTTCTCAAATTGAATTCATCTAAAGTAACAAGAATTTATTGTCTTTTCTACTTCTCATATAACACAGCTCTTATCTTTGAAATGATCAGACAATGTTTCTTTGCTGTAATCTAATGTAGTTGCTTGCGGAAAATAATGCTAAACTCATTTATCTAATATTGCCTTGATAGTGTCACACTTATTTTTGTTTAATATGTTGGTCTATGATATCTGTGATTGAGGTTCATTTGTATCTTTGTGAACTGTGAACCTAAAATTGTTCATTAGGGATGTGTAAAGTGATGATTTAAGAGGGGCACTCACATTTGATTATTTTAATGTTGTCATTGATTCCTTATATACTATAGTGGCTGCTTATAAAAAAAATGATGTTAGAGTAGGGGTGTAGTGTTGCATGTATATACGATCATAGCATATTTTTTATGTTTGTGTCTACATCAATTAGGGGTAATAGTTGTACAGGATGTATTGTTTCCTATTTTACTTGACATAGGTAAATTTAAAGGCTGTAAGAGGCAATTTGATAACTATAGTTATTACAATTGAGCTTTTATTTGTGTGTGAATAAAGATATGCTAGACTTGCTACCTTAATTTTATTAGGATCTCACAATTTCTACATGCTTGTGTTGATGTTGTTTCCTTGAGATGTTTGGTGGGAAGGAGGGTGGGTTAATGTTCACATTAATATGTTGGGATGATGGCATTACACTGGAGTTTTTTCTTCTTTTTTTTCTTTTATTATGCATGTGCAATCATGTTGTATGGCTGTTTTGTATAACATACATAACCTTGTTCTGATACATATATAGTCTAAGTTCATTCTTGTATATTTCTCAAATTTCAAATTCAAATTCTTTTAAGAAAATCAGCCTCAAGGGCGAGTTTCAAGTTATTATAGTTCATTTAAAAGTACTGTTGATTGTCATTTGTATGTAGCTTTGAATATGCCTACATTTAATAAAAATTAGGCACTACTTTGCATTTAAAATTGAGTTGGTTCCGATGCTCATGATCCATAACGTTTGGAGTGTTTAAAAGGGTAACGATCAGTTTAAAAGGGAAAGAAAAGGCGATGAAGGCGTTAGCCCAAGCCCATCCTATTGAAGGACTTGTCCAGTCTTAATAATAATCCCCCTCTCATTTAGAACTTGTCGAGCCTTTTAGACATGTACCTTACAATCATTAACCCTCTCATTGCAAGGGCAATGAGAGGGTTGCTTGGAGCCCACCTCTGTGTCTAGGAGACTTACCCAGTCTCACTAGCACCCTCCTTTACCTCCTTTTCTTTTAGGAGACTAGTCTAGTCTCATTAGCACTACCCTCTTAGGATTGTGCACTAGGAGTCAGTCCTTTCATATATGAGTCAATCTTTAGCTAGAAAGTCCGTCCTTAGTTAGAGAGTCATTATTTAGCATAGGAGTCAGTTCTTCAGTCTTTCAGGAGTCTGTCCTATCATCATAGGGGTTAGGATTTTGTCTAACCTCTCATCAAGCCGTGTGATTTTATCCACTCTTGCAAGGTATAGGATGTTGTCCAACCCTTGCAGAGATGTGATTCCATCAAGTCCTCCCCGCAAAGCATAGGATGTTGTCCAACCTTTGCGGGATATTAGGAGTCTATCCTACCCTTATGATGATAGGATTCTGTCATTTTGAGTCAAAACATCAAAAACACTTGAAACATATCAAAATTCTAAAACATCAAAAAAATTCAAATCTTTAAAAATCTCAAAAGCTTGAGTCCTTAGGAGTAGTTAGGAGATTCTGTTTCGAACTACGTTGGCTTGATCCCTTTCCACAGGGTACGTAGTGCAGCTTGGCATTCATATCCTAAGTCCAGTCAAACCTTTCAAAATAAGCATTTCAAAACCTCCAAAAATATAAAAATTCTTCAAAATCTTTTTAAAAAGATCTTCCCCTAGAGTTAGGAGTCTGTCCTAGATATTTGGGGTGTTTTAGAGTTAGGAGTCTGTCCTGTTTGTATTGATATGGTGTGTCCTGTCGTGTGAGTGTCCCTAGAGTTAGGAGGCCTCGAGTTGGTCGGTTAGACATTTAGTCGAACCGATGGCTAGACTATGAAGCATATAGTCAGCCCATGGTTTTCTATAGGATGCACAGCCTAGTTATACATATGATATAAGGCCCACCTGCATTAGCTTAAGGCTAATCAACTTGCATTAGTTGGACATATAGAGAGTCATAAAATTACAATTTACTTGAACTTAAGTAATTGTATAAAAAGCTTTAAAAAACAGTTGAGTCTAGTGGATCGAATCTAGGATAGTTGTTCTAGATGGTTAGGCATCGTAATTTAGAATAGGTCATCGAACTACGTTGATTCTGATTCTTCCCGAGGCCGGGATACGTAGAGTCAGGGTGGATGGCCATTCTGGTCCGAGTCAAGTATTGCATTAGAGTTTTAGGATTCGTCTTGTCAAGTCGTGAATAGAGTTGATTTGTGTTGTGTGTTTTGTTGTGTTTTCTTACTTTCATGTACAGATCATATACTTTTAGCTGTAGCATGCATGTGTTTGTACAGCAGAACTTAGACACCAATTAGGTATGACATTCATAACCTAGTTATTCTCAGGTGACACTTATTTCATTTCTTTTAAGCGTGCTTATTAATCATCTCCGAGACATGCATGATTAGATAGACATCTTCTCGGAGATATTTGTTCTCATTTCAGATGACTTTCGCCCAAAACTCTTCAAATTAATAAGTAAATAGCATAAGAGACCAGGTGTTTGCATTTGGGCGGATGAGGTGCTCTTCGGACCTTCCAAATTCGTAACCAGGCACGAACCTTCTTTTTATATCTCTGGTTATCCGTTGCAACAGAGCATAGTATGGGATCCAGGGCCCACTTCCTTGGATGGCGACTCTTCTTTGTTTAAGGTACGTCTCGAATCCGGGTTAGTCCCCGAATCGAAAGGTATCTCACCTTATATTGCCACTCATGCTGTGAGAGGCACGAACCTTCTTTCGAGAGTTCCTCGGTAGAGCTCTCCATTCACGTGGATGATCTGTAGAGAGAGACTTCTGACTTTCTGGGGCTCGTCCTCCGCCTCTCTCGGTCGGGGTCCACAAGGCCTAAGGTTTAAACGTATCTAAGAAAAGTAAGAGGATCATCTAAATACAAGAGGGGAATGCTACTAGGACCGAGCAAGTCCCCTAAGGATGGGCTTGGGTTGACACCTTCATCGCCCTTTCGGATTCCAAAAACCTTGAGGTTAGAAATGTCTTTCTCCTTTCGTCCATACGTGAAATATTCTCTCTCTTCTCTAGCTCTCCTAGAAGCAGACCCAAGCCTGTCGGCAATACTCCTCCCGACACTCCCTTGGACTCAGTCTCCCATGGAAATCCAAATCACTTTTGGCATCACATAATCACAGGCCTCGGGTTGTCTATCATCTACATATGCAATGTCCTCATACTCTGTACGTTGTCGGCATGTTGGACACATAAGCCATTCCTTTTTACAGTGATGAAGTTCCTGCCTTGAGCATTCAACTGTCGTATGAAGAGAAGGAGCTTCTAAGCTGGTTGTACCTTGAGGCATGGACGAAGTACTGGGGTCGTCAAGTTGAGTTTCCTGTTTAGACAACACCAAGCCCCTTAAATAACGAAGTTGCCCTTTGATGTGTGACAATGCGGACAATGCCAAGAATTTCTCATTAGTATTCTGCAAACTAGTCAGTAATTTCTTCTGAACTTATGACGTCAATGGAAGAAGTGTCATTTTCAGTTTCCCTTAGGCGCAATCGTGAGGTTGCCATCTTAATATCATCATGAGCACACAAAATTTGAGACTGAGCAAATGACAAGAATCTTGGTTGGGCATTCTCCATGCGCATCGCCTCAATAAGAAGTAAGTGCTTTCTAGCATATGACATAGCCTCTCTTTCCAACAGTGCTTCGGAATAATTTTTTATAACACCAAGGATAACTTCCAATTCAAAAGAAGATCTTGAAACCACAACATTTGACTTGGCACCCCGCTGCCTTTTATTCTCTTCCTTCTCAAAATCTGATCTTTCATAATGCTCCAATGGTATGTCATCAGAAGTTAAACCTGAGCTATTTCCATTGTTTATTTTTTTGCCTCTTTACCACATGTTGATCAGGATCGCTCTGACCAAACATTTTAGTGTTGTTTTCTGTAGAGTTCTCAGAGAACTCTCCTCCCATTGTTGTAAATTGTTCTGAATATTTTGAAATGATTGAAAGTAACTCAGCCAAATTATGATGAACATGAATATTCAACAAAGGGTCCAAACGAAAATCAACAGAGTACTTCTCAGCTAAGGACATTGCCTCTCCGTACAGTGACACTGCCCTTGGGTGATCCTGCTCAATTACAGCTATCCCTGCTGGCTCATTTAATGCACCAATCATTCTACTAAGTGCTTCATCTCCTTCAGTCCTTGCTTTGCTTACAAGAACTTCTAATATCTCCTCCATAGTCATAAGAGAATGATGCCAGGAAGGCAACCCAAAACTCCCAACTTGAGGATGACAGCAGGCTTGACGAAGCTTTAAGAGTGGGTATAAGAGCTTCGCAGCCTCGTTATGTGAAAAAGAAGGATCATAGGATGGAGATTATAAGAATGCAAATGAGGAGAATCAAAATTCTGGATTCCAAACAAGATAAAAAAAATGAAATCCAAATATCAAGAGCACCATTCTATTTCGTCAATTGCATCACACCCATTACACGGAGGTCAAAGAGATAGACTACAGTTCATATTTCATGATTCCCATAGCTCCAAAGGAAAATCTAGAAATCTAATCCAAGGACAAGCTGACTTTGGGCAATGGTCAAAATCAGATAGCAATGAATATCAATGATGGGAAATCACCACCCTCTCTACTATAATTTGATAACAACAACCCATGCTTTGTCATACATCAATTCTATCCGGATTAACTATAGCCACAATGCTTCATACACAAAAGTAACTATTACATGTAGGTGATGAAAAATTATGCAGACATCAGAGATCATTGTCATTCTCTAAAAAAAAACTAAGAAACCAATTCAAATGGGAGAGACAAGCTGCTATGTGACCAGAATGTGACAAAAGAAGAGACCTCTTCAACTGTTAAGAATGGGGACTAAGGACTTGGATCCAAGGTACGATCCAATCCTCCAGATTTCCAAGATTACATAAGAATATGAAGAGCAAAGATAACCAAAACTACTAGTATACAAAAAGAAATTGCAGAAAATGAGTTCATCAAATCACCTAGATTTATGTTCCAAACATGAATTAAGGGAACAAAAGTTACCTAAAGTGTACCTGAAGCGCCAACCAAGGTAGAATCAAAGCCAATTCCGTAAAAGATCTTTGCCGATGCCTCGCAAAATTGCCAATCCGAAGACGATCCCCACACCACAAGAAGATGATACTTGATCTCTCTTTCTCTGATTTTCTCGATGAGAATGGGTGGCTGAACTTTTAGAAGCCAGCAATGATGGATGTGGGTAGAGAGGGAGATCGAATTTCCCTTTTCTAGTTCTCTAATCTCAAAGTTCTCTTCTCATATCAGCCATGGAAAAAGCCTCCCTCTCACAGATGTCTCTATGCTCTCTTGATTTTCCACTCAATTCCTCTCTTTCTCTGTGATCTCCTTGGTTGGATCTTTCTCTACTCTCTCACCTTATCCTTCTTATCTCTCTTTCTCTTTCTAAGATTAATGACTGGATCTAACGAGATGTGGCCGGAAAAAATAGAAACTCACCAGAGAGAAAAGTAATAATGATCAGAAAATAGAAAAGAGTTTAGATCTAGTGGTGATGGTAAAGAAAAAATGAAGGCGATGAAAATGTAGTTGATCGGAGGTGGAAAATAGCCGTCCGGATAAGAGATTGACTAGAAAAATGGCTGAAATTTGGCCGGAATCCGGCGGAATTCATAGGAGAAGATGAAGAAGTAGGTTAGGGTTTTTTTATTTTTCTCACTCTCTCACAGTCTCTCTCTCTCTCTCTCTCTCTATGTGCTAACAAGCCCTAAAAAATGAGATGCCCCCTCTCTTCCTCTGCTATTTAAAAAAAATAGAAAATTTTTCCACTCCTTCAGTTTCCTTGGACATCCTCTTATTAGTAAACTTTGTCTTGATTTTTAGTACAGAAGTGGTGACTCAGATAAGTAGAGGTGATGAAAAATTTTAGCATCCCTTTTATCTTCTTTGGACAACCCCTTCTACAATAAGTAACTGACATATTTCACCCCCTTTTCTCCCTTGCCAACCCCTCTTTTCTTAAATTTTAACCTTAAGCACAATAAGACTCTTGATCTTTGGCCATCCACTTGCCAATAGCTTCCCTCAATTGCCTGGACTAAACCATCCCATTTCTTTCCAAAGAATAGGTATCCAAAGCTAACATTCCCAATTGGAACTCTACTCCAAAGAGAGATCGAGAATCACCTTGCTTCTTTCATTTAATATGAGAAGCTTTATGACAAACTCTAAGATCAAATTCAATTTCCATCTATCATTTGATCATGGCCATATTTGATCTACGCCACTCATTTTAAAGCCTACTTCTAATGCTTTGGAAAGGCCTCTCCTTTACAACACTAAATTTTGTGCTTCGACCTTAGCCTAACAATCTATCATCACTTTTAATGACCAAAATCAAGCCACCGAGCACACCCATTTCATGCTTACATGAACTCAGGTGCTTTTCCTTCTTTAATTCACTTGTAAGTTGATACCGACACTCCTCTGCTTCGATAATGCACCACTCTTCTTACTTAAGCCACACAAATAACAAGCTTGTCCCTTTTCCCTTTTTCTTAACTGAATTACTTATTTTGAATAATTCACTCCCCTTCTTTCTTAGTTAGATGCACATGGAAATTTGGTAAGGGCACTCTCTGGCCTTGATAAACTACCCTCCATTAGGAGTGATGCATTTAGGCCCTCTTTCCTCCTTTGGAGAGCCCACTTTTGTACGACTTGACTACTACTTTTTTATTTAACCACAGGGGATTGGTACTGACACACCTTGAATGGATATTTCACACCCCTTTTGATTGATCTCGAAAGAAAAATAAGAATCGGGGTGTGACTTGAGTTAAATTTCCTGGGATTCGGGTTTTGGGATTTTATTTGCTCTCGAGAATTTATTCAATTTTGGAGAAAAATGGGCCAGGTCAAAATGGGGTGTCTACAAGGTGGTTATGTCTATAGCCAACACCGAATGAAAAACCTATTGAGGCAGTCTTGACCGCCGCTATATTTTAAGCTCTAATGAGGCAGTCATGACCGCCTCTGTAGGATACACCGATGAAAGACATTGAACCGTCGCCTATCCTCCGCCTCTAAAACCCTCTTTTATTGTAGTGAGCAACTGGATCAGAGAGAAGCAACTCAAAACTACTAGTTTTCTATCATGCTAAATGGGGAACCCGATGGTTTTTTCAAGTCCTCAAGAGGATTGCGCCAAGGAGTGCTTTGCACAAGAATTCATTTCAAGTTTCTTTCAATGTCATTCACTCCTCAATTTGAGTGGGAGTAATAAAGATAAAAGGATAAAAGACAACACAACTGCAGAAAACTTATCAATCTGGAATCCTCGACAAATAAAGGGAGCTGATATATTCACCCCTGTTAATTCTAGGGACACCCATTTTTACACCATCAAACCGCCTAAATAGAGTAGCTCGTTACACCTGGTTAGTTTTTTTCAAATGACAAAAATACCCATGGAAGCATGTTATCCCTAACTTTCCTCTGTTCTCCTCCTACATCCTCGCCTATATCGAACATACGAGTCAAAGATGTTTTTTATTTTTATTTCAGCATTCGTTGCTTTCTGCACACGAATCAATCTGGAAGGGACTTGAATTTTGAAATTTATAGAGAGATGGGAGACGATGGACTGTCATGTGATTTTGGGGATTTTCGAAAGTACTTTGGTGGTGATCCAAACGGCCTCATTGCGATCTCACGCTAATAGTTCTACTATGATTGCATTAGGCAAGTGGCCCCACCAGGACATTATTCTAAAGAAGACCATTAGATAAAATTACCCAAATCACATACAACGTGTACGTCCTTCTTCAAATCCGTCATTTACCGAGTTGAGTCGTACGAGGGGTGGATACCAATTACCCCCGGGGCCAACTCAATTGTCTACCTTTTAATCTATCAGCTTGAGCCTGCGAATTTTGAAAACAACCATAAACAGCTTATCAAACCGGATTGCCAACCATTATTTAAAGGTTCTAGGTGAGATTGAAATTATAAATGATTTTCCTCTACAAGATAGGTGGATGATTCCTTGTTCGGCATCATTATTGATCCCATAGGTCTACCCGGTGATCTAACACTACCCTCGAGAAATCCCAGACGGAAGACTATGGTTAGATAGACTAAATCCATAAGGCAAGTCCATGGATCAAAATGACCCCTCAGGACTAAGGGCGTATCCAAGGATCATGTCGGACAAGAAAACCTTGTCGAACTCCTCGCCCATTGGCTATCCTGTAAAGTGATCTGTTATGTGCATGATCCAATCACCGCACTCATTCCACTTGCTTAGAGCCAACTACCCTAGTGATCAAGACAAGCCACCATAATGCATGTATGGAGGGAGGTTCGATATTGGTTGTCTATAGGTATGAGGTGTCCAATCTCAACTCCAACCAGGAACATTCTAGGTTCGCAACGAACCGGAAGGTCATATCTCCATGCCACATAATCTCAATGTGCATATCTAGTAAGTATATTTCATTAAGGGATTTGCTACTGACCATTGCAGAAGGCATTGCACGGCTGGGCTATGGCATGCGAGAGCAGCTACCATAGGTGAATTAAATGAATAAGACAAAATACGAGCCTTCGTGGCTGCTCTCTTTCGCAACATACCAACCTTGAAATTTCTTCTACCATGGTCCCTAGAAAATCCCTTCATTTAAATTGGAAAGGTTATGGCACCCCCAAGGGAAGGTGAGAATCATGGCTTGGACCTCAGGTAAGGTCAACCCAAGCTTCAATGAAAATCTCCATTCCCCATTCTCTTCTCTTTTTTCTCCTTTTTTTGGGATATGAGAGATTGCCTGCAAGATTAGCCTATGAAGAATTGCCCTAAGTTTTTCAGGAGTTTCGTAACACTACTGGATTCTTCAGTCGCATCTATGAAAATTCAGAGTAATCCTTATCCTGGTTTTGGGATCTCTATCATCGCATTTGTGATCTGCTATGTACCTAAATGGGTCCCGCATAGGGTAGCATAAATTACTTTAGATATCTGTAGTTTTTAGATTTGCTCTTTAGTTGTTTGGTATAAGCAAGAGTCTTAAAGATAAGGGTTGTCAAGATTGGTAGTAGGAGTTCTAGAGAAAGTGGTCAAGTCAGTTTTCTATATATAAATAACATGTACATGGTCTTTTCCAAAGTAATGTAGAAATTATCCAATATATTGTGTGTTTGAGTATTAATCCTGGATTAACCCTTCCCTCAAAGTGGGTCAAGAGGCTAACCTTCCCTCTAAGAAGATCAATCAAGTTGCATTTGGTCTCAGAGAAACACGATCTGGCCTTGTGGAGAGGAAAATCAAAGGATCAATGGCTCAGTGGGATGAGACAATAAGAGAGAGATCAAAAGACAACTTGCTTCTATGAATG
Source organism: Tasmannia lanceolata (assembly GCF_043159265.1). Lineage (NCBI taxonomy): Eukaryota > Viridiplantae > Streptophyta > Magnoliopsida > Canellales > Winteraceae > Tasmannia > Tasmannia lanceolata. The sequence continues at coordinate 24,926,265 of NW_027518684.1, read as the reverse complement.
CTATGTTTAATAAGATGCCACTATCGCTTGTGAAGATAGAAGAGCGCTAAGGTTTGAAGAAGTTGAATGACGAGCTCAACGAGAGCACTGTTGAGAAGGCTTGTATGGCATAAAAGAAAAGAAGAAATAGGAAAAGGGGAGAAGAGAAGAGCAAAAGAAATTAGATAGAAGAGAAAGATAAAAAGCCACAAAATAAAGGGGTTGATGATTTTCAGCGTTGTCAAATCTAAAAAGTTCGCCTGCGAAAAATATATCATTTTTCCCAAATTGGTCATTGCCATCGAAAAGATCTTCTCCCATGATCATCCTTGCATCAATGTCCCAATCATTTTAGAAAAACAGAGAGAAAGCGCTTTGATGAACAGCACCATGAAATGGGTTTGAAAATGGTGCTCCCTCAATCTTCGACAATGAGAAACAAAATTATGACTAATTGCAAGAAGATGAGAAGAAGATAGGGAGAGCCAAAGTAAAAGGAAAGATAAGAGAATATAATTTTGAAAAGTTCTCTACAAGACGATCTCATTTTCACTAACCGATTATGAAATTCTAAAGGGCAACCCAAGAGGGGGATGAATTGGATAATTTAAAATTTTAACTCAAACTAAAGGGATTGTTAGATTAATTGTAGATTAACTATCCTTGTTAATATAAAATCAAAACGGAAGGTAAAAAAAGATGTTACCAATCACCAAACGAGAGATAGAGTGAAGAGGTATTAGATGACAAGGATCTCAAATGTATCAGATGCAGTTTAGGTCACCCCTAACATGCAAGGATCCATTCCCTCTAAATCCTCTTGAATGATGAAGCATTAATGTGTCATAATCCCGGCTTTTATGTGGTAAAGGACTCCCACCATCTATTTGAGGACATAGTCCAATTCCTACATAGTCTATGATGAGTCCTAGGCCAATTACTAGGGTACAAATTGATAGTTGTAAAGCAATTTCGACTCTTCTCTAAGACATGCTAAGCTTATATTGTTAGAAGAGGGTTCCTAGCAAAACAGGAATCCCCTATGGAGAAAAGGACTATGCCCAATATTGTGACACATGTGCAAGAATACAAAAAGAATGGCACGTATCCCCACAAATGCAAAAAAGATCAAGTGAAATGACTTCCGTTTTACAAGTGTTTACCTTCTTTTAGAAAAGCAATGCAAAATGGATAGGTCGTTCCTATCTTGAACATTTTTGAAAAAAAAAAAATAATATTTAAATTTCTCAACTTAGAACATCAATGGAAGTGTTGTCTATATTCCATTAAGTTGCTATAATTAAATGAAAAAAGCTTCCAAAACCGAACTCAACTCAACTCAACTCAGCCTTTGTCCAAAACTAGTTGGGGTCGGCTAATGAGTCCTTTAGAAATTTTCATGAAGAAGGTGAAAGGATCTACCCGGCTCAAATTGACTAAATCTAATCCTGACACTAGTTGGGTTCTTCTAAATCTTTTTAATTTTTGTAAATAAAATAATATTTAAATTTCTCTAATTACAACATTGATGGAAGAGTTTTCTATATTCCATTAAGTTGCCATAATTCTATGGAAAACACTTCCAAAACCGAACTATGTTTGGGAAAAAAAGACAAAAGTGAATTTGAACAACGAATTTTCCATTTTCACAGTTGACGGTTCATCCACAGATTGAAGGGTTAGGATGATCCGATGGAGCTGGTTTTTTGGCACACCCTAACCCTTCAATCTGTGGATGAATTGTCAACTGAGGGGGCCTACCTTATACAAATTGAAACTACAGGGGGTGTAGTTATCACGTTTTAAACTATAGGCGTATAAGTGGATGTGTCACAAACTAGAGGGGGTGTAAATGTAATTTTCTCCTTTTTTTTTTCTTTTTTGGCATTCCATCGGGATTTGTTACAACAAAGTGTTTAGTCTCTTTTACAACGCAGAATTTCATTTTGCCAACAGCCCTCTATTTCTTTACTCCCTAGTTTCAATAAGGGTACTGCTGAAATTCATTAGAAGATGTTTTACAACACAACTTCTCTAGTGAGTTGTTAGAAGATGCATGTTTCAATTTTGAAAGAGAATTGCCAATTGGGAAAATGTTTACTAAGCTGAAGAGTACCATTATAAGAATAGAAGACTATCTTGTTGGAAAATACCCTGTTAGGAAAGCTGGCTTAGCTCGGTGAAAAAAAATTTACCTGCATTTTATGCTGGAAATGGGCATAAAATTGGTTTTATTCCAATTTTACGTTGAAAAAAAAATGAGGCCTAGAGAACCTTTTTCCTGTTTTCCTTGGAAATTTTTATGCCTCTACAATTTAAATGAAAATGGTAAATTTTTGGGATATCATTATAAATTAAAGGTCCATGTAAATAAAAATTGAATTTCGGTGGCTCAAGTTATTATTTTCTTTCGGTTTAATCAAACAATAGAAAATTCTTGCAATCCAATATTAAAATTCAAATAACAAACTGATGCCATGTCAGCATTTTATTCTATGAGACAACTCATCTCCACACATAAGAGTTGGCTGATGTGGACATGTGATGCCACATCAGCATTCAAAGATACATGCACAACCATTGGACACCACATTACAGTTTACGTCTGACATAGTACTGTATTTGCGGAATGCCTTAAGACACACGTCAAAATTGCAGGTCTGTGAGTTGCACGTAGGAGCAACAGGGATGACTTCGCGACAATAGCGTGGACGAGGCAGAGGTTCCTCACCCCTATGTTGGCTGTGACCTATCCAAGTCAGGAAAAAAAAAACAGTTATTAATCACCTTGAATCAAAATGGGGCCCACCGTTTCATCATGGAGTTTCATCCAAGGTTTTAAATTTCGGTTTCGAGCCCCACAAAAATCGAAATTTCGACCGAAATTTCACTCGGCGATTAATAAAAACAATATTTTATCAGTTATCAAAATCCCTAATCTCGGTCGAAATCCTTGAAATTTCAGTCTTGGTAATTTCGGTTGAAATTTTGGGATAATTATAAAATAATTATAAAAAAAAATGGTTGAAATCCCTAAAATTTCGCATGAATTTTCAACCGAAATTCCAAAATTTCGTGCGAAATTAATACACATTTCGGGTATGTGCCAATTTCTTTTCAGTCTCCACCGAAACCCGAAATTTCGGACTGAAATTTCTTTCGAAATTTAAAACCATGGTTTCATCTATGAATGCGGAATTTTGCAGTTGATGAAGGTTCATTAGGGGATATCAATCACAATTATTTACATTGCGGCCCATCAAATGGACGGTTTGGATCATCCTATGGTGTAGACCGTACAATACTTTTAGAAAAATAAGGTAATATAAGGGCTTACACCATATAATATCTCGGTTACATCATAGAACGATCCAAATCGTCTATTTGATGGGCCATGATGTAAATAGGTGTGCCCAAAAAATCATTTCCGTAGGATGATCCTAGCCCTCATATCTATAGAGTGAGTACATATTATGAAACCTCTATAAATCGAAGGGTTGCGATCCAAAAGGATCCTTTGGATCCTATAGAAATATGATATCTACACTGCCTTATTTTGATAACAAAATTCTCTCTATCAAACACTAGTCAGAAATTATCCAACACTATTCACAAAATTGTTCGATACAGTAAGGACTACCACCATCAATCAACGGACTGTGGGGTATCATTTCAAATTTTAGAGAAGGATATAAAAATTAGATTTTCATACAAAGTAAATAAGAATAAAGAGATATATTACCGAAGGAAAAGGTGAGCAGAAGGCACAACAGCAACAGAGGAGCAATGGACTTCTTCATCTTGGGTTGAGAAGCGATGAGAACAAATGCATTCATTTTATAGGGATATAGAGAGCTACATTTGGCGAAGGAAATCTTTTTGAGAACAGAAAATTTAAAGCATACAGCTGTTCATGTCAATAGAAATGGATGAATTGGCTGTATCTTTTTAAAAATAGGAATTCAATGCATAAAGCCCAAATTTACCAGGCTTATCTTTTTAAAGAGGAATTATATGATGGCCGACTGTGAAGAGAAAGCCCCGTTTTTACTTTTCCTTGGTTCAAAAACTAAGGCAGTAGGTTTTGTCTCCTTCCGCCCTTTACATTTTCACGGTCGGGCATCTTATAATTTCTCTTCTTTCCATATGGGTCTACTCCAGTGAGGGTAAATAGGGGTTAAAACATTTGTTTACCCCTCTGCAAAACTTAAGTGTGTTCCAATCGTGGTTTCAATTTTCGGTTTTGGAATGCATTTTGATCCTCACCAAAATTGAAATCTCGGTCGAAATTTAGAAATTTCGGTCGAAATCCGACGAAATAGAATTAACGGCTATTTTATCTTGAACAGAATTTCGGCCGAAATTACCGAAATTTCAGCTGAAATTTTGGGACAATATTAAATAATTATCAAAAACAAAATTTTTGGGTGAAATCCCTTAAATTTAGTATGAAATTTCGGGATAAATAAAATTTTGGCCGAAATAACGACTATTTCTAGTATTTCCAATTTTGCTTTCGGTCTCGACCAAAACCCTAAATTTCAGATTTCGGTCGAAATTTAGAACCATGGTTCCAATAACCAAAATATAAGCATCTTTCCTCGTATGTTGTTTCCGTGTTGCCATCAATTTACCTTGAAAGAGGCAAAATGACATAGACTCAAAGAGGTCGTTAGAAACTACATAATTCAGAGTCAGCTGGGTGAAAATGACCAAAATACTCCTAGTCATGGGAAATGACTAAAATACCCTTATGACTTAAAAATGATCAAAATACCCCAATATAGGGTAAAAATGACTAGAATAACCACGAGTCCTTCAAAATTACTAAAATACACCCATGGGAAAAAAATAGTCAAAATGCTCAGTATTAGGTAAAAATGATGAGAATACCTCTACGCCATGAAAGTGATCGAAAAACCCATATTCGACGGAAGAGGACCAGAGTACCCCTGAGTCATGGAAAATGACTAAAATACCATTATGACACAAAAACATCAAAATAACCCCGTATAGGGTGAAAATGACTAGGCTACCCTCGGGTCATGGAAAATAATTGAAATATCCATATATACAAGGTAAAAGTGACTAGAATACTCTCAAGTCATAAAATGACTAAATACCCCCATAAAATATAAATGTTCCAAATATGTCGTATCGGGTAAAAATGACCAGAATACCCCTACATGATGGAAATGACAGAGATACCCCTATATCGAGTGAAAATGGCAAAAACACCCCGGAGTACTTGAAAATGACTAAAATACCTTAAACTCAACTCAACTCAACAATGTCTTTGTCTCAAACTAGTTGGGGTCGGCTAAATGAATCCTTTAGAAAAAACTCATGAAGAAGGTAAAAGGAATCTACCCGGCTCTAATCCTAGTTCTAGTTGTGTTCTTCTACATGGATCATTTTCTTCCATTCTATCCTATCCAAGGTCATCTTCTCTTTTATGTTCCTAGCTATCAAGTCTTTCCTCACTGTTTCTACCCAAGTTGTTTTCGGTCTGCTCCTACCTCTTTTTACTCCATCAATTTGGCACGAGTCGCCTCTTCTCACCGGAGCATCCAAAGGCCTACGTTGGTTATGTCCAAACCATTTTAAGCGGTGCTCTCTCATCTTCTCCTCAATTGGAGCCAACCCCACCTTTTTACGAATGTCTTCACATCTCCGCTACCCTCATCTTATGCACATGCTGCTTCTTGGTGGCCCAACAGTCTGAGCCGTACAGCATCGCTGGCCTCACAATTGTCTTGTAAAACTTTCCCTTCAACTTGGCATGGATTTTACGGTCGCACAGAACTCCTGACACAAGCTTCCACTTCAACCAACATGATCTTATTCTATGGTTACATCCTCTTCATTCTCTCATTCCTTATGTAGAATTGAACCAAGATAGCGAAAGATAATCAAAATGACTAAAATACCTTTATAACAAAAAAATTATCAAAATACCCCATACAAGGTAAAATAGGCATGAATGCCCCTGAGTAAAGGAAAATAACTAAAAATACCCTCATAACATAAAAAATAATCAAAAAACTCTTTTTAGGTAAAAATGACCAGAATGTCCCTAAGTCATGGAGAATCCAAAATAGCCCTATATATGGTGAAAATGACAAAAATACCCCTAAGTTATTGAATATCAATAAAATACCCTTATATAATATTTACCTTATGCAATATGTGGTCCGAGAACACTAGAAATAAAATACCCCTCTCATTTACTTTATACAATGGACAATGAAAACTAAATCAAAGGTAAACCCATCCATGATAAGTAGATTACACTGAAATAGTTTACCCTAAGATGGATTAGTCCCTCATATTTATCCTCACTGGAAAAACCCTTTATGAAAATGTTGCTCACTTTCTTTCCATTTATTAATGTCTACCATTCTGGTTTCTTTCCTTTCTCATTCCTTTTCTTTCCATGGAATTTTTTTATTGGAGAACTTTTTTAATGGAATTTTTTTTATCATTGATGATTTTACACGTCATGTGTGAAGTGGTCGGGGCCCGCCATCTTACGGACATGCATGGGTGGGGCCACCAATTTACACCCATGAGTGGGCCCACCACATACAATCAAATCCATTCATAAGGCAAGGCCTACAACTTTAAACCATGTTTTGTTACACTAGAACAAAAAGGTTTACATCGGCGCAAATTTTCCGTTGGTAAGCATTAACGTAGGATCGCCTCACGATAACCGTCGCAAGCTTTGATACCACTTTGATATCTTACGGATTAACGAACTCAATCCTTCGGGTTGTGGAGAAAAATCGAGAAGTAGAATTCTTGCCAAATACTTAGAAAAGCTTTTTCTTCTTCAACACAATTCCCACTACAGATGTTTGCTACACTTTAAATAGAGGAATACAAGAGAAAAAAAATGTTCAACCTAGCCCATTAAATACTTTACGGACTTACAGCCTCATAAATTACTTAGAAACTCAAAAACACATTAACTAGCCTAGGAACTTACTGATACAGTCCACTAAAACAGTATTATCTTGGTAACCACTTAGCCAAATTAAGAGTGCAAATACTCGTTGAAAACATATCAAAAACGGCTACAAGTTCCTACTTTTACATCTTTCCAATTTCTTCCATCTAATAGACCAAAAATGGGCTTGAAAATTGGGTAGCAACAACGTATCAGGAATGCACCTGCATCAATTTTACACCATTTTTGGTGGCTTGTGTCCCATCAACTCTTCTAAAACCCATGCATCAAGTGGGTCCCATCATTTTTTATGGCTTGTGTCCCATCAACTCTTCTTAAACCCATGCATCAGATGGGGCCCACCATTTTACTTCACATTTTGATGGTGTGGGTCTCATAATCTCCACCCATGTCCGCAGAGATCTACATTGGAGCCACTAAGTAGACAATTTGGATTGATTAATGGTAGGAACTACCATCAACTAGCACTTCCTACAGATATTTTTTTATTAAAGGTAGGATCTACTAGGTAGAATATTAACATGAAAACAGACGGTTAGTATCATTCAGTCCCCATGGCCTTTTAGATGTTTTGGGGTCCAGCCCCTGGTGTGGCCCACATCTCACATACCACAAATCCTATTAAATTAGGAAACCTAACTTTCCTAGTTGAAAAAGGAAAGTGAGAGAGTCGGTCGTGTGGTTATGACTTGTGACATTTTGTAAAAACATTAGAAAAGAAAAAAAGAAAGAGAAATAGAGAGAACTGAAAGAGAGAGAGAGAGAGAGAGAGAGAGAGAGAGAGAGAGAGAAGAATAAGAAGAAAGAAACAAGGGTTTTCTGTGTGTTTAGGGCTTTGATTTGGGGATCAAAGCTTAGGGATCTTTTGGAGTGTTTCTTCTTGGAGATTTTCACCGCGCCGTTGAATCCTCTCGTTGCATGGAGACTTCGTGAGGATTTGGATTTCTTCGACTTGAATATCAAAGTGGGTATTTTTGGGTGGAAGTGGTTTTTGTTGTTCGCAAGGAGGTAACCTTTTTATCTCTCTTATTTCTTGTATTGGCTCAAGTTTTGGGTGATAGACATTGTATTACTTATTTGATTAGTGGATATTTCGTTGGATTCACCCTGTGGTTTTTCCCTCTTTGTTGAAGGGTTTTTCATGTAAATCTTTTGTGTTCTCTTGTGTGATTGCTCTCTTGATTGTTTGGTTTCTTTTATTCACATATTTATTTGCTTCCTAATTTTAGTGGGTTTTCTTCGTCGAAAAACCCAACAAGTGGTATCAGAGCCGTGGTTGTTTGGAAGCATAGTGTTTGTGTGGATTGAGATGGAGAGTTATACGGGAACCATGATCAAGCTTACGGGATCAAATTGGATGATTTTGAAACCAAAGATGGAGGATATTCTTTATTTTAAGGATTTGTTTGAACCCATTGAAGGTGAAAAAGCTAAGCCTACTAGCATGTCTGATAGAGATTGGCAAAAATTGAATAGAAAGTGTATCAGACATATTAGGCAATGGTTGGATGATAGTGTTTTCCACCATGTGTCTAATGAAACATCTGCACATTCTCTTTGGAAGAAGTTAGAGAGTCTTTATGAGAGAAAGAATGTCGGGAACAAAGCTTTCCTGATTAGAAAGCTTATGAATCTGTAGTTCAAAGAAGGTGGTTCGATTGCAGAGCATTTGAATGAAATTTAGAGCATGGTGAACCAATTGTCTTCAATGAAGATGATGCTAGATGATGAGTTGTAGGCATTGTTACTTTTGAGCTCGTTACCTGACAGCTGGGAAACTTTGGTGGTGTCACTTAGTAATTCTGATCCAGATGGTGTACTTACCATGAGTCAAGTTACTATTAGCTTGCTTAATGAAGAGACTAGAAGGAAATCAACGGGTACAGACCATGCACAGGACCTTGTCATAGATAACAGGGATAGAAGTAAAAGCAGAGGGTCAAAAAATTATGACAAATCCAGAGAAATATCGAATTCAAGAGAGAAGAAAATATGCTTCCATTTTGGCAAAAAGGGTCATATAAGGAGGAATTGTTGAGTTTACAAAAGAAAACAAAAGAAGGTAAAAATCAGAAAAATGATGATGGTAAAGACACTACAGCTACAGTGTCTGATGAAGATGTGATAACACTCTCTTTTGGAGAAGAAGAGTATTTACATGTTCCAGATCACGGTGTGGAGTGGGTTGTTGATACAGGTTCTTCTTATCACGCTACTCCTAACAGGGAGTTCTTCACTTCATATAAAGCAGGAGACTTTGGTATGGTGAAGATGGGCAACACTAGTCTCTCAAAGATTGTTGGAATTGGTGATGTGTCCATAGAAACCAATGTTGGGTGCACGATGACTTTGAGGGATGTGCGACATGTTCCTGATATGCGCCTTAATCTGATTTCTCGGAGAGCCATGGATAAGGAAGGTTATGAAAGCTACTTTAGTAAGGGAACTGTGAAGCTTACCAAAGGGTCACTCATTGTTGCGAAGGGAAAGATTTGTTTTACAATATACAAGACTTATGCAAAGGTGTGCAATGATGTGATAAATATTACTGAAGACAGTTCTCCTAGCTTGTGGCATAAGAGGCTTGCTCACATGAGTGAGAAGGAGTTGCAGATTTTGGCAAAGAAGGCACTTATTCCATTCCTCAAAGGTACGCATCTTGACCCATGTGATCATTGATTATTTGGTAAACAACATAGGGTCTGTTTTGTTGAGTTATCAGAAAGAAAATTTGATATTTTAGACATGGTTTATTCTGATGTGTGTGGTCCCTTTGAGGTGGAATCCCTTGGTGGCAATCGTTATTTTGTCACTTTTATTGATGATGCATCGAGGAAAGTGTGGGTTTATTTTTTGAAAACAAAAGACTAGGTGTTCCAATGTTTTCAGAGATTTCATGCCACGGTAGAAAGAGAAAAAAGAAAACCTTTGAAGTGCCTCTGTACTAGTAATAGTGGAGAGTATATATCAAACGAGTTTAAAGGTTATAGTTCTAAACATGGTATAAGACATGAAAAGTCAGTTCCTGGTAACGGAGTGGCAGAGAAGATGAACTGCACTGTTAGTGAGAAAGTCAGATGCATTGTGAAGATGGCTAAGTTGCCAAAGTCATTTTGGGGTGAAGCAGTTCGCACTGCTTGCTACATAATTAACAGGTCTCCCTTTGCTCCATTGGATTTTGATATTCTAGAAAGAGTGTGGACATGAAAAGATGTTTCCTACTCTCATTTGAGGGTGTTTGGGTGTAAAGCTTTCGCTCATGTGCCCAAAGAGCAAAGGTTAAAGCTTGATGATAAAGATAATCCGTGCATATTTGTGGGCTATGGAAATGAGGAATTTGGCTACAAACTAAGGGATCTTGAAAAGAAGAAGATAGTCAGAAGCAGAGATGTGGTGTTCCATGAGGACCAAACTTTTGCAGATTTTGAGAGGGTTGAAGACCTTAAAGGTACGAGTGTGTTTGATGGTATTATTGATCTTACATCTATTCGTTCTCCGTTCAAGCATGTTACACATGGGGAGAAGTGCAAGAAGATGGTAGTGATCATGGATCAGTTGCAGGTAGTCATGATACTGTGATAGATCATGAGCAGGGAGAGCAGCCCCCATAGACAGAGATAGTGGAATGTCAGGTTAGAAGATTTACTAGAGAGCATCGGCTATCAACGAGATATCCTACCTCATATTATATATTGGTTACTAGTGAGGGGGAGCCAAAAAGGTTTAAGGAGATACAATCTTATAAAGGCAAAGAACACTGGGCAGTAGTGGAATTGATTTTAGGAACCAATGGATTCGTGATGTTATCGAAATGCGGTTGGTGCAATTGAAGAAGATTCATGCAGATAGGAATCTGTCTGATATGATGGCTAAGGTTATTTCCAAAGGAAAGCTTGAGCTATGCTTAGGCATAGCTAGCATGGACTCCAAGTGAGAGTCAAGGTTGGAGTTTCCTTCTTCATGAGCATGGATGGGGAGATTGTTGTGGGGTCCAGCCCCATGGTGTGGCCCACATCTCACATACCACAAATCCAATTAAATTAGGAAACCTAACTTTCCTAGTTGAAAAAGGAAAGAGAGAGAGAGTCGGTGGTGTGGTTGTGACTTGTGACGTTTTGTAAAAATATTAGAAAAGAAAAAAAAAAGAAAGAGAAATAGAGAGAATAGAAAGAGAAAAAGACAGAGAGGGAAAAGAAGAATAAGAAGAAATAAACAAGGGTTTTCTATGTGTGTTTAGGGCTTTGATTTGGGGATCAAAGCTTAGGGCTCTTTTGGAGTGTTTCTCCTTGGAGATTTTCACGGCGCCGTTGAATCCTCTCGTTGCACGGAAACTTCGTGAGGATTTGGGTTTCTTCGACTTGAAGATCGAAGTGGGTATTTTTGGGTGAAAGTCGGTTTTGTTGTTCGCAACGAGGTAACCCTTTTATCTCTCTTATTTCTTGTATTGGCTCAAGTTTTGGGTGAAAAACTTGAGAGAAAGACGTTGTATTACTTATTTGATTAGTGGATATTTCATCGGGTTCGCCCCGTGGCTTTTCCCTCTTTGTTGAAGGGTTTTCCATGTAAATCGTTTGTGTTCTCTTGTGTGATTGCTCTCTTGATTGTTTGGTTTCTTTTATCCACATATTTATTTGCTTCCTAATTTTAGTGGGTTTTCTTCAGTGAGAAACCCAACATTAGATACCGTGTAGAGAATTTCGAATTGGTTAAAGGCTATCACCACCATCCAAGAGCAGAGCCTGGAATTTACACTTGGGGGGCCAGATTTGGGCCGCTTACTAACTTTCTGTAATAATTTCTGCAACACATATTACTGGCATTCAAAAAGGCCAGAAAAATGTAACAGCGGCGTACATGCTTCCTTTTAGTTGCGTTCTTGAATGCCAGTAAAACCCTTTTTTTGTTGTAGTGATAAAAGGGATTTTGCAAGTCATTTGTAGGGGGGGCACCCCTACATTATATGTCTCTCCACCCCTGCCACCATCAACATAACAGTGGATGCTGATGAACACATTTATGTGTGAATGCTAGGTGTAAAGAGCATGCATATTTTATATTTAAAGTTGTACTACTAAGATATTTTCTTTATTTTTCGTGTTTCAGGGATATTTCTAGATTTTCATAGAAAATGGAGCTAAAGAGGTAAATTTTCAAAGAAAATATCAAATATGGAATCATTATCCACTATGGCCCATTGTTTGAATGGATTGGATCATTCCATGGAATCAATTTAAGGGGTAAAATTAATTTGAGCAATAAGACAACAAAATGAATGGTTTGGATCACCCCAAATTGCCTAACCGATCATCTTTCCCCATCTTCCCAATGATTGAGCTTTCTTTCTTTATCTGGGTTGCTTGCAAAAAAAAAAAATCAAGGTACATAAAATGGATGGTTCGGATTACCCCACCATACCCATGCTCTTTGAAAAATCGTAAATTTATTTAAAGTGGGACCCACCCTTTTCTTTGTAAACAATTGAGCTTCTAATCAAATGGGATGACCGGTTTACACCCTTTAATGGATGGCGAGGATCAATTTTGAGGAATGAATTAAGGGGGCATGGCCCAATATTTATTTTGCAGCCAATCTAATGGAGGGTTTGGATTATCTAGTGGAAACAATGTTCTGATGCAACCTTGGTGGACTTATCAAAATAGATGCAACATAGATGGGCCCCACATGGTGACCGAACATCTAAGGCAGGAAAGAGAATACTGAAGCTTGAATTCTAAATTGTAGAAAGTGGGCCCCATGTCAAAGAAAAATCCAATGTCCATATATGATTCGGCTGATATTGGGGACATGTTATTTTTGACACACGTGTGGGGTCACACATTAGAAAACGCCCACCTAAAGAAGTTTTTCTTTTTAACAGTAACTTGCTTTGTATGAATCTTGTTCTATATGGCAAGTTTACTTTGTCGGTTGGAGAGGGGCATGTATGCATGCATTTGTATGGCAAGTGATGTCCATCAATTTTGGCATCTTGCCTATGAACGTACAACCTTCATGCAATGGTGGGATCCACTTGGAATTGCACAATTCCATTTGATATAATAGCAGCCACTCCCAAGTTTTTTTTATTTGAAAATAGTAACTTTTATTTAAGTGTATTGCTAATACATGCAAAACCGTGGGACCCACTTATATCTATTCACAGCACTGTTTTTACATGAGGGTGAAGTTGCCCATTTGAGATGAAAAGCCATAATACATGCAAGTGGGACCCACGAAAGTAGAGAAAGAAAGTTGCAAACGTTTTCACCCATTCCCACATCAAAGTCAAGAAAGGGAGAGTAAAAGTTGCGCAAATTACTTAGACAAGGTACAAAGTTGCTGCAATTAAAGGAGAGAGATATCCAAGGGGAGAGAGGAAAGTTAACAAGAAAAAAAAATATAAAAGGGAAAAGAGAGGAACGAATTGGGGCAATTAATTTTTTTTTTTGGACACTTAAACTCTATATATTTTAGACTCTCTTCCTTACTCTCTCTCTCTCTCTCTCTCTCTCTCTCTCTCCATATACCCTCTTTTCTCTAAAAGTTCTTTTCTCTCCCATGCTCTCCTCTCTCTACACACTCTCTTTCTCTCTACTTCTCTACCACTCTCAAGCTCTCTCTCTCTTAGGTTTTCTTGTTCTTTTTCATGTTCTTTTTCTTTTCTACTCTCAACCAAGGATCAATCATCCACCGTTCATTCCAAGGTGACACTAAACCTTGAAGATGAGGATTTGGCCAAAGTTGGAGGAGAAAAAGACTAAGTTCTATTTAATTTTTGTTATTTATTTTAAGTTCAATTTAATGTAATTTTGTTTCAATTCAAGTTAGTGAAGAAGTAATTTGCTTTTGTTTCATTTCCTTTCAAGTTCTACATGGCAATTCTTCTCCCATCTATCTCTTTTATTTTTGTTTTTTTTTCACTTCTTCATGAATAACTAAATCCTAATTACTTAGGGTTTAGTTGAAGCCATGGGGAAGGAGAAATATTTATAATTAAATCAATCTACTCAATTGAAAAATTGTGTAGGATTTTGTGTTTGGAAAATCCCAATCATTCATGCCATTGGCTTTCCCCTTTCGTATGAATAATTGTTAATTAACAAATATAAAGTTCTATATAATCAATGTAAATTGGAGAGCGGATTTGATTAATTACTTATAAGGAATGACATCCCTTTGATCTTATTCCTTATTGACTAGTTAATCGAATTTTCAACCCAATTCAAAAGTTGTTTTAATTAATCAATCTAATCTAAACCCATGGTGGTTTCTAACCCTAAGTAATCTTTTATATTGAATTAAGGTTTTTACACTATTCCAAATTACTTTTACAATTTTCCAATTAACTTAGGCCCTTAGAATTTTGGTTTTCTAATTAAATTAGATAAGTAGTTAAAAGAGATAATTAGAACCTTGGTACACTTTGCCTAAATTAGGATTTTAAATAAAAAAGATCTTAGTTAAATTTGATTCTTAGATTGATTAGAATATACGCTTATATATAGTGTTGGCTCCGAGGTCAAGTCCACGGAAATCCTGAGTCCATTCCAGGCAACATTATATCATAGCTAGTATTCTAATCGGTACAAGAATAGGATTGACAACTAGATTTCTCTTCCCTGAGTTCGACCCATATTTACACGATCCGTGCACTTGCGGTTACTTTTTAAATCACAAACAGATGCTATGGTTTTGGATCGACAATTCAAATGCTCTTGATCATATGATCAAGGTCATCCTGTCCACATGGCGAATAAAAAATTTTCGGTGGGGCCACAAGATAGACAATGTAGGTTGACAAAAGGTGGGAATTGTATTGGAGCCTTCTACTACTCAAAGAGAGAGAGAGAGAGTATTGTAAGATACATTTTTTATTGTATATCTATTACCATCAATAGAGTGATAGATATTAGGGATTTGTCTTTACTGTTTTCCTTAATCTTTTAACTAAAACTACACACTATTTATAATAAGAGGAATGATAGATGCAAGGGCCCACTTTATGCAAGGGCCAGAGAAGGGCCCTTGAATAGATTCACGTCAGTTTAAGTCGGTTGTGAAACTGAATTCGGCTGCACTTAATGACATGGATCTATTCAAGGGCCCTTTTTTAGCCCTTGCTTAAAGAAGGCCCTTGGATATATCATTCCTCTTATAATAAAGGGTAAAATAGGTAAAGAGAAATTTAAAAGTTTTTTAAGGCATTGGACATAATTGACAAAATTTTATGGGGATTATGCTAGACAAGTTTGATGTAGGGGGTTTTAGTAGTTTTTCCAAAAATCAACAATTTTTTGTGGACAAAAAAGGAATGATTGAGGCAAGAAAGTTGTTGTTTAGTAAATATTATATATGGAAATAAAATGTGGATCATTTCTAAAAGACTCGCCTGCTAAATTTGGGATTTTGTGCATTGAATTCCTATGGAATATGAGATTTGATAGATCAGTTTCACCAACATTATGGTGGAGGTTTCCGAGTTTGATCGAAAGATGCAATCAGATGTCTTTATAGAATGGCATACTACCTTGACCGAATTTTTTATTATAAGGAACCTCCTGAAGAGCACAAAGTAAAGATCGTGGCAATCAAACTTCGCAAGAATGACTCAATATGGTGAGAACGACTAAAGCTTCATCGAGAAAAGACAAAGAAATCAAAGATTAGATCATGGGAGAAAATGAAGAAAGATCTTCGTAAGAAGTATTTACCGGACAATTATCTACAAGGCGCTTGGAAATGTACCAACTTCAACAAGGGACTTGTTCTGTAGATGAATACACTGAAGAGTTTGACAATATGATGGTATGATGTGGAGTTGTCAAACTCGAAGAACAAACTATGGCTCGATAACTAGGAGGGTTAAGGCATGACATCAAAGAAAAACTGCAACTCCAACCTTATTGGTCCTTCAATGATGTTCATCATTTGGCTAGCAAAGTGGAACAACAACTCTAACTACAACAAGATCAAGGGCACCTGGGTTCTTTTAGAAATCAGAATCTAGGTCATGAGTCTACTCCTAATAGGGGGAGTACGTCTCTTTCTTGTCCCTCTAATAATGTCTCTCGACCTCAGAAACGTGATGCAGCCCCTGCTTATAAACAAACTAATCCTTCATCGTCTCAATATTTCAAATGCCAAGGATACGGTCATATTGCATCGAAGTGCCCAAATCGCAAAGTTGTCACTCTTTTGAATGGTGAAATACAAGAGCTCGATGATGAAGAACCGACAATTGAGCCTCAAGAAGATGAATAGGATGTCATCCATAGTGATCAAGGCGAGCTGCTTGTGGTCCGAAGATCTATGAACATGAATTGCTCTAAAGAAGACAATGATTGGCACTGCCACAATATTTTTCATACCTGTTGTACTTCTCGTGGCAAGGTTTTCCATGTTATGATCGACCCGTGTAGTTGCAAAAATATTGTCACAATGATGATGGTGGAGAAATTGAACCTCAAGATCGAATCCCATCCTCATCCTTACACTGTCACTTGGATTAATCATGGCACTAAGTATAAAGATGAAATTTGTTGTGACATAGTACCTATGGATGCATGTCATTTACTTTTAGGGCGACCTTGGGAGTTTGACCGCAAAGTTATCCACGATGTTTTCAAGAACACCTATTCTTTTGTTAAGGATGGAATTAAGGTGACTTTGGCTCCCTCTAGAATGGAAGAAGGACTTAAACCCAACAAGGAGGAGAGTAACATTTTCTTTCCGAGACCGAATTTGATCAAGAAACCAAGGAAAATGGCATATCCTATGCTCTAGTTTGTGTTGAGGCTAATGAGGAGCATGATTATTTCCCTATGGAGCTTGCACCAATCCTTGAGGAGTTCCAAGATATTGTACCTATTTTGTTCCGAGCTCTCGTTTTTCTAATAAGGCGGCATACCAAATGAGTCTAAAAGAACACGAGGAACTTCAACGGCAAGTTAATGAATTTATCAGTAGAGGAATGGAATGTGAAAGCATGAGTCTGTGTGCCGTGCTCGCTTTTCTTTTTGAAAAAAAAAAGATGGATCATGGAGGATGTGTATAGATAGTATAGTGGTAAACAAGATCACTGTCAATTATCGTTTTCCCATTCCAAGACTCGAAAATATGCTTGATCAACTATTGGTTCTCCATTCTTTTCAAAGTTGGATCTTAGAAGTGATTATCATCAAATCTGGATGCGACCAGGAGATGAGTGAAAGATCTCATTTAAAACTCGAGATGGAATATATGAATGGATTGTTATGCCATTTATGCTTTCAATAGCTCCAAGTACCTTTATGGGCCTCTTGAATCTTCAAGCCCTATTGGCAAGTTTCTCGTGGTATATTTTGACGACATTCTTATTTATAGTAGGAGTCAAGAAGAACATTTGGACCATCTTCGGCAAGTTTTCACTATGCTTCGTTAGGAAAAGCTATATATAAATCTTTCCAAGTGCGAGTTCTTGACCAATAGCCTTATCTTCTTAGGCTTTGTGATCTCAATTGAAGACATTAATGTTTATCCAAAGAAAGTAGAAGCTATTACAAGTTGTCTGGTGCCACACAACATTCATGAGATCCGAAGTTTTCATGGTTTAGCAACTTTTGATAAGAGGTTGATTCAGCATTTTAGTTCTGTGATGGCTCCTATCACAAACTATCTAAAGGCTGATTTTCCAATGGACCGAAGAAGCCCAAGATATTTTTGAACTTATCAAGAAGTTGATGATGAACGCTACTTTACATAGTTGCTCTCCCTGACTTTGATAAGGTTTTTGGAGTGGATTGTGACTCCTCCAATGTCGGAATTGGTGCGGGTCTTAGTTAAGAAAGGCGTCCTATCACTTTCTTTAGTACTAAGCTTGGTGATGGGCGGACAAATTATACTACCTCTGATAAAGAATTTTATGTCATTGTAGAAACCTTCCGTTATTGGCGTCATTATCTCATAAGTAAGGAGTTTGTTCTTTATTCTGGCCATGAAGCCTTGCGCTATCTCAACGGCCATCACAAATTAAGTGTTCGACATGCCAAATGAGTGTAATTTATTCAATCTTTTAATTTCACCATCTTTCACAAGGCTAGTAGTCAAAATTAAGTGGCAGATGCTATTATTCGAAGGCACTCTCTTCTCTCCACTCTTGAAGTTAAGGTCATGGGTTTTGACTTCATCAAGGATCTTCATGCTCAGGATATTCATTTCGGCAATATCTGGTCACGGTGCCAAGAAGGTCCTTGCTAGGACTACTCAATCCATGAAGGATATTTGTTCAAAGGAAGCCTTGTTTGCATTCCATAATGCTCTCTATGGCAAGCTATTATTAAAGAGGCTCATGATGGAAGTCTTGGTAGACATTTTGGAAGAGAAAAAACCTTTTCTCTTATTAAAGAACACTTGTTTTGGCCAAAGGTGGGTAAAGACATGGAGTGCCATCTCCAACAATGCTGTATTTGTCATATGGCTAAAAGTAGAGTGCAAAACACCGGTCTCTATACTCCTCCCATTCCTCATGCCCCTTGAGAGCATGTGAGTTTAGATTTTATTTTGGGCCTTCCCCACACACAAAGGAAGTTTGATTTGGTCATAGTGGTTGTTGATAGTTTCTCTTAGATCACACATTTTGTGGCATGCGAGAAGACCTATGATGCATCCAAAGTAACATATCTCTACTTCTGAGAGATTGTCAAATTGCATGGTATTCCAAAAACTTTTACGTCAGATAGGGATCCGAAAACTTTATGCGCAAAGATGGGGACAAAACTCCAATTTAGTTCCTTCTCACCATCCTCAAACTGATGGCCAGATGGAGGTGATTAATCAAACTCTTGGAAGCCTCATTCGGAGCTATGTAGGTGGTAATAAGAAGCAATGGGACCTTATTCTTGCACAAGCCGACTTTTCATATAATTTCCCCTCTGGCCACACCATCGGTGCTAGTCCTTTTGAGGTAACGTATGGGTGTAATCCTCAAGGTCCTCTTGATCTAGTTCTTCTTTTTATTCTTACTAAATTGAGTGGCGATGCAGAGGCAAAAGCAAAGGAAATTAACAAGATTTATAAAAGAGTACGATCTAATACTGAGAAGAAACCTAAAAGTATAAGGCAAGGGCAAACAAGCATAGGAGAAAGGCTGATATCAATAAAGGAAATCTCATATGGACTCATTTACGAAAAGGGCATTTTCCACCCTGGAAGTTTGGCAAACTTCAAGATCGTACGGATTGTCCATTTTGAGTGCGTATGAAAATTGGGGATAATACATTCAAGATTGAATTGTCTGGTGATTACGGCATTTCGACTACTTTCAATGTTTCTAACCTTATTCCATATTATGAAAGTGATTGAGTTGACGTTCAACTGGGGCAGATTGACGCATGTGTATTCCCGCTACAATGTTGGTGCTTGATTTTCAATCCCATTTTTGGAGCATTAGATGAAAGAATCTGGAAAATGATAAACTAGGAAGTTGTAGCCCTTTTTGAGATGTTTTCGACGAGTATTTGCACTCTTTTCATGACAATTTAGATATCAAAACCATACACAACGTGGGGCCCACCATTTACACCATGTTTTGATAGGGTGGGACCCACCAATTCCACTCAAACTCATGCATCGGGTGAGGCCAACCATTTTTTACCTCATGTTTTGATGGGATGGGTCCCATAATGTCCACCCCTGCCCATGCATAGGTTGGGGTCGACAATTTGAATGAAGGGTGTGGCCCATTATTTTGCATTCATGTGTTAGCCCCACAGCCCCCACTCAACCCAAGAATGCTAGTTTTTGTATAACTAGCAAGTCACGCCGTGCGATGCACGGGGCGAAAACGAAAAAGTAAATATAAATCTTTTGAGATTAAGATATAGTACTTTTTAATATTAAATAAGAAAAGGAAGAAAAATTCCTCGCAATCAATCCAAATTAATCATGAAGCCAGCATCAATTCATCAACAATATTGTACATAAATAATTGTAGACAGGAAACTCACAATGAAAGTGCTAATAAACAGTCTGCTAAAGAACTGATTTGTCTAATATTACAATAGTAATCTAGAGGGTATCATGCTAAAGCAGATGTATGAGATGAGTCTCCCTATATTGGTTTGCAATACCCCAGAATAAGATCCAGAATTTTCAAAGAGTACGTGGGGTCCACTTAATAGGATGATCAAATCTGTTCATTTGCTGTCCCACAACGTAAATAGGTTGTAACCCGGCATGGGCATCATCAGCTTGGAGTTCCCTGTTGCCCTGATCTACCATTCGCCTAGGACGTTGTCTGGCCTTCTTGACCAGCCACATAATGTGCTTGTATATTTATCTTTTATTTAAACTCTAATATGCCTAGATTTGTTCATTGCTTTCATAACATCATTTGGGCAAATGGAGAGGAGCATTCCTTCCCAAAAAATGACCCATATTTTTCTAGGCACCAACATTCATCATCATCTCACAGAATTGTCTGAGTCATGATCGTGAAAGTTTATACTTAAAAAATCTAGGATACAGAGACCAAAAGAATTCTGTAAGAAAGCCTGGTCAAGAAACCAACCAAAATAAATGGAAATTACAGAATTAGCATCCTATAATCTCTTAATTAACTGCTGATTAAATTAATCCCCCAGTCATTTCGTTCAGCATTATAAGATTGATGTCACGTTCAAATTCTTATGTTGTTGCAGAATAAGAGGTAGCATGGTCTTAGTCCAATCTTAGTTAATATTCTCCAAAATGGACCTAATATCCCATTTGCACTTAAGCTGGCTATCCCAAGCAGGAGCTGAGGCACATATAGCATGAGGGGGGGACATGCCCCCCCCCCCCCCCCCCAAGAATTAGCATCCTATAATCTCTTAATTAACTGCTGATTACATTAAGCCCCCAGTCATTTCATTCAGCATGATAAGATTGATGTCACGTTCAAATTCTTATGTTGTTGCAGAATAAGAGGTATTATGGTCTTAGTCCAATCTTAGTTAATGGTCTCCAAAATGGACCTAATATTCCATTTGCACTTAAGCTGGCTGTCCCAAGCAGGAGCAGAGGCACATATAGCATGAGGGGGGCCATGCCCCCTCCAATGACTTGCAAAATCCCTTTTATGCTTCATGGCATGTACATGCATGCTTGGTTAGTTTAATGGCCATGCCCCCCCCCCCCCCCCCCCACCCCCATGACCAATGGAGGCCAGTGTAAATTAGTCTGGCCCCTCCAAGTGTAAATTCCTGGGTCCGCCACCGGTCCCAAGTAATTAGATGGAATGTTAGGTAATGATGTTTCATATGATATTTAGTAATGCAACTGTACATATTTTTGCCAAATATGTACAGTTTTTCCTCTAATTAGCAACTGGGGGATATGTTTTAAGAGAATTTATATGATGGGTGGCCGTGAAAACACGTGAAGTCTAAAAAAGTAGGTACGGCCCACTTTTTTTTTATGATCCAAACCGTTCATCTGTTTGGGCATAACTTAAATAGGTTGTCCCCAAAAAATCATTTCCATAGGATGATCCTAACCCTCCGATCTGACCAATTTCGTTTATCATGCAAAAATATCTGAAATTAACATTTTCAAGAAAAAAAAGCTTTTTGGGCAAAAGAGTAAAACACATGAAGGGTAGGTATTTTTTATTGGTTGGAAAAAAAACTTCAATACCTAAAATGTCATGAAAAGAGTTAAATATCTTGCATGTGAGAGGAGCCACATCATAAATGGAGACAAAATCTGTTGAAAAGTGAGCCGGTGTGGCTGCTGTGAAATGCAACAGCCCGTCTGCGAAATGCCTTCTGTGCTAGTAAATCCTCTATTTATTTATTTGAACAAGCTAAATCATTCATTTTTAAACTTTATTTTGTCAAATATAATTTTTATTCATTTTCAATAAGTAATTTATTAATTATTGTTAACTAATTTTTTTAAAAAATCTTCAATTATAGAGCTACGTCTCTGTCTGTAGGTAGGATAGTAGTTGGTGGCCCTCTCTACAACTAAATTGGATACCTCCCTCTATCTCCATAACTCAACTAGCATGCTAAGACGAGTGGCCCTCTCTACAACTAAACTGATGAACTCTATTTACTTTTTCCTTATAATTTTTATCTTTTATTCCCCCCCCTTTTGTTCTGCCTTAACGTTAGGGATTTATTCCTTTTTTATTTTCTTCCTCCTCTTCTTTTAGTTTCTTCTTCTTCTTGCACAAATTTTTAGATTTTTCTATTTATTTTATTTTATTCTTCTTCTCAAGGGATCTCAAAAAAACGTAAGTTTTTTGTGGACTAACCTTAAATAGTTAGTTGTGGACTTACTACTTACTAGAAATACTAAATTGTAGATTGGGATATTTTCTGCGTGTAAAATTTCCTAGAGATATTCTCTGCTTCCGTTCCTATGAAATAGCAAAGTTACCAGTTAAAAAGAGGAGAAACCTCCCCGGAGATAAGTTATCCCACCTCATTGAGGTATTTCTAGGTCTTTGTACAGGTGCAATAGGAACAAATCTGAAAGATCTTCTTGCATGTGGAACCCCTGATTGGACCCACATACCTCTGAGATCCACTTGGATCAGCCTCGCTTTTTTCGGCTACAGAACCTTGATAGGGTCCAACCATAAACAATCGATAGGGTCCAACCTTAAACAATCTAGGACGGAAGCCTAGTTTTGCAAAATAATTGAGGCTTCTAAGTGGAACCTCCATATAAACATCTAGCCATGTATTTCATTTAAATTGGCAAGGTTGTGGTGCCCCTAAGCATGGCTTTACATTTCGACCGAAATCCGAAATTTCGGGTTTCGGTCCAGACCATCACCGAAATCACACATACCCAAAACAATACTTTATTTCAACCGAAATTTCATCCGAAATATCCTCAACAATAATTTATTTCAACCGAAATTTCTGAAATGTCATCTCGATTTTTATAACTATTTATTATTTTCCAGAAATTTCAGCCGAAAGTTTGTGAGAAATAAAATATTATTTTTAATATTCCGTCGTATTTCGGCCGAAATTTCGGTTTCAGTGAGGTCCGAAACCTGTACCGAAACCGAAATCCTATATATAAGTAAAGTGGAATCCTCTAAGCTGAGGTGGTGCCATGTGTCAGCCCCTCCTCTATCACGCAATTTTAAAAAGTCATCTTTTATACGGAAGAAAGCTATTAAATCTCCTATTAAAAGCTATTAATTAATTCTCCTATTATATCTCTTTCTCTTTCCTAACTCAGCAATTAAATCTCCTATAATATCTCTCCCTCTATCAAGTTTCCCTTCAAATTTGCAAAAGAAGGCATCTCAAGAACATCTCCTTAAATCCCGTATCTTTTAATTTTCGTAAATGGCATGATTATTAGTTTCCAAAACGATTCATATTTTTAGAAAAAGATTCAGATCCTATAAAAAATCTTGCCCTATATATCTCACCTACTGCCCTATATATCTATATCCCGTATATATATAAGTAAAGCGGAATCCTCTAAGCCGAGGTGGTGCCACATGTCAGCCCCTCCTCTATCACGCAATTTTAAAAAGCCATCTTTTATACGGAAGAAAGCTATTAAGTCTCCTATTAAAAGCTATTAATTCTCCTATTATATCTCTTTCTCTCTCCTAACTCAGCAATTAAATCTCCTATAATATCTCTCCCTCTATCAAGTTTCCCTTCAAATTTGCAAAAGAAAGCATCTCAGGAGCATCTCCTTAAATCCCGTATCTTTTGATTTTCGTAAATGGTATGATTATCAGTTTCCAAAATGATTCATATTTAGAAAACGATTCAGATCCTATAAAAAATCTTGCCCTATATATCTCACCCTACTACCATATATATCTATATCCCGTATATATATATAAGTAAAGCGGAATCCTCTAAGCCGAGGTGGTGCCACGTGTCAGCCCCTCCTCTATCACGCAATTTTAAAAAGCCATCTTTTATACGGAAGAAATCTATTAAATCTCCTATTAAAAGCTATTAATTCTCCTATTATATCTCTTTCTCTCTCCTAACTCAGCAATTAAATCTCCTATAATATCTCTCCCTCTATCAAGTTTCCCTTCAAATTTGCAAAAGAAGGCATCTCAGGAGCATCTCCTTAAATCCCGTATCTTTTGATTTTCGTAAATGGCATGATTATCAGTTTCCAGAACAATTCATATTTAGAAAACGATTCGGATCCTATAAAAAATCTTGCCCTATATATTTCACCCTACTGCCCTATATATCTATATCCTGTATATATAAGTAAAGCGGAATCCTCTAAGCCGAGGTGGTGCCACGTGTCAGCCCCTCCTCTATCACGCAATTTTAAAAAGCCATCTTTTATATGGAAGAAAGCTATTAAATCTCCTATTAAAAGCTATTAATTCTCCTATTATATCTCTTTCTCTCTCCTAACTCAGCAATTAAATCTCCTATAATATCTCTCCCTCTATCAAGGTTCCCTTCAAATTTGCAAAAGAAGGCATCTCAAGAGCATCTCCTTAAATCCCGTATCTTTTGATTTTCGTAAATGGCATGATTATCAGTTTCCAAAACGATTCATATTTAGAAAACGATTCGGATTCTATAAAAAATCTTGCCCTATATATCTCACCCTACTGCCCTATATATCTATATCCCGTAATTAACGATACCTCTTTGAATTCTAGTATTGATTACGTCTCCAAACAAACCCAATTAACAACGTTTCCAATCATAAATGCATAAAATTATCTTTGACTATATCCTAACATTACGAATACTTATAATCAAATCAAAGGCTTCCGTCTTTTCAACGCCAAACGGCATGAACCATACTGTTGTTTAAGAGTTGGCTTCACTGGCAACATCTTTACACACAACCCCTCTTCAACAGGTCAGTTGGCATTTTCATCTGTTTTTTTTTTTTTTTCCTATTTGTTCTTTCACTACTATATTTGCCTTCTATTACATTGCTTTGTTTTGTTTCTCTCTTTGTTTGTTTATTGGTGTGATGTGGAACTGTCTAGGGATGTTGAAAGGAAAATTAATATTTTTCTGATATGCTTAAACTCAAGAATGATTACTACCGCTTTATGTTTTTTTTCACTGAATGCATTTGTAGAGCCTTCATGTAAACGTTGAAATCAATGGCATCCATGGTTTACATTTCCTTATTTTATAGTTAATGTACTGTTCATTGTTTGATGAAGAAAGGGAATTTTTCTACTCCTTTTTTTATATTTATTCATTTTTTTAAAGTTTTGTAAAATCTACAAATTTGACTGTTTCAGATCATATAGTAGTTTTTATTGTGTTTTGGCTTTTGGGTTATTTTTGTTTATTCTTTTGTGTTTTGGTACTAAAACATCAATTTTCTACTTTAGATCTTCTCATGTTTCTGAGCACTCAATTCTCTTTTATCTTTCCACTGTGAGGCTTTATTATTTTTTTAGGATGGTTGCCTAATTGTGATTATTCACATTTTTTGATCTTCACAATGGTCACTTGGGTCGTTTGGGTGCTAAAATAAACTTTTAAGAGATTTCAAATTGTTTTATGGTAGATAATTGGTATGTGTTCATAAATTTGCAAATTTTATAGTGGATAGCTGGTTTTATGATTGATCAGAGTCCAAAAATAAGGAGCCATTCATTTTTTTCCTTGAAATTCCAAGACCATCTTAAAACACTGGTATTGTCTAAAATTTTAGAGAATTTCACATTTTATAACTATTAGCTTTCCGGCATCTATATCCAATGGGTTTCGATGCAACTGAGATAGATAACTCTATCAGGTTTTGAATTAGCAGATTTTATTAAGTTTCTAATTATTAAATCTTACTTACCTCAATTATAGTTAGGTTTCTAATTATTAGATCTTACTTACCTCCATGATAGACTCTAATGCTACTTGAATAGATGACCTCTCACATTATCTTCATTCTTTATCAACAGTTGCTGATCGATGGAGATGAAGGAAAGAGAGAAGGTCAGTTTGATCCTACATTCTATAGGTGATTTGGGTGTTCCGAGTTGTCATTATTCCACAAAACGAAAAGAGTTTTCTGGTTGTAAGTTTCAGATCATGTATTTCTTTTCGTTATTTAGAACATGGAAATAAGAGTGCTACCAGGAACTTTAGGCCATTATATGGTTGATTTGAGTATTTTTTTTCACTCTTCCATTGGTTTCTTCTCTAATCAAAATTTTTTCGTCGCCCCATGCAACGCATGGGTCTGCAACTAGTTTAAAACAAAACCGGTATCGAAACCGAAATTTAAAGCCATGCCCCCAAATGGAAGAGAGCCAGGGCGTGGGCCTTGGTAAGTCCAACCCATGTATCCATGAGAAATCCTGCAATGAACCATTTCCTTTAATTCCTCTTGAATGAAACATTGTATATTGCTAGAAACATTGCACAATCGTTAGATTGTTGCTATCTTGAATGATTTTGTTAATAAAAATTACAAAATAGTATTTAAATCTCTCAAATTAGAACACGGATGAAAGAATTGTCTATCTTCCATTAAGTTGCTAAATTTTATGGTAAATAATTCCAAAAAGGAACTCCTCCAAAAAATAAAGATGAAAGTGAAATTGACCAACGATTGTGTCATTTCCACGATTTTTTTTGGAAAATATGGGAATGAAAATGTCATTACCTCTTTAAAAGAATTGAAAAGAATCTAAATCGAAGAGTATCCCAGTGCAAAATACACTTTTTGGAGTGCAGGCCTAAATGAGACCCACTCAGGGTGTAATAAATTAATATAATATTTTAGTGAAAACAAATTTTAAGATGAAAAAATCTCTCCCTCTATCAAGTTTCCCTTCAAATTTATCATTAGGTTCTTTAGTGAAAACAAATTTTAAGATGAAAAAATCAGGGGCTTAGAAAACCTATTTCCTGTTTTCCTTAGAAACTTTTAGGGGCCGTTTGGATACGCGAATTTTAGAATCACCTTTTTCAACATATTTGCAGGATTTTTGCTGCCGTCAATCTTGTCAAGCTTCAGTAGTCCATCTTCCAAAATTGACCAAATGAAGTGATACCTCGACTGAATATGCTTAGTCCTCGAATGAAATGTTGAGTTCCTTGCTAGATGAATAGCACTTTGACTGTCGCTCCACAGTATGATGTTCTCTTGCTTTCTACCAACCTCTTCCATAAATCTTTGAAGCCAAATCATCTCTTTGCTAGCCCTAATAATATCAGCATATTCTGCTTCTGTTGATGAAAGAGCAACCACCTTCTGTAAATTTGAAATCCAGCTGACTGTTGTTCCACCTACAGTGAAAACATATCCCATGGTGCTTCTTCCTCTATCTCTATCACCTGAGTGATCTGAGTCAACATATCCTTCCACATCTATGTCAGCTCCCCCAAAACATAAGCAATATTTGGATGTACGTCTGAGAAATCTGAGTATCCATTGAACTGCCTTTCAATGCTCTTTTCCTAGGTTCTGCATATACCTGCTGACAACTCCCAAAGCATGTGCGATGTTCGGTCTCGTGCTTACCATTGCATACATCAAACTTCCAACAGCTGAAGGATATTACTTATTAGGAGCATATGTTTATTTTGGTTTTGCTAAACAACATATGATAGACTAGGTGAATATTTTAGGATCTAGCAAACACTAAATTTGACCTAATAGGGTTCAAGATACTAAGATATCTAAACTTAGAAACCTATCTTTCACCAACTAGGCAAATCCTATGGGTTAATAAGGGTACTAAGTGAATGAACAAATTTCAAGTGATATATCAAACACTTAGACCAAGGTACATGGTCATACCAAAACAAGAGTGAGTAATCTATTGTGCACAATAATATGAGCTTTTATATATATATATATATATATATATATATATATATATATAAAGCAAGATTGACTTATTTGTATCTCTAATCCATTTTCAAAAAGATGTGATCTTTAAGCACAATCATCTAGACATATGATATTCAAACATTACAATATGTCTAGAATAGATTTTTGATGATTTATCTTTTTAGCACAAACCAACTAGATACAAGATCTTATATCCAAAATAGAGTACAAGGTATCTAGAGATCAAATTTTAAAATAATCTACACTTTGAAGCACAAATATAAACTAGATACCAACATGAGACATCTAGGGAACCTTTTTCAATAAATAAAACAATTGAGACACAAACAACTAGATGCAAAGAGAATCATATAGCATCTAGCATGCATGATGACAAAAGATATAGCTTTTGAACACAATATGGATACAAGAAAATAATCAAGAATGTGCACATGTATCTCATCTCTTTCTATTCAAATGATATTACAATTTAAGCACAACGCTTAAACCACTCAGCATAAAAAATGCCTCAAGTAGGGGGTTTTGCAACCCAAACCATCTTGGGGTCACTCAAGTTTGTTTTATATAATGATTTTTTTTTTAATCCATACAAATTTGGAACCTTTTACAAATCTAAGTCTACACCTAGATTTGTAATGTTCATTTCTACCACAATAATCACAAGATACAATTGAATGGTTAGATGAACATGATGAACCACAAGAGTGCTCACATGAATGTTTACCTTTTTCTTTTTGTAGCTTGTGGTTATTTTGGGCAAGTTCTTCATTTTTAATTTTCATCTCATTAATTTCTTCTTTTAGAACATTTAATTCATGAGATGAGTTTGTCCTAAGTTCTTCTTTTAATTTCCATTCATCTATTTCTTTTTGCAATTTCTTACTATTTTCAATTAACTCATTTTTTTCATCTAATAAATGTTGATAATCTTTTTCCGATTCTAACAATTCATTAGAAATAGAGGTAAAAGAGTGTTGAAGTTTTTCATTTTTTGAAAGTTCAATATTTAAAGCCCCCTTCAACTTTTCACATTTATCAACAAGTTCATTAATATTTGGAGTTTCACAAGATACACTATTATTTGCATTTTCCAAGGCAATAAAACATGTTACATCAAAATTATTTTCAAGTTTAGACCATATTTCATTAGCATTTTTACAAGTAAAAATGCTATCAAACAAATATGCCGGTAAAACACAACATATGGCATTCATAGCTTTAGAGTTTAAGGAAAATAACTTTTTTGTCATATTCATTTACTCTTTTAGATTTACATATGGTGAATCCATTTTCAATAACTTTTAATTAGTCATTATCTAGACCCTTTAGATAAGACCTCATTTGGATCGACCAAGATCTAAAATCGGTTCCATAAAATCTAGAAAGCCTAAATGCCATTAGGTTGCCAATATAGATCTTTTCTCTTGAAGAAATTTGAAAGTTCAAAAATCTATATAAGAGCCTTAGTTTTAATACCAAATAAAATACAAGTGTGGCAACCCAAAAGGGGGGTGAATTGGTCAATTAAAAATTTTGGCTTAGTTAGATGTGATTAGAATAAATTTGCCAATTTAAGCTAATTATATCAATTTGCCAAAAAAATTAGGGTTTAGATATTACCAATCATTTATATTTTCTAACCCTTGTTAATATAGATTAAAGATAAATACAAAGGGAAAGAATTTACCAATCACCAAAGAGAGGAAGGCAAAGAAAAGAAGAGGAGAGACCAAGATTTATAGTGGTTCGGTCTATCAACAAGACTTACTTCACTCTTCCAAGTTTTGCTCCTTAGGTACTCCACTAATGTTGAAAGCTTTACACACGCCTTCTCCACCTCCGAGGGGACAAACCCTCTAGCTCCAGATTCTCCTTTGTTATCGTGCCGAATCGAAGACCCTCAATACAACCAAGCTTCTCCTTAAGGCCGAAGCGAAAACCCCTCTCAAAACTCCATGATTTCACCTTTCTTAACAGGCCGAATCGAAGACCCTCAATACAAATGAAGAACAAAAAGAAAAGCTCTCAAAGCCTGTAAATAGGTGGATTACAAAGATGATAGCTCTCAAATTCTCTCCAAAAGATAGCAAAGATAAAGCCTATGGAGGTCCTCTTGTTCAATGGAAATGCACAAATCAAAGCACTGAATAGGATAGCTAAAAACCTTTAAATTTGAAAGGTTAGGCTTAGTATATTTGGAAATAAAATGCTAAAAGGTTGTTTAGTTGGTCCAGGATAGGGTATAAATAGCTCATACAAAGATATGACCGTTTGAGGGTAGAACTATAATAAACTGGGCTAGAAAAATCTAGTCGTTTGAGCCCCAACGGCTACTTCTCGATACCGGCACGATCGACCGAGGTGTCCCGGTCGCCTGCCCTATCGGACGTTCTCTTTTTTATTTTGAAATTCTTACCGTTGTAGTTGACCGAGCCAATCGGGGTCGCCCACCGAGAGCAACCGGGACTTTTTTATTTTTGTCCAGATCCCTATCCGAGGTGGCCCTGCTCTATGGCGGTTGACCAGCCCGACCATGATGGATTTGTTTCTGATCGATAGAAACATATCCGCGGTCGCCCGGGAGGTCCCGGTCGACCGTCCTGCTAAAATTCGGCAGGTGCTGGAATTCCAGCCACCATACCGCGGTCTCCCAGGGAACCCCGGTCGACCGACCCTGCTTTGAAATCTCAGCCTTAATTATAAAATTTCAGGGACTTGGGTCATGGTCTTTGGGCTTTTGTCCAAGGTTTTCAAACATGTTTTGGGGAGTGTTGATGGTTTCTAAAGATATCAAATATGTTTTAATGTAATCATTTTGAAAACCCTTTTTGAAAGTGCAAATACAAATAACAAGAGGACTCCAAATACAATCTAAAGTGTATACCCTTGTGTCTTCTTGGATTGCTTGGCTCTTCCGCACTTTCTTGGACATATCTGACTTGTGAGTGAACTTCTTCAACTTGATTTGGTTCTTGTGACTTCCTCCATTCTTCAAAGCATGTTGTGAGGTACATGAGGTGTCACCAATGCTTGTTCAACTCCAAGCTTCTACTGGCACTTGCTAGGCATGCTTGTGGGATCTTTAACTTGAGCTCTTTGATTTGAACATCTTCCAAGGATGATGTCTCCACTGTATGCGCAAGCTCTTTGGTCCATTGTTCATTGATCCACAAGCCATGTGTTGTGTTGAGTTGTGTAATGGTGATATGACATGTCAAGTTCCTGTCTAAGACACAACACTCAAAGACAACACATTAGTCCATAAAGACTAATCAATTTAGGTTTGCTAGCATCAAAACAACAAGGAAAAGGTGAATGTATGAACCCTTGGGAACCCTTGGGCTTACAGGGTTGGTAAAAGAAGGGAACGCTCAGAGAAATTCATTGTTTGTCAGTTACATGAATGAACCAATCCCGAACTTGCACTAACAAATGCTACATGTTGGATTGAAAGAGATCCTAGTTGTTGACCAACCCAGGCAATTCGTAGTCTTATTTCCTTTATTCATTTTGGGGCTGTTTGGATACGCAGATTTTAGAACCCAGGTTTTTAGTTTGAAAATAGTGTAAAAGAGGGTTCATGATCAAGCTGTTGTATGTTGTCCTGACTGCGTTTCTTGGATTTTAAGTGAGAAATTAAAGTTTTGACAGTATTTCTTGGATTTTAAGTGAGAAATTCAGGATTTAAAAATCTCTCCTACATCCTGAGATTCCTAAAACCTAGAAATATGGGAGGATCTGCTACTCTCTTGCAGACGGAAAGAAGGGCGAGAAGTCAAAAACGACGGCCGGTCCGCTTCTTCTCTTGTCTCTTAGCTACAATTTTGATGAAATCCCAGATTCTAAAATCTGCGTATCCAAACGGCCGCTTAATATAATGAAGGCCGATGAGATCTTTGATATTCCACTCGTCTCGTGCTTCAGCCGACCAAAAGATATTGTCGGGAGAAGGACTAAAGCAAGCCTAATTTTGTAATAATAAGGTTACATTTGACTAACAATTGTGCTGTCTTTTGCAATGTGGTGCAGAATAATATCGACAATGGCTTGCTAAATTTCAAAGACAACAAGATGAGGACAGACTCATACTCTTTCCTTTGAACCAGACAAGCTCAAATTGAATCACTAGCTTGTTTCTTTGGTAGAAAAAATTTCATGTGGTTTATTAGGACTTGTCGGGTGACTCAGGAATTTTACACGTAGTTTCAATAGTAACCTTCCCTTGGGTATTATTGTTTTGTAATATCAAACTCACACAAAAAATATATAGAAAATGAGGACCCCTCAGGTTTATTTATTAACTATACCTTCAAAATAAAATCATCCAAATATCATACAGTGATAAATCCATTAGGTGTTCACATTCATTGATCACGTGCAATGTATAAATCTACTGTTAGAGTAGATCAGATCTTGACCATTGATTGTGTGTGTGGTAGATTAGGTAGTTTGGTTCATTTTAGTAACTAAGCTATATTTTGTAGTAGTTAGTATCTCAATCTTTACCACTTTTCTTGTTTGTCTTTATCTCTTGCTATGTTTATCTTTTGAGAGTTCTATTTAAACACTCGATTCATTGTAAATCATCCTAGATTAATTGGAATCTTTTATTTTATCACGGTACCAGAGCAACCGACCCTGCCTCAAGCACAACAACAATTACATCATCCTCGACCGATCTAGCCGTACGCCCAGCTACTATAAGCCCTTAGCATTTTTTTCACTCTTTCATATTTCCTTGCTCACTTCAAGTCATCTTCTTGGACGATCCCTCCTGTGTTACCCACATCCAATTAATTTACCGGTCCTACTGTTTTGCTGCTAACCTCCATCACTCCTTGGTCGCCTTCTTCAGATCCATGCTGGCAATGAAAGGTGATCTCGCCTCATTCCTCTGTCGATCACCATCAATCCCTATCCCCAATCTCCACCACAACTACAAGCTCTCACTTGCCTTTCTCTATCCAATACTTGCTTCTCCTTCTTACCTTTGCACTGTGGGCACTAATAATTTTCATTGATTATTTTCTATTAGAAATTAATCTTGACCACTAGATCTTGATCATCTATCAACTTGACTTTCTTGGGACTTAAGTCACTCACTTTCTTGGGACCTAATTTACTTACTTTCTTGGAAGCTTGGAAGATAAGTCTTGACCACTTTGGAATTATGTAATGCTTTTATTTTTCATGTGATAGTGTGTTAGTTGTGCTTAGGAAAGCTAATAGTAATTAAGAAAAGTTAATCCCGGATTTAGAATGTTGGCCATATTTTAGACCATGTGTCTTCTTCATATGTAAGAGTTTTTAGTAAAATTTGAAGCGTTTTTTAGTAGTACAACAATTTGGGTTACTTTTTTTGTATGTTTTGGCATCAAGAGAACAATCTTCTTCTCTTGAAACTCATCTTCTCCCTCCAACCTCGTTGGTTTCATTCCAACAAAGTGGTATCAAAGCATAGGTTGAAGGTTGATCATGGCTTCCAATATATTGCAACCTCAACTTCCTCGATTCAATGGAAAGAACTACAACCAATGGAGCATTCAAATGAAGGTTTTGTATGGATCTCAAGATCTATGAGATATTGTTGAGAATGGCGTTGAAGAACCGGAGGATCAAGCGGCTCTCACTCCACAACAACTCAATGAGTTGAAGGACAATCGAAAGAAGGACAAGAAGGCTTTGTTTTTTATCTATCAAGCGGTGGATGAAATCATCTTTGAACGAATTTCATCGGTGACTTCAGCAAAAGAAGCATGGGATACACTCTATACATCATACAAAGGAGAAGACAAAGTAAAGTTGGTAAGATTACAAACCCTTAGATGTGAGTTTGTTGCATTAAGGATGAAGGATTCGGAATCAGTTGAAGATTTTTACAATCGTGTTATTTCTCTTATGAATCAATTGAGAATAAATGGTGAAGATATTCAAGATCGAAGGATTGTGGAGAAAATACTAAGAAGTTTGACTCAAAAATTTGAGTATATTGTTGTTGCAATTGAAGAATCAAAGGATTTAGCTACTTTATCCTAGAAAGTTTGTTGGGATCGCTCTAATCCCATGAACTACGAATGAAGCAATTTGATTCTTCTCCTCTAGAACAAGCTTTTCAAACTCAAGTCTCTTTTAGGGGTGACTCTAGTGGAAGAGAAATGAATTCTTTTCGTGGAAGAGGGAGAAATGGTGGAGGAAGAAATCAAGAAAATGAAAAAGATGAAAGTGGTCCTTCTACAAGAGGAAGAGTGAGAGGAAGACCTCTATCCCAAATTCAATATTATCATTGCTATGGTCATACCATGAAGTACTGTAAAAAGAAATTGGCTGAAGAATCTAGTTTTATGCATGAGAAGGACGAAAGTAAAGAAGATGACACACTTTTTCTTGCTTGTAATGTGCAAGAAGTGGCATTTGATGAGACGTGATATATTGATAGTGGTTGTAGTAACCACATGACCACAACAAATGCGTGTTTGTAAAGTTGGATGAATCTCTCCAAAGTGAAGTTCGAACGGGTGATGACAAGAGACTTTTCGTAAGGGGAAGTGGTGATATTCTTATTCAAACAAAGAAATGCGTCAAGCACATCACCAATATTTTCTATGTTCCTGGTCTAAAGCACAACAATCTCTTGAGTGTTGGGCAACTTCTAATGAAAGGGCGTGATGTTCATTTTAAGGAAGATGTATGTGAAATCAAAGACAAGAATCATGTTCTCATAGCCAAGGTGAGAATGACTCAAAACAAGATGTTTCCTCTAAAGTTTCAAAGTGAAGGTCTTCCTTGTTTCAACACCATTGTCAAAGATATGTCATGGCTATGGCATCTTCCCTATGGTCACTTGAGCTTTAGCACTTTATCTCTCATGAATAAGAAGCATAAGGTGAGAGGCATGCCGAACTTCGACCGCCAAGATCAAGTATGTGAAGGATGTGCACTTGGAAAGCATCAAAGAGAATCTCTTCCCATTAGAAAGGCTTAGAGAGCATCAAATCCTCTTGTGACCTAGTGCATTCGGATTTATGCGGGCCTTTGCAAACAACATCAATTAGAGGTAATCTATATTCTCTCACCTTCATTGATGATTATAGTAGAAAGACATGAGTTTATTTTCTTAAAGAAAAATCAGAAGTCTTTGGATGCTTTAAAATTTTCAAGAGCTTAATTGAAAAGCAAAGTGGTTTCATGTTGAAAACTTTGGGTTCCGATAGAGGTGGTGAATATGTTTCTCATGAGTTTGAGAATTTCTTGAAAGAGAATGGAATTCGACATCAACTGACCACTCGGTACACACCTCAACAAAACGGGATTGCCAAAAGGAAGAATCGGACGATTATGGAATTGGCTAAAAGTATGTTGAAAGCAAAAGGGATGCCTAATATGTTTTGGGCGGAAGCCGTTGCATGTGCCATCTATCTCTTGAATCGAGCATCATAAAAAAGTGTTCAAGATATGACTCCTCATGAAGCTTGAGTGGTCATAAGCCTTGCGTTTCTCACTGAGAATTTTTTAGTAGTATTGCCTACTCTCACTTGCCGGATGAAACACAAAAAGGTTGGATGATAAATCTGAAAAATGCATCCTTGTTGGGTATAGCGAAAGTTCAAAAGCGTACAAGTTGTTCAATCCCATGACTAAGAAAATTGTCATAAGTAGGGATGTGAAGTTCAATGAAGAAGAGTCTTGGAATTGGAATTAAAGTGAGAAGAAGAAAGAAGTTTTGGTAGATATGGATGAAAACACAGATACTCATGATGGTGGAATTGAAGAAAATGAAGAGGATATGGCTCCTCCTATCACTCCATATTCTTCTCCATCTTCTTCTGCTCCATCATCTTCATCGTCTTCAACAAGCCCCGACTCTCCTCCAAGGAAGACAAAAAGCATAAGAAAAATTTATAAAAAGTCTAGAAGCATTACCGATGAAGAGTTAGCAAATTTTGCTTTGTTTGCCGATGCCGATCCCATTAGTTTTGAATAAGCTTGTTAAGAAGAAAAGTGGAAGCAAGCAATGGATCAAGAAATGTGTTCAATCCAAAGGAACAATACATGGGAGCTAACTGAGATTCCAAATAGGCAAAAGACTATTGGTGTGAAGTGGGTATACAAGACAAAGTTGAATGCAAGTGGTGAAGTTGAAAAGTATAAAGCTTGCTTAGTAGTAAAAGGCTACAAGCAAAGATATGGCATTGATTACGAAGAAGTGTTTGCTCCCGTTGCTCGTCTTGAGACAATTCGTATGATTCTAGCTTTGGCGAGACAAAATAGTTGGGAAGTTTATCAAATGGATGTCAAATCGGCATTCTTGAATGGGTTTCTTGAAAAGGAGGTTATGTTGATCAACCTCCCGGTTATGTGAAGAAAGGTGAAGAAAGCAAAGTGTGCCGATTGAAGAAGGCTTTGTAAGGCTTGAAGCAAGCACCAAGGGCATGATATAGTCGCATTGACGGATATTTCATGAAGAACGGTTTCAAAAGGTGTCCTTATGAACACACCCTCTACATCAAAGAGAACACCCAAGGTGAGTTTTTGGTTGTTTGCTTATATGTTGATGATTTGATTTTTACCGGTAATTGTTCAAGCATGTAAGAATTAAAAAAAAAGACGATGCGAGAATTTGAGATGACCGATATGGGTCTTCTCTATTTCTTTCTGGGTATTGAGGTCAACCAAAGAAAAAATGGAATTTTTATTTCTCAAAAGAAGTATGCAAAAGATTTGCTAAAGAGGTTTAGAATGGAAGGTGCTACACATATTAGCACACCTAGGGAAGTTGGGTTGAAGCTTCGCAAGAATGAGGATGAGAAATGAGTTGATGCAAATCTTTATAGAAACTTGTTGGTAGTCTCATGTACTTGACAGCTACAAGATCGGATCTTATGTTTGCGGTTAGTATGACGAGTAGATTTATGGAATCGCCAAAAAGAAGTCATTGGGAAGCCGGTAAAAGAATCCTAAGGTATGTAAGTGAAATCATTGATCATGGGATGCACTATGAAAGAGTTGAAGATTCGAGTTTGGTTGGTTCTTGTGATAGTGATTGGGCGGAAGTGTTGATGATAGCAAGAGTACTTCCGGCTATGTTTTTAACATTGGTTCGGGTGCAATTTCATGGGCATCAAAGAAACAATCGGTTGTTGCTCTTTCTACGGCAGAAGCGGAGTACATGTCATTATCTTCAGCGGGTTGTCAAGCTCTTTGGCTACGACAGATATTAGAAGAACTCAAACATCCGCAAGATCGTGGTACAAGTTTATTTTGTGATAATAGTTCTGCGATCTCACTCACAAAGAATCTAGTTTTTCATGGCAAAAGCAAGCACATAAGGATCAAGTATCATTTCATTCGAGACTTGGTAAATGATAGAGTTGTCAATGTTCACTTCTGCAAAACTAAAGATCAAGTTGCAGATTTTTTACAAAAGCTTTGAAGACCAATACATTCATCATGATGAAGACAAAACTCGGCATGGTAGTGGTCTAGCTTAAGGGGGGCTGTTGGAAATTAATCTTGACCACTAGATCTTTATCATCTATCAACTTGACTTTCCTGGGACTTAAGTTACTTTTCAGGTCCCATCATGTCTTTTTCTGGAATAGCTAACGGCTCAATCTCAGGCTTTTAAGCAGGGAAATTTGAATTTGAATTTAAAATCCCAATGGGGCCCAATGGCTCACCAGACAAGGGCCTTGAGGACGCCGGAGGCCTGTCCGTCGCTAAGGAGGAACCCAATTCCTGGATGGCAAATTCAAGGGTTTTCTTCGAGAGCTCAACCCCAATGGGATAGTACTGGTCAAAGAGTTTGAGCTTTACTCCAGAATTAGGGAAGAGCCATCGAGGGGCTAGAATCTTAGCCGAAACGAAAGTCAAACAGTTCTGATGGTTGCCCTCCATCTTGGTTTCTACAACCTTACCAAAGAGGCCCCCTAACGCCTCCATCGTAGAAACAGCCCAAGCATGCAGAGGGATGCCATAAAAATGAACCCAAAGCTCCTTCTCTCCTTGAATAAATTCCTTTTTCCATGGTGAGAGGGAAAGAAGATGGTTGTCCAAGGCCGCAGATCTCTTAGCAAGGATCTATGAGACCTGCAATTCTGAATCAAACATAAAAAGAACTTCGTCATTTGCCAATAAAGAAGGGCAATGCAACGACGGGGATTCCCAGGACACTTATGCTCATTTCCATAGATCCAGCAAAGTCTCATTATGGTTTTTCTTTTTCCCGATCAAGCAGGATCTGAGAGAACCTAATCGCACATCTACTTCCTTACCTAAAATAGATAAAGTTGGAACCGTTGAGTTTTTGTTGCGATAAATTGTACCCGAGTCAGGCCAAGGGGTAATTTCGTCATCCTTAGATTGCACCTTAGAAGATCGAGGAATTCATTTTACTGATGATCTGGTCGAATGACACAAGCAACAATCAACCCGCCATTTATAGTTTAGGTATTGACAAGAGGAGCAAAACCATGCCCTAAGTCTCTTCTCTTTGACATGTTTGGGTCTCCCTAAAGATAATCCTTCCCCACCCCAAGGAAGCAGAGGGCAGGAAGTTGATCTAGCTTGAAAGCATCTTCTACATCTAAAACGCCATCCATAGTTATGGTAGCGACTATCAGGGCATTGCCAATCCTCTTCCCTGCTTCTCATCTCCCCCCCCCCCACCCACCGACTCCAAAAAAGGAAGTTAATGCCACTAAGAATGAAAATTTCTCTAGTTTAGAAAAGGCAAGGTGCATTCTTAGTTTTGAAAAATGCAAGAAAAAGGTCGAAAAATTAAACCACTAGTTTTCTCCATGCACCCCCTTTTTTCCTTCTCTATAGAAACAACACATCAAAATTGAAAGCAAAACTCCTTTCCCTTTCAATTTCTAGATTTTGCCTATATAGTCCCCCATTTTACTTTGAACATCCCGCCTGGCTCTTCCCGTATTTGATATTTACACCCTCTTTTTTACACACTATCCAAAGTTTTCAAATTTTTTTGTTATTGCCATACTTTTCTTATTGATATTTGCTACCACACTTTCTATCCGCTATTTGACACTCATCTACTTATTTTCTTCTTAACTTCTTTATTTAAGACTATATTTTTTAAAATTATTTTAGTTGAAGTGCCTCATTTGAGGTGTGTGCCTGAAATATTTACACCTTTCAGTTGAGGTGCTTCATTTATTTTGAAGTGTGTTCCTGAAAGAGAATTTCAAATTCCATGAGTATCGGTACTCGAAACCGAACCATTGAGGCTTTCTTTTATCCGGTCCATAGTGACTCATTTTTGGAAGGATTGATACCCACAATCGATCTATGGAACTCAGCCATCAAGTCTTGAGTATCATTGGGCATCATTGAGCCAATGATCTATTAAGACTTTTTGACTTTTATAGGCCCTCTTCACAACACATTAACAAGCAGCGTCTTCTTCGGCAATCAGTATCAGCCATCATCAGCTAACATTCAGCGACAACATGAGAGGATATTCATCATCAAACTTCAACAGTTACTTCAAATTAGAGGATTCTATTTACTTATAGAGAATTCTAGTGGAAAATTTTATTTTCATATTTGGGAATTTTATTGTAATCAAATGTATGTCAATTTTTCAATCATCATAAGTTTGATGGGCATATAAGAGTAGATCAGATCTTGATCGTTGATTGTGTGTGTGGTAGATTAGGTAGTTTGGTTAGCTTAGAAATTAAGCTATATTTGGTAGTTAAGATTTCTATCTTTACCACTTTCCTGGTTTGTGTTTATCTCTTGCTATGTTTATCCTTAGTGTTCTGTTTAAACACCCATTAGGCTCATTCTAATTCATCCAAGATTATTAGAAATCTTTTATTCTATCACTTTACACACGCACATGTATGCTTCTGGTATGTATCCTAGGGGATGAGATTGTCACTCTGTTTCTACCTGGGGACAGAATAACATGTGTTCACTGAACAAGAATGTCCTAATCATTATTCCTACTTGTGACCAAATTTAGATCCACAAAGAGTTGAAACATATTTTTTTTTCCTTTGATTCCTTAATCTCTTTCATGATATTCCCTTAATATTACCAAAGGATACTTTATGTCAATATTCTCCGTGACATTTTAATCATTATACCCATAACAACGATGGAAATGAAAAGTTTTAAGCCAAAATAATTTTTTTTTTCAATCTCATATAAGAAAAGTAGTCTTTACTCAGAATTGGCTTCTAAGGGCATATATAATATGAACACCATAAGGACAATCAACATTTCCACCACCATACAGAATAGCTAGATAGACAACGGATCCCCTTACTATTTTCCTGCTCACCTATAACCTTTCCATTCCATAATGTAGAGAAATGAGGAGCATTGATGCTTTCCCAATCCAATTCAGCCATTTACTATAAAATCATGGATGCTTAGTAAATTTCATAAAGGCAGCCCTATTAACTCTATCGAACTCCTTATAAATATCCCATTTGAGACGGATACCTATCTTCATATTCTTCTAATGAAAGTAGTGAATCATGTTGTGAAGAAAATTAATACTATTGGTATGAATTTTCTATCAATAAATGTGGTTTGAACGAGGTTGATGATATATCTTATGAAGAAATCTTCTTTTCTAAAAATTTTGTAATAATCTTATGTCTAAAGTTGGGTAAAAAGATAGATCCGAATTCATCAGAGGAGGATGCTGAGTCAGACTTTGGAATCAAGGCTATGAAAGTGACGCTAATATCTTTTTCTTTTTTGAGAATACTGCCCCTATTGAAGAAGTTCATAACAAATACAACGACATCTCTTAATACATGCCAAAAGAATTTGACAAACGCCCGGTTAAATCCACCAAGAACTTTCTTCGAATCAACATTTCCAAGTACATCATTGATCTCTTCATGTCCAATCTTGTTTTTCTAAACATTAACTTAGTGATCCCTTTGGATTTTGGGCAATGAAAATCAAAGAAAAACATGAATTTAATGAGATGGGTTTGATGTACCTTTCACCATGACCGCCACTTTGAAGTTTGAAATCCAATGAGTCTTCGATCTTTTCTAAGCACAATGAAGGCCTAGAAACGCCCCTTGTTCTTCTCTTACCTTGCACACCAATAGGTCTATGGAAAACCTCTCAAAAGTTAAATCTCTCTCTCTCTCTCTCTCAATGAGTTCTAGTGTTGTGGTGTGTGGCAAGAGGGACCAAGGGTCTCTTTTATAGTCAAAAGCTCCCATAGAGCTTTCCTAAAGTGCCCAAATTCGTTTGGCAATCAAACCCTAATTAGAAAGTGCAATTAGAGGCATCTCTCCCTTCCCAAATGTTTCAAAATTCAAGGGATTTCTCTTTGAACATGAAAGGTTTCTAAATATGCAAGGCCATACAACTTTAGTAACTCTAAACATGGAAATCCATGTTTTAGAGAATCCAAATCAATGAAAACTTTCCAACAGTCTCCCACTTGGCCTGCATGGGCTTTATACCTTTCATATCAACAACCTTATATTCTGTTTAATAAGTGTACTAACAATGGATCATGTAATCATTGGAAAGTTAAATTATCCAATGACCTCCCCACGGTCACAACACTAGCATGAATTAAGCATGATCCACTTTATGTCATTGTCAACATTCTACTTTCAAAATATCCATTCAATGTGCACAATACAAATAATAGAAAAGCAGAAAACGTTATTTTATCAGGATCAAAATTTCAAAAGTGATCACATTACAATGTCTATAACCTTTATGCAGACTCCCACCAATCAACGTAATTGGCCTTACCCACCAACCTTATGCGAGCTTTATGGTCATTGATGTAAGCCTTTCGTTTTGGATCTACTAACATAAGTGCAGTACTTATGTACCCAATAGACATTAACTGATCCTGAATTATCTTCCTCATGACAATAGGTCAACACATTGACTCCTTACTCTATTTGTCGTTCTTGGAAAAGTAAAACCGCAACGGAATTGTCACAACACATTCTCAGTAACTTATTGATTATCAACAAGGTAACACCCTGAGTCAAAATTCTACAACTACAAGGCGTAGCTTAAGGCCTCGCAATATACCATGAATTCTAAAACAATGTGAAAGCAATTAATGGTGTATATCTTACATTCTTCTACGATTCGAGAATTTCTGCCGAAATATCCTTAAGCAGAAATCTAGGTGTCCGACAATTACAAGGTCAGAATTAGATCAAACAATTTCCTTAGGGTCATCAGAACTATTGTATGTGAGCCTTCAGTCCCTTATAAACAACCTTCTTGGCAGCTTTCCAATGATCCATTCATAGGATCACATTGGTACCTTCTAAGTTGGCCCACCATATAAGTTATGTAGAGACAGGTGCAAACTCAAGCATTTATGAAATTCCCAAATGCAGAAATATATAGAATTCTCTTCTATTTGTTCCTGCCTGATCCTGGGACCTACAAACTTTACTGAATATATCATCATTAACCACAGGAGGAACCACTAGTGGGCCACTTATCCATGTTGATAATTCAAGGACTTTCTCATTATAGGCTTTCTGAGATAATATTAGTAATCCTTGAATCCTAATTAGGTGAACATAGACTAAAATATTCCACCAAGATCTTTTATACCATGTTTCCTTCCAAGACACAATCAACATGGCACTAGAGTAATTCATCACCTTTGGGTAGAAGAATTACCCAGGCCAAGAGCCTGCGCTTGTTTGGTCTTAATATAACATGGACAAAATAATACTACTAGAGCATAGTACACTATTAACTCACAAATACTAAAGTGATGATATTACTCCCACTATCCCTAAGATAAATTCATTTATCCATGACATCTTTATTGAACCGAAATCCTATTATTAATATGTGAAAACTTTAAGCACCACTACCGAGGCACCTAGTGCAATTTCAGAACAAAAGGAGCCACCAAAGACATGCCTTTCCATAGAGAGTCTTTCTTTAAAACTGGAGAGAAAGTATCTTTGAAGTCTACCCCCTCCTCAGTGTAGCCTTTCACTATCTTACTTTATGCATCTCAATGTCAGCCTTATATTCAAACATTGATCTTAAAGATCCACCTACAACCAACTGTCTTGACTCCATTTGGCAACTCGCTGAGTTTACAAATTTGGTTCCTTTTATCGATAGCAGTTCTTCTTTCATGGAGTCAAGCCACTTAGATCATTATGGCTAGATGGAAAAAGATGGGATCATGGCACTCCCACTAAGGTCGCCATTATTTCAAGCTCAGTGTATTTAATCTTTAAGATACAAGTACTATCTGGAGGACAAGAAAACCAAAACCGCCTTAAACCTCTTAAGATAACCACTTAAATATCAACTTCTTATTTTAGGGTCCAATTTTCCTTATTTGGGAATTGTAGACTTTAGCCTCGGCCAATAAATCCTCATATGTGCAAATACCCTAACACCGATTTCATACTGAGACTAATAGGGTCTCAAGTGTAACTATACTAAAAAATTCGAGCTGGGATTTGCACTGCCGTCTTTAAGGCATCTCTTCTCAAGTAAAGATGATTAGCACATCATGCTCATCATCTTGTACATAATAGTACAGTCTCGCATTTCAACAATATTGTTCTCTTGCAGATATAAGACCAAAACCCTCAAACCACAACTTCTAGCTATCATTTAAAGAGACAAACAACAACAGCTGAAAAAGTTAAACTATAAGGGTTAGAGATTAATGATCTCTTTCACTAACCTTCATAATAAGTAAAGGTCTACTGATCTTATCATAAATGATCTTTAATGGACCGATACTCTAAGTGACACCCTTAGACCCTTACATTTATATGTTTCCCTTAATGTACCCCATACAAAATACTAGAATTAGCAAAATCAAATGAATTTGGAACTTTCCTTTCAACCAACCATCAAACAGATATGAGGCCTAATATTTGAGCCACTGATTTAATAAGCTCTTATCCACTTGATTTGCTTATTTTCAGCATTACTGACTGTCTCATTCTCATGCAAGGTAATTTGAGTCGGGTCATAAGAAGAAATCAATCTGAATCTTTATGGATTGTCTTGAAAAAGAATCACTTAAATACTGAATGGGAATGAAAGATTAGAAAGAACCCGCCATGCTTCCGAACTATGATTCATAGCTGAAAGAACCAAGTTTCCTGAAATAAAGTTTCTAAAACTAATGAAACTCGTATTCATAAATTAACAAAAAACAATAACAGCCTCAATCTATACTTTATTCTCATTTCCTAATGTATTGATACAGTTTTCCTCTACATAGAATCTACTCATAAGAATCCTCACATGAAATTTAAATATGGATAGTAAGATCTGAATCTATCCATTAATTTATTTCTTGGAGTACTTGGAAAAATAGGGTCCTATCACATTTTTACAGCCATCACAAACTCAAGGTAAACCTAATATGCCATCCATCTACCACAAAGCACACTAAATACCAAATCTTAGTCTCTTACCAATTGACCATTCTAGGTCACTATATCTACCAGACTTTATATGTTGCCTTTGAAATGACCTCTAAGTGAGCATTATCAAGAGTGCAAACTCTAAGACTTCAAACTATGCTCATATAGACCTCTTTGGTCAATTCACCTTAGAGTTATCCAATCTTATCCTGAGGGTACTTATGGGTGTCCTGAACGATCATCTGAAAAGTTCTTCGGCTGTATTCATAACCTCCTTTGCATTCTGAGTCAGAATAAATAGCTCGGATTGCACTCAAGATGGAGTTCTTAGACTAATACAATCAGTGCATTCCCACTTTTT
The DNA here is from genome assembly GCF_043159265.1 of Tasmannia lanceolata. Taxonomy (NCBI): domain Eukaryota; kingdom Viridiplantae; phylum Streptophyta; class Magnoliopsida; order Canellales; family Winteraceae; genus Tasmannia; species Tasmannia lanceolata. The sequence continues at coordinate 24,881,750 of NW_027518684.1, read as the reverse complement.
ACAAGTTTTCTTCATATGTAAATTAAGTGGGCTTTTGTTTTAGTAATGTGCAGCCTATCCATGTAGCTTAGAACTTTATCGATCCGTTATATCACTCACTAAAGTTTTCTTCAACCAATGTCCTACAATCAGGTATCCAAAATAAACAAATTTTAGGATTCAATGTCATGGACCTAAATTCCCTAATAAGCTCACTACTTTTAACACCTATTATTCCATAATTTGTTAAATCTTTACAAGATCACTCAAAATATCCTTATGTGATTCTGTCGAGACACCTGTCGTGTCATCGTTGCCCTTCTGTTGGGCTAAACCAAGACACACAGTGGGCTTTCGCAACGAGACAAGTGAAAATGAACAACTTAGCACTAGGAATTCCATCACCGTTAGGCAGAATAGAATTCAAAGCCTGGTTATTCATTTGCAACTTTCTTATACCACCCAAACAACCCAGGCAAGCATTCTTGGTTGGGTTAAACCTTTTCATGCTTGAGTTATAGCCAGTTTGTTAGCCTAAGGGTTCCCATGGGTTCAACCATTCACCTTTTTCTTGTTGTTTTGATGCTAGCAAACCAAAATTGATTAGTCTTTATGGACTAATGTGTTGCTTTGTAGTGTTGTGCTTTAGACAGGAGCTTTACATGTCATATCGCCATTACATAACAGAACTCAACACATGGCTTGCAGATCAACATGTATAAAGGAACCAAAGAGCTTGTACATACATTGGAGACATCATTTATGGAAGATGTTCAAGTCAAGAGCTCAATCAAAGACCCCACAAGCATGCTTAGAAAGTGTCAAGAGAAGCTTGGAGATGAACTAGGATTGGTGGCCTTCTCACGTACCATTCAACATCTTCGAAGAATGGAGGAAGTCACAAGAGCCAAAAAAGTCGAAGAGTTCACTCACAAGTCAAAGTTGTCCAAGAAAGTGCTGAGCAGCCAAACTATCCAAGAAGACTCAAGGTTTTATATTTTTGTAGATTGTCTTCGAGTCCTCTTGTAAAATATATTTGCAATTTCAGAAAGTTTTCGAAATGGTTTTCATAAATAAATTAAGCATCTTTGTAAACCATCTACACTCCCCAAAATATTTTCGAAAACCTTGGACAAAAGCCCAAAGACCATGGCCCAAATCCCTGGAATTTTAATAGTTAAAATCGATTTTTAAACAGGGGCGGTCGACCGGGCTGTCCCGGGCTACCGCGGTAAGTGTGCTGAAATCCAGCACTTACCTAAACAAAGCGGACCGGTCGACCGGGGATCTCTCGGGTGACCGCGGATATGTTTCTGTAATTCAGAAACAAATCCAGCATGGTTAGGGAAGGCGACCGCCATAGGGCCGGTCGACCGCGGATAGGTTTTAAGCGAAATTTTTAATCAAATAGAAAGCCCTCGATGGGCGACCTCCATAGGTTCGATCGACCGCGACGGTTTAAAATTTAAACATAAAAAAGAGAGCCCGATATGGGAGGGCGACCGCCGTACTCTGGTCGACCGCCACAGTCTGAAAAACTAGCCGTTAGGGGATGCGCAGCTTGACTTTTCCAACCTAGTTTTTACCATATTGCTCCCAAACGGTCATATTTTCAAATGGGCTATATATACCCAATTCAAGACTATCTAAACAACCTTTTGGCAAATCACTTCACATCTATTTGAACCCAAACTTTCATATCAAAGGTTTATCCTCTTCTATGCTTTGAATTTGTGTATTCTACATTCAACAAGAGGATCTCCATAGGGCTTTTACATTTGTTATCTTTTGGAGAGTTGTGAGAGCTATCATTTTGTTGTATCAAGCCTAATCAAGAGGCTCAGTGAATTTTTCTATTATTTATTCTTCATTGTACTCGAGGGTCTATGATTCAGCCCGATAAGAAAGGTGAATCTCGTTGTTGTATTGAGGGTCTTCGATTCGGCCCGTTAAGAAAGACGAATCTTGAAGTTGTAAGAGGTCTCCGATTCTGCCCGTTAAGAAAGGTGAATTCGGAGCAAATAGGGTTTGTTCCCTCAGAGGCGGAGAAGGTATTTGTAAAGCTTGAAGATTCGGCGTTGAGAATCTCACCCTTAGTGGAGTACCCAATGAGACAAACTTCGAAGAGTGGAGTAGGTCTTGTTGATAGACCGAACCACTATAAATCTTGGTGTCTCTTCTTCTCTTGCTTGCCCTCTACACTTGGTGATTGGTAATATCTATACCCTAACTTTATTATTTTACTTAATTGAACAAGGGTTAGATATAATTGCTTAAATTTGTAAATTGATTTTAATTTTCCATCTAATTAAGACAAAAAATTTAAATTAACCAATTCACTCCCCCCTCTTGGGTTGCCCTACTTGTATTTCATTTGGTATCATAGCTAAGGTCCTTAAAGAGATTTTTTATTCAAAACCTACAAGAGAAAGATCCATTGGCAACCTAATGGCATCTAGACTTCCTAGATTTTATGGAACCAACTTTGGATCTTGGTCGATCCAAATGAGGTTATATCTAAAGGGTCTAGATAATGACTTATTAAAAGTTATTGAAAATGGATTCACACTATGTAAATCTAAGAGAGTTAATGAATATGACAAAGAATTATTGTTCTTAAACTCTAAAGCTATGAGTGACATATGTTGTGCTTTACCGGCATATTTATTTGATAATATTTCTACTTGTAAAAATGCTAATGAAATATGGTCTAAACTTGAAAATAATTTTGATGCAACATGTCTTATTGCTTTCGAGAATGCAAATAATAGTATATCTTATGAAACTCCAAATATTAATGAACTTGTTGACAAATGTGAAAAATTAAAGGAGGCCTTAAATATTGAACTTTCAAAAAATGAAAAACTCCAACACTCTCTTACCTCTATTTCTAATGAATTATTAGAATAAAAAAAGATTATCAAGATTTATTAGATGAAGAAAATGAATTAATTGAAAATAATAAGAAATTGAAAAAAGAAATAGAGGAACTGAAATTAAAAGAAGAAGAACTTCAGATAAACCCATCTCATGAATTAAATGTTGTAAAAGAAGAAATCAATGAGATGAAGATTAAAGATGAAGAACTAATCTTAGATTACCACAAGTTACAGGAAGAAAAAGGTAAACATCTTTGTGAGCATTCGTGTGGTTCATCTTGTTCATCTACCTATTCATATACATCTTGTAATTATTATGGTAAATTTGGACTTTACAAATATAGATGTAAATTTAGATTTGTAAAGAGCTCTAAGTTTGTGTGGGTTAGAAAAGATTCATTACATCACACAAACTTGGTTGCATCCAAGATGGTTTGGGTTCCAAAACCCCTCACTTCAATCTTAATCATGATTGTATTTTAGATTTAGGGGTTTGTGCTTATATTGTAAGATCTTTTGAAAAATATTAAGATACATGCATTTGAAGTTGATCATCACTTTGTATCTCAGATGCGCTTAACAGTTTATATCTTTTGTAACTTCATATTCTAGATGCTATATTTTCTAAGAAGATTGATCTCTTTGCATCTAGTTGTTTGTGCTTATAATTGTAATATCTATTGAAAAAAGTTCTCTAGATACTTCACTTCATGTATCTAGTGAATACTTGTGCTTAATGATTATATCATGTTGAATTATTTGTATGCTAGATATCATATGCTTGATATGTATCTAGTTAGCTAGTGCTAAAATGATAAATCAATTGAATATTACGTTAGATATTGTATAATTATTGAAAACCATATGTCTAGCCACTAGTGTTTAAAGATCACATCTTTTTTGAAAATGTATTATAGATACAAATATACTTATCTTGTTTTATCTATATGTATCTATATTTAGGTGTTCATATCATTGATAACTTGATATATTGTGTTGATTTCTATAAACTCATATTATGGTGAATAATAGAGTACACTATCTTTTTAATGGTATGATCATGCTCTTTAGTCTAAGTGTTGGTATATCACTTTGTTAAAATCTTAAGGGGTTCATAAGTGAAAATGATTGCATTTGTCCAAGGTTTCTCTCTCCCATGATTACTCATGAAAATCCTTGGCCCTTAAGAATATATCACATTCTTAATAAGGGAAGCTGCAAATGCGACTTAGTTCAATGAAAGAATCATGATTTATCTTGTAAATGTGAAATGCAATAGGAATTTGAATTGGATAAGTGGACCCACATGGGACGAATTTGAGTGGGACCCATTGCCACACACCCCATGTGGTGTGCCATTATCAATTTGGAATTCAAATTATATTTGGAATATAATGGCTTAATTTGTTTTTTCTCAAATTAAAGCAACACATGTGAAATTAGAAAGAGAGAGAGAGAGGCAACAAACCAAAAATTGGAAACAAGCAATCCGAATTTCAAGCAAAAGTGAATGACCAGAGTCGCCACCTATGTAAGGGACCTAGGACCCATAAGTGACACCGCAATGATATGCAATCCCAGAAGTCTAGATCTATTACCTGATTACGAGAATGGGAGGTACGATGAATACACCATATGCACCTTTCTCGCCCGGTAATTCAGGCAAGAAACTTTGATTAAAGGATATGAAGTGCTAAGAAACTTTGATTATCTTAAACCCTTCACACCAAACTTATGTGCACAAGAAAAATAAAATTTTAGTTAAAATCTCAAGGTGTGCACATTGGAACACGTTGTCATTATGGAATGTGTTTGATATTTGTATCTATATACATTATCCATATGACAGTGATATGTTCACAAAGTAATTAAACTTGAAACATTCTAGTTATGTGAACTTCACAATCAAGTTAAATTATTAAAAGAGATGATTATTAAAATCCACTAAATGAGAGGCATGTGATCTAAAGTCATATATATATATATATATATATATATATATATATATATATATATATATATACACACACACACACACACATTATGCCTATACATGTGATCTCTGTATATTAATATTCAAATATTTTTATGATAGATCACCATTAAAGTTTGAGAGATTTGATATTAGGAGAAATCTAAAAATATTCAAACTTGTGTCTCATGAGTTCATTACAAATTGTGATCATCATTAAAATCATGAGATTATGCCTAAAAAGCTAAAAGTGTGCTCAAAGTTGAATTATGTACATAATTGGCTTTAAAGGGAAAGATTGAAATGAATGTATTTTGATAATCAAACTTAATTATTTAATTGAACTTAATCCATCAAAAACACATTTAATAAGCTTATAGAGAATAGGAAAATAAAAATGAGCATTCCCTAAAAGATAACAACCAGCTCGCTTCTATAGGAAAATTAAAAAGATCTAGTTGTCCTCACTATGATAGAGTTGCTTGTATTAGGATAGTGTGCATCATCAAACTTATTTGACTTTGCTATCCTTGGTGTGCTTTTGTTTGATTATTTATAGCACTCTATGTATATTGTAATATCCCCACTTATATGGTATTAGTTGAATGGTAAAGATGTTGAACCTTAAAGTTAAAAGCTTACAATTGGTGCTTTTAGCCTTGTTACTTGTTAAGACGTAGACAGTACCCTCACCTTTAATCAATGCATCTAATTACTTTGGCTTCTTACCAGCATCTTAACCATGATAAGTCATATGTGCCTTGAATTATTATTATATATATATATATATATATGATATATATGCACATAGTTAGGGGGAGCATATGTTGCAAGGATGTCTCATCATCTCACTTGACATCATTTGAGTATCTCTAGAAAATATGTAAATGTATCCCAAGGGTTGTTTTCAACTAATCACCTCTTAAACCCTTGGTGACTCTGTATTAGATAGCCTTTTAGATTCATACTTTGTATGAGTCTCTACATATGTAGTATCTATCATTTTTATCTTATCATATATTATTTAGTACAGTTATTACATTACATATGATAAGTACACTCATTTGGAGCCCATTGCTCCATTTGTGTTGTAGTTGGGACTTGTCTTATGCTTTTATTCTGAGATCATCTCTCATTTATGACAAGTACCCTTAGCCTGAGCCTCAATGTCACATCATCTTAGGCTTTTCACTTATCTTGGATAGACTTATATGGTATCATATCTTCCAATGATAAGTATCTTGTTCTAAAGTTCACTTTTGAAAATTCTCTAGAACTTTCCTTCATAGGATAGTGCTTGAATTGATCATCTCATTGCCTATGAAGTACACTCTTATCATGTGCTTTTGAAGTCAAGTACATCACTCATCATGATAAGATCCATTGGCTATGCTCTCACTATCACTTATATAGCCAGTTTGTATTGTCATGCTTTGCCTTAAAGATTTTATCTAAGGTCAGTGACAAATACTTAGGGGGAGAGAGCCTAATTGTCTTATTCTCATCGTTTTATGGACTATAGTGATATGCTCACATGTCTATTGCCCCATTAGTTGCACTAAAACATAAATCTTTTAGATTCAAATAAAAAAAAACTGCTTATCTGGCACTACGTTTGATTTTTCTTCTTCAATCTTTTTGATAAGCATTAGATGAGCTTAAATGTCATATCATCATTAATTTCATGGGCTATAGAAGTCATTTGTTGGATATGCCTTTCACCTATGCTCATCCACAAACATAGGCTTGTTTCACATTGTCATTCTATATCTCTATGTTTGACTTCTCTTATCATGTATGTTTCACTTTAAACATCTCATATTCATGATAAGTAGTCAAGGGGAGTAATGATTCCACTGCATGGCACTATATATTGAACTTACACTGTTAAAACCTTCATTTTTGTTGCTGCCAAAAGGGGGAGAATTTTGGAATTGATTAGGTAGTCCATAGTCTATATGCATTATTTGGTTTCTATGGTTATATTACACTTGTGCATATACTGAGGGGGAGCAATGCTCTATTGGTTATATCATTTAATGCTTATTTATCTATTATTTTGAAATCTCCTACCTCCTAATCAATTTGGTTTGCCATCATAAAAAAGGGGGAGAATATTAGCGCAAGAGTTCCCATGGGTTCAACTATTCACATTTTCCTTGTTGTTTTGATGCTAGCAAACCAAAATTGATTAGTCTTTATAGACTAATGTGTTACTTTGTAGTATTGTGCTTTAGACAGGAACTTTACATGTCATATCACCATTACACAACACAACTCAACACGTGCTTGCGGTTCAACATGCATAAAGGAACTAAAGAGCTTGCACATATATTGGAGACATCATTCGTGGAAGATGTTCAAGTCAAGAGCTCAATCAAAGATCCCACAAGCATGATTCGAAAGTGTCAAGAGAAGCTTGGAGATGAACTAGCATTGGTGGCCTTCTCACGTACCATTCAACATCTTCGAAGAATGGAGGAAGTCACAAGAGCCAAAAAAAAGTCGAAGAGTTCACTCTGAACTTGAAGTTGTCCAAGAAAGTGCTGAGGAGCCTAACAATCCAAGAAGACTCAAGGTTTTATATTTTTATAGATTGTATTAGAGTCCTCTTGTAAAATGTATTTGCACTTTCAAAAAGGTTTTCGAAATGGTTTTCATAAACAAATTAAACATCTTTGGAAACCATCTACATTCCTCAAAATGTATTTGAAAACTTGGACAAAAGCCCAAAGACCATATACCAAATCCCTGGAATTTTAATAATTAAAACGGATTTTTAAACAAGGCCAGTCGACCAGGGTGTTCCGTGCGACCGCAGTAAGTGTGCTGGAAATCCATCACATACCTAAACAAAGTGGGCCGGTCGACCGAGGGTCTCACGGGCGACCGCGGATATATTTCTGTAATTCAGAAACAAATCCAGCATGATTAGGGAGGGCGACCGCCATAGGGCCGGTCGACCGCGGATAGGTTTTAAGCAAAAATTTTAATCAAACAGAGAGCCCTCGACGGGTGACCTCCATAGGTTCGGACGACCGCGACGGTTTGAAATTTAAAAATAAAAAAGAGAGCCCGATAAGGGCGGGCGACCGGCGTACGCCGGTCGACCGCCACGACCTGAAAAACTAGCTGTTGGGGCTTGTACTGCTTTACTTTTTCAACCCAGTTTTTTACCATATTGCTCTCAAACGGTCATATTTTCAAATGGGCTATATATACCCTATCCAAGACTATCTAATCAACCTTTTGGCAAATCAATTCACATTTATTTTGAACCGAAACTTTCATATCAAAGGTTTATCCTCTTCTATGCTTTGAATTTGTGTATTCTACATTCAACAAGAGGATCTTCATAGGGCTTTTACAATTATTATCTTTTGAAGAGTTTTGAGAGCTATCATTTTGTTGTATCAAACATAATCAAGAGGCTAAGTGAGTTTTCTTTTATTTATTCTTCATTGTACTCGAGGGTCTCCGATTCGGCCCGTTAAGAAAAGTGAATCTCGTTGTTGTGTTGTGGGTCTTCGATTCGGCCCGTTAAGAAATGCGAATCTTGAAGTTGTAAGAGGGTCTCCGATTTGGCCCGTTAAGAAAGGTGAATCCGGAGCAAAGAGGGTTTGTTCCTTCGAATGCGGAGAAGGTATTTGTAAAGCTTGGAGATTCGGCGTGGAGAATCTAACCATTAGTGGAGTACCCAAGGAGACAAACTTCGAAGAGTGGAGTATGTCTTGTTGATAGACCGAACCACTATAAATCTTGGTGTCTCTTCTTATCTTGCTTGCCTTTTACACTTGGTGATTGGTAATATCTAAACCCTAACTTCATTGTCTTGCTTAATTGAACAAGGGTTAGATATAATTGCTTAAATTTGTAAATTGATTTTAATCTTCCATCTAATTAAAACAAAAGTTTTAAATTAACCAATTCACCCTCGCCCCCCTCTTTGGTTGCCCTACTTGTATTTCATAGTTGAACATGATCTCATAAAATAGATTGTAATATACACACACAATAATTTAAGTAGATTGCATCATTAAAGTTGGCCGTAGAAGATAAAATTCAACGAAGTATTTATCTTAGAAAATACAACAGCTCAATCACATGAATAGAGGCTACAATTATGAAATTTTGCAATTACATACAGAAAATTACATTGGAGTAATGACCTTTCGTTGGGCCGATCAAAACCCTTATGTAATTTTCAAGATTGCAAACTTGCACAGTATGCATACATATGTAAGCCTCTCAATTTGTGCCTCGTGACCAATAGGGATCCTTTGAAAACTTTGTTGGTTGAATCCAAATAATTATTTACATATAGGCACAAAAACCTTTTATGCGAACAATGAGCATCTAGAAATCGTAATTGGGTGCACAAGGAAAACTAAATAGATACAAGTGCAACAATGGTGCTAATCCACGGCCAACTAATAATGCTACTCAAAAGATTTCAATCCCTTAATGTATGTTTACAAATACTAGGCTTCTAATTTGTGCTTCAAAGAAGGAAAACTTTGAAAACCTTGTTGCATGAATCAAAATTTCCTTCACAAGGCCTACACAAATATTTCATAAGCAATCTAACTAAATCCAAATACAAAAGTACACGTAAAATATAGTTGGATATTTAAAAAGCCTAAAAATAAATCTTCATAATAGATTCATGTCCAATAATAATAATTAATATGTACCCAATTAGTAGTATGCCACAAAACCTCAAGAACAAGAAATCAAAAGGGTTAATAAATCAAGGGGGCATATAAAACATCCACAATATGTATTTGGGTACATAAAAATAAACCAAACATGTAAACCACAAGAAGATGTTTTATGCAATTGATGCATCTAAACAAGACAAAACAAGTATCAGTTGTGAGAAACCGAAAACGGGAACCTTAAATGGTCCAAAAACAACTCACAAAGGGAGGCCTACAAACATGTTTACACATGAGCTATAAGATCCAATCCAGAGATAACTTCGAAACCTATACCAATGGATCCGGAACGCCGAAAAACCTTAGGATACATTCCTATCTTGCAAAAAAATTCCCAAAAATGGCATAAAAAAACTTGTAGTAGGGGAACCCAAATATACCTAAAAGTTCAGATTTCATAGAAAATGAAAGGCTATAGCCCTAAAATTGTTACCGAAGATAAAGGGGACCTAGAGGGTCCCGGAACCGGTTTCGGTTTGCCAAGAATCGGCCGGGAGAAGGCTGAAACGGCCCTGAAAAGATTATGGTCTCAGATAAATTGACCCCCTCTGGTTTCACTTCTCAGAGGATAAATTCACCCCCCCCTTTAGCTCTCCACCGTGACGCGCAGCGCACATACACCTCAAATTGGTTTTTTGTTATCAAACTGGTTCAAAATTACAATCTGGTGGTGTTTTTCAAAAAACTACCAATCAATGGTACTTCTTCAAACTTTCATAATGACCAATCAGTGTTAAAAATCTTTAAAATTACGGTTCAATGTCGTCTCTTTTCTTATTAAACCTTCAACTTTTCTGTGAAATAACAGAATTTGCCATCACCTTAAAAGCCTAATTACTTTTAATCTGACCGTCCAAACACTTCGAAAATTTAGGAGTATGTTCAGAGGACAAAGAGGAGCACAATCGTACCGTCCAGTCGCAGAAAAAGATAGCCGGTCACCGTCCGGAATTACTTTTCCGGCAAGGTACAAAAATTAGTATTTTACACCCAAAATTCAAATTTTCTCTGATTTCAAAGCCTACAACTTGGCTCTGATACCAAATGTTCTTCTAAACATTAACTTAATGATCCCTTCAGATCTTGGGCAATGAAAATCAAAGAAAAACATGAATTTAAAGAGATGGGTTTTATCAGTGGAGAAGCAAGGGGCAAGGGGAGGCAATTGCCCCTCTGAAAAATCTCACGAAAATTTTCCAAGCTTTTAAACTTACCAAAATTACCCTTTGCCGACCCTCCCCCCCCCCCCCCCCCCCCCCCCCCAAATTTCCATGAAGGGGGCAAATGCCAAAAGAGCAAAAAGGTCAACTCGGCTTTCTCCAAAACCATTGCCCACAATAATCTAGATTTTTAGGGATTTTTGAGTTGATGATAAATTTGCCCCTAGATTTTTTAGAATTTCTCCAAAACCACTCCTTGCTCTATTATCTTCCTCCTTCCTTCAGATCCATCTCATTTCGGTCCAATTAAAAAGTAAAAAATGTGCTAGCTTTTGTCACCGTTGGAAAACTCCAAAATACACTAATAAAAATCACATATGATCCTAACCCTTCAATCTGCAAAAGTTTCTATAATATGTCATCCTATATTAGATCGAATGGTTAGGATCATCCCCCAATAGAGATAATTTTAGAGGAAAAGCCTATTTACATTGGGCCCAACTTATGAATGGCTAGGATCATCAAATAATGAGGGCCCCATTATTTTTAAAATACATCCATATATCTGTGCAGACAGAGTATAAAAACTCCAATTAGAGAATAAAAAGGAAACCTTTTGTATTCATTATGAAATTTATGACATTTTTTAATTTTTTGATTTAATAATAATTTATTGATTATTATGTAATCACCAAGATGTCTTCTTGTACCTTCTTCTTATATCAATAAAATGGTGTTGGCTCTGATTCCGGGATAAATTTTGAATTAAAAAGAGACTATATATATAATAAAGATAACAACCATTCTTTGCCCCCTTGAGCCAATTCCTGGCTTTGACCCTGGGTTGGATATATCTTTCACCATGATCGCCACTTTGAAGCTTGAAATCCAACGAGTCTTCGATCTTCTCTAAGCACAATGAAGGCCTAGAAACGCCCCTTGTTCTTCTCTTACCTTGCACACTAATAGGACTATGGGAAACCTCTCAAAAGTGAACTCTCTCTCTCTCTCTCTCTCTCTCTCTCTCTCTCTCTCAATGAGTTCTAGTGTTGTGGTGTGTAGCAAGAGGGACCAAGGTTCTCTTTTATAGTCAAAAGCTCCCATAGAGCTTTCCTAAAGTGCCCAAATTCATTAGGCAATTAGAGGCATCTTTCCCTTCCCAAACGTTTCCAAATTCAAGGGATTTCCCTTTGAACATGAATGGTTTCTAAATATGCAAGGCCATACAACTTTAGTAACTCTAAACATGGAAATCCATCTTTTAGAGAATCCAAATCAAAGGAAACTTTTAAGTTTAGAAACCCTATACTTTTAGAAACTTTCCAACAAATCTTTCTAGACAACCAGAGGAAATGAGAAGGTGTTAGCTTTCTACTTGGATTAGTAATATTTACCACATAATGGTCAGGAACACAAAGGAATTTCGTAATAGGGTGTTGCATATTTACTAATTATTTTCAATTTGTACACCCGCTAGATCATTAAGCTTTACAATGGAATTGTCATTTCAATGAACAACTAAGGAAACAGGGAAGAAGCCAGAATTTGCGTCACCAAGATTCAACCAATCTGCTATGGATTTTTGTTTGGCAATTCTCACTTGTATGGAACTTTCTTAAGAAATTTTTGTCGAAGCTCTTTCTTTTATATAAGCATTGAAATTTTTGTTTACCTGTGTTAACATTATAAAATCACATATCTATACTAATCTAGCTAAAGCAATTATCTATAGATATAACTAGTCAATAATTTAACATTAGATCTATGATTAATCTAAGTAATCTAAAAACATAGATTACTAGAATACAAAAATAGAATATTATCATTCGTTTCTTTCATTGATCAGTGTTTTGACGGCTTAGATATTCCACTACCTCGCATGGCTCAATCTGATCTTGTAATGGGGCTAGATCACTTCAATCGATGGATGGTAGTGTGGACCAATACTATATAAATGGAAAACCATATTAGAGTTTTCCCAATTATATAGAACTCTAACAGCTAAGCTCTTTGATCTTATCAAATTAGATTTATCTTAGCAAGATAACCTAATCTGTTCATGTCCTAGTTTATCAAGGTGCACCCATTATCCAATTAACCTTATAATCACTATGATTATGTTTATTCTTGGTAATCTCTCATCTAACTTCTTCAACCAGAACGTTCAAAGTTCAAAGCACCTATAATCAATGTCAGCCCAAATTATAGGTCTTACAAGGATATGATTTTAGGTAAGCTCTAGTCTACTCTTCAGCGACTTCTGGTTCTAAGCCTTATATTTTTCTTTTTTCACTTCAAAGATGACCGCTGCTTGTTTGGATGTATTACACTTGTCTAAATCATTTAGAATTTCTTGTAAAAACTAAATATAGATCCCTGATTTTAATAATGCCACTCTTTCTTGATTTTAAACTATTTCTATTTACCTATTAGAGGCTAATACCATTTCGAAATTAAAGAGCTATCAACAGACTATTGGAAAAATGCTTAATAAGCTGAAGAGTGCATTATCATATGAGAGAGCAGATATCTTTTCCCCTTTGAAAGAGTTTACCCAAAAAAAGAATCGGATAACAAATACCATGTCCCGCAAAAACAAAATCAGCTAGAAATTTCTCCAGGATTCCATAGCACCAAATGAACAAAGAACAAAGTTCTCGAACGTCAAGATTTAATTTTAAAAAGGATAAAATTCATCTGGACTGTTGATTCTGATCTCACATTGTTAAAGGTCACATAGGACATTGGAACTCACAATAGCAAGTGGTGCTGGAACACCAACCTACGATCGAACCCACGACATCACCACCCCTTAAATATTTCGTACACTCTTTAGTGCATACTTCGTCCACGCAATTTGTGATTGGGAACCTCACATTACAGATTTCATGGGCTTGTCCTGCATCTGCTGCATTGAAACCTGTCCAAGTGAGAGAAAGATAAAGTTGTGATCAATTTGTGTACTGTCATATGTGAAATATTTTTCGATTTACGTTCATCCTACTTTGTCCACCCATGCTGAAATACTGTCACATGTGATGTTTTGGAAATCCCAAGTATTCATTGTAAGTAAATTTGTGTATTCCTCTGGATCTAGAGTTAAGTTGGTTTGGCCTCTCTCAGAATTTTTCCATATTAATAAACTTTAGAGTGCCTAAATTCCATGTAAAAATGACAAATGGGGCCACCGTACATCGATTGATTTATTGGCCCACTTTGTTCTTAACCTTAGGCCATGTTTGGATTGCAGTAATTTTACATGTGTGTGTGTGTGAAGTCGAGTATGTTTCAAAAACAGCAAAGGGGCCCACTTCATAGGATGATCCAGTCTGTTCATTTTTTCGGCCACAACAGGCTTTACCCTGTGAATCATCTCCATAGGATGATCTAACCCTCCATCCATGGAGGTTTCTATGAAGTTCGGTCCCACAACTGATTAGACGGTTAGGATCATTCTATGGAGATGATTTACGGTGTACAGTTTGCTTATGATATGGCCAAACAAATGAACGGTTTTGATCATCGTTTGAAGTGGGCCCCATTGTATTTAAAAAAAAAAAAAACCAGACTTCACATGCACAGAGCATATACAATCTTGGACAACCCATTTCTTTTAGAAATTAATCGACAATAACAAATTGGGCAACCCTTCATCCATACATTTGTTGGTTAGGGCTTGGATTGGGGAAATTTTTTCTAAAAGTTTAGAAAGAAAAATCTTTCTCAAAATTTCTTGCATTTCCATTGTTTGATTTTACATTTTAAAAAAAACCCTTGAAGTCTTCAAACAGCGCAGTTTAAGTCTTATTTAAATGAGTTTTCAATTTATGATGGGATCCCTCTAAAATAGACATATTTATTCCATTTCCCTTCAAATTATGTGGAGGAAAAAAAATCCTAGGAGGAAAAATCTCTGCTATAGATCTTATTCCTACAGTCCAAACAGGGCCCAATTGTTGAATCTAGTTGGGCCTCCAAACTCATAAGCAAATAAAAGAGGAAAATGATTTCAGCTCTACCATGGTTTGATAAAGATGAGTGACACATCATGTCGCTTAATATTAGAAGGTCTATAAGAGCTTTTTGAGAACTATATGCACTTCTTGCTTTGATAAAACAATTGGTCTCTATCAGCAGCCAATCAGAAAAGAGTTAAATTCACTGAGGAGTGTCACTATCAAAAAAGGAGTGCGTATGTCATTTCCCTATATTAGACTTTGAAGAAATCTCTATTTCATAGTAGCTTACAACTTGTTGGAGAAAACTAAAACATACAAAAATAAATATAATAAGAGTATTTTACCAAAAGAGAAGGTGAGAAGAAAGCCCAACAGCAACAGAGGAGCAAAGCAGTTCTTCATCTCGCGTTGAGAAGAGATGAGAACACATACAGTGATTTTCTAGGGTTGAAAAGAGCTATGTTTGGCTAAGGTATTTAATTTTGAGATTTTTTTATATCTTTTGAGAGATCTATTAAATCTAGAGAAGATATCACTAAATTTGGATGCTTTACAATAATCTCAAGGTGTGCTTACACAGAGCACTTATATGTTAAACATGGAATGGAATTAGGATAATTATAGAGGAAATAAGGGCGCTGATATCCCCCGCCCCCTCTTTACGGCTGGCTAACGTTAAACGTTAGGATTTAACGTATATGTCACTTTCCCACTATTTGACCTCTCTCTCTCTCTCTCTCTCTCTCTCTCTCCACACACACACACACAACAGGAACAGTTGGTGGGCCCAACAGAAACCGTTGGTGGAATGGTGGGCCCATCTTTCAACAACGTAGGCCCCTCCCATACCACACCATAGGATAATTCAAACCATCCATTTGATGGGCCATAAACGTAAATAGGTTGCATCCCAAAATATTATTTCCATAGGCTGATCCTAGCCCTCCGATCTAAATAGAAACTACATCTTATGCAACCTCTATAGATTGTGGGGTTGTGATCATCCTATGGAAATGATTTTTGGGGCACAACCTATTTACATTGTGGCCCATCAAATGAATGGTTTGGATCATTCTATGGCGTTGGTCGTAAAGTAACATTAAGGCCCGTCCACAACATAAGACAATCCAAGCCATCCATGGTTTGGATAATCCTATGGAGTTGGTCGTATAGTAACATTAAGTCCCAATCGTAGGCCCCACCGATATTTTTTCAAATTGAAGCGTACCATCCACAACATAGGATGATCCAAGCCGTCCATGGTTTGGATCATCTTATGGTGTGGTTCGTACGTACTGTAACATTAAGGCCCAATTTAGGCCCCACCCATATTTTTGAAAATGAAGTGTACCGTCCAGACCATAGGATGATCCGAGCCGTCTATTTGATGGGCCATAACGTAAATGGGTTGTGCCCCCAAAAGCGTTGGCCCATCAAATGAATGGTTTGGATCATCCTGTGGTCGTACAGTAACATTAAGGCCCGTCCACAACATAGGGTGATCCAAGCTGTCCATGGATTGGATAATCCTATGGAGTTGGTTGTACACTAACATTAAGGCCCAATCGTAGGCCCCACCGATATTTTCAAATTGAAGCGTACCCATTAAGGCCCAATCGTAGGCCCCACCGATATTTTTCAAATTGAAGCGTACCGTCCACAACATAGGATGATCCAAGCCGTCCATGGTTTGGATCATCCTATGGTGTGGTTCGTACCAATTTAGGCCCCACCCATATTTTTGAAAATGAAGTGTACCGTCCAGACCATAGGATGATCCGAGCCGTCCATTTGATGGGCCACAATGTAAATAGGTTGTGCCCCAAAAATCATTTCCGTAGGATGATCACAACCCTACAATCTATAGAGGTTGCATAAGATGTAGTTTCTATTTAGATCGGAGGGCTAGGATCAGCCTATGGAAATAATATTTTGGGATGCAACCTATTTACGTTTATGGCCCATCAACTGGACGGTTTGGATTATCCTATGGTGTGGTATGGGAGGGGCCTACGTTGTTGAAAGATGGGCCCACCATTCCACCAACGGTTTCTATTGGGCCCACCAACTGTTCCTGTTCCCGTTGTGTGTGGAGAGAGAGAGAGAGAGAGGTCAAATCGTGGGAAAGTGACATATACGTTAAAAATAGGAGTGCGTATGTCATTTCCCTAGATTAGACTTTGAAGAAATCTCTATTTCATAGTAGCTTACAACTTGTTGGAGAAAACTAAAACATACAAAAATGAATATAATAAGAGTATTTTACCAAAAGAGAAGGTGAGAAGAAAGCCCAACAGCAACAGAGGAGCAAAGCAGTTCTTCATCTCGAGTTGAGAAGAGATGAGAACACATACAGTGATTTTATAGGGTTGAAGAGAGCTATGTTTGGCTAAGGTATTTAATTTTGAGATTTTTTTATATCTTCTGAGAGATCTATTAAATCTAGAGAAGATATCACTAAATTTGGATGCTTTACGATAATCTCAAGGTGTTCTTATACAGAGCACTTATATGTTAAACATGGAATGGAATTAGGATAATTATAGAGGAAATAAGGGCGCTAATATCCCCCCCCCCCCCCCCTTACGGCTGGCTAACGTTAAACGTTAGGATTTAACGTATATGTCACTTTCCCACGATTTGACCTCTCTCTCTCTCTCTCTCCACACACACACGCACACACAACAGGAACAGTTGGTGGGCCCAACAGAAACCGTTGGTGGAATGGTGGGCCCATCTTTCAACAACGTAGGCCCCTCCCATACCACACCATAGGATAATTCAAACCGTCCATTTGATGGGCCATAAACGTAAATAGGTTGCATCCCAAAATATTATTTCCATAGGCTGATCCTAGCCCTCCGATCTAAATAGAAACTACATCTTATGCAACCTCTATAGATTGTAGGGTTGTGATCATCCTATGGAAATGATTTTTGGGGCACAACCTATTTACATTGTGGCCCATCAAATGAATGGTTTGGATCATTCTATGGCGTTGGTCGTAAAGTAACATTAAGGCCCGTCCACAACATAAGACAATCCAAGCCATCCATGGTTTGGATAATCCTATGGAGTTGGTCGTATAGTAACATTAAGTCCCAATCGTAGGCCCCACCGATATTTTTTCAAATTGAAGCGTACCATCCACAACATAGGATGATCCAAGCCGTCCATGGTTTGGATCATCTTATGGTGTGGTTCGTACGTACTGTAACATTAAGGCCCAATTTAGGCCCCACCCATATTTTTGAAAATGAAGTGTACCGTCCAGACCATAGGATGATCCGAGCCGTCTATTTGATGGGCCATAACGTAAATGGGTTGTGCCCCCAAAAGCGTTGGCCCATCAAATGAATGGTTTGGATCATCCTGTGGTCGTACAGTAACATTAAGGCCCGTCCACAACATAGGGTGATCCAAGCTGTCCATGGATTGGATAATCCTATGGAGTTGGTTGTACACTAACATTAAGGCCCAATCGTAGGCCCCACCGATATTTTCAAATTGAAGCGTACCCATTAAGGCCCAATCGTAGGCCCCACCGATATTTTTCAAATTGAAGCGTACCGTCCACAACATAGGATGATCCAAGCCGTCCATGGTTTGGATCATCCTATGGTGTGGTTCGTACCAATTTAGGCCCCACCCATATTTTTGAAAATGAAGTGTACCGTCCAGACCATAGGATGATCCGAGCCGTCCATTTGATGGGCCACAATGTAAATAGGTTGTGCCCCAAAAATCATTTCCGTAGGATGATCACAACCCTACAATCTATAGAGGTTGCATAAGATGTAGTTTCTATTTAGATCGGAGGGCTAGGATCAGCCTATGGAAATAATATTTTGGGATGCAACCTATTTACGTTTATGGCCCATCAACTGGACGGTTTGGATTATCCTATGGTGTGGTATGGGAGGGGCCTACGTTGTTGAAAGATGGGCCCACCATTCCACCAACGGTTTCTGTTGGGCCCACCAACTGTTCCTGTTCCCGTTGTGTGTGGAGAGAGAGAGAGAGAGAGAGAGAGAGGTCAAATCGTGGGAAAGTGACATATACGTTAAAAATAGGAGTGCGTATGTCATTTCCCTAGATTAGACTTTGAAGAAATCTCTATTTCATAGTAGCTTACAACTTGTTGGAGAAAACTAAAACATACAAAAATGAATATAATAAGAGTATTTTACCAAAAGAGAAGGTGAGAAGAAAGCCCAACAGCAACAGAGGAGAAAAGCAGTTCTTCATCTCGAGTTGAGAAGAGATGAGAACACATACAGTGATTTTATAGGGTTGAAGAGAGCTATGTTTGGCTAAGGTATTTAATTTTGAGATTTTTTTATATCTTCTGAGAGATCTATTAAATCTAGAGAAGATATCACTAAATTTGGATGCTTTACGATAATCTCAAGGTGTTCTTATATAGAGCACTTATATGTTAAACATGGAATGGAATTAGGATAATTATAGAGGAAATAAGGGCGCTGATATCCCCCCCCCCCCCTTACGGCTGGCTAACGTTAAACGTTAGGATTTAACGTATATGTCACTTTCCCACGATTTGACCTCTCTCTCTCTCTCTCTCCACACACACACGCACACACAACAGGAACAGTTGGTGGGCCCAACAGAAACCGTTGGTGGAATGGTGGGCCCATCTTTCAACAACGTAGGCCCCTCCCATACCACACCATAGGATAATTCAAACCGTCCATTTGATGGGCCATAAACGTAAATAGGTTGCATCCCAAAATATTATTTCCATAGGCTGATCCTAGCCCTCCGATCTAAATAGAAACTACATCTTATGCAACCTCTATAGATTGTAGGGTTGTGATCATCCTATGGAAATGATTTTTGGGGCACAACCTATTTACATTGTGGCCCATCAAATGAATGGTTTGGATCATTCTATGGCGTTGGTCGTAAAGTAACATTAAGGCCCGTCCACAACATAAGACAATCCAAGCCATCCATGGTTTGGATAATCCTATGGAGTTGGTCGTATAGTAACATTAAGTCCCAATCGTAGGCCCCACCGATATTTTTTCAAATTGAAGCGTACCATCCACAACATAGGATGATCCAAGCCGTCCATGGTTTGGATCATCTTATGGTGTGGTTCGTACGTACTGTAACATTAAGGCCCAATTTAGGCCCCACCCATATTTTTGAAAATGAAGTGTACCGTCCAGACCATAGGATGATCCGAGCCGTCTATTTGATGGGCCATAACGTAAATGGGTTGTGCCCCCAAAAGCGTTGGCCCATCAAATGAATGGTTTGGATCATCCTGTGGTCGTACAGTAACATTAAGGCCCGTCCACAACATAGGGTGATCCAAGCTGTCCATGGATTGGATAATCCTATGGAGTTGGTTGTACACTAACATTAAGGCCCAATCGTAGGCCCCACCGATATTTTCAAATTGAAGCGTACCCATTAAGGCCCAATCGTAGGCCCCACCGATATTTTTCAAATTGAAGCGTACCGTCCACAACATAGGATGATCCAAGCCGTCCATGGTTTGGATCATCCTATGGTGTGGTTCGTACCAATTTAGGCCCCACCCATATTTTTGAAAATGAAGTGTACCGTCCAGACCATAGGATGATCCGAGCCGTCCATTTGATGGGCCACAATGTAAATAGGTTGTGCCCCAAAAATCATTTCCGTAGGATGATCACAACCCTACAATCTATAGAGGTTGCATAAGATGTAGTTTCTATTTAGATCGGAGGGCTAGGATCAGCCTATGGAAATAATATTTTGGGATGCAACCTATTTACGTTTATGGCCCATCAACTGGACGGTTTGGATTATCCTATGGTGTGGTATGGGAGGGGCCTACGTTGTTGAAAGATGGGCCCACCATTCCACCAACGGTTTCTGTTGGGCCCACCAACTGTTCCTGTTCCCGTTGTGTGTGGAGAGAGAGAGAGAGAGAGAGAGAGAGAGAGGTCAAATCGTGGGAAAGTGACATATACGTTAAAAATAGGAGTGCGTATGTCATTTCCCTAGATTAGACTTTGAAGAAATCTCTATTTCATAGTAGCTTACAACTTGTTGGAGAAAACTAAAACATACAAAAATGAATATAATAAGAGTATTTTACCAAAAGAGAAGGTGAGAAGAAAGCCCAACAGCAACAGAGGAGCAAAGCAGTTCTTCATCTCGAGTTGAGAAGAGATGAGAACACATACAGTGATTTTATAGGGTTGAAGAGAGCTATGTTTGGCTAAGGTATTTAATTTTGAGATTTTTTTATATCTTCTGAGAGATCTATTAAATCTAGAGAAGATATCACTAAATTTGGATGCTTTACGATAATCTCAAGGTGTTCTTATACAGAGCACTTATATGTTAAACATGGAATGGAATTAGGATAATTATAGAGGAAATAAGGGCGCTAATATCCCCCCCCCCCCCCCCCTTACGGCTGGCTAACGTTAAACGTTAGGATTTAACGTATATGTCACTTTCCCACGATTTGACCTCTCTCTCTCTCTCTCTCCACACACACACGCACACACAACAGGAACAGTTGGTGGGCCCAACAGAAACCGTTGGTGGAATGGTGGGCCCATCTTTCAACAACGTAGGCCCCTCCCATACCACACCATAGGATAATTCAAACCGTCCATTTGATGGGCCATAAACGTAAATAGGTTGCATCCCAAAATATTATTTCCATAGGCTGATCCTAGCCCTCCGATCTAAATAGAAACTACATCTTATGCAACCTCTATAGATTGTAGGGTTGTGATCATCCTATGGAAATGATTTTTGGGGCACAACCTATTTACATTGTGGCCCATCAAATGAATGGTTTGGATCATTCTATGGCGTTGGTCGTAAAGTAACATTAAGGCCCGTCCACAACATAAGACAATCCAAGCCATCCATGGTTTGGATAATCCTATGGAGTTGGTCGTATAGTAACATTAAGTCCCAATCGTAGGCCCCACCGATATTTTTTCAAATTGAAGCGTACCATCCACAACATAGGATGATCCAAGCCGTCCATGGTTTGGATCATCTTATGGTGTGGTTCGTACGTACTGTAACATTAAGGCCCAATTTAGGCCCCACCCATATTTTTGAAAATGAAGTGTACCGTCCAGACCATAGGATGATCCGAGCCGTCTATTTGATGGGCCATAACGTAAATGGGTTGTGCCCCCAAAAGCGTTGGCCCATCAAATGAATGGTTTGGATCATCCTGTGGTCGTACAGTAACATTAAGGCCCGTCCACAACATAGGGTGATCCAAGCTGTCCATGGATTGGATAATCCTATGGAGTTGGTTGTACACTAACATTAAGGCCCAATCGTAGGCCCCACCGATATTTTCAAATTGAAGCGTACCCATTAAGGCCCAATCGTAGGCCCCACCGATATTTTTCAAATTGAAGCGTACCGTCCACAACATAGGATGATCCAAGCCGTCCATGGTTTGGATCATCCTATGGTGTGGTTCGTACCAATTTAGGCCCCACCCATATTTTTGAAAATGAAGTGTACCGTCCAGACCATAGGATGATCCGAGCCGTCCATTTGATGGGCCACAATGTAAATAGGTTGTGCCCCAAAAATCATTTCCGTAGGATGATCACAACCCTACAATCTATAGAGGTTGCATAAGATGTAGTTTCTATTTAGATCGGAGGGCTAGGATCAGCCTATGGAAATAATATTTTGGGATGCAACCTATTTACGTTTATGGCCCATCAACTGGACGGTTTGGATTATCCTATGGTGTGGTATGGGAGGGGCCTACGTTGTTGAAAGATGGGCCCACCATTCCACCAACGGTTTCTGTTGGGCCCACCAACTGTTCCTGTTCCCGTTGTGTGTGGAGAGAGAGAGAGAGAGAGAGAGGTCAAATCGTGGGAAAGTGACATATACGTTAAAAATAGGAGTGCGTATGTCATTTCCCTAGATTAGACTTTGAAGAAATCTCTATTTCATAGTAGCTTACAACTTGTTGGAGAAAACTAAAACATACAAAAATGAATATAATAAGAGTATTTTACCAAAAGAGAAGGTGAGAAGAAAGCCCAACAGCAACAGAGGAGCAAAGCAGTTCTTCATCTCGAGTTGAGAAGAGATGAGAACACATACAGTGATTTTATAGGGTTGAAGAGAGCTATGTTTGGCTAAGGTATTTAATTTTGAGATTTTTTTATATCTTCTGAGAGATCTATTAAATCTAGAGAAGATATCACTAAATTTGGATGCTTTACGATAATCTCAAGGTGTTCTTATATAGAGCACTTATATGTTAAACATGGAATGGAATTAGGATAATTATAGAGGAAATAAGGGCGCTGATATCCCCCCCCCCCTTACGGCTGGCTAACGTTAAACGTTAGGATTTAACGTATATGTCACTTTCCCACGATTTGACCTCTCTCTCTCTCTCTCTCCACACACACACGCACACACAACAGGAACAGTTGGTGGGCCCAACAGAAACCGTTGGTGGAATGGTGGGCCCATCTTTCAACAACGTAGGCCCCTCCCATACCACACCATAGGATAATTCAAACCGTCCATTTGATGGGCCATAAACGTAAATAGGTTGCATCCCAAAATATTATTTCCATAGGCTGATCCTAGCCCTCCGATCTAAATAGAAACTACATCTTATGCAACCTCTATAGATTGTAGGGTTGTGATCATCCTATGGAAATGATTTTTGGGGCACAACCTATTTACATTGTGGCCCATCAAATGAATGGTTTGGATCATTCTATGGCGTTGGTCGTAAAGTAACATTAAGGCCCGTCCACAACATAAGACAATCCAAGCCATCCATGGTTTGGATAATCCTATGGAGTTGGTCGTATAGTAACATTAAGTCCCAATCGTAGGCCCCACCGATATTTTTTCAAATTGAAGCGTACCATCCACAACATAGGATGATCCAAGCCGTCCATGGTTTGGATCATCTTATGGTGTGGTTCGTACGTACTGTAACATTAAGGCCCAATTTAGGCCCCACCCATATTTTTGAAAATGAAGTGTACCGTCCAGACCATAGGATGATCCGAGCCGTCTATTTGATGGGCCATAACGTAAATGGGTTGTGCCCCCAAAAGCGTTGGCCCATCAAATGAATGGTTTGGATCATCCTGTGGTCGTACAGTAACATTAAGGCCCGTCCACAACATAGGGTGATCCAAGCTGTCCATGGATTGGATAATCCTATGGAGTTGGTTGTACACTAACATTAAGGCCCAATCGTAGGCCCCACCGATATTTTCAAATTGAAGCGTACCCATTAAGGCCCAATCGTAGGCCCCACCGATATTTTTCAAATTGAAGCGTACCGTCCACAACATAGGATGATCCAAGCCGTCCATGGTTTGGATCATCCTATGGTGTGGTTCGTACCAATTTAGGCCCCACCCATATTTTTGAAAATGAAGTGTACCGTCCAGACCATAGGATGATCCGAGCCGTCCATTTGATGGGCCACAATGTAAATAGGTTGTGCCCCAAAAATCATTTCCGTAGGATGATCACAACCCTGCAATCTATAGAGGTTGCATAAGATGTAGTTTCTATTTAGATCGGAGGGCTAGGATCAGCCTATGGAAATAATATTTTGGGATGCAACCTATTTACGTTTATGGCCCATCAACTGGACGGTTTGGATTATCCTATGGTGTGGTATGGGAGGGGCCTACGTTGTTGAAAGATGGGCCCACCATTCCACCAACGGTTTCTGTTGGGCCCACCAACTGTTCCTGTTCCCGTTGTGTGTGGAGAGAGAGAGAGAGAGAGAGAGAGAGAGGTCAAATCGTGGGAAAGTGACATATACGTTAAAAATAGGAGTGCGTATGTCATTTCCCTAGATTAGACTTTGAAGAAATCTCTATTTCATAGTAGCTTACAACTTGTTGGAGAAAACTAAAACATACAAAAATGAATATAATAAGAGTATTTTACCAAAAGAGAAGGTGAGAAGAAAGCCCAACAGCAACAGAGGAGCAAAGCAGTTCTTCATCTCGAGTTGAGAAGAGATGAGAACACATACAGTGATTTTATAGGGTTGAAGAGAGCTATGTTTGGCTAAGGTATTTAATTTTGAGATTTTTTTATATCTTCTGAGAGATCTATTAAATCTAGAGAAGATATCACTAAATTTGGATGCTTTACGATAATCTCAAGGTGTTCTTATACAGAGCACTTATATGTTAAACATGGAATGGAATTAGGATAATTATAGAGGAAATAAGGGCGCTAATATCCCCCCCCCCCCCTTACGGCTGGCTAACGTTAAACGTTAGGATTTAACGTATATGTCACTTTCCCACGATTTGACCTCTCTCTCTCTCTCTCTCCACACACACACGCACACACAACAGGAACAGTTGGTGGGCCCAACAGAAACCGTTGGTGGAATGGTGGGCCCATCTTTCAACAACGTAGGCCCCTCCCATACCACACCATAGGATAATTCAAACCGTCCATTTGATGGGCCATAAACGTAAATAGGTTGCATCCCAAAATATTATTTCCATAGGCTGATCCTAGCCCTCCGATCTAAATAGAAACTACATCTTATGCAACCTCTATAGATTGTAGGGTTGTGATCATCCTATGGAAATGATTTTTGGGGCACAACCTATTTACATTGTGGCCCATCAAATGAATGGTTTGGATCATTCTATGGCGTTGGTCGTAAAGTAACATTAAGGCCCGTCCACAACATAAGACAATCCAAGCCATCCATGGTTTGGATAATCCTATGGAGTTGGTCGTATAGTAACATTAAGTCCCAATCGTAGGCCCCACCGATATTTTTTCAAATTGAAGCGTACCATCCACAACATAGGATGATCCAAGCCGTCCATGGTTTGGATCATCTTATGGTGTGGTTCGTACGTACTGTAACATTAAGGCCCAATTTAGGCCCCACCCATATTTTTGAAAATGAAGTGTACCGTCCAGACCATAGGATGATCCGAGCCGTCTATTTGATGGGCCATAACGTAAATGGGTTGTGCCCCCAAAAGCGTTGGCCCATCAAATGAATGGTTTGGATCATCCTGTGGTCGTACAGTAACATTAAGGCCCGTCCACAACATAGGGTGATCCAAGCTGTCCATGGATTGGATAATCCTATGGAGTTGGTTGTACACTAACATTAAGGCCCAATCGTAGGCCCCACCGATATTTTCAAATTGAAGCGTACCCATTAAGGCCCAATCGTAGGCCCCACCGATATTTTTCAAATTGAAGCGTACCGTCCACAACATAGGATGATCCAAGCCGTCCATGGTTTGGATCATCCTATGGTGTGGTTCGTACCAATTTAGGCCCCACCCATATTTTTGAAAATGAAGTGTACCGTCCAGACCATAGGATGATCCGAGCCGTCCATTTGATGGGCCACAATGTAAATAGGTTGTGCCCCAAAAATCATTTCCGTAGGATGATCACAACCCTACAATCTATAGAGGTTGCATAAGATGTAGTTTCTATTTAGATCGGAGGGCTAGGATCAGCCTATGGAAATAATATTTTGGGATGCAACCTATTTACGTTTATGGCCCATCAACTGGACGGTTTGGATTATCCTATGGTGTGGTATGGGAGGGGCCTACGTTGTTGAAAGATGGGCCCACCATTCCACCAACGGTTTCTGTTGGGCCCACCAACTGTTCCTGTTCCCGTTGTGTGTGGAGAGAGAGAGAGAGAGAGAGAGAGAGAGAGGTCAAATCGTGGGAAAGTGACATATACGTTAAAAATAGGAGTGCGTATGTCATTTCCCTAGATTAGACTTTGAAGAAATCTCTATTTCATAGTAGCTTACAACTTGTTGGAGAAAACTAAAACATACAAAAATGAATATAATAAGAGTATTTTACCAAAAGAGAAGGTGAGAAGAAAGCCCAACAGCAACAGAGGAGCAAAGCAGTTCTTCATCTCGAGTTGAGAAGAGATGAGAACACATACAGTGATTTTATAGGGTTGAAGAGAGCTATGTTTGGCTAAGGTATTTAATTTTGAGATTTTTTTATATCTTCTGAGAGATCTATTAAATCTAGAGAAGATATCACTAAATTTGGATGCTTTACGATAATCTCAAGGTGTTCTTATATAGAGCACTTATATGTTAAACATGGAATGGAATTAGGATAATTATAGAGGAAATAAGGGCGCTGATATCCCCCCCCCCTTACGGCTGGCTAACGTTAAACGTTAGGATTTAACGTATATGTCACTTTCCCACGATTTGACCTCTCTCTCTCTCTCTCTCTCTCTCTCTCTCTCCACACACACACGCACACACAACAGGAACAGTTGGTGGGCCCAACAGAAACCGTTGGTGGAATGGTGGGCCCATCTTTCAACAACGTAGGCCCCTCCCATACCACACCATAGGATAATTCAAACCGTCCATTTGATGGGCCATAAACGTAAATAGGTTGCATCCCAAAATATTATTTCCATAGGCTGATCCTAGCCCTCCGATCTAAATAGAAACTACATCTTATGCAACCTCTATAGATTGTAGGGTTGTGATCATCCTATGGAAATGATTTTTGGGGCACAACCTATTTACATTGTGGCCCATCAAATGAATGGTTTGGATCATTCTATGGCGTTGGTCGTAAAGTAACATTAAGGCCCGTCCACAACATAAGACAATCCAAGCCATCCATGGTTTGGATAATCCTATGGAGTTGGTCGTATAGTAACATTAAGTCCCAATCGTAGGCCCCACCGATATTTTTTCAAATTGAAGCGTACCATCCACAACATAGGATGATCCAAGCCGTCCATGGTTTGGATCATCTTATGGTGTGGTTCGTACGTACTGTAACATTAAGGCCCAATTTAGGCCCCACCCATATTTTTGAAAATGAAGTGTACCGTCCAGACCATAGGATGATCCGAGCCGTCTATTTGATGGGCCATAACGTAAATGGGTTGTGCCCCCAAAAGCGTTGGCCCATCAAATGAATGGTTTGGATCATCCTGTGGTCGTACAGTAACATTAAGGCCCGTCCACAACATAGGGTGATCCAAGCTGTCCATGGATTGGATAATCCTATGGAGTTGGTTGTACACTAACATTAAGGCCCAATCGTAGGCCCCACCGATATTTTCAAATTGAAGCGTACCCATTAAGGCCCAATCGTAGGCCCCACCGATATTTTTCAAATTGAAGCGTACCGTCCACAACATAGGATGATCCAAGCCGTCCATGGTTTGGATCATCCTATGGTGTGGTTCGTACCAATTTAGGCCCCACCCATATTTTTGAAAATGAAGTGTACCGTCCAGACCATAGGATGATCCGAGCCGTCCATTTGATGGGCCACAATGTAAATAGGTTGTGCCCCAAAAATCATTTCCGTAGGATGATCACAACCCTACAATCTATAGAGGTTGCATAAGATGTAGTTTCTATTTAGATCGGAGGGCTAGGATCAGCCTATGGAAATAATATTTTGGGATGCAACCTATTTACGTTTATGGCCCATCAACTGGACGGTTTGGATTATCCTATGGTGTGGTATGGGAGGGGCCTACGTTGTTGAAAGATGGGCCCACCATTCCACCAACGGTTTCTGTTGGGCCCACCAACTGTTCCTGTTCCCGTTGTGTGTGGAGAGAGAGAGAGAGAGAGAGAGAGAGAGAGAGAGAGGTTAAATCGTGGGAAAGTGACATATACGTTAAAAATAGGAGTGCGTATGTCATTTCCCTAGATTAGACTTTGAAGAAATCTCTATTTCATAGTAGCTTACAACTTGTTGGAGAAAACTAAAACATACAAAAATGAATATAATAAGAGTATTTTACCAAAAGAGAAGGTGAGAAGAAAGCCCAACAGCAACAGAGGAGCAAAGCAGTTCTTCATCTCGAGTTGAGAAGAGATGAGAACACATACAGTGATTTTATAGGGTTGAAGAGAGCTATGTTTGGCTAAGGTATTTAATTTTGAGATTTTTTTATATCTTCTGAGAGATCTATTAAATCTAGAGAAGATATCACTAAATTTGGATGCTTTACGATAATCTCAAGGTGTTCTTATATAGAGCACTTATATGTTAAACATGGAATGGAATTAGGATAATTATAGAGGAAATAAGGGCGCTGATATCTCCCCCCCCCCCCCCCCTTACGGCTGGCTAACGTTAAACGTTAGGATTTAACGTATATGTCACTTTCCCACGATTTGACCTCTCTCTCTCTCTCTCTCTCTCTCTCTCTCTCTCTCTCCACACACACACGCACACACAACAGGAACAGTTGGTGGGCCCAACAGAAACCGTTGATGGAATGGTGGGCCCATCTTTCAACAACGTAGGCCCCTCCCATACCACACCATAGGATAATTCAAACCGTCCATTTGATGGGCCATAAACGTAAATAGGTTGCATCCCAAAATATTATTTCCATAGGCTGATCCTAGCCCTCCGATCTAAATAGAAACTACATCTTATGCAACCTCTATAGATTGTAGGGTTGTGATCATCCTATGGAAATGATTTTTGGGGCACAACCTATTTACATTGTGGCCCATCAAATGAATGGTTTGGATCATTCTACAGAGTTGGTCGTAAAGTAACATTAAGGCCCGTCCACAACATAGGACAATCCAAGCCGTCCATGGTTTGGATAATCCTATGGAGTTGGTAGTATAGAAACATTAAGTCCCAATCGTAGGCCCCACCGATATTTTTTCAAATTGAAGGGTACCAAGATGATCCAAGCCGTCCATGGTTTGGATCATCGTATGGTGTGGCTCATACGTACAGTAACATTAAGGCCCAATTTAGGCCCCACCCATATTTTTGAAAATGAAGTGTACCGTCTAGACCATAGGATGATCCGAGCCGTCCATTTGATGGGCCATAACGTAAATGGGTTGTGCCCCCAAAAGGGTTGGCCCATCAAATGAATGGTTTGGATCATCCTGTGGTCATACAGTAACATTAAGGCCCGTCCACAACATAGGGTGATCCAAGCCATCCATGGTTTGGATAATCCTATGGAGTTGGTTGTACACTAACATTAAGGCCCAATCGTAGGCCCCACCGATATTTTTCAAATTGAAGCGTACCGTCCACAACATAGGATGATCCAAGCCGTCCATGGTTTGGATCATCTTATGGTGTGGTTCGTACCAATTTACGCCCCACCCATATTTTTGAAAATGAAGTGTACCGTCCAGACCATAGGATGATCCGAGCCGTCCATTTGATGGGCCACAATGTAAATAGGTTGTGCCCCAAAAATCATTTCCGTAGGATGATCACAACCCTACAATCTATAGAGGTTGCAAAAGATGTAGTTTTTATTTAGATCGGAGGGCTAGGATCAACCTATGGAAATAATATTTTGGGATGCAACCTATTTACATTTATGGCCCATCAACTGGAGCCTATGGAAATAATATTTTGGGATGCAACCTATTTACGTTTATGGCCCATCAACTGGACGGTTTGGATTATCCTACGGTGCGGTATGGGTGGGGCCTTCGTTGTTCAAAGATGGGCCCACCATTCCACCAACGGTTTCTGCTCGGCTCACCAACTGTCCCTGTTGTGTGTGTGTGTGGAGAGAGAGAGAGAGAGAGAGAGAGAGAGAGAGAGAGAGAGAGAGAGAGAGAGAGAGAGTGGTCAAATGGTGGGATTTTTTTTTTTATAGGGTTGAAGAGAGCTATGTTTGGCTAAGGTATTTAATTTTAGGGAAAATGACCAAATAGAAGCGGTTTCTACTGAGAATGACATTTCAAAAGGGCTGTTTTCTAAATCACCAAACAGAAGTGATGTTGACTGGTTTGGATGACCATGGGACGGAAATACCCTTAGTTAAAAAACACGGTTTTAACTTTACTCTATTTCTCTCCCTCTGTTTTTACTCTCTTGATTTTTTTTTTTACTTTTTACTTTCCACTGTTTACTCTCTCTCTCTCTCTCTCTCTCTCTCTCTCTCTCTCTCTCTCTCGCTGCAAATACGAGCGTCGGTGGAGAAATTCCGGCAAGTCTCTCCATCTCTCTCTCTCTCTCTCTCTCTCTCTCTATCTCTCGGCCTCTCTGTATCTCTCTCTAGGTAAATCTGAGCGGCAAATCTCAGCGGCAAATCTCACAGGTTGGTAACCCATTTCTCTCACTGTCACTCTCTCCCTTTCAGTCTCTATGTGGTTTTGTCATTTAGGGTTTTGATAAGTCAGTGATTTAGTCGTTTTCTCAGTTAGGGTTATGAAAAATCAGTGGTTTAAACCAATCTCAGTGATTTAATTGATAAATGAGGGATTTGAAGTAACTATTGATGGTTATAATCCCCTAATTTGTTAGAAAGCAGTGGTTTAAACACCTAATTTCTGAGAAATCGGTGGTTTAAACTCCTAATTTCTGAGAAATTATTTGTTGAAACACCTAATTTGTGAGAAATCAGTCATTTAATTGATAAATAAGGTGTTTGAACTAACTATTGGTGGTTTAAAAACCTAATTTAGGAGAAATTAGTGGTTTAATTGAGAAATGACGCGTTTATTCTCCATAGTGATTTGCTCAACACCCTAATAGGCTTGTAATAAAATGAATGGACATGTCATTGCTCTATAGGGGCTGAATTTGTTACAAATCAGTTGTTTAAACCCTTACTTTTTTATGTTAACAGTGATTTAATTGATAAATTAGGGGTTTATTCTCCGTAGTGATTTGGTCAGCACCCTACTAGGCTATTAAAAAATAGAATAGACATTTCAGTGGTATATTGGGTTTGAGTTTGCGAGCAATCAGGTGTTTAAACCCCTAATTTTTCATGTTAACAGTGGTTTAATAGATAAATTAGGGGTTTAATTCTCCTTAGAGATTTGCTCAACACCCTAATAGGCTTCTAAGAAATTAAATGGATATTTGTTAATTTGTTTCCTCACATTGTGTTTGAACAGGTCCACATCTGATTATTTGGATTCATATTCATCTTTTGCATATAGTAATCATCTCGTGAAATCATGGTAATGCCTCCTGTTATTCTTTTAAGTGTTGTATTTCTGGTAATGTGCTATATATCTAATAATGCTTTATTTTCCAGCCGTCTTATGTTACGTCAAGATGCTGCCCCTCCAAGTTTTACGACTTCTTCCAGTCCCTGCAGTTGAGGAATGTACATACCGATATCCTAAGTAGAAGCCCATTTGGAGGCTTGCTTAACCTAGAAGGTGTAAAATTGCACAAGGCAATTTTGACCACCCTCGTGCGATCCTGGATACCCAAGTCCAGGGCATTTAGAGTAGGCGGCATCGTAGTCCCCTTTGAGGTTAAGGATGTAGCATTAGCATTAGGTCTAAGCCTTAAAGGGGATAGAATAAGGATAGACTGGCATTCGACGGAAGAGGTCGAAGGTTGGAGGTTTGGCAGTCCAACGGCAAGATTCGCTGAGATTGCGAAGGTTATTAGGGCAGAGTCCATGTCGGACGAGATTTTATCGATCCAGGCGACAGTCAGACATGTCTTGCTACTCCTCTGCTGCTCTGTGCTTTTTGCACATGCCGACGCCACGGATCACAAGACGAAATCCTGCATTTTCCCCTACTTAGAAGCAGAGACCATCAGAAGAATTGGTTGGGCATACCCTGTCTATGACTTCCTCATAGAGTCATTGGATTCATATTCGAAGAAGGGGATGGGATATATCAACGGTTGTGCTATTCTGCTACAGGTAAAGAGTACATATAGTATGTACCATATAAGTGATATGTAAGTTAAATTTTTGTTCTCTAATCATCGTACGTCTTCATTCCAGGTGTGGCTATTCGAGCATACTACCCTGTGGGAACCTTCAGTTCCAGATGCGCGTCCACGCCTATTGAAGTGGACCTTGAGGATCGATACACGGATGAAGGAGCAGACAACCCTCATTACCCTGATCCGTGATAGGAAGCTAAAGAAGAAGGAGGTGAGACATAAAGCTTCTGTACTCCTCTAGGTCTCACTTATTCTAACCGAAATGAACTATTCGATTTCAGGTTGTGAAGTGCTTACTACCTATTCCTGAAGAAGAGAGTCTCTTATCCATCGTAGCAGATGATGTAGACAATCTCGACGATCCTCTTCTTCCTCGAGAAGAGGGACAGCGGCAGTCCGTCGTAGAAGATGATGTCTTAGATGTCGAGAATGTGTTGATCGGAAAACGTTCTACTCCGATATCAGTGGTAAGGAACATCACTCTCTTGCTTACATAGGGTCATTGTATTCAAGTTATCTAAATTTTCTTTAATCTTCGTAGGTTTATAAGAGAAAAGGTGTTGGAGACAATGATCGTCTCCAAGACATTCACATTTCAGAGGAAGAAACGATAGCGTCCCTGAGTCTACTGGTACGGTCTTTATAGTTCATTTTCAATAACTATATATTTCATATGTTATTAACTTCACATTTACGTTTTGCAGAGCAACGCAGCTGTTAAGAGAAGAAGATGGACAAAAAAAGAAACTGATAAGGAAAAGAATAAAGTGGATGGAGAAGAGAAGCCTATAAGCAGGGCTGAATTAAATTTCATAGTGGGGAGGTTAAGACAACTTGAAGATCAAGTGGCTGAGTTGGAAGATGAAGTAGCTGAGTTGAAGAGGAAGCTGGCTGAAGGGGACCAGGAGGCTGAAGGGGAGCAGGAGGCCGAAGGCCAGGATGGAGATGAAGGAGTGGGGGAGGTGATGAAAGGAGGGGATGACCGACAGTTGGTCATCATTCCCAGCCAGGATACACCGGAGGTGGTTGAAGGTGAAGGTCCGGATGGAGGGGACGACCAGCAGTTGGTCATGTTTGGAAGCCAAGACCGACGAAAGGGAATAGAGCCGGTAGTAATTTCCATCCACGACACTCCAGTAAAACCTATGGGTCGGAAAGTTTGGAGTATTGAGAGAGTAGTGAAGCTGGGTTTAAGAAGGAAGAAAGCCTCTAAATACACTAGTTCGCCGTTTAGAGGTATTGGGCGTAAGAAGACGAACAATAAACAGACGGTGACAGAGCCGCAAAACCATCGGTTGCTCGGACCGCTTCTTGCACTTCCGAAAAGGTAAATTGGATTGAAGCTCTTCTGTAATATAGTTATCTACCCTTTGTAAATGCTAAACAATTCGGAGTTTTGCAGCCACCGAGTCATACAGATCAACAACGAGTACATGTGTGCGGAAGACTTGGTTATTCTTAACGACCCCGTAGCGTGGTTAACTTTCCGGTAAGTATTTTGGTTATTTTTTCTAATACTGACTTCTTTCAGTAGTGATATTCGTCTCTAATATCTATATGTTATCTTACGTAGCTTATGAACGTATACGGCGAGTATCTGAACGTCCGGGATGAACAGAATAGAAAACCTGGAGAAAGAGCCTGTGTTTCCATCAGCACCTACCTCTACGTAAGAATAAATCGTTTTTCATTCCCAAACTTTCATTTTATAATTTTTTAGGAAGCTTTGAATGTGTGTTGGTCACGAATCACTTTGCTTGTATTGCTTCTGTAGGATTGTATAACTGACAAGGGCTACGCCGGGCCCGACTCCGTTGAGAAGTACGTTTGCCGCTTGAATCAATGCCCGCCGGATACCCTAAAAAGAGTCCTCTTCCCGGTGCATGTCCCTTGGATTCTTCTGGTCCTTGATATGGTGGACGAAAAGTTCTACATCTACAACTCCTTGAAAGATGTTAAGTACTGGACAGAGGTTCGACCATTGGTGAGTTCGAGTCTCACCTTCCTTCGTTAAATTTGTAAGTATATAAAACTGTTACCCTGTAATGATTGTTTCATAGGTTCGATACCTGGAGGGGCTATACTTAGAAAAGTGGAAGGTGGACGTAAGTAAGTTTCTAGTGGAAGAACTTGACAAGAGGCCCATACAGAGAAACAGGTACTAAATTTCATTAGAATCAGGGGTTAGGAAACTTAAATTCATTGTGCCTCTTATTTGCGCTCCACGAGCTTGGTCGATGATGTCTTCTTCTTTTGCAGCAATGATTGTGGGTTGTTTGTGCTGAAGGAGATGGATTGCCTGGCACGTGATGTGCCGCCAAAGTTCAGTCAGGCAGAAATCACGGTCATGAGAAGACAACTACTGGAGGATTTTTTAGATGGCCGGTGTGGCACGACTGTCAACTTGTAGGGGCTGTGGTGGTGTTGTTGCAGGTCGACGCTCTCGAGACATATCATTTCAAAATTGTAATGTCTGTAAATTGTAATGTATTATGGTGATTGTCAGACCACTTATTCCATTTCTTCAGTTTCAAATTGTAATGTGTGTAAATTTGTCCATTGTGTAAGGATCAGACAATCTCTTCCATTTTCCAACTCCAATGCAGGTTCAAATCGAATGTAACTTTCATGACCTTGGCATCTAATAATTGGTTGGATTAGGATTTGATTGTTGCGCATGGTCATGAGTTCACATATGCTGCTTGCAGTGAGATACACTATTCGAAACAAATTCAATTTTTTTTGTTTTCATGGGGATAGGATGGATGGAAAAGGCTCCAAAATAATGGACATAATGGAGGTGGTCAAACAAATCCAACATAGCACAATAGGGTACATATGATATTTATGTTAGAAAAAAAAAATTTAGTACTGCTCGGAAGTCCGACATTTACTCGGAATTCCGCAGCAAAAAAAAAAATTTCTCGGAATTCCGAGAATTATTTTCGGAATTCCGTAGAACGTATATGCAAATTTATGTGTTTTTCACAACCCTGGTCGGAATTCCGAGAGTTTCTTCTCGGAATTCCGCAGTAAACTTCGACTTTTTGGAAAATGCAAAATCTATGTGGTCGGAACTCCGAGAATTATGTCTCGGAATTCCGCAGCGAGTCTGATGGTTTTTAAAAAACTTTCGGAATTCCGAGACATAGTCTCGGAATTCCGAAACTTATGTAACTCCTTTTAAACCCTCGAACGTGGTTTTTTTTTCATTTCCCTCTTCTAATCTCCCTTCGTTTTCCGTTCTCTCTGAAAACCGTTTCCAAACCCTAACTCCATTAACCATTCTCCCTTACAATCCGTTCAAATCTAACCCAATTTATCATCTTCATCCTCCACAACCCTGTTTTTTACCCAAAAACCCATAAAATGCGTCATCCCTGCTAAAACCCCCAATTTCTCTTCCTATTCCTCAATTTCCTCCTCCTTTTGTCAATTTTCTTCCATTCACACTCCTTCTCCTTCCATTTTCTCTTCTTTTTCTTCCACATTCCTCATTTTCTTTGTCATCTCTTCCATTATAATCAATTTCTCTTCCATTTTCTTTCATAATCTCCATTTTCAGAAATCTAAGGTTTCCCATCTTCCGTTTTACCCTCCATTACAACTTCTCTTATTCCCTAACTGTTCTCAAGATGCCTCGAACCAAAAATGTCCAAATCAGAGGTTCTACCCAACGCCAGGACGATGAAGGACCATCGAGGAAGCGGTCTAAGAAAGCTACGGCTCCGGCTCCCGAACCGGAGCTTATTCCAAATTCCTACTTCTCCTCTGCACAAGCGAAGAAGGCATGGCCGAAAATGGCTAATCGTGGTGTCCGCACCGGACGCTTCATAGAGCCCGACGTCCTCAAACACTTCGACCTTAAAGCTCGGTTTGACGCTCTTGGATGGACACAATTTCTTCATCTTGATGAGCTTATCTATCCTAGATTGGTATGTCTTTTCTATGCCAATCTCACAATCAGTCCTACATACTTCGAAATTGAGTCTCGCGTCAAGAAAACAACGATTCGACTCAATTATCATGAACTTGCTGAGATGCTTGAGATTAGTCCCAATGGTTTTGAGCATTACTTTTGGCCTGGAAATGGGATCCATTCACTTAATGATCTTGATCACGACACTGTGTATGGTCGGATTACCCGGAGTTATAGATCCAACATGATAGTGAAAGCCTCCCATCTCATTCCTGAAGCTAAGATGCTTCACAACTTCATGTTCAGCAACTTCACCCCTCGCGGGGGCATGACCGATGCTCTAAGGCCCTTAGAGGCCTACCTCATCTATTGTATTCTTGAGCGTCGCAAGGTTTTCCTACCCTATATCATCTTCCGTTTTATGTTCCAAACACTTAAGCGGTCCAGAGCCTCCTTGCCATATGGCATGCTCCTTACGTGTATCTTCCGCAACTTTGGCATTGCTCTAGATAGTGAGGCGACCATCATTCCTACCGCTCCATTTGATGATAAGTCTTTCCGGCGCATGGCTCTAAACAAAGAAGTAGTTGAAGTTGCAGCTGGAGAAGAAGACGAAGAAGGAGAAGAAGAAGGAGAGGAAGAAGAAGAAGAAGAAGATGAAGAAGAAGAGGCGGATCAGGATACTGAGGCACCTGTGGCACCACGGGCATCTCAGGATTTCACCGCTATGCAGGAGGCCCTTCAGCTATCCATGGCTTCTCAGTTTGAGAAGCTCACTACTCACGTTGACAGGGAGATGACCAGTCGCTTCGAAACGCTCACTACTCACGTTGACACGGAGATGGCCAGTCGCTTCCAGGCGCTCAGTACTCACGTTGACACGTAGATGGGTAGTCGCTTTCAGACTCTTACTACACACATTGATGAACAGTGGACCACCTATTACCAGTACCTCTCCGGTGGTCAGTGGGGTCAGCAGCCTGCCAGTTCCTCATATCCTCCACCACCACCTCCAGAGCAGTAGATGGCTTCAGTTCTCCGATGATGATGGATACTTTTTTGCTCAGACGCTTTATATATACTGACATATGATGTATTAAGCTTATCTTCTTGGATGATAATTTGGATAATGTAGTTCGTATGCTGGCCAAGCACCTGATAGGTAGATTCTGTGATCAGTCGCTTTCAGGTTTTGACAATTGTAAGTGCTCCTTTGCTTCGTAAAAAAAAAATTCTCATTAATTATAGCACCCCATTACAGAAAACATACATGTACTCCAAAAAAACATACAATTATTCCAAAAAATGTTTATGAATTCCAAAAAATGCCGGGCCTGCAATTCATACTTACAGAAAAAACGGAGGCAGGCAGGATAGACCAGGCCTGCAATAAAATTTGCACGAATCGATTAACGCCAGCACGGGTTGTATCGAGGACTAGTAAAAAAACATGTTAGATTGATCATACCTGTTCTCCATTGGTGCGGAAGGCCCGATTGGAGCCTCGTTTTGCTGACGATTTACGATGGGAGGATTCTTGCACGATCTCTTATTATGTCCAAGTTGCCCGCAGGTACCGCACTTATGATGCACTCCTCTTTCCAGTCCTCTCTCCAATCTGACTTTTTTTGGTCGCCCTGGCTGTCGTCTTACTTTTGGCGGCAATACCAACGGCAAAGTATGGGAAGGATCTGGCCATTGCGATCGATCTAACGTGGGATAAACTACTCCATCATAAGTCTTCCGATATGCATCGGCCAGATACCAATCCTGGCAGTAACAGTATGGATCTTGGTGGTTTAGTCCCATGGCTGCTATCGCATGCCCGCACGGAATTCCCATCGTTTGGAACATACGACACGTACATGTTTGCTTAGCTAAGTCCACCTGGTCAACGTGATACCTGGACGTTACTTGAAATTCGGTCCAACTACACTGCCACGGCGTATAGGCACCTGCTTCTTTACGTGCTTCCGCCAACCAGGATTCCGCTTTTGGTGTCAAACGAGTCGTCCATTTGCTACATGTCTTCTGACGGAACTGAAAGAAGTCGCAAACTTTCCATCTTGTGTGTTCGACAAGTGCTGCAATTGGCAACTCCCTTGCTCCCTTTAAAACGGCATTGAAGCACTCAGCTGCGTTAGTTGTCAACACATTATATCTGCATCCCTCAAAATACGCGCTCGCCCAATTTTCTTTAGGAATGTCCGATATCCATTGGTGTGCTCTTTTACTCTGACTTTTAATACTCTCCATCGCATCCTTAAAAGCACCCTCCCTTAGGGAATATGCAGCTGTCATAAAGAGTTTCCGGAGCTTTTCATTTTTAAAGGTTGAATGGAAGTTGGCACTGAGGTGATGGATGCAATAGCTATGGTGTGACCTGGGCAAAGCTTCAGTTACGGCTCTAGGCAACCCCTTCATCCGGTCCGACCCAATCGTGATGACATCTCGACCCTCTGAAATGAAATTATGACGGAACAAATGCAGAAACCATACCCAGCTTTCATACGTCTCAGCCTCGACTACTGCAAATGCTAGTGGGAATAACCCACCGTTGCCGTCTATCCCAGTTGCGGCTAGTAGAGTCCCCCTGTACTTCCCCCGCAAATGGGTCCCGTCAATTAGGGCGAGGGGCCTAACTGTTCGGTTGAATGCAAGTATGCTAGGGCCAAATGACCAAAATAAACGGGCGAAAGTATCATCCCCTCTTGGCCGTAACTCTCGGGATCGGCACAACCGTATTATTGTGCCATGATTCCTTCTTACCAACTCCTCAGTATACGCAGGCAGGATGCGGTAAGACGCCTCGGCATTTCCGCACTTAATTTCGTGTATAAGCTCCTTCGCCATGTGGGCTTTTCGATAGGACAATGTTATACCCCACTGGACCTTGATGTACTCTCTTATCAAAGTAGCCTTGACGTCTTCTGGCCGGGGGAATAAGGCTACACAATTTTCAGCAGCCCATTTTGCAGTGGCCATGGGATGATCGTTCCCTTTCACTGTGCCTGAGCATGTGTGTTGGGGGATAAATGTTTTTACCTTAACATAATCTGTGTAAGTGGTCCCTGTGATACGCCACGGGCAACTACGCTCCTTGCATCTAACGCCATACTTTGTGGGATTTTTCTCCTGTGGGACAAACACAAAATGATGCTGGATTGCATAGTCTTTGACTTTCTTTTCAAAGACTTTAAGATTTGGGAACATTGCCCCAACCGTGAACTCCTCAAGTCGCACAATCTCATTTACTTCATCAGCCCCTACAACCATTTCATCTCCTTCCATCGGCTGCCTTTCATACATATTTCCCAAAGCATTGCCTAGATAATTAGTAGGTTCATCCTGCTCATCACCCATGTCCTCACTGTCACTGAAGTCCTCTTCATCATCACCAAAGTCATCATCATCGTTATTACTGCCATCGTTCGGTCTAATCAATTCATTAGCATGAACATCACCTCCAAAATTCCTAGACAACTCCTCCTCGTATTGGCTTGGGTGGGTTGTCTCAAACTCGGTCTCAGTGGTGTCGGTCTCGTTAAAATTGGGATCATCAAAATCCTGATTCAAGTCCACTTCGTAGCTGCACATCGGGTAGCAATTAGAGATAAAATATTCGATTCATAAATGAAAGGAAGGAATATGAATAGCACTCAACAATTGATCTCTACTATAATTTACCGATGTATGTTATGACTACTGCTATGTCTTCTTTTTTTTCCTTCTCGAGCAACGACCGATGGACTCGGTAATGCAGGGACAAAATTAATTTTCGGCCTCGAAGCGTCTGCAAATGAGGTAGGGATCGTTGCGACACCAACATTCCGGTAAGAAATATGATCTTCATAAACTTCACTTAAGTTGGCGTGACATCTGCGCAAAGGTGAGTAACAATAAAGGGAAGGCAATTTCACAAATGGATTGTAAACAATCAACTATTTTACCTATCACTCGTATATCTATCACCACATCTTCCTTCATCAAGAGGATCTCCACACCGATACAGCAGACCGACATCCGTAGGGTGAGGAGAATTGTTTCCTCCAAAATTGTACTCTTTAGTTACATACAAGCTCAGAGAATTAATAACCGTACTATCAAAAAGCATCATCACCAGATCAAGGTCGTTATCATCTCGAATATCGTATAAGATGATCTGATATGGGTCTAAAATATATCGACACTTGATGGATAAAGAAACATTACTTCGATTAGTCTCAATTTTCCTGTGAATTAGAGTGTCAAATTCTCTAAATTTTATTTTCTGACCCACAATTAATGGCAACTTCTTCCCTCCTACGTATTCAAATGATACCGCATCCTTTACAAAGCCGTCGACGTGTAAGATAAAAGAAGCTCTTCGTTCTACTGTTCTCCTGTTTACACAAAATTAAACCATTGTGAAAATCCGATATAGGGGGTCCCAAGTTGAATTAGAAATGGCAACTATGAGGAGGGAGAATACGGTTGTTTAAGAAAACTAGAATTTACCAATTTGAAAAACTTAAACCAATTAAGAGATCAAAAACAATATTTTAAGCATACAAGTTAAATCTAATGGTGCAATGCAAATGAAAGAGCAAAGAGATAGAAAGAGTGCACCCGAGATTTAAAGTGGTTCGGTCCTCAAACCCGAGGCCTACTCCACTCCACCAACCAAACCCGTTGATGGCTTCACTATTTGATCTTCTTAACCTTGGCGAAGATCGGTGCCAATTACAATTGCTTTAACCTTGGTGGCAATCCTCACCACGGAGAAAAAGGGCTCCGCTTCTCCGAATACTCGCCCGAATACAAATCTTGAAAGATGAAAGAAAGAACTAAAAAATCCCTTCACAAGGGTTACAAAAGATGTACAATTGAGAGCCTATGATCCAAATCCTAGAGTTGGTGATGAGAGGCACAATTGAAGCTTGATTCACTCTTGGGTATTCAAATGAAGTTTAATAGTGTTAGGATTGATAGTTTGTATGTTTAGAACACCCATATTTATAGGAAAAACAAAATATGACCGTTCAGTGGCATTACGGTAA
Organism: Tasmannia lanceolata; assembly: GCF_043159265.1. Classification (NCBI taxonomy): domain Eukaryota; kingdom Viridiplantae; phylum Streptophyta; class Magnoliopsida; order Canellales; family Winteraceae; genus Tasmannia; species Tasmannia lanceolata. The sequence continues at coordinate 24,840,405 of NW_027518684.1, read as the reverse complement.
TTCCAGCAAAATTCCAAACGGCTCTTTTTCAGACCGTTGGAGTGTTCTCGGAGTTCCGAGAATAATTCTCGGAGTTCCGAGAAAAAATCTCGGAGTTCCGAGAAGCCACACAGAAATTGGAAAAAGTCTACTGGACCATTTCTCGGAGTTCCGAGAATAATTCTCGGAGTTCCGAGAATTCTCGGAGTTCCGAGAAAAACTCTCGGAGTTCCGAGAAGCCTATGCAGAGCAGATTTTCAATTCTGTTTTTGGGCTTCCAGTTCTCAACCAAGATGGGATTGCTATGAGGGTTCCAAGGTGTTGGAACTCCACAAATACAATCACTTGTTTATTTAGGGTGTGTAAGATTACCTTAATTATGCCTCTAAAAACCTAATCTAGGTTTGGATCAATTACATTAAAAAATGGTCTTCAATATTAATTTCTTCATGTCTTCAAGTCTTCATGACTTCTTGCTTGATGACTTTGGCCTTCCAATTAGTGGTCCAATGTGGGCTTCTTGGCCTTCAATCCAAGCATCCTTGATCTTACTTTATCAAGATCTACAACTTAGACAAACAAACACATTAGTGATAAATGATCACTTGTGTATTGGAATCATCAAAACAAGATGGGAATGCCAAGGTAAAAACCATTGGGCTTACACATTGTCAAAATAACAAATTCAAAAAAAAACCATTCCAATTAACAAGTAAAGCACCCATTTTTGAATTATGCACAACTTCAACCATTGCTAAGTCTCCATAAAACAACATAAACCACTACTAAGACCTACTAAGTCATGACAAGGAAATATGAACCACTACTTAACCCATATAAAGCACTTAGAAATACTATAAACCACTGTTAAGCCAATATAAATCACTGTTAAGCCAATATAAACCACTTATAAACACTTTAAACCAATGGTTATCCTAAATAAACAACTTATAAACACTCTAAAACCACTGGTCTATATAAACTACTTATAAACACTCTAAACCACTGATAGGGTTATATAAAGCAGTTGTAAAAACTCTAAACCACCGATAAACCTATATAAACCACTTATAAACAGTATAAACTACTTCTTACCCTGTATAAACCATCTATAAACACTCTAAACCACTGATAAGCCTATATAAACCACTTATAAACAGTCTAAACCACTGATAGGCCTATATAAACCACTGTTTACTTTATATAAAGCAGTTGTAAAAACTCTAAACCACTGATAAACCTATAAAAACCACTTTTAAACAGTATAAACTACTTCTTACCCTGTATAAACCATGTATAAACACTCTAAACCACTGATAAGCCTACATAAACCACTTATAAACAGTCTAAACCACTGATAGACTTATATAAACCACTGTTTACCTTATATAAAGCAGTTGTAAAAACTCTAAACCACTGATAAACCTATATAAACCACTTATAAACACTATAAACTACTTCTTACCTTGTATAAACCATGTATAAACATTCTAAACCACTGATAAGCCTACATAAACCAGTTATAAACAGTCTAAACCACTGATAAGCTTATATAAACCACTGTTTACCCTATATAAACAAGTTGTAAAAACTCTAAACCACTGATAAACCTATATAAACCACTTATAAACAGTATAAACTACTTCTTACCCTGTATAAACCATGTATAAACACTCTAAACCACTGATAAGCCTACATAAACCACTTATAAACAGTCTAAACCACTGATAGGCTTATATAAACTACTGATAGGCTTATATAAACCACTGTTTACCTTATATAAAGCAGTTGTAAAAACTCTAAACCACTGATAAACCTATATAAACCACTTATAAACACTATAAACTACTTCTTACCCTGTATAAACCATCTATAAACACTCTAAACCACTGATAAGCCTATATAAACCACTTATAAACAGTCTAAACCACTGATAGGCCTATATAAACCACTGTTTACCTTATATAAACCAGTTGTAAAAACTTAAACCACTGATAAACCTATATAAACCACTTATAAACAGTATAAAATACTTCTTACCCTGTATAAACCATGTATAAGTACTTTAAACCACTGATAAGCCTACATAAACCACTTATAAACAGTCTAAACCACTGATAGGCTTATATAAACCACTGTTTACCCTATATAAACCAGTTGTAAACACTCTAAACTACTGATAAGCCTATATAAACCACTTATAAACACTATAAACTACTTCTTACCCTGTATAAATCATTTATAAACATTTTAAACCATTGTTAATCCTTATAAACCAATTATAAACACTCTAAACAACTGGTAACCCTTAATAAACCACTACTTACGATTATAAACCACTACGGAGGAATCTTACCCAAAGAACCTATATAAATCACTTATAAACACCCACTTGAGTACTGGTTTATGGTAGGGAAATACTGGTTTAACTTAAGAAATTAGTGGATTACAGTAAAATAACAACGATTATAAAGTGTTTAAAGTAATTTAAATAAGATTAAATAGTGATTGAAGGCTTTCTGCAATTGAAGACAGTAGTTTAACATGAAAAACTTTCATTCAAGTTTATAAACATGCCTTATAATGGAAAGAGAAGGGAGAGGGGTACCTTTCCATTCAATGGAAGCTTTCTGCAATGGAATGGTGGTTTCTAGTGAACATTTTTAAGATTTCCAAATCTAATAACGTTTTTTCCAATATTTGTTGAAAATGGAAGCGTTGTGCAATGCAATGAAGGGTTAGGAAGGCTTTCACATCTAAAATGAGGTTTTTAGCATTAGAATGGAGCTTTTGGCATCTAACAATGGAGGTTTTTGGGTTTCAAAAATGGAGGTTTTTGGGTTTTTCATACGTACGTTTTTTTGGTAGGTGGGAGGAAGAAGAAGAAGAGGGAAAAAGGTGGGTTTTGGGATTTGTTTTCTCCTAAATGTAATCATTTCAAATAGGTGATTTGATAGGGGGAGAGAAAGAGAGAGAGAGAGAGTCAAGGGCATTTTAGTCATATGCACTCTTGATTGGTGATTTAGAAAACAGCCCTCTTGAAATGTCATAGTTAGAAGAAACCCCTTCTATTTGGTCATTTTCCCTTAATTTTAAGATTTTTTTTTTATATCTTTTGAGAGATTTGTTTAGAATACGTGAAATCTCCCCTACTCATCTAAAATCTGTTACACTCCCAAAACTGTTTCAAACTTTTATTTCCTAAAATAAGGAAAGTCAAAGCAAAAATAAAATCAAATAAAAAAAACATTAGCATTATAAAACAGTTACAACAAATCATTCGTGTAATTGGTGTCACACCTTGACCCCAGTATGCAAATATTGTCCAGTTCTGAGTTTTCCACCCTCCTCGGTTTTGTTTTCCGGGAGCAACCAAGCCCAACCAACTCCACAGAGCCCGCCCTTAGAGATGCTAAAAACATGTCTACACAGGGAGAGAGAGGGTTCGCATATATAGCCCAGGAACTTTCTCTCCCTTTCCGATATGAGATCATACAACCCACTCCCTTTTGGACCCAGCATCCTCACTGGCATACCGTACTGTTGGAGGTAGAACTCTATTACTATTTTGTCTCATCCAACCGTATTGTGTAAATATTGTCCAGTTCTAGGTCTTCCACCGTCCCAGGTGTTGGGGGAAAAATAAATTCCTCTTTTACTTTAGACACATGGCATACATGCTAATGCATGGCAAACACACCGACAAGTGGAAAACATGCTAAAGACATGGCATGCACAGGGACACATGGCTTATACACCAAAACATGATATAAGAACTCTAAGCCTATAAAAGGCACCCTCTTGCTCAATGGTAAAAGACACTCTTCTTCCCCCCATAAGCATGTTTATCTCTATTAGTCTTGCTTAGATATTTGTGCTACCAATACCTGACTTGAGCGTCGGAGGGTGCCCCCGAGTCCCCACTCCGGGGCCTTCTAACGTTGTTTCTATGAGCACAGGCACCCATGAATAGGAGCTCTACCAACCTAAGCTGCTGGTTTTGCCAATAACACTCACCCGACGCCCAGATCCGGATTTTGACATCATCAGATTGGCGCCATCGGTGGGACCCGAAGAAATAAATCTAAGCATAACGACGGAGGACGTTTTGGGGGCAAGAGGTGAAACCCGCATGACAAATCAACGTCATGATGGAAAAGGTTTTCGGCAACTCCTCTCTTTCAAACTTGGGATTTCACACAGCAATTCCTTTCCCCCTTGCTCTCATCTTCATTCTCACCAAAGCAAGGATTCAGCAATATTGTTGTCGATTTTACGCTGTGCTGAAAACCTCTCCCAAATCGCTCCCTGTCAAAGACAAGAGCCAGTCGGAATCCTACGACTCGGACGACAGGATTTAAGATTGGATCCATCACCCGCAAAGAGCATAAGGATTTGTTCAAACATATTTGGGGAAACCAGGTTCCATCTTTCCTTTCCTCGATATAGTCTTTATCAATGGTATATATTTGTAATAAAGCAATAACATAAGAGGAGATCAACTCGCCGGAATCCGGCCGGGAGTAGTTTCCATGGCAATTTTCGGCCACCGGTGCCTTTCCGAACAGAGACCGAATCCCAGGCTTCATCGACCGGAGGCACGGCATCCTTAAATGGAATGTCGCGCACCCGAGGTGAATGCTTGTTTGGAAGCCACCCTATTTTTCCGTCATCCAGAAGAAGAAGACAACTTTATAAGTGAAATCACCTTTTAATAATCACGGCACCCCCTTCCATTGATACTTGCACCCATTTTTATAGAACAAAACGTTATTTGCTCACATATGTTAAAACTTAAAAGAATATCTTTGTGGGCCATTTGATTCAAGATGTGCTTTTGATAAAACCACATAACTCTTGGTATACTGCTAAAGCACTCATTGTCTTGTCTTGTCTCCATCCGTTGGGAAGAGACAAGAGCCCATCTTGGCATAAAGTAAAAAAGAAAAGGGATCAATTACTGTTGCATGCTGGACAGTTGAAAAAATGACGAGAAAATGTTGAGTTTTGAAAAAACACGAACAAATGCTACTTTATTAAAAAAATGTCTTTTTAGGACGAAAATACCCCTCAACTTACTTTTATCTTTTTCTTCTTGGTTTTACCTTTTACTCGTTTACTTGCAGGTTTTACTCTGACGCATTTGTGTGAAACGGCCTCATTTTCCGGCGATAGAAGCCTTCTTCTCTGGCGAAACATCATCATTTCTCCGGCAAAACCTACTCTTTTCTCCGGCAATACGTAACATGGTAAGCCTGAAATCTCATTCTCCCTCTCTCTATATTTCTAATTTTTTTTTCAAAACTCCATCTAACATCATCTCTCTCTCTCTCTCTCATTTTTTAGGGTATTGAAAGGTTTTTTTTGCTTGAAATGCACAAAATTGGACCCATCAGCCTTCTGCCTAGTCAAATCTTTCTCAAAAAGGGTTTCGAGATCTCCCCATCTTTTTTTCAATGCAAAAACAGGTACTCGAAGCGAAAACAGGATATTCGAAGCCAAAATTTACTTGGTCGAAGCCAAAAATCACTTGGTCGAAGTCAAAAATCACTTGGTCGAAGTGAAAAATGTGTTTTCTGTAACATTCGCCGTTGTGTTTTTCTCTTCGATTAAATTTTTTTAGGCTTCGAATAACTGGTTTTTTTGCTTCGACTAACATGTTTTTTGCTGCGACTAAAACTTTTGAATTCCAGTAACATTTGGAACTTTTTTGTTGGCTTCGACTATCACGTTTTGGGCTTCGACAAACTTCTTTTTTCGCTTTGACTAACACGTTTTGGCTTCGACTAAATTTTTTTTATCTTCGACTTCTTTTTTTGGCTTCAACTAACTTTTTATTTGCTTCAAGTAACTTTTTTTGCCTTTGAGTAATTTGTTTTTTGGCATCGACTAGTTTTTTGGCTTAAGGAATTTTTTTTTTGCCTTTCAGTATAATTTTTTTTGGCTTCGACTATCATTTTTGGCTTTGAGTAACTTTTTTTTGGCTTCAACTAGTATTTTTTGGGCTTCAACTATTATTTCTGCCTTCAAATAACCTATCGATTTTCTGGCTTTCAGCTATCGATTTTGGATCCGAGTTACATTTTTTTAGCTTCAAGTAACCTATTTTTTGGCCAAACAGTATAAGAGGTGGGTTTCTCCCCAAACCCACATAATCAAAAGCCACAAATACACTGATATTAATTTCCTTTTGTAGAAGCAAAAAGACCTCAGCATGAGAAACCCAATAAAAGAAAGTGCCAAATGTCTAGATGAATGAGAAGATTATAAACCCTAAAAAAATATTACAAACCCTAGACTGAGAGAGGCAAAAATATGTCCAATCAAAAATCAAAGTTATAGGATTACAAAATAGAAAAGGGGAAATACTTACAAAGATAATGAGATTTTGGATATTTGGAGGAGGAAAAAGAAAATGAGAAAGGGGCATCTCTAGAGAACTCCTTCTACCCTCTCAAGACAAATGGGCATATGCCGGCTAAATAACGATGTTTCGCCGGAGAAGAAGGCTTCTATCGCCGGAAAATGAGGCCGTTTCACACAAATGCGTCGGAGTAAAACCTGCAAGTAAAAGAGTAAAAGGTAAAACCAAGAAGAGAAAGATAAAAGTAAGTTGAGGGGTATTTTCGTCCTAAAAAGTCTTTTTTTAATAAAGTAGCATTTGTTCGTGTTTTTTCAAAACTCAACATTTTCTCGTCATTTTTTCAACTGTCCAGCATGCAACAGTAATTGATCCTTGGGTTATTTACTGTTACATGCTGGACATTTGAAAAAATGACGAGAAAATGTTGACTTTTGAAAAAACTATAAGAAATGCTATTTTATTAAAAAATAACTTTTTAGGACGAAAATACCCGTAACCTTACTTTATCTTTCTCTTCTTTATTTTTACACTTTTTTACTTTTACTTTCAAGTTTTACAGTTTCATTTCAAGGTTTTACTCCGACCCTTTTTATGTGAAACGACCCATTTTCCGGTGATAGAAGCCTTCTTCTCCGGCGAAACATCTTTATTTCTCCGGCATATGCTCATCTGTCTTGAGAGGGTAGAAGGAGTTCTCTAGAGACGCCCCTTTCTCATTTTCTTTTTCCTCCTCCAAATATCCAAAATCTCATTATCTTTGTAAGTATTTCCCCTTTTCTAGTTGTTGTAGCCAAAATAGGTGGCTGTAGCCAAAATCAGTTGCCCAAAGAGCTCTCAGGGTAGTGGAAGCCAAAATGGTACTCGCACGGGTTATTCATAGCAAAAAAATAGGTTACTTGAAGCTAAAAAAATGTAACTCGTATCCAAAATCGATAGCTCAAATCCACAAAGTGATAGTCGAAGCCAAAATAAAAAGCAAGGCACTCGAAGCAAAATGTAAGTTATTTGAAGGCAAAAATGATAGTCGAATCCAAAAAATGATAGTCGAAGCAAAAAAAAAATGATAGTCGAAGCCAAAAAAAAATTTACTTAAGCTAAAAAACTAGTCAATGCCAAAAAACAAATTACTCAAAGCCAAAAAAAGTTAGTTGAAGCAAAAAAAAAGTTAGTTGAAGCCAAAAAAAGAATTCGAAGATAAAAAAAATTTAGTCGAAGCCAAAACGTGTTAGTCAAAGCGAAAAAAGAAGTTTGTCAAATCCCAAAACGTGATAGTCGAAGCCAACAAATATTTCTCGAAACTAAAATATATTAGTTAAAGACGAAAAAAGTTCCAAATGTTACTGGAATTCAAAAGTTTTAGTCGCAGCCAAAAACATGTTAGTCGAAACAAAAAAATCAATTATTCGAAGCTAAAAAAATTTAGTCGAAGCGAAAGACACAACGGCGAATGTTACAAGAAACACATTTTTCACTTCGACCAAGTAATTTTTGGCTTCGACCAAGTAAATTTTGGCTTCGAATATCCTGTTTTGGCTTCGAGTACCTGTTTTTGCGTTGAGAAGAAGAGGGAGAGATCTCGAAACCTTTTTTGAGAAAGATTTGACGAGGCAGAAGGCTGATGGGTCCAATTTTGTGCATTTCAAGCAAATAAAACCTTTGAATACCCTAAAAAATGAGAGAGAGAGAGAGAGAGAGAGAGAGAGAGAGAGAGAGAGAGAAGGAGATTATGTTAGATGGAGATTTGAAAAAAAAAATAGAAATATAGAGAGAGAGCGAGAATGAGATTTTCGGCTTACCTTCTTACGTATTGCCGGAGAAAAGAGTAGGTTTCGCCGGAGAAGAAGCACTTCAACTATGTTAAAAACAGGGTAAAAGTAAAACTGTAAAAAGAAGAAGGGAAACATAATAAATGTACCGAGGGGCATTTTGGTCCTAAAATTTTGATTTTTTATAAATCAGCATTTATTCATTTTTTCTCAACAAGTGACATTTTTATGTCAATAATGCAACTCTCCGACACGTAACAGTAAATAACCCAAAAGAAAAAAGGTCATTAACTCTCTGCGAGGAATAGCAAGAGTGGGTATTAAAATACAATATCAACAAGCATTAAAGTATTTTTTGTTGATGCATTGGGAAGAGGCGATGACTCCTTGTTTTGGCAGGGAGTGGGTAAAATATTAGCCAATTTTGCAAAGCATGTCGCATAGCTCTATTCTATTAAGAGCTTGGAAGTACCAGATCTTTTCCAAAATTTCCGTAACTATAAAGTATTAAGGTAGCATTGGATGTGTAAGAGTCCATAATAAAAGGCCCGCTTGAAATTAGCTTAGTTGTTGCCGTTTACATATGCAACGGTCATACATATTTTTATTCAACTATCAGACGGAGGATGAAAGTCCATGGCTATGAAGTATTACACTTGGAGCCCAAAGTTGAATTATTTATTATATTTAATTTCTTTTTCTATACATGGCAAGATTGCTACAAAAGGTGGGTATAGAAAGGCAAAGATTAGCCTAGGGAAGGGAGAATATCCCTCCTGCATGACATATCTTGTCTTTTCCCACTACTTGTGTTGGAATTTGGGAGAAAGATATTTGTACCTTGGGAAGAACTTTCTCTTCATTCTTATCAAATTATCGTAGTTTGAAGATATTTTAAATCTCTGTCCTCTTTTTTCGGCAAATAAAAACTCATCTTGGAGTAAAACATAGTTCATAGCCAGCTATGGCACCACCTTTAAAAAACATCCAATGTCAGACTATGTTCCTAAGAATCCTTTATTACGTGGGAAGGGAAATGATATATCGGCCCCTTCTATTCCCCAGGCCACCCCTTGTAGTGTAAATTAGAACTCCTAAATACACAAGAGAGGGCTGGCCCATAGAAGGAAAGGAGGCAAATATATCACTTTCTTTGGGAGAAAACACCATACTAGTGGGGCGCACCACAAGAAAGGACTCTCTATAACCAACTCTGACTTTGTTTTAAAGCTAGTTTGTTTGATAGAATCCTTGAGTTATTTAAATAGCTTGAAAAATCCGGGCCATTTATTTAATGGGTGCTTATACGGAAATGCTACATACTAACCATCTGCGATTAAAGTCGTGGTAAACAACAGAGTATTTCAAGTCGCCAAGCAAATGATCACTGTTTGAAAAATTAAATAACCGCAAGTGCACGGATCGTGTAAATACGGGTCGAACTCAGGGAAGAGAAATCTAGTTGTCAATCCTATTCTTGTACCGATTAGAATACTAGCTATGATATAATGTTGCCTGGAATGGACTCAGGATTTCCGTGGACTTAGACCTCGGAGCCAACACTATATATAAGCGTATATTCTATTCACTCTAAGAATTAAATTCAACTAAGATCTTTTTTTATTTAAAATCCTAATTTAGGCAAAGTGTACCAAATTTTAATGATCTCTATTAACTACTTATCTAATTTAATTAGAAAACCAATTTCTAAGGGCTTAAAGTAAATTAAAAAATTGCAAAAGTAATTTGGAATAGTGTAAAAACCTTAATTCAATATAAAAGATTACTTAGGGTTAGAATCCACCATGGGTTTGGATTAGATTGATTAATTAAAACAACTCTTGAATTAGGTTGAAATCCAACTAAACAGTCAATAAATAATAAGATCTAAAAGATGTCATTATTTATGAGTATTTAATCGAATTAGCCCTCTAATTTATATTAATTATATAGAATTTAATCTTTGTCAATCAACAATCATCCATACGAAAGGGGAAAGCCAATGGCATGGATGATTGAGATTTGTACAAAAACAAAATCCTACATAATTTGTTATATAAACCACGTGTTTTAATTACTTTTCTTTCTCCTTCCCCATGGCTTCATCTAAACCCTTAGTGAGTTTAGCTACTCATGGAGAAGGTGAAAGAAACACAGAAAATAGAGAGAGAAATTGCCATTAAATAAATTGAAAAGAAAAATAAACAAAAAAAAATACTCTCTTCTTCAATTTAAAATAGATCACTAATACATCAAATTCAAAATGAAAGTAAATAACAAAACAAGAAAGACTTATTCTTTTTCTCCTCCTTTAAACGATGGTTGAATCCGCTTTGGAAGTAGTCTTGAGATCGACTTTTGAACTGTTGCATTGGATGAAAGAATACACCACACCTCCACACACTTCGAACGAGATAAAGAACGATCAAATGATGGACGAAAAATTAAAGGAGAAAGGAAAAATAATGAGCAAAATTCAAGAAGCCAAGAGGGAGAGAAAAGATTAAAAGGGAACAAAATTTGGAAGAGAATTCAAGAGACAAGAGAGCAAAAAGAGAGTGGTCGAGAGAGAGAAAAATATGGAGAGAATCTTCTTAAATATATGAGAGAAGGACAACTCCACGTTTTTTCAACTTCCAAGAAGAATTACCGAATATAGATTAGAGAAAAGAGAATCCAAAGTTGCCCTGACTATTATTGCCATTTTTATTTTGGAAGAAAAAAATTCGTTACCAATAATGACCGAGAGAGAGAAATCAATATGAGCTAGTTTCCTTCAAAGTGATAAACCCAACATGACCTGCTTGCCTTCAAAGTGGGTGAAATTCCAAAAAAAAAACAAAATACTCTCCTCTTTCCCATCGTAAGAAAGAAAAGGTAGGTCCTCAAAATATCATCTACTTTTTATAACCTGAGAGAAAGAGGTTGTTTGGTTCCTTGAGAAAGTGTAAACCTTTCCCATATATTCCTTTCCAATAATATACATGATGTCCAAAATCCAATACCAAAATGACCGAAACTGTGGTATGCAATCCAGAGCAGAATCCGTGTGAAATTCGGCAAAATAGGAATATTAGTCCCTTCTTTAATTATAATGGGCCCCACTTTTCTTGACTGCAAATTTTTCCTCGAAAAATATACATGCACGCCCATTCCAGTAGGTAGGTGATCAAAACTGTTCATTTGAAAACCCATTGTGCAAGTTAAATCATAGACATACGAGCTCATAATATTGCCTACTTTACACTTGAATTTCGTAATAGTAGCCCATATTGCTAATTCAAACAAACCGATACTTGCCAATTTTTAAATCCAAAATATGGAAGCTTTTGCTTTTCTTTTTTGACCATCAAAAGAGAGTGAGGACTTTCCCCTTTTTCAAATGATATAAAAAAGAAGAAATGACCAAGCTACTTTCCAAAATAGACTAGTCGGTGGATATTTCACATGCGTGGGATATTAATCCAAAACGGACATTATTGGTGGACTAAAATAGATGTCCCTTTTAGTTACCTCCATGAACTGATCCAACCGTTCATTTTATGGCCAAAGATGTGAATTAATTATCGCCCATAATCTATTCTCGTAGGTCGATCTAAACCGCACAAATGATGGCTCACAATGGGAATTTGATTGTCCTTTGGATTCTTGTAGGTGATTACTACCCAAAGTGATATTGGCACCACCCTCTTGGATTAGAAATTCAAATTCAAATATACAGGAAAGGGTGGGTCCCACTTGCATCCTAATAGGGAAATAATATATTCGGCCATTTTTCATCCCTACTTTCTATGTATGACCTATGTCACGGCTTGATCCAAATTGTTCAATTGATGGGCTGCAAAATAAGCAATTCGTGCTCCCCCTATTTATTTCCAAAAACTGATCTTAGCCATCCATTTCGAGAAACCATAACTTGAGTTATCCATACCTCCCAAAGTGCTTCCATATGATGATCCGAACACTTCAAATGATGAGCCAACACATGTTACACATATAGCACTCCCACGACTAACTGAATCCTTCGGAAATTATTAAATAATGTTAGTGGTCCCCATTCATTATAACCGAAGTTCCATTTTCCACGAAAATTCGAGAATAATCCTGAAACACCAAAAATAAGCAAAATATCTTAGTAGAACCGCTCTAAACATTAAAAATATGCATGCTTTCTTACTTAAATTTCACACATAAATGTGCTCATCAATCACTATTGAGGTTTCTAAACCATGTGTAAAGTTGTGTTCTCCTCAAAATATCTTGGTTATAGTTTTATTTTATTGAAATTCTATGTTTGCTTTTGAAATGCCATTTGCATGATTAACTTTTGTGTTGAAGTTCTTCCTCTAGGCCAAGCTTAAAAGATTCCGGCAAGGATGGGCTACAAAGTCCTAGGCTGAGATCAAAAGCCCTCTCTGAGGCCAAGCGTCGCCAAAAGACCCCGCCGAGTCACGGCATCAACGGAACCCGTATCCCACCTTATACGGTCGCAGATACCGCAAACGGCATCAACGGAACCCAGATCCCACCTTATACTGTCGGAGATACCGTGGACGGCATCAACGGAACCTGATCCCACCTTATACGGTCGGAGATATCGAGGTACGACATCAACGGAACCCGGATCCTACCTTATACGGTCGGAGATACCGCAGAAGGCATCAACGGAACCGGGATCCCATCTTATACGGTCGGAGATACCGAGGCTCGACATCAACGGAACCCGGATCCCACCTTATACGGTCGGAGATACCGCGAACGGCATCAACGAAACCCAGATCCCACCTTATACAGTCGGAGATACCCCGGATGGCATCAACGGAACCTAGATCCAACCTTATATTGTCGAAGATACCGCATACGACCTCAATAAAACCTGGATCCCACCTTATACGGTCGGAGATACCGAGGCACGACATCAACGGAACCCGGATCCCACCTTATACGGTCGGAGATATCGCGGATAGCATCAATGAAACCCGGATCCCACCTTATACGGTCAGAGATACCGATGCACGACATCAACGGAACCTGGATTCCACCTTATACGGTCGGAGATACTGCAGACGGCATCAATGGAACCCAGATCCCACCTTATACGGTCGGAGATACCGCGGGCGACCTCAATGAAAACCCGGATCCCACCTTATACGGTCGGAGATACCGAGGAAAGACATCAACGGAACCCGGATCCCACCTTATAGGGTCGGAGATACTGTGGACGACATCAACGGAACCCGAATCCCACCTTATACGGTAGGAGATACCGCGGACTGCATCAACGGAACCCGGATCCCACCTTATACGGTCGGAGATACTGCGGACGACTTCAATGAAACCCGGATCCCACCTTATACGGTTGGAGATACCGAGGCACGACATCGATGGAACCCAGATCCCACCTTATACGTTCAGAGATACCGCGGACGACATCAATGAAATCCAAATCTCCACCCTCAGGTCCAAGCCATGCCCTGGTCCAGAAGGGCACAGGAAGTGAAGAGGTGAAATTGGGAATGATCCCCCGAATAACACCCAAAATGATTCCCTTGTAAAAGTTCTGTCCCTACAAAGGACAGGCAGGTCTATCGACTCCGAGTTGATCACTCGAGAGAAAGATGACCGTCATATAAAAGGAATACCCAAACACCGCACCCACAACGGCGTGATAGAGGTATCCTTTCTCTCTTATAACCATCTAGAGATGGGCTCGACGTTCTCCACCCCAAGAAAGGCCAGCGCGCCGTTCCTCAGAAATTGATAATGAAGCATACGGACGAGCATTCATACATAAACTAAAAAGTTTTGTGGCTGGAACTTCACCACCAAATGAACAAGACGAGGAATTTATCTCTGTATTCTCCAAAAGACACCACCCTTCTTGCTCTTAAGTCGAGAAAACAGGATATGCAAGAATTTAATAAGCGTAGAAGCTCAAACTTAACCTCTTAAGGTTAGAAGTCTCAAAGCACAACTACATCTCCAAGATTCTCCAAATAAGCTTCACTTTGCCCATTCTTAAGTAAGCATATGGAAGAAGCTCAGAAGCAAGTATCCAAACTTCATACCCCAAAAAGATCTTGGTCAGAGTTTCCTAAAAGCTCGGACAAGACCGGATAACGACAACAATTCCTCTAAGTGTTGAAGCTTGCCCAAGTTACTTTGGAATATCCAAAAAACTCAGACGCACAAAGACAGGCTCTGCACTTGCGAACTACATATCATCGGACTTCAGTAAGCTCAGCCGAGCATTTGAGAGCCGCCTCATTAAAAGATCGGTACCGGATCTAAAAAGATCTCCAAAGCCTAGAGCTACTTCCTTGACTTAAAAACGGCTCAAGGAAGTGGGGGAGTAATGTTGGGGGAAAAATAAATTCCCCTTTTACTTTAGACACATGGCATACATGCTAATGCATGGCAAGCACACCGACAAGTGGAAAACATGCTAAAGACATGGCATGCACAGGGACACATGGCTTATACACCAAAACATGGTGTAAGAACTCTAAGCCTATAAAAGGCACCCTCTTCCTCAATGGTAAAGGAGACTTTTCTTCCCCCCATAAGCATGTTTATCTCTATTAGTCTTGCTTAGATATCTGTGATACCAATACCTTACTTGAGCGTCGGAGGGTGCCCCCGAGTCCCCACTCCAGGACCCTTCTAACGTTATTTTCTATGAGTGCAGGCACCCATGAATAGGAGCTCTACCAACCTAAGCTGGTGGTTTTACCAATAACACTCACCCGACGCCCAGATCCGAATTTTGACATCATCACCAGGTTTTATTTTCCAGCAGCACTAACCATATCCGACCAACTCCAAGGGGCATGCCCCTTGGAGATGTTGAAAATGCGTTTACAGGGGGAGAGGGATGGTTCACAAATATAGTCGACGAACTTTCTCTCCTTTCCGATGTGGGATCTTACAATTGGCCCCCTTTTGTTTGAACTAAGATGTGTTTCACAAGAAATATAGCAGCCCCCCACATTATTGGATGATCTAAACCATTCAGTTGTTTGGCCCTGCTATAGTTGATTTGTCCGCTAAAAATCATTTTGTTTTATGATCACAAACCTCCTATCACTGGAGGTTTCTAGATTGTGATACATGTTTTAAACCCCTAAAAATCAGAGGGTTATGACCATCCTGATGGTGCCAAAATCCGGGTTTGCGATGGCACTGCAGGTATAGGGCCTCCGTTAGTATCTGTAACCACAAACAAAGGGGTCAGGGAGGTCCGGCGTGGGTCCCGGACAACCACTTCGACACCCAAGTCAGATTCTGGACCACGCATAACTGGGAAGCGATCGAGTTTACCAGAACTAATGCACATGCTATTTCTCTAGGGATAGGATGCTTGGATGGGAGATAGGGAGCAAGGGGAGGGATTGGGCGTCCAACACCTTTTCCCTTCCTGTTTCTTAGAGTCGAATGGTCTTAAGGGGTAGTTAAAGCTGGTTTTTTCATAGTATCCTCTCTGGTTTGTGTATTTATTTCCAAATTCTCCCAGATCGGATCCCCCTTTCTTAGGAGCTTAGTGGCCTATTTATCCTTCTTCCTTGCATGAAAATTCCCTTCGCTGGGTGCCACATGGACGTCTTTAATCATTTTGGAGAGAAAGACTTCTTTTGTCGGATTGGGCTGTACTCTTGGCTTGGCGGCGTGCATGGCTTTGTCGTGTAATCCTATCCATAATCGTGATGATGAATAATCATGCTTAAGATTTTGGTGGCGGGTTTTGCCGTGTCGTAATACTCTTCTTAATCATGATTAGATTCCTTCAGTCTAAGGGTGACACGTGGCGGGATCTAACGGCCTCACTGCATTTATTCCCTATCATAATACCCCCCTACTCCTTTGGTCCATTGAATGGACCGAGGGAGTAAGTTCTTTTACCCGGTCATGGAATATAGTGATGAGGGTAATTATGGGAGTCTTAGAATGCGAAAGGACGCGCTACTTCATTAGGCGGTTCTTTCTCGAGGGGTCACAGTGTAATTATGGGGCACCGGTTGACTATCCAATCGAAAAGGGACACGTGTTGAGAAGGTTATTCCGTTTCGTTATCCAAGGGTCACCTTTATGCTTATAAGAGAGGGTTTTTCGGTCTTCTTTTTTGCGAGTCTTTTTCCTTCTTTCTTTAGTTTTACTATTTTCCTGCCTTTTTCGGAAACATGTCCAAATCTGTTGTTGGTTCTTCTTTGCGGGATAAGAGCGAGGCCCCCCTTACCTCAGAATCTTCTAGCGATCATGACCTAGATTCCGACTCAGATGAAGATCTCATGACCCACCAAAAGAAGGCTAGGAGGGATCCGGGCCCTCCCCCGGGTTTTCCTCCTCTCTGCCTCCCTTCCCCGCATCACGAGGGCAAGTCTCCCGTCCCTTATGTTGCGAAGAGGCAGTCTTTTTTCTCCCATGTTATGGCCAGGAGATGGAATTAATCAACCGCGTCCTGAAGATGGGCGAGGAGATCGAAGGCCTGAAGCTGGAGAATAAGGAGTTGTGGAAGAAAGTCTACCATCTTAACAAGCAGTTCCTCGAGTATGAGGTGGACCCCTTTATGGAGAGCTCATGGGAGGAGAGAGAGGAGGAGGAGGATTCCTCCGAGGAAAATTCCCCAAACAATCGTTCGGACTGATTTTCGGGGGGGGGGAGGGGGGAGGGGGGTGGCTTGGTGGCTAGCACTTCGGGGGCCGCAATTCCTCTCCCTTCTTCTTCTCTTCCTTTTTTTGAAACAAAGACGTTACTTTGAAGGCCCTGTTGGTTATGGGCATCTTCTCTTCTATTCCCCCTTTCTTTTTTCTTTTCTTTTTTGTCGTAGGCCTCCGGGCCATAAGTTGTTATGAATTGTCTTTTTCTTATATTGTACGGCTTCTCTTTTACTGTCCGTGCGCTGGAATGTATGGGGTGGACGTGCTTCTCTGTTTCTTGTTGGTTGAGTTGTTGATTTTCCTTTTATTAAACGGGGTTGAGAGGCAGCTAGTGTGGTCAGATTGTTTCCTTAAAGTCCGAACCCTTTTCCACTTTTCCATGTGGAACTGAGTTAGTAGATACGGCCGGACGGTTTTCTTAAAATCCGAACCCTTTTCAACTTTTCCATCAAGTGGAACTGAGTTGGTGGATACGGCCGGTCGGTTTTCGTAAAATCCGAACCCTTTTCAACTTTTCCATCAAGTGGAACTAGGATGGAGGGTGGATCTTTCGAATGGTGACCTATCCCGTTTTGGCGGGAAAGTCATAGGGGTAACTTGTTTCAAAAGTTTGCAGTAGGAGCATAAGCGTCTTTTCGCAACAAGAAATGGCGCTTCGATTACGATGGTTTCTCAAATCATTACCTCCGCTCCACGTGTAGGTGTCCTATCAAACTAAATGCAAGTTGCAAGTTCGCACGTGCGAAGGTTTTAACTTCAACCCATTTCAAAAACCGCTTTCCACATTTCTTCCTTCTAGGCTAGGGTTTTAGTAAAAAAGGGGGTTTCCTACCTGGTGTTTTTCTCTGCGGCTTTTCCCGGAGCATTTTCGTTGTCGATCAAGATCCAAGCTTTTGGTCTTCCTTAGTCATTTCTCCGGTGAGTACCTTTTGATTTTCATTTCTGTCTTTATCTTCTTTTTCTTTGTCCTCGTGATGTCTGGGGCAAGCGATTCTCAGAATCCTTCCAATGAATCGGTGGTAGTGCTTGAGGACGTCCAACCAAAGAGGAGAAGGTTGGTTAGAGGTCCGGGAGGCCATTCCCAAGATGACCGGATGCCCAAAGAATTAGAGGATAGTTATGGGGTTTCTGGGTCAGATTCTTCGGAGGCCACGTAACCCGCACTCCCTTCTAGGGTTCCGCACTCGTGAGGCATACATCATGAACATAATGGCCAGTAAAACCCTCTGTCCTGAGGGCGTAATGTCGATTGGGAGTATTCTAAAGAAGGGGGGGGAGGAGAGAATCAGGAAGGAGTATCAGATTCCCAATAAATATGGGATCCAGATCCCTTCCTCTGAGGATGGGGTGTGTGAGGGGGTTACAAAGGAGGAGATAGCTTTCTATATAGAGACCTTTAGGGCGGGTATTTGGTTCCCTCTTTTGGGCATTATTGTTGAGACTCTCGAGTTTTACCGAGTGGCGCCCTCCCAATTATCGCCTAATAGCTGGCGTACCCTTTTGGCCTTTTTAGCTAAGGCTCATCTCCAGGGGGTTCAGGTTACTCTTCCCCTGCTTAGATGTTGTGTCGCCCTTAGCTCTCTAGTGAAGGGTGGGGACAATTGGTTGTACTTGACCCAGCGACCTCAAGTAAAAATTACAGTAAACCTGCCTTCCTCCATTAAGAGGTGGAAGGATGAGTTTGTATTTATTAACCACCCCCCCCCCCCCGCCCCGCCCCCGCCCCCGTCGGATGAGGATTGGGGTTTTCCCAGGTCTTGGCGGCGCTCTCACGAGTGGAGAAGGAAATCCTTGCCCGATTCTTTAGACTATAATAAATTTGATCTAGAGAAGCTTGCTACTGGGAAACCCATTGATGTTTCTGAGTTCAAAGAGGAGAGGAACTTGAGGAAACATAACCTGTACAGCACTTTGGGGTGGAGGGCCCACCGGGCTATCGAGGATGTGGGAGAGAGCTCTGCCAATTTTCGTGGTGAGCCCCTCTCCTCGTTAACAGCTTTTTCTAGGTTTTTTCTGAGTTTTGTTTTTGTTCCTGTATTGTTTTTTCTATTTCTTGGCTGCAGGCATGTCTTCTTCCGAGAATCTTGCCAAGGGAAAGGGGGTTATGGCGGAGTTGTTGAAAGGCCCCTCTGGTCGAGCGAAGATCCCCTTGGAATTCATGGCGAAGGCACGGAAAAAGACGATCGTGCCTCTCAGGTCTACGCCCTCGAGCTCCTCTGGTCGCTCGGTAGGGGCAAAAGGTGCGGCAAGACCTTCTCCCGTTGAGGACGTGGGGCCTCCCGCTAAGAAAGTAGCTCTCCTGTGCGCCTCTCAAGGAAAAACTGGTCGGTTGGCTAAGGCCTCGTCAGCATTTTTTACCTATCTTCCTAGCAGGATGGAGGAGTCTAGTATGACCAAGTTGATTTTAGATCAAATGCAGATCCCTGAGCAGAATTTCAAAATGCACGGTGAGGTGTTCAGGCCAAATTGGAGGATCAGCGACGAGGATGGTGTCCTTACAAACCCACGGGTTTGGGTGAGTTGGGCCTAATGACAGCCCTTCCTGGTGATGAGGCCGAACTGGAGAGGTTCCCCCGCAGAGCGCTGGCTGCCCAGTATCTCCATTCCGTGTCCTGTGTAAGTATCCTTCGATCGATTCCCATTCTTTGCTTATAATAACTTGCTGATGGTTCTTCGGGATGTATTCTTGCAGGCTCAAGGTTATGCTAGGAAGATGCTGGAGTACATGCTCGAGGATGAGTCCGAGATGAGTACTTTTGATGAGCGTATTCACAAGTTGGAAGAGGATCGGGGGAAGGTCCAGGCCGAGAATGCGTCGCTCGAGGATATCGTCATGGACCTCAAGGAACAACTTAAATTGCCCGAGCACAAGAGATATGTGGCGGAGAACAATCTGTTGGTCGCCCGGGCAACCCGTGCTGAGGAGTTAGCTCAAGCGCGGGAAGAGTGGAAGGGCTCCTGGGAGTTCTTTATGGCTGCGGCTGAGTTTAGCATAGACATCGAGATAAATGCTTTCATTGAGTGTCGGTGGCGGGTATGAGAGGTCGATCCATCCTTTCCTTTGGAGAAGTTGAGGCATGATTCCAAAGTAATTGTTCCGGAGGATCCTCCTCATGAGGGGGCGACTGCTGTGGAGCCGACCAAAGAGTCGACAAGTGAGGTGGCTCCAGCCGTTCCCACTGGGGTTGTTCCTCCTGTGGTGAATCAATAGCACGGCAGGCGCGGTTTTTACACTTTCTGAGCTCTTCATTAACTTCTTTTTTGTAGGTCTGTAATAACTCACTGAACTACATTTCCCCCTTTTTTTTTATGATATGGGGGGAGGGGGGTAAAGGTACGCTCGTCCTCTCCCCCCTTTTTACTTTATACGACTTGGTGGTGATGGTGATCTGTTTTTTGGTAAAGGTTGTTGTAAGTTTTCCTTTGTTGCGATAGTGCTGACTTCGACTTAATAGGCAGGAATACCTCTAGCACGTCCTCGGGGGATGTTGCTTCAGGGCATCCTGTTTGTGGGAAGGCCATCTTCCTCTCGAGGAATCAGTTCGGATTTGATAGGCTCTGTCTGTCCTTTTGAAAAGGACATGTCTTCTTCTTTTTTGATGGGGAGCGTTCTAGGGTATTTTCTGGGAGATCAAGGTTTGGGTATTTATTTTAAAATTCTCCCAGATCGGATCCCCCTTTAGTAGGAGCTTAGTGGCCTATTTATCCTTCTTCCTTGTATGAAAATCCCCTTCACCTTGGTTGGATGCCACGTGGACGTCTTTAATCATTTTGGAGATAAAGACTTCTTTTGTCGGATTGGACTGTACTCCTGGCTTAGCGCCGTGCATGGCTTTTGTCGTGTAATTCTATCCATAATCATGATGATGAATAATCATGCTTAAGATTTTGGTGGCGGGGAGATGACATGTGGTAAGATCAAGTGGTTATGCCGTGCCGTAATACTCTTCTTAATCATGATTAGATTAATAGATTCCTTCGGTATAAGGGTGACACGTGGCGGGATCTAACGGCCTCACCGCATTTATTCTTTATCACATCCCAACCCTCCATCTGTATTCCCACTTTCGTGCCAGTCATTGTGGATTTGATTTGTGCACACCGTTGGAGGGGATAGAAGGGCCTATCACAGAGTTCAAGTCTTTTAAAACGAGAAGACTTTCCACTCCATGTGGGGCTCACTTTGTCCCAAGTCCTCGTCTTGGCGTTAAAAAACACCAATCTTTACCTTCTAAGATGAGATAATTCTTCTTGTCTTCCCACTCCATTTGGGGCTCACTTCATGCCGAGTCCTGACATTGGAGTTAAAAATCAACCTTTAATTTCTAAGATGCCAAAGTCTTCCCATTCTATGTGGGGCCCACTTCATCTCGAGTCCTTATCTTGGAGTTAAGACTTAAGAAAATCAATCTTTACTTTCTATGATGAGAAAATAGTACAATAAAACCGGATTTAGGACTGTCCTGCGGGCTCTGTTAATCGTCTAGATCCAATTGGCAATTCCATCAGATCATATGGTAGGTCCATAAATGTGTCCAGGGATCGTGTCCAGGGATCCCGGTACTGTGTCTAGATCATGTCCGTTTGAGTTCGGATTTGGATGCTCCATCGGACCGTCTGGGTCCACTGACACCCCTAAAGTCTTCCCACTCCGTCTCCGGCTTACTTCATGCAGAATCTGATATTGGAGTTAAAAAAATCAATCTTTACTATCTAAGATGCCAAAAGTCTTCCCACTCTGTGTGCAGCCCACTTCGTCCCGAATCTTCATCTTCTTGTTAAAAAATCAACCATTACTTCCTAAGATGAGAAAATAGTACAAAAAAAAAGTTCAATAAAATCGGATTTAGGACTGTTCCGCGGGCTTTTGTTAGTTGTCTAGATCTAATCGGCGATAATTTCAGATCATATGATAGGGTCCATAAATGTGTCCATGTATCCTCGTAATGTGTCTAGATGATGTCCAGTTGAGTTCAGATTCGGATGGTCCATCGGACCACGGGTCCATTGACACCCCTAAAATCTTTCCACTCCGTGTGGGGCTCACTTCATGTCGAGTCCTGATCCAAGAAAAGTATTCCCACTCCGGCCCCTTGGTACTGATTCCTGGTGGCGAGAATAAATAAAGGGCAACTTGAATTGCCACTAACATTTTTGTGATAATTGCACTATCTCATCTCATCTTTTATTATCTGAACAGCTGTCTAAACTCAAAAGGTTAATTCTCACAGTTTCCAAAATCCTGTTAGAAACCAATTAAAAAAAGAAGAGAAAAGATCAAGGGAAATGATATCAGCACAGCCATGCTTTGATACTATGCACTAACTCATCTTGTCCTATAAGCTTTAACCATATGTAACAATTCCCAAAAAGCCGTCGGCAGCCTTGGACAGCTGATTAATGCATATAGGACAAGTTGATGTCGTGCCTTCATCAAAGCATCATTGTGCCTATATCATTTGCCAAGCTTTATTTATGCAAATATTAAAAGGCTACTGTTGGATCTCCTTATTTTAACAATGAGACAAGGTGAGTTTTAGTGCTGATACGAAGAGTGCGAGTGTAACCGAGAGTGTAACCTAACAAATCCCCACATGCCACATGGCATAGGATTGTAGCTTTGCCATTTTCATAGTTAAAAAAGCCAAATATCAAAGGAAAGATTGCTAATGTGGTGAGAGGCTATCTGTGCGGTTCCACATTTGGTCCCCAAATTGGTTATCAACAAACTCTCTCATCAATTATTGATGTGCACTTTTAATATACATTTTTACCCTTTTCCCAGCATTATTTTTACAGCAGACCTATGAAGCTTATCCGGTAATATATGTTCTTCATTTGCCCTTTTAGTAATGAGAAGATAAGAAGAAGGAATTTAAGATAATTTGGCCTTCTCTCCCAGCCTCTCATTTCATTTTCTCCATCTCTACTAAACCAGAACAATCAGGTATGTTCTTTGAGTTTTTATTTCTCTATACAACATTGATGTTTAACTAATTTATCTTTTTTCATGTAATTGAGTTTAATTTCTTGAGTGTAATCTACTGGAATGATTGATTTAATCTGTGCTTAAAAAATGGTTGTATGTCTATCCTTCACTGATGGAATATGGGCTATTTTACAGTGTTTTATGTTTCCTCACAATTATCAATAAATATCACTTTTACTTCTAAAAATTCTTCATAACTTTTCCCAATTCTAATTTCTTCAAGATTAGGGGATTCTTATTGTATATTTGACTGTTGTTCTAAGTTCTAACCCGCGCAAAGCAGGCTGGTTTTTTCCTATATATTGAGGTTGAATTTAGTCTTTGTATTGAGTACAGAAAAAAATGACAAATATAGAATTAGTGCTTTTGTTTGGATTCATTTGAGGTGGATTATTGAAAACAATTACTTTTAAATAGATAAATCACTTTAGCGATCAAGCCCACCAGCTGTTTGAGGAAAGAATAACTAACCATATGGTGAGTGATCCTCCAGCAAGTGCTGAAGTTTTCCCCGCCCTTCCTGTTCGACCAAACCTCACTGTTCCCCCGCCTCTAGGTTTCAGTGGGAACCTTGGCCCTCCAAACCAAACTCCCAATTTCTCATTTGCCTCTACAGTAACCAGGCAGATTCACCTTCTAATGATTATCCTTGGAGTGAAGAAACAGACGAAAACCTCAAATGAGTAACCTTTAATATACTTTAATGCTGAAGACTTGTAGAAAGGATCAGCCCCCTTTCTGGCTCTCCCTAATAGCTAAGTGTTCCTATGGCAGAGCTCTCTCAAAAGCAGATTCATTCTTCAGGAAGATCTAGTGATCATAGTGATGTATCAAAGACACCTCCTTATTCTCCTAGGAAACTGTTACGTGCCTAGATGGGTCCCGCAACAGTAGTAAATTAGTTGGATTTATTGGATTGCTTGTACGGTAGATTTGGCAAGTAGGGTGGGTTAAGTAACTAGAATTAATTTGGATACTAGCCAAGATAGATTAGTCTTTATTTAGTTATTTCCATTGTTATCATAAGATCTTTCTATGTTTATCCCTTGAGTGTTTTATTTAAACACTCATTTGCTTTTCTATAATTTAATGAAGAAATTATCTTAGAATTGTGTTTTTTTGCACAATGGAGAACTGATCCTTCCCTTGAAGTGGATAAAGAGGCTGATCTTCCATCTAAGAAGATCAATCACGTTACAAATCATTCGGGTTCGTAACATTTGGTATCAGAGCGGCATGATCCGTCATCATGTCGAAGAAAATCGAAGAAATGATGGATCGATGGGATGAAGATATAAGAGAGATGAAAAGGCATCTAGCTTATATAAATGCCAATTTCAACAAGTTGGCATTATTACTTGTTGTTGTGAAGATAGAAGAGCCCCAATGTTTGAAGAAGTTGAATGAAGAGTTCAACGGGAGCAACGTTGAGAAGGCTTTTCTAACGAAAAAGAAAAGAAGAAACATGAAAAGGGGAGAAAAGAAGAAGAACGAAAAAAATTAGATAGAAAAAGGCGAAAAAGCCATAAAAGAAAGGGCGTTGCCTAAGAGTCCATCGTTCCTCTCAAGCTGTCTAACGCTATCGAAAAGATTAACATCTGTAGCCATCCGTACGTCAATATCCAAATCATTCTAAAAAAGCACACCGAAGGAGTTTTGATGTACAATATGATAAGATCAGTTTCAAAATGGAGCTACCTCAACCATTGATGACGACATACGAAATGGTGACCAATGGCAATACGAAGAGAAGAAGAAAGAGCGAGAAAAAAATAAGAGAAGAGATAAGATTTTTGGAAAGTCCTGCGCAAAATGTCATTTTTCACCTACTGCCAAATGTATAATCTCCAACCTTGAGGACAAGGTTGATTTCAAGGAGGGTGGAATGTTACGTGCCTAGATGGGTCCCGCAATAGTAGAATAAATTAGTTGGATTTAGGATATGTCGGATCTTTGAAGATTTGTTTATTGGATTGTTTGTACGGTAGATTTGGCAAGTAGGGTGGATTAAGTAACTAGAATTAATTTGGATACTAGCCAAGATTAGATTAGTCTTTATTTAGTTATTTCTATTGCTATCATAAGAATTTTCGAGATCTTTCTATGTTTATCCCTTGAGTGTTTTATTTAAACACTCATTTGCTTTTCTATAATTTAATGAAGAAATTATCTTAGAATTGTGTCTTTTTGCACAATGGAGGACTGATCCTTCCCTCGAAGTGGATCAAGAGGCTGATCTTCCATCTAAGAAAATCAATCACGTTACGAACCATTCGGGTTCGTAACAGAAACGACAATGATTTTATGGCAGTTTTGCTTCAGACAATGTGAAGATCCATGTCTATCTTCTTCAACTTCTATGATGGATGCCCGACTTAGCTCCAGGAGTAGATTCCCCAATTGCCCCTGTTTGGATCAACCTCCATGGCCGTCCTCTCCTTTGCTATAATAAAGATTTTTTATTTCAGTGGGGATTACCATCAGGCGGGTCTTGAAGATTGATGGGCCAACTTTTCATGGAACCACCGATGCAGCCAGGCTATGTGTGGAAATAAATGTAAATACTGTCCTCCTTGAGAGAATTTGGATTGCCGCTGTGATCTTTTCTCTTGTTTCAGAAGCTGGGATTGGACCGGCTTTCCTTTCTTAACCAGGCTCAAGGGAAGTTAGGAGTGGTTCTCAACATATGAGGGAAGATGGCAGAAAATTTCTATCAAAAATTCCCAAATTACTGCTTGGGATGTTCAAAATTTGTCCACAAGCTAGAATTTTGTAAGAATTAGTCTCCCCCCGAGGTTTAAGCTTCAAGGAACTCTCCAACCTCCCCCAGCTTAAACAAGGCAAGAAAACCCCCCTTTCCCCCAAGATCTAGTATAACTTTGGGAACAAGTAGGAAAAAAGAATGGCAACATTGCAAGGACCTTGGCAAACCAATGCCAATTGCGCAATATCAACCAGTACCAAACGCAGGGAAATGTAAAGCTATTATAATTGGAGGCTCGCGGAGTGATCATGGCTCTGGCACAGACCTAGAAGATGCAGTAGACGAAATGGAAGCATATGCTGACCGTCTTATCTTCATGGCCAATCGCAGTAAAGAACCACTCATGCTAGATCCTGAGGACCACACCACAAGCTCCAAATCAATTTCTTAGAAAGATGTGCACTCATCCCAATCATCTAAACCCCCCTCCCCCAGGAAGTTCGACCAGTGCCTCCCCCATCCTAGCCTCAGCAGAAGGCTCTGAAGACTCTCAATCCCCTACACTACCCCAAACTTCCCAACCCAGTAAAAAATTCAGATCCAGTTTCCCAAGCATCAACAATGGCTATGTCCCACCAAGCAGCAACATTTGCCAACCCCTCATCCCCAGCACAACCCAGAACCTTACCAAAAAGGCCTCAACCACCCCCATATACCCCCATCTCAGTATTATCTGTATTCCCGGCCCAACCCAGTAGCTCAGGGGAAGGATTCTCCTCTCTCTGCACACCCATTTCTCTCCCCCAAGAACCTCCTTGCCAAAATACCAACCAGCCAAGTTTGACTTTCCAAAGGAATGGCAAAGGGCCTAGGAAAGAATCTAACAGAAGGATTCTCCTCTCTCTGCACACCCATTTCTCTAATAGTGGGCTAGAGATCTTTTGGATTAGGCCATGAATTGTCTCAAGCCCCAAGGCCTCTGCCCCAGGCCTTGGTGGGCCTTAGCTCCTTGAATCCTTTTGATTAGCCTTGGGTCAATTAATCCTAATTACAGTCTAATTAGCCAATTGTATCCTAGATTTAATTGATTACTCAAAGTTGGGCGAGGGATTACCCTTGTAGCGTGTTTGATGCAATCATTGGGGAGCGACAATGTTCTCTTAGGCGGTCCGAGCTTTCCAACAGTCAAATCTTCTTAGAAAGTTACTGAAGTGGACCCAAGCTACACCGATGTGGGACCATCTGTGGAGATTGGTATACCTTGACCTCTTACTTCAGGAGGGCAAAAGAGAGTTTTAGCTCAAGGGATGCTCCTCCTTTAAGGATGTTTCTCTTCTGAGGGGTTTCTCTTAAAAGAAGCTCCTCCCCCTTTTCGAGGGGATTAAATGAATTTATAGGCTCATGGAATGGCATAAACTTTCATTTTGATCGATGTGGGACTATCTAACCTCGGTAAAATTTGGTCAATGGAAAATCTCGCACGAGGGGCTGTCTGGCTGCTCGTACGTGCACCCGTCCACGTGTCAGGGTTGCTTTGGTTGTTTTGAAAATTGGTATGAACTTTGGGGCTCGGGCTTTATGAGGGAGTTATTTGGTCCTCAAAATGGAGTGTGGTTTCATCATCAGCAAGGTCCATGGACATGGGTTTTGGAGTGATACTTGGGTCCAAATTTGGTTACCATTCCATGGGTCTATAAAGGGATTTCATCTTTCTGAAAACACGTGTTCATCATTGCGTTTGCCGCCTGCTAGCTATCATCAGCTAGGCGGAGCAAAATGGGTGTCGATATGAAGGTTGCCGGTGCATGAAAACTTCGCACTTCATTAATGGGTTTAGGCATGGGCATTACATAATAGCTCTCACCTTCTCATCTACATGGGTACGCATACAGCCTACCAAATTGCAAGAAGCATCTTTCTTAGGTGGCCAACATGCTCTTCTTTGCTAGAATTGTATATCAATATAATTTCAAAATAAGCCACATTGAATTGACCAAGAAAAGGTTTTCTTGAGAACATGGTTCATTAGCCTCATGATGGTGCTTGGTGCATTTGAGAACCCACCACGACATTACTAGCCACTCATATAGACACTCCTTGATCGTAAAGGCATTCTTCCATTCATCACTTGTTCTTATCCTAATTTGGTGATACCCGCTTCTTAAATCTAATTTGGAAAACACTATTGACCCTTCTGTCATATCCAACATATCATCCAGTCATGATATAGGAAATCTATACTTCACACAGTAATTTTATTGGTAGCCCTAGTTATACCCACTTCTTAAACCTAATTTGGAAAACATTGTCGACCTTTCCACCATATCCAACATATCATCCAGTCATGATATAAGAAATATATACTTCACACACGAATTTTATTGATGGCCCTACTGTCAATCATGGTTTAAAATTTCGACCGAAATCCGAAATTTCGGGTTTCTGTTGAAAACGAAATCGGTTTTGTATAAACCCGAAACCGTATAATATTTCAACCGAAAATTTGATTTTTCCTGAAATTTCGGTCCAAAATTTAAGGAAAATCCCCAAAAAATCTGGATTTTATCTAATATTTAACATTATCCCGAAATTTTGTACAAGAAAAAATATCACTTTATTTGATTTCGTTAGATTTCGTCCGAAATTTGAAACGCATTCTGAAACCGAAATTTGAAACCATTCTGTCAATACATGTGCTCTAATTTCCATCTTACCTATTGTCAACAATGTTGGCATGACACACCGGCTCATACATTACCTATCTAATCCCATATGGACCAATTCTTCTATTTAACCTTGTAATATTTTACTGTTCTTTGGGCTGATATGATAATGTGAAGGATAAGGCAGACTAGCTACTGGTATAAGTTCAATATGGTGTTGAATGTACCCTGTAGAGAAATCCATTTGGGGGTTCATTAGGAATAATTTCGTTAAACTCTTGCATCAATGAATTTAACTTTTCTTGAATACCAATAGGCCTCACATCATTGCCCTTCACTATCAAGGCAATCTCTCATGTTTCTGTTGACTCTTCCACAAAATCTCTCATAGTTTGGAGGGACCGCGCGACCACTAGGGAAGTTTTGGGTCTATCCTCCCTTCTCATAGAAGAAAATGTTAATTTTTCCCCATCTTTGAAAATGAGAAACATTATCTTTGCACTTATGAGTAGTCAACATCATATTGCCGAGGCTGACCAAGTAATATGTCGTAGTCTTCCATACTAGGCTGCCATACTGACCACATCACATACAACCTCATCTTTATAGAATTTTAGAGTAGAAAATGAAGAAAATGAAATTTTACAACTTTCAACTAACTTGGTTCGTCGACCTTTTTAATCCAGCACATTTTGCATGGAGAGGGTGTTTTTTGTCTTCAGCTATAGTTTATCCACCATGGCTCTAGATATAATATTCTCGTTGTTGCCCAAGTCAATAATCAAATCATAGAATCTCTTATTGATTGTACACTTCTATTAGAATATGTGTGAAATCCCGGTGTGGCAACCAAGAGGAGGGTGAATTGGTTGTATTTATAAATTTTTGGCCTTTCAACTTAAAAATAAAAATTTAAAAAAAAAAATTTTGGCCTTTCAAAAGCTTTCACAAGTTCACCCTAGTTTTAGTCTTTTGATTAGTGGTGTTAGTAGATTAATTAGCAAGTGTAGATTTTCAATGCAAAGACAAGTGCTAGGTAGTGGACAAGCAAAAATAGTGTCACATACAAAATAAAAGAAAGAGAGAGAGAGAGATATGTTCCACACCACAAGAAGAGACGACACAATCGATTTATTATGGTTCGGTCCTCCACCGAGCGACCTACTCCACGCCCTAAGTTGGTTCCCCTTGGGATTTCTCCACTAATGTTGAATCCCCACTAAAGCCAGATTCCAAGCCTTTTCAATCTCTCTAACGAGGGATGAAACCCTCTTTACACAGCCGGATCCCGGATTCACCTTTCTAAACGGGCCGAATCGTAGACCCTTTCACAAATCTTGAAGACAAACAATGAAGAACACTCTTGGGCTCTTTGAAGCCTTGATATAAACTTGAAAGCTCACAATTTCTCCAAAAAACAAAGGTACAATGAAGCCTAGTGGAGATCTTCTTCAAAAGGATGTGCAAATACAAGGTTTTTTGAAGAATAGGATAGATATGAAAGTTTTAGCTCAAAAAGGATTTTCAATCTTTCCAAAAGTTTTTTTTTTTTAAAAAAAAAATCCATGAGAAAACCTCACATATATAGCCCACAATCATTCATGACCATTTGGGCGTGATTTGGGAAGAAACCAATGTAAAATGGTCAAAAAATCAACTAGTTGTTATGCCCCCACCGACTAATTTTTTGCGTAGGGCCAGTAGCCTACTGAGGGCCGGTTGCCCGTGATTAGGCTGCTGGATTAAAAAAAAAAACTTAACAGGGTCGGTAGCCCGCGCCTGCAAAAAACTGTTTTGTGGTATCGGTTTGTAAAATTTGTATCTCTCTTGTTTCTTATCGGATGTCGACGTTCTTATACTCTATGGATATCAGAAGAACAAGAGGAACTTGTTAAAAATATTTTTAAAAATATTGAAAATATATTAGACTATTTAAAGTGAAAATAAGGTCTGTTCTCCACCATGCAAGTGCCGATTTGATGTCTTTCACTTTTCAACTTAACTTAGCACTCGAGATTTGGGTCCTTGGGCTATGGCATTTTGTTTTAACAATGGTTAGGACATTTGAAGATGATTTTCCATGAAATACAAATAGGTCTCAAGGGTGGTTTTGAAAAAAGGTTTGAAAACACTTTGATATACAAAACACTTGAAAGAGATCTTCAATACAATCTAGAAAATGAAAATACTTGGGAACCTTGATTGCATTGGCTTCAAAGATCTTCCTTGGGGTCTTGCGTGGTTTTCAAAGATTTTCCATGAAATACAAATAGGTCTCAAGGGTGGTTTTGAGAAAAGGTTTGAAAATAGTTTAATGTGCAAAACCACTTGAAAAAGATCTTCAATACAATCTAGAAAATGAAAATACTTGGGAACCTTGATTGCATTGGCTTCAAAGATCTTCCTTGGGGTCCTGGGCTTGTAGGTGAACACTTGAGATAGCTTTGGTCCACGTGACTTCTCTTCTTGAATGATCTTCACTTTAAATGCTTGAGAGGGTCACCAACACTTGTTCAACTCCGAGATCCTCTTGGCATTGCTCAAGGCATGCTTGTGGGATCTTCAACTTGAGTTCTTGACTTGAACATCTTCCAAGGATGATGTCTCCATGTGTGTGCAAGCTCACTTGGTTCATCTGTGTATGTTTATCCTCAAGCAATGTGTAGTGTTTTATTGTGCTAAGTTAGATTGAACAGTCAAAACACTGTCTAAAGAACAACACTACAAGGCAACTCATTAGTCCATAAAGAGTAATCAATTTGGGTTTGCTAGCATCAAAACAACAAGAAAAGGTGATTAGGTGAACCCATGGAAACCCTTGGGCTAATAATGTGAATTAGGTGAATACATTAATCTCCTTATGAGAAGGGACAACCCTTGGTCTTCAAAGTTCAACACTTCTTCACTGTCTTCTTGGGAGACTTCTTATTCCTTCCCTTCAATTTTGACGTTTTCATTGACTGCTTCTTCTAAACTAGTTGCCAAGCTAGCCACCTGACGCTGGAGACATTGAATGAATCTGTGTCTGGACTGCCCGCATTAATAACACTTGAGCGAATGGAGTGGAGAATATGGGTTCTTGTTACCATCTATAGTACTGACCATTTTAGCTTATAAACTTCCCGAAGCTCGACTTATGTATAGGAGAGGTCGGGATCACCCTCAAACAGGACCCTTCCCTCAACTTTGAATCATTTCCCATGACGATTCAATAGTAGTCGATCGTCCTATTGCTGAGCTCCTCACTAGAAGTCCATCTAGTTGCACTTCTATTTTAGGTTCTAACTTGACAGCCTCGCTAAGGGTCCAAACAAGGTGTGTCTAGATTCTATCATAGATGGCCATGTGCAATCGATCTGCGTACTATGGTTCTATCTCTATCAAATCATTACATAGAGATAAGAAATAAAACTATTCTATGCTTTACAAAGAGACATTCTTGATGACAATTCTAGTACTGTTGGAATAACACCTGATCATAATCTATTGGCAGGAATTGCGCTTGTAACAATCGCTTCATTCATTGCCATGTTTGAATTGGTTACTTCATTCGTCGTGTCTGTGAAAGTTGTACTTGTTCACACTAAGCCAAAGCCCTACCTTTAAGCTTGTATGTAGACCTGGCAAAAAGTGAGCCAGACCTGCGGGTCCACCCGGCCCGCCTGTAAATTTGAAAGTAACCTGCGGGTCCACCCGGCCCTTCAAACTTGGCCATGCCAGGTGGACCCGCAGGTGCCCGTCAAAAAGCAGATTTTTTGTAACTGTATAACTTTTTTACAAGGTACGTAGCTGTTCTGTCACATAGGCCTAACGCGCCGAGCTATACTCGCTGGTAAGATCAACAGACTAGGCAGCTGGTAGCTGTTCCATCACCATTTAGCATTTTCGTATTCTTTACAGAAACCGAGAAATGCTTGAAATAATGAAAGAAAAAACAACACATATTTTCTTAACATTCTTTTCCTCTCTCTTTCTGTCTCTCAAGTGAGAAGTTTTCTTCACATTCAAACCTCCAAGTGAGATGTCTCTCTCTTATGGAATGCACAACTCCCATTGTTCCTTCACACATACTCCCCAAGGTGCTTATGCTTTTTATCATCAATAATAATAATAATAACAATCAGATTGTCCTCTTTTTTTATCCATCCATCATCTTATCTTCACCAAAATCTTTACATATTTTCTTGTTTTTTCATGTGTTTAATGGAATTTAACATTTCATCCCAAAATTGCTCTCTTTTCTATTATTTCTACCTCTGTCTATGATACTAAACATGGTTGTCCGCTTGAAAGAGAGAGAGAGAGTGAGAAAACAGAGAAAGAAAGAAAGAAGTTGAAATGCTTGAAATGGAAAAAACAACAAAAAATCTTTTAAAAAAAGGGTGACTCGCGGGTCCACCCGGCCCGTGCGGGTGTGCGGGTGGGGTCCGGGTCCACCAATTAGTGACCCGTAAAATTCCGGGTCATTTTTTACCCGGCCCGTATGACCCGGACCCGTACAGGTCGGGTGAAACCTGGCCCGGCCCACCTGTTTGCCAGGTCTACTTGTATGCCATTAACTTCACCCCTTTATCTTCATGAACCTACATATAAACCAAAGATATATCTAGCACCATAAACCAATCGAGGAAGTCCTTGATTGAAGCTGATAATTGAAGTCTAGAAGATCATTTTGAGTTGGTAATTTCAATCATATCCAGCTCTTCCTTTCCCCCATGCTGGAGGATCATCTCATCAACCTCTTCATTGTTGGATTCACATTCACTAGGTGTTGGTCGAAGATTTAATGTGTAGTGAATCACAAACACGTTGACCTCCAGCCCCTTCGCTGATCATATATGGTTTGTTGTCAAGGATCTGATTGAACTCTATGGCGTTCGTCAATCCAGAAATCGCCGCTTGCATCTCCTACATCTAGATGATTGTTCCTCTAAAAAGCCTCGAATGTTGCCACTATCATATCATCATTCCTAGGAGCACCATTTGACGAATCATTTTAGCCCATTCCGTAGTTATCATCAATTGAGTATATCGGAATCTCTTGTCTAGTACCTCCTGACACATGGATGAAATCGTAGAAAAGAGAGATGAGAAGTATCTTCGAGTAAATCCTTAAATCCACTAGGAGAACCAGAGAATAAACTTCTCCAAAATTAAAATTCCATAGATAATATTCAAAAGTCCCTTACAATATGTTCATCATATCATAAATGGGCCCAAAGACTCCAAACCAAACTCTCTTTCCCATAAGTCATACTTATTAAAAATATCAAATTGTCTAAAATTGTAAAATACGAAACTTATTAAAACTTTGTTACCCTTAATTAAGAGACTTCTAATCTAGTGTAACTCTCAATAAATGAGCATGGTAAAAAATTTCTTTAAATAGTAAATTTTGACATCAAACATTTAAAAAAAAAAAATATGCATATCTATTCATAATAGCACATATACAGTGATTTGGGACCAGTAATCCCATCCCATTACATAAGAAAGAAAACCAAACCAAAAAAAAATTCCCAAAAAAAAATTCCCAAAAAAACCCCCTTGATATTGTGCCCCAACCTTACAGTCCAAAATTGGAAACAAGGAAAGAAGATGTCCCGATACATCAAACTAAAATTTGACCCCCTTAATGGTCTCTTTTTGAGATGCGTCCAAATGGCCAATGAATTTTAGTTGATTGCCTTTCCTATATGTCTTGTCATCCTTCTTCCGACAATGGGCATTAATGGCGATTCCGATAACTATAGCCAACTATAGCCAACCATAGCCAATGTTATTTTCGGTTTTAACTATAGTCAACCATAGCCAATG
The DNA here is from genome assembly GCF_043159265.1 of Tasmannia lanceolata. NCBI lineage: Eukaryota > Viridiplantae > Streptophyta > Magnoliopsida > Canellales > Winteraceae > Tasmannia > Tasmannia lanceolata. Next base: position 24,806,469 of record NW_027518684.1, on the reverse strand, counting down.
TTTTCTTTTTTTTGATTGATCAACCATAGCCAATGTTATAAATAATTTACTCGAGTTATCTGTTTTCTTTTTGTCTTACTAAATTGAGTGCATAACTTCTCTTCCCAGTCAAGAAATGTAAGTACTTTACATAAAGTTTGTGCCTTTTATTCAATCACAGTAAACTATGATCTGACTTGGATTGAAATCATCATTAACCCTTGAAATACATTAACTAATAGAAATATTCATGTCTTCCTAATGCTCTTCTTTAATGAGTAGGGATTTTTATTGTATATTTTTTATTATTTTTTTTCCGAGCATACGAGTGTGGTTTGCCCATAAATGAAGATTGAATTAGTCATTTCTAATGAATAAAATATCATAATATAAAATCATTAGCGTTTTTATTTGGATTCTTTTGAGGTGGATTATAAATTATGTCTATTCATGAGATTGAGTGCTTGGTTTAATTTGGTCCTCATCCTTTTTAAATTTTGCAGCAGATATGAATCCCATTGGGGCAGCGATTTCACCGGTATTGGAAATTGTGAAGTTGTTAGGTGATCCTATTGTTCGACGCATTAGTTACATAAAAAATCAAGAAAAGAATTTTAAAAATCTCAATGAAAAATCAAGCGATCTATATAGCAGAATGGAAGACATAAAGGAGGGGATAAGTAGGCATGGAAATAAAATGAATGCTACAAGTGAATGTGAAAACTGGCTTAAAAATGTGGAGAGGCTTCAAGATCAACTGAATGAGATAGAGAAAGAATACAGCAAGTATAAAAATTATTTGATGGGATGGTGTCCAGATGTGTCCTTGCATTTGAAGCTAGGAAAACGTGTTGTGGAGTCAACCGATTTGATTATAAATCTTTTGGAGAAATCCAAGACTTGGGTCAGTGGGGTTGTGGTTGATTCACCGACAAGGATAGTTGAAGTCATACCTGCACCAACAATAGAAGGTACCACATCGACTGAATGCACTCTACAAAAAATATTTGTCTGCATTAAGGATGTAAGAAATCGGAAGATTGGAATTTGGGGAATGGGTGGAGTAGGAAAGACGACGGTGATCAAAATTCTGAACAAGTCACCAGAATTAACCCAGATGTTTGAAATTGTCATTTGGGTACCCGTCTCAAAAGATTGGAGCATGCGAAAGGTGCAGAATGAAATTGCAAAACGATTGTTATTGAAACTAGAAAGTGATGAATCAAATGAGAGCCTTGCAAGAAGAATATCTTGGGTATTAGAAAGAAGGAATTTCATTCTACTTTTGGATGACATGTGGGAGAAAATAGAGTTGGACGATGTTGGAATCCCTAGCAAAAACAAAGGGAACTGTTCCAAAGTAGTGCTGACGACTAGACGCTTGCAAGTTTGTAATTTGATGGATGCTGATGACGAGATCAAGGTGGAGATCTTATCTGATGAGGAAGCACGGAAACTGTTCCATGAAAAAGTGGGTGACATTGTAAATTCTCCAAGCATACAATCCATAGCCAAACTTGTGGTTAAGGAGTGCAATGGTTTGCCTCTTGCAATCATCGTAGTGAGGGAGTGCAATGGTTTGCCACTTGCAATCATCGTAGTGGGAGGGAGCTTGAGGAAGGAAGATAATGTCCATGTGTGGAAGAATGCACTGAATGAGTTAAGATCGCCAGCTACATCTGAGATAGAAGATATGGAAGAACAAGTGTTTAAGCGCTTGAAATTCAGTTTCGACAGGTTAAAGAATGAAAATACAAAGAATTGTTTTTTGTATGCCGCGTTGTATCCAGAAGATTATAACATACCGATCGATGAAATAATTGAGTATTGGAGGGGGGAAGGTTTTATTGATGGTGCAGGCGCAAATGATAAGGGGCATGCTATACTAAAGAATCTCATAGATGCATCTCTCTTGGAATGTGCAGGGACAAGTCACGTCAAGATGCATGATGTTATGCGAGATATGGCATTGCGAATCACTTCTTCAACTGGAGAAGAGTGTAGATTCTTAGTAAGAGCTGGTCTTGGGATTAGTGAACCACCAAAGGAGGAGGAATGGGAAAACGTGGAGAGGATCTCCTTGATGCATACTAAATTTTCTTTCCAAAGTCTGCCTCAGTCACCATATTGCCCCAAGCTCTTGACATTGTTGCTTCAATGGAACAAAATATCGACAACAACTCCTGCATCATTAATCGTTTATCTCAGGGGAAGCCTTCAATTTTTATTGGCAACAATTCCTGCATCATTCTTTTATCACATGGGAAGCCTTCGAGTTTTGGACCTATGTGGGTCTGACATAGAGTCGTTACCAGCATCCATTTGCAATTTGGTCAGCCTTTAACATCTGGACCTAAGTGGCACCGGCATAGACTCATACCAGCATCCATTTGCATTTTGATCCGCTTTCGTGCACTATTTCTAAATAGTTGTGAGAATTTGAAAATGCTCACATCTCAAGTTGGAGCTCTAAAGGAACTTGAGGTGCTTGCTCTTGAACATGGGACTAAGATTGATTTTTTACCTATTGAGATTGGGGAGCTAACCAAACTTAGGCTTCTGCATGTGTCATTTTGTCATGAACTCAAAGTTGAGGCACAGTGGAGGATGATAAAGTTGGTTCCTGACGGAGTAATATCGAGGCTCTCTCTATTGGAAGACTTGTGTATCAAGGCATATCCAGGTGATGGGAGGTGCCCCAACCTTGCAAATGGTCTGTCACAGGAGATATGCAGCTTGAGGAAACTAACTCATCTCGGATTTTGCTTCGCAAAAGAGGGGTCCCTTGAACAATTTGTCCAAGGTAGCCAATTGTGGAAAGAGAAACGCCTTACAGCATTTCAAATTGTTGTTGGTACTGAGAATAAGTCTAATTACTATGCCAAACTTTCCCTTCAAGCAAGTCGAATTTTGACACTTGGTGAAGGCACCGCCCATGCGAATGCGATCGTGGAAGTACGAAGTCGCGCAGATGCTTTAATTTTAACTGGTCATGGTGGAGTTAGACACCTCTTGGAATTCGGCGTGGAAAACTTGAATAAGTTGATAGACATTATCATCTCAAAATGTCAAGAAATGGAGACAATAGTGGATTGGAACGGGCTACAAGAAGAGACTACTAGTGCCACTGCTGCTTTACCCAAGTTGGAAAAGCTAGATCTTATTCATCTACCAAATTTGCGGAGCCTTTGGGAGGGGTTGGTGCCGCCTGGCACCCTCGCTAGCCTTAGGAAATTAAAATTGTCCAATTGCCCTAAGTTGAGGAAGCTTTTCTCTTGGCGTGGTATTAATCTTCAACAACTCCCAAACTTAGAAGAGTTGTATGTTGATGGATGTGGTGAATTGGAAGAGATAGTCGTAAATGAAGAACTCCCAAACTTAAAAGAGTTGTATGTTGATGGATGTGGTGAATTGGAAGAGATAGTTGTAAATGAAGACAAGGTCGACCAACTCCAACATGATGATGATGATGAGGAGGAGGAGGATAATGCTCTACCATTACTGCTCCCTAAGTTGAGTTTGTTAGATCTTAGACACCTACCTCAATTGGGTAGTATTTGCAAAGGGGTCTCCTTGGCTTTTCCTGCACTTGAAACGATTTTTGTTAACGAGTGTCCAAATCTAAAGAAGCTTCCTATGGGGATCCAAAGGGGACCCAATTTTAGGATGATTCTTGGCAAGAGAAAATGGTGTGAAGCGTTGGAGTGGGAAAACAATGCCATCAAACAACAACTCCAACCTTTCTTCACCACATGGAAAACACCACAGGGAAGCTGAAGCACATCCAAACTCCGGTATTTCTCCCTCCAAGATTATTTCCAATTAGAAGATTGGCGAATGGCGAGGCAGATTCACTTGCGAGGGGGCTGGAGCCTCCAGGGCAGAGCATTGGAGGTGTTCGATTTCCTCCCCACTCGATATGGATGGTCCTATCTTTTTATTTTGCTTTTGCCTTTTCTTTTCTCCCCTCCGGGGTTGTAGATTGATCTTCTAGATCACCAGGCTGATCACCCAGTTCTCATTTTTTTGTAAGATTATTCTTTGCCGTTCAGGGAAAAAACAAGATGTATATCAATAATGAGGGCCTCATTTGACTATCTCATTAGAGTTCGTTGCGATTATTTGCAAGGTTTACTATTCCCTTCTCATTTTCCTAAAAGGATTAAGAGGAACAGTTATGGTTAAAACAGTGAGAGCATTTAACTTTAGAATTTGAAGTTTCTAAAAGAAATAAAACGAGTTTCTCTACGGCAACCTGTAACTAGTTAAGATTAATGAAACTTTTCATAATTAAGTTAAACTATGATCAATGGAAAACGGCCGACAAGACATAATTGAGGTTCCATGGGTGGAAAACAATGGAGCACAATATCTCATATGCACCCACACGCACAAGCAACATAGTATTTGCTCATGGTTTGAAATTTCGACTGAAATCCAATATTTCGGTCCGAAATATAGGGTTTCAGTTGAGAACGAAATCGAAATGGTATATAACCGAAGCCTTATAAATTTTGGACCAAAGTTTCAAAATTTTGTTTTTCCTTAAATTTCGATCTAAAATTTAAGGAAAATCTCAAAAAATCAGGATTTTACCTATTATTTAATATTATCTTGAAATTTCAGTAATTTCGGCCGAAATTTTGTACGACATAAAATATATTCTTATTTGATTTCGTTGGATTTCACCCGAAATTTCGACATTTCTGCCCGTGTGGAACGAAACACATTCCGAAACTGAAATTTGTAACCTTGGTATTGCTCCCATTGTAATATATACTGTCAGTAAAAGAGAAGTCCCAAAAGGCAACAATAATGTGCTGCCATAATGTTTTTTTTTTCTTTGAATGGTAGAAAGATTCATTGATTAAAAGACCGAGATGGTCAAGTACACTAAAATCAGGAAATATGACTCCCCCAAGAAATGACAGTATGTCCTTGAATCCCAGCATGATTTCTCGGAAAATTCCTCTATTGCTCATACCTATTTATAACAGTGTAGTCCATTCCATATCTTTTTCTATAACGAGTGGAAGTATCATCAACCGTTATTTTTTAAAAAAATAGAATCATCAATCGTTAATATTTGCATTAATTGGCAAAAGATGGGAAATGTTATCAGCACTACTATATTTTTACGATCGCCCTCCTCACTTTGTTAGAAGTACGGTACGGTCTGCACCATAGGATGATCCAAACCGTCCATTAGATGGGCCACAGCCTAAATAGGTTGTGCTTGTGCCCCAAAAATCATTTCCATAGGTTGATCCTAACCCTCCGATCTATAGAGGATCAACCCTCTAACATTCAGTCCCTCTACAGATGGTTAGGATCAACCTATGGAAATGATTTTTGGGCACAACCTATTTCGGCTTGGCCCATCTAATGGATGGTTTGGATCATATAGATAAGCATAATCTAACTACTATCTAGATAATGCTAGAGACTGCAACAACCATGCTAATCTAACTGGTAGATGATGACAATCTACTAAAAGACTTATTCAAATAGATGACAAGTAACAGCCATCAAGCTTGATCCCATAGATCTAAGACCATAATGAAGATATCGGGAGTTCAAGCAAGCCCAAAGCATTCATCCAAGAAGAACACTTGAACCCAAGGTTATTAGGGAAAGTTGCTTTAGAATGTATATCCTCCTTCCCAAAGTTTTATTCAAGTTCAAGGCATTCAAGGGTATCCTAAATTGTCCCAAATATGATTAACAAACAAGGAAAAACTAAGAGGACCAAAGCCCGCGTGCTAAAGTGAGGGCAGCTACACATGTCCACCGGCCATGCTGATCGAATCAGGAGTAGTCAAAACCACGATGATTTGATGGTGTGTAGCAGGTACTATAGAAGGCCAATGGTGATTTACTGCGACAGAAGACCGATGGCGACATCAATGGAAAAAAAAATTGCAGGTAGTTGGGAAACAAGCCAAGGTGGAGATTGTTAGAAAGTTGACATTTTTGCCACTTAGAAAAAATTTGGGAAGCAAAAATAGAAGGGAAGAGTTTTATGTTTTTAGGAAAACCGAGAAACCATAAAGTTTCCCACATCACACGACTCTCACGAGGTGGTGGCAAGAGAAGGGTGTGGGAGAGGACGGATACGAGAAGAGAAAAGGTGCAAGTTTTCTCTAGGGTGGCTACGAGAAGAGAAAAGGTGCAAGTTTTCTCTAGGGTGGCATGAGAGAGAGAGAGAGAGAGAGGGTTTCATCTCGGGTTTTTTCTTGTGTGTTTTCATTTCATGGGTGAGAGGGCAAGGAACGGGTTAAGAGTTTATAGGTTCAACTTAAATCCATTGTAATATTGTTTTCTCAAAGTGGAAGATCGTATTCTCACCCGTGGACGTAGGCCTCTTGGCCGAACCTCGTAAAATCTCAGAGTTCATCTTGTGATTTGCTTCTTGTTTTACTTTTTCGTTAATTTGTCCACGATTGAATTGAATTTACTGGACGGATTTTCGCAACAGTTAAATTGGTCATTTCCAATAGGTGTATCTAGGGCGTACGTGTTGGATCTACCAAATTTTTCTGACAAAAACTTTTTCCTAGAAAATGAAAAATTCAATGTTTGGTTAACTACTTTAATGGTGATTATTAAATTATGTGATAAATTCCTCATTTATGAGACTATCAGAACATTCTTCCCTCATTCTTCCTCATTTTTCTCAATTCGCTTTCCCTTCTTCCATTCTTTCTCTTAAGCAAGGAGATATTTTAGGGGAAATTGACCCCACCCCACCCACTTTCACCCGAAAATGAAATGTGTTGTTTGTGGTAATTCTTGCCCCGCCCCTCTTTAATAGGTTTTTTTTTTTCAAATTGCTCTGCAAATTTTTTTGTTAAAACAGTACTCACAAATTTCATATTTGTCAAAAAGTTTACTTTTACAAAATAATTGGGGCAGTGATAAATCGACTCCCCAAATGGATGAATCGACTCCCCATGTGTCTATCTCTCTCCTCTCTCTCTCTCTAACCCAGAGGAGAGAGAAAGACACATGGGGAGTCAATTTATCAATTTGGGGAGTCGATTTATCACTCCCCAATAATTGTCATAACATCCCAAAAACAAGCTTTGGTGACTTTTATTTGTTAAAATTTTAAGAATGACAAAATTACCCGTTACCCCCCTCCCCTCCCCCCCCCCCCCCCCCCCCCCCCCTCTCTCTCTCTCTCTCTCTCTCTCTCTCTCTCTCTACTACATAGCGAACTAAGAATAAAGAGGAAGCCAGTAATAATTAAAGAGAATTTATATGATGCCCGACCGTCAAAATAGCAAGGGCTAGGTGCCACCTAGCCCTTGATTTTTGATCTGGTCAAAACACCTTTTTTGAGTGTTTTGATGGGATAAAAAATCAAGAGCTGCGTGGTTTGCCACCTAGCCCTTGTAAATTACCCGGTCGGCCATCATATAAAAACTCATAATTAAATGGGATTCATTAGCTAAAATATGGAGCGACCCAAATGGGCTCCGTAACCCAATGCGAAGAGTTTATAGGTATTAAACTCTTATCCTCCAAGTTGAAGACCCCGTTATCATAATTCCAATCTCGTGCATCATCATCGCCATCTGTGAAGTAGATACAGTTTCCCTTGCACTGGGGAAAGTCAAGAGCTGAGACAGAGAATGAGCTATTAAACCCCAAGATTAATATTTGATCGCCTATGCTTTCAATCTCTATCCACTCTCTTGTTTCTTCTTCCAATTCAAAAACATCAAACCACTGTCTTATAAACCCACTCTGGAAGAGGTTGACGTATGTTTCCATGTTCATCGTGGCCATAAGCAGGATTCCAATCGTAATGTCTGAACACCATCAACAGCCTCTTGGAAGATTCCACTAGACACCTCTTAGAAGCTTCTACTCCTTCAGATGGAGGTGTAATTACTGTAAACTTCGGAAAATCATTGGAAGCAAATTCACAAGTTACAACAGCACTGTGATTAGTGATTGCATAGAATTTATCCTTGTAATATATGACATCTTCATAAGGACCCCATTGATTTCATCCCCCGGTTTATAGAAGGACAATTTCAGCAAATTAGTGACAATGGTAACGACATAGTTTGGTGTTGAAATGGGATTTGCCGATAAAAGAGTCTTGAACATATACCTGTCAGAACAATTTCAGCTAATTAGTGACAATGGTAACAATGTAGTCTGAGTGTTGAAATAGAATCTGCCAATAAAATACTCTATACGATATACCTGTAGTCCCTTGGTTCTTCAGGATCGTTACTATTTTGGTTATCAGGAAATTTATCAAGTGAGGGAAGCTGAATTTGGGTACCTGTGAAGGGATTTAATAGATGGATATTAGAGCTCGCATCTACCGTGATCACCCATCCCTTGGAAGAACCACAACACCATTTGCAATGAAATTCCGGTAATTGAATATCGTAAATCTTATTTTTAGTGATACTATAGAAGTTACGAGTTTCAGTACGTTCTTTATCAGGGAGCATCATGAGTGGAAGCTTGTCTTGAAAGTCCAACCAATGGCGATTTTCTTTGGCGACCTGATACCAGGATGAGCACATAGCACCAAACCAGATTTGATCGATAATGTGCGGTAGACGATCCAAGACCATCACTAAGAGCTCATTTGGAACTTCGGACCACTCACCCATGTCACTGTTCATGTCTATCTTCTTGCGATTGATCAGATTGGTAGCTAAGAAAAGAAGAAAAGAATTATGAGGAACAATCAGTGCAAATGAGTAGTAAATGTAACTTCAGTAATATATGTATATATGCAAAGGATAATTAGAGCATCTTTACATACTTCCTAAAAATTAATTCATTATAATCATGTATGTACATAAATCTAATGGGTGATGATAAATTTGCAAACCCTGTAGGATAATTTGCACCCCTTTATGTGGCAAACTTTTAACTCTTTTTAATGTCAATTCACATTAAAATGGGCGCAAATTATCTTATAGGGGGTGTGAATTTATCATCGCCCAATCTAATTTGCATATAAAATTATAATTCAAACAACTGATATAATAGTTGCATATCTATCACCAAATCATATGATTAAAGTCTTCCTTTTAATTTCCCATTTGCAAATAAGAATAACTTCCACTGGTATCCAACTATGCTCATTGTCACCTAATATAACTATAAATGCAATCCTATAAAACAAATTAGTGGTTGGGAAGAACTTATCCTAAATTAATCATATTTGTAAATGATTAATTAAGGTATCTTTTAGGGGTATCCAAAGAGAAGAAAAAAATACAGCTACATGTACATGTGTGTTAATACTCGAACACACACACACACACAATATATATATATATATATATATATATATATATATATATATATGCCTGTGTGTGTATGTATGTATGTATAGGGATTTGCTAGGGACCATCGCAGAAGGCATTTCATGGGCCGGCTGTTGCATGAGAGAGCAGCCACATAGGCTCACTTTTCAACAGATTTTGTCTCTCTCTGTGTGTATATGGGAAATAATATCTTTAGCCCCCTTTTTAGTACTTCCACCTTTCCTTGTGTTCATCCCTTCCTAAAATGGCATTGTTTTGGAAAAACTAGAACAACAGGGGTGTTTAATGTATCCATATTTGAGAAACGACAAAGAGTAGTGATGGAATGCTGGGAAAGTGGTGAAAATGTCATTTGTCCACACACACAGACACAGACACAGAGACACACAGATGCACGCACGCGCACGCACGCACGCACATTTGAGTGGGACTAAAGGTTCGTCACCATGACTTAATAAGTGGATAGATGAAGGGCATGTGGAAGGAAAGAAATCGTAAAGTAACAGAGGCACACAAAACTTGTATATCATGCATTAGGACCCCCCACCCACACTACACACCACACACACACAAAATCCCTGAAAGAAAGAGTAGAAAAGAGAGCCATTCCCAAGTGGTACGGCATGATAACATGAAGCAGCAGGAATCAGAGCAGGTGTGGGTGTATGAGAGGCAATGGGATGTAAAAATAAGTTCTTTATAAACCCAAGCATCTGATATTCAAAAGGCCTATGTGATTGAGGACCGGGAAGGAAAATGATACGATCACACAGTGCTTGATGGACTACCAATTTTAGGAGCTGGATTGCTTACTATTTTAGTCATAAACTTGCTGTTTCTTATTTCCTTATTTAAGATATTTAGGGTAAGAGTATTTTGAATAAGATATTTAGGATAAGAGTATTTGAATTTGCTGCTGATTTCTAGGAGTTTATTTGCTTGGATGTAATCATATATAAGCTTGGACATTGGTATTACACAGGGGAATTTCCAGAATAAAATTGGCAGTATTGCGAGGGATTCCCCCCCGGAAGTGGGAAACTTTGTTTTCTTGGCTTTCTTCTTCCCTTGCAGGTGCACAGGTCTTATCATCTGGTATCAGAGCCAACGCTCTTGTTGCCTGTGATCGACCATGGCTGATGGAACTCGAAGCCAGGATTCCAAAGGGCTAGAAGCTGAGATGGTGAAACTTCGTGATAGTGCGTCAAAACAAGAGGAAGGAATACGGGAGATTAAACAACTTATCGCTTCAATGGATCACAAGTTTGCTGCGATGGATCTCAAATACGATCAACTTGCCGCGTCTGTAGCGATGTCACAACAGGATCAATACGGATCGAACCACAACACACCCCCAACACCACGCATGACTTCTCAAGCACCAATACAAACGAAGTTCGGGAAAGTGGATTTTCCGCGGTTCAACGGAGATGATCCGCTCGGGTGGATTTATAGGGTGGAGCAATTTTTCGATTACAACCAAGTAGCGGAGGAACACAAAGTGCCTCTCGCATCCATCCATCTCGAGAACAAGGCATTACAGTGGTTCCGCTGGTTCAAGAGTACTCAGGGACATGTCAGTTGGAAAGAACTGGTAAATGCCTCATGCACTCGGTTCGGTCCAAATGCTCAGGAAGACTTCACTGGAGCCCTCACCAAGCTGCACCAAAAGTCAACGGTCAAAGAATACCAAGAAAAGTTTGAAGAATTAGCAGTGAGTACATCGGGGCTAAGTGACGAGTTCTTCATTAGTTGTTTCGTGAGCGGGCTCAAGGATGAAATCCGCCTGGCCGTTCAGATGTTTAAGCCTACTACGATCAGCCAGGCATTGGGTTTGGCACGACTCCAAGAAGACAATGCAGAGGCTCTAGCTAGACGGAGCCTTCCCAACCCGGCACGCGTAGACCAACTACGACCGAACCTAACTTCCAGACCAGCCCCCAAGTCGACGGAGGGATCCTTGACACTTCCCTTTAAGCGCATGACACAGTCTGAGATGAATGAAAGGCGTTCCAAGGGATTGTGTTACAACTGTGATGAGCAGTTTACACCAGGTCACCGTTGCAAAAAGCGACAATTGTTTCTTATTGAGGCAGGAGGGTCAGATACGGAAGAGGATGATACTGCTTCCAAGGGGGCAGACGAGAATGAAGAGGAGGTGCAGATTTCAGTCAACGCTCTTACGGGTTCCCTTGCACCTGAAACCATTCGAGTCCGGGGATATATCAAACGAAGTCCAGTGGTGATTCTGGTTGACTCTGGCAGCACTCACAATTTCTTAGACCCACGTGTGGCAAAACGGACCGCGTGTGCAGTGCAACCGACACAGCCCTTAAAGGTGAAGGTGGCAAACGGACACCGTTTGATGTGTAATGCTATTTGTCGTGACTTCCATTGGGTTATGCATGGCACTGAGTTTACCACTGAGGTTCGGCTACTACCGCTAGATGGCTATGATTTGGTGTTGGGCATTCAATGGCTAACGACACTAGGTGATATAGTATGGAACTTCTCTAAACTTCGAATGGAGTTTTGGTTAGATGGGCGCAAACATGTGATGCGTGGGGCCAATCACACAGTGCTTGATGGACTACCAATTTTAGGAGCTGGATTGCTTACTATTTTAGTCATAAACTTGCTGTTTCTTATTTCCTTATTTAAGATATTTAGGGTAAGAGTATTTTGAATAAGATATTTAGGGTAAGAGTATTTTGAATTTGCTGCTGATTTCTAGGAGTTGATTTGCTTGGATGTAATCGTATATACGCTTGGACATTGGTATTACACAGGAGAATTTCCAGAATAAAATTGGCAGTATTGCGAGGAATTCCCCCCCGGAACTGGGAAACTTGGTTTTCTTGGCTTTCTTCTTCCCTTGCAGGTGCACAGGTCATATTATTAATCAATTTTATTAATCATCCAAGCTTATGATTCCTCTATTCTTGAAGACTTTAACACTTGAGATTATTCCCAGTGACAGATAGAAACTATCGGATTACCATACGAGCAATGCATTAATATCTTTTTATAAGATGAAAGGGCAAAATGGAAACCTAACATTTTCCCAAATAATGGTCACCCAGCACCAATCAATTTCAACCAAATTGGAAGAAGATTAAACTACAAAAGTAATCTTAAAATTCGGTACTTTCAGCAATGAAGAATAGGAAAAGCTTTGCAATTTAAATGCTACAATTATTGATGCACCTTTTATTAAAGAGTTCTAAGACCAACGTCCTCTCTTACCGAAATCATTAAATAAGTCATTAAGTTGGCGTTTAAAGATTCTAAAAACAATACCAATTTGGAATTTCCCAGTTACAAAAATACGAAAATACCAAATGAAAATGCAGATATCTGATCGAGGACTACTTAGATGGCATCAAATCTGAAAACCCAGATCCAAAAAAATGAAGTCGACAAGTAATCAAAAACAGAGTTTGTACATAAAATCACAAAACTGTTCAGAACATCCCAAGAACAGATCTTCTTTTTTTTTTGAAAGTTAACGATAATCATCAAGAAACTCCCAAGAACAGATCCTCAACCAACACTATCAACTACCAAAATAATGATAAGAAAAAACAACAAAGAACACACAAACTAATACAGAGATCAGGACTCATTACCATATATCTACATGGAATTTCAAGGAAATCTAACCAAAGCTTGAGAATACATTATTTGAGAAGGCCTAAATTGGTTGGGCCCAAAGGGGGGTGGGTTTCCATGATTACAAGCATGGCGCACAGGCCTACAGAGGGGCTTTCTTTTGGGTTCAATAGACCATGGTTTACAATTTCTCTTATCAAGTAGCATCTTATGCAGTGATGTGTAATAGTTACCTAGTCCCAAATATGATACTTGGCCATGCTGTTAAAGTTTTCAATTGGTAAGATTCTTAGTGTTGATGGTCTAATGTTATTGAAAAGGGTGAAAAATTGAAAGGGACTTCTTTTCTTTATAAAATAAGAAACTATACATTGTTTATATTTCAACTAATAGGCAACTACTAAATCCTACAAATTAGCTAAAACAATTTCAAAAGCAATCTCCAACATAATAGCAATTATTAAAGATATGATCCTACAAAATAGCAAACACTAAAGATTCAAAAGATGCTGAAAATAAATCCTCTCCTAGTCATGCAGATGACAATGCCTTAAAAAAAGTATGGAATTTTAGAAATATTTTTCCATTCCAAACTTTTCCAAAAAAAAAATAAAAAATTGTGCAATCCAAACAGGGCCTAAAGAAAAAAAGAAAGAAAGAATAACATCGTTTAATATAAACCAGATTAACAGAAACTAACAACAAGAGAGATTCTGCATAAATATCAGCAAACAACCCTTTTCACCTATTCTTTTTTTTTGTTCTACTAGGGTTAGGGTAGGATTAGGGTTTCATGAGATCTAAAATTAGAGATACCAAACAAACAAACAAAAAAAAAAAACTGAACTCACCTTTCCCTATCACGAGATGATTTTCAAGTAAGGTCCAAAGGACGAAGATACAGAGCCGGACAAGATAGAGTTCTCTCTCTCTCGCTCTCTCTCTCTCTTTCTCTCTCTCTCACTCTCTCTCTCTCTCTCTCTCTCTCTCTCTCTCTCTCTCTCGTTGAGATATCAAAGCCTTTGTTTTTCAACAAATCAAAATGTTGGGAAGAAGGCCGATTCTTGACTCGCCCCGTAACACCAACATCTGTAATTACGTGAAGGCTTTGGGATGGTCATCCATGACCGAGTCAGAGTGTCAATTAGGCCGGTTCGACTCGGAGATATTCCCAACAAACTCCAATTCCTCGGAGGAGCCCGGAAAAATTTCACCCCACTCTTTCACCCATTTTCAGCTCAATCTCTTGCTCTTCACCCTCCAATGAACTCGGTCCAATTAACCAGGTTCGAGTTGAACAGAACCAAAAAAATAAAAAAATAAAAAAGGGTTGGTGTGTGTGTGTGTGTGTGTTTCTCAGCTGTTATTTCGTACTCTGATCTCTTTGTTTCAGGATTTCTTTGTGTTTAAAAAAATTAAAGTAGCTTTTGGGTTTCTTAAACTAGTGGTATTAAAAAGATTAAAGAAATTGTACCTACTATTTCTTTGTGGGTTTCTTAAACTAGCCTTTTAAACTAGTGGTATTAAAAAGATTAAAGAAATTGTACCTACTATTTCTTGCACAAGCACATAGGAGGTTCGATCGAGGATGAATCTTTGGATTACCTTAAGGTCCAGTGTCCATTACTTAACTTCCAAATTTAGGGCACCATACTATCACTATTTGGTGTGGCGTGGGTATTTCCTCTATCCATTGAATCTGTATGTTTGGATGGGGATTCGGCCCTTTTGGAGAGGCAGGCAAAGCTCTTTAGTGTCTATGTTAACGTTATACATTTGGAATGAACATAAAAACTGGCTATTTCAAGTGAGTATGTCTATTTGCAATGAAAATTTATCTTGGTCTAAAGGAAAAATCGACACGTGCTTGTCACCAACAACTAACAAGTATTGCCTTGAATAATTGGAAATCGATTATATGGAAAAGAATACCGAAGCACAAATCTGCTCTTTTTTTAAAACCACCACCCATAGATGTGATCAAGCTCGACTTTAATGGTAGATCAAAGGGTAACCTCAGATCAACCGAACCAACGGCGTATCATGGCCTAAGGGACAATCTAACAGACCATGGCACCTTACAATTGTTGTGAATATGTCTTGAATTCTGGCGTTATATAGGACCCTATATGGGTTTCCCGCAAGGATTTAAACGTCGGTTTCAGCCATAACCGAATTGGTTTAGATGGAAATTTAGGCTGAAATCATGTAAAACCTTTATGAAAATTTTGTTTTGTTTTTTATTTTTAAAAAAATTCCACTGAAATGTATACAAATTCTGTAATTCAGGTGAAAATTTTTTAAATAAGGTTTAAAAAACAAAATTTCAGTTGAAATTGGTAAAATACTGTATTTTTCAGATTCAACGTACTTTTGCTTTCAGTTTGGACCGAAACTGAAATATTTTGGACGAAATTTCGGATTTCGTCCAAAATGTAAAAAATCTTTAAAGTGATCCGCACCTTCCATTAATAGGGTGGTAAAAAATCAAATATCCTAACCATCCAAATAAGGGGCCTTCCAGCATCCAAACAGTTTGGGATTGTCCCATGGGTGCAACTTTTGGGTCATGGCCTATCCATGGTGGGACCCACCGAATGCTTGATATTCAGCAAAGAAATCCCACTTAATAGGATGATCGAAACCGTTCATTTGTTGGACCTCAGCGTAAATAGGGTGCAGCCCATAGATCTGTTGACTTTTTATGCAAAAGTCTTTTTGTAATTCAATCTTACAAAGGGGTGCTTTTAGTCTTTTACATTGGCTTTGCTTTTTGCTTTAGGGCTTCTCACTCAAAGTTAGAGCTTCCCTCCAAAAGGACTAAAGCCATGAGAAAACTTTAGTCCTAGATGGGAAGTGTGAGAGGGTGAGAGTGGCCATATATATACTTTCACTCTCTTAGTCTTGTGAATGAGAAAGAGGTCATGAGAATCCTACGCGCACGGATCACCCACTTGGGTCTGGTGGGCTTTTGGTATTACCACACACGCGCGCCGCCCGGCCCGGCGCGGCTCGGCAGGCCGCGCGCGTGGGCCCAAAGCCTTTTTCTTTTATTTCTTTTCTTTTTCTTTAATCATTATTTAATACTTTTTACCGTTTGAGATTCCTTAAATCTTGGTTTTGTGATCGTTTGGGAAACGTCTCTCACGCACTAAAAGAGTGCGACGTTTCATCCCAACGTGTCTCTTATTTTTCTATAAAAACGGTTTTACAGAGATAGAAAGATACACAGAACGGATTCTTCTTCTGCTATCTTCTCTCTAGTTTTCCTTCTGGTTTTCCCCAACCTTTCTGATCAAGGCTTTTGGCACATATAAGCAAGTTGTTAGGCATCCGGACTGCGTGAGTGCACACCCCTGGAGCGAGAGTTGTTGTATCCTGGAGGCATACGCCGTGACGCCCATCTGCACCGTTGATTCGTCATAGTGGGGCCGAGATTTGCCTTAAGGACAGCGAAGATTCTTCGTGCCTCAACTCGATAAGTGATCTAACGATTTGTTCTTCCTTTACAGTTTATTATTGCAGAAAATTGTTACTGTTGAAATCTGCTTTTGGAGTTACCAGATTAATTTCGTATAAGGTATTATCTCATCCTAAATTACAAATTTGCACATCAATTTTTATAACAATCTTAAGGCAAATTTTTACGATCTGTGATCTGTAATTTGGGATTCCGATTATTGGAAATTAATCATCATGACTTCCCAAACCGAAAGACCGGAAAAATTTGATGGATCGGATTTCGGTAGATGGCAAGAAAAGATGCGATTCTTTCTGACCTTTCTGAACCTAGATTATATCTTGAATGCTCCTGAACCATCACCTGATGAGGAAGAACCTGCAAGAACCCATCACTCTGAGAAAAGGAAAAGAGACAATTATCTCTGTAAAGGCCATATACTGAGTTGTCTCAGTAATCAGTTGTTCGATGTATTTTTCAGAATTGAGTCTGCCAAAGAGTTGTGGGAAACTCTAGAGCAGAAATACCTGGTTGAAGCCGCGGGTTCTAAGAAACATCTTATTGGAAAATATTTCCGATATCAGATGATAGATGGAAAATCTATTATGGATCAAGTAAATGAGATCCAGTTGATTGTTTCTGATATTCTTGCTAGAGGTATTAAAATAGAAGAACAGCTCCAAATTGGTGCAATCATTGAAAAATTACCACCTTCATGGGAGAAATTCCAAGACACCCTTCTGCATGACAGAAACGATTTTTCTCTTCAAGATCTATTTGTATATCTTCGAACTGAAGAGGAAAACCGTTTCAGAAAACAGAAATCAAAGGCCTATGAGTTTAACTCTAAGGCAAATCTCACTGAATCTTCATCTGGAAAAAAAATCTATTCTAAACCTGGGTCTGGATCTGGAAAAGGAAATTTCAAGAAAAATAATAAGGACTTCAAGAAAAAGAAAGGTAACTGCTTTGTGTGTGAGAAAGCAGGTCACTATGCTAAAAACTGTCGCAAAAACGACAAGAAGAAAAACCCTCAAGGAAATAATGCGCCTCAGGCAAATATGGCTGAAGATCAATATCTGTCGGCTGTAGTATCTGAAGTGAACCTGGTTAGCAACGTGAAGGACTGGTGGGTGGACACTGGTGCCACCAGACACATCTGTAGTGACAGAAGTGTATTTTCTTCCTACGAGCTTGTAGGGGATGGAGAGCAGCTTTTCATGGGAAACTCGTCATCATCTGCTGTGGCGGGTAAAGGAACAGTCCTATTGAAGCTTACATCTGGAAAAGTTCTGAAGCTCTGTGATGTCCTTCACGTACCAGATATAAGAAAGAATCTGGTGTCTGGGTCACTTCTGATCAAGAAAGGTTTTAAACTAGTTTTCGAGGCTGATAAATTTGTCATTACTAAGAATGGTGAATTTGTGGGGAAGGGTTATTCCAGTGAGGGTTTATTCAAACTGAATGTATCTGAGAACATTATGAATAAAGCATCTTCTTCTTCTGCTTATATTATTGATTCTTCTTGTTTATGGCATGGTAGGCTAGGTCATGTTAACTATGCATCTTTAAAGAAAATGATGACCATAGGTCTAATTCCTAAAAGTGATCTAATAGTAGATAAATGCGAAATTTGTGTGCAATCAAAGTACTCTAAGAAGCCTTTTCATAGAGTAGAAGAAAGAAAATCAGAACTTCTTAGTTTAATTCATAGTGATGTATGTGACTTAAATAATGTTTTAACTAGAGGAGGAAAAAGGTATTTTATTACATTTATAGATGATTTCTCTAGATTTTGTACTGTTTATCTTATTAGATATAAAGATGAATCATTTGATAAATTCATTTCATTCAAATCTGAAGTAGAGAATCAGTTAGAAAAGAAGATCAAAATCCTAAGATCTGATAGAGGAGGTGAGTACACCTCTAATGATTTTAGTGCTTTTTGTGAATCTCATGGCATAATTCATCAAGTAACTGCACCTTACTCTCCACAACAAAATGGAGTTGATGAACGTAAAAACAGAACTTTAATGAACATGGTAAACTCTATGTTAGGGAGTTCAGGTTTACCTCAGAACCTATGGGGAGAGGCTCTTCTCTCTGCTTGTTATATTCTAAACAAAATTCCATTTAAAGATTCTGACAAAACTCCTTACGAGTTATGGAAGAATAGAAAACCGCATTTTAAATACCTTAAAGTGTGGGGGTGCTTAGCTAAAGTTAGGATTCCAGATCCTAAAAGTTCTAAGTTAGGTCCTAAGACTGTTGATTGTGCATTCATTGGATATGCACAAAACAGTGGTGCATATAGGTTCTTAATCTATAGATCAGATCATGTTGATATGCATCCTAACACCATAATTGAATCCAGAGATGCTGAATTCTTTGAAACCATATTCCCTTATAAAACTAGTCTAAGTGAGAACACACTAAAAAGACCCAATGAATCTATAGAAAAAGAGCATCAAGTGTCTGAGGAATCTGTAGAGCCTAGAAGAAGTAAAATGGCAAGAGTAGAGAAAAACTTTGGTCCAGAGTTCATTGCCTATCTTCTAGAAGGAGATCCAAAGACATATAAAGAGGCAATGTCACTTCCAGATTCTTCATTCTGGAAAGAAGCTGTCAAGAGTGAAATAGACTCTATTTTGAGTAATAGGACATGGATCTTGACAGATCTGCCTCCTGGTTGTAAACCTATTGGTTGCAAGTGGATCTTTAGAAAGAAATAAAAAACTGATGGAACTATAGATAAGTTCAAAGCTAGACTAGTAGCTAAAGGGTTTAAGGAAAAAGAAGGAATGGACTTTTTTGACACTTACTCACCTGTAACCAGGATAACCACTATTAGAATCCTTATTGCCATAGCTGCAATCTATAACCTTGAAATCCATCAAATGGATGTCAAAACAGCCTTTCTGAATGGTGAATTAGATGAAGAGATTTATATGGATCAACCTGAAGGCTTTGTAATCCAAGGCCAAGAGCAAAAGGTATGCAAACTTATAAAATCTCTATATGGTTTAAAACAAGCACCAAAGCAATGGCATGAGAAGTTTGATAGTGTGATGCTATCAAATGGATTCATAATAAATGAATCAGATAAATGTGTTTATAGCAAATTTAGTGGGGATAGTGGTGTTATTGTTTGTCTGTATGTAGATGATATGTTGATCATCGGAACAGACATAAGTGTAATTAAAATCACTAAGAAATTTTTATCAAATAATTTTGATATGAAAGATCTGGGAAAGGCAGATGTAATTCTGGGTATCAAAATAAATAGAAACCCAGAAGAAATAATTTTAACTCAGTCTCATTATGTAGAAAAAATATTAAGGAGGTTTAATCAATTTGATTGTAAACCTGTGGCTACCCCATATGATTCTAGTATAAGATTATGTAAGAATAAAGGGAGTGGAGTAGATCCACTTGAATACTCTAGAGTTATAGGGAGTCTAATGTATTTGATGAACTGCACTAGGCCAGACATAGCCTATGCAGTGGGTAGACTCAGTAGCTATACCAGTAATCCTGATAGTGATCACTGGGAAGCACTAATTAGAGTATTGAAATATCTTAAAGGAACCATAAACTATGGTTTGCATTTTTCTAAATATCCTGTTGTACTAGAGGGGTATAGCGATGCCAATTGGGTATCTGGATTTGAGACCAAATCTAGGAGTGGATATGTCTTCACTCTAGGAAGTGCAGCGGTTTCTTGGAAGTCTACCAAGCAAACTTGTATAGCCAGATCCACTATGGAGTCTGAGTTTATTGCTTTAGAGAAAGCAAGTGAGGAAGCCGAATGGCTTAGAAACCTTCTGTCTGATATTCCACTTTGGAATAAGCCAGTACCAGGTATTACAATCCACTGTGATTGTCAAGCTGCTATTGGAAGAGCAGGTAATAATGTATATAATGGAAAATCCCGACACATTCGTCGGAGGCATAACTCCATAAGACAGTTATTGAAGAATGGAGTGATAACCATAGATTTTGTAAGATCAATTGATAATATATCAGATTGTCTTACAAAAGGACTAAATAAAAATTTAGTCATAAGCACATCGAGGGGGATGGGGCTGAAGCCCACTGTTTAGATCACCTATAACAGGAACCCAACCTATCTGACTGGAGATCCCAAGAAGTAGGTTCAATGGGAAAAACAAGTTATTTGAGTGATCTGTTTTGCACCAAGTTGTATGTGAATTAAGTTCACTAAGCCTATCCCTATGGTGTGGGTGCAACCTGTAACGGTAAGAGGATGAGTTGTAGGACTCTTAATGTTATCTATAGCTGACTAGCTGTCATGCTGATTGTCAGTGGGGTGCGTAGTTACAGGGCACTCCTGATAGATACACCTATATGAGTGTGGAAGTGTGGCCGCTTCCTATGAGAATTGGGCTAAATTCTCTAGAGCTCTCATGAAATCAGGATATAACACATGGTCGAAAAGTGCAACACCGTATGAACTTGCTTATGCCTTCTGTGTTGTGTGTGTGGTATGTTGTTTCAGTTTATTACTAAAAGTGCTTGGTTCAAGACGTATATTCACCAAGTACTTGATAAACTCGATATACCTGCACTAAGTAAAGGTTCAAGTCCAAAAGACACCTCTACTGATGCATAACACATCTTGCCTTGATCAAATCTATTTACATTTATGATTTATTTCTTGTAATTTTGAATTAGTGGGGGATTGTTGACTTTTTATGCAAAAGTCTTTTTGTAATTCAATCTTACAAAGGGGTGCTTTTAGTCTTTTACATTGGCTTTGCTTTTTGCTTTAGGGCTTCTCACTCAAAGTTAGAGCTTCCCTCCAAAAGGACTAAAGCCATGAGAAAACTTTAGTCCTAGATGGGAAGTGTGAGAGGGTGAGAGTGGCCATATATATACTTTCACTCTCTTAGTCTTGTGAATGAGAAAGAGGTCATGAGAATCCTACGCGCACGGATCATCCACTTGGGTCCGGTGGGCTTTTGGTATTACCACACACGCGCGCCGCCCGGCCCGGCGCGGCTCGGCAGGCCGCGCGCGTGGGCCCAAAGCCTTTTTATTTTCTTTTCTTTTTCTTTAATCATTATTTAATACTTTTTACCGTTTGAGATTCCTTAAATCTTGGTTTTGTGACCGTTTGGGAAACGTCTCTCACGCACTAAAAGAGTGCGACGTTTCATCCCAACGTGTCTCTTATTTTTCTATAAAAACGGTTTTACAGAGATAGAAAGATACACAGAACGGATTCTTCTTCTGCTATCTTCTCTCTGATTTTCCTTCTGGTTTTCCCCAACCTTTCTGATCAAGGCTTTTGGCACATATAAGCAAGTTGTTAGGCATCCGGGCTGCGTGAGTGCACACCCCTGGAGCGAGAGTTGTTGTATCCTGGAGGCATACGCCGTGACGCCCATCTGCACCGTTGATTCGTCATAGTGGGGCCGAGATTTGCCTTAAGGACAGCGAAGATTCTTCGTGCCTCAACTCGATAAGTGATCTAACGATTTGTTCTTCCTTTACAGTTTATTATTGCAGAAAATTGTTACTGTTGAAATCTGCTTTTGGAGTTACCAGATTAATTTCGTATAAGGTATTATCTCAACCTAAATTACAGATTTGCACATCAATTTTTATAACAAGATCATCTCCATAGGATGATCCTAACCCTCACCCTCTTAGATCATCTCCACAGGATGATCCTAACCCTCACCCTCTGATCTATTGAGGTTTCTATCATGTGCAATCCCTCTATAGAGCGAAGGGCTAGGGTCGTTCTATGGACATGATCTATGATGTACAGCCTATTTATGTTGCGGCCGAACAAATGAACAGTTAGCATCATAGTATGAAGTGGGCTCCACAGTACTTCTTGAAAAACACCGGGCTTAACGGCCACACAGGATATAAAATATCCAGAAAAAAAGAAAGAAAAAAGAAAGCATTTTATTGAGATTTTATTGGATGTGTCATGTGTGGCCGCATAGTCCAGTATTTTTAAGGTGGTACTATACCATGGGACGATCCAAACCGTCCATTTATTGATCCACAGAGTAAATAGGTTGTGCCCTAGAAATCAATTCCATATGATGATCCTAACCCTCCCATCCTGAACATTATGAAAACTTCTATAGATTGTAGGGTTAGGATCATCCTATGGAATTGATTTTCTGTTGACAACACATATTAACGGTGTGGATACTAATGGACGGTTTGGATCATCCCCTGGAACGAGCCGTACTGTACTTTCTAAAACGTACCGGACTAAACGGACACACACAATATAAAACCTCAGCCCGGAAATGATTAATGTGGAAATATTTAGTAAGTTTAATTTTTGTAATTTAGTAGTAATAAGTTTAGTTTCTTAATTAGTGGGTTTTTCAGGTTTTAGAAAGTGTGGCATTTTAGAAACTATACCTCATTTGCTTTTTTAGTTAGTTCTGGGTATCTTGGAAAACCGTATATAGAAAGTGGTTTCGTTTATAAATAGTGAAGTGAGACAAACACCTGAAATCATCTACTGTTCTTTTGCTCTCTCTCTCTCTCTCTCTCTCTCGTTGAGATATTAAAGCCTTTGTTTTTCAACAAATCAAAATGCCGATTCTTGACTCGCCCCGTAACACCAACATCCGTAATTACGTGAAGGCTTTGGGATGTTCATCCATGACCGAGTCAGAGTGTCAATTAGGCCGGTTCGACTCGGAGATATTCCCAACAAACTTCAATTCCTCGACGAGTTGTGGTGGGAGGAGCCCGGAAAATTTTCACCCCACTCTTTCACCCATTTTCAGCTCAATCTCTTGCTCTTCACCCTCTAATGAACTCGGCCCAATTAACCAGGTTCGAGTTGAACAGAACCAAAAAAAAAAAAAAAAAGGGGGGGTTGGTGTGTGTGTTTCTCAGCTGTTATTTCGTACTTTGATCTCTTTGTTTCAGGATTTCTTTGTGTTTAAAAAAAATTAAAGTAGCTTTTGGGTCTTTGTGGGTTTCTTTTTCTGATGAACAAAATGCAATTTCATGCTTTAATGGGTAGATTTTTATTTAGATTCACAATTATTCTTTTGTTCTTTGATCACTTTTTAGTTTCAGGATTTCTGGGTCTCTCTCTCTCTCTCTCTCTCTCTCTCTCTCTGTTTTTGGATTCTGGTTATTTGAACTTTTGAAGGCTAAAGATATTGGGACTACAATGTTTTGATAATTACACTAACTCACCTTGTTGGCTTTCTAGATCTTTTTGAGAATTCCAATAACTTTTGACAGCTAGTTAAATGATAAAAGACAAGATGAGTTAGTGCAATTATCAAAACATGGTAGTGCTAATATCAGTACCCTATTTGTCTTACGTGTTGAATTTTGAGACGAAAGATATATGTCCTCTTCTATAATGGATTGATTCTATGTGGATTTTTAGATATCCGAACAATCTTTGATTCATCTCTTTCTTTTGAATCTTCAGAGCTCTTGCATTGTCACTAATGATGATGGTAAGAAATCAGCATCAGCTAAACAAGAAGAAGAAACACATAAGACCAAGTCCAAAGGCAAATCAGCTAGAACAATTGGAGGGCAGTTTGGACTTGAAGATGAAAAACGCTCTTTGCCATTGGTTAGCAGTGAATCAAAGGACAATCAACTTAATAGAGAACAAGATGAAAGGGGATGCAATAAGAATCATAACGGACGGTCTGATGACCCTCAATCTCATGGCTCCACTTCACTCCAAGGTACATATGGTTTTAACTATTTTCCTACGAGTTTCTTTGAAAGATTATAACATATCCCGACAGGTTCAACCAGATTTCTACCCAGGGTTGGGAAAAGCCAACTAATTTAATACCGGGTTATGGTATTTTTTTTCTGTTCTTGGGCTAACCCGAACCTAATTGGGTCCAATTTGGAAAACCAGGTTAGATGGGTTGGGTTAGGGTTGAGAGATTTAAAGTCAGGTTTGGTTAGGGTTGACCCTCCTCAAGCCGATGTTCGGGTTGGGTAGACCCGAGTTGCACCCCGACTTTGTGGCCACCCCACCTTCTATGCATTAAAATCCAGTGTAAATTAACACTACACATTAGCTCATTCTCAGAATAAAAAGCTACAGTAACCAGATTTTATTGCTATCTCCTAATTCTCTCTGTTGGTAAATTGTATTTTATTTTCAGTATCAGAAGGTTATATGGGCCGTAACTTGAGTAGACACGAGGATTCAGACTTGGAAAGCTCAATCAAGGAACATCAGAGATCGGGGACTCCAATGCCCTTCGTAGACTTCATGTCTGAAGTTAAGAAGAACGAAATTGAGGCCAAGAATACTGAATGGAAGGCAGCTAAAGCTCTAAAACAGGCCAAGATTACTGCATGGAAGGCATCTAAAGCTCTAAAGCTCACCAACAAGTACATTTCCCCCCTCTCACTTGATTGAAGTATAATTGATTGAATAACACCATTTCTAAGAGCTTAAGGCCATGTTTGCTTAAGATTATTACAACCGATTGTGAGTGCTAAACTGACTATTGGAGTCAAATTTAAACTTAATTTTGAATTCAACAATTCATTTGGCACTCACAATCGGTTGTCATACTTAGGCCATGTTCATTTGAGATTATGATAACCAATGGTGAGCCTCCAAACCGATTATTGGACTTAAAATTAATGTAATCAGAGTCCTGTAATCAGTCCGGAGGCTAACCATCGGTTTTCACAATCTAAAACGAACAGGACCCAATGGCCATGTAAGCATAGAAATTTGGTTCGCATGCCTGAGCTTATTATGGGTTATGGAGAATTGATTGCATGTGTACACATACATAAATTTGCAGGCATGAATGTCGACATACCTATACATACATGCATGCATACATACATACATAGGGAAATGATATTTCCACTTTAGTTTTTTGCTTTTCTTGTTTCTAAAATCTTCACCTCCTCTTTCTGCAGGCTAGGAAGCAAGGAGTCAGAAATCAGTGATTGGGAGTTAAGGCAGATTTACAAGGCGAGGACCGACATGAATGAATTTGAGGTACTCACTTTAGATTAATAAATATAGAACTGTTTTTAAACGAGAGAGAATTAATCAGCCCTTGAATGTCAATTAGAATTGTAAAGTCACTAAGGCCCTGTTTGGATTGCAGGAATTTCCTGGAAAAGTTTGGAAATGAAAAATATTTTAGAAATTTCCTTCTTTAACACATGAAAAAACATAACTTGACCCAACCCAATTCAATTTTTTAAGAGGGCCTTCAATTTATAATGATATCCCTCTAAATTAATCATAATCATATAATTTACCTAATTTGAGGAAAGAAAAGAATTTCCTAACAAAAAAAAATTTCCATGAGAAATGTTTTTCTTGCAATCTAAACAGGAATTTGAAAATCAGTAGCAAGTTTGTAATTTTGTGGACAATGAAATGTTGGAAATGAGGGATAATACATGTTATGAAACAACCAATTACTCCAAAAGCTTAAGCGTTGGAGACAGAGTTATTTAATCTTTTATACTTTAACACATATATTGTGGCAGATCAAAATGGAAGAGAAACATATGTTGTGGCAGAGAAAAATGGAAGAGAATCGGGAGAAGGCTTTGGCGAAGATGGAGCAGAGGATAAATGAGGTAAGAAGGAAGGCCGAAGAAAAGAAGGTAAAGAAGAGAAATGAAGCTCTCAAGAAGATATCCCAACTCTCTCAATTCGCTGAAAAGATGGGAGCCACAGGAAAGCGTCCTGTTTTTCTTATGATACTTTGGAAGATGAAAGGTTGAATTATTGTTTAGAGTTTTTACTAGTTTTGTTTTGTATGATCTTCTCCTTACATTTGATGTTTGTAAAATGGACAGTCAATCTGTAGTAAGAAGGCAATGGTGCAAAATTCTCAAGAAATTATGGGGTTACAATTATTTTTTTCCTCATTTTGAACTTGAAAATTGTCTTTCACTTTCCATTGCTTCCAAAGACATGAACTTAATGGACTATAGGATAAAAACCATACTCAATGATCCACACCATTCATTTATCGGCCGTGATATATAATCTTTTCCATTGGATATGTTGAGAAAATTCGTTGGGCAAAAAAATCCGACCGTGCACAAATTTAAAGGAAAAGTAAAATAAACCAAGCAAGCCACAAGATGAACATCAAGATTTAACCCGGAAGGGCGTGGCTCTTTGGCGTAAAGTCATGGGTTTGCTCCCCAGTGACGAGCGTTCGAATCCCCCCTTGCTTACCTGATGCGCGTGGTTTTCGGGTGATTGCGCGCATCCGTAGGAAAATAGTCCTACCCCCGAAGGGGGAGGGGACACCCTTCGTTACCAAAAAAAAAAGATTTGACTTGGTTCGACAAGCCGACTCCACAAGCGAGAAACACGATCATCCGGCCACTATGAGAAAAACAAAATACAAGGATTACAATGGATTAATCACAAACCCACAAACCCGCTACCCTTTCCTTGCTTCTCAAACCAAGACTGTACACGAGAGTAACCCAAGAGATACCCAAAAGAAAACCCACAAGAAGAAGACCCATCTCTTCTCTCTCTCTCTCTCTCTCTCTCTCTCTCTGCAGTCCGAACACACAAAAAGAGCTCTCTCTCTCTCTGCAGTCCGAACACACAAAAATAGACACTTCACGCCACACCCAAATCCTTTTTGCTGCTATACCAACTCGTGAGCTTAAGGCTTTGTTTCATACCCTAGATTTTACAAAAACCTAGGAAAAACAACTTTCTTATTTTGGCTTTTCCTGCCTTTCCACACAAGCAAGTCACGTGGATGGGAATAAGGTAACTTTCCCAACAATTTCCACCTCGGCTTATTTCATAGCCACTTGAAGATTTTTTGTTGATGTCGCCACCGGTCTGCTATTTTCGCCAACCATCATTGGCTTTTCAAAGCACTAGCTACACACCCTCGAATCATTTTGGTTCTTACCCGATGCACGTAGTTTACATGTGATTGTGTGCATCCGTAAGAAATAGTCCTGCCCTAAAAAATTGGGGTGGGGATACCCTATGTCATAAAAAAAAGGACAGTCCATGTCAACAGACAAGCAATTATTACATGGGAGACCGCCAAAGGGGAGTCCAATGCTATTTTGGCAACCAAACGTGGAATGGCATGCCAAATCCAAACTAAGTTCCCAGCTTTTGTGCAACCAAACACACCAAAATAGATTGTAAGCCTTTGCCAGCATAAGAACCAATACCAAAAAAAATTTAGTAAATAAAATTTCAAATAAACGGAAACATGTTTTATTCACATAAATAGAACGTGTATAATAACTTTTGGGGAACGATATTTCCCCACTCTTTGATGGATAAAATCCCCCTTTTAACGTTTTCTGTGAGAATGGTTCACTGCTTGAGGATAAATTCACCCCTTTAACGTTTTTTCTTTACCTTTGAAAGTTAAAGGATAACGTTAAGAGGGGGGGGGGATATCATTTCCCTAAGTTTTTGTTTAAGAGAAACGGATTAAAAAAATGAATATATGTGTATATTTGTGCTCGTGTGTCAATATATATGTAAAACCAAAATGCTAAAAATAACATTAACTTTAATAGAAAACTACAGGGAAGTGATAAATTCATCCATTTTTCTTCCTTGGGCGAGCCCCATCTAGTATATTTATGACTGTCCTTTTACACTGAAAGGGAGTGGCCCAAAGGAATAAAAGAGGGTGAATATATCATTTGCCAAATTCTATAAGAAACTATGCCAAAATATAATGGGGTCAAGTTGAAAAGTTTACCAAAAAATGCATTTAGGGCCCGTTTGGATGTCGAGAAGATTTGGATTTGGATTTCTCACATTTGCAGCCCTTTTTGCATTGTAATTTGGATCCGATCAAATTCTTGGATTTCTAATTCAGCAGCTGACAGTGAAAAAAAATCAGATTTATAAATATGCTGTGGAAAAGAGAATTGGAAATCCACAGATCTGGCAGTTTCCTTCACCCTCTTTGCTCCTCAACCTCTCCCCTCCTCTAGAAAGTACCCCCTCTCTCTCTCTCTCTCTCTCTCTCTCTCTCTCTCTCTCCATGAGCTGCCGGATCTACTGATGCAATCCCGGAAGAGATTGCAACGAAACCGCAGGATGGGAAGTGAATAAAACTTGGATCAGGATGGAAATACTTCGAAAAATCTAGTAAAACATTAGATTCCCTAAATATATTCCAAAAATCAAACAAACAATAAAACAATGAAGCAAATCACGATCAAGCCAAATAAATTTCATAAAAAAGTTCTAAAAGAACCCAAAAAGCCTAATGGCAAATTTCCATTCAATAATCAAAGAAAGTATATCCCTTACAATGCTTCCATAACATTTATTTATAACAAAAGAGAACCCTAAAGCTAACTTAATACCCAAGCAACTAATCATAGCCGTCCGTCTAAAATAACATAAATAGAACCTAAAATCTGTACTAATACTTACCTAAAATAGTAATCTCGTAATAAGCATATACAACATCCGTAAAATGCCCATAACTCGCTCAAATCACAATCAAATCGTGTAAGTTTGGGCTCATTAGATAGGTGAATGAAAAAACCTTTCTAAAGATACCAAAATCATGCCAAATGGATGCGATTTGATGCCTAAAACGGAGGCTGCAAATAAAATGACGAAAATAATAATTAAAAATAGAACTTCATCTATGCCGCATGTTCTTGGCACCAACTGCATCATTGTCCCCTGGTTCAAAAACACTCGTCCTCGAGTTTTTAGGTGTCGAAGAACAATCATCAACTGAAATTGTTGTAGATTAAGCCACACTATATAATCTCCAAAACAAAAAAGATAATCTCCCTTGATCTTGAACATGCTTGAATTCATAAATATCCACGACAGGCATTAACGTAGGAAACTATAAAAACAGATCAATATAAATTGATGGAAAAATTGATGTAATATTTTTCTGTTGTCCAATCTCTACTTGTCCACCTAATGTGCCGTTGGATCCAACTTCTTTTGGCTATTCATTCATGATTTCACAACACACATCAACAATCACCTGAACAGAATCATTAATCACTTTGTCTCCATAGAAAACAAATTGCTCATCATCTAAACTCTTAGCAACAATTAAAAATCCATCATCTGGTATCAGAGCTGCAATTTCAAAGAAGTTTTGTTCTTCTTTACGATCCAGAAGCCTTCCAATGACCTTCTTGCCATTGTTTTTCATCAATCCACTACCGTAAATTGTCATCTGTCATCTTCCTTTCTTTCTTCCCATCTTCTTTCCTTACTTTTTTTCCTCTCCTCTCTTGTCCTTTTTTTTCTTCTATCACTTGTCTTTTCCCCATTTTTTTCTCTCTTGTCTTCCTTTTCTCCATTAATCTCTTTCAAATCACTATTCCAAAAAAAAAAGAAAAAAGAAGAAGGAATCCCTTCAAATCCTTCTCTATAAAATCCATTGTTGTTGACTTCTATGGCGCCACACACTCGCCAAATGTCCCGTTCTTATATTAACAACACTCTTGGTGGGCATGATGAAGCCATGGAGGCCATGCAGCGACAATTCAAAGTGTTGACGCAACAAGTAGCAGAGTTGCAGGCTTCTCGCACCAAAGCTTCCACTGTTGAGGAATTCGAAGAAGAAAATCCCTTTGCAGCAGATTTTCATCATCCAAGACACGAGTGAAATGGAGGGAATATGAGGCGATGGGAAACGGGTATCAAAATTGAGATTCTCGAATTCCATGGTGGTCTTACAGCAGAGGAATTTATAGACTCACTGTTCACCGTTGAAGAAGTCATTGAATTTAAGGAGGTTCCTGAAGATAAAATCGTCCCGCTTGTTGCTACGAGGTTCCGTGGAAGAGTTCAGGCATGGTGGAACCAGATGAAGACCATGTGTCATCATCAAGGTAAAGACAAAATCACTTCTTGGGAAAAGTTAAAGAAGAAAATGAGAGCTGAATTTTTACCTTATAATTATGCACGCACTCTCTATAATCAGTTGCGAAATCTTAGGCAAGGTAGTGATACGGTTGATGAATATACGAAGAAGTTTTACCAATTGGTTGCCCGGAATGACTTGACTGAGTCGGAAGAGCAATTGGTTTCAAGATATACTGGTGGTTTGAGGCAAAATATTCAAGATATGATATATCTTTTTTATTGTTGGTTTTTGTCTGAGGCACATCAATGTGCAATTACTTTGGAGAAACAATATTCTCGTAATAGAAACTATGGTGGGATTTCTATTAGTAGTGCCAGACCTACTACCCGACCAACTCAAAGTAATGCTCAAGTACTGTAGACACCCCAATTTTGCTACGCTTTAAAAAGCAAAAGATTCGGTAATATCATCGAGTTTCGAATCCGTATTCAGCATTAGATTAGGCATCCATGCATTTTAGGGTAGATTTCATTTCATTATGGGAGTTTTTAAGTTGATTCGCGATCCTGCTATTTTTAGAATTTTCAGGGTTTCCCTCATTTTTGCCTATTTTGCACTGCAGGGGTATTTTGGTCATTCCCGATGTGTCTCGTTAGACCCCCGAGTTATATTGGAGAAATCTTGAGTGATTTTACAAATTTTCAAAAAGCTATTTTTAGAAACTCATGCGGCTTCCACATATTCATCATCTTATGGATATTTCAATCATTTCTCATATGTCCAAAACCATCTCGAGGGTAAGGCTGATGGATTAGGAGTAATTTCGTAAGATTTGAGAAACTTGCTAAATTTAGATCTCTCAAGATTTTCTCTTAGTCTTGCACATCGGGGGTATTTTAGACATTTTCAAACATATCATATTTGGTCCCTAAGTTGTGTCTAAGAAATCTTGAGTCCGTTCATAAATTTTCGAAAATCTGCTAATATTGTTCATAAGTGTTGAGGGCATTTTGGGTATTTTCAGGGGTTACCAAATGATCCTGTTTAATATTGTTCATCGAAAGGACCCAATTTTAAAAGTTTTTATTTTTGAAGTTTGATCACAAAGACTTTCCATTTTTAATTTTTTCCTTTAGGGGTGAACCAATCTGAGGGTATTTTGGTCGCATTTGGATGTCTAACATTCAAATAGGGGCATTTTGGTCCGAAAAGTTATTTTCCAAAAAGGATGGTCCGATCATGTGTGAGGGATGCACCATAAATGTCAAATGGGTTGGGTCCATATATAGAATGTTGAATTTAGAAAGATTTTATTGATTTTTTACTGAAAAACCCGAAACCCGTGTGAAATGGCCCATTGGGCTAAAGCCCGCAAAGATGGAGCTCATGTGGGTTCACCCATATGGGTCAACCACCATGGTGGGTGGCCCACATGGTTGACCCACATGAGTTGAGCACCCAACCTTGATGATGTCATGGTGGTTGACCCACATGGTTGACCCACATGAGTTGAGCACCCAACCTTGATGATGTCACAATGGTGACATCATATTTGTTAAAAGAAAAATACAAAGAAAAAAAAATGAAAATAAGGAAAGAAGGAAAAGAGGAATGATTGCTTAAAAATGTTTTCTTCTAAAGAAGCAATGTGGAATGAGAATAGCATGTCTTGATTGACAAGAAATTAAGATTGGAATCAAATCTAATTTGGAAACAAGAAAGAAAGAAAGCAAGGGGGGAAAATTAGAAACAAGCCAAAAAGGGAGCTCTCACATTGGAAATTACCATTTCTCTTTTAACCCTAGCTTTTTTTTTGTATAAAAATCAAAGCAAACAATCCTAGAAAATATTGAAAAAAATCCAAATTCGTCATTTTTCTCTCTCCTCCTAAGAAAAAAAAACACCTCTTCTCTCTTGAAGTGTGTTCATATCTCTCAAGGGTTCTTCATAAAAGGGATTCTTAAAATCCATTTTCTTCTTCAACAAATCACACATCAAGGATCTTTGGGGTGTTCTTTGGGTCTTCTTCATCATATAAAATGGTGCGACAAAGCGTATACCTCGGATCTACGCACCCTAGAGACAAGGAGCGCAATCAACGGTAGGATCTTTATCTTTGTAATATCAAAAGTAGAAAAACATGCTAGGGTTTTACTTTTGATAGATCAAATGAATGAATTTTTCCTTGAAATTCCAGTATGTTATAATATAGATTATAAGTTTTTAAATTTCAAAATTTCACCAAAAAATTAAATTTCCTCCATTTAATAATGATTTTCTTTCGTTTTTTATTCAATATGGATTTAAATCAGATTATCAAAGCGAGTGTTAGAAAAGGTGGGTTTCTTTAAAAACTGATATTTTTTGGGATTTATATAAAATAAAATACTACTGGAAACTTAATTTCCAATTGCGGTTTGGCCGTTTTAATTTTCATTCTATTTTTCAAACAATAACCCTGAAAGGGGTTATTTCTTGACGAACGAATCCAAACGTATATCAAACCATGTCCAAAATTTGTGAAATCTTGTTTCCAAACCAATGTTTTGATTTCCAGAACACCCAAAAATTTTCGGAGTTTTTTTAATTTGTTTAATCCGGTTTTAAATTATTTTAAATTTTGGCCATTTTACAAATTGATAAAACTCTCCAGAATTAATGTTCAATAATAAATTGAATTTCTCATGAAATTTTATTTTCGAAAAAAAGGTTTGTTTATTTGTTTCTAATCGCTTCTTCGTTTTACGTGCCATAATTCGTTTTCGTATTAAATTAGTAAATTTTTGAAAAATTTCTTTACAAACCAGTAACTTTGGTTACTGGAATTGGTTTTGCAAAGTTTTAATATGGTTTTGTAATTTATTTTAATAAATGGGTTTCAATTCCTAGGAAACAAATTCCCCTTTTCTATTTAAAAATCAATTTCATCGAGGAGATTTAATTTTTAAGTTTTGAAATTTTGAATGAAAATTTTATAATATATTATATATCTACTGAAATTTTTTATTTGATTTTATGATACTATTAGGTTTGCTTTTTAAGTAATTCTTTTGTTTCATCGAATTTTTGTGTGAATTTCAATTGACATCAAATCGTAATAAAAGTCCATGAAATTCTTACCGTATTCTAATCTCATGATTATCTTTATTCTGTGAAGGTTTGGATTAATTTGAAATTGATATGCTATAAGTTACTGTGTTAATCTATGAACTGATTTGAATTTTGAGAAATTGAAAATTGATATCAAATCTTAATGAAAATTCATATAAGTTTTCCAATAAGCTATAATAATTTAGATCTCTATTATGTGAAAGTTTGGATTAATTTGAAATTGATATGATATAAGTTACTGTGTTAATCTATAATCTGATTTAAATTTTGGAAAATCGGACATTGATATCAAATCTTAATGATAATTCATGAAAATTTTCCAGTAAGCCACAATCATCCACATCTTGTTACTGGAAAAGTTTCAGCTGATTTGGGGTTTGATTGCTTAGGGTTTCTGTGTAATCCTAGCAATCTGGTCTTAATGTTAATATATCATAATTTAATAGCAAATCAACACAAAATTCAGTAAAAACCTCAAACAAATCTTAACTTTACATCATGAATTTAATCCCTAACTTGTTTGAAACAGAAACCTTAGGGTTCATAGATCTCCATTGTAAATTCGCTATACCGAGATAGTCTAACTGCCGAGATCGCAACCGTAATCGTATACTAATTGGGATTAATCCTGCATAATTGGAGTGTATAAATTATAGTATGATATTGGCTCCGAGGTCCACTGTCCACGAAAATTCTGAGAAATATGCCAGGCAATAAGATACTATAATTTACGTGCTAAATTATACAAGTGTTGAGAGCACGATTCCCTTGCACGGTTGCGATTCGAGGCCGAAACTTGCGAACCATAGAGCCTTTGATATTCCTTAGATGTTTAGGAATAAAAAATCCTCAAAAATCGAAAATCATTAAGTTTAACAAATCGAATTAACTCGATCCGCGTCTTAGGAGCCGTTGGATTACGGTCTCCTATCGTAGGAACCTTTAGGCCCCCCTAGGAACACTTACGTCTCGTTGTGTCCTAGGTTTTAGGGAGTCCAGCCTCATCACGGTCGTTTGCTATGGATAGCAACCGTGCCAATAGATCTAATTACACTAGTCACCCCTTTTCCCATAAGACAAGCCTAGTTACCTAGGATGTAGGTTCACCTGCATTACTCAAAGGGATGTCTTGCACTTAGATAGGACCATATAGCATCTTAGATGAAGTCTTAGGATAATAAAATCTTCAACTTGAACTAAATAATTTCTCTTAAACTGTTAAAACAGTAAATCCAGTCTAGATCGGTGTCTTAGATGAGTTAGGCATAAGTAGCTTAGTTCAGGTGCACCGAACTACGATCGACTCTGATTCCAGTGAGGCTGGGATACGTAGGCAACTTGGATACTTGAGTGGCATACCAAGCCCGACTCGGCTCCACACATAAGTGGTGGGGTTTTGTACATTAATCCTTAAATTAAAAGTAATTAAATCACTCAGGACTTTCCATGAAATTAGAATTTTAGGAGAACTTTCACTTAAATTGAATTCAAACAAATTAAGAAAATCAAGATACATATTTAGGAATTACACTGAAATTAGATCTTAGGATGCATGTCATGTAGTTCGCACATTAATATAGAGTTAAATGAGCCATTTCAAAGAAATTCAAAAGAGTTAACTTTTGGAATTGAAGACCGATTATCGGGCAAGAATGGTGCATGTGGTGGTAACTCCCCATACCTTCCATTCTCGTATCCAGGTAACGAGTCTAGATTTCTGGTCAATTATGGGTCCTAGATCCCTCATCTAGGTGGCGACTCTGTCACTCTCTTTTGCGTGGAATTCGGATTGCCTTAGTGATCCCAAGTTCACGAAAAAGATGAATTAAATCACACCTTGCTAGGCTTGGCGGCTTACCCCTTCCCTTATGGGTACTGGGTTGCATGTTTGTTTGCACCCTATGGCTTGGTTGCTGCCTGCTTGGTTGGGTAATTAAAATCAATAATAAAAAGCACACGCCATTCGCGTGGGTACGAGAGACTAAGAGAGAGTGTAGCGCCTCGCTCGCTCGCGACCCTCTCGCGGGATCGGGTCCCACAGTTTGGCAACTCTGCTGGGGAAAACCTAACTTCATTAAAACTTCAAAGGATAACTCATTTGAATTTAATTTAACTGGCTCATAAAAACTCTATCTCTTATATGCTTGGTAGATTAGTTTATTTGCTTTACTTTCTCATCACATAATACTCAAACTTAATCTAGCAAAACCTGAAGGCATCATAGATTGTGCAAACTTATTGCACACACTTACATCACTTGCATCTAAACCCTTGCATCTCACATGCACATACATCCTATTTTAGGAACCCGAAATGTTATCTAGCATGGTTGACTGGGATTTCATCACCTGGTGCCTCTGTGCTAGAGAAGCATTCCACCCTTAGCCTAGCACCTTTATGGTGCGTAAACGGATCTCTTGTTCACGTACTGATACGCCGGACACTGGTACAATATATTGAGCACGGATTCACGCTAAGGGAACTCTTGGCCTTACCTCTAGATTAACCCACACATGCATGTAGTATACGAACACACGTGCATCACGTGTGTGAGCCTAGTTTAGGATATCCTGCCCATTTGTGTCTATATTAGGCCGTAGTCCATCTTCTAATGGCTACGATCGGTCCTTAGGTACATAAACAAAGTCATGAGTCGAGATCCTCTCTCCACTCCATTAGATTAGGATTATGATTGATGCCTTCAGGTAACCCTCATCAAAATGTAAAAAGATTAAAAAAAACTTTCCCTTTGGGGTTAGGATATAAATCCCATCTTTCCTAAGATCTCATAGGATTAGTTATTCTTGATCTATCCGTTGAAAGCAATCCTATGCAATCTCATCTAATATTTTGATCGTATGCCTTTCATTCTTCTATCATGTGATTCGATCATGTCTTCATACTTTCTTTAAACTGGCAGGAACTTGTCCCAATCTCATGTTTATGTAATCTTGATCCTTCTTGTATCCCTCCTCTTGGCTTACAAGCACTATGTCTACTCGTAAAATTCTTGATTGGATCCGTGGTACATTAAAGGAATCACACATCTATGCCATAAGTGAGCAAGAGAAAAATCTCTTTGGCTACGTGGCAACCATTAAGGTCGATTGGGGATTACTCTATGCCGCATCAGAGTGTTGGGATCCTGATCATCATGTCTTCCGTTTTGGCGACCAAGAAATGTGTCCCACTTTTGAAGAATGGTGTGCCTTGTTGGAATATCCTGTGGGTGGCCCTCTGGTGAAGCCATCATGTGTGCCGGATTATCGTCCTTTGTTCCTTCGCTTAATGAATAATCCAGATGAATCCACGGACTCTTTCATAAAAGGCCAAGAAGTATCCATGCAGCAACTGATCGACATTTACCCTCCTGTTGGACACTGTGGCCAGGTCGATGTTCAAAAAGCCCGACGTCGCGCTCTGAGATTCTGCTCCTTCGCTAGGTTCCTCACTGTCCAGCCTTCTCGCTTGGCGTCAGCTGTTCTTTTGGATCTCGTTGATCAAATGGATCGTGGCGCCAATCCAATTCCTACTATACTTGCAGAAACCTTCAATGGGTTAGATGATATGGCTCGCCTTCATGCTAGCTGAGATCCAGGTCGTTATGTTCGCTCTTTCAATGGGTCCTTCTCAGGATGTCCTGCATTACTCCAGGTGTGGTTGTGCTAGAAGCTAAAAATTGTAGCTCCTGTCCATTTTGATCATACATTGTATACCTTTAGCAAGTGGCGTCATGATGTTTCCTTCGATCATAAAAGCGACTCGGCTGATTGGTTAAGTTCTCGCCAACAAGATCAGATTTGTTGGCAAATTCCTGGAATCCAAGAAGCTGTCTTCAACACTGGAGAAGCTAACTACGTTCGCCTTCTTAGTCTAAAAAAGACTTCCTTTTATGTTCCTGCCAGGATTCTTCGTCAGTATGGAAGGGAGCAATCTATTGTGCCTCCCCTTCGTCATTTTTATCCGCCTGAGGATCTCAAGCCCAAGATCGTCAGAACCGTTTCATCTGCTTGGGATGTCAAAATTATCAAACCTTTAAAGAAGTCAGTTGAAGAAGATTATCGTCCGAAGAAAAAGTCTAGAAAGAATGTTTAGTCTTTTTAGTCCTGTCAGTTTATCTGTGATTTAATAAGAGTGAACCATGTACTCAAGCTTTAATGAATGATCAATAAAGTTCATCTTTCTCTCTCATTATCCTGGTCTATGTATGTATTATTGTCTGCTTCCTTCTGTAATTTTAAAATATGCCTTTCAAATATTTCAGGGCAGTAACACCATAGCTAAGCCTACTACTCATTGGGTTCGGATTTCTTCACGGTTGGAGAGGAAATCTGTCTCTCCACCACCTTCTCTGAGGACCCCGTCATCTGCTTCTTTCTCACCCTCATCATCGCTAATGGCAGAAAACCAAGATAATCCTCCACCCGTTGCTGTTACCAATACTCTCACCTTAATTCTCCAGCAACTTCAAGAGCTCAAAGAGGAGAACCGAGTTATCAAGGCTCAGCTTTCTAAGAAGTTGGAGCCGTCGTCTTCCAAAGATAAAGGGCTTATGCACCATACAGCTACTTCGGTAGCACCTGCCCAGCCAGTGTTCATCCCTATCCCTGATAAAATCGAAGAAGACTTAGAAAAAGAACAGTACAGCGAGGATCGCAGTAAGCCTTCTCAGTCCACGGTTGATAAGCCAATCACCCATTTACAGATGTTTACCACCATGTGTCAGCCTTAAGGCTTATCTCCTGAGCAGATGGCTCAACTGTTCCATGTTTCACTTACTAAAGTTGCTAGGAGATGGTTCATGGTCCTAGACAAAACCCGTTATAAGACATGGAAGGACATTGGTGAACAATTCATTAAGCAGTTCAAATACGATGATGGGACAGAAATCACTAGAAAAGATTTGGAGAGAACCAACCAAGACTCAAAGGAATCTTTTCTAACCTTCGTAAAAAGATGGAGGAAACTGGCAGCGCAAATGATGGAGCGCCCTTCTGAGGAAGAGCAGGTCCAAATAATTATGAAGAATATTTCCCCCAACTCTAGTATCACATGTCTCTACAATATTATCCGGATTTCAAACATTTCATCGTGGCAGGCACCCAAATAGAGGAGGCTATGGCTCAAGGTGTATTCAACCGTAGTAACTCAAACACTAGGGATTTCAAAAAGTCTTCCCCAGCCCACGTTAGTAATATTTCTCGTTCGAATGCTCAGTCGTCTAGGTCCCAGGAACCTTTAGGGATGGACTATGCCCAACCCGCGGCTGCACCTCGACAACGAACCCAAGTAGAATTTACCCCTCTTCCTATTCCATCTTCAGAGGTACTTAAGCAGTGTCTTGCCTCAGGTCGCATAACCCTACCTGCCATCCGGCCTCCCCCCAATCCTCTACCTGCAAATTGGCGAGCTGACCAACACTGTGAGTATCACAGGGGTCCTGGTCATCTTACTGACAACTGCATTGCCTTGAAATTTAGAATTCAGAAACTCATTGATGAGAAAGACATTACATTCCAGCCAAGACCCAATGTTACCCAAAACCCGCTACCTGGTCATGCCAATCCTCCTGCTGCCATTAATGCCATAACCATAGGAGATTCTGAGTTTGACCCTCTCACCCTCCTCTGTGCCTTAGAACCCGTTTCTGAACCTCAAATCATCTTCTGTGATGAGTCATACCTAAGAGAGTCTGTATCTCCCTTGGTGATCACCTATGAGCCACAAGTTCCTCAAGTTATTACTTATGACGAGCCGGAGCTAGATGAGGTCAGACATGTTACTAGGGGCGGAAGGATTTTCAAGCCTGCTGAATTGAGAGTTGAAAATCCAGGGGCATTAGCTCGAGGAGAAGAAGCGCAGTATATGAAAGACCCGAATGGTGAGGTTGTGCAGCAGTTGAAGAAAACTCAGGTTGTTATATCTGTTTGGGGATTGTTGATAGCGTCAAAGAAACACATAGAAGCCGTATTAAAAGAATTGAATACTACACAGGTATCCTCAGAAATATCTCCAGAGCAACTGGCTGAAATTGTTGCTCTAACCCAGGCCGCCAGAGTCATTAGTTTCTCAGATCAGGAGCTGCCTCCTCAAGGTCGGAATCATGCTAGAGCTCTTCATGTCACTATTGTCTGTGAAGGCAAGAAACTACCATCAGTGTTAGTAGATAATGGATCTGCGTTGAATATGTGTCCGTTGAGAACTGCCATTACCTTGGGTTTCAGCCCCACTGATTTTGCCAAATCAACCCTTGGAATCCTCGCATACGACAACACCCGCAGAAATGCAGTCGGGGTCCTTACCACCAAGATTGTTGTAGGTGGTCAAGAATTTGAAGTTGAGTTTCAGGTTATTGACATCAAGGCCTCGTTTAATATGCTTCTGGGACGTCCCTGGTTGCATACGGAAGGCATTGTTGCTTCAACCCTTCATCAAAAATTAAAGTTCATCAAAGATGAAAAGTTGATCACTGTCAGAGGTGACGAAGAGCCAGAAATAGGACAAATAACAGGAGAAACTCTGATCCTCCCAGTTGCAAAAGCAGAAGACTACAACTTGAATGGTTTCGCGTTCGACGTTGCTGCTATTTCCTATGAAGAGTCCTCTCAGGAGGAGTTGTGTTTACCTTTTGCCATCAGTCCTGTGGTTGCCAAGATAATGAGAAAAATGAATTACTTTCCTGGCATGAATTTGGCCCGTGATCCAAGCAAGGCGTCTCACTGGCGCCCAATCAAAGCAAACCACGAAACTTTCGGTCTCGGATATATACCTACTGAGGAAGAGGAAGAAGCCATGGAAGAATTGTTAAAATTGAGGGAAGAAATCCGCCGCACCGGAGGGGTACTCCCAATGGCTCCATACTCCTTATCGATGAACGGTCACTTTGTCAAAGAAGGTGAGACTTCACCATACTATGGGTTTTCCGAACCATGGTATGACTCGGTGACAGGAATCATGATACCTGGTTTTGAAATATTTAGTGGCCTTGTTCTCCCAGAAACAGAACCGCTGGTGCATTATGTTAAGAAAACTGTTGAGGACTGGTTAGTCTACCTTAAGCCAGATATGTTGGGGTCATTGTTTGAAGAAGATGAGCCTGATGTTGCTTGGCAGGAGTTGCCAATTTTATACCATTCTGAAGAACAAGAAGAGACAGACCGTGAAGATGTGCTAGTAGAGGTTATTCAGAGCGATGCTACCTTTACTGAATCTCAGAGTCAGATTACATCTGCAACAGAAAATCTTTCAAACTGGAGTTCTGATGTTTTTCCTACTTATCTTATTACTAAGTCGAGTCCAGTCAAATCTGTTAAGTCTGTGTCGATGCCTAGTCCAGGCGAGTCATTTTCTGATTTTATTTTCAATGTGAATCCTGAGCCTGTTCAGGATGAGTCCGATGATGATGATGTAATTTCTTTTAATCCAATGAAATCTAATTCTCAGCATGTCTCTGTGTTTGCTTATGACTTTAATAATAATAACACTCCCTCCTCAGACGAGGAAAAAGAGATCGACGAAACTCCCCTTGAATTGCAGCATATGCTCAAACAAGAGGAGGAGCGCCGAGCCTAGCCTCTTAAAGATGAAATCGATATTATAAACATCGGAACAGAAGATTTAATACAGGAAATATGAATTGGAAATACTCTATCTCCTGAAGAGCGCGATGAATTAATAAACCTACTTAGGGAATATAAAGAAGTTTTTGCCTGGTCCTACAAAGATATGCCCGGGTTGAACGAAGACATTGTTCAGCACAAGCTACCTTTGTTACCAGGAATTAAACCTAAAAAGCAGAAGCTAAGGAGAATGAAGCCCGAGTGGGTCTTGAAAATAGAGGAAGAGGTTACTAAGCAGTTGAATGCTGGATTTCTGCAAGTAGTGGAATATTCAAAATGGCTCACAAATATAGTACCTGTACCAAAGAAAGATGAAAATGTGAGAATGTGTGTAGATTTCAGGGATTTGAACAAGGCAAGTCCAAAAGATGATTCTCCTCTACCACATATCGATATCCTGGTGGACAATACGGCCGGGCATGAATTACTATCTTTCATGGATGGTTTCTCTGGTTACAATCAAATTAAAATGGCACCTGCGGACATGACTAAGACCTCGTTCATTACACAATGGGGGACCTATTGCTATCGGGTAATGCCATTTGGTCTTAAGAATGCTGGTGCGACATACCAAAGAGCAGATACAGCCTTACTCCATGACATGATACATAGGGAAGTTGAAGTCTATGTCGATGATATGATTGTGAAAGCCAAAGAAAGGAGCGATCATATCCCGAACCTTAAGTAGTTCTTTAAAAGAATAGTCAAATATCAGTTGCGTCTGAATCCAAGTAAGTGTGTATTCGGGGTTACCTCTGGTAAGTTGCTAGGATTCATGGTGAGCCAAAGGGGCATAGAGGTAGATCCTCAGAAGATTAAGGCTATCTAGGAGATGCCGCCGCCTAAAACCGAGAAGGAAATTCGAGGATTCCTAGGAAGGATACAGTTCCTAAGATGATTCATTGCTCATCTTACATCAACTTGCGAACCTATCTTTAAGCTCTTAAAGAAAAATACTTCCAAAGAATGGACAGAGGAATGTCAACAAGCCTTTGAGAAGATAAAGCAAAGTTTGTCTGAACCACCGATAGTAGCACCAGTAATACCGGGACATCCATTGCTGCTTTACTTGTCAGTAACAGAAACCACCATTGGTTGTATGTTAGCACAACAAGATCCAGAAACCAAGCATGAAAGGGCTGTATATTATCTTAGTAAGAAGATGTTGGAGTATGAACATAAGTATACTGTCCTAGAAAAAACCTGCTTAGCCTTGGTTTGGGCTACTCAATGACTCAGACATTATCTTTTATCACATACGGTTATGCTTTTGTCAAGGATGGATCCTCTGAAGTATCTCTTTGAAAAACCAGTCCTGACAGGTTGGACCGCCATATGGTTATTATTGTTATCTGAGTTTGACATCAGCCATGTAACCCAAAAATCAGTAAAGGGTCGAGCCATTGTTGAACAATTGGCAGAAGCACCCCGAGAAGGAAGTCAGCCTTTCAAGCCAATGTTCCCAGATGAAGAGATCATGATCGTAGAAGATGAATATCCGAAAACTGGTTGGACCCTCTATTTTGATGGTGCAGCAAACAAAACAGGGCAATGAGTAGGGGCATTGCTTGTGTCACCCCGAAATGAGCATGTTCCCCTTGCCGTTAAGTTACAATTTAATTGCACCAACAATATGGCAGAGTATGAAGCATGCATTGTTGGGCTTGAAGCCGCATTGGCCTTAGGCATAGAGAATCTTGACGTATATGGAGATTCGAAGTTAATCATTTGCCAAACTCAGGGAGAGTGGAGAACCAAAGAAGAAAAGCTACAACCATATCATAAATACTTGGACGTTCTTGTTCAACAATTCCGGTGCATCACTTTCAGTTATTTACCAAGATTGAAGAATAGATTCGCCGATGCCTTAGCGACGTTAGCTTCTATGATTGACATACCTCACAATATGAAAATGAGACACATCACGGGTCAGGAGCAATGGGCTCCTGCATATGTTGATGCTATAAAAATAGCTGCAATATGTCCTGATGGTAAGCCATGGTACACAGACATAAAGAATTACATCTCAGGCCATGAGCATCCCGACGAGGCCTCGAATAAAGAAAGAAGGACTTTGCAGAGATTGGCAGCTAATTTTGTCATTTGTGGAGGAGAGTTATATCGACGGTCTTTCGACGGAATTCAACTCTTATGTGTCACTGAAGATCAAGCAGAAGAAATTCTCGCAGATATTCATGAAGGGGTGTGTGGACCTCATATGAATGGAAAGATATTGGCAAGGAAGATCCTACATCTAGGGTACTATTGGCCAACGTTGGAAGCAGATTGTCACACGTTTGTGAAGAAATGCTATAAATGTCAAATACATGCAAATCTTATCCATGTACCACCCACCGAATTGCATTCTCTTACTTCTCCTTGGCCGTTTTCGGTGTGGGGAATTGACATTATTGGCAAGATTTCTCCCAAATCGTCTAATGGTCACGAGTACATACTCGTTGCGATTGACTACTTCACCAAGTAGGTTGAGGCCGCTGTGGACCCCGATCCTGAGAGGACGAGTGCGGCGAGGGACGCGAGGTCCCCACAGCAATCCTCTAAGATCTCCACAATGTGAAGGAGAGCTCTGCCAAGGAACTCTCGAAACGGATGCCACCCTCACAGCATAGCACGAGTGGCGATACAAAACGAATGAGATACATCCTGATCAGGAGCCAGGGCTCGAAACCGAGATGTACCTATAATAACTCAGAGTCGCCATCCATGGATAGGCCATGGAACCCTAAAATCAAATCCTCTGTGCAATGGATAACCAGAAATATATATGGGTTCGTGCCTGGTTACGAATGGGGAAGGTCTGAGAGCACCCCCAATTCGCCCGAGTGCAAGCACTTGGTCTCTTATGCCATTTTCATTAACTCCAAAGAAGTTTGGGTAAAAATCATATGAAATGGGAACAATCCTCAGGAATCGTCTACCTAAGCATGCATTTCCTGAGAATGAAGAAATAAACACATAAAATGAAAATGTGTCACCTAAGCAAAGCTAGGTTATGGGTGACATGCCTAACTCTAATGCAAGACTGGACTCGGACCAGAATGGCCATCCATCCTAGCTGCACTACGTATCCCGGCCTCGGGAAGAATCGGAGCCCACGTAGTTCGATGCCC
Organism: Tasmannia lanceolata; assembly: GCF_043159265.1. Taxonomy (NCBI): domain Eukaryota; kingdom Viridiplantae; phylum Streptophyta; class Magnoliopsida; order Canellales; family Winteraceae; genus Tasmannia; species Tasmannia lanceolata. The sequence goes on along the minus strand of NW_027518684.1, from coordinate 24,762,408 downwards.
TATTCAAAATTATGATGCCTAAGACACCTAGACCTCTATCCTAGACTCGATCTAAAAGACCGGACTAGTTATTAAAGCTTCTTGAACTATTATTTAAATTCCAATGAATGGTGGATTTTAGGACATCCTATATGCCCTAACTAAATGCAGATTGATTAGCCTTAAGCTAATGCAGGTGGTTCCTACAATCCTATGTGTAACTAGGCCGTGCAACCTAATGAAAACCACGGGATGACTATATGCCTAGTCTAGCCATCGGTTCGACTAAATGTCTAACCGATCGACTCGAGGCCTCCTAACTCTAGGGACACTCACACGACAGGACATACCATATCAATACAAATCAAGACAAACTCCTAACTCTAGAACACAACCTAAACAGCTAGGACATACTCCTAACTCTAGAGGAAGATCTTTTCGAAAATGGTTTGAATATTTTTGTAATTTTCAAAGGTTTAAAATTTTTATTTTTAAAGGTTTGGCTGGACTTGGGATGTGGATCCCAAGCTGCACTACGTACCTCGTGGAAGAGGATCAAGCCAACGTAGTTCGAAACGAACTCTCAAACTACGCTTCTAAAAGAAACACTCACACTTCAGATTTTTTAAGGTTTTTTATATTTTCAAATGTTTTTGATATTTTTAAAGTTTTCACATGTTTTTGGATTTTAAAGCTTTTCCAATGCTCTGAATCTTTAAATGTTTTCAATCTTAAAGGGAACACGCAAGTAATACCACAAACTAGGGCAAAGCCCTAAAGCAAAAGAGGAAACCCCGAATAAGCAATTAGCGTCTCAAAGAGACAAACCACAACAAGAAAGATAGCGTCCCAAGAAGAGAGAAAACGATCCAAGATCCCAAGCAAGCAAAGCTCTAATAAGACTGAGTTAGCCTCTAATCAAAAGCGAAGTAATCAACAACTCTAAAGGAGAAACTCCGAACTAACAACACTAAAGAGGGGAACAAATGAGTCAGAGACTCTCTAATACTACAACTTGGAGGAGGAATGAGTCAAAGACTCCCAAATAACGCCAACAGAAGAACCAATGAGTCAAGGACTTCCTAGTAATACAACAAAAGAACGAATGAGTCAAAGACTCTCTAAAAGAAATGGAAACATGAGTCAAAGACTCCAATAACACCAACTAAAGGATAGATGAGTCAAAGACTCTCTAAAAGAAAAGGAAACACGAATTTGCACATTTTATCAGTGTTACCTGAAGGCATCAACCCTAACCCTAATCTAGCGGAGTGGAGAAAGGATCTCGACTCATGACTTTGTTTGTGTACCTAGGACCGATCGTAGCCATTGGAAGATGGACTACGGCCTAATCTAGACACAAATGGGTAGGATATCCTAAACTAGGCTCACACACGTGATGCACATGTGTTCGTATACTACATGCATGTGTGGGTTAATCTAGGGGTAAGGCCAAGAGTTCCCTTAGCGCGAATCCATGTTCGATATACTGTACCAGTGTCCGGCGTATCAGTACGTGAACAAGAGATCCGTTTACGTACCATAAAGGTACTAGGCTAAGGGTGGAATGCTTCTCTAGCACAGAGGCACCAGGTGATGAAATCCCAGTCAACCATGCTAGATAACACTCCGGGTTCCTAAAATAGGACGTGTGTGCATGTGAGATGCAGGGGTTTAGATGCAAGTGATGTAAGTGTGTGCATTAAGTTCGCGCAATCTATGATGCCTTCAGGTTTTGTTAGATTAAGTTTGAGTAAATGTGATGAGAAAATAAAGCATACAAACTAATCACAGCACCAGGATTTTACAAAGGAAATCAGTGATTCCTAAGGTTTCTATTTTGATAATTTAATGATTGAATATGTGATGGAATATTATGATCTGGAAATTTTTAAAACAATTTGATTTTAATTCAATTTACTCAAGGATTTTAAAAGGTTTCAATTCAGATTGTAGATTTACACATCAACATATAACAAATCTTTTCAGCACAAGATGAAATTTTTACAGTAACTTCTCCTTAATTATATAAGATTATAATAAAAATTTCATAGATTTTAAATGTGGTTTGCTATTAGTTTTTCAATGTTGAAAGTTTCTGTCCAGATTGTGAATTAACATAGTAACGTATAGCAAATCAATTCAAAACAATATGAAATTTCTATAGTATGTGTATTACAATAAGAAAGGATTACTGTAAACGTTTCATAAATTTTAAAAATGATTTACTATTAATTTACGATTTTACAAATATCCATCCAGATTATGAATTAACAAAGAAACACATAGTAAATCAAATCCAAATCAGTTTAAACTTTATGAAAACATGTAATTCCAGTAGTAATTATCAAACAAATATTTTCAGAAGTTTTCATTGCAATTTACTATTTTTATCAGATTTAATACAGCATGCATGATTTTACGTAAAAAATCATAAACAAATATCCAACAGCAACCAAAAATCTTGAAAAATTCACGGGAGATTAGATTAGATTTAATTTGCATCTCATCCAAATTTCACTTTTGAAAACATTATAGAGTTTTTGAAAATTGGTTTTTTCCAAAAATACCCCTAGAGTTAAATGAATTTTTAAACCCTTTAAATCAAATCAAGAATTCATAAAGAAATTCGTACTAATTCAAAATCTTACAATTATGTTATGTTTAAATTTTCATTGATTTTGGATCTATGTTGACATCTTCTTAAATTCAATCTTTAGAATTTTACCCCTTTGAGGGTAAAGTTCAAAAGGTCAAATTACGGTCAAAACGAAGTCAAAATTCTTCGAAATTCCAGATTTCTACACTTCTTAATGTTCAAAACACTCAGAGATTGAAAAAAACATATTTTGAATAACAATAAGAAAAAATAAAAATAAATCACAAATTCAATCCTAGCATGCTTCTAGTTTAAGATATATGAAAGAGGGTTTTGGAATACCAACCTTGCTAGCTCTCCTTGTCTCTAGGGTAAGTAATCCTCGGATATACGCTTTGTCTTACCCTTTCAATTAGCAAAGAAAACCCCCAAAAAAAATGTTGCCGCCGATCCGTTCCGCCGTCTTCACTTTCTCTTAGAGGGAAGGATTGGGAGGTGATTGGGAGAGATAATGGAAGAAGAATATAGGGAAAGGGATTGGAGGGAGTGATTGGAAGAGATAATGGAAGAGAAAAAGATAATGGAAGATAAATCTCTCCTTTTCTCCTCCTTTTTTATGGATGGGAAGGAAGATATATATAGGGAGAGAAAGAGAGAGAGAGAGATGTGTTGGTGGAGAGCTCATCATGTTGTCCCTCTTAGTGGAGAATCCATCATCATTCTTCTTAGTGGAGGGCCCATCATGTTTCTTAGTGGAGAATCCATCATCATTCTTCTTAGTGGAGGGCCCATCATGTTTCTTAGTGGAGAATCCATCATCATTCTTCTTAGTGGAGGGCCCATCATGTTTCTTAGTGGAGAATCCATCATCATTCTTCTTAGTGGAGGGCCCATCATGTTTCTTAGTGGAGAATCCATCATTATTGTTCTTAGTGGAGGGCCCATCATGTTTCTTTAGTGGAGAATCCATCATTATTGTTCTTCATAAGAGGCCTCACAAGAGGCCCTACTGAGGCCCCACAATGTGGGCCCCACAACGCGGGCCCCACAACGTGGGCCCCACAATGTGGGCCCTCGGTTGATTCGAATTTTAAACAAATGTTCAATGCGGGCCCACCAAACGGGTCCAAATTCTCCCTCGCTTGGATTCTTATGAATAATCTCTCTCAACCTCTCACGGAAAAATGCGAAACATGGCGGAAATGATCGGATGGGGTTTCTCCCAAGCATAGCGAACTTGGGTCTGGTCAAAATGGGGTGTCTACAGATGCCCCTCTTTGGCAGAGCGTGTGTAACACGCGAATGGCAAAGCTGAACAGACGACACATTTTGACTGACCCGAAACCAAAACAAAGCAAATTTTTGGGTTTTCAGTTTTAAAACGATATTCACAAAGATAAAACTCTACTAACAATAGGGAGATAGTCTCTCACCGACTCTTAACTCGGCAACTAAGACATCTCAAAGAGATAGTCTCTCCCTAATACTCATGACTCGACTAATTAATAAAAAACGAACGAACGATTACAAAAACACAAACATTTTTTCTTTTTCTTTTTTTTTATATATCAGGCTAAGCCAAAGTACACATAACAATTGCTCAAAGAGCACAAACCAAACAAACAAACCAATCACTTCAATTACTCAAAGAGCTTTCATTTTTTTTTTCTTAGAAACCACGTTGCAATTTGTCTAAGACAAGCACAAACTCAAACACTTAAAGAGTTTTTCCTTTTTAGAAACCTGCAAAAATAGGCCAAAGACCAATGTATTGAAACTCGTCCAAAACAAGTTCAAAACCAAACACTCAAAGAGTTTTTCTTTTTTAGAAACCTGCAAAAATAGGCCAAAGACCAATGTATTGAAACTCGTCCAAAACCAAACACTCGAAGAGTTTTTCCTTTTTAGAAACCTGCAAAAATAGGCCAAAGACCAATGTATTGAAACTCGTCCAAAACAAGTTCAAAACCAAACACTCAAAGAGTTTTTTTCTTTTTAGAAACCTGCAAAAATAGGCCAAAGACCAATGTATTGAAACTCGTCCAAAACAAGTTCAAAACCAAACACTCAAAGAGTTTTTTTTTTTTTTTTTTTAAATCATGCCGATCAGTCAAAGACTCGACCAATTATTAGGGTAATCGAATATTCAAGCTAAACTCAAACTTCTAATACCCGAGGCGAGACTAAGTCTCAAGCCCAGCGATAGTTATACAGATCATTGCTGAAAATAAATCTGTGTAACTATCCGAGTAACTCTGACTCCTCTCTTTCAAGGTAGCGAATCACTTCGGATCATGCGGTTCTGCTAAACAGTTCCACGTAAATCCAAATTCGTAGGTCCTGCTAAACAGTCCCCTACAAACCTCTTCGCAGATACACATGACTCCTAACACGTTAGGAAGCTGCACATTGCGGGACGATGATTAGGTAAGTCACCACTTGACATTACACTACTAATCATCTGGGTACTAAGTACCAGAGGCGAGACTAAGTCTCAAGCCTACGATAGTTATACAGATCATTACTGAAAATAAATCTGTTTAACTATCCGAGTAACTCTGACTCCTCTCTTTCAAGGTAGCGAATCACTCTGGATCACGCGGTTCTGCTAAACAGTTTCACATAAACCCAAATTCGTAGGTCCTGCTAAACAGTCCCCTACAAACCTCTTCGCAGATACACATGACTCCTAACTCGTTAAGAAGCTGCACATTGCGGAACGATGATTAGGTAAGTCACTACTTGACATTACACTACTAATCATCGGGGTACTAAATACCCGGGAGAAGGAAGAAAAGACCAATCCGTGTAACACAGGATCGGAAATATTTTCCTTATTAAAACATTTCAAAAAGACCAAACCGTGTAACACAGGTTCGATAATTTCCATCTCTATTAAAATCTTTCAAAAGGACCAAACCGTGTAACACAGGTTCGGTAATTTCTATCTCTGTTAAAAACTTTCAAAACGACCAAACTGTGTAACACAGGTTCGGTAATTTCAAACTCTGTTAAAATCTTTCAAAAAGACCAAACCGCGTAACGCAAGTTCGGTAATTTCAAACTCTGTTAAAATCTTTCAAAAGGAATGAAGAATTTACCATCTTTGATCGATTTCACTAATGGGCCAGTCATCTCTTACCAAGAATAACTAGGAGCGCATGATCTTTGCTGAAAGCAAAACTCAAATAGATTGATGAGATTTTCAGGTGCTGACTCTCTTTAACAGGTGAGAAGCATTTTGATGAGGTTTGAAGGATGCAGGAGTAGATTTTATACTCCGCTGGGAATTAAAGTTTCTGAAACTGACTCCAAAAGAAACAATTGGATCAAGGAATTCAACTCAAAGAGCATGTTCAAGCTTCTCTGCTTTCTATTTGCTAAGAATAGATATCCCAGTTATCATTGTGTAATATCTTTTATGACGTAAGTCATAAAAGATGCCCCTAGTATGATGTGCTTCCATGACAAAGTCTTAAGAAGGCAAAAGCAAGGTAAGTAGAAAAAATTTGAGTTTGCATGGGTTCTTTCTTTGGTATAGTGGTAAAACCATCTCCACAAAGGCTGAATGTAAGAATTCTTCATTTTGCTCAGTGCTTGAGGCTTTGATGTTTCAGGCAGGTCTGAATAACAAATCTCTTGCCCTTCTTTGATTCTTAAACCAGGATCTACTTTGAATTTTCTTTTCACTTTGGAAGGTATACACCCATTCTCTCCAGTGCCAAACACTTTTGATTCTAAAAGAAAAACAATGATAAACCAGAAACAGACTTCTGATGACTCTTTCAAAGAAGACTTACAATATTCAAGGGACTTGACTAAATTTTGATTCACCCTTAGATAAAATGTGTTATTTTGTTATGGTAAGGTTAGCCACTCTTAGAGCACTCTCAAAAACTATGTCAAGATGACCTAATTTCCTCCATCGGGATCTCTGTCATGCTTGTTACCCCTTTCGGATTGCTCGGTCTTAATGCCCCTAGTTTAAAAAGGTGTCAAAATAAGTCTCGCTGACACTACTCGGATTTCAGGATTCTGCCCTGTGCAGAGGTGGCTTCTCCGTCTCCCTGATTTCTCTCTTCAAAAGAAGTCATAACTTTTGCTTTCCAAGCTTTCAGTCTGAAAGACCACTTATCTCAACTTTTGCTTGTGCTCAAACTTGGGAATTCTACGTAACTGAGGAACTCCTTCTGCTTCTATTCAACTCAACTGTTCATGGGAAGTCTTTGCCCTTGACTGGATTACCTCTTCAAGTTTTCAATCCAGCAGACCACTACCCTGACTTTTTGCATAAGCTAACTCTTTTGGCTGTTAACTTAGCAAATGTATATCTCTAGGCCGCCCTTTCGGGTTTTCAACCTAGTGGGTCTTCAGACTCTCATTCTTTTCTTTCTGTTTTTCTTTTCATTCGCCTCGAACCTTTGCTTGTTTCACCAGAAGGACTTTCTAGGTGGGCTTGGGTTCGAAAGGGTTGAATACCTAAGGTTCTAAAGATTTGAACCGAATCTGGTCTAGCCAGACTACCTACGTACCCCAAAGATGGAGGATCAGATCCGCGTAGTTCGCTTTGGGATTTTTCAAAGAATGGTTTAGCATTTAGCTTCAAAATTTTCAAAGGGGATTTTATCCCAAGGTTTGACCGAACTTGAATTAATCAAGTTGCCTACGTACCCCTGAAGAGGTGGGGATCAGGTCCGACGTAGTTCGGGTGCATAAATGCCCCGGGTTTATAATGTGTTTGAAAAGAAATTGTTTAATTTTGCTTTTGGCCCAAAGGGTTTACAAATGGATTTTAAAACATTAGGATTTTGGCTATAAAAGCTCAAACGATCAAGGATGGCCTCCTGATGTATTTGATGTACAAGCCCTTTTGTTTAAGGTTCAAAGCCTTTGAAAATTTTTTTTTTTTTTGAGGAGTCTGGTGGTTTTCTGGCAAAACTTCAACCACTGTGCTCCACTCCCGTCTCAAAGATCTTGAATTTATGCTCAAGATTCCACAACTCTGTCTGAAAATCTTCTCTCAATATCTCATCAGCTCCACAGGATGCCTGACGCTTATCTCTTTAAAATTTTATTCCTCAACTGGATGTCTAAAGCAGATGAAGTCTTGCTTTGATCAATGACAGGGCATTCCCCTGGTTTATCCTTATAGGATCAAGCAAAACTACCTCAAACCCCTCTAAACAGGTTTATCAATTCTTTGCGCTCCTTAGGAGATAAAGTTTTTCCAATCCATCCATCCCGAGTTTCGGATTTCGATACCACTATCAATGGATTTGATTTCTTCTTTAAGTGGCTATGCTCGACGCTCTTCCTCTCGTTCGACCATCTTTCAGATCTCGAGGTGAATTTCGTTTGCATTCTCATCTGAGAAGGGGGTCTTTAGTTGTTTAAACATTAGATCTAAGAGTGAATCATAGAGTATCAAAGATATGAAATCAACAATTTTATTGAATTGAAGACTGTAAGTACATTGATGATTTTTGACACACCTCATTGGGCTCTTCATCAGTTCTGATAGAAAACAGAATACTGACTCCATATAAGAAAGATTGACAGACATGACTTCTTTTTTTTTCTTTTAACATCCACATGACTGAACTTTTTCAACTTAGAGAGAAGAAAATTGATGTACGCTCAAAGACAAATCTAAAGATACAAGACACTTCTTCAAAGGTAGTGAACTGACACTGAAAGCTTATAGGTGATACACCTTTCCTCATGATAATGATAACTATAAAGTTCAATCCCGGAGTAGAAATCCCAGAAAAAGCAACTCCACAAGGTCTTGGTTAAATGGGGCAACAAAAGGCTTATGTTGACAATGTGGGTAAAATAATAGACTGCCTAGATCAAGTATGATTGGAAATTGTCAGTCTTTAGAAAGAATGGCCTTTCGCTAAACACAGACTCTTGACTTGGAAGCACACACACTAGATCAATAGTCATGGGATAAAGATTCTGAACAAATAGAGAAAAGAGTAATCTTGAAATACACCAAAGGGTATTTTATTCTGAAAATCAAAGAAATATTGTCTATGAAGGTCAAGGAAAAATAGACAGTGATAATATGACCTACATCAACAGGGTTTCAATGAATTCTCAATCCACACCTTGAAGTCTCATTTGAGTATAACTGCTCTTCTTTTTGGGAATGAAAGAGTCAGGAACGATAAACATCCATAATCAAAATAAATTTCGATCTCAGCAATGATCATGCACTCAAAGAATACAGGTAAGATCAAACTTTTCCATTAATGATTTCGATATGATCCAAGGGTAAAAGATATATGATAGGTAAACATGGATCAAAAAATCAATGGCTCAGATAATAGACCATGGCCATAAGAATGACAAAAGTAGGGTCAAAGACCAGATCTAAAATCTGAATGATGGATATCAACAACTGTACGATCAATATGAGATGAAATGATAGACCATGGTCATAAGGACAGCAAACGAGCTATCGGCCAGATCTCAAGACAAACAGGTTGACAAATAAGGATCTAATCCTACTAAATGATGTATACATGAGAATCAAGACAAGGCAGACTGACTCCAAAGGATAGCAATCATGCTTAACATACTTTTGGATAAAATCCAGCAGCATAACGGCTATACGAGGAGGTCAAGGTCCAGACTAAGTAAACTGACTCTAAAGAGTAGCCGTCATGCTCAAAATGTTCTGGATAAAATCCGGCAGCATAACGACTATACAAGGGATCACCCTAGCTCAATCGAAAGGTATGAATAACGGTTACTAGAGAAGGGTGATCAACAGATGGACTAACCAAAGGTGAGAATATACAACAATGGGTCAAACCCTATAATCAACAGATCAAGGGCTAAACTCGGCCAAGGTAATGACGGTCAAAATCCACTGACTAGATCTAGATCTAAATTCGGAATGGATATAACCGACTGAAAGGAATAAGGAATCTCTGACTAAGAGGAGAACCATAATATACATAATCAGTATATATAAGTAAATACACATACACACAAATCCTAACCAGGGGCACCAGCCCTAATTCTAATCTAACGGAGTCAAGGAAGTCTCGACTCAAGACAGACTGGTGAGTGTACTAGGACAGTGTTGTAGAAATGTAAAAATGAGCTACCCTAGTCTACAAATGGGGCAAAGCTCCTCTAGGCTCCACATGTGTAAGCAACAGATGTTCGACCCTATATGAATGCAATATACACACGGGTACTCCCTAGTTGGGCTTCACTAGGCCAGTAAGTATATATATAATATATATAAAACAAAGTAGGGCTCCGGACTCAATCTAATGGGTACTATGCGTATGAAACATACTTAATATGCTGCAGCGCTGGCGCATAGCTTGGAAATAGATTCAACAGTACCATCAGGATGTAATAACATCCCAGTCAGGCACGCATTGAATCTATCCCATGGAGCCAATAATGAAAAACAATGAAAAATAATAAAAAAAAATAAAAAATATGACAATGCATGATGTGCAGTGTGTGAATCCTTTGTTTTAATTACGCACCTACCTGGTGCCCCTGGATTCTAACGATAGAGTTCCCATTTAAAATGATTTTAGCTCAAATTTCTCCAAAGTTAATAAAAATGGCATTTTTAAAGAGTTAGGCAATGTTTCAAGAACTCCCCAGCAGAGTCGCCAGCCTGTGGACCCCGATCCTGAGAGGACGAGTGCGGCGAGGGACGCGAGGTCCCCACAGCAATCCTCTAAGATCTCCACAATGTGAAGGAGAGCTCTGCCAAGGAACTCTCGAAACGGATGCCACCCTCACAGCATAGCACGAGTGGCGATACAAAACGAATGAGATACATCCTGATCAGGAGCCAGGGCTCGAAACCGAGATGTACCTATAATAACTCAGAGTCGCCATCCATGGATAGGCCATGGAACCCTAAAATCAAATCCTCTGTGCAATGGATAACCAGAAATATATATGGGTTCGTGCCTGGTTACGAATGGGGAAGGTCTGAGAGCACCCCCAATTCGCCCGAGTGCAAGCACTTGGTCTCTTATGCCATTTTCATTAACTCCAAAGAAGTTTGGGTAAAAATCATATGAAATGGGAACAATCCTCAGGAATCGTCTACCTAAGCATGCATTTCCTGAGAATGAAGAAATAAACACATAAAATGAAAATGTGTCACCTAAGCAAAGCTAGGTTATGGGTGACATGCCTAACTCTAATGCAAGACTGGACTCGGACCAGAATGGCCATCCATCCTAGCTGCACTACGTATCCCGGCCTCGGGAAGAATCGGAGCCCACGTAGTTCGATGCCCTATTCAAAATTATGATGCCTAAGACACCTAGACCTCTATCCTAGACTCGATCTAAAAGACCGGACTAGTTATTAAAGCTTCTTGAACTATTATTTAAATTCCAATGAATGGTGGATTTTAGGACATCCTATATGCCCTAACTAAATGCAGATTGATTAGCCTTAAGCTAATGCAGGTGGTTCCTACAATCCTATGTGTAACTAGGCCGTGCAACCTAATGAAAACCACGGGATGACTATATGCCTAGTCTAGCCATCGGTTCGACTAAATGTCTAACCGATCGACTCGAGGCCTCCTAACTCTAGGGACACTCACACGACAGGACATACCATATCAATACAAATCAAGACAAACTCCTAACTCTAGAACACAACCTAAACAGCTAGGACATACTCCTAACTCTAGAGGAAGATCTTTTCGAAAATGGTTTGAATATTTTTGTAATTTTCAAAGGTTTAAAATTTTTATTTTTAAAGGTTTGGCTGGACTTGGGATGTGGATCCCAAGCTGCACTACGTACCTCGTGGAAGAGGATCAAGCCAACGTAGTTCGAAACGAACTCTCAAACTACGCTTCTAAAAGAAACACTCACACTTCAGATTTTTTAAGGTTTTTTATATTTTCAAATGTTTTTGATATTTTTAAAGTTTTCACATGTTTTTGGATTTTAAAGCTTTTCCAATGCTCTGAATCTTTAAATGTTTTCAATCTTAAAGGGAACACGCAAGTAATACCACAAACTAGGGCAAAGCCCTAAAGCAAAAGAGGAAACCCCGAATAAGCAATTAGCGTCTCAAAGAGACAAACCACAACAAGAAAGATAGCGTCCCAAGAAGAGAGAAAACGATCCAAGATCCCAAGCAAGCAAAGCTCTAATAAGACTGAGTTAGCCTCTAATCAAAAGCGAAGTAATCAACAACTCTAAAGGAGAAACTCCGAACTAACAACACTAAAGAGGGGAACAAATGAGTCAGAGACTCTCTAATACTACAACTTGGAGGAGGAATGAGTCAAAGACTCCCAAATAACGCCAACAGAAGAACCAATGAGTCAAGGACTTCCTAGTAATACAACAAAAGAACGAATGAGTCAAAGACTCTCTAAAAGAAATGGAAACATGAGTCAAAGACTCCAATAACACCAACTAAAGGATAGATGAGTCAAAGACTCTCTAAAAGAAAAGGAAACACGAATTTGCACATTTTATCAGTGTTACCTGAAGGCATCAACCCTAACCCTAATCTAGCGGAGTGGAGAAAGGATCTCGACTCATGACTTTGTTTGTGTACCTAGGACCGATCGTAGCCATTGGAAGATGGACTACGGCCTAATCTAGACACAAATGGGTAGGATATCCTAAACTAGGCTCACACACGTGATGCACATGTGTTCGTATACTACATGCATGTGTGGGTTAATCTAGGGGTAAGGCCAAGAGTTCCCTTAGCGCGAATCCATGTTCGATATACTGTACCAGTGTCCGGCGTATCAGTACGTGAACAAGAGATCCGTTTACGTACCATAAAGGTACTAGGCTAAGGGTGGAATGCTTCTCTAGCACAGAGGCACCAGGTGATGAAATCCCAGTCAACCATGCTAGATAACACTCCGGGTTCCTAAAATAGGACGTGTGTGCATGTGAGATGCAGGGGTTTAGATGCAAGTGATGTAAGTGTGTGCATTAAGTTCGCGCAATCTATGATGCCTTCAGGTTTTGTTAGATTAAGTTTGAGTAAATGTGATGAGAAAATAAAGCATACAAACTAATCACAGCACCAGGATTTTACAAAGGAAATCAGTGATTCCTAAGGTTTCTATTTTGATAATTTAATGATTGAATATGTGATGGAATATTATGATCTGGAAATTTTTAAAACAATTTGATTTTAATTCAATTTACTCAAGGATTTTAAAAGGTTTCAATTCAGATTGTAGATTTACACATCAACATATAACAAATCTTTTCAGCACAAGATGAAATTTTTACAGTAACTTCTCCTTAATTATATAAGATTATAATAAAAATTTCATAGATTTTAAATGTGGTTTGCTATTAGTTTTTCAATGTTGAAAGTTTCTGTCCAGATTGTGAATTAACATAGTAACGTATAGCAAATCAATTCAAAACAATATGAAATTTCTATAGTATGTGTATTACAATAAGAAAGGATTACTGTAAACGTTTCATAAATTTTAAAAATGATTTACTATTAATTTACGATTTTACAAATATCCATCCAGATTATGAATTAACAAAGAAACACATAGTAAATCAAATCCAAATCAGTTTAAACTTTATGAAAACATGTAATTCCAGTAGTAATTATCAAACAAATATTTTCAGAAGTTTTCATTGCAATTTACTATTTTTATCAGATTTAATACAGCATGCATGATTTTACGTAAAAAATCATAAACAAATATCCAACAGCAACCAAAAATCTTGAAAAATTCACGGGAGATTAGATTAGATTTAATTTGCATCTCATCCAAATTTCACTTTTGAAAACATTATAGAGTTTTTGAAAATTGGTTTTTTCCAAAAATACCCCTAGAGTTAAATGAATTTTTAAACCCTTTAAATCAAATCAAGAATTCATAAAGAAATTCGTACTAATTCAAAATCTTACAATTATGTTATGTTTAAATTTTCATTGATTTTGGATCTATGTTGACATCTTCTTAAATTCAATCTTTAGAATTTTACCCCTTTGAGGGTAAAGTTCAAAAGGTCAAATTACGGTCAAAACGAAGTCAAAATTCTTCGAAATTCCAGATTTCTACACTTCTTAATGTTCAAAACACTCAGAGATTGAAAAAAACATATTTTGAATAACAATAAGAAAAAATAAAAATAAATCACAAATTCAATCCTAGCATGCTTCTAGTTTAAGATATATGAAAGAGGGTTTTGGAATACCAACCTTGCTAGCTCTCCTTGTCTCTAGGGTAAGTAATCCTCGGATATACGCTTTGTCTTACCCTTTCAATTAGCAAAGAAAACCCCCAAAAAAAATGTTGCCGCCGATCCGTTCCGCCGTCTTCACTTTCTCTTAGAGGGAAGGATTGGGAGGTGATTGGGAGAGATAATGGAAGAAGAATATAGGGAAAGGGATTGGAGGGAGTGATTGGAAGAGATAATGGAAGAGAAAAAGATAATGGAAGATAAATCTCTCCTTTTCTCCTCCTTTTTTATGGATGGGAAGGAAGATATATATAGGGAGAGAAAGAGAGAGAGAGAGATGTGTTGGTGGAGAGCTCATCATGTTGTCCCTCTTAGTGGAGAATCCATCATCATTCTTCTTAGTGGAGGGCCCATCATGTTTCTTAGTGGAGAATCCATCATCATTCTTCTTAGTGGAGGGCCCATCATGTTTCTTAGTGGAGAATCCATCATCATTCTTCTTAGTGGAGGGCCCATCATGTTTCTTAGTGGAGAATCCATCATCATTCTTCTTAGTGGAGGGCCCATCATGTTTCTTAGTGGAGAATCCATCATTATTGTTCTTAGTGGAGGGCCCATCATGTTTCTTTAGTGGAGAATCCATCATTATTGTTCTTCATAAGAGGCCTCACAAGAGGCCCTACTGAGGCCCCACAATGTGGGCCCCACAACGCGGGCCCCACAACGTGGGCCCCACAATGTGGGCCCTCGGTTGATTCGAATTTTAAACAAATGTTCAATGCGGGCCCACCAAACGGGTCCAAATTCTCCCTCGCTTGGATTCTTATGAATAATCTCTCTCAACCTCTCACGGAAAAATGCGAAACATGGCGGAAATGATCGGATGGGGTTTCTCCCAAGCATAGCGAACTTGGGTCTGGTCAAAATGGGGTGTCTACAGCCGCTTCTTATGCAAAGCTTACATCCGCATCAATTGCTAAATTGATAGGCACCAATATCAAATGCAGATATGGAATTCCCCATGAACTTATCTCAGATAATGGATCTCATTTCAAGAAGGAAGTAATCACTCTTTGCCAAGAGTTCAAGATTAAACATCATAAATTCTCACCTTATCGACCACAGACAAATGGAGCAGTAGAAGCTGCAAACAAAAATGTCAAGACTATCATTAGCAAAATGTCAGAAACTTATAAGGATTGGTCGAATAAGCTACCGTACGCCTTGTGGGCTTACAGAACATCAATTAGAACTTCAACTGGGGCAACCCCTTATTCTCTTGTTTATGGGATGGAAGCAGTGCTACCTGTTGAGATCCGTGTACCCTCGCTCCGAGTATTGACTGAGGCTAAGTTGCCAGAAAATGAATGGGCAGATGTCAGATATAAAGAGTTGAACATGCTAGACGAGAAGAGGTTAAAGGCGCTTTACCATGTGCAGGGTTACCAGCGCAGAATAGCCCGGGCTTTTAATAAAAAGGTTAAGGTCAGAGATTTAGAAAAAAGGCAATCTTGTTCTGAAAGAGAACCGAGCACCAGTATTTGACCCAAGGGGCAAGTTCAAACCTAATTGGTCAGGACCATACATGGTAGACTAAATCTTACCCGGAAAAGCCGTCAAGCTCTGTAATTTAAATGGAGAAATATTACCAGAACCAACAAACCTTGATCAACTCAAGAGGTTCTATGCTTGAACACCAGAAGGCCGTCTTTTGGCCGAATAAATCCCAAATTCATAACCCAAGATAAAAAAAATATATGACCTTTTGCGAACCCTTTTGAGCCTAAGTAATATTTTCCTTCAAAAACCCAATATACTAGGGGCATCCGGCCTGAACTACGCAAGACTTGATCTCTACGCTGGGGTACGTAGGCAGCTCGGTCAAAACGAGTTCGGTCATGATAAAAGACAAAAAGAAACAAAAAAGAGAGAAAGAACAAAAAGAAGAATAATTTACCTTCAAACTAGGGGCACTCGCCCTGAACTACGATTCCTACCCTGGGATACGTAGGCAACCTGTTCACAGGTTCGGTCAAAATTCTTGCAAAACCTTAAGCTATTCTTTGAAAAGCCCTACCTCACCTATAAAGTCCTTTTGGTGTTCAAGTAAAAAAAAAATAATGATGAAAAACGAAAAAAGAGAAAAGAAGAAGAAATGGAGCTTGAAGATCCGCTAGATTGAAAACCTGAAAAGGCTATCTAGGCAAAATTTAGGATCATTCCCCTGCTAAGTTGAAAACGTGAAACAGCGGCTTAGGCAAAAGTTAAGGGGGTGGCCTGCTGAGTCGAAAACCTGAAAAGGCGATTCAGGCAAAAGTTAAGGCCAAGCGGTCCGCCAAGTCGAAAATCCAAAAAAGGAACTTGGTCGTGGTAAGATTTGGTTCACGCCAGAAGAATTACATTGATCTCTGAAATCACAATAGGTCAGGCAAAAATAGCAATGATTCTTGAAACTAGGGGCATTAATTTCTAGTAATCAGAAGGTTGACAGAAAAATACATACTGTTTTAAATAATAAGTGAAGATGTTTATCAATGGAGAAACATTCTTTAAAAGAGGCAAAGCCTAACCCAAAAGAAAATACTGATAAGTCAGAAGCATCACGGGATTACTTGAGTAATCTTTCTTATTTTGTCATTTCATTACAAATGTCTGTGGTTTTATTTTATTTTTAATTTTTTTTTACAAATTCTATTTTAAGAATTGTTGTAGGGTGTAATCACTCTGAAAATGGGTTCATCAACAGGTTCTGAGAAACTTGAAAAAAGCAGGACTGTCATGAATGGCGAAAGATCTTTGAAGATTGACCTCTGATGAAAGAATAGAAGGAGGTCAGAATTTCTCAAGCTGTGGCTGGTTGCTAATGAAGTGGCGACTCAAATTTAGGCCTTGAAAGTCCTTTATCATATGATCATTTACTTCTAAAGTTGTTAAATGGAGATTTCAATTTTCTTTTTCTGATAACCTCAGTCAAAACTCAAATTATGGTATCTCTTTGAACATGTCTCATCTCCTTGGAATCCGTAAAAATACGGTATTTCATTTTATCTGATGTTTGTTCAAAAATGGTCTCTTGTTTCTCTTTGAACATCATACAATTAGGATGTCTCATTTCCTTGGAATCTGTAAAAATACGGTATTTCATTCTCTCTGAGTTCATTCAAAGATGGTCTCTTATTCTCTTTGAACATCATATTAATATGATGTCTCATTTCCTTGGAATCCGTATAAATACGGTATTTCATTCTCTCTGAGTCCATACAATTATGGTCTTTCATCCCTTTTGAACCTGTATACATACGGTATCTCATTCTTTCCAAGCCCATTTGAAAATTATTTCTCATTCTCTTCGAGTCCATACAACTATGGTCTCTTATTCTCTTTGAGCATCATACAAATGTGATGTCTCATTTCCTTGGAATCCGTATAAATACGGTATTTCATTCTCTCTGAGTCCATTAAAAAATGGTCGCTTATTTTCCTTGAGCATACAAATATGACGTCTCATTTCCTTGGAATTCGTATAAATACAATATTTCGTTCTCTCTGAGTCCATTAAAAAATGGTCTCTTAATTATCTTTGAACATCATACAATTATGATATCTCGTTTTCTTGGAATCCGTAAAAATACGGTATTTCATTTTATCCGAGTCCATTAAAAAATGATCTCTTAATTCTCTTTGAACATCATACAAATATGATATCTCATTTCCTTGGAATCCGTAAAAATACGGTATTTCATTCTATTTGAGTCCATTTAAAAATGGTCTCTTGTTTCTCTTTGAGATCCATATGATGTCTCATTTCCTTAGAATCTGTATAAATATGGCATTTCATTTTATCTGAGTCCATTCGAAAATGATCTATCTCTTATTTCCCTTTGGCCTGTACAATTACAGTACCTCATTTCTGTTGAGCCTGTTTGAAAGCAGTATCCATTTGAAAATGATCTCTCATTTCCTCATTGCCCGTTTGAAAACGGCGCTGCCTCATAATTATCTTTCATTCTGAGTTGCGAAATTTTTGCAAATCAGATTAGATCCATTTCTCCATTATTCTGAACCACCAAGTCACGGTGTTTAGAATAAATGATCTTGAATATGTTCTAGGACTTCATCTAGGGTCTTGCATTAGGTTAGGTTGCATTGTCTAGTGAATCCATTGTTGATTAAAGCTACGCAAAACGGTTTTGTCACTTTTTGCTTTGGTATTCGATGACTACGTCACCTCTACCAAAGAAGCGCATCTGTAGACACCCCCATTTTGCTACGCTTTAAAAAGTAAAAGATTCGGTAGTATCATCGAGTTTTGAATCCGTATTCAGCATTAGATTAGGCATCCATGCATTTTAGGGTAGATTTCATTTCATTATGGGAGTTTTGAAGTTGATTCGCGATCCTAAAGGTCTCTGAGGGGTTCCTTTGGCCTATGGAAGATGAAAGTTCAAGTTTCCAAGCAAATGAAAAAGACCTGATATTTTTAGAATTTTCAGGGTTTCCCTCATTTTTGCCTATTTTGCACTGCAGGGGTATTTTGTCCATTCCCGATGTGTCTCGTTTGACCCCCGAGTTATATTTGAGAAATCTTGAGTGATTTTACAAATTTTGAAAAAGCTGCTATTTTTAGAAACTCATGGGGCTTCTACATATTCATCATCTTATTGATATTTCAATCATTTCTCATTTGTCCAAAACCATCTTGAAGGTACGGCTGATGGATTAGGAGTAATTTCGTAAGATTTGGGAAACCTGCTAAATTTAGATCTCTCAAGATTTTCTCTTAGTCTTGCACTTCGGGGGTATTTTAGACATTTCTAAACATATCATATTTGGTCCCTAAGTTGTGTCTAAGAAATCTTGAGTCCGTTCATAAATTTTCGAAAATCTGTTATTTTTGGAATTTCTCAGGGTTTTCCCTAGTCTCGCCAAATTCTAGCACCTCGGGGTAATTTGGTCTTTTCCTGTGTAATTCTTTTGATCCCCGAAATATGTCTGAGAGATTACGAATGATTTCCTGAATTTTGGAAAACCTGCTAAATTTAGAATTTCTTAGGAGTTTCGCTTCATTTGGAAATTCTAAGTGTTGAGGGCATTTTGGATATTTTCAGGGGATACCAAATGATCCTGTTTAATATTGCTCATCGAAAGAACCCAATTTTAAAAGTTTCTATTTTTGAAGTTTGACCACAAAGACTTTCCATTTTTTATTTTCCCCTTTAAAGGTGAACCAATCTGAGGGTATTTTGGTCGCATTTGGATGTCTAACAATCAAATAGGGACATTTTGGTTCGAAAAGTTATTTTCCAAAAAAGATGGTCCGATCATGTGTGAGGGATGCACCATAAATGTCAAATGGGTTGGGTCCATATATAGAATGTTGAATTTAGAAACATTTTAGTGATTTTTTACAGAAAAACCCGAAACCCGTGTGAAATGGCCCATTGGGCTAAAGCCCGCAAAGATGGAGCTCATGTGGGTTCACCCATATGGGTCAACCACCATGGTGGGCGGCCCACATGGTTGACCCACATGAGTTGAGCACCCAACCTTGATGAATGGTGACATCATATTTTTAAAAGAAAAATAAAAAGAAAAAAAAAGAAAAAGAAGGAAAAAAGAAAAAGAGGAATAATTGCTTAAAAAAGTTTTCTTCCAAAGAAGAAATGTGGAATGAGAATGGCATGTTTTGATTAACAAGAAATTAAGATTGGAATCAAATCCAATTTGGAAACAAGAAAGAAAGAAAGCAAGAGGGGAGAATTGGAAACAAGCCAAAAAGGGAGCTCTCACATTTTAAATTACTATTTCTCTTTTAACCCTAGCTTTTTTTGTATAAAAATCAAAGCAAACAATCCTAGAAAAGATTGAAAAAAATCCAAATTCGTCCTTTTTCTCTCTCCTCCCAAGAAAAAAAAAACCTCTTCTCTCTTGAAGTGTTTTCATATCTCTCAAGGGTTCTTCACAAAAGGGATTCTTAAAATCCATTTTCTTCTTCAACAAATCACACATCAAGGATCTTTGGGGTGTTCTTTGGGTCTTTTTCATCATATAAAAGGGTGCGACAAAGCGTATACCTCGGATCTACGCACCCTAGAGACAAGGAGCGCGATCAACGGTAGGATCTTTATCTTTGTAATATCAAAAGTAGAAAAACATGCTAGAGTTTTACTTTTGATAGATTAAATGAATGAATTTTTCCTTGAAATTCCAGTATGTTATAATATAGATTATAAGTTTTTAAATTTCAAAATTTCACCAAAAAATTAAATTTCCTCCATTTAATAATAATTTTCTTTCGTTTTTTATTCAATATGGATTTAAATCAGATTATCAAAGCAAGTGTTAGAAAAGGTGGGTGTCTTTAAAAATTGATATTTTATGGGATTTATATAAAATAAAATACTACTGGAAACTTAATTTCCAATCGCGGTTTGGCCGTTTTAATTTTCATTCTATTTTTCAAACAATAACCTCGAAAGGGGTTATTTCTTGATGAACAAATCCAAAAGTATATCAAACCATGTCCAAAATTTGTGAACTCTTGTTTCCAAACCAATGTTTTAATTTTTGAATTTTTTTGAATTTGTTTAATCTAGTTTTAAATTATTTTAAATTTCGGCCATTTTTAATAAATATCAGAATGTTTTACAAATTGATAAAACTCTTCAGAATTAATGTTCAATAATAAATTGAATTTCTCATAAAAAATTTTTTTCGAAAAAAGATTTTTTTATTTGTTTTCTAATCGTTTCTTCGTTTTATATGCCGTAATTCGTTTTCGTATTAAATTAGTAAATTTTTGAAAATTTTCTTTACAAACCAGTAACTTTGCTTACTGGAATGTTAGATAAAAAATTTCAATTGACATCAAATCGTAATAAAAGTCCATGAAATTCATACCATAGTTTAATCTCATGATTATCTTTATTCTCTAAAAGTTTGGATTAATTTTAAATTGATATGCTATAAGTTACTGTGTTAATCTATGCACTGATTTGAATTTTGAGAAATTGGAAATTGATATCAAATCTTAATGAAAATTCATATAAGTTTTCCAATAAGCTATAATAATCTAAATCTCTATTCTGTGAAAGTTTGGATTAATTTGAAATTGATATGCTATAAGTTGCTGTGTTAATCTATAATCGGATTTAAATTTTGAAAAATCAAAAATTGATATCAAATCTTAATGATAATTCATGAAAATTTTCCAGTAAGCCACAATCATCCCTATCTTGTTACTGGAAAAGTTTTCGCTGATTTGGGGTTTGATTGCTTAGGGTTTCTGTGTAATCCTAGCTATCTGGTCTTAATGTTAATAAATCATAATTTAATAGCAAATCAACACAAAAGTCAGTAAAAACCTCAAAGAAATCTTAACTTTACATCATGAATTTAATCCCTAACTTGTTTGAAACAGAAACCTTAGGGTTCATAGATCTCCATTGTAAATTCGCTACACCGCGATAGTCTAACTGCCGAGATCGTAACCGTAATCGTATACTAATTACGATTAATCCTGCATAATTGGAGTGCGTAAATTATACTATGATATTGGCTCCGAGGTCCACTGTCCACGGAAATCCTGAGAAATATGCCAGGCAATAAGATACTATAATTTACGTGCTAAATTATACAAGTGTTGAGAGCACGATTCCGTTCCATAGTTGCGATTCGAGGCCGAAACATGCGAACTATAGAGCCTTTGATATTCCTTAGATGTTTAGGAATAAAAAATCCTCAAAAATTGAAAATCATTAAGTTTAACAAATCAAATTAACTCGATTCGCGTCTTAGGAGCCGTTGGATTACGGTCTCCTATCGTAGGAACCTTTAGGCCCCCTTAGGAACACTTACGTCTCGTTGTGTCCTAGGCTTTAGGGAGTCCAGCCTCATCACGGTCGTTTGCTATGGATAGCAACCGTGCCAATAGATCTAGTTACACTAGTCACCCCTTTTTTCCATAAGACAAGCCTAGTTACCTAGGATGTAGGTTCACCTGTATTAACAAAGGGATGTCTTGCACTTAGATATGACCATATAACATCTTAGATGAAGTCCTAGGATAATAAAATCTTCAACTTGAACTAAATAATTTCTCTTAAACTGTTAAAACAGTAAATCCAGTCTAGATCTGTGTCCTAGATGAGTTAGGCATAAGTAGCTTAGTTCAGGTGCACCGAACTACGATCGACTCTGATTCCAGTAAGGCTGGGATACGTAAGCAACTTGGATACTTGAGTGGCATACCAAGCCCGAGTCGGCTTCACACATAAGTGGTGGAGTTTTGTACATTAATCCTTAAATTAAAAGTAATTAAATCACTTAGGACTTTCCATGAAATTAGAATTTTAGGAGAACTTTCACTTAAATTGAATTCAAACAAATTAAGAAAATCAAGATACATATTTAGGAATTACACTGAAATTAGATCTTAGGATGCATGTCATGTAGTTCGCACATTAATATAGAGTTAAATGAGCCATTTCAAAGAAATCCAAAAGAGTTAACTTTTGGAATTGAAGATCGATTATCGGGCAGGAATGGTGCATGTGGTGGTAACTCCCCATACCTTTCATTCTCGTAACCAGGTAACGAGTCTAGATTCTGGTCAATTATGGGTCCTAGATCCCTCATCTAGGTGGCGACTCTGTCACTCTCTTTTGCGTGGAATTCGGATTGCCTTAGTGATCCCAAGTTTATGGAAAAGATGAATTAAATCACACCTTGCTAGGCTCTGCTGCCCTTATGGGTACTGGGTTGCACGTTTGGTTGCACCCTATGGCTTGGTTGCTGCTTGCTTGGTTGGGTAATTAAAATCAATAATAAAAAACACACGCCATTCGCGTGGTACAAGACACTCTCGCGGGATCGAGTTCCACAAGTACAAAGGCCAGCACCACAAGTGCAATCTACCAAAGTTTCCCAGACTCGTAATTTTAATCCGATGCAAGGTAGCTCATCTACTATAAATTGCTTTAATTGTTGTCAAGTTGGGCATAGGATGAATGAGTGCAAGAAGGGTAGGAGAGAACGAAAGCATATGCTTGTGGAAGGATTTGAAGAACTTGAAGCTGGTGGGATTTATGATTACACTTACCACCTGTGTTTGACCCATATGATGATGATGTAGAGGAGGAGGTGTTACAAGGTGATGTGGGGGAGGCGCTTGTTGCTAGAAAGGTGTTTTTGACACCAAAAGATGAGTCTAGCGATGATTGGCTTCGCAACAATATTTTTCATATCTCATGCACCATTGGAGGAAAGGTTTGCCAGCTTGTGATTGACAGTGGCTCATGTGAGAACGTGGTTTCAGTAGAGGCTGTAAGAAAGCTTAGTATGAAGACTGAGAAACATCATAATCCTTACAAATTGGCATGGTTAAAGAAGGGTAATGAAGTTGCAGTGACACAGAAATGCTTGGTTAATTTTTCGATTGGCAGTAGATATAAGGATCAAGCATGGTGTGATGTAGTTGCTATGGACGCATGTCACTTGTTGTTGAGCCGCCCATGGCAATATGATCGTGGAGCTATTCATGATGGTAGAAGAAACACTTACAGCTTTATGTTTGAGGGAGTGAAGACTACTCTTACTCCATCTCGAGTTGTTGGACTCAAACCGAAACTTGGGGAGAGTGCCGAGCTTCTCAAGGCATTTGGTTTGTTTAGTGCAATAGAGGAGTCTGGTATTGTGTATGTACTAGTAAATAAGATGGAGGGAGAGGAGCATGAGCTACCAGAGTTGGTTAGGCCTTTGGTTGAGGAGTTCAGTGATGTTTTTCCAGAGCATTTACCACCTGGATTACCACCCATGAGGGATGTGCAGCATTGTATTGATTTGATTTCCGGTGCTAGCTTACCAAACAGAGCTCATTATCGCATGAGTCTTGTGGAGCATGCAGAGTTGCAAAGGCAGGTGAGTGAGCTATTGGAAAGTGGCTTCATTCTTGACAGCATGAGCTTGTGTGTAGTGCCAGCATTGTTGACTCCAAAGAACGATGGGAGTTGGAGGATGTGTGTTGATAGCCGAGCTATTAACAAAATTACTGTGATGTACAGATTTCCTATTCCAAGGTTGGATGATTTATTGGATCAGCTTGCGGGTGCTAAAGTGTTTTCCAAGTTGGACTTGAAGTCGGGTTATCATTAGATACGGATTAGACTTGGTGATGAATGGACAACTTTCAAGACCAGAGAGGGTTTGTACGAGTGGTTGGTCATGCCGTTTGGGTTATCTAATGCCCCTAGTATGTTCATGCGGGTTATGAACCAAGTACTATGGCCTTTCATTGGTAGATGTGTGGTTGTTTACTTCGATGATATTCTTATTTATAGCACTGATAGTGATACTCACTTATTGCATTTGTGTGGACCCCGATCCAAGAGAGGCGAGGGACGAGCCCCGAAAGTCTCTAGATCATCCAGGTGAAGGAGAGCTCTACCAAGGAACTCTAAAAAAAGTGCCTCTCACAGCATGAGTGGCAATGTAAAGTGAGACACCTCTCGATTCGGGGACTAGCCCAGATTCGAGATGTACCATAAACGAAGAAGAGTCGCCATCCAAGAAAGTCGGCCCTGGATCCCATACTATGCCTTGTTGCAATGGATAACCAGAGATACAAAAGGTTCATGCCTGGTTACGAATTTGGAAGGTCCGAAGAGCACCTCATCCGCCCAAGTGCAAGCACTTGGTCTCTTATGCTATTTATTTATTGATTTTGAAGAGTTTTGGGCGAAAATCATGTGAAATGGGAACATATATCTCCGAGAAGACGCCTACCTAATCATGCATGTCTCGGAGATGAATGAAAGAAGTGTCACCTAAGAGTAGCTAGGTTATGAGTGTCATGCCTAAATGATGTCTAAGTTCCGGTGTGCAAACACATGCATGTTACAACTAAAGGTATAAGGTCTGCACAAGATATAATAAATACGATAAGTTAGAAAGATAAATGAGTTACAACTAAGCATATGATCAAGGTAGATAAGCAAGTAAATGCTACAGCTAAGCATGCAATCAAGACAAGTTAGCAAGTGAATGCTATAGCCAAACATGTGAGTAAGTAAAGAAATGATCACACACTATCATAATCTTATGCAAGAAATCATAATCAATATACAAACACAAGCCTTAAAGTACTAACAACAAATCATAAGACTCTAAGGCCTAAACCCGAGTCTTTGGATGATCTGATGTTCATCCAAAGAAGCCTACGTATCCCCGCCTCTTACAGGAATCAAGGCAATGTAGTTCTTCGCACGTCTATTCTAAACTACAATGCCTAACACATCTAGGACTGTTATCCTAGACTCGACCTAGAAAACTTGACTTGTTCTTAAAGCTTCTTTTGTGATTATTTAGATCCAAGTGAATTGTGAATTTTTAGGAGTCCCTATATGCCCTAACTAGATGCAAGATAACCTAGTCTAATGCGGGTGGGCCCTACATCATATGTATAACTAGGTTGTGTCCCTAGGAAAAACAATGGGTTCATTAGCGCATCCTAGTCTAGTCATCAAACAGCGATGTGGATTGCCAACTGACCGGACAGAGACGTAACATACTCCTAGCTAGGATAGACTCCTAACTCTAGAACAAACACAATCAGGACAGACTCTTAACTCTAAGACACCCCAAACATCTAGGACAGACTCCAAACTCTAAGGGAAGATATTTTTGAAAAGATTTTGAAGAATTTTTATGCTCTTTTGGTTATATCTAAATTGGTATTAGCACTCTCCCTTTGTTTAAAACACCCCTCTATTACACTACACTACAATACTAAACTCACTAGGAAATTCTAGATGAATTTTTACGAAATTTTACTGGGACCTACTTGGGATCCTAACCTATCCTATGGATGCAATTTTGGGACACTAAATCACTTGTTTAAAGAAATTTTTATTCAAAATAAAGGCTTAGGGCTCGGTCAAAATGGGGTGTCTACAAGATGAGAACACATGCATTGGTTTTTACAGGGTTGTCGAAAGCTATCTTTGGGGGGACCAATTTGATTTTGTGATATCTTTCTATGTTATCACATTTAAAAATTATAAGGCTTCTAGTGCCTAAAAGTGGAGAACTTAGATATACAAGATCCACTGGGAAATTAATGCATGCTTCATATGTTCTTGACCCATGCTATGTGGTGCAGGCCATAACCAGCAAATAAAGGGCGGCCCAGTGCAGGCCGTAACCCGCAAATGAAAATACAAAATGAAATTTATCTAACAACAAGAATAAGAGGAAAATATGACCGAGAATCGCTCCATCGGTTTGTAGCGGAATCACTCTATGCCGGATAGGATATTAGGAATTGCTAGACTAGCAAGGCGGAATTGCGCAATGCCAATGGGAAATCACTCAACCCTTGGAATGAATCACTCAACTCCAGATTACAGCAAATTGCCATAGAGAATTTCAATCAAAAGTACCATCCATTGTTGCTCATTCTCATTGATATGCATAGAGATACAAATGTAGTAAATGAAATGCATTGAAAATGATTTAACAATAACTCACACGCCTATTCTCAAGACCCGATAATAACTTCTAAGAAAACTTTCATGACAATACCATTTCCTAATTAGTGAAAATACAAAGCCATTAAGTCTTCAAAAAGTCCTAAGAAGAATTAAAGAAAGACTCAACTAATTAATACTAATAACTAGAGATAAATATTACTTAGCTAAATTCTCATACAATAACCCAAGACCAAGTCAAACCAAGTGGATGTGCCACATGCCACATTGATAGCATCATCACATGGCTGGCACTTGGCTATGCCATTGCATCATTCACCCCTTCCCAAAAAGAACTTGACCTCATGTTCGTCATTAGGTCATGCCAAAGCTGCTTATCCAATCGATTCAGTTCTTCCACTAAGATCCATGCATCTTCAGAGTTAGGTTTGTCTTTCTATCTCACAAGATACTATGTATAGAATCCATGACGAGTAGTAATAGAATGCACGCCTAACACGTCGATATTTTCTCGCAGCAAGGTAGCAGGTATAGTAGAAAAATTAGTGGCTTCCAACAACTCTCCATCTGGGTCCCCATAATATGGGTGACGATCGCTTACATTAGAAACATGGCTGATGGCCAATCCATTTGGCAACTCCAAGTGATATGCATTTGGACCCAACTTCTTTAGAACTTTGCAAGGTCCAGACTTTCTTTGCTTCAGGTTGTTATAAGTTCCCATTGGAAACATTTCCTTGCGAAGATACACCATAACAAGAGCTCCTTTAAACTCGACATGGCACCTATGTTCATTAGCTTTTGCATTTTAGTGTTGTGTGGCCTATTGCAAATTTTGTTGAACTTGTGCACAACTTGTATATGTTCAACAAACTCTTCTGCTTCCATGCTTATTCTATTTGGGCTTGGCAAACGTAAGAAGTCCACAACATGATGAGGATTTCGACCGTACACAACCTCAAATGGCACCTTCTTAACAGATTAATTTATGGAACTGTTATATGCAAACTTGGTTTGTGGTAATATGGGCTCCCGTTTCTTTGGATTCTCTTCATTTTTCCCTCACCTTAAGGAGCGTCAAGCTCTCACGACCTATGGTGGGGCCCGAGATAGAGTAGGGGATAAGGAGAGAGAAAAGAACCCTCACTATGGAATAGGAGGGGATTTAGGCTGCAGGGTGAGGGGCCAATGGATCCCAAACCCTATAGCTACCCACTACTGAATTGTAATAAAAAATTTGGAAAGCGATAAAGAAAGCAGTAAATGTCCCTAGGCATTGGGAAACCCGTTTGCCTCCTGATGTGAAAGTGAGCATCGCTTCGACTCAAAATTTCGGTAGAGTGCCGACATCCTGTGGTTTGCCAGAGATTCTGAAAGAAACTGGGTAGTCATAGGTGACCGTTCACAGTTTCTTGGCGAATCTCAACAAGCTTCTCATATTCTCTCTCTCTCTAGATTTTCAAAAACCAGAGAACCATAAATTGAAAAATAACAAAAAACCCTCAAATTTTGATCTGGAAGTAAATGAACCTGAAGCCCTCTATTTATAGAGTTTCAAAACCCACTGCCTGTAATTTCCAAAATCGTAAGCTGCGATTTAGATATCGCAGCCTATGATTTCTGAAATAGCAGATACCCACTGCCTGCAATTTCCAAAATCGCAGGCATAGGTTCAGTTCCCGAAAAGTGGTTTTTTGTTTGGCCAAAAGTGGTTTTGAGTTCCTAAAAAGTGATTTTTAGTTGCCAAAAGTGGTTCCCAGTTGCCAACAAGCGGTTTTTGATTCCCAAAAGTGATTTTTGGTGGCCAAAAGTGGTTTCCAGTTCCCAAAAAGTGGTTTTTGGTAGCCAAAAGTGGTTTTCGGTGGAGTTTTCTGAGTTTGGGGGTTGGATCTTCAAGATTTTGGGTTGCCGTAAGAGGCAGGGTGCCGTGTGCTAACGGGCTTTTAGTTTGGATCTCAGAGATCTCGGTTTGGCAAACTGGGGACTCAGTTTTAAAGATTTTGGGGGATTTAGGTGGTTTTAAATGAGAGTTTGGCTAAAAGGATCACTGGTTTTTTCTGTAACTTTTTATTTTGAAAACTAGAGAAAAGATCGAGAGAAATATTGAGACAAGGACCAAAGAAGCTTTGAGAGTCATCGTAGGAGTCATCCTCATAGCTACCTATCATTAGTATGATCTTGACAAAGTGGGGTGTCTACAGGCAGGATCAATTGATGATATGGAACGTACTTCAGGATATTGTAGACATCCCATTTTTCCAAGATCGAACTGACGATAGTTTGGTGCGATGATGGTCCCAAAGATCAATCATGTCCAGGGGATAATACATATCCTTGTGATATTCTATCTCCAGTATAAGGACTGAAAAGTTTCGGCACTATACGGACAGCAGAATTATGTTCTATTATAGGCACAGTAAGTGAAAAAATTTCTACCTCATAACCTTTCAAACAGAACTGTTTGTATTCTTTACAAACATAGGAACTGGTCTGATTTGTACAAAATTCCCAAACAGTTTCAAAATTTGATTCCAATTTATTGAATTTTCAACTGAGACTTCAAAATTAAGCAGATATGATTCATAGAACCATGATTTCCTATGTGTAGATGGTGCCTAACACATTCCATCAACGTAACCTAGCACAACATAGTCCTTTAGTTAGATCTAAGCCTTAAATCAGAGTCCAAATAAGGGTCCTAGGTCCATTCCTGGATGGTGACTTTAGTGTCCTTACAGATCTAGTTCTAATAAGGATTTTGATTTGTTTTTCTAAAAGTTTTTAGAATTTCAAATGATTTTCAAAAGAATTTACAATTAAAAGCACAATAGGCTAGATCTGCAAGGTTCTAGGAGCTCTACAAAATTTTAGCGACTTTGGTTATTAAACTGTAATTTCGTACATTTTACAAAATGTATAAAAAGTCATTTAAAAAGTACGAAAATCCAATTTAACAGAAGAATAAAAATGTATGAATTGAAGAAGTTCGTATGATTTCATCACATATGAAATTCATTCAATTTGTATGAAAATTGATTTGTTAAAATCTAAGAAATGTCTCGAGAATGTAAAAAATACAATAAATAAATAAATAAATAAACTCTTAATTGTACAGGGTGGAAACACTACACATAGCCCATTTACTTGCAGGTTACTTGAGCCAATGCTCAAAATATTGCTAGAAATAGCCAAAAAGGGCTAAAAGCTTACGTGAGCCGGTTGCTCAAATATTTGCACTGAAAATGCTTCGAGCGGCATGTAGGGATCCAAAATATGCACACACTTCACTCGCATGCATCTGCATTCATATTTTGCATTCCTATTTTACCCTAGAGTTAGTAGCACACAAGACTATCTATGGTCCTTGCATGAGTGATGATGTGCTTGCATCTTGATGTGACACCGGGATTGTGAAAGCACATTAAGGGGGGTGTTGAAAGTTAATGTCTTTTCTAGGACTTTGCACTACCATGGAATTATGTTGAGTTAATGTTTTGGAAATGTGTCTTTTCTAGATATTTCTATTATGTTGGAAATGGGTGGCTTGTAAGTCTAAAAGTCTAAGCATTGGAAATGTAAAGTTAATTAAATGAGTATGTCTAGGAAATGAACAAGCATTGTAAATGACAAGTTTGGGAAATATCTTTGTCTAGGAAGTGCTAAGTCAAGCCTATGAAATGTCAATTCTAAGCCTCTGAAATGGCTATGCCTAGGTAATGTTAAGTCTAGGGAATGTTCTTACGCTTGGAAATTATGTTTTTCATTTAAGAGTGTTATGAGAAGAGCGTATGCAAAGTCTATATAAATAGTTGTATGCTTTATAAACCACAACAGAATGTTGTGGCTCAAAGAAGAAATAGAACAATACTTAACATGGTAAGGTTCATGCTATTGCACTCCGGCCGCTCCAAGGTATTTTGGGGAGAAGCATTAAGTACACATGTCTGCATATTAAATAGAATACCGACAAAAATAGTGGAAATAACCCTTATGAACTGTGGACTGGTAGAAAACAAGATCTAAGACAGTTAAGAAAATAGGGACATACAACCTGTGTAATGATTACTACAACACTAAGGAATAAATTAGATCCGTGAATATTGAAGTGTAAGTTCATAGGATACCCTAAACGATCTAATGGTTATAGATTCTTTCACCCTGAGAAAGGGTTGATAGAAAGTCGGGATGCAGAATTCCTAGAAAATCTAGAAATGAACAACCACAGTCAGAGAGTGATGAACCTCTAGTAATAGTTGGGGATGATAGGTCTAAAGAACCTGAAGATCATCCCAGTACTATAAGTGTACCTTCAGAACAAGAAATTCCTCACCAAGAACCCACATTGTCCTGCAACAAGAGACCTAGAGCACATCCATCTTATTTAGATGACTATTATCTCAACATGTGTATGGAATATGCCTATTCGTAGACTTAGACACAGATGAAATCATAGATCCCATGAACTTTGATGAAGCGATTAAATCGCACGAGTCAGAAGAATGGCTAAAAGCCATGAAAGATGAAATTGATTCTGTTGAAAAGAATTAGGTATGGGAGCTATGTATGTGAACTACCTGAAGGCAGAAATGTCATAGGATGTAAATGGGGACTAAGGAAGAAATACAAGTCTGATGGGTCTATTGACATATTCAAGACCCGATTAGTTTCCAAGGGTTCACATAAAGAAAAGGCATAGATTATCAAGAAACTTACTCTACAGTTGCCAAGTTTGGATTATACTGGCATTAGTGGCTCATCTGGATTTGAAACTTTTTCAGATGGAAGTAAAGATTGCCTCTCTCAATGGAGAATTGAGTGAAACCATTTATATGAATGAACATGAGGGTTTTTAGGTAAAGGGTCAGGAGGAAAAATTATATAGATTAAGAAATCTTTATACGGTCTAAAACAATATTCATGTCAATAGTATTTGACTTTTCATCAGTTTATTCTCAAACTTGGTTATGTAGTCAACAACCTAGACTATTGTGTATAAATCCAAAAAAGTGGAAGCAAGTTTACAATATTGTCTTTATATGTAGATGATATACTCCTAGCAGGAAATGAGTTAAAATGATTAATAAAAATAAGTAGGAACTTAGCCTAAGGTTTGAGATGAAAGACATGGGAGAAGCATCCTATGTGCTTGGTATTAAAATCACTAAGGATAGGAAGAATAAAAAGTTGTGCTTAGACCGGGAAATATACTTGAATACAATAAATTTTTTGGAATGAAGAATTGTAATCCTGCACTGACGCCCTAGTGGTAAATAGGAGATTGTCTATAAGTCAATGTCTAGGTAAATGACAGGAAAGACTTAATGTTTCGTATGCTCAAGTTGTTGGAAGCTCGATGTATGCGATGTAGTGCATTAGACCGGATTTGGCCTATCCGGTGGGTCTAGTAAGCAGATATCAAAGTAATCCAGGTCATGTTCATTGGAAAGCAGTGAAAAGAATAATGAAATACATTAGAGGAACTAAGCACCTCAAATTGTGTTTTCAAGAAGAAAATCTTGAACTTCATGGTTACTCTGATGTAGATTCGCGGGTGACAGAGATGACAATAAGTACACTTCTGGACAAGTGTTTATATTTGGAGGTGCGGCTGTTTCTAGCAAGAAACATGGGTGTGTGGCAAGATATGAGCATGAAGCTGTGTATATAGCATGCAGCATGGCAACTACTCATGCCGTCTAGATTATACAATTTTTGGTCGATTTAGACCTTAGTTTGGTTGATGGACCAATAGAATTATATTGTGATAATCAGACCGCAATAAGCTTGATATACAGTAGAGCGAATAGCTATAAGAGAAGACACATGCATGAAATATCACTATATTAGAGATATAGTGAGAAACAGAAAATGGAGATAACTTATATGCCTACCTCTAACATGATTGCCGATCCATTGACGAAAGAGTTCGTGCGGAAACTTTCATCGAGCATGTGGGCTTGATGGGACTTGGAATTGTCTAAGTCAAGGAAGTATGTTTAGGCGAAATAGCCAAGACGGAATAATTGCCGACAAAAGGAGTCGTGCAGAATTCATCATGTATGAGAGCTTGGTGGGATTTAGACATAATTGCCGATCCTTGACGAAAGAGTTCGTGCGGAAACTTTCATCAAGCATGTGGGCTTGATGGGACTTGGAATTGTCTAAGTCAAGGAAGTATGTTTAGGCGAAATAGCCAAGACGAAATAATTGCCGACAAAAGGAGTCGTGCATAATTCATCATGTATGAGAGCTTGGTGAGATTTAGAAATGTATAACTCAAGGAAAGGTGTTTAGGAGAAATATATCAGCCACAGAATTCATCGAGCATGTAAGCTTGGTGAGACTTAGAAACATCTAAGTCAAGGAAAGGTTTTTGGGAGAAATATCCCAGCCAGAAATATTAAAGGAATTCACTCGGCCAATGTGGCTAAGTGAGAGATGTTATGGTAGGTGGGCACAATGACTTGCTATAACATATAACGCATGGGGAGTAAGTGCATTTGTAACGCACAGAAATATGGAGGGGCGTAACGACAATAAGAATAAAGGATGTAATCAAGTGAAATCCTTTATAAATAGAAGGATGAATCTGTAGATGCCTAGAAAACCAAAAGGAAACTCCCCAAGGGATTGCCTGTGTAGCTCCCATCCATTGCAACATCTTCTTCTTCTTATGAGTTCTCATATTCCTTTAGTTTTAGGGTACGAAATGGAAAGAAAGATAATAGAGAGGAAGAAAGAAGAGAATAATAGAAGAGAGAAGGAGAAGAGAGGAGAAGAATAGAAGAGAAGGGAGAGAGAGAGAGAGAGAGAGAGAAGAAATCAACTCACCTTGGGCGTGAGTTTGAATGAGGAAGAAGATGAAAAAAACGCAATTAGCGTTTTTGGGAGGGACGGGTGCCTCTTTACATTAATTTCATTCCAAGAAA
Organism: Tasmannia lanceolata; assembly: GCF_043159265.1. Lineage (NCBI taxonomy): Eukaryota > Viridiplantae > Streptophyta > Magnoliopsida > Canellales > Winteraceae > Tasmannia > Tasmannia lanceolata. Next base: position 24,729,221 of record NW_027518684.1, on the reverse strand, counting down.
ACTACGGTTGTTTTCTCCACTCACTCTCTTATATTATATGTGGTAAAAGAGTAGGCCCATTTTCTACCCAATTGTCTTCATTATAACTTAAGTGACTTAAGTTATAATGAAAGACAAAACTACACTCCCCATGTAAAACATAAACAACTAAGTTGCAAGGTCAAAAGGGTCTATCTAAGGAAAACTACCAAAATAAGTTGGTAAGTGGGTGAAAGGTGTGGGGGCTCCAGATGATGTGAACATCCCCCACATCTAGGCTCAAAATACTACAAAACAAATAACCATATGTCCTCAAATAAAACAAAATAATCAACGTATCAAATAGAAAGAAAAAAAAAGCGAGATTCAACGGCCGGATCACATCAACCAAGGTATCTTTGGCCGCAGTACTTGAAAATTTATCTACATGTCAGAACTTACACTTTTTTAAAACGTGCAGTGCGGCCCACATGGTTGGATCATCAATCCATTCATTTGTTGGATTTTTTTTGCTTGTGACATCCCTCATCGGAGGGTTAATTAGGTTCATTCTATGATGACGATTAATCTTTCTAAGCACAAAATGTTTAAGTCAGAGTGAAATAAATGAATGGTTTGGATCATCAAACCAGGTGGGCCCCACTGCAAATTAAAAAAAAATAATAAATAAACTAACATGTCATTGTATTCTTATGTTTATTTGCCCTGCATTGAAAAAATAGGCAAAGTAATTCATATCAGACTATCTTTTTCTTAGTTATTCTTCAGCAGGCATAATAGCTTTTGCTTCTGTTGCTGCTGATGTTCCTAAAGACAGATTAGATAGTAAGGGAAGAAGAAAAGTATTTTATTTTATTTTTGAATGGTTTTAATGACAGCTTGAGGTAGGGCTGCAACTCGGGTCGAGCGGGTCGGGTTTTGGAGAACCCAACCCTACCCGAGAAATATCTCGGGTCGGGTTGGGTCGGGTTTTTTTTTCCGGAAAACCCACGATTCCCAAACCCGGCCCTACCCATGATAAATCTCGGGTCGGTTCGGGTCGGGTCGGGTTTTTTCACGTTGACGCAAATTTTTAAGGAAAATTCTTGTTTGGCAAGGCAACTCAACTCATAGAAGCAGAAATTACACTCACATTACACTTGAATCAAACAATGATGTAATTACGCTCACATCACACTTGAATCAAATAATGCTGTAATCAAACAATGTTGTAATTACAATCAAACAATGCTGAATCAAACACTTGAATCAACTCAACTCATAGAAGCAGAAATTACACTCACATACAGTAACAGTGGGTGCGTGGGTTTTCACTTTTAACTTTGGGATAATTACATTTACACCCCCTCTAGTTTCTGACACATCCACTTCCACCCCTATAGTTTAAAACGTGACAAATACACCCCTGTAGTTTCAATTTGTTTAAGGTTTGCCCCCTCAGCTGAAGGTTCGTCCATAGATTGAAGGGTTAGGATGATCCGATGGAGCTGATTTTTTGGGCACACCATATCTATGTCAGGACCCATCAAATGAACGCTTTGGATCATCCAAATAATGTGGGCCCCTACCCGAATCCAAACACTACCAAAAAATCATCCAAATAATGTCGGCCCACATTGTTTGGATGATCCAAAGCGTTCATTTGATGGGTCCTGACATAGTTAGGGTGTGCCAAAAAAATCAGCTCCATCGGATCATCCTAACCCTTCAATCTATGGACGAACCTTCAGCTGAGGGGGCCTACCTTAAACAAATTGAAACTACAAGGGTGTATTTGTCACGTTTTAAACTATAGGGGTGGAAGTGGATGTGTCAGAAACTAGAGGGGGTGTAAATGCAATTATCCTTTTAACTTTTAACTAACAATAGAAAAAAATGTACATACTATAACTTATGTAACTCGGGTCGGGTCGGGCCCCTTCAAACCCGGCTCGACCCGAGATTCATGCGAGCTTTTGAATGCTGAACCCGGCTCGACCCAAAACCCATGAAACCTGAACCCGACCCAGGCTATTTTCGGGTCGGGTCACTGCGGGTCGGGTTTTACCCGGCTCGAGTTGCAGCCCTAGCTTGAGGGCATGCTTTTCTAATTCCATAATCTGTTTCATTCTTTATGTGTGAGGGAGAGTGTAAGCCCAAGGGTCTACTCTCCTATCTTGTTTTGATGATTCTAAACATAATTGATTGTGTTTTTGAATACTAATCAATTTGCTTTGAAGTGTTGTGTTTAAGATAGGATTGTTAGTTGAAGAAACCAACACTCAACTTGGTCATGCTTAAAGGTGTACCAAACAAGAGCCAAAGGAGCTAAGTGTAGCTCACATCACTCAAGCAAGCATCCAAAGATGGAAGATCATTTGAAGACCAAAGCTAAAGAGGGATCGAAGATTGCATAGGTATCATTGTACATCCTTTCTCTTTAGATTTTCAAGTCAAGGCAAAACGTTTTCAAAGTGTTTTCAATTTATTTTTCAAAGAACACTTAAGAACTTAAAATGGATTAGTGAATGGTTATGTGGTGGACCAACATGTTGGGACCCTCATAAACATTCCAAAATAACCATAGGAGTTGAGTTCCAAAAGCTAAAAATCAAACAAGCAATAAAAATCAAAAACTGCGGATTTTTAGGCTTCTCGGAACTCCGAGATTTTTCTCGGAGCTCCGAGCTCGGAACTCCGAGAGTTTCCTCGGAACTCCGAGAAAAGGTCCAGTAGCGTCTGGACATTTTCTCGGAACTCCGAGAAATGGTCCAGTAGAAATTTTATTTCTTCTGGCCGTTGTCTCGGAACTCCGAGAATATTTCTCGGAACTCCGAGAATTCTCGGAACTCCGAGAATATTTCTCGGAACTCCGAGAATTCTCGGAACTCCGAGAATGATTCTCGGAACTCCGAGAACCCTGCGACAGCTCAGAATATAGCCGTTGGGATTTGAATTAATTCTTGTATTTTGATATTTCCACCCCCAAACGGTCATATTCTTTGGAGAGGCTATAAATACAATATGTAGAGAAGTTTTTCTCTCTCTCTTGATCATTTGAAAACATCCTTGAGCATCAAAGAAAACTTGCAACCTATTATTGCTTGAGATTTTTGTTTTCCCCAAACTTGCCTTGCAACTTGCAAATCTATTTGAGTTGGGATTTTAGAGCTTTCACTTGCAACCATAATTGAAGAGCAATCAAGGATCTACAAAGAGCATCAAGCTTTCAAGAAGAAGCCAAGCTATTCAATCTTCATTCCTTGTATAGGTGGCTAGGGCATTCCTTATTTTAATTCCCTAGAGAGCAACCGCTTAGAACTCGGCGGAGAAGGAGAGTCTTTGTAAAGGTGTAAGGGCATCCTCATTTAATATCCCTTGGAAGTGTAACCGCCTCGGAGCCGGGCATCGTGGAGGTCTCCAATAGTGGAAATCCTTAAGGACGATCTTAAGAAGAGTGGAGTAGGGCTTTGCCCGAACCACTATACATCGGTGTGTTCTTTCTTGTCTTGCATTTCCATTATTAACTTTTGGTTTGACATTTCCTTTTTGTTTCTAATTATTTACACTAACCAAATATTTAACTAAGTGAAGAAAATTCCAATTAGGGTTCATAGGTAATTTTCAAAAGGCCTAATTTTGAGTTAAATTCAATTCACCCCCCCTCTTGAGTATTTCAATTGGTATCAGAGCCTTGTCTCTAATTTTTAGAAAACCCTAACCGGTCTAGAGTAAAGATTCTAAAATGGCAAACTACCCTCAACACTATGAAGGTTATTCAAACACTAGGCCACCCTATTTTGATGGAACAAACTATGGTTTTTGGAAAACCAAAATGAAAATCTTTTTAACCCAAGACTATCAAATGTGGAGAGCAATTAATAATGAATACATCTTACCCACAAGAAATTTAAATGATTGGACCGAAGCCGAACAACAAGCTTCGAATTATAATGCCAAAGCCATGAATTCTCTTATTTGTGCTCTATCTCCCGGAGAATTCAATAGAGTATCAAATTTGAATTCGGCTAAGGAAATTTGGGACACTCTAGAAGTCACCCATGAGGGAACCAATCAAGTAAAAGAATCTAAAATGAACCATCTTTTTCGGCAATACGAACTCTTTCAAATGACACCAGATGAAACAATTGCCGACATGTACACTAGATTCACCAATCTTGTAAATGGATTAAGGGGTCTTGGAAAACAATTTTCCAATAGAGATTTAGTGACTAAAATCCTTAGGTCCTTACCTTTGTCTTGGGAATCCAAAACCTCCGCAATCACCGAAGCCAAGGACATGAACACATTGAACCTAGATGAACTAATAGGGTCCTTGATCACCCATGAAATGATTTTCAAAACAAAAGCACCCGAAATCTAAACTAAAATCGAAAAAGGAAAAGGAATTGCTTTTGCTTGTAATATAGGTGAAAATGAAGATGCAAAAGAAGACATGGAAGATGAAGTTGCCCTCCTAACAAGAAGGATCAAATTCTTGCAAAGGAACATGGGAGGGATGAGAAATAGAAGGACAAACCCTCCATTCAAGAAGAAAGAAGAACTCGGTGATGGATCTTCTCAACCACGATGTTACGGTTGCAAGAAGCTTGGACACATTCGCCCGGATTGTCCACTCAACAATGAACCCACTTCAAACAACCGCTTCAAGAGAAGAGAAGGCAAGAAAGGAATGACCGCCACATGGGATGAGGAAATTAAAAGCGAAGGTGAACAAAATGATGGCGAAGATTGCTTGATAGCAAGGAACGTATGCTTCATGGCCTCAACAAACGACAACAATGAGGTAAACACTTTAAATGATGTTATTGTTTTAAAAGAAGTTCTTGATTCCCTACAAAATGCAAATGATGAACTTGAAATTCAATTTGATAAAATTGCATCACTTGAAAATTCTCTTGCTAACATGACAAAAGAATTTGGTTGGTTAAAAAAGGATCATGAATTTTTAGATGATAAGAATGAAAAATACAAAGTAGAAATTCATGAGTTAAATGCTTCTATCAAAATCTTAAATAAAAACCGACAAGAACTCTCAAATGAAAACAACAATCTAAAGCATGAAAATGGTAGATTATCTTTTGAGTATGATGAACTAAAGAAACTTTTTGAAAAATTTGAAAATAGTTCATTAAAATTGGATAGGCTTGTAAATCTTCAAAGAATGTCAAGTGACAAAAGTGGACTTGGACATAAATGGAACACCACAATATCCAACTATAAAACTAAACTTGAAAAGGTTTCTTCTAGCGGTACCAAAATTTGCTTTTATTGTGGTCTAGAAGGTCATTACAAGGTTGCTTGCTTACATGCTAAACAAGATAAGATTAAGTTGAACTCTAATGTGAAAACAAATGAACATAGCAAGATTAGGAAGATTTGGGTACCTAAGGGATCTCACTTGCCTATTCATATGTAGGTATGCCTTAAAAGCCATAACAAGAAGAACACATGGTACCTTGATAGTGGATGCTCTAGACATATGACCGGAGACCTTACTCAATTCACATCCCTATCGCTCAAGGATGGTGGAGACGTTACCTTTGGAGATGATAAGAAAGGAAAAGTCAAAGGTGAAGGCACCATAGGTAACTCTACCTCTCCCATACATGATGTACTATTTGTTGATGGCTTGTCCCATAATCTTATTAGCATTAGTCAATTATGTGATAATGGTTTTGAAGTTGTCTTCAATCCCGATAAATGCATTGTTAAAAATAAGATAGATGGAGTAGTCAAATTCATAGGTTCTAGAGACAATAACATTTACACAATTGGATTAGATGATCTTAGACTCCAAAATGTAACTTGTCTTAATGCCATTAGTGAGGATTCTTGGCTATGGCATAGGAGGTTGGGTCATGCCGGAATGGATCTCATTTCGACCCTCTCCTCAAAAGAAAGTGTTAGAGGATTGCCTAAGTTCAAATTCATCAAGGATCACATTTGTAGAACTTGTCAATTAGGAAAACAATTGAAAAGCTCATTTGCACCTAAAAATATGATTTCAACTTCCTACCCCTTAGAGCTACTTCATATGGATCTTTTTGGACCAATGAAGACTAGTAGCCTAGGTGGAAAGAGGTACGTGTTTGTAGTTGTGGATGACTACTCACGATTCACATGGGTCATATTTCTAGCACACAAAGATGAAACTTATGAAAACTTCCTTACATTGTGCAATCAAATACAAAATGAAAAAGGTGTTGCTATCTCTTACATTAGAAGTGATCATGGAACTGAATTTGAAAATGTACATTTTGACACTTATTATAATGAACATGGCATAAAACATAATTTTTCCGCACCTAGAACACCTCAACAAAATGGAGTAGTAGAAAGAAAGAATCGAACTCTCCAAGAAATGGCTAGAACTATGTTGCATGAAAATGATCTCCCTAGATATTTTTGGGCGGAAGCGGTTAGCACCGCTTGCTATATTATAAACAGGGTATATTTAAGGCCAATTTCTAAGAAAACACCTTATGAGCTTTGGAAAAACTTGAAACCAAATATAAGCTATTTAAGAGTGTTTGGATGTAAATGCTTCATTTTGAACATTAAAGATAATTTACACAAATTTGATAGGAAATCGGATGATGGAATATTCTTAGGGTATTCTTCTCATAGTAAGGCATATAGAGTATTTAATAGGAGAACCCTAGTAGTAGAAGAATCCATGCATGTGACATTTGATGAAAGAGAGCCAACACCACAAGAAATGCCACATGATGAGGATGAACTCATTGAACATCTTTTTCCAAAATTGAGTGCTCCTCCTCATGCATCAACAAGTCATACATTACCTAGTGAGGAAGTAGAAAATGAAAATGATGACTCATTGCCTAGGGATAGGAGAACATTGGTAGATCATCCTGAATCCCAAATTTTAGGTGATGCCACATTGCCAGTAAGAACTAGATCATACTATCGTAGTGTGAGTAACAATTTGGCGTTCCTATCCGAATTAGAACCAAAATCCATCAAGGAAGCTGAAAAGGATGAATATTGGTTGATGGCTATGCAAGAAGAGCTAAGTCAATTCGAAAGGAACAAAGTGTGGAGGCTAGTGCCTAGACCTAGTGATCATCCAGTCATTGGCACGAGATGGGTGTATAGAAATAAATTGGATGAAAATGGAATTATCACTAGGAATAAAGCTAGGCTTGTAGCCCAATGGTACGATCAGGAGGAAGGGATAGATTATGATGAGACATTTGCTCCTGTTGCCCGTATGGAGGCTATTAGGATACTTTTGGCATATGCATCTCATAAAGGATTTAAACTATATCAAATGGATGTCAAAAGTGCCTTCCTAAATGGCTATATCCAAGAGGAAGTGTATGTTGAGCAACCTCCAGGTTTTGAAGACTTCAAACATCCAAATCATGTCTTCAGGCTTGATAAAGCTTTATATGGATTAAAGCAAGCTCCTAGAGCTTGGTATGAGAGGCTTTGCACTTTCTTAGTTGAAAAGGGATTCGAGATGGGAAAGGTGGATAAAACCTTGTTTATCAAAAGAGAAAATCATGATATCCTCTTTGTCCAAATCTATGTGGATGATACCATCTGTGGCTCAACTAATAAAAAATTGTGTGATGAATTTGCAACCTTAATGAAAAATAAATTTGAAATGAGCATGATGGGAGAATTAACCTACTTCTTAGGACTCCAAATTAAACAATACAAAAATGGAATATTTTTAAATCAAGAAAAATATACAAAGGAGTTATTAAAGAAGTATGGCATGGATAGCAGTAAGACATCAAGAATTCCCATGAGTACTTCTGCTAAGCTAGAAAAAGATGAATTTGGCAAATCTGTGGATCATAAATTGTATAGGGGTATGATAGGTAGTTTGCTCTATTTGACAGCCAGCAGACCAGACATTATGTTTACTGTCTGTCTCTGTGCTCGATTTCAATCGGATCCTAAAGAATCTCACCTATCAGCAGTTAAGAAGATCTTCAAGTACTTAAGAGGAACCTAAAGTCTAGGACTGTGGTATGAAAGATCATCTTCCTTCACTCTCATCGGATATTCAGACGCAGACTTTGCTGGATGTAGAGTAGATAGGAAAAGCACTAGTGGGACTTGCCAATTCTTGGGTAAATCACTTGTTTCATGGTTTAGCAAGAATCAAAATTCAGTAGCTCTGTCCACAACAGAAGCAGAATATGTGGCAGCTGGAGCTTGCTGTGCTCAAGTCCTATGGATGAAAAGCACATTGATGGACTATGCAATCAAAATGGAAAATATTCTCATCCAATGTGACAATACTAGTGCTATAAGCTTAACAAAGAACCCCATACAACACTCAAGAACAAAACACATTGAGATTAGGCACCACTTCATCAGAGATCACTCACAAAAAGGGGATATTTGCTTAAAATATATCAACACTGAAGATCAATTAGCGGATATCTTTACAAAACCCCTTAGTGATGATAGAATTTGTTATATCCGAAGTGCCTTAAACATATGGAGTGCGGATCAAATCAAAGAAATTGCCAAATAAATACTTTGTGCCTTTCACCAGCTTATCTATACAGTGTTTATATATATATCATCTTTGTTTGGTAGTATCTGCATGAATGAGATGTAAAATACTAATCTTAAAAATCACTCAATTGATACTCTTAGCCTTCTTAGTTTTCTAAGATGGAGAGGTATCTTCACTTTAATTAAAATACCTAACATTTTGACATATGTCAACATCTCGATCATGTACAGGTATATGTACATTACTTGGTTATATATTTTTATACCATAAGCATTGATTTAGGGGGAGTTATCCACTCCTAAATTTTTTTTACACCCTTTCTGTCGATGACAAAAGGGGGAGAAGTTTGAAATTGATTATCTATTCAATTGACTATATGCACCTCTTGCGTATAACTTGTATCATTTATATGTGTGCATATATTGAGGGGGAGTTCCAGTATTCACTTGCCTACTATGTCACTCCACACACACCTCATAATCAATTTTGTTTGTCATCATCAAAAAGGGGGAGATTGTAAGCCCAAGGGTCTACTCTCCTATCTTGTTTTGATGATTCTAAACATAATTGATTGTGTTTTTGAATACTAATCAATTTGCTTTGAAGTGTTGTGTTTAAGATAGGATTGTTAGTTGAAGAAACCAACACTCAACTTGGTCATGATTAAAGGTGTACCAAACAAGAGCCAAAGGAGCTAAGTGTAGCTCACATCACTCAAGCAAGCATCCAAAGATGGAAGATCATTTGAAGACCAAAGCTAAAGAGGGATCGAAGATTGCATATGTATCATTGTACATCCTTTCTCTTTAGATTTTCAAGTCAAGGCAAAACGTTTTCAAAGTGTTTTCAATTTGTTTTTCAAAGAACACTTAAGAACTTAAAATGGATTAGTGAATGGTTATGTGGTGGACCAACATGTTGGGACCCTCATAAACATTCCAAAATAACCATAGGAGTTGAGTTCCAAAAGCTAAAAATCAAACAAGCAATAAAAATAAAAAACTGCGGATTTTTAGGCTTCTCGGAACTCCGAGATTTTTCTCGGAGCTCCGAGCTCGGAACTCCGAGAGTTCCCTCGGAACTCCGAGAAAAGGTCCAGTAGCGTCTGGACATTTTCTCGGAACTCCGAGAAATGGTCCAGTAGAAATTTTATTTCTTCTGGCCGTTGTCTCGGAACTCCGAGAATATTTCTCGGAACTCCGAGAATTCTCAGAACTCCGAGAACCCTGCGACAGCTCTAAAATATAGCCGTTGGGATTTGAATTAATTCTTGTATTTTGATATTTCCACCCCCAAACGGTCATATTCTTTGGAGAGGCTATAAATACAATATGTAGAGAAGTTTTTCTCTCTCTCTTGATCATTTGAAAACATCCTTGAGCATCAAAGAAAACTTGCAACCTATTATTGCTTGAGATTTTTGTTTTCCCCAAACTTGCCTTGCAACTTGCAAATCTATTTGAGTTGGGATTTTAGAGCTTTCACTTGCAACCATCATTGAAGAGCAATCAAGGATCTACAAAGAGCATCAAGCTTTCAAGAAGAAGCCAAGCTATTCAATCTTCATTCCTTGTATAGGTGGCTAGGGCATTCCTTATTTTAATTTCCTAGAGAGCAACCGCTTAGAACTCGGCGGAGAAGGAGAGTCTTTGTAAAGGTGTAAGGGCATCTTCATTTAATATCCCTTGGAAGTGTAACCGCCTCGGAGCCGGGCATCATGGAGGTCTCCAATAGTGGAAATCCTTAAGGACGATCTTAAGAAGAGTGGAGTAGGGCTTTGCCCGAACCACTATACATCGGTGTGTTCTTTCTTGTCTTGCATTTCCATTATTAACTTTTGGTTTGACATTTCCTTTTTGTTTCTAATTATTTACACTAACCAAATATTTAACTAAGTGAAGAAAATTCCAATTAGGGTTCATAGGTAATTTTCAAAAGGCCTAATTTTGAGTTAAATTCAATTCACCCCCCCTCTTGAGTATTTCAGAGAGAGAGAGGCAGGAAGAGTAAGCCGGTGAAGAGAAAGATTTCCAAAGGAAATCTGCTGATTCTTTCTGTTTTTAGTTTTTAATCCAACTTTGAATAGAATGGCAAAGGCTACTGATATTGGCACTACCATGATTTGATAATTGCACAAACTCAGCTGGTCTTTTCTTTTTTATTGAACTTTTGAGAGCTTTATGTGAACTGTAATAAACTTCGACAGCTATTTAAATAAATAAAAGACAAGCTAATTAGTGCAATAATCAAAACATGACCGTGCCAATATCAGTAGCCATGGTAAATCAATGAAAACTAGATATTGGCACTACCATCTTTTGATAATTGCACAAACTAAGCTGGTCCTTTCTTTTTAATGAACTTTTGAGAGCTTTATGTGAACTGTAATAAACTTCGACAGCTATTTAAATAATAAAAGACAAGCTAATTAGTGCACTAATCAAAACATGACCGTGCCAATATCAATAGCCATGGTAAAAATCAATGGAAATTAGAAGAATCGGCAGATAGTAGAACTAATAACAACAAGCCACGTCAGCATTTTATTTTGAAGGAAAAAATCCTTTTAAATACATTGTTTGCGGTCCCACAACACGATCAAAGGACAAAAAGAGTTGTGAGATGAAATAGAAAAGGATCCGGCTGACGTGGAGAAATATGATACCACATCAGCACTGGAAGGTACATGTGCACACCATGGGGTTCACACACAGGGACTCAATCAGTGTCTCACCAACTGTCCTTGTACATTCTAAATTGCATTGACCTGGGTCGCATTCGGGGAAATCGATGTTCGTCCTGCAGTTGTTTTCTTCCGTTGGGCTCCCACCTGTCCATGTTAAATAAGCACGGATTAAACGGGAATATTTTTGTTATAGGAAATAATATATTCACCCCCCTTTTTAACCTTCCTTTTTTTTTTTTTTCTCCCCCTGATGACATAGGGTATCCCACCCCAATTTTTAGGGCGGGACTATTCCCTACTATGCGCACAATCACCTGTAAACCATGCGCATCGGGACATGCCCATGACTTTAAATAAGCCAAAGAACAACACCCGAACGGTTTTTTTTTACTTGAGAGTTGGGACAGCCCTGTCTAGAAGTCATAAATACACTAGAGGCCCTGTCTGGCTGTCTTATATCACTTCCCTTTACTTTCAAAGTTCCATGCAAGTGGACCCACCATATCATTCATGTCCGATGAATGTTCATGGATGTGGTGCCACCTCATTGTCAAAGTGGGCCCACAAGTTCATCCGACGATGGATGTTCATCTGATGTCAATGGTTGCACATTGGATCGGACCCGCCGACAATTAGAAATTTAGAACACGTCCCGTCTAGTGCTTTTAATTTGGCCCGTCCATAGGAGTGTCATAGGTCTTACATTCCCACGGTTAGGGCTTAAGGTTAGGAGAGGAAAGAAGGAAGAAACTTGAGAGTTTGGATCAAGAATCGTTATCAATTCAAAACTAGGGGAATACTAATGAAATATTGTTAGTAGTTTTGAGTTGGGTTTTAAATTATTTCAGAAATACCCCTCATGAACATACATAAGTGAATGAAAATAAGGGGTATTTATTTTTGAACATTAATGCCCTCCATTCGGATCTACGACACTCCATCAGATTTTGTGGGTACATCTAGGTTTCGGCCCCAAATAATTTTGGGACTTAGGATCCATTGGATCCATTGGACCATCTAGGTTTCATTGACACCCCTAGGTTCATCACGGATGAGATGTGTACTCAGCACAAAGAGAAGAGATGAAAGTGGGCCCATTTCAGGAAGAGTTGAAATCAAGTGGGACCTCCAAGCCAAATATAAGATTTAGAAAAATGAAATCTTCACCCTATCAAAAACCAATCTCAAAAGAGGTCAATACATACTATACAGTAAGGACTACCACTGTCAAGTAGGGGAGTGTGGGTATCATTTCCAATTTGCTAAAAGCATATAATTTTCTTTTAAAAGAAGAGGAATTCTAGACTGAAGGGAGCCCTTGCAAAAAAAGGTGAAAGGGCTCTCCTATTGGCTGCACATCACCATCATGCATTAATAGTGGCTGAAAAGTCAAACATGATGGTGATGTGCAGCCAATGGGGAGCCCTTTCACCTTTTTTTCCAAGGGCTCCCTTCAGTTTAGACTTCCTCTTAAAAGAACAGATTTTTCCTACAAAAGTAATAAGAATAAGATATACTTTACCGAAGGAAAAGGGGAAGAGAAGGCATAAGAGCAAGAGTGGAGCAAAGGAATTCTTCATCTTGGGTTGAGAAGAGATGAGAACAGATGCATTGATTTTTATAGGGTTGTAGAGAGCTGTTTTTGGCAAAGGAATTAATTTATGTTTATCTAATGGAATATGTATATCTTTTCAAAGTTATAAATGGACAGTGCCAGTCTGAAATTGCGTTACAAAATCACTGAAATTGCGTTACAAAATCTCAAAGTCAGTCGGAATTTAATGACTGGTTCAAATGGTTTAGACGAATAATTGAATGCATCCAACATATGAATTGATTTTTTTAGGGGTGTTGAGGAATGCTAGAAATGGAATGTATATCTTTTTAAGTTATAAATGGAGAGTGCCAGTCTGAAATTGCGTTACAAAATCTCAAAGTCATTGGGAAATTAATGCAAAAGGGCCAAAATTCATTAGGCTGTGCTTTTAATCTTAATTCCCCGCTTGATGATCTTAACCCCCCGATTTGTTGAGGTTTAATATGGACCAGCAGGATTGAAACCTTACATATTGGAGTGTTAGGATTTTCCTATAGTGACAATTTTAGGGTTATGACCTATCTACATCTGAGATGAATAAATGAATGGTATAGATCACACGATAATGTGGGCACCTCTAGCATGTCCTACGCGGGCTCTGCGAAGAAAAACGTGTGAATCCTTGATCATTCAGGGGCATCTAGGGCCCGATTCTGCTGGGAATATTCAGAATAAACATATTTGTAACACCTAGGGGTTGTCCAGAGAGTTAGTTTGATTCACAGCTGGAAAATTAGCGGAAATCACGGACGAAATGCAAGCTAAATGGGCAAAAAGGCCGCAAAAATGAGCGAACAGGGAGGGGATATTCCCAAAACTGGGGGAATATTCCCCCAAATTCGTTCCAAACGAATCAGGGATTCGTCCCACTTGAATCCCAGTTCGTTTGGGACGAATGGGGGAGGGTTGTACGGGGACGAGGAGCGGGATCGTGCTCCATAGTACCAAGGTACTCTTCTCAGAGGTACGGCCGGTCACATATTGCGACGATTTCGCGATGGAGAGGTATGCTCTTTGAACTTTAGCTGTTTACATTTCCTGAGTTCTTAGGAATATAAGTTCGCTTAAGTGTTTGCTCTCCTTTTAGTAGTGTACCCTTTTAGACACTCCTTGTCATTTTTGGTACAGGCTCTCACGAGAGGTTCCGTGAGAGATACCAAGACCAGATGGGAGGTCCTACCTCCTCGAGCTCAGGCATATATAGAGAGGACAAGTTTGGACATCTTTGTCCGCACTGACTCCGAGGGGGTAGGTCTGGTTTTGTGATGGCTCTTGCTGAGCGATGATGGGAGTCGACCCACAGTTTCCAGTTCCCATTTGGGGAGGTTATGATGACTCCGGCAGCTTTCTCAGTGCTTACAGGACTCTGGATGGGAGGGATCCCTATTCTGCCGACTAGTGTCACCGAGGCAGACGTCAAAGAGCTTTTGGCACTGCCCAAGCATGATCCTCGGGATGAGGAGGGCAGACCTCCGCATGCTTCTTCGTCGAGGTTCCAGATGAGCCATTTGGATCACTGGCCAGCCAGACCCGCAGTGCTAGGGTAGGAGTACTATCACCAACTGGCGACGAGTTTTGTTATGGGCCTTCTGGGTCACACTTTGTTCAGCAACACCGAGAACATTGTTAGGAGAGATTTTCTGAGCATAGTTCGTGATATTCACCGACTTGCAGAGTATGATTGGGGAGGAGCGGCTTACGCTTATTTGATCCGTGAGATGGATGCTTTGTCACGAGACGGATTGCACTCTTTGTGTGGTCTTTAGTACATTTGGGCGGTACGCTTCTATCCCTCTCTTTTAAGTTTGAAAATTATTCTAGCTACTTCTTTTAATTCATGTGATATGAACTGTTAATGCAACTGAAATATTTTCTAATGACTCTGAACAGGCATGGGCCTATGAGTTCATTGGCCTTCTTGCTCCTATACCGAGGCAGCCGACGAGAGTTTTGTTTCCAGCGCAGAGACGCTGGACGGTTGGGGTGATAGGACCTCGCCCCTTGTACTCGACGGATCAGGTTCGTCGGGCGATCAACCAGATTCAGCTAGACACTGTGAGTACTTCAAATTATTTTAACTTTCAGTACTGCATCCTTTCAATTTGAAATTATATGTTTGATGCTTCTGATGCATGTTATATAATTTGACAAGTCCGCTGGAGACCACTGGATGATCATCCCATGATTATGGATGAGGCGTACGGTCACACTCGAAGAGTCACTCAGAGGACGGTGGCATTTGTTTGCCACATGGGACTGGCCGTCTACCTTCCTGACAGGATAGCCTGACAGTCGTTGGGGCACGAGCGTCAGAGGATTCCTTACGATCCTGCTGGCAGTCTGAGATCCCTATCTTGGGTGCCTAAGGCTCGGCGAGGGATTCTACAGACACAGGGATTCCCTGTTCCAGATGACCACTTCCATTCCGGAGACTACGGAGCTTGGGCCTTTGTGGAGCTGATGGGCCTTTGACCTCAGGAGAGGTATTCTTCTTTACCTTTCTTCTCCCTTTTTGTGGTTGGATTGCTCGCTTTTTGAATTGCAAAAATGATGTGATCCTCTTGCCTTCTACAGGAGGACATGGAGACAGATGATGTCTCCGACGTTCCTGCCACCGTAGAGGATTCTGACGATGACAAAGCTTTTTATGCGGCTATCAGAGCCACGGCCGTTGCGGGCAGAGGCGGTCCTGTGATCAGAGAGCCTGCTCCGACAGCACCATTGTCAGAGAAGGAGGGACCTGTGACATACAACAGGGGAAAGGCACGAGTAGAGGCGTCTTCCTCGAGGTCCTCCGCTCCTAAGATGGCGGCTCTTCATCCGTCAGTTGTGCCGAGAGGTACTGCTAGAGCGGCTAGCAAGCGAGACACTCGTCCTAATTCTTCAAGAGCTGGCCCTTCTTCTCTTCCTCCTTCTTCACTTCCTGAGTACTATCCAGTACCGGGGTGGACGATGCCGTCTGGTGATAGCAGAATGGAGTTTGGGTTGGTCCGGCCATCAGGGGCGATAGGATATCCCATTCCAGAGACTTATGCTTGGGTAAGTGAATTTGATTATGCATTAATTTCAGAATTTGAAATTTGTTTGCATATCTTGATTTGGATTTCTCTTGGCAATCACAGATTCCACGCCATCAGGCAGATCAGCTGTTGCTGATGATTGGGGCCCTTCGGACATTTGCCAGTGATGAGATTGGGAGGAATGAGGCTGCCACTCGAGAGGAGGACATGTGCGGGTATGAGCAAGAGATTGTGACTTTGAGGCCGAGGCTAGAGGCATATGAGGTTCATTATGCTGGCCAGGTATTTGCTCTTCAGATTTAAATTCCTGCATTTATGATTTGATATATCTTAGATATTCTGATACACTTCGTGGGTATAGGAGAGGAGACGCAGAGCAACGGTCCCCCAGTTAGAGGAAGTGTACACGCCAGAGATGTTCGTAGGAGAGGGCGAAGGCAGCACTTGCGAGGGAGACAACGGGTCTGATGATGATTATGTCGCAGAGGCCGCGGATTTGAGGGCTGATGATACTTCCCAGCTTGCTTGAAGGCAGAGTAGTAGGCCGACGAGACAGAGCACTGCTCGGGCACAACGAGTGAGGATTGGAGTTGGTCCAGGAGGCATGTATGCACCCCCTCCTCGAGAGCCGGGCGTGGGCTCTAGTGACAGAGTAGCAGGAGCTGCAGGGTCAGGTTCGACTCGCGACAGACTGGACACTAGGATGGGTCCAGTTCCATAGATCGCTTGCAGGGTGACGTGGGATGGTGTAGGACCAGATCCGAGAGATTTGCCACCACCTGAGCAGTGACTCCTCTTTATGTTGTTTTCCTTTTGGTTCCCCCAGTTGGGGATGAGATGTATTTGTACTTATCAGACATATATATATATATAAATATATATATATATATATATAAATATATATATATATATATATATATATATATATATGGATCACTTTTGATTTGTTTGCTTTTATCTGCAACGGTTTGTGTTGTTGCTTTTAAGAATAAGTGGATTTTTGATATTTATACAAAAATGCCCCTAGTTTGGTTCTGTAAACAACTTGGACACCTTGAACATGTGAAAATAATTGGCAATTTTAGCAAAGGCTTATATTCTTGAACATTTTTGCATGATTAGTGACTACTAATAATGTAAAAACTAATAATGCAAAAATGCCCCTTGCATGGTTTCTTAATGATTTGATTATGCATTTTGTATTATTAATCATACTTCTATTATTAATAATACAAAATGCCCCTAGTGTACTCATTCCCATAGAAAAGAGAAAGATAAATACAAGGTCTGAAACAAGGGTAGCAATTTTATTGCAAATGAAAGGAAGATACATTCTGATAGCCACAATATTTAAGGTTACATTCCTTCGAGTGTTGCTTCTGTACATGGAGCACCAAGCTGGATCTTAATCCTTTGAGAGCTGTGTGCAGAAAACGCTGGTCTTCTGAGACCTGTATACGGAGTACTGAGCTGGACAATGGTCTTCTGAGGCCTGTATATGAGGTCCTGAGCTGAATTTTCTAACGTTCGTACATGGAGTGCTGAGCTGAATCTTCTGAGGTTTGTACATGGGGTACTGAGCTGGATCTTCTGATGTTCGTACACGGAGTACTGAGCTGGTCTTTGACCTTCTAAGAAATCGTCGTATTTTTCTTCAACGTATGATTTTACTGAAACAAATGCTTTCGATTTAATTAGGTAATGGAAGAAAGGACTTTTGTTTGTTTTTCTGATTTCTCATATAGAGAAGAGATGAGGGAGACTTGATTTTACTGAAACAAATGCTTTCGATTTAATTAGGTAAGTCAAACCCTAGACAGATGAGTTTGAAAGTTCTTATGCATAGGCAGTGTTCTTTGCTTCTGATTTTTAATCATGGTCCAGAGACCCTTTAGATTGTTTAAAGTATTAACTCATTTTGTTTTGGATCAAAGAATTCTTCATCTGGTCTTTCCAAAGGAATGCCCTGTCAACAATCAAGTCATCCTTTGAGGATTTTCAAATTGATGGACTATTTATACCTTAACTTTTGCTAAAAATATGGTTTCAGTTTCTACAGGCATGATGACCGTAACTTTTGCCTAAGCTGCCCTTTCGGGTTTTCAACTTAGCGGATCTTCAGATCTTCTTGTTCTGGACATTTTGAGGAACTGATGGGGATCCTGAAACAGGTTTGTTGGTTTAACCAATGGTGACCGAACCTGAAGTGATCAGGTTGCCTACGTACCCCAAGGAAGGGTTGGGATCAGGTCCGCGTAGTTCAAGGCTTTCTGCTGGAGAACTAATGGGGAAAAGGATTAAAAAAGATGATATGAAAGATTTTGGCTTCGCCAAAGGTTTGACCGAACCTGGGTTGTCAGGCTGCCTACGTACCCCAAGAAAAGGTTGGGATTAGGTCTTGCGTAGTTCGCACATATTTTTGTTGGAAAATGAGTATGGTGAGTCATTTTTGCTCTAGTTGGCACAAAGAGGCCTTTGAAGTTTTTAGGAGTAGTATCTTTTAGCTGATCGAGGTTAGTGGGTTCAGAAATTCTATCCCCATTTTGGTCAAGAAGTCTGACGGCTTTTCCGGACAAGATTTCATCTACGATGTAGGGGCCAGACCAATTAGGTCTAAATTTTTCCCGTGGATTGAAGATAGAAGCTCGACATTCTCTAAGCACCATATCCCCCACTCTGAGTTCGCGGATTCTGAACTTCTTGTTAAAGGCTCTTTTTAATCGACGCTAATAACCCTGAACATGGTATGCTGCTTTCAGCATTTTCTCATCTATCATACACAACTCTTGATGACGAATAGGGGCCCATTCAGATTCTGGTAGATCGGTTTCCATCAGGATTCTAAGTGACGGGATTTTTAACTCGATGGGTAGGACTGCTTCCATGCCATACGTGAGTGAATACGGAGTGGCTCTGGTAGACGTGCGGACAGACGTTCGGTATGCCTTGAGTGCAAACGGGAGTTTAACAGACCAATCCTTGTATGATCGAGTCATCTTTCGAAGAATAGTTTTGATATTCTTGTTAGCTGCTTCAACGGCGCCATTAGTCTGAGGTCTGTAAGGAGACGACTTATGGTGTTTGATTCTGAATTCTTCACACAACGACGCTACCTCTTTCTTAGAATGCGAACCACTGTATGATATCAACTCGTGAGGGACTCCATATCTATAGATGATGTTGGCTCTGATGAACTTAGCGACCGACGTTGATGATATCGAAGCGTACGATTGTGCTTCAATCCACTTAGTGAAATAATCGATTGCAACGAGGATGTATTCGTGTCCACTGGATGACTTGGGAGAGACCTTGCCAATGATGTCAATACTCCAGACTGAGAAAGGCCATGGGGATGTGAGTGAGTGGAGCTCGGATGGTGGTACGTGTATCAAATTACCATGAATCTGGCACAAGTGACATGTCTTGACAAAAGAGAAGCAGTCTGCCTCGAATGTAGTCCAAAAGTAACCAAGACGGAGAATCTTTCGGGCTAGCATTTTGCTGTTCATATGAGGACCACATACACCAGAGTGGATATCTTCTAAGATTTTTGCGGCTCTATCTTCGTCGACACAAAGGAGCTGGACTCCGTCAAATGATCTGCGGTAGAGGTCTCCTCCACAAATGACATACCTAGATGCCAGTTTTTGTAATGCTCTTCTCTCTTTTAAAGAGGCCTCTGAGGGATGTCCGCTGCCGGAGATAAGATTTTTGATATCAAAATACCAAGGTTTTCCATCTCGATATCTGGATGCTATCTGAACCATTTGTACATGTGCTAGGACAACGTGTCGCTTTATTGCCAAAGGATGGACCTTAATCCCAACTGGGATATCAACCACGGACGCAAGGATGGGTAATGCATCTGCGAATATGTTAATATAGAGATATAAGTGAAACTGATTTTTTGAAAATTTTTCATCAGACTCGTAAGGTAGGTGTGATATGGGATCAACCTATCTTCTTTGGTGAGCCATTTTCCATTGGTTTGACAGATGATTAACAGAGAATCTTCATATACATCAAGGTCTTGTACCTCTAAGGACAGGGCTGCTTCCAGACCGGCTATGCAAGCTTCGTACTCAGCCACATTGTTGTTGCAGTCGAAATCCAATTTGATTGAGATCGGTATGTGTTCATCTTGAGGCGAGACAAGGACAATGACGACCCCTTTGCCTTTTGAGTTGGATGCTCCATCAAAGTACATGGTCCATGTAATGAGACTACGTGCATCGCTGATCGTCATGATTCCTTCGTATGGAAATTCATGGTTTAGCTCTGTATCCTTAGTGGGTGCATCAGCTAACTGTTCTGCAATGATTCTGCCTTTGACAGACTTCTGGGTGACATACGGGATGTCAAATTCTGACAACAACAACAACCAACAAGCAGTTATGCTGAATAAACTGGTTTCTCAAACAGGTATTTCATCGGATCCATACGAGATATGAGGTAGATCCTCTGTGATAGCAAATAGTGCCTAAGCCTTTGGGTGGCCCATACTAATGCTAAACATGTTTTCTCAAGTTGGGTGTCATTCAGTTCATATTCCAACATCTTCTTGCTAAGATAATAAACTGTCATCTCTTTTCATGTTTCTGGATCTTCTTGTGCCAATATACATCCGAGAGATGTGTCCGTGGTTGAAAGATAGAAGAAATGGTCGTCCAGCAATTGCTGGTGACAATACTGGAGGTGACGACAGACATTCTTTGATCCTTTCGAAGGCTATCTGGCATTCAGGGTTCTACTGTTTGGATGCATTTTTATTCAGAAGTTTGAAATTTGGCTCGCATGTACTGGTAAGCTGAGTTATGAAACGGCTTAAGTATTGAACCTTTTCCAAGAATCCTCTGATCTCTTTTTCTGTTTGTGGAGACGGCATCTCCTGGATTGCTTGGACCTTAGCCGGGTCCACCTTGATTCCTCTATGGCTGACAAGGAATCCCAAAAGTTTTTCGGAAGTGACTTCGAAAACACACTTGTTTGGATTAAGCCGGAGCTTGTACTTGGCGATTCTTCCGAAGAATTTCCTCAACGTGGGAATATGATCTACTCGATCCTTGGCTTTGACAATCATGTCATCAATGTATACCTCTACTTCCTTGTGAATTAAGTCATGTAAGAGGGTAATTGCAGCCCTTTGATAAGTTGCACCAGCATTTTTGAGACCGAAAGACGTCACTCTATAGCAGTAGGTTCCCCACTGTGTAGTAAATGTTGTCTTGGTCTTATCTTCTGGAGCCGTCTTGATCTGATTGTATCCTGAGAAACCATCCATAAATGAGAGTAAGGCATGACCTGCCGTATTATCAACGAGAATGTCAATGTGAGGCAAAGGAAAGTTATCCTTTGGACTGGCTTTATTCAAATCTTTGAAATTGACGCAGCAACGCACTCTGCCATCCTTCTTGGGCACGGGAACAATGTTGGCTAACCACTCGGGGTATGTGACGACCTCTAGAAATCCTGCTTTCAGCTGGTTCTCTACTTTGTCCTTGATTTTGAGTAGGGCTGCAACTCGAGCAGGGTTTTACCCGACCCACATCGACCCGACCCGAAAATAGCCTGGGTTGGGTTCAGGTTTCATGGGTTTCGGGTTGAGCATTCAAAAGCTCGCATGAATCTCGGGTCGAGCCGGGTTTGAAGGGGCCCGACCCAACCCGACCCGAGTTACATAAGTTATAGTATGTACATTTTTTTCTAATGTTGGTTAAAAGTTAAAAGTGAAAACCCACGCACCCACTGTTATTGTATGTGAGTGTAATTTCTGCTTCTATGAGTTGAGTTGATTCAAGTGTTTGATTTAGCATTGTTTGATTGTAATTACAACATTGTTTGATTCAAGTGTAATTTGAGTGTAATTACATCATTGTTTGATTCAAGTGTAATGTGAGTGTAATTTCTGCTTCTATGAGTTGAGTTGCCTTGCCAAACAAGAATTTTCCTTAAAAAATTGCGTCAACGTGAAAAAACCCGACCCGACCCGAGATTTATCATGGGTAGGGCCGGGTTTGGGAATCGTGGGTTTTCCAGAAAAAAACTCAACCCGACCCGACCCGAGATATTTCTCGGGTAGGGTTGGGTTCTCCAAAACCCGACCCACCCAACCCGAGTTGCAGCCCTAATTTTGAGGAGGCTCATTTTTCTAAGTTTCTGTTTCTTCAGCATAGCTTCCGGGTAGAGAGGGATATGATGCTGGACAATGTCCTCACTTAATCTTGGCATATCTTTGTATGACTAGGTAAAGACTTCTTTGAATTCTTTTAACAATTTGATTAATTCCAGACGTTCTTCAGGGGATAAGGTTTTGCCAATCTTAATCTCCTGAAGCAGGGATTCAGTGCCTATGTTAATTGTTCAAACTCATCTTCTAATGGTTTTGCTCGGCGTTGCTCTCGTCGTTCGATTAATTTTTTAATCTCGAGGGGAGCTTCGTCGGATTCCTCATCTGAGGAGGTTTGTTTGATGTTATTTAAAGCATTAGTTTCAATATTATCAAGAGACAAAGGCGAGTATTGTAAGCCCAATGGTTTCCACCTTGGCATTCCCATCTTATTTTGATGATTCCAATACACAAGTGATTTATGATCACTAATGTGTTTGATTGTTTAAGTTGTAGATCTTAATTTTGCTAAGACAACATTACTTGGATTGAGGCCAAGAAGATCTCATTGGACCACATCATGAAGGCCAAAGTCATCGGAGTCCAAGACGAATGAAGACTTGAAGAATCGCATTGAAGATCGAAGTCATTTTAGATTGTAAACGATCCAATCTTAAATTAGATTTTAGAGGCACAATTAAGTTAATCTCACACACCCTAAATGTATAAGAGATTGTCTTTGTGGAGTTCCAACACCTTGGAACCCTCACAGCAATCCCAACTTAGTGTAGAGTTGGAAGCCCAAGAAACAAGAATTGAAAATCTGCTTGACATAGGCTTCTCAGAACTCCGAGAGAATTCTCAGAGCTCCGAGCTCGGAACTCCGAGAAATGGTCCAGTAGCATTTTTCCATTTTCTGTGTGTATTCCCGGAACTCCGAGATTTTTTCTCGGAACTCAGAGAATATTCTTGGAACTCCGAGACCACTATAACGGGAAGAAAAATAGCCGTTTGATTTTTTGCCAGAATTACCACTATGCCCCTCAAACGGTCATATTTGGTTTTTCTATATATATGGGCATTCTAAACTTCCCAATAACCAATCCTAACACTCTAAAACTTCATTTGAACATCCAAAGAGTGAATCAAACTTGATTATGCCTCTCATCCTCTAAGATTAGGATTTGGATCATAGGCTTAAATTTGTACATCTTCTACAAAGTTGTAAACCCTTGTGAGGGATTGTTTTTAGTTCTTTCTTTCTTTATCAAGATTGTATTCGGGCGAGTGTTCGGAGAAGCGTAGCCCATTCTCCGTGGTGAAGATTGCCACCAAGGTTAAAGGTAATCGAAATTTGTAATCCGCACCGATCTTCGCCGAAATTAAGAAGATCACATAGTGAAGCCATCAACGGGTTTGGTTGGTGGAGTGGAGTAGGCCTCGCGTTTTGAGGACCGAACCACTTTAAATCTCGGGTGCACTCTCTTTTAAACTCTTGCTCTTTATTTGCATTGCACCTCTAGATTTAACTTGTGTGCTTGGATTTCATTGTTGATCTCTTAATCTTCTAAATTAGGTTTGAGTTTTCAAAATGTTAAAACTTTCTAAGCAACCTAATAATTTTCACTCCTCATAGTTGCCATTTCGGGACCACCCTTGGAATTTTACTTGGTATCAGAGCCTTGGCTCTTAAAAGATTTTTGTTTTCTTAAAATCTTTGGTAAATTTTTCTTTAAAAATTTTAACAAGGGAAAGATCATTTGATCTTTGGCAACTTTCTATTTTGTGAAATGGCAAATACAAATGGAACCGGACTTCCGGAAGGCCATTCCACAACTAGACCTCCCTTCTTTGATGGGTCCAACTATGGACATTGGAAGACAAGGATGCGCATCTATCTTCTTTCGATAGATGTGGAACTTTGGCACATAGTTGAAAATGGATACATGTTACCTTCCAAACCATTTGAAGAATGGAATGTCGTAGAGAAAAGGCATGCAAATTTAAATTACAAAGCTATAAATTCTTTGTTTTGCGCCTTATCTACGGAGGAGTTTAATCGAGTTGCTCTTTTTTATTCCGCCAATGTTATTTGGGATACACTTGTCGTTACCCATGAGGGAACATCACAAATCAAGGATTCCAAAATAAACTTGTTAAAGAGCAAATATGAAATGTTTAGAATGAGTCAAAATGAAAGCATTTCCGAAATGTATACCTGATTTTCTAAAATTTCTAATGAATTAGCTAATCTTGGTAAATCTAAATGTATACCTGATTTTCTAAAATTTCTAATGAATTAGCTAATCTTGGTAAATCTTATCCTACTGATGAGCTTGTGAGTAAGTTGCTTAGGTCACTTCCTCCACATTGGGATCCAAAGGTCACCGCAATACAAGAATCAAAGGATCTCAAGGCACTAACCGTGGAAGAGCTTGTAGGATCTCTCATCACCCATGAGATGCTCCTCACTAGCCGACAAGAGGAGAAGAAGCCAAAAGAGAAGGAAAAAGAAAGCCGATTTCTAGCTCTAAAGGTCTCCAAGGTAAAAGCGGACTCATCATCCTCAAGTGAGGCGGATAGTGATGAAGAAGAAGCTTTAAGAAAATTTAAAAGCTTATGGAGAAAGAAACATAAAAAGGACAAAAAGAAGAAGAAAGAAGAAAGTGAAGTTGAGGGAGCTATAAGATGTTACAATTGCAAGAAGACTGGATAGAAAAGACCGGAGTGTCCACTTCTCAAGTCATCTTCCTCAAAGTACAAGGGAAAGAAGGATTGGAAGAAGCATAAGGCTCTTGCCGCCGGTTGGGATGCTTTGAGCACCTCGGGAAAGAGCTCAAGTGAAGGAAAATAAAATAAAGATGATCTTTGCCTCATGGCATTCTCCCATGAAGTTGAGGTAAATTCTAACCTCTCTTATAATTCATCAAGTAGTGATAGTGAAAAAATATCTTATGATGAATTGTGCTATACTTTGCATTCTCAAATTTCAAAAAACAAAGTTCTTAAAAAATTTATTTCCAAATTAGCAAATGAACTTGATGTTTTGAAAAATGAGTCATCTCAAGCACAACTTGAAAATTTTAAACTTGAGATTAAAACCCTTAATGCTCTGTTTGGTTGCTGGGTTTTTTTTGTTCCCAGGATTTATGTGGGTAAAGGTTTAGTGGTCACATCAGCTTTTTCTTGCTGACATCAGCAAAATCTTGTCTTGAAAAGGGTGTTCTCTCTTTCTCTCTCTACCCTCTCTCTCCACTCATCATAATATCCTTCTCTAATTAATGCTTGTCCCCTCTTTTGTCTCCTACCTTTACCCACATAAATCCCAGGAAAAAAAAAACCCGGCATCCAAACAGAGCATAAGGTTTGTTTGGATGAGAAAACTTGCCAATTAGTACAATTTCAAATTGCGGCAAGCTCTTCCAAATCTTATGAAGATGAATTTAATGATTCTTTAAATCAAATAACACATCTTCATAATGAAAATGAAAGGTTAAGATTATGTCTCCATGGGTTCCTAAATGGTGACAAAGTAATTGACATAATCTTAAAGAAAACTAGTCGTAATCCTACTCATGCATATTATGATAGGACTAGCTTATCTAACCCTCATGTTAGATGCCATTATTGTGGAATAAATGGTCATTACCAATTCCAAGGTGCATCTAAAATTAGGGTTTGTGGTGGAACTAAGAAATCTTGGGTTCCCAAAGCCCCCATATGATCCTCTTCATATGTGCTTAGATTAAGGGCTTATGCTTAATATTGAATATCTTTTTATGGTTAATTTAATATCCCCTCTTGTATTGAATTTATTTTCCAAATAGGGAGAGTTCTAGGTTTGTCTTTTTCCTTGAAAAGGGGGGAGCTTAAATTGTATATTTCATCCCTTTGTTTCTCTATTACCCCAATCTTTTTGATTGATGCCAAAGGGGGAGAGAATTCTAGTGTAAGGAAAATATTTATGCTTTTATTGAAAAATCTCTTGTGCTTGTCATCATAAAAAAGGGTGAGATTGTAAGCCCAATGATTTCTACCTTGGCATTCCCATCTTATTTTGATGATTCCAATACACAGGTGATTTATGGTCACTAATGTGTTTGATTGTTTAAGTTGTAGATCTTAATTGTGCTAAGACAACATTGCTTGGATTGAGGCCAAGAAGATCTCATTGGACCACATCATGAAGGCCAAAGTCATCGGAGTCCAAGACGAATGAAGCCTTGAAGAATCACATTGAAGATCGAAGTCATTTTAGATTGTAAAAGATCCAATCTTAAATTAGATTTTAGAGGCATAATTAAGTTAATCTCACACACCCTAAATGTATAAGAGATTGTCTTTGTGGAGTTCCAACACCTTGGAACCCTCATAGCAATCCCAACTTAGTGTAGAGTTGGAAACCCAAGAAACAAGAAATGAAAATCTGCGTGACATGGGCTTCTCGGAACTCCGAGACATTCCTCGGAGCTCCGAGAAATGGTCCAGTAGCATTTTTCCATTTTCTGTGTGTATTCCCGGAACTCCGAGATTTTTTCTCGGAACTCAGAGAATATTCTTGGAACTCCGAGACCACTATAACAGGAAGAAAAATAGCCGTTTGATTTTTTGTCAGAATTACCACTATGCCCCTCAAACGGTCATATTTGGTTTTTCTATATATATGGGCATTCTAAACTTCCCAATAATCAATCCTAACACTCTAAAACTTCATTTGAACATCCAAAGAGTGAATCAAACTTGATTATGCCTCTCATCCTCTAAGATTAGGATTTGGATCATAGGCTTAAATTTGTACATCTTTTACAAAGTTGTAAACCCTTGTGAGGGATTGTTTTTAGTTCTTTCTTTCTTTATCAAGATTGTATTCAGGCGAGTGTTCGGAGAAGCGTAGCCCATTCTCCGTGGTGAAGATTGCCACCAAGGTTAAAGGTAATCGGAATTTGTAATCCGCACCGATCTTCGCCGAAGTTAAGAAGATCACATAGTGAAGCCATCAACGGGTTTGGTTGGTGGAGTGGAGTAGGCCTCGCGTTTTGAGGACCGAACCACTTTAAATCTAGGGTGCACTCTCTTTTAAACTCTTGCTCTTTATTTGCATTGCACCTCTAAATTTAACTTGTGTGCTTGGATTTCATTGTTGATCTCTTAATCTTCTAAATTAGGTTTGAGTTTTCAAAATGTTAAAACTTTCTAAGCAACCTAATAATTTTCACTCCTCATAGTTGCCATTTCGGGACCACTCTTGAAATCTCAAGTACAGAGAAAGTTCTTTTATTGATTCGTAAGATACATTGGAAGAACTGACTGACACGCCTTCTTGAGGCTCATTTACATTGATAATATTTTTAGAAGATGAGTCAGAATCCTAAGAAGAGTCTGGTTCGGAAGACGAGAAGTCTGCATCCGAAGGGATGACTGAGCTGAGGAGTGGGACAACAGTGTCTGTCCAATTGGAGAGTTATGAATCGCCAGCATTGGTAATCATACTTTGAGGGGAGAACTGCGGAATGGGTTCCTCAATTGTGCAAACGGGTAGAAGGTCTTCCTGGAACATTGATCGCATCAGTACCGGTTCAAGGTAGTCTGCCCAATCGAACTTCAAAGTCTCTGCATGTTTGTACTGTTTCTTCCACCAAACATCATCTTCTTCACTTGGCCAACCTATATTAGCGAAGATTTGAAACCCAGGAACACTTTTGCCTGTGACGGGATGCGTGAACCATTCTGGAAAACCATAGTAGGGGAAGTCTTCTCCTTCTTGACAGAACTGTCCATTCAGGGTTTGCTTGATGACATTGCCAGATGGGCTTGTGCGAGCTGGTTCGCGGAACATGACTTGCTTGTCACCATAGATGTCGTGAAAGCCTAGACCGGTTTCTCCGACATTAGAAGGGAAGTGTAGATCATCGAACTAGACTACTCCTTGTTGGTATTGCCCTAATCCCATGCCAGGAATGTATCCGTCGATTTTGAGCATACGGGACACAATGGGGTTGATATCATAGGGAAGTAGAACCAATTCCCTTTTTGCATGTTCCCAGCTGATATGAGTGACATCAAGGTGAAAACCATTGAGGTAGACACTGCCTTCTGTGGATTTGCCATGAGGATCAGACAAGATAACACCGACTTCTAAGTCTTCGTCACCTCGGACTGTGATAACTCTGTTTCCTTTCATGAACTTAAGTTTATGATGTAGAGAGGAGGGTACAACTCCTACTTTATGCAGCCAAGGTTATCTTAGCAAGAGATTGATGGATGACTTGATGTCAAGTACTTGAAATTCAACATTGAAGGCTTCATCGGCCATAAAGATGGCAGTGGATAGGGTTCCGACTACATCTCGTCAGGAGTTATCGTAGGCCATGATGCCTTAATCAAACGGGGTGAAATCGCTGGGACCGAAACCGATAGCTGTGGCCATGCTCAGTGGGCAAATGTTCAGGGCTGAACCATTGTCCACGAGTCCGGCTAGTACTTTCTTCTGATTACACAGAACTGTGACGAGGAGAGGCTTGAAATGGTTTTTTCCTACCAACATTAGATCCTGATCTGAAAATGAGAGGGCTGTAGAAGCTCTGACTGCCATGACCAGATTTGTGACTTGTTCAGGTGTGGTGTCCTTCGACACTTGGAAAGTTTGAAGGCTCTTGGGATGAAAAATAACTCTTATGAGTTATTCAAAGTGTATATGATATGTCAATGAATCTCATATGATGCTTATCAAAATATAAAACATGTAAAATGCATGGTAAACAGACTTTTTTTTGTTTTATTTTTGTTCTGTTTGTCTTTGGTTTCTTATGTGTTACTTTTAGCTTGCTTACTTTTCTAGCATGTGATTGATTACTATTTTCTTAGCATTATCTCTTACACAGACTCGCACGCTAGTGTATTTACTCTACTGCTTCTTATATTTCAAATTGTTTTTTTGTCCACCGACTTGGTTTGGCTATGAAATATTAGCGCTCTTATAAGGGTATTTTTATCATTGTTTGGAAGTTGGAAATGACTCCCGGCGATTGACATCCTCTTGTGGTTTGCTGAGATAACTGTAAAAGAAAAAATCAAAAAGTGAAATATCCGCCTAACGACAACGTATAGGACTTTGATATAGTTAGATGACGTTTATAGAAGTCCCAATATCAATTAATAAAACTTCTTTGGATAATGTCTGTATTCAATTATGTCTCCCTACTTTTTCCTAGAGATATGGATCCAAAACTCTTTCTTGGGCAGTATTGAAAAACTCTGACAATCTCCACGTTGTGTCATATAGATAACCTCATGCAACTCACAATTCAGAAAAGCAATTTCAACATTTATCTACTGCAACACTAAGTCAAAATGAGGTACCATTCCTATAACTACCCTAATAGAGTCTTTATTTAAAATCGGAGAGCAGCTTCTTTGTAGTCTATTCCCACTTTGTAAGCGATCACTACAACAAACTTGACATGCACAGACGTTCTTTTAGCGGTGGGCTAAAAAAACGTCGCTAATTAGCATGAATTTCTGGTGTTTATTAATTAATGCTGGTGAATAAAAGTTTCATGCGACCCCGCCATTTCTTCTCCCAGGTTTAATCACCAACGTTAATTAAACACCATTAAATGTCACTAAACAGCAACATTAATACTTAATACGTCAGCGTAAATGTACAATTTATCTGTTCTTTTTAGCAACGTTTGATGAACGTCGGTAATTTAAATTTCAGCGACAGTTTTAATTGACTGTCGTTGAAATTCTAATTTAAAAAAAGCCCTAACAGAACCCACGCATATATTCTCTCTTTTCTTTCTCTAGCCCGCACGTGTTTTCGTCTGTTTTGGGTCTTTCCCCTACCACCGACTATATCTTCGGTATCTCATCGGCGAGTGTCTCTCTGGCTTTTTCATCAGACTGTAGGTATTTATAATTTTGTTTATAGTGTTTTGATTTCTTTATTCGGGTTTTGTCCATTTCATTTTTTTAGGGTTTGCATTTCTTCAGGAGAAAGGGTTTTCCTACATTTTCTTTCAAAAACAGGGGTGAAGAAGAAAGGGTATGGGTTTTGAATCTCGTTTTCTTTTCTTTTTTTTCTCTTGGAAAATTTGGTTTTTGAATTATTTTTTTCTGAGATTTATCTTTAATCTCTAATCCCTTCTTTAATCCTTTTTCATTTCCATCAGAAACCTAAATATGATGCTATTTTTTTATTTTCTTTTATATTTTAACATGACCATCGGTAAATCAGGTTAGTCCTGAACTATTTCTAGGCTGGGTTTCGTTTTGAAGCTGGTTGCAATATTGTAAATCAGTTCTTTAATCTACGATTCGGTAAAAGCATCGAAAAATCATATGATTGCATGCCCTAGGGTTTCTTCGACCCGCCATCATTGATTTAGTGTGATTCTGCACACCTCTAATTGACTATTTAGGGAAGAACTTGGACTCAGATGAGAACCTGTCCATGGTAAATTTGAGTCAATTTTTGGCACAGATTAACTCTAGGGGATTAAAAGTTAATAAAAGTAATTTTGAAATGGGAAATGGTTGGAGATTGCTTAGTTCTCTCAACAGAAGACATTTATCAATTATATTATTGGATAACACAATTTTTCAAGATCCTCCTTTGTGCATTCTGTAAAGTGATCCTTGGTTAGTTTTCACTAAGCAATTCTTAGTAAGTGGTATGAGTTTTCAGCCCTATGAAGCAACCTAGTCAAGTGTAAATGAGAGTTGTTTGAACTTCGTAAACAAGGAAGACAGGCTTGCACGTACCCTTGAAATTGATGAATTTGCACTACAAGAAAAATAATTATTACCATCGTTCGCGTATCGGCATTTTACAAAAAAAATTCCCCTTTGAATTTTGCAAACTGTGTTATGTGCCCAATCGGTAGTAACACAAATAAATAAAATAAAAAGGAAGAATAGGAAAGAGGATGGTTGATTCGAGGCAACCGGGACCTCCTAACGGCTCGGTTCGAGAGGAGCCATTACTCTCCTAGAAACAAAGTCTCCATTTTGCTGTAAATTCTCTTCTTCTTTATTAATAATAAACATGCCATTTAAATACATCACCTTCACCCATACGTGGGAATATTTGCATAACTAAAAGATAAGAAGCAATGAGAGAAATAAGGAACTAACAGATAAATAAATTATTAAAATCCTAAAAACTAGGGATTTATTTGTGCACGCATCATTCCTTCCCCCTTAAAACAACCTTGTCCTCAAGGTTGAATTTCTCGCTGGAGAAAATACTTCAATCCACCGGGTTCCCAGATCCTATTGGCCATAGTTGATATTAGCCTTTGATATCCTTCAAAAAAGGATCGCAATCATTCGGACTCCGTCTTCAAAATCTGATGCGATCCATGTTGGAAAGAAATACGATCTTTCTTGGGGTCGCATCAAAACGACAAAATGATTGGATAGTTGAATAAAATAACTATGCTCGTCGGTAGTTTCTTCAACTAACCCAGTCTTGTCGCCATCAATTCTTGCACTTTTCTCGACCTGAACATCAATATTTTAAAGATTCTTCTATTCTTCATCTTTGCATATTTCCTCGATTAGCTCGCTAATTTTGTCCAAGCCTTCTTCAAATCGACGTTGATCTTCTATCCTTTTCGAAAAAGATGCTTTAACCTTCTTCAAATCTTCATGCACGGAATCCAAAATCTCACGAAATGAAGCCTTGGCGCAGGACCGACTGCTCCGATACCACTTGTTACGTGCCCAATCGGTCGTAACACAAATAAATAAAATAAAAGGGAAGAATAGGAAAGAGTGACGCTGGAGCTATCTCGATGGATCCTCAAACCGAGCCCACTAGGCCCACCATGCCTAGGCCCCAAGCTTAAAGGTCCAAAAACAGTTGCAATCCATGATTTTGGATCATCTTTTGGGTCAAATTTGAAAGTACTCACAGCTTTAAAAATAGCAAGCCATACATGGTTGGAAAGATCTACGAGTCTACTTTCCAACGCAACAAATGGTTCGCAAATCGGAGTTCTGTGGAGGGAGTTATGGTTATTTTTCTAAGAAGGGTCTAAGCTGCCTGCAACATACGAATTTCAGCAGTTTGGGGTTTCTTTGTGCCTGCTGTCCAGCCCATTATTATAAACATTTTTAGTTATTATTTAAGTTATTTTTAATGTTTTATTTATGCTTTATTAAGTCCCAAAGACCCCTATTAAGTTTAGTAAGTTAGCCTTAAGTATTAGTCAAAGTAAGTTTAGTTTTCCTCTCCCTTCTTTCTTGAAACTTGTGTTGTCAAACTAGGAGATGTTGTTCAAGCCTTTGGAAGTGAACCTATGGTTGGAGGGTTGTTCTATGCCTACTTAATTGTTTATTTGGGCTGTAGAAAAAAGACTTTTGCAAAGAATTTGAATCAAGTTTAGCCTTTGGCTTTTGAAGAAGAAGGATTTCTTCTTGTTTTAGTTGCTCTTATCCCTTGGGTGGATTCCTTTGGGTGGCGGGCTGTTTCATTTCAGTTTTTCACTTGTGTTTCGTCCTCTCTTCTCCATTTCTTTGGTGTTAAAGTGGATGGTTGATTCGAGGCAACCACGACCTCCTAACAGCTCGGTTCGAGAGGAGCCATTACTCTCCTAGAAACAAAGTCTCTATTTTGCTGTAAATTCTCTTCTTTTTTACTAATGATTTGCCATTTAAATACATCACTTTCACCCATACGTGGGAATATTTGCATAACTAAAAGATAAGAAGCAATGAGCGAAATAAGGAACTAACAGATAAATAAAATAATTAAAATCCTAAAAATTAAGGATTTATTTGTGCACGCATCAAACTGATTTCATCTCATGAGAAATCGATTTAATCTGAGTGTAGGGTTCGATCATCTTCTTGTCATCCAACAAGAAGAATAGAACATAAGAGGTAAAATCCCTCTGATTCTTCCTCTATAATTCCATTCTGATTTTTTCATTTGTTTTTGTTGTTTAAATTTAATTAGGTAGTTCGTATTTTGGGTAAGAAAAGTTCACAATTTTTGTGAAATTTATGGTAGAAGTTATGTGATGTGATTTTCTTATGTTGGGGTTTTGCTCTATTTTCTTTTTGGTGTTTGTTTGAGATCACCTGTCAAGAGCTTCCAACAGGTGCGTTCAAATTTAATTAGGTAGTTCTTGTTTTGAGTAAGACAAAAAATCTGTTAAGATTGAAAAATCGGAGAAGGTGCGTGGATAATTAGGGTTTATTTTTCCTTATAACTTTTGCTTTTGATTCAAAGATTGTTGGTGTTATTTTCAAGTTTCTCTTATGGGTTGATTGTTAGGGTTTGTATGTTTCTCTTAAAAATAGATAATTTATTTTCCCATTGAATTCATTATTTATCTTATTTTTTTCTCAACTGCTAAGTCATTTTTGTGTATGTGACATTTATTATATGTTTTTATGAATGCGATTCTCTGAGTCTCTTTACGAGAGTGACAAAAATAGGGCATAGAAATCAGTTTGAAGAATACAGAGAGTGTTCAAATTGGTTTCAAGGTATAATACGCATTATCTTAAAACCTACATGCAACTGCAATGGATTTTAAAATGATATGGTCGTTATTAATTGGATGGAATTAGCAACGTGGGTTTTCTTTTCATTCATACCCATTCCTTTCAATATATTCCATCATGTTCTTGTGAAATTCACGAAATAAGTAGAGGATAAAAGTTGGATGCAACTCCCTAGGTATGGCCCTCAGAAGTGACATTACCTTTTCATATTAATATTTGACTTTTTCATGATTTCAAGATACAGGTCTCACATTTCTTCAACTATGTTTTTAATAGGATTGAACCGGTGTATAGGCATGGCATTGTGGAGTTTATTAAATTTGCATTTGCTAATTCAGTTCATGGGAACAAGATCAAATGTTAAGTGTGCCAACATTCAATTGGTTGGTGTTACCGATTGCTATGATCATTTGGTTGTCGATGGAATCATGAAGGGCTACACCAGATGGGTTTTCCATGGGGAAGTTGGATCATCGACGGGTGTTATGGCTGATAATGATCACCGAGTGAACGAAGAACCGACGACACTAGACGAAATGCGTGAATTATTACATGACATAAGGCCAGTTTTGAACAATAATCAGGACAATGTGCTAGAAGATGATGGGGCAAGGCCGGCTCAAACAAGTAGTATGGGGCCTAATGCAAATGTTGAGAAATTCTACAAATTATTAGAGGACGCCGAGCAGGAATTATACTCAGGCTGCAAGCTCTCAAAATTGTCTTTCGTTGTTCAACTTTTTTCGCATAAAGTGTTTTAATGGATGGATTAGAAAATCTTTCACCATGTTACTTTAGTTGTTGAAGGAGGCATTTCCTCAGGGAGAATCGTTGCCAGAGTCATTTTATGAAACAAAGAAGATCATTTGGGATTTGGTCCTCCACTACGATAAAATAGATGCATACCCCAATGATTATATGTTGTTTTGGAAGGAAGATGCCACCGAGTCTGTATGTCGTATATGTGGGGCTTCCAGTTGGAAGACATATGCATTACTTCCAAACGATGCAATAACTCATACATCGAGAAAAGACTCAAAAATTCAAAAATTCCTTCTAAGAGTCCGCGTCACTTCCCAATTAAACCATGATTGGAGAGGCTATATATGTCGAGGAAAACAGCTTCTTTCATGACATGGCATGATGATAAACGAACAAATGATGGTATATTTAGGCATCCTGTAGACTGCCCGTCATGGCAGGATTTGGACAATAGATATCTGAACTTTTCTTCATATCCTCGTAATGTGAGACTTTGGTTAGCAAGTGACGAGTTCAATCCTTTTAGGATGATGAGTATTGCTCACAACAAGTGGCCTGTTGTTCTTATTCCGTATAACTTGCCACCATGGATGTGCATGAAACAATTGTACATGATGCTCTCATTGCTTATTCCTAGACCATCTGGATCTGAAAATGACATAGATGTCTATCTACAGCCTTTGATTGAAGACCTGAAAGAATTATGGGAGTTTGGTTTCCAAACATTTGACGCTTCAAGGAATGAGATGTTTCAGATGCATGCAGCTGTGTTGTGGATGATTAATGACTTTCCTGCATATGTTAACCTATCAGGATGGAGAACCAAAGGCGAACTTGCTTGCCCATGTTCCTGTAAAGACACATGTTCCTGTAAAGACACTATGGAAGGAAGCAATGTTACATGGGCCACCGACGATTTTTACCCGCAAAGCATAAATTCATATTCGATAAGTCGAGTTTTGATGGCACAGAGGAAAGGAGGCCAGCTCTAAGGTCACTGCCAGGGCGCCAGGCACTAAAACAATTACAAAATATTAACGTTATCCTTGGCAAGAAGAAAGATACCAAGGGAAAGAAGGCAAATACCAATGGGAAGGAGGCCGAGACCAATGGGAAGGAGGCAGTTACTCGTGGGAAGAAGAGGAGACGTAAAAAGAATGCAAGTGAAGCCGAGGCGAGTTCTACTTCTGCTATTGAGAAGAATAAGAAAGAGCCTCGTAAGGAACATAGTTGGAAGAAAAAAAGCATATTTTTCAGTCTCCCATACTGAGAATCACTCATGTTGCGCCACAATCTAAATGTGATGCACATTGAGAAGAATGTACATGACAATGTAATTGGGACGTTACTGAATATTTAAGAAAAAGTAAGAACGGTGTGAAAGCGCGACTAGATTTACGACAAATGAAACTAAGGAGAACGCTTCACCAAATTACTAAACAAACAACAAAACATACTAGCCCCCAGCATGCTTCACAATGTCTCCAAAGGAAAAGGATGTTTTCTGTAGCATCTTGAAGCACATCAAAGTTCTAGATGGCTATTCATCTAACATCTCCCGATGTGTGAATATCAAACAACTCAAGATTTCACATTTGAAGAGACATGATTGCGATGTGTTGATGCAACAGTTACTACCCGTGGCTGTGCGAAGAACATTGCCTAAGAATGTCAGCTCAGTTTTGATTGAGCTATGCAGCTTCTTCAGGGAGTTATGTTCAAAGATGCTTAAAGCGGGTGACCACACAAACTTAAAAAAAGAATCACATTAACTCTTTGCCATATGAAAAAGATCTTCCTGCCATGCTTTTTTGATATTATGGTGTATTTACCTATTCATTTAGTGGACGAAGCATGATTAGGTGACTGGTACATTACTGTAGACACCCAATTTTGTCAAGGTGATACTAATGATAGGTGTCGCGAGGAAGAACCTTATGACGAGTCCTAGAGCACCAGTTCAGTTTCTCTCAATCTCTCTTTAGGTTATTTTCGAAAAGAAACGATTTCTGAAAGCCATTTTTTGCAACCAGAAAGCCTATTTTTACACAGCAGCTGCCTTTTCGGCAACCGAAAGCCTGTTTTTGCACAAAACCAGCCTTTTATATAAATCGGTAAACCCGTTTTCACACAACATTTCAATCGGTAAGTTAACTTTGAATTAAAACCTTTCATTTTTACCCAAAGGACACTTTATGTCCCAAAAGCAAGCGATATTAGATTCATTGGAAAGTCCCCAGAACTAGGAATCCAATGGATCTGACCGTGTGTGATTCGGAATTCAATCAGAGGAGTTACGGACATTCGAAACTTACCAATAAAAGATGAAAAATCACATTTCTCGAGACAGAGAAAATACAAGATTGCGCAGCGGCCGAGATATGATGTCCGAGAAATAGAGGCGGGGTTGAGGGTGGAATGGTTGTGGTGATCCCCCCCCCCCCCCTCTCTCTCCTTTTAGTGATATTTTCACCCCCCCCCCCTTCTGGCCAGTTCAAACCCCTACTAAATTTCCAGAAAAAAAAACCCTAGTTACTTTGTTTCTAGAGAGAGAAAGTAGAGAACTCTAGGTAGCTCACAACGGGCGTCAGCATTCTGCCGAAATACCGAAGGTTCAGAGCGAAATCCTCCAAATGGCGCCGTTGTTCGGTCGAATTTTGCGGAACCACGAGCTATTTTCAATAATATCACGGTTGTTCTGCCGAAATCTCAGCAAGCCCGAAGACCCTTTGTCAAAATAGCGTCGTTACGCCGCCGATTCTCTGACAAACCCTAAACCTCTTCGTCAACACAACCCCGTTGCGCTGCCGAATTTTGGAGAACTCAAGGCCCTATTATCTAAATAGCGTCGTTGTTCTACCGAAATCTCAACAAAATCTGAAGTCCCTTTGTCAACATAGCACCGTTACGCCACCGAAATCTCTACAACTTCATAACCCCCTCTTTTCAAGATAGTGCAGTTACTCTGCCTATTTTTCTGATTCTGGTAAATTTACATTTATTTATCAGCTTTATGTAATTTCCTTTGCAAAGTAAGGTACGAGGTGGTGACATCATAAGATCTTCTGTTCACATTGCCCTCAGAACTTATGATATAAATCCCTCTACTTTTCTTTTACTTTCTGCACTGTCTTTTTCGTTAGATTTCAGTTAACCTGATTGTGATCAGTTCGAGACCTTCCAGGACTCTTGTAACAACATACGATCTCATTTAGGATAACTACCACTTATTTTTGGTCTTTTTTTGTAAATTCACTTTATTTACATCCAGGAATTAAGTGTAATCTAAGTAAAGGATAAAAAGATAAGTTATCCTGGTTAAATCTTTCAAAAAATGCCAAACTAAGTCAAGAGACCGGATTCGTCTGGGCAAGAGGGGTGCCTAATACCTTCCCCGATTGTAACCATAACCCTTACCCAAATATCTGTAAGGACCATGCCTTAAACAAACAGAGCAAAAATATAAGGTTCCAAGCCCATAGCAAAAGAACCCCTTTGGTTACTATTCTTCCAACAAAATTCAAGTACCGCTACCCATTTCATTAGAAGAACAGGCATGGGTCCTAGGCCCTAACCTAGGTGGCGACTCTGAGTTTCTCTTTCTTACAAAGTTAGGACCTCAGTCCCAAGTCCGCAAGAAACGCAAATCAAACTAACACTTCCAAAGAACTCGATGTGGTTATCTCCTGCCACCTCACGCACGCGAGAAAAAATCGGCTCCCACAGACTGGTGACTATGCTGGGGATTTACATGTTAATTTCTTTCAGCAGACAAAATCAAAAAAGGTTGTAGCTCTATATTGACTTAACTTGGCATTTTCGAAGAATTCAACCAAATAACTTGGCTTTTTACGCCTTTATTAGGGTTATCCTTAACCCGATGTCGCCTTTAGAGGCATCCGCAAGTTGCGAACACTTCGCAATTTGCGGACGCTCCTAACGTGCAAAATAAACAAGTGTTAGATTTACTTTCCAGTACCATATGCTTATTTTGCAGGGATTGCAAGAGCCAATGCTCAAAATTGCCACCAATTGCGCGAAAATGCCCAGGGAGGCACCTAGGCTTACCTATTTATTTTTATGCAAACACATGCACAAATCATATTTTGCATTCCGATTATCCGACAAACCCTAAACCTTTTCATCAACACAGCACCGTTGCGCTGCCGAATTTTGGAGAACTTAAGGTCCTATTATCTAAATAGCGTCGTTGTTCTGTCGAAGTCTTGGCAAAACCCGAAGTCCCTTCTTCAACACAGCACCGTTACACCACCGAAATCTCTACAACTTCAGAATCCCTCTTTTCAAGATAGTGCAGTTACTCTGCCTACTTTTCTAATTCTGGTAAATTTACATTTATTTATCAGCTTTATGTAATTTCCTTTACAAAGTAAGGTACGAGGTGGTGACGTCATTAAGATCTCTGGCTCACATTGCCCTCAGAACTTATGATATAAATCCCTCTACCTTTCTTTTACTTTTTGTACTGTCTTTTCCATTAGTTTTCAGTTAACCTGATTGTGATCAGTTGCGAGATCTTCCAGGACTCATGTAACAACATACGATCTCAATCAAGATAACTACAGCTTATTTTTGGTCTTTTTTATAAATTTACTTTATTTACATCCTGGAATTAAGCATAATCGAAGTAAAGGATAAAAAGATAAGTTATCCTGGTTAAATCCTTTGAAAAATGCCAAACTAAGTGAAGAGACCAGATTCGTCAGGGCACGAGGGTTGCCTAACACCTTCCCCCATTGTAACCATAACCCTTACCCAGATATCTGTAAGGACCATGCCTTAAACAAACAGATCAAAAATATAAGGTTATAGGCCTATTGATTGATGTTTTATCAAGCATCTTAATCAAGACCACCCTATGTAACAAAACAATAGTTGAAACAAATTAACAAGGTGGTTGTCCCAAGTCAATTTGGGGGGTCATTATTAATTCAAAGTCTATAAATAGTAGGTTTGTAATCTCATTTCTCATTTTTTTTCTTTTCTTGCTTAGAGAGAGAGAGAGAGAGAATCCTTTTTTTTCACCCTCTGGTCACCTTCTCCAGCGAATTCGTCGGAGCTCATACCAAGCCTCTTTCTTCTTCATTTGCTAACCTTTACTTGCATTATTTCTTTCTTTCACACTCTCAAACATTATTTTGCAACCTTAAGCCCTAGATTTACCCCTTTCTTCATCATCAAAACCTACTAGAAACCTTAGATCAAAGTTCAAAACCCTAGATCTACATCTCCTCAACCTTAAAACTTTAGATATGTTCTTTATTC
Source organism: Tasmannia lanceolata (assembly GCF_043159265.1). NCBI lineage: Eukaryota > Viridiplantae > Streptophyta > Magnoliopsida > Canellales > Winteraceae > Tasmannia > Tasmannia lanceolata. The sequence goes on along the minus strand of NW_027518684.1, from coordinate 24,689,762 downwards.
TCATCTGAAACCCTAGCTCGAGATCAAACCCTAAATTTCCACTTTCAAACCTTAGACCTAACCTACATATGCCTCTTCAACCTCAAGAATCTTAGATTCGGCCTCATCTTCTTCATAACCTCCTTATTTTCCATTGTTGGAAGCTGATCTTCCTTGTAACTTCTTGAATTTCTTTGGAATTTCTTAGATCCTTTGGTAATACCTCAGATCTGAAGAATACGAAGAAGTATTCTTTGAAGACATCATCATCTCTGACGTATTTGCTTCATAACTGGTAATTACTCCTTCAGCTTCAACAATCTTTGGTGATTTCCCGTTCGTGATATCAGAATATGATCATAATCAGCAAGATCAGGTTGTACTTTCATTTTCGTAGTGACTTTTACAGTTGAGAAGAGAAGAGAAGTAGGGGGTAATAGATCTTTAATTCTTCATAAACTCTATTTGATTTTACTATTTCTCATGATTTGTAATAGTTTTTTTAGGATGTATAGTTGTTATTTTGGTTAAAGCCTTTGGTAATTCTTCATTAGTTGAGAAATTTCTTCTTTGTGCTGATTATTTGATGACATATGATTGTGAATTCGATTAGGACTTGAAGTAATTCTTTATAAGTTATGAAAATTCTCTTTGTGATGCTTAGTTGATGTTGTTTAAATGTGAATTTTCTTGAAACCCGTAGTAACTTTTTTAAGAATTGTGATGGACTTGTCTTGATAAATCTGTTAATGATATATGATGATAATTTCGTTTGCAATTCATAGTAATTTTTTTCATCACCAGTTGTGAGAAAATTTTGATTTGTCAGTATATATACTTGAATGCAATTCAACTCAATTTTGATTTTGTAATGATGATGTTTAGATACTAAGTGTGATTTATCAACTTAGTCTTTAGTATGATGGTTGTTTCTAATAGTTTTTACATCCAAAAATTTTAGAAAATGTAGGCCAATCTTAGCTCTACTTACTTGTTGAAAGTATTGATTAGTTCATTTGTATTGAGAATTGACTTCATTATATTTTAGGTTGTTATACTAGTACAAAGATTCCCATACTACTTTCTTGTTATAATCCTTAGAAGTGCACATAAGAGATATTTGTTAAAAGTCTTTAAGTAGAAAATGTGAATCAGTTGGTCTCATGGAATAGTTATATTGTTGCCATTCATCTTGATGATAGAGTTTTTCATCTTGTTTGTGAGTTTCTGCATGATAAAAAGATTATTAGAAATTTTCACTTAAAGTTTAACTCACTCATGCATAGTTGAAGCAATTAATCGCCATAGACCACTGTTTTGTTTGAAGAACTAATGAATGTCATCTTGGAACTCTCTAAAATCTGTTAGTCTGATTATACTACATCCGATCACTTTCACTCAAATTTATCGTAGTCCTGTGGAAGTTAAAAGTCAAGGTTACAAAGTGGAGTTTGCAGAGCATAGTAGTGTCAACACTTTTAGCTTTTTTTTTAAAGAGAGAGAGAAAGAGAGTTGTTTGTTCCGACATATTTTGCATATGTTTGTGGACCACAATTAGAACCTGATTGTTTTGGTCATGTTTTAGTCTTCTTAACATCAAAAGACAATGGAGGTTAATATAGTTATTTGAATTGGATAATGTCATTTTCATTCTCCTTGTCAGTAGCCTGAATGAATGGATGCTTTGTGGTTGAAAAAGCTTGTTTTGGAAAAACTTCATGTGTTATGAACTAGTTTTATTCTCATATATGATAATTTTAATCGAATTATAACAATTTGGTTGGATGTACTACCCCTCGATCATACATTAATACATTGGCTCATAGGGTTTCATCTACTGTTGATTCAACTCTTTCTTATTTATTGTGGATTTATAATTTTGAGAATTTGAACAAATGTGGTTATCAATGAATTTATAAATTGATATTCTTAATAAGTCAATTATTTGGTAGCCATGTTTGCAAGATGTTATCTGATCAAAATTGTTTATCTTTACTTGTGTTGCCTTGATTCGAGATATGTTTTGCATCAAATCCACAGTCACCTTGTGTAATCAATTTCACATTTCCTTATCTTTATTTGATTGAATAGAACCAAAAGATTGTTGGAGTAAAACAAAGTAAAGTAATGATAGTCTATTTCAGTCGATAATGCTATGTTTGAATAATGATAATGTTAATGGTTAGTTTTTCGATTTTTTCTCTTGATCTGTCTGTAGTAATATTATGATTTTACATAGGCATTGATGAATTGACTATAATTCCATGATTTCCTGTTTTATAGTTATCAAATCAATTGATTGATATATTTGATGTTTTAGGACTGGTGAATGAATATTTGAACTATTATATTGCAATGATAATGTTGAGCTGTTATTTTTTGTTTTACATTCATTGAGTGAAATATATGTTATCTCTGGAATAAAATTAATGTCCCTACTGATTTGTTGAGGATAAGTATAATTTACTTGTTTGCTGGTTAGCTGGTGGTCATATTATTTGTATTGATGTAGATGAGTACATGATAATGTTAAACAGGGATAGTATTGTTAATGTATGCATTGCTCCAGACGAATAATTACTAATCCTTCTCAGTTAAGGCATTTATAATTTGTTTAGTAATAGGTCTCTTAGTACAGTTGTGATTCAATGGCTATATATCAAATCTGTATACATTGTTGTTTAGTGTAAGGAATCTAATTCTCATATCCCTGAAGTTCTGAATCTTAATAAAATTTATTGTCTATCTTGTTTTACCATGTACATATCATTTTGAGTTCAGACACAATTTTTTATACCTTTGTCTTTTCGTTGTAGTTGGAGCTTCTGAGACTATAGTCTACTGTTTTGATTTATCATTGTAGGGGCTATGATAGGGATACCTAGAACCTACCCTTATTAGGAGACTTGCCATGTCTCATTAGAATATCTTTTGAAGATTGACTTAGTCTCATTTATAATTCACTCCCCTGATATCTTTTTTATTCTTAGGAGACTTGCTTAGTCTAGTTAGCACCCTGCTTCCCCTTCTTAGAGTCATTATTCTAAGAGTCTGTCCTATAGCCTAGGAGTCTGTCATATAGCCTAAGAGTCTATCCTTTAGTCTAGGAGGCTGTCCTATAGCCTAGGAGTCCGTCATTTAGTCTAGGAGTCTATTCTTTAGTCTATGAGTCAAATTTTGTCCTTTAGTCTAGGAGTCAGTCCTATAGCCTAAGAGTCTGTCCTTTAGTCTAGGATTCTGTCATTTAGCTTAGAGATCTATCCCCTTAGATTAGGGTGATGATGAGGATACTCGGAGCCTTCCATTGTCTCCCCTTCTCTTAGCGACTAGCTCAGTCTTATTAAATTTTGTCATATTCGTTTCTCCTTGGATCTTAGCAACGTATAGGGACTTTAGTTCACTTGTTGTGGGATTCCCTTTAGGTTCAGGGATTCTGTCCTTAGTATCGACGTTCTGACAATCAGTGGATCATGGATGTCAATCTTATAAGTTCCCTTTAGCCGAAAGGGTGAAAACACATAAAAACTACAAAAACATTTAAAAAATGCTAAAAAGTCACAAAAAAGACTTAAAAATACTAAAAACGTATTTCGAAAAGCTGTTTCCGAACTACGTTGGCTTGATCCCTTTCCACAGGGTACGTAGGCAGCTTGGGTCCTCCCAAGTCCAGTCAAACAAAATCTTTTCAAAACCTTGTTTTCAAAATTAATAAAACAGTTTTCAACAACCTAAGAAAAAACAGTTTTCACAATAACAAGGAAGAAAAGGTTGTCGACGGCACTATATGATCAACGCTCTCATGAGAGTTGATTTTATTGGACACAGACGATAGGCAAGGATGATTGCCCTCTCTAGCCTATCGAGCCCCTTTTCTTTTGCTAATCTTTTTATTGATTCTTTGATTTGTTGATTGATCAATTTTTATAGCTATACTTAGACCACATGCTTATTTGCTTAGCTGTAGCATATGACTATTCTTTTACATATCTATACTCAGATCACATGCTTATACTTGCTTATTTGCTTGCATGCTACTGGTTGTTTCTTTTTTACTCTGTTCACATGCTTACTCACATGCTTAGCTGTAGTATTATTTGGTTCTTAGCTCTTATCATCATATGCTGATAGCTGCTTATTATATTTGTTAACACATGATACCTGCTTATTATATTTGCTAATACATGATACCTGCTTATTACTTTCTTTATCATTATCTCTTTTTCATCATCTGTTGATATCTGATTATCTGCTTAGCTGTAACATGTGGATGTTTATTACATTACTTAGATGATATTTGCTAGGCTGTAGTGAAGACAGGTATCAGGGTCACATGATATTGAAATTGCACTAGTCGGGTATCAGGGTCACATGATATTAGAATTGCACTAGTCTTTCCCGCCTCCCCATGAGAGATGTGAGGATTTATTCTGTATTATATGGTCTGTATATTTAAGAGGGGGAGACTGTGGATTCTAGTTTTTCTACCAATGTTGTGTGGAACTGATATCAACCCTCCTTAGGTTATGGATGGTTTTCCTTTCTTTGTGGATGTGATTGCTCATCCCCGAGCTATGTATGCTGTAGATAGGTCGTCTTCTCGGGGATGCCTGTTCCCATCTCATATTTTTGCCCAAAATTCTTTAAAATTAATAAAAATGGCATTAGAGACCGAGTTTCTCGGGCGAGTGCGGTGCCTAATGCCTTCCCCACTCGTAACCAGGCACGGACCTATTCATTATGGGACATGCATTTATCCATATACACAGAGTTCATTTATGGGTTCCAGGCCTTCATCCTGGATGACGACTCTAGTCATTAGTTTCCCATCAGATACTTCGATCTGTGTAGGGCATTTATTCAGGTACGACTTGGTTTCGGGTCTTCACCCCAAATCAAGTGGTATCGCGCGCCATTGCTCATACTGTGAGGACACCACTGAGAGGCACACAGAGCTCTCCATCTCATGTGGAGATCGAAGTTAGCAGGGTCTCATCCCGCCCGCAGTCGCCTCAAGGGTCCCACAGGTATGAGAGAGAAGAAGGCCCAAATGGAACAAAATCAGGCCAATATGGAACGACGGTTGTTAGCACTCTTAGCTCAATTCCAGGGTGTCCAAAATATTAATATAATTCATTAATTATTTTCAGTAACTATGTTTTTAGTTCACTATTTCTTTTATGTATCTATCTTGTTATATGTTAGCCACCCGATGATCCGACTCCGTCACACTCATGTGCAACCTCCTCTGGCAGCCACAGAGATCTCCCTGACGATCGGGTATAAATGTCATTAAATTTTAATATAAATCATTTTTTGGTTTTCTTCTTAATAAATAACTGCTTATTTTCTTATTCCTGATCATTGTTTATTTTTTAAAGTTACTTTATTAAGCATTCGAAATGACGTGGTTAAAGTGGCGCGCAGCATTCGTAAGAGCGTCGATCCGACACATCTAGTTGAGGGCTAGCCATTAGGACAATTTTTCACTGAGGTCCAAATCACGGTTGCATTGTAGCCAAAAGAGCCTTTGCTAAGAGAAACTGAACACTATGAATTTATTGGAGATGCTGTGGGATGAGAAATCGCTTGGCCATCCTTCTTGGTAATCAATTGATATACGAGGACAGAATGAAATTTTGTTGATGATAATAACTACATTAACAAGTATAGTGATTTTTGATTCGTTATCTGTTTGTGTTCCCTTTTTTTTATCAGGTTAGATCAACCCACAGGGCCTGAGCCACAGTGTCTTTATGTTTCTTACTTATTCAGTTCGGAGTTAATGTTTCATGGGCTATCTTGAGTCAGAGTTTATTATATTTGTAGCTTTTGTTGCCTCCTTTTTTTTTATATTGTATTTGACTTATTCATCCTTATGTCTTAGAACACATTTTGATTTTTGACCATATTTGTAACTTTTTGTCTTACAATAGCATTCCAATTTAGACTTCTCCTTTCCTTAAAGCTTGGTCAATTGTATCATATGTTACAATGGCCCAAAAAGATAGGAGTTTTTTGCTTTCAATGGGTGCTTTCAGTTCATATGATTGGACATACACCACATGAAGATACTTTCAATTCATATGATTGGACATACACCACATGAAGATTCTTTCAATGACTATGGGTGCTTTCAATTTCTTCCAAGCAATTAGAAACTCAGGTAGGCAAACTTTCTTCTATTTCAATCTATATTTTTTCAGTGTTGTATTGTTTGTATATTGAGTTGACTATGTCATTGAAGATATTCTCAAATTACTCAAATTTGTTCTAATAGGATCACCCTAACCATCCAACTGTGATATATGGCCAAGAGATCACATAACTGCTATGCGTATGTGCGGTTTGATTACTATCTCTGACTTCTGCCATGGTTGTTTCACTCGGAGATTAACTTCAGATAGGAAGCATGGGAATGACATGGTACTGGTAAGGGTTCACTTTGCCAGAGTACAAAAATATTCAAAGCAGGAGTCCATTTTCCCATGATCATTGATATGGTTCTAAAGTATTTGATTTGATTTGCTATACATACCCAGTTCCGCAAAAATTTATGTATGTTCAATACATTTGATTTATTCATTTTTATGTTCTTTTGATTGATTGAATGGAAAGAGCTAATATATACCTTTGCAATTTATTCCTCAAGCTTATCTATCTCAATGAGTTTTAGGTATCAGGGTTTAATATTATTTATATTTTGCAGGATGTCATTGCAGCTAACAGCATACAAGGTCACGTATGATTAAGAACCTCTACATATTTGTTTTTCATTGTGTCTTTTAATTTTATTTTTACATATTTGTTTCTGTTCTGAGTTTACTCTCTTTTTTTTTTTAGTTGGGAAAACCAATGAAGCAACACCGCCATACTAGAGCTCTTCAATGGATGTGTTTTCGCAGTGCCACAAGAGGTCTAGATTTCTTTTACAATTTTCTTTCATGTGTATTGCAATATCTTTTTATTGTGTGTTTTGAAGCCAAAATTTTATTGCCTTCATTTTTAATGATTCTTTATTTCTAATTTTGTTTGAGAGAGGTGTGTGTTTTGAAGTCAATATTTCTATCCATTGCAAAGTTAGGTGGGAGATAAGGCCATTTTATTTGCTTATCTTCACAGAAGGCCATTTTCAAGGCAATGGAAAGGATCCAACATGACATAAAGGGCATCGAATCCTTCATAGATCACATGTAAGGCTTTCATTTGTCTCCACCCAAAGCATGCTTAGGGCTCATCATTTGCACATTTTTATGTGATGTGGGGCCTGCCCCCAATTTTATGCATCTTTGATGGGTGGGTATCATCATCTCCATCCAGACCCATCCATGGGCAGGGCTCACCATTTTGCACATCATTTTGGAGGGGGTTGGGCACATTCACAGCATATGTCCGGCCACCATTTTACATCTCATGCATACATGGGGTTGGACCAACATTTTATAACTCGTGTTATGGTAGGGAATATCATTTCCCTTCATGGTTTTATAAGTTGGAGCCCACTAATTTACACCCATGCATAGCATGGTGCCGGATGCTAGTGATACTACATTGACTAAGCCTGCTTAGAGTAATAAGAACATATTATAGATTGGTATTTGTTGTCTCCAAGGATTTGTTACTTTGATACTCCAATTTGACTCGTTATCTTTGTGCTATGATCTTCTAGACTTTTCGTTGCCCTACTCAACCAGTATTATTCTTATACATATTGTATGTAACTGATAAACATGTTGATGTATTTATATGTTGCACTCTCTTGACTGTTTGCAGTGGGCAGCAAGGAGTGCCCCAACTATTTGAAGTGCCGGTTGTTGCAGATGAACATGGTAAGAGAGAACATCTCTTGAATAAAAAGAAGGGAAAAGTGTTGTGTCATCGAACCAATACACTTGGTGTGAAAGCACTAGAGAACGATACATGGTGTATAGATAATTGGATGCTCAATTCTCGTTTATGTATCCTATTTGGGTTTTATTATACGTACGGGGTTTATTCATTACTGAATTTTTTTTTTAAAAAAAATACATATTTACCAGCGTTCACAATAAAACGTTGGTGAATGTTCTCGGAACTGTTGCTATAAGTTATTTCACCGACGGTTTCTAGTAAACGTCTGTGTAACCCTTTAGTGACGGTGGATAAACCGACGTTTCTCTAAAACGTCGGTGTAAAAACCTCGGGCCTTTTTTTGTACAATAAGCGGTCACGAACACAGCTGAAGGTCAACTACAAAGAGCCCTTATGAAATTTTGAGGGAAGAAAATATTTTCGAAACTTTTCTAAAAGAGCACTGCTAGGAAAACGGGATTCCGTTTTGGGGAAAATATGGGCAGCAACCATTTGAGCCATGTCTACTAAAAGACAAATGGAGGGAGCTCAAATCCCCATAAAAGCAATAAACACGCATTTAAAAGGGTCAAATCAAGGTTAATTTCAGTCCCCTTTTTATTTTCCAAATGGAATCCCGTTTTCAAAGTGTTTTCCTTTCTTAAAATTTCGTGTAATAGAATTATAGAATTGTAAGAGCAAATAACAAACTGATGGCATATCAGCCTTTTTTTATTTAAAGAGAAAGTTCTCTAGAGACGTAAGAGTTAATTTAGCTCTGTGTTGGACAGTCATAGATACAAACACAGTTTTTGCTGTGGGCTTCACAGGTAAAGAGTGCTTCTGAACCGTATACGTATCGACATTTTTTCTCACAGAATAAGTAGCAATCGGGGACGTCGACCGGGGTGCGTATACAGTCTGCCTCAGGGCTGGGACTGGGGCTGGGGTTGGGAGGCTCACCATTTTTGCTGCCACCTGTCCATGTCAGAAAAAACAGTGATTAATCACATCTATCTATAAAGGGTTATTTGGCAAGCATACAAAATTGGATGAATCCATCTTGGATAAAGTTTGCCTAGGGCAGGATCCGTTCTGATCCCTTTACCGGTCAGATCCTTTTTGTAGTGCTTTTTGAATCATACCTTCTAAGTCTAGGTCACACTCCATTTCAATTTGGACCGCCCATTTGGTGTGTCCTAGCATGGTGGATAGCCGTGCATGCAGTGCAGCCGGCCCACATTTTTAGGTTATGTAAACTGTTCATTTGTTGTGCCCTGATGTAGATAAGGTGTGCCTAGAAAATCTTCTCCCTAGGATGTTCCTAACCCTTCGATTTCTGGAGTTTTAAAACTGGGAAGTGATATTTACGCCCCTTTTGATCACCAGGGACACCCAGCGTCAGTGTATTAATGGCAAAAAGGGGGCTAATGTACTTTATGTTAGAAAAATCTAGTGGCTTTGATTGCGAAGTACACTGGCAAATGGGTGTCCTTCGTGATAAAAGGAGCGTAACTATCATTTCCTCTAAAATTGACGAAACAATATAAAAACCTCCACGGATCAATTGGCTAGTATCATCCTATGGAGAAGATATTCTGGGCACACCCTATGTAAATCATAGCTCAACAAATGAATGGTTTGGAGAAGATATTCTGAGAAAACCCCTACGTACATCATGGCCCAACAAATGAATGGTTTAGATCGCCCAAATAATGTGGGCCCACAATTTTTTTGGCCTGCAAGTGCATGCACTGCTATATGGTGTATAAATTCGATGAGTCGACCAATTCCTCTACCCCGCTTCTTCCCCTTACCTTACCTCCAAACAGTATGGGAGCCTTTCAGCTCGTACTGCTCACAGTCCTAGATCTACGAGCACGAAAACCTGCCTATGGAGAGCAAGCCAGTAAACCACCTGTCGCTTCAACCCAAACATCATTCACACCTGTACCCGACTTCCAACTACCAGTTTAGCCATGACCTCTGACGAGCAACCGTAGCCTCGTTACAATAGCCGCCTTGCGAGTTGTAGCAGCGGCCAGGCTTACGCACCCATGTTCCGAGCATTCAAACAACCGGTTCCCATAGGACATTGAACTAGAACGTAGATCTTGTCCGCATGTGTAAAGCTCAAGTATTTCCACAACTGACCTACAGTTAAAAATGAGAGGAATGCTAGATTCATTGCGCCCTTGCAAAAAAAGGGGCAAAGGGCACCCCTATTGGAAAGTTGGCTAATAGGGGTGCCCTTCGCCCTCTTGTTTGCAAGGGCACCTGTGGATCTAGCAATTTTCTACAAGACTACAACTGATTAGAAAAGTGTGTAACGAAGATATGTCATTTTGAAAAAAACCGGCAAATTTCATTGACAACACTAGGTACATCAAATACAGAAGAGATGAAAGTGGGCACATTTCAGGAACAGCTGAAATCAAACGCACCTCCAATCCAAAGATAAGATTTAGCAAAATGCTATCTACACTCCCTTTTTTATCACAAAATTGTCAATCACAAAAGAATTCAATACATTAAGGACTATCACAGTCAAGAGAGTGTGGGTATCATTTCCAAATTCCAATTTGTTAAGAGGATATAAAAAAATTTTAAAAAAAAAATGCTACAAAAGTAAATAAGAATAAGAAATTCTTTACCAAAGGAAAAGGGGAAGAGAAGGCACAAGAGCAACAAAGGAGCAAAAGAAATCTTCATCTTGGGTTGAGGAGAGAGGGGAACACAAGCATTGAGTTTTATAGGGTTGTGGAGAGCTATTTTTGGCAAAGGAAATAAATATTTTCCATATCGTTTATATTAAAACTGGAAAGATTTATATGATTGTGGAGAGCTGTCATTGGAAAAGGAATTAAATTTTGTCCATATCTTTTATGTTAAAAATGAAAAGTTTTATAGGGTGTTGGAGAGCTGTCTGTCTTTGGCAAAGGAATTAAACGAAGAATCAGATTTTGTGTAATCGTGAGGAGATATCTTTCTATTTATAAAGGGCGGTGATAAATTCACCCCCCTTCTATTATTCACCCGCTAGTTTTTAAAATGGACTGTACAGCCCACACCATAGGATGATCATCCTATGGTGTGGGCTGTACAGTCCATTTTGAAAACTAGAGGGTGAATATTGTAATAGAAGAGGGTGAATCTATCACCGCCCTTTATAAATAGAAAGATATCTTCTCACGATTACGACAGGTGACATATTACACAAAATCTGATTCTCGTTTAATTCCTTTGCCAAAGACAGACAGCTCTCTAACAACACCCTATAAAACTTTTCAATTTTAACATAAAAAATATGGACAAAATTTAATTCCGTTGCCAACGACAGCTCTCCACAATCCTATAAATCTTTCTAGTTTTAATATAAAAGATATGGAAAATATTTATTTCCTTTGCCAAAAATAGCTCTCCCAACCCTATAAAACTCAATGCTTGTGGCCCACTTTCATCTCTACTGTATTTGTGGCCCGTCAAATGGACGGTTTGGATCATCCTAAGGTGTGGGCTGTACAGTCCACTTTGAAAAATCGGGGATGAATATCGTAATGGTATGGGGTGAATTTATCACTGCCCTTTATAAAAGGTAAGTTCACATACAAGAGATAAGATCGAAGGGATGACAAGGTACAAGAGAAAAGATCATGGAGATAACAAGGGATGCATCAGTAAGATTACAATTCAAAATTCAAAAACAAACTGATCCATCTCCTATTATAATGGTGAAGCCAAATCTGTTGAAGATATGACACGTGCTTCTGTTGTAGATTGTTTAGGTGCTTCAATATGCCCCCTCAAGCTCAGGGGCCCATCTTCGACATTGAGATTGGCCCTAAGAGGTGAGAAACGAACGGACAAGAGTGGTTTTGTTAGAATATCTGCTACTTGATCTTTTGTCGATATAAACCGAACATTAAGATCCCGTCGAGCAACCTTTTCACAAACGAAGTGAAAGTCTATGTCCACATGCATGCTTAGTCCGGGCATGAAATACTAGGTTAGCTATGTTGAAACCCCCATTTTGCTACACCTTAACCACGGCAGAAGCACATATAGCATGAGGGGGCCATGGCCCCCCCAATGATTTGCAAAATCTCTATAATAGGGCTGGCAATTTCACCCGAAAAAGAGGGGATCCGCCCCGCCCGCCCCCGTTTGAGGCGGGGATTCCCCGATTTGATAGGGGAAGGGGAATTTAAAAATTCCCCGGTGCGGGGAGGGGAAGGGGATGTAGTTGTCCCCTCCCTGCCCTACCCCGCCCCGCTCGACCCGTTAATCAATGCCATTTTTTTGTATATTTTTAAGTGTTGTTTTTTTAGGAAAACTACTAGAAACTCTTTGGATCGGCTACAAGATTCCCCCAAACATAAACTTAGCTTGTCTTTTCCTTTTAATTAGCTTCTGAGAGCATTTTGGGAACCATAATAACCTTTTGACAGATGTTGAAATAATAAAGACAAGCTGAGTGTATGCCATTATCAAAAAATCGTAGTGCCAACATCGGTGGCGAAAATAAAATAATAAATTGCATTTTTATTTTGGTTAGGGACTTAGGGTTTCCTTAATTCCTTCCCACGAAAGAAACATTGCTCAGGTTAGGGACACAGTTCACTTTTTGCATTTTGGTGATTCCCAAGCCTCTCAACATTGCTCAGGCATCTATTTCGGTTTATAACGCCTGTTGGTGCGACTGCTGCGAGGGCACTCAAGAGTCAAGTCAGTACTTCAAGGGATTTTGCTATCTTCTGAAGAGTAAGAAATATATCTCCTTCGTCTACAAGTATGTTAGTTTATAACATTTTTATATATTGAAATTGCATCAAGTTGATTAGGGACACCCATCATCAGTGTATCAATGACTAAAGAGGGGGTGATGTTGGAGCGGGGCGGGGCGGGGCGGGGATTTTGTCCCCGAAGGATGCTGGGAGGGGAAGGGGATTAGATATTCCCCGCGGGGAGGGGAGTGGGATTCCCCACCATCCCCGCAGAGGGGAGGGGAAGGGGAGGGGGGGAATTCCCCGCAAAGGGGAAGGGGTAGGGGACCCCAACATCCGGCCCCGACCCGCCCCGTTGCCAGCCCTACTCTATAATGGTTTTTGGCTGTACATGCATTCTTAGCAAGTTTAGTGGCCATGGCCCCCCAATGACCAATGCGAGCAAGTGTAAATTAGTCCAGCTCCGCAAGTGAAAATTCCTAGCTCCGCCCCTGACCTTAACTGATAATATTCCATGAATCATCCATGGAAAATTTGCTAGTTTTACACGAGAAATAACATAAACGACTTTGATTACTAAGTGTACTAAACCATGTTAGAGGCCCTCGAACATGGTTTTGAGCACTTTAGATCATCAAAACAATAATCCGATTGTACAAATCTTCAATCGGGTCAAAATTAGCTAGGGTTACATTTCGGCTGAACAACCAATAACCTACCAAAATCTTGTTTTCGAAAGGACCCTAAATTAAGGGCTAAAAGGATTGGGGAATCTCCATGGTTACCCAAGGTTGTTAGGTTAGCACCAAGGCTCCTAGATCATGGTTCGAACCTGATTAAAGGCTAGTGCGATCGAAATGAAAAAATCTTGTGAATAGATCCACTGATCAACAACCGATCAATGAGAGCCGTTGAAATCCTAAGGGTCAATTGCACATTTGAAGGTTTCAAATTCATCAATCAATGGAGCGGTACGATCCGAACAGTGATTCAATTAATTTCGAAGAAAATGGGCCGTCGTCATTAAATTGATGCCACATTCATTGTTCCAAAAAAAAAAAGAATAAACTAATGAAAGAGAGACTGCTGCCACGGACAACAATTTGCATGAGAGGGCCAGAGATAGGCTCGGATTCCTTGGCCCAAATAGAGATCTCAAATTCCCACTCTGCCATAGCGCACACGAATCAATTGATCACATTTTCTTTCGCTGTTCGTACTCAAGATGGGTCTAGAACTCAGTCCTTTGGAAATTTAACCTTAGGACAAATCCAAAAAGATCATTACTCCTTGAAGAGGAATGGCTCCAGAGCTGTTCTCGTGGTAAAGGTCAGTCAGCTACTGCTCTAAGATTAGCTTTTCAAACTGCTATCTTCTTTCTCTGGTTAGAGAGAAACAAAAGAGTACATGAAAAGAAAGAAACTCATAAGCAATCTGTCCTCAAGCACATCCTCCACTCAGTCAGATCCCGCATCTATTTTCTGAAACTGAATGATGACGATCTAACTCGATCCAAATTCTTCTCTGAAAACTTCGACCTCCCTCTCTTTCAGAAAAAAGGATTAAATGCAGTCCTGCATTTGGCAAAAACCTGATCTTGGATGGTCAAAATTGAATTTTGATGCGTCGCTCGCCGACTCAGAAGGTTCTATCGGAGGTATCATTGGAGATCACACCGGCATGGCAATAGCTCTATTCTCCTCTCAGAAAGCTAAATCAGAAATCAACATCCTGGAGCTCCAAGCTATTAATCATGGGCTCGAGCTAGCCAAATCCAAAAACATTTGTAAAATCATTTGGTGTCGAAACCATCTCAAAGGAGTCTAAATGCCCCTGGAAAGCTATCATGCTTCTTGGCAGAATTGAATCCCTTCTTAGTACCTTCAATGAATGGAAGATCACCCACCTTTGGAGGGAAGGAAATCAGCCCGCTGATTTTCTCTCAAAGATGGATTGCATCTGCAAAGGAGATGATATCCAAGCTCAAGACATCCCGCCTCAACTGCTGGATCTTATTGCTCGTGACTCCACTGGAGCTCCTTATTATAGATTGTAATTTAATTTCCATGTTTAATGCCTCTATAAAGCCCGCTCTCTTTTCCTTCGATGCCTTGGGGTGCCTGTTCCCCTTTGCTTGGCCTTTAAGCCCCCTTGAATTTGTAATCCTCTCTTATTTCAATATATCTGGTAGGGGTCCTGCCTAACCCAGCTTACCTACCAAAAAAAAAAAAAACAACAATTTGCATGAGAGGGTTAGTTTTGCCATTTAAAAAGGAAAAAGAGCCAAAAAGGTCATTTAAAAAACGAAGAGAAATACTAAGAAAGAGTCCAAATGAGCTCTCTCTCTCTCTCACGGGGAGATAAACACTAAGAAAGAGTCCACATGAGCACTCTCTCTCTCCCTACAAATTAACGCAACTGCCACGAGAATGCAAACGGACAGACACTCTCTCTCTCTCCTCCAACGAATTGGTTGATTGTCTAGCATCCTCAACCACTTCCACTTTTCTATGCCACCTTTAACTCATCTCACATCTGGCTTTCTTTACGTACTTAGATAGAAGTACTAAGCTCTTACGAAGTTTATATATAGAGAGTTTGGAAAATCAGTACAATCTCAAGATTAAGAGGTAGAGGAATTTCGTCTTATAGCTCTGGCAGAGAATACATGTCAAGGGTGTTTGATTTCATGCTCCTAAAGATAGGAAACGTGAGCTATCGTGTGCTCATACTCCGCAGTAGAATAGGGTGTCCGTGTAAGAGGCAACAGATCTTGGCGATTAAACATTGAGAAAATCACAGAAACAATATGGATTGAATTTAAATGAGAAAAATCATACCGGAAGCCATGAATTGGGTTTTTCTTTCTCTCTGAGTTTCTCTTCGCTACACAACCGTCGGTGATGGGGACCGGTTTCTTTCTCTTCAAGCGTGGATTCTCAAAGATTGAAAACGAATTTGTTGTGTGCAAATAGGCAAGAGTTCCCTTTTATAAGCGTTTGTGGGAAGAGATGCGACTCCTCATCACGCCCATCCCTCTCCCCAAACGTCTCTTTACGTTCATACCTTTTCACATAAAGTCTTTTCATTAATGACTTTTCACAAAACCAATTAACTAACCAAATGATCTTGACCATCGATCTTGCAAAAGCCACATCCACCGTTAGGATTATTTCTTAACATTCTCCCACTTGGCTAGCAAGATCTTTGAGCCAAACATAAGGATCATAACTTTAAATTAGTTAGATAATAAACCCAACATTCCGTTTAGCAAAACTACCAACAATAAACCATGTAACCATTGGGTCACCAACTCTACCCAATAGCCTACCTCATGATTATATTATTAGTAATTCTTACTAACATGAATGTAAAAGTATACATGCATAAGATGTAAACATGGTCCAAAACAGTCATACAGACACATTCTACCTCTTATTAACAATCCATTTACAAAATGTGCACGAAATGGAGCGGTAGAAAATAATCATAATATATATCAGAATCATAAAATATAATGTGATCACAACAGTGTATCTCAATACCAAATGCAGACTCCCACTATCATAGGCTATCAAAAGTGTCAACCAATCCCATGCGCTCTACATGCTCTCTGAAGAGCTTTGGTGACAAGCCTTTAGTGAAGGGATCTGCCAACATAAGTGCGGTGCTTATGTATTCCACAGATACATGCTGATTCTGAACTCTTTCCCTCAGAACAAGATACTTTAGATCTATATGCTTCGAGCCGTCTCCAGACTTGTTGTTCTTGGAAAAGAAAACCGCAGCGGAATTATCACAGAGAAGTTTCAGCGGCCTCTCAATTGAATCAATCAAATTAAGCCCTGAAAGAAAATTTCGCAGCCATAAGGCATGAGCCGAAGCCTCTGAACATGAAATAAACTCTGCCTCCATAGTGGATGAAGCCGTCATTCTCTGCTTGACGCTTCTCCAAGAAATAGGTCCTCCTGAAAGCATAAAAATATAACCAGAAGTGGACCGATGGGTGTCCCGACAACCAGCGAAGTCGGAATCAGAATAGCCAATCACCTCAAGGCTATCCGATCTCCTAAATGTGAGCATGTAATCTGAAGTCCCTCGCAGGTAACGCATAAACTTTTTGGCTGCCTTCCAGTGATCCAGACCTGGGTCACTTTGGTATCTACCAAGCATGCCAACTGCAAATGAAATATCTGGACGGGTACAGACCTGAGCATACATGAGACTACCAACAGCGGAAGCATAAGGAATATGTCTTATCTCATCCCGTTCCAGTGCGTTCCTGGGACATTGGAACTGACTGAATACATCACCCTTAACTATAGGGGCAAGACTAGGGGAGCACTTCTCCATGCTGAATTTCTTAAGGACTTTTTCTATATAGGTCTTCTGAGACAATTCCAGCAATCCTCTAGTCCTATCTCGATGAATCTCTATTCCTATAACATAGGAAGCTTCACCAAGATCTTTCATATCAAAATTCCTTGAGAGGAATTGTTTTGTTTCTTTCAGCATGCCTAGGTTACTACTGGCAAGTAGTATATCATCAACATATAACACTAGGATGATGAATCGACTCCCACTAACCTTAAGATATATGCATTGATCTACAACATTTTCCTTGAACCCAAAACTAGACACTACCTCATGAAATTTCAGATACCACTGCCTAGAAGCCTGCTTAAGTCCGTAAATGGACTTTTTAAGCCTACAACTTAGGTGCTCTTCGCTCTCAGCCTTAAAACCTTCAGGCTGAATCATATAGACATCTTCATGAAGATCACCATTTAAAAAAGCAGTCTTCACATCCATCTGGTGTAACTCTAAGTTATAATGAGTCACCAAAGCCATGACTATCCTCAAAGAGTCTTTCCTTGATACTGGAGAGAAAGTCTCTTTGAAGTCTATTCCCTCTTTTTGAGTGAACCCTTTAGCGATTAGTCTGGCCTTATATCTTTCAATACCGCCCTTAGAGTCTCTTTTGGTCTTGAAGACCCATTTACAGCCTACAGGCTTGACCCCTTTAGGTAACTCGGTGAGTTCCCAGACACGGTTCTTTTCCATCGAGAGCAACTCATCCTTCATGGCTTCAAGCCACTGAGCTGATCGGTCGCTATTTATGGCCTGACCAAATGAAAGTGGATCATTATCCATTTCACCGTCGTAGTCACACTCGTTTAGATAGACAACATAGTCATCAGAGATGGCTGACCTCCTCTCTCTCTGTGACCTACGCACAGATTGCTCAGCGACAATCGTTGCTGGAGCATCAAGAATGTGGGGCGAAACCTCCAATGTGCCATCTGGTGCATCAATATCCTCAGGTGGAGGAATCGACACTACTCTTTCTTGGATTACCGGTATTGGAACAAATATCCGGTTCTCCTCAAAAGTAAGTGACCTAGGCACAAAACTCCCACTGAGATCACCATCCTCTAAGAATACAGCGTATCTTGTCTCTACAATCCGGGTGCTATGAGTAGAACTATAGAACCTATAACCCTTAGACCGTTCAGGGTAACCTATGAAGTAACAAGAGATGGTCCTAGCATCTAACTTTCTCAACTGGGGGTTATAAACTTTGGCTTCAGCCATACAGCCCCAAACATGCAAATATCCTAGCTTAGGCTTTTTACCGGCCCATAACTCATAAGGGGTCTTAGCCACAGCTTTACTCGGTACACGGTTTAGGATATGAACGGCTGTTTTCAATGCTTCTCCCCACAAGGACTCAGGCAATGGTGAATTGCAAATCATGCTCCTCACCATATCCATAAGAGTACGGTTTCGTCTCTCAGCAACACCATTTTGCTCAGGTGTACCTGGCATCGTGTACTGAGCGACAATACCGTTCTCCTGTAGGTAAAGTGCGAACGCACCTGGACTGCAGCCCGTATCGGAATATCTGCCATAGTATTCCCCACCTCTATCGGACCTCACAACCTTAATCTTCCGGTCAAGTTGTAACTCAATCTCAGCCTTATAGATCTTAAAAGTATCCAGTGCTTCCGACTTTTCTTTGATGAGATAGACGTAGCTAAAACGTGAAAAGTCATCGATAAAGGTAATGAAATATCTCTCACCACTTAGGGCAGGAGTAGGAAATGGCCCACATATATCAGTGTGAATAACTTCTAACAGGCCGGTACTCCTAGTGGCGCCCTTCTTACTAGTTTTGGTTTGTTTACCCTTAAGACACTGCCTACAAATCCCGAAATCAGAAAAGTCAAGAGGAGGAAGAACTCCATCCTTCACCAGTCGTTCCATACGACTAATGGAAATGTGACCTAAACGCTTATGCCACAAACTGGAAGAGTTTTCATCAACTCGACCCCGTTTATTGCCACGGTAACTGATTTCCTCATTCACATGCATGGATAACAGAGAATGTGCAAACGAGCTATCTAAATAAATCATATATAGATTGCCCACAAGAGGACCAGAACCAACAACATTGGAATCATGGAGTAATGTAAAACCTTTATTCCCAAACTTAAATTCAAATCCAAAGGAAACAAGTTTGGATACAGATATAAGGTTTCTGCTCATGGCAGGTACATAAAATGTGTCTTCCAAATACATAATGAAGCCACTATCTAATACAAGACGAAAAGTGCCAATAGCCTTGACGTCTGCTTCTACTCCATTTCTCATCTTAATGGTTCGCTCCCCTTTCTTGAGTCTTCGTCTCTCTCGAAATCCATGCAAGGAATTCGAAATGTGAATAGTGGAACCTGTATCTATCCACCAGGTATTTCTAGGAGCATCTACAAGGAAAGATTCATGACAAACAAAAACTGAATTATTACCTTTCTTATGCAGCCACTCTTCATACTTGGAGCACTCTTTCTTTATGTGACCAAGTTTCTTACAGAAATGGCACCTAATGCGACTTTTCATCCCACCGGTCAAGCCCTGAGCCGAACCACTTGCTACCTTCTTCTTGCCTTTCCCAAAGCCCTTTCCTTTGGTTTTCTTCTTGAAGTGACCCTTCGATGTTCCCTCTGTGGTGTAATGAGCACTTTCAGGTTGTTCGGTCTTCAACCTCTCTTCTTCTTGAACACACATGGCTATGAGTTCACTCATTTCCCACTTCTCTTTCTGCGTATTGTAATTAATTTTAAATGGAGTAAACTGCGCAGGAAGAGATGTCATCATGAAATGAACAAGGAAACTCTCAGAGATCTCCATGTTCATTTTCTTTAGCTGGGAGGCCATGTCATTCATTCGCATAATGTGCTATCTCACACCACTACTACCATTGTACTTCATAGTGATCATCTTCATCATCAGTGTACTGGCAAGAGCCTTAGACGATCCCTTAAACTGATCCTTTACTGCCTGTAGGTACTCGCTAGCAGTAAATTCCTCATTTTCCTCTGAGTCGGGAATGCCTCCTCGGATAGAGGTAGAGATCGTGCTTTTCATAATCATAAGGCTCATGCGATTTGACCGTTCCCATTTTTCATAGGTAGCCAAATCCGCAGCAGTACTTTCATTAGAAGGCACTTCAGGTTTGTCATTCCTAAGTGCATAATCTAGGTCCAAACAACCTAAGACTATGTGAATATGATCCTTCCATTTTCCGAAATTAGTCCCACTCAAAACCTCGATCCCGGACAAATAACTAGAGATAGAACTAGGGTTCAATGCTGTAGACGAAAGACAGACAGTTACAATTTTGCTCACTATCTAAGACACCATTTAAATCCACAAAAGGAGTTTATTCAGTAAAATCCACGATTTAATGTAATCCAACTTTAAAATAAATGACTAAAGTAAACAGAAACACAAAATACATAAGTGTGTTCTTGATGGAGCACCCGGTGTGTCACCGTGGGATGTCCGTTGGGCCATGCCACGATACACAAGTGGCTCCATTTTTAAGTCAATTTATCTTTAGGGAAGTTAGTTGGATTGCCTAGAATCACAGAAACACATAAATGTGATTCTAGGGAGACACCAGCATATCATCATGGGTCATCCGTTGTGCCGTGCCACGACACACATTTGGCTCTCATCCATGAGACTAACTAGGGCCAAATAACTCTATACTTAAGGTACACATCACTGTTGGGCAGAAGCGCAACCCCAAACCAAGTTATCCAGGCCTAGCCCTCTCACACCGCATATTTGTGCAAAGCAACAGTCATCCGTTGGGCTGAGTGTTGCTCTTGGACAAATGGACGGAATTTAAAGTGGTTTTGTAGTTCATAATGTGTCACTATATGCGACACTGTTCTTTATTTAAACCACTAATCCTAAGCGATTCCGTTTCCCAGTCGGAATCACAATTCTTTGTTCATTCACAACTAAAATAATGAACAAAGTGTACAAACATGTGTACATAAAACCCGTTTTCAAGTTCCATGAAAAACAGACATCAAATTTGGGTTCAGAGGGGTGGAAATCCCCTAAATCTGGATTTACCCGGCCCAAAACCCAAAAATAATTTGACTCAAAATCAAACAAATAAAACCAAATTTTGTTGAATTTACACTGTAACCATATAATACAGTGCTCATATGAAAAAACTGACTCCAAAAATGGGTTCAGGAGGGTTCCAAACCCCTAGAACCAATATTAGCCGGACCCAAAACCTCAAAAAATGCCAGAAATGGCCCAAAAAAGGTCCCTGGGCCGATTTGGGTTGGGTCTGTTGGGCCCAGACAGGTTTTATGGGCCTTATCTGTTAACTGGGCCTTTCAAAAATAAGCGTTTCTGGGAAGAGATGCGACTCCTCATCACGCCCATCCCTCTCCCCAAACGTCTCTTTACGTTCATACATTTTCACATAAAGTCTTTTCATTAATGACTTTTCACAAAACCAATTAACTAACCAAATGATCTTAACCATCGATCTTGCAAAAGCCACATCCACCGTTAGGATTATTTCCTAACAGTCCGAACTCCCTCGGCGCGTCCTTCCACGTACTAGAGTCGTAAAGGGAGTCATTGCCGACTGCTTTTAACGAAGAAATGGTACTACAACCTCCGAAAGGAGTATTCCTTCTAGCAGTGAGGTGAGGTCGACCGAACTGAACGACTAAACGATAGGGCGCCAATCTGGATTCTCACTTGACTTCATAGAATCTCATTTATGGAATGTCTTTCAAAAGGGAGAGAAAGAAGAGAGTGAGGGAAGCAGATTCTGTACCGAGCAAGGGGGAAACAGAGGAAGGAGAGAGACTCATGTCCGATAAAAATAACCTCCCATCCTAATCCCTTCAACCTCTCCACTCTCTATAAATAGAAGTTACATTCAGCTATCTCAGGGCGATTAGAGTCGGCCACCATTTCTCCCCCAACAAGCTCTCTCTCTCTCTCTCTCTCTCTCTCTCTCTCTCTCTCTCTCTCTCTCTCTCATTTGCAGCTCCTCAAGCCTTCACCCCCACCATCAAGCTCATGCCACTTTACCCATTTTAGTCGTCCCATCTCCTCCATTCGCAACCCTTGCTCTCATCATCACCACCACTATTCGCAGCCATAAACCTAGCTCCCACATCCTCAATTCGCCGCCCCGCTCTCGTCACCACCACCATATTCGCCGCCACCGCTCTCACTCCCATCATCACTATGAGAAGTCCTCACGCTCTCATTTCTTTCCCCCAGCAGCAGCCCTCAGTCCCTCTCCCACTCTCATTTTCAACAGCTCTCATTTTCTCCCTCATTCTCCACAGCCCACTCTCCCTCTCTTCTTACTTTGTTGGCCGAGTGATCTCTCTTACTTAAGGTAAATTCAGTTTTTATTAAATCCATGTTGTTGCATGTTTCTATTAGACCCATGTTCTGTCACGTGTCTTATTAAATATTTAAATCCATGTTGTTTTGTTGCCTGTTCTTATTAGACCCATGTTCTGTCACATGTCTTATTAAATATTTAAATCCATGTTGTTTTGTTGCCTGTTCTTATTAGACCCATGTTCTGTCACATGTCTTATTAAATCCATGTTGTATTGTTGCAAATAGTGGTTTGGTGTAAATCTTTGCTTCACTTGTTTGAATCCAATAGCGCAAATTTTGTTTTGATCAAATAAATCTCAGTGAGAGATCAATAGAAATTAATTCTTTTTGTTTAGTACAAATCATTGTCTGGATCAAATAACTTTTGCGTGAAAATAAAAATCAAATTGCGGTTGCAAACAGTAGCTTTGCTAATAATAAAACTAAAAAATAAAAAATTGAATAGGGACCACTCGGCCGTGTTTCTCAACCCACTTTACCCGGCCTTGTTGCTTGACTCCATCTTAGGTCCCTCATGGCCTATGGAAAATCCCAACCTCCGATCCTAAAAGCCCATTCGGCCTAGGGAAAATGCCAAGGGCCCACACGGCTAGGCTACCCTAACCCCTAACTCGATCCAACTCGAACCCAAGCCCCAACCGAAACTCAAACCTGGCCCGAGTCAACCCGATCGAACTCAACCCGAGTTGGACCCAAACCCGGCCCGAGTCAACCCGATCCAACTCAACCCGAGTCGGACCAAAACCCGACCCTAGTCAACCCAAACCCGACCCGAGCCAACCCGAAACCCGACCCTGAACCCTGAACCTCGATTCCTGAATCCGGGATACCATAGCCCGATTCCTGAATCCAAACCCGGCATACCATATCCTAGAATATATTCTAGGTTTAAACCTAGAATACTAAATCCCAATTCACGAACAAACCCGTGATACCATATCCCGATTCCCCAAACCTAGAATACCTTATCATAGAACCGGAAACATATAGGATATCTTAGTCTAGAAACTAAAACCTAGTTACCTTAAAACCTTATCATAGACCTAATCCTCAAATTAATACCTTATCCAAAGACAGCAAATCCTAGGACTTGTCCTTTTCCCATCGTACCTCAAACCCAAGTCTAAGCTTAGGCTCATTAGGTCCCTGCATTAGTTCTACGATCATTCTAGCACCAACATTCTAGGCATATAGAAACTAGTAATTACTAGCACTTAGCACCCAGAATACCCAATCCATTCTCAGGCACAGTTAAACCACATTCAGGCACTTAGGTCTCATGCTAGGCACTTAGGCATTCTAGGTAGGCATCTTAGGACCGTTTGATCTACGTGATGGCTTGATCCCTAATGTTTACAGTGAGTAGGCAACGTGGCAAACCCAAGTTCAGTCTCATCCTTCCCTCTCTTTCTCCATTCCCTTCACCATTCAAATCCAATTTCAGAACTCCTGGCCCACATGAGTACAAACTGTGAACGGCTAAACTAACTCCATAAAACATTTGGTCAACTAACTTCCTTTGCATAAATCACCTCAATAAAGACTTGTAACCACCTTTAGTTAGCGCTTAAGTAAATAAAGTTCTCAAATATAAAGACCGGTTTTAACCGGGTGAGAACAGTGCCTAACACCTTCTGTTCTCGTAACCAGGCAATGGACCCAATCTTATGGGAACACGGACATAGTTCGCAGAGTCACTTATGGATCCTAGGCCCAAACCTAGGTGGCGACTCTAGTCAGTCCTTTTTTGTGGAATTCGTATTACTTATCCCAAGTTCACGGAAAAGTGAGAAAATCAAATATCTACACACCCGAACCAAGCAAACGCCAACAAATCAATCAGCAAGCCTACAACACACTCGTGGGGTGCAACCGGATCCCGTATCCTAGCACTCCACAGACTGTGAGATAGGTTGAACCTCACACCACAATATTGGGGATTGAGGAAGATAAACTCCAATTTCTTCAAGATCAGATTGAATCCATGATAGTTCTCCTGTTGCATTTGCAATTGCACGATATTCTAGCTCGATACTTGATCGGGACACAATAGCCTGTTTGCGCAACTCCATGAAATTAGATTAGGGCCCGAAAAGATGCTATACCCATAATGGAATGCTTAAGATACCGAAGTATATGCTTGACAGCGATCCAGTGTGTGGTTGTTGGACAATGCATGACCTGAGAAACTTTATTTATAGCGCCAACCACACTGTGATACTCGATCGGAATTTGCCGTGGTTCACCTGAATAATAAGAGAGTTTATCAAATGATGACATAGGTGTTGAAACAGGCATAGCGCCTATCATGTTTGTTCGATTCAAAAGATTGAGAATACATTTTCGTTGATAGAGAAATAATCCACCAGATTGAGAGAACACCTCTATACTAAGAAAATAATTCAAGGCACCCAAATCTTTGATGGAAAAGTCGCAATGCAATTCTATGAGCAACTTGTCTATTGCATCATTGTGATTGCATGTGATGATAATGTCGTCCACATAAATAAGAACCAAAATGTGGACTCCTTGGGTGTGATAGATAAACAACAAAGTGTCGGCCTTTGAATTAGAAAACCTAAGTTCTAGTAAATGTGAACTTAATCTGGAGTACCATGCATGGGGTGCTTGTTTCAACCCATATAGAGCTTTGCGAAGTTTGCAAACATGAGATGTGAACTGTAGATGGACAATCCAGGAGGTTGAGCCATATATACGTCTTCTTCCAGGAAACCATGAAGAAAAGCATTCTGAATATCAATTTGCCGAAGGGATCACCCATGAGAAACTGCAAGGGAGAGAACATTATGTATCGTTAGGGGTTTAATAACCGGACTAAATGTGTCACCAAAGTCTACTCCTGGTTGTTGGCTAAAACCCTTTGCAACTAGCCGAGCTTTTTAACGCTCAATAATACCATCTACACGACGTTTGATTTTGAAAATTCATTTATAAACCACAATGATAAAGGAGCGTGAATTAGGTACGAGTGTCCAAGTGTCACTATGCATGAGAGCATCAAGCTCAATGTTCATGGCCTAGTGCAATTCTGGAAATTTAACGGTCGAGGAAAACGTTGTGGGCTCCACTTCTGAAGACGATTGAGTAGCTAACAGAGCCTTGGGTAATGGATAGCGAATAGTGTCATCGGTAAATTCCTTGGGTTTTGTGATGTTATCACGAAGGCGAGTGGTCATTGGATGATTTGGAGGTGGAGGTACAGGAGGGGACACTGATGGGGCATTCGATGGCAAAACTGTAGGAAAGGATGGTGTTGGAGTAGATGAACCAAGAGTGGGGTACGCTATTGGAGAGATGGATGTGGGAGACTTAGATTGTGTTGGTGTTGTAGCCATAGCGGATGGCATCACAAGGGGGGAGAGATTTGGACATGGTGATATGGGATCAGTAATAGAATTGAATGAAAAAACCGATTCATCAAAGACAACATGGCGAGATATAAAAACCTGACCCGTAGCCATGTCGAGACATTTGTACCCTTTATGATTGTGGTTGTAGCCAAGAAAAACACACCGCTTAGAATGGAGGTTTAGTTTGTGGGGGTTATATGGTCGCAAATATGCCCAACATGCACACCCAAAAACTTTAAGAAAAGAGTAACCGGGCTTGGCATTGAAAAGGAATTCAAGAGGTGTACGATTAGAGATTACTGGAGAGGGTAACTGATTAATGAGAAAACATGGCGCTTGAAAACCCTCATCCAAATACTTTTGAGGCATGGAAGAATGAGCTAGCAAAGCAAGGCCTATTTCAACAATGTGTCGATGCCGACATTCAATAAACCCGTTTTGCTGATTCGTATGTGGGCACGAAACACAATAAGAGATCCCAATTGAATCAAAGAACCGATGAAGGGATCGGTATTCACCACCCCAATCGGTTTGCATTACTTTTATTTTTTATTGAATAAACGCTCAATATGCACTTGAAATTTTAAAAAGACAGAATAAACCTCAGATTTATTGCTGATGGGAAATAACCAAACAAAATTGCTAAAGTCATCAATGAAACTTACATAATCAACATATAAAACAAGGGATGGATCCCAAACATCTGAAAACACATGTTATACGGGACTACTCGAAGTAGATGAGGACAGAAATAAAGGTAACTGATGACTTTTAGCTTCCAAACAAGCATCACACACCACCGTAGATTTATTTTTAGTATTAGGCAATTTATTGTTGTAGATAATCAAACCAACAGTGCGAAGAGCAGGATGACCAAATCTGTTATGCCACTGATCCACACCAACACGTTCACCAACGAACACCGACGAACTTGTGGAGACACGTGAATGAGGCGGAAGATGGTAGAGACCATGATCACTCGGTCCCTGGAGGAGGATCTTCCCTGAACACCGGTCCTTAATAAAAAAACCAATCAGGATGGAATTTTAAAAAAAATACGTCATTATCACGTGTAAATTGACTAACTGATAGTAAGTTCTTGGTTATGGTAGGAACATGAAGAATTTTATTTAAAGAAAATGAAGAAATAGGAGTGCTAAGATTGGAAGAGCCAATATGAAGAATGGGAAGAGTTGTACCATTACCCACACGGATCTGCTCTGAGCCTGCATACTCTACCTGAGTTAGGTTGTTAAGGTCCGCCGTGAGATGGTTGGTAGCCCCGGAATCAGGATTCCATTTTGTGTCAACTTGCATATTAGGTGACGAAACATAAGCATCCATGGGAGAAGAAAGCTCGCATTGGTATGCATGATTAAAGCAGTTCCGGCAATTAATGGCGCCGTAGCCAACTTTGAGGCAGATTTGGCAAATTGGCCATCCCGATTGATGCTGACGAGAAGGTGGTGTAACACGCCCAGGCTAGGGGTGCAACTTGGGTCAGGTCAACCCGAACCCGACGGGTTCAACCCGATTTTTTGGGCGGGTTGGGTTGAACTTTTCCGGGTTGGGTTCTGTTCCGGGTAGGGCATTGTCAACCCGACCGAAAATCGGGTTGGGTTGGGTTGGGGAATCGGGCCCCTACCCAACCCCTAACCCGACTAATATAGTAATATGTATTGATATTTCACGTTTTTTCTGAGTTTTGCCGTTTTGGGGGTTTCTCGAATGTTGCTGAGTTGGCCAACTCTCGAAATGTCATTTTTTAAGCCGAATTTCGGCCATTCGGTTGAAATTTGGTAAAGGATTAAAAAAATATTTTTTTATCAATTATTTCGCCATAATTTCCAAAATTTCAACCGAAATTTGTTACATTTCGGATGTTTCGGTTTCGGAACGTTTCGGTGTTGGCCCCGACCGAGGTCCGAACTTTCGGATTTCGGTCGAAATATAAAACCTTGAGTAAGACTATAGTTGTGAGAGTAGAAGGCAAGCGTGAGCAGCGATGCACTGAGTGGAAATGGTGAGAAGGGGTCTAGAAAAGGAAAAAAAAAATGTAGAAAGCAAAAGCTCTATTTAAAGTAACGAGTAAGAGACGAGAAGAAGCAGGCCAGCCGTCGTTTTTTACTCATTTTTTACTTCTCGCCCTTCTTTCCGATAACAAGAGAGTAGCAGATCCTCCCATATTTCAAGGTTTTAGAAATCTCAGGACGCATGAAAGATTTTTGAGTAATGCTAGGGAAACCGAGAGGACCAAAAAGAGGACCTAACAAATTGTTTCATGCCACAACATCAGTAATGACGTGAGCAATCCCTTAAGTTTAGGGAAATCACCAAAAATTAAATTTTTCGTTAACATGTGGCATATTCTCGTTGCATGTCCCGTTTTAGGTGATACTCTAGGTCTCCATATCATTTTCCAAGATTTTTAAAACCTTAATTTCTCACTTGAAATCCAAGAAACGCTATCAAGACAGCATACAACTGCTTGATCATGAACCCTATTTTACACTATTTTCAAACTAAAAACCTGGACTCTAAAATCCGTGTATCCAAACGGCCCCTAATGTCCGGAAAGCATCATTGATCGATTAACATGAAACATTTAATAAGCTTCATCTGAAGCAAACAAAAACGGTATAGAGAAAATAAGGTTATAGTAAGATAAGTAGTAAAGAAGACTTGACGACTAATTAATATTACAAGTTTTAGAGATTGATAGTTTTACATGTAGATTTAATGTTAATTTTCTAGAAAAATATTCACGAAACTTAAGATGAGTTTTAAATACACTCCTTCAACATTATCAAAAGCAGAAAACACTCTTTCAAGAACAAATAATCCCCTAAATAAGAAGCGTACTCTTAATTAAAAAGAAAGCATAGAAAGCACCTGTGAAGAATGCGAGAAGCATGAAATTTGGAAAGTGAGAAGAACATCGCTTCTGAAGAAGCAAGCTTCCCAACTAATTAAGAAGTTTTTGGTAACTATGACTCTATGAGTAATATAATCTCCTTGAGTACCAAAAAATAGAAGTCACACTAAAATGTTCTGTTTTGGGGGTACTTACATTAAAATATTCATATACATTTATATCTCAAAGTTGGACAACCTCCTTGACAATGGTATATGATAATAAGCAAAAATTCAGAAACAAAGAAGCAATACATTTATCTTACACTGATAGTTCCTATACAAATGGACATACACACTTACCATTTCAGCCACAAAGCCAATCTTCATGAACAAATCCCCTTACAGATCTACCAAGCTTTTCAAATCAATGCTCCACAAACTGTGTCAGATTCCAGCTATTCTCTCCTCAGATCAAGACGTTCCCGCACAAGAAGCAAAATCTGTAATAAGGCTTCTTACATGATTTTTTTTGCCCATTTCTGAGCTTCCTTGAAGCCAAATTTTTTCCGCAAATGGTTCTTCAGGCAAATTATTCTTCGCAAATGTAAGAATTGGATAATCTGTACTAGTTATTCTTCTCTAATAGAAGCTATCCTTTCGGAACGGGAGGATTCTGTGCGAAAATCTGAACCCAAAAGCTCCCTGAAATCCTTACGAATACTCCATAAGATCTCTGCACACCTCCTCATGCTTGGCCGGCTGTGTCGGGTTGGAGCTAAGCACTGTAAGGCCAACTCATAAACCTTTTCCAATGCCAGATTAGTTGCAGGGGTCCGTTGTAGAGTCGGGTCTAATGTTAGAATTGCATCTCCTTCATTAAACTTCTTCATCGCCTGTAATTTAATGATTCACTTCAGATATATTTTCAAAAGTAAACATAGGAAGACCTACAAAATTTAGAAAGAACATAATTTTATCTAGGGGTCCATTTGGATGCACGTAATATAGAAGTAGAAGGCAGGTAATGTAGATTCTTATTTCTTTACTTTCCTTTTTTGTTTTGATTTTGAGAAGAAAGTCAAATAGTACATGTGAAACAATTTCTCCAAAGGCTTAATCTGTTAGAATTGGTGTTATTAATCATTTATACTTCAACACTCCTCACATGTGGCCTGGCCATATACATGGATTTTTAATAACAAGGAGTCAATGGATTTTGAACCCAGGATCTGCTGTGAGGCAAATGCTCTGATACAATGAAACAACCAATTACTCCAAAAGCTTAAGCTGTTGGATTTAGTGTTATTTAATCATTTATACTTCAACAGTACAAAACGGCTTGCATGTGGAAAATTTACAGCTGACAAGGACTGCCATGGAAATAGTAAATGGCAACAGAACCTTGCTAGGAAATGGAAAATAGGAAATGGAAAATGTGTCCTTTTACTTTGATTTTCCCACTTCTTGGTGCATCCAAATGGGCCATAGAAGACACGTAGGTGGAAATCTCAGTTGATCCTTTCATTAGTGTAATTACAGTAAATCTTGAGTCAAATAAAATCACATTAAGGCTAGAGGTCAGTTGCTTGCGAAAAGAATTTATTATCAAGGTAGGAAAGGGTGTGATGAGATAGAAAAACCTACCCATCGTGCAGTTATCCTCTCGTTGAGTTCTCTTTTAGGTTCAATAGGGCGCCTTCCTGATAATAGTTCCACCAGCAAAACACCAAAAGAATAGACATCGCTTTTGTCAGTGAGTTGATACGTTCTAAGATATTCAGGATCTAAATAGCCAGCAGTTCCTTTAACTTGGGTAGAAACATGGGTAGCTCCAGTATCAGTTTCGGCCAAACGGGCAAATCCAAAGTCGGCTACCTTGGCTCGAAGATTTTCCGTAAGGAGAATGTTTGAAGATTTAATGTCTCTGTGTATTATAGGATGATCTGCATCGCAAAACAGTATCATGAACAAGGGTAAACTGTTAAGAAACGATGTGGTAATGATATGGAAAGTCTTATAAATCCGATTCTTTATGCAAATCACAAGAAGTAAGACTACTAGTTTATTTATTAAATGGTGGAGTTAGTTGCAGCTGGAACAAGACTCAAAACGAACACTAATCCAAAACAATCTTCCCCCTTTTTGATAGGGGAAAAGAAAGGGATGTACCAAGTATTCCCCTGCCCCAGTGCAAATTTTAGCAGGCCAGCAATAACTGGAGCCAATGACAGAAGGTTAAGGAAAGAAAAAAAACGAAACATCAAGTGTAAGGTATGAAGATAAGAATAGTGAAATTTAACGCTCAAATGAATGAATAATATGTTTTTACTGCAGTGTTTAGAAAATCCGCCGAGCAAATCCGATCAGATCGTGCACAAATTAACGGAATGTAAAATAAACACACGCCACAAGATGAACACCGAGATTTACGTGGTTTGGCACAAAGGCCTACATCCATAGGCGAGAACACGATCTTCCACTATAAGAAAACAAAATTACAAGGATTACAATGGATTAACCCAAAACCTACAATCCTGCAACCCATTCCTTGCTTTTCAACCAAGATCGTACACACAAGAGCAACCCAAGAAAAACTCAAGAGATAAACCAAGAGGAACCCGAGAACGAACCCAAGAAGAAACCCTCTTCTTCTTTCTCCTTTCTTCTCTATTCCTTTCTCTCTATTTTTCTCTCTCATTTTCACTTGTTTGCAAACTAGTGTCAGGATAGGAGAGGAGAATAGAAGAAAATGATCCATGTAGACGAACCCAACTACTGTAAGGGTTAGACTTAGTCAATTTGAGCCAGGTACATTCTTTCACCTTCTTCATGAAAATTTTCTAAATGATTCATTAGCTAACCCCAACTAGTTTGGCACAAAGGCTTAGTTGAGTTGAGTTGTTTTCACTTGTTTGCCGCACGCCCCAAGTCTCTTGTTGAACCCTCTTCACGCAAGAGTCTTGAACCTTTTACAATTAGGTTTTCTAAAACCTAAGAAACAGAATTTTCTATTTTACCTCCCACCTCACCTAAGTGGTGGGAAACAAGGCAACTTTCCTAACAATCTCCACCTTGGCATGTTTCTCAGCCACCTAAAGATTCTTCATTGATGTCGCCACTAGTCCACTCTCGCCGCAAACCTCCATTGGCCTTCCTAAGTACCAGCTATAACCCTCGATTCATACTAGTTCTAACTCCTGATTCGATCAACACGGCCAACGCACATGTGTAGCTGCTAACCCATTGACTTACCAGTCAACCCCGGAGTGGTATCTCGATCCATCCTTCCCAATGCAGGTACCACTATCACCTTCTCACTATCGTATGCAACTTGGAAACCCGTCTCTGCACCAACTACGAAAGAGACCATACGTGTGCGCACACCATTACCCTGTTTCCAACTAGCCATTGAGACCTTAAGAACATTAGTCATCATAACCCCGACCAGACAATATAATCCGCCACACTTCTCTCTTTTATTAGAATCATACAGCTGTGTGTGATTTTCACGGCTCCACTTGCAGCTGAATACTTGCAACCCCTGGAGTCCAACCGGCCAAGCGACATTAGATTCTTCCGTATCTTTAGGACATGTCACACCAAGTATGAACCACTCCATCGAACATCTTCATCTTCACCATTGCAAATCCTGTGACGACAAATGTAGACATGTCACCCAAAGACACAACACCTGTCCTTGTCTTCTGGAACATATCAATATATTATCTCCTAGAGAATACATGAGAATCTAGAATCAACTCATCATGAGAAGTGTGATTAACTGTGGGGACTATGAGAACATCTCCAACCTCTTTGCTCTGCTCATTTGCTACCCCTACCACCATATTTGTACCATCATTGTCCGACTGTTCAGCTCGCTTTGGACAATCACGGATGATGTGGACGTATTTTAGGCAACGATAGCATTGCATTCCCTCACTCCCTTTCCGCAGACCCTAGATCTTGATATGTCTTTTCTTGATCCCTGTCCGATGACCTTCCACTTTTATTTCCCCCATGAACAACTAGCCCATGGTCATGACTCCCATCAAGAGCGTGTTTCTTTCGCATCTCATTCGATAAGAGAGATGCTGTGACTTTCACTAACTTCATTGTATCCTTACCATACAATAAAGTCATCACCAAGTTGTCATATGATCACGAAGCGAAGTAAGCAGCAGAAGGGCCTAGCCTTCTTTCTTTAACTTTTCATGAACCTTATGGTGTTGATTCATAAGTCCGTTGAGCACCGTAATGTGTACCAGAAGATTCTCACCTTCTTGCATCTTCAGTTCGTATAACTACCGCTTCAGATACAATATGCTAGCCAAGCTTTTTGACATGTAAAGCTTTTCCAATTTCTTCAATAACTTACGCGCTTCTTCTTCTTCCAAAATGTTAAACATAACGCGTTATCTGTCAGACATAGTGAATTGTGCTGACTGCCTTCGAGTTAATGTTTTCCCACTTGGCATCCATCATCTTCTCCGCCTTCCCATCCTTAACCTTCACCGCCTTAGCGAGGCCCTGTTGAACTAGGATGTCCTTCACCCTATCTATCATAGGATGAAATTGACCTTTCCGTCAAACCAGGGGGGATCCAGGAATATACTTTTAGGGGGACAGAAAATGGTTGTTATAGCATGTTGGGGCCCACCAGTTTGGACTGCAAGTGTTGATAGGTGGGGAAAACCATCTCCCTCTAACCCATCCAGAAGGTGGAGCCCACATTTTACACCTCATATTTTGATGTAGTGGGGGTCCAGTAATTACACCTAGTGTGCTAATGGGATCCACTATATACATCTCATGTTCTACACAACTTAAATGATCTCTAAGGGATGATACTAAGCCATCAATCTAACGGGCAATCTCATTATAGATCGGAGGGTTAGGATCATCCTATGGAGATTATTTACATGGAACAACATATTTATGTTGTGGCACAACAAATGAAAACTTTGGATCATCCTATCAAGTGGGCCGGCAGTATTTTTTGAGAAAAACATTTATGTGCACTAACATATAAAATCTCATAATTGCTTAGCTAAGGTGAGTTCGCACAGTGTTTTTTAGCCACACGCACAGAGAGGGAGAGATTTACGTTGCCAATGAGAGTCACTAAAAAAGCCTATAATAGAGGAACTTTATACGAAAAAAATAACTAAACAGAAAAAATCCCGATTTTTAGGGGCAACTTTAAAAAAAGGGTAGTGATATATCCGGCCCCTTTTTTGACTTGGAATAGCCCTAACAAGTGTATTTCTGACTAATCTTTTACACTAAACGGGGTTGTCTGGAGTAAAAAGCATATTTTTGACATACGTAAATTTATCTTTTACAACCTTTTACAATATTTATCCCAAGTAAAAAGCATATATCTGTCCCCTATTTTTGACTTATCTTTTACACTTGTCAAAAGTACACTTCCATTATTACATAGCATATCTTTACAACCTACTAAATTGGAAAAATCCAGATTTTTTGGGGGGCAATTGCCCCCTAGATCCGCCCTTGCGTCAAACCTGTTGATGTTGAACAGGGTAGAACTTGATTTCACCCCTGTTGTAGGGCTCCACCTCGAATGAGATCTCTCGGATAATATTTCTACCCTCTAACAATCACTATAACTGCGATCAAAACACACACAATCACTCAACCCGGCCTCAACGATCGCTCCAACCTGAGCTCGATACCCCTTGTTGAGAAAATCCGTCGGGCAAATCTGATCCGATCATGCAAAAATTAATGAAAAGTAAAATAAACGCAAGCCACAAGATGAACACCGAGATTTACGTGGTTCGGCACAAAGGCCAACATCCACGGACGAGAACACGATCTTCCACTATGAGGAAGCAAAATTACAAGGATTACAATGGATTAAACCAAAACCCACAAACTTACAATCAATTCCTTGCTTTTCAACCAAGATCGTACACACAAGAGCAGCCTGCAAAAAACCCAAGAGATAAACCAAGAGGAACCTGAGAACGAACCCAAGAAGAAACCTTTTCTTCTTTCTCCTTTTCTCTCTCTTCGTCCCTCTCTCTCTCTCTCTCTCTCTCTCTCTCTCTCTCTCTCTCTCTCTCTCTCTCTCTCTCTCTCGTTTTCACTTGTTTGTAGCACGCCCCAAGTCTCTTTCCGAACCTTCTTCATGCAAGGGTCAAGCAAAATTATGAGGATTACAATGGATTATTCCAAAACCACAAACTTGGAACCCTTTCCTTGCTTTTCAATGAAGATCGTACACAAAAGAGCAACCTGAGAAAAACCCAAGCGATAAACCAAAAGGAGCCCAAGAACGAACCCAAGAAGAAACCCTCTTCTTCTTTCTCCTTTTCTCTCTCCTCCTCTCTTCTTCTCTCTTTTTCTCTCTCTTGTTTTCACTTATTTGCCGCATGCCCAAGTATCTTTCCGAAGCCTCTTCATGCAAGAGTCTTGAACCATTTATAATTAGGTTTCCTAAAACCTAAGAAACG
This sequence comes from Tasmannia lanceolata, assembly GCF_043159265.1. NCBI lineage: Eukaryota > Viridiplantae > Streptophyta > Magnoliopsida > Canellales > Winteraceae > Tasmannia > Tasmannia lanceolata. The sequence continues at coordinate 24,654,782 of NW_027518684.1, read as the reverse complement.
GAACTTTCTATTTTGCCTTCCACCTCACCTCACGTGGTGGTAAACAAGGCAACTTTCCCAGCAAGCAGATTTTTCGTAAATAGGAAATTCTTTGTTTTTGGTTTATTGTGCCACTGGCATGATTCAGTGAGCTTGTGCAAGATTACAATAAAAAACGGTCTTCAGGAGCATTGATGAGGTTCAATAGTATCACCTACTTCTTATAGAAGATAAACAAACCAATGAAAGGGGGTTTCATTGATATAAAACTAGTCGTGGCTATTCTGGGAGCTGATGGATCATGAGAAATAAAGGACGTTGGATAGTAATCCAGCTAGCAATAGAAGCTGGCAAACGAAAACCCTCTTGTGCCTAACCGTGTACCAGCCGCCGGAGCGGATGGATCATAGAACTCTTATAATCATGGTTAGACGTAATAAAATTTATCTAATTAAGATGTACCAATCACTAATATTTTTGTATTAAGTTTTATATTTACCTCTATATGAATAATTTGTAGTCTGATAAAAGATTATTTTTTCTACAGGCAATCAGATCTTTAGATCTAAAATTTTGGTAGGTGTAGGTGATGCCATATGGCACGAGACAACAATACAGGACTCAGAGGATGACTGATGAAGAACCTTGCAAGCATAATAGGTGATCATGCATGCCCTTTGAGCAGGAGCTAGAATCAATAATCTCATTGAGTAACAATGGCTGGTTATATAATGAGAAATAGCATTAGAACCCAAAAAGATCTAACATTTCTAACAGATAATGGCCGATAGCATATAAATGCACACATCTAAGGTGAAAATACAACATTTTGGGGTCTAGGTTCTCAACCAAGAGGCACAAAAGGTTCAAATAACAAACTTTTGAACTCATACCTGTATACATATGAAGATATGTAACGGCATGAGCCACATCAATTGCAATATCTAGCCGCGCAGCAAGGTCAAGAATGCCACCATGCATGCCTGCATTACACCAAACCCATGGCAGACACCAAGGACTGGTTAATTACTACAGTGAAAATATCTTCAGAATGTCACAAATTTTTGCAACAAAAAATTACAAACATAATTTCCTATGGAACAAGGAATTCAGTGGACATGCATCAGGCCATGCACAGCTCATTTTTCCATTTTTTGTAACTATATATAGATATGGTTGTTTAGACTGAATGTATTTATGTTCATATAGATGAAGTTTTCTATATCCAACATATTTATGGACTACTATCTATATAATAATAATGTCTTTAAATTTTACAATGAATGGACATGTCAACAAATGAGGTTTTGCAGATGTCAAAGACAACACCTTGTATTCAAATCAAACATTGTATATACACGTGTTTAGTTAGATGAATATTGTCACATAATTTCTATATGGCATGGTTTTCTCGAAATGGATAATATACACTTGTCAACACTTTTTAAATGCCAGTACTCCAGGGATAAATACACAGTGCTTCTAGATTTCTTTCTAGCATATACACACAAATTTACTTTACATAAGTTGTGGCATCCACCCTTCTCAATAAAAACAATATGTAAAAATTTAACATAAAACTCATTACATATCTGATTATACAACCCTGATATTATATTAAACCTTTAAAACTGATAAAAACAAATATGCCAAATCAACATATCTTAGTTTCCAGGTTGAACCAGTCACTTCTATGTCAGATTCCACACCCATATTGATATCAGTGCAGCAAAGATGGCATCTCGACATAATCATGCTATAGTAAGATTCAAGGAAAGAAGCAACAAGAACATGGTGGAGAACTTACAATCCAAATGCTCCCTCAGAGTTCCATTCGGGACATATTCGACAACAACAATCCTTTCATCTTCATGCTCCAAATAGCCGTGAAATCTAACCAAATTCAAATGTTCAACACGTGCCAGAGTACGGATCTCGCTCTGGAACTCCACACCAAGATGCTTATCATATACCATCTGCAAGGGAAATGAGAAACTTGATTTTCATATGCATTGTTTTCTATTCTAAATTGAATAGAAACTAATAAGAACTCACTGAATTATTCACATGCCATCCTACAACCTTTTTGGCACGCTTAACTGCAACAAATGTTCCATCCTCAAGTCTCCCTTTGTAAACCGTTCCAAACCCGCCTTGCCCAATCTTGTAAGATGGAGAAAAGTTTCTTGTAGCTTTAGAGATCTGTGCCATGGTAAATTTCATAACACCAGGTTCTGCCTGGGCAGAATTGTACGAACTGCTGTAAATCCCTTTACTCAGACGCCTTCTTTCACTACTCGCCGAAGTATCAGAGGAAACTAAGAAAAAATTTAAAAAATATACTGAAGTATATCAAAAGTCCTCATTTAAACACTTTCCGTCCAAGAAAATGAAAATGCAAACACATGAAAGAAAAAAATTTCCCTCAAACCACAGAATTCAACTATATTTTCAGTTCAATAAAATCCTCAAAAATCAGTTTTTAATGGATATATGAACAGATTTAATACCATAAATGAAAGATCATGCAAGATTCAGAGTATAATTTCACTCAAATTATCAATTCTCCTATAAATTTTTCATCATTTTTGGTAGGTAGTTACCAGAATTCAAGAAAAACACAGTAATACTAGCAAAATAATAAAAACTAAATGTATTCAGATACGAATCGACGTATTCAGACCGCACAAGCACTCCAAAGTTCAAATGTCATGAACATGCTTCAAATTTCTTGAAATTTAAAGAAAGAACATACAATACTCGGTGAAGTTTTTAGCGCAAATTATTAATTCCCCTGCAAATTTACTCTCACTTTTTTATTGAATTCAATAAAATTAGAAAAACGTTAGAAAATTACTCCTTTGAAAGTAATTCCAGTTGAATAATAGAAAATGTTAGAATATGTGAGATCTCATTTTTGGATTAGGTTGACATCTCACCGTCGAATTGTCTGGATGGTAAATTAGGAAAGTATATTAGAAGAGGTAAAAACAGTGATTAGGAAAATATGTTAAATTAGGAAGATTCTATCTTTATCTCTTTCTAAAATTAGTTTTTATCTTTCCATATTTATCTTTTGAGTGTTCTGTATAAACACTCATTAGGTTCTCTGAAATTTAATCAAGATTAATAGACAATATTCAATTTTATCATGGTATCATAGCATGTCGATCAGCCTCGCCTTGAACACAAGCCGTATAATTTTGTTCTCCGGCGGACGGCCAACCTAGCTGTCCGCTGGGCCCCCAACCATTCACCGCTGCAAATGCAACTTTTCCATTTCTTCCCTGTCCCTTCCGCATTGATTCCGTTCTTGTCTCATTCTACATATGCCACTCCACTGTTCACACAACCTCCGTACCATTTACGGTGATCATCAATGGTGTCCTTTGCTCAAAAGCATATCCTCAATTGCCTTTCTTCTCGGCACGGTTGGTGCATTGTTCTTTAGATCCATCAATGAAGGCATTTCATAAAAACCCAAAATCTCTATGGATTGTCAACGACATCCAACTCGGCCTCATCAAATTAGCCATCTATCATGACAATGCCGGTGTTATGTTCATAAAATAGATTCCTCAACGAGGAAGCGTTTCTTGTGTCCTCGAGCTACGGTGTCTCACAAGGCATTGCTCAAGAGGAAAGAGATAGAGTAAGCTCATATGGGAGTTGCACCAAGATAAAACGGAACTAAAATCTCTGCTACGTTTCTATTATTGATGACTGATTAAATACAACTGCAAAATACAAAGATTAACTTCTAAAAGATAGCTAACAACCCTAAAAGATAGCCTCTAATGGCTTTATTTGCATAGATAACTCCTATCAAAAAGAGACCTAGCTAACTCTATCTTATCCCAACAAATCCCAAAAGAAAAGATACCTACAACAACCAAATTGCCTATGTGGCAATTACAATATTGATTCATATCATTCCTTCCCCCTTAAAAAGGAACCTTGTCCTCAAGGTTCACATATGGAAATTTGGCCATGAACTTTATCTTGAACTTTGGCTTCCTGTCCTTATGAAGTGAGATCCGACGATCATGTGAGCGATCGAGCAAGCTCTTCATCCCTAGAACCATCTTAGGATCTTCATGCGTCATCTCTAACCGAACAGTTGAAGAAGAAATCCCTTCCATATCGGTGACCTTCTTACTTTGTATTGGACATTGACGCACAGATGGGCATTGGATAGGTTGAGAGGAACAGCGAATGTTCCCAGCGACGACCCTGTCGAAATTGACAACGCTGATAAACGCCTTCCTTTTGTGGCTTTTTCTCCGTTTCATCTTTCTTATTTCTTTCTCTCTTCTTTTGCTTTTTATTTTTCTCTTCGTCGAAGCCTTCTCGACATTGCTATTGCTGCTCAAATTATTTCTTTGCTCAATTTCTTCGAACATGGGGGTTCATCTAGCTTTAGGACGAATGCCGACGACATTCGATCGTAACTGGCACTTAATGAAAAATCAAACTAGAAGCCTTTTGATCTCTCTTATATTTTCCTCCCAATGATCCATTGTTCCTGTAAGCCCAAAGGTTCCCATGAGTTCAATCATTCACCTTACCTTCTTTTTTTTATGATAGCAAACTCAAATTGATTAGCAGTGATGGACTAATGTGTTGCTTTGAGATGTTGTGCACTATACAGGAATTTGATATGTCATATCGCCATTACACAACTCAACACAACACATGGCTTGTGGATCAAGAAGCAAAGAAGGAACCAAGAGCTTGCACTTATATTGGAGGCATCCTCATTTGGAGATGATCAAGTCAAGAAGCTCAAGATAAAGATCCCTCAAGCTACCTAGCAAGTGTCAAGAAGAAGCTTGGAGTTGAACAAGCCATTGGTGACTCCTCATGCACCTCTCAACATGCATTGAAGATTGGAGGAAGTCACAAGAGCCATGACAACGTTCAAGATGTTCACTCAAGCCGAAGAAGTCCAAGGAAGTACAAAGAGCAAAGACATTCCAAGAAGACTCAATGGTATAACACTTTAGAATGTATTGTGGAGTCCTCTTGATTTTATATTTAAATGCACTTTCAATAGGTTTTCAAATTGTTTTCATACCTAAGTTTTTATATCTTTGAAAACCATATACACACCCAAATATGTGTTTGAAAACCTAGGACCTAAGCCCAAAGCCCCTGGTTTTTAAAGTTAAAAATTGAACTTTACTCAGGGCCGGTCGACTGGGATATGCCGAGCGACCGTGGGATGCTACCTGGAATTCCAGGACATCTCGAATTTTATAGGGCCGAGCAACCGGGCCAATCCAGTCGACCGCGGACTTGTTTTCTGGAAATCCTTAAAACATCCAGGTTGGGCTTAGCAGACGACCGCGATGGTCCGGTCAACATCGATAGTGTTTTTGAGCCGAAATTTTATTCAAGCAGATTGCCCTCGCCGGTCGACCGCGCCGGTATGAAATTTGAATTTAAAAAAGAAAGCCCGATAAGGGCGGGCGACCGTCGTTCCTCGGTCGACCGCCGCGGCCTGGAAATAGAGCCGTTGGGGCTTGCACAGGCTAACTTTTTCAACCCTGTATTTTACAGTTTTACCCCCAAACGGTCATATTTCCTTGTGGGCTATATATACACTATCTAAACTTTTCTAAACAACCTTTCGAAAGATCAAATCCTATCTTCTCGAACCAAAATTTTTATATGAAAGGTTAAACCTCTTTGAACTTGAATTTTTACATTCTATCAAGAGGAACTCCATAGGCCTTACATTTGTATCTATTTCTTGGAGAGTTTGTGAGCTTTGAAATTTTGTAATCAGCCTATTCTAAGAGGCATTGAGAGTTCTTTCATTTTATTTCTTCATTTGTATCCAAGGGTCTCCGATTCGGCCCGTGAACAAAGGTGGATCATTGTAAGAGGGTAAGGCTTCGTGCAGAAAGGGTGTGATCCCTTTGACGGAGTTGGTGTACGGCTTTGAGATTCGCCCATTGAAGAATCTCAGATTTTAGTGAAGATCCCAATGAGGTAAAACTTGAAAGAGTGGAATAGATCTTGTGATAGACCGAACCACTATAAAATCGTGTGCCTTGTGGATTGTTTCTTCTCCTTCTCTCATTTGCACTTTGGTGATTGGTAATCTCTACCCTTTACTTGTATCTATGTTTTATTGAACAAAGGTTAGAGTATATAAATCTAAAGTAACAGCTAAATCCTAGCTTTCAATACCTTGATTATTTAAACAAGGGTTAGACCATATATGCTTAATTAGTAACTTGATTTAAATAATCTATTTAATTAAGCCTAAAAATTTTAATTAACCAATTCACCCCCCCTCTTGGATTCTCACACCTGTATTTCATTTGGTATCAAAGCGTAGGCTCTTAAAGAGATTTTTAAATTTAAAATCTACAAGAGATAAAGATCTATGACAATCCAAATGGATTTTGAATTAGGACAATCCGCTATAATTTCTCCATTCTTTGACGGAACAAATTATAAAGCTTGGAAAGTAAAAATGTTTGCCTATCTCAAATCCATAGATTTTCTCCTTTCTTAGATGTTTCCTCCATTCTTAGATGTCATTGAAAGGGGATTTTCTATTCCAAGGTAATGCACTAAAAATTATGCAAAATTATTTTTGTTAAATTCAAAAGCTATTATTATAATATGTTGTGGACTATGTCCCAATGCTTTTGATAAAATTTCATCATGTACAAATGCAAAAGATATTTGGACTAATCTTGAAAATTTTTATGAGAAAAAAAGTAGTCTCTCTTCAATTGACAAAAATATTGTTTCTGAATAAAAAGAGACTACAAAAATCTTTTACAAAGGAAAACTCTTTCAAACATTCAATTTCTGATTTGGAAAAATAAATTGAAAATTGAAATCGGAGGTTAATGAAAGTTTAGAAAGAAATGAAAAATTAAGTCATTTGAGCAAAATCTTGATAAACAAAAACGATGACTTAATTAAACAGTGCAATATCCTTGGAAAAGAAAAAGAAACCCTTGCAAACACAAACAATGATTTAAATGAGAAATGCAAACTTGTTTGTGAAAATAAAGAAAAACTAAGCACCAGTTCCTTGTGCGGCTGTTGAAGCATAATTTTGGGCACTGTGATACAAGTATACAACAGAAAATAGGGCTGTTCAATGAGCAGTTTGTGAGGACACTACACGACACAATCAGCTGTTCAATACATCCCATGTCAGGTTTGAGGTTCTTTTCTTTGTTGCTTTTGAAAATTGAATAGACATCCGGTCTCTATTGAGTAGAGTGGAACTCAATCTAGCCCAGTTGAGGTATGTTCCAGCGAGCAGGAAAAGTTCTTCTAATCTGTCAGTGAAGTTAGCTCCAACAATCATGCAACCAGTAGCAGCAACTGTGTGAAGAGAGTGCAGCCCCATATGTTCCTGTGTGTAGGAGCGACATCGCAGCCGAATTTGTGCACCTGAGAACTTCATAGCTGACTCTATTACAACTCCAAGTGATCTGTTTCAGCTGGTATTTGATTGATCCCAAGATCAATACTAAGTGAACTGCTTCAGCAAGTTTGTCTTCCTTGAGCCCAGTCATAAATTGCTTAGTGTGATCAGCACTTTCTCTTTTCTACAACGGGTCTCTACAAAAGGAAGCTTGGCATTGGGAAGGAGTGTTCCAACTACTGAATCAAGCCTACATCATTTTTGGTATTAGTGGCCAACAAGTCTTTTCTGCTACTCATAGTAACAACCCAGTTAGCCAAGTCTGAAAAAAAAATTATGTTACTTGTGGACTGTTGGAGATCATGTTCTAGGTTTTCTGCCCTCCAGCATCATATGTTAATTCTCATCGGATTCTCCACCTGCTGCATCAAATTTGGCTAATGTAGCAGGGCATAATGACTTCTATAAAAGGTGTCAATGACATGCCAGCTAAGAGAAGTGCAGAATCTGAACACCAAAACATTTCCAGTTCAGAATCAAATAAACTACAAAGACAAGTGATGGTAGTGATGCAAGAGATGTGGATTAGAATGGATCGTCGACAGGATCAAATCGACTTATTGGTTAAACAAGTGAACAGGCTGAATACTTGCAATGACATACTTCTAAGAGGGCAGACCAATTACCAACAACCCTTAGTACTCCAGGATGGATGGGAATGTAGGGAGAAAGTCCGAAAAAGACCCATGGGAGCAATTCTTGGCCAAACATCGCAAAGAGAGGGAGTCTCGCAGGAAATGGAAGGCTGACCTTGAGGAGCAAATGGATAGGCTGCAAACCTTGAGTTTTGTTACCCCACCACCAAGAGAGTCGATTCCAGAAACTAATAGTGATGGGGAAGAAGAAAAGGCTGCAATTGAGGTACTAGTCAATCCGCTAAGTTTGGTCCATCCATATTCAGATGAGGGCCACCAAATTTCAAATGAACAAAATGGGGAGAGCTTGGAAACAAATGAAAAATTGACCGCGGTTGATGAGCAGGCATGACACTAAGGAAAACACAACTTGATACTACAGAGGTAGTAGAAGATGGGCTAGATGTTGGTTTCATTGGAGCAGAAGATATCCTTAGAGCATTGATCATGGTATGACTATCCTACCAAATCACTTGTGACTCATACATACATTAGGGCATAACATAGGCATGTTAAATGGCTTTCAGGGGAGGAGCCAAGGAATCTCACCACTAGGAGCTACGTGGCATGAGACACAACTGATAGGTGAACTTCAAGAGTGTACAAATAAGCTTCGGACGAAGGGCTTGACATGAAGAATTGCATATTTGACCCGGGCGTCGACATCACATTTTCTTTGGCCGAGTAAAAGAGGGATGACATCCCTGTGTGCCGCCCAATGACCTGGGTCTATACCCCTTCTTGATAAAAGGAACTGAGCTTGAGGACAAGCTCTTTTTTAGGGGGGGGGGGGGGGGGGGGGAGTCTGACGTAGAGCGGGTCCCGGCCAAAGAACATGGGCATCACTTAGTCTAGGGTAGCTTAGTCATTTAGAAGATTTAAGTAACCTTAATTGTTATTTTCATGGGGAGGGATAGTTATGTCTTTTTCCTTGTAGTGGGCTACTTTATAAAGCCCCACATTTTCTTCTTGAGGGGACTTTTGGTAATTTTCTATTTGAAACTTAGGGTTTCTATCCCTTGATGTTGGAAACGATTGGGCAAGGAAGATAGCAGGCTTGGGATTCAAGATTCCTTCCTAGTTCTTGATTTACCTTGTAGCTTGCAAGGATTGTTACCCTTTTCTATATCCAGCTGAGCATCACATTGTCCAGCCAATTTTCATTTGAAAAAAAAATATCAAAGAAGATATCTCTAGTGGAGAATCTGTCCATCAAGAGCAAGAAGCAGCTTGGAAATTCAAGGTTGTTTGTGACTTTATCTCAATGAATATTCTAGTCCATCAGATCTGTAAGTGATACCTCTATCTTAGGTGTTTTGCATTTCAAACATGGTAAGAAAATGATGGAAATTATTCGAATTGGGTGAATGTTCCTGTAATCATGCCTCTTATTTTCATCTGCCTTAGGGTCTTGTGAATGCCATAGAAGCTCATAAAATTGAAATTTCTATAACTAGTGTAAGGACCGAGCAGTAGGTCTTTTATTTAGGTTTTCCCTGCGAGATGCTGGTTCAAATGCTTGTTACAACTTGGATTGTAATCTTCTAGAATAAGGTATTACAGCACTAATCAGATATAAGAGACCATTAGTGTTGTTGCTTCGCTTTGGGGTGGAGTTAATGGAACTCTCTTCAATCCAAATAGTTGTATTTACTAATTTGCCATATTCATGTTGACCTAGTACCAATTGAACCATAGATCGGGCCACTTCAAACCAAAGCAACACTTCCGTGACTTTTACTACGTCAGACCCGCACTCTTCTCATCCAAATGCAGGTCCCTAAGACCTATTGGGGTGATGCCCTCCTTACAGCATGCTTCCTTGCCAATAGGCTTCCTTCCTCTATCCTTGGTGGTTCATCCCCATTCGCCTTGTTACATCCCCAACTTGACCCTTTTCCTCTCACCCCTCGGGTCTTTGGTTGTGTGTGCTTTGTCCAAAACCTCGGCCTTGGATTAGATAAATTGGACCCTCGCGCTGAGTGATGTTTCTTTCTTGGGTATTCTCGAACTCAGAAAGGTTATCGGTGTTACAGTCCTCGCTTGCGTAGGTCATTTGTCTCTGCCGATGTCACCTTTTTTTAGTCCGAGTCTTACTTTATCACTCCTCATGAGGATCGTCCCGCAGTTCATGATTCGGACATTCCGCTTCCTCGTCTAGCTCTTCTTGGCCCCATACCTTCTCCTTCCTTGTCTCCTCCTTTGCCGGTCCTTGAGTCTTGCATACCTTCTCCTCCTTTGCCGGTTCCTCCATCTAGCACTGTTTTTTAGCCCTCCTCTTCATTACAGGCTCTCGAGGCTCCTCCTCCAGCTCCTACGAAGACATATCAACGCAATTCGAAGTCTACAGCCCATCGGCCTCCTCCAGCGCCATCAACATCTCAACCGGAGATCACGACTACGTCTTCTCAGGTACCTGGAGATTCTCCCATTGCATCGCATACTCGTTCTCATAGTACTGCTCATCCTATTTCCTCAGTTATTTCCTATGACTCTCCGACCCCTATGTTTCAGAGTTTTATATCTTCTTTGTATTCTGTTTTTGTGCCACAGTCCTTGCCAGCAGCTCTTGATCATCCTGGTTGGCATGGGACCTTGAGATGGAGGCCCTTCAGATCAATCATACATGGGATTTGGTTTCCCTTCCGCCTGGAGCTCGGCCCCCTCAGTTGACATTGGGTTTATGCCGTCAAACACTTACCTGGCAGGACAGTTGAGCACCTTAAGGCGCGCCTAGTTGCCAAATGTTATACTCAAACCTTTGGAGTTGATTACCAGGAGACATTTTCCCCAGTTGCCAAAATACCATCTGTAAGGGTTCTCCTCTCACTTGCAGTTAACAACGGGTGGCACCTACATCAGTTAGATGTGAAGAATGCCTTCTTATTTGGCGAGCTTACTGAGGAGGTGTATATGGAGCAACCTCCTGGGTATGTTGCTCAGGGGGAGAGGTCCTCCTCAATGTGTCGGTTGCAACGATCTATATATGGCCTGAAGCAGTCCCCTACAGCTTGGTTTGGCCGGTTTAGCGATGCTATCATGCGTTTTGGCATGAAGCAATGTGTTGTTGATCACTCTGTCTTCAGTTATCAGTCGGGTGCTGGTTGTGTTCTATTGATAGTGTATGTTGATGACATTATCATTACAAGCAGTGACTCAGTAGGGATACACAAACTGAAGACATTCTTGCAGAAAGAGTTCTCAACCAAAGATCTAAGACCTTGTTAGCCCAAGGGTTCTCATGGGTTCATTCAATCACCTTGTTTTGATGATTAACAAACTCAAATTGATTAGTCTTTTATGGACTGATCGTTTGCCTTAAGTGTTGTGCTATAAACAGGTAATTCACAGGTCAATCCATTTTAGCACACACCACTGATGGCCTATGCTTGAAGATGGACCAAACACAATGCAAAGGAGCTAAAGCATACTTGGATCAATCATACCTTGGAGGATCAACCAAAGAGAAGCTCAACATTAGTCATCTCAAAGCATTGAATAAACAAAGGAAGATCAATGAAGGCCAAAGCTTGTGGATCAACAACTTGCAAAGGAGCTTGAACCAAATGGTGGCATCATCCTTGGAAGGTGTCAAGCAAAGAAGCTCAACCTTGAAGATCCCAAAGCAAGCCATGCACTCAAAGAGAAGATCAAGCAATGGCTACCTCAAGAGTTCATTCAACAGAGTGGTAAAAAGGGTAGATTGTATCACCTATCTCTCTTATGTTTTCTTTAGTCAATGAACATCTTAAAACCCCTAAAAATATGTTTTTCAAAGAGACCAATAAGCTTAAAAGACTTAAATGGATAAGTGAATGGCAATGGTGGTGTACCAACATGTTGGGACCCATATGGCATTCCATCACATTTGAACAAAAATCAAGTTCCGAAGGCCAACCTGGACCAACAACTAAATCCTATCAAAACTTGTTTAAAACATTTTCAAATATTTTTGAAAATATTTTTAACAGATAGCTCTCATTTTTCTCATATCCGTAGAGTATAAGAATCGAAATCCGACAAGAAACGAAGGAGATATGAATTTTTCAAGTTGGAAGCAGATTGCTGGAAATCTAGTTTCGGAACTCCGAAAAAATTTCTCGGAGCTCCGAGAAATGGTCCAGGTTCAAAAAATAAACTTGTAATGGTCCACTCGGAGCTCCGTGCGCGGACTCCGAGAAGACTGTCGGGGAGCCTAAAAAAGGCATATCTTGACCTCCCCTATATATATTAACCTTGGGGCCTTTGGGAACTCACTCAATGGTTAAACCTAACATTCTTTGAGCATTTAAAGGCATATCTACTACATTCTACCAAGATTTTCACTCTCTCCTTCTCTCTTGTGCCTTGACTTTAGATTATTCTTGAGAGACCTTAGAGCTTTTATTTGTTCATCCTTTTCTTGAGTGAGAGTGAGGGATATTTACATGTAATCAGCCTACTAAGAGGCAAGCAAGCTACATCTTCAACTCTTCATTGTACTTGGCAACAAAGGGCGTCGTAGAAGACCCTTAGAGCTTGGAAGGTCGGTTTGTATTTGGCGAAAGGGGCGCCGTATTTAAGTCCCTTGGAGCGGTGGTGCTCGTTGTAATCGGCCGGTGTGGCGAAGAAGATTATTAGTGGATTCCTCAAGAGATCAACTTGGGAAGAGTGGAGTACGTCTTGAGTTTAAGACCGAACCACTATACAAATCTTGTGTGCAATCTTCTTCTCCATCTTGGTGCAATCTCTCACTCCCTCTCTCTCTCACTTATATGTTTGCTTGCATTTTCTTATCTTTACTTAAGTGAGTGATTAGCATTGGCATTTATCATACATATCATTACCATTGCTAATTAGGCCAAATTACATTGTTAATTGAGGTTGTGAATCAACTTGAATTTTGAGCTTACAGTATTTGTAATATTCATTTAAGCTCAACTAACTAAACTTAATTAACTAAGGGATAAAACTAGGGTGATTTTGGAAAAAGTTTTTCAAAAGGTAAAAGTCTTCTAAACAACCTATTCACCCCCACTTTAGGTTGCCAAACCGGACTTATATTTGGATTTCAGACGTCTTAGATACTTCTTGGCATTGAGGTTGCCCATTCTACTAGAGGTATCTCTCTCGCAGAGGAAATATGTGTTGGATCTTCTTAAGGAGATAGGTTACCTTGGAGTGAAACCTATCGCACTTCCTATGGACCCAAATGTGAAACTTCTTCCAGAAGAAGGAGATTTGTTAGATGATCCTGGCAGAAACAGGCGGCTAGTGGGTAAGCTCATATATCTTACAGTTACTCGTCCAGATATATCATAGCTGTTGGTGTTGTTAGCCAACATATGAGCTCACCCCGTACTTCCCACCTATCAGCAGTGATTCGGATTATTCGCTACTTGAAAGGGGCACCAGGGAAAGGCCTCCTATTTAAGAAGCATGGGCATATCAGGTTGGAAGGATTTTATGATGCAGACTGGGCAGGATCTCCTGCAGATAGGAGATCCACCTCCGGATATTGTACTTTTGTTGGCGGCAATTTAGTGTCATAGAAGAGTAAGAAACGGGACATTGTTTCCAAGTCTAATGCCGAGACAAAGTATCGAGCTATGTCCCATACTAGTGGAGAACTCCTTTGGTTATGTTCACTCCTATCTGAAATTAGTTTCTCCCCATCTTTTCCAGCTCAGCTTTATTGCAACAATAAGGCTGCGATTCATATAGCTACCAAACATGTCTTCCATTAGAGAACCAAGCAAGTAAGGTTGATTGTCACTTCATTCGCAAGCGAATTCATAGAGGCGAAATTCATGTTTCCTTCACTCGGTCTGTGGACCAACTAGCGGATGTTTTCACTAAATCCTTTAGTAATACAAAATTAAATGACATCTGTAAAAAGCTGGGAGTGTATAATATATACATTCTAGCTTGAGGGGGAGTGTTAGAAGTGTGTGTGGGTGTGTATTGTAGCCATAAGGGCATAGTAGTCCTTCGTATGTTCTCTTTCATATAAATACATAAGTGAGGGGGAGGATCCCTAACTCACTCTTTCTCCTCTTCCTCTTTCTTTCTCCCGTCTTAATGGCTTCTAAAAAGAGTCTATTGGCAAGAACTAATTTCGCTTTTTTTGGAGCTGAAGCCGCGGATCTCTCATGCTTACAGAGAAGCTAAACAAGACAAGTTGCAGACTCGTTGACAAATTATGCATGTGAAAGTAAAAACAATAAAGATTTTACATATTGGAAGGAGCTCCCAACTAAATATCAGGGTACTATGCTTTGGGAATTCCAAGTATTTGATGTAAGTAATTTTTGTACTCTTTTGGGTACGGAGGTAAGGTGGTATGTCCCTCTGTTGTAATTTTTACTCACATAAATAAAATTTAAAGTGGCCGCCTAGGTTCCTAGATAAATTTCGGGCTTAAAAAAAGATTGGTCGTCCGCTGGAGGACGGTGTTGCCCGTGTTGTGCTCGGGACAAGGTCAGATCAACCTGGCTCTGATACCATGACAAATAAAGCAGATTTCTATTAATCTTGATTTCTTGGATGAATTACAAAGAACCCTAATGTATGTTTATATAAAAAAACACAAAGGAATAAAAATAGAAAGTCAAGGAGCAATTGTAGAAAAAAATTAAGATAGAATCTTCGTAATTTATCCTACTTTCCTAGTCACTCTAGGTTACCACTTCTAATCTATTTGCCTAATCTACCACCAAAGACAATCCAACGGTGAATTCTCAACCTAATTCAATGGTGGGATCTCATATCTTTTTCAGTTCATCTAAAATAGATTTTCTAGATGCGAATCCAGAAATCCGAATGGAATAAGAACTCCAAAGTTCAAATGTGATGAAAATCTTTCTAATTTCTCAAAATTTAAAGAAAGAACATGAAAGACTGATTGAATTTTTGAGCTCAAATTATCATTTCCCCTGCAAATCGCTCGCATTTTTTATTGAATTCAAGAAAAAAAATCATAAAAGCGTTAGAAAATTACTTCTTTCATAGTAATTCCAGTTGAATAATAGAAACTAAAAAACTTCATTATCTTCTCTATCTTTTTCAGTCCCTATAAATTAGATTTTCCAGATCAACGAATCCGAATGGA
The DNA here is from genome assembly GCF_043159265.1 of Tasmannia lanceolata. Taxonomy (NCBI): domain Eukaryota; kingdom Viridiplantae; phylum Streptophyta; class Magnoliopsida; order Canellales; family Winteraceae; genus Tasmannia; species Tasmannia lanceolata. The sequence continues at coordinate 24,639,616 of NW_027518684.1, read as the reverse complement.
TAATCACTCCAAAATTCAAATATCATGAACATCTTTCTAATTTCTCTAACTTTAAAGCAAGAACATGCAAGATTCAGTGATGTTTTCACCTCGAATTATCAATTCCTCTACAAATTGCCCTCTTATTTATTGAATTCATGAAAAAATCAGAAAAAAAAAAGTTAGAAAATTACTTTTTCTCAGTAAAAAAATAGGAACTAAAAAAGTTAGAAAATTACCAGAAGCAGCTTTGGATTCTTCGAGATCTCCATTTCCTTTCATAGATTCCATTGCCGGAGGCGAAAAACAAGCGCCAATCTTTCCAGCGAAGGATCTGGCCACAGTCTTCATCGAATTCCGGCCGGTGAGCAATTTCCGGTCGGAAGACCCGTCGGAATATGCGGAGCTCTGCAAGAATTCCGATTTCCGATCGGGCGTTCTCATCCCGTCGGAGTTAGTTTTCCGGACACTCATTGATCGGAGATTTTTTTTTCTCAGGCGGATTTGCCGGTCAAGTGGCGACTATAAAATAAATAGCTTTTTTGATGTAATTGGACTTTATATTTTGATGATAAGTGATATATTTGCCCCCTTTTCTTCCTCGTACCACCCCTCCTTATAGTGTATTTATGTTTTATGTGTACTCCAATATAGTCTATTATTTTTCAAAAAGTACTGTACGGACCGTACTATAGGATGATCAAACCGTCCATATGATGGGCCATAACGTAAATAGGTTGTTCACAAAAAATCATTTCCATAGGATGATCCTAGCCCTTCTACAGAGGTTTCCATAATATACTGATCGGAGGGTTGGGATCATCCTATGGAAATGATTTTTGGGGCTCAACCTATTTACGTTATGGCCCATCATATGGACGGTTTGGATCATCCTATATTGCGGTCCGTATACAGTACTTTCTGAAAAATAAGGGAATATAAGGGCTTACACCGTATAAATTCTCCCTTTTACAATATCGAACGTACGCCTCGTAGTTTAACAGGTTGGGTAGGTAATGAGCTCTAAGCCTCTAACTTATTGTATGAGTGGTTGGGGCGCGTGTGTTGATCATGCGCTTGAAACTAGCAATCCTAAAAATAAAATAAGAAATCTAGTAAGTGATGTCCATGGGTGTGCATCTTTGTCTTACACATAATTTTGTAAGTTGATTTGCACCGTTTATCAAATGTAGACCTGGCAAACGCAACCCGTGCCCGCGGTTCGACCCGACCCACCCGCAAATTTGCTGGCACGGGTCTAAGTTTTAGTGACCCGTCAAAACTAACCTGCGGGTGACCCAACCCGCAAAAACACAGGTCGGGTCGGGTCAACCCACGGGTCACTTGGCTTTTTTAAGGGTGGTGATTTTGTTATACTAATCTAGTTAGATGGCTTTTTTTTCTAATGCAAAGGATGGTGATTTTGTCATGCTAATCTATTTTTTAAGGGTTTGATGCCTGAATAGGTTATGGCTAGCACCATAGGTTGATCCCAACCCTCTGATTTGAATGTTAGAGGGTTGATCACTTGATCCTAACCCTCTATAGATCGGAGGGTTAGGATCAACCTATTGAAAATAGTTTTTGGGGCAACACCTATTTAGCCTGTGGGCCATCTAATGGACGGTTTGGATCATCTCATGGTGCCAGCCATACCGCCCTCATCAAAATCCAGTGATAACATTTCCCAAAATAAACAACTGTTTGAATTTGCGGGTGACCCGCGGGTTGACCCGGCCCACCCGCGGGCCGCGCGGGTCACCTAAATTTTGACCCGCACCCGTGAGTGACCCACCCGTTTGCCAAGTCTAATCAAATGGTCCCCACCATGGGATAGATTCAAAACGTATTTATAAAACTATTTTTTGACTAACTTTTCAATTTTACTCCTACTATATTCTATAAATGACAAAATTGTACGTATTAATTGCACGTTTTTCAGGGATTTGATAGGCAATTTCACGGAAAGCCATTTTCATTGCTGACTTTTGTATGAGAAAAGCCACACAACTTTTCAGCAGATTTTGTCTTTATCATTTGATTGATTTGAGGGCAGTCATCACATACAAAAGTCAGTCGCAAAATGGCTTACCAAATCCAATTATTCGTATTTTCATAAAGGGAAATGATAAATGCGCCCCTTTTCATTACTCCCTACACCCAAGTCCCTTCAATCCTTCTAAGGGTGTCAATTTTGGCTCGGGCTCGGAAGCTCGCTCGAGCTCGGCTCGAATCCTTCACGAGCCGAGCCGAGCCCGAGTTAGGCCAGGCTCGGCTCGGCTCGTTAAGGCTCGTTAAGAATTTAATATATTTAAATATATATATTATATATTAATATATATACTAAAAGGGTTGTCTAGAGAGTGAAAGGGGGAGGAAAAATATGTCACTTCTTTTTTGGAACCCCATTTGTTACTTGGACCACCCCCTAGTGTAAAAAGAGTAGTAAAAAAACACTAGATAGGGCTGTTCAGGGAAGATGAGGGGTGTAAAATTAATATAATTTGAGCTCGATAAGGCTCGCGAGCCTGGCCGAACCTGACCGAGCCGAGCCGAGCCTGGTTCGAGCCCGAGCCCACCTTTTGAGCTTAACGAGCCGAGCCGAACCTGGCCAAGCTCGGCTCGTTTACACCCTTAAATCCTTCCCATGTGATGCACTCTAAATACTAGAAGACAAGATGGGTCAGTGAAAATATCAAAACATAGAGGTGTTGATATCATTTCCCTTTTATTTAGAAATAATATTAGAAATTAAATACTTTCCAAACCTACAACCTATTCTCCCCATTTTGGAAAATATTCAAATAACAAAAATAGAATCTCTCTCTCTCTCTCTCCAAAAAAAATCCCCCACAACGGGGAAAATCTCTCCCCTTGATTTTGGGACCAATGTCTCTCTCCACTCATTACTGTCGTAAGTTAAAGTGGTTTAATGGCTCATGTCCATTATTTCCTACAGTTACAAATTCTCCATTTAATTTTTTGGTGAAAAGACATGTCCATTCGTTTTCTATAAATAGCAAACGAATTTCTCATCCAAGATATAATTTTTCTTCTGCAGAAAGAGTTATTCTCTGAAAGAAAATTATCTTTTGATCATCATTTTGATATCAAATCAAAATTTTCAAGTGTTTTCTCTGAGTGTGTTGATCCAAGTAAATTTTGATCGCGCCCAAGTTTGATAGTGCCAATCAAGCCTGGTTGGAAGTGTTGTATCTTGGGAAGCATTGTTCATTATCCACAAAGCACCATAGGCAGGAACAAATCGCTTTAAGGAGATTCGGTAAATCGTACGTCACTTCACGATTTGATTTCTTTCAAGTTTGTTACTTTGTTTATAAACACAGTACTCTTACCGTTTTGTTCGGTTGTGGAACAAGTTTCAGCCTTATTAATCATGCTTATATCTCACTAACAATTCTTCTATACATTCCAATTCTATTATTGGTTTACAACAAATAGTGTGAATACAACAATCTTAAAGCGATTTGGATCTAACTGTTTGTTGGGTTTATAGGAGAATTCAAATGGCGGGAATCTTTGATGACTTGCCCGATATCCAGAACTTGAATGTCGGAGAGGACATTGCAAATGATGGAAGGGTTCCAGTGGTCAATCCGACCAACAACAATGGAGCGCTTGGTAACAATGCAACTAATGCTGCGGGTCTTCGTACCAAGACCACAAATGGTGGCGCGGGTTCAAGCCGCACGACTTTTGGACCCGGAATTGGTTTTACCAATACAGGTTTTATGCCTTTTGGTTCTGCTGTTGGAGGTATGGTTCCACAAACCATTCCTCGTGTGGTGATGCCAAATCCACAAAATGAGAAGCCAGAAAAATTTATTGGCGTTGGGTTCAAACAGTGGCAACAGAAAATGTACTTCTATCTGACTACTCTGAACCTTGTGAAGTTTTTTGTCGGAAGTGTGCCCGATATTGTCTCCTAATGAGCATGATGTCACAACGCTTGCGGCGTTAGAGGCTTGGAAACATGGTGATTTCCTTTGGTGTGACTACATTCTCAATTGTTTAGCCAACAATTTATATGTTGTTTATAGCAATTTTGAAACAGCCAAGCAATTGTGGGAGTCCTTGGAGAAAAAATACAAAACCGAGGATGCTGGCACAAAGAAGCATATCGTTACCAAATTTCTGGACTTCAAGATAGTTGATTCAAAATCAGTCATTAGTCAAGTTCAAAATTTGCAAATCATTTTGCATGACATCCATGCTGAGAAAATGACTTTGAGTGAGTCATTTCAAGTGGCGGTTGTGATTGAGAAGCTACCACCTGCTTGGTTAGACTTCAAGAATTACTTGAAGCATAAGCGCAAGGAGATGACTCTAGAAGATCTCATTCTTCGGTTGAGAATCGAAAAAGACAACAGGAGAGCAACAAACCCTTATAAAGAACCAAAAGCAAATATTGTTGAATCTTTCAAACCCAAAAATGATGGGAAGAGGAAGTGGCTTGACCAAGAGAAAGGCAAACAAAAGGAACAAAAGAATAAGTTCCAAGGTAATTGTTACGTCTGCAACAAGTCTGGCCACCGGGCTAAAGATTGCAAAAAGCGCCAGAAACAAGGCAAGGACAAAGAAGCCAAACAAGCAAATCTGACTAAGCAAGAAGATGATGAGAAGTTTGTTGTTGTGGTGATGTCGGAAGTATGCTTGGTGTCTAACACCAATGACTGGTTTGTTAATACCGGTGCCACAAATCACATTTGTGTCGATAAACACTTGTTCTCATCCTATGAAGAGGCTGAAGAAGGAGATAAGCTATACATGGCGAACTCTGCTTCAGCAAACATTGTTGGAAAGGGAAGCGTGGTCCTGAAGTTTACTTCTGGAAAGGAGCTTACCTTGAAGAATGTGTTGCATGTTCTAGAAATAAGGAAGAATATAATTTCTTGGCCCATACTTGTCAAGAAGGGGTTCAAAATTGTATTTGAATCTGACAAATTTGTACTCTCTAAGGGGGGGATGTACGTGGGGAAGGGGTACTTATGTGGTGATTTGTTCAAAGCAATGTGGCAGTTATTGATTTAAAGAACAAGTTTATGTACCCAAATTCTATTATCAATAAAGATAAAAATTCAATTTACATGATTATATCTCATTTTCTATGGCATGGTAGATTAGGACATGTAAATTATGGAACTATGAAAAAGATAGCCAACTTAGGTCTAATTTCAAGATTTGATTTGAATGCCGGATATAAGTGTGAGACTTGTGTTGAAGCTAAGTTTGCTAAGAAACCTTTCAACTAAATTGAAAGAAAATCTGAACCTCTACAACTAATCCATAGTGATCTATGTGATTTAAAGTTAGTGCAAATTAGAAGTGGAAAGAAGTACTTCATCACGTTTGTAGATGATTGTACTCGATTTAGCTATGTTTATTTGTTAACTAGCAAAGATGAGGCTTTAACCACGTTTATCAAGTATAAAAATGAGGTTGAGACTCAACTTGATAAAAAGATCAAGGTGCTTAGGTCTGATAGAGGAGGAGAATATGAGTTTTCCGAATTTGATAAAGTATGTGCAAATTTGGGAATAATTCACCAAACTACTGCACCATACACTCCGCAACAAAATGGTGTTGCTGAACGGAAGAACCGAACATTAAAAGAGATGGTCAATGCCATGCTTATAAGTTCAGGTGTACCTCAGAAGTTGTGGGGGGAAGCAGTACTAACTGCAAACTGTATTCTTAATAGAGTGCCCCACAGGAAGACAGGTAAAATTCCATATGAGTTATGGAAAGGTAGGGCTCCATCCCTTAACTTTTTAAAAGTGTGGGGGTGTCTTGCAAAAGTAGCAGTCCCTCCTCCGAAACAAATTCGTCTGAGTCCTAAGACTGTTGATTTTATTTTCATTGGCTATGCTCAAAATAGCAGTGCTTAAAGATTTTTTGTTCACAAATCTGGAATAAGCAATATCCATGTTAATACAATCATGGAAACTAGAAATGCTGAATTCTTTGAGGATATATATCCTGCAAAGAGAGATCAAGGTGAACCTTCTCAGAAAAGATCAAGAGAATCTAATTATGAGAATGAGGAAGTCGAGGCAAATGAGCCCGAACTTCGAAGGAGCAAGAGATCAAGAACTGAACAATCATTTGGTCCTGAATTTCTAACATACATGTTGGAAAGTGAACCTCAAACATTTAAAGAGGCTATGTCAACTCCAGATGCTCCTTTCTGGAAAGAAGCTGTAGACAGCGAAATAGATTATATCCTAAGTAATCATACTTGGGAATTGGTTGATCTTCCCCCGGGAAATAAACCAATTGGTGGTAAATGGATCTTCAAGAGAAAGCGTAAAGCTGATGGCTCCATTGATAAGTACAAAGCAAGGCTAGTAGCCAAAGGGTTTAGACAAAAAAAGGTCTAGACTACTTTGATACTTATTCACCGGTAATAAGAATAACATCAGTGAGGATGTTAATTGCTATAGCTTCACTATACAATTTGTAGATACATCAAATGGATGTAAAAACTGCATTCTTGAATGGTGATCTTGATGAGGAGATCTATATGGAACAACCTGAAGGTTTCAAGGTCAAAGGACAAGAACACAAAGTGTGTAGACTTGTCAAATCATTGTATGGACTTAAACAAGCTCCTAAACAATGGCATGAGAAATTTGACCAAGTCATGATACAAAATGACTATAGAATTAATGAGTGTGACAAATGTGTATACATTAAATCCAATTCAGATGGTTGTGTACTCATTTGTCTATATGTCGATGACATGTTGATTCTTGGTAATAACTTGAAGGTTATTGAACAAACCAAGAAGATCCTCGAAAAGAACTTCGCGATGAAAGATTTAGGTGTTGTTGATGTTATACTTGGCATAAAAATTATAAAGAATTCTGATGGCCTAAGTTTAACACAATCTCATTACATTGAAAAGGTAATTGAGAGGTTTAAAAGGTTTGGCATTAAAGATATGAATAATCCTTTTCTTCCATACCTAACTCTGAGAAAGAATACTGGAAACAATATTAGGCAGCTGGAGTACTCTCAAGTAATTGGTAGCATCATGTACATCATGAATTGCACTAGATCGGATATTGCGTATTCAGTTGGTAAACTGAGTAGATACACAAGTAATCATGGTCATGAACATTGGAATGCTTTGTTGAGAGTGTTAGGTTATCTTAAAAGAACTAAAGACTATGCTCTGCAATATAGCAGATATCCTGCTGTTCTGGAAGGCTATAGTGATGCCAATTGGATTTCGAATTCTGATGAATCGAAATCAACTAGCGGATATGTATTCACGCTAGGTGGAGCTGCGGTTTCGTGGAAATCCTCTAAACAAACTTTGATAGCGTGCTCAATGATGGAATCTGAATTCATCGCCTTAGACAAAGCTGGTGAAGAAGTAGAGTGGCTTTGACACTTTCTGGAGGATATTCCATTATGGCCAAAACCTATGCCTACAATTTGCATACACTGCGATACAATTTGCATACACTGCGACAATCAAGCAGCAATTGCGGGCACAAAATGTAATATACAACGGTAAGTCTAGACATATTCGTCGTAGACACAATACCGTGAGGCAATTGCTCTCGAATGGTATAATTTCCATAGACTTTGTTAAGTCTAAGGAAAATATCGCGTATTCGCTGACAAAAGGCTTGTCGAGAGAGCAAGTGAACTGCGCATCAAGGGGAATGGGGTTAAAAGCCTTAATCCAATAAAGAGATTACAGGGTGGAAACCTAACCTAGCGATCGGAGATCCCGTGGACTAGGTTCAATAGGAAAACGTAAATTTTGGAAACTCTAATGTGAGCACTGTTTCCTATTCCTATGATGCACCAGTGCTGCCTACAACGTTTTAAGGATGCACTAAGCGTTTAATGATTCCTATATCTTGGTAAATCAATATTTTGGTACACCAAGTGAGGTATAGTAGGATACCTTTGATAGGAATGCACCTGTATGAGTGGAGCTGGCCGACTCTATGAATTTTTTAAGGTCAAGAATTTCTAAAGCACGCATGAATCCCGAGAGGTTCATGGCCGAAATAATGAACACAACCGAGAACCAATCTTGGATTGGAGGGGCTCTGTGTGAGGTCTATTGTCTGGGCTTACACAAACAACTAGCGATTCAAGGCATAGTCCGTCGACTAGTTAAGTAAGTCCGATAGGCTATCACTAAAGAAGGTTCAAAGTGAAAGCTACATATCTTGATGCAGTGTCCTTCCAAAGACATACTCAGAATTCCTCGAGTCAAAATGTTTTATCTTGTTGATCCATTAAATGTGGGGGATTGTTGTAAGTTAAAGTGGTTTAATGGCTCATGTCCATTATTTCCTGACAGTTACAAATTCCCAAATTTTAATTGTTGTAATTTAAAGTGGTTTAATGGCTCATGTCTATTATTTCCTATAGTTACAAATTCTCCATTTATTTCATGACAGTTACAAATTCTCCATTTAATTTTTTGGTGAAAAGACATGTCCATTCGTTTTCTATAAATAGCAAACGAATTTCTTATCCAAGATATAATTTTTCTTCTACAGAAAGAGTTGTTCTCTGAAAGAAAATTCTCTTTTGATCATCCTTTTGATATCAAATCAAATTTTCCAAGTGTTTTATCTGAGTGTGTTGATCCAAGCAAATTTCGATCGCGCCCAAGTTTGATAGGGCTAATCAAGCCTGGTTGGAAGTGTTGTATCTTGGGAAGCATTGTTCATTATCTGCAAAGCACCATAGGCAGGAACAAATCTCTTTAAGGAGATTCGGTAAACCGTACCTCACTTCATTATTTGATTTCTTTCAAGTTTGTTACTTTGTTTATAAACACAGTACTCTTACTGTTTTGTTCGGTTGTGGAACAAGTTTCAGCCTTATTAATCATGCTTACATCTCACTAACAATTCTTCTATACATTCCAATTCTATTATTGGTTTACAACAAATAGTGTGAATACAATAATTACAAGAGTGAGATTAAAAATACTCTAGTGCTAAAAGGCAACTAAACATGGGATGGGACTAAAATTTTACTAAAAAACTTCCTAGGTTTTAAATTTTACTGGCAACCAAACAGACCCCTACAAAAAAAGGGACTAAAGAAAGGAAAAGGGGATCACTCCTCTCGCATCTCATTTTCCCTCGACAAAAGAGACATAGAAGAGCCTAAAGTCATTCACTTTTTACAAATTTTTTTGTCTTTCTCGGCACTTCAAAAATTTCGAATTGGGGCACCGAATAGAATCACACAGGCCCAACAGCCCACCCATTTCTCTTCCGCTCACGTTGAATCCCTCATCAACATTGGGATTGACAAATCGCACAAATTGGAAAAGTACAAAGCCCTTTTATTTATTTACATTGTTGTTCTTCATTTGCTTATAGTTCTTCAATCATTTTGTTTCTTAAGCTGCAATCATCCATGGTTATAAAGTTAGATTCATAAAATATACATTTTTAATTTTTTTTCTTCTATATAATAGAGTTATAACAAAGGATACCTGTTGTTTACCTTATTCCTTAAAGACTACCTCTAGTTTTTAATTTTTCAAAAAGCCAACCATCCTTTGCTAATATCTGCCATGATTTTCTTGAAAGATACTCTAGTGGGAGTTAACCTGTGCATAGCCAAAAAATACTTCATAATGTCAAATGGCAAAAATACCCTTAATACTTAAATTGCTTTGAAATTCATGGTCTTTAATAAAATGTTAAACCCTAATTAGTTATGAGGTTGTTTCACCTCAGTCACGACTAGGCGCATCGCCCGGAAATCAGCCATTCACTCTATTGTGAAGGGTTTGAGATTAAGAGTGAAGGTCTAAATTCAAAGTAACACACTTAGTCAGAGGTGAAACTCTCCCTTCGTTACAAAATTGAAGCCCCTTCTAAACAAATGGGGAGACAAATTTATTTAATCTAAACCTTACATTTTGAAGCAAATTTAAGACTCCTTCCCACTAAATCCATTTGCGTAAGGAGAAATGAAGCATCAGGGCAGAGGGGATAGTAAGAGAGGAGAAGAAGGATATAGAGTTAGTCGTGGATGTGAAATTTGGATGCACCAAAAAAGTGAAAAAGAAAATAACATAAAAGGATGCATTTTATATTTCCTGACAGTGTTTGGTTGTCATTTCCTATTCTCAAGGCCGTCCTCATCGAAGGTAAATTTTCTAAATGCAATTTTTATATGGCTTGACTATTCTCTGAAATCAGAAGAAAAAGGAAAGTAAAGAAATAGGAATCTACACTCCCTTCGTTCTACTTCTATTATTTCTATTATTATGGGCATCTAAACAAACCTTGGAAGACTAGTATCAAAACCCAAAATCTCCTATAGCACTTCATTTCCTCTATTCCTTATTGCAAAACTCTCCATTTTCTTCGTCTCATCGATTTACCTTTATGTTGATGCCGAAATCTGGTTCACAATCAATGACCTGTAGAGCTTCAATCTGTGATTGATCTGCGCTCACAAAAAAGACATTAGGGGTTCCGAAGTTGTGACTCCGAGAGACCACTCTGACGCTCCAGTCAAAAATCGGCACAATAGGAGAAAACCAAGCAACTGTGGGGTTCCGGAGTTGTGAACCCGAGAAACCACTCCGACGCTCCATTCAGAAATCGGCACAATAGGAGAATACCAAGCAACTGGCGATATGAATCTGAGAATGTTGGTGGGTGATTGTTTGTGAAGAGAAGAAGGTGCGTATTTTTTAGCGTGGGGTTTTTTTTTATAGAGGAGGAGTTCACAACAGTTTGAGAGACTTCCCTTAATAGGAGTCTTTACATATTGGTCGACTTTCCATGGAGATAAGCACCAAGTTTTCTCTTGGGAACTGGTTGTTATTCTAGTTTACTGACCTTGGAGGAGGGTTTCCATGCTTGTCAAGAACTTTCCCTCTAAAATAGTTCCCTCCTTTGAAACGTTGCTAGATTGGAGATGGAGAATCATGCTCGTGCTCTCTTCCTAGGAGGCAAGTTCGGTTTCCTAATTTAACCTTGATGCCACATGTCAGACATCCAAGGGAGGAGTGGATTTTTCCGCTAACACTTTGATTGTGGAGCTTCATGCATGGCTCTTAAGTACATGGAAATGCATGGCTCTTCAGGACTTGGAATTTATGGAGAGCCATCTAGAGATTCATGCATGACCTTTATGATTAAGGATTCATGTATGACTCTTAGAAGACTCACCTATAAATACATGAATCCATTAATGGGCACCTTTAATGGGTGTCCTTTGGGTTGCTACTTGAACTCTATAAATAGAGCCCTCATTCTAGCATCCAGAGACACCAAGAAAGGAAACTACTCTAGAGCCTCTAATGATAATAGAAAGTGTGATTCATTAGAGAGCTTGCATGATCGGATTGTTGAGCGGTGCATTACAACAATCCATTCTCCTGTTGTTTTTAGAGGTGGTTCGGTCGTGTGATCCTTGCACTGGAGTTAGGCCGAATAACACTTTAAGGTGGGCGTTCGAGGACGTACGACAGTATCAGAATCCAGATTGCTTGTCATCCTTCATTCAAGTCAGTAAAATTTTATATTTCTGTGTCGGAATGGGTCTCATGCCTGTGTAATCTGTTTATAGTTGTATCTATCATTGAACTATGTTAGTGGTTCAAAGCTGAGTCCACCATCCAATATAGTTCATGGTTCAAAGAATGAAATATAAATAGATTTATTTTGGTGCACTTTAATATAAATCGTTTGAGACCATTCCTGTGTTAGTGCACTTTACCTGTTGAAGTAAAGGATGGTTGTAAGCTTTAATGAGCCCAAAGCACTTTGTGTGTGGGATGCATGGCAGGTGCATGCCCTGAGGGACTCACCTATGTACGAGTAGAGGAATATTACCCCTTATGTAGTTGTAGACACCCCATTTTGACCGTGCTCTAAACCTTCCATGTTTGTTCAAAACCCCATCAAATGAAAGAATTAGGATTCCAAACTTCTCCCTAAGCTAGGTTAGGGTCTCACCAAGGTCCCTGTAAAATTTCGTTGAAATCCGAGTGCATTTGCCTAGCGAACGAACCAAAGAAGTGTCCGTAGTGTAAACCAGAAATGGGGGTGCATGTATCTTCAAAGGGGGGTGAATTTATCCTGGAAGGCTCGCGGCCTGGGGCAGAAAAGACATGACCAGTTGTGCACCCATAAAAAAATCGCGCTTTCCGCGCGCCTTATCAAATGGAGTGCCGATATCAATTTTCAAAAACTTCTATATATACCAAACTTAAGCCTCATTTGTAAAAAAATTTAGGATTTCCTAAACCTAAGCACACACACACAAAGAGAGAGAGAGAGAGAGAGAGAGAGAGAGAGAGAGAGAGAGAGAGAGATTTTTCCTAATTTCCTAATCTTCTTCTCCAGCTAAAGTCTTGCTGGATTCCGGCCGGAATCCGGCCAGTCCTCGTTGACAGCAGGTTCATCTCCTTCCTCCTCTGCTAGATTTGTACTCTTTAGATTTTTCTTTCTCTTTCAAAACCTACTTTTTGCTTTCTTATCACTTCATCTTCTCCGGCGGAAATTCCACCGGAATCCGGTGATTTTGCACAAGATCCATTAGATCCGGTCTCAATTTCTACTTTTCTAGCAACATTTCTTCTCCACAGCCATTAGATCCATTCATCTCATCTATTACTAGCCCTTTTCTCATTAAGATTTTGCTTAATTTTCTGAACCGGTCACAAACCTGCCAATCTCGTCGGAGCTCCGACATCTTCAGCATCATCTTCTTCCTTGCCATCACAAGATCCGAAGATCCACTGATTTTTAACTCATGGCGAACAAGGGCTCAGGTAATCCTTTGTACTGTCTTTGTCTTATTTCTATTGATTCCTGGTTTTAGACATGATCTGTGCTATATTTGATCGTTGTAGTGGTCTTTGTAATAATGGTTGCTATAGTAAAATAACCTAATGATTTTTCTTTGTTATTCAATGACCGATGTCTGAGCTAAGATTTACTACAAAGAAACAGAAATGTGGTTGAGGTTTGTAATGTGCAGATTTGTGAAACATTTTTTTCCCTTGTTTAATCTTTGTAAAAGGTCTAACTGAACAGACAAGACCATTTTAGAGTATCATAGTGTCAAGTATTAATGCCATCAGGTTATGAAATTTACACCCATATAATTTAGTGCTTGTACAGCTCAATGCTTGTACAGTTTAGTGTCTATACGGTTAGGTGTTTGTAAAGTTTAATTCTTGTATGGTTCAACAATTATATAGTTTATTACTTATATGTGTCAAGTGCTTGAAGTAGCAAATTTTGTTAATTGTGTGCAAGTCTGCAATTGGGACAAGATTGAGCATTGGAAATTAGAATGCTAGTGTTTCTTTGTGAGAGGGAAACATAGAGTGGTTATTGGTTTGATTTGGAAAATCCTGTAAATCCTTCAACTCCACCTATTAATTTGGGAGTCTTGATGATATTCATGGTATTGTAGAACTGCTATCTGCTAAGGCTCCCATAAGATAACTCACATTTTAGTCACCTTGAACCATAACCTTCATTCTTTTAGCCAGATATGCTGATGGTAATGTCAGCCTTTGGGGAAATAGTATTAGTATCATTATGTACAGGGGTCTTAACGATGGCATCATATGTCAATAACAGTATAAAATTTTGGTAGAAGCATTTGTCAAAATTCATTATATCAGTTTCATCAGTTCTATCACTTTATTAAAAAAAAACACACATTACATAGCCATTAGTACGTGAGATTCATCTTCCATACTAGTATCTTTTAGATATCTCAATTTTATTTCGAGTGGCATATTATTACATTGGTGATCCTCTTCTATGTGTATAAATATATGTCCTGAATTATTTTGCTTTAGTCACTTGAGGAATCCATGCTCATACCCCATTTTTTTTTATTTATGACTTTGTGAAAGCAAATGAGAAGGTTTGACATGATTGTTTGAGAAGGTGATATTTTAAAACAACAAATTGCATAATGCATCTTATTGAATTAGGCATCTTGTGATGTTGCTGTCCTTAAGGGTTTTAGGTTGTCTAATGTACATTTTTTTTACTCCTATATATGCATGTGATATACTTTTACCCTACCTATTAGTCGTTATTTGTGTATTTGAAATTCATCCCATCACATGTCAATTGTATGGTTCATTCTCTTTGTGTAGGTAGGTGATGATTCTTTATAATTTTCATTGTGTCCTCATATAACTTTAGGCTTATCAAGTGACTGGGCGTTAAAGGCCTCGCCCAAGCCCATCCTTAGGGGACTTGCACAGTCTGAATAGCTCTCCCATCTTTTTTTTTAAAAGAGTTGCCTAATCTTTTAAATGTGTATTCCCTAGACATTAGATCTCCTCTGTCATTGCAAGGGCAATGAAAGAGTTATCTAGAGCCCTTTTAGAAGACAAGCTATGTCTCGGTAGAAAAGTCATCCATCTTTTGGAGACATTCTTTGTCTCATTAGAAAATCACCCTCATAGGAGACTATTCAAGTCTCACAAGTTGCACCCTTTTCTAGTTGAAGATCAACTTGGTCTGGTAGTTGCCCATACTTTTATTATTATTATTATTATTGCTGGGGCAATGATAAGGTTACTTGGAGCCTACCTCTATGTTTAGGAGACTTGTCCAGTATCACTAGCACCCTTCTTTATCTCCTCTTCTTTTAGGAGACTAGCCTAGTCTTATCAGCACTCCCCTCTTAGGGTTGTGCACTAGGAGTCAGTCCTTTCGTATATGAGTCAGTCTTTAGCTATAAGAGTCTGTCCTTAGCTAGAGAGTTAGTCATTCTTTCAAGAGTCTGTCCAACCTCTCATCAAGTCATGTGATTTTGATCCACTCTTGCAAGGTATAGGATGATATCCAACCCTTGTAGAGATGTGATTTCATCCAGCCCTCCCTGCAAAGTATAGGATTCTGTCCAACCTTTGCGGGATATTAGAAGTCTGTCTTTCCCTTGTGATGATAGGAATCTGTCATCTTGTGTCAAAAACAGTAAAAACACGTGAAAAATATCTAAAAAACCAAAAATCTCAAAAGTCTTGAGTCATTATAAGTGTAGTTAGGAAAATTTGTTCCGAACTACGATGGCTTGATCTCTTTCCACAGGGTACGTAGTGCAGCTTGGGATCCATATCCCAAGTCCAGCCAAACCTTTCAAAATAAGCATTTCAAACCTTCCTAAAATACAAAAATTCTTGAAAATCTTTTAAAAAAGATCTTCTCCTAGAGTTAGGAGTCTGTCCTAGATATTTGGGGTGTCTTAGAGTTAGGAGTCTATCCTGATTGTGTTGATATGGTGTGTTTTGTCGTGTGAGTGTCTCTAGAGTTAGGAGGCCTCGAGTCATGGTCGGTTAGACATTTAGTCGAACCGATGGCTAGAGTAGGAAGCATTTAGTCAGCCCATGGTGTTCCTTAGGATACACAGCCTAGTTACACATAGGATGTAGGGTCCACCTGTATTAGCTTAAAGCTAACCAACTTGCATTAGTTAGGGCATATAGAGAGTCCTAAAAATTACAATTCACTTGAACTTAAGCAATCATACAAAAAAACTTTAAAAACCAGTCGAGTCTAAGATAGTGGTTCTAGATGGTTAGGCATCGTAGTTTAGAATAGGCCATCGAACTACGTTGATTCTGATTCTTCCCGAGGCCGGGATACGTAGAGCAGCCGGGATGGATGGCCATCCTGGTCCGAGTCAAGTATTGCATTAGAGTTTTAGGGTTCATCGTGTCGAGTTGTATGTGGAGTCAAGTTGTGATATATGTTTTGTTGTATTTTCTTACATTCATGTACAGATCTTATACCTTTAGTTGTAGCATGCACGTGTTTGCACACCAGAATTTAGACACCAATTGGGTATGATACTCAAAACCTAGCTATTCTTAGGTGATACTTATTTCATTTCTTTTATGTATGCTCATTAATCATCTCCGAGACATGCATGATTAGGTAGACGTCTTCTTGGAGATATATGTTCCATTTCATATGACTTTCGCCCAAAACTCTTCAAAATCAATAAGAAAATGGCATAAGAGACCAGGTGTTTGCACTTGGGCGAATGAGGTGCTCTTCGGACTTTCCAAATTCGTAATCAGGCACGAACCTTCTTTTATATCTCTGGTTATCCATTGCAACAGAGCATTAATATGAGATCCAGGGCTCATTTCTTTGGATGGCTTCTCTTCTTTGTTTTAGGTACGTCTCGAATCTGGGCTGGTCCCCGAATCGAGAGGTATCTCATCTTACATCGTCACTCATGTTGTGAGAAACACTTCTTTCAAGAGTTCCTTGGTAGAGCTCTCCATTCACGTGGATGATCTAGAGACTGCCGGGGGCTCGTCCCCCGCCTCTCTCGGATCGGGGTCCACAGTAGTCTAAGTAGCAAGACTGCTAGAGCCCATACAGAAAAATGTTTGAGTTGAGGTTGGCTTGAGTGCCTTACTGAGTTATGAGTATTGTGTATACTCTGAGTATTATGTATACGCTAAGGAGCTCACCTATGTGCGGGTGGAGATTTACCATCTCCTATGTAGTCTGAGAGATTGCTAAAGCCCACACAGAAATCTATAATAGTAAAAAGGTTGGCTTTTAAGCCTTAATATGGTTCGAAATACTTTGGGTACGGGGTGTTTGACAGGAACACACTAAAGGATACACCTATGTTAGGGTGGAAACTATGTGTTTCCTGTGGAGCTGGCATACTCCTAGAGCCCTCGTAGAACCAGGACGGGCACTATGTGTGCTATTTGTTTCAAGCAAGTTTGGGAGTAGTGTGATAGTTCAAGGCTTGGTCCACTATGCACACGTACTCTGGATCCAGTCATGTTGGATTACTGAAAAGTAGAAATGTGCTAGTTCAAGGCTAAGTCCACCATGTACTTACACTACAATTCAGATAATCTATTTGGAAATTCAAGTCTTCGGACATTTTTATTATGCACAATGCGATTAGTGTTCTCTAATACTTGATTGATAAGTTTGAAACTTGTGGGGGATTGTTGGATTTGGTCCAATAAATGAGTTTCAAATCTTCTATTAAACCTTGAACATGTATCTAATAATGGTGAACATTGTATATAGAGATTCATGCACGATTCTTTGGATTAGGATTCATGTACGGCCCTATATTTATTGAAACATTAAATGTTAGAAGTTTCAATGAATGTGGAGATTCATGCATGGCTCTTAAGGACATGGAAATACACGGCTCTTCAGGACTTGGAATTTATGGAGAGCCATATAGAGATTCATGCATGACCTTTATGATTAAGGATTCATGTATGACTCTTAGAAGACTCACCTATAAATACATGAATCCATTAATGGGCACCTTTAATGGGTGTCCTTTGGGTTGCTACTTGAACTCTATAAATAGAGCCCTCGTTCTAGCATCCAGAGACACCATGAAAGGAAACTACTCTAGAACCTCTAAAGATAATAGAAAGTATGATTCATTAGAGAGCTTGCCTGATTGGATTATTGAACGGTGCATTACAACAATCCATTCTCCTGCTGTTCTGGGAGGTGGTTTGGTCGTGTGATCCTTGCACTGGAGTTGGGCCGAATAACACTTTAAGGTGGGAGTTCGAGGACGTACGGCAGTATTGCAATCCAGATTGCTTGTCATACTTCATTCAAGTCAGTAAAATTTTATATTTCTACATTGCTTTTCTTAGTTAAATCCATTGTTTTCAACTGCTTGCTCCAACATCAATCAGGCAATTCATTTTTTGTAAACGCCTGAGATTAAAAAATACATTTTTCAACTAGACTAATATCAGCCATACACAAAAATTGAGTGGATTAATTTTGGGGATGCACTTAGGGCATGTCTGGCAGCTAGGAATATATTTTTCATTATAAATTAGTGTCTCCAAATGGTGAGAGAGGGGTAGCGTGGGTGAAGAAGGAGAGATTTGACAGGGCATGAATGAGTTAGGGTGAGAAGTGACTTAAAGACCAGGAAAAAATATCATATTTTGAGTGGAGTTTTTTGTTTTCTACTTTTTCAGGCTTTTCTTTCCCTCTTTGCACTCGGTTCCTCTCATATCCAAGGTTTTAAATTTTGTCCAAAATCCGAAATTTCGGATTTTGGTCAAGGCCAAAACTGAAACGACCGAAATCCAAAATTGGCAAAACTATCCAAATTTCGGGTGAAATTTCGAAATTTCCTCTATTTTGGCAAAAGTTTAAAAAAATATATTAATTTTTTATTCATTTCCCAAATTTCAGCTGAAATAATCCAATTTTCTGCAATTTCAGCTTCGGCCCAAAAAATCAAAATTTCGAGCGTCTTTACTGAGTTTCGTTCGGTTCAGCTAGGTCCGAAATTACGCCCGAACCTAAATTTAAAACCTTGCTCATATTCCCTATGACCCTATCCATTGGGAAATCTATTTTTCGAGGAAAAAATATTAATGGTAGCCAAACGTGCCCTTACAGAAGTTAAAAATCGACCGATTACCACAGAAGTTTTCAAGTAAGATGCGGGGGCTGTTTTGTCTTCGGATACATCTGAAGATATTTTGGTATTTGTTGAGTCAAAGTCAACTTGGGGCTAGGTGGCCTTTTGCAAGATTTTAGCAAATATGGGTGACCTTCTGAAAATTTAGAAATGAGAGGTAGCTTTTAATAAATATGCCGAACATGATGTTGCCTTTTGTGAAAAGCCCTTCATTTGTCCAATTTTTCAAAAGACAGCTTTTAATAAGCCGAACAGGGGGTTGATTTTAAAATATGAGTTTTTTTGTCTAATTTTTTCAATTTGCGTAATGGGAAAGTTCATGTTGGTACACCTAACTCCATAGAGAAAGAGAGAGAGGCTTTACGCTGAAATTTGGTGAGTCGATTATTCAGTGCCTTATAGAGGGATTTATACTGGGCTTTGGTGTGTCTTGTTCGGTCTTAGATGGGATTTACACTGAGCTTTGGTGTGATGCTTATTCATAGCATCTTAATCTGCTAAACCCACGCAAATAGTCACAGTAAGGGGGTCAATCCTAATGTTGGGTCACACAGAGTCATGCATTCGTGATCGAGACAGCTGATCTTGGATAAGGATCATGAGGCAACCTAATGGCCCTAGTGCCCTACCACGCCAGACATCTCATACAATAAATGCCTTAGAAAAATCAACGGTTTATCTTTTTTCGATGGAGGGTTAAACCAAACCTTGATAGATCATGGGGTCCGCATCCTTCGATCAAACTGGGTTGAATGAAAATGGGGTCAGAATTGTGGGACCCAAAATAAAGTGGTTCTTAGAAAAGAGCCTAACAACCATTGCCTTTTTCGTATTTTTCTAGTTATTTTAGTCCTCTCTTCGATGCACCTAGCAAATATAAGTAAGCTGTTCAAATCAATCACAATAAAAAATTAGCACGTTGTAGGCTGCATTTTTGTAATCATTTTCTGAAATGATTTTAGCACTCCATTGTTTTGATATGTAGCAAAAGTCTCTTATAAAAACATTGGAGTGTTAAAAATCATTTCCCTTTTTTATTTTATCCAGAGAATTGTAGTTAGTTTTGATTTCAAAACCGTGTACCGGGTTTTAGGTAGATTTTTGCAAAGCCAAAGAGTCTCTTCAGTGACTCTAGCTCCTGTGGAATGATTTTACAGTTCGGCTCATTCCACAGTTCGGAATTCCTGCTCATAGTAAACAAAATTTGATTCGGCAATACAATGGGACGGCAAAAATTGGAGTTCAATACGGTTTTAGTTCGAAAAAATATAGTAACAAAAGGAAACACAAAAAAATGCATTTAAAATTTTGTAATTTACAAAATACAGTAGAGGTAAAGTTGGAAAATTGGCCAAAAAAAAAAAAAAACGTGTTTAATATGTTTTAAACGTGCTTAAAACATTTTCCTAGAAAAACACACCGTAAAAGTTTTAAAATGCAAACCATTAAAATGAGTTTTAAACAACATTTTTTAAAACAAAAAAACTCCTTTTTTGCCAACTATGGTCCTGCTTCATTGGAACTATTTGAGAATGGTTACCGAACACACCTTCCATGTCGTCTTACTTTCTTTGAAAAAGGTGGGACCATAGAGTGTCAAATTAAGTGCTCCTCGCGGTAAACTATAAATGTTGGACTCATATAGGAAATTAGTAGAGGATTTAATAGATATATTATTTCCCGGAAATGATATATTTGCTCCCTCTTTCTTCTCTGGGCCAAGCCCATTTAGTGTATAAAGAGCAGTCATAAACAACGTCTTAAGTTTGAGCCGAAATATGAGATTACTGAAACCTTCAGAAACCGAAATTGCTGAAATTTACCAAATTTCAAAATTTTCAATGAAATTCTGGATAAAATATTAATTTTTTATTCCTTTACAAAATTTCAGCCAAAATTACCTAAATTTTGGCACCAGAGAACGACATTTTTTAGCACTTCTACTGAATTTCGGCTGAAATTTCGGGATTACGGCTAAAATTTCGGTTTCGGTGAGGAATGATTATCCCCGAAACTGAAATTTAAAACCTTGGCCATAAATATGCTAGTGGATTGGCCAGGGGATGAAAAGATGGTGAATATATCACTGCCCCTAGCGAAGAACACGAGCAGCTGTCCCAATATATATTCCTTGAGTTTATAAATATCTAACAAGAAATTAGACAGGTCAATCATTTTTAACAGAATTGTTTGTCATTTTCCGTGGCTTGACCTAATCTCTTCTTTTTTTTATTCATCGTTTGTATACATGGATTTTTTAATTCTTTATTGTAAAATTCTGGACTTAACAATCTTGAAAATTTACAATCCAGGTTTTAGTTTATGATATTCAGGTTTTAACTTATAAACCTAGGTTCAAAATCCATGGATTTTACAATCCTGGATTAAAATATCCATCCATCCAAACGGCCTATTCCCTATTCGTACCTGAAAATCGGTATGAAAGGCATCAAAGCAAAGAGAGAATGGCGTATGTTGCTGGTTTTCTTCGTGCTGGTTACTTTCTATTCATTCATTGTATAGTGATGACTTCAAGTAGGGATTTTACCAGCGTAGAACTCCACCCACATCCATTCCAACTTTTCGATGTGGGATTCTTGCTTGCGTGGAACCCCCAACAATCCCCCCTCCATGCTGAAGCAACGTGGACAATCACCCCTCCACGCAGCGGCAACGTTGGGATCACGAGAGACTACATCTGGGTTTCCGTGATCTTCCCGGAGGGACATTTCTACCCTCTGAGGCAAACCGGGGTTACCACGACCGAAGCTCTGATACCATTTGTAGGGATTTTACTCTGGTAGAACTCACCAAGGCCAGAGCTAGGAATTTACACTTGGGGTGACTAATTTACACTTTGCCTGCATTGGTCATTGGAGGTCGTGCCCCCCCCCCCCCCCCCCTCCGGGGGGGGGCACTATGTGTGCCTCCACCTTAGGAACTCACCCTTAAAAGCTAGCCATTAAAGGGAGGGTGTCAATTCCAATATAAGCCACCCACATCCATTCTAACTTTCGATGTGGGGTTCTTTCCTTTCCATGGAACCCCCACACTTCACACGTTTGATAAATTTCTTTAGATAATAAGATGAATGGGAGAATATAAAGGAAGAATAATCCAACTTAAGGAGAGATTTTCAACCATGCTTCAATCATTGAGTAGCATTCCTATATGGACATACACATAACCGTGTCAATGCATGGTGGTGGATGGGTTGGCAGTTGGCTGATGAGTTGTGTGACAGCCATGTATATTAGAAATCTTCATTCATGATTCAACCATTGGATGTCATTTTACATCCGGGTATAGTTATGTCGATATAAGATGCTGCATGAACTTTGTGTGAATGAGTTCACTGGAACAACACATGCTTGTGGGACTCTCGTGATGGAGCCTCAACACTTGACACAGTTTTGGGTTCATCGGAACAAAACTTGGCTCCTCAACGGTTGAAGAGGAGACTCCTGCTCAATTCAACGTGGCAGAGGACTATTCAAATAGAAATAACTTTCATGAGGACAATCGTACCCCTAAACCCTTTTCATGCTGCCATCGCATTACACGGAAAAAATCTTAACTATTTTTTAGGACAATCGCACCCCTGCCCTATTTTATTTAACCCGTTGTCAAATGTTAAGGACAATTTCCAAAAAGCTCTTGTAAACCGGTTAAAAACGAAAAGACATGTGAGTTCACCTCAATATTAAAACATTGTTGTGCAAATATCAGTAGGCTAGAAATGAATGGTTTGGATCACCCCAACAATGTGAACCCCACTTTTTTTTAACCCGAGATAGTAGATCAGCTTATCTACTTGACTGAGTAGGATCACTTTTCCGTACAAATAATTAGATTTAGTTTCAAAAACCTTGCTGCTAACATAAGATGATATTTTTTTACAAAGATAGATGCATGAATCATATTAATTGCGCATCCAAAGCTTAAGCTTAATTAGCACATCTCCAAAGGAAAATGATATCAAGACATGCTTGTTTCATATTCATCCTAAACGTACACCTAGGCCTTGTTTGGATGCCACAAAATTTTGAAATGGAAAATGAGTTTTCTAGGGCTAACTCATTTTTCTTGCTGAATTCTTTCAAAAATTTTAAAGACAAAATTGCCTCCTTTCTAAGAAAATTGAAATCCAACTTTTTCCTGGAATTTTTTTATGTCACAAAAAATTTACATAATTTTGTTTACCTACATCCAACCGGCTCCATCCTTTATGCTCTGTTTGGTTGCAGATTTCTGAGGAGAATAAGGGGGAATGATCTTCTCTTAATCTACCCAAGGTTGTTTGGTTGTATTTTTAGCCATTTCTACTTCTTTGACCACGGGGGTTGTCGAGAGCCGGTCGGTGACGTGGTACCCTCTAGATCTTCTCGCCAAATTTAACAAAATTCAAGAAATTTGAGGAGAAAATCTTGAGAAGATCAAATATTTCAGAGTTGAGAAGACGTCTGGGAGATCTGAGGGAGATCCACAGGTCTTTTCTCCTTCGTCAAATCCCGTCTTCATTTTTTACCCTTGTTTTATGGCAAGAAGCCCAGAACTTGTGGAATCAGCGAGCTCCTCATCCGTTCCCTCCCCAAACCCAAAAATCGCCAGGAAGAGGAAGCGAGTTGAGGTAAACTTTCACCCTTCTTCGTATCTATTTTTATTTTTAATTGATGTGGGTTCTGCTGTGGCATTGTGATGGGAAGTAGAGTTCTGGTGTTGAAGAAATTTGCTTTATTGTGATGGGTTTTCATTTCTGGTGTTGCAAAAATTAGTATTTCTGCTGTGATTTTCTGATGGGAAGTAGAAATGTGTTTTCTTTTGATTTGATGTGGGTTTCTGTTGTGGTATTGTGGTGTGATTTTTTTCTCCATCACATTTCATACTAGCTATGGCTTTGTGATTTTTGTGATTTTTTTTCCTTTGTGAACATTTGATACCTTTCATTCTAGGGCTTTGTGATTTTTGTGAATTTTTCAACTAGTAGGGCTTTGTGATTTTTTTTATTATTCGATCTGGGTTTGTGGTGTGTGGGTTTGGTTTTTTTTATTCCATTTGAGAGTAGAGGGTTTTCTGTCTCAGTCCCCAGATGTTCTACAAATGGGATTGCAGGAAGGTTTTTTCAGAAGAACTTTTACTAGGATGGTCTCCACATTTGTGTAGGACTTAATTTTTTTTTATTTGATCTTGGATTTATGATGTTCTTTACAAAAAAACAGGGTTTCTGGATGGTTTTTTCAGGAGGGTTTTTATTGATCTACGAAATGGATTTCTAATGTGGGCTTTTTTGTACTCCAGAAAAAAAGTTTTTCATAATAAATTACTGAGTGTTGGTTCTTCAAAAATAATTTCAGTATTTTGAAAGTAGGAGCTTGTAGGGCAAAATAGATGATTGTGTGTGATTACGGGATGGGTTTTGTATTTTAGCACATCAAAACATCGACCGAAAATGTTGGGACTATTTTTCAACTACGTTGACATGTAAATATAAGTTAATTTTTTTTACTCTGTTCTTTACTTGAAATTTGTGAATATATGTTTACTGATAAACAACATAATCTTTGTAAGTAGGCTCAATGATGGAAGGACAACTAGAAACCTCGAACGTATTTTGTGTTGTGAGGGTATTAGAAGTGTTTTTTATTCGGAATTAGTCAGTAGAATTTGCTAGTTAATTAGATGGAGTAAATTTATTGGAGATCTCTGTTTGTCAAATGTTTATTGGTCGAGGGCGATTGTTCTATTCTTAACGGTAAGTCCTACCTGTCGTTAGGCTTGAACCCGTACAAACAGAAGTCGTGATGGACAACCATGATGATGACATATATGATGATGACTATATTGATGGAACTGATGCTAGTGAGAATGAAGATGATGATGACATGATTACAGAAGTGGCAGCCTTGGCTGTAGTTGGAACAACTTTATTTTTTACCACGGAGATGGAGGAACAAGGGCTTTTCATAGAAAGGGCGCTTTATGAGAACAATTACCGAACTTATCGAACATTTGTCAACTTTGTGGTGAACAGTGATGTGCATTGCCATAATCTCCTTCGGATGAACCCCGAATGCTTTAGAAGGTTTGTTGATATTTTTAAAAATAACGGACTACTTAGTGATACAATCCATTGCACTGTTGAGGAGCAGATGGCGATCTTCCTGCACACAATTTCCCACAATCAGCGGAATCGTTGCATGACAGTATACTGTAAACGATCAGGGGAGACCATTTCTAGGTACTTCAATAAGGTTCTTCGTGCCATACTGAGAATGGTCGACCTCTTTATAAAACCCCCCTCAACAGACACACCGAGGCAAATTCGGGAGAATGCTAGATGGTACCCATACTTTAAGGTATCATGCTACCCTCGTTAAGTTTTGGTCATACTTAGCCATTTTTATTGCACTAATACTTTCACTTTTCAATCTTTAGGATTGTATTGGTGCGATAGATGGGACACACATCCCTGCCAAAGTACCGGCTGGAATTAAACTTCGTTTTATAGGTCGTAAGGGATCTCCTACCCAGAATGTACTCGCTGCATCTGATTTTGACTTGAAATTCACCTTTGTCGTAGCTGGATGGGAGGGATCGGCGTCCGACTCTAGAATGTTAGGTGATTCCGTAGCAAATGATAGCGGAATTATTTGCCATCCTGGGACATACTACCTCGCTGATGCCGGATTCCCATTACTGGGTAACTTTATCACTCCGTACCGGAAGACTATGTACCATCTAAGCGAAACTAGAGGACGTGCACCACAAACTGCTAAAGAGCTATTTAACCACATGCATTCATCAGCTCGAAATGTAATTGAGCGTGCGTTTGGTGTCTTGAAGAAGCGTTTCCCCATCCTTACCAACGAACAGATGTACTCTTTCGAGAAGCAAGTGGATATTGTTATAGCATGTTGTTGCATTCATAACTTCATAAGAGGCGTAATGCCGCAAGATGTGTATGTTGCGGAGGTCGATACCGATATAGAAAGAACTGTTACGGCAGCTCATGACATTCAACATGCGCAAGTGGGTGTTGCCTCTAGAAGGACGCCGAGAGAGGCACGTTTGACTAGAAGTGAAGATGGGAGAGAAGGAAAAAGAATTCGAACACAGATTGCTGTCGATATGTGGAATGACTATGGGTCATAATGTTGACATGTGTCACTTTGTTGGACAATTTCTATGCTTATTTAGGATTTGTCAGTAGGCTCTGTTTGTTGGACATGTCCCACTTTGTTGGACACTTTCTCATGTTATTTTCTGTGGCACTTATTGTTGTTGTAACTGATATGCATATGTTTCGTAAGGTCTATTGGTTGTTGATTCTCAATTACAGTTAGTTTTTCAGAACATCTGAAAGAGTAAACTATGCCTATGCAGTTACCCTCGTTAAGAATTGGGTACTTTCCATATTACTGTGTACCATACTTATACCATATTGTTGACATTTCTTTGTTGGGTAGCTATGCATTACGTTAAATTGTAATACGAAACAGGGAATGGAAGAATCAAGCACGAAACAGGGAATGGAAGAATCATATGAAATGGGAATGAATATCTCCGAGAAGACGTCTATCTAATCATGCATGTCTCGGAGATGAATAATAAACACACATAAAAGAAATGAAAGAAGTGTCGCCTAATAATAGCTAGGTTATGAGTGTCATACCTAATTGGTGTCTGAGTTCTGGTGTGCAAACACATGCATGCTACAGCTAAAGGTATAGGATCTGTACATGAAAGTAAGAAAACACAGCAAAACATACAACATAAATCAATTCTAAACATAACTAGATAAAATGAATCCTAAAACTCTAATGCAATGACTCGGACCAAGATGGCCGTCCATCCCAGCTGCTCTACGTATCCCGGCCTCGGGAAGAATCAGAGTCAACGTAGTTCGATGACCTATTCTAAACTACGATGCCTAACCATCTAGAACCGCTATCCTAGACTCGATCCACTAGACTCGACTGATTTTTAAAGCTTTTTGCACAATTGCTTACGTTCAAGTGAATTGTAATTTTTAGGACTCTCTATATGCCCTAACTAATGCAAGTTGATTAGCCTTAAGCTAATGCAGGTAGGCCCTACATCCTATGTGTAACTAGGCTGTGCATCTTAAAGAAAACTATGGGCTGACTATATGCTTCCTAGTCTAGCCATCGGTTCGACTAAATGTCTAACCGATCAACTTGAGGCCTTCTAACTCTAGGGACACCCACACGACTGGACACACCATATCAACAAATCAGGACAGACTCCTAACTCTAAAATACCCCAAACAACTAAGACAGACTCCTAACTCTAGGAGAAAGATCTTTTTGAAAAGGTTTTGAATATTTTTTGTATTTTTTTGAAAGTTTAAAATGTTTATTTTTTACAGGTTTGGCTGGACCTGGGATGTGGATCCCAAGCTGCACTACGTACCCTATGGAAAGGGATCAAGCCAACGTAGTTCGGAAAAGATTTTCCTAACTACTTTGAAGGACTCAAGATTTTTAAGAATTTTGATTTTTGAAATATTTTTGTTATTTTTGAGTGTTTTTGAATCAAGGGGATAAAATCCTATCATCATAAGGGTATGACTGAGTCCTGATATCCCGCAAAGGTTGAACAACATCCTATGCTTTGCGAGAGGGGGGGAGAATGAACAAAATAACAACTCTGCAAGGGTTGGACAGCATCCTATACCTTGCAGGAGTGGATAAAAACACATGATATGATTAAAGGTTGAAAAGAATCCTAACCCCTATGATGATAGGACAAACTCCTGAAACAAGGATTGACTCCTATGCTAAAGATTGACTCCTATGCTAATGACTCTGAGAAGGGCTCTAATGAGACATGACATGTCTCCTAAAACAAAAGGATAAGTAAGGCCAATGAGACAAAGCCTGTCTCCAAAAGGTATAACTCTTTTCTACATGAGACATAGCTTGTCTCTAAAGGATGACTTCTCTACATGAGACATAGCCTGTCTCCCTAAAGGGTTTGATTTTTCTGTTGAGACACAGCTTATCTCTCTAAAAGGTTTGATTTTTTATGAGACACAGCTTGTCTCCTAAAAGATGTTTGATTTTTCTGAGACACTGGTTATCTTCTAAAAGAGAGCTCTAGATGACTCTTTCATTGCCCTTGCAATGAGAGGAGAAATTCTAAGGGTTTCCAAAAGACCGGGCAAGTCTTAAAATAAATGAGGGGAGTGCTACTTGGACTAAGCGAGTCCCCTATGGATGGGCTTGGGCTAGCGCCTTCATCGCCCTCAACCTAAGAGAATACCCTCTTAGGTGAGGAATGGAACCTAAATACTTAAACTTGAACCATAAAAGCAAAGAGGGAAGAAAAAAGTTACAAACAGAATTCTCTTGAACTTAGAATTTGTATCTAAGGATAAACACTCTTTTGTGTAATTACTAAAACATAAACGAATTTCCCCGAAGCATTATAACCATGACCTCCCTAAACCAGCTAAAATACACATTTTCATGCTCAGATGGATTTTCTAAAGCAAAAATATACAACATACAGAATATATTATGAGCTTTCAAAAGAGAATTAATTCATCATCCTAATATCTAATGAATATAAAAAAAGAATCACATATTATCAGTTATTACTCTCAAATCATATATTAAAGCATAGTAGACACACCTGTTGTATAGACCCTACCCTAAATTCATTCAGTTGAAAAGGAATAATCCCTAAGTAATCATTAACCAGCCAAGGAAAATAAACAGATTTTATGGAACAGGCAAGTATTAAATACCAAAACCAAACCTTCTTGTGCATCCACTTCTTCATATTTCACTATAGCAAAAATCTAAAAGCTAGTAATGTGTTCTACACAAAAATGACATTTCACAAATAAAACACCCACAGCATAATAGAAACATTATCACTACTTGTTATTGTAAACTCCAAACTCGATTTCGTTGAAATATGACAGGGCATAAGAAACAAGTTTTATTTTTAAACAAATGAGAGAGCTGCTAATATTAAGAAAGCGAGGGCTACTAATATTTCTCCTACTCAAAATAAAGGAAGTAAAAAAATCTTTACAGGCAGATCAAAGAGAATACAAGTCATGTCTATGTAAATACCAAACATGAATATTTAGAGAATTTGAAAGAAAATTCCTCTTTAAATCATCACAATCAATATACAGGAGCCTTTTGAACTGTATAAAAAAAAACATCCACGATCCAGATCCATACACGATTTCACAAAGAATTCAAATCTTCACAATATTCTTGTGGTCTTAGGATCAATTTCAAAGGTAATGTCACCGGATCAAATTTAAAAACTGCCTAAGTAGTTCAAAATATGCTTTGAGCTGCAATTTCTGGGCGCTAATAAGTACTAATGCTTTTTAATATTCTATTCTGCGCTTTCTTGCAAGGAAAAGATTGGACAGATGTGCAGAAAATTGAATTCAAATAATCAGACTGGAACCAGAACTTTCCAGAACTAGATTTGGATTATAGAGGATAGAAACTATGCAGCTAGAACAATGAGCATAAACACACCAGCAGATTGAATGTTTCGACAAGGGAATTCGTTTACAATTCTGTTGTAATCTATTGAAAAGAACAGATAATAATTTAATCTGCTTACCAGGCTTTAATGGAAGTATTTCGAATACATACTTCACAAGAGAAACAAAGCTTCAACTAGCATAAAACCTGCCCACACAGTCATGGCAAAAATCTCTGCTCATCCACGAACACTTCACTCAAAGACAAAAACCAGTGGTGGCTGTAACGGTGACAATGAGGCGGAGTCAAGATAATTTCCACCGGATTCCGGCAAAGATCTACCTGAGAAGAAGATCTCAATGTGAGATCTGAAAAGTTAGGGTTTCGGAAAATGCTATTCTCTTTCTCCCTTTCTCTCTGCAAAAAAAAAACTCTGATCTATCTCTCTCCTCTCTTCCAGATCTCAGATCTGAATTTACTCTGTCTTTTCTAATCAATTTCTCAGATCTGTGCTCGCCGGAGCTCGACCGGAGCTTGATCGGAGGATGATCGGAAAAGGTATAGCACCAAGATCCCCTTTCTCTCTCTTGAAAAATGCAGAGCTTCTTTCTCCTCTTTTCTCACGGATTTTTCTTTTTTTTGATCTCTTACTATGTGCGTAGATCGGTCGGAGCTCTGTCGGTTTCACCGGAGAAGACGATCGGAGCTAGGGTTTGGATCGGAAATTTAAAGAGAAAATTTCTCTCTCTTGCTCTCAGATTGCAGATCTCTCTCGGAGTTTAGATGATTGGCCGGAGCTCAAGCTCACCGGAAGATGTAGATCAGAGAAGAAGAAGAAAGGAGTTAGGGTTTGAGAAAAACAAATTCAAAACAAAAGGAGAAAGAACAAAGTAGAGGAGATAAATTCCTGCCAAAAGTTAACCGGAATCCGGCGGGAATATGATCAGAGAAGAAGGAATTTGATCGGAAAAATAAGAGTTTGGGTTAGTGATTTGGGGGTTTTCTCCTCTGCGATTTTTGATTTTTTTAGAAAAAATCAATCCTCCTGTTTGTAACAAAAATGGGCCTATATAAGGAGATGCCAAATTCGCACCCCCTTTTTACCTTGGACAGCCCCATTTAGGATAATCCACCCCCTTTTTAGTGATTTACACTACGGACACTCTCCCATTTCGTTTGCTAGGCAAACGCGCTCGGAATTCGACGAAATTTTGCAGGGAGCTTGGTAGGATCCTACCCTAGCTTAGGGTGAATTTTGGGACCCTAATTCATTCATTTGATGGGGTTTTGGCACCAAATTGGAAGGCTTAGGGTACGGTCAAAATGGGGTGTCTACAGGGTGCTTTAGTCAACCCTAATTTGAGATTCTTCTCAGGCGATTTTGTTCGGAAAAACATGAAAATATAAGCCCAAAATCTCATCTTCCTTTCTCTCTTCAAAAAAACCAGTAACTCCATTAAACAATGACTCGAAGCCAAAGAGTTATAGGAAGCCAAAACAGTAACTCGAAGCCAAAATGCAGTTAGTCGATGCCAAAATGTAGTTACTAGAATTCAAAATTTGCTGTTTTTTCTTCTTCTACTAACTGAGTTTTGGGCTTCAAATAACTGTCTTTGGCTTCGATTAACTGATTATTGGCTTTGAGTAACTGGTTTTTTTGCTTCAATAGTTGATTTATGCATTCGATAACTGTTTTTTAGGTTCGAGTAACTGCATTTTGGGCTTCGAATAACTGTTTTTGGCTTCGATTAACTGATTATTGGTTTCAAGTCACTGGTTTTGGCTTCGATTAAACTGATTATTGGCTTCGAGCAACTGGTTTTTTGGCTTAAGAAGTTGATTTTTGGCTTTGAGTAACTGGTTTTTTAGGTTCACTGTTTTATAGCTTTTTGTTTTGAGTAACTGATTTTTTGGGTTCACTGTTTTATAGCTTTTGGCTTTGAGAAACTGTTTCCACTAACTATTTTTGGGCTTCGACTAACTCTGCAAACCTTGCTACAGGTTTGATAGGAGCTGAAAATGGTCGACTCAATAGCTTCGTTTATATTACACTATGACTGGGAGTGGATGACATGTTTGTCGGAGCTAATCAAACACATAATGACAATATGAATGGTGATCCGATAATGGTGGGGGCAATTTTTCCTAATACGAAACAATTCAAGAAGATTGTCCTTGATAGTGATGGTAAACTACTACCATGCTTTGTACATGAAACCATTACAGTCCATTGCTGTGAAGTGTAAATGATTATATAGCACGTACTCTTAGGGGCAAAGCTCCATTATATTTTCGGTTGCTGCCATTGAAGGAATTGGCATGCTTATATACATGAAACCAGTCCATTGAAGTGTAAATGTTAATGTGTCACTGAAGGCCCATGCACTCAGATAGAAAGTGACATAATTTGCAAGATTTGAAATGGTATTGTTCAGGCTGCTCAGAACTTGTAGTTTAGTGTCTGGACTCTTGCTGGGTTACTTTCTAGTTGGAATCTCATTCAAAATGAAGGTTCTTTATTTCCCATATTGCTTATTGGATGCAGATTTTCAGCACACTTCCATGTAAAATCAATTTATCAGAGTGATGAGGAAGGGCGAGTTTAGATGTTTTCTGGCTTGTAATTCCACCCACCCTCCGCCCTCCACATTTAAAAATTTCATGTTAGCCAAGAAAAAAAAAGCCCCAGTAATAACCAGAGTTAACTTAATTTTTTTGCATTGTAAGAAAGCCCCAGCAAGAACGAACAAGTGACCAACATTGCTCTGATTCTAAGGATTTTTTTTTAAAATTGTGTTAGCCCAAGGGTTCCACCCAAAGGCTTACCATACTTTTACCTGTGTTTTGATGATTAACAAATGTAAATTGATTAGGTGTTAAGGACTAATGAGTTGCCTTGAGTGTTGTGCTTAAGCAGGATAAGTTCAGTATGCCATGCAAGCACATCACAATGCTTGACTTGGAGATCAACATGACAATCAGTTGAAGGAGCTCAGACTCGATGGGAGCAAGTCCAAAGTATCAAGATACACGTCCCGAAGTTTGAAGACTCAAACCGTAATAACTTTATCTTCTGATGACATGATATTGCGATGAAAGTGTGTTAAAAACCAACTCCAGCTATCGTCATTCTCATTTTTGACGACAACAAATGATATTGGAAATAACCCACCGTCTCCATCTACAGCACATGCAACCAACAAAATGGCATGGTACTTGCCTCGTAGATGTGTCCCATCAAGCAAAACAAGTGGTCTAAGTGAACGAATGAAAGAACCAAACGCCCAAAATAACCGGAGAAATGAATCATCTCTATTCCGAAATAGTTCTCTTTCTCGAAGAATATGAATATTGCTTCCATAATTTGATCTGACCAGCTCATGTGCGTATGCAAGCAAGATACGATATGAGTCCTTTGCATTTCCACACTTAATTTCAAGTATAATTTCCTTCGCCATGTGTGCCTTCCGATAACTGATGACTATGCCCCAATGAAGCTTGATATAGTTAATAATCAGACTCGGCTTGATTTCTTCAGGTCGACCGAACAAGCCTAAGCAAGTTTCAGCAGCCCAGGCCGCTGTGACAAGTGGATTATCGTCACCACTCAATCTAAGTGAACATGTATGATTGGGGATAAACGTCTTAACCCTCTCATGATTCAACTGATTGGTACCGGTAACACGCCAAGGGCAGCTCCTTTCCTTGCATCTAACAACATACTTTGTAGGCGACGTAGTATTTGCAAAATACATAAATCGGTTTCACATTGCATACTCTAGGACAATCTTCTTGAATTCTTTCATATTAGGAAAAATTGCCCCCACAATTATCTGATCACCATTCATATTGCCATTATCTGTTTCATGAGCTCCGACAAACATGTCATCCACTTCCAATGGTTGCCTTGTAAAACTACAAAATAATGGGTCACCCAAATTGATAGGTTGCAGCACCACATCTACACCCAATGTCCTGTCATCATCATCATTATCATCTTCTGTACAATTTTCATCGACCTCATCATTGTTAAGGTTCACATACAAATCATCTTCAAAACCATTATCTATTTCCAACTCTCCCCTACATAGTTGTGAAGAATCATACAAATCATCTTCAAAATCATCTCCAATGTGATTGTTTAAGTCCATATCATATCTTCATAGTTCAGAGTCAAGAAAGTTAGCAAGATGGATGGAATGAATATTTCAGTTTACAAATAAAGAAGTTACAAAACAATCTATTAATAAGTACTGGCAACTGTTCATGGGTTGGGATGATTCGTGTTGCATAATATTCCCATTGATCCCTTCTCTGATATGGCTCACATAAAAGTCATCTTCAGTAGCATTATTTAGGTCCAATTGACACCTGCATAGCTGTGACTCCTCAAGGTTAGTATACTTTAACTGATATTTCAAATTTCAAATGTAGAAGTTGCAAAACAGTCAGCTAAGAAATACAGTATCGTCCATTGTTCATTTGTTGGGCTGAATCATCTTCTCTAATATTAATGTCGACCTCATTCATGACGTGCTTCCCACAAAATGATTCTTCATGATCCTTCCTTAGGTCGACTTCATAAATGGGAGAAAGATTGACATTTCGTTGGTGTCGCAGAACCATTATCTGATGTGGCGTTGAAGTAGAAGGCATGCTTGGGGGAGAAGATGGTGCACTTACACGAACTTCGTTCGGGGGCAATACAGGTGAATTTACATTTAGGGAATTAGAACCTTCATCTCTACAAGACTTACTTATGTATAGACTTAAAGAATTGAACCCTCTACTATTATAAAAAAGCCTAAACATTGATTGGAGGTCATCTTCGTCTACAACATCATATAAAGTGGTCTGAAATTGATCAACAATATATCGGTATTTTATTGCTAACGAAACCTCACTTTCCTCTGTATTGATCTTACGATGAATTAGAGATTGAAATTCCCGTAAATTAATTGGGCGATTCATGGTTAATAACTTCCTCTCCCCACTGACATAGTCATACGAAATATTATCCTTCAAATTCCCATCATAGTGCAATATAAAAGAAGCCATTTACCATTTTTCACACCTATCAAACCTGTAACAAATTTACACTTAGGTTACTTGAAGGCAAATTTAATTACTGGAAGAGAAAATAGTTGTTAATCCATACCAATATAGACTGGTTGAATTCCAAATTTTCTAGCTTAGGGCCAAAATAGTTTAATCAAAGGCAACATATGTCACTCGAATCCAAAATAGTGAGTCGAAGAAAAAATCTATATTACTCGAATCCAAAAAAAGTTAGTCAAAGCCAAAAATACGTGGTTGTAGCCAAAATCAGTTACCCAATGAGCTCTCACTAGGCAAAAGGGTAGTGGAAGCCAAAATGGTACTCGCACGGGTTATTCAAAGCCAAAAAATAGGTTACTTGAAGCTAAAAAAATGTAACTCGAATCCAAAATCGATAACTCAAACTCACAAAGTGATAGTCGAAGCCAAAATAAGAAGTGAAAATTGGTAGATGAGGCAAAGCAAGGTACTCGAAGCAAAATGTAAGTTATTTGAAGGCAAAACTGATAGTCGAAGCAAAAAATAATGTTAGTTGAAGCCAAAAAAAAGTTACTCGAAGCCAAAAATGATAGTCGAAGCCAAAAAATGTTAGTTGAAGACAAACAAAATTTACTCGAAGCCAAAAATTGTTTTTACCTAAGCCAAAAACTAGTCAATGCCAAAAAACAAATTACTCAAACCCAGAAAAAGTTACTTGAAGCCAAAAAAAAGTTAGTCGAAGCCAAAAAGTATTTATCGAAGCTAAAAAAATTTAGTCGAAGCCAAAACGTGTTAGTCAAAGCGAAAAAAGAAGTTAGTCAAAGCCCAAAACGTGATAGTCGAAGCCAATAAATATTTCTCGAAGCTAAAATATATTAGTCAAAGACGAAAAAAGTTCCGAATGTTACTGGAATTCAAAAGTTTTAGTCGCAGCCAAAAACTTGTTAGTCGAAGCCAAAAAACCAGTTATTCGAAGCCTAAAAAAATTTAGTCGAAGCGAAAAACACAATGACGAATGTTACTGGAAACACATTTTTCACTTCGACCAAGTAATTTTTCGTTTCGACCAAGTAAATTTTGGCTTCGAATAACCTGTTTTCACTTCGAGTACCTGTTTTGCGTCGAGAAGGAGAGGGGGAGATCTCGAAACCCTTTTTGAGAAAGATTTGACGAGGCAGAAGGCCGATGTGTCCAATTTTGTGTGTTTCAAGCAAAAAAAACCTTTGAATACCCTATAAAATGAGAGAGAGAGAGAGAGAGAGAGAGAGAGAGAGAAGGAGATGATGTTAGATGAAGTTTTGAAAAAAAAAATAGAAATATATAGAGAGAGGGAGAATGAAATTTCAGGCTTACCTTCTTACGTATTACCGGAGAAAAGAGTAGGTTTCGCCAGAGAAGAAGAAACACTTCAGTAGGTTAAAAACAGGGTTCGAACAAAATGGGTTAAAGTAAAATTGTAAAAAGAAGGGAAGAAGAATAAATGTACTGAGGGGCATTTTGGTCCTAAAATTTTGATTTTTTATAAATCAGCATTTATTCGTTTTTTCTCAACAAGCAACATTTTAATGTCAATAATTCAACTCTCCGACACGTAACAGTAATTTACCCTTCTATAAATGACAAAATTGCATTTTTTAGGGATTTGATAGGCAATTTCACGGAAAGCCATTTTTATTGCTGACTTTTTGCATGAGAGAAAAGCCACACAGGCTAACTTTTCAGCAGATTTTGTCTTTATCATTTGACTCGTAAAAATGCACGGGCGATGCACGTGCTATCCATTTAAATTATCCATTTAAAATTGTACAGACCACATCATAGGTTGATCTAAACCGTCCATGTGATGGAACACAACATCAATAGGTTGTGCCCGTAAAATTATTTCCATAGGTTGATCCTAGCCCTCCAATCTATAGAGGTTTCCATGATTGTTGTTCCTGTTAAGGTGTCCAAAATTCGTCAATATTTTTACAGGTGTCCTGCATTCGTAATATCAACATTTCTGTAATTTGACCCGCACATAGTGAATAAGAAAAAGTAGTTTTTTCATCATCGTTAGAGGTGCAACTTGGGTGTCAACCCGACCCAATTCGGGTTGGGTTGGGTCGGGCTGACCCGATTTGATATGGTACCAATTGTTGACCACCTCAACTCAAGCCAGGTTGTTTTGGATTTTGAGAACCAATAGTGAGTCACCAAGAATCAGTTTTTAACTCACAATCGGTTCTCAAAATCCAAACCAAACAAGGACTAACAATTAACAAAGGGAAATATTATCACACTCCTCACTTTATTCAAGTACGGTATGGCCCGCACCATAGGATTATCCAAACCGTTCATTGTGGACTGTGGAGACTATTTCAATGTTGAAAAAGAAAAACACACATATACAGAACTTCTTCAGATGGAACCCAAATTCGGGTTTCGGGTTGGGTCGGGTTGCCCGACAGCCCAACCCGACCCAATCCGATTTCCAATTGGGGTTGATTTTTCCCAACCCAACCCAACCCGATTTGCGAAAAAGCCTAACCTGACCCAACCCAAATTCGGGTTGAACCCTACCTGCGTGGGAACATCCAAGTAACAACGACGGTTTGAAAATATATATAGTGTTAATGTTCTCACTACCATATTTTATAATGGCACTACTCACCGTATTTTGATGATCGCACTCCTCACTCTATTAAAATGTACGGTATGGCCCGTACCTTGTGTCGGTACTTTTCGTATGTAGATTACGATTTTACCCTGAAATAATTTCTCATAGAGATAGATGTTAGATATCAGCAAAGGGGTTAATGGTAAAAGAGTAATGTTGACGTGTAAATCCAAGACAAAAAAAAAAGAAATTTCTTTTGGATGGGCCACTTCCAACATAGGTTGTGCCCCAAAAATAATTTTCATAGGTTGATCCGAACCCTCCAATCTATAAATGGTTATAGGTTGATCTAAACCGTCCATGTGATGGAACACAACATCAATCGTTTGTGCCCGTAAAACCATTTCCATCGGTTGATCCTAGCCCTCCAATATATATAGGCTGATCCTAGCACTCCAATCGATAGGGGTTTCCATAATTGTTGTTCCTCTTTAGGTGCCCGGAATTCATCAATATTTTGCAAGTGTCCAGCATGAGTAATATAAAGTAGTTCTTTCGTCATTGTCATATGTCTTTACCTCTTCTTGGTAGTTTTTTGTCGTAATTGTCATAGACAGGTACCCTGTGTCGGTACTTTTCGTATGTAGATTACGATTTTACCCTCAAATAATTTCTCATAGAGGCAGATGTTAGATATCAGCAAAAGGGTTAATTGTAAAAGAGTAATGCTGACGTGTGGATAAAAAAGGAGGGACAAAAGCGGAAATAACAGCAAATGACACAAATGCCCTTACATGTGGGATACAATTGGAATTATGGCAGTCAGACACAAGCGGAAATAACAGCAAAGGGTGGAAGAACTTAACCCACAATTCCGCCTTTAAATATAGTAAAAGGTGGGACAAAAGCAGAAATAACGGCAAATGACACAAATGCCCTTACATGTGGGATACAATTGGAATTATGGCAGTGGGACACAAGCGGAAATAACAGCAAAGGGTGGAAGAACTTAACCCACAATTCCAACTTTATGTATAGTAGTTATATTAGATTGAATTGAGGGCTGTTATCTCATACAAAAGTCAGCCGCAAAATGGCTTACCAAATCCATTTTTTCGTATTTTCATAAAGGGAAATGATAAATGCGCCCCTTTTCATTACTCCGGACACCCAAGCCCCTTCAATCCTTCCCATGTGAAAATATCAAAACATAGAGGTGTTGATATCATTTCCCTTTCATTTATAAATAATATTAGAAATTAAATACTTTCCAAATCTACAACCTATTCTCCCCATTTTGGAAAATATTCAAATAACAAAAATAGAATCTCTCTCTCTCTCTCTCCAAAAAAAAAATCCCCCACAACGGAGAAAATCTCTCCCCTTGATTTTGGGACCAATGTCTCTCTCCACTCATTACAAGAGTGGGATTAAAAATACTCTAGTGCTAAAAGGCAACTAAACATGGGATGGGACTAAAATTTTACTAAAAAACTTCCTAGGTTTTAAATTTTACTGGCAACCAAACAGACCCCTACAGAAAAAAGGGACTAAAGAAAGGAAAAGGGGATCACTCCTCTCGCATCTCATTTTCTCTCGACAAAAGAGACATAGAAGAGCCTAAAGTCATTCACTTCTTACAATTTTTTTTGTCTTTCTCGGCACTTCAAAAATTTCAAATTGGGGCACCGAATAGAATCACACAGGCCCACCCAGCCCACCCATTTCTCTTCTGCTCACGTCGAATCCTTCAACAACATTGGGATTGACAAATCGCACAAATTGGAAGAGTACAAAGCCCTTTTATTTATTTACATTGTTGCTCTTCATTTACTTATAGTTCTTCAATCATTTTGTTCATCAAGCTTCAATCATCCATAGTTATAAAGTTAGATTCATAAAATATACATTTTTAATTTGTTTTTCTTCTATATAATAGAGTTATAACAAAGGATACCTGTTGTTTACCTTATTCCTTAAAGACTACCTCTAGTTTTTAATTTTTCAAAAAGCCAACCATCCTTGGCTAATATCTGCCATGATTTTCTTGAAAGATACCCTAGTGGCTGTTAACTGTTAACTTTCTGTGCATAGCCAAAAAATACTTCATAATGTCAAATGGTAAAAATACCCTTAATACTTAAATTGCTTTCAAATTCATAGTCTTTAATAAAATGTTAAACCCTAATTAGTTATGAGGTTGTTTCGCCTCAGTCACGACTAGGTGCATCGCCCGGAAATCAGCCATTCACTCTATTGTGAAGGGTTTGAGATTAAGAGTGAAGGTCTGATTTCAGAGTTACACACTTAGTCAGAGGTGAAACTCTCCCTTCATTACAAAATTGAAGCCCCTTCTAAACAAATGGGGAGACAATTTATTTAATCCAAACCTTACATTTTGAAGCAAATTTAAGACTCCTTCCCACTAAATCCATTTGCGTAAGGAGAAATGAAGCATCAGGGCAGAGGGGATAGAAAGAGAGGAGAAGAAGGATATAGAGTTAGTCGTGGATGTGAAATTTGGATGCACCAAAAAAGTGAAAAAGAAAATAACATAAAAGGATGCATTTTATATTTCCTGACAGTGTTTGGTTGTCATTTCCTATTCTCAAGGCCGTCCTTATCGAATGTAAATTTTCTAAGTACAATTTTCATATGGCTTGACTATTCTCTGAAATCAGAAGAAAAAGGAAAGTAAAGAAATAGGAATCTACACTCCCTTCGTTCTACTTCTATTATTATGGGCATCTAAACAAACCTTAGAAGACTAGTATCAAAACCCAAAATCTCCTCTAACACTTCATTTCCTCTATTCCTTATTGTAGAACTCTCCATTTTCTTCATCTCATCCATTTACCTTTATGTTGATGCCGAAATATGGTTCACAATCAATGGCTTGTAGAGCTTCAATCTGTGATCGATCTGCACTCACGGAAAAGACATTAGGGTTTCCGGAGTTGTGACTCCGGGAGACCACTCTGACGCTCCAGTCAAAAATCGGCACAATAGGAGAAAACCAAGCAACTGGGGGGTTCCGGAGTTGTGACTCCGGGAAACCACTCCGACGCTCCATTTAGAAATCGGCACAATAGGAGAAAACCAAGCAACTAGCGATATGAATCTGAGAATGTTGGTGGGTGATTGTTTGTGAAGAGAAGAAGATGCGTATTTTTTAGCGTACGTTTTTTTTTTATAGAGGAGGAGTTCACAACAGTTTGAGAGACTTCCCTTAATAGGAGTCTTTCCATATTGGTCGACTTTCCATGGAGATAAGCACCAAGTTTTCTCTTGGGAACTGGTTGTTATTCTAGTTTACTGTTGGAGGAGGGTTTCCGTGCTTGTCAAGGACTTTCCCTCTAGAACACTTCCCTCATTTGAAACATTGCTAGATTGGAGATGGAGAATCATGCTCATGCTCTCTTCCTAGGAGGCAAGTTCGGTTTCCTAATTTAACCTTGATGCCACATGTCGGACATCTAAGGGAGGAGTGGATTTTTCCCCTAACACTTTGATTGTGGAGCTTCATGCATGTCTCTCAAGGACATGGAAATGCATGGTTATTCAGGACTTTGAACTTATGGAGAGCCATCTAGAGATTCATGCATGATCTTTATGATTAAGGATTCATGTATGACTCTTAGAAGACTCACCTATAAATACATGAATCCATTAATGGGCACCTTTAATGGGTGTCCTTTGGGTTGCTACTTTAACTCTATAGATAGAGCCCTCATTCTAGCATCCAGAGATACCAAGAAAGGAAACTACTCTAGAGCCTCTAAAGATAATAGAAAGTGTGATTCATTAGAGAGCTTGCGTGATCGGATTGTTGAGCGGTGCATTACAATAAT
The DNA here is from genome assembly GCF_043159265.1 of Tasmannia lanceolata. NCBI lineage: Eukaryota > Viridiplantae > Streptophyta > Magnoliopsida > Canellales > Winteraceae > Tasmannia > Tasmannia lanceolata. The sequence continues at coordinate 24,599,207 of NW_027518684.1, read as the reverse complement.
CCATTCTCCTGCTGTTTTTAGAGGTGGTTCAGTCGTGTGATCCTTGCACTGGAGTTGGGCCGAATAACACTTTAAGGTGGGCGTTCGAGGACGTAAGACAGACAGTATCGCAATCCAAATTGCTTGTCATCCTTCATTCAAGTCAGTAAAATTTTATATTTCTGTGTCGGAATGGGTCTCATGCCTGTGTAATCTGTTTATAATTGTATCTACCATTGAACTATTTTAGTGGTTCAAAGCTGAGTTCACCATCCAATATAGTTCATGGTTCAAAGAATGAAATATAGATAGATTTATTTTGATGCACTTTAATATAAATCGTTTGAGACCATTCCTGTGTTAGTGCACTTTACCTGTTGGAGTAAAGGATGGTTTTAAGCTTTAATGAGCCCAAAGCACTTTGTGTGCGGGATGCATGGCAGGTGCATGCCCTGAGGGACTCACCTATGTACGAGTAGAGGAATATTACCCCTTATGTAGTCTAAGTAACAAGACTGCTAGAGCCCATACAGAAAAAATGTTTGAGTTGAGGTTGGCTTGAGTGCCTTAATGAGTCATGAGTATTGTGTATACTCTGAGTATTATGTATACTCTAAGGAGCTCACCTATGTGCGGGTGGAGATTTACCATCTCGTATGTAGTCTGAGAGATTGCTAAAGCCCACACAGAAATCTGTAATAGTAAAGAGATTGGCTTTTAAGCCTTAATGTGGTCCGAAGTACTTTGCGTACGGGTGTTTGACAGGAACACACTAAAGGCTTGGTCCACTATGCACACGTAATCTGGATCTAGTCATGTGTGATTACTGAAAAGTAGAAATGTGCTAGTTCAAGGCGATATGAATCTGAGAATGTTGGTGGGTGATTGTTTGTGAGGAGAAGAAGATGCGTATTTTTTAGCGTGGGGTTTTTTTTATAGAGGAGGAGTTCACAACAGTTTGAGAGACTTCCCTTAATATGAGTCTTTCCATCTTGGTCGACTTTCCATGGAGATGAGCACCAAGTTTTCTCTTGGGAACTGGTTGTTATTCTAGTTTACTGACCTTGGAGGAGGGTTTCCGTGCTTGTCAAGGACTTTCCCTCTAGAACACTTCCCTCCTTTGAAACGTTGCTAGATTGGAGATGGAGAATCCTGCTAGTGCTCTCTTCTTAGGAGGCAAGTTCGGTTTCCTAATTTAACCTTGATGCCACATGTCAGACATCTAAGGGAGGAGTGGATTTTACCCTTAACACTTTGATTGTGGTTTCAATCAGCCAATTCATTTTTAGTAAACGCCTGAGACTAAAAAATACATTTTTCAACTAGACTAATATCAGCCATACGCAAAAATTGAGTGGATTAATTTTGGGGATGCACTTAGGGCATGTCTGGCAGCCAGGATTATTTTTTTCTTGCTAAATTAGTGTCTCCAAATGGTGAGAGAGGCGTAGGGTGGGTGGAGAAGGAGACATTTGAGAGGGCATGAATGAGTTAGGGTGAGAAGTGACTTAAAGACCAAGAAAAAATATCATATTTTGAGTTGAGTTTTTTGTTTTCTGCTTTTTCAAGCTTTTCTTTCCCTCTTCTCACTCGGTTCCTCTCATATCCAAGGTTTTAAATTTCGTCCAAAATCCAAAATTTTGGATTTCAGTCAGGCCGAAACTGAAACGACCGAAATCCAACATTGGCAAAACTTACCAAATTTCTGTCGATCTCTGCGAAATTTTAAAAAAATATTAATTTTTTATTCATTTCCCAAATTTCAGCCGAAATTATCGAATTTTCTGCAATTTCACCCTCGGCCCAAAAATTCAAAATTTCAAGTGTCTTTGCTGAATTCTGTTCGGTTTCGGCTAGGTCCAAAATTACGCCCGAAACCTAAATTTAAAACCTTGCTCATATCTATCCCTCTTCCAGTGTCTCTCACTATTCCCTATCCATTGGGAAATCTAATTTTCGAGGAAAAAATATTAATGGTAGCCAAACGTGCCCTTACAGAAGTGAAAAATCCACCGTTTATCACAGAAGTTTTCAAATAAGATGCGGGGCCTGTTTTGTCTTCGGATACATTTGTAGATATTTTGGTATTTGCTGACTCAAAAGTCAACTTGGGCGTAGGTGGCCTTTTGCAAGATTTTAGCAAATATGGGTGGCCTTCTGAAAACTTAGAAATGAGAGGTAGCTTTTAATAAATAGGGATAATTACATTTACACCTCCTCTAGTTTCTGACACATCCACTTCAACCCCTATAGTTTAAAAAGTGACAAAGACATCCCCTCTAATTTCGTTTTGTTTAAGGTTTGCCCCTTCAGCTGAAGGTTCGTCCATAGATTGAAGGGTTAGGATGATCCGATGGAGCTGATTTTTTGGGCACACCCTATCTATGTCAGGACCCATCAAATGAACGTTTTGGATCATCCAAATAATGTGAGCCCATACCCGAATCCAAACACTACCAAACGCTTTGGATTCGGGTATGGGCTCACATTATTTGGATGATCCAAAGCGTTCATTTGATGGGTCCTGACATAGATAGGGTGTGCCCAAAAAATCAGCTCCATCGGATCATCCTAACCCTTCAATCTATGGACGAACCTTCAGCTGAGGGGGCAAACCTTAAACAAAACGAAACTAGAGGGGATGTCTTTGTCACTTTTTAAACTATAAGGGTTGAAGTGGATGTGTCAGAAACTAGAGGGGTGTAAATGTAATTACCCTAATAAATAAGCCGAACATGATGTTGCCTTTTGTGAAAAGCCCTTCATTTGTCTAATTTTTCAAAAGACAGCTTTTAATAAGCCGAACAAGGGGTTGATTTTAAAAGATGAGTTTTTTGTTTATTTTTTTCAAATTGCGTAATGGGAAAGTTCATGTTGGTACACCTAACTCCATAGAGAAAGAGAGAGAGGCTTTGCACTGAAATTTGATGAGTCGATTATTCAGTGCCTTATAGAGGGAGAGAGTCTAATAAGGGATTTATACTAGGCTTTGGTGTGTCTTGTTCAGAGTCTTAGATGGGATTTACACTGAACTTTGGTGTGATGCTTATTCATAGCATCTTAACCTGCTAAACCCAAGCAAATAGTCACAGTAAGGGGGTCAATCCTAATGTTTTAAATGGAGGGTACAGTAGGATTGACCCCCTTACTGTGACTATTTGCCTGGGTTTAGCAGGTTAAGATGCTATGAATAAGATCACGCCAAAGTTCAGTGTAAATCCCATCTAAGACTCTGAACAAGACACACCAAAGCCCAGTATAAATCCCTTATTAGACTCTCTCCCTCTATAAGGCACTGAATAATCGACTCACCAAATTTCAGTGCAAAGCCGCTCTCTCTCTCTCTATGGAGTTTGGTGTACCAACATGAACTTTCCCATTACGCAATTTGAAAAAAATAGACAAAAAACTCGTCTTTTAAAATCAACCCCTTGTTCGGCTTATTAAAAGCTGTCTTTTGAAAAATTAGACAAATGAAGGGCTTTTCACAAAAGGCAACATCATGTTCGGCTTATTTATTAAAAGCTACCTCTCATTTCTAAATTTTCAGAAGGCCACCCATATTTGCTAAAATCTTGCAAAAGGCCACCTAGCCCCAAGTTGACTCAAAATACCAAAATATCTTCAGATGTATCCGAAGACAAAACAGCCCCCGCATCTTACTTGAAAACTTCTGTGATAATCGGTGGATTTTTAACGTTCGGCTACCATTAATATTTTTTCCTCGAAAATTAGATTTCCAAATGGATAGGGAATAGTGAGGGACAGTGGAAGAGGGATAGATATGAGCAAGGTTTTAAATTTAGGTTTCGGGCATAATTTCGGACCTAGCTGAAACCGAACTAAATTCAGTAAAGACGCTCGAAATTTTGAATTTTTGGGCCGAGGCTGAAATTGCATAAAATTTGATAATTTCAGCTGAAATTTGGGAAATGAATAAAAAATTAATATATTTTTTTAAAATTTCGCAGAGACACAGGAAATTTCAAAATTTTGACCTAAATTTGGTAAGTTTTGCCAATTTCGGATTTCGGTCGTTTCAGTTTCGGCCTTGACCGAAATCCGAAATTTCGGATTTTGGATGAAATTTAAAACCTTGGATCTGAGAGGAATCGAGTGAGAAGAGGGAAAGAAAAGCCTGGAAAAGCAGAAAACAAAAAACTCCACTCAAAATATGATACTTTTTCCTGGTCTTTAAGTCACTTCTCATCCTAACTCATTCATGCCCTCTCAAATCTCTCCTTCTCCACCCACCCTACCCCTCTCTCACCATTTGTAGACACTAATTTATTATGAAAAAAATATTCCTGGCTGCCAGACATGCCCTATGTGCATCCCCAAAATCAATCCACTCAATTTTTGCGTATGGCTGATATTAGTCTAGTTGAAAAATGTATTTTTTAATCTCAGGCGTTTACTAAAAATGAATTGGCTGATTGAAACCACAATCAAAGTGTTAAGGGAAAAATCCACTCCTCCCTTAGATGTCCGACATGTGGCATCAAGGTTAAATTAGGAAACCGAACTTGCCTCCTAGGAAGAGAGCACGAGCAGGATTCTCCATCGCCAATCTAGCAACGTTTCAAAGGCGGGAAGTGTTCTAGAAGAAAGTCCTTGACAAGCACGAAAACCCTCCTCCAAGGTCAGTAAACTAGAATAACAACCAGTTCCCAAGAGAAAACTTGGTGCTTATCTCCATGGAAAGTCGACCAATATGGAAAGACTCCTATTAAGGGAAGTCTCTCAAACTGTTGTGAACTCCTCTTCTATATAAAAAAAAAACCCCCACACTAAAAAATACGCATCTTCTTCTCCTACAGTAAAAAATTCCATTTTTTAAGGAAAAAGTTTTGAACACGTTTTAAACGCATTTTAAACGTATTTTGAAGCAATACTGTATTAAATTCAATTTTTCCCTTTCCGTTTTTTCTAGGGAAAAATGTAAGCTCAATTTGAATAGTGACCAATTTGACCACAAGAGAAAAGGTTGCAACGAAGTCAAGGTCAAATATTTGAGTGAAACCTTTAGTCAGTAGGACAGCTTTGAGACACTTACAAGTTCCTTTACAACAAAGTTTATGCCTACAAACCAATTTACAGCCTGCTACATTTATGTCATATTGTCATGATACAAAATCCAATGTATGATTATGTTCATTGGCGTCGAGTTCCTTCATCTTGGCCACAAGATATTAGAGTGCAGACTGGGTTTAGTTAGGGGGGAATAGGATTATGTGATTATAGTGAAGAGCTATTTCAGGTTAGGCTTGGCCAACGCAGACTTTAGGCGAGTGATTATGAGGTATGGTCTACTGGAATAAGCAGAAGAAGGCATAAGCTCGACAGGAATTGGCACGGGCAATTCCAATGATTGGACTTGACTGGACCCATGAGAGAGCCTTCATAGATGTTGTATTGAGCAGGTGGGATGGAGCGAACAATTCCTTCGTCATGGCAGTCTGGATTGGATTAGAGTGGGTTGAATCCTTCAAGTTATTTGGTTGGAGTGTCTCGACTAGAAGAGTGCACTTGATCAATTGTGCTGGGGAGAGCTGACATGGATTTGTTATATGAACTAGGAGCAAGCTTGGTCTGGGAGTGTTAGCACAACTAGGCTAGTGAGGACCAGAGCAATTGTGAAGTGTTCAAGGCTATTAATTAATGTGGCCTGTTGGATCTGTTGAACAATGTGGGTCCGGATTGTTCTGTAAATCTTCAGAAAATCACTCATAAAAACTAACCTGTTCAGTACAATTATCATAAGATTTAAATGATTGAGAGGGAGAGTGAAATGAAAAGATCCTTATCAAATACGACTTGGCGAGAGGTAAAAACCCGTCCAGTAGGAGAATAGAGGTAGTGGTATCTTTTATACTGATAACTGCACCCAACAAACAGGCATGGTAGAGATCGTCGTTCAAACTTGGTTTTTCATAACCAAGGAGGTAGGGAAAGCATCGGTTCTTTAGCCTCCGGTCCTTTAGTCATAGGTGAAGAGAAGCTTTTTATCACAGAGGCTTTGGAAAAAACTAAAAGAGCTCTCCAATGGTAAGGCTTTAATTTTGAGTCCAATAATCAATTTTGGACTCACAATCGGTTCTCAAAATCCAAAACAAACAGGGTCTAAGGACGCTATGAAACTTTTTAGGCAAATGCTTCAGGAAGGTTTAAACCTCGATGAGCTAAAGTTGGCTAATCATGTCCACATGAGTTTGGACGTTCCTTTTGTCTGCCATTCATGGTACCAAGCATCCACTTGTCCGCTTTTTTGTTGGAAATTTCTTGAATTTCAAGCATTCAAAATTTGTGGTGATCAGTCTGATAAGAGCCCTTTTGTGGAGAGATTCATGCAAGAATATCACATAGGCGGCTTCTCATTCTTAGGCTTTCTGAACTTTCTATTAAATCGAAGCGCTCTATATGTTGTCAACCTAACGTATCTCTCAGATGATTATCGAAAACTACAGTGAATACTCTCGTTTAATTGGTCAAAGGATTCATTTGGTTTTTTACTTTAAGAACTGATTGTGAGTCCCAATTTTATTATTATAAATGCAGATGGGTTCTTGCTTGAGTTGAGCATATTTCCAGTAAATAGCTCTTTTCTGCTTTATTTTCAACTGCTCGATCAAGTCCTCTCTTCAGCTAAAATTCAATTATGACTCGTAAACCTGACTCTTTGATACTCTATTTAGTGAATAGGGGTAGTTCGATATAGAAGTAGAACAGCATCCATCCTCTGCATGGGGTTAATCAACAATACTCAATGTATTTCATGCTTTATTAAACAGAGAAGTAAAAGTTGAACAGTTTTAAAAGATTACTTCATCTTGACCATCCAAAATGTAATAAAATATCCCGACTCCGGTAAAATCTCAAACGAACAGGGCCCAAGGATCCAAAATCACGGTCAGATTTTCAAGATCCTCTCCTAGTTGCGTACCCTCGTAATTAAAGTTTTTTATTCGAGAAGCTCTTTTCAAGATCTCATCGTCTACGTCGAAACCCCTGAATTCTGTAAGTATAGTAACTCTAGCTCCTTGCAACCCTCCAATATCACCATTAGATTTTTCTTGGATAAAATTGAGTAGCTCAGATTCAAGTGCTTAATCTTCGGAAGGTAAGTACCAAAAGCAGATGCAACATTATCATCTAAATAATCACCACATACATGTAGGCCAATAAAATTCTTGCAATGGTTGCTGATCACTTGAAGGATCTCTGTAATGGAGTCTGGTATATCTGACAGCATTAGAATTTCTAAATGCTTCCATTTAATCATAAGCTCTGGAGGGAATGTGCAACGTTGGCGAGGGATAAACCAAGGCAGACCAAGACATTTCAAAGCAGGGCACCTACAGGCATTAGTTAAAGTTTCAATAACATAAGTAATTCATAAATAAAAAATTGATCTAAGAGGCCCACGTTGGTGATTTTGATCATCGTCCACACTCAAAAGATCTCACACTCCATGGTGTGAAAGTGAAACAACCAATTACTCCAAAAGCTTAAGCTGTTAGAGTTGGTGGTATTTAATTGTTAATTCTTGAACACATGAGACCTACTTGAGTGCATCCCAATTTTAAAATTGCGGCAAGGCTGTCTACCATTTAAACTAAGTTTACCGGGCATTGAATTCCAGTGTTCAAGCATACAATATTAATGGTATGGATTGTATGGTTCTGTATACTTACTCATCTGACACATACACTATGTGTTCCAAATCGAGATATCCAAGAGGAAACATGAGCTCCACAGCAGAACCACAGCTACGAGTGACAACGAATTTCAGTAAGCCCGTGAATGAGAAGTTCTGTATACGGTATTCTTGCATGAATCTCTCCTCAAATGAACATGGGCAGATTGGATTAAAATCAAGAATTTTCCAGCAGAGACGATCAGTAGATGCTTTGTACCAAGAGCGGCAGACAAAAGGAACCCCTAATATCATTTCTTCAAGACCCAGATTTTCGAACACAGTAACCAAACAATCCATCTCCAAATCTTCCCATTTCCTGTCCTCCATTTATTCTCAATGTAGAAGAATTTGTTAAGAGTCAACTTATTTATACAGAAATATGTGGGAGAAGGTGCTACTATACCCAAGAAGAATTAAAAGCGTGGAGTCAAAACAATGCATGCATGATGGTATTTTTGTGGCATTGGGAAGATGGAAAGACCCTTTGCGCGTTGGAAGATAGAAGGTTAAAATTCTTGAAGCGAGCCGGAACTCATTTTTTCCTTGGAAATTCTTTTTTGTCCCTTTCGAATTCTTGTCTTGTATATTTTTTTTTTGGAAAACTAATACTTCATGTTTGATATGGGCACCACCGCACCATCCGGCCCCAGAAAAAAAAAAAAAAAAAAAAACCAAAAGGATTGCTTCCACCTATCAAAATTGCTAACTTTACAGCTTGAAGCGATCCTTTGGTCGTTGGAAGATAGAAAGACTCGGGCACTTTGGCAATTGAGAGAGAGAGGGCCCGCCCAGTTGAATAGATAGCCTGGAAAGAAGCTGCAAATTAAAATCAGCACAACTCCTTTCATTTCATTTCTTAGAAAACATTATGTTTCTGCCCAAGTTATATGGTATAAGCTCTCTTAAAATTGGGCACCGCCCTATATTGGGGTCGATTTATCACTGCTCTATGAGGGTCACTATCATACTCTTGTCGAATTTCTGAATACATAGCTTTTAAATGTCAAGAGAAAACAATTTACAGGGCGTTCTACTCACAAACCAATGAAGGTTTTAACCTTTAAACCTAGACGGCTGCTCTTTCTCCCTCTCTTCCCCTGCAATTTTTTTCATTTAAGGTTATGTTTGGCATTTTGGGGAAAAGAGGGCGGAAGAAGAAGAAGAAGCTTTTTTCTCTCTTTTTCCCCTCTTCTCTTCCTCCTACACAGAAAGAGGAAAATTAGGGTTTTCTGGTCTATAAAAAAATCAGGGTTTGCTGGATGAACAATGCATGTGATGCAGCGCCTAAAGAGCATTGCTTCTAGTCGTTCCTCATTTCATATTCAGGTGAGGGTTCTGGTACCAAACGGGTGAAGGTCGACGAGGAAGTAGATCGGAAGGTTGCCAAGAACCCCATTTGGGTGGTGACATGTTAGAAATTGGATCAATTACTGTTGCATGCTGGAGAGTTGAAAAAATGACGAGAAAATGTTGAGTTTTGAAAAAACACTAACAAATGCTACTTTATTAAAAGAAATGTTGCTAGGGACGAAAATACCCCTCAACTTACTTTAATATTTCTCTTCTTGGTTTTACCATTTTACTCTTTTACTTGCAGGTTTTACACTCTTTCATTTCTAGGTTTTACTCCAACGCATTTTGTGTGAAACGATGAGATTTTCCGGCGATAGAAGCCTTCTTCTCCGGCGAAATATCTCATTTCTCTGGCAGCAGATGCTCCTTTGTCCTGAGGGATTCTGAAGATCAACAACTATGCCTTTCTTGAAAGCTAAGAGCACCGATCTATCAGTATTTATATCGTCATGTGAGCAGAGGAATAAAATAGAATGGGAAGATGAGAAGGAGAAATTGGATTATGGACATGTTGAGAAACCCCATTTGATAATTTTTTGTTGTGTTACTGTGGCTAATGGAAAACTCCACTACCTCTCTTAACTTCTAAACTTGTAAAAGAGATGCTATGGCAAAGTCATATGTTCATCATTTTCGTGCTATCCAATGGACATCAAATGATTAGTTATTTTCAGAGATCTCCCCCTCTTCTTCTCAACGCAAAAACAGGTACTCGAAGCCAAAACAGGATATTCGAAGCCAAAATTTACTTGGTCGAAGCCAAAAATTACTTGGTCGAAGTGAAAAATGTGTTTCCTGTAACATTCGCCGTTGTGTTTTTCGCTTCGACTAAAGTTTTTTAGGCTTCGAATAACTGATTTTTTTGCTTCGACTAACATGTTTTTGGTTGCGACTAAAACTTTTAAATTCCCGTAACATTTGGAACTTTTTTCGTCTTTAACTAATATATTTTAGCTTCGAGAAATATTTGTTGGCTTCGACTATCATTTTTTTTTGCTTCGACTATTATTTTTTGGATTCGACTATCATTTTTGGCTTGGAGTAACTTTTTTTTGGCTTCAACTAGCATTTTTTGGGCTTCGACTATCATTTTTGCCTAACTTACATTTTGCTTCGAGTACCATTTTGGCTTCCACTACCCTTTTGCCTTGTGAAAGCTCTTTAGGCAACTGATTTTGGCTACAGCCACTAGAAAAGGGGAAATACTTACAAAGATAATGAGATTTTGGATATTTGGAGGAAGAAAAAGAAAATGAGAAAGGGGCGTCTCTAGAGAACTCCTTCTAACCTCTCAAGACAAATGAGCATATGCCGGAGAAATGAAGATGTTTCGCCGGAGAAGGAGGCTTTTATCGCCGGAGAAGATAAAGTGTAAAAACAAAGAAGAGAAAGATAAAGTAAGGTTAGGGGTATTTTCGTCCTACAAAGTTCTTTTTTAATAAAGTAGCATTTGTTAGTGTTTTTTCAAAACTCAACATTTTCTCGTCATTTTTTCAACTCTCCAGCATGCAACAATAATTGATCCTTAGAAATTATACTGATCCAATAGGGCTGATCTATGACTTAGTCGGACCCAAAATTCAAGCACTAGTAAAATTCCAGAAAACGAAAATAAAACTGTTTGGATTTATCTATTTTGACGAAAAACCTTTATGAACATCAAATTTGAAGAGAAAATGGTGAGTTGTGCCACATGGTCACTCTTCTTAAGAATTATATTTGCCCCCTACGGTGGAACAGAATCCGCGAATCAACGCTCCAAGATAAAACAACCAAAGAAAGCTCCAGTCGATGTGCACTCACTGACTGGTCCACCGAGAACCACCTCAGAACTGTGCTCAGGCAGAAAGAAGAGAGGAGGAAGACGATGAACAAAAACAGAATAGAAAACTATGTATTTCTCTCTTTGCAAAATAGAATTTGTTCTATCTATTTGTGTATTTTTTCTGTGACTCAAAGAGTGTTGTCTCCTCCCTTTATATAGAGGGAAATATGATTGTTCAAAGCTAATTAATCACCATTAGTGGCTTAAACGTTTTATCTCTCAACAGTCATATTTTTTACTATCGGAGATGAAATTGTAACACCATTAATGGGTGCCATTAGCAAAAATGTGTGGGAAAATTAATGGAAAGCTAGATTTTATCCCAAACCCGGACTCGAACCTTGGGCCACAGCCCAGCTAGGCGAGGCAAGCACGTGCACGTGTGTGTTTTGAATATGAATGTGTGTTCAAACAAAACCAAGGCACCCGACAAATTCCATGCCCCTTGAAAGGCTCAAGCCTTTCCTCTAACTCCACCACCATCTTCAAAGGCTCAAGCCTTTCCTCTAACTCCACCACCATATATGTGGATGAGAAACATCTTCAAAAGTTCCCATGTGGGACTAAATGTTTTTGCTTTGGAATTGAGAGCCTCTCCACACACACCCAAGGTCTTGGGTTCAAGTCCCCATACAAGCAAAGGACACTTGCTTTTAAAATAAGAGGGATCTTTTCAAATTTTTGAATCTTCCCTTCACTTTTAAAGTTTAAAAGAAAACATATTTGTGACTTTTTCAAACTTTAAAAATCCAACAATCTAACACAAAATTCAAAATACAGTTACATTTGAAAAATGGAAGTATCTGGGCACATTAGAAAAAATAAAATGAATTCATATCGGTGTCTTTTGGACATCAACCAATATTTAGTATAAACATATTATGTTACCAAGTACAAGTAGAGTTAGACTCCTTCAACCTTCCCTCGAAGGTGTAACCAACTAACTTACTACCCACAACCTATATTCCATTCCTTGGTGATTCATTTACAGTTTTTTAATATTTTGGCAATGTTCCCTCTTGGTTCTCATTAATATTCTAGAGAATTACTTGTTAAATTCTCATAGGAAGCGACCTCACCTCCACATTCACCTAGGTCACTTATCAAGTATGCACTACAAGTAACTTACTACCCAATACAGGTTATGAGCTGATAAGGTATAGAACTCATCCTACCTCATTTGCAGTGAACACTATCTTCCATCATTTTGCATCTACGAGTAGGGGTGATAGTGTTAACAAACCATCCAATGACTTGTTAGTACCCATTGAGCCTACTTCCAGGGATCTCCTATCATATAAGTTGGGTATCCATCACTATTGGTTTACGTCATGGGCTATAACAACATTCCTACCGATGCCTCATAAACCACCTTGCTTATCTGTGGCTTTGTCAGATGATCTGCCAAATTCCTCTTCGACCTTATAAAGTCCAGTGCTATTGTTCCCTCACTCAAATATTACTTTACCAAATTATGCCTCTTGCAAATATGCCTTCTTTTGCCATTATATGTCTTACTTTTAGCCTTGGCTAAAGCAGTTTGAGACTCACATTGTAAAGACGTCGAGGGAACCAGTCTCAGCCATAAAGAGACATTTGCTACGAAATTTTTGAGTTATTTGGCTTCAGCTCCTGCTACGGCTAAGGCTACAAATTCATCTTCTATAGTGGAACTTGTGTTACATGTTTGTTTAACCAATTTTCAAGAGATCGCACCACCACCTAAGGTGAATACATATCCACTGGTAGACACTGAATCCTTTGAATCAGAGATCTAATTCGCTTCATTATAGAGCCTTCTATGATAGTAAGAAACTTTTAAAGTGCAGTCCATAGTTTATTCTACCTTTTAAGTACTTCAACAACCTAGTTAAAACGTGCCAGTGTTTAGGTCCTGGTCTATGTGTGTGTTGACTAAGTTTTTCGATTACTAGTGCAATGTCAAGTCTTGTGCAGTTCATCAAGTATGAAAATGATCCCATAATTCTTGAGTGTTCCTTTTGAAATACCATCTCACCTTTGTTTTTCTTCATTTGTATGAAAGTGATAATCTAAGGGTCTGTTCAGTTGCGCATGGGAAATTGATTCGGAAAGGAGGGCCCCATTTTCTGTGGATTAGCTCTAAAATGTACATTTTGTTGAGCGGATACGGAAAGCACGCTGAAAATAAACGGCTTACGTGGAATTCATTTTATCCCAAGTATCTACTCTCTTTCCGAGAGTCGAAATCCGACTAAAACTCACGAATTTGAGTTATTTTCTCCGACTAACGCCTCACGCTTTTGAGAGAGAAAGAAAAAAGCTCTAGCCCTCTCTACTGGTCCTCTCCACTCTCGTCGACGACGTATTCTCCTCGCCGGCATCCGTCCTCGCCGACAACCCCTTCTCGCCAGTACTCTCTCTCTCCCTTCTCCTCTTTGGTTCCATGCTTTCTGTTCTCTTTCTCTGCCAATCTTTTTCTTTCTCTCCGCCATGTTTTCTTCCTCTGCCATTTTCGAATCAACCATGATTTTGTTTTTTTAGGGTTTGGGGATTTTAGGGCTTGGCAATTTTAGGGTTTCATATGATTCATGCTTTCTTCATTTTTGTTTTATTTGATTCATCTATTTCTCTGTTTTTTACAGATTATATATTGCTTAATTTTGTTTCATTTTTGCAGAAACCATAATTTTGTTTATTTTTTTTATATATTAGGCAGAAGCTGGTTTGGGTTTTACCCCTTAATCTGGTTTGGGTTTGGGATTAATCTGCTTGATTTACCCCCAAATTTGGTTTGGGTTTGGGATTAATCTGGTTTGGGTTTGAGATTTATTTGAGTTTTTGGTTTGGGTTTGGGCTTAGGATTAATCTTGTTTGATTTCCTTTGTTTTGCAGGTGGTCACCCTCTAATTTGATTTTCATTGTCAAGAATTATTCCATCATTTCCAAGGTAATCAATACTCACAATTTTTTTTTTCTAGTTCTATTTAGTTCAATGCATTTTGGTAGATGTGCTTGTGTTGTTTGGACATGCTTGGATGGATGGTGTATGGAGTGTTTATGGAGGGACGGGTTACGGATGGATGGTTTATGGAGTGGTTGTTTATGGATGAATGGTTTGTGGAGGGATGATATATGCATGGTTGGATGGTTTATGGAGGGACTGTGTAAGGGTGGATTGATGGTTTATGGATGGGTGGTTTATGGAGGAAGTGTTTATTCTGATTGTGTTGTTTGTGATTGTGTTGATTGTGTTGTTTGTGATTGTGATTAAGATCCCTTATTTTTTATTGTGTTGTCTTTTCCATTGAGTTAATGACTTATTACTTAGAGTAGGATGCCTCTTCGTCCTACAAGGAGGAAGAAAGAGTTGATGTGAAGAGATGAGTTGAAGCGTAGGAAAGAGCTAATTGGGTGAGCAGTCGCACTACTAATAGCTGGTGCAGCTGCTATGTTAGTACTTTGTACAGAGTACTACGAAAATTATCTTCTCAGAGCTCCCTACGAAAGCAATTACTTCACGCTTTGTACGTTCATTACTCATGTCATCGATTCAGATGAACATTGTCATAACTTGCTACGGATGAACGTCAGTTGCTTTCGTCAAATTTTTGAAATATTTAAACGGGCGGGAACCTTGGAAGATACAATCCATTGTAAAGTGGAGGAGCAAGTTGCAATCTTCCTGCATATTGTAGCACATAATCAGAGGGTTCGGACTATTAGAGCATGTGCTAGACGTTCAGGGGCAACTATTTCTACATATTTCAACAAAGTACTGAAGGCAATTTTGAGTATGCAAGATTTCTTCATCAAACCGCCGACAGGTGAGACACCATCGTAGATTGAGGAGAATCAAAGGTGGATGCCATATTTCAGGGATTGCATCGGTGTAATAGACGGGACACACATACGTGCCAAAGTCCTAATTGAATAAAAGCCTAGCTAGTTTTGCCGTAAGAATTTTGTATGCCAAAGTGTTTTAGCGGTTTATGACTTTGACCTAAAATTCACGTATGTCCTAGCCGGATGGGAGGGTTCGACATCCAACTCGAGAGTATTAGGGGATGCATTAACAAGGTCTGACAAGATTCCACTTATTCCAGACACATTGTATATGACGTAGTTCCATTGTAGTTAACAAGTTTCCACTTATTACTAGTTACTGATATAGAATCTATTTTGATTTATAGGAAACTTTTACCTCGCTGATGGCGGCTACCCTCTCTTGCGACATTTCATCACCGCGCATCGTCAGACAACATACCACCTAAATGAGTTTAGAGGGCGGCTTCCACGGACTAGTAATGAGTTGTTCAATCATAGACACTCGTCGTGTCAAAATGTCATTGATCGCACATTTGGCGTTTTGAAGAAGCATTTCAATATTCTTAACGAAGAACCGATGTACAATTTTGAGAAGCAGTTTGACATATTCTTGGCATGTTGTTGCATCCATAATCATATTCGGTGTTTCATGCCTAATGATTCAATGGTAGAAGTTGTGGACAACTTTCTAGTGGTGCGACTCTTGGTGGAAAATGAGGACATACCACGAAATCCTCCTCAATCAAGAGATGATGAAAAAAGAGCAGGAGAGGCAATTAGAGACACAATTTCTGCACAGATGCAGAATGATTTCAGTAGACGTCATCAACGTTAGGGGATGACACTTTCATGTTTGTTATGTTTGTAGCTGTGTGACTGTTATGTTGGTTCATATTTGGTTATGTTGGTTGTATCTTTGTTTTGAACTTTTATGTTGGTTGTAATTTTATTTTGAACTTTTATGTTGGTTGTAACTTTGTTTTGAAGTTTTATGTTGGTTATAACTTTGTTATGTTATATGGTTGTTTGACTATTTTGTTTTCTTGGTTATATGACTATTTTACTCCATATATGTGGTTTCAATCAGAATGACAACTGCTCTACAAGACATTAGGAGGAAGGGGAAGAATGTTATATGGAATGACCAAATGGATAAGGTGCTGGTAGATACCCTCATAGTTCAAATCGCGGAGGGCTACAAAATCCCAAATGGTTTTAAAGAACCTGCTTACAATGCTGCGACCACTGCAATGAATCACTTTTCAGCCTCAATTTCAACAAAGAGCACATAAAGAACCGCATAAAGACAATGAAACAAACATACAAGAATGTCTGCATCATCCTCAGTAGAAGCAGTTTTGGTTGAGACAATGACACAAAAATTGTCACCTGCGAGAAAGAGGTCTACGACGACTACATTGCTGTAAGAAACACTTCCTCACAAGATACAATGTTCTTATAATATTAGCATATTCAGTATCTTCTTATTTTTTATGGTATGGTCCTTGTCACAGGTTCATCCAGAACATAAGAAATTGTTCACTACCCATCATGTTTTGAATGACAACATATGCAAAAATCTTTGGAGATGAGGTCGCAAAATGGGCCTCCGCTAGGACGCATTCGAATCCAAGCAGAGAAAATTTGCAGCATGTCAGTCTTAATAACATTGGGGAGAACTTCGTAGCTGGCCAAACCCCCACATCTCAACGCCCACCATCTCCGACAAAAGATCCCATTAATGGTGGTAGTGAGACATCTCCACTAAGGCGGGTTTGTAACATATGACAGAGAAGTCGCTAGAGTGGGGCAGTAGTGGAAAGCATGTCACATCTTTCATTGAGCATGGACAAGGTTGCCGATGCGCTCACAGGTTCGAGTGTTCCTGGTTATCTTGCACAGCTTCTCGAAGCTGTTAGAGGGATTGGTGGTTTTTCGTAGGAGATCTTGCCGAGGACCACGAAGTATCTCATAAAAAATCCATCTCAAGAGCATATTTTCATCATGTACGAGGATGACAAGAGGAAGTCGTACATCCATAGGAAGATGGCTCGTTTCATAAGGCGGGAGATGGATGCATGAGGGAGGAGATGGCGATGGGCGACATATCTTCTATCTTTTTATTTCATTGAACAATACTTTTTATAGCACTTTATGGTAGTAGTTATGGTGATATGAACTTTATGCTCGTAGTTATGGTCGTAGTTATGATGGTACTTATGGTTATATGAATTTATGGTCGTTGTTATATTTTAACTGTAATGATGCTTTGTCATTTGGCTGGTAGTTAACTGCGTGATGGTGGTAGTTAACTTGTAATGGTAGGGTTAAGCTACATGATGGTGGTAGTTAACTTATCTGTAATGATGTTAATTACTTTTGATAGGTGTAGTAAACTTCTAGTGGTGGAATTTCATCCCTACTGTCATATTCTTATCTTATATCTTTGGATGTGATATGTTGTCATTTTGTCAGGTGAGTATGAGGAAGCAAAAGTACTATGATGTCTTTAATGGTAGACGGCCTGGGATTTACTATACTTGGCCAGAGTGCCATGAGCAGGTTGACAAATTTAGCGGAGCATACTATTGCTCTTATGGGACGTTGGCGGAGGCTCAATAAGAGCTAGACACATATTTGGAGAGAGCCAAATATCGGAGAAGCGAAAGGGTTGAGGAAGCGCCAAAGAAAAGGGTAGAGGAGATGTCAAATGAAAGGGCAGATGTGGTGCCATAGGCGGCGGCATCGGTGTTACCATGGGTTTCCCTCTTTGTTGCTGGTTCCATTATATTGCTTTTAAAATCTGCTTTTTAAGTTTTTGAGTGTTTATTTGTATTAGTGGACTATTTGGTAGAGCTTAGGGGGCATAACTTGCTTTATATGTGGTAAATAACATATTCTGTGATGTTTCTTTTCCCTTTCCTGGCAACTGAATGTGCACTCCTACTGCTTTCTTAGCAGTTTCTTTTTCTTTCCATTTCATTCTGCCACGTCATTTCCCTTTCTTTTCAGTTTCCTTCAAGCAACTGAACAGACCCTAAAGGTGTTTTCACAAGTGAACTATCATATTGTCCAAAGTTCTCTAGAATGTTCTCTACATAGTGAGATTGTGACAATATAATTTCATCTTGTTTCATGATTTTCATTCCTATAATTACATTAGCTTCACCCATATCTTTGGTTTCAAAGTTTGACATTAAGAATCTTTTAGTAGATTTAACACTGTCGAAACTACTTCTCATTATCAACATATCATCAACATATACACAAAGTATTACACCTTTATCTCCATTAAACTTACTGTAAACACATTTGTCAGATTCATTAATCCTATAGCCATTTGTAATTAAGACACTATAAAACTTTTTATTCCATTGTTTAGGTGCTTGTTTTAAGCCATTTAGTGACTTAATTAGTTTTGTTTTTATGTCCAGACACTATAAATCCTTCTGATTGTTTAATGTATAATTCTTCTAAATCTCAATTTAGGAAGCCTATTTTTATTTCCATTTGATGTATTACCAATTTACGAATAGAAGTTATATGGCTAACAATATACTTATGGTGGACAATCTAGCAACAGGAGAATAGGTATCAAAGTAGTCTATCTTGTTTTTCTATCTAAAGCCTTTAGATACTAATCTTTCTTTAAACTTATCAATTGACCCATCTGGTCATAGCTTGTTTTTAAATATCCACTTGCTATCTAGTGCTTTAGTTCCATGTGGAAGGTCCACCAGTTCCCAAGTGTAGCCTTCAATAATATAGTCTAATTCACTTTTAATAGTTTCTTTGCAGAACACATCATCTAGAGATGTTACAGCTTCATTATAAGTTTCAGGATCTTTATCTATTAGATAGGTGAACATCCCATCTCTTAGATTTGTTTTTTCTTTGTCTTTTCCTTCTTCTGAGTTCCTAAAACTCATAATCTAATTCCTTATGAGTTTCAGTTTGATTCCCCGAATCATTATTAACTTCTTTAGGAATTATTTTCTTCATAGGAAAGTGGTGTTCAAAGAACTCTGTATCCCTTAATTCTATAATTGTGTTATATTCTAGGATGTTTTATGTTGGCTTCAAAACAAAAAATCTATAGGTTGTATTGTTTATAGGTTGTATTGTTTTATGCATGTCCTATAAACACACAGTCACATGTTTTAGGGCATAGTTTCCTTTTCTTAGGTTCAGGTATTCCAACCTTAGCCAAACAACTTCAAACTCTTTTAGTAAGCCAAGCTAGGCATTTTATTATGCCACATTTCATATGGTATATGCCCCTTCTTCTTAGGAGGTATCCTGTTATATATATATATATATATATATATATATATATATAGTATGCCGATAGAAGTGCTTCCCCCACAAGTTTAAGGGTAAACCATAACTAATCAACATGGCAATTGACATGTCCTTTAGGGTTCTCTTCATCCGTTCTGCTACACCATTTGATTCAGGTTGATAAGGGGTTGTGGTATTATGGACAATACCATTATCATCACAAAACTTAGTTATAGAGTATTCAGTTTCTCTATCTGTTCCAAGTCTTTTAATTATTTTATCTAATTGATCTATGAGTTAAGGAAACCTTTTTTTGACACGGCGAGATGAGGTACGGACTATGTCACTCTTCTTAAGGTGAATTTGCGCCTCTACAGAAACTTATTCCGATGCAAGAAATCTGGCCACAATCACTGCTAGGATACAACATTCCAACGCATCGTCGATCTCTAAGAACTGCACGTCTCCAGAGATTCGAACCACACAAACACTCTGATTGCCCAGCAAAATACGTAAAGTAGAAAGAGGATGAAAAATGACACTCTCATAGTAAGATAAATAGAGAGAAAGAAAGAACAGAAAGATTTACGAGGTTATTTTCTGTAGTTGTAAAAAAAATACATATAGCTTTCTATTTTTATAACCCAAATATGTCTGTTCAACATGCCCTTTAATACAGTAAATGCACCCTTTAAGAATAGAGCTGTTTAAATGACGTTACAGATGAGAAAGATCTCATCCTAAAAGTCATGACGTGCAAGAACAACAAAGTTATTCACCGAGAATGTCGAAGCTATTTGTCAAAAACTTTAAACTTATTCGTCAACTAACGGCGAAGTTATTTACCCAGTAACTTCGAAGTTATTCGTCAAATAACCGAACGGCGAAGGTAAGAGTCCAATGACGAATCCCAGAGCACATGTAGTCTTTCTCTCAATCTCTCTTTAGGTTATGAACTAGGACAATTTTTCAAAATTGAACTTTACCCGAGAGGTGAAACAAAAGCCCGTCTTTACACGGTATCCCGTCTTTCACG
The DNA here is from genome assembly GCF_043159265.1 of Tasmannia lanceolata. Classification (NCBI taxonomy): domain Eukaryota; kingdom Viridiplantae; phylum Streptophyta; class Magnoliopsida; order Canellales; family Winteraceae; genus Tasmannia; species Tasmannia lanceolata. Next base: position 24,579,227 of record NW_027518684.1, on the reverse strand, counting down.
ACACGGCCAAAAAGTCTGTTTTCACAGGCCTTTCAACCGAAAAGTTAGCTTTGAGTAAAAAACATTCGTTTTTACCCGAAAACACTTCACGTTTCAAAAAATTGCCGGTATTAGGTTCATTTGAATTTCCACGGAACGAGGAATCTAACGAATTTGATCGCGTGAGATTCAGAGTCCAAACGGAGGAGTTACGGTCCCCAAAACTTACCGAAGCCAAAAAGACAAAAAATCATATTTTCCAAAATCTTGCCGACCTGACACTGACAGTGTCCAATCCCAATTCACAATCTGTGAATTAGGATAACTCCTAATTTTGCAGAGTGCGAAAATTTCGCACTCTGCTAATTTGGGACCCGGACCCCTATAAATAGGGGTAAGAGTAAAATCAAATTTTAAAAGTTTAAAAATCTCTTTGGTTTAGTTATAACCTCTGGTTTTCCCCCCTTTGGTTTTTCAGTTCAAAAACCCTTCTGAATATCAGAAAATCCTAGTTTCTTTACTTTAGAAAATTGAAAGTAGAGAAATTATTAGGTAGCTCACACTGGGTGTCGGCATTCTGCCGAAATTCAGAAGATTCGAACCGACATCCTTCAAATAGCGCCATTATTCTGTCGAATTTCGCAGCACAATGTGGACCCTGATCCGAGAGGCAGGGGACGAGCCCCTGAAAGTCTCTAGATCATCCACGTGAAGGAGAGCTCTACCAAGGAACTCTCAAAAGAATGCCCCTCACAGTATGAGCAGCGATGTAAGGTGAGATACCTCTCGATTAGGGGACTAGCCCGGATTCGAGACGTACCCTTAAACAAAGAAGAGTCGCCATCTAAGGAAGTCGGCCTTGGATCCCATACTATGCTATGTTGCAATGGATAACCAGAGATACAAAAGGTTCGTGCCTGGTTACGAATTTGGAAGGTCCGAAGAGCACCTCATCCGCCCAAGTGCAGGCACGTGGTCTCTTATGCCATTTATTTATTGATTTTGAAGAGTTTTGGGCGAAAATCATGTGAAATGGGAACATATAACTCCGAGAAGACATCTACCTAATCATGCATGTCTCGGAGATGAATAATAAGCACACACAAAAGAAATGAAAGAAGTGTCACCTAAGAGTAGCTAAGTTATGAGTGTCATGCCTAATTGGTGTCTAAGTTCTGATAGACAAACACATGCATGCTACAGCTAAGGTATAAAGTCTGCACAGAGTGAGAAATCTAAAACTAACAGTTAATCGTGAAATGAATTAAAAATACAGTAAACGAAATAAACAATAAAATAAAACCTAGGCTGAAGACATAGCGCCTATCTACATTGGGGCGAACACATAAAGCCTAATTTAACATAAAAACCTAACACATCCCATCTAGAAAGCAATAAAAGACAGATATGATAAGCAATAAAATAATAAAGCGCAACAGCTAACTGATACTCAAAGCAGGTAAGTGCTACAGTTAAGCATGTAAGTAAAACGAATAAGCAAATAAATGCTACAGCTAAGCATTTAAGTAAAACAAGTAATGAATGCACACTATCATGATCCTATGCCAAAATCATCATCAATGTACAAACACAAACCCTAAAGTACTAACAACAAACCCTAAGACTCTAAGGCCTAAACCCGAGTCTTTAGATAATCTGATGTTCATCCAAAGAAGCCTACGTATCACCGCCTCCATGAGAATAAGAGTCACATAGTTCTTCACACCTATTCTAGGCTATGATGCCTAAGACATCTAGACTTCTATCCTAGACTCGACCTAAAAGACCGGATTAGTTATTAAAGCTTCTTATGCGATTATTTAAATTCCAGTGGATTGTGAATTTTAGGACACCCTATATGTCCTAACTAAATGCAGGCTATCCCTAAACTAATGTAGGTGGTTCCTACAACCTATGTGTAACTAGGCTGTGTGTCATAAGGAAAATAATGGGATCTCTAACGCATCCTAGACCTAATCATCAGTCGGCGATGTGAATCACCAACTGATCGAACGAAGGCACAACCTACTCCTAGCTAGGATAGACTCCTAACTCTAGAACAAACACAACCAGAACAGACTCCTAACTCTAAAATAACCCAAACATCTAGGACAGACTCCTAACTCTAAGGGAAGATCTTTTTGAAAAGGTTTTGAAGAATTTTCATATTTTTGGAAGGTTTGAAATATTTATTTTGAAAGGTTTGACTGAACTTGGGATAAGGATCCCAAGCTGCCTACGTACCCTGTGGAAAGGGATCAAGCCAACGTAGTTCGGAATAGATTTTTCTAAACTCGAGAATTTCAAATGCTTTGCAGTTTCAAATATTTTTGATGTTTTGAAGTTTTGGATTTCTGTTGTTTTTGAATTTTTAAAGTTTCCAACCATTTTTGAGTTTTGAATTTCTAAGATTTTTACAAGATTCACCCTTCTAGCCAAAGGGAAAACAAGGAGACAATTAGAAGGCGAAGAACACTCCTGTGATCCATAGCCTGGAGAAGTGTCAGATGAAAAGACAGAACCCTTTTAGCCAAAGGATTGTCCTAAACAAGCAAATCGGTGTCTCACATAGATGCTAGAATGGATGGAATCCTGAGAAGGTGTGAAAACCTAAGAAGATGGAGTTAGACCCTAAAAGAAGGGAAAAAAACTAAATCAGAAATGAAGTCATGCACTGCTCTTCTCTGAAAGAGTGTGCAGATGAGACAAGGCCTGTCTCTCAAATGAAAATGACCATTAGGATCAATGAGACATAGCCTGTCTCCTAAAAGAGAAGAATCGACAAGAGAATGAGACTATGCGAGTCTCCTAAAAGAAAAGGATGAGACTGGGCGAGTCTCCCTAAATGAAAGAGATAACTGGGGCAAATGAGACAAAGCTTGTCTCTTACGGGAGAAACAACTAACTCTAGTGAGACACTGAATGTCTCTTATGGAGGGCTCCAAGTAACCTTATCATTGCCCTTGCAATGATAAAAAGAGTTAAGACAACTACCAGACCAACTTGGTCTTCTTATGAGAGTGTGCTAATAATGAGACTTGGATAGTCTCCTATGAGTAAACTTTATAATGAGACAAATCATGTCTCTCAAGAGTGCAGCATTTCAATCGAGACATAGCTTGTCTCCCTAAAGGGGCTCTAGATGACTCTTTCATCGCCCTTGCAATGAAAAAGAATGACCTAGAGTCCCAGGGTTCTTGTCTAAAAGACTGGGCTAGTCTTATAACCAAAAGAGGGGAGTGCTATTCAGACTGTGCAAGTCCCCTATGGATGGGCTTGGGCTAACACCTTCATCGCCCTTTCAATGAAGGGGGACCTAAGGTCTAAGAGTATCTAAAACATTGGAAAGATTTCTAAAGAAAGAAGAGGGTATTACCATAACTCGGTAAGTCCCTCTAAGGATGGGCTTGGGCTATCGCCTTCTTCGCCCCATTTAAGTCTTACACAAAAATAATCAATTCATGATTCAAGGAATACTCTCAAAGTTCATATCTTATTCACATGTCATTATGCTACGAAAATCACGACATCAGAAAAACAATTTAGGACAAAAATATGTCTGTCATGAGCAGCACAAGATGTAACTGTAGCTTATGGAAATTAGCTTCTTATGAACAATGGATTAAATGAAAATGAACATTATATGTGTGACATGTAAATAACCAAACTTATAGAAAATGAATTTCATAGTAGTTAACCTAGAAGCATAAGTTGGGAAAATAACTAACTATGGGTTAGTTGATGGTGCTAATATCATAATATTATTTAGTCTAATTATATCTCGATCCCAACATTTGTCATAAACAAAGCATTGAATTTCACATCAATACAACTGAAACATACACGCCAAGGCCTTCAAGTCTATAACAATATTATAATCTCCAAATTTAATTCCTATAGTTTATAAGAGATAGGACTTTTGTAATGCTATTGTAGGTGAACTGATGTGATTTTTTACCATCAACCAAAATCCTTTGGATAACTGGACAACCAAATGCATTTCAACTATAATCAGTTCATTCCTAAAATTTATAGCAGCTAAAATCATAAAAAAATAAGTAAACAGATTTGTTCCTATGTCCAAGTCATGTAGAGATCAACAGAAATGATATAGGCGCACCTATCATTAACATCAAAGCTCACTTCATGTCACTTACCCAAAGCAGGATAGGGATGACGTTAGGAAAAAAACACTATGAATTGGTCTAATACCATTTTTTTAACAATATTAATCCCAAGATTTCATATTTCAATTAAACCATATGATATAAAAATACGTAAACCAAATTTACAACTAGTATACTGTGCTATTAAAACAAGTAATCACTTGAACACAAATCCAAATAAAATAAAATAATAAAAAAAATAAATTATTATTCAAAATGAAAACTACAAATGTAGATTTGTCTATTATTGTGTTGTGTTACCCTTATCTAACCTACTTCAAGGCCTATGATCACTACTTAGATCATTTAAGGTCCTCCAAAAATTCCATTAATGTAAGTGTTACATATTTAATCATTCATTTCACAACAGGTGCAGGGACATCTACTGTACATTATGACCCATATCAGAATCTACTCCTACTGGTTTCACTAATCCAAATTACAACCCCATGTAATACTTTCTAGCCCTTATTTATTTTTCCTGATAGCATGCTGACTCAGAACATTATCAATTTTGGCAATGAACTATGAATACAAAAGGGTTCTGTTCAAAATGCAGTAGTATTAATATCAATTTCTTGCGACACATTCTGGAAAAGTTATCCCTAAAACCACACTCCTATAAACACATTATCTCATTTCACTCTTTATCATTATCAATTGACCATATCAATCTCATGAAAAAATTAAAACACAATTATTAACATTATTTTAAATCAATTGATTTTTTGAAAGAGATGGATAAAGTGGATAAGATTTGAATCCAATCAATTAAACCATCTGAGATTTAAAATGAATCAGCTTCACTATACAACTTGATGGGGTAGGAACAAAAACGTGAACCAATGAAGACTATATATCTTACACTACTCTTCAAATGGTTAAGCTTCAGCTATGACGATTCCACATAATAGGCGGTTCTATAAAAAACAGTGACTTTCACAAAACAGAGTAATTCTATAAGATATCTCATTCTGCAGAATATGATAACTCCTCCTAACAAGATAATTCCTTAGGGCAAACAATTCAATTTAAACATGTATTCCTACAGGGCACATCAGTTCTACATAACATGCAAATTTACAAAGCAAATTTCCTTCAAGTATTCGAGTAATCCATGAGAGGCATCATTGCAACTACAAAAGATGGATCCAAAACAACTAAAAACAAAGATGAACTAGAGCTGCTGTGATGCATGTCATCAATAATTCTTTTACTCTAAGATCATGTACAATTTAAATGGATGGGAAGACATCCACAAATTTCGATAATCTATTACATGCTTATATATAAGCTAATTTCTAACTACAGTTGCAATCCTGATGTAATAGAGATTATCCAATTTGTGAAACATGCTTGACAGCTTTAGCCGAAATTTATCACCTAAAATAACATCATTATATTTGCAAACAGATTCATAAAACGTGAAACCATTTCAGAATCCTTAGGCATACAAATCTCATGAAAGATCAACATTTATATTTTTATAATTATATGTCTGCTATGAGAAATAATTAGAAAACTAAATCCATAAGTATAATCTCAGCTTGATCCATATATGTAAAATAAAGTAAAGGAACTTACCTGTATAATCAGTGAAAATAAAGCCAAAACAATTGGATTTGATGAGATGCTTTTCCTTCTCTTCTTTTCCTTCTTCCTCTTCAGTTCTTTGGATTTTAGCCTTAGATCTCGTTGATCTTCTTCTTATAAATGTTTGAAGATGCTCTCAATGTAGCTCCTTTTCTTCTTTTAATGTACAAAGCTATTCTAAAAAATCAAAGCAAGATCTTCGTGATTCCCCAAAATTTTCGTCAATTACATAGAGCATCCAGATCTGTGAATAGGGCTGCAAATGAACCAAGCCGGCTCGCGAACATGTTTCGGTTCGGCTCGTTAAAAGCTCGGCTCGGGCTCATTCGTTTACTAAAGAGCCGACCCCGAGCCCAAAAATTAGGCTCGCCAAATAAACGAGCCAAACTTGAGCTTTGTATAGTTCGGCTCGGAAAAGGTCGCGAGCTTTTTAGGTTCGGTTCATAAACGAGCCAACCCGAGCTGAAATTTAAAGCTTGGATTATGTTTGTTTTTTATATATAAAATAAAAGAATGTGGGTTGTTTATCACAAATGAAAGTTTGGCCGAGTGGTTAAGATGCTGGATTTAGAGGGGGCTTGGGTTCAAATCCCACAAATGTATGTTTTTATCATTCTTGAGACGAGTTGAGCTTAAGCCAAGCCGAGCTTAAGCTCTGTTCGTTCCACTTAACGAGCCGAGCTGAGCTTTCTCGAATATCTCACGAGCCGAGCCGAGCTGAGCTTTTTCGAAAACTAAACGAGCCGAGCCGAACACGAGCCTTCATGAAAACTAAACGAGCCGAGCCCGAACACCCCAAAGTTCGGCTCGGCTCGGCTCATTTGCAGCCCTATCTATGAAGATCTTGACCGGAAGAGATTATATCAATGGAGGTTAAATCCAAGGCCTTCACATATGAATCTAAATCTTAGAGTTGCAGATTTAGGGATTGAAGTGAGAAGATGGCATAAGTCTAAGCTTTTGTATAAAAAAAGAGAATAGGTGAATCTAGGGTTTCAAAAGGGGAAAATGAGAGATCTAGGAACTAGCAAGGTTCTAGGAAGAAATAACATGTAAATGAAATGACAAGGAGTTCAGCCAGAGATTCGCCGGAAAATTCGGCCGGAGAAGGCAATTGGAGTAAAAGAAAATGAAAGTTAGGATTTAAAGAAAGAAAACAGAGAAAATCAACGGCTTGAACTTGTGCTCACTAGAGAAGAAGAAACGGCCGAAAAATTAGCCGGAATCTTAGCCGGTGCCCGATCGGAAGAAGAAAAGACTAATGAAGATTAAGATTTTGAGGTTGAGAAAATGAAAATCCTTGAGTTTCTCAAGCAAATCTCTGATGGCAAAGGGAGATCAGTAAAAAAACATCTTGACGGAGCTCCGGTATCATGCCGGAGAAGAAGATTTTTCACGAAAAATCAAAGAGAATGGGTTTTTCTCCTCCTCAGCTCTATCTCTCTCTCTGGATTTGCTGTTGAATTGGGGGAAAATGAGAATTAGCCCTAAAATAAGAACTTAGCCGCCTATTTATAGCTGAGTTTTGGGCATTGATATTGGCACTACTAATTTTGATGGGTGCACAAATGCGCGAATCTGTGATAAGCGCACGGTCCATCGTGTCTTATTCCAACCTAGTTCAGCCCTCTCCAGGATATTTCACCCCCTTCTGCAATTGCACTACGACACTCTCCCGACTCGTCTTATTTGGCGATTTAGCTCGGATTTTGATGAAAATTTAGGAGGACCTTGGGGGGACCCTAACCTACCTCAGGGAGAAATTTGGAGTGTTAAAACATTGGTTTGATGGGATTTTGCTCAAACATGGAGGGTTTAGGGGTTCGGTCAAAATGGGGTGTCTACACACTATGAGCTATTTTTCTATAATAGCACTGTTGTTCTGCAGAAATCTCGACAAACCCGGAGCCCCTTCGTCCAAATAGCGCCATTGTGTTGCTGAATTTCGGAGAACGCGAAGTCCTATTATCTAAATAGCGCCATTGTTCTACCGAAATCTCGTTAAACCCGGAGTCCCTTCGTCAACTTAGCATCGTTGTGCTACTGAATTTCGGAGAACACAAGGCCCTATTATCTAAATAGCGTCGTTGTTCTGTCGAAATCTCGACAAATCCGAAGCCTCTACTTTCAAGCAGCGTCGTTGTTCAATCGAAATCTGGGCAAACCTGGAGTCCCTTCGTCTAATCAGCGCCATTACGCCACCGGTTTCTCGACAAGCTCTCTTGTTCCACCGGTAAATTTACATTTATTTCTCGACTTTCTGCATTTATATTACAAAACTCGGTGTAGGGTAGTTAAGGGATTTTGGGCTCCTTTTGCCCTAAATCCTGTGGCATAAACCCCTCTGCTCTCTGTAAATAGGGCTACGTTCCCGTTCCTTATCCACCACTCTGTCTCCGGTCCTACCATAGACAAATGAGACAAAGCCGAGAGCCCTTGCTCTCCACGGTGTTGGGCAAACAGAGGTAATCATAAACCCAGAGTTTCTTTTCCTTTTTGTACTGTCCTTCTCCGTTTGATTTAGTTAACCTGATTGTGGTCAGCTGCGAGATCTTTCGGGACTCATATAACAGCGTACAATATCAATCAGGATAACTGTCGCTTATTTTATTTCTTTTGTAAATTCATTTTATTTGCATTCTGGTATTAAGTGTAATCCAAATAAAGGATAAAAGGATAAGTTATCCTAATTGAATTCTTCAAAAATGCCAAATCAAGTCAAGAGATTGGATTCATCCAGGCAAGAGGGGTGCCTAACACCTTCCCCGAGTGTAACCATAACCCTTACCCAGATATCTGTAAGGACCATACGTTAATAAAGAGAGAAAAATTAACAGGTTCTAGGCCCAAAGCAAAAGAACCCCTTTAGTTATTATTCATCCAGTGAAACTCGGATACTTATCCCCTTTTCATTGGAAGAACAGGCACGGGTCCTAGGCCCAAACCTAGGTCGTGACTCTGAGTTTCTCTTTCTTCCGAAGTCCGGACCACGATCCTGAGTTCGCAAGAAATGCAAATCAACTAACACTCCCAGAGAACCCGATGTGATGATCCCCCACTGCCCCGGTGCACGCGGAAAAAAATCGGCTCCCACAGGCTGGCGACTCTGCTGAGGATTAATATATATTTAAAATCAAAAGGTTATAGCTCTATATTGACTTGACTTGGCATTTTCAAAAAATTCAATCAAATAACTTGGCTTTTTCTGCCTTTATTAGGGTTATCCTTAACTCGATGTAGCTTTCAGGGGCACCCGTAAGTTGTGAACACTTCGCAAGTTGCGGATGCCTCTCACGAGCGAAAATAAAACAAGTGTTAGATTTACTTTCAGTATCATATGCTTGTTCTGCAAGGATTGCTTGAGCTAATGCTCTAAATTGCTGCCAATTTGCGCGAAAATGCCCCAGGAGGCACCTAGGCTTACCCATTTATTTTGTGTCAAACACTACACACACCATGTTTTGCATACCTATTACGCTCGGGAGTGACTGGTGTGGCATCTGGGATTTCATCACTCGGATTGCTGTTTGTCACAACTCCATTTGACGTGAACGCACCACCTCTTTGCACGTCGCCCTTGTGGTGGCATTAAAATGATGTTGTATTGAACTTCCCGCTATGCCAGGGCTCCTGGTAAGGGTTGTTCGAGCACTTCGGCAAGAGGAACCTTCAAGCCTTCATCACAATGCATAAGCCCAACATACGCACGTAGATGTATACCATACCCACATAGGGCATGCTGAGCTTAGAGTTAGGCTAAGTCAAAACCAATTACTCTCAAGAGATGTGAGCATATTCCTAAAATAGGAATGTACTAAACCTCTGGCCCACTTAAGGCATGTCGAGTGAGTCTAGAAAGGTGTCCCCGAGTTGCCTCAATTCTTGCTAAGGATGTCATTACCCTAGCCCAATGCACACCGGTCACAATTCATTTTTACCCAAAACTAAGGGTTATTCCAAACCTTTTGTTTTGTCCAGAGTCATGGTTGCAGACCCATACCATCACCTCCCTTGGATAAGCAACCATTGTACCTTGGGGGAATGCCCGTCTTGCGATTAACACGCTTAACCAAAAGACCCACACTCTGCTCCCATCATTCAAAAATGCTCTACCCAAATAAATCTATCTGTACATATAAAGATAGACCTGTCTTGACCATTGTTATGATCAAAGCGGCGAAGCTCTTCCCAAATAAACCCATCTTCTTACAAGAAGATTGTCTTGCATGACCGTTGTTATGGTCATAGTTCCCGAGCTCTGTTCAAATCAAGCTAGTCTTTTCTAGAGATTAGACTGGTCCCTTCCATCATTATGGTCAAAGCAACGAAGCTCTGCTTAGAAATCTATCCTTCCATATAAGGTGGATGTGCCCTGACCATCTTGGTCACAGCCTCATCAAGCTCTACTATCTAAAGAATTTAGAACTATCCTGACCATCCTTATGGTCAAGACGGCGGAGCTTTGGTCTAATAAGTCTATCATTTCAAAGACTTATCCCGACCATCCCGGTCGTAACCCTCTTTGAATCTATCTTTCTATATAAAGATAGACTTGTCCGGACCACTGTTATGGTCAAAGCGGCGAAGCTCTGCCCAAATAACCCTATCTTCCTGTAAGAAGATAATCCTATCATGACCATTTTTATAGTCACAATACCAGAGCTCTGCTCAAATCTAGTCAGTCTTCACGAAAGGTTATACTCATCCTGACCATCTGTTATAGTCAAAGCAGCGGCAGAACTCTGCCCAAATTGTCTCTATCTTCCCCTAGGAGGATAGACCTTTTTCTAACCAATGTCTTGGTCACAACGCAAGAGTCATACTCAAGTCCATTGGTCTTCTCCAGTAAAGACAAACCTATCCCGACCACTTTTCATGGTCAAAGTTTCAGGGTTTTGTTCAAATGAATATATTCTTTCAAAAGAATATGTACCCAACTCAACCTTTGTTGTAATCAAAGTGTCGAACCTCTGTCCAATTGTCATCTCGAAATCAGGGTTAGATCTTTATCTAAACCCTGATCAAATTCAATCTTTCTAGGGGGTGTCTTCCTAAGTCATTGACTGCAGGGGCAGACCTTGCTCTCAACTCCTCGCTTGTCCATGATCCGTCCTAAATTTGTAAAAATTACAAAACAAAAAACAACAAAATACCAAAAGCAAATGTTTTACTGAGAGTTTTACAATTGCTTTACCGTGTTTTGTTCTCTGTCTTCTGTGTAGAAAGATCATGGACCCTGATACACTGCATGAGTGGATGCATAATTTCTACTCTGTGGAAATCTTCGATTTCAACAAATGGTTCACCAGTCCATTCGATCAGTTCCATTCGATCAGTTCTTTCCTTTGCTTCCATTCATCCAAATCGATTGGAGTATCCTCAGAGCTGCTGCTCAGTGTTGGGATAAAGACAATCATGTCTTTCAATTCAGATTTGAAGAGACTTGTCCCACCTATGAGGAATTTTGTACGTTGCTCAGGGCACCAGACGAAGGACCCTCTGTTAGGCCTGTCATCAGTCCAGGTTATATACAACAAGTCAGGCGACTTTTCTATATACGAGGGCAAGACCTGTTGGACTTCATGACCTCGGACGGTGTCCTTGACAACAAGCCGATCGACGGCTTTTCACCTGCGCAAGATAGAGGATGTCTCTGATCAAATGGTTCAACACAGGGCTCTCATATTTTGTGTATATGCCAAATACCTCACAAGGCAAAACTCCAACGAAGCTTCATTTGGCATTCTTAGTATACTAGATCAGGTTCCTGATAAAGCCAATCCGGTATCCATCATTCTAGAAGAAACTTTGAATGGACTAGACAAGGTTCGAGATAATCCTGGTCATCAGTTTTCAGGTTGCCCTGTCCTTCTCTACATTTGGCTTTGTTTAAAACTTTACATCGCCATCCCAGGTGCCCGTTTAGATATCTCAATCTACAATTATCATAACTGGCATCATTTTCAGCACCTTAAAATGATATCTAGCTGGGTTTAATGGATGTCTAACCTCAAAGCCGAAAATATTTATTGGAGACTTCATGGATACTTTCTCAATGTCGTTTCTACTCCCGGAGCTTCTTACGCCCAAATTCTTGGCTTAAAGACACTTCTTTTTATATCCCAAAACGCATCATGCGTCAATACGGGGCCAAGCAAGAGGTCATCTAACCAATCATTCACTTCTTTCCTCCATAAGAGTTCTCCAATGTTGTTGCTAAGATCATTACTTCCAAGTGGAAGAGGAGGAGAACGATCCCCACACATGATCTGCCTACTGCATGTGGAAATGAAGTAGCAATCAACTATTACTCTTTACTTGGGAGGGATGTCCTTTAGGGGACCACTGCTATCAGGCTTTGATCAGTCCATGTGGAACATAGAGAACATCGTTTTCCTTTCTTTTACTGCATTTGCTTTGTATTTAGCCTACTACAGGCCGTGTAAAAGAAAAAGAAAATGTGAATAAATAAAAATATGTGCGTAGTTATTGTACTTATCTTTTTTGTCTGAAAATTTCTTTGTTATCTTCTCTATGGAGCAGACCATGACTGCAGAAATGATGTCCGAATGGATTTGAAGTTATAGTAAGTCAAAGAGCTTCCTATGGTTCAGCCATCTCACCCGACATGAACAAACCTTTCCTCTGTATGAGTCCATCCAAATAGACTGGAACCTTCTCAAAGCAGCAACTAGGGTTGGGATCCCCAATACCATGTTTTTCGCTTTGGTCTCCAAGAAATGTGTCCCACCTTCGAAGAAGGTTGTACTTTGTTACAGTACTTACAAAATGGACCCATCATCCATCCTGAGATTAGGAATGGATTTAACAAATTCATGTGTCTTCTTCTACTTTGTATGCCAGAACAAGACCCAGATGACTTCATGTCATCAGATGATCTTTATGTAGATAAGCTCATTAATGCCTATGCTCCAGAGGGAGATTTAGAAGACCTGACATTTCAATAGTGTCGTCACGAAGCAAATATATTCTATATATATGCTAGGTATCTCCTATGTCAGAGATCTGATATTGTCTCTCTTGATCTCCTCGCTGTGTTGGACCAGTTATCATTAGATGCCAACCCCATACCAACCATACTTGCCTTAACTTTCAAATCAAAGGACTTGATGATGTCTTTCAGTATCCTCATCTCCCTTTCACAAAGTGTCCCACCCTTCTTTACATTTGGTTGTGTCTAAAACTTTGTATAGCAATTCCTCGTCACCATACGATCCCTTGCATTACGAACTTTGCGTCATGGAGACAACACATTCACTTCAATAGTGAATCCGAGTGGCATAACTGGTTGGAAGCTCTTTCCAATTATAACATATAATGAGAATTCCAGGACCTAATGTTGTCACCATGAACACCGTCAGAGCCGAATATGTTCGCATCCTTGGTTCAAAGGACACATCCTTCTACATTCCTCACCGATTTATGTGTCAGTTCGGAGGAAAGCAACAGCCATGGGAACCACTCTTTGATTTCTGTCCGCCTGAAGAATTTAGTGAAAATACAGCCAGGACTATATACTCAGCATGGGAGAATCGCAAGATAGTCTATATCCGCGACATACATGTTTCTCGTGGAAACAGGATACATCCGGATTACTACTCTGCACTTCTCTCACACATCCCTTCGGACGCCGAGCCTTCGAATTTTTCAGAAACGTGGAAGCTCTACAAACTCTCTGTTATCTTCCGTCGCGGCTCAAATATATCAGTCAAGGGATTACTTCATACCATGGTTTAAAATTTCAGTTTCGGTAACCGTTTCGGACCCCACCAAAAATCAAAATTTCGGTCCAAAATTTGGTAATTTGGTTCCAAATTCCGGACCCAAATTTTGAAATTTTGTAAAACAAATGATAAAAAATTGAATTTCAAAAAATTTCGGTTTTGGTCCCCACCGAAATCCGAAATTTCAGTCCGAAATTTTGGATTTCGGTCGAAATTTAAAACCATGCTTCATACAGAAGATATCAAGTTTTCTTTCCTTTTTTGTAAATTTTGTAAAAATGTTATCTAAAGTCAGGCTAGCACATGCCTCTTTTGTACAAACTGTAAAAACTGATCAGACATATGAATAAAATAAGATCATTCCCTGAAAAATCTTGTTTGGAATCTTAATTATCTGTATAACTCTTTCTCCTTGCATGAAAAAGTTCTAAAACTAGTGTATATTCCCATCTGCAGGTAGAAAGTTCGTACACTTGAAACCATTGCACCTAGGAAAGAAAAAAGCTGGTACCGAACCGATTCTCGTCTATTGAGAACCTCAGAACTACCTAGTTCTTCAGTTCCTACTCATTCAGTAGAAATTTCAGAGCCATCTAATCCTACAACTCCTCTTGTCATCATGGCAGAAACTACGGACCAGTCTCAGGTTATCCAAGAGGTGCAAAAGGCAGTAATTGAACTCACTCAATCTCCACCAATTCTCAGAAGAGAATGCTGCATTGAGATCACCTCCTCACATAACTGTAGTACCTAGTACACCTCAGCAACCTCTTCCTCCTATCCTGGAAACCATACCAACTCCGCTAACTAATCAGTCTACAGCTCAAACACCTGATCCGTTCCTAGGAGAGCAGTATGCAGATGAGAACCATCCTTTGCCCAGATTATGAAGTAGTGGGAAGATAAGTTTGCCAAGGTTAGTCAAGACCTCAAACTTATCAAGATTCAGGGGTCATCAGAACTCTCTTTCCGAGACATCTCTTTGTTTCTAGATGTACAGCTCCCGGCCAGCTTCAAATGACCTGACATCAGTAAATATGATGGACCCAGTTGTCCTCGTAATCACCTGGTGTAGACACCCCATTTTGACAGGACCTTTTTCCCCAAAATCGAATACATTTTGAAGTTGAGTCGAAGTGCCAAAATGAAATAAACCCTAAAGAGTTCTCATTGGTGGATAATTTTTGAAATCTCTTGAAGCCTGAATGGTCCCCAAGCGCCTATTGAGACCCTTGTTTAGTTGCCCCAATATCCCTGACCATTGTTATGAAGCCTAAATGGCTTTGATGCCGGTACCCCATTATTCGAGCCTTGAATCGCTAACTTTGATACCTCGCGCTTAAATGTGCAATTCAGGTCATTTGAAGTTAAAAATTTTGTGAAGAAATGAGCTTAATTGGCCTGAACCCGATCCGATTTTATGTTGAGGGCATAGCTTGAATCTCAGGAAATTTAACCCGAGTTGCCCACCAATTCTTATTTTTATCCCAAAACCAATGCAAAAGAGAGGTGAATTATCCAGCCAGGGTGTGCCATTATTAACATCATATACAATGAAACAGGGCCCAAATGCTGATCCATGTTCTTTCCTAAGCCACTCCCTATGTTGAAAAAAAAATAGTTACAAATATACTATGTATGGGCTGTCCATGGAATAAGGAGGGGTGTAAATTTAGCATCTTGCTTGTTTTCCAAGCAAACAAATTAGGGCTTTCAAAGAGGGGAGTCTCATCGTGGCAGCCGAACAGGAGAGAGAGAGAGATGGAGGGCTAAGATCAACCTAGAAGAAAGACCTAAGTATAAAGCCTCCAGCGAATTAGGGTTTTAATGGGGGGGTTCATTTTCTAAAAGAAGGAGTTGCAGAGGAGATAAGAAAAGGAGAGGAAGAGGGGATTTGCAGAGGAGGCTCAAGCTCCACCCACCGCCACCACACCGAGCTTCGGCCAGGGCCCCTACCTCGGCCAACTCCATTGAATCCGGCAAGGCCACCGGAGCTCCAGCCGTTTTCCCCACCTTGACCCAACAACAGCTCCAAGACCCATCTTCATTTTAGAGAAAGGGAGAGCAGGAAAGAAAAAGAAAAGAAAAAAAGAGGTGAGAATCCATCTTCTCCGGCCGTTCCTTCGGCTGGTCCTTATCTCCACCACCATCCCCTCTCCTCCGACCATCACTACCCCCGTATTCTCAAATCCCCATCACAGCCACCAAACTCCCATTTCTATTGAAACCCACTTCAAAATTTGTTTCTCCATCTCTACCCTTAGCCATTAAACCCCATCTCCACCTCCAGCCGTCATCCCCATAGCTACCTCTACCTTTGCTCCTCCACCATCTCTGCAATTCCTTCATCTCCGGCAAGTTCTGCCGGAATCCTGCCAAACCATCAACCACCTCTTCAAATCCCATCTCCCATTTTCACAACCTCCTTTAAATTAACTATCACCAAACCCATTCCAAGCTTTTACCTGTACTACCATTAACTCTGGTGGCCTTCATCGGAATCCGGTCATCCTCTCTATCTCCGCCATCACCGTCCCCATCTAAATCCGACTAAACCCCACAAATCCGACCCCACTCCAACAGCAACCCTCTCCTATTCAAACCCTCTCCTCACTATAAAAACCCCATTCTCCCTCCATGGCCGCATCTCCCTAGCAGCCACCACTGACTACCTCCTCTATTTTACCCCTTTCCCACTTCACAGCCACCGTCAAGCTCCCCCAATTCCCACCTTTAGATCTGTAAGGAATATATGTTATTTTCTTTTGGGTTTGTAGAGCTTGTGAAGGAGAATATTAAAGAAGAAGCAGAGAGTTCTAATTCTGGGAGTTTCAAGGGAAGGTTCATAAGGGAATTGTAGAGAAAGTAGTAGATTGAGAGAAATTGAAAAAAAAAAATTGTAGAAGAGAGATCCGAGAAAGAGAAATGAAGAGAAATCGAGGGATCCAAGTAGAAGAGAGGGAGATAGCTCTAGATTTTGGTTTTTTTTAAGGCGATTCAAAGGACGGAGGACTACCTAATTCTCAGCCAGGTATTGATTCTTCTTTACTCTTTTATTTTGCAAGATCTCTAAATCAGTGTGGTTTCTTGGGACGAGATCGGTTTATTGCATTTTGATTCCATGATGTGATTAATTTTTCATTTCTTCTCTGGTCTTTTAGTATATCAATTTGATTTTTCTACTCTTCTCTGGATCGATTTTCACTCTGATTTGAATGTCATCAGAACGAAGAAAATAGTTACAAAAGTCTCATAACCAAAGTTCTCGGTTCTGTTATGATTTGGATTATTAACCTGCAACACGTGATTTCTTTTGGTTGCGTATCCAAATGCTATTTCAGTTTCCGTAACGGGTTAAACCTTGAATTGATATGGACTTTCATTTGTGATGAGGAGTAATGGTTATGTTGAAATGACGGATAAATTGAATATTGTGCAGTGGTTAAGATATCAATGTCATTGTCTATATCTTTGTTCTTCTGCTGATTTTTTAGTAGTTAACTCCAAGTGTAGCACATTTTAATTTTGAGTTAAGTATTACCCTGTCCGTGCATGCTAAGTTGTCATTTGGTAATGTTTATTTGAAGATTAACGTGCTCATGCATTTTTGGAATAGCTACTTGTCATTTGCCATAACACTTTTCATGGTCATAGTTAATATCCTCTTCTTTCAAGTCTTCCCTCTAGGTTCATTAAAGTTTATTTCTGATTTTTAGCGCTTATATCCTAGAGCTTGAGAGCTTGGGGTCAGGCTTCTTGCACATTGTGTTGTCTTGATCTCTCTTGAATTTCATTTTTTTTTAGAGAGTTCGCTCCCTTCGGTTGTATTCCATGATTGAGTTGGCGTTCAAATAGAAGTATGGGGTCTAGTCTTTGAGCCTAACTTTACAGAGTCTTCTACTTTGATTTTGGCATCTCGAAGAGCAGAGGGTAAAAGGGCTATGATGAGGTTACTTGGAGCCCCCCTTTAGCTTTCTCTTTCCTTCCCTTTCGAGGCTTCTCTCAGTTTTAAGATTTTTTCTTAGATCTCAGGGTTCCTATATTGTCCATCAATTTCAGAGGTTTTCTGTCTGGCCTTGGCGATGACGGACTGTTTCTTGAGCCACCCCTTTGCCCTTCGTGTCCATTTTCCTATCTCATCATTTTCTACAGGGCTTAGAGGTTTCTCCTTCTTCGAGATCATTACTTCTTATAGGGTTTAGGAGTTCCTTCACTTTTGAGATCATTCTTTGCGCGTTCCTTGGGATCCTTTTCGACTTTCGGGATTCTCTCGATTTTGAGAACACTTTGTCGGGTTTAGGCGACGATGGAACGTTTCTTTAGCCAATCTCTTCCCTTCCTGCCTTAGATTTTTCGTAGGTTAAGGGATTCCCTCCTCTTAGAGTGTTTTAACTAGTTAGGACCCTTCCTTAGTGACTGATTGTTTAGTAGTTCTTCTTATAGGGTTTTTGTCTGTCCCCTTCTGTTTAGAAGTTTGCCCTTAGGGTTAGAGGCTTTTCATCTGTCATTTGTTTAGGGGTTTTACTCCCTAGGTTAGACATCCTCTCCTTTGGAGACTGGCTAAGTCTCATCAGTTTTTGGTCATCTCTTTGAGATTATTTTTCTCATATCAAAATTTTAGTTCCCTCGTTTGTCTTCTTTCCCCCAAGGCTTTAGGGATCCCATTTCCCTCTTTAATACCCTACCGTGATATGGTGGGTATAGAGGCTCTTCTATCGGATCCCCTTTAGCCGAAAGGGTGTTAGCACACTTTTAATCACCAAAAATATAAAAACACATCAAAAGCATTTGAAAATATCAAAAACCTTTAAAAAATCTAAAGTGTTGAATTTTATAGCGTATTAGGAGAGTTCGTTTTGAACTACGTTGGCTTGATCCTCTTCCACGAGGTACGTAGTGCAGCTTGGGATACATATCCCAAGTCCAGCCAAACTTTTGTAAAACAACTTTAAAACCTTATTTTCAAAAGCTCTTCCTCTAGAGTAAGGAGTTTTGTTCTAAGTAGAGAGTTCTAGAGTTATGAGTTTCTCCTTGATTTGTTGTGTGCTTGTTGTGTGTTGGTGTTAGAGTTAGGAGTTTGTCCTAACTAGGAGTGCCTCCGTCCGGTCAGTTGGCGATTCACATCGCCGACTGATGACTAGGTCTAAGATGCGTTAGTGATCCCATTGTTTTCCTTATGACGCACAGCCTAGTTATACATAGGTTGTAGGAACCACCTGCATTAGCTTAGGGCTGACCTGCATTTAGTTAGAGCATATAGGGTGTCCTAAAATTCATAATCTATTGGAATTTAAATAATCGCACCAGAAACTTTAACAACTAGTCCGGTCTTTTAGGTCGAGTCTAGGATAGAGGTCTAGATGTCTTAAGCATCATAACTTAGAATATGTGCGAAGAACTACGTTGCCTTGATTGTCATGGAGGCGGGGATACGTAGGCTTCTTTGGATGAATATCAGATCATCTAAAGACTCGGGCCGAAGCATTAGAGTCTTAGGTTTTGTTGATAGTACTTTAGGGCTTGTGCTTGCATATTGATGATGATTTTCGCATAGGATCATGGCAGTGTGTGTGCATTTCCTTGCTTGCTTACGTACTTAGCTGTAATATTTACCTGCTTATGTGTTTTACCTAGTTGCTTAGTTGTAGCTCTTACCTGCTTAGCTGCAGTTCTTACCTGCTTAGCTGTAATTCTCTATCGTTATTAGGCTATTGATTATTATCTTTTTACTATCATCTACTGACGTTTGCTCATTGCGCAGGTTTATCTTCTTAGTTGTAACACTTTAGGTATTATTTGCATTCTCTATCTGTCATTTACTGCTTTCTAGATGGGATGTGTTAGGATTTTATATTAGGCGCTATGTATTCGCCCCATTGTAGATAGGCGCTATGTGCACGCCATAGGTTTTTATTACTGCATTTTCTATCTGTCATTTACTGCTTTTTAGATGGGATATGTTAGGATTTTATATTAGGCGCTATGTATTCGCCCCACTGTAGATAGGCGCTATGTGCACGCCATAGGTTTTTATTACTGCATTTTCTATCTGTCATTTACTGCTTTCTAGATGAGATGTGTTAGGATTTTATATTAGGCGCTATGTATTCGCCCCATTGTAAATAGGGGCTATGTGCACGCCGTCGGTTTTTTATTTCATTATTCTGTTATTTGCCTGGCATTTTGTTTATTCCTTATTTCATTTACTATTCATGATTAACTGTTAATTTTAGATTTCCTTTCCTGTACAGACTTATACCTTCAGTTGTAGCATGCATGTGTTTGCCCATCAGAACTTAGACACCTATTAGGCATGACACTCATAACCTAGCTATTCTTAGGTAACATTTCTTCCAGTTCTTTTGTGTGTGCTTATTTTCATCTTCGAGACATGCATGATTAGATAGACGTTTTCTCGAAGATACTTTGTTCCCTTTTCACATGATTTTCACCCAAAACTCTTCGAAGTTAATAAATAAATGGCATAAGAGACCAAGTGTTCGCACTCGGGCGAATTGGGGGTGCTCTTCGGACCTTCTCTATTCGTCATCAGGCACGGACCTTCTGTATCTCTGGTTATCTGTTGCAAGCAGAGCATTTGTTTTTGGTTCCATGGCGTTTCCATGGATGGCGACTCTGAGTTTATTTTAGGTACATCTTGGTTTCTCCGGATCAAGACATATCTCTTTCTTTTTATATTGCCACTCGTGCTATGCTATGAGGGTGGCATCCGTTTCGAGAGTTCCTTGGCAGAGCTCTCTTTCATGTGGATGATCCAGAGGCAGTGTAGGGACTCGTTTCCTCACTCGTCCTCAGATCGGGGTCCACACCTGGTAGTATTCAAAAGTATGCTGTGATCACAGGGTCTGTCCCCAGATCAGATGGCCCTCGTCTTTCAGATGTCTCTGAAAGTCGTGGCACAGAAATGGCTTCTGAGTTTGCCTGATTTGCCAACTATGGGTTGGGAACGTCTTATGAATGAATTCATCAAGCAATTATCTTATGAAAACGGTATTGAAACCTCTCATCGAGATCTTCAGACCACCAAACAAGAGCCCATGGAAGCCTTCTCCGATTTTATACAACGCTGGCGTCAGAAGACAGCTCAGATGCTCAAGCGGTCCACTAAGGAAGAGCAGATCGACATGATGCAGCAAAATCCGACTTTGACCTTCCAGCGTCCTATGGCCATTCACAGCTTCACTAGCCTCAAACATTTCATTGATACTGGCAACAAAATTGATGATTCTTTAGCCCGTGGCTGGCTCAGTAAAGCCTTCTCCGACTCTAAAAATTCCCACTCCAAAAAGCCTCCCATATCCAAAGAAATTAATGAGACTAGATCAATTCTAGAAACCTCTGAAACTCAAGTCATTTGGCAACCAAGCAATGCACCTCCGGAACCCGCCATTGTAAACAAGCCACCCAGGGAATTCACTCCCTTACCAGCCAATCTTTCCACCATCATGAAATTACTTCTCCAACCAAAGAAGTTATTTCTGCTTGCACCCCGTCCACCTCCTAACCCTCTGCTAAAAAGTTGAAACAACTGAGAGTATTGTGAGTACCATCAAGGTAGAAGACACCAAACGGATAGATGTCTCGTTCTGAAACATGCCATCCAAGGCCTTCTTGAAAAGAAACAATTCAATCTCCCGTCTAGGCCAAATATCAACACCAACCCTCTTGCAAATCACAACCCATCTTTGTCCACCTCAAATGCCATCTTCACCGAACCTCCGCCAATCGACTTATCGTCCTTAATTTGTACTATCTAACCCTATCTGTGGGGGACTGATAACAACAATTACATTCTAGAAGTCGGAGAAGAAGAAGGCTATCATCTTGCCATTTGCGCAGATTTCGATGAAGAACCTTATATTCTGGACCTAGAAGAGGCTGGAATAGACAAAACTCCTTTTGTCCTTTCATTAGAAGATTGCAGAATCAGTGATCCTAGAACTTCAGAGGTAAGGACATCTCACTAGGGGTGGTAGGAACTATAAACCCTTAGAACTCAGGTCAGACGATCAGATCGACGATGTAACGAAAGGTTGTTAGCACAGAGGTTGATCAGGAAGATCTGAACATCATCAGGCAACTCAGCAAGACTCAGGCAGACATCTCACTTTGAGGATTACTGATGGTATCCCTCAAACATCGATAAGTTCTCCTCAAAAGTTTGCAGACTTCCCAAGTGTCAAAGGACACTAAACCCGAGCAGCTTACGAATCTGGTTGCAGCAGTCAGAGCCTCTACGACCCTCTCATTTTAAGTCATGAGTCGAGATCCTCTCTTCACTCCGCTAGACCAGGGTTAGGACCTTATGCCTTCAGGTAACATTGCATAAAATGTAAAAAGATTAAAAAACTTTCCCTTTGAGATTATGATATAAATCTCATCTTTTTCCAAGATCTCATAGGTTATATTCTTAGATTATCCCTTGTGTACGATCTCATCTTGATTGTATCCTTCTTCATCTATGATCCATCTATCAAGAATGGTGATTTTATCTCCATATTTATGGTCCCATTAAATCTGATCCCGTAGCTTTCATTAGTTTCATCTTCTAAATTTTTCTTGCTTAGTATTCATCATCTTGTGGTTTAAAAAGCCCATTTCATAGGTCCATTACCTCGTCAGTCTTTGTTTGGATCATTGTCACGGTTATTGAAATTCCAAGGGTGGTCCCGAGTACGACAACTTAAGAGGAGGTAAAATTAGGATCTTAAATCACTTGTGTATTAGAATCATCAAAATAAGATGGGAATGCCAAGGTGGGAACCATTGGGCTTACAATTATCATTTCCTCTCAATTGTCTGTCTATTCATCTCTCATACCTAAGGTTGTATTAGAAGAACTCATTGGTCTCATTCTAGTCAAGAAAGTCTATTCCATGACACCCGAGTTTGAGCTCATTGCATTCCTAGTATAGGATTATGTTACTTTGCACTAGGGGCATTATTCAAATCTTCTCTCTTAATAACCGAGTGTTCATTTCCATAGTCCTTAGACTAGTGGCATTCCCCTTTACTATTATGTTGCAATTGTCATACCTTGCTCATTTCAGGATTCATTCTGTCATCCCATTGCTTGCAAAGGCCACAGTCATCTCTAATCATTGAGAAGAAATACATGTTGAATCTCAATCTTATACCTTGTACTTATTGTTTCCATGTCAGGAGCATTCACCATTGATCCCGCTCAAGCAACTTGGGTTCGAATAAACTCTCGTCTGGTCAGGAAGTCACCTCCCCCATCTCCTTCAGAAGCTTTTTCTTCATCTCCATCTACACCCATGGAGGAACACGTTGAGAGCCCTCAGACCAATAAACTTGAAGTTATGATGGCTGCACTCCTTGAACAAATGAAAGGAATCAAAGAAGATAATCAGTTTCTTAAAGCCCAATTCGCCGAGAAGTTTAGTCCTTCATTTCCTTTACCTTCAAAGGGCAAAGAACCCATGAACCCTGTCATGTCAGAGCTTCATCCTAAGCCTATGGTGATTCCCATTCCTTAATGCCCATTTGATGTTACTGATGAAGAACAATATGGTGAAGAGAACTAAAATCCGGTCTCATTGCTAGTTGATAAGTCGATTATGGAGAAGTTGGAACATCTAACTAAGAAGGTTTATAATATACAGATTCAAGAGCAATGGGCCTTTAACTTAAATGATCTCACACTCTTCCCGGAAATTCGGCTTTCGAAGAATTTTCAGATGCCAGACTTTCACAAGTATGATGGCACGGGGTTCCCTACTTCCCATCTCCAGATGTTCACTATCATGTGCCAACCTCAAAACTTATCTCCTGAACAAATGGCCCAGCTTTTTCCGGTTTCTTTAACTATGGTAACCAGGAGGTGGTTTTTGGGATTGGACAAGACCCGCTATAGGACATGGAAAGACATTGCTGAACAGTTTGTGGAGCAATTCAAGTATGATGAAGAGGCAGATATCACTAAGAAATACTTGGAAAAGACCAAACAAGATTCAAGGGAGTCTTTCTTGACATTTGTGAAAAGATGGAGGGGGTTGGCAGCACAGATGATTGACTGTCCTACTGAGAAAGAGCAAGTTCAGATGATACTAAAAAACCTATCCCCTGAGCTCTATTATCACATGTCTCTCCAGTATTATCCTGACTTCGAGCACCTCATTAATACTGGCACACAAATTGAAGAAGTAATGTCACAAGGGGTGTATAACCGAAACAATCCTAATATCCGAGATTTTAAGAAGCCTGCACCCGCACAGGTCAAAGAGGTTGGCAGTGTCTCTCGTGCCAATCCTCAACCGCCGAGACCTCAAAACCCTGTAGTCATGAATTATGATCAACCCATGGTCGCACCCCAATAGCAACCAAGGAAGGATTTTGATCCCCTACCAGTTCCACCTTCTAAAATCCTACAAGATTGTTTAGCCTCAGGGCGCATCATTTTGCCTCCCATTAGACCACCTCTCAATCCTTTACCCCGAAGTTGGAGAGCACATGAGCACTGCGATTACCAGCAAGGCCAGGATCACGTCACTGATCGATGCATAGCCTTGAAGTATGTGATCCAGAAGTTGATTGATGAGAAAAAAATTGGCATTTCAACAGAGGCCGAACGTCATCAATAATTCTATGCCGACTCATGCAATACTACCGTCGGCAAATGTCAATACTTAAGACAACCCAGGGTTGAAAGAAGCACAGGTCCAGTTGCTGAATGAGAGGTTGAAGATACCAGTCATGAGCCAGCCTTTGCCGAGCCTCCAAAGCCAGACCTTTGCAGCGTTTAAAGTTAAAGTTTCAGTCATTTACTATTTTGTGTTGAGTCGATCAATATGTTAGTTCAGAAATTGAGTGTAGTCTTACAAGGTTATAGAGTCAACGCCTAGTCGGGTGAGTCTTTTTCTGTATTTATTTTCAAGTCCAAATATTGTGAATCCTGAGCATGTTCAGGATAGGTCATCATTTGTAGTGTCTTTCTATTAAATGAAATTTGCTTTCCAATAATGTTTCAGTAATTGCTTTTGATCTTAATATAAAAAAAAGAGACTCCCTCCCCAAATGAGGAAAAAGATACCGACGAAACTCCCCTTGATTGGCAGCATATGTTCAAACAAGAGGAAGAGTGACGGGTCCAGCCTCTCAAAGAGGAAATTGAAATGATAAACATTGGCACGGAAATTTGAATCCAGTAAATGCCAATTGAAAATGCATTACCCTCCAAAAGAGCGCGAAATAAACTCATTTCGTGGATTAGAGGATTATCTAGAAGCGCTATAACCGATACCAGAGGCAAGACATAGATAGAAAGCTAAAGAGAAAGAAGGAAGTGAGAAACATATACTATACAAGGGGCATGGATTGGAAACAATCAATGATCTTGGTTCCCAAATACATAATATGAAACCAACAAATTCAAGATAAGAGTTTAAGAGCAAGTATTGAAAAGCGATCGTCAAATATCAAAAGTTAATGATTCATAAATGGAGGATATTAAAAAATAAGTTTCACTCCATCAAAGTCAAAAGTGCATATCAGAATCTTGAAAGAAGAAAACCCATTATCTCTTACCTGCAAATGCTGTCAAACTCTGTGAAAAAAATAATAAACAAAATTTATCAACCTAGATCAATTCCAAACCTGAAAATTGGAAGGCCTCCTTTGGCCGAACAAATCCCAAGTTCATGACCCAGTGAAATCCAAGTAGTGACTTGGTTTGGCAACCTAGAGGGGGGTGAATAGGATGTTTAAAAAACCTTTACCTTTTAAAAACTTTTTCTAAGATTTCACCCAAGACTTATCCCTTGTTTAGCTAAGTTTGAAATAGTTGAACTTAAACAATATTACAAATTAATATAAGTTCAAAACACTTGTTGATTAGAAAACTTAATTAGGTAATTTTAATAGCCTAGTTAGCAAAGTTAAGATATTTAGGTTGATTATCAATGCTAACTACTCACTCAATTCTATGCACAAATAATCAAATAAGAGAGTGAGAAGGAGTGAAAGAAATACCAATCACACAAGTGACACAGAGATTTATAGTGGTTCGGCAAAAGGCCTACTCCACTCTTCTCAAGGTCGCACTTGAGGATTTCCACTATTGAGACCTCCATGACGCCCGACTCCGAGGCTTTTACACTCCAAGGGAATTAAATAAGGATGCCCTTCCACCTTTACAATGACTCTCCTTCTCCGCCGAGTTCTAAGCGCTTTCTCCCAAGGGAATTAAAAACGGATGCCCTTGCCACCGATCGATGAAGAAGAAGATAAAAGCTTTGCCTCTATGTAGGCTACAATGCAAGTTAAAGCTCCAAGGATGCTCTCAAGAATAAACAAGTTTAAGCCTAAACCAATCTCAAATGATTTTCTCAAATCAAGGCACAAGGAATTGGTGAGAACGATTAACCCAAAAATGGTTGCAAATAAGTTTCTAGGGTTTGTTGAGGTTGGAACATGTTCATCAAGTGTTTTGAACCCATACAATGGGTATATATAAGTTCCCAACACAGTATTACCGTTTTAGGGGCAAAACAGTAATTTTCAGGTCAAACAGTAAACTAGCCGTTGGGCCTCCAACGGCTATAAATTTTTGAGTTCGTAGTGTTCTCGGAGTTTCGAGAACCATTCTCGGAGCTCCGAAAAATTCGCGGAGTTCCGAGAGAACGGCCAGAAGTTGGAAAAATACTACTGGACGATTTCTCGGAGTTCCGAGCTCCGAGAAAAATCTCGGAGTTCCGAGAAGCCTGTGAACAGCAAGATATTCCTGTTTTTAGAGCTGTTTTGTTTTAGGCTTTTGGAACTCAATTTTATCATGTTAAATGGAATGTCATGAGGGTTCCACAATGATGGAACACCACATGGTCATTCACTAATCCAATTAGGCTCTAAGGATGTATTGTAGTCTCTTTGGAAAACATGATTTTTCACTAGTTTTAGGGGTTTAACAATGTGCCTTGACAAGAGGAAATGCAAGACAGATAAGAATACATTCTACCCTTTCTATCACTCTCTTGAACTCTTCTCTTGAGCTGGGATCTTCTATGGTTGAGCTTCCATGCTTGACATCTTCAAGTTGTGGTACAAGCTCCTTGGTCTTTTGCATTAAGTTCTTGATCCTCCAGCTTTGTCCTTCATGAACTTCTCTGTATGTTTAATGCTTGATATGGATGATGTTGAGTTTCTCCTTGGTGGATCCTCCAAGGTGTGGTTTGTCCAAATATGCTCTAGCTCCTTTGTCCTTTGTTTGGTTCATCTTCAAGCATAGGCCATCAATGGTGTGTGCTAGCATGGATTGACATGTGAATTCCCTGTGTATAGCACAACACTCAAGGCAAACAATTAATCCATAAAAGACTAATCAATTTGTGTTTGTTAATCATCAAAACAAGGTGATTGAGTGAACCCATGGGGAACCCTTGGGCTAACAATCTCCCCCTTTTTGATGATAACAAACCAAATTGATTAGAGAGGTGGGAGGATCCTCTTATGAGGATCAGATAAGCAAGATGAGTGCGACTACTCCCCCTCAACATATGCATAAGTTATATTTAACAAATTATTGTATAAGAATGCATATGATTATGGATCTAATCAATTACACAAATTCTCTCCCTTTTGGCATTAGCAAAAATGAATGATTAAATATTTAAGCATAATTACATAAAGCATCAAAGATATTTAATGAGAATATGATGCTCCCCTAACTTCTTATCATGAGTTACCAATTAAAATCAAAATGTAATCCAAAGTATATTTGGCATGATAAGAGACAATCAACATAGAAAATGAATAATCACAAAACAAATCAAGCCTATGTTGGCAAAACAAGGAGACATTTCAATTTTAGCACAAATTTTTAGGATGTATCTTAGTATATATATATATATATATATAAATCCAATATAAATGTACCCTATGACCTGTAATATAATAATAGATTAGCAAGTTAAAGCTTATATTTTACTTATCATGAAAGAAAACAAGCAAGTATATAGTTTAGCATGATAAGCCCCCTTTTTCTTTTTCTTTTCTTTTTCTTTTTTTTAAAAAAAAATCTAATGATATACAATTTTTAGCATGATTAGTGAGGAAATGTTTGAATGGATAGTGTTAGCATCTTACAATGATCCATATAAAAATAAAGATAGCAACAATTAGCTCTCCTCCTTAGTATTTGTCATTGGCCTTAGATAGACCTAAGATTTAAGGCATGACATGACATAATAGGCCAAAGATATGACAATGGAATACTTGGCCACCAAAACTTATTCTTGGAATAGATGATATCATATTTGATCATCCAAGATAAGTAAAAAACAAAGCCTAGAAGAATATGTCACTAAGACCTAGGCTATGGGCTTCTTGTCTTAAACTCTAAAACACACATAAAAGCACAAGACAAGCCCGAACAACCCATGTGGAGCAATCATGCTCCAAATAAGTGTACTTATCATATGTGAAGTGATAACCACATTAGAAATCATATGATAAGTAACTAAGGACAAATTTACCTTTAAGCCCCCCCTTTGAAAATGAATCATGCAATGCATGAATCCAAAGGGATGTCCTTGCATAGACTCCAAAGGTTTTTGGATATATTTTTCAAAAGATACCAAGTTAAACTCAACCCTTGGGCTACAATGACAACTCTCCAAGTGTTGGTTTATCATGATAAAATGATAGCCATAGTCTAGCTCATCATGATAAACAAGCAAAGCACAAAAGATTTTCAATCTTTGGCTCATGCTCCCCCTAAATGTGATATAATAATTTTTTAAATTCAGGCTTTACTTCTCTAAGTATGTAACTGTAAGCCCAAGGGTCTACTCTCCTATCTTGTTTTGATGATTCTAAACATAATTGATTGTGTTTTTTTTTTGAATACTAATCAATTTGCTTCAAAGTGTTGTGTTTGAGATAGGATTGATCATTGAAGAAACCAACACACAACATGGTCATGCTTGGAGATATCCCATACAAGAGTCAAAGGAGCTAAGTGAAGCTCACCTCATCTCTCAAGCAAGCATACACAAGATGGAAGATCAATTGAAGACCAAGACTAAAGAGAAGTTGAAGATTGCATAGGTATCATTGTACATCCTTTCTCTTTAGATTTCCAAGTCAAGGCAAAGTGTTTTCAACTTGGTTTTCAAAGAACACTTAAGAACTTAAAATGCATTAGTGAATGGTTATGTGGTGGACCAACATGTTGGGACCCTCATAAACATTCCAAAATAACCATAGGAGTTGAGTTCCAAAAGCTAAAAATCAAATTTGCAATAAAAATCAAAAAGTGCGGATTTTTAGGCTTCTCGGAACTCCGAGAATTTTTCTCGGAGCTCCGAGCTCGGAACTCCGAGAGTTCCCTCGGAACTCCGAGAAAAGGTCCAGTAGCATCTGGACACTTTCTCGGAACTCCGAGACAATTTCTCGGAACTCCGAGAAATGGTCCAGTAGAAATTTTATTTCTTCTGGCCGTTGTCTCGGAACTCCGAGAATTCTCGGAACTCCGAGAATGGTTCTCGGAACTCCGAGAACCTCGCGACAGACTAAAAAATAGCCGTTGGGATTCAAATTAATTGTTGGTTTTTGATATGTCCACCCCCAAACGGTCATATTCTTTGGTGTGGTTATATATACAACATGTAGAGAAGTTTTTCACTCTCTCTTGATTTTTGAAAAACATCCTTAAGCATCAAAAACATTTGCAATCCATTTTAGCTTGAGTTTTTGTTTTTCATCCCAAACTTGCCTTTCACTTGTGAATCTTTTGAGTTTGGATATAGTAGTGCTTTCACTTGCAAATCATCATCTTTGAAGAGCAATCAAGGGTCTACAAAGAGCATCAAGCTTTCAAGAAGAAGCCAAGCTATTCTCTTTCAAATCTTGTATAGGTGGCTAGGGCATTCCCCTTTTAATTCCCTAGAGAGCAACCGCTTAGAACTCGGCGGAGAAGGAGAGTCTTTGTAAAGGTGTAAGGGCATCCTTGTTTAATATCCCTTGGAATTGTAACCGCCTCGGAGCCGGGCATCGTGGAGGTCTCCAATAGTGGAATCCCTCAAGTGCGACCTTGAGTAGAGTGGAGTAGGCCGTTGGCCGAACCACTATATATCGGTGTGTCATTTCTCACTCTTGCATTTCCATTATTGTTTTGGTTTGGCATTTCACTTTGTTCTTTCAATTATATTTGCACTAACCAAATATTTAATTAAGTGAAGAAAAATTCCAATTAGGGTTTATAGATAATTTTCAAAAGGCCTAATATTGAGTTAAATTCAATTCACCCCCCCTCTTGAGTATTTCAATTGGTATCAGAGCCTCGTCTCTATTTTTTTTTGAAAACCCTAACCGGTTTAGAGTAAAGATTCAAAAATGGCAAACTACCCTCAACATCATGAAGGTTATTCAAACACTAGGCCACCCTATTTTGATGGTACAAATTATGGTTTTTGGAAAACTAAAATGAAAATCTTTTTAACTCAAGACTATCAAATGTGGAGAGCAATTAATAATGAATATATCCTACCCACAAGAAATTTAAATGATTGGACCGAAGCCGAACAACAAGCTTCGAATTATAATGCCAAAGCCATGAATTCTCTCATTTGTGCTCTATCTCCCGGAGAATTCAATAGAGTATCAAATTTGAATTCGGCTAAGGAAATTTGGGACACTCTAGAAGTCACCCATGAAGGAACCAATCAAGTTAAAGAATCTAAAATGAACCATCTTTTTCGGCAATACGAACTTTTTCAAATGACACCCGATGAAACAATTGCCGACATGTACACTAGATTCACCAATCTTGTAAGTGGATTAAGGGGACTTGGAAAACAATTTTCCAATAGAGATTTAGTAACTAAAATTCTTAGATCCCTACCTTTGTCTTGGGAATCCAAAACCTCCGCAATCACCGAAGCCAAGGACATGAACACTTTGAACCTAGATGAACTTATAGGGTCCTTGATCACACATGAAATGATTTTCAAAACAAAAGCACCCGAAATCGAAACTAAAATCGAAAAAGGAAAAGGAATTGCTTTTGCTTGTAATGTAGGTGAAAGTGAAGATGCAAAGGAAGACATCGAGGATGAAGTAGCTCTCCTAACAAGAAGGATCAAATTCTTGCAAAGAAACATGGGAGGCATGAGAAATAGAAGGACCAATCCTCCATTCAAGAAGAAAGAAGAAGTTGGTGATGGATCTTCTCAACCCCGATGTTACGGTTGCAAGAAGCTTGGACACATTCGCCCGGATTGTCCACTCAACAATGAACCTACTTCAAACAACCGCTTCAAGAGAAGAGAAGGCAAGAAAGGAATGTCCGCCACATGGGATTTGGAGATTGAAAGCGAAGGCGAACAAAATGATGGGGAAGATTGCCTATTAGCAAGAAATGTGTGCTTCATGGCCTCAACAAACGACAACAATGAGGTAAACACTTTAAATGATGTCATTATCTTACAAGAAGTTTTAGATTCCTTACAAAGTGCAAATGATGAACTTGAAATTCAATTTGATAAAATTGCATCACTTGAAAATTCTCTTGCTAACATGACAAAAGAATTTGGTTGGTTAAAAAGGGATCATGAATTCTTAGATGATGAAAATGAAAAATGCAAAGTAGAGATTCATGAGCTAAATGCTACCATTAAGAATTTGAATGAAAATCGACAAAATCTTTCTATTGAAAATAACAAACTAAAGCATGAAAACGGTAAACTATCTTTTGAATATGATGAACTCAAGAAACTCTTTGAAAATTTTGAAAATAGTTCATTAAAATTGGATAAACTTGTAAATCTTCAAAGAATGTCAAGTGACAAAAGTGGACTTGGACATAGATGGAATACCACAATATCTAACTATAAAAACAAACTTGAAAAGACCTCCTCTAGTAGTACCAAAATTTGCTTTTATTGTGGATTGTTAGGTCATTATAAAGTTGCTTGCTTGCATGCTAAACAAGATAAGATCAAATTGAACTCTAAAGTGAAAACAAATGAACATAGCAAGATTAGGAAGATTTGGGTACCTAAGGGATCTCACTTGCCTATTCCTATGTAGGTATGCCTTAAAAGCCACAACAAGAGGAACACATGGTACCTTGATAGTGGATGCTCTAGACACATGACCGGAGATCTCACTCAATTCGCATCCCTATCACTCAAGGATGGTGGAGAAGTTACCTTTGGAGATGACAAGAAAGGAAAAGTCAAAGGTGAAGGCACCATAGGTAACTCTACCTCTCCCATACATGATGTACTCTTTGTTGATGGCTTGTCCCATAATCTTATTAGCATTAGTCAATTATGTGATAATGGTTTTGAAGTTGTCTTCAATCCCGACAAATGCATTGTTAAAAATAAGATAAATGGAGAAGTAAAATTCATAGGGTCTAGAGACAATAACATTTATACAATTGGACTAGATGATCTTAGACTCCAAAAAGTGACTTGTCTAAATGCCATTAGTGAGGATTCTTGGCTATGGCATAGGAGGTTGGGTCATGCCGGAATGGATCTCATTTCGACCCTCTCCTCAAAAGAAAGTGTTAGAGGATTGCCTAAGTTCAAATTCATCAAGGATCACATTTGTAGAACTTGTCAATTAGGAAAACAATTGAAAAGCTCTTTTGCACCTAAAAATATGATTTCAACTTCCTACCCCTTGGAGCTACTTCATATGGATCTTTTTGGACCAATGAAGACTAGTAGCCTAGGTGGAAAGAGGTACGTGTTTGTAGTTGTTGATGACTACTCACGATTCACATGGGTCATATTTCTAGGACATAAAGATGAAACTTATGAAAACTTCCTAACATTATGCAATCAAATTCAAAATGAAAAAGGTGTTGCCATCTCCCACATTAGAAGTGATCATGGAACGGAATTTGAAAATGTACACTTTGACACTTACTGTAATGAACATGGCATTAAACATAATTTTTCCGCACCTAGAACACCTCAACAAAATGGAGTAGTAGAAAGAAAGAATCGAACTCTCCAAGAAATGGCTAGAACAATGTTGCATGAAAATGATCTCCCTAGATATTTTTGGGCGGAAGCGGTTAGCACCGCTTGCTATATCATAAACAGGGTATACTTAAGGCCAATCTCTAAGAAAACACCTTATGAGCTTTGGAAAAACTTGAAACCAAATATAAGCTATTTTAGAGTGTTTGGATGTAAATGCTTCATTTTGAACATTAGAGATAATTTACATAAATTTGATAAGAAGTCGGATGATGGAATATTCTTAGGGTATTCTTCTCATAGCAAAGCATATAGAGTATTTAATAGGAGAACCCTAGTAGTAGAAGAATCCATGCATGTGACATTTGATGAAAGAGAGCCAACACCTCAAGAAATGCCACATGATGAGGATGAACCCGTTGAACATCTTTTTCCAAAATTGAGTGCTCCTCCTCATGCATCTACTAGTCATACACCACCTAGTGAGGAAGTAGAAAATGAAGATGATGCCTCATTACCTAGGGATAGGAGAACATTGGTTGATCATCCTGAATCCCAAATCTTAGGTGATGCCACATTGCCAGTAAGAACTAGATCATACTATCGTAGTGTGAGCAATAATTTGGCATTCCTATCCGAATTAGAACCAAAATCCATCAAGGAAGCAGAAAAGGATGAATATTGGTTGATGGCCATGCAAGAAGAGTTGAGTCAATTCGAAAGGAACAAGGTATGGAGGCTAGTACCTAGACCTAGTGATCATCCAGTCATTGGCACGAGATGGGTGTATAGAAATAAATTGGATGAAAATGGAATTATCACTAGGAATAAAGCTAGGCTTGTAGCCCAAGGGTACAATCAGGAGGAAGGGATAGATTATGATGAGACATTTGCTCCTGTTGCCCGTATGGAGGCTATTAGGATACTTTTGGCATATGCATCTCATAAAGGATTTAAACTATATCAAATGGATGTCAAAAGTGCCTTCCTGAATGGCTATATCCAAGAGGAAGTGTATGTTGAGCAACCTCCAGGTTTTGAAGACTTCAAACATCCAAATCATGTCTTCAGGCTTGATAAAGCTTTATATGGATTAAAGCAAGCTCCTAGAGCTTGGTATGAGAGGCTTTGCACTTTCTTAGTTGAAAAGGGATTCGAGATGGGAAAGGTGGATAAAACCTTATTTATCAAAAGAGAAAATCATGATATCCTCCTTGTCCAAATCTATGTGGATGATACCATCTGTGGCTCAACTAATCAAAAATTGTGTGATGAATTTGCAACCTTAATGAAAAATGAATTTGAAATGAGCATGATGGGAGAGTTAACCTACTTCTTAGGACTCCAAATTAAACAATACAAAAATGGAATATTTTTAAATCAAGAAAAATATACAAAGGAGTTATTAAAGAAGTATGGCATGGATAGCAGTAAGACATCAAGAATTCCCATGAGTACTACTGCTAAGCTAGAAAAAGATGAATTTGGCAAATCTGTGGATCAGAAATTGTATAGGGGTATGATAGGTAATTTGCTCTATTTGACAGCCAGCAGACCAGACATTATGTTTACTGTCTGTCTCTGTGCTCGATTTCAATCGGATCCAAAAGAATCTCACCTATCGGCAGTTAAGAAGATCTTCAAGTACTTAAAAGGAACCCAAAGTCTAGGACTGTGGTATGAAAGATCATCTTCCTTCACTCTCATCGGATATTCAGATGCAGACTTTGCTGGATGTAGAGTAGATAGGAAAAGCACTAGTGGGACTTGCCAATTCTTGGGTAAATCACTTGTTTCATGGTTTAGCAAGAAGCAAAATTCAGTAGCTCTGTCCACAACAGAAGCAGAATATGTGGCAGCTGGAGCTTGCTGTGCTCAAGTCCTATGGATGAAAAGCACATTGATGGACTATGCAATCAAAATGGAAAATATTCTCATCCAATGTGACAATACTAGTGCTATAAGCTTAACAAAGAACCCCATACAACACTCAAGAACAAAACACATTGAGATTAGGCACCACTTCATCAGAGATCACTCACAAAAAGGGGATATTTGCTTAAAATATATCAACACTGAAGAACAATTAGCGGATATCTTTACAAAACCCCTTAGTGATGATAGAATTTGCTATATCCGAAGTGCCTTAAACATATGGAGTGCGGATCAAATCAAAGAAATTGCCAAATAAATACTTTGTGCCTTTAACCAGTTTATCTATATAGTATTTATATATATAATCTTTGTTTGGTAGTATCTGCATGAATGAGATGTCAAATTTTTAATCTTAAAAATCACTCAATTGATATTCTTAGCCTTCTTAGTTTTTTCTAAGTTGGAGAGGTATCTTCACTTTAATTAAAATACCTAACATCTTGACATATGTCAACATCTCGATCATGAACAGGTATATGTGCATTACTTGGTTATATAATTTTATACCATAAGCATTGATTCAGGGGGAGTTATCCACTCCTATTTTTTTTTACACCCTTTCTGTCGATGACAAAAGGGGGAGAAGTTTGAAATTGATTATCTATTCAATTGACTATATGCACCACTTGCTTATAACTTGTATCATTTATATGTGTGCATATATTGAGGGGGAGTTCTAGTATTCACTTGCCTACTATGTCACTCCACACACACCTCATAATCAATTTTGTTTGTCATCATCAAATAGGGGGAGATTGTAAGCCCAAGGGTCTACTCTCCTATCTTGTTTTGATGATTCTAAACATAATTGATTGTGTTTTTTTTTTGAATACTAATCAATTTGCTTCGAAGTGTTGTGTTTGAGATAGGATTGATCATTGAAGAAACCAACACACAACATGGTCATGCTTGGAGATATCCCATACAAGAGTCAAAGGAGATAAGTGAAGCTCACCTCATCTCTCAAGCAAGCATACACAAGATGGAAGATCAATTGAAGACCAAGACTAAAGAGAAGTTGAAGATTGCATAGGTATCATTGTACATCCTTTCTCTTTAGATTTCCAAGTCAAGGCAAAGTGTTTTCAACTTGGTTTTCAAAGAACACTTAAGAACTTAAAATGCATTAGTGAATGGTTATGTGGTGGACCAACATGTTGGGACCCTCATAAACATTCCAAAATAACCATAGGAGTTGAGTTCCAAAAGCTAAAAATCAAATTTGCAATAAAAATCAAAAAGTGCGGATTTTTAGGCTTCTCGGAACTCCGAGAATTTTTCTCGGAGCTCCGAGCTCGGAACTCCGAGAGTTCCCTCGGAACTCCGAGAAAAGGTCCAGTAGCATCTGGACACTTTCTCGGAACTCCGAGACAATTTCTCGGAACTCCGAGAAATGGTCCAGTAGAAATTTTATTTCTTCTGGCCGTTGTCTCGGAACTCCGAGAATTCTCGGAACTCCGAGAATGGTTCTCGGAACTCCGAGAACCTCGCGACAGACTAAAAAATAGCCGTTGGGATTCAAATTAATTGTTGGTTTTTGATATGTCCACCCCCAAACGGTCATATTCTTTGGTGTGGTTATATATACAACATGTAGAGAAGTTTTTCACTCTCTCTTGATTTTTGAAAAACATCCTTAAGCATCAAAAACATTTGCAATCCATTTTAGCTTGAGTTTTTGTTTTTCATCCCAAACTTGCCTTTCACTTGTGAATCTTTTGAGTTTGGATATAGTAGTGCTTTCACTTGCAAATCATCATCTTTGAAGAGCAATCAAGGGTCTACAAAGAGCATCAAGCTTTCAAGAAGAAGCCAAGCTATTCTCTTTCAAATCTTGTATAGGTGGCTAGGGCATTCCCCTTTTAATTCCCTAGAGAGCAACCGCTTAGAACTCGGCGGAGAAGGAGAGTCTTTGTAAAGGTGTAAGGGCATCCTTGTTTAATATCCCTTGGAATTGTAACCGCCTCGGAGCCGGGCATCGTGGAGGTCTCCAATAGTGGAATCCCTCAAGTGCGACCTTGAGTAGAGTGGAGTAGGCCGTTGGCCGAACCACTATATATCGGTGTGTCATTTCTCACTCTTGCATTTCCATTATTGTTTTGGTTTGGCATTTCACTTTGTTCTTTCAATTATATTTGCACTAACCAAATATTTAATTAAGTGAAGAAAAATTCCAATTAGGGTTTATAGATAATTTTCAAAAGGCCTAATATTGAGTTAAATTCAATTCACCCCCCCTCTTGAGTATTTCAGTAACATACATAACTGCTAGGGAGATCACATATAAATGTATACCTATTCATGTTTGAGATGTTGGCACAAGGCCAATTTGTTAGATATTTTAATTAAGGTGAATGTACCATCTCCCTCTTAGAATCTAAGAAAGCTAAGGGCACCAATTGAGTGACTTTTAAGATTAAGGTTTAACATCTCATATGTGTGAATATAATCAAACAAGGGGTGATAACTATAGAATATGTATATACCAATTTGAGTTCAATTCTATAAGACTAAGACATAGTGAGAATGGTCAATAAAATACCATTTCTTAGAGAGACATCCATGATTCATGAAGGTGAGAGTATACCTTATGAGAAAGATATGATTATCAAGGTTTTCATGGATAATCTACCATGTTTGGACACAAAGGACATGACACATAATGTGCATGGTCCAAACATTACATCTACATCGACAACCATATGTAAAATGACAAGGCATTAGGCACAAAGTGCATAAGCCCATTGAAAACCAAAAAATGTGTGGGAGGCACATGTTCCCATCACAATATGATGCATACAACCACCGTAGTGAATTTTAATTTTACTCAAATGAGTAAATGCCCAAATATGATTTTAGATTTCTATGATATTTTCATTTCAAGTCATACATTGAATCTAGATTCATGATTTAACTTTCATATATAATATATATCATTTTATGAACTTAGGAAAAGATCCAAGGATTTTATAATATTTATGTATCAAATGATGCAAACTACCTTGTACACATGTATTCCATTTATGAACTTTCATGACTACTTGAACAAAATACATATAACATATCTACACATATTAAGGTTCATCTTAGTCATAAGATTATCCAATTAAAGCTCTTTGGAAATACACTAATTTTTAACCCATCTATGATTCTTATTAGATTTGATGAAAATCATTAAGCATGTAATAGAATGAGTTTTGATAGGACAACTAGGTGCAAAGTAATAAACATGTTTGTTCACCTAAGGCACAAAAAGATGTCTAAAAAGGGATTTGAGTTGTTTTCTTAGACATGACATTTAATACCTTAGTTTTGCTAGAAATGATATATTAGAACAATTTAAGTACATAATTATCTAGCAAGTGCCGTATTTGTCCAAAATAGAGTTTAAAGAATGATACTTTGGCATTTTCTCAAATTTTTGTAAGTATTATTTGATTGCCAAAATTTTTTATTTAAGTTCAAGTCTTTAAACCTATTGGTTTCTTCTCTTTTTGGTTTTGCTAGAGAGATGTGATAGATCGTACAACCTAGCTTCTAGCGACTACCAAAATAATGTTCAAATATGATGATATACTTGAAGCTTTAATTTGAACACATGGGCAAGAGATGTTGTTGTATATTCTATAAAGATCAATTTATGGTTTTCACATTGAATGCTCTATTGTGGTTGTCATGTGGATGAATGACATATTCTAAGTGCGATAAGATTTAAGTCATAGTGTGTGCACTTAGCAAAAATACATATATATACATACAAGTCAAACAATATAAGTATATTGTATCTATAGGTTGTTTCGTCACAAATGATGTGATCATGAAGCACATATCAACTAGATATAAAAAAAATATCTAGGGAACCTTTTCCAATAGATATAACCTTTTAGTGCAAGATGTCAAAGTCTTGCGAAAACTAAGTTTCAAGCATAAAGACTTTGAATTATAACAAAATGATTTCTCATTAAAGCACAAACATGGATACATGTGAATCAAACAAGAATAGCATATGGTATCCAAAGAACATTTTAAAATGATCTAACATTTAAGTGTATCCCCTAATCTACTAATCATATGATGTGATTCAAGTAGGGGATTTTGGAACCCAAACCATGTTGGTTCGAAGCAAGTTTGTTCTAGTTGATATATCTTTTCCAACCCAAACAAACTTACTATTTGTTACAAATCTAAACATTCATTTAGATTTGTAATGTCCAAATCTACCACAAAAATCACAAGACATATATGAGTAGGTAGATGGACGGGATGAACAAGATGATTTACAAGAATGACTATGATGAAAACTATGTTTTGTACTTTTTTGTAAATAATGATTTTCCAACATTAATGTTTTATTCTTGATGTTTAAGTCATTGATTTTCATTTTAAAATTTATTAATTCAAGAAATGAAAGCATTTTGATTTTCTCTACTTCTTCTTTAAGGAGATGATTTTCCTCTTTTAGTGAAGCAATAGTATCACTTAGTTCAATAAAATCTTTTTTAAAAATTTTATTTTCTTCACTAAGATGTGCATGATCCATTTCTAGTGACCTAAACTCTTTGTGAATACTAGCTAAATTATTTTTCAAGTTTGAATTCTTAGCTAGTTGATCCTCAAGTTTCTTATGTAATTCTTCGACATTTTCAACAAGTTCTTCAAATGTGAATTCGGCATTATCCAAGGGGTCTTCATTAGATAGTCCCATTAAGCACATGTTTTGATTTTGAAGATTTTTAATAGAGTCCAAAACATATTTAGCATGTTTACAAGAGGATACTTTTTCATACATGTTAGGTGGTAATGCACAACATATTGCAATTAGGGCTTTTGTATTTAGTAAAGATAATTTTTTATCATAATCATTTAATCTTTTAGATTTAACATTTAAAAGAAAACTATTTTCAATTATCTTTATAATATCTTTATCTAGACCTTTTAAGTATATCTTCATATGAATCAACCATGATCCATAATCCGAACCATCCAAAATAGGTAGTCTAGATCCCATCTTTTAAGTTGCTAAAAAAAATTTGATCTTTTAACTCTTAACCGGTTAGGGTCTTAATCAAGAGCCCAATCTCTGATACCAATTGAAATCCAAGTAGTGACTTGGTTTGGCAACCTAGAGGGGGAGTGAATAGGATGTTTAAAAAACCTTTACCTTTTAAAAACTTTTTCTAAGATTTCACCCAAGACTTATCCCTTGTTTAGCTAAGTTTGAAATAGTTGAACTTAAACAATATTACAAATTAATATAAGTTCAAAACACTTGTTGATTAGAAAACTTAATTAGGTAATTTTAATAGCCTAGTTAGCAAAGTTAAGATATTTAGGTTGATTATCAATGCTAACTACTCACTCAATTCTATGCACAAATAATCAAATAAGAGAGTGCGAAGGAGTGAAAGAAATACCAATCACACAAGTGACACAGAGATTTATAGTGGTTCGGCAAACGGCCTACTCCACTCTTCTCAAGGTCGCACTTGAGGATTTTCACTATTGAGACCTCCACGACGCCCGGCTCCGAGGCTTTTACACTCCAAGGGAATTAAATAAGGATGCCCTTCCACCTTTACAATGACTCTCCTTCTCCGCCGGGTTCTAAGCGCTTTCTCCCAAGGGAATTAAAAACGGATGCCCTTGCCACCAATCGAATGAAGAAGAAGATAAAAGCTTTGCCTCTATGTAGGCTACAATGCAAGTTGAAGCTCCAAGGATGCTCTCAAGAATAAACAAGTTTAAGCCTAAACCAATCTCAAATGATTTTCTCAAATCAAGGTACAAGGGATTGGTGAGAACCATTAACCCAAAAATGGTTACAAATAAGTTTCTAGGGTTTGTTAAAGTTGGAACATGTTCATCAAGTGTTT
The DNA here is from genome assembly GCF_043159265.1 of Tasmannia lanceolata. Classification (NCBI taxonomy): domain Eukaryota; kingdom Viridiplantae; phylum Streptophyta; class Magnoliopsida; order Canellales; family Winteraceae; genus Tasmannia; species Tasmannia lanceolata. Next base: position 24,538,962 of record NW_027518684.1, on the reverse strand, counting down.
TGAACCCATAAAATGGGTATATATAAGTTCCCAACACAGTATTACCGTTTTAGGGGCAAAACAGCAATTTTCAGGTCAAACAGTAAACTAGCCGTTGGGCCTCCAACGGCTATAAATTTTTGAGTTCGTAGTGTTCTCGGAGTTCCGAGAACCATTCTCGGAGTTCTGAGAGAACGGCCAGAAGTTGGAAAAATACTATTTGACCATTTCTCGGAGTTCCGAGAAAACTCTCGGAGATCCCTGTAAGCCCAAGAGTCTACTCTCCTATCTTGTTTTGATGATTCTAAACATAATTGATTGTGTTATTGAATACTAATCAATTTGCCTTGAAGTGTTGTGTTTAAGATAGGATTGATCATTGATGAAACCAACACACTACATGGTCATGCTTGAAGTTGTACCCAACAAGAGTCAAAGGAGCTAAGTGAAAGTCACATCATCGCTCAAGCAAGCATACACAAAATTGAAGATCAATTGAAGACCAAGACTAAAGAGAAATTGAAGGTTGCATACGTATCATTGTACATCTCTTCTCTTTAGATTTTCAAGTCAAGGCAAAGTGTTTTAAAAATAGTTTTCAAAAACACTTAAAGAGCTTTAAAGGTTTAGTGAATGGTTATGTGGTAGACCAACATGTTGGGAACCTCATAAACATTCCAAAATTATCATAGGAGTTGAGTTCCAAAAGCTAAAAATCAAACAAGCAATAAAATCTCAAAATATGCTGATTTTTAGGCTTCTCGGAGCTCCGAGCTCGGAACTTCGAGAAACGGTCCAGTAGCTTCTGGCCATTTTCTCGGAACTCCGAGAAATGGTCCAGTAGAATAATTCCATCTTCTGGCCGTTCTCTCGGAACTCCGAGAATATTTCTCGGAGCTCCGAGAATGGTTCTCGGAACTCCGAGAACCTCGTGACAGCTCAAAAAAGAGCCGTTGGGATTTGATTTAAAAATTAGTTTTTAATTTTCTTAAGCCCAAACGGTCATATTTTGCAAGAGACTATATATACTCATACAAGAGGATTATTTCCTCTCTCTTGATCATTTGAAAAACTTCCTTAAGCCTTCAAACACATTTGTAATCCTTTCAAGCTTAAGAATTTGTTTTTCCCAAACTTGCCTTGCAACTTGCAAATCTTTTGATTTGGGATTTTAGAGCTCTCACTTGCAACCATCATTGAAGAGCAATCAAGGGACTACAAAGAGCATCAAGCTTTCAAGAAGAAGCCAAGCTATCTCTCTTTCATTTCTTGTAAAGGTGTAAGGGCATCCTATATTAATTCCCTAGAGAGCAAGCGCTTAGAACTCGGCGGAGAAGGAGAGTCATTGTAAAGGTGTAAGGGCATCCTTATTTAATATCCCTTGGAAGTGTAACCGCCTCGAAGCCGGGCATCGTGGAGGTCTCGCATAGTGGAAATCCTTAAGGACGATCTTAAGAAGAGTGGAGTAGGGCTTTGCCCGAACCACTATACATCGGTGTGTCTCTTCGATTATCTTGCACTTTCATTCTTTGTGGTTTAGCATTTCACTTTTTCTTTTAATCTTATTTGCACTAACCAAAAATTTAATCAAGAGAAGAAAATTCAAATTAGGGTTCATAATTAATTTTCAAAAGGGCTAATTTAGTGTTAAAATCAATTCACCCCCCCTCTTGCTTATTTCAATTGGTATCAGAGCCTCGTCTCTAATCTTTTAAAACCCTAACCGGTTTAGAGTAAAGATTCTAAAATGGCAAACCATCCTCAACACCATGAAGGTTACTCAAACACTAGGCCACCCTATTTTGATGGAACAAACTATGGTTTTTGGAAAACTAAAATGAAAATCTTCTTAACCCAAGATTACCAAATGTGGAGAGCCATTAATAATGAATATACATTACCCACAAGAAATCTAAATGATTGGACCGAAGCCGAACAACAAGCTTCAAATTATAATGCCAAAGCCATGAATTTCCTAATTTGTGCTTTGTCTCCCGGAGAATTCAATAGAGTGTCTAATTTGAATTCGGCTAAGAAAATTTGGGACACCTTAGAAGTTACCCATGAGGGAACCAACCAAGTCAAAGAATCTAAAATGAACCATCTATTTCGGCAATATGAACTCTTTCAAATGACACCCGATGAAACAATTACCGACATGTACACTAGATTCACTAACCTTGTAAACGGACTAAGAGGACTTGGAAAACAATTTTCAATAGAGATTTAGTGACCAAAATCCTTAGGTCCCTACCTTTGTCATGGGAATCCAAAACCTCCGCAATCACCGAAGCCAAGGATATGAATACATTGAACCTAGATGAACTAATAGGGTCCTTGATAACCCATGAAATGATTTTCAAAACAAAAGCACCCGAAATTGAAACTAAAATTGAAAAGGGAAAAGGAGTTGCTTTCGCTTACAATGTAGGTGAAAATGAAGATGCAAAGGAAGACATCGAAGATGAAGTTGCCCTCCTAACAAGAAGGATCAAATTCTTGCAAAGGAACATGGGAGGCATGAAAATAGAAGGACCAATCCTCCATTCAAGAAGAAAGAAGAGCTCGGTGATGGATCGTCTCAACCCCGATGCTATGGATGCAAGAAGCTTGGACACATTCGCCCGGATTGTCCACTCAACAATGAGCCTTCTTCAAACAACCGTTTCAAGATAAGAGAAGGCAAGAAAGGAATGACCGCCACATGGGATGAGAAAATTGAAAGTGAAGGCGAACAAAATGATGGAGAAGATTGCTTGATTGCAAGAAATGTTTGCTTCATGGCCTCAACAAATGACAATCAAGAAATAAATACTTTAAATAATGTCATTGTTTTAAAAGAAGTTCTAGATTTCTTGGAAAATGCACATGATGAACTTGAGATTGAATTTGATAAAAATGTATCACTTGAAAATTCTCTCTCTAACATGACAAAAGAATTTGGTTGATTAAAGAAAGACCATGAATTTTTAGAGGATGAAAATGAAAAATACAAAATTGAAATTCATGATTTAAATGCTTCTGTCAAAATCTTAAATGAAAATCGTCAAGAGCTTTCTATTGAAAACAACAAGCTAAAGCATGAAAATAGCAAACTATCTTTTGAATATGATGAACTAAAGAAACTATTTAAAAATTTTGAACATAGTTCATTGAAATTGGATAGGCTTGTTAACATTCAAAGAATGCCACATGATAAAAGTGGACTTGGTCATAAATGGAATACTACAATATCCAACTATAAAAATAAACTTTTAAAGGCTTCTTCTAATTGTACCAAAACTTGCTTTTATTGTGGTTTAGAAGGTCATTATAAAGTTGCTTGCATGCATGCTAAACAAGATAAAATCAAATTGAACTCTAAAGTAAAAACAAATGAACATAGCAAGATTAGAAAGATTTGGGTACCCAAAAGATCTCACTTGCCTATTCATATGTAGGTATGCCTTAAAAGCCATAACAAGAAGAACACATGGTACCTTGATAGTGGATGCTCTAGACATATGACGGGAGACCTCACTCAATTTGCATCCCTATCACTCAAGGATGGTGGAGATGTTACCTTTGGAGATGACAAGAAAGGAGAAGGCACCATAGGTAACTCTACCTCTCCCATACATGATGTGCTTTATGTTGATGACTTATCCCATAATCTTATTAGCATTAGTCAATTATGTGATAATGGTTTTGAAGTAGTCTTCAACCCCGACAAATGCATTGTTAAAAATAAGATAGATGGAAAAGTGAAATTCATAGGTTCTAGAGACAATAACATTTACACTATTGGACTAGATGATCTTAGACTCCAAAATGTGACTTGTCTTAATGCCATTAGTGAAGATTCTTGGTTGTGGCATAGGAGGTTGAGTCATGCCGGAATGGATCTCATTTCGACCCTCTCCTCAAAAGAAATTGTTAGAGGATTGCCTAAGTTCAAATACACCAAAGATCACATTTGTAGAACTTGTCAATTAGGGAAACAATTGAAGAGCTCATTTGCCCCTAAAATATGATTTCAACCTCATACCCCTTGGAACTACTTCATATGGATCTTTTTGGATCAATGAAGACAAGTAGCCTAGGTGGAAAGAGGTACGTGTTTGTAGTTGTGGATGACTACTCACGATTTACTTGGGTCATATTTCTAGCACATAAAGATGAAACTTATGAAAACTTCCTTAAATTGTGCAATCAAATACAAAATGAAAAAGGTATTGCCATCTCTTACATTAGGAGTGATCATGGAACAGAATTTGAAAATATACATTTTGACACTAACTGTAATGAACATGGCATAAAACAAAAATTTTCGGCACCTAGGACATCTCAACAAAATGGGGTTGTAGAAAGAAAGAATCGAACCCTCCAAGAAATGGCTAGAACTATGTTGCAAGAAAATGATCTCCCTAGATATTTTTGGGCGGAAGCGGTTAGCACCGCTTACTATATCATAAACAGGGTATATAAAAGGACAATTTCTAAGAAAACACATTATGAGCTTTGAAAAAACTTGAAACCAAATATAAGCTATTTTAGAGTGTTTGGATGTAAATGCTTCATCTTAAACATTAAAGATAATTTGCACAAATTTGATAAGAAGTCGGATGATGGCATATTCTTAGGGTATTCTTCACATAGCAAGGCATATAGAGTATTTAATAAAAGAACTCTAGTTGTAGAAGAATCCATGCATGTGACATTTGATGAGAGAGAGGCAACACCTCAAGAAATGCCACATGATGAGGATGAACCTATTGAATATCTATTACCCAAGACAAATGTTCCTTCCCATGCATCTACAAGTAATACATTGCCTAGTAAGGAAGTAGAAAATGTAGATGATGACTCATTGCCGAGGGATAGGAGAATATTGGTAGATCATCCTGAATCCCAAATCTTAGGTGATGCCACATCGCCGGTAAGAACTAGATCATACTATCGTAGTGTGAGTAACAATTTGGCGTTCCTATCCGAATTAGAACCTAAAACCATCAAGGAAGCCGAAAAGGATGAATATTGGTTGATGGCTATGCAAGAAGAGTTGAGTCAATTCGAAAGGAACAATGTGTGGAGGCTAGTGCCTAGACCTAGTGATCATCCAGTCATTAGCACGAGATGGGTGTATAGAAATAGTTGGATGAAAATGGAATTATCACTAGAAACAAAGCTAGGCTTGTAGCCCAAGGGTACAATTAAGAGGAGGGAATAGACTATGATGAGACATTTGCTCCTGTTGCCCGTATGGAAGTCATTAGGATACTCTTGGCATATGCATCTCATAAAGGATTTAAACTATATCAAATGGATGTCAAAAGTGCCTTCCTAAATGGCTATATCCAAGAGGAAGTGTATGTTGAGCAACCTCCAAGTTTTGAGGACTACAAACATCCAAATCATGTCTTCAGGCTTGATAAAGCTTTATATGGATTACAGCAAGCTCCTAGAGCTTGGTATGAGAGGCTTTGCACTTTCCTAATGGAAAAATGATTTGAGATGGGAAAGGTGGATAAAATGTTATTTATCAAAAGAGAAAATCAAGATATCCTCCTTATCCAAATTTATGTGGATGACACCATCTGTGGCTCAACTAATCAAAAAATGTGTGATGAATTTGCAACTCTAATGAAAAATGAATTTGAAATGAGCATGATGGGTGAGTTAACCTACTTCTTAGGACTCCAAATTAAACAATACCAAAATGAGATATTTTTAAATCAAGAAAAATATACGAAGGAGTTATTAAAGAAGTATGACATGGATAGCAGTAAGACATCAAGAATTCCCATGAGTACAACTGCTAAACTAGAAAATGATGAATTTGGCAAATCTATAGATCAAAAGATGTATAGGGGTATGATAGGTAGCTTACTCTATTTGACAGCCAGCAGACCAGACATTATGTTTACTGTCTGTCTCTGTGCTCGATTTCAATCGGATCCAAAAGAGTCTCACCTATCGGCAGTCAAGAAGATCTTCAAGTACTTAAGAGGAACCCAAAGTCTAGGACTATGGTATGAAAGATCATCTGCCTTCACTCTCATTGAATATTCAGATGCAGACTTTGCTAGATGTAGAGTGGATAGGAAAAGCACTAGTGGGACTTGTCAATTCTTGCAAAAATCACTTCTTTCATGGTTTAGCAAGAAACAAAATTCAGTAGCTTTGTCCACAACAGAAGCAGAATATGTGGCAGCTGGAGCTTGCTGTGCACAAGTCCTATGGATGAAAAGCACATTGATGGACTATGCAATTAAAATGGAAAATATTCTCATCCAATGTGACAATACTAGTGCTATAAGTTTAACAAAGAACCCCATACAATACTCTAGAACAAAACGTATTGAGATTTGGCACCACTTCATTAGAGATCACTCACAAAAAGGGGATATTTGCTTAAAATATATCAACACTGAAGATCAATTGGCGGATATCTTTACAAAACCCCTTAGTGATGATAGAATTTGTTATATCCGAAGTGCCTTAAACATTTGGAGTGCAGATCAAGTCAAATAAATTACCAAATAAATACGGTGTGCCTTTCATCAGCTTATCTATATAGTATTTATACATATCATCTTGGATTGGTAGTATCTGCATGAATGAGATGTCAAATACTAATCTTAAAAATCACTCAATTGATACTCTTAGCCTTCTTAGTTTTCTAAGTTGGAGAGGTATCTTCACTTTAATTAAAAATACCTAACAATTTGACTTATCTCAACATCTCGATCATGAACAGGTATATGTGCATTACTTGGTTAAATATATTTATACCATAAGCATTGATTGAGGGGGAGTACCTAACTCAATCTTCACTTACTCCTAACTTGCCATACATTTTATTTCACCCTTTATGTCGATGACAAAAGGGGGAGAAGTTTGAAATTGATTATCTATTCAATTGCCTATATGCACCATATGCTTTTAATTGTTATAATTTATTTATGTGCATATATTGAGGGGGAGTTCCAGCAATCACTTGCCTACTATGTCACTCCACACACACCTCATAATCAATTTTGTTTGTCATCATCAAAAAGGGGGAGATTGTAAACCCAAGGGTCTACTCTCCTATCTTGTTTTGATGATTCTAAACATAATTGATTGTGTTATTGAAGACTAATCAATTTGCCTTGAAGACTTGTGTTTAAGATAGGATTGATCATTGAGGAAACCAACACACTACATGGTCATGCTTGAAGATGTACCCAACAAGAGTCAAAGGAGCTAAGTGAAGGTCACATCATCTCTCAAGCAAGCATACACAAAATGGAAGATCATTTGAAGACCAAGACTAAAGAGAAATTGAAGGTTGCATAGGTATCATTGTGCATCCCTTCTCTTTAGATTTTCAAGTCAAGGCAAAGTGTTTTAAAAATAGTTTTCAAAAACACTTAAAGAGCTTTAAAGGTTTAGTGAATGGTTATGTGGTAGACCAACATGTTGGGACCCTCATAAACATTCCAAAATTATCATAGGAGTTGAGTTCCAAAAGCCAAAAATCAAACAAGCAATAAAATCTCAAAATATGCTGATTTTTAGGCTTCTCGGAGCTCCGAGCTCGGAACTCCGAGAAATGATCCAGTAGCTTCTGGCCATTTTCTCAGAACTCCGAGAAATGGTCCAGTAGAATAATTCTATCTTCTGGCCGTTCTCTCGGAACTCCGAGAATATTTCTCGGAGCTCCGAGAATGGTTCTCGGAACTCCGAGAATGGTTCTCGGAACTCCGAGAACCTCGCGACAGCTCAAAAAAGAGCCGTTGGGATTTGATTTAAAAATTGGTTTTTAATTTTCTTAAGCCCAAACGGTCATATTTTTGCAAGAGACTATATATACTCATACAAGAGGATTATTTCCTCTCTCTTGATCATTTGAAAAACTTCATTAAGCCTTCAAACACATTTGCAATCCTTTCAAGCTTAAGAATTTGTTTTTACCAAACTTGCCTTGCAACTTGCAAATCTTTTGATTTGGGATTTTAGAGCTCTCACTTGCAACCATCATTGAAGAGCAATCAAGGGACTACAAAGAGCATCAAGCTTTCAAGAAGAAGCCAAGCTATCTCTCTTTCATTTCTTGTAAAGGTGTAAGGGCATCCTATATTAATTCCCTAGAGAGCAAGCGCTTAGAACTCGGCGGAGAAGGAGAGTCATTGTAAAGGTGTAAGGCATCCTTATTTAATATCCCTTGGAAGTGTAACCGCCTCGGAGCCGGGCATCGTGGAGGTCTCGCATAGTAGAAATCCTTAAGGACGATCTTAAGAAGAGTGGAGTAGGGCTTTGCCCGAACCACTATACATCGGTGTGTCTCTTCCATTATCTTGCACTTTCATTCTCTGTGGTTTAGCATTTCACTTTTTCTTTTAATCTTATTTGCACTAACCAAAAATTTAATCAAGAGAAGAAAATTCAAATTAGGGTTCATAATTAATTTTCAAAACGGCTAATTTAGTGTTAAAATCAATTCACCCCCCTCTTATTTATTTCACTCCGAGAAATATCTCGGAGTTCCGAGAAGCCTGTGAACAGCAAGATATTCCTGTTTTTAGAGCTGTTTTGTTTTAGGCTTTTGGAACTCAATTTTATCATGTTAAATGGAATGTCATGAGGGTTCCACAATGATGGAACACCACATGGTCATTCACTAATCTAATTAGGGTCTAAGGGTGTATTGTAGTCTCTTTGGAAAACATGATTTTTCACTAGTTTTAGGGGTTTAACAATGTGCCTTGACAAGAGAAAATGCAAGAGAGATAGGAATACATTCTACCATTTCTATCACTCTCTTGAACTTTTCTCTTAAGCTGGGATCTTCTATGGTTGAGCTTCCATGCTTGACATCTTCAAGTTGTAGTACAAGCTCTTTGGTCTTTTGCATTAGGTTCTTGATCCTCCAGCTTTGGCCTTCATGAACTTCTCTGTATGTTTAATGCTTGATATGGATGATGTTGAGCTTCTCCTTGGTGGATCCTCCAAGGTGTGGTTTGTCCAAATATGCTCTAGCTCCTTTGTCCTTTGTTTGGTTCATCTTCAAGCATAAGCCATCAATGGTGTGTGCTAGCATGGATTGACATGTGAATTCCCTGTGTATAGCACAACACTCAAGGCAAACAATTAGTCCATAAAAGACTAATCAATTTGTGTTTGTTAATCATCAAAACAAGGTGATTGAGTGAACCCATGGGGAACCCTTAGGCTAACACCCAGTATGAAAAAGAATACCCTTTTTGCAAACCCCTTTGGGTCTGAATAATATTTTCTTTCAAAACCCATTATACTAGGGGCTAGGGGTGGACATGGTTCGGTTCGGTTCGGTTTTGGGCTAAACCCAAAACCGAACCATGTATAATCGGTTCCCTGAAATTGGAACCAGAACCGAACCATATATCTGTAGAACCGAACCGAACCAGAACCATATATAATCGGTTCGGTTCGGTTCGGTTTTGGGTTTACCCAACCTTCACCAATGGCCCTGTTTATATATGAATTACAAGCACTAACAGTAATAGTAACAGGCACAAATTTGGGCAATGCAAAACTTATATGAAGTATGAAGAAGTACAAACAGGTGGGATAATCATGCACAAATTTTGGCAATGCATGAAGCCATGAACTACAAATCTGGGAAATAATCAGGCCCTAATATCCAAAGCAAACAGGCCCTCATTAAACCAATTCGGTTCTTGGTTCGGTTCTCGGTTCCGGGATCCCAAACCCAGAACCGAACCAACTTTTCACCGGTTCCCGGATTTTGGAACCGGAACCGAACCATATAGAAATGGAACCGAACCGAACCGAGCCAAATGTGCCGGTTCGGTTCGGTTCCTCGGTTCGAACCGGAACCATGTCCACCCCTACTAGGGGCATCAGCCCCGAACTACGCGAGACCTGATTCCTACACTATGGTACATAGGCAGCTCGGTCAAACCAAGTTCGGTCATTTCAAAAGAAAAAATTCAATAGTTCCAAAAAGAAGAAAAGAGAATGTCAATCAATCAAAAGAAAGAAGTCAATAAAAAGAGATAATGAAAGAAAATATAGTCAATCAAGAAAAAAAATCAGTTAACCTTCAAACTAGGGGCATCTGCCCTGAACTACGCGTGACCTGATTCCTACACTAGGATAAGTAGGCAACTTGTTTATGGGTTCGGTCGAAATTTTTGCAAAGCCATAAGCCTTTTCTTTGAAAAACCCTTTCTTACCTGTAAAGTCCTTCCGGTGTTCAGAATCAAGGATTTAGGTCCCAATGCAAAAAAGGAAAGAAAGAAAAAAGAAAATAAAAGAAAAGAACAGAGTTTGAAGATTTGCTAGACTGAAAACCTGAAAGGGCGGTCTAGGCAAAATTTAAGATTATTCCCCTGCTAAGTTGAAAACCCGAAAGGGCGGCTCTGCCAAAAGCTAAGGGGATAGCCTGCTGAGTTAAAAATCCAAACAGGTGCTTCAGGCAAAAGTTAAGGTCAAACGGTCCGCCAAGTTGAAAACTTGAAAAGGGCGACTTAGTCATGGTAGGAGAAAATATCCAAAAAGTTATATCCAGCTTCAAGATCGAGGATTCAAGAAGTTCAAGCAGGCACACTTTGCATACTCAAAACTAGGGTCATGAGACCAAGCAATCCAAGGAGTAGTAATCAAATCCTTGGAGTATTACTGTTTTAAAAGGAGAAGTCCAATGTTTTTCAATTGTAAAATTACTCTTTGAAAGGCCAGACCTACTGAACAAAATGTTAACTAAGCCAGAAGCATCACTTTGAGTTGGTCTAGTCAGTCCATCTATTTCTATTCTTTCAGAAATCCTCGATTATTCGAATAGTGTCTTTTACCAGATTTCCCCTTTGAATAGAGTCGATCATTGTCTTTGAGTCCAAAGGTCGCAACTGTCTTGATGAAAGAGGTAAGGCGTCAGCTTATCTCCAACTGCACTTGAGCTATACAAATCTTGATGGAAGAACTTCAGAAAGATTCGGTTTAAGCAAGCCGCTTCAGAAAGAATTTAGAAGCAGAACGTCAGAAGGCACAGTTTCCATAAGAAGACCATGTCCCAGAAAGGCACCATAGGCTTGGGAGAGTCTCATATGTGACGATAGTTGGACCGATTCCTCAGCAAGATGAAACATTAAAATTCAGAATTTCTTTCCAGCGTATTGCATACCATTACCGTCGAGAAATGTTTGTCAAAATACCTGCCAGGAAAAAAATCCCACCTTCCAATTCAGTATCCAAGAGAGCCATTGTTCTAGATTACCAGTTCAGGTATTTAGATCAGGGTTTCAATTATGAATACCAAGAATCTCTAGCAATGAAGACCAATGGTCTTTAGGCAGTAACCTATTCTTAAAAGTTCCTGAAAGCATTCTTAGCAATTCTCATAAGTCATGTTTCATCATTTCTTCTCTAGGGATAAATATCAATAGCCGTTGCATTTAGTTCCTGATATGCGTTGTCTCGTCATTCGTTTGAATTTTGGTCTTCCACAATATCTATTGTCCTCGAATCCAATTTCACACATCTAAAGTTCATCAATTTCCAAATTTATCAAATTCAAGTTCATGCTCAAATCTCCAAATTCAAGTTCATTACAAATCATCAACTCAAGTCCATTTCAAATTTCCAAGTTCAAGTTCATTTCAGGTCATGAAATCAAGTTCAGATTAAATTTCAAAATTCATTTTCCATTTCTTTTCAGAGAAAAAGCGAAAGTGCCTCTGGATTGAAAATCCTTTTTCCTTTCTTTTTAGAGAAAAAGCGAAGGTGCCTCTAGATCGAAAATTTATCTTCCTTTTCTTTTCAGAAAAAAAAAGCGAAAGTGCCTCTGGATCAAAAATCTATCTTCCTTTTCTTTTCAGAGAAAAAGCGAAAGTGCCTCTAAATCGAAATTCATCCTCATTTTCTTTTCAGAGAAAAAGCGAAAGTGTCTCTAAATCGAAATTCATCCTTCTTTTCCTTTCAGTGAAAAAGGGAAAGTGCCTCTGGATCGAAATTCATCCTCATTTTCTTTTTAGAGAAAAAGCGAAAGTGCCTTTGAATCAAAATCTATCTTCTTTTTCTTTTCAGAGGAAAAGCGAAAGTGCCTCTGGATTGAAAATTCATCTTCCTTTTCTTTTCAGAGAAAAAGCGAAAGTAGCTCTAGATCAAAATTCATCATCATTTTCTTTTCAGAGAAAAAGCGAACGTGCCTCTGGATCGAAATTCATCCTCCTTTTCTTTTTAGAGAAAAAGTGATAGTGCCTCTGAATCGAAATTCATCCTCATTTTCTTTTCAGAGAAAAAGCGAAAGTGCGTCTGGATTGAAAATTCATTTTCCTTTCTTTTCAGAGAAAAGGCGAAAGTGCCTCTAGATCGAAAATCTATCTTCCATTTTCTTTTTAGAGAAAAAGCGAAAGTGCCTCTGGATCGAAAATTCATTTTCCTTTCTTTTCAGAGAAAAAACAAAAGTGCCTTTGGATCGAAAATCCTTTCTTTTCAGAGACAAAGGGAAGGTGCCCCTGGATTGAAAATTCTCTATCCTTTCTTTTCAGAGAAAAAGCGAAAGTGCCTCTCGATCGAAAATCATTTCTTTTCAGAGAAAAAGCGAAGGTGCATCTAGATTGAAAATTCTCTTTCCTTTCTTTTTAGAGAAAATCGAATGTGCCTCTGGATTGAAAATTCTCTCTCATTTCTTTCAAAAAAAAAGTGAAGGTGCTTCTAGATTGAAAATTCTTCTTCCTTTCTTTTTCAGAGAAAAAGCGAAGGTGTATCTGGATTGAAAATCCATTTTCCCTTCTTTTCAGAGAAAAAGCGAAGGTGCCTCTGCATTGAAAATCCCTTTTCCCTTCTTTTCAGAGAAAAAAGCGAAGGTGCCTCTGGATTGAAAATTCATTTGTTCTTCTTTTCAGAGAAAAAGCGAAGGTGCATCTGGATTGAAAATTTATTTTCCTTTCAGAGGAAAAGCGAAAGTGCCTCTAGATCGAAATTTCATCTTCCATTTCTCCTCTTTTCAGAGAAAAAGCGAAAGTGCCTCTAAATCGAGATATTCTTTTCCTTTTGGTTTAGAGTAAAAGCGCAGTAGCTTCTAAACCAAAAATATTCTTTCTTTTGCCCTAGAGAATAAGCTTAGTGCCTCTATGACAAAGAACTTCATCCGAATAATCCAATTTCCCAAAATTCTAGGACTTCGTCTAGGGTCTTGCAATAGGAAGCATTTAGGTTGCATTGGGTGTAGTGAATCTTTTATTAATTAAAGCTATGCAAAATGACTCTGTCACTTTTACTTTGGTATTTAATGACTATGTCATCTCTACCAAAGAGGGGCATCTGTAAACACCCCCATTTTGCTACTCTTTAAGTAGCGAAAGGTTTGTTTGGTCTTGTCAGTCATCTGCATTAGGTTAGGCATTTTTGCATTTTAGGTTGAATTTTACCTCATTTTTTGTATTTTGAAGTTTATTCGCAATCACGAAGGTCTCTAGGGGGTCCCATTAGTCTCCGGAAGATGAGAATTCAAGTTTCCAATCAAATAGGAAAATCTAATATTTTTGGGTTTCTCAGGGTTTTCCTCATTTTTGCCTATTTTTGCACCTCGGGGGTAATTTGGTCATTTCCAATGTGTTTCATTTGATCTCTAGAGTGTGTCTAAGGAGTCACGAGTCATTTAATGAATTTTGGAAAACCTGCAAAATTATGAATTTCTCAGGGGTTTCGCTTGATTTGAAAATTTTGTGTGTCGAGGGCATTTTGGGCATTTTCAGGGGATTCCAAGCGATCCTGTTTGATATCACCCACCAAAAGAAGCAAACTTAAAAACTTTCTATTTTTTAGGTTTGACCATGAAGACTTTCTATTTTTAACTTTCCCCTTTGGTGGCAATCCAATTTAAAGTCATTTTAGTCGTCTTTGGGTGCGTAATGATCAAACAGAGGCATTTTGGTCCAAAATTTTATTTCTTCTAAAGGGGACGGTTCGACCATATGTCGAGGGTGCACCATAAATGACATATGGGTTGGTTCATGAATAAAAATTTTGAATTTAAAGGATTTTATTGAATTTTTATTAAATTCAAGGTGGGGGTCCATGTGGGTCAACCACATAAGTGGGCTCACCACATGGGGAGGCCATATGCAAAAACGTCCAACATGGGATGAGGTGGTTGGTGACATCATATTTGTTTTGAAAAAATAATAAAGGAAGAGCTATAATTAAAAAGGGCTAGTATGGTCAGGTTAGTAAAATGACCATATATTTTTACCTTCTTGTCCAAAAAATTTACAATTATACTTGTTTCGAACGTCTTGAAAAGATCTACAACATTCTAGTTTATAACTTTTCCTGAATCAACCTCATCATGATCGATTGCTATTATTAACAATTGAGTCATAGATCTAGTTACATTAATTACCCTTTTTTCCCATAAGACAAGCCTAGTTACCTAGGATGTAGGTTCACCTTCATTAGTCTAAGGGATGTCTTACACTTAGATAGGAACATATAGCATCTTAGGTGGAGTCCTACGATAATAAAATCTACTCAACTTGAACTAAATAATCTCTCTTAAACTGTTGAAACAGTCCTTCCAGTCTAGGTTGGTGTCCTAGATGTCTTAGGCATGTAGCTTAGTTCAGGCACCGAATTACGATCGACTCTGATTCCAGTGAGGCTTGGATATGTAGGCATCTTTGGATGTTTTGAATGGCATACCGAGCACGAGTCGGCCCACCACAAATGGTGGGATTTTGTATATTAGTTTTTTTATAAATTCTTAACTAAATATATAGGATTTCTCTCAAATTAGAATTTTAGGAGAACATTCATATAGATTGAATCCAAACGAATTAAGAAAATCAAGATACACATTAGAAAATGAATTGAACTTAGATCTTAGGATGCATGTCATATAGTTTGCACATTAATATAGAATTAAATGTGTCATTTAAAAGAAATTCAAGAGAGTTAAATTTTAGAATTGAAGATCGGATTGTCGAACAAGAATGGTACATGTGGTGGTAACTCCTCATACCTTTCATTCTCATAATCAGGTAACGAATCTAGATTTCTGGTCAATTATAGGTCCTAGATCTCTCATCTAGGTGGCGATTCTGTCATTCTCTTTTGCATGAAATTCGGATTGCTTTAGTGATCTCAAGTTCACGGAAAAGATGAATTAAATCAATAATAAAAATGGCACACGTCATTCGCGTGGGTACGAGAGACCAAGAGAGGCGGGTCACGCGCCACGCCCCTCTCGTGGGATCGAGTCTGATTGATTAGCTATTCTAGAATAACCTAAATCTATTAACCCAAATAAATTGACAACATCTTAAAAATCATTCATAAACCATTGATTAGGAGGTATACCTCCAAATTTTCATGACTACAGAGAATGGTATTAAATTCTCCTCCAACTAATCTAGGTAAATTATTTTGATTACTTTATCCATTGAATAATCAATCTCACAATGTTCTTCTATCTATTATGTAATAACTAGCATAAACAATAGTAAATATCATAGAGAAAGCAAAATTAGCACAAGTAACAGAGAAAGTTATATCCTGATTACAGGAATTTATAAAATTGATTTGAAGAGAGCTATTGTAGAAAATCCAAATTCTTAGGCAATTATTATTCTCAAGAGTATTTTCCATACTCAACTTTCTTGAGAATTTGGCCAAATCATTAGAGTTAGCAAAAGGTTTCATAACTGCAACAAAGGAGAGATTGTTTGTCTTAATGATCTTTTTCAATCTACTAACGATTGGATCATTCATGTTCATAATCAATATTGATCCATTCCAAGTGAAATTCCAAGGGTGGTCCCTAGTATGGCAACTTTGAGGAGTGAAAATTAATTAGGTTTCTAACAAGTTTTAATCCTTTTGAAAACTCAACCCTAAATTGAAGATTAAGAAATCAAAAAAAAATTCAAGCACACAAGTTAAATCTAAAGTGCAAATGCAAATAAAGAGCAAGAGTAAGAGAGATTGCACCCGAGATTTAAAGTGGTTCAGTCCTCCAAACGCGAGGCCTACTCCACTCCACCAACCAAACCCGTTGATGGCTTCACTATGTGATCTTCTTAACTTCGGCGAAGATCGGTGCCGATTACAAATTCCGATTACCTTTAACCTTGGTGGCAATCTTCACCACGGAGAGTGGGCTACGCTTCTCCGAACACTTGCCCGATACAAGTTCTTTGAGTAAGAAAGAAAGAACAAAAAATCCCTCACAAGGGTTTACAAGAATTGCAGAAGATGTACAAATTGAGCCTATGATCCAAATCCTAAGCTTTAGAGGATGAGAGGCATAATCAAGATTGATTCACTCTTTAGATGTTCAAATGAAGTTTTAGAGTATTAGGATTGATGTTTGGAATGTTTGGAATGCCCATATATATAGGAAAAACCAAATATGACCGTTCAATGGCATTGTTGTAATTCCTGAAAAATTCGCAACGGCTAAAAATCCGACCGTTGTAGTGTTCTCGGAGTTCCGAGAAAAAATCTCGGAGTTCTGGGAATACATACAGAAGTTGGAAAAAAGTCTACTGGACCATTTCTCGGAGTTCCGAGAATTTCTCTCGGAGTTCCGAGAAGCCTATTTCATGCAGATTTTCATTTCTTGTTTTTAGACTTCCAACTTAACACCAAGTTGGGATTGCTATGAGGGTTCCAAGGTGTTGGAACTCCACAAAGACAATCACTTATATATTTAGGGTGTTTGTTTATTTACTTAATTATGCCTCTAAAATCTAAAACTAAGATTGGATCTTTTACAATCTAAATATGACTTTGGTCTTCAATGGATTCTTCAAGTCTTCATTTGTCTTGGACTTTGATGTCTTTGGCCTTCATGATGCGGTCCAATGAGATCTTCTTGGCCTCAATCCAAGCAATGTTGTCTTAGCACCAATGTGAACTACAACTTAGACAATCAAACACATTAATGATCATAAATCACTTGTGTATTGGAATTATCAAAATAAGATGGGAATGCCAAGGTGGAAACCATTGGGCTTACAATGTTCATTTAGGGGCCGTTTGGATACACGGATTTTAGAATCCGGGATTTCTTCAAAATTGTAGCTAAGAGACAAGAGAAGAAGCGGACCAGCTGTCGTATTTTAACATCTAGCCCTTCTTTCCGTCAGCAAGAGAGTAGGAGATCTAACCATATTTTCAGGTTTTAGAAATCTCAGGATGCAGGACAGATTATTAAAACCTGAATTTCTCACTTAAAATCCAAGAAACTCTATCATGACAGCATACATCAGCGTGATCAGGAACCCTCTTTTACACTGTTTTCAAACTAAAAACTTAGATTCTAAAATCAGCGTATCCAAACGGCCCCTTAGTATTTTACTACCATTGATATTCTGGATCGAGTTTTTATCCTGCTAACAGTTTTGATATTTGTCTCCTTATTTTCGTAGGTTTATTTTTTGTTTTTTCCACTATCATGTTAGCCTCTACACTGCCCATAAATTCCTTTAATATTTTATTTTCCTTGGTAGCTAGATTCCTTCCGGATTGTAATTATTTTTGGGAGATGATTTTTTAAGAGGAGACTTCTGTTATAATATCTGTCTTCCTAGTTTTTCCCTCTTTCATGTTTTGTGGACCTAACATCCATAAGGCCTTATAAATGGGTTGGAACAAGCTCTCGGCGATATCATTTTATGCATATCTCGAGGTGAGACATCATGCATGAAAGGAAATAAGGGTTGTTGATCTAGTGGGCCCCACCAAACTAGTCCCATAGTGAGTATAATCCTATCCGCTTGATTCAATTATAGGTTGGTCTTAGTGTCTATCCAAGGAGTTGTAAGATTTGGTGGCCTATCTTGCTCTTATTAATAAAATGTTGTTTTGGCAATTCAATTTTTGTGGCATTTAAAGAACATGTTCTAACCAAGCATGAAAATGCTTGATGACAATAGAGTCGTTAGTAGCAAGTGTGTGTGCTACTTACCCTTGACCCACCTACCACCAAGGATAGATATTCTATGGCAAAGTATGGACACACTAGGTATAGTCCTAAATAAGCCCAGGCCTATGGGAGTGATAGGGTTAGCTCCCTTGTGGCTAGTGACAGATCAGTGCAGTCCATGTGTGAATCAGGATGCTGACAGCCCATGTGTGAATCAGGATGCTGACATGCTTCTGATGCACCCATGTGCATGCTATGAGCGAGACATGGTGAAGAACTTTGAGATAGGGCCTGACAAGCTTGAGAAATCCCGGGACCATGGTAATTAAAGTTTTGTTTTTGTAAAAATATTTGATTTCAAAAATATATTTTTTATCCTAACTTGCCCTCATATAAAAGATTATACACACACACACACACACACACACACACACACACACACACACACATATATATATATATATATATATATATATATATATATATTAAGTATATAAGATTAGAACTATGGTATATGTATATAATTTAATATTCTTAAAGTCAAACATGTTTGAATTTGTCAAAAATTAATGAAGAGGGCAAACTTACGAATTGGAATCAAGATAAGATGCATAAATGACAAAAGTTAAGGGTACAAGGGTAATTGACTAATGACATTTATTTTGGGAGAATTAGGCACATGTGAACCATGTATTGCATTTCATGTTCAATGTATGCATCTATTGCATACATGCACATGTTGTAAATTTGGTTCAATGTGTGCATTTATTGCATGCATGTACATGTTGAAGATTTGAATGTAGTTTTTGCCTACATAAACATATGCATAGTTCATTCTCTTTATCCTTAACTCATTGCATTTATAGTTTCTCAACTCAAGAGACACTTTGGAACTCTATATATAGCACACCCCAAGTCTCATTTGAGATAAGTTTTCATGTGCTCTCTCGGGTACTCTCTCTCTTTAAGTGTTCTTGAGTGATTCCAAGTAAGGTTTTTTAAAAGAGTTTCTTTTTACTTTTCTCAAGCAAGTTAAGTCCCTTGTCCCTTAGAGCTTCGTAGGCAGACTTGGTGTTCAAGCTTTGGAGAGACATCCAAGTGCTGTGAAGTTGAGGATTGCAGAAGACTTATGATCCTCTCCTGCGTGTCTCACCGGCAACGCCTACACAAGCTCTTCTAAAGTCAATGGAACAGGTGAATCGCTTGTGGATGATTCGTAGATGATGCTTTCATGCATCTTTGGTTTGGTAAATGGCTCTATTTGATTCAAGGAATTCTCATGTTATTATTATCTAATCTTGTCTTGCTTTCTTGTTTCAGTTTATTTCATATATAATTTTACTAATGGATCTATCCAGAGATCCCATCTCTTCCTCTATATCCCTTGGCAATGAACATGTTCATGTTGGTCAAAACCATGGAGCCGAAGCGACGCAAGGGAACATAGAAGGTATTCGAAGAACAACAGGAGATATTTACAAGTTGATGAATTCCTATTATTGTTTTTATTTGATTCATTTAGATAGGAACTAGAATTAGGAGAGAGAAAATGGAGATGAGAGAAAGTTGTAATCTCGTATTCATGACATAGTGGAAACTAGGGCTGCAACTCGGGTCGGGCGGGTTGGGTTTTGGAGAACCCAACCCTACCCGAGAAATATCTCGGGTCGGGTCGGGTCGGCTTTTTTTTCGGAAAACCCACGATTCCCAAACCCGGCCCTACCCATGATAAATCTCGGGTCGGGTCGGGTTTTTTCACGTTGACGCAAATTTTTAAGGAAAATTCTTGTTTGGCAAGGCAACTCAACTCATAGAAGCAGAAATTACACTCACATTACACTTGAATCAAACAATGATGTAATTACACTCACATCACACTTGAATCAAACAATGCTGTAATCAAACAATGTTGTAATTACAATCAAACAATGCTGAATCAAACACTTGAATCAACTCAACTCATAGAAGCAGAAATTACACTCACATACAGTAACAGTGGGTGCGTGGGTTTTCACTTTTAACTTTGGGATAATTACATTTACACCCCCTCTAGTTTCTGACACATCCACTTCTACCCCTATAGTTTAAAACGTGACAAATACACCCCTGTAGTTTCAATTTGTTTAAGGTTTGCCCCCTCAGCTGAAGGTTCGTCCATAGACTGAAGGGTTAGGATAATCCGATGGAGCTGATTTTTTGGGCACACCATATCTATGTCAGGACCCATCAAATGAACGCTTTGGATCATCCAAATAATGTGGGCCCACATTGTTTGGATGATCCAAAGCCTTCATTTGATGGGTCCTGACATAGATAGGGTGTGCCCAAAAAACCAGCTCCATCAGATCATCCTAACCCTTTAATCTATGGACGAACCTTCAGCTGAGGGGGCCTACCTTAAACAAATTGAAACTACAAGGGTGTATTTGTCACGTTTTAAACTATAGGGGTGGAAGTGGATGTGTCGGAAACTAGAGGGGGTGTAAATGTAATTATCCCTTTAACTTTTAACTAACAATAGAAAAAAATGTACATACTATAACTTATGTAACTCGGGTCGGGTCGGGTCGGGCCCCTTCAAACCCGGCTCGACCCGAGATTCATGCGGGCTTTTGAATGCTGAACCCGGCTCGACCCGAAACCCATAAAACCTGAACCCGACCCAAGCTATTTTCCGGTCGGGTCGATGCGGGTCGGGTAAAACCCGGCTCGAGTTGCAGCCCTAGTGGAAACGTGTCTTTTCTTGTTTTTCATTTAACAATAATAAATATAGCAACGAATTTCTCCAGAACATGGATTGTTTTCAACAGGAGTCGGAGTAGGTGAATAGCAATTGTCAGTAATGATCCTATGTTGGGCCCCACCTAGGTACATATATGGGTAATCAAGCCCGTCGATCTTATAGATCATATCAACGGATCTGATCATGTCCATTGGCACAAATAGGACTAGTCTCATATCTTTGATTCCTGAAAAGGCAGTAAACAAAATCTTCATTCCATATTGAACTGAGGCCCACAGTACGGCCAATGCTACCTATCTGACCATTTAAAAAAGAGAAAAGTACATAATGCAGGTCGATGTTTAGTGAAAATACGGATTGTTGGCACCTTTTAAAACAAGAACAAAAAAAAGGGCTAAACTTCAAAATCGGGTGGTCAAAAGACCCTAATACCCTTCTGACATCGACAGAGTCCTCCTTTTTCATTACTGCCTCTTAAATTGGCCCGATTCACGAGGCTTCTTTTGGTTCATTTAAATGTGTATTTGAACTGAGAGAACCTTGGGTTCGTTTCTATCTTGGCCGTCGGAAATAACTAAAGACGGATGGATCTTGACACGTGTTGGAAAACTTTTTGGAACCTCGACATTATTATACTTTTTGGAACACTGACGTTATTTTTTCTCACTTATCTTTTGGCTTAGAACAGTAGACGTTATCTTTTCTCACTTCTCTTTTCAACACGTGTCAGGCATCCATCCGTCTCTAGGTATTTCTGACGGCCAAGATAGAAATAATGGGTACGCCGAGGGAAAATAATGGGTACGTCGATGGAAATAATGGTTACAAAGAGGGAAATAATAGGTACGCCGGCAGAAATAATGTGTACGACGATGGAAATAATGGTTACAGAGAGGAAAATAATGGATACGCCGATGGATATAATGGTTACAGAGAGGGCAATAATGGGTACGCCGGAGGAAATAATGGTTACAGATAGGGAAATAATGGGTACGCCGGCGGAAATAATAGGTACACCGATGGAAATAATGGTTACAGAAAGGGGAATAATGGGTACGCCGATGGAAATAATGGTTATAGAGGGGAATAGGAATAGTACGTCAAAGGAAATAATGGTTATAGAGAGGGGAATAGGAATAATGGGTACGCCGGCGGAAATAATGGGTACGCCGATGGAAATAATGGTTACAGAGAGGGGAATAATGGGTACGCAGACAGAAATAATGGGTACGCCGATGGAAATAATGGTTACAGAGAGGGGAATGAGAATAGTTCGCTGATGGAAATAATGGTTATAGAGAGGGGAATAATGGGTACGCCGGTGGAAATAATAGGTACACCGATGGAAATAATGATTACAGAGAGGGGAATAGGAATAATGGGTACGCCGGCGGAAATAATGGTTACAGAGAAGGGAATAATGGTTACAGAGAGGGGTATTATTAGAAGACGCCACAATTTCATATTGATGTCCACGTGTCGTGGATCCGACCTTCTATTCATATTGGCGACGACCAAGATTTAAAGGAACCCAAGGACTCTGGGTTCACAGAAAGATTTCAATCCAAACCAAACCGACTATGTATAGAGCCGCTAGCATTCCAAAAAGTTTTACAACACGTGTCAGGCATCCATCCGTCTCTAGGTATTTCCGACGGCCAAGATAGAAACGAACCCAAGGTTCTGTGACTTCTGTCGATTCAAATACCAAACAAACCAAAAGAACCTCGTGAAGCACACCAGTAATGAAAAAGGAGGTTGAATGACGTTTCTGTTGATGTCAGAAGGGTATGAGGGTCTTTTTCCAAACCGATGTTGGAGATTAGCCCTTTTTTGTTTTTGTTTTAAAAGGTGCCTTCAATCTGTATTTTCACTAAACATCGGCCTTCATTCCGAACTTTTCTCTTTAAAAAATGAGATGGGCATAATAGTCATTTCCATTTCCCTACTCAGCCCGTGAATGGAATCAATCTTTTGAATTTTACTCTGGCTTGACGAGTGATAAAAGGCGAGGTAATACTTCCCATACCATACTTACGTTAGAAAAATCAGAATAAATAATTTTGAAAGGGTAATGATAAATTCGCACCATCTGTAGGATGACTCACACCACTGTAACGTGAATTAACGTCAAAGAGCGTTAAAGTCTGAAGCTTAAGCTTCTTTTTTTACGCTTTTTTATGTCAATTCCCCTTCCTGGGGAGCGAATCATCCCACAGGAGTGCTGCGGATTTATCATGGCCCTTTCAAAAAAATAAAAGGTTTAAGGGGTGTCAACGTCAAGACGCTGTCTTCGACAAGTACGTGACGCGTGGTGACTGACAGCCTGGCTGTCTTTTGCTTAGATTCGTTCATCAAGAAGAAAAAGAAGAAAAAAGATCTGAATACAAGATCTCATTGAGATTCGTTTTGACAAAAATATCCACCCTATGCTTCGAAATATCGAGAGGCTACCCTTATATTACCTTCTGCTCAAAATACCCCTCTTTCCCCTGTAAACATCGAAAATGCTATCTCTTACATCATACCATGCCAACCAGATCAACGGTCCTCGTTTGACTAGGTGGATAGTCGTCAGTCACATTTAATTACTGGGTCCCACTCCCCCCGAGGAGTCCTAAGTATAATAGAGACAGTTAATATCTCTTTAGTTGACACTTATTTTGTTGGCTACTAAAAGAGCCGGACAATTCGAATTTCGAAAGGATTAAGGAGTGCCGTTATTAAAATAAGGGTGCCGAAATTATCTCCCGTTCGAAGGAACAATTGTGCGTAAACAATAAGCAGCAAAATGAAAAATAAAATAGAGTCCGTATAACTTCACATCCCGTAGGCGCAAGACGCCCATGAGATATGACTATATGAAACGATCTCAACCGTCCAAATCACTAACAGGTAATCACTAATCAGCCATTCATGAGTATTAGCGATCGCCAATATCAACTATAATAATGATGGGTAAATGATATCCACACTCTTTTACATTAACAATGGCACTTCTCAGTTAATCAAACAGGTGATTTCAGGGATTTGTTCAATTTTAACAACTAATAATAAGTGCAAAATAGAACGTAGAGTGATTATAATTCCCACTAATAGATAATTTAGGGAATAACTCTATAGAACAAATAGTATCAAGACAAGACTAAGTCAATTTTATTTTATTTTTTCAATGGTAAGACTTAGTTAATTTGAGCCGGATAGATCCTTTCACCTTAATGTAAAAATTCTAAAGAATTCATTAGCCGTCCCCAATTAGTTTGGGACAAAGGATTAGTTGAGTTGAGAATTCCTCTTGTACTCATTCTCTGTTTAATTTTATGATTTTTTTTCTAATATCCAGTTTTTTTAATATGATAGTTTTGTTTCCTAATTCTCTTTTAAAAAGAAATTAATTTTGTTGCATTCTAATTTTTGTCCTTTTATATCTTGTGTTTCAAGAAAGTAGGAAGGAAAAGAAAATTAAATTATAGCAGCAAAATAAATTACCTTATCCCAACCACAAATCCCATGAATTTCAATTCTAGAGGAATTGGGTTTGGTGCAAACAACACTCTCCAAGGGTTGTAAAGCATATTTTATACATATACATACTAATAACATGTATATATTATACAATAAGGGAAATTCCAGTCTCTCCCTAAACATAAAAATTATGCGCCCGTGGACAGGACGCCACTTCTCTATGTGTAGACAGTTTTCAATCTCTTCGCCGCGTGAATGAATCCTGTGATCACCTGAATCTCATCCAATTGCTTTTTGGTTTCAAGGAAAAAAAAAATTCAGTCAGTTCAGTATATGAATTTGCATTTTGATAATTTCTGGACATTAAATTATGCAATAATACTAATAAAATGTTTCATTATTGGATTTTTCATATTCACCACAAGATTATGCAATAACATGCATGGATGATAATTAAGCGTACTCAGAATATTATTCATATAGTATGTAGCGATCAATGTGACATGCTAGGATGAGAATTGAGATTTCTCAAAAAGACCCCAGAAATGATACATTGGAAGAATCTTTTTAGTCTTCCAATATCAATAGGTTGATTGTTTCGCTCCTGAACAACAAATATTTTGATTCTCAAATGATGTCAGAGGGACTTTGGTTCAGAAATGAGATTTCTGGAAAATTCAGATGCTATTTAGATATCAATCTGTGCTGAATAAGAGCCATGGATGAGAATTGAGACTTCTTGAAAATTCAGGCAGTACATAGAGATCAATCAGTACTGAATAACATGCTTGGATGAGAATTCAGGTTTCTCAAAAATTCAGGGTTGATATCAGTCTGTTGAATAACATGCATGGATGAGAATTGAGATTTCTCCAAAATTATGACAGTATGTAGAGATGGCGATTTTATACAATGGATGCGCATGTAAGTCGGTATTGGAGGTACCGCCTTTTGAAATTTGAATACCAAGTAAACTTGTATGCTCATTCACCATATAATTTCTCATAGAAATGAATCTGTGTTGAATACATGGATGAGAGTTGTGATTTCTCGAAAATTCAGACACTACACAGAGATCAGTCTCAGTCTCTGGTGAATAACATGCAAGGATTAGAGTAGATCTAGAAAATTCAGACATTATGTTGCAAATATTCACACAACTGCATGAACAAATGCAGCCAAATTAAGAGAGACCAATACTTGACAGAGAAGGGGGGGAAAGGTTTCAGAGAAAGAATGCTGCATTGATCAGCCAAACACACAACAGTGTTTGTTTGAATATTCCGACGGATCCGATCTGATCTGGATGTGCCACATCAAGTACCTCTGCCCAAACTGAACGATTGTAGCCATCCGATAGATTAAACTTCTCAGTTGAATGTGAAGTGTTGGACAAATCTGTTCTTGACCGTCTATTTGTGGGGCACCAATCTGACAGCTTCATCTGATAGGTTAGATTTTGGGGTGTGGCCCACGAAGAGTGGACCCAGTATAGAACTGAACAATGGGCTCCGACCATATTTGTAGCCCAAACAAGAAAGCATAATTGTAGTTTCTCTTCAGATAAGAGGAGGTAGGGTTGGAGGCGAAGGTACAGAGGCGGCGGCTTATTGTTTGTAAGAGTAGAAGTTGTTAGAGGAAAAGAAGAGCATTATGTGTTGATTATACAACAAATATTATTTACCATGTCTGTATTGTTCTTGTTTATTGTTCGTATTGAGAGAAACATTATGTTTTATGTTATACTATGTTTCTATGTCTATTCATACGCGTATATGACTACCAAGAACACACAGAGAGAGGGTGAGGGGAGAACCTGTGATAAGAAATGCCGCTGCACCCCATGAACCAGTTGTTCCTTAGATGGATTGGGATTAATGCTCACCTGATTTACATTTCAACCAATGTTAGAAATAAGCTAATGAAAATTGGCCAGAGCAATGACTGGCAAAACTATTGTAAGTACCAAGTACTACATCAAAAAAAGAATGTAAAAAAGGGCAAAAATAAAAGGACATAATGTTAAAGACAGCGAAACCTACTAGGTTAAAGTGCCTCCAATATCTCCACAGGGCTGCTGTCTCTAGCTTTGCCAAATTCACCCTCTGGAAGCCAAAAAAACATAGTTTATTAGTGAGTACGAGTATATCTATTAGAGCCTTCATAGCCAAGAATTCCCCTTTCATCAACAGAAAAAAAATACAAGATCCCAAGCCATTGGATCAGATCATACAAAATTTTGAGATCTTCACCTCATGTTCTATGACGAGGATTCTTGAGCCAGCGTTAGGAATCTTCTGCATTTGGTTATGCACAAGAGACTACTGGCACATGCTAGTAAAGACACTTCATTTCTAACACAGAATGTTGAATGAAAAATAAAATGCTTATGAAGATGCACAACTGTTTTCCTTTCTTACCTGTGGGAGCTTATAGGCATTGGATTGGACTTCTCTGTAATTACTTCGGTTGATTGATTTTGCTGAGGAGATCCACGGCTTTGCATGCCTGACCCTTGGCTTACTTGGTTTTTGGAACTCAATACTAGCTGCCAAGAGGATAAATATGAATAGATCATTACTAAATGAGAAATTCCAATCACTTGCTAGTGAACGATCATTGAAAACTAGAATTTGAAATTATTTCTAAAAAACCCTACTTACAAAAATCATTCTCTTTTTCACCCATGTCAGAGCTACTGCAGAAGGAATTATCACACTCATTGTCTTCATCATCATCTTCATTCCCTGTTGGAGCTTCTAGCACACTCAGAGCATTCCTCTGTAGCTTCACTTCCACCCCATTCTTCAGAACCTTTCATCCCAATAATCATTAGGTAATTAGAGCGATGTACAACCCCAGGCTTCTTACCAGCAGTGCCATTGGTAGATTCTCTTTCCCAGGTAAGCTGGCTTTAACCCAAAACTCTGTTGCAATATGAAGCACCTTCCCAACTGAGATACGGGAAGCAACCTTTTGTAACATTCGGCTTGAGCATGTATCTTAGTTGGAAGGTGCTTCATGTTGAAACACAAAGTTCTGGTTTGAAGCCTAGAGCTCTACCAACAACTATTGTGCCCATATATGAATGTTAATATGGATTGACACCGGAATGGAGCTATGACTCAAAAATCTAATGCAAAAATACAGATACAAGTACCCCATTCCATAAGATAATACATAAGACATGTACAAATAAAATGCCATAGAATTTAACTAGAGTAAACCTCAAGACGGACTTTATAATAAAATTTAAAATAATATCTTTAAGCACGATCATTAACTTGACGATAGTGCTATATGTTTAATAAATTATTGTTATTTTGACCACCAGAAGTACCTATGAGGCATCTGGTACGAGTGTCAACAGAGCTCTTACTACATCAGAATTAATACATGATCAAAGTTTGGACAAAAAAAGGGGAGAAAAGGAAAATGTTTTAAGTGAATACAATATTAGAGCAAGAAACTTACAATGTCAGATTAATTGTTGATTATAATTCTAATTACAAAGCAAAAAATTAAAAACTGCAATTCTAATTAGACTCCTATAACAGATTCGAATCCATTCTAATTCGAATCCTATAACAAATTTAAATTCATGTTTTCAGTTTCATTTTCTTGCCGGATCAACTAATAATCTGTTTCGTCGCAAGTGAGAAAGCAAATAAAAACAACAAAGACATGCAGATTTGAGTCAGACAAATGAAGACATAGAAAAACTTGAACAAGTCATGGGAAGCTTACTGCAAATAAGTAAACAGAAAATTTTTAAACGAAGCAATATGGTTAAGAAAAGTGAGAACTAGAGGATAAGCTTCTTTACCAGCCAATGCCATCCACCGAGGCCAACAGCCTTCTTGACAACGCCTTGCAGCCCAACCAGTACTGACTTTGTTCTGTTGTTACCCGTCACAATAACTTTTGTGTGCCTTGGAAGCACAGAAAGCTCTTCATCTCCACTTTCTTCCCGACAAGGAGACAGAACACGGGAAGAACAGAGCTCAGGTTCCAACATTTACTTAAATCTCTACTTCGGAATTTTGAAAAACAACCAATTTATAGAGAAAAAAAACCCAGCGAATCAACAGCTCTGCATCCTCCAAACTGGCACATTCATTGTTGAAAATAATTAGATATCAGAACTCAAACCCACCAATTTATCGCAAAACAAATTCCTCATTTATCTGCCTCTGGCCAAACAGAATTTACCTGATTTTGCCTTCAATAGTGTATTGAATTTTCTTCGAGAGATAGACAGCATCTGTTTTTAGTTATTGAAAGGAATCTATTAGCTCCAACAGCAAGTAATTGAGTAAAATGGCAATGAAAGTGGATAAACTTCAGTATTGCAGAGTGGCAACAAATGCAATCTTTAAGCTCTGATTAAAGTTATCGAGAGGATAACGTCAAATAGAGCTGGAAAGATAATGAATTTGACATCAGTTACCTTCTAAATTTATCAACTTTATAGTCTTGATTTTGCAAAAAGGAGATCTCAAAGCTCCATTAAAATTCTTGAATAAAATATCAATGAAAAAAACAAATAACTAGAAATCTTGATTGAAAAAGCTGATTTCTCTACTCTAATGACTATATTGCAAGTTAAAATTCTTAAATATAGAATCTAGCAAAACAATGATCACCGAAACAATGGTATTTTAAGAAGTTATTGAAGAAAATCGCATCAAATTAAACAGAAGAAGGGCTTGAAATCAAATACCTTCTAAATTTATCAAATTTTATAGTCTTCACTAAGCAAAAAGGAGTTCCCAAAGCTCCCTTAAAATTCTTGAATAAAATATCAATGAAGAAAACAAATAACTAGAAATCTTACTTCACAATACTGATTTCTCTACTCTTATGACTATATTATTGCAAGCTAAAATCCATTAATATCGAATCTATCAAAAGAAAGATGATAGAAAAAAAGGTATTTTAAGAAGTTATTGAAGAAAATGGCATCCAATTAAACAAAAGAAAAGCTTGAAATCAGATGTCTCTTCCTATTTCTCATCTTCTCTACCAAAAATTGCAAAAAAATCTTACTTGAAAAATCCATAAATATCGAATCTAGCAAAAGAAAGATTAAATAAAAAAACGGTACTTAAAAAGTTATTGAAGAAAATGGCATCAAATTAAACAGAAGAAAAGCTTGAAATCAGCTAACTCATCCTATTCCTCATCTTCTCTAACAACAATTGCAAAAAAAATAAAATAATAACCAATTAATTCACTCAAATCATATACAGTACGGCTCAAATCAGAACAAAAAAAAAACGAATTCCCAAGCCCTAACGCAATGACATAAGACAAAAAGCAAGAATTAGATCCCAAATTCAAGATACCTATTCGCATTCATCCGATCCGGTGACAAAGAGCTTAGATTCGATCAAAATCCACGAAATGCAATCGTTTTTAGTATGCAGAGATCTCAAATAGAGGGTCTAGGGCATGAAAAATCGATCTGTGAGCTCTGATTCGACGGGAAATAAACGGATCGGACAGAAAATGAGGCGGCTAAGTTCTCTACGAAGGAGAAAACTTACAAGAAAAGTTAGGGTTTTGAAAAAAGTTAGGGTTTTTTTGTGCTAATAATACCCTCTCTCTCTCTCTCTCTCAGTATGAGAAGCAGAGGAGCACACTAAATGCTTGCCAACTAACAACCATCGAAACGGCCCCTCACTTCGTCTATACCTCTCTCTATAGACAAGATATTGTACGGTCGGATGACTTTCTGCACCAGTGGGTCGACCGGGTGTAGCCGGTTAGCAAAAATGAGCCGCTGGATGTTTTTGACTCGGCTGGGAATGGCTAGGTGGAGACGAAGTCGAATGAGAGTCTCGTGAGTCGTTACAGGGCCCACAGGTGCAATGTTTACATCAGGGAAGTGATATATTCGCCCCTTTTGTTTTAAATTGGACAGCCTCATCAAGTATATTTTTTACTACTCTTCTACACGAGAGGGATCTGTCCCAAGTCCAAAAAAGGGGACAAATATTACCAGCACATGATAAGGGAAAAACAAGGGGCGAATATATCAGTTGCCTCCCATACGAGTTTTTGTATGGTGTAAGGCCTTGCAGTAATATGGTACGACTACCACCCTTGATATTTGATCCAACAGCTGAGTGAGCTGCTGTTGGATTTTGAGGGTGGTACCTCCACCGTCAAGGGCCTTATTGTTGTAAGGACTTGCACCGTATAATTTCTCTACACTTAAAGGGAGCTGCTGTTGGATCAAATATCGGGTGGTACACCTACTGTATATAATTTCTCCATTTGTAATCCTTGACCTTTAAGGTCCGTTCACTTGTTTTCTAGGGAAAGGAAAGGAAAGGAATCTGACGTGTGTAGACACCCCATTTTGACCGGACCCAAGTTCGCTGTGTTTGTGTGAAACCCCATCCAATCACCCAGCTAGGATCCCAAATTGCATCGCAAGTTAGGTTAGTGTCCCACCGAGGCCCCCGCTAAATTTCACCAAAATCCGACCTGATTTGTCAAATAAGACGAGCGATGTAAGGAGTATAGTGCGAACCTAAAGGGGGGTGATTTAGCTGCAGCAAGGACTATCCAATTGAGAAGAGGGGTGAGTTATCCTGTGATGGACGCGCCCAAGTCGAATAAGACAAATCTAACAGGCGCGCCTCATCAATTAAGGGTGCCGATATGGGTCGTTGATATTTTAGTATTTATATAAAAAAAATCATCAAAAAAAAAAAATTCTCATTTTTCGCGAAACAGAAAAAAGAGAGAGAGAAAATGATTGTCTTCTTCTCCAGCAAATCTGCCAGATCTCTGATCCACACCGCCGTTTCCTCTTCCCCGACCATCACCTCCGATCATTTCCTTTGCCTATTTTCATCACCACATCCGGCCACCATTACTTTAAATTCATTTCCTTTCATCAAATCATTGCTCCTCATCCCTACCCCTAGATCTGGTCATCTTCTTCACAGATCTGGCCATCTTTTTCACAGATCTGGCCATTCCTACTGCAGATCTGGCCGATTCTCTATTCAATTTCACTTATCATTTCCACTAGATCCGTAAGTAGGTTTTATCTTTGAGATTTAGTCTATTCTCATAGATCAAATCCTTGGTTCCGATCATCCTATCACCTTGAATCTTTGTAAATCTTGCTAGAAATAGCATTTTTCATTTTTCCCCTTTCATATCTTCTTCTCTAATCGGATCTGGTTCAGATATAATTTTCTTCCAACCTAATTCATTACAAATCCGGTAATCTTGCCGGAATTTGATCATTTTCTTCAGCCTCCGTTCATTTTCCTTACCAGATTTGACGGAAATCTAATCATCCTTCTCTTGTCTTTTCAATCCAAACTCTTTAAATTCTAAAATTCATTTTTTTAATCATTTACCTTAATCTCTTTCTCTCAAACCTTAGATTTGTACCTAAAGCTTAGATCTACGGCTTCAAACCCTAGATCTACATCCTAGAGCTTTAGATTTTCACTCCAAACCTTCGATCAAACCCGAACATTTTGTCTTCTCCGATCATCCTTGCTGGAACTCTGGCCAAAGCTCCGGCCTGCCAGAAAGCGCAAGTTTAGATCAATTGGATTTTCGGCATCTTCAATTTCTGTAACTGCACCAGATCTGAAGAGAATAGCATCAAATTTCGTTTGATTATTCCTTTTCAACAAGGTATGAGATCTTTACTAATTATTCTTTATCTCGGATAAGTTTAATTACTGTTTTGATAAGATCGCTAGTGTTCTTGAATCTGTGACTTTAATTTTAAGGAAAATGTCTTGATTTCTGTGCATATGTATATTTATATATTGGAATCTATTTGTTGATCGTTCGAAAAATTACTTCTCGATGAGTATTTCTTCTTAATTTGTGTATTTTTAACCATATGTGATGTTCTGATGAGGTATGGTGGCTGAATTAATTAGTAGGATTATTCGATTGAAAATGATTCATGATTCTTTGAATTATTTTTACATCAATGTTATGATGATTTGTATGAAAAATTTAAGTTATATATTTGATCTTTACTTGATGAGTTTGCAATAGAAAAATTAGGAAAAGATGATTAGATTTTTCTCTAAATGGAATTTGTTTGATTCTATAGGTCTTATTTCTGAGGGAAAATGGTGTTGATGTCACACATAGTTTAGTAAAAAAAATAAAAAAATAAAAAAATAAAATATATAGGTAATGGATGATGAATTAAGATTTTGAATTTCAGTTTTGGTTGGAACCTTTTTTTTTTTTTATATGAAAGCTCACAAGAAGGCTTAATGTGGAATTTATTTTTATCATTTGATTTTCAGAGGACAAATTGACCTTTAGCATAAACAGTGACTTCATAATGTATAGAAATGATGTGAATACAATCACTGTTGATAGAGTTAATGTATGATTAAGTCAATAATAGTGGTGCTTTTGGGGGCCAACAATCTGGTTTGCTCCATATTAATGTTGTGCGTTCAGATTTTTTATTCTGTTTTGTTGTTGAATCTTATGTTACTTAGAATCAATAAAGAGAAATAGCTTTTAACAGGTTTATGCTGGCTTTAATGTCTTATTGAAATTCTTTCTAAGTAGGAATAACCTTAAAGCTATGTGTTCATTTCTTTGAGCTTTGTAGCTTTCTTTAAACCTCAAATTTGTTTGCATTGGTATTTATTATGATTAATTTTAGCTTATTGCTCTCCAATGCTTTGGAATAGAAAAAGCAGAGCTTAACAAGTCTTCAGTTGATAAGTATAATTCTCAGCATGTGTAGCTCCATTTGCTAAATAAATTTTTTTTCCTGATGTATGTATTATGACTTATGCCTAAAAATTATACTATGGATTTTGCCTTATTGGAGTTCAAAGCTAATCTGTTGAGATAATTTTAATTTCTTTTAGTTTGAATAATCTGGAAGAAAGAATGAGATCTGTTATAGTTGCTTCTGGGATTCATGCCTTTGATTTTTGGTTAAAGTTTGTGGTAATTCTCTATAGGTTACGGAAAATTTTGTTTGAAACACTCAGTTGATGTAGTTCAAGTGATATTCTTGATCCAGAGACTCTTGTAGAATTATTATGGTTTATGGTTACAACTCTATTATTATGGCTAGGGTATGTAGAATCTCAGCCATGATAAGTTTGTGAATTATATGTTAACCTTGTTTTATACTTCAGGGGTTAGAATCAAATTTAGTAGCTTCTATTATTCTCACACGTATCCCATTTTTGAATCAGGGAATGTCATTGTAACTGATTTTATTTTATTGGGAAGTCTTGTGGAGTACTCATGGTATTCTATCAGATTTTCATATAGTATTATTCTTTAGTGAAAAGTCATACTTTCTTAGACTTTATATGCTAGTTGTAAGCATGAAAAGTTGATATTTATATTAAGTTTTTCTTCTAATGTACATTTTTTTTTAGTCTCATTTCAAGTCTTAACAGTTAAATCTTTGTGTTAAGGTATTTTAATGTTTGGAAATCTTATTTTTGTGTTACCAAAATTTGAGCAGGGGCATATCTGGTTAGTGGCAGATTTAGAATTGAGGTTTTAGTTCTCATGATTTTTGTTGGGAGTCTATTTTCTTTGAAGCTTGAGTTGTATGCATAAGTATCTTTTGAACAATATGTTTTTGTTTCTTGAACTGAACAACTACAAGAAGAACATAGTAAAATTGAACTATTACAGAACAAGAATTAAAACTGGATAGAAATTGCAAAGAATTAGCTAGTTCTGTTCTGTTTGAATGGTTTTATTTGGCTATAGCTAAATGATTATTTGGGAATTGCCATTTTTACTGAATAATTACTCATATATCTGAATTATGCATCTGTTGTAGCACTATGCAGTTCATGTTTTGGTTTAATGGTTATGGTTTAATGGTTATATACAAAATCTGTACACATTTCATGCCCAGTTTTTGCTTAAAATCTGTCCAGATTTCATTCCAGTTTATGCATAAAATCTGTCCCTGATTTAGCACAGATTCATATACACAAATCTATCCATGTTTAGCAAATTACATGCATACAAATCTGTCTCTGTTTAGCACAGATTCATGCACGCAAATCTGTCTCTGTTTGGCACAGTCCATGCGCACAAATCTGTCTCTGATTTAGTCTCAAATTTCAACACAATACAGCCACTGATTTGGCCATGGATTCCTACAAAATTCGGCCATATTATAGCTTTTCTATTTTGAAAGTTTGCAAAATAATATCAGCTAAAGTAGACTGCATGTTGTACTTGGTGAATGATTTTATTGATTGGATATACATATTCCTAAGTTACAGCTGGTTGGAATGGGTGTAAGGTTATGATCTGCTTGGTTAAAAATATTGTTAACCCTCTTTAGAAGTCTTATGTCTTGATGCAAAGATAGCCAATCTTTAAGAAATTAGATT
The DNA here is from genome assembly GCF_043159265.1 of Tasmannia lanceolata. Classification (NCBI taxonomy): domain Eukaryota; kingdom Viridiplantae; phylum Streptophyta; class Magnoliopsida; order Canellales; family Winteraceae; genus Tasmannia; species Tasmannia lanceolata. The sequence goes on along the minus strand of NW_027518684.1, from coordinate 24,504,485 downwards.
TGTTGAATTTTTAAAGGATATGCATATATCTTATCTGCAAGTTTATTTGTAGTTTGGGTCAGGATGTGTTTATTATATCATAATTATTAATGGGATTGCATCCATTGTCTTACTATCCCTTCATTTAGTTTGTGGAATATAATGAATATGAAGCATATGGAGTAGCTGCAGGTAGTATAGATTTAATCAGAGCTGAGTATTGTTTGTGAATATCCTTTATATACTCAATATGGAAGACTCGCAGGAGATGAATAGTTCTGTAGTATATTCAATGTTTGATGGTCATTAAATGATATTATATAATTGTTTCTGATGCCCTATTTTGAAATAACGGATAGCAAAAATTGTGAGTTTTGTCATTTTATAATGAAATTAGAAATTTAATGCGGATTAAATGATCTAAGAGTTGTTTATTAAGTGTATGCGTGGGGCGATGAAGGCGCTAGCCCAAGCCCATTCTTAGGAGACTTGCTCAGCCAGAGTAGAGTTCCCTTCCTTTATGTAGTGGACTTTACTAGTCTTTTAAACACCGATAGAAATTAGACCCCTACTAGGAGACATGCTATGTCTCATTAGGCCGTACTCCTTTGGAAGCGAGCCTAATTTAGAGCCTACCCTCTGGGAGGTTACCTTTGATTTTGAAAGATAGTGTACCCATAGGAGGCACGCATTGCTTCATTTATAGAGTTCTTCTCCAAGTTGTATCACAACTTGTACTCTTGCTAGTTGGAGATCAACTTTGTCTGTTAGTTGCCTATGTCTTTAATCATTGTTAGGGCGATGATAGGGATACTTTGAACCCTCCTTTGTATATAGGAGATTTGCCCAGTCTCATCAGAACCCTTGTTTACATCATTTGTGTCTCAGAGACAAGCCTTGTCTCATATAGAGAGTTTCCCCTTTAGGAGACTTACTTAACCTCATGTTAGAGTGGCCTCCTCTTTTGGAGCGAGTCTTTGACTTGGTAGTGTTATTAGAGAGTTTCTGACTCATTTGTACTCCCTCCTTAGTGTTATTAGTTAAGAGTTTTTCCATCAGAGACTAACTCAGTCATATAGAGCCTTCCCTGCTTGAGATCTTAGATTCATTTTCTCTGTTCTTGGGACACTTCTTTACATGTCGTGGTTCGTCTCTATGAGACGCTTGTTGTTTGTTCGGGGTTTCCCCTTTGGCTTTAGGGCTTTGTCCTAATTTGTGGTGTTACTTGTGTGTTCCCTTTAAGATTGAAAATATTTAAAGATTTAGAGCATTGGAAAAGCTTTAAAATCTAAAAACATTAGAAATTTGAAACTCAAAAACATTTGAAAACTTTAAAAAATATCAAAAACATTTAAAAAAAAACATTAAAACCGTCAAATCATTTGAAGTGTTAGGAGAGTTCGATTTCCGAACTACGTTGGCTTGATCATCTTTTGCGAGGTACATAGTGCAGCTTGGGATCCACATCTCAGGTCTAGCCAAACCTTTAAAAATAAATTTGTCAAACCTTCAAACAATAAAATACAAAGCTTCTTCAAAACCTTTTTAAAAGATCTTCCCCTAGAGTTAGAAGTCTATCCTAGTTTTTGGTGTGTTTTAGAGTTATGAGTCTGTTCTAATTTGTATTGATATGGTGTGTCCTGTCGTGTGAGTGTCCTTAGAGTTAGGAGGCCTCGAGTCGATCGGCTAGATATTTAGTCGAACCGATGGCTAGACTAGGAAGCATATAGTCAGCCCATGGTTTTTCATTAGGTTGCACAACCTAGATACACATAGGATATAGGGCCCACCTGCATTAACTTAAGGTTAATCAACTTGCATTAGTTAGGGCATATAGAGAGTCCTAAAACTTACAATTCACATGAACTTAAGCAATTGTGTAAAAAGCTTTAAAAATCAATCGAGTCTAGTGGATCGAGTCTAGGATAGCGGTTCTAGATGGTTAGGCATCGTAATTTAGAATAGGTCATCGAACTACGTTGACTCCGATTCTTTCCGAGGCCGGGATACGTAGAGCAGCTGGGATGGACGGCCATCTTGGTCCGAGTCAAGTCCTGCATTAGAGTTTTAGGATTTGTCTTGTCCAGTCATATATAGAATTGATTTGTGTTTTATGTTTTGATGTGTTTTCTTACTTTCTTGTACTGATACTATATCTTTAGCTGTAGCTTGCATGTGTATGTCTACCAGAACTTAGACACCCATTAGACATGTCACTCATAACCTAGCTTTGCTTAGGTGACACATCTTTCATTTCATTTTGTGTATGTTCATTTCTTTATCCTCAGAAAATGCATGCTTAGGTAAACGACTCCTGAGAATTGTTCCTATTTCATATGATTTTCGCCCGAAACTCTTTGAGGTTAATAATAAATGGCATAAGAGACCAAGTGCTTGCACTCGGACGAATTGGGCGTGCTTTTCAGACCTTCTCCATTCGTAATCAGGCACGAACCCATATATATTTCTGGTTATCCATGGTATACGGAGCCTATTTTGTTTAAGGATCCATGGCCGTATACCATGGATGGCGACTCTGAGTTTGTTTAGGTACGTTTCGAATCCGGACTTGTTCCCGAATCGAGAGGTATCTCTTTTATATCGCCACTCGTGCTATGATATGAGGGTGGCATCCGTTTCGAGAGTTCCTTGGTAGAGCTCTCCTTCACACGTGGATGATCCTAAGAGGCCGCTGGGGGCTCGTCCCCCACCTCTCTCTCGGATCGGGGTCCACAACGTGGCAGAAAGGAAAGGAAAGAAAAAGAAACTGTGCAGGAAAATGAATCCTGTGCCTGTTCACTTGCGCAGGAAACTCTGAGAAATCTAGAGAAAATGTTTCCTAAGCCTGATCACTTGCCAATTAAACTGTATTGGAAAAACTAAACAGAAAAGTCATATTAAACCATATTTCATAGTCTGACATACTTACAGGCCTACAAATTGAAAAGTATAAACAGAAACACTACAATAAAACCTAACTGGAAGAGGAACTCGTCACAGAAGAGCTTGTTAAAGCTTGAGGCGTAGGAATGTTGGTCTCTTCTTTCCTATCTTTGTTGGGCCCACTAATGCCATGTAAAAACACAGTAAGTTCAGCTTCTGCCTCCTCCCTACTGCCATACGAACGGAAGCACGCTCCACTAAACCCGTTAACTTGAAGATGACAGTATTGCCAACTGTCATATACGCCCACCTGCCTTCCCTTAAAAACCACATAAAACTTGTTTTTTGCCATTAATCTGCAGAAATGCAAATAAAAATAACCAAATAATCAACACTACTGAATTCATGACATTGAATCCATTCATCCCTCTATTTCCTTCTATTATTTGATTCGTCATGGCAGTTAGTAAAGTCCTGTCCATGTCTAGAGTCCACATATTGCTCTAATACTACAAGAATATAGAAAATAAAGTATTAAAAAGTAACAACATATACAAGTCCAACAAAATAATTCCAAGAAACATGAAACATCTCATTGAGACTAGTCCAACAACATAAACCAAATCAACATAAGAACTCCTCCAAAATAAGTCCAACAACATAAACCAAATGACCAAAAACGTCGGACAAACACATAGGATAAGCGGCCCAACAAAGTAAACAACATTACAATAAAGCTCAAGAACATAAACCACATCAAAACAAGTCCAACAACAACATAACAAGTCGTCCAAAATTGTGACAAAATAAAGATGCAGAAAACTAGCAGAGTCGTACTACGATCATATAATACGATCGTATGATTCCCAAAAAAGGTCCCCAAACTATAGCAACCGACGCCAAAAGCCCCACAATATCGCCCATCACAGCCACTCGCTCTTCCTCAGAAAGGGAAAGGAAGACTTCACCATCCTTGTGATTTTTGTGCAGGTACGTATAGGCCCTAAGCAGCTCCAACATGGTGAAACCAGAGGTGCTCATCACAGCGGCTTTCAATTCAGCAAGACTATGGACCTCACCAGTCGTAATGATGGCCTCAGCAACCATCCTAACACTATCTGACAAGTAAGTCATATCAGATGAAAGTTGTCCACCACTTGTTCGCCTCTTCCTCTTCCCCTTACTACCTGATGCTGGGGCTTTCAGTGGCGATGAGTCACTAAGTCCATGCTGGTGTCTCTGACTGGGGATGAATGATGTGATCTGGAAGCACGAAGAGCTGGGGGAGGAGTAAAAGCAGGGGTCGTACCGTCGAACATATCATCGAGCCCTATTGCCTGGCTCGATGAGAAAAGCCCCTCCACATCCTGTGTGTCCTGAGAAGGGGCATGTCTGTCCCTAGCGAACTCTCCAGTGGCATAATCTTCCCCGAACACTTCTTTCATCTCCTCATATAGCTCCCAACGGTTATTAAAGAAGCGTAAATGATCAGGATTCCTCTGAAAACAAAACGAGGCATTGTAAGGATTATGACCAAATTGTGGTGAAAATAATGAAGGAATTATGACGACTTATAATTACCACCAAATAGTCATTCTTCACTTGGTCTTCAACGGATATTTTCTTCAGCTGTGGATCCCAGCCAAATCCGCTCAGGTTGACGATAGTGTTAAGAAACCTATAGTTGGTTTTCATCGTCTTCAAACGGTTCTTAATGTGCTCCTTTGTGATCTGCTTTTTAAGGACAGTAGTAAGTTCCTGCGCTGCGCCATTGTACGCAACATCTTTAAAACCATTGGGGGCCTTCTGGCCCTCGGCAATCTGATGCTGCATGGCTACTATGAGATGCCTATCCATATCGTCGTTCCAAGAGTTATTTTTCTTTCTTTTCTCTACTGAAGTTGATTCATTATATCTACAACATTGTGAAACAATATATCATCAAATAGAGTACCATTGAACATAGTAGGAAAAATATCCAAATAATCACTCACAACAATATATCATCAAATAGAGTACGATGAAACAGATTACTATTACAACCCAAAAAAATTCCAAATCATAATACAATCAAACAACATATAATGAAACATAGTTGCAGAAGTCTAATCGAAATAGTCATAAAATTATTACAACCCAAAAACATGTCATCCTAATGACGACCACGTCGTTGTGCTTGAAAATCATTCCACATATGATTCATTATTCTTGTTCGAAGAAAACCGCCCGCTCTCACATCTTCAGCCTTAGTAAGAAAACGATCTTCTTCTTCTTCATCCTCCTCCTCCGCTACAGTTAGCCCCAACTCATTGTCTACAATTGGAATGTATGACGGCATCTCCCTCCTTATGTGATTGTGGACGCAACAACAGGCTAACACTATGTCGACCTGTCGTTCGAATGGGTACATGGGTGGCGTATTAATTATGTTGAATCGCTTCTTCAAGACACCGAAAGTCCGCTCGATTACATTCCTTGCTGATGAATGCCTTTGATTGTACAACTCATATGCAGTTCGAGGTCTGCGCCCTCTAATGTCGTTTAGGTGGTAACCAATGCCTCGGATAGGAGTTATAAAATTTCTTAGGCATGGGTACCCACCATCAGCAAGGTAAAACTTTCCTACAGACATACGAAGGGATATATATAAGTTTCATAACCGAGAACAACAACAGTGGTACGAAGTAAAAGACAAACTCAGTAGTACCTGGCAAACAAGGAATCCCATTCGGCTTTGATAAAGCAGATGCTAGGACCCTAGAGTCTGATGCCGACCCTTCCCACCAGCTAACACGTAAGTAAACTTCAGGTCGAAGTCACATACAGCTAGCACATTTTGAGAGGGCCATCCCTTACAACAAATAAATCTAGGTTTCAAATCCTCGGCTACTGTTGCTTGAATGTGTGTCCCGTCAATTACATCAATGCAATCCTACAATATGGACATTTAAAATGTCACCCGTCAGTGCTGACATATGAGTAACTTGTTATGCAACTTACATGCTACTACATAGGTAATAAACGATACCTTAAAGTACGGCATAAAATTCGGGTTGTCAGCAATGTGATGTGGTGTGTCCCTTGATGGAGGTAATATGAACAACTCTTGAAGTTTGAGCACAGCACATAGAACCTTGTTAAAATACTTCGAAACAGTCGCCCCTGACCGTCTAATGGATGCTCTAATAGTACGGTTCCTTTGGTTGTGGGCAATTACTTGTAAGAAAATCGCCACTTGTTCCTCAACACAATAGTGTATTGTGTCTTCAAGCAGGACCGTGTTTCTAAATATCGCGACGAAGCTGCGGAAGCACCGAACATCCATTCGCAGAAGCGCAATACAATGATTCTCTGCATTCGTAACACGTGTAACAAATGTCCTACGAGTTTCGTACCCACTTTCATAAGGGCCCCTTGTCATATTTTCTTCTACGTAAAGTCTAACCCTAACCGTCGTTGTAGCTACCGCAGCCATTACTGGAGCTACAGCTCGAATAATCAGTGTCCTCCTATTTGGTAGTTCTCAAGACATGATAATCGATGGTAGCCCTATATGAGCAACACCAAACCACCAAGACATTATAACCCATCACACAAGAAAAGCAGAAAAAAACAAAAAAGCTCTACAAAATAAACTGTAAAAGATCAAATTAGTACCCTAAACCAACAAAACAATCTGGGGTTTTTTATGAAAACCAAAACAAAATATACAACACCCATCCACCCACAACCAAGCCATTATATCAGAACCCAACAACCAAGCCACCCACAGAAATGTACAACACCCATCCACCCACATATCACCAACACCCATCCACCCACAACCAAGCCATTATATCAGAACCCAACAACCAAACCACCCACAAAAATGAACAACACCCATCCACCCACATATCACCAACATTCATCTACCCACAACCAAGCCATTATACCATAACCCAACAACCAACCCACCCACAGAAATGTACAACACCCATCCACCCACAACCAAGCAATTATATCAGAATCCAACAACCAAGCCACCCACAAAATGTACAACACCCATCCATCCACATATTACCAACACCCATCATCAACACCCAACAACCAAACCATTATATCAGAACCACCAATGCAAAAAGCCAAAATCTTAAAAATCAGTGCTTGAAAAAACCCCAAAAAATCCGAACCCTTGTTACAAAAACACCCAAAAAAACTTCACAATCACTAAAATAACTCAAAATCTGCAACCATGTTGCAAATACCCAAAAAATCTGAACCTAAATGTACAAAAAGAGCCCAAAAAACTTATAAAAAAATGCAATATCCCATAATCTGCTACTCCATTGCAATAAGCCCTAAAAACAGAACCCTACTATACAAGAACACCCAAATAAACTTTAAAATTAGAGCAGTAACCCAAAATCTGCAAACTGATTTCAAATACCCCAAAATTTCAAACCCATCGGTACAAAAAACCCTAAACAGCTAAACTGAGAAGCAACAAACAAAGAAAAGATTCGAAGAGTATACCAGAAGATCCGAAGAGTATGAGAGAAAGAGAGAGAGAGAGAGAGAGAGAGAGAGAGAGAGAGAGAGAGAGAGAGAAGAAAAACGAGGTACTGGAGATGATTGTCTGCAAAAAATCAAAAGAAAAAATGAGAGAAAGGGACGGAGAGAGAGAGAGAGAGAAATGAGAGAAAGGGACGGAGAGAGAGAGAGAGAGAGAGAGAGAGCTGGAGGGAGAGAGGTACCTTGCGTTGCCAGAGAACGGTTCGTCGGAGAAGAACGTCTAACCAGAGAAGATGAGTTGAAGAGGGAGGGTTTCTTACTTCGTGACTTGTGAAAAGTGAGGCCAGGGAGACGCTTTTGTCACTCGCTAGGAAGTCAGAAAAGAAGGCAAGTGACCCAATGAATTTTCTCGCGCTAGAAAAGAAAACGAATCTCGCAGTTTTGATGGGAAAGTAAAACGCGTATTTGCGAGAAACCAACGTTTCCACGTATTTTTTTATTTAATGCCACGTGGGTATTTACTCTTTCTCAAGCAACCAAGTGAACACCCACAAATCATGTTTCTCGGGAAAAAAAACCCTATTTTCCTTTCCTTTCTCGTCTTGGGAAAGCAAGTGAAATGGGCCCCATAAGGAGATGCGTAACCTGAAAATCCGGTTCATTCAAGACCATGTGCGTCCCCTTATTGATGTTCGACAAGATCAAGATCCATGATTTCACTTGTATGATAACCTCTTTTTTGTCGTAGGTAAGCTGGGATTGAGAAACAAAGCCTCGATCAACCATTGAACTAGAGGCCCAATCTCATGCATAATGATAACTTATGCCCCTTATATGATCCAAAAATTAACTTTTACCATTGATCGTAGGGCAGCGAGAGAGAAAGACACATGGGGAGTCGATTTAAGTTATTTGCGAGTCGATTTATCACTCCCCTTGATTGTAAAAGTAACTTTTTGAGTGAATATTTTCTTTTTGTTAATTAGTAAATGAGAGAGCAACTAATCATCTAAAAGTTGCTTTTACGTATAATGGTAAAAGACAGCTTCTGGGTTTTGAATATGGCCATGGGCACATGTATGTGCAATCAAGACAGTTGATCATAAAAAACATATGAGGCAACCCGCATGATCTTGGTGTTTTAGCAGTTCATGGTAGGACTTTGGCCAGGTTCATTAAGGCTATGTTTGTGTTGAATTATGAGAACAGATCTTCAGTCGAAAACTGATTATTAGACTAAAAATTAAATGCAATTTTGATTCCAATAAACAGTTTTTGACTCAAGATCAATTCTCGTAACCTAAAACAATAAGGGCTTTTAGATTTTGTCAATCGATTTGATACATGACTAATTATCGACACAGAATATTATTTAATTTTCAATCCAATAATCAAATGTGGCCAGCTTTATGGTTGCCTTTTAGGTCATCACCTAAAATTAGACACAAGTAGGGCCAAATAAGTGGGCTTTGGAAAAGAGTATAAAAGTAACTTTCTTGCGGGCATTTCCCTCCTTAAAATCATCAATTGTTTGCCCTTTAATTCGATGTAAAATGGGCATAAAACAAAATTTACGTCCATTTTTAAAAGAAAAGAGCCCGTTTGGATGCCGAGAAGATTTTGATTTGGATTTCTCACATTTGTAGCCCATTTTGCGTTGTGATTTGGAGCCGGATTAGATCCTTTAATTTCCAAATCAACAATTGACAGTGAAAAACTCAAATTTCCAAATATGCTGTGGAAATAAGTAATTGGAAATCCATAGAACTGGCCGTTTCCTTCAACCTCTTTGCTCTTCAACCTCTCCCCTCCCGTAGGAATTACCCCCTTCCCTCTCTGTCTCCCTCACCATGAGCTGGCGGATCTGTTCATTTTGCATTCAAAACTCATTTATATATCCACATACAAAATATGAGGTATCCAAGGGGCTCTTATTTTCCAAAAAATTCCGAGATTCCAAATAGAGCCGAGTGCATTTGAATTAGTGGAATCGGTAGATTATTCTGATTTGGTTGAAAGATGTAAACAAAATGAAGGGCAGAAATGATGTCGGGGTGGAATTAAAGTGTAAAAAGAGGTTGGAATCTGTTTCGTTGTTTCGGGACCAAACAGTTGGTATTCAAATAATGATTTTTTTTGTTGAATTAAATTTTAATTTTCCCCATTCCGTTTCCATAGGAATAGAATCGGATTAGGGTGCCGATTCCGATTCTTGAGCCGAAGCCAACCCAAGCCGACGGAAAAGTGACGAATTGAAAAAAGAAAGAGGGTACGGACACGTGTCAGTGGACCAGCTGTCATGTTCTTATCCGCGTAATGCCGAAATATCCGAAACCGTTTTATGTGTTGGATTTAAATCGGGTTTGAAGTCCGATCCCTTGGCAGCTGGACCGCATTAAACCCGCTTCCTTATTTGGATTCAAAGCAGCAGCACATGCTCCCAATTACTCTCCCCTTCCTTCTGTTTTCCCTCTTTGCTTTTTTAAATTTTTTTCCGTACTGTTTTTTTGGTCTCACCCCAAAAAAGAAAGAAACACTCTCTCTTTCCTCTATTTGGCTCTATTCGTGCATCAACCCCAACACTTATTACTATTCTCAAAGTAGGATTGATAAAGACACTCCTTTCTGTTTTTATTGAAATACCCAAAATGCCCATACGATTTTAGTTTGACCAAACTACCCCTACTCTTCTAATTCAATGGTCACTTACGTACCGTTTTTATTTTCCAAACAGAATCCCGTTTTCAAAGTGTTTTCTTTGATCTAATGCGCGTTACATTTGAATGGGTCAATAGGCCGAAAATTTCTTGCATATCAGACAATATTGACGTTTTTTTTGGTAGGCAAGATGTGTTTAGATGGACTCCGACCAGTTCATTAGTGAGGAGTTAGTCACATTCTACTCTGGAGAACTCCGAAGGACTTGAGAAGTAACGCGTTAGTCGCACTCAACTTTCAGCTTCCACTCTGAAATATCTGGGACCCAAAAATTCCATAAAAAAACCTTGGTCTTGTTAAAACGCGATTTAAAATTATTTGGATTGCTTTTATTTTTGGGCAGTTACTCACTTTAAAAATTAATTGCTTTTATAATTTATGAGAAGTTAACAAAATTTTGGGTGATGTGGGTGAGGTGGCAAGAAACTATAGGAATGGAGAACAGTTTGGGATATGATGGAGATTTTTCTTAGCGTAAATCTCCTCTATTTTCCAAAAACAGCAATCTCCATCCATGATTCTCTCTCTCTCCCTCTCTCACCGACTCTTTTCCCTTCCCTCTTCAACACTACAGACGTTTACACAGTTCTTTTCTCCACCATATTCTTCCTTATGTTTACATCTCTTCCCTCAAAATCTTGATCTTCTCCAATAAAAATAAAGAAAAAGTCATCTTCTTCTTTATTTAGTATTCATATTTTCATAATTTTATGCGATATGGGCGGTTGACGAGTTCGCGGGATCAACTCCCTGCACGAAAGAGACCATGAAGGATTGTTGGATCTTGGGAGCCAAACACCGGTAAACCTAGTGCGGACGGGGGTGTATTGACTCTAAAGTGAGCGCTTTTGTGGCGTGCCTCGATCCATCATATATGGGCTATTTCTAACCTTTCTGATTAATTTATTTTCCAATCTTGATTTCTTATTATAATTATTAGATTTAAGGAAAATAATAATATCAGAAAAATCCTCTTTGTTTATTGATCAAATGTTTCTCTAACAATTTTATAGTCATTACATATGAATTTTCTGATAGTATTGAATTTGTGAATTGAATAGCACGACTTCTATTGAATCTAGTTCCTGCAGACCTGAAAAATTCAACGATCAAAATTTCAGACGTTGGCAACAACAAATTAAATTTTGGGTTACAACATTAGGGTTGTTCTCTGTGATTCACAAACAATCAGTGTCTAAGAGAAAATAGAAAATTTTAGAGAAAGGAAAGACTTCTCAATCCATCGAAATTGTTGAAACTGATTCGGCTACCACAAAAAAGTTAAAAACAACAGAAGATGAATTTTATGAAAAGGATTATCTCTGTCATGGAAGAATTCTAAGTGCACTTTCTTAAACAATTTATGATATATTTTGCACTATGAAAACTTCCATTGAATTGTGGGAAGCTTTAGAACAGAAATATGGATCGGAAGATTCTAGTTTGACAAGATATGTAGTCGAAAAACTTTTTGACTTCAAAATGGTAGACGGAAAGTCGATAATTGATCAAATCCATGAGTTCCAAAATATTGTATATGATCTGAAAACAAAAGGAATGGACTTTTTTGAAATCTTCCTAGTGTCTACTTTAATTAAAAAATTACCATCCTCTTGGTCTAAATTTGGGAGAACTTTAAAACAAAAACCTGAAAACTTCATACTTGATGAACTGCTAGTCGCATTAATAATAGAAGAAAAACATCGAGAGGGAGAAAAAGATATTTACAACTTTGAAATGCAGGCTAAGGCACACATTGTTGAAAATCTTCACAAACCTAAGCCTAAAAATTTCAAGAAAAAGACTTTAAAAAAATAAAATAATAAACCAACGGGTAAAAATATTAATCAGAAAAACTTGCTGCCTGTTGGGTCTGTGGGAAAACAAATCACAAGGCCAAGGATTGTTTCCATAAAAAAGGTTAACCATCTAAGGATCGTGGATTTGCATGTACCTCTAAACCACAGGCAAATGTGGTTACTGTGGGGGGCTGCCTCCTCTTGCCCTACTGACAGGTATTTTACCTCTTACCCAAAGTTAAGTATAGTTTCTAATTCTACTGATTGGTGGATTGACTCCAGAGCAAATGTTCATGTGTGCGCTGATAAAAGCTTATTTTCCTCTTATCAGGAATCAGGCACCAGACTTGTAAGCATGGGCAATGGGAGCATGGCCAGGGTACTAGGAGAAGGACGAGTGAGTTTGAAGTTGTCCTCTGGCACATATCTTAAATTAGAAGGAGTCCAGCATGTCCCTGGCATTAGGAAGAATTTAGTTAGTGCGTATTTATTAGTTCAACATGGGTTTAGGGTTGTTTTTTTAGACCAATAAAGTTGTAATAACTAAGAATGGTAGTTATTTTGGAAAAAGGTGTAGACACCCTTATTTTGCTACACTTTAACTAACAATATTCTATATATTGATCCGTGGAATTTCACTGGTAAAATATGCATCCTCACATTCCCTGAAAACTAAAGTGATAAAGAGATGTACCTGGTAAGATGATTTAATCCGAAAAATTGAAAAAATACCCTGATTGGTGACTTTAGTGTGTAAATCCATGTGAGAGTTCCTTTATCATGGATTTATATGTTTTAGGTCATTAATATCTCGATCTGGATTTACAGATCATCAATCGGGACAGAATAAGCTAGGGTCACTTCACAGCCCAAGCCATGATTCCATTCCGAAACCCGATTTTTCGTAGATCGTCAGATCGAGAGTGGATGTTAGTATGAGAGATCTTTATCAAGATTTGTGATCATTTAGTCAAAATTAGATCGATCAAGGTTGATCTCAAATCCGGATTCAACATTGGATCACTTAATTTGGCAGAAAAACCAGTGAAAAGTCACGGATCAAGGCAGGGTGAATGAGACCCATCGAAATTATCCCATTAAATCATCGATAACAGAACTTTTTAATGTCATAATTGGTGTTGATATCATGGTTTGATAGTATTAACCGTTGATTCAAAATTGATCGAGTCGGTTAGTTCGTTTGGGTCACCGATTTGCCCAATCTTTGGAAAAGCGATCTGCCGATGGAGATTGATGGCTTTCATTAGCCAAAAATTTTGGAATCAATATTTCTATGGCAATATTGGGCTTAAATGAAAGACGAAAAATCAAGGATTCCAACGACAAAAAAATAATCGAAAACGGCCGCCAAAATCTCCGGGAAACGGGCAATTTTACACTATAAATTTGGTTCCAAATCTTTAAAAAAGATTACATAGGATTTGGATTGTCATCTTGTCCGTTCTTTCGATTCCCTGGAGATTGCTTGAAATCCTGGCCGTCCAAATTGTTACCATTTTTTACAAAAGGACTGATTTTGGATATTTTCTCATGTCCAAAATTCATTTCCAAGAGTGTCAAGATTTTGGGGACACATGACGTCATCTAGTCCATCCCTTTGTTTCCCAAAATTATGCAATTGATCTCAATCGTCCAAATTCTTTCCATTCCAAACACAGAGACACGATTTTGGACATCTTCCTTTTGGCTTAAGATTGTTTCCAAACTAAAAAGATTGGATATCCCCTCACATTCAATCTCGTCCATTCACTGGTTGCCTTAATTTCCTACTTAATCTCCACCGTACATCTCACAAGCCAACAAAGATGGCAACCTAGCTCACCCTTCACCTATAAAGACCCATACTCTCTTCTTCTCTCTAGATAACTCAATACTCCAAGAGCCCACACAAGGGAAAAACCTCCTCCTCCCTCTCTCTCTCTCTCTCTCTCTCTCTCTCTCTCTCTCTCCCTTAAAATTCGTCCAAACCTCCTCCTCCCTCTCTCTCATTTCTTCTTATCCTCTTTGGTGGTGGAATCGCTAAGGAATCAAATCATCAACAAGGAATCATTGTAAAAAAGGATCCAAAGGCAAAAGGTCATCTTCAAACTTGAAAGAGGTAAGTCATTAAAATTTAAGAATTTATAAGTGCAAACATGCAAGTCCATTTTGTATCCTTAATATGATTGAACCTCTCTCTATCCCTTCTCTTTATACCTTTTTAAAATGGAGTTCTCTAAAATTGAGCAAAAGATCTGAAAAATGACTTGTGTGTAATTGAGATTTGAAAATATTTTATATTTGCAACCTCTCTCTATCCCTTCTCTTTATACCTTTTTATGTTGGACCTCTCTCATCCTGTATCCCATGTCCCGTTACCCCAAATCCAACTAACGTTACTCAACTGATTCAACCTCAACTCACCCGAACCCAGTCAAATTCAGCTTAACTGGGCTCAGCCTAACTTGACTCAATTTGAATCAACCCAATCAAAGCACCTGCAACCCAAACTCGCCCCAATCTGCAGCCAAAACCACCCCAACCCTCACCAACCCGACCAACCCTCACCAACCCCGACTCAACCTGAGTCAACCCCGACTCAGCCCGCACCTCAACCCACCCCGTATCCCAAACCCAAAGGCCCCACCTCCATGACTATGGCTTTCGGCCAAAACCCATGCCCCATTCACCATTAGCATACCCCATCACTATAAGCTCATAGTCAAAATTCGTACTCCATCATCCATAGCCATAAGCCTCACATCTCATCACCCATAGCCATAAGCCTCACATCTCATCACCTCAAAGAAAAAGAGGGGGAGAGAGGCCACGACAGAACGCCGGGGTAGTCTTCCTTTTTTAAGCTCAAGGAAGAAAAACCTCGTATCTAGAAACAAGGCGACCCACATAATGACGCTACCACTTCCCGGGGATGGCCACCGGATAAAACGGCACGTCTCCTCGTACTCCGGAGCTCCCATAAATGCCCTCACCATGACGTCGCTCGACCAAAAAGGTTACTCCCTTGGCCCATTCAATGGACCAAAGGAGTAAGGGGGTGTTATGATGGGACATGAATACGGTGCTACTCTCAGATCTCGCCACGTGTCGTCCATGCACCAATAAAGCCTAACCATCATGAAGAAAGGCGTTGGGAAACGGCAAGACCATACGATCATGACGCGTGTCGCTCTCTCGCCGTCCAGGCCTCATCATCACAAGTTATGGAAGGAATTATCCGGCAAAGCCACGCGCGCCGGCGGAGCAGGAGAACGGCCCAATCCTGCAAAGGAAGGTTTTCTCTCCATAATAATAAAAAGGTCCGCGCACCTCCCTTTAAAAGGGAGGGAAGGGAAGAAGCAAAAGATGGACATTTTGGAAAGACATCCTTTTTTCTCAGCTCCCGCATAACAACCGGAAAAAGAGGCGAGGCAACAACAGAGGAGACTAGGAACTTAATCCTACTCTCCCTGTTAGTCCCCTCCGACCCACTCATCCGCACACCCAGAAAAGAACCCGTGCCTTGGTCCTGGTAACTCTGATCAAACCCCCTCCTCTTCTCGCTGTCCTTTATATTGATTGGTCGAAGGATCTGACTTGGGTGTCGAAGTGGTCGTCCGGGACCCACCCCGGATCCCCTGACCCCCTTTGTTTGTGATTGCAGACCCCGTGGAGGCCCTCTACTGACCGCGCGATCGCAGACCCAGATTCAGACGCCATCAATACCTACCTGAACCCAATTAACCATTTTAATCCAATCGAAACTCGAATTCGACCCCGATCCGAACCACGAGTGCAACCCTTACCCCTACCCGCACCCCGAATCCAAAACCAACAATTCGATCCCTACGTCTACCCTCACCCCACACCTAAACCCGGACCGGAACTTGAATATGGACCCGGACTCCTACGCCAACCCAAATCAGTACCCATAGCTCAAAGCCGCACCCCAACTTGTACTCCTAGCCACCCCAACCCAAATCAGCACCCATAGCTCAAAGCCGCACCCCAACTTGCACTCCTAGCTACCCAAACCCAAATCAGCACCCATAACTCAAAGCCGCACCCCAACTTGCACTCCTAGCTACCACAACCCAAATCAGCACCCATAGGCCATAGCTCAAAGCCGCACCCCAACTTGTACTCCTAACTACCCCAACCCAAATCAGCACCCATAACTCAAAGCCACACCCCTAGGCTGCCACCTAATCCACCACCCCATATACTTCACTTCATTACACCATGTCCCCCTCTATAAACCCCATAGCATATACATCCACATACCCATACCCATACTCCTACATCCCTGATCCACATTAGACCACCCCATTTAGTCTAGAACTATTCCCATAAGTTCAACCGACCATGTTGTTCCTCATACCCTTTTACATACCTGATATCCCTATTAGTTCTACCCTCCATCCCCATGTCCCATGAGGCCATTAGACCACATCACATGGCCATAGCCAACCCATACCACACCACCGTATCATAATATTCTCATCCCATGTATCATATTGTCACAACCCAAATCCCATCCGAACATCCCATATACTTAATAGCATAGCTAACCTCATCCCTTTAAATTCATCCATAGCCTTACTACTATGAACATACCATGTTCATAAGTCCCATAAGACCATACCCATATCCATCTCATCTCCACGAAAATTCCCAATCTAACCGGACCCAAAACCCGCAACCCGATCCCAACCCGGTTTTGCCCCAACCCAGTTCAACCCCACCCCACACCCCAACCCAAAGCCACACCCCAACTTAAAGTAGGACCCCGAACCCCAAACCCGCAACCTGACCCCGACCCGCACCCCGACCCGTTTCAACTTGAACCACTCTAGCCCAAACCGGTCCAACCCGGGCCCGAATCCTCCCAATCCGGTTAATCCCACCGTCAACTTGAATCCTCCCAATCCGATTGATCCCACAGTCAACTCAAATCCGCTTAACCCAATCAACCCTACCGTCAAACCGAATCCGCTCAATCCAATCGACCCCGCCATCAACCCGAATTGGCCTAATCCAATTCTCTAATATTTCATAGTTTGGAATTAAGCCATATGGCCATGAATCTGAACCTAATGAGCCTCATCTAATCGGTTTACTCAGCTGGACCTACCTGGTCGAACCTCAACCCAACTCAATCCCCACGAGAGCACCTTGAGCTGCTAGCGGGATCCCTCTTTGCTTTCTTTGAAGCGTGCATTGGTCACATAGATGACTTCGTTAAGGTTACGAAGTCAAAGTGCTTCTAGTACCAAACAAGGGAATCTATTCCTCTCCTTACTCGCCTCCTGGACTGATGGCGGCTTATGTAGTGGTCGGCCTTCCTACCAGAATGCCTCCTTGGTCGAAGAGCCAAGCCAGCGCAGGAAGCAAAAACACTTGCGCGAAGGACGTTTTCTTCTCTGCCCTCTCCTCTCCAAAGGCCAAGGGCCGCTATAACAACGCGATAGAAGCCCTAAGCTATAGCAATAGCGCGCTACTCAACAAAGATTTCAACGAAGCCTTAGCTACAGAACCTTTGGGACTTATCAGAATATAAAGACGCTCTTCTTTCTCTCATAAGGGCCTTCGTAACTTGACTCCACAGGGGTTCGAATCCACGTCGTGAGCTTTTAATTGCATATATTAAAACAGTGTCTTCTTTTCCGCTCATCAAGTTCAAGATTGGATACCGTTTCCACCATCTCACCGTGATTGACGAATGACCGGGAACGAGGGAGAGGCATGCATGGTACCGATTCGATTCACCATACCACCGTTGTCCGACCACCCACCCAATTTAGAGAGGGGGGTTGTTAAAGCGTCTAGAATAGATGGTAGAATCCGCTCCCTCTCTTATTGAAACTCAGAGGAATAGAAGTGGGCAGGGCCCGTTGATGATCGCCACCTCGATCTCGATCTCTGGCGAACAGAGGGCAAATCAAATAACAACGTGCAGCATTAGAATGCGCATGATATTCGATTCGATTGATCAAGCTTGCGCCTCTTTTCATTCTACTCCTATTTTATGGAAATAAGGAGTGCTACCGCACACATTTAGGGCACCCCTCATCCCAAAGTCGAAGACTCCCATCGTGCTTCTTTTGAAACAGCACAAAACCTGAAAATGATCACGGGGAGGAGTGAAGTGAGAAGAGGCCCCCTTTTTTTTTTCGGCCGTTTTTGTTAGGCATTGAACCCAGCTTCCAAAGTCAACTTACGTGAGAGGGGCGCTAGTAGGAATGGATAAATAACACATAAATCGAGGGCTGGCTGGACTTTACTGGACTGGAAGGAAAGATTAGGCGGAGGCATTGCTTAAGGAAAGTGCTTCAGGAAAGACTACCGATCGCCTTAAGGGACTTATTATACGCTTTCTACGTTGCAGTAATGGAATCACCAAGTCAAGCATCTGCCATCTGATGATGCTAGTTGTAGGACATCTACTGCCATGACCTTTTGGTTTTTGTTGCAAGATAACCCTATAACCTACGGAGCCATCCAAGGGTATAGTAACCAGAATGCAAATAACGGGGTCACTCTTCTATTCTATGAAACTACTTGGATCGACTGCCGGCCTCACTCCTTCCTTTTGATTATGTCGTGACGCTTTGGTTACCGGCGAACGCTTCCAAAGGCGACCCTCCTGGGTCCAACCCAACCCACCCACTCGGTACAGTCAACTCAACTCACCCAATTTAATCCGGTCCAACTCGGACCAAACCCAATCTAACCCAGTTCAGCCCAGGTTCCACGCGAGCCAACTTAAGCCAACCCGGGTGCAACCTAAATCGACCCGAGTTCAACCAACCTAGCTGCACTCCCCCGACACTAACCGGGATCATCTAACTGGAACCCCAACCAATTATGCCCAATTCGAACCTTACCCGACCGGAGTCAGCCCGAGTTGGACCCTAAGCTGTAGCCTAGCTCCTTACGCCACCTACCCGACCCAAGCTGCGCCCTACTCAGCCTTGATCCAAACCCCCAATGGCCTATTCGGCCTAACCCACAACCCATGGCCTACTCGGCCTATCCCTCAACCCCATGGCCAAAAGTCCATTCGACCTAACCCAAGGTTCATTCGGCCAACCCTTCCCCCCTTAGTACTCGACCTAGCTAGCCAATCCCTTAGCCCCATCCCAATCCAAGCCCGACACCTAACGCAAGTTGCATCCCTACCCAGCCTAACTCCCCTCGGCTGCCCTATTTAATTTTAACCGAACTCCCACTCCATCACCTTATCTGATAGCTATTAAACTTTTTAATCATCACATCCGTGTAATACCCCATCTCCCTCAGCCACATCCATGCACTACTCCATCACCTTAGCCACATCCATAACCCATAAGCGTAACAATACCTATATAAATGTATCAACCCATCCCCCATTCAAACTACGACATCACTATACATCACATCCCCATCCTCCACATACCCTTCACCCATATATTCTATCCCAACAGCCTACCTGTGTCCATCTTACACACAAACCCATGATCCTTTTCTATCCAGCACATCTTTTCCATCAGCTACATCCTTTGCAATCCCCATTGTCCGAGTCATTGCTTAACCCCTTACATTATACCGAGTCTTGCTTATTAAGCCCAACTGAGTCCACCCTTTTGTCTCTTAGTGAGTTTTGTCCCTTCACTCCAAACCCGAGTTGCACCTGTTGTCCATACCAAGTCAAGCTAACCAAGTTGCTCCTCAATCCCTCTAGTATCCCAACTCAATTCACTTAGACGAATCCCATAAGCTAATCTCTTTGAACCCCTGAGTGCAATGTCTTGATGATTCCTTTGAATCCAGTTCCAAACCCAAGTTCTCACCTCAATCTCAAATCGCAATTCAAAATCCAAACTCCTTCCATGGAACTACGTGTGGCTTGATCCCCACCACGGGATACGTAGGCAACTTGGCACTCCCAAGTTCAGTCGCACCTTTCTGCACCTTTCTCCATCCTACACACCCCTCTTCATCTCTTCCATTCTGTTGTTCACCCTCTCATTGCCCTTAAATCTTTTTGGATGTAAGATGTTTCTTTTTGTCTCATTGCATGATTAATTGCATAATTGTTCTTATCGTATGCTTAGAAATCACATGCTAGGTGTTTTGCTTTGCTTTCTCTTGCTTTGCATGCTAGTTGCTTTCTTTGCATGATTAATGTTGTTTGTTAAATTTGGAACTCAAAAGAATTCAAAAATCTTAAAGAATCTAAGAACTCGTAATTACTTGAATTAGAACATCCCAATCTCCTAAATATAAAGTTCTAAGGTTCTAAACTTAGAAATCATACTCTAGGTTCCCCAAAATAGAATTCTTGGAATCCAAAGTTCACAAATATACTAAAATGCAACTTAAGTTCATTGCATTAGATTTAGGAGCCTGTAACGTAGTCCACACAATCTAATCCCACTCAAACCAAGTCTCATCAATCTCATAAGACTTTAAAAAATGTAGGCATGTAGTTGCATGTAGGATGCACTCCTGGCCCGTATGAGTCTAAACTGTGAACGGCCAAATCATTAGTAATATTTAGGTTTTCCAAAATAAAACTCGTATTTACCCTCTTTAGTTAAAACTTAAACAACTAAAGCATTTAAAAGGTAAAGTCCGACTTTCATCAGGCAAGATCGATGCTGTACACTTCGTGCGGGACACCTTCCGATCTCGTAACCAGGTAACTTATCCAGAATTTAAATCATAGACCAAATATACAGAGTTAATTATGGGTCCTAGATTCCTAATTTAGGTGTCGACTCTTGTCATGGCTTCTCTCGTAAATTAGGATTTTTATCCTAAATTTACGAGAAAAGCAATCATATTCAAAATCAATGGACAAAGGCACTATTAACATAACATACACCCTCGTGGGCCACCCCCCTTCGGACGGGATCCACAAAAGGTTATTTGTTTGATAGTCTCTTTAGACTAATGTAATGGGTTCTTTTGGTAATGAAATATCAAGTTCTTCCTCCTCATTTCAAATGTTGAATGCTCATATACTTGGCATGGAAGGTTAGGGCACATTAACGTAAAAACCATCAAACGGATGATGACCCTAAATATTATTCCAAAATTTGATATTAACAAGAAAAGAAAAATGTGAAATTTGTGTTCAAGCCAAGGAACCAGAAAACCATTAAAATCAGTTGAAAGAGACACAATTGTTAGAATTAATTCACAGTGATGTATGTGATTTACAAAATAATTTAACACGTGGAGGTAAAAACTATTTTATAACATTTATAGATCACTTTTCAAAATATTGTTATGTATATTTAATTAATTCTAAAAAATAATTATTTAAAACTTATAAGGCCGAGGTAGAAAATCAAAAGGAAAAGAAAATAAAAATACTAAAATCAGATAGAGGGGGTGAATGCACTTCAAATGAGATGAATGAAATTTTGAAACGCACAAAATAGTACATCAAGTAACTTCTCCTTATACACCTCAATCAAATGGGATAGCAGAAAGAAAAAATTGAACTTTCCCCAGCAGAGTCGCCAGCCTATGGACCCCGATCCGAGAGAATCGTGCTGAGGAAATGAGTCCCCTGCAATTCTCAAAGATCTCCACAACGTGAAGGAGAGCTCTACCAAGGAACTCTCGAAATGAATGCCACTCATTCGTAGCATAGCACGAGTAGTGAAACATAATGAATGAGATACCTCTTGATCCGGAGCCAGGGCTCGAAACCAAGATTTACCTAAAATAACTCAGAGTCGCCATCCATGGATACGCCATGGAAAAAAAAATGCTCTGTTTGCAATGGATAACCAGAGATACAAAAGATCCGTGCCTGGTGACGAATGGAGAAGGTATGAAGAGCACCCCTAATTCGCCCGAGTGCGAACACTTGGTCTCTTATGCCATTTTTATTAACTCCAAAGAATTTTGGGCAAAATCATGTGAAATGGGAACGAAATATCCCCGAGAAGACGTCTACCTAATCATGAATGCCACTCATTCGTAGCATAGCACGAGTAGTGAAACATAATGAATGAGATACCTCTTGATCCGGAGCCAGGGCTCGAAACCAAGATTTACCTAAAATAACTCAGAGTCGCCATCCATGGATACGCCATGGAAAAAAAAATGCTCTGTTTGCAATGGATAACCAGAGATACAAAAGATCCGTGCCTGGTGACGAATGGAGAAGGTATGAAGAGCACCCCTAATTCGCCCGAGTGCGAACACTTGGTCTCTTATGCCATTTTTATTAACTCCAAAGAATTTTGGGCAAAATCATGTGAAATGGGAACGAAATATCCCCGAGAAGACGTCTACCTAATCATGCATGACTCGGGGATGAAATAATAAGCACACACAAGATAAATGAAAGAAGTGTGTCATCTAAGCATTGATAGGTTATGAATGTCATGCCTAATGGGTGTCTAAGTTCTGGTGGACAAACACATGCATGCTACAGCTAAAGGTATAAGGTCTGTACAAGAAAGTAAGAAAACACAACAGAAGATATAACACAACTCGACATCACATATGACAAATCCTAAACTCTAAACGTACTCCTCGACTCTTGGATCGTCTGATGTTCATCCAAGCCGCCTACGTATCCCTGCCTCCACGAGAATCAGAGTCACGTAGTTCTTCGCGCCTATTCTAAACTATGATGCTTAAGACATCTAGACCTCTATCATAGACTCGACCTAAAAGACCGGACTAGTTATTAAAGCTACTTGTGCGATTATTTATATTCCAGTGGATTGTGGATTTTAGGACACCCTATATGCCCTAACTAAATGCAGGTTAGCACTAAGCTAATGCAGGTGGTTCCTACAACCTATGTGTAACTAGGCTGTGTGTCCTAAGGAAAATAATGGGATCACTAACGCATCCTAGACCTAGCCATCAGTCGGCGATGTGAATCGTCAATTGACCGGACGGAGGCGTTCCTAGCTAGGACGAACTCCTAACTCTAACACAGACACAACAAATCAAGGAGAAACTCCTTACTCTAAACTCTCTATCTAGAACAAACTCCTAACTCTAGAGGAAGAAATTTTTGAAGATCAAATTTCAAAAGATATTTGTTGTAAAAATTTCCCCCCTTGCTCTTACCTTGGACCACCTTCCCGTGTATAAAAGATTAGCCAAAATGCATAGATAGGGACCGTCCAAAGGAAAAGAAAGAGGTAGAATATATCATTTTTTCTTAGGACCATTTCTTACCTGGGACCCCCCTGTAGAGTTGAAAAGAACACTCATAATACATTAGAGCGTCTAGGGGAGAAGAGGGGTGCAAATATTTTTGGTCTTATAAAAGACCATCGAATCAGGGCATTGAGGAGGGATTTTTCATTTTCGCAAAAATCCAGCAGAGAGAGAGAGAGAGAGAGAGAGAGAGAGAGAGAGAGAGAGAGAGAAGAAGAGAGAATCCGGCCACCCTAGCCTATTCTCCAGTCATCCATCTCCACCGCCACCACCTTCAGCCACTTCTCTTCCACTGCCCTAAACCCATTTTTGGTAACTACCTCCTTCCACCTCCATCCACACCTTTGAACTCTCCTCCATTAAATCCAACCCACCTTGAATCCGACCAAACCCACTTCAAACCCTTAACAATTTCCTTAACCCCAACCCAAATCCGACAGTTCCCACCATCATCCGGCCACCGCCACCCTCAATTTTCTTCCATTTGCAGCCATTAAACCCATCTCCTCTAAAATCCACTACCACCACCATCTTCCTCAACAAATCTTCAATTCTCAGGTTCCCAAAACCCATTTCGAAACCCCTCTTCAAAACCCATTCCTACCCTTATCTCTTCCATCAACTAACACCTCCATCATCATCTCTTCCTTGATTCCCATTTACCTTCAAAACCCTCATCTTCATCTTCTCCGGTACTCCTCGCAGGAATCCGGCAAGCTCCATTAAATCCGGCTCCATCCTCACCTCTATCTGCTGACCATTGCCATTTCCGGCAAGATTCCATTGCCCCTAGTCGCTAGTTTCACCGCCGCCATGTCATTTTCCTTGGCCAGTGATTCATCTAAGAGTATCCACAATCCAGGTAGTTTTCTAACTTTTAGACATCATTGGTTTGCATTCTCAAGCATGAATTGGTGATGTATAAGTATTTGAGCCGTTAAGATCGGATTTTCTGAATTTCCTTTTAATACTTGAAGCACTCAATGTTTAGGATGCCTTCAGGGTACATGAATAATTGAAGGTTGATTAATCACTTCTTGCTTGCATATTAAAGTTTATTAAATGCCAGCTGGAAGTGATTAGGCAGACAGCAATAAGGAGGTAATATATGAGCTCTCTGATCGTTTCTTGAGCTGTCTCTTACGATGGTAGTCATGACTACATTTCCATGCTGTAAGTTTATGATTCGAGTAATAGAATGGGGAAAATGCATTACCCTTTTGTTTGGCATGTTTAGTTGGGTAGTCTTAATCCTTTTAGATCCATGAATACCCCAGCTTGGCATTTCCACCATCAACTTCAGATGATTAAATTAGTCTTTTTGCCTGCTTCAATCAATTTCTGTGGGGCATCAGGTGATGGGATGAATTCGGTGCAATTATTTGGCTGGAATAGTGCGAGCATTAGATTATTGAAATTGAAATTTTCAAGTTCTGATTTTCATGCAAAAGGTTAATCATTTGTCCTCCTTGTTGCAATTGATTCCTTTGACATGGAGTTTGTTTTCTTTTAAGGAAAATACAATTGATCACGACATGATTGTAGTTGGGGGTAAGGCAAGCTGATTTGATAATATAGTTTGAGAATGCAATGCATGAAAACAGGTGCTGAGTTGTTGGAATTGTATTTGC
Source organism: Tasmannia lanceolata (assembly GCF_043159265.1). NCBI lineage: Eukaryota > Viridiplantae > Streptophyta > Magnoliopsida > Canellales > Winteraceae > Tasmannia > Tasmannia lanceolata. The sequence goes on along the minus strand of NW_027518684.1, from coordinate 24,479,803 downwards.
TTTCTCATCTGTTGAGTTGAGTGAAATCATGGGATACAAGAAACAAGAATGTTTCATATAGCTATGTTTGCATAAGTTATACCGCTTGTTAGAATAAAAGTCAAATACAAGAGCATGTCACCATGAATATATTTCATCCTCCTTACTGAGCTATAGGTGTTGTCACTAACCATGATCACCTCTTTGACAGCCCTTGAACGAATATTTGAGTATGTGTATCACCTTATTCCATTCTTATATTTCTCAGATGTGGGATCTCTTTTTAATCTACTGCTTTGTCATACAAGATGTTGCATGCTTATATATTTGCCCTGCTATATATATATATATATATATATATATATATATATATATATATATATATATATATATATATATATATATATATATAAAGGAAAGTGTTGGTGAGCTTAAGCTCACCAAACTTATGGTGAGCTTAAGCGCCCCAATCACATGGGTCCCACATTTTCTGTGGTGATCCAAACCATTCATTTGCAAGGCCCTATCATAGATAGGGTGTGTACCAAAAATCAGCTCCATAAGATCATCCTAACCCCTCCATTTGTGGAGGGCAAAAATGGGCAGATTTGTGGACAAATACTGTCTGTCCATTTTGACCTCCACAAATGGATGGGTTAGGATGATCCTATGGAGATGATTTTCGGTACACACCCCATCTATGTAAGGGCCTTTCAAATGAATGCTTTGGATCATCCTAACAAAGTAGGCCCCAATGTGATTGGGCGCTTAAGCTCACCAACACTTTCCTCATATATATATATATATATATATATATATATATATATATATATCACATGTATATCCTTTTGATGGTATATCCTGATGGCTTAGATTACATTTTAATCTACTGCTTTGTCATACAAGATGTTGCATGCTTATATATTTGCCCTGCTAAATATATATATATATATATCACATGCGTCTGCAAATTATTTTACTTGGCTGAGTGATGGTCATTAATTGTTGCTGATTAAAATCACTATCTTGAAGTACCTACATCTGTCAGTTTCAGTGTTGATGGTGATTTAATTGCTAGCAGGGATAGGAAGGTTATCACTAATAAAGCTGAAGGGTATTTCCTTTGAAAATGGGCAGTAGGTGGCCAAAAGAAATGTGTGTGAAATGTGTGTTAAATGCTCAAGAATTGTATTGCTGTATTCATTAGTTTCGGTTTACATTTTCTCTAGAAGTTCTGTCCACAATGCAATCTCAGTTTTGGCACAAATTAAGTCCTTAATTCAGCCCTTATTTTGGTACAAATTCTGTCCACAATTCAATCTCAGTTTTGGTACAAGTTCTGCTCATTTTCTGCACAGGTTTAGTCCATAAAGCTGCCCTGTTTTTTTTGTACAAGTTTTGCTCATTTTCTGCACAGGTTTAGTCCATAAAGCTGCCCTGTTTTTTTTGTACAAGTTTTGCTCATTTTATGCACAGGTTTAGTCCTCAAATCTGCTCAATTTTGGTACAAGTTTTACTCATTTTCTACACAGGTTTAGTCCATAAAGCTGGCCTGTTTTTTTTTTTTTGTATAAGTTTTGCTCATTTTCTGCACAGGTTTAGTCCTCAAATCTGCCCAGTTTTGGTACAAGTTCTGCTCATTTTCTGCACAGGTTTAGTCCATAAAGTTGCCCTATATATTTTTTTTCGTACAAGTTTTGCTCATTTTCTGCATAGGTTTAGTCCTCAAATCTGCCCAGTTTTGGTACAAGTTTTGCTCATTTTTTGCACAGGTTTAATCCACAAATTTGCCCTGCTTTTTAGCACATGCTCTACTTATTTTCTGCGCAATAGTTCAGCCCTGTTTGATAAAATGCAGAGACAATTTATTCACTCTTATTTCAGCCCTGTTTGAGACCTTTCACTATTTTTTTCGAATGAATTGAAGATATTAGTGTTGTTGTCATTGGAGTTATGGTTCAAAAATAACATATTAGATTGGTGCTATTGGGTTGATTATTTCTTTTAACTTTGGGCTTAGTCCTTTCGTTTCATTTATTGCATAGAGCACTCACTTCAGTTTACTGTTACAAGAGATGAGCCTGTTTCTATAACATTGCACATTTTAATTGCCATTTTTTGTCATGGAACAGAACCTGTTTCTAGGGCCTTGCTCGCTTCAAATGCTAATTTTATTGTCATAAATCTGAACCTGTTTTCATTACATTACGCATTTCGATTGTCAGATTTGATACCGTGAACAGTACTAGAGTAGATGTTTAAGTATAAATACCGAAACATGGTTGAGTTAATAATATTTCTTGGTTGGTTTAGTCATGTTCTGATAAACATATACTCACATGTTTGCTTTGATTTCACCCTTAGGGGGAATAATTATCCTTCATTTTGATCATGTCCTCTTGGGTTTCCCTTTTGTGCGGGAACCGATCACGTCGGGGCGATGAAGGCGTTAGCCCAAGCCCATCCTTAGAGGGACTTACCGGATATGGTAGTACCCTATGTTCTTTCTTCTTCTTCTTTATGTAAAGAGTCTTCTTAGACCTTAGATCCCCTTCTTCATTGCAACGACGATGAATGAGTCATCCCAAGCCCATCTTTTAGGGGACTTACTGAGTCCAAGTAGTACTTCCCCCCTTTTATTTAATAGACTAATTTAGTCTTCTAGACGACCTTAGATATTTGTCCTCTCATTGTAGGGGCAATGAAATAGTCATCTAGAGCCCTCATTTAAGAGACCATTGTGGTCTCATTAGTGTGTTACACTAGGAGATACACTCTGTCTGATCAAGGTAGTCCTTCTTTGAAGACATGCCTAATCGATTAGAGCCCACCCTTAGGAAGGTTACCTTAGTTTGGTAGGGAGTTTTTCTCATAGGAGGCATGCCTTGCCTCATTTATAAAGTTCCTGTTTGGAGACAAGCCTTGTCTCATATAGAGAGTTTTTCCTTTTATGAGACTTACCCAGCCTCATGTTAGAGCAACTCCTTCTAGCAAGTCTTTGACTCATTTGTCCATCATTCTTTGGTAGTGTTAATAATGAGTCATTGACTTATCTGTTCCCATACTTTGGTAGCGTTATTAGAGAGTCTCTGACTCATTTACCTCCACTTTTGCTAGCATTATTAAAGAGTCATTGATTCATTTGCCCCCCTTCTTTAGTGTTGGTAGCTAGGAGTTTCTCCTTTAGAGTTGTTGTCATTCTTCTTTATTAAGAGACTAGCACAGTCTTATTAGAGCTTTGCTTACTTGGGATTTTAGATCGTTTTCTCTGTTCTTGGGACACTTGTTTACTTGTTTGTGGATTGTTACATCTTGTTTTGAGTTACTAGTTTGTTGGTTTGGGTCTCCCCTTTACCCTAAGGGGTTTACCCTAGGGTGTTGCTTTGTATGTCCCCCTTTGGCCTTTGACCAAAAGGGTGAAGGTATTTAAAATTTTAAAATCCATAAACATTGAAATCATTCACAATCACAAGAACATTGAAATCATTTGAATTTACAAAAATATTGAAAAACTTTAAACTCTAAAAACATTAGTAACATAACTTAAAAAAAAATCTAAAGTGTTGAGTTTTAGGAGCGTAGTAGGAGAGTTTGATTCGAACTACGTTGGCTTCATCCTCTTTCACGAGGTACGTAGTGCAGCTTGGGATCCTTATCCTAAGTCCAACCAAACTTTGTAAATAAATCATTTGAATTCTTTAAAAAGCACAAAATTTTTTTATAAATTATTTTTCAAAAAGCTCTTCCTCTAGAGTTAGGAGTTTGTTCTAGATAAAGAGTTTAGAGTAAGGAGTTTCTCCTTGATTTGTTGTGTGTCTGTGTTAGAGTTAGGAGTTTGTCCTAGCTAGGAACGCTTCCGTCCGGTCAGTTGGCGATTCACATCACCGACTGATGACTAGATCTAGGATGCGTTAGTGATCCCATTATTTACCTTAGGATACACAGCTTAGTTACACATAGGTTGTAGGAACCACCTGCATTAGCTTAGGGCTAACCTGCATTTAGTTAGGGCATATAGGGTGTCTTAAAATCCACAATCCACTGAAATATAATAATCACACAAAAAGCTTTAATAACTAGTCCAGTCTTTTAGGTCGAGGCTATGATAGAGGTCTAGATGTCTTAGGAATCATAGTTTAGAATAGACGCGAAGAACTACGTGACTCTGATTCTCGTGGAGGCTGGGATACGTAGGCGGCTTGGATGAACATCAGACCATCCAAGAGTCGAGGAGTACGTTTAGAGTTTAGGATTTGTCATATGTGATGTCGAGTTGTGTTATATCTTTTGTTGTGTTTTCTTACTTTCTTGTACAGACCTTATACCTTTAGTTGTAGCATGCATGTGTTTGTCCACCAGAACTTAGACACCCATTAGACATGACATTCATAACCTAGCAATGCTTAGGTGACACACTTCTTTCATTTATCTTGTGTGTGCTTATTATTTCATCCCCGAGTTATGCATGATTAGGTAGACGTCTTCTCGGGAATATTTTGTTCCCATTTCACATGATTTTGCCCAAAATTCTTTGGAGTTAATAAAAATGGCATAAGAGACTAAGTGTTCGCACTCGGGCGAATTGGAGGTGCTCTTCGGACCTTCTTCATTCGTCACCAGGCATGGACATTTTGTATCTCTGGTTATCCGTTGCGCAGAGGATTTTGTTTTTTGGTTCCATGACCTATCCATGGATGGCGACTCTGAGTTATTTTAGGTACGTCTTGGTTTCGAGCCTTGGCTCGGGATCAAGAGGTATTTCATTCATTTATTGCCACTCGTGCTATGCTATGAGGGCGGTATCTGTTTCGAGAGTTCTTTGGTAGAGCTCTCCTTCATGTGGATGATCCAAAGGACCGATGGGGACTCGTTCTCTCGCCGCCTCCTCAGGATCGGGGTCTACAATTAGATATGGTAAATGCAATGCTAGCATATTCAGGATTGCCCAAAAACATATGGGGTGAGGCTTGCACTCAGCATGTCACATTCCTAATAGAATTCCCTATAAAAATACAGACAAAACACCTTATGAACTTTGGAAAAATAGAAAACCTAATTTGAATTCCCTCAGAGTGGGGGGTGTTTATCTAAAGTAAACATTCCAATGAATAAGAAAAGAATATTAGGTCCTAAAACTATAGATTGTGTACTTATTGCATATTCTTTAAATAGTTTCACTTATAGATTTTTAGTACTAAATTCTAACATTTTGGATATTTCTAATAATACTATAATGGAATCTCGTGATGCTACTTTCTTTGAAAATATTTTTCCAATGAAGAATAAATTACTTAGACCTATAAATGAATACTCTACTTCTAATTCAAGTTTAGAAGTTAATCCAAATTCTGACTTCCATAGTCTAGATCGTAACGAACCAAGAAAGAGTAAAATATGAAGAATTGAAAAAAAGCTTTGGAACTGAGTTTTATACATATCTAATTGAAGATGATCCTAACACTTATAGTGTAGCTATTACATCTTTAGATGCTTCATTTTGGAAAGAGGCTATAGTCAGTGAGATGAATTTTATCATGAGTAACAATACATGGTTGTTAACTGATCTTCAACCAGGTTGTAAATCAATTGGGTGTAAATGGATTTTTAGGAAGAAACTAGGACCTGATGGAACCATTGAAAAATTTAAAGCTAGACTAGTAGCTAAAGACTTTAAAAAAAATGATGGAATAGATTATTTTGACACATATTCCCCAGTTACTCGTATAACTATCATTAGGATTCTAATTGCCACTGCATCTACTGATAATCTAGAAATACACCAAATGGATGTAAAAACTGCTTAAATGGTGAATTAAATGAAGAATTGGATCAACCCGAAGGTTTTGTCATAACTGGTCAAGAAAAAAAAGTATGTAAGCTTGTAAAATCACTTTATGGATTAAAACAAGCTCCTAAACAGTGGCATGAATAGAGTCATACTTTCTAATGGATTCCTGATTAATGATTCTGATAAATGTGTTTATATAAAACAACTTGATAATGCTAGTGTAATTCTTTGTTTATATGGTTATGATATTCTTATTTTTGGTATTAATTTGGATTCGATTCAAGAAACAAAGAATTTTTTATCTAATAACTTTGATATGAAAGACTTAGGATCTGCTAATGTGATTTTGAAAATAAAATTATTAAAAGATAGTAGTGGTATTAAATTGACACAATCATGTTATGTTGAGAAGTCATTAAAAAGGTTTAACTAATTTGATCTTATACCTCTGTCAATTCCTTTTGATCCTAGCTATAAATTAAAGAAAAATTTAGGAGATGATGTCTCTCAGCATAAATACTCTCAAATTATAGGATCCTTGATGTACCTCACAAATTGTACTAGTCCAGACATAACATACACTGTTGGTCGATTAAGTCGATATACTAGTAACCCTAGTACAGAACATTGGAATGCAATTGAAAGGGTATTTAGATACCTTAAAGGCACAATGGAATATGGAATTCATTATTCAGGGTTCCTCGGTATAAGAAGGATTCAGTGATGCCAACTGGATCTTAGACTCAGATGACCCTCATGCCACTAGTGGATATGTATTTACTTTAGGAGGTGGTGCAATTGCATGGAAGTCTGCTAAACAGACTATAATATCTAGATCTACCATGGAAGCTGAATTTATAACTTTATATTTAACTAGTACTGAGGCAGAGTGGCTAAGAAGTCTCTTAGCATATATTCCTTTGTTGAGCGGGCCCATACTCGCACTCTCCATTCACTATGAGAGTCAAGCTAGCATATACAAAGCTAAAAATGCTAATTCTAATGAGAAAAGGAGACATATAAGAATAAGGCACAATTCAATTAAAGTATTACTCTCTCAAGGAATAATAGCTTTGGTCTTTGTACGTCCTGAAAAGAATATAGCAGATCCATGTACAAAAGGACTAGAGCTGAGGCTAGTTGTTGAATCATCAACGGGAATGGGATTGAAGCCCATAAGTTAGTCACCGTAGTGGACACTCAACCTCTATGATTGGAGATCCCATGAAGGAGGTTCAGTGGGTAAAAACGAAGCAGTAGGGTGGCTAGGAGGAGCACTGAATATTCTGAGGGGTATTCCCTAGTCTCATTCCTATGGCAATGGTGCTCTTGACTGTGACAGCTATAGATGAGTTGATCTCTTAATAAGTTCAAGGCAGGATCCTACAGGGTGTAGGTCACAAAGCACTCTTGGAGGACTCACCTATGTGAGTGTGGTAGTGAGGTCGCTAATGTGGGAAGTTGGGCTACTCCCTAAAGACATTCATGAAAACAAGATTTGGGCTCATGACCGTAAAAGGGCCAAACTGACTAGAACTCAATAATTGCACATACTGTGTGTGCGGTAAGTTGAAGTCTAAACTCAATGACCTAGTTTAAGACTTAGTGCACTACGGTTCCTTCAGACAGAAACCTACTAACACTAAGTGTAGGTTCAAGTCCGGAAGACACCTGCACTCATTGCACAGTAAAGTCACTTGCCTGTGTTTATTTTTTATTTTAATTTTAAATTATGTGGGGGATTGTTGTGCGTAATTTAAAATTATTCGGATTGCTTTTATTTTTTGCAGTTACTCACTTTAAAAATAATTGCTTTTATTTTATAAGAAGTTACCAAAATTTTGGGTGATGTGGGTGAGGTGGCGAGAAACTTTAGGAAAGGAGAACAGTTTGAGATATGATGGAGATTTTTCTTGACGTAAATCTCGTCTATTCTCCAAAAACTGCAATCTCCATCCCATAAGTCTCTCTCTCTCTCTCTCTCTCTCTCCCAATGACTCTTTTCTCTTCCCTCGTCAACACTAGAGATGTTTACACAGTTCTTTTCTCCACCACATTCTTCCTCATGTTTACATCTCTTCCCACAAAATCTTGATCTTCTCCAATAAAAATAAAGAAAAAGTCATTTTCTTCTTTATTTAGTATTCATTTTTTTATAATTTTCTACGATACGGGCGATTGACGAATTCGTGAGATCAACTCCCCGTATGAAAGTGACCCTGAAGGATTGTTGGATCATGGGAGCCAAACGCCGGTAAACCTAGTGCAGACGGAGTGTATTGATTCTAAAGAGAGCGCTTTTGTTGCGTGCCTTGATCCATTATACATAGGCTATTTCTAACCTTTCTGGTTAATTTATTTTCCTATCTTGGTTTATTATTATTATTAGATTTAAGGAAAATAATTATATCAGAAAATTCCTGTTTGTTTATTGATCAAATATTTCTCTAACAAGAGAATCCTTCTAAAATAGGTAGAAATTTAAAGTTTTAATGGACAACTCCTTCCTCTCTCATGAAAATGACTAATATACCATTATATCATTAAAAAATAGAAAAATGAAAAATTTTCTATAAAGGAAAAATCATCTCAATATGAAAAATGACCAAAATATTCTTATCTCATGTAAAAATAATAAAAAATTAGAATAAACTCATAAAAAAATAATCCTAAAATACACTTGTGCCATGGAAAATGACCAAAATACTCTTAACTCATGGGAAAAATGAGAAAAATGGAAAAATTAGAAAAAATGCTAAACTTTATAAAAGTCCTCAAAATTGGTAAAGTCTTCAAATACCTATATATCATCCAAAATGACCAAAATGCCATTATCTCATAGAAAATAACCAAAATAATCATCATCTCATGAAAAATAAGAAAACGAACTAATGGGGAAATTAGAAAAAAAACAAAAACTAAAAATAAATCCTAATATAGGAAAAATGTAAATTACTCCGATGTCATGGAAAGTGATCAAAATACTCTTATCTAATAAAAAATGACCAAAATACCCTTATCTAATGAAGAGAATATGGGACATCTTATAAAGGAAAAATTCTTATGTCATGAAAAATGACAAAAAGACCTTATCTTGTAAAAATAATCAAAATACCCTTATCTCATGAAAAATGAGAAAAATAGAATATCCTAGACAATAATAAATCCTAAATTACCCTTATGTCACAGAAACTAACTAAAATAGCCGGGTTGCACTACCACTATATTGACCTAGAGCTTCAAAACATATTGAAAAATAGAATATCCTAGACAGTAATAAATCCTAAATTTCCCTTATGTCATAGAAACTAAGTAAAATAGCCGGTTTGCACTACCACTATATTGAGCAAGAGCTTCAAAACATATTGAGGTAACCGTCTACTGTCTAAAAAGACTTTCACCAATCTAGCCAACAATTTGACACAGAGTTCTTGCTGTTTCAATTAAACTCCAAGCGTTTTACATATGTTACTTTAGCATGATTAATTTCCTCAATGTATGGGGATACTCTTGCGGTCAACTAAGGATACTGGTTCACAGCTTCTGTACCCACACTGGCTTAGTAAATGGTTAGCTTTGATTCAGCCAACTGAGATACAAATCAGTTTCTGCACTCTTGGAGCAATCCAAGATTTACTATAATTTCCCTGAAGAGAAATTTCATATGGAAGCTTACAAGGTATTAAAAAAGTTAAACCAAAATCTAGTCGTCAATGTTCTAACTACACCTAGGAGGATTAACTTGTCTAGAGCCCTCAACAATCCCTCCTAACAACAGTTTCAACTTCAGCTTGCTTAGGCTGCACTTCATTTATGGCAGCCAAGAATAATCAAACTTTCATGAATTCTATTAATAGGATACCACTCGGCTCATAGTACTTGAATCGATTGCTAGGCACCTAAGTTGTAAAAATCGTTTCGTTTCATCCGAAATGGCCGAAACGTTTCAGTTTTGTTTGAAAACCGGAACGAAATGACCTCTTGTTTCGTTCCAGATTTCGGTCGGAACTGGAAATTTTGGACAAAATTGATCGAAATTCGGAATTTCATCCGAAATGAGCGAAATTCCGGATTTCGCCCAAAATTTGGGAAAAACGTTTATGTGCTTTCTTCTCTCCTTATCTCTCCTTCGTTCTATTCTCTTCTTCTTTCCCCTTGGGGAAAAAGTTTAATTCCTTTCTTCTCTCCTTATCTCTCCTTGGTTCTCTTCTCTTCTTCTTTCCTCTCAGTATCTACATGTAAAGTCATTTAAGTAAATAGACATTTACTTAAGATTTACATATAAATAAGGGAATACCCCCCATTTGAATCTATTAAAAATAGTTTCAAGACGCAAATCTAAAAGGAAAAAAGACAACTCTCCAGTTCTAGTACGAAATTGGAAAAAAAGGGTCAGGTCAAAATCTTAACTTCCAAACAATGGTGTATTTTTTCAATTTTAAAAATTCATAAATTCTATCATGTCCAAGCATTATTAAATCACAAAATTCCGGTACAAAAATATCATAATTTGGTCTCTAATTTTTTTATATTTTGTCTGACATTGGTCTACCATGTTTGGACACTCGAATTATGGTCCAAACATCTATGCCTATATCCACAAACCTTCATATAAAAATAGGGCATTTAAGCACAAAGTGCAAAAGGCCCACGGAAAACCAAGATGTGTGGGAAAGAAGTGTTCCCACAACAATTTGTTACATGATAACCATAACAATGGGAAACTGGCCAACAATGGCACTAGATTCCTATGACATTTTCAATTTTACTCAATTGAGTTTCATACATTGAATCTAGACACATTTTCAGTTCTCTACCAGTAAAAAAACTAGATGTTGGGAGTAATGTTTAGTTGTATTTTTTACTTTTCTTGCTTGTAAAATGATCATTTTACCCCAAATGGTTATATTCTTGTTTGGCCTTTATATATGTGATTAAAAATACCATTTAAACACTTTTTCAACTTGGGAAAATATCTTTACATGTGACTTAAGCATTTCCAAGTGTTTTACAAAAGTTCTTCTTCTTCCTTACTTTCAAACCTTGTGATCTTTTTTAAGAAGGTCTCCATAAGCCTACTTGCAATCTATTTGGAGAAGAATCACTAAAGCTTAATTGCCATCAACACTATTGAAGATCTCCTAAACTTACTTGCAATTTCATCATTAGAGAAGATTCGAGAAGATTCACTAAAACTTACTTGTCATCAACACTCTAGAAGGTCTCTCGAGCACACTTGCACACCACTTTGGGGAAGTTCTCATTAAGCTCACTTGTAATTGTTATTAGAGAAGAAAACATGTATTTGAGAGGTGTATTAGCCTTGATAGAAGGCATTCACACATTTTCTTTCTTATTCTCCACTGTAAAGGCGGAAAGGACACCAATATTAAAAGCCTTGGAGATTGTAAAGGATTCTATCTCGACCTTCAAGGAGAGATAGTTCGGCGAGTGTTCGGAGACGCAGAGCCATCTTCGTGGGTGAGTGTTGAAGGCGTGAAGCCATCTTCATTGTACTAAATCATCATTAGTGGATTGCCTCGAGGATGCAAACTTGAGAAGAGTGGAGTAGGCCTTTGGGTTTAAAGGCCGAACCACTATAAATCTTGCGTGCAATTATCTTTCATCTCTTAGAACACATATCTCTATCTCTACTCTTTATTTGGTCATTTATTATTTGGGTTATACTCATCCTTGATTGATTTGAGTATCGCTTGAATTGGCCAATTTAATGTTGAGTGTTCTTTAATGATAATCATTCTATCACAATTAATCAACTGAGAATTGTATGATTATTATTGATATCACCTTGAGTTAATGAATCCGCCTAGATTCAGTAACCAAGGGTAAAACTAGTGCTAAGAGGTTATTGCGACTAAAGGAACACTAGGAACAAATTGGCAAAAATCTTTAAATGTAAAATTTGTTATAAGACAACCAATTCACCCCATCCTAGTTGCCCAACTGGGATTTCATAAATCAAACCACCAACCATGCTTCTAAAATTCTTCTCATCTGCCTTTTCAACCCTATCTTGCAAAGTAAGCTTTTCATTCGTATTCCATTTTGGCAAGTGCACAATTTGACATTTAAATTTTTTTCAATAAATCTAAAGCATATTTTTATGACATATGAAAATCCCATTGGATCCTTGAATTGCTTCAATTCCAAGAAAATAATGCAATAGACCTAAATTCGACATTTCAAAAATTTTCAACATGCTCTCTTTAAATTTCTTAATCATATTAAGAGAACTCTTAGTATATATCATATCATCCACATATAAACAAACAATTAGGATATCATCACCATGAATTTTAACATAAAGAGTTGGTTCACCAGCACTCTTTTGAAATGAGCTTTCAATGAAATACTTGTCAATTTTACTATACCATGCTCTTGGCGCTTGTTTAAGCCCATAGAGTGCCTTTTTCAATCTGTACACTTTATGCTTCATTCATTTGATTTCAATCTTAAGGTTGATTCACATACACTTCTTCCTTAAGTTCTCCATTTAGAAATGTTGATTTCACATCAAGCTGAAAAACTTGCCAATTCTTTTGAGCCGCTAAAGCCGAAATAGTTCAAATACTATCCATCCTAACCATAGGTGCAAATGTATCAAAGAAATCAATAACTGGCTTTTGGGCATAACCCTTTGCAACTAACTGAACTTTGTGCCTTTGGAGAGAGCCATCTGCATTGAACTTGGACCTGTAGGTACACTTAAGTCCAATTGCTTCTTTGTTTGGTAGCAAATCCACCAATGTCCAAGTATTATTTTTAGTAATTGTATCAATCTCTTCCTTCATTGCATCACACCATTCTTTCTTTTTCACTGCATCAACAAAACTTCTCATTCCCATGGGAGTGGAATCACCAAATGAACTTGGTGACTCATTAGGATTTGGTAAACAAATCTCAAGGGAAGGAGTCTCACTTGATGTGTTTTCAATTAGAACACATAAGGGGGCTTCCACATCATTTTTCCAATTCCAAGCATCTTTTGCATTAAAAATAACATCACGGCTTATGATCAATTTTTTGAAAATAGGATCATAAAGTCAATACCATTTTGTCTCCACTATAGCCAATAAAAATACACTTTCTACTTTTATCATCTAACTTTTGTCTTTTTTAGATGGAACAAAAGCAAGGTTATAGAACCAAAAATTTTAAAATGACTCACATTAGGTTTTCTTCCACTCCAACCCTCATATGATAATTTTAAAAATTTCATAATCAAATTCTCAAAATCACGATGGAGGGTTTTTAACTTAACAGAGATTACCTTCGTAGTACCTTGATAAGCAAATCCCATGCTTCTTTGGATGTAATTGCAGCCATAACCCTTGGATGTATTGGTTCATCCATGGTTTTTTGGACGAGGAAAAGAGCCCTTGCATCTTTTTTTTTGCTCTCCTTTAATTCATTCTTTTGTGCCGTGGTCAATCTTTCCTGTTCTCCAAAATTATCATACCCATTATCTACCAATTCCAATAAATCATAAGACATAAATAAAGTCTTCATCTTAATAGACCAAAACTAAAATTTATCACCTTTAAATAAAGGAACACTTTGTTGGAAAATTTAAGAATTGGTATTACCTGCCATGTGACGAACTTACCGAACCCTTGTTGGTCTTCTCTTGAATTTACCCCAGGCCTTTCTGCTCTGATACCACTATGTTGAATTTGATGAAAAGAATATAAAAACAAAAGAGAATTTGGAGAAGCTATTCTTTTGAAATAACAACACGAGAGAACATCGGGCGGTTTTCTTCTTCTTCTTTTTTTATCTTTATTCAATACTTTAAATACAACCAAAACAGCCTTTATATAATTGTGGCCATAGTTAGCAAAACGTGATACGGAAAAAATAGGACGGGAAAAATTCGGGTTTAATGCGATATTGGATAAAAAAATGTAGTAAAAAAAAATCAAATAAACGAAAATGCCAAAAATACGTTGAATGAAAAAAACAAGTTTAATATGTTTTGGTTTTACAAAAACAGATTTATAAAAACGGACCCACTCCATAATCCGCATAAGTATTTACTATATAAAGAGAAGAATACAGGAAAAAAAATACTTGGAGGACCAAGGGCCTATGGCATGATGTGTTATTTTGTATGGACAGGAGAGGTAATATTGTCACTACAAAATAAAAAGGAGTTTATGGTGAAATAGGAGAGCTCTATCAAGTAGGGACACAAGACTCCACTGTTGGCGGGTGTGTAGTTTCCAAAAAAGTTGTGGTAAATATCGTAATTTAGAATGTATCAATGGTCGTTTTGCTTAATGTTTTGACTGATACGTACGATTACTTTTTCGTTGGCCACAGGTCGCGTCTTGTACTAATCTTTGAGCTAAATTATCGTACGTTATAACTACGTGTGTCAGGTTCTCATTAAGCTTTTATGATGAATAGTTAGCAATTAAAAAGGAATTGAATGTGTTGGTGAAAAGGCAAAAAAAAGCGTTTTGGACGTTTTAATCGCGTTTTAATCGTTTTCATCAGTAAATCACCATTTTAAATGGCACCAGCGTTTTAAACGCCGTATTATACTGCTACCCAATAAAACGAGATTTTTTTAAAGAAAACGTCGTTTAATACGGCATTTTGCTAACTATGATTGTGGCTCATACGTCCAACCGCCACTCCAACAATCACACGATTTCTACTTTTGACACTCCTATTCAAACTCTGACACTAGATAAGAACTAACAAATAAAGATAGAAATAAACAATGTAAAAGGCCTCTTTGTTTCCTAGAAAACTACGTGATAAGCATGGCTTAGGTGGGGCCCACTGTTTGAATTAATAATTCTAGCACTTCTTGTCAGAACGATTCAATGGGGTTGATTGCCACGTACACTTCTACTGGGTGTCCGTGTCCAGAGTAATCAAAAGGGACGGATATATCACTTCCCAAACATTTTATGTTTTTTTGGGTTTATATCGAGAAAAAATGATAAAAATAAAAGGGAAAATTATTAAAAAAATACAAAGTTTTGTCTAAATTGTGAATAAAGGGTAGTGTAGACACCCCATTTTGACCGGACCCAAGTTCGCATCGCTTGGGTGAAACCTCGTTAAATCAGTGAGTTTGGATCACAAATTGAACCCTGAGGTAGCAAGGTACCACCGAGGTCCCCGTAAAGTTTCGGCAAAATCTGCCGAGAAATGGCAAATAGGACGAGCCGAGAAGGAGGCATAGTAAATGTAAAAAGGGGGGTGATTTATCTGCGGAGCGGAATATCCAGTTGAGAAGGGGGTACATTTATCCTGCGGAGGTCGCGCCCGGGCCAAATAGGACAAAAATGGCGAGCGCGCCTTATCATTTTCCGCGCGCCTATCATATTTTGTGCGATCATCAAATGGGGGGTGCCAATATCAGTGCCCTTTTCGTTATATAAAAAAGAAATAATAAAAAAGGGGGATTTAATATTCATTCTCGTGAGAAATTGAGAGAGAGAGAGCGAGAGAAACCTGAGTTTTTCTTTTCTTTCTCCGATCAATTCATGTTTTTCCTGCAAGATTTCGTCTGGATCTGACCGGAATCCGGTCAAATCTCCGTCAATTCCATCACAGATCATCTTCTTCTTCTAAGCTTTCAGATTTCACCTTTGAAATCTTATTTTGAAACTTAAAACCCTAGATCTAGTTGAGTTCTTATGAAACCTCACCTAATTCCTCCATTCAAGCCCTAGAAACCTTGGAAATTGTGGATCGGATTTGAAATTGTAGAGGGGTTAGCATTCATTCAATTAAGAAAAGGAGATCTCATTTCCGCTGAAAGAGAGAGAGCGAGAGATTTTACTCTTCTTCTTCCCTCCGATCGTCTTCTCCGATCAGATTTGTCAGATTCCGGCCAATTTCTTAGGTCAGTAATATTATACTTCCATGCTTTCTTCCATTCCATAGATTTTAGAATTTTTTTTGCCTTATTTTGTTTTCTTAAGAGATCTAAAATTTAGAACCCTAACTTTTAGATCTACTTCTTTAAAACTTTGATTGACTTGTGTTGCATCATGAAATCTTATTTCAATCTTAGATCTGGACTTTAACAGCTTCAAATCATTGAACTATTTCTCCCAAATTCTGAAATCTGGTTATTTTCTTTCTGTAAATATGTAAATAAATCTCGATCTGAGTTGTTAAACTTTAGATCCATCTTCTGATCTCTGCAAATATTCTTATGTGGTCGATTGATCTTTTAGATGGATTTTTTATGGCCAAATTGCATCGGATTTATCAGGCTATGAATGATTTTTGATAAATTTTTGAGATTTCCATCAAATTCTTTTAGCCATTGCTAGGCTCAGTTGATTCTAAAAAAAAAGAAAAAAAAAAGAGAAGAAGAAGAGAGAATCAAGAGGCAAGGTCTTGGATTCAAGGCCTTTCAGATTTTTTTTGAAGAAAAATATGTTTGTCTTGCCAATATAGGATTTTAAAATCCTATTTTCATTGTATCATCTCATGGGAATTTGTAATGCTAGATCATACCCTTGGTCCGAATTACAAAATGCTATATGCATGTGATTAAAGAGAGTCCTCTTCTTTATATTCTTAAGAATTGACATCACGAGAACCATGTTTAAGAGAGGTACCAATTCAGATTGTCTTTCCCATTTCCTTACTTTAGCTATTTTTGAGGATTATATGTATCCTAATTGGTGACTATATCAATGAAAGACAAGATGAATTAGTATAATTATGTAAGCATGGTTATCTTGGCATCATTCCCCAAAGAATATTGTAAGCATTGATATACATGTCATATATTCTAATAGTGGCTATGCTCAACGGTTCTATACTTTTGTAATTGGCTTTGGACTATTTCAAGCATATAATTGATGACCTATATAATCAAGGCCAAATTGAAGAGTGAGAGCAAGTGGAGCCATTATTAAAATATTGTGGTGCAGATATTAGCTATTTCTCATTGATAATGTCAGCCCTTACTCAGCCCCACTACCTCTACAACTTGATATCTTGTTTTTCAGTGTTAGCACAGCATGTAGGGATAGCGGTGTAAGTTCAGTTTCTTTCTATAATGTTAGCACTATGCGTATCAGCAAGTGTATGTGTGTGCTTTAGAGTGGTAACCTTGGTTGGATTTAATACACATAGCTGATGTTTTATGAATATATACACTCAACAATTGTTTGGTTTGGTTTAAGGCACCTAACTGCTGTTCTACAGGTTTATACGTTCTAATAGTTGTGATTCTTTATTGATTAAAAATATATAGCTGCCCTTGTTGGTTCATTACTCTTGTTAGGCGTATTTGATTCGGAGTTATATTATTTTAAATCCGAAATTTGTCATATTATGACTCATGACCATTTTTAGTCTCACTTATATCTCCTGTACAGTTAATTTCTCTCAAGTCATTTTTACAAGGGTTGTTGTCAATTGGATGGTACTTATGTGGTTGATCTTTATACTCTTTGGATTATCTCCAAATGAAAAAATATAACTGCATGACCACCTGTTGCAATTCTTAGAAATTTTCTTTCAATATTTGGAGGACAGTTGCATTTTTCTTACAAATTTTTATTATTATTCTGAGTTTGGATCCCTTATAAAAGTGATTTGTTTTTAATCTATATTGTCATCATGTTCTATAGAAATATATGCTTGTAGAATTACGAATTTGTTGTACCAAATTTAATTGATGGTACCTCGTTCGGATAGGGTATCAGGTAAGAGAGCAGCTCTTTATGCTTTGTGTGTAAAATGTCCTACTTTAGGGTGTTCATGTCACTATGGTTCAGTTTGTATTGTAAGCTAATTGAGCACAAATTAATTGGTTGAATACTTGGATATTTTTGTTTACATTACATAATTATCATCAGGTTGTACTGATGAGCTTATTTTTCCTTCATCTCTTGGATTGTAAGTAGTTTATTTTATTTATTATTAATTTTATTATTATTATTTAGCCCATGTCATTTGCAGTCCAGCCATGTTCCCACAATTCAGCCCCTATTAGCACAAGATTCTGCCCATGATTCTGTCCCTGTTTTGCACAGGTTCAGGCCATGAATCAGCCTCTTCACCTATGGTTCAGCCTTGTTTCAATGTTCTTCTCTGCCATAGTGTAATAATAATACATCATAATAAAATTGATGCCTTTAGTTAAGCATAGTGTCTCTTCTTCATTTTAAATGGTCACAACAGCGTGATTGAATTATGATGTGTTCAGAATTTTTGTCATTCCATTTAATTGGTTTTGTGCATGACATGGCAATTACTAAATGATGTGTGCTGCACATGTTCTATCCTAGTGTGATCATTTTCTAATGCCTGATATTTTGGACTCATTAATAATTTGGTTTTTCATGGTATCTAGGAATTCAAAGCCTTTAAAATTAAATTCTATTTTGACTTCGTTCCTTAAATCAACCCCAGCCATGTCTTTAACATTATGTGATTCTAACTTTTTTATTCCCTCAAAAGTGACATGGTGGGTGTGATTGACCGAACATTTGATATTAAAATTTGGTAGTGATTTGGTTGATGTTAAAAGACACATTATTTGCCATCCATTAGTGCATATATCTGCTGTCCTGTAGTCGCTATACTTTTTAATTGTCAGTCTGGTTGAATCAAAAGAGACATGCCTGCTGTCCAACCAGAGAATGCATTTAACAGTGGAAATTTTGTTTGCATAGCTGCTGTCCATTATGATTTATTCTTATTGGTAGCAGGAAGCAATATGCATTTATTAACAGGTTTCATATTAACACGGTTTGAGGTTCAATATAAAAGGGGGTTCGAGACATTCTCATTGTCTCAGAGCTTAACTCAGCACAGGTTTCAGTTGACACTACTCCTGATGAATTGGTGAGCTTGGTCGCCATGACAAGAGTGTCTAAGACCCTGTCTTTCACTGATGATGATCTGCCTTCTGAGGGCCGAGACCACACAAAATCTCTGAAGATCACAGTTGTTTGTAACAAGAAGAGAGTACCAGAGGCGTTGGTTGACAACGGCTCTGCTCTGAATGTCTGCCCATTGAGTATTGCGACAACCCTTGGATTTGGTCCTGCAGACTTCATCCCATCTGAACAGGGTATTCTGGCGTACGATAGCACTTGCAGGGATGTAATCCGAACTCTAGTCACTGAAATACAGATCGGAGGAGAAGACTTCGAAATAGAGTTCCAGGTTTTAGATATTAAAGCCTCATTTCTGTTGTTACTTGGCCGCCCTTGGTTGCACAAGTTCAGGGTTGTTCCATCCTCTCTTCATCAAAAACTGAAGTTTCTTCAAAAGAACAGAGTGATAACTGTAAAGGGAGACCTGGACCTGAAAATAGGACTGATTACTCAGGACCTGACTGTGGATAAGGCTGAGGATATTAGTCTGACTGGGTTCTCACTAGAAGTGACTGCAATCACTTTTGAGGAAGCCATGAATGAAGAAATATGTTTCCTAACCAGCACTAACTCGAATGTCATCAAGATGATCCGCCGACAGGGGTATATACCAGGTGCCGGGTTGGGTAAATATCACCAGGGTCTGACTGAGTTCCCTGAATTCAAAGCGTTCAATGGTTTATTTAGGCTGGGGTACAAACCCACAAAGAAAGAAGTCAAAGAAATGAAACAGCTGATGATGAAATGGGCAGAATGTCACCGCAGGGGGTTAGAATTACCGATGGTGCCGATTAATTTGACAATGAACGGCTGGTTCCGAAAAGAGGGTACAGATTTTCCTTTCTGTGGCTTTGCCGAGACTTGGCTGGACGAGAGTACAGGACAAAGGTTGCTAGGCTTTGAAATTTTCTTTGATCTGGAATTGGAAGATAAGCAGACAGGTGTGCAAATCGCAGAAGCTGGGTCAGAAGCTGATTGAGCAGAACATGTAGAGCCGAGCCTTCAGAGTTCACTATTTCTTGAAGATTCGCAGACTATTGCCGTGATTGATCGGAGGGCCTCAGCTCTGAATCCTACTCATTTAATCACCCCGGCAGAGGAACCATTGACTAACTGGACCTCTCAGGTCATACCTCAGGTTACTTTCCAATACAGTCATGTCCCTTCAAAAGAGTTGGTTGTCCGTAAGTACACGTCAGTCTTTGAGTCTGATTCAGAGTCTGTTTATTCTAACAATTCTTTTGATGCAGGTACTATAAAGGTCGAGTCTCCTGAGGTCGATGGTGATTCTTCTCTTCTAACGGGATTGAGTTAGGTGCTGAGTCAGATATTCTTTCAATACATAGTTCAGAGTCAATTGACACCAATGTCAATATATCCGTTGAGCCTGTAAATGAGTTTCAAGAGTCTATTGTAAAGCCCGATGTGGGTAATTCATCATTTGATGTACTTGATTCAACATTCAATGAAATAAAGCATTCTTCTTTTGAGTACATTCCTGTCTCTACTTTTATTTCTAATGTTTCTGCTTCAAAATCTGATAATATTAATAATAACAATCAAGACTCCTCCTCGGACGAGGATGCCGACGACACTCCCCCTGAAATCAAACACATGATTCAACAGGATGAGAGTCGCCGAGTAAAACCACTCGAAGAGAAAATTGAAACTATGAATATAGGTGATGAAACCTTGATTCGGGAGATTCGAATTGGCAAAATTTTATCTCCTGAAGAACGTGAGGAATTAATCACCCTACTTAAAGAGTTCAAGGAGGTTTTTGCTTGATCATAGAATGACATGCCAGGATTAAGCGAGGAAATTGTTCAGCATCGCTTACCCTTAATCCCTGGTATTAAGCCAAAGAAGCAAAAACTCCGAAAACTCTAAACTGAATGGGAGTTGAAGGTTTACGAAGAAGTTAAGAAGCTGTTAGAGGTAAAATTCATTCAAGTGGTTGAATACCCAGAATGGCTTGCAAACATTGTACCGGTGCCCAAAAAGGATGGGAAAGTTCGAATGTGTGTCGATTTTCGAGACTTGAACAAGGCAAGTCCTAAGGATGACTTTCCTCTTCCAAACATTGATCTCCTGGTAGATAATACAGCTGGGCATGCTCTCTTATCCTTTATGGATGGGTTCTCAAGCTACAATCAGATTAAGATGGCGCCCGAAGACATGATGAAAACAACGTTCATTACTCAGTGGAGTACTTACTGCTACAGGGTGATGCCGTTTGGTTTGAAAAATGCTGGTGCTACATATCAGAGGGCTGCTACAGCTCTTTTACATGATATGATCCATAAAGAGGTTGAGGTATATATCGATGACATGATTGTAAAAGGTAAGACTCGATCTGAGCATACAATTGCATTAAGAAAATTCTTTGAAAGAATCAGGAAATATCAGCTTCGCCTAAACCCGAGTAAGTGTGTCTTTGGTGTTACATTAGGAAAGCTCTTAGGGTTTATGGTCAGCGAAAGAGGGATCGAAGTGGACCCACAAAAGATCAAAGCGATTCAAGAAATGCAGCCGCCGAAAACAGAAAGGCAGATCCGAGGTTTCCTTGGCAAAGTTCAGTATCTGAGACGGTTCATAGCACATCTAACGATGACATGTGAACCTATTTTCAAGCTTCTGAAGAAGAATTCCTTGAAGAAGTGGAATGAAGAATGTCAGGAGGCTTTTGAAAAGGTTAAGCAGTGTCTATCCTTGCCCCCTGTTCTATCGCCTGTCATTCGAGGCCAGCCGTTATTGTTGTACTTGTCTATCACAGATACAACGATGGGTTGCATGCTTGCTCAGCAAGATTCAGAGTCTAAAAAGGAGAAGCCCATTTAATACATCAGTAAGAAGATGCTAGAGTACGAGTTAAAGTACACAGTTTTGGAAAAGACATGTCTAGCATTAGTTTGGGCTACCCAGAGGCTCATACATTATTTGGTTTCAAGCAAGATCCTTTTGCTTTCACGGATGGATCCGCTAAAGTACTTGTTTGAGAAGCCCGCCCTTACAGAAAGAACTGCAAGGTGGTTGTTGTTATTGTCTGAGTTTGACATCACCTATGTCACTCAGAAATCAGTTAAATGGCGTGTCGTTGCTGAATAGTTGGCTGATGCACCTGTTGAAGAGAATGCTTTTCTGAAGGCAGAATTTCCTGACGAAGAGATCATAGATATTGAAGAAGAAACTTCGAGTACTAAGTGGCTTATGTACTTTGACGAAGCTGTCAACAATCGAGGACAAGGAGTAGGAGCTGTACTTATATCCCCTCGGAAGGAGTATATTCCTGTCTCTATCAAGTTGCAGTTTGAGTGCACTAAGAATATGGCTGAGTATGAAGCTTGCATCGCCGGGTTAGAGGCAGCCTTAGCTTTGTAGATTCAAGATATTGATGTGTTTGGGGATTCTATCTTGATCATTTGCCAGATTAATGGACAATGGAAAACTCGAGAAGATAAATTGATCCCTTATAACACTTATTTGGAATCTTTGGTCAGAAAGTTCAAGAACATCACATTCACTCATTTGTCAAGGACCAGAAATCATTTTGCTGACGCTTTGGCTACTTTGGCCTCGATGTTAGACATTTCTGTATCAATGGAGGTTCAGCCGCTAGTTGTCAGACTTCAGTGGGCTCCTTCGCATATGAATGCAATAGAGATTTTAGTCAGATGTTCGGATGGGAAGCCTTGGTATACAGATATCAAGAACCTTATTTCAGGCAAAGGGTATCCTCCAGAAGCTTCAAGTAAAGAAAGAAAGACGCTTCAGAAGTTGGCTGCCAACTACGTTATTTGTGGTGAAGAGCTGTGTAAGCCCAAGGGTCTACTCTCCTATCTTGTTTTGATGATTCTAAACATAATTGATTGTGTTTTTGAATACTAATCAATTTGCTTTGAAGTGTTGTGTTTGAGATAGGATTGATCATTGAAGAAACCAACACACAACATGGTCATGCTTGGAGATATCCCATACAAGAGTCAAAGGAGCTAAGTGAAGCTCACCTCATCTCTCAAGCAAGCATACACAAGATGGAAGATCAATTGAAGACCAAGACTAAAGAGGAGTTGAAAGCTACATAGGTATCATTGTACATCCTTTCTCTTTAGATTTCCAAGTCAAGGCAAAGTGTTTTCAAAATGTTTTTTCAAAGAACACTTAAGAACTTAAAATGGATTAGTGAATGCTTATGTGGTGGACCAACATGTTGGGACCCTCATAAACATTCCAAAATAATCATAGGAGATGAGTTCCAAAAGCCAAAAATCAAACAAGAAATAAAATCTCAAAATATGTGGATTTTTAGGCTTCTCGGAACTCCGAGAAAAGGTCCAGTAGCGTCTGGACATTTTCTCGGAACTCCGAGAAATTTTCTCGGAACTCCGAGAAATGGTCCAGTAGAAAAATTCCATTTTCTGGCCGTTGTCTCGGAACTCCGAGAATATTTCTCGGAACTCCGAGAATATTTCTCGGAACTCCGAGAATATTTCTCGGAACTCCGAGAATATTTCTCGGAACTCCGAGAATATTTCTCGGAACTCCGAGAATTCTCGGAACTCCGAGAATGGTTCTCGGAACTCCGAGAACCTTGCGACAGCTCAAAAAAGAGCCGTTGGGTTTTGATTTAAAATTTGATTTTTGTTATCTACACCCCCAAACGGTCATATTTTGAGGAGAGACTATTTATACAATATCTAGAGGATTATTTCCTCTCTCTTGATTTTTGAAAAACCCTCTTAAGCACTCAAGCAAACTTGCAACCCTTTCAAGCTTAAGATTTTTGGTTTTTCCCAAACTTGCCTTTCACTTGTGAACCTATTGAGTTTGGATATTTTAGAGCTATCACTTGCAAATCCTTGTTGAAGAGCAATCAAGGAACTACAAAGGGCATCAAGCTTTCAAGAAGAAGCCAAGCTATCAATCCTTCATATCTTGTATAGGTGGCTAGGGTATTCCGTTTTTAATTCCCTAGAGAGCAACCGCTTAGAACTCGGCGGAGAAGGAGAGTCTTTGTAAAGGTGTAAGGGCATCCTTGTTTAATATCCCTTGGAATTGTAACCGCCTCGGAGCCGGGCATCGTGGAGGTCTCCAATAGTGGAATCCCTCAAGTGCGACCTTGAGTAGAGTGGAGTAGGCCGTTGGCCGAACCACTATATATCGGTGTGTCATTTCTCACTCTTGCATTTCCATTATTATTTGGCTTGGCATTTTCACTTTGTTTTTCAATTATATTTGCACTAACCAAATATCTAATTAAGTGAAGAAAAATTCCAATTAGGGTTCATAGGTAATTTTCAAAAGGCCTAATATTGAGCTAAATTCAATTCACCCCCCTCTTGAGTATTTCAATTGGTATCAGAGCCTCGTCTCTAATTTTTAGAAAACCCTAACCGGTCTAGAGTAAAGATTCTAAAATGGCAAACTACCCTCAACACCATGAAGGTTATTCAAACACTAGGCCACCCTATTTTGATGGAACAAACTATGGTTTTTGGAAAACCAAAATGAAAATCTTTTTAACCCAAGATTATCAAATGTGGAGAGCAATTAATAATGAATACATCTTACCCACAAGAAATTTAAATGATTGGACCGAAGCCGAACAACAAGCTTCGAATTATAATGCCAAAGCCATGAATTCTCTTATTTGTGCTCTATCTCCCGGAGAATTCAATAGAGTATCAAATTTAAATTCGGCGAAGGAAATTTGGGACACTTTAGAAGTCACCCATGAGGGAACCAATCAAGTAAAAGAATCTAAAATGAACCATCTTTTTCGGCAATACGAACTCTTTCAAATGACACCCGATGAAACAATTGCCGATATGTACACTAGATTCACCAATCTTGTAAATGGATTAAGGGGTCTTGGAAAACAATTTTCCAATAGAGATTTAGTGACTAAAATCCTTAGATCCTTACCTTTGTCTTGGGAATCCAAAACCTCCGCAATCACCGAAGCCAAGGACATGAACACATTGAACCTAGATGAACTAATAGGGTCCTTGATCACCCATGAAATGATTTTCAAAACAAAAGCACCCGAAATCGAAACTAAAATCGAAAAAGGAAAAGGAATTGCTTTTGCTTGTAATGTAGGTGAAAATGAAGATGCAAAAGAAGACATGGAAGATGAAGTTGCCCTCCTAACAAGAAGGATCAAATTCTTGCAAAGGAACATGGGAGGGATGAGAAATAGAAGGACAAACCCTCCATTCAAGAAGAAAGAAGAACTCGGTGATGGATCTTCTCAACCACGATGCTACGGTTGCAAGAAGCTTGGACACATTCGCCCGGATTGTCCACTCAACAATGAACCCACTTCAAACAACCGCTTCAAGAGAAGAGAAGGCAAGAAAGGAATGACCGCCACATGGGATGAGGAAATTGAAAGCGAAGGCGAACAAAATGATGGCGAAGATTGCTTGATAGCAAGGAACGTATGCTTCATGGCCTCAACAAACGACAACAATGAGGTAAACACTTTAAATGATGTTATTGTTTTAAAAGAAGTTCTTGATTCCCTACAAAATGCAAATGATGAACTTGAAATTCAATTTGATAAAATTGCATCACTTGAAAATTCTCTTGCTAATATGACAAAAGAATTTGGTTGGTTAAAAAAGGATCATGAATTTTTAGATGATAAGAATGAAAAATACAAAGTAGAAATTCATGAGTTAAATGCTTCTATCAAAATCTTAAATAAAAACCGACAAGAACTCTCAAATGAAAACAACAATCTAAAGCATGAAAATGGTAGATTATCTTTTGAGTATGATGAACTAAAGAAACTTTTTGAAAAATTTGAAAATAGTTCATTAAAATTGGATAGGCTTGTAAATCTTCAAAGAATGTCAAGTGACAAAAGTGGACTTGGACATAAATGGAACACCACAATATCCAACTATAAAACTAAACTTGAAAAGGTTTCTTCTAGCGGTACCAAAATTTGCTTTTATTGTGGTCTAGAAGGTCATTACAAGGTTGCTTGCTTACATGCTAAACAAGATAAGATTAAGTTGAACTCTAATGTGAAAACAAATGAACATAGCAAGATTAGGAAGATTTGGGTACCTAAGGGATCTCACTTGCCTATTCATATGTAGGTATGCCTTAAAAGCCATAACAAGAAGAACACATGGTACCTTGATAGTGGATGCTCTAGACATATGACCGGAGACCTTACTCAATTCGCGTCCCTATCGCTCAAGGATGGTGGAGACGTTACCTTTGGAGATGATAAGAAAGGAAAAGTCAAAGGTGAAGGCACCATAGGTAACTCTACCTCTCCCATACATGATGTACTATTTGTTGATGGCTTGTCCCATAATCTTATTAGCATTAGTCAATTATGTGATAATGGTTTTGAAGTTGTCTTCAATCCCGATAAATGCATTGTTAAAAATAAGATAAATGGAGAAGTAAAATTCATAGGGTCTAGAGACAATAACATTTATACAATTGGACTAGATGATCTTAGACTCCAAAATGTGACTTGTCTAAATGCCATTAGTGAGGATTCTTGGCTATGGCATAGGAGGTTGGGTCATGCAGGAATGGATCTCATTTCGACCCTCTCCTCAAAAGAAAGTGTTAGAGGATTGCCTAAGTTCAAATTCATCAAGGATCACATTTGTAGAACTTGTCAATTAGGAAAACAATTGAAAAGCTCTTTTGCACCTAAAAATATGATTTCAACTTCCTACCCCTTGGAGCTACTTCATATGGATCTTTTTGGACCAATGAAGACTAGTAGCCTAGGTGGAAAGAGGTACGTGTTTGTAGTTGTTGATGACTACTCACGATTCACATGGGTCATATTTCTAGGACATAAAGATGAAACTTATGAAAACTTTCTTACATTGTGCAATCAAATTCAAAATGAAAAAGGTATTGCCATCTCCCACATTAGAAGTGATCATGGAACTGAATTTGAAAATGTACATTTTGACACTTATTGTAATGAACATGGCATAAAACATAATTTTTCCGCACCCAGAACACCTCAACAAAATGGAGTAGTAGAAAGAAAGAATCGAACTCTCCAAGAAATGGCTAGAACTATGTTGCATGAAAATGATCTCCCTAGATATTTTTGGGCGGAAGCGGTTAGCACCGCTTGCTATATCATAAACAGGGTATATCTAAGGCCAATTTCTAAGAAAACACCTTATGAGCTTTGGAAAAACTTGAAACCAAATATAAGCTATTTTAGAGTGTTTGGATGTAAATGCTTTATTTTAAACATCAAAGATAATCTACACAAATTTGATAGGAAATCGGATGATGGAATATTCTTAGGGTATTCTTCTCACAGCAAGGCATATAGAGTATTTAATAGGAGAACCCTAGTAGTAGAAGAATCCATGCATGTGACATTTGATGAAAGAGAGCCAGCATCACAAGAAATGCCACATGATGAGGATGAACCCATTGAACATCTTTTTCCAAAATTGAGTGCTCCTCCTCATGCATCAACAAGTCATACATTACCTAGTGAGGAAGTAGAAAATGAAAATGATGACTCATTGCCTAGGGATAGGAGAACATTGGTAGATCATCCTGAATCCCAAATTTTAGGTGATGCCACATTGCCAGTAAGAACTAGATCATACTATCGTAGTGTGAGTAACAATTTGGCGTTCCTATCCGAATTAGAACCAAAATTCATCAAGGAAGCTGAAAAGGATGAATATTGGTTGATGGCCATGCAAGAAGAGCTAAGTCAATTCGAAAGGAACAAAGTGTGGAGGCTAGTACCTAGACCTAGTGATCATCCAGTCATTGGCACGAGATGGGTGTATAGAAATAAATTGGATGAAAATGGAATTATCACTAGGAATAAAGCTAGGCTTGTAGCCCAAGGGTACAATCAGGAGGAAGGGATAGATTATGATGAGACATTTGCTCCTGTTGCCCGTATGGAGGCTATTAGGATACTTTTGGCATATGCATCTCATAAAGGATTTAAACTATATCAAATGGATGTCAAAAGTGCCTTCCTAAATGGCTATATCCAAGAGGAAGTGTATGTTGAGCAACCTCCAGGTTTTGAAGACTTCAAACATCCAAATCATGTCTTCAGGCTTGATAAAGCTTTATATGGATTAAAGCAAGCTCCTAGAGCTTGGTATGAGAGGCTTTGCACTTTCTTAGTTGAAAAGGGATTCGAGATGGGAAAGGTGGATAAAACCTTATTTATCAAAAGAGAAAATCATGATATCCTCCTTGTCCAAATCTATGTGGATGATACCATCTGTGGCTCAACTAATCAAAAATTGTGTGATGAATTTGCAACCTTAATGAAAAATGAATTTGAAATGAGCATGATGGGAGAGTTAACCTACTTCTTAGGACTCCAAATTAAACAATACAAAAATAGAATATTTTTAAATCAAGAAAAATATACAAAGGAGTTATTAAAGAAGTATGGCATGGATAGCAGTAAGACATCAAGAATTCCCATGAGTACTACTGCTAAGCTAGAAAAAGATGAATTTGGCAAATCTGTGGATCAGAAACTGTATAGGGGTATGATAGGTAGTTTGCTCTATTTGACAGCCAGCAGACCAGACATTATGTTTACTGTCTGTCTCTGTGCTCGATTTCAATCGGATCCTAAAGAATCTCACCTATCAGCAGTTAAGAAGATCTTCAAGTACTTGAGAGGAACCCAAAGTCTAGGACTGTGGTATGAAAGATCATCTTCCTTCACTCTCATCGGATATTCAGATGCAGACTTTGCTGGATGTAGAGTAGATAGGAAAAGCACTAGTGGGACTTGCCAATTCTTGGGTAAATCACTTGTTTCATGGTTTAGCAAGAAGCAAAATTCAGTAGCTCTGTCCACAACAGAAGCAGAATATGTGGCAGCTGGAGCTTGCTGTGCTCAAGTCCTATGGATGAAAAGCACATTGATGGACTATGCAATCAAAATGGAAAATATTCTCATCCAATGTGACAATACTAGTGCTATATGCTTAACAAAGAACCCCATACAACACTCAAGAACAAAACACATTGAGATTAGGCACCACTTCATCAGAGATCACTCACAAAAAGGGGATATTTGCTTAAAATATATCAACACTGAAGATCAATTAGCGGATATCTTTACAAAACCCCTTAGTGATGATAGAATTTGTTATATCCGAAGTGCCTTAAACATTTGGAGTGCGGATCAAATTAAAGAAATTGCCAAATAAATACTTTGTGCCTTTAACCAGCTTATTTATATAGTATTTATATATATAATCTTTGTTTGGTAGTATCTGCATGAATGAGATGTCAAACTTTTAATCTTAAAAATCACTCAATTGATATTCTTAGCCTTCTTAGTTTTTCTAAGTTGGAGAGGTATCTTCACTTTAATTAAAATACCTAACATCTTGACATATGTCAACATCTCAATCATGAACAGGTATATGTGCATTACTTGGTTAAATATTTTTATACCATAAGCATTGATTTAGGGGGAGTTATCTACTCCTAAATTTTTTTTACACCCTTTCTGTCGATGACAAAAGGGGGAGAAGGTTTGAAATTGATTATCTATTCAAATTTACTATATGCACCTCATGCTTATAACTTGTATCATGTATATGTGTGCATATATTGAGGGGGAGTTCTAGTATTCAATTGCCTACTATGTCACTCCACACACACCTCATAATCAATTTTGTTTGTCATCATCAAAAAGGGGGAGATTGTAAGCCCAAGGGTCTACTCTCCTATCTTGTTTTGATGATTCTAAACATAATTGATTGTGTTTTTGAATACTAATCAATTTGCTTTGAAGTGTTGTGTTTGAGATAGGATTGATCATTGAAGAAACCAACACACAACATGGTCATGCTTGGAGATATCCCATACAAGAGTCAAAGGAACTAAGTGAAGCTCACCTCATCTCTCAAGCAAGCATACACAAGATGGAAGATCAATTGAAGACCAAGACTAAAGAGGAGTTGAAAGCTACATAGGTATCATTGTACATCCTTTCTCTTTAGATTTCCAAGTCAAGGCAAAGTGTTTTCAAAATGTTTTTTCAAAGAACACTTAAGAACTTAAAATGGATTAGTGAATGCTTATGTGGTGGACCAACATGTTGGGACCCTCATAAACATTCCAAAATAATCATAGGAGATGAGTTCCAAAAGCCAAAAATCAAACAAGAAATAAAATCTCAAAATATGTGGATTTTTAGGCTTCTCGGAACTCCGAGATTTTTTCTCGGAACTCCGAGCTCGGAACTCCGAGAGTTCCCTCGGAACTCCGAGAAAAGGTCCAGTAGCGTCTGGACATTTTCTCGGAACTCCGAGAAATTTTCTCAGAACTCCGAGAAATGGTCCAGTAGAAAAATTCCATTTTCTGGCCGTTGTCTCGGAACTCCGAGAATATTTCTCGGAACTTCGAGAATTCTCGGAACTTCGAGAATGTTTCTCGGAACTCCGAGAACCTTGCGACAGCTCAAAATAGAGCCGTTGGGTTTTGATTTAAAATTTGATTTTTGTTATCTACACCCCCAAACGGTCATATTTTGAGGAGAGACTATTTATACAATATCTAGAGGATTATTTCCTCTCTCTTGATTTTTGAAAAACCCTCTTAAGCACTCAAGCAAACTTGCAACCCTTTCAAGCTTAAGATTTTTGGTTTTTCCCAAACTTGCCTTTCACTTGTGAACCTATTGAGTTTGGATATTTTAGAGCTATCACTTGCAAATCCTTGTTGAAGAGCAATCAAGGAACTACAAAGGGCATCAAGCTTTCAAGAAGAAGCCAAGCTATCAATCCTTCATATCTTGTATAGGTGGCTAGGGTATTCCGTTTTTAATTCCCTAGAGAGCAACCGCTTAGAACTCGGCGGAGAAGGAGAGTCTTTGTAAAGGTGTAAGGGCATCCTTGTTTAATATCCCTTGGAATTGTAACCGCCTCGGAGCCGGGCATCGTGGAGGTCTCCAATAGTGGAATCCCTCAAGTGCGACCTTGAGTAGAGTGGAGTAGGCCGTTGGCCGAACCACTATATATCGGTGTGTCATTTCTCACTCTTGCATTTCCATTATTGTTTGGCTTGGCATTTTCACTTTGTTTTTCAATTATATTTGCACTAACCAAATATCTAATTAAGTGAAGAAAAATTCCAATTAGGGTTCATAGGTAATTTTCAAAAGGCCTAATATTGAGCTAAATTCAATTCACCCCCCCTCTTGACTATTTCAAGCTGTACAGAAGGTCATTTGATGGCATACAACTCCTGTGCGTAGAAGAAGACAAAGCCGCAGAGCTTATCGAGAAGACACATGAGGGAGTTTGTGGACCTCATATGAATGGTAAGATGTTGTCTAGAAAGATTTTGAAACTTGGATTCTATTGGCCCACAATGGAAGCAGACTGCTTCGCCTTTGTGAAGAAATTCCATAAGTGTCAAGTCTATGCAAATCTTATTCATGTCCCTCCTTCGGAGTTGCACTCTATGACTTCTCCATGGCCGTTTTCAGTATGGGGAATTGATATAATTGGGAAGGTTTATCCGAAGTCTTCGAGCGGGCATGAGTACATTTTGGTCGCAATTGACTATTTTACAAAATGGATTGAAGCCGCTTCATATGCTTCCTTAACTTCGAACACAGTTGCGAAGTTCATCCGTGCCAACATTATTTGCAGATATGGAGTGCCTCATGAGCCGATTTCAGATAATGGGTCACATTTCAAGAAAGAGGTGTTACACCTGTGTGAAGAGTTCAAAATAAGACATCACAAGTCATCTCCTTACAGACCTCAAACAAACGGGGCTGTAGAGGCGGCAAATAAGAATATCAAAGTCATTATCAGTAAGATGACTGAGACTTATAAGGATTGGTCGAATAAGCTTCCATATGCCTTATGGGCTTATCGGACATCGATCAGATCTTTAACAGGTGTAACTTCGTATTCTCTGGTGTACAGAATGGAGGCAGTCCTCCCTGTTGAGCTAAGAATTCCCTCTTTGAGAGTGATGATGGAAGCTGACCTACCAGAGTTTGATTGGGCTAGAGCCAGGTATGATGAGCTGCAGATGATAGATGAGAAGAGGTTGAGAGCCTTGTACCATATTCAGGGATATCAGAGGCGAATCGAGAGAGCTTTCAACAGGAAAGTCTGTGTCCGTGATTTGAAGCTCGGAGATCTAGTTCTGAAGTCCTACAGGGCACCGGTATTTGATCCGAGAGGTAAATTCAGGCCCAACTGGTCTGGTCCTTACATCGTCGATGAAGTCCTGTCTGGAAAAGCCGTGAGACTCCTCAATGAAAATGGAGAAAATTAAATGAACCTACAAACCTGGATCAGTTAAAAAAGTATTATGCTTAAGTACATCAGGAGGCCGTCTTTGATCGACCTGAGCTTTGAGCCAACAAACTAAATGTTTTAAACCGTTTGCAAACCCTTTGGGCCTATAAAACAACTTGTTTTCTTTGATAAACCCAAACTAGGGGCATTTTATATATATATAAAATTTGAACTACGTTATGACCTGATCCCTTTTTAAGGGTACGTAGGTAGCCTGATCAATTCGGGTTCGGTCACATCTTTTGTAGCATTTTGAAAAATGAAAATCCTTGAAACCCAAACGGGCAAACTACGCAAATCTGATTCCCATTTTCTTCAGGGATACGTAGGTAGTCTGGAGGGTCCAGATTCGGTCCAATTACATCCAAACACATTAGGGTTTAGCCTTTTTGAACCTAAGCTTACCTGAAAGTCCTTCTGGTGCATTTAGGCCCAGGTTTGTAGAGAAACAGAAAGAAAAAAAAAATGATGGAGTCTTAGACCCGCTAAGCTGAAAACCCGAAATGGCAGTTTAGGCAAAAATCAGGGTGTTGAGCATGCTGGATGGAAAATCTGCAAGTGCTGACAGTCCAGGCAAAAATTAAGGCATGCGGTCCGCTAAATCGAAAACCCAAAAGGGCGATTTAGTCATGGCAGGACTTCATGAAGGACAAAGCTTTCTGAAAGCCAGTTGAACTTTTGTTTTTCTCTTTGGCTCTTCTTTAATGTCTAAGTAAGTGCCATCAGAGCTTCTTTTGTTACACTTTGAGTTAGGTAGATTGAAACTGAGTAATCTGAAGGGATAATAACCATAACAGAGATCTTGAAAAGAGGTTAAAACATCTTTAAACATGATATTTAAAAGACTCTAAGAGTGGTGGACCTTTAACTATTTTAAAATATTTATCAGTTTAAGAAGCAGATTCAGTCTCTTTTGGAGTCTTGTTTAAAACTCATCAAAGTCTTTGGTTATTGTCTGTCAAAGTCAGTTTGTTGTCGAGTTAAAGTCAATTTTCAAAGTCCTGTTTAGTCAGTAATCCTCCCAAAGCCGGGGTGATAAAAACTCGGAGACTCAGAGAAGCAGAGAATTTGTGGTTCCTGTGGATAATGTAAAGCAGAGCAGTGTTCAGATGTCGACAAGCTTTTGGCTCAGTTCCAATATCAGCAAATGTCAGAGATGAAATTTTTTTTTTTGAGTGGAACAAGTTTCTTGTACCTATGAAAAGCCTTGTAAACACAGGTTGTTCATGAGAAAAATTTGTTGTAACCCCAAATGTTCATTAATGAAAGCCTTTGGCCCAGTCCTTTTGTGTTGCTCTCTAATGACTTTTGCCATGGAAGTAATCATACTAGGGGCATCTTTTATGACTTACGTCATAAAAGATGTCAAGTAATCATTGATACTCGAGATAGATATTTTCGTAAAATAGAGACTAGAGAAGTTCGAACGCTCTTTATATTGAGCTTCTTAGTCAAGTTATTCTCCTTTGGAGTTGAATTTCTTTGAAAAATCTTTATCCCAGCGGAGTCTAGAATTCACTCCAGCAATTTTCAAATTTTAGTCGAACGCTTTGCATCTTTTAAAAGGGGTTGATACTTTAAAATTCTTTCAAGTTACTTGAGTCTGGTCTTTGACCAAAATCATGCTTTTCAGTTACTCTTTACGAAGAGATGATTGGTCCTTTAATGAAATCATTAAGAGTCGATCTCTTCTTTCAGTCATTTTGGGTTTCTCAATTTTCTTTTATTTTGAAGATTTTAATGAGGATAGAAATTGACAGATTTTTGTGTTTCACGATCTGGCCTTTTCTCCTGTCATTTTGAAGGATTTTAATAAAGGAAATTACCAAACCTGTGTTACACAGTTTAGTCTTTTTGAAAGATTTTTAACAGAAATGGAAATTATCAAACCTGTGTTACATGGTTTGGTCTTTTTGAAAGATTTTAAACAGAAATGAAAATTATCAAACCTGTGTTACACGGTTTGGTCTTTTCGAAAGATTTTAACAGAGATAGAAATTACCGAACCTGTGTTACACGGTTTGGTCTTTTTTGAAAGGTTTTTAATGGAGGAACTCGCTGAACCTGTGTTACACAGTTCGTTCTTTTCTTCGTTCGTTTTAAAAGGGGAAAAATTATTAAACCTGTGTTGTACGGTTTGGAATTTTCTTCGATCATTTTGAGGGTTGCAATAAGGAAAATATTTCCGATCCTGTGTTACACGGATTGGTCTTTTCTTCCTTCGCCCGGGTATTTAGTACCCTGATGATTAGTAGTGCAATGCCAAGTAGTGACTTGCCTAATCATCGTTCTGCAATGTGCAGCTTCCTAACGAGTTAGGAGTTATGCATATTTGCGAAGAGGTTTGTGTGGGATTGTTTAGCAGGACATACGAATTTGGGTTTATGTCGAACTGTTTAATAGAACCGCATAGTCCGGAGTGATTCGCTACCTTGAAAGAGAGGAGTTAGAATTACTCGGATAGTTAAACAGATATATTTTCAGCAATGATCTGTGTATCTATCGCCTGGCTTGAGACTTAGTTTCGCCTTGGTATTGATGTTTGAGTTTGGCTCAAATATTCGAGTACTCTAATAAGTGGTCGAGTAAGTTTTGGACTGATCGACATGATTTCAAAAAAATAAATTTTTTTTTTAACTCTTTGAGTGTTTGGTTTTGAACTTGTTTTGGACGAGTTTCACTACAGTGGTCTTTGGCCTATTTTTGCAGGTTCCTAAAAAGGAAAAATTCTTTGAGTGTTTGGATTTGTGCTTGTCTTGGACAAGTCGCAATGTGGTTTCTAAAAAATGAAAAAATAAAAATTCTTTCAATGATTGAAGTGATTAATTTGTTTGTTTGGTTTGTGCTCTTTGAGCAATTGTTGTGTGTACTTTGGTTTAGCCTAATAAAAAAAGAAAGAAAAAGAAAGAAAGTGTGTTTGTTTTTTATTACTGTTCGTTCATCTTTGCTAACTAGTTTAAATAGTTGAGTCGTGAGCATTAAATAGAGGCTATCTCTTTGAGATGTCGTAGTTGCCGAGTTAAGAGTCGGTGAGAGGCTATCTCCCAATTTTCACTAGAGTCTTATCCTTGTGAATGCCGTTCTTAGAACCTAAAGTCCAAAAATTGCTTTGCTTCATTTTTGGGTCAATCAAAATGTGTCGTCTGTTCAGCTTTGCCATTCGCGTGACAAGCACGCTCTGCCAAAGAGGGGCATCTGTAGACACCCCATTTTGACTGGACCCAAGTTCGCATCGCTTGGGCGAAACCTCGTCAAATCAGTGAGTTTGGATCACAAATTGAACCCTGAGGTAGCTTAGGGTCCCACCGAGGTCCCCGTAAAGTTTCGGCAAAATCTGCCGAGAAATGGCAAATAGGACGAGCCGAGAAGGAGGCATAGTAAATGTCACAAGGGGGGTGATTTATCTACGGAGGGGAATATCCAGTAGAGAAGGGGGGTACATTTATCCTGCGGAGGTCGCGCCCGAGCCAAATAGGTCAAAAATGGCGGGCGCGCCTTATCATTTTCCGCACGCCTATCATATTTTGTGCGATCATCAA
This sequence comes from Tasmannia lanceolata, assembly GCF_043159265.1. NCBI lineage: Eukaryota > Viridiplantae > Streptophyta > Magnoliopsida > Canellales > Winteraceae > Tasmannia > Tasmannia lanceolata. The sequence goes on along the minus strand of NW_027518684.1, from coordinate 24,444,276 downwards.
ATGGGGGGGTGCCAATATCAGTGCCCTTTTCCTTATATAAAAAAGAAATAATAAAAAAAAGGGGGATTTAATATTCATTCTCGTGAGAAACTGAGAGAGAGAGAGCGAGAGAAACCTGAGTTTTTCTTTTCTTTCTCCGATCAATTCGTGTTTTTTTGGCAAGATTTCATCTGGATCTGACCGGAATCCGGTCAAATCTCCGTCAATTCCATCACAGATCATCTTCTTCTTCTAAGCTTTCGGATTTCACCTTTAAAATCTTATTTTGAAACTTAAAACCCTAGATCTAGTTGAGTTCTTATGAAACCTCACCTAATTCCTCCATTCAAGCCCTAGAAACCTTGAAAATTGTGGATCGGATCTGAAGTTGTAGAGGGGTTAGCATTCCTTCAATTAAGAAAAGGAGATCTCATTTTCGCTGAAAGAGAGAGAGAGCAAGAGATTTTACTCTTCTTCTTCCCTCCGATCGTCTTCTCCGATCAGATTTGTTAGATTCCGGCCAATTTCTTAGGTCAGAAATATTATACTTCCATGCTTTCTTCCATTCCATAGATTTTAGAATTTTTTTTGCCTTATTTTGTTCTCTTAAGAGATCTAAAATTTAGAACCCTAACTTTTAGATCTACTTCTTTAAAACTTTGACTGACTTGTGTTGCATCATGAAATCTTATTTCAATCTTAGATCTGGACTTTAAAAGCTTCAAATCATTGAACTATTTCTCCCAAATTCTGAAATCTGGTTATTTTCTTTCTGTAAATATATAAATATATCTCGATCTGAGTTGTTAAACTTTAGATCCACTTCTGATGATCTCTGCAAATATTCTTATGTGGTCAATTGATCTTTTAGATGGATTTTTCATGGCCAAATTGCATCGGATTAATCAGGCTATGAAGGATTTTTGATAAATTTTCGTGATTTCCATCAAATTCTTTTAGCCATTGCTAGGCTCAGTTGATTCTAAAAAAAAAAGAAAAAAAAAAGAGAAGAAGAAGAGAGAATCAAGAGGCAAGGTCTTGGATTCAAGGCCTTTCAGATTTTTGTTGAGGAAAAATATGTTTGTCTTGCCAATATAAGATTTTGAAATCCTATTTTCATTGTATCATCTGATGGGAATTCGGGTTGGTCCGAATTACAAAATGCTATATGCACGTGATTAAAGAGAGTCCTCTTCTTTATATTCTTAAGAATTGACATCACGAGAACCATGTTTAAGAGAGGTACCAATTCAGATTGTCTTTCCCATTTCCTTACTTTAGCTATTTTTGAGGATTATATGTATCCTAATTGGTGACTATAGCAATGAAAGACAAGATGGATTAGGATAACTATGTAAGCATGGTTATCTTGGCATCATTCCCCAAAGAATATTGTAAGCATTGATATACATGTCATATATTCTAATAGTGGCTATGCTCAACGGTTCTATACTTTTGTAATTGGCTTTGGACTATTTCAAGCATATAATTGATGACCTATATAATCAAGGCCAAATTGAAGAGTGAGAGCAAGTGGAGCCATTTTTAAAATATTGTGGTGCAGATATTAGCTATTTCTCATTGATAATGTCAGCCATTACTCAGCCCCACTACCTCTACAACTTGATATCTTGTTTTTCAGTGTTAGCACAGCATGCAGGGATATCGGTGTAAGTTCAGTTTCTTTCTATAGTGTTAGCACTATGCGTATCAGCAAGTGTATGTGTATGTGCTTTAGAGTGGTAACCTTGGTTGGATTTAATACACATAGCTGATGTTTTATGAATATATACACTCCACAATTGTTTGGTTTGGTTTAAGGCACCTAACTGTTGTTCTACAGGTTTATACGTTCTAATAGTTGTGATTCTTTATTTGATTAAAAATATATAGCTGCCCTTGTTGGTTCATTACTCTTGTTAGGCGTATTTGATTCGGAGTTATATTATTTTAAATCCGAAATTTGTCATATTATGACTCATGACCATTTTTAGTCTCAGTTATATCTCCTGTACAGTTAATTTCTCTCAAGTCATTTTTACAAGGGATGTCGTCAATTGGATGGTACTTATGTGGTTGATCTTTATACTCTTTGGATTATCTCCAAATAAAACAAATATAACTGCATGACCACCTGTTGCAATTCTTAGAAATTTTCTTTCAACATTTGGAGGACAGTTGCATTTTTCTTACAAATTTTTATTATTATTCTGAGTTTGGATCCCTTCTAAAAGTGATTTGTTTTTAATCTATATTGTCATCATGTTCTATAGAAATATATGTCTGTAGAATTACGAATCTGTTGTACCAAATTTAATTGATGGTACCTCGTTCGGATAGGGTATCATGTAAGAGAGCAGCTCTTTATGCTTTGTGTGTAAAATGTCCTACTTTAGGGTGTTCATGTCAGTATGGTTCAGTTTGTATTGTAAGCTAATTGAGCACAAATTAATTGGTTGAATACTTAGATAATTTTGTTTACATTACATAATTATCATCAGGTTGTAATGATGAGCTTATTTTTCCTTCATCTCTTGGATTGTAAGTAGTTTATTTTATTTATTGTTTTATTTATTATTGTTATTTAGCCCATGTCATTTGCAGTCCAGCCATGTTCCCACAATTCAGCCCCTGTTAGCGCAAGATTCTGCCCATGATTCTATCCCTGTTATGCACAGGTTCAGGCCATGAATCAGCCTCTTCACCTATGGTTCAGCCTTGTTTCAATGTTCTTCTCTGCCATAGTATAATAATAATACATCATAATAAAATGGATGCCTTTAGTTAAGCATAGTGTCTCTTCTTCATTTTAAATGGTCACAACAACGTGATTGAATTATAATGGATTCAGAATTTTTGTCATTCCATTTGATTGATTTTTGTGCATGACATGGCAATTACTAAATGATATGTGCTGCACATGTTCTATCCTAGTGTGATCATTTTCTAATGCCTGATATTTTGGACTCGTTAATAATTTGGTTTTTCATGGTATCTAGGAATTCAAAGCCTTTAAAATTAAATTTCATTTTGACTTCGTTCCTTAAATCAACCCCAGCCATGTCTTTAACATTATGTGATTCCAACTTTTTTATTCCCACAAAAGTGACATGGTGGGTGTGATTGACCGAACATCTGATAATAAAATTTGGTAGTGATTTGGTTGATGTTAAAAGACACATCATCTGTGTTAGCCCAAGGGTTCCCCATGGGTTCATTCAATCACCTTATTTTGATGATTAACAAACGCAAATTGATTAGTCTTTTATGGACTAATTGTTTGCCTTGAGTGTTGTGCTATGGACAGAAAATTCACAGGTTAATCTATGCTAGCAGAAACCATTGTTGGCCTATGCTTGAAGATGAACCAAACACGTGTCAAAGGAGCTAGAGCGTACAAATGATCAATCATACCTTGGAGAATCAACCAAGGAGAAGCTCAACATTAGTCATCTCAAAGCATTGAACAAACAAAGAAAGATCGATTAAGGCCAAAGCTTGGAGATCAACAACTTGTCAAGGAGCTTAAACCGACTTGAATGAGTGATCCATGCAAGAGACCAAGACTGGAAGATGAGCTTAAAGTTGAAGATGTGAGTAATGAGTCTTGTGTTAGATTGTATAATTTAATCCCACTTAGGTATCCCTTGTTGAGGCATAATCAAGTCACTAATAAGGTCCTAAATAATATTAGAATATAAGGAAAAGACTCGTGGACCAAAGCCCTAGTGCCATAGATAGCTTAGAATTGCAAAAGATTCAAATCGGCACACTTAGCACTTGAATTTTGAGATCAGGTCATAAATCCTATCATAACTTATCCTAAACATTTTTAAATCTTTTTAAAAATATTTTTAACAGAAAGCACTCATCATTTCCGTTCAAATCGAGTAAAAGAACGTCGAAATCCGATGAGAAACGAGTGAGATATGAATTTTACAAAACCGAGTCTGAAATCTAAAAAATGTCAAAAATGCCCTAAAATAGATCCGTTGGGAAGTTGCCCAGAATTACAGAAATGCCCTTGTAACGGCTAGTTTTGGGTTTTTTCTATATATATGGGTTCCCTAAGCATGTGAACAAATCTCTCTCATTCCTAAACTTGCTGTAAACATATTAGAAAGTGGAAAACACCCTTGTGCCTCAATTTGGGAATATCTAAAGAGATTAGACCTAGGCTTATCTTGGTAATTATCTTTGAGAGACTCTTGTGAGCTTTACATTGTATCAAGCCTTCAACAGGCTAAAGAGTGTGCTTCAATCTTCTTCTTCCTTGTAAACTTGGTAACAAATGGCGCCATATTTAAGACTCTTGGAGCTTGGACGCTAGGATTGTACAAGGCGAAAGGAACGCCGTATTTAAGTTCCTTGGAAGATAGTGAATTCCTCAAGGAGACAAAACTTGAAAAGAGTGGAGTAGGTCTTGGGGTTAAGACCGAACCACTATAAATCTTCGCGTCTCTTGTGTGGTATTTATCTCTCTCACCCTCACTCTTATTTGTGATTGCATTTATACACTTAGAATTGAGTGAGTAGTTAGCAATGGTAATTAACTTGCTTATCTAGTACCTTGCTAATTAGCTCATTTAATCTTGTTAATTAATTTTGCATGAGTCTTCCACCAAGTATTTGATAAAAGGCCTAAAAGAAACCATTCATCTAATTCCTTTACCTTGTTGTGGGATTTACAATCTTTAATCAACCACCAAGTATTTTCACAGAAAGATTAAAAATGGAATAATCAACTAGGGTTTTCAAAAACCATCTAACAAGTGTTTGACAAAAGGTCTAAAAGAGGATATTCATTTAAGATTTTGAAACTAATCTTACAAAAGATTTTAAAGAGGATAATTTTTTTTAAAGACACCCAATTCACCCCCTTCTTGGGTTGCCTAGTGGGATTTCACTTGGTAACAGAGCTAAAGGCTCTTATATAGATTTTTGAACTTTCAAATTTCTTAAAGAGAAAAGATCTATATTGGTAACCTAATGGCTTCTAGACTTTCTTGTTTTGATGGAACCAACTATGGATCTTGGTCGATCCATATGAGGTCTTATCTAAAGAGTCTAGATAGTGAATTATTGAACGTGATTGAAAATGGTTTTGTCTTAAACTCCAAATCTAAGAGAATTAGTGAAATGATAAAAGATTATATTGCTTGAACTCAAAAGCTATGAATGCCATATGTTGTGCCTTATCTTCTCATATGTTTGAGAAAATAGCTAATTGTAAAAATGCCAAAGAAATATGGACTTCACTTGAAAATATTTTTAATGTTAAATGTTTTATGGCATTAGAAAACAAAAATGAAGAAAATAATGATTTTGATATGGATGAGCCTCTTACAATTGAAGAACTTCTTGATGGATGTGAGAAACTAAGTAACGCCTTAAATCTTGAAGTCTCCAAGAATCAAAAACTTAAAAACTCTCTCAACTCAATTTCTAAGGAATTTGAAAACCTTGAAAATGACCATCAAAATTTGCTAAATGAAGAAAAGAAGTTGATTAAAGATAACAATATTCTTGAAAAGAGAAATTTTGAATTAATGGAGGAACTCAAAATCTTGATGGAAAAAGAAGATGAAGTAAAAACATCCCCATCTCATGAAATAAATCACTTGAAACTAGAAATTGAAGAAATGAGATTGAAAAATAAAAATCTTGAGTTGGAAAACAAATTCCTACAAGAAATGAATGCTAAACATGTTTGTGTGCCTATGCATTATTGTAATTGGTCATCTAGATCCTCATCTACCTATTCTTATGATTCATGTGATTATTGTGGTAGACTAGGTCATCACAAATCTATGTGTAGATTTAGGGTTGTGAAATCTTGCAAGTATCTGTGGATTAGAAAAGATGATCTATTTCATAAAACAAACTTACATGGACCCAAGATGGTTTGGGTTCCAAAACTCCCTACTTGATCTATTTATGACTTCGTAGATGTAGGGATATACTTCAATGTTTATATCATATGAAAATGGTTGTTTGGATACAAAAATGTCTATCTTGCATGAATGCCATGTATCCATATTTTGTACTTAAATGTTTATCTTTTTGAAAATCCAAAGTCTATATGCTTAAAACTTGATTTGTATTAGACTTTGACACATTGCACTAAATTGTTATATCTATTGAAAAAGGTTCCCTAGATATCTCACTTGATGTCTAGTTTATGTTTGTGCTAAAATTGTCAAATCCCATGGAATGTATACTTCTAGATACAATATGCTTGATTCCCATGTATCTAGTTAATCTTGAGCTTAAATGCCATATCCCTTGAATTTATTTGGCTACTGATGTCACATTAATATTTTCTTGCATCTAGCCTCATATGTGTTTTAAAGATCATATTTTTTTTAAAGAAACAACTTGTAGATATATTAAACTTATATTGTTTGATTCTTGTGTATCTATATATACTACTCTAAGTGCACTCACTAAGACTTAGATCCTTTTTTCACTTAGTAGTCATCCACATGTAAAACCACAACAGAGCAGTTAATGTGAAAACCATGATTGATCTTATATGAATATCAACCTCTTCATTGCCCATGAGTTAAAAGTTAAACTCATAAGACTAAATCTTTCATATTTGAACTCTAATTTGGATAAAAATTGCATTTGCTAGATTAGTATATACTGGAATTGATTTATTTATTTCTTCTAGTAAAATTATGTGCTTAAATGTCATGTCTAGGAAAATTATTTCAAATCCTTTCTTAGACAACTTATTATGCCCTAGGTGAGAAAATGTATTTGAAAATCTCTGTGCACCTAGTTATCCTTTACACTATCACTAGACTTTCCTATTATACCTAAATGGTTATCATTATATGTAAAGTCTTTGATGAGTTGTAAGTATATGTATTTTCAAAGGTTTTAATTGGATATTTTTTCATGACTAATGTGAATATTGCTCTTTACAAGTAATATAAATTATTCATATAGTCTTGAAAATCCTTTTTGGAATGCATATGTCCAAGGTATTAACTTGATATTTATCCTTTGAGTCCTTGGATCCATCCCTAGAATCTTATAGAATATATTTTGTAGGGAAAATTAAAAATGGTCTAGATTCAATGTATTTAAGTAAAATTGAAAACATCTTGTGAATCTAGTATCTTATTTTGGCATATTTCACCTTGGTGGTTGATACCCTATATCTTGTGATGGGAACATGTGTCTCCCACGCATTTTGATTTTCCTATAGGCTTATGTACTTTGTGCCTAATGCCTTGTCTTTATATTGGTGGTTTGTGGATGTAAATGCAAATATTTGGATCATGCACCTTATATGTCTTGTTCTTTATGTCCAAACATGGTAGACTATCCATGGATGTTTTGATATAAATTATATCTTCCTCATGATTACCCATAGTGGTATACTCTCACTCATGAGCCATGTATGTCTCTCTTAGACATTGTACTTTATTGTCCATTCTTTTATGTCTAAATCCTATAGAATTGATCCAAATTGGTATATTTAAATAATCTATAGTTATCACCCCTGGTTGGTAGTATCTACATAATTGAGATGTCAAACCTTAACCTTAAAAGCTACTCAATTGGGGCCCATAGCCCACTTTGACCAAAGGGGGAGTCGGTACATTCACAATAATTAAAATACTTAATCAATTGGCCTTGTGCCACCATCTCAATCATGAATAGGTATATGTATTTGTGTGATCTCCCTAACTTGTTTGTATGCTATATACTTAGGGAAGAAAATTTGAAATTGTAGAAAATAATATCACACTAAGGGGGAGCATGAGCCAAAATTGCAAATCTTTTGTGCTATGCTTGTTTTTCATGATGAGCTAGACTATGGCTATCATTTTGATCATGATAAACCGACACTAAGAGAGTAAGTGTCATTGTAGCCCAAGGGTTGAGTCTAACTTGGTATCTTTTGAAAAATATATCCAAAAACCCTTGGTAACTATGTATTGGACAGCCCTTTGGATTCTTACTTTGTATGAGTCTCTAACAAAGGGGGTACTATATATGTAATATATGTCCTTCTCATCTTATCATATGTTGTTTAATATGTATACTTCATTACATATGATAAGTGCACTCATTTGGAGCATGGTTACTCCATATGGGTTGTTTTAGCATTGTCTTGTGCTTGTATATGTATTTTGAGTTTAACAAAAGTAAGCTCATTGCCTAGATTTTAAGGTCATATCCTATTAGGCTTCATACTTATTGTGGATAATCGAATGTGCTATCATCTATTCCAATGATAAGTTTTGTTGGCCATGTACTCACTTTCATTCCTTTGATCTATTGTGTCATATTATGCCTTGCCATATAGGTTTCACCTAAGGCCAATGACATAGACCTAGGGGGAGAGCTAATCTTTGATATCTTCATGTTTAAATGGGTCATTGTGAGATGCTCACGTTGTACATTCAAACATATCCCCTCTAATTGAGCTAAGAATTGCATATCATTTTAGATATTCATTCATAGGAGTGAAATGAAATTGCTAATCTTAGTTCCTATGGATTTGATTACTTATCAAGTGTCATTTCACTTCATGATAAGTTTGTCTGTCATGCTATATTAGGATCAAATGCTCATTTCTATACATGTCAATTTCAGAGAACATTTTTAACTTGAAAATATCTATTCTTGTTTATCATGATGGGTTCAACATTATTTCATCCATCTCTTCATGATAAGATTCTAATAGGAATTCAAAAATTCGGGGGCTTATCATGCTAGATTTAAATCTTGCTATTTTTCTTTCATGATAAGTAAAATATAAGCCTTAACTTGCTAATCTAATATTGTATTATAGGTCATAGGGTAGATTTATATTGGATTTATATATATACCAAGATATATCCTAAAATTTGTGCTAAATTGGTATGTCTCTTTGTTTTTCTAACATAGGCTTGATTTGTATTAGTTTATTCATCTCTTATGTTGTTAGGCTCTTATCATGCTATATGTACTTTGATTTTAATTGGTAAATCATGATAAGAAGCTAGGGAAGCATCTAGTTTGATTAAAAATCTTTGATGTATTACTTTTGTACTTAATTGTGTATCCTTCCTTTTTGCTTATGCCAAAAGGGGGAGAAGTATGAAATTGATTAGATTGTCCATAATTCATATGCATGTATGTTAAAACTTGTTAAATTTATCTTATGCATATGTTGAGGGGGAGTAGTCACACTCATCTTTCTTATCTAATCCTCATAAGAGGATCCTCCCACCTCTCTAATCAATTTGGTTTGTCATTACCAAAAAGGGGGAGATTGTTAGCCCAAGGGTTCCCCTTGGGTTCATTCAATCACCTTATTTTGATGATTAACAAACGCAAATTGATTAGTCTTTTATGGACTAATTGTTTGCCTTGAGTGTTGTGCTATGGACAGGAAATTCACAGGTTAATCCATGCTAGCACAAACCATTGATGGCCTATGCTTGAAGATGAACCAAACACGTGTCAAAGGAGCTAGAGCATACAAAGGATCAATCATACCTTGGAGGATCAACCAAGGAGAAGCTCAACATTAGTAATCTCAAAGTATTGAACAAACAAAGAAAGATCGATGAAGGCCAAAGCTTGGAGATCAACAACTTGTCAAGGAGCTTAAACCGACTTGAATGAGTGATCCATGCAAGAGACCAAGACTTGAAGATGAGCTTAAAGTTGAAGATGTGAGTAATGAGTCTTGTGTTAGATTGTATAATTTAATCCCACTTAGGTATCCCTTGTTGAGGCATAATCAAGTCACTAATAAGGTCCCAAATAATATTAGAATATAAGGAAAAGACTCGTGGACCAAAGCCCTAGTGCCATAGATAGCTTATAATTGCAAAATATTCAAATCGGCACACTTAGCACTTGAATTTTGAGATTAGGTCATAAATCCTATCATAACTTATCCTAAACATTTTTAAATATTTTTGAAAATATTTTTAACAGAAAGCACTCATCATTTCCGTTCAAATCGAGTATAAGAACATCGAAATCCGATGAGAAACGAGTGAGATGTGAATTTTACAAAACCGAGTCTGAAATCTAAAAAATGTCAAAAATGCCCTGAAATAGATCCGTTGGGAAGTTGCCCAGAATTATAGAAATGCCCTTGTAACGGCTGGTTTTGGGTTTTCTCTATATATATGAGTTCCCTAAGCATGTGAACAAATCTCTCTCATTCCTAAACTTCCTGTAAACATATTAGAGAGTGGAAAACACCCTTGTGCCTCAATTTGGGAATATCTTAAGAGATTAGACCTAGGCTTATCTTGGTAATTATCTTTGAGAGACTCTTGTGAGCTTTACATTGTATCAAGCCTTCAAGAGGCTAAAGAGTGTGCTTCAATCTTCTACTTCCTTGTAAACTTTGCAACAAAGGGCGCCGTATTTAAGACCCTTGGAGCTTGGACGCTCGGATTGTACAAGGCGAAAGGAACGCCGTATTTAAGTTCCTTGGAAGATAGTGGATTCCTCAAGGAGACAAAACTTGAAAAGAGTGGAGTAGGTCTTGGGGTTAAGACCGAACCACTATAAATCTTCGCGTCTCTTGTGTTGTATTTATCGCTCTCACCCTCACTCTTATTTGTGCTTGCATTTATACACTTAAAATTGAGTGAGTAGTTAGCAATGGTAATTAACTTGCTTATCTAGTACCTTGCTAATTAGCTCATTTAATCTTGTTAATTAAGTTTGAATGAGCCTTCCACCAAGTATTTGATAAAAGGCCTAAAAGAAACCATTCATCTAATTCCTTTACCTTGTTGTGGGATTTACAATCTTTAATCAACCACCAAGTATTTTTACAGAAAGATTAAAAAATGAATAATCAACTAGGGTTTTCAAAAACCATCTAACAAGTGTTTGACAAAAGGTCTAAGAGAGGATATTCATTTAAGATTTTGAAACTAATCTTACAAAAGATTTTAAAGAGGACAAATTTTTTTAAAGACACCCAATTCACCCCCCCTCTTGGGTTGCCTAGTGGGATTTCAATCTGCCATCCATTAGTGCATATATCTGCTGTCCTGTAGTCGCTATACTTTATAATTGTGAGTCTGGTTGAATCAAAAGAGACATGCCTGCTGTCCAACTAGAGAATGCATTTAACAGTGGAAATTTTGTTTGCATAGCTGCTGTCCATTATGATTTATTCTTATTGGTAGCAGGAAGCAATATGCATTTATTAACAGGTCATTCATATTAACAAAGTTTGAGGTTCAATATAAAAGGGGGTTCGAGACATTCTCATTGTCCCAGTTTTGAGAAGTGTTGTCCTTTGTTTGTCTTATCATTATGAAGATCAATTTTTAGTGTAGTTTGGTTGGGAGGTTCTATGAGAAAATCATGGTAGCTCATATTTTGTGAAATGTTCAGTTAATATAATTCTGACCATATGGGAGCATTGTGTTAGCTCATATTTTGTAGGTAAGTGCTAACATCCTTCTAATCATGAGTATATTATTTGTTAGTTTAGCATCCATGACATGCAATAATAAGAATAGAACTGAAAATGCCTGTGTAGGTATTAATATCATTTAACTTTAGATGTTATTATAAAGTTTGCTGGCTCCCTGATTTATGAATTATTTCGATTCTTTGAGTTGGTAGCTATGCTATTATGGCATATGTTAGAAAAGGCTCTAGTTTTCTTTTTTGAGTACCTTATTACTAGTTACAGGTGAAGTCATATAATAGACTTAATTTGCCTTTGGTGGTATAGAGATTGAGATTTGAGCATTATCATGAGGATATTTTGTTCGATCCTTTATAACCTTTGTTATTCTTCTGTTAAGAGACTGATTTAGTCTTATTGGTGTCTCGTCTTTTATCTAAAGGCGATGAGGGCGTTAGCCCAAGCCCATCCTTAGGGGACTTGCTCAGTCCGAGTAGAGCTCCCCTCCTTTGTATAGTAGACTTTACTAGTCTTTTGGACTCCGGTAAATTAGACCCCTACTAGGAGACATGCTATGTCTCATTAGGCCTTGCTCCTTTGGAGACAAGCCTCATTTGGAGCCTACCCTCAGGGAGGTTACTTTGATCTTGATAGATAGTGTACCCATAGGAGGCATGCCTTGCCTCATTTATAGAGTTCTTCTCCAAGTTGTATCCCAGCTTGTACCCTTGCTAGTTGGAGACCAACTTGGTCTGTTAGTTGCCTATGTCTTTAGTAATTGCTAGGGCGATGATAGGGGTACTTGGAGCCTTTCTTAGGAGACTTACTTAGTCTCGTTAGCACTCCCCTTTTGGTAGAATTATTAGAGAGTCTTTGACTCATTTGTCCTTATTGTAGAGTCTTTGACTCATTTGTCTTTCTCATTTGTCCTTATTAGGGAGTCTTTGACTCTGTTGTTTGCTTTAGTGTTATCGTCGGAGAGTCTTTGACTCACTTGTACTTTAGGTAGTGTTATTAGAGAGTTTTTGACTCATTTGTCTTTAAGTGGCGTTATTAGAGAGTCTTTGACTCATTCGTCATTTTAGGTGGCATTATTAGAGAGTCTTCGACTCATCTGTCTTTTAGGTGATGTTATTAGAGAGTCTTTGACTCACTCATTTCTTAGTTGGTATTATTAGAGAGTCTTTGACTCACTCGTCTTTTAGTTGGTATTATTAGAGAGTCTTTGACTCATTTGTTGACTCATTTGTCCTTATTAGAGAGTCTTTGACTCGCTCGCCCTTGATAGCGGTATTAGAGAGTCTTTGACTCATTTTCCCATTTTCTTTAGTTGTTTTTATGAGCTTCTCCTTAGTGTTGTCGTCCCTTTTATTTGTTATGGAGTAGCACAGTCTCTTTAGAGCTTTACCTTTTGGTTTTCTAGATCGTTGTCTTTATCCTTGATCATTAGTTTGCCTTGTTTAGGGGTTCCCCCTATTTGCCCTAGAGTTGGCCCTAGGGTTTTGCTTTGTATATTCCCTCCGGTCTTTGACCAAAAGGGTGAAATCAGAAACTTAAAATCCAAAAACACTTGAAACATCTAAAAATCTAAAAAAATATATTGAAATATCTTAAAATTAAAAAACATGTTAAAACATTCAAAACTCAAAAAAATTAGAAATTTGAAACTCAAAAATATTTGAAAGCTAAAAATATCCAAAAAAAAAACATTAAAAACCCTTAAATCATTTGGAGTGTTAGGTTTTAGTTAGGAGAGTTCGATTTTCGAACTACGTTGGCTTGACCCTCTTCCACGAGGTACGTAGTGCAGCTTGGGATTTATATCCCAAGTCCAGGCAAACTTTTGTAAATAACATTTTAAATCTTTTTGAATAAGCAACCTTTAAAACCTTGTTTTCAAAAGATCTTCCTCTAGTGTTAGGAGTTTCCCCTAGATATAGAGTTTTAGAGTTAGGAGTTTCTTTTGATAGGTTGTTTGTTTGTTTGTTTGTTTGTTGTGTGCTTGTTTTAGAGTTAGGGGTCTGTCCTAGAGTTATAAGAACGGATCCGTCCGGTCAGTCGGTGATCCACATCGCCGAGTGATGACTAGAGTATGATACGTTAGTCCACCCTTTGTTTTCCTTAAGAAACACAGCCTAGTTACACATAGGTTGTAAGAACCACCTACATTAGCTTAGGGCTAATCTGCATTTAGTTAGGACATATAGGGTGTCCTAAAATTCACAATTCACTGGAATTTAAATAATTGTACAAGAAACTTTATTAACTGGTCCGGTCTTTTAGATCGAGTCTAGGATGGAGGTCTAGGTGTCTTAGGCATCATAGCTTAGAATAGGCGCGAAGAACTACGTGGCTTTGATTCTTGCGGAGGCGGGGATACGTAGGCTTCTTTGGATGAATACCAGACCATCCGAGGACTCGGGCTAAATGGTTTAGAGTCTTATGATTTGTTGTGTTGTTAATGTATGTTTTGATGTGTTTTCTTACTTTCTTTTACTGATCATATACCTTTAGCTGTAGCTTGCATGTGTATGTCCACCAGAACTTAGACACCAGTTAGGCATGTCACTCACAATCTAGTTGTCATTAGGCAACACATCTTTTATCTTACTTTATGTGTGCTTATTATTTCATTCCTGAGTCATGCATGATTAGGTAGACGTTCACTCGGGGATATTTGTTCCCATTTCACATGGTTTTTACCCAAAGTTCTTTGGAGTTAATGAAAAATGGCATAAGAGACCAAGTGCTTGCACTCGGACGAATTGGGGATGCTCTTCGGACCTTCTCCATTCGTAATCAGGCATGGGCCCATTTATATTTCTGGTTATCCATTGCACAGAGGATTTGATTTTGGCGTTCCATGGCCTATCCATGGATGGCGACTCTGAGTTTATTTCAGGTACGTCTAGGTTTGGGGATTTATCCTTGGATCAAGAGGTATCTAGTTTGTATCGCCACTCGTGCTTTGCTATGAGGGTGGCATCCGTTTCGAGAGTTCCTTTGCAGAGCTCTCCTTCACATTGTGGAGATCTTTGAGGATTGCAGAGGATCTCGTGTCCTTCGCACTCGTCCTCGGATCGGGGTCGACAGGTAGTGATTTGAAATTTAAAAAAACGGTGTTGTCATGTTAGAGAAGATGCTTTTAGGACAAATATACCCCTCCTACCTCTTTTTTCTCTCCACCTTTTTGCACCTATCCCTATGCACTTATTACCTTCTCACCTACCACCTTCTTCTTCCTCAAGACTTTTCTAACATGGAAAAGTCCATGGAAGGGTCTTGAAGGTTGCCATTTACAACAGGGTTTGGTATTCATGAGGGTTTATTCATGATAAACATATCGAAGCAGTGCTACAAAATGCAAAGAAAATGAATTTTAAGCTTAAAACTGAATTTTGTTGTTTTCCCCATTTTCAAGATAAATCCATTTTCTTTGCATTTTTGGATTCTAAAACATCAAAACCAAGCTTCAATTTATGGTTGCCTGCATGACATTAAGATCACAATGTATATCCCTATTATCCTTGGAATTATTACTCAATTTGAAAATAAAAATCTTTGGAATTATCCCTATTCTACTGGCTTTCGTCGGAAGTTCGAACAAAACTTCAGACTTCCGAATGGAAGCCAGTATACATAACCAAAATACTGGTTCTATTCGAAAGTCCGAAGGTTTGTTCGGACTTCCGAACAAACGTTCGGACTTCCGAAGGAAGACAGTCGGACTTTGTAGTTCGGTAATTGTCATATGTTAGTGCATCCTTTTGGTATTTTTTTCGTAATTTTACTACTTTGCTTCCATTTTTTCATAATTTTTCAATTTAAAACTTAGCACTTTAGCCACAAATCCGTAATGATTACTATTTTTTGCAATTATGTTTTTGCTAGCCACCTTTGCACCCATACTACTTCTGCCAATCTTTGCGTCAAAGGATGCGCCACAAGCCGAGAAGTGGCCTCGGCGAAGGTGGCTAGCAAATTCCTATACAAAAAAAAAGGGAAATGTTATCTACAGTACTATATTTTGATGAGGGCACTCCTCACTTAATTAAAAGTACGGTATGCCCCCCCAATAGGATGATCCAAAGCGTCCATTAGATGGGCCACAGCCTAAATAGGTTGTGGCCCAAAAAACATTTCCATAGGTTGATCCCAACCCTCCGATCTATAGAGGGTTAGGACCAACCCTCTAAAATTCTGATCAGAGGGTTATGATCAACCTATGGAAATGCTTTTTGGGGCACAACCTATTTAGGCTGTGGCCATCTAATGGACGGTTTGGATCATCCTATGGTGCGGGCCGTACCGTACTTTTGATAAAGTGAGGAGTGTCCTCATCAAAATAAGGTAGTGCGGATAATATTTCCCAAAAACATCTTAAAAAATATGGCAAAAATCAGGGTGAGCCATGAGTCGACCCGGCCCGTACGGGCCAGGCGTGGGAACCACATTTTCTACCCCCGGAACAACTAGGGAACCAGATTTTATACCCCAGAACCACTAGGGAAACGCATTTTCTACCCCGGAACCATTAGGGAACCACATTTTATACCCCGGAACCACTACGGAACCACATTTTATACGTCGGAACCACTACGGAACCACATTTTATACGTCGGAACCACTAGGGAACCACATTTTATACCTCGGAACCACTACAGAACCACATTTTATACTCCGAAACCTTTACAGAACCACATTTTATACCTCGGAACCACTAAGGAACCACATTTTATACCTCGGAACCACATTTTATACCCTCGAACCACTACCGAACCACATTTTATGCGTCGGAACCACTAGGGAACCACATTTTCTACTACGAAACCACTAGGGAACCACATTTTCTACTCCGGACCCACTAGGGAACCACATTTTCTACCCCGGAACCACTAGGGAACTACATTTTATACCCCGGAACCACTAGTGAACAACATTTTATACCTCGGAACCACTACGAAACCACATTTTATACTCTGGAACCATTAGGGAACCACATTTTATACCTCGGAACCACTAGGGAACCACATTTTATACCTCAGAACCACTACGGAACCACATTTTCTAACCCGGAACCACTAGGGAACCACATTTTCTACCCCGGAACCACTAGGGAACCACATTTTATACCCTGAAACCACTACGGAACCACATTTTATACCTCAAAACCATTACGGAACCACATTTAATATCTCAGAACCATTAGGGAACCACATTTTCTATCTCGGAACGACTAGGGAACTACATTTTCTACCTCAGAACCACTAGGGAACCACATTTTATACCCCGGAACCACTACCGAACCACATTTTATATGCCGGAACCACTAGGGAACCACATTTTATACCCCAGAACCACTAGGGAACCACATTTTCCACCCCAGAACCACTAGGGAACCACATTTTATTCCCCGGAACCACTAGGGAACCACATTTTATTCCCCGGAACCACTAGGGAACCACATTTTATACCCCGGAACCATTAGTGAACCTCATTTTCTACTCAGGAACGACTAGGGAACCACATTTTCTACCCTGCAACCACTACGGAACCACATTTTCTACCCCGGAACCACTAGGGAACCACATTTTATACCCTGGAACCACTAGGAAACCACATTTTATACTCCAGAACCACTAGGGAACCACATTTTATACCTCGGAACCACTATGGAACCACATTTTCTACCCCGGAACCATTAAGGAACCACATTTTATACCCCAGAACCACTACAGAACCACATTTTATACCTTGGAACCACTAGGGAACCACATTTTATACCCCAGAACCACTAGGGAACCACATTTTATACCTCAGAACCACTATGAAACCACATTTTCTACTCCGGAACCACTAGGGAACAACATTTTATACCTCAGAACCATTAGGGAACCACATTTTATACCCCGGAACCACTAGGGAACCACATTTTATAAACAACAACCACTAGTGAACCACATTATATACCTTGGAACAACTAGGGAACCACATTTTATACCCCAGAACCACTAGGGAACCACATTTTATACCCCAGAACAACTACGGAACCACATTTTATACCTCGGAACCAATAGGGAACCACATTTTCTACCCCGGAACCACTACGGAACCACATTTTATACCCCGGAACCACTAGGTTCTAACATGTAACCAAACATGATTGTATACATAGAGAGAGATAGAGAGAGGTTAAGATAAACATGGCAACCAAACAAATAGTCTCATAAATAGGGTGAAAAAAACCAAAGCACAAAAAACATGAAAACAAGAAGAGAAGATGTTAAACCTAACCGAAGCTATGTTTATCACCCAAATAAGCAATGGAGATTTTTTTCCAAACTACAATGGCAATGGAGCTATATCACATTGGCAATGGGCTTTTTTCCAAAACTGCAATGGCAATGGAGCTTTATCACGTTGCAAATGGAGTTTTTTTTTCAACACTACAATGGTAATGGAGCTTGGAAACGTTGGCAATGGAGTTTTTTTCCAAAACTACAATGGCAATGGCAAGCTTCAAAAACCTTCCATGAAGCCTTGAGGAAGAAGAAGGTGGTAGGTAAATGGCAACCTTCAGAACTCTCTCATGGAGTTTTACACATTAGAAAAGCCTTGAGGAAGAAGAAGGTGGTAGGTGAGAAGGTAATAAGTGTATAGGGATAGGTGAAAAAGGTGGAGGGAAAAAAGAGGTAGGAGGGGTATATTTGTCCTAAAAGCCATCTTCTCTCACCTGACAACACATTTTTTATAATTTTCAAATCACTACCCTTTATTCACAATTTAGACAAAACTTTGCATTTTTTTAATAATTTTTCCAAAATAAAATTATTTAAAAATATATAAAATATAAAACTTAAGAAAAATTATAAAATAAAAATATCATAAAAAAAATATCAGGATAATATAGTGTTATTATAGGGATATTTAATGTTAAAAATGGAAATATTGCTATATTTTTAAAATCTCAGGATTATTTCGGGATTTTGTCATTTTATCAAGATGTCGCGATAAAAACACGATATTTTGAAAATATTAGAGATATTTGGGACATAGACCGAGGGGTATAACTTCTAAAGCTGTGAAACAATGCAAGTCACCAGAAGGCGTGGTAACCAGCAGGGGAAGCACAACTGCAAAATTTCTGGCCTTAAGATCTTCGGACTTACGAATTGTTGTCCGAGTTTGGAAAAGTAGGAGCAAATTGTGTTCTCCAGAAATAACTGATATTGCCCTGTATTTTGTAGGCCTGAATTCTCAGGTTCAAGAAGATTTGTATATCCTCCAGGTCTCCAACCGAATTCTATGCATAGCGAGATTCTGTTGAACCATCAATTTTTTTAATGTGTTAGGTTTCAACTTCAAATAGGATGTAATGTGAAGTCTTTATGTGAAGCAAAATACTTCCAGAACCATGTGGTTCACCTGAAAGCTGCTAAATCTAGAGGAACTGAGATTGTTTAAAATGCAAAAATATTCATTTAATCTGAATGATTTCTCCACCAATTTGATGAAGGTTGAAATGGCGGACTACTAATTTTTAGTGTTTCAAGTGAAGCTCTGATGTGGATGACCAAAACTATGCTCGAAGAGGATGTCTAAACATCTGAACCCAATTCCACTTGAGACATGAAGCCAAATATGAGAGTATGAACCTCACACAAGAAGCCAAAACTTTAAAATAACATCTAAATGTGAAAGATCATGCAAGTAAAACCATGAACACCCAAAGTTCTAGACTTTGACTATTAATGAGCAGATAATTCACTAGTTCTGAACAAAATTTCAGACATTTGTTGTTTTCCCACATAATGTAGGTGCTTAAAAGGGAAAAAGAAGAGAAATAAGAACACAAGTCACATCCAAGAGAAGAAGAAGAAAATGGGAGCAATGCTCAACCCAATTGATATTCCATCAATTACATAAGTTAATCTAAATCCAAAATCCCCTTCTACAACTGATTTCTATCTTTTTAAATGAAAGACAACAAGAGAAAATTCATTCAAGCTCCTCCACTAGCTAACTTAGGGACTAACATAGCATTAATTGCATTGGACCTCACTAACTTTGACTGGTTTGGGAACTCACAGAAACAATCCACTAAAACTGCCATAACTTTCTAACCACTTGTCCAACTTTCAAGCACAATTACTTATTGGAAAGATCTCAAAAAGACCTACAACTTTGTAGTTTACCACTTTCCATGATTCTTCCATTTAGAAGTCCAAAAATCATGTTAAAAAATGGGCAACAACATTATTGCGGGAATGCACCTTGGAACTCCACCAAAACCACCTAGGCATGACATGACTACCATGTTTGAACTGTATCATTATCTTCGGATGAGAAAGAACTCACCCACAAGTTCTCATCAAACTCTCCATGATAAGTTGGGTGAGTATTGATATTTGGAGGCAGCTCAATCTTGTATGTATTATCCCCAATTTTTTTAAGCACTAAAAAAGGACCATCCGCACGATCTTGAAATTTCCCAGACCTCCTTGGTTCAAGAAAACTCGAGGGCAAGTTTTGAAGTATCGAAGAATGTTCATCAATTTAAACTTGGGAAGATCAAACTCCGCTTCATAATCTCCATGACGAAGTGATAATTTGTCTAGATTTTGAACATGTTTGAATATGTAAATACCCACTATGGGCTTGAAATGATTCGATTGATTTTCAACTTGATGTGTATGAGCTGATTTTGTAGAATTTTGTTGAAATATCTAGACCTTAACTTTTCACCTCCACCATGTGAAGATTCACCTTTAGAAGAAGGATAGAGACTATGAACATCCACATACTTCTTAACACCATGACCAGCAAGCTTAGCCTCCACCTTCAAGGCTAGTTGTTATGCATCATTGAAATCAATGATCGGTGCATTTCCACTTCATCAGGAATAGAAAACTTCAAACCATCAACATACCTTGCCACAAGTTGATCTTCACCCTCTTCAATATCATTATGAACCATGAGTTTGTAGAACTCTTCGCTATAGTCCAACACACTCTTGGATTCTTGGTGTAATTTGTTGAATTGAGAAAAGATAATTTGGAAAAAATCCAATGGAAGAAATTTCTCCTTAAGCCTTGACTTCATTTTCTTCTAAGAAGAAATCTTATGCTTTCCTTTCCGGATTCTCATCTCTTGAACTTTATCCCACCATGTTTCAGCGTAGCCACGAAGCCCTGTAGCCACAAGTTTCACACGTTGGCTTTCAGGGGTCTCCTTATAATCAAAGAACTTCTCAATGGCACTAAGGCATTCAAGAAACTCTTCTGGTTGTAGACGACCATGGAACTCCGGCAAATCAATCTTGACAGTGTCGAAATAACAATAGAACCTTCAACATAGCCTCTTCACGAGTATAAGCTAAGGAATTGACATTGGGTTCGTCACTAGAACCTCCACAGGTTGATCCACCACGCTCACTACGAGCCTCTTGACGTTCAAGTCACATGGTAGGTTGCTCAACTTTTCTTCAAAGTGCTTGAAGTTCATCATCTCTTTTATCTCTCAAATCTTCCCTCATTTGATTACCACTCCTTCTTCTTCCTCTTCGTGCCACCATGAAAATCAAATCGAAGCTAGCCTAAGAGAGTAATGGTTGCTCTGAAACCAGATAATACGAGTGCTTAAGAGGGAAAAAGAAAAGAAATAAGAACACAAGATCACATTCAATAGATGAAGAAGAAAATGGGAGCAATGCTCAACCTAATTGATATTCCATCAATTACATAAGTTAATCTAAATCCAAAATCCCCTTCAACAACTAATTTCTATCTATTTAAATGAAAGATAACAAGAGAAAATTCGTTCAAGCTCTTCCACTAGCTAACTTAGGGACTAACATAGCATTAATTGCATTGGAACTAGCTAACTTTGACTGGTTTGTGGTGCGGCTGCAACCCACAAATGAAAATACAAAAGAGATTTGATCAAGGAACAGAGATAATGGTAAAGAATAGCAAGGCAGAATCACTCAATGTCGGATAGGATGCTAGGATTCACTCGACTAGGAAGGCGGAATCGCTCAACGTCAAAGGGGAATCACTCAACCCTTGGGAGGAATCACTCAACTCCAGATTTACAGCAATTTGCTACAGAGAATTTTAACCAAAAGTACCATTCCTTCTTTGCTCATTCTCATTGATATATTTCGAGATACAAGAAGTAAATGAGATGTATGGAAAATGACTTATCAATGACTTCTATACCTATTCTCAACACCGTATAATAACTTCTAGGATAATTTTCATGACAACACCATTTCCTAAGTAGTTAAAATACAAACCCAATAAGTCTTAACAAAGCCCCAAAGAAGCATTAAAGAAAGACTCCACTACTAACACTAATAACTAGAGATACTTATTACTTAGCCAACTTTTTATGCAACAACCCAAGACCAAGTCAAACCAAAAGATGTGCCACATAGATGACAAATGGCATTATCCTACGGTGCCACTTGGATATGCGACTACATCTTTCTCCCCTACCCGAAAAGAACTCGACCTCGAATTCGTCGTGAGGTCATGCCAAAGCTGCTCATCCAATTGCTTCAATTCTTCCGCTGAGATCCATGCATCTTCAGAGTTTGGTTTTCCATTCCATCTGTGTATAGTCTCCACGACGAGTAGTGATAGCACGCATGTCCAGCACATCGATATGTTCTCGCGGCAAAGTAGCAGGTATAGCAGGAAAATCAGTGCCTTCGAACAACTCTCCATCTGGGTCACCATAATAAGGGTAAAGATCGCTTACATTGAAAACAGGGCTGATGGGGAATCCATTTGTTAACTCCAAGCCATATGCATTTGCACCCAACTTCTTTAGAACTTTGCAAGGTCCAAACTTTCTTTGCTTACGAAAATACACAATAACAATATCTCCATCTTTAAACTCGACATGGAGCCTATGTGCATCAGTTTTTGCTTTGTAGTGTTGTGTGGCGTTTTGCAAATTTTGTTGAACTTGCTTGTGCATAGCTCGTATATGTTGAGCAAACTCTTCTTCTTCCATGCTTGTTCAATTTGGGCTTGGCAAAGGTAGGAAGTCCAAAACATAACGAGGATTTCGACCATACACAACCTCAAATGGCGCCTTCTTAGTGTATCGATTTATGGAGCTGTTAAAAGCAAACTCGGCTTGTGGTAGTACAAGCTCCCATTTCTTTGGATTTTCTCCCACTTCTTTGGATTTTCTCTCACCAAGCTTCGCAAGAGATTCCCAAGAGATCTATTGACAACCTCTGTTTGTCCATCTGTTTGTGGATGAAATGCACTTGAGAATTGTAGACGAGTGCCCATGAGTCTCCATAGAGTACGTCAAAAGTGACTTACAAATCGCACGTCTCTATCCAATGTAATTGATCTTGGCACTCCATGCAAGCAAACAACCTCACGAAAAAATAGACTAGCGATGTGAGATGCATCTGTAGAGTTCTTGCATGGCACAAAATGAGCCATCTTAGAAAAACGATCAACAATAACAAAAATGAAATCACACCCACGTTGAGTCCTAAGTAGGCCAAGAATGAAGTCCATCGAGAGATCCTCCCTTAGCTCGTTGGCAAATAAGACACCTTTGCACAAAGCGAGCTACATCACGCTTCAATGTAGGCCAAAAGTACCGCTCCTTTACAAGAGCCTCCATCTTGTCTCGCCCAAAATGCCCACCAAGTCCACCACCATGTAACTCAGTGATAACTTGCAATCGTAAGGAACCTGTAGGTAGACATAGCCGATTTGCTTTGAAGAGATAGCCATTGATCACACTATAGTCATTGCTTGTTCCTTCTTGGTAGTCTTGCAACACTTTGGAAAAGAATGGATCTGTAGTGTAATATTTTGGCAAGAGATCAAAACCAAGAACCTCATAAGAAAGAGTAGTGAGTAAAGTGTACTTTCTACTGAGAGCATCCGCTACCTTGTTGGCTGTACTGCCTTTGTGCATTGAGAAATTTGAGTGCTTGATGATTTGAATAGAGAATAAAGTCCTTGTTGATAAGATAGTGACGCCAATGCTTTAATGCTTGAACTATAGCATATAGCTCAATGTCATAAGTAGAATACTTCTTCTTGGCATCACTCAATTTCTCACTGAAATAAGCTACTGGTCTTCCTTCTTGAGTTAGGACAGCACCAATGCCAACATGTGAGGTATCACACTCAACTTGGAATGTCTTAGAGAAATCAGGTAAAGCCAACACGGGTGCTTTTGTAAGCTTTGATTTCAGTAATTCAAAGCTCTTTTCCACCTCCTTGGTCCATTGGAATGCCTTTTGCTTCAATACATCTGTCATGGGAGCGACTATGCTGCTGAAACCTTTTATAAACTGCCTACAGAATGATGCCAAACCATGAAAGCTCCGCACATCAGTGATGCTTTTAGGATTAGCCAATCAAGAATGGCTTGGACCTTTCCACCATCCATTTGGATGCCACCTGCAGTCACAACATAGCCTAGGAACACAATATGATCAGTCATAAAGCAACACTTCTTAAAGTTGATGTACAACCTGTTCTCATGTAGGATTTTGAACACACTTTTCAAGTGTTCAATGTGAGACTTTTCATCCTTTCTGTAAATCAATATGTCGTCAAAGTACATGACGCCAAATCTTCCCAAAAACTCCTTCAAGACTTGTGTCATAAGTCTCATGAAAGTGCTTGGAGCATTAGACAATCCAAATGGCATTACAAGCCATTCAAAGAGACCATCTTTTGTCTTGAATGATGTCTTCCATTCATCACCAGGTTGAATACGGATTTGATGATAGCCACTTCTCAAATCAATCTTTGAAAATACCTTTGCACCGGCAAGCATGTCGATTACAAACTGGCATGGTTAAAGAAGGGTAATGAGGTTGCAGTGACACAGAAATGCTTGGTTAATTTTTCGATTGGTAGTAGATATAAGGATCAAGCATGGTGTGGTGTGATGTAGTTGCTATGGACTCATGTCACTTGTTGTTGGGCCGCCCCTGGCAATATGATCGTGGAGCTATTCATGATGGTAGAAGAAACACTTACAGCTTTATGTTTGAGGGAGTGAAGACTACTCTTACTCCATCTCGAATTGTTGGACTCAAACCGAAACCTGGGGAGAGTGCCGAGCTTCTCAAGACATCTGGTTTTGCTAGTGCAATAGAGGAGTCTGGTATTGTGTATGTACTAGTAAATAAGATGGAGGGGGAGGAGCATGAGCTACCAGAGTTGGTTAGGCCTTTGGTTGAGGAGTTCAGTGATGTTTTTCCAGAGCATTTACCACCTGGATTACCACCCATGAGGGATGTGCAGCATTGTATTGATTTGATTCCCGGTGCTAGCTTACCAAAAACAGAGCTCATTATCGCATGAGTCTTGTGGAGCAAGCAGAGTTGCAAAGGCAGGTGAGTGAGCTATTGGAGAGTGGCTTCATTCGTGACAGCATGAGCCCGTGTGTAGTGCCATCATTGTTGCTCCAAAGAAGGATGGGAGTTGGAGGATGTGTGTTGATAGCCGAGCTATTAACAAAATTATTGTGAAGTACATATTTCCTATTCTATGGTTGGATGATTTCGTTTGAAATTGGTAAAATACTGTATTTTTAAGATTCAACGTACTTTTGCTTTCAGTTTGGACCTGAAATATTTTGGACGAAATTTCGGATTTCGTCCAAAACGTAAAAGGAGCGAATATACCAATTCCATAGATTGCAATTATGCGTGGCCATCTTTAAAGTGATTGCACCTTCCGTTAATAGGGTGGTAAAAAATCAAATACCCTAACCATCCAAATAAAAGGCCTTCCAGCATCCAGACAGTTTGGGATTGTCCCATGGGTGCAACTTTTGAGTCATGGCCCATCCATGGTGGGACCCACCGAATGCTTGATATTCAGCAAAGAAATCCCACTTAATAGGATGATCGAAAACGTTCATCTGTTGGACCGCAGCTTAAATAGGGTGCAGCACATAGATCATCTCCACAGGATGATCCTAACCCTCACCCTCTGATCTATTGAGGTTTCTATCATGTGCAATCCCTCTATAGAGCGAAGGGCTAGGATCGTCCTATGGACATGATCTACGGTGTACAGCCTATTTATGTTGCGGCCCAACAAATGAACAGTTAGCATCATACTATGAAGTGGGCTCCACAGTACTTCTTGAAAACACTGGGCTTAACGCCCGCACAGGATATAAAATATCCACAAAAGAAAAAGCATTTTATTGAGATTTTATTGGATGTGTCATGTGTGGCCGCATAGTCCAGTATTTTTAAGGTGGTACTATACCATGGGACGATCCAAACCGTCCATTTATTGATCCACAGAGTAAATAGGTTGTGCCCCAGAAATCAATTCCATATGATGATCCTAACCCTCCCATCCTGAACATTATGAAAACTTCTATAGATTCTAGGGTTAGGATCATCCTATGGAAATGATTTTCTGTTGACAACACTTATTAACGGTCTGGATACTAATGGACGGTTTGGATCATCCCCTGAACGAGCCGTACTGTACTTTCTAAAACGTACTGGACTAAACGGACACACACAATATAAAACCTCAGCCCGCAAATGATTAATGTGGAAATATTGTAATTTATTAGTAATAAGTTTAGTTTGTTAATTAGTGGGTTTTTTCAGGTTTTAGAAAGTGTGGCATTTTAGAAACTATATCTCATTTGCTTTTTTAGTTAGTTTTGGGTATCTTGGAAAACCGTATATAGAAAGTGGTTTCGTTTATAAATAGTTAGGGCTGCAACTCGAGCCGGGTAAAACCCGACCCGCATCGACCCGACCCGAAAATAGCCTGGGTCGGGTTCAGGTTTCATGGGTTTCGGGTCGAGCCGGGTTCAGCATTCAAAAGCCCGGATGAATCTCGGGTCGAGCCGGGTTTGAAGGTGCCCGACCCGACCCGACTCGAGTTACATAAGTTATAGTATGTACATTTTTTTCTATTGTTAGTTAAAAGTTAAAGGGATAATTACATTTACACCCCCTCTAGTTTTGACACATCCACTTCCATCCCTATAGTTTAAAACGTGACAAATACACCCTTGTAGTTTCAATTTGTTTAAGGTAGGCCCCCTCAGCTGAAGGTTCGTCCATAGATTGAAGGGTTAGGATGATCCGATGGAGCTGATTTTTTGGGCACACCCTAACTATGTCAGGATCCATCAAATGAACGCTTTGGATCATCCAAACAATGTGGGCCCACATTATTTGGATGATTTTTTGGTAGTGTTTGGATTCGGGTAGGGGCCCACATTATTTGGATGATCCAAAGCGTTCATTTGATGGGTCCTGACATAGATATGGTGTGCCCAAAAAATCAGCTCCATCGGATCATCCTAACCCTTCAATCTATGGACGAACCTTCAACTGAGGGGGCAAACCTTAAACAAATTGAAACTACAGGGTTGTATTTGTCACGTTTTAAACTATAGGGGTGGAAGTGGATGTGTCAGAAACTAGAGGGGGTGTAAATGTAATTATCCCAAAGTTAAAAGTGAAAACCCACGCACCCACTATTACTGTATGTGAGTGTAATTTCTGCTTCTATGAGTTGAGTTGATTCAAGTGTTTGATTCAGCATTGTTTGATTGTAATTACAACATTGTTTGATTACAACATTGTTTGATTCAAGTGTGATGTGAGTGTAATTACATCATTGTTTGATTCAAGTGTAATGTGAGTGTAATTTCTGCTTCTATGAGTTGAGTTGCCTTGCCAAACAAGAATTTTCCTTAAAAATTTGCGTCAACGTGAAAAAACCCGGCCCGACCCGAACCGACCTGAGATTTATCATGGGTAGGGCCGGGTTTGGGAATCGTGGGTTTTCCGAAAAAAAACCCGACCCGACCCGACTCGAGATATTTCTCGGGTAGGGTTGGGTTCTCCAAAACCCGACCCACCCGACCCGAGTTGCAGCCCTATAAATAGTGAAGCGAGACAAACACCTGAATTCATCTACTGTTCTTTTGCTCTCTCTCTCTCTCTCTCTCTCTCTCTCTCTCTCTCGTTGAGATATCAAAGCCTTTGTTTTTCAACAAATCAAAATGCCGATTCTTGACTCGCCCCGTAACACCAACATCCGTAATTACGTGAAGGCTTTGGGATGGTCATCCATGACCGAGTCAGAGTGTCAATTAGGCCGGTTCGAGTCGGAGATATTCCCAGCAAACTCCAATTCCTCGGCGAGTTGTAGTGGGAGGAGCCCGGAAGAATTTCACCCCACTCTTTCACCCATTTTCAGCTCAATCTCTTGCTCTTCGCCCTCCAATGAACTTGGCCCAATTAACCAGGTGTGTGTGTTTCTCAGCTGGATTTCTTTGTGTATAAAAAAAATTAAAGTAGCTTTTGGGTCTTTGTGGGTTTCTTTTTCTGATGAACAAAATGCAATTTCACGTTTTAGTGGGTTGATTTTTATTTAGATTCACAATTATTCTTTTCTTCTTTGATCACTTTTTAGTTTCAGGATTTCTGGGTCTCTCTCTCTCTCTATGTTTTTGGATTATGGTTATTTGAACTTTTGAAGGCTACAGATATTGGGATTACAATGTTTTGATAATTGCACTAACTCACCTTGTCTTTTCTTTTCTCATTGGCTTTCTAGATCTTTTTTAGAATTCCAATAACTTTTGACAGCTAGTTAAATGATAAAAGACAAGTTGAGTTAGTGCAATGATCAAAACATGGTAGTGCTAATATCAGTACCCTATTTGTCTTACGTGTTGAATTTTGAGAGGAAAGATATATGTCCTCTTCTATAATGGATTGATTCTATGTGGATTTTTAGATATCTAAACAATCTTTGATTCATCTCTTTCTTTTGAATCTTCAGAACTCTTGCATTGTCACTAATGATGGTAAGAAATCAGCATCAGCTAAACAAGAAGAAGAAACACATAAGACCAAGTCCAAAGGGAAATCAACAATTGGAGGGCAGTTTGGACTTGAAGATGAAAAACACTCTTTGCCATTGGTTAGCAGTGAATCAAAGGACAATCAACTTATATTGGTGGCCGTTAATACAGAACAAGATGAAAGGGGATGCAATAAGAATCATAACGGACGGTCTGATGACCCTCAATCTCATGGGTCCACTTCACTCCAAGGTACATATGGTTTTAACTATTTTCCTATGAGTTTCTTTGAAAGACTATAACATGTATACTGTATCACAGGCTCACAGCCCAACCCAAGCCCGACAGGTTCAACCAGATTTCTACCCAGGGTTGGGAAAAGCCAACCAATTGAATACCGGGTTATGGTATTTTTTTTCTGTTCTTGGGCTAACCCGAACCCAATTGGGTCCAATTTGGAAAACCAGGTTAGATGAGTTGGGTTAGGGTTGAGAGATTTAAAGTCAGGTTTGGTTAGGGTTTTTTTTTTTTTTTTTTCCAGAAAGCACCTTCTTAATATATTGAATAAGAAAAAGGGGGACATAAACCATGCCTCAACAGAGAGAAGGGGACAGACCCTAATTACTTAGATCTAACAAGAGCAGATCCTACCCACACTCCACCTTATAGCTTTGCGGACCGAATATTGGGAAGACCCAAAGCATCGCAGCGAGCGGCTCCTCGAGCTTTGCAAGGCATTTCTGACCAAGAGCCAAATAAGGAAAAATCTTTGGAAGCACAAGCAGCGTTCGCCAACGCATCGGCAACTGAATTGCCTTCTCTGAACTGATGAAGGACATCCGGACGCATATAATCAATATGAGCAAGGATTTCCTTCCAAAAGTAGGTGATCGACCACGGGCACGAGTCTTTCTTGCGGGTAAAATCCACAAGAACCTTGCTATCAGATTCGATGATGAGGTTACGTACCTTGAAAGCCAAACATAAACGGAGCCCATCTAGTAAAGCTCTTGCTTCGGCAACCATGTTCGAAGTTGAACCATAGTAGGAGGAGAATGCGAAAATCACTGAAGCCTTCTCATCCCTAAGAACCCCACCCCCTCCAGCATCACCCGGATTTCCTTTGGCAGCCCCGTCAATGTTTAACTTCAAGAAGCCTTTTTCTGGCCTTTTCCACCAAACCCAAGAGTCTTTTTGGGGCTTTGGGGCCAGATTCTGGATTTTCAACAGATCTAGCGCTAGAATTTCCTCCATATTCGGAGCTCGAGGAATCTCTATAGAAGCGCTCAATATTCTTAAATTCTCTACTATCTTAGACTGAACCCAGCGGATTGAGTTAAAACGCCCTTCCATCCTCCTAGCACACCTTTCTTTCCAAATTTCCTATGCAATAAAGAGGGGTGCTGCCCATGAGAATTCCAGCTAAGGATTTCTTTTTCTTTCCCCATTCATACCAAACCTTCATCCTGCTTTTAAGAGGCTGTAAAGGAATGAGCTCTATCCCCCATATTCTGGCAAAAACAGACCAAATCGCTTTAGCAAGCTCACCATAAACGAATAAGTGATCCGACGATTCTTCTTTACTTCGGAGGCAGCAAACACACATGGAAGCCAACTGAATTCCTCGATCCTTGATACGTACATCAACTGGCACTGCGTTTTGAAAAACCTTCCATCCAAAGCATGTGATCCTTGCCGGAATTGAATCCCACAACCCTGCAGACCAGGCCACCTTCTCCGATTTTATACGGCATTCTTCCCAAGCCGTTTTAATGGTAAAAAGGCCGGAGTCAGTTCTGCTCCATATCAATTGGTCAGCACTGCCTGAAATGGGAAGCTTTAAATTCGCAAAAACAACTTCCCACTGATTTGGGAGATGTCTCAGAATAATTTCTAGGTTCCATCCTCTTTCTGGGCATTGAAGAGATGCTATGCTAGCATTGATATTTATATCAGCATGATCATCGACGAAATCAACCAATGGTCTTCTTCCTAGCCAAAGGTCAGTCCAAAATCCAATTGAACCCTTCCCAACGACCCATCTAGCATGCTCCTTCCAGATTTCCCTCACTTCCAAGATTTCTTTCCATAGTCTAGAGCTACTGGCATTACTTTCCACCATATTGAGATGTTGACCACGACCATAACAGGATATTAGAAACTCACTGCAAAGAGAATTCCTAAGATGAAGCTTGTGTAGGGTCTTCATACGAAAGGCCTTGTTGAGATCCACCATAGATTTAGACCCCAGCCCTCCTTCGTCCTTAGGTTTGCAAATCCGCTTCCACCCCACCCAATGAGTTTTAAGTCCAAATTCGGAGCTTCCCCACCAAAAATTAGCTATTAGACTCTCTATTCTCTGAATTACCCTCTTTGGGGGACTTAGGGCCGAAAGGGTATAAATTGTAATACTTCCCAGAACATGATTTATTAGAACAAGTTTCCCTCCTGAAGTTAAGAATTTTCCCTTCCACCCTTCTATCTTACGCCTCACTTTCTCAACCATCAAGTCGAAATAGGAAATTTTCATCCTACCCGAGAACAATGGTACCCCAAGATACTGAATTGGGAAGGATTTGAGTAGAAAACCTGTATTGACTTTGATTATATTCTTTCTGCTTGACGACATTTTCTCGTCAACTGAGAAACAACTCTTACCTTTGTTAATTTGTTGCCCAGAAGCCTTCTCGTATCTCCCAAGAAACCTCATAATCTGACTTATACTACTCTTGCACCCATTAGAGAAAATGACTATATCGTCGGCATAAAGACAGTGAGTAATCGGAATACAGGATCGTCCTCTCATGAAATAGGAAGCTTTTCCTTCTTGGAATAGCCTAGTGATCCCTCTGCTTAGAACTTCCTCGGCTAAAATAAAGAGGCATGGAGAAAGAGGGTCCCCTTGTCTCAGACCTCTTGTCGATTTGAAGTACCCATAAGGTTCACCGTTGCAAACCACTGAAAACCACACCCCTTCGGTAGCTTCCTTTAGGGTTGACCCTCCTCAAGCCGATGTTCAGGTTGGGTTGACTCGAGTTGCACCCCGACTTTGTAGCCACCCCACCTTCTATGCATTAAAATCCAGTGTAAATTAACACTACACATTAGCTCATTCTCAGAATAAAAGCTACAGTAACCAGATTTTATTGCTATTTCCTAATTCTCTCTGTTGGTAAATTGTATTTTATTTTCAGTATCAGAAGGTTATATGGGCCGTAACTTGAGTAGACACGAGGATTCAGACTTGGAAAGCTCAATCAACGAACATCAGAGATCGGGGACTCCAACGTCCTTCGTAGAATTCATGTCTGAAGTTAAGAAGAACGAAATTGAGGCCAAGAATACTGAATGGAAGGCAGCTAAAGCTCTAAAGCTGGCCAAGATTACTGCATGGAAGGCATCTAAAGCACTAAAGCTCACCAACAAGTACATTTCCCCCCTCTCACTTGATTGAAGTATAATTGATTGAATAACACCATTTCTAAGAGTTTAAGGCCCTGTTTGCTTAAGATTATTACAACCGATTGTGAGTGCTAAACCGACTATTGGAGTCAAATTTAAACTTAATTTTGAATTCAACAATACATTTGGCACTCACAATCGGTTGTCATACTTAGGCCATGTTCATTTGAGATTATGGTAACCAATGGTGAGCCTCCAAACCGATTATAGACTTAAAATTAATGTAATCAGAGTCCTATAATCAGTCCGGAGGTTAACCATCGGTTTTCATAATCCAAAACGAACAGGACCTTAACAACTCCTTGATATTACTCTATCAGCATAAGCTTTTGGACTAATTTATTGTCTCACACCACGAGCATATAAATAGGCATCAATCCATAACTAGGTGCATACGAGTCTGTATATGTCTTGTAAATCTTGATTTATTCAAATCATCAAATGGTTTTTGGGTTAAAGTGGATACATTTCCACCATCTCATGTTGTTAGTCTTTTTCTTCATTTTCTGAACAAAAGACAAATGAAAGGGAGTGGAAATAATGAAACATAATTTCCCTTGGCAACATACTACAAATAATAGCCACAGTTTCTTTTCATTAGCTAATATGACTCAATGGCCATGTAAGCATAGAAATTTGGTTCGCATGCCTGAGCTTATTATGGGTTATGGAGAATTGATTGCATGTGTACACATACATAAATTTGCAGGCATGAATGTCGACATACCTATACATACATGCATGCATACATACATACATACATAGGGAAATGATATTTCCACTTTAGTTTTTTGCTTTTCTTGTTTCTAAAATCTTCACCTCCTCTTTCTGCAGGCTAGGAAGCAAGGCGTCAGAAATCAGTGATTGGGAGTTAAGGCAGATTTACAAGGCGAGGACCGACATGAAGGACTTTGAGGTACTCACTTTAGATTAATAATTATAGAACTGTTTTTAAACGAGAGAGAATTAATCAGCCCTTGAATGTCAATTAGAATTGTAAAGTCGCAAAGGCCCTGTTTGGATTGCAGGAATTTCCTGGAAAAGTTTGAAAATGAAAAATATTTTAGAAATTTCCTTCTTTAACACATGAAAAAACATAACTTGACCCAACCCAATTCAATTTTTTCTAGAGGGCCTTCAATTTATAATGATATCCCTCTAAATTAATCATAATCATATAATTTACCTAATTTGAGGAAAGAAAAAAATTTCCTAACAAAAAAAAAATTCCATGAGAAATGTTTTTCTTGCAATCTAAACAGGGTGGTTATAATTAAAATTTGAAAATCAGTAACAAGTTTGTAATTTTGTGGACAATGAAATGTTGGAAATGAGGGATAATACATGTTATGAAACAACCAATTACTCCAGAAGCTTAAGCTGTTGGAGATAGAGTTATTAAATCTTTTATACTTTAACACATATTGTGGCAGATCAAAATGGAAGAGAAACATATGTTGTGGCAGAGAAAAATGGAAGAGAATCGGGAGAAGGCTTTGGCGAAGATGGAGCAGAGGATAAATGAGGTAAGAAGGAAGGCCGAAGAAAAGAAGGTAAAGAAGAGAAATGAAGCTCTCAAGAAGATATTCCAACTCTCTCAATTCGCTGAGAAGATGGGAGCCACAGGAAAGCGTCCTGTTTTTCTTATGATACTTTGGAAGATGAAAGGTTGAATTAATGTTTAGAGTTTTTACTAGTTTTGTTTTGTATGATCTTCTCCTTACATTTGATGTTTGTAAAATGGACAGTCAATCTGTAGTAAGAAGGCAATGGTGCAAAATTCTCAAGGAATTATGGGGTTACAATTATTTTTTTCCTCATTTTGAACTTGAAAATTGTCTTTCACTTTCCATTGCTTCCAAAGACATGAACTTAATGGACTATAGGATAAATACCTTAGTCAATGATCCACACCATTCATTTATCGGCCGTGATACATAATCTTTTCCATTGGATATGTTGAGAAGATCCGTTGGGCAAAACAATCCGACCGTGCACAAATTTAAAGGAAAAGTAAAATAAACCAAGCAAGCCGCAAGATGAACATCAAGATTTAACCCGGAAGGGCGTGGCTCTTTGGTGTAAAGTCATGGGTTTGCTCCCCAGTGACGAGCATTCGAATCCCCCCTTGCTTACCTGATGTGCGTGGTTTTCGGGTGATTGCGCGCATCCATATAGAAATAGTACTACCCCTGAAGGGGGAGGGGACACCCTTCGTTACCGAAAAAAAAGAAGATTTGACTTGGTTCGACAAGCTGACTCCACAAGCGAGAAAAATGATCATCCGGCCACTATGAGAAAAACAAAATACAAGGATTACAATGGATTAATCACAAACCTACAAACCCGCTACCCTTTCCTTGCTTCTCAAACCAAGACTGTACACGAGAGTAACCCAAGAGATACCCAAAAGAAAACCCACAAGAAGAAGACCCATTTCTTCTCTCTCTCTCTCTCTCTCTCTCTCTCTCTCTCTCTCTCTCTCTCTCTCTCTCTCTCTCTCTCTCTCTCTCTCTCTCTCTCTCTGCAGTCCGAATACACAAAAAGAGACACTTCACACCACACCCAAAGCCTTTTTGCTGCTATACCAACTCGTGAGCTTAAGGCTTTGTTTCATACCCTAGATTTTACAAAAATCTAGGAAAAACAACTTTCTTATTTTGGTTTTTCCTGCCTTTCCACACAAGCAAGTCACGTGGATGGGAAAAAGGTAACTTTCCCAACAATTTCCACCTCGGCTTATTTCATAACCACTTGAAGATTTTCCGTTGATGTCGCCCCCGGTCTGCTATTTTCGCCAACCATCATTGGCCTTTCAAAGCACTAGCTACACACCCTCGAATCACTTTGGTTCTTACCCGATGCACGTAGTTTACATGTGATTGCGTGCATCCGTAAGGAATAGTCCTGCCCTAAAAAATTGGGGTGGGGATATCCTATGTCATAAAAAAAAGGACAGTCCATGTCAGCAGCCAAGCAATTATTACATGGGAGACCGCCAAAGGGGAGTCCAATGCTATTTTTGGCAACCAAACATGGAATGGCATGCCAAATCCAAGCTAAGTTTCGAGCTTTTGTGCAACCAAACACACCAAAATAGATTGTAAGCCTTTGTCTGCATAAGGACCAATAGTGAGCAAAATGTGATACGGCAAAAAAAAAGAGAAAAGTTAGGGTAAAATTCAGGTTTAATACCGTGTTGGTTCCAAAAAAAATCTAGTAAAAAAAATTTCAAGTAAACGGAAACATGTTCTATTCACATAAATAGAACGTGTATAATAAGTTTTGGGGAACGATATTTCCCCACTCTTTGATGGATAAAATCCCCCTTTTAACGTTTCCGTGAGAATGGTTCATTGCTTGAGGATAAATTCACCCCTTTAACGTTTTTTCTTTACCTTTGAAAGTTAGCGGATAACGTTAAGAGGGGGGGGGTATCATTTCCCTAAGTTTTTGTTTAAGAGAAACGGATTAAAAAATGAATATATGTATATATTTGTGCTCGTGTATCAATATATATGTAAAACCAAAATGCTAAAAATAACATTAACTTTAATAGAAAACTACAGGGAAGTGATAAATTCATCCATATTTCTTCCTTGGGCCAGCCCCATCTAGTATATTTATGACTGTCCTTTTACACTGAAAGGGAGTGGCCCAAAGGAATAAAAGAGGGTGAATATATCATTTGCCAAATTCTATAAGAAACTATGCCAAAATATAATGGGGTCAAGTTGAAAAGTTTACCAAAAAATGCATTTAGGGCCCGTTTGGATGTCGAGAAGATTTGGATTTTGATTTCTCACATTTGCAGCCCTTTTTGCATTGTAATTTGGATCCGATCAAATTCTTGGATTTCTAATTCAGCAGCTGACAGTGAAAAAAATCAGATTTATAAATATGCTGTGGAAAAGAGAATTGGAAATCCACAGATCTGGCAGTTTCCTTCACCCTCTTTGCTCCTCAACCTCTCCCCTCCACTAGGAAGTACCCCCTCCCCCTCCCCCTCCCCCCCCTCTCTCTCTCTCTCTCTCTCTCTCTCCATGAGCTGCCAGATCTACTGATGCAATCCCGAAAGAGATTGCAATGAAACCGCAGGATGGGAAGCGAATAAAACTTGGATGAGTATGGAAATACTTCGAAAAATCTAGTAAAACATTAGATTCCCTAAATATATTCCAAAAATAAAAAAAACAATGAAACAATGACGTAAACCACGATCAATACCTGCTTAGATCCTTAGTAGAACATTAAGAGATCAAGCCAAATAAATTTCGTAGAAAATTTCTAAAAGAACCCGAAAAGCCTAATGGCAAATTTCCATTCAATAATTAAAGAAAGTATATCCATTACAATGCTTCCATAACATTTATTTATAAGAAAAGAGAACCCTAAAGCTAACTTAATACCCAAGCAACTAATCATAGCCGTCCGTCTAAAATAACATAAATAGAACCTAAAATCTTTACTAATACTTACCTAAAATAGTAATCTCGTAATAAGCATATACAACAACCGTAAAATGCCCATAACTCGCTCAAATCACAATCAAATCGTGTGCGTTTGGGCTCATAGGTGAATGAAAAAACCTTTCTAAAGATACCAAAATCATGCCAAATGGATGCGATTTGATGCCTAAAACGGAGGCTGCAAATAAAATGACGAAAATAATAATTAAAAATAGAACTTCTTCCATGCCGCATGTTCTTGGCACCAACTGCATCATTGTCCCCTGGTTCAAAAAAACTCATCATCGAGTTTAGGTGCTGAAGAACAATCATCAACTGAAATTGTTGTAGATTAAGCCACACTATATAATCTCCAAAACAAAAAGATAATCTCCCTTGATCTTGAACATGCTTAAATTCATAAATATCCACGACAGACATTAACGTAAGAAACTATAAAAACGGATCAATATAAATTGATGGAAAAATTGATGTAATATTTTTCCGTTGTCCAATCTCTACTTGTCCACCTAATGTGCCGTCGGATCCAACTTATTTTGGCTATTCATTCATGATTTCCCAACGCACATCAACAATCTCCTGAACTGAATCATTAATCACTTGTTCTCCATAGAAAACAAATTGCTCATCATCTAAACTCTTAGCAACAATTAAAAATCCATCATCTGGTATCAGAGCTGCAATTTCAAAGAAGTTCTGTTCTTCTTTACGATCCAGAAGCCTTCCAATGACCTTCTTGCCATTGTTTTTCATCAATCCACTACCGTAAATCGTCATCCGTCATCTTCCTTTCTTTCTTCCCATCTTCTTTCCTTACTTTTTTTCCTCTCATCTCTTGTCCTTTTTTTTTCTTCTATCACTCATCTTTTCCCCATTTTTTCTCTCATCTTCCTTTTCTCCATTAAGCTCTTTCAAATCACTATTCCAAAAAAAAAAGAAAAAAAGAAGAAGGAATCCCTTCAATTTCTTCTCCATAAAATCCATTGTTGTTGACTTCTATGGCGCCACACACTCGCCAAATGTCCCGTTCTTAGATTAACAACACTCTTGGTGGGCATGATGAAGCAATGGAGGCCATGCAGCGACAAATCGAAGTGTTGACGCAACAAGTAGCAGAGTTGCAAGCTTCTCGCACCAAAGCTTCCACTATTGAGGAATTCGAAGAAGAAAATCCCTTTGCAGCAGATTTTCATCATCCAAGACATGAGCGAAATGGAGGGAATATGAGGCGATGGGAAACAGGTATAAATACTGAGATTCCTGAATTCCATGGTGGTCTTACAGCAGAGGAATTTATAGACTGGCTGTTCACCGTTGAAGAAGTTATTGAATTTAAGGAGGTTCTCGAAGATAAAATCGTCCCGCTTGTTGCTGTGAGGTTCCGTGGAAGAGTTCAGGCATGGTGGAACCAGATGAAGACCATGTGTCATCGTCAAGGTAAAGACAAAATCACTTCTTGGGAAAAGTTAAAGAAGAAAATGAGAGCTGAATTTTTACCTTATAATTATGTACGCGCTCTCTATAATCAGTTGCGAAATCTTAGGCAAGGTAGTAATACGGTTGATGAATATACGAAGAAGTTTCACCAATTGGTTGCCCGGAATGACTTGACAGAGTCGGAAGAGCAATTGGTTTCAAGATATACTGGTGGTTTGAGGCAAAATATTCAAGATATGATAGATCTTTTTATTGTTGGTCTTTGTCTGAGGCACATCAACGTGCAATTACTTTAGAGAAATAATATTCTCGTAATAGAAACTATAGTGGGATTCCTATTAGTAGTGCCAGACCTACTTGTAGACACCCCAATTTTGCTATACTTTAAAAAGCAAAAGATTTGGTAGTTTGTCAAGTTTCGAGTCCATATTCCACCTAAGATTCAGCATCTGTGCATTTTAGGGTAGATTTTGGCTCGTTGAAGGAATTCTGAAGTTGATTCGCGATCCTAAAGGTTTCTAGGGTGTTCCAATGGTATCTAGAAGATGAAAATTCAAGTTTCCAACCAACTGAAAAAACCTGTTATTTTTAGAATTTTTGGGTTTTCCCTCATTTTTGCCCATTTTTACACTACAGGGGTATTTTGGTCATTCCCGATGTGTCTCGTTTGACCCCCGAGTTATATTTGAGAAATCTTGAGTGATTTTACAAATTTTGAAAAAGCTGCTGTTTTTAGATACTCATGGGGCTTCCACATTTTCATCATCTTATGGATATTTCAATCATTTCTCATATATCCAAAACCATCCCGGTACGACTGATGGATTAGAAGTAATTTCGTAAGATTTGAGAAACCTGTTAAATTTAGATCTCTCAAAATTTTCTCTTAGTCATACACTTCCGGGGTATTTCAGACATTTCCAGCATATCATATTTGGTTCCTAAGTTGTGTCTAAGAAATCTTGAGTTCGTTCATAACTGCTATTTTTGAAATTTATCAGGGTTTTCCCTAGTCTCGCCAAATTCTAGCACCTCAGGGTAATTTGGTCTTTTCCTGTGTAATCCTTTTGATCTCCGAAATATGGCCGAGAGATTATGAATAATTTCCTGAATTTTAGAAAATCTGCTAAATTTAGAATTTCTCAGGGGTTCTACTTAATTTGGAAATTCTGAGTGTTGAGGGCATTTTGAGTATTTTCAGGGGATACTAAATGATCCTGTTTAATATTGCTCACCGAAAGGACCCAATTTTAAAAGTTTTTATTTTTGAAGTTTGACCACAAAGACTTTCCATTTTTAATTTTTCCCTTTAGGGGTGAACTAATCTAAGGGTATTTTGGTCGCATTTGGATGTCTAACAGTCAAATAGGGGCATTTTGGTCTGAAAAGTTATGTTTCAAAAAAGATGGTCTGATCATGTGTGAGGGAAGCACCATAAATGTCAAATGGGTTGGGTCCATATATAGAATGTTGAATTTAGAAAGATTTTATTGAATTTTTACGGAAAAACCTGAAACCCGTGTGAAATGGCCCATTGGGCTAAAGCCCGCAAAGATGGAGCTCATGTGGGTTCACCCATATGGGTCAACCACCATGGTGGGCGCCCCACATGGTTGACCCACATGAGTTGAGCACCCAACCTTGATGAAGTCACAATGGTGACATCATATTTGTTAAAAGAAAAATAAAAAGAATAAAAAAAGAAAAGAAGGAAAGAAGGAAACGAGGAATGATTGCTTAAAAAAATTTTCTTCCAAAGAAGCAATGTGGAAAGAGAATAGCATTTCTTGATTGACAAGAAATTAAGATTTGAATCAAATCCAATTTGGAAACAAGAAAGAAAGAAAGCAAGAGGGGAAAATTGGAAACAAGCCAAAAATGGGAGCTATCATATTGGAAACTACTATTTCTCTCTTAACCCTATCTTTTTTGTATAAAAATCAAAGCAAACAATCCTAGGAAGGATTAAAAAAAATCCAAATTCGTCATTTTTCTCTCTCCTCCCAAGAAAAAAAAAGAGAAAAAAACCTCTTTTCTCTTGAAGTGTGTTCATCTCTCTCAAGGGTTCTTCATAAAAGGGATTCTTAAAATCCCTTTTCTTGTTCAACAAATCACAGATCAAGGATCTTTGGGGTCTTCTTTGGGTCTTCTTCATCATATAAAAGGGTGCGACAAAGCGTATACATCGGATCTACGCACCCTATAGACAAGAAGCGCGATCAACGGTAAGATCTTTATCTTTGTAATATCAAAAGTAGAAAAGCATGCTAGGGTTTTACTTTTGATAGATCAAATCAATGATTTTTTTCTTGAAATTCCAGTATGTTATAATATAGATTATTAATTTTCAAAATCCAAAATTTCACAAAAAAATTAATTTTTCACTATTTAATAATGATTTTATTTCGTTTTTTATTCAATATGGATTTAAATGGGATTATCAAAGCAAGTGTTTGAAAACGTGGGTTTCTTTAAAAACTGATATTTTTTGGGATTTCTATAAGATAAAATACTACTGGAAACTTAATTTCTAATCGAGGTTTGGCCGTTTTAATTTTCATTCTATTTAAAAAAAAAATAACCCCGAAAGGGGTTATTTCTTGATGAACGAAGCTAAAAGTATATCAAACCATGTCCAAAAATTTGTGAAATCTTGTTTCCAAACCAATTTTTTGTTTTCCAGACCACCCAAAAATTTTTGGATTTTTTTGAATTTTTTTAATCAGGTTTTAAATTATTTTAAATTTCGGCCATTTTTAATAAATATCAAAAGGTTTTAAAAATTTATGAAACTCTCCAGAATTAATTTTCAATAATAAATTGAATTTCTCATGAAATTTTATTTTCAAAAAAGGTTTTTTTATTTGTTTTCTAATCGCTTCTTCGTTTTACGTGTCGTAATTCTTTTTATATTAAATTAATGAAATTTCAAATCTTTTTCATGTAAGTCAGTAGTTTAGGCCATTAGAAGGTTAGTGAAAAATGTTTAAAAGATTTAACAAAGGTTTAATATGATTTCAAAATTTTCTTTAAAAAAAACGGGTTTTAATTCCTACGAAACGAAATCCCCTTTTTATTCAAAATCAATTTTATGGAGAAGCATTAATTATTATGTCTTTAAATTTTAATCATAAATCATATAACCTATTTTATATCTACTGGAATTTGTACATGATATTAGGATATCATTTAATCTACTTTTTAATTGATTCATTGATTTTATCCGAATTTTGTGTGAATTTTAGTTTCATCAAATCTTGATAAACACCTTTGAAATTTTTACAGTAGTTTAATACCATGATTCTATCTATACTGTAATAGGTTTACCTGATTTGAGATTTGTATGCTATGAGTTGATTGGTTAATTTGCAATCTAATCTAAATTTTGGAAATTCGTAAATTGATAGCAAAACGTATTCTAAATTCATGAAACTCTTCGAGTAGTCTAAACACATTCATATCTTGTTAATAGAAAAGTTACAATGAATTTGGAGTTCGATTGCTTAGGGTTACAGTGTAACCTAGCAATCTGGTCTTAATGTTAATAAATCACAACTTAATAGCAAATCAACACAAAAGTCAGTGAAAACTTTTAGAAAACCCTAATGTTTCATCATATATTTAACCTTAAAATTGTTTGAAACATAAACCCTAGAGGTTATAGATTCCCTTTGTAAATTGACTATGCTGTGACGATTTAACTGCCGAGATCGCATTCATAATCGTATACTAATTGTGATCGTTCCTGCATAATTTGAGCATGTAAATTATAGTATGTTGTTGGCTCCGAGGTCCACTGTCCACGGAAATCCTGAGAATTATGCCAGGCAATAATAGACTATAATTTATGTGTTAAATTATATAAGGATTGAGAGCACGATGCCCTTCCATGGATGTAACTCAAGGCTGAAATTTGCCAATCATAGAGCCTTTGGTATTCCTTAGATGTTAGGAATAAAAAAATCTTTGAAAAATTGAAAATTATTTACTTAATAAATTAAGATCATTTGATCAGTGCTTTTGGAACCGTTCGATAACGGTATCTCTTCGTAAAGACCTTTAGAACCAATTAGGAACTCTTATCTAGCGTTGTGTCCTAGGTTTTAGGGTGTCCTAGAGTTAAGGAGTTCAGCCTCATCCCAACTGATTGCTATTATTAGCAATTGAGTCATAGATCTAGTTACACTAGTCACCTCACTTTTTCCATAGGACGGGCCTAGTTACTTAGGATGTAGGTTAACCTGCATTAGTCAAAGGGACGTCTTGCACTTAGCTAGGACCATGTAGCATCTTAGATGAAGTCCTAGGATAATAAAATCTTCAACTTGAACTAAATAATTTCTCTTAAAACTGTTGAAACAGTCAATCGAGTCTAGATCGGTGTCCTAGATGAGTTAGGCATAAGTAGCTTAGTTTAGGTGCACCGAACTACGATGGACTCTGATTCTAGTGAGGCTGGATACGTAGGCAACTTGGATACTTGAGTGGCATACCAAGCCCGACTCGGCTCCACACATAAGTGGTGGGGTTTTGTATATTAATCCTTAAATTAAAAGTAATTAAATTACTAGGACTTTCCATGAAATTAGAATTTTAGGAGAACTTTCACTTAGATTGAATTCAAATAAATTAAGAAAATCAAG
Organism: Tasmannia lanceolata; assembly: GCF_043159265.1. Lineage (NCBI taxonomy): Eukaryota > Viridiplantae > Streptophyta > Magnoliopsida > Canellales > Winteraceae > Tasmannia > Tasmannia lanceolata. Next base: position 24,402,031 of record NW_027518684.1, on the reverse strand, counting down.
ATACACATTTAGGAATTACATTGAAATTAGATCTTAGGATGCATGTCACGTAGTTCACACATTAATATAGAGTTAAATGGGCAATTTAAAAGAAATTCAAAAGAGTTAACTTTTGGAATTTAAGACCGATTATCGGGCAGGAATGGTGCATGTGGTGGTAACTCCCTATACCTTCCATTCTCGTAACCAGGTAACGAGTCTAGATTTTTGGTCAATTATGGGTCCTAGATCCTTCATCTAGGTGGCGAATCTGTCACTCTCTTTTGCGTGGAATTTAGATTGCCTTAGTGATCCCAAGTTCACAGAAAAGATGAATTAAATCACACCTTGCTAGGCTCGGCGGCTTACCTCTGCCCTTATGGGTACTGGGTTGCATGTTTGTTTGCACCCTATGGCTTGGTTGCTACCTGCATGGTTGGGTAATTAAAATCAATAATAAAAAGCACACGCCATTCGCGTGGGTACGAGAGACCATGAGAGAGTGTAGCGCCTCGCGCGCATTCGACCCCTCTCGCGGGATCGGGTCCCACACTACTACACGACCAACTCAAAGAAATGCTCAAGTACAAAGGCCAGCACCGCAAGTGCAATCTACCCAAGTTTCCCAGACTCGTAATTTTAATCTGATGGAAGGTAGCTCATCTACTATAAATTGCTTTAATTATGGTCAAGTTTTGCATAGGATGAATGAGTGCAAGAAGGGTAGGAGAGAAGGAAAGTAGATGTTTGTGGAAGGATTTGAAGAAGTTGAAGCTGGTGGGATTTATGATTACACTCACCACCTGTGTTTGACCCATATGATGATGATGTAGAGGAGGAGGTGTTACAAGGTGATGTGGGGGAGGCGCTTGTTGCTAGAAAGGTGTTTTTGACACCAAAAGATGAGTCTAGTGATGATTGGCTTCGCAACAATATTTTTCATATCTCATGCACCATTGGAGGAAAGGTTTGCCAGCTTGTGATTGATAGTGGCTCATGTTAGAACGTGGTTTCAGTAGAGGCTGTATGAAAGCTTAGTCTGAAGACTGAGAAACATCATAATCCTTACAAATTGGCATGGTTAAAGAAGGGTAATGAGGTTGCAGTGACACAGAAATGCTTGGTTAATTTTTCGATTGGCAGTAGATATAAGGATCAAGCATGGTGTGATGTAGTTGCTATGGACGCATGTCACTTGATGTTGGGCTGCCCATGGCAATATGATCGTGGAGCTATTCATGATGGTAGAAGAAACACTTACAGCTTTATGTTTGAGGGAGTGAAGACTACTCTTACTCCATCTTGAGTTGTTGGACTCAAACCGAAACCTGGGGAGAGTGCCGAGCTTCTCAAGGCATTTGGTTTTGCTAGTGCAATAGAGGAGTCTGGTATTGTGTATGTACTAGTAAATAAGATGGAAGGGGAGGAGCATGAGCTACCAGAGTTGGTTAGGCCTTTGGTTGAGGAGTTCAGTGATGTTTTTCCAGAGCATTTACCACCTGGATTACCACCCATGAGGGATGTGCAGCATTGTATTGATTTGATTCCCGGTGCTAGCTTACCAAACAGAGCTCATTATCGCATGAGTCTTGTGGAGCATGCATAGTTGCAAAGGCAGGTGAGTGAGCTATTGGAGAGTGGCTTCATTTTTGACAGCATGAGCCTGTGTGTAATGCCAGCATTGTTGACTCCAAAGAAGGATGGGAGTTGGAGGATGTGTGTTGATAGTCGAGCTATTAACAAAATTACTGTGAAGTACAGATTTCCTATTCCAAGGTTGGATGATTCATTGGATCAACTTGCGGGTGCTAAAGTGTTTTACAAGTTGGACTTGAAGTCGGGTTATCATTAGATACGGATTAGACCTGGTGATGAATGGAAGACAACTTTCAAGACCAGAGAGGGTTTGTACGAGTGGTTGGTCATGCCGTTTGGGCTATCTAATGCCCCTAGTACGTTCATGCAGGTTATGAACCAAGTACTCTGGCCTTTCATTGGTAGATGTGTGGTTGTTTACTTCGATGATACTCTTATTTATAGCACTGATAGTGATACTCACTCTGGCGGGGGACGAGCCTCGAAAGTCTCTAGATCATCCACGTGAAGGAGAGCTCTACCAAGGAACTTTAAAAAAAGTGCATCTCACAGCATGAGTGGCGATGTAAAGTGAGACACCTCTTGATTCGGGGACTAGCCTGGATTCGAGATGTACCTTAAACAAAGAAGAGTCGCCATCTAAGGAAGTCGGCCCTGGATCCCATACTATGCTCTGTTGCAATGGATAACCAGAGATACAAACGGTTCGTGCCTGGTTACGAATTTGGAAGGTCCGAAGAGCACTTCATCCGCCCAAGTGCAAGCACCTGGTCTCTTATGCCATTTATTTATTGATTTTGAAGAGTTTTGGGCGAAAATCATGTGAAATGGGAACATATATCTCCGAGAAGACGTCTACCTAATCATGCATGTCTCGGAGATGAATAATAAGCACACACAACATAAATGAAAGAAGTGTCACCTAAGAGTAGCTAGGTTATGAGTGTCATGCCTAAATGATGTCTAAGTTCTGGTGTGCAAACACATGCATGCTACAGCTAAAGGTATAAGGTTTGTACAAGATACAACAAATACGATAAGTTAGAAAGATAAATGAGCTACAGCTAAGCAGATGATCAAGGTAAATAAGCAAGTAAATGCTACAGCTAAGCATGCAATCAGGACAAGTTAGTAGGTGAATGCTACAGCTAAGCATGTAATCAAGACAAGTAAGCAGGTGAATGCTATAGCTAAACATGTGAGCAAGTAAAGAAATGATCACACACTATCATAATCCTATGCAAGAAATCATAATCAATATACAAACACAAGCCTTAAAGTACTAACAACAAATCATAAGACTTTAAGGCTTAAACCCGAGTCTTTGAATGATCTGATGTTCGTCCAAAGAAGCCTACGTATCCCCGCCTCTTACAGGAATCAAGGCAACATAGGTCTTCGCACGTCTATTCTAAACTACAATGCATAACACATCTAGGACTGCTATCCTAGACTTGACCTAGAAAACTTGACTTCTTTTGCGATTATTTAGATCCAAGTGAATTGTGGATTTTTAAGACTCCCTATATGCCCTAACTAGATGCAAGTTAACCTAGTCTAATGTAGGTGGGCCCTACATCTTATGTATAACTAGGTTGTGTCCCTAGGAAACACAATGGGTTCACTAGCGCATCATAGTCTAGTCATCAATCGGCGATGTGGATCGCTAACTGACCGGACAGAGGCGTAACATACTCCTAGCTAGGATAGACTCCTAACTCTAGAACAAACACAATCAGGACAGACTCCTAACTCTAAGACACCCCAAACATCTAGGACAGACTCCAAACTCTAAGGGAAGATCTTTTTGAAAAGATTGGTTATATCTAAATTGGTATTGGCACTCTCCCTTTGTTTAAAACACCCCCCTATTACACTACACTACAATACTAAACTCACTAGGAAATTCTAGATGAATTTTTACGAAATTTTACTGGGACCTATTTGGGATCCTAACCTACCCTATTGATGCAATTTTGGGATACTAAATCACTTATTTAAAAAAAAATTTATTCAAAATAAAGGCTTAGGGCTCGGTCAAAATGGAGTCTCTACAGGATGAGAACACATGCATTGGTTTTTATAGGGTTGTCGAAAGCTATCTTTGGAGGGGACCAATTTGATTTTGTGATATCTTTCTAAGTTATCACATTTAAAAATTATAAGGCTTCTAGTGCCTAAAAATGGAGAACTTAGATATACAAGATCCACTGGGAAATTAATGCATGCTTCATATGTTCTTGGCCCATGCTATGTGGTGCAGGCCATAACCAGCAAATAAAGGGCGGCCCAGTGCAGGCCGTAACCCGCAAATGAAAATACAAAATGAAATTTATCTAATAACAAGAATAAGAGGAAAATATGACCGAGAATCACTCCATCGGTTTGTAGCGGAAGCACTCTATGCCGGATAGGATATTAGGAATTATTCGACTAGCAAGGCGAAATTGCGCAATGCCAATGGGAATTCACTCAACCCTTGGAATGAATCACTCAACTCTAGATTACAGCAAATTGCCATAGAGAATTTCATTCAAAAGTACCATCCATTGTTGCTCATTCTCATTGATATGCATAGAGATACAAATGTAGTAAATGAAATGCATTGAAAATGATTTAACAATAACTCACATGCCTATTCTCAAGACCTGATAATAACTTATAAGAAAACTTTCATGACAATACCATTTCCTAATTAGTCAAAATACAAAACCATTAAGTCTTCAAAAAGTCCTAAGAAGAATTAAAGAAAGACTCATCTAACTAATACTAATAACTAGAGATAAATATTACTTAGCTAAATTCTCATACTATACCCAAGACCAAGTCAAACCAAGTGGATGTGCCACAAGCCACATTGATGGCATCATCACATGACTGGCACTTGGCTATGCCATTTCATCATTCACCCCTTCCCAAAAAGAACTTGACCTCAAGTTCGTCATTAGGTCATGCCAAAGCTGCTTATCCAATCGATTCAGCTCTTCCACTAAGATCCATGCATCTTCAGAGTTAGGTTTTTCTTTCTATCGCACAGGATACTATGTATAGAATCCATGACGAGTAGTGATAGAACGCACGCCTAACACGTCGATATTTTCTCACAGCAAGGTAGCAGGTATAATAGAAAAATTAGTGGCTTCCAACAACTCTCCATCTGGGTCCCCATAATATGGGTGACGATCGCTTACATTAGAAACATGGCTGATGGCCAATCCATTTGGCAACTCCAAGTGATATGCATTTGGACCCAACTTCTTTAGAACTTTGCAAGGTCCAGACTTTCTTTGCTTCAGGTTGTTATAAGTTCCCATTGGAAACATTTCCTTGCGAAGATACACCATAACAAGAGCTCCTTTAAACTCGACATGGCACCTATGTTCATTAGCTTTTGCATTTTAGTGTTGTGTGGCGGCAAATTTTGTTGAATTTGTGCACAACTTGTATATGTTCAACAAACTCTTCTGCTTCCATGCTTATTCTATTTGGGCTTGGCAACCGTAAGAAGTCCACAACATGATGAGAATTTCGACCATACACAACCTCAAATGGCACCTTCTTAATAGATTCATTTATGGAACTGTTATATGCAAACTTGGTTTGTGGTAATATGGGCTCCCGTTTCTTTGGATTCTCTTCGTTTTTCCCTCACCTTAAGGAGCGTCAAGCTCTCACGACCTATGGTGGGGCCCGAGATAGAGTAGGCGATAAGGAGAGAGAAAAGAACCCTCACTATGGAATAGGAGGGGATTTAGGCTGCAGGGTGAGGGGCCAGTGGATCCCAAACCCTATAGCTACCCACTACTGAATTGTAATTAAAATTTTGGAAAGCAATAAAGAAAGCAGTAAATGTACCTAGGCATTGGGAAACCTGTTTGCCTCCTGATGTGAAAGTGAACGTCACTCCAACTCAAAATTTTGGTAGAGTGCCGACATCCTGTGGTTTGCAAGAGATTCTGAAAGAAACTGGGTAGTCATAGGTGACTGTTCACAGTTTCTGGGCGAATCTCAACAAGCTTCTCATACTCTCTCTCTAGATTTTCCAAAACCAGAGAACCAGAAATTGAAAAATAACAAAAAACCCTCAAATATTGGTCTGGAAGTAAATGAACCCGAAGCCCTCTATTTATAGAGTTTCAAAACCCACTGCCTGCAATTTCCAAAATCGTAAGCTGCGATTTAGATATCACAGCCTATGATTTCTGAAATAGCAGATACCCACTGCCTGCGATTTCCAAAATCGCAGGCATAGGTTCAGTTCCCGAAAAGTGGTTTTTTGCTTGGCCAAAAGTAGTTTTGAGTTCCTAAAAAGTGATTTTTGGTGGCCAAAAGTGGTTTCCAGTTCCCAAAACGTGGTTTTTGGTAGCCAAAAGTGGTTTTCGGTGGAGTTTTTCTAAGTTTGGGGGTTCGATCTTCAGGATTTTGGGTTGCCGTAAGAGGCAGGGTGCCATGTGCTAACGGGCTTTTAGTTTGGATCTCAGAGATCTCGGTTTGGCAAACTGGGGACTCGGTTTTAAAGATTTTGGTGGATTTAGGTGGTTTTAAATGAGAGTTTGGCTAAAAGGATCACTGGTTTTTTCGGTAACTTCTTATTTTGAAAACTAGAGAAAAGATCGAGAGAAAGATTGAGACAAGGACCAAAGAAGCTTTGAGAGTCATCATAGGAGTCATCCTCGTAGCTACCTATCATTAGTATGATCTTGACAAAGTGGGGTGTCAACAGGCAGGATCAATTGATGATATGGAAAGTACTTCAGGATATTGTAGACATCCCATTTTTCCAAGATCGAACTAACGATAGTTTGGTGTGATGATGGTCCCAAAGATCAATCATGTCCAGGGGATAATACATATCCTTGTGATATTCTCTCTCCAGTATAAGGACTGAAAAGTTTCGGCACTATACGGATAGCAGAATTATGTTATATTATAGGCACAGAAAGTGAAAAAACTCCTACCTCATAACCTTTCAAACATAACTATTTGTATTCTTTATAAACATATGAACTGGTTTGATTTGTATGAAATTCCCAAACAGTTTCAAAATTTGATTCCAATTTACTGAATTTTCAACTGAGACTTCAAAATTAAGCAGATATGATTCATAGAACCATGATTTCCTAGGCGTAGATGGTGCCTAACACATTCCATCAACGTAACCTAGCACACCATAGTCCTTTGGTTAGATCTAAGCCTTAAATCAGAGTCCAAATAAGGGTCCTAGGTCCATTCCTGGGTGGTGACTCTAGTGTCCTTACAGATCTGGTTCTAATAAGCATTTTGATTTGTTTTTCTAAAAGTTTTTAGAATTTCAAATGATTTTCCAAAGAATTTACAATTAAAAGCACAATATGCTAGATCTGCAAGGTTCTACGAGCTCTACAGAATTTTAGCGACTTTGGTTATTAAACTGTAATTTCGTGCGTTTTACAAAAGCCAGAAATAGCCAAAAAGGGCTAAAAGCTTACGTGAGCCGCTTGCTCAAATATTTGCACTTAAAATGCTTCGGGAGGCATGTAGGGATCCAAAATATGCACACACTTCACTCGCATGCATTTGCATTCACATTTTGCATACCTATTTTACCCCAGAGTTAGTAGCACACAAGACTATCTATGGTCCTTGCATGAGTGATGACGTGCTTGCATCTTGATGTGACATCGGGACTGTGAAAGCACATTAAGGAGGGTGTTGAAAGTTAATGTCTTTTCTAGGACTTTGTACTACCATGGAATTATGTTGAGTCAATGTTTTGGAAATGTGTCTTTTCTAGATATTACTATTATGTTGGAAATGGGTGGCTTGTAAGTCTAAAAATCTAAGCATTGGAAATGTAAAGTTTATTAAATGAGTATGTCTAGGAAATGAACAAGCATTGTAAATCACAAGTTTAGGAAATATCTTTGTCTAGGAAGTGCAAAGTCAAGCCTATGAAATGTCAATTCTAAGTCTGTGAAATGGCTATGCCTAGGTAATGTTAAGTCTAGGGAATGTTCTTAGGCTTGGAAATTATTTTTTTCATTTAAGAGTGTTATGAGAAGAGTGTATGCAAACTCTATATAAATAGTTGTATGCTTTATAAACCACAACAGAATGTTGTGGCTCAAAGAAGAAATAGAACATTGCTTAACATGGTAAGGTTCATGCTATCGTACTTCGGTCGCTCCAAGGTATTTTGGGGAGAAGCATTATGTACACATCTGTGCATATTAAATAGAATACTGACAAAAATAGTGGAAACAACCCTTATGAAATGTGTACTGGTAGAAAACAAGATCTAAGACACTTAAGAAAATGGGGACATACAACCTGTGTAATGATTACTACAACACTAAGGAATAAATTAGATCCGTGAATATGGAAGTGTAAGTTCATAGGATACCCTAAACGATCTAATGGTTATAGATTCTTTCACCCTGAGAAAGGGTTTATAGAAAGTCGGGATGCAGAATTCCTAGAAAATCTAGAAATGAACAACCGTAGTCAGAGAGTGAAGAACCTCTGGTAATAGTTGGGGATGATAGGTCTAAAGAACCTAAAGATCATCCCAGTACTATAAGTGTACCTTAAGAACAAGAAATTCCTCACAAAGAACCCACATTGTCCTGCAACAAGAGACCTAGAGCACCTCCATCTTATTTAGATGACTATTATCTCAACATGTGTATGGAATGTGCCTATTCACAGACTTAGACACAGATGAAATCACAGATCCCATGAACTTTGACGAAGCGATTAAATTGCACGAGTCAGAAGAATGGCTAAAAGCCATGAAAGATGAAATTGATTCTGTTGAAAAGAATCAGGTATGGGAGCTATGTGAATTACCTGGAGGCAGAAATGTCATAGGATGTAAATGTGGGCTAAGGAAGAAATACAAGTCTGATGGGTCTATTGACATATTCAAGACCCGACTAGTTTCCAAGGGGTTCACATAAAGAAAAGGCATAGATTATCAAGAAACTTACTCTACAGTTGCCAAGTTTGCCTCAATAAGGATTATACTGGCATTAGTGGCTCATCTGGATTTGGAACTTTTTCAGATGGAAGTAAAGACTGCCTTTCTCAATGGAGAATTGAGTGAAACCATTTATATGAACCAACATGGGGGTTTTTAGGTAAAGGGTAAGGAGGAAATATTATATAAATTAAAGAAATCTTTATACGGTCTAAAACAATATTCATGTCAATAGTATTTGACGTTTCATCAGTTTATTCTCAAACTTGGTTTTGTAGTCAACAACCTAGACTATTGTGTATAAATCAAGAAAAGTGGGAGCAAGTTTACAATATTGTCTTTATATGTGGATGATATACTCCTCGCAAGAAATGACTTAAAATGATTAATAAAAATAAGTAGGAACTTAGCCTAAGGTTTGAGATGAAATACATGGGAGAAGCATCCTATGTGCTTGGTATTAAAATCACTAAGGTTAGGAAGAATAAAAAGTTGTGCTTAGACCGGGAAATATACTTGAATACAGTAAATTTTTTGGAATGAAGAATTGTAATCCTGCACTGACGCCCTAGTGGTAGATAGGAAATTGTCTATAAGTCAATGTCCAGGTAAATGACAAGAAAGACTTAATGTTTCGTATGCTTAGGCGGTTGGAAACTTGATGTATGCGATGTAGTGCATTCGACTAGATTTGGCCTATCCGGTGGGTCTAGTAAGCAGATATCAAAGTAATCCAGGTCATGTTCATTGGAAAGCAGTGAAAAGAATAATGAAATACATTAGAGGAACTAAGCACCTCAAATTGTGTTTTCAAGAGGAAAATCTTGAACTTCATGGTTACTATGATGCGGATTCGTGGGTGACAGAGATGACAGTAAGTGTACTTCTGGATATGTGTTTATATTTGGAGGTGCAGCTATTTGTTGGTCTAGCAAGAAACATGGGTGTGTGGCAAGATATGTGCATGAAGCTGTGTATATAGCATGTAGCATGGCAACTACTAATGCCGTCTAGATTATACAATTTTTGGTCGATTTAGACCTTAATTTGGTTGATGGACCAATAGAATTATATTGTGATAATCAGACCGCAATAAGCCTGATATATAGTAGAGTGAATAGCTATAAGAGAAGACACATGCATGGAATATCACTATATTAGAGATATAGTGGAGAAACAGGAAATGAAGATAACTTATATGCCTACCTCTAACATGATTGCCAATCCATTGACGAAAGAGTTCGTGCGGAAACTTTCATCAAGCATGTGGGCTTGATGGGACCTGGAATTGTCTAAGTCAAGGAAGTATGTTTAGGCAAATTAGCCAAGACAGAATAATTGTTGACAAAAGGAGTCGTGCGGAATTCATCATGTATGAGAGCTTGGTGGGATTTAGACATAATTGCCGATCCTTGACGAAAGAGTTCGTGCGGAAACTTTGATCAAGCATGTGGGCTTGATGGGACTTGGAATTGTCTAAGTCAAGGAAGTATGTTTAGGCAAAATAGCCAAGATGAAATAATTGCAGGCAAAAGGAGTCGTGCAGAATTCGTCATGTATGAGAGCTTGGTGGGATTTAGAAATGTATAACTCAAGGAAAGGCGTTTAGGAGAAATATATTAGCCGCGGAATTCATCGAGCATGTAAGCTTGGTGAGACTTAGAAACATCTAAGTCAAGGAAAGGTTTTTGGGAGATATATCCCAGCCAGAAATATTAAAGGAATTCACTCGGCCAATGTGGCTAAGTGAGAGATGTTATGGTAGGTGGGCACAATGACTTGCTATAACATATAACGCATGGGGAGTAAGTGCAATTGTAACGCACAAAAATATGGAGGGGCGTAACGACAATAGGAATAAAGGATATAATCAAGAGAAATCCTTTATAAATAGAAGGATGAATCTGTAGATGCCTAGAAAACCAAAAGGAAACTTCCCAAGGGATTGCCTGTGTAGCTCCCATCCATTGCAACATCTTCTTCTTCTTATCAGTTCTCATATTCCTTTAGTTTTAGGGTACTAAATGGAAAGAAAGATAATAGAGACGACGAAAGAAGAGAATAATAGAAGTGAAAAGGAGAAGAGAGGAGAAGAATAGAAGAGAAGGGAGAGAGAGAGAGAGAGAGAGAGAGAGAAGAAATCAACTCACCTTGGGCGTGAATTTGAATGAGGAAGAAGATGAAAAAAACACAATTAGCGTTTTTGGGAGGGGCGGGTGCCTCTTTACATTAATTTCATTCCAAGAAAACTACGGTTGTTTTCTCCACTTACCCCTTGCAACTACTTCATATGGATCTTTTTGGACCAATGAAGACAAGTAGCTTAGGTGGAAAGAAGTACGTGTTTGTTGTTGTGGATGACTACTCACGATTTACATGTGTTATATTTTTAGCACATAAAGATGAAACCTATGAAAATTTTCTTAACTTGTGTAACCAAGTCCAAAATGAAAAAGGTATTGCCATATCTTACATTAGAAGTGACCATGGAACGAAATTTGAAAATATACACTTTGACACTTATTGTAATGAACATGGCATCAAACACAACTTTTTGGCACCTAGGACACCTCAATAAAATGGGTTTGTAGAAAGAAAGAATCGAACCCTCCAAGAAATGGCTAGAACCATGCTGCATGAAAATGATCTCCCTAGATACTTTTGGGCGGAGGTGGTTAGCACCGCTTGATATATCATAAATAGGGTATATATAAGGCCAATTTCTAAGAAAACACCTTATGAGCTTTGAAAAAACTTGAAACCAAATTTAAGCTACTTTAGAGTGTTTGGTTGTAGATTCTACATCTTGAATATCAAAGATAACTTGAATAAATTTGATAAGAAGTCGGATGATGGCATATTCTTAGGGTATTCTACACATAGCAAGGCATATAGAGTGTTTAATAGAAGAACCCTAGTTGTAGAAGAATCCATGCATGTTACATTTGATGAGAGAGAGCCAACACCTCAAGAAATTCCACATGATGAGGATGAACCTATTGAACACCTCTTACCTAAGACAAATGCTCCTCCCCATGCATCTACAAGTAATACATTACCAAGTGAGGAAGTTGAGAGTGTAGAGGATAACTCATTACCTATGGATAGGAGAATATTGGTAGATCATCCTGAATCCCAAATCTTAGGTGATGCCACATCGCCGGTAAGAACTAGATCATACTATCGAAGTGTGAGTAACAACTTGGCGTTCCTATCCGAATTAGAACCTAAGTCCATCAAGAAAGCCGAAAAGGATGAATATTGGTTGATGGCTATGCAAGAAGAGTTGAGTCAATTCGAAAGGAACAAGCTGTGGAAACTAGTGCCTAGGCCTAGTGATCATCCAGTCATTGGCACAAGATGGGTGTATAGAAAAAAAATGGATGAAAATAGAATTATCACTAGAAATAAAGCTAGGCTTGTAGCCCAAGGGTGCAATCAGGAGGAAGGAATAGACTATGATGAGACAATTGCTCCTGCTGTCCGTATGGAAGCTATTAGTATACTTTTGGCATATGCATCTCATAAAGGATTTAAATTATATCATATGGATGTCAAAAGTGCCTTCCTAAATGGCTATATCCAAGAGGAAGTGTATGTTGAGCAATCTCCAGGTTTTAAAGATTACAAACATCCAAATCATGTCTTCAAGCTTGATAAGACTTTATATGGTTTGAAGCAAGCTCCTAGAGCTTGGTATGAGAGGCTTTGCACCTTCCTAGTAGAAAAAGATTTTGAGATGGGAAAGGTGGATAAAACATTATTTATAAAAAGAGAAAATCAAGATATCCTCCTTGTCCAGATTTTTGTGAATGACACCATTTGTGGCTTGACTAATCAAAAAATGTGTGATGAATTTGCAACTCTAATGAAAAATGAATTTGAAATGAGCATGATGGGTGAGTTAACCTACTTCTTAGGACTCCAAATCAAACAATACCAAAATGGGATATTTATAAATCAAGAAAAATATACAAAGGAGTTATTAAAGAAGTATGGTATGGATAGCAGCAAGACATCAAGAATTCCCATGAGTACAACTGCTAAGTTAGAAAAGGATGAATTTGGCAAATCTGTGGACCAAAAGATGTATTGGGGTATGATAGGTAGCCTACTCTATTTGACAGCCAACAGACCAGACATTATGTTTACTGTCTGTCTATGTGCTCGATTTCTATCGGATTCAAAAGAGTCTCACCTATCTGCAGTCAAGAAGATCTTCAAGTACTTAAGAGGAACCCAAAGTCTGGGACTATGGTATGAAAGATCTACTGCCTTCACTTCACTGGATATTCAGATGCAAACTTTGCTGGATGTAGAGTGGATAGGAAAAGCACTAGTGGGACTTGTCAATTGTTGGGCAAATCACTTGTTTCATGGTTTAGCAAGAAACAAAATTCAGTAGCTCTATCCACAACAGAAGTAGAATATGTGGCAGCTGGAGCTTGCTGTGCACAAGTCCTATGGATGAAAAGTACATTGATGGACTATGAAATTAAATTGGAAAATATTCTCATCCAATGTGACAATACTAGTGCTATAAACTTGACAAAGAACCCCATACAACACTCTAGAACCAAACATATTGAGATTAGGCACCACTTCATTAGAGATCACTCACAAAAAGGGAACATTTGCTTAAAATATATGAACACCGAGGAACAATTGGCTGATATCTTTACAAAACTCCTTAGTGATGATAGAGTATGTTATATCCGAAGTGCCTTGAACATTTGTAGTGCAGATCAACTCAAAGAAATTGCCAGATAAATACTTTGTGCCTTTCACCAGCTTCTCTATATAGTATATATATATATCATCCCCGTTTGGTAGTATCTGCATGAATGCGATGTCAAACCTTAATCTTAAAAATCACTCAATTGGTACTCTTAGCCTTCTTAGTTCTCTAAGATGGAGAGGTACCTTCTCCTTAATTAAAATACCTAACAATTTGGCAGTATGTCAACATCTCGATCATGAACAGGTATATGTGCATTACTTGGCTACATATTTTATACCCTAAGCATTGATTTAGGGGGAGTACCTAACTCAATCATCACTTACTCCTGCTCATCATGTTAGCTTCACACTCTATCTCATTCTCTTTTAAAAATAAAAAAAGAAAAAAAAGAAAAAAAAATAAAAATAAGAAAGGGGTTTTAGAGGCTACATTCAATCCTATTTGCTATACATCTTAGTTTGCCTCATTTAAAAGTTTAAGGGGAAGTTTTATACCTAATCAACATGAACTACTTCTCGAATATCACTTTGTTCATATATGCACTTAAACCTTGATTAAGTTCGCCTTTTTTTCGAGGACAAAAGGGGGCGAGGTTTGGAAATTGATTATCTATTCATGTTCTATATGCACTATATGCTTTTACTTGTTATCGTTTATCATTGTGCGTATATTGAGGGGGAGTTCCTGCATTTACTTGCCTATTATGTCACTCCACACACACCTCATAATCAATTTTGTTTGTCATCATCAAAAAGGGGGAGATTGTAAGCCGAAGGGTCTACTCTCCTATCTTGTTTTGATGATTCTAAACACAATTGATTATGTTCTTGAATACTAATCATTTTGCCTTGAAGTGTTATGATATGATAGGTTGATCATAGAAGAAACCATCACATCACTTGGTCATGCTTGAAGATGTACCACACAAGAGTCAAAGGAGCTAGAGACCACATGGGACAACTCACCTTGGAAGAACAATCAATGTGGAGCTCACCTCAATACACTCAAGCAAAGCAAGCACAACATAGAAGATCTATGAAGACCAAGACCAAAGAGGAACGTAACCATATTTAGACTTGTTGTACATCCTCTTTCTTTGATTTCTAAGTCAAGGCAAAATCTTTTAAATGTATTTTTCAAAACTAACCACACTCCCCGTATTAAAATTAATTGGTTAAGTGAATGGTTATGTGGTTGACCAACATGTTGGGACCCTCATAATATTCCAAATTATCATAAGATTTGAGTTCCAAAAGCCCAGAGTCAAATAGCAACAAAAACAGAAAAGTCTGCTAATTTTAGGCTTCTCGGAGCTCTGAGCTCGGAACTCCGAGAAAGTGTCCAGGAGTATATTTCATACTCTGGACAATTTCTCATAACTCCTAGAATTTTTCTCGGAACTCCGAGAAATGGTCCAGTAGTATTTTCCAACTTCTGACCATTCTCTCAGAACTCCGAGAATGGTTCTCGGAACTCCAAGAACGTCGCGACAGCACAAAAAAGAGCCGTTGGGTTTCAAATTAAAAATTGATTTTTGGGGTGTTTTTGATACATCCACCCCCAAACGGTCATATCTTCTCCAAGGACTATAAATATACATTCAAGAGGATCATCTATCTCTCTTCAATATTTTGAAAAAACATCCTTAAGCATAAAAAGAACTTGCAAACCCTTTTAGCTTGAGCCTTTGTTTTTCTTCTCCACCAAACTTGCCTTGTATTTGCAAATCATTAGAGTTTGGATTTAGGGCTTTCATTTGCAACCTATTGTGGAGAGCACTCAAGGGGACTTCATTGTGTATCAAGCTTTCAAGAGAAGCCAAGCAATCTTCATCTTCTATTCATTGTAAAGGTGGCTAGGGCATTCTTTTTTTAATACCCTAAGGAGTAGCGCTTAGAACTTGGCGAAGAAGGAGAGTGGGTGTAAAGGTGTCAAGGGCATCCTCATTTAGTACCACTTGGGAGTGTAATCGCCTCGGAGCTGGGCATCGTGGAGGTCTCACATAGTGAAAATCCTTGAGGACGATCTCAAGAAGAGTTGAGTAGGGCTTTGCCCGAACCACTATATATCGGTGTGTTCCTTCCTTGTCTTGCTTTCATTTTTGTTTTGTTTGGCACTTCCTTTTGATTTGATATTATTTGAACTAACCAAAATCTAAGCAAGAGAAGAAAAAATCAAATTAGGTTTAATCCTTGAATTTTAAAATGGTATAAATTTTTGATAAAACCAATTTACCCCCCTCTTGGTTCCATAGACCCATATTTCAGATGCAGACCGAGTGCAATTCCGTTCGTCGACCCGCGGGAGAATCTACCACTTGGGACAGCCAAGCTCACTTCGCGCCAAACCACCTATCTCGTTGCTATGTCATCAACCCCAGTAACTTAACGAAGTTGGAAAACCCAAACTGAAAATGCAAGCTGGGATGGCTGCAAAACTTCACCTTTGCGAGCGATGGGCTTCACTCGACGGGAGCACGAGCGGGGAATTTCCAGTTATTTATTAGGATGTCGTTACAGCAGGGCAAGGGAAAGGAGAGGGCTGGGCATACCGTCGTCATGAGGCAAAATAGAGTGGCTGAAAACCAACTCAAACGAGACTTAATTGCTAAACTTCAGAACGGTGTCGAAGAAAAGAGTTTCGGTTGGTAGTGCTAAGATTTGAAAGAAAGGAATAAAAACGACGCTTAGTCATAAGCAAAGCAAGCTCCCTGGCCCGGCACGTAAGCTTCAGGTTTAAATAGTGAAGATACAATACTTTTTCTATGCAATTAGTTGTTGTCAATCTTTTTTCAAATGCAATACCTGATTCCTACCCCGCCCACCGCCCTTCTTTCTAGCTCAACTAGCTAGCATTTGGTCTCTTCGCGCTATACTTTGCTTCCTTCCCCTTAGGACCAAGGGCCTCTGAAAAATAAACTACATCGTCAACCCGCCTGAAAAAAGCTTGTTTTTCCTTTCAAACGCTAACCGCCGAGCAAACAACCTTACTAAAACCTGCCCACCGCCCATCCCACCCGCTGCCCTGGACAGTAGTTCGGATTGCAAGGGTGACTACTGATGAGCAGGAGTCGCGCTCTCTTTGAATATACCCTATCTCAGCGAAGGAGAAAGATGCACAGCGGAAAACTCTTCAAGAAGACCAGCAAACTAGCATCCCGAAAGAAAGACATCGAAGACTTACCTTAGTCTTCAACCAATGAGAGGGGAGGGTGGTTTTGCCGATTACCTCTCACCGCCTCCTGACTTGCGTTGAAAGCATTTTTCCAACTCGTCAATGAAAGACGGATAGGAATTTGGATCTGTGATCCCATTCTATGAGCTCTGTTGGACCTACGAGCTTAAGCTTAAAGTGATGGTCAGTCACTCTCCGGAGCACGTCTCAGAGCAGACAAAGCATGCCCAAGCACCCCAGTAAGCAAACTTCTCCTCTCCGACCTCCATAGTAGAGTCACTTCAGGCTCACTTACAAAAAAATCAAAAACACTAATCTAGAAGCATTCATACATGAAACCAGGAATTATGAGCTTAGTAGGCACCAGGATCCATACCCCTTCCGAGAAACTAGAACAGCATCTGATGGGGAAATGGAAGCTAAAGAGTTAGGGCTATTACCCTTTAAAGATCTAGGAACGGAGTCAAACCCAACACCAGACTTTGGTGGAAGAACATCTTCTTCATCCGGAAAAGCCTTTCAAGCCTACCTTTAACCGACCCCAACAAAAGCAGCCCTTACGTCAAGATCTCAGCTTGTTGAGTAAAATGAACTCTTTTTCCCAAGGTATGGATTCAGAAATCAAACCTCAGCAGGAGGCTTAAGGCCGTGATTTTGCATTCTTCTTTTGGTAGGCAGTACGCGGCGATCTCATAGAAAGCGCCAAAAAGACTCTTTCCTAAAATACCTAATTAAATAGCACACTTCAGAGCCGGGCCAGGATTTCGCCCTCAAGTCAGCTTTTGTTCGCTCCGCACGAACGGACCGATCAAAGATGTGAGTGACGTCGATCACACCAGGAGGGTACAAGCTTAGCCTATGAGCTTCGGGACAAGATGCGAAACTTGAGTGAGGAAGGGGCTTTTGCCTAGTTCTTCAGGCTGGATCCTCTTTGTGAACACCAACTCAAGTGAAGCTTTCAACTTGTCACTCAAGTTTAGTTTGGCAGTTAGCAGATCTGTTGGGCCATCCCGTGCGCAACAAGCAGCGAGGTTGTCAGGAGCTGAGCTGGTTCGCAAAGCAGCTTCGTTGTAGGAGTGAAATATTAAGGTTGTTGTGAACGTGTAACCAGTGAGCTAGAAAGGAGCGTCTCAGAGTGTTTGGAACCGCTCGGAGCAAGCATCATACCTATTTCGCTCAAACAATCCATAGGAGGAAAGGTGGGAAAACATACCTTGATGCAAAAACCTATTCGAAAAGAACCTATTCACCCTTTTCAATAGGGATGGAAAGAGGCTTGTCTTTAGTTGTTCTTTTCGTGACCACTCTTCAACCTTCCCCAAAAGGAAAGAGGTCCTCTGCTTCATCCTATAGATTGGGGAATTTCAAAACCTTCCTTCCTTTCACATGGAGGAAGAAGGGATCCTCCCTCAACAACTTGACCTGACCTACCAACTGACCTTGAAAAAGAATGAGAATTTCCCTCCGACCGTGGAAAAGCAAATCATGCCTTTGCCGTTCTTTAGTAGTTTCACTACCCATAATGAAATTGAATGCAATCGACAAGCGGTGTGCGCGTCACCCAACCCAACTAGAGCGCTTTCACGGGAATAAAGGAAAGCAAACTGAGCTGCTTGAGTGCGCTAGGCTAGTGCGCTGAGCCTTATCATTCATATGTGCCCGGGGTGGTGCCCAAAGCAAGCGCGGTTAGACTGCTGCAATGTGCAATGTCTTTCGATAACATGAAGGGCTTCCTTCCACTAGGCAAGAGGACCACCCGCTACTGGGACTACTACTTACTGCTCTGCTGGGAGACTCTTTCACTACACGGGAGACTGATCCAAAGGAGAGCAAAGACTCAACGGTTGTCTCACTTCATAAGGGAACTGGGCTATTCATTCCTCAGGTTTGAGAAGAGGAAGCATCCCCATAATCCACATTTCCATCCACGTCCTAATCTGCTGCATACGCATCGGCAGGCGTCGAAACAACATATCCAGTTTCTTCCGAACCAATAGCTCCACTTTATTCCTGACCAACATATCCCGTTTCTCTTGAACCAATAGCTCCAGTTTATCCTCCCGAAACAACAGCTCCGGTGTCTCCCGATCCCTTATATCCCGACCCCTCAGCATCAGAGGACGGCTCAGTATCCCCATATGCATCCAAACCAGAAGCCAAATCCTCTGTCTCAATCAAAGGAGGCATTCAAACCGGCATCAGCCAAACTAACATATAAAGTTTATGCGGAAGCAACATTCCTAGAAGTAGCATTCCCATAAGAGTCGAGGATGAAATCTCGGTTCCTGGGCATTGAGTTACTCCTGGGCATTCAGTTGAAGTGTAGTTGAAGTGTCCTATTAGGTTTTTGTTAAGTATGGAGGTGTACCGCCTTAAGAACGAGCCCATGACAGTCCCCTTTATTATAGTTTTTTTGTTGTCTCATGGCTAGCTGAGTCTGATCTTTTGTTTCGAGTGAGAGTGTCCTACGAACGAGCTAGTTACTGTCTCCTTTCCCAAAGTTTTGAATCTTTCTTCAAGTCCACTGGATGAGTTGGGTAGCTTTGAAGGTGATTGCGACCAGTCCGATTTCTTTTTCTTAAGGGTCTTGTTATTAGTTATGCTAGGCATGGAGTGGAGTACAACTGGCCGTTTAAGGTAGCTGTTTGAGAAATTAAATAACCGCAAGTGCACAGATCGTGTAAATACGGGTCGAACTCAGGGAAGAGAAATCTAGTTGTCAATCCTATTCTTGTACCGATTAGAATACTAGCTATGATATAATGTTTCCTGGAATGGACTCAGGATTTCCGTGGACTTAGACCTCGGAGCCAACACTATATATAAGCGTATATTCTATTCAATCTAAGAATCAAATTCAACTAAGATCTTTTTGATTTAAAATCCTAATTTAGGCAAAGTGTACCAAGGTTCTAATGATCTCTTTTAACTGCTTATCTAATTTAATTAGAAAACCAAAATTCTAACGGCTTAAGTAAATTGAAAAATTGCAAAAGTAATTTGGAATAGTGTAAAAACCTTAACTCAATATAAAAGATTACTTAGGGTTAGAATCCACCATGGGCTTGGATTAGATTGATTAATTAAAATAATTTTTGTAAATTGAATTGTATATTTGATAATTAGTCTATGGAAAATAAGATCAATGGATGTCCTTGCCCATGAGTAATTTATCAAAGACACACTCCAATTTTAAAGGCTATATAAATATTTATAATGTTCATAGCAATCAATCATACGAAAGGGGAAGGCCAATGGCATGAATGATTGGTATGCAACAATTATAAACTATTAATTCCATACCATTAAATTTAATTAAAAATCTTTCTCCTTCCCCATGGTTTTATCTAAACCCTAAGTATATAGGATTTAGTTACTCATGAAGAAAGTCAAAGAAACAAAAATAAAAAGTAGAAAGAAGAGAATTGCCATTAAGAACTTGAGAAGGAAAAAGAAAACAAAAAGAACTCTTCTTTAATTGAAATTGAAAGCAAAAATACATCAAATTGTAATTTAAAATAAAGAGCAAAATAAGAAAAAAGTTATTCTTTTTCTCCTTCAATGGTTGAATCATTGTCTTCCTTCAAGCCTTGATCGGATTCCTCTCATTGATATGAGTCCAACGGATCCGACCATGCGCGAATCGGAGCTAAAACGAAGAAGTTATGATCCGTTGAAGTTTTAGAAAAAATAAAAAAAAAACTGCTGAAGACATGACGAGACGAGACGAGACTAAAAATTCAAGAAGATGGGAGAGAGTTCAAGAGAGATTGATATATAGATTTTGGGTGAGAAAGGTTGCTAAATTAAGGGATTGAAAAAGATGTAAGGTGGAGATTAAAAAGCTAATCTTAGGAAACAAATGAAAGGACAAGATTAAGGCTTGAATGGGCTTTCTATAACGCTTCTAAAAAACAGATGGGTTACTTTCCTTTTTTTTTTCTTTCCAAAGGTTTGTCTAAAACCTTCTAATTATTTTGTCAAGCAACTTTATAAATGGTAGAAAAATAATGAAAAGTTTCCAAGTTGAGGAATATGAGCATGAAAGGACCAAATTGTCCCTATCTTTCGAATGAAATGCAACCATGCCATATACTTTCGCAAATGGCAAATCTACCCTTCCTTTGTAATGCACATAAACAACAAATAATTCCCTTCTCCTCTCTTGATCATTTCAATCTCAACCATTGGAATTAAGATCCTTTCTCTTCTCTTATTTTTTCATCATCCATCCTTGAAATTTCATCTTTCAAAGCAAAATAAGGGGGTGTGGCATTATCAATTTGATCCTACTAAAGTATCATGCCATTTCGGTCAACTAAGGCATCTTGGAACTTTGGATTCTCATGACAATTGATCATTTCTTTACTATTTTCATATGTTAAGCTCAATTTCCTTCATGATTCCAATAAAAATCCTGAAACAACAAAAACAACAAAAATACATTAGTAGCACCGCTTAAAATATAAAATATGCATGCATCCTACCACTACCATTCACACATAAATGTGTTCATCAAAATCCCCCATACTTGAGCTTTGCTTGTCCTCAAGCAAACAAGAAAAAATAACAAAATCGAAACAATAAAAATAAAATCCTTACTCATTTTCGTAGGAATCATGATTGCACTTAGCATGTGCAACATGCCTTTAAACCCCTAGGTTACCCTAGTGGACGAGTTGTGTCTCGTGAGTGTTTGCAGTGAATATACACACAAAATTCTAAAAATTTAACTTTCTAAAAATAAAACTTTCTTTTACAAATCCAAAATACAGAATAAAGCCGAAGATTTCTGATTCTTTTTTCTTTGATAAATTACTCAAAATAGAAGAACAGAAATACCCCCATACTTAAACTTTGCATCCTATTCCAAGTTGGAAAATTAAAAAGATATTTTAATCAATGAATCATCTTTTGAATTTGTCATACTTTGCTCCCTTAAAATTGCCTCTAATGTAATCGTACCATAAAAGAAATTTGATTTCGAAACTTAATAGAAAAATTGCCATCATATATGGTCCACCATCATTTCCACTTTTCCATTACTTTCTAAGAATAGAACTCACTTTTTGTATTCCTCTACTGCTTTTGGCGTGAATGACATGCAGGGCATGCACCAGACACCCAGGCTACTAAGCAGTGTTCGACTAATCTTTGATTTGCATATATCATAGACATTGATGCATATGAGTTCAAGTTTTACCTTTGATTACGTGCAATGCTTTGATTTATTAAGCTTTCTAATTGACCCATGTATGGAGTTTTCAGTCAGTTGCTCTCAAGCCAGTTGGCTTTAAGGAACTAGGCATAAAAACCCTTCAGACTTAATAACTCAAGTAAAAAAGGCTACAAATCAAAACTATAATCAAGAAGCAAACTTTCTAAAAATAATTCTTTCTTTCTTTTGTTTCAACCTTTCTTTCCTTTTTAACCATACCATATAAAAAGCAAGTTTCTATTTTTATTTCTTATTCAAATCCTTTTAAAAGAAAGATTCCAAAAGAAAACAAAACTAAGAAAGAAAAATATTCTTTCTAATTTTTTAAATTCCAAAATTAAAATATCCACTAACTTTCTTTCTTAAAATAGGAAAACAACTTTCCTTTTAAGAATACCAAGTTCTTTCTAATTTGAGAAAAATACCAAAAACAAAAGGAAAAGAAAATTTCTAACTTTAACTATAGAAAAGATTAGAAAAGAAAGTTTTCAAAAGCTACCCCCCCATACTTGAGTTATGCATTGTCCTCAAGGCATTAAAAATAGAAAGAAAAATATGAGGACTAAAAATAGAAAGAGGGTACGTACCGTATTTGTTTAGGCATGATTCGAATAGGAAGGTTCATGGAGATCCATGACCTCTTCCATATCCGGTTTTGACAACTCAATAAATGGCTTTAATCTTTGACCATTAACTTTAAAAATCTCACCATTGCTTGGATTTAGAACCTCGACCGCACAATGGGAGAAAACTTTATTAACCACATATGGTACATCCCAACGAGATCTTAACTTACCTGGAAAGATATGCAATCTTGAATTGTAGAGAAGCACTTTTTCGCCCTCCTGAAACGATTTTCTTAAAATATGTTTGTCATGAAAAGCTTTTGTCTTCTCTTTATAGATCTTTGCATTCTCGTACGCTTCATTGCGCAACTCCTCCAATTCAGAAAGTTGTAATCGCCTTTGAACATCTGCAGAAGACAAATCAAAGTTTAGTTTCTTAATATCCCAGAAAGCTTTATGTTCCAATTCAACCGGGAGGTGACAAGCTTTGCCATACACAAGGCGGTAAGGAGACTGACCAAGATCAATCTTGAATGCCGTCCTATGAGCCCACAAGGCATCCACTAATCTAATGGACCAATCTTTGAGGTTTGGATTCACAGTCTTCTTCAAAATTTGCTTAATTTGCCTATTTGAAACCTCCACTTGGCCACTCGTTTGAGGATGATAGGGGGTGACCAACTTATGAGTAACACCATATTTTTTTATAAGAGCTTCAAATGGTCTATTACAAAAGTGCTTACCCCTATCACTAATGATAGCACGAGGTGTACCAAAGCGCGAAAAGATATTTTCTTTAAGAAACTTGACCACCACCTTGTGGTCATTGGATTTGCAAGCAATGGCTTCAATCCATTTCGACACGTAATCTACACCTAACAAAATATACAAGTTTCCAAAAGAGTTGGGAAATGGTCCCATAAATCAATACCCCACACATCGAAAATTTCTACGATTAAGATCGGGTTGAGGGGCATCATATTTTGCTTTGTAACTCTTCCTAACGACTGATAAGATCTACATGCCTTACAAAATTCAAAAGCATCCCTAAAAATACTTGGCCAATAGAAACCACATTGTAAAACTTTGTGCGCGATTTTCTTTGCACTAAAGTGGCCACCACATGCTTGATCATGGCAAAAAGATAGAATTGATTGCTGCTCATGATCGGGCACACATCGTCGGACAATCTGATCCGAACAAGTTTTGAACAAATAGGGATCATCCCAAAAGAAATACTTTACCTGTGAGTGAAACCGATATTTGTCTTAGTTGGACCAATGATTCGGTGTAGCACCTGTAACCAAGTAATTCACAATATCAGCATACCATGGCTCACTAGAAATAGCATACAATTACTCATCAGGAAAGTTTTCATTAATTGGACCTTCGTCATTCTTTGCATTAGGAAGTCTAGACAAGTGATCGGCAACCAAGTTTTCTGTACCCTTTTTATCTCTAATCTCCAAATCAAACTCTTGAAGAATTAAAACCCACCTAATGAGGCGAGCTTTAGCATCCTTCTTTCCAACAAGATACTTGATTGCCGAATGGTCGGTATAAATTATCACATGCGATCCAATCAAGTAGGACCAAAACTTCTCTAATGCAAACACAACCGCTAGAAATTCTTTCTCGGTAGTGGTGTAGTTGAGTTGTGCATCATTGAGAGTTTTACTTGCATAATAGATTACATGCGGTAATTTATTGAATCTTTGACCCAACACGGCTCGTATTGCAAAGTCAGAAGTATCACACATAATTTCAAACGGTTCGTTCCAATTAGGTGCTCGAATGATGAGACTTGTAGTTAGCTCTTTTTTCAAACACTCAAAAGAATCGAAGCATTCTATGAAAAACTCAAATATTTTATCTTTTGCTAACAAGTTGGTTAGAGGCGTAGCATTTTTAGAAAAATATTTTATAAAACACCGGTAAAAGCCCGCATGGCCCAAAAATGATCGAATATCCTTCACACTTTTGGGCGGTGGAAGATGGACAATGAGTTCCACCTTGGCTTTATCAACCTTAATTCCCTCTTTAGAAATCACATGTCCCAGAACGATGTCCTCTTTTACCATAAAATGACACTTTTCCCAATTGAGGACAATGTTCTTTTCTCTAGTCATTTCTAAGACCAATTTTAAGTGATGTAAACATTCGGCATAGGTGGAGCCATGAATAGAAAAATCATCCATAAAAACCTCTAAGAAGGTCTCCACCATGTCAGAAAAGATACTCATCATGTATCTTTGAAAAGTTGCCGGTGCATTGCATAACCGAAAAGGCATGCGTCTATAAGCAAACGTTCTAAAGGGGCATGTGAATGTCGTTTTCTCTTGATCTTCAGGAGCTATGGGAATTTGGTTGTAACCAGAATATCCATCAAGAAAGCAATAATACTCATGACCCGCTAACCTTTCTAACATTTGATCAATAAAAGGCAATGGAAAGTGATCCTTTCAAGTAGCGGCATTAAGCTTTCGGTAGTCAATACAAACCCACCACCCTGATTGAATACGGGTAGGAATAAGTTCATTGGTGGCAGATTGTATAACGGTAACTCCCGACTTCTTAGGCACTACTTGGACGGGACTCACCCATTGGCTATCTGAGATGGGATATATGATCCCGTTATCTAACCATTTTAAAATCTCTTTTTGGATGTCTTCCTTCATCACAGGATTAGCCCTTCTTTGATGTTCCCTTGAAGGTTTGGCACCCTCAACGAGATGGATGTGATGTTGCACAATCGAAGGGCTAATTCCTTTGATGTCGGCCATTGTCCAACCTATGGCTTCCTTGTTATCTTTTAGCAATTTAATGAGTTCCTCCTCTTGAGGGGAGGTTAAGTCCGCAGGAATTATTACAGGTAAAGTACAATTATCACCTAAAAATACATAACGTAAATGAGAAGGCAAGGGCTTCAACTCCAACTGTGGTGCTTCTTCGATTGATGTCTTTGGAAGAGATGTTGCGAGTGGTCCAATAGGATCCATGTTTTGGATGGCAAAAGCTTTGGAAAAGAAATCATCTCCATTATTTCCTAGTTCCTCCAAGCATTCTTGGAATCCTGCATCAAAATCAATTTCAAAATTAGAAACAATATCGTCAGGAAAGGAATGCAACATATTGATTTCTTCATGAAAATTTGGTAGCTTACCCAAGCTAAAGATATTAAAATCAACCGATGTGTTTCCAAAAGACAATTTCATTAATCAATTTCTACAATTAATTAGAGCGTTGCTAGTGGCAAGGAACGGCCTACCAAGGATGATAGGAATTTGATCCTTGATATTAGCAACAGGCTCGGTATCTAACACAACAAAATCTACGGGAAATAAAAAATCACCTACTTTAACTAACACATCCTCAACCATTCCTTTGGGTGTTTTAATTGATCTATCCGCCAATTGAAGAGTGATGGTGGTTTGTTTGAGGTCTCCTAATCCTAGTTGCTTAAATACAGAAAAAGGCAAGAGATTTACACTTGCACCCAAATCCAAAAGAGCATGTTCAATATTTGTGTTACCAATAGTGCAAGAAATAGTAGGACATCCTGGGTCCTTATACTTAGCCACCATTTGTTGAGACAAGATGGAACTTATATTTGCGGCCAAGAAAGCTTTCTTGGGCACATTAGTTGTGCGCTTTTGTGTGCACAAATCTTTCAACACTTTGGCATAAGTAGGAACCTGAGAAATCGCATCTAATAAATGAATATTCACATGCACTTGCTTAAAAACATTTAAAATTTTATCAATTTCATCTACCTTTTTATTATTAGCAAGTCTCTTTGGAAAAGGAGCTTTAGGAATGAAATCTCGTGCAGGAGGAGAAGTTACCTCTTCTGTACTTACCTGTTTAGGCTCCTCTTCTAAGCCTGTGGAGGGAGGTTCTTCACTTACCTCTTTTGGAAGATCTTGCGCAATTTTAGAAGGTTTGGTGCTGATCTCCTCTTTGTGATATTCTTTTCCACTTCTCAAAGCTAAACCGCATTACATTGATTCGCAGGGTCCTGCTGCGGCAAACTAGATTGCATGGCATTCAACTGATTCACTTGTGGTTGTTGATTCCCAATTATGACCACATTCCTTGGGTTAGGAATGGGTTGACTCGGCATCTTTCCTTTTTCCCTTTCACTTAGGGCCGTAGCGAGTTGGGAGATTTGCTTCTCCAAGTTGTGTTGGCTAGTCATGAA
The DNA here is from genome assembly GCF_043159265.1 of Tasmannia lanceolata. Lineage (NCBI taxonomy): Eukaryota > Viridiplantae > Streptophyta > Magnoliopsida > Canellales > Winteraceae > Tasmannia > Tasmannia lanceolata. Next base: position 24,375,598 of record NW_027518684.1, on the reverse strand, counting down.
GGTACTAGTGAGGAGTTCTATGCTCTTCTCTAAAGATGCAATTCGTGCCGACTCCCCTTGTTTTTGAAAACCCGGAGGGGGCTGATTTGGAACATTATTTAAAATGGGGTTTTGAAAAGTAGGAGGAGAAGGTGATGGCCGAACAAAAGTGGGAGGGAAGGTCGGCCTAGGTTGGCCGAATTGGCCTTGGCCTTGGAATTTAGATGGCCCACCTTGACTCCAAGAAAAGTTAGGATGATTTCTCCATCCCGGATTATAAGTGCTAGAATAAGGATTATTAGCATAAAGAGCACTCACATTCTCATTAGAATTACCAAATTTAGCAAGAGTTGGACACTCTTCCATGACATGGTCCATGGCTTGACACCAATTACACATGGAAACATTATGTGCAATTTGATTGACTTGTGAGGGTCCTTTGACAACTATTGCTTCTAGCCTTTTGATTAGGCTATCAAGATGGGTCTCTTTTGCCACGGCACCCTCTATTAGAAATCCCTTACTTGAAGTGGCTCTCTTACCGTCTTGAGTGGATTCCCACTCTCTTGTTTTTTCCGTCAAATCAAGTAAGAAGTTCCATGCCGCGGCCTCATCCGTGAAAGATGTAAAACCATTAGGACACATGGATTCAAGAAGTTGCTTTGTTTGGTAATCTATGCCTTCATAAACAATTTGGCATAAGTGCCACAAATCAATTCCATGGTGAGGACACTCTTGGAGTAGGTCTTTGAACCTTTCCATAAACTTAGAAAATGACTTTAATGGCTTTTGTTTGAATTGTAAAATATCGTTCCTAAGCTTATTAGTTTTATGTAATGGAAAAAACTTTTTTAGGAAAGCGACGACGAACTCCTCCCAAGTGGTAATGGAGTTCGTTGGTAAGCCATAGAGCCACTTTTTGGCTCCATCCTTGAGTGAAAACGTAATAAACCACAACTTTACCGCAGCATCGGTAAGTTGTTGCAACTTAATCAAAGCACATACATCTTCAAACTCACGCAAAAATAAATAAGCATCCTCCGAAGGGAGGCCATGAAAATGAGGAAGCAAAGAGATAAATTGCGATTTTAGCTCAAAATTATTGCCCTGTGCAATCGGCAATCTAATGCAAGAAGGTTGCGCGGTTCGGGCCGGATAGAAGCGATCGCGCAAACTCTTGGGCGGCTCTTGTTCTTCCGCCATGACTACTTGATTTGGATTTGGTTCGATGTCTTCCGTCATCTCTAACCGGTTTGCTCTTTCTAGTCGATTGGCCGAGTTCCGCACCCAACCTACGGTCATAAACACAAGAAAACCAAATAAGAAAGATGGATAGGCAAGAAAACAAAAATATAACTAATCTAAAAAATAACTACTAATCTAACACTTCGAATAATTAAGATTCTAATGCAACTGTCTTCCCCGGCAACGGTGCCAAAAACTTGTTTGAGAAATTAAATAACCGCAAGTGCATGGATCGTGTAAATACGGGTGGAACTCAGGGAAGAGAAATCTAGTTGTCAATCCTATTCTTGTACTGATTAGAATACTAGCTATGATATAATGTTTCCTGGAATGGACTCAGGATTTTCGTGGACTTAGACCTCTGAGCCAACACTATATATAAGCGTATATTCTATTCAATCTAAGAATCAAATTCAACTAAGATCTTTTCGATTTAAAATCTTAATTTAGGCAAAGTGTACCAAGGTTCTAATGATCTCTTTTAACTACTTATCTAATTTAATTAGAAAACCAAAATTCTAACGACTTAAGTAAATTGAAAAATTGCAAAAGTAATTTAGAATAGTGTAAAAACCTTAATTCAATATAAAAGATTACTTAGGATTAGAATCCACCATGGGCTTGGATTAGATTGATTAATTAAAATAATTTTTGTATATTGAATTGTATATTTGATAATTAGTCTATGGGAAATAAGATCAATGGATGTCCTTGCCCATGAGTAATTTATCAAAGACACACTCCAATTTTAAAAGCTATATAAATATTTATAATGTTCATAGCAATCAATCATACGAAAGGGGAAAGCCAATGGCATGAATGATTGGTATGCAACAATTATAAACCATTAATTTCATACCATTAAATTTAATTAAAAATCTTTCTCCTTCCCCATGGTTTCATCTAAACCCTAAGTATATAGGATTTAGTTACTCATGAAGAAAGTCAAAAAAACAAAAATAAAAAGTAGAAAGAAGAGAATTGCCATTAAGAACTTGAGAAGGAAAAAGAAAACAAAAAGAACTCTTCTTTAATTGAAATTGAAAGCAAAAGTACATCAAACTGTAATTTAAAATAAAGAGCAAAATAAGAAAAAAATATTCTTTTTCTCCTTCAATGGTTGAATCATTGTCTTCCTTCAAGCCTTGATCGGATTCCTCTCATCGATATGAGTCCAACGGATCCGACCACGCGCGAATCGGAGCTAAAACGAAGAAGTTATGGTCCGTTGAAGTTTTAGAAAAAAATAAAAAAAACTGCTGAAGACGCGACGAGACAAGACGAGACTAAAAATTCAAGAAGATGGGAGAGAGTTCAAGAGAGATTGATATATAGATTTTGGGTGAGAAAGGTTGCTAAATTAAGGGATTGAAAAAGATGTAAGGTGGAGATTAAAAAGCTAATCTTAGGAAACAAATGAAAGGACAAGATTAAGGCTTGAATGGGCTTTCTATAACGCTTCTAAAAAACACATGGGTTACTTTCCTTTTTTTTTTCTTTCCAAAGGTTTGTCTAAAACCTTCTAATTATTTTGTCAAGCAACTTTATAAATGGTAGAAAAATAATGGAAAGTTTCCAAGTGGAGGAATATGTGCATGAAAGGACCAAATTGTCCCTATCTTTCGAATGAATTGCAACCATGCCATATACTTTTGCAAATGGCAAATCTACCCTTCCTTTATAATGCACATAAACAACAAATAATTCCCTTCTCCTCTCTTGATCATTTCAACCTCAACCATTGGAATTAAGATCCTTTCTCTTCTCTTGTTTTTTCATCATCCATCCTTGAAATTTCATCTTTCAAAGAAAAATAAGGGGGTGTGGCATTATCAATTTGATCCTACTAAAGCATCATGCCATTTCAGCCAACTAAGGCATCTTGGAACTTTGGATTCTCATGGCAATTGGTCATTTCTTCATTATTTTTATATGTTAAGCTCAATTTCCTTCATGATTCCAATAAAAATCCTGAAACAACAAAAACAACAAAAATACCTTAGTAGCACCGCTTAAAACATAAAATATGCATGTATCCTACCACTACCATTCACACATAAATGTGTTCATCAGTAGCGAAGCGTACATTCGTATATGGAAGGAAGACTTTTGACTGGTTTACCTCCTGGGGAAAAGCCCATAAGGTAGAACGAACGAGACGAACCTTTTGAGAATGAGTTTAGCAACCGATATGGGAAGATGTTGAGTCACTGGAAGCGAAGGGAGAAAGATTTTCAACCTACCTAGAGTCTAGGGAAATAGGGTATAATAGTGAATGTATGGATCAGCTTCAAACCTTTGTGGCACCGCCCCCATCCTAACCGAAAGACCGAGTTCTTTCCCTGTCCGCTTCTTTTGACCCCACCGACCTGTGCTATTCAACCCCAGCTTCAAAACGACTGCTAAAGCTAGCTTTAGCATCCAACAAATGGAGTTTAGTCAAGAAGCACTTGGGGAAGTCAAGCCGTTGCGCGCTAGAGCTTTCTTGTTTATTTCTTTTTAAGCATGCTCGAAAGCCTACGTGCTTATGCGCGCCCCTAAACTCTAGATGTTTGATTCGCTCTGGGTTTTTTAAGTTCAGAATTAATACTCTATCAAATAATGAGAATGAAAATAAGGGAAATAAGGAATGTGAATGAACCATATAGTAGGGGTAAGTTGTTCAAGCCGGTCTAAGCCAATTGTTGAGTGCATGAGTTCAGGCGTAGAATCGATCTCATCGGTAATATGTCATCTATTTGTTTTGTCATCGGTCGAGCTATCGTACTGTATCGTTCTCTCCTGTCTTGCTTGTATCAATAGGTCTTCGCCTATTAGTTTAAGGGCTGCTATGTCTGATGGAATCTTGAATCAATCCGTTCTTGCTTGCCCTTCCATCGGTCTGACCGCTTATCTCGAATCTCTCAACTGGAATCCGTCAACAAAGACTTTTCTTTTTGTCTACGATTCCCGTCTGTGAATTCAATATGCTATGCCCGTCCTGTCTGCTAACGCTTATCGGTCTCAACTCTAGCAATAGGTCTTCTGTCGTTAGCTCTCCATGAGGCTTCATGTCCATTTTTTGAGCCGAAATCGTGAGTGAAATCTATCAAATAGGCTGATTTATACTATAGCTCTCAAAACTATCCAAAATTGCTTTCTTTTCATGCCCCGGAGGTCGTCGCTCATCCCTTAGCGAAGTTTTCTCTCATAGTTCTCTTCCTGTCCTGATGAATATCTTTCCCTGGAATTGTCAATATGTCTTCCTTCCCGGTCGCATCTGTCAATCGATCGGTCCTTAGAAAGCTGTCCTTTAAGGTGAATCTCTTTCTTTGAGCTCCTGCCTTTGAGCTCGGACTTCAGTGAAGGACTTTGATACAGCTTGCTTGTTCGGTGGCTTAGCTCTTCTTTCTTGTAACTGTCGGCAGTATCAGTATCTATTGTAATCTCTCCTTCCCGGTCTTCTGTCGCAATCAGCTGGCTTTCCCTTCGATATCTCTATCCCATTCATTAGTCATCGCTCTCGGTCGGTCAACTGTCAAAGCTTCCCTTGCCCCTTCTACTATAAAGGAATCGCTTTTGTTGTCTTTCTCACTGCTAATCGGTCTGATCTCCTTTCTGTCTACGAATATCGGTATTGGTATCGGTTCCCATCTTTTATCTATTTTATTTATCGATTCCATTACTTGTTATCTGGAAACTTGAAAGTATCCCTATTAGTGAATCTCTTGCCATTAAAGTCTAATGCCATTCTGCTCCTTCTGACTTATTGCCTGCTTCATTCTAAAGATTATCTTTGCAACGGGGTGTCTTTGATTTCTGGTTTAGTTTCCATTCTAACCCAGATCAAGAGAAAAAAAAAACTGTTGATCCTACATCTCCTGCGTCTCTATGGGGGCCCCTTTCTACAAGTTTGCTGCTAGGAGTCCCTCTAGTCGAATCAATAATCAATAGAAGTCCCTATAGAAGTTTACTGACCTGGCTCTTCAATCGACGATCTACTGCTCCTTCTTAGTAGCAGATGCCCATGCTTTGATTCGAAAGCCCTACCCAGTGATGAATCCCCAGGAAGATCGGAGTCTTTAATTTCTTCTCCCTTCAGTCCAGTTTGAACCCGTCCCAACAACGAACACCTTCCTACTGCAAGGTGAGGCTCTGCCCTTCCCCTAGAATCCACTCCGGGTCGGAGGAGCAGCTAGTCCAACTTCTTGAGCGAGATATTGAACAACGAACATTTGATTGAATTCCTTGCCTCACCCTGAGATGAGAGGGAAGGTCGATTTGACTCGAATCCTGGACCTGATCTTTAATCCGACACCGGAAAATGATGCGATGGGAGAAGTGTGGATTTTGTCAATTTTGAATCAATGCTGGCCCAGTCGAGGCTCGTCCATGCCCAATCCCAATGGACAAACCTTCGATTTGCCCCTAGCTCTATAATCCACCCCAGCCCTTGAAAGCCCTACCGGGGGCCTAGCCCTCTTTCTCAACTCAAGTCTTAAGTTCAGTTCAGCGGCTTTCATCATTGACGAACACCTGCACTAATAAGACAAAGAAATGGGGAGTCTATGCCTTGAATGAATCAGTAACAACGGATTAGTGGAATGAGGGATCAAGAGACGGATAGGGGGGGAATGGCCTATCAATCATTGGTGGACCTTCCCTTGAACCAGTCACAGAGCTCTCAACTGAGTTGTTTAGGTTCTAGAATTCCATCTCTAGTTGGGGGTTTCGGTTCGAAGGTTATAAAATGTGGTGCGGGTTCATCTCTCTCGACCAGTTCAGGTTCAAAGGAGGGTGATCGAGGAGACCCAGACTTTAGATCTCTTCTCTATGGCGGGAGGTTTCTTTCGTATCAAGAGTGTGTTGGGGAGGCCAGGAAAAACGGATTGGATCGAGAGGCGATGCTTATGCCTCTTCTTTATCGATAGGATTTCCATCATTTGCAGTCTCCGGCGAAAGAGACTAAGGGCGAGGCACCGAACATGTTCTATCCTCAACCTCCATCCGTCATTAGTAATCTCAATTCGCTTTTCCTATTCACTAGTAAGGGAAAACGCTAGCGCGCTAGCTAGCTACAACTAGTTATAGCCCCTATTGAATTTATGGGATATTTGAAGAAGCCTGCTGAAAAACAGAAGCGCGCCAGCGCGCAACGACTGATGAAAAGCCAGCAACTTGTTAGGAGTTGGTTTTGGCTTGCCCCTTTCTTTTTATTAGTAAGATAGCTTTGGAACCCTATACAAGGGGCTGCTTGCTGCTCGACCCTATCTCTAAAGGGGCTTACGCACTCCACTCGTGACCACTGAACGACGAAGCCAGGAGCGGAAGGAGGGACTTGAACCCTCGACCTCAGCCTTGGCGAGGCTATGCTCTACCATTAAGCTATTTCCGCCAGCGGGGCAACGTCAAGTAGCGAAGCACTACTGAGCAATTCACATATCACTTCAGACAGACTAATTCTGTTTTTCCGCCAGACCAAACTCTTGACCTCCGATCGAGCTACGAGCACGAGTTGGTGCTAGGGGGGCGGCTGGACTGGGAAGGGCGGACCTTTCTTTTTGCTTCGCGCCAGATGAGATGATGATGAGTAGGTTAGGGGAGGTGTGTGTGTGTGTGTGCTCTTTCTCACTATCACTAAAGGGGCGGGCTGGCTGGTGTGGACCCCGATCCGAGAGCGAGCCGGCGGTGGGACGTGCCCCACGGGCTAACTCTCTATGGATCATCCACGTGAATGGAGAGCTCTACCAAGGAACTCTCGAAAGAAGTGCCTCTCACAGCATGAGTGGCGATATAAAAGGTGAGATACCTCTCGATTCGGGGACCAGCCCAGATTCGAGGCGTACCTTAAACAAAGAAGAGTCGCCATCCAAGGAAGTGGGCCAAGGATCCCATACTATGCTCTGTTGCAACGGATAACCAGAGATTATAAAAAGAGGGTTCGTGCCTGGTTACGAATTCGGAAGGTCTAAAGAGCACCTCATCCGCCCAAGTGCAAACACCTGGTCTCTTATGCCATTTATTATTGATTTTGAAGAGTTTTGGGCAAAAGTCATATGAAATGAGAATCAATATCTCCGAGAAGACGTCTATCTAATCATGCATGTCTCGGAGATGAATAATAATCACACATAAAAGAAATGAAATAAGTGTCACCTAGGAGTAGCTAGATTCTGAGTGACAAGCCTAAAGAGCTAGGTTATGAGTGCCATGCCTAATTGGTGTCTGAGTTCTGATGTGCAAACGCATGCATGCTGCAGCTAAAGGTATAGGATCTGTACATGAAAGTAAGAAAACACAGCAAAACACACAACACAATTCAATTCTATAAATGACTGGACAAAATGAGTCATAACTCTAATGCGACCTGACTCGGACCAAGATGGCCGTCCATCCCAGCTGCTCTACGTATCCCGGCCTCGGGAAGAATCGGAGTCAACGTAGTTCGATGACCTATTCTAAACTACGATGCCTAACCATCTAGAACCGCTATCCTAGACTCGATCCACTAGACTCGACTGATTTTTAAAGTTTTTTTGTATAATTGCTTAGATTCAAGTGAATTGTAATTTTTAGGACTCTCTATATGTCCTAACTAATGCAAGTTGGTTAGCCTTAAACTAATGCAGGTGGGCCATACATCCTATGTGTAACTAGGTTGTGCAACCTAAGAAAAATCATGGGCTGACTATATGCTTCCTAGTCTAGCCATCGATTCGACTAAATGTCTAACCGATCGACTCGAGGCCTCCTAACTCTAGGGACACTCACACGACAGGACACTCCACATCAATACAAATCAGGACCGACTCCTAACTCTAAAACACTCTAAATATCTAGGACAGACTCCTAACTCTAGGGGAAGATCTTTTTGAAACGGTTTTGAAGTTTTTATTTATTTTTGGGAATGTTTGAAATATCTATGTTTAAAAGTTTGGCTGGACCTGGGATGTGGATCCCAAGCTGCACTACGTACCCTGTTGAAAGGGATCAAGCCAACGTAGTTCGGAATTGATTTTCCTAACTACTCTGAAAGATTCAAGATTTTTAAGGTTTTTGGTTTTTGGAATGTTTTTGACACAAGAGGATAAAATCCTATCATCATAAGGGCAGGACAGACTCCTGATATCCCGCAAAGGTTGGACAGCATCCTATGCTTTGCGGGGAAATGAACAGAATAACAACTCTGCAAGGGTTGGACAGCATCCTATACCTTGCAGGAGCAGATAAAATCACATGATTTTGATGAGAGGTTGGAAAGAATCCTAACCCCTATGATGATAAGACTGACTCTTGAAAGAAGGACTGACTCTCTAGCTAAGGACAGATTCCTATGCTAATGATTCTAAGAGAGGTGCTATTGAGACATGGCCTGTCTCCTAAAAGAAAAACTGACAGCTGATGATTATGAGACATGACCTGTCTCATAAACTCTGAGAGGACAACCATGGGTGTCATCGAGACCAAGTAAGTCTCTTAAACACAGAGATGGGCTCCAAGTAACCTTATCATTGCTCTTGCAATGATAAAAAGATTAGGACAACTACCAGACCAAGTTGGTCTTCAACTAAGAAAGGAGTTTCTAATGATGAGGCTAAGCAAGCCTCCTACGTGTGACTCACTAATGAGACAAAGCCTGTCTCCTAAAGAGTATGACTCTTTGCTGAGACAGAGCTTGTCTCCCTAAAGGATGGGCTCAAGATGTCTCTTTCATTGCCCTTGCAATGAATGAGGACCTAAGATTTAAGGAATGTACATCTAAAAGACTAGGCAAGTCTTTTTAAACAAAAGATGGGAGTGCTACTTAGACTGAGCAAGTCCCCTAATGATGTGTTTTGGCTATCGCCTTCATCGTCCTCGCAATGAATAGGGAAAGATCTAATGATTTGAGGATATCTAAAAAAACAAAAGGAAAAGGGATACTACACGGACCAAGTAGGTCTCCCTAAAAGATGGGCTTGGGATAACTCCTTCATTGCCCTTAAGATGAAAGAGACAATACAAATCTGCCCAAATATTAAGTCTAGTGGAATCAATGCTAGAAGCTAACAAGTAACACCTGCATTACAATATTCAGACAATGACAATATCAATCATGAACACGGTTTTCTCCTCTTGGATATCGGATTTGAACTAAGAAAAATGCAAAGATAAGATGAATTTGCGCAAACACTAAAGCATGAGTATACGGGCAGCCTTTTCCTAAGAAAAATGAAACAGAACCTTTTAGCTAGGCTTGCAATCATCATGATATGATTGAACTAATATCATTATGCAATTGGTCAATTTAAAATTTTGTAAATTTCCAAACATGGTTTTGCCTATGTGATCTTCCAAAAGCCATGAAAATAACAATGGTAAGGTGTTTCCATTACCCATGGGCATGATTTTAGAAGCTAGAAAATAATGAGATGGCCCTTCACGCTTTATTACACACTTATAGCAAAGAAATTTTTCACAGGAGGGACAACCCTTGACAGTAGATGAAAAAAAAATCATTGAAATTTAATAAAATGAATATTGATTCCCTGTACTTATCTTAAAGAAGTAATATCACCATAGCCAAGTTCCCTAATCACATATACTCATTTTTGCCCCAACAATCACAACTATCAATTACCACCACAACAATTACCTAAAGAGAATCAAGAGAACAATGCCAAATACACAGGTTGAAGAAAATTGGGCATGATAAAATGAAACCAAAAGGATGGAGTTGGTATCAATGTATGAGCTCAAAGAAGAATATTAAGTCAAAGGTCCACGTCTCATACAGTGCTATTGAGAACCAAAATTATTTAGAAACATGTTTGTAATATAAGTCCAAGAAGTAAAATCTTTTCTTTTTTTTACTTAAAGAGACCCAAAATCAATCACAAGAATATGAGGCTAAGGCCAAAATCAAGGTAATTCGTTTCTTTTTTTATTAAAATCTTTAAAGCACAATTCCTCCATGACAATCGCGGACTTCTCTTGATTTCATTCTTAACAAAGAAAATTATGAAAACAACACTACAGAAAAGAATCAGTATATGAGGAAACTTCAAATCACAAATCACGGATAGAAAAAAAAATCATATTGCAAAGAGATAGAGAATGTAGTGCGACCGCTCAAAAAGTCTAAATGATACTGATGCACGCACTTCACCATTCTGATATTTGCATTGCAAATGCCAAGGAATGACAAATCTAACACTATCATAATAAACAGAGCTTCCATTTAATCATGAATTGAAAAGAGAAAGAGAAGATTACCTTTGTTTAGAATGATCTTTGTCTCTTTTCTTTTTCTTTCAACTTTCTAACATTTTCCCTTTGCGTGTTTCTTGTTGTCGGAATTGAAGCCAACGGCCAAAGGAATCGCCGGAGTTGATGATCGCCAATGATATGCCATCAGAGATAGAGCTGCGAGCAGTGATAGTGAAGAACTTTCTACTCTTCGTAACTTTTCTCTTTTCAATTCAAGCTCGAGATCCTAAATGCCTAAATTGCAGAGGTGATGAAATTCAATGAGATGATCAGATCTAAGCTTTTTTTTTCTTTTCTTTTTTAAACAATAGCAGGTGATGATCGAAATGGAGATGATTCCCAGATTTGTTAAGATCCTCCGAAGTTGCAAAAATCGTCGGATTCCGACGAAAATCGTTGGATCTAATGTAGATGAGTCTGGTAAAGGTGAAAATGGAGTTAGGATAGATCTAATGAAGGTAGAGCAGAGATGTGGTGGTGATGGACAGATGGATCCGGCCGGAGGTAGGAGATGATTGGAGAAGAAGGTAGGGAAGTTAGGGTTTGTAATGACTGAAGGTAGAACAAGAAAATTTCAGATCTGAGAAATGGGAAACGATGATGAAAGCTTCAAAGAGGGTTTCAGTGATGATATTAGTGAAGATCTAGATGAGAGAGATGATTGATGAAGCTTGGAAGTTGTTTGCCGATGGTGAAATGGCCGGAATTCGGCCGGAGTCTTGATTGAGAAGATAAACTTTGAGGAGAAACCCTAATCGCCTCTCTTTTTGTCTTTCTATCTTGCTCTCTCTGAATCGGAAATGAATGAAAAAAATCCCTGGTGTTTGTAACCGACTTATCTATTTATAGGAAAAAAGACCAATTATTTGACCCCCCTTAATTGATATGTACAATCCCCTCTAGTACATTGCATGCTTTCTTTTATTGATGGGGGCTGGCTGAGGTTAAAAAAAATAAGAACTGATTTATTCACCTCCCTTCCTTCCCTGGGCAGCCCTTCTTTGATCATTTTATGACCACTCATGTATACTACAAGGGTTAAATTCATCATTTCCCTAGCTTTGGCCCACTGACCCACCTCAAATAATTGTCCTTATCTTTGATTGATCTAGTCGCCCATCTTGGTAATTTCAGCCCCTTTTTTATTATCTGCACATAAAATTTTGGTAAAGGCACCCTCTTGCTTTAATAAACCGCCCTCTATTGAAAATGATATGTTTAGGCCCTTTTTCTTCTCTTGAACAGCTTCTTACACAAAAAATCAATCCCCCTCCAGCCGTAATCCGATTGCTTTTATAGATGGGGCTGATATTATCACTCTCTGACTTTGATAATTACACTCCATAACTTGTCTTTCTCTTCTTCAATTGGCTGTTTGAAATGATATGGGCACAACCTTGTGTTGATTATGACACCCACCTTGCTGTCATTTTTCCATTTCTTTCCTCTATCTTGCAAATGATAAGTACACCACATTTTCTAATTCACCTCCCTCCTACTTCTTTTGATTAAGAAATGATATATTCAGCCCCCCCCTCTTGATGTATTTATTCGAACCCCCTTTCTTTTCCTGGGCAGCCCTTCTTTGATCCCTAATCAGCCCCTTTGCACCCCTTTTTCAACGAAAATGGGATTGACCCCATATGCCTCAATCGGCTCTAATTTTATAAAGGAAAGGTGTGCTGAAATCAGCACCCCCTTTCTTTAGCAATTACACCACTCACTTGTCTTTTCTTCCTTGATTGGCTGACCTAAGGGTTGATATGTGCACTCCCTTGGCTCAATAATGCACCCTTCTACAAGCTTGATACCAGCACAAACTTGACTTAACATTTTTCATCGGATTTTTCTAAAGTTTTACAGACACCTATTTGGGACGCTAACCTACTCTAGGATAAAATTTAAGACTCTACCTCACTCATTTGAAAGGGGTTTTATTCAAAATGACAGGTTTAGGGTTCGGTCAAAATGGGGTGTCTACAGCTGGGCTGCCTTTTCAATCAATCTCCGGCCGCAAAGACAGATGTCGCTATTGGTGCGAGTTGTAAGGAGTCTTGGTCTCGAGTCGAGCTGGGGCGTCATTTCATTCTCGTAACGGGAGTGAGTGCACCGCAAGACCAGACAAGTTGCTCCCTCGCCTCACAGCGGCGGCATCTGTCTTTTAAGTAAAGTCATTTCCTAAGATGGCTCCTCTTATTCTACGATAATCCAAGCAGCAGTTCCATGAGTCTGTTCGGAACCGGTCGATTCCTGAGCCATTCGTTCTCCCGTCAACCTCTCGGTTGGCGTTTGCCAGCCACTAGAGCATGTAAGAGAACCTAAAGTGAATGAACTTAAAGAACAGAATTTGCCCCTGACTTTATAGAGATTGTACACCTTTGTGTAAGGCTATGTATATGGATGTGCATAAAGAAGGGACATCTCTCGACGGGGAAGAGGCTGCAGCGGCACGTCACGAACTAGCTACCAACTGAGCTCCCCAAGATGTAGTAGTCAATCAAGATGGGTGCCAGACATTCAAAGAAGGCCCGGCTCCTTCTTCTTCTCGGCAGCAAACGGGCGGGCTCTGCTCTGAACTTACTCGGATAGGGGCCCTCCATTAGTCAGGCTGGGCCGGAGCAACGCGTCTGGTCTTGTCGGTCATTTCAGATAGGATGAAAAAATCCATCCGAAGGGCGAGCAACGAGTTCAGTCGTTAAGCGTCACGAGTCTACAAGCCCTTACTAATAAGGGCACTCTCAGTATAACCAAAAAGCCAAAAATAGAAAGAAGAAGTAAAAAAAATGCCCATCTTTGTCGTGCCTCGAATGTATCTCAGGATTCTCTTTGCTGCTAAAAAATGCGTTCTCGTTGGCTCCTGCATCAATCATGAAATCATATTCAAAGCAAACAACAGGTCTAGTAGTGGTAAGATAAAGAAGGCTACCCGCTAAACCTCTGTAAATAGAAGGATCCACTTTTTCAGCATTGTCATGCTTTGAAATCTTATCACTCGGATTCATAGGAGTTGCTACCTGCTTGCAATTTTGCATCTTAAATCTCTTCAATAGATCTTCTGCACATTTTTCTTGATTGATCCAAATTCCATCTTCACTTTGTCTAACTTCAATACCAAGGAAAAATGGAATGAGTCCTAAGTTTGTCATTTGAAAATCAAGCATCCAAGCATCTTCACTTTGTCTAACTTCCAGTATAGATCAGATCATCAACATATAAAAACAGAATTATTTAACCATTTTTACCTTCCTTCTTAACATACAAAGTTAGTTCACTACAGCTTATCTCCCATTTTTGGTTACGGAAGTAGGAGTCAATCTTACTGTACCATGCTCGTGACGCTTGTTTTAATCCATATAGAGCTTTCCTTAGCCTATACACTTTGTTCTCTTTTCCTTTGACTAGAAATAGAAATCCCTGTGGTTGCTCAACATAAACTTCTTCTTCTAGTTCACCATTTAAAGAAAAAGGCAGATTTCACATCTAATTGAAAAACTGGCCATTTATGTTGAGCTGCGATAGCTAAAACAGTTCTTATAGTATTTTGTCTAGCAAGCGGAGCAAAAGTTTCTTGAAAATCTATACCTGGTTGCTGTGAGAAACCTTTAGCCGCCTTACGCTTTTGCACAGATCCATCCACATTCCGCTTTGTTTTGAAGATCCACTTCAGCCCAACTATCTCCTTTTCTGCCGGAGGATCAACCAACTCCCATGTGCGATGTTTTTCATTTAGGCAATTTATGCATTCATTGCATTTCTCCATTCTTCCTCTTCCACTGCTTCTTCAAATGACTTTGGATCTATAGCAGCAAGAGAAAGTGACAATTAGCATCAATTTCTCTTAGGGACCTTACCTTTCCTTTCTTAGAGACGGGGACTTGGAGATGACGGAGAACTTGTGCATGATAAAGATGGGCTTGAGCTTGAAGAAGAGGGACTTGAAATTTCTATTTTCGAATTCCGCTGCTTTTTCTTCCTCAATGTTAATTGGAACCTGTTGATCAATTTCAGTCCAAGTCCAAGCATCTTGTTCATTGAAAATCACATCTCAGATTTTTTTTAGGATCTCACTCCCTTTGTTTCATTACTGTACCCAATAAAGATACATTTCTCGCTCTTATCATCAAACTTTTTTTTTTTTTTAAGGAATATGAACATAAGCAATTGACCCAAAGATTCTAAAATGCCCTATTGAATTACCAGAGCCTCTGGTTTTCTTCCACTCCAAGCTTCATAAGGAGTCCTTTTCTTCACCGCTTTCGTTGGACTTCTATTGAGAAGGTAAACAACTGTAGTGACTGCTTCTTTCTAGAACATGTTTGGAAGCCCTTTTCCTTTTAACATACTTTTTGCGGTCCTATTCTTGCGCTCTGCTACACCATTTTGTTGAGGGGTGTAGCTAGCTGTTAATTGACGCTTCATTCCATTTATATAACCAAAATGAAAAAATGAATTCGATGTGAACTCACCACCCACCACCTCTGGTTGTTCAGTTCGAAGGACCTTCAAATTATGACCACTCTGTTTTTCTACATAAGCTTTGAATTGAAGAAAAACAGGAAATGCATCTGAATTGTTTTTAAGAAAATTTACCCCCGTCAGAAAGAATCAACAAAGATGAGAACTACTTTTCTTGAGAGACAACGTTTGCATTGGACCACATATGTCGGCATGCACTAGCTCGAGTGGTTGACTTGCTCTCCATGATCTAGCCTTCAAAGAATTCTGATGATGGTTGCCACTTTCACAAATTCGATTGTCATAATCATATAAAGGCAAACCAGAAACCAAAGTCAAAATCTCAATCCCGGGGTTGATCCGAGCGGGATTACTAGTCCCTCCCTACTTAAGTAAAGCCCCTTGCACAACTTACTTTAAAGCTTTTTATATCGATTTGACTGTAGGCATGAGTGCTCAGGTACACCGTCAGTCTGATTTCCTAGCACTCTTTTTAAGGCAGGACAACCGAACTGAAAAAAGAATAAATACAGTCCCGAAGAGCAGAACGGCCGTCCAACTCCCCCAAATACAAGGGAGCGGGCACTGCTCTTAGCCTGTCGTAACAACAAAACAAAACTCCATACCTGAAGATCATTACCTTCTTCCTAGAACGGAGTATAGACATTGGTACAACAGGAGTCTCGAGAGACCTCGAGCGACACATCGTCATTTACGCTAACCTCAGCGTACCATCGGAGAGACTTTAGCCACATCTTAACCCATGCCATGGTTGAAGAATGAGGCGATCAAGAAAGTCCTCCCCCTGAACTGGAAAAAATGTCCTAAGACCCTATATTTCCTAATCATTAAAGTCTCCGGGTTTCACCCTATAAAGAATGAAGGCCCGTGCAACACCCGGCGTTAACACTCCCAAATCTGGAAATGCTAACCACAGTTTCAATGGTAACGAGAATATGCCTGACGGCGAAAGCATACAAAGATAGTGACGCTTCCATTGCTTAGATTTAGGGTGATAGGGCGCACCCCCACCACAATAAGCACGATAAGAAGCACCCCTCAATCGATAGGTCAAAGACAAAGACATAGTACCAGTGACATCTCTAATCTTTGAGAAAATCGGGGTTGCAACAGAGTCAACCAAAGATCGGAGCATCTTAGCAGACACAGGAGAAAAATCCCTAGCCACTTCGTCGCTCAAAAATCTTTTTGCAAAATCCAAAGCACCTGTATTTGAAATGAGAGACTTTTCTTTAGATATAGTTATAGTACACTCAAACCAAATATCTTGGGTTGCTGCTGCCACCTTCTCGTCGGCGATCACCGTCGCCAAGAATGGCATAGTCGCAAAACTTCGTCGTGCCATACACCCTCTCAGCAGCTATCCACACAAGCATATGATGTGTAAGTCTGAATAGAGGCCAAGAACTACAAAATCCGAGGGGTTGACCCCCCCCCCCCACTCTAATACAATCGTAAACGTCACAACCGGTGACCTATAGCCTTTATTATCTAAACTATACTGTAATTGAAACACTAAATAACACTGTATGAACGTCCAGGAAGTAGCAAAGGGATTTCCGAACAACTCTGCAATCATACAGGACGTCAGGATAACAGGTAATGAATCGGTAGCAGCTTTGAGATCAAAAGAGAATCATTCTATCTTTCCTCTCAAGTACTGCAACGGTTGGGTCTGGTTATAGGTACCATCCATTCTTAACCTTGCCAAAACCGTCATGGCCCAATCATGTATAGGCCGTACCAAGGCCTGATACAAGGGTGAGCCAATAGCGAATAACCTTATCTTCCCTGCTCCCTCAACCTTAACTCCCAGCAAGCAGCAAGCATCATTTGTCCAAGCAAGCAATGGGCATGTGCAAAATGCTTGCCAAAGCTTGCACATGGTCCATATGGGGGTTGGTTATAGTGGTTATTGACACATGTAAGCTAGGGGCTTGTCCTAGCATTATTAACATGTAAAATGGGGTGGGTGGTTGTAAAAATGGCCTATAAATAGCCATCCGCCCCAAGGTGTTGGCACATTGTGTGTTGGAGTGTGGGTTCCTTCCTTCTTTGTATTAAGTCAATGAGAATAGTCCGTGGACGTAGGCACTGTTAGGCCGAACCACGTTAAAAAGCCCTTGTGTTATATTTTCTTGTGTGTGCTTTATTTGCGTGGCTGACTAGCAAAGAGTGCTAGGTCCTCACGGCTTAACCTCTAAAAAGAAAATTTCGTTTTAGTGACTTACCCCATGACAATGGCCATAGTAATGAGATTGGGAATCCCCGAGAGAAGGAGTTCTTGATGGCACTCCGGTAGGGGATTCCTTTATATAAGGATTGACTTACGAATCGAGTCGATGCGTCATTGCCTAGGCCTAGCAAGGCAGGTTCTTCGGAAACGAGATCAATAGGAAGATCGAACCCGGAATCAAGGAATTGTCTCAATGGATCGAGATAATGGGGCCTAGCTTGCCCTTTCTCTTGTTCGGATACAGCTACTGCTGATTGAGAGCCATCGGACCCGCCGGTAGAGGCTTCAGAGACTGCTTTAGATCTTTGAGTTTCATGGCTTGCTCCCCTCGGTAGCCACACAGGAGCAAGAGACCTCGGGGGATAAGTACTAGTTGGGAGGTTATCCCTGGTGGTTCAGTCTGACTGGCAAGAGCCCCTATTACGTAAGGGGATTCGAATCCAAATTCTTTCTATTTGACCATTGAACCGGTTGGAAGAGATAAATAGTTCGCCTCTAGTGCTTACCTCTGATCGATTGATGGAAATGATTGACTGGATTCAGAATAAAGATATGGGTAACTGGACCGGGATAGCTCAGCTTTATGGCTTCTATCGGCACCAGATCCCCAGTATTCTCCAATTGCTGCTAATGATGGGTCCACCAATTGATATGAAGATGCACCTCCCCTTCGGATGGATGGGAACGATAACAACAGAAGATGGCCTGTACCAATGTTTTAACTGCCAGATCTGTCCCATTTGTTAATGCTTAATAAGATTGAGAACCAGTAGGTGGGGATTTGCATTTCGATCAAGAAATCAAATAAAATGGTTCAAACGATCCTACGATCGAAGCTTCAAAGTCAACTGATGTTCTTGCACCAGTAGCGGTGGGATGAGCCTCACCTGGTCTCTAATAAGGCTTGGGACTAGCAGCTCGGTCAGCAGGACTGTGGTCAAAGTGTTCTGCACACAAGGTCTTTGATCCAGGGATCAAGGAGTGTGGACCCCGATCCGAGGACGAGTGCGAGGGAACGGGTCCCCACACCATCCGGATCATCCACGTGTGAATGAGAGCTCTACCAAGGAACTCTCAAAACGGATGCCACCCTCATAGCATAGCACGAGTGGTGATATAAAAGAAAGAGATATGTCTCGATCCGGAACCGAGGTTCGAAACCGAGACATACCTGAAATAAACTCAGAGTCGCCATCCATGGATATGCCATGGAACCCTAAAATCAAATCCTCTATGCAATGGATAACCAGAAATATATATGGGTTCGTGCCTGGTTACGAATGGGGAAGGTCTGAGAGCACCCCCAATTCGTCCGAGTGCAAGCACTTGGTCTCTTATGCCATTTTTTTTAACTTCAAAGAAGTTTGGGTAAAAATCATGTGAAATGGGAACAATCCTCAGGAGTCGTCTACCTAAGCATGCATTTCCTGAGAATACAAATAATAAGCACACAAAATAAAATAAAAGATGTGTCGCCTAATGATTGCTGGTTATGAGTGACATACCTAACTGGTGTCTAAGTTCTGGTGGACGAACACATGCATGCTACAGCTAAAGGTATAGTTCTGCACAAGAAAGTAAGAAAGCACAACAAAATATACAATATAACAACACAGCAAATCCTAAGACTCTAAACGATTTAGCCTGAGTCCTCGGATGGTCTGATATTCATCCAAAGAAGCCTACGTATCCCCGCCTCCACGAGAATCAAGGCAACGTAGTTCTTCGCGCCTATTCTAAGCTAGGATGCCTAAGACACCTAGACCTCTATCCTAGACTCGATCTAAAAGACCGGACCAATTATTAAAGTTTATTGTACGATTATTTAAATTCCAGTGAATTGCGGATTTTAAGACACCCTATATGCCCTAACTAAATGCAGATTAGCCCTAGGCTAATGCAGATGGTTCTTACAACCTATGTGTAACTAGGCTGTATTTCCTAAGGAAAACCAAGAGTGGACTAGCGTATCCTACTCTAGTCATCAGTCGGCGATGTGGATCGCCAACTGACCGGACGGAGGCGCTCCTATAACTCTAGGACAGACCCCTAACTCTAAAACAAGCACACGACAAGCAAACAAACAAACAACCTATCAAAAGACACAACCTAACTCTAAAACTCTCTATCTAGGAGAAACTCCTAACTCTAGAGGAAGATCTTTTGAAAATGAAAGTTTTAAATGTTTTTAAAGAAAGTTTAAAACATTTATTTACAAAAAAAGTTTAGCTGGACTTGGGATGTAAATCCCAAGCTGCACTACGTACCTCGTGGAAGAGGATCAAGCCAACGTAGTTCGAAACGAACTCTCTACCTAACAAACACTTACAGCAAATCAACTATTTTTTATGTTTTAAGTTTCTAAAGTTTTTTTGAGATTTTTAATGATTTCAATGTTTATGGATTTTAAAATTTCTGATGTTTTCATCCTTTTAGCCAAAGACCGGAGGGAAAATACAAAAAACAACACCCTAGGGACAAACCCTAGGGTGAAAAAGGAAAACTATGCTCTAAAAATACCGTTATAAGAGCAAATGAGTCAAAGACTCTCTAATAAGAGCAACTGGAGGATAAATGAGTCAAAGACTCTTCAATAAGAGCAACTGATAATACTGAAAATGAGATAACGGAGTCAAAGACTCTCTAACGATACTGCAAAAGGAAAGGCGAGTCAAAGACTCTCTAATAAATCCAACTGAAAGAACAAATGAGTCAAAGACTCTCTAAGAAAACTGCGAAAAAGATAAATGAGCCAAAGACTCTCTAATAACATCACCAAAGGAATAAATGAGCCAAAGATTCTCTGAAAGAAAAGGAAACACGAATTTGCACATTTGGCAGAGGTAAAACACCCCACCGGGCCGGACAGCTACCTAGCCATAGGTTGCAACAAATGTGCAACCCAATACCCATAAGGATAGGGGTATGTTGCCAAGCCGAGTAAGGTGTTCTCCCAAAACCAGACGATGCACAGAGAGGAGGACTAACGAGAGAATGAGACCGGGCGGGTCTCTCAAACACACACAAAGATGGGCTCCAAGTAATCTTATCATTGCTCTTGCAAAGGGGGAAGCAAGGCTAAGACAACTAATTGAGAGGATTTTACAAATAAGGCCAAGCAGGCCTTCTAAAGGCTAATTACTTAAAAAGCCAAGACAAATGACTCCCTAATAACATCAATAAAGATCAAATGAGTCAAAGACTCCCCTAATAACATCATCACACCAACGAATGATTCAAAGGCTCTCTAAATGAGGCAAAGCATGCCTCCTATGGGTACACCTTTTATCAAAATCAAAGCAACCTCCTTGAGGTTAAGCTAAAAATGAGGCTTGCCTCCAAAGGAGGATTGCCTAACGAGACAGAGTATGTCTCCTAGTACAGGTTATAGTGTCTAAAGAAATCTAATCAGAAACCCAAAAGACTGTGCTAGTCTAACCAAAGAGAGAGGAAAAAGGATACCAGATAATCTCAAATTTTCAATCAATTATTATAAAAAACAAATCAAATATCAGCAAAATATGATCTACAACTAAAGAGTGCACAACCTGTAAGAATAGCAATCATAAAATGATAAACAACATTAATTAGTCCAGACCAGCCGCTGGATAGCCTAATAAAGTAAAAACAATATCAAACACTTCAATGCCAACCACAAACCCCAATAAAGGGGACTCCAATGAAATCAGATGATGCCAAAGTAATCATCTGATATCATATACACATGATAATATTTCTATATCCCGCCTTGAAATCAAACAGTACTCATATCGATAACATCGAATAGAGTAGTCATCTGATTTCCTTCTTCAATTAAACAATTTATTTAAATAAAAGAGAAACGAATATAATAAACATCTAGATCATAAAGCAACGAATTAAACCTTGATTTAAAGTTAAATTCTCAAGGTAATTTTTCTATTGAAGCAACTTCTCATGGATTCCATAATTTATGCCAACAGATTTACATATATTCATATGAGATTAACGAGAGATACGAAGACATCTCTATGTATAATTACAACATGCTCAATCTAAAGATCCAATTTAAACAACATCAAGCACACCTAAACAAACATAAACACACTTACCATGCTGCTGCCTTATTACATGAGAGAATAGCCATATACTAGAGTGATGAATTAGGGAATAACTTGACTGACTTAGGGGGGGTTATAACAGGGGTTGAATCTGTGCCAACAAAGGTTGAATCATGAGTTGATTCAGTGCGCGAACATGTGTTGAACAGACACAGATTTGTGTGTGTGCACTGTGTGTTGAACAGAGACAGATTTGTGAGGCCGAATCTGTGTGAATTTGTGTTGAAACAGGGGTATTTGTAGACAGATTCTGTGTGTGAATCTGTACTAAACAAAAATAGATTTGTGTCAAAATAGGGGTGAAACATAAACTGGATTAGTCAAAACAAAGACTGAATTTTGTCAAAGTAGGGGGCTGATTTTGCGTTCAAAACTGAGACAAATTCGTGGGCAGAAATTTGTACAGAAAGTTGGTTAAACCTGTGCCAAAACAGGGTAAATTTATGAGCAGAAATCTGTGCAGATTTATGGGCAGAAATCTGTGCAGAAAATTGGCCAAAACAAAGCAAGTTTATGGGCAGAAATCTGTGTAGAAAATTGGCTAAAACAGGGCAGATTTGGGGCTAAAAGATGCGCTTAAACAAGGACGGATTTGGGTTCAAACCTGGGGCAGCAATGGGTATCCAATCAAACCAAACTCTCAATTATAAAGTATATAAACTTAAGGGACAGCAGCTATGTGCTTTTGAAACAAGTGAAGATCACACATGTGAACTGATCAGTTAATAAAATCAACACTATGGCCAGTTTATATCCAAAGTCCAATGATACTTAATGATAGAACCTATTAAGAAATGCAATTACCCAAGTGTGATAGGACTGTATCACAGATGAATTAAAATATGTATCATCTTATTTCAACCATCCAAACATCATGTGATTCTATCCATGTTCTGTCACCAAAGTTCATTTTAAAACTAAAGAAAATATGCAAACATCATCGTCAATTAAATTCACACAAACTTACACACTTGAGAACAAAAATATCTTTTCCTTATACTAAATGAGATGGACCAAAATAATGTTTTCAGATTATATGTTTCCACTCAATTTCAAGGTTTATAAGAATATGGTAGAGCCTTAACCAACAAAGGATAGCTCCTTTTCAACATGAACATACATATTCACATAACATATATACCTACACACAGTTATATGCACATGTTCGCACACAGTTACACAATCAACCAATCTTCTTTTCTTTTGATGATTAGATGCCAAAAGATTGAAATAATTTTCATAAAAGAGATGAGCCAAATAAAATAGAAAAGGAATAGCCATTAGAGTGTAGTTGAACAGAACATGATTATTGTAATATCTCTTCTCAAAGAAACAGATAGACAAATTCTCTCTATTACTTATGAAGATTAACCAAATCAATTTGCAATACTTTCAATCAAGGTCAACACTCTAAAAAAAAAAAATGAAAATCGATACTATCATTATCATTTCTAAAAAAAATTGAACAAATTCTAAAAATTATATATATATATAAACCTGAGAATATACTCTTAATCCAAACTAACTTGCTAGATTTGATTTTTTTTACAAGAGAATATTATCCAGCAAAAAATGTAAAGTCAAACCACGACTTAATAATACCTATTTTAGAACCAGAAATCATGGCTGACTAAAAATCAAAATTATGATCCATCACATAATCAAAGCATCTTTCGATTTACAAATTAAACAGAGTAAATCACTAGATCAATCATTCAAAATCTATAAAAAAAATGGTTCTAGCCTGACTTAAAGAAATTTCTATCTTAATGAAGAAATCTACGCCTAATCTTTTGCAAGATTATATTAACATTGACAATTTTTTAAAATAGATGAACATGCTAAATAAATCTGATTACATAGAGTTTATACATTCAATCACTTCTATTAACACAAAATTTGAGATTCAAATCATAAAAAAAAATCATGAATAAATTTCTTGTGAGAATACCTCATAAATCAACATAATTAATATGCTAAATACTAAATAAATAACATAACAAGAAAAACACTCTAATCTATAAAAAAAAATCTTACAGATCTGAAAATATGAATACTTACTTGTTGATAATGACAAAAATTTGTCAAGAATGAACTTCAACTGAAAGTCTTCGAGCTCAAATCGAGATTACAAAATCTTGATCTAATCCTTCTCTCTCTGCAACCTTCTCTTGATCTCCTTTGACTTTTCTTCAATTTTTCTCAAATTCCTTTCCTCACGCTTGATCAGATCTGGAAATTCTAAGAATAGATCCAAGGCTTTAAGAATTAAAGCTAGAATTGACCGAATTCTAGCTTGACTATCGGAGAGGATAAAAGCAAGATTTTCCTCTATGTTGCAGATAAAGGATCCTTGAGGAAGAAGAAGAACTAGATGATCGTAAGCATGATGATAGGGCTTCTAATTGGGTAAAAAAAATGGAGTTAGGGTTAATAGAAATCGAAATTGAAACTTGCTGAGACGATTTTGGAAGGGTGGGAATCAGATCTGAGTTGTAACGGAGAAAAAGAGGGTGAGAAATAGAACTAGAGGATGAGATGAACACAGATCTAAAATTTGAGGAAGGCAAAGCTTTAGATCTGAGATTTGAGGCAAGGATGTGAAGCTAGGGTTTGGAAATTCTGAAATAGAACAGCAAGGAATGGAAAGAAAAGAAGATTAGATGGAAGCGATAACTGTAAGAGAATGATCAAGAACTAGTCTGAGCTAGATCGAAAAATCTACGGAATTTTGACCGGAATCTAACAAATCTAATCAGAGAAGACGATCGGAGTAGGGGATCGGAAAATATTACCAGGATCTAATACGCTTGGCCTGATAAGATGCTCGGTGAAGGAGATCAAAAATTTAGATTGAAGAACAAATGGATCGGAGCTCCGATCAAGGCAATTAGAAAAAGATTCCTCCTCTTTCTCTCTCAGATCTCTCCTTCTTTCTATTCCCGACTCTCTCTCTCTGCTTTGGATCGGAAGTAGAGTTTCTGAGAAATGATCGGAGAAAAACGATCGGCGAAGGAGGAGAATGAAAAAGGAAAACCTAAATCTCTCTTTGCTCTTGCTCTCTCTCTTTTCTCGGATTTTTCACGAAGATGAACAGTACCCCCTATTTTCGTTTTGATTTTTTTATATATATAAAACAAATGCGTTGATAACCGCACTCCCACTTGATGGGCGCACAATTACTGATGAGGCGCGCCCGCCAATTTTGTCCCATTCGGCTTAGGCGCGCCCATCACAGGATAACTCACCCCTCTTCTCACTTGGACATCCCCTTCAGCAGATAATTCACCCTCCTTCTGATCTACACTGCGCACCTTCTCTCGGCTCGTTCACTGAGCAAACGCGCTCGGATCTCGATGAAACTTTACGGGGACCCCGGTGGGACCCTAACCTATCTCAGGGTGAAGTTTGAGACCCTAATGGATTGATTTGGTTGGGTTTTGCTCAAACAAAAGAGATTTAGGGCACGGTCAAAATGGGGTGTCTACAGATGCCCCTCTTTGGCAGAGCGTGCTTGTCACGTGAATGCCAAAGCCGAACAGACAACTCATTTTGATCGACCCAAAAATAAAACAAAGTAATTTTTAGGTTTTTGGTTCAAAAATGGTATCCACAAAAGTAAAACAACAAAAAGACACTACAAGACTCAAAGCAAATAGGGAAGTGACCTCCCACCAACCCTTAAAAATGATAACCACGATATTTCAAAGAGATAGTCTCTCTCTAACGCTCATGACTCAACTAAACAATCACAAAACACAAACACTCTTTCATTTTTGAAATCACAAACACTCAAAGAAATTTTTATTTTATATGGTGCCACATAAACCAGCTCCATGAAAATCCAAATTCGTAGGGTTCTGCACAAACCAGATCCATATGAACCTCCTCTTAGACATACTAAAACAAACATAAAACCAAGCACTAAAAAAGTTTTTTTTTTTTTATATATATATATGATGCTGCATATACCAGCTCCAGGCAATTTTTCAAAATAAATGTGGTGCTGCATAAACCAGCTCCATGCGAGACCTTCACAGATATACGAGAATAAGCATAAAACCAAACACTCAAAGAGTTTAAAACCAGGGCGATAACTATACAGACCATTGCTGAAAATCCATCTGTTTAGTTATCTAGGTAACTCTGACTCCTCTCTTTCAAGGTAGCGAATCACCTAAGATTTATATGGCGGCACATAAACCAGCTCCATGTAAATCCAGATTCATATGATTCTGCAAAAACTAGATCCATATGAACCTCTTCGCAGATATGCCTGACTCCTAACCAGTTAAGTAGCGACACATTACGGATCAACCTTGATTGTATGGTGCCGTATAAACCAGCTCCATACAGATACAAAACCAAACACTCAAAGAGTTTTTTTTATTTTTATCATTGTATGAAAAACTTCACCAAAACGATTATAAAACCAAACACTCAAAGAGTCTCATTTTAAAAACTAAAGAAAAAGACCAAACCGCGCAGCACAAACTCCGGTAATTTCTAACTTCAT
Source organism: Tasmannia lanceolata (assembly GCF_043159265.1). Classification (NCBI taxonomy): domain Eukaryota; kingdom Viridiplantae; phylum Streptophyta; class Magnoliopsida; order Canellales; family Winteraceae; genus Tasmannia; species Tasmannia lanceolata. Next base: position 24,349,818 of record NW_027518684.1, on the reverse strand, counting down.
TAGAAACTTCTCAAAACGCTAAACGAAAATTAAGACCGTGAAACTCAAAACAAAGGAATATTGAAGGAAAAAAAAACATTATAAACTTTCAAATTAATGAAAGAAAAGGACCAGGCCATGAGATACAGACTTTGGTAACTTTCTACCTTAAAAAAAAAAAAAAAAAATAAAATAAAATCTCAAAACAAATGAAGCAAAAGATTGACTCTTATAGATTTCATAGATGGACCGGCTATTTCTCACAAAGAGTGACTAAAAATGCCTGATCTCGGTCAAAGACTGGACTTAAGTAACGTGAAGAAATTTTCCGGGTATCAACCTTTTTTCAAAGATGAAAAACATTCAACAGAAGTTTGAAGATTGTTAGAATAAATTTTAGACTTCATTGGGGTAAAGAATTTCCAAAAGATCTGACTCCAAAGGAGACCAACTAGACTGAGGAGTTCAACTCAAAAGAGCATGTTCAAACTTCTCTAGTCTCTATCGGATGAAAATATCCATCTCAGAAATCATTATTTGATTGACATCTTTTATGACGTAAGTTATAAAAGATGCCCCTAGTATGATTACTTCCATAACAAGATTCATTATAGAGCAACACAAGAAAAATAGTCCAAAGACTTTTCATTATCAAACACTTGGGATTTACAAAAAATTCTTCTCACGAACATTTGAATTTACAAGGCTTTTCACAGGTACAAGAAACTTGTTCTGCTCAAAAACTCTCTTCATTTCTGCCATCTGCTGATACTGCAAAGAAGTTTAAGAGTCTGTCATTTTCTGAACTCTGCTCGGTTTCATATTATCCACAGGAGCCACTAATTCTCTACTTCTCTGAGGGTTTTTATCACCCCAGCTTTGGGAGAACTTTGACTAACGAGACCTCAAAACTTGAACTCGACTCGACAAAAGAAAGACTCTGACAAGTAACAAACGAGGATTCTGACAAACACATGACTTTTTACACTAAGAGAGACTGAATCTGCTTCTTAGACTGATAAATGTTTAAAAATGGTAAAAGCCAAACACTCTTAGAATCTTTTGAATACCGCGTTTAAAGGTGTTTCATTCCTCTTTTCAGTATTTCAGTTATGGTTATTATCCCTTTGGATTGCTTAGTCTCAATCTCCTTAATTCAGAGAGTATCAAAGAAAACCTTGCTGGCGCTTATTCAGACATTGAAGTAATGCCAAAGAAAAAGAAACTTTAGCTGGCTCTTGGAAATTGCCCTTTCTGCATGAAGTCATTGCCAAGACCAAATCGCCTTTTCAGGTTTTCGATTTAGCGGACCGCATGCCTTAATTTTTGCCTGGACTGTCTGCCCTTGCAGATTTTCCATCCAGCAGGCTCTGCATCGTAATTTTTGCCTAAGCCGCCCTTTCGGGTTTTCAGCTTAGCGGGTGAATGACCCATCATTTTTTTTCTTTCTGTTTCTCTACAAACCTGGGCCTAAAATACACCAGAAGGACTTTCAGGTAGGCTTAGGTTCAAGCAGGGTAAACATTGGTGTGTTTAAATGTATTTAAACCGAATCTGGACCTTCCAGACTGCCTACGTATCCCTGAAGAAAATGGGAATCAGGTCTGCGTAGTTCGCCCCTTGGGGTTTCAAAGATTTTTATTTTCAAAATGCTATGAAAGATGTGACCGAACCTGAATTAATCAGGCTACCTACGTACCCTTAAAAAGGGATCAGGTCAAAACGTAGTTCAAGTTCAATATCTTTTATGACGCAAGTCATAAAAGATGCCCCTGATTTGAGTTTGTCAAAGAAAGGAAGTATTATTTTTTTGTTGGCTTAAAGGGTTTGCAAAATGATTTTAACATGTAGGTTGTTGGCTCAAAGCTCAAATCGATCAAAGATGGCCTCCTGGTGTATCAGGCGTAATATTTTTTTAACTGATCCAGGTTTGTAGGTTCATTTAATTTTTCTCCGCTTTCGTTGAGGAGTCTTACGGCTTTTCCAGGCAGGACTTCATCAATAATGTAAGGACCAGACCAGTTTGGCCTGAATTTCCCTCTGGGATCAAATATCGGTGCCCTGTCGGACTTCAAAACAAGATCTCCAGGCTTCAAGTCTCGGACGCGAACTTTCTTGTTGAAAGCTCTTTCAATCCGCCTTTGATATCCCTGAATGTGATATAAAGCTCTCAGCCTCTTCTCATCTATCATCTGCAGCTCATCATGTCTGGCTCTTGCCCACTCAGACTCTGGTAAGCTAGCCTCTATCATCACTCTCAAAGAGGGAATTCTCAGCTCAACTGGCAAAACCGCTTCCATTCCGTACACCAAAGAATAAGGAGTCATACCTGTCGAAGATCTGATCGATGTCCGATAAGCCCACAAAGCATATGGAAGTTTGTTCGACCAGTCTTTATAAGTCTCAGTCATCTTACTGATAATGACTTTGATATTCTTATTCCCTGCCTCTACAGCCCCGTTTGTTTGAGGTCTGTAAGGAGATGACTTATGATGTCTGATCTTGAACTCTTCACACAGGTGTAAAACCTCCTTTTTGAAATGTGACCCATTATCTGAAATCAACTCGTGAGGTACTCCGTATCTACAAATAATATTTGCACGAATGAACTTCGCAACTGTGTTCGAAGTTATGGAAGCATAGGATGCAGCCTCGATCCACTTTGTAAAATAATCGATAGCCACCAAAATGTACTCATGCCCGCTCGAGGACTTCGGATAAATCTTCCCAATTATGTCTATTCCCCATACTGAGAATGGCCATGGCGAAGACAAAGAATGCAATTCTGAAGGAGGAATATGAATGAGATTTGCATAGACCTGGCGCTTGTGACATTTCTTCACAAAAGCAAAGCAGTCTGCTTCCATTGTGGGCCAATAAAAACCAAGTCTCAAAATCTTTCTAGATAACATCTTCCCATTCATATGAGGGCCACAGACTCCTTCATGGGTCTGTTCAATAAGCTCTGCAGCTTTGTCCTCATCCACACACAGGAGTTGTATACCATCAAAAGATCGCCGGTACAGCTCTTCACCACAAATGATGAAGTTGGCAGATAATCTTTGAAGAGTCTTCCTCTCTTTGCTCGAAGCTTCAGGAGGATGTCCTTTACCAGAAATGAAGTTCTTGATGTCAATAAACCACGGCTTTCCATCTGGACACCTGGCTAATATCTCAATTGGATTCACATGCGCCGGAGCCCACTGTAATCTCACAGCTAAGGGTTGAACCTCCATAGTTGCAGAGATGTCAAGCATCGAAGCCAAAGTAGCCAAAGCATCAGCAAAATGGTTTCTGGTTCTTGACAAGTGAGTAAAAATGATATTCTTAAATTTTTTCACCAGAAATTCCAAATATGTATTATAAGGGATCAATTTATCTTCTCGAGTTTTCCATTTCCCGTTGATCTGACAAATAATGAGCATTGAGTCCCCAAACACATCTATATCTTGAATTTGAAGAGCCAAAGCTGCCTCAAGTCCTGCTATACAAGCTTCATATTCTGCCATGTTATTCGTGCATTCAAACTAAAGCTTGATGGATATAGGGATATACTCCTTCTTTGGCGATATCAAAACAGCACCCACTCCTTGACCTCGGTTATTGACTGCTCCGTTAAAATACATCGACCATCTGGTACTCGGAGTTTCTTCTTCAATATCCATGATCTCTTCATCAGGGAATTCAGCCTTCAGAAAAGCATTCTCCTCAACAGGAGAATCAGCTAACTGCTCTGCTATAACCCGTCCTTTGATGGACTTCTGAGTGATATAAGTGATGTCAAACTCAGATAACAGTAACAACCACCTTGCGGTTCTTCCAGTAAGAGCGGGTTTTTCAAACAAGTACTTCAACGGATCCATCCGTGACAGTAAGAATACTTTGTTCGATAACAGATAGTGCCTAAGCCTTTGGGTAGCCCAAACTAATGCTAGACAAGTCTTTTCCAAAATAGTGTACTTTAACTCATATTCTAGCATCTTCTTACTGATATAATAGATAGGCTTTTCTCGCTTAGACTCTGGATCTTTCTGAGCAAGCATACAACCCATCGCAGTATTTGTAATCGACAAATACATCAACAAGGGTTGGCCATGAATGACGGGTGATAAGACAGGAGGCAAAGATAAACATTGCTTAACTTTTTCAAACGCTTCCTGGCATTCATCATTCCACTTCTTCGAGGAGCTCTTCTTTAAAAGCTTGAAAATTGGTTCACATGTCATAGTTAAATGAGATATGAACCTTCTCAAGTATTGAACTTTCCCAAGGAAACCTCTGATCTGCCTTTCTGTTTTTGGCGGTTCCATTTCCTGGATTGCCTTGATCTTTTGAGGATCCACCTCAATTCCTCTTTCACTGACCATAAATCCAACGAGTTTCCCTGATGTAACTCCAAATACACATTTGTTTGGATTCAGGCGAAGCTGATATTTCTTGATTCTCTCAAAGAATTTTCTCAAAGCAACTGTATGTTCCGGTCTAGTCTTTGCTTTAACGATCATGTCATCTACATAGACTTCGACTTCTTTGTGAATCATATCATGAAGAAGAGTGGTTGCAGCCCTCTGATAAGTCGCACCAGCATTCTTTAAACCAAATGGCATTACTCTGTAGCAGTAAGTACCCCACTGAGTGATAAACGCTGTTTTCATCATGTCTTCGGGTGCCATCTTGATCTGGTTGTATCCCGAGAACCCATCCATAAATGATAACAAAGCATGTCCAGCAGTATTATCTACTAGAAGATCAATGTTCGGCAATGGGAAATCATCTTTTGGACTTGCTTTGTTCAGGTCTCGAAAATCAACACACATTCGAACCTTCCCATCCTTCTTGGGCACTGGTACTACATTAGCGAGCCATTCAGGGTATTCAACCACTTGGATGAATTTCACCTCTAGGAGCTTCTTGACTTCTTCATAAACTTTCAACTCCCATTCAGTTTTGAGTTTTCGGAGTTTTTGCTTCTTTGGATTAATGCCAGGGATTAAGGGTAATTTGTGCTGAACAATCTCCTCACTTAATCCCGGCATGTCATCATAAGACCAAGCAAAGACCTCCTTGAACTCTTTAAGTAAAGAGATTAATTCTTTGCGCTCTTCAGGAGATAAAGTTTTTCCAATCCTTATTTCCCGAATTAAGGTTTCATCACAATTTCAATCTCCTCTTCAAGTGGTTTTGCTCGGCGACTCTCCTCCTGTTGAATCATGTGTTTGATTTCAGGGGAAGTTTCGTCGGCATCCTCATCAGAGGGGGAATCTTGATTATCATTATTATTATCAGATTTTAAAGCAGATTCAGTAGATGAAACAGAAACAGGAATATACACAGAAGAAAACTCCTTTATTTCATTGAAAGTAGAATTGAATACATCCAATGACGAATGGCCCACATCAGGCTTTACAATGGACTCATGAAATGTATTTACAGACTCAAATGATAGGTTGACATCAGTATCAACCGATTCAAACAAATGTAAAGAAGAAACGCCAGGCTCATCAGCAGAAACAGCCTCCAACTCGACTTCACTAGGTGAAATGGACTCATCACCGACTTCAGAAATAGACTTGACTTCTACAGTACCTGCATTAAAAGAATCATTAGAAATGGAAGACCCTGAATTAGACTCAGAGAAAGACACATACTTATAAACAACTGACTCTTTTGAGGGAGAATGACAGGACTGGAAAGTAACCTGAGGTAAAACCTGAGAGGTCCAATTAGTCAAAGGTCCCTCAGCTGGGGTAATAAGATGAGTGGGATTCAGTATGAGAGGGTTCTTGCTGATCACAGCTACAATCTGCGAACTCTCATGGAAAAGAAAGTTTAGTGCATCTGGCCCCACTGTATCTGTCCAGTCTGTTTCAGCAATCTGTAAGCTCATCGGCTCATCATCCAAATCACAGTCAAAGAAAATCTCCAACCCAGGAAGTCTCTGCCCAGTAGACTCGTCTATCCAGGTTTCTGCAAAACCACAGAAAGGAAAATTTGCTCCTTCTTTACGGAAACGCCCATTCATTCTCAGATCAAATGGTCTCATTGGCAAGTCTAAACCTCTGCGGCGACACTCTGCCCACTTCATCATATATTGCTTCATCTCTTTGACCTCTGCCCTGGTTGGTTCATACCCAAGCCCAAACAAACCATTAAAGGTCTTGAACACTGGCCATTCAGTCATACCCTGATGGTATCTGCCCAGTCCTGCCCCTGGGATATAACCTTGTAGACGGATCATTCTGACGACGTTCGAATTGGTACTACTTAGGAAAAAGATTTCTTCATTCATCGCTTCTTTAAGGGTTATAGTCGCAACTTCCAAGGAGAAACCAGTCAAACTAATATCTCCTTCTTTTCCCAGGATCAATTCCTGCGAAATCTGACCCACCTCAAAATCCGGGTCTCCTTTAACAGTAATCACCTTATGGTTCAGAATGAATTTCAATTTCTGATGTAAGGTGGATGGGACAGCTCCAACCTTATGTAACCATGGGCGACCGATCAACAACAGAAAGGAGGCCTTAATATCAAGAACTTGGAACTCAATATCGAATTCCTCTCCACCTATTTGTACTTCAGTTATTAAGGTCCCTATTACATCCCGCCTAGTCCCATCATAGGCCAAAATACCCTGATCTGAAGGAATGAAGCTCTCGGGTCCAAAACCCAAAGTAGTTGCTGTACTTAATGGGCATACGTTCAGGGCAGAACCATTATCGATAAGGACTTCAGGCACCTTCTTTTTGTTGCAAACAACAGAAATTCGGAGCGGCTTTGTATGGTCCTTCCCTTCTGGGGGCAAATCACTGTCTGTAAATGAAAGAGTTTTTGCTGTTCTAGCCACGGAAACTACACTGACCAGCTCGTCAGGAGTTATCTCAACAGATACCTGGGCAGAGTTCAACTCTTTCAACACCACTTTCCGGTGTTTCGAAGACGACATCAAAAGACCCCAAACAGAAATGTTCGCTTGGGTTTTCTTCAATTGCTTTAGAAGGTTATCATCTTCTTCATTCACTACAAACCGATTTTGCCTCTGACCATCAGCAGCCCTTGCAATCTCTGCCGGATTGTCAGCGCTCAACTCAGGAGGTTTAAAGACTCGCCCTCCTCGGGTCATGTGACGCATCTCGTCACACTGATCATCTAACAGCAACAATTCATCATCATCCATACTCAAAACGTAAGGAATTCTGACATCTTCTTGCTGGAAGTCATCCATTTCCAAAACATATGGAGTTTTCCCTTCTTTCCCCATATCACCATAATGAGAGGTACATGATTGAGACGAAGAGGACTCAGCAATTTCTATGTCACTGCATGACAATATATAGGGCTGCTTCCCTTTCACATCCTGAAGTTCTTCCTCGTCAAACTCCAAAACATATGTGTTATCTGTCATGATAGCACATATAAGGGTAGATGGATCAAGAATGGGCTCATCACGAAAGATGGCATTTGCTGTAGGAGGAGGAGCAGCACGATGATTCGGGAGAGGATTCTGAGTAATATTCGGCCCTTTAACTGAGAGCTCATCTTTATCAATCAGATTTTGAATTGCATGCTTCAAGGCGAGGCAATTTTCAGTCAAATGGCCAGAATTCCTGTGATACTCACAATGCTGATCTAGCCTCCAGTATGGTGGTAATGGATTTGGCACAGGTTTCAGATCCGGAAGCTTTATCTTTTTGTCTCTCACCAGCTTTTTCAATATCATCGGTAAAGGATAAGGGAGGGGATCGAATTGCCTGAAAACATTTTTTCTTACTGGCCTAGCCACCTCAGCGACAGCCTTGACCTCTGGTCTGAAAGCCGGCTTGAAATAGTTCACTGTATGAACTTCTTTAAGAGGGGCCATAGGCCTCTTGCCTTCCCGCACATCAGACAATGCCTTTGCTCTAAGCCCCTTGGCTATAGCATCCTCCGTCTGGGTGCCAGTTTTTATCAAATGATCAAAACTGGGATAGTGTTGAGGTGCTATGAAATGGAAGTACTGCGGAGACAGACTCTTGATCACTAACTTGATCTGATCCTCCTCGGGCATCCTCTGACTCAACTGTGCAGACTTGCGCCTCCAGCGCCTGATAAACAATGTGAAAGTCTCTTGGGGACCTTGCTTTAGCTGCTTCAAGTCTCTTTTCGTTATCTCTATCCCTTCTTCCATCGAAAACTGTTCAACAAACAGGTTCGATACCTCGTCTAAAGTCTTGGTTTCTTCGGGCTTCAGCCTCAAAAACCACTTTTTAGCTATTCCCGTGAGAGACATAGGAAATAACTGAGCCATTTGCTCACGACTCAACCCATGTTGCTGTGAAAGGATTATGAACCATCTGACATGGTTTCTGGGGCACCCAGTGCCATCATACCTGTCATAATCTGGTGCTTTGAACTTTGGCGGCAAAGTGGCAATAGGGGTATCAAAATATTCAGAAATATCGAACCTCTTCGGCCCTTGAAATTTCATGTTTTCAATGTCTTTGGCCATCTTCTGGCACATACTGAATAACTCCTTCTCCTTATTCGTCTGCGGAGCACAATATTCTTCAGCATATTGGTCCTCATCGAGGTCAATCTCCACAGGAGGAATATGAGGTCTATCGAGGTTAGGAAATGCGGTGGGAGTAGGCTGGATGACAGGCGCTCTAGAAGTAGAGGTCTTGTCAGTATTCTGAGATTTCAGCACGGCCATTTCTTCTTTCAACCCCGAGATATCTCGAGACATGTTTCTCAGCATTTCTTGAATAACCAACATGGGATCAGTTATATCAGTCATTTGGTCGGACTCTGGTGAGTTAGGTAACTCAAGGGTAGGGGATAAAGATTCTCTGGATGATAAGGGTGAGTCAAAATGACGGACAAGTCTAGAGACAGAGGAAGGTCTAGACCAGGTAGGTTTGGACTGGTTATCTTTTGATGGAGCGATGATTGCTCTCTTTCAGAATCCTGATTGGAAATGAACATATTAGATTAAATGGATGATGAATGAAATAAGATATTTTGAGCAAATAAAAATAAGAGACAACAAACACACTTTCATTGATAAAATTTGAACTGTGATTACAACAGTTGAACTGGTAAAAGAAAGGATAGCATGGCCTAAACAGTGAAATTCTGAACAATAAGATGCTCAGGACAAGATAGATGAAGATTCTCAATCGTCTTTTTCTTCCAACCTAGCCCTCTTAGGTTTACGATTTTCGATGTTCTCCAATAACCACTGATAATACCCCTCGGATACTCCACAATAAGTCTTGCCTCGCAAGCCCCACGATAATCGCATTACTTTATGATCCCAATCTCTACAGATTTCTTCTGCAATATGACGATTGAATTGCACAAGAGGACGATCAGGTGCTGGAATATAAAACTCAGTTCGAAAATCCCCATGCGAACATTCAGTTTGGAATCCTCCGAGCTGACGGAAGATACGGTCTGGGATGTAGAATGAGGTTTTCTCCAGACCAAGAAATTGAACAATTCTACTAGCTCGGGTCTGGGTCACGAACTGATGATAAACAGGGAACCACCAAGCAATTTGATCAGCTTGACGGGAAGCTAACCACTCAATCCATTCAGCCTTAGAATAGGAAAAAGTTTTATGTTCCCATTGGTCAAACTTGGACAAGGTAAAGTCTTTGTTTTGCAAAGGTACATAAATTTGGAGTTTTAAACAGAGCCAAATGTACAGAAGGACTGGGGATCCAGCAAAAGTGGTACGGACTCCATTGACAATGTCATCAAATCCATTTAGGGTTTCTGCAAGCATGGTGGGGATTGGATTACTCCCTTTGGAAATTTGATATACAAAGTCCAAAAGTTTAGGGGAAGCATAATGGATATCTTGGGAAAGTAACCATTTGGCGTAAACACACAAAACCAGGGCATGACTACGGCTGGTTTGGAATTCCTTGGTTAGCTTACCAGGCTGAGCAAAAAATTTGACCAATTGCTTAATGGATACACCTTTCTCCCCTAAGATGGATTTAACTGGAACAACTTGAGAGGAGATAAGCTGCTCAAAGATATGATTATAACCTAACTTGGTATCAATTTTGACCAAGGGGCCAGAGCGATCACGGTCCATCAAATAACACCACTCGTCAAAAATGGGGCAGACCTCTTGCATGCCGAATCGAAACACATGGACATCCGGCTGCCAAAAAGTGGCGGCTGCCTTAAGGAGGTTCCAGTCAATCTTATGGGTAGCTAGACGGTAGAAATGGGAAAAGTCATGACCAGAGAAGCTAAGGCGACCACCTCTACGATCAGAAATCCACTCTTTCAACACTTCATTAGACATGATAAATCACCTGATAATCAAGGAAGGTAAATAAAATGAGAATGAGGTCGACTCTAAATATTGAGATACAAAAGGAAAGGTATTGACAAAAATCACATGCTCAAAGGATACAGGTAAGATACAAACAGGATCAAACTTTTCCATCAATGATCTCGATAGGATCCAAGGGTAAAATATGGATCAAACGGATAGTCACTGGATGATAGATCATGGTCATAAGAATGACAAAGTAAGGTCAAGGACCAGATCTAAAATCTGCGTGATGGATGGATATATTTGATCAACTTAGATAAGAGGCTCTTACTAAGAAGTAGGTCCTGGTCTAAGAATCAAGAAATACCAAGATTGAATTTATCATCAACGAAACAAGATGGAGGCCATGGCCATAATAGTGTCAAAATAGAATCCACTGACCAGGTCCAAATCCGAAAGATGAACTGATACTAATGATAAACTTAGACAAGGAAACCTCACAAGAAGAGTAGGCTCGAGTCTAATAGGATCGACTTTACCATGAAAGAATCAAAAGATAGACCATAGCCACAAGGGTGACAAAGAAAGAACCACATGGCTAGGTCTAAATCTGAAAAAAAAAAATGATTGATATGATTGATTGGATTAAATAAGGAACCTCACTAAATAAGTAGGCCCTAATCTAATAATCAATAAATATAAATATATATATACATGCATACACCCTAACCAGGGGCACCATCACTAGTCTAATTTAGCAGAGTCAAGAAAATCTTGACTCTTGACATACTGATGAGTGTATTACGACTGCGTCTGTAACCACATGAAGTGAGCTACCCTAATCTATAGATAGGACAAGGCCCCTAACTCTAGGCTCCACAAGTGTAAGTAACACATGTTCGTCCTTATATGCAAACAAGAGGACAATGCAATATATAGAAGGGGTACCGATATGAGGTCCACCTGGCCGGGTGCATAGTTACTTGTACACTATGACATAGAGTCCAGTGTACGAACTATGTCCGTTTTACACACGAAGTGTCCAGGTGCTGAGTATACTACTGGTGCGGTGGCACTAGAAGGCGGGTATAGCCCTCACGGCTCCTACTCATAGTATCTCGAATAGGTCATCTGATAATATATCCAAAGCAAACCATAGCAGAAAGTAACCACAAAACAGATAATATATGCATGGATGAAAGTGGTGTGTGAACCCTTGTTTTATTTACGCATTTAATTGGCGCCCCTGGATTCTAATCGATTAAATTCCCATTTATAATGATTTTAGCCCAAAATTCTTCAAAGTTAGTAACAAATGGCATTTTTATAGAGTTAGGCAATGTTCCAAGAATTCCCCAGCAGAGTCGCCAGCCTGTGGACCCCGATCCGAGGACGAGTGCGAGGGAACGGGTCCCCACACCATCCGGATCATCCACGTGTGAAGGAGAGCTCTACCAAGGAACTCTCAAAACGGATGCCACCCTCATAGCATAGCACGAGTGGCGATATAAAAGAAAGAGATATGTCTCGATCCGGAACCGAGGTTCGAAACCGAGACATACCTGAAATAAACTCAGAGTCGCCATCCATGGATATGCCATGGAACCCTAAAATCAAATCCTCTATGCAATGGATAACCAGAAATATATATGGGTTCGTGCCTGGTTACGAATGGGGAAGGTCTGAGAGCACCCCCAATTCGTCCAAGTGCAAGCACTTGGTCTCTTATGCCATTTTTATTAACTTCAAAGAAGTTTGGGTAAAAATCATGTGAAATGGGAACAATCCTCAGGAGTCGTCTACCTAAGCATGCATTTCCTGAGAATACAAATAATAAGCACACAAAATAAAATAAAAGATGTGTCGCCTAATGATTGCTAGGTTATGAGTGACATACCTAACTGGTGTCTAAGTTCTGGTGGACGAACACATGCATGCTACAGCTAAAGGTATAGTTCTGCACAAGAAAGTAAGAAAGCACAACAAAATATACAATATAACAACACAGCAAATCCTAAGACTCTAAACGATTTAGCCTGAGTCCTCGGATGGTCTGATATTCATCCAAAGAAGCCTACGTATCCCCGCCTCCACGAGAATCAAGGCAACGTAGTTCTTCGCGCCTATTCTAAGCTAGGATGCCTAAGACACCTAGACCTCTATCCTAGACTCGATCTAAAAGACCGGACCAATTATTAAAGTTTATTGTACGATTATTTAAATTCCAGTGAATTGCGGATTTTAAGACACCCTATATGCCCTAACTAAATGCAGATTAGCCCTAGGCTAATGCAGATGGTTCTTACAACCTATGTGTAACTAGGCTGTATTTCCTAAGGAAAACCAAGAGTGGACTAGCGTATCCTACTCTAGTCATCAGTCGGCGATGTGGATCGCCAACTGACCGGACGGAGGCGCTCCTATAACTCTAGGACAGACCCCTAACTCTAAAACAAGCACACGACAAGCAAACAAACAAACAACCTATCAAAAGACACAACCTAGCTCTAAAACTCTCTATCTAGGAGAAACTCCTAACTCTAGAGGAAGATCTTTTGAAAATGAAAGTTTTAAATGTTTTTAAAGAAAGTTTAAAACATTTATTTACAAAAAAAGTTTGGCTGGACTTGGGATGTAAATCCCAAGCTGCACTACGTACCTCGTGGAAGAGGATCAAGCCAACGTAGTTCGAAACGAACTCTCTACCTAACAAACACTTACAGCAAATCAACTATTTTTTATGTTTTAAGTTTCTAAAGTTTTTTTGAGATTTTTAATGATTTCAATGTTTATGGATTTTAAAATTTCTGATGTTTTCATCCTTTTAGCCAAAGACCGGAGGGAAAATACAAAAAACAACACCCTAGGGAGAAACCCTAGGGTGAAAAAGGAAAACTATGCTCTAAATATACCGTTATAAGAGCAAATGAGTCAAAGACTCTCTAATAAGAGCAACTGGAGGATAAATGAGTCAAAGACTCTTCAATAAGAGCAACTGATAATACTGAAAATGAGATAACGGAGTCAAAGACTCTCTAACGATACTGCAAAAGGAAAGGCGAGTCAAAGACTCTCTAATAAATCCAACTGAAAGAACAAATGAGTCAAAGACTCTCTAAGAAAACTGCGAAAAAGATAAATGAGCCAAAGACTCTCTAATAACATCACCAAAGGAATAAATGAGCCAAAGATTCTCTGAAAGAAAAGGAAACACGAATTTGCACATTTGGCAGAGGTAAAACACCCCACCGGGCCGGACAGCTACCTAGCCATAGGTTGCAACAAATGTGCAACCCAATACCCATAAGGATAGGGGTATGTTGCCAAGCCGAGTAAGGTGTTCTCCCAAAACCAGACGATGCACAGAGAGGAGGACTAATGAGAGAATGAGACCGGGCGGGTCTCTCAAACACACACAAAGATGGGCTCCAAGTAATCTTATCATTGCTCTTGCAAAGGGGGAAGCAAGGCTAAGACAACTAATTGAGAGGATTCTACAAATAAGACCAAGCAGGCCTTCTAAAGGCTAATTACTTAAAAAGCCAAGACAGATGACTCCCTAATAACATCAATAAAGATCAAATGAGTCAAAGACTCCCCTAATAACATCATCACACAAACGAATGATTCAAAGGCTCTCTAAATGAGGCAAAGCATGCCTCCTATGGGTACACCTTTTATCAAAATCAAAGCAACCTCCTTGAAGTTAAGCTAAAAATGAGGCTTGCCTCCAAAGGAGGATTGCCTAACGAGACAGAGTATGTCTCCTAGTACAGGTTATAGTGTCTAAAGAAATCTAATCAGAAACCCAAAAGACTGTGCTAGTCTAACCAAAGAGAGAGGAAAAAGGATACCAGATAATCTCAAATTTTCAATCAATTATTATAAAAAACAAATCAAATATCAGCAAAATATGATCTACAACTAAAGAGTGCACAACCTGTAAGAATAGCAATCATAAAATGATAAACAACATTAATTAGTCCAGACCAGCCGCTGGATAGCCTAATAAAGTAAAAACAATATCAAACACTTCAATGCCAACCACAAACCCCAATAAAGGGGACTCCAATGAAATCAGATGATGCCAAAGTAATCATCTGATATCATATACACATGATAATATTTCTATATCCCGCCTTGAAATCAAACAGTACTCATATCGATAACATCGAATAGAGTAGTCATCTGATTTCCTTCTTCAATTAAACAATTTATTTAAATAAAAGAGAAACGAATATAATAAACTTCTAGATCATAAAGCAACGAATTAAACCTTGATTTAAAGTTAAATTCTCAAGATAATTTTTCTATTGAAGCAACTTCTCATGGATTCCATAATTTATGCCAACAGATTTACATATATTCATATGAGATTAACGAGAGATACGAAGACATCTCTATGTATAATTACAACATGCTCAATCTAAAGATCCAATTTAAACAACATCAAGCACACCTAAACAAACATAAACACACTTACCATGCTGCTGCCTTATTACATGAGAGAATAGCCATATACTAGAGTGATGAATTAGGGAATAACTTGACTGACTTAGGGGGGGTTATAACAGGGGTGGAATCTGTGCCAACAAAGGTTGAATCATGAGTTGATTCAGTGCGCGAACATGTGTTGAACAGACACAGATTTGTGTGTGTGCACTGTGTGTTGAACAGAGACAGATTTGTGAGGCCGAATCTGTGTGAATTTGTGTTGAAACAGGGGTATTTGTAGACAGATTCTGTGTGTGTGAATCTGTACTAAACAAAAATAGATTTGTGTCAAAATAGGGGTGAAACATAAACTGGATTAGTCAAAACAAAGACTGAATTTTGTCAAAGTAGGGGGCTGATTTTGCGTTCAAAACTGAGACAAATTCGTGGGCAGAAATTTGTACAGAAAGTTGGTTAAACCTGTGCCAAAACAGGGTAAATTTATGAGCAGAAATCTGTGCAGATTTATGGGCAGAAATCTGTGCAGAAAATTGGCCAAAACAAAGCAAGTTTATGGGCAGAAATCTGTGTAGAAAATTGGCCAAAACAGGGCAGATTTGGGGCTAAAAGATGGGCTTAAACAAGGACGGATTTGGGTTCAAACCTGGGGCAGCAATGGGTATCCAATCAAACCAAACTCTCAATTATAAAGTATATAAACTTAAGGGACAACAGCTATGTGCTTTTGAAACAAGTGAAGATCACACATGTGAACTGATCAGTTAATAAAATCAACACTATGGCCAGTTTATATCCAAAGTCCAATGATACTTAATGATAGAACCTATTAAGAAATGCAATTACCCAAGTGTGATAGGACTGTATCATAGATGAATTAAAATATGTATCATCTTATTTCAACCATCCAAACATCATGTGATTCTATCCATGTTCTGTCACCAAAGTTCATTTTAAAACTAAAGAAAATATGCAAACATCATCGTCAATTAAATTCACACAAACTTACACACTTGAGAACAAAAATATCTTTTCCTTATACTAAATGAGATGGACCAAAATAATGTTTTCAGATTATATGTTTCCACTCAATTTCAAGGTTTATAAGAATATGGTAGAGCCTTAACCAACAAAGGATAGCTCCTTTTCAACATGAACATACATATTCACATAACATATATACCTACACACAGTTATATGCACATGTTCGCACACAGTTACACAATCAACCAATCTTCTTTTCTTTTGATGATTAGATGCCAAAAGATTGAAATAATTTTCATAAAAGAGATGAGCCAAATAAAATAGAAAAGGAATAGCCATTAGAGTGTAGTTGAACAGAACATGATTATTGTAATATCTCTTCTCAAAGAAACAGATAGACAAATTCTCTCTATTACTTATGAAGATTAACCAAATCAATTTGCAATACTTTCAATCAAGGTCAACACTCTAAAAAAAAAATGAAAATCGATACTATCATTATCATTTCTAAAAAAAATTGAACAAATTCTAAAAATTATATATATATAAACCTGAGAATATACTCTTAATCCAAACTAACTTGCTAGATTTGATTTTTTTTACAAGAGAATATTATCCAGCAAAAAATGTAAAGTCAAACCACGACTTAATAATACCTATTTTAGAACCAGAAATCATGGCTGACTAAAAATCAAAATTATGATCCATCACATAATCAAAGCATCTTTCGATTTACAAAGTAAACAGAGTAAATCACTAGATCAATCATTCAAAATCTATAAAAAAAATGGTTCTAGCCTGACTTAAAGAAATTTCTATCTTAATGAAGAAATCTACGCCTAATCTTTTGCAAGATTATATTAACATTGACAATTTTTTAAAATAGATGAACATGCTAAATAAATCTGATTACATAGAGTTTATACATTCAATCACTTCTATTAACAGAAAATTTGAGATTCAAATCATAAAAAAAAATCATGAATAAATTTCTGGTGAGAATACCTCATAAATCAACATAATTAATATGCTAAATACTAAATAAATAACATAACAAGAAAAACACTCTAATCTAAAAAAAAAATCTTACAGATCTGAAAATATGAATACTTACTTGTTGATAATGACAAAAATTTGTCAAGAATGAACTTCAACTGAAAGTCTTCGAGCTCAAATCGAGATTACAAAATCTTGATCTAATCCTTCTCTCTCTGCAACCTTCTCTTGATCTCCTTTGACTTTTCTTCAATTTTTCTCAAATTCCTTTCCTCACGCTTGATCAGATCTGGAAATTCTAAGAATAGATCCAAGGCTTTAAGAATTAAAGCTAGAATTGACCGAATTCTAGCTTGACTATCGGAGAGGATAAAAGCAAGATTTTCCTCTATGTTGCAGATAAAGGATCCTTGAGGAAGAAGAAGAACTAGATGATCGTAAGCATGATGATAGGGCTTCTAATTGGGTAAAAAAAATGGAGTTAGGGTTAATAGAAATTGAAATTGAAACTTGCTGAGACGATTTTGGAAGGGTGAGAATCAGATCTGAGTTGTAACGGAGAAAAAGAGGGTGAGAAATAGAACTAGAGGATGAGATGAACACAGATCTAAAATTTGAGGAAGGCAAAGCTTTAGATCTGAGATTTGAGGCAAGGATGTGAAGCTAGGGTTTGGAAATTCTGAAATAGAACAGCAAGGAATGGAAAGAAAAGAAGATTAGATGGAAGCGATAATTGTAAGAGAATGATCAAGAACTAGTCTGAGCTAGATCGAAAAATCTACGGAATTTTGACCGGAATCTAACAAATCTAATCAGAGAAGACGATCGGAGTAGGGGATCGGAAAATATTACCAGGATCTGATACGCTTGGCCTGATAAGATGCTCGGTGAAGGAGATTGGAAATTTAGATTGAAGAACAAATGGATCGGAGCTCCGATCAAGGCAATTAGAAAAAGATTCCTCCACTTTCTCTCTCAGATCTCTCCTTCTTTCTATTCCCGACTCTCTCTCTCTGCTTTGGATCGGAAGTAGAGTTTCTGAGAAATGATCGGAGAAAAACGATCGGCGAAGGAGGAGAATGAAAAAGGAAAACCTAAATCTCTCTTTGCTCTTGCTCTCTCTCTTTTCTCGGATTTTTCATGAAGATGAACAGTACCCCCTATTTTCGTTTTGATTTTTTTATATATATAAAACAAATGCGTTGATAACCGCACTCCCACTTGATGGGCGCACAATTACTGATGAGGCGCGCCCGCCAATTTTGTCCCATTCGGCTTAGGCGCGCCCATCACAGGATAACTCACCCCTCTTCTCACTTGGACATCCCCTTCAGCAGATAATTCACCCTCCTTCTGATCTACACTGCGCACCTTCTCTCGGCTCGTTCACTGAGCAAACGCGCTCGGATCTCGATGAAACTTTACGGGGACCCCGGTGGGACCCTAACCTATCTCAGGGTGAAGTTTGAGACCCTAATGGATTGATTTGGTTGGGTTTTGCTCAAACAAAAGAGATTTAGGGCACGGTCAAAATGGGGTGTCTACAAGGAGCAGTTGGCATCCCCAAGGACGAGGTTTGTGGGAAGTGAGACTGTGGCATCCATTGGGTGGTTTACACCTGTGACCTTTGATCGGAACAACGCCACACGTGATGCTTTGAAAAAGCCGTTTTGCTTTAGAGCTGCTTTTGTTGGCTGAACTACCACATCTGCTTAGGCCCTATCGTCTGGCTCGGAAATGTAGCCATTATTCCCCGCTTGAGAGGGGTAGGTTACCCAGGCTGCTTTCGGTTAAACAACATATCCTTTCCCATTTGAAAGAGTAGAAACCGCTGCTGCTTAAACATCTACTTGATTTGAGACCTTTGTTTCACAAGCCGATCACCCAGATGCCCTATTAGGTGAACCCTCCTTTCCATCTCTCCAATCTACTACAGAACCTAGTTCATCTCCTATCCGATCAACAAAGTATCGATCCGGAAAGATATTGATAAATTACATAATATAGTAGTCCAAATCACCGGGCTTAACAGCCTGTCATCCTAAATAAGTTGCCCCACCAGCCCCAAATCCATCAGGGTCAGCCTTCTGAACCTTAGTCGTTGCACATCCGAAGACAATGGCATTCGGCGATCAACAGACCACAAAGCAAACAGAGATTGAAAGAGTCCCCTCCCACCACCTGTGAACGACCGTGCGGACTGAGAGCTAAGTCTAGATGGATGACGGAACCAGGAGAATGGACCCTGCCAGATCTTCTGATCACTAGGGCAGAGCATCTGTCTATGGTGTACGTGTGTACGGATCGAGGTGAGTGTGAGTTAACGTATTCATACTCCTAGCTTCTCTGGTCTGTGAATCTTCCCCAAAGCAAAGGTCTTCCATCACGTGCCACCGAACTGAGCTCCAGGATTTACCCTTAGTGGTGGGTGGACCAGTCTTCTTAATGAGGTTAACCTAGTCGGGCCAGCTAGTAAAGGCATCAAGGCCTATGAGCTTCAGTGGAGCAGGTTACTCAACCACAGCCGCTTCCACAGTCTAAACAGCATCTCTTATCTTCCCCATTGACAGAGTAGAACCCACTGGGCTGCCTCAGTCTGCCAAATGTTGTAAATAATAAGGTGGTGGTGATTCTATAGTTCACTCTACTGCTTCCTGGGACCCAGAAGAGGACCTGTGATGATCCTCCCAATGCTAATGCCAGTCCCAAGCCTTATTAGTGTTTCCTCATCTCTTTCCCCGGGGGATGCTCTTTCGCCAGCTGCTCCTACTACTCCTTTGGCTGGTGCTCAGGTTACTTTGAAGTGGAAGCTTGCCCAGTAGGCAGTTAGATGTAACCATGCTGGCAGTACTATGATAGCCTTAGAGCTTGAAGGTCTCTGTCCCTAGGAACGTGATGCTTAGGTGCGAGGTTGAGATGACGGAAAGACAGAAGAGGATAAGCAGCTGTAAACTGGGCATGCCACAGCTGTCTTGGGCAATTCTTCTTCTTATACAAGCACAAAGTGGTAGCAAGCAGCAGGTTTGAATTGATCAAACGTGAACTATGACACGGTTGCATTTGCCGGGACATTCTCTGCTGTTTTTTTGTCGTCACACCAGGGATTTGCCCCTAAAGTAGAGAGTAAGGGCTGGTCTTCATCTCAGAAAGAAGCTGGCATTGGTGTCTTCATGGTAGTAGCTTTACCCGGACCGACACGAACGGACTTGATTTGATCACCAATTTTCTATGCGAATGCTCGATCTCCTCCTTGTGTTGAACAATCTCAAAACACTGACCTTTTTTAGGGGACAGGTAGATCTGTACCACTTTACGGGGCAAACCCTCTTCTTGGTGATGGAGATATGCAACTAGGATAGACAGGACGAGGGAGCGACAAGAGACTAATTAGCAAGGACAAGCGCAAATCTCTCTTAGACGAGTGTGCCACTAGGTAAAATGATGATAGGATACGACCAGCACACCTCGTGGCGTCCAATAGGCCCATCTTCCGGTGTGGTGACATGACATAGCTTAGCCTTAGAGAACTTTTGATCTGAGGACTCTCGTGAATATGGTCAAAGTGCTACCCTTGTTATTGTTATTGGCGCATCGGATAAGAACAAGAGTGAAAAGGAATTTCGTTACATCATCAATCTCCACTGGCTTTAAAACTGACCCAAGATCCGGCACACCGAGAACTGATCTACATCTTCCAAAGTATGGAAGAGCGGGTTCAACTATTTCAACTTCAAGATCGGAGAAGAGAGAAGGATTTGTGCCTGTCCCTGTTGTGTAGTCTTTCACTTGGGCTGAGCCTACTATGGTGGGGGCTGCCTCCCGAACCTTTGGTGCTCGTAAGCGCCAACATTCGATTCGGGAATATGTGATGAGTCCTCACGAGAATAGACCACAAAGGGTACTAGAGTTTATGTTCGTGTCCGAAAAGAGAGGATGACGATCCATCTTGATCGGATAGCTAGTGAAATGAAACTCTGTCTTACCTCGGCAATGCCATGGGGGCGGGGAACGGTTTGGGAGGAGAATCTAAGTAAGTACCGGGAGATCTGTGGTGTATAACTGAACAACCCCAAGATGCCTCGGGGATAAATTCAACGACCAGATCTAATACGACTGAGATTGATCTCACACCCACTCGTGCACAAGGAATATCTCTTCTAAGGCCCCTACTCTCGATTCATTGGATTCACTTCCTTTTCCTTCCCTGGAGGTGTAGTACGTTGGGACTATGTCTCTGTGCTGCTGTTCTGTCCTGTCAACTAGCGAGTCATCTTAGCGTTCCCCGTACACTTTATTCCACACTTTGCTTCCTCCTCGCAGTTTCCGGTCGTTTGCTGTGCAGTTCCGTAGTCGGCTCCCTCCCGTCTCTGCTTGTGTTGTGTAGTATGACGTCCACATCGTGTTTGACTCTCATTCCTTAACTCGTCCCTTCGCGTAGCTCACGGAGCGGTGCTGTGATAGTCCAACTCTGCTTTCTTCTTCTAGCTTCCGTAGCAGGAGCGGTTCGTAGGTTAGCTCGTTAGTCAAGCAAGAAAATCCTATTGGCGGTAGCGGTTGTACCTTTGACCTATATCTAGCCGCTTCTTTGATCATCACATGTGAATAGTGTTGATTGGTCACCCAAGGACACGCTCAAGCGGTAGATCAGATAAATAGAAAGGAAACCTAAGTTTGATAGGAAACCTGCACCGAAGAAAGTGATGTGGGCAGTTCAAGGAGTCGAAGATCAATCCCTCTTTCCGTTACAGGCGAAGTTTACTTCTAGTTTCAGCTCTAGTTTCAGCAGGGTAGCAGGCTCAAGCGTATGATCAAAGAGAAGGTTCTTTCTCGGGTGATAGGCACAGTTCCAGCTGGTTGCACCGTTGACTTCTAGGCGCAGGTGCTGTGAGAGTGTTGTTAAGCCTAAAGAAGGAACAAATAACGTGCCAAACGTTGGTTGTAGGCGTGGCTTATGCATGAAAGGCAGACTTTCTTAGGAACCGAAAAGGCGATGGTCAGGTCGTGAGAAAGTGATGAGATATATCAGGCCTCCCTACAATGCTGCGATAAAGAGAAGGATCTCACATCAAGTTGCCATCATGTTGAAGTAATATAGGTTTGCTTCCATAGGGGTCCCGACCGGTGTCGACCATATTAGCGCGAGAAAGACATGGCATACTTAATTGTTTGAAAGAGAAAGATTCCATGCGCTGCTCAATCTTTGGGGCGAAAAAAATACCTGGAAAGAGTTTCGCTCGCCGAGATCTTTCATAGCAAACTGAGATCCAAGAGTCTCAAGAAAATGTTGAAGCATAGCAGAGTGACTCCCTGTTTGGATAATATCATCTACATATATAAGGAGAACAATAGTGCCATGTTACGAGTGTCACGTAAACATGGAAGGGTCGGCCTGGCTATGTGTAAACCCTGTGGTTAGGAGGAACGAACTGAAGCTCTGGAACCACACTCGAGGGGCTTGCTTGAGTCCAACTAACGCTTTGGAGAGCTTAGCTTGCAGACATAGTCTGGATGAGCGGGGTTTTCATATCCTGGAGGCTGTGACATATAAACTTCTTCGGATAGAGTACCATGCAGCAAGAAGGCATTCTTGACATCGAGTTGTCGACTCTCCCATTTACGAGAGAGAACCACTGATAGAACATCACGAATGTAGGCTTAACCACTAGACTAAATGTCTCATCGAAATCAACGCCATGTCGTTGATTTTAGCCTTTGGCAACTAGCCGGGCCAACTATCGCTCGATATCACCATTAGAACGAGATTAAATTTGATATACCCAACGACTATCAACAATGTTCATACCAGGATGTCGAGTGGTTGAATGACGATGTGCCAGGGCAGAGAGTTTCGCATAAGCCGCATCCAAATATGATTGATTAGGCTCTTTCGGACTCCTGATGAGCGTCGGAGTGGGGTTATCTGCACCCCTTCCTCTCCAATATCGTCCAACTATGATGGCGGTTCGGAGGCATTGACCACATCAACAGCAGAAGAGATTGGAAGTCTCTCATCCCTAGCTGTAGTAGCAATAGTAGTTGTAGTGTGCTCATCGGTAGGCGATAGTGGATGCAGTCGAGAGATGCGGATCACATGAGTGATTGGCCAGCCTTGCCTCTCCTGCCGCTGCTCGGGTTCCCTCCGTCACTGATCTTACTGCACCTTATGTTCTTTTTTTCCCTCCCCGCTTCTGACTACCGGACTACTACTGATGCTTTTCTTACAGCTGCTAGCGGAACCGCTTACCGTTGTTCATTCCCTCACCGCTACAACTGGTTGCTTACCTTTCACTACCGCTTATTCCCGCTCTGGGTAAATTCAAAGTCTATCGCTGCCGACTGAAAGCTACTTGCTGGTCTCATTCGGCCTGCTCTCTTTCCACCGAACTGGAGCTCCTGTAACCATTCTTCTTCCTTTTGTTCGACTACTGCTTCCCGCAGCCTACTCTCTTCTCCGCTCTACTGAAGAAAGCACAAGGGGCCCACTTCCCACTCCCCTTGCCCCTGTTCCATTACTGAAACAGGGCCTCCCCTTTCCACGATGGAATTTCTTCGACCGAGAAGAGTACCTCTATTTGGATAAAGGATGAGCAATGTACTGCTAAAAATGAACCAATGAAAACAGCAAGAAAACGGATGCGCTAACAGCATGAAAACGCCCCTATCTATTTAAAGGCGTTCACTACCACGCAACGGCTTTCGCGCTAGGCGCAATTTCACGGAGTTGCTTGTTCCTTACTGATAGGGGTTTTTGGAGCTGGTTTGAGAGTTATCTTTCCCTTTGAGTTGGCTAGATCGGTTGTTTGGCTAGATCGTTTTTTTCTGTCCCTTCCCATTGGCTAGAGCAGTTCCGAATCTGTCAACCGGAACCATAGCTTGCACCGCCTACTGAGAAGGGATAGTTTATTAGAAGCCGGGGATGGACTACAACCTAGGCTAGGGACGGAGAGATTACCTAATCATCGAAGAGACTTGTACTAGTAATGGAAAAGCAAGAGAACCATGACTAGTCCATCTATCCATCTATTGGGGGGAGATTTGCCATTTAATGGAAACTATTAGGCGACGCTATTTTCACTAATAAGTCTCTTTTGAAAGGTCCCATTTTTCTGTTCGATACATATGGAAAAACGACTCAAGCCATTCCAGGAAGGGAGGGTGTTTCGAAAGTTGCCATTTTTCTGTTCCACATATATGGAAAAGCGACTCAAGCTATTTCCAACAATGAGCATCGAATCAAAGTTGCCATTTTTCATCAACCCCCTCAACCCGTTAGGGTGTGAGTGGACTTTGGTCCCGTAGAATTGAACGTCGACCGAAGTTTATAGCTAATATTTCCTTAATTTCTCCATCGGGCCCTTTCTATCTATCTAGGAATCTATCAGCTGTCTAGTAGGCCCTCTACTCTTATTGGTTGAAAGTAGCCTTCCGAATAAACCAAACCTTGAATCTGATACTGATAGAATTGAGGCCCTGGCTAGCCTCAATATCTACTATTCACTCCAATCTTTCCAACGGGTTAGCCCCTTCAATCTATTCCCTCCCTCTCCCTGGCTCAATCGATTCAGTCTTGCCTGTGAGGGCCGTCTTTCCCCCCTATCCATTCCAATCCATTCCCTATCCATCCACAGGCTGTCTCGTCTTGCCTACCATGGCCCTACTATCACAATGAGGGGGTTGGCCCTTCAAATAAACCTTCCCATTCAATCAGCCTCCCAATACTAATATCTCTTTAGTCTCGGGAGAGAGAAGGAATCGAATCTACTACCCTTCTCTTTAAGAGCTTCATCTAACACCACGAGTTTGACGCCTTAAATAATAATAGTAGGGGCGGTCAATGATGGATAGATAGCTTGGTCAAAGCTTGAGATTGGATCACACCCGTGGTCTTAGGGGGTTGATGCTCAAGAGCTGGGACGAATTATGGGATAAGTGATAGTGATTGAACGAATCGACAATCGAATTAGTCGGGCATAGAGAGAGAGAGTAGAGTACCTAAGAGAGAGAGAGGAGTCACCTAGGTGCTACTTGTCTGTTGGCTGGTATCGATCGAAACCGAAGTTCAAAGAGAAGCTTTATTCCCACCCCATGGGAAATGTACTTTGACAGTGCCTCCCGAATGAATGGACGAAAAGAACAGTCCTCAGGTGTCGGCATTATTTTCATCACACCAGAAGGGCATCTTATCCCGCATTCGTTCGCTCTCCTCGAACCGTGTTCCAACAACGTTGCGGAGTATCAAGCGCTGATTATGGGAATGGAGTTGGCTCGGGAGTTGGCAATCCGAAGACTCTCCTTCAGGGGTGATTCCCTCCTTCTTGTAAACAAACAATGTCTATGAAGTGAGAAAGCCCGACCTTGTACCTTATCACCGGAGCGGAGGGAAAAAAGTTTGGCACATGCGTTCACGTACTTCAACATAGAACATGTGCCGAGGGGAAAGAACGCCCGAGCCGATGCACTAACATGGTTAGCAGCTTCCATGACACCATCAGACGGTTCACCCATAAATCTCACACAGTATTCGAAAGGAGAATCCTACCACCGCGTCACACTTATGAAGCCCTTGCGGAATGCAATCAAGTTCGGTTCGAATAACGGTTGACGAAGTGGGAATTCAAGATTGGAGATATCCTTTCATCGACTTTATGCCATACGGGATACTACCAGATGACCCGAAAGAAAAGTTGAGTATCCGAAGACATGCTCCAAGGTTCCATTACGACCCTCAAACGAAAACGTTGTATCGAAAATCCTACGATGGAGTGCTCCTGCGGTGTCTGTCGGACCAAGAAGCAGAGAAGGTCATTCCAGAGACCCATAACGGCATTTGTTGTGCTCATCAGCCAAGGACAAAATTTTCAAGACAGAATCCGGAGATTGGGTTACTATTGGCCCTCCATGATCAAGGATTGCATCGACTATGCCCGCCAGTTTCATGGTGACTACATCCACCAGGCCCCAGAACCATTGCATCCAATCGTGCCATCATGGTTGTTTGAAGCCTGGGGGATGGACGTCATTGGGTCCCATCAAACCTCCCTCTCTCCCATACGCTGTGCTACCTCTCGCTGCCTGCCTTCCTTCGTTGCTTCACTCTCCTCCGCTCTACCTCGCATTGATCTTCCTCCGCTGCTCTTGCTTCCTTCACTTACTGCCTTAGAAAGGAACGAGCTTAATTGAGGCACCTACAACCTTGCATTGTCGTTCTTCTCTTTGCTCGTTGTCTGTGAGCTCCACTCATCACCCTATCACTCGACAACCCAACCTTTTAATTCATTACAGTAATGTAATGTGATTCCATGTCTCTGATGATTCGGCAGGAGGAAAGAGGCAAGGCTTTGACAGATCCGCTGAAGAAGGATCGGGGTTAGAACTTAGAACTAGTCTGAAGCTTGTCAAAAGGCTTTTGACGGTTTGAAGATGGCGATGGTGATTGAGCCGGTGCTAAAGTTGCTT
The DNA here is from genome assembly GCF_043159265.1 of Tasmannia lanceolata. Lineage (NCBI taxonomy): Eukaryota > Viridiplantae > Streptophyta > Magnoliopsida > Canellales > Winteraceae > Tasmannia > Tasmannia lanceolata. The sequence continues at coordinate 24,323,678 of NW_027518684.1, read as the reverse complement.
GAGTTTGATAAGCCATTTTCAGTTTCACTTTCTTCTGATTCCGCTCGTTCTCACACTTCTTCAGGAGCTTCTTCAGCAAGGGTGGGAAAAGGAGATAGCCATCTATCTGTCTCTCATGAGGGTTCAGAGCCTGGTCGAACAACAATAACTCACGATGAGCCTTCCGAGGTCTGTTGGGGCATCTGTTTCTGTGCCGGGATCGAGGCGGATCGACTATCCTCCCTATGAATTAATATTTGTTTATCCAAGCATTTGCCGAATTGGTAAGGCGATGAGCATGAATTCGTGGAAATGGCAAAAAAAAAGAAGTAATGGAAACTATGAGACAAGTGGGCTGCGTCGCATGGTAAAGAATGGGCTATGACTATCTTAGTAAATGATGATGAGGGTATAAGACTTCAATAACAAATGTCGGGTAGAAAGGCTGATTTATGAGGAACTGGGGCTCATCCCACATGTGTATATGTTCATTGCTGAGTGGCCAAAACCCAGAACAAGAGTTTCATTCGAGCGTCGGGATGGATTGTGGAAGGAATAACGAGAAGCTATTCGGGGAGGTATGGGAGGCAGTGACTGGGAACCACCGGGAAGCCAGAAGATAAGCTGAAAGCACTGGGATGTAGTCACCATTACATCCTTCTCGAGATTAATCATGCCTACTTGTGCCTTTCCCCTCCCGAAAAAATCTGTCATGATTGTTCAGAGTGTCGTGAAATCACGAATCATTGCATATAAAGTTCTTTCATTCATTATGTTCTCAGTTAGAGCCAGTTGAGGCATTATTGATTGAGGCAACGCCTATAATGAATAGGAATTTGCCATTGACTTCACATGATCACATATTAGCTCGATTTTGCTTTTCCACGGATCCACACCCAATGAATGGTTATTATCTCCTACGGCTCGGATTCGCCCCGATCAGCATGAAAATTGACTACACGGATTCGGTTCAGTCGCAGGAGCGAAGCCACAACCACCTCATGACGTGACGCACGACGTAGTGGAGGAATCGATGACCCTTTAGGGAAACAGATGTGATCCATGGTTCTCCAGTCCTTGACAGGCCGGGTCAGACTCAACCCAAAGAAGTATGTATTTGAGCTGTTGTTTAGCTCTATAGTCTAACGAAGGAGTATAGAGGTAGATCCAGATCAAGTCAAAGCTCTTTCGAATTTAGATTCTTTGCCATTGAGAAAGAAGTCTTCAAGGCCTCCCTCTCGATCCTTACCTATCTTTCTCCATGAAGTGAGGCCAATATATCAGACCAATCATCAAGCTCAGTACGACTAGCATAAGTACGAGGTAGGGCGTGGTTGGTTCCGAGCTACGGGCATAACTGGCTTAGGCATAACTTTCGCTTGACATCTATGCTAGAGCGAGGACTGCATTGCATTGCATTGATTGAGTGAAAAGGGTGAAAGGTTCAAATTTGCAGTTCAAGCATGAATTGAAGCAGTTCCACTTCCCCTTATGGAGTTGGTATTTGTTGGTAAGAGAACCGAGCCCGGTTTTAGAACCAAAACCAGCAACTGGTACAGAGATGGTAGAGGCATACAAGCCAGTTCGAGAGCAAGAGTCAGGAGTTCAACTGGGTCGAGATGCAGAGGCGCATCACCAGCAGAGATCGAGCTAATTATAGTTGAATCATCATCAGTGGCAGAGGTATGGGGAGGCAGGAGTTTGAGTTTACCCAGCGTTACCACATAACAAGGGTACCCTTTACCCAGCCATTGAAGAACCTTTTGTTTAGTTAGGACGTCGTTCCCTTCCCTTGTGGTGGTTTTTCAACCCGTTGCTTCGACTTGGTAAATTGCATCTGGATCCGCTCAAACTCTGACAGACACCACATTATCTGCATCACCTGTTCTAGGCATATAGTATGTTCCAGAGCCGCGACTAAGGGCGCGGAGTTACAAGCAACTATTGAAAGATAGTGCCCGATTTCTATATCCTGCCTACGAATCGAAGCTGTCATCTATCTAGCTCATGGATGAATCACCCGCCAGAAAGGAATAGCCCTGGACCTCATTAGCAAAGTTGGAAATGGAAGTGGTTGGCTTGCTACGACTAGTCGGAATAGAATGAAGGAATGATTCAATCTCCCACCATTTCAGACCAAGCCTCCTTTTCTACCTTTCTATCTATACTTCCCATCCCAGCAGCAGTAGAGGCTCTTGATCCCGTTGGTTGAGCGAGCGAGTATTCCTCCCCAGAGCGATCCCCTATTGCTCATTCAGACCTATCACCCGCCTCAGCAGGGATGAGAGACTACCCCACCCCAACCACTCTGATGGATGCCTTACCCGATTCGGATTGAGGGACCTCTCCAACACTTATTCATTCTATAGGGCGAGTCCCTAAAGGGACTAGCAGTCGAGTAACAAGCTCGATCTGGATCCGAAATGGACTATGGATCTCGATCTATTGGTCTATGCGGGATTCGCCCCCCGAACATCTTTCTCCAGTCTCAGTTTTGGCCCATCTCAGTTAGGGCAGATCCCTTTCAGCCTTTGAATTAGCTACTATTACTTATTACTACTAATGAATGAACCTTCGCTGCACTCGGCCGGCAGAGATGGCAGGGAAGGGCATTTCTTTGCCGTGATCCCCATGTTCAGCTGTTAATCCGTACCTATCCACCCGATGTGATAGAGTGAGACTCTGTTCGATTCCCCGATGCCTACTACCGTGCCCGGGTGCCCCCCCGACGCGCCGATGGGAGAAAGTAAATAAGGAACATTAATCACAATTAGAGAAAGGCGATTCACAATTAGAGAAAGAAAGAAGGAAAGATAGTGAATCATATCTGCTTGTGAACTCGCTCGCTTGCTTACTTCTTTAGAAAATCCCATCGGCTTCTTGACAGCCCCGAAAGGCTTTCGACGTACCTTGCCCCTTAAAGAGCTTGAGTAAAGAACGGAACCACGTCAGAAAAGAAGAGATCAAAAGCTTCGTTTACTACACATAATATAAGAAACCGAGGTTCTGGAAGACCTCTCTTCTGCTCAACTATCACAGGAGTAGCTCGACTCTAAAGGGAAGCGCATCGCATCTTGCTTCTCTCTCTTATTTGGCTTGGGTTCTTTCTATTACTATGCTTTTTAGATATCATCAATGAATTTGATCAATCAATCATTCTGGTCTCTTGTTCATGTGTCTCTCTTCGCTCGCGAGTAAGAAAGTGACCGTATATCGCATTTCGAGTGAGGCGTGTTCCAAACCTTTCTTCAAAGTAGTGCATTTTTCAAGTCGTACGTGTATTCAACTCGTGCTCAAGAACCGCATGTCACATATCTATCTCCAATATCGCATGTCATCTATCTCACTTTTAACATGTTGATAGGTAGTATTTAGTCTAGTGTTCCCGTCAAGTCGACACGAAACTCGCCGGCATTGAATAAAGCCCGATAAAGGCTTGGAAAAAGCATGTCCTAAAGCGAGACCTGTCGTATGGCCTTGCGCATACCGTTGGCCATGCGTTATTGGTCGCTCAATAGTTGAAATTGACCTGCACGAAATCCTCCTTCACGAGGGGGGAGGGGCTATCGAAATTCCTCTAAACCTTGGTAAGTGGGCTATTGTGGAATCGTAGCACACATAGCACATTTCCTAGTTATCGGATGGATAACCAAGGGAGCTTTGAGACCGGCCGCTTACCGACGGTGGGTGTGTTTTAAGATATTCAGGCAAGTGAGCGGCACTTGTTCATAACTAATAGAGGGAATGGGTGATTCCAAGAGCAGACATTCTGGTAGGTGCTACTGGAAAGAGCAAACAATGACACTCGCTTCCACAGCGATCACACTACTGGAGTGGAGACCCGTATATCACACCGATGAATGTCGTAGTAGAGGGCAACCCTATCTTGGATAGCCGGTGAGCCAGTACTCTCTGCTTAGAGAACACTCGGACAGCTGGTATAAGTGTCAGTCATAGACCAACCCTATGACCACTACAACAGGTCTGAGTCACCTCGTCATCACGACGAGACTCGACATCACCTGCAAGGCAGGTACCCCAGTTGTAACAAAGCCTTAGCTACAGAACCTTTGGGACTTATCAGAATATCAAGACTTTCTTCTTTCTCTCATAAGGGCCTTCGTAACTTGACTCCACAGGGCTTATGCCAATGAAAAAGCGACTGACCGAAAACAGAAAACGAACAACCCAGATTGACGACAAGCGAGCAAGATGGAACATCTATTTAAAGGGGTCTCAAGAATCGTGCGTGAGCGAGCATATAAACAAATGGACAATCGGACATCCGCTGATGCGGACAGTTTTCGAGGATTGGTTAGTGGGACGCGGGTCTTCACCTCTAAAAGCCTCGCGTTCTTGGCCTTCTCTATGGCCTCAGGGCAGATGGTACCCTGTAATTCAATCACTGACTCTGCAAAAGAGATCAGTGAGTCCACTCTAGACTTCAACTCTGCGTGTCAAAGCCAAAATTAGCCAGGAAGTTGTAGGCATGATCCGCATAAGGCTGGAGACGCACCAGCTCGAAAGCAAAACTTTGTTGGATCTTATTAAAGAGGAGTCCAATCGTCTTCTTGATGAATGCCTAAGAAATCTCCTTGGCTTCATCCACATATGCAGCATCCGAAAATGTAGAAGCGACCTCTTTCAGAGCCCACAGACAAAGGTGCTCAAACTGAGCATTCCCCCTTGTCGGAGAAGGCAACAAAAAGTCCACATGCTTAGAGGAGGTTTGCACCTCCCATGAAGAAATCTCTTCGGGAGACATAGGTCTCCTAGTACGAGAAACACACCTATTTCTGCCTCCTGGGGTGATACAACCGACCGATAGCGACGGGACAGGCACCTGGCGGCTTCGACCGCTTGGTGGGAAGACGTTGTTCCTCTTCCGCACATCCTGAGCGCCATGCTTTCGTGTGTGTTCGTAGGGCGGTGAGAGTGGCTCGTAAGAGTATACCTTCACTAACCCTAGGGTTCTGACCCGCTGTGAACGTACTAGTGTTTTGCAGTTTGGTCATCAGATCTCTCCCGTATCACAGCCAGGCGCCCCACACCCAGTCCCGATAGGACGGACTGGACATGTAGAGTTGACTGTCAGCGCAAAAGCCCTATAACAAATATAGAAAACTATTTATTTAAGTGTTTTTTTTTGTTATAGAGCGCTTAGGCCAACGCTCGTGGCAGAGGATGGAGGAACTCGATGCCTCGGCTGCTAATTGGTCTTCTTTCGAAGGCAATGAAGAATTGTTGTTTTACTCAAGAAATCTGTGTTGGGACCTACCTGTTTGCAAGACAAGTGGATTGCCTGATACGGAGGTCTGTATGGTTACATCTTGGTATGTACCTGAAGGCGTGCGCGTTTGCGCTTCAGTGCTATTACGCTGAAGCGTTTGACAAGCACTGTAAGCTCCCAGTCTCAGTCTCCCTCACGAGGTCGGGGGTGCCTCGCATCATTCCTTCTTTGAATAGATTAGCTATATACAGGAGGAATGATTACTCTGATCTGTGAAGTTCTATCTATCGTTGATCTCCTTGTATAAGTTGGTTCTGGTAGCAAAACTGCTATCCATAGTTACTTTGCAACGGATGAGTGCTGACGCTCGCCCTGTAGTTTTAAAGCTGGCCCAATACTACGACTGTTTAAGAGCAGTCTATTTACTAAACCAGAGCCAACCATCCCGCCGTCACTTAAGTAGAATTTATTCCTAGTTGGAACAAAACGAGAAATGTGACAAGCGAGGTCAAGCTATAGAAGAAAGCTTCTTTCGGTTCAGCAACAGGGGCAAGTCCAGACTCGTCAACAGTACCAAGCCCGGCGGGGGCAGTAAGCACAGAGGCCCATTCTACCTTTAGTTTGTCCAGGAAAAAAGAAGATCAATACAATACAATACAACTTTCAAAGTATTTTTGAGTGTTTTAGATTCAAGATCCGCAGAGGAACTTCCGCCCGGGGCCCCCGGAGGGGTAATTCAGGCTCCGGTGGAATTTACCTATTCTCTTAACTAGAAATAAATATCGTGACGCTCGTGCTTCTTTCGAGGAAACCTTACGCTGTGTAAGCGTAAAGAATAGGTGGTCATGTGATGAGATTGGCAGTCCAACATTCATGCTTTGAAAACAAGACGTGAGTAGATACTTTCTCTTTCGACGGGTCCGGAAGTTCGATATCGAGATCAGAGCTTGTAGCTCAATGGCTAGGCCTGAACTCACTTTCCTTATGTAGCTATTTCTCGACGAGGATGGTAGGATATCCGGAGTATAGTGAAAGAGGAAGGGCTGGCTTACTTGAAACTATTTTGGGATGGCACCTAATGAGAGCTGGTAAACAGATGACTTCTTCTTCTTAACAGACAGGGACTGCTCTCACCTTTGCTTACATTTATGAACCCGAGATAGAGAGAAGACCACCCGAACACGCTATCTGGAACCAAGAGTACTGAGTGAAACCCGATAAGCAACCCGAAATGGAGAGCATGACCCTACTATACTAGATCGAAAGCACTAGCCGGAAAGAAAGCCTAGACCGCTACTTGCTTTCCTGCTCTCTCTCACTATCCTAATGAAAGGTCAAGCCTAAGATTGAGTGAGCGGTCTTCGAGAACAAGAATCCACGATTTGATACCGCTCTCCCACATCAAGAATAAAAAAGGTCTTCTTTCGCTGCCTACAAAGAAAGAGGGTAATGCAAGCCTGAGCTAATGATAGGAACTGTTTATCTCCGATCTGACTAGATAGAGGACGGCTAGTAAAGACTGAAAATGGCTTCCCTCCCTTGTGACCCTGCTTGCTCGACCGGGCTACCACACTTGGATGACCATTATGGAATGACTCGAGAACCGAAGATGGGTTACCCTTTGGTTAGAATCAAGGGTCCAGTCGAGCACGAACCCACTGGTTTCCCTGGCCAACCAGTTAGGGCTAGCAGGCTACTTGATGACTCGAGAGCCAAGAGCTTTTTTTTCCTGACCTATCTGGCTAGCGGGCTACCATTGCTTGGCTTCTGACCCGATAACCGAGACCCTTCCCTCTCTTTACAGTCGAGCACGAGTCAAACTCGCCTCACTCTTGCTTCAAACACTGGCTGATATTCCTAGAGTATCTGTTATCTGCCCTGCTTTCTTCTCTGTGGAACTATAGAACTGCCTAAAGCTTACTACGCCTTGACCTGTGCTTGAAAGGGTCCTATAGCCGTTTATCGCCTGCTAACCTATGCGTGTTTAAGACCAGTGGAAAGAGGGCATTGACTTGACGCCTATTTTATTTTCTTCCCTGACTCTTTTGAGTATGCTATCCGACTGCCTTAAAAGATTATCTGACGGCTACCTCTTAAAGGCCACTCCACTAAATCAATTCTTTAATTAGTAACCGGCACGAATACCTTCGTTTAAGAGAAGATGAATGGAGTCACTTTCAGTATCTTTCTCTCCAACTTGATTCTAAAGGTCGGGTGAGAAAATGGGGATAAAAGATCGATTGATCCATCCATAAGGGGTGGAGATACCACAGCTTCAAGGGCTGGTGGTAAATGTAGGACGCGGGACTCATTCTTTACCCGTAGAAAGGAAGTCAAGATGAACATATGAGTTCATCAGCTGTGGAATCTCTTTCAATGGACGGCGGATAGCTGTTTCGTGGTCCCACTCCTATAGGTGGAAGGATCCCACTCCTATAGGTGGAAAGGATCGATCGGGTGGTGGGATGGAATCATGTATTGAATCAAATGAGTCAAGTGGGGAGGGAGAGCCCACAAATAAATGAATTCAATAGGAATAAGAACCTTAAACATTCATGGGCGGGCATTGGTATAGAAGAATAGGTTTCCCCGAGATCGTTGGATGGATCCTTGAGTCTGATTTTGCTTAATTATGTATTCTAAGTCTTCAGCCAGGTATACGAAGCAAACCCTACTCCCCAAGTAAAGGGTGCTTGGATTCCGATCAAAAAGGCCAATAGAGATGATACTGATGAATCCTTGAACCGGTCTCAAGCCTTGATGCAGAAAAAGAACTTGACGACACCCATTTTATTCTCTGGGAGCTCCAGCTTCCTCTGGTTCCCTCCACTATAAGGGCAACAATTGCTTGGCTTTCTTGATGGAACCACTGCTGCTCCAGAAAAGTGGATAGAGTGCTCCGGCTTTGATTTCTCAACAAAAGTAGGCCGATGGATCTGTCAAGGTTTCAATAGCATATGAAGAGTGGCTCTGCAAAGATCAGCTGCTGGTCAGTTGGATAAACTCCACCATGTCCCTTCAAAGGCTCAAGAAATTCTGGCTCAGGTAATAGATCTGACTCATGCACATCAGATCTGGAATGCCCTTCATGATAACACTTCGCTCAATAAGCTCGAGAAATGCAGAAAGATTGGAAGTGGAAGCCTGCAAGAGAGGATCGTTATCAGTTTCTGACTACCTCAATCGATTCAAGGCTCTCTGCGATCAACTGGCTGCTATACAAAAGCCCATTTCTGATCCTGATAAAGTGCTACTTATTCTTAGTGGACTCGGGGAGGAATCAAAAATGTTTGTAACCTCGGTAACCACTCGACTCCTCATTCCGTCTTTCTCTGAGTTACGACCATTATAGCTTTCGTATGAAGCGTCATTCGTCTCTCCGATCTCTGGGCAAAGTCAAACTGTGGGAGCGGTTTCGAATGTTCAATCAGCGAACAACAATGGGAGAGGCCGAGGAAGATAGAACAAAAACCGTGGGCGTGGTCAAGGTCGTGGCAACTGGAATGCCATGGTCGATCAAATCAATCCTCCTCGGGAAGTCTTCTGGGCACTCCAAATGAGAATAAAGAAACCAAAATCTGTTGCATGTCGACGTTTGTGGAAAAAGGGGACACACCGTCCTCAACTGTTATCACAGGTTCAATCCCAACTATCAACAGGAGGTTCTCGATCATCAACTTGCTGCAACGTCCCTCAACTCTCCATCTGATCCCTTCTTGTATTCTGATACTGGGGCATCAAACCATGTAACTAACAAGCCTGAGAATCTCCAAGGTATGATTCCATACAAGGGTCACTGTATGGTGTACACAGGTGACATAACTCCTCTTCCGATATCGCATATTGGATGGAACTGCTGCTATCTCTACAGATTTTCTTAAACTTGCTGTTCAAAATCTGTTGCTTGTCCCGAAAGTAAAAAAGAATTTACTTTATGGTTGTAAGTTTACCAGGGATTTTCGTTGCAAGTTTGAATTGACTCCTTGGGATTTTGTTGTGAAGGATCTCAAGTCAGGACAAACGATAGCTAGAGGGAGGAAGCACGGGGAGCTCTACGTTTTGAATGATGATCAAGTTTTTGCAATGGTAGCAGCAGGGAAAGCATGGATTTTCAGCAATAAGGTGTCGGCCTCTGTGTGGCACCATAGGCTAGGACATTGGCATTTTTCCTTTGTGAAAAAATGGGCAGCAGATCGTCTTCTTCCTTCTTATGTTCAGGATAAACATCCGAACTCTTTTTGTACAAGCTGCCCAGCTTACCGATAGGCGGCAAGCATACTATAAAGCTTTCTTCTTTTTTTTGAAGCCGAAGAGAAGAATATAATTCAACTCAAGAAGGGCCCAGTTCTCATTCTTCAGTTGTTATCCCTTTTTCCTATAGGTTGGACGGAGTGGAACGAAGGGCCCCGAAGGTGAGCTATCGAATAGCTCAGCTTGAGCCGTTAACAGATAAGGCGGCCCTTGTTGAGCTCACGGGGGCAGGCCGCCGGCCCTACTATTGGAGCTCAGTACAGGTATCTCAAGCTCAGCTCTTCGCCCTTACTAATACGGGCACTGCACTCCCCTATTAGTAAGGCTATACTAATAAAGGCTAATAGGGCGCCCCTGAATATATTCTATGAAAGCGTAAACCGCTTTCTTGTCTCCTTTACTGATTCAGATGGTCAGATGCTGTCTCATTCGTATACTCATGAGCAGGTTCGCTCTTGCTCATTGGATTGAGGATAAGATCAGAATTTGTTTTTCACTTTCTTTCTTTATAGTCAATATGTCCAGTTCAATTTATTATAACAGGGATGACCCTAATCCGGAATATGAACAATAGAAAAATATACCCTCCAATCACAAGAATACCAGTTACAGTACCTATCAGCCGGGGATCCTTCTAGCTTTTTTTGGGCTACTCTCCTTCACATTTGAAAGTAGTCATGCCGAACAGTCATAGAGAATTCTTTCAGATCTCTCCGGATGAGATAAGAAGATTCGAATTCTTCTGAATTCCTAAAAAAAAAAAAAAGGAGCGTACGATTCAATGAAACATTTTGTTCGTTCGGGTGCCCCATAGGCAACAAGGATTTAGATCAAGTTTCTTGTTGGATAAACTGCATTGCTGATGCAGAGCTTGCTGATTCAAGTTTGAGCTCTAAAATGATAGGACTCCCGAAAGGCCCCTCAATGTAGATAGCAGAAAGGAAACAGCGGGATGACCCCCGCCCATGGAGAGTACTGGGGACGAAAGGCAATCCACCCTTCTATTAGGTTGTTCCATCTATGGTCATTGGTATCTCCTAAAGAGATCTAGGAAATGAATCGAGTTGCTCCAACGGCCAACAATTGCTAAGGTCAAAACGGCCAGTGATTAATGGAACCTCTTGTCGACTCTACTCCTTTGGCTTCCGTCTTCTGGCTTCCGAACGCGCCAAACCTATGCTGACAAATAGCCAACCTACAAGCAAGAAAGAGGGAGGGAAGCTCTTGTCTGAAAAGGTCAAATCGGCGGACCAGGTTAGCCATAGCTTCTTTGATCATGCCGGAATGGGGAAGAAAAGAATGCCGATCGTTAGAGAGAAGAAAAAGCGAGAGTCTCCACTCTCTCCACAATATCCTAAAACCTCTCTCGTAAGGGGGGAGAAGGCTAAGTAAGCCAAACTGACGAGAGAGAAATCGACTCCTTTTTCGTAGTCCGGTGACGGGCTAACAACCATATAGAAAGTCAATCCTTCTTTTTCCGGTATGCTGCTCCGCAAGCAAGGAGTGCCCCTATTAGTAAGGGCGAGCGGAGCGAAAACAAAGCAAGGGGAATTCCTATATTATATGGTAAGCATGCGAAATCCTTTGATTGCGTATTGAATATACATCCATGTCTTTCTTGTTCCACTAGCTAGGAAAAAATGCTCTCATGTCTGCTTCGTTATTACAACCTTCTTTCTTTATGTCAAAGACCAGAAGCTAAGCGCAAATTCTCATTGGATCTCGGTTGTTCTTAACAGCGATGGCTATTCATTCAAGTCTTTGGGTAGCACCACCAGATCTTCAACAATGTGGAAATTCTCGTATTCCGTATGTACATGTTCCTGCGGCTCGGATGAGTATACTTGTTTATATCGCAACGGCTATAAACAGTTCCTTGTTCCCATTAACGAAACATCCCCTTTTTATTCGTTCTTCCAGAACCGGTACAGAAATGGGCGCTTTTTCTACGTTGTTGACCTTGGTTACTGGGGGATTTCGGGGAAGACCTATGTGGGGCACCTTTCAGGTGTGGGATGCTCGTTTAACCTCAGTATTCATCTCGTTCCTTATTTACCTGGGTGCACTGCGTTTTCAAAAGCTTCCTGTCGAACCGGCTCCTATTTCAATCTGTGTTGGATCGATCGATATACCAATAATAAAGTATCCAGTCAACTGGTGGAATACATCGCATCAACCTGGGAGCATTAGCCAATCTGGTACATCAATACATGTTCCTATGCCCATTCCAATCTTGTCCATCTTTGCAAACTCCCCCTTCTCAACCCGTATCTTGTTCGTTCTGGAAACACGTCTTCCTATTCCATCTTTTCCCGAATCTTCCTTAACGGAAGAAATAGAAGCTCGAGAAGGAATACCAAAACCTAGTTCACTCGCTGAGATTGATGATTCTCTCTGTTAAGCATCCATGGCTGAATGGTTAAAGCGCCCAACTCAACATTGGCAAATTCGTAGGTTCAATTCCTACTGGATGGACGGCAACACGACGATTTGTGTATGCCTTGATAGGCAAATCTCTTGATTGGTAGGAGTGAAATGCTCGAGGTGGATGGAGGAGTCGAATAGAGACCTTGAAGTAGGTTCTCTCCTATATCTGATAGATTTCACTGTCCTTCTGCTGAAAGTCTGCCATAGATGGCGATTCTTCATCTGATCAATCCCGTCATTTCTTCTCTTACGCAATTCCCCTAATCTCTCTCTCCTTTAATTTGAAAGTGTAAGTAGTCGATTGAAGTCTACCCGAAGGGTGAGTTACATTTAACGACTTCAACACTGGAGCTGCGAACCCTCCATTTCTGTTGATTTAGTATCACCTTAAGCACAAGAACTAGGAAGCAATAAAAGCGAGATCTCTCTCTTGTCTCGGATGAGCGTTGGTGCTCTACTTTTCAGAGTTGGTTGGTGTGGTCCCTTTTCTTGGCTGTAAGTTCGATCAAGGATTTCTTGCTTCTATTTATTTTGATCTTTGAGCATGCAATTCTTATAATTGTTAAGGAGTTTCTGCTTCCGAAAGAAAGCAAGTTCACCTGTCCTTCCAGTTGAATAGCATGATGAAAGTCTCTATCTTTTCAAGAGTTGGAAGCACTAATTCCTTGATCAGACTTCAAGCTAGGGAAGGTCTTAGGCTTTGAGTTCCGAGTTCTTTAAGTTCCGAGTTAAGGTTAAGGTGAAGACTCATCTTATCCAATTAAAGAATCTCCTATGTAATGTAGTCAAGTCCAATCCTTGCGTTCAAGAGCAGACGAGTGGGGTTGTGGAGTGGAAGCAGTGGGTTCAATTCCCCTAACCCCGATGTAGGCAGGATCCGCTAAAGCGGCTAACTCATCGGATTGGCGAGACCACTCAACAGGGATAATCAATTATAGAACCACGTATCTAAGAAAAGGAAATGAAGTGACGAGAAAGATAGTTCACTTCTAATAAGAGTTCGGCTCTAGGAACATCCAGAGCATCTGGAACACCTGTAGGATCACGATCATCCGTAATTGCATCACGATCACGAAAGGTCGGAATCTTCAGCTCAATAATCCAAATCATAATCTCTCTCTTGATCATCTATTTCATATCCTTCGGATCCTGATGACTTAGTTGGATGTAGTTCCGTCAGGGTCATCTGAAGCTAGCTTTGATGCTGCTACTTCAACAAGTGCTGTTGTTGGATTACTGGTATTAGAAGTGGCTGCTACTACTGGATAAGTTGCTACTGGATTTTCCAATATAGAGGTAGGGGCCGAAGGATATGAAACAACTGGATCTGCTTCTGCCGGTCTTTGCCTCTACTTTTGCTCCTTCGACTGCTTTAATGGCTGCTTGTGGTTCATGAACACCAACCATTGCTTCCACCTATGCTTCTGTTTACTACTCGGATGCTTCCTTTGCCTCTCGATCCCTTGCTTATGTTTCTTTATCTGCATCTGGATTTGGATCTCGAACTGGAAGGCATGTTGCTGGACAAGGTGGTGCTGGTGAAAGACCTGGTAAAATACCAAAGCCGTGGTGCATAAAGTGCATGAAGTCGGAACAGTTTGAAAAATATCGGAACACATTATCGATGTGCATAAAGTGCCGGATGTGCTAATGATACCTTTCATGCTTCTGGTGGAAATGCTATAGGATTTACTTCTTTAATATAGGTGGCTCGGCTGCAACAATTAGATATGCGTATAGATATGCTACTAAAATGGGTACTGCAACCCTAGCTACTGGCTTTCCAACAACAGGCTCTGGATCTCGATCTGACAACAGAAATACAAAACTACCCCACCCGGATGGTGACCACTGCACCGCTATAGATACTATATACCACTGTAAGGGTGAGAACAACATTTGTCAGGGTAGTCACCTATGCATCGTATAATGAGACAAGCGCTCCCTCCGGAAATCAACAGAAAAACATAAGAAATGACTGCATGGCATGGCTTCATCAGTGGCTTAACCATGAAGAATCCAGAGCGGAATCAACGGCATAATCTAACTCGTAAGCAACATAATCGACTGCGGAATCAACAGGATAGCATCCTATGCCTTTGTTGCCCCCGCTACCGGCCACTTTAATGGGTTATTCAACGGGCAACGAGCTATCGAACTGCTGCTCCTGGAACAGCTCTCAAGTATGGAACTGCTCGCTTTGGCACTGTAACTGGATCAGTCAGTTAAACAATCGCTGCTGCAGGATTTTTCACGGAATCTACAGCAACAAACACAGGAAAAACTTCTAACGTAGCTATTGGCACCTACTAAAATAAGGGGGATCCGCTGGGTCTCAAACTGCTTGCTTTGGTTGAGATCCAGATTCTGATAGTAGTGATCGAGAGCCTGATTCTGACGTTCGTGAGCGTGACCCTGCGAACAGAAAGAGTGAGCCAACTGAAAATCATATACGCAATAAGCAAAGCAAGCACCAGTACATCAGTCAGTTGTTCCAGATCGAGAACCAGCCCTAATAGCAACAGAGGCAAGGATGGCAAGAGCAAAGCAAGCAGTAGACCTAGCAGCTAATCCAGTGTTAGATCAATGGAACGGAATTAAAAATAGATCCATACCTAAGACCAATAGGAGCATAAGTATCTAATACGTAAGAAGCACGCACCAGTCACATACCCAGTAGTAGGACCAGCACCATAAGCTAGGGTTGCAGGAGCAGAGCAAGAAGCATATCCATACGTTGATCCAGTCAAAGAACATGTAGTAGATCCATTAATACCAACAACATTACTAGAGCTAGTCCTTTTTCCAGTTTAAGAACGAAGAACCTGTTGACTAAGTTATAGTTCCTTAAGCATAACCAGTAGAGACCACAGATCCATATCCAGCAGAAACGAGGGTGACAGTATGAGTACCAACAGTTACATATCCAAGTACAGATCCTATAGAAGCAAAGGTATAAGCATAGCCAAGACCAGTCACAAGACCAGTAAACCCACACCAGCAGTCGATCTAGCTTTTGATAATGCTATTGAGGATGTTATTGAAGCACCACTACAACCACCAATAGCAGTTGTTGAACCAGTAGCTCTAGATCGAGAACCGGATGCACCAGTAGTCAAGCCCTAGCCAGTTTACCATCACTAGAGAGGGCAGAGGTAGCAGCATATGATCAACCACCAAACGTAGATTAGTTCGATCAGCAGCACCTAACAAGTAGTGAATAGTTCTGGCACTATTTGGCTTCTCCTTCGGACCCTGCTTTTGGTATTTCTTCATAGTCTGATGCCCATGGTAGAGATTCTCAGTTTCGTGATAAAGATCGTGATTGGTATTTTAGTGATCGAAAGGAAGAGTCTGAATTTAGGGATCGAGACCCGGAATAGGACCCTACAGGACAATACCCTACGGGACCAAATGCTACAGGACCAGCGTCCTTAGTTACATATACTTAGCCAGCTCCAGGAGGTGAAGATCAAGCACATCGTGACAGAACAGAATGAAACTTAAGTAGAACCGGCAACGGAGGATATGAAATAGAAGCATCCCGGTCATCAGCATCCGAGTCATTAGTTTCTTCAGCATCAGCGCCCATAGTTGTTCACCTTGAAGCAGCACATGTTGATTGAGTTGATTGAGATTGATAACTAAAGCGCTTGTTCCTAGGGGTGATTAAGAGGCAGGGGATTGAGTTCCAGGAGCAAAGTAAAAGACAAAGCCGGAACCTGTAGTTGACCTAGTTAATTGATAACCAAAGCCTGTTCGAGCAAATTCGATTCCAGGCGCAAATATCATTTTTTAATAACTAGCATCCTCACCAGTTCCAACTTCCTAGCCGGCCGGCGTCCCTATTCTGGTCTGTGATAGTGTTTCCCCTAAGGAGGTGTCGACATCACTCCTAGGAACTATAACTGATGTTCCAACATGTGAAATTGTTCCTAGAAGCAATGTTACAACATCTGCTAGTGTTCCAACTATTGTTGTTCTTACATATGCAATGTTCCTAGAGGATTATGTTCCGGCATTCGGATCTGTCTCTAAAATCAGGGGTGTTCCAACATCGAATCGAATCCCATCCATTGGCATTGTTACCATATATGTAATTATGAAATATGATAGTGATCCAAGAAGTGATGTTCCTACATCCCTTAGTAAGAGCATCCGAGATAGCCAAGGTGGGAGTGCTTAATTGCCATATCAGCGGCTACAAATTCATTCTATAGAACTGTAGATCATGCAAAATTTCTCTGGTAGGAGCGTACCAGGACCGTTATCTATCGGTTGGGTCTAGGAACTGGAACTAAATAGCGCAATGCCACTAAATAGAACCTTCTGATAGTTCGTCTTCTTCCTGACTTCCACATGGATGATGTAGGACCGGTCCTTTTGTGCGCCAATAGCTCCTCTCCCTCTATTTCATAATTCCACCGACCAGTGGAGAGCTATAACCGTAAAGATTGAAAAGGTTAAATAACCTTTGAAAGCCTCGTTAGCTTCGGTAATGGATGTGACGTTTTATCGGCTTTTTCTATTTTCTGTTTTCTTTTCTTACGCAATTCTGTTTGTTGCATTGTTGCTTAGCAGGGCTTGTGTTTGGTGAGGCGTGCTGGTCATGAGGAGGGTGGTTCATGCAAGGATTGAGAGAGACGATTCTAAAGCGGATGAAGGAGAAGGCCCTCGGCCCTATAACAGTAGAAGAAAGCCCTTACCCAAGTTGTCTATTTACGTAGGTGAATCAAGTACAACAAGGTCAGAGCTTGTGGGTAGAAGATTGGGCTCTACTACGCAGATCCACTAGACTAGGAAAGAAGTACGCATTGCTTACTTACTGTGCGAACGATCCTAGCTACTAGTAGCTAATAAAGTTACGAGTAGGACGGTAAGGAGACCGGGGGAAGCGCAGCCACCTTCCTCATCATATCGAAAGAAAGAGAGACAAAATCGGACACTGATTCCAAAAATAGAATTCTTGGAATCCAAACTTCTCAAATATACTAAAAATGCAACTTAGGTCCATTGCATTATATCTAGGTTCATATAGCGTAGGTCACTTCACTTCAAATCAATTAATCAAATTCAACTCAAATCAAATCTCATCAATCTGAAAACAATCACATAGGCACATAGGCATGTAGTTGCATGTAGGATGCACTCCTGGCCCGCATGAGTCTAAACTGTGAACGGCTAAAAAATTAGAATGCATCTCGGTTAATAAAGTTCACATTTACCCCCTCGGGATGGGATCCACAGTAGGCAGCTTGGATGCTTAATGGCACACCAATCACGAGTCGGCCCCACACATAAGTGGTGGGGTTTTGTATATTAGTTTTCTTATAAATTCTTAATTAAAATATGTAGGATTTCCCTTAAATTAGCATTTTAGGAGAACTTTCACTTAGATTGAATTCAAACAAATTAAAAAAAAATCAAAATACACATTTAGGAATTACATTGAAATTAGATCTTATGATGCATGTCACATAGTTCTCACATTAATGTAGAGTTAGATGAGCCATTTAAAAGAAATTCAAAGGACTTAACTTTTGGAATTGAAGACCAATTATCGGGCAGGAATGGTGCATGTGGTGGTAACTCCCCATACCTTCCATTCTCGTAACCAGGTAACGAGTCTAGATTTTTGGTCAATTATGGGTCCTAGATCCCTCATCTAGGTGGCGACTCTGTCACTCTCTTTTGCGTGGAATTCGGATTGCCTTAGTGATCCCAAGTTCACGGAAAAGATGAATTAAATCAAACCTTGCTAGGCTCGGTGGCTTACCCCTGCCCTTATGGGTACTGGGTTGCACGTTTGTTTGCACCCTATGGCTTTGTTGCTGCCTGCTTGGTTGGGTAATTAAAATCAATAATAAAAAGTAGTCGTCATTCGTGTGGGTACGAGAGACCAAGAGAGAGCGTGACGGCTCACGTCATTCCCCTCTCGCGGGATCGGGTCCCACAAGTCTGCGAAAGGCGCTCCTCTCTAGTATAAAACACCGGCATTCAAGCCCAAGCCAGCCATCTCCGCCTTATTGTCCATGACTGCGAAGAAAGCTTCAATAGAAATTTCAGCAATATAAGCACGGGTCCTAAAGGTAAGACACATTGGGGCATTCACTCATTCATTTTAAAAAAGAAATGTTCAAATCTAACAGAAGCAAAAAAGAAATCATCCAACACCACAGTTCCATGAAAGTAAGATTCGAGTACCCTCTATGTAGAGCTGATTCCCCGGATTCAGCAATTTGGCTAGGAGATTCAGATTAGGGTGAACGCCTATACCCGCGGGAGTCGCTGTATTAGCTATAGCAAGTCTTTGCGCTAGCTCCGACCAGGTGTGGGGGTCAGTAAGGTTACAATTATAAAAAGCATAATAGTGCTCGAGAATTTGCTAAATTTTTGACAGTAATGTGTTTGGAGAGTCTGTGGGATCCGGATTTGGAAGCTGGAATCCTATTTCTTCCCAATAAAGTTGAAGATTCGGTTCAAATTGTTCAACGCGAGCGGCTCCACGAAAACAACACTGAAAGAATTTGAATTTTCACTTCATTATGATTATTATTATTTTAGGCCCTATCCTGCTATGGCTTTGCTTTTGACAGTGCGGCTAGTCCAGATGGGCGGTGGGTGGAGGGGACCTTTTCTCGAAAAACGATCTAACGATTCTTCTATATACGACATTCATATATTACGATGGATATTGATGCGCACTTCGACTTCGTGCATCACATTCAATCTTTCTTAGACATATCTAATTTTAATTAAAAATGAACTGAGCGAGACGGACGAAAGGGCTAGTCTATGAGACGTGGGTAACCAGTGGCAAAGGTAGGAAGCGCCGAACTCATACACACCATCTCTGAGGAAACAAGGGAATTTCTAATCAAGAATCACAACCACGCGACATCGACCAAAGGTCCCAAGATACCGAGTAAGACCTATCTATAAAGAGATCACGGGAGCAGAGCTACTACTTGAAAAGGCTCATTCTAATAAAAAAATCTTATAAATCTTATTTATATATGAAATCTCCTCTTATATAGAAAATATGTCGAACCCTAACTCTCATTCAAGGCTCATGCAAGACCGTAAAGAGTCAATAGTTGCTAGTCAATGAAAATGAAGTCGACTTTCTAAACTCATTCTCGAAACTCTCTTCTGATCTTACGTAATTTCGATCTTCTGATCTAACTTATGAAGAGAGATTAGTGAAAAAAAGGCTAAGTGCACACTCACTATATCTGCACTAACATCCAAAGGAAAGAACGAATTCATCCCAAAGCTAGGACCCAAGCACGAGGGAGTGAAGATTCATATCCCACGGTGTGCTCGGATGCTTCCGCTCAGTGCTTGGCAATGGGATCTGTTCTGCTTACTCTCATGGTCAAGCCTTTACTATCCGGGTCTCACTAATCCCGGTTGGAGACAGACCAATAGTCAACATGAAGCCTATTTGACTCAACATAGGTCTCACCTGACATTCTTGCTGGATCAGCGATTGAGGTGAGGATAAACATCCTTCCTTCAGGCGCTCTCTAGTGCTAATCATCCTGCCTGCTGCCTTCTTTCGGGTGATCGATTGAATCACTATGCCTATCTTGCTTTGAAGCATGTAATTAATCATGCAACTAGACAAAGAGAAACATCTATCATGCAAAAAAAGGTTTAAGAAAAAGAAAATGGTGGAAAAGGGAATGGAAGAGATGAGGAATGGTGTGAGGGAATGAGAAAGATGGAGAAAGGTGCGACTGAACTTGGGAGTGCCAAGTTGCCTACGTACCCCGTGATGGGGATCAAGCCACACGTAGTTCCACCGGGTGGGAGAGATCAAGAAATAGAATTGGGATTGGGATTAGCTTTGGAGGCTAGAATTGATAACTGGAGATTTGGATGGGGGATTTAGATTAGAAAATTAGCTCCGAATGATTGAATCACAAAGTCATCATTTTGGGAATTCAAAAGAGGTGGACTTGAGATTCGGCCAAATAGATTTGTTCATAGGGATGCAACGCGGTTGAGGTCTAGGGGTGCAACTTGGTTGGACAAGGGAGAGTGTGGCTAAGTTAGGTGCATGGCTCGAGTGAGTCACAAGGCGCAACTTGGGTTGACAAAACTTGACTAGGGATGCGGTGCAACATGACAGTCAAAAGAGCATGGTTCATTAGGTGGGGTTTGGAGTTGAAATGGTTTTTGGGTTCGGTTGGATTGGGAAGTATGTGAAAATGAGATGGGGCATGCGTTATATGGATGAGGGTTGGGGTGCAAGGTCTGATGGGATGATTGGATGGGTTGCAGGGAGGATGAATGGATGATGGGTGTTGTATTTAGTGATGACTAGGGTATATAGCATGGGCGTTGTGGGCTGATGGGGTGTAAGTCCATGATTGATTAAAGCTATGGGATATAGGTCACGGAATAAAGGGGTTGATGGCCATAGGTAATGTAATGGGGCTGATGGCTATGAGTGATGGCATGAGGGTATGATTAAATGATAAGGGGGATGATGGTACATGGTTAGGTGGGATGATGCTATGGATGGGCTGATGGTGTGAATGAGTGGGCTGATTATGCTATAGATGGGCTGATGGTGTAAATGGGATGAGAACACGGGCCATGGGATGTAGCATTTAAGATTTATGCCACGGATGAATGAGGTGGTTGAAGTTAGCTATGCGGTTATAGCTACAGGTATGTGATGGTTATGAGATTGGATGATGAAGACTGCGTGGGTTGGGATTTAATCTAAGCCGAGTGGGCTGTTGGGTTGGACGTAGGACTCTAAAGGGTAGACGAATGGGGACGGGACCCTAAGAGGTTTTGGATTCGGTTTGGCTAGGGGCTAGCTCGGGTTGGGTTGCGGTTTGGGTTGGGGTGCGGCTTGGGTTGGGTATGGTTTCAAGTTGAACTGGGTTGAGTAAAGTTGGATCGGGTGAGTCCGGGCTGAAGGTCCGAGTTGGGTCGGGCTGAACCGGGTTGGGCTAGGCTGAACCGGGTTGGGCTAGGCTGAACCGGGTTGGGCTAGGATGAACCGAGTTGGGGTCGGGTTGAACCGAGTTGGGGCTGGGTTGCGGGTCCGAGTTAGGTTGGGTTGAACCGGGTTGGGGGCTGGGTTAACTCGGGTTTGGGGTGAGTCTGGGTTTATTTGGGTTGGACCAAGTAGGTCAGGGTGGGTTGAGTAGGTGAACGCGCACACAATGTACATTAAATCCAATGGGTAGATTGATCATATACACAGTGCTTAATTCGAAGCATATCAATTAGGGGATATGCACATAATGCATGGGTCCGTTCACACAACACTCGTGTACTTCATGCACAATGGGTTTCACTTTTCGACACATACAGTGCTTTGGGGTTCTTGGATTCCAACAGGTTGCATATAAGAAAAAGGCCGAACCGAATCATGGGATACTAAGATATGCCAATTGAGAGAGGGGAAATAATAGAGGGAACCAAATTCAGACAAATTTAATATGAAAATAAAAAGGAATTTTGGCCTACCTCTTCCGGGGTTTGATGGCGATCCTCACGCTCTTTCTTGCAATCCGATGAGCTCCAAGTGAATATTGAGAGGCGAGATCAATGGAAGTTGACCAATGCTTTTGGAAGAGAATATTGGACTTTTACCAAGATGGGATGAAGGGGAGGTGGCCAACCCAAGATTGAGATAGCCACAATTTCGTAAAGTTCGGCTAACAATGGTAGCCGACCTCACAAAATTGAAGAAGAAAATGCACAAATTTTGAGGAAGTATAAGAGCTTCAATTTTTTTTTTCTTTTTTCTCTAGGGAAGAATTGAGAAGTATTTATAGGTGAATGGGTGACCAAGGTTACTAAGTTAGGAGGAGAGGGAAAGGTAGGGTGGATATTAAAAATTGAAAGTGAGAGACAATTTGATGGTATGGATGAAAAGCTCCTAGAATATTCCAACCCAATCTTTTGGAAACACCCATATATGAAGAACGTCCAATTTTGGTGGGCTTGTGAAGAATAGAAAGAGTTCTAAATAGTGAAGATTGATTGCATTATTTAAGAAACAATCCATTGCATGCCATGTGTCCTTGCAAATTTAGAACGAAAAAAGAAACGTCCAAATTTTAGAATATTTGGTTTCCAATAAAGTGTGGACATGTCTCCTTCTCAATTTTGGGCAATTACTTGAACTAGTAATATTATGACACTTGTTCTATTTCTAATTTGCAAAGATTTTCACCAAATCTTAAGGTATCTACACAATTTTCAAAAATAGGGGAGAGGAAAACAATATACGTTTTCCCAAGCTTGGGAAAACGTGCGGTGAGAGGAGAGAGAATGTGAGGAGAGAGAACACTCGCGGAAACAAAAAAATATCGTTTTCCGGAGATTTTGGCATCCAATTTCGATAATTTTTTCACCTTTGGAATCCTTGATTTTTATTCTTTCGTTAAAGCCCATTATTGCCATAGAAATATTGATTTCAAAATTTTGATGAATGAGAGCCGTCGATCTTCCTCGGCAGATCGTTTTTCCAAAGATTGAGCAAATCGGCGATCCAAATGAACCAACTGATTTGATCAATTTTGGATCAACGGCTAAAAATATTAAACCATGACATCAACACCAATTAAGATTTTAAAAAGTTTTGTTATCGATGATTTAATGGAATAATTTCGACGGTTCCCCTTCATCATGCCTTGATCTGAGTTTTTTCACTGGGTTTTTGCTCAATTAAGTGACACAATGTTTAATCTGAATTTGAGATTAACCTTGATCGATCCTATTTTGACTAAATGATCACAAATTCTTGGTAAGGAAAGTCACTCAGGTCAAGATTTGCCCTCGATCTAGCGATTTACGAAAATCGGGTCTCGGAATGGAATCAGGGCCCGTGCTGTGAAGTGACCTTAGCTTATTTTGTCCCGATTGATGATCCGTAAAGTCAGATCGAGATATTAATGACCTAAAACATATAAATCCATGATAGAAGGGCTCTCACATGGATTTAACACACTAAATTCACCAATCAAGGTATTTTTTCAATTTTTCGGATCTAATCATCTCACCAGGTACATCTCTTTATCATTTTGGTTTTCAGAAAATTTGAGGATGCATACTTTGCCAAGGAAATTCCACGGATCAATATATTAGGTTATTGTTGGTTAAAGTGTAGCAAAATGAGGGTGTCTACAGATGCCCCTCTTTGGCAGTGGTGACGTAGTAACCAGATGCCAAAGCAAAAAGAGACAACAGCATTTTGCGTAACTTCAGCCAACAAAGGACCCTCTAGATAAGATGCAACCTAAATGCGAATGCATGCGACCTAACATAATGCAACACCCTAGATGAAATCCTAGAATTTGAACATCTATAAAAAAAATCATTTATTCTAAAACACCATGAGATGGCAGTTTAGAATAACGGAGAATTAGATTTACTCTGGGTGCAAAAATCTTGCAATCCAGAACAAAAGATGATTATGATGCAGCGCCGTTTTAGAACGGACAATGAAGGAATGGGATACCATTTTCAAACGGATTTTTGGAGGAAAAAGAATACCGTTTTTGAACGGTTTCAGAGGAAATGAGACGCCATTTTCAAATGGTCTTAGAGAGAATAATGGATGACTTTCAAAATATTTTTAAAGAAAAGCATCACATGCTCAGATAAAATGTGATACCATATTTGTATGGATTCAAAGGACATCAGATATCATTTCGAATGGATTCAAAAAGAATGAAACCTCGTATTTGTACGGGTTCGAGGGCTAAGAGACCGTATCTGTACGGACTTAACAAGAATGAGACACCGTAGTTGTACGGGCCTAAAGGGAATGAGATATCAGAATGAGACACCGTCTTTGTACAGTTTCCCAAAAAAATGAGCAACCATATTTGTATGGATCCCAAAGAGGAATAAGAGACCATTTTTTAATAGACTCAGAAAGGACGAGATACCGTACTTGTATGATTCCCAAGGAACATGAGATGCCATATTTGTATGGATCCTAAAGAGGAATAAGAGACCATTTTTGAATGGACTCAGAAAGAATGAAATACCATATTTTTGCGGATTCCAAGGAAATGAGATATCACATTTGTATGATGCTCAAAGAGAATAAGAGACCATTTTTAATGGACTCAAAGAGAATGAAATACCGTATTTTTACGGATTCCAAGGAAATGAGACATCACATTTGTATGATGCTCAAAGAGAATAAGAGACCATTTTTAATGGACTCAAAGAGAATGAAATACCGTATTTTTATGGATTCCAAGAAAATGAGACATCACATTTGTATGATGCTCAAAGAGAATAAGAGATATGATAATTTGAGCTTTGACAAAGATTATCAGAAAGAGAAAATCAAAATCTTCATTTAACAACTTTGGAAGTAAAGGATTTAATAACACCATATAATAAAGGACTTTCAAGGCCCGAATTTGAGATGCCACTTCATTAGCAACCAGCCCCAGCTTAAGGCATTATGACCTCCTTCTATTCTTTCATCAGAGGTATTCTTCAAAGATCTTTCGACATTCATGACAGTCCTGCTTCCTCCAAGTTTCTCAGAACCTGTTAATGAACCTGTTTTCAGAGCGATTGTACACAACAACAATTCTTCAAATAGAATTCGTAAAAAAAAAAAATTTTTTATACAATTAACAAAAACCACAGGTACTTGCAATAAAATGACGAAGTAAGAAATATTACTCAATTAATCCCGTGATGCTTCTGACTTATCAGTATTTTCTTTTGGGTTAGGCTAGCCTCTTTTAAAGAATGTTTCTCCATTGATAAACATCTTCACTTATTTTTAAGACAGTAATACTTCATATATCTTTCTATCAACTTCTGATTGCTAGAAATTAATTCCCCTAGTTTCAGGAATCGTTGTTATTTTTGCCTGACCTACTGTGATTTCAGAGATCGACGTAATTCTTCCGGTGTGAACCCAATCTTACCACGACCAAGTCTCCCTTTTTGGATTTTCAACTTGGCGGACCGCTCGGCCTTAACTTTTGCCTGAATCGCCTTTTCAGATTTTTGACTCAGCAGGCCACCCCCTTAACTTTTGCCTAAGCCGCCCTTTCAGGTTTTCAACTTAGCAGGGGAATGGCCCTAAATTTTGCCTAGATCGCCTTTTCAGGTTTTCAATCTAGCGGATCTTCAAGCTCCATTTCTTCTTCTCTTTTTTTCTTTTTTCATTCATTTTTTTTACTTGAACACCAAAAGGACTTTATAGGTAGGATAAGGCTTTTCAAAGAATGGCTTAAGGTTCAACAAAATTTCGACCGAACCTGTGAACAGGTTGCCTACGTATCCCAGGGTAGGAATCAGGTCGTGCGTAGTTCAAGGCGAATGCCCCTAGTTTGAAGATAAATTGTTTGGAGGTCAATTGATTTTTCTCTCTTCTTTTTTTTTCTATCTGGAATGATTGACTTCTTTTCTTTTTTGAATTGACCGAACTCAGTTTAACCGAGCTGCCTACGTACCCCAGTGTAAGGATCAGGTCATGCGTAGTTCAGGGCAAATGCCTCCAGTATATTGGATTTTCGAAGAAAAATGTTACTTAGGCTCAAAAAGGGTTCGCAAAAGGTTATATATATATATATATATATATATTTATCTTGGGTTATGAATTTGGGGATTTATTAGGCCAAAAGACGGCCTTCTGGTGTTCAAGCATAGAACCTCTTGAGTTGATCGAGATTTGTTGGTTCTGGTAATATTTCTCCATTTAAATTACGGAGCTTGACGGCTTTTCCTGGTAAGATTTGGTCTACAATGTATGGTCCTGACCAATTAGGTTTGAACTTGCCCCTTGGGTCAAACACTGGTGCTCGGTTCTCTTTTAGAACAAGATTGCCTTCTTCTAAATCTCTGATCTTAACTTTTTTATTAAAAGCCCGGGCTATTCTGCGCTGGTAACCCTGTACATGGTAAAGCGCCTTTAACCTCTTCTCATCTAGCATGTTCAACTCTTTATATCTGGCATCTGCCCATTCATTTTCTGGCAACTTAGCCTCAGTTAACACTCAGAGCGAAGGTAGACGGATCTCAACAGGTAGCACTGCCTCCATCTCATAAACAAGAGAGTAAGGGGTTGCCCCAGTTGAAGTTCTAATTGATGTTCTGTAAGCCCACAAAGTGTACGGTAGCTTATTCGACCAATCCTTATAAGTTTCTAACATTTTGCTAATGATAGTCTTGACATTTTTGTTTGCAGCTTCTACCGCTCCATTTGTCTGCGGCTGATAAGGTGAGGATTTATGATGCTTAATCTTGAACTCTTCGCAAAGAGTGATTACTTCCTTCTTGAAATGAGATCTGTTATCTGAGATAAGTTCATGGGGAATTCCATATCTGCATATGATGCTGGTGCGTATAAATTTAGATACTGATGCGGATGTAAGCTTTGCGTAAGAAGCGGCCTCAACCCACTTGGTGAAGTAGTCAATTGCAACGAGTATGTACTCATGACCATTAGACGACCTAGGAGAAATCTTGCCAATAATGTCAATTCCCCATACCGAAAACGGCCAAGGAGAGGTAAGAGAATGCAATTCGGTGGGTGGTACATGGATAAAATTCGCATGTATCTGACATTTATAGCATTCCTTCACAAATGTGTGACAATCTGCTTTTTTTTTGCCAATAGTACCCCAGACGTAGGATCTTCTTTGCCAACATTTTTCCATTCATATGAGGTCCACACACCCCTTCATGAATATATGCGAGAATTTCTTCTGCCTGATCTTCAGTGACACATAAGAGTTGAATTCCATCGAAAGACCGTCGATAAAACTCCCCTCCACAAATGACAAAATTAGCTGACAATCTCTGCAAAGTTCTTATTTCTTTATTCGAAGCCTCATCGGGATGCCCCTGGCCTGAGATGTAGTTCTTTATGTCTGTATACCATGGCTTACCATCGGGACATCTCGCAGCTATTTCTATAGCATCAACATATGCAGGAACCCATTGCTCCTGAACCATGATGGGTCTCATCTTCATATTGTGAGGTATGTCAATCATAGAAGCTAATGTCGCTAAGGCATCGGCGAATCTATTCTTCAACCTTGGTAAATAACTGAAAGTGATGCACCAGAATTGTTGAACAAGAATATCCAAGTATTCATGATATGGCTGCAACTTTTCTTCTCTGGTTCTCCACTCTCCTTGAGTTTGGCAAATGATTAACTTCGAATCTCCATATACGACAAGATTCTCTATGCCTAAGGCCAATGCGGCCTCAAGCCCAACAATGCATGCTTCATATTTTGCCATATTGTTGGTACAATTAAATTGTAACTTAACGGCAAGGGGAACATGCTCATTTCGGGGTGACACAAGCAATGCCCCTACTCCTTGCCCTGTTTGGTTTGCTGCTCCATCAAAATAGAGGGTCCAACCAGTTTCTGGATATTCATCTTCTACCATCATGATCTCTTCATCTGGGAACATCGACTTGAATGACTGACTTTCTTCTCGGGGTGCTTCCGCCAATTGTTCAGCAATGGCTCGGCCCTTTACTGATTTTTGGGTTACATGGGGGATGTCAAACTCAAACAACAATAATAACCATCTGGCGGTCCTGCCTGTCAGGGCTGGTTTTTCAAAGAGATACTTTAGAGGATCCATTCTTGACAAAAGCAAAATCTTATGTGATAAAAGATAATGTCTGAGTCGCTGAGTAGCCCAAACTAAGGCTAAGCAGGTTTTTTCTAGGACAGTGTACTTCTGTTCATACTCCAACATCTTCTTACTAAGATAATATACAGCCTTTTCATGCTTGGTTTCTGGATCTTGCTGTGCTAACCTACAACCCATGGTGGTTTCTGTTACTGACAAGTAAAGTAGCAATGGATGTCCCGGTATTACTGGTGCTACTATCGGTGGTTGAGACAAACTTTGCTTTATCTTCTCAAAGGCCTGTTGACATTCCTCTGTCCATTCTTTGGAAGTATTTTTCCTTAAGAGCTTAAAGATAGGCTCGCAAGTTGATATAAGATGAGTGATGAATCGTCTTAGGAACTGTATCCTTCCTAGGAATCCTCGAATTTCCTTCTCGGTTTTACGCGGGGCATCTCCTGGATAGCCTTAATCTTCTGAGGATCTACCTCTATACCCCTTTGGCTCACCATGAATCCTAGTAACTTACCAGAGGTAACCCCGAATACACACTTGCTCAGATTTAGACGCAACTGATATTTGAGTATTCTTTCAAAGAACTTCTTAAGGTTCGGGATATGATCGCTCCTTTCTTTGGCTTTCACAATCATATCATCGACATAGACTTCAACTTCTCTATGTATCATGTCATGGAGTAAGGCTGTAGCTGCACTTTGGTATGTCGCACCGGCATTCTTAAGACCAAATGGCATTACCCGATAGCAATAGGTCCCACATTGTGTAATGAACGAGGTTTTAATCATGTCCTCGGGTGCCATCTTAATTTGATTGTAGCCCGAGAAACCATCCATGAAGGATAGTAATTCATGCCCGGCCGTATTGTCCACCAGGATATCGATATGTGGTAGAGGAAAATCATCTTTTGGACTTGCCTTGTTCAAATCCCTGAAATCTACACACATTCTCACCTTTCCATCTTTCTTTGGTACAAGTACTATATTTGCGAGCCATTCTGGATATTCCACTACTTGCAGAAACCCAGCATTTAACTGCTTAGTAACCTCTTCCTCTACTTTTAAGACTCATTCGGGCTTCATTCTCCTTAGCTTCTACTTTTTAGGTTTATTCCTGGTAACAAAGGTAGCTTCTGCTGAAGAATGTCTTCGCTCAACCCGGGCATATCTTTATAAGACCAGGCAAAAACTTCTTTATATTCCCTAAGTAGGTTTATTAATTCATCGCGCTCTTCAGGAGATAGAGTATTTCCAATTCGTATTTCCTGTATTAAATCTTTTGTTCCGATGTTTATAATTTTGATTTCATCTTTAAGAGGCTGGGCTCGGCGCTCCTCCTGTTGTTTGAGCATATGCTGCAATTCAAGGGGAGTTTCGTCGATCTCTTCTTCCTCGTCTGAGGAGGGAGTGTTATTATTATTAAAGTCAGAAGCAAACACAGAGACATACTGAGAATCAGATTTCATTGACTTGAAAGAAATTACATCATCATCATTGGACTCATCTTGAACAGGCTCAGGATTCACATTATAAATAAAATCAGAAAATGACTCGCCTGGACTAGGCACTAACGCGGACTTAATCGACTTGACTGGACTTGACTTAGCAATAAGATAAGTAGGAAAAACATTAGAACTCCAGTTTGAAAGATTTTCTGTTGCAGGTGCAATCTGACTCTGAGGTTCAGTAAAGGTAGAATCGCTCTGAATAGCCACTACTAGCACATCTTCACGGTCTATCTCTTCTCGTTCTTCAGAATGGTCTAAAACTGGCAACTCCTGCTAAGTAGCATCAGGCTCATCTTCTTCAAACAAAGACCCCAACATATCTGGCTCAAGATAGACTAACCAGTCCTCAACAGTTTTCTCAACATAATGAACTGGCGGTTCTGTTTATGGGAGAGCAAGGCCACTAAATATTTCAAAACCAGGTATCATGATTCCTGTCACCGAGTCATACCATGGTTTGGAAAACCCATAGTATGGTGAAGTCTCGCCTTCCATGACAAAGTGTCCATTCATCGATAAGGAGTATTGAGCCATTGGGAGTACCCCTCCGGTACGGCGGATTTCTTCCCTCAATTTCAACAATTCTTCCATGGCTTCTTCCTCTTCCTCAGTAGGTACATATCCAAGACCGACAGTTCCATGGTTTGCTTTGATTGGGCACCAGTGAGACGCCTTGCTTGGATCACGGCTCAAATTCATACCAGGAAAGTAATTCATTTTTCTCATTATCTTGGCAACCACAGGACTGATGGCAAAAGGTAAACACAACTCCTCCTGAGAGGCTTCTTCATAGGAAATAGCAGCAACGTCGAATGCGAAACCATTCAAGTTGTAATCTTCTGCTTTTGCAACTGGAAGGATCAGAGTTTCTCCTATTATCTGGCTCTTCGTCACCCCTAACAGTGATCAACTTTCCATCTTTGCTGAACTTCAATTTTTGATGAAGGGTTGAAGCAACAGCGCCTTCCTTATGCAACCAGGGACGTCCCAGAAGCATATTAAACGAGGCCTTGATATCAATAACCTGAAACTCAACTTCAAATTCTTGACCACCTACAACAATCTTGGTAGTAAGGACCCCGACTACAGTTTTGCGGGTATTGTCATATGCGAGGATCCCAAGGGTTGATTCGGCAAAATCAGTGGGGCCGAAACCCAAGGTAACGACAGTTCTCAACGGACACACATTCAACGCAGATCTGTTATCTACTAACACAGATGGTACTTTCTTGCCTTCACAGACAATAGTGACATGAAGAGCTCTAGCATGATTCCGACCTTGAGGAGGCAGCTCCTGATTTGAGAAACTAATGACTCTGGCGACTGGGTTAGAGCAACAACTTCAGCCAGTTGCTCTGGAGATATTTATGAGGATACCTGTGTAGTATTCAATTCCTTTAACACGGCTTCCCTGTGTTTCTTTGACGCTATCAACAATCCTCAAACAGATATAACGGCCTGAGTTTTCTTCAACTGCTGCACAACCTCATCATCTGGGTCTTTCACATATTGCGGCTCTTCTCCTCGAGCCAATGCCCCTGGATTTTCGACTCTCAGTTCAACAGGTTTGAAAATTCTTCCGCCCCTTGTAACATGTCTAACTTCATCCAATTCTGGCTCATCATAAGTAATAACTTGAGGGACTTGTGGCTCATAGGTGATCACCAAGGGAGGTACAGACTCTCTTAGGTATGACTCATCACAGAAGATGTTTTGGGGTTCAGAAATGGGTTCTAAGGCACATATGAGAGTGAGAGGGTCAAACTCAGAATCTCCTATGGTTATGGCATTAACGGCAGCAGGAGGATTAGCATGACCAGGTAGCGGGTTTCGGGTAACATTGGGTCTTGGCTCGAATGCAATGACTTTCTCATCAATGAGTTTCTGAATTCTAAATTTCAAGGCAATGCAGTTGTCAGTAAGATGACTAGGACCCCTGTGATACTCACAGTATTGGTCAGCTCGCCAATTTGCAGGTAGAGGATTGGGTGGAGGCTGGATGGCAGGTAGGGTTATGCGACCTGAGGCAAGACACTGCTTAAGTACTTCTGAAGATGGAATAGGAAGAGGGGTAAATTCTACCTGGGTTCGTTGCCGAGGTGCGGTCGCAGGTTGGCTATAGTCCATCACTAGAGGTTCCTGGGACCTAGAGGACTAAGCATTGGAATGAGAAATATTACTAACTTGGGCTGGAGGGGACTTTTTGAAATCTCTGGTGTTTGGGTTTCTACGGTTGAATACACCTTGAGCCATAGCCTCTTCTATCTGGGTGCCTGCCACAATGAAGTGTTTGAAGTCTGGATAATATTGCAATGACATGTGATACTAGAGTTGAGGGAAAATATTTTTCATGATTATTTGAACCTGCTCTTCCTCAGAAAGGCACTCCATCATCTGGGCTGCTAGTCTCCTCCATCTTTTCACAAAAATTAGAAAAGATTCCCTCGAGTCTTGCTTGGTTCTCTCTAAATCCTTTCTAGTGATTTTCGTCCCATCATCATATTTGAATTGCCTGATGAATTGTTCACCGATATCCTTCCATGTCCTATAACGAGTCTTGTCTAGGACCCTGAACCACCTTTTAGCGACCTTGGTTAGAGAAACCGGGAACAATTGAGCCATTTGCTCAGCAGATAGACCTTGAGGCTGGCACATGATAGTGAACATTTGCAAGTGTGTGATCGGACAACCCACACCGTCATATTTGTCGAAATCTGGTATTTGAAAATTGGCAGGGAGACGGATTTTGGGAAACAGTGTAAGATCACTTGGGTTGAAACCACCCTGGTCTTGAAACTGGATGTCTTGAACTTTCCTGGTAAGACTTTCTAATTTCTCCATAATTGTCTTATCAACCGTGAACTGAGGAGGCTTACTGCGATCCTCGCTGTACTGTTCTTTTCTAAGTCTTCTTCGGTTTTATCAGGGATAGGGATGAACACTGGCTGGGCAGGTGCTGCTGAAGTAGCTGTATGGTGCATAGGCCCTTTATCTTTGGAAGACGACAGCCCCAGCTTCTCAGAAAGCTGAGCCTTGATAACTCGGTTCTCCTCTTTGAGCTCTTGAAGTTGTTGGAGAATTAAGGTGAGAGTATCGGTAACAGCAACGAGTGGAGGATTATCTTGGTTTTCTGCCATCGGTGAGGATGAGGATGAGAAAGAAGGAGATGCTGGGGTTCTCAGAGAAGGTGACGGAGAGACAGATTTCCTCTCCAATCGTGAAGAGATCCGAACCCAAGGAGTAGTAGGCTTAGCTATGGTGTTACTTCCTTGAAATATTTGAAAGACATATTTTAAAACCATAGAGAAAAATAGACGATGATACACACATAGACGAAGATAATGAAAGAGAAAGATGGACTTTATTGATCAATCATTAAAGCTTGAGTACATGGTTCACTCTTATTAAATCGCAGATAAACTGACAGGACTAAAAAGACTAAAAATTCTTTCTAGACTTTTTCTTCGGACGATAATCTTCCTCAACTGACTTCTTTAAAGGTTTGATGATTTTGACATCCCAAGCAGATGAAACGGCTCTGACGATCTTGGGCTTGAGATCTTCTGGCGGATAAAAATGACTAAGGGGAGGCACAATAGATTGCTCCCTTCCATACTGACGTAGAATCCTGGCAGGAACATAAAAGGAGTCTTTTTGAGACTAAGAAGGCGAACGTAGTTAGCTTCTCCAGTGTTGAAGACAGCTTCTTCGATTCCAGGAATTTGCCAACAAATTTGATCTTGTTGTCGAGAACTTAACCAATCAGCCCAATCGCTTTTATGATCGAAGGAAACATCATGACGCCACTCGCTAAAGGTATACAATGTATGATCGAAATGGACAGGAGCTGCAATTTTTAGCTTGTGGCACAACCACACCTGGAGTAATGCAGGACATCCTGAGAAGGACCCAACGAAAGAGCGAACATAAGAGCCTGGACCTGAGCTGGCACGAAGACGAGCCATATCATCCAATCCATTGAAGGTTTCTGCAAGTGTAGTAGGAATTGGATTGGCGCCACGATCCATTTGATCAACGAGATCCAAAAGAACAGCTGACGCAAAGCGAGAAGGCTGGACAGTGAGGAATCTAGCAAGTGAGCAGAATCTCAAAGCGCGACGTCGGGCCTTTTGAATATCAACAGCACCAATGTGTTCAATAGGAGGGTAAATGTCGATCAGCTGTTGCATGGACACTTCTTGGCCCTTTATGAAAGAGTTCATGGATTCATCTGGATTATTCATTAAGCGAAAAAATAAAGGACGATAATCCGGCACACAGGATGGTTTCACCAGAGGGCCATCCACAGGATATTCCAACAAGGCACACCATTCTTCAAAAGTGGGACACATTTCTTGGTTGCCAAAATGGAAGACATGATGATCGGGATCCCAACACTCTGATGCGGCATAGAGTAATCTCCAATCGAGCTTAATGGTTGCCACGTAGCCGAAAAGATTTTTCTCTTGCTCACTTATGGCATAGATATGTGATTCCTTTAATGTACCACGGATCCAATCAAGAATTTTACGAGTAGACATGGTGCCTGTAAGCCAAGAGGATGGATACAAGAAGGATCAAGATTACATAAACATGAGATTGGGACAAGTTCCTGCCAGTTTAGAGAAAGTATGAAAACATGATCGAATCACATGATAGAATAATGAAAGGCGTACGATCAAAAGATTAGATGAGATTGCATAGGATTGCTTTCAACGGATAGATCAAGAATGACTAATCCTATGAGATCTTAGGAAAGATGGGATTTATATCCTAACCCCAAAGGAAAAGTTTTTTAATCTTCATACATTTTAACAGTGTTACCTGAAGGCATCAAACCCTAATCCTAATCTAGCGGAGTGGAGAGAGGATCTCGACTCATGACTTTGTTTGTGTACCTAAGGACCGATCGTAACCATTGGAAGATGGACTACGGCCTAATCTAGACACAAATGGGTAGGATATCCTAAACTAGGCTCACACACGTGATGCACGTGTGTTCTTATACTACATGCATGTGTGGGTTAATCTAGGGGTAAGGCCAAGGGTTCCCTTAGTACGAATCCGTGTTCGATATACTGTACCAGTGTCCGGCGTATCAGTACGTGAACAAGAGATCCATTTGCGTACCATAAAGGTACTAGGCTAAGAGTGGAATGCTTCTCTAGCACAGAGGCACCAGGTGATGAAATCCTAGTCAAACATGCTAGATAACACTCCGGGTTCCTAAAATAGGATGTGTGTGCATGTGAGATGCAAGAGTTTAGATGCGAGTGATGTAAGTGTGTGCAATATGTTTGCGCAATCTATGATGCCTTCAGGGTTTGTTAAATTTAGTTTGAGTATAATGTGATGAGAAAATAAAACAAGACAAACAAACTAATCTAGCAAACATATAAGAGATAGAGTTTTTATGAGCCAGTTAAATTAAATTCAAATGAGTTATCTTTTGAAGTTTTAATGAAGTTAGGTGATCCCCAGCAGAGTCGCCAAACTGTGGGACCCGATCCCGCGAGAGGGGAATGACGTGAGCCGTCACGCTCTCTCTTGGTCTCTCGTACCCACGCGAATGGCATGTGCTTTTTATTAATTATTTTAATTACCCTACCAAGCAGGCAGCAACCAAGCCATAGGGTACAAACAAACGTACAACCCAGTACCCATAAGGGCAGGGGTAAGCCGCCGAGCCTAGCAAGGTGTGATTTAAATTCATCTTTTCCGTGAACTTGGGATCACTAAGGCAATCCGAATTCCACACAAAAGAGAGTGACACAGTCGCCACCTAGATGAGGGATCTAGGACCCATAATTGACCAGAAATCTAGACTCGTTACCTGGTTACGAGAGTGGAAGGTATGGGGAGTTACCACCACATGCATCATTCCTGCCCGATAATTGGTCTTCAATTCCAAAAGTTAACTCCTTTGAATTTCTTTTAAATGGCTCATCTAACTCTACATTAATGTGCGAACTATGTGACATGCATCCTAAGATCTAATTTCAATGTAATTCCTAAATGTGTATTTTGATTTTTTTTTTTAATTTGTTTGAATTCAATCTAAGTGAAAGTTCTCCTAAAATGCTAATTTAAGGGAAATCCTACATATTTTAATTAAGAATTTATAAGAAAACTAATATACAAAACCCCACCACTTATGTGTGGGGCCGACTCGTGATTGGTATGCCATTAAGCATCTAAGCTGCCTACTGTGGATCCCATCCTGAGGGGGTGAATGTGAACTTTATTAACCTAGATGCATTCTAATTTTTTAGCCGTTCACAGTTTAGACTCATGCGGGCCAGGAGTGCATCATACATGCAACTACATGCCTATGTGCCTATGTGATTGTTTTCGGATTGATGAGATTTGATTTGAGTTGAATTTGATTAATTGATTTGAAGTGAAGTGACCTACGCTATATGAACCTAGATATAATGCAATGGACCTAAGTTCTATTTTTAGTATATTTGAGAAGTTTGGATTCTAAGAATTCTATTTTTGGGGAACCTAGAGTATGATTTCTAAGTTTAGAACCTTAGAACTTTATATTTAAGAGATTGGGATGTTCTAATTCAAGTGATTACAAGTTCTTAGATTCTTTAAGATTTTTGAATTCTTTTGAGTTCCAAACCTAACAAACACCACTAATCATGTAAAATAACTAATATCTGAAGTAACAAAGCAAAACAACTAGCAAGCATATGATACTGAAGAAATCTAAACATGTAATTAATCATGCAACTAGACAAAGAGAAACATCTATCATGCAAAAAAAGGTTTAAGAAAAAGAAAATGGTGGAAAAGGGAATGGAAGAGATGAAGAATGGTGTGAGGGAATGAGAAAGATGGAGAAAGGTGCGAGGGAATGAGAAAGATGGAGAAAGGTGCGACTGAACTTGGGAATGCCAAGTTGCCTACGTACCCCGTGATGGGGATCAAGCCACACGTAGTTCCACCGGGTGGGAGAGATCAAGAAATAGAATTGGGATTGGGATTAGCTTTGGAGGCTAGAATTGATAATTGGAGATTTGGATGGGGGATTTAGATTAGAAAATTAGCTCCGAATGATTGAATTACAAAGTCATCATTTTGGGAATTCAAAAGAGGTGGACTTGAGATTCGGCCAAATAGATTTGTTCATAGGGATGGAACACGGTTGAGGTCTAGGGGTGCAACTTGGTTTGACAAGGGAGACTGTGGCTAAGTTAGGTGCATGGCTCGAGTGAGTCATGAGGCGCAACTTGGGTTGACAAAACTTGACTAGGGATGCGGTGCAACATGACAGTCAAAAGAGCATGGTTCGTTAGGTTTTGGGTGGGGTTTGGAGTTGAAATGGTTTTTGGGTTCGGATGGATTGGGAAGTATGTGAAAATGAGATGGGGCATGCATTATATGGATGAGGGTTGGGGTGCGAGGTCTGATGGGATGATTGGATGGGTTGCAGGGAGGATGAATGGATGATGGGTGTTGTATTTAGTGATGACTAGGGTATATAGCATGGGCGTTGTGGGCTGATGCGGTGTAAGTCCATGATTGATTAAAGCTATGGGATATAGGTCACGGAATAAAGGGGTTGATGGCCATAGGTAATGTAATGGGGCTGATGGCTATGAGTGATGGCATGAGGGTATGATTAAATGATAAGGGGGATGATGGTACATGGTTAGGTGGGATGATGCTATGGATGGGCTGATGGTGTGAATGAGTGGGCTGATTATGCTATAGATGGGCTGATGGTGTAAATGGGATGAGAACATGGGCCATGGGATGTAGCATTTAAGATTTATACCACGGATGAATGAGGTGGCTGAAGTTAGCTATGCGCTTATAGCTACAGGTATGTGATGCTTATGAGATTGGATGATGAAGCCTGCGTGGGTTGGGATTTAATCTAAGCCGAGTGGGCTGTTGGGTTGGACGTAGGACTCTAAAGGGTAGACGAATGGGGACGGGACCCTAAGAGGTTTTGGATTCGGTTTGGCTCGGGGCTAGCTCGGGTTGGGTTGCGGTTTGGGTTGGGGTGCGGCTTGGGTTGGGTATGGTTTCAAGTTGAACTGGGTTGAGTAAAGTTGGATTGGGTGAGTCCGGGCTGAAGGTCCGAGTTGGGTCGGGCTGAATCGGGTTGGGCTAGGCTGAACCGGGTTGGGCTAGGCTGAACCGGGTTGGGCTAGGATGAACCGAGTTGGGGTCGGGTTGAACCGAGTTGGGGTTGGGTTGCTGGTCCGAGTTAGGTTGGTTTGAACCGGGTTGGGGGCTGGGTTAACTCGGGTTTGGGGTGAGTCTGGGTTTATTTGGGTTGGACCAAGTAGGTCAGGGTGGGTTGAGTAGGTGAACGCGCACACAATGTACATTAAATCCAATGGGTAGATTGATCATATACACAGTGCTTAATTCGAAGCATATCAATTAGGGGATATGCACATAATGCATGGGTCCGTTCACACAACACTCGTGTACTTCATGCACAATGGGTTTCACTTTTTGACACATACAGTGCTTTGGGGTTCTTGGATTCCAACAGGTTGCATATAAGAAAAAGGCCGAACCGAATCATGGGATACTAAGATATGCCAACTAAGAGGGAGGAAATAATAGAGGAAACCAAATTCAGACAAATTTAATATGAACATAAAAAGGAATTTTGGCCTACCTCTTCCGGGGTTTGATGGCGATCCTCACGCTCTTTCTTGCAATCCGATGAGATCCAAGTGAATATTGAGAGGCGAGATCAATGGAAGTTGACCAATGCTTTCGGAAGAGAATATTGGACTTTTACCAAGTTGGGATGAAGGGGAGGTGGCCGACCCAAGATTGAGATAGCCACAATTTCGTAAAGTTCGGCTAACAATGGCAGCCGACCTCACAAAATTGAAGAAGAAAATGCACAAATTTTGAGGAAGTATAAGAGCTTCAATTTTTTTCTTCTTTTTTCTCTAGGGAAGAATTGAGAGGTATTTATAGGTGAATGGGTGACCAAGGTTACTAAGTTAGGAGGAGAGGGAAAGGTAGGGTGGATATTAAAAATTGAAAGTGAGAGACAATTTGATGGTATGGATGAAAAGCTCCTAGAATATTCCAACCCAATCTTTTGGAAACACCCATATATGAAGAACGTCCAATTTTGGTGGGCTTGTGAAGAATAGAAAGAGTTCTAAATAGTGAAGATTGATTGCATTATTTAAGAAACAATTCATTGCATGCCATGTGTCCTTGCAAATTTAGAATGAAAAAAGAAACGTCCAAATTTTAGAATATTTGGTTTCCAATAAAGTGTGGACATGTCTCCTTCTCAATTTTGGGCAATTACTTGAACTAGTAATATTATGACACTTGTTCTATTTCTAATTTGCAAAGATTTTCACCAAATCTTAAGGTATCCACACAATATTCAAAAATAGGGGAGAGGAAAACAATATACGTTTTCCTAAGCTTGGGAAAACGTGCGGTGAGAGGAGAGAGAACACTCACGGAAACAAAACAATATCGTTTTCCGAAGATTTTGGCATCCGATTTCCATAATTTTTTCACCTTTGGAATCCTTGATTTTTACTCTTTCGTTGAAGCCCAATATTGCCATAGAAATATTGATTTCAAAATTTTGATGAATGAGAGCCGTCGATCTTCCTCGGCAGATCGTTTTTCCAAAGATTGAGCAAATCGGCGATCCAAATGAACTAACCGATTCGATCAATTTTGGATCAACGGCTAAAACTATTAAACCATGACATCAACACCAATTAAGATTTTAAATTTTTTTGTTATCGATGATTTAATGGAATAATTTCGACGGTTCTCCTTCGTCATGCCTTGATCTGTGATTTTTCACTGGGTTTTTGCTCAATTAAGTGACACAATGTTTAATCTGAATTTGAGATTAACCTTGATCGATCTTATTTTGACTAAATGATCACAAATTCTTGGTAAGGAAAGACACTCAGGTCAAGATTTGCCATCGATCTGGTGATTTACGGAAATCGGGTCTCGGAATGGAATCAGGGCCCGGGCTGTGAAGTGACCCTAGCTTATTTTGTCCCGATTGATGATCCGTAAAGTCAAATCGAGATATTATTTCCTGAAACATATAAATCCATGATAGAGGGGCTCTCACATGAATTTAACACACTAAATTCACCAATAAGGGTATTTTTTCAATTTTCGGATCTAATCATCTCACCAGGTACATCTCTTTATCATTTTGGTTTTCAGAAAATTTGAGGATGCATACTTTACCAATGAAATTCCACGGATCAATATATTAGGTTATTGTTGGTTAAAGTGTAGCAAAATGAGGGTGTCTACAAGACCAAGCGGAGGAAGGAGGAAGAAGCAATTAGACGACAAGCAAGCAGCTTGAGGGATCAAGCTAAGAAGGGGATCAAGCGGATAATTGGGGGTACCATAGGGAGTTAAGAAGGGCTAAGAAGCCTTCCGATAAGCGAGAAGGCGACAAACGGTCACTCACCACGAACAAACAACAAGGGCTAGCGTCACAACGATTGCTGCATCTTAGCCTTCAAAAGAAGAAGACCCTCGACCGGTTTGTCAACCTTGGGCAAGAAAGTGGATGCTCCCGATGATGGCACCTCACCTTCAGGGAAAGCGAGCTCCTCGTAATAAGTCATCGGGGTAGATAACAGAGGGGCAGAACTTCTCCTTTCTCCGATTCCGTAACCGGGACCTCTTCAGGAAAGATCATCTCTCTCTCTTACGATTCACAGGGCAGCGATCCAAGCTCGTCTCGTTTAAGCCATCAGGGGGGCGGCTTTAGTTCTGAGGTAGGGGTAGGGTAGGGTAGGGCTCTTGCGTTGAGTTCTTGAGTGCATTGTCAAAGGCTTCCTGACTCCAGACCACCAGGAATTTAGGTTACCGACCAGCAAAGAACCGGCAAAAAGGAACTCTTGTCCGACGTGCAAAGCCTTCTACGGCCATTTACCTTTCCCTCACGGTAGCCGGACGTCTGGACATGGGAGAGCACCGAACTCAAGGGAATCTAATAGGTAGAACAAAGAGAAGAAATCTTGACGTTCGAATTCATGGCTCTTACACCGAGCGAGATGATCGTTCCACGGTACCGTTTTTGAACCACTATTAGCATTAGCTACTGTCTTTCCTTTCCTGACTGACTTGCTTTCCCTTCCCGACTGACTGGATTTCCTTTCTAAGGCTTGGTTTGCTTAAGTTAAGCTACAATAGGTTTGCTGACCTGCCATTTACAATGGTTACCAATACATTATTCACATTCCGCCTTCGATGAAAGATCGGTTGTTGTTGCATCTCACAAACAAAGAAAGAAACTGACACAACCTTGCCCCAGCAAACAGAACAAGTGAGAAAGCACCATAAACGGGGTCTAACCCCTAACCTTTAGTACTTCCGGGGCAAAGAAATCCCTGGTCTTACGAAAAACACCGGAAAAGAAACCGGCAAATTTGCCTGTAGAAAACATTGATGGGTTGGGTCGGTCACCTCGGATACACGTATGAACCTGAAACTGAAGGATTGGCTTGCGAGGACGCTGCGATCGAAGGCTTGACTGCTTCTGACTCCTTCTCGGCTGCTACTGACTCGGTAATCTCTTGCTTACGAGAGAAGAGGAATTACTCATTTATATACTATGGCAACTCTTAAGTCATTGAAATTCCAAGGGTGGTCCGGAATTGGCAACAAATGAGGAGGGAAGAATTAGGTTTCTAACAAGTTTTAACTCTTTTGAAAACTCAAACCCAATATTTGAAATTAAGAGATCAACAATAAAATTCAAGCACACAAGTTAAATCTAAAGTGCAAATGCAAATAAAGAGCAAGAGTAAGAGAGATTGCACCCGAGATTTAAAGTGGTTCGGTCCTCCAAACGTGAGGCCTACTCCACTCCACCAACCAAACCCGTTGATGGCTTCACTATGTGATCTTCTTAACTTCGGCGAAGATCGGTGCCGATTACAAATTCCGATTACCTTTAACCTTGGTGGCAATCTTCACCACGGAGAGTGGGCTACGCTTCTCCGAACACTCGCCCAATACAAGTTCTTGACTAAGAAAGAAAGAACAAAAAATCCCTCACAAGGGTTTACAAGAATTGCAGAAAATATACAAATTGAGCCTATGATCCAAATCCTAATCTTTAGAGGATGAGAGGCATAATCAAGTTTGATTCACTCTTTGGATGTTCAAATGAAGTTTTAGAGTGTTAGGATTGATTATCTTGAAGTTTAGAATGCCCATATATAGGAAAAACGAAATATGACCGTTCATTGGCATTGTTGTAATTCCTGGAAAATTCGCAACGGCTAAAAATCTGACCGTTGTAGTGTTCTCGGAGTTCCGAGAAAAAATCTCGGAGTTCCGGGAATACACAGAAGTTGGAAAAAAAAGTCTACTGGACCATTTCTCGGAGTTCCGAGAAGCCTATTTCATGTAGATTTTCATTTCTTGTTTTTAGGCTTCCAACTTAACACCAAGTTGGGATTGCTATGAGGGTTCCAAGGTGTTGGAACTCCACAAAGACAATCACTTATATATTTAGGGTGTTTGTTTATTTTACTTAATTATGCCTCTAAAATCTAAAACTAAGATTGGATCTTTTACAATCTAAATATGACTTTGGTCTTCAATGGATTCTTCAAGTCTTCATTTGACTTGGACTTCGATGTCTTTGGCCTTCATGATGTGGTCCAATGAGATCTTCTTGGCCTCAATCCAAGCAATGTTGTCTTAGCACCAATGTGATCTACAACTTAGACAATCAAACACATTAGTGATCATAAATCACTTGTGTATTGGAATCATCAAAATAAGATGGGAATGCCAAGGTGGAAACCATTGGGCTTACAATCTCCCCCTTTTTGATGATGACAAGCACAAGAGATTTTCCAATAAAAACATACATATTTTCCTTACACTAGAATTCTCTCCCCCTTTGGCATCAATCAAAAAGATTGGGGTAAAAGAGAAACAAAGGGATGAAATATTCAATTTAAAGCTCCCCCTTTTTCAAGGAAAAAGACAAACCTAGAACTCCCCCTATTAGAGTTTTTATTCAACATAAGAGGGAATATTTTAATTATCCACAGAAAGATATTCAATTTTAGAGCAAGCCCCTAATCTAAGCACAGATGATGAAAATCATACGGGGGCTTTGGGAATCCAAGCTTTCTTGGATCCACCACTATCCCTAATCTTAGATGCACATTGGAATTGGTAATGACCATTTATTCCACAATAATGGCATCTAACATGAGGGTTAGATACGCTAGTCCTATCATATGCATGTTTAGGTCTTTGACTAGTCTTTTTTAAGATTTTGTTAATAATTTTGTCACCATTTAAGAATCCATGGAGACATAATCTTAATCTTTCATTTTCATTATGAAGATGGGTTATTTGATTTAGAAAATCATTAATTTCATCTTCATAAGATTTGGAAGAGCTTGCCACATCTTGGAGTTTTGCAATTTGGCAAGTTTTCTCATCCAAACAACCCTTAAGGGTTTCAATCTCAAGTTTAAAATTTTCAAGTTGTGCTTGAGATTTGGAAGAAGATTCATTTTTCAAAAAATTAAGTTCATTTTTCTAATTTTGAAATGGATTTCTTTTGAACTTTATTTTTAGAAATTTGGGAGTGCAAGGTTGAGCACAATTCATCATATGATATTTTTTCACTATCACTACTAGATGAATAACAAGAGGGGTTAGAATTTACCTCAACTTCATGGGTGAGTGCCATGAAGCAAAGATCATCTTTCTTTTCTTCCCCTTCGCTTGAACTCTTTCCCGAGGTGCTAGTAGCATCCCATCCGGCGGCAAGAGCTTTATGTTTCTGTCATTCCTTCTTTCCCTTGTACTTTGAGGAAGATGACTTGAGAAGTGGACAATCCGGTCTTTTGTGTCCGGTCTTCTTGCAATTATAGCACCTTATTCCTCCTTCTACTTCACTTTCTTCTTTCTTCTTCGTTTTATCCTTTTTATGTTTCTTTCTCCATAAGCTTTTAAATTTTCTTAAAGCTTCTTCTTCATCGCTATTCGCCTCGATAGAGGATTATGAGTTCTCTTTGGAGGCTTTTAGAGCTAGAGATCGACTCACTTTTTCTTTCTCTTTCGGCTTCTTCTCCTCTTGTCGGCTAGTGAGGAGCATCTCATGGGTGATGAGAGATCCTACAAGCTCCTCCATGGTTAGCGTCTTGAGATTCTTTGATTCTTGTATGGCGGTTACCTTTGGATCACAATATGGAGGAAGAGACCTAAGCAATTACCTTTGGATCCTAATATGGAGGAAGAGACCTAAGCAACTTACTCACAAGCTCATCAGTAGGATAAGATTTACCAAGATTAGCTAGTTCATTAGAAATTTTAGAAAAACGGGTATACATTTCGGAAATGCTCTCGTTTTGATCCATTCTAAATATTTCATATTTGCTCTTTAACAAGTTTATTTTGGAATCCTTAACTTGAGAAGTTCCCTCATGGGTAACGGCAAGTGTATCCCAAATAACCTTGGCGGAATAAAAAAGAGCAACTCGATTAAACTCCTCCGTAGATAGGGCGCAAAACAAAGAATTTATGGCTTTGTAATTTAAATTTGCATGCCTTTTTTCTACGACATTTCATTCTTCAAATGGTTTGGAAGGCAACATGTATCCATTTTCAACAATGTGCCAAAGTTCCACATCTATCGAAAGAAGATAGATGCGCATCCTTGTCTTCCAATGTCCATAGTTGGACCCATCAAAGAAGGGAGGTCTAGTTCTGGAATGGCCCTTCGGGAGTCCGGTTCCATTTCTATCCGCCATTTCACAATTAGAAAGTTGCCAAAGATCTTATGATCTTTCCCTTGTTAATATTTTTAAAGAAAAATTTTCCAAAGATTTATAGAAAAGAAAACCTTTTAAGAGCCTTATGCTCTGATACCAAGTGAAATTCCAAGGGTGGTCCCGAATTGGCAACAAATCAGGAGGAAAGAAATAGGTTTCTAACAAGTTTTAACTCTTTTGAAAACTCAAACCCAATATTTGAAATTAAGAGATCAACAATAAAATTCAAGCACACAAGTTAAATCTAAAGTGCAAATGCAAATAAAGAGCAAGAGTAAGAGAGATTGCACCCGAGATTTAAAGTGGTTCGGTCCTCCAAACGTGAAGCCTACTCCACTCCACCAACCAAACCCGTTGATGGCTTCACTATGTGATCTTCTTAACTTCGGCGAAGATCGGTGCCGATTACAAATTCCGATTACCTTTAACCTTGGTGGCAATCTTCACCACGGAGAGTGGGCTACGCTTCTCCGAATACTCGCCCAATACAAGTTCTTGACTAACAAAGAAAGAACAAAAAATCCCTCACAAGGGTTTACAAGAATTGCAGAAGATATACAAATTGAGCCTATGATCCAAATCCTAATCTTTAGAGGATGAGAGGCATAATCAAGTTTGATTCACTCTTTGGATGTTCAAATGAAGTTTTAGAGTGTTAGGATTGATTATCTTGAAGTTTAGAATGCCCATTGGCATTGTTGTAATTCCTGGAAAATTCGCAACGGCTAAAAATCCGACCGTTGTAGTGTTCTCGGAGTTCCGAGAAAAAATCTCAGAGTTCTGGGAATACACAGAAGTTGGAAAAAAAGTCTACTGGACCATTTCTCGGAGTTCCGAGAATTTCTC
Organism: Tasmannia lanceolata; assembly: GCF_043159265.1. Taxonomy (NCBI): domain Eukaryota; kingdom Viridiplantae; phylum Streptophyta; class Magnoliopsida; order Canellales; family Winteraceae; genus Tasmannia; species Tasmannia lanceolata. Next base: position 24,279,010 of record NW_027518684.1, on the reverse strand, counting down.
TCGGAGTTCCGAGAAGCCTATTTCATGCAGATTTTCATTTCTTGTTTTTAGGCTTCCAACTTAACACCAAGTTGGGATTGCTATGAGGGTTCCAAGGTGTTGAAACTCCACAAAGACAATCACTTATATATTTAGGGTGTTTGTTTATTTACTTAATTATGCCTCTAAAATCTAAAACTAAGATTGGATCTTTTACAATCTAAATATGACTTTGGTCTTCAATGGATTCTTCAAGTCATCATTTTACTTGGACTTCGATGTCTTTGGCCTTCATGATGTGGTCCAATGAGATCTTCTTGGCCTCAATCCAAGCAATGTTGTCTTAGCACCAATATGATCTACAACTTAGACAATCAAACACATTAGTGATCATAAATCACTTGTGTATTGGAATCATCAAAATAAGACGGGAATGCCAAGGTGGAAACCATTGGGCTTACAGTCATAGGATTAACACTTAAGGAAAAGCCTGAAGAAGAAGATAACAAGTAAATACTGACTTGCTACTATTAACTCATAGGATTGACACCTAAGGACAGGACTAAAGAAGAAGTAGTGGCATTATAGGCACTTTATTTACATCTCGATGAAAGGAAATAGTACCGAGACCGAGACAATGAGATGCATGAAAACTGGATTCTCCCAAAGAAATGAGGCCATACGGAGGAAATTATAGACAGAAAAGGAAGGCTAGCTACTATCTTTACTTTATTACTAATATTACTAACACGCACTTACTCTAGCACTAGCACTTTCTCTATCACTTATACTACTACTAGCACTATCACTCTCATCTTATTCTAGCTCTTTCTCTTACGCTAACACCTATTCTTACTCTAGCTACTCCGCTCGTGAGGAGATAGAAACACTACCTTCACTTGTGAACTTAATACCATAGAATGGGTCAGCCCTTACTCAATTAGATAAACTAGCTAATTGAGGGCTACATAGAATCTTAAATCATAGGATTCAACCAAAGGACAACTATTAAAGCAGCAGATCAAAGCCAAGAAAAACATTCATTTTAATAACCACAAAAGGTAAACCACCAAAACGACAGCAGCGATATGACATTCAGTGGCACTCTTCAATCTGAGGAATCAACACCTCAGGGCGGTGACAACTCTGAACTTCACTCAGACACAAGGAAGGAAAGAAGATCGAACTCAAGCTACTCTATCCGTCACGTTCGTTCAAGGATTGACCCTTCACTTCACTCGGCATTGACTAGCACTTATTCAATTCATTGCTGACTTTCTGACTTGCCTTACTTACTTGCTTTACTTGTATTACTTACTATAGCTAACAACAGGAACAAGAGCGAACTCTAATCTTCTCTTTTCTCACTAAACCGCTTTCCTACAGGCTATTCTCAATGATGAAGCCTGGGAACTCGCTCTCGAACTAGCTTGTCCGAACCCAGCTCTTTGATCTTAACCTGCTTCTTCTCCTTCTCTTGCTTGCTTTCCAAGAAGCCTGGACACAATAATATGGCAGAGATTGACTCCGTTCACTCAGTAAATCAGGAAGTCTCACTCTTTCTTTTATCCAACCCGAACCCTGCTTTCCAACTCGAAGTCAGGAGCAAGTCAAGTCAGTAATCATACCTATTTCACTCGCCTAGCTATGATCTCGCTATCGCCAACTCCTATGCGTGAGTTAGTGGATTTACCCCTCGCCTGCCTTCACTAAAGAAGTCACTCTCCCCCTTCTCTTAATCCATGCCAGTAACAGCCTTAGACTCCTTAATCATAATAACCCAAGCAAAGAGATTCTTTAACCTTACCCGAAGGAGTACTCTTACACTTGACTCAACCTTGACTTAATAGGGCTTTATTAAGCGATTCAACTCAGTACTCGGTTAGGTTCGCTCCCAACTCAACTCCCAAGGCTTCTGTGGCGCCACAACAGCGAATTGTTAGGCGGCAAATGAAAGCTTCTCATGACGACCTCGACTAAAATGCATGGTCGCGATTAAGACGGCCCCCGTGTCAAGGGGTGGTAAGCGAGAAATGAGAAATCTCAAGAATAAGAGCAAGCACGCACGCGGTGCTTGTGCGAAGGTGCCTCTATCAACGCAAGTACGATCTAAAAGGCTGACTTCCTCCTAACTTTCAACGGTCAGAAAGAGAGATTGTGCTTGTGTGCAGCATATTGGCGAGTGGGATAGCACAAGAAAGTGCTTTCTCGAGGCATTGGTATCATTTCGTCAAGCAGTCTACGTCAGTGGGCAGTCCTCTTTCTCTTCTGGAATGAACGGAATCACCTTCTTTACCCAGGAATCCCTATGATAGGAGCTATCTTCAATCTCATGTTAGTGAACTCATCCAAGAGGAGGAGGATACGAAAACAGGGGCTGTGCAGGCGAGGCATATCGAACGGCCAGCTCAATGTTGAAAGAGAGATCTCCCCATGGGTCTTTCGGCAACCCATTTTTAGTGAACGGGAGAGCGAACGAAAGCATGTGTTGTGGTCACTATGCTCGGCAGGCTCGTAACCTTGGGTCTCTCGGTAGTGAAAACTAAAAGAGGAAGTATTCATATCCTCCGCCTGTGAAAACTCGACCATACCATAGAAAGCCAGGCTGAGACGCCTGATAAAGAACAGAGTGTTGAATAGAAGGAAGAATAAAAAATGATCGGGAAGCCGGAGCACTATCTCACTCTGTTATGCCTCTCTCTATCCACTGAGAGGGTCTTTGCCGCTTGGAAATAGCCTCAGCCACACCTAATTGCTCACTCGAATGGGAAAAAGGAGGCGCTACTTCCAGCCAGTCGACTCAGAATCATCCACATTTCACTCACTCCCATGTAATCACTCACGATCGAAAGGAGGGCATACTTCAACCACCATCGGCTATTGAATCATCTCCATATTCGCACTTCTCCCAACCTTATGCCGAAGCTGCATTTCGGGAACCACAACCGGGCGTTGCTAATCTCAATGCTAACTGCCAATTCCTTTAATCACATCGGCGAACTTTCTTCCATCTTAGTTAGTAAGGCGGTGAACCTCTGCTGCAAATGGAATGAAAAAAGAGAAAGGCGGCATTGATTACTGCCCATCCCTCGATTGAAAGCTCGGGCGATTGATTTCGTATCGACGAGAGAGCATTTCCGATAGGGACAAGAGAGCTTGCGAGTTGATGCCCTTCCTTTTCTGATTGATCGGTTTGTCAACACGAAATGAGACCCCTTACATACAGGATAAGGTTGCTTAATCATTCCGGCTATTCGCCTAACTATGGGTAATGATTCATTCTCTTTCATCCAAGAAGAAGAGGTCATCCCGTCTACGGAATTACAGCAAAAGGGGGCTGCTACCTCGCAACTATCCATCCATTTCTGAAGGCTCCTCCCTCTTTCTTCGTTGGCCTATTCGAGTCAGTTCAGTAGAATCCGGATCGATCTGAGGCTGAGGGGAGAATCTACTCATCACGCCCTACTAGTCAGGGGCAGTTGGGGTGAAGGTCGGTAGATCATTTGATTGTTCACGCATCAATCCCCAACACAAGGGAGATTGCCCTACTTATCGATGGCGGGGGAAAGGAGCTATTATTTAGTTAGGGCCCGGAAGCTCCCTTTGCGTGGAATGCCCCATACGAAGAATAATGATGATGGGCGGGTGCCACCTCCAATAATAGGGTCTTTGATCCATCCATATAGTAGGGGCACTTGAAACTTGGCTAATGAACCCAACTAAGCTGCCTTACTGAAAAGAGGTCCCCTAATTATGAAGCATGATCAGAGCCTGCTTTTCTTAAAGAATCTAGTCAGTCGTATTATGCTGGCTTGAAAGGGCTCTTTAGTTGCTTTCATGAAGCGGATCATTATTATACGCATTCTCTTTGTTTCCCCCATCCGAGAGCAAAGAATAAGGGTTCTTCTATTTTGGTAGAATCCAGTTTTTTGAGGGAAAAGTGCGCCTAACTAGGGCAGAGGGGTTAGAGGCGCATAAAAGGATGAGGGGGCAAGCAGGTAAAAGGAATAAAGAAAGTCACTTTAACCAGAATATACGTTGCTTACGGCACGGCAAAGCCAGCTCAAGAGCTAACTCGGAGAAGCTACCTTTTAAAAACACTAGTCAAAGGCAACTCACTAGAAGAGTGCTTAGCTACTCCTTTAGGAATCTCTAACAAGCAGCATCTGTATCATTCTTCCACCCTCTCGGTAGAATAGGGACGCTCACTGCTCCGCGTAAGAAAAGGAAGAGACTCTATAAACATCAATACGTAGTCACACGAGCGGACGAGACAGCTACAAACAGCTCGTATACAAAAGAGAGGAATGGTTCGCTTTAATCACCGGGCATCAATCCTGCCAGTACTTCCATGTACGACTGCATTCAGTCAACACGTCCATAATACCACCTCAGCGGATTTATTTAGCACATCAGTAATGCCATCTCAGCAACGGCATAGGAACAAATCCTCGACCAGCCCTCTAGTCAGTCAGACCAGAGGTAGGCCCCAGTCATACAGGCAGCTAGCAACACATGCGAGTCAGTCTACCAACAAAGTAAGTCTTTTTAGGCAGCGACCCCCGGCGTCCGTCCATTTAGGAGAGACAGGCGCCTACTCGACACTTGGTTCGCCGAAATAACAGAATCTTTAATGGACCGCGCCACATTCCTAGTTTGTTATTTCTTGCCAGGATTCATCATTTCCAAGGCCAGATGTCATCATGCTATTTTTTACAATAGAACCTTCCAAATGGATAGAGTTAGTTATTTTGTAGGTTATTATTTATTGTCTTTTCATTTGTAAGGGCGTGTATATAAATAAGCCCAGCTCGTCTCTATGAGAAGGGGTCGATCATTTGTTATTTCTCTATGAGATTTGCAGCCATTGAAGAGGGTATCTTCTAGTTTTGGATTTGCCTTTACATCTATATTTTTCTTTCATTTTTAGTCGTATTTGAGTAGATCTGTATGACAACAGTAATCGGTGGTGTATTTCAGCAATATATTGGAAGTTGGGTTTCTTTTTTGCTGTTTACTCTGTTTTGCTGCGTTTTAAGCTTGCTCATTTCATGATCTACTAGTAAAATCTTTAAACATTGATTGATAATCTCTGATTTGGTATCAGAGATTGGTATCAGAGCCAAGTTTTCATCAGATGAAAAAAATATAATATATTCGATTGGAAGCAAACATGCTTGCCCAGTATACTTGAGTGCTACTTTATACCTACTACTACTACTATTCCGACCTTAACAGCTACTGCTTACTTAGCTGAAGCAAACGTCTCATTTCGTTCATTGCGAGGTTAGGAACAATGGATTCTCACTGGGGATCATCAATATCTCTCCCTCTCAAGTAGCAATTAGCCGACAACTGAGCTATGTTGGTGTAAAGTGAGCTCTCCCAAAGCAATTTGAGGAAGCAAAGGTTTCACCCCATTCACCAATAGATGCTCCGCTTGCAATGTCTGAATCTTCAATGAGTGGTCCAATAATTTATTACCTAGAAAAATTCTATTATATAGGCATGGTTTTTTACTTACTGTACTTCTTGGTCAAAAAGTAACAAATCGAGTAGCGAACAATCCCAGCGGTCTTCTGTCCATGTTCCATCCTTCTCGGCCAATACATCACATATCCTGGATCAAGTAAAGACTCTGGGTTTACAGTAAGCTACAGAAGACACTCGAAACTGGAAAGATGGTCACTCCTTTTAGGAACATGGCTCGTTCATCTGAAGTGGATTCTCTCTTTTAGAAAGAATCTCACAGCTTCTTGCTTGACAGCAGCTTTTCTCTGAATCGGATTTGGAGAATTTTTGGACTTTTGATGACATGAGATTCAAGACCCCCCTTAAATAAAGTAAAGTAAAGGCAGCGGATACCGATTTCCTTGATCCTTTATCTGGCTGGGCTGTCGATAGAGTAAGCTGGATGTGCTATTCGATCTTGTAACCCACGAAAGCTCAAGAAAAAGAATGTCCTCTCAAGGCGGGTCTTTCAACCGCCTCCTTGAAAAATCACCTGACATTCCTCTAGTTAACCTGTCGCGGGGTAGGGGGGTCCCTCTAGTTCAGAACCTTTCTCCCAAAACCTCCCCCGATTCGACTTTTGGCAGGCCATGGTGCGGATAAAAGCTTGTGGGTTCTCTCCTGCTTATTCATTAGGGCGAGTGGATGTCAAGAGAGGGGATCATAGTCTTTCAACTCATCTGGAATATCAAGGAGCAGCTTCGTGTCCCTGTTCTGGTCCACGATGCAGGCCCGTCATCAGAAGCTAAAACCAAGGTGGGCCCTTCCCCATAAGGCCCCGGAAGTTGTATCTTATCGAGTGGACTTATCAGCATCACGCTTAAAAATATGGTGTCCAACTCTGCCCGTGACTCGCATTGGCAACTTTATCCCGCCCTCCATCAGCCGGTGTGTGTGAGCTTGGCTCCTTATAGCTCTACACCACCGCCGCCCACTTTCGTTCCTCTACTGTATCCGTTGATTCATTCTTTGGAAGTTAGGCACATGACTCGATAGCGCAAGCACAAGACCTTTGAATGCAAACAAAGAATGTCGAGACCGCATATCAAAAGATTTTGAACCCTATTCAAGGTGCAGGATCTGCTTCTTCCCTTCATAGTGTAGACACCCCATTTTTACCGTACCCTAAACCTCCCTTGTTTGAGCAAAACCCTATCAAACCAATGCTTTAGGACCCCAAATTTCGTCCCAAGGTAGGTTAGGTCCCAGCTAGGTCCCTGTAAAATTTCATTGAAATCCAAATGCATTTGCCTAGCAAACGAGTCGAGGTAAGTGTCGTAGTGCAAGTACAAAAGGGGGGTGGATTATCCTGGATGGGGCCAAACCTGGGCCGAATAGGACAAAAGTTACGGGCGCGCCATATCAATTTTTCGCGCGCCTTATCAATCAGGGTGCCAATATCAATTCTCAAAAATGCTTATAAATATTGATTTTCTCTCATTTTTCAGAAAAGAAAAAAAAGAGATCTGCAGAGAGAGAGAGAGAGAGAGAGAGAGAGAGCGAAGGAAAAATCCGTTCAAAGCCCTAGCTCTTGTTCATCTTCTCCGGCAGGATCTTGCCGGAATCCGGCCGTCTGCCAGAGATCCGACCTCCGAAATTCCTTCACATCACCTTCATCACATCTTTTTGCCTCTTTTATACATCAAAACCCTAGAAGTTACACTTGTCTCATTCCAAACCCTAAATCTGCAACTCTAAACTTTAGATCCTCATCTCATTTTAGCTAGAAATCTAAGGAGGAGAAAGAATCGGAGCTCAAATTCCAAGCTCAATTCCTTTTTGCAATTTCTGTTGTGAAGTTTTGAAAGAAATTTGGCTATTTTAGTTTACTTTTCTCTGATTGCAACTTCTAGCAGAGTGAGAGAGAAAGAGAAAACCGATCCAAATCTTAAACCCTCGTTTATTTTTCCTTTCTTCTCCGGTCAACTCTGGCCGACCTCCGGCAAAGCTCCGGTCAAGATTCTGATCTTCGTTAGCCAATTCCGACCAGGATCAGGTCATTTTCCGGTCAGATTAATCATCGTTCACCAATGATTATTTACTACTTTCCTCATCCCATGCTATTTTTATGATTTCTCTCTTATAGATCTTGTTTAAGCTCTGTTCTAGTGTCAAAACCCTAGATCTGTACCAAATTTGATCCGTTTTCTGCAAGATCGGTCCCTTTTTTCTCTTCTAAAATCAGCACCATACACTCTCACCTTATGACCGAACATATCTGAGCTATGGAATTGCTAGCGATGGAGGAAGAAAAGAATCATCTCAGTGTTAGGCATTTCAGATTTTAGAGGATCACGGGGAGCTTCAGTTGCTGCTCTGATCATTGGCGGCGATCACAGTTCGTCGGTTGCGTCCCAGGAATTCGCTTCATAGGTAACAAACAGAAAATCTTGCCAATATCTGTCAACAACCAAGGTATGTCCCTTTTCCTTTTATCTTGTTTTATTTGGATACCCTGCAATTTTCTTATGCATTAGTTTAGAGTTATTTCAAAATTAATTTGTAGCCAACTTATGTATTGAAGAGATAGTATGGCAGTTTATCACTTGTACTGTGCAGATTCATTGTTGAAAGTGATACTAGTTCAGCTTTTATTTAGATTTTCATAGTGACATAGGAATGTTAGAGTTAAAATGAGGAGGAAATTTCAGCACACCCATGTCTCAACCATCATGTGTGCTATGTTTGGTCCAATATTGATCCAGCCGCACAGATTATATAGTTTCAATTTTTCTATGAACTAATTAGTACAAGTTCAGTTTTTCATTAACAATGCTTACATTGCTAGTTGTATAGTTTATTTTTCCTTTAGAATGTGTGTATCACCAATTATATAGTTCAGTTCTTTATTCAACTGTTGATGTTCAGCCTTACATGTTTTCTATAATCATTTGAAGATATTTTGCTATGCTTGTTATGGTTAGGGTATGGATTTGAACTTTGGGGTCGAGGTGTTGATTATGCTTTCCTTTGATATCCTTGTTATACGTTTTGGTCAATATAAGGAGGCTGAAATGATTTTTACTTGATTAATCTTGATTCTCTGATTGATTTTACTCATTAGTATATTGTGTAACGACCCGGATTCTCAGGCTAAATTTTGAGGCAATTCTGAGCCTAGCTCTTTATAAAACAGAGCAAACGAGCCCCAAAAATCCGGATTGCTACGCCTCTCAAAAAAATAAAAGAGGCACAAAACACATTCATTCTTTCATACAGCGGAAGTCTTAGTTAAAAACAAATCATTTATTTAATGAAATAGAGACAAAAATAAGGGAAGAGAATTTTATTCCAATACTTTCAATAATAACTCCACAAATTTGCCAAATTAAATATCCATGCCCCAAAGGACTTTGGAAAGAAAACTAAAAGAAATAAATAACTGCCTAAACTATGCCATCTCTCCCCATCCCATTGCCTAGGTCATCTCATCAGCAAATGCTCCTTTGTTTTGATCGATTTGCTGGTTTTCTGGATTTTCGCCATTAAAGTCTGTTGAAAAGTTTTAAAGGTCAGGATGCAAGAATAACGGTTATGCAGAGTAATAAAACTTAACTTTAGGCAATTGAAGATGTAAAGATATAATCATCTCATATTAGAGGCATATCAAAGAAATTTAGCATATCAAGAAAGACATGGTATTTGGTGCAACTATAAGCAATAATATAGAGGTTTTTCTGATAGCACCTTTGAATTTGCAAAATAGGACTCTTTGTTAAATATGATTGTTCATTAGAGACTATTGCTCTAGTCATTAGAATCTAAGGTTCTAAAATCGTTTAGAGACTATGCTCTTCCCTTTCCTTCCCCATTAATTTCTATACACAATGATACCCATGTAGAATTATAACCTTCGAACTGTTTTTGTACGAGGATACCTTTCGCACTGTTTTTGTACGAGGAGTTCACGTAGTTCTTTTGACCTTCTCGCCCCTTTTTGGGTACGAGGGAAATGGTATCAAGGGTATATGAAACTATGGCCTTTAAATCATCTCCATCATAGGGTTGTGGGTTTTCAATGAAAGCCATGAATTGGATTCAAGAATCAAGAAACAAAAACATAAGAGGTTTTATCTAAATTTTCAAGAACTCTAGTTATAGTGTAGATTACAAAACATAATCCGAAATCTTGCCTTTGCCTTTGAATGGATTGGTTTGATTGATGTGATTGATTACTTGAATTGAGAGGATTGAATGAAGCTTGATGGATCTTGGAGTTGAAAGCCCTTCCTTCTTCTCCCTTTCCTTGAATTCTCCTTTTCTTACTCTCCTTAGGTTTTAGGGTTTTGATTTATGAAGAACATTAGGTTAAGATAGTGTATATATATGGTCATGAATCTTTCTAGGGTTTGTTTGGGTGTTAACTTACCAAAAAGGATGGAAATCGGCACTTCATAGAGAGTTTGGAAACTCTCGGATTCTCAATCCGCGACGTTCTCGGAGTTCCGAGGCATTTTCTCGGAGTTCCGAGAATTCTCGGAGTTCCGAGAAATGCTCTCGGAGTTCCAAGAACCGGATTCCAAAACTACTGTCCGATTTCTCGGAATTCCGAGGTTATTTTCTCGGAGTTCCGAGATCTCTCCAGTAGTTCTCGGAGTTCCGAGAATTATTCTCGGAATTCCGAGTTTTTTTTTTTTTTTTTTTTTGGGTTGTTACATATTGTCTCTATTGCTTACCCATTTTGAAATCAAAAAATGCATTTTCTACATTGGGAAGTAGGGGAAATGTTCATTCTGTTGATCTCATAGTCATTAAACTGTGAATGTATGATTTTATGGTCCTTCATAAATGGTGTGAATTAAATTTCCTAGATAGTTGAGATTTAGTTTCATGTCAGTTTACTTACAGGATATGTTAGCACGATCATATTCTTAATAAATTATGTATTTCTTTTGTTCTTTACATCCTCCTATCATTGCAAAGGGCAATGAAAGCGCTAGCCCAAGCCCATCTTTAGGGGACTTGCTCAGTCCAAATAACACTCCTCTCTTTCATTTAAAAGACTTCCCCAGTCTTTTAGATGCATATCCCTTAAGACCTTAGGTTCCCCTATTCATTGCAAAGGGCAATGAAAGAGTCATCTAGAACCCAACCCTTTTAAAGAGACAAGCTATGTTTCGTGTAGAAATGCTGCACCCTTTAGAGAGACATGCTTTGTCTCATAGAAAGATTACCTTTTAGGAAGACAAGCTATGTCTCAGCGGAAAAGTTGAATCTTTTGGAGACAGGCTTTGTCTCATTAGTCATAATGTTCTTTGTGTTTAGGAGACTTGCCCAGTCTCACTAGCACCCTCATTTGTCTTCTCTTTCATAGGAGACAGGCCATGTCTCATAAGCATCAGTTGTCATCTCTCTTTTAGGAGACTAGCCTAGTCTCGTTAGCCTCATTCTCTCATCTTATAGAGCTATTAATCTTGAGTCTACTCCATTAGCATAGGAGTCTGTCCTTAGCCAGAAAGTCTTTTTCTTTAGCATAGGAGTCTGTCTTTAGCTAGAGAGTCAGTCCTCTTGTTCAAGAATCAATCATATCATCATAGGGGTTAAGATTCTGTCCAACCTCTCATCAAATCATGTGATTTTTATCCACTCCTGTAAGGTATAGGATGCTGTCCAACCCTTGCAGAGTTGTTATTCTGTTCATTCCCCCCGCAAAGTATAGGATGCTGTCCAACCTTTGCGGGATATCAGGAGTCTGTCATACTCTTATGATGATAGGAATCTGTCCTCTTGAGTCAAAAACACTTGAAAATTCAAAAACATCTGAAAAACTAAAAAATCTGAAAAATCTTGAGTCATTAGGAGAGTAGTTAGGAATTCTGTTCCGAACTACGTTGGCTTGATCCCTTTACATAGGGTACGTAGTACAGCTTGGGATCCACATCCCAAGTCCAGCCAAACCTTTAAAAATAAGCATTTCAAAACCTCCAAAAATACAAAAATTCTTCAAAACCTTTTCAAAAAGATCTTCCCCTAGAGTTAGGAGTCTGTCCTAGATATTTGGGATGTTTTAGAGTTGGGAGTCTGTCATGTTTGTATTGATATGGTGTGTCCTGTAGTGTGAGTGTCCCTAGAGTTAGGAGGCCTCGAGTCCTGGTCGGTTAGACATTTAGTTGAACCGATGGCTAGACTAGGAAACATATAGTCAGCCCATGGTTTTCCTTAGGATGCACAGCCTAGTTACACATAGGATGTAGGACTCACCTGCATTAGCTTAAGGCTAATCAACTTGCATTAGTTAGGGCATATAGAGAGTCCTAAAAATTACAATTCACATGAACTTAAGCAATTGTACAAAAAGTTTTAAAAATCAGTCGAGTCTAGTAGATCGAATCTAGAATAGCGGTTCTAGATGGTTGGCATCATAGTTATAATAGGTCATCGAACTACGTCGACTCTGATTCTTCCCGAGGCCGGGATACGTAGAGCAGCCAGGGTGGATGGCCAATCTGGTCCGAGTCAAGTCTTGCATTAGAGTTTTAGGATTTGTCTTATCCAGTCATGTATAGAGTTGATTTGTGTTGTGTGTTTTGTTGTGTTTTCTTACCTTCATGTACAGATCCTATACTTTTAGTTGTAGCATGTATGTGTTTGCACGCCAGAACTTAGACACCAATTAGGTATGACATTCATAACCTAGTTATTCTCAGGTGACATTTATTTCATTTCTTTTATGTGTGCTTATTAATCATCTCCGAGACATGCATGATTAGATGACGTCTTCTCGGAGATATTCGTTCTCATTTCATATGACTTTCGTCCAAAACTCTTCAAAATTATTAAGTAAATGGCATAAGAGACCAGGTGTTTGCACTTGGGCGGATGAGGTGCTCTTCGGACCTTCCAAATTCGTAACCAGGCACGAACCTTCTTTTATATCTCTGGTTATCCATTGCAACAGAGCATAGTATGGGATCCAGGGCCCACTTCCTTGGATGGCGACTCTTCTTTGTTTAAAATACGCCTCGAATCCGAGCTAGTCCCTGAATCGAGAGGTATCTCCCTTTGTATCGCTGTAGACACCCCATTTTGACTGTGCCCTAAAACTCCCATGTTTGAGTAAAATCCTACCAAATCAATCAACTAGGGTCCCAAATTTCGTCCCAAGGTAGGTTAGGGTCCTACCAAGGTCCCTGTAAAATTTCGTCGAATTCCGAGCGCGTTTGCTTAGCGAACAACCTAGGAGAGTGTGCGCAATGTAAGCAGAAAAGGGGGGCGAATTATCCTGAATAGGGTCGAGTTTGGTCCGAATAGGACACAATTCATCGTGCGCCTATCATCTTTTAGCGCAACCGCACGCCAATCAATAATAGTTGTGCCATTATCATTTTCTCATTTCGCCTATAAATAGGATTTTAACTTCATAAAAAAGAAGAAGAGAAAATCGCACAGAGAGAGCGAGAGAGGGAGAAACCCATTTTCTCCGATCATCTTCTCCGGCCTGTTGGCCGAAGTTCCGGTAAAAGAAAAAGAAACAGAGCTACAGAGAGAGAAAGAGAATCTCTGCTTCGAAAGATCAAACCAGATCGAGATTCGCGATCCTTCATTGAAGATTTTCTGATTATCTCATCTTCTCCGGCGAGCTACTCTTTTCCGATCAAAACTCCGATCATTCTCCGCTAACACCAGGTTTGAGTGCATATGCTAGTGATCCCCCGGCTGCCATAGAATCACTTAAGTCTCTTTTGGTAGAAGCTGAAAATGTTGTTCCTCAAGGGTTGCGTCATAAGACACCAGTTAGAGTTGGGGCGACTGTAGGTCTGAGGGCATTGGAAGGTGATGCATCTGACAAAATATTACAAGCGGAATGAAGGCAACAATGCTTGCTACACAGAGTATCCATTTGGGTATTAATGATGTTGTGGTGGCTGGTGGAATGGAAAGCATGTCAAATGCTCCTAAGTATTTGGCAGAGGCAAGGAAGGGATCTCGATTTGGACATGATACTATAATTGATGGGATGCTCAAGGATAGACTTTGGGATGTTTATAATGATTATGCCATGGGCTCATGTGCTGAACTGTGTGCAGATCAGCATGCAATAACAAGAGATGAGCAGGATGCTTTTGCCATTCAAAGCTTTGAGCGAGGCATTGCTGTTCAAAATAGTGGTGCCTTTGCGTGAGAAATAGTTCCGGTTGAAATTCCTGGGGGGGGAGAGGAAAACCATTCACACTTGTTGACAAGGATGAAGGCCCAACAAAGTTTGATCCTACCAAACTAAGGAAACTCCTGCCAAGTTTTAAAGACAATGGAGGTTCTGTTACTGCTGATATCCAGCTGAATGCACTAGCTGTAGAACAAGATATCTATAATCTACAAAAGGCGTGTGAAGAGAAGGATGCCACCATTAAGGAGCTGGGTGCTACTACCCAAGCATCAAATGTTGCTGGTTCTAAGTGGATTACAGACTTGGAAGACATCATCAGAAGGAAAAATACAATAATTACAAGACTGAAAAAGGATATGATGATTCTAGAACAGAAGTTAATGCACCTAGCAAGGCTGCGAAGACCATCTTTCTCTCCTTCGAACTCAAATAATATGGCGCTTCCAGCCATGGCAACTAATCTTCTTTATGACATGGATAGTAGCACCAGCCCATCATCTTCTGATTCTAATTGCCCCATTGAGTGTCAAAATTCTCGAGAACACCTATCGAAACATTCAGACACTCATGAGGATCAGAACATTCCTCATCAGAATGACACTGCTGAAGGGAAAAGTTATAAACTATCTTCAACAAAGGTTCCTATCTCGCTATCAAGATCAAAAGGGCATCCAAAGCAGCGATCTGTCAGCCCTCTTAAAGAGAATTCCATGAATGAAAGGGCTGATTCAAGTATGGTTTATAGGCCGAGGCAATTGATATCTGCCAGTGCATATTCTACGAGGAACAGGAAGCATATTCCACCAGGTTCAAAAGATACAGCAGCACATAAGAGATGGGTCTAGACTTCTACTGTTCTGCATTCATTTTGTTTCAAGTGTTCTCAATGGGTTTGAGCCACTCCAGTTTGAACCCATATGATCCAGCATCCAAAATACAACCCAGAGGGGAGGGTAAAGGCACATGGCTTGCAAGAAAATCAACAGAGCTCATCATATATTGTATATATAGGAGCAGAGATGAGAAACCAAAAGGGGAGCAGTTGAAAGCAATGAAGGTTGATACTACCATTTTAGGCCTTGATGATGCGAGAGCAAAAGAAATGCCTTATATCATTAGTATGGGATAAGGAGAATAACACTCTGATTTGGAGGTCGAAGGTAATCCAAACAATCCGGATTCAGGTAAGTTTAATTTTGCCTTTGTTGTTCATGAATACCTTAGAATTTAGATAATCTATTTAAGATTCCAAGTAAACCAATTTACCCATGGTGTGTATAATTTTATTAGCATTTTAATATCCTCTCCAATTTAAATATTTCCTCAAGCTAACAGTGGTTATTAGGACCCAAAAATTTCAACCAATGAATTAAAATTTCCTAGATAGTTGAGATTTAGTTTCATGTCAGTTTATTCACAGGATATATTAGCACGATCATGTTCTTAATAATTGGTGTATTTCTTTTATTCTTTGCATCCTCTCATTACAAAGGGCAATGAAAGAGTCATCTAGAGCCCACCCATTTTTTTAAAGAGACAAGCTATGTGTCAGTAAAAAAAAGTCAAATTATTTGGAGACAGGCTTTGTCTCATTAGCACCTCCTTCTTAGAACTTCTAATTTCAAAGTCAATCCTTAACATAGGAGTCTGTCCTTAGCTAGAGAGTCAGTCCTTCTTTCAGGAGTCAATCCTATCATCATAGGGGTTAGGATTCTATCCAACCTCTAATCATATCATGTGATTTTTATCCACTCCTGCAAGGTATAGGATGTTGTCCAACCCTTGCAGAGTTGTTATTCTGTTCATTCCCCCGCAAAGCATAGGATGCTGTCCAACCTTTGCGGGATATCAAGAGTCTGTCTTCCCCTTATGATGATAGGATTCTGTCCTCTTGTGTCAAAAACATCTGAAAAAACAAAAATCTCAAAAATCTTGAGTCATAGGAGAGTAGTTAGGAAATCTGTTCCGAACTACGTTGGCTTGATCCCTTTCCAGAGGGTACGTAGTGCAGCTTGGGATCCACATCCCAGGTCCAGCCAAACCTTTAAAAATAAACATTTTAAACTTTCCAAAAATACAAAAATTCTTCAAAACCTTTTCAAAAAGATCTTCCCCTAGAGTTAGGAGTCTGCGTGCCCGCGGGTCGACCCGGCCCACCCGCAAATTTGCGGGCACGAGTCTAAGTTTCCGTGACCCGTCAAAAACAAACCCGCGGGTGACCCAACCCGCAAAAACACGGGTCGGGTCGGGTCAACCCGCGGGCACCTGCGGGCACCCGCATTTTTACAGTATTTTTTAATCTTTTTGAGAATGTTATCATCACTGCTGTTTGTTTTTTATGAGTAACTCCTCACTTTATAAAAAGTACGGTATGTCCTGCACCGTAGGATTATCCAAAGTTCCAAACCGTCCAGTAGATGGGCCATACCCTACATAGGTTATGCCCCAAAATTATTTCCATCGGTTGATTCTAACCCTCCGATCTATAGAGGGTTAGGATCAACCCTCTAACATTCAGATTGGAGGGATAGGATCATCCTATGGAAATGATTTTTGGAGCATAACCTATTTAGGCTATGGCCCAACTAATGGACGGTTTGGATCATCCTATGGTGTGGGCCATACATAAAGTGAGAGTGCCCAGTAGTCTTGATAACATTTAAATGTGGTTTTTATTTTATTAGAATTTGCTATCAAGCTTCTCCTTTGGCAATTTCTCGGCAAGTGGCCTTTGTGTATGCAAAGATGCGCGCATCCAAATGTTGCTAAAATGTTCCTAGAAAATGTAAAAAAGTAATCATTACACCACAAAAAGTAAATTAGCTAAATTATAAAGTTTTGAATGAAAAATTACCTAGAAAGGGTTATAAAATTTTAAAATTACGAAAAAAATACCAAATCACATATCGTAGGTTATGAAAATTACGGGAAAAATAGAGGCTGTCAAATCAAAATAATTATTACAATCCCTTTGCGGCATATTTGCGGGTGACCCGCGGGTTGACCCGGCCCACCCGCGGGCCGCGCGGGTCACTTAAATATTGACCCGCCAAAATGCGGGTCATTTTCTCACCCGACCCGTGGACCCGCACCCGCATCACCCGCGGGTTGACCTGGCCCGACTCACCCGTTTGCCAGGTCTACTGTTTTGGGTGTTTTAGAGTTAGGAGTCTGTCTTGATTTGTATTGATATGGTGTGTCCTGTCGTGTGAGTGTCTCTAGAGTTAGGAGGCCTCGAGTCGATCGGTTAGACATTTAATTGAACCGATGGCTAGACTAGGAAGCATATAGTCAGCCCATGATTTTCATTAGGTTGCACAGCCTAGATACACATAGGATGTAGGGTCCACCCGCATTAGCTTAAGGCTAACCAACTTGCATTAGTTAGGGCATATAGAGAGTCCTAAAAATTATAATTCACCTGAATTTAAGCAATCATATAAAAAACTTTAAAAATCAGTCGAGTCTAGTGGATCGAGCCCAGGATAGCGGTTTTAGATGGTTAGGCATCGTAGTTAGAATAGGTCATTGAACTACGTTGACTCCGATTCGTCCCGAGGCCGGGATACGTAGAGCAGCTGGGATGGACGGCCATCTTGGTCCGAGTCAAGTCGCATTAGAGTTAGGATTTGTCTTGTCCAGTCATGTATAGAATTAAATTTTGTTGTGTGTTTTGCTGTGTTTTCTTACTTTCATGTACAGATCCTATACCTTTAGCTGTAACATGCATGTGTTTGCACACCAGAACTCAGACACCAATTAGGTATGACACTCATAACCTAGCTATTATTAGGCGACACTTCTTTCATTTCTTTTTATGTAGGCTTATTATTCATCTCCGAGACATGCATGATCAGATAGACGTCTTCTCGGAGATATTCGTTCCCATTTCATATGACTTTCGTCCAAAACTCTTCAAAATTATTTAGTAAATGGCATAAGAGACCAGGTGTTTGCACTTGGGCGGATGAGGTGCTCTTTAGACCTTCCGAATTCGTAACCAGGCACGAACCTTCTTTTATATCTCTGGTTATCCGTTGCAACAGAGCATAGTATGGGATCCTTGGCCCACTTCCTTGGATGGCGACTCTTCTTTGTTTAAGGTACGCCTCAAATCTGGGCTAGTCCTCGAATCGAGAGGTATCTCACCTTTGTATCGCCACTCATGCTGTGAGAGGCACCTCCTTTCGAGAGTTCCTTGGTAGAGCTCTCCATTCACGTGGATGATCCATAGAGACTAGCGTGTAGGGCTCGTCCCCCGCCGCCTCTCTCGGATCGGGGTCCACAATCGCCACTCATGCTGTGAGGGGCACTTCTTTCGAGAGTTCCTTGGTAGAGATTTCCATTCACGTGGATGATCCTGAAACTCGTGTTGGGCTCGTCCCCCGCCTCTCTCGGATCAGGGTCCACTCATAGCAGCTTCTGTCATTTTCACATAAATGTTGTAATAAATCTTATCTCCCCCTATCCCTATAAAGCCGTCCTCCCTTTGTTCATTCTTGGGCGAGTAGAATGTCCCGGCCTACACTTCAGCTACTAATAAGGGGAAAGGCTGAGTAGTACAACTCATAGCATGGAGGGTTACAGTCACACATATCCTCCTGATTCACCAAACCAAACCTTTCAAAGACGGCAGTCCAGGCTTCTCTAAAGGGAAGCCCTCTCTTCTGCTACGCGTTCCTATCAATATCGATTAGAGTATGTTGAAAGCAAAATTTGCATGCGTCCCAACGGATACCAGCAAGTGGAGTTAATGCTATATCTCATCCTTTCCTTAGTAGGGTTTATCCCTAAACAAGATATCGATTCAAGCCCCTTGTATAGGTTGGGCGAGTGTCATGATGAAGGGGGTAGGGTTATAAAAGCATTGACGGTTTCTCCGAGTGTTGTCTGTGCCTCAACAAGCCGTGTTGACTTTTCAAATCTTTTGCAAGTGCTCTTCCCTTGCCTATACATGGGTTATTCGTTTTGGTCCGCGTCTCTTCTCGATCCAGAGGTTAGTCACATAATAAGTGAAGCTGCGTTCCGCTTGATTAGTGTTGATGGCGTAAGAGAGGTGATTGGTACGGCTAGTCAAGTGGCTGTGGGAGCCAGCGAGTTTGGGGGGATTATAGAATTGGCAGAGGTAACTCCAGACGAGGACACTCGAAGGGTGTTAACCGAGCTTCAGCAGTCTCAGTCCGCCAAGGCAATTGCTGTTGCTCGGAACCATAGTACTCGCAATTATACTCACTAACGCAGCGGTTAAGTCTTGATAAAAAGGTTTTTTCGTTAGGAAGGTACCCCCTATGGTCCGAAAATGAGGATTTTGGTTGTACTTTTTCTTTTCTATTCTATGAGTTAGCTGCCCTACATTCCGGACTTTAGAAGGGAATGGAATAAAATAAGGGCATTTCTTAAAGAAGAGTTAGCTTGACCAAGTAGACTAGTGGGAGAGATACTAGTTCTCCTTGCCTTCGAGTTAAGCATTAAATAGGAGCAGCAATCCCTTGTAGGCACTGGACTCCAAGGATTCAATCCAGTCGTAGGGGCTACCTTGTTATGACTTCCCGGTCAAATCAACGAATCTCTCTACTTCCTATCTAGTCAATACACTCAAGTATCGCATCTCTCTCCACGGCCTTCTAAGAAGAAGATGGCAAGCATCTATAGGAAGGACATCAAAGAAAATCTCATCATCATATTTTCCGATTGAGAACTTGATTCGACACCTCTTAGAAATCATGACTTCATCACCTTGCTTAAACTATGAGACTTTGTAAGGCCTAGGGTGGTGCTCGCATTTGAGTTTAATCTTTTCGACCATGGCTATAGACAACATATTCTCACAACTTCCATAATCAATCATCACTACACATTTTTTCCCATATGACATGCAATATGTTCGGAAAATATTGTGTCTAAGCCACTTGTCATCTTCTTGGACAAACAACACACGACGAATAACAAGGCTCTCAACATCACAATCAGGATTACAATACTCTTCTTCTTCATTTTCAGGTTCTTCATCATATATAGGTTCTTTTTCTTCCTCATCTTCTTCAACTTCTTCTTCAACAATGTTTAGTTCAGCCTTTTTCTGAGAGCACTCATGATGTGGGCTACATGGCAAGGAGTTTTGAAAACTTCCAAATCTCCCCAAAGCATCTAACGTCTCTTTCTAAAATTAGGAGAAGAAAGGAAGCATCATATTTTTAATTCAAAGCAATTTCTATTTGAGTCTGGTTAAATTAAGGAACTTAGTTATTTATTGCTTTTTAGGACTTTAGGTGGTAATAGTCGATTTAGAAAGTAGAGTTTTACTTGGAGAAGAAGTTAGTGTTTTATAAAAACCTATGTGCAAGGGTTGTTGCACAGTTCATGTTTGTGTTTGAAATCAAGGAATTTTCTTCTTTCTTGGTAGAGAAGTTATTTATCTTGTTATTCGTGGATTCGAAGAATAGCTCTTCGTGGATTCGACGACCGCCCTTCGTAGATTCGAAGGTTTATTTCGATCGGTGTAAATATTGATCAACCTCGACTCGTTCTTCGCGCTTCCGGCTACGCCAAGTGGTATGAAAGCCCCACTACTTTCCATGGCTTCTCACGGAGAAGGAGAAAATCAAGAAACTGTGACGGTAGAGATGTTCAATTCTCTACAAGCTATCGTTAATCAAATAGCGGAGCAATTGACACGGTTAAATCCTGTTGAGCCCGAGCAACCCCAAATCAACGACGGTGATTGGCGACGACCCTCTCAAGCTTTACTACGAGTTCCCCGCCCCGGCCCTAGAGATACGTATTTTCAAGACGACGATTATTCTAGCGAGGAGGAATTCGAAGAAATCATCCATCCAAGACATGCTCGTGGTCGTGTTCCGCAAGCCACGGCTCGTGATCACGAATATCATATTAAGGTCGATTTGACCGAATTTAACGGCCAGCTACACATCGAAGATTTTCTTGACTGGCTTGCTGCGGTTGAGAGATTTTTCGACTATATGGAAGTTTTCGAGGAAAAGAAAACAAAGCTTGTGGCGATCAAGCTTAAGGGAGGTGCTTCGGCATGGTGGGAGCAACTTCAACTCTCTCGTACGAGGATGGGGAAGCGACCAATCCGGACGTGGGCACAGATGCGTCAAATCCTTCGTGAGAGATTTCTTCCCATTGATTATGATCAGGTGCTCTTACCAGAATTGTCGCCAATGTACTAGATCGGTTCGAGATTATACGGCAGAGTTCTACCGGCTATCGTCTAGAAACGATATTTCAGAGACTGAGGCACAACTAGTGGCACGCTACAAAGGAGGTCTTCATCAGGCGATCTATGATCAAATCGCCCTCCACCCAATTTGGACACTGTCTGAGGCGGTAAAGATAGCAGAACAAGTTGAGACTATGCTTAACCGTTCGGCCTGTATGGATTTTTATGAAAGTCAAACCGTTGTAGAGACATCGCAAATGGCGATTCCGATGGCGAAAGAGAAGGCAGTTTTCGATCTTCCTGTTGGGATAAACAAGTCTGCCCAAGCATTCTCGACACGAGGAAGAGGACGTGGAGATGTTCCTATTATTTCGACAACGACCCAAAATCCATGACGGGATCCGTACGAGTTACAATTCGAACAACGGATCATATGCTACAAGTGCAACGAAGTGGGTCACAAGTCCAACGAGTGTCCCAAACGTGGTCGGCATACTACAAATCTAGTCGTTGGTGACAGACATGAAGAAGATGAAGAAGAGCATGAAGAGGAACAAAATACAGAAGATCTCATTCCTACTACTTGTGCTCTAGGACAATCCTTGGTGATGCATCGTGTTATGTGCACCTCAAAAGTAGAGGAACTTACGCAACGCAACAACCTCTTCAGATGCAAGTGTATGGTCAAAGAAAGGATCTGCAACGTCATCATTGATGGAGGTAGCGTGGAGAATTACGTGTCAAAGGAAATGGTGAAGAAACTGAAGTTAAAGACAGATTTCAAAGGGTAATGAAAAGAAGGTAACTGAACGTTGTCGTATTCTTTTTGAAATTGGTGCTTACAAGGATGAAATTTTATGTGATGTTATCAATATGGATACATGTCATCTTTTGTTGGGGAGGCCTTGGCAATTTGACAGGGATTCAATTCATACGGGGAGAGATAATGTCTTTGTTGTTTGTCAAAACAACAAGAGTTATGCACTTCAACCATTGGCGGATGAGGAGGACGCCAAGGCTTCTCAAGTGGAGGGGCAATCATGTTTGACAATAAAAGAATCCTTTGCCAAATCTAAGAGACAATAAAAGAATCCTTTGCCAAATCCAAGAAGAAAGTGATTCGTGATGGCGCCAAAAGGAAACAAAAGAGGCCTACTCCGCCTACAGCTAAGTATAATGTTAAAAAAGAAAAGCATCGACGTTGTAAGGTCTTTGAAGTTGGAGAGGCTATGACGGCATTGCCAATGAACATGAACTCGATGTCAAGTTCTCCTCAAGTGGGGGGGAATGACGTGGGCTGCAAGGCAAGGAGTTTTGGAAACTTCCAAATCTCCCAAAAGTATTTAACGTCTCTTTTTAAAATTGGGAAAAGAAAGGAAGCATCATATTTTTAATTCAAAGCAATTTCTATTTGAGTCTGGTTAAATTAAGGAACTTAGTTATTTATTGCTTTTTAGGACTTTAGGTGGTAGTAGTCGATTTAGAAAGTAGAGTTTTACTTGGAGAAGAAGTTAGTGTTTTATAAAAACCTATGTGCAAGGGTGGTTGCACAGTTCATGTTTGTTTTTTAAATCAAGGAATTTTCTTCTTTCTTGGTAGAGAAGTTATTTATCTTGTTCTTCGTGGATTCGAAGAATAGCTCTTCGTGGATTCGACGAGCGCCCTTCATGGATTCGAAGGTTTATTCCGATCGGTGTTGATATTGATCAACCTCGACTCGTTCTTCGCGCTTCCGGCTACGCCAACTCATACACTCTATGCCCAGGTTCACCACAAGGAAAGCAAAAAGAATTTGGGGACATAACTGCCTTGTTACACTCCTTGTTTCCTCGCCCATCGCATGGGTTTAGACGTTCAGAAGCGTGTGAAGAATTCTTCTTAGCTTGGAAAGAAGTCTTTTCTTTTGTTATCTTAGAGGATTCACCCCTCCTAAAAGAATTCCACCTAGACTTTTCTTCGGCCTTAAGAGTCATTTGATATGCCTCTTCAAGAGTGTGAAGAGAATGCATCACAAGCTTTCCATAAATGCTATATTTCAGTCCACTCAAATATCTTCCCACAAGCTGGTCATCTTTTTCATTCAGATCTATAAGGCTCAATAATTTATAAAATTGCTCCGTATAATCAGCCACAAATTGATCATTTCGTTGGCGCAATTGATGAAACTTTCTATAAGGAGATTGAGAATATTCCAAGGGTAGAAACTTGTCATCTAGGTTAAGTTTCATTTCTGCCCATGTACATTCTTCTAATCCCCTTCTTTCACGATTGTTTTGATATTGTTGCCACCAAACAAGAGCATGTCCTTTGAGTTTTCTGGTGGCAAATTGCACCTTTCTTTCATCCGAGAGATTTTTCCATTCAAAGAGTGCTGCTAGTGATTCTATCCAATCAACATAGTCATCGGGATTCAGCTTACCTTCAAAGTTCAGAACATTCGCTTGGATGCTTCTATCCGTTCCTTCAAGGGCTCTAGCCAATCGTTCCGTACTCCATTGGTCATTTGGTGGGGCTGTTGGAACTTCAACGGAACTAGAAGAGTCACCGTCTTCATTTGTATTCCTCCTTTCACGACCAAATGATGCACTTCTCCTACTTCGGGGAGAAGAGGGAGCCAGCGCTCTTTCTAAGAGTTCATTCACCATTTGTCGAAGCTCTTGATTAGATTGATGAAGTTCGGCAAGTTCAGCTCGCACATCATCATCATAAATTTCGTTAATAGTTCGTCCACGCCGCATTTTATAAGCTTGAAAAATGAAGGAAATTCGGATTTGCAGTCCCCTCCAACGGCCTTTAGTAAAACACGAATATCTCCCAGTAGAAAACTCTGATTTACGATCCGTTTGTTGCATTGGAAACTAGACTTGCTCAAATCGGATACCAATAGCCCCTTCAAAGTTCTGGATTGTGCAGAATATCAAAGTGCGCCACAAAATCTTCCCGCTCTGATACCAAATTTGGTGCAGGCCACAACCCACAAATGAAAATACAAAAGATATTTGATCAAGGAACAGAGATAATGGTAAAGAATAGCAAGGCGGAATCACTCGACGCCGGATAGGATGCTAGGAATCACTCGACTAGCAAGGCGGAATCGCACAACGTCAAAGGGGAATCACTCAAACCTTGGGAGGAATCACTCAACTCCAGATTTACAGTAATTTGCTATAGAGAATTTTAACCAGAAACATTGTACCTTCTTTGTTCATTCTCATTGATATATTTGGAGATACAAGAAGTAAATGAGATACATGGAAAATGACTTACCAATAACTTATATACATATTCTCAATACCCTATAATAACTTCTAGGACAATTTTCATGACAATACCATTTCTTAAGTAGTCAAAATACAAACCCAGTAAGTCTTAAGAAAGCCCCAAAGAAGCACTAAAGAAAGACTCCACTACTAACACTAATAACTAGAGATACTTATTACTTAGCCAACTTTTTATGCAACAACCCAAGAGAATATCAAAGTGCGCCACAAAATATTCCCGCTCTGATACCAAATTTGGTGCAGGTCACAACCCACAAATGAAAATACAAAAGAGATTTGATCAAGGAACAGAGATAATGGTAAAGAATAGTAAGGTGGAATCACTCGACGCCAGATAGGATGCTAGGAATCACTCGACTAGCAAGGCGGAATCGCAAAACGTCAAAGGGGAATCACTCAACCCTTGGGAGGAATCACTCAACTCCATATTTACAGCAATTTGCTATAGAGAATTTTAACCAGAAGCATTGTACCTTCTTTGCTCATTCTCATTGATATATTTGGAGATACAAGAAGTAAATGAGATACATGGAAAATGACTTACAAATAACTTCTATACATATTCTCAATACCCTATAATAACTTCTAGGACAATTTTCATGACAATACCATTTCTTAAGTAGTCAAAATACAAACCCAGTAAGTCTTAACAAAGCCCCAAAGAAGCACTAAAGAAAGACTCCACTACTAACACTAATAACTAGAGATACTTATTACTTAGCCAACTTTGCATGCAACAACCCAAGACCAAGTCAAACCAAAAGATGTGCCACATGGATGACAAATGGCACTATCCTGCAGTGCCACTTGGATATGCCACTGCATCGGTTTGAGAACTCACAAACACAGTCCACTAAATTTGCCATAACTTTGACTCGAGCACAAATACTTGTTGGAAAGATCTCAAAAAGACCTACAACTTTGTAGCTTACCACTTTCCATGATTTTGCCACTTAGAAGTACAAAAATCAGGTTAAAAAACGGGCAGCAACATTATTTCGGGAATGCACCTTGGAACTCCACCAAAACCACCTAGGCATGGCAGGGCTGCCATGTTGGCACTTCATCACCATAAGAACATTCGGGTCTACTTTTTAATTTTCCGCAGAAACTACATGTAAAGCCAGCCTTCAGACTATGGCCTCACATACAGTCTTATTCCATAATTTCACTAAAGATTTATTCCAAACCTAGCATTAAACTCAATTCCAATAAGATCTCAAGATGTAAAATAAGTGCAAATCAGTAGACAAGCTTCACCAACTGGACCATTTTCTTATTTTTTTAATACCACAAAACTGGTCACAGTACATACATCGATTTATTTTCTTTTAAGTAATATAACAAACAGCATGTAAGCTCCGCTTCTACTTATAACCATGGTTTAAAATACTGGTTTCAGTACCGGTTTCGGTCCCTGGGAAAACTAAAATTCAGAATTTCGGTCGAAATTTGGTAATAAATTAAAAAGAGTATTTAATTAATTTCAGAATTTCGGTCGAAATTTAGTATTTAGTGAAAAATGGGATTTCGGGAAATTTCGGTTTCGGTCCCCACCGAAATCTGAAATTTCGGATTTCGTTCGAAATTTAAAACCATGCTTATAACTTCCATCCAAACAGAGTCCTGAGTGTTAAACTTAATATCAACAGCAAGAATTGCAAATGAATGAGATATTCACCTAAGACAGTAATCTGCTGAACACTATTTCATTTCATTCTTCATGAGACAAAAGCCATTGCAACTAGTCCTAAAAATTCAACAATTAGATAGTTCCAAACATACAGTGACAGAATTTTCCTCAAATATTCAACAATTGGATAGTCCCAAACAGACAATGTTAAACTTAAATTATCCTATTGACTATTTTCCTTTAATGTGCAAAACTTATAGGGAATCAATAAGCTGGAAGTGATATATTTCAGCAGCCCCAATTTCAGTTGGAATAGTTGGGGTTGGAGCCACATGAATCTGAACTTGGGTTTTTTGTGTGTTGTAAACCTTGTTTGTTTTGGATTTTTAGAGCCGATTGTGACTCCAAATTGGCATTTTATGTGTACTGTCAATGAAGATGTTTTCTATGTTGAACGTATACATTTTGGATTCTGGGAGCTGATTGTGACTCCAAAGTGGGTTTTTTTTGTGTGTGGTAAACGAAGATGTTCTTTGGTTTTTCAACACTTGCAAAATCCTAGCTTCTATGGATAGGGATTGACCCAGAACAAAAGTTTACAAAAACCATTGCATTTTTGTTTTATTGATTTTTGCCTTTTTTACATTTTTTCCAAGTTCCCAAAAACAACTGCATTTTTTGTTTAATTTATTTTTCCTTTTTAAGCTTTTTTTCAGAAATCGATTTCAGTTGGGCTCCATACCACAACTCTCTCTCTCTCTCTCTCTCTCTCTCTCTCTCTCCCTCTCTCGTTATATAAAAGATTAAATAACGCCATCTCCACCAGCATAAGCTTTTGGAATGACTGGTTGTTTCACATCGTATCAGAGCAAAAGGTCCTGAGTTCAAACCGCCTTGATAGTACAAAATCCACATGCAAAGGCCAGATCCAAAAGAGGGGCCACATGTGCCACGTGTAGGGTAACCCTAAAAGAGGGGCCACATGTGAGAGGGAGTGTTAAAGGATAAAAGATTAAATAACGTCATCTCCAACAGCTTAAGCTATTGGAGTAACTGGTTGTTTCACATCTCTCTCTCTCTCCAAAGCCATAACTCCAACTGATGAAGTTTTGCATTCAATCCATTCAATGTAGTAAAGAAGGAATCTGTCTCTCGACCCAACAAGGTGAAGAAAGTGTTTTTTTTTCCTGGGTTGAATTTCAGAACTGACGATTTCATTTGTGTTTAAGTCCATAAGCAAAACATCAGCTCAATTTTTTTTTCTTATGTCATTGTAATTTAAAGTACTTTTTTTCTTACGTCACACCTTCCATTATGTAAGTGTTAATCTTAGCAAATCACCTAATCACCAACCCATGGCAGATCCTCTCATGTCTGTTCAAGTTATGTGTTCTCCATCTTTGTTGTTTTGGTTTTCTCTTTTGTTTCTCATTTTACTTTATGGAGCCTATAAACTTGGTTTCTTGAACTGTTAGTCTGTTACAATGGGAAAAGATACTTCTTTTAGCAATCTCAATGCATTTCTTTTATTTGTCCCTCATATATATATGAATTCATGAAGTAGTCCTGAAACTAGGTCTTATGAATTATGACGCCAAACTAACCCTTGTAAGCAAATAACAAGCTGGGTTTTTGGCAACCTAGGTTGTTTCCTTGCCAACTTGCAGTTTATAGACCCTGTAAAGTTGATTCAGAAATCAACTTGGAATGCAACCTTTCCCATGTTAAAGTTTTTCAGTAAATTTGACCCGGAAATTGAGGTTTTACAAGAATCAAAGATGTCATTATATGCTTGAAGAGGATGGTCATATTTGCACGGCCTAATGTTTGTAACTGGTTTCTGCACATTTGTAAGTGTTCACATTTGATTGCTTTTTATGTGTTCCAATGGTGCACATTAACTTCCAAATTAAAAAAATGTTCTTCACTTTCCTATTTTGATTTTACTTGGTGATGGAATTGTTGAGCTTTACACTATTTGAATTTGGATGTCTATGATTTATTAGGGCTTTACGTTATTTGAATATTTGGGATTTTTGGGGTTTAACATTAGCCATTTTTGTTCTAATAATATTTAAGGACCAAAGTCTTTGATTTTCGTTATTTTCAGTGAATTTGCAGCAGGAACAACAGCACCGGCAGTAAGAAGAGTAAGAAGACATAGGCCTTGGATGCTCCTACCATCTCCCTACACAAGCAAAGTTGGGATTGAGTTCATTTTGCGGAATTTGAGATATCCTTCTATCTCTCTCTCTGAGATATTTGACCTGATAATGAATTCATGCTAATGTTGTTCTTAGTTCAATTGTGTTTCCAATGTTCTCTTATTATTTTGCTATATGGAGATTGAATCTCTGAGATATTTGATGTGCTTAGGAATTCATGCTAATATTCTTCTTAATTCAATTGGATTTTAAAAGCCAGATTAGATTATGTAGTACCTGAGATTGTAGAGTGTTACTTGCATAGTTGGGCCCACTTAGGTAAAATAAATTAGTTTGTATTTTGGGCAGTACTAACACCTAATATCGTAAATCGACCCCCATCTCTCTCTCTAAGCACTGCCCTATATGGGGGTCGATTTATCACTCCCATGTATTTTTCGTTATTTTATCTCTACTTGTTGGTGTGGATAAGACTCTTAGATGTAAGGTTTATCTAGATTAGCTTGGGTAGGAGTTTTAGAGGAATTGGTAAGTGAGTTTTTTATTTATAAATAACATGTAATCAGTTTTTAGAAGAAATGAAGAATTTTATCCTGTAAATTGTGTTTTGAGCACAAAGGAGGATGTACCCTTCCCTCGAAGTGGGTCAAGAGAATGATCTTCCCTCTAAGAAGATCAATCACGTTACAAACTGCAACAAATTGGTATCAGAGCTAGGCATGGATGGTCCAAGGATCAAACCGTTGCAGCTAAGGTGGGTTTTCTTGCAGTGGGACAAGAATGATCAAGGGGATGGAGGAGATGTTTTCTACTTTGAATGTGAAGTTCAACAAGATGGTACTTTCGTTTGGCATGGAGATAGAAGATCCCCCATGTTTGAAGGAGCTAAATGAAAAGTTTAACGAGAGCACCGTCGAGAAGGCTTCTATAATGAAAAAGAAAAGAAGAAACAGAAAATGGGAAGGAAAGAATAACAACGATAGAAATCAGATAGAAGAGAAAAGGCCGCAAAAGAAAGGCATATTTAATTTTCAGTATTGTCGAGTTCGTCGCCGGAAAATCTGTCATTCCTTTCTACCTGTCCAACGTCATCAAGAAGAGCCTCATCCATGACCATCCGTGCATCAAAATGACAAAAAAGAACAGTGATGGAGCTTTGATGAAAAACATGATTAGATCAGTTTAAAAATGGACCAGCCTCAACTCTTGATGACAACATGCGAAGAACTAACTAATTACAAGATGAAGAGAAGAAGAAAAAGATCGAGAGAGAAAACGAATAAAGAAAACAGAGAAAAAAAATTTTGGAAAGTCTCCACAAGAATCTCCAACCTTGAGGACAAGGTTGATTTCAAGGTGGGAGGAATGTTACGTGCATAGTTGGGCCCACTTCGGTGAAATAAATTATTTTGTATTTTTGTTATTTTATCTCTAGTTGTTGGTGCAGATAAGACTCTTAGATGTAAAGTTTATCTAGATTAGCTTGGGTAGGAGTTTTGGAGGAATTGGTAAGTGGGTTTTTTATTTATAAATAACGTGTGATCGGTTTTTAGAAGGAATGAAGAATTTTATCATGTAAATTGTGTTTTGAGAAAAAAGGACATGCCCTTCCCTCGAAGTGGGTCAAGAGGCCGATCTTCCCACTAAGAAGATCAATCACGTAACAAACCGGATCAGGTTTGTAACATAGAGATAGGGAAGCAAAATCAATCACAGTGTGCCTATTGAGTAATGACATCTTCATCATCATACTGTTCATAGGCTTTAAAGTTGAGATCATAATTTCAAAGATTAAAACTCCACTTGAAAGTGACCGAGTCCAAATTTGTCACATATGTCTACTAAAGGACCGGATAAGGACGGTCCTTTAGTAATGTTTGTGTAATCACTAGAATTCATCTGAATCAAACTTGATTCCAATTTGATGCAATTGTGCTTAGCATGTCCTCTTCTTGTTCATGATGGTGAGCCAACACAAGTGATCTAACGGCTAGAAGAAGGCTTGCCTAGAAGTCAGCTACGTTAGTTGTTCAATTGGCATTAGAATAAGTGATTTTGCCTTTTGCCCAGCACTAAGGGTAAAGTTGTCATTCTGATTTTCATTTGTTTTTTTTTTCTTTAATTCGGTTGTAATAGGGGGGCTATATAAAGCCTTCCCTCCCAATTTTCATTTCAGATCTTGTAACTCTCATTTTGAAACTTGGAATAAAGCTTTTGTGGGAAAAGAGGGTTTTTGAGGAGAACTTGTTCAAGAGAAGATTCGTAGAGTGGATTCTCTAGCTCTTCTTCTTCCTTGCTTCTACTGAAGATGCTGAATTTTAGGAATTCTTGATTTTCCATTGATGATTGACCTAATATTAGTAAGTTTTCTCTCTCTTGAATCAAAGTTCCATCAATTTAAAGTCAATTAGGTCGAAATATTGTGGGAAAAGAGTTGAACAACAGCCATTAGAACTATTGTTCTCTGCTTGTTGAGAAAGCTACTTGCAGAAACGAACAGATCTGGAGGTTCGGCTCTTACATTTTCTAGATCCTTTGTTGTTCTTTGAAATTTCTGGATCTGTGGGAGTCTTTCTTGTGCTACATATTGTCCGGTAGTTCATTTTGGATTGCATGTTTAGTGCTTGTTAAAAATCTTGTATGAATTTCACTAGCATCAGGTTGTGAAATGCACGAACAGCATTAATTGTTGTCTTGGGAGCTTGTTTGGCCAGAACATAGCTGTTGAGATAAAATTGAAGTTAATTTCTTGAGTGGCCAGTATCAATGGTGCCTTGATTTAATGGAATGTTTCTATAGGATGTTAATGCCATACAGTTACCCTGCATCACAATTCTAGCATTTTGTTCCATCCAAACCAACGTCGGAATGGAATCAAATTTTTAAAAAATATTTCATAATATCTTAGCCAATCAGACTTTGTTTTTACTAAAATGTAAAATAATATACATTACTAAGACATTGACACCATTGAAATGTCATTGGTAAGAGAGCAAAATCAGATCCATTATAGTAATTTCACTCTAATAGGTAAAAGTCAAACAAAAGAGTAGGTATTAAAACACATACGCCATATGCAACAACCTTCTTGATCATCACATTTTTCATGACTAGTGGCATTTTGGTCATTTTTCATGACTAAGGGTTATTCCGCTCAATTTTACCCAATTGGCATATTTTGATCATTTTTTTATGTCATAGGGGTATGTAAGCCCAATGGTTTCCACCTTGGCATTCCCATCTTATTTTGATGATTCCAATACACAAGTGATTTATGATCACTAATGTATTTGATTGTCTAAGTTGTAGATCACACTGGTGCTAAGACAACATTGCTTGGATTGAGGCCAAGAAGATCTTATTGGACCACATCATGAAGGCCAAAGTCATCAAAGTCCAAGACAAATGAAGACTTGAAGAATCCATTGAAGATAAAGTTATATTAGATTGTATTAAGATCCAATCCTAGTTTAGGATTTTAAAAGGCATAATTAAGTTAATCTCACACACCCTAAAAATGTATAAGTGATTGTCGTTGTGGTGTTCCAACTATGTGGAACCCTCATAACAATCCCAAGTTGGTGTAAAATTGGAAGCCCAAAAACAGAAGTGAAAATCTGCATGAAATAGGCTTCTCGGAACTCCGAGAGAAATTCTCGGAACTCCGAGAAATACTCTCGGAACTCCGAGAAATGGTCCAGTAGACATTTTTCATCTTCTGTTTGTATTCCCGGAACTCCGAGAAAATTTCTCGGAACTCCGAGAACACTAATAACGGTCAGATTTATATCCGTTGGTGTTTTCTCCAGAATTACCACTATGCCACCAAACGGTCATATTTGGGTTTTTCTATATATATATATATGGGTATTCCCAACTTCCAAACCATCAATCCTAACACTCTAAAACTTCATTTGAACATCCAAAAAGTGAATCAAACTTGATTATGCCTCTCATCCTCTAAAGCTTAGGATTTGGATCATAGGCTAAATTTGTACATCTTCTACAATTCCTGTAAACCCTTGTGAGGGATTTTTTGTTCTTTCTTTCTTATCAAGAGTGTTGTATCGGGCGAGTGTTCGGAGAAGCGTAGCCCACTCTCCGTGGTGAAGATTGCCACCAAGGTTAAAGGTAATCGGAATTTGTAATCGGCACCGATCTTCGCCGAAGTTAAGAAGATCACATAGTGAAGCCATCAACGGGTTTGGTTGGTGGAGTGGAGTAGGCCTCGCGTTTGGAGGACCGAACTGATGGCGTCTGGATCCGGGTCGGCGATCGCGCGGTCGGTAGAGAGCCTCCGCGGGGTCTGCAATCACAAACAAAAAGGGGGTCAGGGGGTCCGGGGTGGGTCCCGGACGACCACTTCGACACCCAAGTCAGATCCTTCGACCAGTCAATATAAAGAACAGCTAGAAAGGGATGGGGTTTTGATCAGGGTTACCAGGGCCGGTGCGCGGGGACATTTCTGGGTGCATAAATGAGTGAGTCGGAGGGGACTAGCAGGGAGGGCAGGATGGGATTCCTGGCCTCCTCTGTTGTTGCCTCGCCTCTTTTTCCGGTATTGCGAGGTGGAGGATGGGTGAGTTCCCTGCCTTCAGGGGCCAAAAAGAAAAAGGGGTCTCCAAGGTCCTCCTTCTTCTTCCTTTCCCTCCCCTTTTAAAGGGAGGTGTGCGGCCCTTTTCATCATTATGGAGGGAAAAACTTCCTTTGCAGGATTGGGCCGTCCCTCTGCCTCGCCGGCGCGCGTGGCTTTGGCGGCCATTTCCTTCCCTAATTTGTGATGATGAGGCCTGGGTGGTGAGAGGGCGACACGTGTCATGAATGTGTGGTCTTTGCCGTTTTCCAACACCCTTCTTCATGATGGTTGGGCTCTGCTCTTGCATGGATGACACGTGGCGATATCTGGGAGCGTAGCCGTATTTGTGCCCCATCATAACTCCCCCTTACTCCTTTGGTCCATTGAATGGGCCAAGGGAGTAATGTTTTGTTCGAGCTAAGTCATGATGAGGATATTTACGAGGGCTCCGGGGTGCGAGGAGACGTGCCGTTTTATCCGGCGGCTGTCCTTGGGAAGCGGCAGCGTCGTTAGGAAGGCTGCGTTGTCTCGAGGCACCAGGATTTCTTTCCCGAGTTTAAAAGAGGGGAATTACCCTGGTGTCTTTTTGTGGCTCTTCGTCGCTCTTCTTCTTTCCTTTGCGGTAGGGGTTCTTTTCGTATATTTTCCAGTAACATGTCTGGCTCTTCTTCACGAGTTAGGGGCAAGGCCTGTTTCCTCCAGGAGTCGTCGAGCGACCCTGACTTGTCCTCCAATCCGGGGGAGGATCTCGTGGCTCGTCGGAAGAAGGCTAAGAGGGGCCCGGGCGCTTCGTCGGGCTTCCCCCCCCTTCGCCTTTCTTCCCTGCCTAGGAAGGACAGATTGTCTAGGTCCCGCGTTGCCCGGGAGTGGTCGTTTTTCTCTCGAGCCTATCGTCAGGGAACGGAACTGCGTGGGCGTGTTTCGAAGATGGGTCAGGAGATCGAGGACTTGAAGCGGGAGAACGAGGTTCTACAGAAGAAAGTTTATCTTCTCAACGAGCAGCTGTTGGAATATGAGGTGGACCCCCTGCTGGAGACCTCTTGGGAGGAGGAGGGGAACTCCTCTGGGGAGGATTCGTTCTCCGATTAAGCTTTGGCTTTCTATGTTTTCCTGCGTGTCTATCCCCTTCTCTGGCGGGGATTTCTGAGGCCTGCGTGCCCTGTGTTGTTTTTTGGTTTCCCTTTATTTTTGTAGGCCTATGGGCCAGGAGGATGTTAATGGGTAGTTTATGTGTATTTGGGCCATATCTCTTAATGTTGTTCTTGGCTTGTGATGGAGAATCTCTGTGTTTGCAAGGATTTGCGATGCTCCGACCCTTCCGGGCGCTCTCTTTTTTTTTTTTTTTATTTATTTGGGGGGCCCGAACCTGCGTGGGGTCGGGATAGCGAGGCGTGTCGAATTCGTATGATCTTGCCCTTTACCCTCTACTTCCTTTATGAAGGTTAGGCTTTATGTAGATCTGGGGGCGACACGTGGCGTGCTTCGGTGATAGCGCCGTCTTTGCATGTTATCGTGATATGACCTTTAGTCCATTGATTGGCCTCGCGGAGCGGGCCCGTTGGCGTAGTTAAAGGATAATGTGGTGAAGGCGTTTATGGGAGCATTGGGGTGCGAGCGGATATTCTGCTCCGTCCGGCGGCTCCTTTCCGAGACGGCGCTTGGTTGTTCAGTAGGAAACGGACACGCGGGTAGTAAGTGCTTCATTTTTTCACACCGGGGTTTCCTATAAGGGTTCTATAAAGGGGTGAGCTTTCCTGAAGTCAGGAATATCGCCCTTTGTTTCTTCTTTGCCTTTTTTATTTCTTCCGGCCTTTCTTCAGGCTTGTCCGAGATGTCGTCGCCTTTCCAGGGTCCCTTTGCGGGCGGCGATCGTAGGTCTGATCGCGACGGGAGTCGTCCGAATAACCCCGAGGCAAATTCTGGCGGGCTGGGGCCTCAGCGAGGGGTTCCGGAGGGGGACGTGGATCATCCTCCTCCCCTGCACGAGAGGGAGTCTCATGAAGCGTTTATTCACCGCAACCGTTCCTTCTTTTCCTGCGTCCATCGTAGGGGAATGGAGGTTTTTAGCCGGATGAGGGACATGGATCGGGAGATTGCTGCTTTGCGCGCGGAGAACGGTCTGCTGAGGAACCGGGTGCGTTTGTTGAATGACCAGGCCCGTTTGGCTGGGAATCGGCGTTGGGGAAGCTCTTCGGACGGGGAACAGAGTGATAGGGAGATTTCTGATGCGGAAAACTCTTTCAGCGGCCAGTCCCTCTGAGCTGATTGCGGTGGGAGTTCAGAATTTTTGGAGGAAGCCTCTTGTCTTTGCGCTTTCTTTTTTTTTGTCTTAGGGATCTTGGGGGCTTCGGGCCTGCGTGCCTATTGTCCTTACTCCCCTTTTTGTAGGCCTTTGGGCCAGGAGGAAGTGGTTTATGAATGGTGCCTTTCTTTTTCCTGTTTCTGATGTGTGTTTTCTCCTTACATGTTTGCTTTTCTTTTGCATGCTTGCTTTCTCGCGCATTTCTGAGCCCTTGTCGCTGCGTTCGATATTTTCGGCCCGGTGGTATTTTGTATGGGGTATCTAGTCGTACCTTTATGACGGGTTCCGAGCTCTTTGCCATCGAATGTGGTTTTTTTTTCATCTTGTGGAGGTGTATGTCGGGCCCTTGTGACGGGGTCCGAGCCCTTTCTTTATGAACGCAGTTTTGTCCATCTGGTGGAGGTGTATGGATGGCTTGCTGGGGAAGTTACGTCGTGGGTAGGGGTAGAGACGTCCTTTCCGTATGGCGCTTCGACTTATGGCGGTTCCCTTGGGTTTCTCAATCGGCGCCACGTGTGCGCGTCCCATCGACTTAGAAAGGGCGGGAGTTCGAACGACAGGTGTCAAAACCCTAGCCCTTTTTAAAGCCTTTTTGGGGATTTCATTTTTTACTTTATTCCTTCGTCTTCCTCGATTAGAACGGGTTTTTCTCCGCGGCGATTCTTCTACGTGTTGCTTGTCGTCCACGCTTCGTTCGGTGAGTTCTATGTCTTTGTTTCATAGCTTAAGATGTCTGTTGCGACTGTGCCTCAGAGCCCCTCTTCCGCGTCGGTAGAGGTGGTGGAGAGGGCTCCGGTGAGAAAGAGGAGGCGGTTGTCTGTAGAGGGTGGGAGCGGCGTCGCTGAAGATGTGCGGCAGCCCACGGAGTTGAGGGATAGTTCCGGGACCTCCGGGTCGTCGGTGGGGGCCGCTGCTTCAGAATCTCCGGCTCGAGTTTCTTATGCTCTTGGGGCGGAGATTGGGGACATTCGGCCTGGCGCCGTTATTCGTCCCGGCCGGGTGGCATGTTTCAGGAATACTTTGGAAAAAGGGGCGGCGGAGAAAATTAGGAGGGAGTTCCATATCCCCGACGATTATGGGATTAGAGTCCCCTCCTTTGTAGAAGGGGTGTGTGGGGGTACCACGGAGGAAGAGGTAGCTTTCTACGTGGAAGCTTTCTACGTGGAAGCTTTCCGGGCGGGGGTTAGGTTTCCGCTCTTGGACATTATAATAGAGGCCCTCGAGTTTTACCAAGTGGCTCCTTCCCAACTGGCGCCTAATAGTT
The DNA here is from genome assembly GCF_043159265.1 of Tasmannia lanceolata. Taxonomy (NCBI): domain Eukaryota; kingdom Viridiplantae; phylum Streptophyta; class Magnoliopsida; order Canellales; family Winteraceae; genus Tasmannia; species Tasmannia lanceolata. The sequence goes on along the minus strand of NW_027518684.1, from coordinate 24,243,009 downwards.
GGCGCACACTCCTGGCCTTTGTGGCCAAGGCGGGTCTTCATAAGGTTCAGCCCACCCTTCTGCTGCTCCGGGCCTGCGTGGCCCTCAGTCCGTTGGTGAAGGGGGAGGACAGCTGGCTTTATCTGACCCAGCGTCCTCAGGTGAAGATTGCAGCGAACTTGCCTTCGTCCATCAAGAAGTGGAAGGAGGAGTATGTGTTTGTTACCCCTCCATCGGACGCTGGCTGGGATTTTCCTCGTTCTTGGAGGCGCTCCGTTGAGTGGCGGAGGAAGTCCCTTCCCGACGAGTCTGACTACAGCAAGTTTGACTTGGGGAAGCTCGCCTCTGGGGAGGCTATTGACGTCTCCGAGTTTAGGTGGGAGAGGAGCCTGAAGAGGTTTGGCTTGGTGGGAGCTGTGGAGAGGAGGGTCCGTTGCACGGGCGAGGGAACGGGGGAGAGTTCAGCCAGCTATCGTGGTGAGCCCCTCCCCTCTTCCTCTCTCTTTTTTTTTTCTTTCTTTTTGGTTTTCCTTTGCTTTGAGCGATTGTTATTTTCTTGTTTTTGGCAGGAGAGATGTCTTCTTCTGGTGATGTTGGTAAGGGGAAGGAGGTTGCGGCGGTGACAACGGGCTTGTCGAGCCGTAAGAAAATTCCTTCTGACTTTATGGCCGCGGCCAGGCTGGGTCGGTCGCAAGCGAGGCTCGCAACATCTATGCCTTCCAGCCCCTCTGGTCGAGCGGTTGGAGAGAAGGGGCCAGTTAGTTCCTCACCCCCGGGGTCTGAGCATCCTGCCAGGAGGGTCGCCAGCCGCGTGGCGTGTCCTTCAATCTTTGAGGAGGACGTGCCAAGTCGGATGGAGGGGGCAGTAATGACCAAGCTTCTTCTGGAGCGGGCGGAGCTTCCCCCGCAGAGTTTCCAGGTGCGAGGGGAACTGTTTAAGCCTGGCTGGAGGATTGGTGTTGAGGACAGCGTTCTTGCGAATCCCCGGGTTGGGGTGGAGCTAGGGGTGACAACTGCCCTTCCTTGTGACGAGGCTGAGCTGAAGGGCTACGATCGTAGGGCCCTGGGGGCTCAGTATTTTCAATCAACTTCCTGCGTAAGTAACGGGTGGCCGGTTTTCTGATGGTATTTTTCTCTCCTCGCTGTTTTCGAGATTGCATGTTGGAAGTTTTCTGATAACTTGCCTTTTGCAGTCCCAAAGTTATGCCAGGAGGATGGTGCAGTGCCTTCTTGAGGATGAGGCTGAGATAAGTGCTGCGGGGGAGTTAAACCGGCAGTTATGCGAGGAATTGGACAGAGCCCGGGCGGAGAGAGCGACCTTTGATGACACTGTTGCTCAACTCCGGGAAGATCTCCGGGTAACTGTGGAGGGGAGGAGTCGTGCGTCGGACAAATTGGCGCTGGCTCGGCGAACTCATGCCCGGGAATTGGCGAAGGCACGGGAGGAATGGCGCGACTCTGCGGAGTTTTTTAAGGCTGCGGCTGCGTTCAGCGTGGATATTGAGATTGATGCGTTTGCTGAATGCCGGCGGCACGTTCAAGAGGTTGATCCTTCCTTCCCTCTCGATAAACTGATGCATGAGTCTGAGGTTGATCCTTTGCCGGCACCGGCGGAAGTGGTGGAGCCGGTAGGAGAGGAGGTGGCCGCCCCGGTGGATCCCGTAGTTGCTGAGACTTCCGAGGGGGCCCAGTGATGTTGTGAAGGCCTCGGGGGGCTTGCTCTTTTATTTTAATGTTCCTGGTTATTTGGTCTGTAATAACTTTTGAACTACCTATTTTTTTGTTTGGTATGTAACCGTATTGGCATCTCTGCATATATACGACGCGTCGCGAGGTTTTCGAGTTCTTGCTGTTGGTCCTCAGGCCTTTGCGAATTTTGTTGGTGAGGGTATTCTTAGTGCACCCCGTAGGGCGTCTATTTATGGGAGGACTATCTTCCCCTCGAATGATCAGTTCGGGGTTAATGGGTCCCGCCTGCCCTTAAAGGGGGAGGTCTTTTTTTTCATGGGGAGCGTTTTAGGGTATTCTCGGGGGAATCGGCCCCGATGTTACCTCTGTCTCACTCCCTGTTTTCTTTCGGGTCCCTCATTTATCGTGGGCCGGAAAGTGGAGATGTACGCTGCTTTTGTAGAAGTGCTTTTCCATTAATTTGTTGACAACAATACATCTTTGCTTCTAGAACACAAAAAGGAAACCAAAACACTTGTCATATTTTTTAAAAGAAAGGCACGGAACTTACCCTGTCGTTTTACTGATAGAACTTTCGGAGGTTGTCCATGCTCCAACTGCGAGGGACCGGGGTCCCATCGAGGCGTTCTAGTTGGTAGGCCCCGGGTCGAAGTGCTCGAACGACTTTGTACGGTCCTTCCCATTTGGGTGCGAGCTTACCCGTGTTGCGGGGGTCTGATACCTCTGCACGCCGTAGCACCAGATCTCCGGGTTTTACCGAGCGCTTTTTTACCCGGGCGTTGTAGTATCGTGCCACCTTTTGCTGGTAGGAGGCGGTTCGGAAGAGGGCTTGCTCTCTTTTCTCGAGCACGAGATCGAGGTTGTTCCGGAGGAGTTCGGAATTTCCCTGCTCGTCGTAATTCGCGGTGCGGAAGCTGGGGAGGCCAATTTCTAGCGGAATGACCGCTTCGGTCCCAAAGGTTAAGCTAAAAGGGGATTCTCCAGTTGCGGTCCGTGGTGTTGTTCGATAGGCCGGCCCAGAGGACGCTAGGGAGTGCGTCCAACCAGTTTTTTCCGGCTTCTCCCAATCTCTTCTTGAGACTTTGTAGCAAAATCCTGTTGGTTACCTCGACCTGCCCGTTGGCCTGCGGGTGTGCTACGGAGGCAAAACGGTGTTCGATGCTTAGGCTATCACAGAATCTGCCAAATTTGGCGCTTGCGAACTGGGGACCGTTGTCTGTTACAAGGGTCTTTGGAATGCCGAAGCGGCAAACGACGTCGTGATAGAAGAACTTCTCCGTCGCTTTGGAATTGGGTTTCACCACGGCTTTGACCTCAACCCACTTGGTGAAGTAGTCGATGGCGACGTATAACATTGTATGCCCCTCGGGGGCCTTGGGGAATGGTCCGAGTAGATCCATGCCCCACATGGCGAAAGGCAGGGGTCCTGCTATCGCGGTGTACGGTGTAGCCGGTTGGTGGGGGGTGGTTGCGTACCTTTGGCATGGGCTGCATTTTTTGACGAACTCCTTGGCGTCCCTAAGGACCGTGGGCCAAAAGTAGCCGTGCCTTACGATTTTCTGGGCTAGGGTCCTGCCGCCTCCATGGTCTCCGCAGATCCCTTCATGTACTTCTCGTAGCGCGTAGTCTGATTCGGAGGGTACCAGGCATCGGAGGTACGGCCATGTGTATGACCGTTTGTAGAGCCTGGGCCCGTGGACCACGTAATGGGCGGCTCTTGCGGTTAGGCGCCGGGCTTCCAGCTTATCTGCGGGTAGTATACCGTCTTTCAGGTATCGTATGATGGGGTCCATCCAGTTTGGCCCCGGTGGAATCTCCAGAACTTGTATCTCGTCGATGCTGGGGTGGGGCAGGATTTCTGTGAGCACGGTGCCGAAGTCATGGGTCTCTTCGGCGGCCATTCTTGATAATGCATCCGCTCGGTTGTTCATGTCTCGTGGCACCTGGAGGATCTCTACCTCTCCCATCCCCTGCAGTTTGTCTTTTACCTTGTGGAGGTATTTTTTCATTCTGAAGCCCTTGGCTTCGTATATTCCGTTTACTTGGTTAACGACAAGCTGTGAGTCGCTATAGACTTTCAACTTGCCCGCGCCGAGCTCCGCGGCTAGACTTAGTCCTGCTAGCAAGGCTTCGTATTCGGCCTCGTTATTGGAGGCTTTGAAATCCAACCTGAGGGCATATTCCAGTGTGAACTCTTCTGGGCCGTGGAGGACCACTCCCGCTCCGTGTCCTTTATTGCCGGCGGAGCCATCAACGTGCAGGATCCAAGGGGTTTCGCTGTTCTGTTCCGAGGGGTTCTGCATCCCGTCGTCGCAAACCGTGTGCGCAGTGGGGCCCTCGCTGCTCCCCATTGTTGCTGGTTCTTCGGCCGGGGCCGTGAATTCCACTATAAAGTCAGCGAGGGATTGAGATTTGATAGCCGGCCTTGGGCGGACTTGTATGTCGAACTCGCCCAGCTCGACGGCCCAACTTACCATCCTACCCGAGGTCTCTGGTTTTTGGAGAATCTTCCTGAGGGGCTGGTCGGTTAGCAGGACTATGGGGTGGGCCTGGAAGTAGGGGTGGAGCTTTCGAGCGGCACTGACGACTGCGAGGGCGAATTTCTCTATGTTCGAATATCGGATTTCTACACCGTGGAGAGTCTTGCTCACGTAGTACACAGGGTGTTCCTTTTTGTCGCTTTGTTTGGCCAACACCGCGCTTACTGCCGTGGGGCTGACGGCCAGATATAAAAATAGCTCTTCCCCCGGCTCGGGTTTGGCGAGTACGGGCGGTGTCTGGAGGTATTGCTTCAGAGAGTCGAAGGCCTCTTGGCAGCCCGGGGTCCATTCGAATTCCCGTATGATTTTTAATTGTTTGAAGAAGGGTTGGCACTTCTCTGCTGATTTGGGCATGAATCGGCCGAGGGCCGTGATCCGTCCTGCGAGCCTCTGTACTTCTACTGTTGTCGTCGGGGGTTCCATGTCTAGGATGGCCTGGATTTTTTCTGGGTTGGCCTCGATCCCTCTTTGGCTGACCATGGACCCCAAGAACTTTCCGGAAGTTACCCCGAAGGCGCATTTCGCGGGGTTCAGTTTCATTCGGGCTCGTCGTAAGGTGTCGAAAGTTTCCTGAAGGTCGGAGATGTGTCTGGCGGCTTCCAGGCTTTTTACCAGCATATCGTCGACATACACCTCTACGTTCCTTCCAATTTGCGTTTGGAATAGCTTATTCACGAGCCGCTGGTAGATGGCACCTGCGTTTTTTAACCCGAAGGGCATGACAGTGTAGCAGTAGACGCCCTGATCGGTGATAAAAGCTGTTTTCGGGATGTCTGGCTCGTGCATTTTGATCTGATTGTAGCCTGAGAACGCGTCTAAGAAGGTGAGAAGTTCGTGTCCGGAGGTGGCGTCGATGAGTTGGTCAATGCGCGGGAGGGGATAGGGGTCTTTTGGGCAGGCCCGGTTGAGGTCGGTGAAGTCTATACAGGCCCGCCATCCTCCGCTAGCTTTCTTGACCATCACGACGTTTGACAGCCACTCGAGATACCGGATTTCCCTGACGAATCCGGCTTGTAGCAGTTTTTCCACTTCGGCCTTTATGTGAGTTTGGCGCTCTACTGCGAAGTTCCTCTTTTTCTGCCGGACGGGTTTAAGGGCGGGGTTCACATTCAACTTGTGGACGGCCATTTCCTTGGGTATCCCGGGCATGTCCTTGGCGGACCATGCGAACATGTCTTTGTTTACTCTGAGGAAGTTGATCATCTGGTCTCGCAGGGGGCCTGTTAACATGGAACTTATCCGGACTTGTCTCTCCGGCTGATCTTGGGTCAGGGGGATGGAGTCTAGCTCCTCGGCGGGTTCTCCTCTGATTGCGCGAGCCCGCTGCCGAGGGTCTTCACTGCCGATTGTAAAGTTTTCGGCTGGGGCGTTGGTTCCTCTCAGGCTTGCCGCGTAGCACTGGCGTGCTATCATTTGCTGTCCCCTGACCTCTCCTACTCCGTCCGGAGTGGGGAATTTCATCTTGAGATGGGGGGTGGAGACTACGGCTCCCAAGTCTCTGAGAGCAGGGCGTCCAATGATGGCGCTGTAGGTGAACGGTATGTCTACAACCAGGAAGGTGGTCAGGATGGTTTTCTGCAAGGGGTACGCCCCGAAAGTCACGGGCAAGTCGATCTTGCCGTCTACCCGTACGGATGCCCCGGAGAAACCGTAGATGGAGTATTCCGCGGGTCCCAGCCTTTCCCTGCCCAGCTTCATTTCTTCGAAAGTTTCGAGGTGTAGCACATTGACGGAGCTTCCTGTGTCCACCAAGATTTTTCCTATATCGAAGTTGGCGATGACTAGCCTGATGACCAGTGTATCGTCATGCGGGACTTGCAGCCCGTCGAGATCTTTGTTGGAAAAAGTGATGATCTGGTTTTCATGGGGTGGATTTGTTCGGGCCTTCTTGGAAGGTATATCCATGGAGAATACCCGTTCCGCGTATGCCCGCCGACCGGCTGTTGTCGGTCCTCCCGCCGCGGGCCCGCCTGCGATGATATTGATTTTTCCTATGATGGTAGGCGGTTGCTCGCGAGCCTGTGGCTGTTCGGGGGGCTCGCCTTTTCGGGGGCGCTGGTGGCGGCTCGTGTCGTGTCTGCAGCGGGATCGGCGTCGGCTTCGTGAGTGATGCTTACCGGGGGATCGGTGTCGGCTTGTGGACCGGCGGCGGTTTCCTGGCGGACCTCTTCTTTGGATCTGTGGCCATTTTCTTGGGGGGGGTCAGGAGACCCTGATCCCTAATAGCTGATAGAACGTGGGAGAGGGGGAACATTAGTGGGGCGGTTCCCAGCCTTTCCAAGACGGGGATAGGGTTATGGCCCGTCTGTCTTTCATCGGTTCGTGGCCTTATGGCCCTTCGGCTGTCGCTTTTTCTCTCGTCGGGGCCGGGCCGATTCTGTTCTCGAGCGCAGGCTTCTTCTGCTCGGACGAACTTATCAGCCTTTGATTCAAGCTCCTGTAGGTCCCGCGGGGGCTTGAGGGTGAGGTGCAGCTTAAGATTCGGATCGGTGGTGGCATGCTTTAGTGTGGCGACCGCTATCTGGACGTCCATGTTGGAGAGTTGGGCCAATTCGGCGTTGAACTTCAACATGAAGTCTCTTAGGGTCTCGTTTCTGCCTTGGCGGAGGGCTAGGAGGGTGTCCGCAGGATCATGGCGGAGGCGGTTGTTGGCGAACCTTGTGCTGAACTTTCGCCCGAATTCGTGGAAGGATGCGATGGAGTCAGGCTCCAATCTCATGTACCAGTCGTTGGCGGTTTTTCTTAGTAGGGATGCAAAGGCTCTGCACATGAATCCATCCGACGCGCCTCGAAGCGTCATTACTCTCTTGAAAGTCTGGAGGAACTCGAGGGGGTCCGTGCTCCCGTCGTATAGACCGAAGCGGGAGAGGTCTATGCCTGCTTCTGCGGGGGTCTTTAAGACCTCTGAGGTGAACGGGGATGCCGTTTCCCTTTCCCACTCATTGAGGATGCCGTGGGCGTAGGGTTTTTTCATTTCTAGTTTTACCTCTCGGATTTGCCTTTGCAGGTCCGCTATTGGATCCAAGCTGGGCGGTTGTGCCGAGGTTGCAACTTCTTCTGCCCGAGCCAAGGGCGGTTCCCGGAGACGGGTATCTTGGACAGGGGGGCGCGGCTGTTAGTAACCTGTCTCCCGCTGCCTCGCTGGTGTCCCCCGGCTGCGTGGGGCAAGGGGCTATTTGTTGATGGGGACGGCGTTCAGCGAGTCGGCGCTCGCTTTCGCCGGGGATGTCGTTCCCCTGACTGTTCCTCCTTGCCTTCGTCGTAGGCTTTTGTCCGGTCCTGTGTCGTCCGGGGCTTTTCCGAAGCCGGAAGAGGCAAACGCTGGAGTAGTTCGTTGCGAAGTTCGTTGAACATCTCCATGGTGGGGACCATCTGCGGCGTGCTAGAGGAGGGTCGGGGTCGGTCTGAAGGCGATGAGTTTCGCTCTTGGGAGCTTGAGGAGCTGGCTTGTGTGCGCTGGGCCTGACTCCTGGTTATTACCCCTGTTTCTGGCTGTTGGGTGTGGTTTCTCATCGCCATAAGGCGTTCAGTTACTCGACGAGTCCCACGGATGGCGCCAATATGATGGCGTCTGGATCCGGGTCTGCGATCGCGCGGTCAGTAGAGGGCCTCCGCGGGGTCTGCAATCACAAACAAAAAGGGGGTCAGGGGGTCCGGGGTGGGTCCCAGACGACCACTTCGACACCCAAGTCAGATCCTTCGACCAGTCAATATAAAGAACAGCTAGAAAGGGAGGGGGTTTTGATCAGGGTTACCAGGGCCGGTGCGCGGGGACATTTCTGGGTGTATAAATGAGTGAGTCGGAGGGGACTAGCAGGGAGGGCAGGATGGGATTCCTGGCCTCCTCTGTTGTTGCCTCGCCTCTTTTTCCGGTATTGCGGGGTGGAGGATGGGTGAGTTCCCTGCCTTCAGGGGCCAAAAAGAAAAAGGGGTCTCCAAGGTCCTCCTTCTTCTTCCTTTCCCTCCCCTTTTAAAGGGAGGTGTGCGGCCCTTTTCATCATTATGGAGGGAAAAACTTCCTTTGCAGGATTGGGCCGTCCTTCTGCCTCGCCGGCGCGCGTGGCTTTGGCGGCCATTTCCTTCCCTAATTTGTGATGATGAGGCCTGGGTGGTGAGAGGGCGACACGTGTCATGAATGTGTGGTCTTTGCCGTTTTCCAACACCCTTCTTCATGATGGTTGGGCTATGCTCGTGCATGGATGACACGTGGCGATATCTGGGAGCGTAGCCGTATTTGTGCCCCATCACGAACCACTTTAAATCTCGGGTACAATCTCTCTTACTCTTGATCTTTATTTGCATTTGCACTTTAGATTTAACTTGTGTGCTTGAATTTTATTATTGATCTCTTAATTTCCAAAATTGGGTTTGAGTTTTCAAAAGAGTTAAAACTTGTTAGAAACCTAATTCTTCCCTCCTCATTTGTTGCCAATTCGGGACCACCCTTGGAATTTCACTTGGTATCAGAGCAAAGGCTCTTAAAAGATTTTCTTTTCTATAAATCTTTGGAAAATTTTTCTTTAAAAATTTCAACAAGGGAAAGATCATAAGATCTTTGGCAACTTTCTAATTGTGAAATGGCGGATAGAAATGGAACCGGACTTCCGGAGGGCCATTCCACAACTAGACCTCCCTTCTTTGATGGGTCCAACTATGGACATTGGAAGACAAGGATGCGCATCTATCTTCTTTCGATAGATGTGGAGCTTTGGCACGTTGTTGAAAATGGATACATGTTGCCTTCCAAACCATTTAAAGAATGGAATGTCGTAGAAAAAAGGCATGAAAATTTAAATTACAAAGCCATAAATTCTTTGTTTTGCGCCCTATCTACGGAGGAGTTTAATCGAGTTGCTCTTTTTTATTCCGCCAAGGTTATTTGGGATACACTTGCCGTTACCCATGAGGGAACATCTCAAGTTATGGATTCCAAAATAAACTTGTTAAAGAGCAAATATGAAATGTTTCGAATGGATCAAAACGAAAGCATTTCCGAAATGTATACCCGTTTTTCTAAAATTTCTAATGAACTAGCAAATCTTGGTAAATCTTATCCTACTGATGAGCTTGTGAGTAAGTTGCTTAGGTCTCTTCCTCCATATTGGGATCCAAAGGTAACCGCCATACAAGAATCAAAGAATCTCAAGACGCTAACCATGGAGGAGCTTGTAGGATCTCTCATCACCCATGAGATGCTCCTCACTAGCCGACAAGATGAAAAGAAGCCGAAAGAGAAAGAAAAAGAGAGTCGATATGTAGCTCTAAAAGCCTCCAAAGCGAACTCATCATCCTCTAGCGAGGCGGATAGCGATGAAGAAGAAGCGTTGAGGAAATTTAAAAGCTTATGGAGAAAGAAGCATAAAAAGGATAAAAAGAAGAAGAAAGAAGAAAGTGATGTTGAGGGAGCCTTAAGATGCTAAAATTGCAAGAAGATTGGACACAAAAGACCAGATTGTCCACTTCTCAAGTCATCCTCCTCAAAATACAAGGAAAGAAGGAATGGAAGAAGCACAAGGCTCTTGCCGCCGGTTGGGATGCTTTGAGCACCTTGGGCAAAAGCTCAAGCGAAGGGGAAGAAAATAAAAAGGATGATCTTTGGTTCATGGCACTCACCCATGAAGATGAGGTAAATTCAAACCCCTCTTGTAATTCATCAAGTAGTGATAGTGAAAAAATATCTTATGATGAATTGTGCAATACCTTGCATTGTCAAATTTCAAAAAATAAAGTTCTTAAAAAGTCTATTTCAAAATTAGAAAATGAACTTGACTTTTTGAAAAATGAATCATCCTCTTCCATATCAAAATCTCAAGCACAAATTGAAAATTTTAAACTTGAGATTAAAACCCTTAAGGGTTGTTTGGATGAGAAAACTTGCCAAATTCAAAATGTGGCAAGCTCTTCCAAATCTTATGAAGATAATACAAATGATTTTCTAAATCAAATAACACATCTTCATAATGAAAATGAAAGATTAAGATTATGTCTCCATGGTTTCCTAAACGGTGACAAAATTATTGACATAATCTTGAGGAAAGCTAGTCATAGACCTAATCATGCCTTTTATGATAGGACTAGCTTATCTAACCCTCATGTTAGATGCCATTATTGTGGAATAAATGGTCATTACCAATTCCAATGTGCATCTAAGATTAGGGATAGTGGTGGATCCAAGAAAGCTTAGATTCTCAAAGCCCCCATATGATTTTCATCATATGTGCTTAGATTAGGGGCTTGCTCTATAATTGAATATCTTTCTATGGATAATTAAAATATCCCCTCTTATGTTGAATAAAAAATCTAAATAAGGGGAGTTCTAGGTTTGTCTTTTTTCTTGAAAAATGGGGAGCTTTAAATTGAATATTTCATCCCTTTGTTTCTCTTTTACCCCAATCTTTTTGATTGATGCCAAAGGGGGAGAGAATTCTAGTGTAAGGAAAATATGTATGCTTTTAATTGGAAAATATCTTGTGCTTGTCATCATCAAAAAGGGGGAGATTGTAAGCCCAATGGTTTCCACCTTGGCATTCCCATCTTATTTTGATGATTCCAATACACAAGTGATTTATGATCACTAATGTATTTGATTGTCTAAGTTGTAGATCACATTGGTGCTAAGACAACATTGCTTGGATTGAGGCCAAGAAGATCTCATTGAACCACATCATGAAGGCCAAAGTCATCAAAGTCCAATACAAATGAAGACTTGAAGAATCCATTGAAGATAAAGTAATATTAGATTGTATTAAGATCCAATCCTAGTTTAGGATTTTGAAAGGCATAATTAAGTTAATCTCACACACTCTAAAAATGTATAAGTGATTGTCGTTGTGGTGTTCCAACTATGTGGAACCCTCATAACAATCCCAAGTTGGTGTAAAATTGGAAGCCCAAAAACAGAAGTGAAAATCTGCATGAAATAGGCTTCTCGGAACTCCGAGAAATGGTCCAGTAGACATTTTTCATCTTCTGTTTGTATTCCCGGAACTCCGAGAAAAATTCTCGGAACTCCGAGAACACTAATAACGGTCAGATTTATATCCGTTGGTGTTTTCTCCAGAATTACCACTATGCCACTAAACGGTCATATTTGGGTTTTTCTATATATATATATATATATATATGGGTATTCCCAACTTCCAAACCATCAATCCTAACACTCTAAAACTTCATTTGAACATCCAAAGAGTGAATCAAACTTGATTATGCCTCTCATCCTCTAAAGCTTAGGATTTGGATCATAGGCTAACTTTGTACATCTTCTACAATTCCTGTAAACCCTTGTGAGGAATTTTTTGTTCTTTCTTTCTTATCAAGAACGTTGTATCGGGCGAGTGTTCGGAGAAGCGTAGCCCACTCTCCGTGGTGAAGATTGCCACCAAGGTTAAAGGTAATCGGAATTTGTAATCGGCACCGATCTTCGCCGAAGTTAAGAAGATCACATAGTGAAGCCATCAACGGGTTTGGTTGGTGGAGTGGAGTAGGCCTCGCGTTTGGAGGACCGAACCACTTTAAATCTCGGGTGCAATCTCTCTTACTCTTGCTCTTTATTTGCATTTGCACTTTAGATTTAACTTGTGTGCTTGAATTTTATTGTTGATATCTTAATTTTCAAAATTGGGTTTGAGTTTTCAAAAGAGTTAAAACTTGTTAGAAACCTAATTCTTCCCTCCTCATTTGTTGCCAATTCGGGACCACCCTTGGAATTTCATGTATTTTAGTCATTGAGTTCTTATATGGTGCCCGACCATCAAGTCCCTTGTGGGTGGTACCACCCTTGATGTTTTATCCAACAACAGCCCACTTTTTAAGAGGTTGTTGGATCAAACATCAAGGGTGGTACTTTTGAGATACCACCCACATAGGACTTGAAGATCAGGCACCATATAATTTCTCTCGGTCATTTTCCATAACTAGAGGTATTTTGGTCCTTTTTATGACTCATTGGTATTATGATCATTTTAACCCAATATGGCGTATTTTGATCATTTTTATATCATGGGGGTATTTTAGTTATTTTCCATGACTTAGGGTATTTTTCTAATTTTTACCCGATATAGGGGTATTTAAGTTATTTTTCATAATTCAAGGGTAGTCGGGTTATTTTTACCCGATATGGGATACTTTGATCATTTTTCTGTGATTAAGGTATTTTAGTCATTTTTCATGACTAGTGGTAAGCTAGTCATTTTTACCCGATATGGGGTATTTTGATTATTTTATACCAAGGGTTATTTTAGCCATTTTGCCCGACTCAAGGGTATTTTGATCATTTTACCTGATATAAGGGTTATTTCTGTCATTTTCCATGACTGAGGATTATTCTTGTCATTTCTACCTAATATAGGGTTTTTGGATAATTTTTATGTTATGGGGGTATTTTAGTCATTTTCAATGACTAGGGGTATCTTGGTCATTTTTCATGCCTCATGGGTATTATAGTAATTTTTACACGATAAGGGCTATTTTGATCATTTTTATATCATGGGGTGAATTTATTTATTTTGGATGTCTTAGTGGTATTTTGGTCATTTTTACCCGACATAGGGGTATTTTAATTATTTTCCAAGATTTAGGGCTATTCTAGTCATTTTACCCTCTCTGGGGTATTTTAATCATTTTTAGTTATTAGTGAATTTTAGTCATTTTCCATGAAGCAGGGGTATTCTTATCATTTATACTTGATTGGCATATTTTGATCATTGTTATGTCATGAGGGTATTTTAGTCATTTTCACGTGATTAGGTCGAGAGCCTCTTAAGAGGAAATTTAACGCCTTTTTCTCTCCCCGTTCCAGGAATCAAAATACCACCCCCTTAGGCTGGTATAACAAAGCAACAAATATCCCCTTGTTTATTCCGATCGGAACTAAGCATCGTTTCCCATTATAATATGCAAACGAATCCAAATGCTGGAAATGATTAAATTGGAATCAGATGCCAATACCGATTCCCGATTCCGGCAATCCAAATGCACCCTGAAAGTCTATAAATAACGAAGCCTTCACTATGGAGGAGGCATCACTTGATCATCCCCATCTCTTGATCACTAGCACCTTTAATTTTATCTTTTCCTTTACATGTAACCTTTAGCACCCTCGAGGTTATTTGTTGTCTTGTTTCTAACAAAAATCGAAGTACCCAAGTATTTGATGGCCTATTTTCATTTCCTTGCACTTTTACATTTAATCCAATTTGCTTCTCGTTATAATTTATATTCCCTTCTAATTGGGATTTGGTAGCCAATTTCGTGGAAAGCCATTACGCGGCTGGCTTTTGCATTTGAGAACAGCCAAACATGTTGATTTTTTAGCAGATTTTTTCTTATTCATTTAATTCATCTGAGGTGGCTGTTCTCACATTGAAAAGTCAGCTGCGAAATGGCTTTCCATGAAATTGGCTAGCAAAATCCCATACCAATTATTTATTTTTCTTGCCAACATTTATGTTTCCGGTCATTTATTTTTTGTTGTACTTGGGCATCAGCTAAGTACCATAGGCATGACCCACCAGCCTAATCCGATGTTTGTTAAAATAATTGAGTTGAGCAAGTTGAACTGCGATAATTCTCGTACGCGAAGTGTGATTTTTATTAATTTATATGAGCAATAATCAGGTGCAACTGATTGCTGTTTTTTTTAAATCGTGGAATAGGAGAGGCCAGGAGAAGTTTCTGATATGAGTATTAGAAGACGAATGCACAAAGAAAACAGTATGCACCCTTGAAATGAGAACACATAGAATTCAGATAGAAAACAGTATTTTTATTGCTCGGAAACAAGAAATAGTAACAAGATTTCTTCTAACAATTGAAACATTTTCAGAGAGATCACAAAGTTTATATGCCTCGGTTTAAACTTTAAAAATTCACTAATAATTCAAAAAAAATCAAGTACATTTTAAATTAGGGAAAATGACAAAAAAAGCTGTTTTTTGGACTAATATTGAAAAAGCAGTGTGAAGTTGAAAACGACAAAAAAAAAAAGTTCTTTCACTGTTCACATTTTGTTAAGGACCGAATTATGTCTCCTGCACATTCCCTCTTACACACATCTTTTCACCTATTAAAAATCATTTTTTTAGGGGGAAGTATACAAGTTTCCCAACTCTCTCTCTCTCTCTCTCTCTCTCTCTCTCTCTCTCTCTCTCTCTCTCTCTCTCTCTCTCTCTCCTAAAAGCAACCTTTGGTGGGCCCATCATTTAAACCCTACCTATACTTTTTACAATGAACAACCACAGGATGATCCAAACCGTCCATTTGATGGGCCACAGAGTTTGCATCCCAAAATATCATTTTCATAGGCTGATCCTAGCCCTTCAATCTAAATAGAAACTACATATTATGCAACCTCTATAGAATGGAGGGATGAAGCGAGTTGCACCCCAAAATATCATTTCCCCTGGTGAGGCCTACAATTGGAACTTAATGTTAATGTACGACCCTCACCATAGGATGATCCAAACCATCCATTTGATGGGCCACAATGTAAATAGGTTGCGCCCTAAAATATCATTTCCATAGGATGATCGCAACCCTCAAATCTATAAAGGTTGGATCATCCTATGGTGTGGACCATACACCTTATTTTGAAAAATATGGGTGGGGCCTACGATTGGGCTGTAATGTTACTATATGACCAACTCCATAGGATGATCCAAACCATCCATTCGATGGGCCGCAATGTAAATAGGTTGTGTGCCAAGGATGATCGCAACCCTCCAATCTATAGATGTTGCATAATATGTACTTTCTATTTAGATCGGAGAGCTAGGATCAACTTACAAAAATTATATCCCATTCGACGGAGAAGATAACCCCATTTCGCCACGCCGGTGAATCCCCTTCCACGGAAAAGAACCTATGGTTGAAAACTATTCTAGTGGTTGAAATGTGCTGAAATAGTGGTTGGAATCTGTTTTAGTGGTTAAAATTGGTTGAAATAGTGGTTGAAATCTGTTTTAGTGGTTGAAATTTGTTGAAATAGTAGTTGAAATCTGTACTCTGTACTTATTGGTTGAAATGGGCTTAAAATTTTGGTTGAATTTTAGTTGAATTTGGTTGAAATCTGTTTTAGTTGTTGTTTGTATCTTCTTTGTAGTGAGGAATTAGTGTTTGAAATCTACTGTAGCAGTTGAGTTGTGTTGACATAGTGGTTGAATTCTGTTTTACTGGTTGAAATTGGTTGAAATAGTGATTGAAATTTATTTTAGTGCTTGAAATTGGTTGAAATCTGTTTTAGTGGTTGAAATAGTAGTTGAAAACTGTACTCTGTACTTATTGTTGGAAATTGGCTTGAAATTTTGTAACTGATTGTAAACGACCTCGTAAACGAATCACTTTGTATATTGTAATCCGGACACAATTTAAAGTGTAATTTATTTTTTTGAAACAGTAGAGTCAAAGTTGACTCTGGAGTCGACTTTGATTTTTTTTTTAAAAAAAACAGTAGAGCCAAAGTCGACTCCGGAGTTGACTTAAACGTAAACAGTAGGTTGAGAGTCGACTCCAAGTTAAAAATAGGTTTAAAGTCGACTCCGTGATTTTTAAAAAACAAACTGGAAACCGAAAGGTCGTATTGAATCTTATATGGATCTACAACATATCGACATTTAAAGATAACGAAACCTTAGTTGCTTTGGTCCCAATTTTTTTGTGTATTAGAGACTAAAATTCTAAGAAATTTATTTCGCGATTCACAATTAAACACATCTTTGTCCCCCCAACATATTTGAATGACACAACATCCTTCAAGTAGATAAAGAAAGCCTTTGCACCTACCATTTGCACAGTCCTTGCGAGATGAAAAGCCACTTTAAACCACCACTTTAGAACTACGAAACACTATGAACCACTATTAAGCAGATGAAATCCAATCCAATGAAGAACATTTGGACAACCCTGAACCAGTGTGGGAAGGTTTGAAAAAAACCTGACACACATTAACTACTATTCACAGTGTTGCAACCACTATTGATACCCTTTCAATCAGTAATGACACAACTTTAACCACTACTCCAACAATCTTCAACCACTATTGACAGTGTTGCAACCACTATTGATACTCTTTCAACCAATAATTACACAATTTGACCCACTATTCCAACAATCCTAACCACTAGTAAAGTACATGAAATCCAATCCAATGACTCAATATGAACCAGATGGAATTCAATCCATTGAACAACAGTTGGACAACCAGGAACCAGTGTGGGAGAGTTTGAACAACTCCTTATAAACACTAACCACTATTTACAGTGTCGCAACCACTATTGATACTCTTTCAACCACTAATTACACAGTTTTAACTGCTATTCCAATAATCATCAACCACTAGTAAAGTAAATGAAATCCAATCCAATAACTCAATATGAACTAGATGGAATCCAATCCAATGAACAATATTTGGACAACTCCTTATACACACTAACTACCATTCATAGTGTTGCAACCAGTATTAATACCCTTTCAACCACTAATTACACAGTTTTAACCACTATTCCAACAATCCTCAACCACTAGTAAAGTAGATGAAATCCAATCCAATGAACAATATTTGGACAACTCCTTATACACACTAACCACTATTCACAGTATTGCAACCACTATTGATACCCTTTCAACCACTAATTACACAGTTTTAACCGTTATTCCAACAATCCTCAACCACTAGTAAAGTAGATGAAATCCAATCTAATGACTCAATATGAACTAGATGAATTCAATCCATTTAATAACATTTGGACAATCCTAAACCAGAGTGAGAAGAGTTTGAACAACTCCTGACACACATTAACCACTATTCATAGTGTTACAACCACTATTCATACACTTTCAACCACTAATTACACAGTTTTAACCACTATTCCAACAGTCCTCAACCACTATTAAAGTAGTTGAAATCCAATCAATGACACAATATGAACTAGATGGAATCCAATCTAATGAACAACAATTGGACAACCCTGAACCAGTGTTACTCTAAGTTTGAACAACTACTTACACATATTAACGACTATTGACAGTGTTGCAACCACTATTTATACCCTAAACACACAGTTTTAACCACTATTTCAACAATCCTCAACCATTATTAAAATAGCTGAAATCCAATCCAATGACACAATATGAACTAGATGGAATCCAATCTAATCAACAACATTCGAACAATTCCGAACCAGTGTGGGAAGAGTTTGAACAACTACTTACACACATTACTCACTATTAACAGTGTTGCAACCACTATTTATACCCAGTCAACCACTAATTACACAATTTTTAATCATTATTCCAATAATCCTCAATCACTATTAAAGTAGATTAAATTCATTCCAATGACACGATATCTACTAGATGGAACCCAATCCAATGAGCAACATTTGAACAACTTTAATAGTGTTTGAGGATTGACCGAAACACATGTTTGAAGATTGACTATGTAAATTGTTACGAACCCGAACGGTTCGTAACGTGATTGATCTTCTTAGAGGGAAGATCAGCCTCTTAATCCACTTTGAGGGAAGGATCAATCCTCCTTTGTGCAAAAGACAATTTTTAAGATGCTTTCTTCATTGATGAAATAGAAGATTACAATTTATTTATAAGCCATAGATCATATTCAACTTTCCTACTTAATAAGAATCCTACCCAAATCTACTTCCAATGATACGTGACTAGATAGATGGGTCCCACTTAGAGTTGAATAAATTAGGTTTTAGCAATATCTAAATTGGCTTTTAATATTAATGTGGCTGCTAGTAATATTTTTAGTACTTATTTATATTTAGTAGGATATGGAGATTAGATATAACTCTTAGTATATTGGCTACTCTTAGAATAGAAAGCTATTATTTAATTAGGAAGTAGATTTGGGTAGGATTCTTATTAAGTAGGAAAGTTGAATAGGATCTATGGCTTATAAATAAATTGTAATCATCTATTTCATCAATGAAGAAAGCATCTTAAAAATTGTGTCTTTTGCACAAAGGAGGACCGATCCTTCCCTCGAAGTGGATCAAGAGGCTGATCTTCCCTCTAAGAAGATCAATCACGTTACGAACCGTTCGGGTTCGTAACAATTGGTATCAGAGCGGTCGATCCTTCGCCATGGCCGCATCTTTGGAGCTTTGGAAATCCATAGGTGAAGATCTGCAGGAGATTAAAGCACTGGTTTTGAAGATGATGGAAGGACAATAACAATTAGTAGAAGGCTTTAAAAAAGTCAATGTGATGATCGAGAAGCCCTGCACAATGAAAAAGAGACGGCGAAATAGAAAAAGAAGAAAAAAGAAGGAAAAAGAAGGAAGGAGAAAGAAAGCAAATAGAAAAAAAAATGCAAAAAAGAAGCGTTGTCAATCTCGACAAAGTCGTCACCCAAAAATTCGTCATTCGTCTAAGCCTGCACGCCATAAAAAATATCATCATCCTGCACGCCATCAGGAAGATCCTCATCCGCGACCATTCGTGCGTCAAAATCCCAATTGTTCCAAACAAACACGACGATGGAGCTTTGATGAAAAACACGATCAGATTAATTTGAAAATGGAACGTCCTCAGCACTTGATGACCAATCGCAAGACGAAGAGAAGAAAGAGAGCTAGAAGGAAAAGAAAAAGAAGATGGAAGAATTTTGAACGGTTTTGCGCAAATCTTTCACCAACGAGCCAACGCTTAATTTTCAACTTTGAGGACAAGGTTGATTCCAAGAGGGGTGGAATGATACGTGACTAGATAGATGGGTCCCACTTAGAGTTGAATACATTAGGTTTTAGCAATATCTAAATTGGTTTTTAACATTAATGTGGCTGCTAGTAATATATTTAGTACTTATTTATATTTAGTAGGATATGGAGATTAGATATAGAGTCGCCAGTCTGTGGGACCCGATCCCGTGAGAGGGTCGCGGCGCGTGACCCGCCACTCTTGGTCTCTCTTACCGACGCGAATGGCGTGTGCCATTTTTTATTATTGATTTAATTCATCTTTTTCGTGAACTTGGGATCACTAAAGCAATCCGAATTTCACGCAAAAGAGAATGACAGAGTCGCCACCTAGATGAGAGATTTAGGACCCATAATTGATCAGAAGTCTAGATTTATTACCTGATTACAAGAATGGAAGGTATGGAAAGTTACCACCACATGCACCATTCTTGCCCAATAATGTGGTCTTCAATTCCAAAAGTTAACTCTTTTGAATTTCTTTTAAATGGCTCATTTAAATCTATACTAATGTGCGAACTACATGACATGCATCTTAAAATCTAATTTCAATACATTTCCTAATGTGTATCTTAATTTTCTTAATTTGTTTGGATTCAATCTATATGAAAGTTCTCCTAAAATTCTAATTTGGGGAAAAGTCTTAAGTCATTTAATCAATTTTAATTTAAGGTTTTAAATGATGAAAGAAAATAAAACTACCCTAAAAAAATTCCCACCGATTGTGTGTGAGGCCGACTCGTGATTGGTATGTCATCAAGCATCCAAGCTGCCTACGTACCCAAGCCTCACTGGGATCAGAGTCGACGTAGTTCGCTGCCTGAACTAAGCTACATGCCTAAAACATCTAGGACACCAATCTAGACTGGAATGACTGTTTCAATAGTTTAAGAAAGGTTATTTAGTTCAAGTTGAGTAAATTTTATTATCCTAGGACTCCATCTAAGATGTTATATGGCACTATCTAAGTGTAAGACATCCCTTAGACTAATGCAGGTGAACCTACATCCTAGGTAACTAAGCTTGTCCTATGGAAAAAAGGGGTAATTAGTGTAACTAGATCTATGACTCGATTGCTAATAATAGCAATCGGTCGTGATGAAGCTGAACTCCCTAACTCTAGGACACCCACTTTAGGACACCATAAAACCTAGATCACAACACGATGTAAGTATTCCTAAGGGGCCCTAAAGGTTACTACATTGGGAGACCGCAATCCAACGGTTCCAAAAGCATAATCGAATGATCTTAATTTATTGAGCTAATAATTTCCAATTTTTCAAAAATTTTCGATTCCTAACATCTAAGGAATACCAATAGCTCTATTATTGGGAAGTTTCGACCTTGAGTTGCATTTATAAAAGGGAATCGTGCTTTCCACCCTTGCATAATTTAACACGTACGTTATAGTATGTTATTGCCTGGCATATTTCTCAGGATTTTCGTGGACAGTGGACCTCGGAGCCAACAACATACTATAATTTAAATGCTCAAATTATTAAGGATTGATCGCAATTAAGATAAGATTATGAATGTAATCTTGGCAATTAAGCTATCATAACATTGCAAATTAGCAAAGGAAATCAATAGCTCCTAGAGTTTCTATTTCAATAGTTTAAAGATTGAATACATGATAGAGCATTAGATGTCTTTGAAAATTTTGATAACAATTCAAATTTATTTTGATTTTCTTAAGTATTTTAAAGAAATTCAGTTCAGAATAGAGATTTACAGATTAACTTATAGCAAATCTATTCGGATTCAGCTGAAATTTTTACAGCAGCTTTCTCTTCACCAGAGAAGATTACTGTAAAATTATCATGGATTATAAATATGTTTTGCTCTCAGTTTTCCAATGTTGAAAAGTTTTGTCCAAATTATAGATTTACACAGTAACTCATAGCAAACCTAATCTAAATATGTTCAAATTTTTACAGTAACTTGATCTTGACCGGAGAAGGTTATTGTACAATTTTCATGAATTTTAAATGTGATTTACTATCAATTTTCCCATGTTGAATATTTCTATCCAGATTATAAATTTACATATAAACTCATAGAAAATCTAATCGAATTAAAATGAAAATTTTACAGTAGCGTTTTCTGGACCAGAGAGAATTACAGTAAAAGTTTCAAGAATTTTAATGATTACTGACTATTAATTTTTTATTTTAAAATTATCTGTCGAAATTATGAATTTACAAAGAAACACATAGTAAATCTAATCCAAATCAATCCAAACTTTGTAACAACATGTAATTCCAGCAGTCAATCTTAATAAAAGACTTCCAGAATTTTTTATTGCAATTTGCTATTTGTTTCGGATTTAATATGGCATGCTTGATTTGGCATAAAAAATCATAAACAAGTATCTAACCGCAACCTAAAATCATGAAAAATTCACAGGAGATTAGATCAAGTCTTAGTTACTTCTCATCCAAATTTCATCTCTGGAAACTCTATATATGTTTCCAAAATTAGTTTTTTTCCAAAAATATTCGTACGATTAAATAAATTTTTAAACCCCTTAAATAAAATCCAAAATTCTTCAAAAAATTCATACTATTTCAAAACCTTAAAAGTCTGTTATGTTTAAATTTTCATTGATTTTTAATCTGTTTTGACATCTTTTTAAATTTCAATCTTTAGAATTTTATCCCTTTAAGGGAAAAGTTCGAAAGGTCAAATCATGGTCAAAACAAAGTCAAAATTTCTGAAAATTTCAGATTTCTATGCTTTTTATTACACAAAAGACTCAGAGATTGAAAAATTCAAAAAATTTCAAAGGTTTATTAAAGTTGCTTTGTAAAGTGGATTTAAACCCTCTTAATTTCAAAATTTGGATTTTAATATTAAAAAATAGATTTTTCAAGAAACATTTTAGATTATGAAATAACCTAAACCTGATCTCATCTCTTCAAATTTTCACATGCAAATAATTTCATACTCATAGCTTTTCAAAGAAAATTACAAATTCAATCCTAGCATGCTTCTAGTTTGAACTACATGAAAGAGGGTTTTAGAAGACCAACCTTGCTAGCTCTCCTTATCTCTAGGATGAGTAATCCTTGGATATACGCTTTAACTTACCTTTACAATCGCAAAGAAAACCCCAAAGAATAATAATATAGCCTCCAATGTTGAATATGTTGAATATATTAAAGCACTTTGTGTAGAACCAAGTGGAAGAGATGAACACCAAAGCAACAAAAGAGATGAATGAATTCCAAGGAGGAAGAAAGAGAGGGATGAATTTTCTCCAGAGAGAGGCCAAAGGTTGTGCTTGCTTTGTTTTTAGAGAAAAAGTTAGGGTTAGATTGGATTTGGAAGTTTTCAATGTGAGGACTCCTACTTTTAGTTAGTTTCTAATTCTCACCTATGGCTTGCTTTTCCCTTACCTTCTAAATTGGATTTACTTCTAATATTGATTTCTTGCAAGCCAAGCAATGCTAAATTACACAATGGAGATCCTTCAAGATCAATCTAGAAGCCTTCCCACATAGGAAACTAGCTTTTATTAATGATTTTCGTCCAAAAATGGATGTCCAACGTTTGAGCTCGTTTTTGACCTATTTAGATGCTGATTCAAGAAAAGGCATAAACTAGAAAGTTGTAGATCTTTTTGAGACGCTCGAAACAAGTATAATGAAAAAAAATTTAGAATAAAAGGTAAAACTTTATGGCCATTTTACTAACCTGACCATACTAGCCCTTTCTAATGATAACTCTTCATCTCTTTATTATTTTTTCAAAACAAATATGATGTCACCAACCACCTCATCCCATGTTGGACGTTTTTGCATGTGGCCTCCTCATGTGGAGTGCCCACTTATGTGGCCGACCCACATGGGTGGGTCCACATGGACCCCCACCTTGTGGGCTTTAGCCCAATGGCCGTTATGACATGTATCTTGGGTTTTTTTTCAATGAAAATTCAATAAAATCCTTTAAATTTAAATTTTTTAATGATGAACCCAACCCATATGACATTTATGGTGCACTCTGACATATGGTCGAACCATCTCCTTTAGAAGAAATAATTTTTCGGACCAAAATGCCCCTATTTGACCATTACCCACCAAAATACCCTCAAATTAGTTCATTTTTTAAAGGAAAAAGTTAAAAATGGAAAGTTTTGGTTGTTAAACCTCACAAGTAGAAAGATTTTAAGTTTGCTTCTTTTGGTGGCTAATATCAAACAGGATCATTTGACATTCTCTGAAAATGCCCAAAATGCCCTCAACACTCAAAATTTCCAAATCAAGCGAAACCCCTGAGATGTCTAAATTTAGCAGGTTTTTTAAAATTCATGGAATCACTCAAGATTTTTTAGACACAACCCGGGGGTCAAATGAAACATATTGGAAACTAACAAATTACCCTGTGGTGAAAAAATTGATAAAATTAGGGAAAACCCTGAGAAATTGTTAAAAATAGGAGGTTTTCTTACTTGATTGGAAACTTGAATTCTCATCTTCCGGAGACTAATAGAACCCCCTAAAGACCTTCGTGATTGCGAATCAACTTTAAAACACCTAAAATGAGGTGAAATTCACCCTAAAATGCAAGAATGCCTAACCTAATGCAGATGACTGACACAGACCAAACAAACCTTTCGCTTTTTAAAGCGTAGCAAAATGGGGGTGTCTACAGACTACAACACAACTCAATAGATTTTCATAAAATACTCTACAAATCTACATACACTGTTTCGCAACCACTAAATAAGGTTTACTTCAACCCAACGGATTTACCTCAATCACTACAAAGCACAAAATTAAAAATGAAGAGAGAAAGAGAGAGACTACCTACACAGCAATCTCCAAAAGCCTCTAATGGGAGGAGGTAAAAGGTAAAAGAGTAGAGGTTGAAGATGATAGCTTTTTGTTAGGTGAAAATAACGTAGGAAGAAGGCAAAGGAGATAAAAAAAAAGGGCGCTGGTATTTCCCCTCTCATCTTGGAGGCTATTCCCCCCCTTGACGGCTAAATGTTAGACTTAACGTATACGGCGCATTTTCCAACCTTTTTACCTCTCTCTCTCTCCGTTAGAAATAGTTGGTGGGCCCATCATTTGAACCCTACCCATACTTTTCAAAATGAACGCCACACCATAGGATGATCCAAATCGTCCATTTGATGGGCTACACCATAAATAGGTTGCGTCCCAAGATATAGTTTCCATAGGCTGATCATAGCCCTCCAATCTAAATAGAAACTACATATTATGCAACCTCTATAGATTGGAGGGCGGCGATCATCCTATGGAAATGATTTTTGGCACACAATCTATTTACATTGCGGCCCATCAAATGGATGGTTTGGATCATCCTATGGATTTGGTCGTACATTGACATTATGGCCCAATCGTAGGCTCCACCCATAATTTTCATAATAAAGTGTATGGTCCACACCATAGGATGATCCAACCTCTATAGATTGGAGGGTTGCGATTAGCTACTTTAATAATGGTTGAGGATTGTTGGAATAGTGGTTAAAACTGTATGTTTAGGGTATGAATAGTGGTTGCAACACTGTTAATAGTCGTTAATATGTGTAAGCAGTTGTTCAAACTTAGAGTAACACTGGTTCATTGTTGTCCAATTGTTGTTCATTGGATTGGATTCCATCTAGTTCATATTGTGTCATTGGATTGGATTTCAGCTACTTTAATAGTGGTTGAGGACTGTTGGAATAGTGGTTAAAACTGTGTAATTAGTAGTTGAAAGGGCATGAATAGTGGTTGTAACACTGTGAATAGTGGTTAATGTGTGTAAGAATTTATTCAAACTCTTCTCGCTTTGGTTCAGGATTGTTCAAATGTTGTTCAATGGATTGGATTCCATCTAGTTCATATTGAGTCATTGGATTGGATTTCATCTACTTTACTAGTGGTTGAGGATTGTTGGAATAGCGGTTAAAACTGTGTAATTAGTGGTTGAAAGGGTATCAATAGTGGTTACAACACTATGAATAGTGGTTAGTGTGTATAAGAAATTGTCCAAATATTGTTCATTGGATTGGATTCCATCTAGTTCATATTGAGTTATTGGATTGGATTTCATCTACTTTACTAGTGGTTGAGGATTGTTGGAATAGCGGTTAAAACTGTGTAATTAGTGGTTGAAAGGGTATCAATAGTGGTTGCAACACTGTGAATAGTGGTTAGTGTGCATAAGGAGTTGTCCAATTATTATTCATTGGATTGGATTCCATCTAGTTCATATTGAGTTATTGGATTGGATTTCATCTACTTTACTAGTTGTTGAGGATTGTTGGAATAGCAGTTAAAACATTGTAATTAGTGGTTGAAAGGGTATCAATAGTGGTTGCAATACTGTGAATAGTTGTTAGTGTGTATAAGGAGTTGTCCAAATATTGTTCATTAGATAGGATTCCATCTAGTTCATAATGAGTTATTGGGTTAGATTTCATCTACTTTACTAGTGGTTGAGGATTGTTGGAATAGTAGTTAAAATTGTGTAATTAGTAGTTGAAAGGGTATCAATAGTGGTTGCAACACTGTGAATAGTGGTTAGTGTTTATAAGGAGTTGCTCAAACTCTCTCCACACTGGTTCAGAATTGTCCAAATGTTTTTCAATGGATTGGATTCCATCGGTTCATATTGTGTCATTATGTAAGCCCAAGGGTACATTCCTCTCTTGTTTTGATGATCAACAAACCCAAATTGATGGTAGTTTGCTAATGGTTGTTCAAGTGTTGTGATTAAGACAGGGTCCATTCATGTCAACACTTGAAGCAAGAAAATCAAGGGCTAGTCTTGGAGAAAGTCAAGTCTTGGTGGTCTACCTTCAACCCGTATGGTGTATTGAAGAATCAAGGGATCCACAAGTGCAAGAACATGTTTGAAGACTATCTTAAGACAAGGAGAAGATCGTGCAAGCACTAAACAAGGTTGAAGATCAAGAAGACCCAAGGTTATAGTTCGTAGAATGCATGGGAGTCCTCTTGGCATTTTGTGTTTGCATGTTTAATGTTTTCAAATCATCTCTAAAA
Organism: Tasmannia lanceolata; assembly: GCF_043159265.1. NCBI lineage: Eukaryota > Viridiplantae > Streptophyta > Magnoliopsida > Canellales > Winteraceae > Tasmannia > Tasmannia lanceolata. The sequence continues at coordinate 24,217,068 of NW_027518684.1, read as the reverse complement.
CCATTTTTTTAAGTGCATAAATGTATTTGAAAGCACATGTTTAAAGCCTAAAGACCATGGTCCAAAAGCCCCTAAATTTCAAAGTTAAAAACAGATTTTCACTCAGGACCGGTCGTCCAGGACATGCCGGGCGACCGCAATATGCTTACTAGAATTCCTACATCTGGAAATTTATCGGGCCGGTCGACCGCCAACCCCTCGGTCGACCGTGAAATGTTTTTAGGCAAAATAAATTTTAGAAACAGTAAGCCCATGGCAGGCGATCGCGAAGGTCCGGTCAACCGCATAACCTTTTTAAGACAAAATATTTCTAAAACAGTAAGCTATCGGAGGGCGACCACGACTACCTCGGTCGACCGTAGCGATAAAGATTTTAAAATTTAAAAAGGACGCCCAATAAGGGCGGGCGACCGCGGTGGCTCGGTCGACCCCGGCGGACTCGTAAAAGAGATGTTGGGGTGTACAGTGGGTTGGTGCAACCACCCAGTTTTATTACAATTTTGTCCTTGTTCTCTCCCAAATGAACTAAAGCTATTTAAACCCCATCAAAGACCTTCTCTAAACACCTTTTGAATATTTAAATATCAAACTTAAAGCTTTTCTCTTGAAAATCAAAAGGATTCTTCTTCAAATCTCTTGAGCATTTAAACTTGCATTCATTTCTTGTCAAGAGGTTCTCCCTAAGCTTTTAGTGTTAATCATTGGGAGTATTGTGAGCTTTGAGAGTTGTATACGCCTATAAGAGGCTTGAGTGTTCTTCACTTTCCTTTCTTCTTCCGTTCATGTGTATGTGAGATTGCAAAGAGGAGTTTCTTGCTTCAAGGCTGGAGTGTAACGAAGAAGAACATCTTTGGAGGTGGATTTGTAATACAAGGGTGTGTCCCCTTGTGGAGGTGGTGAATGTGTATACACTTTGTGAGACGACGTCAAGGAGTCTCACCTTAGTGGAGAAAATCCCAAGGTGAGGTTGTGACCGAACCACTATAAATCATCTTGTGGTCTCCTCACCCTTTCTTCTCTCTTGTGGTGTTAGTAATCTCTTTCCCTTTTATTTTTAATATAACTTGAACAAGGGTTAGAACTAATTAGGCCAAACTCACTTGTCCTAGCTTTTTAAATAAAAAGATTTGAAAACACCAATTCACCCCCCTCTTGGTTGTTGACCTTCGGGATTTCACATTGGATCGAATTTCATGTACTTTACCAGTGGTTGATGATTGTTGGAATAGTCAAATTGTGTAATTATTGGTTGAAGGAGTATCAATAGTGGTTGCAACACTGTCGATAGTGGTTGAGGATTGTTGGAATAGCGGTTAAAATTGTGTCATTACTGGTTGAAAGGGTATCAATAATGGTTGCAACACTATGGATAGTAGTTAATGTGTGTCAAGAGTTGTTCAAACCCTTCCCACACTAGTTCAGGATTATCCAAATGTTCTTCATTGGATTGGTTTCCAACTATTCATATTTTGTTATTGGATTGGGTTTCATCTGCTTAATAGTGATTCATAGTGTTTGAATAGTGTTTCGTAGTTCTAAAGTGGTGGTTTAAATTGGCTTTTCATCCCGCAAGGACTGTGCAAATGGTAGGGGCAAAGGTAGGGGCAAAGGCTTCCTTTATCTACTTGAAGGATGCTGTGTCATTCGAATATGTTGGGGGGACGAAGATGTGTTTAATTGTGAATCGCGAAATAAATTTCTTAGAATTTCAGTCTCTAATACACAAAAATATTGGGACCAAAGCAACCAAGGTTTCGTTATCTTTAAAATGTCGATATGTTGTAGATCCATATCAGATTCAATATGACCATTCGGTTTCCAGTTTTTTTTTTTTAAATCGCTATCAACCTACTTTAAAACTACTGTTTAACTTAGAGTCGACTATCAACCTACTGTTTACGTTAAAGTCAACTCCGGAGTCGACTTTGGCTCTACTGTTTCAAAAAAATAAATCAAAGTCGACTCCAGAGTCAACTTTGACTCTATTGTTTCAAAAGAAATAAGTTACACTTTAAATTGTGTTCGGATTACATTATACAAAGTGATTCATTTACAATCAGTTACAAAATTTCAAGCCCATTTCCAACAATAAGTACAGAGTACAGTTTTCAACTACTAATTCAACTAATTTCAATCACTATTTCAACCAATTTCAACCAGTAAAACAGAATTCAACCACTATGTCAACACATCTCAACCGCTACAACAGATTTCAAACACTAATTCCTCACTACAAAGAAGACACAAACAACAACTAAAGCAGATTTCAACCAAATTCAACTAAAATTCAACCAAAATTTCAAGCCCATTTCAACCAATAAGTACAGAGTACAGATTTCAACTACTATTTCAACAATTTTCAACCACTAAAACAAATTTCAACCACTATTTCAACCAGTTTTAACCACTAAACAGATTTCAACCACTATTTTAACACATTTCAACTACTAGAATAGTTTTCAACCATAAATGGGGTTCTTCTCCGTCGAAGGGGATTCACCGGTGTGGCGAAATGGGATTTTCTTCTCCGTCGAATGGGATATAATTTCCGTAGGTTGATCCTAGCTCTCCGGTCTAAATAGAAACTACATATTATGCAACATCTATAGATTGGAGGGTTGCAATCATCCTATGGAAATGATATTTGGCGCACAACCTATTTACATTGCGGCCCATCGAATGGATTGTTTGGATCATCATATGGAGTTGGTCGTACAGTAACATTACGGCCCAATCGTAGGCCCCACCCATATTTTTCAAAAGAAAGTGTACGGTCCACACCATAGGATGATCCAACCTCTATAGATTGGAGGGTTGCGATCCTCCTATGGAAATGATATTTTAGGGCGCAACCTATTTACATTGTGGCCCATCAAATGGATGGTTTGGATCATCCTATGGTGAGGGTCATACATTAACATTAAGGCCCAATTGTAGGCCCCATCAGTGGAAATGATATTTTGGGGTGCAACTCGCCGCAACCCTCCATCCAATAGAGGTTGCATAATATGTAGTTTCTATTTAGATTGAAGGGCTAGGATCAGCCTATGGAAATGATATTTTGGGATGCAAACTTTATGGCCCATCAAATGGACGGTTTGGATCATCCTATGGTTGTTCATTGTAAAAAATATGGGTAGGGTTCAAATGATGGGCCCACCAAAGGTTGCTGTTAGGAGAGAGAGAGAGAGTTGGGAAACGTGTATACTTTCTCCCTAAAAATTGCTTTTTAATAGGTGAAAAGAGGTATGTAAGAGGGAATGTGCAGAGGGGTAATTCGGTCCTTAACAAATTATGAACAGTGAAAGCACTTTTTTTCCCTCTAAATAGTCCAAAAAACCACTTTTTTTTGTCATTTTCCCTCTAAATTAAATACAAAATTTCTGAGTAAACTTCCATCAGGTATTGAGTTAAAACTTCTTAGATTTATCTGACACATGTTACATAGCATTGATTTAGCAAGGAGCCCCTCCTTTTCATAGAATGCAGTGTGCTTGCATTGCATGGCTGGGACCACCTTTTGTCAGTGATTATTAACCTTGCAAGGGTCCATAAAACATGTTGATTTCATACCTTCCCATCTGATCAAGAGCTTATAGAAAGATACCAAACCTCTCTCTCGCTCTCTCTCAATCAAGTTGGGTAGATGAGTATGGTCTGATGGATTGGAAGGATCCGAATGTTAATGGACAGGATTTGCCAATTTGGGCACATAAGCTGTATCCGAACCAAGTCCATTTCATCCATATTCTAAGGTCTCGGAAATTATTTCGTATTAATTACTAGACATAGCCACAAAATCCAAGGGATCATTCTAGATTCAAACGGAGGGCTACATATTTTCATTCATTTTATGTTTATTCATGAGGTGGTGTTTCAACTTTTCATTTTGACGACATTCTTCTCTGTCGGGTTTCTTCCCTCTTGCTTCCTCTAACCCTAAGCTCTAACTTTATCCATAAACTCTAATGATGTAGATCGTAAGAATGACCGAGTAACAGTCCACTAGACAGTTCAACCTGAACTCCAAAAGTAGAGTTCGAAAAGCATTTTGCTATACTCAAGGGAGCCCCTGTAAAAGTCAGGTGAAAGGGCGCCCCCATTGGCTGCATGTCACCGAAATCCATTAATAATGGCTACAAAGTCAAAGAGTACAGTGACGTTCTTCCAATGGGCGTGCCCTTTCACCTGATTTTTGCAAGGGCACCCCTGAGTTTAGCATTCCTCTTAAAAAGTAATCTGACTGATAAGAAAATTAACAGATTGTGACCAACACATTGGTGCATGAATCTCATTCGGATTTAATCCATTATTTTGGTAAGTAAGTTGTAATTGAACCTCAGACCTCAAGGTTGAAGAGCCATTGAGCAATAGGGGCTGCAACTCGGTCAGGTTGGATCGGGTTGAGGCCAACCCTAACCCAACCCGAGATAGCATATGCCCAACCCTAACCCAACCCAACCCAAGGCTCAGGTTGAGGAGGGTCGACCCTAAACCTGCCTCTAAATCTCTCAACCCTAACCCAACCCAACTAACCCGAAATCAGGTCGGGTTGAGTCAGGTTGGTTTGGGTTCACCTTGGGCCAATAAGAAAAATATAGTAACCCAAAGGAAATCAAGATAAAATTAGAGGATGGAGGTCAGGTTCGGGTCGGGTCCGGTTTCCAAGGCAGCAACCCTAACCCAACCTGAAATTAAATCGGGTTGGCCTTTCCCAACTCTAACCGAACCCAACCCAACCCAAGGAAATGCCAGCCCAACCCGGCCAAAATCAGGTTTAACCTGTCGAGTTCAGGTTGAGCCCGACCCAAGTTGCACCCATATTGAGATAGAGGCTCAATCCCCCGAATTTAATCTACTGAAGCTCTGTTAGACAAGCGCCCAGGGATGAGACATAGAATAGTGTCCTATTATCAATCTCAATCCGTTTTAACTTGGGTCAACTCTCATATATTTCTAGCTTAGCCAAACAAAATGGAAAGCGAAAGCAAGGTGTCCAATGAAAGGATTGTGTCCCCACATTGTCCCACACCAAATCTCTACCAAACACGTGGAAAATGTTACATGCGTTTCTCGGTGACTATAACAAATCACTCAAAGGCTAAGCACTAGAATATGCAAAGTAGGTAGGGATGCAACTTGAGTCACTAACCGGAACTTAACTTGACAGAGTTAACCCAATCTCGTCCCGGGTTGGGTTGGGTTGGCCTTTCATTGGGTTAGGTTGGGAAAAGTACAAAGGTGCGAATTATCCGACAGGGGTGCGAATTTATCATTTCCCCGTATTTTTTGTTCCAAACCGACGTCACTCGAAACCATTATATATTTTTTGTATTTTCTCATTCTGCGAACCCGAGCCAATTTGAAAAATTACGTATGCTGGTTGGACTAGGGTTGACTGATTCAAATGGCATGTTGGGATAAGGTGGACCCTCTTCGATACGAAGTTTGAGTTGCGTTGGGCTTAGCCTCAAGCTCACAAGGGGTGCAACTTGGGTGGGGTCTCGTTATTTTGTAAAAGATGAATTGGAATCAACCCGAACCCGGCCCGATTTTAAGGTAAAAACTCAACCTGAATCCCAAAAAATTGACCCGAGTTGTACCCCTAAACCCAGGGGCGGAGGCACATATAGCATGAGGGGGGCCATGCCCCCCCCCCCCCCCCCCCCCCCCACCCACCCCACACCCACACACCCACTGACCAGTAGAAGCAAGTGTAAATTAGTCTGGCCCCACAATTGTAAATTCCTGGCTCCACCCCTGCCTAAACCTGACCTGACCCAGGCCGAAACAGGGTGCTAGTTCGATTTAGTTTGATAATATAGATTTGTCCTATTCATTTACCTCATCTGAGGTGCTGTTCTCTCGTGCAAGCGAAATGGCTTTCCGCAAATTGTATATACAATGAAAGATACTATGCTTACACGGTCTCACCTACCACAAGAATATATGCCCTTGCCTAACAAAGGTGTTTTACTACAAAGAAAGTAAGAATTATTCTTTCCAGCCATTTCAAAAAAAAAAAAAAAGGAATTATTCTTTCCAACGAGATATGCACTTTCTAATATTGAAACCAGAATGGACCCCAAGAAGGCATTTTCTTACCCAAAATCATTACTCTATTCTTTAGAGGTATCCTGTCGTGCGTAATGTAAAATAAACAAAAAACATAAGACAAGCTTAGCCAGTCAGTCAAAAATTAGATTATCTAATTTACAACTAATCTTCACCTCACTTGATTCAGACTCCGACTAACCGGAAACCCGACATATCTGACCCCAACTCCGGTCGAGGTTGATGACGCAGGATCCGAAATAATCCCGCCGCTCGGAAATGAATCTCCGGCAACAAGCAAGCGCTTGTAAAAGTTGTGGGGCAGGGGGCATCCCCACATCAACTATTCCTTCTAACATCTTCACCACAGTCCCCATTGTGGGCCGTGCCCCCTCCTCGTCCTGTATACACCATACTGCAACAAGGGCAGCTCTAGATGCCTCTTCGGCATCATAAGCACTGTCTAAACGCGGGTCCACTATACTCGTGATGTCACCCTCTAATATCTTGTGTACCGCTCATGGGGGAAAAAACCATTTTTCCTCTATAGTGGGCCGTACCCCACAGGGTGAGGACACAAACCCTGGAGTCGGATTTGTCTCGAGATCCGGCTTTGAGTCTGGAGGCACCTCGATCTGAAGGTTCGGCTTTGGCTGAAGAGGTGCCTCAACACTAAATGGAGGCGCTTCCATTGAATTTAGAGGCGCCTCTACATTATGAGACGCCTCTAGATTCTGCTTAGTGCTAATTTCAAGTAGAGTCATCCCATAACTATACACATCGGCTTTTGCCGTGATTGTCACACCGGAAATCCACTCAGTGCGACTTACCCCCACGTCCCCCTCATCATGGTCATCACCCTACTAAAATCACGGCTAACGACCTTCGCCAATCCGAAATCCTAAACCTTGGCCGAAAACTCCCCATCCAATAGAATATTTTCCGGCTTTATATGACATTGTATGATGCAATCCCTACACTCCTCGTGCAAATACGCAATCCCCCGAGCCGTACCCACTGCGGCTCGGAATCGGACGTCCCAACTCAGACTCGGCCCGTCTCGGCATAGAAACACACTCAATGGCCCATTGGGCATATAGTCATAAACTAAAAGCCGATGGGAGCAAAATCCCCGGAGCCGGACGAGATTCACATGCTGTATATTCCCAATCGTGCAGACCTCAGACCTAAACTCCCTTTTGCCCCCACCCGGCGTTCTAGCCTTTTCACAGCAATGGCAGCCAAGTCACCTAACTCGGTCGAGTCAGAAAACTCGCCTCGGAACACGATGCCGAACCAACCGTGATCGAGTTTATCAGAAAACCCCCGAGTCGCAGCTTGGAGCTCCTTGTAAGTGAAGATTTTCATATTCGTAACAGGGAAAATTGATTCCTTGATTTTCTTTCTCCTTTTCTTCTTTATCCTCAAAACCACTAATACCAAAACTAGCATTCCAAAAACCGCCAAACTAAAATCACTTATGAAAACCCCCATTTTCCATTTCTTCTTCTTATTAGAACTGAAATACTCAAGAGGGGGGGTGAATTGAATTTAACTCAAAATTAGGCCTTTTGAAAATTACCTATGAACCCTAATTGGAATTTTCTTCACTTAGTTAAATATTTGGTTAGTGTAAATAATTAGAAACAAAAAGGAAATGTCAAACCAAAAGTTAATAATGGAAATGCAAGACAAGAAAGAACACACCGATGTATAGTGGTTCGGGCAAAGCCCTATTCCACTCTTCTTAAGATCGTCCTTAAGGATTTCCACTATTGGAGACCTCCACGATGCCCGGCTCCGAGGCGGTTACACTTCCAAGGGATATTAAATGAGGATGCCCTTACACCTTTACAAAGACTCTCCTTCTCCGCCGAGTTCTAAGCGGTTGCTCTCTAGGGAATTAAAATAAGGAATGCCCTAGCCACCTATACAAGGAATGAAGATTGAATAGCTTGCCTTCTTCTTGAAAGCTTGATGCTCTTTGTAGATCCTTGATTGCTCTTCAATGATGGTTGCAAGTGAAAGCTCTAAAATCCCAACTCAAATAGATTTGCAAGTTGCAAGGCAAGTTTGGGAAAAACAAAAATCTCAAGCAATAATAGGTTGCAAGTTTTCTTTGATGCTTAAGGATGTTTTCAAATGATCAAGAGAGTGAGAAAAACTTCTCTACATATTGTATTTATAGCCTCTCCAAAGAATATGACCGTTTGGGGGTGGAAATATCAAAATACAAGAATTAATTCAAATCCCAACGGCTATATTCTGAGCTGTCGCAGGGTTCTCGGAGTTCCGAGAATCATTCTCGGAGTTCCGAGAATTCTCGGAGTTCCGAGAAATATTCTCGGAGTTCCGAGACAACGGCCAGAAGAAATAAAATTTCTACTGGACCATTTCTCGGAGTTCCGAGAAAATGTCCAGACGCTACTGGACCTTTTCTCGGAGTTCCGAGGGAACTCTCGGAGTTCCGAGCTCGGAGCTCCGAGAAAAATCTCGGAGTTCCGAGAAGCCTAAAAATCCGCAGTTTTTTATTTTTATTGCTTGTTTGATTTTTAGCTTTTGGAACTCAACTCCTATGGTTATTTTGGAATGTTTATGAGGGTCCCAACATGTTGGTCCACCACATAACCATTCACTAATCCATTTTAAGTTCTTAAGTGTTCTTTGAAAAACAAATTGAAAACACTTTGAAAACGTTTTGCCTTGACTTGAAAATCTAAAGAGAAAGGCTGTACAATGATACCTATGCAATCTTCGATCCCTCTTTAGCTTTGGTCTTCAAATGATCTTCCATCTTTGGATGCTTGCTTGAGTGATGATGTGAGCTACACTTAGCTCCTTTGGCTCTTGTTTGGTACACCTTTAAGCATGACCAAGTTGAGTGTTGGTTTCTTCAACGATCAATCCTATCTTAAACACAACACTTCAAAGCAAATTGATTAGTATTCAAAAACACAATCAATTATGTTTAGAATCATCAAAACAAGATAGGAGAGTAGACCCTTGGGCTTACAATCTCCCCCTTTTTGATGATGACAAACAAAATTGATTATGAGGTGTGTGTGGAGTGACATAGTAGGCAAGTGAATACTGGAACTCCCCCTCAATTATATGCACACATATAAATGATACAAGTTATAAGCAAGTGGTGCATATAGTCAATTGAATAGATAATCAATTTCAAACTTCTCCCCCTTTTGTCATCGACAGAAAGGGTGTAAAAAAAATTTAAGAGTGGATAACTCCCCCTAAATCAATGCTTATGGTATAAAAATATATAACCAAGTAATGCACATATACCTGTTCATGATCGACTCTAAATTTCTCAACCCTAACCCAACCCATTTAACCCAAAATCGAGTTGGTTCGGGTTCACCTTGGGCCAAACAGAAAAATATAATAACCCGAAGAAAATCAAGATAAAATTAGAGGACGGACATCGGGTTCAGGTAGGGTTGCAAGGCCACAACCCTAACCCAACCTGAAATTAAAACGGGTTGGCTTTTCCTAATACTAACCCAACCCAACTCGAGGAAATGCCAACCCAACCTGAGCCATAATTGGGTTCAAGCCGTCGGGTTCGGGTTGAGCCCGACCCAAGTTGCACCCCTACTCTAAATCCTTTCACCATATAAAAACTCATGTTTTGAATACCAAAATAGCACTCTCTTGTAGACACTCAATTTTGTCAAGGTGGAACTAATGATAGGTTTGTCGCGAGGAAGAGTCTCATGACCAGTCCCAGAGCCCATGTTCTCTTTCTCTCAATCCCTCTCTTTGGTTCACGAAACGGGAAAGATTTCTCAAAAACGAATTCGCCCCAGAATTACAACAAAAAGCCCATCTTTACATGGCACCCGCCTTTTTCGGCACAGCCAAAAGCCCGTTTTCATACGGCATTTCAACCGGAAGTCAACTTTGAGTAAAAAAACCTACGTTTTTACCCAAAAACACTTCACACCCAAACCAACTCGTAAATAGGGCTACGTTCCCTCTCCTTATCCCGCCACTCTGTCTCCGGTCCTACCATAGACAAAAGAGACAGAGACGAGAGCCCTGGTGCTCCACGGCGTTGGACAAACAGAGGGAATTATAAACCCAGTGTTTTCTTTCTTTTATGCCTCGTCATTTTCTGTTTGTTTTAGTTATTCTGATTGAGGTTAACTAAGAGATCCTCCAGGGACTCGAAATATGCAGTACACGACTTCAATCCAGATAACGCCCAAACCGAATTTTCTTCTTTTCTTTGCAAATCTACTTTATTTTACACACGAGAATTAAGGCTAATCGTAATAAAGGATAAAAAAGCAAAGATTTCTGATAAATTTCTTTCAAAAATGCCAAATCAAGTCAAGAGCACAGGTTTACCCTGGGCATGAGGGGTGCCTAACACCTTCCCTGAATGTAACCATAACCCTTACTCAAATTTCTGTAAGGACCAAGCCTTAACAAATAGAGCAAAATCACAGGTTCTACTCACCCAACCTAGAGTACAACTGTGGTTACTGCTCTTTAAATGAAACTCGGATCTTTATCCACGTTTTATCGAAAGAGCAGACACGAGTCCTAGGCCCTAACCTAGGTGGCGACTCTGAAACTCTCTTTCTTGTAAAATTCGGACCTCGATCCCGAGTTTACAAGAAACAAAGACAGACAAATACTCCCACTCTTCAAAAGAGCACATGATGTGGTGATCCCGTGCCTCGCCAGAAGAGCGAGCAGGGCGGGAAAAACCGGCTCCCACATCTCCCTCTCTCTCTCTCTCTCTCTCCCTGGCAGGGTATGCTTTGCACTGATTGGACAATCCTCACCATTCAATTTAATGAGTTTTATACTGTGTCCATACTATTCTTGCAGATCAGAGGGTTAGGATCGTCCTGGGGATAATATTTTCACACGCGCTATTTAAATTGGGACCCATCAAATGAAAGGTTTGGATCATCAAATAATGTGGGCTGCACGATAATTATTTTTATAAAATACTTGCATGTACATGTGGATTGTTGAGGATTTAGGGTATAATATGGCTTACCGGATTTCTGTTGAGGAACAGAAAAAAACAAACAACATTAGTATAACATTTTCGATGTGGCAAGATGATGCACGGACTATGTCACTCTCTTTAAGGTGAATTTACGCCTCTACGGAAACTTATTCCGATGCAGTAGATTACTGGCCACAATCACCCCCAAGATACAACAGCCCGACGCACCGTCGATCTCTAAGAACTATACGATCCAAGAGATTCGAACCACGCGAACACTCCGATTGCCCAACAAAATACATAAAACAGAAAGAGGAAGAAAGAAAACTCTGTTTACAGTAAGATAATGGAAAACAAGAAGAAAACAGTAAAAACTTCTATAATAGTTTTCGTTCTATATAGAAATATAGATATCTTTCTCTTTTGTAACCCAAATATGCCCATTCAATACGCCATTTAATGTAGTAAAGGCACCCTTTAAGAAAAGAGCCGTTTACACGATGTTACAGATGCGAAGAGTCACATCCCCAACGGTTACAACGCTTAGGAATGACGGCGTTATTCGTATAATAACGGCAACGTCATTACCTAGTAACGGCGGCATACAAGTAAGACGGCTTACCCAGGTAAGGCGGCGTACCTAATAACTTCGGTGTTATTTTTGAAGAACGGCGAAGATAAGGGTAAAGATTGACGGACAAAAATTAAAATTTAGGGGGAAGGAAAAGACCTTTACTCACACGCGCGACCGGCTGAGCCGAGTCAGGCCGAGTGGCGCGCGCGTGTGGTATAGCCAAAAGCCCACCGGGTCCACTTAGTACTCATGAAGTGAGTAAACTCATTTTCCAACACTAAAGTGGCTTCTTTTGTAAACAAAACAACTTTGTAAAATCCCAACAACGGCCACTTTGTATTAAAATACCAACAAATACCATATGAACACTTGCATGCTCCTGTCTTTTATCCATCTAACCAACTGATCCAATCACATAGATGTGGCACAAGCGGCCCAACAAGTGTTTATTTGGAATTTAGAATGAGCCTATTATCCACCATCTTTTTAGCATTTCCCATGTTTTTAAGTAGCTAGAGTGAGGGTGTGCACATGACACCCATGTTTTCCCATTATACGTACTAGTTGGAGACCCGTGCGATGTACGGGGCGAGGAACAAAATTTGCTTTAAAAATATTTTAAAATTAGAAGAATTTCAGTCTCTATATCAGAAAAAAGAAGAAGGTTAAACAACAATAAAAAAATTAGAAGAATTTCAGTAATGGATTATTCCAAGTTGCCAAGCATGGCGAAGGAAAAACATGACGATAGAAAACTTTGAAATGGACCACATAATTCTAGACTTATATATCAATCACCTTGAAACTCAACTGAGCATGTATTCCTTTCATGGCATGAGTGTATGTGTAAGCATATATGGTGCGAACAGAATATATGATAAAAGGTAAAAAAACAAAAAATATGAATATTTTATCTCTGTAGATAAAAGGTAATTGTAACAATTATGATATGAACGAATTAAAAAAATACATAAAATATCTCTATTAAAAAAAGATAATTACGTTGGTTATAGAAGTGGGATACGTGGAGCAGTGAAATGAGAAAAGGCAATTACAGATTAAGAGAGAAATTTTGGGAGAAATTTTCTCTTTATTGCTTATCTTTCTGATTTTTTCCCTCTAATAATAAAGGCTTTTGAAATTAAAGGCAACTTTTCAAAGTAGACGGTGGAAAGAAAATTGATACGATTAGTCAAATTAATAGCTATTTTATAGGGATGGGAAACCAACGGTAAAATCATTTTTGGACTCTCTTGAAACAATTGCATTTTGAAAACAATTAGTCACTAAATCTTATTGATGATTGACCAAGAAACATGGTACTTGATTTTCTATTTTTGTAATAAAGTGAATTGTATAATCATTCCATAGATCATCTTAAGTTGTCTTAACCACATGAAACATGCAAGATGGGTGATATTGCAAACATGATAGAAAATGAAACCCACAATGTTACGTTAGGACCTAGTTTTGGATTATGAGTCCACAATCGATTATTAAACCCAAAAACAAATGCAATTTTGAGTCAAATATTCAGCGTTGAAAGTTATTTTAGAAAGAAAGGAAACCACAAAATATTCAAAGTTTATATTTACAAATAGAGAAAAAATAATGCATAGCCTTAAAAAATGGAACAAAAAAAAATAGAAAGTCAATGAACAAAGAAAAACGTGTTAAATCAACAGCATCCAATTCCCCAATGTTAAAAGCCTCTGTAACAAACTAAAAAAAACTGATTACACCGTCCATACCCATTAAAAAGACGTTACAAAAAGTACATCCTCCCTTAAGAAACCCGGATCAACATTCAACACAGCTTGTCTCCGCATTGAACCTGCGAAACACAGGTAACCCCATTAGAGAGATGAAATAAAACCACAAAGAAACAAAGCCAAAAAAACCAAAGATGCTAATCAATCAAAAGAGAAAACACAAACAGATAAGGAATTTTGGTTGATCTTTAAAGTAGAAATCCATCAATTCTTTTGTTTTAACTTCTCTCTACACTAAACCTATGAAACAAAGGTTAGATTATTAGGGAAAAGAAATATGGTATTAAGAATTTTGTTTCCATCAAAATTCATATCATATCGTTAGTTGAAAAGAAAAATATTGTATACAAATGTTACATGATATGAACAAATGTTAGCTGATATGATAAACGAAAAAAACTTAAAAAATCATTTAGTTATTTGAAAAAACTTTAAAAAAAAAGTTAAATGCAAAATACCAGACGAACATGGCTTTAGCCTGAAATAATACTTAAGAGCTGCTTTAAAAGAGGCCATTAGTACAACCACATTTGCAAAACCCTGCAAGAACAGAAAGTATAACCACAGAAACATATCCATGTTTGATCATACACTTTGAACATATGAGAAAATATTAGCGAAGACAGAAGAGGAAGCAAAAATAGTCTCCGATCAAAATCTACAATAGAACCAAAAAGTGAAAAAGGGAATAGAAGAAAAAAAAAGGAAAATTACTGGTGATGGAAAAGCACAAAAAAGATAAAAAATTACTTCTCACCTCAAATAAAAAATCAGAAGAGACTGGGACTGCCTTGTGTTACCTACGATACTAGCATCTTCAGGATTCCGCTGTTGCTTCTGAAAAAAAAACCAATCTAAGAAATTTAAAGAACTGGAAATATGTTCCTCTATACATGGAAAATGGGAAAATAGAAAGAAAGACAATCAATAGTTCTGAAAAAAGAGAAGAAAAGCACCTATGTAATGACTGTGATTATCTTCTCTTTCAAAACCCTAAGATTTGGGCCTTTGGATCAGTGGATCTATTTTCAAGGGTGGGGATCAACGATCCATCGTTGATCAACCCTTGATCTTAAATTTTAATCACTCTTTTCCCTTCGATTTGCTTGGATCCATAGATCTTAGAATCTATGGCTATTGAAAGTTATATCTAAATTCTCTAATTGAGAGAAGAAAATAAGTCTTGTTGTAAAAAAATAATATCCGTGGAAAATATCACTTAAAAGGTGGAAATTTTTTTTGTATTAAAAGTGGAGGGAAGAAACCCACATTTTTCCTTGTATGGAAAAACGTGCACATGGTGTGGGTCCACCTAAAATCTATTCAACAATCCATTGAATTAGTATACTTTGCTTTTAATTAGTAATAGCATTACAAAACTACTAATTATATATATATATATATATATATAATTAGGGTAAGTAACAATGATTGTATGATAAATAAGTTAGGAATGTTGGGAAGGGAAATATTCTTTTCTTTTTGGAGATTTGATATCCACTTTGAAAGGAATCTTGTATGCCTCTTTTGGTATGATAGACTTATGTAAAATTCAAAATCTCAAAATTTTAGGAGATTTCTTAAAAGATAAGATCTTGTAAATTTTTTGAAAAATGAGCAATCAAATCCCAACAATAGTAATCATTGGGAAATCAAGGAATTTGATTGTGAGCAACTACCATATCTCTTTCACTCTCTTTTATATATTGCCTATATTACATAGTAGTCATTGGGAAATCAAGGGATTTGATTGAGCAACTACCATACCTCTTTCACTCTCTTTTATATAAAACTACAACAATGAAGAGAAGAATATAAGAAACTTGGGCTCTCCCACATCCAAATTTCTGGACGCCCAAGTGAGAGAGAAAAGAAGAAAGAAGAAGAAGAAGAAGAGCTTTACTCTTGATTCTCTTTATACCTTGATCCATCCAAGTAAGTACCCTTATTTCTTTCCTTGTCTTATATTATTTTCTTGGTCCCAAAATGGACCAGATTTATACCCTGTCAATGTATGTTTTATGGGTCCCAAAACGGTCCAGATTTATACCCTGTTAATGTATGTTCTATAGGTCTCAAAACGGACCAGATTTATACCATGTTAATGTATCTGTTATAAGTCCCAAAACAGTCCAGATTTATACCCTGTTAATGCATGTTCTATAGGTCCCAAAACGGACCAGATTTAACACTGCTCTTGTGTGTTATTGTTGGTCCCAAAATGGACCAAATTAAGCGTTGTTTTGTATGTTGTTCTCGGTCCCAAAATGGGACAGCAACTTAATATTTTCGCATATGTATTTTCCGTCCCAAAACAGGACAGCAACTTAATGTTTTCGCATATGTATTTTCCGTCCCAAAACGGGACAGCAACTTAATGTTTTTACATATGTACTTTCCGTCCCAAAACGGGACAGCAGTTTCAGTATGGGTGTTTTTACGCCCAAAACTGGGCAGCAATATGATGTTTTGATGTACGAGTTTTATGCCCTTGAACAAGGCAGCAATATGGTGTAATTAAGAGTATGCGTGAGTCCCACTACGGGACAGGATCAAGATTAATTAGTGTACAAATTTTTAGCAACTTGAACCTAGTCTAAACTGCTATTCTCTACACTCAACTATGTGACTTCAGGATCGTTGCACTCTACTCTCTAAACCGGAGCCATCTCATCCTACTGGGTTTGTAAGATTAAGGCAGGTGATAGCTAACTTTGCTCGTATGGCTTTCAATTCATGCAACAAGAATGGTGAAGTATCTAAATTTTTATGGTTTTCTATCATCCAGCTGACCTTATTTTTCTCCCCAGGATTAGAGAATTCTAATGAGGGTGCGGTTGCGCACGAGGATGTCTAGGAGCGTAGGATGATGGGAGCAAATAATTAAGGAAGACGATACCCTTCGTCAACACTTTGAATTTATTTTAAATTGGCTAGTTCGAGACTTTACTTAATTGAGTAAATTAGTTTTAAGTTAAAGTTATTGTAATGAGACATTTTGGAAATGGAATAAGAGCGATGGCTATTTAATTTTCATATATAGTTTTTTTTTTTTAAATTATGGGTATTTTGGCAGGTGTTTGCTTGTAGCGATCCGGTCATGGAAATCGGGTCGTTACAACCAACCTCTATCTGCACTTTGATCACCTTAATCATGCATTCAATTTAGATTTCAGGATTTCATATTTTTCGGTTTCAAGATGAGAGACATGTTTGCGCCTAGGAAAGGAAATGAATCGGTCTAATTATATTTCCAATGAAGGCTTTATGTAATTGGAAGCGAAATGACAATAAATGGGAAAAATTATTCTGTTTTGAGTAAATATAGGAATTAATGGAAACGTGGTGGAATGCGAAAGGTTTTTTTTCACCGCTCTTAAATTAAAAAGGGATGCATATTAGGGACTGGAAATTGGGAATGGAGAGGCCGTCGTGGAGATTTGGGCAAGATTGTTGCATAGAGGGCTGTATGTTAAAAGAATTTCTAAGATTTATTTACCTATTTTAAAGGCATATTTAGATATTTAGAGAGAGAAGACATAGAGACGAAATGAAACGAAACCGTGTATAGTTAATGAGAAAACGAAACGATAATTAATTGCAGAGTTAATTGAGGGAGAGATATTATAGGAGATTTAATTGCAGAGTTAGGAGAGAGAAAGAGATATAATAGGAGATTTAATAGCTTTTAATAGGAGATTTAATAGCTTTCTTCCGTAGAAAAAGTGGGCTTTTTAAAATTGCGGGATAGAGGAGAGGCTGACATGTGGCACCACCACAGCTTAGAGGATTCCGCTTTATACAAGGACTAGTAAAAGTGCCCTTGTGTTGCACGTGTGACGGGTATTTTGCAACATAAAGCTGGATGGAAAGCAAGCATGTAAACATTAAACAAATATTAGATGGCAAGTCACCTCATTGTGAAGATTCAGGAGATGGCTACGTTCATAAGATGTGGCCACAACCATCCCAAAAAACTCTACATTGGGCAAGAAAATCTTGCCCAAAGCACAATGCAATCTTGTTCTCAGTTCTAATGGTCTACGGTTGCTTCTCTATCCATGCTTCTTCTTCCCATTCAATAAGTCTACTCAAACTTCATGGAGTTGGCTTTTAGATAGCTGGAGATGTTTTCACATATTCAATAGTGACTTTTACTCAATGTGTCTATCCAACAATCTCTGTCACCTGGAAAGGTTATAATCCATATTAGAGAATGCTAATAAACATATCACTGACACCATAAACTAATTAACCAACTCAATAATTATTAATTCATATATGTGATTCAAAGAGAAACTAATAAGCATCAATAGTATTTGTCTCGAATCACATGGTAGGTATCATCTTGGGACAAGAGAACTGATCACAAGCATTATCACTACAATAGAGGACTGAAATGCAATGGTTTATATGAATATTGTCCACGAATTTTTCATAAGATTAACTTCTTAAATATCAATTGTTTCAAATGATAAAAATAAATGAAGAATAAATGTTCCATCCGGAAGAAAAAAGGCGAGGGAATATTAAGATTTTTTATCTTATAAATATCTATTGAGATCTCTCCTTCGTCCATTGGGATTTCCTTTTGTGTATGAATAGCAATTTCCATGACAAAATAACAAAAATAGGTAGTAAAACTTTTTAGGGGTTCTTTTCTCTATAATATGTTCTTCTTCTTTTTTCAATCTATAATATAACACCCACCATTTAATCATGCACCATTTCTTTTATAACCAGTTTTTTTTTTTTAAATCCATCTTGAAATTATTTTTAAATTATAAATAATAATACAAATAGAATACCATGAAGTTTCTTACTGTTGTATTAAAGGAAGTAGTTTCAGGTTGTTGAGCTCTAAAGGAAATAGTTTCAGATTGAATACATAAAATTTAATTCCGTAGCAATCTAAATAGAATACAATGAAGTTTTACTATTTTATTAAAGGAAGTAGTTTCAAGTTGTTGAGTTCTAAAGGAAATAGTTTCAGATTGCATTCATAAAAATTAATTTAGTAGCAATGCTTTTCCCTTCACACACATTTTTCTTCCAAAGTAATTTATTTTATTTTCCAGCCTAGATCCTAGTCATGCCTATATACGCAAGAAAATATTCTGTAACTCAGTCGTCAATAAAAGTAAGCTTGTAAGCATATAAAATACGGATTTCATAGGTTTGCCTCTTTAATGGTTTCTAAACTTATATGGGATGCCTTCTCTCTTTCACGAACTTATCTCTTGCTTGGCTTGAAAATTAATTGAATTTTGTAATGTAGTCTTCTCATAGCTCCCCACATCGGCTTCGGTGTTCTGTAACAATATAGGTTTAACAAAAGATAGACCAAATGGAAGAGGAGGATCAAAACTGTTGCATTTTTTAATGTGAGCTCCAACAAAAGACAACTCAGTAGCCAACTTCCTTTTTTCCCGGTACACTTTAGGCCCTGTTCATTGGAGATTGTGCCAATCGATTGGCAGCCCCAAACCTGATTGGTACTGTAAGTTGTGATAGAAAGATAGAAGCACTACCTTCTATAAGAAGACAAATTTGATTCAAATCCATTTGAACATTAAAATGTGAGGGAACAGACTTTGCATCCGGGTTCTGCAAATTGAAGCTAACCTTAGCGAGTAAACAAAATATACTCTTTTTCAATCATTGAACTGCTTGAGCTTTGGCTTCAATTGATTCTTTGAACTCACAAAGACCTAAAAAACTTTTCCCATTATATTAAGATGATGATTCATCTCGGTCATTTTAGAAAGGCTTGGCATGGAAATATTGCTTTGGTTTCCTCAATATGTGATTATTAGTTGCACCATATGCCAACAACAAAATTACAACTACTACAAATTTAAGCAAATGCTAAATATGAACTGATTTTTTTTTCTAACTCAGTGAGATACTCATTTAAATTTCTTTCCCTGTTGCTCCCTTCTATTTTTCCTGAATAATCTTTTTTTGCTCAAGGGGGTGATTATTAGTTGCCAATTTTGGGCCATATTTTTGAAGAGGCCAGTTACATAGGTGAATTCTTTTGTTGTTGGATGACTTCATCAAGATATTGTTCCTTTCATTTAGAGATTTAAACTGAACTTTATATGGAAAAACTAAAAGGCTCCCTCCCTCTCTTTTTTTCTGCTGAAAAATTGTTCAAGCTTATACTTTTGCAGTTTTGATATCTATTTATTAAAGTATTGTGTCTTCGTCTACTATATTTAATTTCAATGTAGCTAAGAGACTTATTTATGTACGACTTGAACTTTTACTTGTTTTTTCATTTTCCCTGGAAAAATGTAGGCATCCATCATATATAAACCTAACCTTTTAAAGTCTCGAATGAATTATATGCATATACATATACATATACATATAAATGGGATATTCTCGCTTTAAAATTACGATATGCCAAAAGAAACAAATCCAAGCTGTAAACAAAAATAGGGCAGTGATAAATCTCTCTCTCTCTCTCTCTCTCTCTCTCTCTCTCTCTCTCTCTCTCTCTCTCTCTCTCTCTCTCTCTCTCTCTCTCTCTCTCTCTCTCAGCAATGCCCTATATGGGGGTCGATTTATCACTCCCCTAAAAATATAGGGAGATGATTTTTTCGCCCCCGTAGGATAATATACCCCCTTTTAACGTGAATTGTGGGCAGACTTTAACGCTTTGTGACGTCAAATTATGTTAAAAGGGAGGTGTATCATCCTAAGGGGGGCGAAAAAATATGTCCCAGATTATATTAGAATAAGAATGCTTGAATTGAAAGGAGAGAACCAAATTTGTAGTCATGACTTTCAAAAAAAGGTGGTTCTATGCCATGCAATCCTTAAAAGCTTTAGAATAAGAAATGTACCTTTTTAAGGAGAAAAAGAAAGTCATACTTATAACCTAGAATTGTATTCTCTCCCTTTGTGAAGTATAATAAAAGTTAGAATATGTAAAAATCATGGAAGGTATTTGTTGCGAATATTGTCTTCAATAAACATTCTCTTGTGCACCAAGGCTTGTTATCCATGAATAATTTAAGCAATGCACGGGTGTAAAATAATGGGCCCCACCCCCATCAAAACATGATCAGGTGTAAAACGGTGGGCTCCACCCTATGCACAGGATTGAGTGGAGATCTTTTGCCCCACTACATCAAAACATGAGGTAAAATGGTGGGCACCACCTGATGCATGGGTTTGAATAGAGTTGGTGAGACCCACCCTATCCACATTTTCTCTTTTGTAGACCTCATGCTTTCTTCATTTGCATTCTGCTTCGTTTCTCGCACTCGCTTCCTAGTTCCTACTCTGGTAACTGTTAGAGGCAATGAGGAGAAAACAGAGTCGGTGGAATGTTTTTGTGCTTGAAGCATTACGTGGGTTGCATCTAAGTGGAATGCTAAGACGTTGCCTCCAGCCCCTAATTATTCAAAGAATACATATTGAAGGGATAAGGATGAGAGCATAAGAGGTTATGGGCTTCAGCCCATATGGGCCCAAACACCTAGTCCATTATCTATGGGCTTATATTTGAACATATATCCAACAATCTCCTCTTTATGTTCGACATATAGCACAATCCATAGATAGAAAGTGTGATGTTCAAACAATATATTGAACTATCCACATCACATTATCATAAAAGATCTGTAATCCAACTGAAAAACACAAATAGTTTTATGAACAAACAAGAGTTTTATATACAATAAACTCAACCAAAATAAAGTTTCATATATACATGAACCTCACTGATGTCAGAAAAATTCATTCATGGGGTATGATTCTCATCAAGATCCAAAAATAAAGTTTCACATATAAGTGAACTCTATACACATACGGAAAGAAGGCACTCAGTCTTTACAACTTTAGAAGATTTACTCATCATCAAGTAAGTCATCTTCATCAAAGTCAAAATCAAGATGCGCTCCTCCTTTTTCGCCAATCCCTGTGAATTACCACAATATGGATTTCATGAGAATGAATCCAACCATTTGTGTAAAACATAAATTACACACATGAATGGCTGAAAAAGTATCAGTATCACTCTCACCATAAGCATCATTGTCAAGTTTCAATAAAGAACAAGACCAAAATAGCTTGTTTTGCAAAGAACCATTCAATAGAATTTTCAAGTTTCAATAAAGAACAAGACCAAAAATTGGTTTCTTTTGCAAACAACCATTTCATGTTTCCATAAAAATGTTAAGTCATCTTATCCATATTTGAGTCAAGTTGAATCATCAAGTGTGGAATGTCCAACCCTTCCCAAACAGGATAACAAAGTGTGAGTTAAATTGTATCATCAAATGTGAAATGTACAACCTATCTCAAAAGAGGGTATATCATCAAGTGTCGAATGATATACAACAACTTTAAACATAAAGAAAACATATCAAGTGCTTATCTAGGGCCATACAAGGAATATTCAAAAATTCAAATGAACATGGAGAATGTAGATTAAGTCCATAACCTGGATAATATAAGTTAAGTCTTTTCTATAAAGGCTTTAACTTAATTTTCCTCTATCATTACAGATTTTAATCCCATTTCCTTTACAATTTTGAATGTTCGAGCTTTATTCAATCCTTTTGTGAGAGCATCGGCCATATTATCCTTCGATCTCACATCAATCAAAGTGATAATCCCGTATTCAATGAGATAATTCAGCATGTCATGTTTCAGCCTAAGATGTCTCCTCTTATCATTAAAGAGTGAGTTCTTCACAATCGTAATTGTAGCTTGATTATCACAGAAGACAGTTAAGGAATGAATCCTTAACCTAGTAAGTGGAATGTCCATAATCAGATTCTTTATCCACTCTGCTTCATCTGCAGCTGAAGCTAGAGCATAAAGTTCTAATTCCATAGACGACAAGGCAATGCAAGTCTGTCTCTTCGACTTCCACGCTACAGCAGCTCCACCCAGGGTAAACACATAACCACTGGTAGACTTACTGTCTCTTAATTCTGAGCCCCATGATGCATCAGAATATCCTTCCAAAACAGGAGGATGGCCACCATAACAAAGAGCATAATTTTGAGTACCCTTAAGGTATCTCATTAGCCTCATAAGGGCATCCCAATGCTCATGGCCAGGATTACTAGTAAAACGACTCAGCATGCCAACTGTAAAAGCTATGTCTGACTTAGTGCAACTCATAGCATACATGAGACTACCAATCAATCTAGAATAATCTAACTGATTCACACTGTCTCCTTCATTAGAGATCAGCTTCTTGATATAATCAAATGGTGTCTCAATCGGTTTGCACTCACTGCATCCCCATATAGAAAGTAGGTTTTCAATATAATGGGCTTGGCTAAGGGAAATTCATTGCCTCTCAAAACTTACTTTCATACCAAGAATGGTGTCAACAACACCCAGGTCTTTCATGTCGAATTCTTTACCCAAGGTTAGTTTCACGTCACTCACTACAGAGAGATCGGAACCAAGAATCAACATGTCATCTACATACAAGCAAATAATTGTGACCTTATTCGACACAAAACGATAATTAAGGCATTTATCTAAGTCACTTGACAGAAACCCAGGGCTCTTTACTACTTTGTCAAATTTCTAATGCCACAATTTAGGTGCCTGTTTAAGACCATATAAAGATTTGTTTAATTTACAAACTTTATGCTCAAAACCTTTCATGACAAACCCTTCAGATTGATTCATGTAGATTTCTTCCAACAGTTCTCTATTGAGAAAAGCTGTCTTTACATCCATTTGATGCACAACAAAATGCTCAATAGATGTCAAAGCAAGAAGAATTCTTATCGTAGCCAGATGACAGACCGGTGAGTAGACATCAAAGTAGTCTATCCCACTCACTTGAGTATAGCCCTTAGCTACTAAACGTGCTTTATATCGAGCTATAGATCCGTCAGGATTAAGTTTCTTCTTCAATATCCATCTACAGCCCACAGTCGTGGCCCCTTTTGGCAAATCGACTAGCTGCCAAGTTAGATTTTGTAACAGAGAGCTCATTTCATCATCAATGGCTTCTGCCCACAACAAAGAGTCCCTAGATCTCATCGCTTCCTTATAGGATGATGGATCATTCTCTAAATGGTAGGTCACAAAGTCCTCACCAAAATTTTTGGGTACTCTATCTCTTGTAGAAACTCTTACAGGAACTGACTCAGATATTAATTTGGGACAAGTGTCAGAAGTAACTGGTTCTGACTCAACCGGCAATTCTGTAACCACCTCTATATTGCCTGGTATGGTCAAACCCTGATCTCTGAGAAATTTATTCTCAAAGAAAACTGCATCTCGAGATTCTATAACCATATTGGTTGATAGATCCAAAAAATGATCAGCAGCACTATCTTCTGCACCTCCTAAATAAACACAAGTGTTTGTTTAGGTCCCACTTTAGGTCTCCTAGGATCTGGTATCCTTACATAAGCAATACAGCCCCAAGTCTTAAGAGTATCATATCTACAAGGATGTCCATGCCATAACTCATAAGGAGTGGAGGAACATTTTGAGTGTGGCAATTTATTCAGGATGTGATTTGCAGTCAAAGTTGCTTCTCCCCAATAGCAATTAGGCATGCCGGCTGTCAATAACATGGAGTTTAACATTTCTGTTAACGTCCTGTTCTTACGCTCAGCTACACCAGTAGATTGAGGCGAGTAAGGAGTAGTAGTTTCAAGTATTATGCCCTGAGAGGCACATAATTTCTTAAATTCTGTCGAAGTGTATTATCCTCCTCTATCACTCCTAACTCTCTTAATTTTCAGGTTCAGTTGCAATTCAACTCGATTCTTGAAAACTTTAAACTTAGCAAAAGCTTCATCCTTTGATTTTAACAAATAAATATGACAATATCTTGACATATCGTCTATAAATGTGATCAAATACTTCCGACCACCTTTAGTAGTAAAACTTTTAAAGTCACAGAGGTCAGAATGTATCAATCCAAGAAGTTGTGTGCTCATAGAAACCTGACGAAAAAGTTTTCTAGTGATCTTAGTTTGAGCACAAACCTCACACTTGTCAAAATCATTTGACATATCTAAAGGTATACCATAAGTTTTAGCAAGTTGGACCATTTTCTTATAGTTCACATGTCCCAGTCTGTTATGTAACAACTTAGGAGCAATCAAAGGTGAACTCACTTGACTAACAGTCTCATTTGCTAAACTTAATCTATACATACCATCTATCAAGAAAGCACATCCAAAATAATAAGAGTTAACTGTTAAAGTTACTCTACCACCTAAGAAGGATGTACACATGCCAACATTGTCAAGCAAACCAATGGAAATCAAATTCTTTTGAATAGTAGGAACTACTTTAACAGCCTTTAAACTTAGTAATTTACCTGAAGAAAGGGCCAGGTTCGCAGTACCAGTGTGAGTGACCTCTACATCTGCTCCACTAGCCACTGTAACAGTCTCCTTTACTTGGGTAATATCAGTGAGAAGTTTCTTTGAGTTGCAAACATGACAAGTGGCACCTGTATCTAATCACCACTCAGAAGAAGTACTAGCCTTCCCTTTGGCCAACATGGCAACAAAACTTTTAGGCTCAGCCTTATCTATCATCATAGTAGCTTGCTTCTGTGGTGTGTCAGATTTAACCTTTTTAGGTTGCCTACTGTGGACCCCGATCCGAGGACGGTGAGGGAACGGGTCCCCAACACCCTCTGGATCTCCACAACGTGAAGGAGAGCTCTACCAAGGAACTCTCGAAACGGATGCCACCCTCACAGCATAGCATGAGTGGCGATATAAAAAGAAAGAGATACATCCTGATCCGGAGCCAGGGCTCGAAACCAAGATATATCTAGAAATAACTCAGAGTCGCCATCCATGGATGCGCCATGGAACCAAAACAAATGCTCTCTTTTGCAATGGATAACCAGAGATAGAAAAGGTTCGTGCCTGATGACGAATGAAGAAGGTCTGAAGAGCGCCCCCAATTCGCCCGAGTGCGAACACTTGGTCTCTTATGCCATTTATTATTAACCTTGAAGAGTTTTGAGCAAAAATCATGTGAAATGGGAACAATCCTCAAGAGTCGTCTACCTAAGCATGCATTTCCTGAGGATAAAGATAATAAGCACCCATAAAATAAAATGAAAGATGTGTTGCCTAAGCATAGCTAGGTTATGAGCGACATGCCTAAAGAGTGTCTAAGTTCTGGTGAACAAACACATACATGCTACAGCTAAAGATATAGGTCTGCACAAGAAAGTAAGAGAACATAACAAAACACACAACATAACAAATCCTAAGACTCTAAACGATTTAGCCCGAGTCCTCGGATGGTCTGGTATTCATCCAAAGAAGCCTACGTATCCCCGCCTCCACGAGAATCAAGGCAACGTAGTTCTTCGCACTTATTCTAAACTATGATGCCTAAGACACCTAGACCTCTATCTTAGACTCAATCTAAAAGACCGGACTAGTTCTTAAAGCTTATTGTACGATTATTTAAATTCCAGTGAATTGTGAATTTTAGGACACCCTATATGCCCTAGCTAAATGCAGGTTAGCCCTAAGCTAATGCAGGTGGTTCCTACAACCTACGTGTAACTAGGTTGTATGCCCTAAGGAAAACAATAGGTTTGCTACCTAGTCATCAGTCGGCGATGTGAATCGCCAGTTGACCGGATGGAGGCGCTCCTAGCTAGGACAAACTCCTAACTCTAACACAAACACAAATAAGCACATAACAAATCAAAGACGAACTCCTAACTCTAAAACTCTTTATCTAGGACAAACTCCTAACTCTAGAGGAAGATCTTTTGAAAACAAGGTTTTAAAGGTTGCTTATTTAAAAAAGATTTAAAATGCTATTTACAAAAAAAAGTTTGGCTGGACTTGGGATATGGATCCCAAGCTGCACTACGTACCTCGTGGAAGAGGATCAAGCCAACGTAGTTTGAAACGAACTTTCCTGATATGCTATAAAACTCAACACTTTAGGATTTTTTTAAAGGTTTTTTATGTTTTCAAATGTTTTTGAAGTGCTTTTATATTTTTGACGTTTAAAAGTGTGTTAACACCCTTCGGCTAAAGAGGATCCGATAGAAGAACCTCCTTACCCACAATATCGTGGTAGAGTAATTTAGAAGGAAACGGGATCCCTAAAGTCTAAGGGGAAAGAAATCAAAACGGGGGAACTAAAGTCCCAAGGAAAAGAACAATCTCGAAGAGACGAAAACAAAACTAACAAACCCTAATCGATCTCCAAAGGAGACGATATCTAACCCGCGAGGGAAAACCCTAAACAAACGAGAGATGAAAAAAACTCTAACCCAAAGGGTAGACTTCTAAACAAAAGGGACAGACAAGAACCCTATAGGAAGAACTACTGAACAATCAGCCACTAAGGAAGGGTCCTAACTAGTTAAACACTTTAAGAGGAGAGAATTCCTTAACCTGCGAAAACTCTAAGGCAGGAAGGGAAGAGGCTGGCTCAAGATACGTTCCATCGTTGCCAAACCCAAGAGAAGTGTTCCCAAAACATGATGGAACATCGAAACTCGAAGAGGATCCCAAGGAACGTATGAAGAACAATCCCGAAAAGAAAGGAAACCCCTCAAATCCTGCAAAGACCCTAAGATGGAGAAAATGATAAGAAGGGCAAGAGGTTGGCTCAAGAAATATTCCGTCATCGCCATAGCAATGATAGGCAAGGTCGGGGCGACTAAAAAGACCATGTTAGTCTTCTACCTATAAGGGCGCCCCGCAAATGAGGCTATACAAGCCTCCCAAGAGGGGGAATTTCTAGAGACAAAGCCTGTCTCCTAGGAGCGGACTTCTCTAATGAGACCAAGATAGTCTCCTAAAGGATTGACCTACAACCCAAAGCATGCTCAATTTTTCCTGTCTTGACCACATAGTAAGCCAAACGAGCACTATCATTGTATCTTTAAAATGAGCACTGATAACCCATTTAAATAGAAAGGACAACTGAATTTGTGTTGAAAAGAGGCTAGTTATCCGGATCAAATATATGATCCAATTTTCACAATTAAACCATGATATGAACAAGAAGAACCAAAAAAAAAAAAACTGATAATTAGCAAGAAAATATGTGGGCTGAACTTCACAGATTACTAACCAAATGAGTCATGAATGTGAAGAATAATAGATCAGAGAATTTGACCCACATTTGTAGACACCCCATTTTGACCAGACCCAAGTTCGATGTGTTTGTGCGAAACCCCATCAAATCAAATAGGTAGGGTCCCAAACTTCACCCTAAGCTAGATTAGAGTCCCACCAAGGTCTCTGCGAAATTTCGTCGAAATCCGAGCGTGTTTGCCTAGCGAACGAGCTAAGGCAAGGTCGTAGTGCAAGTTCAGAAAAGGGGGGTGATTTATCCTGGAGCGGTGTCGATCCGAATTCGGAAAAGACACGTAAGTTCGCACGTTTATCAAAAATTCGCGCGCTCATCAAATTTCCGCGCGCCTTATCAATTTGAAGTGCAAATATCAAATCCCAAAATCACCTATAAATACCAGCATAAGCTTTGTAAAAGGGATTTTTTTTTGTTCATTTTCGTTCCAGAGAGAAAAAGAGCAAGAGATTTTTTTTTGTTCTTCTTTTCTCCCTCCGATCGTCTTCTCCGATTAGATCTAACAAATTCCGGTCGATTTCTGGTAGCAAGTAGTTTTTTACTTTCTCTTTGTTAGATCTTAATAGTTATTTCCCTTATCAACCTTCGTTTCTTTCTTAGTTTTTTTTTTTTATCACCTTCTGTTGTTCTATCTCACCCAAAACCCTAGATCTATACATTTTCTCTTTAGATCTGAGTCTCATGGGCTTAGATTTTCTGTTTTCCTTTGAATTGAAGATTCAGATTTGTTTATTGAAAGGAATATATAGCTCATATTTGAAATTTGAGTTAGAAAGAGAGATCAGAAATACAGAGAGAGATTTGAGAGGGCTTTGAGAAAGAAAAATCAAATTTAATCCTTGGAAACCCTAGATCTTTTGTTTTTACTTTGGAACCCTAACTTTTCCTCTTCACCGATCTTTTTCTTTGGTTTGCTCCGGCTGAAAACTCAGGCGAGCTCATCTTCTCAGGCGAGAATTTTGCTGGATCAGAATCAAATCTTAGCAAGTCTATAATCTGACCTGCTTCTAATCTCAGGTATTTTGATGATTTTTTATTCTTAGTGGGATTATAATGTTGATTAGTAAATGTTAAGCAGATTTTGATCTCTAATTTTCTTGATATGGCTTTTTGATTTCTTGTGCTTAATTTTTACATCTAAAAAGGAGTAGATAATACTCTGATTTATATCTTAAGGTTGAATTGATTTAGAATTTAACAAAGAATTAGGAAGAGACATGTGTAAAATCCTTAACTTTATTAAATTTAGGTGATTTATGAGGAGACTTGTTCTAAATCTGTTGGATTTATAAAGAAATATGTTATAAATTCTTGATATGTATTTTAATGAAAAAATCATGAAGAAATCTGCTTTGAATTCATTTAGACCTGTTTTGATATTGATATACTATGAGCATAAACTGAAAAGAGTACTTTTTATATCCTTTTGATTTTTTTTAAGCATACACTCTTGATTTATTCCTGTATGAAAGCTATAGAGGCTAGACTTATAAGGTGTTGTTGGAAAATATGTTAATAAGGTGAAGTGTACGAGTCTTCATGTCTGTTCTAATTTTTTTTATGATTTTAATGCTATCATTTCAAATATTGAGAATTGTATTGGCCTATCTATAAGACTTCATTTTTACATCCTTTATCTAGCTTTATCATTGCTTTAACCCAATTTATTATTATTCTCACGACATCTCATCCTCTATTTTGGAACTGTGCTTGCTAATTTGTTTGTCGCCACATAATTATTTGTGTCCTAATATTAATATCTTACCTGTAAAA
Source organism: Tasmannia lanceolata (assembly GCF_043159265.1). Lineage (NCBI taxonomy): Eukaryota > Viridiplantae > Streptophyta > Magnoliopsida > Canellales > Winteraceae > Tasmannia > Tasmannia lanceolata. The sequence continues at coordinate 24,187,817 of NW_027518684.1, read as the reverse complement.
GAAATGAGAGTCATAACTTTGCTTTGTCTACTTTCATTTTATATGCTTTGAAGCTTATGGACATTAACTTAGCACGATGTAAAATTTTAATTTGGCTTCATTCTATGTCTGGACTCATGACATTAATTTGTCATAGAAATAGTAGAGGTCTGCCTTTGTTATCTTAATTGATTGTTCGTTACGTCTTTTGGAATTTGTAATAGTTAGGTAATTGTTTGGGAATAATTTTGAAGACATGATAGTGCCCATAACAGTTTTTGTTTTTCTTGTTTAATAGTAACTTTCATTTGGCTTTGGCATGAGCAATCCCCACTTTGCTTTGATATGTGTGATCCCTCTTTACTGATTATTAGGTTTTTAAATGCCATGTGAAGAACTATTGTTAGGGATTTCAAAATGAAAATGGCTTGGTGAAACAGTTAAGACAGAAGGATGATTGTCTCATGAATTATTCGTAAATTTTGTCTTGAAGGAGTGTGATAATAATTCCAGCTCTGTTTGGTTCCCTTGCTATGCTGAGCATTTATATTTACTCTCTTTTAATGCATGTTGTTAATAAACAATTGAATTTAAAGAGCTTTGTTTGTTGACATAATAAGCAAGCACATTTATGAGGTGAATGTTTCCGTGTTCTTTATGTAAAAAGTTGAGGAACTTTGGGATATGATCATTCAAATGAATTAAAATTTCTTAAGATGTAGATGTTACATTGTCATATGTGAATAGAGATATCAAATTCATTTGGAAGGAGCTGATCTATGTGCATTTTGTTAAAATCAGTTGTGAGAATATTAGCTGATGGTTGTCGTCTTCCCTTATTAAATTTTGTATTTAGTCTAGCTTGATGTTATATGTAAGTCATTGATTTTATTGAGTTTGAAATCACGATCACATTAACAAGGTCATAGGGTTTTCATAATGTATTAAGCTTTGTAGGTAAATTATTGTGGTTCTATTTTGGCATAAATCCAGCCCATGATTTGGTACTTGTTTCAACACAGATTTGTACAGTTTTCACCTCACTTTTAGCCCCTGTTTCAACACAGATTTGCACAGATTCTGCCCACATATCTATCCATATTCAGCACAGTACATGCACGTAAATCTACCTCTGTTTGGCACAATTTTGTCTACCAAATCTGTCTTTGTTTTGGAGTAGAACCTGTCCCTGTTTAGCACAATTATGTCCCCTTTAGAAATTCGAGGGTCCATTACAAGTAATTTTTATTTTATTTTTCATTGCAATTTTTTATTTTGATAGTCTGTATTGCTAGTTTCTTATGTTCATGTGCCTATAATTGAAAGATTTATGGTATTTTGCTTTTGATTGAAAGATTCACTCCGTTTCTTTGATTCTCCGGTTTGGACATGTACAATTTGTGGTGTTCTGTGATGTTTTGAAGGTTCTTCTTACCTATTTTGATAAATGATCATCTCTTATAATTTCGTTTTTCTCTGAAACTTGTGAGAATCCCATTCGTACGTTGATGATGTATATTCCTCTATCATATTGTTGAATTGTATTGAAAGCATGATTGGGTGTGGGCCATTGAACTCATACAGTAATAGTTCATTAGATATGTGGAATAAAGCATTCTTCCATCTTGTGTACATTTCAGGAACCAAATGCTCAAAAATTGTTTTTGTTTTAATAACTACCTTGTATATTGTTGCTCTTGCAAGTTTTAAGTGTTAAGACTCCATGGTTATATTCCCAGTGAAGGAATGTATGTTTATGTGTATTTTGTGTGTAGGAGTTATGGACATTTGTGCGAGTGTGTAGGATGTTGCTTGTTTATTTTGATGGTTACCCGTAGAAATTTGAGAACTAGTAATATTGATACATGAATGAGAACAGTGGTATAGGGTTGAGTCATGGAATTTAAAAATAATTGGACTTTATAGTTTCCTAATGACTTGACATTTTAGTCTCTTGGCTTTAATTTTGTTTTAGAAAAAAAAAATTATTATGACCTATAAAGGTGTGACTGGGACAGATTATATGGTTCCATTTTAAGCTTGTGCATTGTTTTCCATAATGTTGTGTCATAGCCAATATTTTGAATAATTATCCAGGTATGGATGTGGTTGGAATTAGCAGTGTAAAAGAGGGTATTACTTTCATATTTTTGGTGGAATCTGGTTCAAGATAGATCAAAACTCTCTTCATTGTAAATAAGGATAGAGAATAATGAGATAGAAAAGATAGTTGTATATATGTTGTTTTGGCTGGTATGTGAAGCTACATATATATATATATATATATATATATATATATATATATATATATATATGTGTGTGTGTGTGTGTGTGTGTGTGTGTGTGTGTGTGTGTGTGTGTGTGTATTTTATGACTGTGAGCCGTGCATATATTGTCTTAGCCCAGAAAGAAAGATTGAATATATAATTGAGAAATAGAGCTGAGATAATAAAATTTTCTCTATATTTTGGATATTCTAATCGGAATCAATAGAAGAGGGTAGTAGTATTATCAAGTATCTAGTCTTTATCAATAGTATTAATACTGTCATATATTGTTGATTTCCCTTCTTTAATAGTATCTCTATTATTGTGCTGTAATGTCCATCAAATTGAATTTTGTTATGTCTATTGATGTGTAAATAAATTAGCTATTAGTTTTAATTTTCTTATTTCTTTTTACAGATGGAGGGTTAGAAAGTTATCTAAATGACGTTGTACTGATGATTAGTTCTATACATGAATAAATTTCTTGCATGAAATTAATGTTGTATTAATGTTATACTATCTAATAATGTTTTTACTAGATAGTATGAACAACTTTATAGAAGAAATTTGAAAATTGGTAAAAGACAGAGTATAAATAGTGCTTGTGTAATTAAACAATTTAAGGATGACACTATTACCTGTAGCTTCCCGTTCATTTTGATGTTTATTCTTTGAGTTATGAACTTTAAATTTCAGCTTTTATTGTTAGGAGTCCCCTTTTCATTGGTTTTAAAATTTCCATTGAAAGTTGGTTCAAAAATCATCATTTTCTTTCTTTAGAAAGAGATGTCTCAACCCCTTAGGTATTTGTAAACCTTAGAACCCTTCATTCATTGCGTGGGCGATGAAGGCGCTAGCCCAAGCCCATCCTTAGAAGACTCGCTCAATCCAAGTAGCGCTCCCCTCTTTTGTTTAGTAGGCCTACCCAACCTTTTGGATTTCTTTTAACCATTTAAAAAAAAAAAGAACCCTTCTCTGGGCAATGATAAGGTTACTTGGAGCCCGTCTTTGTGTTTTGTGGCTCACCGTTTTTTGCACTTGAATCTGCACAAGTTGATGCCCCCTGTTATGGACCAAAATTTATAAAAATCAGAAATATCATTGCATGCATTTGTATAATTTGTTGAAAATTTAAGATTCTTCTTTTATGTTAAGTTTTGAGTTAGGTTCTGAAGATGAATGGACTGTTTAGGTGAGACTATCTTGAAAGCTTATCATACTTATTTTTTATTTAAATAAATTGTTTAATTGAAGAAGGAAATCAGATGACTACTCTATTCGATTTTATCGACATAAGTACTGTTTGATTTCAAGGCGGTTTGTAGAAATATTATATGTGTATGAAATCAGATGATTACTTTGGCATCATCTGATTTCGTTGGAGTCCCCGTATTGGGGTTTGTGGTTGGCTTTGAAGTGTTTAATATCATTTTTTTATTTCATTAGGCTACCCAGCGGCTGGTCTGGGCTAATTAATTTTATTTTAAATAAATTGTTTAATTGAAGAAGGAAATCAGATGACTACTCTATTCGATTTTATCGACATAAGTACTGTTTGATTTCAAGGCGGTTTGTAGAAATATTATACGTGTAGGAAATCAGATGATTACTTTGGCATCATCTGATTTCATTGGAGTCCCCGTATTGGGGTTTGTGGTTGGCTTTGAAGTGTTTGATATTGTTTTTACTTCATTAGGCTACCTAACGGTTGGTCTGGGCTAATTAATGTTGTTTATCATGCTATGATTGCTATTATTATAGGTTGTGTACTATTTAGTTATAAGTCTTTCTTTGCTTAGTACTTGATTTGTTTATATAAGAATTGAATGGAAATTTGAGATTGCCTAGTAGCTCTTTTCTGCTCTCTTGGTGTGTTTATAAGAATTGATTTGTTTATCTTGCAAGGGCAATGATAAGGTTACTTGGAGCCCATCTTTGTGTGTGTTGGGAGACCCGCCCGGTCTCATTCTCTCGCTAGTTCTCCTCTTTGTGCGTCGTTTGGTTTTTGGGAGAACACCCTACTCGGCTTGGCTTCATACTCCTACCCTTATGGGGTACTGGGCGCACATTTGTTGCACCCTAGGGCTAAGTAGCTGTCCGGCCCGGCTGGGTGTTTTACCTCTGCCAAATGTGCAAATTCTTGTTCCTTTTCTTTTAGGAAGTCTCTGACTCATTTATCCTTTAGTTGGTGTTAGTGGAGTCTTTGACTCATGTTCCTTTTCTTTTAGGGAGTCTCTGACTCATTTATTCTTTAGTTGGTGTTAGTGGAGTCTTTGACTCGTGTTTCCATTTCTTTTAGAGAGTCTTTGACTCATTTATCCTTTAGTTGGTGTTATTGGAGTCTTTCACTTGTGTTTCTATTTCTTTTAGAGAGTCATTGACTCATTTATCCTTTTAGTTGGTATTGTTAGAGTCTTTGACTCGTATTCCTTTTCTTTCAGAGAGTCTTTGACTCAGTTGTCATTTGCGGTGTTATTAGAGAGTCTTTGACTCATCTGCTCTTATAATGATATTATTAGAGCCTAGTTTCCCCTTTTAGCCCTAGGATTTGGCCATAGGGTGTTGTTTTTTGTATTTTCCCTCCAGTCTTTGACCAAAAGGGTGAAAACATCAGAAACCTATAATCCAAAAATATCGAAACATTTGAATTTTTTTAAAATGTTCTGAGTGTAGTTAGAGAGTTCGTTTCGAACTACGTTGGCTTGATCCTCTTCCACGAGGTACGTAGTGCAGCTTGGGATCTTTATCCCAAGTCCAGCCAAACCTTTAAAAATAAATTTGTCAAACCTTCCAAAAATGCAAAAACTTCTTCAAAATCTTTTTCAAAGAGATCTTCCCCTAGAGTTACGAGTCTGTCTTAGCCGTTTGATTTGTTTTAGAGTTAGGAGTCTGTCTTGATTTGTTTGATATGGTGTGTCTTGTCGAGTGAGTGTCCCTAGAGTTAGGAGGTCTCGAGTCGATCGGTTAGACATTTAATCGAACCGATGGCTAGACTAGGAAGCATATAGTCAGCCCATGGTTTTCATTAGGTTGCACAGCCTAGATATACATAGGATGTAGGGCCCACCTGCATTAGTTTAAAGCTAATCTACTTGCATTAGTTAGGGCATATAGAGAGTCCTGAAAATTATAATTCACCTGAACTTAAGCAATCTTGCAAAAAGCTTTAAAAATCAGTTGAGTTTAGTGGATCGAGTCTAGGATAGCGGTTCTAGATGGTTAGGCATCGTAGTTTAGAATAGGGCATCGAACTACGTTGACTCCGATTCTTCCCGAGGCCGGGATACGTAGAGCAGCTAGGATGGACGGCCATCTTGGTCCGAGTCAAGTTGCATTAGAGTTAGGATTTGTCTTGTCCTGTCATATATAGGATTGATTTGTGTTTTATGTTTTGATGTGTTTTCTTACTTTCTTGTACTGATGCTATACCTTTAGCTGTAGCTTGCATGTGTATGTCCACCAGAACTTAGACCCCCATTAGGCATGTCACTTATAACCTAGCTTTGTTTAGGTGACACATTTTTTTCATTTCATTTTTGTGTATGTTTATTTCTTTATCCTCAGGAAATGCATGCTTAGGTAGACGATTCCTGAGAATTGTTCCTATTTCATATGATTTTTGCTCGAAACTCTTTAAATTTAATAATAAATGGCATAAGAGACCAAGTGCTTGCACTCGGACGAATTGGGGGTGCTCTCAGACCTTCTCCATTCGTAATCAGGCACGAACCCATATATATTTCTGGTTATCCATGGTATACAGAGCATATTTTTGTTTAAAGGATCCATGGCCGTATACCGTGGATGGCGACTCTGAGTTTGTTTAGGTACGTTTCGAATCCGGACTTGTTCCCGAATCGAAAGGTATCTCTTTTATATCGCCACCCGTGCTATGTTATGAGGGTGGCATCTGTTTCGAGAGTTCCTTGGTAGAGCTCTCCTTCACACTTGGATGATCCAAGAGGCCGTTGGGGGCTTGTCCCCCACCTCTCTCCCGGATCGGGGTCCACAACATTTAAATCACAATGCAGAAAAAGGCTTCAAATGTGAGAAATCCAGCCGAGGAGCTTGATTCGGATCCGATTTTCTATGTCAAAATGAGTAACAGGTATGAAGAATTCAGACTACTTGCCCTGATCTGGATCCAAATCAAAGAACCCGATGGTCTGCAAATGACGAGCCCCGAAACCCAATCTCGATGCAAAATAAGCTATGGATAAGCTCCGACTCACAACTCTTTTTAGAGGGCAGCAACAAAAAAATCAGAAAATTCAAGCTATGAGACAACTATGGGAAATAAAAATAAATAAATATAGAGGCAATACCTTGGCGAGAAATCTCCCTCTCCGATGCTTCACTTCTCTTCTCTTTTCTGCAAACTCCTAAGGCAACCAGATTTACTAAATGAGGGTACGATTGGAGTTAAAAATGATCGACGACGATGGAGTCGGAGGCTAGGGAAGGAGGTGGTGGTGATTTGCAGAGGGAGTGGCCAGAGTAGGTGGGAGACGATTGAAGATGAAGAAAATGGGTTTAATTCTTGAAAACAGAGAAAATGGAAAGGCTAATGGTGATGAAGAAGGTTGAGATAGAGAAATGGGAAATGGATGATGGAGATGAGCTGTAGAGCAGAAGAAGAGGGAAAATGAAAGGGGTTTGGGGTTTTTTGGATTTTTGCAGAGGAGATGGGTTTGGGAGTGAAAATGGGTTAGAGGTAGAGGAGAAAATGGCCGTGGGTGTTAGTGGTAAGTAGCCATTTGAGGCGCAAAAATCGAAGTGGTGGTGGTGGTCGTTGGTGGTGGCCGGATCGGTGGAGGTGGAGAAGAATAAAAATGGAAAAAGAAGAATAAGAAGAAGAAGAAATGGAGGTGTTGTTCGGCTGCGGGGAGATGGGATTCTCCGGATTTGGGTGAGATGCCCGGAGAAGATAGGAACGGTTGGATCTCCGGCGGGACAGCCGGAGAAGATGACCGGAGTTGGGTTTGGGTCGGATTTTGGAGGTGGGTTTAAGAGGTTGGGATTGTGGCTGAGATGGGATGGGAAGAAGATGGTGGATGGTTTGAGGTTGAAGAAGATGATGGGGATTGGGAGTGGAAGCGGTTGATGGCGGTTGGAGCTCCGGCAACTTTGCCGGAGAAGAACACCTAAGACTCCTCTCTCTCTCTCTATGGAAAAATGAGGCGCATCCCTCCCTTGAAAACCCTAACTCGATGGGCTTATAAAGAAAAAAAAAGGGAGTGATATTCGACCCCTTTTCTCCCCCGGACAGCCCCCTCCAAGGCATTTCTCACTATTTTTTTTATATTAACATGGGTGGTCTAAATAGAAAACAGGGCAAAAATTCAATCACCTATACATGATTCCTAACCCTCTGATCTGATCTAATGGCCACCAAATGTTGCTTGTGAAGAAAGCAACCTAAAATTGCCAAGAGTGCCCTCTTTTACATGGGAAATAACGTATTTCACCCCTCCCTTCTGAACTTGCACCACGACACTGTCTTAGCTTGTTTGCTAGGCAAATGCGCATGGATCTTGACAAAATTTTGCAGGGACCTCGGTGGGACCCTAAGCTAACCTAGGGCACAATTTGGGACCTCGGATCACACTGATTTGAAAAGGTTAAGCACAAAACAAAAAGGTGCAGGGTACGGTCAAAATTGGGTGTCTACACCTACAATCTGCAGCAAAGTGACCCCACTTTCCACAGTTGTGGCACTTGCCCTTCTTCTTCTTAAAGATAGGCTTTTTGGCCTCCAACTTAGGGGTATCACTTTTGGTTGACTTCGATGACTTAGGAAATTTCTTGGGATATATCACAGTGTTAGCAGCTGACTGTTGCTGTTTAACAATTTCCAAGTTATTCCTAGCTTTATTCTCATCTTCGATTCGAATGAATCGTCTGAGATCATCCAGTCCCACTTGCACTTTCTTTTTGTACATTTCTGTTTTGAAAGAGTGCCATGCAGATGGTAACTTGTATATAATTGCACCCACCAGAAAAGCATCAGGTAAAGGAATGTTCTCATTGGCCAATTTAGATCTCAAAATTTTTAAATCAGATACTTGAGGAGTGATTTCCAGGTTCTCTTGGAACTTGAAATCCATGAATTTGTCCACAAGGTGAGTCTTGGACAATTCTTCCTCTTTCTTGAATTGAGCATCTAAATGATCCCAGATTTCTTTAACAGTGCCAAATTTGCTGTAGGTTTCTGCAAGACGATCTGATAAACAATTTAATAAGAAGTCTTTGCAGAAATCCTCATCCCTTTTCCATTGAGATTCATCAACATCTTCTCCCGTATCAGCAAAGGTACTCATAACAGTATAGAAAACATTCACATATTTCAAACCGAACTGAGTCTTTCGCTTCCAGGAACTGTACTCAGATCCTCCAAACGATTGAAGTTTGACCATCTCAAAGGGAATCGCAGACTTTTCCATTTTAATATTTATGAAAATAAATTGGAAAGAGTGCACCTAATTGGCGAATCGTGAGAACCCAATCCAAGAGTCAAAATCCAAGAAACGAACCCCCAAATTGTTTGTTTCTGTGTGTGAATAAAACCACACACCCAAAAAACAATTACTGTGGGATACAAAACCCACGACCAAATCTGCTATGTGTGGGAATAAACCCACGATGGAGGATCAGGTGTGGGTGAGTGTCTCACGCCCAAATCTGCTTGTGAAGGCTGATTTGGATAGGAAAACAAAACGGCCAAATTCTTTCCTCAAATCCGTCTCGAAGGTTGCCTCCTGTTGTAGCCTCACCTCCTTCTAAGCAACTATCTATCCGAGAATGGGTGTCTGCAAGTGGGGTGCAACACAAAACAGCCAAAATTCTGATCCTACCCACTTCCAATCAAAATCTGCTTGAGAGAAGCCCACACCCAAAACAGGGGTTTCACGTGAGAACAGTTTTGCCAAAGCACTCCGATGGATTCTTCTCCAACTACAACCCATAGCTTGCTTGAGAGAGAGTCAACTCGTCTCTGTTTTGTTCTCCACAGAATATGAGTTGCAGAGACAGGCACAAGCGAGAAGAAACCCACGCCCAAAGCTTTCTCCTATTAGGGTTTAGCCCAAAACTGCTTCAAGATTGTTAGAGGCAATGAGGAGAAAACATAGTCGGTGGAATGTTTTTGTGCTTGAAGCATTACGTGGGTTGCATCTAAGTGGAATGCTAACACGTTGCCTCCTGCCCCTATTTATTCAAAGAATACATATTGAAGGGATAAGGATGAGAGCATAAGAGGTTATGGGCTTCAGCCTATATGGGCCCAAACACCTGGGCCATTATCTATGGGCTTATATTTGAACATATATCCAACAGTAACTACAATTGAAATCTTATTAGAGAGAGAGAGAGAGTTGTGCTTGAATGAAAATAAAATACTAAAATTACTATAACCATTATTTACCATATTTAACTTAAGGGAGATGATTTTCTCACCCCTGTAGGAGGGATGCGCCCCCCTTTACCGTGAATTGTCATCCCTAGCTTGGCTTAAAAGTCATATGCATATAAGATTATACATTTATACTATAGATTTATACGTGGGATTTGCTAGGGACCATCCCAAAAGGCATTTCAACAGGTTGTCTGATTTATTTGATTCATCTGAGGTGGCTACTTTCTCATGCAACAGCCCGCCTGCGAAATGCTTTCTGTGATGGTCCCTAGCAAATCCCTTTATACATTTCCCATACTAGGTATAGGATTATGATACGATGGGTATATAAGCAAAGAAAAATATGGGCGGGTAGAAGTGCAAGTGGAGCCAACTTGTTAACCATTCCAGACCATTTGTATGTTCGGCCTTGCTATGGATGGTCCACGTTTTAGAATCCACTCCTATTTGTGGCTGTGACTATTGACCATTGCTTTTTTGTTTTCATACCGTTCATTTGATGGCTACAAATGGGGGGTTAGGATCGTCCCATGGGAGTAGATTTTGATGTGTAGCTCATCCATAACAAGGCCTAACAAACAAATGGCTTGGATCATTTAAAAAGTGGGTCCTACTTCTACATTTATTTATCATGTAAGAACCCCTATATAATGTGAAAAACATATAAATGTAAACCTTCTTTCATCTATTTAATCTCTTATAAATATAAAGAGCATGCATTTGCTGCGCTAGAGCACAGAAACAGCGTGGGGCCACATTTTGGGTGGGATCCAAAGCACTCATTTGATGGGCCCTTTCATGGGTAGGATGCCCACCAAAAATCAGCTCCATTGGATCACCTTAGGGTGTCCATTTGTGGGGCAAAAATGGATAGATTTGTGGACAAACAGTATCTGTCCGACACCCATTGGTGATCCAATGGATCTGATTTTTGTAGGCCCCCCATCCATGATGGGGCCTTCCAAATGAATGCTTAGGATCCCCCCCCCCCCCCCCCCCCCCCCCCCCAATGGCCCCACCCTCCTGTTTCTGTGCTCGAGCGCAGCAACCCTTTTCTCAAATATAAATTTTTACTTCTACTAAATTTAAAATGGCTATTAGAAATGAGGAATGCTAAACTGAAGGATGCCCTTGCAAAAACAAGACAAGGGCAGTCACATTGGATACGCCACCAAATTACACTAACTATTCTTTTTACTTTTACATTTTTTAGTGCTATTATAAATGCACTTTGATGATGTGGATCCAATGGGGGCGACCCTAGGGCTGATTTTTTCAATGGCGCCCTTCACTGTAGCATTCATTAAATATTCCGTATTTTTTAGATATTTTATTGATCACGGCTTTAGACGTAAAATTCCTTTTGTCCATATGCCACGTGGTGTCTACAAGTGGTTCCACTTGGCATGATATGGACATTGTAAGACAACGAGAAATCAACATTTGATTCGAATCCAAAGGCCATTCAGCATTCTCATCAAGTGGGAAAAAGAATAATAAGACCTACGATTTTCATTGAGTTTGAATGTGAGGGTTACTTTTGTCATTTTGCGTAGACTATCATCATAGAAAACTTTCAATGACTTTTGCTACTATCACTCGCGTGTGATCCATTGTCCGTATACATATGGGTCCATTATTTAACTGCATCATGTGTATATGCGGTAGAAGCACCGCGAATGTTAGTAGCAATTTTGTAATGAAAGATCCGGGTCAGCAATGATTGATGGGGATAAATGTCTAAATGACACTAAGAATCCAAAGCCTACGAAATGGCCCCCAAAACCAAATAAATTACAACTAAGCCAAGACACATGCAAATGGAGGGTTTCGTATCGTTTATACACGATCAAAGTGGTGTATGCACAATACACAACCCTCGGATCATGATCTAATGGTTTTCAAGTCTTAGAAAAGGGTCATATTTTATTTAAGTTTGTAAAATAAGTTGACCATTTTTCAACAAGTTATTTAAAGGCCCGTTTGGATGCCGAGAAGATTTTGATTTGGATTTCTCACATTTGCAGCCCTTTTTTGAATTGTAATTTCGATCGGATCAGATTCTTGGATTTCTAATTCAGCAGCTGACAATGAAAAAAATATGGCATCGGCACGCAAGTTTTTGGTATTGGTAAGGTTCACCACGTTAATGGTTTAGGTCGATCATGGCATCGGCACGCAAGTGCAAATATTTTTAATGAAATACAGTAGGGCCCACATGGTTCTATGCTCCAATCATTTGTTGGGCCCGAGTTAGATCGGTCGTTTCCTTAAAAACATCTCCATAGGATGATCCTAACAAATGAATTATATTCTCTCTTTATCAAATAAACCGGTAGGGGTCCCGTCAAACCCGAACTTACCCATAAAAAAACCAAATGAATTATTTGGATCATAGAACCATGTGGGCCTTACTCAATTTTTTTCTTTTTTCAAATACACTCGCACCTAGTGCCGACACCAAATAAAAACTTAGTATTTGCTAGGTAATTTTGCCTAAAGTTATTTTGCGGCTGACTTTTGCATAAGAGAACGGCGACATCAAATGAATTAAATTAATAAGACAAACCTGATAAAAAGTGAGCCTGTGTTGCTCTTCTCTCATGCAAAATTCAGCTGAGAAATAGCTTTCCGCGGAATTGCCTAGGAAATCCCTAAAAACTTTACATAAACAATAGAAACCAGGAATCGTGGTAACTCCTTTTTGCAGTAGGCTTTAGGAAAAAGATTGCCTACATTTTGAAAAGTAGGGAATGGGTAAAGAATCAAATCAAAGTTTTAAAAAAATTAAAGGTTAGTTTCATTACTATACATAAAATAATTAAATTTATACGTACAACTATTTACTTAGTAAAAGATGAGATCCATTTTTAATGAAAATTACCAAATCCATCATATGCTCATTTGCTTAGGCCATGTTTGGCAAATGGCAATCATGAAAAATTATTCCATGGAATACTCGTGGGCCGAAAAACTAGTGATAAACTATCTTTTTATAATTGATTTTTAGGAGCTTTTCATTCTACCCTTACTCTCAATGTCTCACCCTCTCAAGTCTCCCTCTCCCAACCATCTATAACTAGGGGTGTAAACGAGCCGAGCTTGGCCAGGCTCGGCTCGGCTCGTTAAGCTCAAAAGCTCGGCTCGGTCAGGCTCGGCCAGGCTCGCGAGCCTTACCGAGCTTTGGTTATATTAAGTTCACACCCCTCATCTTCCCTGGACAGCCCTATATAGTGTAATTTGACTACTTTTTTTACACTATGGGGGATGGTCCAAGTAACAAATGGGGTTCCTAAAATGAAGTGACATATTTTGCCTCCCCCTTTCACTCCCTGGACAACCCTTTTAGTGTATATATTAATATATAATATATATATTTAAATATATTAAATTCTTAACGAGCCTTAACGAGCCGAGCCTGGCCTAAATCGGGCTCGGCTCGTTAAGCTTAACGAGCCTGGGGAGCCGGCTCGGCTCGGCTCGTTAAGGATTCGAGCTGAGCTCGAGCGAGCTTCCGAGCCCGAGCCAAAATTGACACCCTTATCTATAACAACTAGCCCCATAAATATTTCATGGAATATTTTTTCATGGTGGCCAAACATGGACTTATTTCATGTGATCACGACCCATGATTATTGATATGATGGATCCTCATATGGCGACTAAGTGGGTCTAGGTCCCATTCCAAATAGGGATCCTATTTGTAAGAGTGGGACATGCAAAGATTCGAGTGGTTTAGAAACAATTAAAGAGATCAACCTTTTTTTATCACCCTTTGATCAAAGGGCTAGGGTCTTCCGATGAAGGTGGGACCGTGGGAAATGGGCCGAAAATTAGATGGATGACAAGATTTACAAACACAATCACCATAATATGTGGCCACAATGTGTACCTGGTTTGGATGCCCATTCTAATTGTATTTTGAGTATATGTGTAGGCTAAAACAAAATAATACATGTTTTTATAGCTAAATTTTTTCTCAAATATAAAAATGTAAGGTATTTAATCACTGTAAAGATATTTATATCTGTAAGGTATTTAAATAAAATTCGTGCAATCCAAACAGGGCACATTGGACTATAGGAATTATCTTGAACGTTTGGAAAAGAAAACTATATATTCAAAAGTTTCTTAAGTTTCCATTACACATGGAAAAAGTAGTGACTGATGAGCACTACCATATTTTGATAATTGCACCTCTTAGTTTTTGTGTTACACTTTTCTAATTGAATATTGATACCATCTTGAGTAATGTAAGAATCATAAAAAATTCTCATGTTGAATGTTTATAGCACCTTGAGTATTGTAACAGCCGCGAAAAGCTTTCTGATTAAGGCCTTGTTAGTTTTAGATTGTGACAACTGATTGTGGGCCTCGAACCTATTTTTGGATTGGGGCTGACTTTGGGGCTCACAATAGGTTGTCACAATCTAAAACGAACAGGTCCTAGATGTTAATAGCATCTAGAATATTGAAACAGCTGTGGAAAGATTTTAAAAAAGTGTAAAACAAAGTGAGCAGTGCCATTAACAAAATATGGTAGTGCAAATATCAGTCACCAAAATGTAACTTGAACCACCGAAATTCAAGTTTTATCGGACCTTCTATTCGTAATTATATACCTCTATATGAGCCATAACCATGTCATTTTCCTCTAAGCTGTGAAAACAAAAACAAAAATTCCTCAGAATTTTTTTTTTATACAAGAAATGTTTCTCTTGCAAGCCAAACGGGCCGTAAATATGCATTCTAAGTGGTAATTTCAGTCAAACATGTAGATTAATTGGAATTCACTCCTGTTCACGGGGAGATAAATTTCACTGCAAAACTGCTTATCAAATAATCTCATTTAAATTGCAGAGCCAAACTTGTGAGCTTCTTTGGAAGAAAGAAAACAAATATTGAAAGATACAAGGAGAGAATTGTTTTGACAATAACGCCACACACAACAACAAATTTGCAAAACCATGGTAGTGCAAATATCAGTCACCAAAAAGAAAACAAACTACTTTGATATCATAGTTTATTTGCATGGTTAAATACTTCAATTAATAGACCTATAGTGTTTTGATAAGATCTATCTACATTTTGATTGAATACCATGATCCTAAAGTTGACAGCGGAGGGCCCCAATGAAGAGTTTTTTGGCTATTGAAAGCAATAGAGAAGTCGGTCTAAGAGTCAAGACTATTACAAAGAGGTTCTTTCCAACAGAAGTATTGAAGAATTTTCGTCTCTTGAATGCATTAGAAAAGTCCTGTCCTACCAAGAGTATTGCTGTAAGGCCCATCCATTTTGAAGAGTATTACAATGAGGTCCCACCCAGCTGAACCATTGAAAGAGTTTTTCCCCTCTTGAATTCATTAGCATTTAGGAGGTCCCACCCTACTTAAGATTATTACAATAAAGTCCCGCACTATTGAAGAGTATTACAATGCGGTCCAGCCATACTGAAGCATCGAAGAATTTTTACCTATTGAATGTATTATATTGGTCCCGCCATACTAAAGAATATTACAATGAGGTCCCACCTTAATGAATGGTATATTACAATTAGATCCCGCCCTATTGAAGCACTGAATATTTTTTTGCCTCTTGATTGCATTATATAAGTCCTCCCATACTTGAGATTATTACAATGATGTACCGCTATACTAAAGATTATTACAATGAGGTACCGGCCTACTTAAGTTTCACACCAAAACAATCCCTCATTTTTACAATGAGGTCCAACTGTAGCTGACCCCACTTGATCGTGCGGTCCTGGTCCCTAGATACCTCATTTAGAATTTCGTCAATAAAATATGTGAACTGAAATCAGCACAACCATGTTTTAAAACTTTCACCAACCCATCTTGTCTTTTATTATTTAAAGAGTTGTTGTCAAAGGTTATTGCAGTCATGGTTTAAAATTTCGGTTGCGGTACCGGTTTCAGTACTTGGAATTTCCGAAATTTCGACTGAAATTCTAAAATTCCGGTCGGAATTCCGAAATTTTGGAATTAACTAAAAACGTGTATTTAATAAATTTAGCCGAAATTCTGAAATTTCGGCCCCAAAATTTTGTAACACCTTTTTTTTTTTTTTTTTTTTAAATTTTTTTCAATTTACATTTTCTCGAAATTTCAGACCAAAATTTCTGAAATTTCGGTCTCCACCGAAATCCAAAATTTCAGATTTCGGTCGAAATTTGAAACCATGACTAGAGTTCCCAAAAAGCTCTAATTTAAAAAGAAATGACAAGCTAGGTTTGTCCAATTATTAAAACTTGTTCTGCTGATATCATTCCACTAATATATAGTCCATTGATTTTTAATGTGCTAAATAAAATATCCTTCCGAAAGACCATAACCATGAGGATTCTCCCATGATAATCTAAAAGATCAACGGTCTCGATTAAACATAAATTCTCCAGTGGGACCCAAAAAATGTACGTTAGGAATGATCTGGACAGTTACTGTCCGCCTGGTAGGATTCTTTGAAAAATGTTTCGTGCAGACAATCGATAGGGCCCACCAAAGGAATATTGGCCTTCGCCGTTGGAAGCTCTACCTAAACGGCAGCAATTTTGAGGTAATTTCGTAATTATAACCCAAATTAAGGGTTATTCTATAATTTAGGGTTTCTTATTGTAAATTTTCGAATATTTTGCCCTTAATCTTGCTTTCATTTGTAAGAGCCTCTCCTCCTTACACGCAGTCGAAGAAGAGAAGAGCCTATTGGCTTTCTCTTATTACAAAGAGGCAAATAAAAATCCCCCCAACGAAAAGAAAAAAGGGCAATAAAAAATCGAAATTCGAGAACTCGATTTTTACTTCCAAAGAATTGATTTTTTTTCAGGTACTCGTTTCAATTCTCCTTCTTAATCTCTCTATCTTACCTTTTTTTTTTTTTTTTTTTTCAAGTTTATAACTGATAGAATCTTGAATTTTTGTCTAATCTTTTGTTTTTTTTCCTCTTCGAATTTATCTTTTATCTTTTCTGATTAGGTTTTTGTAAAGATCTAATCATTTACTTAATATACAGTATTTTTTTTTTTTTTTTTTTGATTTGTTCTGTTTAATAGTTATCCTTTTTTTTTCAATTTGAATTATGGTGATTTAATTAGGTTTTTGATATGCTTGTTGTTTTGTTGCTTATTTTGATGTTAGTTGTGATTCGAATATTTTCGATTTTGTTCTCTTAATTGAATTACTTGTTTCAGTTGCTTAATCACTCTATTTTCAGCGTATTTTGTGAGAAATCCTAAATTCATGTTCTCTTTACAAATTTTTAATATAATTATGCTTGTAGATATTATATTTGTTTTTGGAAGTGAATATTTTTTTTCGCCTTTTTTATTATTTTAGCATTCTTTGTTTTGATATGTGTTTAGAACTTTGAACTTTATTGATGTTAATCTAGTTTTAAGTCCTACAGTTCCTTATGACTCAGTTCAGTACCCTCATATATTGATTAATTATTGGACATGAATCCTATGTGAGATCTTACTGTTAGATTGGGTTACGATCTTACTGTTGGATCATCTAGGAGGTAGATTGGGCAAGTTGGTTAGATTGGGTAACCTAGATAGATTAGGCAACTAGACTGAATTAAAATAATATCTTTTCATAATGTTAAAGTACAAAAGATTAATGACGCCTTTCTCCAACAGCTTAAGCTTTTGGAGTAACTGGTAGTTTCACACATAGTTATCTAGATTTGATTCTATGTTTTATTTGTTAAGTGCTCCATATAAGCACCGTTTCATTATGTGTAAATCATCTAAGATTAATAGAAATTTCTATTATTTTCCATTATTTTCCGGGTTGAAATCGTGCACGAACCATATGCCGCTAAAAAATGGAATCATTTTTCGGTTTAATGATTTTTAGGTTTAAATTTACTATTATCTCATTGATTGAAAGGGGATGCAATAGGTAGCATACTACGAATATGATTCATTTGGACATACCTGAAAGGATTTTCGCATCCTACGTGTTTTTATATTGTTAGTGTTAAGGTTAAGAATGAACTTAACTCAACTCAACTCAACTAAGCCTTTGTCCCAAACTAGTTGGGGTCGGCTAATGAATCCTTTAGAAAATTTTCATGAAGAAGGTGAAAGGATCTACCCGGCTCAAATTGACTAAATATATTCCTGACACTAGCTGGGTTTGTCTACATGCGTTCCTAGCCACTACCTCTTTTTACTCCATTAACTTGGCATGAGTCACTTCTTCTCACTGGAGCATCCAAAGGCCTACGTTGGAATGTTGGATATGCCCAAACCATCTCTCTCATCTTCTCCTCAATTGGTGCCACCCCCACCTTTTTACGGATGTCTTCATTTTTAATTCGATCTAACTTTGTGTGGCCTCAGATCCATCTAAGCATTCGCATCTCCGCTACACTCATCTTATGCACATACTGCTTCTTGATGGCCCAACATTTTGAGCCGTACAACATGGCTGGCCTCACAGCTGCCTTATAATACTTTCCCTTCAACTTGGTAGGTATTTTCAGTCGTACAGAACTCCTGAAGCATGCTTCCACTTCAACCAACTTGCTCTTATTCTCTGGTTAAAATCCTCTTCAATCTCTCCTTCCTTATGTAGGATTGAACTAAAATAGCAAAAGATATCCCTCTTAGGTTGCACTCCTCACCCCGCCTCATTTCATTACTAAAGTTGCACTCCATATACTCTGTCTTAGTCCTGCTAAGTCCAAAACCTTTGGATTCCAAAGTAGTTCTCCATAACTATAACTTAGCATTAACCCCTGCTTTGGTTTCGCCAATTAATACTATGTCATCTGCAAATAACATACACCACGGCACCTCGTCCTGGATACGCTCCGTAAGTTCATCCATATCTGGAGTAAAAAGATAAGGGCTTAGAGCTGATCTTTGGTGCAATCCTATTGTAATTGGAAACTCACTAGATGTGCCATCCGTATTTCTGACACTAGTTACTGCTCCATCGTACATATCCTTAATCATATCAACATATTTAGTAGGCACTTTTTTCCTTCCAAGGACCCACCACATAACACTCCTGGGAACCCTATCATACGCTTTCTCCAAATCAATGGGAACCATATGAAGGTCTTTTTTATTTTATTTAAATCTCTCAATTAACCGCGTAATCAAGAAGATAGCTTCTATAGTCGATCGTCTAGGCATAAGCCAAACTGATTCTATGACACTTTAGTCGCTTTTCTTAGTCTATGCTCAATTATCCTCTCCCAAAGCTTCATGGTGTTACTTGTTAGCTTAATTCCTCGGTAATTGGTGCAACTTTGAATATCCCCTTTATTCTTATAAATAGGTACTAATGTATTCTTCCTCCACTCATCAGGCATCTTCTTAGTTTTCGAAATATTGTTAAATAATCTAGTTAACCAAACCAAACCTCCATCACCCAAGCATCTCTAAGTCTCAATGCGTCAGGCCCCATAGCCTTACCTAATTTCATCTTTTTCATAGATACTCCCCTCTAATGTTTGGATTCTACGAACAAACCTCCGGTTTGTATCATCAAAAGCATTATCAAGTTCTCCCAAATTTTCTGCGGGTTCTCCATTAAACAACTTATCAAAGTAACTTCTCCACCTCACCTCGTTTTCTTTTACTAACAAACTTGGATTCTCGCTTTGATGCATTTTATATGGTTCAAGTTCCTGTTCATCCTTTCTCTCATCTTAGCAAGCTTGTAAACATCTTTTTCACCCTCTTTCATCCCTAACATGTGGTACAAATCCTCATAGGCCTTGCCTCTAGCTTCCCTTATTGCCTTCTTAGCTTCTTTTTTAGCCAATTTATACTTCTCAATGTTCTCCTCATTTTTACACTTATACAAACATTTATAGCACTTCCTTTTAGACCTAATCGCCTTTTGGACCTCTTCATTCCACCACCGCGTATCTTTAAACGGCGGCCTGAACTCTTTTGGATTTCCCAATAGAGGGTGAAAAATCAAGTGTATGCTGAATCTGATTGGGATTTCACATATATGACAGGGATCTAGTGGGCTAATCTTCTTGGTGTGATTACTGTGCATTTTTGATTCCTTAGCTACATTCTTTGCTTGTCGGGGATCTTGCTAATAATTCACAATTAGTCAAATTGTGATGTGGTTGCAAGTTGGGGAGTCAAGGAAGCAGTCTTTAAGTAGCTCTGAGCATGTAGAATTCAATGAAAGGCTCATCGGTTCCATTGCTTACAACCTCACATGGCAGAAAATTCCAGAATTCGTTCTTGTATAACATATCTATAATGGGTTGGTATTTCTGCCCCTGTTTATATGCCTCACACCCCATGTAACCTACTTTTAAGATTATTTACCACCACTTTTGGCCTCAAAATCGGTCATTTTTGTATTCGTTAAAAATATTACTCTGCAAGCAAGTGAGCGAACTACCAACTAAGAGAGATCCAATCCAAGGAGGAGTGACAAGCTCGTGGCCAGTCTCCGAAGCATCAAAGGGTCTGTCCTATCATACTTGTTCTGTTTGAAGCTTTGCAAGTGCAACCATCGATTGGGCACTAGCCCAAAATCATCTTTTTCTTTGTTGCTCTGCGACTTCTCCAAGATGGCCTATAGCTTGTTATCTGTTAGTATCTCATTAATGCAAGCCTGATCCCTTTTGGATTTCCCCTTCCGCCATTATATTAGAAGCAACTGGAATTTTATCTTCAGAGCCCAAAGAGGTTGTTGTCTGTTTCGTTGCATGAAGCTAAGGAGCTGAAATAATGTGGTTTTCAAACAGAAAATTTAAAGGTTATCAATCGATGACTTCTTTAATTCACCTTTTACTTTTGATAATTAGACTGGAATAGATGGGTGAAGAACGCCACGAGAAGATTCTGTGGTTTTGTCTCCTTATTCTTTTTACGATTTGAATTTTCTCTTTGTGAAGCGATTTTAAGGAGCCATCACTTTTAGGTTTGGTCGTACAAATTGCATGAGCTTCTTATTTCTTATCTTGAGGCTACCATTTGTTTATGGACTTTCTCCATCTTCAACTTCAATTATTGGGTGTGTGTGTGTGTGGGATATTCAATTTTGTGGGAATTGAATTCAGTTGATGAGTGATTGCTAGTTTGAAGAAGGGGGAGTAGTTATCAAGATATGAAAAAGAAGTAGAGGAAAATGGATTCAAAGGATGAGACAAAGCCATACAACCGAGTTTTTAGGAAAAGGATAAATAACTAGCTCTCAACTGGTAGTAGATCAAAGTGGATGGGAACTATAAAAATGAGGGTGGGAATATAAAACTCATATATTTCCTAGTCTTGATCCTCGGGTGGTAAGTTTGTGGCCCGTGGCAGCACTTGCACCTATTTGGATTGATATTTATAGTTTAGGTTTTTGGAAGAATGAAGAAACCCTTTTTTCATGCAGAGAGGGTTTCCTTTCTTTCGTTCTCTTCCCTGCTCTCTCCATGCGTGTGCATGCGCGCGCGCGCGCACACTCACTCTCTCTCTCTCTCTCTCTCTCTCTCTCCTTCCTCTACAAACATTTCACGCTTTTTGTCAATTGGAAAAGAGATTATGCTACAAAAGAAGAAGTGATGATCTAAGTGAGGGAGGATTGAAATATAGAAAACGTCTATAGAAAAACTTGGTAGTGAAAAATCTGGATTAGAAAGAGAAATCTAGAAGATGAGAGATAATGAATGAAAATAAGAAAAGAAGAAAAGAAAGTACAGGGAAGAATGGATAAATAAAGACAGATATCTTGTAGTGATGAAGGATAGGAGAGGATCTTGTCAATCTTGATCATCCTGCTCTGATACCATGTAAATAATAGGTATAATCCAATTCGTATATGAGACAAAGAAGAGATAAGATAGAGAGATAGTTTAGGGGGCTTTAACTCGGGTCCTTCATTCAACTTAGTGAAAATTATGGCCTACACTTTACCTTACATACATGCTTGTCAAAGGACCAAAATTCCTCTACATGGATGACTCACTTCTAACATAAAGATGATGAATAAAAAGGGGGCTGATATACATGCGATGATGCTTTGATAATTGGACAAACACCTTCTTATTTAACCAGCTGTCAAAGGTTATTATAATTCCCAAAAGCTTCTCAGCACAGCCAATTATAGGAGTGTAAAACAAAGTTAGTCATCCCATTATCAAAACATGGTTGTGCGGATATCAGTAG
The DNA here is from genome assembly GCF_043159265.1 of Tasmannia lanceolata. Taxonomy (NCBI): domain Eukaryota; kingdom Viridiplantae; phylum Streptophyta; class Magnoliopsida; order Canellales; family Winteraceae; genus Tasmannia; species Tasmannia lanceolata. The sequence continues at coordinate 24,166,000 of NW_027518684.1, read as the reverse complement.
CCAATAAAGAATCGAGTCAAAGCTCAAAACTTTATTTCATTGGGTAACATGTAATTAGGGTACATAGATCCCATCATAAGAACTAAATATAAGACTCCAAAACAAACCTAAAATATCCTATGTGATCTTCACTGCTGGCTAAAACTAATCCTAGCTATTAAGTGCCAAATGGAACATTCCCAAGCTTAACCAAATTTCTAAAACTGTAACAAGAAGGCCCTTCATAGTGCCCCACTGAAACCCACTAAAACTAACTGAAACATTTATTAAAACATCATGATAATTCAATTTACTGAACTTTGGGCTATTTTTTGAGGCTCTAAAAGTTGGAATTTTGATATCCATTGTAGTTCTTGAAAGGTCTACAAAAACATCTGCACATAGCCTAAAACTAAATTTAGGTGCGAATTTGTGCCTCATGCAATTTTCTGCGTCAATTTTCTGGACTCTTATTTTCTTATTTCATCACTTTGCTATAGTGTTAAATATCTTCTTGTTTATGTCACAATCAAGATAATTTGGTCCAGTTCCTTAACTTGTCGGAGTTGAGAGGTTTTTTGTTGCATAAAGATCTTGATATCATTTTGGTAGAGTTATGATATTTATCATGATGTCACTCTAGATGTCATATAGAAGATAGGTCCAAGTTATGGAGATAAGAAGCTTGAAAGGCTGCTTGCAGTTCTGTCATTACTGTACACAACAATAAATATATACCGTGTAGCCTGTCTTCCCGAGATACTCCTCTTTAAACGTGTAGGATTTGACATTGGGTTCACTTTGTAAAAAGGAAGTTTCGTATTCTACTTGTTCTGGACTGTTAAGTAACAAATTTAACTAGTGTAATGAGTCTTCTGATTGTTGTGACCGAAATGCATAAACCAAAATCGTAAGTGTAATAGTCGTATACTATATTAGTATGTCTGACACAATTATATTTATACGAAGTCAATGCAAAATGTGGTCCATGCATTATATATTAATATTTACATAAATTACATGTGAAATTTGGCATGTACGAACTTGTTTGACATGTGCGACAGTGCATGTCATTAGGTGTTTGATATTTTAAACCATTGTAGATGGTTGTCTTGCTTATATGATGATTTCTAAGTGCACATTTGTGCTTATTCTAGCCTTTCCTGAAGTTTCATCTTTAAATTCTATCAATTCATATGTTTTCATACGTTTCCTTGGTTTCCACCGAAATTTCTACCGACACAGAAACGTTTCTGTTTCTGCGGCGACCTAAACCGAAACCGAATGGTAACTGTTGTTTGTGTTATGACGGATATCTCATTGCTGGCTCCTTTTTTCCCCTTTTTATCATTTATGTTCTTTGGGTTCACAAAGTTTCTTGGTATTATTGTGTGATTTTGAATATTTTCAAAAAATTCTAAGTTGCATCAGAAAACCTATAGAATTTTTGTGACACACATTATTTGCTATTTTACTTCTGAATTGAACTCCCCTGATATTAGATTCTGTACAGCTAATAGGGATTCGTAGCAAGTTCTATTCTAAAGAAATTTGGCCATAGGAAAAATTTTCAAGGTTAAACCTAAAGGGAAGCTTCATTGAATTGTTTTTTTATTACCTAGTTTGTGCTGCAGTTTTGGTAATTCATGTGTTTTTTGGCCCCTTCTCGGTTGTTGGGCAAGTGCAGAACTGCTTGAGTTTTGCCCAGCTGTATCTGCTGTAGAGAATGCATCCTTCATGGAATCTGTAGGGAATCTAACCGGGTAGAACTCGCCCCTAAAAGCTAGCTGTTAGAAGGAGGGTGCCCATTCTCTTATAACCCATCCACATCCATGTCACATGTCCGATGTGGGACTATTGCTTTTGCGTGGAACCCCAACAATCTCCCCCTCCACGCGGAAGCAACGTGGATCATCTCACCCCTCCACGCGGCGGCAATGTGGGAACCACGAGATAACTACACCGAGGTTTCCGAGATCTTCCCCGAGGGACATTCCCGCCCTCGGAGGCAAACCGGGTTTACCATGCCCTAGCTCTGATACCATCTGTAGGGAATTAACCGGGTAGAACTCGCCCTTAAAAGCTAGCCATTAGAGTGAGGGGTGCCCATTCTCTTATAACCCAGCCCCATCCCCATCACTTTACCGATGTGGTACTATTTGCTTTTGCTTGGAACTCCAACAATCTCCCCCCTCCACGCGGAAGCAACGTGGATCATCTCGCCCCTCCACGTGGCGGCTACGTGGGAACCACGAGATCTTCTCCGAGGGAATTCCACCGTCCTCGGAGGCACACCGTGGTTACCGAGATCTTCCCGGGAGTTACCGCGCCCCAGCTCTGAAACCATTTGTAGGGAATCTAACCGGGTAGAACTCACCCCTAAAAGCTAGCTATTAGAGAGGGTGCCCATTCCCTTATAACCCATCCACATCAATTTCACATGTCCGATGTGGGGCTATTGCTTTTGTGTGGAACCCCAACAGAATCCCATCTATAACTTTTAGAAATGCGCTCTGTTCAGTTGACATTTTTGCCGTGGAAAATGGGCGGAAAACAGGTCATTTTCCATGGACAGGCCCTCTTTCCGCTGTTCTGTTGCATTCCATGCACTCATTTTCCGTCTTAAATCTTTTTTGCTTTTCCCACATTTCATTTTGATACCAGAGAAGAAAAAAATACCGCTTTTCTCTGGGAAAACAGAAGACGTACACGACTTCTTTGGCTCACAGAAGCTGCTAACCATTTCTCTCCAATTTCATGGAGATCAGGAGACACAGAATCGCTGCTCATTCCGGAAGAAGAGGGAAGAAGTCGCAGTCCTCTCTTCAAGAACAAATTTTAGACTTCTAGCGAGCGACACGTGCGTTAATAGGTTCAGGAATTGCCATTCCCAAGGTCACCAAGGTCTTCAAGAACAGCTTCTGTACTTTTACTGAGCGACAAACTGTCACATTCCTGTCCTCTCTTCAAGTCACACTTCTCTCTGTTGTTACGGTCGTCACGGAAATGGAAACATTTCGGTTTTGGTGGAAATCTTGTAAAGTCACGGAAACACATGGAAACATATACAAATGACGATCTACCTTTCAAAAAAAAAAAAAAAACTATGCAAATGATGAAAGTTTTTAATCTTTTAAAAAAACATGTGCAAATGATGAAACTTTGGGAAATGCTAGAATAAGCACAAATATGAACTTAGAAACGATCACATAGTCAACAAAACCATCTATAATGGCTTAATCACATCGAATACCTAGTGACATGCATTGTCGCACATGTCTAGAACAGTAAAGTCAATAAATAGGTACAATGTAAAGAAGTATAAGAAAGTAGAATGACCAGTCTCCCCTCTAAGGACCCCAACTCTATGTTAATACCATATAGTTACATGGCATTATTGGTCCCATGCTGATCTGACATCCCATGCATAAGATACGGTTCCTTTGCTGTCTAGTTCAATCATGTTGCTTACCAAATATTATTCTCTGCATTAATGAAATGAAATAAAAATAATAACCTCTCTCCAGTTTCGCCCCTTTTTTTTGGTTTTACCCTTATTTTTAGCCTTTTGACCATTTTATAGCCATTTGAATTGTATTTTCCATCTTTTTTCCTCCCCAAACATGAAAAACCTATATAAACCCATCTAAACCCTATTACTTTTCTTTCTTTTATTGATGTATCACAATAAATTTAATGATTAAGTAATAAAATGTGTTTTTAGTTAAATTTGGTTCACACAATAGTTTCTTAGATTTTTCTAGCTATTTTCTATTTTCTTAGATTTTAAAATTTTTTTTAACTATTAAAAATATTTAGCCTCTTTTCCAAAACGAAACACCGAAACGGCTAAAACACCGAAATTTTCCGTTCCATTGACCAAAACGAAACGGCGAACGTAACGGAATTGATAACTAAGGAGCCTACATATTTTTATAAGGATTTCACTAGAGAAGTTTTTCCAGCTCCATTTTTTTATGCTCATTTTAGTCAATCAAGAAATAATTTGCAGAAGCAAGTGTGTGTGTACACACACACACACTTCTATTCTGTTAATTTGGTGAGTATATCTATTTCATTCAAGGGTTCCGATCATCTTGGTTGTGTTGTGGAAAAAATATTAGAGTTTCGTTCCAAAGTTGGCAGATGCAGATCTTAATTAGTGAAAGGTATTATCCTTCTGTTCAGACTTAATTTGAACATATACAGGTTTAAAGGGTTATAAAGAAAGTTCAGGTGCCATTACAAGAAACTCTTAGGCCTCAACGAGCATGATTGTAGATCTACATAATTATCTGATGAAAATGACAACTGCATTAACTACTTTTCATGTGTTCATTTGCTAGGGTATTATTCTGAGCAAAATGTATTGAGATCCGGAATGCAATTTTATGGATACTGAAAAATAGCTTGAGTTATCTATGCTATTTATATGTAGTTTGACCAATACCTTGGTACATAGACTTACTGGGCGAATTTTATTCGTACATAAATTATTACCAAGAAGTGGTACTTGAAGTGTGACTTATTTGGTTTCTATTCCAAAAGGGACTACTTCTGTTGCTATTTTGTTTGATTTTATTACCAGCTCAGATATCGATTGCAATGTTTCTGGACAGCTTAAAATATTATTTGGAGTTGTGCTAACTTTTTCAGAGGGTCCAGTAAATATTTTGGTCATCCGTACCATTAATTGATTTTGTCTGACAACCATTTTGTCTTTCCTGTCAAAGATTGGAAACAATGCATCGACCTCCAATGGTTCCAACTGGATAGCAGACTTGACACAAACTGATAGAAAATGGGCGGTTGCTGTTGTTGTCCTTCCAGAGGAGCTGAGTTAAATGAGGCACCAGTATACTTCTATGTGTGTAATTTCTGCTTCTCTTGCGCCTGTTGCTGCAATCACACAGTGCTTCTTGTTAATTTCTTAATTACAGCTATTAGTATATTAATCATTAGGAATTTTGCAGAATGGTATCCATAAGCCAAAAATGTTGTTGTATCAATAGCTAGAAGACCGTATTGCCATTGTATACAGTAGTTCTTTGGGTGGTCTTGCAATTGCCACTGAAATTTACTAAATTTTTTTGAGGTTCATTTTTATTTCTTTTTCTACTTTCTTATTTCTATTTTTACCTTAGAATGTAGATAATAGAACAAGTTAATGTTTTTTTTTTTTTTGAATGATCATAAAAGTTCATTGATAAGTGAGGCAACCGAGATGGTCATATACCAAAAAAAAGAAGAGAGAAATGAAAAAGGAGTATATGGAAGGCAGGGGGAAGGATACAAAAATAAAACAAAAGAAGAACGCCGCAGATAGTTAGGGAGATAGCTGATCAAATAACTCTAGTTCTTCCATAACTCCTCCCTCCTTCCTCCTTCTCGCCAAGCCCATCTGCTACTCCATTAGCGGACCTCTTTATATGGCGGAAAGAGATCACCGTAGCCCCCATCCAATCGCGAATCTCGTCAAAAATAAAAATAAAAATGATCGAATCTCCATGGACAACCTAGCTCTCTGCTAAGCCATCTAATCACGTTATTGGAGCCCCCCTATACCACTATTTTGTCCCGTCAACCCTCCGCCAAAAATCTTATACCTTGATAAGCCGCTCTCACCTCCGCCTCGCTAGCATTGGAGATGACAATGGGACCCACGAAAGCCCAAATCACTGACCTTCACAATCCCTCAAAACCCCACCAATACTTGTAGTGCCGGGTTCCCAAAGCTCGAACCATCGAAGTTTAGTTTTAGAAAACTCGGCGATGGGGGCGTCCAGGCCACCAACGCCTTAGTTCGCCGATCTGTACTACTGCATATCCCTCGCCACCTGTACCAAAAATCGAAAGGTTAGACAAACATAAAAGACGGTAGAGATCTCACCCAAGCTATCACAAGGCAACCCCTTTATAGTAGAGGAAAGTAGCATTCTTGGAGTAGCACTCAAATATTCTTGCATTTCTCTCCTTCTAGAGAACCCGCAAAATTGACATCAACGAGGCGTTCCGAAGTCTCTTTCATTTCTTCTTCTAGGGGATAGCCGTCCTACCATCCAAGACTTCCATAAGCTTATATGGGTTCACCCAAGAGATCCCAAATTAGCTTAGGGTACGGCTCTAATCGTCCCTAGCCAATCTGCAACGAATAAAAATATGGTCCACCGATTCCCCAGCCTCTAAGCAGAAAGCACAATGATCTATAATTAGCACCTTTCTTTTGCGCAAAAAGTCGATAGTTTGAATCATATTATGGAGGGCAGACCAACCAAAGAGTACAAATCTAGGCGGCACATGGAAGGTCCAGACTCTAGAAACTCTTTCAGGCAGGACACGGCACAAGGTGATGATAGAAGGACTTGACCGAGAACACCCATGAAGAATTCCAGATCCAAACCCATTTATCCACACCAACCAAGCTGATATAACACCCTTCCAAAGTTCGCATAAACCCCTCAATCGACAGGAGCTCTCCGTCAAAGAAATTTCTTCTGAACGCCGGGACCACACCACCTTGGACTCAGTCCTCTCGAAGCACTCATTCACAAAGGCCTCCTTGGTTGGCGCAACCACAAACAGATCAAGGAATAAATCCTTCAGTGGGAGATGCGAACACCAAATATCATACCAGAATCATATCCGATTGCCAGTATAGACCCTGAACCGTACACCATCCGAAAACTTGTTTATGAATGTCAAGATTTCTCTCCACACCGTCAAGCCTGGCAACCTAAAATTGTCCTCAGACTCCCAATTACCAGGAGCAACCCCATACTTACTCTTAATCACTTTTACCCAAGGTGTGACTCCTCCTCCTCAAACCTCCACCACCATTTATCCAAGAGCGCTTGGTTTACTTCCTTGATTCTTCTATTTGCTCTATCAAATAGAAGAAGTTAATGTTGGTCTATGTTGCACATAATAGGGGTAGAATAATCTATATCCTTTTGTGACACATGTATACCTGAAAGGTTGTTTATTTAATATCCATTGATGATACGACATTAGAAACTAGCAGAAGCCCCCCCCAACCCACACACACACACACACACACACACAAATCTTGAATTCTCCCTCCTTCCTATTCTTATGTTCCTCTCTCTCCCTCTCCCTCTCTCTCTCTCTCTCTCTCTCTCTCTCTCTCTCTCCCTTTTTCTCCTACTTTTTTTAATTTGACATGATATTAGAGCTTGGAGAAGGTTCACAACATTGTGTGGCTGACTTGTGATGGGGAGATACATATCCAAGAATCCAGATCTAGGAGGAATGACTTATGACATCTAGTTCGAACGGGCCATCAAGATATCTCTCCTGTATGGTAGGAAACTTCAGATCTGTATAGATTGCATTCCTTAATATTCTTTGGTGATTCCTTTGATATGAATCTCATTTTTACAGGAGTTTTTTTTTTACTTATATGTTGGGAAGAATCATCTACTCCCTGTTTTGTTTAAGATCATGGGTGTGACCTAGATCTGATTTCTTTCAATTTGGATCCTTTATAGAATATTGACAAGGTCTTTTGGAAATGCCTTGTGACTGGAATTGATTTTTTTTTTAATGAAGGTTTGAGTCCATTGTGAGATTAATTTAAGCCCTTCATGAGATTTTTGCTGTGGATTTTTTCACCCTTAAGGAGCTGAAATTTTTTCGGAAGTAGGGTATTTTGTTTATCACATTCTTTTTGGAATTTGTATTACAATGACTATTCAGCAATACACATTATTTCATCCCTATTTCCTTCTCACCATTATCTATCATGGCTGCTTCTTGTGTTACATCTGACTCCATCTCCATTTAAGTTTGATGGAACCAGCTACTTCCTTTAGGAATTTTATTTTTGTGTTTTTTTTATGGAAAGGGATGATGAGAGTGTTAGATTGATATACTAAACCACAATCCTCTCAAAAGAAAATGGTACAATGAAAGATGACTACAGCTAGGTTTATGCATGGGTTCTAAGTTTAGTAAAGCCCTCTATGGCACTGAATCTTTAACCATACCCAATGTGAGACTATTTACTACAATATATTAGCAGACTATTCAAGCTACATTTTCAGGCAGAGTATGACATCTCCCAATATGCGTAAGTAACGAGGATATTCAATCTTTTTTTTGAATGGTAAAAGCTTTATTATGAAAGAAGGGAGCGGCGAACCCTGCGACATAGATAGTCAGTACAAAAGGAAAGGTAATATCAAGAAACAGAGAAGACAGGAAAGCACCCAGGCTCACGGGGAAGAAAATAAAAAATCTCCAACCGGGGTCTACCAACACCAGGCTAGCCAATCCGCATCCCTGTTAACGGATCTTCTTACGTGCTAGTATGTAACCGGGAACCCCCATTGCGGTCCTGAATCTCATGCACTAAATGCGCATTCCTGAGGAAAGCAACTGAGCAGATCTTTAGTGTGATTCCTCGGGTTTCATTGGTTTAAAGTCATGGACTTGTTAGTCTAACATTAACCTATCTATCATTTTATTCTTTTAATGTCACGTATTTATTTAGATCTAGTATTTACACTTTAGTTTTGTATTTCTACTCAGATCCATGATCTTTGTCTTCGTTATCCTTGTAGTCATTTTCTATTTCATCGATACTTCATCCTTTCCCGACATTAAGTTCACCTAGGGTTTTAGATATTCATTTCCAAGCCCACGATCAATTTGGGTTTGGGCACATTACTTTCTTCATCCATTACATTCGAATCAAACTGATAACTTAATTTCAACCTGTTTGCTCATTAACCATCTTCCATAGGTTGTTTTGAACCCTGTTCCTGAATATTCCATTGCATCCAATAGTTTTTGAAAGAATGTTGGCCCAAGGTAAGGCAACCCAAAAAAGGAGAAGAAGGTGTTTTTCTTTTAGAAATGATTTACTTAAAACTTAAGAACAAATTTAAAACTTAGAACTTGGAAGATAAAATTAAATGCACACAGATAAATGTATAGAGATTGAGTGAGAAGTGCATCAATTTTATAGTGGTTCGGCTAAATCCTGGCCTACATCTACTCTCACGAGATGTCCCCTCTAGTGGCTTCATTATCCCGGTCTTCTTACGGGTGAAGACCAAACCGGTTACAATCCAAGCTTTATCCCCAAGCTCTTCACCAAGTTCCTAAGCTTTATCCTCAAGCTTCGTCTTCTAGAGGTTGATGCGGTGCCTCTCCACCAATTACAATAATACAAAAACAATCCTCTCACAAGTATGGTATACAATTGAAGCTCAAACAATCTCTCGAAATGATATACAAGTGAAATCCCAGACTATTCCCTCAAATGATGACACAAGGGTTTATCACTAAATATGTAGGTCTAAGATAAGCCCATTAGTGTTGGATGAGTGTTTGGGAACCAAAGAACCCTTTTTATAGAGGTTTGGAATGAAAAGTAACTGTTTTGGAACCTCTACCGGTCAACTCGGGCGACCCTTCAGTAAACCTACCAAGTAGGCATTGGTAACTAGCCGTTTGGCAGTCCCTTGGCTCGGTCGACTGGACACACCTTGGCAGAGCAACGGTTCTGGAATTTTCTTTTTTGCACAGTTAACTTGGAAAAATCAGATCTCCCTTGTTTCTTATTGGATTTTGATGTTCTAGTGGTGCCCAAAGCAAGCACGGTTACACTGTTGCAATGTTCAATGTCTTTCGATAGCATGAAGGGCTTCCTTCCGCTAGGCAAGAGGACCAAGGGCTTCCTTTCGCTAGGCAAGAGGACCACCCGCTACTTGGACTATATGCTAGGAGACTCTTTCACTATTGTGCATTCTGGAAACCTTAGAGTCTACTTTTTGGTAAAAAATAATTTAAAATTTTTTTGAAGCTTCTCTAGCGCCATTAGTGGTATACTGTATTAATACAATTTACATAATGTTTTTTAGGGCAGTGATAAATTGACCCCCATATATCTTAAATCATGTAAAATGTAGTGTATGTAATATGTATTATATATAAATATTTATATGAACTACAGATAAATGTGGTATATACTTAATTATCAGACATGCATGACAACACATCTCAGTGGGTATTCGATGTTATTAAACCATTACGGATGCCTGGCTTGCTTATGTGGTGGTTTCGAATTGTGTATTTGTGCTTATTCTAGCATTTTCTGAAGTTTTATCTTAAAATTCTATAATTTGCATATGTTTTCATACTGCTGAGAGAAGAGAATGAGTTAAAGGTCTCTCCCCCTCATGCAAGTATTTATATTAAGAGAGAAAACATACAATGACCGCTATGCCCTTATGGCAATACACACATACAAAACATACTTCTAACACTCCCCCTCAAGCTGGAATGTAGATTTTATGCATTCCTAACTTGTTACAAATGTCATTGAACTTGGCTTTGCTCAAGGGTTTGGTGATGGTATCAACTAGCTGATCTGATTGAGATCCTGTGACGAATGATATGACAGTCTACCTCGATGTGCTTGGTACACTCATGAAACACCGAATTGTTTGCAATGTGGATAACAACTTTGTTGTCACAATACAACTGGCCTGAGAAGGTGAAGGGAGTCCAATCTCTGAAAGGAGAGAGCGCAACTCACTACTGTTATGTGACATAGCTCTGTATTTTGCTTCAACACTAGACTTGGAACCAACATTTTGTTTCTTACCGTGCCAGGACACTAAGTTACCCCCAACAAAAGTGCAATAGCCAGTAGTAGATCTCCAGTCAGCTGGTGACCTAGCCCAGTTAGCATCACAAAAGGCTTCCAACTTCTTATGGCTATGTTTCTTGTAAAGTAGCCTTTCTCCTGGAGCACTTTTCAAGTATCGAAGAATTTGAATCACTACTGCCCAGTATCGAAGAATATGAGCTTCCCCAACAAGTCTTCTATATCTACCAAGGTCCTCTAATAAATCTTTTGTATTTGAATCCATGGGCGTAGAAGCTGGTTTTATTCACATGGACCTAGTCTCATCTAGGAGATCCAACACATATTTCCTCTGAGAGAGAGAGAGAGAGAGAGAGAGAGAGAGAGAGAGAGAGAGAGAGAGGTACCCGAGTAGGACACTTCAATCCCTAAAAGGTATCGGAGCTGACAAGATCCTTTGTAGAAAATTCTTTTTGGAGAAAAATTTTCAATCTTTGTATGCCGCATGAGTCACTCTCTGTAATGATAATGTCATTCACATAGACTATGAGAAGAACATGACCAGCATCTGACTTATGGCTAAACACGGAGTGATAAAAAAAAAATCAATCGCACATTGCTTCATAGGGCATCACTAAATTTCCCAAACCAAGCTCGTGGGGATTGTTTTAGGCCACACAATGACTTGCGAAGGCGGCAAACTGACGTGGTCAACTCCCCCTGAGCAACATACCTAGGAGGTTGCTCCATATACACCTCCTCAACCAAATCACCATGGAGGAAAGCATTTTTGACGTCAAGATGGTATAACGGTCACCCACAGTTAACTGCCAAAGAGATAAGGACACGCATAGATGGAATTTTGGCAAAAGGAGAAAATGTCTCGGTATAATCAATCCCAATGTTTGAGTGTAGCCTTTTGCAACCAACCTCGCTTTAAGGCGCTCAACCGTCCCATCATGAAGGTATTTGATGGTATAAATCCACCTGCAACTAATAGGATGGGCATCCGACAGAGGAGTCACTATATCCCAAATGTGATTTTCCTGAAGGGCGGTCATCTCATCATCCATAGCAGCACACCACCCAGGGTGATCAAGAGACTTGTGCAAAGACTTAAGCAAGGAAATAGAAGACAATGATGACACAAAGCTGCGAAATGTAGGTGCAAGATGGTTATAAGAGACATAAGAGGAGATCGGATGAGCCTTAGTACGCGAGTGTGTATGAGATGCAATAAAGGAGTCTAAATGGCTATCACATGAAGGAGGCAATACCTGAGAAGTAGACGTCGGGACCTCATGCTGGGACGATATGGGCTCAGAAGGAGCAGGAGGTCGAGATCATCGCTGATATACCTGCACAGGAGAAAAGGCCTAAAGAGGAGCATGAAGGGACACTGAGTGGTCCTACAATGTGGGGGAGGGGGGGGGGGGGGGGGCATAGGAGGGATCTGGTCAGTGAGGACAGGAAGAGGAAATGGAACCGGCGAGAGCAGGACTAGTAAAATAAGAGACAAATTAAAAAAAGGTGACATCGGCGGAGACAGAGATCTGACGGTCTAGGATTGTAACCCTTGTAGCCCTTCTACCCCACAAAAGCACACCTCTTTGCACATGGTTCTAATTTGTCTACACTCGGACCCAGGTTATGGACAAAGTAAACACACCCAAACACCCTAATGGTAATTGAAAAGGGGTCTCCCAGAGGATGTAGAACCGAGAAGGGAGATTGGTTTTCTAGTATGGAAGAAGGAAGACGGTTAGCGAGGTAGCAGGAGGTGAGAATGGAATCGCTCCAATACACTTTAGGAACATGCATCTGGAAGAGTAATGTGCGAGCCATGTCAAGAAGATATCTCAACTTCCTCTCGGCTACACTATTTTGTTTAGAGGTGTATGCACAAGAGGATTGATGAATGATGCCATGAGTGGCTAAGAATTACTGAAACCCATTCATCGTGCAAATATACTCTCTTGCATTATCAGTTCGCTAACACTTAAGAGGGAAATCATATTGATTTGTAATTTTAGCATAAAAGGTGTGAAAGGCAGTAAAGACTTCCTATCGATTTTTAAGTAAATACACCCATGTCATTTGAGAAAAATCATCCACAAAGATAATGCAATATATATATATATATATATATAAGAAAACGGTTCCTACACATATGGGTAGAGAGTTCTCTACACACTAGCTTAAAATACAGTGGGGGCCCACATTGTTTGGGTGATCCAAGCCATCCATTTTAAAGGCCCTCACATAGATAGGGTGTCTACAAAAAATCAGATCCATAGGATCATCCCAACCCTACGATTTGTGGAGGTAAAATGGATGTCTTTAAACTTTCACAAATTAGTCCATTTTTTGCCTCCACAGTTCGAATGGTTAGGATGATCCTATGGATCTGATTTTTTATGGACACCCTATCTATGTGAGGGCCTTAAAAATGAATGGTTTGGATAACCCAAATAATGTGGCCCCCACTGTATTTTAAGCTAGTGTGTAGATAACTTATCCACACAGAACCGTTTTCTCTCTCTCTCTCTCTCTATATATATATATATATATATATATATCCAAAAAATGACTTGGTCCTCGAGGGACCCCATTCATCAGAATGGACCAACTCAAAAGGTCTCAAAGCTCTACTAACAAGCCTAGAAGGGAACGACACATGATGGTGTTTCCCGAGTTCACAGGACTCGCACTGAAATGACTGTAGGGTAGAGGAGACAATGGAGGTCTGCTGGAGTCTCTGGAGAGAAGGATGACCAAGACGACAATGCCACTGATAGGCATCTACAGAGCTACTCAAAATCGCGGGAGATGGATGACACTGAAGATGATAGAGGCTGTCCAGCTCATAACCCGATCCAATTGTTTCCCCAGTCGAGAGGTCCTGAAACAGACAATAAGAAGGGAAAAATGAGACCGAGCAATGTAGGGCTTTAGTAAGCTGACTAACAGATAACAAGTTAAATGGAGATGTAGGAACATATAAAACCGAAGATAAGGTAAGACCCTCATGGGGTGAAAGTACCAATTCCAGAGATGGGGGGTTTAGTCCCATCGGTAAGAGTAAAAGAGTGAGACTGAGAAGGGAATGACTGAAAAGAGGTAAGGGATGAAGAGTTACCAGTTACATAGTTGGATGCTCCAGAATCAATGATCGTGGAGCTGGAGCTAGTGAGGAGGGAAACAGGCGAACTACCTAACTGGGCTACACCGGCAGTGGGTGGGCGGCTGCTACGGCGAAGGCGCTGGAGCTCCTCATACTCTGCTTTGGTGAAGTGAAAAGGATTATCTGGAAGGCCATTAGCAGAGGCGGATGATGTGCCCTATGGGGGTCAGTAGCAGAGAGATGTGCGGCCTTGGATGGACAGAGCTTGAAGTGAAGAATGAAGCAACCTCCCTCTGACAATGAGTGCAAAATGGGCGTCAACAGCCACCAGTAGCATGACCACTGCCAAAAATACAGCCACTGCCTCGACGGCCGCAGCCACGACCAAAGGAACTAGAGCCACGATCGGAGGTATCCCCATCATCATATGTAGCAAGAGCCGAGTCGTCAGCAGGAAGAGTAGTAGACAAACTGGCAGGAGGGCACCGCAGGGCACGAGAGTAAATCTTTGTGAGAGGGGGGAGGGAGCCTGAGCCGATCAGCTGCTGCCGAAAAGGTAAAAACTCCAGGCCCAAGGACTCAAGATAATGGACCGCTCGAAGCTGGTCCCTCGACGAGCTAGCACGGTCAGATCAGAAGTGAGAGGCATTAAGGCGTCCAACTGCTGGCAGAGGGAGACAAACTGGCTGTAGTGGGTGGAGAGAGATAAATCGCCACGCTCAAACCTAATCCACTCTAAATACGTGGCCCAAATACGAGTGAAGTTATCAACCCCAGAGAAAAGAAGAGCAGTGTGGTCCCAAATATCCTTTGCCGTCGCCAAGTCCATCATCGGTCGAGCTATACGAGGAGCCATGCTCTGCCATAGTAAGGTGCTAACCATCGCACCATCCTAGTGCCACTGGTCATAGGTCGGGTTAGTGGAGAGGGAAGGACCCCGCTCAATCAAGGAAATCCTATCTCGAGCAAGGAGATAGGTCTCAAAAGCTTGACGCCAGCTAAGATAATTGGAGCCGTCGAGGCGCTCTAAAGTCATCTGAGGAAATGATTGCTCGACAGAGGGAGATTAGACAGTCAAAATATAGCTTGAAGAAGGAGCCGATGGGAAAGCAGTAACACTGTCAGCAGGTGAGGGGTTGACAGGAGGATCCGAAGTAACCGGAGGATCCATAAGAAGGCGAGAAGCTCACAACCAGACCGGTAAACAAAGGAGAAATAGACTGGGAGAATCACAGAATGGATGCCGAAATGACGCCGCTGCTCCAATGAAGATGAAGACTACCAAGAGTCATCACACGAGAACAAAGAAGGTGCCCAAATAGGGGAAAGGTTGCTAGAGCATCATGGAGAATGAATCGGAGCAACAGAAATGAGAGGAGAAAGGGCAAAAGAGATTTAGGCCATGACTGAAGTGAGGAAAAGAAAAGGAGGTCTAAGGAGAGGGTTTTACGAGCTTTAAATGGAAGAGGTTATGAAGGATAAAAGGGGGGATGAAGGTGGGAGGGGGTGGGTAGGAGGGAGGCGGGAGGCCGAGAGACAGAGAGGGGCAGGAGGGAGGGTGATTGAGAGGGAGGCGCGGGAGGTGGGAAGGGAGGAGGGACGCCGAGAGAGAGGCTAGGACATGGGTTGGAGGAGAGGAGTGGAGAGAGGAGAAGATGGGTCTCCAATGGAGGTCCCTAGGGCTCTGATACTAAGTTGAGAGACAAAGAAATGAGATAAGAGAATGAGTTAGAGGTCTCTTCCCCTCACTCAAGTATTTATATTGAGAGAGAAAACATACAATAATCACTATGCCCTTATGGCAATACACACATACAAAACATATTTCTAACACATACATTTACGTGATTTTACAGGATTTCTACGAAATTTCTAACCGAAACCTAAAAGTTTCCGTTTCCACGGTGACCGGAACCGAAACAAAATTTAAAATCTTGGTTTGGAAAAACGTGACTCTTGAGAAGTAGTCAAGATCCCTTATGGTTTTACCAAAAATGAACTTTAATGAAGCATGTGGCAATCATATTTGGATGATAAACATAACTTTCAGCTTGAGGGGCATTGTTAAATCCTTAATTTATTTCTTGAATTCTCATGTCTGTTTGAGTTGTTTCAACTTAACATCAAGGTTGTCTTGCCAACCTTGCAATATTTTGTTTCTGGTGTGCTACAAAGCGCGTCCCCTGATTTTCATAAGAACACTCCCTTTTTCTATTTTTGTACTATTGGTTGTGATCCCTCTTCCCATTTTTTCTTCTGACATGATGTTTTCAAGGTAAAGAAAGTGAGAGAGGGTGTCCTTTCAAAGAACGGGGTTTGTCTATATCAGCTCCCTTTTTGATTCGCAATTGTATATTGCGATACTTTTGTCCAAATTTATTGTTTTAAAAAAAAGATACCTCAACTTAGAGGAAGAATAGCTACACATATCACCATTCAAAAAAAGAAAAAAAACAGAAAGAAAGAATAGCTACACATATCCAAATTGCTTCCTGTCTTACTTACACTGGTTCGTTATGGAAGTAACTTGTGCAACTGGGTTCTTACTCAACAAATTTTGAGAATTATTTCTTTTTCTTGATGTTCAATTATTTCCAAGATTCTGATTAGGTACGTGATTTAGAATATATTTTCTTTGAGACTGAAATGATGGTTAACATTTTCTTTAGGTAATATGATAATTCCGCATAATGACTTAATTACTTTATCGAATTAGATAGTCTTTCAGTGCCTGCAATTTTAGATATGAATTCTTATGATTTTTCCATTGCTCAATTAGTGTTGTTGTATGCAATTGATTGTTCAAGACTCTGGATTGGTTAATGTTACTGCATGCAGAAACTGGATCGTAGGCTTCATTTCTTTTGTTCAATGGAACTGCCTTAGCCTCTTTATTAGCTGTGATAGAAAACCAAAGCTATTTCTTAGCTGTAATTTGGAAACACCTTGTTGCATTTTCTCTCTTTAGGACAGCATTATCCAGTGGGGATCTTATTTTTGCTGGAAATCTTTACCACAAGCTTCTCATTTTTAAGAAATGCCATTGGACTCGCTTTTGTTCCTGTGAAACAACCAATTACTCCAAAAGCTTGAGCCATTAGAGTTTACTTTGTTTAATCTTTATACTTCACGTGTCCCCCTCTTTTTAGGGTTGGCCTACGCGTGGCACATGTGGCCCCTCTTTTGGGTTGATCATTAGGATTTTTATTATCAAGGAGTCTTGAACCCTGAACTGTTGCCCTGATACCATGTGAAACAACCAATTACTCCAAAAGCTTAAGCCATTAGAGTTGGCTTTATTTAATCTTCTATACTTTAACAGTTCCTCATGCATCCTAATAATTTTGTTAACTCCTCTGTGGTTCCCACAGGCTTTAGGGGAGCATGGTTCCTTATCATCAGTCCATGGTACAACTCCTGTAATCCCTACAGCACTGCTGGTTGATACAAATTTGGAAACTTCAGTGCCTGACACTTACCGAGCACCTCCTGCTCCTTTGCCCTATGATGTGGATTTGGGATGCCAACAAAATCTTCCTGGCAGTTTAGCGACAGATGGAAACAAAGTTGATACAGCTCCGGCAGAAGATTCCAAGTCTACTGGAGAGACAGGCAATGGTTTAGTTGCATGCGAAAATCTTAAGGACTCGGACTGCAAGAGCCAGACAGATTCTGTTCCTGGCACCCCGAAGTTGTCTGATGTTGAACCTGAAAAGTTGAAGGAACCAGTTGTTTCAGCAAAAATTGAGGAGGATGTTTGCCCCACATGTCTTGAAGGTACTTTTGTTTCCCATGTTTATGGAACTGCAAGGGCTTTGATTTCAATGTGATTTTGACCATTTTTGTTAAAGTTTGTGTTAGCTAAATGCAGAAAGTCAAGTACTTTTCCTTCTTTGGTTGCTTTATTTGTTTTTTTTTTAGATTTTTTTTTGGTTGCTTAATTTTTTTGTTGGTGTGTTTTATGTATTTTTGTCATGATCACTGGTGACTACAAGGTTCTGACATGGAAGCGTTAGTCTGATAAGGAAAATGTTACTGTTTCTGCTGCTTTCATTGTTTTATGGCTTTAATTACGGGTCACCTGTTTTCCGGTTGTCTGTAACTACTTAGGTTCTAATTTTCTGTTTTCTTTCACATAGTTATCCTCTATGATTTGTGGACACGGGCAAGGAGTGTTGGACACGGCAAACCCCCAAAATTTAGAAACGGGGACACGGCTATAATATAAAGTATATGCAATCATGATTTGTGGATACAGATCATCTCTCGAGTTTCGATACGAATACGAGTTGTCTTCCATGGCAACATTTAAAAATCTAGAAATGATGACTCATGCATACAAATAAAATTACTTCTTACTATCTCAATTTGTAACAATATAAATATGGTATTCATTTAACAAATTAATAAATCTTAGAATTAATCAACTATAATCTAAAACAAACACGAGATAATCAAATAACAACGCAGTCATCAATTTAATCTACTTCTCTTCCGTCTCCAATATACATTGAGAAAGGGGGATCAATATGATACAATGAATATAGTATTGGAATAAGTATTTGTTTAGGGTTATAGGTATAGGGGAGGGATACAACAACAAATATTAGTTAAAGAAGAGTTAAAAGAAGAGTTTATAATAAAAGAAGAGAATAATAAAAGAGGTAAACACAATATTCAATAATAAAACAGAATATCACAATTTACATGGTACAAAAATGTGTCCATACACCCACATTAAGTCTAACAATGCTAGCAGTACATTTGAAAGTATCCAAAGGAGTGTCGATACCCGTGCCATGTCGGACACGGCAAGACACATGTGTCATCAATAAATTCAAAGTGTAGGCTAAATCATAGGTTATCCTTCATTTTATATGCTTTGTTAGTTGCAGTGTGTTCCATACCGAACAATGCAGAAGTTGATATTTTTGGTTGGTTGATCACTGCTGATTTATTTTGAGGTAGTATATCTAATTAACACTATGCATCATGTTAAGGTACTTTTAAAAAATTGAAGTACTGAATTACACTGTTTGCCCACTTACTATTTTTATTTTGCTCATGTTGTTAATAGTATTTGTATATATCAATAAATTCAAAGTGTCGGCTAAATCATAGTATTGGACTAGAAGAACCGGTGATAAATGTTGTGTTTTTCCTGCAGAATATGATCTGGAGAACCCAAGAATTATCACAAAATGTAACCATAATTTTCACCTTGCATGCATTCTTGAGTGGATGGAAAGAAGTGACACCTGCCCCATATGTGATCAGGTATGCTTCACAAATCATTTTATAGTTATTAGGTGACAACTTGGTACTATCATTAAGGAGTCTCGTCTGTTAGGTCCTTGCATAAATGTTTCCTCTTATTGTTAGTTTTCTTTTAGTTCATAATATAGGGGGTATATAAATCATTTTCTTCTCATTGAACTTGTTGATGACATTCTTGTAATTTGGGTTTTCTCCTTTTTATATAATACATTGTGAGCATGGTTTTAAAATTCCACCGAAAATGACATGAAACAACCGAAAATGTATCTGTTTCCATCTCTACTGAAACAGATGCCAAAATCGAAATGCATACCAAAACCAAAATCATAAATGTATTAGTGGTATACTATATTAGTATGTGTTACATAATTATTGTTAGAACTTAGAAGTGTGTGTTATGCCTAAGGGCAGTTTGGTCTTTTGTATGTTTCTCTCTTTATATAAATACTAAGTGAGGGGGAGTCCTCTCCGAATCACTATTCTCATTTCATTCGTTTCTCTTTCTTCTCTCTCAACATGGTATCAGAGCCCTAGGGTTGTGGTGCCCTAGGGACCACCATTGAGGAAAACCATCCCTCTCTTCTTCTTCTACCTCCAACCCAAAACCTATCTCCAACCCACCCTCACGCCACTGCTGTCCATGCCCCTCTAGCACCTCCTTCTCCACTCACCCTACTTCCCCTGCTGTCCACACCCCTCTTGCACCACCTTCTCCACTCGCCCCACCTCCCCCACGACACTCGCACCACCGAAACTCCCCTCTCGCACCCCCTTCTCCACTCGCCCCACCCTCCCTGTTGTCCACACGCCATCTCCACCCCCAGCCCTTGCTACTCCCTCTCTTCACCCTTAAACCGACTTAAACCCTAACCCTTAAATCCTTAAACCCTTGCACTAAAATCTAACCCTAATTTCTCACCCTTATCTCCTAACCCCAACTACTCTTCTCTCTTTGGCTTTAACTCCTCCCACTTTTATCTAAAGAAAAAGGCTTTACCCTCGCCTCATTGTCTAAATCCATCTTAAGG
Organism: Tasmannia lanceolata; assembly: GCF_043159265.1. Lineage (NCBI taxonomy): Eukaryota > Viridiplantae > Streptophyta > Magnoliopsida > Canellales > Winteraceae > Tasmannia > Tasmannia lanceolata. The sequence continues at coordinate 24,145,977 of NW_027518684.1, read as the reverse complement.
ACTTTTCTCCTTATTTCCGCGGCTCCGATTTTTTTTATGCTCTAGCCCCTTGCTATCCTCCTTGGCTAGTGTTCTTATGGCCCTTTACATTCTAGTTCTTCATCGGGGCCGCGGTATCCTGGCTCGATCTGCTATGTTATTTCTCCCTTCGTCTTTTGCCATGAAATTAGTCTCTTCTTTGCCGGTGTAGTTGAGAGTCTCTTTATTTCTCTTTTCATGGATCCTCCTGTCAGCCCATCTCCTGCTGGTAGCTTCACTGCTCCACCTCCGGCTCCCTCCTCTAGTCACTCTCCTTCCACCCACTCTCCTTTAGTTGAGCAGTCTTTTTCCTAGACAACTTCGAAGAAACTCGACGGATCCAATTATCTCAGCTGGCGCAGGGCCTGGCCAGGCTTGCCCTCAGCGCCCGGCCCGAAAGAAAGTCTAAAACGAGTTGCTAGCCTCGCAAGCTTAGCGCTTAGCCAGAAGAAGGAGATTCTCAAACCTGTATGCACTCCCTAAACTTCTGGCAGACAAACGATAGATCTTATTCATACGGTTCTAGCCAATGCGGATTCTCCTTGCCAGTGGAGTTCCAATAACCGTTAGTCGATAAAAAAGCAAGCGCCTTGCTAGCCTAGACAGAAAGAAAGCGATTCTCTGCTCCCTCTGAGTTCACTAGGCCAACAGCTTGGTCAAGCCACTAGGCTTTACCTCGCTACCTATGGACAAGGAGCAACATACACTGGGTCAGTCACCCGCTACGGCTTATCGTTGGCTACCCTCCGTTTTTGGATTGCGGGCTACCCATCGTATGCTTGCTCTCCTTCCCTCCTAGCAAAGCTGAACAGAGTGACTTTCAGTTGCATGAGGTTTAAGAAACTACATTGCGATTAAACTAACAGACAAAAGCTAAGCGTGGCGCATAGGCTCTCAATTGGCGAGGCCTCACAACCAATGTTGAAAGACTTACCTCCTCGCTAGAGGTAGGGTGTCTCTTATTGAGCGTGATCCCCCTTCCTCCACAGATCCGACCTATAAGAGGTGGCGATAGGATGATGTCTTTATCCGCATGCTCGTGTGGCAGAGCATGGCCCCCCATGTAGCTCGTCCGATGATGAACCTGACAACGGCCAAGGCCATCCGGGATCACACTGCACTTCTCTATTCTGGGGTTGATAACCTCGCCCGTATTTGCGCGACATATTCCGAGTGGATACGCCTCGAGCGCAGTGATACCCCTCTCTCCACCCATTACAGCCGTTTCGTCTCTCTATGCTAGCAGTTGGACGCCTTCATGCCTCCCATCTCTGATCTGACCGTACTTTCTGCCTTTTCGGCAGTAGCTCATTGGCTCTGGGTCTCTTCCATCTTTCACCGTGATTTATTCACGAGCCCATCAGCACCTCCTGGGCCTTTTCCTGTCGAGGGCTCAACCCTTGCCGCATATGATGGTGGTGATCGTTTTGGCCGTGGCCGTGGTCGCCGAGGTCGCAGAGGTGGTCGAGATTTTGGTAGTGGCCTGGGTATTGGCGGCCATGGTCGCCCATTTTGCAATAATTATCGGCGGGAGGGCCATCATGTTGATACTTGCTTTGCCTTACACCCCGACCTCCGTCTATCCCACTCTGCGCACACATCTCTGCTGCTATTGTTCCTCCTGCTAATGCCTCATCATCCTCTTCCATCGCCTCCGCGACACTTGATAATACCTTTCAGCTATCCAGTGCAGATTACGAGGAGTTTCAGCGCCTTCGTTTGAGCAATCGGCCACCCACAGTGGGCTTTGTGCAGCCATGTAGTTCGCGTGCCTTTCTCCTCACTCGCTCCAGCCCCTGGATTATTGATTCCGGGACCTCCTACCATTTGATTGGTAACTCTTCCTCCCTTTCTTAATTTAGGCCGTTTCATTCTATGTCTCAGCCATTTACTCTTGCTGATGAGACCATGGCTCCCATCTCTGGTGTTAGTACTCTTTCCACTCATTCTGGCATTAGTTTATCTTCTGTGCTTTGTGTTCTGAAGTCTCCTTTTAATTTGTTTTCTGTTAGTTGGCTTACCAAGAATCTTAAATTCCTAGTCTCATTTTCTCCTTATTATTATCTTTTTCAGGATCTCTCGACTGGGAAGACGATTGGCTCCCTTTATCATCTTCAATGCAGACCGCCACCTACCATTTTGCATAGTTTAGTCGATGCCTACCAGTGGAATTGTTGTCTTGGTCATTCGTCTCTTCAGCGGCTCCAGTAGACCTCTATTTTGTATTCCCCACTTTAGCCCTTTCAGTGCAAGCATGGTTTTAAATTTCGGCTGAAACTGACGTTCGGTTTCGGCACAAACTGAAATGAAATTCACATGAAGTCATTTCATTACAAGATTTCGCTGAAATTTCACCAAAATGTTATAATTCCCACCGAAATTTATGAAATTTCCACCAAAATAGCTAAAATTTCAACTGAAATCGTCGAAATTGACACTGAAATTTTAGACATTTCGGTCGAAATTAAAAAAATAAATGAAATCATAATCATATTTTTACCTGATTTCGGCCTGAAACCGAAGCATTTCGGTTTCGGTGGTGGCCGAAACCGACACCGAAACCGCAATTTAAAATCTTGAGTGCAAGTCATGTGAACTTGGGAAACACCATTATGTGTCCTTCCCCCCTCGGGTTGTTAGTCGGGTCTCGAACCCTTTTGAGTTGGTTTACTCTGATGTATGGGGTTCCTCAAGGGCAAGTGACATTCTTGATATAAATATTTTGTTGTTTATGTGGATGATTTCTCTCTTCTTACATGCCCGTTTTTAATTAAGGATCACTCTGAAGTCTTTAATGCTTTTTACACCGTTTATGCTGAAATTACAACTCAATATGGTTTCCCACTTAAATGTTTACGCACTGATAATGCTAGGGAGTATTTTCTACCTCACATGGATTTTAGGAGTTTTTAGCTACCCATGGCATTAACCATCAATCCTCTTGTACTTACACCTCCCAACAAAATGGTGTAGCTGAGAGGAAATTGAGATATCTTCTCGATATGGCCCGTACCCTTCTCTTTCAGATACATGTCCCTAAAGTGTATTGGAGCGATACCGTCCTTACCTCCTGTTTCTTGGCTAACCGCCCTCCCTCTTCCGTGTTAGGTAATCAATCACCCTTCTCTTTGTTACATCCTCAGGGAGACCCCTTTCCCATTACCCATAGGTCTTTGGTTTTGTTTGGTTTGTTCACAACCTTGCTCCGGGTCTAGATAAATTAGACCCCCGAGCAGAGCGCTGTGTCTTTCCGGGTTACTCACGTACCCAGAAAGGTTATAAGTATTACAATCCTCGATTTCGTCGGCTCTTTGTCTCTGTCGATGTTACCTTCTTTGAGTCCCTTTCCTTCTTTGGTACTCCCCATGAGCCTCGGCCTGTTTCACCATCACAGGTGCCTCTTCCCCTTCCGTTTCTTCCTGATCCGATTCCATCCCTTTCCATGCCCTTGCAGGTGACGCTGGTTCCTCTACGCCTCTGCAGGTATATCAGCGGCGACCCAGGCCTCGTCTTCCCCTCCTGAGATCCTGGTCTCCTACTCTTTCTGATATTCATGTAGACTCTCCTATTGCCGCCCATACTCACTGTCGCACTACTGCTCATCCTATCTCCGCTTATATTTTTTATAATCATCTCACCCCCTCGTTTCGTACTTTGTGTCCTCTTTGTCTTCTATTTCTTTGCCTAGGTCTGTTGATGAAGCTCTTGCTCACCTCGGTTGGCGTGCTGCTATGGACATCGAGATGGTTGCTGTTCAGGCTAATCATACTTGGGATGTAGTTGCTCCTCCTGTCGATGGGTCTATGTCATCAAATATTTTCCAGATGGGACAGTTGAGCTCCTTAAGGCGCGCCTGGTTGCCACAGGGCATACTCAGACCTACGGCGTTGACTACACAGAGACCTTTTCTCCCGTTGCCAAAATCCCCGCAGTCCTTGTACTTTCTCTCTAGCCATCAACAACGCCTGGCCATTATATCAGCTGGATGTCAAAAATGCATTCCTCCTTGGGGACTTGGCTGAGGAGGTGTATATGGAGCAACCTCCTGGGTATGTTGCTCAGGGGGAGATGTCCTCCTCAACTTGCCAGCTTCGCAAATCATTATTTGGTCTCAAACAATCTCCTCGAACTTGGTTTGGGAAGTTCAATGATGCTATCATGCAATACGACATGATGCAATGTGCTGTTGACCACTCTGTGTTTAGTCAGTAGTCCGATGCTGGCCATGTCCTTCTCATAGTCTATGTGGATGACATTATCATTACAGAGAGTGACATAGTTGGCATACAAAGGTTGGAGGTCTTTCTGCAAAAAGAATTCTCCACAAAAGATATTGGACGTCTTCGATATTTTTTGAGGATTGAAGTAGCTTACTCGGGTAATAGTTTCTCCTCTCATAGCGAAAACATGTATTAGATCTACTAGATGAGACATCGTCTTTGGGTATGAAACCCGTTGGCCACTCCCATGGACCCAAATACAAAGCTGCTTCCAGAAGAGGGTGACTTTGTTAGATAACCGTGGCAGGTATCAACGGCTAGTTGGGAAACTCATATACCTCTGTCACTCGCCCGTATATTTCATGTGCAGTGGGGGTTGTTAGTCAGTTCATGAGTGCTCCTCGTACCTCCCACTGGGCAACTGTCATTCAGATTCTTCGATATTTGAAAAGTGCTCTAGGGAAATGACTACTTTTCAAAAGACATGGGCATCAGAAATTAGAAGGCTTTTGTAATGCCTGGGCAGGGTCACCAGCGGATAGAAGATCTTTGGTTGGCTATTGTACCTTTGCTAGAGGTAACTTAGTGTCCCGGAGAAGCAAGAAACAAATTGTTGTATCCAAGTCAAACGCCGAAGCTGAATACCGAGCCATGTCACATGCTTGTAGTGATCTTATTTGGCTACGCTCTCTTCTTCCTAAGATTGCATGCCCATCATCATCGCCAGCTCAATTGTATTGCGACAATAAGGCTGCGATTCACATTGCCACCAATCCGGTGTTTCATGAGCTTACCAAGCACATAGAGGTGGACTCCCATTTTATAAGACATAGAGTCCAACAGGAAGAGATACAGACTACTTTCACTCGGTTAGCAGATCAGGTAGCTGATTTTTTACCAAGCCTTTGAGTAGAGCTAAACTAAGTGATATTTTTAACAAGCTAGGAATGCACAATATATACATTCAACTTGAGGGGGAGTGTTAGAAGTGTGTATTATGCCTAAGGGCAGTTTGGTCTTTTGTATGTTTCTCTCTTTATATAAATACTAAGTGAGGAGTCCTTTCCAACTCACTATTCTCATGTCATTCTTTTCTCTTCCGTCTCTCTCAACAATTATATTTATATGAATTGTACATGTAAAATGAGGACCATGTGGTATGTGCTGAATTATCAGACATGCGCAACAATAAATGTCAATAGGTGTTCGATACTGTTAAACCATTATGGATGACCGTCTTACTTATGTGATATTTTCTAAGTGTGTATTTGTGCTTATTCTAGCATTTTCCGAAGTTTCATTTTAAAATTCTATCATTTGCATTTGTTTCCATATGATTTTGTGATTTTACTGGATTTCCACTGGAAGTTCCATCCGAAACCGAAACGTTTTCGTTTCCATGATGATCAAAACCAAAATTTGAAAGTTTGACTGTGAGAGATTCATGAGATTAGACTTACATTATACCTCTCTCCAAGATTTGTCTCCCTTGTCCACCGCTGTTTCCCTCCTCTCTTCTTCTTCTTGCCACATCCATTCTCTTCTCCTTTTTTCTATTAACATGGTACCTTAGTATCTTTCCCAACATTATTCGTTTTATTCTACATATAATTCTTTTGAAACCCTAGATCTGTTATGCTGATCAAACAACATGATCTAGATTTTTCTCCCTTTTTCGTGCAAAACCCATGTTGTCTATGTGCTTGAATGTGTCCAGTTAATGACTTGATGTTATTCATCTTTCGTTTATTCAAATCAAAGAGGAATAGAGATAGGATCTTATCCTATTGGCGGATGCTGTGTTTGAAGAACTATGGGAGACTTTCATTGATGACGTATGAAGAATCCAATGGTTGGCCACATCGAATGCCAAGTATTCTCCTTCTTATCTTCCCAATGTGCTAAATCTTGTTGTTATATTATTGTTTCCTGCCTATTTGTGTGTGTGGAGTTATATTTGTAGCAACCTCTCTTATTTAATTTTAGGAATTATGAGTAATATAAAACTTAGCATATCCAATCTCTTGGAGATGATCCATTTACAACTTGCCTTTGTGAAATTCAATGGACCCAACTATCTTTGTGGTGCTAGATCTATAGGGGTGGCTCTGGGTGCTGGAGGAAAATTGAAAATTGTGACAGAGTGGTTCTGGCGAGTCTAGAAGTGTGAGTATGAAGAGTGAATGTGAGAGACTTAATGACTTATCAATGCAGGAATGGTTATGGAATAGTCTGGAACCCAAGTTAATGTGAATGTAATGTTCATGGATTATGCTAAAGAAGTATGGGAGACTATACATAAAACATCTTCTTTAGATGAAATATTGGTTTGTCTCTCTATCACAACCTTTTTCTCGTCTTCTTTAGGATTTCGAGCTGGTTGAATAAAGGCATTCAAATTTATCCATTTGGATTTGTGGGCAAGTCATTATGATCACTAATGATATGGAAGCTGGGGGCATGATTTGGGGATTTACAGTGGGTAAAATGATCCTTTCTATCTCTCATTTTCAACTAGCAAATTATAGCTGATGACTTTGACCAACCAGGAAATTGTAAGTTCCTCTAAGATGGTTCAAGGCAATATTGGAGGTGAGGGTTAACTTGGGCAAGAATTTGATGGTAGGTATGAACATGGTAGAAAGTAAATTGAAAGAGTGTGCATGGATACTGGGACATACGATGATGGTTTTCCATTTTCTTATCTCGAACTTGCCATAATCAAGGGAGCCCATGCTACACCTCTTTTAGGATTTATTATAAAAAATGATCCTGGACAATGAAATTACCCATATTTGGGAAGAGAACAACTCTTATCAATACTTTATTATTAAATTCTTTAGTATATTTTATGTAGTTCCCCAAAACCCACGAGCTATGATGGATGTTTGGAAACGTTGCAAGGAGATCTCTTATGGGAAATAATAGAGGTCAGACAAAGTATTTAAATCTTATGGAAAAGAAGGAATTGAGTCAAGGAACTTAAAATTAAGGAGTAATGCTTTTAGAAAGTGGGTGGGTTTCGAGGTTTGACACTAATAAGGAGACCATTTGGAGTTATTGAGAAATATGGGTGGGAAATGGGGGATGGAAGTGTAGGGAGGTGTAGTCAGGTGTTTGATTTGTGAGTCAATGTCAAGTTTACACTAGGCATTTTGGTTCAGTATGGGAGATGTTGAGGAAATTAGGTTGGGAGGAGTAACCATGGTTTTAAATTTCGACCGGAATTTCGGATTTCGGTGGGGACCGAACCGAAAAGGTCCCGAAACCGAAATTCCCAAAATTTCGAACAATTTCGTCGAAATTTATAATAAAATAACAATTTTTTATTATGTTACGAATTTCGAACGAAATGGGAAATTTCGATCAAAATTTCGTCCTAAAAATATGGGATTTTGTCTGCCAATACCAAATTTCGCCTGAAATTTCGGTTTCGGATAACTCGAAATTTTAGCTGAAACCGAAATTTAGAATTATGGGAGTAACTAGCGCTCGGTCTGGATTGGTGGCATTTGGGATGTCATTATCCTCTTGCTGTTGGTTGCGGTACCGTTTGACGTGAAAGCACCACCCCTTCGCACGTCACCCTGTGGTGGCGTTAAAACAAAACTGTGTTGGGGTTCTTGCCGCACCAGGGCCTCCTAGTAAGGGTTGTTCACGCATTTCGGCAAGGGAAACCTTCAAGCCTTCATCACACTACATAAGCCCAGCATATTCACATAGTTGTACGCCATGCCCGTATAGGGTGTGTTGAGCTTAGAGTTAGGCTAACCCAAAACCTGTTACTATTGAGAGATGTGAGCATTTTCTCGAATAGGGATACACTAAGCCTCTGGCCAACATAATGCATGTCCATTGAGTCTAGAAAGGTGTCCCTGAGTTGCCCAAATTCTTGCTAGGGGTTTCATTACCCTAGCCCGATGCGCATCGGTCGCAGCTTTTTACCCGAAACTAGGGGTTCTTTCAAAAACCTTGTGTTTTGTCCATAAACATGATTGCAACCCATATAATCATTTTCCTTGGAAAAACAATCATGAATCCTGAAAGAGTGTCTGCCTTATGGTTAGCACTACCTAACCTAAAGACCGATATTCTGGTCCAATCTTTTCTCACAAAATAATCTTCGAAGGTCATGAGTTCTTCTTAAAACCTTGACCTCTCATTTATTCCCGATTTTGAACAGCATTTACAAAACTTTGCTTTCTTCAACTGTTACTATTCAATGTTGTTTGCATGAGATGATCGACCGTAAAGAGCTATATTTTTTTTTTTTTTTTTTTGAGAGAGAGAGAGAGAGAGAGAGAGAGAGAGCTCAACTTTTAGTGATAGAAAATAAATACAATTGTTATCCAAAGTCAATTCTACCGGTACTTGCATCAGTTATATTATTTTGGGATAAAGAAGGAAGTAATCATTGCCCATGATACAATTGGCGAGGAAATATTTCTAGAAAAATGATATGGAAACTTCAGATGGCAGAAAAAAAAACTAGTGCTCTACAAATTGCCAAGATACAATTGGAAAAGCTAGTTGATGAACTTTGCAACTACAATTGGAGAAAATCATGAGGGAAGATATGGAGGTAGCCATAACACAAGAAAATGCAAAAATGCTATCTGCTTTTCTTAGAGATGCAACTTTAGTTCCAGAAAACTATGACTGCTATTAAAGGATTGACAGGCTGTGACAAGGGTAGCAAAACTACTCCCGGATTCGATTCATTTTTGTGCCAACGCATGTTCAGAGGTGTGCAGAGGGACAAGCCGGTTGTAAGTATTACTCTATGTAGAAATGGAAGGACAGATTTTGAGTTTCTACTACACGGCCAAGAAAGAAAAAAGATGAAATTGAAAGATGCTAGAGAGAGAGAGATGAGCAAACTTTTCAACTGTCAACAGTTCAAAAGATCAAGGAAGACATAGAAGGAGTGCGTGCTGGTTGGATTACTTATCAAAACTATTTTGTTAGATGGAAATATCTTATTCAGTGGAAATGATAACCATTCTCTAATCGTATATTGATCGTTATTAACGAGTTCTAGCTTGTTAATCCTGATCTCTATGCACGGCAGGGTTAAGTTCTTTTCAAGCGGGGGAGATTGACGAGTATTAAAAAAAGGGAATTGAATAGGATAATGAGGCTCCTATCATTAGTGGTAAAAGTGCCTTTTTATTTTAGTCATAGAGTTATAAATGAGTTATTTTAGTCGCTTTAAGTCATTAGGTAAAAAAAAGAGTTAAATAGGATGACGAGGCCCATCATTAGTGGCAAAAAGTGTTCTTTTATTTTACTAGTAGAGTTATAAATGAGTCATTAAGTCACTTTGTCATTAGGTGTATCTGAGTCTTCTTTTTTTCTTTTTAATTCATTTTCTTTAGTCTTTTTCGTGTATGGAGGCAACGCTTCGCCTCACACTAAGATGTGGGTTGCTCGAGTGCCTTTGAAGGTTTGAGCCCCTTGCTGGATGTTGGTGGCAAATAAGATCAACATATGGAATAAATTGAAACAGAAAGTTCTGAGTAGAGGATATCCGTTTACACTTTACCTTACTTTCTTGTATGCATGTCGAATGGGGGCAACCCTTTGCTTTATTGTACTTTATAAGTGTATATTCACTCTTCCATTGACCTTTTCACATTAAATGGTCTGATGCAATCTCGGTGTTTTCAACTATGGCAATGGATCCTTTGGGTGAAAAGTAACATGAGCTATTTAGCGGCAAAGTTTGAATAGAGGTATCTGAAGGGATATTAGGGATGGGGAACACCGTGGAAGAGCATATTTTAAAATTTGTAATCCCTTTTATGCTTCCCAAGACTCTAGGTATTAGATTTCTTTGGTTTTCAAAATAAAATGCATGGGGTTTCAAGAACCATATACCTGAAAGATCAATGTTATGATCTTTGCTCTTGGATATGAAAGGAAGAAAACCTCAGAAGTAGAAGTAGTGGCTTCTGTGATTGTATAGAGAATGGAGGATCTCAAAGCTAGGTTCTAAGCCAAAGATCTTTTAAGTATTAACCACGTTAAAAAAGAAGAAAGCCAAAATTCTCTAGAAATGGAGAGAGTTTTTAAGAAAACTTGAAAGAAGAAAAGAGAAAGTGGAGAAATTGTCCAAGTAAACTCTCTCCTTCCTCATATTTATAAGGGGAGGAGGCGTCCAAGTATTTTTGGACGTTTTCTCCCTTTATTAATGTCAGTTTCCTTTTTATTTTTATTTATTAAAAGAGAGTTTTAAATGAAAAAGGAAACTTGCTTCCCTTACCTCTCTCACTTTATTCTTCGCCAATCGAAATCCAACTTTCATTTTTAATCTAAATTAATCAATTAATCTAGGGAAAATTACATTTACAGCCCCTCTAGTTTCTGACACATCCACTTCTACCCCTATAGTTTAAAACATGACAACTACACCCCCTGCAGTTTCAATTTGTATAAGGTAGGCCCCCTCAGTTGACGGTTCGTCCACAGATTGAAGGGTTAGGATGATCCGATGGAGCTGATTTTTTGGGCACACCCTATCTATGTCAGGGCCCATCAAGTGAACGCTTTGGATCATCCAAACAATGTGGGCCCACTGTGTTTTTGGTAGTGTTTGGATTCGGGTATGGGCCCACATTGTTTGGATGATCCAAAGCGTTCATTTGATGGGCCTTGACATAGATAGGGTGTGCCCAAGAAATCAGCTCCATCGGATCATCCTAACCCTTCAATCTGTGGACGAACCGTCAATTGAGGGGGCCTACCTTATACAAATTGAAACTACAGGGGGTGTAGTTGTCACGTTTTAAACTATAGGGGTAGAAGTGGATGTCTCAGAAACTAGAGGGGGTGTAAATGTAATTTTCCCATTAATCTAATCTTATTAATTAATCTCACATACACTCTATTATGGTACATTCACTTAGGCATACACACCAATACTAGTGAGTATATCGTCCCCCTATATAGTGGGCATTCAATCATTAAATCCAGGGCTCGTATTCTCCAAGAATTCTTATTGGTCAAGCAAGTTATGAATGGGATCGTCACAGGGATCCGATGGCCCATCCTACATGACTCGAAGAGCCCCACTGCGATCACGCTCTGTAGTCCAACTACGATCGCACTTAGCCAAGTGGTCCCCACCAGAGCGTTGCCCTGAAGATGAGTGCTAGATTACCAAAATGCCCCCAATAACATCTCCACGTGTATGTCCTTCCACCATTCCTCATTTACTGGGTTGGGCCCTTGGTCACTTACTACCCCTTGGGCCAATACCTTTTAATCAACCAGCTTGGACACGCAAATGCATTTGCAAATTCCATTTCAAAATATAATTTTGGAAAACTCTTTACTAAACAATTTACCCAATCACCTGACAAAGTATTTTTAGAGGTCCAAGCTGTTATTGAAACTATAAATGACTTTCCTTTTGTCGTGGTGGTGGATTCCTTGTTTGGCGTCCCTATTGATCTTGTGGGTTACCTTATAGCCCACCATACTTGAATATGACCCTTAATGAGAACCACTTTAAGGCAGAGCAATTACTATAGAGTGGGCTCACAAACCAATATGACTCCTCAAGTCAGAGGATATATGAGGGGCACCGTCTGAATAGAATAACCTTATCCTTATTTCTTGCCAACAGGTTATTCTAGGATATAGTGATCCTGTTCAGTGGCTTAGATATGCCCAGTCCCAACCCCAACTAGGAAAGTTTTAGGCCTGCAAAAGACTAGAATATCATATCTCCATGCCCCCTTAGGATCTGTGAATCCGTGGGCATGATATTCCTACTTTGCTACATAGGGAACATATGTGTTCAACATAATAAGCATGCTGCACATTCCTTTAAAGGACCCAATAATGCCATGAAATTCATTAATTAATTAAAATGTTTTACATAGTGACTGGCTTTTAGGGCTGTTAACTTACCAACTTCTCCAAAAGCGTAAGCTGTTGGAGAAGTTGGTAAGTTAACATGGTATCAGAGCCAAAGGTCTCGAGTTCAAACCTCCCGGATAGCAAAAATCCACATGTGATGGTTGGCCCAAAGTGGGAGCACATGTGCCACGTGTTTGCCAAGTGGGCCACACGTGCGGGGGAGTATTAAAATTATAAAAGATAAATAACGCCTTTCTCAAACAACTTAAGCTATTGGAGAAGTTTGGTTAGTTAACAAGGGCATATGCACTAACAGTATCACTGTATCCGTTTTGCACATTTTGAGGGAAGACTAGGAGGTGCTTGCTAATTTAGAGAGGATTCATCATAGTCAGATTTCTAAAATAGGTGGTGGGTACTTTTTAGTAGGGAATCATCATTGCCTAACAGCTTTAGATACGGAATTTTCCAGCATTTAGCAAAATATGGAATAATCCTTTATTGTCTTGTACTCCTGTTTGACTTTTAGAGACAAATGGATGTGGATGGATGAAATTCACCTCAAATTTGAACAAAATATTTGATAAGTACACTAGTAAAATACTTACCAAGTTGAAGGGAAAGTTTTATAAGACAGTTGTGAGGCCAACCGTGATGAGTGTAGCGGAGATGCGAATGGTTAGATGGATGTGCGGCCACACAAGGTTAGATGGAATTAAAAATGAAGATATCCGTAAAAAGGTGGGGGTGGCACAAATTGAGGAGAAGATGAGAGAGCACCGCTTAAGATGGTTTGGGCATATCCAACGTAGGCACTAGGCCTTTGGATGCTTCAGTGAGAAGAAGTGACTCGTGCCAAGTTGACGGAGTAAAAAGAGGTAGGGGCAGACCGAAAACAACTTGGGTAGAAACAAAGAGGAAAGACTTGAGCCCTAGGAACATAACAGAGAAAATGACCTTGGATAAAGGATAGAATGGAAGAAAATGATCCATGTAGACGAACCCAACTAGTCTCAGGAGTAGACTTAGTCAATTTGAGTTGGGTAGATCCTTTCACCTTCTTCATGAAAATTTTCTGAAGGATTCATTAGCCGGCCCCAACTAGTTTGGGGACAAAGGCTTAGTTGAGTTTCTTTTTTAGAAAAATCTCAAAAATCAAGATCCATTGAATTTGTATGACCCAACTTGAATAGGCGACTTCAACCACAAGATTGCTGAAGTCAAGGAGTTGGTTTCATGGTACTCTAAGCTCTCGAAAAAGACTAGTATGACTTGATCAAGAATGATTTGAGAATGCCAGGTCTACGGTTTTCAATGTTTCTTTGATACCACACAGAAGCTGTTGAAAAGATCTTCGGTCAATTAGTAAAAAATAAGAATAATTTATTACTAGCAGTTGAACATTGGTACCGTTATAAGAAGGCTGATAACCCTATAAATTACTCTATGAATAAAAAAACTGTAGACACTAACTAATGACTGGCGATTTTTATACATGACAATAATATCATGCGCTGCCAACATTGGTCATGTAAGGTACTGCATGGAATCCCAGGTGCAATTAGAAGCCACCTCAAGAGAATTTTCTCTAACCAAGAAAGAGGATAATAAATTTTTTATACCTTTTTCGAGTGAAATAAGGCAAAAAATGTAATGGGCAAAATATTCAGTATTGAAAAAAAAAAAATCATGCATGCAAGACACAATGGTACCTACTTTTGTCACTCACATGCCTTGGCTATTTACAACTTTTAACCATGATTAAAAACTCATAGCTCAACTTGGACTTGATAAGGGCTGTGTCTGAGTTATTGCTCTTGTATGAAGGGCTCGTGAGGGAAAGAGTGGATCTCCAACCTAAACAATGGAGCGCTGCCACCTCTTACTAATTACTGGTTCTATCCCGGCCAAGCAACCAAAGGTGGAGACGCTGGTGGGAATTGTTTTCCCCTTGTATTAGGCTTCCTTTAACAGAGATGATTGGCATTTCGTGCCTGCAGACTTGCCGAATTCATACTTTCATCAGCTGGACTTGAAAGTTGGGAGTAATGGATCTAGTTTTAGCCCTTCCCCCTATTTTGTATTTTGATGGGAAGTGCTTCCCCCTATTTTATATTTTGAGTTCAAAACGCTTGTGTGTGTGTGTGTGTGTGTGTGTGTGTGTGTGTGTGTGTGTGTGTGCCTGCGTGCGTGTGTGTGTGTGTGTGTGTGTGTGTGCCTGCGTGCGTGTGTGCGTGTGTGTGTGTGTGTGTGTGTGTGTCTATCTTCTTAGAGTACATGATTCAGTTCTTCAAGCACTTGAGATCTAGTTCTTTTAGGTTTTGCAAAGCATCCACCCTTCATCTGGACCCGAGTTTTGTCTCCCAAGTGTGTCAAGTCTTGATAAAAACTGTTATTATCCTGCTCTTTTTTAGCCCTTCCACTATTTTGTATTTTGATGGGAGGTGCTTCCGCGTGTGGCTTTCCTTCTTGACAGAACATGCTTCTATGTTGATGCAGGAAATGGTATTCGACCACAACTTTGAGAAGTAGGAGGGGGAGGGAATTTGGCCAAGCAATGGATACATAGATGCACCATTTCATTTTTAGATCACGGCAGCCAAATTCAGCTACTATCTCATGTTGTTTTGTGGGGCAACTCTTTTGTCTGATTGTTGATGTCTATGTGGCTTCAGTCCTTTGGACTTGCACAAAGGAACGAAGGTCGAGGAACTAAAACAGAACAAGACATCTTTGTGTCCCTCTCTCTCTCTCTCTCTCTCTCTCTCCCTCTCTCTCTCTTATTTTTTTCACGTAAGTCTGATCCCCAGTTCTTTGTATGGGTTGCCCGATGAAAAAACTCAGTTGCATGGATAACGACAGAAATGGATGTGAACCAATGTGCCTTGGTCCAAAGAAAATGGTATTATCTGCCTTTTTTTTGTTTCATGCTGTTGATTTGGTAGAGTTCCTTTGTTTTTTGTACAGCTTTTTTGTGAACAGGGATGCTGTGGAGGGAACTGTTAGTCGGATGTGTATGCTGTATATAATTTTTTTGGGATGCGTTTGGTCAGTTGTATGAAAAGTCACAGAATGATAATAAAAGTTCCACATGTTCAAGTCTCTTGTATTGCATAATGATATTAAAAATTTAGGACAGGGATGCTCAAGTTCCTTTGTATCAGAGATCTACCAGACTCCCCTAAGTCATAAGTTAAGGAAAAATTGGTCAGGATTTTCTTGGCAAATTGAAATCTATGCGGACGAATGTATTATCCAAATGGTTAACTCCTTTTACATCAAAATTAAAACTATTCTGTTGATTGGTATGAAGTGGTGAAATGCAATTTCATTAGTAGCATTGCCTAGTTCAGAATATTCATAGCTTCTGTTTTATATGGGTCTGTTCCGAGTTTTGTGTTTTTCGCTTGTTCTTTGTGATAAAAGAAACTAGTTCTAACATATAATTAATTTACAGCATCCCAAACAGGCCCATAAGTCACAAGTCATGGGTCTATTTATAGTTTTATGTGTTTCAGAGAGTTTCCCAATGAGTCACAAAGTCGGGGTAAATTGCCTAATTCACCTCTAGGTTTTAGGGTTTTGGGTTCAGTGACTGTAGCTTCCTTCCGACAGAAGGACATCCATTGCCTAATTCACCTCTAGGATTTAGGGTTGTGGGTTTAGTGTTTAGGGTTTAATCTATCCTAAATCTGCTTGTCTAATGAGGTTTTGTTGGTTTGGAGGGTGTGGATGATACTCTTCGAATCACCTTCTATCTCTAAGGACTGAATATTAATTGAATTCCCAATGGAAAGGACAAACATAAGCCCTGTGGCTAGACCCATCAAAGGTGAGCTTGTATTACCTTGTTCTGATAATTATTGTGGTTTTAAGAGAAAGCTCAGCTGGTGCCATTTTGTTAGAAGACAGTTGGGCTAGGATAAGTAGAAATTGACTTTGGACAGAGGCTTGGTTGATTTGGGGAGTTTGAAAGAAAACTGTAATTTCTATCTTTCCACATGTTCCCACCAGTGACAAACAGAGTACTGAACGGTTTGGATTAAGATCAACAAGGTAAAGCCTATTTACGTTGTAGCCCTACAAATGAATGGTTTGGATCATCCTATGAAGTGGGCTCCACTGTACTTTTTGAAAAATACTTGACTACGCCATACTTCTTATTTACTCTGTGGCCCAACAAATGAAAGTTTTGGATCATTCTATGAAGTGGGCCCCACTGTACACAACATATAAAATCTCGTTCAAATGGATGTGTATATTGTCGATAAATTAGAGATGTGCAAATGTATGGAAGAGCCTACTAGCTTTGAAACCTCCAATTGAAATTCGCTCTGCTGCTCACTTAATCAAATGATTAAGAGCCTTACCCACCATTAATGTCCCAAAGAAACCTACTGGAGACTGATTAAGAATGATTGAGAAGTATAATAATGATAAGCATGTCTTCACCTAATTCTTCGATCTCTCACCAAAACATTTATTTTTTTCCCACAAAGTCTACAGAGCCCCAGCCCACGTGATCATAAGCTTTCTCCACATCAATTTTATACCTAACTCCTAATTTTTCTTCTCGCCGCCTTGAGCCAATACGTTTACTTTGCAATTATCAAAGATCAAAATCATTCAATTAATTGAGTTTTTATATGTTGAGCCGTTACTTTTTGAAAAGTAAAGTGGGGCCATTTCGAAGGATGATCTAGCTCGTTCATTTGTTAGGCTACAGCATAAATAGTTTGTACCCCGGAGATCATCTCCATAGGATGATCCTAACCCTCCGATATGTAGGAGTTTCTATAATGTGCAGTCCCTAAACAGATCGGAGTCTAAGGATCATCATCCTATGGAATTGATCTACACTGTACGGCCTATTTAAGTTGTGGCCCGATAAATGAGCGGTTTGGATCATCCTTTGAAGTGGAACCCACTTTACTTTTCAAAAAAAAAAAAAACTGAACTTTCATGCATACTCACCATATAAAATCTCCCATTAATCGATGGTTCTTTACATCATATGATGTCGCTACCAGTGGTTGCATCTACCAATTCCAAGGCTATGCAAAAATATCCTTCCTTTAAAGCTTTGGAATTGTCCTATTGAGATTGATCTATTCCGAGATTAATTCGTTCATTTTCTTTGATCAATTCTTAACCATTTATTAGATCTTGATCAATCCCCAACTAGTCTGGGACAAAGGCTTAGTTGAGTTGAGTTGAGTTGAGTTGATGAATCAATGTCATGAGTATAATTACTACAATCTCAGCTTATGTCATCCAATACCTTCTAAAACAAGTGATAACATGCAAATGAGTTTTTATATGATGCCCGATCGTCAAATTAACAAGGGCTAGGTGGTTTGATTAACAAGGGCCAGGTGGCAAACCAGATCAAAAATCCTTGCAGATTTGACGGTCGGCCACCATATAATTTCTCCATGCAAATAAGCCGGAAAATAAAAAATTTATGTGTAGATATAAAGTCCAGTAATCTGTGGTTGCATCTATTGGAACCCTAATTAACTACTAATGTATGAGTATCTGTGGTTGCATCTATTGGAACCCCATAAAAAAATTATATGTAGATAAAAATTCGAGTAATCTGAGTATAATTACTACAATCTCAGCTTATGTCATCCAATACCTTCTACTTGGCCCCTTCAAATGCAGCAGATTACTGGAATTTTTAATAATTCTTCATAGATTTACCTTTTGATCTTGAGATTTGTGCACATGGGTATTGGAACCCTAATTAACTACTAATGTATCCCCGAGTATCTAAATGACCGATGAATTATATGCTGTGTGCGTGTGAAGCCCAGTATTTCCCCATTAGTATAGTAGAGCCCACTTCAAAAAATGATCTGAAGCCTTCATTTGTTGGGCCACAACCTAATAAGGTTGTACGACACAAATCATCTCCATAGGATGATCCTAACCCTCCGATCTGTACAGCGACTGCTGCAGTCCCTGTACAGATCGGAGGGTTAGGATCATCCTATGGAGATGATTTATGGGGTACAACCTATTTACGTTGTGGCCCAACAAATGAATGGTTTGGACCATCCTTTAAACTGGGCCCACTATACTTTTGAAAAAATACTGGACTGACATCAAGCGCACACACCATATAAATTCACATGCTAGCTTGGTACTTGGGTGATGTATGTGAACATAGGCAACGATTTCTCAATACATTTCATTCAATCTGAAGGAAGAAACGTAAAAGATATCTCTAGGAAGGAATGCAAAAGAACCACTGCCAAAATCATTTCTTCTTTCTTTGGATAAGTGGGCTTGAATGGGTCATTGATGAGTTCAGGGTACAATAACCTAAAAAGAAGTAGAAGATAAGATTTGGCAGATGCGCTTTGAATTGTTATTTGGAGTTGAATGATGACAAAAAAGAGAGGAAATGACTAGTGTACGTGGAAAACAATTCAATGAACCAACCTTTAAAAAGAATATGGCATCAAAAGGTAGGACCCTCGACATGAATATGAGGGCACCCACGTTGTGTTATTGTAGTTTCCAATGTTGGCACCAATGGGGAACCATGGAGATCTCCAAATTGTCCTCATGTGTAATAGAGAAAAGTGGTGAGGCCACCCTAAAGTGATACGGGCATGCACATAAAAGTCAGGATGGCTTGGGGGTTTTGCTTGGCATTTGGGTGCCATGTCAGCAAAACTTTGTGTTTGGTTGCCAATTAGCATTGAAACCCCTAGAGGCTACATGATATGTCTCCTGGTTAATCATTCTATGTCTGTTGATGTGCCACCCTTGCCCCTGCCTTATAAAATACAAGTAAAAAATCACAAAAAGTGGAAACTTGCTTGATTTCCTGGGAATCATACCTCTCTCTCTCTCTCTCTCTCTCTCTCTCTCTCTCTCACCTATCTCTCTGTGTTGGTAATGACACCCCCTACCACTACTATGTGACGTTGACAACCAAATACTACTTACCACTATCCTACAAGGTAAGTTCCAGGTAAATCCAATGCTTGCTCCTCCGTGTTGACTACTTACAACACTAAAGTACGAGGTAAATACTCACAGCCAAACGGGGTGGGACAATCCCAAGTAAAAAAAGTCCACAAGATGGGGCTGTCCCAAGTAAATGGGGGTTATCAACCCTCTATACGGGGTTATCAAGTCCCTAAAGGGGGGTTTTCAAGTCTCCATAAGGGGGTTATCAAGTCTCTAAACAGGGTAAAATCTAAGCAGGGGTTCTCAAGTCCAAAAGAGGGCTTATCAAGTAACTAAATGGGGGCTATCAATTCCTAAAGAGGGGTTCAAGTCCAAAAAGTGCTTATCAAGTTGCTAAATGGGGATTAGCTAGTATCTAAAGGGAGGTTTTCAAGTCTCTAAAAGGAGGGTTATCAAGTCTCTAAAGGGAGGTTTCAAACCTATAGAAGGTGGGTTATCAAGTCTCTACAAGGGGAGTTTTCAAGCGTCTACAAGGGGGTTAGCAAGTCTCTAAATAAGGTTATCTAAGCACGGGTTACCAAGTACAAATAGGGTTTATCAGGTAGCTAAATGGGGTATCAATTCCTAAAGAGGGGTTCTCAAGTACAAATAAGAGCTTATAAAGTCCAAAAATGGGTCATCAAGTACAAACAGGGCTATCAACCCTCTAAATGAGGGTTATGAAGTCTCTAAAGAGGGATTTTCAAATCGGGGTTATCAAGTCTCTCAATAGGGTTATCAACCGAAATCACCAGTAAAAATTCTTAAACCGTATCCATTTTCTTCTTCTTCTTCTCACATACACAGTATAAACCCTAAATGATATGAATAAATAGATACTAATTATCACATGAAAGAAAAGGAAAACCTAAATCTAAAAAAAGAGCAAAACCCTAAAAAGAAGGAGGGTGAGCCGAGATGGCAAAGGGCCATGTTTTACGGCAACCGGAGATAGCATGTAATGCCCCGACCCCCACTGTGTGGATATTGTTCGGTTCTGGGTCGTCTACCCTCATTGGTTTTGTTTTCCAGCAGCACTAACCGTACCCGACTCACTCCGCAAGGCCTGCCCCTTGGAGATGCTGAAAACGCATCTACACAGGGAGAGGAGAAATCCACATATATAGCCCAGTAACTTTTCCTCCCTTTTCGATGTGGAATCTTTCAATCCACCCCCCTTAGGGCCCAGCGTCCTCACTAGCACACCGTTCTATGAGAGGTTCCGCTCTAATACCATAATGTCATGCCCCGATCCCACTGTGTGGATATTGTCTGGTTCTGGAGTGTCTACGCTCTCCAATATTGTTTTCCAGCAGCACTAACCGTGCCCGACCCACTCCTCAGGGCCTGCCCCTTGAAGGTGCGGAAAACGTGTCTACACAGGGAGAGGAGAAATCTATAGAGAAAGACGGATTTCACAACACCGAAAAATCCTCTTCTCAAATAGTGAAACCAAAGTTTACACTAGCCCAAGAACAATAACCAAGTAGAAGAAGAACAATGCTCAAAAGAGATGTGATTCAATATATGATAGAAAGAACAACACTACATGATAAACAACAATAAAAAGAAGAATTCTTCAAGAGGAAAGCTTGCACACAAGAGAGCTTCAATGAAGCTTCAATGGAGGTCTAGGCAGATAGTGGAGAATCTCTACCAAAATGAGTTAATAAGAATAGGCTTAGTCAATGGAAAGTAAAGAGAAAATAGCTTAGGTAAGTGGTAGTGGGTATGGGAAAGTGGTGTTTTAAATGCTTAGGGAAGTGGTGGGTTTGGAGTTCCAAGTAAAGGTTTGAATTTGAAATAGGTAGGTAGTGGGAAAAGATGGAGCAAACATGTGTGGCTCACACATGTGCAAGCTAGGCAAAAAGACCAACATGCCCATGGACACAAAAGTAGATATTTGCCCTCACTACATCTCTCAAAATAAAAATAAAATAAAGCAACCAAAAAATACACTTTAAAATTAATACTTCCCCTTAAAGTGGTTTTTTGGAAACTACTCCAAGCTTACCCCGAAGTAGCTCAAATGGTCATTTGGAAAGTGACTTGGTAAAGATGTCGGCAATGTTCTCTTTGCTCCTCACTTCCGCTACACCAATTGTACCATCTTGCACATTTTCATGAATGAAATGATGTTCGATCTCAATATGCTTTGTTCTTGCATGACAAACCGGATTTGTAGCAAGTTTGAGTGCAGTTTGGTTGTCACCAAGAATAGTATTTGGCTTGTGAATAGGTAAATGAACATCTTCAATCAACCGCCGCAACCAAACACATTCTTGAGACGCAAGAGCGGGGGCCTTATATTCCGCTTCCGTTGTTGAAAGAAACACCAAGTCTTGTCTCTTACTACACCAAGAAACACCCGCCGATTCACACAAAAACACATAACCAGAAGTAGATCTCCGATCATCCAAGTCCCCTCCATAGTCGGCATCGGTAAATCCATTC
This sequence comes from Tasmannia lanceolata, assembly GCF_043159265.1. NCBI lineage: Eukaryota > Viridiplantae > Streptophyta > Magnoliopsida > Canellales > Winteraceae > Tasmannia > Tasmannia lanceolata. Next base: position 24,124,453 of record NW_027518684.1, on the reverse strand, counting down.
AACACAAAATCAACCCCTCTCTTGTAAAGTAACCCAAAGTCAAGGGTAGAATTCACATACTTCAAAATCCTATTTGCCGCCTCCAAGTGTGGTTTCCGTGGCGCTTGCATATAGCGACTAATAAGCCCAACGGGAAAAGAAATGTCTGATCTTGTGATAGTCAAGTAGATGAGACTACCCACAAGAGCACGATTTGGCCACGGATCTGGAGGAAGCTTGCCTTCTCCCCGTCTTATCTTTATGTTGGGATCAAGAGGAGTAGAGGATCTTTTACTTTGATTCATCCCAAATCTTCCAACTAATTTCTCGCATAGCCTTTTTGAGAAACTAGCACTCCATCCTTTAAAGTTTTCACCTCCAAGCCAAGAAAGTGACTTAGCTCTCGCAAGTCATTCATTTCAAAACGAATAGATAGCTCATCCATTAGCTTTGCAACCTCAACATCATTGTTGCCGGCAACTATCATGTCGTCGACGTAAAGAAGCACAATGACAAGCAAGCTTTTGTCTTTCTTCACAAATAAACTAGAATCGGAGTTAGAAGCAAAATAACTGTAAAATTGTAAATATTCGACAATCTTACCATACCACGCCCTTGGAGCTTGCTTGAACCCATAAAGAGATTTCTTGAGCTTGCAAACATAATTCGGATGATCACTTGAATTATAACCCAACGGTTGCTCCATGTAGATGTCTTTGTCAATCTCACCATACAAAAATGCATTTTTCACATCAAGTTGAAACAATTTCCAACCTTGACAAGCGGCCAATGAAATTACAACTTGAACAGAAGTCATCTTTGCAATAGGACTAAAGGTCTCATCATAATCCTCTCCATACTTTTGAGAGAACCCTCTAGCCACCAACCTTGCTTTGAACCTATCCACACTCCCATCAGCTTTCCGCTTCAATTTGTACACCCATTTACATGTAACCGGGTTCACATCATTAGGCATAGGAACAAGATCCCAAGTCTCATTTTTCACAAGTGCCTTCATCTCCTCATAATAGCATCATTCCATTCTCTCACCCCTTTTGCTTCATCAAAGCAAGAAGGCTCATTATCATCAAATGGACCGGAAAGGAAACAAGAATAAGTGCTCACCATGTTTTCATCCTGATACCGTGCTGGCTTGAGAATCTTTCTTTTTTATCTTCTAAGATGTGTTGTACTACACTCCTCTTCATTAGTTTCTTCATTTTGCTCATCTTCTTGAACATGACATGCAACATCACTCCCCCTATCACCTTGCTCCCCCAATCGGCAAAGAAGAGGAAGACCCAAATTCCATTGCAACATTTGGTGTCACCGGCAAGTTCATTGTTGCTTGAGGCTCAAACTCAACAAGATTGTGCTCACCTATCCCCACACCATTAGTGGAACCACCATCCAAAGCATAATAAGAAGAGACTTCATCAAACACAACATCTCTTGAAACAATGGACTTGTGAGTTGTAGGATCCATGCACTTTCAACCTTTCTTCCTTTCATCATACCCAATGAAAATACACTTCTTCGCCTTAGCATCCAACTTGGTTCTCTTTTCATCCGGCACATGCACATAGCAAATTGAACCAAAAACCTTGAAATGCTTGACACTAGGCTTCACCGTAAACATCAACTCATAAGGATACTTCATATTAATTGGACTAAGAGGCACCCGATTAATCACATAAGTTGCACAAGCCATACCTTCAGCTCATAAGGCCTTGGGTAAATTCTTTGCATACAACCAACTTTTACAAGTTTCCATAAGATGCCTAATCTTCCTCTCCTCCACTTCATTTTGTTGAGGCGTATGGGCACAAGTGAGATCCCTTTGGATACCATGATCACGACAAAATGTAGAAAATTCATCGGAAGTAAACTCCCCACCATTATTGGTTCTCAACCGCTTGATCGACTTATGAAGTACACCTTCAATGGTCTTCTTAAACTCAATAAACTTAGACAATGCATCGGATTTCTCCCTTACAAAATACACCCATGTGAATCTAGTAAAATCATCAACAAATAACAACATATAGTGGAAGCCGGAAAGTGAAGGTGTTCTACAAGGTTCCATTACATCACTATGGATAAGCTCCAATGGGGCCTTGCACCTTGAAAGAGACTTGTTAAATGGAAGACGATATGCCTTACCATATTGACAACCCTCACACACCTTTCCACCACCAAAAGAATTCAAATTTGGTAGCCCATTCACTAGATTCTTAATCACCATGACCTTCAATTTATCCATGCTAGTATGACCCAATCTAGCATGCCAAATTGAAGCGTCATCATTTGTACTAATTTTATCAACATACAAGATTGAAGCTGATAAAACAAACAAATCTTTAACTCTCTTACCAGTGTAGACAACATCCGCCTTCAAGCTTGAAATATTCCGAAGAAATTTCACCTCCTTAGGCCCGAACAAAATATAATTTTCCGCATCAACCGCATTTGCGACCATGAAAAGATAAAGATTCTTCTTCATACAGGGAACAAGAAATACTCTTAAGTGTAATAGGATCCTCATTGCACCACCAATGGTAATGACCCCTTCTTTCTCTACCGGATGTATAGTGTTGTCCGCCGTGACAATAGCTTCGTTGCTTTCATATTTTTGGAACTTTGAGAATTTGGATTCGTCGCCGGTAAGATGATGCTCACAACCGGAATTGACAATCCAATCATCCTCAAAATTGATGGATGACAAAGCACTCACCGTAGTAGTTTTTGCTACAAAACATCTACCCCAATCTTTTTCATGTTTTGGATCATCAACTTTTTCGGCAACATTGCCATCCTTCAATTTCATACGGCAATTTTTGTGTATGCCCAAGTTTACCACAACGGTAACATTTGGTACCCTTTCGGTTTTCATTATCCATAACGGATGATCCACCTTCATCTCCACCTTTACATGAAATTTTTTTCTTCTCTTTGTATTTGTTGAAGGGCTTCTTGTTGCTTGAAAACATTTCTTCTCCTTCACTCCCGGATATTGAACAACCCGCCATTTGTCTAGCTAAAGATTCTTGTGAAGCAAGAAGACTCTCAAACTCCACCAAAGGAGGTTGACGATCCCACCCTTGAATCGACGTAACATATATAAGGAATATACTCTCTTTTCAACCCATGAATAATATGCCACTTCATTCGTGCATCCGAAGTAGGCTCTTCCGGATCCAATAGTGAAATCTCCGAACAAAGATTCTTAAGCTTCAAAAAGAATTGAGAAATAGAGAGACTACCTTGTGTAGTATTTGCTAACTCATTCTCTAACATTTGTAGACGAGCCATATTCTTCTTGTTGAGCAGCCCATATAAGGTAATCCAAATCTCACTCGCTGATTTACACCCAATGATGTGCTCAAACAAGTCATGTGAAATAGACCTCTTCAAAAGAAATTCGGCCTTGGCATTCTTCATCCTCCACGCCTTCAATACATCTGCATTTTCTTGTGTATCTTCCGGAGCTACAACGGCATTGCCATAAACAACCTCCCATAAATCTTCTCCCACTAGATATGACTCCATACATGTTCTCCAAATCTAGTAGTTCAATTGATTTGGTAACTCAATGCCGACTCTACTAACTCTTCCACTCATATCCATCTTCAAAGCACCGATTGAACTTCTTCACCAAGAAAATCTAGACAAGCACCAACTACCACGCTTGTGTCTTTGATACCATATAGAGAAAGACGGATTTCACAACACCGGAAAATCCTCTTCTCAGATAGTGAAACCAAAGTTTACACTAGCCCAAGAACAATAACCAAGTAGAAGAAGAACAATGCCTTAAAGAGATGTGCTTCAATATATGATAGAAAGAACAACACTACAAGATAAACAACAATAAAAAGAAGAAATCTTCCAGAGGAAAGCTTGCACACAAGAGAGCTTCAATGAAGCTTCAATGGAGGTCTAGGTAGATAGTGGAGAATCTCTACCAAAATGAGTTAATGAGAATAGGCTTAGTCAATGGAAAGTAAAGAGAAAATAGGTAAGTGGTAGTGGGTATGGGAAAGTGGTGTCTTAAATGGTTAGGGAAGTGGTGGGTTTGGAGTTCCAAGTAAAGGTTTGAATTTGAAATAGGTAGGTAGTGGGAAAAGATGGATCAAACATGTGTGGCTCACACATGTGCAAGCTAGGCAAAAAGAAACATGCCCATGGACACAAAAGTAGATATTTGCCGTCACTACATCTCTCAAAATAAAAATAAAATAAAGCAACCAAAAAATACACTTTAAAATTAACAAAATCCGCATATATAGCCCAGTAATTTTTCCTCATTCAATCCACCCCCCTTAGGGCCCATTGTCCTCTCTGTCACATCGTACTGTGAGAGGTCCCGCTCTGATACCATAATGTCACGCCCTGACCGTAGTTGTGGATATTGTCCAGAACGTCTACCCTCCCAGATTTTGTTTTCCAGCAGCGCTAACCGTGCCCGACCCACTCTGCAGGGTCCGCCCCTTGGAGATGGTGAAAACGCATCTACAGAGGGAGAGGGAAATCCACATATATAGCCGAGTAACTTTTCCTCCCTTTCCAATGTGGGATATTTCAACGTAATTTCATGTTTTTCGTCCTAAAAAATAGGAAAAGAGGAAGAGAGGATACCGGGTTACCATTACTCTCGGTTTTCACTCCAATAGATCACGACTGTTTATTAGCCTATAGTAGTGGCTTAGGTGATGAACCTTTTTCTACTTCATCGCCATGTAATTGAAGCAGCCTGTTTATCATTTCCCTTTTCAAAAGCTATCTTTGGCTCAACCAATTTGATTTTATCCATATCTTTAAGTTATCACATTTAAAAAGTCCCGTTTATCATTTCGATAAACCCTTTTCAAAAGCCATCTTTGGCTCAACCAATTGATTTTATCCATATCTTTAAGTTATCACATTTAAAAAGTATGAGGTGTTCTTTTTTAACCAGGAATTTATTTAAGAACCCGCAGTAGCACCTTAAATTTTATTAATATAAGAAAAATAGTTACAAGAGGAGGAACTTTGCCTCTAACCCAACAACAAGATACAAGAATAGGAAAAATAAAATCCCTTACTCCTATAGAAAGAAACAATCAATATTTATGTATCTAACAACTCCTCTAGAGTTCTAGGGGAGGGTTGCGCATTCCCAAAAACTGCATTACTATTGGCGTCACTAGCACAATTTACTAAACATTGAAAACTTAGATATAAAGGATCCACGGGAACTCATGCTTCCTATCACATTTTTCAGTCTTAAAGTGTGGATTTTCATGGGACAACACCTTATTTTCACCCAATACCTCGTAAAACTACTATCAACTTAAAATTGCTCCATGATATTGCAACCAAACCAAGTGATGAACTATGAACGAAGAACAAGCTGCTGTGACATCAGCATTTTATTTTAAAATTAATGAGGAAAATCCTCTACACTTTTAAAGGATTAGCGACATCGGAAGGTACATTTGCAGTTCCCTGGGTAGGAGTTGGGCAAACACTCGGCCTTGAACAAACCCCATTCGAATAATTGAGCACACTTTATGTGGCATTGGTTGGCATTGCAACTTGCAATATTGAGTCTCAGCTTACAGACATGATCCCATGTTTCACCTGACACACTGAAACCTGTCCATGCAAAAAACAAAAAACAAGGCAGTGATCAATCACCCATGTAGAAATATTTTCATCATTTGTAGTTCAGAAAAAAAAAAAAAAAAAAAACTTTGGGTTTAACACAGTGTTGGTAAAAAAATACATAGTAAATACAGTCAAGCAAATGGAAGTATAAAAAAAAAACGCATTTAATACATTTAAAATTTTACAAAATAAAGCGGAGTAAAGTTGAAAAGTTTGCCAAAAAAAAAAAAAAGGTGTTTAATACGTTTCAAATGAGTTTGATATGCTTTTCACAAAAAAAAGTAGTTTTTTTGTTGTAAAAGTTTTGAACGGAGTATTAAACGATGAACCTACAAATCGAGTCTTTTTGTTTTAAACAATGTTTTGCAACTATGGCCTATGGGCGAACCCATTTAATCTATGTTCAAATGAAGTTCAATGACGATGACAAATGGGGACACTGTTCCTTTGGCGCTATTTGGATTGTAGGAATTTTATGGAAAAGTTTGGAAAGTAATATTTTTTTTCAAAACTTCTTGCTTTTCCATTGTTTGATTTTACAGGGCCTATTTTTGAGATTGTTTGGTTGCTTTGTTTGGCTGCCTATTTTTAAGGAGATTGAGGGGAGAACATCTTCTTGAGATTGTTTGGTTGCCTTTTAAGGTCTTTGACCACTAGCGTTGTCGGACGACGGTCGGGTGATGATGAAATTTGTGGAGAAGATCTTTGGGAGATCTTTTTGCCCTTATCCCAAATCCCCCCAATATTTGCAAGACAAACCAAACAATGTTTCTTTCTTCCATCCCTAATCTCTCCGTCGACTGATCTGCTTTAGATCTCCCCTTTAATCTCCCCTTTGACCGCTGGAATATAGATCTCCCAACGAATTACCGGCATCCAAACATAGCAGGGTTTAAATCAACTTGGACCTTCAAACTCAAAACTAAAGAAAAGATTGAAGGAAATGGCACCTGCACTTCTATGAAAATAGGAATTGCAGATATCATAATATCTATCTCATAGTATCTTACCACATATTGAAAGAAAATAAAATATAAGTAACTATATTTCACCACCCAAAAAAAATAATAGAATAAGAATATTTTACAGAAAGAAAAGGTGAGCAGAAGGCCGAAGAGCAACAATGAAACAAAGGAGTTCTTCATCTTGAGTTGAGAAGGGATGAGAACATATGCATTAGTTTTTATAGATTGTCAAAAGGAAAGTGATATATCCACCCTTTTTTTACTTGGGACAGCCAGATGTAGTGTATCTATGACTGTAGAGGACTAGAGGGGCTGATATACTTGACTTGGGAAGGATTCAATGGGCCTAATTGCCACGTACACTCCAGCTGTCTGTAGCATGAAAAGAAAAGGGATGCATTTATCATTTCCTTTGGAAAATCTTAACCAAAAAGAGATTATATTATATGACGAGAATCTATATGATGGGTGGCCGTGAAAACACGTGAAGTCTAAAAAAAGTAGGTACGGCCCACTTTTTTTGATGATCCAAACTGTTCATCTGTTTGGGCACAACATAAATAGGTTGTGCCCAAAAATTCATTTTCATAGGATGATCCTAACCCTCCGATTTGTAGAAGATTCCATAAATGATTTTTGAAAATCTCCATATTCAGATCAGTTCAGATCGGAGGGTTAGGATCATCCTATGGAAATGATTTTTGGGGCACAACCTATTTACGTTGTGCCCAAACAGATGAACAGTTTGGATCATAAAAAAAGTGGGTCGTACCTACTTTTTTAAACTTCACGTGTTTTCACGGCCACGCATCATATAAATTCTCATTATATGACTTAGTACGTCATCATTAAAATGACTAGAATCATATCATATCTATAATATATACTAAATGTCAGTTGTCATTCAATTTTTTCATGAATTTTTTTTAGGGAAATGATTTTAGGACTCCACTATTTTGATAAGTGGCGAAAGCTTCTTGTCTTTTAGTATTTAATGGGTCATCAAAAGTTCATTTAAGGTTCCCAAAAAGCTCTGACAATTCTGATTAAAAACAAAAAGACAGGAAGCTTTCGGCACCTGTCAAAACAATGGAATGCTATAATCATTTACCTGTTTTTTAATAGAGGACAATCAATTCTCTAACACCCTCCTATGGCCACCTTCATCAAGTCCCCTAATAGCTAGAAAATTCTCCAATGGAGAATGAAATTCCAACTCTTTCTACTAGTAATGGTATGGAGGTAAGGGTGTCAATTTTGGCTCGGGCTCGGAAGCTCGCTCGAGCTCGGCTCGAATCCTTAACGAGCCGAGCCGAGCCGAGCCGGCTGGCCAGGCTCGTTAAGCTTAACGAGCCGAGCCCGAGTTAGGCCAGGCTCGGTTCGGCTCGGCTCGTTAAGAATTTAATATATTTAAATAAATATATTATATATTAATATATACACTAAAAGGGTTGTCCAGGGAGTGAAAGGGGGAGGCAAAATATGTCACTTCTTTTTTGGAACCCCATTTGTTACTTGGACCACCTCCCGTAGTGTAAAAAGAGTAGTAAAAAAACACTAGATAGGGCTGTCCAGGGAAGATGAGGGGTGTGAAATTAATATAATCCAAGCTCGATAAGGCTCGCGAGCCTGGCCGAGCCGAGCCGAGGCCGAGCCCGAGTCTGGTTTGAGCCCGAGCCCGAGCCGAGCTTTTGAGCTTAACGAGCCGTGCCGAGCCTGGCCAAGCTCGGCTCGGCTCATTTTACACCCCTATATGGGGGCGAGAAGAGTAGGAATCTTACTTGATATTACCACATGATTAACAGTACCTTGAGGTAGTACGGAATAAAGAGGATTAATTGGAAGAGGACTGGCCACTAAGGGTTAAAATGTGAAGCATTTTGTAAACTCATTTTCCATGAAAATTATTTTCAAAAATAAATTTTCCTTTTTTCAAGAACAATAGCAAACTTACCCGACCTTAGACTTTTTCAAAAAAAAAATATTTTCCATCAATTTTTCATGTCTCATGTATAGCATGGGTAAGTCCCATGATGTAGGAGCATCCCCTTGACTCACATCAGCCCCTACATGGCTTTATACTAGTTGTCTTTTCTCACTAGTTGCATGTTCATTTGATACCTATTCTAGTCATTTTTGTAGTTGTATGTACCCTTAAATGACCATTTTGCATACTAGGGGCACTTAAGTAATTTCATTTTGTTATGGGATAGTCTATATAGAGCCCCATGATTTTTCATTTTCTTTACTTTTGATAATTGAAATTGGTAGAGGTCCACTTTAGAGCTCCTCTTATAGCTTCATCTTTCTCTAGTGAAATTGGAGTTGTAAGCTTCTGATTCTAGCCGAGATTTTAAATTTCGGTCCTCACCGAGACTGAAATTTCAGCTGAAATTTCGAAATCTATCAAAATCTATCGAAGTCAATTTAGATAATATTTTATCCCATACAAAATTTCGTCGAACTTACCCAAATTTCGGCTAAATTTTCGGGATAATATTAAATTATAATTAAAATATAGATTTTTTTGGAGATATCCCTTAAATTTCGGCCCGAAATTTCAGGGAAAATGGAATTTCGATTGAAATTTCGATCGAAATTTGGTAATGTTTCGATTTCACCCAATTTTGATTTTGGTCTTGACCAAAACCCGAAATTTCGGTCAAAATTTAAAACCTTGATTCTACCTTTCTTCTAATTCTCCCACCTACTTTCTTATTGTTGAATGCAAAATTTCTTTCCACAGATTCTACACTTGATTCAATCTCTTGCGTCCTCATGCCCGAAGGAGATGTAATGACCCAACTTTCGGGAAGTCCGAAACCCGGCCCACTATCTAAAAACTAAAGAGAAATATTAACCATGTAGCATTAAAATATAAATTTTTTAATTCAATCTAATCCCGATAAACCAAAATAAATAAAAAACATGCTTATGGAATCCAATACTAAACGTGTCTAAAAGAAATCCCCTTAGATTGGGATTATTACAGCCCAAATAGTTTAAAATATAAAATAAACTAATAGTTCCATCTTAATATCCAAAATCAACTTGATGTGATTGTGCTCACTCATTGTCCATCCTTGAATGATCCCGCTTCCTCGTAAGCAACGTAACCTATTGATAATTTGGTGTGAGTTTCTCACATGAAACTCTTTAGGGTCATATGATAACTATAATAAACCAATTTACAAGTTCACAATGCAAACATGAAAAATATTTAGAATTAAATACAATCAAACCCGTCATTTGAAGTACACGATTAACTCTAAGGAAAAATTTATAGTACCAGCATGAAAAACTTAGTTTAAATACAGAATTCACAAGTTCTCAATTATCAAATAAGGGGTCTAAAGTGAAATCCCAGTTGGGCAACCAATAGAGGGGGGGGGGGGGGGGGTGAATTGGTTGTCATATAAAAATGTTACCTTTACAAATTTTTACTAATGGTTCCTAGTGTAGAGATGGACATGCTTCACTTAACTGAACTACTTTTAGCTTGAAAGAGCTTGACTAACTGCACTGAAGGAGTTTTAGTTTGACGCTTTGCTTTGTTTAAGCCCTCTGACTATGTATTTGTTCCTTCATGCAGTGCAATTGACTGATTGAACGCAGAAACCCTGGAACTGGTAGGAGGTAAATTAAATTCAGTTAACTTCGTCCCTTGGCTGCTGGCATGAAGTGAGTGGGACATGATGTAGTGTACGATATACGATTCCCTCAGGCCCTAGCACTCGGGAGAAGCTAGGGATTTTCCGCTCGCATGGTAGGACTGAACTTGATAGCTCTCCAGTGCAGTACTGGAAGTTGACCACCAATGCATAGGACCACGCGCCGACCAAAGTAGGGAAACAAACCTATCCCTAATCCAGTCCATAACAGCTGCAACATATTCTCAGCTAGGCACGATCCCAACTGTTGTGTTCCTTCTATTGCTGCCTGTAGACACCCCATTTTGACCGAGCATTAATTGGCTTTGTATGATTAGAAAACCCATCAAATCATTGATTTAGAGACCCTAATTCTACCCTAGGTTAGGTTAGAATCCCACCAAGATTCCCACAAAATTTCGTTGAAATCTGACCGCGTTTGCCTAGCGAACGAATTGAGATGGTGTCCGTAGTGCAACAGAAGTGGGGTAGTTTATCCAGTCCGAGGGATGTCTTGTCAGAGTAATTTGTTCTCTAAATAGCAGCAGGAGGGTGTCCCTGGACACTTAAGGGGCGTGAATTTATCCTAAATTTTACCAAACGAATTTCTTGAGACCGCCCTTTATTCTTCAAAGCACGAGCCAATGCACATGGGAGGGCTGTCCAGTCAGCTAAAGGGGCATAAAATTAGGGAATAAGTCTATAAATAAGAGCTAACCCTTCTCATTTAGAAAAGAATTAGGGTTTGTTAGATATTTTTAGAGAGAGAAAGAGTGAGGATTTTAGAGAGAGAGAATAGATCTCGTCTTCATACCCTAATCTTTTCCGGCGAATTTCTCACCTCCGGCGGACTTCCGGTCGATTTCTGGCCATTCGATTGGAATTCCGATCAAATCCTCATATCTTCTATTTCATTTCTAGATCAGTCATTTTCCAAATCTTAGATTTTAGCTATAAATCCTTAGATCCCTTCAACAAAACCCTAGATCTATGGCATTTTCGAACTCTAATGATGTTTTCTTGGGCTAAAGAGAACCTCGATTTTTACAAACCTGAAGATCAATGATGCTGAGCTAAATTGAATGTCCCTTTAAGAAACTTGAAGAAATTTTGGATTTTAAATCTGCTGAAGGAAAGGCCTTTAGTCATTCTATTGTAGATTTGTTGATCTCGAAGAGAAATTGATAGAACATTTGAGGAAAGAAAGTTTAGAAGAACGTTTAGAAGCCTTAAATTCAGTGTTTTACATTCTCTGAGTAAGTTTCTTCTCTACTTTGCAAAATTTTTTTATAAGATTAAATTTATTTGCCTAGTTGATTTTTTATGAATAGCTCTTTAATTTTCATTTGTTGATCACGGCCTTTTCCGGAAATTCTGGTAATCTTGTTAAAAATTTAGATAAATAAGAGGATACGGTGATTTCCTGTAAACTTTGATCATTTGCTTCAAGACACAATATACTTATTTAGGTTTTATATCATCATTTCAAGTAATTAGTCAATGCTCAATTTTTTTTTTATAATGATGATTATGTTGATAAATTGTTGCTGTCTCAGATTTTTGTCTTTGAGAATGTTTGAAAAATTATTTATAAGTATTATCTTAATATTGGTTGAGCCATTATTTTAATAAAATAATCAGCTGGAAATTGAAGTTATAAATGTTATTCTAATTTTCAGAGTAGCTTTATTGAAATGTTTTAATGAATAGATTTTTTATGTTATTCGGTTAGTTTGGAAGTGTGCATTTTATGGAGTTGTTAATCTCAGGGGAAATTAAATGAAATAATGTTTTATGTAGACTGTGATTTTGGATTGAATATGTGTTAGACCGTTAGTTCATATGATTGAATTGACTATAGTAGAGTCATTTTGAAAGATTAGAGTGTTGAACTGATGTGAAAGTGTTTTAGGAATTTAAGAGCCAAATAACGTAGAGTAGCATTACATGTCTGTGCCTGATCATTATCTCATGCTCATACGGGCATACTCTATAGCATACTCGAGTTTCAAAGAATTTTGTGTCAAACAGAGGATTTTGTGATTGTTGAGTTTTATAGAGTTATATTGCTAATGTTAAAAAAAAGGGGACTTTGGTACTATCAATGAACATAACAGGATTATGTCAATACCCTTTCATGTGTTTTCTTAGAGAAATTGTTATCTGATAATTAGTTGTGCCTTATTTCGAGTTTGAAAAGATTTTTACCTTATCTCTCATTGATTTTATGATATTACCTTTTTATTCATAGATGCATTTGAAATCAGACCTTGTCCTGTAGAGTAAACATAGAGATTTATACTTTGTTGAGCTTGTCAGACTTAGGAAAATTCAGGTTGTATGCATGAGTTTCTGTCAACATGTTGCATGTGTAGTATAAATAGCCATTGTGTGTCTTGAATGGAACAATTGAAGTTAATATTCTGGGAATTTTGAAGTCAAATGTCTTACATTGTGGCATGCTCATATGAATTTTCAGGAGCTTTTCTTTAGTATATGAACAAAATTTTGATGTAATTTGTACAGTGGAGCCCTGTTTTGACTTCGAGTAATTCAGCCACATACATCTTTAGAAATACCACAATGGTTTATAATTTTCATTTAGAATAAATTTGTGTCTGGCCATTTTGGAGTATAACCTGTCCATGTTATAGAAGATATGTGTTTCCAAACAATCTGTTTTTTTCCTTACACTGAAGTAGTGTCCCATGTCATAACAACTGTATAACCTGGGTCATGGGCTTTGGTTTTCTTATTAGACTTTTGGTATCTCCATTTTCTAAAAACCCAAAGAATTTGTTTTGAGTGCATTGTATCTGTTGAGAAGCTGATTTTAGATATTGTTTCAAAAATGTTTCAAAAATTCAGAGTTTAGTTCATGTCTAAGCTGAATTAATGGATGCATTATTGTAAGTCTTAGGGTCATGTGTTTGCATTGGCTTCATCCTCTTGAACAGGTGTTTCTTGGAATCATGTATAGAATATTTTAGTGACCTAGATTATGTGCCTTACAAGAATTCCTTGTTACAGTTTCTCAATCCTCATGGTATTGCATATAGTATTATTTTTTTACAAGGCACATAATATTCAGTTTTGTGAACTCTAAATGTCTTAATAGCTTGTGTGTTGAGGCATGGTCCGTTTACTGTTATTATTTGGGTGAACATGTTTTGGATCCAAAAGTTTCAAGGTATTTGGAATATGACTATGATGTTAGTACAAAAATCAGTTATGTTAGTGTACTGAATCGTAATGATAATTGTCATAACAGTCTTGATCCAGGAATAAATTCAGTTAAAAAAATACATTTGCATATACTTGTCCTTATCTTGTTACCACATGCATTTTCTTTGAGTATACCATGTGTGGTTATGATGTTAAGGTTCAGTCACTTTAGTGACTTGGGAAAATCTCAGGATGGTCACACAAGTTCAGTTTCCCTTTTTATCATAGACACTGCATGTATTAGTAGTTGCACAAGACAATATCATAAACCTGGTAATAAATTCTATATGGGTTAAGTGTGTTAATAAAGAAAATGCTTGGAATAATCTTATTGTTTAAAGGAGATGTTAGAATGTCTAAACTCATGATAGTATAATCCACATATCTCACTTGTATGAAACTTACTAAAGGTAAATTACCTGCTAACTTTCTTAAAGCTTGGAAACATGTTTATAACCTTTATTTGTCTTTAACCAAAACTAGTCATTGATTGTTTTATTAAATGTGGTCTTTCTTTGTACTCGTATTACACTCTTTTACGCATCCATATGGTGATGATTTGTTATGAATAGAGAATTGAGATGGTTTGGTGTAGCTGTTTGGCATTAGTTTCTTAGGTTGAGTATAAGAATTGAGCTGAATGGGGTAGATAGAATAATAATATTTTATTGAAACAGGGCCTTGTCTTTTAGATATTCAAATGAGATTCAGAATTTTTTTTTTTCAATAGTAGTTGTAAACTCAATTACTTTGGATAACCATAGCCTTATCTTTACCTTGGTCCCATATATGTTTTTATGAGGTCATGATCTAAGCATTTCTTAGACAGGTAAAAAAAGAATGCAACTGATGGTCTATTGATTGTAATATTTTGCTTATGGTTAGATGGGATATAATTGAATAAAGATGTAGGGTAATTAAATGATATCTTTCATCTTAGGTTGACTATATAGATGGAATTTTGTGTTTAAAAAGGAAAACGTATTTGCATTTTTTATGTAGGGAATCATGTGCAGGTAATGGTTGTTTAATTCATAGGTATATTGTCTAATGGCTCAGGGTTAATTTTCCATACAAAATTGTGAATTTTTTTTTTTGGCACAAGCATGTTCCTTTACTCACAGTAAGAGTTGATTTTTTTTACCTTCTTATGGTTCCGGAGCATAAATTAATTTGAGTATTACTATAATTAAGAATATTTTGTTTGGTATTTTAGTTTATTTCATAGAAGCTAAGAAATATCTTGAGGTTTTGTTTGCAAGCTTTGCGTGTTGTTATATAGATTTTTATTTGGGAATTAAGGAATAATGACATACAAATATTAGTTAATGAGATTTTTTTAATAATGGTAATGAGTTTATCATGGAAGTTGAAGAAATATTTGGCAGTTATCTAGACATTAGGTTTCCCTTTATCATTGCAAGGGCGATAAAGGCGTTAGCCCAAGCCCATCCTTACGGGACTTGCATAGTCTGAATAGCGCTCCCCGCCTTTTGTTATAAGACTAGCCCAGTCTTTTAGACAAGAACCTTGAAACCATTAGGTCCTTCTCATTGCAAGGGCAATGAAAGAGTCATCAAGAGCCCAACCTTTTTTGGAGACAAGCTATGTCTCACACGGTAAAAGTCACACCCTTTAGAGTTCGGCTTTGTCTCATTAGCGAGTCACACATAGGAGATTTACCTAGTCTCATATCAGAACACCTCTCACTAATTAAAGGTTAGCTTAGCCTTTTAGATAAGCACCCCTACTTATCATTGCAAGGGCAATGATAAGGATACTTGGAGCCCTCCGTAAGAGACATTCAGTGTCTCATTAGGGATAGTTGTTCCCCCATAGGAGACAGGTTTTGTCTCATTGGTCATAATTTCCCTCTGTGTCTAGGAGACTTGCCCAGTCTCATTAGCACCCTTCTATATCTCCTCTTCTTCTAGGAGACATGCCTTGTCTCACTAGTATAGGAATCAATCATTAGTTAGAGAGTCGGTCTTTAGCATAGGAGTCAGTTCTTTAGTCTTTCAGGAGTCTGTCCTATCATCATAGGGGTTAGGATTATTTTCAATCTCTCATCAAGTCATTTTATCAAATCTTGCAAGGTATAGGATGCTGTCCAACCTTTGCAGAGCCGTGATTCTGTCCAATTCTCCCGCAAAGTATAGGATGCTGTCCAACTTTTGCGGATATCAGGAGTCTGTCCTACCATTGTGATGATAAGATTCTGTCCTCTTGAGTCAAAACTCAGAAAACATCTGAAAGAGTAAAAATCTCAAAAGTCTTGAGTCATTAGTAGTAGTTAGGAAAGTCTGATTCCGAACTACGTTGGCTTGATCCTCTTCCACGAGGTACGTAGTGCAGCTTGAGCTCTTTATTCCAAGTCCAGCCAAACTTTATAAATCTTTTAAAAACTAGTTTTTCCAAAAATATATTCCTCTAGAGTTAGGAGTATGTCCTAAGTAGAGTGTTTTGGTGGTTATGTGTTTGCTTTAGAGTTAGGAGTTTGTCCTAAAGTTATAGGAACGCCTCCGTCTGGTCAGTTGGCAATTCACATCGCTGACTGATGACTAGGTCTAGGATGCGTTAGTGATCCTATTATTTTTTTTAGGACACATAGCCTAATTACACATAGGTTGTAGGAATCACCTGCATTAGCTTAGGGCTAACCTGCATTTAGTTAGGGCATATGGGGTATCCTAAAATCCATAATCCACTGGAATCTAAATAATCATACAAAAACCTTTAATAACTAGTCTGGTCTTTTAGGTCGAGTCTAGGATAGAGGTCTAGATGTCTTAGGCCTGATAGTTTAGAATATGTGCGAAGAACTACGTCCCTCTGATTCTTGTGGAGGCGGGGATACGTAGGCTGCTTGGATGAATATCAGATCATCCAAGAGTCGAGGATAATGTTAGAGTCTTAGGGTTTGTTGTTAATATTATTTTTAGAGTTTGTGTTTGTGATTATCATTTTTCTGATATTCTTTTCCTTTTAGATTGAAATTATTTTCTTATTTGATCACTTGCATGCTTAGTTGTAACTCTTTACTGCTTACCAGTTTATTACTTCTTTCTTATATGCTTAGCTGTATTTCTTTTACTGCTTTATCACTTTTATTGTTTATTATATTTCATTTACTTGCTTATTTTACTGTCTTGCATATTCTGCTTGTTTATTATATTTCATTTACTTGCTTATTTTATTGTCTTGCTTATTCTGCCTATCATATTTGTTATATCTTGTTCAGACATTATTCTTTTAGCTGTAACAAGCATGTGTTTGTACATCAAAACTTAGACACCAATTAGGCATGTTACTTATAACCTAGCAATGCTTAGGTGACACATGTTTCTTTTATTTTCTGTATTCTTATTATTTCTATTCTCAGAAAATGCATGCTTAGGTAGACGACACATGAGGATTGTTTCCATTTCGTATGATTTTTCCCAAAACTCTTCAAGATTAATAGTAAATGGCATAAGAGACCAAGTGCTTGCACTCAGACGAATTGGGGGTGATATTCGGACCTTCTCCATTCGTAATCAAGCACGAGCCCATATATATTTCTGGTTATCCATTACACAGAGGATTTTTTTGGGTTCCATGGCCTATCTATTGATGACGACTCTGAGTTTGTTTAGATACGTCTCGAATCTGGACTTGTTCTCAAATCGAGAGGAATCTCTGTTATATCGCCACTCGTGCTATGCTATGAGGGTGGCACCATTTCGAGAGTTCCTTGGTAGAGTTTTCCTTCACACGTGGATGATCCTAGAGGCCGTTGGGGGCTCGTCCCCCACCTCTCTCCCGGATCGGGGTCCACAGGCTGGCGACTCTGCTGGGGAATCTTGAAACATTGCCTAACTTTAATAAAAGTGCCATTTTTATTATTTTGGAGAAATTTGGGTGAAAATCATTATGAATGGGAACTTAATCGCTTAGAATCCAGGGGCACAAAATAGGTGTTTAAAACAAGGTATTCACACACTGCACAACATGCATTATCATATTCTTTATCGTTTATTGATTTTATTGGCTCCATGGGATAGATACAGTACGTGCCAGACGGGATGTCATTACCCATGGTGCTGTTGTATCTATTTCCAAGCTATACGTCAGTGCTACAGTTGTAAACACTCGGTGTACTTGTGTTTACAGCAGCCGGTGAGCAATGAAGTATACTGTGTATAACACTCGGTGTACTTGTGTTATATATCTAAAGTATGGATCATATGCATAGTGTCTGATCGATTGAGTATGGAGCCCTACTTTCATTTTACATATATTATGTACATGAATATATTTGTTGACTTAGTAAAACCCAATTAGGAGCCGCATGTGGCTGTATATGTACTGCATTGAAATTCCAAGGGTAGGCCCAAGTGTCAACTAATGAAGAGGTAAAATTAGGTTACTAACAAGTTTTAATCTTTTGAAAACTTTTAACCCAATTTTAAAGATTTAGAGATTGAAGATGAAAATTAAGCACACAAGTTAAATCCTAAGTGCAATGCAAATGTAAAGCAAGAGATAAGAGAGAGTGCACCCGAGATTTAAAGTGGTTCGGTCCTCCAACGTGAGGCCTACTCCACTCCACCAACCAAACCCGTTGATGGCTTCACTATGGATTCCTTTAATGGAGAGGAATCAACCCAATTACAATTTGGTTCGACTCCGCCTTGCAAGACTTGCCACGAACCGGAGAAAGCTCCGCGTCTCCTTGCACTCACTCTTGGGATGGCTCCGCGTCCATTCGCACTCGCCCAAATACAATCTTTTGAATAAGAAAGAAAGAACAAAAAATCCCTCACAAGGGTTTACATGGTTTGTAGAAGATATACAAATTTGAGCCTATGATCCAAATCCTAATCCTAGAGGATTAGAGGTATAAATAAGCTTGATTCACTCTTAAGATATTCTAATAGGTTTTTAGAGTGTTAGGATTCATAGTTTGGAAGATTAGAATACCCATATATATAGAAAAACCAAATATGGCCGTTTGAGGGGCATAGTCGTAATTCTGGCAAAGTCCCAACGGCTATATTTTTCTTCCCGAAATAGTGGTCTCGGAGTTCCGAGAGAATCCTCGGAGTTCCGAGAATTTCTCTCGGAGTTCCGGGAATACAAACAGAAGTTGGAAAAAAGCTACTGGACCAAATCTCGGAGCTCCGAGGATTTCTCGGAGTTCCGAGCTCGGAGCTCCGAGAATTATCTCGGAGTTCCAAGAAGCCTATATGCAGCAGATTTTTAATTCTGTTCATTGGGCTTCCAACTCTACACCAAGTTGCGATTATTATGAGGGTTCCAAAGTGTTGGAACACCACAAGGACAATCTCTTAAACATTTAGGGTGTGCGAGATTAACTTAATTTATGCCTCTTAAAATCTAAACTAGGATTGGATCTTATACATTCTAAAATGACTTCGATCTTCAATTGCGATGCTTCAAGTCTTCATGCATCTTGGATCTCCTATGTCTTTGGCCTTCCGAATGTGATCCAATGAGAGCTTCTTCGCCTCAATCCAAGCAATCTTTTCTTAGCACAATTATGATCTACAACTTAGACATTCAAACACATTAGTGATCTTAAATCACTTTTGTATTGGAATCATCAAAAGAAGATGGGAATGCCAAGGTGGGAACCATTGGGATTACAATCTCCCCCTTTTTGATGATGACAAGCACAAGAGATTTTCCAACAAAAGCATACATATATTTCCTTACACTAGATTTTTCTCCTCCTTTGGCATCTATAAAAAAGATGGGGTAAAATAAAATCAAAGGGATAAAATTTTCAAATTTAAGCTCTCCCTTTTTCAAGGAAAAAGACAAACATAGAACTCCCCCTATTTAGAGTTTTTATTCAACACAAGAGGGGATATTTAAATAACCATAAAAAGATATTCAATTTTAAGTTCCTTCTCATTGCAAGGGCAATGAAAGAGTCATATAGTGCTCATCCTTTTAGGAGACAAGCTATGTCTCACACGGTAAAAGTCACACCCTTTAGAGTTAGGCTTTGTCTCATTAGTGAGTCACACATAGGAGATTTACCTAGTCTCATATCAGAACACCTTTCACTAATTAAAGGCTAGCTTAGCCTTTTAGATAAGCACCCCTACTTATCATTGCAAGGATACTTGGAGCCCTCCATAAGAGACATTCAGTGTCTCATTAGGGATAGTTGTTCCCCCATAGGAGACAGGTTTTGTCTCATTGGACATAATTCCCCTCTGTGTCTAGGAGACTTGCCCAATCTCACTAGCACCCTTCTATATCTTCTCTTATTCTAGGAGACATGCATTGTCTCATTAGTATAGGAATTAGTCCTTAGTTAGAGAGTCGGTGTTTAGCATAGGAGTAAGTTCTTTAGTCTTTCAGGAGTCTGCCCTATCATCATAGGGGTTAGGATTCTGTCTAATCTCTCATCAAGTCATTTTATCCAATCTTGCAAGGTATAGGATGTTGTTCAACCCTTGCCCGTAATTCTGTCAAATTCCCCCGCAAAGTATAGGATGCTGTCCAACCTTTGCGGGATATCAGGAGTCTGTCCTACCATTGTGATGATAAAATTCTGTCCTCTTGAGTCAAAACTCAAAAAACATCTGAAAAACCAAAAATCTCAAAAGTCTTGAGTCATTAGTAGTAGTTAAGAAAGTCTGATTCCGAACTACGTTGGCTTGATCCTCTTCCACGAGGTACGTAGTGCAGCTTGGGATCTTTATTCCAAGTCCAGCCAAACTTTATAAATCTTTTAAAAACTATTTTTTCCAAAAATCTATTCCTCTAGAGTTAGGAGTATGTCCTAAGTAGAGTATTTTGGTGGTTATGTGTTTGCTTTAGAGTTAGGAGTTTGTCCTAGAGTTATAGGAACCCCTCCGTCTAGTCAGTTGGCTATTCACATCGCTGACTAATGACTAGGTCTAGGATGCGTTAGTGATCCTATTGTTTTCCTTATGACACATAGCCTAGTTACACATAGGTTGTAGGAATCACCTGCATTAGCTTAGGGCTAACCTGCATTTAGTTAGGGTATACAGGGTGTCCTAAAATTCATAATCCACTGGAATCTAAATAATCGTACAAAAACCTTTAATAACTAGTCCGGTCTTTTAGGTCGAGTCTAGGATAGAGGTATAGATGTCTTAAGCATCATAGTTTAGAATAGGTGCGAAAAACTACGTCCCTCTGATTCTTGTGGAAGCGGGGATACGTAGGCTGCTTGATGAATATCAGATCATCCAAGTGTCGAGGATAATGTTAGAGTCTTAGGGTTTTTTGTTAATATTTTTTTTTTAGAGTTTGTGTTTGTGATTATCATTTTTCTGATATTTTTTTCCTTTTAGATTGAAATTATTTTCTTATTTGATCACTTGCATGCTTAGTTGTAACTCTTTACTGCTTACCAGTCTATTACTTCTTTCTTATATGCTTAGCTGTATTTCTTTTACTGTTTATTATATTTCATTTACTTGTTTATTTTATTGTCTTGCTTATTCTGCCTATCATATTTGTTATATCTTGTTTAGACCTTATACTTTTAGCTGTAGCATGCATGTGTTTGTACATCAAAACTTAGACACCAATTAGGCATGTTACTTATAACCTAGCAATGCTTAGGTGACACTTCTTTCATTTATTTTCTATCTTCTTATTATTTCTATTCTCAGAAAATGCATGCTTAGGTAGACGACTCCTGATGATTGTTCCCATTTCGTATGATTTTCCCCAAAACTCTTCAAGGTTAATAGTAAATGGCATAAGAGACCAAGTGCTTTCACTCGGACGAATTGGGGGTGCTCTTCGGACCTTCTCCATTCGTAATTAGGCACGAGCCCATATATATTTGTGGTTATCCATTGCACAGAGGATTTGTTTTTCGGTTCCATGGCCTATCCATGGATGGCGACTCTGAGTTTGTTTAGATACGTCTCGAATCCGGACTTGTTCTCGAATCGAGAGGTATCTCCTTTATATTGCCACTCGTGCTATGCTATGAGGTGGCACCATTTCGAGAGTTCCTTGGTGGAGTTCTCCTTCACACGTGGATGATCCTAGAGGTCGTTGGGGGCTCGTCTCCCACCTCTCTCCCGGATCGGGGCCCACACTGCCGAGTGCAGTGGGTCCCTGGGCAAGGGACCGAACGACTCCCGTAAGGCGCCGTCCGGCTAACAACTCTAGTTTGCAATGCTTTTCTCAATGCAGTGAGGTCCTCGGGCGAGGGACCTAAAAACTCTTTCAACACAGTCAACATCCTTAGTTTAGTATTCAAGCGACATGTTCAGTCATATGTATTCGTTTTTTGAGTCGGTTTAGTTATAATCTCAATCCATGGTGCATCCCGAGCACCACTAGTCTCACTATCTTTTCCCTTTCCTTTCATCTTTCTTCTAGAGCAAGATGGGAGATGGATGGGAGGAAATTTGCTTCTTCTCTCCTTTCCTAACTTTGTGAAAAAAAAACTGCAGTTATCATGGCTGAGGGAAAGAGTTTCCATTTTGATCTTGGTGAGAGCTGGTGTCCGGAAGGATTGAAGGGTGATTAGGAACATCAGACTCTTCATCTTGAATGCTCATCACTTCAATAAAGGCTGGGTAACTATCCATTCTATAGGATATAGGATAGGTTGATAGCCACTCCATGTGAAGATATCCCACTCCCTCCTACACTAGCAGCTCATCGGGACCGAAGAGAAAAGTGAGGGAGAGAGAGCAGGAAGGAGAATTGTTTCCACAATCCCTCCACTCATAACTTCAACAATGGTTGGTTGATTAACAACACTTAGCACTCAACACTAGTCAGTCCCTAATTAATCCCTATTTATTATTTATTTACTTAATTAAGGACAAATTGATTGCCTTAAGATAATAACAATGATAAGCATTCTATCCCTAGCTAATGCTTGATCAAGAAACTATTCGGCATTTTCGCAACATGTATATAATATGCCCAAAACTAAAGATATGCAAGTAAATCACTCAGGAAGAAGATAATCCCAATCGCTAAAAATATCTTAAAGAAAAGAGAAAGGATAGAGAGAAGTGCACCTAGAAGTAGAAGATAAATTGCATGCAAGATTTATAGTGGTTCGGTCTTTACCAATGGCCTACTCCACTCTTCTCAAGTTTGGCTGCTTGAGGCAATCCACTAAATGTGATTTTTGATACAACGAAGATAGCTCCGCATCTTCAACACTCGCCCACGAAGATGGTTTCACATCTCTGAGCACTCACCTAAAACTATCTTTCCGTATGGGTCGAGAAAGAAGCTAATTGCAATCTCCAAGGTTGATCTTCAATGAGCTTCAAGGTCTTTTTACAATGATCTTCAAGGTTGATTTGTGAATGCTCTCTTCCAAGGCTAATACACCTCTTCAATACAATTTTCTTGTCCAATATATATACAAGTGAGGTTGTGAGAACTTCTTCAATGTATAGTGCAAAAGAGCTTGGGGAGATCTTCTTGAAGGTTGATGACAAGTAAGCTTGGGGAGATCTTCTTGAAGGTTGATGACAAGTAAGCTTGATGGTAATTTTCTTGAAAGTTGATTGCAAAAGAGTAAGCTTGGGGTGATCTTCTTGAAAGTTAATTTTCTTCGTTTGGTTTTTCAAACTTGCAAATACATTGAAAAACCAAACGAAGAAGAAAGGCCTTGAAAGCTCTTAAAAACTTAAAAATATTTTGATGGCAAGGTAAACTTATTTTCCAAGTGTCCAAATGTCCCTAAATGCTTCATTTAAGATGGTATTTATAGCCCACGAGAAGCCATAACCATTGTGGGGCAAAATGGTATTTTTACAAGCTCAAAATGTCAAAAAGTCAACTAGCCGTTATAGCCACAACAACTATATTTTGTTGTTGTAGAGGTCTACTTTGAAGATGTTTCTGATCCCTTGAGAAGGTTTTATCTTGAAAAGCCTATATGGGTTTTAAAGGTGGTTTTGAAATACTTTAATGAGTCACCTTTTGAAACCAATTTGAAAAATGCTTGCAAACTACAATTGAATTTGATCTCCATATAATCTAAATCAGTATTCCTTTGTGTCCGATAGATTGCATGAAAATGCTTGGTCTTCTTTGATCATTGCTTGTTTTTCCGATCTTCCTATTTTGGCTTGACTTGCTTGGATACTTCTCTTGTCCATCTTGAATATGATCGGTCTTCAATCTTGGTTCATCTATATCCTCCGTCTTGTCTTGATTGCTTTGATTCCATTTTGCTCCCTTTTGATTCAAATTGTCCTTCTTAGTGTTATGTATGATCTATGCAATCTTAACAAGACGTAAACTATTAGTACCATACTACTTTGATCAATTTGAGTTTGTTATCATCAAAATCATGATTAGGGCCACGCTAGGGAACCCTTGGGCTAACATTCTCCCCCATTTTAATGATGACAAACACATACTGATCAGAGGTAAGGAGCTTCCCCTAATGGCTTAATAAAAAAACATAATATGCTCCCCTTCAGTTATAGATCTATTTTACTTAAATCATAAGATATATGATTTTAAAATTTTAAAGCATTCATGATAAGTATATAAGACAAGTATAAGACGAGTTAAAATTAAATTTGCCAGAAGCTCAAACTCCCCCTGAATCATATACATAGGGCTGCAACAGGGTCGGGTTTTCAAAACCCTAGCCCAACCCTGGATCCCATTATCTAGGCCCTGACCCGCCCTGACCTTGAGTCAGGGCCGAAAAACCTCAACCCATGGCCCGCCCTACAGGGCTCAGTGCTGGCCCTGGCCCGCCCTGATTGGCCCTGATTTGGCAGGACCGGGCCGGGCCGGCCCTAATTAACCCTAGTGCAAATACCTATTAAGAGTGCCAAAAGTAAAGCAACCACTTATCATATAGAACAAAATGATCAATAAACAGAGAAAGGGAACAAAATAAGACAATATGAATTCAACAACATGACGGGCAACACAGACAATTAATAATAATAATCTAAATAAACACCAATCCAAGATAATAGAAAACATTAGCAAAAGAAACATGCATAGATGCTTCAATTCTATAATAGAAAACTTAGGATCGGGCCGGGTCAGGGTACCCCAGGCATTAACCCAAAACCCGACCCGACCTGAGTCAGGGTCTAAAAAAATGAACCATGACCTGCCCTCAGGGTTGGAAAATCTAGCCCTGACCCTGTTCAGGCTCAGGGCGGGTCAGGGTTGACAGGGCCAAACTTGCACCCCTCCATATACATATAAGCTCCCCTTCAATTTATGCTAATATGAAATCAACATAAATGCATGGTATAGACAATAACATGATAAGTACTCTTCCCTTTTTTGTGTATACCTTGTAGAATCTTACCATGAAGTAATGGGTATCATTTGAAACCCATCATGATAAGCAAAAATAGATACTTTTCAAGTTATAACTCCCCTTGAATCAAAGATTATAATATTTAAGTATATATATCAAGATAATGCACATATACTTGTTCATGCTTAAGATGCTGGCATATAGCCAAATTGTTAAGTATTTTAATTAAGATGACGGTACCGTTCCCCCATAAAGAGGGCATGAGCACCAATTGAGTAGCTTTTACAATTGGGGTTCAACATCTCAGGCATGCAGATGGTAGGGCTGGCAATGGGGCGGGGTCGGATGTTGCGTTCCCCGTCCCCGTCCCTGCCTCAAGGAAAATTCCTCGTCCCTAGTTCGGGGATGTCGGGGAATCCCCATCCCCGTCCCACGGGGAATATTTAATCCCCATCCCCCCTGCACACTAAAAAGCAAAGGCCAAAGGGCATATTTGGAATTTTTAAAATATTTTTTTTTGAAAATACATATTATGTACAGATAATGGGGTAATGTAAGGTATTAAATTGGGGCGAGCCCAGAGCCATCCCCTCCCCCTCCCCCGCCCCGTCCTCGCTCTGGGGAATTTTTAAAATCCCCCCCAAATCGGGGAATCCCCACCGGGGCGGGCCGAAACCCCATTTTTCAGTTGCCAGCCCTAGCAAATACCACCAAACAGAGATGATAGAGTAGTATGCTATAAACTATATAGATGATCATGTTAATGACAACACATAAGATAGCAAGTGATGTCCACTAAAGCACCAGCAAAATCATGAAGTATATAGGACAACTTCTAAGCTAGGTAAGCAAGATTCTTATTTGGCAAGCACTTTGACCTTTTCTGCACTCTAAATATTCAACGCACTTCTTATGGCACACTATCTATCATCAGTAAGGAGTTTTGTAAAATGCCAGCCTGTTGATCCTCAGTATTAATATACACTAAGCATATATCCGTCTTTTTGTGCATGATTCATAGTAAAATGGTGCCTGATTTCAATATGTTTGGTTCTAGAGTGCTGTATAGGGTTCTTTATCAAGTTAATTGCACTAGTGTTGTTACATAGGATGGGAATGTCTTCAAATTTTATTCCATAGTCCATCAAGGTATTCATCTATAGTATTTGTTAACAGCATGCCCCAGTTGCCATATATTCAGCCTTAGTTATTGATAAGGCTACTGAGTTCTTTTTTTTACTAAATCATGAAACCAGTGATTTGCTCAGGAATTGATAAGTCCCACTGGTACTCTTCCTAGCTTCTCTACACCCTAGAAAGTCTGCATCTAAATACCTAGTAAGCTTAAACTCACTAGTTCTTTCATACCACAAGCCAAGACTTGGGTTGCCTCAAAGGTATTTGAAGATTCTCCTTACTGTAGATAGGTGAGACTCCTTCGGAGCAGATTGAAACTTGGCACAATGGCAAACACTAAACATAATATCTACCCTATTAGCAATAGTGTAGATGACGCTACATATCATACACTTATACATTCTTTCATCTAAAGCTATGCCAACTTTATCTTTTCCTAACTTAGCAGTTACACTCATTGGAGTTTTCATAATTTTACAACTATTCATTTTATACTTCATCATCAGCTTCTTTGTGTATTTCTCTTGATTAATGGATATTCCATTTTTGTATTTTTTTATCCAAAGCCCTAAGAAGTAATTCAATTCTCATATGAAGCTCATTTTCAATTCATTCTTCATTTGATCAGCAAATTCATTATACATTGATTCATTAGTTATGATATCTTGATTTTTCCTTTTAATAAGCAATGTTTTATACACCTTTCCCATCTTGAAACCCGTCGCTATAAGGAAGGTACTAAGCTTCTCATACCAAGCGACATGAGCTTGTTTTAACCTATATGAAGCTTTTATCAAGCTGGAAGACTTGATTTCAATATTTATAGTTTTCAAAGCCTGGAGGCTGCTCTACATACACTTCCTCTGAAATGTATCAATTTAGAAATGCACTCTTAACATCCATTTGGAATAATTTGAACCTTTTATAACAAACATATGCCAAGAGATTATGATGGCTTCTAAACAGGCGATATGAGCAAATGTCTCATCACAGTCTATCTCTTACTCCTGATTGAATCATTGGGCTACTAGCCTAACTTTATTCCTAGTGATTATGCCATTCTCATCCAATTTATTTCCATACACCCACTTAGTTCAAATGACCGGGTGATCACTGGGCCTAAGTACCAACTTCCACACTTTACTCCAATGGAGATGTTCTAATGAGGTACAACCTATTCTAATGGGGTAAAACCTATTTATGTTCTGGCTCAGCAAATGAATGGTTTGGATCATCCTTTGAAGTGGGCCACACTGTTCTTTTTGAAAAAAACTAGACTTCTCTCGCACTCACTGTATAAAATCTCCCATTAATCAATGTTTCTTAACATCAGATGATGTCACTACCTATGGTTGCATCTACCAATTCCAAGGCTTATGCAAAAATTAATATCCCTCCTAAAGCTTTGGACTTTGCCTTAATGAGATTGGTCTATTCCTAGGGTAATTCAATCATTTTCATTGATCAATTCTTAACCATTTATTAGAACTTGATAAATGGCTGAGAATAATTATTATAATATCAGATTATGTCATCCAATATTTTTGGGTAATTACCTTTTAAAACAAGTGAAAACATGCAAATAAGGGGAAAATAAAAATTTATGTGCCAAACCCATATTGCATGCATGTAGGAGAAATTCTTTCATTTTCCATGGGCTAATTGTAGGCCATTGGATCAAACATGATCAATGGTCTACGATTTTAAGATAAACCTTGATTTAATAAGAGAATTTCATCATGATTTTTTATTTTTTAGAAATTCCTTTTCTTTTATCAAAACTAGTTGATCTAACCTAAAACCATGTGTTTTTTATATCATCTACCAATTGAGTTTCTTATCTCACGTTCATTAAATGCACCCAGGTCTAGAGAAATTTTCTAAAAGACAGATTTTTAAAATATATGATTCCAAGGGCATTTTGAGATTTTTGGAGAGAAAAGTGTAGTTCTGGGATTTTAAAAGTTCAGAAAAAAATCAGCCCTAAAAATTGATTTTGACATCACTCTTGGTCGCTTATCCTTTTAATTTGATGCTAATGACTGGGATTTTAATTTGATTGCATGGCTACTTGTGAATCCTTATGAATATATACCATCAATTGCTTTATTTCTTGATCAAAATGCACAAATTTGATCGATCTGGAAGTCTTCAAGGGAAATTGCATCACTTGTTTTTCTGTGCCAAGTCATCAAAACACTTTGTTTGGTTGCCAATATAGATTTGAAATCCCAGAAAACTACTAGCTTTGAAATCCCTATAGGGACGAATGATGCTGGGAAACTCCCAACAAAATCCAAGTAATAAGATTGAAAACCAAAGACTACTACTGCCACTATTTTATGAGGTAACTACAAGGCTTGTCTCCTCCTTGTTGACTACTTACACTACTATTCTATGAGGTAACTAGCAACCAAATTGGCCCTTGCCAGTTGGAATGATGATGATTTGGCAATTAGATGTACTCGATTGATCAAAATAATCAAAGAGGACTGCTAGCAAAACGGAAATCCATGTTGTGAAGAAAAGATGGGACCTATTGTTGTGCAAGAAGACAAGAGAGCTTGAGTCCCCAACAACACAGAAAACAGTGTGAAAATGACCAAATAGGCTGTCATTTTCGGTTCTGTCTTTATATTTCAAACGGAGTTCGGTTTTGGAAGTGTTTTCCATATTCAAGTGCTAATGGATGATGTATAGGTACTAATGGGCCCACAAATGTAGCTGAGTATTGGAATTTTTTGTAATTCTTCATTGATTTATTTTTTATTTTGAGATTTGTGCTTATTGGTCTAGCGGAACCCTAGGCAGGCAAAGATTTATTTCTCCATACATTTCATTCAATTTTAAGGAAGAAATGTAAAAGATATCTCAATACATTTCTATCAATTTTAAGGAAGAAATGTAAAGAACCTCTACCAAAATCCTTTCTTCTTTGGATAAGTGGGCTTCAATGGGTCATTGATGAGTTCAGGATTTAATAACCTAAAAACGAAGAAGAAGAAAAGATTTGGCAGAGGTGCTTTGAAATGTTATTTGGAGCTGAATGATCACAAGAAAAGAGGAAATGATTAGTGTGGAAAACGAATTCAACGAATCATCCTTTAAAAAGAACAAGGTATAAGGTAGGACCCTTGAAATGAATATGGAAGCACCCACCTTGTATTATTGTAGTTTCTAATGTTGGCACCAATGGGGAACCCCGGAGGTCTCCAAATTGTCCTCCAAAATAATAGAGTAAGTTGGAAAGCGTGAGGTTACCCTCAAAGGATATGGGCACCCATCTTGTATTGTGTCAGCTCCCATCATCCATGTGTGGTCTCAAATTGTCCTAATTTTTTTTAAAAGAATAATGATGAAGGAGGGACCCCACTAAAATAGTATAGGACACCTGCCAAGTATTGATTGTTGCAGGTTATGGGGCCGTTAGGGACCCCAAATTGAATTGGAAAGGTGATTGGCCAAATTGATGTTCAAAAAGTAAGAAAAAAAGAATTCAAAGAAACCGACCTAAATAATTTTGGACTGATAAACTAAAGGGCACCCTTACAAAATCAGCTGTAAGAGCGCCCATTGGATCCGCGTCACCCAATCACATTTACAAGGGCACTGAAAAAAGTAAAATTAAAAGAAATATAAAAGTATTTACGTGATATTCCTCCAACGGGGCACCCATGCAATTGCCAAACACAGCCTTCAGCTTAGCATCCTGCATATTTTATTTTCTTTCTTGTAATTTGCTTGGTGGTCCTTTGGATGCGTGTTATTAATTTGATAATTTTTCTCGATGTACAATATTAAATTGAACTCTTTTGAAGTTACAAATGACTTTCTTTACACCCATTTCGAAATTCTTCAAGTGATGTGATTATTTTCACACATGATAACTTTTTCAAAAGGGAGGCTACGTGTAGTTATTTTTTAAAGTGGAACTTACAACTTTCAAGTGGCGGTGTCGGCTTTTGGAAGTTGCAAGTAGTGGTGTGAAAGTTATGGTGGTGGTGGCCTTTAGAAGTTACAAGTAATGGTGACAAGTACTCTTCAAATTTCAAAGAGGAAATTATTGTAGAGAATAACCATTAGAAGAAGTTTTCTATAAGAAGAGAAGAGCTCCATCGAGTGGAGATGACTCACAACATCAATCAACTATGTCTTAATTTACTTTATTTTCCTGCTTTATCTTAGTTTGTAGTCTTGTTAGTTCGTAGTCCTTAATTCTGGCAACACCAGGGTTCTGTAATCTGTTTTCGGTAGTACCAGAAAATAGTTTCGGTAGTATTGAGACGTTGAAAGGAATCATCTTCTAACCATTTTAATAGTATATCAAAAGAATTGGTAGAGCCTAAGGAAGAAGTGACATTCTCCTCTTCTTCTCAATCGTCTCATATCTGATCCCACGTGACGAAAAGGCTTGATTATCTTTTTCGTGACTGAATTTTAGAAAATATCTTTCCCCGGCACACCCGAACCGATGCCCATTGGATAACTGAGGCCAAACAAAAATTGGCACGTCTGGTGGGACCCCAAAATTTGATACATTATTAGGATGGCTCAAGAGAACCTGAGAAAGGAAATCACCTCTATGCATGATCGAGAAACTCTTCTATGGAGACAAGATCCTATTCCACAATTGTTCTACCATGACTATCCGACAATGCATTCACTAACATTCTAATGAGTTGTTGCAGATGGCCACTCAACAAATTCCAGATGTGTTGAGGCAATTTCAATATTAGATTGATCATTTCTCTAGGCAAGTTGATGGATTATTCGGTCCTCTCATTGACAAAATAACACCCATTGCACCAATTCAATGCCTTGCCTGGCAGAACACTGGGGCGATGCGACAGTTTCCCTATGATGGAACAATAAGTCCCAGTTTTAGTGCTCCCCTATAAAATAATATAAGATTCGGCCAATTCCAAAGTTTGGCTAGGCCGGCATCTTTACCTAGAGGCCAGCACATTGACCCATCTACATCAATCCAGGGAGAGACAAGCCAACACCCAGCGCCTAATGGAAGCTACACCCAAGACCAACCTCCGACGACACCACCAAATCCCCAGGCCACTTTTGGTGGCGAATGGGGCTGGATGCGCGGGGGGTGTGTGGGGGCAATCTGTATTGATGATGCGGAGCAGCCAACACAATATGATCCCAAGATCGGTATTAACGCTAGGGGCTGCTCAAGATTGGTATTAACCAACCGATTATTCTGGATTATTATATTCTCCCATAATCTGGATTATTATATTCTCCCATATATCAGCCTAAATGGAGATCGAGCTCTGGAGATGGTCCAACAACAACTTGTACTCGAGTTTACCTTATTTTTTCAGGAGAAAAATCAATCTACCAAAGAATACAGAACCCGATTTATTGTTTCTAAGTGTTATGAGTTTGTATTCTCTATGCCACAGGGGCTATAGATTCTATGCCTCAAAGGCCAGTCCAATTTATCAAGTTTGGTCTCAACAGAATAATTTGGTTAGGCCATGCATGGCCGATTTATTTAAATAGTTCGATCGAATGTGACCATTTTTTCGGCTTTATGGGATAAATTTGTAATTCTGTCTAGTGTGGCTGATTTTTGTTCTAATGTGACCAATTTTCGATCTAACATGATTGATTTCTAATGCGAACGATTTCCAGTTTAATGTGACCGAATTTTGGTCTAATAAAAATTGTTTTTAACGCTACCGATTTTCAGTCTGATATGCCCGATTTTGATAAGTGATCAAAGCTATTTGATCTCTGCAAAGTAAATATAGATGTTCGGTCTCTAGCGTAATCTTGTTGTTGCATTTTGTTAGGTCTAAAATCGGTAACAGGTTATGGTAGGTCCGGAAGGGCTGATTTGACAAGCCACGGCTAGAGAGGGCTGGTGGAGTCCTACGCTGCACAAGGGCACAGACAAGAAGACAAAGGGTCAGAAGACCAACCCGGAGTGGTGCTCCGGACGGACGCTTCGACACTCAAGTCAGTATGAGCAGGAGTGCAGAGCAATGTCAGAGCAAAACACTAAGGGTCTTAGATTTTTTCAGAACCCTCACCTTAGCACAAATGAAGGCTATTTATAGTGATTCGGAGCCACCTGTCCTTCCACCTGTCCAAGACAGGTGGTAGCCCCTGTATGGACCAGATCTCATACCTAAGAGGTGCAGTTGGAACCTAGGAGGTGCTGGTGGAAGTCCCTGATTGGTCCAGGCAGCATACCTAGCAGAGGACAGGTGTTGGCTTTGCAGTGGCCCCTGTGAGGGCCACGTGTCAACAGCCGGTTGGTCGTATATTTTGGACCCCATCAGTTGCCCCCTGGTTCTTCGAGCCATGAGAGTGGATGGAAGAAGCAAAGAGAAGGTCAAAACAGCATCTGAGCGGCCTTAAGGCCTCTGGGCAGCTCAGGCCGGACAGGAGCCTCCGGGCGCCCTGGTCTGGCCTTGAAGTTTGGCCTGAAGGAGCACGGTCGGGCAGAAGGCTCTCGGTTATCCAGTACGGCCAAATTTTGGACCAGAAATCTGGCCGGCCAGGCTTCCTGAGCGTCATAGCCGGGCATAATTGGTTCATGCGATCCTGTCCGGCAATGGCGCTGGACGGCCAGCCGGGCAGGTCTTTTGTCGTCTAGCGCTTTGTCGTCTAGCGATTGCGCCATATCCTGTCCGGCCAAGGCTGTGGACGGCCAGCCTGACAGGTCTTTTGTCGTCTAGGGCTTTGTCGTCTAGCGATTGCGCCATATCCTGTCCGGCCAAGGCTGTGGACGGCCAGCCGGGCAGGTCTTTTGTCGTCTAGCGCTTTGTCGTCTAGCGATTGCGCCATATCCTGTCCGGCCAAGGCTGTGGACGGCCAGCCGGGCAGGTCTTTTGTCTTCTAGCGATTGCGCCATATCCTGTCCGGCCAAGGCTGTGGACGGCCAGCCGGGCAGGTCTTTTGTCTTCTAGCGATTGCGCCATATCCTGTCCGGCCAAGGCTGTGGACGGCCAGTCGGGCAGGTCTTTTGTCTTCTAGCGCTTTGGAACCTGTGCCTCGCATTTAATGCGGACGGCGCATTTAATGCGAACGGCACATTTAATGCGGCAGGTGACGTGGCGCACTCCGGCTGGCGGGAAAAGGGCGGGATTTTTCCCGCTCTTCCCAGCCTCTATATATATACCGAAGTTTACTCTTCATTTTTTACTTTTCACCTTTTACTCTCCTCCTCTTCTGCTCGGCTATTCAAGTTTCTGCCCGCTTCGGATCAGTGAGCCCGGAGATCTTCGTCCAACACTTTAGTTCGGTAATCTCTTTTAGCTTTTCTTTTCTTCCCTTTTAATGTCTAGCACTAGTTCGGAGTCGGACTCTAGCTCAAAGGAGTCCGGTTCGACCAGTACTACGGGGTCCGGGGTGTCGGAGAGGACGAGGCCGGCCTCACCTATGGAGGCCGGTGTTGAGGACGAAGAGATAGTAATCGTAGTAGACGAGGAGAGCGGAGAGCGGAGAGGAAGTGATTGTGGACTTAGACACAATCCCGGTCCGTGGGGACGGACCGGACCGGGTAGAAACCAGCGACGATGAAGAAGACGTTGAAACGGTAATTCCTCGCTCGCCGCGCGTGCCTGTCGAGGTGATAGCGGAGGCACGGATAGAGGCCAACCCACAGTACAACATCGGGGCCCTGTACGAGGTGAATCATCTGTGGCCGGGCAAACTTCAGGCCGTCAGGGACAAATACTGTATTCCTGATCGGTACCTTTTGAGGGCGGCCGTTGAAGGGGACCGGGCCAGCAACGATAGTGCAGATCTCTGCCTATATGAAGAGGCCTTACGGGCCGGGCTTAGGCTTCCCTTCCATCCATTTTTTGTTGATGTGCTGAATTATTACGGGCTGGCGGTTACACAGGTCGTGCCGAACTCTTGGAGGACGCTGGTCGGCTTCCTGTACCTTTTGGGAGTTCGGCTCCGTAGGAACCCCACCCTGCCCGTCTTCAGGATGTGTGCGCACCTGAAGAGGCACAAGGACGGCGGCTGGATCTACATCAGCCAGAGGCCCGAAGTGAGAATGATCACTGGCATACCTACTTCCATTCACACATGGAAGAACAGGTTTTTCTACGTAAAGGACACCGAGCCGGGCTCCCACTGGCCGTTCTCATTGGAATGGAGAACGCCGGACACTCTTCTCTTTAGTAAGAAACCAGCCCTTGAGGACTACGACCACATGACCTTCGCTCTGATCAGAGAAGAGCTGAAGCGAGGTCAAATACACTGCTCAGAATTCGAAGAGGAGGCCGAGCTGGTAGCGCTCGGGGTCAGTCGTGCGACGCCGGCACGTACGTAGGCTTTTTAGGCCATCATTTACTTTTTTGAACTGCTCTTCAATTTTTCATAGTTCTGACTGCGTTCTGTTCTCTCTTTCAGAAATGGTGAAGCAGATGTCCCTGCTGGACAAAATCAAGCAGACCTCCCAAGCATCCTCAGCGCAGGAGCAGCCCCAAGCCAAGGGCAAGAAGAGGAAGGCGCCCGAGTCGACTCCGCCGATGGTCGCACTGGCTAAGTCTCTAAAAAGCAGCCGGGCGACACATAAGCTTGCCGTATCGAGCCGGGCAAATACCGCAGGACAGAGCTCCAGGTCCGGAGGGATGACAGGGCCGCAACACAGCGGGGCAGTTCTGGGCATCGCTGCCGCCACGACGGTTGGAGGCGACAACGTCTTCCGCCCGAACTGGGCCGTGCAGAAAATGGACACCAGCCTGGGGGATACCCGGGTGGCCACAGAATTGATGTACAAGGGCATCCTCCCACGCGACCGGTGCGAAGTCGAGAAAGACGTGCCGGAGACTTGCGAAGCGGCAATCAGCTCCGCCCTCTATCAACTCCAAGTATACTCGAGGGACATGGCTAAGAAACGATATCTCTTCTTTGAGACGATCACAAAGATAGAGTCCGAGAAGGGCCAGCTCCAGAAGGAGAACGGCGAGCTTACCGAAGCCGTCCAGATCAAAGAAGCCGAACTCAACAGCTTGCAGGACGAACTGCAGAGGGTCAAGAACCAGGCCGTGCAGGATCTCCTAATTTCGACGGAGAGGGCCGGAAAGAAGGAGAAGGCGGCCGTGGAGAAGGCCGTGAAGGAGACCGAGGAGAGGAAAGACGCTCAGCACTTCGACTTGGGCCTCCAGGCCTATAGGGCGGGTTTCCTTCTCTGCTCCGAGCAGGTGAAGAAGATTCACCCCGGCATTTCCCTGGACGGACTGACCGTTCCGTATGCACCTCCGGAGGGGGAGGATGATGAAGAGGAAGATGAACCGGACTCCTCCCGGCCCATTGAGGTGGATCCGGAGGTGACTGTGGCCGCAGTCTCCACCACTGAGGTCGGCGGGCTTGCAACCCCTACTCCTACAGAGGTCGTCACCGAGGGAGTGGCCGACGAGGAGGCCTGAGTAGCAGCCCTCTTGCTCCTATCTTTCTTTTTGGTGGTATGCTTTTTGTACGGTCCGTGAGGCCCATTCTTTGTAAGCCAGCTCGGCGAAGAGAGCACTTTTGTAATATGAATACAAATACACTTTTGTCCAACTGTCTGTAAGGCATTCTTGTTTTTTGTACGCATAATTTCTGTGCTGCTTCCTTCTCTTTCTGTCGAGCCGGAGTGGTTGTCCGTCATTGGCCGAGAGGGTCTGTAAGCCATTTACAACGAGCCGGAGTGAACCACTTCAACCCTCTAAGTCTGCAAGCACCGAGCTGGGAGCTAAGAATGCAAACAATTAGAATCTTTGAAAGTGGTTTCCACTGCGGGCGTCCTCGGCTAGAACTGATCCCCAAGCCATTAGGATGAGCCGGAGTGAAGCACTACTGTGCGTCTAAGTCTGCAAGCACTGAGCTGGGAGCTAAGTATGCAAACACTTAGAATCTTTGAAGGTGGTTTCCACTGCGGGCGTCCTCGGCTGGAACTGATCTCCAAGCCACTAGGATGAGCCTGAGTGCACCACTACTGCTCGTCCTAAGTCTGCAAGCACCGAGCTGGGAGCTAAGAATGCAAACACTTAGAATCTTTGAAAGTGGTTTCCACTGCGGGCGTCCTCGGCTGGAACTGATCTCCAAGCCATTAGGATGAGCCGGAGTGCACCACTACTGCTCGTCCTAAGTCTGCAAGCACCGAGCTGGGAGCTAAGAATGCAAACACTTAGAATCTTTGAAAGTGGTTTCCACTGCGGGCGTCCTCGGCTGGAACTGATCTCCAAGCCACTAGGATGAGCCTGAGTGCACCACTACTGCTCGTCCTAAGTCTGCAAGCACCGAGCTGAGAGCTAAGAATGCAAACACTTAGAATCTTTGAAAGTGGTTTCCACTGCGGGCGTCCTCGGCTGGAACTGATCTCCAAGCCATTAGGATGAGCCGGAGTGAAGCACTACTGCGCGTCTAAGTCTGCAAGCACTGAGCTGGGAGCTAAGAATGCAAACACTTAGAATCTTTGAAAGTGGTTTCCACTGCGGGCGTCCTACGCTGGAACTGATCTCCAAGCCACTAGGATGAGCCTGAGTGCACCACTACTGCTCGTCCTAAGTATGCAAGCACCGAGCTGGGAGCTAAGAATGCAAACACTTAGAATCTTTGAAGGTGGTTTCCACTGCGGGCGTCCTCGGCTGGAACTGATCTCCAAGCCACTAGGATGAGCCTGAGTGCACCACTACTGCTCGTCCTAAGTCTGCAAGCACCGAGCTGGGAGCTAAGAATGCAAACACTTAGAATCTTTGAAAGTGGTTTCCACTGCGGGCGTCCTCGGCTGGAACTGATCTCCAAGCCACTAGGATGAGCCTGAGTGCACCACTACTGCTCGTCTAAGTCTGCAAGCACCGAGCTGGGAGCTAAGAATGCAAACACTTAGAATCTTTGAAAGTGGTTTCCACTGCGGCCGTCCTCGGCTGGAACTGATCTCCAAGCCACTAGGATGAGCCGGAGTGGTCCAGTGCTGTATGTTGGCGTTTATAAGTGACTCAAAGAGGGACACTTGTTTGGCAAACTTATTTTATTCATTTCGGAACTTGAATAATTACAGCAGTTCTTTACAAGTCTACGAAGGCAAACAAAATTACTGATAGTAGATCCGAAGATTTCTGGAATTCCAGGCGTGCGGTAGCATCTGTTCGTCAAGGGACTCTAGCCGGTAGCTTCCTGGACGGATGACCTCTTTGACTCGGTACGACCCTTCCCAGGTCGGAGAGAGCTTGCCTACTCTTCTTGGTTGGGAGACGGAGGCTTTCCTCAGGACTAGGTGGCCGGCACGGAATTCTCTTGGTCGGATCTTGACGTCATGATATCTGGAAACTTTCTGCCAGCCCTGATCTGAGATTCCTCGCGAACTTCTTCAAGCAAGTCAAGGTTGGCACGGAGTCCGTCCCCGTTGAGCTGCTCATTGAAATGGACGATCCTTGGGGAGGGGACACCGATGTCAACCGGGATCACTGCTTCCGTTCCAAAGGAAAGATTGAAGGGCGACTCACCTGTAGCAGTGCGCGGAGTGGTCCGATACGCCCAGAGCACATGATACAGTTCGTCAGCCCAGCGCCCGGCCTTGCCATCCAGTCTCTTCTTTATCCCCTGCAACAGGGTCCTGTTCGTCACCTCTGTCTGCCCATTCGTCTGAGGATGTGCCACAGATGTGAACCTCTGCTCTATCTGCAGATCTGAACAAAACTTTCGGAAGTTCCTTGAGTCGAACTGCTTGCCATTGTCCGTTATGAGGACCCGGGGGATTCCGAATCTGCACACTACTGATTTCTAGAAGAAGTTCTGTACATTCTGCTCTGTAATCTTGGCCAGAGGCTCGGCTTCTACCCACTTGGTAAAATAATCGATGGTGACAACGACGAACTCACGGCCTCCAGAGGCCTGCGGAAAGGGGCCCAGAATATCCATTCCCCAGACTGCAAAGGGGAGAGGACTGATGATCGGGGCCATCGGAACGGGGGGCTGGTGGACGGCCGGAGAGAACTTCTGGCACTTCTCACACTTCTTCAGAAGGCTCAGAGCGTCCTTCCTGAATGTAGGCCAGTACAGACCTCTCAGGAGGACTTTAATGGCGAGGGCCTTGCCCCCGAGGTGCTCTCCGCAGATTCCTTCATGGGTTTCCTGCAGGGCTAACAAGGCATCACTGGGGCGGAGACACTTTAGATACGGGAGGGTATACGACCTCTTATACAGAGTCTCGCCGTCCAGTGAAAACCTTGCTGCTCACTGCATGACTTTACGGGCCTCTTTTTTCTCTCCTGGGAGCTCTCCGCTGCGCAGATATCTGATGATCTCATCCATCCAGCACGGCTCATCGTCGATTTGCATCACTACGACGGACTGGCCATCGATACTGGACTTCTTCAGAAACTCCATCCTTATTTCTCTGAGAGCGGTGTAACCTGATGCTGCGAGCTTCGATAGCACATCCGCTTTTGCATTCTCTGTTCTGGGGACTCTGACGACCTCAAAGCTCTTGAACTTATCAGCCAGACTGCGAACCCTTCCCAAGTACTTGATCATCCGTTCTTCACGGGCTTCATATACCCCCTGGATCTGACAGACGACCAGCTGTGAATCGCAGTACGCCTTCAACCTCTGAGCACAGGTCTGCACAGCGAGATTCATTCCAGCTATGAGCGCTTCATATTCTGCTTCATTGTTGGACGCACGGAAACCAAACCTCAGGGCATAATTCAGGACGAAGTCCTCTGGTCCAGTGAGAACTAGTCCTGCACCGCACCCTGTCTTGTTTGATGACCTGTCCACATACACCTCCCAGAGCGGCTCTTCAAAATCAGAATGCGCGCTGACGGGCTCAGTCCCGGGGGGGCGGGGCCGTTTCGGACTCAATTCGCCGCTCGGGTACAGTCAGCTCTGCTTCTGGAGAAGGAATTGCTACCAACCCGGGGTCTGGATCTTGAACTGTACACTCAGCTATGAAGTCTGCGAGAATCTGAGCTTTGATTGCCGGTCTGGGCAGATACTTGATATCAAACTCGCTGAGCTCCACGGCCCACTTGACAAGTCGGCCTGAAGTGTCT
The DNA here is from genome assembly GCF_043159265.1 of Tasmannia lanceolata. Lineage (NCBI taxonomy): Eukaryota > Viridiplantae > Streptophyta > Magnoliopsida > Canellales > Winteraceae > Tasmannia > Tasmannia lanceolata. The sequence continues at coordinate 24,085,554 of NW_027518684.1, read as the reverse complement.
GGCCGGTGGAGGATCTGTCTGAGGGGCTGTCCTGTCAAGACCTTAATCGTGTGCGCCTGGAAATACGGCCTTAGCTTCCTGGCCGCCATAATGAGGGCGTACACGAGCTTCTCTACTCGCTGATATCTGGTCTCTGCATCGTGGAGGACCTTGCTGACATAGTAGATCGGCTTTTGCTGGTTAGACTCCTCTCTGATCAGTACTACTACAACTGCCAAGGGTCCAGCTGAGAGATACAGAATCAGCTCTTCTCCTGGCTCGGGCGTGGACAACAAAGGGGGAGAGGATAAGTACTGCTTCAACTCCTCGAACGCTGCTTGACATTCCAGAGTCCAGGGCGCGGTTTTTATACCTTTGACCGCGTTGAAGAACGGGAGGCATCTTTCGGCGGACTTGGATATAAACCGCCCCAGGGCTGCCACTAGCCCGGTCAGCCGCTGCACTTCTCTGATAGTATTGGGAGGAGTCAGCTCCATTACTGCCTTGATCTTCTCTGGATTTGCCTCTATCCCTCGCTGGCTTACCATGAAGCCCAGGAATTTGCCTGCCCCGACGCCAAACGTACACTTAGTCGGATTAAGCTTCATGTTGTGTTCCCTCAAGACTTGGAAGGCCTCTTTGAGGTCAGAGACGTGGTTGGAAGCACTTCTGCTCTTCACTAGCATATCATCAACGTAGACCTCCATGTTCCGGCCGATCTGATTTCTGAACAGCTTGTTGACGAGCCGCTGGTAAGTGGCTCCTGCATTCTTCAGTCCAAAAGGCATCACCCGATAGCAATAGGTCCCCTGATCAGTCACAAACGATGTCTTCGAGATGTCGGACTCATACATTCTGATCTGATTGTATCCTGAGAAGGCATCCATGAAACTGAGCAGCTCGTGACCTGCAGTAGCGTCAATGAGCTGATCTATTTTCGGGAGCGGGTAGCTGTCCTTTGGGCAGGCCTTATTCAGGTCTGTAAAGTCTATACAGGTCCTCCACTTCCCATTGGACTTCTTTACCATCACCACATTCGCGAGCCAGTCCGGGTACTGGATCTCGCGGACGAAATCGGCCTTCAAAAGCCTCTCCACCTCTTCTCTGATGGCCCTTCGCCTCTCCGGTGCAAAGTGCCTCCGCTTCTGTTTCACGGGCTTGCAGGTCTGATCAACACCGAGCTCATGGGTGCTAATTGCTGGGTCGATGCCGGGCATGTCTGAAGGAGCCCAGGCAAAGACATCTGCATTGGCTCTGAGGAACTGAGCAAGATCCTGCTGCGCGGCCTCTGGCAGGGCAGAGCCGATCTGGACAACCCTCTGTTCGTCATCGATGTTCAATGGGATAGAAATGAGGTCCTCGGCCGGCTCGTTGACTGTAATCTGCGCTTCATCTCTCAGATCATACAGCTCGATTGGCAAAGACTCAGACGCATTCTTCACTCTCAGTGCCGCTGCATAGCACCGTCTTGATTGGGGCTGATCCCCTCTGACTTCACCTACGCCTCCTGGCGTAATGAACTTCATCTTCTGATGGTAAGCGGACGGAATAGCTCGGAGGAGGTTTTGGCCAGGGCGTCCTAGAATGGTATTATAGGCCGACTTGGCCCTCACCACCAGGAAGTTCACCATGGCGAAGGACTGGCAGGGCGGCTCCCCGATAAGAACTGGAAGCTCAATCTGCCCTTCAACCTTGACAACTTCTCCTGAGAACCCGAACAGATCAGAGTTGGCCGGCTTCAGACGTTCAGTTCCGATCAGCATCTGCTCGAAGGCGTGATAGTAGAGGATGTCTGCGGAGCTCCCGTTGTCGACCAAGATCTTCTTCATTTCCCAGTTCGCCACTAGCATGGTGATGACCAGGGCATCATCATGCGGGAGGATCAGGCCGTCAAGATCTGCTTCTGAAAAGGATATCTCGTTCTCTGGCCTGGCCTTCTTGCTGCAGGTATGGACGGCGTTAACCTGCCGGGCATAAGTCCTGCGGGCTGATGAAGAGGTCCCTCCCGCGGTCGGCCCTCCTGAAATGGTACCAATAACACCATGAGGTTGAGGTTGAGGTACCTGAGGAGGGGGGCTGGCCGGGGCAGGAGCTTGGATGCGGTCGCCCAGAGGTTGGGCGTCTCGAGGGCTTCTATCTCTGGGCCTCGGGTTGTCCTGGCGCTCTCTTCTGTTGTCATTATTTTTTAAGTACCTTCCGAGGTACCCTCTGCTTATCAGCTGCTCGATCTCCTCCTTCAGATGAATGCACGCATTGGTGTCATGGCCGTGACTCTTATGGAACCGGCAATACCTGGACATATCTCGTGTGCCCTCCTCTGATGTCTGCTTCTTCGGCCATCGGATAAAGTCTTCCTTCCGAATGGCTGCTAAGATTTGGGCCCTGGATGCGGTGAGCGGGGTGTAGCGCTCCCTCGGCGGGGGGCTCCTCTCCTTCCGGGGCCGGGGAGAGCTCCTCTCCTTCCGGGACGGACTGCTCTCCTTCCTCTGAGGTCTGTCGTCCCTACGTTGCTTGGCGGGGTTCTTCTCCTCGGGTCTTCTCTTGCTGACGGAGTCCAGGGCGGCGAGAGTTTCCTCGACGGAGATGTACTCTTCCGCCCCGGTCATCAGATCTGCCAGGGACTGCGGATTGCACCGGGCAACTGCTCGTCTGAAGTCAGTTGACCGGGCTCCGGCCAGAAGGGCATTCGTTGCCGCGGAGGGATCCAGGTTGGGTACCTGCAGAGCCTCCCTGTTGAACCGGCCAACGAACGCCTTCAAGGCCTCACCGTCTTCCTGCCTCAGGGCCATCAGCGAAGCTGTTGTCTTTCGAGGTCTTCTGCTGCTCATGAAATGTCGGGCCAGGTCATCCCCGAAGTCGTCGAAATTGTCCACAGACTTGGGCTTCAGCCGCGAGTACCAGTCTCTCGCGGCTCCAGTTAATGTGGTGGGGAGTGCCCTGCAAAGGAATCCATCCGACGCCCCGTGGAGGAGCATTGTAGTTCTGAAAGTCTGCAGATGATCCACGGGGTCGGTGGTCCCATCGTACTGCGGGATCTGCGGCATCTTGAAGCCCACGGGGACTGCCGCACTGAGTACTCTGTCTGTGAAAGGAGGATTGCTACTGAAGATCCTCGAAGCAGGGCGGCCCTGATCTCTGGCCAGCTCTTCAATTCTATTGTCGATCTCCTGGATCCTCAGCAACATTGGATCATCCCTCTTTTCGGCCTGGCGGGTAGGTCTGCTCCTTATGGCTGATGGACTCATTGCAGAACCGGACTGGCTGGCTGGACTCTTTCGCCGGTGCCGCGATCCCTCTCCGTGCGTGGGGTCTCTCTTGCTGCCACGCTTCTGCACGGAGGGAGATCGTGACCGGTGATGCTGACGAGGCTCGGGGCGCACGTGTCTGTCCCGCGAGTGGTGATCTCTTCTTGTGGAGTGACGAGTCTGATCCCGGGGCGGAGGCGTGCGCTCTCTGCGGGAGCTCTCCCCCCTCTGGACGGGTCGAGAAGCTTCGACTGGGTGTTGCTGGATTGCGGGGGCCACATTCTTGAACTGTGCAACCACATCAGTCATTTCTTGAAAAAGGGCCCGCATCTCCCTTGGGGTCGGGGTAGGGTCTGAGCGGTCCGAGCGAGGCGAACTTCGCTCCCCGGCCGCCCCGACCTCTACCTGCGAGGCCAGTCGCTCACTTCGTCCTTCGCGGGGGGCTGTAGCCCGGGTCGCCCGAGAAGTCGGAGGCGCTCGCTTGCCGGTTTGCCCTACCATTGTTTCTTGAAGTAAGATGTCGAACAGCTTTTTGTTGCGGGGTCCCACGGATGGCGCCAAATCTGTTAGGTCTAAAATCGGTAACAGGTTATGGTAGGGCCGAAAGGGCTGATTTGACAAGCCACGGCTAGAGAGGGCTGGTGGAGTCCTACGCTGCACAAGGGCACAGACAAGAAGACAAAGGGTCAGAAGACCGACCCGGAGTGGTGCTCCGGACGGACACTTCGACACTCAAGTCAGTATGAGCAGGAGTGCAGAGCAATGTCAGAGCAAAACACTAAGGGTCTTAGATTTTTTCAGAACCCTCACCTTAGCACAAATGAAGGCTATTTATAGTGATTCGGAGCCACCTGTCCTTCCACCTGTCCAAGACAGGTGGTAGCCCCTGTATGGACCAGATCTCATACCTAAGAGGTGCAGTTGGAACCTAGGAGGTGCTGGTGGAAGTCCCTGATTGGTCCAGGCAGCATACCTAGCAGAGGACAGGTGTTGGCTTTGCAGTGGCCCCTGTGAGGGCCACGTGTCAACAGCCGGTTGGTCGTATATTTTGGACCCCATCACATTTCCTCAATTTCCTTCCTTCAATTGAAGGAATCTGAGGGGTAATGTTTATACACATTTTGAAATTCTTCAAGAGATGTACGGCAATGATTATTTTCAAACTTGATGACCTTTTCGATAAAAAGGGAGGTTACAGGAAGTTAATTTTCAAAGCGAACCTTACAAGTGGTGGTAGTGTCTTTTCAAAGTTGCAAGTAATCGTGTGAAAGTTACAAGTGGCGGTGGTGTCCTTTGGAAGTTACAAGCAGCGGTGACAAGTATTCTTTGATGATGCCGAAATCCGCTCTATACGATCTAGCGGTGATAGAGTTGTTCCTGCAAGCAACTTGCACTCAGAGAAAGATATTAAGAGTACCAGAGTTATGATACGACTATATTTAGTTAGAAATCAGAATCACAGGTAAATTGAAGGGAAGGAGATGAAGTGCAGAAGAGTTACCAACGGCGTTTGATGGAGAAGGATTGAGACTAAACTTGGTCTTCCCAAGCTGCCTACGTACCCCTTCTTTGGGGATCAAGTCTAACATAGTTCCATTATGAAGGTTAAGGTCTCCTTTTATAGAGAACAATGTTCATGATGTTTAGAAGTTTACTATTTTGGGAGTCTTTCCTAATTGGTCGACTTTCCCGGGAGATAGGTTTATATCTCTTTTTAATAGATATCCCATCTCCTCATATAAGTAAGTTATTATCAGTGAGACTCCTTTTTTAAGAAGCCACCGCCTAAGGTATGTTACCTCTTTGAGCGGCAGTTTCCTAATTATGAACGTCGCTATTTATAAGGGGAGGATAATATCTCATTCCATTATACATAGGTCGGTCTCTAATTATTTGGAGATGCCACTTGTTGTTCATCCACGGTGGGTGCCGATTTTACCCCTAACATACTGCCCCCCACTTCCTTGAGCCATGGTTGGGTCGAGGAAGTAGGTTAGAGATTTTCTGTTATGTAGGGAGTTTGTTCGGTACCGAAGGTCTCATGAACTTACTTTTGTAGCCACCAATCCAACTTACAATATTCGGTCGGTTTTTCCTAAAACGAAATAGTTCTCATATATGCAGTTACTTCTTATTCCTTCATTTCTCGTCGTCTGTTATGGGAAACCATCAAATCATTTTAGGTATTTGTAACGACGGCACTTTTCATAATGACGTGACGGGAAAGGATCCTTTCATAATAGGCGTCGCTTCGTGGGATAAAGACAGCATGCCACGTGGACAGAAGGTGGGAAGAACCTAAGGGACGCTTGATAGCATTTAATTCCTTTCTTTTTTCCGCCTTTCTACTTCTATTTATAGAGGTTTTCCTTTAGATTTTGTTCCCAAAAATTTCTTTAACAAAGGCTCATCTTCTCCCCTTTTCTTTGAAGATGTCGAAATCTTAAAATAGCTCTTCTTCAAACACCGAAGGAAAAGGGAAGGAGACATTTTCACCCAAGGTTGGGGCTTCTTCTCACGACTCCAATCCTCAGAAGAGGGTCGCGAAGGACGTTCATCTACCACTGGGTTTTCCTCCTCTCCGTCCTCTTCCGCAGTCGCACGAAGAAGAATCCCTGGAGGAGTATGTTGCTCGGAAGCGTTCCCGGTTCTCCTCCGCGCATCATGAGGGGATGGAGATGTGTGAGAAGATACTGGCCATGGATAAAGAGATTACGTACCGGCGGATCGCCAACCTGAGTCTGAAGGAGGAAGTAGACAGACTCAACCAACTGGCCGAGTACGAGACTGACTCCCTGGAGACTTCTTCGGAGCCGAGGCCTAACAGCGAGGACATCTCGAGCGAGGAGAACTCCACGTGACTGGTCTGATTAGGCTGGGGAGTGTGGACCCCGATCTGAGAGGACTGGTGTCGAGGGACGCGAGATCCCCCTGCAATCCTCTGAGACCTCCACAATGTGAAGAAGAGCTCCACCAAGGAACTCTTGAGATGATGCCACCCTCATAGTATAGCACGAGTGGCGACATAAAAAGAAACGAAAGAGATACGTCTCGATCCGGAGCCAGGGCTCGAAACCAAGACGCACCTGAAATAACTCAGAGTCGTTATCCATGGATACGCCATGGAACCAAAACAAATGCTTTGTTTGCAATGGATAACCAAAGGTACAGAAGGTCCGTGTCTGGTGACGAATGAGGAAGGTTTGAAGAGCACCCCCAATTCTCCCGAGTGCGAACACTTGGTCTCTTATGCCATTTATTTATTAACTTTGAAGACTTTTAGGTGAAAATCATGTGAAATGGGAACGAATATCCTCGAGGAAAACGTCTACCTAAACATGCATGACCCAGGGATAATAAGCACATACAAAATAAATAAAAGAAGTATGTCACCTAAGCATTGCTAGGTTATGAGTGTCATGCCTAAATAGGTGTCTAAATTCTGATAGGCAAACTCATGCATGCTACAGCTAAAGGTATAAGGTCTACACAGGAAAGTAAGAAAACACAACAAAACATACAATATGACTCGATACCACACACGACGCAACACAACAAATCCTAAGACTCTAATGATTAAACCCGAATCCTTGGATGGTCTGATGTTCATCCAAAGAAGCCTACGTATCCCCGCCTCCACGAGAATCAAGGCAACGTAGTTCTTCGCATTTATTATAAGCTATGATGCCTAAGACATCTAGACCTCTATCCTAGACTCGACCTAAAAGACTGGACTAGTTATTAAAGCTTTTCGTGCGATTATTTAAATTCCGGACTATATGCCCTAACTAAATGTAGGTTAACCATAAGCTAATGCAGGTGGTTCCTACAACCTATGTGTAACTAGGTTGTGTGTCATAAGAAAAAACATGGGATCACTAAAGCATCCTAGACCTAGTCATCAGTCGGCGATGTGAATCGCCAACTGACCGGATAGAGGCGTTCTAGCTAGGACAAACTCCTAACTCTAACACACAACAAGCACACACCAAATCAAGGACAAACATCTAACTCTAGGACCCTCTATCTAGAACAAACTCCTAACTCTAGAGGAAGAGCTTTTTGAAAACAAGATTTTAAAGTTGTTTATTCAAAAAAAGATTTAAAATGCTATTTACAAAAGTTTGGCTGGAGTAGGGATACAAATCTCGAGCTGCACTACGTACCTCGTGAAAGAGGATCAAGCCAACGTAGTTCGAAATGAACTCTCCTAAACTATTACTAAAACATCTCAACGCATTACATGATTAGGGGTTTTTGATGTTTTCAAATATATATATTTTTTATGTTTTAAATTTCCAATTTTGTATTGAAAATTTCAAATTTGTTTTACATTTTAGGCGTCTAAAGTGAGTTAACACCATTTCAGATAAAGGAAATCCAATAGAAGAGCCTCTATACCCACCATATCGCGGTAGAGTATTACAGAGCGAAACGGGATCCCTAAAGCCTAAGGGGAAAGAAATCAAAACGGGGTAACTAAAATTCCAAGGAAAAGAACAATCTCGAAGAGACGAAAACAAAACTAATGAACCCTAATCAATCTCCAAAGGAGACGATATCTAACCTGCGAGGGAAAACCCTAAGCAAACGAGAGATGAAAAGCTTCTAACCCTAAGGGTAAACTTCTAAACAAAAGGGGACAGATAAAAACCCTATAAGAAGAACTACTAAACAATCAGTTACTAAGGAAGGGTCCCAACTAGTTAAACACTCTAAGAGGAGGGGATCCCTTAACCTGTGAAAACTCTAAGGCAGGAAGAGAAGAGATCGGTTCAAGAAACGCTCCATCGTCGCTGAACCCGACAAAGGACTCTTAACTTGGAGGGAACTCCGAAACTCGAAGAGGATCCTAAGAAACGCACGAAGAACAATCCTAGAAGTGAAAGAACTCCCCTATAAGAAGTGAGGCCTTCAAAGAAAAGGAAACCCCTAAGCCCTATAAGAAGCAGTGGGATAAGAGAGTGACATAAAGGGCCAAGGGTTGGCTCAAGAGGTTGTCGCCCGTCATAGCCTCAACCCGACAAAGATGATGAAGCGCTCCCAAAATCGTTGGAATTCCAAAACTTGAAAAGGGTCCCGAGGTACGTGCAAGGAATGACCCCTAAAGGAAAGGAAACCCCCAAACCCTGTAAGAACTCTAAAGAAGGAAAGAAGATAAGAAGGGTCCGGGGTGGCTCAAGAAACATTCCGTCATCGCAATCCAATAAAGGAAGGACCCCAAAGAAAGAAAGAAAATCCTATAAGTGAGTGCAGCGCATAGGTGAAACAAGACTAAACCAAAGCCTAAAATAGCACTAATGCCCTGAACCATCACCTCTGTAATGATGTTGATTCAGTTTGCCTTTCATTTCTTGCTCCAATTTCATATACTAGTATCGACTCCCAACAAAATGCAAGTGCAATTTTTAAGGGAAAGTAATTCAAATATGCAAGACTATAGAAACTGAAAATCCTAAAAATCTGATATGAGTACAAGAAAATGGGATTCCAATAGTAGAGTACGATTTAGAGCTCAAAGACTAGACATGAAAAGAAATCGAGATGGCTTGTACTCCCAACATATGACAATTTCAATAGCAACAACAGCCCTTGCCAAAGTATGAATTAATGAAGTAACAAATAATGTTCCCATAGATATCTGAAGGATGTAAATGGAATGAAATAGATTTAGCTCGTGTGATCGCCCGAAAGGAAATGATATAAACATGACCATGTTCATTACAATTCTGCATCTGTAACTGAACATGGCAGTGCTGACACATTCCCCTTTTCTGACAAAACAATTGAATCGAAAACATGATCCAAAATCCTGCTTATCCTGGGGATCATTTCACTAATTCGAAATATGGATGACCACAAACATGTTCTAACCCTCAAATTGTTATCATTTCTACAACTTGATTCAAACCACTAACTAAAACGCAAGAGGAGATTATTCGCATTTATGAGCAAAATCCAATGGGGGCAGATTTCTCAAATAAATTTTGTAATGGGCATTCGTGTAAGCCAAAATTTGGAAACATTTTTAATAAGTTTCTCCACTGAAACCTGGGTTAAAGGCTTGAAACAAATACCTTAGCAACAATATAGCAGCACCAACAGAGATTAAATTTGGATAAAAATTTCCAAACGAACAGAACAAACAAAACCAAAGAACTGTGAAGCCTCTGACGATCTACCCCATACAAATTTGCAAACCCTTACTCTTCTATTGGAAAAACGAAGTAAAAAAAATAAATCCACAAAACACAAGATCTTGATGAAAACTTTCTCTTCTTATGCCAAATCCATGCTCAAAACCTCGATTATAGAATAATAATGAGAAACACCAAACTATAAACTCATCAAAGAAATAAATCATAGAGGATACCTCAAGCGCTGCTTAAAATAAAATCGAGATTAACTCCACCGAAGTTCCTCGCCAAAGCCGCACAAGGTGGTCGATCCACAGATGAATCCCCTATTGCAGTAGATGATGATGGGTGAAGATTCACAAGTTGAATCGAAGAGGGATTCTTGCCTTTTGCTTTGGAGGCCCAAAACAATGAAATGATCTAGGTTAGGATTGGTGGTGGTGAAGAGGGCAATGGTGGAGTTAAGGTAATAGATGGTGATGAATGGTCAAAATGAAAGGGGTTTATGGTCAAATCTGGATTGGGTTAAGGAAATGGGTTAGGGCAGTGAAGAGTGAAGGGTGTTGGAATTTGCAGAGATGTGGGTTGTAATGAATAGGGTGGAAGGGTGAATAGGGTTTTGATGGAAATTGGTTTAATGGAGGTGTTGGTCGGATGAGAAAAGACAGGGTTGCTGAAAAATGGGTGAAAATGGTGGATCTGATGTGGGTTTGGGTTCAAGGAAAGGGGTGATTGAGGTGGAGGTGGAGAGGAAGATGGTTGGTGGGTATGGGTCGGAGAAGAGAAGGGGTGAAGGTTTGGGATGGAGAGATGATGGTGGTGAAATGGAGAAGAAGAAGAAGAAAAAAAAGAAGAAGAATAAGAAGATGGAGGTGCTGGCCGGAATCCGGCAATGCCCTGTCGGAGAAGACAAAGAAGAAGAAGAAGAAGAAAATGGTGGTGGGGTCTCAGAGAAGATGGGGTTGGCCGGCCGGAGGTAATGGACGGAGGTAGTAGCTTCCTATCCTTCTCTTCCTCTGCAATTTCTCCTTTCCTCTGCTATTTCTCTCTCTCTGCAAAATAGGTTTGCTGTTTTTTTTTTTAGATGGTGAATAAGGGGTTTGAGAGGGTTTGGTAGAAAAGGGGGTTGGGTTTTGGAGAGGGTTATGTAAATCTAGGGTGTGGGAAGAAGGTGGTGCTGATTTGTAGTTGTGGTGGAGGCAATCGGTGATGACCGGCAGGAGAAATGGCCAGAGATGGGTTTGAAGGTGGAGGTGAAGTCAGTCGGTGGATGAAGGATTCCGGTGGGAAGTGGATGAAGGTTAGTGGAGATGGAGGTGGCTTTAGTGGTGGTCGGATTAGAGGCGAAAATGGGGAGGAGAAGATAGCCGGAAGTGATGAAAAAGGGTTAGGCTATGGTTTGGATATTTAGGGATTCTTCTTCTCCTCTCTCTCTCTCTCTCTCTCTCTCTCTCTGCTTTGTTAGAAAATCAAGCCCCCTAAATGCCTGATTCGATGGTATTTTTATAAGACCAAATATTTGAACCCCCCTTTTTCCTTAGACAACTAACTCTAGTGCATTTACCACTGCTCTTTACACATCAAAGGGGGTGGCTCGGGTGAGGAAATAGGAATAATATATTCAAACCCCTTTTATTCCTAGGACAGCCCCTATGGAGTGTTGGTCATTACCATTTTCCAAAACAAAGGTGGTCTTCGGTAATAGCGATGGGGGGAATATTATGGAAAATATCTCTTTAGAAATTTGATCTCAACCCTCCAAAACCTCTTTATGTTCAATGGTGAGGATTGAAGGCTTTTTAACCACCTAGAAGCTTCATAATATTCCTTCCCAACTAATCATAACCCTAAACCTCCATTAATCTAGATTATGTTCTAATTGTTACTTGAAAAGGAAGAAATGAATCTTTCTTATTTACGAAACTGCCCTGCTCCCGGATAATGCACCCCCTAATTATGCTACACATTAATCTGCACGCCTGCATATCTTCTTGGACAGCCTTCTGCAGTAAACTTGAACTGACTTTCCAGGTTCAAGCGCACCCCCTTTTCTAGCTAAATCGCCACCCTTCTGAACTTGCACCACGACAGTTTCCGGGGTTCGCTTGCTGGGCAAATCAGCTCAGATTTCGATAAAAATTTGCAGGGACCTCGGTGGTACCCTAAGCTAACCTAGGGCACAATTTGGGACTTCAGAACACTAGTTTATTAGGGTAATTATTTAAAACAAAATGTAAAAGGGTTCGGTCAAAATGGGGGTGTCTACAGATGCCCCTCTTTGTCAGAGTGTGCTTGTCATACGAATGGCAAAGCTGATAAGACAACGCATTTTGGCCGACCTGGCTTTAAAAGATTAAGTTTTGGATTTTTGGTTTTGAAAAAGGGTTTACACAAAAGCAAATTGGTGAAACAACCTCTCACCGGACTCTAACTCTGCAAATATATTTGTGAGATAGTCTCTCACCGACTCTTAACTCGGTGCTTGTATCGAAGATTGAAGATTTTGATATACAAATTAAACCAAGAATCACTCGGCTAACTACCGGGAGCTAAAACAGGTAAAGAATATTTGAGAAGACTCAAATCATCAATACCGGACTACAAGACGGGTAGAGAATGCTTGAGAAGACTCAAACTATCAATACCAGAATACAAGACGAGTAGAGAATGTTTGAGAATACTCAAATTATCAATACCGGAATACAAGACGGGTAGAGAGTGTTTGAGAAGACTAAAACTATCAATACCAGACTACAAGACGGGTAAAGAATATTTGAGAAGACTCAAACTATCAATACCGGACTACAAGACAGGTAGAGAATGTTTGAGAAGACTCAAACTATCAATACCGGAATACAAAACGGGTAAAGAATATTTGAGAAGACTCAAATTTTAGTACCGGAATACAAAACGGGTAAAGGATATTTGAGAAGACTCAAATTTTCAATACCGGAATACGAGACGGGTAGAGAACGTTTCAGAAGTAAAGAATATTTGAAAAGACTCAAATTTTCAGTACCGGAATACAAAACGGGTAAACGATATTTGAGAAGACTCAAATTTTCAATACCGGAATACAAGACGGGTAGAGAACGTTTGAGAAGACTCAAACTATCAATACCGGACTACAAGACAGGTAGAGAATGTTTGAGAAGACTCAAACTATCAATACCAGAATACAAGACGGGTAGAGAACGTTTGAGAAGACTCAGACTTTCAATACCGGACGACAAAATGGGTAGAGAATGTTTGAGAAGACTCAGACTTTCAATATCGGAATATAAAACGGGTAGAGAATGTTTGAGAAGACTCAGACTTTCAATACCGGATACAAAACGGGTAAAGAATGTTTGAGAAGACTCAAACTTTCGATACCGGATTACAAAACGGGTAAAGAATGTTTGAGAAGACTCAAACTATCAATACCGGATTACAAAATTATCAAGACGGGTAAAGAATATTTGAGAAGGCCCAAATTTTCGATACCGGATTACAAAATGGGTAGAGAATGTTTGAGAAGACTGACTTTCAATACCGGTTACAAAACAGGTAAAGAATGTTTGATAAGACTCCAACTTTCGATACCGGATTACAAAAAGGGTAAAGAATATTTGAGAAGACCCAAACTTCAATACCGGATTACAAAACGGGTAAAGAATGTTTGAGAAGACTCAAACTATCAATACCGGATTACAAAATTATCAAGACGGGTAAAGAATATTTGAGAAGGCCCAAATTTTTTATACCGGATTACAAAACAGGTAAAGAATGTTTGAGAAGACTCAAACTTTCAATACCGGACGGGATGATGATATATCGAGCTTTTCACCTGGAACCGACAACCCGACCACTCATAACATAAACTCCTAGAGGTCAGAGAGGAGGAAAAAGGATTAAAACATAGCATAGATAAAAGCGATTAGGAAAACATGACATTTACCAAAGGTATAATTCAAAGAAATATGATGAAATCTTGCGGGCTTTGGCCCCTTTAAACAAGTAAACCAAGACTGTGCTTATATTTTGAAAACTGCAAAACTGAATTCCAAATTCCAATGAGGATTGGAATTTTTTTTTTGAAAAACTAATCAAGGAGTTTAGCTCAAAAGGGTGTGTTCAAACTTCTCTCATCTTTATTTGATAAGAATAGCCATCTCAATCCTAAATTTTTGTTCGACGTCTTTTATGACTTGGGAAACCAATTCATAAAAGATGCCCCTAGTATGATTTTATTTCCATGACATGATTCATAAAAGAGCAAAGCGCAAAGGTTCAACTAAAGGTTTTCATTTCAAAGAAATGTTTGAGGTTACAAAACTTTCACAAATACAAGAAAATGGGTTCTGCTCAAAGCATTCATCCTTCTGCACTTTGTGATAACATTATGAATAAACTTGAAAAGCTGCCCCTTCTGAACTCTGCACTATTCGGCTCCGTCCGTAAGAGATGCAACTTCTTGCTTTTAAAACTTATCACCCCAGCTTCAAGAGGAATACAGGCCAAACCTGACCTTAAAGACCTGACTTTGACTTGACAATGAAAAGATTTTGACATACAATAGACGGGACTTTGACAAATGACAAGCGAAAGCTTTGACAAACACATAACTTGGACTCTAAAAGAGATTGAATCTGCTTCTTAATTTGATAAATGTCTAAAAGTGTTTAATTCCTCTTTTTGATATTTCTTTCATGGTTATTATCTCTTTTAGATTGCTTAGTTTTAACCACTTTAGCTTGAAGAAGTATCAAAAGAAATTATGCGGGCGTTTACTCAGACTTTGAAGTAATGCCAAAATGGAAGTCCAATCGGCTTCTAGAGCTTCTGTCTTTTTAAAGTCGTTGCCATGACCAAATCGCCTTTTCAGGTTTTCGATTCGGCGGATTGCATGCCTTATATTTTGCCTGGATTGTCTGCCCTTGCAAATTTTCCATCTAGCAGGCCCAGCACCCTGATTTTTGCCTAAGCCGCCCTTTCGGGTTTTCAACTTAGCGGGTGAATGACCATAACTTTTACATAGACCGCCCTTGCGGGTTTTCAGTCTAGCGGGTCTAAGACTCCATCATTTTTTTTTTTTACAAACCTGGGCCTAAATACACCAGAAGGACTTTTAGGTAGGCTTGGTTTCAAACAGGTTAACATTTGGTAAGTTTTGAGCAATTAGACCAAATCTGGACCCTCCAGACTGCCTACGTATCCTCAAAGAAATTGGGAATCAGGTCCCGCGTAGTTCGAGTTTAATATCTTTTATGACGAAAGTCATAAAACATGCCCCTGGTTCAAGTTTGACAAAGAGGTTTTGCTTTTGGCTCAAAGGAGTTTAGCAAAAAGGGTTTTCATTTTTGAAATCTGGGCTATTGGCTTAAAAAGCTCAAATCGTCCAAAGATGGCCTTCTAGTATTTTAGGCATAGTATTTCTTTAACTGATTCAAGTTTCTAGGTTCTGTTAATTTTTCTCCATTTTCATCGAGGAGTCTTATGCCTTTTCCCGGCAGGACTTCATCGACAATATAAGGACCAGACCAATTTGGTCGAAACTTCCCTCTCGGATCAAATACCAGTGCCCTATAGGACTTCAAGAGAAGATCTCCTGGTTTCAAATCTCAGACATGAACCTTCTTATTGAACGCCCTTTCAATCCGCCTTTGATACCCCTGGATATGATAAAGAGCTCGTAGCCTCTTTTCATCTATCATCTGCAATTCCTGATGTCTGGCCTTCGCCCATTCAGATTCTGGTAAGCTCGCCTCCATCATCACTCTCACGGATGGAATTATGAGTTCAACAGGCAAAACTGCTTCCATTCCGTACACTAAAGAATACGGAGTGACACCTGTAGAGGATCTGATCGACGTCCTGTAAGCCCACAAAGCATAGGGAAGCTTGTTCGACCAATCTTTATAAGTTTCTGTCATCTTGCTGATGATTACCTTGATGTTCTTATTTGCTGCTTCAACGGCTCCATTCGTTTGCGGCCTATAAGGAGACGATTTGTGATGCTTTATTTTAAACTCTTCACACAAGTGTTCTACTTCCTTCTTGAAGTGGGAACCATTATCTGAGATTAACTCATGAGGTACTCCGTATCTACAAATAATGTTTGTACGGATAAACTTCGCAACAGAGGTAGAAGTCAAAGAAGTATAAGAAGTAGCTTCAATCCACTTCGTAAAGTAGTCGATGGCAACCAAAATATACTCATGTCCGCTGGATGACTTCGGAAATACTTTTCTAATGATATCTATTCCCCACACTGAAAACGACCACTGCGAAGTGAGGGAATGCAACTCTGAGGGAGGTACATGAATAAGATTTGCGTAAACTTGACATTTATGGCACTTCTTTACAAAGACGAAACAATCTCCTTCCATTGTTGGCCAATAGAATCCCAGTCTCAGAATCTTTCTGGCTAACATCTTTCCATTCATGTGAGGACCACAAACTCCCTCATGGGTTTGTTCAATAAGCTCAGCTGCTTTGTCTTCATCAACACATAAAAGCTGGATCCCATCAAAAGATCTGCGATATAACTGTCCACCACAAATAAGAAAATTGCCAGCTAATCTCTGAAGGATTCTGCGCTCTTTCCGAGAAGCCTCAGGTGGATGCCCTTCACCAGATATGAGATTCCTGATGTCTGTATACCAAGGCTTTCCACATGGACTCCTGGCTGCTATTTCAATAACGTTCACATGCGCCGGCTCCCATTGCAATCGCACTGTAAGCGGCTGGACCTCCATTGTTTCTGAAATGGCTAACATCGAAGCCAGCGTAGCCAAATCATCAGCAAAATGATTCTTTGTTCTATATAAGTGAGTAAATGTAATACTCCTGAACTTCTTGACCAAAGATTCCAGATATGCATTATAAAGGATCAATCTATCTTCCCGAGTTTTTCATTTCCCATTAATCTGGCAAATGATCAAGATGGAATCCCCAAACACATCAATATCTTGAATTTGTAAAGCTAAGGCTGCTTCAAGTCCAGCAATACAAGCTTCATACTCTGTCATGTTGTTGGTGCACTCAAACTGCAACTTGATAGATATTAGAATATGCTCCTTCTGAGGGGATATAAGTACTGCTCCTACTCCCTAACCCTGGTTATTGACTGCACCATCAAAATACATTGCCCATCTGGTATTTGGAGTATCTTCTTCAACATCCATAATCTCTTCATCAGGAAATTCAGCCTTTAGGAGTTCATTCTCTTCCACAGGGGAATCAACTAATTTTTCTGCGATGACCCGCCCTTTAACAGACTTCTGAGTAACATAAGTAATGTCGAACTCAGATAACAATAACAACCATCTTGCGATTCTTCCAGTAAGAGCAGGTTTCTCAAACAAGTACTTCAACGGATCCATCCGTGAAAGCAGAAGTACCTTGCTCGATAACAAATAATGTTTAAGCCTCTGAGTTGCCCAAACTAATGCTAGACAGGTCTTCTCCAATATTGTATACTTCACTTCATATTCTAGCATCTTCTTACTGATGTAGTATATAGGCTTCTCCTTCTTAGACCCTGAATCTTGCTGAGCAAGCATACAACCCATCGCTGTATCCGTGATGGACAAATACAACAATAATGGCTGATCCAGGATGACAGGGGATAAAACAGGAGGTAAGGACAAACACTGCTTGATTTTTTCAAAAGTGATCTGGCATTCTTCGGTCCATTTCTTCGATGAATTCTTCTTCAGAAGCTTCAAAATAGGCTCGCATGTCATCGTCAGGTGTGCTATGAATCGTCTCAGATACTGAACTTTTCCGAGAAAATCTCAGATCTGCTTTTTGGTCCTCGGCGGTTCCATCTCTTGAATCGCTTTGATTTTTGATGAGCACATTTATGTGTGAATTGTAGGTAGAAAAATCATGTAATTCTCTCATTTAAAGCGGTGCTACTAATGTATTTTCCTTATTTTTTGTGTTTCAGGGTTATTTATGGATTATCGTGGAAAATGGAGCTAAAGCGATGAAATCCTAAAGAAAGATTCAAGAGCGAAAACAACTATTGGATCAACACCATTGTGGCTCAACATTTGAAGGGTTTGGATTATTTTACGATCCACCGATTGGTTGGTTCAAAATAGCCTTGGGAAGTCATTTTAGGAGTGCAACTAATTTAAATGGTGGGTTATAAAGTAGACGGTTCAGATTATCTTTTGGAAATAATATTGGGGTCACAACTAATTTAGATTGCAGCCCACAAGACCAATGGTTTGAATCATCAATTTGACGGCTCGCCAAACGGACAGTTTAGATCATCTCATGCTGGAAATTTTGGCTTACTAATTGGATGGTGTGGATCAGCCCTATGAACATAATTTAAAGGGTGCAACCCGTCTACGCCACGGCCCTAACAATTGAACGGTCTAGATCATTCTATGGAATAAATGGGTGGTACAAGCAATTTACACTATGGCTACGTTTTATTATCGCCCATCATATGTACGGTTTAGATCATTATATGGCAATGGGTTAGGGGCGCTAATAATTACCCTACAAATGAGTGGTTTGGATCATCATATTTACATTTGTAGCTCATCAAATGAGTGGTTTGGATCACCCTACAGAGAGGATTTGAGGAGCACGAATTGCTCATTTTGCAGCCCACCATTTGAACAAGTTGGATCATGCCATGATGAGGGCCATATACAAAGTAGGTATGAAAAATGGCCGATATATTATTTCCCTATTGAGGTGCAAGTGGGACCCGCCCTTGCCTCTAAAAAAATCGATTTCCTAATCTAAGAATGGGTTGCACCCTTTATTTTGATCGTCCTTTCTTTGAGATGATCTGGATTAACTCTTGATGTGCAATTGTGTATTGTGTAGCACTAAACCCATGCACTAAAGTAGAAATCACAAGGTCTGCATGGATTTGATGACGTCAATGTACATGGAAATAGTAGCAAAGACAATGACCGAATATACAAGACAAGAAAAGGAATGACCTGCTATGTTTGGATGGGTTGGATGACATGTATATGCATATGCATATAGGGGCAACAAGAGACTTGTATTAGAACCCATCAATTGAACAGCTAGGGTCATTGGATGTAAATAATTTGATAACCATGTCTAATATGTGATGAACCTATTTTTGGACGTGAGATTCAATGCTTTGGAAATGAGATGTTGAATTAGAAACCATCTCTTGTTAAAAAGGAAGCAGCCACAATGAGACAAAATTCATTATATACAGTGGAAAATGACATATGCGGTTGAGATTCAAATTGGCAATTACTAAATTAGAAGGTTATCTCATCGGTTTTGGAAGGTAGTGGATGTAGGCAAATTTTTTTGGCAGCTTTCTTTCTTTCTATGGTGGGTCTCACGTTTGATTAATCTGAACCATCCATTTGATATGGCAAGTAATCCAAATATAGCAAGTGGGTCCCACGTTACTGTTTTGTTTGGTGGATTCACAAGGACTCACGCATCTTGCTGTGTCAACATGGTTTCGTTATTAGTATGTGAAAAAAAAAGGAATTGATATCACCACGCCATCTTTTCAATAACAGTAATCCATTCTTCACTTTCCATAGAGATGCTTTTAAAAGATTTTTTGCAATTCCCAATATGCTCCAAGCAGAAAATAGTTAAATAAAAGAATGGAGTGTCAGTCTCAAAAGAGGGAGTGTGGATATCATGCTCTATGTTAGGAAACAGTTTTCTCACGTTTTGGCAATTTCTATGCATCCCACGTGCAGTCTTATTTCAATAAGAAATTTTGGGCAACTCTGGTGAAAATGGCACTTCGTCAAATTTGAGAGAGAGAGAAAAGGCAAGCAGGGCCATCTCGAGAAGAAAAATAAAATGAGAGAGAGAAAACAAAATAGCAAGTCATCTTCAATATATTGAGGACTTAAAAGAAAAAGAAAAGCTCTCTTCTTCACACTCTTGTCTCTAGTTCTCTCCACCATTCTCAAGCTCTCTTTCTCTCTTAGGTTTTCTTGTTTTTTTTCATGCTCTTTTTTCTTTTCTACTCTCAACCAATGATCAAGCATCCACTGTTCAATCCAAGGTGACACTAAAGCTTGAAGAGGAGGATTTGGCCAAAGTTGGAGGAGAAAAAGACTAAGTTCTATTTACTTTTTGTTATTTATTTTAAGTTCAATTTGATGCAATTTTGTTTCAATTCAAGTTAGTGAAGAAGTAATTTGCTTTTGTTTCATTTCCTTTCAAGTTCAATATGGCAATTCTTCTCACATCTATCTCTTTTATTTTTATTTTTCTTCACTTCTTCATGAATAACTAAATCCTAATTACTTTTGAAGCCATGGGGAAGGAGAAATATTTATAATTAAATCAATCTACTCAATTGAAAAATTATGTAGGATTTTGTGTTTGAAAAATTCCAATCATTCATGCCATTGGCACCCTTTCGTATGAATGATTGTTGATTAACAAATATAAAGTTCTATATAATCAATGTAAATTGGAGAGTGGATTTGATTAATTACTTATAAGGAATGACATCCCTTTGATTTTATTCCTTATTGACTAGTTAATCGAATTTTCAACCCAGCTCAAGAGTTGTTTTAATTAATCAATCTAATCCGAACCAATGGTGGATTTTAACCCTAAGTAATCTTTTATATTGAATTAAGGATTTTACACTATTCCAAATTACTTTTGCAATTTTCCAATTTACTTAAGCCCTTAAAATTTAGTTTTCTAAGTAAATTAGATAAGTAGTTAATAGAGATCATTAAAATTTGGTACACTTTGCCTAAATTAGGATTTTAAATCAAAAAGATCTTAGTTGAATTTTATTCTTAGATTGAATAGAATATACGCTTATATATAGCGTTGGCTCTGAGGTCAAGTCCACGGAAATCCTGAGTCCATTCTAGGCAACATTATATCATAGCTAGTATTCTAATCGGTAAAAGAATGGGATTGACAACTAGATTTCTCTTCCCTGAGTTCGACCCGTATTTACACGATCCGTGCACTTGCGATTATTTAATTTCTCAATCAATTTTTTTAGGATCTACTTCCATTCCCCTTTCGCTGACCATGAATCCAAGTAGCTTTCCTGAAGTAACCCCGAATACACACTTGCTGGGGTTCAGACGAAGCTGATACTTTCTGATTCTTTCAAAGAATTTTCTTAAAGCGACAGTTAGCTCCGGTCGAGTCTTTCCCTTGACAATCATATAATCTACATAGACTTCGACTTCTTTGTGGATCATATCGTGAAGAAGAGTAGTCGCAGCTCTCTGGTAAGTAGCACCTGCATTCTTCAGTCCAAAAGGCATTACTCTGTAACAGTAAGTTCCCCACCGAGTAGTAAACGCTGTCTTGATCATATCTCCAGGCGCCATCTTAATCTGATTGTACCCTGAAAATCCATCCATAAAAGATAACAGAGCGTGACCAGCTGTATTATCAACCAGAAGATCAATGTTCGGACGCGGGAAGTCGTCCTTCGGACTTGCCTTGTTGAGGTCCCTGAAGTCCACACACATCCTGACCTTTCCGTCCTTTTTGGTCACCGGCACTATATTCGCTAGCCATTCTGGATATTCAACAACTTGAATGAATTTTACTTCCAGTAGCTTTTTAACTTCGTCATGAAATTTTAACTCCCATTCTGTTTTGAGTTTCCCGAGTTTTTGCTTCTTCGGTTTTACTTCAGGGATTAGAGGTAATCGATGCTAGACAATGTCTTCGCTCAATCCTGGCATGTCATCATAAGACCAAGTAAAAACTTCCTTGAACTCCCTAAGTAAAGTGATTAATTCCTCACGCTCCTCGGGAGATAAAGTTTTGCCAATTCGTATTTCCCAAATTAAGGTTTCGTCACCTATATTTACTGTTTCAATTTCCTCTTCGAGTGGTCTCGCTCGGCGACTCTCTTTTTGTTGAATCATATGTTTGATTTCAAGGGGAGTTTCGTCGGCATCCTCATCAGAGGGGGAATCTTGATTATCATTATTAATGTTATCAGTTTTAAGAGCAGATTCAGTACTTGAAATGGAAACAAGAGAAACAGAAACAGGAACATACGTAAAAGAGTCTTTCATTTCATTCATAGAAGTGATTACATCAAGAATGGAATAGCCCACACAGGCATTGTATTGGACTCTAATGATGTATTCATAGACTCAACAGACAACTCAATATCGGACTCAGCCAACTCTGGCATATGTGCAGTTGAAGAATCAAACTCATCATTTAAAGTATTCTTGGACTCGACTTTATTGGAAAGAGACTCGTCACTGACTCCAGAACCAGATCCAACTTCCACAGTACCTGCATCAAAAGAATCATTAGAATAAACAAACTCAATATCAGACTCGGAAGGAGATGTATGCTCAGAGACCACTGACTCTTTTGAGGAAACATGACTATACTGAAAGACTACTTGAGGTAAAACCTGGGAGGTCTAGTTGGTCAGGGGTCCCTCAGCTGGGGTGATTAAATCTGCGGGGTTCAGAATGAATGCATCCCTGCCAATCACTGCTACCACTGATGCTTCGGTTTCACGGCTAATCACGCAATCTGCTGACGCTTCGGTCTCACTCTAACCATTGCTACCACTGGATCTTCAGTTTGAAACATGCCATTCAAACAGCCTGGCTCTAAAATATCGGCCCAATCAGTTTCCGGTGCTACCTCAGTAATCTGCGCACTCACTGGCTCTTCTGCTAATTCTAGGTCAAAGAAAATTTCAAAGCCTGGAAGCCCCTGTCCTGTCACATCATCGGTCCATGGTTCAACAAACCCACAAAATGGAAAATCTGCCTCCTCTTTTCTGAAAACGTCGTTTTTGATCAGACTGATTGGTCCCATAGGCAATTCTAGTCCCCGGCGGCGGCACTCGGCCCATTTCAGCATGTATCTCTTCATTTCCTTGACCTCCTGCTCGATCGGCTCATATCATAGGCCAAAGAGACCATTGAAAGTTCTAAACACAAGCCACTCGGTAAGGCCTTGGTGATATTTGCCCAGCCCTGCGCCTGAAATATAACCTTGTTTACGAATCATCCTGACTACATTCGAGTTGGTACTAGTCAAGAAGAAAACTTCTTCGCCAATGGCCTCCGCCATGAATATGACCGACACCTCCAATGAAAAACCTGTCAAACTGACATCGTCTGCCTTCCCAGCTATAGGCTCTTGTGAAATCTGCGCAATCTCTAAATCCGGGTCACCCTTTACAGTCACTACCCCGTTGTTATGAATAAACTTCAACTTCTGATGAAGGGTAGAGGGGATAACTGATATCTTATGCAACCAAGGTCGACCCAATAACAGCAGGAAAGAAGCTTTAATGTTCAATACTTGGAATTCTATGCCAAAGTCTTCTCCCCCTATCTGGATTTCAAGGGCCAGGGTTCCGATGACATCTCGCCAGGTGCCATCATATGCTAATATACCCTGCTCTGAAGGAATAAAATCTTCAGGCCCAAAGCCCAAAGCCCAAAGTCGCGGCAGTACTCAGTGGGCAGATATTCAGAGCAGACCCGTTGTCGACTAGTACTTCGGGTACCCTCCTCTTGTTACAGATTATACTGATTTTAAGTGAACGGGTGTGATCTCTTCGTTCGGGAGGTAAATCATCGTCTGTGAAAGATACTGCCTTGGAAGTCCTAGCCACAGCGACTAGGCTTACCAATTCATCGGGTGTAATCTCAGTTGACACTTGAGCAGCATTCAACTCTCTGAGTATAACCTTCATGTGCTTTGACGAAGACATAAGTAGACCCCAAATGGAAACATTTGGTTGAGTCTTCTTCAACTGCATCAACAGGTTATCTTCTTCCTCATCTGCACTCGGCCTATTCTGCCCTGGATTCTCCGCTGCTCTTACTGCTTCTGTAGGGTTTTCTGCTCTCAACTCTGTGGGCTTGAACACACGGCCACCCTTTGTAACATGACGAAGCTTGTCACACTGATCTTCTAATAGAAGCAAATCATTTGCATCCATTCTCAAAACATACGGGGCTTCATTTACCTCTTCTTCTTCAAAATCATCAATCCTTAGAACATAAGGAGTTTCTTTTTCTGCCTCAACATCCTCGCATCGAAGGACATATGGTCGAGAGGATGCCTCTGTCAAACCGGTACTATCCATCCAGAGGGCATAAGACCCTTCTCTTTCCATCTCTTCGATCTCCTCAGGGTCAAACCTTATGATATAAGGTTCATAAGGAGTGATTACACAAATGAGAGGGGATGGATCAAGAACTGGCTCCTTGACAAAAATGGCATTCGTCGCAGGAGGAGGAATAGCACGATGATTAGGAAGTGGATTTTGAGTTACATTGGGCCTTTCCACCTCAAGCTTTCCCTTCTCTAACATAGTCTGGAGCGCATGCTTTAAAGCCAAACATCTTTCAGTGAGGTGACCCGAATTTCTGTGGTACTCACAATACTGGTCTAATCTCCAGTATGGGGGCAGCGGGTTGGGTACTGGCCTGATTTCAGGTAGTCTAATTTTCTTATCCCTTATCAGCCTTTTCAGAATCATAGGTAAAGGATACGGGAGTGGATCAAAGTGCCTCTGAGGTTTCTCCTCTACTGGTGCTAGCGCTGGCTTTGCCACTTCCGTTACAGTCCTGGCCGCTGGGCGAACATAGTTCACCTGGTCTACTTCTTTCTGTACGACCACAAGTCTCTTTCCTTCTCTGATGTCCGATGGAAGTCTGGCCCTCAAACCCTTAGCTATTGCATCCTCAGTCCTCGTCCCAGTCTTAATCAGATGGTCAAAGTCGGTGTAATGCTGAGGAGACATGAAATGGAAATACTGCGGTGACAAACTCTTAATTACCAGCTTGATCTGATCTTCTTTTGATAGCCTCTCACTCAATTGTGCAGACTTTCGACGCCAACGATGGATAAAAAATGTAAAGGTCTCCAGCGGACCTTGCTTTAACTGCTTGAGGTCTCTCTTGGTAACCTCTATTCTTTCCTCCATTGAAAACTGCTCTACAAATTTGTTGGAGATACTTTGTAAGGTCTTCACCTCTTTGGGTTTCCGACGCAGAAACCACTTCTTCGCAACCCCAGTAAGAGACATTGGAAAGACCCTGGCCATTTGCTCAGGATCTAGCCCATACTGCTGTGACAGCTCAATAAACCACCTCATATGATTCCGGGGACACACAGTCCCATCATATTTGTCATAATCAGGGGTTTGAATTTAGGAGGCAAGGTGACCCCAGGAGACTTTATCAGCTCGGATATAACGAATTGCTTTGGGCCTTGATGTTTCAAGCTTTCCATGTCTTTTGTCAGTTTCTCCAATTGATCAGCTACCTGCTTCTCCTTATTATACCGGGCCATATCTGGAATGCAATATTCTTCAGCGCACTGCTCTTCTTCCAGGTCGACACCTACTGGTGGGATAAAAGGACGGTTCAAGTTTGCAGGGTTCGGATTTGCAGGTATGACAGGAGGGGGTTGAACTGCAGGTGCTCTAGAAGTAGAGACCTTTTCATTAGACCGAGCTTTCATTTGAGCCATCTCTTCTTGCACAAAGGCCATATCTCGGGTAAGATTCATCATCATCTCTTGAATTTTAGCTAGCGCATCAGTGGGTTGAGCCATTTGGACAGATTCTGAGGATTCAGATAACTCAGATAAAGAGGGTGCAGGTTGCTCAGGTAAGGTTAGCGGTTCAAATTGACGAATGAGTCTAGACTTCGTTGACTGTCTAGACCACGCGGGTTGACTGACACTTGAGGGAGCGATCTTTGCTTGATTTTAGAATCCTGTGCTGGAAATTAACATACTAAATTAAAACGATAACAATTGAGATAAAGTATTATGTACCAATAAAGATAAGAGAAAATCATGAATACTATTCCATTGATCAATAGTCAAACTGTAGTTATAATCAAAACATTAATCTTTGATAACAATTGGATGAAAGTAACTATTTACAATGAAATTTGAAGAAATTAAAATAACAATTTCATGAAAAAGAATCTTCAAAGCTCTTCAATCCGAGCTCTCTTGCCCGCGAGCCTTCCTGGTAATTCTCCACATCGGACCTTAGATATTAAGAAAAATCTCTTCCCCACGATCTTGCTTCTCCAAGCAGCTACAATGGTATTGATGAGATTAGGGGACAACTTTTCTCAAGGAGGAGGTGCTACAGTTCCAGGAGGACATGGATATCCCGTGATCTGATGAAGCAAACGGGTTGGTGCATAAAAGGTCGACTTTTCTAAACCCATGAGATACACAAATGGATATGGGTAAGTGCTAGTGATAACTTGTAAGCACGAATGACTCACACAGTAAAACTGATTTTTCTCCACGTTCTGCAACCAGTTACGCCACTCATCAATGGATTGCGGTTGGTTGGCCATTGGTTGCCAGGACGGGAAATCCTTCAGGGTGTACTTGTCGGGGCTTTGTGGTCGGGAGATAGTGAGTTTTTCACAAAGCCACACGCATAACAGTTTCACACACCCAAAGGAATTATCATGAACCTCCTGACGAGCAATAAGGTCTAGTCCGGAGAAAGTTTCTGCTAGTATGGTGGGAACATGATTCCTCCCTTAATTGATTTGATCCACTACAGCTAACAAGGCCAAAGGAGCATCATAAGAATCTCCACGAATGACATAACGTGCGAAGACACCAAAAATCAAAGCACTGTGCCGACAACTCTGAAAACGGGAGTCAGCAGGGTCGATGTTTTTAGAAAAAAAGTTTGATGAGGTCCTGGACTCGCACGCCTGTGTCTGTAAAATATGACAGAGCATCGACCGTGGTATTTTTGAATAATTTGCAGAAAAGGGAATGAGGGTCATCTAGACTCAGAGGTTGAACCCAGAGTCCCTCCGATGGGAGCTCCAATAAGACGCACCAATCTTCAAAGATAGGACAAAATTCAAATGAACCAAATCTAAAGACATGAAGAGTAGGATCCCAAAGATTGGCAGCTGCTTGGAGAAACTACCAGTCTATGCCGAGTATGCTCAAATAATTGAATGTACTAATAAACTTCTCAACCATGCTCCTCTCTGAATGCTCACGCGGAAGAGTTTTAATAGTCTCCTTTATCCAACTCCTCAACACATTGTTCGCCATGATCAAACCTAACACTCATACAATGACAAAATCATGAGAGAATGGAGATATCCATAAACAAATGATAAGGATAAACTTGATGATCAATTATAGGGGGAGGATACAATCTGCGACGCCAAATTTTTTATCAGCGATCAAAGATGATCAGCAGATCAGAAAATAGACCACAGCCACAAAATGACAAAAGTAGGTCATAGACCGGATCTAAATCTAGCGATGAATACCAATAACTATACGATCAAGAAGATCAAAGTGTTAGACCATGGCCATAGGGACAACGACAAGCTACCGACCAGATCTCAAGACGAAACAAGTATACAGACAAGCATATACCCTAATGAATAATAGATACACAAACTGAATCTATGACACAATAAAAGAATAAATATACAATCAAATGGTAGCAAATAAATTGTGACCACGAGAATGACATGTACAGGCCACTAACCTAGTGAAACTAAAAGAATGTAAATATAACTGAACAAACCAGAAGCTCTTACTAGAAATGGGTTCTAAGCTAATTGAGGCTATACATGGGAATCGAGACAAGATGAACTAACTCTAAAGAATAGCAGTCATGCTGTTCTGCGAAAAATTCAGCAGCATAACGACTATACAAGATGGTCAATGAAGACAAGTAAACTGGCTCTAAAAAGTAGCAGTCATGCTCAAGATATTTTGGATAAAATCCAACAGCATAATGGCGCTAGTGCTACAAAAAGAAAGGGGGGGATAAGATAAGCTCATGGTTTACCTGACTTTAAAGAACAACAATCATGATCAAAATGTTCTGCGAAAAATTCGGCAGCATAACGGCTAGACAAGAGAGTCGAGGTAAGGTAAACTCATGGTTTAACTAACTCTAAAAGATAGCGGTTATGCTCAAAATATTTTGGGTAAAATCCGACAGCATGACGGGTATACAAGGGATCCCCACAGCTCAACCAAATGTATATGAATAATGGTGGTAAGATAAGCTCATAAACGGTAAACGAAATATGGTTACCAGAGAAAGGTAATCAAATGAAGGACTGACCAAAGGTGAGAACATATGACAACGGGCCAAATCCTATGAACAATAGACCGAAGGACAAATCATGGCCAAGCTAACGATAAGCAAAAGCGACTGACTAGATCTAGATCTGAATAATGAATGAATACAATTGATTGCACTGAATAAGGAACTCTAACTAAGAGGAGAACCTTAAAATATATAATCAGTACATATAAATACACATATACATATATCCTAACCAAGGGCACCAGCCCTAAGTCTAATCTAGCGGAGTCAATGAAGTCTTGACTCAAGACAGATTGATGAGTGTACTAGGACCGTGTTGTAGCCATATAAAATAAGCTACCCTAGTCTACAAGTGGGACAAAGCTCCTAACTCTAGGCTTCACATGTGTAAGCAACACATGTTCATCCCTATATGAATGCAATATATACATATATAAACACGGGTACTTCCTAGTTGGATTTTACTAAGTCAGTAAGTATATACATAATATATAAAACAAAGTAAGGCTCCAGACTCAATCTATTGGATACTATGCATATGAACCATACTTAAGATGTATAACACAAGTACACCTAGTGTTATACATAGTATGCTTCATTGCTCATCGGCTGCTGTAAACACAAGTACACCTAGTGTTTACAGCTGCAGCACCGGCGCATAGCTTGAAAATAGATTCAATAGCACCATTAGGGTAATGACATCCCACCTGGCACGCATTGTATCTATCCCATGGAACCAATGATAATGAAAAACAATAAAAGAAATAAAGAATATGATAATACATGATGTGCAGTGTGTGAATCCCTCGTTTTAATTACGCACCTATCTTGTGCCCCTGGATTCTAACGATACAGTTCCCATATTCGACTTCATTGTTGGAAGCGTTGAAGTCGAGTTTTAAAGCGTATTCTACTAAGAATTTGTCGGGTCCGGCCAAGACTAGACCGGCTCCTCTTCCTCTTGCGTTGGCTGATCCATCTACAAACAACATCCATGAAAACTGTTTTTCTTCTTGGTCATATTTTATCTCCTCTTGCCCCCCCCCCCCCGAGTCTTTGGTCGGAGGCGTGCATTCCACAACAAAGTCAGTAAGTACTTGTGACTTAATGGTAGCGCGGGATCGTACCTGTATGTCGAATTCGCCCAGTTCGACCACCCAGTTGATTAACCGACCAGAAGTATCAGGCTTCTGTAGGATTTTACGCAGTGGTTGATCGGTAAGAACAATAATGCTATGAGCTTGAAAATATGGGGGCAATTTCCTGGCGGCAATGACCACCGCGAATGCAAACTTCTCGATGTTTTGATATTTGGTTTCGGCGTCGTGGAGGACTCGGCTGATATAATATATAGGGTGTTCTCTCCTTTGTTCTTGCCTGATAAGCACAGCACTTACGGCCAAGGGGCTTTCCGCTAGGAAAAGATATAACTCTTCATTCGGTAACGGTTTCATTAACACCGGAGGGGAATGGAGGTATTGCTTTAGTTCGTCGAATGCATCCTGGCATTCGTTTGTCCATTGAAAATCTTTCATATTTCTCAGTATCTTGAAGAACAGGAGGCATTTCTCAGCGGATTTGGACATGAATCGGCTTAAAGCTACTATTCTTCCCTCGAGCCGCTGTACCTCTTTCACGGTTCGTGGTGGTGTCATATCAAGGATGGCTTGTATTTTCTCTGGATTAGCCTCTATACCTCGTTGACTTACCATGAAGCCGAGGAACTTATCGGATGTCACCCCAAATGAACATTTGGAGGGATTGAGCTTCATCTGGTATTTCCGTAATATAGTGAAAGCCTCGTGGAGATCGGTAACATGGTCTGTAGTTTTGGAGCTTTTAACGAGCATATCATCAACGTATACCTCCATGTTCCGACCGATTTGAGGTGTGAAAATTTTATTGACTAACCTTTGATACGTGGCTCCCGCGTTCTTGAGGCCAAAGGGCATGATCTTGTAACAAAATAGGCCTTGCTCTGTGACAAAAGATGTTTTAGGGATATCGGGGGGGGGGGGGGGGTACATACGTATCTGATTATATCCGGAGAAGGCATCCATGAAGCTGAGCATCTCATGGTCGGATGTAGCATCTATCAACGTGTCAATTCGGGGAAGGGGGTAATGGTCCTTCGGACAGGCCTTATTCAGGTCAGTAAAATCAACGCATATCCGCCACTTTCCTCTCGCTTTTTTTACCATTACCACATTGGCGAGCCATTCCGAATAATGTATCTCTCGGATGAACCCGGCTTGTAGAAGTTTATCAACCTCCTCCTTTATGGCCTTCTGTCGCTCAGGAGCGAAATTTCGTTTCTTTTGGTTGACGGGTCTGTAAGAGGGGTCGACACTGAGCAGGTGGACGGCAACGCCCGTTGAGAGACCTGGCATATCTAAAGCAGACCATGCAAAAACATCTGCGTTAGCTTTCAAGAATTTGACCAGGTTGGTTCGGAGCTTACCAGTGAGGAGTGAGTCGATCTGGACTGTTCTTTCATCGTTTTCTTCGAACAACAGAATCTGGGTGAGCTCTGCTACCGGTTCCCCATGTGTTTGGTGGGTATCCGAACGTGGGTCGGTGCCGGCTATTTGGAAAGCTTCTCTTACTTTTTTTACCACTTTGGTGTAGTCAGCATAGCAGTTCCAAGCTCGCTCCTGATCTCCTCTCATCTCGCCGACTCCTGCCTTTGTAGGGAACTTGATTTTCAGATGGGGTGTTGAGACGATCGCTTCAAGCTTGTTTAGAGCCAGACGTCCTATAATGGCATTGTAAGTGGAGGGGACCTTAAGAATCAGGAAAGTTTGAATGATGGTTTGCTGACAAGGCTCGGTACCAAACGTTATAGGTAGGTGAATCCGTCCTTCGATACTAATTGATCCGCCGAAAAATCCATAGATGGACCATTCTACTGGTGTGAGTCTGTCCAACCCTAAGTGCATTTCTTTGAAAGCATTGTAGTGTAGGATATTGACAGAGCTACCGGTATCTATCATTACTTTACTCACATTAAAATTGGCAATAATGAGGCGGACGACGATCGCATCGTCATGAGGGAGGGAAACACCGTCGTAGTCTTTTTCGAAAAAGACTATTTGCTCCTTGCTGTCAGTAGAATCAGATCGTAACTTTTTTGTCGAGGCTTCCACTAAGTGGATTTGGGTGGCATAGGCTTTCTGTCCAGAAATTGTTGGTCCTCCTAATGTCAATGCCCCCGCGATGACATCAATGCTCCCTGCAATTCTAGGTTGAGCGGGAGAGTTGTTTAGTCTCGGAAATATGTCTGTTTTGATCATTCCCGACGATCGGTTGGGTCGAATTGGAGGGATTGACCGTCTTCGGAATCTCAAATTTATGAGAAGGTCCATTATGCTTCGAGTTCAACAAGTACTTATCGACACGCCCGAGCTCTACCAGCCTTTCGACTTCGTTCTTCAGGTTATAATAATCATCTGTAGTGTGGTCATGGTCGCCGTGAAAGTGGCAATATTTACTAGTATTGTGTTTTCGACCGGTACCTTTTAGCTTGGGTGGCCATTGGAGATCCTCCTTTCCGCGGATTTCGTAAAGGACATTCACAACAGACATATTTAAAGGAGTGTAGTTGTACCTATCAAAATCTTGCGAGGGAGCTCGGCTACCGGATTACGGTTGCCTGTTGTCGGATCGAGGAGGTTTTCCCTGACCATTGTTTGATCGAACCTCCTCCTTCCTCTTTTTCGGAGCTTTGGGGAGCTCTAATTCTCTTTCCATGGCAAAAGATTCTTCATTGTTAACATATTTGTCTGCTACTATCATTAGCTCCTGGAGATCTCGGGGAGGGTCGATATTCAAGGCTACCTTGAGATCCCTATCGTGGACAACCGACTTCATCGCGGCTCGAACCATCTCATGATTAGGGTCCTTGATTTGTGATAATTCAGCCCTGAACCGACCTATAAAAGATCATAAGGATTCCTTCTTCCCTTGACGGAGAGCGAGGAGCACGTCGGCAGGTTTTTTCTGTGGCCGACTGTTGGCGAAGTACGTCACAAATTCCCTACCTAACTCTCAAAAAGAAGATATGGAGTTAGGTTTAAGGCGGCCGTACCAACTATTCGCTTCTCTTTTCAAATATGAAGAAAAGGCGCGACACATGACTGTGTCGTTAGCGCCTTTAAATTCCATTGCCCTCCGGTAAGCCTGTAGGTATTCAAATGGGTTGGACGTACCGTCATAGAGATCAAGCCTCGGTAAGTCAAAATTTGGTATCAATTGGGCTTGTGCTATAACTTCTACGAATGGTGATTGTACCTCATTTTCCCATTTAGTTAGGAGATCCAGCTCATAAGGTTTCTTAATGTGACGCTGCATCTCCCTGACTTTTCGTTGAAGCTCGGCAAGGAGTCCTGAATTAGGCGCGTGAGTTCCATTTCTCGAATTATGATACGGGTTGTCTGGCGCTTGATTTAGGTTTCCTACGCCATTGGCCCGCTGGGGAACGACGATTTGGGTAGGAAAAGGCCTAAAGGTTAACTCCAGCGCTCGATGGCCGTTCGCTTCTCCGTTCTCGTAATTAGGTCTGGGGCTAGTAATCGAAGCAGAAGATCGGTAGTTCATTGGCCTCCGACTACAAGGATTTTTGCCCTCGGGTGATTCATCCTGCTCTTCTTCTAAGGGTGAGTTCCACAGATTTCGCACCTCCACAATTAATGGGGAATCATTGATGTTTTGAGCCATTGGTGGAGATAGGGGTGGCCAGAACCGAACCAGAACCGAAGAACCGAATCGGAACCGAAGAACCGAACCGGAACCGAACTGTTAAAAAATATTTTTGGTCCGGTTCGGTTCCACTGATGAAGAACCGAAATTATTCGGTTCGGTTCTGGATCTAATGTTCTCGGTTCGGTTCCGGAACCGAAGAACCGAACTTTGAATATATATATATATATATATATATATATATATATATATATATATATATATATATATAATATTTTTATATTTCTATTATACATATACTTAATAATATAAATTACTTATAATATTAATAAGTAATAGTTAATACTATTCTTATAATAAGAAAGTAACTTATATTATAACTTTAATTAAAAGTTTTTATAAATTATAATTAATAATTAATAATTAGCCATTAGAACCGAAGAACCGGACCGGACCGAACCGATTATGTTCGGTCCGGTTCGGTTCGGTCCTACTGTGTACTACGGTTCGGTTCTTCTTACAGTTCATGGAACCGAGAACCGAGAACCGAAAAAAAAGGAACCGAGAACCGAACCGGTTGGCCACCCCTAGGTGGAGGGGGTGGCAAACGTCTCAATATTTCTTGAAGGGCGGTAGAAACATCACCAACTTGTGATGCAAGTCAGTTGAACATGGTCATAGTGACTGGAGTGATGTCTTCGTTATTAGGCGTTTCCTCCCGGACTTGATTCTTGGGGATTATAGCCTGTGCTTGACTCCTGGTCATTACTCCTTCGCCTTGTGGGTTGGCGACTGATTTTGAGGTTTTTGATCTCGAATTTGTCATCCGGTCCCACAGATGGCGCCAATCTGATGATGCCGAAATCCGCTCTATACGATCTAGCGGTTATAGAGTTGTTCCTGTAAGCAACTTGCACACACAGAAAGATATTAAGAGTAACAGAGTTATAATACGACTATATTTAGCTAGAAATCAAAATCACAGGTAAATTGAAGGGAATGAGATAAAGTGCAGAAGTGTTACCAACGGCGTTTGATGGAAAAGGATTGAGACTGAACTTGGTGTTCCCAAGCTGCCTACGTACCTCTTCTTTGGGGATCAAGTCTAACGTAGTTCCATTATGAAGGTTAAGGTCTCCTTTTATAGAGAACAAGGTCCATGATGTTTAGAAGTTTACTATTTTGGGAGTCTTTCCTAATTGGTCGACTTTTATATCTCTTTTTAATAGATATCACATCTCCTCATATAAGTAAGTTATTATCAGTGAGACTCCTTTTTTAAGGAGCCACTGCCTAAGGTATGTTACCTCTTTGAGGGGCAGTTTCCTAATTATGAACGTCGTTATTTATAAGGGGAGGATAATATCTCATTCCATTATCCGTAGGTCGGACTCTAATTATTCGGAGATGCCATGTGTCGTTCATCCACGGTGGGTCCCAGAGGAAGTTATTGTAGAGAATGATCGCCCCAGGAAGTTTGATATAAGAAGAGAAGGGCCGCTTCAAGAGGAGATGACACACAACATCAAACAACTATGTATTAATTTACTTTATTATCTTGCTTTACCTTAGCATGTAGTCATGTTAGTTCGTAGTCCTTAATTCTGGCAACAGCATGGTTCTAAGGCAACAGCATGGTTCCTATAATCGGTTTTTGGCAGTACTAGAAACATGTTTCCGCAATATCGAGACATTGAAAGGAAACATCTTCTAAGATAAGCTTTTCTTCCATGCACCGGTGATTAGTTTTGTTTTTATGTTGCTTGCTATTGCCATTTTAGTAGTGTATCAAAAGAATTGGTAGACCCTAGCGTTTTCCTCTTCTTCTCAACCGTTAGATATCCGATCCCAGAGGATGAAAGGGCTTGATTATCCTTTTCCGGACCAAATTTTGGGAAATATCTTTCCCTGGAACGCTCGCACCAACGCCCATTGGATAATCCGAGACCAAACAAACTTAGGTCCAACCATTCAAATATCATATTTTCAGAACGGGATGCCACATTTTTTTAAAACTTGGGACAGACTCCTTTTGTGTATTTATGACTACTCTTTTACACTAGAGGAGGCTGTACCAAGGATTAAAAGGGGGGGATATATAATTTTCCTTTGGAAAATCTTAACCACAAAGATATTATATTATATGACTTAGTCGGTCCTCATTAAAATGACATGAATATCAAATTTATAATACATACTACGGGCGTGTTCGCCAACCATTATAAAATCTGTTTACGCTTATTTTGTAAGCACAAGAATGAGAGAAAATAGGGATCTCCCAATAATCTTGTTCGGCTCACTGACCCATCACAAGCCCGTTTCTAAAAAATTTCACTTGCACCTTTTTCAGCCTAAAAAGATGGGATTCTGCTGAGCAACTCGAAGTCGCTTCTAAGATCTCATCGATCCGTTTCTCTCGGCTAAAATGAGAAGCCTTGCCGAACACACACTAAATATCTGTTTTCATTCTTTTTTCTTCATGAGAAAATTTTAATATATTTTTTCAAAAGGAAATAAAATTTGCATAATTTTGTAAACGCATTTTCCATGAAAATTATTTTTCCTAAAAATTCCCCATTTTTCATGGGAAATAGAAAACCTATTGGACCTTGGATTGTTTTTCTTAGAATTTTATTTTTTATCACTTTTTTCTGTCTCATGTATAGCATGGATAAGACCCACCATCTGCACCTCATGTTGTGATGGGTGGGGCACACTATTTTACACTATTGCATAGCATGTGTGTGGCCCGTACACCCATAGGTAAGGCACTAAGGCCTACCATCTCCAAACAAACTCATGCATAGCATGTAATGAAAGCAAAAACTACGAAGAATATGACGTTTGTCCTTGACTCAAGGTGGCAAACGGGCCGTGCCGGCCCGCGGCCCGGCAAGGCACAGCATGGCACGAATAGCTACAGTGAGCGTGCCGTGCCGGGCCGGCACGGCACGGCCCGTGAGCCCGGTTCCCCTTTAGAAAATGCATTTTTTTTTGTAAAACCCGAAAATACCCCCCAAAAGTTGTTTCAAACGGCTAGTTTGTGGGGTATTTTCGTCCAAAACATATATTTTCGTATAATCTTGAAAATACCCCCAACAACTCTTTTTTGGGGGGTATTTTAGGATTTTTATTGTTTAAATTTTTACATTCCCTAAATACCCTCCCCAACAACTCTTTTTTGGGGGGTATTTTAGGATTTTTATTGTTTAAATTTTTACATTCCCTAAATACCCTCCCCAACAACTCTTTTTTGTGGATATTTAAGTCATTTCATGTCTTTTACCAAATTAACCCCCCCAAACAACTAGTTTTTGAGGGTATTTTGAATTTTTATTGTTTAAATGTTTTACCTTCCCTAAATACCCTCCCCAACAACTCTTTTTTGTGAATATTTAAGTCATTTCATGTCTTTTATCAAATTAACCCCCCCAACAACTAGTTTTGGAGGGTATTTTGGATTTTTATTGTTTAAATATTTTACCTTCCCTAAATACCCTCCCCAACAACTCTATTTTGTGGATATTTAAGTCATTTCATGTCTTTTACCAAATTAACCCCCCCAACAACTATTTTTGGGGGGTATTTTGGGAAGTCAAAAAATAACCCACCCAATCCTATAAATACAATTTTCCACCCCCTTCATTTCTCACCAAAGCTCACTCTCTCTCTATTATCTAAACTCTCCAATTAACTTCTCTCTCTCCCTAATCAAATTCTCTCTCCTTAATCAATTTCACCCTCTCTCTCACCTAATCAACTTCTTCCTCTCTCTCTCTCCAATCTACTTCTCTCTCTACTTAGTAGCACTAAGTACTCATCAAGAAGGCGGCGATTGGAGATTAACACGAGGGCGGCGATCAACAAGAGGGCGAGATTTTGCTCAAATAGGTTGAGGTTGGTACCCATTTAAATATTCAATTATAATTCTCCTTTCATTAATTTTTTTTAAACCTCTCTTAATGGCCGATTCAGAAGAAGTTTTCTACCCCAACATTGGCCATGACAACAACCAAGTCATGGGCAATGATGAGTTAATGGAAGCTTGTTTTGGAGGTCAGCGGAGTGAAGACGAGTTGAATTTAGAGTCGAAAATGAACCCAACCTTAGTAGCCAAGCTCATTCTCGCTCTAAAGTTAAAAGGGGTAGAACTTCAACTGTTTGGTCTACCTTCACTCGTGAAGAGATAACACGTCCAGATGGGAAAGTAGAAATTAGGGCAATTTGTAAACATTGTGAAAGGGATCTTAGTTGTAATATTTCGGGTGGAACGGGCCACTTAAAAAGGCATGCCGACGCTTGTGGTAAAAAGCATGGCCCGTTAGACCCTAAGCAAACCCAACTAAGTCGCACGTCTAGTTCAATAGGAACATTTTCCTACTCTCATGATAATAATAGAAGAGAAATAGCCACATACGTTATACACTCCGAGCAACCATTTGTTTTTGGAGAAGATAAACGTTTTGAAAAATATGCTAAACAAGCTTTAAATCCTGCTTTTAAAAGGGTACCTAGAAACACTATAAAATCAGACAGTTGTAAAATTTTTAATGAACGTAAACAACAATTGATTTCATATTTTGAAGGATTTAATGGGAAAATTGCACTTACTTCCGATATTTGGAGTACCAAAAAGGGTTGTGTAACCGCACACTGTATCAACTCTAATTGGCTTTTAGAAAAAAGAATTATTAGCTTTAGTCTTATTGATTAACCACATACTAGAAATGTTATATCAACACAAATTTTAAATACTGCTCATGAATATAATATTATAAAAAAAAATTGTTCTATAACTCTTGATAATGCTAGTAATAATATTTCCGCAGTAGAGTTATTAAAAACTGAATTGAAACCTATTTTAAGTGGAAAACTTTTTCATATTAGATGTGCATGTCATATTTTAAATTTGGCTGTGCAAGATGGTTTAGCTCTTAATGACCCACAAATAGAAAATATTAAAACTTATATTACATTTATCAATTCTTCAATATTTAGAAGACAAGAATTTGCAAAATTATGCAACACCTATGGAAAAGAATTTTCTAAATTCAAATTAGATGTTAGACATAGGTGGAATTCAACTTATTTAATGTTGAAACGTTGCCTCCCATATAAAAATTTAATTCATTCATTTGGTAATGAAAATATACCTCAACCTCTCCGTTACAATGTAGGTCTCCCAGATTGGAACACCTGTGAGGGTTTCATGAGTTTTCTTGAAATTTTTTATACTGCAACTAATGCTTTTTCTGCTGTTTACAAACTAACCTCAAACATAATTATGAGTAACTTATATAACATCACGCTTACTTTTAAAAAAAATAGAATTGAAAAACATGAACAAATAATTGAAGTCATGGAGGCTAAATTTAAAAAATATTTTAATGAAATTCCACTTTTATATTCCTTCAGTACAGTAATGGACCCTAGGTTTAAGTCACAAGGTTTAGAAGTCTTGCTAGAAGAGTGCAATAATAACCTCGGAAATGATCCTGAAGATTCAGGGAATAATATAAATGAAATTAAATTATTATTAAGGTCTATGTATCATATATATGAGGTGGAACATGGACAAAGAAGATCCAGTTCTTCTACTCGGGGCCTAAAAATAATCTAATTTTTACTTTAATAAGCCTAAAAAGAGCAAAACCTAGTAGTGTTGGTGAACCATTTTGCTGTGGACCCCGATCTGAGAAGGACGAGTGCGACGAGGGACGCGAGATCCCCTGCAATCCTCAAAGATCTCCACATGTGAAGGAGAGCTCTACCAAGGAACTCTCGAAATATGTGCCACTCTCACAGCATAGCATGAGTGGCGATACAAAACGAATGAGATACATCCTGATCAGGAGCTAAGGCTCGAGACTAAGATATACCTAAAAATAACTCAGAGTCGCCATCCATGGATAAGCCATGGAACCAAAATAAATGCTCTGTCTGCAACGGATAACCAGAGATACAAAAGGTCCGTGCCTGATTACGAATGGAGAAGGTCCGAAGAGCACCCCCAATTCGTCCGAGTGGAAGCACTTGGTCACTTATGCCATTTTTCATTACCCTCGAAGAGTTTCGGACGAAATCATGTGAAATGGGAACAAATATCCCCGAGTGGACGTCTAACTAATCATGCATGACTCGAGGATGAAATAATAAGCATACACAACATAAATTAAAGAAGCGTGTCACCTAAGCATTGCTAGGTTACGTGCGACATGCCTAATGGGTGTCTAAGTTCTGGTGGACAAACACATGCATGCTACAGCTAAAGGTATAAGGTATGCGCATGAAAATAAGATAACACAACAAAAATACGCAACATAACAACACAACAAATCCTAAGACTCTAAACTATTTAGCCCGAGTCTTTGGATGGTCTGATGTTCATCCAAGGAAGCCTACGTATCCCCGCCTCCACGAGAATCAGAGCAACGTAGTTCTTCGAGCCTATTCTAAGCTATGATGCCTAAGACACCTAGACCTCTATCCTAGACTCTATCTAAAAGACCGGACTAGTTATTAAAGCTTCTTGAGCGATTATTTAAATTCCAGTAAATTGTAGATTTTAGGACACCCTATATGCCCTAACTAAATGCAGGTTTAGCCCTAAGCTAATGCAGGCGGTTCCTACAACCTATGTGTAACTAGGCTATGTTTTCTAAGAAAAACAAAGGGTGGACTAGCGCATCCTATTCTAGTCATCAGTCGGCGATGTGAATCGCCAACTGACTGGACGGAGGCGTTCCTATAACTCTAGGACAAACCCCTAACTCTAAAACAAGGACACAACAAATCAAGGACAAACCCCCTAACTCTAAAAGAAACTCTCTATCTAGGAGAAACTCCTAACTCTAAAGGAAGAGCTTTTCAAAATCAATGTGTTGTTTATTCAAAAAAAAAAGTTTAAAACGCTATTTACAAAAAGTTTGGCTGGACTTGGGATACAGATCCCAAGCTGCACTACGTACCTCGTGGAAGAGGATCAAGCCAACGTAGTTCGAAATCGAACTCTCCAAACTAAAACCTAACACCGCAAATGACTCGAGGTTTTTAATGCATTTCAAATGTTTTTGACTTTTACATTTTCGATGTTTTTGAATTTTAAAATATTTGATTGTTTTTTTGGATTTTTAAAGGGTTTCAATGTTCTTGCGATTTTAAGATTTCAAATGTTTATGGATTTTAAAATATTTCGAATGTTTCAAGTGCTTTTGGATTTTTAGAATGTTTTCACCCTTTTGGTTGAAGACCTAAGGGAATACACAAAGCAAAACTCTAGGGATGAACCCTAGGGCTAACAGGGGAAACCCCTAAACCAGGTAAGCTAGTGCCAAAGGCAAAGGGGATGATCTAACACTACCAAAGGGACGAATTAGTCAAAGACTCTCTAATAATGTCATCACGAAGATAGATAAGTCAAAGACTCTCTAATAACACCTCTTAAAACAAATGAGTAAAAAACTCTCTAATAAAAAAGCTAAAAGGACAAATGAGTCAAAGACTCTCTAATAATACTCCAAATGAGACAAGGCTTGTCTCCAAATCGGGGCTCTATCAATGAGGCAGAGCATGCGTCCTAGACACGTAGGTGGGCTCCAAGTATCCCTATCATCGCCCTTGTAATGATAAGAAGGGTCAGGGCAACTAAAAAGACTAAGCTAGTCTTCTGCTCAATGGGGGTGTTCCACAAATGAGGCAAGGCAAGCCTCCTAGAAGGGTGAACTCTATAAATGAGACAAGCCTGTCTCCTCCTAGAAGGGTGGACTCTATAAATGAGACAAGTTTGTCTCCTATGGGTGGAATCCTCCAATGAGACCGAGATAGTCTCCTAAAGGTTTAAATTTTCTACTGAGACATAGGTTATCTCTCTAAAGAGCGGGCTCTAGATGGCTCTTTCATTGCCCTTGCAATGAGAAGGCTCCTATTATCTAAAAGGTGTCTAAAAGACTAGGTTAGTCTACTAAAAGAGGAAGGGGAATGCTACTTGGACTGAGCAAGTCCCCTAAAGATGGGCCCGGGCTGACACCTCCATCGCCCTGACGGCTGCCATACGAATTGAAGTCTTCCCTGCCCACCCCTAGATCAAGGAGGTACTTCACAGCAGGGGTGCCTTCGGGGATGCTACCGACCGGCGAAATATGGTCAGCTGCAATACTGCCACCAAAATTGAGTGAGCAATAGGCACCCTCTACTCCGCGAGGACTAGGTGGAGACATGGTCATATGCTCTTAAAATATGGGGCCTCGCGAAAGTAGGTCGATTTGGGGTCCCACGAGTAAAGACCGGCGACTGGGGCAGATAGTTGGTTCCACTTTGGATTGCCCTTGGTGACCACCTCATAAGTGCTCCTGAACATATCAGGTAACACGCCAGATTAGACAACCTCTGTGATTTCTTCCATGGATGGCCAGATATACCTGAAAGGGATACTCTTGCCATCTTTTTCCGCTCCAATCGGCTCCTTCTCAAAGTCAAAGTCAAACGCCCCAGCAAGGGCATATGCAACAACTAATGGAGGCGAAGCAAGATATTTGGCTCGAGTTAAGAGATGCACCCGACCCTCAAAGCTTCGGTTTCCAGAAAGCACAGCTGCAGCAACATCATTTTCTATAATTGCAGAAACAAGTGACTTACCAAGACCACCAGAATTCCCAATACATGCAGCGCAGCCATATCCAACAATATGGAAACTTTGCTGGTCCAAATATTTTGCAGACCACTCTTGAGCAAATATTTGGAAACAACTCCAAAACCTGGGGCAAGACCTGTTTTAACCCATGGCTTAACCACCAGACCAGGTCCATACGCTTTCTTTGCAACAAGAGTGACCCCAAGCATGACACTGGGATTTGAGGTATTTGTGCAACTGATGATGGCGACTATCACAACAGTACCATGCGTCAGCGCTCTGCAGTCTATTTATGGAATGAAAAGTTTGTAACTTTGCCCTGCACCTCTTTGGGTACTGAAATCCCTCAAATCCAATTTTGTTATCATTCTTATAGTTTCATCGCTTCTTCCGTAAAACTCAACAAACTTACCAACGACCCCATGCTTCCTCAAAATTTCAGTCACAGTTAAAACCAAGTCAGTTGTTGTGACACCATTCCGTAATTCGCCAGACAACTTGAGGCCAACAACACCAGGTGACACCATGCTCATGGCCTGGCCAAGCATTGCTGCCTCTACTTCAATTCCTCGGAGTCCCCAGCTAGCTACTCCCAATCCATCAATCATAGTGGTGTGGGAACCGGTTCCAACCACACTATCAGGGTAAAGAATGCCATCACTATTGAACACAAACCGGCCAAGATATTCCAGATTAACCTGGTGCATGATACCAAAGCCTCGAGGAACAACAAGCAGGTTTTGGAAAGTTATAGATCTCCCTTTGCAGAAACCAAATCTTTCCCTATTTCTTTGAAATTCAAGTTCCAAATTTGCCTGCATTGCATTTACAGATCTTGCTACATCGAATTTTCTAGATAAAACCGAAGTGACACCACCCATTGTTCAAAATTCCATGTCCTCTTTCAAACATTCATAAGTCACACCTCCTAGCCATCCTTGTTACTAATTTGAAAATGACATGTAGAACAATCGGTGAGATAACAAAATGATTCCACTCAAATAACATGTTTCAACTAAATGGGAACCATCCTAACCTTCAAATCTGTTGGAAAAATAATAAGAAACGACCCAAGCTACTCACAAAGTACACAGAGTAAGAAGATATACTTGGTAAAAACTCTCCAGGCATTGACATGTAAAATTGACCTTGGAAGAATAGAATGTTCACGGACCAACTTGCGATTGGAGAATATAAAGCTAAAATGAATTTGCGAACACAGTGTATTATTAGATCCATTTGCAGACATAAATCCCTGAACTGAAATCAATTTGTAAACACAGATTATCACTTAATTGATTTATAGTCACGAAACAACAAAATCGAAACCGCGACTAAAGTTACGCAACAACAATAAAATCAAGAAATAGCAGTGAAGGAAATTCTGATAAGGAAATAGTAAAGAGACAAAGTTTTCAGGAATCAAAACTAAGAAATTACAGATTATGAAAGAGAAAAATTACCTGAAATGATTTCCACTACTTTGTTGCCGATCGTCAAAATTACGAGCTAAGGGTGGGGGGTTGATGTGGGTTTTGATGGTGGTTTGAGGAGATGGTAGTCGAGACGGATGGCTGGTGAGGTGGCAGCAAGAACAGGAGAATAGCCTGTATTAGTGGAGGTGTAAGCCCAAGGGTCTACTCTCCTATCTTGTTTTGATGATTCTAAACATAATTGATTGTGTTTTTTGAATACTAATCAATTTACTTTGAAGTGTTGTGTTTGAGATAGGATTGATCATTGAAGAAACCAACACACAACATGGTCATGCTTGGAGATATCCCATACAAGAGTCAAAGGAGCTAAGTGAAGCTCACCTCATCTCTCAAGCAAGCATACACAAGATGGAAGATCATTTGAAGACCAAAGCTAAAGAGGGATCGAAGATTGCATAGGTATCATTGTACATCCTTTCTCTTTAGATTTTCAAGTCAAGGCAAAACGTTTTCAAAGTGTTTTCAATTTGTTTTTCAAAGAACACTTAACAACTTAAAATGGATTAGTAAATGGTTATGTGGTGGACCAACATGTTGGGACCCTCATAAACATTCCAAAATAACCATAGGAGTTGAGTTCCAAAAGCTAAAAATCAAACAAGCAATAAAAATCAAAAACTGCGGATTTTTAGGCTTCTCGGAACTCCGAGATTTTTTCTCGGAGCTCCGAGCTCGGAACTCCGAGAGTTCCCTCGGAACTCCGAGAGTTCCCTCGGAACTCCGAGAAAAGGTCCAGTAGCGTCTGGACATTTTCTCGGAACTCCGAGAAAATTTCTCGGAACTCCGAGAAATGGTCCAGTAGAAATTTTATTTCTTCTGGCCGTTGTCTCGGAACTCCGAGAATATTTCTCGGAACTCCGAGAATTCTCGGAACTCCGAGAATGATTCTCGGAACTCCGAGAACCCTGCGACAGCTCAGAATTTAGCCGTTGGGATTTGAATTAATTCTTGTATTTTGATATTTCCACCCCCAAACGGTCATATTCTTTGGAGAGGCTATAAATACAATATGTAGAGAAGTTTTTCTCACTCTCTTGATCATTGAAAAACATCTTTGAGCATCAAAGAAAACTTGCAACCTATTATTGCTTGAGATTTTGTTTTTCCCAAAACTTGCCTTGCAACTTGCAAATCTATTTGAGTTGGGATTCTAGAGCTTTCACTTGCAACCATCATTGAAGAGCAATCAAGGATCTACAAAGAGCATCAAGCTTTCAAGAAGAAGCCAAGCTATTCAATCTTCATATCTTGTATAGGTGGCTAGGGCATTCCGTTTGTAATTCCCTAGAGAGCAACCGCTTAGAACTCGGCGGAGAAGGAGAGTCTTTGTAAAGGTGTAAGGGCATCCTTGTTTAATATCCCTTGGAATTGTAACCGCCTCGGAGCCGGGCATCGTGGAGGTCTCCAATAGTGGAATCCCTCAAGTGCGACCTTGAGTAGAGTGGAGTAGGCCGTTGGCCGAACCACTATATATCGGTGTGTCATTTCTCACTCTTGCATTTCCATTATTGTTTGGCTTGGCATTTCACTTTGTTCTTTCAATTATATTTGCACTAACCAAATATTTAATTAAGTGAAGAAAAATTCCAATTAGGGTTCATAGGTAATTTTCAAAAGGCCTAATATTGAGTTAAATTCAATTCACCCCCCCTCTTGAGTATTTCAATTGGTATCAAAGCCTCGTCTCTAATTTTTAGAAAACCCTAACCGGTCTAGAGTAAAGATTCTAAAATGGCAAACTACCCTCAACACCATGAAGGTTATTCAAACACTAGGCCACCCTATTTTGATGGAACAAACTATGGTTTTTGGAAAACCAAAATGAAAATCTTTTTAACCCAAGACTATCAAATGTGGAGAGCAATTAATAATGAATACATCTTACCCACAACAAATTTAAATGATTGGACCGAAGCCGAACAACAAGCTTCGAATTATAATGCCAAAGCCATGAATTCTCTTATTTGTGCTCTATCTCCCGGAGAATTCAATAGAGTATCAAATTTGAATTCGGCTAAGGAAATTTGGGACACTTTAGAAGTCACCCATGAGGGAACCAATCAAGTAAAAGAATCTAAAATGAACCATCTTTTTCGGCAATACGAACTCTTTCAAATGACACCCGATGAAACAATTGCCGACATGTACACTAGATTCACCAATCTTGTAAATGGATTAAGGGGTCTTGGAAAACAATTTTCCAATAGAGATTTAGTGACTAAAATCCTTAGGTCTCTACCTTTGTCTTGGGAATCCAAAACCTCCGCAATCACCGAAGCCAAGGACATGAACACATTGAACCTAGATGAACTAATAGGGTCCTTGATCACCCATGAAATGATTTTCAAAACAAAAGCACCCGAAATCGAAACTAAAATCGAAAAAGGAAAATGAATTGCTTTTGCTTGTAATGTAGGTGAAAATGAAGATGCAAAGGAAGACATGGAAGATGAAGTTGCCCTCCTAACAAGAAGGATCAAATTCTTGCAAAGGAACATGGGAGGCATGAGAAATAGAAGGACAAATCCCCC
This sequence comes from Tasmannia lanceolata, assembly GCF_043159265.1. Classification (NCBI taxonomy): domain Eukaryota; kingdom Viridiplantae; phylum Streptophyta; class Magnoliopsida; order Canellales; family Winteraceae; genus Tasmannia; species Tasmannia lanceolata. Next base: position 24,040,757 of record NW_027518684.1, on the reverse strand, counting down.
ATTCAAGAAGAAAGAAGAACTTGGTGATGTGTCTTCTCAACCCCGATGCTACGGTTGCAAGAAGCTTGGACACATTCGCCCGGATTGTCCACTCAACAATGAACCCACTTCAAACAACTGCTTCAAGAGAAGAGAAGGCAAGAAAGGAATGACCGCCACATGGGATGAGGAAATTGATAGCGAAGGCGAACAAAATGATGGCGAAGATTGCTTGATAGCAAGGAACGTATGCTTCATGGCCTCAACAAACGACAACAATGAGGTAAACACTTTAAATGATGTTATTGTTTTAAAAGAAGTTCTTGATTCCCTACAAAATGCAAATGATGAACTTGAAATTCAATTTGATAAAATTGCATCACTTGAAAATTCTCTTGCTAACATGACAAAAGAATTTGGTTGGTTAAAAAAGGATCATGAATTTTTAGATGATAAGAATGAAAAATACAAAGTAGAGATTCATGAGTTAAATGCTTCTATCAAAATCTTAAATAAAAACCGACAAGAACTCTCAAATGAAAACAACAATCTAAAGCATGAAAATGATAGATTATCTTTTGAGTATGATGAACTAAAGAAACTTTTTGAAAAATTTGAAAATAGTTCATTAAAATTGGATAGGCTTGTAAATCTTCAAAGAATGTCAAGTGACAAAAGTGGACTTGGACATAAATGGAACACCACAATATCCAACTATAAAACTAAACTTGAAAAGGTTTCTTCTAGCGGTACCAAAATTTGCTTTTATTGTGGTCTAGAAGGTCATTACAAAGTTGCTTGCTTACATGCTAAACAAGATAAGATTAAGTTGAACTCTAATGTGAAAACAAATGAACATAGCAAAATTAGGAAGATTTGGGTACCTAAGGGATCTCACTTGCCTATTCATATGTAGGTATGCCTTAAAAGCCATAACAAGAAGAACACATGGTACCTTGATAGTGGATGCTCTAGACATATGACCGGAGACCTTACTCAATTCGCATCCCTATCGCTCAAGGATGGTGGAGACGTTACCTTTGGAGATGATAAGAAAGGAAAAGTCAAAGGTGAAGGCACCATAGGTAACTCTACCTCTCCCATACATGATGTACTATTTGTTGATGGCTTGTCCCATAATCTTATTAGCATTAGTCAATTATGTGATAATGGTTTTGAAGTTGTCTTCAATCCCGATAAATGCATTGTTAAAAATAAGATAAATGGAGAAGTAAAATTCATAGGGTCTAGAGACAATAACATTTATACAATTGGACTAGATAATCTTAGACTCCAAAATGTGACTTGTCTAAATGCCATTAGTGAGGATTCTTGGCTATGGCATAGGAGGTTGGGTCATGCCGGAATGGATCTCATTTCAACCCTCTCCTCAAAAGAAAGTGTTAGAGGATTGCCTAAGTTCAAATACATCAAAGATCACATTTGTAGAACTTGTCAATTAGGAAAACAATTGAAAAGCTCATTTGCACCTAAAAATATGATTTCAACTTCCTACCCCTTGGAGCTACTTCATATGGATCTTTTTGGACCAATGAAGACTAGTAGCCTAGGTGGAAAGAGGTACGTGTTTGTAGTTGTGGATGACTACTCACGATTCACATGGGTCATATTTCTAGGACATAAAGATGAAACTTATGAAAACTTTCTTACATTGTGCAATCAAATTCAAAATGAAAAAGGTATTGCCATCTCCCACATTAGAAGTGATCATGGAACGGAATTTGAAAATGTACATTTTGACACTTATTGTAATGAACATGGCATAAAACATAATTTTTCCGCACCTAGAACACCTCAACAAAATGGAGTAGTAGAAAGAAAGAATCGAACTCTCCAAGAAATGGCTAGAACTATGTTGCATGAAAATGATCTCCCTAGATATTTTTGGGCGGAAGCGGTTAGCACCGCTTGCTATATCATAAACAGGGTATATCTAAGGCCAATTTCTAAGAAAACACCTTATGAGCTTTGGAAAAACTTGAAACCAAATATAAGCTATTTTAGAGTGTTTGGATGTAAATGCTTTATTTTAAACATCAAAGATAATCTACACAAATTTGATAGGAAATCGGATGATGGAATATTCTTAGGGTATTCTTCTCACAGCAAGGCATATAGAGTATTTAATAGGAGAACCCTAGTAGTAGAAGAATCCATGCATGTGACATTTGATGAAAGAGAGCCAACACCTCAAGAAATGCCACATGATGAGGATGAACCCATTGAACATCTTTTTCCAAAATTGAGAGCTCCTCCTCATGCATCAACAAGTCATACATTACCTATTGAGGAAGTAGAAAATGAAAATGATGACTCATTGCCTAGGGATAGGAGAACATTGGTAGATCATCCTGAATCCCAAATTTTAGGTGATGCCACATTGCCAGTAAGAACTAGATCATACTATCGTAGTGTGAGTAACAATTTGGCGTTCCTATCCGAATTAGAACCAAAATCCATCAAGGAAGCTGAAAAGGATGAATATTGGTTGATGGCCATGCAAGAAGAGCTAAGTCAATTCGAAAGGAACAAAGTGTGGAGGCTAGTACCTAGACCTAGTGATCATCCAGTCATTGGCACGAGATGGGTGTATAGAAATAAATTGGATGAAAATGGAATTATCACTAGGAATAAAGCTAGGCTTGTAGCCCAAGGGTACAATCAGGAGGAAGGGATAGATTATGATGAGACATTTGCTCCTGTTGCCCGTATGGAGGCTATTAGGATACTTTTGGCATACGCATCTCATAAAGGATTTAAACTATATCAAATGGATGTCAAAAGTGCCTTCCTAAATGGCTATATCCAAGAGGAAGTGTATGTTGAGCAACCTCCAGGTTTTGAAGACTTCAAACATCCAAATCATGTCTTCAGGCTTGATAAAGCTTTATATGGATTAAAGCAAGCTCCTAGAGCTTGGTATGAGAGGCTTTGCACTTTCTTAGTTGAAAAGAGATTCGAGATGGGAAAGGTGGATAAAACCTTGTTTATCAAAAGAGAAAATCATGATATCCTCCTTGTCCAAATTTATGTGGATGATACCATCTGTGGCTCAACTAATCAAAAATTGTGTGATGAATTTGCAACCTTAATGAAAAATGAATTTGAAATGAGCATGATGGGAGAGTTAACCTACTTCTTAGGACTCCAAATTAAACAATACAAAAATTGAATATTTTTAAATCAAGAAAAATATACAAAGGAGTTATTAAAGAAGTATGGCATGGATAGCAGTAAGACATCAAAAATTTCCATGAGTACTTCTGCTAAGCTAGAAAAAGATGAATTTGGCAAATCTGTGGATCAGAAATTGTATAGGGGTATGATAGGTAGTTTGCTCTATTTGACAGCCAGCAGACCAGACATTATGTTTACTGTCTGTCTCTGTGCTCGATTTCAATCGGATCCTAAAGAATCTCACCTATCAGCAGTTAAGAAGATCTTCAAGTACTTAAGAGGAACCCAAAGTCTAGGACTGTGGTATGAAAGATCATCTTCCTTCACTCTCATCGGATATTCAGATGCAGACTTTGCTGGATGTAGAGTAGATAGGAAAAGCACTAGTGGGACTTGCCAATTCTTGGGTAAATCACTTGTTTCATGGTTTAGCAAGAAGCAAAATTCAGTAGCTCTGTCCACAACAGAAGCAGAATATGTGGCAGCTGGAGCTTGCTGTGCTCAAGTCCTATGGATGAAAAGCACATTGATGGACTATGCAATTAAAATGGACAATATTCTCATCCAATGTGACAACACTAGTGCTATAAGCTTAACAAAGAACCCCATACAACACTCAAGAACAAAACATACTGAGATCAGGCACCACTTCATTAGAGATCACTCACAAAAAGGGGATATTTGCTTAAAATATATCAACACTGAAGAACAATTAGCGGATATCTTTACAAAACCCCTTAGTGATGATAGAATTTGCTATATCCGAAGTGCCTTAAACATATGGAGTGCGGATCAAATCAAAGAAATTACCAAATAAATACTTTGTGCCTTTCACCAGCTTATCTATATAGTGTTTATATATATATCATCTTTGTTTGGTAGTATCTGCATGAATGAGATGTAAAATACTAATCTTAAAAATCACTCAATTGATATTCTTAGCCTTCTTAGTTTTCTAAGTTGGAGAGGTATCTTCACTTTAATTAAAATACCTAACATCTTGACATATGTCAACATCTCGATCATGAACAGGTATATGTGCATTACTTGGTTATATATTTTTATACCATAAGCATTGATTTAGGGGGAGTTATCCACTCCTAAATTTTTTTTTACACCCTTTCTGTCGATGACAAAAGGGGGAGAAGTTTGAAATTGATTATCTATTCAATTGACTATATGCACCACTTGCTTATAACTTGTATCATTTATATGTGTGCATATATTGAGGGGGAGTTCCAGTATTCACTTGCCTACTATGTCACTCCACACACACCTCATAATCAATTTTGTTTGTCATCATCAAAAAGGGGGAGATTGTAAGCCCAAGGGTCTACTCTCCTATCTTGTTTTGATGATTCTAAACATAATTGATTGTGTTTTTTGAATACTAATCAATTTGCTTTGAAGTGTTGTGTTTGAGATAGGATTGATCATTGAAGAAACCAACACACAACATGGTTATGCTTGGAGATATCCCATACAAGAGTCAAAGGAGCTAAGTGAAGCTCACCTCATCTCTCAAGCAAGCATACACAAGATGGAAGATCATTTGAAGACCAAAGCTAAAGAGGGATCGAAGATTGCATAGGTATCATTGTACATCCTTTCTCTTTAGATTTTCAAGTCAAGGCAAAACGTTTTCAAAGTGTTTTCAATTTGTTTTTCAAAGAACACTTAACAACTTAAAATGGATTAGTGAATGGTTATGTGGTGGACCAACATGTTGGGACCCTCATAAACATTCCAAAATAACCATAGGAGTTGAGTTCCAAAAGCTAAAAATCAAACAAGCAATAAAAATCAAAAACTGCGGATTTTTAGGCTTCTCGGAACTCCGAGATTTTTTCTCGGAGCTCCGAGCTCGGAACTCCGAGAGTTCCCTCGGAACTCCGAGAAAAGGTCCAGTAGCGTCTGGACATTTTCTCGGAACTCCGAGAAAATTTCTCGGAACTCCGAGAAATGGTCCAGTAGAAATTTTATTTCTTCTGGCCGTTGTCTCGGAACTCCGAGAATATTTCTCGGAACTCCGAGAATTCTCGGAACTCCGAGAATGATTCTCGGAACTCCGAGAACCCTGCGACAGCTCAGAATATAGCCGTTGGGATTTGAATTAATTCTTGTATTTTGATATTTCCACCCCCAAACGGTCATATTCTTTGGAGAGGCTATAAATACAATATGTAGAGAAGTTTTTCTCACTCTCTTGATCATTGAAAAACATCTTTGAGCATCAAAGAAAACTTGCAACCTATTATTGCTTGAGATTTTGTTTTTCCCAAAACTTGCCTTGCAACTTGCAAATCTATTTGAGTTGGGATTCTAGAGCTTTCACTTGCAACCATCATTGAAGAGCAATCAAGGATCTACAAAGAGCATCAAGCTTTCAAGAAGAAGCCAAGCTATTCAATCTTCATATCTTGTATAGGTGGCTAGGGCATTCCGTTTGTAATTCCCTAGAGAGCAACCGCTTAGAACTCGGCGGAGAAGGAGAGTCTTTGTAAAGGTGTAAGGGCATCCTTGTTTAATATCCCTTGGAATTGTAACCGCCTCGGAGACGGGCATCGTGGAGGTCTCCAATAGTGGAATCCCTCAAGTGCGACCTTGAGTAGAGTGGAGTAGGCCGTTGGCCGAACCACTATATATCGGTGTGTCATTTCTCACTCTTGCATTTCCATTATTGTTTGTCTTGGCATTTCACTTTGTTCTTTCAATTATATTTGCACTAACCAAATATTTAATTAAGTGAAGAAAAATTCCAATTAGGGTTCATAGGTAATTTTCAAAAGGCCTAATATTGAGTTAAATTCAATTCACCCCCCCTCTTGAGTATTTCAGGAGGTTATGGCCGGAGAAGGAAATGATGAAAATGGGTTTTTGGCTGGAAAAATCGTGGAAGTAGAAATTAGAAGAAGAAAAAGAAGAAGATGGGGGGTCGGATTTGTTGGGAATGGGTTTTTGGAAAGTGACGGTGGGCGAAAATGGAGTGACTTAGACAAATAGGGTGCAAAACTGGGCCGGATTTAATGGAGTTGGTTGGATTGGTGGTGGAATTAGGGTAAAAATAGAGGAGGTAGATGATAGTGGCTGCTAGGGAGGTGAGAGGTGTCGGCAACGGGTTTCAAGAGTTTGAAAGGCTTTGGGTCGGATTTAACGATGGCGGCCGGAGCTAGGGGTGCAGGGTGGTCTTGTTGGAGGAGAATGGGTTTAGTTATTAGAAAAGAGAATGGGTTTTGAGATGGGTTTGAAGAGAAATGGAAGGGGGTTTATGGGGATTTTGGGTTAGAAAATGAGATGGGTTTGATGGAGGTGGCCGGTGGTGGAAGAAGAATGGTCGGATTCTGGCAAAGTTGCCGGAATCAATGGAGGTGGTTGTTAGGAGAGAGAGTTTGACGGGGAGATGTGGGTGTGGGGGAGAAGAAGAAGAAGACGTGGAGTTGGGGATTCGGGATGGAGAGATGGCTGGTGGCTGCAATGGAAGAGGTTGGTCGGAGAAGATGGGGGTCGGATTTGAGGAAGAAGAAGAAGTGGATTGAGATTTTAATGAAAAATAGGGTTTAGGGGAGGATATAGAAGGGAAAATGGGGATGGGGTGGTAGCAGAGGTCAGCAAATGGAGGTCCCTTGCTAGGATTCCGGCAAACCCGTCGGAAAATCCGCCGGTGGTTGATCGAAGAAGATGGAGGTGAGGCTAGGGTTTGATTTGGGGTTTTCTCATACTCTCTTTTTCTCTCCCTGTATCTCTCCCTCTCTCTCTCTCTCTCTCTCTCTCTCTCTCTCTGTTTCTCTCCTCCACGAAAATGAGGCTCCCTTCTCTCTCTCTCTGTTTCTCTCCCCTCTCTCTCTCTCTCTCTCTCTCTCTCTCTCTCCTCCACGAAAATGAGGCTCCCTTTTCTCTTCCTCTCTCTCTCTCTCTCTCTCTCTCTCTCTCCTCTCCTCTGTTTCTCTCCTCCACGAAATGAGGCTCCCTTCTCTCTTCTCAAACCCTAATCGATTTGGGTATTTAAAAAGGAGAAAACAAAAATTCGCACCCCCCACTCATTACTTGGACAGCCCCCTCTAGTGCATATTGCATATTTTTATACTGGCAGGGGGGATGCCCCGGGTAAGATAAACCCAAGCAAATTAAAAAAGTATTTGACCACCCCTCTCTCTCCATGGACAACCAACCCTAGTGAATTTCCAATAATTTTTATACTAAAAGGGGGGGAACAAGTAATAGCAGGGGGGAAAAAATCTTTGTAAAAATATCTTCTCTTTTTTTATCCCAACCCTCCAAATTACCTTTTCGTTCAAGGGTTGAGATCAAAAGAAGCCTAACCACCTAGGAAGCTTCCCAAGATGCCTCCTAACTAATCCTAGTCCTAAGCATTTCACTAACCTAGCTTAGGGCCTAATGGTGACTTGGAGGGGAAGAAAAGCATCTTCACTATTTATGAAATTGCCCTGGTTCAGGATAATACACCCCCTAATTACGCTAGACATTAATCTGCACGCCTGCATATCCTCTTGGACAGCCCACCACAGCAAATTTGAACTGATTTTCCAGGCTCAAAGGCACTCCTATTTCTGGCTAAATCACCACCCTTATTCCTACACCACACTATACTACAAACTTCGCTCGTTGGCTAGGCAAGCCGCGACAGATTCGGATGAAATTTTACGGGGGCCTAAATGAGACCCTAAACTATTCTAGTAACAAATTGGGGACATTAAAATACTAGTTTGATAGGGTTTCTACCCTAACGACTCTATTAGGGTTCGATCAAAATGGGGTGTCTACACTTGCAATGAGTTATCATTGTATTTGGAAAATGAACATTATATCAATCCCGAAGAATGGGAAACTTTTGACATTTTGCCGTGGTGGAAAGCAAATGAGAAAACATATCCAGTACTATCCATCATGGCACGTGATATACTAACCCCCCCGGTGTCTACAGTAGCATCGGAGTCCGCTTTTAGTGCAGGTAACAGGGTTTTAGAAGACAAAAGAACCAAAATGTCATAAAAAACATTGGAAGTATGTGTGTGCTTGAAGAACTGGCTTGATGCAGATTCTAGGATACAAGGACTGGAAGGCTCAAGCTCATCATCTGAAGATTGTTGAAGACTTTTAATTTAAAAGTTGTATTTATTTTTTCTCTTTTCTTTCCTTTAAAGGGTTAGAGGCAAGGTTCTATGTCCTCCTCAGCTCCTCTTTTCTTGTTATAATATTTGATATTAATAAAATTTAAAGGTGCTGCCCGGGTTCCTGGATAAATATTCTGGGCACAATCGATCTTTGTTTCTAAATTACTATTGTAAAGTAATTGTAAATAGAATTGACAAAAGGGGACCAAGAAAATTGTTCACAAGATATGGACAAAAAAAAAAAAATTTGAAAACAGAAGTGTTCTCGGAACTCCGTGGGAATTCACAGAATTTCTCGGAACTCCGTTGGTATCCCACAGAGTTCCGAGAAATGTTCTGTTTCAAAAATAAATTTTCTATAACCACGGAGTTCCGAGAAAATTTTTAATTCAAAATAAAAATAAAATATGGGCCGGCACGGCACGGTACGGTACGGCAAGCTGCGGGCCGTGTCGTGCCTAGCCTTGAGGATTTCGGCCCGGCACGGCACAGCCGGTGAACCTTTCCGTGCCGTGCCCGGCCCGCGGGCCTTTCCGGGCCTCATTTGGTCGTGTCGTGCCGTGCCGTGCCGGCCCGGAAAGGCACGTTTGCCACCTTGATCATTGACTACAAAGAGTGGAATAAGTGCCTTCGTCTTCAAGTAAAATTTTCGTCATCGTAGTTGTAACCTACTTTTTAGGCATCAAGGCACTTGTTCTATGCTTGGTAGTCAATGACAAACTACATGTTCTTGGAGGCTTTCGCCTACATTAGCATGGGTAAAAAAATGTTATATATATTATGTGAGTTTTTATATGGCGTTTAGGTGTTCATTTACATAATAGGGGCACTACCCTGGATATTTGATTTAGGACAGCTGACTTTTTCAGATGCTGTCGTTGGGTCAAATATCAAGGGCGGCACTTACGTCGTAGAAGAGAAGAAGATGAAAGAAAAGAAAAAGAAAAAGAGAGAAAGGAGAAGTGAAGAAGATTCCTCTACACAAAATAGAATTAAAAAGAATTTAATTAGATGAAGACCATTCCAAAAAAAGCCATGCTGGTGCCAAGGCAAAAAAAAAAATAGAATTAAAAAGAGTTTAATTAGGTGAATATCATTCCAAAAATGCCACCTTGGCTCCATGACAAAACAAATAGAAACCTAAGTAGTTTCAAGCTGGCATTTTGCCGCTTGAGACTAGTAATCTTCTCTCTATGCATATTTAATCCAACGACAGCCGACTTTTAGAAGACTAGCCTAAATGTTTGGGTTTGGCATTTCAAAGCTACAGTAGAGCTTAACCATTTTTTTCAAATCCTATCAATGTATAATAAAACAGATGAATGGTAGACTAAAGGGTGCGCTTGCAAAAACCAGTAACATGGGCACTCCTATGGGTCTTTGTACACAAAGTGGATTTTATTGTTGCTTTAATTTAATAGTTGTCAATGCCATATCTTTTTTTTTTTCACTGTGCACTTTCTTGAGATGGACCAATGGGTTGTAATTGGTTTTTGCAAGGATACCCTTCAGTCTATCATTATCCATTCTTGGATTTTAAAGGTTGGAAGTATAGAAAGATATCGAGACTCTCCCACTATATATAGAGTTTTTCCAAGTGAAAATGATTTCAATGATGGTTATTAGCAAGGTTTAAAATTTCGGTTTCGGTATCGGTTTCGGACCTTGAAATTTCGAAATTTCGGTCGAAATCTGGTACAAAAAAATAATATTTTATTCATTATTAAATTTCTGTTGAAATTTCGGTGAAATATTAAATTAATATTAAAAAAACAGATTTTTTGTGTCAAATTTCAGAAAAACCGAAATTTCCCATTTCGGTTTTTTGTGGTTTCGGTGTCGGTCTAATTTCGGATTTCGGTCTTAAAACCATGGTTATTACCCATGAAAAGTGCTTTTCAAAATTATTTTATATTTTACGAAAATTACCAAAAACCTTCGAAATTGAAATTTTTTTGTAAGAATCCCTCAAGTTGTGATTAATTAATAAAATCACAAATATTTATTCATTTACCTTAAATAAACTCTTATATTTCCTATACCTAATTTACTCTTTACTAAGTAGCAAAATTAGGGAACACCTATAAAAGGGAAGTGATATTGAATGAAAAATCTACAAATATAGTTAGTTGGCATGCAATCTTTATTTAATTATCTACCTTCCTTGATTTTTTTTGGGTATCTTTGATGTTGATCTAATAACATAATGGTTCTATCTATGTTTAGCAAGTGTTAAAAGTCAATAATAGATAATTTTAGTAATTAAAAAAAAATTCATAAAATTTAAGTTGGGAAATTACAGTCAAGGGTGGTTTTAGTAATTTCACCTTTTTTACTTGTTTAGAAAAAACAAGTACTGTAAGGCCAAAGCCCTCGAAAAGTCTTTGTTAATTTCTCATTGTCTGGTGAGAAGCACTTTTTAAGCATGGAATGGTCAAGTAATCCTCCTAATAAGATACTTTCTCATTTATCATGAAGTCCCGCTCCCTCGTTTTGATACCGGCACACCGTCCCAATTTCCCTTCGTTGCCATTTTACAATAATTTTGATGGCTGTGGTTACCACGTGATGACCCACGGTAAGATGTGTCTGCCAGACTGCCACCCATTCTGTAAATCGTTTTAAATTTCGGTTTCGGGGGTCCAATTTTGGCCGAAATTTGGTAATAGAAAATAAGTAATATTTTATTATATCCGAAATATTATACCCGAAATTTCAGCCGAAATTACCTAAATTTCAGCCAAAATTACCGAAACTTTGACCGAAATTTGTTAAACCTTTGTTTCCAAAATTTTGACGGAAATTTATGAAATTTCGGCAGGAATTTGTGATTTTGTGAGATTTCGGTTTCGGTTTCAACCGAAATCCAAAATTTCAGCCCGAAATTTAAAACCATTGTTAAATAGACATAGAAGCATCATCCAATTCTCCTAATATGAGTAGTTAAAGTCATGGTTTTAAATTTCGACATAAATTGGAAATTTGCGGACCGAAATTTTGGATTTCAGTGAGGAACGAAACGAAATGGTACCGAAACCGAAACTCCCGAAATTTACTTCGAAATTTCGATAATTTAGAGAATTCCGTCGAAATTTATAACAAAATAATACTTTTTTATTCCGTTAAAAAATTTCAAACCAAATTTCCGATAACTCAGGAATTTTAGCCGAAACCGAAATTTAAAACCACTATTGTCTACTTAAAGTTGTTTATAATATCCTGCCTCATTCGTTTTGATACCAGCACTCCGTACCAAATCTCCAATTTTGTCAATGATATGCTGATTGCTGTGGTTACCACGTGAATACCCTCGGGAAAATATGTCTGCCACCAATCTCTTTTAAAAAGGAACCACCTATAAAAATACCCCCATTCAAGCAATGAATTTACAAGAACACCCTTAAATTACCGTACAATTTCAACGAAAACGGAAATTCCCCTCACCATGAATTATCTTCCCTTTTTCTTCAGTTCTCGAAAAGGCGCAACTTTTCCCTTTTGTCTTCACACCCTCTTTTCTCGATTCCACCCAAATCTTCAAACCAAGATGCTCTCTGAAAACCTAACAACGGCCAAAAATGGCCGGAAATTTCCCCTTTTCTCTTCTCCCATCTCTCTTTCTGCTTTTTTCTGCATTTTAATGGCGATTGAACTCGGATCGAGCTCCGATTTCAAATCAGAACTTAACAGACTGTCTAGACCTATCGATTCTTGCTCTAAAATGGCGAAAAACGAGACCGGATCGAGAAATTTAGCAGAGGAAAGTTTAGGATCGGTGATAATCACTCCAAACTCAACGATTTTGAGTAGAAATCGTACATTCGAGTTCGGATTTTTCTGCATCGACTCGAACTGGTACGTAGGGATCTGGTACGCTATCATTCCGATCCGAACTTATGTTTGGATTGCAAATCGAGGAAATCCGGTAAAAAATATCTCATCTGCTACTGTAAAATTGACGGGAAAAGGACACTTAGCTGTGACTGATTCAGCCGGTATTCCGATCTGGTTAACGGAGAACAACAACAGAGCGATAACAGTTGAGCTTCTTGAGACCGGTAACCTCGTTTTATTCTCTCATAAAGGAAAAGAGGTTTGGAAGAGCTTTGATTTTCCTACCGACACGTGGCTACCTGGAATGAACATCACTACTCATCAGATGATCACGTGCTGGAAGAGCGCCTCAGATCCGGCACCGGGAAACTACTCACTCCGGTTAAAACCACCGCAGTACGGCGAGTTCGAGCTCGTCTTTAACAAGAGCGATCCGTACTGGTCGACCGGGAACTGGACCGGAAATTCCTTCGTAAACGTACCGGAAATGACCGTTCCGTACATCTATAATTTCATTTTCCGTAATCCATTCACGCCGGAGGCTTATTTCGTTTATACAGAGACTCTCTCGCCGGCGGTAACCGGAGATGGGCCGCTGTTAACTCGGTTCTCCGTCGATTCCTCCGGCCAGTTTAAACAGTACACGTGGTCTCCCCAAACGGAGAACTGGAACATGTTTTGGTCCGTACCGTCTGATAGCTGCCACGTGTACGGTCTCTGTGGAAACTTAGGGTTTTGCAATGGAATATCTCGGAGTCTTTCGCCCTGCGATTGCCTCGCCGGATTCCTCCCCGCCGATCAATCTGGATGGATTTCCGGCGACTTTTCCTCCGGTTGCCGCCGGGAAAGACTCAACCAGTGTGATAACGGAAGTGACGTTGACGGTGACGGTTTTCTTGAGGTAGGTAATTCTGTTACTTTTAACGGTGCCGTTAGTGTGTTATTTTCTGGTGGACTGAGATTCTGTGAGGAATCTTGCTTGAAGAACTGTTCTTGTTTTGGATTAAGATACAACTCTAATTCAAGTCAATGTGAGAATCTGTATGGGAATCTGTTAAATCTCAGAAACTTAACCTCTGATTCTACAATCGGATCTTCGATTTTGTATGTTAGGGTTTCGAAAGGAGTAGGTTCTGATAAGAAGAAGAAATGGGAAATGGGGGTTTTCATGAGTGGTTTTAGTTTGGCGGTTTTTGGAATGCTGGTTTTGGTATTAGTGGTTTTGAGGAAAAAGAAGAAAAGGAGAAAGAAAGACGAGGAATCGATTTTCCCTTTTACCAATCTGAAAATCTTCACTTACAAGGAGCTCCAAGCTGCGACTCGGGGGTTTTCTGACAAACTCGGCCACGGTGGGTTCGGCACTGTGTTCAGAGGCGAGTTAACTGACTCGACCGAGTTAGGTAACTCGGCTGCTATTGCTGTGAAAAGGCTAGAACGCCCGGGTGGGGGCGAAAGGGAGTTTAGGGCTGAGGTCTGCACGATTGGAAATATCCAGCACGTGAATCTTGTTAGGCTCCGCGGCTTTTGCTCGGAGAATTCACATCGGCTTTTGGTTTATGACTATATGCCCAATGGGCCACTGAGTGTGTTTCTACGTCGAGACGGGCCGAGTCTGAGTTGGGATGTTCGATTCGGAGTTGCGGTGGGTACGGCTCGAGGGATTGCGTATTTGCACGAGGAGTGTAGAGATTGCATCATACATTGTGATATAAAGCCGGAAAATATTCTATTGGATGGGGAGTTTTCGGCCCAGGTTTCGGATTTTGGATTGGCCAAACTTGTGGGACGTGATTTTAGTAGAGTGATGACCACGATGAGGGGGACATGGGGGTATGTCGCACCGGAGTGGATTTCGGGTGTGGCTATCACAGCGAAAGCCGATGTGTATAGCTATGGGATGACTCTACTTGAAATTATAGGTGGGAGGCGCAATGTAGAAGCGCCTCCACCACATACCGGCACTAAGCAGAATCTAGAGGCGTCTCATAATGTAGAGACGCCTCTAAATGCAATGGAAGCGCCTCCATTTAATGTTGAGGCACCTCTTCAGATCGAGGTGCCTCCAGACTCAGAGTCGGAGCTCGAGACAAATCAGACTCCAGGGTTTGTGCCCTCACCTTGTGGGGTACGACCCACCATAGAGGAAAAATGGTTTTTTCCTCCATGGGCGGTACACAAGATATTAGAGGGTGACATCGCGAGTATAGTGGACCCACGTTTAGCAAGTGCTTATGATGCCGAAGAGGCATCTAGGGCTGCACTTGTTGCAGTATGGTGCATACAGGACGAGGAGGGGGCACGGCCCACAATGGGGACTGTGGTGAAGATGTTAGAAGGAATAGTTGATGTGGGGATGCCTCCTGCCCCACAACTTTTACAAGCGCTTGTTGCCGGAGATTCATTTCCGAGCGGCGGGATTATTTCGGATCCTGCTTCATCAACCTCGACCGGAGTTGGGATCAGATATGTCGGGTCTCCGGTTAGTCGGAGTCTGAATCAAGTGAGGTGAAGATTAATTGTAGATAATCTAATTTTTTCCTGACTGGCTAAGCTTGTCTTATGTTTTTTTGTTTATTTTACATTACTCACGACAGGATACCTCTAAAGAATAGAGTAATGATTTTGGGTAAGAAAATGCTTTCTTCGTGTCCATTTTGATTTTAAATATTAGATAGTGCATGTCACGTTGGAAAGAATGATTCTTACTTTAAAAACAAAACGAGAAATTATATGATGCCCGACCGTCAAAATCACAAGGGCTAGGTACCTAGCCAAACCACCTACCCTTGGATTTTGACCGGGTCAAAAACACTCAAAAAAGGTGTTTTGACCATATCAAAATCCAAGGGGCAGGTTGTTTGCCACCTGGCCCAATAGATTTTGACGGTCGTATAAAAACTCAAAACGTTATCAGGCGATGGCATATATTCTTGTGGTAGGTGAGAGCATGGAAGGCTGGAAGTATAATATCTGTCATTGTATATACTGTAGTTTGGGATTTCCTATTAAATAGGGTTGTCAACAGATCCACTTCGGTCGGATCCACCTATGTCCACATTCAGTATCCATTCAAATTCCTTATCGGTCCGGTCGGAGTCGGATTGTTCTTCGGATCCTACTTTCCACATCATGATCACGATCCATTTTAATTCGGACCGTCCATCGGAGTGCCCTATTATGTCCCACTAAGCTAAGTAAACAATTAATTTTTTAAAAAAGAGAGAGAATGGCAGTCCACTATTAGTGTGTCTCTATGCATTTACTTCAACTAAATTAAAAATTTATCTATATTTAATCTATGTGTATAATAATGCTTGTAAATAATAAAATAATCAAAATTACATACACAAATATAATGTATAACTATTATAAAAGAATATGGTGCATAAAGAACAAAACCCCTCTCTCTTTTCAAAACCCCTCTCTCTTTTCCTTCGTGAAAGTATGAAATGAAACGACTGAAATGGGTGAAATCGCATTCACATTCGATTCATTAAGTGATAAGAGAGGTTTTGACCAAAATACCCTTCATATAAGGGTTAGCATTAACAAAATTGGAGGGTATTTTTGTAAACCATTTCGGATCGTGACAATCCAATGGGCATATGTGGGGTGCCCATGCACAATCCAAAAATTTTCGGATCCCAGATTTGATGATCCGAAATATGCCTATGGATCCTATTCATATGTTTAGATCTCGTTCATTAACGTTCGGATTCGGACGATCCATCAGACCGTCTGGATCCATTGACACCCCTACTGTTCAATTTTGCGGAAAGCCATTTCGTTTGCAACAAAGAAAAGCACCTCAGATGAGGTAAATGAATAGGACAAATCACAACTTTAATATTTTCAGACTAACTCCAACTAGTGCCTTATTTCGGCCTGGGTCAGGTATAGGGGTGCAACTCAGGTTGATTTTTGGGAATTCAGGTTGAGCTTTTACCTTAAAATTGGGTCGGGTTTTGTTGTTCCAATTCATTTTTTAACAAAATCACAACCGGACCCCACCCAAGTTGCATCCCTTGTGACGTTGAGGCTAAACCCAAGGCAACTCGAAACTCGGATTGAATGGAGAAGAGTCAACCCTATACCAACACAGCCATTTAAATCTCTCAACCCTAGTCCAACCCGTAAAAGTAATTTTTCAAATTGGCTCGAGTTTAGGCGGCCAAGTGCATAATGAGAAGAAAAAAAATAAAATAATAATAATAATATATATATATATATATATATATATATTGGGTTCAGAGTGAAGTCGGTTTGGGACAAAAAATACGGGGAAATGATAAATTCGTACCCCTGTCAGATAATTTGCACCCCTACTTTTCCCAACCTAACCAAATGAAAGGCCAACCCAACCCTGGCCGAAATTGGGTTAACTCTGTAAGGTTCCGGTTAGGCCCGACTCAGTTGCATCCCTACCTACTTTGCATATTCTAGTGCTTAGCCTTGGAGTGATTTGTTATAGTCACTGACAAATGCACGTGACATTTTCTACGTGTATGGTAGAGATTTGGTGTGGGACAGTGTAGGGACACAATCCTTTCATTGCACGCCTTGCTTTCGCATTTCCTTGGGTTGGCTTAAAGTTGGGAAAAGCCAAGTCGATTTAATTTCGGGTTGGGTTAGGGTTGAGACCTTGGAAACCGGACCGGACCCGAATCCGACCTCCGTCCTCTGATTTTACCTTGATTTCCTCTGGGTTATTATATTTTTTCTTTTTCACCCAAGGTGAACCCAAACCAACCGGACTTAACCTGACCTGATTTCAGGTTATATGGGTTGAATTAGGGTTGAGAGATTTAGAAGCAGGTTAGGTTAGGGTTGACCCTCCTCAACCTGAGCCTTGCATTGGGTTGGGTTAGGGATGGGATTAAATTCGAATGGTATCCACCAAAATGTTGGTCACAATCTGTTAATTTTCTTATCGGTCAGATTACTTTTTTAAGAGGAATGCTAAACTAAGGGGTGCCCTAGCAAAAATCAGGTGAAAGGGCATGCCCATTGGCGGGAAGTCACTGTACTCTTTGACTTTGTAGCCATTATTAATGCACTTCGGTGACATGCAGCCATTGGGGGCTCCCTTTCACCTGACTTTTGCAATGGCTCCCTTGAGTCTAGCAAAATGCTTTCGAACACTACTTTTGGAGTTCAGGTTGAACCGTCTAGTGGACTGTTCCTTGGTCATTCTTACAATCTACATCATTAGAGTTTATGAAGTAAGTTAGAGCTTAGTGTTAGAGGAAGCAAGAGGGAAGAAACCAGAGAGAGAAGAATGTCATCAAAAATGAAAAGTTGAAATACCACCTCATGAATAGACATAAAATGAATGAAAATATGAAGCCCTCCACTTGAATCTAGAATGCTCCCTCGGATTTTTTGGGTATGTAATTAATATGAAATAATTTTCGAGAAAGTAGAATATGGATGCAATGGACTTGGTTCGGATACAGCTAATGTGCCCAAATCGGCAAATCCTGTCCATTAACATTCGGATCCTTCCAATCCATCTGACCATACTCATTTACCCAACTTGATTGAGAGAGAGAGGCTTGATATCTTTCTATAAGCTCTTGATCAGAAGGAAAAGTATGAAATCAACATGTTTTATGGACCCTTGCAAGGTTAATAATCGATCACTGATAGAAGGTGGTCCCACCCATGCAATGCAAGCACACTGCATTCTATGAAAAGGAGGGGCTCCTTGCTAAATCAAAGCTATGTAAGATGTGTCAGATAAATCTAAGAAGTTTTAATTCAGTACCTGATGGAAGTTAACTCAGAAATTTTGTATTTAATTTAAAGGATACTTGATTTTTTTGAATTATTAGTGAATTTTTAAAGTTTAAACCAAGGCATGAAAATTTTGTGATGTTTCGAAAATGTTTCAATTGTTTGAAGAAATTTTACACTGTTTTCTATCTGAATTCCATGTGCGCTCATTTCAAGGCTGCACTCTGTTTTCTATCAGAATTCTATGTGTGCTCATTTCAAGGCCGCACTCATCTTCCCCCCTTGGCAATAAAACATATTTTTCCTTTTAAATCTTTTCTTTTACTTTCTTTTCCTTCTTGTCACATCATTTTCAAGGGGATTTTTTGTTGGGTATATAATATAATCCATGCATGTTCTAATATAAGCCTAATAAGATAATAGACCGGTGTAGTGGGCCTTCATGGGCTAGAGTCCATTAACCAGTCAATTACCCTAGAGTATTTCTGTATATAGGGGCTGGAGGCAACAAACTAGGTATTCCAAACTAGATACCTAGGGTGTAATGCTTCAAGCAATCTTTGTTTGACCTAACATTTTTGACCCAAGGAATGCAATTGAATGGAGTCTAAGGTGATTTTTCGGCACACTCCAATTTTGGGCCTCTGGTAGTAATTTTACTTTGTTTTAGAAAATAAAGTAATATGAGCTGATATATATTCATATCATAAACTTCTCCTGGCCTCTCCTATTCCACTATTTTTTTAAAAAGCAGTCAGTTGCACCTGAATATTGCTCATATAAATTAATAAAAAATCGCACTTCGGCTGAGAGCATTCATGGACAGGCGTATGAGAATTATCACAGTTCTACTTGTTTAACGCGGTCATTTTAATTTTAACAAATGGCGGATTAGGCTGGTGGGTCATGCCTAAGGTACTTAGCTGATGCCCAGGTGCAACGAATGAGGGGTGTGTATGAGAAGTAAATGACTGAAAATAAAAAAATATGCCAAGAAAATTCCGCCAAATGGACTCAATCCCATCTTTCGCTTGTGCAGGGAGATGGTAGGAACATCCAAAGCCTATGTCTTCTTACTCTTCTTATTGCCAGGGCTGTTGTTCCTGCTGTAAATGCAGGAGTGATGAAAATTAAAGACCTAAGGTCCTAAATATTAAAAGAAGAAGGATGGCTAATATTAAACCCCAAAATCCCAAATATTCAAATAACACAAAGCCCTAATAAATCATAGACATCCAAATTCAAATAGTGTAAAAGCCTTCACCCTATCTCAATCATCCCATCAGTGATCAGCAAGAAAAAATGCCAAACAAGAAACTGAAGAATTATTATTATTTTATTTGGAAGTTGATTTGCACCATAGGAACCCATAAAAAGCAATCAAATGCGAACGCTTACAAATGTGCAGAATCCAATTACATATATTAGGCCGCAGCTAGTATGACCATCCTCTTAAAGCAAATAATGATGTCTTTGATTCTTGTAAAACCTCAATTTCCCGGCCAAATTGACTGAAAAACTTTAACATGATGAAAAGTTGCATTCCAAGTTGATTTGTGAATCAACTTTACAGGGTCTATAAACTGCTAGTTGGCAAAGAAAAAGCCTAGGTCGACCCGTACAGGTGTGGCTCTTTGGCTTAAAGTCTTGGGTATGCTCCCCAGAGACGATAGTTCGAATCCGAATCCCCCGGGCTTACCTGATGAGCGTGGTTTACGGCTGATTGCGCGCATTAGGAGGGAATTAATCCCACTCTACAAAGTGGGATGGGGACACCCTGCGTCATTAAAAAAATAAAATTGAGCTGATGTTCTGCTTATGGATTCAAACACAAATGAAATGTCACTTTTTAAATTCAACCCAGGAAAAAAAATACACTTTCTTCACCTTGTTGGATCGATCGAGAGACAGATTCCTTCTTTACTACATTGAATGGATTGAATGCAAAACTTCATCAGTTGGAGTCATGGATCTGGTGAAACTAATTAAATGAAAATGCAATGGTTTTTGTCAACTTTTGTTCTGGGTCAACCCTAGCCGTAGAAGCTAGGATTTTGGTAAGAGTGGAAAAATCAAAGAACCCAATAATTAGAATAAAATTCCAAGGTTGTCAAACGTAGAAACATCATCGTTTACAACACACAGACACCAAAAAAAAAAAAAAACCAACCCATTTTGGAGTCACACTTAGCTCTCAGAATCCAAAATGTATATGTTAAACACAAAAAACATCTTCATTCAACACACATAAAACCCCAATTTGGTCACAATCGGCTCTCAAAATCCAAAACAAACAGGGTTTACGACACACAAAAAACCCAAGTTCAGATTCATGTGGTCCAACCCCAGGTATTCCAACTGAAATTGGGGCTGCTGAAATATTTCACTTCCAGCTTATTGATGCTCTATCGGTCCTGCACATTAAAGGAAAATAGTCAATTGGATACTAAGTTTAACACTGTCTGTTTGGGAGTATTCAATTGTTGAATATTTGAGGAAAATTCAGTCACTATACGTTTGGGACTATCCAATTGTTGAATATTTGAGGACTGGTTGCAATGGATTTTGTCTCATGAAGAATGGAATGAAATAATGTTCACCCCATTACTGTCTTAAATGAACATCTCATTAATTTGAAATTGTTGCTGTTGATACTAAGTTTAACACTCGGGACTCTGTTTGGATGGAGGCTGTTAAGTAGAAGTAGAGCTTGCATGCTTTTTGTTATATTAGTTCAAAGAAAATAAATCGATATATGTACTGTGACCAGTTTTGTGGTATTAGAAAACAAGAAAACCGTCCAGTTTTTGAAGCGTTTCTACTGACTTGCATTTATTCTACATCTTGAGATCTTATTGGAATTGAGTTTGAAGCTAGGTTTGAAATGAATCTTCAGTGAATATGGAATAGGTAGGAATGAGACAAGACGTGAGGCCATGGTTTGAAAGCTGGGTTTACATGTAGTTTCTACGGCAAATTAAAAAGGAGCCTCGAATGTTCTTATGGGAAAACAACAAATGTCTGAAATTTGTTTCAAAATTAGTGAACTATCTGTTGGGTATATAATATAACCCATGTATGTTCTAATATAAGCCAAATAAGATAATGGACCGGTGTAGTGGGCCTATTTGGGCTAGAGCCCACTAACCTATTAAAACCCTAGTGTATCTCTATATATAGGGGCTGGAGGCAACAAACTTGGTATTCCAAATTAGATACCTTGGGCGTAATGCTTCAAGCAACCTCTTGCTTGACCTAATTACTCTAACAATCTTGAAGCAATCATCCCCTTTCTCATGTTTGGGCGTTTTCTAACGTGGGATCGTTTCTACTGGGATTGTTTAACGTGGGTTTAAGAAAAGTGAATCAGAGAAGG
This sequence comes from Tasmannia lanceolata, assembly GCF_043159265.1. Lineage (NCBI taxonomy): Eukaryota > Viridiplantae > Streptophyta > Magnoliopsida > Canellales > Winteraceae > Tasmannia > Tasmannia lanceolata. The sequence goes on along the minus strand of NW_027518684.1, from coordinate 24,019,502 downwards.
AAATTTGACCCATCTGGTCTTTTCTAAACCTGCTCGTGTAAGCTCTGCCCTTCTCGTTGATTGGCTTAGGTTTTATGCTCTGTTTTATATTACAGAGTAAGATGCCCTTGATGATCGGTTCTTGACAAAATCATGCACTTTCCACTAAATTTTTATCAAGAGGAACAATCGACTTGTGTGATTAGTGCTTCCCAAAATTCCTTTAGAGGAACTCCCCATTGTCGAATCCTAATTTTGGGTTTCTTGGACACGAATATTTTGGGCAAGTTCTTGGGCGTGTTTAGAAAAACCCTTTAATTTGGGCAATCTGCAATTTTTGTTTATGCAACACGGTTTCTACAAGCAGCTAACCTTGGAACCATAGCCGGTGAAATAGCAACCATTTGGGCAGCAATAGAAAGAATCCAATCGGTTGCCTCTCCTAATCTCTCTCTCTCTCTCTCTCTCTTCTACCTTGGTTGAAAGGGATTGCTCTCTCCTTTTTCTTCAAGGGCCGTTGGATTAAAATAGCATAACGATTTGCGCGTGGGTGTTACTCCCTCGAAATTATTTTTTGTCGTGGGTTTTCTTCACCCACAGTATTCGTTTTGGGTCATCCATCCAAACCATCATGGAGAACAACGTCTTGTAGAAGAAAAGCAGACACCCCTTGCTAATTTTTCTGATACTCTGAAGAAATTTTGTAGCCGATTATTTTTTGGAGCCCAAAATCTCTTTGGGACCAAACCACTTTTTGGGCTAAATTCCTTCGGGGTGCGATCTTGTGGCCGAGGGTTTGCCTTCCTACAAGTTTTTTGTTGTTGTCACTGGGTGTGGGTTGGCAAATTAGCCACTCTTTGCCGAAATTTTGTTGGGTGAAATTTTGGTCGTCATATTCCATTGGTGCCGAATTCACCAGGTGATTTCCGTCGGCTCTCACTGAATTCACCAGGTGATTTCCGTCGGCTCTCACTGGTTCTGCCGCCGGTTTCGTGGTTCTCGCGGTTCGGTACTTGTCGTTCGGTTCACGCGGGTTTTGCCAATAAGGTGCATGCTTTCTAATTTTCTTTTCATCTTAATTATACAATGGAAAAGAATGGTATGCCTTTTGAGATGGTCAAACTTCAATCATTTGGTGGATCTGAGTTTAACTCATGGAAGCGAAAGACTCAATTCGGTCTAAAATATATGAATTGTTTTTACACTGTTTTGAGTACCTTTGCTGAGACGGATGAAGAAGTTGATGAATCCCAATGGCTTAGAGATGAGGATTTCTGCAAAGACTACTTGTTGAATTGTCTTTCAGATCGTCTTGCAGAAACCTATAGTAAATTTAACACTGCTAAAGCGCTAAAGCAATATGGGACAACTTAGATGCTCAATTCAAGAAGGAGGAGGAATTGTCCAAGACCCATCTTGTGGACAAATTCATGGATTTCAAGTTTCAAGAAGACAAGGAAATCACTCCTCAAGTTACTGATCTAGAGAATTTGAGATCTAAGTTGCATAATGAAAAAATAGTTGTCTGTGATTCATTTCTTGTGGGTTCAATTATATACAAGTTACCATCTGCATGGCACTCTTTCAAAATCGAGATGTATCGGAAAAAGGTGCAAGTGGGACTGGATGATCTCAAACGATTCATTCGAATCGAAGATGAGAATCGAGCTAGGAATAACTTGGAGATGGTTAGACAGCAACAGTCTGCTGCTAACGCGTATATCCCAAGAAATTTCCTGGAAAATCCAAGTCACCTAAAAGTGAACATCCCAAGTTGGAGGCCAAAAAGACTATCTTTCAGAAAAAGAAGGGCAAGTGCCACAACTGTGGGAAATGGAGTCACTTTGCTGCAGAGTGTAAACAACCTAAGAAGGCTAAATCTGACACAACCCAAAAGGCAGCTCATATGATGGTGGGCAGTGCTGCGTCTAAGAGTTTTATTGCCGGGTCAGGTTCGGGTCGACCATCTCAACCGGAGGCTCAACAATAAACATGTATTTGTTTATTGGGGCTCAATAATGAATGATTTAGATTTTTAAAGAAGGTGGACACCATATACATGTATTTGTTTTTTATTTTTTTTTAAACATCATTGTGGCATACTTTGTTTGAAGATCCAAAACATTCATTTGTTTCAACCTAATGTAAATAGGCCTTGCCCCAAAAAAAATCTCCCTAGGATGATCCTAACTCTTCAATCTGTGGAGATTCATATATGGTGTCATCGTATTAGATCGGAGGGTTGGGATCATTGAGATGATTTTTGGGGCACAAACTATATACATTGAAGCACAACAAATGAATGGTTTGGATCTACAGAGAAATTACATGATGGGTGGCTGTGCAAACACGTGATTTTTAAAAAGTATGGTACGACCCTCTCCATACGATGATCCAAAGAGTCCATTTGTTGGGCCACAACGTAAATAGATTGTGCCCCAAAACTCCTTTCCATAGGATGATCCTAACCCTCCGATCTATTGAAGATTGCGAAAATGATTTTTGGGGCAGTACCTCTATAGATCGGAGGGTTAGGAACATACCTATGGAAATGATTTTTGGACCACAACCTATTTACATTGTGGCCCAACAAATGGACGGTTTGAATCATCGTATGGAGTGGGCCATACCATACTTTTTAAAAATCACGTGTTTGCACGGCCACAAGTGAAGCCATCAAGAGATCGCTTTTATATTTACTTGCATCTTGATTTTCTCTTCTTGTGCTTATTTGTGATTGATCTTTATTTTAATTTTCACTAATCTTTTAACAAGGGCAAAAGTTTTCTAAAACCCAATTCTCCCTCCTCTCTTAGGTTGCCATACTTGAGCCATATATGCTAACAGGTTTTAAACCCAACATCTCATTGAAATTAAAAGTCCATGTGTATGGTCAACCCAAAAGAAATGCCACATGTGTCATGTGTAGGCAAACTCAAAAAAATGGGGCCACAAGTGAGGTGGAGTCTTGAAGTATAAATGATTAAATGACACTATCTCTAACAGCTTAAGGTTTTGGAGTAGTTGTTTCACCGACCTTGAGGTTGGCATATGGCGATGTGAATTGTCATGCCCCCAAACCCCACACGCACAGCCCGAGGACATGACAATGTCGTATACCTGTAAAGCAAGCTCTACAAGGAGGCAAGGCTAATAAAATAATATCAGAACCACGTACTCATAACGTAAACTAAACTATAATGTCTTACATGAATTTAGAACAAAGTCTTACTATGACACAATACTCATTATGCTAGATTTAACAAACAATAGTTGATGATGCAACTGCCCTCTCTTGAGATTTCCATGAGGATTTAAAATATGAAAATTGTTAAACCACAGTCAGCCGAAGACAAGTACATAATAACGAACTAATAAAATGTTGAATAGCATGCCAAGAAAGAGTTCAATGAATGATAAGTAAGTACAAAAGGAACGATATCCAAAGCTTAGGTTCTTATAGATTCATAGGGGTCAAAACTGAGATCAAAAGTCAAGGGTCCATATCTAACATAAAGTGATCACAAGAGAACAAGTCATACTTCCTACAAATCGAAGTTCGAGTATGTAGTATACCTAAAAGGTTCAAAGGGGTCAAGTTCCTATGGCGATGGTCTTTTCTGATGACATATTATTTTGCATCGATGGTCCGCGATGTCGGAACTAATTCCTGGTTCTTATTCAATACCTGTCGACATGGCCAATGTATGTTCCCCATTGGTGGGATCTAAGTTCTTATGTTCACATATAGGTTAATGCCTTATTTGCCCCACTGGCGATGGTCTTTTCTGAGTTTACAAATCTAAGCCTCTTAAAGTGATCAATGTTTATAGGTTCACATGAATTCCAGATTCATAAGTTCACATGGGTATCAAAGGCATGGCTTTGGTTTCAAAGTTCCAAGTTCAGAGATTACATGGTTCAAGGTATATTCAAAGTCAAAGGTTCTTTGCATAGTTCTCAACGATAGCTAAATTTTATTTAAATTCAATAATTGAACAAACTAACTATTGCGAGAATAGTCAATAAGAAGTATTCATATGATTCACAACAAATAGGAACTCATCATGACGGAATGCAAAATCTGATACAATCCCATGTCAAAGTTTCTCAAGGTCTCTCTAAGGGATCAGAACATATTCTCAAAGAATTGAGGTGAAGAACACATGAAGGAATCAATTACACTACATTAGTACGTTATCACATGCCTCAAGGTTCACCCAAAAGTCTTTTTGATTCAAAATCACATACCTCCGTCCGGTCAGTTGGCGATCCACATCACCGACTGATGACTAGAATAGGATGCGCTAGTCCGCCCTTTGTTTTTCTTAGGAAATACAACCTAGTTACACATAGGTTGTAGGAACCACCTGCATTAGCTTAGGGCTAACCTGCATTTAGTTAAGGCATATAGGGTATCCTAAAATCCACAATCTATTGAAATTTAAATAATCGCACAAGAAGCTTTAATAACTAGTCCGGTCTTTTAGATCGTGTCTAGGATATAGGTCTAGATGTCTTAGGCATCATAGTTTAGAATAGGTGCAAAGAACTACGTGACTCTGACTCTTGGGGAGGCGGGGATACATAGGCTTCTTTGGATGAACATCAGACCATCCAAGGACTTGGGTTTAATCTTTAGAGCCTTAAGATTTGTTGTGTTGCATCGTGTGTGGTATCGAGTTATATTGTATGTTTTGTCGTATTTTCTTACTTTCTTGTACAGACTTTATACCTTTAGCTGTAGCATGCATGTTTTTGTCCACTAGAACTTAGACACCCATTAGGCATGTCACTCATAACCTAGTTCTGACTAGGCGACACTTCTTCCATTTATTTGGTGTGTTCTTATTATTTCATCCCCTGGTCATGCATGATTAGGTAGACGTCTTCTCGGGGATATTTTGTTCCCATTTCACATGATTTTGCCCAAACTTCTTTGGAGTTAATAATAAATGGCATAAGAGACCAAGTGCTTGCACTCGGACGAATTAGGAGTGCTCTTCGGACCTTCTTCATTCGTAACCAGGCACGAGCCCATATATATTTCTGGTTATCTATTGCACAGAGGATTTAATTTTGGGGTTCCATGGCCTATCCATGGATGGCGACTCTGAGTTATTTTAGGTACGTCATGGTTTGATGATTTATCCTTAGATCAGGAGGTATCTCATTTATCGTCACTCGTGCTTTGCTATGAGGGTGGCATCCGTTTCGAGAGTTCGTTGGTAGAGCTCTCCTTCACGTTGTGGAGATCTTTGAGTATGTTGGGACTCGCGGCACTAAAACACGCTACCACGGACCCAAATCTCAAACTGCACCTCACCCTCAAGCCGCGACGGGACCTGCAGTAACTTGAATCCAAAGCTAACAAGTACATACGGGCAGAGGAAGCGTGCGCGCGGGAGCGGAGCTGAGCCGGCCCAAAGGAAAGAAGGAAGGAAGAGGGCAGAGGGGCCATGAGGCCAGGAGCCGAAGCAAATCAGAACCCCACCCTGTCTTTGAAAGGCTGGGAAGTGTCCCCCAGAAGGTTCCCCTCTCCCATGTCCTGTTCGCCATCAGAGATCAAGGTCTTCTGACCCCTCCCAGGAAATGAGCACAGACCCGAAGAAGCGGTCCATCAGAAAGTTCTATGATTTTCATGGGGACCACGACCACGAAACCAACCATTGTTTCCACCTCAGACTCAAGTTAGAGAAACTGGCCAAGGAGGGACATTTAAATCAAGACCTTAAGAGCCCCACACCGATTGAACGCTCGCACGAAGCCCAACTCCTCGCCGACGTGCCAAGAAGCAGGCACCGGTCCCGCAGCAGACACCGGTCACCTAGCAAACACCGATCCCCTAGCAGGCACCGGTCCCGCAGTAGGCGTCGATCCCGCAATAGGCACGACGCGCGCCACCACCGATGCCCCAAAAGGGGAGAAGCACCTCAACAGATTCCGACCCCCAAAACTCTAAAATACTCGAACCTAAATGGGAAGGACCCTACAAGGTCGTTCGAGCACTCCGCCCCGAAGCCTACCAACTCGAGCACCTCGACAGGACCTCAGTCCCTCGAAGCTGGAACATGGACAACCTCCGAAAGTTTTATCAGTGAAAAGAAAGGGTAGGAACTGTGCTTTCTTTTAAGTTATTATGTATGCTTTGTTTGTCCTTTTTTTGTTATTTTCAGCACAAAGCCATGTATCCCCCTTTGCAATCAATGAAATAGCACTCCCGCCTGAGCTATGCGCATATGCACTTTCCGGCCCTCGACACATTTGGGACCGAAAGAAAACATGGAGTGGGACAGAGGTAACATCTAGGTTGATCCCCCCGAAAATGCCCTAAGACGCTCCCCATGAAAAAAAAAACCTATCCTTTCTAAAAGGCAGGCAGGGCCCATCAACTCCGAGCTGATCACTCGAGAGGAAGATGACCCTTCCACAAACAAGATGCCCTAAGGTGACGCCCTGCGCATTAGAGGTATTCTTGCCGACGAAATTAGAGGCCAACAATAATCCATCAAGAAGAGACCTGCAAAAGGGCTCAACCACCCCACACAGTATCACATAAAATGCAGGAAGCAGACGAGTCTTCCTTTCCAGGCCCTCACAAAAAAAGAAGAAGAAGAAGAAGATAGAGTTCAAAGTGTTATTACAGACCAGGCACCTTGGCCCCAAACAAGATCCTAAAAAGAAGCAAACGTTCTCACTGGCCTCCTGCGGAGGCCTCAACGACAATAGAGACATTCGGGGCAGCCACCGGATCCTCGACCGGCCCCCCGACATCTACTGCCCCCCTGCAAAAGGTCCTCCGGAACGGCATCCTCAGCATCATGCACCAACTTTTCCAAAGGAAAAGAGGGGTCGATATCACGAACGCGCCGCCGGCATTCGATGAAAGCCTCTATCTCGACATCAACACTGAACGCGGCCGCGGCCTTAAAAAACTCCTCCGAACCACGCCATTCCTCTCGCGCTTTCACCAGCTCCTCAGCATGTGTCAGTCGGGCCACCAACAAGTTATTTTCCGCCCAGTTCCTCCTGTCCTCAGACATCTTAAGTTGCCCCTGAAGGTTCTGGACGGTGTTGTCGAGCACCGCCTTTTCGGCTTGAACCTTCTCGAGGTCCTCACTCAGCTTACGGACGCGCTCCTTGAAAGTGTCGATCTCGGACTCGTCCTCGACTATGTACTGCAGCATCTTCCTGGCATAACTTTGGGCCTACAAAAGCCCGCCACGAACAAACTATTAGTGACCTCAAGACAACAAAAGAAGAAAACGAATGGAAAGCCAAACGCACAATACTTACACAAGATATGGAATGAAGGTATCGGGCCCCCAGTGCCCTGCGAGGAAAGTTCTCCAACTCAGCCTCATCACCGGGAAGGGCGGTCATCAACCCCAGCTCCACCCCAACCCGAGGGTTCGAGAGGACGCCATCCTCAACACGAATCTTCCAGTCTGGCTTAAACAGTTCCCCTTGCACCTGGTAGCAACGCGGGGAGAACTCCATTTGCTCCAAGAGCAGCTTGGTCATGACCGACCCCTCCAGCCGGCTCGACATGTCCTCTGCAAAGGCAGACAAGGAACGTACCGTTCGACCGGCTTTCCTCGCGCCCTGCTTGGCGCGAGGAGGAATAACCTTCTTGGCAAGAGGCTCCAACTCCTTAGGAGGAGATCTCGCCGTATCTTTCAAGCCGACCGATCGGCGGGAGGAACTGATTGGCACGGGCTCGGGAAGCCTAGCCACCGACCGCTCCTTCCTAGCCGCAGCCATAAAACCAGAAGGAATCTTCGAGCGGCCGGTTGGACCCTTCGCCGCCTCCACCATAACCCCCTTTCCCTTAGCAACATCATCAGAAGAAGACATACATGATGCCAAAAAAGAGAAAAACAACAGCTCAGAAAGAAGAAAAGCACCAAAGGAAGGAAAACCCAGGGGAAATCGCTAGTGAGGAAAGAGGCTCACCACGATAGCTGGAGGAACTCTCCCCCACTTCCTTGCCCGTCCGGCGGGCCCTCCTCTCCATAGTACCAAGCAGACCGTACCTTCTCAAACCCCTATCCCATATGAACTCGTTAACGTTAATAGCTTCCCCGCAGGCGAGCTTCTCCAGGTCAAACTTGCTATAATCGGACTCATTGGGAAGGGTTTCCTTCTCCACTCAACAGAGCGCCTCCAAGACCTAGGAAAGCCCCAACCCGTATCCGACGGAGGAATAATGAAAACATACTCCTCTTTCCACTTCTTAATAGAAGAAGGCAAGTTCGCCGTGATCTTTACCTGAGGACGCTGGGTCAGGTACAACCAGCTGTCCTCACCCTTCACCAATCGGCTAAGAGCGACGTAACTTCTAAGCAGAGGTAGGGTAGGCTGAATCTTATGAAGACCTGCCTTGGCCACGAAAGCTAAGAAAGTACGCCAACTGTTGGGTGCCAGTTGAGAGGGGGCCACCCGATAAAATTCGAGGGCCTCAACTATAATGCCCAAAAGCGGGAACCTAATCCCCGCCCTAAAAGCCTCCACGTAAAAAGCCACTTCTTCCTCCGTAACACCCTCACACACCCCGTCCCTAAAAGAAGAAACCCTAATCCCGTACTCGTCAGGAATGTGATATTCCCTTCTGATCCTCTCTGCCGCCCCTTTCTCCAAAGAACTCTTGCAGGACGCCACCCGACCAGGGCGGATGACAGCACCAGACTGAATATCCCTAATCTCCGCCTCACGAGCAGAAGAAACTCGAGCGGGGGATCCAGAGGAAGCGGTCCCCGATGAAGACCCAGAAACCCCGGAGCTATCTTCCAACTCTGTGGGCATCTGTTCATCTCGGGAACCGCCGCCCCCGCCTTTTACCAACCACCTCCTTTTTCTTGGCGGAGCCCTCTCCACTACTTCTACTAACTCGATAGAAGGACTCTGAGAACCGGTTGCGACAGACATCGTAAAATAATCAAATATCAAACAAAACAAAACGCACGAAACTCACCGAGGCGAATAAGTGAAGGAAAAACCAGAGAAGAGTCGATAAAAACCAGCCACCGGATAAAATCACCGTAGAGGAAAAGAAGACAAAGGAATAGGGTAAAACAATCCCCGAAAAAGCCTCTAAAGCTAGGATTTGGACACGCGTCGATCAACCTCTCTCCCTTTCCAATCGGATGAGACATACACACATGGCGCCGATTGAGGAACTTGAGGAAACCGTTAGAAATCGAAGCGCCATTCCCTACGACTAAAAAGACGTTTCTACCCCTACCACTAGAACTTCCCAAACAAGCCATCCCCACGACGTTCCCGCCTAAAAAACAAGGTGAGACGTCACTTAAAGCATCCCCACCTAATGAAAGAGGGGCTTCGAAGGCTCGAAACCTAGCAAAGGGATCCGACCTCAAAGCTCCAGATGAAAACATGCGGCACGGGAGAAAAGACTCGGAACCACGGCACAAGGGCTCCGGCATACGATTCCACTAGATGGAAGAAACCAAGCACGCTGGATAAAGGCTCGGGACCATGCACGAGGTCCGGTTGAGCCACCTCAATCCCTCGGAATAAGGAAAACATATACGAAGCACATTGGAAAGGGCACGGGTCCAACAACAAAGCCCGGCCTTGCTACCTCCGCTCCGCTCAAATAAATTTAGCTACCGCACAGATGGGAAAGGAAGCACAAGAAACACACCACAAATTCAGAAAGAAGCCATCCATTCATAATCACATCCTTCTGGCCCGAAGGCCTACAAAAGAGGGAAGGGAATAAGAAACCAAACATAGGGCACGCAGGCCCAGTACAAAAAAAGAGAGAAAAAAAAAGTAGAGAAGTAGAGGAAGCCTGGTCCCGCGGAAACTAATCGCCCGAGCGACTGGAAGAAGACTCCTCCTCCAGAGAATCCCGCTCCTCCTCCCAGGAGCTCTCCAAGAAGGGGTCCACCTCATATTCAAGCAGCTGCTCGTTAAGGGCATGGACCCTTATTTGCAACTCCTCGTTTCTCCGCTTCAAGTCCTCAATCTCCTCGCCCATTTTCAAACCAGGTCGTACAACTCCATCCCCTGCCGATAGACCTTGGAGAAAAAAGACCACTCCTTAGCGACATAGGAGCGGGACGACTTGTCCTTGCTAGGCAAGGAAGAAAGGCGAAGGGGGGGAGGAAGCCTGGAGGAGGATCCGGATCCCTCCTGATCCTCTTCCGACGAGCCATGAGGTTTTCCTCTGAGTCAGAATACAGATCGGGTCGCTTAAGGATTCCTGGGAGAGAGGGGCTTTGCCCCTAGCTCGCGAAGGAGAACCGGACATGTTGTCAGAGAAGGAAAAGATGCAGAGAGGCAATCTGCCTAAGAAAAAAAACAATAATAAAAAAATACCGGGGTGATCTTCCTTTATAAACCCGGAGAAAAAACCCCTGGGTCAGGAAACGAGGTGACCCACGCTGCACGTGTCTCCCTCCTATTGGGTAACCGACTAAAGCCACATAATGACACTGCAATTCCCCAGAAAGAAACCGTCGCGTCTCCTCATACTTCGAGGCTCCCATAAATGCCCTCATCGTAAAACATTATTTGACCAGACATTACTCCCTTGGTCCATTCGATAGACCAAAGGAGTAGGGGGTATTATGATGGGACATAAATATGGCGCGACCCTCGAATCTCTCCACGTGTCGCCCATGCACCTATGGAATCTAATCATAATTAAATAGGGCATTAATGAGCGACAAGACCGTGTAATTCTGTCGCGTGTCACCCTCCCGCCGCCGAAACCTCATCATCACGATTATGGGAGGGATTACACGGCAAAGCCGCGCGCGCTGCTAAACTAGGGAGGCAGCCCAATCCTACGAGTGAAGGTCTCTATCTAAAATAATGAAAGGATCCACATGGCGCCCCTTAAAAGAGTATTCACAAGCGAGAAACATAGGACGAGAGAGGAGAAATAAAGGCAGGGAGGAGAGAAAAACCCCATCCCTCTCAAGGCTACCCAAAAGGGAGGGGCGACTCTCCGAAAAAAACAAGGCGACTACAAAGGAAGTAGGGAGATTAATCTCGGGGAGAAAGGAGAAAGGTGCTGGACGCCCGGATTCTTTTCCCCTGCTTTCCTCTTCTTCCTCTTCCCGCTCGATGCCTCCGATCAGTCCACCTATGTACCAACAGAAGAACCGCGTATTGGCCTTGGTAAACCTGATTGCACCTCAGCCTTATCTTGCTGTTCTTTATATTGTTGGTCCAGAATCTGACTTGGGTGTCGAAGTGGTCGTCCGGGACCTACCTCGGACCTCCCTAACCCCTCTGTTTGTGATCGCAGATCCCCGCGGCGGCTCTTTACCCACCGTGCGGTCGCAGACCCGGATTCCGACGCCATCAATCAGTATAAGTTTTTTAATAAGGGTTTTGCTAACGAGCGCCCTTAGGGCAGCCATTAAGGTGCATTGGAAATGATATTCTACACATCTTTTGATAATAAATTCACACAATATGAGTATTTTTATCAAACAGTGTGTAAAATGATTGTAGAATATCATTTCCAATGCACCTTAATGGGTGCCCTTAGGGCACTCGTTAGCAAAACCCTTTTAATAATGAATGATTAATTTGTCCCTAATCACTTTTTGATAGATGAGTTGACTGTTTTAATCCAATTGTATAACAATTCCCTGATGTTCCGTACCTAGCAGAAATGCACTATTAATATTGCTATATAGGCATTGTTATTGACACCCATAAATTATTTAGGCATTTATCCACAATGCATGTGACGTTGTCTTGTTCAAGGTTTTAAATTTCGGTTCCGGGGGTAATTTTGGACCTCGCCGAAACCGAAATTTTGTACCCCCAAACCGAAATTTTGGCCGAAATTCAGTAGAAGCGCTAGAAATGTCGTTTTTTGGGCTGAAATTTCTGCCGAAATTACCGAAATTTGGACTGAAATTACCAAAATTTCTGTAAAGGATAAAAAAATTGATATTTTACCAAAAATTTCACCAGAATTTCTGAAATTTCTAAAATTTCCACCGAAATTCGGTAATTCGGTTTCAGAACGTTTCAGTTTTGGTCCTAACCGGATTTCGGCATAAATTTAAAAGGGAAATGATATATGCGCCAAGGTATTTTGATAAACGAGCACTCCACTTGTTTGTCGTGTAGTATTTAAAGGGATTTCAGAGAATATTACGGTTCTCAAAAAGCTCTTTAAACCCTTTAAATACTACACAACAAACAAGTGGAGCGCATGTTTATCGAAACACCTTGGTGCAGATATCATTTCCCATTTAAAACCATGGTCTTGTTTGATTTTTTTTGCTTTTATCATGCCTAATACCTAGAAGAAAAACCTTATTGTCAGTAGAGAAATTACTAAAGGAAAAGGTTGTGAAGCCAGCCTCCATATCCGTGTGCATATCAACAAATTTTTAGCTTTGCAAGATTTGGATCATACCTCCATCAATGACCTTCCTCAACTCGAGAAGTCTGAAATTCTTGGCATGGTGTCTGATCCTGGACCTTGGCATATGGTCCAAACAAGGAAGACCAAGAGCCCCTCCCTGCTCCTTTTAGCATCTTCTTCGCGCAGTCTCCCCTTCTCACCGAAGCTTTCTTAGGCCCCTCTGTCTCGGTCTTTGGTTTGGTTTGGGCTTGGCGTCTCTTGCTACTGTTAGTTGGAGCATTGTTTTTCTTTGATTGTTTTGTTTTTTATTGGTTTATGTTCCTTTTAGTTCGGCTCATTTTTTATTCCTTCTTGTATCCCCCTTAATGTGTTAGGGGTTGTTCTATTTGCTCTTCATGATGTACTTTTCTATCTATTTTAATATATTTGGTAGGGGTCTGCCTAACTCCGGCTTACCCTGAAAACAAAAAAACAAAAAAAAGTGCCTAATTTTCTGAGTGTCAACAAGACCTTATAATATAATAACTACGACTGCACTGCTTTCTTGACGCCAACGAAATTGACTTTCACACCCACACGAAACATTATATGTACTGAATTACGAAAATACCCTTACTCTTTGACACGTGAAGTTTCTCTTTAACATCGCATTGACCGTAATACCCCTACCTAATTTTTTATTATAATTTATGCAGTGGCACAACACAATTTGGGAAATGGTATTTCCACCCCTATCTCAAAGCATTTTCACTCCTTTTTGTTTATTTATTATCGACAATTAATTCATTTTCATGAAAATACAAATGCGGGGGGGGGGGGGGGGGGGCAGAATGCAGTCATTTTAAGGAAAAGACAAACAAATAGGGTGAAAAGACTAGAAATTTGGGTGTATATCATTTCCCTTACAATAAAGAGATTCTTTTTTTATCTATCAATTGATATAATTTGTGTAATCTAATTTGATTGTGGATGCAATTTGTGCATAATTAATTATTTACACTGCCATTTTTTAAGAATTTGTACGGCATAGACCATAGCTAATGATCTGAAAATTTATTTTCTATTAAAAGATAAGAAATAGAGCTAATTAGAATTTATTTTTTATAATAAGCACTATATTGACCAATTAATGATAATTTCTTTTTTATTTGAAATATTTGTTACAAAATCAGCATATGAGTGGTTGAGATTGTTTGGTTGGTGGGATTTCTTATCATGGCTCATCCAAGATGGGTCATGATAGATGGATGGTCAAGATCAATTACTTGACTATCAGCATCATCCATCTTAGAAATTCCTACATAGAAAAAACAAGTAGGAAATTCTGATCAATGTACAATATCAAGATTAGATGGTGATCAAAGATGTGAGCTCCAATTTTCTCATCACTTACTAACAAGTCAATAAATGATCAGAAACAGTGTAGCCCTCTCTTTGTGATAGTCTAAGGGAAGTGATATATTACCCTCTTTTCTTCTTGGGCCACCCCCTCCAGTGTAATTATGAGTTATGACCAAGGTTTTAAATTTCGGTTTGGAATGTGTTTCGGTGAAATTTCTATCGAAATCAATTTAGCTAATATTTTATCCCGTACAAAATTTCGTCGAAGGGGCTGAAATTTAGAGATAATATATTTTTTTGAAAAGGAAATTTTAGAGATAATATTAATATTAAATAATAAATAAAAGCAGTTATTTTGAAGTAATCCCTTAAATTTCGAGGGAAACAAAATTTTGTAACGTTTCCATTTCACCCAATTTCAATTTCGGTCTTGACCGAAAGCCGAAATTTCGGATTTCGGTTCGAAATTTAAAACCTTGGTTATGATGACTCTTTTTCACTACAAAGGGGTGGCCTGGAAGAAAATGGGGTGAAATACCACTTCCCTGGTCTAATCATTATTTTATTTAAAGAGAAGAGAATCATTTAGTGAGGTTATTTTTGTCAATACAATAAAGGGCGTTATCGATAATATCTTATAAAAAATGGCTGGTCTTTGAGGCTTCGCCCCTTGACACTTTATAGTTTTTCTTGTAACGGCTTCCAAGGAGGACATGAAAAGGTCTGGTCGATGACGTGGCATTTTTATCTATTATTTTAAGAGAGATTCACGTGAAAAATATGACGTGGCGAAGTTGAGAGAGAGATTTCACTCCCCGTCCGACACGAACTATAAATCTTTTCGCTTTCGTCTCGGTGCCCTAGAAAAGGACTCAGACTTTTATAATAGTATTTTCCATCACTTGAAATTACACAAATCACCCTAGTGCATCTCAATAGAGACACCAAAGTGCCTAGACTTTGGCGTTGACTAGGAGACCTATGAAATGACCAAATTGCCCTTGTTATAAAAATGGGATTAGCGCAAACTCCAAACCACATGGGATTAGGGTTTGGTGTTTTGGACAAAATTGAATTAGAAGTCACTAGATTTCGGCTCAATCACTTCTTGTTACTGTGAGTTGGGCTAGGCTTTAAGACAAACAAGGAAGTGGGTTCCATTTGAATGTGGCTCCATTATGAGGTTGTAAATATTATGTAAATTGAATCATACATTTTCAATCCTAACTACGAGCTTAGGCCCTCTTTGGATACCCCTAAAACTATTTGGATATAATCTTATTAGCAACTAGCTTTGAAGGGAGGAATGATTATTTGTAAATGATGGTTATAAGAGTTCTAAAAAATGATATAGTTAGTGGAATCCATAGAAGCCTTGGCTATGTTTGACAAATATGAATTGAGATCACATTACTGAGGAAAGGTAAGAAATGGCTAAAAAGCAAGGGAGCAACAGATTATATTTTGATTAGAGTTTTTCTTTAACTTGTTTTTAGCCTTTTCTCACCCTCTCCCCAATCATGCCCTCTCCAGTCTCCCCATCTCCCACCTTCCCTAACCCTCTCTTACCACTTGATAAACTAAAATTCCATGGAATTTTTTTTCATGGAAGCAAAAATATTTTCTTAATTTCCTATATGGGAAATACTATGTATTACTAGAAAAATGAGATTGCCATGGGCACCTTCAAAATCTTTCTAACAAATGGAAATTAAATAATAAAAATAGGTTATTGAATCCTTTCAATTTGAGTCGAGTAGATCCTTCCACCTTCTTCATGAAAAATTTCTAAAGGATTCATTAGCCGACCCCAACTAGTTTGGGACAAAGGCTTAGTTGAGTTGAGGTTATTGAATCCTCGAAAATAGAGATTTCCCTATCGTAATAGGGGAAAAAATCCTAAATGGGAAAGCCCGAGCCATCTTGGATGTCTGTGCACCAGCCTCTAATTTATTAAAAATTCTATAAATGTAAATCTCACATTATGTATATAAAATGGGAAATATCTCGGGTGACCTCGAGATTATATAAACCTCATAAATGTAAACTTGCAGTTAACAATTAAATAAATTAATCATGCAATTTCCTTAACTATTAAATCTTTTAAATGGAAATATTTCATCTATATCTATATAATGGGAAAAACTTGGGAAATCCGATGTTATTTAAAACCTTATAAATATAAATTTTTCTTTATCTATTAAATAACTTATAAATATTTTTTTTTGTACAAATAAAATGTCATGTACATGTAAATTTAGTAATTTTTTTTTAACTATTATAAATATTTTAAATGTAAGTTTTTCATCTATATCTATATAATCGGAACCATTATGTCACCTTTATGTTATTTAAAACATTATAAATATAAACTTTCCTTTATATTTTAATACCTTATAAATATATTTTTATAGCATAAATAACGTATACATGTAAATTTATCTATATCAAGTAAATAGCTTATAGATGTAAATTCCATCCTTATAGTTTTATGCTTTAAGGCCACGTTTGGATACCTTATGTTTTTGTATTTGGATTTGGATTTGAGTTTTGGATACAAACATTAATCATCCTCATGTTCATGTTTTACGAGGGAGGGAGGGACGACTTGCTGTTGCTGCAGCAAGGTCGAGGAGCAGCGAGAGTCAAGGTAATTGCCCAAATATGGATTTCCAAATAATGTCTCGCAGAAAAGACTTGAAAATCAGATTTTTTTTTTCATTGTTGTAGCTGATTTGAAAATTGAAGGACCGATCCAGTTCCAATCTCAATGGCAAATGTGAGAAATCCAAATCTAAATCTTGTGGGTATCCAAACATGGCCTAAATCTATTTTTACCTCATTAATATTTAGCAAAAACACATGTGTACTTCGTATAATAGTATTTGCACACATCTCACAATCGGTTTGAACAAGCTTGACTATAGCATCAATTTGTAGTGGCTACTGATATTGTCGCTACAATATTTCAATAATTGCACAAACTCACTTTGTCTTTTCTTTTTAATCGGCTTGAGAGAGGTTTTTGGGAATCGTTTAAGTAATAAAAGACAAGATCAGTAAGTGCAATTATCAAAACATGGTAGTCTTGAAAATAGGTTCTTGGAAAGCGAGTTGAGGGTATTATGGTCATTTCACTAGTTTATGTTTGACTTTCACGACAGAGGGTGGTCCAGTAAATTCATGAAACGTAAGGGCGTATTCGCAAAGTTTCTACGCCCATTTCCCTTTTCATTTGTTATTTACATCGATGAGCTCGGCATTGAGTTTTCTTTAATACGCGACCAAATTGCAGAGATTTCTTCCACGTCCCTACACAATACGAAGATTTAGGGTTTTTGAATCGACCAAAAGCACATTGATTTTAGTGTTTCTACTGAAATCTCTGTAGATTTTAGGGTTTCTACCAAATTCTAAATCCCATAGATTTTTCTACTATTCTTAGGGTTTTGTCTTGAAGAAATGCAGGGATTAGGGTTTTACAGTCGGCCTTGGGGGATTTTTAGGGTTTAATTTTTGCTCGAAAGGACGGATTTTTCCATAGAAGGCAGGCTTGAGGGTATTTTGATCTAGGGTTTACGGCCATCCTTTTGTGAATGATTTGGTCTCGAAAATTAGGGTTTACAGCCATCTGTTTGTAAATGATTTGCTCCGAAAAATTATTAGGGTTTGAGTGTTTGTCCACACCAAATTTCTGAAATTTATGCATTGAAATGCAGGGATCCAAGTTTTTTGTTATAATATGAATACAGAAAGTGGTAATTTAACAAGGTGCGGGCGACATCCGTCGCAAGTTTTCACCGGTTTTTGTTCATCTTGTTTGGTCGAGAGGCTATCTAGTGTTGAGTCTGTGGAAAGGAACCCAAAGCCTTCTTTTGATAACCATCAGAAACAGATAGAGTGCTCTAGGGCGGGTTTGGAAAGAAAATCTTGTGATGGTCGCGTGAGAAAAACCCTTTTGTCGTTGTTTCATTTGGATGATGATGATGTTGATCATGAAAGCACAGAGAATTGTTGTCAGTCAGAGAATTTGATTGAATTTGCTGAATGCAGAAATGGGTCTGGAAATGTACGAATTGGGGGTGAATTCGACTCTGTAAGTCAGGATTTTCGAAATGAAATTTTGACGCAAAATGACGGGGTTAGGGGAATTGGAAATGGATTTGAAAATGATTGGGCTGATTCAGAAATTAGGGTTTCCTGTTCAGTTAGTGGCATTGACAATGTTAATGCTGATGATCATGTTATGAAATCCAGTTCCACAGAACATGATAATTTGAAGGAGAGGGGTGTCTCGTTTTGGTTGGGTTCGGCATTTTCGAGAAAAATATTGAGATGGAGCGCGAGAAGTGCGAAGAACCATGTGCTGGAAAAGTGCTGTAGTGGTGGGTTAGAGCGGAGAGAGTCTGAAACCAAGACTAATTTTCGGCATTCTTGTGATTCAAAGAAGGCTATTTGGGAGGACCCACGACATTCGTGGGATGGTTTCATAACGGATAAAGCGTTTGCACCATCTGTTACAGGCATAGAGGATGCAATAGATGCGAATTCAATGAAGGCAGTGGAGAATGAGTGGAAAAGTTCGTCAATGTCTCATAGGAGAAAAATGAGTCTGCCCATGGAAGTTATGGCGGTAGATCCTAGGTCATCAACTGATGGGAGAGATATGATCAATACATGTACAACGAGTTCAGCAGAAGAGAAATCTAAACACACTGAGGATTTGCACTGTGACGAATCTCACCGTGACATATCGGTTCTGAACACGAGAAGGAGATCACATGGGTGGAGTTGGATGTGGAACAAGAGTATTACCAGCCCTTTTAGGGATTTCATTCATAAACGCCAACACGTTTTCGAGCGGTCTTTGTCAGAGTCTTGGCGAGGAACTCATAGAGAAAAGGACATGGATAGTATGGACACGAATGCTAGAATGCATTTTAGTGGCACTAGCATCAATTCGGCCAAGAAGCAACAGCTTCCAAATGGAAGTCAAAACACTAGTAATGGTGATTTTCAGAGGTTTAAGCCTGATGGCCAAAAGAAGAGGAGGGATATTATGCTAGGTCGGAGCCGGAGTGTTCATTACTCCTCCCCTAGAAACTTAGACAATGGACTTCTGCGTTTCTATTTAACTCCTTTGAGGAGCAGCAGAAGGGCTGCAAGCAAGAACAGGACGAAAACATCAGGGTCCTTTGCCAGAGGTATTTTAGGATTTTACTGACATAATAGTTGGTGAAATATGAACTTTCATTTAGTGTGATGTAAAAATCTTTATACGAGGCAGAGCTGGCTTATATATAATGCTTCTATTTGTGTACTAAAGCTGGGGTCTTTGCTGCATGGGATTATACAATTTTGTTTAGTACAACTAAAAATCAGGGCAGACAGTCTGAGTGTTGCCTATTGCTCTGAAGATAGAGAAAGACACATTCAAGGTGCGCCCGATACACCTCATACAATGACGGTTTCTATGCTTTTTGTAGTGCTGTTTCCATATTTTCAGAGCTAGTTAGATTACCTGTAACAAACATTTTAATTCTTGGAAGCCTTTGGGTAGTTGTACTTAATGTTGATCAGCTAATAATGGGAATATTTTTGTTAAATTTGATCCTTCAAGTTATTTATTTCTCAATAATTGTGCTTAGTATTAATAAATTAGATCTCATACAGGGCATAATCATGTATACTTCATTCTTTATTGTTTGTTGAATCTCGAGAGAAATTTGGGTGTTCTGGCTTGCACCAAGGCAGTCCCTTCAAAAGGATGGTGCTGTCTATGACTCTATGCATTGGAAATGCAAGACAGTTGGCCCATCCTTTACCACCTGAAAGCCTCTATACTGAAAAGAAAGATATACCTACCTAGGGTAGTAACGGGCCTAGCCATGACTGTGAATGATTAACTATTTATGTTTGCATTTATAATTCTGTTCCAAATACTGTTTCATTATATTAAATAAAACTGTATTGAATATTTGTAAATCTTTTAATGAACTAATACTTGACTATAAACCATTCTAATATGATTTGGTGCCTCTTTTGTCTCAATTTTGTTATGTCTCTGACATGTACTCGTAGAAACATATGACAAACACGTGTTCGTATGCCATCTCTACATGGTCTTCATTTGGTAATGAGCAGGTGTTCGTATTCTTATGTGTCATTTATTTATAATAAACATCTATTTCTGCTAGGGAGTTGGGTTTGAAATTTTAGCCTACGTAATCACCCAAACCATAGCCAATGAATGGATCACCTCAAGAAACCGAGAAGGCAGACTGGATACTGTTTTAAAGGTTGATTTGAAAAAGCCATCTGCCACTTCTTTATAGAATTAGTGAAAAATTGTCGTTTTAGGGTTCTTACTTCCTTGTTAGTTCAGGGTGGGTGTAATTTTTTTTTTATGCTTAGTCGCTTGATAAAAAAAATGAGTAACGTGATGCCATTAATAAAAAGAAAAGATTAGGACGATCCATTTCAAAAAAAGAAAAGATTAGGACGATGAGCTGAGATGAAGCTAATTAACCATTCTTTCTGAAGATTCATCTTTTGTAGACTCTAAATTTAGGCCGTAGACATCAAGAGTTTTATGCTGAGGGGTTCATGTTCACAACAGTTTGTGTGTTGTGTTGGTGTCATATGGTTATAAGACGTCAACAACCAAAATTATCTCGTCCTGACAATGGGATAAACTTTCACTGAGTCGTGATAATTAGTTGGTGATTACTGTATTCTTTATTTAATTGTCGGGGTTTTAAGTACATTTAATGAATAAAAATGTAAAAATCCAATTAAAGCTTTCTACTTGGTTTGTGATTTTTTTTTTGGCTTTTTTATTGGTTTATGTTGTAGGAATGGTTCATACAGAGGAAGTGGCTCAATTTGATTGGTTGAGCTTTCAAGAGTTGGTCCATGAGCTTTGTGGTAACCGCTTATTCCATCACCATTCTTTATATAATTGATTGGTTGAGATTTCGAGGCTCCACTGTCATCACTAAGGAGACTCCCTATGCTTGAGCCATCAAAATTTAGCTTTAGGTAGCCCATGTGGGGGAGGCTCCCAGCTTTGGGAAATGGGCATCCCTTGCTATTCATTGGTGCACAATTCCGAGGCTAATGATGATTGCAGTAATGACCAACAAAAGACATTAATACGCCCGGAGGATGGTGATGCGGGAGTATCCCCTGGAATCTCTACATTGGCCTTTCGATGCTCATTAGTGTAGGAGTTTTTTTTCATCTGATACATTAGCCTAGTGGTAGATTTTTTTGAAAGATGGCCAATTGTATTTATATTCAAACCTTATATACATAGAGAAGGGACCATGAGTCCCATATAGCTACAGCATAAGATGGCCTAGCAAGTAACTCCAGGCCCTGCTAAAGAAGAGTTCCCAAAAATTTCCTCTTGTCTCATTACATTCACCAATCCGAACATAAAATACCATCTTCACTATCTACCTCGAGAGTCATTCGTTAAAACATGAAAGAAACCACCAAAAGACTTCTGCAATCTTCACCAAAGATCTAGAAGATAAGCAGGACCACCCTTCTTCCACAAAAAACTCCTGAACAAAAACCGTAAGGAATTTCTCCCCTAAGAGGAGCACTTCTCCAGCTCCCCCAAAAGATGCTCGATTTGGTAGTCCGGCATTTTTGTGAGGGGGTCCTCCAGTTCCATTTCCTTAAAACCAAGTCTCTTTCTACTGGCAATCCTTTCTTCCACCAATCGAATTCCCACCGCCTTATTAGCCTCCCATCGAATCTTCCTCAAACTCCTCTCAATAGGCCAGAATTATATTGACGAGAGGGTGTTTGTGTAGAGGCGAATGAGTGGCCTTTACATTAACTGACCTAGATAGACGATGGAATTCCTGAGCATTATCTTGGGCCTCCTTCTTAAACAGTTTCCACTGCCTTATGAGGAGGTCTTTCCTAATTTCCTTGTGGGTTGGGTCGTTTATAGAAGCCCTCTCTTCATCATAGATCATCATCTTCATCCTGTGAAGGATCTTTTCCAAAACCAAGAGTTCCATGGACCACTTCCTTTTTCGGTCCAAGGAATATGAGGGAAGGGAAGATGAACCATGCTGCACATCGCTTTGATGTTCCATTTTTGGCTACCTCAAGGTGAGAGCGAAGGTTCAAGAGTTGACCTATTTCTGAATCTCTCCTCCTATTTCTGAATCTCTCCTGAAGGATCCCAATGGTTTCCCCCATCCTTTATTATGGCCAACGACCAATGATCGATCCCCTATTCCACTATAGCGTGTGAAGAAAACCCTTCTAAATAAAGCATTTATGTAGCCGAGATATTCATACCCACTAGCCCAAAACCTTTACGACTCCCATTGACTCGATAATAGAAATATAATAAGTACTATACTCAAAGAGCAAAAGCTTTTCGAGGGCTCATATCCTGATCCTGACAGATCTCTACTTTTCCACACCAAGTGACGAATGTCAACATTTATTGAGCACAGTGCCATCTCCGTAATACCCAAAAACAATGATATAAACGGATCATTCTGCTGCACGCTTAAAGCCCCTTTTATCCGCTATCCTTCTTCAACTGAAGAAGTGCCTACTAGTAATCCCTCAATCCTCCGCTTAGAATACTATATCAGTTAGGTCGCCCGCTCTCCAGTCCATCTAGCTTCAACTTAGACAGAAGCTAGAGGGAGACCAGTAATCAATCACCCGAAGACAGCACATGCCCTGGGTAGAGGAAGGATAAGCTTATGACTATCTGAGATCCAACCGAATTTTTTATCCTTCAACCCTACTGGAAGAGATTTTGTGGATTTTTCCAGCTTCCTTTTAGGAATTTCTCCTTGAGGGAAACTCCCAGAATTGAACGCAAAAAGTTCTAAAGCAGGTCCTTTCTTCCGAGATAATTCAGAATTAAACTTTCGAATCTTGAATTTTGGTCCAAAGGGTCCTGATGGGGTATGAAAAGCAACGACCAATTAGTTGTCGACACGTGGCCCTTAAAGGGCCCACCATGAATTCGGCACTTGCCCAGGGGTAGTCTGGTCAGCTGCCAAGAGCAGGTAAACCTAAACCCACAAATGGGCCAACACCTGTCATGGGGTAGGTAATTCAACCACCCCAGGGCTCTCTCTATAAAAGGCCTCCTGAGGCTCAAAGAAGGGGGTAATAACTTCTAAACTTCCCCTCTTAAATAGTTCTGACTCTGCACTTCTGCTCATATTGACTTGAGTGTCGAAGGGCCCGTCCGGAGCAATGACTCCGGGTTGGTCTTCTGACCTCGTGCGCTCGTGTAGGGTCTAGTTCCTTCAGCTCAGCCCCTTGGGCCCGCCAAATCAACTCTTTCGTCACTGCCGTATCTGTTACCAATTTTAGGCCTAACAGATTGGCGCCATCCATGGGATGTGCAAATCCCCTTTATAAAATGGCAGGACGGAGGAGTGCCCGGGTACCGACTGCTCGGACGGCCTGAGCTGAAGCGCGTCGTAGGACTCGGAGTGAACGAGTGGCCTCACAGATAATGGCTCCTTCAGCAATAGCGGAAGAGCCCGGCCCACTCGGAACACCTGAACCCTGCTCCTACTCCCGAACAAGTCCAAGCTCTTTCAGCAGATGACTACTTTTGTTGGCCAATACCAAAATCTAAGCCAATACCAAAATCTAATCCAAGCGCCTCCCCAGCATCCCTCAGAGGCTCCGCGACTTGTACAAGAAAGGTCGAGTGCCCATAGGAGGGAGCCGGCACATCCCAGTAGAGACCGTACCCACCACTCTATGAGAGGAGTTCATCATTCCAAGACCAGGCATGCCCATACGGAACCACACTATCGTCGTAGGCCACGTTCTCGCTCAGTGCAAAGGCACCGGGCCCAGGAGGACCGTGCACCACAAGAGAGGCTCAGACATCGTCGAAAAAGCTCGAAAAGTCATTCCGGCTCCGCAGCGAGTCCCTTTGTTGAGAGAAACATATCAGTTGGCCGAGCAGACCAGAGGGCTGATCCAATGCTACGGAGGATAGAAGAGATAGACCACCGTATAGAAGAGCTGGCAAAGGATCAAGGTCGGCCTGCTGCAAAGACGTTCTTAAGCAGACCGCCATTCACCGACAATGTTATGAACGCGCCAGCGCCCAGAGGGTTCAAAATGCCGACCGTTCCGCAATATGACGGAACCACCGACCCTGTAGACCACCTGGAGACGTTCAGGACTATGATGCTCCTCCACGGTGCCGCTGACGGGTTCCTCTGCAGAGCGTTCTCGACCACACTAACCGGTGCGGCCCGAGACTGGTACTCAAGGATCAAGCCGAACTCCATCAGCAACTTTGAGGACTTTGGGGACGATTTGGTCTGCCATTTCATGAGCAGCCGGAGGCCAAGGGAAACAACAGCATCCCAAATGGCCTTGCGGCAGGAGGATAATGAACCTCTGAAAACATTCGTCAGCCGTTTCAACAGGGAGGCCCTCCAAGTGCCAAATTTGGATCCTTCAGCCGCCATGAATGCACTCCTCGCGGGCGCCAAATCCAATGACTTCCGTCGATTAGTAGCTCGCCAAAACCCGCACTCACTGGCGGATCTAATGGCTGGAGCCGAGGAGTACATAGCCGTGGAGGAGACTCTGGCAGCCTTAGATTCAAACCGGAGGAGGACCTCTGAAGAAAAGAACCCTACCAAGCAGCGTAGGGATGATAAGGCCTCCAGAAGAGAAAGGTCCCCCCCAGAGGAGAGAAGAGAACTATACCCCTCTCAACACCTCCCGAAGACACATACTGGCCGCGATCAAAGGAGAAGAATTCGTGAGATGGCCGACCAGGATGATCTCCAAAGAAAACAAGAGAGACAAGTCGAAGTATTGTCGGTTCCACAGGGACATCGGGCACGACACAGACGAGTGCTGGCAGCTCAAGGAAGAGATCGAGCTGCTGATCAATCGGGGATACTTGAAAAAATATGTCAAAGACGACAGCCACAGGGGGGAGCGCAGGGAGAAGAGCCTTCAGGGCCAGAGCCCTCGATTGTCACAGCCGCCCCCTGCGCGGAATCAATCTCCCCCACCATCAAGCTCACAACCAGAGATGCGCCGATCCCAGCGTAATGGGGTCATCAACACAATTATGGGCGGACCGGCCGTCGGGGGTACATCATCTACTACTCGAAAGGCCTACGGACGCCGAGTCAATGCCGTGCACACATGCAGCAAAAAGATGAAGACAGGGAATGCGATCTCTTTTTCAGACGCGGATCTCGACAACTTGATACTCCCCTATGACGACGCCCTTGTAATAACCATGCTAGTTGCGAACTGGGAGTTGAAGAAAATCCTCGTCGACAACGGGAGTTTGGCCGACATCCTCTACTATCATGCATTCAAACAGATGATGATAGGAGACGACCGCTTGAAGCTGGCGAACTCTAATTTGTTTGGTTTCTCGGGAGAAATTGTTAAAGTGGAAGGACAGATCGAACTCCCAGTCCTTGTCGGGGAACCGCCCTGTCAAGCTTTCGCAATGGTCAACTTCCTGGTTGTGAGGGCCACTTCGGTCTATAACGCTATCTTGGGACGACCCGGCTAGAACCTCATCCGCGCTGTCGCCTCAGCATATCACCAGAAGATGAAGTTTATAACGCCAAACGGCGTGGGAGAAGTCAGAGGAGATCAACCACAGTCCAGGAAGTTCTATGCCATGGCACTCAAAGGCAAAAACGCATCAGAATCGTTGCCGATTGAGCTACTCGATCTAAGAGATGAAGCCCAAGTGAATGAATCCGCTGAAGACCTCATCCCCATTCCTCTGTTCGAAGACGGTGGCGAGAAGGTCATCCAAATCGGTTCCTCTCTGGGCAGTAGCACCCGACAGAACCTCACCCAGTTTCTTCAAGACCTCATCCCCATTCCTCTCCCGCAGACATGCCCGACATAGATCCGGAAGTCAGCATGCACAGACTCGGTGTCGATCCCACCTGCAAGCCGGTGAAACAAAAAAGGAGACATTTTGCCCTGGAAATGCGGCAGGCGATCAAGGAAGAAGTGGAGAGGCTCTTGAGGGCTGACTTCATTCGAGAAATCCAATATCCGGACTGGCTGGCGAACGTGGTCCTGGTGAAGAAAGCCAATGGGAAGTGGAGGACTTGCGTTGACTTCACCGACCTGAACAAAGCTTGTCCCAAGGACAGCCACCTGCTCCAAAAAATCGACCAGCTGATAGATGCCACCGCAGGTCACGAACTGCTGAGCTTCATGGATGCCTTCTCCGGGTACAACCAGATCAGAATTTATGAATCAGACATACCAAAGACTTCATTCATAACAGATCAGGGGACGTATTGTTACCGCGTCATGCCTTTCGGCCTAAAGAATGCCGGGGCAACGTATCAGAGGCTCGTAAACATGCTCTTTGAAAAGCAAATTGGCCGCAACATGGAGGTCTATGTAGATAACATGTTGGTCAAAATCCAGAGCGCACAAGATCATGTCTCCGACCTGAAAGAGACATTCCAAGTCCTAAGGGAGTATAACATGAAACTCAACCCTACCAAGTGCACATTCGGTGTCAGCTCGGGAAAATTCTTGGGATTTATGGTAAGCCGGAGAGGGATAGAAGCCAATCCAGAAATGATCAAGGCCGTGGTACAACGGCTAACCGGGATGGTGGCCGCACTGGGGCGCTTCATCTCAAAATCTGCAGAGAGATGCCTGCCTTTCTTCAACGCTGTCAAAGGAATCAAAACAGCACCCTGGACACAGGAGTGTCAAGTCGCATTCGAGGAGTTGAAGCAGTACTTGTCCTCCCCACCGCTGCTGACAAAGCCAGAGCCGGGGGAGGAGCTGCTTTTGTACCTATCTGTAAGCCCCATGGCGCTGGTAGCTGTGCTAATTCGGGAAGAGCACAACCAGCAGAAACCGGTCTACTATGTCAGCAAGGTCCTACACGACGCTGAGATCAGGTACCAGTGGGTTGAGAAATTGGCATACGCTCTGATCATGGCGGCCAGAAAATTGAGGCCGTGTTTTCAAGCCCACACAATCAAGGTCCTGACCGATCAGCTGCTCAGACAGGTTCTCCACAGACTAGAAACCTCAAGGCGACTTGTGAAATGGGCCGTGGAGCTGAGCGCATTTGATATCTAGTACCTGCCTAGGCCGGCGATAAAAGCCCAAGTGCTGGCAGATTTCGTGGCCGAGTGTACCATCCACCAGCAAAGCATTGGGTCTGAAATTGTCCAAACCTCGGTTGTAGAGAAGGTAATTACAACTGGGGAACGAATAGAAGCTGAGACTGAACTAGTAAGAACAGAAAACATCCTTATACCGGCAGAACAGAACCCATTGTCCAACGAACCGATCTGGTAAGTATATGTGGACGGATCTTCAAACAAGGTTGGTTGTGGAGCCGATTTGATTCTCACAGGGCCCGATAACTTTGTTCTAGATTACGCTCTAAGGTTCGGATTCCGTGCGTCCAACAATGAGGCAGAATACGAGGCTCTCTCATCGCCGGAATGAACCTAGCAGTCCCGACCAGTGCCCAAAGGCTGAAGGCGTATTGCCACTCCCAGCTGGTCGCAAACCAGATCCAAGGAGTCTACGAGGCCCGCGACGAGCGCATGATTAAGTATCTCTCCAAGGTCCGCCAGTTGGCCAGCAAATTCAAAAACTTCGAGGTCATCAGAATCCATAGAACGGAAAATGCAAAAGCGGATGTGCTGTCTAAGCTGGCAGCATCCGGTTACACCACTCTTGGGAGTATATGTATAGAAGAAATCCAGTATCGAAAATGAAGCCGTAGAAGTAATGCAGGTCGAGCACGTGCCGTGCTGGATGGACGAGATCATTGAGTACCTGCGTAGCGGGAAGCTTCCTGAAGTAAAGAAGGAAGCCCGCAAAGTGATACAGAGAGCAGCCCGGTTCTCCCTAGATGGCGAGAGGCTGTACAAAAGGTCGTACACCCTTCCGTACCAAAAATGCCTCCAGGCAAGCAACGTCGCATACACTCTACAAGAGACGCAAGAAGGAATTTGCGGAGAACACCTGGGGGGCAAGGCCCTGGCCATCAAAGTACTGCTGAGAGGCCTGTACTGGCCAACGTTGAGGCAAGACGCTCTGGACCTGGTCAAAAGGTGCGAGAGATGCTAAAAGTTCTCTCCCACCATCCATCAACCTGCTGTATCCATGGCCCCGATCGTCAGCCCACTCCCTTTCGCAGTATGGGGGATGGACATCTTGGGCCCTTTTCCACCAGCCTCAGGAAGACGTGAGTTCGTCGTGGTGGCCATTGACTATTTTACCAAGTGGGTGGAGGCTGAACCTTTGGCCCAGATCACGGAGCAAAACAGTTCGACTATTTTACCAAGTGGGTGGAAGTCAGTCGTTTGCAGATTCAGGATATTCCGCGTCTTGATAACAAACATCGGCAGACAGTTCGACTGCCGGAATCTTCGAAAATTCTGCTCTGATTTGAAGATCGAACAAAGATTCACTTCTGTGGCGCACCCTCAGACGAATGGGCAGACTGAAGTAACGAACAGAATCCTACTCTAGGGGATCAAAAAGAGGCTAGACGAAAAAGTAGGCCGATGGGCAGACGAACTTTATCACGTCGTATGGGCGTATCGTACCACCCCGCGCACCGCGATGGGGGAATCTCCATTCAACTTGTCATTCGGAACTGAGGCCATAATATCCGTCGATGTTGGCGTCCCGTCCCCCAGAGTCACCATCTTCAATGAGCAGCTCAATGGAGATGGGCTCCGCCCAAACCTTGACTTGTTGGAAGAAGCCCGGGAAGAATCCCGAATCAGGGTTGCGGCCTACAAACAGAAACTGTACAACTATCACGACTTGAAGATACGCCCAAGAGAGTTCCGAGCCAGGGAACTAGTCCTGAAGAAGGCTGCTATCTCCCAACCGAAGAAGGTAGGCAAACTCTCCCCGACCTGGGAGGGGCCGTACCGGGTGAAAGAGGTAATTTGCCCAGAGAGTTACAAGCTGGAAACACTTGGGGAGCACCCACTACCCCACGCCTGGAATTCGAAGAACCTCCGGAAATACTATCAATAGCCGGCCACTTGTCGCAAAAGCGAATGCCGTTGTAAGTACGCTTGAATGTGAATGAGAAAGGGCACTGTTTCTTTGCAAATCTCCGAGCACTCTGTCTCAGAAACCCAGTTCACCAAAACTTGGGTATTCGCTGCTTGGTTCACCCCGGTTCGTCTCCACAAAGACCGGAAGCACACTTCTGGTCAGGAACAGGCCCGGGCAGAAAACTAAATCCGCTCAGAAACCCAGTTCACCAAAACTCGGGTACTCGCTGCTTGGTTCACCCCGGTTCGTCTCCACAAAGATCGGAAGCACACTTCTGGTCAGGAACGGGCCCGGGCAGAAAACCAAATCCGCTCAGAAACTCAGTTCACCAAAACTCGGGTACTCGCTACTTGGTTCACCCAGGTTCTTCTCCGCAAAGACCGGAAGCACACTTCTGGTCGGGAACGGGCCCGGGCAGAAAACCAAATCCGCTCAGAAACCCAGTTCACCAAAACTCGGGTACTCGCTGCTCGGTTCACCCCGGTTCGTCTCCACAAAGACCGGAAGCACACTTCTGGTCAGGAAAGGGCCCGGGCAGAAAACCAAATCCGCTCAGAAACCCAGTTCACCAAAACTCGGGTACTCGCTGCTCGGTTCACCCCGGTTCGTCTCCACAAAGACCGGAAGCACACTTCTAGTCAGGAAAGGGCCCGGGCAGAAAACCAAACCCTCTCAGAAACCCAATTCACCAAAACTCGGGTACTCGCTGCTTGGTTCACCCCGGTTCGTCTCCACAAAGACCAGAAGCACACTTTTGGTCAGGAACAGGCCCGGGCAGAAAAAATTATCCTTGAATACCTGACGGGAGCGCCGTTCTGTTCGGAAACAAACTGTTTTACAAGTGTTATTGGCAGTGTTGAATTAATCAATACTAGTCGGAGGCACACAAGCAGAAACAATAGACTAGCAAAATGTAACTTCTATTCATGGAAAGTTGGGCCTCCAAGGGCCATTACAAAAAGTTGGGCCTCCGAGGGCCATTACAAAGAGAATCAAGAAACGGTGCCAAAAAGGGAGAAATGGGGTGCTCAAGACACCCCATGACCACCGTCCCGTGGGGGATCTGCTACTGGGGCCTCAGCTGCTGCGAGGGCATCCTACTCGTCGTCGTCCGCGGCCACCGGCGGATCAGGAAGGACAAGGCCCGTCAGAATGACATTCGGGTTGGATCCCTTGACCTGCTCCAGGCAATCCATGAATCCCAGCTTGTAAGATTCAATGGACAAACTAATGAGTTCGTCCTCCTTCTTCTGCACGGCCTCCTCTACGGCCGATGTCTGCCTCTCCCGGGCTGTCTCCCTTTGCACAGTGAGAGCTTCAAAGGTCTTTTGCTTCTGAGCGGCCATCTCGGTCTTGAGCCTGTATATCTCCTGGTCCCTGTCCTTAATGGACCTATTGAGCTCGGCAGCCTCTTGCACCAGCTTGCCGTTCTCCTCCTCAGACCGAGTGATTGCGGCAGAAAACTTCCGGCTCTTCTCGCGGAAGTCATGATAATACAGCCCGATCTGGTAAAGTGAAGAGAAGATGGCCTCATCGGCCGCATCTGGAGGCTCGTTTAGAACCTGAAGCTTGTCCTGGTTCAGTAGGCCGTTGGTGATGATCTCCATGGCCACCCGGCTCTCACCCAAGCCGGTATTGCTCTTTTGAACGGCCCAGTTGGGCCGAAAAACATTGTCCCCGGGCCTCGTGGGCGTGGATCGGACCCCGGTAGCTGCGTCCCCTTGCTTAGAGGACCCTGCTCCCCTGCCGTACGCGCCGACCAGCTTTACCGTTGGCTTGCCCCTGGAGGGCGGTGCGTCCTGAGTTGGTGCGGGACTTGAGACCTCAGGAGCTTTCCTTTTCTGGCCCTGGCCCCTGCCGAAGGCCCCTTGCCTCACATTCTCCAGCTGGGACTGCTTCTTCATTTCTGAAATTCAACAGGACAAACACAAACCGGCCAGGAACGAAGGAAAGAAAAGATGAACTCAAAAGCAAAACTAGCCACATACGTGCCGGGGTCGCAGTACTAATGCCGAGCCCGACCAGAATCTCTTCCCTAGAGAACTCATCACAATGAATCATGCCCGTTCGTTGCAGCTCGTCACAGACTCGAGCAAACGTGAGCCTATCTTCGCCTTCTAAGCTCGGCTTGCGACTCAGCGCAAGCGTGTCCGGCGTATCCCATTTTAATGGAACCGGCCATGGCTCAGAGAGCTCGCTGTCCTCGACATAGAAGAACCTGTTTTTCCACTTATGAATGGAGGATGGGATGCCTGTGATCATCTTCACATCGGGACGCTGGCTGATATAGATCCAACCCCCGTCCTTGTGCCTCTTCAGATGTGCACACATGCGGAATAGAGGTATGGACAGGTTCCTTTCAAGACGACCTTGGACTAGGTATATGAACCCGACCAGCGTCCTTCATGAGTTCAGTGCGACCTGGGCCGACGCCAGGCTGTAATATCGGAGGACCTTGGCAAAGAAGGGATGCAGAGGAAACCTAAGCCCGGCTCTTAAGGATTCATCATAAATACAGACGTCGGCACTCTCATTGCTGGCCCTAGCCGGACAGAATATGACGCGTCCGCAAAATGACAAACATCTGTCTGGCCCAAGTCGGACAGAATATGACGCGTCCGCTAAAAGACAAAAATCTGCCCGGCCCAAGACGGACAGAATATGACGCATTCGCTAAAAGACAAAAATCTGCCCGGCCCAAGCCGGACAGAATATGACGCGTCTACAAAACGACAAAAATCTGCCTGGCCAAAGCCGGACAGAATATGACGCGTCCGCTAAAAGACAAGAATTTGCCCGGCCCAAGCCGGACAAAATATGACGCGTCCGCTAAAAGACAAAAATTTGCCCGGCCGAAGCCGGACATAATATGGCGTGTTCGCAAAACGACAAACATCTGCCTGGCCCAAGCCGGACAGAATATGACGCCAGACAGAATATGACGCGTCCGTTAAAAGACAAAAATCTGACAGACGGCTTGCTCGGACAGATTTTACACTTCAACTTCTGGCCGTCCCAGGCCGGACAGACAGCTTTGCCGGACAGATTTTACGCTCCAAGTTTCTGCGCGTCCCAGGCCGCTCAGATGGCTTGGCCGGACAGATTTCACCCCGAGTTTCCACCCGTCCCAGGCCGCCCCGATGGCTTGGCCGGACAGATTTCACTCTGAATTTCTGGCCGTCCCAGCCGCCCAGATGGCTTGGCCGGACAGATCATTTCACTTCATTTTTCCAGCCGCTCCGGAGCACAGCCTCATACTTCCCCAAATCACCACAATTACTTGGAGAACTGGGGGGCAACTGATGGGGTATGAAAAGCAACGACCAATTAGCTGTCGACACGTGGCCCTTAAAGGGCCCACCACGAATTCGGCACTTGCCCAGTGGTAGTCTGGTAATCTGCCAAGAGCAGGTAAACCTAAACCCACAAATGGGCCAACACCTATCCTGGGGTACGTAATTCAACCACCCCAGGCCTCTCTCTATAAAAGACCTCCTGAGGCTCAAAGAAGGGGGTAATAACTTCTAAACTTCCCCTCTTAAACAGTTCTAGCTCTGCACTTCTGCTCATATTGACTTGAGTGTCAAAGGGCCCGTCCGGAGCAACGACTCCGGGTTGGTCTTCTGACCTCGTGCGCTCTTGTGTAGGGTCTAGTTCTTTCAGCTCAGCCCCCTTGGGCCCGTCAGATCAGCTCTTTCGTCACTACCGTATCTGTTACCAATTTTAGGCCTAACAGGTCCCAATCTAGAACCCTAGATTTGAACGTTCTAGTACTTTCCTAGACTTCAGAATCCTACCTGCGGAGATCCTTTGCTTGGGGGGATCAGGAATTCCTTTAGAAGTAGAAAGGTCATTCCTCTTTGTACTAGACCCAGCAGGTAACAGGCATATTTGACCAAAGCTCTTGCTCACAGATCCAAAGCGCATCTAGCAGACACTAGGGGAAGTGAAGGCAAAGGATTCTTGGGAAAGGCATCCTGTACATTGTTGCCTTTTGCTTTTGATGGGTGGAATTTAAATTTTGAATTCAAAATGACGGGCCCTGAAGGATCACTGGATTTTCGGCCCTGAAAAAGAAAACGGGAGGCACTCGACAAATGTCACCAACATACTTTCCAAATCAGGGGAATCCAGATTAGCCAGGGTCGGTGAAGGCGAAACAGAACGAGACCAGGCTATATCTTAAATTTCAATTCAAATGGTATAATAATGGTCTGAAATCTGGAGTTTAACAAAAGAACCAGGTAACTTCCATCGGGGGGCTAGAATTTTGGCCAACACAAAACTCATACAATGTTTGTGACTCCCTTCCATCTTCACCTCCAGAACCGGACCAAAGAGGCTCCCTAAAGCTTCCACCGTTGAAATAGCCCATGCATGTAGTGGAATACCATAGAAGTTAACCTAAAGAGCTTCCGAACCTTGAACAAAGTCCCTACTCCAGGTAAAAAGAGAGAGCAATTGATTTCCCCATGCCTCAACTCCCTTGGTCAGGATCTTGGAGGCCAACTCCTCCGATTCGAACATAAAGAGGACTTCGTTCTTTGCCAGAATGCAGGGGCAAGGAAGGGAAGGGATATCCCTAAAACTTTTAGCCCAAAGCCAAAAGGTCATCTAGGGTCCCTTTTTTATCTTTTTTCCTACCTATCAGACATGCCTTTAGGGTATCCATTCGCACTTCCACCTCTTTACGCGAGATAGATAAAGTTGGAACCCCACCCTCAACATGTGAAGTGATCTCCCCAGAATCAGGCCATTGGTCATCCTCATTACTATCATTTGCTGGTAAAACTGTTGGGTTAACGGGGATCACTACGTTTGGGGAGTTTTTGCCTTGCTGACACCATCGGCATTTATCCCACCACTTAAAGTTGAGATAATCACAGGAGGGGCAGTGCCAATCCCCAGACCGCCATCCTGTTACTTCCTTACCTCTCCTTTTAGGATCATCCCCCACCACGTATGTTTCTAAGCGGCAGCTGTCATATGAGGAACCGATTGGAGGGGATGATTTCGTTTTCTTTTGTTGACAGCGTCGGCATCCACTCCACCATTTGAAATTGCAAAAATCGCAAAATGAGCAGAACCAGTCCCCCAACCACCTTCTCGATTTATCCTTACCCTTGTGGAAACCCCTTTTCGCCATTCCTGCTCCCCTCTTTAGAGCAGTCATCCAAGGTAATAGGGATCACACAACTGATTGCAGGACAGTTAATCATTTTGATCATTTTGATTTGAGTATAAGACAGTTAATCATTTTGATTTGAGTATAAGACAGTTAATCATTTTGATTTGATCACACAACTAGTGGTAGATTAGTCATTTTGATCATTCCACATGTCATTTAGCTTTACAAATGGCAATTTTGTTATTTTGTTAGAGGTAGTGGCATTTTTTGTCATTTTAGAATAGGCCATTTCATTGTAAGGGCTCCATATAAAAGCCCGTTTTCCCACCAATTGCGAGAAAGCTCTCGTTTGATTTGAGTAAAAAATTTAAATTTGATTTTTGGCTATTAGATCTAGATCCAGAGATTGGTGTTTTGGTGGGAAACCTCTTGCAAAAAGGATTTTCCATGGAATTTTCATCCAAGGTAGAGAAGTTACTGATCTTGTGATTCAAGATCTTCT
This sequence comes from Tasmannia lanceolata, assembly GCF_043159265.1. NCBI lineage: Eukaryota > Viridiplantae > Streptophyta > Magnoliopsida > Canellales > Winteraceae > Tasmannia > Tasmannia lanceolata. The sequence continues at coordinate 23,985,110 of NW_027518684.1, read as the reverse complement.
TCCTCATCCATTCCTTGATCTGCAAGGAGATCCATGTCCAAGAGAAGCTGAGCATCACACTGCCCAAATTATTTTCATTTGAAAAATCATCAAAGAAAGAAACGCATCACAAGAGAAAGCATAGATTGAGGTGCTGGAAATTGGTGCAAAATTTGTGGATATTTTCTTCTGAATTCACCTCTTGTAAGTGACATTTATCTCTATTATTTCATTTCCAATTAGATCTGCGACAACTGAGTAGTAATTGATGAGATTGCTATGGAATTTTGAAGAAATAAGTTATAACTTGTAAATATGATTCTCATCGTCTCGGTTACAAGCCCTGTGAATCAATGGGATCATGGAAAGAGGTCTGAAGCTGTGCTTAATTTTATCTCTGATTTGTTGTGTATACATGTGCTTCAACACCAGCCTCTGAAATTGATTGGATCTAGCTTAGGAAGGTTCCATCAAGTGGCTTGAGCAAATTAACAGAAGTCCTTGCTCAGAACTATATATGGCAGATGACCTTTGTATGCTGAAGTGCTCAACCAATTGCTTGTTATAGTTGTTGTATGTTCTTATGTGTCGCTGAAACCAGTTCATCAATATTTTGTGATTGAACTAACATTGGAATTGGGAAGGTCATGGAATTTGACATCTGAATTTATAAAATCAGATTCACCTTCTCAGTTTACTTATAAAAGTGAGTTTGCTAAAATCTTTCACACTTGGAGCAACAAGCTTGACAGATAGTCTTTCTGAAATGAATTTGTGTCATTGGAGTGTTGATCTATAGAAAATAAAATAGATGGCATCCATGACATCTACAGAATCCATGGCATTAGATAATTGGAAATGATCTTAACCTCTAATTCAAGGCCCAATATCACGGTTTTCCCTCTCCTGTTAGTGCTGCCTTAGTTGCAAAACAAGTTTAATTTCGATTGGGTCCCTTGACTCTTGTGGAAATAGGACTTCTGTTTAAAGTTGATTGAATGTAGTTCGGCTTGCCTGCATTTTAATTTGGTTATGAAAGCCTAAATTTCAAATACTACGAGGATCCAGTAGAATTGACATGAACTATTCTAATTGCACAAGTTAGTCTCTTGTTGAATACGGTTTCACAACTTTGGATAGTTGCATTGGCATATGGTTTATACGAACTTCTACGGATTTGTACCCATAAAGCCATCACACAAGAGGTTTCATCTTTCTACTTCTGTTCTGGTTTTGTTTTAAAAGCAGAGAACAGTATTGGAAAATTTCAGTAAGGAACTTGCCTTGTTCGAATCCATTTGAGGAAAATTCACATTCGTTGTTGTAGTGCTATGACCCTCCGTCCAATAGGTTTTTGTTTTGAAGTCCTTGGATATTCAATGATTGTTTACTAGAAACAATTAATCTACAATCAGGTTCACCCAAAGTATTTGTTTCCACATTTCACCAATGATAGATAAGTTTCATGCCTGTTAGGGCCCATAGATGCAATCTTAACTTTATATGCTTTCTATTCATCTTCACTAAAATGGTAATAGAACTTTCCCCCTACAAGCTAGAGCGACACTTCAGAACTTCCACCTGCATCAAAGTGGTATCATAGCATCCTTGTGCCACTTTCCTTGCTTCAAAGTGGTATCACCGTATCAGAGCATCCCTACCACTTACCCTGCATCAGATGGTAGGAATAATAGTTCTGTTACTGAGTCTATAAACAATCATGGAAAAGGTTGTCCGAACTCAAATTGAAACTGATGCTAAGGCTCAATAAAGAAAACGATAGTGTAGAACTGATAGGGGTTGAGTCAATAGAATTTACTGAGACAAACTAGCCAAAATTGGTCTAATGTATAGCAGACAACAAGTAGTTAGTGGGGTTAGAACCTGCACAGGAAGCTCAGCGAGCTTTGTCCCAATTATTAACGGATTGATATGAAATAACAGAGGGGTTAAGAATAAACTCTCTGTCTGTGGATTGAAATATGTGATCAAGCTCCATAATATTATATTTGTTGTCATTTCTGAACCTATGAGCCTATGACAGAATGACAGATGTTGGGAAAATTAATAATATTGTAGGTAAAATAGGAATGGATCAATCTATGTTTTATGAGGTTGGTCCTAGAATTTGGATGATGTGGAAGAATAACTTGACTTTTTCTAGTATCAGTTTGATGAACAAGGCTTCTCAGTTTTAGCAAGTTACAATGCTGATGTGGTTTCATGGTTTCAGCTATTTGTAGTTTTGTTTATGCAAGTTGTTCTATTATTGGAAGAAAAGCCCTTTGGGATCATCTTGTGGACTATAATTCCAATATAAGTGAAAAATGAGTGGTTGGAGGGTATTTCAATGCGATATTATATCCAGAGGAAAAGGCAGGCGGTTGGGATCCCTCCTTAAGATCCATGCATGACTTTCAGGATGCTATTGGTAGATTTCCAGATGTAATAATCAAGAGGAAGGTGGGAGGGTAACGTCAGACTTGACATGGTTCTCTCTAATAGCTTGTGGAGGGAGCAGAATATTTAAATTAAAGTTAACCATCTTTCTAGAACTCGTTCCGATTATTTTCCTCAATTTCTTTCATTAACTTTAACATGGTGATCATAAGGCCCTTTAGATTCCAGAAGATGTGAGCCATTAATGAAATGTTTACTTCTATTGTTGTAAAGAATCAATGAAATGTTTACTTCAATTATTGAGAGGCGCACGTTCACCTCCTTGGAGATTTGCAGCCTTATTTGATGAAATCCAGGACAGAATGGGCATCGGTGTCTTTCTCCCATGTAAGACGGTCAGCTAATGGGGAGGCAGATAAATTAGCAAGAGAGGGAGTATATAGACAGAGTATAGAATTATTTGATTTTCTCCTCGTAGCTTCTATTATTTGTATTGTTTTGGCTATTCTGTTCTTCTGTTTGATTCTCATTGTATTTTGGAGTCCTTCTCGGTCTCTTCTCTTCTAATGAAATATCGTTACCATTCAAAAAAAAAAAAATTTGTTGTAAAGAATCGAGAATACCTTCTACTCACTTGTAACCCTTATATCAATGTCACTGCATGGTGAATATTACCGAAATACCCTTCATCACAAACCTGTTTACCAAAACGCACCCCACTCGACCCATGTGTGCATTACACACATTATTCTGTCAAGGTTCTCTATAATACCAGAATACAAGACAAATGCACAGCAATTGTTAAAAAGAATCGACAAAAACAGATTTATGGCAGTAAGATATATCCTAGTAGTTAAATTAAAGAGATTGTAAGAAACTCTTAGGAAATGGAATAAGGAGGTTTTTGGGGATATTTTCCAAAATATCTGGGAGGCATCCTCTGGTTACTATGGCTGGAAATTGGTCTGAAGTGAATCCTTCTTCTCATAATAGAGAAGCTGCTATAGCTAGACAAAAACTTCATCCTGCTTTATGGGGAAGGTTGACACTCATTAGCTAAGCAATTGGCATACTAGTTAGTCCCTAAGCCCATGGATTGCCGCTAAGTGAACAACTGGCAACACCTTTTGAATTTCAATAAAGTCTCTTAGCAAGACATATACATGGTTTTAAATTTCGGCCGAAACGAATATTTCGTTTCGGTGGAAAACGAAACGAAATTCACAGTGAGTCGGAAAAGTACCAAACTTTGCCGAAACGTTTCGGAAATTTCGGCCGAAACGTAATTTCGGTGAAATGTTTCGGAAATTGGTGAAATTTCGGTGAAATTTTTACAAGATTTTGTCCGAAATTTCGTACCGAAACCGAAACGTTTCGGTTTTGCTGATGACCGAAACCGAAACCGAAACCGAGATTTAAAACCTTGGACATATAATACCTTGTTGGCCCAAGTCATGACATTGCTGGAGTCATTCTTAGTAGTTTACAAGCCATATGTTTGTAAATTCTTGGTGTATCTGAGATTCGTCGTGCCTCAGTGTTACCCTCAGTGTTACTCCACTGAAGGAGGCCTGGGAAGGGGAATAAATGTGCTTTCAGAGTTAACGAAACGTCCACAAAAAACAGCTAAGATGGGCTGCCTTTACTAGCACAATTGAGTTTCATTTTGATGATTTGAACAGAAGGTAACAAGACAAAAAAGACTCGTGAATTGTTGAGAAAGACCTTGCAGAGCAATGCCCAGCTGTTCACAATGCTAGTCGTAGAAGCGCTGCTAAAAAACTAGAGGGTGGCTGAATTTTCACTCACTAACACAGTTTAAATCTCCTATGAAATAGTATGAATTGCCCGGTTAAAAATGCAACTCATTAAACCACACGAAAGTGTGGTTGCCTTGCATGGTTGTGATAGATCAGACTTGACTTGTTTGTTATGGATGGTATGATTTTGTTGATACTATCGGTCTGCGACATGTTGGCTGCTATGTTACAATTTGGGTTCATACATGCTTTTCGTGGATTCAGCTTTATTTATCTATTTTTGTCTTATTTCTCTTTGTAACTTGGAGTATACAACTCATTCGATTACTCGAAGTACTTCAAAACCTGATCGAATATCAACTCTGCAACAGCTATTTTCAAACCATTGTTCACAATAAATTTAGCTGGTGAGAGATTGAATCAGAGTAAACTGTACAATGATGCTAAACTGTATGACAGATTTCCAATGTTCTCTATCATCCTTTGCCCCACAATATGCAAAGAACACCATTGTCCAAGTGATGCAGGGAGCGTCGAGCGGCAACACAAAATGGAGATCAACACAAGTAGCACCTAAAATAATCTCGTGGGGGTTTCAAAAAACTCATGCCACGGTTTGGAGAAAAACTCCAATATAACACGTCAAAGGAGCCAAGCTCCTTCACCCACGTGAAAGAGCCAATGCTCTCTTCACAAGTGATGTCCTAAAAATAAACGTTATTCAATCTATATCTTTCTTTCCTCATGCCATTACATTATATAGAGAGCCAAAACCTAAGAATAGCAACCATAAATACTTTCCTACAATTATTCTCCATCTTTTATCTAAAGCAACAGAAATAAAAGCAAGAAATATGACTAAGATAATCCTAAAATAGTAATCCCGTAATAGACACTTATCGTAGCCTAAAATTGCACATAACTTGCTCAAATCACATCCAAATCGCATGATCTTTGGTTCGTTAGATAGTTAATTGAAAAACCTTTCTAAAGATACCAGAATCAGGCCAAAAGAACAAGATTTGATGCTCTGAAAAATACTACAAATAAAATGCCGAATATAGAAAATAAAAAATAAAAGACTTGTTCAACGCCATGCGTTCTGCATCACCAAGACTTCTACTTTGCTCGTGATTTCTTGAAATTATCCAATAATGCTGTTGGTTGAGGCTTAACAAGGGTAAGATCCATCACTGACAAAAAAAACGACTCTTTTCCTCCAAACCAGCTAGGAGATTAGCCAGGAAGAGGACACCCTTGTTCCTAGCCACAGGCTAATTGAATGTTAGTTCTAGGAGGTAGCTATGCTCTGAGCTTTCTAAAAATCCCAAGTGGGAAATGCTCACCTTCATAAACAACTTTATTGATAGTGTTACTTGACTTGCAACTTCATTCTCAATCATCTTGATTCGGCTGTATTCCTTCCCAGTTTTTCCTTCAATTGCATAAAATCAGATAAAACTACTTTGTGGTTGACATGGAATGGATGCAATGACAGAATCTCCTCCGAAGAGGAAAGTGTTATTGGAGCAAGAGAAGACCAATATGTCACCGTCCAGTGGGCTATTTTCCATTATAAATCTTGTCTCATAAGAGAAGGTTCCTACAATGTTGTAAAGAAACAATTATTTGTTATAGATACATGTGGTTGAAAGATGGATTCCTCCATTGTTTTCTCAACTCAAATCTTAATTTTGATAAATCTTCTTTGGCAATCTATGGCCTGCAGGTATTAGTGCTTTGATTGGAGATCATGATGAGCGGGTTAAGTTGGTGCATTCTAGTTTTCTGGGCATTTAGCATTCTGGTGAGGTGGATAATATTTTTTGATGGTGCAATTATTGGGTGCTTGTGTGGTTGAGGACTTGAGGGTGATTCTCTTAATGTGATTAGGTGGGTAAGAAAAGGTGACATGTATCCTTAAAAGAGATAATTTAGAAAAAAAAAGAGAGTGAATCTAGAGGAAGCCAAAGATCTTTGATTGTATGAGTTAATGCTCTGCTTGCAGTTTATATAGCTATCCTCTCCCACCGGACAATTGATTTAGAGATAGTGAATCCTAAATTTAGAAAAGAGAGAGAGAGTGAATCTATTGAGGAAGCCAAAGATCTTTGATTGTAAGAGTTAATTCTCTGCTTGCAGTTTATATAGCTATCCTCTCCCACCGGACAATTGATTTTGGGATTATATGAGAGGATATCCATCCTTAAACTATAATTGTATCCCTCATTTCTGGATGTACTTAACCTGATAGTTTGCAACTTACAGGTGCCCTCTAAATTTAATGGTGTGGAATTTCAGTTCATTTGCCAGAATATTCCTATTTCATAGTTCTCTTGGTTGCAAATATGATTTCAGTTCTAGGTTTTAGTTGTAAATGAAAAAAGTGAACAGAATTAGCTAGAGCAGTACAGAGCTAGCTAGAAAATTTCCTTTTGGCGGAAGATGAAGATGGGCTCTTTAATTCCCTAGCCTAATGGTCCTTCGATGTTCTACTCTTTCTGGACTGATACTAGACGTCTCTCTCCATCAATCAAAGTAACCTGGCAACAATGTGCACAACACAGGTATGTCTCAATCGATATTTATGATTGTTTCCATAGGAATTCTAGAATTCAGGGCGTGTGCTTGCAGATACTCAAATTCTTCCATGGCAGTTTTCAAGTGAGCAGATTGCATAATTAGGCTCTTTCTCCGGTGGAAATGATATTGCCACCCTCTTTTGTTTTTGTTTTCAAGAAAATAAATGGGAGTGTGTCTGATGGCCGCCTTTGAGCACTTTCTAGACCCTTTTATGTCCTTTTAAAATTGTCTCAAGTCTTAGGGTCTCATTTCAAACAATAACTATCCTTTTGGATTTGTCTAGGATTCCAAATTTGTGTTCATCCCTGCCCCTTTCTGTATTGGTTCACTTATTGAACATGGAATGTAGTCCTTGATCGATAGGTGCTGTCATTGTATCCTTGGGAATTTATTTCCATGTATCCACCTTCATAAGGAATAAAAGTCTTTAAGATAAAGCCTTAATTGGCTTGCCTTGCCCTATTGCTATTTCTATACCCTTCATTTCATTTTCATCTTGTGATTCCTACCTTGATCATTTCCAGCTCTACAATACGATCATTCATGATACCAATTTGCCCCAACAACTTGAAGGACCTACCATTAAAAAAAAAAAAAAAAAAAAAAAAAAAAAAGGGATCCCCAACAGTTGTGACTTGATACGTAGTAGACTTATGAGAGAGAATTCTCAGATAGAGTATAACTGATTACTCGAGTTCGAGAATAGGGCTTGAGCTTGAAGAAGAGGCTTTATTATTCTCCATTGATGCGAGAGGATCATCAAACATGATCAGGTGACAGGTGTGTGATTTGCCAGATCAAACGTCTTTGAGATTCAACTCAGGGAACCAATAAATAAGTAGATAGCCAAGTGTTGGTTGGAATTAAAGAAACAGATGCACGACGCAATCAAGTACTCGATTGGTGCGGTCATAACTCTGGAGAGAAATTTTGATTTTTAATTGACTTTGTACGGCAAAACACGGACTTTGAAAGGAATGCAACTAAGGTAAATTGGGTTGACTCGGTGCAGCAAGATTATGCGTATAGTCCAATGGATCCACCTTGTTTGCAGTTTTGCACATGACTTAGGCACAACGATCCATATCTTAGGGGCCTTTTGGATATACGGAATTTAGAAACCGGGTTTCTAAAATCCGCGTATCCAAACGGCCCCTTAAGGTATGAAATCGTGCCAGATAAGACCCATTTGTAGCCACAAAACTTGTCGGAACATCTTAGATCTAATCCGAGGCCGTTAACATAAGAAAAATACTTCATATCGAAAATTAAAAAGTTTTTATGAAGGGTAATTTTTTCTTCTAAAATCCCTAATCAAAACTATTTTTCCTCCGTTCGAATGAACAAAGAAGTCGTAAGTGTAGAGAATTAGTCGACCCACGTCTCCTTAGATAAAATGTGTTCTTCCTCATATTTTAGAATTAAATACAAATTTTTTGAATTAAGCCTGATCATAATTGCGATAAATAATTCATCAATTTCCCAAATATTATTATACCTATACCTCAGGAGAAATTCAAAATTATTAGCAAATACATTTTCATTTTCCCAAACAATTCTCAAACATCTAAGGAAATCTGATGCCGATATTTTGCATTCAACGGTTGTGATCACAACATCCACGTGAGTGAGTGCAATGAGTTTTACAGAGTTTTGGCATTTTTCATAGCGACAATGTATTTGATGCTTGCATGGACCAACCTACCATTCCTCTTGCAACTAAGAAGATAGGTAGGACGTGGGTTCAAATCATGGGATACCTAAAGGTCTAATTTTCAAACCAATGCATCATTCCAAATTAGTAGGTGCAACCTTAACCGGGCTCACTGATCACTCAACCTTTCGGACGAATTGCTTTTCTATTTCTGACTTTAACAGTTGGAAGTTGTTGTATGTCCGAGTCTTTAGAATTTAGTCCATGTGGCATTTTGGAGTTTTATAAATACACGAGAGAGGGAGAGAGAGATATTGTTGGCGTGTTTTTCAACTCTTGGGAAAAAGAAGGGCGGCGCAGGTGGGGATGGAGGCGCCACTGATAAACAGAGCCGGAATGATGGTGCCGACGGGAGACTACTGGCCGGTGAAAAGATTTTCCGATGCGATGGGAGTGTTCATGAAGGAATCTCGGAAGCTGTGGGCCATAGCCACTCCGATCGTGTTCAACATGCTCTGCATCTACGGCCTAAATTCAACGACACAGATCTTTGTGGGCCATATCGGAAATCTCGAGCTCGCTGCCTCCTCTCTCGGCCTCTCTGTCATCTCCACTTTCTCCTTCGGATTCCTGGTCAGACTCTTCTCCATCCTCTCCCGTTTCGGTTTTCCGATTTTACTGTTTCGCCCGTGTTTTGTGTCAACTGTTTTTTTACTATACCCTGGAATTTTCTGGAAAAGTTTGGAAATTTTTTTTTTTTTTTCCAGAATTTCCTGATTTTCCATGGATTGATGACACTGAAATAAGTAACTTGAACCACTGACAGCTTGGACCTTCAATTTATAATGATATCCCACTAAAAAAGCCTTGATCATATCAATTCCCTCTAAATCTTGGACATGTTTTTCCTGCAATCCAAACAGGGCCAAGTTCGTCATAAAATCAATCTCTCTCTCTCCCCGTCTTTATTTCTTTCTTGTGAGTTTTGCTAGTAGAAGCTCCGATGTGTTCAGGCTGACGGTGACAGAATCCGGGGTGGGTCCCTGACGACCACTTTCACACCCACGTCAGATTATGGACCAACGATAGAAAGAACAATAAGAAATGGCGGAGGTATAATCAGGTTTACCAGGACCAATGTATGGGTTCTTTCTTTGATATCTGGGTGGGTGAGTTGGGGGCAGAGGATAGGGGGAGGGATAGGGCGTCCAACACCTCTTCCCTTTCTTGATTAAAGTTGGAAAACCTTACTAACGGTATGAAGCTTCCTCTAATGGCCTCCTTTTTTTAGAGTCGTTCATTTTCTTAGGCTGGATCGGGATCATTTTCTCTTAGGGACTTAATGGCGTATTTATACTTTGATCTTGCATGCAAATTCTTTTCATGGGGCGCCACGTGGACCTTTTCATCATTTCAGAGAGAACCTTCTTATGTTGGATTGGGTTCCCCCGCTGGTTCGACGGCGCGCGTGACTTTGTTATGTAATCTTGCCCATAATCGTGATGATGAAGTTTTTGGAGGCGGAGAGGTGACACGTGGCTAGATCACGTGGTCTTACCGTGTATTAATGTCTTTCCTAATCATGATTAGATTCCTCTGCCGCAAGGGTGACACGTGGTGAGATCCAACGGTCCCGCCGTATTTATGCTCTATCATAATACCCCGTACTCCTTTGGTCCATTGGTCCATTGAATGGACCAAGGGAGTAAGTTCATTTATCCGGTTAAAGAATATCGTGACGAGGGCATTTATGGGAGCCTTGGAATGCGAGGGGATGTGCTGTTTCGTTCGGTGGTTCCTTCCCGAGGAATCGTAGTGCAATTATGTGGCGCCGGTTGGTCGTTCAATTGGAAGGGGACATACATAGGGTGAGTCGCTTCGTTTCCTAACCCAAGGGTTTCTCTTTGGGTTTTTAAAGGAAGGTTTTTCCGCCTTGCTCTTTACGAGCCTTCTTTTGTTTTCCCGCTTTTGTTTGACAACATGCCCAAATCCTTTGCCGGCTCTTCTTCGCGGGTCAAGGGCAAGGCCCCCCTCTCTCAGGAGTCTTCGAGTGACCCTGACTTGTATTCTCACTCGGAGGAAGACCTCATGGCCCATCAAAAGAAGGCCAGGAGGGATCTGGGCCCTCCTCCGGGCTTTCCTCCTCTCCGCCTTTCTCCCTTGCCTCGCAAGGACAAACCTTCTCGTTCTTATGCTGCTAAGAAATGGTCTTTTTTCTCCAAGGTCTATCGGCAGGGGATAGAATTGTGCGACCGCGTCTTGAAGAGGGACAGGGAGATTGAGGATTTGAAGCGGAGAAACGAGGAGCTGCAAAGGAAGGTTCACGCTCTTAACGAGTAGTTGCTCGACTATGAGGTGGATCCCCTGCTGGAGAGCTCCTAGGAGGAGGAGGATTCCCTAGAAGAGAAATCTCTCCCTAGTCGTTCGGACTGATTTGGGGAGGGGGACCGATGGTCAGTTCCTCAGGGGCCAGGCTTCCTCTTCTTCTCTTTTCTTTTTTTTTTGTTGGGGGGTCCTTGGGGCCCGGGCCTGCGTGCCCTATCTTCCTATTTCTTTCCCCCTTCTTTTTTTGTAGGTCCGCGGGCCAGACTTTTTGTACTTCTGACGTGTTTCTTATGATTCCTTTCCCATCTGCGTGGTAGTTGAGTTTATCTGAGCGTAGTGGTAGTAGTAAGGCCGGACCCTTGTGCTGGGTTCCAAGCCTTTTCTGTTTAATCTAGCCATTTTTTCATTTGAGTGGAGTTGTAGTGGTAATGCTGGACCCTTGTGCTAGGTTCCGAGCCTTTTCCCCCTGTACTTGGTATTTTTCATTTGGTGGAATTGTAGTGGTAATGCCGGACCCTTGTGCTAGGTTTCGAGCTTTTTTCCACTGTACTTGGTATTTTCCATCTGGCGGAATTGTAGTGGTAATGCCGGACCCTTGTGCTGGGTTCCGAGCATTTTCCCACTGTACTTGGTATTTTCCATCTGGTGGAATTGTAGTGGTAATGCCGGACCCTTGCGCTGGGTTCTAGGCCTTTTCCCACTGTGGGTATAGCTGGGTGATTTAAAATCCGAGTCATTTTCAGAATTTTCATTAGGGACTATTTCGCCTTGTTTCTTCGTCTTCTTTGGGTGAGGTGGGTTTTCCTTCGAGGAGATTTTGTCCGTTGGCCAATCTTCTTCTCTTGCGTTCAATTCTTCTCTGGTTTTTGTCCTTCTTCATTATTTGCTCCGGTGAGTTCCATACCCTCTATTTCAACTGATTTCTGATTCTTTTTTGTTTGTTCTTCAACGATATCTGATACAACCGATTCCCAAAATCCACATAGTGAGTCAGTAGAAGTAGTGGAGAGTGACCAGCCAAGAAAAAGGAGACGGTTGGTAAAGGGCGGAGGCGGCGGTTCCCGAGATGACCAGATGCCCAGAGACTTGGAGGATAGCCCCGGGGTTTCTGGTTCGTCATCGGAGGCCGCTGCCTCTGAACCCTTTGCTTAGGCTCCTCCTACTTGCGAGGCGGAGATTAAGGATATAAGGGTCGGCGCTATTATCTGCCCTGCCCGGGTGGCGTCTTACAAGAGCTTTTTGGAAAAGGGGGCGGCGGAGAGGATTAAAAAGGAGTACCATATTCCTGATGATTACGGGATTATGATCCCTACTTCTAGGGATGGGGTGTGTGAGGGCGTCATGGAGGAGGAGGTGGCTTTTTATGTGGAGGCTTTTAGGGCAGGGGTTAGGTTCCCACTCTTGGGCATTATAGTCGAGGCCTTCGAGTTTGACCAGGTGGCCCCCTCCCAACTGGCACCCAACAGTTGGCGCACTCTTTTGGCTTTTGTGGCCAAGGTGGGCCTTCACAAGGTTCAGCCTACCCTCCATCTGCTTAGGAGTTGCGTTGCCCTTAGCCCTTTGGTAAAGGGTGAGGACAGCTGGTTGTACCTGGCCCAGCGTCCTCAGGTGAAGATTGCGGCGAACTTGCCTTCTTCCATTAAGAAGTCGAAGGAGGAGTATGTGTTCATAATCCCTCCATCGGATGCGGATTGAGGTTTTCCTAGGTCTTGGAGGCGCTCCAACGAGTGGATAAGGAAGTCCTCCCCAACGAGTCTGACTATAGCAAATTTGACCTGGAGAAGCTTGCTTCTAGGGAGGCTATTGATGTTTCCGAATTTAGATGGGAGGGGAATTTGAGGAAATATGGTCTGCTCCGCGGTATGGAAAGGAGGGCCCGCTGGACGGGTGAGGATGTGGGGAAGAGTTCCTCCAGTCTTCGTGGTGAGCCCCTCTCCTTGCTAATAGTTTTTTCTGGGTTTTTTCTTTCTTTGGTATTCTTTTCTGAGCTGTTTTTTTATATTCCCGGCGCCAGGTATGTCTTCCTCCGAGGACGTCGCTAAAGGAAAGGGGGTCATGGTGGAGGCAACGAAGGGTCGATCCGGTCGGCCGAAGATTCCGTCCAATTTCATGGCTGCTGCCAGAAAAGACCGGTTGGCTGCCAGGCCTCCCGGGTCCACGCCATCCAGCTCCTCTGGCCGCTCGGTGGGGAAAAAAGATATGACAAGACTTCCTCCTAAGGAATTGGAGCCTCCTGCCAATAGGGTAGTTCCCCTTCGCGCCACTCAAGGAAAGGCTGGTCGGCCGGTCCATGCTTCGACCGCATTTGTTGAGGACAGTCCCAGTCGGCTTGAGGGGTCGGGCATGACTAATCTACTCTTGGACAGAATGGAGGTCCCTGCGCAGTGTTACGAGATGCAATGAGAGGTGTTCAAGCCGGAGTGGAAGATTGGTGTTGAGGACGGTGTCCTTTCAAACCCACGGGTTGGGGTAGAGTTGGGGCTAATGACGACCCTCCCTGGTGATGAGGCCGAGTTGGAGAATTTTCCCCGCATGGCACTGGGGGCTCGGTACCTTCATTCTATATCTTGCGTAAGTATTGTTTGGTTGACTTTCGTTTTCTTGGTTGTCTTGAGATTGTGCGTGGCGAATTACTGATGGTTCGTTTGTGGTGAGACCTCGCAGGCTCAAAGTTATGTCAGGAAGATGCTGCAGTACATGATCGAGGATGAGTCCGAGATGAGTACTTTCGAAAAGTGTATCCATAAGTTGGGCGAGGGTCTCGAGAAGGCCCAAGCCGAGAGGGCGGCGCTTGATGACAGTGTCAAGGACCTTCGGGGGCAGCTCCAGATGTCTGAGCAGAGGAGGGACAGGGCGGAGAGTAATTTGTTGGTAACCCGACAGACGCATGCTGAGGAGCTGGCAAAGGCATGGGAGGAATGGCGAGATTCTGAGGAGTTCTTAAAGGCCGCGGCTGCGTTTAGCATCGATGTTGAAATAGAGGCTTTCATCGAGTGCCGGCAGCGCGTTCGTGATGTCTATCCTTCTTTCCCTTTGGAGAGGTTGATGCATGATGCCGAGGAGACCGTCCCGGAGGACCTCCCTCAGGGGACGGTAGATGCTGGGGAGCCGGTTAAGGATTTGCCGGCTGCTCCAAATGCCTCTACCGACGCTGAGGCTCCCGTAGGAGGCCAGCAAGGTGGTGAACGCAACCACTTTTGAATTTTTGGCGAACCTTGTTTCTTTAAGACCTTGTTTGAGGTCGTTGTGTTGGGTATGTAATAACTCTTTAAACTCTCTCTTTTTCCTCCATTCTCCCCCTCTCCCCTTTTTTCTTTGTAAGGACCTGGGAAAGGAAGGCTCGCATGCCTCCCGCATATTTTATGTGATACTGTGTAGGGTGGTTGAGCCTTTTATGGGTTTCTTCTTGATGGAATATTTATTGATTTTTGATTTCGCAGGTAGGAATACCTCTAGTGCGCCCTTGCAGGGCGTCACTTCAGGGTATCTCGTTTGTGGAAGGGCCATCTTCCTCTCGAGTGATCAGCTCGGAGTTGATGGGCCCTGCCGTGCCTGCCCTTTACAAAGGACATGTCTTTTTTCTCATGGTGAGCGTTTTAGGGTATTTTCGGGGGGATCAACCTAGATGATACCTCTGTCCTGTTCCCTGTGTTCTTTCAGTCCTGTATATGTCATAGGCTAGAAAGTGGAGATGCACATAGTTTTGGAGGGAACGCTATTTCATTGATCGCAAAAGGAAATACATAGCTTTGCGCTGAAAATAACAAAAAGAGAGACAAACAAACAGTCACACATAACTACTTAAAAGAAAACAAAGTTCTTACCCTTCCTTTTTACTGATAAAACTTTCGGAGGTTGTCCATCCAGCTTCGAGGGCGGAGTGCTCGAGTGACCTTGTACGGTCCTTCCCACTTTGGTGCGAGCTTTCCGGAGTTTCGGGGGTCGGATACCTCTGATCGTCGTAATACCAGATCCCCGAGTTTCACCGAGCGCTTTTTCACACGGGAGTTGTAGTATCGCGCCACCCTCTGTTGGTAGGAGGCGATTCAGAAACTAGCCCGTTCTCTTTTTTCCAGGATAAGGTCGAGAGTGTTCCGGAGGAGCTCGGAGTTCTCATGCCCGTCGTAGTTTTCTGTGCGGAAAGTGGAGAGACCAATTTCCACTGGGATGACGTCTTCGACCCCGAAGGTTAAGCTAAAGGGGGATTCTCCTGTCGCGGCCCGAGGTGTTGTTCGGTAGGCCCAGAGGACATTGGGCAGCGTCTCTGCCCAGCACTTCCCTGCTTCTCCCAACCGCTTCTTGAGACTCTGGAGCAAGATCCTGTTGGTTACTTCCACTTGTCCGTTAGCCTGATGGTGTGCTACAGAGGCGAATCGGTGTTCGATGCTCAGATTATCACAAAACTTGCAAAATTCAGCACTTGCGTCCGTTGTCCGTCACGAGAACCTTTGGGATGCCGAAGTGACAGACTATGTCATGATAGAAAATTTTTCTGTTGCCTTGGAGTTTGGCCTTGCCACAACTTTGACCTTGACCCACTTGGTGAAATAATCGATGCGACGTACAACATTGTATGCCCTCCCAGGGCTTTTGGGAATGGGCCGACCAGGTCCATGCCCCACATGGCGAAGGGCAGCGGCCCTGCTACTGAGGTATAGGGGTGGCCGGGGGGGGTGGGGGTGGCGAATCTCTGGCATGGGCCGCACTTTCTGACGAATTCCTGGGCGTCTCTGAGGATCGTAGACCAAAAATAGCCGTGTCTTATGATTTTCTGGGCCAGAGTTCTCCCGCCTCTGTGGTCTCCGCAGATCCCCTCGTGCACCTCTCGTAATGCATTTTCTGACTCAAAGGGTACTAGGCATCGGAGGTATGGCCAAGTGTATGACTGTTTGTATAACTTGGACCCGTGGAGCACGTAGTGGGCGGCCTTTGCGATTACTCTCCGAGTTCCAATTTGTCATCAGGCAGTATTCCGTCTTTCAGGTACCGTACTATGGGATCCATCCAGTTTGGCCCTGCTGGGATTTCCAAGACTTGCTTTTCATCATTGCTGGGGTGAAGCAGTATCTCTGTGTACACGGAGCCGAAGTCATGGGTTTCTTCAGACGCCATTCTGGAGAGGGCGTCCGCGCGATCGTTCATGCCTCGCGGCACCTGAGGACCTCGACTTCCCCCATTCCGTCCAGCTTTTCTCTTACTTTCTGGAGGTATCTTTTTATCCTGAGTTCCTTGGCTTCGTAGGTCCCATTTACTTGCTCCACCACCAGTTGTGAATCACTGTAGACTTTTAATTTCTTTGTGCCCAGTTCCGCGGCTAGGCTCAACCTTGCCAATAAGGCCTCATATTCAGCCTCGTTATTGGAGGCTTTGAAGTCTAGTCGTAGGGCGTATTCTGTTACGAATTCATCTGGGCACTGGAGGACCACTCCTGCCCCGCACCCTCCTTTGCTTTCTGAACCGTCCACATGCAGGATCCAATGGACCTTATTGTCATCTTCGCGTGGTCTGGGCCCATCGCGCTTGTCTCCATGGGCCGATTGCTCGGCGGGGGCCCCGGTTTCATCCGCCAGCGTCGGTCCCGTTGCGGGGGCGGTGAATTCCACTATAAAATTAGCGAGGAGTTGGGATTTGATGGCCGGCCTTGGTCGGACTTGTATGTCAAATTCCCCCAACTCGACGGCCCAGCTTACCATTCTTCCCGAGGTCTCTGGTTTTTGTAGGATTTTTCTCAATGGTTGGTCTGTCAAGAGTATTATGGGGTGGGCCTGGAAGTAGGGGCGGAGCTTCCGGGCAGCGGTGACGACGGCGAAGGCGAACTTCTCTATGTCCAGGTACCGGACCTCCGCACCATGGAGGATCCTTCTCACATAGTACACCTGATGTTCCCGCTTGTCTCTCTGCTGAACTAGTACCGCGCTTACCTCCGTAGGACTGACAACCAAATATAAGAAGAGCTCTTCCAGGGGCTCGGGCTTGGTCAGCACTGGCGGTGTTGGAGGTACTGCTTTTAGGCGACGAAAGCTTCTTGGCAGGCCGGGGTTCATTCAAACTCTCGTATGTAAGAATCTTTAGTTGCTTAAAGAATGGCTGACACTTTTCAGCCGATCTAGACATGAAGCGGTCGGGCAGCGACCCGTCCAGCGAGCCGCTGCACCTCTACCGCCGTTGCCGGGGGTTCCATGTTTAGGATGGTTTGGATCTTTTCAGGGTTGGCCTCGATGCCTCTTTGACTAACCATGAAGCCTAAGAATTTCCCGGAGGTCACCCCAAAGGCACACTTTGCCGGGTTGAGTTTCATTTGGGCTCGCCGCAGAGTGTCGAAGGTTTCTTTGAGGTTAGAGATGTGCTTATGGGCTTCCAGGCTTTTTACCAACATGTCATCCATGTATACTTCCACGTTTCTGCCTATTTGCTTCCGGAACAGCTTATTCACGAGCCGTTGGTACGTGGCCCCCACGTTTTTCAACCCGAAGGGCATGACAACATAACAGTAGACGCCCTGGTCTGTGATGAACGTTGTTTTTGGAATATCTGGCTCGTGCATCTTTATCTGGTTGTAGCCGGAGAAAGTGTCTAGGAAGGTGAGGTGCTCGTGCCGGGAAGTGGCATTGATGAGCTAGTCTATTCGTGGCAGGGGGTAGGGGTCTTTCGGGCAGGCTCGGTTCAGATCAGTAAAGTCTATACAGGCCCGCCAACCTCCATTGGCTTTCTTGACCATGACTACGTTGGACAGCCACTCGGCATACCAGATTTCTCTGATGAATCCGGCTTGTAGCAGTTTTTCCACTTTAGCTTTGATGTGAGTTTGTCGTTCTGTCGCGAAGTTTTTCTTCTTTTGTCGGACGGGCTTGAGGGTCGGATTTACATTCAACCGGTGAACTGCAATCTCCGCGGGTATGCCGGGCATGTCCGAAGCAGACCGCGCGAATACATCTTTGTTGGCTCTAAGGAAGCTAATCATTTGGTCCCGTAAGGTGCCTCTTAGTAGGGAGCCAATCCGGACCTCTCTCTGGCTGGTCCTCCGATATAGGGACGAAGTCTAGCTCCTCAATTGGCTCCCCTCTATCCGTGTGGGCTCGCTCTCGACGGTCTTCGCTTCCGATCGTGAAATTTTCAGCTGGGGCGTTGCTTCCTTTTAAGCTTGCTGCGTAGCACTGGCGTGCTGCCATCTGCTGTCCGCGTACTTCTTCTATTCCGGTCAGAGTGGGGAACTTCATTTAGAGGTGAGGGTAGAAACTACTGTTCCCAGGTCCCTCAGAGCTGGGCGTCATATGATGGCGCTATAAGTGAAAGGTATATCCACGACCAAGAAGGTGATAATAATGGTTTTTTGGAGGGGATATGTCCCGAAGGTGACGGGTAAGTCAATTTTGCCGCTGACCTGTACGGACGCCCCAGAAAACCCGTATATGGAATACTCTGCAGGCCCCAGCCTTCCCTCGCCCAATTTCATATCTTCGAAGGTTTCGAGGTGCAACACGTTGACGGAGCTCCCCGTGTCTACCAAGATCTTCCCTACATCGAAGTTGGCGATGATCAATCTGATAACTAGCGCATCGTCGTGCGGGACTTGTAGTCCGTTGTAGTCCTTGGTGGAGAAAGAGATGACCTGACCCTCTTGGGGAGGATCCGTCCGGGCCTTTTTAGAAGGAATTTCCAGGGAGAATACTCGCTCTGCGTACGCTCGTCGACCGACCGTTGTTGGCCCCCCCGCCGCAGGCCCTCCCGTGATGATGTTGATTTTTCCAACAATAGTGGGCAGCTGCTCGGGGGCCGGTGCCTGGCAAGGAGGTTCTTCTCTCTTGGGGGACCGGTGGTGCCGCGAGCGGTGGCAACGGCCTCGGGAGCGATGTACGCTGCGAGATCGGTGTCTGCTGCGGGACCGGTGTCGGCCTCTTGACCTGTCGGCAGGGGAAGAGTGGTGCGCTTCGTTCTGGTAGTGGGAGCGCTCTATTCGCGTGGGGCTCTTAAGGTACTGATCTAAATGACCTTCCTCGGCCAGTTTTTCTAATTGAAGTTTGAGATGGAAACAATGGTCGGTTTTGTGGCCGTGGTCCCTGTGGAAATCGCAAAACCTTCTGGTGGAGCGCTTCTTCGGGTCAGTACTCATTTTTTTGCGAGGGGTTAGGAGATCCTGATCTCTGATGGCGAACAAGACATGGGAGAGAGGGACCTTTAGGGGAGCATTTCCTAACCTTTCAAAGACGGGAATGGGGTTCCGGTTTGCCGGTCTTTCTTCGGCCCGCAGTTTCCCGGCCCCCCTACGATCTTCTTTCTTTCTTTCCTCATTGCAGGCCCGACTCCGTTCCCGTACGCATGCTTCTTCCGCTCGTATGAACTTGTTAGTTTTGGATTCGAGTTCATGTAGGTCCCGCAGTGGCTTGAGGGTGAGGTGTAGTTTGAGATTTTGGTCGGTGGTAGTGTGCTTCAGAGCTGTAACCACTATCTAGACGTCGATGTTGGAAAGTTGAGCCAACTCGGCGTTGAATTTCAGCATGAAGGCTCTCAAGGTTTCGTTCTTTCCTTGTCGGAGGGCCAAGAGGGCGTCCGCAGGATTGTGGCGGAGGCGATTGTTGGCGAACCTCGCGGTAAACTTCCTTCCGAATTCATGGAAGGATGTAATGGAGTCCGGCTCTAGACGCAGGTACCAATCGTTAGCAGTTTTTCTCAACAAGGAGGCAAAGGCTCTGTACATAAATCCATCCGACGTGCCTCGGAGCGCCATTACCCTCCTGAAAGTTTGGAGGAACTCGAAGGTGTCTATGGTCCCATCGTAACAACAGAATCGGGAGAGATCTATCCCTGTTTCCACGGAGGTTTTTAGGATCTCCGCGGTGAATTTGGACGCCATCTCTCTTTCCTATTCGTCCAGGATGTCGTGGGCATAAGGTTTTTTCATTTTTCGCTTAACTTCTCGGATCTGTCTCTGCAGATCAGCCAGTTGGTCCAGCCTTAGTAGTTGCGTTGAGGTAGCCACCTCCTCCGCCCGTACCAGAGGTAACTCTTGGAATCGAGTTGTCCGGGTAGGGAGGGCGTGGCTTTGGGTAACCTGTTTCCTGACATCTGGTTGACACTCCCCAGCTTGGGGAGGTAAAGGGCTGTTTGTCGAAAGGGAGGCGGCTCGGATCGGTGCGCGCCTTCGCCGATGGTGACATTCCTTGGGCGACTCCCCGCTGTCTTTTCGTAGGCTTCAGTCCGACCATGCGTTGCCGGGGCATTTCCGGAATTGGAGGCTTTGGTTGTGGAGGTAACCGTAGGAAGAGCTCCTGGTGAAGCTTATTGAACATTTCCATGGTAGGGACCATCTGTGGTGTGCTGGAGGCAGGCCGATGCTAGCCTGAGGCCTGCGAGTTCTGCTCTTGAGAATTAGAGACATGAGTTTGTGCACGTTGGGCTTGGGTCCTGGTCATTACTCCTATTTCTGGACCAACGGTATAAAGAACAACAAGAAATGACGGAGGTATAATTTGGTTTACCAGGACCGATGTACGGGTTCTTTCTCTGATATCTGGGTGGGTGAGTTGGGGGCAGAGTATAGAGGGAGGGATAGGGCGTCCAGCACCTCTTCCCTTTCTTGATTAAAGTTGGAAAACCTTACTAACGGTATGAAGCTTCCTCTAATGGCCTTCTTTTTTAGAGTCGTTCCTTTTCTTAGGCTGAATCGGGATCCTTTTCTCTTAGGGACTTAATGGCGTATTTATACTTTGATCTTGCATGCAAATCCTCTTCATGGGACGCCACATGGACCTTTTCATCATTTCAGAGAGAAAACCTTCTTTTGTTGGATTGGGTTGCCCCCTGGTTCGACGACCTGCTTGGCTTTGTAGTGTAATGTTGCCCATAATCGTGATGATGAAGTTTTTGGAGGCGGGGAGGTGACACGTGGCAAGATCTCGTGGTCTTACCGTGTATTAATGTCTTTCCTAATTATGATTAGATTCCTCTATCGCAAGGGTGACATGTGATGAGATCGAACGGTCCCGCCGTATTTATACCCTATCACAAGCTAAACTCTGGATTTTAGTCTTTAGAATCCCAATCTTTTCTGGCGTTTGGATACATGGATTTTATAATCCTGGATTGTAAATTCTTGGATTTAAAATCAAGATAAAACCTGGATTTTTATAAAATAAAACTTGGATGTTACTATCCTGAAATTGTACAATCTAAGTTTGATTACATGTAAAATCATGATTTCAGTTTATAAAAGCCAGGTTTTAGCTTGTAGATTATAAAATCCATGTATCCAGACAACCCTATCTTTTTGGGCCGACCCCTCTCTCTCTCTCTCTATCTCTCTCCACACCTTTATCTGGCAATTTGAGGTTTGACGTTTTTTTTTTGCTCTCTCCCAACTGGGCTTTCGTACTGCTCTCTCCCTACTTCATTTATTATGAATTAGTGGATTTTGGCAGCTTGTTAGGAATTGAAAGTTTGAGGCACCATAGAATTTCAGAACAATTACCAATGGGGGACAAAAATTAGGCGGAATTATCAACAGGACCCATGCTTTTCAGAAATTATCAACGAGGGACAAAAGAGGTCTTGTCATTAAAAGCTGGACGAAAATGCCCTTTCTTAACCAACACGTTTTGCCTTTCCACTTTTCCCTCTTCTCTCTTCTTTCCCTCTTTTTTTTACTTTTTCATTTTCAACTTTGTTTTTTTACCTTACCAGTCATCTTCTTCATCATTTAGCCACCATTAGAGGCGGGAAAGCTCGAAAACTTGAAACGTGAGTTCATTCCCATCTATCTCTCTACATCTAGGTTTTGTTTTTCATTTGTTTTAAGGTTTTGCATTTCTACTTCTCCCTTTCAATGGAGGATGAGGAAGATGAATCGTAGGGTAGAAAGAAACAAACGGTGAAAATGAACGAGTGAAAACAAACAGGAAGTAAAACCGTGTTCATAAGGGACTCGATAAGCTCATTTGGAATTTGGTAACCCCATTTTGATACTGGATAACCCCAACCCCAAAGACTTGAAAACCCCCTTCCAAAACTCTAGTACCCTCGACCAATTTTAAGGGACTTGATAAGCTCATTCGTAAATTGGTAACCCCATTTTGATATTAGATAACCCCAATCCCAAATACTTGAAAACCCCCTTCCAAAACTCTAGTACCCTCGGCCAATATTCAGGGACTTGATAAGCCCATTCGGAAATTGGTAATGCCATTTTGATACTTGATAATAGGGCTGGCAATTTCACCCGAAAAAGCGGGGATCCGCCCCGCCCCGCCCCGTTTGGGGAGGGGATTCCCCGATTTGAAAGGGGAAGGGGAAGGGGAAGGGGAAGGGGATGGAGTTGTCCCCGCCCCGCCCCGCTAATCAATGCCATTTTTTTGTAAATTTTTAAGTGGTTTTTTTTAAGGAAAACTACTAGAAACTCTGTGGATCGGCTACAAGATTCCCCCAAACATAAACTTAGCTTGTCTTTTCCTTTTAATTAGCTTCTGAGAGCATTTTGGGAACTATAATAACCTTTTCACAGATGTTGAAATAATGAAGACAAGCTGAGAGCCTGAGACGCTGAGTGTATGCAATTATCAAAAAATCGTAGTGCCAACAGAATTTTAGGGTTTGATTGCAGGTTTTAATTTTCAACAAGAAAAATTTAGCTACTAGAAATTTGTTTCATGTCAGCACTAGACTGAATTGCAGTTAAAGAAATAAGTCATTTGTTGATTTTGTTCTCTTCTCCATTCTCATTTCTCATGCTCATCTAGGGGTTAACATGCTATACAGAATGAACTAATGAACATTATTTTGCGTGTGTGAGCGCCCACTTATGGACTTTTAAAGTTCATTGTGACTACTGAAATAGTTACTTTTTGCACATTGGCTGCCTGTTAATGAAGGTAATCCTGGTGCTCATTTCCTATTTATCATTCCATAATTTATGCAGAAAATTGCTGAAAGATGAGGTCCTGTTGTTATTTATGTTTGTTGTCTCATCCATGCATTTCTGATTTTGTCCATCTGTTTGTTGATCACATGAATAGAATCATAGCATTAATCACAATATTGTCTGTAATGGACGTAGAAGAAAGAAGCTCTGTTTACTGGTTTGGTTGGGTTCCAAAGAGGGGACGGGGCGGGGATTTTGTCCCCGAAGGATGCGGGGAGGGGAAGGGGAAGGGGAAGGGGATTAGATATTCCCCGCGGGGAGGGGGATTCCCCACCATCCCCGCAGAGGGGAAGGGGAAGGGGAGGGGGAAAATTCCCCGCAGAGGGGAAGGGGAAGGGGACCCCAACATCCGGCCCCGACCCGCCCCGTTGCCACCCCTACTTGATAACCCCAATCCCAGAGACTTGAAAACCCCCTTCCAAAACTCCAGTACCCTCGGCCAATTTTCAAGGACTTGATAAGCCCATTCGGAAATTGGTAACCCCATTTTTTATACTAGATAACCCCAATCCCAGAGACTTGAAAACCCCCTTCCAAAACTCCAGTACTCTCGGCCAATCTTCAAGCACTTGATAAGCCCGTTCGAAAATTGGTAACCCCACTTTTGAGAGTTACTAACCCCCTTCCAGAGAGTTGATAAAGCCCTTCTGCTACAAAACCCCCTGCCTGTAGCAACTCTTCTAATGGTATTACAATTCTACTCATGATAGAAATAACAAAAGAAACGGATGTTGTTTTCATTAAATGTGATTCATGTATTTCATCCCAATTTGTGTAGTACAAAAAAATAATTTAAGTAAATCAAAAAATGTGTAACCATCCTTTCATGTATTACATCAACTTTTTCTCATACACAACCACTTGTCTTCCAAAAAAGTGAGTGAAGCCATCCATGCATTATCTCCAGAACACACCCTAAAATACAACCGCTTAAACTCTCAAGATAAATCAGAAACAGAGGAATGAAAAAAGAAAAAGAAAAAAGAAAAAGAAAATCTAGATACAGAGAGATAGATGGTAAGAACTCAACATTCAAGTTTTCAAGATTTGCCAGCAACAATGGTGGCTGAACAAGGAGGAAGTTGACTAGTAGGGTTAATAATCAAAAAGGTGATAATGGAAACGTAAAAAAAGTGGGAAGAAGGAAAAAACAAGGTCAAAACGTCTTGTAAATGCCAAAGGGCATTTTCGTCCAGCTTTTACTGACAAGACCTCTTTTGTCCCTCGTTGATAATTTTTGAAAAGCATGGGTCCTGTTGATAATTTCGCCTAGTGTTTGTCCTCCATTGGTAATTGCCTTAGAATTTCTCTTGTTTGAAATAGCTTTCAATATCTAACTTATAATAGTGTAAAACAAATAGGACAGTGCCAGTATTAAAAGATGGGGCTTCTGCAAAAAGAGTCTTCGGATATGGTGTTTTTGCTTGTATATTAGATAAATGTATCGACCTCAGATAGCTTATCTGAGTTAGCGAGTATAAATAGGGTGAGTACCTATGTTGTTTGGATTATTTTAGTTATTGATTCTATAACATAGATTGAGATATGGTGTTTCTAAGAAATCATCTCCATATGATCATGTTAACCCTTGATTTGTGGATGTTTAAAATGGACGGCTATAAAATGGGTCCATCTTGTGCTTGCGTAGATCAAAGGGTGAGGATGATGCTGTGAAGATGATTTCTTAGGAACACCTTATCTATGTTAGGTTTTATGGAATGAATGGTTTGGATGAGTCAAAGAGATAAGCTCATCTGAGGTCTCCATGAGATACAACGCCCCTTTTGTAAAAGGAGTCTTCTATTTGTTATATGTTAACTTATTTTCGTCTTTTTATAATTTAAAATAGAGTGCCTTAGTCGTCAACACTGAGCACAATGTGGCCAAACAAAATAACAAGGGATTTGCTAGTCACTTTTCTGATTTTGTCTTCATTCATGAGGTGGCTGCTTTCACAAGCAACAGGCCATCCCCAAAATGCCATCCGCATGGTCACTAGCAAATCCCAAATACCCTTTATTCCCAAACAACAAAACAAGTGCACTGCTCCCTGAAAATACAATGGGGCACACATTGTTTGGGTGATCAGACGACTCATTACTCATTAGTTAGGTCTCGAAGGAGAAAGGGTTTGCCCAAAAAAATCTTCTCCATGGGATGATCCTAATCTCCCGACCCGTGGAGGTGTTTACATTGTGCCGTCCATTTTAAACCTCTACGAATTGGAGGGTTAGGATCGTTCTATGAAGAATATTTTCTGGGCACACCCTATCTACGTCGGGGCCAACAAATGAATGGTTTGGATTAATTACCTAAAAAATGTGGGCCCCACTGTATTTTTGAGTTGCAATGGCATGCATGACCGCCCATTGTATAATTTCAAAACTATTTGTTTTACCAAGTACACATACTACAAGAGAGTGAGACTTCGGAGACGCAAAGATAAAGAAGGAAAGCACTTAGCCATTCGCGGCAAGGTCGATCTTCATTTCTAGATTTTAAAAATAGTTGAACTACTTGGATCAATTTCATCTCAAGATATATGAGTTTCCAAGGAAGGCTCATCATCACAACGGTCACGGTGCTTGCCTGTATGTATGATTATCAATGAGAAATTATATGATGGGTGGTCGTACAAACTTGTATTTTTCTAAAAGTACGGTCCATCCCACTCCATAGGATGATCCAAACCGTCCATTAGTTAGGCCACAACGTAAAATTGATCAGTTTTTTTAACATTAGTTCGTCTCCTCTTGCATTTGAAATGGGCAATTGAAGAATGCAATTCTAGAATATTATTTGAAGTAGTTCAACAAACTTGCTTATCTTTTTTCCATTTCAAAATGATTGTAGCTTGGCATGGGGAGTGCACTTGAGACACTGTGTGGACAGGCCTTTGGTGCCGGGCAGGTCCACATGCTCGGTATCTACATGCAACGTTCATGGATAATACTCTTCGTCTCTTGCATTATCATGAGCCCAATCTACATCTTTGCCACCCGTATCCTAAAGCTTATCGGGCAAGAGGCTGCGATCGCTGATCTTGCAGGGAAATTTTCTTTGTACATCCTCCCCAGGTTGTTCTCTCTAGCCTTAGTTTTTCCTACTCAAAAGTTCCTACAATCCCAAAGCAAGGTGTGGATATTATCATGTATTGGGTTCGCTACTCTAGTCATGCATGTGTTCATGCTTTGGATCTTCATCTATGTCTTTGAGTGGGGTTTGGGTGGTGCTGCTGCTGCATACGACATCTCAGGCTGGGTGCTGGCCCTGGCTCAAGTGACTTATGTAATGGGTTGGTGTAAAGATGGGTGGAAGGGGTTTTCTTGGTTGGCCTTCCGAGAAATGTGGGCCTTTGTTAGGCTCTCTCTTGCCTCTGCTGTCATGCTCTGCTTGGAAATTTGGTATATGACAACTCTGGTCATCCTCACAGGCCACCTGAGCAATGCTGAGATCGCCGTTGGCTCAATTTCGATCTGGTATGCTCATAGTCCTTGTCAGAAGGATTAAGTAATTATATACCCATATATAAGTTTTTATATGATGCCCGACCGTCAAGTGCCGTCAAAAAGGTGCTGCCCTTGATATTTGATCCAACAGCAGCCCACTTTTTTGGATCAAATATCAAGGGTGGTACTTTCGAAGTACCACCTTCACGCTAGAAACAGGGGTGGGGCCACATTGGAGGGGTGATCCTAAGCATTCATTTGACAGACCCCATCATGGATGGGGGGTGTATCAAAAATCAGCTCCGGCCACCTTGGAGGGGTGATCCTAAGCATTCATTTGACAGGCCCCATCATGGATGGGGGGTGTACCAAAAATCAGCTCCATTGGACCATCTTAAGGTGTCCATTTGTGAGGGAGAAAATGGACAGATACTATTTGTCCACAAATCTGCCCATTTTCACCCCACAAATGGACACCCTATGGTGATCCAATGGAGCTGATTTTTGGTGGACACCCTATCCATGAAAGGGCCCATCAAATGAATGCTTTGGATCCCCCCCAATGTGGCGCACCCTTGTTTCTGCACTCGAGCGCAGAAACCCTTCTCTCTCTCTCTCTCTCTATATATATATATATATATATATATATATATATATATATATATATATATATTATTGTAGTGTGTGAACATGTAGGAGGTAAATTAGTCTTTTTGGTCGATCTTCTAAAACCATGTTAGTGGGCATCATTGCGCGTCAAAACGTACTGAATTTGTAACGGTATTTTCTTTTCTTTTTTCTTTTTTTATTAGACCCATTTTTTGTCCAAAATATAAAGGATTAGGAATGTAGCTCAGAATTCATCCCCTTTACGTAAGATAGATGCTGCTTCAGTTTATGCTTTCACCATAACTAAGTTGCTTGCATTTCTTGTTGATTTCTGTTTCAGCATGAATATCAATGGGTGGGAAGGGATGGTGTTCGTTGGGGTCAATGCTGCTGCAAGGTAATGTTTCCAAACTACAAACTACAACCTCTGCATTAACTAATTGGTCATAGCATTTAGCATTGGTGGGAGAGACATGTGCAGGGACCTGGGTAGAACTCACCCTTAAAAGCTAGCCATAAAGGGAGGGTACCCAGGCCCTTATAAGCCCATCCACATCTCTTTACTTTTCCGATGTGGGATCTTTGCTTTTGCGTGGAACCCCTTCAACATGCCTATAGAGCCCATGTCTATAGTCGTGCTATGTTTCAGGGGCTGAACTCATGGTTCCCATGGTGCACAATAGGGATTTTTTATGGGCATGATGGCAGTGGTAGTGCACTATAGGGGTTTTTTGTTTATCTTATCTTTTAATTTATCCTCTGTTTTCCTGATTTGTTTTTGTTTCCTTTTCTTTTCATTTTTCAGCGTCCGTGTCTCTAACGAGCTTGGATCAGGGCACCCCAGAGGCACCAAGTATGCCTTCATCGTTGTACTCATACAATCACTCTGTATTGGGCTCTTTTTCATGGCCCTGATACTGATATTCAAAAACAAGTTTGCCATCATCTTCACAAGCAGCACAGAGATGCAACAAGCTGTCTCTCACCTTGCAAATCTTCTTGGTATTACCATGGTGCTCAATAGCATACAGCCAGTTATATCAGGTACTTGTTAAATTTACTTGGTTGATATAAGCTCACAAATATTGTTAGGGGGAATTTCTTAGCAAGGGAAAATCTTGGGATATATTATTATTATTTATTTGTTCAGGTTTATGTTGATAAAAGTGAGGTAAAATTATTTAAAAATATATAAAGAGGAATGCTAGACTCACAGGAGTCCTTGCAAAAAAAGGGTAGAAGGGCTCTCCCATTGGTTAATATCCATTTCTGACAATTATGATTGTAATTTTCTGTGCCAACATAAATGGACACTGACCAATGAGAGAGCCCTTCTACCGTTTTTTGGCATGGGCTCCTATGAGTTTAGCATTCCTCTTGTTGAGGTAGACTCACAGGAGCCCTTGCAAAAAAGGGGTAGAAGGGCTCTCCCATTGGTTAATATCCATTTCTGACGATTATTAACACCTTAAACATTATTCTGAAAGGGAGATGATATCCACAGTCACTTGTTTTAATAATGATACCCTCATTATTGTACACTTTTCTTCTTGTTAAGAGTGTGTTATAATCTACCACTAGATAATCAGATAAGTGTAAAATAATGAGATGTGTCATTATTAAAATAAGGCAGTGCAACTATAATCTGCCTTCCAGAAAATGGCACTAGCCTATAGTAGCTCTCATTCGATCCCGTTCATTACATCTATTGCATGCAAATGGATGCTTAGATAAAAACAAGCATGTTGGGGCCAATTAGATTAATGGTTTGAATTATGGTGACTTCACATTAGTGGGCCCCATCTCAAGGGGCCAATTAGGTTAATGGTTTGAATATAGAGGATCCATTACACAAACCTTTGTTTAGTATGCTTCGAGCAGTACTTGAAATTTTATTTATTTGATTCTTTGTTGCAGGTGTTGCTATTGGAGGTGGTTGGCAAAGTATAGTTGCTTATTTTAACTTGGGTTGTTGTTATATCTTTGGCCTTCCTCTTGGGTTCCTTATGGGATACACGCTTAATCTTGGAGTGGAGGTAACTTTCATTTTCTCATTGGTAATGCCACTTCTACGGTAATGATGCTCGGAATACACATACACCAAATAATCAATAAAAGCTCTCATCCCTATCATCTGTTTGAGGTAGCTCCTTGTTAGGTGGTGCACATAGCCACATAGACATATTGTTTTATGCATGTGTGTATTGTTAGAATATGTGGGATCTCACCGTTGGATTAGGTTGAGATCTCACCATTGGATTGTCTTCGTGGTAGATTAGGCAGGTAGATCAGAAGAGGTAACCTAGAATGATTAGGAAAAATCTATCTTTATCTCTTTCTATAATAACCCTACGTCTTTCTATATTTATCCCTCTGAGTATTTTATATAAACACACATTAGGGCTCTTTTAAACAGTGTTGTGGCTGTCAACTTCCCATTGTGGGAATGATTAGTTGTTTTTCCCATGGTTTCTGGAAACTCCCCTGTAAAGTGGGAAGCGTGCTTCCCCGAAGCAGGAAACATGATGCTTCCCTAAATTGGGGAAGCGTGTTTCCAATTCATGGGAAGCATGCTTCCCAAAATTGGGAAGTGAGTTTTCATTTCTTGGGAAGCATGTTTCCCAGTTTTGGTAAGCGAGTTTCCCAAATTTTTATTCTCTTTTTTGTTTGTTTGGGATATTTTTTTCTTCACTTTTCTACTTAAATTTTGCCATTCTTTTTTATTTTAAAATTTTCTATTAAATCAACAGTATTCATTATTGTGAAATTTGTTAATTGATTAATTATAAGAAGAAGAAGATGAAAAAGTGTGTATTTAAACTATCCTTTTTATTTTCCTCATATTCTTTATTTTTCTTTAATGATCCAATTCAGTAAAAACTTATCCATTTGTCCCACTTCATTTTTAGATTATAAGTAATGTTGATGTGTATATTTAATTTTATTCATTTGACAAGTGAAGTAATGTTAGTTAATTTCTCCATTTAAGCAAGTAATCATTTAATTATTTAAGTTAATTAAGAAAATTTTGTATTAACTTTAATATTTGATATTTTGATTAATTGTTGGGAATTGGATTCGTATTTAAATTAGTTGTTTTGGATGCTGTTAATATTTAATATTGGTTGAAATTTTGATTCATTTATGCTGGTTGGATTCGATTTTCTGGTCTTGTTTGAAAACTTGAATATACTTGCATTTAAATTTTATAAATATTAAAATATTAGGGGAGTGATAAATCGACTCCCATATATCTTAAATCGTCTTCCTATGTGTCTGTCTCTCTCCTCTTTCTCTCTTTAACCTAGAGGACAGAGAAAGACACATAGGGAGTCGATTTAAGATATTTGGGAGTCGATTTATCACTGCCCAAATATTATTGAAACTTCTTTCTAATTGTCACTAGTTCACATCCTTGGCGCTTCCGCAACCCTTGACGCTTCCTGCTTCCTCATCCCACACTGACAACTATGGTTTCGATCCTTTAGGATCACCAATCAGTACACATGTAGCTTGGGGGTACTTTCCCCTTGAGTAATTTGGAGAAGTTACCTTAAATTAGATAGAGAACTGACATTATAAAAATTGAAGTGGAGAAAAGTGCCATTATGAAATGTTTGTTGTTTGAATGCTTATTGATCCTAATTATTTGCAAATGATTTAGCACTTGAATGGTTAAGATTCATGCCAATTGATTTAGTTTCACGCCCCGAGCCAAGCCATAGGCCAGGCACGTGAGAACGCCACTTACCTGCAAGCAACCTCACAGACACGCAAGGCAATAATAACCAGAAAACCAAAATGGCAGAAATAATCAATTCACAGTCAAAATAATCATTGGTCCACAATTATCCAACCATAAGTCTCAAAAGTAACACCAACATCTAATATGGTTCTCACAACCCAGCCCCCAAAGAAAATAATTTTGGTACTACAAAGTTCCAATAATATTCACTAAGCTCCATTTGGTTGCCGAAATTTTTTTGGTTCTTGGGATTTTTGTGGAACAAAAAACTTCCTGGGAGATTGGTGGGAAAAAAAACTCCCTGGAAGTATCCCGGTAAAATAAAAATCCCATGTTTGGTTGACCGGACTATGGTGGGGAAAAAAATAATGCTTTTTTTGGTTGCTTGAACTGTTTGGAAGAAAAACAATTCTTCTGCAAGCTTATTTTTGGTTCCTGGGATTATTTTGGTTCCTGGGAGTATTTTTTTTTTCCTTCCTGGGTTTCGTGCGGGGTTATTGTGGTTCCTGGGATTATTTTGGGCCCAGCAACCAAATGTGGGTTTCCTGCGGAAATTCCACAAAAGTCCCAAGAATCAAAAAAATTCCGGCAACCAAACGGAGTAAAGAAATGAAATATAAAATTAGTAGGAAGAATCCTGCCGCACTCGTACTCCGAGCCTCCTGACTCCGTCTCAAGTCAACTCTCAGGATCTGAAAATGTTATCCGCAGTTAGCTTACGCCCATTACGTTTATATGAGGATCTGTGGTGGATCCATGCATGCCAAAAATAACAAAAGGCAACATATGCAGATGGTATAACCAACAGTAAATTCGGAAATCATCATGGTATAACAACAATACATATATACACATCATTGCAAAACAACAGTAATGTATATGCCCAAGTCATGGACTCACAGTCCTAAATATTCAATACGTTGGTTATACTGCACATGCCACTAGAGCAGGACGAAAACATCTCACGTGTTAGGTATACCGCACATGCCACTAGAGCACGACCAAAGCAAACTGTGAATATTGCCATCCAAATACTTGGGTATATCGCACATGCCACTAGAGCACGACCTAAGAAATCCACGTATTGGAAACATCTAGATACTGAGGTATACCGCACATGCCTCTAGGGCACGACCAAAGCAACCTGGAGTATCAGAAACATAATCACAACACAATCCCATGCATCACATAGCATGACATGAACCCACGCACATCATTATGCAATAGAACTATGCACAGCATGACATGGAAATTTCAATCCACGGCGATGATAAACACATCATATCAATAGGTCATGAAAACACATAAAAGGGCATGCCAGATCCTAGTTTAGGAACTTTGGGGTTCTAAACTATCAATATAGTTCAACATATTTCCAGTATCCAATCACCACTTGAAATACCAAAGGATCAGTATAGTTCAACAAATTTTCAACATCAAACCACCATTTGAAATACCAACAGGGTTATTTCGAAGGTACGAATCACTATAGATCCAACAGAAAACGTACCTCTAAGACAAAGTTCCAACCTCTTCGGAACTCGGACTCAATCACCTAGCATCAAATCATCACTCAAATAATCATGAACACACCCAATAGTGGCATACGTGACATCATAGAGATATGAAACACTCTTGATGCCTAATCTAGAAGGGAGCAGTAGACCGTCATAGGGTCCCCTTTAGTATTATGGAATTATCATCATTATAGGGCCTCTAAACATTTTTGGAACCATTTTTAACAAATTGAAGACATTTTTGGCATATCCGTAGAGTACAGGAGTGTCGATATCGGACGAGAAACGAGTAAGTTATGATTTTTCAAAGTTTCAGCTGCCAACGGGGAAAACCAGCGCACTGATGTCCGTGATATTTCTTGACGTCCGCGATTTTGCCTGATGTCCGTCTGATAACCAGCCCAATTTGGGTTTAGTTTGGCCGGACTTCGTCAATTTTGCCAGACGTCAGCCCCTCGGGGACTGGGTTTTCCCTCGAGACGCGATTTTCACCTATTTTGGCACTACAAAGGCTCTTACTCACCCATTTTACATCGGAATTGGGCGTGGCCAGACTCCTTGGAAAGGTTAGAGCGAAGAGCTTCCAAAGAGGCCGACAAACTTGCGGAATTCCATCGGAACTTTGCTGGAAAGAAGAAACGAAGGAAATCTTCCCTCTTGAAGACTCTTAACTCAACGAAACAAACATAATCAACATTAAAACGGAATTCTAAACTATTTCTTACATTGATCTGAGGTTTTCATCCTTCAAACTCGTCTCTTCACCTCCTTCCACACGACTTTGGCTCTCCCAGACGGCTTCCTCTCTTAGGTTTTGTGTTTTCTCTGCAAGATTTGCCCACCATTAGTATTTATACCAGTTTTTAGGAAGCCCTAATCACTAATTAATGAATGGACAAAAACACCCCCTTCTCTCAACCATAAGGGATGAATTTTTATAGGGGTATTTTGGAGTATTTCATTTAGTATTATAATGGCTTTAGAACAAATTTTTTGATATGTTTGAAAATTTGTACTAACATTTGAAAGTATTGGTACAAATACAATATGTCTCTAATTGAAGATTAAATTTATTGGTGATCCAACCCTTTTTGGTACAATTTATTCTAAAATATTTCTGCTGTTTATTTCATAATTATGTCATCTTGTTTTGTATCAGCTTCTCTTGCTATGAACTTTTTGCAGGGGACTGAAAAGGACAGATTAATAGTGAAAAAACACAATATGTTCTCTATGTTGGAGATTGAAAGCACACTGAAGATTCTAAAATTTAACAAAAAATTAACTGTGTGAAACAATAGTAGGACGTTGACTCAGACAGAAAAAGTAGGATCCACTGATCCAACCGAATAGGACCCAACTGAGTTAGGATTCAAATATTCTGGATCCGATCAAATTGAGTCTGTTGACAGCCCTAGTTGTGTCATTGGGATTGCTATCCACCCAAGCTATTCTAGTGCTATAGGAGTTTAATGATATAGATATTAGATTAACGGTTCGGATTGGTGAACAGATGATCAGAATACAGTGAAAATGAGTTACACTTTGATTATTTCCCTGGCATAAAGACTTCTCAATGATTCCTTTCCTCTTGTACTCAGAGTGATCAATTTCTTTATGTTTGTTCCTGAAGTATAAACAGTTCCATCTGTTCCGGAATAGCTTCCGTTAAAAGGCTTTTGCTTGCCTTTCACAACCTTTTTATACTAACTGGCTGTTATGCTATCCAGGGGATTTGGGCTGGAATGCTTTGTGGAACTGCACTCCAAACATTGATCCTTTTGGTAATCATATGGAAAACCAACTGGACTAAAGAGGTAAAATAATATCATATCTATTAATCACTTTTGAACGGAGAAAAGTTTTCCAAAACTGCAATGATCTCTTCGATCATTTTATACTTCTCTGATTAGCTATTGAATTTGTTGGGAATTGTACCAGCAAATGAGAAATGTATGAAATGAATAAAGAGTGCCAATATCAAAAGATGTGAGTGCGGGTATTAGCTCCTTAACTACATCATTTGGAAATTAAATGGAGCTACTTGCACTCTCAACTCCATCGAAACATGATTAATTGGACTGTCAACTCTGCAAAAATGTCTCAAAAAGAAAACTGAAGCAATATCTCTGGGTATTTGTAAAGAGAAAATCTTGACAGAAAGAGGGAGATTATATCGGCACTCCCTTGTTTTGATATTAACACTCCTCTATTGTAATCTTCATTAATTGGCTATTAATATCTTACTGGGAAATCTGCCAGCCAATAAGAAAATGCTCAAAATATTGTGTAAATATCATAATAAGTGATTTGATTATTAGCTCCCTAAAAATATTTTAGAGCAAGATTGTTAAAAATTTGATATTGCAGGCCGATCAGGCATCTGAACGGGTGCGGCTGTGGGGCGGATATTAGGCAATACCAATATTTGACAAGTCTAATATCCGGTAACACCAATATTTGGCAAGCCTATTTTGAGTATGTCAAACATGTACAGCCCATAATCATGGGATTTAATTGTATTCATTGTATATTCTTTTATGCTCTTTCCTACTTTGGAATCCTTTGTAATTCTATAAATGTATATACAAGTTATCAGTGAAAAGTACTGAAGGATCAATAATTCCTTTTTGTCATGGTATCAGAGCCACAAAGCTCTTGACATTTTCCTCTCCCTTCTTGGGTGTCACGGCTATACTCAATTCTGAGCAGCCACTCCTTTATATATTCCCTGCTATTACAAAATCTAAAACCCCTTTCACCTTGAATAGAGTTAGTGGTAGTTGTGTTGTTATGCCTGCATTAAGCATGCCCAATCATGTCATGACAAGAATAATTCTCTCATTTTCCATTCTTCCAATGTGAAATTTTCTTCCTGAAATAACCAAGTAGGGAAATTTCTTATCAGGAATAAAGCTAGGTGTTTGCAAAAGAGGGCTCATCTCACCGAAGGAATTGCATCAAGAAAGGGCCTTTCTTGTTACTTCTGCAGACCCTTTTTCTTGTCCCTGTAGAATCTGCCCCACCTTGCACAGTACTTGAAACCCCATCAAATAACCCTCAAAGCTGCCATCCTTCAATCACAAGAACTTCTCAAACCCTTGTTGCTGCAACCTTGATAGGTGCAGCCCATCTCCCTTTTCCTTTGGTCACGCATTGCCAATCCGCTACTGCCCATCCAAGAATTAGTGAAATCTCCAAGATATCTCATCGTCTCCTTCAGTGATCGCTTCATCATCGTTGACTGTCATTTCATTGTCCGCTTCTGCGATCGGTTCGTCATCCAGTTTCGACGGTCATTCCATCGTTAACCAATGCCTAACCAAGCAGGTACTTCACAACCAGAGACAACTCTCTCAGGTACATCTCTCAGCCTGGCCTCATTTAATAACTCGATACCATGGATACTTGATACAGGAGCCACTGACCATATGGTTAGCTCTGTTTCACTTCTCTCTTCTGTTAGCTCTATTGGAACCACCTCTGTTAAACTTCCTAATGGCAATTTGGCTTCAGTTTCACATATTGGAAGTGTCATTATCACCATCATTGGTTTTAAAAAATGTGCTCTGTGTTCCATCTTTTAATTTTAATCTAATTTTCGTCAGCAAGCTTACCCAATATTCGAATTGCTCGATAACTTTCTTCTTTGATTCTTGTATTATCCAGGACCAGTCTTTGAGGAAGATGATTGGAGAGGGTAAGGAGATGAACGGTCTTTATCATTTTCACATTCCCAAACAAATGGAGTCACATTCAGCAGTTGTTGTCTCTTCCTTTGATTTATGGCATAGGAGGATGGGACACCTTTCCAATAATCGTTTAAATTTTTTAGCTAAACATGTTTCAGATATCTCCATTTTGCATCCTACACATTGTGATGTTTGTCCACGTGCTAAACAAACTCGACTTCCTTTTCCTTTGAGTACTATCTCAACTATTGAACCTTTCCAATTAATTCATTGTGACATTTGGGGTGGCTACCAAACAACTTCTCTTAATGGTGCACACTACTTCTTGACAATAGTTGATGATTTTACTTGATGCACGTGGGTTTTTCTAATGCAAAATAAAGCTGAAACTCGCCATTTAATTCAATCCTTTTTTGCCTTGATTGAAATCCAATTTAGCTGCAAAATTAAGCAACTCCGTAGTGATAATGGGCCTGAATTTGATATGCGCTCTTTCTACCAAGATAAAGGTATCATTCATCAACGAAGTTTTGTTGCTACTCCACAACAAAACGGAGTTGTTGAACGAAAACATTGGCACCTTTTAGAAGTTGCTCGAGCCTTACGATTTCAAGCCAGTTTGCCACTTCGTTTTTTGGGGGAATGCATTCTTACAGCAACTTATCTCATTAACCGCACCCCTACACCCATCCTATCTGGCAAAACCCCATATGAGGTCCTCTTTAATGTTAAACCTTCATATTCCCACTTGCACATTTTCGGGTGCCTTTGTTATGCCAGTACCCTTGCTTCAAATCGGTCCAAATTTGATTCACGCGCACATAAATGTGTTTTCCTTGGCTATCCACATGGTCAAAAGGGGTATAAAGTTTTTGATCTTGACACTCAAACCCTTTTTATCTCCAGGGACGTTGTCTTCCATGAAGATATTTTTCCTTTTCAGTCTCAAAAGCAAGATCCTTGCTCACTGGTTTTACCTCTCCCATCACTAGACCATGTTGATCATTCTGACCATCTTTCTCCTCCACCGGGCATTTCCCGTGATCCTCATTTACCATCTCCTGAACCATTAGAAACTTCTGTAACCCATAATTCTGGACGACCAATGCGGGACCGACATCGTCCACGTTACTTGCAGGATTATCACTGTGAGCTTGCTGTTCATCCCTCTCCCAATCCGTCACTTCCCTCATCGGCAAGACCTGTAGTAAGTACTTCTCACCCACTTTCTCATTTTCTTTCTTATGATAGACTTTCACCATCTTACCGAGCTTTCTCTGTAGCCATATCCTCCATTATAGAACCAAAAACTTTCCGGCAAGCTGTCAAAGATCCAAAATGGTGTCAGGCCATGGCTATGGAAATCAAAGCCTTGGAAGCAAACAATACTTGGACACTTACTTCCCTACCACCCCACAAGAAACCCATTGGATGCAAATGGGTTTACAAGGTCAAATACAATTCCGATGGGTCCATTGAGCGCTATAAGGCTCGCTTAGTGGCAAAGGGATATAATCAAAAGGAAGGATTGGATTATGGAGAAACCTTTGCCAGGTTGGGACTCATATGGCATTCAACACAACATTGAACAAAATAGAGTTCAAAAGAAACAACCTGGACCAGCAACTAAATCCTATCAAAACTTGTTTAAATTATTTTCAAATATTTTTGAAAATATTTTTAACAGATAGCTCTCATTTTTCTTATATCCGTAGAGTAGAAAAACGTCGAAATCTGACAAGAAACGAATGAGATATGAATTTTTCAAGTAGGAAGCAGATTGTTGGAAATCCAGTCTCGGAGCTCTGAGAATTTTTCTCGGAACTCCGAGACATTTCTCAGAGCTCCGAGAAAACAACCAGGGACAAAAACAAATATAGCCGTTGTGGCCCAACGGCTAGTTGACTGTTTGACCCAGTTTTGACTGTTTTGCCTCCCAAAACGGTCATATTAAGTTGGGACTTCATATATACCCATTCAAAGGGTCTAAAAGAAATAATGAACATGGTCCAACTCTAACAAACCCTTGAAAATTATTTGGCCATCATTTTTGGGTTTTTCTCTCCCACTTCTCTTTGTGCCTTGATTTTGAGAAATCATTTGAGAGTGAATTAGGCTATACTTTGTACATCTATTTGAGAGATTTGTAGGCGGCTTCAACTTGCATTGTAGCCTACATAGAGGCAAAGCTTTTATCTTTTTCTTCGTTCAATCGGTGGCAAGGGCATCCGTATTAATTCCCTTGGGAGAAGGGCTTAGTTCTCGGTCGTGTAGGAGAGACGTTGTCGGCTTAGTTCTTGGCCGTGGAGGAGAGACATTTTAAAGGTGGCAAGGGCATCCTCATTTAATTCCCTTGGGTTGTAAAAGCGTCTGCGCCAGGCGTCGTGGAGGTCTCAATAGTGGAAATCCTCAAGTGCGACCTTGAGAAGAGTGGAGTAGGCCGTTTGCCGAAGCACTTTAAATCTTTGTGTCACTTGTATTTGTATTTCTCTTTCTCTCACACCCTCTCACTCTTTTATTCGTGCTTGCATTTTTACATAATTAGAATTGGGTGAGTAGTTAGCATTTTGGTTTTTGATTGAATAATCTTACCTTGCTAATTAGGCTATTAATCACTTAATTACGTTTGCTAATCAACAAGGGTTTTGAACTTATATTATTTTGTAATATTGTTTTAAGTTCAACTATTTCAAACTTAATTATACAAGGGATAAAATTAGGGTTAAATTGGTAAAAGCTTTTAAAAGGCAAAAGTTTTATAACCATCCTATTCACCCCCCTTCTAGGTTGCCAAACCGAGTCAATCCTCGGATTTCACAAAGGCACCCTTCAGGCCTATTTGGATACCTCCAAAGTTTCGTTCTTATTTGGACATACGATTAGTTTAATTTAATCTCATTTCCTAATGGTATTGATGATGAAGAGTCGTGATCGGATGGCTGAGGATCACCACATGATCATCAGTCATTCTCTCATTCCCATGCGAGGGGGAGTGTTGAAGAATAAATGATTAAGTAACGCTAACTCCAATGGTTTAAGCTTCTGGAAAAGTGCTGTAGTGGTGGGTTAGATGGGAGAGAGTCTGAAACCAAGACTAATTTTCAGCATTCTTGCGATCAGAGGGCAGCTTGTGATTCAAAGAAGGCTATTTGGGAGGACCCACGACATTCGTGGGATGGTTTCATAACGGATAAAGCGTTTGCACCATCTGTTACGGGCATAGAGGATGCAATAGATGAGAATTCAACGAAGGCAGTGGAGAATGAGTGGAAAAGTTCGTCAATGTCTCATAGGAGAAAGATGATTCTGCCCATGGAAGTTATGGCGGTAGATCCTAGGCCATCAACTGATGGGAAAGATATGATCAATACATGTACAACGAGTTCAGCGAAGAGAAATCTAAACACACTGAGGATTTGCACTGTGACGAATCTCACCGTGACATATCGGTTCTGAACACGAGAAGGAGATCACATGGGTGGAGTTGGATGTGGAACAAGAGTATTACCAGCCCTTTTAGGGATTTCATTCGTAAACACGAACACGTTTTGGAGCGGTCTTTGTCAGAGTCTTGGTGAGGAACTCATAGAGAAAAGGACATGGATAGTATGGACACGAATGGTAGAATGATTTTAGTGGCACTAGCATCAATTCTGCCAAGAAGCAACAGCTTCCAAATGGGAGTAAAAACATTAGTAATGGTGATTTTCAGAGGTTTAAGCCTGATGGCCAAAAGAAGAGGGATATTATGCTAGGTCGGAGCCAGAGTGTTCATTACTCCTCCCCTAGAAACTTAGACAATGGACTTCTGCGTTTTTATTTAACTCCTTTGAGGAGTAGCAGAAGGGCTGCAAGCAAGAACAGGATGAAAACATCACGGTCCTTTGCCAGAGGTATTTAGGATTTTACTGACATAATAGTTGGTGAAATATGAACTTTCATTTGGTGTGATGTAAAAATCTTTATACGAGGCAGAGCCGGCTTATATATAATGCTTCTATTTGTGTACTAAAGCTGGGGTCTTTGCTGCATGGGATTACACAATTTTGTTTAGTACAACTAAAAATCAGGGCAGACAATCCGAGTGTTGCTATTACTCGGAAGAGAGAGAAAGACACATTCAAGGTGCGCCCGATACACCTCATACAATGATGGTTTCTATGCTTTTTGTAGTGCTGTTTCCATATTTTCAGAGCTAGTTAGATTACCTGTAACAAACATTTTACCTCTTGGAAGCCTTTGGGTAGTTGCACTTAATGTTGATCAGCTAATAATGGGAATATTTTTGTTAAATTTGATCCTTCAAGTTATTTATTTCTCAATAATTATGCTTAGTATTAATAAATTAGATCTCATACAGGGCATAATCTTGTATACTTCATTCTTTATTGTTTGTTGAATCTCGATAGAAATTTGGGTGTTCTGGCTTGCACCAAAGCAGTCCCGTGAAAAGGATGGTGCTGTCTATGACTCTATGCATTGGAAATGCAAGACAGTTGGCCCATCCTTTACCACCTGAAAGCCTCTATACTGAAAAGAGATATATACCTACCTAGCGTAGTAACGGGCCTAGCCATGATTGTGAATGATTAACTATTTATGTTTGCATTTATAATTCTGTTCTAAATACTGTTTCATTGTATTAAATTAAACTGTATTGAATATTTGTAGATCTTTTAATGAACTAATACCTGACTATAAACCATTCTAATATGATTTGGTGCCTCTTTTGTCTCAATTTTGTTTTGTCTCTGACATGTACTCGTAGGAACATGTGTTTGTATGCCATCTCTACCCGGTCTTCATTTGGTAATGAGCAGATGTTCGTATTCGTATGTGTCATTTATTTATAATAAACATCTATTTCTGCTAGGGAGTTGGGTTTGAAATTTTAGCCTATGTAATCACCCAAACCATAGCCAATGAATGGATCACCTCAAGAAACTGAGAAGGCAGACTGGATACTGTTTTGAAGGTTGATTTGGAAAAGCCATCTGCCACTTCTTTGTAGAATTAGTGAAAAATTGTCGTTTCAGGGTTCTTACTTCCTTGTTAGTTCAGGGTGGGTGTAATTTTTTTTTTTTTATGCTTAGTCGCTTGATAAAAAAAAAGAGTAACGTGATGCCATTAATAAAAAGAAAAGATTAAGACGATGAGCTGAGATGAAGCTAATTCACCATTCTTTCTGAAGATTCATCTTTTGTAGACTCTAAATTTAGGCCGTAGACATCAAGTGTTTTATGCTGAGGGGTTCATATTCACAACAGTTTGTGTGTTGTGTTGATGTCATATGGTTATAAGACGTCAACAACCAAAATTATCTCGTCGGTTCTGACAATGGGATAAACTTTCACCGAGTCGTGATAATTAGTTGGTGATTACGGTATTCTTTATTTAATTGTCGGGGTTTTAAGGACATTTAATGAACAAAATTGTAAAAATCCAATTAAAGATTTCTACTTGGTTTGTGATTTTTTTTTTTTTTTTTGGCTTTTTTTTTGGTTTATGTTGTAGGAATGGTTCATATAGAGGAAGTGGCTCAATTTGATTGGTTGAGCTTTCAAGAGTTGGTCCACAAGTTTTGTGGTAACTGCTTATTCCATCATCATTCTTT
This sequence comes from Tasmannia lanceolata, assembly GCF_043159265.1. NCBI lineage: Eukaryota > Viridiplantae > Streptophyta > Magnoliopsida > Canellales > Winteraceae > Tasmannia > Tasmannia lanceolata. Next base: position 23,943,872 of record NW_027518684.1, on the reverse strand, counting down.
ATATAATTGACTGGTTGAGATTTCGAGGCTCCACTGTCATCACTAAGGAGACTGCCTATTCTTGCTAGCCCAGGGTTCCCTATGCTTGAGCCATCAAAATTTAGCTTTAGGTAGCCCATGTGGGGGAGGCTCCTAGCTTTGGGAAATGGGCATCCCTTGCTATCCACTGGTGCACAATTCCGAGGCTAATGATGATTGAAGTAATGACCAACAAAAGACATTAATAGGCCCGGAGGATGGTGATGCTGGATTATCCCCTGGAATCTATGCATTGGCCTTTCGATGCTCATTAGTGTAGGAGTTTTTTTTTCATCTGATACATTAGCCTAGTGGTAGATTTTTTTTGAAAGATGACCAATTGTATTTATATTCAAACCTTAAATACATAGAGAAGGGACAATGAGTCCCATATAACTACAGCATAAGATGGCTTAGGAAGTAACTCCAGGCCTTGCTAAAGAAAAGTTCCCAAAATTTTCCTCTTGTCCCATTACATTCACCAATACAAACATAAATACCATCTTCACTATCTACCTCGAGAGTCATTCGTAAAAACGTGAAAGAAACCACCAAAAAACTTCTGCAATCTTCACCGAAGATCTAGAAGATAAGCAGGACCACCCTTCTTCCCCAAAAAACTCCTGAACAAAAACCATAAGGAATTTCTCCCCTAAGAGGAGCACTTCTCCAGCTCCCCCAAAAGATGCTGGATTTGGTAGTCTGGCATGTCTGTGAGGCCGTGAGGGGGTCCTCCAGTTCCATTTCCTTAAAACCAAGTCTCTCTCTACTGGCAATCCTTTCTTCCACCAAACGAATTCCCACCGCCTTATTAGCCTCCCATCGAATCTTCCTCAAACTCCTCTCGTCAGCCAGAATTATATTGAAGAGAGGGTGTTTGTGTGAGGCGAATGAGTGTCCTTTACATTAACTGACCCAGATAGACAATGGAATTCCTGAGCATTATCTTGGGCCTCCTTCTTAAACAGTTTCCACTGCCTCCTGAGGAGGTCTTTCGTAATTTCCTTGTGGGTTGGGTCGTTTATAGAAGCCCTCTCTTCATCATAGATCATCATCTTCTTCCTGTCAAGGATCTTTTCCAAAACCAAGAGTTCCATGGACCACTTCCTTTTTCGGTCCAAGGAATATGAGGGAAGGGAAGATGAACCATGCTGCATGTCGCTTTGATGTTCCATTTTTGGCTACCTCAAGGTGAGAGCGAAGGTTCAACAGTAGACCTATTTCTAAATCTCTCATGAAGGATCCCAATGGTTTCCCCCAACCTTTTATAAAAAGGTCACAGCCTGATTATGTCCAACAACCAATGATCGATCCCCTATTCCACTATAGTGTGTGAAGAAAACCCTTCTAAATAAAGCATTTATGTAGCCGAGATGTTCATACCCACTAGCCCAAAACCTTTACGACTCCCATTGACTCTGTAATAGAAATATAATAAGTACTATACTCAAAGAGTAAAAGTTTTTCGAGGGCTCGTATCCTGATCCTGACAGATCTCTACTCTTCCACACCAAGTGACGAAGGTCAACATTTGTTGAGTACAACGCCATCTCCGTAATACCCAAAAACAATGATATAAAAGGATCCTTCTGCTGCACACTTAGAGCCCCTTTTATCCGCTATCCTTCTTCAACTGAAGAAGTGCCTACTAGTAGTCCCTCAATCCTCCGCTTAGAATACTATATTAGTTAGGTTGCCCGCTATCCAGTCCATCTAGCTTCAACTTAGACATAAGCTAGAGGGAGACCACTAATCAATCACCCGAAGGCAACACATGCCCTGGGTAGAGGAAGGAGAAGATTATGACTATCTGAGATCCAGCAGAATTTTTTATCCTTCAACCCTACTGGAAGAGATTTTGTGGATTTTTCCAGCTTCCTTTTAGGAATTTTTCCCTGAGGGAAACTCCCAGAATGGAACCCAAAAGGTTCTAAAGCAGGTCCTTGCTTCCGAGATAATTCAGAATTAAACTTTCGAATCTTGAATTTTGGTCCAAAGGGTCCCAATCTAGAACCCTAGATTTGAACGTTCCAGTACTTTCCTAGACTTCAGAACCCTACCTGCGGAGATCCTTTGCTGGGAGGGGGGGGGGATCCACCAGTCCAGGAATTCCTTTTGAAGTAGAAAGGTCATTCCCCTTGGTACTAGACCCAGCAGGTAACAGGCATATTTGACCAAAGCTCTTGTTCATAGATCCAAAGCGCATCTAGCAGACACAAGGGGAAGTGAAGTCAAAGGATTCTTGGGAAAGGCATCCTGTACATTGTCGCCTTTTACTTTTGATTGGTGGAATTTAAATTTTGAATTCAAAATGACGGGCCCCGAAGGATCACCGGATTTCCGACCCTGAAGCCTCGAAGAAGAAAACGGGAGGCACTCGACAGATGTCACCGGCATACTTTCCAAATCAGGGGAATCCAGATTAGTCAGGGTCAGTGAATGCAAAATAGAACGAGACCCGGCTATATCTTGAATTTCAATTCAAATGGTATAATAATGGTCTGAAATTTGGAGTTTAACAAAAGAACAAGGTAACTTCCATCGGGGGGCTAGAATTTTGGCCGACACAAAATTCATGCAATGTTTGTGACTCCCTTCCATCTTCATATCCAGAACCGGACCAAAGAGGCTCCCTTAAGTTTCCACCGTTGAAATAGCCCATGCATGTAGTGGAATACCATAGAAGTTAACCCAAGAGCTTCCGCACCTTGAACAAAGTCCCTACTCAAGGTAAAAGGAGAGAGCAATTGATTTCCCCATGCCTCAACTCCCTTGGTCAGGATCTTGGAGGCCAACTCCTCCGATTCGAACATAAAGAGGACTTCGTTCTTCGCCAGAATGTAGGGGCAAGGAAGGGAAGGGATATCTCAAAAACTTTTAGCCCAAAGCCAAAGGTCATCTAGGGTCCCGTTTTTATCTTTTTTCCTACCTATCAGACATGCCTTTAGGGTATCCATTCACACTTCCACCTCTTTACCCGAGATAGATAAAGTTGGAACCCCTCCTCAACATGTGAAGAGATCTCCCCAGAATCAGACCATCGGTCATCCTCATTACTATCATTTGCTGGTAAAACTGTTGGGTTAACGGGGATCACTATGTTTGGGGAGTTTCTGCCCTGTTGACACCATCGGCATTTATCCCGCCACTTAAAGTTGAGATAATCACAGGAGGGGTAGTGCCAATCCCCAGACCGCCATCTTACTTCCTTACCTCTCCTTTTAGGATCATCCCCCACCACGGATGTTTCTAAGCGGCAGTTGTCATATGAGGAACCGATTGGAGGAGATGATTTCGTTTTCTTTTGTTGACAGCGTCGGCATCCACTCCGCCATTTGAAATTGCAATAATCGCAAAATGAGCAGAACCAGTCCCCCAACCACCTTCTCGATTTATCCTTACCCTTTAGAGCAGTCATCCAAGGTAATAGGGATCACACAACTGGTTGCAGGAAAGTTAATCTCTAGCCTAGTGCTAGATTAGTCATTTTGATCATTCCACATGTCTTTTAGCTTTACAAATGGCAATTTTGTTATTTTGTTAGAGGTAGTGGCATTTTTTCTCATTTTAGAATAGGCCATTTCATTGTAAGGGCTCCATATAAAAGCCTGTTTTCCCACCAATTGCGAGGAAGCTCTCGTTTGATTTGAGTAAAAAATTTGAATTTGATTTTTGGCTATTAGATCTAGATCCAGAGATTGGTGTTTTGGAGGGAAACCTCTTGCAAAAAGGATTTTCCATGGAATTTTCATCCAAGGTAGAGACACTACTGATCTTGTGATTCAAGATCTTCTTCCTCATCCATTCCTTGATCTTCAAGGAGATCCATGTCCAAGAGAAGCTGAGCATCACATTGCCCAAATTATTTTCATTTGAAAAATCAAAGAAGCGCATCACAAGAGAAAGCATAGATTGAGGTGCTGGAAATTGGTGCAAAATTTGTGGATATTTTCTTCTGAATTCACCTCTTGTAAGTGACATTTATTTCTATTATTTCATTTCCAATTAGATCTGCTACAACGGAGTAGTAATTGATGAGATTGCTAATGAATTTTGAAGAAATAACTTGTAAATATGATTCTCATCCTCTCGGTTACAAGCCTGTGAATCAACGGGATCATGGAAAGAGGTCTGAAGCTGTGCTCAATTTTATCTCTGATCTGTTGTGTATACATGTGCTTCAACACCAGCCTCTTAAATTGATTGGATCTAGCTTAGGAAGGTTCCATCAAGTGGCTTGAGCAAATTAACAGAAGTCCTTGCTTAGAACTATATGGCAGATGACCTTTGTATGCTGAACCAATGGCTTGTTATAGTTGTTGTAGGTTCTTATCTGTCGCTGAAACCAGTTCATCAATATTTTGTGATTGATCTTACATTGGAATTGGGAAGGTCATGGAATTTGACATCTGGATTTATAAAATCAGATTCACCATCTCAGTTTACTTATAGAAGTGAGTTTGCTAAAATGTTTGACACTTGGAGCAACAAGCTTGACAGATAGTCTTTCTGAAATGAATTTGTGTCATTGGAGTGTTGATATATAGGAAATAAAATAGATGGCATCTATGGCATGGCATCCATGACATCTACAGAATCCATGGCATTAGATAATTGGAAATGATCTTAACCTCTAATTCAAGGCCCAATATCATGGTTTTCCCTCTTTACTTCTGTCACCTGTTAGTGCTGCCTTAGATGCAAAACAAGTTTAATTTCGATTGGGTCCCTTGACTCTTGTGGAAATTGGACTTTTGTTTAAAGTTGATTGAATGTAGTTCGGCTTGCCTGCATTTTAATTTGGTTATGAAAGCCTAAATTTCAAATACTACGAGGATCCAGTAGAATTGACATGAACTATTCGAATTGCACAAATTAGTCTCTTGTCTAATACGGTTTCACAACTTTGGATAGTTGCATTGGCATATGGTTTATACGAACTTCTATGGACTTGTACCCGTAAAGCCATCACACAAGAGGTTTCATCTTTCTACTTCTGTTCTGGTTTTGTTTTAAAAGCAGAGAACAGTATTGGAAAATTTCAGTAAGGAACTTGCCTTGTTCGAATCCAATTGAGGAAAATTCAAATTCATTGTTGTAGTGCTATGACCCTCCGTCCAATAGGTTTCTGTTTTCAAGTCCTTGGATGTTCAATGATTGTTTACTAGAAACAATTAATCTACAATCGGGTACACCCAAAGTATTTGTTTCCACCTTTCACCAATAATAGATAAGTTTCATGCCTGTTAGGGCCCATAGATGCAATCTTAACTTTATATGCTTTCTATTCATCTTCACTAAAATGATAATAGAGCTTTCCCCTACAAGCTAGAGCGACACTTCAGCACTTCCACCTGCATCAAAGTGGTATCATAGCATCCTTGTGCCAGTTTCCTTGCATCAAAGTGGTATCACCGTATCGGAGCATCCCTACCACTTACCCCGCATCAGATGGTAGGAATAATAGTTCTGTTACTGAGTCTATAAACAATCATGGAAAAGGTTTGCCGAACTCAAATTGAAACTGATGCTAAGGCTCAATAAAGAAAACGATAGTGTAGAACTGATAGGGGTTGAGTCAATAGAAATTACTAAGACAAACTAGCAAAAATTGGTCTAATGTATAGCAGACAACAAGTAGTTAGTGGGGTTAGAACCTGCACAGGAAGCTCAGCGAGATGTGTCCTAATGATTAACGGATTGATATGAAATATCAGAGGGGTTAAGAATAAACCCTCTGTCTGTGGATTGAAATATTTGATCAAGCTCCATAATATTATATTTGTTGTCATTTCTGAACTTATGAGCCTATGACAGATGTTGGGAAAATTAATAATATTGTAGGTAAAATAGGAATGGATCAATCTATGTTTTATGAGGTTGGTCCTAGAATTTGGATGATGTGGAAGAATAACTTGACTTTTTCTAGTATCAGTTTGATGAACAAGGCTTCTCAGTTTTAGCAAGTTAAAATTAAAATGATGGTGTGGTTTCATGGTTTCAGCTATTTGTAGTTTCGTTTATGCAAGTTGTTCTATTATTGGAAGAAAAGCCCTTTGGGATCATCTTGTGGACTATAATACCAATATAAGTGAAAAATGAGTGCTTGGAGGGGATTTCAATGCGATATTATATCAGAGGAAAAGGCAGGCGGTAGGGATCCCCCCTTAAGATCCATGCATGACTTTCAGGATGCTATTGATATGGCTGGATTAGTGGATGTTGACTACATGGGTAGTAGATTTCCAGATGTAATAATCAAGAGGAAGGTGGGAGGGTGACGTCAGACTAGACATGGTTCTCTCTAATAGCTTGTGGAGGGAGCAGAATATTTAAATTAAAGTTAACTATCTTTCTAGAACTCGTTCCGATTATGTTCCTCAATTCCTTTCATTAATTCTAACATGGTGATCATAAGGCCCTTTAGATTCCAGAAGATGTGGACCATTAATGAAATGTTTACTTCTATTGTTGTAAAGAATTGATGGTCAGCTAATGAAATGTTTACTTCAATTATTGAGAGGCGCACGTTCACCTCCTCGGAGATTTGCAGCCTTATTTGATGAAATCCAGGACAGAATGGGCTCAGCATCGGTGTCTTTCTCCCATGTTAGACGGTCAGCTAATGGGGAGGCGGATAAATTAGCAAGAGAGGGAGTATCTAGACACAGTATAGAATTATTTGATTTTTTCCTCCTAGCTTCTATTATTTGTATTGTTTTGGCTATTCTGTTCTTCTGTTTGATTCTCATTGTATTTTGGAGTTCTTCTCGGTCTCTTCTCTTCTAATGAAATATCGTTACCATTCAAAAAAAAAATTTTGTTATAAAGGATCGAGAATACTTTCTACTAACTTGTAACCCTTATATCAATGTCGCTGCATGGTGAATATTACCGAAATACCCTTCATCACAAACCTGTTTACCAAAACGCACCCCACTCGACCCGTGTGTGTGCATTACACACATTTTTTTGTCAAGGTCCTCTATAATACCATAATACAAGACAAATGCACAACAATTGTTAAAAAGAATTGACAAAAACTCATTTATGGCAGTAAGATATATCCTAGTAGTTAAATTAAAGAGATTGTAAGAACCTCTTAGGAAATGGAATGAGGAGGTTTCTGGGGATATTTTCCAAAATATCTGGGAGGCATTCTCTGGTTACTATGGCTGGAAATTGGTCTGAAGTGAATCCTTCTCATAATAGAGAAGCTGCTATAGCTAGACAAAATCTTCATCCTGCTTTATGGGGAAGGTTGACACTCATTAGCTAAGCAATTGGCATACTAGTTAGTCCCTAAGCCCATGGATTGCTGCTAAGTGAACAACTGGCAATACCTTTTGAATTTCAATAAAGTCTCTTAGCAAGACATATAATACCTTGTTGGCCCAAGCCATGACATTGATGGAGTCATTCTTAGTAGTTTAAAAGCCATATAATTCTTGGTGTATCTGAGATTCGTCATGCCTCAGCGTTAACCTCAGTGTTAGTCCACTGAAGGAGGCCTGCGAAGGGGAATAAATGTGCTTTCAGAGTTAAAGAAACGTCCATAAAAAACAGCTAAGATGGGCTGCCTTTACTAGCACAATTGAGTTTCATTTTGATGATTTGAACAGAAGGTAGACAAGACAAAAAGGACCCGTGAATTGTTGAGAAAGACCTTGCAGAGCAATGCCCAGCTGTTCACAATGCTAGTCGTAGAAGCGCTGCTAAAAAACTAGAGGGTGGCTGAATTTTCACTCACTAACACGGTTTAAATCTCCTATGAAATAGTATGAATTGCCCGGTTAAAACTGCAACTCATTAAACCACACGGAAGTGTGGTTGGCTTGCATGGTTGTGATAGATCAGACTTGACTTGTTTGTTATGGATGGTATGATTTTGTTGATACTATCGGTCTGCGACATGTTGGCTGCAATGTTACAATTTGGGTTCATACATTTTTTTCGTGGATTCAGCTTTATTTATCTATTTTTGTCTTATTTCTCTTTGTAACTTGGAGTATACAACTCATTCGATTACTCGAAGTAGTTCAAAACCTGATCGAATATCAACTCTGCAACAGCTATTTTCAAACCATTGTTCACAATAAATTTAGCTGGTGAGAGATTGAATCAGAGTAAACTGTACAATCATGCTAAACTGTATGACAGATTTCCAATGTCCTCTATTATCCTTTGCCCCACAATATGCAAAGAACACCATTGTCCAAGTTATGCAGGGAGCGTCGAGCGGCAACACAAAATGGAGATTAACACAAGTAGCACCTAAAATAATCTCATGGGGGTTTCAAAAACCTCATGCCACGGTTTGGAGAAAAACTCCAATATAACACGGCAAAGGAGCCAAGCTCCTTCACCCACGTGAAAGAGCCAATGCTCTCTTCACAAGTGATGTCCTAAAAATAAACTTTATTTAATCTATATCTTTCTTTCCTCATGCCATTACATTATATAAAGAGCCAAAACCTAAGAATAGCAACCCTAAATACTTGCCTACAATTATTCTCCATCTTTTATCTAAAGCAACAGAAATAAAAGCAAGAAATATGACTAAGAAAATCCTAAAATAGTAATCCCGTAATAGACACTTATCATAGCCTAAAATTGCTCATAACTTGCTCAAATCACATCCAAATCGCATGATCTTGAACTCGTTAGATAGGTAATTGAAAAACCTTTCTAAAGATACTAGAATCAAGCTAAAAGAACAAGATTTGCGATGCAAGCCTCTCCTAGGCTTCTTGGACTAAGGATCGGGAAAGTGACAAAGAAAGACACTCAATTGCACAATGACTTGGATACAAGAAAACAGATTCATGCGAGTTTGGTAAAATGAGCGTATCTCCTTCAATATAGGTCGGAATGACCTGATTCTAAAACCAAAATTTCAAGGACTCAATGACCTAGAACTTTGATAAAGAAAGTTTTCTCAGAAAAATACTGTAAGGCACTCGAAAACAAGATGGAAGTGGGTGGTTCAGCAAAGACTAAAATCTGGGTAAAGGTAACAACTTCAATGGCTACTCTTCTAGGCTGCCAAGGAAGGTGGATAACATCAATTCTTCAAGATTGATGGTTTTGCAACTCTTCAAGCTCCTACTCTTCAAGAAAGGAGTGAAACTCTTCTAGGTTTCAAGGTTGAACTCTTCAAGGTTCAAGGGAAGATGCACAAGGCAAAATTTTTATTCATTATTCACTAAAACTCCATTACATATGTTTGATACTCTTCAAATAGAGAAATACATGAGAAAATTCGTTCAAACTAGTCCACTAACTAGTTTAGGGACTCACATACATCATTAATAGCTTAGGAACTCTAAACACATTAACTAGTCAAAGCTAGCAAAGACAGTCTACCAAAATAGCCATAATTCTTCAACCACTGGGCTAAATTAAGACCATGAATATCCTTTGGAAAGATACTTTAAAGACCTACAACTTCTTAGTTAAGCATTTGCTCTGATTCATCCATCTAGAGGTCCAAAAACGGGCTCCAAAAACCGGCCAGACTCATTAATGCGGGAATCCAGCTCGATCAGCTCCATGGTGGTCTTTATGCTCAATGGATTCAAGTTGGACATGGGCCTTGTGTTGGGCTTGGATGTGGGCTGACCTTCTCACTTGCTTAGGATGGTTCATCTGGGCTTCAAACTTATCAGTCACATGAGTTGGGGTTGCATCATTCCCCCCTTGTTTGAAAGAATTTGTCTCTGAATTCGAGATATCATCTTCAGTGGAATCTCCCATATAAGGTGTCAGATGGCGGACGTTAAACACATCATGTATCTTCATATGGGAAGGAGGCTTGAGATGATACGCATTGGGATTGATGCGTTCAAGTACTTCAAGTGGACCAAGCTTTCTATCACTAAGCTTGTTGTAGGTTCCAACGGGGTGACGTTCCAGTGGCAAGTAAGCCCAAACAAAATCTCCGGGTTCAAATATGACTTCACGATGCCTCTTATCAACAACCTTCTTATAGGTCTCAGATTTACTTTCCAGCTTACGATGAACACCCTCATGTATAAGCTTCATTTGAGATACAAAATCTTCAACTTGGGCAATGGGCTTTTCAGCAAATAGAATAGGTGCAAGATCTAGTGCTAACTTGGGTTGTCGCCCATAGATAACCAAGAAAGGGCTGCAACCTGTAGAACGGTTCACCGAACTGTTGTAAGCAAATTCTCCAAGTGATAGGCTGTCTTCCCAAGAACGGGGATTGTCATCAATCAAGGTTCTCAACAAATTTCCCAATGATCGGTTTACAACTTCGGTTTGCCCATCAGTTTGAGGGTGGAACACAGTACTATACTGTAGTGTGGTCCCAATACTCTTCCATAATTGACGCCAAAAGTGACTAAGGAACTTCGTGTCTCGGTCTGAAGTGATGGTAATTGGTACTCCATGCATTCTGAAGATTTCTTTGAAAAATAAGCTAGCAATGCGCGAGGCATCCATAGTCTTTCGGCAAGGTATGAAATGTGCAATTTTGAAAAATCTATCAACGACCACAAATATGGAATCCATTCCTTGGTGTGTCCGTGGCAATCCAAGGACAAAGTCCATGGATATATCCTCCCATGGTGCATGTGGTATAGGCAAAGGCAAATAGAGACCGGCATTTGTAGCTTGTCTCTTACCAATTTGGCAATTTCGGCATCTCATAACATAACGATGTACATCCCGTTTCTGATGTGGCCAAAAGTAATTTGTTGAAACGAGTTGGAGAGTTTTGTCAAGACCAAAATGACCTTCATTATGTATCTCACCAATCACCTTTTGCCGAAGAGAGCAATTCGGTACACATAAGCGATTTCCTTTGAAGAGAAAACCATCACATAAGGTGAAATCAGCAAGCTTCTTATCTTGAGCATCTGAGCTGAGTTTGGAAAAATATTCATCGTCCATGTACAGTTGTTGGAAGGAGTCAAAGCCGAGCACGGTAGTGCGCATGGTATTGAGCAAGCTTTTCTTTCGACTAAGAGCATCGGCAACCTGGTTTTGTACACCCTCTTTGTGCTTGATGTTGAAGGTGAAATCTTGAAGATATTCTGCCCATTTTGCACGTCGAGAATTGAGCTTTTGCTGACCTGAAATGTACTTCAATGTTTCATGGTCAGTGTACAAAATAAATTCTCTATGAATTAGATATTGTCTCCACTGTTCAAGTGTGCGAAACAAGGCATAAAACTCTAAATCATAGGTACTATATTTGAGCTTGGCACCATTCAATTTCTCACCAAAGAATGCAATGGGACGTCCTCCTTGACTTAGAACTCTTCCTATGCCGGTTCCGGATGCATTACAATGAACCTAAAAAATGAGATTGAAGTTGGGAAGCGCAAGGACAGGGCCTGTACATAACTTTTCCTTAAGCTCTTCAAAGCTTCTTTGGGCTTCAATGGTCCACTCAAAAACACCTTTCTTCATACAAGAAGTGAGTGGGGCAGAAATAGAACTGAAGTGTGCAATGAATCGTCGGTAGAAGGAAGTTAGGCCATGAAAACTTCGAACTTCATGCACATTTGTTGGGGTTGGCCATTCTTGGATCACCTTGATCTTGGCATCATCAACTGAAATTCCTTCTCTTGAAATGTTAAATCTAAGGAATAGGATTTGTGGCACCATGAAGTAACACTTTTCAGGGGCTACAAATAAGCATGCTTGCCTTAGCAAGCGTAACACATCTTGAAGGTGCTGCAAGTGCTCATTAGTAGTTTTACTAAAAATCAAAATATCATCAAAATAAACAACCACAAAACGTCCAAGATACGGCTTTAGAACCTGTGTCATGAACCTCATGAAGGTGGAAGGTGCATTAGACAATCCAAATGGCACGACTAGCCACTCAAATAGTCCATCTTTGGTCTTGAACGCCATCTTCCATTCATCTCTGGGCTTGATTCGGATTTGATGATATCCACTCTTTAAGTCTAACTTTGAGAAGATGGTGGCACCAGAAAGTTGGTCCAAGAGATCATCAAGACGAGGGATCGGAAAGCGGTATTTGATGGTGATTTTGTTGATGGCTCTACTATCAACACACATTCTCCAAGTACCATTTTTCTTCGGCACCAAAAGGGATGGAACGGCACATGGGCTGAGGCTCTCCCTTATGAAACCTTTGTTCAATAGGTCCATGATTTACCGTTGTAGTTCTTCATGCTCCACCGGACTCATCCGATAGTGAGCTAGGTTGGGTAAAGATGCACCGGGCAGCAAGTCAATTTGGTGCTGAATGTCTCTCATGAGGGAAAGGCCAGAAGGAAGGTCTAATGGAAATACATCTTTAAATTCTTCCAAAAGAGGCTTGACTTGGTTCGTAATGATTGGTGCAACCACATCTCCAATATTGGACTTGTTAAGTAAGATGTATATAACACTAACCCCTTCCATAGCACTCTTTACATCTTTCATCACAAGAAAATTAGAGGATGGGGAGTTTTCAACCAAAGGAGTTTGAATTGGCTCTTTACTAGGTGCTAAAGTAATCTTCTTTCCTCCATAGTCAAAAGAGTAAGTGTTTCGATACCCGTCATGGATTGTTTTCTTATCAAATTGCCATGGACGACCAATGATGATATGACTACAATCCATAGGTATAACATCACATCATATCTTGTCAAAGTATATTGAAGCAATAGAAAGATTGACAAGACAACGTTTGGAAACGGTTACCTCCATACCTCGCTTTAACCAAGACATCTTGTAAGGGGTTGGATGTTCTTTCAACTCCAATTTCAACTTGTTTGCTGCCGCCTCAGAAATTACATTTTCACAACATTCGGAATCAATGATTAATCGACATACATTTCCAAAAACAGTGCTGCTAAGTGAAAAATGTTGTTGCGCAGCCAACGATTTCTAGCTTCTTGTCTTGGAGTTAGAAATTTTTTTCTCATCATAAGGAGCTCACCGGTATCGGCGTTAAGCACTTGCTCATCCTCTGAGTTACTTTCATCATCCTTTTGGTCAATATCAGCGTGTTCCTCACCCGGATCATCAGATTCATTTTCCACGAGTAATGCTTTATCCGCTTGTCGCTTCCGACAATTGCTAGCACGATGTCCTATCTCACCACATGAATAGCAACGTACAGCGGTTGTAGAGCTTTGACCGGTAGGAGGGGGTTGATTAAAAACCTTAGGCTGAGTAGGGGCTTTGTTGATCCTAGTGGGGTGTGCCCTTGTGTTGCCGGCTTTGGTGGTGACAACCGAACCTTGAACTGTTCGGTTTGTGAAAGATATGGATTGTGGCTTCCGAGAGCGCTAATGCTCCACCTTGAGAGCTCTTTGGTGTACATCTCCCAAATCCCAGATGTCAAAAACATCAAGGGTGTCTTGGATATGAAGTTGAAGGCCTCCCAAATACTTGTTCACAAGCATCTCCTCCGGATCTTGAATATTGTTGCGAATTACCAACTCATTGAATTCATTGGTGTATTGGTCTACCGTTCGCGTACCTTGCCTCAAATTTTGGTACCGTTGGTATAGATCCCTCTTATAACCTTTGGGAAGGAAGTACTTGCGGATCTTGTCCTCCATCTTTCTCCATCGAGTGATAGGATCTTTGCCGACGGAGTGGCGGGTTTGCTTCTCACGTCTCCACCAAGCTATGGCCTTGCCTCGGAATCGCATGGCAATGATGCCAACACGACGCTCTTCCAGGACATTTCTATGTTCAAAAACTTCATTCACAAGTGTTAACCAATCAATGATTTCATCAGGGGAATCAGTTCCGAGAAATTCTGGACTGTCTCTCTTGACTTCATTTTCCCAATCTGGTTCTCAAACACCTTGTGTGTGGAGTTGGGGGCGCCTTCCTTGTCACAAAGATTGAACACTTTCTGAAGAAGAAGAATCACCATTGGTTCTTCCGGATCTGGAATGGGGTGGAGGATTGTTTTCTTCAGCACGAAGACGTTCAACTTCTTGAGTCAAATCATTGATTTGTTGTTGCATATGCTTCAGCACGCGCCCGTTATGCAGCTCCCAGTGGAGCAGTTCAATCACATGATGCAACAAGTGGCCGATCTGACTAACCAAGTCGAGATCCTCACCAACCCTCATCTTGTTTGTCCACTGTCCCCAGGGCTACACATGCAAAAAGAGGGAGTGTCTCACAGGCGCGAAGAGCCACGCGACTGTCTCGGGTCTCACTCGCGCTCGTCCAGTCGATACTCCTGCCACGATCATGACCGGTCTCCTTCAATGAGTTAAAACAGACGTCGAGAACGATCTCCATCACCAAGCCACGATTGCCATCGGGATCGATCGAGATCGGTAAACCAACAGCAAGGCCTAAAGAATATCGTATGCCAAGGAAAGCACCAAGAACAGAAGAAAAGATCCGAGAGTCGATCAGACTCAGCTTCTAATCCTCTACAAGAACATAAAAGGCACAGGGAAAGAAAAGAAGACAAAAAGGGCGAGCGCATGAAGTGCAAACTTGAAGAAATTGATCATCAGATTGAAGAACTAGCCAAAGGCCGTAAGAATCCTAATCTCGAAGTCTTCAACAGCAAGGCTCCATTTACAGAAGCCGATATACTATGTCAGCAAAGTGTTGCACGAAGCTGTGACAAGGTATAATCGAATGGAGAAGTTGGCATATGCTCTAGTAATGGTAGCAAGGATGCTAAGACCATACTTCCAAGCACACAAAATCAAAGTACTAACTTACCAACCGCTAAGGCAGATTCTACACAAACCCGACACATACGGACGACTCGTCAGGAGATCGGTAGAATTTAGTGAGTTTGGCATTAGATACTTACCCCGGTTGGCAATAAAAGCTCAGATCCTTGCTAACTTCGTGGTAGAGTGTACTCAGCCCAAGCAATCGGAGGAGAAGCAGGAAAATTCACAGTAGCCCCCAGGTGGGGATAATACAGCTACGCCTGGGAAACAAGAGCGTGTGAACGATGCAGAGAGCTCACAACAACCTCAGAGTGGGGATAATACAACTACTCTCGAGGGGCAAGAGCATGAGAAACAGGCACCGAACCTCGAAGAACCCAGTGATCTAGGCGAAGCAGATCAGCCACTATCGACTTCAAGAAAATAAATCTGAATATTCCAATCCGGATGAGTGAAAACCGATCACTTGCTAAAACTCCCGAAAGCCGGAGGACAAACTTGGGTTGGGACAAAAAGGCATGATGATGGGTTAAGCTTCCAAAATGATAAAATCTGGAAAGAGCATTCCAGGTAGCCAAAAAACCAATCACTTGCCAACCTCCCGAAAACCAGAGGACAACCTCACGTTGGGAGAGATAAAGGAATGATGATAGGTTAGGTAAATAGAAAATCCGAGTTTCTAAACTCTCGTCGAACCAAAACACCTAACTTGGTCGTCCATCCGAATTCTAGGAACTACCTAGGAGGGATGCCAAAGACCGAGTTAGGTAGAATAGAAAAAGTTATGAACCCTGAAAAAAGGTAGGGAAAATCGAACAGCTACTGGCTCTCAAAAAGTCAGCACAGGAGTCTTAATCCAATCAACCTTAGCTTATCAAAGCACAGTTGGTCCAATTAGGACCACCCCTTGCAATCAGAGAAAATTGCTTCACTAACCATAAAAGCAAGAAAAACTACATGTACGACAACAGAGCAATGAAATTTCCAAGCATGAGAAAGTTCTGTATTTACCAAGTACGAAGTAGTAAAACATCCACCACACAAAGAGTAGCAAGACTGCTTAAAAGGAAAAGCAGTCAAAATCCCATCCAAAGAGTATCTATACAACCCATAAATGGCCTACAAGGCCTAAGAACAAAATGAAATGTAGCACCACCAGAAAAGAAAATAAACAAACAAAGCCTAAGGAGCCGGAGCCTCCTGATCATCAACAACCAGAGTGGGGCTCTGATCATGACCTTGACCGACCTCCTCCACAGCAGGAGCATCCGCCTGATCAATAGAAGAGCTGGCGTATAGGCTCTCCCATGTAATACCACTCAGATCCAGACCGGTGTCAGGAAAGTTCTTTAAAATGAGACTTTTGCATGCATCAAAGGCCTCAGAGTAAGCAGTGGAAATGAGGTCATCACATTCGACCTGCTTTTCATCGACAGCCCTCTTCTTATCAGCCAGATGCTCTAAAGCTTGATCATCCAGAGCCCTCCGGATCTTCTCATCCTGGGCATTCTTCAGGCGTTTGTTCTCCTCGGTCAGATCTTTTCTCGCTTCTCTTGATGACTTCAACTTGTCCAGCAGCAGATCATTGTCTTTATTGGCCTTGCCTAGCTCTTCCTGGAGATCTGATATGGTTTCGGCAAACATATTCGATTTCCTCTCCATATCAGTCCAGTAGCAGCTCAACTGCAAATATAACCAGCAAATAAGAAGACAACCATAGCTACGAAGACCGTACACAACAAATTGGAGAGGGAATGAGAATACTTACCTGATAAATAGATGCAAAGCCGGACCCAAAGACCGTCTCGGGAACTTCTTTCTCAATGTGCATAGCATCCTTCTCCAGCACAACTTCCTAAGGGGTTCTCGAGCAACATTTGGATTGGCATGCGCAGTATCCGCTCAAAGGATGGACCAGTCGGGATGAAACACCTTGTCCTTATTAATCGGCAGAACGGTAGAAGCCGGGTGCTTTGCCCCGGTCCTAATTCCAGCACCTGATCCTTGAACTTCTTCGAGATGAGTCTCTTTATAAAGCTGCACCAGAGAAGAAAGAGACTTACCAGCTGTGGTAGACCTGTACCCTTTTTTCCTTCGCCTGAGTCGGACGTTCAGAGGGTCCTTCTGGCTCCTTCCTTTTCTGAGCATGGCCTGCTCTGCCCGCCATCACTCATTTCACCATTTCAACCTTCTTCGTAGCTTCCATCACTGTGAATAAGGCAAAGAACAAAGAAATAACAAAGCAATCAGAGAATGAGATATGACCAATTAAGGCAAAAGAATAACAGAGGCATGAATTCTAATCACAAGCAGGCCTAAGACACGTACTGGCTGGGGTCGCAGAACTAACTCCAAGTGCTAACAAAGCCTCCTCACTATCACAGTCCTTATTGTAGAATATTGGCACATCCTTCTGAAGATGTGCCTCAAGAGCCTCAAAGGTTGCCAGGTCACCACCCAACAACTGTAGACACCCCATTTGGACCGTGCCCTAAACCTTCCGTGTTTGTGTAAAAACTTATCAAATTAGTGAGGTAGGACCCCAAACTTCACCCTAATCTAGGTTAGGGTCTCACCAAGGTCCCTGCAAAATTTCATCGAAATCCGAGCTTGTTTGCCTAGCAAATGAGCTGAGACGGTGTCATGGTGCGAATACGCAGAAGGGGGGGGGGGGCGAATTATCCTGGAGAGGGCCGATCCTAGGCCAGATAAGACACGATTCGTTCGTGCCCTTATCAGTTTTTGCGCAACCGTGCGCCCATCCATCTCGGTAGTGCCAATATTACCACCCTATTTTTCTTATAAAATTTTTTAAAAAAAAGGAAAATGAGGAAAAACAGATCAAAAATTAGAAAAAGGGGGTTTGAGAGAGAGGAGGAGATCTTGTTCCCCAAATCCATATTATCCGGCCAAACTCCATTTTCTTCGGCCGTTACTCCGGCCGGTCTTCACTTCACCATCGGCTAGCCACCACACTCTTTCATCTCCGGCATCATCTTCTTCGACGTCACTCTTTCATCTCCGGTCAGTAAATCCGAGCTCCGGCCATCTCATCAAAGATCCGATCGTTATTCTTGCCATTGCCGTTCACCTTCATCTTTTATAACCTCGACATCATCTGTTTGCAGCCATCTCTACTATTTTTGAAATTCCTCTTGCTATTTTTCTTTATTTGAAACCCATTTCTACCTTCTTCTCCGGTCAAAGCTCATCTTCTCCGATAGAATTTCACTCTCCGGCCGGTCATCATCAAACCCTTGCTTTTGCCTCATTTTCTGGAACATCGAAGAGAAGAGAGGTTTGCTGATTTTGATTAGAAGAATTAGGGTTTCTAAATTGAAGAAGAATAGAGATTTTAGATCTGAGAGAGGAGTCTCGGATATGAAATTTGAAGGAAATGAGAGAATGAGAGAGAGAGAGAGAGAGAGAGAGAGAGAGAGAGAGAGATTTGAAAACCTAACCCTATTTGTCTTCATCTTCTCTGATTGAACCTTCCGGCAAGCTTGCCGGAGCTCCGGCTGGTCAATTTCCACCTTTGATCACTATTCACCTCTACTTCTTCGATCACTCATCTCCCATAACTCCATCTCCACTCTCATACCTTTTGAAACCCTAACTCTAGGAACCCTCAGATCTAATCCCAATCCCTAACACAAACCTAAAAATCTCAGATTTACTCATTTCTGAAATCCTAACCTGTTCATCTCTTTCAATTACATCATCAGAATCTGATAACTTTTGTGATTTCTTAAGATTCCTTTAAGATTTTTTTTCAAATCTCATGTAAATGTCTCATTTTTACCTCTTCATCCTCAACCTCAAACCCTAGGTCAAGCAATTTCCCTTTCAATTCAAGATCTATCTGTTAGAAACCCTATCTTTTATTTCCAAACCCTAGATCCAAGTGTATTATTCAAGACTCCAATGATTACTATCGTCAGGAGCTTCAGATCTGTCTTGAATTGGTCTGATTGTTATGGATCTCATCTTTAGCCTGCAATTTGAAAGAAGAAGAAGGAATTGAATTGTTTTGCTCTTCATCGCCATTTTGCCAAAGTTCGGCTTCAATTCCGGTGACCTCTGTGAGTTCTAGTGGATCCAAACTCTAACATCAGTTTTCAACATAAGGTAATTCTTACAATCTGCTATTTGCATTTTATTTCGCATGATTTCAATTCCATAATATTTGCTCTTGTTTTGGAAACCCAGTGATAGAGATATGCTTTATATGTGCACATGAACAGCTTGGTGAATGCTTGTCTGTGTTCAATTTGGTCACTTTTACATATATAAGTGTCATTAATATATGTGTGTGAAAAAGGAAAATGGGGGTTTTGAAAAAGAAAAAATAAATTTTCTGAATTTTGGAACAGCAGTGAGGGGCTGTATGTGTATTTGAATGTGCTGAAATCTGTAATTTTTGTGTGAGAAATAGGGGTAAATTCTAGATTTGTATCAACAAGAGAAGTACTCAAATCTGCATTTTTTGTGTGAATTGTGTGAGCAAAGAAGTGTGTATATAACTATAGGGCTTGTATCTAAAAATTTCTTTGAGAGAAGAGTTCTTGCAAAGACTTGATAATATATAAAGCAGGGATTGCTGTCATAGTGTGGGCATAAAATAGAATCTGTGATGGAGATTGATTGTGCTTGTGTGGAGAAGCATTATGAAGGAGAACAAGTTAGGAGAGCTAGTACTGTTGTGCGTGAATGGAGTATTTTGGAGTGAATTGTTGTGCATGAATGGATACAGTTGTTAGAGTGAATTATTGGTGTTCACATTGCTATTTCAGATAATTGCAGGCTCTCGTTTTCCTTAAGCATGCGTACTTCAAATACATTTCCTTGAAGTCTCTGTGTATAGATATGACTCAATCCTTATGTAAGGTTAGCGTTTGTGAAGTGTTCTTGGATCAAATTCAGTGATTACTGAGTCATTTGTTCGAATGTTGATTCAAATTTAATGGATTCAAAAGTGATATTTTGCAGAGGAGGTTTCCCTAGTCATATTTTTCAAAATGAGCCTCTTACTTTTAATGTTAGACGGCGATGAAGGCGTTAGCCTAAGCCCACCATTAGGGGACTTGCTCAGTCCAAGTAGCACTCCCCTCTTTTATTTAAGAGACTTGCCCAGTCTTTTAGAAGTGTACCATAAACATTAGGAGCCTTATCATTACAAGGGCGATGAAAGAGTCATCTAGAGCCCCCTTTTAGGAGACAAGCTATGTCTTAGAAAAGAAAGTCGTATCCGTTGGAGACGGGCTTTGTCCCATTGGCCCTAGTTATCCTTTTGTTTTAGGAGACATGTCATGTCGCATTATAGCCATTCTCGGAGTCACTAACATAGGAGTCTGTCCTTAGTTAGAGAGTCAGCCCTTCTTTCAGGAGTCAGTCCTATCATCATAGGGGTTAGGATTCTGTCCATCCTCTCATCAAGTCATGTGATTTTTATCCACTCTTGCAAGGTATAGAATGCTGTCCAAACCTTGCAGAGATGTGATTCCATCCGGCCCCCTCCGCAAAGCATAGGATGTTGTCCAACCTTTGCGGGATATCAGGAGTTTGTCCTACCCTTATGATGATAGGATTTTGTCCTCTTGAGTAAAAAACAACAAAAATATTTGAAACCAAAAATCTCAAAAATCTTGAGTCATTGTGAGAGTAGTTAGGAAATTCTGATTCCGAACTACGTTGGCTTGATCCCTTTCCACAGGGTACGTAGTGCAGCTTGGGATTCATATCCCAAGTCCAGCCAAACATTTAAAAATAAACATTTCAAACATTCCGAAAATACAAAAATTCTTCAAAACATTTTCAAAAAGATCTTCCCCTAGAATTAGGAGTCTGTCCTAGATGTTTAGGGTGTTTTAGAGTTAGGAGTTTGTCCTGATTGTGGTGGTATGGTGTGTCTTGTCGTGTGAGTGTCCCTAGAGTTAGGAAGCATCGAGTCCTGGTCGGTTAGACATTTAGTCGAACCGTTGGCTAGACTAGGAAGCATATAGTCAGCCCATGATTTTCTTTAGGATGCACAGCCTAGTTACACATAGGATGTAGGGCCCACCTGCATTAGCTTAAGGCTAATCAACTTGGAATAGTTAGGGCATATAGAGAGTCCTAAAAATTACAATTCACATGAACTTAAGCAATTATACAAAAAGCTTTAAAAATCAGTCGAGTCTAGTGGATCGAGTCTAGGATAGCGGTTCTAGATGGTTAGGCATCGTAGTTTAGAATAGGTCATCGAGCTACGTTGATTCTGATTCTTCCCGAGGCCGGGATACGTAGAGCAGCCAGGGTGGATGACCATTCTGGTCCGAGTCAAGTATTGCATTAGAGTTTTAGGATTCATCTTGTCGAGTCGTGTAAAGAGTTGAATTATGTTGTGTGTTTTGTTGTGTTTTCTTACTTTCATGTACATATCCTATACTTTTAGCTGTAGCATGCATGTGTTTGCACACCAGAACTTAGACACCAATCAGGTATGACATTCATAACCTAGTTATTCTTAGGTGACACTCATTTCATTTCTTTTATGTGTGCTTATTAATCATCTCCCAGACATGCATGATTAGATAGACTTCTTCTCGGAGATATGTGTTTCCATTTCATATGACATTCGCCCAAAACTCTTCAAAATCAATAAATAAATGGCATAAGAGACCAGGTGTTTGCACTTGGGCGGATGAGGTGCTCTTCGGACCTTCCAAATTCGTAACCAGGCACGAACCTTCTTTTATATCTCTGGTTATCCATTGCAAAAGAGCATAATATGGGATCCAGGGCCCACTTCCTTGGATGACGACTCTTCTTTGTTTAAGGTACGCCTCGAATCCGGGCTAGTCCCCGAATCGATAGGTATCTCCCTTTGTATCGCCACTCATGCTGTGAGGGGCACTTCTTTCGAGAGTTCCTTGGCCGAGCTCTCCATTCACGTGGATGATTCCAGAGAGACCTTCTCGTGGGGGCTCGTCCCCCGCCTCTCTCGGATCGGGGTCCACAACAACTCAGGCTTCTCACTCATTAACTTCGTATCTATTGGTATCCATACCAAGGGAACCTCCCACCTCTCACCTGGGTTAGGATCGTCAAGGCTCACATAGAAGAACCTATTCTTCCAACCATGGGTCGAAGACGGCAAATCGACTATGAACTTCATATCCAGACGCTGGCTAAAGTAAACCCAGCTATCAGAGCGATTCCTAGTGAGATGACAACACCTGCAGAACACATCCAATGTAGGATCTCTTTCCATCTTCTTCTTCATTATGTACATGAAACCAACTATGGTCCTCCATGAGTCTGGGACCACTCGAGATGGAGCTAGCCCATAGAAGCGCAACACCTCCGCCATGAAAGGATGAATGGGAAACCTAAACCTCACCCTAAGGGAATCCTCGTATATGCACACATTTGCATTGTCGTTGGGAGCGTGATCGCCTGCTTTCGTTGGTCACAA
The DNA here is from genome assembly GCF_043159265.1 of Tasmannia lanceolata. Lineage (NCBI taxonomy): Eukaryota > Viridiplantae > Streptophyta > Magnoliopsida > Canellales > Winteraceae > Tasmannia > Tasmannia lanceolata. The sequence goes on along the minus strand of NW_027518684.1, from coordinate 23,921,750 downwards.
GCCGAACCATCCAAGGATACAAAACCTGTCTCTAATAAAGTCTAACTTGGGCTCCGCCAGCATACTGGATTCTTTAAGAGCCGCCTTGTGATGTTTTACTTCCGCATCCATTTGTGCCTCCGCAATAACATCTACAGTCCTATCCAGCACAGACGAACTGGAAGTCCCCTACACACGACTTCTCAATTCTATATCGGAATCATGATCCACTCCCTCATCAGAAGGAGACGTTAACGGATCAGGAACCGCACCTAAGTTTAAGATGGGATCATCATCAACAATGGCTACCTCCTCATCGCTATCAACTGCGTAAGTACTGGGAATCCTCCTTCAAGGACTCTGATCAGCCATGGCATGGCCGCTAAGACGCCTAGAGGTAGATCTATTCCTCTCGGAAGAGCTACTTCCGGAATCACTACTGGAAGAAGAAGACTCTCCCGAAGACGAACCAGATCTGGACTCGACTCGAGTACTAGAACTACTACTACTACCAGACATGAGCAGAAAAATCAGAAATGAAATGAACGAACAACGAAGGAGAGATTACCGATCATAAAGTTGAAACCCCCAAACTCAAGGGGAACAAACACAGCCGATATGACCAGAGAGAAAAGGGAGCAGAAGAGGGGGCAAGAGGAAGCCAGAAATGAAAATGGAAGAAAAAGCCATCTCCTTTTATAGATGACCCAAAAGCTAGCGACCCTTCGCATTCCCTAATGCCACCTTGACACGTGTCTCACAAAGATAGAGGTCATTAATGGCCGGCTCGGTCCAGGAGGAATCACGTCGTTTCGCCTCCCCCGTGCAGAAAAGCAAAGTAGTTTATCTGGATCCCTTCAAAGAATCTCATCGTCGTTGGCCGATCCCAATAGGGGCAAAGCCACAAAACGACAACAATCTGATCGTCGTTGGTCGGTCCCAATATGGGGCAAAGCTACAAAACGACAACAATCTGATCGTCGTTGGCCGATCCCAATATGGGGCAAAGTGATCGTCGTTGGCTGATCCCAATATGGGGCAAAGCCACAAAATGATAAAATTCTGTTCATTCGTGGCCGATCCGGATATCGCGCAGACAAAATTCGGATCATCTGTGGCCGATCCGGACATTGCGCAGACAAAATGGGATCGTCCAAGGCCGATCACGATATGGCGCAAAGCCACAAAAAGGCAAGTTGTAATCTTCCAAGGTCGATCATGATATGGCGCAAAGCCGCAAAAAGACAAAATTCGGATCATCCGTGGCTGATCCGAACATCACACAGACAAATTCGGATCATTCGTGGCCGATCCTGACATCACGCAGACAAATCCGGATCGTCTGAGGCCGATCCGGATACGGCACAAAGCCAGAAAAGACAAAATCTGGACTGTCTAGTGCCGGTCCAATTTGGCCCCACACCCAAAACGTCGAAATCTTAAGGGAGATGTAAATCAGACCCTAATATAACATGATGCCTTTATAGAAGGAGAGAGAGGGTCATATGCAGCCTATCCTAGCATGGCATGCATGCAATAAAAAGCAAGATGGGGTCACATATAGCCGATCTTAGCATTGGCAGGCATGTTATAAAAAACAAGATGGGGTCTGATGACGCCCAAAATCTGACTGCACGAACTAACTTCGCAGAACTTATAATCCTGCGATCACAGAAAAATCGTCAGCAGGCCCAGAGTTGTGTCTCCGGACGGCCACTTCGACACTCAAGTCAGAAACGGGCAATTACATATAATAGACGGGGAATGGGAGAGAGCTTAGTCAGGTTACCGGACCCGAGAAGAAGAGAGGGTGAGAGAGAGAGTGTCCTTGCTTGAGTGCGTAGTCCCCTTTTTATAAGGGTGGAGATCCACGATTTTGGAGATATCAATCATGCCTTTGATTTCGCCTACGTGGGGCGTGATGGTGGGAGAACAAGATCGTGGAGATATCAATCATATCCTTGATTCAATCCACGTGGAGCTTCATAGCTGGCGAATAAACACGTGGAGATACGATTTTCGATGATTATGGGCGAATATCATGGATGGTGATTTAGGCGGGATGTTTCAAATTCGAAAGTCGCGCCTTACGCGTACTGGCCGTCCAGATTTTTCGTTTGGAGGAGAGATCTTTGCGATCGCGTTTGGTTCTCTGGGTAGCTCGGTACCGTTCAAGGGAGAAGTATCAAGGAGGTCCAATCGAAGTTCATTACCGAGCGTGGTTGTGGGGATTGTGTCGACCAAGTTGAGTAATGGAGTAGGGGTTTGAGGTTCGGTGCCGGATATACCGATTTTACCCCTAACATACTGCCCCCTACTTTCTTGTCCCTTTGTAAGGGTTAAGCAAGTAGTTAAATTTTTCAAAGGGTGGGCCGGTGCCGACCTTCTGGAGGTGATGGAGTCGAAGCGTCTTTCTAGGGAATCGGCAGGCGGATTTAATGTTGCGTCATTTAATGGGCGCATTGTCTATCCTTAAGGTTTCTTGGGAAACGGCGAAAACACTTAATTCCCACCTATTTTCCATATGTTTTTTCAGAAAACGGGTCGGGCCATTATTTCCCGCTTTATGGGAGTTTTCGAAAATCGGCAGGACATTGAATCCCGCTCAAATTTTTCGCCCGACGTCACTTATAAAAGGGCGGTGGGGGAGAGAGATATCCGTCATCTTTTTTCTTTTATTTATCCCCTTTTGTCATTTTTATGTTAAAAATGCTTCAAGAGGCCGCCGGCGATGATCAACCAGGGGCGATAGTCCCGGTAGTGGAAGTGGAGTCGCTTTCGGATGGAGATGGAGGAAACCCTCCCGTTGTTGGGGAACCGGTGGCCCGCAAAACTAGGAGGTCACAGAGGTTGAAGGGGTCGCCACCGGTGGAGACTAATAAGCCGGAAACGGTAACTCCGGTGGCGGTGGCTTCCTCATCGGCTGGAGCTGAGGGGGTGAGTCGCGTCCCCAAAGCCAGAAGAAGCGGAAGGCGGAGATCCCAGAACACTCGGGTTCCCCCGCTCCTAGGGATTTCCTCGCTCCTGGCGACGTACCCCACTTCATCGCCAATTATAGGCGGTCGCTGAAGCATACCATGGGGAGGGGACAGGGGGTGGCAGATCAACTTCTCCAGCAAGGCTTGGAGATTCTTCGGCTGAGGGCCGAAGTCGAAAAGTTGGAGATGGAGAACGAGGCCCTGAGGGTGATGTTGCAAGGAGTGACCGAAGGTAGCACGAGGGCTGGCTCCGTGTCGCCCGGTCTCGAGCCTCATCTGGAGGCGAATTCACCGGGGAAGGACTCTGAAGAAGATTCAGAGGAAGATCAGGAAGAAGACCCGGGCGAATGATGAGACCTTCGGTTATGACCGTGGCACGGTCGATTTTGAAGCCTCCTTCTGGGGCAAAGAAGATCATGCCAAGTGGGTGCCGTGGCAATGCTGAGGTCTAATGTCCGGTACCGCTTGGCAGTTCACCAGACGTATGATACTGAAGCTCCGGGCGTCGATTCTCCTCACTTCCTTCTTGTCTTATTCCGCTAGTCGTAGTTTAGCACGGTTCCGAATGTATTTTCTTTTCCTTGCATCTGGCCTAGAAGCCCACCTTTTGTAAAGGTTTCTTTATTTGTGAATGAAAGGATTTTTGTCATTTTCCATGTCTTTTTGCATTGTTTAGATTCAATGTAGCAAGTAGCTTGTAGATAAATTGTGAACTTAGCATCAATGACAGTCGGAATTGAGCATCGCGACTTATGCATCATTATGCGAAGGAACGTCATTTTGGGTGGACTCACATTCATGACACAAATGAGAACGTTCGGCCCCGGGCGTATTCTAACCTCGTTGCAGACAAAACGTGGTTTGAGTGTATTGTATGACTTTATTTAGAGACACTCGGTACCGGAGTATTCCTTCTGAGGGGCATTCCGAGGAGACACATGTAATAGTCGTGGCTTTTCGAGAAACAGTGGTTTGGCGCCTCGAACAATGATGACGAAACGGCGCATTAATGACTTGGGTAACTGTGTGAGCGTTAAGGGGCGCCACGTGTCGCATAACGTCAGAGTGACATGACCTTTCGAGTTTTCCCGCGCGTGGACCTATAAAAGCTCGCTCATTTTTCTTTTTTCTACCATTTTCTCTTTCTCTCTCTTTTCATCCATTGCTCCGGCGAGATCCTTTCTCCGGTAGTTCACTTCCCTTTTTCCATTAGAATCTCTCATATAGCTTCGTTCTTTTGCGTTAACCGGAGATTTGGAGGGCGTTAAGTTCCTTCTTGGCTTGATTTTTTCTTTCTTTCAAGGTGCTGACTCGTCTTCTCCGACGAATTTCACGGTTTTCTTCCTCCAATCTCACCGGTGCGTTTCTCAACCCAAACTTTTTATTTCGTTTCTTTAAAGTAGTAATGTCGGAGAACACGGATTCACACAATTAGTCGATTGAGCCTGTGGGAATGGAGGAAACATCCCCTTCTCCTCAAGTCTCGTCGGAGATGGAAGTGGAGAGCATATTGGGGCGATCATCGGAGATAGAAGCGAGGAGCGATTTGGGGCGGCCGTCGGAGGTGAGGCTGACAACTAAGATCAGAAAGGTTGGTGGTGGTACGACGGTTGTGCGGAGCGGAGGATCAATGAAGAGGATAGTGCCACGACCAAGAAAAGAGGTGGATCCGATTCTTCCAGTTAAACCTCCAGGTGCGGCGGAGCCGACACCGAGTGACGCACCGGTAATTGCCGCCTTAAGAGAGGATAGGAGCAATTCACGGTTGGCACCGATGGACGTCTAGACTAGAGTTGTGGCTCAGGAATCTGTGGAATTTCATAAGCCTCGGTTGTCTCATGGTGTAGCATATCGTCCTGAAGTTGCCATGAGTTCGTTAGGTATCCTTCAACCTTCGGACCTTGATCATCTGCGGGAGAAGTATCACATTCCGGGCGATTATGAGATCCGGCTTCCCAGCCTTGATGAACGGGCGTGCAGTAGTAGTGTGAAGGGAGAGACGACCTTCTATAAGGAGGTTATTGAAGCGGGTGTCCGCTTCCCTCGCCACCCGATTCTGATAGACTTTTTTTATTTTTTTGGTCTGGCACCGTCCCAGATTTTTCCAAATGGGTGGAGGGGTCTCCTGGCGTACATAGTGAAAAGTAAAATGGTGAGGGCCTCTCTATCATTGGATGTTATCAGGAATTGTTTCCTCATAAAGATGAAAGGGGATTGGGTAGACGTGTCTCAGCGGCGGACGCTGATGATTATGGGCGGAGCTCCCTCTTCCATTAAACAGTGGAAGAATGAGTTCTTTTTTGTAAAACCGCCCCAAACAGCCGGGTGGCGATTCCCCTTTGATTGGAGAGAGCCCAACGGGGATAGAATGGGGTTGAAGTTTTCTCTAGGGACTTTGAGTCAGTTAATTTTCAACGATGTCGTGGGTAGGGGTGTAGATGTAGGGAAGGAGAGGTTCAACGTTCGGGATTTCAAATCCGAACATGTACTGGTGAAGTTTGGTTTGAGCAACGTCGTGATAGACTCGGAGGACGAGGCTCGGAGCGAAGGGGAGGAATAGGAAACAAGTGCTGACGAGAGTCAGTCCGGTGATTCCCTTCTCCGATCTTCCTTTTCGTATTTCTGCTCGTTTTCCTTCTATTGTGTTGTGACTGATTTTCTGATTTTATCGCAGAAATGGCGGCACAAGGTTCGGGCGCTAATATTTCCGCTTCGGCAATGGAGGAGGCGAGGAGATTGAAGGCCGAGGAAGTGGCTCGGCAAAAACAAGACAGAGCCATGAAGCGCCAGGCAGCCAAGGCGGGCAAAGGGTTGGCCCTGGCTGTGGGGACCACTGGTGCTGCATCTCCGGATAAATCCGTGCTTAGCAAGTGGCAGGCATAAATATTGAAGAAGAGCCCCAGAAAAAAGGGAAAGTCGATCGAAGAGGAGGGTAAAGGTAAAGACCAAGTTGTGAGCGAGGAGTTTTTGCCCGTTGAAGGTTGCGAGGGAACCCAGGCATATTTCAAGCCGGGAACTCTTCCGAAAGATCAGGCGACCCAACAGGGGTCTTATTTCGACCCTGGCTGGAAAGTGGGTATTGAAGATTCCGCCTTTCGCAATCCGAGGGTGGCTGTGGAAATGGCGATGACTAATGTTCTACCGAGAGACTTGGCGGAGTTGGAGAGAAGTTCGCACTCCGCCGTAGGCCAGGACATGGTCGCTGTGGTAAAGAAGGTGCGTATTTTTTACTTTTCCGAATATTGTTCGGTTCCTACAAATATTTACTTTTTCTCTTTCGGCTTGTAGCTGTCAGATATTTGTTCTCATGCCTCGCGGTGTATGGAAAGGTATCACTCTCTTTATGCTCACGCTTCCAAGGAGATGAAGAATCAAGTGGAGGCTCGTGCGAATGACAAGAAGGTGTTTGGGGATTCCCTAGCGAACGTTCGGGCAAATGCGGAGGCTAAGCTCCAAAAGATCAAAGACGAACTCGTTCGTGAAAAGGAGATTCGTGCTGAACTGGAGAAGGTGAGGGACAAGGTCGCTGAGGGAGAGGAAGAAGTTCGGTCCCGAGCTATCTCCGAATTCCATCAATCTCAGGAGTATCAAATAGATATGGCGCTTCATGTTCTGGAGTTTGAGGCGAAAGGTTTCATTGACTGTCGAAGCCAAATCAAGGCCATAGATTCTACTTTTCCCATCGAAAGACTTGAGGGACCACCGGGGACCGAGCTTTATGAGAGAGAGGATTCCGAGGCGACCGAAGCCAATGAGGCAAATCTGGCGGTTACGTCTCCTGGAATTGAATCATCGGCCCCTGGTATTGCGGTGCCTTCTACCGATGAAGTTTTGGAGAAGGAAACTCAGAGGCAGGTCCCTTGAAATTTTATCTTTGCCTCTTATGATCTGGTTCTGTAGAAAACTTAACTTTATTTTGTTGTGGATGGAAAAGGTTTGTCCTTCGTAGTGACTTTAGTGATGTATTCTAAGATACTCATGTTTTCCTTGGAGATGCACTTAGAACATTTTTACCTTTCATTGGCGGTGATGATGATTTTTTTTATTTTATTTTTGTCGATCCTCGTAGAACGCTTAATGTTCTCTTGAAGTAGATAGGCTTTTTACCAAGCCTCCTAGGGCATCGTTTTATGGGTCATACCTTTTAAGTATATGGACGCTCTACCGAGCCTCTTGGGGCATCGGGTTATGGGTCACGCCTTTTAAGTAGATGGATGCTCTACCGAGCCTCTTAGGGCGTCGGTTCATGGGTCACACCTTTTAAGTAGATGGACGCTCAACTGAGCCTCTTGGGGCGTCGGTTTATGGGTCACGCCTTTTAAGTAGATGGACGCTCTACCGAGCCTCTTGGAGCGTCGGTTTATGGGTCACACCTTTTAAGTAGATGGACGCTCTATCGAGCCTCTTGGGGCGTCGGTTTATGGGTCACACATTTTAAGTAGATGGACGCTCTACTGAGCCTCTTGGGGCGTCGGTTTATGGGTCACACCTTTTAAGTAGATGGACGCTCTACCGAGCTTCTTGGGGCGTCGGTTTATGGGTCACACCTTTTATCATTCGTTCGTAGCTCGCTCGACGTGGAGATTTGTTAAATGCTTAGGGAGCAACCATTTTCGGAGATAAATAATCGCAAAGGAGACCATCACTTTGTGGGATTTGTCTGTAATATCATAAAGACAAAGAACAAACACGCAGATTTATTTAAAGTACATGAAAAGATAGAATTGAGTTACATCTTTGCCTATGGGTAGAATTTCTTCAAATTCGAAAGGTGCCAAGTGCGGGGGATGGGGTTGCCCCCCAAGTCTTCCAATTGGTATGACCCTGGCTGGAGGGTGCGTGAAACACGGTAGGGTCCTTCCCAAGTGGGAGCCAACTTTCCGGAATTGCGAAGGTCGGAGACTTCGGACCGCCGTAGTACCAAATCGCCCGTCCTCACCGCTCTTTCCTTTATTTTGGAATTGTAGTATCGGGCGACCCTGTGCTGGTAAGCGGCTACCCTGACTCGAGCCTTTTCTCTAGTTTCTTCAATGAGGTCGAGGCTGCTCCTTAGGTGGTTGGGATTGGTCCTTTCATTGTATGCTTCGAGCCTCGGGGAATGGGCTCCAATCTCAACGGGTATCACCGCATCTACTCCAAAGTTGAGGCTGAATGGCGACTCTCCCGTCACGGTTCTGGGAGTAGTTCGATAGGCCCAAAGGAGATTTGGTAGTTCTTCTGCCCACGAGCCTCGGGTGTTCTCAACACGTTTCTTTAACCCTTGCAGAAGAGTTCGATTAGTTACTTCTACCTGTCCATTAGCTTGCGGATGATCCACTGAGGTGAATCGTTGATCGATAGCGAGTTTTCCGCAAAAGTCTTTGAACCTTCGGCTTGCAAATTGGGTTCCATTGTCGGTCACGAGGATCCGTGGAATGCTGAACCTGCATATGACATCGTGATAAAAGAAGTTTTCCGTTTCTTTGGAAGTAATCTTCTTTACTGCCTTGGCTTCGACCCATTTGGTGAAATAGTCGATGGCGACATACATCATTCGGTGTCCCCTGGTTGAGTTAGGAAAAGGTCCTACCAAATCCATTCCCCACATTGCAAACGGGGCTGGATTGGAAATGGGCTTGTAGAGAACTGCGGGGAGACGGGGCACGGTAGCGAACTTCTGGCATTGTTCACACTTTCTGACAAAGTTGGAAGTGTCTTGCTGGAGGGTCGGCCAGAAAAAGCCTCGGTGGAGGATCTTATGAGCCAATACCTTTCCGCACGAGTGGTTGCCACAGATTCCTTCATGGACTTCTCTCATGGCGAGCTCCGCGGCGGAGGGTTGGAGGCATTTCAACAAGGGCCAAGAAAAGGAGCGTTTATATAGTTTTTGTCCATCGGGAATATAATGGGCGGCCCTTGCTGCTAGGCGTCGAGCTTCTTTTCTGTCCGGGGGCATGATACCGTCTTTCAAATATTGTACTATGGGGTCCATCCAGTTAGGTTCCTCGTTGAGTTGTAAGACTTCTTCTCTTTCAACGCTAGGCTGAGGGAGGATCTCGGTGTAGATGTTTCCTTGTTCGAACATTCCGAAGGAGGCCATCTTGGAAAGAGCATCGGCGCGGGCATTCAAGGTTCGGGGGATTTGTACTATTTGAAATTCTTCAAAAACGGAGATTTCTCTTCTTACCTTTTCTAGAAATTTGATCATCCGCTCCTCTCTAGATATTTGATCATCCGCTCCTCTTTAGCCTCGCTAAAGCCGTTCACCTGGTTGACTACCAACTGCGAATCACTGTGGACTCTGATTCGGTTGACTTGTAATTCGGCAGCGAGAGCTATTCCCGCGATTAGGACTTCATATTCTGCCTTGTTATTAGATGCTTTGAAATCTAGGCGCAGGGCGTATTCAACAATAAAATTGTCCGGCCCCGTTATGACTAGGCCGGCGCCGCTGCCCCCAGCATTAGAGGAGTCGTCCACATATAACATCCAAAGTGGATTCTGGCTTTGCTGGTTCGGGGTCGATTCTTCGGCTGTGAGGTTCGACTCTTCTGACTCCTACTTTGGCACTGTACATTCTACGATAAAATCTGCCAGCGACTGAGATTTGATCGCTGGACGGGGTTTTATTTGGATGTCGAATTCACCCAATTCGACCACCCAATTAATCAGACGTCCAGAGGTGTCGGGCTTCTACAACATCTTCTGGAGAGCTTGGTCGCTGAGTATGGTGATAGGATGAGCTTGGAAATACGGATGAAGTTTTCTTGCTGATATAACGACAGCGAAGGCGAATTTTTCAATTTCTTGATATCGAACTTCGGCGTCATGGAGCACTCTACTAACATAGTAAATAGGTTGCTCCATTTTTCCTTCCTGCCGAACGAGTACCGAACTTACTGCGGAAGATCCAACTACTAGGTACAAATACAAGCTTTCCCCTGGTATTGGTTTGGAGAGCAGAGGGAGCTCTTGGAGGTATGCTTTTAGCTGATCGAAGGCAGCTCGACACTCTTCTGTCCATTGGAAATCTTTCACAGTTCGGAGGGTCTTGAAGAAGGGTAGACATCTCTCGGCAGATTTGGACATAAATCTGCTGAGAGCTACAATTCTGCCAGTGAGCCTATGTACATCTCTGACTTCTTTGGGTGCCGTCATTTCTAAAAGCGCCTTGATTTTTTCGGGATTGGCTTCGATTCCTCGATGACTAACCATGAAGCCTAGGAACTTTCTGAAGGTAACCCTGAAAGCGCATTTGGCGGGGTTCAGCTTCATTCTGCTTCGTCGGAGTATAGTGAATGCTTCTTCAAGATCGGCGATGTGGTCCGACGCTTTGAGGCTTTTGACGAGCATGTCATCAACGTATACTTCCATGTTCCTCCCGATTTGCTCGGCAAATATTTTGTTGACCAGTCGCTGATATGTGGTGCCTGCGTTCTTGAGGCCGAACGGCATGACTTCGTAACAAAACAATCCTTGGTTGGTGACGAATGAGGTTTTTGGAATGTCGGGACCGTACATCTGAATCTGGTTGTATCCGGAAAAGGCATCCATAAAACTCAGCATCTCATGCCCAGCGGTGGAGTCGATGAGGTGATCGATCCTCAGTAGCGGGTAACAATCTTTGGGGCATGCTTTGTTGAGGTCTGTGAAATCAATGCAGATTCGCCACTTGCCATTGGATTTTTTAACCATTACTACGTTGGCGAGCCATTCCGGGTAACGAATCTCTCTGACGAACTTGGCGTCTAGAAGCTTATCTATTTCTTCTCTGATGTGCTTTTGTCTTTCGGCTGCGAAGCTTCGTTTTTTCTGTTTGACTGGCTTGGAGCTTGGGTCCACATTTAGTTTATGGACCGCAACGTCCGAGGGGATCCCCTGCATGTCGGAGGCGGACCAGGCGAAGACATCCGAGTTAGCTTTTAAGAAATTGAGAAGTTCGGTTCTAAGCTTACCTGACAGGAGAGAACCTATTTGGACGGTTTGACCTTCGATACCGGTGAACAGAGGAACTTTCGTGAATTTCTCAACCGGTTCTCCTTGCTTTACTTCAACTCGTGGGTCAGTACCGCCAATGGAGAAGGTTTCTTTGGCGGCCTTTTTCTTTTTCAACAGGGCGGCGTAGCATTCGCGGGCTTTCTCTTGGTCTTCGATAACCTCTCCGACGCCGAGTTTGGTAGGAAACTTTATTTTCAAATGGGCAATGGAGACCACTGCCCCCAATTCATTTAAAGCTGACCTCCCAATGATCCCATTGTAGGAGGAAGGGACATGAACTATCACGAAGGTTTGCATGATGGTCCGCTGGGTCGGATGGGCGCCGAATGTTACGGGGAGTTTGATTTTGCCACGTAGCTTGACTTCCCCTCCAGAGAATCCGAAGATGGACCAATTAACAGGCTCCAGCCTATCATTGTTGATGCCCATTTCAGCGAAGGCGTTCTGATGGAGGACATTGACTGAGCTCCCTATGTCTACCAAGATTCGTCCCATGCTACAGTTGGCGATGTTAAGTCGAACTACCACGGCGTCATCATGATGTCGATCTATGGTTCCGTAATCTGCTTCGGTGAAGGTGATAGGTGCATTGGTACTTGGTCCAGTCTTTGGCTTTTTGCGGGATTTTCTATGGAGTTGACTTGTCCTGCATAAAGGGCGCGTCCTTCATCAGTTGATCCTCCGGACGCTGGGCCTCCATAAATGGTGTCAATATTTTTGATGACTTTCGGTGCTTCCTTCTGATCTTGCTCTCTGCGTCGGCTGCTCTCTGCTTGGTGGTTCGGCGAGCGATGACGTTCGTCAGGCCGATGAACTTCGGATCGGGGTCGCTGGTGGCTCCTTGGGGGGTTCTGGAGAAGACGGTCGATCTTTCCCAGTCCGGCGAGCCTTTCAATTTCATTCTTCAGGTGGTAACAATTATCGGTGGTGTGCCCATAGTCTTGGTGAAAACGACAGTACTTGTTGGAGGCCTTACCTTTTCCTGAGTTTCTCATTTTTTCGGGCTAGTTTATGGGTTCTTTGCCACGGATTTCGTACAGGATATTCAAGATGGTGTTGTTCAGGGGGGTGTAGTCGACCCCCTTTTCGCTTTTCAGCACCCCGAGTGGTTTCCAATTCCCTTTCCATGGCAAATGACTCCTCATTATTGATGTACCTGTCCGCCGTAGCCATGAGGTCTTGGATATCGCGAGGAGAATTCACATTTAACGCGACTTTCATGTCTCTATCTCGGATGGCATGGCGGAGCGCTGCGCGAACCATATCGAAGTTTGGTTCGTTAATTTGGTGGAGTTCCGTTCGGAACCGACCGATAAATCTCTGCAGAGTTTCGTCCTTTCCATGTTTTAGAGTTAGGAGAGCGTCAGCTGGTTTCTTTCGGGGCCGACTGTTGATGAAGTAAGCGACGAACTCCTTTCCCAACTCGTGGAACGAATCGATGGAGTTGGGCCGCAATCGACTGAACCAATTGCTAGCGTCTTTCTTCAGGTAGGCAGAAAAGGCTTTGCACATCGTCGCATCGGAAGCATGTCTAATCACCATCGCGCGGCGATAGGTGCGGAGAAACTCAAGAGGGTCCGATGACCCGTCGTAGAGATCTAACCGAGGCATGTCCGAGTTTGTGGTAACGACGGCGTTGGTGACTCTCGGAGTGAACGGAGAAGCAATCTCGCTATCCCATTCCGCCAAGAGGTCCGGATTGCACGGTGTTTTCATTTGCTGTTGAAGTTCTCTTATCTGACGCTGGAGTTCAGCCATAATGGCTGGGTTTTCTCCTGTCTGGACATTTTTCGCTGGGCTCCTTATTTGTTGAGGTACCTGGCCCTCATTTCGATGGGTAAGGTTTGTTGGTTCCATTCTTGAGTTGTCACCCCTTCGATACTGAACCTCACGGCGATGGTCGAGTGGTGGGCTGGTGATGGAAGCAGACCCTTGTTGGCAACGAGGGGGTCTCTGACTCTGAGGGTTTCGCCCTTCTGAGGATCCTTGTCCTTCTGGAATCTCGACGAGGCGAAGTCTTTCGTCCGGCGCATTCACGGGTGGAGGTGGTGCCGCCGGTTGGAGAGGGATCCTTTCGAGTACTTGTTGTAGGGCAATCGTGACACTTCCAATTTGCTGTGTGAGTTGATTGAAGGCGGTCATTGTCACTGGGGTGTCGCTGGAGGTGACCATCTCTTCCATCTCTTCTAGTGGCTCGTGGTCTCGTTGGCTGGCTTGGCTTCTTGTAACCAGTCCACCATTGAGTTCGGAGGTAGCTTTCGACTTTGGCATGTCGGGTCCCACGGATGGCGCCAATCTGATGACGCCCAAAATCTGACTGCACGAACTAACTTCGCAGAACTTATAATCCTGTGATCACAGAAAAAGCGTCAGCGGGCCCGAAGTTGTGGCTCCGAACGGCCACTTCGACACTCAAGTCAGAAACGGGCAATCACAGATAATAGACGGGGAATGGGAGAGAGCTTAGTCAGGTTACCGGACCCGAGAAGAAGAGAGGGTGAGAGAGAGAGAGAGTGTCCTTGCTTGAGTGCGTAGTCCCCTTTTTATAGGGGTGGAGATCCACGATTTTGGAGATATCAATTATGCCTTTGATTTCGCCTACGTGGGGCGTGATGGTGGGAGAACATGATCGTGGAGACATCAATCATATCCTTGATTCAATCCACGTGGAGCTTGATAGCTGGCGAATAAACACGTGGAGATACGGTTTCCGGTGATTATGGGCGAATATCAGGGATGGTGATTTAGGCGGGATGTTTCAAATTCGAAAGTCGCGCCTTACGCGTACCGGCCGTCCGGATTTCCCGTTTGGAGGCGAGATCTTCGCGATCGCATTTGGTTCTCTGGGTAGCTTGGTACCGTTCAAGGGAGAAGTATCAAGGAGGTCCAATCGAAGTTCATTACCGAGCGTGGTTGTGGGGATTGTGTCGACCAAGTTGAGTAATGGAGAAGGGGTTTGAGGTTCGGTGCCGGATATACCGATTTTACCCCTAACAGGGTCATATGCAGCCGATCCTAGCATGGCATGCATGCCATGAAAAGCAAGATGGGGCCACATATATCCGATCTTAGAATTGGCATGCATGTTATAAGAAACAAAATGGGGTCATACACAGCCGATCCTAGCATGGCATGCGTGCCATAAAAAGCAAGATGGGGTCACACATAGCCGATCTTAGCATTGGCATGCATGTTATAAAAAACAAGATGGGGTCATACACAGCCAATCCTAGCATGGCATGCATGCCATAAAAAGCAAGATGGGGTTACACATAGCCGATCTTAGCATTGGCATGCATGTTATAAAAAGCAAGATGGGGTCGCCACCGACCCAAGCATGGTATCAATGCATAAAGGGAGAAAACTTTGGGATCTTCAAAATCCGATCTAAGGACAGCACAACCCCATAAAATTCAAAAATTTAGGATCGTATGAGTCTGATCCATATATGGCACTTTGTCACAAAAAAGAAGATTTTAGATTTGGATCGTATGGAGCCGATCCATATACGATGCAATGTCACAAAAGACAAAAATATATATATATATATAGGAAAAATTATTAAAAAAATGCAAAGTTTTGTCTAAATTGTGAATAAAGGATAGTGATTTGAAATTTATAAAAAAGGTGTTGTCAGGTGAGAGAAGATGACTTTTAGGACAAATATACCCCTCCTACCTCTTTTTCCTCTTCACCTTTTTGCACATATTCCTATGCACTTATTACCTTCTCACCTACCACCTTCTTCTTCCTCAAGATTTTTCTAACGTGGAAAACTCCATGGAAGGTTTTGAAGGTTGCCATTTACAACAGGGTTTGGTATTCATGAGGGTTTATTCATGATAAACTTATCGAAGCAGTGTTACAAAATGCAAAGAAAAAGAATTTTGAGCTTAAAACTTAATTTTGTTGTTTTTTCCATTTTCAAGATAAATCCATTTTCAAGATAAATCCATTTTCTTTGCATTTTTGGATTCTAAAACATCAAAACCAAGCATCAATTTATGGTTGTCTGCATGACACTAAGATCACAATGTATATCCTTATTATCCTTGGAATTGTTACTCAATTTGAAAATAAAAATCTTTGGAATTCTCCCTATTCTAGTGGCTTCCGTCTGAAGTCCGAACAAAACTTCGGACTTCCGAATGGAAGCCATTATACGTAACCAAAATACTGGTTCCATTCGGAAGTCCGAAGGTTTGTTCGGACTTCCGAACAAACGTTCAGACTTCCGATGGAATACAGTCGGACTTTGTAGTTCGGTAATTGTCATATGTTAGTGCATCCTTTAGGTATTTTTTTCGTAATTTTACTACTTTGCTTCAATTTTTTCGTAATTTTTCACTTAAAACTTAGCACTTTAGCCACAAATACGTAATGATTACTATTTTTTGCAATTATGCTTTTGCTAGCCACCTTTGCACCCATATTACTTCTTTCAATCTCTGCACCAAAGGATGGGTCACAAGCCGAGAAGTTGCCTCGGCGAAGGTGGCTAGCAAATTCCTATACAAAAAAGGGAAATGTTATCCACACTACTGTATTTTGATAAGAGCACTCCTTACTTAATTAAAAGTACGGTATGGCCCCCCCATAGGATGATCCAAAGCGTCCATTAGATGGGCCACAGCCTAAATAGGTTGTGTCCCAAAAATCATTTCCATAGGTTGATCCTAACCCTCCAATCTATAGAGGGTTAGGACCAACCCTCTAACATTCTGATCAGAGGGTTAGGATCAACCTACGGAAATGCTTTTTGGGGCACAACCTATTTAGGCTGTGCCGCATCTAATGGACGGTTTGGATCATCTTATGGTGCGGGCCATACCGTACTTTTAATAAAGTGAGGAGTGTCCTCATCAAAATACGGTAGTGCGGATAACATTTCCGAAAAACATCTTAAAAAAACGGCAAAAATCCGGGTGACCCGCGGGTCGACCTAGCCTGTACGGGCCCTGCGTGGGAACCACATTTTCTACCCCGGAACCACTAGGGAACCACATTTTATACCTCGGAACCACTAGGGAACCACATTCTATACCCCAGAACCACTCTTGAAAACCACATTCTATACCTTGGAACAACTAGGGAACCACATTTTATAGACCGGAACCACTAGGGAACCACATTTTATACCTCAGAACCACTATGGAACCACATTTTATACCCCGGAACCACTAGGGAACCACATTTTCGACCCCGGAACCACTAGGGAACCACATTTTATACCTCGGAACCACTAGGGAACCACATTTTCTACTCTGGAACCACTAGGGAACAAAATGTTATACCCCGGAACCACTACGGAACCACATTTTATACCCCAAAACTACTAGGGAACCACATTTTCTACCCCTGAACCACTACGGAACTACATTTTATACCTCGGAACCACTAGGGAACCACATTTTATACCCGGAACCACTAGGGAACCACGTTTTATGCCTCAGAACTACTAGGGAACCACGTTTTCTACTCCGGAACCACTAGGGAACAAAATTTTATACCCCGGAACCACTACAGAATCACATTTTATACCTCGGAACCACTAGGGAACCACATTTTATACCCCGGAACCACTATGGAACCACAATTTATAACCCAGAACCACTCGGGAACCACATTTTATACCTTGGAACCACTAGGTAACCACATTTTATACACCGGAACCACTAGGGAACCACATTTTATACCTCGGAACCATTAGGGAACCACATTTTCTACCCCGGAACCACTACGGAACCACATTTTATACCTCGGAACCACTAGGGAACCGCATTTTATACCCTGGAACCACTATGGAACCACATTTGATACCCCGGAACCACTCGGGAACCACATTTTTTATCTTGGAACCACTAGGGAACCACATTTTATACCTCGGAACCAATAGGGAACCACATTTTCTAATCCGGAACCACTAGGGAACAAACTTTTATACCCCCGAACCACTACGAAAACACATTTTATACCTCGGAACCACTACAGAACCACATTCTATACCCCGGAACCACTCGGGAACCACATTTTATACCTCACAACCACTACGGAACCAAATTCTATACCCCGCAACCACTCGGGAACCACATTTTATACCTCGGAACCATTAGGGAACCACATTTTATACCCTGGAACCACTATGGAACCACATTTTATACCTCGTAGTGGTTCCAAGGTATAGAATGTGGTTCTCGATTGGTTCCGAGATATAGAATGTGGTTCCGTAGTGGTTCTGAGGTATAAAATGTGGTTCCGTAGTGGTTTTGGGGTATAAAATGTGGTTCCCTAGTGGTTCTGAGGTATAAAATGTGGTTCCCTAGTGGTTTTGGTGTATGAAATGTGGTTCCCTAGTGGTTCCGAGGTATAGAATGTGGTTCCCGAGTGGTTCTGAGGTATAGAATGTGGTTCCGTAGTGGTTCCGAGGTATAAAATGTGTTTTGGTGTGGTTCCGGGGTATAAAATGTGGTTCCCTAGTGGTTCTGAGGTATAAAATGTGGTTCCCTAGTGGTTCCGAGGTATAAAATGTGGTTCCCTAGTGGTTCCGAGGCATAAAATGTGGTTCCCTGTATAAAATGTGGTTTCCTAGTGGTTCCGAGTATAGAATGTGGTTCCCGAGTGGTTCCCGGGTATAAAATGTGGTTCCGTAGTGGTTCCGAAGTATAAAATGTGGTTCCCTAGTGATTCCGAGGTATAAAATGTTGTTCCGTAGTGGTTCCAGGGTATAAAATGTTGTTCTGTAGTGGTTCCAAGGTATAAAATGTGGTTCCGTAGTGGTTCCGAGGTATAAAATGTGGTTCCTTAGTGGTTCCGGTGTATAAAATGTGGTTCCCTAGTGGTTCCGATGTATAGAATTAGGTTTTCAAGAGTGGTTCCGGGGTATAGAATGTGGTTCCGTAGTAGTTCCGAGGTATAAAATGTGGTTCCGTAGTGGTTCTGGGGTATAAAATGTGGTTCCCTAGTGGTTCTGAGGTACACAGTGGGCCCACATTGTTTGGATCATCCAAGGCGTTCATTTGATGGGCCCTCACATATATAGGGTGTGCTGAAAAAATCAACTCCATCGGATCATCCTAACCCTTCAAAATGTGGTTCCCTAATGGTTATGAGGTACACAGTGGGCCCACATTGTTTGGATCATCCAAGACGTTCATTTGATGGGCCCTCACATATATAGGGTGTGCCCGAAAAAATCAGCTCCATCGGATCATCCTAACCTTTCAATCTGAGGACGTACCATCAGCTCCTAGCCCTACTTGGAAGTTCGAACAAATTTTCGGACTTCAGAATGGAGTCCAGTACAATGCCCATTCTACTGGACTCCATTCGGAAGTCCGAAACTTTTTTCGGACTTCCGACCAAATTTTCGGACTTCCGAATGGAGTCCAGTAGAATGGGCATTCTATATATGTGAGGGCCCATCAAATGAACGCTTTGGATGATCCAAACAATGTGGCCCCACTGTGTTTTTTGTAGTGTTTGGATTCGGGTATGGGGTTTGGAGGGTTGTATGGGTCTTCATTAGCATTGACAGTGTTTCAAAAGAGGGGCCTACCTTATACAAATTGAACCACAGGGGGTTTACTTGTAACTTTTTAAACATTAGGGGTTAAGTTGGATGTGTACAGTCCTTGTACATACAATATGGAGGGTTAGTTTCTTTATGTGGAGATATGCGGGTACATCATGGTCTAACAAATGAACGGTTTGGATCATCCTTTGAAGTGAGCCCCACTGTTTGCAGCATATAAAATTCCTGAAGAGAGAGAGAGAGAGAGAGAGAGAGAGAGAGAGAGAGAGAGAGGGAGGGAGAGAGAGAGAGAGAGAGAGAGAGAGAGAGAGAGAGAGAGAGAGAGAGAGAGAGATGGGTAAAAAGAAGGTTTTTAAAAGACAAGGGTATTCTTGTCATTTTTCGTCCCTGACAAGACCCGACAGAAGAGAAAGATGGGTAAAAAGATGGTTTTTAAAAGAGAAGGGTATTCTTGTCATTTTCCGTCCCTGACAATACCTGACAGCCCCTCTTTCATTATTTTGAAATGTCTACCCTTCATTCACAATTTAACAAAGACTTTGCATTTTTTTAATAATTTTTCCTATATTTTAATTGCTCTATATATATATTTTAATTGCTCAAATCAATCCTTGTATAGCACAGTCATATAGAAACTCCTTTATAAATATTACCCTTTTTGTAGTACTGTGACGGACAAAAGTCACACGGCAAAAGAAGGAAACACCCCCTAATATTACCCCCGCTGCGAGGGAATAATTAAGAACCTAATCCTAGAAGACATAGAAACATTCACTCTCCGCCCAACCACAGGGCGACACCCGTCCAAAGGGTAAAGAGGTAAATCAGCCATAACCACCTACTATAAAAAGCCACTAAAGGCTCAAAGGTAGGGGGAATCCCAAGAAATCACTATTCACAGCTTTGGTTTCTTTGTTGGTGCCCATTACTGACTTGAGTGTCGAAGGGCCCGCCCGGGGACTATACCCCGGGTTGGCCTTCTGACCGGGTGCTACCTTGTGCAGGACTCATTTGAGCGCAGGACCCTCTCTATCAGACGATCGAATCAATATCAACTCCAATATCCGATCATATCCCAGCCAGGTTCGCTTCTCCTGAACTGCCACATCACATTGACTGTTTTTTACCACAACAATTCCAAATTTGTGTTCATCCCTGTCCCTTTCTGTATTGGTTCACTTATTGAACATGGAATGTAGTCCTTGATCGATAGGTGCTGTCATTGTATCCTTGGGAATTTATTTCCATGTATCCACCTTCTTAAGGAAATAAAAGTCTTTAAGATAAAGCCTTATAATTGGCTTGCTTTGCCCTATTGCTATTTCTATTCCCTTCATTTCATTTTCATCTTGTGATTCCTACCTTGATCATTTCCAGCTCTACAATACGACCATTCATTATACCAATTTTCCCCAACAACTTAAAGGACCTTCCATTCGAAAAGAGAAAAAAAAAAAAAAAAAAACTTAAAAGAAGATTTATCGAACCATCTGGTTAGGGTAAAGAACAAATAGGTAAACCCACTCAAGGCATGGAATTCAATAGCAACGACAATGTACCAACTACACGGAACGTAATGGTGGAAATGCAGATCACTTGATACGTAGTAAACTTCTGAGCAAGAATCCTCAGATAGAGTATAACCGATTACTCGAGTTCGAGAATAGGGATCTAGATGTGCATGATGAAGATGGGCTTGAGCTTGAAGAAGAGGCTTTATTATTCGCCATTGATACGAGAGGATCATAAACATGATCAGGTGACAGGTGTGCGATTTGCTAGATCATACGTCTTTGAGATTCAACTCAGGGAACCAATAAATAAGTAGATAGCCAGGTGTTGGTTGGAATTAAAGAAACAGAGGTACGCATTTAAACTTTATTAAAGTTTACCCAAATGGTACTATTCTCGTTCTCATATTACTAATGCAAACACTCATATGGTATTGACAGGAAACACAAGAAAAAATAATAATAATATACCTTATGGTAAGGAAAATGATTTCTCTAAGATGATTACATAGGGCACATAGGGGATATTCATGAAAAGATAAAGATAAACATGGAAGGAGATCTCAAATTAGGTAGTGAGCCATGAAATAGCTTTATGCGAAATTTCCTAGTAAATCCCTAATATATCATTGTAAAGCTCACAAGAACTCCAAAATTAGTTAAAAAAATATTTTTCCTTTCCCAAACTCTTCTCAAACATTTTTCCTATTTTTTTTTAACTTCTGACTCAGCCCAATTATTCCCAAATCGATATCCTCATATGTACTATTTTGTGTAGGGCAGGAGATGAATGATCTAAGGCCACCTTCCCATTGCACCATCACATTACAAATAAAACTCATTATAACATTTTCGAAAACACTGCAAAGACACACTCTTGTCAAAGTTGTCCTAAAAGATCCCTCCTAATCAATGTCTCGAAATGAATGCGGATGACCAAATCAAATCCTGGTTGACTCGGCACGACGCAGTCAAGTACTGTACTCGATTGGTGCGGTTGTTACTCTGTAGAGAAATTTTGATTTTTAATTGACTTTGTAGGGCAAAAACGGACTTTGACAGGAATGCATCTAAGGTAAATTGGGTTGACTCGGTGGAGCAAGATTATGCGTACAGTCCAATGGATCCACAAGTTTTGATCTTGTTTGCACATGACTTGGGCACAACGATCCATATCTTAAGGTATGAAATCGTGCCAGATAGGACCCATTTGTAGACACAAAACTTGTTGGAGCATCTTAGATCTAATCGGAGGCCGTTAACATAAGAAAAATACTCTTCATAATGAAAATAAAAAAGTTTTTATGAAGGGTAATTTTTTCTTGTAAAATCCCTAATCAAAACTATTTTTCCTCCGTTCGAATGAACAAAGAAGTCGTAAATGTAGAGAATTAGTCGACCCACGTCTCCTTAGATTAAATGTGTTCTTCCTCATATTTTAGAATTAAATAAAAAAAATTTGAATTAAACCTGATCATAATTGCGATAAATAATTCATCAATTTCCCAAATATTATTATACCTATACCTCAGGAGAAATTCAAAATTATTAGCAAATACATTTTCATTTTCCCAAACAATTATCAAACATTTTCCAAAGCTTCCGAACTTTTGACTCGCTCAATTATTCTTCAATCAGAACTTTGTAACCAGGATTAATATCCTCATATGTCCCTTTTGGATTTTAGGCCCATCCTTTCGAAAAACTATCTTTCTTCGAGCAAGTTATATTGAAAAGCTCAATAAATTTGCAGGCATTGATAGAGTCAAGTAGATGATTCAACGGTTGTGAACCTACCATTCTAAGGAAATCTGATGCCGATATTTTGCATTCAACGGTTGTGATCACAACACTCACGTGAGTAAGTGCAAGGAGTTTTACAGAGTTTTGGCATTTTTCAAAGTGACAATGCATTTGATGCCTGCATGGATCAACCTACCATTCCTCTTGCAACTAACCAAATAAAAGAAAGAAGATACGTAGGACGTGGGAGCTCACTGATCACTCAACCTTACGGACGAATTGCTTTTCTATTTCTGACTTTAACAGTTGAAGTTGTTGTATGTCCAAGTCTTCAGAATTTAGTCCATGTGGCATTTTGAAGAACACTTGATATCCCTTTCGGAAATATAGTGTGTGGGTTCAAATCATGGGATACCTAACGGTCAAATTTTCAAACCAGTGCATAATTCCAAATTAGTAGGTGCAACCTTGACCGGGCTCAATTTTGACTCCGTTTTGGTTGGCATTTACTCTGGTTGGGTTAGGGTTTTTTCTCGGGTTAGGTTGGGTTGGGAACTACGGTCCAACTTGATTTTATTCTGGGTTGGGTTAAGGTTGAGGCCTTGGGCAACCTGAACTTGACCTGTCCTGTAATTTTATTGCGATTTTCAAAATATTATGACTATATATTTTTTGTATTTTTTCCTGATTTTCCTCCAGGCCAACCCAATTTAGAAAAAATAAAAATAAAAATAGGGTAGACATGTTGGGTTAGGGTTGAGATTTAGAGGCAGGTTAATTGGGTTGGTGATGCATTCCGTTAAAGGCACTACAAGAAAAGTTATTTTTTACCGACGTTCTGTTACCGACGTTCGCAAAAAACGACCATAATATTATATATGCACCAACGCTAATAAATAGAACGACGGTGAAAGGGTTATTTCCGTGCCAGTAACATACCCCGCCCAAAAAATAGCCTTATTTATTTACCGACGTTTTAGGAAAGTCGCTAAAAGTGAATATTGACCGACGTTTTATAAATAAAACGTCGCTAATTAATTTGATAATGGCATTTATATTAACCGACGTTCATGTGTGTTGCTGAATATGAGAACCAACAGCATCTTTTCTAAAACGTCGGTGAGTAGAAAAAAAAAAGAAGTCCCGCTAGGTTTCCCTTTTCTCTCCCGCGCGAAAGTCCCCTCATATTCCAGATTTTTCATTTTCCCTCTATTAGGTTAGTCGAAATTAGAGTTGTTTTCCCGCCTTCACCTCAAAGCCCTCTCGATTAGGGTTATAGGGTTCTTTTCCACCCTTATTTCGTTGTTTGCTCACGTTCAAAGCCTCTCAAAAATACGATTTTTCTCGTGGCTAGAAGTGGTTGGAAAGGAAGCTTTCTCTGCAACTTTATTGGAGGATTAGACTTGAATCTATGATTTTGATCGAGTTGAAGTTGAAGCAAAACACTTTCAAGGTAAACATCATCTTTTTGGTGTCAATCATTCTCTCTCTTCTTTGATTTACTTTGGTTTGAGTTTTTTTGGTTTTGAGTTTTCTCTTTAGCATTGTTCGGTGGGGATTTGGGTTGGCTTTGAGTTTGGGTTAGGGTTTCGGTGGGGTTAAGGTTGTGATTCCGGTGGTGATTTGGGTATGGCTTGGGCTTTCAATTGAGATCTAACCTAGGGTTTCTCTTGTTCTTTCCTTATTTTTCCTTTTGACTATATCCCTCTTTGTTAATTTCTTCTTCTGCTCTTATTTTAGGAGAGAGATTGTGATATTTGTGGTGTCGGAGCTGTTGGTGTGAATCATCATCCTTTGAAAAAGAGCACGGCATTTTTGCTCGGCAACGAGGTAAAAGACAAGGCCCTATTTGTTGAAATGCCTATGTAATGAGACTTTGAATGATCTTGGATCAATCTTCACCCCCTCTGTTAAATGGAATTTGCTGCCAAAATCCATGGAGCTATCTTGCTTAGCATGTGTTAATCTTTGTGTTTTCTC
The DNA here is from genome assembly GCF_043159265.1 of Tasmannia lanceolata. Taxonomy (NCBI): domain Eukaryota; kingdom Viridiplantae; phylum Streptophyta; class Magnoliopsida; order Canellales; family Winteraceae; genus Tasmannia; species Tasmannia lanceolata. The sequence goes on along the minus strand of NW_027518684.1, from coordinate 23,898,051 downwards.
TTTGACTGTAATGCTCTATAATTGCTTATGTTCATTTTGTTCTCATTAATCTTATTTATGCCTGAATGGATGATGGGAAGATGTTAAAAACATGTTCCTTTGACTCTTACAATGGTGGAAATCTTTAGTTGTTTATGGTATATTTAGGTCTTTTAAGGGATTGCTAGAAGTGCATAAATTTCGGAATCTAGTTTTTATTTTTCCTTAGTCTCTGAAATTGCTTACATCTGTCAATGATAGATCCATACAGAAAATAGGAGTGACTACAACAAGAAAAGTTAAAATGCTCTAAAGTATATTATGTACAACATGGAGCTGCAAGAAAGAAGATGCAGAACATTGATCCAATCTTGGCAGACCATATTGATTCTAACAATAATTGGATAGCTGAAAAAGAAGATTCTTTTCTTCTTGTTGATCGTAGCAGTCTGGATAACAATGGCATGGTGTTTGATTTCATTGCTATTCAATCATTTCTTGTTTGTTCAACTGATGTACCACTTTGACCACCATCCCAATTGGTTGGTAGTAGTTTTGGATCTACTTCCCCACCTAATAGGAGAAGGAGTACTACTAAGAGTAAGTATAATTTCTAGTTTTATAAAATCTATATTCCAGTTCAGCTTTATAATAATTATTTTGAACATTAATGCAATTAAAATTAAAGGTAAGGTTGTAGCACATGTGTATCATGTTACAATAGACGAGGGAGAGGAGTATAGATAATCCCCCATATAGGAATTATAAGTATATTGAGCCTACACAAAGTTCAAGAAAGATATGAACCACTAACCTATAAAGTTATGTTGCCAAAATATGATTACTATATAATGACAATGTAAACAAGACGAAAAGTTAGGGACAGTGCTAAGCACACAGATACAATAGCACATTCTTTTTTATCAGGATTAACATACTTACTATTTACATTAATAAACCTAAGGCAAACTATTACTGATGAAGTAGAAGAACTTCGATCAGAACATACCTCCATGGCACAAACATTACATAGAAGCAGAGTAACAAGAAGTTGGTGCTGCTTTTGAACGACCGGAAAGATAACAGCTGAAAAACTTAAATTGACCAAAATAATGAGAAATGCACAAAATAGTCAAAGACAAAGTTATGAGCTTCGTGACATATACAGTTGACAGTCTGTAATACATAGCTTCACAATGGAGTAATTGCCAACATGAGATTGCAGAATAAAACAAGGACTGTTGATAAACTTTACAAGATACACAATCAAGGTTTTTGACGAAGAAATGAATATACTGTTAAATTTTTAGTGATTTATGTCATTTCTCACTGTATGGAAGTGTGATTTCAAAAGAGTAAATTTTTTCGTTACTGGACTATTGCTTGGATCCGTCAAAGGGAGCAGTTTCTAGGAAAGCTGCCCTCCTGTTTCTTTTAAGAAAGACACTGGTTATAGTGAAACTCACAATGGCAAGTGTTGGAGTTGCAATTTATAATTCAATTAGATAAGAAAAAAGCCCCCAATGCAATAGCTTTGATTGGGAAATTTATCCATGCAATGTATGATGAATGATGACTAAAGGCAGGCATCAACACGGCTGAAATTGCAATCTGTATTTCTGTTTTTTGAAAGAGATAATGCTTTATTAAGAAGAAAGATAATTCTTTTTAAAAGAGATAATGTGTTACTTGGAACGCGGTTCATTCCGAGACGCAGTACGGGAATAGGTACGGGGTATAATGAGGGTAGGCTTGGTTCACTGTTTGTGGTCCTGGGTCGATTTGGGATTAAAATCAATTTTCAAAATCTAAAACGAATAGGGCATTAGGGGATTGTAAACTAATAAAAAATGTCAAATTTATGAGAAAAGAATATGATATAATAATCAACTGACAAGTTTGGTTAGCTTGAACAAGGGAAATACCAAAATTTTAAGAGTGTAATACACTAGAGGAAGCATGTTATCCCCGTGTAAATTGTAACTGGAGCACTTGGAGATAAAAACCCGTGTTGATGTCTCTCTCAGAGGGCGAAAAATAGTTCTTCCATTTTGGAGACTAAAAGAGCACTTGGACGCATGATATCAGCGTATGTTGACATTCATCTCTCTTTCTCTCTTGCGGGTCGTCACACAAGGTTTACACACTATGATATATTGACAGGACACCGGTGAGCACCAAAGACCTTCAAGTTAACTGTTAATACCTTACTTACCCTTCAAATTACAGGGCTTAGGAGACTAATAGTGCTACAAGGTTGCAAACGAAGCATGTTTTTAGTCGTACGACTTGGATCGCCATTTTTAACGACCCCAGGTCACAAATAAACCGTGTGGGTCATGCGATGCAGATCGTTAGTCGATACAGGGGGAGGGCATGGGCGGGGCGGTGTAAGCGACACCGGTAACACTGGTCCAGGTCGAGCCTGAGTTTAAATCCTCCAAAAATTGAACCTATTTTTGCCTACATCATTACCTACCTGTTTTTTTGCCAAGTTCAATTCCTGAAGCTTTCTGTTAAATCCCTCTTATAGATCATCTTGCCAGCATGCCCAAATGCAAAAACAAGTCTACCAACTCCCTCTTTAGCATAGTCACAAATCTTTGCCTCGGAAAGTGTGTATCTAGGGAGAGGTTTCCACTCTCTCTAGAAGCAAACACTTATACTAGATGGAGACAGTCTTTCTTGTTAAAAAAACAAAAAGAAACAAAAAACTCTTTCTTGTTAAGGGTTGGCCCTAAGTCATAGGAGTGACACCACAACTTTTCAAATAATTTATAAAATCTTGAGAGGAGCATCTTATGCCATTCTCAATGGACAACCCTGTGAATTTATTTGCGAATTTTGTAGAGACACTCATTATGACCTCTCAAGATGAATGACAAAAGACACAAATTTGTGGAGTCATTCATATGGCCATTCAAATATGTTTTAAAATCTTGAAAGGTGTATAAGGTGACGTTGGTAGAGGTCACGGTGGTATGGGCTCACGGTGTGGAAACAGGATGGTTTGGATAAACAGAAAAATGATCCTTTAGATCCCTTTGCATTTTGTACAGGATACTACAAGTCCTGGGAGGGCGTTGGATCAAGAGAAAAATGATCCTTTAGATCCACATAATGGAAATCGTGAGTTTTTTTTTTTTTTTTTGGTTATTTGTTGCCTCTTTCCTTCTATGCTTCTATGAATTATTTGATTTGGGGTTTTCATCCAGGGTTTCTATTTTTTTTCCCTCATGGAAGCAATGAATTTAAGTACATGCAAGACTACATGGGTTTCCCTCTTCTCCCTACTTCAGACCCCTTTTGGGTTTTGCTTTGCACAGGATACTAGAGGTTATGGGAGAGCTTTGGATCAAGAGAAAAGTGATCATTTGGATCTACATAATGGAAATCTCGTAAGTTCTTATTGTTATTTGTTGCCTCTTTCCTTCTATTTATTAGGATGTGGCAACACTATTGATATGATCTTTTGTCTCTTGAGTAATTGTTCATCTATAAGTGTATTCAAGATGCTATCTAATTGTACATCTACATTTATGATATGCATAATCTGGTGGTGGGTGAGGCCAAGATGAAGAAAAGACCCTTGAGGGAGATAACCGTCCATGGGGTTAAGCATGGTGGGGTTTATTTGGAATTGCCGAATTGGTATGCAAAAATCTCCTATTTCTGTTATCTTCAACTTATATTCAAAATATACTTGAATTTTTTCTGTTTGTTTATTTGTCAGACATTTTTTTAGTTTGGGTGTTCATGCATAGACTGAAAATAAAACCTGTAGTTTGATGGGCTTTATAGGAATCTCACCAAGTTTATTGGGTAATGTTTTAATTTATTGGGTTTTGAATGTCCCATTAGTTGGGATTGTTTTAATTTCTTTCTATGTTTTCCTTTCTGAAATTCTGAATTTGATACCATGGCCCCGTTCGTTTGGGACTCTCTCTCTCTCTCTCTCTCTCTCTCTCTCAAGCTCATCTGTTCAAACCTTTCTTTCTCGTTCTTTTTTGAATTTTAGCATCATGATTTGGTTTTTATTTTTTAAATTTTCTATTCCATTGGTTTCTCTATATCTTTCATGAAAGTATGGTGCAGTCCTTCTCTCCTTCTCGAGGAATTGTCTCAAGTATGTTACTACCACTTTATATGATGGCCGGTTAACATTTTACTTCAAATTTTTCAGCAAGTAAGCTTTTTCCATGATGTGGCAAATTGTTAGGTGACCAGTTAAAATTATATGGTAATTGAAACATTTGCATGGTATAAAGTGTTTGAATTTGTATGCTAGGGATCATGGGTCCGGTTGGTGATGTGTCTACAATGTCCCCATTTGCACATGGGAGTGTTGCTTTGCAAGAATCCGACCTTAAGCATTCCCACCTGTCATATTTTTGCAAGAATCCGACCTTATTAATTTACCTACAGTTCAAACTCATCTCCAGCTATAGATGGTAAAAGATTATCATTAAAACCATTAACAATCATGAAAGTGTAATTCATTTCAATTCGGGCAAATTGTATGTTTTATGTGACACTTTGAGTAATGTGGTGTGGACTCCGATCCGAGAGAGAGGCGGCGGTGAGGGACGTGCCCCACGCGCTAAGGTCTCTTTGGATCATCCACGTGAATGGAGAGCTCTACCAAGGAACTCTCGAAAGAAAAATGCCTCTCACAGCATGAGTGGCGATATAAAAGGTGAGATACCTCTCGATTCGGGGACTAGCCCAGATTCGAGGCGTACCTTAAACAAAGAAGAGTCGCCATCCAAGGAAAAAGGCAAATGGGCCTTGGATCCCATACTATGCTCTGTTGCAACGGATAACCAGAGATATAAAATAAGGTTCGTGCCTGGTTACGAATTCGGAAGGTCTAAAGAGCACCTCATCCGCCCAAGTGCAAACACCTGGTCTCTTATGCCATTTACTTAATAATTTTGAAGAGCTTTGGGCGAAAATCATATGAAATGGGAATGAATATCTCCGAGAAGACGTCTATCTAATCATGCATGTCTCGGAGATGAAATCAAAGGCACACAAGATAAAATAAAAGAAACATGTGTCACCTAAGCATAGCTAGGTTATAAGTGACATGCCTAATGGGTGTCTAAGTTCTGATGAACAAACACATGCATGACACACCAAAAAAGTATAAGGTCTGCGCAATAAAGTAAGAAAAACACTGCAAAACATAGAAAATGACTCGATACCATACAACCCTAAGACTCTAATCTATACCTAGGCCCGAGTCTTTAGATGATCTGATGTTCATCCAAAGAAGCCTATGTATCCCCGCCTCCACGAGAATCAAGGCAACGTAGTTCTTCGCACCTATTCTAAGCTATGATGCCTAAGACATCTAGACCTTTATCCTAGACTCAATCTAAAAGACCGGACTAGTTCTTAAAGCTTCTTGTGTAATTATTTAAATTCCAATGGATTGTAGATTTTAGGACACCCTATATGCCCTAACTAAATGCAGGTTAGTCCTAAGCTAATGCAGGTGGTTCCTATAATCTATGTGTAGCTAGGCTGTATATCCTAAGAAAACAGTAGGATCTATCGCATCTTAGACCTAGTCATCAATTGGCGATGTGGATTGCCAACTGACCGGACGGAGGCGTAAAACTCCTAGCTAGGACTCACTCCTAACTCTAACACAAACAAATAAAACACACAACAAACAAACAACGAACGAGGGAGCAACTCCCGACTCAAAAACTCTCTAACTAGGACAACCTCCTAACTCTAGAGGAAGATCCTTTCGAAAAAGCAATATTTTGAAAGATTTTTATAATTTTGAAAGATTTAAAATGCTTATCTTTAAAGGTTTGGCTGGACTTGGGATGTGGATCCCAAGCTGCACTACGTACCCCGTGGAAAAGGATCAAGCCAACGTAGTTCGGAACAGATTTTCTAACTACTCCTAATGACTCAAGATTTTTGAGATTTTTGGTTTTTTAGATGTTTTTGTTGTTTTTAAGTATTTTTGACTCAAGGGGGACAAATCCTATCATCATAAGGGGAGGACAGACTCCTGATATCCCGCAAAGGTTGGACAGCATCCTATGCTTTGCGGGGGAAAAGAACAGAAACACAGCTCTGCAAGGGTTGGACAGCATCCTATACCTTGCAAGAGTGGATAAAAACATGATACGATGAGAGGTAGAATAGAATCCTAACCCCTATGATGATAGAATTTGATTCCTGAACAAGAGGATTGACTCTCTAAACTAAGGACGGATTCCTGTGCTAGTGGACTAACCAAACTAAGATAAAGCTCAACAAGTAATAAGGAAATACCTTGTGCATATTTGGCAAAGGTAAAACACCCAGCCGGGCCGGACAGCTACCTAGCCCTAAGGTACAACAAATGTGCAACCTAATACCCATAAGGGTAAGGGGTATGTCGCCAAGCCGAGTAGGATGTTCTCCCAAAACCAAATGAAGCACAAAGAGGAAGATGCTAATGAGACTGGGCAAGTCTCTTAGACATATAGGTAGGATAGAGAAAAATGCTAACAAGGAAAAAGAGACCTTGTGCATATTTGGTTTAGGTAAAACACCCAGCCGGGCCGGACAGCTACCTAGCCCTAGGGTGCAACAAATGTGCAACCCAATACCCATAGGGTAAGGGGTATGATGCCAAGCCGAGTAGGATGTTCTCCCAAAACCAAATGATGCACAAAGAGGAGGTTTAGCAAGAAAATGAGACTAGGTAAGTCTCTTAGACACAGAGGTAGGATAGAGAAAAATACTAACAAGGAAAAAGAGACCTTGTGCATATTTGGCAAAGGTAAAACACCCAGCCGGGCCGGACAGCTACCTAGCCCTAGGGTGCAACAAATGTGCAACCCAATACCCATAAGGGTAAGGGGTATGTTGCCAAGCCGGGTAGGGTGTTCTTCCAAAACCAAACGACGCACAAAAAGGAGGGTTTAAGACCTATGAGACTAGAGGTAGTCTTCTAGAGGTTAACTCAGGTTGATTCATTAATGAGACAATGCCTGTCTCCAAAGATTTGGATCTAAAAGACTAGGCAAGTCTTTTGAGAAAATAGAATGCTATTTGGACTGTGCAAGTCCCCTAGAGATGGGCTTGGGCTAGCGCCTTCATCGCCCTTTCAACGAGAGGAAATTCTAATATCAAAGAATTTTAACAAAATCTATAAGACTGTGTTAGTCTATCAAAAAGAGAAGAAAAAGCTACCAGATAATCGCAAATTTTATTCTAAGAATAAATCAAGTGCTAAGCAAAGAAGAATTGTAACGACCCGGATTCTCAGGCTAAATTTTGAGGCAAATCTGAGCCTAGCTCTTTATAAAACAGAGCAAACGAGCCCCAAAAATCCGGATTGCTACGCCTCTCAAAAAAATAAAAGAGGCACAAAACACATTCATTCTTTCATACAGCGGAAGTCTTAGTTAAAAACAAATCATTTATTTAATGAAATAGAGACAAAAATAAGGGAAGAGAATTTTATTCCAATACTTTCAATAATAACTCCACAAATTTGCCAAATTAAATATCCATGCCCCAAAGGACTTTGGAAAGAAAACTAAAAGAAATAAATAACTGCCTAAACTATGCCATCTCTCCCCATCCCATTGCCTAGGTCATCTCATCAGCAAATGCTCCTTCGTTTTGATCGATTTGCTGGTTTTCTGGATTTTCGCCATTAAAGTCTGTTGAAAAGTTTTAAAGGTCAGGATGCAAGAATAACGGTTATGCAGAGTAATAAAACTTAACTTAGGCAATTGAAGATGTAAAGATATAATCATCTCATATTAGAGGCATATCAAAGAAATTTAGCATATCAAGAAAGACATGGTATTTGGTGCAACAATAAGCAATAATATAGAGGTTTTTCTGATAACACCTTTGAATTTGCAAAATATGACTCTTTGTTCAATATGATTGTTCATTAGAGACTATTGCTCTAGTCATTAGAATCTAAGGTTCTAAAATCGTTTAGAGACTATGCTCTTCCCTTTCCTTCCCCATTAATTTCTATACACAATGATACCCATGTAGAATTATAACCTTCGAACTGTTTTTGTACGAGGATACCTTTCGCACTGTTTTTGTACGAGGAGTTCACGTAGTTCTTTTGACCTTCTCGCCCCTTTTTGGGTACGAGGGAAATAGTATCAAGGGTATATGAAACTATGGCCTTTAAATTATCTCCATCATAGGGTTGTGGGTTTTCAATGAAAGCCATGAATTGGATTCAAGAATCAAGAAACAAAAACATAAGAGGTTTTTATCTAAATTTTCAAGAACTCTAGTTATAGTGTAGATTACAAAACATAATCCGAAATCTTGCCTTTGCCTTTGAATGGATTGGTTTGATTGATGTGATTGATTACTTGAATTGAGAGAATTGAATGAAGCTTGATGGATCTTGGAGTAGAAAGCCCTTCCTTCTTCTCCCTTTCCTTGAATTCTCCTTTTCTTATTCTCCTTAGGTTTTAGGGTTTTGATTTATGAAGAACATTAGGTTATGATAGTGTATATATATGGTCATGAATCTTTTTAGGGTTTGTTTTGGTGTTAACTCACCCAAAAAGGACGGAAATCGGCACTTCATAGAGAGTTTGGAAACTCTCGGATTCTCAATCCGCGACATTCTCGGAGTTCCGAGGCATTTTCTCGGAGTTCCGAGAATTGTCGGAGTTCCGAGAAATGCTCTCAGAGTTCCGAGAACCGGATTCCAAAACTACTGTCCGATTTCTCGGAATTCCGAGGTTATTTTCTCGGAGTTCCGAGATCTCTCCAGTAGTTCTCGGAGTTCCGAGTTTTTTTTTTTTTTTTTTTTTTTTTTTTTTTTTTTTGGGTTGTTACACTCTACCCCCCTTAGAGGAATTTCGTCCTCGAAATTTGATCTCTCTCATAGGGTAAACCGAAAACAACCGATTATTATACAACAGATTATAAATGAGAAGTAAGGAATATACCTCCGAGCAAATGCGGATATTTCTTCAAGATTTCCGATTCGCGCTCCCAAGTTGCTTCTTCAATGCCATGATGTCGCCAAAGAACCTTGACCAACGAAATCGTCTTATTTCGCAAAGCTCGCTCTTCTCGATCTAAAATCTTCACAGGTCCTTCAGAAAAAGACCAATCTTCTTGAAGCTCGACATCATCCTCGGCCAAAACATGTGAAGGGTCGGGATGATACAATCGAAGCATCGATACATGAAAAACATCATGCATCCGCTCCAAATTAGAAGGCAACTTCAATTTATAAGCTCTTGCCCCAATCCTTTTCACAATTCGGTAGGGTCCAATAAAACGAGGAGTCAACTTCCCTTTCTTTCCAAAACGCATTACTGCCCTGAACGGCGAAATCTTCACAAAAACCATATCGCCTTCAGCGAATTCTAAATCTCTCCTCCGCTGATCGGCATAACTCTTCTGTCGACTCTGCGCGATCTTCAAACGATCCTTAATCAATGCAACTTTTTCAGTCGACTCTCGAACCAACTTTGGTCCAAGCAATTGCTTCTCACCAACTTCAGCCCAGCACAAAGGTGATCTGCAGGCACGGCCATATAGAGCTTCGAATGGAGCCATCTGAATACTCTGCTGGTAGCTGTTGTTGTAAGCAAATTCACATAGAGGCAAATGCTTCTCCCAATCTCCACCAAAATCTAGAACACAAGCTCTCAACAAATCTTCAAGGATCTGATTTACCCTTTCAGTCTGACCATCAGTCTGAGGATGATATGCTGTACTGAAACTCAACTTCGAACCCAAAGCAGAATGTAAGCTCTTCCAGAATCCCGAAGTGAAACGAGAGTCTCGGTCAGAGATTATGGTCGAGGGCACACCATGATACCTAACGATCTGAGCCACATATGTTTCAGCAAGCTTTTCCAACTTCCAATCTTTCTTAATCGGAATGAAATGAGCCGATTTAGAAAGACGGTCCACAATCACCCAAATACCATCACAATTGCTCTTCGATTTGGGTAAACCCATGATAAAATCCATGGACAAGCTATCCCATTTCCACATGGGAATCTCCAAAGGGTCCAATGTACCTCCAGGTTTCTGATGCTCTGCCTTTACTTTCTGACAAGTTAGGCATTTAGAAACATACTCAGCAATGTCCCTTTTCATTCCACTCCACCAAAGATTCCTCTTCAAGTCTTGGTACATCTTTGTGTTACCTGGATGAATGGTGTAACGAGACTTATGTGCCTCATCCAAAATGTCCTTTCTGATTTCTTCCTTAGCTGGCACACAAATTCTGTCTTTAAAGAACAAACATCCATCCTCTCCTACTGAAAACTTTGGTTTAGAATCAACTTCAGCCTTTAATTTCAAAATTCCTTCATCATCTATCTGAGCTGCTTTAACAGTTTCTATGATATTCGACCGAACTCGAATATTAGCAATAAAGGATTTATCGCCAATTTCGCAAGTTCCCAAATCTAAATCTCTGAACCGCTCAAGCAATTCCCATTCTTCCATCATCAAACAGGCCATCATAGGGTGTTCTTGTCGGCTAAGAGCGTCAGCCACTACATTAGCCTTGCCTGGATGATAACTCAAGGTGAAGTCATAATCCTTCAAAAATTCAACCCATCTTCTCTGTCTCATATTCAGCTCTTTCTGATCAAAAAGATACTTGAGGCTCTTATGATCTGTAAAAACCTCAAACTTGACCCCATACAAGTAGTGTCGCCATATCCTCAAAGCGAAAACCACTGCTGCTAATTCCAGATCATGAGTTGGGTAATTCACTTCGTGCTTCTTCAACTGCCTCGAACCATAGGCAATGACCTTGCCTGATTGCATGAGCACGCAACCCAAACCTCGAAATGATGCATCACTATACACCACAAAATCTCCTTCTGCGGTAGGAAGTATCAAAACTGGAGCTGATGTCAATATTTTCTTCAATTCTTGAAAACTGCTTTCACATTCTTCATTCCAAACATATTTAACATTCTTCCTGGTCAATTTAGTCAAAGGTCCAGCTAAGATTGAAAAGCCTTCAACAAACTTCCTGTAATACCCGGCCAGACCCAAGAAACTTCTGATCTCAGTAACATTGGTAGGTTGCTTCCAGGAAGTAACTGCTTGAATCTTAGTAGGATCCACTTCAATTCCTTCTTTTGATATCACATGACCCAAAAATGTAACACGCTCGAGCCAAAACTCACATTTAGAGAATTTTGCATACAACTGATTCTTTCTCAAAGTCTCCAATGCAAGTCCCAAATGCTTAGCATGCTCCTCTTCAGATTTCGAGTAAATAAGGATGTCATCTATGAATACCACCACGAACTGATCCAAAAATGGCTTGAATACTCTATTCATCAAGTCCATAAATATGGCTGGTGCATTTGTCAATCCAAACGGCATTACGACAAATTCATAGTGACCGTATCGAGTACGAAAAGCTGACTTTGAAATGTCCTCGTCTCTGATACGCAACTGATGATATCCAGATCTCAAATCAATCTTCGAGAAATGAGTAGCTCCTTGCAACTGGTCAAAGAGATCGTCTATCCGAGGAAGAGGATAACGATTCTTGATAGTCACCTTATTCAACTGCCTGTAGTCAATGCACAAGCGAAGACTACCATCCTTCTTCTTCACAAATAGCACAGGAGCTCCCCATGGGGATGAACTGGGTCTAACAAATCCCTTCTCCAACAATTCTGATAACTGCTCCTTCAATTCTTTCAATTCAGCCGGGGCCATTCTGTAAGGTGTTTTAGAAATAGGCTCGGTCCCTGGCACAAGATCGATAGTAAAGTCGATCTCTCTATGGGGAGGTAATTCAAAGTCTTCTGGAAAGACATCCAGAAACTCCCTCACCACAGGGATGTCTGAAACAGACAACTCAATACTGACTTCTTCCTTCTCCATGAAAGCCAGAAAGCATTCACATCCTTTATTGATCAACTTCTGAGCTTTCACAGCTGCAATTACTTTAATCTTCTTCATAGGGCGCTTCACTCCCTCAAAAACGATTTCTTCTTCTCCAGAAATTGCAAATTTCACGATTTTATGAAAGCAATCCACATTAGCATGATAAGCTGCTAGCCAATCCATACCAAGGATAACTCTAAAATCGTTCATCTCCAATAGCACTAAATCAGCCAAAAGCTCTCTACCACCTATCTTTATAATACATCCCTTACACACTAAATTTGTAATTACATCATCTCCTAAAGGAGTAATAATTCTCAAAGGGAAATTTAGAGTAATAGGGGTCAAATTCAGTTCTTTCGCAAAAATCGGTGATATGAATGACAAGGTAGAGCCAGAATCTACAAGAATATGCACAGATGTATTATTAACAAAAAGCTGACCTTCAATGACTGCGTCGGAGGCATCAGCGTCTTGTTGATTAAGCGCATAGACTCGGTTGACAGGTGCTTGAGATGCACTCTTCTCCAGATTCTGCTGGCGATTCTGATACCCTTTCCACTGATTCTGCTGCTGCTGCTGCGCTGGGGGTTTCTGCTGCTGCTGATTATTATTAATTCGGTTCCCCTGATTCATTGCTGGCTGAAAATTCTGCTGCTGCCTTTGAGGTCTCGTGTCCCTAAATGTAGGCTTAGGACACTCCAAAATCTTGTGACTCGGGTCTCCACAGTTGTGGCAGACATTCATCGTCTTCCAACACCTTCCAGCATGAAATTTTCCGCAAATAGCACAAGGAACCCTTGCAGGAACTCCATCTTCCATTCTCTGTCTCTTAGGCGGCGGCACTTGATTCCTGCTCCCTGATGGCGGCATTCTGGCGGCCATAATCACTTTCTCACTACGCTCAGCCATCTCGGCTTTCGCGCAAGCTTCTACCAAAGTCTGAGGTTCATGAAGAATAACTTTCGCCATAAGAGATGGGCGAAGGTTGTCAACAAACTTCGAAACTTTATCCTCCTCTGTAGAGGCATAGCCAGGTGCATACCTCGACAACTGCCTAAACTTGGCTCCATACTGAGCCACAGTCAAAGATCCCTGCTTCAGAGACGCAAACTGAGATGCCAATTCCCTCTTAACATGGTTAGGAAAGAATTGGTTGTTGAACCGTACTTTGAATTCGGTCCACGTCTCATTCTTAGCATAAGGATAATTTTGCAGTAAGGATCTCCACCACACTCCTGCTTGGTCCTTTAGTAAAAAGGTAGCCAAACGGATTTTCTGAATATCGCTGCACTCCATTACTTCAAATATGCTTTCCACTTCCAAAATCCAGTGGTCTGCAACCAAAGGGTCTCCCACTCCTGTAAACTCCGATGGCCTGTAGTCCCTGAATTGCCTGTGCAGCTTAGTCGGATCTGCTGCAGGCGCATGGCGAGCTGCTAGAGTGGTTGCAATGTTCTGCAAAGCGGCCTGATTAGCTGCTTGGTTAGCAGCCTGTGCCTGAGCTTGACCTCTAAGGAGATCAGCAATCATGAGTAAAGGATCTGCTCCTTCACCAACATGGGCACCACCACGACCTCTCCTAGCATTACCTCGCAACTCTCTTTGATCCATCTGTCAAAAGAACACACAATTGTTAGTTCATAAAAATTCTAATTTACTTAATTTAATTATGATCATGTAAATTGTGGTTAGGTTGTACTTTAGCTAATTAGGTTCAACTACCCAACCTTAGACATATACCCAGACTCGCACTAGGTTCCTCACTGACTAACCTAGATAAGCTCTGATACCACCTCTGTAACGACCCGGATTCTCAGGCTAAATTTTGAGGCAAATCTGAGCCTAGCTCTTTATAAAACAGAGCAAACGAGCCCCAAAAATCCGGATTGCTACGCCTCTCAAAAAAATAAAAGAGGCACAAAACACATTCATTCTTTCATACAGCGGAAGTCTTAGTTAAAAACAAATCATTTATTTAATGAAATAGAGACAAAAATAAGGGAAGAGAATTTTATTCCAATACTTTCAATAATAACTCCACAAATTTGCCAAATTAAATATCCATGCCCCAAAGGACTTTGGAAAGAAAACTAAAAGAAATAAATAACTGCCTAAACTATGCCATCTCTCCCCATCCCATTGCCTAGGTCATCTCATCAGCAAATGCTCCTTCGTTTTGATCGATTTGCTGGTTTTCTGGATTTTCGCCATTAAAGTCTGTTGAAAAGTTTTAAAGGTCAGGATGCAAGAATAACGGTTATGCAGAGTAATAAAACTTAACTTAGGCAATTGAAGATGTAAAGATATAATCATCTCATATTAGAGGCATATCAAAGAAATTTAGCATATCAAGAAAGACATGGTATTTGGTGCAACAATAAGCAATAATATAGAGGTTTTTCTGATAACACCTTTGAATTTGCAAAATAGGACTCTTTGTTCAATATGATTGTTCATTAGAGACTATTGCTCTAGTCATTAGAATCTAAGGTTCTAAAATCGTTTAGAGACTATGCTCTTCCCTTTCCTTCCCCATTAATTTCTATACACAATGATACCCATGTAGAATTATAACCTTCGAACTGTTTTTGTACGAGGATACCTTTCGCACTGTTTTTGTACGAGGAGTTCACGTAGTTCTTTTGACCTTCTCGCCCCTTTTTGGGTACGAGGGAAATAGTATCAAGGGTATATGAAACTATGGCCTTTAAATTATCTCCATCATAGGGTTGTGGGTTTTCAATGAAAGCCATGAATTGGATTCAAGAATCAAGAAACAAAAACATAAGAGGTTTTTATCTAAATTTTCAAGAACTCTAGTTATAGTGTAGATTACAAAACATAATCCGAAATCTTGCCTTTGCCTTTGAATGGATTGGTTTGATTGATGTGATTGATTACTTGAATTGAGAGAATTGAATGAAGCTTGATGGATCTTGGAGTTGAAAGCCCTTCCTTCTTCTCCCTTTCCTTGAATTCTCCTTTTCTTATTCTCCTTAGGTTTTAGGGTTTTGATTTATGAAGAACATTAGGTTATGATAGTGTATATATATGGTCATGAATCTTTTTAGGGTTTGTTTTGGTGTTAACTCACCCAAAAAGGACGGAAATCGGCACTTCATAGAGAGTTTGGAAACTCTCGGATTCTCAATCCGCGACATTCTCGGAGTTCCGAGGCATTTTCTCGGAGTTCCGAGAATTGTCGGAGTTCCGAGAAATGCTCTCGGAGTTCCGAGAACCGGATTCCAAAACTACTGTCCGATTTCTCGGAATTCCGAGGTTATTTTCTCGGAGTTCCGAGATCTCTCCAGTAGTTCTCGGAGTTCCGAGAATTATTCTCGGAATTCCGAGTTTTTTTTTTTTTTTTTTTTTTTTTTTTTTTTTTTTTGGGTTGTTACAAGAATATACAATCTAATAGCAATCATAAAATGATAAATAACATTAATTAGTCCAGACCAGCCGCTGGATAGCCTAATAAAGTAAAACAATATCAAAACACTTCAAAACCAACCACAAACCCCAATACGGGGACTCCAATGAAATCAGATGATGCCAAAGTAATCATCTGATATCATATACACATGATAATATTTCTAATCCCGCCTTGAGATCAGACAGTACTCATGTCGATAATATCGAATAGAGTAGTCATCTGATCTCCTTCTTCCTATTAACAATTTATTTAAATAAATAGGAATGAGTATAATAAGCTTTAAGATAATCTCACCTGAATAACCCGTTTATCTTCAGAATCTAACTCAAAACTAAATAAGAGGAAAGAAGAGAGGAGAGGGTACTATCATGATCCAATAAATCCCTCTAAGGGTGGGCTTGGGCTATCGCCTTCATCGCCCTTTACTCTTATTCTAATGGACATCAAGCAGGTGAACGATAGTAATAGTGGATATCAATTATGTGCTTGTGAAACAAACCAATAGGCAATAGTTCATATGAAATAATGAGCATCAAACAATGAACCACAGCAACTGTGTGCTATTGACAAGAATCAATGGGCAGCAGTTATGTGCAACAATGAGCCTCAAACAGTAAACCACAATAGACAACAACTGTATGCTATTGACAAGAATCAATGATCAGCAGTTATGTGCGATAATGAGCATCAAACAATGAACCACAGCAACTGTGTGTTATTGACAAGAATCAATGGGCAGCAGTTATGTGCGATAATGAGCATCAAACAATGAACCACAACAACTGTGTGCTATTGACAAGAATCAATGGGCAGCAGTTATGTGCAACAATGAGCTAAACTAGTGCCAACACAGGGAGAAACATGCAGAAAATGAGCTGAGCTAGTGACACACTAGAGCAAAATGTGCAGAAAACTATGGGAACAACAACTGTGAATTCTCACTAGAAATAATATAGAAAGGAAGCTCAATGGAATAACAGTCGCAAATAGCATTATTATATGGCCACCAAACCAGAATGGGCAAATGAATTCAGAGAAAACCGGCAGCTATGGGTATTCTAATAAAAATGGAGTAAACCTTGTAATCACCTCTAGAACTTCAATTTTACACTGTTGTGTAAAGATCAATGTCCAAATCAAACTAGAGATTACATATTATATGCTAGTCTGATATCTTAGCACGCATGAAAGCTAAAACTTCATATCATTTATCGAAGCGATACTCATCACAAAATCAGTGCTCATGAACGACAATAAACAATATTGAACTGATCTACTGTTCCGAGATGTATTTCAAAGCTAAAAAAAAAAATTAAGATCAAAGCAAGCATAAAAAAAAAATATATATCAATTAGAAAATCTAAATCTAATAAAATCAAAGCAGAGGACCAACACCTATCGATATTTAAACAAATGACCCTGCTAGTATTATAACAAACCTGAGAACATTAGTAGGCTGAATTACTCATATGCTTCTACCAGATCAAGTATAATTTGTATAAAATATCATAGGAAATTCTCAATGATCAATATATTCAAAAGCATATTTAAAGCAACTGTTCTTAAAAAAAAAACTATCTGTAAATATATTTTGCATACATTTCAAGGCAATTTTTACAACAAAAAATAAAAAACCTGAAATAACTGTTTCATGAATTATTTATTTTAAATCCTAAAAATTTATTTGGATCCCAATTCATTCATCCTGATCCGAAACAAAGAAAATTAAGAAAACTATGAATCATAAATAGAGATAAAAATCAAATATATTAGTCACTAAATGACTGGAACAAAGAGAAAAGAAAAGAAAAAATAAATAAATACCTGAGATTCGAAACCTGTGAGATTATCTTCCCCTTTTGCTAGAACGAAATCTCCACTGAATAGAAAATGAACGAGCAATTTGCTCCTCCTCAAGCTTTGGTTCCAATGCCAAATTTATACCTTAAGATGACCGGTGATGATATAGATTTGCTGGATTCTGGTAGATCTCGCCTGAAATGATAGGATTTGGGAATAGATCTGGACGGAGATGATGATGAAAGGGGATTTTAACCGAGGTAAATGATAATTGTGAGTGAAAGGCTGGAACTCCTGTGAGGATGATGCTGACCGATGGCTGGTCAAATTCAGACCGGAATCCAACGAGAGAATCGTCGGAGAAGATGACCGGAGGATCAACGGAGAAGATGATCGGTGAAGCACAGTTAGGGTTTCGAGAGGGAAAAACGGTAAAAAATTCAGATCTCTCGAAAATATGCAAGATAAAAAACAAATGGATTATGATGTGAAGAGAAAAATCAAAGAAAACTAATGGCTGGATCTCAGGCAAGTTCGTCGGAGAAAATGGATCAAAAATTGTCTGGAATTAGATCGGATCTCAAATGAAATCGATCAGAGAAAAAGGAGAAGAATAAGCTAGGATTTGAATCTTAAGAAGAAGAAAAAAACAATTTAAGATGTAAAGATGATCGGAATTCCCATAGGCTTACCGGAGATGATTTCCGATCGGAGAAGATTGCCGGAACTTGAGCGAGATTTGTTTTCTCTCCCTAGAAAACCGAGAGCTTCTCTCTCTAGAAAATCAATTTTTCTTTTTCTTTTTTTCCTCAAAAACGAGAGAAACAGATCTTTATATCAAAATCTGATGCGGATATTGGCACTCCTATTTGATGGGCGCACAAATGTGCGACCCCATCTGGCTAACTCACCCCGCCCACTTGATAACTGCACTAACTCCACTTGTCTTTTCCAAAAATTTTCATCGGATTTTTCAGAGATTTTGCAGGGGCTATTTTTAAGTCTCGAGGCTTCTAAATATGTGTTCATGGGCACTTAGGGTCTTTGGATGAATGAAATTTTCCTTCAAATACTCAGATTTTTTTTTGAGAAAATGAAAAACCTAGTGGGCCATCCCCTATTTACACTACACACACCCTCTCAGCCCGATTGCTGGGCAAACGAGCTCCGATCTCGATGAAATTTTGCAGAGGCTTAGCTGGGATCCTAAGCTAGCTTGGGGTGAAATTTGGGGTTCTATCTCGTTTATTTGATGAGGCTTTGCTCAAACAAGAAGGGATTAGGGCACGGTCAAAATGGGATGTCTACATGTGGACAAATATGATTTTAGTTATAAAACATGGGCTGTGCAACATTAGTATCATGCTGTTAGTGCTAAAATCTGTGAACACTTTGAATTTCCAAATAAAATAATATTAATGTTCAACATTCTATTTGATTCTTGATTGATGCAATGCGGGGCATAGAATTCAAAGTTATGTCGTCGTTTTAATGTTTAAAAGCTACTGATATCAAACATTTTGAACCTATTTAAATAGTGAGGAATTATATGATGAAAGGCTGTATAAACACGTAAAGGTGGTACGACGGAAGTACCACCCTTGATATTTGATCCAACAGCAGCTCCTAAAAAAGTGAGCTGCTGTTATGAAGGATGGGATGATGGATACTTGTTTATATGGCCCTTCATCATATAATTTCTCTTAACTATTAACTTTAAAATCAGTGTCTCTATGCCCACATATTCATTTTTTAGAGGTTGGCATGTGCAAGTACAAGCTCCTTTGTTATAGCATCATAGATTTCTCATAATACTGTGAACAGGCCTATGAAAGCGGCCTTCAAACATTCATAAAAAATATATATATATATATTGATATTCTTCTCTAACTGTTAAATTACCAGGTTGTTATCTCCCTATTGATTGTGAACTTCACCCCCCCCCCACCCAGAGGATAGAGCCTCTCTCTCTCTCTCTCTCTCTCTCTCTCTCTCTCTCTCTCTCTCTCTCTCTCTCTCTGCCCCCACCAGATTGAGCTATTGATCGAGCAGAGTCACACTTATGACTTGGGATTTTAGAAGCAGATGTCATGTGAAACAGCTCCTCCAAGCAAGAAGATTATACAGGGCTTCCAACAGAGTTTTGCTCATGTTGATTTCATTCAGGCAAAGGCAAAGATATTTATATCTTTTGTTATAGATTATTATCTCAGGAATATAGTAACATGATCCCTGCGCATAAGTTATTTTTAATAAGAAATGTTACCCAAGTATCCTTTGAGCATTGATTTTGTGGAAAAAATGAATTGATTCAACATGAACCCAACCTGATTTCAATGTAAAACCAACTCTCTACCCTTTGCAATTCTATTTCTTTCTTCACTATTTTATCAGGATGATGTGTTTTTGTAGGTATTTTTTTTGGGAAATGTATGGCCTAGCTCTTTGATCTTTGGAACCTGTCCTGCCGCTGATTCTGATAGACCAAAACTGATAGACGCAGTTCAGGTAATTTTAATTTCTGCTCTACGACCATTTGATTTTGGAATCTAAGTCATTGTTTATGCATTCGAGGAAATGGAAGAGTGATTATTTTATGTTGTGAATTGGTGTTGCTTCAAGTGAAACGATGGGAAGAAGTTAATCGTCTAAGCATGAATCTCTTTACTGTCGATTTTTCTTGAAATCCTCGATTTGATAGTCTTTTGTTATGTTACAAAACATCCCAGATAGTGGTTCTCATATCAATTCAAAGCATTTTAAATTTATTATATGGGTTGGCTCTCTTTTTGTTTTATCTGTTTTTCTTCTCACTAAAAGTCAAAAAGGTAGTAACTTCCTTTTTGTTTCATCAACTCTCTTGAAATTGGGGATTTCATTTTTGTAGCTGGAAGATAAGGAGTTAATAAAAAAAAGGAGGAAATTTGGTATTTAGTTTGCCGCCTAGAAGAGGGAGGAGTTACATTATATGATCATGGCAATAGAAAGCGAGGAGTTTGGGCTTTTCCGAGAGAGAGACAATGAGAGGTATGTTCTAGGACTCTATTTAGTTGAAAAATTGAAAGTGTTTTCTTTCTTTGTATCGATTTCTTTGGCAGCTAATTTTGCTACTATGGCAAATTGATGAAGCTATTCGAGCGTGTTTCCGTATCGTGAAGACCTTAATGCCTCTCTCAAAATTTGTGGAGGACCTCAGAAATTTCTATATACTGTTCTTAGCAGAGTACTAATTCTTATCGATTTCTTTTTTCGGTGAAATTTGTGGAGGATCTCTCTAAATTCTTAATTTCTATCTACTGTTCTAAGCGGTGTTTTAATTCTTCTCAATCTATTTTTCCATGTAGGTGTTTAGTCTACCGGATGAAAAGTTAATGGTGTCTTCCGTGAAGCTTCTTATTTGTCTTTTTAAATTATGTATCATTGGTGCATTTAATGATGGGAGAACTCTTCAGAAGTCACCTTGTGTTTATATTGAGGAGATTTGGAAGGTACTCTTTCTCTCTGCCCTTCTCTTTGGATACCTCTAACACTTATTTGCATATTCAATAATCTTATATGCTAATGGTTTTGAAGTCGAAAATGATTATTTGTAAGTAGTGGGGTTTGGAAGGTACTCTTTCTCTCTACCGTTCTCTTTGGATACCTCTAATATTCATTTGCATATACAATAATCTCATATGCAAATGGTTTTGAAGTCAAATATGATTATTTGTAAATATTAGTTATGATAAATTTAGAAAAGATTAGTTTATTGCCTCCATAGCGATATTAATGTCCCATTTGAATGGTTGCACGAGATCGAACAACTATAAGCTATTGAATTTATCCATGTTCCACGCCAGTGTGATCATTTATATGGTTTTCTTCTTTTTCATCTTTTCTTGCAATAGTTATCTATGTTTGTAATCTTACTTCTACGAGAATAATTTCCCCCGTCTCTCTAAGGTTTTGTTTTACATTTTCTTTATACACCACCAACCAGTGATAGAAAGAGACAAGATCGACATGACGACAGACAACCCGAATAACTATAAGTATGGATTTCATCCATGTTCCACGCCAGTGCGATCATTTATATGGGATTCTTCTTTTCATTCTTTTCTTGCAATAGTTGTCTCTGTTTGTAATCCATGTCTCTGTTTGGGATTCTTACTTCTACGAGAAAAAGGAACTACAGTCTGCCCACGGATCATGAACTTCATCCGTTGCCATTTTTTATTGCTCTGTTTTGTGTTACTTTACCTATTTCTTCTCTATGGTTGAGGATAATTACTTGCTTTTAAACATTTAAAAAAATAAATTTGCTTTTCCTTATACAAGATTTTAGTCTTTCCATAATTTGTATTCACTCTAACTTCAGGGTGCTATCTAGGATTTTCTTTTTTGTTCTTTTGCTTACTCTCATGTGAAGCTTGACCTACTTTTTATAAATAATTTAGTTTTTTCTCTCGCCCCGTGCATTGCACGAGTCTGCAACTAGGTGAAATTGAAGGCTGACATTGCAGGCAAATTTATGCCACCCAAGCAATCTTCAGCAATGTAGTAGACTGAATTTTCTATGGGTATTTAAAATTGCTTAGCATTTGCTGTTAGGCATCTAGCCCTATCATGCAAATCTTGTTTCCATGTGGTGATTTTGGATGGTTTTGCCGATATTTAAGATGCCGGTGTTGGGTACCAATCTTATGCATAGGTCTTGTTGGCATTCATATCACCCTTAATTCAACATGTATTAGCTGGTCTATAAGAGACTGGATTTTTTTGGTGCAATCCAAAACAGAGAGCTATTCTTTTGCCACCTGTTATACTAGTTTGAAACTGAGGGGTCATTTGATTTATTTTTATTGAAATATTTATATTGTAAGCACTGCTAAAACATATCAACTAATGGACCTTTTGTGTGGTTATGTTGCTATGTTAATTTCTATTACAAATATGCTGTGCAGTGACAAAAGCAAGCTGCAAAGAAAGATTTTTGGGCTCTGATTGGAGTAATGAAATATCTAGCGCAAAAGCAAGCTCATGTTTGAGGTTATCTAGTTCAAAGAATGCATGCATAATACCCTCTTCAACATCCAATATTCTTAGTTGTTCCCATACCCATTTTCAAAGAATGTGGGGCTCCAAATAATAAGGCTAAATCTGTCAAAAAGGATATTCATTTTCAGAGTTTTTATACGGGTTGGTGAAGTCACGTGTTGGAAGAAGAGAAGATCAATTTTTGCTTGTAACTTTAGCTTGTTTACAATCTTCAATATATTGTCCTTGCTTGTAAATTTAGTTTGTTATATAATTATAATATGTAAAGATGGTTTGTGTCAATGCCATTATAGTGTGAGGTTGTATAATAAGATCCCTATGTACATGTTATAGGTTGTATCTCCATTTGATGGACAAATTCAAAATAAAGGGATTTAAAAATATATATATTTATCTATATTTACCGACGGTCAGGACCGTCGGTGATTTCAACAATCAAAGTGCAGCCATATCCTATTCAACGACGTTTTGTGAGTGTCGGTCTTATCACCGACGCTCTAAAAACGTCGCTGAATAGCATATTCACCAATGGTTAGTAACCGTCGATGTAGTTACCAACGCTCCAAAAACAACGGTAAATATACGTATCCAAAGGCCCACTTGGGATTTAATGACGGTTGTGACCGTCGGTGTAATATTATATACACCAACGGTTTCTTAAAGCGTTGGCGATTACCTTTACAGCAACGTTTGATTTTTATTTATAACGACGTTCATAAACGCCGGTATAAATGGTATCACCGGCGTTTTTCAATAAACGTCGGTACATACATTTAGGCACGGTAGCATCAGTGACGTTCACTAAAAGTGTCGGTGTAAGTTACACCGACATTCATTGGTATATACACCGACGGTCATGACCGTCGGTGAATATCCCTTTTCTTGTAGTGAGAGGGACAAGATTTGATGCCAAAAAAGTAGCCTACAATATTTAAGATGACGAAAATAGAAGTTTAAGAATAAATGACTCATTCCATGCCATACCTTCTCAATAGTTTTCGTTTGCATAAGTTAGGATTGACCCTTCTCGACCCAAGGCTTGGGTTGGGTTATGTTGAAGGAAAATTCAGCCTGACAATTAGCTCGCTTTTTCCTTATCGTGTATTGCGCACTTGCCAAGAATTAGACCCTTGTCTTAGTAGGAAAAATGGGTTTTCATCTTATCAAAGCCTCTCAATATTTTTAATCGGGTTGAACTAGTCGGTTGTCATCAATATGCACAAAGACACACTTGTGTCAAAGTTGTCCTAAGAGAGCCCTCTCAATATTGTGTCAATGGACACATATGGTCCGATGGATCGACAAGTTCCAAACTTAATTGGATAGGACTAGGGCGCAACTATTAGATTTATTGAATACGATTCATTTCCATATCTTAAGGTCTGAAATCAAGTGTTATCAGTCCTGTTTATAGCCACAGAATTCATCAGAACATCTAAGATCAGATTGGAGGCCGTTACCATAAGAAAATGTTCCTCTTATTGTAAATACAAAAGGTTAAGAATTTGCTAGGCAATTTTGCGGCTCACTTTTGCAGGAGAGAACAACCACACAGGCTCATTTTTTAGCAGATTTTAACTTATTCATTTAATTCATCTGAGGTGGCTGTTCTCTTATGCAAAAGTGCACGAAATGGCTTTTCGTGAGATTGCCTAGTAAATCCATTTATCATTTTTCCTTCTCTCTTGGGCCTACTACTAACCCTAAGCCTAACCAATTAAGCAGTAACCCAATCCTAAATAACCTAGCTCTTTTATTTGGTTTGAAACTTGTTTGTTCACTCTAATCACAAGAATACTGATAGAGCAAAGACATCACCAAGGAGAACCAATAAAATTAGCAAACATTAAAAAAAAAAAATTGCAAAGCTCTGCTAGACAGATTTTATCAATGGAAGATGGCATGTAACTATTCATAACTACTGGAAGAAAATGCAGAGGAGATTTAGTAGTATGATATAGGTAAAGAAAAAGAATACCATATTGTATGGCAGGAAAATCAGCAACGATTTGAAGGCTAGGGTCCTGCAACGTGGAGAAGAGTACCCCGTGCAGAAGAAATGTACAATTTAAGCTAAGGATGAAATAAGTCGCAGTTCGTAATGATGAGCTGCGACGTAGAAGACACTTATATGCAATTTAAATGGATGAAATAGGTGGCATTTATTGTAGTAAAAAAATTAAGAGTAGTGAAAAATATTTTAAGAGCGGTAAATTTAATTTTTAGTTGGGAAAGTTACTCAAGTTTCTTCAGAGCAATAAATCTTAAGAGTGGCAACACTGGGTAAAAAGTGATTTAGAGAGACTTGTTTTTATGCAAGAGCAATAAATCTTGAAGGATAGTAAATTTTGTAGTAATTTTTTTCTACTATCCTCGGTTATAGTCATGGTTTTAAATTTCAACCGAAATCCGAAATTTCTGAGATTTCAGTGGAGACCGACACCGAAATTGCTACTACCCGAAATGGTATTTTATTTCGGTCGAAATTTCAGTAATTTCGGCCGAAATTTTGTTTTTGGTGGGTCCGAAACCGGTATCTAAACCGAAATTTAAAACCTTGGTTATAGTTCTTGAGAAGTGTACCGGAAGAAGAAAAGGAATAAGAAGAGAGAGAGAGAGGTCTTATTATTGAGTTGCGAAACTACTTACAATTCTCACGGGGTAATTCGTCCTTTTTCCCCTTATGACAAACCTATGCGTAATCATTTGACCAAAATGGGAACTTTCATTGGCATTTTCTATAATTTTTGAAATTAAGCAGTACCACCAACATGACCGTGTCCACCCACCCAGAATATAAAATCTCTTGAAAAGCTCAGCCAATTTGCAGGCATTGATGGCGGCAACAATATGTCTGTTAGGTGGAGGAGTCGAAGAGATGTACAAACAACTAAGGCAATTTGATGCCAATTCATCTATTCAATGGTTGTGATCAGCACACCCAGGTGAGAAGTGTAAAGAGTTTTCAATGGGAATTAATCCCTCTCTGGATATGCCTACCTACCACGCTACCAGTCCTTTTGTAATGAAACAAAAAGGTTGGACGTGGGATTTCACTGGTCACTCACTTTACACATGCATCAAAGTCACCTATGGGTGTCAATGGATCCAGACGGTCCGATGGATCGTCCAAATCCGAACGCTAATGAATGGGATCTAAACATATGAATAGGATCCATGGGCATATTTCGGATCATCATATCTGGGATCCGAAAATTTTCGGATTGGGTATGGGCACCCCACAGATGCACATTGGATAGTCACGATCCGAAATGTTTTGCAAAAATATCCTCCAAATTTTATTAATGCTAACCATTCTATGAAGGTAGTTTGGTCGATACCTCTCTTGTCATTTAATGAAATACTATTTAGAAATGGTTTAAAAAAACAATACGATTTTTGGATGGTTTCGTGTCATGTTGTTGAGGATTATCATGGTGAGTCTATTGAACATATATGCCGTCATGAATATATTATTAATTTATCATTTTTTTATTACTAAGTGTTATTGTTATTCATCATATTCTTTGATATACAAGCATTATTTTACACATAGATTAAACATAGATAAATTTTTAATTTAGCTGAAGAAAATGCATAAAGACACACTACAAGTGGACTGCCATTCTAACTCTTTTTAAAAAAAAAATAATTATTTACTTAGCTTAGCGGGACATAATAGGACACTCCGATGGACGGTCCGAATTAAAATGGATCGTAATCATGACGTGGAAAGTAGGATCCGAAGAACAATCCGAATCCGACCCGACCGATAAGGATTTTGAATGGATTGTGACCGTGACATAGGTGGATCCAACCCAAAGTGCATCCATAGACATCCCTAGAGTCACCATAGAACAAAAATCCATCTCTTTTTCTATTTTGGACTTTCTCATTTGGAAATATCTTAAAAAAGGAATTGCCCCCCTTTTTAACTTTGGACAGTCCCCTCTAGTGTATTTTTTACTACTCTTTTACACTAGAGGGGGCTGTAACTGTTCCAAGTTTTTTTTATATGAAAAGGGTCATTGTATCATGAGAAATTATACAATGAAAGCTCGCACCCACCACGTGCCTCACAAGTTGTTCATGTGTCTATACGTTAACACGGGAAAGTTTTATAAATGCACGAGAGAGAGAGAATTTATTGGCGTGGTTTTCAACTCGTGGGAAAAAAGAAGGGCGGCTGAGGCTAACGTGCGCAGGTGGGGATGGAGGCGCCACTGATAAACGGTGCCGGAATGATGGTGCCCACGGGAGACTACCGGCAGGTGACAAGATTTTCCGATGCGATGGGAGTGTTCATGAGGGAATCTCGGAAGCTGTGGGCCATAGCCACCCCGATCGTGTTCAACATTCTCTGCATCTACGGCCTAAATTCAACGACACAGATCTTCGTGGGCCATATCGGAAATCTCGAGCTCGCTGCCTCCTCTATCGGCCTCTCTGTCATCTCCACTTTCTCCTTCGGATTCCTGGTCAGACTCTTCTCGATCCTCTCCCGTTTCGGTTTTCCGATTTAACTGTTTCGGCCGTTACGTTACGTGTTTTGTGTCAACTGTTTTTTTTCACTATACCCTGGAATTTTCTGGGAAAGTTTGCAAAATAATTTTTTTTTCCAGAATTTCCTGATTTTCCATGGATTGATGACACTGAAATAAGTAACTTGAACCACTGACAGTTGGACCTTCAATTTATAATGATATCCCACTAAACAAGCCTTGATCATATCAATTCCCTCTAAATCTTGGAAATGGAAAAAAAAATCTTAAGAAATTTTTTTCCATAAGATATGTTTTTCCTGCAATCCAAACAGGGCCAAGTTCGTCATAAAATCTCTCTCTCTCTCTCCCCCGTCTTTATTTCTTTCTTGTGAGTTTTGCTAGTAGAAGCACCGATTTTAGTCCTTTTAGACGGTGTTTAAAAACGCGGATGAGACGTAGAATGCGGCCAAGAAAAATTCTTGTCGAATCGGGGCGGCCAAGAATGCGGTTGACATGGTCATAACTCGGGAGAGTAAAAGGAGTTTATTGACTCTGTAGGGCAAAACGCGGAATGCGGATGTGGTTCAACGCGGAACACGGCCAAGGAAAAAAGAAGTCGACTCGGGCAAGTTCCTTGTCGAGTCAAGGAGTTTTTAAACACTGATTTTAGAATCCCAATCTTTTCTGGCCGTTAGGATACATGGATTTTAATCCTGGTTTGTAAATTCTTGGATTTAAAATCAAGATAAAACCTGGATTTTTATAAAATAAAACTTGGATTTTACTATCCTGAAATTGTACAATCTAGGTTTGGTTACATGTAAAATCATGATTTCAGTTTATAAAAGCCAGGTTTTAGCTTGTACATTGACAGCACCATCTTTTCTGGCTGACCTCTCTCTCTCTCCCAACGTTGCAATTTGAGGTTTGACGTTTTGTTTTTTGCTCTCTCCCAACTGGGCTTGCGTACTGCTCTCTCCCTACTTCATTTATTACTAAATTAGTGGATTTTGGCGGCTTGTTAGGAATTGAAAGTTTGAGGCAGCATAAAATATCTCTTGTTTGAAATAGCTTTCAATATCTAACATACAATAGTCTAAAACGAATAGGACACTGCCACTATTAAAAGATGGGGCTTCTGCAAAAAGAGTCTTCGGATATAGTGTTTTTGTTTGTATATAGATAAAAATGTATCGACCTCGTATAGCTTATCTGAGTTAGCGAGTATAAATAGAGTAAGTACCTATGTTGTTTGGATTATTTTAGTTATTGATTCTATAACATAGATAGAGATACGGTGTTTCTAAGAAATCATCTCCATATGATCATTTGTGGATGTTTAAAATGGACGGCTATAAAATGGGTCTATTTTGTGCTTGCGTAGATCGAATGATTAGGATGATGCTATGAAGATGATTTCTTAAGAACACTTTATCTATGTTAGGTTTTATGGAATGAATGGTTTGGATGAGTCAAAGAGATAAGCTCATCCAAGGTCTCCGTCAGATACAACGCCCCTTTTTGTAAATGGAGTCTTCTATTTGTTATATATTAACTTATTTTCATCTTTTTATAATTTAAAATAGAGTGCCTTTATCGTCAACACTGAGCACAATGTGGCCAAACAAAATAACAAGGGCTTTGTTTGTCACTTTTTAGCAGATTTTGTCTTCATGCATGAGGTGGCTGCTTTCACATGCAACAGGCCATCCGCGAAATGCCATCCGCAATGGTCACTAGCAAATCCCAAATACCCTTTATTCCCAAACAACAAGACAAGTGCACTGCTCCCCGAAAATACAATGGGGCACACATTCGTTAGGTCTTGAAGTCGAAAGGGTTTGCCCAACAAAATCTTCTCCATGGGATGATCCTAATCTCCCGATCCGTGGAGGTTTTTACATTGTGCCGTCCATTTTAAACCTCTACAAATCGGAGGGTTAGGATCATTCTATGGAGGGTTAGGATCATTCTATGAAGAATATTTTCTGGGCACACCCTATCTACGTCGGGGCCCAACAAATGAATGGTTTGGATTAATTACCTAAAAAAATGTGGGCCCCACTGTATTTTTGAGTTGCAATGGCATGCACGACCGCCTATTGTATAATTTCAAAACTATTTGTTTTACCAAGCACTTAGCCATTCGCGGCAAGGTCGATCTTTATTTCTAGATTTTAAAAATAGTTGATCAATTTCATCTCAAGATAAATGAGTTTCCAAGGAAGGCTCATCATCACAACGGTCACGGTGCTTGCCACATGTACAACGGAGATGGCAACCCTAATTGCATTCTACTTGTATACAGCACCTTAAAAGTCTGTATGATTATCAATGAGAAATTATATGATGGTTGGTCGTACAAACTTGTATTTTTTTTTAAAGTACGGTCTATCCCACTCCATAGGATGATCCAAACCGTCCATTAGTTGGGCCACAACGTAAAATTGATCAGTTTTTCTAACATTAGTTCGTCTCCTCTTGCATTTGAAATAGGCAATTGAAGAATGCAATTCTAGAATATTATTTGAAGTTGTTCGACAAACTTGCTTATCTTTCAAAATGATTGTAGCTTGGCATGGGGAGTGCACTTGAGACACTGTGTGGACAGGCCTTTGGTGCCGGGCAGGTCCACATGCTCGGTATCTACATGCAACGTTCATGGATAATACTCTTCGTCTCTTGCATTATCATGAGCCCAATCTACATCTTTGCCACCCCTATCCTAAAGCTTATCGGGCAAGAGGCTGCGATCGCTGATCTTGCAGGGAAATTTTCTTTGTACCTCCTCCCCAAGTTGTTCTCTCTAGCCTTAGTTTTTCCTACTCAAAAGTTCCTACAATCCCAAAGCAAGGTGTGGATATTATCATGTATTGGGTTCGCTACGCTAGTCATGCATGTGTTCATGCTTTGGATCTTCATCTATGTCTTTGAGTGGGGTTTGGGTGGTGCTGCTGCTGCGTTCGACATCTCAGGCTGGGTGCTGGCCCTGGCTCAAGTGACTTATGTAATGGGTTGGTGTAAAGATGGGTGGAAGGGGTTTTCTTGGTTGGCCTTCCGAGAAATGTGGGCCTTTGTTAGGCTCTCTCTTGCCTCTGCTGTCATGCTCTGCTTGGAGATTTGGTATATGACGACTCTGGTCGTCCTCACAGGCCACCTGGGCAATGCTGAGATCGCCGTTGGCTCAATTTCGATCTGGTATGCTCATAGTCTTTGTTAGAAGGGTTGAGTAATTATATACCAATATGAGTTTTTATATGATGGCCGACCGTCAAGTACTGTAAAAAAGGTGCCGCCCTTGATATTTGATCCAACAACAGCCCATTTTTTAAGAGGCTGCCCTTGGATTAAATATCAAGGGTGGTACTTTTGAAGTACCACCTTCATGCTACTTGAAGGTCGGGCACCATATAATTTCTCCCTGTATATATAATCTATACTTATTATGTGTCTTTTCGTTGTCATTTACATTTTCTCCAAGATATTTTCTTATTAGAAAACTTTTTATTTAGGGAAGTGATATTTACGCCCCTTTTGATTACTAGGGACACCCAGCGCCATTGTATCAATGACTAGAGGGAGACTAATGTACTTGACATCAGAAGAATCTAGTGGGTTTGATTGTCACGTACACTGGCGCGGGGTGTCCCTGGTGATTAAAAGGGGCGTAAATATCACTTCCCTTTATTTATACCTCATGTTTTGTTTTAATAGTGTGGGCCAACAATAGCATGGTTATGAGTCTCCATTTTACACTTATCTGGCGGGCCCGCCACCTCTACCAAAACCCATGCATATGGTGAAGCCCACTATTTTACACCTCATTCTAGGATGGGCAGGCCCCCCCATTTTACACCCATTCATAGCATGGGCGTGGATTAATACTTGTGTGTGTGTGTATATTATATCAGAAAAGTGTTCCCATGCTCGAGGTTAACACAGATAAGCTTATCTCCACTCGAGTGCAAAAAAACAAAGTGTGCCCACATTTTTTGCCACATTTTTTGGATGATCCAAAGCATCCATATGGAAGGCCCTTACATAGATAAGGTGTCCGCAAAAAATCAAATCCATAGGATCATCCTAATCATCCTAATCTATAGGAACAGTAAGCCCATATTATATATATAAGTAAAAAACCCCGTGCGATGCACGGGCCGACAAAGAACTGTACGGACCACATCAATGGTTGATCCAAACCGTCCATGTGATGGAACACAACATAAATAGGTTGTGCCCGTAAAATCATTCTCATAGGCTGATCCCAGCCCTCCAATCTATAGAGGTTTCCATAATATGTTGTTCCTCTTAAGGTGCCCAGAATTCGTCAATATTTTGAAATGTGACCTGAATCCGTAGTATTATGTAATATATTCACAAAAATCCGTAGTATTATGTAACATATGCACCCAATCCGTAATTTCGCAAAGAAAAAACGCCACCATGTTTACTTTGTGGAGAAAATGTATAATAAAAAATTCATAAAGAAGGGTAAAATAGGTATTGTGAAGGGGCTAGGATTGAAAATATGGGGCTTTAATGGGGGCTTTGTTAACAAAAGCAAAAAAGAGTGATGTGTAATTCTATTAGAATTTTAGAAAAAATTCAAATAATTCTCTCAGTTCTCTTCTGCTATATATATACTAAGTAAAAAACCCCGTGCGATGCACGAGCCGACAAAGAACTGTACGGGCAACATCATAGGTTGATCCAAACCGTTCATTTGATGGAACACAACATCAATAGGTTGTGCCCGTAAAATCATTTCCATAGTCTGATCCTAGCCCTCCAATCTATAGAGGTTTCCATAATTTAAAAAGCATAAAGGAGGGGGGTAGGATTGAAATTATGTGGCTTTAATGGGTGCCTTTGTTAAAAAGCATAAAGGAGG
This sequence comes from Tasmannia lanceolata, assembly GCF_043159265.1. NCBI lineage: Eukaryota > Viridiplantae > Streptophyta > Magnoliopsida > Canellales > Winteraceae > Tasmannia > Tasmannia lanceolata. Next base: position 23,866,535 of record NW_027518684.1, on the reverse strand, counting down.
GGGTAGGATTGAAAATATGTGGGTTGAATGGGTGCCTTTGTTAAAAAAAGTCAAAAAGTGATGTGTAATTCTATTAGAATTTTGGGAGAAATTCAAATTATATATATATATATATATATACCCCGCGCAATGCGCGGGCGAGAAAAAACATTAATGGTTATCAAAAGATGCCTTACCACTGGCATGTACAATTTACATTCAAATACGAAGTAGAATTTTGGGGCACAACCTATTTACATTGTGGCCCATCAAATGGAAGGGTTGGATCATCCTATGGTGTGGGCTATACAATCCATTTTGACAAATCATAGGTGAATTCATCGGGTCAATTCATCACCGTCCAAAAAAACAAACTGCTGTATAAAAAACTGGTTTTAAGGTCCACCAAATTGACGGTTTGGATCATCCTATGGTGCTTTAGGAAAAAATTGTTTTGAAGGTCCATCCAAGATATGTCATCGTAGAAGTGGGACCCACATGATGGAAACCATGGAAATTAAAACACGTACAATGTACAGACCACATCATAAGTTGATCCAGACCGTCCATGTGATGGAACACAACATCAATAGGTTGTGCCCATGAAATCATTTCCATAGCTTGATCCTAGCCCTCCAATCTATAGAGGTTTCCATCATATGTTGTTCCTCTCTAGGTGCTCGGAATTCATAAATATTTGTAAGGGTGTAACGAATTTGTAATATCCTCAAAAAATACATCAGAAAAATAGTTTTTTCGTAATTGTCATATTTCTCTACCTCCTATGTGTAGTTTTTTCCATAATTGTCATATACATGTACCTTTGTTCCGTAATTTTCCTCCAAAATGTTTAGTAGTAATGATTACTATTGCTAGCTTCTCTCGGTACTTATTATTGCTAGCAACCTTTCCAGAAATAGTATTTCGTTGCAGTTTTCACCACGCCGAATAGGACAAATCTCTGAACACATAAAATTGCAAAGGATGGGCGAGATGTAGCCTTTAGAAATGGTGGGTAGCAAAATACTTATTCTTTTTCACATAATGCCGGAAAATGCATAGGGTCAAAATTTTGTGGCTTTAACGGGTGCCTTTGTTAAAAATCATAAAGGAGGGGGTAGGATTGACAATATGTTGGTTGAACGGGTGCCTTTGTTGACGTGTAATTTTGTGAGAATTTTGGGAGAAATTGAAACAATTCTCTTAATATCCCTTCCTGCATATATATATATATATATATATATATATATATATATATATATATATATATATATATAGACAGAGAGAGAGAGAGAGAGAGAGAGAAAGGGAGAGAGGATGAGGAAACTTTTGGTGAGCTTAAGCTCACCAAACTTATGGTGAGCTAGCTTGCTCAATCACATGGGGGCCCACTTTGTTAGGATGATCCAAACCATTCATTTGAAAGTCCCTTACATAGATGGGTAAGTCTGTTCATTTTTGTCCTCCACAAATGGAGGGGTTAGGATGATCCTATGGAGCTGATTTTTGGTACACACCCTATCTATGATAAGGCCTTGCAAATGAATGGTTTGGATCACTCCCCAAAATGTGGGACCCATGTGATTGGGCAAGCTAGCTCACCATAAGTTTGGTGAGCTTAAGCGCACCAACAGTTTCCTCATATATATATTTATAAGGAAACTGTTGGTGCGCTTAAGCTCACCAAGCTTATGGTGCGCTTAAGCGCCCAATCACATGGGGGCCCACTTTGTTAGGATGATCTAAAGCATTCATTTGAAAGGCCCTTACATAGATGGGGGGTGTACCAAAAATCAGCTCCATAGAATCATCCTAACCCATCCATTTGTGGAGGTCAAAATGGACAGACCTTGTTTGTCGTCCACAAATCTGCCCATTTTTGTCCTCCACAAATGGAGGGTTAGGATGATCCTATAGAGCTAATTTTTGGTACACCCCCTATCTACGATAGGGCCTTGCAAATGAATGGTTTGGATCACCACAGAAAATGTGGGACCCATGTGATTAGGCGCTTAAGCGCACCAAGCTTGGTGAGCTTAAGCGCACCAACAGTTTCCTCTCTCTCTCTCTCTCTCTCTTTCTCTCTCTCTCTCTCTATATATATATATATATATATATATATATATATATATATATATATATGGACACATACACACACAAGTAGACAAAGAACTGTACGGACCACATCATAGGTTGATCCAAACCGTCCATTTGATGGAACACAACATCAATAGGTTGTGCCCGTAAAATCATTTCCATAGGCTCATCCTAGCTCTCCAATCTATAGAGGTTTCCATAATTAAAAAAGCATAAAGGAGGGGGGTAGGATTGAAATTATGTGGCTTTAAAGGGTGCCTTCGTTAAAAAGCATAAAGGAGGAGGTATGATTGAAAATATGTGGGTTGAATGGGTCCCTTTGTTAAAAAAAAGTCAAAAAAAGTGATGTGTAATTCTATTAGAATTTGGGAGAAATTCAAATAATTCTCTCTCTCTTTCTCTCTCTCTCTCTCTCTCTCTCTCTCTCTCTCTCTATATATATATATATATATATATATATATATATATATATATATATATATATATAAAACCCCGTGTGATGCACGGGCCGACAACGAACTGTACGGACCACATCATAGGTTGATCCAAACCGTCAATTTGATGGAACACAACATCAATAGGTTATGCCTGTAAAATCATTTCCATAGCCTGATCCTAGCCCTCCAATCTGTAGAGGTTTCCATAATATGTTGTTCCCCTTAAGTTGCCCGGAATTCGTCAATATTTTGAAAGGCGTCCTGAATCCGTAGTATTATGTAATATGTTCACAAAAATCCGTAGTATTATGTAACATATGTACCCAATCCGTAATTTTATAAAGAAAAAATGTCACTATGTTGACTTTGTCCACTTTTTTTAGGGAGATGATATTTTCACTCCCCCTGCATTACGTGCACACCCCCCTTAACCTGATTTGACGTGAAAAGTGGGCAACTTTATGTCAAATCACGTTAGAAGGGGAGTGTGAAAGTAATGCAAGGGGGGTGAAAATATCATCCTCCTTTTTTTTATTACAAACGCATAAAGGAGGGGGGTAGGATTGAAATTATGTGCCTTTAATGGGTGCCTTTGTTAAAAAGCATAAAGGAGGGGGTAGGATTGAAAATATGTGGGTTGGATGGGTGCCTTTGTTAAAAAAAGTAAAAAAAGTGATGTGTAATTCTATTAGAATTTTGGGAGAAATTCAAATAATTCTCTCATTTTCTCTTCTGCTATATATATATATATATATATATATATATATATATATATATATAGCTAGAGAAAAAAGAAATTTCTTTTCTTTTTATCTGAGATTTACACGTTAGCATTACTCTTTTACCATTAACCCCTTTGCTGATCTATCTCTATGAGAAATTATTTGAGGGTAAAATCATAATTTACATACAAAAAGTACCGACACATGGTACGTGTCTATGACAATTACAGAAAAAACTACCAAGAAGAGGTAAAGACATATGACAATGACGAAAGAACTACTTTATATTACTCATGCATGACACTTGCAAAATATTGACGGATTCCGAGCACCTGAAGAAGAACAACAATTATGTAAACCTCTATCGATTGGAGGGCTAGGATCAGCCTATATCGATTGGAGGGCTAGGATCAACCTATGGAAATGATTTTACGGGCACAACCGATGGATGTTGTGTTCCATCACATGGACGGTTTGGATCAACCTATAACCCTCTATAGATCGGAGGGTTCGGTTCAACCTATGAAAATTATTTTTGAGGCACAACCTATGTAGGTAGTGGCCCATCTAATTGACGGTTTGGATCATCCTATGGTACGGGCCATACCGTACATTTTAATAAAGTGAGGAGTGGGATCATCAAAATACGGTGAGTAGTGCCATTATAAAATATGGTAGTGAGGACATTAGCACTATATATAATTTGAAACCATCATTGTTACTTAGATGTTCCCACGCAAGTCGGGTTCAACCCGAATTTGGGTTGGGTCGGGCAACCCGACCCGACTCGAAACCCGAATTTGGGTTCCATCTGAAGAAGTTCTGTATATTTCTTTTTCTTTTTCAATATTGAAATAGTCTCCATAGTCCACAATGGACGGTTTGGATAATCCTATGCTGCGGGCCATAGCGTACTTTAATAAAGTGAGGAGTGTGATCATCAAAATATAGTAGTGCGGATAACATTTCCATTTGTTAATTGTTATTCCCTGTTTGGTTTGGATTTTGAGAACCGATTGTGAGTTAAAAAATTGATTATTGGTGACTCACTATTGGTTCTCAAAATCCAAAACAACCCGGTTTGAGTTGAGGTGGTCAACAATTGATACCATATCAAATCGGGTCAACCCGACCCGACCCAACCCGAATTGGAAATCGGGTTGGGTCGGGTTGAGGAAATTGCAAATCGGGTTGGGTCGGGTTGAACCTAGTCGGGTTGGAAATCGGGTTGGGTTGGAAAATAGGGTTCCTCGGGTTGGGTCAGGTTGAGACCCAAGTTGCACCCCTAACGATGACGAAAAAACTACTTTTCCTTATTCACTATGTGGGGGTCAAATTACGGAAAGTTTGATATTACGAATGCAGAACACCTGTAAAAATATTGACGAATTCTAGGCACCTTAAGAGGAACAACAATTATGGAAACCTCTATAGATTGGAGGGCTAGGATTAGCCTATGAAACCTCTATCGATTGGAGGGCTAAGATCAGCCTATATCGATTGGAGGGCTAGGATCAACCTATGGAAATGATTTTAGGGGCACAACCGATCGATGTTGTGTTCCATCACATGGACGGTTCAGATCAACATATAACCCGCTATAGATCAGAGGGTTCGGATCAACCTATGAAAATTATTTTTGGGGCACAACCTATGTAGGCAATGGCCCATCTAATGGAAAGTATGGATCATCCTATGGTACGGGCCATACCGTACATTCTAATAAAGTGAGGAGTGCGATCATCAAAATAGGGTGAGTAGTGCCATTATAAAATATGGTAGTGAGGACATTAGCACTATATATAATTTGAAACCATCGTTGTGTCTTGGATGTTCACACGCGGGTCGGGTTCAACCCGAATTTGGGTTGGATCGGGTTAAGCTTTTTCGCAAATCGGGTTGGGTTGGGTTGGGAAAAATCAACCTGAATTGGAAATCAGGTCGGGTCGGGTTGGGTTGCTGGGCGACCCGACCCGACCCGACCCGAAACCCAAATTTGGGTTCCATTTGAAGAAGTTCTGTATATGTGTTTTTCTTTTTCAACATTGAAATAGTATCCACAGTCCATAATGGACGGTTTGGATAATCCTATGGTGCGGGCCATACCGTACTTTAATAAAGTGAGGAGTGTGATCATCAAAATATAGTAGTGCGGATAACATTTCCCTTTGTTAATTGTTAGTCCCTGTTTGGTTTGGATTTTGAGAACCGATTGTGAGTTAAAAACTGATTATTGGTGACTCACTATTGGTTCTCAAAATCCAAAACAACCCAGCTTGAGTTGAGGTGGTCAACAATTGGTACCATATCAAATCGGGTCAACCCGACCCAACCCAACCCGAATTGGAAATCAGGTTCGGTCGGGTTCGGTCGGGTTGAACCTAGTCGGGTTGGAAATCGGGAACTACTTTTCTTTATTCACTATGTACGGGTCAAATTACGAAAAGTTTGATATTACGAATGCAGGACACCTGTAAAAATATTGACGAATTCCGGGCACCTTAAGAGGAACAACAATTATCGAAACCTCTATAGATGGGAGGGCTAGGATCACCCTATGGAAATTATTTTACGGGCATGGACGGTTTAGATCAACCTATGATGTGGCCTGTACAATTCTTTGTCGGCACGTGCATCGCACGGGGTTTTTTGCTAGTATCTCTATATATTATATATAGAGAGAGAGAGAGGAATGGAAACTAAGGGAATTATTTCAAATTTTCCCAAAAATTTGTGAGAATTACATATCACTTTTTTTGACTTTTTTTAACAAAGGCACCCATTCAACCCACATATTTTCAATCCTACCCCCTCCTTTATGCTTTTTAACAAAGGCATCCATTAAAGCCACATAATTTCAATCCTAACCCCCCTTTATGCTTTTTAAATTATGGAAACCTTTATAGATTGGAGGGCTAGGATCAACCTATGGAAATGATTTTACGGGCACAACCTATTGATGTTGTGTTCCATCACATGGACGGTTTGGATCAACCAATGATGTGGTCCGTACAGTTCTCTGTAGGCCCGTGCATCGCACAGGGTTTTTTTTACTAGTGTATGTGTGTGTGTGTGTGTGTGTGTGTGTGTGTGTACACGGAAAATTATTGCTACTCGGTCTTGTAGCTAAGCTTATCTACTCGGTCGGGTCAAATATAGTGCGGGCCCACAATGTTTGGGTGATCCAAACCATTCATTTGAAAGCCTCTTACCGAGATAGGGTGTCCACAAAAATAACACCCATAGGATGATCCTAACCCATCCAACAGTGGAGGGAAAATGGGGAAAAAAATGGATATACATAGTTTCTCCACAAATCTGCCCATTTTTCCCTCCACTGTTGGATGGGTTAGGATAATCCTATGGGTCTAATTTTTTGTGGACACCCTATCCAGGTAAGGGGCTTTCAAATGAATGGTTTGGATCACCCAAACAATGTGGCCCCCCACTGTATTTAACCCGACCAAGTAGATAAGCTTAGCTACAAGACCGAGTAGTATATATATATATATAAGAAAATGGTTCCTGTGCTAGAGTGCTGGAAACAGGTGTGGGGCCACATTGGAGGGGTGATCCTAAGCATTCATTTGACAGGCCCCGTCATGGATGGGGGGTGTACCAAAAATCAGCTCCATTGGACCATCTTAAGGTGTCCATTTGTGGGGGAGAAAATGGACAGATACTATTTGTCCACAAATCTGCCCATTTTCACCCCACAAATGGACACCCTGTGGTGATCCAATGGAGCTGAGTTTTGGTGGACACCCTATCCATGAAAGGGCCCATCAAATGAATGCTTTGGATCCCCCCCCCCCCCCCCCCGTCCCCCAATGTGGCCCACCCCTGTTTCTGCACTCGAGCGCAGAAACCCTTCTCTCTCTCTCTCTCTCTCTCTCTCTCTCTATATATATATATATATATATATATATATATATATTGTAGTGTGTGAACATGTAAGAGGTAAATTAGTCTTTTTGGTCGATCTCCTTAAACCATATTGTGCCTCAAAACGTACTGAATTTGTAACGGTATTTTCTTTTCTTTTTTGTTTTTTTATTAGAGCCATTTTTTGTCCAAAATATAAAGGATTAGGAATTTAGCTCAGAATTCATCCCCTTTCCGTAAGATAGATGCTGCTTCAGTTTATGCTTTCACCGTAACTAAGTTGCTTGCATTTCTTGTTGATATCTGTTTCAGCATGAATATCAATGGGTGGGAAGCGATGGTGTTCGTTGGGCTCAATGCTGCTGTAAGGTAATGTTTCCAAACTACAAACTACAACCTCTGCATTAGCTAATTGGTAATAGCATTTAGCATTGGTGGGAGAGACATGTGCAGGGACCGGGGTAGAACTCACTCTTAAAAGCTAGCCATAAAGGGAGGGTGCCCAGGCCCTTATAAGCCCATCCACATCTTTTTACTTTTCTGATGTGGGATCTTTGCTTTTGCGTGGAACCCCTACAACATGCCTATAGAGCCCATGTCTATAGCCGTGCTATGTTTCAGGGGCTGAACTCATGGTTCCCATGGTGCACAATAGGGATTTTTTATGGGCATGATGGCAGTGGTAGTGCACTATAGGGGTTTTTTGTTTATCTTATCTTTTAATTTATCCTCCGTTTTCCTGATTTGTTTTTGTTTCCTTTTCTTTTCATTTTTCAGCGTCCGTGTCTCTAACGAGCTTGGATCAGGGCACCCCAGAGGCACCAAGTATGCCGTCATCGTTGTACTCCTACAATCACTCTGTATTGGGCTCTTTTTCATGGCCCTGATACTGATATTCAAAAACAAGTTTGCCATCATCTTCACAAGCAGCACAGAGATGCAACAAGCCGTCTCTCACCTTGCAAATCTTCTTGGTATTACTATGGTGCTCAATAGCATACAGCCAGTTATATCAGGTACTTGTTAAATTTACTTGGTTGATATAACTCACAAATATTGTTCTGGGGAATTTCTTAGCAAGGGAAAATCTTGGGATATATTATTATTTTTTATTTGTTCGGGTTTATGTCGATAAAAGTGATAAATAAAATTATTTAAAAATATATAAAGAGGAATGCTAGACTCACAGGAGCCCTTGCAAAAAAAGGGTAGAAGGGCTCTCCCGTTGGTTAATATCCATTTCTGACAATTATGATTGTAATTTTCTGTGCCAACATAAATGGACATTGACCAATGAGAGATCCCTTCTACCTTTTTTTGGCATGGGCTCCTATGAGTTTAGCATTCCTCTTGTCGAGGTAGACTCACAGGAGCCCTTGCAAAAAAGGGGTAGAAGGGCTCTCCCATTGGTTAATATCCATTTCTGACAATTATTAACACCTTAAACATTATTCCGAAAGGGAGATGATATCCAGTGTCACTTGTTTTAATAATTCTTCTTGTTAAGAGGGTGTTATAATTTCCTAAAATCTACCACTAGAGAATCAGATAATTGTAAAATAATGAGATGTGTCATTATTAAAATAAGGCAGTTCAACTATAATCTGCCTTCCAGAAAATGGCACTAGCCTATAGTAGCTCTCATTTGATCCCGTTCATTACATCTATTACATGCAAATGGATGCTTAGATAAAATCAAGCATGTTGGGGCCAATTAGATTAATGGTTTGAATTATGGTGACTTCACATTAGTGGGCCCCATCTCAAGGGGTCTCAGCGAACTTCTCATACAGTTGCATCCGAGAGTTTCATTCTCCTTTTGGATTTATTTATTCGGCTTCTTCTTTATACAGATTTTGACTCCAACATAGAGGATCCATTACACAAACCTTTGTTTAGTATGCTTCGAGTAGTACTTGAAATTTTATTTATTTGATTTTTTGTTGCAGGTGTTGCTATTGGAGGTGGTTGGCAAAGTATAGTTGCTTATATTAACTTGGGTTGTTATTATATCTTTGGCCTTCCTCTGGGGTTCCTTATGGGATACACCCTTAATCTTGGAGTGGAGGTAACTTTCATTTTCTCATTGGTAATGCCACTTCTATGGTAATGATGCTCGGAATACACATACACCAAATAATCAATAAAAGCTCTCATCCCTATCATCTGTTTGAGGTAGCTCCTTGTTAGGTGGTGCACGTAGCCACATACACATATTGTTTTATGTATGTGTGTACTGTCAGAATATATGGGATCTCACCGTTGGATTAGGTTGAGATCTCACCATTGGATTGTCTTCGTGGTAGATTAGGCAGGTAGATTAGAAGTGGTAGCCTAGAATGATTAGGAAAAATCTATCTTTATCTCTTTCTATAATTACTCTATATCTTTCTATATTTATCCCTTTGAGTATTTTATATAAACACACATTAGGGCTCTTTTAAACAGTGTTGTGGCTGTCAACTTCCCATTGTGGGAATGATTAGTTGTTTCTCCCATGGTTTAAGGAATCTCCCCTGTAAAGTGGGAAGCACGCTTCCCCGAAGCGGGAAACATGACGCTTCCCTAAATCAGGGAAGCGTGTTTCCAATTCATGGGAAGCACACTTCCCAAAATTGGGAAGTGAGTTTTCATTTCTTGGGAAGCATGTTTCCCAGTTTTGGTAAGCGAGTTTCCCAAATTTTTATTTTCTTTTTTATGTTTGTTTGGGATTTTTCTTCTTCACTTTTCTACTTAATTTTGCCATTATTTTTTATTTTAAAATTTTCTATTAAATCAACAGTATTCATTATTGTGAAATTTGTTAATTGATTAATTGATTAATTATAAGAAGAGGAAGATGAAAAAGTGTGTATTTAAACTTTCCTTTTTATTTTCCTCATATTCTTTATTTTTCTTTAATGATCCAATTCAGTAAAAACTTATCCATTTGTCCCACTTCATTTTTAGATTATAAGTAATGTTGATGTGTATATTTAATTTTATTCAATTGACAAGTGAAGTAATGTTAGTTAATTTCTCCATTTAAGCAAGTAATCATTTAATTATTTAAGTTGATTAAGAGATTTTTTTATTAACTTTAATATTTGATATTTTGATTAATTGTTGGGAATTGGATTCATATTTAAATTAGTTGTTTTGGTTGCTGTTAATATTTAATATCAGTTGAAATTTTGATTCATTTATGGTGGTTGGAGTCGATTATCTGATCTTGCTTGAAAACTTGAATATACTTGCATTTAAATTTTATAAATATTAAAATATTAGGGGAGTGATAAATCGACTCCCATATATCTTAAATCGACTCCCCATGTGTCTGTCTCTCTCGTCTTTCTCTCTCTAACCCAGAGGAGAGAGAAAGACACATAGGGAGTCGATTTAAGATATTTGGGAGTCGATTTGTCACTCCCCAAATATATATTATTGAAACTTCTTTCTAATTGTCACTATTTTTTTATAGTTATTTGTTTTTTATATTTTCATTATTCTTTTATTTCCGCGCTTTGTTTGCATCCTTGGCGCTTCCGCAGCTCTTGATGCTTCCCGCTTCCACATCCCACACTGACAACTATGGTTTCGATCCTTTAGGATCACCAATCAGTACACATGTTGGTTGGGGTACTTTCCCCTTGAGTAATTAGATAGAGAAGTGACATTATAAAAATTGAAGTGGAGAAAAGTGCCATTATGAAATGTTTGTTGTTTGAATGCTTATTGATCCTAATTATTTGCAAATGATTTAGCACTTGAATGGTTCAAATTCATGCCAATTGATTTAGTTTCATGCCCCGAGCCAACCCATAGGCCAGGCATGTGAGAACGCCACATACCTGCAAGCAACCTCACAGACGTGCAAGGTAATAACCAGCAAACCACAATGGCAGAAATAATCAATTCACAGTCAAAATAATCATTGGTCCACAATTATCCAACCATAAGTCTCAAAAGTAACACTAACATCTAATATGGTTCTCACAACCCAGCCCCCAAATAATTAATTTTGGTACTACAAAGTTCCAATAATATTCACTAAAGAAATGAAATATAAAACTAGTCGGATGAATCACTCCAAGCCTCCTGCGTCCGTCTCAAGTCAACTCTCAGGATCTGAAAATGTTATCCACGGTTAGCTTAAGCCCATTACGTTTATATGAGGATCTGTGGTGGATCCATGCATGTCAAAAATAACAAAAGGCCAACATATGTAGATATATGCAGTGGAACAGTAAATCCGGAAATCATCTTGGTATAATAACAATACATATATACACATCATCACAAAACAACAGTATGTATATGCCCAATGCTAATGAGACCTTTGCTCCCTCGAACCGAGCGGAGCCAGTAACACAACAATAATCACACACCACATTTCCTGGCTACCCAAGTCATAGACTCGCAGTCCTAAATATTCAATATGTTGGTTATACTGCACATGCCACTAGAGCATGACCAAAGCATCCCACGTGTTAGGTATACCGCACATGCCACTAGAGCACGACCAAAGCAAACTGTGAATATTGCCATCAAAATACTTGGGTATATCGCACATGCCACTAGAGCACGACCAAAGAAATCCACGTATCGGAAACATCTAGATACTAAGGTATACCACACATGCCTCTAGGGCACGACCAAAGCAACCTGAGTATCAGAAACATAATCACAACACAATCCCATGCATCACATAGCATGACATGAACCCACGCACATCATTATGCAATAGAACTATGCACAGCATGACATGGAAATTTCAATCCACGGTAACTTTATACGATGATAAACACATCATATCAATAGGTCATGAAAACACATAGAAGGGCATGCCAAATCCTAGTTTAGGAACTTTGGGGTTCTAAACTATCAACATAGTTCAACATATTTCCAGTATCCAATCACCACTTGAAATACCAAAGGATCAATATAGTTCAACAAATTTTCGACATCAAACCACCATTTGAGATACCAACAGGTTACTTCTAAGGTACGAATCACTAAAGATCCAACATAAAACGTACCTCTAAGACAAAGTTCCAACCTCTTCGGATCTCGGACTCAATCACCTAGCATCAAATCATCACTCAAATAATGATGAACACACCCAATAGTGGCATACATGACATCATAGAGATACGAAACACTCTTGATGCCTAATCTAGAAGGGAGCAGTAGACCGTCATAGGGTCCCCTTTAGTATTATGTAATTAAAATCATTATAGGGTCTCTAAACATTTTGGAACCATTTTTAACAGATTGAAGACATTTTCGGCATATCCGTAGAGTACAAGAGTGTCGATATCGAACGAGAAACGAGTAAGTTATGATTTTTCGAAGTTTCAGCTGCAAACGGGAAAAACCAGCTTACGGACGTCCGCGATATTTCCCAACGGCCGCAATTTTGCCTGACGTCCGTCTGATAACTAGCCCAATTTGGGTTTAGTTTGGCCGGACTTCCGCAATTTTGCCGGACGTCAGCCCCTCGGGGACTGGGTTTTCCCTCGAGGGGCTGACGTCCGGCCAGACTCGTAGGAAAGCTTAGAGCGAAGAGCCTCCAAAGAGGCCGACAAACTTGCGGAATTCCATCGGAACTTTGCTGGAAAGAAGAAACGAAGGAAATCTTCTCTCTGGAAGACTCTTAACGAAACAAACATAATCAACATTAAAACGGAATTCTAAACTATTTCTTACATTGATCTGAGGTTTCCATCCTTCAAACGCGTCTCTTCACCTCCTTCCACACGACTTTGGCTCTCCCAGACGGCTTCCTCTCTTAGGTTTTGTGTTTGCTCTGCAGGATTTGCCCATCATTAGTATTTATACCAGTTTTTAGGAAGCCCTAATCACTAATTAATGAATGGACAAAAACACCCCCTTCTCTCAACCATAAGGGATGAATTTTATAGGGGTATTTTGGGGTATTTCATTTAGTATGATAATGGCTTTAGAACAAATATTTTGATAGGTTTGAAATTTGTACTAACATTTGAAAGTATTGGTACAATATGTCTCTACTTGGGATTGCAAGTAGAGAAAGATTAAATTTATTGGTGATCCAACCCTTTTTGGTACAATTTATTCTTATTTCTGCTGTTTATTTCATAATTATGTCATCTTGTTTTGTATCGGCTTCTCTTGCTATGATCTTTTTGCGGGGGACTGAAAAGGACAGATTAATAGTGAAAAAGCACAATATGTTCTCTATGTTGGAGATTGAAAGTACACTGAAGATTCTAAAATTTTACAAAAAATTAACTGTGTGAAACAATAGTAGGACGTTGACTCAGACAGAAAAAGTAGGATCCACTGATCCAACCGAATAGGACCCAACTGAGTTAGGACTCAAATATTCTGGATCCGATCAAATTGAGTCTGTTGACAGCCCTAGTTGTGTCATTGGGATTGCTATCCACCCAATTAAAGCTATTCTAGTGCTATAGGAGGCAAATGATATAGTTATTAGATTAACAGTTCGGATTGGTGAACAGATGATCAGAATACAGTGAAAATGAGTTACACTTTGACTATTTCCCTGGCATAAACACTTCTCAATGATTCCTTTCCTCTTGAACTCAGAGTGATCAATTTCTTTATGTTTGTTCCTGAAGTATAAACAGTTCCATCTGTTCCGGAATAGCTTCCTTCAAAAGGCTTCTGCTTGCCTTTCACAACTTTTTTATACTAACTGGCTGTTATGCTAACCAGGGGATTTGGGCTGGAATGCTTTGTGGAACTGCACTCCAAACATTGATCCTTTTGGTAATCATATGGAAAACCAACTGGATTAAAGAGGTAAAATAATATCATATCTATTAATCACTTTTGAACGGAGAGAAGTTTTCCAAAACTGCAATGATCTCTTCGATCATTTTATACTTTTCTGTTAGCTATTGAATTTGTTGGGAATTGTACCAGCAAATGAGAAATGTATAAAATGAATAAAGAGTGCCAATATCAAAAGATGTGAGTGCGGGTATTAGCTACATTTGGAAATTAATCTAATATTAAATGGAGCTACTTGCACTCTCAACTCCATGGAAACATGATTAATTGGACTGCCAACTCTGCAAAAATGTCTCAAAAAGAAGTCTGAAGCAATATCTCTGGGTATTTGTAAAGAGAAAATCTTGACAGAAAGAGGGAGATTATATCAGCACTCCCTTGTTTTGATATTAACACTCCTCTATTATAATCTTCTTTAATTGGCTATTGATAGCTTACTGGGAAATCTGCCAGCCAATGAGAAAATGTGCAAAATATTGTGTAATTATCAAAATAAGTGATTTGATTATTAGCTCCCTAAAAATATTGTAGAGCAAGATTGTTAAAAATTTGATATTGCAGGCTGATCAGGCATCTGAACGGGTGCGGCTGTGGGGCGGAGATGAATATGAAGATCCTAAGTTGCAGATATGAGTTGGGTTTTCCGGCGACCTATGTTGCATCAATACAATATGAGTGTCAGAATCTACGGGTATTGAGTGCCTGATTCGGCAAAACACAAAAAGAAGGATTCGTAGAAATATGTTAATCAATTTTCGAATTTTGTTTTCTTCCATAATAATATGGTTATAACAAGAAATATATTGAAAATTTTAATCGGTTATATAAGTAGATATAATATTTTATTTCTATTTACGAAACTTACTATTAAGACTGGTAAAACTAAAAATATAAGGTGATTGTAAAGTTGTGGCAGTGTTATGTAGAAAAAATACATAAAAGTGATCTAGAAGTGTCTCAGAGTTCTCATGAAGTATTGGAATCCAAGATCTCTGTGACACGTATTCTTCTCCCATTTAGAAGGATCCATGTAACATGGCCAGCGGAGGCTAAATAATAGCCGGATCTCTGGTCACCACTGGCATGTACCTTAATTTGTTTTCCTTTTTATTAATAATATTTTCTTTTTCTATTTGGAACTGTAATGTTTTTCTGTTTTATTTTAATTGTAAAAAATGGCTTTAGAGAGTTAACCAACCCCTCTTGAAAGTAGTAACTAAACCACATTGAAGCAATGTAGGAAAACTCTCCAAATTGGTGTCACAATATCCCCGAGTTGACTCACGAGAAGAAACAATGAAGCAGGGTACCAAAACTCTTCAAATTGGCCTGGGAATATCCCCGAGTTGACTCAAAAGTCTAGCAAGGTGGGCTTCTCCTTTTATTTAATGGTTTCAAGGACTAATTACACTCAAAATGTATTCTGAATGTCCATTCAAATGCACCCTTCAGGCCTATTTGGATACCACCAAAGTTTAGTTCTTATTTGGACATAAGATTAGTTTAATTTAATCTCATTTGCTAATGGTATTGATGATGAAGAGTCGTGATTGGATGGCTGAGGATCACAGCATGATCATCAGTCATTCTATCATTCCCATGCGAGGGGGAGTGTTGAAGAATAAATGATTAAGTAACGGTAACTCTAATGGTTCAAGCTTTTGGAGTAATTGGAGTATTCGTGACAGAATCAGTTCTCTCTCAAACAGTAGGTGAACCTTCCACCTACGCACGCTGTCCAAAGCATCCTTGAATCCACCTTCTCCACTCACTCTATAGCTCTCGTCATTCACCTTCGGGGTGAGCTTTATAAATTGCGCAAAGGATCTCTTTCTGTCACAAACTATTTAAATCGTCTAAAGTCGACTGCAAACTCACTACACATTGCTCTTTGTCCTGTTGATGAAAAAGATCCAGTCATCTATGCATTAACGGGTCTTGGTCCCGATTATGCTGCCATTACTATAGCGTTCTCGGTACATTAACCGTTGCCTTCTTTCAACGAGTTATATTCTCTCTTGCTCAGTCATAAATTGTTTCGTGACCGTACTACTTAACTCAATGGCAAAAATGGTCCCGCCGTGACATTTGTCGCTTCTCAATCCGAGAAGAATTCTCTTGGACGTAATCGTGGCCGACGAGGCCATGGTAAAGGGCATGGAACCCACCAACCGTGTCCACCTCAGCCTGTCCTTCCCCAAGCTGATGTACTTAGCCCAGCGCCACTCACTATTGGACCTTCACCCCCCATATGCTAGATTTGTTCTAGAAGAGGACACAAAGCGTTACAATATTCTATAGTTACATGTATCTCAAGCCCTTGCAGCCATGAATATCAGCATCATGGTGCTGCCAACCTTATGTCCCCAGAACTCTATACTTTCCAAAAATCCACAAACCGATTGAACACTTTGGTTACATGCGTGTGGTGTACGTCTTTCTGTACTCAAGGGTTGTAGTTCCAGACATATTCACTATCAATTTCTTACAGTTAGAATACAGTAACACTAAGTAAAGGGTGTGGTTAGGCGGACATAGTCACCCTTATTATGCGTGTTGCTTCGTTGATTGCCCAGCATAAGTTATATATTTTTTTTCTTTTCATTATTTTTCCATTAAAATAAGTAGGGCATTGTTGGTATTTTAATATAAAAAAAGAAATTTTTAGTATTTTAATACAAAAAGTGGCATTTACTTGTGATTCTAAAAGTTTATTTTATTTACAAAAATGCCCACTGCTTTTGAAAATGTGAGTTTTCACTCTTCCTTCCCAAGTGAATATTGCCACATTGGAAAGTGGAAGAAAGGTTCATGGGTATCTATAGCAATCCACTTCTCTTGCCTTGTGAATGAGTAAAGGAGAAAGCGGTCCAACGCGCATGAGCCACCAAGTAGACCCGGTGGGCTTTTGGCTATATCACACAAGCTCGCCACCCAGCTTGGCCAACCGCACGTGTGACCCGAAGCTTTTTCCCTTTCACTTAAATTTTATTTTTATTTTTTGATACCATCCGCCTAACCACACCCTTAACTTTGCCGTCTTTTGAGAATAACTTCGATGTTATCAGATGAATAATTTTGTAGTTCCTACGGTATTTTGGACATGTTTTGTTTGCCCATGCCAAAATAACTTTGTCCTTATTTTGTGTTGTGATCGTTCGGGATGCAATCTTTCACATCTGCAATGTCCATAAACGGCTCTAATCTAGTAGGCTTTTTTATGAGATGTTATTATGATCTCAAAGGGTGTCTTGAACAGACACTTTTTGCTTATAAAATATCATAAGCATCTTTGTATTTTATATATAATAGAGAAAAACAAACAGAGATCTTCTTCCTCTTTCCGTCTTTCTGATCTTCTATTATGTTATAGTTATTTTAGATATTCTTCTTCCTTTCAGTGTTTTACATATTTTGTTTGGCAATCGAGGTGTTCGTGTAGTTCGAATCTCTTTGAACATGCAGTTCTTAGAGATCGATGGTGCGTCAGGCTGTTCTATCCTAGGGGTGATTGCATTCAGAAATATGCTGCACCAGAATGAGTTTCTGTAGAGGCACAAATTCACCTTAAAGAGAACGACATAGTCTGTGCCTCATCTTGCAGCATCGAAAAGGTTTCACTGACATTAGAGCTGCAACAGGGTCGGGTTGGGTCGGGTTTTTCAAAACCTTAGCCCAACCCTGGAACCCATTATCTCAGCCCTGACCCTGAGTCAGGGCCGAAAAACCTCAACTCATTGCCCGCCCTACAGGGCTCAGTGCTGGCCCTGGCCCGCCCTAATTGGCCCTGATTGGGCAGGGCCAAGCCACCGGGCCGACCCTAATTGACCCTAGTGCAAATACCTGTTAAGAGTGCCAAAAATAAAGCAACCACTTATCATATAGAACAAAATGATCAATAAACAGAGAAAGGGAACAAAATAAGACAATATGAATTCAACAACATGACGGGCAACAGAGACAAATAATAATAATAATCTAAAGAAACATCAATCCAAGATAATAGAAAACATTAGCAAAAGAAACATGCACAGATGGTTCAATTCTATAATAGAAAACTTAGGGTCGGGACGGGTCAGGGTACCCAAGGCATTAACCCAGAACCCGACCTGACCTGAGTCAGGGTCTAAGAAAATGAAACCTGACCTGCCCTCAGGGTTGGAAAATCCAGCCCTGACCCTGTTCGAGCTCAGGGCGGGTCAGGGCTGACAGGGCCAAACTTGCACCCCTAACTGACATCATCTATTTTCTGTTTTCACAGAAAGCAGATATGCCATGTTTCAAATTTTGGAAGAAAAATAATCAACAACCTAAACTTGACGGTGTTCTCTAATTTTATTGTAACTTTTAAATATGAGAATTGTTTTTTTGATTTTTTTATCCAACAAAAATCGATCTCGACTCAACGCTACCCAATTCAGAAAAATGGGATAGACGGGGTGAGTTAGGGTTGAAAGACTTAGAGGTGGATTGTGTTAGGGTTGATGCAAAATTCGGTTCATCCGATGATCGAGAAAAGTACCTTGTGGTCAAGAAATGTACAATTTAAGCCAATGATCAGATAAGCACCAATTCTGAATGATGAGCTGCCATGTAGATGACAGTTGTAGGCAATTTAAATGACTAAAAATAGAAGCATTTATAAAATTAACGCAAGAAATTAAGAGCGATAAAAATAACTGAAAGTTGTAAAATATTAGTGCGGTAAAAATAATTTAAGAGTGGTATATTTTTATGAGAAAATGACAAAAAAAAGGGCTTTGATATGACAATGACCTGTCAAGAGGGGAGACTTGGAAATGACCAATGTAAAGTTGTTTGGACGAGAATGCCCCTCATTGTACATTTTTCTCTCTCCCTCTCCCTCTCTCTCTCTCTCCCCCTATCAAATCAAATTACAGGTGATGATTACCTTTTACTTTTTTATTTTCAAAACCCCAAACCACTTCTCTCTCTCTCTCTCACCTGTTTTATTTTCAAAACCTCGAACTACTTCTCTCTCTCTCTCTCTCTCTCTCTCTCTCTCTCTCTCTCTCTCCGGCGTTCTCTCTCCGGCACTCTCTCACCGGCCCTCTCTCTCCTCGTCACCGGCACAAAAGAGGGCGCTTCCCACACGGCGGCTCGCTTCTCAGGTTGGTACCCCTCTCACTGTCACTTTCTCCTTCAATTTTTTCAGTTTTTGTTCCCATAAATTCTAGAAAATCCCTAATTTTTTTCAGTTATTGTTCTCCTTAAGTTATTGGGAACACATTATTGGAAAATGTATGGTTTAAACTAATAATTTCTCAGACATTATTGGTTTAAACACCTAAATTTTGGAATATCAATGGTTTAAACCAATAATCTGTGAACAATCATTGGTTTAAACAACATATTTTTAGAAAATCAGTTGGGAAATATCTAATTTTTGAAACATTCAAGGTTTAAACTTACAGTTTGTCAGAAATTATTGATTTAAACCATTAAGTTTGGAACTATTAATGGTTTAAACCAATACTTTGGGAGAAATATCTGGTTTAAACCCCAAAATCAGTTGAGAAAACCACTAATTTTTTTTAAAATTAATCGTTTAGACAAACAATTGATAACAAATTATTGGTTTAAACCCTAAGTATTTTGTAAATCAGTTGATAAAGACCTACATTTTCATAAATCAATGGTTTAAACTTATAAGTTCACATACATTATTGGTTGAAACACTTAAATTGTGAGAAATCATTGGTTTAAACCCCTAATATTTCTGAAACCACTTGAGGAAACCCCTAATTTTTAAAAAATTAATGGTTTAAAACCTATAGTTTCTAACCCATTATTTGGTTAAACCCCTAAAGTTTGAGAAATAAATGGTTTGAAGCAATTATTTTTGAGAATTCATTGGGTTAAACCCGTAATATATAACAAACTAGTTAAGAAAACTCCTAATCTTTTAAAGATCAATTATTTATACAAATAATCCTAAAGTTTGAAAAATCAATGGTTTAAACCAATAATTTGTGAGATATCATATGTTTAAACCACTAATAGTTTCAAAATCAGTTGAGAAAACCCCTATTGTTTCAAAGATCATTGGTTTAAATCAATAATTTCTCAAACATTAATGGTTTAAACTCCTAAGTTTTGAAAAACAATAGTTTAAACCAATATTTCTGAGAAATCATAGATTAAAACCCGTAATATATCAAAAATCACTTGTGAGTTTTGAACGATCAATGGTTTAAACCATTAGTTTCTCAGAAATTATTGGTTTAAACCCGTAAAGTTTTGAAAATCAATGGTTTAAACCAATAATTGTTAAGAAATCATTGGTCAAACCCTTAGTATTTAGGAAATCAATTGAGAAAATCCTTAAACTTTGAAAGGTCAATAGTTTAAACCAATAATTGGTTAGAAATTATATATTTAAAGACATAATATTTCTGAAATCAGTTAAGATAACCTCTAATTTTTGAGAAATCAATGGTTTAAACCTATAAATTGTTACACATTATCGGCTTAAATCTCAAAAGTTTGAAAAAAATAATGGTTTAAACCAATAATTTATGAGAAATTAGTTGTTTTAAACACTGAAGTTTGAGAAATCAGTTGAGAAAGCCCGTAATTGTTAAAAAAATCACTGGTTTAAACCATCATTCCATTGCTTCCTTTGTTGGGGCATAAACCACCATTCGATTGCTTCACTCCAAAGCACCATTGCATTGCATTGCACTAATACTAATCTCCCTTCCATGGAAAGGCATGTAGTTCCTTTTCCATTCTCCTCTCTTTCCATTTTTAGCACGTTTAAATTGCTTTAAACAACTTCTAATCATTTTTAAAATTTTGTCTTTACAGGAGAGAGGAACGAAGGGCTTCTTTTGTCTTACATGTCGACGGCATTCTAAAGGATGTGGTGTCATTTGAATACGTCGGCAGGAAGAAGTTGCCTCTTATTGTGAGTCGGGGAACAAAATTTAGAGATTTTGACAATCTAATTCATAGCAAAATTAGGACCAATCGAAGTGAGGTTTCTCTATCTATAAAGTGTCGATATATTTTTGACCCATCTCAGATCATCTTATATGATATTCGAGATGATGACGACCTTGATCTCAGATCATCTTATATGATATTCCCACTGGCACTTGCAGTAGTCGAGGCCGGGACGCATGATTGTTGGGTATGGTTCCTGCATTTGTTCCGTTAGAATTTCATTTCGGCAGGACGAGATGTCATCACAATTGGGTCTGACCGAATGAAGGGTTTGCCTAGAGCCGTAGCGGAGGCTCTGCCAGGGTCGCACCAAAAAACCAAACTAACAAAAGAGTAATCATGTATATAATATATGTACTCTTTACCTGTAGCACAATAGCGCATCCGGTGATATATCCCGTCTTCCCGTTTTTTGAATATGAATCCAATGACTTTACCAGAAAGTCGTAGACGGGGTATGCCCAAGCAATTCTCCCCACGGTCTTTGCTCTTAAGTAGGGGAAGAGGCAGGATTTTATCCTGTGATCCACAGGGTCAGCCGGGGCAAAAAGCACGAGCAGCACAAGAGCAGCAACACATGTCTCACTGTTGCCTGGACCGATGGAATCTCATCCGATCTGGACTCTGCTCTGATAACATCTGCAATCTCACCAAATCTCGCCCAAGCACCGAAAAATCTCCAACCTTCGACTTTCTCTGTCGAATGTCAGTCTACCCGTATTCTATTCCCTATAAGACTTAGGCTCAATGCCAATGCTAAATCCCTGACCTCAAAGGGGACTAATATGCCACCTATTTTAAATGCCCTCGACTTCGGTATCCAAGATCGCACGAGGACGGTCACTATTGCCTTGTGCAATTTCAGACCTTCTAGATTAAGCAAGGCCCCAAATGGGCTGCTCTCAAACATATCAGTATGTGCTTTCATCAACTCAAGGGCCTGAAGAAGTCGTAAAACTTAGAGGGGCAGCATCTCGACGTAGCATAAGACGCCTGCAAAACAAACCATTATCAGATATATACAACATTTTAAAAAATACAAGGCTTAAAAGAATAACGGAGGTATTACCATGGTTTGATGAGATGATCACAAGGTGGAAAATATTGAATCAAATCCAATAAATCAGATTTGGACCTGTTTAGACAGAATGTGATAAAAAAATGTTAACAACTGATTTAAACCAACTGATTTCTCAAATATTAGGAGTTTAAACCAATGATTTCTCATAAATTATTGGTTTAAACCATTGATTTTTCAAGATTTAGGGGTTTAAACCAATGATTTATATCAAATATTGGTTTAAACCATTATTTTTTAAAACTTATGGGCTGATTTTCAAAATACAAGGGGTTTAAACAAATGATTTGTCATCAATTATTGATTTAAACCATTTATTATTCAAGATTTAGGGGTTTAAACCAATAAGGTATGAGAAATTATTGGTTTAAACCATATATTTTTGAAAAATTACGGGTTTTCTCAACTGATTTTTAAAAAATAAAGGTTTTAATCAATGATTTATAAGAAATATTGGTTTAAACCATCATTTTTCAAAACTTAAGGGCTGTTTTCCAAAATAGAAAGGATTCAAGCTATTTTTCGAAATAGAAGGGATTCAAACCAATGATTTTTCAAACATTATTGGTTTAAACCATTTATTATTCAACATTTAAGGGTTTAAACTAATAATGTGTGAGAATTATTGGTTCAAACCATACAGTTCCCAAAAATTACGGGTTCTCTAAATTGATTAACAAAATATTTCTATCAAATATTGGTTGAAACCATTATTTTTCAAAACTTAGGGGCTGATTTCGAAAATAAAGGGTTTTCTCAACTGATTTGGGAAAATATAGGATTTCCTAAACTCATTTTCTCAATTTTAAACTAATGATTTCTAACAAATTATTGGTTTAAACCAAACTTTGGGAGTTTAAACACAAAATTATTGAAAAAAATGGAAGGAATTAGGAGTTTAAACCAAACTTTAGTGCTCTAAACCATACATTTCTAAGAAATTATGGGTTCAAACATACCTTTAGGGCTTTATACCATAGATTTCTAAAAAAAATTAGGGTTTTAGTTGCTGATTTTCCAAACTGAAAGAGAGAGAGTACCAACCCTAACTTATTGGTTTGAGTCTAAACTGATTTGGGAAAATTATAAGGTTTTCTAAACTCATTTTCCAAAATATACGGTTTTCTCAACTGATTTGGGAAAATATAGGGTTTTCTAAACTGATTTTCCAAAATATAGGGTTTTCTCAACTGATTTGGGAAAATATAGAGTTTTCTAAACTGAATTTCTACACCAAA
Source organism: Tasmannia lanceolata (assembly GCF_043159265.1). NCBI lineage: Eukaryota > Viridiplantae > Streptophyta > Magnoliopsida > Canellales > Winteraceae > Tasmannia > Tasmannia lanceolata. The sequence continues at coordinate 23,843,350 of NW_027518684.1, read as the reverse complement.
CTTGGAGGTTTAAAGCAATAATCTGTGAAAAATTAGGGGTTTAAACCAAACTTTAGAGCTTTAAACCATAGATTTCTAAAAAAATTAGGGGTTTAAACAACTTAGAGGGAGAGACTACCAACCTGTGAGAGGAGGTTCGCTCAGAATCAGAGGCTACCGGAGAGAGGTGCACGGACCTGCGGGGCATTGTGGCCCTCTAATGGACGGTTGGGATCATCCCATGAGAGAAAGAGGGCATTGTGGCCCTCTAATGGACGGTTGGGATCATCCCATGAGAGAGAGAGAGAGAGAGAGAGAGGCATTGTGGCCCTCTAATGGACGGTTAGGATCATCCCATGAGAGAGAGGGGGCATTGTGGCCCTTTAATGGACGCTTGGGATCATCCCATGAGAGAGAGGGGGGCATTGGGGCCCTCTAATGGACGGTTGGGATCATCCCATGAGAGAGAGAGAGAGAGAGAGAGAGAGAGAGAGAGAGAGAGAGAGAGGGCATTGTGGCCCTCTAATGGACTATTTGGGATCATCCCATGACAGAGAAGCATTGTGGCCCTCTAATTGATGGTTGGGATCATCCCATGAGAGAGAGAGAGAGAGGTGGGGGCATTTAAAAAACGAGGGTATTTTTGTCCTAAACCGACGCAAACCAGTCACCATCACTCTAGATTGGTTATGTCCAAGTCTCCCCCCTTGACAGGTCATTGTCATATCAAAGCCCTTTTTTTTAGTCATTTTCTCTATTTTTATTATATTGGCAATACTTATTCAAGGTTTTAAAGAGAGATAAAAGTTAGATAAGAGTGGTAAAAACTTAGTGGCAACAAATGTGATCTTTAGTAGAAAAACTTGTTCTGGCTTTTTAAGAGTAGTATATCTTAGTCAAGAGAGGCAATAAATTTAGAACGGTAAAAAAAGGATTTAGAACGATATTTTTTTATTTAAGAGCTGTAAATCTTACTTAAGAGTCGCAATAAATTTTGTAGTGATTTTTCCTATTTCCCTTCCTTTTTAACTTCATAACATGTCTGAGAGGCATACTATTTTATTTGAGGACTTCGCCCATAGTACTTTAGAAATGAAGGATGAACAGGAAAAAAGCAAGGAGAGGAGGATGAACATGAAAAGAAGCAAAAGTAGAGAGAGAGAGAGAGAGGAATTTTTTTGGAAGCGTAGTAATGGGTCATTGGGTTGTTATTTTAAGTATTACAAACCAATGTGCTCCATTGTGACCTGGTGGCATGCTTTTAAATTTCGGTTTCGACTAAAATTTCGGACTTATCCGAAACCGAAATTTTAGCCGAAATCCCTAAATTTCAGGCGAAATTTGGTAGTGGCAAACGGAAAGCCGATTTTTTGGGACGAAATTTCAACTGAAATTACCGAAATTTCGGTAATTCCGTTTAAAATTCTTTAACGGAATAAAATATTATTATTTTAAAACGAATTTCGACGAAATCCCCAAAATTTCGAGAATTTCAGTTTCGGTCCTCACCGAAATCCGAAATTTCAGTCCGAAATTTTGGATTTCGGTTGAAATTTAAAACCATGCTTGGTGGTCACGGGTTCAAGTCACGGAAACATCTTTACCAAACCTCCGCCTATTGACTTATCTTCTTTGATTTGTATTATCGAACCCTATCCTTGGAGAACATATAACAGCAATTACAAACCAGAGGTTAGCGAAGAAGGAAGTTTTCCCTTTTCTGCATATGCGGATTTCGATGAAGAACCATACATCCTAGACTTGGAGGAAGTCAGATGACACCCCCTTCGTGCTTTCACTGCGTACCTCTTGCCCTCATGCACTGGGCCACCCAATGACAAAGCAAAGTGGTCATTTGACAAAAACGTGAATTTTCACTAGCATTTTCAGCCACCTTTTGAATTTAAGTGGTAAAATTTTCAATTTCACCAAGCACTTCTCAAATATTTTCTAAATTTTTTTAACATATATAAACTCACCCACGTATTCTCCAATCCAACATTGTACCTATAATTGATGTAGTCAGGTGTAGTTTTTGGAATTTAATGCTTACTTATATGTGAAAGATGCAATTCTTTCCGGGAAAGCGGAGCCAGGAATTTACAATTGGTGTGTGTGTGGGGGGGGGGGGACACTAAGGACTAATTTACAGTTGCTAATTGTATTGGTCATTGGGGAGGCCATGGCCACTCAAATAGCTATCAATGCATGTACAGCCATGCATTATAAAAAGGATTTTTCAAGCCATTGGTGTGTGTGTGTGTGTGGGGGGGGGGGGGGGGGGGGGGGGGGGGTGCATGGCCACTAAATAGCTATGCATGCATGTACTGGCATTATAAAAAGGATTTTGCAAGCCATTGGGGGCCTCTCTCTCGGAATATGACATTGAAAGTCTCAACAGATTTTCAGGCCTTGATGTCCCCAACAAGATCTTTGTTCTGTTGAGAAGATGAACTAAGCCAATCTCATTCCATTCATGTATTTAACAGTCGTGATTACCACACCCACTTGAGAAGTAAGGAATTTTACAGATAGTTTTGCCATTTTTCCAAAACGGAAGTGATATATTTGTCTCATTTTATTACTTCGGACAGCCTGCCAGTGTAAAAGAGTAATCATAAATATGCTATAGTGGGGCTGTCCCAAGTAAAAAAAAGTGGTGTATATATCACTTCCCTTTTCAAAATGATCATATATTGGATGGCTGAATGTACCTTACCTACCATTCTTCTTGCAACCAACCAAAGAAGGTTGGACGAGGGAGCTCATTGCTCACTCACCTTACCAACAAAAGGCTTAAGAGTAAGCAAAGGATAAAATTCATCTCTTTTTCTATTTTGGACTTTCAGAGTTGGAAGGTCCTGGTATATAAGAGTTACATTTTCAAACGAATGCCATCGGTGGCTGTGGGGGACCAACGTGGACCGGCCGGTGTCTCTCCACATGGACTATATGTTGTTTGCTCGCTAGGAAATTGATACAAAGTATACATTATGGCCATGTTTAGTAACCATGAATTATTTTTCATGGAATAGTAGTTTACCAAGTGGTGAGATGGGGGGCACGAGTGATCGAGGAGTACGTGTGAGAGAAGTGGGAGTAAAACAGGGGAAAAAATCTATCCAAAATAGTCTTTTTCCTTGTTTTTCAACTACTTTCCACCCTCTCCTCACCCGTGACCTCTCAATTCCCTCCCTCTCCCACGCCTCACTCGCCACTTGCTTAACTAAATTACATGGTTGCCAAACATGGCCTATATGTTCTTTCTTGTCTTATTATGCACATGTCAAAAATTAGACCCTCGTCATTTTAGAAAAAAAAAGACGGATTCCATCTTTCTAATCATTTTTTTATCGCATTGAACTAGTGGGTTTTCATTCATGGTGCTAGGGACAAGGGATGTGGTGATGGTTAAAAAGGGCTGCACTGATCATTTATCATCACCTTTACATGTGAGAGATAAGTCAATAGTTTAGAACGGGATTAACATTTCTTTTTTGGGTAGGCAAGCTGGGGTTTGGAGAATACCCTCACCGGTATATTAGACAAACTGAAAGTCTATGCTGCAAAAGAAAGTCCATGATTTTTCTTCCTCTTTAAATAAACACACATATGTTTCTCTCTATCTGTGTTTAATCATTGTGGTCATCTTATCACACTAACGAAAATAATTATCCTTCAAAAAAAATGTCTCCTTTTTTTTCTTTGATTGGGTAAGCTGGGATTTAGCGGGGTACCCTACCGATTTATTAGATAAAGATCAAGATGATACAATAAAAGCACAAAACCAACCCTAACTCGAAACATGCGAGAGAGGGAGAACCAAGGATCAGCACATATGAGTGACAAACACTAAGCGTAAGAGATCAAAATGCTCAATACTTGTGAATTACATAATCAGCTAATTTGGAATGGGGTATTTTGGGCTCTTTTTGAGCGTTTTGGCCAATTTTTCTTGTGAACTTCGTACCATGATTCATTTGATTCCTCAAGTCCTATAGTCTATCCTCATGCTCGACTGGAATTAGGTCGACTTGATTACGTTTATCCGCCCAGGATATATTCTTTTTTGGAGATTCTATGGGGCCTTTTATGTTAGTTTGATCGTCCTCCTTCTCTGAAGAGGTTTCTAATGAAAAAATGTCTCCTTATATACAAAGAAATTAGGAGATATATTATAAGGGAAGTGATACATTCACCCCCATTTCTTCCCAGGGACAACCTGACTTCTCTTTTTACACTACAAAGGGGCGGCAAAAGGGGGCAAAATATCATCTCTCTCTCTCTCTCTCTCTCTCTCTCTCTCTCTCTCCCTCCATGTGAAATTGTATAATAAAGGGGCACTAAAGAATGTCTCCACTATTTATTCCTCGAAACCAATCAATAGTGGTTCTTAGAGTAGACATAGTTGTTCTGAGTGTGTACATACTCTCATGACCCTATCTAATCAATAAGAGGCACTATGTAAACACTCAGAACATCTATTTATACACTTGGAACCATTATGTAGACCTCAGAACTATTATGTAGGCCTTGGAACCATTATGTAGACCTCGGGATCATACCATAAATTATGGTTTAATGGTTCTTGAGGAGCACATTTATGTGTGAATTGTAGGTAGGAAAAGCATGCATATTCCATTTTTAGAGCGGTACTACTAAGGTATTTTATTTGTTTTTGGTGTTTCAGGGATATTTCTGAATTTCTATGAAAAATAGAGCTAAAAAGATGAAATTCAAAAGAAAAATTCAAGTATGGGAACACTATCCCTTGTAGCCCATCAATTTGAAGGGATAATATCATCTTATGGCCAACCAATTGGTTGGCTTGGAATAGCTTTGAAAAATGATTCGAGGGGTACAAGCAATTTATTCTATGGCTCACTGAATGTGCGGTTAAGATCATCTTATGGCAGTAGATTACGAGGTGCAAATAATTTTACATTGTTGACCATCGTTTGAATGGTTAAGATCAGCCCACAAAAATGGGTCAAAGGGTGCAACCATTGGTAAAGCTGAAATTCTCACATCAGCTCATTAATTCAACGGTTTGGATCATCTCATTAGAATGGTTTAGTGGTGCAATTAATTTACATGATGGACTGTCAAATGGATGGCTTGGATCGTTCCTTGGAGATAATATAAAGAGGGGAGGTAAATATAATTGTTTATCTGTATTACATGGAGGGTAGATTAGCCATTTGCAAATAATTGTAGCATGGTTGCAATTCATATGAAGGGTGTGGACAATTTGGTCGTTTCATGGTGCAAAGCAAGAGAAAAAATAGGAAACAAACCAACGTTTTAGCTCTTTCTCACTGAAGATGAGACGAGACGAGACGACCACTCCCTAATTCGTCTCCCTTTCCCACCATTATAACAATATTTTCAATTTTCTCTCACCCCGTAATTCGTCTCTCTCTTCCTTTTTTCGTTGGAAATTGATCACTTATTTTGAATGGTTGAGATGTAATCACATTCACTTATCCCTAAACTTGGAAACTTTTCATTATTTTCTTTCTAACATTTAGAAAGTTGCTTGAGGATATAGTTAGAAGGTTTTGTACATAACTTTAGAAAGAGAATAAATAGGAAAAGTAACCCACATTTTTTTAGAAGTGATATACACAAGCCCATTCAAGCATTTCTCTTGTCCTTTCATTTGTTTCCTAATATTGCCTTTTTAATCTCCACCCTACATCTTTTCCATCTTCTAATTTAGCAACCATTCTCACCCAAATCCTATATAACTCTTTATCTTTCTTGAATTTGAGAAGGGTGTTCATCTCGTCTCGTCTCGTCTTCAAGATTTTATTTATTTTTCTCTCTTTTTCTCCCCTAATTTTCGTCCAACACTTTCTCCCCTCTTAATTTTTAATCCAAAATTTTCTCCCTTGTTCTCTTTACAATTACATCATTTCTTACACTATTTTTCATTCACTCTTACATCTCATCTCATCATACCCATTTTCATCTTCCATCAAGAGGCTTGATCCAACCATTCAAGATTCAATCCAAGGCGATCAAGATTTGAAGGACAATGATTCAACCATTGAAGGAGGAGAAAAATAATAAGTTTTTTCTTATTTTGCTCTTTATTTTAATTGTAATTCGATGTACTCTTGTTATAATTCCAATTAAAGAAGAGTTATTTTTGTTTCTTTTTCTTTTTTAAGTTTTTAGATGGCATTAATTTCTTTTATTTTTGTTTCTTTCACATTTTCCATGAACAACTAAACCCACCTACTTAGGGTTTAGATGAAGCCACGGGGAAGGAGAAAGATGAATAATTAAATTCAATGGTATGAAATAACATCATATATATAGGGTTTTATAATATTGGATTCCCAATTATTCATGCCATTGGATTTTATCCTTTCGTATGCGTTATTGTTGATGAAATATTATAAATTCTTATATATTCTTTAATATTTGATAGTGTTTTTGATCAACCACTCATGAGCAATGACATCCATTGATCTTATTTTCCATTGACCGGATTTATTAAATATACAATTCAATGCAACAATTGGTTTAATTAATTATCCAATCCAAACTCATGGTGGATTCTAACCCTAAGTAATCTTTTAATCGAATTAAGGTTTCAATTAAATTTCCAATTACTATTATAATTAGTTTACAATTCACTTTAGAATAGCTTTTCAATTGAATTTTCTAAACAATTTAGGCTTTAGATTTTGGTTTTCTGATTAGATTAGATAGGTAATTAGTAGAAATTATTGGAATATTGGTTCACTTTGCCTAAATATAAGGGTTGAATTTGTAATCGTTTCTTCATTGTGTTCAACCCGTATCTATTTAGCTTATAAACTTAAATATATTATTGGATCCGAGGTTGTAGTCCACGGAAATCCTGAGTACATTCCAGGCAACAATATATCGTAAGTTTATTTTTCAAATAGTATAAGGGTAGAAATCACATTGTTCTCTTCCCTGAGTTCGACCCGTATCTACACGCGATCCGTGCACTTGCGGTTATTTAATATCACAATCAGTTCTAAACGTTATAAAAAATAAGATACTTTATTTAAACACTCAGAATGGCCATGTTTATACTTGGAACCATTATGTAGGCTTCGGAACCACAACTTAGTGGTTTTGATTGATTAAATAGTGATTCCAAGAGTGTAAATTATGCTTCCAAGAGTGTAAATAGTAGTTCATACATTGTAATAGTATCTCATTGGTTGTAAAAGTGATCATGAGTGTATTAATAGTGGTTTAAGCACTCATAATCAGTATGTATATACTTGGAACCATTATGTAGACCTCGGAACCACAATTTAGTGGTTTCAATTGATTAAATAGTAGTTCCAAGAGTCTAATTATGGTTCCAAGAGTATAAATAATGGTTCATACATTATAATAGTATCTCATTATCATGAGTGTATTAATAGTGGTTTAAACACTCATAATCAGTATGGATACACCTGGAGCCATTATGTAGACCTCGGAACCACAATTTAGTGGTTTCGATTGATTAAATAGTGATTCAAAGAGTGTAAATTATGGTTCCAAGAGTGTAAATAGTGCTTCATACATTGTAATAGTATCTCATTGGTTGTAATAGTGATCATGAGTGTATTAAAAGTGGTTTAAACACTCATAATCTGTATGCATACACTTGGAACCATTATCTAAACCTCGAAACCACAATTCGATTGATTAAATAGTGGTTCCAATAGTGTAAATTATGGTTCCAAGAGTGTAAATAGTGGTTCATACATTGTAATAGTGTCTCATTGGTTGTAAAATGGTTTCGATTGATTAAATACTGGTTCCAAGAGTGTAAATTATGGTTCCAACAGTGTAAATAGTGGTTCATACATTTTAATAGTATCTCATTGGTTGTAAAAGTGATCATGAGTGTATTAATAGTGGTTTAAACACTCATAAACAGTATGTATACACTTGGAACCATTATGTAGACATCAGAACCATAATTTATTGGTTTCGATTGATTAAATAGTGGTTCTAAGAGTGTAAATTATGGTTCTAATAGTATAAATAGTGGTTTATACATTGTAATAGTATTTCATTGGTTGTAAAAGTGATCATGGGTGTATCATTAGTGGTTTAAACATTCATAATCAGTATGTAAACACTTGGAACCACTATTTATACGTTGGACCACTAAATAGTGGTTTCAGGAGTGTAATAGTGGTTTATAGCTTATTAATAGTGGTTCTAACATTCTAAAGTGGTTGTAGCACTGTAAATGGTGGTTCAGAAGGTTTAATAGTGGTTCTTATCCCAATATGGTTTGCGAAAATGGTGGAAAGAAGGGCTTCTTTTATCTTACACTTTGATGGGTACTTGAAGGATGAAGTATCATTCCAATATATTGGCAGGACGAAGATGTGTTTAATTGTGAATCACCATATAAAATTTTCAGAATTTCAGTTTCTAATTCACCAAAAAATTGGGACATGTATATGGTGTAATCCTGTATAGTCCAGTATTTTTAAAAAAGTTTTGTACGGGTTACACTAGAGGGGTAACTCATGTCGGCCCAAACCCAACCCGAGGAACCATTCACTCAACCCGAACCCGACCTGACTCGAGTTCCAACCCAACCCAACCCATGTAACCCTTTTTTCCAACTCGAACCTGACCCGACTTGAGTCCCAAGTTTTTAAGCTTACTAAAAACTAAAAAAAATTGATAAAAAAATGTCAGGTTTCACTCGGGTCTGGTTGCCCAACCCCTCAACCCGAACCTGACTCGGACTCAACCCGGGTTAGAAAAACCTGAACTCGACCCGAAAGATACTCAACCTGACCTGAGTTGCACCCCTAGCTTATCCCATAGGATGACCCAAACCGTCAATTTGATGGGCATGCAATAATGTTAATAGGCTGTACCCAAAAAATCATTTCCATTGGATGATCCTAGCCCTCCGGTAAATGGAAACCTCTATAGATTGGAGGGTTGGCATCATCGTATGGAGATGAGTTTTGGGGCACAACCTATTTACGTTGTGACCCATCAAATGGACAGTATGGATCAACCTGTGGTGTAAGCCATTCAGTGTTCTATAATTTCGCATCCTTTATTTAGTGTTCTATATATTTTCTAAACATTTGTTAATGAAAAAAACCTATAAACATGCATTTCATGTTAAACGTGAAGGTTTAACCACTGAATCGAGAATCAAGATTGGATTTCCATATTAAATGGCATCCATAGTACCTAACTTATATAAATAAATATTAGAAGTTGCTTAAATAAATGAGGAATGATCCAAATATAGCTCTGATTCATATTAAATATAAATTATATTTAAAAGGTGAAAAGGGTAGGTGAAAGTGCACTGGAAATTAAGCCTAAAAGATGGAGGGAAAAGTAAGAACGGTATTCTTGTCCTTAAACCACTCTAAAAGTGCCTTACAGCCCCTCTTTCATGATTTCAAAAAGTACCGGATTCATAATTTCAGCAAAACTTTGCATTTTTTTAATAATTTTCCCAACCCTCTTTAGTTCACTTATTATAAACACATTCCAAGAATGTCCTCCACAGAGGAGTTAATTCCATGTGAATTTATATGACTAATCTAACAATAGAAACCACTATGTATGGTAGGGTTAGGAGATGATTTATATAATGAGGGATAGTTGTTGTCTTTTTCAGTATGAAAAACCTATACATGTCTCTCTGACCAAAAAGTGAACTTTGAGAAGCACTTTCATCAACTTTGAATTTAAGTGTGTAGGGAATTTAACCGGGTATAACTCACCCCTAAAAGCTAGCTGTTAAAGGGAGGGTACCCATTCCTTTATAACCCATCCCCATCCACTTCACTTATCTGATGTGGGACTATTTGCTTTTGCCCCTCCACGCGGCGGCAACATGGGAACCACGAGATCTTCTCCGAGGGAATTCCATTGTCCTCAGAGGCACACCGGGGTTACCGAGATCTTCCCGTGAGTTACCATGCCCCAGCTCTGATACCACGAGAATTTAACCAGGTAGAACTCACCCCTAAAAGCTAGTTGTTAGAGGGAGGGTGCCCATTCCCTTATAACCCATCCCCATCCACTTCACTTATCTGATGTGGGACTATTAGCTTTTGCGTGGAACCCCAACCAAGTGCTAAAATTTCAATTTTCCCAACTATTCTCAAACATTTCCCAGATTTTCCAAACTTGACTCTGCCCAATTATTCTCCAGTCCAATCTTTGTAACTATAATTGATCTCCTCATCTGAATCTCTTTTTTCGGAATTCAATATTGAAAAGCTCAACAGATTTTCTTGATCGAGCCAACTAGATCTCCGTGCCTCGGAGAAGATGAACGATCTAAGGCAATCTGATGCCAATTTATGTATTCAACGGTTTTGATCATCCACCCATTGTGGATAGTTGTGGTATTTTTCATAATGACAATGGATTGGATTCCCTGCCTGTACCTACGTACTCACAGTTTAGAAATGAAACGAATAAGGTTGGACGTGGAAGCTCACTCTTCAATCACCTTACCAACACACTCATAGGATAAAATCCATCTCTTTTTCTATCTACTTTGGACTTTGACAGTTGGGTCTTAAAAGTCCATCTCTTTAGAATTTAGTGCTGGGGGCTGTCCCGGAAAAGAAGGGGGCGAATATGTCATTTCCCTTTAGTGCAAGCTAGAAAATACCCACCCTGATTTGAAGGTTGTTAATGTAAGAAATACCCTTCATATTTTCAATAAAAAAAGTATTTATGAATGGCACTTTTGTCATGTAAAATCCATAATCAAAACTATTTTCCTTTCTTTCAAATGAACCACTTTCTCACTACATTTCTTTCTTCTCTCTTGGCTCTTCCACTAATCCTAAGCCTAACAAATTAAGCATCAACCTAACCTAGAGGCTAGATGCTTGTATAGAGTTTAGATTAATTCTTTGATTTAAGAGTATTATTTTAATTAGTTAGATATTTAGCTAGAGCATTTTAACTTTTTCATAATTCTAACTGTGTAGAATGTAGGTGAGACCTAGGACAATCTGATGGACAATTCAATTCGAAATGGATCGTGCTCTAGATACGGAAAGGAGTATCCGAAGAACACTCCAAATAGGATCAGACTAATAAGGGATCCGAATGGATCATGACCCGGATAGGTGGATCCAAATTTGGTCCATTAATTATCTTTGAAGAACCCTAGGCAAGCTGGTCTGCGTAAAACGCTACATATTTAGGGTGAAAACTCCATTGCAATATATTGCTGAATGCATAGCTCGTTTATAGGGATTGAAACTTGTTTGTTCAGATTAGAACACCAGAATGTTGATAAAATGTTACTCAGACGATAACATACTGGAGGACATCACCAAGGAGAAACAATAATATTGGTAAAGATTAAAAAAAAAAAAATTTTAAATTGTAAAGATCTGCTAGAAAGATTTGATCAATTGAAAGTGGCACATAACTACAGGGAAGAAGATACAGAGGAAATTAGTAGTATGATATGTAATGAAAAACAGTACCATTTTATTTAGAACGAAAATCGGCAACGATTTGAAGGTCAGGGTCGTGCCACGTGCAATTTAACTCAAAGAATGAGATAAGTGACAATTCTGAATGATGAGATGTTACGCAGATGACAATTGTAGGCGATGGATGCGCTCTTTCTACTATATGACCCACTACTTGAAAAAAAGGTTCCCGAGAATACGAAGAGAGATGAGTGATAGGATGTTACAGGTTTCTCAAGTAGCCTATAAATACAGTGACACCCAACAGAATGAAGGATCCCTCGATCAACCTTCGATCTTACAATTGCTAAAACCTCTTATCTTTTATTTGTTATTTACTTTCCTTGTACCACTCGGCAATACCTGTGCATTTTTATCATTTCCGTTCTAAATTCAATTCAATTCAATTCATTTACTTTTAGTTTTGTATCCTATGATTAGCCGAGTATGGCAGTGTTAGGTACCTTACTGATACGCCAAAAGCTCAAGAGCTGATGGAATGCGTCAGGCAAGGCCCTTTAAACTTGTCCCATACTAGGCTGGGTCCCACCCAGTCTCATACCTAGGCAGGCCCCACTCAGGACCGTAACATACCACCACGCTTTCGCATCCATCGTCCTCGGCGGCCCATTCTGTGACACTTTTACTATGGCTTTTTTTTCCAGATAGCCCTTTCCACGGGTCGCCCCTTCCGTGACTTGAACAAAGGACGTGGTGACTGCTATGATACCAAATGTTAGGTACCTTACCGATACGCCAAAAGTTCCAGAGCTGATGGAACGTGTTAGGCAAGACCCTTTAAACCTGTCCCATACCAGGTTGTGTCCCACGCAGTCCCATTCCTAGGCGGGCCCCCACTCAGGACTGTAACAAGCGGTCATAGCCACTATGCCTAGAAACTCTCTTTGTTAAAACGGTTGTCCTACAATTGTACTCTAGAGGAGACCCACAGAATGGGAACTTTAGAGGAGACTCTCTTCGTAATCGCCTCGATCAACCTTTGCTTTGATATCATGTGAAACAACCAGTTACTCCCAAAAGCTTAAGCTGTTGGAGAAGGTGTTATTAAATCTATACTTTTAACACTCCTATTGAAAGTGATTGCATGATCGGTTTGGTGGTTTGATTTGAAATTGACCAACCATATTGAACAATGACCTGGCACGCCTGATGGGAACACTGTTGGATGGGAACACTGTTGGCGAAGAGAGGAGGTGCATTTGGCCACCAACACATTTGTATATAAAACCGTATAGTAAATAATAGAATATAGATGATGAGTGTACACTCATAATCATCCATCCTTGTTATTTAATCCAACAACAGCTCACTTTTTGAGAAGCTGCTGTTAGATCAAATATCAAGAGGCTGGTACTCCCATCTTACCACTTTTAAGTGTTACCAGGCCCATTCATCGTATAATTTCTTAGTAAATAAAATCCTCCTCTTTTGTGCAAAAAAAAGGTTCTTCTTTTGCATGACAAGTAGGGCTCTTAGAAACTCTGGGACATAGGCGTCTCAAATCTACAAATTTTCAAAATTCAATGTTTTTTGGTAGTTAAACTGGGATTGAACTCCTACCAACATAGCCTTTTACCAATGAACTAGGGGTTCAACCCCTAAAAAAAATTTACATCCTAGGCTGATGATTTCTAGTTACATTTTAACACTCAAATTTGCCCCTAGTTACATTACATTTTTCAAAACTAACTAAATAGCTCGCACCCACCACGTGCTCTGCCTCCGCAACTTCTCGCTCTCTTCATTATATACCATATTTTTTGGTAGGTGTCATGAAGTTCCATTAAATATACAATCTCATGACCCCTTAAATATACAATCTCACGTAAAAACCGAGAGAGAGAGAGAGAGAGAGAGAGAGAGCGAGAGAGAGAGTTAACGTGCGCGGGTGGGGCTAACGTGCGCAGGTGGGGATGGAGGCGTCACTGATAAACGGTGGCGGCATGAGGGTGCCGTCGGGAGATTATCGGGCGGTGAGAGGAATATCGGACTTGATGAGGGTGTTTGTGATGGAATCTAAGAAGCTGTGGGCCATAGCCACTCCTATCATGTTCAATATCTTATGCTTGTACGGTCTAAATTCAACGACTCAGATCTTTGTGGGCCATATCGGAAATCTCGAGCTCTCTGCCGTTGCTATCGGTCTCTCTGTTATCTCTAACTTCTCCTTCGGATTCTTGGTGAGACTCTTCTCCTCTCCCGTTTCGGTTTCCCGATTCTCTCGTTTCGGCTTCCCGTTACGTCTTTTTAGTATGTTTTTTTTTGTTTGTTTGTTAGGGTTTCGATCTTTACATTTCGGATTTGTGACGAGCTTTTCGATTTGAAGTTCGTTCTAAAATCTCTCTCTCTCTCTAGATTTCTATTCGTTTTCTTTAGATTTGAGTTTTCGGATTTTAATCCCCTGCTTTGTATTTCGGTTTGTTATAGTCTCTCTCTCTCTAGCAATTTTCTCGTTTCGGCATCAGCTATTAAGTTTCGGCATGCTGTTGCGTGTTTTTGTTTTTTTGTTAGGGTTTCGATCTTCGCATTTCGGATTTGTGCCGAGTTTTTCGATTTGAAGCTGTTTTATTTTAACTTAGGTATTTGTTGTGATTTCGGCATCTGCTTTTCCTTTCTTTTGTATTTGTTGTAATGTCGTTTCGGTTTCGCGATTTTCTCGTTTCGGCAACAGCTATTACGTTTCGCCGAATTTTTTTTTTGTTTTTCGTTAGGGTTTCGATCTTCAGGTTTCGGATCTCTCGCTATGGGAATTTTTCTTCTCGTTTGTTTTAGATTTCTGGCAATCATTTAGATCTGTAGTTCCTTTCGAATCCCAACCTTTTCGACTTGACTTTTCTCTCCTCTTTTTCATGGCCCTACTCCGGTAAAAGTTTTCCGGCTGAAAAATTTTCCCAGCAATTTTAGGGTTTGGCGTTTTGTTTTTGTTTTTACTTCTCTGAATTTGGCTTTTAGAAGAATCTCTCTGTCTTTGTCATTTATTTTGTTCAGCCTTCTTTTGGATTTCTTTAATTCTCGAAACCTCCTTGTTTTAATAATTTTCGTCTGGGAAATGATATCGGCACTTCCTTATTCTGATAAGACAACACTGTTTTAGTTTATCTTAGCAAGCTTGTTAGGAATAGAAAGTTTGAAATAGCTTTTAATATAGTGTTAAAACGAGTAGGACAGTGACTCTGTTAAAAGATTTACTGTGTGGTTTTCAATTCCCTTGTATTCTTGCTTCTGTATTTTATTAGTTCTTTGATACCCACTTGGAGATTGATATCCGCACTCCCTTATTTTGGTAGCCATAGTTTGAACATGGTGAGTGTTGATATCATTTCCTTGTGTAATGGGGAACTTTTGCAAAGGTGACCTTTCAAAGTAATTTGGACTTGGAGATCCATTGCCACGGGTGTAGGATGCGATCTTGTCCGTTGATCTGGTGGGGTACTATGAGTCTTCTCCATTCTTTTTAAATGAATTTAGATGGTGCTTGTCCAGGTAGTCATATTCTTTTTATAATACTTGCCATATTTTGGCTCTAGCCATAGATCTTGACTGTTCTTCTCATGGGGCCTACTCTAGATGGGTTCCTTCCAAAAAAACACTTCTTTAGGCCTGCTTGTGCCACATGTACATGATTGGATCCGTTGTTCTGATTGGCGTTGGGAATACCTTGATCAGAAGATCCTAGTTCCTCGATCCTTAATCTCGTTTATGGCTATTGATTTTCGTTGTCTTTTACCTCATGACATACCATGTCACCACGTGGTAGTTTACACGATCAACGGTCTCGATTGACCAGATTGCATGCCTAATCACACTATAGATTCATCTACTTTCATGAAAAGAAATGACCTATGCCATGTACCAATACAATGCATAAAAATTATGATGTGGGCTGATGTTTGATTTGCTTGACTATTTCAAATTTTGCTTATCCCAATCTACATTAGTATATATTAACATTTTTTAGAAGATTTAGAAGATTTTTAGAAGATTAGTTAAACATTTTTAGAAGATTTAGTAATAGCTAGGTCTCTACGTATTTACATTTATTATGCAAATTTTAACAGATTGAATAGTTACTAGTTGCTGTGTGTAGTTATTAATAGCAATTAATTGATACAGATAATAATATATGAATATGTTTTTGTAATGTTTTGAATAATGTGGGGGCATGTGCATGACAATCCATGGTTTACCCCCTTTATATATAGTAAATTACATGGATTAGATATCTTATAAATGTAAATTACGTAGTAGCTATTGAATAAATTATAAATATAATTTGCATAATAAATTATAATTTTTTTGAATGGCCCATAATATATTATAATTCCCATTAAATAAATTATAAATTTTTTTTTTATCTCTATGAGATTCCTTATCTTACAAACAACTATTTTAAGGGATCTATATATAATAATAGAGGAAAGGGTTCTTGCTAACGTTAGCAGCTAGCTTAGCTGCTGACGTTAGCGTAAAACAAGGGTGTGCCACCTAAGCATTCATTTGAAAGGCCTCATCATGGATGGGGTGTGTACCAAAAATCAGCTTCATTGGATCATCATAGGATGTCCATTTGTGGGGGTGAAAATGGACAGATACTGTTTGTCCACTAATATGCCCATTTTTTCACCCCACAATGATCCAATGGAGCTGATTTTTTGTGGACACCCTATCCATGAAGGGCATGAAAGGGCCTTCCAAATGAATGCTTTGGATCCCCCCAACAATGTGGGCCCATCTTGTTTTACGCTAACATTAGACCTGCTAACGTAAGCAGGAACCCTTTCCTCATAATAATATTATAATATGGTATCATGCAAATATTGCACACAACAGAGTCTTCTAAAAGGAAGAAAACTTAGCCATAGAAAAAGAAAAATGAAATGCACATGATCAAATCCGTTGGCCTGGTAGGTAAACCACATTCTAGGTCATTGCAGCTGGTCGCGCATTATCGGATTCTCCTAGAACCCTGATCAAATAAGGCCTCTTTAGTAGAC
This sequence comes from Tasmannia lanceolata, assembly GCF_043159265.1. NCBI lineage: Eukaryota > Viridiplantae > Streptophyta > Magnoliopsida > Canellales > Winteraceae > Tasmannia > Tasmannia lanceolata. The sequence goes on along the minus strand of NW_027518684.1, from coordinate 23,826,876 downwards.
CACTAAAACAAGCTAAACCCATTAATTGTTGTTGGTTTTGACCTTACGGATTGTGCGTGGTGAGATCAGGATCATGTAGGTGCCACATGAGGATCCGACAAATCAATGGTCTTGATCACCCCATGTATGTATATGGGACCCAGGTTTGATCATTAATAACATAGCTTAAGAATGATCGTTTGAGTGGTGAACCAATAAGTATAACCTCTCTCCATACCCTCTCTATTTTTACCTAATGAAATCGAGTAATAAAGGCTTTTTTTTGGGGCATGAATCAGATGCTTTTGCTAGTTTCTTGTATGTATGCATGTATGAACAGTCTGTAGTTGAAGTCTATTGTAAGGATATCAAACACCATAAAGTTTTATCTGATGTAAATTCTTTATTGCAAGATTATTTTTCAACTTGGATACATTAATTGATCAGTTCTTTAATATCAGTTCGTCTCTTCTTGCGTTTGAAATGGACAATTGAAGAATGCATTCCTTCAATATTATTTGAAGTTGTTTGACAAATTTGCTCATCCTTTTCGATGACAAATTGATTTGTAGCTTGGCATGGGTAGTGCACTCGAGACACTTTGTGGGCAGGCCTTTGGGGCTGGGCAGGTCCACATGCTCGGTGTCTACATGCAGCGTTCGTGGATAATCCTTTTCGTCTCTTGCATTATCTTGAGCCCAATCTACATCTTTGCCACCCCTGTCCTAAAGCTTCTCGGGCAAGAGACTGCGATCGCTGACCTTGCAGGGAGATTTTCTTTGTACATCCTCCCCCAGTTGTTCTCTCTCGCCATTGTCTTCCCTACGCAAAAGTTCCTACAGGCCCAGAGCAAGGTCTGGGTATTATCATGTATTGGGTTCGCTGCTCTATTCATGCATTTGTTAATGCTTTGGATCTTCATCTATGTCCTTGGGTGGGGTTTGGGTGGTGCCGCTGCTGCTTATGACATCTCAGGCTGGGTGATGGCTCTTGCTCAAGCAATTTACGTCATGGGTTGGTGTAAAGATGGGTGGAAGGGGTTTTCTTGGTTGGCCTTCCGAGAAATATGGGCCTTTGTTCGGCTCTCTCTTGCCTCTGCTGTCATGCTCTGCTTGGAAATTTGGTATATGATGACTCTGGTCGTCCTCACAGGCCACCTGGGTAATGCTGAGATCGCCGTCGGCTCAATTTCGATCTGGTAAGCTTAATCTTTTTCCCATTCCTCCACCAGATCAATGCTAGTAGTTTTCGAGCCAGATACATTCTTTGTCCCATTAATTGGCACAAGCAAATGGACCCATGCATCAGATTCGATCAAGCGGTGGGACCTTTACCTGACTTGTTAAGAGTTGTTGGTGGGTGTCAAGTATGGGTCCCACTGCCTGTAAACCATGTTGGTGTAGCATACTTCTCCCCTTCGGCGTATGATGACAATGTTCCTTCCCTGAAAATTATTTATTTTCCATCCACATCCTCATTGTACTCCAAAACCTATTGGTCAAACCTATAATTTCCAAATTTGGCTAAGGGAACGTATAATGGAACACCCATGATTTGCATCAGTATAAGTTCAGGATACCCACCTGATTTTCAGTCCTGATCCATGCTTAGTGATCACAGGAGATTAAAAAAATAGCTTAAAATTTCGGATATTTGCAACTTGTGAACTTGTAGGAGGTAAATTAGTCTTTTTGGCCAAGCTCCTAAACCGTGTTAGTGGGCATTATTGCGCCTCAAAACTCAATTAGTACCAGTCTTTTCTTTTTTCTTTTTCCTTTCTAGAGCCATTTTTTTGTCCAAAATATAAAGGATACGGATTTTAGCTTAGAGTTCATCTCCTTTCCATAAAATAGATTCTTCAGTTTATGCTTTCACCATGACTAAGTTGCTTTTGTTTCTTGGTGATTTCTGTTTCAGCATGAATATCAATGGGTGGGAAGGGATGGTATTCATTGGGCTCAATGCTGCTATAAGGTAATGTGGTCAAATTATAAACTACAACCTATGCTTTAGGTAATTGGTCGTAGTATTTAGCATTGGTGGGAGAGACATGCCCATGGTGCACCTGTCTATAGACATGCCCATGGTTCCTATGGTGCACTATGTTGAAGTATAGATGATTAAATAACACAAACGCTAACATGTTAAGCTTTTGGAATAATTGGTTGTTTAACATGGTATCCGAGCTATTGCTTAACGATAGGTCCTAGATTCTAAACCCAACAACTCCTTGATATGTACGGCCAACCAGGAAAAAAAGAAGGAGGGGCCACATCTGAGGGGGAGTGTTGAAGTATAAATGATTAAATAACACCAAACAGCTTAAGCTTTTGGAGTAATTGGTTGTTTCACACACTATTGTGTTTTTTTTTAGGCGTAATGGTGGTGGTAGTGTTTTCATGGTGGTGAAAGTGGTGGCGAATGGCAGGGGGTTGTGGAAGTTTTAGTAGGTTGTGGCATGGTGGGTGTACTTTTTTTTCAAGGAACTTGCACCAAGCTCAGAAACAGTTCTGCTTTCTACGATATGACTTGACTAATCAGTAGAAAACTTTCTGATTTTATAAAAGTTTCTTCATTCTTTCATTCAACATGGTGTGCTTTATGTGCAACCACAGTTGTAACTCTGCACTCACCCGAGCCAAACCAACCAGATTGACTCAGCAGACTTCATTGCTGATCAATGTGTCTCAGAACAGTGGGTCTGCTGCATTGGGATGTTGATAGTTAGTAAAAGGCTGTGGTGTGATGGTTTTGTTTCATGTGAGGCGTTGGTGTCATGATAATGAGAAATGAACATAGGGATTGACCATTTTGTTTATGTCTCTCTCTCTTTCTTTTTAATATTCTCTGTTTTCCTTATATGTTTTTCTTTCCTTTTCTTTTCATTTTTCAGCGTTCGTGTCTCGAACGAGCTTGGTTCAGGGCACCCTAGAGCCACCAAGTATTCCGTCATCGTTGTAGTCCTACAATCACTCTTTCTTGGGCTCTTTTTCATGGCCCTGATATTGATATTCCGAACCAAGTTTGCCGTCATCTTTACCAGCAGCAAAGATCTGCAACAAGCTGTCGCCCACCTCGCATATCTTCTCGGTATTACCATGGTGCTCAATAGCATACAGCCAGTTATTTCAGGTACTTACTATTAAATTTACTTGGTTGATTTAAAAACATTCAAGTGAGTTGAAGCTGTTCTTATGGCTTTCCACTTGAAGAGGGTGCTGCTTCATAAGATGATTATTGTTGTTATGAATTTCTACAACTTCTAACCTTTTTGTGTATATGATAAATAGAAAGGATAATGTCTTATCAGGTAAAAACATAATAACAAGAACAATTGCTAATGAATCTTACCCTCAACTAAAATGCTGTCCTCTATATCTTATGATACTTTGAATTTGTAACACTCACATTAAACTGTACTTCCAAAAGGGAGATGATATCCACAGTCCGTTCTTTTTTTTTTTTTGAAAATTGACATATTTCATTAATATTGAAATAGCAATCGGGACCAGTAGTCGTCCCATCCTACATTACAAAATATTAAGGTGGATTGGACCGGCATACTGGCACCATTCCAATTGAGGTAAACAGAACATTGACATTGGATTATAATCATCCCTGCACTAAAAAAAAGACTGTATCCTTTACGTCTTCTTATAGCCATAATGTATGTACCACCTGTGCGTGATAAGGCCACGACTTACTACTGGCCATCAACCTAGAATCTCAGAGACAACACCTTGAAAGACTGGGGCACAAAATAGATGGCTATTGCCTCCTTAATCTCAGCACTTCCGAACTATAACTAATCCACTCCCAGGAAAAAAAACATAGCTAAAACATCCAGACAAAACGAACTGAAAGAACGAATCTCTCAAGTTACGGAAATAGAAAGTAAATTCTGGATATGTAACATGTCGATCGGCAAGCTATTTAGTCTGTAAATTCCTAGGGAAGTTCATCCTTCAAGTTCTTCAGCCTGAAATTGAAACTTCGGCGAGCATAACCTCTCCACAAAACCTTCGAAACCAGCCTAAACTAACCTAAAACAAATCCATTCCTTCTGTCCCACTGGTCTATCATATCTTTCCTTTTCCACTTTTTCTAACTTCCCCTATCATTCTTCACTTCCCATTCCTCTTTTCTCTTCTTTCTTCCTCTTTTTTCTTTTTTCCTCTCATCCCTTTTTTCTTCCTTTCTTTTTCTCGGGCCGGAAGGTTTTTCATGCAAGGTTACTACCCTCGGCCCCCTTGTCCTCATTCTCTTTTCCAACTTCTCTATACTCCTTCAAGGTCCTAATAGCCATAGCACGAAATAAGTTTTTTGTGGCTTCCAAGTTATCGTCAAAACCAATTCCAAAGACATCACCTATTGCCAAGAGTTCGTCCGTTTCCTCACGAGGGACAACTTCATCCTCTTCCGACTCCAGAAAGTCTATCAATCTAGAATTGGCCTCCTGCCTATCCTTGACCTCACCAATCCGTTTTTGAATCTCTAAGCTAACTTCCTGGTCAAGAGGGTCTCTTGACACATGGGAGGCACCATCTGAGGAACCTATCAATTTCTCTAACTGATCAATCTCTGCCGCCTTATTCTCCTCTCAACGTTGACAACGCGCAAGGCGCTCTTCTTCTTGAGCCTTTTGGAAAAAATCCATCTTATAAATTTGGACAAATGCTTCCTTCGGATCAGACTTACCTGAAATCTGAAAGAAGCATTCTTTGTTAGCCATAGCTTCCCGCTTGAACTGCTTCGATTGATTCTTCAAGATAGTCATGTAGATTTCCTTGGGAGTTGGACATTCTTTGGCCGCCATTTGTTCATCATACTTTAAATCTCGGAGAAATTGAAGATCACTAACCTCAAACGAGAGTGCCTTCCGTTTGCTCGGAAGAGATGAAGAAGCGGAAGCCATAGAAGGGAGAAGAAGACGGAAAGGTTTATCCAAATCTTTTAGCAGAAGGTTAAACTTGGAGGCTAGTCTGTGATTTTTTGGTTCCTCTCTCTTACAGGAACCTAAAAGGTTTCTTTTAAAGAGAGACAAACTGCCCGTTGTAGCTAATAAATACTTTTTCTCGATATGCGACCCCCGCCCCTGCAGACCTTTTTGGGGTGAATTGTTTTAAATGAAGGCACAATGCCTTGACCGACTATTGGTATCCTTCGTTGGATTTTTCGGGATTATTTTATTCTTCTTCCCTCTGGAAAAGCGATTTTTTATTTTTACTGACTTTTCTACTGACACAATGTGAAGGCTACCGTCATATATATCCTTCCTAGTACCTTTCCCCGCAGCAATGCTAGATTTGGCTTTTAAGAGCTTCTGACCAGGTATTTCCTTATTACTGACCAATATCCCTTTCGGTGATGGGATAGAACCTTTCGATGCATCTTTCTGATTAGCCATTCCCGATGTGGAAGAAAATTCAAAATCAGGGGTAGGTAAAACAAACGGCTCTTTCCCACTGGAATCGACAAATTTACCCCTAGAGACAACTCGAAGGGGCCCAACCGTTGGTGGATCTACCACCGGAGGTGAATCAACCGGAGCGCCAACCTCCAAAACCACCGGGATTCGTTCCTTCCAAAGAGTCATTAAGGGGCTTTAATGGCTCATCCACCAACCTAACTCCGATTGGATAAATCATAGAATCTACGCATAATGTTTATAAAGGATGGCAAACAATTCCATAAAGGAGTTAATACTTTAACAGAGGCAAATTCCATACAGTGTTCATGACTACCCGACAATTGAGATTCCAGTATCTGACCAAAATGCTGACCCAGAGTCTCCACCATGGATAAGGACCAGGCATGAAGGGGGAATATTAGAGAATCTAAGTCTCACCGATCTTGCACCCGTATTCAAAATAGGAGACCAAGGTTGGAGGGACTTAAGATAGCCTCCCAAAGCATCTCCCTCCTTTCGGAGAATAGAAGTAGCTTGACTCTGGGAATCAAAGGAAAAAAGCATTGATAAAGGACTCAAGCAAAAAGGTTTGCTAAGTTGTGGCAGGGCCCATTGTCTTTTAGCCCAAAACCAGATTCTTCCAGTATAACTCTATTTCTCAAGGTACCAATCAACCAGTTTTTTAAAATCTTCTTCCTATAGCTAATCACTTCACTAGGAATAGATATTACAAGGTTACCTTCCTTAGAGGGTTCCGGGATGTTTTGATTAGGCTTCTTCGGGATCCATACTTTGCCAATATCTACAGTTTTTCTATTCTTCGGCTCCAAACATTTTCTACAAATGCGTCTAGTGCCAAAATTATTGTAGCTGCACTTTGAACACCTCCAATCACTTGCATTATGAGTTTAAACAAACTGATTTCCGCGAGCAAAGCCATTTTTGAAGTCGAGACGGGTTGTCAGTAAATCCAAATCTTCTTGGCTTCCAATCGATCGAGGGAAGGATCTGGGGGGTTGCAACGAGGAGTTATCTCTGTTTCCCCTTTGGCCTATTACTATCAAGGAACTCTGACAACAACTATTGAAAACCCCAATCGAAAAGAAAGCTTCCTGGGTAGAATATCTACTATCAAGCAAATCCAGAAAGGTCGGAGCTGCCCATTCCAGACTGGAGCCACAGATACAGTGGTTGGAAGTGGTATCCAAAACCACCTGAGAGTGATAACGCCGACGATTAAAGAAGCCTCGAACCGACATCGAGCTCCAGATAACCGGAAAAGTCTACCCCAGGGTGCTCATTTTTGCCCTCGTTTTTTTATGGCCTCAAATAGAATTATAACCCACTGCCTACGGATCCACAGTCCATTCTTTTAATAATGACACTCTCCTTTAAGTACACTTTTCTTGTTGTTAAGATATTATAATTTCCAAAAAGCTAGGACTAGATATTCAGGAAAGTGTAAAATAGTGAGCTGTGCCATTATTAAAATAAGGCAGAGCAGATATAATCTTCCTTTTTCCACAAAATGCGTCTAGCCTACAGTAGCTCTCATTTTATCCCGTTCGTTCTATCAATTGCATACAAATGGATGCTTAAATAAAAATGAGCAGCTGTGGCGTTCAAATCCTTGTTTAAGATAGTGGGTATTGTTCCCTGAATGTGATTTTAGGCTATGACATCTCCATGTTGGGGCCCATTCGATCAATGGTTTGGATTATGCTGACCTCACATTAGTTGGCCCCATCTCAAGGTGTCTCAGAGAGCTTGACTCCAACATAGAGGGTCATCAATCAAATCTTTGTTTTGTATGCTTGGAGTAGTACTTGAAAATTTTATTATATGATTTGTTGTTGCAGGTGTTGCTATTGGAGGTGGTTGGCAAAGTTTGGTGGCTTATATTAACTTGGGTTGTTATTATATTTTTGGCCTTCCATTTGGGTTCCTTATGGGCTACAAGCTTAACCTTGGAGTAGAGGTAAGTTTCATTTTCTCATTTTTTTTTCTTGATTGGTGAGCTGGGGTTAGGCAGGACCCCGACCAGATATATTAGAAAAAGAAAAGAGAATTACAAGCGAGGGTAGAAAACTCCCTCCCTATCAGAATTACAAATGTTAAGCAAATTACAAGGAGAGAGAAAGGGGGGAATGGATTCTCCCTTGAAAGGAAAGGATCTCTTAGAGAGGATGTCTGCAACTTGATTTCCTTCCCTCCATGAATGGGAGATCCGCCAACTTTTGAATTTGGTGCTAATGTACTGAACAGATTTAATCAGAGAAGAACTCTTCCAAGGCAACAGGGATTTCCCTGAAATCATGTCAATTGCCACCTGGGAATGATGGCAATTGACAATCATTTTCTCATTGGTAATAAACTATGGGAATGATTCTGGGAATACACACGCACACGTGCGCGGTCGCACACCAAATAATCAGTAAATGCTCTCATCGCCATAACTTGTTTGAGGTAGCACTTGGTTCGGTTTGCACATACACAAATTGTTCTATGTATGTATTGTACAACAGAGTTTTAAAGCTTGGGTGCGGACAAAAACTTGTCCGAGGTCAATCTGATTCGAGTCTGGCAAGTAAATGATCAATGCGATCAATATTTCATTGGCCGAGTGCGAGTCAAAGGAGTTTTTGATATACACTTAAAAAACATTGGAGTGAAGAAATCATTACTATTTTTTCGGGCAATGTTGTTATTGGGGAATGACTTCATTCATCCTAGATGCATTGTACTATTACCATGCTTTCTAACAATATCATGCACATGTACCATGTACCCCACATTGATATGAAATACTCTCTTGGGGTGGTTCACATTAGATAGATCATAATCCCAATATCAAAAATTTTCAACACATCTTCAGTGACTTTTTTGGCCGTTGAATTTGGATAATTTGTATGCATATAACTTTCACTGTTTTTTTCAACAATCTAGGGCAGGTAATTTTGTAGAAATAAAGTTTTCTGGCTTAACACATTCTAGACAACACAGTTACACTGGAAATAGTAAACACCACAAGCTATAAAAATAACATGAGTGTTTTACGTGGTTCGACAAGATTGCCTAATCCCAATATACAACTACAAATCAACTCCTTCGGTCTTTTTACTTGTGTCTGGAGTATTATAAATCGTAAGATTCATTGATACCATAGTTACTGGAAACTCATCGGGTGGGTGGGACACCCGTTTCCCCTAAAACGCGTTTCTCGCGGGTGGGGAACTCGTTTCCCCTAAAACGTGTTCCCGCGTTTCAGAAACGTTTTTGAAACATGATAAAAAAAAAATTGAGAAGTGTTTCCGAAACGCATGGGAAACATATGAGAAACTTATGTAAATCATGTGTGAAACGCATGATAAACTTATGCAACACTCGTAGAAAATGCATGTGAACGTGTAGGAAACATGAATGGAACTTACAAAAATCATCTTGAAAAAAACACATAAAAAATTGTGGAATAGATATTAAAAAAAGAAAACAATAGCATATATTGTAATAAAATAAAAAATAAGAAAATTCAAATAGAAATTTGAAATTAACAAAATTTAAATATACAAAACCACATATTTCATGTTTTCCTTGTGTTTCATGTGTTTTTTTCGGTCTTTTTTGAAACGCTTGTAATGCGTTTCCTAAGACGCTTCTCATACGATTTTCTATGGTTTTCTCTTTTCTCGTTTCCCCTATATTTTTTTCATGCATTTCCCGTTTCTGTTTCATGTTTCGTTTACCGAATTCATTTCCCACCCCGGTAACTATGATTCACACACACACACACACACATATCAAAGAAATATAAGAAATCCTAAGCAAAGTAGAGAATAATAAAATAGTCACTTGTTCATTTTCTTACAGATCCATTCATTTAAATCGAAACTGATTAGCTATTCAATATCATAATACAGATTGTTTTTTAACAAATATGTCCCATACTAATCATCTATTTCTTATCCAAGCACATGCATATTAGACAATAACCTTTAAAATAATAAAAAGACACAAGATCATATCAATTTTCAAGCTCTCAAATATCAAATGAAAAATATTAATTATATTGTCGATGTTGTTCTCATTATAGTCGCCTCCCTCTTCGTTGTAAGTACTGCCCTCAAGCATATACATTATGTTTGACTAGGTCAAATTTATTCGATTCGTTAAAACTCTCGTCTTTTTCTTCCCACGAAAGAGTTTCGAAGGCTTTTTCTAATGTAGAAGGTATATCCTATTTTCTTTTATACAAAACTTAATTAGGATAAATTGTATGAATCATAAGAATTAAACGATTTTGAATGTTTATCGATCCCTAATTATATGCGGAAGATTTAGAACTTAAAATTTTCAAAATCGTGCCAATTGATAGTCTGATGGGTTACTTTCGGAAGAAAAAAAATTCGACATGTTTGAAAATTGTCACTAACATTTGAAAGTATTGGTACAATGTGTCTCCATTTGGGATTGGTAGTTGTATTGAAACTTTGTTGGTGAATCAGCCTTTTTTTAAACTATCTATTCTAATGTTTCCAATTGGGATTGGTAGTTGTATTGAAACTTTGTTGGTGAATCAACCTTTTTTTGGTACTATCAATTCCAATATACTACTGCTGTTTGTTTTATGATTAAGTCATCTTGTTATGTATTGGCTTCGCTTGCTACGATCTTTTTTGTAGGGGATTGAAATTGAATAATACAGACTAATAGTAAAAATGCACATTATATTCTCTTTATAGGAGATTGAAAACACACCAAAAATTCTATCATTCATACACCGATTCTGAAGGGACCTTGGCACAGACACAAAAAGTAGGATCCGTGGATCCAACTGAATAGGGACCCAATTGAGTTAGGATTCAAATGGATCATATCGATCATGACACAAACATAGGTGGATCTGATCAAATTGGGGCCATTGACAGACCTTGTCAGGCCACTAGGACTGGTATCACCCAATTAAAGAGATTCCAGTGCTGCAGGACACTCACGATATGACTATTAGATGAACGGTCCTAATTGATGATCAGATCATCAACTGTAAAATGAGTTGCACTTTGATTATTTTTTAGGCATGCATCCCTTTTCATCTGTTTCCCTTTCACAAGCTTTCTGAACTAATTGGCTGTTATACTATCAGGGGATTTGGGCTGGAATGCTTTGTGGAACTGCACTTCAAACATTGATCCTTTTGGTAATCATATGGAGAACCAACTGGACTAAAGAGGTAAAATGATATCATGTCTGTTAAGCACTTTTGAAGAAGGAAAAAAAAAAGTATTCTTTTCCAAAAATGGAATGATCTCTTCATTTTTAACTTGTTGGGAATTGTACCAATCAATGATTAATGTATAAAATGAAGGGGAGTCCCAATATCAAAACAAGTGAGTGCGGGTATGTGTTCATTCAATAGATTATTTAATTTCATGTTAAATGGAGCTACTTGCACTCTCAACTTGATCGAAACATGATTAATTACATTGTAATCTCTGAAAAATGTCTCAAAAATATCTGAGGCAGCATCTTTGGGTGGTTTTTGAGGGAAATTCTTGATAGAAAGAGGGAGATTATATCGGCATTTCCATGTTTTGATATTAGCACTCCTGTATTGTAAACTTAATTGATTGGCTATTGATAGCTTACTAGGAATTCTGCCAGCCAAAGAAATTGTACAAAATGTTGAGTAAATATCAAAATAAGTGATTATTTAAAATTTGATATTGCAGGCTGATCAGGCATCCGAACGGGTGCGGCTGTGGGGCGGAGATGAATATGAAGCTCCGAAGTTGCAGATCTGAGTCGGTTTTTCTGGCATGTTCCGTAATTTGTTTTCCTTTTTGTTATTATTATTTTTGCTTTTCTTTTTGCATTGTAGTTTTTTTTTCCAGTTTTATTTTAATTTTAAAAATGGGGTTTAGAGTTACCCGACCCATTTTGAAAGTAGGAACTAAACTACACAGAAACATTGAAGCAGCGTAGGAAAACTCAAAAAATGCTATCAATGTCCATCCAAATGCACCCTTCTGGCTTATTTGGATAACACCAATGTTTAATTTTTTTCTTCTTTGTTTTCTTTTGGAAGAATAGTTGTTGTCCGATTTTAAGATTGTGGTGTATATGATTGTGTAAGAATCAATCCTTGTATAATGCTTGAGCTTACGAACTCTTGAAGTTGTTGAAGAGAAAAAAGGTTGAGTCATGTCACTTGTCCTCTCTCCTTAAAATCATATTTTAGCCCTACGGGCGAGGGGAGATGTGAAATGTTGGGGTCTAGCCCATGATGTAGGCCCTACACCCACACACTATTCCATTTTACAATCGGGAAAGAGAGACTTTGTGGTGTGAGTGAAAAACAGAAAAAAGAAAAGAAAAGGAGAGAGAGTTTTGGGTGAAAACTTATGGGAAAATTTCTATTGCTATTTCTCGAGGTAATCCACATCGATGTAATGAAAGCGAAGGGCCCACGACAATGACGGAACGCCCCCAACACTCCACCTTTGTCATATATTCCATATATCACACTGGATAGATATCATATTCATGGAATACGATTCACTTTCAAGATGCCTTGATGGTGAGAGTGATGTTGAGTTAACCAATTTAATTAGTGTAGATTTTGTCGGATTCACCTCATGGTTTTTCTCTCTTCACTGGAGGGTTTTTCTTGAAATCTTTTGGTTTCTCTTGTGTTAACGCTGTCTTGGTCCTTGATTCTTTAATTCACACAGAGACTTGCTTCAAAAATTTTAGTGGTTTTTCTTTTGCAAAATCCCTAGAAGTGGTATCAAATTAGTAAGGCCAGGTGGCAACCCAAGAGGGGGTGAATTGGATTTCTAAAAACTTTGTTCTCTTTAAAAACAATTTCACAATTTCAGTGCAAGAACAAGACTAGTTAAATACTAAAGAAATCAAACATGCAAAATAAAGATAAAGAGAAAGATAAGAGTTCACAGATGATTTATAATGGTTCGGCCCAATTACAGGTGAAGACCAACCTGTTACAAGCTTTCGCTCTCCCGAGGTTGATATGGTGCCTTTCCATCAAACCATGCTTTATTCTTAACCTTGTTTGAAGGTTGATGCAGTGTCATTCTCATCAATTACAAGAAGAAAGGAAATAGCCTTCACAGTGTTTACAATTGAAGTACAAACATTGTTAAAGAATAGATTACAGGAAGAAACCTAAGCTAATCCCTCAAATATTATGCCAATAATGGCACAAAGGGATCTCACAATAGGGTACATGTCAAAAGAGGGCGCCTTAGAACCCTTTATATAGAGCTTAGAAGCAAGTACTAGCCGTTACTAGGCTTCCAACAGTTAGAACGGAGGCTTCCAAGGAGGCCCGTCCAACTAGCTGTTACTAAAAGAAATTTGCGCAGATCACCCCCACAGAGGTCCGTGGACGAAGGTCTGTTCTCACTCGAGAAAACCCCAAGTCTGACCAGAATAACCCTAAGTGTGAATGAGGTAACCCTGATTTCTTTTTCCTTTTGACTTTTCTATTGCCTTTGTTTTTTCCAGCACCAATACTTGTTTTTTTCCTCCTCCTTCATCCTCTTTTCCATTTTTTTCAGTGATTTTTATTTTTTTCAGTGTTGATTTTTTTCCTTCTTCCTCTTCTTTTCCATTTCTTCCAGCACCATCATCTTCTGTTCTTTCTCTTCCTCTCTTCTTCTTCATCTTTTTCTCTTCTTCCTCTTCCTCCTATTCTTCCTCTTCATCCTCTTTCTTTTCCTTGCTCTTCCTCATCTTCTCTAGTTGCACAGATGAAAATTGATGAAAACTGATGAGAAGACGTGGTGTTGTGCTTTATTTGAGTATAGGGTAAAATTGTCTTTTGGTTCGGCAGAAAAGGTAAAATGCCCATTTTCACAAACTTTGTATTTCGGTATTTCCATTTGATAATTTCAAATATTTCATGCCTCCCATTGATATTTAATCCGAAAAGGGAAAAAAACAAACAAACAGGGTCTGTACAATTATTAAAGCATGGTTGTGCTGAAATGCTGATATCATTTGCCTTAAAATAATGAGAAGTGTTCATTATAGAAGACAGGAGCATAGCTGTGTCAATGGATCCAGACAATCCAATGGACTATCCGCATTTGAAGTTTAATGGACAGGACCTAGACACACTACTAGGATCCATGGATGTACTTCGGATCCCGATCATCAGCAGGATTTGGCATAGGCACGACGGTAGTGCGCCGGTGGATCCCCGTGCCCCTTTTCACCTCTCCCCCAACACACGACATCCCCCACATGTGCGGTGTTAGGAATTGTGTCCCGCCTCCCTACAAGCCAATCAATCCTTCCCGGAATTAAATGCACATGCTATAACCCATCATCATCCCTTGAAACCTACACCAAAGGACGGTGTACAAACTTTGCAACTTACAAAAGCCCCTATGCTCAAAGAAACAAGGATTGTTTGTGGAAATCCCACACATTTTTCCATCGTCTTCAACCCTGAAACCCCAAGAAAAGCTTACATTTTGCCATCCACATCGCTTGATTTTCACTGTGATATCAATTTCTAACTTGAGCATCAAAGTGGCTTCCAAGAGCCAAAGTGCCAGGGGCCTAATGCTTTCTCTTTGAGCGCGAGATGGCATAGATCGAACCTCTACTAGCCCTCGGATCGGAGAACCAGATTTTCGCATCATCAACCACCCATGGCCATAGTTGTTGGAGTTATGTTCCAAAACATGCAGAGCTACAGATATTTGGAAAGAGCTGCCGATTGAGATGGATTAATTAGTTGAGGCTTGGCCTTAAGAGGGGTACTTTTTTTAGCAGAAGAGGCCCCTTCCACAGGCCACTGAACGTCCACCACAACCAGTTCCCGCCTTCCAGATTCATCTTCTCTTCTCTGCATTTGGATTTACAAAAGCTCGTATGGAGAAGGGTGTTGTTCTTTATGAAACCAAATTAATTGCAGAACTTACCTCCGGCCATGGCGATTAGAATCGAAGATTACGACTCCCTCAAGCTTTGGCGAATCACAAACACGAACCTTGATCTCCGCTGCGCACGAACAAGAGAGATATTCTACTCTTAAGAAGACCTTAAGGCTCGATCGATTGAATCGCATGCACACTTTCCTCTCATATTAGGGATCCTCTCTTTAGATGGAACTTTTGCTATACGTATGTGTGTTATTCCCATCAAACGCAACACACACGTGCGCGCGCGCACACATATATTTCGGATCACAAAAGTTTGTGTCATTCCACACTTCTAACACTAATGTGTTTAAGAGTTCTTAAACACTTGGGATTTATCTCTAAGACTTCTTTTGTAAATAGAACTCAAAGTGGGTAGGAAAGCCAACGTTTTATCTTAAAGTGGGTCCCACCAATGTCGGCCACACTAAAACGCCAACAATGGGGACCTAGCCAAGGAGCCCACATGCAGTTGTCGTCCATACTTCCAGCTCCCATGACATTTTCTTTTTTTGCCAAAGAGAGAGAGCTTTCCATTCCATCCGGTGATGAGAATGGGAACCGGCTGAGAGAGAGAGAGAGAGAGAGAGAGAGAGAGAGAGAGAGAGAGAGAGAGAGAGAGAGAGAGAGAGAGAGAGCATTCCATCCGGTGATAGAATGGGATATGTAAGGATTCCAACAATTAATAAGGATGAGAACCGACTAGTGGAAAAACTTAGACATTTTGCAGGTGACTGAGAGAGCATTCCATCCGGTGATAGAATGGGATATGTAAGGATTCCAGACGGTAATAAGGATGAGAACCGACTCGTGGAAAAACTTAGACATTTTGCAGGTGACTGCATATTCGAAGTGGGTGAGTTTATCAGAGCCCTTTTATAAAACGGCCTGGTAGATAAAATCCTTCTCTTTTGTTTTTTGCATGAAATATAGAAACTCTGAAATTTTTTCCAAAATTTATGCAGTAGACTGAATTCTAGTAACATTTTTCAAAACTAACTAGATAGCTCTCAACCACCACACGCCCTTCCTCAACAATGATCTCCCTCTCAGTAAAAAAACTTTATATATAAAATATCTTTCTCTTTGATAGGCAAGCTGGGATCGAACCAGATAGGAAGTTTTGTAGAAAACCATTTTGTGGCCTCACTTTTGCAGGAGAGAACAGCCGCCATAGATGCATTAAATAACTAGGACAAGATCTCCTAAAAATGAGCCTTTTTAAAGTTGGGCATGACACCCATGTATATGAGAAAGTAATTAGCACAAGTAAAATAAGATAAACCGAAATGGGGAAACAAGCCTTAACTCCGTTAGTTTCAATACCACCTTCGTCACATTTAATCTTCTTTGCAGTTTTATATTTATAAACCGGGATAAACATTTTATGTTATTCGATGGCATCTTTTTTTTTATAAAGGAATTTGCTAGGTTCCATCACAAAAGGCATTTCACAGCTGGTCTATGCATGTCAGTGAATGGAGACAAGACTTCTGTCTCCATTCACGAGGTGAGTGGTATGACATGCGACAGACCAGCCGCGAAATGCCTTGTGCGATGGACACTGGCAATTCCCTTTTATAAAATATTAGAACATATTATGTGTTGGGAAAGTTGCCTTATTTCCCACCCACACAGATTGCTTGGGTGGGAAGGCAAGTAACCGGTTAGGAAACAATAGCTTTTAGGTTTTCTTTAAAACCTATGGGATAGCAAGTTTCTCGTGTGGAAACGGCAAGAGGAGATTGGGGGTGTGTCGGCTGCCCTAAGGAGAGTGAGAAAAAGAGAGAGAAAGGGAGAAAGAGAGGGAAAAGAGGTTTTTTCTTCTCGGGTTTTTCTCTTGGGTTCTTTTTCGAATTTATCTCTCAGGTTATCTCGTGTATACGGTCTTGGGTTTGGGAAGCAAGGAAAGGGTTGCGGGTTTGAGATTAATCCATTATAATCATTGTATTTGTTTTCTCATAGTGGAAGATCGTGTTTCTCGCCCGTGGAGTAGGCTTTGCCGAACCACCGAACCACGTAAAATCTCCGTGTTCATCTTGTGGCTTGTTTGTTACTTTTACCTTTCCGTTTAATTTGTGCATGATCGGATCGGATTGCCCGTCGGATTTTCTCAACATTATGTATTAGAAAATAAGTCTATCACCCGGTTTTTCTTGTAATCTCACCATCCCATAAATTTCATTTCTTTGTTAGCATCTGATAATGAGAGAGAGAGAGAGAGAGAGAGAGAGAGAGAGAGAGAGAGAGAGGTCAACGGTTTTATTCTTCTTGTCATTTGAGAGAGATGAGCTGACAGTCTTGCCCCCTTTTAGTTAGAAACTTATTGTAAACACACACCCTCCAATCTTTTTAGAATGCTAGTGATATGAAATGTGATTAGGATTTGTTAATTTTGACTGCTGTTTTCCTTTCTATTTTATTTTTTTCTCTTCCTTTTCCTATGTTGTACCTATATTTAGTATTGTAAAGCGAGGAGTTCTAAAATGAAGGGCGCCCTTGCAAAAAAAGGGACTGAAGGGCACCCCCATTGGTTGTAAATCACTGAAGTGAATTGAATGTTCTTTGACTTTTCATCTCATTAAATGCACTTTGGGTCTGTTTAGTTGAGGCCTAGAAACATAAACGGAAAGGAAAAGAGGGTTATTTTCCCTGGAATGGCACTAAAATGGTTGTTTCGTAGTTGGAAAACGGAAAGCGCTCTAATTTCGTGAGTCTTACGTGGAGTCCGTCAAATCCAACGTGTCGGCCCACTTTCCTTGACAAAAAATCCGTCACTTTGACTCGGAAAGGAACTACTTTCCTCGATTACAGTCTTTGTTGGGAAAAAAACCCCACATGCGACGCGAGAAAGAACGAAGTAGGGTTTTTGCAACGTCTCTCTTCTCGCCCGAGGCCTTCGACCTCCATCGCTCAATTGGTCTTCCCTCCACTCGTCCTCCTTCCCCAATCAGGTAGGCATCTTCCCTTTCTCCTCTTCTCCTATTTTTTGTATTTTTTTATATTTCCATTGTAGAAGATGACTTTTTTGGGTTGGATCTTTGTTTTTCTTTTCCCTAGTGCTTGGATGTACATAATGGTGTGGCTTGGTTGTCTGTTTGTGTTGGACCTTTGTATTATTTTGGTTTTCATTCTTCTCTTTTTTTCAGAATTTTTAATATGTGCTTTAAGGATAAATATAATAGGGTTTGTAAGAATCAGATTTTCTTTCTCTCTGTGTTGCTTTGATTTTTCGTTTATTTCAATGGATCTCTTTTCAATGGATCCCAAAAGCAGAACAAGCCACCAAAACCCCCCAAAAAATTTTAAGTTCAGAGATTGGGGTTTTTTGGTGTCTTGATCTGTCTTGGGACAATGGTGGAGTGCTTCTTATTTAACTTTTTTTGATTTGAAAAATGGTTTTTTGTTGCTTGATTGGTACTTTGTTGTTGACCTTGGCAAATTTTGGTGGGTTGGCTTTGATGGTGTTAATGGTGGTTTAATTGGGTTGGATTTGATGGTGTGGAGGGTGGGGTTATTGTTGGTTATGTTGTGGTGGACTATTGACATGAGGGTGTTAATGTTGGTTTGTTGGAGATTTTGGTGGTGTTGTTTGGGTTCGGAGTGTTTTTCATTTAAATTTTTCGAAGGTTTTTTACGTGGGTTTAATTGGAGATTTTGATGGTGTTGATGGTGGTATATAATTTTGGGTTTGGATCTGTCAATATTTTGTGGGTGTGGATCCATAAACCACCCTCTTTTTCATTTTATTCCTTTCATTTATTTTTGCTCTTCTTTGTCTTGCAGGCTGTTGGTGGCCTCATCTGAGCTTCTTTTTCAAGAACTTTTTCATTTTTTGCATAGTTATCAATACTCACACTTAATTTTTTCCTTCCATTTATGTTAGATAAATGTATTTAGGTAGATGTGCCTGTATGTGTTTGGATGGATGGGTGGTTTATGGAGGGATTGTTTGTGGAGGGATTGTTTATGGAGGATGGTTATGGAGGGTTATGGAGGGTTATGGAGGGATTGATGGTTTTGGAGGGATGGGTTGTGGATGGATGGATTGTTTATGGAGGGAGGGTTTATTGATGGATGGATTGTTTCTGATTGTCTTGTTTGTGCTTGTGTTTAAGATGCCTTATTTGTGATTGTGTTGTGTTTTCAATTGAGTTATTGACTTCTTATTTAGAGTAAGATGCCTCGTCGTCCTACAAGAAGGAGGAAGAAAGAGTTGATGCGAAGAGCTGAGTTGAGGCGTAGGAATGAGCTAGTTGGGCAAGCAGTCACACTACTAATGGCTGGTGCTGCTGCTATGTTAGTACTTTGTAAAGAGTACTACAAACAATATCTTATCAGAGCTCCCTATGAAAGCAATTACTTCACGCGTCGTATGTTCATTTCTTTTGTCATTGATTTAGATGAACATTGTCATAACTTGCTACGGATGAACGTCACATGTTTTTGTCAATTTATCGAAATAATTAAACGAGCGGGAACCCCAGAAGATACAATCCATTGTAAAGTGGAGGAGCAAGTTGCCATCTTCTTGCATATTGTAGCACATAATCAGAGGGTTCGGACTATTAGAACATGTGCTAGATGTTCAGGGGCAACTGTTTCGACGTATTTCAACAAAGTACTAAAGGCAATTTTGGGTATGCAAGATTTCTTCATCAAACCGCAAACAGGTGAGACACCATCGCAGATTGAGGGAAATTCAAGGTGGATGCCATATTTCAAGGATTGCATCGGTGCAATAGACGGGAGATACATACGTGCTAAAGTCCCAATTGAAGAAAAACCTAGCTACTTTTGTCGTAAGCATTTTATAGCTCAAAATATTTTGCCGGCCTGTGACTTTGACCTAAAATTCACGTATGTCCTAGCCGGATGGGAGGGTTCGGCTTCTGACTCGAGAGTATTAGCGGATACATTAACAAGGGTTGACAAGATTCCACTTATTCCAGGTACATTGTATATGGCGTAGTTCCATTGCAGTAAACAAGTTTCCACATATTACTAGTTACTGATATAGAATCTATTTTTATTTGTAGGAAAGTTTTACCTCGTCGATGACGGCTACCCTCTCTTGCGACATTTCGTTACCCCGCATCGTAAGACAGCATACCACCTAAATGAGTGGAGAGGGCGGCGTCCAAGGACTAGTAATGAGTTGTTCAATCATAGACACTCGTCGTGTCGAAATATCATTGAGCGCACATTTGGTGTCTTGAAAAAGCATTTCAATATTCTTAATGAAGAACCGATGTACAATTTCGATAAGCAGATTGACATTTTCTTGGCATGTTGCTGTATCCATAACCATATTCGGCAGTTCATGCCTAATGATTCAATAGTAGAAGCTGTGGACAACTTTCTAGCTGCACAACTCTTGGTAGAAGCTGTGGAAGATGAGGACATACCACGAGATCCTCCTCAATCAAGGGATGATGTCAAACGAGCAGGAGAGGAAATTAGAAACACAATTACCACACAAATGTGGAACGATTTCAGTAGACGTCATTGACGTTAGGGGATTATACTTTCATGTTTGTTGTCATCGGCGTCATTTGTAGGTTATATGGTTGTATGACTCTTTTACTCTTTCACTCCATATATGGTTGGAGTAACTTCGTTATGTTTTGATCTTTGGTTATGTTGGTTGTTATATGGTTGTATGACTCTTTTACTCTTTGACTCCATATATGGTTATATAACTTTGTTATGTTTTGATCTTTGGTTATGTTGGTTATTATATGGATGTATGACTCCTAACAAACATATATGTGCTTTACATCAGAATGACAACTGCTCCACAAAACTCGCAGAAGAAGGGGAAGAATGTTATTTGGAATGACCAAATGGATAAGGTGCTAATAGATACCCTCATAGTTCAAATCACGTAGAGGTACAAAATTTCAAACGGTTTTAAGGAACCCGCTTACGTAGCTGTGGCCACTGCAATGAATAACTTTTTCAACCTCAATCTCAACAAGGAGCCCATAAAGAACAGCATAAAGACAATGAAACAAACATACAAGAATGACTGCATCATCCTCACTAGAAGCGGTTTTGGTTGGGACGATGACTCGAAAATGGTCATCTGCGAGAAAGAGGTCTACGATGACTACGTCGCTGTAAGAAACACTTCCTTTCAAGATACAATGTTCTTATAGTAATACCATATTCAATATCTTCTTATTTTTTATGCTCCTTGTCACATAAGAAACAGTTCACTACCCATCATGTTTTGCATGACGACATGTCTAAAATCTTTGGAGATAAATTCGCGAAAGGGGCCAAGTCTAGGACGCATGAGATTCCAACCATAGAAAGTTCGCATCTAGTCAATCTTGATGACATTGGGGAGAACTTCGCAGATGACTATACCCCCACGTCTCAACGGCCACCATCTCCGACAGCAGATCCCATTAATGGTGGTAGTGAGACATCTCCACCAAGGCGGGTTGGTAGTAGACGACAAAGGACTCGCCAGGGTGGGGTATGGTTTGGATAGCATGTCGCGTCTTTCATCAAGCATGGACAAGATTGCCGATGCCCTCACAGGTTCAAGTGCCCCTGCTTACCTTGCACAGCTTCGCGAAGCTGTTAGAGAGGTTGGTGGTTTTTCGCAGGAGATTTCGTTGAGGACCACGAAGTATCTCACAATAAATCCATCTCAAGCGCATCTTTTCATCATGTACGAGGAGGACGAGAGGAGGTCGTACATCCAAAGGAAGATGGCTCGTTTCATCAGGCAAGAGATGGATGATTGAGGGAGGAGATGGCGATGGGCCACGTATCTTCTATCTTTTCATTTCATTGAACAATACGTTTATAGCACTTTTTTGTGGTAGTTATGGTGATATGAACTTTTATGGTTATATGAACTTTACAGTCTTTGTTTTATTTTATCTGTAATGATGCTTTGACATTTGGATGGTGGTTAACTACGTGATGGTGGTAGTTAACTTGTTATGCGGTAGCATTAAGGTAAGTGATGGTGGTAGTTAACTTATCTGTAATGATGTTAATTACTTTTGATGGATGTAGTAAAATTTTGGTGGTGGAATTTCATGCCTACTGTCATATTCTTATCCTATATATTTGGATGTGATATGTTGTCTTTTTGTTAGGTGAGTATGAGGAAGCAAAAGTACTATATTGTCTTTAATGGCAGAGACCTGGGATTTACTGTTGGGTATATAATATAACCCTATTATGTTCTACTATAAGCCCAATAAGATAATGGACCGGTGTAGTGGGCCTATTTGGGCTAGAGCCCATTAATCTATTAAAACCCTAGTGTATCTCTATATATAGGGGCTGGAGGCAACAAACTTGGTATTCAAAACTAGATACCTTGGGTGTAATGCTTCAAGCAACCTCTTGCTTGACCGAATTCCTCTAACAATCTTGCAGCATTATAATCAAAACCCTAATTTTGAACGTCTCTTCCTAATTTCTGAAATTGATTTGGGCATAAGATTTCTTATTCCTTGAATTGATTTGGGCTTGGGATCGTCTCTGACTCTCGCCAAAAGCAGACGTCTGTCTCTTCAAAAAAAAAAAACAAAAAGAGGACGTCTGTCTTTCCATCTGTTTGTGTTAAAGAAAAGCATATGTTCTTCTTCACTTCAGAATTAGGGTTACTCCCTCTAGGGAGCTTCTATTAAAACATTGAGGATGGTGGGATCTTTGTTCTTCGTGGTTCTATAGACGAACGGTGGGATATTTCTCTTCATGGTTCGGTGCTCACTACTTCTCCCATCTCTCTTGTCTTGTTGATCACAACCCCCTTCTTCCACAGATAAGAGTTTTTTCTAGGTCTAATTTTCTTTAAACAGAAGTAATTTGGCCACAGAACTTGTTTGGGCGTGGGTTTTCTATCCCACAGAACTTGTTTAGACGGTGGATTGACTCCACAAAAATTGATTTTTGGTAGTGGGTTTATTCTCCCACAGTATCCGTTTGGTAGTGGGGTTTTTACCGTTTTATCGTTGCTATTAATTTTGGCCGCGATCTTGAATTTCTCTTTTGGTGAGAATTTTCAATTGGTTTGGGGGGGTCGCTCGGCAGTGGTAAACCCAAGTGGAGGAGAAGAAGTTGTTTTGTTGGGGTGGGCTTTCGATGAACAAATTATTGGATCAAAGCTACTGTTTGATCCGACCTTGCTATGCTGGAGACCAAAACTATTTTGTGTTGGGATCACACTTGGTAGTCGGATTCTTCATTATCTTGTGTTTTGCTCACGGTGGCCGAAGCTACTTTTGCCGCCGGTTTCTCTCTTGCAACCGGTCCACTCGGATCGGTTCTTGCGAACGGTTCACACGGTTCGATTCTTGCCGTCGATTCTTGGATTGGGTACTGCGTTTCGCCAATCAGGTGCACTCTTTCCAACTTTTTAATTTCATCTGAAATATACCATGGATAAGAACACTATTCCATTTGAGATGGTCAAACTTCAATCCTTTGGTGGATCTGAGTTTAACTAATGGAAGCGAAAGACTCAATTCGGTCTAAAACATATGAATTGTTTTTACACCGTTTTGAGTACCTTTGCTAAGACGGATGAAGAAGTTGATGAATCTCAATGGCTTAGAGATGATGATTTCTGCAAGGACTACTTGTTGAATTGTCTTTCAGATCGTCTTGTAGAAACCTATAGTAAATATAACACTGCTAAAGCAATATGGGACAACTTAGATGCTCAATTCAACAAGGAAGAGGAATTGTCCAAGACCCATCTTGTGGACAAATTCATGGATTTCAAGTTTCAAGAGGACAAGGAAATCACTCCTCAAGTTACTGATCTATAGAATTTGAGATCTAAGTTGCATAATGAAAAAATAGTTGTCTGTGATTTGTTTCTTGTGGGTGCAATTATATATAAGTTACCATCTGCATGACACTCTTTCAAAACCGAGATGTATCGGAAAAAGGTGCAAGTGGGACTGGATGATCTCAAACGATTCATTCGAATCGAAGATGAGAATCGAGCTAGGAATAACTTGGAGATGGTTAGACAGCAACAGTCTGCTGCTAATGCGGTAATATATCCCAAGAAATTTTTTCGGAAATCCAAGTCACCTAAAAGTGAACATCCCAAGTTGGAGGCCAAAAAGACTATCTTTCAGAAAAAGAAGGGCAAGTGCCACAACTGTGGGAAATGAGGTCACTTTGCTGCAGAGTGTAAACAACCTAAGAAGGCTAAATCTGACACACCACAAAAGGAAGCTCATATGATGGTGGGCAGTGCTGAGCCTAAGACTTTTGTTGCCATGTTAGGCAATGGGAAGGCCAGTACTTCTTCAGCCTGGTGGTTAGATATAGGAGCCACCTGCCATATTTGCAACTCAAAGAAACTACTTACGGATGTTGTTGGTGTGAAAGAGACTGTTACAATGGCTAGTGGAGCCGAGGCAGAGGTGACTCACACTGGAACTACGAGCCTGGTCATTTCTTCAGGTAAAATACTAACTTTAAAAAATGTTAAAGTAGTTCCTGCTATTCAAAAGAATTTAATTTCTATTAGTCTTTTAGACAATGCTAGCATATGTTCATCTTTTTTGGGTCGTAGAGTAACTTTAACTGTTAACTATTATTATTTTGGCTGTGCTTTCTTAATCGATGGTATGTATAGATTGAGTTTAGCAAATGAAATCGTTAGTCAAGTTAGTTCCACTTTGATTGATCCTAAGTTGTTACACACTAGATTGGGACATATGAACTATAGGAAAATGGTCATACTTGCTAAAACTTATAATATACCTTTAGATACATCAATTGGATTTGACAGATGTGAAGTGTGTGCAAACCAAGATCACTAGAAAACTTTTTCGTTCGATTTCTAGGAGCACACAACTTCTTGAGTTAATAAATTCTGACCTCTGTGACTTTAAAAGTTTCACTACTAGAGGTGGTCGGAAGTATTTAATCACTTTTATAGACGATTTTTTCTAGATAGTGTCATATTTATCTCCTAAAATCGAAAGATGAAGCTTTTGATAAATTTAAAATTTTCAAGAATCATGTTGGAAATCAATTGAACTTGAAAATTAAGCGATTTAGGAGTGATAGAGGAGGAGAATACACTTTGACAGAGTTTAAGGAATTATGTGCCTCTCAGGGCATAATACTTGAAACTACTGCTCATTACTCACCTCAATCTAATGGCATAGCTGAACGTAAGAACATGACGTTAAATGAAATGTTAAACTCTATGTTATTGACAGCAGACATGCCTACTAGCCATTGGGGAGAAGCAGCTTTAACTGCCAATCACATCCTGAATAGAGCACCCCACTCTAAGTTGACCTCTACTCCTTATGAGTTATGATAAACATCCTTGTAGATATGACACTCTTAAGACTTGGGGCTGTATTGCTTAGGTGAGGATACAAGACCCTAGGAGACCTAAGGTAGGACATAGAACCAACACTTGTGTTTATCTCGGTGGTGCAGAAGATAGTGCTGCTGATCGATTTTTGGATCTATCTACCAATTTGGTTATAGAATCTAGAGATGCAGTATTGTTTGAGAATAAATTTCTCAGAGATCATGGTTTGAACCTACCTGGCGATATTGAGATGGTTACATAATTGCATGTAGAGTTTGAACAGAATATTTCTGACACCTGTCCTACACTGATTTCTAAATCAGAACCTTTAAGAGTTTCTACAAGAGAAAGAGTACCCAAGAACTTTGGTGAGGACTTTGTGACCTACCATGTAGAGAATGATCCATCAACCTATAAGGAAGCGATGAGATCTAGGGACTCTTTATTGTGAGCAGACGTCATTGATGATGAAATGAGCTTTCTGTTACAAAATCAAACTTATCATCTAGTCGATTTGCCAAAAGGGGCTAAGACTATAGGCTGTAAGTTGATTTTGATGAAGAAATTTAATCGTGACGGATCCATAGCTCGGTATAAAGCACGTTTAGTAGCTAAGGGCTATACTCAAATAAGTGGGATAAACTACTTTGATGTTTACTCACTGGTCTGTCATTTGGCAACGATAAGAATTCTTCTTGCTTTGGCTTCTATTGAGAAGTATGTTGTGCATCAAATGGATGTAAAAACGGCTTTCCTTAATGGAGACCTCACAGAGGAAATCTACCTGAACCAACCTGCAGGGTTTGTCATGGAAGGTTTCGAGGACAAAGTTTGTAAGTTACACAAATATTTGTATGGTCTTAAACAAGCACCTAAATTGTGGCATAAAAAATTTGACAAGGTAGTAAAGAGCTTTGGTTTTCAGACCAGTTACTCAGATAAATGCCTTTACTTTCGTTCTGTGTCGGATAAGGTTTCGATTATTTGCTTGTATGTAGACGATATGTTGATTCTTGGTTCCAATCTCTCTGTAGTGAGTGACGTGAAATCCACTTTGGCTAAAGAATTTGTCATGAAAGATCTTGGTGTGGTTGTGTAGACACCCCATTTTGACTGAACCCTTTTACGTTCTGTTTTAAAATAATTACCCTAATAAACTAGTGTTCTATGGTCCCAAATTGTGCCCTAGGTTAGCTTAGGGTCCCACCAAGGTCCCTATAAAATTTCGTCAAGATCCGTGCTCATTCGCCTAGCAAACAAGCTAAGGCAGTGTCGTGGTGCAAGTTCAGAAGAGTGGCGATTTAGCCAGAAAAGGGGTTGTGCTGGAATATGAAAAACGAGTTCAAATTCGCCATTTTGGGCTGTCCAGGAGGATATGTGGGTGCACAGATTAGTGTACAGCATAATCGAGGGGTGCATTATCCAGGAGCTGGGCAATTATGTAAATAAGAAAGATTATTTTCTTTCTTTTCAACTAATGTTTAGAACATAATCTAGCTTAAGGGAGGTTAAGGGCTAGGATTAGTTAGGAGAGCATCTTAGGAAGCTTCCTTGGAAGCTTCCTAGGTGGTTAAAAAGCCCTCGAACCCAACCCTTCATCCATAAAGGTGATTTGGAGGGTTGAGATAATCTTCTAAAGAGATATTTTTCATAATATTTCCCCCCTTGCTATCACCCGGGACCACCTCTGTTTTTTTTTTTTGGAAATGGTAGTGACAGATACCCCATGGGGGCTGCCCATTGAACAAAAGGGGTTTAAATATATCACTGCTACTTCCTCACCCGAGCCACCCCTTTGCTGTGGAAAAAAAGTAGTGGTAAATACACTGGAGTGGGCTGTCCATAGGATTAAGAGGGGTTTGGAAGCATTATTTCCCCTCAAAAACCCATCGAACCAAGGCTTATAAGGGTGGGTTTTTCCCATTTTTGAGGGGAGGCAGCACAGAGCAGAGAGAGAGAGACTTGCATAGAGAGAGAGAGAGAGAGAGAGAGGAAACCGCCATCTCCGGCCCTTTTCTCCGGCCGGTCATCACCGATCGCCTCCACCATCACTACCAATCAACACCACCATCTTCTTCTTCTT
Source organism: Tasmannia lanceolata (assembly GCF_043159265.1). NCBI lineage: Eukaryota > Viridiplantae > Streptophyta > Magnoliopsida > Canellales > Winteraceae > Tasmannia > Tasmannia lanceolata. The sequence goes on along the minus strand of NW_027518684.1, from coordinate 23,800,132 downwards.
CTTCCTCTCCATTTATTTTTTCCCTACAAACCCACCTCCATTTTTTTTTCATTTCAATCTCCTTTGCAACCACCCCATCCCCACCTTCTCCACCTTCTCCACCTCATCTTTAAATCCTAACCCGTCTCCTCTGCAACTCCGGCCGGCCATCTCCCTCCACCACTACCACAGCCACCCCATACCCAATCACCACCACCACCTGTGGACCCCAATCCAAAGATGATGAGGAAACGAGTCCCTACATCCTCTATGATCTCCACATGAGAGAGAGCTCTGCCAAGGAACTCTCGAAATGGTGCCACTCTCATAGCATGGCACGAGTGGCGATATAAAAAAGAAAGAGATACCTCTTGATCCGGAGCCAAGGCTCGAAACCAAGACGCACCTAAAATAACTCAGAGTCGCCATCCATGGATAGGCCATGGAACCCCAAAAACAAATGCTCTGCTTGCAACAGATAACCAGAGATACAGAAGGTCCGTGCCTGATGACGAATGGAGAAGGTCCGAAGAGCACCCCCAATTCACCCGAGTGCGAACACTTGGTCTCTTATGCCATTTATTATTAACCTTGAAGAGTTTTAGGCGAAAATCATGTGAAATGGGAACAAAGTATCTCCGAGAAAATGTCTATCTAATCATGCATGTCTCGAAGATGAAAATAAACACACACAAAAGAACTGGAAGAAATGTTACATAAGAATAGCTAGGTTATGAGTAACATGCCTAATAGATGTCTAAGTTCTGGTGGACGAACACATGCATGCTACCGCTAAAAGTATAGGTCTGCACAAGAAAGTAAGAAAACACAACAAAATATACAATATAACAACACAACAAATCCTAAGACTCTAAACGATTTAGCCCGAGTCCTTGGATGGTCTGATGTTCACCCAAAGAAGCCTACGTATCATCGCCTCCACGAGAATCAAGGCAACGTAGTTCTTCACACCTATTCTAAGCTATGATGCCTAAGACATCTAGACATCTATCCTAGACTCGACCTAAAAGACCGGACTAGTTATTAAAGCTTCTTATGCGATTATTTAAATTCCAGTGGATTGTGGATTTTATGACACCCTATATGCCCTAACTAAATGCAGGTTAGCCCCAAGCTAATGCAGGTGGTTCCTACAATCTATGTGTAACTAGGCTGTGCGTCCTAAGGAAAATAATGGGATCACTAGCGCATCCTAGACCTAGTCATCAGTCGGCGATGTGAATCGCCAACTGACCGGACGGAGGCGTAACAAACCCCTAACTCTAACACCAACACAAACACAAACAAACCACACAACACATTAAAGACAAACTCCTAACTCTAAAACTCTCTATCTAAGACAAAATCCTAACTCTAGAGGAAGATTTTTTCGAAAATAATATTTTGGAAGATTTTTGGTATTTTTAAAAGGGTTAAATGATTTATTTACAAAGTTTGGCTGGACTTGTGATATGTATCCCAAGCTGCACTACGTACCTCGTGGAAGAGGATCAAGCCAACATAGTTCGAAACGAACTTTTCTAAATGCTCTAAAACTTGACAGTTTAGATTTTTTAAGACTTTTGATGTTTTATTGCCGATTTGAAGTTTTTTTATATTTTTGGCGTTTAAAAGCGTGTTAACACCCTTTCAGCTAAAGGGGATCCGATAGAAGAGCCTCTATACCCACCATATCGCGGTAAGGTATTAAAGAGGGAAACAAGATCCCTAAAGCCTAAGGGGAAAGAAAATAAACGAGGGAACTAAAATTTCGATACGAGAAAACAATCTAAAAGAGATGACCAAAAGCCGACGAGACTTAGCCAGTCTCCAAAGGAGAGGATATCTGACCTATGGAGTAAAACCCCTAAACAAATGATAGATGAAAAAGCTTCTAACCCTAAGGGCAGACTTCTAAACAAAAGGGACAGACAAAAACCCTATAGGAAGAACTACTGAACAATCAGCCACTAAGGAAGGGTCCTAACTAGTTAAACACTCTGAGAGAAGGAAATCCCTTAACCTACGAGAACTCTAAGGTAGGAAGGGAAGAGGTTGGCTCAAGAAACATTCCATCGTCGCCAAAGCCCGACAAAGTGTTCCCAAAATCGAGAGAATCCCGAAACTCAAAAAGGATCCCAAGGAACACGCAAGAAATGATCTCGAAAGTGAAAGAACTCCTAAACCATATAAGAAGTAATGATCTCGAAAAAGGGAAAACATCTAAGCCCTGTGAAGACCCTAAGATGGGAAAAATGATAAGAAGGGCAAGGGGTTGGCTCAAGAAATATTCCGTCATCGCCAGAACCCAAGAGGGAAAATTTCCAAAAATCGATGGAAATGCCAAACACTTGCGAAAAACTTAAGCTCTAATGAAAAATCAAGATGACAAGGGTTTGCTCAAGAAATCCCAAATAAACCCGAATATCGATACTAAAACCCACAGGGGTAAAGATAAAAATAAAAAGGAGGGGCTCCGAGTAGCCTCATCATAGCCATCCGAGATGAAGGCCCAAAACACATTTAGTTAGGAATACAGGTGAATGCCTCTAGGAAATGACACCCTCACAGCAATGAGAAAAATTAGATTCCTCACATTCTTCATGCTAGTAGCATATTATTATCCATTTAACAAGATTTTTGCAACCTAATTACAAGGGATATATATAGATAAGTCATGCACATGTACCCTCGACATGGGATAATGAAGAACCATCTAATTTTCCTCGCTTAGCATGCATCATTTTCCAATCAATAGGTGAAGACAACCAATTAATTCAACAGATAAACAACCATCTATCATATGATAGAATACCAACCTGAAATCAAATGAATCGTCTGTTTATACCCTCGACATGGGGCAACGAAACGAGATCAAATAATGCATACAATCAAACCCTCGACACGGGGTCTCCTGTGAAATCAAATGGTACTCGTACCCAAGACATGGAGTAACCATCTGATTCCCTACATCAAATAAGCATCCATAACTCCACCATCCATTTTCAACAGAATCTTATATTTTCATCTTGCATTCAAAGATCAAATCAGCATCCAAATCATAGTGTAAAAATGGGCCGCATATATGATAAATTCAAATCAAAGAATTTGATTCGGATTCACATCAAAGTGCAAAAAAAAAAAGCTGCAAAGAAATCAAGATCAAAGATCTGATCTTGATCCAAATCACAAAGCCAAATGGGCTACAAATATGAGAGATCTAGATCAAGAGATCTGATCTGGATCCAGATCACCATGCCAATGGGCTACGGGTGTGAGAGGTCCAAATCAAGATTTTCTCGGCATCCAAACAGGCCCTAATGGTGAATAAAATTCTTTTTTTAAACATGATCTGCAGAGAGGGTGATAAGATTACCTGTTGAAATGGTGACGATCAGAAACAAAAATCAGATCTATGCAACGATGACGCTCTTCCCTTCTTTATGACCTCCGATTTGAAATTGTCGGGATGGAATTGCCGTCGGAATGGATTGCTAGAAATTGGAGAGGATGGTCGAAAATAGTAGCAGAGAAAATAGATTTGCAGGGGTTAAAGGTAGAACACGATGGGTTTGGGTAAATGAGAAGAGGGTTTGAAATGATAAAGAGGTGGCTGCTATGATAAAGAGGTGGTCGGATTCCGACGAGAACCCCCACAGAGGAAGGAGAAGAAGGAGATAGAAGTGGGTTTGAGAGAGTGGCTGCAAATAGGAGAAAATCAAAGTGGGTTTGATGGGATAATTGATGGTGGCTGTGGAGATGGCCGGAATTTGGAGGCAAGGGTGGATGCGGTGGTAGAAGAAGGGTGGCCGGTGGAAAATGGAGGTGATTCAAAGTGGGTTTCCTAGCTGGAAAACAGGGCAAAATGAGAATAAAAATGAGTTTTGTGATGGGAATAAAGGGGGTGGACAGATCTGCCGGTGGAGATGTGAAAATGGTGTGGGTTTTAAGGTGGGTTTGGACGTGGGTTTTCGAAGTGGGTTTGGGGTGGAATGGGTTAGAGTTAGTGGTGGTGGTGATTGGGTATGGGGTGGCTGTGGTAGTGGTGGAGGGAGATGGCCGGCCGGAGTTGCAGAGGAGACGGGTTAGGATTTAAAGATGAGGTGGTGAGGGTGGAGGTCGGTGGAGAAGGTGGGGATGGGGTGGTTGCAGAGGAGATTGAAATGAAAAAAAATGGAGGTGGGTTTGTAGGGAAAAAATAAATGAAGAGGAAGAAGAAGAAGAAGATGGTGGTGTTGATTGGTAGTGATGGTGGAGGCGATCGGTGATGACTGGCCGGAGAAAAGGGCCGGAGATGGCGGTTTCCTCTCTCTCTCTCTCTCTCTCTCTCTCTCTCTCTCTCTCTCTCTCTGCAAGTCTCTCTCTCTCTCTCTCTGCTCTGTGTTGCCTCCCCTCAAAAATGGGAAAAACCCACCCTTATAAACCTTGGTTCGATGGGTTTTTGAGGGGAAATAATGTTTCCAAACCCCTCTTAATCCTATGGACAGCACACTCCAGTGTATTTACCACTACTTTTTTTCCATAGCAAAGGGGTGGCTCGGGTGAGGAAGTAGAAGTGATATATTTAAACCCCTTTTGTTCAATGGGCAGCCCCCATGGGGTATTTGTCACTACCATTTCCAAAAAAAAAACAGAGGTGGTCCCGGATGATAGCAAGGGAGGAAATATTATGAAAAATATCTCTTTAGAAGATGATCTCAACCCTCCAAATCACCTTTATGGATGAAGGGTTGGGATCGAGGGAGTTTTAACCACCTAGGAAGCTTCCAAGGAAGCTTTTTAAGATGCTCTCCTAACTAATCCTAGGCCTTAACCTCCCTTAAGCTAGATTATGTTCTAAACATTACTTGAAAAGAAAGAAAAGAATCTTTCTTATTTACATAATTGCCCAGCTCCTGGATAATGCACACCTCAATTATGCTGTACATTAATCTGTGCACCCACATATCATCCTGGACAGCCCAAAATGACGAATTTGAACTGGTTTTTCAGATTCCAGCACAACCCCTTTTCTGGCTAAATTGCCACTCTTTTGAACTTGCACCACGACACTGTCTTAGCTTGTTTGCTAGGCGAATGCGCACGGATCTTGACCAAATTTTATAGGGACCTTGCTGGGACCCTAAGCTAACCTAGGGCACAATTTGGGACCTTGGAACACTAGGTTATTAGGGTAATTATTTTAAAACAGAACGTAAAAGGGTTCGGTCAAAATGGGGTGTCTACAGATGCCCCTCTTTGTCAAAGTGTGCTTGTCACACGATTGGCAAAGCTGATAAGACAATGCATTTTGGCCGACCTGGCTTTAAAAGATTAAAATTCAGATTTTTGGTTTTGAAAAAGGTTTTTCACAAAAACAAAATGGTGAAACAGCCTTTCACCGGATTCTAACTCTGCAAATATACTTGTGAGATAGTCTCTCACCGACTCTTAACTCGGTGCTTGTTTCAAAGATTGAAGATTTTGATTGACAAATTAAACCAAGAATCACTCGACTAATTATCGGGTGCTAAAACGGGTAAAGAGTATTTGAGAAGACTCAAAACCGGATTACGAAATTACTAAGACGGGTAAAGAAGTATTTGAGAAAACTCAAACTTTCAAAACCAGATCACAAAAATACCAATACGGGTAAAGAATGCTTGAGAAGACTTAAACTGGATTATGAAATTACCAAAACGGGTAAAGAAGTATTTGAGAAAACTCAAACTTTCAATACCGGACTACAGAGGGGTAGAGAACGTTTGAGGAGACTCAAACTATCAATACAAGAATACAAGACGGGTAGAGAACGTTTGAGGAGACTCAAACTATCAATACCGGAATACAAGACAGGTAGAGAACGTTTGAGGAGACCCAAACTATCAATACCGGAATACAAGACGGGTAGAGAGTGTTTGAGAAGACCCAAACTATCAATATCGAAATACAAGACGGGTAGAGAATGTTTGAGAAGACCCAAACTATCAATACCGGAATACAAGACGGGTAGAGAAGGTTTGAGAAGACCCAAACTATCAATACCAGAATACAAGATGGGTAAAGAAGGTTTGAGAAGACCAAACTATCAATACCGGAATACAAGACGGGTAGAGAAGGTTTGAGAAGACCCAAACTATCAATACCAGAATACAAGACGGGTAGAGAAGGTTTGAGAAGACCCAAACTATCAATACCGGAATACAAGACGGGTAAAGAAGGTTTGAGAAGACCCAAACTATCAATACCGGAATCCAAGACGGGTAAAGAATGTTTGAGGAGACTCAAACTATCAATATCTGAATAAGACGGGTAGAGAACGTTTGAGGAGACTCAAACTATCAATACCGGAATACAAGACGGGTAGAGAAGGTTTGAGAAGACCCAAACTATCAATACCGGAATAGGATGATGATACATCGAGTTTTTATCCTGGAATCGAGAGCCAGATCATTCAAAACGGGTAAAGAATATTTGAGAAGACTCAAACTTTCGATACCCGATTACAAAACGGGTAGAGAACGTTTGAGAAGACTCAAACTTTCAATACCGGATAGGATGATGATACATCGAGTTTTTATCGTGAAATCGAGAGCCAGATCATTCAAAATGGGTAAAGAATAATTGAGAAGACTCAAACTTTCGATACCGGATTACAAAACGGGTAGAGAATATTTGAGAAGACTCAAACTATCAATACCGGATTACAAAACGGGTAGAGAACGTTTGAGAAGACTCAAACTTTCAATACCGGATAGGATGATGATACATCGAGTTTTTATCCTGGAATCGAGAGCCAGATAATTCAAAACGGGTAAAGAATATTTGAGAAGACTCAAACTTTCGATACCAGATTACAAAACAGGTAGAGAATGTTTGAGAAGACTCAAACTATCAATACCGGATTACAAAATGGGTAGAGAATGTTTGAAAATACTCAAACTTTCAATACCGGATTTAAAAACAAGTAAACCAAAAACTCTGTTTATATTTTGAAGACAGTAAAACTGAATTCCAAATTCTAATGAGGGTTGGATTTTATTTTTTTTATTTTTTATTTTTTTTAAAAGAAACAGGAAATCGAGGGTCCATAATAATAACCATGGAGAGCCACGCAGGGAATCAAAGGTTCGTTGCATTATGCCACGAAGAGCTAAGAAGACAGATGTTAGAGATATTAAATAACCGCAAGTGCACGGATCGTGTAAATACGGGTCGAATACTAGCTATGATATAATGTTGCCTGGAATGGACTCAAGATTTCCGTGGACTTGACCTCAGAGCTAACACTATATATAAGCGTATATTCTAATCAATCTAAGAATCAAATTTAACTAAGATCTTTTTTATTTAAAATCCTAATTTAGGCAAAGTGTACCAAGGTTCTAATGATCTCTTTTAACTACTTATCTAATTTAATTAGATAACCAAAATTCTAAGGGCCTAAGTTAATTGAAAAATTGCAAAAGTAATTTGGAATAGTGTAAAAACCTTAATTCAATATAAAAGATTACTTAGGGTTAGAATCCACCATGAGTTTGGATAAAATTGATTAATTAAAACAACTCTTGAATTGGGTTGAAAATTTGATTAACTAGTTAATAAGGAATAAGATCAAAGGGATGTCATTCCTTATAAATAATTAATCAAATCCAGTCTCCAATTTATATTCATTATATAGAACTTTATATTTGTTAATCAACAATCATTCATACGAAAGGGGAAAGCCAATGGCATAAATGATTGGGATTTTCCAAACACAAAATCCTACATAATTTTTCAATTGAGTAGATTGATTTAATTATAAATATTTCTCCTTCCCCATGGCTTCAACTAAACCCTAAGTAATTAGGAATTAGTTACTCATGAAGAAGGGAAGAAAAACAAAAATAAACGAGATAGATGGGAGAAGAATTGCCATATAGAACTTGAAAGAAAATTACACAAAAGCTAATTACTTCTTCACTAACTTGAATTGAAACAAAATTACATCAAATTTAACCTAAAATAAATAACAAAAATTAAATAGAACTTAGTCTTTTTCTCCTCCAACTTTGGCCAAATCCTCCTCTTCAAGCTTTAGTGTCACCTTGGATTGAAATGTGGATGATTGATCCTTGGTTGAGAGTAGAAAAGAAAAAGAGCAAGAGAGAACAAGAAAACCTAAGAGAGAGAGAGCTTGAGAGCGGTAGAGAGAAAAGAGAGAATAAGTAAAAAAAAATAGAGAGAGAGCAAGAGTGTAAAGAGTTGTAGAGAGGAAGCTTGAGAATGTGGAGAGAAGTAGAGAGAGATAAAGAGATATTGAGAGACAGAGAGTTTCCAACATGAGCATCTTGCCTAAATGATGAGAGTGTTGCTCAGTTCATCCTTTTCCTGATAAAGAGGGAGCTGCTTGCCTTTTTTACATCATTTATATGTATAGCTACTATTAATGTGGAAATGCCTTTACTAGCAAATTTCTTTCTTTTCCGGGCTTGGGCAAGAATTTCAAAGGTGAGCCATCAAAAGTCGGTTCTTGATTTTATATGGGTATCTTTCTAAATAGGACAAAAGAAAACAAAGAGTCTCACTCATTGTTGACTAATATGCCAACCAAGTGGGTCCTACCTATGTTGCTGTAGAAAAGAAAGGCAAGCTTCTATTTTTTTTTTTGTGCATTTATACCGACCCATGCAAAATAGTAGTAATCTTGTTTCCATTCATAACAAGTTAACAACACTCAAGATGGCTGCATTTGTTATTGTTAGCAAGTGGATCCCACATATTATATAAACTTAGCAAGATGCCAAAATGGTGGGCTGATTTCAAAGTGTAACATGATGCTTGCTTGAATTACATCATCCTTCTTTCCACAAATGACCGAGTATGCCCCCTTTTCTTTTCTTTTTTCTTTTTTTTGTGAAATCCAACTTGGTAAAGGCAACCCCCCTCCCCCCACAAGATGATCCAACCGTCTACTAAACTCAAGGTCCAATAAAAAGTAACCGAATCTTATAGCTTTCCAAATCTCAACAAATTTCCCACGTCACAGAATTTAAAAATAAATCCCATGCTATTTCTTTATTTCATGTATGACCCAGATTAGGAAAGAGAGTATCACAGTTAACACCTTCCTAATATCCCCAAGTGACCGAACACTCAAACCCATTCCCATGTAATAATCCAAACGGTCCATTTATTGGGTTGATCCATACGTGGTCGTCCCTCTTATCCATGGAATGATCCAAACTGTACATTTTAGTGGCTGTTTGGGGTAAATGAGCTACGCTTCTCAAATTATTCCCAAAACTTATCCGAACCGTTCACTTCATTGGGCCACAATGACAATTAACCTTGACCTCTATACAATTTCCATTCGCTGATCCGATCCGGCCAAATAATGGGTCCACAAAGGTTACATCCCAAAATATTATTTCCATTGGTAGGGCCCAGAACTCGGCTTTTATGGGTTGATCTAAACCATCCATTTCAATGGGCCACAAGTAAATTAATTGTACTCCTCCGTAGGGTAATCCAAACCGTTCAAATGATGGGCTATCTACATAAATGGGTTGCCCTTCTAATTCATCTCCATAACTTGATCCGACCGTCCACTTTATAGCACATAATTTAATTGGTTGCACTCCTAAAATGATTTTTCAAGGCTTATTCGAACCAACCAATTGATGGGCCACACTAATTAGAGAGAGAATCTGAGCCGTACAAATGATGATCCACAGTTGTTCTCACACTTCAATTTTCCTTTGAAATTTCATCTTTCTAGCTCAATTTTCTATGAAAATCTATAAATAACCCTGAAACACCAAAAACAAGAAAATACCTTAGTAGCACTGCTTTAAAGGACAAAATATGCGTGTTTCCTATCACTACCATTCACACATAAATGTGTTCATGAAATTCCCCCATACTTGAGCTTTGCTTGTCCTCAAGCAAACAAAAAGAAAAACTAAAATAAACACAAGAACTAAATAAAAATAAAATCCTAACTCACTTTCGTAGGAATCACGATTGCACTTAGCGCGTGCAACAAGCCTTTAAACCCCTAGGTTACCCTAGTGGACGAGTTGTGTCTCGTGAGTGTTTGCAGTGAATAAACACACAAAATTCCAAAAACAAACTTTTCTTTCCAAATCACACTGCTTTGACAAATTGCTCAAAATAGAAGAACAAGAATACCCTCATACTTAAACTTTGCATCCTATCCTAAACTGGAAAAATTAGAAAAATATTTTAATCAAAGAATCATCTTTTGAATTTGTCCTACTCTTCTCCCTTAAATTTGATTCTAATGTTATCAAACCATAAAAGAAACTTGAGTCCGAAACTTAATAGAAAAATTGCAAATTTATATGGTCCACCACAGTTTCCACTTTTCCCATACTTTCTAAGAATAGAACTCACTTTTTTTTTTGGTAATCTTCTACTGCTTTTGGCGTGAATGACATGCAGGGCATGCACCAGACACCCAGGCTACTAAGCAGTGTCTGACTAATCTTTGATTTGCATATATCATAGACATTGATGCATATGAGTTCAAGCTTTACCTTTGATTATGTGCAATGCTTTGATTCATTAAGCTTTCTAATTGACCCATGTTTGGAGTTTTCAGTCAGTTGCTCTCAAGCCAGTTGGCTTTAAGGAACTAGGCGTAAAAATCCTTCAGACTTATTAGCTCAAGTCAAAAAGGCTACAAATCAAAACTATAATCAAGAAGCAAACTTTCTAAAAATAATTTTTTCTTTCTTTTGTTTTAACGTTTCTTTCTTTTTTAACCATACCATATAAAAAGCAAGCTTCTATTTTTATTTCTTATTCAAATTCGTTTAAAATAAAGATTCCAAAAGAAAATAAAACTAAGAAAGGAAAGTATTCTTTCTAATTTTTTTCGGATTCCAAAATTAAAATATCCACTAACTTTCTTTTTTAAAATAGGAAAACAACTTTCTTTTTAAGAATACCAAATTCTTTCTAATTTGAGAAAAATTACCAAAAACAAAAGGAAAAGAAAATTTCTAACTTTAACTATAGAAATGACTACAAAAGAAAGTTTCTAAAAGCTACCCCCATACTTGAATTATGCATTGTCCTCAATGCATGCAAAAATAGAAACAAAAATATGACGACTAAAAATAGAAAGGAGGGTGCGTACCGTATTTAATTAGGCATGATTCGAATAGGAAGGTTCATGGAGATCCATGACCTCTTCCATATCCGGCTTTGACAACTCAATAAATGGCTTTAATCTTTGACCATTAACTTTAAAAATCTCACCATTGCTTGGATTTAGACCCTCGACCGCACCATGGGAGAAAACTTTATTAACCACATATGGTCCATCCCAACGTGATCTTAACTTACCTGGAAAGATATGCAATCTTGAATTGTAGAGAAGCACTTTTTCGCCCTCTTGAAATGATTTTTCAAAATATGTTTGTCATGAAAAGCTTTTGTCTTCTCTTTATAGATCTTTGCATTCTCGTACGCTTCATTGCGCAACTCCTCCAATTCAAAAAGTTGTAATCACCTTTGAACAACTGCAGAAGACAAATCAAAGTTTAGTTTCTTAATAGCCCAAAAAGCTTTATGTTCCAATTCCACCGGGAGGTGACAAGCTTTGCCATACACAAGGCGGTAAGGAGACTGACTAAGATCAGTCTTGAATGCCGTCCTATGAGCCCACAATGCATCAACTAATCTAATGGACCAATCCTTGCAGTTTGGATTCACTGTCTTCTCCAAAATTTGCTTAATTTGCCTATTTGAAACCTCCACTTGGCCACTCGTTTGAGGATGATAAGGGGTGGCCAACTTATGAGTAATATCATATTTCTTCATAAGAGATTCAAACGGTCTATTACAAAAGTGTTTACCCCTATCACTAATGATGGCACGAGGTGTACCGAAGCGCGAAAAAATGTTTTCTTGAAGAAACTTGACCACCACCTTGTGGTCATTGGATTTGCAAGCAATGGCTTCAATCCATTTTGACACGTAATCTACACCTAATAAAATATACAAGTTTCCAAAAGAGTTGGGAAACGGACCCATAAAATCAATACCCCACACATCAAAGATGTCTACCACTAAGATCGGGTTGAGGGGCATCATATTTTGTTTTGTAACTCTACCTAATGACTGACAAGATCTACATGCCTTACAAAAATCAAAAGCATCCCTAAAAAGACTTGGCCAATAGAAACCACATTGTAAAACTTTGTGCGCAGTTTTCTTTGCAGTAAAGTGGCCACCACAGGCTTGATCGTGGCAAAAAGATAGAATTGATTGGTGCTCATGATCGGGCACACATCGTCGGACAATTTGATTCGAACAAGTTTTGAACAAATAGGGATCATCCCAAAAGAAATACTTTACCTGTGAGTGAAACCGGTATTTGTCTTGGTTGGACCAATGATCCGGTGTAGCACCTGTAACCAAGTAATTCACAATATCTGCATACCATGGCTCACTAAAAATAGCAAACAATTGCTCATCAGGGAAGTTTTCATTAATTGGACATTCGTCATTCTTTGCATTAGGAAGTCTAAACAAGTGATCGGCAACCAAGTTTTTCGTATCCTTTTTATCACTAATCTCCAAATTAAACTCTTGAAGAAGTAAAACCCACCGAATGAGGCGAGCTTTAGCATCCTTCTTTCCAACAAGATACTTGATTGCCGAATGGTCGGTATAAATTATCACATGCGAGCCAATCAAGTAAGACCGAAACTTCTCTAATGCAAACACAACCGCTAAAAATTCTTTCTCGGTAGTGGTGTAGTTGAGTTGTGCATCATTGAGAGTTCTACTTGCATAATAGATTACATGCGGTAATTTATTGAATCTTTGACCCAACATGGCTCCTATTGCAAAGTCGGAAGCATCACATAATTTCAAACGGTTCGGTCCAATTAGGTGCTTTTTCAAACACTCAAAAGAATCGAAGCATTCTTTGGAAAACTCAAATTTTTGATCTTTTGCTAACAAGTTGGTTAGAGGCCTAGCAATTTTAGAAAAATCTTTTATAAAACGCCGGTAAAAGCCCGCATAGCCCAAAAATGATCGAATATCCTTCACACTTTTGGGCGGTGGAAGATGGACAATGAGGTCCACCTTGGCTTTATCAACCTTAATTCCCTCTTTAGAAATCACATGTCCTAGAACGATGCCTTCTTTTACCATAAAATGACACTTTTCCCAATTGAGGACAAGGTTCTTTTCTCTACTCCTTTCTAAGACTAATTTTAAGTGATGTAAACATTCGGCATAGGTGGAGCCATGAATAGAAAAATCATCCATAAAAATCTCTAAGAAGGTCTCCACCATGTCAGAAAAGATACTCATCATGTATCTTTGGAAAGTTGCCGGTGCATTGCATAACCCAAAAGGCATGCGTCTATAAGCAAATGTTCCAAAGGGGCATGTGAATGTCGTTTTCTCTTGATCTTCAGGAGCTATGGGAATTTGGTTGTAATCGGAATATCCATCAAGAAAGCAATAATACTCATGACCCGCTAACATTTCTAACATTTGATCAATAAAAGGCAAAGGAAAGTGATCCTTCCAAGTAGCGGCATTAAGCTTTCGGTAGTCAATACAAACCCGCTACCCTGTTTGAATACGAGTAGGAATAAGTTAATTGGTGGCGGATTGTATAACGGTAACTCCCGACTTCTTAGACACTACTTGGACGGGACTCACCCATTGGCTATCCGAGATGAGATAAATGATCCCATTATCTAACCATTTTAAAATTTCTTTTTGGATGGCTTCCTTCATCACAGGATTAGCCCTTCTTTGATGTTCCCTTGAAGGTTTGGCACCCTCAATGAGATGGATGTGATGTTGCACAATCGAATGGCTAATTCCTTTGATGTCGGCCATTGTCCAACCTATGGTTTCCTTGTTATCTTTTAGCAATTTAATGAGTTCCTCCTCTTGAGTGGAGGTTAGGTCCGCAGCAATTATTACAGGCAAAGTACAATTATCACCCAAAAATGCATAACGTAAATGAGAAGGCAAGGGCTTCAACTCTAGCTGTGGCGCTTCTTCGATTGATGTCTTTGGAAGAGATCTTGCGAGTGGTCCAACAGGCTCCACGTTTTGGATGGCAAAAGCTTTGGAAAAGAAATCATCTCTATCATTTCCTAGTTCGTCCAAGCATTCTTGGAATCCTGCATCAAAATCAATTTCAAAATTAGAAACAATGTCGTCAGGAAAGGAATGCAACATATTGATTTCTTCATGAAAATTTGGTTGCTTACAATCTAAAGACATTAAAATCAACCGATGTGTTTCCAAAAGATAATTTCATTAATCCATTTCTACAATTAATTAGAGCATTGCTAGTGGCAAGGAACGACCTACCAAGGATGATAGGAATTTGATCCTTGATATTAGCAACAGGCTCGGTATCTAACACGACAAAATCTACGGGAAATAAAAAATCACCTACTTTAACTAACACATCCTCAACCATCCCTTTGGGTGTTTTAATTGATCTATTCGCCAATTGAAGAGTGATGGTGGTTGGTTTGAGGTCTCCTAATCCTAGTTGCTTAAATACAGAAAAAGGCAAGTGATTTACACTTGTACCCAAATCCAAAAGAGCATGTTCAATATTTGTGTTACTAATAGTGCAAGAAATAGTAGGACATCCTGGATCCTTATACTTAGCCACCATTTGTTGAGACAAGATGGAACTTATATTTGCGGCCAAGAAAGCTTTCTTGGGCACATTAGTTGTGCGCTTTTGTGTGCACAAATCTTTCAACACTTTGGCATAAGTAGGAACCTGATAAATCGCATCTAATAAAGGAGTTAATTTGCACTTGTTTAAACACATTTATAATTTTATCCATGGCATCCACCTTCTTATTATTAGCAAGTCTCCTTGAAAAATGAGCTTTAGGCACATACTCATTTTCAGGTGGAGAAACATCCTGCTCTTCACTTACCTGTTTGGGTTCCGCAATCGAACCTGTTGGAGGGGAGTCTTTTCTTACCTCTTTGGATGTATCTTGTATATCTATAGAAGGTTCAGATCTGACCTCCTCCTTGTGGTAGTCTCTACCACTCCTTAAAGCATATACGGCATTACATTCGTTGGAGGGCTCTTGCGGCGGCAAAATTGGTTGAATGGCATTCAACTGATTTGGCGGTACCTGTTGATTCACATTCATATTCACGTTCCTTGGATTAGGAACGGGTTGACTTGGCATCTTCCCCTTTTCCCTCTGTAAGCCCAAGGGTCTACTCTCAAATCTTGTTTTGATGATTCTAAACATAATTGATTGTGTTTTTTAATACTAATCAATTTGCTTTGAAGTGTTGTGTTTAAGATAGGATTGACCATTGAAGAAACCAACACACAACATGGTCATGCTTGAAGATGTACCAACACAAGAGTCAAAGGAGCTAAGTGGAGCTCACATTATCTCTCAAGCAAGCATACACAAGATGGAAGATCAATTGAAGACCTAGACTAAAGAGAAGTTGAAAGCTACATAGGTATCATTGTACATCCTATCTCTTTAGATTTCCAAGTCAAGGCAAAGTGTTTTCAAATTGTTTTTCAAAGAACACTTAAGAACTTAAAATGGATTAGTGAATGGTTATGTGGAGGACCAACATGTTGGGACCCTTATAAGCATTCCAAAATAATCATACGACTTGAGTTCCAAAAGCCAAAAATCAAACAAGAAATAAGATCTCAAAATATACAGATTTTTAGGCTTCTCGGAACTCCGAGATTTTTCTCGGAACTCCGAGAAAAGGTCCAGTAGCGTCTGGACATTTTCTCGGAACTCCGAGAAATGGTCCAGTAGAAATTTGATTTCTTCAGGCCATTGTCTCGGAACTCCGAGAACATTTCTCGGAACTCCGAGAACATTTCTCGGAACTCCGAGAATGATTCTCGGAACTCCGAGAACCTCACGACAGACCAAAAACTAGCCGTTGGGATTTAAATTAACTTGTGATTTTTGATATCAACACCCCCAAACGGTCATATTCTTTGGTGAGGCTATATATACAACATCTAGAGGATTCATTTTCTCTCTCTTGATGATTTGAAAACCTCCTTAAGCATTGAAGAAAACTTGCAACCCATTTTGTGCTTAAGATTTGATTTTTCCCAAACTTGCCTTGCACTTGCAAATTTATTGAGTTGGGATTTTTAGAGCTTTCACTTGCAACTACCATCATTGAAGAGCAATCAAGGATCTACAAAGAGCATCAAGCTTTCAAGAAGAAGCCAAGCTATTCAATCTTCACTTCTTGTATAGGTGGCTAGGGCATTCCTTATTTTAATTCCCTAGAGAGCAACCGCTTAGAACTCGGCGGAGAAGGAGAGTCTTTGTAAAGGTGTAAGGGCATCCTCATTTAATATCCCTTGGAAGTGTAACCGCCTCGGAGCCGGGCATCGTGGAGGTCTCCAATAGTGGAAATCCTTAAGGACGATCTTAAGAAGAGTGGAGCAGGGCTTTGCCCGAACCACTATACATCGGTGTGTTCTTTCTTGTCTTGCATTTCCATTATTAATTTTTGGTTTGGCATTTTATTTTGTTTCTAATTATTTGCACTAATCAAATATTTAATTAAGTGAAGAAAATTCCAATTAGGTTCACAAGTAATTTTCAAAAGGGATAATTTAGTGTTAAAATTCAATTCACCCCCCCTCTTGCATATTTCAATTGGTATCAGAGCCTCGTCTCTAATTTTTTGAAAACCCTAACCGGTCTAGAGTAAAGATTCTAAAATGGCAAACTACCCTCAACACCATGAAGGTTATTCAAACACTAGGCCACCCTATTTTGATGGAACAAACTATGGTTTTTGGAAAACTAAAATGAAAATCTTTTTAACCCAAAATTATCAAATGTGGAGAGCCATTAATAATGAATACATATTACCCACAAGAAACCTAAATGATTGGACCGAAGCCGAACAACAAGCTTCGAATTATAATGCCAAAGCCATGAATTCCCTTATTTGTGCTCTATCTCCCGGAGAATTCAATAGAGTATCAAATTTGAATTCGGCTAAGGAAATTTGGGACACTTTGGAAGTCACCCATGAGGGAACCAATCAAGTCAAAGAATCTAAAATGAACCATCTCTTTCGGCAATATGAACTCTTTCAAATGACACCCGATGAAACAATTGCCGACATGTACACTAGGTTCACCAATCTTGTAAATGGACTAAGAGGACTTGGAAAAAAAATTTCAAATAGAGACTTAGTGACCAAGATTCTTAGGTCCCTACCTTTGTCATGGGAATCCAAAACCTCCGCAATCACCGAAGCCAAGGACATGAACACATTGAACCTAGATGAACTAATAGGGTCCTTGATCACTCATGAGATGATTTTCAAAACAAAAGCACCCGAAATTGAAACTAAAAGTGAAAAAGGAAAAGGTGTTGCTTTTACTTGCAATGTAGGTGAAAATGAAGATACAAAGGAAGACATGGAAGATGAAGTTGCCCTCATAACAAGAAGGATCAAATTCTTACAAAGGAACATGGGAGGCATGAGAAATAGAAGAACTAATCCCCATTCAAGAAGAAAGAAGAACTTGGTGATGGGTCTTCTCAACTCCGATGCTACGGTTGCAAGAAGCTTGGACACATTCGCCCGGATTGTCCACTCAACAATGAACCTACTTCAAACAACCGCTTCAAGAGAAGAGAAGGCAAGAAAGGAATGACTGCCACGTGGGATGAAGAAATTGAAAGCGAAGACGAACAAAATGATGGCGAAGATTGCTTGATAGCAAATAACGTGTGCTTCATGGCCTCAACAAACGACAATAACGAGGTAAACACTTTAAATGATGTCGTTGTTTTGAAAGAAGTTCTTCATTCCTTACAAAGTGCAAATGATGAACTTGAAATTCAATTTGATAAAATTGCTTCACTTAAAAACTCTCTTGCTAACATGACAAAAGAATTTGGTTGGTTAAAGAAAGATCATGAATTTTTAGATGATAAAAATGAAAAATACAAACTAGAAATTCATGAGTTAAATGCTTCTATCACCATTTTGAATGAAAATCGACAAGGGCTTTCAATTGAAAACAACAAGCTAAAGCATGAAAATGGTAAAATATCTTTTGAATATGATGAACTAAAGAAACTATTTGAAAAATTTGAACATAGTTCATTGAAATTGGATAGGCTTGTTAACATTCAAAGAATGCCACATGATAAAAGTGGACTTGGTCTTAAATGGAATACTACAATATCCAACTATAAAAAACTTTTAAAGGCTTCTTCTAATAGTACCAACTTGCTTTTATTGTGGGTTAGAAGGTCATTATAAAGTTGCTTGCATGCATGCTAAACAAGATAAAATTAAATTGAACTCTAAAGTAAAAACAAATGAACATAGCAAGATTAGGAAGATTTGGGTACCCAAAGGATCTCACTTGCCTATTCATATGTAGGTATGCCTTAAAAGCCATAAGAAGAAGAACACATGGTACCTTGATAGTGGATGCTCTAGACATATGACCGGAGACCTTACTCAATTCGCATCCCTATCACTCAAGGATGGTGGAGACGTTACCTTTGGAGATGATAAGAAAGGAAAAGTCAAAGGTGAAGGCACCATAGGTAACTCTACCTCTCCCATACATGATGTACTATTTGTTGATGGCTTATCCCATAATCTTATTAGCATTAGTCAATTATGTGATAATGGTTTTGAAGTTGTCTTCAATCCCGATAAATGCATTGTTAAAAATAAGATAGATGGAGAAGTAAAATTCATAGGTTCTAGAGACAATAACATTTACACAATTGGACTAGATGATCTTAGACTCCAAAATGTGACTTGTCTTAATGCCATTAGTGAGGATTCTTGGCTATGGCATAGGAGGTTGGGTCACGCCGGAATGGATCTCATTTCGACCCTCTCCTCAAAAGAAAGTGTTAGAGGATTGCCTAAGTTCAAATACATCAAAGATCACATTTGTAGAACTTGTCAATTAGGAAAATAATTGAAAAGCTCATTTGCACCTAAAAATATGATTTCAACTTCCTACCCCTTGGAGCTACTTCATATGGATCTTTTTGGACCAATGAAGACAAGTAGCCTAAGTGGAAAGAGGTACGTGTTCGTAGTTGTGGATGACTACTCACGGTTTACTTGGGTCATATTTCTAGCACACAAAAATGAAACTTATGGAAACTTTCTTACATTGTGCAATCAAATACAAAATGAAAAAGGTGTTGCTATCTCTTACATTAGAAGTGATCATGGAACGGAATTTGAAAATGTACATTTTGACACTTACTGTAATGAACATGGTATAAAACATAATTTTTTCGCACCTAGAGCACCTCAACAAAATGGAGTAGTAGAAAGAAAGAATCGAACTCTCCAAGAAATGGCTAGAACTATGTTGCATGAAAATGATCTCCCTAGATATTTTTGGGCGGAAGCGGTTAGCACCGCTTGCTATATCATAAACAGGGTATATTTAAGGCCAATTTCTAAGAAAACAGCTTATGAGCTTTGGAAAAACTTGAAACCAAATATAAGCTATTTTAGAGTGTTTGGATGTAAATGCTTCATTTTGAACATTAAAGAAAATTTACACAAATTTGATAAGAAGTCGGATGATGGAGTATTCTTAGGGTATTCGTCACATAGCAAGGCATATAGAGTATTTAATCGAAGAACCCTAGTTGTAGAAGAATCCATGCATGTGACATTTGATGAAAGAGAGCCAACTCCTCAAGAAATGCTACATGATGAGGATGAACCCATTGAACATCTTTTTCCAAAATTGAGTGCTCCTCCTCATGCATCTACAAGTCATACATTACCTAGTGAGGAAGTAGAAAATGAAAATGATGACTCATTGCCTAGGGATAGGAGAACATTGGTAGATCATCCTGAATCCTAAATTTTAGGTGATGCCACATCGCCAGTGAGAACTAGATCATACTATCGTAGTGTGAGTAACAATTTGGCGTTCCTATCCGAATTAGAACCTAAATCCATCAAAGAAGCTGAAAAGGATGAATATTGGTTGATGGCTATGCAAGAAGAGTTAAGTCAATTCGAAAGGAACAAGGTGTGGAGGCTAGTGCCTAGGCCTAGTGATCATCCAGTCATTGGCACGAGATGGGTGTATAGAAATAAATTGGATGAAAATAGAATTATCACTAGAAATAAAGCTAGGCTGGTAGCCCAAGGGTACAATCAGGAGGAGGGAATAGACTATGATGAGACATTTGCTCATGTTGCCCGTATGGAGGCTATTAGGATACTCTTGGCATATGCATCACATAAAGGATTTAAATTATATCAAATGGATGTCAAAAGTGCCTTCCTAAATGGCTATATCCAAGAGGAAGTGTATGTTGAGCAACCTCCAGGTTTTGAAGACTTCAAACATCCAAATCATGTCTCCAGGCTTGATAAAACTTTATATGGATTAAAGCAAGCTCCTAGAGCTTGGTATGAGAGGCTTTGCACTTTCTTGGTTGAAAATTGATTTGAGATGGGAAAGGTGGATAAAACATTGTTTATCAAAAGAGAAAATCAAGATATCCTCCTTGTTCAGATCTATGTGGATGATACCATATGTGGCTCAACCAATCAAAAATTATGTGATGAATTTACAACTTTAATGAAAAATGAATTTGAAATGAGCATGATGGGCGAGTTAACCTATTTCTTAGGACTCCAAATTAAACAATACAAAAATGGAATATTTTTAAATCAAGAAAAATATACAAAGGAGTTATTAAAGAAGTATGGCATGGATAGCAGTAAGACATCAAGAATTCCCATGAGTACTACTGCTAAGCTAGAAAAGGATGAATTTGGCAAATCTGTGGATCAGAAATTATATAGGGGTATGATAGGTAGTTTGCTCTATTTGACAGCCAGCAGACCAGACATTATGTTTACTGTCTATCTCTGTGCTCGATTTCAATCGGATCCTAAAGAGTCTCACCTATCAGCAGTTAAGAAGATCTTCAAGTACTTAAGAGGAACCCAAAGTCTAGGACTGTGGTATGAAAGATCATCTTCCTTCACTCTCATCGGATATTCAGATGCAGGCTTTGCTGGAAGTAGAGTAGATAGGAAAAGCACTAGTGGGACTTGCCAATTCTTGGGTAAATCACTTGTTTCATGGTTTAGCAAGAAGCAAAATTCAGTAGCTCTGTCCACAACAGAAGCAAAATATGTGGCAGCTGGAGCTTGCTGTGCTCAAGTCCTATGGATGAAAAGCACATTGATGGACTATGCAATCAAAATGGAAAATATTCTCATCCAATGTGACAATACTAATGCTATAAGCTTAACAAAGAACCCCATACAACACTCAAGAACAAAACACATTGAGATTAGGCACCACTTCATCAGAGATCACTCATAAAAAGGGGATATTTGCTTAAAATATGTCAACACTGAAGATCAATTAGCGGATATCTTTACAAAACCCCTTAGTGATGATAGAATTTGTTATATCCGAAGTGCCTTAAACATTTGGAGTGCGGATCAAGTCAAAGAAATTGCCAAATAAATACTTTGTGCCTTTCACCAGCTTATCTATATAGTATTTATACATATCATCTTTGTTTTGGTAGTATCTGCATGAATGAGATGTCAAATATTAATCTTAAAAATCACTCAATTGATACTCTTAGCCTTCTTAGTTTTCTAAGTTGGAGAGGTATCTTCACTTTAATTAAAAATACCTAACAATTTGACATTTGTCAACATCTTGATCATGAACAGGTATATGTGCATTACTTGGCTATATATTTCTATACCATAAGCATTGATTTAGGGGGAGTTATCTACTCCTAAATTTTTTTTACACCCTTTCTGTCGATGACAAAAGGGGGAGAAGGTTTGAAATTGATTATCTATTCAATTGACTGTATGCACCACATGCTTATAACTTGTATCATTTATCTGTGTGCATATATTGAGGGGGAGTTCCAGTATTCACTTGCCTACTATGTCACTCCACACACACCTCATAATCAATTTTGTTTGTCATCATCAAAAATGAGGAGATTGTAAGCCCAAGGGTCTACTCTCCAATCTTGTTTTGATGATTCTAAACATAATTGATTGTGTTTTTGAATACTAATCAATTTGCTTTGAAGTGTTGTGTTTAAGATAGGATTGAACATTGAAGAAACCAACACACAACATGGTCATGCTTGAAGATGTACCAACACAAGAGTCAAAAGAGCTAAGTGGAACTCACATTATCTCTCAAGCAAGCATACACAAAATGGAAGATCAATTGAAGACCTAGACTAAAGAGAAGTTGAAAGCTACATAGGTATCATTGTACATCCTATCTCTTTAGATTTCCAAGTCAAGGCAAAGTGTTTTCAAATTATTTTTCAAAGAACACTTAAGAACTTAAAATGGATTAGTGAATGGTTATGTGGTGGACCAACATGTTGGGACCCTTATAAGCATTCCAAAATAATCATACGACTTGAGTTCCAAAAGCTAAAAATCAAACAAGAAATAAAATCTCAAAATATACAGATTTTTAGGCTTCTCGGAACTCCGAGATTTTTCTCGGAACTCCGAGAAATGGTCCAGTAGAAATTTGATTTCTTCAGGCCATTGTCTCGGAACTCCGAGAACATTTCTCGGAATTCCGAGAATGGTTCTCGGAACTCCGAGAACCTCGCGACAGACCAAAAACTAGCCGTTGGGATTTAAATTAACTTGTGATTTTTGATATCAACACCCCCAAACGGTCATATTCTTTGGTGAGGCTATATATACAACGTCTAGAGGATTCATTTCCTCTCTCTTGATGATTTGAAAACCTCCTTAAGCATTGAAGAAAACTTGCAACCCATTTTGTGCTTAAGATTTGATTTTTCCCAAACTTGCCTTGCACTTGCAAATTTATTGAGTTGGGATTCTTAGAGCTTTCACTTGCAACTACCATCATTGAAGAGCAATCAAGGATCTACAAAGAGCATCAAGCTTTCAAGAAGAAGCCAAGCTATTCAATCTTCACTTCTTGTATAGGTGGCTAGGGCATTCCTTATTTTAATTCCCTAGAGAGCAACCGCTTAGAACTCGGCGGAGAAGGAGAGTCTTTGTAAAGGTGTAAGGACATCCTCATTTAATATCCCTTGGAAGTGTAACCGCCTCGGAGCCGGGCATCGTGGAGGTCTCCAATAGTGGAAATCCTTAAGGACGATCTTAAGAAGAGTGGAGTAGGGCTTTGCCCGAACCACTATACATCGGTGTGTTCTGTCTTGTCTTGCATTTCCATTATTAATTTTTGGTTTGGCATTTCATTTTGTTTCTAATTATTTGCACTAATCAAATATTTAATTAAGTGAAGAAAATTCCAATTAGGTTCACAAGTAATTTTCAAAAGGGATAATTTAGTGTTAAAATTCAATTCACCCCCCCTCTTGCATATTTCACCCTCTCATGCAACGCCATGGCAAGTTGGGAGATTTGCTTCTCCATGTTGTGTTGGCTTGTCATGAAAGTGCTAGTGAGAAGTTCTATGTTTTTTTCTAAGGAAGCTATGCGTGCCGACTCTCCTTGTTTTTGAAAACCCGGCGGTTGCTGATTTGAAACATTATTAATCATGGGGTTTTGAAAAGTAGGAGGAGAAGGGGATGGCCGAACAAAAGTGGGAGGGAAGGTGGGCCTAGGGTGGCCGAATTGGCCTTGGCCTTGGAAATTAGATGGCCCACTTTGACTCCATGAAAAGTTGGGATGATTTCTCCATCCCGGATTATAAGTGCTAGAATAAGGATTATTAGCATAAAGAGCACTCACATTCTCATTAGAATTACCAAATTTAGCAAGAGTTGAACACTCTTCCATGACATGGTCCGTGGCTTGACACCAATTACACATGGGAACACTATGTGCAATTTGATTGACTTGTGAGGGTCCTTTGACAACTATTGCTTCTAGCCTTTTGATTAGGCTATCAAGATGGGCCTCTTTAGCCACGGCACCCTCTATTAGAAATTCCTTGCTTGAAGTGGCTCTCTCACCGTCTTGAGTAGATTCCCACTCTCTTGTTTTTTCCGCCAAATCAAGTAAGAAGTTCCATGCCGCGGCCTCATCCTTAAAAGATGTAAAACCGTTAGGACACATGGACTCAAGAAGTTGCTTTGTTTGGTAATCTATGCCCTCATAAACAATTTGGCATAAGTGCCACAAATCAATTCCATGGTGAGGACACTCTTGGAGTAGATCTTTGAACCTCTCCATAAACTTAGAAAATGACTCTAATGGCTTTTGTTTGAATTGTAAAATATCGTTCATAAGCTTATTAGTTTTATGTAATGGAAAAAACCTTTTTAGGAAAGCAACGATGAACTCTACCCAAGTGGTGATGGAGTTCGTTGGTAAGCCATAGAACCACTTTTTGGCTCCATCCTTGAGTGAAAACGTAATAAACCGCAACTTTACCGCATCGTTGGTAAGTTGTTGCAACTTAATCAAAGCACATACATCTTCAAACTCACGCAAAAATAAATAAGCATCCTCCGAAGGGAGGCCATGAAAATGAGGAAGCAAAGAGATAAATTACAATTTTAGCTCAAAATTATTGCCTTGCGCAACCGGCAATCGAATGCAAGAAGGTTGGGCAGTTCGGGCCGGATAGAAGCGATCGTGTAAACTCTTTGGCGGCTCTTGTTCTTCCGCCATGACTACTTGATTTGGATTTGGTTCGATGTCTTTCGCCGTCTCTAACCGGTTTGCTCTTTCTAGTCGATTGGCCGAGTTCCGCACCCAACCTACGGTCATAAACACAAGAAAACCAAGTACGAGAGATGGATAGGCAAGAAACCAAAAATATAACTAAACTAAAAGTAACTACTAATCTAACACTTTGAATAATTAAGATTCTAATGCAACTCTCTAACCCAGGCCACCAGGGCCATTAGTTTCTCAGATCAAGAGCTGCCTCCTCAAGGTCGGAATCATGCTAGAGCTCTTCATGTTACTATTGTCTGTGGAGGCAAGAAAGTACCATCTGTGTTGTAGATAACGGATCCTCGTTGAATGTGTGTCCATTGAGAACTGCCATTACCTTGGGTTTCGGTCCCACTGATTTTGCCGAATCAACCCTTGGTATCCTCGCATATGACAACACCCGCAGAAATGTAGTCGGGGTCCTCACCACCAGGATCGTTATAGGCGGTCAAGAATTTGAGGTTGAGTTTCAAGTTATTGATATCAAGGCCTCGTTTAATATGCTTCTGGGACGTCCCTGGTTGCATAAGGAAGGCGCTGTTGCTTCAACCCTCCACCAAAAATTGAAGTTCATCAAAGATGGGAAGTTGTTCACTGTCAGAGGTGATGAAGAGCCAGAAATAGGACAGATAACAGGAGAAACTCTGATCCTTCCAGTTGCAAAAGCAGAAGATTTCAACCTGAATGGTTTCGTGTTCGACGTTGCTGCTATTTCCTATGAAGAGGCCTCTCGGGAGGAGTTGTATTTACCTTTTGCTATCAGTCCTGTGGTTGCCAAGATGATGAGAAAAATGAATTACTTTCCTGGTATGAATTTGGGCCGTGATCCAAGCAAGGCATCTCACTGGCGCCCAATCAAAGCAAACCATGAAATTTTCGGTCTTGGATATGTACCTACTGAGGAGGAGGAAGAAGCCATGGAAGAATTGTTGAAATTGAAGGAAGAAATCCGCCGCACCGGAAGGGTACTCCCAATGGCTCCATATTCCTTATCGATGAATGGTCACTTTATCAAAGAAGGCGAGACTTCTCCGTACTATGGGTTTTCTGAACCATGGTATGACTCAGTGACAGGGATCATGATACCTGGTTTTGAAATATTCAGTGGCCTTGCTCTCCCAGAAACAGAACCACCGGTGCATTATGTTGAGAAAACTGTCGAGGACTGGTTAGTGTACCTTGAGCCAGATGTGTTGAGGTCCTTGTTTGAAGAAGACGTGTCTGCTGTTGCTTGGCAAGAGCTGCCAGTTTTAGACCATTCTGAAGACCAAAAAGAGACAGACTGTGAAGATGTGCTAGTGGTAGCTATTCAGAGCGATGCTACCTTTACTGAACCTCAGAGTCAGATTGCACCTGCAACAAAAAATCTTTCAAACTGGAGTTTTGATGTCTTTCCTACTTATTTTATTAAGTCGAGTCATGTCAAGTCAATTGAATCCAAGTCAGTGCCTAGTCCAGGCGAGTCATTTTCTGATTTTATTTACTATGTGAATCATGAGCCTGTTCAGGATGAGTCCAAGGATAATGATGTAATTTCTTTCAATTCAATGAAATCTGATTCTCAGTATGTCTCTGTGTTTGCTTCTGACTTTAATAATGATAACACTCCCTCCTCAGACGAGGAAGAAGGGATCGACGAAACTCCCCTTGAATTGCAGCATATGCTCAAACAAGAGGAGGAGCGCCGAGCCCAGCCTCTTAAAGATGAAATCGAAATTATAAACATCGGAACTGAAGATTTAATACAGGAAATACGAATTGGAAATACTCTATCCTCTAAAGAACGCGATGAATTAATAAACCTACTTAAGGAATATAAAGAAGTTTTTGCCTGGTCCTACAAAGATATGCTTGGGTTGAGCGAAGATATTGTTCAGCACAAGCTGCCTTTGTTACCAGGAATTAAACCTAAAAAGCAGAAGCTAAGGAGAATGAAGCCCGAGTGGGTCTTGAAAGTAGAGGAAGAGGTTACTAAGCAGTTGAATGCTGGATTTCTGCAAGTGGTGGAATATCCAGAATGGCTCGCAAATATAGTACCTGTACCAAAGAAAGATGGAAAGGTGAGAATGTGTGTAGATTTCAGGGATTTGAACAAGGCAAGTCCAAAAGATGATTTCCCTCTACCACATATCGATATCCTGGTAGACAATACGGCCGGGCATGAGTTACTATCTTTCGTGGATGGTTTCTCGGGCTACAATCAAATCAAGATGGCACCCGAGGACATGGCTAAAACCTCGTTCATTACACAATGGGGGACATATTGCTATCGGGTAATGCCATTTGGTCTTAAGAATGCTGGTGCGACATACCAAAGAGCAGCTACAGCCTTACTCCATGACATGATACATAGAGAAGTCGAAGTTTATGTCGATGATATGATTGTAAAAGCCAAGGAAATGAGAGATCATATCCCGAACCTTAAGAAGTTCTTTGAAAGAATACTCAAATACCAGCTTCGCTTGAATCCTAGCAAATGTGTATTCGGGGTTACCTCTAGTAAGTTGCTTGGATTCATGGTGAGCCAAAGGGGCATAGAGGTGGATCCTCAGAAAATTAAGGCTATCCAGGAGATGCCGCTGCCTAGAACCGAGAAAGAAATTCGGGGATTCCTAGGAAGGATACAGTTCCTAAGACGATTCATCGCTCATCTGACATCAACTTGTGAACCTATCTTTAAGCTCTTGAAAAATACTTCCAAAGAATGGACAGAGGAATGTCAACAGGCCTTTGAAAAGATAAAGCAAAGTTTGGCTGAACCACCGATAGTAGCACCAGTAATACCGGGGCATCCATTGTTGCTCTACTTGTCAGTAATAGAAACCACCATGGGGTGTATGTTAGCACAACAAGATCCAGAAACCAAGCATGAAAAGGCTGTGTATTATCTTAGCAAGAAGATGTTGGAGTATGAACAGAAGTACACGGCCCTAGAAAAAACCTGCTTAGCCTTGGTTTGGGCTACTCAGCGACTCAGGCATTACCTTTTATCACATAAGGTCTTGCTTTTGTCAATGATGGATCCTCTGAAGTATCTCTTTGAAAAGCCAGCCCTGACAGGTAGGACTGCCAGATGGTTATTGTTGTTGTCTGAATTCGACATCACCCATGTAACCCAAAAATCAGTAAAGGGCCGAGCCATTGCTGAACAATTGGCAGAAGCACCCCGAGAAGAAAATCAGCCTTTCAAACCGATGTTCCTAGATGAAGAGATCATGATGGTAGAAGATGAATATCCAGAAACTGGTTGGACCCTCTATTTTGATGGAGCAGCAAACCAAATAGGACAAGGAGTAGGGGCATTGCTTGTGTCACCTCGAAATGAGCATGTTCCCCTTGCCGTTAAATTACAATTTAATTGCACCAACAATATGGCAGAGTATGAAGCATGCATTGTTGGGCTTGAGGCTGCATTTGCTTTAGGCATAAAGAATCTTGACGTATATGGAGATTCGAAGCTAATCATTTGTCAAACTCAAGGAGAGTGGAGAATCAAAGAAGAAAAGCTACAGCCATATCATGAATACTTGGATGTTCTCGCTAAGCAATTCCAGCGCATCACTTTCAGTTATTTGCCAAGGTTGAAGAATAGATTCGTCGATGCCTTAGCAACATTAGCTTCTATGATTGACATACCTCACAATATGAAGATGAGGCCCATCACGGTTCAAGAGCAATGGGTTCCTGCATATGTTGATGCTATAGAGATAGCTGCAAGATGTCCCGATGGTAAACCATGGTATACATACATAAAGAATTACATCTCAGGCCAGGGGCATCCCGATGAGGCCTCGAATAAAGAAATAAGGACTTTGCAGAGATTGGCAGCTAATTTTGTCATTTGTGGAGGAGAGTTATATCGACGGTTTTTTGACGGAATTCAACTCTTATGTGTCACTGAAGATCAAGCAGAAGAAATTCTCGCGGATATTCATGAAGGGGTGTGTGGGCCTCATATGAATGGGAAGATGTTGGCAAGAAAGATCCTACGTCTGGGGTACTATTGGCCAACACTGGAAGCAGATTGCCATACGTTTGTGAAGAAATGCTATAAGTGTCAGATACATGCGAATCTCATTCATGTACCACCTACCGAATTACATTCTCTTACCTCTCTGGCCGTTTTCGGTATGGGGAATTGACATCATTGGCAAGATTTCACCCAAGTCGTCTAATGGTCACGAGTACAGTTGCAATTGACTACTTCACCAAGTGGGTTGAGGCCGCTTCTTATGCAAAGCTTACATCCGCATCAGTTGCTAAATTCATACGCACCAACATCATTTGCAGATATGGAATTCCCCATGAGCTTATCTCGGATAATGGATCTCATTTCAAAAAGGAAGTAATCACTTTTTGCGAAGAGTTCAAGATTAAGCATCATAAATCTTCACCTTATCGACCGCAGACAAATGGAGCGGTACAAGCTGCAAACAAAAATGTCAAGACTATCATTAGCAAGATGTCAGAAACTTATAAGGATTGGTCGAATAAGTTGCCGTACGCCTTGTGGGCTTACAGAACATCAATTAGAGCTTCAACTGGGGCAACCCCTTACTCTCTTGTTTATGGGATGGAAGCAGTGCTACCTGTGGAGATCCGTGTACCTTCGCTCCGAATATTGACTGAAGTCAAGTTGCCAGAAAATGAATGGGCAGATGCCAGATATAAAGAGCTGAACGTGCTAGATGAGAAGAGGTTAAAGGCGCTTTACCATGTGCAGGGTTATCAGCGCAGAATAGCCAGGGCTTTTAATAAAAAGGTTAAAATCAGAGATCTAGAAGAAGGCAATCTTGTTTTGAAAGAGAACCAAGCACCAGTGTTTGACCCAAGAGGCAAGTTCAAACCAAATTGGTCAGGACCATACATTGTGGACCAAATCTTACCCGGAAAAGCCGTCAAGCTCCGTAATTTAAATGGAGAAATATTACCGGAACCAACAAATCTTGATCAACTCAAGAGGTTCTATGCTTGAACACCAGAAGGCCGTCTTTTGGCTGAATAAATCCCAAATTCATAACCCAAAATTAGAAAATATATAACCTTTTGCAAACCCTTTTGAGCCTAGATAAAAATTTTCCTTCAAAACCTAATATACTAGGGGCATTCGCCCTGAACTACGCATGACCTGATCCCTACACTAGGGTACGTAGGCAGCTCGGTCAAACCGAGTTCGGTTGTCTCAAAAGAAGAAATTCAATCATTCCAAAAAGAAGTTGAAAAAAAAAATCATGCAAAAAGAAAAGAGTAGAAAAATTAAAGTACCTTCAAACTAGGGGCATTCGCCCTGAACTACGCATGACCTGATTCCTACACTGGGATACGTAGGCAACCTGTTTACAGGTTCGGTCGAAACTCTTGTAAAACCTTAAGCCATTCTTTGAAAAGCCCTACCTCGCCTATAAAGTCCTTTTGGTGTTCAAGTAAAAAAAGAATGAAAGAAAAGAAATAAAAAAAAGAAGAGAAAAAAAAAGAAATGGAGCTTGAAGATCCGCTAGATTGAAAACTTGAAAATGCGATCTAGGCAAAATTTAGGATCATTCCCCTGCTAAGTTGAAAACCTGAAAGGGCAGCTTAGGCAAAAGTTAAGGGGTGGCCTGCTGAGTCGAAAACCTGGAAAGGCGATTCAGGCAAAAGTCAAGGCCGAACGGTCCGCCAAGTTAAAAACCCCGAGGAGGTGACTTGGTCGTGGTAAGAGAATCATTATAAGAAGGCTACAGCCGGTATCAAGACTGAAGATCAACTGGAGTTCAGGCAAATTCAAGTGGCACCCTCAAAACTGGGGGCATTGAAGCTAAGCAATCTTAGGGATCTTAATTAAATCCTTGAGGCATTACTGTTTTAAGGAAAAAGTCCAGTGTGTACCAATTGAAAAAAACATTCCTTGAAATGATAGACTTACCAAATAAAATGTTAACTAAGTCAGAAGCATTACTGTGTCTGTCAGTGTAGTTAGTCAATCTTTGTCATTCTATGTTCACTCCTTCAGGGCTGCTCAATCCTTTGAGTAGTGCCTTTTATCTAAGTTTTCTCGTTAGAAAGAGTCAATCGTCGTTCTTATGTCCAAATGATGCAACTGTCTTGGTGAACGAGGCCCGGCCTCGGCAGCTCCCTGCGATCGTATGAAAGAGCTTGGTAATCTAGTCAAGCAGCCTCATTTCAAAGAAGATCAACTCAGAAAAATTCAGAAGTAGAAACATCAGAAAGCTCAGCTTCCGTAAAAAGATCATACCCCAGGAAGGCACCTTAAGCTTGGAAGAGCCTCAGATGCAATGGTGGTTGAGCCAATTTCTCAGAAAGATGAACCATTAAAATTCAGAATCTCCTTCCAGTTAGTTAAATACTATCCTGGTCAAGAAATATTTATCTAAACACCTGTCAAGAGGCAAATCCCACTTTTCCATGATTATATCCAAGAAAGCCGTTGTTCTAGATTACCAATTTCAACTATCTTGTTCAAGGTTTCAGTTATCAAAATCCCCAGAAGACAAGACCAGCAGTCTCTTTGAGAAAAATCTTGTTGAAGTTTCATAAAAGTGTTCCTAAACCATTCTTGTTAGTAATGGTTCTTCGATCCTAAGGTTTGCCGTTTCATCATTCGTCAAAGTCCTAGTTTCCAATATCTTTGTCGGGCACGATCTATAATATCCCCGATTTCATTGAGTTCAAAAAATCAAAAATTCATCAAATCCAATCTTACGTCAAATTCAAGTTCATGAGAAATCTCTAAATTCTTCGTTGTTGAATTCATCAATCAAAGCTATCTCGTTTCTTTGAGCCCGTTTGGGAACGGTGCCTCTTTTCTCGAGTCCATTTGTGAATGGTCTCGTCTTCTCCTTGAACTCATTTGTGAACGGTGTCTCTTTTCCTCGAGTCCATTTGTGAATGGTCTCATGTCCTCCTTGAGCCCATTTGTGAACGGTGCCTCATTTCTCGAGTCCATTTGTGAATGGTCTCATATCCTCCTTGAGGCCGTTTGTGAACGGTGCCTCATTGTCTGAGTCCATTTGAAAATGGTCTTTTCTCTTTGAACATCATATAAATGTGATGTCTCATTCCTTGGAATTCGTATAAATACGATATTCCATTGTCCCTGAGTTATCCTTGAGCATCATATGAATATGGTGTCTCGTTTTCTGGAAATCCGTATAAGTACGTCATTTCATTCTCCCTGAGTCCATTTGAAAATGGTCTTTTCTCTTTGAACATCATATAAATGTGATGTCTCATTCCTTGGAATTCGTATAAATGCGATATTCCATTGTCCTTGAGTTATCCTTGAGCATCATATGAATATGGTGTCTCGTTTTCTGGAAATCCGTATAAGTACGTCATTTTATTCTCCCTGAGTCCATTTGAAAATGGTCTTTTCTCTTTGAACATCATATAAATGTGATGTCTCATTCCTTGGAATTCGTATAAATGCGATATTCCATTGTCCCTGAGTTATCTTTGAGCATCATATGAATATGGTGTCTCGTTTTCTGGAAATCCGTATAAATACGTCATTTCATTCTCCCTGAGTCCATTTGAAAATGGTCTTTTCTCTTTGAACATCATATAAATGTGATGTCTCATTCCTTGGAATTCGTATAAATACGATATTCCATTGTCCCTGAGTTATTTTTTAGCATCATATGAATATGGTGTCTCGTTTTCTGGAAATCCGTATAAATACGTCATTTCATTCTCCATAAGTCCATTTCAAAGTGGTCTTTTCTCTTTAAACATCATACGAATATGATGTCTCTTTTCCTTGGAATTCGTATAAATACGATATTCCATTATCTCTGAGTTATCTTTGAGTATCATATGAATATGGTGTCTCATTTTCCTTGGAATTCGTATAAATACGATGTTCAATTATCTCTGAGTTATCTTTGGACATCATATAAATGTGATGTCTCATTTCAGTGGAATTCGTATAAATGCGTTGATTCATTCTCTCCAGGTCCATTCGAAAATGGTCTCTTACTCTCTTGAGCACCGTACAAATACGATATCTCATTCTTCCTTAGTCTATTAAAAAATAGTCTCTTATTTTTCTTTGGGATCCATAAAAATATGGTTGTTCATTCTTTGGGAAACCATACAAAGTCGGTGTCTCATTCTGATATCTCATTCCTTGTGGACCTGTACAAATACGAGGCCTCATTCTTGTTGAATCCATTCGAAATGATATCTAGTGTCATTTGAATCCATATAAATATGTCTGAGCTCATTCAAAAATGATGCTTCGTTAAACCTGCTAAATTTAGATCTCTCAAGATTTTCTCTTAGTCTTGCACCTCGGGGGTATTTTAGACATTTCCAAACAAATCCTATTTGGTCCCTAAGTTGTGTCTAAGAAATCTTGAGTCCATTCATAAATTTTCGAAAATCTGCTATTTTTAGAATTTCTCAGGGTTTTTCCTAGTCTCGCTAAAATTCTAGCACCTTGGGGTAATTTGGTCTTTTCCTGTGTAATTCTTTTGATCCCCGAAATATGTCTGAGAGATTATGAATGATTTCCTGAATTTTGGAAAACCTGCTAAATTTAGAATTTCTCAGGAATTTCGCTTAATTTGGAAATTTTAAGTGTTGAGGGCGTTTTGGGTATTTTCAGGGGATACCAAATGATTCTGTTTAATATTGCTCACCGAAAGGACCTAATTTTAAAAGTTTCTATTTTTTAAGTTTGACCACAAAGACTTTCCATTTTTAATTTTTCCCTTTAGGGGTGAACAAATCTGAGGGTATTTTGGTCGCATTTGGATGTCTAACAGTCAAGTAGGGGCATTTTGGTCCGAAAAGTTATTTTCCAAAAAAGATGGTCCGATCATGTGTGAAGGATGCACCATAAATGTCAAATGGGTTGGGTCCATATATAGAATGTTGAATTTAGAAAGATTTTATTGATTTTTTACTGAAAAACCCGAAACCCGTGTGAAATGGCCCATTGGGCTAAAGCCCGCAAAGATGGAGCTCATGTGGGTTCACCCATATGGGTCAACCACCATGGTGGGCGGCCCACATGGTTGACCCACATGAGTTGAGCACCCACTTTGATGATGTCACAATGGTGACATCATATTTGTTAAAAGAAAAATAAAAAGAATAAAAAATGAAAAGAAGGAAAGAAGGAAAAGATGAATGATTGCTTAAAAAGGTTTTCTTCCAAAGAAGCAATGTGGAATGAGAATAACATGTCTTGATTGACAAGAAATTAAGATTGGAATCAAATCCAATTTGGAAACAAGAAAGAAAGAAAGCAAGAGGGGAAAATTGGAAACAAGCCAAAAAGGGAGCTCTCACATTGGAAATTGCTATTTCTCTCTTAACCCTAACTTTTTTTTATATAAAAATCAAAGCAAACAATCCAGGGAAATTTTTTTTTTCTCCCTTGAAGTGTGATCTCTCTCTCAAGTGTTCTTCAAAAAAGGAATTCTTGAATTTCTTCTTCTTCTCCAAGGCATCATACAATCAAGAATTATTGGAGTGTTCTTTGGGTATTCTTCATCATAAAAAAGGGTGCGACAAAGCGTATACCTCGGATCTACGCACCCTAAAGACAAAAGGAGCGCGATCAACGTGGTGGAAATAAAAAAAAGCAAAGAAAGAAAGGACGCAGGATCGAGCGTCGGCGAGATTTTTCAAAATTTTCGGCTTTTGGATTCGGCGAGGATCTCCATCACAGGTAGGTGCACTATTCTCAGATTTTTCCAGGATTATTTGGTATTCTTTATATATTTTTGCATGGTTTTTAGCATTTAATTGAATTTAATTCGATATTATATTTGTGTGCTCAAAATCATGATCTACATGAGTGTTTCAATTCCGATTCATCCCGAAATTTAATACACTGATCTATTTAAATAGACTAAAATAACCATCGGATCGGATCGGACATTTAATCAAAGGATTTTGAAAATTTGAGCGAAGAGTGGAATTTCATTTAAAATAATGGCTGAGAAATTACAAAAGTTGAAAAAATAGCTATCTCAGGATGATTTGTTTTGTGGAATTTCAAATTTTTCTTGTGTTCATCACATCAGAACAAGGTTAAAGGACATTTTCCGGAGTCGTAATTTTCTCGAAAATTGTGTTTTAAAAATAGAAAACTCTTCAAAAACATCATTTTGACGAAGAAAAATAAAATATATACTAAACAGATTCCAAAATTAATGAAATTTCGTGGAAAAATAATATGATACTGATACATTCTACCATGAAGTTTTGAGAAATTTTGAATTTTTTTTGATATATTATTTAATGTTTTCTTTGAAAATTATTAGATTTTGTGAGAATTCTTACTGACATCAGATCAGAATTAAAATTCTCAACATTTTTACAGTAGTCTTATATTTTATATTTCTTGCTGCTGTAAAAGTTTCAAGTGATTTAGATTTTGTTTCCTAAGGGTTGTAGTGTAAATCCATAATCTGGTCTTAAAATTGAAAAATCCGAAATTGGTAGTAAATGGTTTTTAAAATTCATGAAAATCTCACAACATGTTATGTTTACTTATATATTATTTCTGTAGAAATTTCAATGAATTTAGATTTCTATTTCTAGTAGCTTCTGTGTTATTTTAACAATCTGGTCATATTATTGTTAAATCAAAATTAAATAGGAGCTTAATGTAAAAATCTACAAACCTTTTCCAGTAAGCTACATAAATTCCCATCTTGCTGCTGTAGAAATTTCATTCCATTTTGAATTCGTTTGCAATAAATTCACTTGTAAAATCACTTATGCGGTTTAAAATTGATAAAATCCACTCAAAATTGAAATTAATTAAAAATCATTATCAAAATTTCTAAAGAACCTTAAATTTTTGTTACATATTAATTCTTTAATCCATTGAGACAGAAATCTTAGGATTTTTATATTTCCCTGGTAAAATGGCCAGTGCATCCATAATCGTATCCCAATTGCAACCGATCTTTGACAATTTGAATATTTAAGCTATAGCATGTTATTGGCTCCGAGGTTACTGTCCACGAAAATCCTGAGATATGCCAGGCAATAAGGTGCTATAACCTAAGTATTAAATTGCACAAGGAAAGAGCGAATGATTCCCTTCCTTGGATGCCATTCGAGGCCGAAATTAGTGAACCCTAGAACCATTGGTATTCCTTAAATGTCCAGAAATCGAAAATCCTTGAAATTTGAACTTCATTAACTTCAAGAGCTTGAATCGATTTGTCTCGAGTCTTTCGGAACCATTGAATAATGGTTTTCGATATAAGAACCATTAGAGCCCAATTTAGGTCGTGTCCTAGGTTTTAGGGAGTCTTAGGTTTTAGGGAGTCCTAGAGTTAGGAGTCCAGCCTCATCACGGACGTTTGCTACGGATAGCAACCGTGTCATAGGTCTAGTTACACTAGTCACCCAATTTTTTCCTAGGACAAGCCTAGTTACTTAGGATGTAGGTTAACCTGCATTAGTCTAAGGGACAACTTGCACTTAGATAGGACCATATAGCATCTTAGATGAAGTCCTAGGATAATAAAATCTTCAACTTGAATTAAATAACTTCTCTTAAAACTGTTGAAACAGTCAATCCAGTCTAGATCAGTGTCTTAGTTGAGTTAGGCATAAGCAGCTTAGCTTAGGTGCACCGAACTACGTCGACTCTGATCTCAGTTAAGAATCCAGACAAATTAATAAATCAAGATACACATTTAGGATTCACATTGAAATTAGATCATATGATGCATGTCACATAGTTAGCACATTAACAATGAGTTGAATGAGCCATTTAAAATAAATTTAAAAGAGTTAACTTTTGGAATTGAAGACCGATTATTGGGCAGGAATGGTGCATGTGGTGGATAACTCCCCATACCTTCCATTCTTGTAACCAGGTAACGAGTCTAGATTTCTGGTTAATTATCGGTCCTAGATCTCACATTTAGGTGGCGACTCTGTCAGTCTCTTTTGTGTGGAATTCAGATTGCCTTAGTGATCCCAAGTTCACATAAAAGATGAATTAAAATCAATAATAAAAATGCACACGCCAATCTTGTGGGTACGAGAGACCAAGAGAGAGCGTGGCGGCTCGCGCCCCACCCCTCTCGCGGGATCGGGTCCCACACCTTCCCCATGGCTTCAACTAAACCCTAAGTAATTAAGAATTAGTTACTCATGAAGAAGGGAAGAAAAACAAAAATAAACGAGATAGATGGGAGAAGAATTGCCATATAGAACTTGAAAGAAAATTACACAAAAGCTAATTACTTCTTCACTAACTTGA
Source organism: Tasmannia lanceolata (assembly GCF_043159265.1). NCBI lineage: Eukaryota > Viridiplantae > Streptophyta > Magnoliopsida > Canellales > Winteraceae > Tasmannia > Tasmannia lanceolata. The sequence continues at coordinate 23,763,201 of NW_027518684.1, read as the reverse complement.
ATTGAAACAACATTACATCAAATTTAACCTAAAATAAATAACAAAAATTAAATAGAACTTAGTCTTTTTCTCCTCCAACTTTGGCCAAATCCTCCTCTTCAAGCTTTAGTGTCACCTTGGATTGAACTGTGGATGATTGAACCTTGGTTGAGAGTAGAAAAGAAAAACAGCAAGAGAGAACAAGAAAACCTAAGAGAGAGAGAGAGAGCTTGAGAGTGGTAGAGAGAAAAGAGAGAATAAGTAAAAAAAAATAGAGAGAGAGCAAGAGTGTAGAGAGTTGTAGAGAGGAAGCTTGAGAATGTGGAGAGAAGTAGAGAGAGATAAAGAGATACCGAGAGACAGAGAGTTTCCAACATGAGCATCTTGCCTAAATGATGAGAGTGTTGCTCGGTTCATCCTTTTCCTGATAAAGAGGGAGCTGCTTGCCTTTTGTACATCATTTATATGTATAGCTACTATTAATGTGGAAATGCCTTTACTAGCAAATTTCTTTCTTTTCCAGGCTTGGGCGAGAATTTCAAAGGTGAGCCATCAAAAGTCGGTTCTTGATTTTATATGGGTATCTTTCTAAATAGGACAAAAGAAAACAAAGAGTCTCACTCATTGTTGACTAATATGCCAACCAAGTGGGTCCAACCTATGTTGCTGTAGAAAAGAAAGGCAAGCTTCTATATTATTTTTTTGTGTGCATTTATACCGATCCATGCAAAACAGTAGTAATCTTGTTTCCATTCATAACAAGTTAACAACACTCAAGATGACTGCATTTGTTATTGTTAGCAAGTGGATCCCACATATTATATAAACTTAGCAAGATGCCAAAATGGTGGGCTGATTTCAAAGTGTAACATGATGCTTGCTTGAATTACATCATCCTTCTTTCCACAAATGACCGAGTATATGCCCCCTTTTCTTTTCTTTTTTCTTTTTTTGTGAAATCCAACTTGGTAAAGGCAACCCCCCCCCCACAAGATGATCCAACCGTCTACTAAACTCAAGGTCCAATAAAAAGTAACCGAATCTTATAGCTTTCCAAATCTCAACAAATTTCCCACGTCACAGAATTTAAAAATAAATCCCATGCTATTTCTTTATTTCATGTATGACCCAGATTAGAAAAGAAAGTATCACAGTTAGCACCTTCCTAATATCCCCAAGTGACCGAACACTCAAACCCATTCCCATGTAATAATCCAAACGGTCCATTTATTGGGTTGATCCATACGTGGTCGTCCCTCTTATCCATTGAATGATCCAAACCGTACATTTTAGTGGCTTTTGGGGTAAATGAGCTACGCTTCTCAAATTATTCCCAAAACTTATCCGAATCGTTCACTTCATTGGGCCACAATGACAATTAACCTTGACCTCTATACAATTTCCATCCGCTGATCCGATCCGTCCAAATAATGGGTCCACAAAGGTTACATCCCAAAATATTATTTCCATTGGTAGGGCCTAGAACTCGGCTTTTATGGGTTGATCTAAACCATCCATTTCAATGGGCCACAATTAAATTAATTGTACTCCTCCGTAGGGTAATCCAAACCGTTCAAATGATGGGCTATCTACATAAATGGGTTGCTCTTCTAATTCATCTCCATAACTTGATCCGACCGTCCACTTTATAGCACATCATTTAATTGGTTGCACTCCTAAAATGATTTTTCAAGGCTTATTCGAACCAACCAATTGATGGGCCACACTAATTAGAGAGAGAATCTGAGTCGTACAAATGATGATCCACAGTTGTTCTCACACTTCAATTTCCCTTTGAAATTTCATCTTTCTAGCTCAATTTTCTATGAAAATCTATAAATAACCCTGAAACACCAAAAATAAGAAAATACCTTAGTAGCACTGCTTTAAAGGGCAAAATATGCGTGTTTCCTATCACTACCATTCACACATAAATGTGTTCATCAACAGAAATCGAGAGTTCACGGTAATAAACCATGAAGAGCCTAGCAATAAATCTGAGGTCCATGGTAATCAGCCACAAAGAGCCCAGCTGGAATGGAATCGTGGGTTCACGACAAAAAACCGTGAAGAGCCAAGCATTAAATCCAGGGTCTGCAGCAATAAGCGACGAAGAGCCCAAAAGGAACAAAGATAAGTAATGGAAATGAATGGAATGATCATGGATAGTGGGTCCATGATATACAAAACGATATATCACAAAGAGCCACTCATAGAGCAAGGGTCCATTGTGTACCTGACTGGTAGACCATGAAGAGCCAAGAATGAACAAGGATAATGACAAGCAATGGAGATGAATATAATGAGTATGGATAGTGGGTCCATGATACAACTTGAAGGGCAGATCACGAAGAGCCACTTGGGAAGCAAGGGTCCGTGGTATACTTGAATGGTAGACCACGAAGAGCCAAGAATGCATAAGACTTACACAGAGGACTTACTGATTGGAGAATTGATTTTTTTGGGATTAAATGTCTCTTGCCGAGAAAAATGGGAGTACGAGTTCCTTGCTGAGGATCGGACTCAAGTAACTTGCAGGGATTTGGATATTGACCCTTCTTTAACAGATGAAAAGCATTCTGCTGAGGTTTGAAGTTGCGGGAGCAAATTCTAAACTCCGCTGGGGAAATTGATATTCTTTGGAAATTGACTCTTTTAAAAAGAGGACTCACTTGAAGAGTTCAGAGATTTGGCTCAAGACGTGCTCGCATCTCTCTTACTTCAACTTGTTGTAGACACTGGCACTGATTGCCTTTGTACGCTTGATATCTTTTATGACGCAAGTCATAAAAGATGCCCCTAGTGTATTGTACTTCCATGACAAGAGTCTCAAGGAAAGTAGAACCAGGATAGATAAAGAAATTTTGAATTTGCATGGGTTCTTTCTTTGGAATAAAGATGGGATAATGGCTAAGTTCAAAAACTTCTCCTTTCATTGACCACTATTTGAGGCTTGCTCTTTCCACCACCAACTGCTTGAAACTTGACATATTCAGCCTATCCGAACAGGATACCTAAACCAGGGTCTTTCATTTTGGAAGGTACACACCCCTTCCTTCCAGTGCCAGACAACTTGGACCTTGAAAGAAAACAAATATAAATGAGGCACAAACTTCCAAGGACTCTATCAAAGAAGATGTACATTATTCAAGGAACTCAACTCACTTTTGATTCACCTTTAGATAAAATGGGTTTTTTTTTAAATGGTAAGGTCAGCCACCCTCGGAGTAATCTCAAAAACCACGTCAAGAGGCTCTAATTTCCTCCATCGGGATTTCCGTCATAGTTATTACCCCATTCGGATAGCTCAGTTTTAATGCCTCTAGTTTAAAAAGGTGTCAAAGTAAATCTCACCGACACTACTCGAATTCCGAGATCCTGCCCTGTTTGAGAATACTTCTCTGTCTCCTTGATTTCTCTCTTCAAAAGAAGTCACAACTTAAACTTGAAAATTCTGCATAACTGAAAAACTCCTTCTGTATCTCATTAATTCTCTCTTCATGGGAATTCTTTGCCTCTGACTAGATTGCCTCTTCAAATTTTCAATCCAGCAGACCACTACCCTTACTTTGCATAAGCCAAACCCCTTTGGTTGTTGACTTAACACATGCATGACTCTAGGCCGCCTTTTCGGGTTTTCAACCTAGTTGGTCTTCAGACTCTCGTTTTTCTCATTTTTCTGTTTTTCTTTTGATTCGTCTCGAATCTTTGCTTGTTTCACCAGATGGACTTTTTAGGAAGGCTTAGGTTCAAAAGGGTGGGATATTTAAAGTTCAAACGATTTGGACCGAATCTGGTCTTGCCAGACTACCTACGTACCCCAAAAATGGAGGATCAGGTCCGCGTAGTTCGCCATGGGGTTTAACAAAGAATGGTTTAGCTTTTTAGCTTCAAAATTTTGAAATGGGGATGATTTAGCTTTTATCCCCTAGGTTGACCGAATCTGAATTAATCAGACGCCTACGTACCCCTGAAGAGGTGGGAATCAGGTCATAACGTAGTTCAAACGATCTAAAAAAAATGCCCCTGGTTTATAATGTGGTTAGAAGGAAAGGGTTTGATATGACTTTTGGCCCAACGGGTTTACAAATGGATTTTATGATGTTAGGATCTTGGCTATAAAGGTTCAAATGCCCAAGGATGGCCTCCTGGTGTTTTGACTTGCAAGCTCTTACATGCTAAGGTTCAAAGACTATGAAATTTTTTTCGAAGAGTCTGGCAGTTTTTCAGGCAAGACTTCAACCATAATGCTCCATCTCTTGTCTTGAAAATCTCGAATCCATGTCTAGGATTCCACAACTCTTATGAGTCTCCAAATGTTGAAGACAATTATATCATATTCAGTTTATCTCACTGACTCCATCATCTGGGTCCTTGATATTTCTAAGGAGTTGTCTTAGAGACTCATTCACTTCTCTTTTTTATCTTTCTCTCACACCTTTTTTTTTTTTTGCCTTTATACATTAGAAATGTCCATACGCTTGAGATGTTGCGACTCAGAATCCTATTGAATACACGTAGACCAGTGTTTCTTTTCTTTAGGGCTCAAATCTGTGACTTCATTTTCTGAAAGTCTTCTCTCAATATCTTATTAGCTCCACTGGATGTCTGATGCTTCACTCCCTAAAATTTTCACTTTCAACTTGATGTCTAAAGATGGTGGAGCCTTGTCTTGCATCACACCAGAGCATTCACCCGGTTTATCCTTGTACGATCAAACAAGACTTCCTTGAACCCCTCTAAATAGGTTTATCAATTCTTCACGGTCCTCGGGAGATAAAGTTTTGCCAATCCATCTTTCCCGAGTTTTGGATTTCGATACCACTATTAAGAGCTTCAATTTCTTCAAGTGGCTATGCTAGACGCTCTTCCTCTCGTTTGACATTTTTCAGATCTCGAGGGGAATTTCGTCTGCAATCTCATCCAAAAGGGTGTCTTTAGTTATTTAAACATTAGATCTAAGAGTGAATCATAGAACATCAAAGATTCGAAACCAACAACTTTATTGAATTGAAGACTCTTAAGTACATCAGTAACTCTTTTTTTTTACGCACCTCAATGAACTCTACATTGAACTTGACAAATGACGTAAACTACAGACTCTGAATGAACACGACTGACAAACATGACACACATCCCTTTTTTTTCTTTTTTTTCTTTTTTGACATTAACATAGTAGGACTTACCAACTCTGAGAGAAGAAAGTTGGTACAAACTCAATGAAAGACAAACCTTAACAACACAGGACATTTTTTTTCGATAATGATGAACTGACACTGAAAATATATTAGTACACCTTCTTCCATGATGTCAATGACTTGGGGTTCAACCCTGATATAAGTCATGTTGACTTGATTAGGTGAAATGAAAGGAAACTAGTTCAACAAATGGGTGGGGTCAATTAGGTCAGACTCCTGTCATGGAATTGACAAAAACTGATTTTAGCATGAGGCAATCTCATGAAAATGATATACACAAGTTGAAACAAGAGATAATACAAACACATCTCTTCCTTGGATAAAACCAACAGCTGACCTGTAAGAAGGATCATGGTAGGGTAAGCACATGACTTATCAATAATCCTAAAGGATATCGATCACACTGAAAATTAGTTGAGTAAAATCCGGCAGCATGACGGCCTTAAAAAGGATCGTGGTAAAGTAAACTCATGGCTTATCAATAACTCTGAAATGATAGCGATCACGCTTAAAGTGTTTATATCAAATTTGGCAGCATGACAACTATATAGGGTGATCCCCACAACTCAACGTAAGGGTAAATGAATACAAACTCAGTAATGTAGGACTCTCTGCAAGGATACTTGCACTCGAATAATGATGGCAAGATAAGCACACAATCAGTAAGCAGAATATGGTCACCACGGAGATATAATCACATGAAGGACTGACCATGAATGACGACGCTTGGTCATGGGTCAAATTTTGCGATGAAAAGACCAAAAGATATATCATGGCTATAGAGACAGCGGACAAGCCATCGACCAGATCTAAAACACAACAAGTAAACAAGCAAGAACCTAACCTAATGAGTAATATATACACAACATGAATCTATGACACAACAAAAGGATGGATATACAATCAAAGGACAGCAAATAGACTGTGGCCATGAGAGTGACAAGTACAGGCCACCCGTCAGGTGAATCTAAAAGAATGTAAATATAATTGATTAAACCAGGAATCCCCCACTAGAAATGGGTCCTAATCTAATCAACCGACAGAATCATATACACAGAAAAGATATGTACAATCCGAGGATGAGAAGATAGATTATGATTTCAACAATGGCAAGGGAAATGCCACCAACCAAATCTAGAGAATGTAGATAGGATGAATTAGACCAGGAATACCCACTGAAAATGGGTCCTAATCTAGACAATCAACTCAACAAATGGTGTAGGTACAAGAAGGTAACTACAAATCGACTCAGCAAATAAGTCACATACAAAGGAACGACACAACTGTATACTCGAGAGACAAAAGGCAAACCATGGTCAGAATAATGATAGAGGAAAATTACTGACCAGGTCCGAAGGCTGGGGAATGAAACAATGTGGCTAATGGATAGACCAGAAAACTTCATTGATAGACAGGCCCTGGTCTAACAGCTAGCAAGGAATGATTAGGTTCACAAATTTTAAATGAAATGGATAACGAGGAATCGAGAAATGGATCATGGTCATAAAAGGTGGTGAAGAAGAACCATCGGCCTGATCCAAGACTGAAATAGTTAACAAACTCTAATCGGCGATAATAGATCAAAAAATCTCTGTAGAAAGTAGGCCCCGATTTGACAGCCGACAAAACGGATATAAATCCGAGATACAGGAAGAATCATATGATAAAGATGACAGGGTAGACTGCGATCTGGATGATGACCAAGCAAGAGCAAGAGTCATCGACCGGGTCTGAAAGAATGGTATGACTGAAATAGATAAAGAAACCTTATTTGAAAGAATAAGCCCTAATCTAAGAATAATACACTATACACACATATATATACATATATATATACACCCTAACCAGGGGCACCAGCCCTAACCTGATCTAGCGGAGCCAAGAAAATCTTGACTCAAAAGTGTTTGTGAGTGTACTAGATAATGCGGCGAGTAATCACAGTGTGACCTACCCTTCTACAGTACATGGGTAGGCTGACTTCTATCCTAGGCTCACATATGCTGGTCACACATGTTCGTCCTATATGAGTACATATATATAGTGTCCTAGCAAGGGTTCCCTAATTTTTGTTCTAAAGGGAGCAACTTAATATATATATATATATATATATACATAATATAATGAAATAAAAGTAGGGCCCAGGCATATCTGCAAGGTACTATACATATGACCATACCCTTGATATATAACGCCAGCACACCCAGCATTATACAGAGTATGTTCACCGCTCATCGGCTGCTGTAGAACACCAGCACACCCAGTATCTACGGCTGCAGCTCCGGCGCATAGCTTGGAAATAGATACAATGGTTCCCTCAAGGTCATAATTTCTCATCTGGTACGCATCATATCTATTCCCCGGGGCCAATAATGAAAATAATGAAAGAAATAAAGAATATGACAATGTATGATGTGCAGTGTGTGAATCCCTTGTTTTAATTACGCACCTATCTGGTGCCCCTGGAGTCTAAGTGAAAAAGTTCCCATTTAAAATGATTTTAACTCAAATTCCTCCAAAGTTAGTAAAAATGGCATTTTAATAGAGTTAGGCAATGTTTCAAGAACTCCCCAGCAGAGTCGCCAGCCTGTGGACCTCGATCCGAGGATGACGAGGAAACGAGTACCTACATCCTCTATGATCTCCACATGAGAGAGAGCTCTGCCAAGGAACTCTCGAAATGGTGCCACCCTCATAGCATAGCACGAGTGGCGATATAAAAAAGAAAGAGATACCTCTTGATCCGGAGCCAAGGTTCGAAACCAAGACGTACCTAAAATAACTCAGAGTCGCCATCCATGGATAGGCCATGGAACCCCAAAAACAAATGATCTGCTTGCAACAGATAACTAGAGATATAGAAGGTCCTTGCCTGATGACGAATGGAGAAGGTCCGAAGAGCACCCCCAATTCGCCCGAGTGCGAACACTTGGTCTCTTATGCCATTTATTATTAACCTTGAAGAGTTTTAGGCAAAAATCATGTGAAATGGGAATAAAGTATCTCCGAGAAAACGTCTATCTAATCATGCATGTCTCGAAGATGAAAATAAGCACACACAAAATAACTAGAAGAAATGTTACCTAAGAATAGTTAGGTTATGAGTGACATGCCTAATAGGTGTCTAAGTTCTGGTGGACAAACACATGCATGCTACCGCTAAAAGTATAGGTCTGCACAAGAAAATAAGAAAACACAACAAAATATACAATATAACAACACAACAAATCCTAAGACTCTAAATAATTTAGCCCGAGTCCTTGGATGGTGTGATGTTCATCCAAAGAAGCCTACGTATCCCCGCCTCCACGAGAATCAAGGCAACGTAGTTTTTCGTACCTATTCTAAGCTATAATGCCTAAGACATCTAGACATCTATCCTAGACTCAACCTAAAAGACCGGACTAGTTATTAAAGCTTCTTATGCGATTATTTAAATTCCAGTGGATTGTGGATTTTAGGACACCCTATATGCCCTAACTAAATGCAGGTTAGCCCCAAGCTAATGCAGGTGTTTCCTACAACCTATGTGTAACTAGGCTGTGCGTCCTAAGGAAAACAATTGGATCACTAGCGCATCCTAGACCTAGTCATCAGTCGGCGATGTGAATCGCCCACTGACCGGACGGAGGCGTAACAAACCCCTAACTCTAACACAAACACAAACAAACCACACAACACATCAAAGACAGACTCCTAACTCTAAAACTCTCTATCTAAGACAAAGTCCTAACTCTAGAGGAAGATTTTTTCGAAAATAATGTTTTGGAAGATTTTTGGTATTTTTAAAAGGGTTAAATGATTTATTTACAAAGTTTGGTTGGACTTGGGATATGTATCCCAAGCTGCACTACGTACCTCGTGGAAGAGGATCAAGCCAACGTAGTTCGAAACGAACTTTTCTAAATGCTCTAAAACTCAATAGTTTAGATTTTTTAAGACTTTTGATGTTTTATTGCCGATTTGAAGTGTTTTTAATATTTTTGGCGTTTAAAAGCGTGTTAACACCCTTTCAGCTAAATGGAATCCGATAGAAGAGCCTCTATACCCACCATATCGCGGTAAGGTATTAAAGAGGGAAACAAGATCCCTAAAGCCTAAGGGGAAAGAAAATAAACTGTAAGCCCAAGGGTCTACTCTCCTATCTTGTTTTGATGATTCTAAACATAATTGATTGTGTTTTTGAATACTAATCAATTTGCTTTGAAGTGTTGTGTTTAAGATAGGATTGAACATTGAAGAAACCAACACACAACATGGTCATGCTTGAAGATGTACCAACACAAGAGTCAAAGGAGCTAAGTGGAGCTCACATTATCTCTCAAGCAAGCATACACAAGATGGGAGATCAATTGAAGACCTAGTCTAAAGAGAAGTTGAAAGCTACATAGGTATCATTGTACATCCTGTCTCTTTAGATTTTCAAGTCAAGGCAAAGTGTTTTCAAAATATTTTTCAAAGAACACTTAAAGAACTTTAAAGGTTTAGTGAATGATTATGTGGTGGACCAACATGTTGGGACCCTCATAAACATTCCATAATTATCATAGGAGTTGAGTTCCAAAAGCTAAAAAATCAAATAAGCAAAAAATACACAAACTGCTGATTTTTTAGGCTTCTCGGAACTCCGAGAAATGGTCCAGTAGAATATTTTGTTCTTCTGGCCGTTCTCTCGGAACTCCGAGAATTTCTCGGAGCTCCGAGAATGGTTCTCGGAACTCCGAGAACCTCGCGACAGACCAAAAACTAGCCGTTGGGATTTAAATTAACTTGTGATTTTTTATATCCACACCCCCAAACGGTCATATTCTTTGGTGAGGCTATATATACAACATCTAGAGGATTCATTTCCTCTCTCTTGATTTTTTGAAAACCTCCTTAAGCATTGAAGAAAACTTGCAACCCATTTTGTGCTTAAGATTTGATTTTTCCCAAACTTCCCTTGCACTTGCAAATTTATTGAGTTGGGATTCTTAGAGCTTTCACTTGCAACTACCATCATTGAAGAGCAATCAAGGATCTACAAAGAGCATCAAGCTTTCAAGAAGAAGCCAAGCTATTCAATCTTCACTTCTTGTATAGGTGGCTAGGGCATTCCTTATTTTAATTCCCTAGAGAGCAACCGCTTAGAACTCGGCGGAGAAGGAGAGTCTTTGTAAAGGTGTAAGGACATCCTCATTTAATATCCCTTGGAAGTGTAACCGCCTCGGAGCCGGGCATCGTGGAGGTCTCCAATAGTGGAAATCCTTAAGGACGATCTTAAGAAGAGTGGAGTAGGGCTTTGCCCGAACCACTATACATCGGTGTGTTCTTTCTTGTCTTGCATTTCCATTATTAATTTTTGGTTTGGCATTTCATTTTGTTTCTAATTATTTGCACTAACCAAATATTTAATTAAGTGAAGAAAATTCCAATTAGGTTCACAAGTAATTTTCAAAAGGGATAATTTAGTGTTAAAATTCAATTCACCCCCCCCCCTCTTGTTTATTTCATAAACGAGGGAACTAAAATTCCGATACGAGAAAACAATCTAAAAGAGATGACCAAAAGCCGACGAGACTTAGCCAGTCTCCAAAGGAGAGGATATCTGACCTATGGAGTAAAACCCCTAAACAAATGACAGATGAAAAAGCTTCTAACCCTAAGGGCAGACTTCTAAACAAAAGGGACAGACAAAAACCCTATAGGAAGAACTACTGAACAATCAGCCACTAGGAAAGGGTCCTAACTAGTTAAACACTCTGAGAGAAGGAAATCCCTTAACCTGCGAGAACTCTAAGGCAGGAAGGGAAGAGGTTGGCTCAAGAAACGTTCCATCGTCGCCAAAGCCCGACAAAGTGTTGTTCCCAAAATCGAAAGAATCCCGAAACTCAAAAAGGATCCCAAGGAACGCGCAAGAAATGATCTCGAAAGTGAAAGAACTCCTAAACCATATAAGAAGTAATGATCTCGAAAAAGGGGAAACATCTAAGCCCTGTGAAGACCCTAAGATGGGAAAAATGATAAGAAGGGCAAGGGGTTGGCTCAAGAAATATTCCGTCATCGCTAGAACCCAAGAGGGAAAATTCCCAAAAATCGATGGAAATGCCAAACACTTGCGAAAAACTTAAGCTCTAATGGAAAATCAAGATGACAAGGGTTTGCTCAAGAAATCCCAAATAAACCCGAATATCGATACCAAAACCCACAGGGGTAAAGATAAAAAGAAAAAGGAGGGGCTCCGAGTAGCCTCATCATAGCCATCCGAGATGAAGGCCCAAAACACATTCAGTTAGGAATACAGGTGAATGCCTCAAGGAAATGACATCCTCACAGCAATGAGAAAAATTAGATTCCTCACATTCTTCATGCTAGTAGCATATTATTATCCATTTAACAAGATTTTTGCAAGCTAATTACAAGGGATATATATAGATAAGGCATGCACCTGTACCCTCGACATGGGATAATGAAGAACCATCTAATTTTCCTCGCTTAGCATTGAGGACCCCGATCCGAGAGAGGCGGGGGACGGGCCCCACACTAACAATCTCAGGATCATCCACGTGAATGGAGAGCTCTACCAAGGAACTCTCGAAAGAAGTGCCTCTCACAGCATGAGTGGCGATACAAAGGGTGAGATACCACTCGATTCGGGGACTAGCCCAGATTCGAGGCGTACCTTAAACAAAGAAGAGTCGTCATCCAAGGAAGTGGGCCAAGGATCTCATACTATGCTCTGTTGCAACGGATAACCAGAGATATAAAAAAAAGATTCGTGCCTGGTTACTGTGGACCCCGATCCGAGGACGGGCTAGGGAACGGGTCCCTGACACCCTCATGATCTCCACAACGTGAAGGAGAGCTCTACCAAGGAACTCTCGAAACAGGTGCCACCCTCACAGCATAGCATGAGTGGCGATATAAAAAGGAAAAGAGACACATCCTGATCCGGAGCCAGGGCTCGAAACCAAGATATATCTAAAAATAACTCAGAGTCGTCATCCATGGATGCGCCATGGAACCAAAACAAATGCTCTGTTTGCAATGGATAACCAGAGATACAAAAGGTCCGTGCCTGATGACGAATGGAGAAGGTCCGAAGAGCGCCCCCAATTCGCCCGAGTGCGAATACTTGGTCTCTTATGCCATTTATTATTAACCTCGAAGAGTTTTGGGCAAAAATCATGAGAAATGGGAATAATCCTTAGGAGTCGTCTATCTAAGCATGCATTTCCTGAGAATAGAAATAATAAGCACATAAAAAAATAAATGAAAGATGTGCCACCTAAATATTGCTAGGTTATGAGTGACATACCTAACTGGTGCCTAAGTTCTGGTGGACAAACACATGCATGCTACAGCTACAGGTATAAGGTCTGCGCATGAAAGTAAGAAAACATAGCAAAACAGACAACATAACAAAACAACAAATCCTAAGACTCTAAATGATTTAGCCCGAGTCCTCGGATGGTCTGGTATTCATCCAAAGAAGCCTACGTATCCCCGCCTCCACGAGAATCAAGGCAACGTAGTTCTTCGCACCTATTCTAAACTATGATGCCTAAGACACCTAGACCTCTATCTTAGACTCGATCTAAAAGACCGGACTAGTTATTAAAGCTTCTTGAACGATTATTTAAATTCCAGTGAATTGTGAATTTTAGGACACCCTATATGCCCTAACTAAATGCTAGTTAGCCCTAAGCTAATGCAGGTGATTCCTACAACCTATGTGTAACTAGGCTGTGCGTCCTAAGGAAAACAATGGGATCGCTAACGTATCCAAGACGTAGTCATCAGTCGGCGATGTGAATCGCCAACTGACCGGACGGAGGCGCTCTTAGCTAGGACAAACTCCTAACTCAAACACAAACACACAACAAGCACACAACAAAAGACAAACTCCTAACTCTAAAACTCTCTATCTAGAACAAAGTCCTAACTCTAGAGGAAGATCTTTTCGAAAAATAATATTTTGGAAGATTTTTATATATTTTTTTTAAAAAGGTTAAAAGATTTATTTACAAAGTTTGGCTGGACCTGAGATAAGAATCTCAAGCTGCACTACGTACCTCGTGGAAGAGGATCAAGGCAACGTAGTTCGAAACGAACTCTCAAACTACGCTTCTAAAATAAACACTCAACACTTTAGATTTTTTAAGGTTTTTTATGTTTTCAAATGTTTTTTATGTTTTAAATTTCTAATGTTTTTGTATTTTAAAGCTTTTCCAATGCTCTGGACCTTTAAATGTTTTCAATCTTAAAGGGAACACGCAAGTAACACCACAAACTAGGGCAAAGCCCTAAATCTAAAGGGGGAAACCCCAAATAAGCAACTGGCGTCTCAAAGAGACAAACCACAACAAGAAAGATAGCGTCCCAAGAACAGAGAAAACAATCTAAGATCCCAAGCAGGGAAGGCTCCAATAAGACTGAGTTAGTCTTGAATGGAAATACTTCTAACTAATGACACCAGGAAGGGAGTACAAATGAGTCGGAGACTCTCTAATAACACTACCAAGTCAAAGACTCGCTCTAAAAGAGGAGGCCACTCTAACATGAGGCTAGGTAAGCCTCCTAAAGGGGAAACTCTCTATATGAGACAAGGCTTGTCTCTGAGACACAAATGACGTAAACAAGGGATGAGACTGGGCAAGTCTCCTATATACAAAGGAGGGGTATGCTATTTGGACTAAGCAAGTCCCCTAAGGATGGGCTTGGGCTAGCGCCTTCATCGCCCTAATCTGAGAGGGTGATTTTTGAAAACCCATGGAAAGATCAAATGCTGGAGACAATCCAAAACTCTGATGAAAATCACGCATACGGGAAGAGGCTCAGAAACGAGACTCAGATATCAACACAAAACCTGAGGGGAGAGCAGGAGAAGAAGAGAAGAGTGGGGCTCTGAGCGCGCGGGCTAATGTCCTTATAGAAACATGGGGATATAGACACCGATTTTCAAGAAAAGAGACATTTCTATCAAATATAGGCTAAGAGCCTCAAATCCAAACCAAACTAAAGTAAAGAATTAAACCCCTCCTCACAGATCAAAGACCAAAAGCAAAATGAAACTTGTCCCAAAAGTATATCCGAGAATCATATATTCAACAACGGATGAGACTTTACCATTACCCCAAAGACCAAGTTCTATTATTCTTCTTTTTCAATTAGAAATAAGATCAAACAAACCTTGCTACTGACTTTGCATTAAGATAAAAAATGAAGGGCAAATTTCCAATAGAAATCAAGATGAAGAGCAACAAGTTAGGGAATCAAAGAACAGCGAAGCAAGCCATGGCTAACACAATTCATTCGAATGGACTAAATCAAAAGATAAAGTAAGCTGGCGATTACCTCTTCTTGGGTGTGATACAGTGATGAACGATGGCTGGCTGGCGATGAAGCTATCGGAAATGAGCTGCCGGAGATTGCGGATATCACCAGAATTGGTAGAAAATTGCTGGAAATGATGCTCGAATGCGATAAAATTTGATTGAACTGTCAGCGAAACCCTTTTCTCTTTTTTTTATATTTTCTCTCTATGTTGGAAACCTCCAAAATGAAATGAAAACCCCCCCTAAAATCTGCGCCAGAATGGAGCAATAGCAATCCGGCTCATTCCGATCATACGCTGAAAATGGGAGGAGTAGAAAGGTAGGTGGAATGAGGACTTGATGATGATGGAGATTAGGACGGTCAGATTCCGGCAAGATTCCTGCCTGAATAAATGGAGGTTGATGCTGGAAAGGGGGTTTTGATGTCTGTGGTGGAGTGGGTTTGGGTGGAGGCCGGAATCCATGGAGATGGTGGTCGGAGGTGAAGAATTGAGATGATCGGAGATGGTGGTGGAAATGGGCAAAGGCTGGATCGAAGGGGATGGCCGAAGGTATTGAATAGGGTTTAATCGGTGTTGAAGTGAGGTAGCAGACGAGCTTTGGTTGTCGAAAACGGCCGGCTAGATGGTCGGAGAAAGGGAATTCGAGACCCAAACTCTGCAACTTCTCCTCTTCTCTCCCTGCTCTTTAAGTGAAGAAGAAAAACCCTCTGTGAATGACAATGATGGAGGTGGGTGATGATGATGGTAGCAATGGGGGATATGAGTTCTGGAAAGATGAGGAGAGGGTTTGAGGATAATGGTGGTAGAGGTGGAAGAAGATGGAAGAGGGTTTGAAGAAATTAGGAAGGGATCTTAGTGGCGGGGAAGGTGAAGAGCAGAGAACGGTGGTGGGTGATGGTGGCTGCAAAAAGAAATGGGTTGAGATGGGTTTCAAGCGGTATTGAAATAGGGTTATGGTGGAGACAAAAATGGAAGGGTGGCTGGAGGTTGAAGATGGTGGTGCCAGATTGTGGGTTCGATGGTGGCTCAAGGTGGTCGGATTCCGGCCAGGGTGGCCGAGGAAGATGATAGAGTAAAGGGATTTTGTGGAGGTGGTAAAGGGTAGTCGGATTTACGGTTTTCTCACTGGAGAAGACGAAGATTGGAGGTGGTGGAAGAAGGTGGCGATTGGGGTAGAGGTGGTGGCTGAGGCTGTGAAGGTGGTTGGGTGTGGCTTCGATGGAGGCGATCGGAGATGGGGATGGAGGTCGGAGGTGGGGAAGAAGAAAAAGAAGAAGAAGAAGAAGAAGAGGCCGGAGATGGCACGGCCGGAGATGGTGAAGATGGCGGCTCCTCCCCTTCTCTCTTCCTCCTTTGCTCAAAAATGAGGCGCCTCCCCTCCCTTTTCCAGAAAATGGGTTCTCCCTCTCAAACCCTAATTCTTTTTCTCTTTTAAAGAGGAAAAGATGAATTCGTACCCCCTCTCTTCTCCTAAGACAGCCCATTCTAGTGCATTTTTAATACCCTTTATCACACAGGGGGGGTGCCTCGGGTAAGACATGGGCATAAAATTATTTTCCCTCTACATGCTCCTAACCCTATGATTTGATCCAATGGCCCATAACGATTGCTTGCAAAGGAAGCAACATAAATTTCCAAGAATGCCCTCTTGTACATGGGAAATGACATTTTTCACCTCCGCCCTTCTGAACTTGCACAACGGCACTGCCTTAGCTCGTTCACTAGGTAAATGTGCACGGATCTTGACGAAATTTCATAGGGACCCTGGTGGGACCCTAAGCTAGCCTAAGGTGTAATTTGGGGCCCTAACATACTGATTTGGAAAAGTTAAGCACAAAACAAGAAGGTGCAGGGCACGGTCAAAATGGGGTGTCTACAGTTACGAATTTGGAAGGTCCGAAGAGCACCTCGTCCGCCCAAGTGCAAGCACCTGGTCTCTTATGCCATTTACTTATTGATTTTGAAGAGTTTTGGGCAAAAGTCATATGAAATGGGAACGAATATCTCCGAGAAGACGTCTATCTAATCATGCATGTCTCGGAGATGAATAATAAGCCCACATGAAAGAAATGAAAGAAGTGTCGCCTAATAATAGCTAGGTTATGAGTGTCATACCTAATTGGTGTCTGAGTTCTGGTGTGCAAACACATGCATGTTACAGCTAAAGGTATAGGATCTGTACATGAAAGTAAGAAAATACAGCAAAACATACAACACAAATCAACTATATATATGACTGGACAAGATGAATCCTAAAACTCTAATGCGACTTGACTCGGACCAAGATGGCCGTCCATCCTAGCTGCTCTACGTATCCCGGCCTCGGGAAGAATCGGAGTCAACGTAGTTCGATGACCTATTCTAAACTACGATGCCTAACCATCTAGAACCGCTATCCTAGACTCGATCCACTAGACTCGACTGATTTTTAAAGCTTTTTGTACGATTGCTTAAGTTCAGGTGAATTGTAATTTTTAGGACTCTCTATATGCCCTAACTAATGCAAGTTGATTAGCCTTAAGCTAATGCAGGTGGGCCCTATATCCTATGTATAACTAGGCTGTACAGCCTAATGAAAATCATGGGCTGACTATATGCTTTCTAGTCTAGCCATCGGTTCGACTAAGTGTCTAACCGATTAACTCGAGGCCTCCTAACTCTATGGACACTCACACGACAGGACACACCACATCAATACAAATTAGGACAGCCTCCTAACTCTAAAACACCCCGAACAGCTAAGACAGACTCCTAACTCTAAGGGAAGATCTTTTTGAAAATGTTTTGAAGAATTTTTATATTTTTAGAAGATTTGAAATGTTTATTTTTAAAGGTTTGGCTGGACCTGGGATGTTGATCCCAAGTTACACTACGTACCCTATTGAAAAGGGATCAAGCCAACGTAATTCGAAAACAGATTTTCCTAACTACTCTTAACGACTCTTGATTTTTGAGATTTTTGGTTTTTCAGATGTTTTTCATTTTTGTTGTTTTCAAGTGTTTTTGACTCAAGAGGACAAAATTCCATCATCATGAGGGGAGGACAGACTCCTGATATCCCACAAAGGTTGGACAGCATCCTATGCTTTGCGGGGAAAAAAATGAACAGAATAACAACTCTGCAAGGGTTGGACAGCATCCTATACCTTGCAGGAGCGGATAAAAATCACATGATTTGATGAGAGGTTGGATAGAATCCTAACCCCTATGATGATAGGACAGACTCCTGAAAGATTGATTCTCTAACTAAAGACAGACTCTCTAGCTAAAGACTGACTCAAATACGAAAGGGCTAACTCCTAGCACTAAATGACAGACTCCTATGCTAATGACTCTGAGAAAGGCTCTAATGAGACATGACATGTCTCCTAAAATAAAAAGATAACTAAGGCCAATGAGACAAAGTCTGTCTCTAAAGGGGTTTGAGTTTTACTACATGAGAAATCGCTTGTCTCCTTAAATGGGGGCTCTAGATGACTCTTTCATTGCCCTTGCAATGAGAGGACAAATTCTAAGGGTTTCCAAAAGACTGGGCAAGTCTTAAAAATAAATGAGGGGAGTGCTACTTGGACTAAGCGAGTCCCCTATGGATGAGCTTGGGCTAGCGCCTTCATCGCCCTTGCAATAAATAAAGGGCTACTGATGTTGATAGATACCTAAAAGGTTAAGAGATCCCTACTTTAAGAAGAGAAGGAAAAGGGAATGAGGTACTACTATGATCTAGTGACTTCCTCTAAAGATAGGGTTGGGCTAACGCCTTCATCGCCCTTGCAATGATAAGGTTCCTAATGTTTCAAAGGTATCAAGGCTCTTGTCTAAAAGACTGGGCTAGTCTTAAAACAGGAGAGGGGAACACTACACAGACTATGCAAGTCCCCTAAGGATGGGCTTGGGCTAGCGCCTTCATCGCCCTTTCATAATGAGCAAGGGCAAGGGTTCAAAGGGTGTCTAAAAAAGCTAAGAAACTTCTATCTAAAGAAGGAGAAAGAAAACAAAACCAAACAATTTGGCTCAAAACCAATATAAAAATTGAAGTGACGTGACAGAAATGTCAGAACTTATGCAACACCATCATCTAATATGATAAATTTGTTTCTTTCAATCATTCAGCCACATTAATAAAGGAATGTAAGCATTCACACTAAGATCTTAATATCCATGAAATCTCCTAATGGAACAAATCTTATCAATGGAATATTATATTTTAGATTTACAGAGAGTATAGGAATTATCATATTTCAACAATAGAAAGGGGCTACTACAAGCTTTATCATGTACAGCAGCAAAATGAAGGCTGTTATGGACTATATCATGCTTAGTAAACAAAGTAAGGGCTGCCATTATTCATAAGGGTACATGGGCATGTGTCAAAGGGGTAAAATAAGAACATAAAAATTATGAACGGATTGAGTAAAAGATGATCAGACATGGAGATGATCACCAGAGTCACAGAATTTTGTGAACTTGTAAAAGTCACTAAAGAGAATTAAATTCAGATTCATGACATGGAAAATGAAAAGATGTAAATGATTTTCGATTTCCCTTCCCTTTCTTTGAAATTTTCTTGAAGCTCTTACTCAAAATAAATTCTAATAAAATACAGATACATAAAAATAAATGAAGAATTACTCATCTGAATGCGATATTATTAACTTAATTTCACAAATCAAAGCACCTATTTAAAACTAAAGCTCAGATCTGAGGACATGCTTTTTAATATTTCACAAAAATTAAAGGAAATAGAGATGATGACTTACCTCTACCACACTGTGATTCGTTGCAAAGATCTATTGAAATAATAGAACTTCTGAGAGCTGTTTCGATGATGAAAGATGATTGATCTCCTTTTCCTGTACAATCTCTGATCCTTATGTTCCAATCTACAATCTGTTCTTCGTTCTAGATTTGTAGTTTAAGATCTTCAATTTCTCTTTGCCGAATGTTCACCTTTGATTGGAGATTTCAAATCAGATCCGAACCTCCTTCACAACTCTGTTCTTCTTCTTCTATTTGTCTTCCTTTTTTTGAACTCTCTGCTATGAGGAAAAGCTCAGATTCTCTTTTCTTTTATTAGGTCCAAACCCTAACAAATCAACCACCTTCTTTCAAGAACCCTAACTCTTAAAACTTTGCTGATTTTTTGTTGAAATATCTATCAATTGAATTCTAGCAGAGAAATTAAGGCAGATCGCAGAAAAATCAACCTTCAATGTTAAAGAAAATGATCTATGAAATGAATGAAACCGTATCTAAAATTCAAACTGATAATATGATTTGATCTCAGCAAGATCTTCAGAATCAATAGCATTCAAAGCAATTGGAATGAATTTGAGCTCAATCGAAATAGAAGATAGCATTTATGCTTAAAAAAAGTTTATCTAGGGTTTGAATTTAGGGAAAGAGTAGATCTAGGGTTTTAAAAAAAAACTGTCTATGATCTCTTCTTTTTTTAAGTTCAGGTAAGGTAATCATAAGGAAAACAAAGCCATAAGATAAAAATCAGCACTAAATGACCAGAGATCCGCAGGAATTTGGCCGAATCCACCGGAACATGATCGGAAAAGAAAAAATGGAAAAAGTCGATCGGAGCTCCGATCATCTCGCCGAAAGAAAAAGAAATAAAAATGGAAAAAGCTAGAGTTTGGAATTGGGGGAAAATTCTCTCTTTTCCTCTTTTCTCTTCTCAGCTCTATCTCTCTCTCGCTTGTGCTAGGGTTTGTGATTTTGAGGAGAAGAAATAAAAGAGACAGAAACTCACAATAGAAGGAAGAGAGGCCATGGCCGGAGGTTTAACAGGAATCCGGCAAGGACTTACCGGAGAAGAAGAAGTGGGGATGAGAGTTAGGGTTTGAATCTGTGATCTAAGGGATCTGTGATCTGTGATCTGCGATCTGAGGATCAGGTAGGGAAGATGATGGAGGTGTTGATGATGACCGGCCGGAGAAGACAAGCAAAACCCCCAGCCTCTTTCTCTCTTTCTCTCTCTCTCTCTCTCTCTCTCTCTCTCTCTCTCTCTCTCTCTCTCTCTCTCTCTGCAGATCTGATCCTCTCCTCCTCTTTTTCTTTGCAAGATCGATGTAACGATGTAGCCGGAGCCTTGACGGAGTTTCGATCGGAGAAGAAGATGCTTTGATCGGAAAAAAGAAATAGGGCTCCCACCTCCGACATGAGTGATCAAAATCTGGCCGGACAAGACAGATTTGACCGGAGAAATAGCCGGAGAAAAGGAGAAATGAGATTAGGGTTTCGACTCCTCTGCTTCGCTCTCTCTGTGCGATTTGTTTCCTTTTTTTATGAAGTTAAAATCCTATTTATAGGCGAAATGAGAAAATGATAATGGCACAACTATTATTGATTGGCGCGCGGTTGCGCTAAAAGATGATATGCGCACGATGAATTGTGTCCTATTTGGATCAAACTCGACCCTGTTCAGGATAATTCGCCCCCCTTTTCTGCTTACACTGCGCACACTCTCCTAGCTTGTTCGCTAAGCAAACGCGCTCGGATTTCTACAAAATTTAGCAGAGACCTTGGTGGGACCCAAAGCTAGCCTAGGGTGAAGTTTGAGGCCCTAGCTGATTGATTTGGTTGGTTTTTTTGTTCAAACACGGGAGGTTTAGGGTACGGTCAAAAATGGGGTGTCTACAAGCATACATCATTTTCCAATCAATAGGTGAAGACAACCAATTAATTCAACAGATAAACAACCATCTATCATATGATAGAATACCAACCTGAAATCAAATGAATCGTCTGTTTATACCCTCGACATGGGGCAACGAAACGAGATCAAATAATGCATACAATCAAACCCTCGACACGGGGTCTCCTGTGAAATCAAATGGTACTCGTACCCAAGACATGGAGTAGAGTAACCATCTGATTCCCTACATCAAATAAGCATCCATAACTCCACCATCCATTTTCAACAGAATCTTATATTTTCATCTTGCATTCAAAGATCAAATCAGCATCCAAATCATAGTGTAAAAATGGGCCGCATATATGATAAATTCAAATCAAAGAATTTGATTCGGATTCACATCAAAGTGCAAAAAAAAAAAAAAAAACTGCAAAGAAATTAAGATCAAAGATCTGATCTAGATCCAAATCACAAAGCCAAATGGGCTGCAAATATGAGAGATCTGGATCCAGATCACCATGCCAATGGGCTACGGGTGTGAGAGGTCCAAATCAAGATTTTCTCGGCATCCAAATAGGCCTTAATAGTGAATAAAATTCTTTTTTTAAACATGATCTGCAGAGAGGGTGATAAGATTAACTGTTGAAATGGTGACGATCAGAAACAAAAATCAGAATTTGATGGTCGAAAATAGTAGCAGAGAAAATGGATTTGCAGGGGTTAAAGGGAGAAGACGATGGGTTTGGGTAAATGAGAAGAGGGTTTGAAATGATAAAGAGGTGGCTGCTGCGATTAAGAGAGGTGGTCAGATTCCGGCGAGAACCCCCACCGAGGAAGGAGAAGAAGGAGATAGAAGTGGGTTTGAGAGAGTGGCTGCAAATAGGAGAAAATCAAAGTGGGTTTGATGGGATAATTGATGGTGGCTGTGGAGATGGCCGGAATTTGGAGGCAAGGGTGGATGCGGTGGTAGAAGAAGGGTGGCCTGTGGAAAATGGAGGTGATTCAAAGTGGGTTTCCTAGCTGGAAAACAGGGCAAAATAAGAATAAAAATGAGTTTTGTGATGGGAATAAAGGGGGTGGACAGATCTACCGGTGGAGATGTGAAAATGGTGTGGATTTTAAGGTGGGTTTGGACGTGGGTTTTCGAAGTGGGTTTGGGGTGGAATGGGTTAGAGTTAGTGGTGGTGGTGATTGGGTATGGGGTGGCTGTGGTAGTGGTAGTGGTGGAGGGAGATGGCCGGCCAGAGTTGCAGAGGAGACGGGTTAGGATTTAAAGATGAGGTGGTGAGGGTGGAGAAGGTGGAGGGAGAATGTGGGGATGGGGTGGTTGCAGAGGAGATTGAAATGAAAAAAAAATGGAGGTGGGTTTGTAGGGAAAAAATAAATGAAGAGGAAGAAGAAGAAGAAGATGGTGGTGTTGATTGGTAGTGATGGTGGAGGCGATCGGTGATGACCGGCCGGAGAAAAGGACCGGAGATGGTGGTTTCCTCTCTCTCTCTCTCTCTCTGCTCTGTGCTGCCTCCCCTCAAAAATGGGAAAAACCCACCCTTATAAGCCTCGGTTCGATGGGTTTTTGAGGGGAAATAATGTTTCCAAACCCCTCTTAATCCTATGGACAGCCCACTCCAGTGTATTTACCACTACTTTTTTTCCACAGCAAAGGGGTGGCTCGGGTGAGGAAGTAGAAGTGAGATATTTAAACCCCTTTTGTTCAATGGGCAGCCCCCATGGGGTATTTGTCACTACCATTTCCAAAAAAAAAAAACAGAGGTGGTCCCGGGTGATAGCAAGGGGGGAAATATTATGAAAAATATCTCTTTAGAAGATGATGTCAACCCTCCAAATCACCTTTATGGATGAAGGGTTGGGATCGAGGGCTTTTTAAGAAGCTTCCTAAGATGCTCTCCTAACTAATCCTAGGCCTTAACCTCCCTTAAGCTAGATTATGTTCTAAACATTACTTGAAAAGAAAGAAAAGAATCTTTCTTATTTACATAATTGCCCAGCTCCTGGATAATGCACCCCTCAATTATGCTGTACACTAATCTGTGCACCCACATATCCTCCTGGACAGCCCAAAATGACGAATTTGAACTGGTTTTTCAGATTCCAGCACAACCCCTTTTCTGGTTAAATCGCCACTCTTCTGAACTTGCACCACGACACTGTCTTAGCTTGTTTGCTAGGCGAATGCCCATGGATCTTGACGAAATTTTATAGGGACCTTGGTGGGACCCTAAGCTAACCTAGGGCACAATTTGGGACCTTAGAACACTAGTTTATTAGGGTAATTATTTTAAATCAGAACGTAAAAGGGTTCGGTCAAAATGGAGTGTCTACAGATGCCCCTCTTTGTCAGAGTGTGCTTGTCACACGATTGGCAAAGCTGATAAGACAACGCATTTTGGCCGACCTGGGTTTAAAAGATTAAAATTCAGATTTTTGGTTTTGAAAAAGGTTTTTCACAAAAACAAAATGGTGAAACAGCCTTTCATCGGATTCTAACTCTGCAAATATACTTGTGAGATAGTCTCTCACCGACTCTTAACTCGGTGCTTGTATCAAAGATTGAAGATTTTGATTGACAAATTAAACCAAGAATCACTTGACTAATTATCGGGTGCTAAAACGGGTAAAGAGTATTTGAGAAGACTCAAAACCGGATTACGAAATTACCAAGACGGGTAAAGAAGTATTTGAGAAAACTCAAACTTTCAAAACCGGATCACAAAAATACCAAGACGGGTAAAGAATGCTTGAGAAGACTTAAACTGGAATATGAAATTTCCAAAACAGGTAAAGAAGTATTTGAGAAAACTCAAACTTTCAATACCGGACTACAGAAGGGTAGAGAACGTTTGAGGAGCTCAAACTATCAATACCGGAATACAAGACAGGTAGAGAACGTTTGAGGAGACTCAAACTATCAATACCGGAATACAAGACAGGTAGGTAACGTTTGAGGAGACCCAAACTATCAATACCGGAATACAAGATGGGTAGAGAGTGTTTGAAAAGACCCAAACTTTCAATACCGGAATACAAGACGGGCAGAGAATGTTTGAGAAGACCCAAACTATCAATACCGGAATACAAGACGGGTAGAGAAGGTTTGAGAAGACCCAAACTATCAATACCGGAATACAAGACGGGTAGAGAAGGTTTGAGAAGACCCAAACTATCAATACCGGAATACAAGACGAGTAGAGAAGGTTTGAGAAGACCCAAACTATCAATACCGGAATACAAGACGGGTAAAGAATGTTTGAGGAGACCCAAACTATCAATATCGGAATACAAGACGGGTAAAGAACGTTTGAGGAGACTCAAACTATCAATATCGGAATAAGACGGCTAGAGAACGTTTGAGGAGACTCAAACTATCAATACCGGAATACAAGACGGGTAGAGAAGGTTTAAGAAGACCCAAACTATCAATACCGGAATAGGATGATGATACATCGAGTTTTTATCCTGAAATCGAGAGCCAGATCATTCAAAACGAGTAAAGAATATTTGAGAAGACTCAAACTTTCGATACCGGATTACAAAACGGGTAGAGAACGTTTGAGAAGACTCAAACTTTCAATACCGGATAGGATGATGATACATCGAGTTTTTATCCTGGAATCGAGAGCCAGATCATTCAAAACGGGTAAAGAATAATTGAGAAGACTCAAACTTTCGATACCGGATTACAAAATGGGTAGAGAATGTTTGAGAAGACTCAAACTATCAATACCGGATTACAAAATGGGTAGAGAACGTTTGAGAAGACTCAAACTTTCAATACCGGATAGGATGATGATACATCGAGTTTTTATCCTGGAATCGAGAGCCAGATCATTCAAAACGGGTAAAGAATATTTGAGAAGACTCAAACTTTCGATACCAGATTACAAAACGGGTAGAGAATGTTTGAAAAGACTCAAACTATCAATACCGGATTACAAAATGGGTAGAGAATGTTTGAGAAGACTCAAACTTTAAATACCGGATTTAAAAACAAGTAAACCAAAAACTCTGCTAATATTTTGAAGACTGTAAAACTGAATTCCAAATTCCAATGAGGGTTGGATTTTATTTTTTTTATTTTTTATTTTTTTTAAAAGAAACTGGAAATCGAGGGTCCAAAATAATAACCATGGAGAGCCACGCAGGGAATCAAAGGTCCGTGGCATTATGCCACGAAGAGCCAAGAAGACAGACGTTAGAGATATTAAATAACCGCAAGTGCACGGATCGTGTAAATACGGGTCGAATACTAGCTATGATATAATGTTGCCTGGAATGGACTAAGGATTTCCGTGGACTTGACCTCGGAGCCAACACTATATATAAGCGTATATTCTAATCAATCTAAGAAGCAAATTTTATAAAGATCTTTTTGATTTAAAATCCTAATTTAGGCAAAGTGTACCAAGGTTCTAATGATCTCTTTTAACTACTTATCCAATTTAATTAATAACCAAAATTCTAAGGGCCTAAGTTAATTGGAAAATTGCAAAAGTAATTTGAAATAGTGTAAAAACCTTAATTCAATATAAAAGATTACTTAGGGTTAGAATCCACTATGAGTTTGGATAAAATTGATTAATTAAAACAACTCTTGAATTTGGTTGAAAATTCGATTAACTAGTTAATAAGGAATAAGATCAAAGGGATATCATTCCTTATAAGTAATTAATAAAATCCAGTCTCCAATTTATATTCATTATATAGAACTTTATATTTGTTAATCAACAATTATTCATACGAAAGAGGAAAGCCAATGGCATAAATGATTGGGATTTTTCAAACACAAAATTCTACATAATTTTTCAATTGAGTAGATTGATTTAATTATAAATATTTCTCCTTCTCCATGGCTTCAACTAAACCCTAAGTAATTTGGAATTAGTTACTCATGAAAAAGGGAAAAAAAACAAAAAAAAACGAGATAGATGGGAGAAGAATTGCCATATAGAACTTGAAAGAAAATTACACAAAAGCTAATTACTTCTTCACTAACTTGAATTGAAACAACATTACATCAAATTTAAACCTAAAATAAATAACAAAAATTAAATAGAACTTAGTCTTTTTCTCCTCCAACTTTGGCCAAATTCTCCTCTTCAAGCTTTAGTGTCACCTTGGATTGAACTGTAGATGATTGATCCTTGGTTGAGAGTAGAAAAGAAAAACAGCAAGAGAGAACAAGAAAACCTAAGAGAGAAAGAGCTTGAGAGTGGTAGAGAGAAAAGAGAGAATAAGTAAAAAAAATAATAGAGAGAGAGCAAGAGTGTAGAGAGTTGTAGAGAGGAAGCTTGAGAATGTGGGGAGAAGTAGAGAGAGATAAAGAGATACATGAGCATCTTGCCTAAATGATGAGAGTGTTGCTCGGTTCATCCTTTCCTGATAAAGAGGGAGCTGCTTGCCTTTTGTACATCATTTATATGTATAGCTACTATTAATGTGGAAATGGCTTTACTGGCAAATTTCTTTCTTTTCCAGGCTTGGGCAAGAATTTCAAAGGTGAGCCATCAAAAGTCGGTTCTTGATTTTATATGTGTATCTTTCTAAATAGGACAAAAGAAAACAAAGAGTCTCACTCATTGTTGACTAATATGCCAACCAAGTGGGTCCTACCTATGTTGCTGTAGAAAAGAAAGGCAAGCTTCTTCTTCTTTTTTTGTGCATTTATACCGATCCATACAAAACAGTAGTAATCTTGTTTCCATTCATAACAAGTTAACAACACTCAAGATGGCTGCATTTGTTATTGTTAGCAAGTGGATCCCACATATTATATAAACTTAGCAAGATGCCAAAATGGTGGGCTGATTTCAAAGTGTAACATGATGCTTGCTTGAATTACATCATCCTTCTTTCCACAAATGACCGAGTATATGCCCCCTTTTCTTTTCTTTTTTCTTTTTTTGTGAAATCCAACTTGGTAAAGGCAACCCCCCCCCCCCCCCCCACAAGATGATCCAACCGTCTACTAAACTCAAGGTTCAATAAAAAGTAACCGAATCTTATAGCTTTCCAAATCTCAACAAATTTCCCACGTCACAGAATTTAAAAATAAATCCCATGCTTTTTCTTTATTTCATGTATTACCCAGATTAGAAAAGAGAGTATCACAGTTAGCACCTTCCTAATATCCCCAAGTGACTGAACACTCAAACCCATTCCCATGTAATAATCCAAACGGTCCATTTATTGGATTGATCCATACGCGGTCGTCCCTCTCTATCCATGGAATGATCCAAACCGTACATTTTAGTGGCTTTTGGGGTAAATGAGCTACGCTTCTTAAATTATTCCCAAAACTTATCCGAACCGTTCACTTCATTGGGCCACAATGAAAATTAACCTTGACGTCTATACAATTTCCATCCGCTGATCCAATCCGTCCAAATAATGGGTCCACAAAGGTTACATCCCAAAATATTATTTCTATTGGTAGGGCCCACAACTCGGCTTTTATGGGTTGATCTAAACCATCCATTTCAATGGGCCACAATTAAATTAATTGTACTCCTCCATAGGGTAATCCAAACCGTTCAAATGATGGGCTATCTACATAAATGGGTTGCCCTTCTAATTCATCTCCATAACTTGATCCGACCGTCCACTTTATAGCACATCATTTAATTGGTTGCACTCCTAAAATGGTTTTTCAAGGCTTATTCGAACCAACCAATTGATGGGCCACACTAATTAGAGAGAGAATCTGAGTCGTACAAATGATGATCCACAGTTGTTCTCACACTTCAATTTCCCTTTGAAATTTCATCTTTCTAGCTCCATTTTCTATGAAAATCTATAAATAACCCTGAAACACCAAAAATAAGAAAATACCTTAGTAGAACTGCTTTAAAGGACAAAATATGCGTGTTTCCTATCACTACCATTCACACATAAATGTGTTCATCAACAGAAATCGAGGGTCCACGGTAATAAACCATGAAGAGCCTAGCAATAAATCTGAGGTCCATGGTAATCAGCCACAAAGAGCCCAGCTGTAATGGAATCGTGGGTTCACGACAATAAACCGTGAAGAGCCAAGCATTAAATCCGGGGTCTGCAGCAATAAGCGACGAAGAGCCCAAAAGGAACAAAGATAAGTAATGGAAATAAATGGAATGATCATGGATAGTGGGTCCATGATATACAAAAGGATTGGATTCATTTGTCTTTATGTCATTCCACATTTGATAACATGTCCTTCTTGGAAAATGTTGTTTCATTCCAAACTTGATGATACAACTTAACTCAATTTGGATATGATGCCTGTAACATTCCAAATGGAAACATGGAATGGTTCTTTGTAAAAGAAACTGTTTAGGTCTTGTTCTTGATTGAAACTTGACATTGATGCTTATTGATATTGATATTTGTGTTTCAGCCATTATGAAATTGTACTAAGTTCTTCTGGTAGAGCTAGATACTTTTAGTAAAATACACAAATAATTGGATGCATTTTTTAATGAAATTCATATTTTGTAATTTACATGAATTGGAGAAAATGAAGGAGATTGCCTCAATTTGGATCTTGATGAGGATGACTTATTTGATGAGTGAATCCTTATAGAGCAGTGGGAACTATTATTTTCTTTTCAGTTGATTAAATACTTCACCTACATGTCAAACTGCTTATGTTTGAGTTTAGATTATTTCTAAAACTCTTGGTTATTCTTTAAAGTATTTTTGTTTTCAGTTGGATTACAGATCTTTATTGATATGGTGATATGGATGATTCACTAATTTTGTTTGGACATCACATTAACTATCTATTGGATTGTGCTATATGTAGAACATAGGAGGAGATTGTTGGGTATATAATATAACCCTATTATGCTCTAATATAAGCCCAATAAGATAATGGACCGGTGTAGTAGGCCAATTTGGGCTAGAGCCCATTAACCTATTAAAACCCTAATATATCTCTATATATAGGGGCTAGAGGTAACAAACTTGGTATTCGAAATTAGATACCTTGGGTGTAATGCTTCAAGCAACCTCTTGCTTGATCGAATTCCTCTAACATTTACTATACTTAGCCAGAGTGCCATGAGCAAGTTGATAAATTTAGCAAACCATGCTACCGCTCATATGGGACGTTGGCGGAGGCTCAATCACAGTTAGATACATATTTGGAGAGAGCCAAATATCGGAGCAGCGAAAGGTTTGAGGAAGCACAAAGGGTATAGGAGATGCCAAATGAAAAGGGCAGAGGCGGTGCCACAGGCGGTGACATCGATGTTACCATGGGTTTCCCTCTTTGTTGTTGGTTCCATTATATTGCTTTTAAAATATGCTTCTTAAGTTTTTTTGAGTATTTATTTGTGTCAGTAGACTATTTGGTAGGGCTTAGGGGGGTAACTTGCTTTATATGTGGTAAAGAACATATTCTGTGTCGTTTCTTTGCTGTTTCCTGGCAACTAAATGCACATTCCTACTGTTTCTTTACTGTTTCTTTTTCGTTTCCTTACAACTGAATGCACACTCATACTGCTTTCTTAGCAGTTTCTTTTCCTTTCCATTTTCTTCTGCCACGTCATTTCCTTTTTCTTTTCGTTTCCTGCGCGCAACTGAACAGACCCTTTGGGAATTTAGGACCAATGGGGGCTCTCTTTCATCCCCCCCCCCTTTGCAATAGCGTCCTTCATTTTAGAACTCCTTTGAAAAATATCTTCTGAGAATGTACACTTTTATTTCTTATATCACTAGATTTTTCTTTTTTCTTCTTTACTAAGTATTAGAAATAAGAGATTAAAAATTACCATGGTAGGAACAATGTCAGTAAGAGCCCCAACACCATATCATTTCTCCTCTATATAAAGGGAAGTGAGAGCCCCAACTGTATAAGGGAAGTGATATATCCACCCTTTTCTTTTACTTAGGGCAACATGTATCTATTACCTGGAGGGGTTGATGTACTTGCCCTTTTTTTTACCGAGAAAAGTACGGAATGCGGATAATGATTGCAACATAATACGAATCGCGGATACCTTTCATCTTATCTACAAAACACGCACGATTCTTCAAAAAGTGTCCACAAAAGACCCTAATGCCCTTCCTAACATAATCGGTACTTGTCATGATTATCTTTGTAGCCACATTTTTTCTATTTTAGTATTGTCTTCGAGAGAAACTAGGGTTGCATTTAATGCATTTCACGTCCCCCATTAATGCAGGGGATGCTGGCGTGTTGTACAAGGCCACCTTAGTTGTCATCCTTTGAATCATTTGAACATGTTTGAAACCAAAAAACCTTGGGTTCGTTTTAATCTTGGCCGTCAGCAATAAGCAGAGACGGGTGGATCTTTGACACATGGACATATTTTGATGGAACAGTGGCATCTTTCTTTACTGTTAGCTTTGGTTTGGTTTGAACATGTGTTTGAACCCAGAAAACATCCGGTTCATTTAAATCTTGGTTGTCACCCATAAGCAGAGACTATTGGATCCTTGACAAGTGGACATATTTTGATATACTTGAGATTCCGGCGGCGTACTCTATATTCTGCTGGCATACTCAAGATTCCGACGGCGTACTCGAGATTTCGACGGCGTACTTGATATGTTTGAACATGTGTTTGAACCCAGAAATTCTGGCGGTGTACTCGAGATTCCAGTGGCGTACCCGATGGCTTGACTTGAAGGAGTTAATACACAAACTGAATACCGGCAATGTTTCAGACAATCTTTAAAATTCGTGCGCGCTTTACATAAGGGAAACAACATTTATACGTGATAACGACATCATCTATTTGAAAACGCCAGCGCTATCTTCTCTATTTAATGTGTATAGAGATAAGCGTGGAGAAGAAGCAAGGATTACTTGTGCAATTCCGTCAGCGTCCCTTGCATTAACAGGGAACAAGAAATGCATTAAATGCAGCCCCATTTTCTCATTGAGAAATACTAAAATAATGAAAAGGAGGCTGTAAATAGAATGATTGAGGTGTACCGCCTTACACCAAATACGAGGAGGCTACTTGGGCTCTGATTATGTCAAGAAGGGAATTGGGGTCTTTTTCCCACTCATTTTTGAAGAATCGTGCGTGTTTTGTCTATTAGTACTTTTCTATGAAACAGGAAATGATAAATGCACCCCTTTTCATCACTTGGGACACCCAGCTGCATTGTACGTGGCAATCATGTCACTTCATTCTTTCAAATGTGAAGTACATTAGCCCGTTTCAGTCACAGATACATTGTAGCTTGGTGTCCGAAGTAATGAAAAAAGGGTGCATTTATCATTTCCCAATAAAATGGGGCAGTGATAAATCGACTCCCAAATATCTTAAATCGACCCCCCATGTGTCTTTCTCTCTCCTCTTTCTCTCTCTAACCCAAAGGAGAGAGAAAGACACATGTG
Organism: Tasmannia lanceolata; assembly: GCF_043159265.1. Taxonomy (NCBI): domain Eukaryota; kingdom Viridiplantae; phylum Streptophyta; class Magnoliopsida; order Canellales; family Winteraceae; genus Tasmannia; species Tasmannia lanceolata. The sequence goes on along the minus strand of NW_027518684.1, from coordinate 23,731,693 downwards.
CTACGTTTGGTTGCTTGGAGTGGCTCGGTGGGTAGTGGAATAGGAAGTCAAAGGGAGGAGACAAGCATTTTGATTTGCCTAGAATTACCTCGGAAAATTGAGAAGTAGAGTTTGGTTGTGCGGCAAATACTCGGAGAGTAGGATAAAAAGTAGGGGGTGTCATTACCAATATAGGAAGAGAGAGGAGAGAGATAGAGAGAGAGCATCATTCCCTAGAAAATTCAACAATAATTCTTTGCTTTTGGAAGAAGGGGATAAGAAAGAGATAAGCAATTATTACATGAGAGAAATCCAAGCGAATCAATGGGAGTCCAATGCATTTTGGCAACCAAACATGGAATGGCATGCCAAATCCAAACCAAATTCTTACGGCTGCCGAGCTTTTGTGCAACCAAACGAAGCGGGAGTCAATTTAAGATATATGGGGGTCGATTTATCGGTCCCCTAAAATGGTTTGGTAAATAAAATCCTCTTTTTTTTTTGCATGACATATAGAAACTCTGAGACATAGGCGTCTCCTCTTAGTAATATTTTATAAGGTAGACTGAATTCTAGTAATATTTTAACGCTACGATCTGACAGTGCATAGTTACATTTTTCAAAACGAACTAGGTAGCTTGCAACTAGGGGTGTAAACGAGCCGAGCCGAGTTGAGCTTGGCCCAGCTCGGCTTGGCTCGTTAAGCTCAACACCTGAGCTTGGGCTCGGCTCGGTCAGGCTCGCGAGCGGCTCACGAGCCTTACCGAGTTCATTAATTGGCCAATTGGGCCCTGAACTCCTACATATTTTGGGCTTTTTGGACCTGTCTTGTAGAATCAAATGATTCAAAATAAATAATTACATAACCTGTAAGGGATTTAGCGTTATAACTTATAAAATTATATATAATATATATGGGGAAATGTTTTTTGCACGATACCTCAAATAAGTTATTTGAGCAAGAGCTCAAAAAAACATATGGGCCCACATTGTTTGGATGATCCAAAGCATTCATTTGTATAGTCCAAAGATAGATAGAGTGTGCACAAAAAATCTGGTCCACAGGATTATCCTAACCCTTCGATTTATAGAGGTTAAAGTGGATTGGTATAAACCTTCACAAATCTGTCTATTTTTAACCTAAAAAATCGAAGGGTTAGGATGATCCTATGGAGCTGATTTTTTGGGCACACCCTATCTATGTAAGGGCCTATCAAATGAATGCTTTGGATCATCCAAACAATGTGGGCCCACGTGATTTTTTGAGCTCTTGCTCAGATAACTTATCTGAAGTATCGCTTAGAAAACGTTTTCCCAATATATATATATATATATATATATATATATATATATATATATATATATATATATGAGAAAACATTTCCTACGCACTTGTGTAGGTAAGTTACCTACACACTAGCTTAAAATACAGTGGGGCCCCACATTGTTTGGGTGATCCAAACCATTCATTTGAATGGTCCTCACATAGATAGGGTGTCCACAAAAAATCAGATCCATAGGATCATCCCAACCATTCAAACTATGGAGGCAAAAAATGGACTAATTTGTGAAGGTTTATACACGTCCATTTTACCTCCACAAATTGTAGGGTTGGGATGATCCTATGGATCTGATTTTTTGTGGACACCCTATCTCTGTGAGGACCATTCAAATGAATGGTTTGGATCACCCAAACAATGTGGGCCCCCACTGTATTTTAAGCTAGTGTGTAGGTAACTTATCTACACAAGTGTGTAGGAAATGTTTTCTCATATATATATATATATATATATATATATATATATATATAGAATAAGGATTGTACGCTCGAGTGCCCAATCACATGTGGGCCCACAATTTTAGGATGATCCAAAGTATTCATTTGAAAGGCCCTTATATAGATGGGGTGTGTACAAAAAATCAGCTACATAGGATCATCCTAACCCATCCATCTGGGGAGGTCAAAATGGACAGACACTGTTTGTCCATAAATCTGCCCATTTTTTCCCTCCACTTTGGAGGGGTTAGGATGATTCAATTGAGCTGATTTTTTGTACACACCCTATCTATGATAAGGCCTTGCAAATGAATGCTTTGGATCACCACAAAAAAATGTGGGACCCATGTGATTGGGCACTCGAGCGTACCATAAGGATGGTACGCTCGAGCTTACAATCATTTTCCTTATATATATATATATATGAGAGAACATTTCCTACACAAGTGTGTAGGTAAGTTACCTACACACTAGCTTAAAATACAGTGGGGGCCCATATTGTTTGGGTGATCCAAACAATTCATTTGAATGGTCCTCACATAGATAGGGTGTCCACAAAAAATCAGATCCATAGGATCATACCAACCCTACAATTTGTGGAGGTAAAATAAACGTGTATAAACCTTCACAAATTAGTCCATTTTTTGCCTCCATAGTTTGAATGGTTAGGATGATCCTATGGATCTGATTTTTTGTGGACACCCTATCTATGTGAGGATCATTCAAATGAATTGTTTGGATCACCCAAACAATGTGGGCCACCACTGTATTTTAAGCTAGTGTGTAGGTAACTTACCTACACAAGTGTGTAGGAAATGTTCTCTCATTAAATATATTAAATTCTTAACGAGCCAAGCCGAGCCTGGCCTAGCTCGGGCTCGGCTCATTAAGGATTCGAGCGGAGCCCTTACTGCGCCGAGCTCGAGCCCAAACTGACACCCCTACTTGCAGCCACCACGGGCCCTTCCTGCACAAAGTTCTCACTCTCTGCGAAAACTTTATATATAACCAAGAACAAAGGCTTGACCATATTCAGTGGCTAGTGGCTCAATCCCTATCGACAATCTCACATGAGAGAGAGAGAGAGAGTTGACCATTGAGCTAGAGGCTCAATCCCTATATAAGATCTTAAATAAGTGTGTGTGAGAGAGAGAGAGGGGAGAGGCGCATGTAGGGCTAACTTGCGCAGGTGGTGGCTAACATGGAGGCGGCGCTGCTGATGGACAGTGGTGGCATGGTGGAGGCGTCCGGAGATTACCGGGCGGTGACAGGATATTGGGAGGCGATGGGAGTGTTCAGGAAGGAATCTCGGAAGCTGTGGGATATAGCCACTCCCATCATGTTCAACATGCTCTGCGTCTACGGCATTAATTCCACGACTCAAATCTTCGTTGGCCATATCGGAAATCTCGACCTCTCTGCGGTCGCCATCGCCCTCTCCGTTATCAGCCTCTTCTCCTTCGGATTCCTGGTCAGACTCCTTTCCTCCTCTTTTTTTATTTTTTATTTTTAAAAGACTGTTTTTTATGTTTTTCTAACTTTGTTCATCGTGAAATCTCTCTCTCTCTCTCTCTCGCTCTGATGCATTCAATGTCAATTTTTTGTAAATCAACTATTTTCCCCTGTTGTTTGTTTGTAGCAATGATCTTTTAGATCTCTCTTATTTCCCCTAAATCTCATCCCCTCTTTGATTCGTACTTTTCGATCAGTGTGAAGTTCTCCGTCAGTACTTTTTCTCCATTTCGCTTTTTTGCTGGATTTCTTTTCTCTGTTTGTGTGAATCCTTCAGAACCTGGTTCCTTTCCAATCGCAACCTTTTCGACTGGATTTTTCTCTCTCCTCTTTCTCATGGCCGTACTCTGGTAAAGTTTTCGACTCAATGAACGGTACGGCTCACACCATAGGATAATCCAAACCGTCCTTTTGATAGGCCACAACATAAATAGGTTGCGCCTCAAAATATCATTTCCTTGGTTGATCATAGCCCTCCTATCTAAAGAGCAACTTCATATTATTTAAACCTCTATATATCGGAGGGTTGCAATCATCTTATAGAAATGATTATGGGGCACAACTTATTTACGATGTGGCCCATAAAATGGACGGGTTGGATCATCCTAAAGTATGAGTCGTACAGTAATATTAAGGCCCAATTGTAGGCCCGCCCATAAAATGGTGTAACAAGTTACTTATTGAGAAAAAGGAGGGAAATCACTTTGATCTCTTGTCTTGGAGAAGTAAGTGCCTCACGATTGTCCTTTCTAACGAATATTTTGTCTTACACCCAAACACTCGCAAAGTCCTATAGTACTGCCCACCAGTAAGAAGTTTGTGAGGTAGAGGCCTATGATCATCCTGTGGAAATGATTTTTTTAGGAAGCAAACTATTTACGATGTGACCCATTAAATGGACAGTTTGGATCAACTGGGCCTAAAGGTTAATATCTCCTTGAAAGAATGGGTGGGGCCTACCATGCTCAAACATTTAAACAAATTAATTGACCCCAACAACTATTATTGTTGCGGAGAGAGAGAGAGAGAGAGAGAGAGTGAGGCCGGTAAGGGGGATTTTATGCGGGGAAAAATATCACTGACCTTGTTTTTGTTTTATCTGAATTTGTCTTTTTGACTTCTATATCTACCTGCCTCATTTATTTTGTTCAGATACCTAGGAAATGACATGCCCACTTGTTCTGATAATAAGACTTTCAAACTTTACCAATCACCCATTTAGTGGATCTTAGCAATAGGGCTGCAACTCGGGTCGGGCGGGTCGGGTTTTGGAGAACCCAACCCTACCCGAGAAATATCTCGAGTCGGGTCGGGTTTTTTTTTTGGAAAACCCATGATTCCCAAACCCGGCGCTACCTATGATAAATCTCGGGTCGGATCGGATTTTTTCACGTTGTCGCAATTTTTTAAGGAAAATTCTTGTTTGGCAAGGCAACTCAACTCATAGAAGTAGAAATTACACTCACAGTGTACTTGAATCAAACAATGATGTAATTACACTCACATTACACTTGAATCAAACAATGCTGTAATCAAACAATGTTGTAATTACAATCAAACAATGCTAAATCAAACACTTGAATCAACTCAACTCATAGAAGTAGAAATTACACTCACATACAATAACAGTGGGTGCGTGGGTTTTCACTTTTAACTTTTAACTAACAATAGAAAAAAATGTACATACTATAACTTATGTAACTTGGGTCGGGTCGGGTCGGGCCCCTTCAAACCCGGCTCGACCCGAGATTCATGCGGGCTTTTGAATGCTCAACCCTGCTCGACCCGAAACCCATGAAACCTGAACCCAACCCAGGCTATTTCCGGGTCGGGTCGATGCGGGTCGGGTAAAACCCGGCTCGAGTTGCAGCACTACTTAGGAACTAGTTAGGAATATAAAGTTTGAAATAACTTTTAATATCCAGTTCATTATTGTAAAACTAGTCGGTCAATGACACTGTTACAAGATTCACTGAATGGTTTTCAATTCCCATTTATTCTTGGTTCTTTATTTTGCCTTCTTTGATACCCACTTGGATATTGATATCCGCACTCCCTTGTTTCGTTAGCCATCGTTTGAACTTTCAACAAGGGTTGTGCTGATACCATTTCCTTATGTAATGGGAAACTTTTGCAACAGTGATTGTTCAAAGTAATTTCGACGTGAAGATCCATTGTCACGTGTACGGTTGTAGGAAGCAATTGTGTCCGTTGATCTCGTGAGGTACCATGAGTCTAGTCCATTGAAGCTGGTCACGCCATGATTAGATGATCTAGCCCTTCGTCCAAAGGCATCCTTAGATCTAACGGAGGGGACTATATATCCCTAGTGTTGTTCCACATTTACGATGAAGCGGTGCTCAAATGAATTTCGATGGTGCTTGTCCAGGTAGTCATATTTTGGCCCTAGCATTGGGAATACCTTGATCAGATGATCCTAGCCCGTTATCCCTAACCGTCCATCGATCTTTGTAGTCTTTTATCTCAAGACAACCCATGATGCCACATGGTGCTCTACGAGATCAGTGGTCTTAGATTGACATGATTGCATGCCCGATCACCTAAGTTATGAATTCTGTTTCGTTCGGCATTTAATTTTGGTCACTGGAACGGAATGCCTCGGTGTTTCTGGTCGTTTCATTTCGGTGCACTACGGCGGCCAAAATTTTTTAATAGTTCAAAATTTTAAAAATTAGCACTACAGCGGCCACAAAATTTTAATAGTTTAAAATATTAAAAAATTAAAAAAAATCAGAAATTTTTAAAAAGTGGAACAACAAGGTCATCCTTTGCAATCCAATCCATCATAACATCAAGGTTGTAAAGATCTAACTTTTACTTAAAGGAAAATCACTATAAATGAAAAAAATTTAGAGACTAAATTATGAGATTTTTTACTGGAGTTTTAGGATTTAATAATGTTTGGACATGATAGAATTTGTGAATTTTTAAAATTGGAAGAATACCACATCTTTTAGAAGTTAAGCTTTTGACCTGCTCGATATTTTTGAATTTTGTACCAGAACTGGAAAATTTACCTTTTATCCTTATAGAATTGGGTCTTGAAACGACGGTTTTAAATTTCAGTCGAAATTTTGGATTTTGGTTGAAACTGAAACCGAAATTTCACAAAATCCGAAATTTCGGGTGAAAATTTCAGTCTAAATTCCGGATTTAGCAAATTTTGACTGAAATTTATGATAGAATAAAATATTACTTTTTTCTTTTTTTGGGTTTCAACTAAAATTTCAAGATATCAGTCGAAATTTCGATCCCGCCCAAGGCTGAACGAAACCGAAATTTAAAACCATGCTTGAAACTATTTTTAATAAATCAAAATGGAGAAGTATTCCCTTATTTATATGAAAATCTTAAGCAAATGGACATTTACTTAAATGACTTTACATGTAAATATTGAGAAGAGGAAAGAAGAAGAGAAAAGAACTATGAAGAGGCAAGAAGAAGAGAAGAAAAAAAGCCTAAAATGGGGTGTTTAGTACGAAATAGGGTATTTCTCCCGGTTTCGGTTGAAACACCATGTTTTGTGCGGATTTCGTATGAAACGGACGAAACGGGACGAAATCCGGAACGAAACGGTAAATATACCGATTATGTTTCGGCTTTCGATCCAGAACGAATTGCTCCGTCCATTTCAGACCCATACCGAGCGTGACTTGGCCTACCCTCCAACGGTAAATCTATCTATAGAGTGTCACTAGCTAAGCTATGACTTCCTAATTTATCTATAGATGTCATTTCTTTTACGGCAAAATGAAACGGAATTCATACCTTAGCTAGTGACACTCTATAGATTATAAATTTTTGGATAGTTTTCCATTCTTCTTTAAGTGAATCCTTCAGGAGCATTGGATCCCATTCTCCCTCGGAGTATAGTTCATCAAGTGATTGTCCAGACGTTACTCTTTTTATGAATTTTTCTTTCATCCAATCTGTCCAGAGGGTTCTTCAATTGCTGATAATTTGACAGAATTGCTTTAATTGGCAGTTTTATTTATATCTTCTTGCTCTTGATGCCCATGCCCAGTCCTCCCTCTGATCTTGGTTTGCATGTCTTTTGTTGGGAAAGTTGCCTTATTTCCCAAGACATGTGGGAAGGCAAGTTAGCAAAAAAGAAACTTGGGTTTTAGGAAAACAACTTAGGTTTCTTATGTGGGCAGCGAGAGGCTTGGGGTGTGTTTGGTTACCTCAAGGGGAGAAGGGAGAGAAAAAAGAGAGGAGGAGAGAGAAAGAGAGAGGAGAAAGTGGGTTTCTTCATTGGTTCTTCTTGGGTTTTCTCTTGGGGTTGTTCTCTTGGGTTTTCTCTCGGGTTATCTCTCGTACGGTCTTGGGTTTGAGAAGCAAGGATAGGGTTGCGGGTTTGTGGGTTTGGGTTAAATCCATTGTAATCCTTGTATATTGTTTTTCTCATAGTGGAACATCGTGTTTGTTGCCCTTGGATGTAGGCTTGGCCGAATGATGCGGGGGCCGGATAACGGATTGACGCTCTGATACCAAATGACACGGGCGGATTGCGGAAGCAAAACTCTGATGAGGAATGCATAGCGATGCAGAAGATGGTTCTAAAGGAAAGCCTAAAGGTACTCTAATGTATGTGGGTTCAAGGCGATAGGTCTATTCAAGAATAAAATTAGTACTTTGGGGTTCAAAGATTGGAAAAAGGATGGCAATCTATTAATGAAAGGGTGGTTGGGTAGTTGGTTCAAGATGTTGTAGATTTAGGGAATAATACGGCATACCAGATTTCTGTTGAGAAATAGAAACAACAAACAAACAGTGTTAGTAAAACCTTTTCCTATGTGGCGAGATGAGGCACGGACTATGTTGCTCTCTTTAAGGTGAATTTGCGCCTCTGCAGAAACTAATTCCGATGCAGCAGATTACTGGCCGCAATCACCCCCAGGATACAACAGCTCGACACACCGTCGATCTCCGAGAACTGCACGATCAAGGAGATTCGAACCACCCAAACACTCCAATAGCCCAACAAAATACGAAAAATAAAAGAAGGAAGAAATCTCTGTTTACAGAAGACAGTAAAAGCTAGAAGAAAACAGTAGCTTTTTTCGTTCTGTTGTTGTGTATCAAAACCACAGAGAACATCCTCTTTTATAAACCAAAACATGTCCGTTCAACACACCCTTTAATGGAGTAAAGACGCCCTTTAAGAAAAGAGCCGTTCAAAAGACATTACAGGTGCCAAAGGTCGCATCCCAACAGTCACAACGTTCAAGAACGCCGGCGTTATTCAGATACACCCCCGTTATTAAGGTACGCCGGCTTACTCAAGAACTGCGCTGTTATTTACCCAGTTAATGACGTTCCAGTAAGCCGGCTTACTCAGGTACGCCTGCTTACCTGATCAATAACGCTTAGACAGACAAAAACAAAAATTAAACTGTAGGGGAAGGAAAACACCTTGACTCACACACGCGGCCGGGCAGCGCGCGTGTGGTATAGCCAAAAGCCCACCATGTCCATTTGGTGGTTCATGCGCAAAGGCCCCCTTTCTCCTCTTCTCATTCACAAAGCTAAGGAAGTGAAAAGCTATATAACCACATGAAGCTTTTCTTCACTTTCCAATACGGGACTATTCGCTTTAGTGAAGGAAGTGAGCAAACTCATTTTACAAACCAAAGTGGCTTCTTTTTGTAAACAAAAGAACTTTATAAAATACCAACAAGGGCTATTTTGTATTAAAATACCAACAATCCCCTACTTGTTTTAATAGAAAACATTTTAAAACAAAATATAACTTGTATTGGGCAACCGGCGAAGCAACACGCATAATAAAGGTGACTATGCCTTGAACCTTTACTTAGTGTAAGTGTATTCCAACTGCCAGGAGTTGAAGTGACTATGTCTTGAACTACAATCCTTGGGGGCTAGAAAGAAATACACCACACGTATAAAGCTAAAGTGTTCTATTGGTTCTTCCAAGCTTGCACATTATGGCCCTGTGCACATCCTAGTGTCCATGCAAGCAGAAGAGAATTAAGCCCACATTCTCTTTGGAAGCGGCCCACTTCCTAGCAAACACTTAGGTGAGTCTATCAAGGATGCTCCTGTAGCCTAGACATCCCACTTATATGAGTTATAGATCTCATTAAGAGTAAAATACTCAACCTCACAAAGCTTCAGGATATCATGCTGGGTTACACATAGGGATGGACTTCGAGATAAACTCATATTTAGCATGATCGTGGCATCATCCACCAATTACACTATGAGTCGTTTTTCCCATTGAAAATTTGGTTCTTGGGATCTCCAGTCCCTAGATTGGGTATCCATCATAGGTAATTACTCATTAATGGGCTTAAGTCCCATCCCCCCTCGATGTAATGCAGATTTTCTCCCTTGATAAGGCCTTAGTTAAGGGATCTGCTAAGTTATCACCTGATCTCACAAAATCAACGTTGACTGCGCCATTGGATATCAACTCTCTCACAGTATTGTGCTTTCTTCGGGTCTGTCGCGACTTTCCATTATAGTACTTGTTCTGTACTCTTCCAATTACTGTCATGCTGTCACAATGAATCAAAACTGCAGACACAGGTCTATACCACACAAGTATGTCAGATAAAAAATTATTTAACCAAGTAGCTCTTCACAAGCAGAGGTTAGTGCAATTAGTTCTGATTCCATAGTAGATTGAGCAATTATAGTTTGTTTCTTAGATCTCCAAGAGACAACACCACCACCAATAGTAAATACATAACCTATGGTAGCTTTGGAATCTTCTGACAAAGTATTCCAATCCGCATCGCTGAATCCTTCCAAGACAGCAGGAAATCTCTGAAAATGAATCCCATTAGTAATAGTACGTTTAAGATATCTCATGACACGTGATATAGCATTCCAATGTTCTATACTAGGACAACTAGTATATCTACATAGCAAACCAACATCATATGCAATATCAGGTTTAGTGCAATCTGTAGCATATCTTAAACTACCAATGATACTAGCATACTCTTTTTGATTCACACTGTCACCATCATTAGAATACAATCTAATACTTGGATCAAAAGGAGTACAAACAGGTTTACAATCAAAATACTTATACTTTTTAAGTATTTTCTCAATATAATTGGATTGACCAAGTGAAATACCATTTCCAGATCTAGTTATTTTGATGCCCAAAATTACATTTGCTTCATCAAGATCTTTCATATCAAAGTTTTGTATAAGCAAGCTTTTGGTCTTATTAACTACTTCTAAGTTAGAACAATAAATCGAAAGATCATTAACATACAAGAAAATGATAATACAACATGAATCAAAATACTTATAGTAAATGCATTTATCACTTTCATTTATCTTAAACCCATTTGATATAATAACATTATCAAATTTCTCATGCCATTGTTTAGGTGCTTGTTTAAGACCATAAAGCGATCTCAACAATTTACACACTTTATTTTCTTGACCAAAGGTAACAAAACCATCAGGTTGATCCATATATATCTCCTCTTCTAAACTACCATTCAGAAATGCAGTCTTTACAACCATTTGATGGATAACAAGGTTATAGATGGCTGCCACTGCAATTAAGACTCTGATAGATGTGATTCTAGTAACTGGAGAGTAAGTGTCAAAGAAATCTATGTTCTCTTTCTGTTTAAAGCCTTTGGCCACAAGCTTTGCTTTAAACTTATCTATGGTTCCATCTGGTTTTAGTTTTCTTCTAAGAACCCATTTACAACCAATAGTTTTACATCCTGGAGGCAAATCTACCAATTTCCAAGTTTAGTTAGACATCAAAGATTCCATCTCATCATTGATGGCTTCTCTCTAAAAATCAGCATCCGAAGAGGATAAAGCTTCCTCTAAGGAAGATGGATCTCCCTCTAAGGTAAAGGCATAGAAGTCAGGGCCAAAATCGTTGGCTATTCTAGCCCTCTTACTTCGTCTTGATTCAATTTCAGTTTCAGTGTGTTCATCTAAGCCATGTTTAGTACCCCCACTATTTACAATAGTTCTGGTACCTCCACTCTGTCCTCAAAAAATTCAGCATCTACTGATTCAACAATTACAATATTTTTGAGGTCAAGAAACCTATATGTTTTACTTTTTAAAGAGTAACCTATAAAAACACATTCTATGGCTCTACTTCTTAGTTTTGGTCTTTTAAGATCAGGAAGTCTCACATAGGCTAAACAGCCCCATACTCTAAAGTAAATTACTTTAGGTTTCCTATTTTTCCATAACTCAAGTGGTGACACTTTCGTTTTATTGTTTGGGATTCTATAAAAAACATAGTTTGAAGTTAGAATTGCTTCACCCCATAAGTTAATAGGAGCACCTGAACTTAGGAGCAAAGCATTTGTAAGTTCAACTAATGTTCTATTCTTCCTTTCTGCAACCCCACTTGACGCAGGGGAGTAAGGAGCAGTGGTTTCATGTATTATCCCTAGAGATTTCACAAAATCAGTAAACTCTAGTGATTCATACTCACCACCTCTATCACTTCTAAGTCTCTTGATTTTCATGTGAAACCGGTTTTTAACTTCTAACAAATATTCTTTAAACATTTTTAAGGCTTCACTCTTTTGTCTTATCAAATAAATGATTGAATATTTAGAAAAATCATCTATCAAAGTTATGAAGTATCTTTTACCACTACGGGTTAGGATACTATCTAACTCACAGATGTCAGTATGGACTAATTCTATTAACTCTGAATTCCTTTTAATACTTTTGAAAGGTTTTCTAGCTATTTTTGCCATACTACATGTTTCACACTTTGAAAATCTTCTAAATTCATTTTTAGGATTAAACCAAGTATACTCATACCATGCACATACTTTTTATTTATGTGACATAATCTAGCATGCGAAGAGTTCACACAATCAAGCATATAAGCAGAAGAAGAAATTTCATTCATTTCAATATTGGGTTTAAACATCCCATCACAAGCATATCCTTTCCCAACAAAGGATCCATGTTTAGTTACAATGTCCTGATCAGATTCATTGGTTTGTTTAAATCCAGCCTTATTTAACAAAAAATCAGAAACTAAGTTCTTCCTCATTTCAGGAGTGTGAAGAACATCCTTCGCAGCACTTTCTGCCCATAAGTGAATCGGAGTTCAACATCCCCAGTTCCGAGTACCTTAGTGGTATGAGAATCTCCCAACAACACCTTCTTATCACTTTCAACAGGTACGTAAGTCTTGAACCAACTTCTGTCATAACACACATGACGAGAAGCCCCTGTGTCAACCCACCACCCATCAGATCCGCCAACGGCATTTACCTCAGTGATCATAGCCACAAGTGGCTCTTCAGTCACATTGGCCTGAGGGACTTGTGTACCTTTCTTTTGCCAACACATTCGGGAAATATGCCCTTTCAACCCACAGTTGTAGCAAACAACCTTAGAATAATCACTATTCTTTTTGGGGTTCTGGTTCTGACTTTTATTGGTACCTTGGTTTTGGTTTTGTTTTCTCTTCATCGACTTCTTCTTAAGCTTCAGATTCACTTGCGGTTTTTGGCTTCGGCTTTGGAAAACAGAAATAGCGTTTACATTACTAACATTTTCCTCTTTCTTATCCTGGTTACAATTCTCTTCTTCAATCCGAAGACGGACAAGAAGACTTTCCATTGAAAGTTCTTTAGATTTATGTAAAAGAGAGTTTCTAAAATCTTTCCACGAAGGAGGCAACTTGTCAATCACAGCAGCCACTTGAATTGTTCACTTATAATCATTCCTTCTGCAAGAATGTCATGGACCAATTTCTTTAGTTCATGGGTCTGTGATATAACAGTCCTCTCATCAACCATGTAAAATCTAAAGTATATGCTAACATCATACTTCTTTGAACCCGCTTCTTCCATATCATACTTTTTCTGTAATGCTTCCCAAAGTGACTTAGAATCTTGAGAGTCACTATAGAAATCATACAGTTTATCGGAAAGGCTATTCAAAATAAAATTTTGACACAAGAAATCAGATTCTTTCCACTATTTTTTCAATACAGAACAAGTCGGTTCAAGTTCTGATCTCCATGTCTTTGCTTCAGTTAATACATGGGCTACCTTTTTCGTGGACAGATAAAAGAACATCTTCTTCTTCCATCTCTTAAAGTTTGCCCCGTTAAAACGAAAAGGTTTATTCGGATTGGAGGAATCCAATAAAACTTCATCGTGTGATGCCATATTATAAAGAGACAATCAAATTCACCTTAAAATTGTTGTGGATTTAGGGAATAATACGGCTTACCAGATTTCTGTTGAGGAACAGAAACAACAAACAAACAGCGTTAGTAAAACCTTTTTCGATGCGGCGAGATGAGGCACGGACTATGTCGCTCTCTTTAAGGTGAATTTGTGCCTCTGCGGAAACTAATTCCGATGCAGCAGATTACTAGCCGCAATCACCTCCAGGATACAACAGCCCGACGCACCGTCAATCTCCGAGAACTGCACGATCAAGGAGATTCGAACCACCTAAACACTCCAGTAGCCTAACAAAATACGTCAAATAAAAGAAGGAAGAAATCTCTGTTTACAGAAGACAGTAAAAACTAGAAGAAAACAGTAGTTTTTTTCGTTCTGTTGTTGTGTATCAAAACCACAGAGAACATCCTCTTTTATAAACCAAAACATGTCCGTTCAATACACCATTTAATGGAGTAAAGATGCTCTTTAAGAAAAGAGCCGTTCAAAAGACGTTACAGATGCCAAAGGTCGCATCCCAATAGTCACAACGTTCAGGAACGCCGGCGCTATTCATGTACGCCAGCGTTATTAAGATACGCCGGGTTACTCAAGAACTGCCCTGTTATTTACCCAGTTAATAACGTTCCAATAAGCCGGCTTACCTGATCAATAACGCCGAAGGTAAAGAGAAGTTAAACGGACAGAGAGTCGGGCCGGGCTAGGGGTGTAAATGGATATTCGGAAATTCGATTACCGTCCGCATCCGAATCCGTTTAAAGCGAATATTATCCGAATCCGTTTCAAGCGGATATTATCCGAATCCGTTTATGAGATATCCGGCTCTTAGCGGATGCGAATCTGGTAAATGGTATATCCGATCCGTTTAACATCCGAATCCGAGAAGTAAATCCTTTTTATTTATTATTAATAATATCATTAATATTTATTTTTAGTAATGACACACTATCTTTTGTTTCTATAAGAAAAGTGAATATTCTTTTTAGGAAAAATAAAATAAAAACAAAAATAGCCCAAGCCCATTCCATCATATACAAAAAAAAAAAGAAAAACCCAAAGACCACTACCAACACTATCATCCATCCCCATCCCCTCCCTCTCTCTCTCTCTCTCTCTCTCTCTCTCTCTGCCTTTGTTTTAAAAGGAAGAAGAGGATCTCATATATTTTAGGGTTTGAGAGTTAATTTTGTGAAGAGAATGTAGAGGTCTAGTTTTAGGGTTTGGAAAATTCATTCGAGTAAGTAGGAGAAAAAAGATAAAGTGCTGCAATAAAATGTTCGAATTTATCGGATAAACGGATACGGATAATATCCGAATTCGAACAATATCCGACGGATACGAATTCGGTAATAGATATTAAATATCCGTCGAATCCGAATCCGAATCCGAATTCGGATAGTGTATACTGTAATCGAATTCGGATATAGCCATATCCGCTCCGAATTCGATCCATTTAGGCGGCGCGTGTGTGGTATAGCCAAAAGCCCACCGGGTCCATTTGGTGGTTCATGCGCAAAGGCCCCCTTTCTCCTCTTCTCATTCACAAAGCTAAGGATGTGAAAAGCTCTATAACCACATGAAGCTTTTCTCCACTTTCCAATACGGGACTATTCGCTTTAGTGAAAGAAGTGAGCAAACTCATTTTACAAACTAAAGTGGCTTCTTTTTGTAAACAAAAGAACTTTGTAAAATACCAACAAGAGCTATTTGTGTATTAAAATACCAACACAAGAGATTAAAACTAATAGTATGGCTGGCTTTAGAAAGGTTTGGGATAATAGTTCTTTGGCTGATATATATATGCTGAAGGAAGGTGATACGATCAACAAAAACAAGGACCGGTGGGCTGCAAATTAATGAAGCTTGGGGTTGATAGTTCAAGATGCATATAGAGGTGGCTGTTGGGGATTCATGGGGTAAATTCAAGCAGCAAATGGCTTGAATCAAGAGATAAAACAAGAGCAGCAGATGGCTCTTCTGTGTGTGGCTTCCGAAAGCAACAACGGCAATAAGGCAACAACAAAGGCAACGACTAAAATTTTATTCCAAAAGATGAAAAATTCTTTTACAAGGAAGTCTATTTATAGACTTTTGGTATAGAAATCCTAAATCAACCAAAATAATGATAAAAACGTCTACTGCTACTAAAACTCAATTAACTCCTAAAAATTCTCTAACCCAATCCTAAAAGATCTAAAAAAAAAACGTCTAGCTATATCTTTTAAAATCCTAAAAATCTATCAAAGTCCTAAACAAAATCAATCTCCTAAAATCTCTAGATATGGATGGCCAACTCTAAATAGAAATAAAATAAAACAAAACAACCCAAAAAGGACTCTTCAAACGTAGTAATCAACGTGGACCATAGATTTGGGCGCTATCTAATATCTTTCAATATGACTGTTGATCTTCTTAATCTTGCGAGATGCACCTGCATCACCGAACCACGTAAAATCTTGGTCTTCAACTTTTGGCTTGTTTATTGTTTTATCTTTTCCGTTTAACTTGTGCACGATCAAATTGATTAACCTGACGGATTTTCTCAACAAGTGATTTTAGACCTGTGGTTAGAGTGATCATCGAGGCAGGGTGGAGTGATCGTGGGTGTTGGGGTTGGATCTCGATTAGAGCAATCTTTGGGAAAGATTCTTCTTTGAGGTAGAGCACTACACCAGTAAGTGCAAAGTAATATGAGATTGCGGTAAAATCGAGTTTTGCCCACTTCAACATCGACAAGTTTGACGGAAAGGGCAGTTTCACCTTATGGCAGATGTGGGTGAAGGACATCCTAGTTCAACAAGGATTTACTAAGGCGTTGAAGGAAAATGGTGGGAAGATGGAGAAGATGAGGGATACCGAGCGGGAAGACATGGAGTCGAGGGGTAGTCAACACGATTCGACTATGTCTGGCAGATAACACTATGTTTAATGTTATGGAAGAAGAAAATGCGCCTAAATTGTGCGACAAGTTGGAAAAGCTTTACATGTTTAAAAGCTTGGCCAACCAGTTGTATATGGAACGACAATTGTACGGGCTAAAGATGCCGGAAGGCGGGAATCTTCTGGAACACATGACGGTGTTAAATGGGCTTGTGAATCAGCTCCACAAGGTTGATGAAAAGTTGAAGGAAGAAGACAAGGCCCTATTACTTCTTACTTCACTTCTTGATTCATATGACAACCTAGTGATGGCTTTATTGTATGGTAATGATACGATAAAGTTGGAGGAAGTCAGGGCATCGCTCTTATCGAATGAGATGTGGAAGAAACCTGTTATTGATGGAAGTGAAGAGCATGAGTTGGTTGTCCATGGAAGGAATTAAAGAGGAAGCTCTTCTGACAGGGGATCAGGAAAATGCAAGTCAATCCAGGGTCAGCGGAAAGGGCGTGCAATGCTATCGTTGTAAGGAATATGGTCACATCAAGCGACATTGTCTGAAGCGAGCTGACCAGGGGGACAATGGTGCTACAGATACTGTGCCGGCGGTAACGGATGAGCATGGTGAAGAGGTTGGAGACATTCTTACAATCTCATTAGCAAATCACACTTGTCATGATGAGTGGATTCTAGATTTAGGGTGCTCTGTTTATGTATGCTTCATTGGAGTTGGAATAGTGAAGATCACTATGTTCGATGGAGTGGTTCGTACTTTGGGTGTGTGGCATATGTCCCAAAGATGCCAAAGAATCTAGTGTCTCTTGGCCGGTTGGATTCCAAGGTTGCAGGTATTCAGCTGAAGGTAAAGCCATGATAATCACATATGGTTGTACGGTTCTAATGAAAGGAGAGAAGTATGGTGGATTATATCGTCTAGTTGAGGACACGGTGACTAATGTTCCCAAGATTTCGATGGCTAGGTAGAAACAAGGTAATGGCGTGTGCGCATAGGGTCTCTTTCACATTTGGTGCAGAGACAGGTTTTCAGATTGCAGACGATAGTGAGAAGGTGACAGTACCTGTGTTGGGGAGGATGGATCGAGATCTCTCTTCAGGGTTGACTAAGTGAGTCAACGGGTTGGCAACTATTGGCCGTGTTAATCAAATCGGGAGGAATCAGGACTAGGATGATTCGAGGGTGTGTAACTGGTACTTCGGAAGGCTAATGGTGGTTTGCGGTGATAGCCGACCGGTGGAGACATCAATATAAAATCTTTAGGCGGCTGTGAAATAAGCCAAGGTCGAGATTGTTGGGAAAGTTTCCTTATTTCCCAAGACATGTGGTAAAGCAAGTAGGCAAAACTTGGGTTTTAGGAAAACCTATCCGGTATAAATAAGAGAGCTTGGGCATGGGTTTCTTGTGTGGGCAGCGAGAGGCTTGGGGTGTGCTCGGCTACCTCAAGGCGAGAAGGGAGAGAAAAAAGAGAGAGGAGGAGAGAGAAAGAGAGATGAGAAAGTGGTTCTTCTTGGGTTTTCTCTTGGTTTTTTCTCAGGTTATCTCGTGTACCGTCTTGGGTTTGAGAAGCAAGGA
Source organism: Tasmannia lanceolata (assembly GCF_043159265.1). Taxonomy (NCBI): domain Eukaryota; kingdom Viridiplantae; phylum Streptophyta; class Magnoliopsida; order Canellales; family Winteraceae; genus Tasmannia; species Tasmannia lanceolata. Next base: position 23,713,754 of record NW_027518684.1, on the reverse strand, counting down.
GAGGGTTGTGGGTTTGGGTTAAATCCATTGTAATCCTGTATGTTGTGTTTCTCATAGTGAAAGATCGTGTTTCTCACCCTTGGATGTAGGCTTGACTGAACCATGTAAAATCTTGGTGTTCATGTTTTGGCTTGTTTGTTGTTTTAGCTTTTCCGTTTAATTTGTGCACGAACGGATTGATTTTCCCAACGGATTTTCTCAACATCTTTCCATGCAATTATGTGGAGCTTTTTCTTGCCTGTTGACCCCGCCTAATCACCTTTTCAAGGCTTGCAATTACCCCTTTGGCCATATTGAATGCGTGTGATCAGTAAATCTGGTATGAACTAAGGACCAATCTTACCAGCTCCACTCTCCCTGCTTTTAACAGGTATAAGTTACTCCATCCCTCTATTCTTCTCTAGACTTTAGCAATATGAGGTAGGCAGTCTTTCTTGGTGAGTCTTGGGTTGTACAAGGGTAGCCCTACGTATGTGACTGGAAGGTTCCCCTCCTTCATACCAAATTTGTCGATGATCTCCCTTCTCTTCCTTGTGCTGGTTGCCGAGAAAAATATTTCACTTTTTTGAATATTTGGGGCCAAACCTACACAATCTGAGATTTTTTTTCAAACAATCTAGAAGGCCGTTATTAGAATTAAGGGCAGCCGAGTCAAAGAGCATAAGGTCATCAGCAAAAAGGAAACGAGTGATGTATAAATTACCTTTGGAGAATGGAGTTGTTACCTTTCCTTCTCGATGAGCATCATCCAGGAGGATAGACAACATTTCCATGACAAGGCAGAAGAGGAAATGCATAAAAAATTATGATGGGGCTCATGTTTGATTTGCTTGACTATTTTAGATTTTGTTGATCCCAGTCGATGTTAGTAATGATAGAATGAAGGGCGACCTTGCAAATATCAGCTCCAAGGGCACCCCTATTGGTGGATTTTTGCAAATTGAAGCCCCGAAAAAATTAGAATGAGCCTAAAAAAGTGGAAATGCACCTAAAAAGGTGGAAAACATGTTGACTTTGCGAAAATCAACCAATAAGGGTGCCCTTGGAACTGATTTTTTCAAGGGCGCCCTTCATTCTATCATTCCTCTAATAATTAATTAAGCATTTTAGAAGATTTATTAATAGCTAGGTTTCAATGAATTTACATTTATTATGCAAATTTTAACAAATTGGATAGTTACTTGTAGCTGTGTGTAGTTATTAATAGCAATTAATTGATACAGATAAACTATATATGAATATATTTTTGTAATGTTTTGAATAACGCGGGGGCGTGTGCATGGGAATCTATAGTTTTTCATTATATATAATAAATGACATAGATTAAATATCTTCTGAATGTAAATTACTCTGTAGCTATTAAATAAAGGGAAATGATATCAGCACAACCATGTTTTGATAATTGCACTAACTTATCTTGTCTTTTATTATTTAAAGTGTTGTCAAGGGTGGTTACAGCTCCCAACAGGCTCTTACAAACCAATTAAAAAGGAAAAGACAAGCTGCTCTTGTGTACTTATTAAAGCTTGGTTGTGCTGATATCATTTCCTTAAATAAATTATAAATAAAATTTGTGTAATAAATGATAATTCCCATTAAATAAATTATAAATATAATTTTTTAAGCTATGAGATTCCTTATTTAACAAACAACTATTTTAAGGAACCTATATACAATAGAGAATTGTGTTTCTGAGCTCGAGCATCAAAAACTCCTGTGGGCCCATTTTTTGAGGGTGATCCAAAGTATTCATTTGAAAGGCCCTATCATGGATAGGGTGTGTACCAAAAATCAGGTTCAGAGGATTATCCTAACCCTTCAATTTGTGGAGGAAAAATGGACAGATACTGTTTCTCTACAAATCTGCCCATTTTTTCCCTCCACAAATGGAAGGGTTAGGATGATCCAATGGAGCTGATTTTTTGTGGACACCCTATCAATGATAGTAGCTTCCAAATGAAAGCTTTGGATCCGCCCAACAATGTGGGTCCACACCTATTTCTGAGCACAAGCTCAGATAAGCTTATCTGAGCTCGAGCTCAGAAACAGTATTCTCAATAGAGAATATTATAATATGGTATAAATATATGAAAATATTGTACCCAACATAATCCCCCTAAAAAGAAGAAAACTTAGCTATATAAAAGGGAAAAATGAAAAGCACATGATCAAATCCATTGGACTGGTTGGTAAACCACATTCTAACTCAGTGCAGCTGGTCCCATCATTATCAGATTCTCCTAGTAGAACCTTGATCAAATAAGGCCTCTTTAGTAGACCAACTAAACAAGCTACACCCGTTGATTTTTGTTGGTTTTAACCTTACAGATGAGTGTACATATGGGTGAGATCAGGATCATGTAGGTGCCTCATTGGGATCCACCAAAGCAATTGTCTTGATCACCCCATGTATGCTATATGGGACTCAAGGTTGATCATTAAGATCATATATTAACAATGATCGTTTGGGTGGTGATCCAATCAGTTTATCTCTCTATTCATACCCTCTCTATATTTACCTCATGAAACATCAGTAATGAAAGCAAATTTTTTTTGGTATGAATCAGATGCAATAGAGCATGCTATTTTCTTGTGTGTATGCATGTATGGATAGTCTGTAGTTGAACTCTATTTGTAAGGATATCAATCACCATAAAGGTTTATCTCATTTAAATTCGTTATTGCAGTATTATTTTGCAACTTGGATACATTAATTGATCAGTTCTTTAATATCAGTTCGTATCTTCATCTGCTTGCAATGGGCAATTGACGAATGCATTTCTAGAATATTATTTGAAGTTGTTTCACAAATTTGATTATATTTTTTCCATTTCAAATTGATTGTAGCTTGGCATGGGGAGTGCACTTGAGACACTGTGTGGACAGGCTTTTGGTGCCGGGCAGGTCCACATGCTCGGTATCTACATGCAGCGTTCGTGGATAATCCTTTTCGTCTCTTGCATTATCATTAGCCCAATCTACATCTTTGCCACCCCTATCCTAGAGCTTATAGGGCAAGAGACTGCGATCGCTAATCTTGCAGGGAAATTTTCTTTGTACATCCTCCCCCAGTTGTTTTCTCTCCCCTTTGTCTTCACCACCCAAAAGTTCCTACAGGCCCAAAGCAAGGTCTGGGTATTATCATGTATTGGGTTCGCTTCTCTACTAATCCAGGCATTCTTGCTTTGGATCTTCATCTATGTCTTTGGGTGGGGTTTGGTTGGTGCTGCTGCTGCGTTCGACATCAGTGGCTGGGTGCTGGCACTGGCTCAAGTAATTTACGTCATGGGTTGGTGTAAAGATGGGTGGAAGGGATTTTCTTGGTTGGCCTTCCAAGAAATATGGGCCTTTGTTAGGCTCTCTCTTGCCTCTGCTGTCATGCTCTGCTTGGAGATTTGGTATATGATGACTCTGGTCGTCCTCACAGGCCACTTAGGTAATGCTGAGATCTCCGTCGGTTCAATTTCGATCTGGTAAGCTCATAGTCCTTCTCCTACTCCTCCATAAGATCAACACTAGTAGTTTTTTTTAAAATGAAGATAACAATTTTATTAAATAATAATGGATTACATGTGCGCTTCAAGGGCTAAGGATTGCCCCATATAAAATGATTCGGTAGAAGCTCCTAATTTGGCTAAGCGATCAGCCAATTCATTGGCACTTTTAGGAATAAGAGAAAAAGAGCGAAACCCAAACAAACACATATCTTTTATTTCATCCATAAGATTAGAGAGCCTCCACGGACCGTCGCTAGTTCCTTTCGCCCACAAGACTGTGTTAGAGGAGTCACTTTCCACTTCCAATCTGCCTTCCATCCATCTGTAGAAAATTATCAATCCTTGATGAAGTGTGCGAACCTCTTCTTCTGCAGTCTGTAACGCGGATAGGGCCCGCAAAGGAAAAGATGTTATCCGAGCAATCCCTAAAACACCTCAAATGCCTACCTTGTCGGGGTTGCCAAGAGAGCAACCATCTACAGTATGCTTGATGAAGTTTCTAGAAAGAGGTTTCCATTTCACTACCTCTTTATTTTAACCCTCTCAATATTGTTGTTGAAGAGCCCAAGATGTTCAAAGCGTCCTATTAAGTGTGGATCTTTTACATTCAAGGATGCGCGAATTTCTTTCCTTCCATTGATCAATACTAGTAGTTTTCACTCCGGATGAGGAGCATTCTCTGCCCCATTAGTTGGTACAAGCAAATGGATCCATACATCAGATTGGATCAAGCTGCGGGACCTTTACCTGACATGTTAGAGTTGTTGGTGGGTGTCAAGTATATATGGGTCTCACTGCCTGTAAACCATGTTGGTGTATGATACTTCTCCGGCACATGATGATGATGTTAATTGCCTCAAAATTATTTATTCTCCTTCCGCATCCTCTTTGTAATCGGAAGCCCATTGATCAAACCTATAATTTCCAAATTTGGGCAAGCAAATGTATAATAGAACACCCATGATTTGAATCAGTATAAGTTTAGGATACTCACCTGATTTGCACTCTTGATCCATGCTTAGTGATCAAGGGAGATCAGAAAAATATAGCTTAAAATTTCAGGTATTTGCAACATGTGAAGATGTAGGAGGTAATTAGTCTTTTTGGTAAAGCTCCAAGAACCATGTTAGTGGGCATTATTGCACCTCAAAACTCAATGAGTACCAGTCTTTTCCTTTTTTTTTAGAGCCATTTTTTGTCCAAAATATAAAGGATTAGGATTTAAGCTCAGAGTTCATCTCCTTTCCCTAAAATAGATGTTTCAGTTTATGCTTTCACCATGACTAAGATGCTTGTGTTTCTTGGTAATTCTTGTTTCAGCATGAATATCAATGGGTGGGAAGTGATGGTATTCATTGGGCTCAATGCTGCTATAAGGTAATGTTGCCAAACTATAAACTACAACCTATGCTTTAGGAAATTGGTCATAATATTTAGCATCGGTGGGAGAGACATGCCCATAGTGCATCTGTCTATAGCCTTGCCATCTATGCAGGGCTGAAGTCACGGTTCCCATGGTGCACTATGTTGAAGTATAAATGATTTAATAACACAAACTCTAACAACTTAAGCTTTTGGAATAATTGGTTGTTTCACATGGTATACGAGCTATTGCTTCACGACAGGTCCTGGGTTCTAAACGCAACAACTCCTTGATATTAAAAACCCACTAGTACGGCCAACTCAAAAGAGGGCCACATGCCACATGTATGGTCAACCCAAAAAAAACGGAGGGGGGGGGGGGGGGGGTGGGGAGGGGGAATGTTGAAGTATAAATGATTAAATAACATCTAACAGCTTGAGCCTTTGGAGTAATTGGTTGTTTCACACACTAGTGTTTATATCTGGGTGTGATGGTGGTGGTAGTGTTTTCATGGTGGTGAAAGTGATGGAGGATGGCAGGGGTTGTTGTGGAAGGTTTAGTAGGTAGTGGCATGGTAAGTGATTTTTCAAGAAACCTGCACCAAGCTCAGAAACAGTTCTGCTTTCTAAAATTTGACTTGATAAGCAGTAGAAAACTTTCTGATTTTATAAAGTTTTCTTCATTCATTCATTCAACTTGGTGAGTAAAGAGTTTATTCAGTCACCGTAGCCAAACCAGCCAGATTGACCCAGCAGACTTCATTGCTGGTCAATGAGTTTCAGAACACTAGGTGTGCTGCATGTTTGTGGCTGCATTGGGATGTTGGTAGTTAGTGAATGGCTTTGGTGTGATGGTTTTGCTTTATGTGAGGCAGTGGTGTCATGATGATGAGAAATGGATGTAGGGATTGATTTTTTTGTTATCTTTTTCTTTATATTCTCTATTTCCTCATTTGTTTTTCTTTCCTTTTCTTTTCATTTTTCAGCGTTCGTGTCTCGAACGAGCTTGGTTCAGGGCACCCCAGAGCCACCAAGTATGCCATCATCGTTGTAGTCCTACAATCACTCTTTATTGGGCTCTTTTTCATGGCCCTGATACTGATATTCAGAACCAAGTTTGCCGTGATCTTCACCAGCAGTAAAGATCTGCAAGAAGCTGTCTCTCATCTTGCATTTCTTCTTGGTATTACCATGGTGCTCAATAGCATACAGCCAGTTATATCAGGTACTTATTAAATTCAGTGTGCCAATAAAGAGAACATTTAGAAACATTGAAGCTGTTCATATGGCTTTCCACATGAAGAGGGCGCTAATTCATAAGCTGATTATTGTTGTTACCAATTTCTGCAAATTCTAAGCTTTTTCTGTAAATGATAAATAGAAAGGAAATTGTCTTTTGGGGTAAAAACATAATAACAGGCTCTCTAGGAAGAATTGCTATGGTATCTATTGTGAAAAACCCCCAAATATCAATATGCGATTTCAGTGGCAAAGCAGAACGAAGAAACCAAAACACAAGCAACGCACAATGGCACAAAGATTAACGTGGTTCGACAAAGCCTATGCCCACGGCAGAGGCAACGAGAAAATCCACTATATAAACATGAGATTATTGTTGGGTTTAAGTCCAGCCTAATAAGGGCGTACTTGGAATTTGTTTGAACTAGAGAGGCACTGTGGTCTTTCTATAATTAAAGCATATCTCCAAGTGTATCCCTAATCTTTGGTAACCGAAGAACAACACAAAATAGAGGAAAAAAGAGGAGAAATTCGCCAGAAATAGGAGTTTCTACACAGCAGTGATCAAACCGATGATCGGAGGTTGATCCGTGGTCCGATTGAGTTGCTTTTTGGACAGCAGGTTCCTGACTTCCTAATCTACATTCTGAACGGTTGGATTGTGATTTGGAGTTCTCTAAGTCAGATTTCTGGGTCTTTTATGGAGTACAGATTTTGGGTGAGAGCTTCACTATTTTCTTCATTTTTCTTCTTTGTTGGAGTTGATTTTGTTGCTCTATCTTCACTCATATTTGTGGATTCCATTGCTGTTGGAATGGGGGATGTTTATCCCATTGATGATGTTGAGAATTAGGTTTTGTACCTAAAGTATTATAGTGAAGATTTGGGTGGACTCCGAGAAAGGTCCTGTGGTTTTTATCCTTCATGTTGAAGGAGTTTTCCAAGTGAAAAATCTCTTGAGTTGCTTTTGGTTGTTTTTTGATACTTTATTTGTGGTTCGTATATTTCCATTGTTTGTGTTCAATCGTTTCCTCACAGGTTAAATCAGAGCGGGAAAGGGTTTTTTTCCCAACATAGTGGTATCAGAGCATTCAGGTTTATTGCACACAAGGTGTTTGTAATATTGTTTGAGAAAAGCAAGTGTTGAATAATGTTGTAGGGTAGTTTAGTGATTACTTAGAGTATTAGGGGTAGTATTGTCATTGTACCATTGTTGCCCTAGATGGGCCTATATATACATCATATTCATGAGGAGCTCCCTAGTGGAGACTCTCCAACCTTCACTCATCTTCTTCTTCCTCTCTATCTCTAACCCTAATCCCATTTCTAACATGGTAACAGAGCCAATGGGTTGATCCTCAAGAAGGAAAGAAGAAGAGTCTATCTCCCTCCACGCCATTCACGCCTTCACGACATTTTTTTTGTTTTCTCTCTATCTTGTATCTCTCTATCTCTAAGTTAGTGTGTTGTGCAAACCAAATCCCTTGTTTTTCTCCCTCAAATCTCAAATCCCTTAAATATCTCTCTCGTAGTCTCTCTCTTTCCTAAATCTCCCAAAAATCTCACTCTTTCTCTCATTTCATCAAACCCATTTCGTGTTTAACCCATTTTCTCTCTATCGTATTATCTCAAAATAAAAAAAATGTCTGTTACTTGTGTAAACCCATTTTGGGTTCTCCTCCACTCCAAAACTCTCTTTATTTTCTCTTCTCTATTACTTTTTTGGCCTATGGCCTTTGGCTTTCTCATCTCATCTTCAAGGTGCACCCCAAGTGTTTGATGAAATGTCTCAAAGGGGTTTTTGTGCCTTGAAAGTATTCTTTTTGTTTCAAGTTGAAGGCCTTTGGCCTCAACTTGAGGGGGAGTGTTGTCTTGTATTGTTTCTTGTGTGGTTCTCTTATTTTTTGTTGTTGTATTGATGTCATCTCTTTCTTTACAATGTCTACTATGTATTGTTTTCTATGTCTTTTATGTAGTTCCTCAAGGCGCACACCAAGTGTTTACTCAAATGTCTAAGAGAGATGTAGTGCCTTGTTGTCTTCGTTTCTTTATCTTCTCCAAGGCGCACACTACGTGTTCGCTGAAATATTTGAGAGAGGTATGGTGCCTTAGAAATCTTCTTTTGTGGTTGTTAGTGTTATCTTACTCTTGTCTTCTTGAGAGAGTGTTCTCTTGTTTTCATGTCTTCTTGAGAGTGTTGTCTTATTTTCATGTCTTGTTTTTCATGTCTCTTCGTGTTGTCCGGCTTTATGCCTTATCCCTCCATGTTGTCTTCTCCTTCATGTCTTCTCTTGGCATAGTTTTACGCATTCATCTTTCTTTCTGGCTTATGCCTTATCCCCCCCTTTTTCGGGCGATGGCTTACATATCCATCGTCGGTCGGCTCTCTTACAGGCGACGGTCTTTTCCTGTCGACCTCTCTTTTCCGGACGATGGTTTCCCATCGTTGGTCGGCTCTTTTCAGGCGACGATGTTCATGTCGTCGGTCTAGTCTCCAGACGATGGTATCCCCATCATTGGTTCGTTTATCTTTTCCCTCATTTCTTCTTGTCTTTAGGCGACGATGTTCATGCCGTCGACCTTGTCACCAGACGATAGTTTCCCCATCGTTGGTTGGTTATCCTCTTCATATGTTCTTCTTATCTTTTGGTGACGTTCATGCCGTTGACCTTGTCACCAGACGGTGGTTTCCCCATCGTTGTTTGGTTATCTTCTCTATCTCTTTTTCTCTCCAAGCGATGGTTTTCCCGTCGACCTTGTCTTCGATGGTTTCCCATCAGAAGTTATCTTCTTCTCTTGGTGTTGACTACTTAGCTGATGTTCTCGCTCGTGGTGCTTCGTCATTGTTCGTGTGCGCACCTTTGGTGTGCCCCCTTTTTGCTCGATGGATCATTGTTATTCGCCTACCGAGGTGCCTCAGTTCGATCCTTCGTGGTTCCAGACTTATTGCCGGGTTCTCATTCAGGGGGAGACCCGGTTGCGATTGCTCTCGCCGTAGTGCTACTTCAAGGGGAGTTCCATTTTGGTGGCCGCTGATCTCGACAACCGTACTCTCATGGTGGCCGTTATCTCTTGTTATGTTTTCCTTATGTATTCATCACACCAGCTTGAGGAGTGTTATACTAAGTTGGACGTGTGTAAGAGATTTTGTACTTTTTGTTATTTTTATTTGTTTATTGTAGTTTTCTTTGTACCAAGCTGGAGTTCCATAGCATATACACTCCAGTTTGAGGGGGAGTGTTAAATAATGTTGTAGGATAGTTTAGTCATTACTTAGAGTATTAGGGGTAGTATTGTCATTGTACCATTGTTGCCCTAGATGGGCCTATATATACATCATATTCATGAGGAGCTCCCTAGTGGAGACTCTCCAACCTTCACTCCTCTTCTTCTTGCTCTCTATCTCTAACCCTAATCCCATTTCTAACAGCAAGGTTGTTATTGACTTTGATTGAACGATGAAACCGAATTTGAATAGAATGATCAGCTTGAATGGAAGGAATTATCATGTTTGGAGGGGTAAAATAGAAGACCTTTTATATGTGAAGCGTTGGCATCTGCCAGTGTTCGGCGATACAAAACCTGGCAACATGACCGATGCCGATTGGACTCTTGAGCATAAAATTGTGTGCGGGTTCATTCGACAATTTGTGGATGATAATGTTTTGAATCAAATCTATAAAGAATCACATGCCAGGACTCTATGGAACAAGTTTGAATCGTTGTATGTGCGAAAGACCGGCAACAACAAAAGGTACTTGATAAAACAATTTATGGGGTTGAAATATAGAGATGGCCAATCTATAGCCGATCACTTGAATGAGTTTCAAGAACTGATAGACCAACTCTCAGCCATGAATATTATATTTGAAGATGAGGTACAAGGGCTTTGGTTGCTTGGTACTCTATCGGACTCGTGGGAGACATTTCGTATGTCATTGAGTAATTCTACTCCTGATGGTATTGTCACCATGGACTTTGTTAAGAGTGGCATTTTGAATGAGGAAATGAGAAGAAAAACTCAAGGTTCTTCGTCCCACTCTGAAGCTTTGGTTGCCGAAAGTGGGAGGAGAAGTCAAAGTAAAGGTCTAAAAGGTAAACACAAGAGCCGAAGTAAGTCACGGTCATGGAAAAAGAATGTAGAGTGCTATGAGTGGCAAGAAGGGCCATATTAAGAAAAATTGCTTCTAGCTGAAAAGAGAGAAGAAAAATGGTAATGACAACAATGAGAAGAAGGATCATAATGATGATGATCGGGTCGCCACCGCCATTGAGGAACTTGTCATTGTGTTATGATAATAATGTGAATTTTGCATGCAATGAGACGAGTTGGGTCATTGATAGTGGAGCTTCGCTTCATATCACATCAAAGGAGTTCTTTAGTTCCTACACGTCAGGAAACTTTGGCACATTGAAGATGGGCAATGATGGCTTGGCCAACGTTGTAGGTGTGGGAGATGTGTGTTAGGAGGCAAATAATGGAACAAAGCTGGTTCTCAGAGATGTGAGACATGTACAAGATATTCGTTTGAATTTGATTTCAACTGGGAAACTCGATGATGAGGGATTTTGCAATTCCTTTGATAATGGACAGTGGAAACTCACCAAATGCTCATTTGTTGTGGCTAGAGAAAAGAAGGAGTCTTCTTTATATTTGTTGCAGGCCAAAGATTTCCAAGGGTAGCTGTAATGTCGTGGAAGATAGGAATGCAACTGAGTTGTGGCACAAGCGACTGAGTCACATGAGTGAGAATGGTATGGGCTTATTGGCGTAGAAGAATTTAGTCAAAGTCACCCTCCTTCGAGAAAAATAGATTTATTAGAATGGGTACATTCAGATGTTTGTAATCCAATAAAACTTGTAACACTTGGTGGTGCTTCTTACTTTGTTACCTTCGTTGATGACCATTCCAGGAAATTTTGGGTTTATGCCTTAAAGACGAAGGACTAAGTGTTGGATGTATTCAAGTAGTTTCAGACTTCAGTAGAGAGACAGAAAGGAAAGAAGTTGAAATTGCATCTGGTCAGACAATGGTGGTGAGTACATCGGAGCATTTGATGAGTACTACAGACAACATGGTATTCGACATCAGAAGACACCTCCTAAAACACCTCAGTTGAACTGTATAGCAGAAAGAATGAACAGAACATTGGTTGAGAGAGTCAGATGCCTGATTTCAGATGCCAAATTGCCAAAAACCTTTTGGGGTGAGGCTTTAAGTACAGTGGCACATGTTATTAATTTATCCCCCACTGTTGCTTTTGATGGTGATGTCCCTAACAGAGTTTGGTTTGGCAAGGATGTCTCCTATAACCATCTAAGAGTATTTGGCTGCAAAGCATTTGTCCATGTTCCGAGGGATGAGAGGTCCAAGTTGGACGTCAAGACATGAGAATGCATCTTTCTTGGTTATGGTTGTGATGAGTTCGGCTACAGATTTTACGATCTAGTTGAGAAGAAAATTTTGAGGAGTCGAGATGTTTTTGTTGAGAATCACACCATAATGGATATTGAGAAGACAGAGAAGAGAAGACAGTATCCAGAGATTGTAAGATCAGGTTGAAGACATTACTCAGTATGATGTTGAGGATCAGATTCCATATCAGATTCAGGATCAGACTCAGAATGACCAACACAGTACATATGACAGTAATGCTCGGGCAAATGATGTTGTGGATGTTCAGCAGCATGCACCTACAGTTCCACCAGCTACCGCTTTGAGGAGGTTTACCAGAGACCGCCATCCATCCATTAGATACTCTCTAGAGGAGTATGTGCTACTGACAGATGCAGGTGAGCCTGAAAGGTTTGAAGAAGCAATGGAGGATGCGAACAAGAAAGAATGGGTTGATGTGATGCAAGATGAGTTGAAATCGTTGCATGAAAATCACACCTTTGAGTTGGTGACATTGCCTAAGGGCAAGAGAGCTTTGAAAAATCGATGGATTTATAGGTTGAAGAATGATAGAAATTCTTCACATCCTCGATAGAAAGCTATGCTGGTCGTTAAGGGTTTCAATCAGAAAAAAAGAATTGACTATGATGAGATCTTCTCGCCCGTTGTGGAAATGTCTTCAATCCGGGTTGTCTTGGGTTTGGCAGCTAGTCTTGATCTTAAGGTTGAGCAAATGGATGTGAAGATGTGGACCCCGATCCCGAGACGACAGTGAGCGAGGGATGAGAAATTCCCCGTCAATCCTCTGAGACCTCCACAATGTGAATGAGAGCTCTACCAAGGAGCTCTCGAAATGATGCCACTCACAGCATGGGTGGCGAATGTATATGTATGAGATACCTCCTGATCCGGAGACAAAAGCCTCGAAACCAAGACGCACTTAAAATAACTCAGAGTCGCCATCCAAGGAAATGGGCCCTAGATTCCATGAAATACTCTGTTGCAACGGATAACCAGAGATGCAAAGGTCCATTCTGGCGACGAATGAGGAAGATCCGAAGAGCACCCCCAATTCGCCCAAGTGCAAGCACATGGTCTCTTATGCCATTTTTAATTAACTTTGAAGAGTCTTGGGCAAAAATCATGTGAAATGGAAACAATCATCCCCGAGAAAACGTCTATATAAGCATGCATGACCCGGGAATGGGCAAAGAAAATGAACATCCAAATCCTAACTCATCACATCTAAGAAAGCAATAAACAATCGCATGCATAGCTACAGCTAAGCAGATAACGATAGATATAATGAGATAAGGAAAGCAAATATCTAAATTTAGACAGATAATCAAGATAAGACGAATGGATAAACGCTATAGCTAAGCAATCAAAGTAGTAAAGTAAACACACTAGCATGCGAGCCTATGCAAGAGATAAGACCAAGAAAATGGCAATCGATCGCACGCTAGAAGAGCAAACAAACTAGAATGCATAAGGAATCTAAGATAAGCACACAGCAAGCTAAAAGGTGCAAGAAAAGAAAGAAATCAGAAAATCAACGGTATGCGAGAACCAAAAACTGCCAGGAAAAAGAAAGTGGAACACACGATTGGCTCAGAGGGCGATTCAAAAGGAATCAAGCCCAGCGATCGTAATCTGCTGAGATCGGACTAGTCTCGCGATCGTCATGACCTATCGTTGGGCTCAGCGAGGACAATCCCTGTGAAGGGACCACGCTATGTCATCGCTCGTCCCAAAACCTGATAAAACGTCGAAAAACCGATGAAAACCGAAAAACCACGATTGAAATCGGAAATGGAATGAAAAGGGGGTTCCGAGTGACCTGGCGATCATCATCCTTGCCCATTTTTGTTTTGAAAGGTTTGAAAATGTTTGAAAATATTTATTAAAAAGGTTTGACTGGACTTGGGTGGACCCAAGCTACCTATGTACCCTGTGGAAAGGGATCAAGCCAACGTAGTTCGAAACAGCTTTTTCGAAAAATACTTTTGATGTTTTTGATGATTTTTGTTGTTTTTGGATTTTTACTATTTGATTTTTATGTGTTTTTGTTTATCCCTTTGATTGAAATGGGGGTTTTGGCTCAAGAGGATTATGTCCGTCGTCGCCTTGACCCGAGAGAAGTGTTCCCAAAATCGATAGGATCCCGAAATACGAAAAGAATCCCGAGGAACTTGGAGAGAATAGTCTCGAAAGAAATCAAGGTAGAGTCCCTAGATCCTATAAGAAATGATGACCTCAGAAAGAAGGGAAACCCCTACTCCCTGTAAGAATCCCAAGAAGGGAAGAGGATGTGAAGGGCAAAGGGTTGGCTCAAGAAACATTCCGTCATCGCCACTTAGACCCGACAGAAAACTTCTGAAATCACTGGATGATATAGGAACCCTGAGATCTAAGGAAAATCCTAAGACTAAGAGAAGCCTCGAAAGGGAAGGAAAGAGAAAGCTAAGGTGGTCCTGAAAATCCCAAGAGATCGCGAATATGATGAACACAAGAACCCTATGAAGATCCTAAACATTGAGGCAGAGTTGGAAAGAGAATCGAAGAATAAATGGTGAGAAATTTATCATTTGGATTGACTTGTTCAATATGAAGTGGAGTCAACTAGGCCAAAGATGAAAGATTGGTCATGTCTATCGGTTTGTTGAAACCAATTTGGCCGGGATAAGAGGGAAAGTTAATCTTGTACCTGCTGCTACTGCGAAAATGACAAGTGACAACCCCTCTCTCTAGTCTTTCTAGTGTGACCAGTAGAAGCAAAACAAGTCGAGGGCAAAAACTTCTTATAAGAGTGAAAGATCAGGCTCTCGAATGTTCAAGCTCAGAGATCACTGCCGAATTCAAAACTCCTTGCTCTCGTCCTTCTAGGACCCCACATTAGAAAGTTAAAGCTATAAAAATGCACATAAAACAGAATCTAAAAGTGAAGACTTGTGCTCTTTTTCAAGGATCAGACACACCAAGATAACCATAAAACCGAACTATGAAATGACCCAAACCTATTCATGAACCACATACACATAGAGATATGAATTGGGTCTAGGCGATTTAACAAATTATAGCGAGACAATTATCAAGACATGAAGAAGATTCTTAGACACTATTATGCTTTAACAATGGTAAGATCAATTTAATCATGTCTTTTCCTTTTAGAAATTTAACTCGAGACTTTCCTTAAAACATCAACAGCAAAGAAGAAGACAACATAAAGCTATCATCACAACATGGTGCAAATAGCAAACATAGTTAGGCCAATAACATTTCCACTAGCAGCAAAGAATGAAAACAATTTAATCGAGGGCATTGACATCGCCCTGCTTCGGCAATCACACTGATTCACTTTGTCTTTTCCTTTTGAATGGCTACTGATATGAACACAACCCTGCTAATAGCTACACAAAAACTAGCCTCATCTCCTAGTTTACAAAACTGTCAGAGCTTATCACCGAGTTTAACTACGATACCTCAAAAGACTCTCAAGAAACTAATTGAGGTACAGCCATTAGACATGGTTGGACTGATATCAGTAAAAACAAGGATTAGAGAAGGAGATCTCTGCCATTACTTACAATTGAGATTTAAGAACGTGGATAAAGTGCAGGATCTAACTTCTTAAATCTCTATGATTAAACAACAAATGACCAGATGAAGGAAAACAGATTCAACACCTAGCAATGGAAAAAAGCAAGATGAGAGAACCCACAGTACTCTCTCATTGACATGATTCATCTACTAACCCCGAATTAAATGAAAGAAAAAATTATTACCCGAATTCCTCAATTAGCAATGGATCAGATTCGGATCTCGGAATCCTTCGCTAGAACCCTCGGATGAAGAAGACTTGCTTCGACCCCTTCTTACAAGCGATGTCGGATGATCGGAGCGCGGCTCTGTTGATCGGAGATGATGGCGGATTCCATGGAGGTTTGTCGGAATTGAAGAAGGTCGGATTGGATTTATGAGGTTGAGAATGGTGAAAAGGGGATTGCAAATGAAGGGTTCAATGATGGCTGAGAAAGGGCCGTATTGTGATGGAAACTGGAAGTGGGTTTGGTGGTGAAGAGATGGGGAAGGTGATGGCGGAGGTAGAGAGAGTAGCTAGGGCCGGATTTTTGCCGGATTCTGGCTTGGATGGCCGGAGAAAATGATGGCGGTTGGGTCGTTGGCCGGAGCTCCGGTGATGGAAAGTTGCAGAGATGGTGGCTAGGATTCCGGTGGGGGTTTGTGGATGGTGGTTTGAGAAGAGGGTTTGTAGAAGTGGGTTTGGGTATTAGATGGAAATGGGTTTTGGGTAGGCGTTCGAAAGGGGTTTTGGGTTGGAGGTGAAGATGGATGGTGGCTGTAAAGGGAGGAGGCTTGCCGGATTCCGGCAAGGTTACCGGAGGAGAGGAATTGGGATTTAGAAATGAGGTGGGTTTGATGATAGGTTGGTGTTGATCTGAGATTTGGTAGAATCGAGATGGGTTTTACGGGTTTATGAAGGAGAAGATGATGAGGGTGGTCGGATTCCGGCAAGGTTCTCGCCGGAAGATGAACAGATGGTGGTGGTGGTAGGTGGAGGGGTGGCTGCAACTTCCTTCTTCCTCTCCTTTCAATTTTTTTCTCTTCTCTCTGCCTCTCTCCCTCTCTGTTTCTCCTCTTGGTGGCTGCAAGGTGAGGCCCCCTGTTGGGGACAAGAAAATGGACCAACCTCTCTCTCTGCTGTGTGTGGCTGCCCCTTTAAAAAAATAAGGGAAAATGACCAAATAGAAGGGGTTTCTACTGACTATGACATTTGAAGAGGGGTGTTTTGTAAATCACCAATCAAGAGTGCATATGACTAAAATGCCCTTGATTCTCTCTCTCTCTCTCTCTCCCTATCGAATCACCTTTTTGAAATGATTACATTTAGAATACAAATCTCAAAACCCACCTTTTTCTCTCTTCTTCTTCTTCCTCCCACCTACGTTATGAAAAACCCAAAAACCTCCATTTTTGAAACCCAAAAACCTCCATTGTTAGATGCCAAAAGCTCCATTCTATTGCTGAAAACCTTATTTTTAGATGTCAAAGCCTCCCTAACCCTTCATTGCATTGGAAAACGCCTCCATTTACAACAACTATTGCAAAAAAAGTTATTAGATTCCAAAATCGCAAAAATCTTCACTAGAAACTATCATTCCATTGCACAAAGCCTCCATTCAATGGAAAAGTGTGTATTTCTAGCCCTCTCCCTTCTCTTTCAATTATAAGGCATGTTTATAAACTTGAATGAAAGTTTTCCATGTTAAACTACTGTTTTCCACTTTATAATCATTGTTATTTTACTGTAAACCACTAATTTCTTAAGTTAAACTACTATTTCACTACGATAAACCACTACTGAAGTGGGTGTTTATAAGTGGTTTATATAGCTTCTTTGGTTAAGAATCCTCAGTAGTGGTTTATAATCCTAAGTAGTGGTTTATTAAGGCTTACTAGTGGTTTAGAGTATTTATAATTTGTTTATACGGATTAACAATGGTTTAAAGTGTTTATAAGTGATTTATAGAGGGTGAGTAGTAGTTTATAGTGTTTATAAGTGGTTTATACATGCTTATCAGTGGTTTAGAGTGTTTACAACTGGTTTATATAGGGTAAACAGTAGTTTATATAAGCCTATCAGTGATTTAGAGTGTTTATAAGTGGTTTATATAGGCTTATCGTGGTTTAGAGTGTTTATACATGGTTTATACAGGGTAAGAAGTAGTTTATAGTGTTTATAAGTGGTTTATATAGGCTTATCAGTGGTTTAGAGTGTTTACAACTCGTTTATATAGGGTAAACAGTGGTTTATCTCAGACTATCAGTTTTTTAGAGTGTTTATAAGTAGTTTATATTGGCTTATTAGTGGTTTAGAGTGTTTATACATGGTTTATACAGGGTAAGAAGTAGTTTATAGTGTTTATAAGTGGTTTATATAGGCTTATCAGTGGTTTAGAGTGTTTGCAACTGGTTTATATAGGGTAAACAGTGGTTTATATAAGCGTATCAGTGATTTAGAGTGTTTACAACTGGTTTATATAGGGTAAACAGTGGTTTATATAAGCGTATCAGTGGTTTAGAGTGTTTATAAGTGGTTTATATAGGTTTATCAGTGGTTTAGAGTGTTTATACAGGGTTTATACAGGGTAAGAAGTAGTTTATAGTGTTTATAAGTGGTTTATATAGGCTTATCAGTGGTTTAGAGTGTTTACAAGTGGTTTATATAGGGTAAACAGTGGTTTATCTAAACCTATAAGTGGTTTAGAGTGTTTATAAGTGGTTTATATAGGCTTATCAGTGGTTTATAGTGTTTATACAGGGTAAACAGTGGTTTAGAGTGTTCAAAAGTATTTTATATAAGCCTGGCAGTGGTTTAGAGGATTTATAAGTGTATAATATATGGTAAACAATGGTTTAGAGTGTTTATAAGTTGTTTATATAAGCCTAACAGTGGTTTAGATTGTTTATAACTGGTTTATATAGGCTTGACAGTGGTTTAGAGTGTTTATAAGTTGTTTATACAGTATAAGCAGTGGTTTATATAGGAGTAAGCAGTAGTTTAGAGTATTTACAAGTGGTTTATATAGGGTAAACAGTTGTTTAAAGTGTTTATAAGTTGTTTATACAGTGTAAGCATTGGGTTAGAGTATTTATAAGTGGTTCATGTAAGCCTAGGAGCGGTTTAGAGTGTTTATAAGTTGTTTATATAAGCCTAACAGTGGTTTATAGTGTTAATAAGTGGTTTATATAGGCTTAACAGTGGTTTATAGTGTTTATAAGTTGTTTAAACAGTGTAAACAATGGTTTATAGTGTTTGTAAGTGGTTTATATAGGGGTAAGCAGTGGTTTAGAGTTTTTACAAGTGGTTCATATAGGGTAAACAGTGGTTTAGAGTGTTTATAAGTTGTTTATACATGTAGACACCCCATTTTGACTGGACCCAAGTTCCCGTTACTTGGGCGAAGCCTCGTCAAATAAGTGAGCTGGTGCCCCAAATTTAACCCTGGCATAGCTTAAGGTCCCCCGTAGATCCCCATAAAATTTTGTTGAAATCCGAGCGCGTCTGCTCAGTGAACAGGTCAAGATAGTAGGTGCAATACAGACCAAAAGGAGGGTGATTCATCTGAAAAGGGGGCTGTCCATGGGAAAAAAGGAGGAATATATATCATTTATATGTAAAGGGGGGTGAATTAGCTCGTCTGAGACGAAGCCAATTCGTGCGCTCATCAATAATTGTGCGCTCATCAATGGGGGGGTGCCGTTATCAACCTTCATTTGATATATAAAAAAAAATCGAGAAAATGGGGAGAACTGTTCATTTTCTTGTGAAAATTAGAGAGAGAGAGAGAGAGAGAGAGAGATATTTGGGTTTTTTTTTTTTTTTTTTCCTCCGACCTAGCTCCGGCAAGCCTCCGGCCGAGCTTCGATTTCCTTCTTCTTCTTCTTACAATTTCCTCCACGTCCACCACTGTTTCCCCACCTCCAAGCTCCAGCCGTGAAAGAGAGATCTCAGATCTGAGATCTCAAATCTGAGAGGAGAGGGAGATTTTCATTTTCTCAACAGAGAGAGAGAAAGAAAGGAGATCTCATCTTGCTTCGTCTTCCCCGACTACCTCCGGTTAGATTCCGGTCATATTCCGGCTAGTTCTGGGTCGGATTTTTTTTGTTCTGGTTCTTGTTTTTCTTGATCATCTTCTTCTTTTGCTTCATGGAACCCTAACTCCATAAATCTTACTCCAAACCTTAATTCCTTTTTCCTTTTTCATCTCCGGCAGATTTTTTTGCCGGATTCCGGTTGGAATTTCGGTTAGATCTTGTGCGGTTGTTGCTCTTGCAATTTTGATCTTCAACGCAAACTCGTTTGGAAAGTTCATCCTCATCTTTTCTACGATCTAAAACTCTAGATCCAGCAGTAGAAACCTAAGATCGGGTTTTCTCTTACCTTGTAAACTTCGGATCTGAGAATAGAGAAGAGGAATTTTGTCAAAATTGGTAAAAGGCAGAAGAAGAGGTAAATATGGCTTTCTTTATATTTCTTTAGATCATTGAATACTATAGTTGTTTAAAGGGATGGATTCACTGATTCGTTTTGGTTGACAAATTTGTGTATATGCTGTGACTTAAGCTTTTGATTGGATTGTCTGCTTGTTGTGTATTCAATGATCTGTGTTGTGAAGGTTTGGTTTTAGCTTTAATTTGATTCTCTAATAGTTAATCGGTAGTACCTGTTAGAGATTCTGGAAGCTCTTTTCAAGTGTATCAATAATTTTCTCTTTTAGGCTAGATTAGATATCATAGGACTGCATCTCCCTTGGACTTCAAGATAGACTTTTATTTCTAATGATAATTCATGTTCTGAATTCATGTGGTAGTCATTCACTGTTGGATATGTGGATAGGATTTTGTGATATGTGAGATTCACTTAATAGTAGTAGGCTGCAGCTCCATTTGAAAAAAGCTGTGAAAAGTCACTCATATTTTGGCAATCTGTCACTGATGTATATTTCAGGTGTATGATTGTGGCTCAGTTGTGAAGTTATTGTAATTCTCTTGAACATGCATTCAACAGCATGAGATCATGTTTTAGTTTGAGATTTATAATAAATTCTTGCGTTAATTTCTTCATTGTTTCCCTAACAAATCATGGTTTAAACAGGGACTTTACTTTTCATTGTTATGTTGGGTCTCGCTATTACTAATCTAATCTCCTTGGGTTTAAAGAGGACTCGTTCTCTGTTCACCAATGTCTGTTGAATAAAATGGTTTGGAATGATTCCCCTATCTTGCTTTCTTCATGAATCTGTTTTTTCTAAAGATTGCTTAGAACCTAAACCTGCATGCATTTGAATGATTGTTATTTATTTTGGGAAATGGCATGTTCAGGTTTTGATCCTAATTCTCTTCGAACCTTTGGATGATAATTCTGTTTGAATTATAATTTTTTTTTTTTTTTTTTGGATAGTTTGGTGCCATCTTTGTGTATTTTATGTTAGATTTGTTGAGGCTAAATTTTACATGTTCATATAATAATACATTTAATATATACATTTTTGATGGTATTCAAACTATTTGAATAGAATGATAAATGTCAGAATATTCTATTCTTCATGATTAGCTTCAGAATTTGGATTATTTGAAATCCTGCTATTCAGGTGGAATTCTTAAATTTCAAATATTGATGTGTCCTATTTCGGAAATGCATATTTTAAAGGTACATCTGTACATTTGAAAATGGTAACAATGCCATAATGATTCAAGGTATGCATTATATAGTTTTTATATGGTTTGCATAGAACACCAGTTCTACCCTGTTTTGGGCACAAGTTTAGCCTATTTTCTGCACCATGATTCAGCCCATGGTTAGCTCCCTGTTTTGGCACAATGTGAGCCCATGGTTCAGTCACTGGCAGCACAATTCTGTCCATGATTTAACCCCAGTTTGGTGTACATTTTTTAGCCTATGGTTCAGTCCCTTGTTGGCACAAATTCAGCCCCTGTTTTAACCCCCTAAGTCAGCCATGTTATACCCTAATTCATCACTCTAGTATATGGCTATTCTCTCATGTAACAGGGCAGCAGCAGGGAGCGTGTGTGTCTATGCTTGTTTAGGTGTGCTTAATGTTGTTTAAATTGGATCTTTAGATTGAGCATGCTGTAATTGTACATAGGGATGTCTTCATATCTCTCGTTAATCTCATGTGAATATATGTAAATCTGTTAGCATAAGCTTTGGAATCCATGAGAAGTTGCTTCAATAGAAAAATTATCTTGAAAATTTAACTTTAAATCAAGGTTTAATTCATTGCTCTATGATCTGGAGGTTTCCATAGTTGCAAAAGTTTGTAATGGCTATGATGTTCATGTCAATATGTCTTCTTTCTTTTTATGGTGTAGCTGAACAGGCAAGAATTCTTTATTTTAGACGAGTACAATATGAAAAGTCACTATAAGCTTTGACTTCCTTGATTCTTGCTTTCATAGAAGTAAAGATTGTGCTGCCATTCCTAACTAGTTAAACATTGCACTTCATTTTGAGTTTTTTTTTTTAGATTGATTCAAGCATATGACTGCTACTTCACTAGCTTTTACACTTACCTGCTAAGATTTCGGACCTGGATGAAAGCACATATGGCTGTTTGGTATTGTTTAAGGACTGTCCCAGCAATTTAAATGTTCTATGGTTATGATTTTTGGGCTGAGATAGAAGTATATGTTTGTTTTCTGGCATAGTATAGTTGCTGTCCTACAGCTGGTATGCTTTGAAATTGTGATTTTGGATGAGTTAAGGATCACATAGCTGATGCTCATCGCTGCATAGTTTTGTCTCACAGGTGTATGCACTCGCAGTTATGATTTTGCTTGGTTTAAAACACTAACTGTTGTACAAGAAGCTAGTTCCCTTTTGTAACTAGTCTAGACATGGCATGAAAAAAAAATAATAATAATAATTTATTGAACCGTGTCTTGATAATGAGACAGAATTGAGATAAGCTATTGCTTAAAAAAATAAATAAATATATAATACAATGATATGGGTACTGGATCTTTGTTGCATCCAGCAGAAATGGGTCTTAGAAGGTTATTTTTTTCATTTTTTGTGATAATGGTGTTCTCATAAAGATGAAATAGAATATATATCATTTGCTGGCCCTGCTCTAATTTTACAATTTACAAAGAGTGAAAATCCTGTTATAAATACTCTATGCAGATTTCAAGGCCATGGATATTTCTTTTAGCTTTAAGATTACATGTACAGGTTAATTGTTGAGATGGTGGATTCATGTTCATATTTTTGTTGAGTAAGCAATATCTGCTAGTCGTGGTTTAGATGAATTCTTGATAAAAGCCTAATGCTCCATTGGAGCTGGTAAACCTGAAGTGGAGGTATTGATATCTCAAAATAAAAGGCAATGATGGCGATAGTCGGAGCTTCCGCTTTAGAGAGACAATTTGTGTCTCTATAGAGCAAGCCCAACCTTAGGGGACTTGCTTAGTCCAGGTAGTGTTCCCCTCTCTATTTAGTAGACTTCTCTAGTCTTTTAGAAACCTTTAAGTGGTAGTTTCTCTTCCTCATTTAGGAGACCATTGTGGTCTTATTAGCGAGTTCCGTGCTAGGAGACACACTCTGTCTCATTGAGGTAGTTCTCTTTTGGAGACAAGCCTCATTTTGGACCTACCATTAGGGAAGTCGCTTTAATTTGGTAAGGAGTATACCCGTAAGAGGCATGCCTTGCCTCATTTTTAGAGCCTTTATTTGGAGACAAGCCTTGTCTCATTTAGAGGATTTCCGTTCTTAGAAGGCTTACCTAGCCTTATATTAGAGCAGCTTCTTTTAGAGAGTCCTTGACTCATTGATCCTTTAAGTTGTAGTATTAGAGAGCCTTTGGCTCATTTGTCTTCTTTAGTGTTTTTTTATTAGAGAGTCGTTGACTCATTCGTCCTTTAGATAGTGTTATTAGAGAGTCTTTGGCTCAGTTGTCTTTATTGGTCTTGCTAGAGAGTCTTTGACTCATTTTGTTTTTTTTAGCGATGTTATTAGCGAGTCTTTGACTCAATTGTCTTTATTAGAGAGTCTTTGACTCATTTGTTCCCTTTAGCGGTATTATTAGAGTCTTTGACTCCTTTATCTTTGTGGTGGAGTTATTAGAGAGTCTTTGGCTCATTTATCCTTTTTAGTGGTATTATTGGAGAGTCCTTGACTCATTTGTCATTTTTAGGATTGTTATTAGAGAGTCCTTGACTCATTTACTTTTGCTTTTGTTAGTGTTATTAGTTAGGGGATTCCCCTGTTTAGCTCTGGGGTTTTGCTTTGTATATTCCCTTAGGTCTTTGACCAAAAGGGTGAAATATCCTTAAAATTCAAAAACATGTTAAAACATATAAAGCACAAAAACATTAGAAATTTAAAACATAAAAAATATTTGAAAACATTTAAAAAGCCAAAAGTGTTGAGTGTTTTAAAAACAGTAATTAGGAGAGTTCGTTTCGAACTACGTTGGCTTGATCATCTTTCACGAGGTACGTAGTGCAGCTTGGGATCTTTATCCCAAGTCCAGCCAAACCTTTAAAAATAAATTTGTCAAACCTTCCAAAAATGCAAAAACTTCTTCAAAATATTTTTTTTCAAAGAGATCTTCCCCTAGAGTTAAGGGTTTGTCCTAGCCGTTTGGTTTGTTTTAGAGTTAAGAGTCTGTCCTGATTTGTTTGATATGGTGTGTCCTGTCGTGTGAGTGTCCCTAGAGTTAGGAGGCCCCGAGTCGATAGGTTAGACATTTAGTCGAACCGATGACTAGACTAGGAAGCATATAGTCAGCCCATGGTTTTCATTAGGTTGCACAGCCTAGATACACATAGGTTATAGGACCCACCTGCATTAGCTTAAGGCTAATCAACTTGCATTAGTTAGGACATATAGAGAGTCCTAAAAATTACAATTCACATGAATTTAAGCAATTATACAAAAAGCTTTAAAAATCAGTCGAGTCTAGGTTAGTGGTTCTAGATGGTTAGGCATCGTAGTTAGAATAGGTCATCGAACTACGTTGACTCCGATTCTTTCCGAGACCGGGATACGTAGAGCAGCTGGGATGGACGGTCATCTTGGTCCGAGTCAGGTCGCATTAGAGTTAGGATTTGTTCTGTCCTGTCATATATATAGGATTGATTTGTGTTTTATGTTTTGATGTGTTTTCGTACTTTCTTGTACTGATACTATACCTTTAGCTATAGCTTGCATGTGTTTGCACATCAGAACTTAGACACCCATTAGGCATGTCACTCATAACCTAGCTATGCTTAGGTGACACATCTTTCATTTTATTTTATGTGTGCTTATTATCTTTATCCTCAGGAAATGCATGCTTAGGTAGACGACTCCTGAGGATTGTTCCCATTTCACATGATTTTTACCCAAACTTCTTTGGAGTTAATAAAAATGGCATAAGAGAGCAAGTGCTTGCACTCGGACGAATTGGGGGTGCTCTCAGACCTTCCCCATTCGTAACCAGGCACGAACACATATATATTTCTGGTTATCCATTGCACAGAGGATTTGATTTTAGGGTTCCATGGCATATCCATGGATGGCGACTCTGAGTTTATTTCAGATATGTCTTGGTTTCGAGCCTTGGCTCCGGATCGAGACATATCTCTTTCTTTTTATAACGCCACTCGTGCTATGCTATGAGGGTGGCATCCGTTTTGAGAGTTCCTTGGTAGAGCTCTCCTTCACACGTGGATGATCCAGAGGGTGTTAGGGACTCGTTCCCTCATCGCCTATCTCGGATCGGGGTCCACAATACAGTGTAAGCACTGGTTTATATAGGGGTAAGCAGTGGTTTAGAGTATTTACAAGTGGTTTATATAGGGTAAACAGTTGTTTAGAGTGTTTATAAGTTGTTTATACAGTGTAAGCAGTGGTTTAGAGTGTTTATAAGTGGTTCATGTAAGCCTAACAGCAGATTAGAGTGTTTATAAGTGGTGTATAGAGGGTAAGCAGTGGTTTGGAGTATTTACAAGTAGTTTATGTAGGGTAAACAGTGGTTTAGAGTGTTTATAAGTGTTTTATATAAGCCTAGGAGTGGTTTAGTGTGTTTACAAGCGTTTAATATAGGGTAATCAGTGGCTTAAAGTGTTTATAAGTGGTTTATATAAGCCTATCAGTGGTTTAGAGTGTTTATAAGTGGTTTATATAGACTTAGCAGTGGTTTTAGAGTGTCTATAAGTTGTTTATTTACGATTACCAATGGTTTAAACAACTGAGAGGGAGAGACTACTAACCTGTGAGAGGAGGTTCACTCAGAATCAGAGGATACTGGAGAGAGGTGCACGAACCTGCAGGGCATTGTGACCCTCTAATGGACGGTTGGGGTCATCCCATGAGAGAAAGAGGGCATTGTGGCCCTCTAATGGACGGTTGTGATCATCCCATGAGAGAAAGAGGGCATTGTGGCCCTCTAATGGACGGTTGGGATCATCCCATGAGAGAGAGAGGGGCATTGTGGCCCTCTAATGGAAGGTTGGGATCATCCCATGAGAGAGAGGGGGCATTGTGGCCCTTTAATGGACGGTTGGGATCATCCCATGAGAGAGAGAGGGGGCCTTTGGGGCCCTCTAATGGACGGTTGGGATCATCCCATGAGAGAGAGAGGGGCATTGTGGCCCTCTAATGGAAGGTTGGGATCATCCCATGAGAGAGAGGGGGCATTGTGGCCCTTTAATGGACAGTTGGGATCATCCCATGAGAGAGAGAGGGGGGCATTGGGGCCCTCTAATGGACGGTTGGGATCATCCCATGAGAGAGAGAGGGGCATTGTGGCCCTCTAATGGAAGGTTGGGATCATCCCATGAGAGAGAGAGGGGGCATTGTGGCCCTTTAATGGACGGTTGGGATCATCCAATGAGAGAGAGAGGGTGGCATTGGGGCCCTCTAATGGACGGTTGGGATCATCCCACGAGAGAGAGTGAGAGGGGGGGCATTGTGGCCCTCTAATGGACTGTTGGGATCATCCCATGAGAGAGAAAGAGAGAGGAATTGTGGCCCTCTAATTGATGGTTGGGATCATCCCATGAGAGAGAGAGAGAGAGGTGACGGTATTTTAAAAATGAGGGTATTTTTGTCCTAAACCCTTGCAAACCAGTCACCATCACTCTAGATTTGTTATTTCCAAGTCTCCCATCTTCAAATGTCATAGTCAGTAGAAAGCCCTTTCATTTGGTCATTTTCCCAAAAAATCAAGAAGAAAAATCCTCTTGAAACCCTAGCCGATTGCTCTTTTAAAGGGTGTGTGTGTGCTCATATTAGCACCCCCAAGCTTTGGTAAAGCACCCTCTCAACCTGTCTTTTCTCTATTGGGTTCAATGGGCATGGTAATTGGTATAACCACACCCATGATTTGATAAACCACCCTCCTTTTACATGGGAAATGAAATATTTCGCCCCTCCTATTCCATGGGCAGCCTCTATAGTGCATTTGTGACTAAGGGTGTCAATTTTGGCTCAGGCTCGGAGGCTCGCTCGAGCTCGGCTCGAATCCTTAACGAGCCGAGCCCAATTTAGGCCAGGCTCGGCTCGTTAAGAATTTAATATATTTAAATATATATATTATATATTAATTTATACATTAAAAGGGTTGTCCAGGGAGTGAAGGGGGGAGGGGGGGGCAAAATATGTCACTTCATTTTTGGAACCCCATTTGTTACTAGGACCAGCCCCCATAGTGTAAAAAGAGTAGTCAAATTACACTAGTAGGGCTGTCCACGGAAGATGAGGGGTGTGAACATAATATAACCCGAGCTCGGTAAGGCTCGCGAGTCGCTCGCGAGCCTGGCCAAGTCTGACCGAGCCGAGCCGAGCTTTTGAGCTTAATGAGCCGAGCCGAGCTTGGCCAGGCTCGGCTCGGCTCATTTACACCCCTATTTGTGACTACTCTTTTAATCTAGAAGGGGAGTCCAAGTAAAAGACAGGGAGGCGAATGAAAGAGAATGATATATTTGCCACATCTTTCTTCCTTGGACAACCCTCTTTAGCATATTTTCTAGCTATAGGGGGTGGTCTAAGCAAGAAAAGGGGAAGAGTGAATTACTTTTTTTTCTTGTATCTTTTCTTAGGGAAATGATATTGACACATTCGTATTTTGATAACGACACCAACTCGCCCGTCTTTTCTTATTTAAACTCATGAAAATGTAATGATCATTTAATCGTGATTTAAACACTAAAAGACAAGGTAAGTTAGTGAAAATATCAAAGCGAGATTATGTCAGCATCATCCGCACTTGGGAGGTTCGTGTAGAGGGGTGCCAATACCAAGGTTTGTATAGAGGGGTGCCAATACCAGAACTCAGGGTATTTTACAATTTTTGTAAATTCCGGAAAAAATAAAAGGGAAGGTCGGGGCGAGGGAATGGATGATATCAATGGGGTTTATGGATACTGGGGCTTTCAGAGTATTTCGGAAATGGACTGCAAATGTGCACTCTTGGGTCTCTCAGGTTCTTTCGCATTCTATGCTCAGTTTTGAGAATTTAAAAATTGATTCAGGACATGTTGGAACCGGTTTCAAGAATTTGAAGCTTGATTCTGGGGACTTTGAATTCGGTTTCGGGACTCGAAATTCGGGATTTATTCAATTTTTGGAAAATTTGGGTCAGGTCAAGATGGGGGTGTCTACAGAAGACCGCTTTCCTTCATGGTGATTTGGAGAAAGATATATACAATGGAGCAGCCTGAAGGTTTCAAAGTGAAAAGCGAAGAGAACTATGTTTCCAAGCTAAAGAAGTGATTATATGGGTTGAAGCAAGCCCCAAGACAATGGTACAAAAAGTTTGAGTCTTTTATGGGTGAGCAAGCCTATAAGAAGACCACTTTCGATCATTGTGTCTTTGTGAAGAAGTTCTTAGAAAAGGACTTCATTATTTTATTGCTCTATGTGGATGACATGCTTATAGTTGAACATAATGCTTCGAGGATTGAAAAGTTGAAGTGAGATTTCAGCAAGTCATTTTCAATGAAAGATTTGGGACCGGCTAAGCAAATTCTTGGTATGAGGATCAGTTGTGACAGAAAGGCCAAGGGGTTATGGTTGTCTCAAGAGAAGTACATAGAGAAAGTGCTTCAAAGGTTCAAAATGGATAAAGCTAAAATGGTGAGCACGCCTCTTGCTACACACTTCAAGCTTAGTAGGAAACAATGTCCATCGAGTGAGAAAGAGGTGAAAGACATGGAAAGAGTTCCTTATACATTCGTCGTGGCAAGTTTGATGTATGCAATGGTTTGCACAAAGCTAGACATAGCTCATGCGGTTGGAGTAGTTAGTCGGTTTACTTCAAATCCAGGAAGAGAGCATTGGAATGCAGTGAAGTGGATCCTATGATATCTCTGAGGCACTTCTAGTTTGAAATTTTCATTTGGAAGTGAGAAGCCGATTGTTGTTGGGTATACTGATTCAGACATGGCAGGGGATGTTGATACTAGGAAATCTACTTCAGGCTATTTGGTCAATTTTACAGGGCGGCTGTGGCTTGGCAGTCAAGATTGCAGAAATGTGTTGCCTTGTCCACAATAGAGGCAGAATTCATCGCAGCAACTGAAGCTTGCAAGGAGTTGCTTTGGATGAAGGGGCTTACGCTGAAACTTGCTCTCACTCAAGAAAGGTATGTGCTACTTTGTGATAGTCAAAGTGCTATCCACCTTGTGAAGAATTCCACTTTTCATGCAAGGTCGAAACATATCGACGTGAGGTATCATTGGATACGAGACATCTTAGAGTCCAAAGAGTTGGAACTACAGAAAGTATATACCGAAGACAATGGTTCAGACATGATGACAAAGGCACTTCCGAGAGAGAAGTTTGAGTTTTGCCGGCATCTGGTCGGCATGGATTCCACTTGAGGAGTCAGTGTTGGAATCTCCCTCATTGGTTTGGAGGGGGAGATTTGTTGGGTTTAAGTCCAGCCCAATAAGGGCGTACTTGGATTTTATTTGAACTAGAGGGGCACTATGGTCTTTCTATACTTAAAGGATATCTCCAAGTGTAGCCCTAATCTTTGGTAACAGAAGAACAACACAAAATAAAGGAAAAAAGAGGAGAAATTAGCAGGAAATAGGAGTTTCTGCACAGCAGTGACCAAACCGACGATCGGAGGTCGATCCGTGGTTCGATTGAGCTGAGTTTTAGAAACATTCTAAACAATCCGTGGTTCGTGACTTCCTGATCTACATTCTGAACGGTTAGATTGTGATTTGGAATTCCCTAAGTCAGGTTTCTGGGTCTTTTACGGAGTGCAGATTTTGGGTGAGATCTTCACCATTTTCTTCATTTTTCTTCTTTGTTGGAGTTGATTTTGTTGCTCTATCTTCACTCATATTTGTGGATTCCATTGTTGTTGGAATGGGGGATGTTTATCCCATTGATGATGTTGGGAATTAGGTTTTGTACCTAAAGTATTATAGTGAAGATTTGGGTAGACTCCGAGAAAGGTTTCGTGGTTTTTATCCTTCACGTTGAAGGAGTTTTCCACGTAAAAATTCTCTTGCGTTGATTGTGGTTGTTTGTTGTTACTTTATTTGTGGTTCGTATATTTCCATTGTTTGTGTTCAATCGTTTCCTCATAGGTTCGATCAAAGCGGGAAAGGGTTTTTTTCCCAACAATTACCAGAGAAGATCAGAATCTCTCACCAAATCCACATGAAACCCTAGCACACCCTTTTTCCCCCTCTTTGAGCTCTCAACCGTCTTCAAAGACAAGACTGTAAAAACAAGCCCTGAAATCCCTTTATATAAAGCAGGCCATGACTTATTCTTATTGGGCCGAATAACACTAAAAACGGGCTGGGCCAAACGGCCAGGGCTTCTCCTCCGGACCCCAATAAATGTGCCGAATCCGGGCCAACCGGGTTTGATTCAATACAATCAACTCAACATAATCTCATCCTCAACTAAAATGCTGTCCTCTGTATCTTATGATACTTCTGAATTTGTAATGATCAAATTAAACTGTACTTCCAAAAGGGAGATCATATCCACAGTCCCTTGTTTTAAGGACTCATTTGATCCCATTCATTCTATCTGTTGCATACAAATGGATGCTTAAATAAAAACAAGCAGCTGTCTGGTTCAGGTAGTAGGTGTTGTTCCTTGAATGTGATTTTAGGCTATGACTTCTCCATGTTGGAGCCCATTGGATCAATGGTTTGGATTATGGTGACCTCACATTAGTGGGCCTCATCTCAAGGTGTCTCAGAAAACATCTCATACAGTTAGAACTGAGAGTATCATTCACCTTTTGGATTTATTTATTCGGACTCAAACCTTTGTTTAGTATGCTTGGAGTAGTAATTGGAATTTTTATTATATGAATCGTTGCTGCAGGTGTTGCTATTGGAGGTGGTTGGCAAAGTGTAGTGGCTTATATTAACTTGGGTTGCTATTACATTTTTGGCCTTCCTTTTGGGTTCCTTATGGGCTACACGCTTAACCTTGGAGTGGAGGTAAATTTTATTTTCTCATTGGTAATACTTCTACTATGGAAATGATTCTGGGAATACACATACACCAAATAATCAGTAAATGCTCTCATCACCATCACTTGTTTTAGGTAGCACTTGGTTAGGTGGTGCACATACACAAATTGTTCTATGTATGTATTGTACAACAGTCTTTTAAAGCTTGGCTGCGGACAAGAACTCGGCCAAGGTCCATGTGAGTCGACTCTGGCAAGCAAATGATCGATGCGATCTATATTTCATTGTCTGGGGTGGGTCAAAGGAGTTTTTGATTTACTTGGCAAGACTCAATTTTGGACAAGAACTCCATCCAAGTAAACCCAACTCTACTCGTGTGTGTTGAAGATAAACTTGGAGAGCTTTTGAACAGTTTTGTGCCTGTCAACTTCCCATTTGTGGGATTGATGAGTAGTTGCTCCATTAAGATCACCAATCAGTACACATGTAGGTGGGGGATTTTTTTCCCAGAATATCCACACTCCCTTGTTCCCCACCAGCATTCTTCTCTTTATTTTACACCCCCACCCCACACACACACACCACCACCACTCGCGCACACTCTGATATGAATTATTCTCATGGTGCGTATCACATCAGATGGATGGTAGTCCCCAATTCAACAATTTTAACCATGTCCTCACTGACTTTGTTCTGTTGAATTTGGATCATTTGTATGATTATATCTTGTACTGTTTTTTAACAATCATGACAATTTTTAGGCTTCGAGCCATCAAAGAGGAGGTCTACCGTCTACCACGTGAATGAGTTAGATCAATCATTGGTCCCATATGTACAATCTAAACTAGTAAGCATGGAAATAAAATGCTTTCAAGCTCTGTAAAATAATTCCATGTGTTATTTTCTCTAAACAGAGAAGAAGATAGAAAGAAAAGATAGCGTCCCTCGAGTTTCACAAATTTGTAAAACTGTTTTATACTAAGAAGACGCAATTGTATCTTTGTCAATGAAGATACAAGTCAACCACCATACACATGACACATGTATGATTGGATATGGTGGCTGTCACTAGTCTATCCCATTGACAAAGAGAAGCGGTTCTAGAGTTTGGTGGCGTTTTTTCACTTTTTGTAACAAATAAACACTTCCAAAGTGCACCCTGACCACCCACGCACAGACTATTTTTTGGGTTCAATCTCAGATTACCTACCAAAACAGGGCGAGTTTTCACTTTCAAATCTTCTTATGGACCTACTGAGCAAAAGTTTGTTTTTTACTCAAATTGGTTTCATTTCGCATAATGTAACTACAAACTCTTCTGGTGCAATGCACTTTCACCATGTTATGGTGTAATGCCCATTTAACAGACTAGAAAGGTTTGATCATCTATATAGACCGTCGGTCTATCTAGTGCCCAACTATGAAAGGGCCACTACTCTAATCTGATCAAATAGCTGAGATAATCTTAACTGTACAATTGGCGGTTGACGGGCCTGGACAGTCTGATGAATCTAGAATCTCGATGATTTGTATCTGCTAGAGTGGGACATAGACATACGATGTGGGTTTGATGGATTGTGACAACTATATTTTAATCGGATCGGACCGAAACATTTCTGAAAATGGCCATTGGAGTGTCCCATATCTGATTATATTTCACTGTTTATGAAAATACTTCATTTTTTTTAACTTAAAGGCTAAACATTAGGGATATTTTCGGCCTAAAAACATTTACATAACAAAAGGGAAAAATCACATTCAAATGAAAAAATATCGAATGAACGAATCTATCTCCTCTCCCTATCTCTCTTGTCTCATTGAACCCCAAAACGCATTCGCTAGCCGCTACTACATTTGCCAGTTCGTCGCTGATCTTCAATTGCTGCTCCTTCAACTTTTCGCTAGTCTTTGTCCAAATCGCCAGTCATCATCTCTACTTGTGATTGTGTTTTCTCAATCACCGATACTTGTTGCCGGTCCCAAGTTGATTTTCTGCATCATCAAATGTTATTTTGTTTATATGTTTATTGATCCCTAATTATATGAGAAAGATTTAGCGCTTGAATTGTTCAAAATCATGACAATTGATATAGTCTCACCATGGATTACTTTAGAACAATTTTTTTTACATGTTTGAAAAAGATAACTAACATTGGAAAGTATTGGTACATGTTGGGAAAGTTGCCTTATTTCCCATTGTGCAGTGGGAAGGAAGGAAAAAAAATAGAAAGCTCCTTTTTGTTTTAGCAAAACCTATGTATAAAAGAAAGAGGGAGGCATTCTCTCTTCGGCGCGAGATGCTTGGGGTGTGTCGGCTGCCTCAAGGAGAGAGAGAGAGAGAGAGAGAGAGAGAGAGAGAGAGAGATTTGAGTGCTTTTCTCTAGGGTTCTTCTTGGGTTAGCTGTCGGGTTTCTCGAGGTTCTCTCTCAGTGTACGATCATGGGTGAGAGAGGCAAGGAAAGGGTTGCGAGATTGTGGGTTTTGGGTTTAATCCATTGTAATCCTTGTATATTGTTTTCCTCATAGTGGAAGATCGTGTTTCTCGCCCGTGAATATAGGCTTGGCCGAACCACGTAAAATCTTGGTGTTCATCTTGAGGCTTCTTTCTTATTTTACTTTTCTGTTAATTTGTGCATGATCGGATCGGACTTGCCTGGAAGATTGTCTCAACAAGTGGTATCAGAGCTGTGGTTGGAGCGATCGTCAAGGTCGGGTGGAGTGATCAGGATCGCGGCTAGAGTGATCTTTGGGAGTAAAAAGATTGTCTAAAAAATATTCTCGTTCGAGGTGGAGCGCTAAACCGAGAAGTGCGGAGCAATATGAGATGGCGGTAAAATTGACTTCTACCCAATTCAACATCGACAAGTTTAACGGAAATGACAGTTTCACCCTATGGCAGATGAGGGTGAAGGACATCCTAGTTCAATAGGGATTGGCTAAGGAGTTGAAGGGAAATGATGGGAAGCTAGAGAAGATGACAGATGCCTAGTTGGTAGACATTGAGTCGAAGGCGGCCAGCACGATTCGGCTCTGTCTGTCAGATAACGTTATCTTTAATGTTATGGAAGAAGAAGATGAGCCTAAGTTATGGGAGAAATTGAAAAAGTTGTACATGTCAAAAAGCTTGGGGAACCAATTGTATCTGAAGTGGCAGTTGTACGGGCTGAAGATACAGGACGTCGGGAATCTTCTGGAGCACATTTGAGTGTTCACGGGCTTGTGGGTCATCTCCACAAGTTGATAAAAAGTTGAAGGGAGAAGACAAGGCCCTATTATTTCTTACTTCACTTTCTGATCTGTCTGACAACCCGGTGACGACTTTATTCTATGGTAATGACACAATAAAGTTAGAGGAAGTCATGATGTCACTCTTATTGGATGAGATGCGGCAGAAACATGTTCTTGGTGAGAGTCAAGAGCATGGGTTGGTTGTTCATGGTGGGAACCAAAGAGGAAGGTTGTCTGATAGGAGATAATGAAAAGGTAGGTCATGATCCAAGGTCGGCAGAAAGGACGTGCAATGTTACCATTACGAATATAGTCACATAAAGCAAGATTGTCCGAAGCGAGCTGACCAATTGGACAATGGTGCTATTAATACTGTAGTGGTGATAAAGAATGAGCAGAGCGAAGAGGTTGGAGATATTCTCACAGTCTCCACAGGTAGTCACACCTCTCCTCATGATGAGTGAATTTTAGATTCAGGATGTTATGTCCATGCAGATGGAATATTTTGATACATTTCAGGAGACAAGGGTAGGTGTAGTGTCATTGGGTGACATGTCTACTTGTCATGTCACAGGAGTTGGGACGGTGAAGATAAAGATGTTCGATGGAGTGGTTTGTACTTTGGGCGGTGTGGCGTATGCCCCAAAGATGCGAAAGAATTTAGTATCACTTGGCCGGTTGGACTCCAAGGGTTGTAGATATTTAGTTGCAAGTGGGGCCAAGAAAATCAGACACAATTGTATGGTTTTGATGAAAGGAGAGAAGTGTGGCGGATTATATTGTCTGGTCGAGGACACAGTGTCTAGTATTCCTATGATCTAGATGGCTAGTAGGAAACAGGGTAATGGTGTGCGCTCACGTAGGATCTCTTTCGCAGTTGGTACGGAGACAGGTTTCCAAGTTACAGACAATGGTGTGAAGGTGATAATGCCTACATTGGAGAGGATGGATCGAGACCCCTCTCCAGTGTTGACTAGATCAGTCAACGAGTTGGTAGCTACATATTTGTATTGGCCGTGTTAATCGAATCAGGAGGAGTCAGAACCAGGATGATTCGATGGTGTATAGCTGGTACTTCGGAAGGCCAATGGTGGTTTGCGGTGACAAGGGCCGGTGGTGATATTAAACAAAAAATCTTCATGTGGTTGGGAAATAAGCCAAGGTGGACATTGTTGGGAACGTTGGCTTATTTCCCATTGTGTGGTGGGAAGGAAGGGAAAAAAATAGAAAGCTATTTTTGGGTTTTAGCAAAACCTATGTATAAAAGAAAGTGGGAGGCATTTCTCTCTTTGGCGTGAGATGCTTGGGGTGTGTCGGCTGCCTCAAGGGAGAGAGAGAGAGAGAGAGAGAGAGAGAGAGAGAGAGAGAGAGAGAGAGAGAGAGAGAGAGAGAGATTTGGGTTCTTCTTGGGTTTGCTCTTGGGTTTCTCTTTGGGTTTTCTCTCGGGTTTTCTCTCAGTGTACGATCTTGTGTGAGAGAGGCAATGAAAGGGTTGCGAGTTTGAGGGTTTTGGGCTTAATCCATTGTAATTCGTGTATATTGTTTGTCTCATAGTGGAAGATAATGTTTCCATGGATGTAGGCTTGGCCGAACAAAGTAAAATCTTGGCGTTCATCTTGTGGCTTGTTTCTTATTTTACTTTTCTATTAATTTTTGCACGATCGGATCGGATTTGTCCTGCGGATTTTCTCAACAGTACAATGTCTCCAATTGGGATTGGTAGTTTTACTGAAAATTTGGTGGTGAATAAACTTTTTTTTTTGGTAGTATCTATTATAATATACTAATGCTATCTAACTTATGATTAAGTCATCTTGTTATGTATTAGCTTCTCCTACTGTGGTCTTTTTGTAGGGGATTGAATAATACAGACTGATAGTAAAAGCGCACACTATATTCTCTTTGAAAG
Source organism: Tasmannia lanceolata (assembly GCF_043159265.1). NCBI lineage: Eukaryota > Viridiplantae > Streptophyta > Magnoliopsida > Canellales > Winteraceae > Tasmannia > Tasmannia lanceolata. Next base: position 23,678,139 of record NW_027518684.1, on the reverse strand, counting down.
ATATAGCACTTGAATTGTTCGAAATCATGTCAATTGATAGTCTGACCATGTGTTATTTCAGATCAAATTTTTTTACATGTTATGTTACAACCATTTGAAAGTATTGGTCGATATGTCTCCAATGGGATTGGTAGTTGTACTGAAATTAGGTGGTGAATCAACCTTTTTTTATACTATCTATTATCATATTCTACTGATGTTTATTTTATGATTAAGTCATCTTGTTATGTATTGGCTTCTCTTGCTATGGTCTTTTTGTAGGGGATTGAATAATAAAGACTAATAATAAAAATGCACAATATATTCTCTTTATAGGAGATTGAAATTGACTGTGAAAAACAGTAGTAGGACCTAGGACACTCCGACATACACTTTGATTCTGAAGGGACCTTGACACATACAGAAGTAGGATCCACGGATCCAAACGAGTCAGAATTTAAATGGATTATGACACAAACATAGGTGGATCTGATCAAATTGGGTCAGTTGACAAACCTAGTTGGCCCGTTAGGATTACTATAACCCAATTAAAGCGATCCCAATGCTGCAGGAAGCACTCGATATGGGTATTAAATGAACGGTCCAGATTGATGATCAGATCATCAACAGTAAAATGATCGAGTTGCACTTTGATTATTTCTTACGCATAAATTCCTTTTCTTCTGTTTCCCTTTCACAAGCTTTTTACACTAGCTGGCTATTATGCTATCAGGGGATTTGGGCTGGAATGATTTGTGGAACTGCACTGCAAACATTGATCCTTTTGGTAATCATATGGAGAACCAACTGGTCTAAAGAGGTAAAATGTAATGATGTTTATTAACCACTTTTGAAGAAACCAAAGTATTCTTTCTGGAATGATCTCTTCATTTTAAACTTCTCTGATTAGCTATTGAACTTGTTGAGAATTGTACCAACCAATGAAAATTTATAAAATGAAGAGGGGAGTGCCACTATCAAAACAAGTGAGTGCGGGTATTAGCTCCTTAACCAGATCATTTGGAAAATAATTTAATGTTGAATGGAGCTACTTGCACTCAAGTTGATTGAATATATTGTCATCTCTTAAAGACTGTCCCAAAAATATCCGAAGCAAGATCTTTGGGTGTTTGTAAAGGGAAATTCTTAATAGAAAGAGGGAGATTATATTGGCACTTCCTTGTTTTGATATTAGCACTCTCTATTATAAACTTCTTTGATTGGCTATTGATAGCTTACTAGAAATTCTTCCAGCCAATAAGAAAACGTGCAAAATGTTGTTTAAATATCAAAATAAGTGATGAGGTTATTAGGTCCCTAAAACTATTTTAGAACAAATTTATTAAAAAATTGATATTGCAGGCTGATCAAGCATCTGAACGGGTGCAACTGTGGGGTGGAGACGAACATGAAGCTCCGAAGTTGCAGATATGAGTTGGGTTTTCTGACGAGGTTAACAAATTGCCGGATCACAGCATGTTTTGATACAAACCCAAGGAGGATCCGTGCATGATGAATCTTAGCTATCCATATGGCCACAATCCAACCGTAGATCTTTTGAATTTGAATAATAGCCAATAATGGTAGGTTGATAAGATTAGCTCTAGTAGTTAATTTGAAGAATCCTTTTGTTAGTTAATTTGAATTTAAATTTGAATTTGAATTAGAATTAGAATAGGAGATTATAAATAATGATGTTTGAGAGAAGAGAGCCATCATGAAAAATTTGTAAAGACCGAAAGGTTATTTGGAGGAACCGTTCCCCTCGAAGAGAACGCTTATCTTATTTTCATCTTATTATATTTGGGATCTTATCATCTGGTATCAGAGCAATTCGATCCACCATGGTTACTAACGCGGAGCTTGCGAAGGAGATCGATCACATGAAGGATCGCTTTGCCGAGTTAGTAGCGACGATTCATGAACGATCGTCAATGCAAGTGATGCAAGAGGAGATTGGGTCGATCAAGAACCGATCACGACAGTCAAGCCCCCAACCTCAATCACGCCCTCCACCGCCAGCCCAACAATACGAAGACACTTTTCACCAACATGGAGCCCCACGCCCACCCAAGGTTGGCCTTCCAAAGTTCGATGGGGATGATCCAACTGGATGGATCTATAGGGCTGAGAATTATTTCTCTTTTTATGAAATAGAAGAAAAGGCTCGAGTACAGATTGCATCTATTCATCTAGAGAAGGAGGCCATCCAATGGTACCAATGGTACGAGAAGATGAAAGGTACATGGTCCTGGCCTGAATTCGTCAAGTCTCAATGTGTTCATTTTGGACCGAATCAATTTGAAGATTTCACCGTGTCATTGATTCGACTTTGTCAAACGACCAGCGTTCGAGAATATCAACTTCAGTTTGAAAGGCTCGCCAACCGCACCTATGGGCTCATAGAATCCTTCTTTAAGAGTTGCTTTATCAGTGGCCTTAGAGAGGACATTCGTTATGAAGTTCAAGTACTACGTCCGAGTACTTTGATGCATGCCATTGCCCTTGCTTGATCTCAAGAAGAGAAGCTGGCTGCACAGCACCATCATGCTAAGGCCACGACAACATGGAATAATGTAATTGATGTGCAAACTTCAACGGGATCAAGTAATCATCCTCCTCCATCTATCAAACGCTTAACACCAACCAAGGCTAAAGAACGTTCTGACAAGGGATTATGCTACAATTACGATGAGAAGTTTGGTCCAAGGCATCGTTGTAAAGCACAACAATTATTTCTCATCAAAGGGAACTGGTCGGATGAGGCAGATGAAGGTAGGGATGATGATAACTTCAAAGATGAACCTGGAGGACCGGGTTCCTTCAATGGGGGTGGTATGATACGAACCCAAGGAGGATCCGTGCATGATCAATCTTAGCCGTCCATATGGCCACAATCCAACCATAGATCTTTTGAATTTGAATAATAGCCAATAATGGTAGGTTGATAAGATTAGCTCTACTCTCCCCTAGGGTTCATAATTGTTTACCAAGGAAGTTGATAATATGAGTCGTAATTACAAATCCTGGACAAAACACATGCTCTGAAGGGAAACACATGGTTTTGGAAAAAACCGCGACTAGGGTAGTCAATTCCCTATGAAGAATTGGCAAACCAGGGACACCTTTCTAGACTCAATGGACATGCCTTATATGGGCCAAAAGCTTAGGTGTGACCTTATCATTTGTAAACCCGACCCTACCCAAGATAGTTTCTCGGGTTAGGTCGGGCCGGCGGTTTTCATTTTTTAGCATAGATAGTGACTAATTTTAAAGATTGTAGAATAAAAAATAAATCTTCACACCAGAAATTTCTAAATTTATGTCATCAAGTGTATAAATTTAAGGACACTATATTTTCACATAACAGACATGATCACCTCAATGAAAACAATTCTATCAATATATTGGAAAATAATTTTCCATGTTAATCAAGAGATATTTAAGAAAGTCAAAGTACACCCACATGAGTCGGGTCGGGTTTTTTTTCTTTAACCCCGGTCCTACCCAAGATAGAGTCGAGTTTTTCAATTTAAAACCCAGCCCTACGCAAGACCCATGATTTCTAAACCTGACCCATGTTATTTTCAGGGCGGGTCGAGTAAAACCCAACCCAAGATGCAGCCCTAATCGGGACAGTAGTCTTAAAACCAATTTTTGCCAAGTTTTCTTAAATCCTCCAATTCAAGTGATTTCAGAGTTATATCCTTGGGTGTATCCTCAGTAGAGTTGCTAGTTTGTGAATCCTACGATCAGGTGAGCCGGGTCACGAGACCCCCTCTCGGACCACCCCACGTGGGATTCGTGTGGTGTCTGTCAGTCACTCTTGGTTTGCGATATTCGCGGGTGTGTGTACAAATGAAATCTGGACTCAGTAGAATTCACTTTCAACTCGTTTGGGCCGACAAGCAAATTGTACTCGTTTCCTCCACCCGAATGACGAGTGGGATTGCGCTTGCATTTCCTGTGAACTTTGGATAAAAATCTGAATTCCACAGGAAAACAATCGTTAGAGTCGCCACCTAGGTTAGGGCCTAAGACCCATAATTAACTCTGTTTAAGCATGGTCTCAGCAGAAATTTGAGTAAGGGATATGGTTACACTTGGGAAGGGTGTTAGGCACCCCTCACGCCCGAGTTAACCTAGTATCTTGACTTGACTTGGCGGATATAGGAAAACTTTAGCAAGATTGGTTTTAAAATACTTGTTACGGTCGAGCTTGTTCCTAGGTGGGGATTCGAAACAGAAAGTGAAAGAGAGTGAAGTGTAAAGAAAATGGTTTTTTGCTGGAAAGGGGAAAAGGATTTTCTTTACATGCCCCGGGGTATTGGATCCCTGAACCTTATAGCTACAGTTAGCCAAATATAAATGTAATGTGGAAAGCGATAAAGAAAGCAGTAAATAAAGGAAATACCTAGAAATTGGGAGCTTTGCTATATGACCTAGGGCTACAGGATCCCCAAATCGTATAGCTGCCCTCAATCTAGGCGAGACGGAATGTAAATGACAAAATTTAAATTACAGAAAGTAAAGAAATGGGTTCATTTCTCTCCATTTTCCCATCACCGTAGGAGTCTAAACTCACTTCTCTAGCTCTCACGACCTATGGTGGGGCCCGAGATAGAGTAGTGGGATAAGGAGAGAGAAAAGAACCATTTTTTTTTTGAAAAATGAGGGGATTTAGGCTATATGGCTTGGGGCAAAAATGATCCCCCAATCTCGTAGCAACCCACTAGCGGTTTTCTAATTGAAATACAGAAAGCTGTAAATGACAGAAATGTAAAGAAATGGGTTTCGTTCTCTCCTCTTTTCCATCACTGTAGGAGTGTAAAGCTCACTTCTCTAGCTCTCACGACCTATGGTGAGGCCTGAGATAGAGTGGCGGGAGAAGTAGAGAGAAAATAACCATGTTTGTGAAAAAAGCGGGGATTTATGCTATAGGGCCTGGGGCAAAAAGGATCCCCAAACCCCGTAGCAACCCACTACCGGTTTAGTATTTGAAATATAGAAAGCTGTAAATGAAAGAAATGTAAAGAATTGGGTTCCGTTCTCTCCACTTTTCCATCGCAGTAGGAGCACAAAGCTCACTTATCTAGCTCTCATGACCTATGGTGGGGCCTGAGATAGAGTGGTGAGACAAGTAGAGAGAAAAGAACCATGTTTGTGAAAAAGGAGGAGATTTAGGCTACAAGGCTTGGGGCTGAAAGGATCCTCAAACCCCGTAGCAACCCACTACCGGTTTGTAATTGAAATACAAAAAGCTATAAGGAAAGCGGTAAATCTAACCTAGTGCTTCCCGATTTGTAATTGGGTGCCGCTCCGATTCCTCAGAATCTAACCTTTGAAGGGATTCCGACAAAAACCGGGTAGTTGAGTGTGACTATTCCTGGTTTCGGCAGAACCTTGACTAGCGTCTTTAGTTTCTCTCTCTAACTTCTCTCTTTCTCTCTCTAGGGGAAAAGAATAAAGAAGGAGGGCGTATGTATCAAAACAAGGGGGTGAAATCCAGAGAGGGAAATGTCAATGAAGAGGACCCAACTCCCCATATTTATAGATTTTGGGGCCACCCAAAATTGCAGGGGTAGGTGGGGAAATCGCAGGGACGGTTCGAGGTCCTCGCTTTGGGGTCCTAGGTTCCCGGAAAATGGTTTTTTGGGTCCCGGAAGTGGTTCTGGGTTCCTGATTGTGGTTCTCAGTTACCGACTGTGGTTACCGGTTCCCAATTGTGGTTTTCGGTTCCCAAAAAGTGATTCTTGGTATCCAAAAGTGGTTTCTTCGTTCCCAAAAAATGGTTTTTGGTAGCCAAAAGAGGTTTTCAGTGGGGTTTTTTTGAGTTTGGGGTTGAATCTTCGGGATTTGGTGTTGCCGTAAGAGGCAGGGTGCCGTGTGGTAACATGCTTAGGGGTTAGATCTCCGGAATCTCGGTTTGCCCAACTCAGGACTTGGTCAAAAGGTTTTGGTGAATTCGAGTGGTTTTGGATTCAAAATTGGTTGCTGGGGTTACTGGTTTTCCGGTAGTTTTGTAAAGCTGGAGAAATATTAAGAGAAATATCGAGAGACCAGAGAAGCTTTGGGACTCATCATATGAGTCATCCTCGCGGCAACCTATCCTTAGTCCGGTCTTGACAAAATGGTGTGTCTACAAACGGCTACAAGACCTGACCTTATGTTTGTTGTGGGTTTGATTAATAGATCCATGGAATCACAAAAAAAAAAGTCATTGGAAAGCCGGTAAAATAATCTTAAGGTATGTAAGTGGAAACCTTGACCATGAGATTCATTATTGAAGAGTTGAAGAATTCACGCTTAGTTGAATATTATGATAATGATTGGGGTGGGAGTGTTGAGGATAGCAAAACGCATATCCAACTATGTTTTTAATACTGGTTCAGGTGAAGTTCATGGGCATCAAAGAAGTAAATAATTGTTGCTCTCTCAACGGTGGAAGCGGAGTACATTTCATTGGCTTCGGCGGGTTGTCCAGCTTTTTCGCTACGATGGGTGTTAGAAAAACTCAACCATCTGCAAGAAAGTGATACAATTTTAATTTGAGACAATAGTTTGGCAATGTCACTCATAAATAATCTAGCTTTTCATGTAAAAAGAAAGCACTCAAGGATCAAGTATCATTTCATCCGAGACTTGGTCAAGGATGGAATTATCAATGTTTGTTTTTATAAAACTCAAGATTAAGTTGTGGATATTTCTACAAAGGCTTTGAAGTCCAATACCTTCATCAAAATGAAGATAAAACTTGGCATGGTAGTGGTCTAACTTAAGGGGGGCTGTTGGAAATATTAGCTTGACCACTTATCCACTTGACTTTCTTAGAACTCATTATATGCATTAAGCTTGCCATGCACTCAATGAATGTTCCTACATTGAAACTTTGCTACATTACGTTCTACAATGAGAGCTTGCAACAAGGACTTGACTCATTGGAAATCTACTTTTTGTGAGTTAGTGTTCTAGGGAATTAGTTTCTTGTTTTGGAATTGCGTAAGACATTTATTTTATAGTTGTTATTGTGTTAGTGGTAGCTTAGAAAAGCTAAGTATAGTTAAGAAATGCTAATTTTGGATTTGACATGCAGCTGATATTTTGGGCCTTGTATCTTCTTCTTTTGTAAGCCATTCTAGTGAAATTTGAAGTCTCCTGACTAGTGTAACAACTTTTGCTTCAATCTTTATATATTTGGCACCAAGAGAACAATTTTCTTTTCTTGGATCTTATCTTCTCCCTCTATCCAATTGGTTTCATTTCAACAAGCGATTGATGATCTGTGAATATGAATCAAAACTATTTTGTATAAATAGCTTGTTTACCATTCAAAATTTATGGTTAAATTTTAAATAAAAAATCATACATTCTTATTATTTTGAAAAGACGCCATTCAAACGTCTTTTTGTTTCTTGCTATTTAAATGAGATTTTACTTAACATTATGAGTTGACCTCTACCAACAAACACATGGCCTTACTGGTTTAGAGAAGACACATCTTCCATGGGCATGTTCTTCTCTATAAAGAGAGAAGAATTCAACTGCCCAAAGATCTGTCTGTTATCTACTGTCTGTTTCGTATCTGGGCACAATTTAGAAGTAATTCGAAGAGGACCAATAAGCAAGTGCACATCTAATGGAACTTCGACCTGTTTTATCTTGGAGATCAGTTTTGAATCCCAATTGCACCTCAGGGGTGAGCACGAATTTAAGGTGACCAAATGACATGGAAGCCTTTTTCTCTTCTTCAAGAGTCCATGAGCACAAACATTATACAATGATCGATTCTTCTTAAAACGGTAAGTGCATCTGCCTCCAATAATATTAGTATTTTGATTACTATTGATCCACATTCATATAGACATCTTACTCAACAATCTTAAAACCGGACAACAACTAATCTTATTTCCAAAAAAGAACTAAACATTGGTGGCATCCAAATAGGCCTGAAGGGTGATGGAGTATGGACATTCAGATTGCATTTCAAGTATAATAAGTCCTTGAAACAGTTACATGAGTCAACTCGAGGATACTCTCAGGCTAATTTTGAGAGTTTTCACCATGGTTTAGTTACTACTTCCAAGAGTGGTTGGTTAACTCTCTAAACCCCATTTTTACAATTAAAATAAAACTGAAAAAAACTACAATGCCAAAAAGCAAAGCAAAATAATTATAATAAAAAGGAAAACAAATTAAGAAACGTGATAAGATCCCAAATATAATAAGATGAAAATAAGATAAACGTTCTCTTCAAGGGGAACAGTTACTCCAAATAACCTTTCGGCCTTTACAAATTTTTCATGATGGCTCTCTTCTCCAAACATCATTATTTATACTCTCCTATTCTAATTCAATTTCAAATTTAAATTCAAATTAACTACTAAAAGGATTCCCTCCTAATTTCCGAACCTACCATTCTTAGCCACATTCAAATTCAAATTAACTAATATAAAGATGGGATTTTTGTTGATTAGTCCCTACATGGCAAAATAATTGCTTATTAGTCCCTAAAAAAAGCATATTATCTTAGCTGTCCTACTTTTAGAAAATATTTGCTAAAAGGTCTCTAAAATTCACCTACATCAATTTTCTCGGTTAAAAATTCTAATATGGCAAATTTACCCCTCAACCCATTTAATTTGTTTTAGCATTTTTTTGATTTTCCATCCAATATTTTTGGAAAAAAACTAGGAAATAAGCAAAATATTATCTCTTCCAATATTCTTTTGGAAAAGACATCCAAATTGATCGGTCATATTTACACTTCCTTTATTTTCAATACGGCATCCTGTTTTAGAAGTGTTTTTCTACTTTTAAATTAGTTTGTAAGAGATTTTTGAGAACTGTAGCAGCTTTTTAAATACAAGATGGATTAGTGCTTCTCTTATAAAATGCCTTCCACTTAGGCCCCATTGGATTGTTGGAATTTTATTGGAAAAGTTCGGAAAGGAAAAGAAATCTAAAATTTCTTATTTCTTACACAAAAAAAAAGATAAGGTAAACCAACCGTATTCAATTTTTCAATTAGGGACCTTCGGTTTATGATGTTATCCCTCTAAATTGATCAGACATAATTCCCCTCTTAAAGTATTGAGTGAAAAAAAATTCCATACAAATAATTTTCCATCGGAGATATTACCTTGCAATCAAACCAAGACAGCAAAAAATATTCCTAAAATTTCTTACTTTATTTATCCATGAAGAAAAGATAACTCAAACCGACCTTATTTAATTTATTTTAGAGATTTTCAACTTATTTAATTCCTAAAATGATTTTTTTTGTTGAAGGATTTTTTTACGAGAATATTGGAAGAGATAATATTTTTGATTATTTCCTAGTTTTTTTCTGAAAATATTGGAAGGGAAATTAAAAAAAAGCGAAAACGGATTAAATGGGTTGGAGGGGGGGGGGGGGTGTTAAATTTGCCATTTTAAAATTTTTAATGGAGAAAATTGACGTAGGTGAGTTCTAGGGACATTTTAGCAAATATTTTCTAAAAGTAGGACTGCTAAGAAAATATGCTTTTATTAGGGACTAATAAGCAAATATTTTGCTTTGTAGGGACTAATCAACAAAAATCACTATAAAGTTTCTCTCCTAATCTATTTCCTAATTACATGCCATTATTCAAATTCAAATGAACTACTAGGCCTTATGTTTAGGATCTCTATTCTAGAGGCCTGCACTAAGGTTAAAATTCATTTTCACCATTTATCTCCCATTTTGATTACATACTCAAATTTTTCAGCAAAAAAAAAACATTTCCCACCATTTTGTCTGAATCACGGGGGCAGGCCCATTCCCTGACCCCTGATTCTTTGTCATTTAGCATTTTAAAAGCTCATCCTGGGGCACCACCCGATTCCATTTGTTAAAAACATCTCCAAAGTTTCCGTTTCACCATCCTTCTTGTTCAAATGATTTCCAAACATGATTTTTTCCGAATCCCGGGGAGCAGGCCCATTCCCTGACCCCTGATTCTTCGTCTTTAGCATTTCAAAGCTTATCCTGGGGTATCACGGGTATCACCCCATTCCATTTGAAAATTTCTTCTCCCGAAAGAAGAAAAGAGAAAGGTAAATTGAACAGAAGTAATTCCCTAGGGTTCCTAGTGTTTTATTATCCCTGAATCCTTGTCTCCTATATAGGACGGATTATGGCCATGTGAGAATTACCCTAGTGGATCCAGCATACCATCGTCTCAAGAATGACGAGTCCTTGGATGGTTGAGTAACCCTAATGAGAAGTTCTTCCCTTTACCTGCCTCCATCGAGATAGATTGGAACCTTCTCCGAGCAACAACAAAGTTTTGGGACCCCGTTATTATGTCTTCCGCTTCGGTACCGAAGAAACCTATCCCATTTTTGAAGATTGGTGCACTCTACTGAAACTCCCATTTGACGAATCCATGATCAGACCCACGATTAGAGACGAGTACTGTAAGCAGTTGACAGGCATGCCATATCACGACCTCTTTACCTTCGTGACTCCGAATGGTGTCGCCTTTGCTCCCAATGAGTACCTGGAGGATATGACCTTTCAGATCCGTCGACATAGGGCCTTGGCATTCCGTTTGTACATCAGATACCTCATGTGTCATAATTCCATCATAGCTTCTCCAGCCATTCTCAGTATAGTTGAACATCTCACTGAGAGAGCCAATCCTATTACCACCATCCTTGCAAAGACCCTCAACGGGCTGGATATTGTATCCGCATTCTCTTTCCATTCGTTTGTTGGGAGTCCGACCCTCCTATACAAATGGCTTTGTCTGAAACTCTTCTTTGATGTTCCACGGTCCATATTAGATGTCTCCATCTTCAACTTTGGCACCTAGGGTCGCCTCAATCATTTCGGGTCCGAGTGGACCACTTGGCTAGCAACCCGCACTCGTGATGACATATCATGGAGGATGCGCAGGTTTGATAGAGCCACCTTGGCAACTTGAGGATCCAATTATGTCGATTGCTCTGTCTGAAAGAAACCTCACTCTACTTCCCTGATCTCATTGTTCATCAGAACAACGCTAGGCAAGAGACTTGCATGACCCTCGCCAAGTTCCACCCTCCGGAGGAGTTCACTTCAAGAATAGCCAAACTTGTCGTTTCTGCCTAGAGATCAGGAACATAACCATGGTCCTTGACATTGCTGCTACCCATGGAGATGAGGTGGACCCAGCCTACTACCCTTTACTCCAAAGAGAGGTCACCGCCGAGCCTTTGAGCTTTGAGTCCACCTCACAGGAGATATTAAGGAATCACTCCTTTTCTTTTCCTCTTTCGTTTTATTTATTTGTCTTTTCTGTATTATCATCCTAGTAGAGGCTTTTGCAAGAGAATGAGAACAGAAGAAAACATGTAAATAAATAAAAAATCCTTCTCCAAATTCTTGTGTCACTTTGCTCATGTGGATGTTTGCACAAATCTTTCCTTGCTTAAATCTGCTTCAAATAAATATCTAAACTAGTGTGTATGCTCCCATTTGCAATAAGAAAGCACCCATTTCTCCCAATAGCGCCCAGAAAACAGAAAACCTTGTCTCGAACCTCTTCCCCCCCAATTAATCAGAGCTTCAGGATCACATGTTTCCTCAGTGCCTGCTATCATGGCAGAACCAGTAGAAGAATCTGTGGCCATTCAGGTGCTGTGACCATGGTTTCAAATTTTAGTCTCGGCATAAATTTCGGACCTAGCCGAAAACAAAATTTCGGCTAAAATTCAGTAAAGAACCACGGAATGTCTATTTTTTAGAATGAAATTTTGGCCGGTTATTTCGGCTGAAATTTGGGAAAGGAATAAAAAATTAATTTCAACCGAAATTTGGTACCTTTCGCCAATTTCGGTTCCAGAACGTTTCGGTTTCAGTCTTGACCGAAATCTGAAATTTTGGATTTCGGTCGAAATTTAGAACCATGGTTGTGACAGTTAGTAGAGGACATGGCTCGCAAGGTCAATGTTATGACCGAAGAGAATGATCAGCTATGAGCCCAGCTCCAGCATATTGATAGATCTGGAACCTCCAGGGAACAATCCGTCTAGTGTTCAGAAAGTCCGACCCACAATTCAACCAATTGTACCACCGGCAGACCCGTTTCTGGAAGAGCAGTATGCAGACGAGAGTTAGCCTCAGCCCTTCACACAGATTCAGAAGTCGTGGGAAGAAAATTTTGGAAAAGTAACCCAGGATATCAAAGGAATCAAGACTCAGGGCAAGACGTATCTTTATTCCTAGAAGTACATCTGTCGGCAGACTTCAAGTGGCAGATATCGAAAAAATACAACAGAATTGACTGTCCTCAAATGCATCTCATGATGTAGGAAGACATGCTCCGATCTCAGGGAATGTCTCCGGAACAGTTAGCCTTACTATTTCATATGTTAGCACTAAATTGGCTCTTGTCAGATCGATTTACTGACTTTAGGATGGAATGGCATAATGGATCACTTCGTCAAGCAGTTCTCCTATGATGATGGCACAAAGATCATCAGGTGAGATCTCGAGACGACGAAGCAAGAACCCAAAGAAACATTCTTGGACTTTGTGAACGTTAGCGTCAAAAGACGGCCCAGATGCTCAAGCGGCCGTCTGAAGAGGAGCAAATTCAGATGATACAACAGAATCTGACTCCCCTCTTCATTCTTGACATGACCAACCAATGTTACACGAGCATCAAGCACTTCATAGACACCGGAAACAAGGTCGAAGACTCCATGGCTCATGGCTGGCTCCCCAAAGCTATGCCAGATCTGAAAAACCCTTTTCCCAAGAGGCCAGCAACATCCAAAGAAGTAAGTGTCGTGAAAGCCACCTCAGAGCCTTTTAACCTTCCTTTGATTTGGCAGCAAGACAAGAACCCTCCCAAGCGAGGACTAAGAGAAAGATTATAAGAGAGTTACTCAATTACCTGCCAGTCCTCCATGAATCATGAGAATCCTTCTGAAAGCAAAGAAACTTAACTCTGCTTAAACCTCGCCCTCCTCCAAGTCCACTTCCTCCCAACTATGATGAGAATCAATTCTGTGAATTCCATCAAGGGAAGGGCCATCCGACCAATAGGTGTTTTGCTTTGAAGCACGCTATCCAATATCTCATAGAAAATAAAGAATTCATCCTTCCATCAAAGCCAAATATCACCTCCAACCCTCTCCCGAATCACAACCCTTAATCCTCCACCACCGGTGCCATTTTCACAGAACCTCCTTATCTCTGTCATCGAACCCTTTGTCAGGGATGTCGATAATGAAGAACCTGAATCCGACCCATGTGTCTTTCACCTACTAGATGAAGAATAGCTTTCCGCTCTAGCAGGCTAGGCCGTAGGACAAGAATATGCCCTTGACTGGAAGGAAGTCAAAAGAGAAAACCCACAAGTTGTCTTTTCATATGAAGACAGCGAAATATCAAGCTTAGTCTCTGGCCCAGAATGCTCAGAAGTGAGATATCTCACCAGGGGTGGAAGGAATTTCACACCCGGAGAGCTGCAAGCTGAGAACCTCGCCAAGGTTCCCAAGCAGAGAGTTCCAGGGTTCACAATTGATGAAGAAGATCTGAATGTCATCCAACAATTGAGCAAGACTCAGGCAAATATTTCTTTGTGGGGACTGTTAATGGTATCTCTCAAGCACCGAGAGGTACTTCTCAAAGATCTGTTGTCCGCACAAGTCTCAGTTGATACAACTTCAGAACAACTGATACGTTGGTATCAGCCATTAGAGCATCCACAACCCTGTCCTTTTCTGACCAAGATCTAACCGCTGAAGGTAGAAATCACTCCAATGTAATGGAAGGATGGTACCGACCATTTTCATAGACAATGGGTCAACGCTGAATGTCTACTCCTTGAGCACCGCCACAGCAATCGGGTTCGAGTCAAGTGACTTCGTTCCATTTGAGCAAGGTATGCTGGCCTATGATAACACTTGCCCCGATGTGGTTGGCACTCTCGCTACCACTATCCGTCTGGGAGGTGAAGACTTTGAGGTCGAGTGCCAATTGCTGGACATCAAATCTTCCTTCAACCTATTGTTAGGCAGGCCTTGGCTCCATAAGGTGGGAGCAGTGCCTTCCTCCCTTCACCAAAAGCTCGAATTCATGAAAGGTAATAAGGTTGTTACTTTCAGAGGAGATATCAGGCTAGAAGTTGCCTCCATCGCTCAAGATCCGAAGGGGAAAGTCATGGAAGGAGATGTATACTTGAACAAGTTCAGCCTGGACGTTACAGTTATCAAATGGGATGAATCGAATGAAGAACTACTACCTTTGCCATAAGGTATGAATCTAATTGTATCCAAGATGCTCAAGATCAGCGGTTACTTTCAAGGAATGGGGATAGGTCAGACCAGTCATGGGGATGTTGAGTGGAATGAACCAACGGCTGCGATCAGAAACTTTGGGTTAGGATACAAGCCTACAGAGAACGGAATTTTTCAGAAGAAGCTTAAGATTAATCAGCGAAGAATGATCCGTAATGGAAGGGGTGAGATACCTATGCCACCCATCCGACCCACTCTCAATGCCCACTTTTTCAGAGAGGGGCATGACTTCCCTTACTGCGGATTTCCAGAATGATCTGTTAATCCAATAATCAGAGAGAGGATTCCCAGGTTCCAGATTTTCTTTGCTACAGCCTGACCCGGTGAAGAAGAAGATTTGTGGTGGAGGAAGAAAGCGATAATCGAAGAAGTGACCGAGGTTGACTGGGCTGATTACTTGGGCCTTAAGCTCCTGGAAACTCTATTTTTAGAGGATCCTCTAGTCATAGTAATGATTGAGGGAGTTGCGCCATCAGTCGACCCGCAGGACATGATCACCAAAACCAACGCAGAGCTATCCAACTGGTCCACCATCGACCTCCCTTTTGTCACCTCCACCATACTGTCCTATATGGGCATTTCAACCAGAAATCTCAACCTTCAACCCTAATCCGACCCCACCGGACTCGGAACCCATTTTGGTTTACCCAACCCAACCCGAATTTGTTTTTCCCCAACCCGACCTGACCCTATTTCCCAATTCGGATTGGGTTGGGTTAGGTTGTGTCGGGTTGGGTTGGATTGGATTGGATTGACTCGTGAATTACCTGCTTAAAAAATAAAAAGTACTTGTTCAGATCATATGCCTTTAAAGAAAGGAAACTATCTAGATTTCCAAGACATCCACAATGAAAGTTAAGTAAAGGAAATGAATTAATGAAAGTTAAGCTGTTAAGGAAAGGAAAAAAGGAAAGTTAAGTAAATAAGCAATAAAGTCTAAAATTAATAAAAATAAAAATCAATATAAATTTATACATAATTTGAAATTTCTCGGGTTACAAATCGGATCGGGTTGCCTAATACCCCAACCCAACCAAACCCGATTCCATTCGGGTTGACAAATCCCAACGCTAACCCGAGCCCAACCCGAAAAAAGTAAACCCAACCCGCCTAAAAAATGGGTTGAACCCGTCGGGTCGGGTTGAACCCGGCACAAGTTGCACCCCTAAATCTTCTGACTCTTCTACCAATGTAAGTGAACTCGATGAGAGCGCGGCAGTCAGCAGCCTTTTTGATGTATCTTCTGGTTACTAAGGAATGAAAGAGCTTTCCTAGTACTTGCATGTGTCTCTTATTTCTTCTAAAATAAATACTTTAAACAATAACGAAGAATCCTCCTTGGATGAGGATGCAAACGAAACTCCTTCCAAGATTAAGCAATTAATCGAATGAGAGGAGGAGCGCCGAGAAAAGCCTCTAGAAGATGAAATTGAAAATATTAACATTGGCACTGAATCCCTACTTCGGGAGATAAAGATTGGCAAAACCTCATCCCCCGAAGACCGTGAGGAATTATAAACTTGTTAAAAGAATTGTAAAAGATCTTCGCCTGGTCATATGAAGATATGCTGGGGATAGGCAAGGAAATTGTGCAGCACCATATCCCTCTCCTGCCAGCAGCAAAGCCGAAGAAGCAAAAACTGAGGATGAAGCCAGAATGGGTCCTCAAAATCAAAGAAGAAGTAACCAAGTAGCTGGACACAGGTTTTCTCGACGTTGTAAGATACCCTGAATGGTTGGCAAACATCGTTCCGGTTCCTAAGAAAGACGAAAAGGTACGAATGTGCACTTCAGAGATCTCAACAAAGCTAGTATGAAGGATGACTTTTCGCTGCCACATATTAACATCATGGTCAATAATATGGCAGTACATGCATTACTCTCCTCCATGGACAGATTCTCAAGTTACAACCAGATCAAGATGGCTCTAGAAGAAAAAATTAAAGCAGCATTCACCACACAATGGGGCACTTACGGTTGCAAGGTGATGCCATTCGGTCTCAATAATGACAAGACTACCTATCAAAGGGCTGCGACTACTCTCTTACACGACTTGATCCACAAGGAGGTAGAGGTGTACGTCGACGACATGATCGTCAAGGCCAAGACTGGAGAAGGACATGCTGGAGCTTTGAGGACATTCTTTGAAAGAATGTTGAAGAATCAACTCCATTTGAATCCTAGCAAGTGCATATTCGGGGTGACTTCTGAGAAGCTATTGGGTTTTCTTGTGAGTCAGAGAGGCATTGAGGTGGACCCCATCAAAATCAAGGCCATTCAAGAGAAGCCGCCACCCAAAAACAAGAAGAAATAAGAGGATTCTTAGAAAGGGTTCAGCATCTGAGCTGTTACATAGCACAGCTTACCAATACTTGCGGGCCGATCTTCAAACTGCTAAAGAAGAATGCATCGAAAGAATGGACACCGAGTGTTAAGAAGCATTCGAAAAGATCAAAGAATATTTGTTTTATCCACCAGTGTTAGCACCAGCAGTCGCCGAACGACCCTTCTTGCTTTATCTCTCTGTCTCTGATATGCTCTTGGATGTTTGTTGGCCCAGGAAGACCCTGGAACCAAGAAAGAAATGACAGTGTACTATCTAAACAACAAGATGCTAGAGTATGAGTATAACTACACCTAATTGGAGAATAACTGTTTAGCATTAGTGTGGGCCACTCAAAGGCTTAGACACTATATGCTATAGTAAAAATTTCTTCTCATATCACGAATGGATCTATTGAAGTATCTGTTCGAAAAACCAGGTCTCACTAGCAGGACAGCTCGTTGGCTCTTACTATTGTCTGAATTCGACATCACCTATGTCACCCAGAAATCTAGCAAAGGAAGAATCGTGGCAAAGCAATCGGCCGAAGTGCCCACTGAAGATAGCAATCTGACTCGAGAGTTCCTAGATGAAGAAATCATGGCAGCTGAAGACGTCCCTAGAAGGACCACTTGAATTATGTACTTTGATGGGGCATCCAATGTCAGGGGCAAAGGAGTAGGTGTAGTACTAATCTCACCTCGGGAAGAGCACATACCAATCTCCATCAATCTACAATTTGAATACACCAACAATGTGGCCGAGTACGAAGCATGCATGGGTGATCTCGAAGCCACTCTATCGCTATGGGTAATGGACATCAAAGTATATGGAGACTCGCTCTTGATCATCTGCTTGATAGAAGGAAGGAAGAGGGATTGATCCCGTATCATTTTTATCTCGAAAAGTTGGTAAGTGAATTCCGAACCATCGATTTCACATATTTACTTAGGCCTAAGAATAGATTTGCTGACGCTCTCCCCACACTGGCTTCTATGGTTGATATCCCTATCGTTGTAAAGGTCGGGCCTTTAGCAGTCAAGCAATAGTCAATTCCTGCACATGTACATGTGATCGAGATAGCATCCAGATGCCCAGACGGGAAGCCTTAGTATTATGTTAGCAAAAACCTCATCTCCGGGAAGGGACATCCCCCCGAAGCATCTACAAAGGAAAAAAGAGCACTGCAGAGGTTGGCATCCCATTACGTCATCTGCGGGGAAGAATTATACCGCAGATCCTTTGACGGGGTCCAACTCTTGTGTGTCGATGAAGACAAAGTTGTCGTAATCATGGAAGAGGTACACGAGAAATTTGTGGTCCTCACATGAAAGGCAAGATGTTGGCTCGGAAAATCCTTCGTCTCGGATACTTCTGGACCACTCTGGAAACAGATTGCTTCGCATTCGTCAGGAAGTGCTATCTGTGTCAGATTCATGCTAATCTAACATGCTAATCTAATATACGTGCCGCCATTAGAGCTTCACTCTCTTACTTCTCCATGGTCATTTTCGGTGTGGAGGATTGATATCATTGGCAAAATTTATCCTAAGTCATTCAGTGGACATGAATACATACTTATGACAATTGATTACTTCACCAAATGGATCGAAATCTAGTCATACGCCTCTTTGTCATCGTTATCATTGGCAAAGTTCAGCAGAACAAACATCACCTGCCGATATGGTGTTCTGCATGAGTTAACATCAGACAACGGTTCCCACTTCAAGAAAGAGGTAGCCTCTTTGTGCACAGAATTCAGAATCAAACATCATAAGTCATCACCTTATTAGCCAAAAACTAATGGAGCTGTTGAACCACTTAACAAGAATGTCAAGGTAATTCTTAGCAAAATGACAAAGACTGGTCAAATAAGCTTCTGTTTGCACTCTGAGCAAACAAAATGTTGATCCGAACTTCTACAGACTCATTGGTATATGGTATAGAAGCAGTGTTGCCAATTGAGCTAAAGATCCCTTCCCTGAGAATCCTTAGGGAAAAAAGATTTCTAGAAGTTGAATGGGCACGCATCCGTTATCAAGAACTGTGTATGATGGACACGAAAAGGCTAAAGGCATCGTATCATGTACAAGGGTATCAACGGAGAATTGAAAGAGCTTTCAACAAGAAGGTTTGAATCAGAGACCTCCGAGAGGGAGATATCCGATATTCTCGGGATGATTGCCTTATGATCTTGATTGAGTTTGTCTACATTTGATGATACTCTAGGATAAATTATGCCTTATATTTCATAATACCGCCCGCCTTGTGCATCGCACGGGTGTCCCACTAGTATATTTGATAACACATTGATCGGATGATCCTAGGCACTTGATCTGTCAAGTCTCGATCAAGCCGAAGGTTCCTCCAAGAAAAGATAAATCATTAATTCATGTGCTTTTGTCACGCATGTTTGGCAATCGTGAAAAGTTTTTCCATAGAAAATTTTTGGGCCCAATTTTGAGGAGCTCAGAAGGAAGCGGGAGAGACTTGAGAGGGCAATGGTAGAAACCATGGAATATTATTTCATGGTTGCAAAACTTGCACTTAAGCAGATTATGCCCATTCTAAATGGTATCAAGACCATGTTGGTCATCTTATAATGTTCACAAGATCAATGGTCTTGATCTCACATGCATGCCTGATGAAAACCAGGGTCCAAATCAAACAAATCAAGCAGAACAAAAGGAGGAAGAGTACATGGCTCAACTCCAACATCCGAAGTCCCTTAGAAGGTCAGAAAGATTTAAAAGAAAAGTGGGCAAAATGAAGGGCTGAAGGTGAACCTGTAAATAATTGTAAATATGTGGGTGTCTTGTGTATAATTCCTTTGCATTGTGAGGAGTAGAGTTGTAAATGAGTGAAGGAGGTGAACTTGTAATAAGAGAGGAAAATGGGGGGCCACAAGATGAGAGGAAAATGGGGGACCACAAGATGAGGGTCAAGCTAGTAATGACAAGTGATGTGGGGACTAATGCCATATAGCAGCTAGAGAAGAGTGGGGCTTTCTCACATTGCCAAGTGTCCTAAGGGGACCACCTGGTTCAGGGACATCTGTCAACACCACCTTGTATCCATCCATCTATAAATAAGAGAAGTTCCGACCTAACTGGTCAGGCCCTTACACCGTCGACGAGGTCCTATCTGGAAAAGCTGTCAGACTCCTCAATCAAATTGGAGAAAGAATATCATAACCTACTAACCTCGATCCACTCAAAAGATACTATGCTTGAATATTGGAAGGTCGTCCTCAGTCGACCAGACCCCAAACGAGTAACCCAACAATCACCTTTTGTAAACCCTATTGCAGCCAACCTAAGCAAAATCATTTCCAAAACCCTCAAACCGGGGGCTTTTGCCCCGAACTACGTCTGGCTTGATCCCTTCACCGGGATACGTAGGCAACCTAGTCAATCTAGGTTCGATCCACCAAAATGAAAACCAACAAAAGTCAAAGATCTTTGAAACCGGGGGCTTTCACCCTAAACTACGGTCGTCATGATCCCAACTGCACTAGGGTACATAGCAGCCTGCTTTGCCCAAGTTCGGTCGACCTTTTGAGAAAAATCAAACTATTCTCTTTCAAACCCTAGTAGAACTACACTGACCTGATTCCAACTTCACTGGGTTATGTAGGCAACCTAGTCAACCCAGGTTCAGTCGAATCTTGCAAAACTACCCAAAGCCTTTCTTTCTAAACCTTACCCAGCCTATAAGTCCTGCCGATATTCAAGATAGGGGAGGTAGGGCAAACTCAACTCAACTCAACAAAACATTTGTCCCAAACTAGTTGGGGTTGGCTAGGGAGTAGGACAAAAGAAAAGTAAAGGAAAAAGAATATGAGGAGGTTTGAAGACCTGCTAAGTCAAAAACCCAAAAAGGGCAACTTAGGCAAAATTTAGGGTCATTCGCCCGCAGGAACGAAAACTCGAAAGGGCGGTCCTAGCAAAAGTTAGGGCAAGCGTTCTGCCAAGTCGAAAACCCTCAAAGGGCGATCTAGTTGTTGGCAAGGCACTCTTGGAGAGGGCGCCAGATGAAGTACTCTTGGATTTGGATCGAACGAGTTAAAACCAAACAATCTAAAGGGTATAAGGACCATGATTGAAACGATAGGGGCACGGATCCCTCCTATGCATAAGCATTTTCAAAACTCATCTAAAATAGGCTAGACGTAACCAATAAACAAAAAAAATAAGCAAAAGCATTTGCTTGAGTATAAATTAGGGCCCTGCCCCTTTCTTTCCTACTCATTCTCAGAGACCACATGTCTTCGTCCAGTGCAAACAACTAATGTGATTGTGTACCAATGGGGAACAAGGCAAAGCTCCGCTCAAGCAAAGGAAGAAGAGAAACAACATAGCATCTAGCACCCAGAAGAATGTATCTAGAAAGATTGTAAAGCTCAATCACAGACTTTTCTGAATATGTACCTTTTGTGCCCGCAATAAAATCATTTTGTTTCACGTTTTCTATTGACTTTTCTCCTTTCTATGTAAGCAGACACACTAGGGGCATTTGCATGTCTACTCATTGGAAACAACGACTAGAAATGCAGATGCTTAGACAAATACACTAGGGGCATTTGCATGTCTAGACACTGGAAAGAGCGACAAGACATGCAAATACACAAACAAGCACAAATGAAGCATCCATGTGCAAGGCAAGAAAAAGCAATCATCCGAATAAACAAAATGAACCATCTATAAACAGATAAACCATATAAGGATACAAACTATGAAAATGGAATGAAACACATGTCTATATCCAAAATGTTTGTTCAATCATATCCAAAAAACAAAATGGTAGAGATACAATGTCTGCATTAAGCCTCTCGGGCTAGAGAATCCGCTGAAGGATCCACTGGTGGATTTGCCGGGTTGGGAGGCGGTAGCTCGGCTCCATGACAATAAGAACTTTCATAATGTGTGGGAGCCGGTTCCATCCCGCGCTAGTCGGGCGGCGGGGGATCACCAAATCGGGTACTCAAGGAGTGTTTGTTGATCTGTGTTTCATGTGGACTCGGGACAGTGATCCAGACTCCACAAGAAAGAGAAACTCAAAGTCGCCGCCTAGGTCAAGGCTTAGGACCCGTGCCTATTCTTCCGATGAAAAGGGGATAGGTATCCAAATTTTATTGGAGGAACAGTAACCAAAGGCCTAGAACCTGTTAATTTTGCTCTTTTTGTTAAGGCATGGTCCTTACAGATATCTGGGTAAGGGTTATGGTTATAATCAGGGAAAGTGTTAGGCACCCCTCTTGCCCGAATGAATCCGGTCTCTTGACTTGATTTGGCATTTTTGAAGAATTTAATCAGGATAACTTATCATTTTATCCTTTATTTGGATTATGCTTAATTCCATAATGTAAATAAAATGAATTTACAAAAGAATGAAAATAAATGGTAGTTATCCTGATTGAGATCGTATGCTGTGGTATGAGAGTCCTTAAAGATTTCGCAGCTGACCACAATCAGGTTAACTAAATCAATCGAAAAAGACAGTACAGAAAGGAAAAGAAACTCTGGGTTTATGATTCCCTCCGTTTGTCCAACACCGCGGAGCGTCAGGGCTCTCGTCTCTGTCTCGTTTGTCTATGGTAGGACTGGAGACAGAATGGTAGGATAAGAAGAGGGAACTTAGCCCTATTTACAGAGAGGAGAGGGGTTTACGTAACAGGATTTAGGGCAAAAGGAGCCCTAAACCCCGTAGCTACCCTGCACCGATTTTAGTAATAGAAATGTGGAAAGCTGTGAAATAAATGTAAATTTACAAGAGGAGCGTGAGAGATTGTTGAGAAACCGGCGGCGTAACGACGCTGATTAGACGAAAGGGCTCCGGGTTTGCAAAGATTTCAGCAGAACAACGACGTTGTTTGGATGAAGGAGCTTTAGGTTTGCCGAGATTGCAGCAGAACAACGACGCTATTTAGATAATAGGATTTCGCGTTCTCCGAAATTCAGCAGAGTAACTGTGCTATCTGGATGAAGGCACTTCGAGATTGTCGAGATTTTGGCAGAACAACGACGCTATTTAGATAATAGGGCCTCGCGTTCTCCGAAATTCAGCAGAGTAACGGTGCTATTTGGACAAAGGGGGTTCTGGATTGCTGAGATTTCGGCAGAACGACAACGCTATTATAGAAAAATAGCTCGTAGTTCTGTGAAATTCGACAAAATAACTACACTATTTGAAGGATGTCGCTCCGAGTCTTCGAAAATTTGGCAGAATGCTGTGCCCAGTGTGAGAAACCTATGAATTTCTCTACTTTCTCTCTTCTAAAGCAAAGAACTAGGGTTTTCTAAGATTCAGAAGGGTTTTTAAACTGAAAAACCAAAAAAAGGGAAAAACCAGAGGTTAAAAACCAAACCAGAGAGATTATAAACTTAAAATCTAATTTTTACTCTTACCCCCCTATTTATAGGGGTCGGGTCCCACTTTTGATGGGTTTTCGGGAAGTTTTAGCAAACCGTAACTCCTCCGTTTGGACTCTGAATAGCACGCGGTTAGATCCGTTGGATTCCTCGTTCCGAGGAGATTCCAATAAACCTAATATCGGCGGTTTTCAGAGCACGAAGTGGTTTTGGGTAAAAACGAATGTTTTTTACTCGAAGCTAACTTCTCGGTTGAAAGGCCATGTGGAAACAGATTTTTTGGCCATGCCGTGAAAGGCGGGATGCCGTGTAAAGATGGGCTTTTGTTTCACCTTTGGGGTAAAGTTCATTTTTGAAAAATTATCCTAGTTTCATAACCTAGAGAGTGATTGAGAGCAACACTACAGATGCTCTGGGACTCATCATGAGCCTTCATCGCGACAACCTATCATTAGTTCCACCTTGACAAAATTGGGTGTCTACAGATACCCCTCTTTGGTAGAGGGTGCAAGGCACCTAAATGCCAAAGTAAGGAAACAACAAAATTTTGTCACTGGGGACTAATGATAGGCTTGCAAGATTCATGGCGGGTCCTTAGGGCTCTGTTCACTTGTTTTCTAGCTGCAGGGAAAGAAAAGAAAGGAAAAGAATCTGACGTGGAAAACTGGAAAAGAAGCTGTGAGAAAATTCCTTTTATGAGAAAATTATGTTGTTCACTTGGCCGAGAAAGGAAAAGAAAGTATGCAAGCAAAGTGGTTTTCTCAGGAAAGTGATTTTCTCATCCTTTTGGTGAGAAAATTTAGAGGGAAAGTGTAAGAAAGTTGGTTTTCCACGTCATTATTTATATTTTCCACCTGTGTAATTTTGCTTTTCCGAGAAAACAAGTGAACGGCGGAAAATGTCAAATCACGGGAAAATTTGGCTTACTTTCTCAAGAAGGAAAGTTAACAGAGCCTAGGTGCCTTCACGGAGGAATCTTGTTGTCAGGTCCTTGACTGGAAACCTCCCGCTGACGGTTTTTGGGTTTTGAAAATGCGACTGTTAGAACGAGTCTTGGGTGAACATCGTTTCCAACAGCCGGGAGGGTCATCACAAGTCAAGTTTAGAGCCTAAGTTGGGGAGGGACCTTGAGGGATGTCGTTCTGACATCCAGTGCTAGCGCTGATGTAGGAGATGCCGAAGTGGCATATGGTGACTGGTACGACGGATCGTACGCAAGATTTGATTTGAGTAGAGTAGATGCATGACCATCATTTGCTCTTTGATTTGGTTGAATTATTTGATGTGATGTGATACTGTATTTTAACAGTATTGATTTTGAAAAATGTATCTTTGACATCTCGAAGTTGATTTGTCTTAAGGTTTGGCCAAAAGACTAGCGTTTGTACGGATACAAACACTTACAAGGGTGAGACGTTCTTATAACATCTCATTGACGGTTTTTGATGAGTTACCGCATAGTAACGGACTTACTCTGATTTGGAGGGCTACCGCGTAGAAACGAATTTACCCTAAAGAGCTACCGTATGGTAACGGGTTTGCTCTTATTTGGAGGGCTATCACGTAGAAACGGACTTACCCTAGAGAGTTACCGCGTGGTGATGGATTTGCTCTAATTCTAAGGGTTACCGCGTAGAAATGGACTTACCCTGGAGAGCTACTGCGTGGTGACGGATTTGCTCTGATTCGGAGGGTTACCGCGTAGAAATGGACTTACCTTGGAGAGCTACCGCGTGGTGACAGATTTGCTCTGATTCGGAGGGTTACCACGTAGAAACGGACTTACCCTGGAGAGCTACCGTGTGGTAATAGATTTGCTCTGATTTGAATTACCTAAGCGAGCTTTCATAGCTTGAAAAACTCTAAGCAGATGCTCCAGGGAAACTTTGGTTGTATGCTCAGGGCAGGTGCGCTCAGAGAGACTTTGGTTGTTCGGGATGCCTCAGGGGACTCACACTGGTTCAGATGGTTTAAAGGATTCTCACTGGTTGGATGCCTCAGGGGACTCACACTGGTTGGATGCCTCAGGGGACTCACTCGGGTTGGATGCCTCAGGGGACTCACTCTGGTTGGATGCCTCAGGGGACTCACTTTGGTTGGATGCCTCACTGGTTGGATGCCTCAGGGGACTCACACTGGTTGGATGCCTCAGGGGACTCACTCGGGTTGGATGCCTCAGGGGACTCACTTTGGTTGGATGCCTGAGGGGACTCACTCTGGTTGGATGCCTCAGGGGAGTCACACTGGTTGGATGCCTCAAGGGACTCACTCCGGTTGGATGATTCAAAGTAATTTTCGAATGACTCCACTGGGGATTGGTTACCTTTGTGTTTAGGCAATCTGGGAACGCTTGTTTCTCTGTTGAAAACTGAACACGGATGACTCTCTGAGGATATGAATGTTTGTGATGATGGGATCTGTGAAGACAGGTCCTGATTGGTTGATTGAGGAGGGATCCTTGACACGGGATCCGAGGAATTTTCTGACTTGATTGGATAAGTATCTTTGCTAGCGACCTGGTCCTGACGACCAGGTTATCAACAAAGGCTTCAGGAAGTGGGCCGAGCTACTCAACTCTCTCTATGAGAGATACTCGGTTGTCTGGAAACCTTTTGGAGACGACATATCATCTCACTCCTGGTGGGGAAGAACGTAAGAGGCTAATAGTTAACGCAATTGGTAAGGTAGTTTGAGTGCCTTAAATCGGCCGAGAGCCAATCGGAATTGATTCTGCTAGATGGGGTCGGACTATGCAGAGAGTCGACGTTCTACCGATCGCGTGAAGAATTGACTTAGAAGGGGATGATGAACATCCGTGAATAACGTCGAGATTGGTCGGTTTGACCGAGTTTTGACAAATCTGTTGATAGCAGGATTGTACAGGTGAGGTTTCTCATTCAGGGAATGCCTGGAAGACACTTGTATACCTTGACTCTACTGGGGAGAAGGACCTTGGTACTTGAATTTGTGAGATATAAACGAGGGCTTACCAATCTTTTGGGTGCATGCCACGACGACGAGGACTCTATCGAGAGTCTCTGATTGACCTTGTACTGACGGAGAGTACATTGGGCTCTGCTAGAGAGGTTTGGGTTGGCAGTGAGTTGCCTTGGGATAGTTCCATCAGTAAGTGAATGTTGATACACTCACCTGGGGGAGATTTAAGATGATCTCGTGCCTTGGATTAACTTTGCCATGATAGTGATTGGCCTCTGCCGGGGATGATCTTGGAGGTATTGGATTACCTCCAAGGATTCTTTCAAAAAAACTTCTTTGAAAGGCATTGTTAGTCTTGAGAATGCTTTGTACAAACTCAGCGGGGAAAGATGTACAAATCTTTGGCATTTCGAGAGTTTGGTTAGGAGCGGACATCGAAAAGATGCGCCTAGAAGCTTTGAGGAGTGCCCAAAGAGTTGTTCAATTCATCGTTGGAAAATTTTGGGGATCTGCGGAAGAAACAATGGTGAAAAGGGCCAAAAATGACGGGAAAATGACGAAAAATAGGACCGAGGTTCTGAATTTTCACAGTCAGGGAAAAATTTTCGCAGTCCTCAAAAATAATTCGTTGGTCGCAAATTTCAGGGACGGATATATATATATATATATATATATATATATATATATATATATATATATATCCGTACGGCGTTCATTTTACTCATTCTCATTTGTTTTCGTCTGTTTTCACTCTGAGATTTTGAATTCTTTTTCACATATTTTTCGAGTTTTCTTCCATTCTCAGTCACTATGGTGCAACCCCACTATCGAGGGAGGAGGAATACAGGGAAGGAGTCCTCAGGGGACGAGGAGCGGGATCGTGCTCCTTGGAACCAGGGTACGCTTCTGACGAATAGCGCGGTACATCTTTCGCGACACTTCCGCGATGGAGAGGTCTGTCCTTTGGATTGTGTTTCTTATTCCTAGATTTTAGGAGTGTTTTCAGCTTTGAATTCTTCTTCCGTTTGGGAAGTGTTTTTTATTGTTCCCTTTACATTTTGCACAGAGTCTTCCTATCATGACCACGAGAGGGTCATTGAGAGACATTCAGGCGAGGTGGAGGACTCTCCACCCCAGGGCTCGGATCTACGTCTAGGATTTGGGGCTCCACAGACTCATGAGTCTCGATTCAGAGGGGATAGGGCCAGGCTTCGTGATGGCCCTAGCAGAGCGCTGGTGGGATACGACCCACACTTTTCACTACCCGATCGGGGAAGTTGGGATGACTCCGCTAGCTTTTCCTGCACTGACGGGACTTCGGATGGGAGGGACTCCTATTGCCCTGACTCCAGTTACAGAGGCGGATTTCAGAGAGACTCTGGGGTGCCAAAGCACGACAGTAGAGATCAGCAGGGAGAGGCTCCTCACGCCTCCAGGCCGAATCTTGTACAGGCATGGGCCTTTGAGTGCTTTAGCCTTCTTGCCCCTAAGCCCAGGGAGCCAGACAGAGTATATTTCTCAGCACGGATGCGCTGGGGAATAGGACCTTCGGGGTCACGCCCCATCTACTCGGCGGACCAGGTTCGCCGAGCCATTGATCGGATTCAGCCAGAAGCTGTGAGTACTTTAAATTATTTTCATTTTCAGTACTGCACTTTTTTACTTTGAGTTATCTTCATGTCTTTGACACATGACATGTGTCGTGACAAGACCGGTGGAGACCTCTAGATGATCACCAAGAGGTTTTAAGAGATGACTTTGCGCTCACCAGGCTCATCTCTCGGAGGATGACAGTGTTTCACTGTCATTTGGGTCCTGCGGTTTACTTGCCGAACCGGATAGCCCGTCAGACGCTTGGGCCCGAGATTCAGAGGATACCTCCTCCTCCCTTCGGCAGCTGGAGGATCTTTGACTGGGTCGAGCCAGCTCAGCTAGAGATCATGTAGACACGAGGGTTCGATATCCCCGATGATCATTTCTTGCCTGGGGACTACAGAGCCTGGACTTCTGTGCAGTTGATGGGTCCATTGACCTCAGGACAAGTATTCTTTTTCACCTATCCACTTTTCCTTTCAGTTTTGATTTGCTCGCTACTGAATTTCTTTTATTGATCGAAATCATCATGTCTTCTGCAGGAGGATCCTGAGGCATAGGTTTCCCCTGAGGCTCCTGCTTTCGTAGGGGAGCCTTAAGACGAGGCCCGAGCCATCGAGGAGGCCATCAAGGCCACGGCCGCCCAGGTAAGGACTGGTCCAGTGTTCAGGGGTGAGACGTCCTCGTCGAGGTCTTCTTCTCCCGAGGGACGGAGGCGTCGTCCGCCAGTTCTGACGGGGTCGATAGCTCGAGGGGCCAGCAAAAGGGTTCCTCCTCCAGCTTCGATAGAGGCTGCTCCATCCACCATTCCAGAGCACTACTCAGTGCCAGGCTGGGTTGTCCCAGTCTCTGATAGGAGAGGAGCGAGAGAGATCTTCTTGACTAGGCCACCTGACGCACTTGGGTACCCACTTCCTGTGGGGTCTCTTTGGGCGAGTGATTTTCTTTATGCATTCATTTCAGTACTTTAAAATTGTTTGCATATTTTGATTTGAATTCTTTTGGTGTTGTAGCTTCCTCGCCATCAGGCGAATGATATGCTACTGTTGGTGGGGAGCTTGAAGCTCATGATCACTCAGCAGGCTGAGGCTCTCAAGGAAAGGGAGTCGCTGATCCATGTGCTGGAGCAGGCTCGGTGAGAGGACGGTTAGATAATCCTAGCACTTCAGCAGGAGATCGAGGCCTTGAGGCAGGGGCCGGGGACACAGGAGGGTCCATCAGCCAGACAGGTAAGGAAATTCATTTCTGTCTTTGAATTGAATTGAATTCTGCATATGTGTTTTGATATTCGTTTGATATTCTAACACATTTTTGGGTGCAGGAGGAGGTGTACCGGCCGAGGATGCCAGTGCATAGGCAGCACCGACGACAGAGACGACATGTCCGACGAGGACTGTGTCGTGGAGATTGAGGATGAGGAGGCCGAGGACACTTCCCCGCCTGCCCGGGGGCCAGGCAAGAGGCCTATGCGAGAGAGCGCCCCTCCGACGAAGAGGGCGAGCACTGGGACATGCCTTGGAGGCATGTTCGCCCCCCGTCCTTCAGAGCCAGAGACCGAGTCTGCGGAGAGGGTTGTTGCAGCCGTTGAAGTGGACCCAGACTTGGTTCGGGGACTTCTCGATGTTGGGATGACGGTGAGCTAGCTAGAGCGCCATCTAGAGGAGATTCCTGCTGGAGGATCTTGAGAGCTAGGGGAGTCTTCACTCTCCCAGCATAGAGCAGACCCGTCGTCCGCCCTAGTGATTGTCCCAGATTCTCCGAAGCAGGGTCCGACAGATGCTCTTACTAAGCAGTGATTATTTGTTTTCTTTTTGGTTCCCCAGTTGGAGATGATATGTATTTATTTTGTGATTGATCAGACATACATTATTGGATATACATGGATCATTTCTTACTTTTATTTGCACTTATTTGTGTTGTTGTATTGAAATAAAGTGCATTTTTGTATAAACAGACGCCTATTCTAGGTGGATATTTATACAAAAATGCCCCTAATTTAGTTCTTTGAACAACTTGATTTTGAGCATTTTGCATTATTAGCCAAGGCTATTAATGCAAAATGCCCCTTGCATGGTTTCTTTAATGACTTGATCATACATTTTGTGTTATTAGTCGTACTACTATGACTAATAATACAAAATTCCCCTAGTGTATATATTCCTGTAGACAAGAGAAAGTTAATACAAGGTAAGAATGAGGGAAACTTTTTTCCAATGTAAAAAAGGCATATTCTGAGCCTCCCTGATTGTGGAGTTACGTTTTTCTGAATATTCTTGTTCTGTACTCGGAGTACTGGGCTGGACCCTGATTCTTTGAAGCAGGAAAGAAATCTGTTGTGTTTTCCTTCAACGTATTATTACCTTTGCTGGGTAATGACTTAGCTGGGGAAATGAGCTTTTCTTTTCTGAATTTTCCTATAGGGAAGAAAGGAAGGAGACACGATTTTACCGAAACAAATGCTTTTGCTTTATTTTTGGTAAGTTGAACCTTGATAAATGTTATTTGCGCATAGACAGCGTTTCCTGCCTCTGGCTTTTCAATCATGGTCCAAAGACCCTTTAGTTTGTTTGGAGTGTTAACTCATTTTGTTTTTGAGCAAAGAATGCTTCGTCTGGTCTTTGTTGAAGGGATGCATTGTAACAACCAAGTCGCTTTTTGCAAGTTTTTGACTTTGGGGACCGTTTTCCCTAAATTTTGCTAGAAACGAATCCTCGGGGTTTTCGTTTCTACGAGCATGATGACTCTAAATTTTGCCTAAATCGCCATTTCAGGTTTTCGACTTAGCGGGTCTTCAGATCTTCGTGTTCTTTACTTTTCTTTTTTTTATCCTACATATACCTCAACTCGGATATATGCGGGGCTCCATAATAAGGTTTTAAAGATTTTGGGATGTTTTGCATAATGTGACCGAACCTGGATTCAATAGATTGCCTACGTACCCCAAAGATGGTTGGGATCAGGTCAGCGTAGTTCGAGGCTTTTTCTCTTAGAAAATGTGAGTAAAGGGTTTTGCTTATTATGCAAAATATGACCGAACCTGATTTTGTCTAGGTGCCTACATACCCCAAAGATGGTTGGGATTAGGTCCGCGTAGTTTGAGGTTTTCTGCCGGGGAAGCAATTTGAAACAAAGGGTTTCGTTGGTTTTGGGAAAGGAGACCGAACCTGAATTTGTCAGGTTGCATACGTACCCCAAAGAAAGGTGGGATCAGGTCCGCATAGTTCGAGGCTTTTTTGTGAAAAAATGATCGAAAGGGGTTGCATGGAGGGTGTTAGCCCAAGGGTTCAACAAGTACTCCTATTGAAATGTTTTGATGATTAACAAACTCAATTTGTTATAAAATAAAGGTTTTATACACTAATGATTTTCTTTGGCGAAGTTATAATGTTCACAGCATAGCATCCTTAAGAGTGCATGACAAATGGCAATTCATTCAAGCTCAAAGGGATATCAAAGGCATGAAGAAGGCATCACCATCTCAAAGGTATTCAAAGACAAGGTTGAACTCAAGCTTAACAAGAATGGTAATCATCTCAAAAGTTCAAGCTTGGCTCAAGCATCAGTGGAGCTGAGTGAAGAGATGTCAAGGCCTCTACAAGGTGCCAACAAGATTGAAGACCAAGTAAATTTAGAATGTAAATGGTCCTTCATATTTAATCTAGGTCTATGGCACAAAGGAGATTTAAAATCAAAACTAATTAGAACTTAATGGGTTTGTGAATGATCATAGTGGAGTCCCAACATTGTTGGACCCTCATGACATTCCATTTCACTTGATAAATTAAAGTTCCAAAAGCCCAAACAAAAACAGCATAAATATAAGAAAAAAGCTGCTGTTGTAGGCTTCTCGAAGCTCCGAGAATGGTTCCAGGTTAAAAAAAAATAAGGCTCGGAGCTCCGAGCCCGGAGTCCGAGAAGACCGTTGGGGAGCAAAAAAATTGTGTATTTTTCTCCCCTCTATATATATGAACCTAGGGACTCTTGGAACTCCATTTAAGGAGTTTACAAAGATTTTAAGAGCACTAAAAGGCATTCATTCTCCTTCTCTTGAAGATCTTCACTCTCCATCTCTCTCTTGTGCCATTTACCTTAGATTATTCTTGAGAGACTTTAGGACCTTCATTTGTTCATCTTGTTCTTGTGAGAGTGAGTGAGCTTTACTTTAAATTAGCCTATCTTGAGGCAAGCAAGCTTTTTCATTTCATCTTCTTTGTATTTGGCACAAAGGGCGCCGTAGAAGACTCTTGGGGCGTGAAGCTCGATTTGTACAAGGCGGAAGGAACGCCGTATTTAAGTTCCTTGGAGAAGATAGTGGAATCCTCAAGGAGAGTAACTTGAGAAGAGTGGAGTAGGTCTTGAGCTAAGACTGAATCACTGTAAAAATCCTTGTGTCAAAGCTTCCTTGTCTCTTCACCTCTTCTCTTGTGGTAAGCTTTTTACTATTGCTTTAAATACTATTTTTGATTTCCTATTCAATCTAAAACTAGTGCAATCTAAGTTTTCAAAATTCTTAAAATTTGAAAAGAAACCCAATTCACCCCTTCTTGGGTTGCTAAGTGGAATTTCACTTGGTATCAGAGCATAGGCTCTTACATAAGATTTCTCTTTGAAAACCTACAAGGGAAAGATCCAAATGGCAACCTTTTCTCATAGCAATGAGGGGCAATCCACTACTAGACCTCCCTTCTTCAATGGCTCAAACTATCCATATTGGAAAGCTAGAATGAGAGTGTTTTTAAAATCTTTAGATTTTGATGTTTGGAGAAGTATCCAAAATGGATATAATGAACCTAGTGTTGATATGGAACTATGGGATAAAAATGAAAGAAAAGAGTCAACTATCAATGCAAAAGCAATGAATGCCTTGATTTGTGCCTTATCTCCTGAGGAGTTCAATCGAGTTTCTACTCTTGAAACCGCTAAGGAGATTTGGGATATGTTAGAAATAGCTCATGAAGGGACAAATCAAGTGAAAGAGTCCAAGATGAATCTTCTCTTTAGAGAATATGAACTATTCATGATGGACCCAAATGAAACCATTGCCGAAATGCATACTAGGTTCACAAACATAACAAATGGGTTGAGATCATTAGGTAAACAATTATCTAGCAAGGACTTAGTTACCAAAATACTTAGGTCATTACCTAAAGACTGGGATCCCAAGGTCACCACCATTGAAGAAGCAAAAGACGTATCAAAAATGGGCTTAGAAGACTTAATAGGTTCCTTAATAACTTTTGAAATGGTTTTAAAAGGAAGAGAAACCTTAAACAAACAAAAGGAAGATACAAAAGGAAAGGAATAACTTTCAAAGCAAGAGTTGAGAGTGAAGAGGAAGAGAGCGAAGAAGACACAGAAGATGATCTTGCTCTCTTCACCAAGAGATTCAAGAAATTTCTCAAGTTCAAGAAAGGAGGCAACTCTAGCCAAGGAAGAAATAGGCCTTCAAGCAAAGAGGAGATGAGATGCTATAAGTGCAACAAGGTTGGTCATATACGACCAAGTTGCCCACTCATCAACAACAATGACAAGGATAGGAAGAATAGAAGAAATGGCAAAAAGGCTTTGTGTGCGGCGGCTTGGGATGAAGGGAGTGCTTCATCCGAAAATGAATCCAACGGAAAGGATGAAGATGACCTTTGCTTCATGGGACTCGCCGATGTGACACAAGATATCTCCGTATCCGAGGTAAATGATGGTGATGATATGTCTCATGAATTCTCTAATGATGAACTAATATTTGCTTGTGAAAAACTTCATGAAAATTTGGATTTACAACTTGCCAAAAATAAAATAATGAAAAAATCCTTACAAGATATCACTAGGGAATTTGGGCTCTTGAAAAAGGAATTCGATTTGCAAACCAATACAAGTGAAAAATTGATTTTGGAAAACAAAGCTTTGAATGAAGAAATAGACAAATTAATCATTTGAGAACAAAAGCTTGAAAGAGGAAAATGAGACACTTGTTTTGAAATGCAAAGAACTTGATTTAACGTTTAGAAAATTCTCATATAGCAAAAACAAACTAGATGAAATTCTTGAAAATAAGCTTGTCTCTTTAGAAAAAAATGGTCTTGGTTACCAACCCTTTTCTAAAGGAAAAGCTTCATTCAAAAATAAGTTTATAATATATTCCTCCCACATCCATGCTAACACTAGTGCATTTATTCCTACTTGTCACTATTGTGGTAGAATAGGACACTTAAGGTTTGCATGCAATGTTAAGAAATCAAAAGCATCTAAATTATGTGGGTTAAAAAAGATGAGCTTTATGATGTTGTTAACCTTGAAGGACCCAAGAAAAAGTGGGTACCCAAAACTTCAACATGAGCTTTGATTCTTGTAGGTGTGCTTGAAAGGAAAACCCTCAAAGGACAAGTGGTTCTTGGATAGCGGTTGCTCAAGGCACATGACGGGAGATGTAACCAAGTTCGCCTTTGTCACCATGAGTCATCAAGGAAATGTCACCTTTGGAGATGATACAAGAAGCAAAATCATCGGTGAAGGTACCATTAAAATTAAGGACATTAAGGTTGAACATGTTTTGCTCGTTGACGGTCTTTCATTTAACTTAATAAGCATTAGTCAACTATGTGATCTTGGTCACAAAGTTCTTTTTGAAAAAGATAGTTGTAAGATTTTGAATGCTAAGAATAATGAAATTGAATTTGTTGCATATAGAGATGGCAATATGTATTCATTAGCATTAGAAGACCTTGAAAATCAAAACATCCAATGTCTCTCCGCCATGGATGATAACCCTTGGTTATGGTATAGGAGACTTGGTCATGCTCATATGGATTTGATTTCAAGATTATCTTCTAAGAATCTTGTGAGAGAGTTACCTAAACTCAAATACATTAGAGATAAAGTTTGTAATGCTTGCATTCATGGAAAACATGCTAAAGACTCATTTAAACTCATAAGTGTATTATCTACCTCTTGTCCACTACAACTCCTTCACATGGACCTATTTGGTCCCATGAAGACTAGTAGTAGAGGAGGCAGTAGATATGTATATGTGATTGTTGATGACTACTCTAGGTTCACTTGGGTATTGTTTTTAACTAGTAAAGATGAAACCTTCAACAAATTTGTCAACTTGTGCAAGCGAATTCAAAATGAACAAGGGGTTTTCATAAATGAAATTAGAAGTGATCATGGAACCGAGTTTGAGAACATTGAGTTTGATACCTTTTGTAATGAAAATGGAATCAAGCACAATTTCTCGGCTCCAAGAACTCCCCAACAAAATGGGGTAGTTGAAAGAAAAAATAGATCACTTATTGAAATGGCTAGAACCATGTTAAATGAGCACAATGTTCCAAGAAACTTTTGGGCGGAAGCCATTCACACGGCTTGCTATCTTTTAAATAGAGTGCTCATTAGACCTCACCTTAACAAAACACCTTATGAATTATGGAGTGGAACGCCCCCCAAAGTTAGCTACTTCAAAGTTTTCGGTTGTAAATATTTTATATTAAACATGAAAGACACCTTGCACAAGTTTGATTCAAAATCCGATGAAGGTATCTTCTTAGGTTATTCAACCCATAGTAAAGCTTATAGAGTCTACAACAAAAGAACTCAAGTTGTGGAAGAATCCGTGCATGTCAAATTTGATGAGTCATTTGAACCTCCTAAAGTCATTAATGAAGATGATGACGGTGTCAATCCTCTAGAGCCTCATAGCCAAGTAGAGTCTATTGTTCAACCCTTAGAAAATCTTGATTTAGAAGGTCAACCTATTGAAGAACTTCAAGTTGAAGGTCTTCCCAAACATAGTAGAATCATGTCTAGTCACCCTTCTACTCAAATCATAGGTGAAACCTCACAAGGAGTTAAGATAAGATCTCATTATAGGAATGTTTGTGCCAACACGGCCTTTATCTCCCAAATAGAACCCAAGTCCATAAAAGAAGCTGAAAATGATGAATTTTGGATGAATGCTATGCAAGATGAACTAAACCAATTCGAGAGAAACCAAGTATGGAGGTTAGTTCCTAGGCCTAGTGATCACCCGGTTATTGGGACTAAATGGGTGTTTAGAAACAAACTCGATGAGCATGGAGATATTCAAAGGAATAAAGCTAGATTGGTAGGCCAAGGTTTCAACCAAGAGGAAGGTATCGATTATGATGAGACCTTTGCTCCGGTTGCTAGATTGGAAGCCATAAGGATTGAAATTCCAAGGGTGGTCCCGAATTAGCAACTATGAGGAGTGAGAAATTAGGTTGCTAACAAGTTTTAACTCTTTTGAGAACTCAAACCCAATTTTGGAAATTAAGAGATCAACAATAAAGTTCAAGCACACAAGTTAAATCTAAAGTGCAAATGCAAAATAAAGAGCAAGAGTAAGAGAGATTGCACCCAAGATTTAAAGTGGTTTGGTCCTCCAAACGTGAGGCCTACTCCACTCCACCAACCAAACCCGTTGATGGCTTCACTATGTGATCTTCTTAACTTCGGCGAAGATTGGTGCCGATCGAAATTACCTTTAACCTTGGTGGCAATCTTCACCACGGAGAGTGGGCTACGCTTCTCCGAACACTCGCCCAATACAAGTTCTTAATAAGAAAGAAAGAACAAAAACAATCCCTCACAAGGGTTTACAAAGTGTAGAAGATGTACAAATTTTGCCTATGATCCAAATCCAAATCTTAGAAGATGAAAGGCATAATCAAGCTTTGATTCACTCTTTGAATGTTCAAGTAAGGTTTTAGAGTGTTAGGATTGATGGTTGGAATGTTTAGAATGCCCATATATATAGGAAAACCAAACTATGACCGTTCAATGGCATTGTTGTAATTCCTGGAAAAATCGCAACGGCTAAAAATCCGACCGTTGTAGTGTTCTCGGAGTTCCGAGAAAAAATCTCGGAGTTCCGGGAAAACAAACAGAAGTTGGAAAAAAGTCTACTGGACCATTTCTCGGAGTTCCGAGAAGCCTATTTTAAGCAGATTTTCATTTCTTTTTTTTAGGCTTCCAACTTAACACCAAGTTGGGATTGCTATGAGGGTTCCATGGTGTTGGAACTCCACAAAGACAATCACTTATATATTTAGGGTATTTGTTTATTTACTTAATTATGCCTCTTAAATCTAAAACTAAGATTGGATCTTTTACAATCTAAATATGACTTTGGTCTTCAATGGATTCTTCAAGTCTTCATTTGTCTTGGACTTCGATGTCTTTGGCCTTCACGATGTGGTCCAATGAGATCTTCTTGGCCTCAATCCAAGCAATGTTGTCTTAGCACCAATGTGATCTACAACTTAGACAATCAAACACATTAGTGATCATAAATCACTTGTGTATTGGAATCATCAAAATAAGATGGGAATGCCAAGGTGGAAACCATTGGGCTTACAATCTCCCCTTTTTTATGATGACAAAGCACAAGAGATTTTTCAATAAAAGCATACATATTTTCCTTACACTAGAATTCTCTCCCCCTTTGGCATCAATAAAAAAGATTGGGGTAAAAGATAAACAAAGGGATGGAATATTCAATTTAAAGCTCCCCCTTTCTCAAGGAAAAAGACAAACCTAGAACTCCCCTATTTAGAATTTTTATTCAACATAAGAGGGGATATTTAATTAACTTTGAAAAAGATATTCAATTTTAAAGCAAAAGCCCCTAAACTAAGCACATATGAAGATAATCATATGGGGGCTTTGGGAACCCAAGATTTCTTGGTTCCAACACTATCCCTAATCTTAGATGCACATTGGAATTGGTAATGACCATTTATTTCACAATAATGGCATCTAACATGAGGGTTAGATACGCTAGTCCTATCATATGCATGTTGAGGTCTTTGACTAGTCTTCTTTAAGATTATGTCAATAATTTTGTCACCATTTAAGAATTCATGGAGACATAATCTTAACCTTTCATTTTGATTATGAAGATGGGTTATTTGATTTAGAAAATCATTAAATTCATCTTCATAAGATTTGGAAGAGCTTGCCACATCTTGGAGTTTTGCAATTTGGCAAGTTTTCTCATCCAAACAACCCTTAAGGGTTTCAATCTCAAGTTTAAAATTTTCAAGTTGTGCTTGAGATTTGGAAGAAGATTCATTTTTCAAAAAATCAAGTTCATTTTCTAATTTTGAAATGGATTTCTTTTGAACTTTATTTTTAGAAATTTGAGAGTGCAAGGTTGAGCACAATTCATCATATGATATTTTTTCACTATCACTACTAGATGAATAACACGAGGGGTTAGAGTTTACCTCATCTTCATGGGTGAGTGCCATGAAGCAAAGATCATCTTTCTTTTCTTCTCCTTCGCTTGAACTCTTTCCCGAAGTGCTAGTAGCATCCCATCCGGCGGCAAGAGCCTTATGTTTCTTTCATTCCTTTTTTCCCTTGTATTTTGAGGAAGATGACTTGAGAAGTGGACAATCCGGTCTTTTGTGTCCGATCTTCTTGCAATTATAGCACCTTATTCCTCCTTCTACTTCACTTTCTTCTTCGTTTTATCCTTTTTATGTTTCTTTCTCCATAAGCTTTTAAATTTTCTTAAAGCTTCTTCTTCATCGCTATCCGCCTCGCTAGAGGATGATGAGTTCTCTTTGGAGGCTTTTAGAGCTAGAGATCGACTATCTTTTTCTTTCTATTTCGGCTTCTTCTCCTCTTGTCGGCTAGTGAGGAGCATCTCATGGGTGATGAGAGATCCTACAAGCTCCTCCATGGTTAGCGTCTTGAGATTCTTTGATTCTTGTATGGCGGTTACCTTTGGATCCCAATATGGGGGAAGAGACCTAAGCAACTTACTCACAAGTTCATCAGTAGGATAAGATTTACCAAGATTTGCTAATTCATTAGAAATTTTAGAAAAACGGGTATACATTTCAGAAATGTTTTCGTTTGATCCATTCTAAACATTTCATATTTGCTCTTTAACAAGTTTATTTTGGAATCCTTAACTTGAGATGTTCCCTCATGGGTAACGGCAAGTGTATCCCAAATAACCTTGGCGGAATAAAATAGAGCAACTCGATTAAACTCCTCCGTAGATAGGGCGCAAAACAAAGAATTTATTATGGCTTTGTAATTTAAATTTGCGTGCCTTTTTTCTACGACATTCCATTCTTCAAATGGTTTGGAAGGCAACATGTATCCATTTTCAACAATGTGCCAAAGTTCCACATCTATCGAAAGAAGATAGATGCGCATCCTTGTCTTCCAATGTCCATAGTTGGACCCATTAAAGAAGGGAGGTCTAGTTGTGGAATGGCCCTCCAGAAGTTCGGTTCCATTTCTATCCGCCATTTCACAATTAGAAAGTTGCCAAAGATCTTATGATCTTTCCCTTGTTGAAATTTTTAAAGAAAAATTTTCCAAAGATTTATAGAAAAGAAAATCTTTTAAGAGCCTTAGCTCTGATACCAAGTGAAATTCCAAGGGTGGTCCCGAATTGGCAACTATGAGGAGTGAGAAATTAGGTTGCTAACAAGTTTAACTCTTTTGAGAACTCAAACCCAATTTTGGAAATTAAGAGATCAACAATAAAGTTCAAGCACACAAGTTAAATCTAAAGTGCAAATGCAAAATAAAGAGCAAGAGTAAGAGAGATTGCACCCGAGATTTAAAGTGGTTCGGTCCTCCAAACGTGAGGCCTACTCCACTCCACCAACTAAACCCGTTGATGGCTTCACTATGTGATCTTCTTAACTTCGGCGAAGATTGGTGCCGATTACAAATTTCGATTATCTTTAACCTTGGTGGCAATCTTCACCACGGAGAGTGGGCTACGCTTCTCCGAACACTCGCCCAATACAAGTTCTTGATAAGAAAGAAAGAACAAAAACAATCCCTCACAAGGGTTTACAAAGTGTAGAAGATGTACAAATTTTGCCTATGATCCAAATCCTAATCTTAGAAGATGAGAGGCATAATCAAGCTTTGATTCACTCTTTGAATGTTCAAGTAAGGTTTTAGAGTGTTAGGATTGATGGTTGGAATGTTTAGAATGCCCATATATATAGGAAAACCAAAATATGATCGTTCAATGGCATTGTTGTAATTCCTGAAAAAATCGCAACGGCTAAAAATCCGACCGTTGTAGTGTTCTCGGAGTTCCGAGAAAAAATCTCGGAGTTCCGGGAAAACAAACAGAAGTTGGAAAAAAGTCTACTGGACCATTTCTCGGAGTTCCGAGAAGCCTATTTTCAGCAGATTTTCATTTCTTGTTTTTAGGCTTCCAACTTAACACCAAGTTGGGATTACTATGAGGGTTCCATGGTGTTGGAACTCCACAAAGACAATCACTTATATATTTAGGGTGTTTGTTTATTTACTTAATTATGCCTCTTAAATCTAAAACTAAGATTGGATCTTTTACAATCTAAATATGACTTTGGTCTTCAATGGATTCTTCAAGTCTTCATTTGTCTTGGAGTTCGATGTCTTTGGCCTTCACGATGTGGTCCAATGAGATCTTCTTGGCCTCAATCCAAGCAATGTTGTCTTAGCACCAATGTGATCTACAACTTAGACAATCAAACACATTAGTGATCATAAATCACTTGTGTATTGGAATCATCAAAATAAGATGGGAATGCCAAGGTGGAAACCATTGGGCTTACAAGGATGCTACTTGCATTTGCATCCCA
Organism: Tasmannia lanceolata; assembly: GCF_043159265.1. NCBI lineage: Eukaryota > Viridiplantae > Streptophyta > Magnoliopsida > Canellales > Winteraceae > Tasmannia > Tasmannia lanceolata. The sequence goes on along the minus strand of NW_027518684.1, from coordinate 23,637,994 downwards.
TAAAAACTTTAAGTTGTATCAAATGGATGTAAAGATTGCATTCCTAAATGGGTATATTATGGAGGAAGTTTATGTTGAACAACCTCCCGGTTTTGAGGATTTCAAATACCCTAATCACGTATATAGGTTGGACAAAGCCTTGTATGGTCTAAAGCAAGCTCCTAGAGCTTGGTATGAGAGGCTTAGCTCCTTCCTATTAGAGAGTGGCTTTCAAATGGGCACGATTGACAAAACCTTGTTCATTAAAAGAAAAGAAAAAGATATGCTTATTGTTCAAGTCTATGTAGATGATACAATATTTGGTGCTACCAATGAAAAGATGTGTGAAGAATTTGCACAATCCATGCAAAAAGAGTTTGAGATGAGTATGATGGGAGAGCTTACCTATTTCCTAGGACTTCAAATCAAACAATGTAAAAATGGAATTTTCATCAACCAAGAGAAGTATACTAAGGAACTCCTTAAGAAATTTGGCATGGATAGCTCACAAATCAAGCCAACTCCTATGAGTACTTCCACCAAATTAGAAAATGATGAAATTGGCAAACCGGTTGATGAGAAAAAGTTTAGAGGAATGATAGGTATTCTATTATATTTGACAGCTAGTGAGCCAGATATAATGTTTAGCGTATGTATTTGTGCTAGGTTTCAATCGGCTCCTAAAGAGTCTCATTTGAGTGCCGTTAAGAGGATATTTAAATATCTCAAAGGAACTCCTTCTTTAGGTTTATGGTATGAACGATCGAATGAATTCAACCTAGTAGGATTTTCAAACGCCGACTTTTCCAGTTGTAGAATTGATAGAAAAAGCACAAGTGGCACTTGTCAATTTCTTGGAAGGTCTCTAGTGTCTTGGTTTAGCAAAAAACAAAACTCGGTAGCCTTGTCTACAACTGAAGCAGAATACATTGCGGCCGGCGCTTGTTGTGCACAAATCCTATGGATGAAGAACACTCTCATGGACTACAATCTTGTATTTTGTAATGTTCCAATCCATTGTGATAATACAAGTGCCATCAACTTGACAAAAAATCCAATTCAACATTCTAGAACTAAGCACATAGAGGTAAGGCATCATTTCTTAAGAGATCATTCTCAAAAAGGGGATATTGAAATTAAGTACATCCACACCAATGAACAATTGGCGGATATCTTAACAAAACCCATTAATGATGATCGATTTTGTGACCTTAGGAGTGGACTCAACATTTGGAGCTTGAATCAAGTCAAAGAGTTTGCACATGAAGCATGAATAGAAGACATAATTCTCCATGTATTTATCTATATATATATATATATATATATCTCTTTTTTTTATAGTGACTACATGGTTTTAGATGATCCAACCCTAACTCTAAAACTCACTCAATTGGTACCTATAGCCCACTTCATGTCAAGGGGGAGTCTGTACCATCACCCTTAATTAAGATACCTAAAACTTTGGCCGTGTGCCATCCTTCGATAAGTCATATGTGTGATTCATGCATTGGAGCATGGTTTCACTTGCAATTTGAAATATCATATGTAACTATGTTCTCCTTCAACAAAAAAAATAATTCTCGGAACTCCGAGATTTTGTCTCAGAACTCCGAGAAAATGGACAGAGGGAACCTGGAACGGTTCTCGGAACTCCGAGATCTCGTCCAGGTTGTCCTCGGAGCTCCGAGAAAATTTCTCGGAACTCCGAGAATCGGGACAGTAGAAAAAAAATGCGTGTGTTCTCGGAGCTCCGAGAATATTTCTCGGAGCTCCGAGAATCGGGCTAGGCGCGTTAAAACCCTGGACCCGGTTCAGTTTTTCTCATTTTTTCTTCTCTTCTTTCCCTCTTCCTTCCATTTCCCTTCAAACCCTACCTCCATTTTCGTTATTTTTCTTCATTTTCTCCCTTGATCTTCCTCCAAAACCCTCTTCTCCTTTCTAAAAACCCTAGTTTTTTTTTCTTCAAAATCCCTCTCTTCTTCCTAAAACCCTTTTTTCCATTCAGACCCTAGGATTTCCCCCATTTTTTGTTTTTATTTTATTTTCTCTCTCTATTTCTCTCTAATTCTCTCTAATTCTCTCTATTTCTCCTATTTTCCTTCATTTTAGGGCTCTTTCTCTTCTTTATTTTTCTCTCCACCCACATCTTTCTCTCACCATGCCTCCTAAAACCAAAAATCTCAACATTGGAGGCTCTTCCCAAGCTGCAGACCCCGAATACGTTCCCGAAGAAGTTCCCGAGGAAGAAGGACCTTCCCGGAAGAAGGGCCTTCCCGGAAGAAGGCGAAGGCCAAGGCTGTGGTGGCCAAGGTTGTGTCCAACTCCTTTTTCACTGGGGATAAGGCGAAGAAACTCTGGGCCGACGTCGGTACTCGGGGCATCCTCACTGGCAGGTACATTGACCCCCCTGTCCTTCAAAATTTTGATTTACAGGCCAAATTTGATGCCCTTCATTGGACACCCATCCTTCACCTCAACGAACTAGTTTACCCTCGATTGGTGCGTCTCTTCTATGCCAATCTCACCATTTCCCCTTCCTTCTTCAAAATTGAATCCAAAATCAAGAAAACAGTCATCAAACTCAACTATCACACTTTTGCCACACTTCTTGGGATTAGCTCTGAGGGCCTCTCCCACTATTTCTGGCCGGAAGATGGGACCCATTCACTTGATGATATTGATCATGACACTGTCTATGGTCGGATTACACGGCGCTACTACTCTAATATGCCCGTACAATCCGCTGACCTCATTCCGGTTGCGCGCATGCTTCACAACTTCATGTACCACATCTTCATCCCTCGTGCTGGGATGTGTGAAGCCCTACGACCCTTAGAGGCCTATATTATCTACAGCATCCTAGAGGGCCGCTAGCTCTGTCTGCCTTATATCATGTTTCGCTACATGTTTCAGACCCCTGGCCGTTATCGCTCTTCCTTGCCATATGGCATGATTCTCACTCGTGTCTTCCGCCACTTTGGCATCATCTTGGATGGAGAGATGACCATAACTCCAACTGCCCCGTTTGATGTTCAGACCTCTAACCGCATGGCTCTCAATCAAGCAGCGATTGACATTGATTCTGACGATGGAGGCAGCTATGAAGCCGAGGCCCAGGCTGCACCAGCACCCCAGCCATCACAGGATACCTCTCAGTTCTGCACTCGCCAGGATTTGGCTCACATGCAGGAGGCTATTGAGCGATCCATGGCCTCACAGTATGAGTGGCTGTCTACCCATGTCAACTCTGAGATTTCGGCTCGCTTCCAGACCTTGACTACCCATGTTGATGACCAGTGGGCCGCCTATTATCGCTACCTCTCCGGTGACCAGTGGGGCCAGGCGCCGGGCAGTTCTTCTCATCAGCCACCGCCTCCTCCGCAGCAGTAGATGGCTCTCGTTCTCTGATGATGGATCCTATTTTGCTCTGATTTAGGCTTATCTATCTGTTGGTTGTATGAATCCTATTAGCTAGATGCTTCTCTAGTTAGTTGGATCTTTTTTTTGGATGTATTCGGTTTATCTACTTCTGTCACTGTTATGATGTGTCGTGGACGCTATGTCCCTTGACTGGTTGTATGCACTTTTATGTATGCCATTTCACATCATCTATCTATATATATGTCTTTGGTTTACTGTGCGGTGTGCTTCTCTGTTTTATTTCTTTGCTTGCATACCTTATCTTATGCTTGCTTTCTCTATTGCATTGCACTTCACTTGTCTCATTGGCTCTCACCTACACCCTTTCCTTTTGTTCCACCTTTTTGGTGATGACAAAAGGGGGAGAATATTTGAGCTCCCAATGCATATATTAAGGGGGAGCAAAGCTCTATGCTTATAATTTTGCAATCAAAATTCAATCATTAAAAGTAATGCCTTAAATGTTCAATTAAATCAAACTCTTAGGGGGAGCTCCTACCCTAAAAACAAATTATGTTTGTCATCATAAAAAAGGGGGAGATTGTTAGCCCAAGGGTTCAACAAGTACTCCTATTGAAATATTTTGATGATTAACAAACTCAATTTGTTATAAAATAAAGGTTTTATACACTAATGATTTCCTTTGGCAAAGTTATAATGTTCACAGCATAGCATCCTCAAGAGTGCATGACAAATGGCAATTCATTCAAGCTCAAAGGGATATCAAAGGCATGAAGAAGGCATCACCATCTCAAACGTATTCAAATACAAGGTTGAACTCAAGCCTAACAAGAATGGTAATCATCTCAAAAGTTCAAGCTTGGCTCAAGCATCAGTGGAGCTGAGTGAAGAGATGTCAAGGCCTCTACAAGGTGCCAACAAGATCGAAGACCAAGTAAATTTAGAATGTAAATGGTCCTTCATGTTTAATCTAGGTGTTTGGCACAAAGGAGATTTAAAATCAAAACTAATTAGAACTTAATGGGTTTGTGAATGATCATAGTGGAGTCCCAACATTGTTGGACCCTCATGACATTCCATTTCACTTGATAAATTAAAGTTCCAAAAGCCCAAACAAAAACAGCATAAATATAAGAAAAAAGGTGCTGTCGTAGGCTTCTCGGAACTCCGAGAAAATTCTCGGAGCTCCGAGAATGGTTCCAGGTTCAAAAAAAATAAGGCTCGGAGCTACCCGGAGTCCGAGAAGACCGTCGGGGAGCGAAAAAATTGTGTATTTTTCTCCCCTCTATATATATGAACCTAGGGACTCTTGGAACTCCATCTAAGGAGTTTACAAAGATTTCAAGAGCACTAAAAGGCATTCAATCTCCTTCTCTTGAAGATCTTCACTCTCCATCTCTCTCTTGTGCCATTTACCTTAGATTATTCTTGAGAGACTTTAGGACCTTCATTTGTTCATCTTGTTCTTGTGAGAGTGAGTGAGCTTTACTTTAAATTAGCCTATCTTGAGGCAAGCAAGCTTTTTCATTTCATCTTCTTTGTATTTGGCACAAAGGGCGCCGTAGAAGACCCTTGGGGCGTGAAGCTCGATTTGTACAAGGCGGAAGGAACGCCGTATTTAAGTTCCTTGGAGAAGATAGTGGAATCCTCAAGGAGAGTAACTTGAGAAGAGTGGAGTAGGTCTTGAGCTAAGACCGAATCACTGTAAAAATCCTTGTGTCAAAGCTTCCTTGTCTCTTCACCTCTTCTCTTGTGGTAAGCTTTTTACTATTGCTTTAAATACTATTTTTGATTTCCTATTCAATCTAAAACTAATGCAATATAAGTTTTCAAAATCCTTAAAATTTGAAAAGAAACCCAATTCACCCCCTCTTGAGTTGCTAAGTGGAATTTCATAGGGTTTTGTTGGCTTAGCCAAAGGGTGACCGAACCTGAGTTGGCCAGGCTGCCTACGTACCCCAAAGAGGATGGGATCAGGTCCGCGTAGTTTGTGAGTTTGAAGGTATCTTCAAAAAGGGTTTTGGATTTGCATTAAGTCATTTTAGGCTCTGATCGGCGTATGGAGGCCTTTGATATTCATGAGTAATATCTTTTGATTTGATCGAGGTTGGTAGGTTCTAACATTCTATCTCCATTTTGGTCAAGAAGTCTGATGGCTTTTCCAGACAGGATTTCATCAATGATGTAGGGGCCAGACCAGTTAGGTCTAAATTTTTCCCTAGGATCAAAGACAAGAGCCCGGCATTATCTAAGCACCATATTCCCCTATTTGAGTTCTCTAACTCGAACCTTCTTATTGAAAGCTCTTTCTATTCTGCGATGGTAACCTTGTACATGGTACATTGCCTTCAGCATTTTCTCATCCATCATGCATAACTCTTGATGACGAATACGGGCCCATTCAGATTCTGGTAGATTGCTTTCCATCAGGATTCTGAGTGACAAGATTTTTAACTCGATTGGTAGAACAGCTTCCTGTAGACACCCCATTTTGACCGAACCTCTATACTTTTGTTTTGGTTGGAAACCTTATCAAATAAATGTTTTAGCATTTCAAATTACACCTTAGAGTAGTTTAAGATCCCAATTAGGTTCCCATAAAATTTCATTCGAGTCCGTCGTGGTCTGTTTAGTAAACGAGTAAGTTTTGTAGCGTAGTGTAATGTAGGAATAAGGGGAGTACATTATCTGTACCAGGAGGTAACCCAGGAAAAGAAAAGTGAATTTGTTGTTAAGAGGGGGGTGTCCAAAAGTAAAAGAGAGGAGAATTCATAAAAGGGGCGTGCATTAGGACGTCCGAACCCAAACCTATTTTGCACACCCATCAAGTGGAGTGGTGCCAATATTGGTAACTCTTTTGGGTATAAAAATCATTGAACAAAAAAAAGGAGGGGAGATCTCATATATTTTCGTGGGAAATTCAGAGAGAGAGAGAGAGAGAGAGAGAGAAGAGCTAGGGTTTCATCTTTTCCATCTTTTTCCGATCGAATTGGCCAGAGCTCCGGCTAAAAGATCATCTATCTGATCATCATAATCCTCTTTTCTTGTTTCATTCTTTCTATTTTCTTCTTAATTACCATTTAAACCCTAGATCTTGTCTATTCTCTGCATCTTAACCCAAACCCTAACTTTTACTAACCAGATCTTCTTTTCAGGCAATCCTTTACAAGAATTTCAGTTTCCGATTAGCTTCTATGGCTAATTTCCTAATATTCGGGCATTTCTTTTCAGATCTAAGTTTCTTTTAAACCCTAACTCCTCAACCTTCTTCTAAACCCTAGGTTCAAGCTTTTAAACCCTGGAGCTAGCCTTTTTTGAATCTGATCTGTTTATTTTCCTCAAATTTTCACCATTGTTGATCAAGATCTGGACGTTCGCTAATCTACTGGAGTGATCCTTTGTCAATCTCATTCACAGATAAGTTGAAAGTGAAAAAAAGCGGTAATTGCTCTTTCCTTTTCTAAACTCTGTTCGATTTAGTTATTTATCCATAATTTCTGAAAATATTTCCTTGATGATTATGTGATGGTGTATGATTGTTATTCTTTTTGGAATTAGTGATGATGTTTCTGTTGTTTGAAACAATCTCTTTAGCTAATCATTTAATACAATTTGTCCTGCTAATTCTTTTCTTACTTGATGATGAATGAATAATTATCTTTGTAAATTTCATATGAATTTCAATGGCATTGTTGCTAAGGGGCAAGCAGTTTATTTAGCTCATGTCTTGATATTGCATGTGTAATGGTATAGGATTTGTTATGTCTTGCATGTACAGTTCAGTCAGTATACTTCCTGTTGGTACCGATTGAATGATGTCAAGTTGATCATGTTCTGAGATGTCTTTAGTATATTTAGTTCATTTTTGTTATTACATGTGAGAATTTCAGCCCATTCAATTCTATTGCAAACAAAACCTGCAGGTTGCATCTGAATTTAGTAGTATGTCTGTTGTGCCTAGTAATTTTGCCGTCAGAAGACTGCTAGCCCTTAGCTCCGTATAGCCTGTGAAAGAAAAATAATAATACTTGATTCACTGAACTTGTTGGACAGAGACTTAATATTATGTCAGAATGTGATTGATTTTCCAGATTAGATGTTGAGGGTGAAGCCCTAGAGACAATCATGTTTTTTTTCTTTTTAGGTGTTATGGTCTAAGGTAAGGATTTGCCCAGGTGTAGGATTAGTAGGACCTTGAAGTTATATAGTGTTGCTAACGTGTTCTAGTTTTTGGTGAAAGACATGAGAAACGTAATTTACATGAATTGTGTTTTACTCATGAGTAGAATTATGTAGCAGTTTAGCAACAACTTGTGTATTTCAACCCTTGTTTTCTTATCACAATTTAAAGAGTTTGAGTGTAGAAGTGTTATGGATATATTTTGTTAAAATTGTTCAGGTTAGTGTGACCATGTTCTGTTTTCATATTCCTTTCTTGTGAGGTTTGATATTAGTTCAACCATGTTTTGGGTTGGTGTATTGATGTTGCCATATAGGACTATTGTGTATGTATGTGTGTGTGTGTGTGTCTTTGAGAGTGGGTGTGTGTGTGTGTGTGTGTGTGTGTGTGTGTGTGTGTTGTGTATGTGAATATGTGCTTGTGAGTGTGTGAGTGCATGCATATGTGTTGGAATACAATCCAAGGTTTCCTTTTAGCCTATTATATCTGACATTGGTTTAAATCCCATTGTCATATTTTTGTACCTAAATGTTCATAGGGATTTCTGTAATGACATTTTGTATGAGGTGCAATGAAATAAGATCTCATGGATAAGCATCCCTGTGTCATTGACTGCCTGAATGGCTGATGTAATAATTTTAACATTTGGAGCGTTTAAAAGGATAAGAATCAGTTTAAAAGGGAAGAAAAATGCTTAAGTGACACAGGAATTTGCTGAAATTTATCTTTGTGCATGTCTTTTCCCCTTTTTGTTGTGATGTAGAGCTTATGTAATAACGCTTTGTCATAATATATATCATATTCTATATGATTTTTAAGACTATGCGATGCACTGAAGCATTGTTTGGAGTGGCTTTGAATAAAGGTCATGGATATGAAGTCCTCTTGTTTTTTAGTGTCTGTAGGTTTGGGATATTAGTATTTTGGTTTTATTAATGTCAGTAGGCTTGTGTCACTAGCATGATGCCTATGCAAATTCAACTCATTTCCTTTATCACTTCTATCCCTGATCGTCCCTCTGCAACCTTTTCCCATTGAACCACCATAGCAACCCTTATTTTCCCATTAGCTACCTCTCTATCTTGTAATCCCACGTCAGTTGCAGCTTTATTAGAGAAGAGTGACAAATTGAGAGAGGGGCTGAGAAATAGAGGATGAGAATTGAGAGAAATATAGGAAATAAAAGGAAGTATGGTCAGATTGCTATTACCCAGATTGTCGTGCTTGGGTTAAAGGCCTTTGTGCATTGCTTGTGAGGTGCATAGCACTCCTTATATGACATTGTATTCCCATCAGTTTTTTAGAGGTCCCTTGTTCTGTATATGCATGGTTAAAATGAGGCTAAAAGTATTTAATTGGTCTTCATATAGAGAAGAAAGGTATAATTTCCTAAATGAAGTTTTATGTGAATCATTTGAATGTTAACACTATCATGCCCTGATTATTTCATTGATTCATCTCTTCCCAAGAACCATGCGTTCAGGTAGTTGCTGCCACTAATTTTTTTTTTGTTTCTTGTTATCTTTTGGAAAATAATGCCAAGGCAACTATGCTTAATAGATGCATAAGCCTAACAGGTCTTCATTATCTTATGTTTCCATGTCATGTTCTTGGGCTTGGTTATAGCCATCAGTCCTTTAGGCCCGAAATTGGTGTGATCAGGTTTTTGATAAGTTGCAACAAGTCCTACTTTGTTTAAAGAGTTATATTGACTCTACTCGGGTTAATGTACATCAAGTGATTGACATATTGTTGTAGCACCTAAATATGATTGCTATCTTAAATAAGTAGAATGGAATGTGTAATACAGGCTTTAAAGTATGATGGCTTTCGGTCTTGGGAATTAATTAGTTGCAATGACAATCTGAAATAGACCAACTACTTCACTTTTATTATGTGGTTTGCTATTACATGCTGCTGTAGAATAATAGCAATTAGAGGGTCATGGCAGAATTATTATTAAAACATGATAATACATGTAGCAGCCCTCTTAGTTATTAAGTCATAAAATGCCCATGGCAGCCCCTTGTTTTGTCAAAACCAGGTAGTGCCACTATTACAGTGCTGATGTTGTTCTCTTGAGTGGTTATGAATAAATTATTAGCTGCACTATCATATTTTGATCATGTTGTTGGATGTTTACTTGCTGTCATAGTTTTTATGTACATATCATACCATCTATAAGACAAACCTTTGAAGGAACAAGTACATCTTAAGCTCTGGAGTGTTACTTTCAATATGGTAGTAGGGATATCATCATTTAACGATGGATGATAGCACTATCAAATTCTAGCATCTTCATTGGCTTGTCTTTATCCAAGGTAATGCATATTTTCATGATTTTCATAATTAGCTTCACTTTAAATCTCATGAATGTAATAACAGTAGGCATTTTACACCCTCCACATTGAAAATGTAGAGTTTAAATCCCTGAGAGTGTATGTCTGAACATATCGTTGTGTTGTTGTCACCATGGATTCCATATCATTTGATGTTCAACTTTTGTTAAGTTAGAGAATACTTGTTGAAGATTTTTAAAATTTCAAACGAACAGGACTTGGTTGACATCAACTACTGTGCGTACAAATATCTTTCCTAGTTTCATGTAGTTGTGTTCCATTTATGCCTGAATTATAATTTGTCATTACATGTTGGGAAACCATCTACACAGGCATTTCAAACCTTTATTCACATGTTTATATCTGCAAGGTCATGAGGAAAGGCCTTGATTTCTATTATTACTCTGCTTTGTCCTCTTGTAAGTTCTTAACATGTGTATTCTTGTAGCATAAGAATTAGTCATGTTCTTAATCTCCTTCATTGTGAATTAGAAAACTTGTGGTATGATAAATGTTTCCGTGGAATCTTAGTTTCGAGCCAATATCCTTTATTAAATCTGTTTTATACATTGATGGTCCTCAAGCATTAGTCTTTATTAACTCTCTGAAACCTTTAAATTTCAATGCAATACCATTTATTGGAGCTATGCCTCATATGGTTTTGAAACGCGATTCTTGGACATTGACCAAGATTATTTGTAGGTTGACCTTTGTGTCCTTCCATTTTCAACTCATCTGTTTCTGACTTTTCATGATTTCTTGATGCGCTTATCCGATCAATGCAGAGACATGGTTTGGTTTTGGGGGTCATTTTTTATTAGAATTTGATTGTGGTTTAGAGTGATGAAGGCATTAGCCCAAGCCCATTCTTAGAAGGACCTACCGGATTATGGTAGCACCTTCTGTTATTCTTTTCTCTTCTTTAAGTAGGAATTTTATAGCCTTTTAGGTACCTTTGGATATTAGAACCTTCTTTCATTGCAAGGGCAATGAAGGAGTCATCTAGAGCCTCCATTAGCAGACATACCTTGTCTCATGAGGCAGTTCTCTTTTGGAAACAAACCTCGTTGTTTAGAGTCTATCTCTTAGGGAGTATACCTTGGATTTAGTATAGAGTTAACCCTTAGGAGGCATGTCTTGCCTCATGTATAGAACCCTTAATAAGTTGCACCCCAACTTGTACACCCTACTAGTCGGAGACCAACTTGGTCTGTTAGTTGCCTTAGCTCTGCTTATTCATCGCAAGGGTGATGACAAGGTTACTTGGAGCCATCCTTGGGAGACATACAATGTCTCATTAGTGGTAGTTGCTTCCCCTTTACATGAGACATGCCTTGTCTCATTTACTTTGGTTGTTCTTATCATATAGGAGTCATTCTTTGACTTATTTACCCCCATATTTTTGTAGCGTTATCAGAGAGTTTCTGACTCATTTTGTACTCCCTCTCTAGTGTTATTAGTTAGGAGTTTTTCCTTTGTAGTTATTATTACTTTACCTTGGTTAGAGACTAACTCAGTCTTATTAGAGCTTACCTGCTTGGGATTTTAGATCAGTTTTACTTTCCTTGGGATACTAGTTTACTCGTTTTGAGTTCATTTCACTTTTAGTGAGTTTATTTGTTTGGGGTTTGGCCCTAGGATGTTGCTTTGTTTGTTCCCTTTGGTCTTTGACCAAAATGGTGAAATCATTTTAAAATCACAAAAACGTGGAATCATTTCAAAAACTTGAAACATTAAAAACATTAAAATTTGAAATCCAAAAACATCAGAAATTGAAAATTCAAAAATATTTAAAAACTAGAAACTTAAAAATCCAAAAAGCATTTGATTTTTTTAAAAGTCATTAGCGTACTAGGAAAAGTTTGTTTCCGAACTACGTTGGCTTGATCCTCTTTCACGGGATACGTAGGCAACTTGGGATTTTTATCCCAAGACCACCCAAACTTTGTAAATAAATCATTTAAACTCTTTAAAAAACATAAAAATCTTCTAAAATATTATTTTCGAAAATTTCTTCCTCTAGAGTTAGGGTTTGTCATAGATAGAGAGTTTTAGAGTCAAGAGTTTATCCTTGATATGTTGTTTGATTGTTCTGTGTTTATTTTAGAGTTAGGAGTTTGTCCTAGCTAGGAGTGCCTCCGTTCGGTCAGTTGGCGATCCACATCGCCGACTGATGAATAGAATATGATTTGTTAGTCTACCCATTATTTTCCTTAGGACATACAGCCTAGTTACACATCGGATATAGGAACCACCTGCATTAGCTTAAGGCTAACTAACATTTAGTTAGGGCATATAAGATGTCCTAAAATTCACAATCTACTCAAATTTAAATATCGTTCAAGAAGCTTTAAAAAAATCAGTCTGGTCTTTTAGGTTGAGTCTAGTTTAATGGTCTAGATGTCTTAGGCATCACAATTTAGAATAGGTGCGAAGAACTACGTTGCTTTGATTCTCATGGAGGCAGGGATACGTAGGCGGCTTTGGATGAATATTAGACCATCCAAAGAATCAGGCGAAAATGTTTAGAGTCTAGGGTTTGTCGTGTTGTGTCATGTGTGGTATGGAGTCGTGTTGTATGTTTTGTTGTGTTTTCTTACTTTCCTGTACAGACCTTATACATTTAGCTGTAGCATGCATGTGTTTGGCCACCAGAACTTAGACACCAATTAGGCGTGACACTCATAACTTAGTTATGCTTAGGTGACACTTCTTTTATTTATTTTGTATGTGCTTATTATCCCCGGGTCATGCATGTTTAGGTAGACATTTTCTCGGGGATATTCGTTCCCATTTCACATGATTTTCGCCCAAAGCTCTTCAAAGTTAATAATAAATGGCATAAGAGACCAAGTACTGGCACTCGGATGGATTGAGATGCTCTTCGGACCTTTCTCATCCGTAATCAGGCACGGACCCACATATTTCTGGTTATCCATTGCACAGAGGATTTCATTTTGGGGTTCCATGGCCTATCCATGGATGGCGACTCTGAATTATTTTAGGTACGTCTTGGTTTCGAGCCCTGACTCCGGATCAATAGGTATCTCTTTCATTTATCGTCACTCGTGCTATGCTCTGAGGGTGTCATCTATTTTGTGAGTTCTTTGGTAGAGCTCTCCTTCATGTGAATGATCTAAAGGACCGACGGGGGACCCGTTCTCTCGCTGCCTCCTCAGGATCGGGTCCCACTTCCATACCATACGTGAGTGAATACTGAGTGGCTCTCGTGGATGTACAGACAGACATTTTGTATGCCCATAGTGCGAACAGAAGCTTATTTGACCAATCCTGTAGGATCGAGTCATCTTTCGAAGAATAGTCTTGATATTCTTGTTAGCTGCTTCGACAACGCCATTAGTCTGAGGCCGGTACGGAGACGAGTTGTGATGTTTGATTCTAAATTCTTCACACAATGAGGCTAACTCTTGCTTGAAGTGGGATCCGTTGTCTGATATCAATTCGTGTGGGACTCCATATCTGCAGATGATGTTGGCCCTGATAAACTTGGCAACTGATGTCGATGAAATCGAAGCATATGACTGAGCTTCGATCCATTAGATGAAGTAATCGATTGCGACAAGTATGTACTCGTGTCCGCTGGAGGACTTTGGAGAAATTTTGTCGATAATGTCAATACCCCAAACTGAGAAAGGCCACGGAGACGTGAGCGAGTAAAGTTCTGAAAGCGGCACATGTATCAGATTAGCATGGATCTGACATAAGTGATACTTCTTGACGAAGGTGAAGCAATTTGCTTCGAGAGTAGTCCAGAAGCAACCAAGACGAAGAATCTTCTAAGCTAACATCTAGTTGTTCATATGAGGACCACAGACACCTGAGTGAACATCTTCTAAGATTTCTGCGGCTCTGTCTTCATTTACACAGACGAGCTGGACTCCGTCAAATGATCTGCGGTAGAGGTCTCCTCTACAAATGACATACCTAGATGCAAGTTTCTACAATGCTCTTTTCTCCTTTAAAAATGCCTCTAGGGGGTGTCCCCTACCGGAGATAAGATTTTTGATATCGAAATACCATAGTTTCCCATCTGGACATCTTGCTGCTATCTGAACCATGTGTACATGTGCTGGGATGACATGTTGCTTTATTGGTAAAGGACGGACCTTTACTCCTACTGGAATGTCAACCATGGATGCAAGCGTGGTCAAAGCATCAGTAAACTTGTTTCTCAATCTAGAGATGTAAGTAAAGCTGATATTGTGGAAATTTTTCATCAGGCTCATAAGATAAGTGTGATACGGAATCAACCTATCTTCTTTGGTAAGCCATTTTCCATTTATTTGACAAATGAGCAACAGAGAGTCTTCGTACACATTGAGATCTTGTACCTCTAATGAAGGGGCTGCTTCCAAACCGGCTATGCAAGCTTCATACTCAGCCATGTTGTTGGTGCACTCAAACTCTAATTTGATGGAAATTGGTATGTGTTCATCTCGAGGTGAGACAAGAACAATGCCAACTCCTCTGCCTCTTGAGTTTGACGCTCCGTCAAAGTACATGGTTCATGTTGCATTACTGGGTGTATCTCTGATCGTCATGATCCCTTCATCTGAAAATTCACGGCTTAGCTCTGTATCTTTAATAGGTGCATCAGCTAACTGTTCTCCGATGATTCTGCGTTTGACAGACTTCTAGATGACATATGTGATGTTAAATTCGGATAACAACGGCAACCAACGAGCGGTCCTGCCGATCAGGGCTGGTTTTTTGAACAAATACTTCATTGGATCCATCCGAGATATGAGGAAGATTTTCTGCAATAACAAATAGTGCCTGAGCCTTTTAGTGGCCCATACTATTGGGAGACAGGTTTTCTCATGTTGAATGTAATTCAGTTCATACTCCAACATCTTCTTGCTGAGATAATAAACTGGCATTTCATTTCTCGTTTGTGGATCTTCTTGTGCCAACATACATCCGAGAGATGTGTCCGTGGTTGAAAGATACAAAAGAAAAAGTCGTCCAGCGACTACAGGTGTTAACATGGGTGGTGATGATAAACATATTTGATCTTCTCAAAGGCTTGTTGACATTCGGGGTTCCACTACTTGGAAGCATTTTTCTTTAGAAGCTTGAAAATTGGCTCGCATGTACTGGTAAGCTGTGTTATGAAACGACTCAAGTACTGAACTTTTTCCAAGAATTCTCTTATTTCTTTTTCTGTTTTTCGAGACGGCATCTCCTGGATTGCTTTGACCTTGGCAGGGTCTACCTCGATTCCTCTATGGCTGATCAGGAAGCTTAGCAATTTTCTAGAGATAACTATGAAAACGCATTTGTTTGGATTCAGTCAGAGCTTGGATTCACGATTCTTTCGAAGAATCTCCTTAAAACTTGAACATAGTTTGCTCGAGTCTTGGCCTTGACAATCATGTCATCAACGTATACCTCTACTTCCTTGTGGATCAAGTCATGTAAGAGCGTAGTTGCAACCCTTTGATTAGTTGCACCAGCATTCTTGAGACCGAATGGCATCACCCTGTAGCAGTAGGTTCCCCACTGTGTAGTGAATGCTGTCTTGGTCTTGTCTTTCGGAGCCATCTTTATCTGATTGTACCCAGAAAAACCATCCATGAAGGAGAGTAAGGAATGACTTGCCGTCTTATCGACCAAGATGTCAATGTGAGGCAAAGGAAAGTCATCCTTGCACTGGCTTTGTTCAGATCTCTGAAATCAACACAACACCGTACTCTTCCATCCTTAGGCACTTGAACGATGTTCGCCAACCACTCGGGATATGTGACAACCTCTAAAAAGCCTGCTTTCAACTGATTGATCACTTCATCTTTGATTTTGAAGACCCATTCTGGTTTTCATCCTTTTGTAGAGAGGGATATGGTGCTGAACAATTTCCTCACTTAATTCTAGCATATCTTTGTATGACCAGGCGAAGACTTCTTTGAATTCTTTTAACAATTTGATTAACTCTGCACGCTCTTCAGGGGATAAGGTTTTGCCAATCTTCATCTCCTGAAGCAAGGATTAAGTGCCTATGTTAATAGTTTCAAACTCATCTTCTAAAGGTTTTGATTGACGCTCCTCCCCTCGTTTGATTAAATTTTTAATCTCGAGGAAAGTTTCGTCTGCGTCCCCATCCGAGGAGGGTTGTTCGATGTTATTTAAAACATTAGTTTCAAAAGAATAGAGAGACAGATGCGAGTACAGAGAAAGTTCTTTGATTGATCTGAGAGATACACCAGAGGAAGAACTCACTGACGCTCCTTCTTCAGGCTCGGTTACATTTGACACTTTTTCAAAAGATGAATTAGAATCGAAAAAGGATTCTGATTCAGAAGATGAGAAGTCAATATCCGAAGGGATAATTGCAGTAAGGAGTGGGACAAATGCGTCAGACAAGTTAGAGAGTTATGAATTGCCAACATTGGTTACCATACTCTTAGGGGAGAACATTGGAATGGATTCCCTGATCATACATACAACAGAAGAAACATCTTGGAACATTGATCGCATCAGCACCGGATCTAGGTAGTCTGCCCAATCAAATTTTAGAGTCTCTGTACGTCTGTACTGCTTTCTCCACCATATGTCATCTTCTTCACCTAGCCAACCCGTAGCAAAGAAGATTTGGAACCCAGGAATCCTTTCTCCAGTGATAGGATGTGTGGACCTTTCTGGGAAACCATAGTACGGGAAGTCTTCTCCTTCCCTGCAGAATTGACCATTGAGGGTCAGCTTGATTTCTGGCATTGGCATAACCTCTCCAGCTTCTTTGTACAACCTCCTTCGAGTTATACTTCGATACATTTCTTGTTCTTCCTGATACGTGTTACGGTAATCTAGACCAGTTGTACCAACATTGTAAGGAAAATACAAATCGTCAAACTAAACTACTCCTTGTTGATATCGACCTAATCCCATTCCTGGGATGTATCCATTGATCTTGAGGATTGTAGATACAATAGGGTTAATATCGTACGGGAGTGGAAGTAATTCCTTCTTGGCTTGTTCCAGCTAATCGTGGTAGCATCAAGATGAAAACCATTGAGATAGACGATGTCTCCTACTGACTTCCCATTAGGATCTGACAAGATGGCGCCTACTTTTAAGTCTTCATCTCATCGAACGGTGATAACTTTGTTACCTTTCATAAATTTAAGCTTTTGATGTAAAGAAGAGGGTACAAGTCCAACTTTGTGAAGCCAGGGTACTCCTAACAACAGGTTAAAGGATGACTTGATGTCCAGTACTTGGAACTCAACATTAAAATTTTTGCCTCCCATATAGATGGCAGTAGAAAGAGATTCAACTACATCTCGTCGGGAGTCGTCGTAGGCTATGATGCCTTGATCAGACGGGGAGAAATCACTGGGGCCAAATCCGATAGTTGTGATCGTGCTCAGCGGACAGATGTTCAAGGCAGAACCATTATCCACGAGTACGGTGGGTACCTTTTTCTGATTACATAACACAGTAACGAGGAGGGGCTTATAGTGATTCTTTCCTTCAGGTGTCAAATCTTGATATGAAAATGAGAGGGCAGTAGAGGCTCTGATTGCTACAACCAGATTCATAAGCTGCTCTGGTGTAGTATCCTTTGATACTTGGGAAGTCTGTAAACTTTTGAGGAGAACTTTTTGATGTTTAAGGGATACCATCAGTAATCCCCAAAGTGAGATGTCTGCCTTAGTCTTGCCGAGTTGCCTGATGATGTTCAGATCTTCCTGATCAACCTTTGTACTAACAACCTTTCGTTTGACAGTGTTAATCTGATTGTCTGATCTGAGTTCTGGGGGTCTGTAGTTCCTACCACCCCTGGTGAGGTTTCCTACCTCTGAAGTTCCAGGATCACTGATTCTGCAATCTTCTGATGAAAGGACAAAAGGAGTTTCGTCTATTCCAGCCTCTTCTAGGTCCAGAATATAAGGTTCTTCATCGAAGTCTAGGCAAATGGCAAGAGGTAAGTATTTTTTTTCCCCGACTTCTCGTATGTAATTGTTGTTATCAGTCCCCACGGATAGGGTTCGATAGTACAAATTAAGGATGAGAAGTCGATTCGCAGAGGTTCAGTGAGATGGAATTTGAGGTGGACGAAGATGGGTTATGATTTGGAAGAGGATTTGTGTTGATATTTAGCCCAGACGGGCGAATGAACTGCTTCTTTTCAAGAAGGTCTTGGATAGCATGTTTCAGAGCGAGGTATCTATCCGTTTGATATCCCCTACCTTGATGGTACTCACAATACTCTCTGTTGTTCCAGTTTTTGGCAAAGGGTTGGGAGGTGGACAGGGTGCAAGTAGAAATAACTTCTTCGCATGGAGAAGTAATTTCATGATGGTGGAAAGATTGGTTGGAAAGGGAGTGAATTCCCTGGGTGGCTTGTTTACAATGGCAGGTCCCGGAGGCGCATTGCTTGGTTGCCAAATGACTAGAGTTTCAGAGGTTTCTGGAACTTATTTTGTCTCATTAACTTCCTTGGATACGGGAGGCTTCTTGGACTGAGTATTTTTAGAATCAGAGGAGACTTTACTGAGCCAACCACGAGCTAAAGAATCCTCAATTTTGTTGCTTATATCGATGAAATGTTTGAGGCTAGTGGAAGTTTGAATGGCCATGGGACGCTGGAAGGACACGGTCACGTTCTGCTGCATCATGTCAATCTGCTCTTCCTCGGTGGGCCGCTTGAGCATCTAAGCTGTCTTCTGACGCCGGCGCTTTACAAAATCGGATAAGGCTTCCATGGGCTCTTGTCAGGTGGTCTGAAGATCTCGATGAGAAGTTTCAATACCGTCTTCATAAGAGAACTGCTTGATGAATTCAATCATAATCCGTTCCCAACTAATAGTCGGCAACTCGGGCAAACTCAGAAGCCATTTATGTGCCACGCCTTTCAAATACATCTAAAAGATGAGGGCCAACTGATCTGGGGACAGACCTTGTGACCGCAACATACTTTCGAATACTGCCAAGTGATTACGAGGACAACCAGTTCTATCGTATTTACTGATGTCAAGCCATTTGAAGCTAGCCGGGAGGTGTACATCTGGAAACAAAGAGATGTCACAGAAGAAGAGTCTTGTCGACCCCTGAACCTTGATAACTTTGAGGTCTTCACTAATCTTGGCAAACTTATCGTCCCACTGCTTCAGAATCTGGGCAAAGGGATGGTTCTCATCTGTAGACTGCTCTCCTAGGAACGGATCTGGTGGCTGAGTTGTAGACTGATTGGTTGGTGGAGTTGGTATGGTTTCCTGGACAAAAGGAAGAGGCTGCTGAGATGTACTAGGTACTACAGTAACCTGAGGAGGTGATCTCAGTGCAGCATTCTCTTCTGAGAGATGGCGTAGACTCTCAGTGAGTTCAACTACTGCTTGTAGTTCTTGGATAACCTGTGACTGGTCTGTCTGTTCTGCCATTATGGCAAGAGGAGTTGTAGGACTAGATGGTTCTGACATTTCTACTGAGTGAGTAGAAACTAAAGAACTAGGTAGTTCTGAGGTTCTTACTAAGCGAGAATCGGTTCGGTACCAGCTTTTCTCTTTCCTAGGTGCAATGGTTTCAAGTGTACGAACTTTCTACCTGCAAATGGGAATATACACTAGTTTTAGAACTTTTTCATGTAAGGAGAAAGAGTTGTATAGACAATTTTAAGATTTCAAACAAGATTTTTCAGGGAATGATCTTATTTTATTCATATGTCTGATCAACTTTTACAATTTGTACAAAAAGGCATGTGATAGCCTGACTTTAAGTAGTATTTTTACAAAATTTTGCCAAAAGAAAGGAAATTTGATATCTTATGTATGAAGTAATCCCTTGACTGGTGGATTTGAGCCGCGACGAAGATAACAGAGAGTTTGTAGAGCTTTCCACATTTCTGACAAATCCGAAGGCTCGGCATCCAAACGAAGGTATGAGAAAAGTGCTGAACAGTAGTCCAGGTGTATCCCGTCTCCACGAGAAACACATATGTCGTGGATATAGACTATCCTATGATTCCTCCATTCTGAGTATAGAGTCCTGGCTGTATTTACACTGAATTCTTCAGGTGGACAGAAATGAGAGAGTGGTTCCCATCGTCGTTGCTCCTAACTGACGCATAATTTGGTGAGGAATGTAGAAGGATGTGTCCTCTAAGCCAAGGATGCGAACATATTCAGCTCTGGCGGTGTTCATGGTGACGGCATTAGGTGCTGGAATTCTCCATGATATGTCATCCTCGGTAAGGGTTCCTAACCAATTATGCCACTCAAATTCACTGTCGAAGTGAATGTGTTGACTCCATGATGCGAAGTTCGTAATGCAAGGGAACATACTGTGACGAGGGATTGTTATATGAAGCTTTAGACACAACCAGATGTAAAGAAGGGTGGGACACCATGTGAAAGGGAGATGAGGATGTCGAAAGACATCATCAAGTCCTTTGAAGGTTTCATCAAGTATGGTTGGTATGGGGTTGGCATCTAATGACAACTGGTCCAAAACACTGAGTAGGGCAAGAGAGACTGTATCAGATCTCTAACATAGGAGATACTTAGCATATACACAAAATATATATGCTTCGTGACGACGCTGTGGGAACGTCAAGTCTTCTAAATCTCCTTCTAGAGCATATGCATCGATGAGCCTATTTACATAAACCCCATTTGATGACATGAAATCATCTGGGTCTTGTTCCGGCATACATAGTAGCCGAAGACACATGAATTCGTTGAATCTGTAACTGACGGATGATGGGTCCATTTTGTAGGTACTGTAACTAGGTACAACCATCTTCGAAGGTGGGACACATCTCTTGGAGACCAAAGCAAAAGACATGGTATTGGGGATCCCAACACTTAGTTGCTGCTTTGAGAATGTTCCAATCTATTTGGATGGACTCATACAGAGGAAATGTTTGCTCATGTTGGGTGAGATGGCTGAACCATAGGAACATATTCAGCTCACTATAAATTTGAATCCATTCAGCTCACTATGTCGGGTGAGATGTCGGGTGAGATGGCTGAACCATAGGAACATCTTCGACTCACTATAACTTTGAATCCATTCGGACATCATGTCTGCATTCATGGCCTGCCCCATACATAAGATAACAAGAAAATTTTCAGATAAAAAAGATAAGTACAATACCTATGCACATATTTTTATTTATTCACATTTCCTTTTTCTTTTACACGGAGGCCTGTAGTAGGCTAAATACAAAACAAAAGCGGTAAAAGAAAGGAAAACGGTGTTCTCTGTCTTCCATGTAGACTGGATCAACGACCGAGGGTTAACATCCTGCCAACGACTTCTCTCTGTAAGGCGAGGTAGTAGTCTAGTGCCACCTCGTCTCCTCGAGTTGCATCAATGCTGAGGATAGGGATAATGTTTCTCTTTTTCCATTTGGAAGCAACTTTGTTTGCTTTCCACTGAGAGAATCCTACTAGTGGAGAAAATGGATAGAGAGGGCGACAAACCTCCTGCTTGGCCCCATACTAGCGCATAATGCGATCTGGAATATAAAATGAAGTTTTTTCTAAGGCCATAATCTTAACATGATTGGACTTATGGGTTGTTAGAACAGTGGATGTATATCCGTCTAATTTCCAAATATGTCCCCTGCAGTGCGGGTTCCTAACCAAGAAATCCATTCAGATTCGGTGCTGAAACGCTGACCAAAGGCCCAAGCATTAAAGTTGAAAGTTGAGATGTTTATCCTAGACCTATGGATGAAAACACCAAGTTTGAGGGTAAGCCAAATATATAGCAAAATGGGACATCCTGGAAACAGGAGGCTCAAATCTGTAGAAACCGTAACTAAGCCATTAAGGGTTTCCCCTAAAATAACAAAAACAGGATTATCTCCGTCAGGGATTGATCCACAGCATTGGATGCTAGGAGAAGCTATCACAGAATTTTGAGAAGTGTGATACTGAGCGCACACACAAAACAAAAGGGCATTGTATCGGTGCATCTGATAGATGGAATCTTCCAAATCTCCATCTGGGGAGAAGTCACGGATACGGAAGTTGGTTAACCACCGTCATTATTTTGAAAAGTAGAAGGGTCAAAATGACTCCAGCAAAATAATTGTTGGACGGATGCTCTGTATCGACCCGTGAGTGTAGGAGTGATCATAAATCCATCAAATGATACTCTTAACAAAGCATAAAATTCTTCATAAGTTGGACACATCTCTTCTGTGCCAAAATGAAAAACATGATACTGAGGGTCCCAAAATGTAGCAGCTGCCCTAAGAAAATTCCAGTCTACTAGGATGCTGGGTTGGAAAGGAATGAAATTTTCACTATAATCTATCATCCATCCAACGTATCTAATACTTTCGGGCGAGTAGAATCACTGCTTCCATTCGACCAATTCTCTTGGGTCCATGATCTTCCTGCATAGAAGACAGAGAACAAAACTCGGTAAAATAACCGCAAAATTCTCGGTAAAACATTTGCTTTTCGTATTTTATTTTTTTATATATATATTTTTGTAATTTTTACAAATTTCTTGATTTAGGACGGATCCTGGACAGGGGAGGGGTTGAGACCAAGGTCTGCCCCTGTGGTTTATGACTTGGGAAGAAACCTCTAAAAAGATTGAATTTGATTAGGGTTTAGATAAAGATCAAACTCTGCTCTTGAGATGAAAATTGGACAGAGGTTCGACACTTTGATTACGACAAAGATTGAGCTAGGTATATCCTCACATGGGAGGATATATTCATTTGAACAAAACTCTGATGCTTTGACCATGAGAAGTGGTCGGGATAGGTTTGTCTTCAAAGGAGAAGACAAATTGACTTGAGCATGACTCACGAGTTGTGACCATGACGATGGTCAAGGAAATGTCTATCCTCGCAGAGGAAGATAGAGACTATTTGGGCAAAGCTCTGTCGCTGCTTTGACCATAACAAATGGTTGATGAAGAGTCTAACCTTTCAGGAAGACTGACTTGATTTGAGCAGAGCTCGGGTACTGTGACCATAACAATGATTATGAAAGGACTATCTTCTTAAAGGAAGACAAGGTTATTTGGGCATAACTCCGCCAAAGGAAGACAAGGTTATTTGGGCATAACTCCGCCACTCTGACCATAATAACGGTCCGGACAAGTTTATCTTTATATGGAAAGATAGATTCAAAGAGGGTTGTGACCAAGACGGTAGGGATAAGTCTATGCAACAGATAGACTTATCAGAGCAAAGCTCCACTGTCTTGACCACTTTGGTAGCGTTATTAGAGAGTCTTTGACTTATTTGCGCTCACTTTGGTAGCGTTATTAGAGAGTCTTTGACTTATTTGCCTTCACTTTGGTAGCGTTATTAGAGAGTCTTTGATTTATTTGCCCCCTCTTTAGAGTTGGTTGCTTAAGAGTCCATCTTATAAATTTGTAGTTTGTCCTTTATCTTAAGAGTTTGTCCTTTAGAAGAAAAACTGAAATTACATCAATTGGGGTCATGTCTAGGATTTATCTGTGATTCTAGAAAGGGGAGTAAAGGGGGAGTAAAAAATAGAGAAAAGTCATTTACTCTTTGTGAATCCTCGTGTTTTTTTGCTTGGTGTTCTGTTGCTTTATGTTTAAATTATTCTTCATTTACTCTCTGAAATCTTTTTTGTTTAATTATAGAAGCATAAAGCATGGCATCCTCAAGCAACACGAGTGGTATCTCCCATGGCGTACAACCAACAGCCAGAAATTGTCTTTGTAATAAGCCACCAGTTCGGAAAATTACACGGAGCAATGTCAACAATAACCAAGGCCGACCATACTTCAAATGTGTTGGATACCTAGTTGAGTTACACATGAGATTTTCATTATTTTGATAAGTTTTTTGATAAGTTGTTGAAATTCTAAACAACGACAATAACATGCAGGGCCACGCGTGCGAATATTTTCTCTGGGCTGACCTTCCGTTTCACGGGAACAGTCAGGCTGGGTGTCGAATTTTCACAACAGACGCGAAGGCAGGACGATGGAAGACCACATCAGCGTACTTGAGACTGATGTAATGATGCTGAAGAATGAAAATTTCATGCTTAAAGACCGCATCAATGAACTTAAGAATGATGTTATGATGCTGAAGACTGAAAATTCCATGCTTAAAGACCACAACAATGAACTTAAGAATGATGTTATGATGCTGAAGAATGAAAATTCCATGTTTAAAGTTTGTGTAGTAATAGGGGTTTTCCTCTCTTTTTTCTTTTTCCTTCATAGTACTAAGTGAGAGCAGAAGTGTATCTGGCACTGAATGTATATTTGGAGTGTCTTGTGCATGTATTTGGCACTGAATGTATCTTTCTTTTGAATTATGTTTAAAGAGATGTTAGTGCACATATCTTCTTATATCTTATATTTTGAAATGGCAATTGTTTTTGCCATTTTTGAAAGTAGTCAAACTCAAGTTATTCTAATTCTATCTTTATTAAGCTGCTTTTGGTGGAATTCAGCTTTTGGCGACAACCCAGTCTCTGCATTTGGGTTATGTTTTTTTTTTGTTGGTTTTGTTAAATGACAGTTTCCATCTTGAAGGTTTGTAGAGGTGTGGTAAGAGTTGCAGGTTGAGGTGGATAAACTGCTTGAGGCCTGATCTCAAAAGAGGCATATTTTCAGAGCAAGAAGAGGATCAGATAATCAGATTGGTTTTGGAATCATATATCAGCAGTTGTTTTTTTAAGAATCAGATTTGTAACTTGGGATTTGTATATTTATTCTCTCCTTTGGCTTTTTTGACAAACACATCTATGAATCTGCATCTTGTATGGGACTCAACACCTCAATCATCACCTGTATAAATATGCTAGGCTCATTTTTTTCTTTTTGGAATGTAATTTTTTTCACTGGAATCCATGTAACATATAACAGTAAAATTGTATGGACAATGATCATAAAAGGCATTCAAGGAATAAACTGGAAACTAGAAATGGCCATGATTGTAGGCAATATGGCTGTTTCCAGCACCAGTGCATCTTAACCACGGTTCGGCTACAGCATAACTCACAAGCAAGCCATCAAAATTCAAGTGCATCTTCCTTAAGCAAGCCATAAAAAGGTGAGGTAAGCATTCCTCGCCCTTGAATCTGCCTAAAACGTAGATCGCAAGTTCCCATTGTCTTCCATCTCCATCGCAAAATAAAAATTTGGATCTTCAGCTTGTTTGTCATGGAACTGTCGAGCTATTAGTAATGCTTCTTGCCCCATATTGTTACGCCTATGTACCCTCAAATGGGACACCACCTGATTTGCTGTGATGCCACTGGCGCCACCAGATGCCGAAGTAACGACCCTAGCAATGTTACAAGGCTTAACCCCATGTTCACTGAGCTTCTCTATCAAATTCTTGCAAACCATATTCTTCACGAATTTATTATGTGAGCGATGCATTCCTCTTCTGGTAGGAGAGGTCAGATCATGACAATGTTTGGGTTCAAAATTACTCACAACTCACTTCTCTTTTCTCTTTTTAATCTCCATCTTTGCCTCACAGCCCTCTCTTACAGAGCGGCACAACTTCACTTCTTTTCCATTCTGTCTCTTATCTTTAGTATTTCTAACATCTTGTCTCTCACATACAAATCTCCTTGTTATCACTTCCAGATTTTTCTTTGACTTATTCGTCTTGGCTTTCCGTACACCAAACCCTGTAGCCAACCCATAAACATTATAGAACTCGTACGCACCTTCTGGGGTTTCAAACTCTTGTTCATTAGCTACACTTGTCCCTCCATCATCCTTATTAGGGATAGTAACGGCACCACTACACCCCTCCTCGTTATCAACATAACCTACAACACCCTCATTCAACATATCTAATTGCATGTCATCAACTTCATCGTCATCAACGACAACTAACCTATTCCAGTAAACTTCATCAATCAAATGCCCAGAAATTTATGACACATTACTATCCATCACGTTCATGCAACTTTAGCACCTTTTAATAACAAATACAATAGTGAGTGAAAATGAACAACTCCATAGATGAGAACAAGTAAATAAAGTAAAACCAGCAGATTTAAGCCTCATACAAACAATACAATTCCAAGCCCATGCAATATGTAGATGACAAAAAAATACAGAAATCATAATTTTCAGCAAACAAAACAAGCGACAGGGGCCACATAAATATGCCCATAAAAAAATAGATGCCCATAAAAAAACATGACTCCTCTTGCTTCTTAACAAAAAAAAATCCCCATAAAAAATCAGATGCCCATAAAAATAAAAAAACAATCAGGAACCCTAGTTTCTTAACAAAAAAAATCATTGCTTTCAAACCCTAACTGAAAACCCTAGTTTCGAACCCTAACTAAAAACCCAATAACCCTAACTGAAAAATCATTGCTTTCGAGAATCTGTTTATGGTTTAAAAGATTTAAATCTGAACAAACAAAAGCTACATCAGATTTAAATCTGAACCAACAAAACCCTAACTTTAAACCCTATGTTATTTAAATCTGAACCAACACAACCCTAAGTACATACAACTTCATCATCAAAAAAATCCTTTTTACCAACCAAAAACTACACAAAATTCCAGCGTTTTAATCAGTCAAAAGCCCATAAAAATCAAAAAACAAACCCCAAACCCTAGTGTCTTAACATAAAAAAATCATTGCTTTGAAACCCTAGTTTCATATTTTTCTTTGGGGTTTAAAAGATGTGGGGTTTCTTTGTTCAAAACTAGGGTCTCTGAACTGGAAACCCTAGTTTCAAACCAAAAAAAACCCACAGCTCTTGTTTGCCATGGCTGGTGAAAAAGAAAAGAGTAAATCCGAGGTTTTTTTTTTTCGACTCACCAGCGAGGGAGAGAACCAGAAAATGAGTTTTTCCAACGAGAGAGAGGCCTTGAGTCGTAGAAATGGAGCGCCTTTTTTTTGGGTTTTTTTTTCTGAGAGCCGAAACCCTAGAAAACCCAGCGTGCGTGAGAGAGAGAGAGAGAGAGAGAGAGAGAGCGGGGGGAAAACATTCGCCTCTTCTCTTTACGCGTCCTCTTTTAGTATTGTATGGTTGGGATCATTTCACAACAGATCGAACGACTCTTAATAAGGGCGGACTAGACAACACTATCTAGTCGGTAGACTAGAATCACTTAACTCATATGTATATATACATATACACATTGTGCTGGGTGATATCTTTATTTCTTATTATTACTGAATGTGGCTATATATGGAACCCTACTAGTGGTGTAATTGGCTATATATGGACCCCTGCCAGTAGTGTAACTGGCTATATATGGACCCCTACCGGTGGTGTAACTTGCTATATATGGACCCCCACCAGTGGTGTAACTGGCTATAATTGACCATTTTCAATGGTGTGACTGATTATATAACTATGTGTTCCTATTGGCTTTGAACATAAATCACATTTGTGTGCCTACGGGCTTTAAACATGAAGTGTATCTGAAAATAATATGAGATAATATGTATATGATACTGTAACTAGTAGCAGATTATGATACACTGTTAGATTACTGTTTTGCTTACTAGCTATATGCTAATGTGTTCGATATTGCATATTTCAGATCCTGAGTAGTTGGCCACCTACGAGCCATTCCCTACAGAGACATGCCTGCTGAGGCAGTGATAGTATGACAATGAGTATGGGCTTGTACATTGTATTTATTTTTCTGTTTATATATAGAACCTGAGAGGTTATGTAAATGAAAGATAGTTTCTTTTATTTACTGTCTTTTAGTTATTTGTGGATATTATGTTTCTACCATGCTTGTCTGGATGTTTATATGTTTAGAGGCCTTGCACGCTAGCCGGGTTCACCTAGCGAGTGTGCGGCGCCCGCCACGTGCCTCGAGGATCCTGGGTCGGTTGCGTGACAATCATATGAGGTGTCGTCATATTAGATATAGGGTTAGGATCATCTGATGGAGATTATTTTTGGGGTAGAACCTATTCACGTTGAGGCTTGACAAATTAATGGTTTGGATATTTAAATTTCAAACTAAGTAGGACTACAACTTTGTCGGGTTTTACCGGACCTGCATCGACCCGACCCGACCCGACCCGAAAATAACACAGGTCAGGTTTAGAAATCATGGGTCTTTGGTAGGTTCGGGTTTTAAATTGGAAAGCCCCACTCAATCTTGGGTAGGGCCAGGTTTAAGGTTTAAAGAAATTAAACCTGAAACCTGAAACCCGAAACCCGAAACCCGACTCATATGGGTGTACTGTGACTTTCTTAAATATCTCTTGAATAACATAGAAAAATATTTTTCCAATATATTGATACAATTGTTTTCAATGAGGTGATCATGTGTGTTATGTGAAAATATATTGTCCTTCTTAAATTTATACACTTGATGAATTAAATTTAGAGATTTATGGTGTGAAGAATTAAATTTAGAGATTTATGGTGTGAAGATTTGTTTCTTTTTCCTACAATCTTTAAGATTAATCACTGTCCTAGGCTAAAAGCTAAAAACCCGACCCGAGAGACTATCTTGGGTAGGGTCGGGTTTACGAATCTTGGGTTTTCCTGTAAAAAATAAGACCCCACCCGACCCGAGATAATTCTCGGGTAGGGTATGGTTTTGGAAAACCCGACTCACCGGACCCGAGTTGCCCCCCTAAAACTAAGCATCCTCTAGTGAATTTTCTAAAGAATATGCGTTATATGATGCATGAAGTGGGGTTTTTTGTGTGTATTTTGGGCAGTTAAGTTTCAAAAAAAAAATGATGTATGAAGTGAAGTATAACAAGTGGGCCCCACTGTATATTACGCTAGTTCGTAGGGGAGCCTATATTTTGGAAATTATAATGAAGCTCACCTTGTTTCGAAGATCCAAATCATTCAGTTGTTGGAGGGCAACGTTTCTAGACTATGCCCCAAAAATCATTTCCATTGGATGATGCCAGCCCTCTAATTTGTAGATAAACTATACCATATAGAAATCTCTATAGATCGAAGAGTTAGGATCATGGTGTTAAATTTCGGTTTCGGTACCGGTTTCGGACCCCACTAAAATTTTGGTCAAAATCCAGTACACCAATTAAAAATAATATTATATTGACCCAAAATTTTTGAAATTTCGATAATTTCAGCCGAAACTTAATATTAAAATACTGTTTTTTTTAAACAAAAAAATTATTTGAAGTACGAAATTTTGGGGCCAAAATTACAAGAATTTTGATGAAATTTCGTTGAAATTCACCGAAATTTCAGTTGAAATTCTTTACAACAGCGTAAGTAATCAAATTCCGGTCAAAATCATTTCGAAATTAACGAAATTTTGGACCGAAATTCTCGAAATTTTGGCTAAGTAAAGTACCGTTTCGGGTATGTGTTGTTTCGGTGTCAGTCCCGACTAAAACCCAAAATTTGTCAAAATTTAAAACCAGGGTTAGGATCATCCAATTAAAGTGATTTTCACAGGACAATGTGTTTACGTTGGGGCCTAAAAACTGAACGGTTTAGATCTTTCAACAAGTTGGGCACCACTCTATTTTAAAAAAATTATGTACACCTATGTACACACACCAGATAATGTATATTTATTAGAAATTTCATTGCGGCACACGTTATTCCAGTTTCCTAACCGTTCATTTCATGGGCCCCAATGTAAATAGGCCTTTCTCCAATATCATCTCCATATTATGATCCTAACGATCCTGTTCGAACGGCTTGGATCATTCTACGGATATGATTTTATGGGCAAGGCCTATTTACGTTGGAGTCCAACAAATGAACGATTTGAATCTTCTAACTAGATGGCCTCAAGTGATTTTTTTCAGCCACCTTCAATGATCTTAACCATTCATTGTTGGGCCCCACCTAGGGTTTGTGCTCAAAGAGAGGAGAGAGAGAGAGAGAGAGTCCGGGTTGTGAGACTAAGTACAGGTGGGGCCTACCTTCTTCAAAGCTCTAAATAATTCACTTGTTAGGCTCCACCAAGGTTCATGTTGATATTGTTGAGAGCAAGGTCTTAAATTTCAACCGTCCGAAATTTCGGATTTCGGTCGATATCGAAACCGAAATCGATCATACACGAAACTGTAGTTTTTTGCAGCCGAAATTTCATTTATTTCGCCCAAAAATCTTGATTTTTGATAATTATTTAATATTATCCTGAAATTTCATCCGAAATTACGGAAATTTTGGCCTAAATAAAAGCATTTGTTCTTCTTCACTTCAGAATTGGGGTTACTCTCTCTCTAGGGAGCTTCTAATAAAACATTGAGGATGGTGGGATCTTTTTTCTTCGTGGTTCTATAGACGAACGGTGGGATCTTTCTCTTCATAGTTCGGTGCTCACTACTTCTCCCATCTCTCTTGTCTTGTTGATCACAACCCCCTTCTTCCATAGATAAGAGTTTTTTCTGGGTCTAATTTTCTTTAAACAGTAGTAATTTGGCCACATAACTTGTTTGGGCGTGGGTTTTCTATCCCACAGAACTTGTTTAGACGGTGGATTGACTCCACAGAAATTGATTTTTGGTGGTGGGTTTATTCTCCCACAGTATCCATTTGGTAGTGGGTTTTCACCGTTTTATCGTTGCTATTAATTTTGGCCGCGATCTTGAATTTCTCTTTTGGTGAGAATTTTCAATTGGTTTGGGGGGTTCTCTCGGCAGTGGTAAACCCAAGTGGAGGAGAAGAAGTTGTTTTGTTGGGGTGGGCTTTCGGTGAACAAATTATTGGATCAAAGCTACTGTTTGATCCGACCTTGCTATGCTGGAGACCGAAACTATTTTGTGTTGGGATCACACTTGGTAGTCGGATTCTTCACTATCTTGTGTTTTGCTCACGGTGGCCGAAGCTACTTTTGCCGCCGGTTTCTCTCTTGCAACCGGTCCACTCGGATCGGTTCTTGCGAACGGTTCACACGGTTCGATTCTTGCCGTCGGTTCTTGGATTGGGTACTGCGTTTCGCCAATCAGGTGCACTCTTCCCAACTTTTTAATTTCATCTGAAATATACCATGGATAAGAACACTATTCCGTTTGAGATGGTCAAACTTCAATCCTTTGGTGGATCTGAGTTTAACTAATGGAAGCGAAAGACTCAATTCGGTCTAAAATATATGAATTATTTTTACACCGTTTTGAGTACCTTTGCTGAGACGGATGAAGAAGTTGATGAATCTCAATGGCTTAGAGATGAGGATTTCTGCAAGGACTATTTGTTGAATTGTCATTCAGATCGTCTTGCAGAAACCTATAGTAAATATAACACTGCTAAAGCAATATGTGACAACTTAGATGCTCAATTCAAGAAGGAAGAGGAATTGTCCAAGACCCATCTTGTGGACAAATTCATGGATTTCAAGTTTCAAGAGGACAAGGAAATCACTCCTCAAGTTACTGATCTATAGAATTTGAGATCTAAGTTGCATAATGAAAAAATAGTTGTCTGTGATTCGTTTCTTGTGGGTGCAATTATATATAAGTTACCTTTTGCATGACACTCTTTCAAAATCGAGATGTATCGGAAAAAGGTGCAATTAGGACTATATGATCTCAAACGATTCATTCGAATCGAATATGAGAATCGAGCTAAGAATAACTTGGAGATGGTTAGACAGCAACAGTCTGCTGCTGACACGGTAATATATCCCAAGAAATTTTCTCAGAAATTCATGTCACCTAAAAGTGAACATCCCAAGTTGGAGGCCAAAAAGACTATCTTTCAGAAAAAGAAGGGCAAGTGCCACAACTGTGGGAAATTGGGTCACTTTGCTGCAGAGTGTAAACAACCTAAGAAGGCTAAATCTGACATACCACAAAAGGAAGCTCATATGATGGTGGGCAGTGCTGAGCCTAAGACTTTTGTTGCCAAGTTAGGCAATGATAAGGCCAGTACTTCTTTAGCCTGGTGGTTAGATATAGGAGCCACCTGCCATGTTTGCAACTCAAAGAAACTACTTACGGATGTTGTTGGTGTGAAAGAGACTGTTACAATGGCTAGTGGAGCCGAGGCAGAGGTGACTCACACTGGAACTGCGAACCTGGTCCTTTCTTCAGGTAAAATACTGACTTTAAAAAATGTTTAAGTAGTTCCTGCTATTCAAAAGAATTTAATTTTTATTAGTCTTTTAGACAATGCTGGCATGTGTTCATCTTTTTTGGGTGGTAGAGTAACTTTAACTGTTAACTCTTATTATTTTGGTTGTGCTTTCTTAATCGATGATATGTATAGATTGAGTTTAGCAAATGAAATTGTTAGTCAAGTTAGTTCCACTTTGATTGATCCTAAGTTGTTACACACTAGATTGGGACATATGAACTATAGGAAAATGATCACACTTGCTAAAACTTATAATATACCTTTAGATACATCAATTGGATTTGACAGATGTGAAGTGTGTGCAAACCAAGATCACTAGAAAACTTTTTCGTTCGTTTTCTAGGAGCACACAACTTCTTGAGTTAATAAATTCTGACCTCTGTGACTTTAAAAGTTTCATTACTAGAGGTGGTCGGAAGTATTTAATCACTTTTATAGACGATTTTTCTAGATAGTGTCATATTTATCTCATAAAATTGAAAGATGAAGCTTTTGATAAATTTAAAATTTTTAAGAATCGTGTTGGAAATCAATTGAACTTGAAAATTAAGCGATTTAGGATTGATAGAGGAGGAGAATACACTTTGACAGAGTTCAAGGAATTATGTGCCTCTCAGGGCATAATACTTGAAACTACTGCTCCTTACTCACCTCAATCTAATGGCATAGCTGAACGTAAGAACATGACGTTAACTGAAATGTTAAACTCTATGTTATTGACAGCTGGCATGCCTACTAGCTATTGGGGAGAAGCAGCTTTAACTGCCAATCACATCCTGAATAGAGCACCACACTCTAAGTTGACCTCTACTCCTTATGAGTTATGGTATAAACATCCTTGTAGATATGACACTCTTAAGACTTTGGGCTGTATTGCTTATGTGAGGATACAAGACCCTAGGAGACCTAAGGTAGGACCTAGAACCAACACTTGTGTTTATCTCGGTGGTGCAGAAGATAGTGCTGCTGATCAATTTTTGGACCTATCTACCAATTTGATTATAGAATCTAGAGATGCAGTATTCTTTGAGAATAAAATTCTCAGAGATCATGGTTTGAACCTACCTAGCGATACTAAGATGGTTACAGAATCGCATGTAGAGTTTGAACAGAATATTTCTGACGCCTGTCCTACACTGATTTCTAAATTAGAACCTTTAAGAGTTTCTATAAGAGATAGAGTACCCAAGAACTTTGTGACCTACCATGTAGAGAATGATCCATCAACCTATAAGAAAGTGATGAGATCTAGGGACTCTTTGTTGTGGGCAAACATCATTGATGATGAAATGAGCTTTCTGTTATAAAATCAAACTTGGCATCTAGTCGATTTGCCAAAATGGGCTAAGACTATAGGCTGTAAGTTGATTTTGATGAAGAAATTTAATCGTGACTGTGGACCCCGATCTAAGAGGACGAGTTCGGCGAGGGACGCGAGGTCCCCCCTGCAATCCTCAAAGATCTCCACATGTGAAGGAGAGCTCTACCAAGGAACTCTCAAAATAGGTGCCACTCTCACAGCATAGCATGAGTGGCGATACAAAACGAATGAGATACATCCTGATCCGGAGCCAGAGCTCGAAACCAAGATGTACCTGAAAATAACTCAGAGTCGCCATCCATGGATACACCATGGAACCAAAATAAATGCTTTGTCTGCAACGGATAACCAGAGATACAAAAGGTCTGTGCCTGAATACGAATGAGGAAGGTCTGAAGAGCACCCCCAATTCGTCTGAGTGCAAGCACTTGGTCTCTTATGCCATTTATTATTAAGCTTGAAGAGTTTTGGGCGAAAATCATGTGAAATGGGAACAAATATCCTCGAGTGGACGTCTAACTAATCATGCATGACTCGGGGATGAAATAATAAGCATACACAATCATAAATGAAAGAAGTGTGCCACCTAAGCATCGCTAGGTTATGTGTGACATGCCTAATGGGTGTCTAAGTTCTGGTGGACATACATATGCAAGCTACAGCTAGAGGTTTAGGATATACAGGAAAAGAAATCTAAAATTAACAGTTAATCATGAATAGTAAATGAAATAAGGAATAAACAAAATGCCAGGCAAATAACAGAATAATGAAATAAAAACCTACGGCGTGCACATAGCGCCTATCTACAATGGGGCGAATACATAGCGCCTAATATAAAATCCTAACACATCTCATCTAGAAAGCAGTAAATGACAGATAGCAATTGCAGTAATAAAAACCTATGGCGTGCACATAGCGCCTATCTACATTGGGGCGAATACATAGCGCCTATCTACATTGGGGCGAATACATAGCGCCTAATATAAAATCCTAACACATCCCATCTAGAAAGCAGTAAATGACAGACAGAAAATGCAGTAATACAGTTAAGTGTTACAGCTAAGAAGATAAACCTGCGCAATGAGCAAACGTCAGTAGATGATAATAAAAAGATAATAATCAATAACCTAATAACGATAGAGAATTACAGCTAAGCAGGTAAGAACTACAGCTAAACAGGAAAGAACTACAACTAAGCAACTAGGTAAAACACATAAGCAGGTAAATGCTATAGCTAAGTACGTAAGTAAGCAAGGAGATGAACACAAACTATCATGATCTTATGTGAAAATCGATATACAAACACAAACCGTAAGTACTAACAACAGACCCTAAGACTCTAATGTTTAAGCCCGAGTCTTTAGATGATCTGATGTTCATCTAAAGAAGCCTACGTATCCCCGCCTTCACGAGAATCAGAGCAACGTAGTTCTTCGCGCCTATTCTAAGCTAGGATGCCTAAGACACCTAAACCTCTATCCTATACTCGACCTAAAAGACCGGACTAGTTCTTAAAGCTTCTTGAACGATCATTTAGATTTCAGTGAATTGTAGATTTTAGGACACCCTATATGCCCTAAATAAATGTAAGTTAGCCGTAAGCTAATGCATGTGGTTCCTACAACCTATGTGTAACTAGGCTGTATTTCCTAAAGAAAACAAAGGGTTGAATAACGCATCCTATTCTAGTCATCAGTCGGCGATGTGAATCGCCCACTGACCGGACGGAGGCGCTCCTATAACTCTAGGACAAACCCCTAACTCTAAAACAAACACAAACAAGCACACGACAAATCAAGGACAAACTCCTAACTCTAAAACTCTCTATCTAGGACAAACTCCTAACTCTAGAGGAAGATCTTGTTGAAAATAAGGTTTTGAAGAAGAAGGGTTAAAGCATTTATTTACAAAGTTTGGCTGGACTTGGGATGAAGATCCCAAGCTGCACTACGTACCTCGTGGAAGAGGATCAAGCCAACGTAGTTTGAAAATCGAACTCTCCTAATACGCTATAAAACTCAACGCTTTAGCTGATTTAAGGTTTTTTAATGTTTTTTCAACTGTTTTTGATATTTTTAAAGTTTTCAAATGTTTTTGAGTTTCAAATTTCTAATGTTTTTGGATTTTAAGGCTTTTCCAATGCTCTGGACCTTTAAAATGCTTTCAATCTTAAAGAGAACACGCAAGTACAACCACAAACTAGGGCAAAACCCTAAATCCAAAGGGGAAACCCCGAACAAGCAACTAACGCCTCAAAGAAACGAACCACAACAAGAAAGGTGTCCCAAGAACAATGAAAATGATCTAAGATCCCTAGCAGGTAAAAGCATCTTAAAGGATAAACTCCTATTTAACAGACGAACCAAAAGGCTACGGAGCAAACTCCTAACATATAGGATAAACAACTCTAAATGGGAAGCCAATGAGTCCAAGACTCTCTACTACTCTATAAGGGAGGGCAAATGAGTCAAAGACTTACTAATGACACTAGCAAGTCAAAGAC
This sequence comes from Tasmannia lanceolata, assembly GCF_043159265.1. Lineage (NCBI taxonomy): Eukaryota > Viridiplantae > Streptophyta > Magnoliopsida > Canellales > Winteraceae > Tasmannia > Tasmannia lanceolata. The sequence goes on along the minus strand of NW_027518684.1, from coordinate 23,602,292 downwards.
TCGCTCTAAAAGAGGAGGCCACTCTAACATGAGGCTAGGTAAGCCTCCTAAAGGGGAAACTCTCTATACGAGACAAAGCTTGTCTCTGAGACACAAATGACGTAAACAATGGTTCTGATGAGACTGGGCAAGTCTCCTATATACAAAGGAGGGCTCAAAGTATCCCTATCATCGCCCTTGCGATGATGGAAGGATTAAGCGACTAATAGACTGAGCTGGTCTTCAACTAGTAGGAGGTGCAACTTGAGAGACTCAGATTATCTTTTAATGCGACTCTCTAATGAGACCACAATGGTCTCCTAAATGGAAAACTCTTCTATTGAGACAGAGCATGTTTCCTAAAAAGGAAAACATCCTAATGAGGCAAAGTGTGTCCCCTAAAATGAGACTCATGGAATTTGAAAGGTCTAGACATGATTTAACAATTACAGCTTGCCTAATTTCACCACCTCCATTAGTTACGATTGTTGCAATTTCTGGAGTGAATTTAAGTAAAAGAAACAGATAGCATTCGAAGAAGCAAATTGAGTAGGTATGAAGACAAACATGATGGCACCCATGTCAGAAGACCAACATCGGCATCACCCTGTTCAAACAATTATATTTTACCTCATCTCATCTCTCTTGACAGAGTAGAAACATTCCTAAAAGAAGTCAGAAAAAACAATCCAGGCAGCAAAGACAAGGCAAATTCATGCAATTATTAAGAATCAGATGATCTCACAAGACTAAAATGGTAAACAATAGACCCTTGATTAGCATGGTAAACTTGATTTTCATCCGGATAAAAATTGAAAGAGAGGTAGGGAGGTTACCAAAACTGATAGCGATAATAACACAGGGTCATCGCGACGTTGATGTATTGGGGGGCTGATATTCCTTGGCCAGAGTTGGGATGCGGCTTTGGTGGGCGAAAGCCGGAGTCCAAGATCCAGCCCCTATTCCTTGCTCATCTCTTGTTATTGCATGTTGATCTGCACACAGTTCAGCACATGAACCCCTGGCATAATCATTATAAACATCCCAAAGTCCATCCTTGAGCATCCCATCAATTATAGTATCATGTCCAAATCGAGATCCCTTCCTTGCCTCTGCCAAATACTTAGGAGCATTTGACATGCTTTCCATACCACCAGCCACCACAACATCATTAATACCCAACTGGACACTCTGTGTAGCAAGCATTGCTACCTTCATTCCTGAGGCACAGACCTTATTAATGGTGGTGCAAACCACTGTATTTGGTATCCCTGCACCTAATGCAGCCTGTCTAGCAGGAGCCTGCCCCAAATTTGTGCTTAAAACATTTCCAAAGAAAACCTCTTGTACAAGATTAGGATCAACATTCGCCCTTTTGAGAGCACACTCAATAGCAATAGACCCTAGTTTTGTAGCAGATAAAGATGAAAGGGAACCAAGAAATCCCCCCATTGGTGTATGGGCAACACCAACAACACAGACATCTCGATGATTTAATTTATCTGCTGCTGCTGCTGCTGGGGCCATGTCTTAAACAGATCTTTTCTTCGGGTTTTTCCACAGAGAGAGAGAGAGAGAGAGAGAGATGAGATTATGGTGGATGGTTTGTGGGTTTGAGAGTGGCTGCTAATGGGAGAAAATGCAAGTGGGTTTGATGGGAAAAAAATGGGGAGATGACAAACAGGGTCTGTTGGGCAAATGGGTTTTGGAGAGTGGCAGTGGGCAAAAATGGAGGAAAGGGTTAATGGCCGGAGCTCCGACGAGCTAGCCTGAGAAGACGAAGGAGTGGTGGTGAGTTGAAAATGGATTTTGGTCAAGAAAAATGAAATGGGTTTCTATGGAGGAGGGTTTAAGCGAAATTACAGAGGTGGATGGCTTGGAGGTGGAGATGGAAGATGAAATGAAGCAGGTTTGGGTCGGATTTTTGCAGAGATGGTGGCATGGTAGATGAAGGATTGAGAGAGGGGTTTTAATGGAGGTGGCCGGCCGGAGTTGCATAGAAATGGGAGATGGGTTTGGGAGTGTGGCTGAGAAGGATATAAATGGAGATGGGTTTGAGGATGGGGATGGGGTTAATGAAATGGGTGGAAATGGCTGTGAGGGAGGTTGTGAAGGTTGAAAATGGTGGTGAGGGATTTTAATGGAGAAGGGTTCAGCCGGAGATGGTCGAAGTGGGTTTCAAGGTTTTTTGGTAGATGAAATGGTGGAGAAGAATGAAATGGGTTGTGAGAGTGGTTTAATGGAGGTGGGGTGGTAGAGATCGTGGCTTGACCGGATTTAATGCCGACCGGCCGGAGATGGTGGTGGTGGTTGAGAGGCTTGGGTGGTCGGAAATGGCCGGAGGATTGGTGGGAGATGGAGATGAAGATGATGCAATGGTGGTGGTAGAGATGAAGGTGGGGTACCGGTTCCTCCTCTACCTCTCTCTCTTTTTCTCAATCCCTCCTCGATTTTTTCTCCTCTCCGCCCCATCTCTTGCGGCTGCCCCTCCCCCTTTTTTCAGAAAATGGGGTCTCCTCCTGCAAACCCTAATTCGTTGTCTTTTTTATAAGGGGAATGATAAATTCGACCCCCCCCCCCTTTTGCATTTTGGACAACCCTATGCTCATTTGCATTTTGACTACTCTTTTACTCTTAACAGCCCCTTCTAGTGTATAATGAATGCTCTTTTCAACTCTGCAAGGGGGACCAAGTAGAAAACAGGGCACACTTTCTCTTCTTTAATTCACTTACAGGGCACTCCTATGCATCTGATCCACCCCACTTTGCATTTCTTTAGATTAAGCTCGGATTAAACCCAAGACCATGGGTTGGGGTGCGACTTGGGTCGATTCATAGGTTCGGGTTTCGAAAATTTATTTAATTTTGGGAAGTTAGGGTCCGGTCAAAATGGAGTGTCTACAGTGACGGATCCATAGCTCGGTATAAAGCACGTTTAGTAGCTAAGGGCTATACTCAAGTAAGTGGGATAAACTGCTTTAATGTTTACTCGCCGGTCTGTCATTTGGCAACGATAAGAATTCTTCTTGCTTTGGCTTCTATTGAGAAGTATGTTGTGTATCAAATGGATGTAAAAACGGCTTTCCTTAATGGAGACCTCACAGAGGAAATCTACATGAACCAACCTGCAGGGTTTGTCATGGAAGGTTTCGAGGATAAAGTTTGTAAGTTACACAAATATTTGTATGGTCTTAAACAAGCACCTAAATTGTGGTATAAAAAATTTGACGAGGTAGTAAAGAGCTTTGGTTTTCAGACCAGTTACTCAGATAAATGCCTTTACTTTCGTTCTGTGTCGAATAAGGTTGCGATTATTTGCCTGTATGTAGACGATATGTTGATTCTTGGTTCCGATCTCTCTGTAGTGAGTGATTGAAATCCACTTTGGCTAAAGAATTTGTCATGAAGATCTTGGTGTGGTTGACACCATTCTTGGTATGAAAGTAAGTTTTGAAAGGAAAGTGATTACTCTTAGCCAAGCCCATTATATTGAAAACTACTTTTTACATGGAGATACAGTGAGTGTAAACCGATTGAGACACCATTTGATTATACCAAGAAGCTGATCTCTAATGAAGGAGACAGTGTGAATCAGTTAGATTATTCTAAACTGATTGGTAGTCTCATGTATGCTATGAGTTGCACTAGGCCAGACATAGCCTTTACAGTTGGCATGCTGAGTCGTTTCACTAGTAATCCTGGCCATGAGCACTGGGATGCCCTTATGAGGCTGATGAAATACCTTAAGGGTACTCAAAGATATGCTCTATGTTATAATGGCCATCCTCCTATCCTAGAAGGATATTCTGATGCATCATGGGGCTCAGAATTAGGAGACAGTAAATCTATCAGTGGTTATGTTTTTACACTAGGCGGAGCCGCTGTTGTATGGAAGTCAAAGAGACAGACTTGTATTGCTCTGTCATCAATGAAATCAGAACTTTATGCTTTAGCTTCTGTAGGAGATGAAGCAGAGTGGATAAGAGAACTGATCATGGACATTCCATTGACCCATTTAAAGATTAACTCTTTAAGTTTGTTATGTGATAATCAAGCTACAATTACGGTTGTGAATAACTCACTCTTTAATGGTAAGAGGAGACATGTCAGGCTGAAACATGCCACGCATTATCTTATAGAAGAAGGTATTATCACTTTGGTTGATGTGAGATCGAAGGATAATGTGGTCGATGCTCTTACGAAGGGACTGAATAAAGATCGAATATTCAAAACTGTGGGGGAGATGGGGTTAAAGACTGTGTAGACGTGTCTTAACCTACATCCATGTTATTTTGAATTTTTCAAATCTCCCTATCTTGGCCAAGATAAGCACTTGATATGTTTCAATGATGTTTACAGTTGTCTTTATGTCATTCCACATTTGATAACATGTCCTTCTTGGGAAAGGTTGTTTCATTCCAAACTTGATGATACAACTTAACTCAATTTGGATATGATGCCTGTAACATTCCAAATGGAAACATAGAATGGTTCTTTGTAAAAGAAACTGTTTAGGTCTTGTTCTTGATTGAAACTTGACATTGATGCTTATTGATATTGATATTTGTGTTTCAGCCATTATGAAATTGTACTAAGTTCTTCTGGTAAAACTAGATACTTTTAGTAAAATACACAAATGATTGGATTCATTTTTTAATGAAATTCATATTTTGTAATTTACAGGAATTGGCAAAAATGGAGATTTCCTCAATTTGGATCTTGATGAGGATGACTTACTTGATGAGTGAATCCTTATAGAGCAGTGGGAACTATTGTTTTCTTTTCAGTTGATTAAATAGTTCACCTACATGTGAAACTGCTTATGTTTGAGTTTAGATTATTTCTAAAACTCTTGGTTATTCTTTAAAGTATTTTTGTTTTCAGTTGGATTACAGATCTTTATTGATATGATGATATGGATGATTCACTAGTTTTGTTTGGACATCACATTAACTATCTATTGGATTGTGCTATATGTAGAACATAGGATGAGATTGTTGGGTATATAATATAACCCTATTATGTTCTAATATAAGCCCAATAAGATAATGGACCGGTGTAGTAGGCCTATTTGGGCTAGAGCCCATTAACCTATTAAAACCCTAATGTATCTCTATATATAGGGGTTGGAGGTAACAAACTTGGTATTCCAAACTAGATACCTTGGGTGTAATGCTTCAAGCAACCTCTTGCTTGACTGAATTCCTCTAACATTTACTATACTTGGCCAGAGTGCCATGAGCAAGTTGATAAATTTAGCAGAGCATGCTACAGCTCATATGGGACGTTGGCGGAGGCTCAATCACAGCTAGACACATATTTGGAGAGAGCCAAATATCGGAGCAGCGAAAGGTTTGAGGAAGCGCAAAGGGTACAAGAGATGCCAAATGAAAAGGGCAGAGGCAGTGCCACAGGCGGCGACATCGATGTTACCATGGGTTTCCCTCTTTGTTGTTGGTTCCATTATATTGCCTTTAAAATATGCTTCTTAAGTTTTTTTGAGTATTTATTTGTGTCAGTGGACTATTTGGTAGGGCTTAGGGGGCGTAACTTGCTTTATATGTGGTAAAGAACATATTCTATGCCGTTTCTTTGCCGTTTCCTGGCAACTAAATGCACATTCCTACTGTTTCTTTACTGTTTCTTTTTCGTTTCTTTGCAACTGAATGCACACTCAGACTGATTTCTTAACAGTTTCTTTTCCTTTCCATTTCCTTCTGCCACGTCATTTCCTTTTCCTTTTCGTTTCCTGTGTGCAACTGAACAGACCCTTTGGGAATTTAGGACCAATGGGGGCTCTCTTTCATCCCCCCCTTTTGCAATAGCGCCCTTCATTTTAGAACTCCTTTGAAAAATATCTTCTAAGAATGTACACTCTTATATCTTATATCACTAGATTTTTCTTTTTTCTTCTTTATTAAGTATTAGAAGTAAGAGATTATAAATTACCATGGTAGGAACAATGTCAGTAAGAGCCCCAACACTAGACCTGGCAAAAGTGACCCGTGCCCGCGGGTTGACCCGGCCCACCCGCAAATTTGCGGGCACGGGTCTAAGTTTTCGTGACCCGTGAAAAATCAACCCGCGGGTGACCCAACCCGCAAAAACACGGGTCGGGTCGGGTCAACCCGCGGGCACCCGCATTTTTACAGTATGTTTAAATTTTTGTGAGAATGTTATCGTCACTCACGCTGTTTGTTTTTTTATGAGGGAACTCCTCACTTTATAAAAAGTACGGTATGTCCGGCACCCTAGGATTATCCAAACCGTCCATTAGATGGGCCGTACCCTAAATAGTTTATGCTCCAAAATTATTTCCATCGGTTGATTCTAACCCTCAGATCTATAGAGGGTTAGGATCAACCCTCTAACATCAAGATTAGAGGGATAGGATCATCCTATGGAAATGATTTTTGGAGCATAACCTATTTAGGCTATGGCCCATCTAATGGACGGTTTGGATCATCCTATGGTGTGGGCCATACCATACTTTTAATAAAGTGAGAGTGCCCAGTAGTGTTGTTAACATTTCAATGTGATTTTTATTTTATTATAATTTGCTATCAAGCTTCTCTTTTGGTAATTTCTCGGCAAGTGGGCATTGTGGGTGCACATATACGCTCATCGAAAATGTTGGTAGCAAATGTAAAAAGGTAAAAAAAAGTAATCATTACACCAGAAAAAAGTAAAATAGCGAAACTATAAAGTGTTAAATGAAAAATTACGTAGAAATGGTGATAGATTGTAAAATTACCAAAAATATACAAATAACCTGTAGAATGTTATGACAATTACAGGAAAATTATATGCTGTCAAATCAAAATAGTGATTACAATCCCATATTTGCGGGTGCCCGCGGGCCGCGCGGGTCACGAGAATTTTGACCCGCAAAAATGCGGGTCATTTGATAACCCGACCCGTATGACCCGCACCCGCATCACCCGCGGGTTGACCCGGCCCGGCCCACCCGTTTGCCAGGTCTACCCAACACCATATCATTTCTCCTCTATATAAAGGGAAGTGAGAGCCCCAACTGTATAAGGGAAGTGATATATCCACCCTTTTCTTTTACTTAGGACAACATGTATCTATTACCTGGAGGGGTTGATGTACTTGCCCCTATTTTTACCGAGAAAAGTACGGAATGCGGATAATGATTGCAACATAATACGAATCGCGGATACCTTTCATCTTATCTACAAAACACGCACAATTCTTCAAAAAGTGGTCCACAAAAGACCCTAATGCCCTTCCTAACATAATCGGTACTTGTCATGATTCTCTTTGTAGCCACATTTTTTCTATTTTAGTATTGTCTTCGAGAGAAACTAGGGTTGCATTTAATGAATTTCACGTCCCCCATTAATGCAGGGGATGCTGGCGTGCTGCACAAGGCCACCTTGGTTGTCATCCTTTGAATCATTTGAACATGTTTGAAACCAAAAAACCTTGGGTTCGTTTTAATCTTGGCCGTCAGCAATAAGCAGAGACGGGTGGATCTTTAACACATGGACAGATTTTGATGGAACGGTGGCGTCTTTCTTTACTGTTGGCTTTGGTTTGGTTTGAACATGTGTTTCAACCCAGAAAACATCCGGTTCATTTAAATCTTGGTTGTCACCCATAAGCAGAGACTATTGGATCCTTAACAAGTGGACATATTTTGATGTACTCGAGATTCCGGCGGCGTACTCTATATTCCGGTGGCGTACTCAAGATTCCGACGGCGTACTTGAGATTTCGACGGCGTACTTGATATGTTTGAACATGTGTTTGAGCCCAGAAATTCTGGCGGTGTACTCGAGATTCCAGTGGCGTACCCGATGGCTTGACCTGAAGGAGTTAATACACAAACCGAATACCGGCAATGTTTAAGACAATCTTTAAAATTCGTGCGCGCTTTACATAAGGGAAACAACATTTATACGTGATAACGACATCATCTATTTGAAAACGCCAGCGCTATCTTCTTTATTTAATGTGTATAGAGATAAGCGTGGAGAAGAAGCGAGGATTACTTGTACAATTCCGTCAGCATCCCATGCATTAACAGGGACCAAGAAATGCATTAAATGCAGCCCCATTTTCTTATTGAGAAATACTAAAATAATGAAAAGGAAGCTGTAAATAGAATGATTGAGGTGTACCGCCTTGCACCAAATACGAGGAGGCTACTTGGGCTCTGATTATGTCAAGAAGGGAATTGAGGTCTTTTTCCCACTCATTTTTTAAGAGTCGTGCGTGTTTTGTCTATAAGTACTTTTCTATGAAACAGGAAATGATAAATGCACCCCTTTTCATCACTTGGGACACCGAGCTGCATTGTACGTGGCAATCATGTCACTTCATTCTTTCAAATGTGAAGTACATTAGCCCCTTTCAGTAACAGATACATTGTAGCTAGGTGTCCGAAGTAATGAAAAAGGGGTGCATTTATCATTTCCCAATAAAATGGGGGCAGTGATAAATCGACTCCCAAATATCTTAAATCGACCCCCCATGTGTCTTTCTCTCTCCTCTTTCTCTCTCTAACCCAAAGGAGAGAGAAAGACACATGTGCTACGTTTGGTTGCTTGGAGTGGCTCGGAGGGTAGTGGAATAGGAAGTCAAAGGGAGGAGACAAGCATTTTGATTTGCCTAGAATTACCTCGGAAAATTGTGAAGTAGAGTTTGGTTGTGCGGCAAATACTCGGAGAGTAGGATAAAAAGTAGGGGGTGTCATTACCAATATAGGGAGAGAGAGAGGAGAGAGATGGTAGAGAGAGAGCATCATTCCCTAGAAAATTCAACAATAATTCTTTGCTTTTGGAAGAAGGGGATAAGAAAGAGACAAGCAATTATTACATGAGAGAAATCCAAGCGAATCAATGGGAGTCCAATGCATTTTGGCAACCAAACATGGAATGGCATGCCAAATCCAGGACAAATCCCGACGGCTGCCGAGCTTTTGTGCAACCAAACGAAGCGAGAGTCAATTTAAGATATATGGGGGTCGATTTATCAGTCCCCTAAAAAGGTAGCTTGCAACTAGGGGTGTAACGAGCCGAGCCGAGCTGAGCTTGGCCCAGCTCGGCTTGGCTCGTTAAGCTCAACACCTGAGCTTGGGCTCGGCTCAGTCAGGCTCGCGAGCGGCTCACGAGCCTTACCGAGATCGTTAATTGGCCAATTGGGCCCCGAACTCCTACATAATTTGGGCTTTTTTGGACCTGTCTTGTAGAATCAAATGATTCAAATTAAATAATTACATAACCTGTAAGGTATTTAGCGTTATAACTTATAAAATTATATATAATATATATGGGAAAATGTTTTCTGCACGATACTTCAAATAAGTTATTTGAGCAAGAGCTCAAAAAAACATATGGGCCCACATTGTTTGGATGATCCAAAGCATTCATTTGTATAATCCAAAGATAGATAGAGTGTGCACAAAAAATCTAGTCCCCAGGATTATCCTAACCCTTCGATTTATAGAGGTTAAAGTGGATGGGTATAAACCTCCACAAATCTGTCTATTTTTAACCTAAAAAATCGAAGGGTTAAGATGATCCTATGGAGCTGATTTTTTGGGCACACCCTATCTATGTAGGAGCCTATCAAATGAATGCTTTGGATCATCCAAACAATGTGGGCCCACGTGATATTTTGAGCTCTTGCTCAGATAACTTATCTGAGGTATCGCTCAGAAAATGTTTCCCCAATATATATATATATATATATATATATATATATATATATATATAGAGAGAGAGAGAGAGAGAGAGAGAGAGAAAACGGTTCCTACACATGTGTAGAGAGTTCTCTACACACTAGCTTAAAATACAGTGGAGGCCCACATTGTTTGGGTGATCCAAACCATTCATTTTAAAGGCCCTCACATAGATAGGGTGTCCATAAAAAATTAGATCCATAGGATCATCCTAACCATTCGAACTGTTGAGGCAAAAAATGGACTAATTTGTGAAGGTTTAAAGACATCCATTTTACCTCCACAAATCGTAAGGTTGGGATGATCCTATGGATCTGATTTTTTGTAGACACCCTATCTATGTGAGGGCCTTTAAAATGGATGGCTTGGATCACCCAAACAATGTGGGCCCCCGCTGAATTTTAAGCTAGTGTGTAGAGAACTCTCTACACATATGTGTAGGAACCGGAACGGTTGGGGAGTGATCCAAACCATTCATTTGCAAGGCCTTATCATAGATAGGTGGTGTACCAAAAATCAGCTCCATAGGATCATCCTAACCCCTCCATTTGTGGAGGACAAAAATGGGGCAAATTTGTGTCTGTCCATTTTTGTCCTCCACAAATGGAGGGGTTAGGATGATCCTATGGAGCTGATTTTTGGTACACCCCCCATCTATGTAAGGGACTTTCAAATGAATGGTTTGGATCATCCTAACAAAGTGGGCCCCCATGTGATTGAGCAAGCTAGCTCACCATAAGTTTGGTGAGCTCTCACCAACAGTTTCCTCATATATATATATATATATATATATATATATATATATATATATATATATATATATATATATATAACGCTCGAGTGCCAATCACATGTGGGCCCACAATTTTAGGATGATCCAAAGCATTCATTTGAAAGGCCCATATATAGATGGAGTGTGTACCAAAAATCAGCTCCATAGGATCATCCTAACCTATCCATCTGTGGAGGTCAAAATGGACAGACACTGTTTGTTCACAAATCTGCCTATTTTTTCTCTCCACTTTGGAGGGGTTAGGATGATTCAATGGAGCTGATTTTTTGTACACACCCTATCTATGATAAGGCCTTGCAAATGAATGCTTTGGATTACCACAAAAAATGTGGGACCCATGTGATTGGGCACTTGAGCTTACAATCATTTTCCTCATATATATGTTAAATATATTAAATTCTTAACAAGCCGAGCCGAGACGAGCTGAGCTTGGCCTAGCTGGGGCTCGGCTCATTAAGGATTCGAGCGGAGCCCTTACTGAGCCGAGCTCGAGCCCAAACTACACCGCTACTTGCAGCCACCACGGGCCCTTCTTCCACAAAGTTCTCACTCTCTGCGAAAACTTTATATATAACCAAGAACAAAGCCTTGACCATTCAGCTTAGTGGCTAGTGGCTCAATCCCTATCGACAATCTCACATCAGAGAGAGAGAGAGAGAGTTGATCATTGAGCTAGAGGCTCAATCCCTATATACGATCTTAAATAAGTGTGTGTGTGTGTGTGTGAGAGAGAGAGAGAGAGAGAGGAGAGGCGCATGTAGGGCTAACGTGCGCAGGTGGTGGCTAACATGGAGGCGGCGCTGCTGATGGACAGTGGTGGCATGGTGGAGGCGTCCGGAGATTACCGGGCGGTGAGAGGATATTGGGAGGCGATGGGAGTGTTCAGGAAGGAATCTCGGAAGCTGTGGGATATAGCCACCCCCATCATGTTCAACATGCTCTGCCTCTACGGCATTAATTCCACGACTCAAATCTTCGTTGGCCATATCGGAAATCTCGACCTCTCTGCGGTCGCCATCGCCCTCTCCGTTATCAACATCTTGTCCTTCGGATTCCTGGTCAGACTCCTTTCCTCCTCTTTTTTTTTTTAAAAGACTCTGTTTTTTATGTTGTTTTAACTTTGTTCATCTCTCTCTCTCTCTCTCTCTCTCTCGCTCGCTCTGATGCATTCAATGTCAATTTTTTGTAAATCAACTATTTTCCCCTGTTGTTTGTTTGTAGCAATGATCTTTTAGATCTCTCTTATTTCCCCTAAATCTCATCCCCTCTTTGATTCGTACTTTTCGAACAGTGTGAAGTTCTCCGTCAGTACTTTTTCTCCATTTCGCTTTTTTGCTGGATTTCTTTTCTCTGTTTGTGTGAATCCTTCAGAACCTGGTTCCTTTCCGATCCCAACCTTTTCGACTGGATTTTTCTCTCTCCTCTTTCTCATGGCCGTACTCTGGTAAAGTTTTCGACTCAATGAACTGTACGGCTCACACCATAGGATGATCCAAACCGTCCTTTTGAAGGCCACAACATAAATAGGTTGCGCCTCAAAATATCATTTCCTTTGTTGATCATAGCCCTCCTATCTAAAGAGAAACTTCATATTATTTAAACCTCTCTATATATTGGAGGGTTGCAATCATCTTATAGAAATGATTATGGGGCACAACTTATTTACGATGTGGCCCATAAAATGGACGGGTTGGATCATCCTATGGTATGAGTCGTACAGTAATATTAAGGCCCAATTGTAGGCCCGCCCATATTTTTCAAAATGGTGTAACAAGTTACTTATTGAGAAAAAGGAGGGAAATCACTTTGATCTCTTGTCTTGGAGAAGTAAGTGCCTCACTTTGATTTCTTTTCTCTGTTTGTGTGAATCCTTCAGAATCTTTCCTTTCCAATCCCAACCTTTTCGACTGGATTTTTCTCTCTCCTCTTTCTCATGGCTGGTAAAGTTTTCCGACTCAATGAACAGTACGGCTCACACCATAGGATGATCCAAACCGTCCTTTTGATGGGCCACAACATAAATAGGTTGCGCCTCCAAATATCATTTCCTTGGTTGATCATAACCCTCCTATCTAAAGAGAAACTTCATATTATTTAAACCTCTATAGATTGGAGGGTTGCGATCATCCTATAGAAATGAGTCTGGGGCATAACTTATTTACGTTGTGGCCCATAAAATGGACGGGTTGGATCATCCTATGGTATGGGTTGTACAGTAATATTAAAGCCCAATTGTAGGCCCGTCCATATTTTTCAAAATGGTGTAACAAGTTACTTATTGGGAAAAAGGAGGGAAATCACTTTGATCTCTTGTTTCAGAGAAGTAAGTGCCTCACGATTAGGGGTGTCAATTTTAGCTCGGGCTCGGAAGCTCGCTCGAGCTCGGCTCGAAAAAAGCTCGGCTCGAGCTCGGCTCGAATCCTTAACGAGCCGAGCCGAGCCGGCTTGCTAGGCTCGTTAAGCTTAACGAGCCGAGCCTGAATTAGGCTAGGCTCGGCTCGGCTCGTTAAGGCTCGTTAAGAAAAACAGTCATATATATATATAATATATATAAAAATATAATACAGTATATATATATATATAAATAAATATAATACAGTAGCAGCCGGCGAGGCGTAATCATGACTTTTTTTCCAGCGTAATCATGACTTTTTTGAGTAATTGTCATAACTTTGTACCCTTTGATTGTATTTTTCGGTAAATGTCATAATTTCCTACTCTTTTTTGGTAATTTTTCATCTAAAACTATATAGCATTCAGATATTTTACTTTTTCGTAATGATGACTTCTTTTTTATTATTTTCTTTTTCGCTAGCAACCTTTGCGACCCACTTGGCATGTGCGAATCTCGCACATATATTTTAATTTTTCGTATTGATGACTTCTTTTTTATTATTTCCTTTTGCTAGCAACCTTTGCTACCCACATTAGCATGTGCGTATCTCGCACATTGATAATCCAAACCGTGATAATCCACTGTGATAACCCAAACCGTCCATTTGATACGGATATTCCAGAATATAACCCAAGCTCGATAGGCTCGCGAGCGGCTCGCGAGCCTAGCCGAGCCTGACCGAGCCGAGCCGAGCCGAGCCTGGTTCGAGCCCGAGCCGAGCCCGAGCCTAGCCTTTGAGCTTAACGAGCCGAGCCGAGCCTGGCCAAGCTCGGCTCGGCTCGGCTCGGCTCGTTTACACCCCTACTCACGATTGACCTTTCTAACGCATATTATGTCTTACATCCAAACACTCGCAAATGCCTATAGTACTGCCCCACCAGTAAGAAGTTTGTGAGGCAGAGGATTAATAGGTCAACGCCTTAGATTATCAAATCAAGGTGTTCCCAACATTATTTGGCCAGACATCAATGGATCTGATAACACCCGAGGCCGAAGTTGCGCCTGATAAGGGGCTTTTAGGAAGGAGCATAAAACTCCTTTCTCTTTTAGTATTTTCTAAAAGAGAATTTATATGGTCCTGTTCAAAAAAAAAAAACAAAACAAAAAAAATAAAAATAAAATAAACAAGAAGAGAATTTATATGGTGTGTGCCCATGAAGTTCAAGTATTTTTCAAAAAGTACAGTGGGTCCCACTTCATAGGACGATCCAAACTGTTCATTTGTTGTGCCACAACGTAAATAGGATGTACTCCATAGGTTGAAGGGTTAGGATCATCCTCTGGAGATAATTCACGAGCTACAGTCTATTTACTTCGTGGGATAACAAACGCACGGTTTGGAACACCTTGATTTGATAATCTAAGCCGTTGATCTATTAATCCTGTGGAAATGATTTTTTTAGGGCGCAAACTATTTACGATGTGACCCATTAAATGGACAGTTTGGATCATCGGGGCCTAAAGGTTAATATCTCTTGAAAAAATGGGTGGGGCGCTCAAACATTTAAACAAATTAATTGGCCCCAACAACTATTATTGTTGCGGGGAGAGAGAGACTGGTAAGGGGGATTTTATGCGGGGAAAAATATCACTGCCCTTGTTTTTGTTTTATCTGAATTTGTCTTTTTGACTTCTATATCTAACTGCTTCATTGATTTTGTTCAGATACCTAGGAAATGACATGCCCACTTGTTCTGATAATAAGACTTTCAAACTTTACCACTCACCCATTTAGTGGATCTTAGCAACTAGTTAGGAATATAAAGTTTGAAATAACTTTTAATATCCAGTTCATTATTGTAAAACTAGTCGGTCAATGACACTGTTACAAGATTCACTCAATGGTTTTCAATTCCCATTTATTCTTGGTTCTTTATTTTGCCTTCTTTGATACCCACTTGGATATTGATATCCGCACTCCCTTGTTTCGTTAGCCATCGTTTGAACTTTCAACAAGGGTTGTGCTGATATCATTTCCTTATGTAATGGGAAACTTTTGCAACAGTGACTGTTCAAAGTAATTTCGACGTGCAGATCCATTGTCACGTGTACGGGTGTAGGAAGCAATTGTGTCCGTTGATCTCGTGGGGTACCATGAGTCTAGTCCATTGAAGCTGGTCACGCCATGATTAGATGATCTAGCCCTTCGTCCAAAGGCATCCTTAGATCTAACGGAGGGGACTATATATCCCTAGTGTTGTTCCACATTTACGATGAAGCCGTGCTCAAATGAATTTCGATGGTGCTTGTCCAGGTAGTCATATTTTGGCCCTAGCATTGGGAATACCTTGATCAGATGATCCTAGCCCTTTATCCCTAAACGTCCATCGATCTTTGTAGTCTTTTATCTCAAGACAACCCATGATGCCACATGGTGCTCTACGAGATCAGCGGTCTTGACTGACATGATTGCATGCCCGATCACCTAAGTTATGAATTTTGTTTCATTCGCCATTTCATTTTGGTCACTGGAACGGAATGCCTCGGTGTTTCCGGTCGTTTCATTTCGGTGCACTACGGCGGCCAAAAATTTTTACTAGTTTAAAATATTAAAAAATTTAAAAAAAATCAGAAATTTTTAAAAAGTGGAACAACAAGGTCATCATTTGCAATCCAATCCATCATAACATCAAGGTTGTAAAGATCTAACTTTTACTTAAAGGAAAATCACTATAAATGAAAAAAATTTAGAGACTAAATTATGAGATTTTTTACTGGACTTTTGGGATTTAATAATGTTTGGACATGATAGAAATTGTGAATTTTTAAAATTGGAAGAATACCACATCTTTTAGAAGTTAAGCTTTTGACCTGCTCGATATTTTTGAATTTTGTACTAGAACTGGAAAATTTACTTTTTATCCTTATAGAATTGGGTCTTGAAACGACGGTTTTAAATTTCAGCCGAAATTTTGGATTTTGGTTGAAACTGAAACCGAAATTTCACAAAATCTGAAATTTCGGGTGAAAATTTCAGTCTAAATTCCGGGTTCAGCAAATTTTGACTGAAATTTCGGATAGAATAAAATAGTACTTTTTTCTATTTTTGGGTTTCAGCTAAAATTTCAAGATATCAGTCGAAATTTCGACTGATATCTAAGCTACCACTCCTAAATTTTTGGCTCTGCACTCCTGCTCATGCTGACTTGAGTGACGAAGGGCCCGTCCGGAGCAACGACTCTGGGTTGGTCTTCTGACCTCGTATGCTCTTGTGCAGGACTCAGCTCCTTTACTTCGGCTCCTCGGGTCCTCCAGCTCAGCTCTTACGTCACTGCCGTATCTGTTACCGATTTTAGGCCTAACATTCTCTTCTCTGCATTTGGATTTACAAAAGCTCGTATGGAGAAGGGTGTTATTCTTTATTAAACCAAATTAATTGCAGAACTTACCTCCGGCCATGGCGATTAGAATCAAAGATTACGACTCCCTCAAGCTTTGGCGAATCACAAACACGAACCATGATCTCCGCTGCGCACGAACAAGAGAGATATTCTACTCTTAAGAAGACCTTAAGGCTCGATCGATTGAATCGCATGCACACTTTCCTCTCATATTAGGGATCCTCTCTTTAGATGGAACTTTTGCTATACGTATGTGTGTTGTTCCCATCAAACACAACACACACACGTGCGCGCGCACACATACATATATTTCGGATCACAAAAGTTTGTGTCATTCCACACTTCTAACACGAATGTGTTTAAGAGTTCTTAAAGACTTGGGATTTATCCCTAGGACTCCTTTTGTAAATAGAACACAAAGTGGGTAGGAAAGGCAACGTTTTATCTTAAAGTGGGCTCCACCAATGTCAGCCACACTAAAACGCCAACAATGGGGACTTAGCCAAGGAGCCCACATGCAGTTGTCGTCCATACTTCCAGCTCCCATGACATTTTCTTTTTTTTCCAAAGAGAGAGAGAGAGCTTTCCATTCCATCCGGTGATGAGAATGGGAACCGGCTGAGAGAGAGAGAGAGAGAGAGAGAGAGAGAGAGAGAGAGAGAGAGAGAGAGAGAGAGAGAGAGAGAGAGCATTCCATCCGGTGATAGAATGGGATATGTAAGGATTCCAACAATTAATAAGGATGAGAAACGACTAGTGGAAAAACTTAGACATTTTGCACGTGACTAAGAGAGCATTCCATCCGGTGATAGAATGGGATATGTAAGGATTCCAGACGGTAATAAGGATGAGAACCGACTCGTGGAAACACTTAGACATTTTGCAGGTGACTGCATATTCGAAGGGGGTGAGTTTATCAGAGCCCTTTTATAAAACAGTCTAGTAGATAAAATCCTTCTCTTTTGTTTTTTGCATGAAATATAGAAACTCAGAAACTTTTTCCAAAATTTATGCAGTAGACTGAATTCTAGTAACATTTTTCAAAACTAACTAGATAGCTCTCAACCACCACACGCCCTTCCTCAACAATGATCTCCCTCTCAATAAAAAACTTTATATATAAAATATCTTTCTCTTTGATAGGCAAGCTGGGATCGAACCAGATAGGAAGTTTTGTCGAAAACCATTTTGTGGCCTCACTTTTGCAGGAGAGAACAGCCGCCATAGATGCATTAAATAACTAGGACAAGATCTCCTAAAAATGAGCCTTTTTAAAGTTGGGCATGACACCCATGTATGTGAGAAAGTAATTAGCGCAAGCAAAATAAGATAAACCGAAATGGGGAAACAAGCCTTAACTCCATTAGTTTCAATACCACCTTCGTCACATCTAATCTTCTTTGCAGTTTTATATTTACAACCGGGATAAATATTTTATGTTATTCGATGGCATCTTTTTTTTTATAAAGGAATTTGCTAGGTTCCATCACAAAAGGCATTTCACAGCTAGTCTATGCATGTTAGTGAATGGAGACAAGGCTTCTGTCTCTATTCACGAGGTGGGTGGTATGACATGTGACAGACCAGCCGCAAAATGCCTTGTGCGATGGACACTAGCAATTCCCTTTTATAAAATATTAGAACATATTATGGGTTGGGAAAGTTGCCTTATTTCCCTCCCACACAGATTGCTTGGGTGGGAAGGCAAGTAACCGGTTAGGAAACAATAGCTTTTAGGTTTTCTTTAAAACATAAGGGATAGCAAGTTTCTCGTGTGGAAACGGCAAGAGGAGATTGGGGGTGTGTCGGCTGCCCTAAGGAGAGTGAGAAAAAGAGAGAGAAAGGGAGAAAGAGAAAGGGAAAAGAGGTTTTTTCTTCTCGGGTTTTTCTCTTGGGTTCTTTTTCGGATTTATCTCTCAGGTTATCTCGTGTATACGGTCTTGGGTTTGTGAAGCAAGGAAAGGGTTGCGGGTTTGAGATTAATCCATTGTAATCCTTGTATATTGTTTTCTCATAGTGGAAGATCGTGTTTCTCGCCCGTGGAGTAGGCTTTGCCGAACCACGTAAAATCTCTGTGGTCATCTTGTGGCTTGTTTGTTACTTTTACCTTTCCGTTTAATTTGTGCATGATCGGATCGGATTGCCCGGCGGATTTTCTCAACATTATGTATTAGAAAATAAGTCTATCACCCGGTTTTTCTTGTAATCTCACCATCCCATAAATTTCATTTCTTTGTTAGCATCTGATAATGAGAGAGAGAGAGAGAGAGAGAGAGAGAGAGAGAGAGAATTGGAAGAGAGAGGTCAACGGTTTTATTCTTCTTGTCATTTGAGAGAGATGAGCTACAGTCTTGCCCTCTTTTAGTTAGAAACTTATTGTAAATACACACCCTCCAATCTTTTCAGAATGCTAGTGATATGAAATGTGATTAGGATTTGTTAATTTTGACTGCTGTTTTCCTTTCTATTTTATTTTTTTCTCTTCCTTTTCCTATGTTGTACCTATATTTAGTATTGTAAAGCGAGGAGTTCTAAAATGAAGGGCGCCCTTGCAAAAAAAGGGATTGAAGGGCACCCCCATTGGTTGTAAATCACTGAAGTGAATTGAATGTTCTTTGACTTTTCATCTCATTAAATGCACTTTGGGTCTATTCAGTTGCGGCCTAGAAACAGAAACGGAAAGGAAAAGAGGGTTATTTTCCCTGGAATGGCACTAAAATGGTTGTTTTGTAGTTGGGAAACGGAAAGCGCTCTGATTTCGTGAGTCTTACGTGGAGTCCGTCAAATCCAACGTGTCGGCCCACTTTCCTTGACAAAAAATCTGTCACTTTGACTCGGAAAGGAACTACTTTCCTTGATTACAGCCTTTGTTGGGGAAAAAACCCCACATGCGACGCGAGAAAGAACGAAGTAGGGTTTTTGCAGCGTCTCTCTTCTCGCCCGAGGCCTTCGACCTCCATCGCTCAATTGGTCTTCCCTCCACTCGTCCTCCTTCCCCAATCAGGTAGGCCTCTTCCCTTTCTCCTCTTCTCCTATTTTTTGTATTTTTTTTATTTCCATTGTAGAAGATGACTTTTTTGGGTTGGATCTTTGTTTTTCTTTTCCCTAGTGCTTGGATGTACGTAATGGTGTGGCTTGGTTGTCTGTTTGTGTTGGATCTTTGTAATATTTTGGGTTTTCATTCTTCTCTTTTTTTCAGATTTTTTAATATGTGCTTTAAGGATAAATATAATAGGGTTTGTAAGAATCAGATTTTCTTTCTCTTTGTGTTGCTTTGATTTTTCGTTTATTTCAATGGATCTGTTTTCAATGGATCCCAAAAGTAGAACAAGCCACCAAAAACCCCCAAAAATTTTAAGTTCAGAGATTGGGGTCTTTTGGTGTCTTGATCTGTCTTGGGACAATGGTGGAGTGCTTCTTATTTAACTTTTTTCGATTTGAAAAATGGTTCTTTGTTGCTTGATTGGTACTTTGTTGTTGACCTTGGCAAATTTTGGTGGGTTGGCTTTGATGGTGTTAATGGTGGTTTAATTGGGTTGGATTTGATGGTGTGGAGGGTGGGGTTATTGTTGGTTATGGTGTGGTGGACTATTGACATGAGGGTTTTAATGTTGGTTTGTTGGAGATTTTGGTGGTGTTGTTTGGGTTCATAGTGTTTTTCATTTAAATTTTTGGAAGGTTTTTTACGTGGGTTTAATTGGAGATTTTGATGGTGTTGATGGTGGTATATAATTTTGGGTTTGGATCTGTCAATATTTTGTGGGTGTGGATCCATAAACCACCCTCTTTTTCATTTTATTCCTTTCATTTATTCTTGCTCTTCTTTGTCTTGCAGGCTGTTGGTGGCCTCATCTGAGCTTCCTTTTCAAGAACTTTTCCATTTTTTGCATAGTTATCAATACTCACACTTAATTTTTCCCTTCCATTTATGTTAGATAAATGTATTTAGGTAGATGTGCCTGTATGTGTTTGGATGGATGTGTGGTTTATGGAGGGATTGTTTATGGAGGATGGTTATGGAGGGTTATGGATGGATTGATGGTTTTGAAGGGATGTGTTGTAGATGGATGGATGGATTGTTTATGGAGCGAGGGTTTATTGATGGATGGATTGTTTCTGATTGTCTTGTTTGTGTTTGTGTTTAAGGTGCCTTATTTGTGATTGTGTTGTATTTTCAATTGAGTTATTGACTTCTTATTTAGAGTAAGATGCCTCGTCGTCCTACAAGAAGGAGGAAGAAACAGTTGATGCGAAGAGCTGAGTTGAGGCGTAGGAATGAGCTAGTTGGGGAAGCAGTCACACTACTAATGGCTGGTGCTGCTGCTATGTTAGTACTTTGTAAAGAATACTACGAACAATATCTTGTCAGAGCTCCCTATGAAAGCAATTACTTCACGCGTCGTACGTTCATTTCTTTTGTCATCGATTCAGATGAACATTGTCATAACTTGCTATGGATGAACGTCACATGTTTTTGTCAATTTGTCGAAATATTTAAACGAGCGGGAACCCCAGAAGATACAATCTATTGTAAAGTGGAGGAGCAAGTTGCCATCTTCTTGCATATTGTAGCACATAATCAGAGGGTTCGGACTATTAGAACATGTGCTAGATGTTCAGGGGCAACTGTTTCGACGTATTTCAACAAAGTACTAAAGGCAATTTTGGGTATACAAGATTTCTTCATCAAACCGCAGACAGGTGAGACACCATCACAGATTGAGGGGAATCCAAAGTGGATGCCATATTTCAAGGATTGCATCGGTGCAATAGATGGGACATACATACGTGCTACAGTCCCAATTGAAGAAAAACTTAGCTACTTTTGTCGTAAGCATTTTATAGCTTAAAATATTTTGGCGGCCTGTGACTTTGACCTAAAATTCACGTATGTCCTAGCCGGATGGGAGGGTTCGGCTTCCGACTCGAGAGTATTAGCGGATGCATTAACAAGGGTTGACAAGATTCCACTTATTCCAGGTACATTGTATATGGCGTAGTTCCATTGTAGTAAATAAGTTTCCACATATTACTAGTTACTGATATAGAATCTATTTTTATTTGTAGGAAAGTTTTACCTCATCGATGACGGCTACTCTCTCTTGCGACATTTCATTACGCCACATCGTAAGACAGCATACCACCTAAATGAATGGAGAGGGCGGCGTCCAAGGACTAGTAATGAGTTGTTCAATCATAGACACTCGTCGTGTAAAATATCATTGAGTGCACACTTGGTGTCTTGAAAAAGCATTTCAATATTCTTAATGAAGAACCGATGTACACTTTCGATAAGCAGATTGACATCTTCTTAGCATGTTGCTGCATCCATAACCATATTCAGCGTTTCATGCCTAATGATTCAATAGTAGAAGTTGTGGACAACTTTCTAGCTACACAACTCTTGGTAGAAGCTGTGGAAGATGAGGACATACCACGAGATCCTCCTCAATCAAGGGATGATTACAAACGAACAGGAGAGGAAATTAGAAACACAATTACCACACAAATGTGGAATGATTTCAGTAGACGTCATTGACATTAGGGGATTATACTTTCATGTTTGTTGTCATCGGCGTCATTTGTAGGTTATATGGTTGTATGACTCTTTTACTCTTTCACTCCATATATGGTTGGAGTAACTTTGTTATGTTTTGATCTTTGTTTATGTTGGTTGTTATATGGTTGTATGACTCTTTTACTCTTTTACTCCATATATGATTGTATAACTTTGTTATGTTTTGATCTTTGGTTATGTTGGTTATTATATGGATGTATGACTCCTAACAAACATATATGTGCTTTACATCAGAATGACAACTGCTCCACAAAACTCGGAGAAGAAGGGGAAGAATGTTATTTGGAATGACCAAATGGATAAGGTGCTAATAGATATCCTCATAATTCAAATCGCGGAGAGGTACAAAATTTCAAACGGTTTTAAGGAACCCGCTTACGTAGCTGTGGCCATTGCAATGAATAACTTTTTCAGCCTCAGTCTCAACAAGGAGCCCATAAAGAACAGCATAAAGACAATGAAATAAACATACAAGAATGTCTGCATCATCCTCACTAGAAGCGGTTTTGGTTGGGACGATGACTCGAAAATGGTCATCTGCGAGAAAGAGGTCTATGATGACTACGTCGCTGTAAGAAACACTTCCTTTCAAGATAAAATGTTCTTATAGTAATACCATATTCAATATCTTCTCATTTTTTATGCTCCTTGTCACATAAGAAATACTTCACTACCCATCATGTTTTGCATGACGACATGTCCAAAATCTTTGGAGATAAATTCGCGAAAGGGGTCAAGTCTAGGACGCATGAGGATCCAACCATAGAAAGTTCGCATCCAGTCAATCTTGATGACATTGGGGAGAACTTCGCAGATGACTATACCCCCACGTCTCAACGACCACCATCTCCGACAGCAGATCCCATTAATGGTGGTAGTGAGACATCTCCACCAAGGCGGGTTGGTAGCAGACGATAAAGGACTCGCCATGGTGGGGTATGGTTTGGACAGCATGTCGCGTCTTTAATCAAGCATGGACAAGATTGCCGATGCCCTCACGGGTTCAAGTGCCCCTGCTTACCTTGCACAGCTTCGCGAAGCTGTTAGAGAGGTTGGTAGTTTTTCGCAGGAGATTTTGTTGAGGACCACGAAGTATCTCACAATAAATCCATCTCAAGCGCATCTTTTCATCATGTACGAGGAGGACGAGAGGAGATCGTACATCCGAAGGAAGATGACTCATTTCATCAGGCAGGAGATGGATAATTGAGGGAGGAGATGGCGATGGGCCACGTATCTTCTATCTTTTCATTTCATTGAACAATACTTTTATAGCACTTTTTTATGGTAGTTATGGTGGTAGTTATGGTTATATGAACTTTACAGTCTTTGTTTTATTTTATTTGTAATGATGCTTTGACTTTTGGATGGTGGTTAACTACGTGATGGTGGTAGTTAACTTGTTATGCGGTAGTATTAAGGTAAGTGATGGTGGTAGTTAACTTATCTGTAATGATGTTCATTACTTTTGATGGGTGTAGTAAACTTTTGGTGGTGGAATTTCATGCCTACTGTCATATTCTTATCTTATATATTTGGATGTGATATGTTGTCTTTTTGTTAGGTGAGTATGGGGAAGCAAAAGTACTATATTATTGTCTTTAATGGCAGAGACCTGGGAATTACTGTTGGGTATATAATATAACCCTATTATGTTCTAATATAAGCCCAATAAGATAATGGACCGGTGTAGTGGGCCTATTTGGGCTAGAGCCCATTAATCTATTAAAACCCTAGTGTATCTCTATATATAGGGGCTGGAGGCAACAAACTTGGTATTCCAAACTAGATACCTTGGGTGTAATGCTTCAAGCAACCTCTTGCTTGACCGAATTCCTCTAACAATCTTGCAGCATTATAATCAAAACCCTAATTTTTGAACGTCTCTTCCTAATTTCTGAAATTGATTTGGGCGTAAGATTTCTTATTCCTTGAATTGATTTGGGCTTAGGATCGTCTCTGACTCTCGCCAAAAGCAGACGTCTGTCTCTTAAAAAAAAAACAAAAAGAGGACGTCTGTCTTTCCATCTGTTTGTGTTAAAGAAAAGCATATGTTCTTCTTCACTTCAGAATTGGGGTTACTCTCTCTAGGGAGCTTCTAATAAAACATTGAGGATGGTGGGATCTTTTTTCTTCGTTGTTCTATAGACGAACGGTGGGATCTTTCTCTTCATGGTTCGGTGCTCACTACTTCTCCCATCTCTCTTGTCTTGTTGATCACAACCCCCTTCTTCCACAGATAAGAGTTTTTTCTGGGTCTAATTTTCTTTAAACAGAAGTAATTTGGCCACAAAACTTGTTTGGGCATGGGTTTTCTATCCCACATAACTTGTTTAGACGATGGATTGACTCCACATAAATTGATTTTTGGTAGTGGGTTTATTCTCCCACGGTATCCGTTTGGTAGTGGGTTTTCACCGTTTTATCGTTGCCAGAAATATTGACCGCGATCTTGAATTTCTCTTTTGGTGAGAATTTTCAATTGGTTTGGGGGGTTCTCTCGGCAGTGGTAAACCCAAGTGGAGGAGAAGAAGTTGTTTTGTTGGGGTGGGCTTTCGGTGAACAAATTATTGGATCAAAGCTACTGTTTGATCTGACCTTGCTATGCTGGAGACCGAAACTATTTTGTGTTGGGATCACACTTGGTAGTCGGATTCTTCACTATCTTGTGTTTTGCTCACGGTGGCCGAAGCTACTTTTGCCCCCGGTTTCTCTCTTGCAACCGGTCCACTCGGATCGGTTCTTGCGAACGGTTCACACGGGTCGATTCTTGCCGTCGGTTCTTGGATTTGGTACTGTGTTTCGCCAATCAGGTGCACTCTTTCCAACTTTTTAATTTCATCTGAAATATACCATGGATAAGACCACTATTCCGTTTGAGATGGTCAAACTCTTATATCTTATATCACTAGATTTTTCTTTTTTCTTCTTTACTAAGTATTAGAAATAAGAGATTATAAATTACCATGGTAGGAACAATGTCAGTAAGAGTCCCAACACCATATCATTTCTCCTCTATAAAAAGGGAAGTGAGAGCCCCAACTCTATAAGGGAAGTGATATATCCACCCTTTTCTTTTACTTAGGACAACATGTATCTATTACCTGGAAGGGTTGATGTACTTGCCCCTTTTTTTATAGAGAAAAGTACGGAATGCGGATAATGATTACAACATAATACGAATCGCGGATACCTTTCATCTTATCTACAAAACACGCACGATTCTTCAAAAAGTGGTCCACAAAAGACCCTAATGCCCTTCCTAACATAATCGGTACTTGTCATGATTCTCTTTGTAGCCACATTTTTTCTATTTTAGTATTGTCTTCGAGAGAAACTAGGGTTGCATTTAATGCATTTTACGTCCCCCATTAATGTAGGGGATGCTGGCGTGCTGTACAAGGCCACCTTGGTTGTCATCCTTTGAATCATTTGAACATGTTTGAAACCAAAAAACCTTGGGTTCGTTTTAATCTTGGCCGTCAGCAATAAGCAGAGACGGGTGGATCTTTGACACATGGACAAATTTTGACGGAACGGTGGCGTCTTTCTTTATTGTTGGCTTTGGTTTGGTTTGAACATGTGTTTGAACCCAGAAAACATCCAGTTCATTTAAATCTTGGTTGTCACCCATAAGCAGAGACTATTGGATCCTTGACAAGTGGATATATTTTGATGTACTCGAGATTCCGGCGGCGTACTCTATATTCTGGTGGCATACTCAAGATTCCGACGGCGTACTCGAGATTTCGACGGCGTACTTGATATGTTTGAACATGTGTTTGAACCCAGAAATTCTGGAAGTGTACTCGAGATTCCAGTGGCGTACCCGATGGCTTGACCTGAAGGAGTTAATACACAAACCGAATAACGGCAATGTTTCAGACAATCTTTAAAATTCGTGTGCGCTTTACATAAGGGAAACAACATTTATACGTGATAACGGCATCATATATTTGAAAACGCCAGCGCTATCTTCTTTATTTAATGTGTATAGAGATAAGCATGGAGAAGAAGTAAGGATTACTTGTGCAATTCCGTCAGCGTCCCATGTATTAACAGGGAACAAGAAATGCATTAAATGCAGCCCCATTTTCTCATTGAGAAATACTAAAATAATAAAAAGGAGGTTGTAAATAGAATGATTGAGGTGTACCGCCTTGCACCAAATACGAGGAGGCTACTTGGGCTCTGATTATGTCAAATAGGGAATTGGGGTCTTTTTCCCACTCATTTTTGAAGAATCGTCCGTGTTTTGTCTATAAGTACTTTTCTATGAAACAGGAAATGATAAATGCACCCCTTTTCATCACTTGGGACACACAACTGCATTGTACGTGGCAATCATGTCACTTCATTCTTTCAAATGTGAAGTACATTAGCCCTTTTCAGTCACAGATACATTGTAGCTGGGTGTCCGAAGTAATGAAAAAGGGGTGCATTTATCATTTCCCAATAAAATGGGGGCAGTGATAAATCGACCCCCCATGTGTCTTTCTCTCTCCTCTTTCTCTCTCTAACCCAAAGGAGAGAGAAAGACACATGTGCTACGTTTGGTTGCTTGGAGTGGCTCGGAGGGTAGTGGAATAGGAAGTCAAAGGGAGGAGACAAGCATTTTGATTTGCCTAGAATTACCTCGGAAAATTGTGAAGTATAGTTTGGTTGTGCGGCAAATACTCGGAGAGTAGGATAAAAAGTAAGGGGTGTCATTACCAATATAGGGAGAGAGAGGAGAGAGATGGTAGAGAGAGAGAGAGCATCATTCCCTAGAAAATTCAACAATAATTCTTTGCTTTTGGAAGAAGGGGATAGGAAAGAGACAAGCAATTATTACATGAGAGAAATCCAAGCGAATCAATGGGAGTCCAATGCATTTTGGCAACCAAACATGGAATGGCATGCCAAATCCAAACCAAATTCCGACGGCTGCCGAGCTTTTGTGCAACCAAACGAAGCGAGAGTCAATTTAAGATATATGGGGGTCGATTTATCAGTCCCCTAAAATGGTTTTGTAAATAAAATCCTCTCTTTTGTTTTTTGCATGACATATAGAACTCTGAGACATAGGCGTCTCCTCTTAGTAATATTTTATAAGGTAGACTGAATTCTAGTAATATTTTAACACTACGATCTAACAGTGCATAGTTACATTTTTCAAACGAACTAGGTAGCTTGCAACTAGGGGTGTAAACGAGCCGAGCCGAGCTGAGCTTGGCCCAGCTCGGCTTGGCTCATTAAGCTCAACACCTGAGCTTGGGCTCTGCTTGGTCAGGCTCGCGAGCGGCTCACGAGCCTTACCGAGCTCGTTAATTGGCCAATTAGGCCCCGAACTCCTACATATTTTGGGCTTTTTTGGACCTGTCTTGTAGAATCAAATGATTCAAATTAAATAATTACATAACCTGTAAGGGATTTAGCGTTATAATTTATAAAATTATATATAATATTTATGGGGAAATGTTTTCTGCATGATACCTCAAATAAGTTATTTGAGCAAGAGCTCAAAAAAACATATGGGCCCACATTGTTTGGATGATCCAAAGCATTCCTTTGGATAGTCCAAAGATCATATAGAGTGTGCACAAAACATCTGGTCCGCAGGATTATCCTAACCCTTCGATTTATAGAGGTTAAAGTGGATGGGTATAAACCTCCACAAATCTATCTATTTTTAACCTAAAGAATTGAAGGGTTAGGATGATCCTATGGAGCTGATTGTTTGGGCACACCCTATCTATGTAAGGGCCTATCAAATGAATGCTTTGGATCATCCGAACAATATGGGCCCACGTGATTTTTTGAGCTCTTGCTCAGATAACTTATTTGAGATATCGCTCAGAAAACATTTCCCCAATATATATATATATATATATATATATATATATATATATATATATATATATATATATATATAGGGTAAGGATTGCACGCTCGAGTGCCCAATCACATGTGGGCCCACATTTTTAGGATGATCCAAAGCATTCATTTGAAAGGCCCTTATATAGATGGGGTGTGTACCAAAAATCAGCTCCATAGGATCATCCTAACCCATCCATCTGTGGAGGTCAAAATGGACAGACACTGTTTGTCCACAAATCTGCCCATTTTTTCCCTCCACTTTGGAGGGGTTAGGATGATTCAATGGAGCTGATTTTTTGTACACACCCTATCTATGATAAGGCCTTGCAAATGAATGCTTTGGATCACCACAAAAAATGTGGGACCCATGTGATTGGGCACTCGAGCGTACCATAAGGATGGTACGCTCGAGCTTAAAATCCTTTTCCTTTATATATATATATATATATATATATATATATATATATATATATATATATATATATATATATATATATATAGGAAAGTGAAGCTACACCGCCGGCTTAAAATACAATGGGCCCACATTGTTTTGGTGATCCAAACCATTCATTTGATTGGCCCTCACATAGATAGGGTGCCCACCAAAAATCAGCTCCATAGGATCATCCCAACCCTTCAAACTGTGGAGGCAAAAATGGACAAATTTGTGAAGGTTTTTACACGTTCATTTTTGCCTCCACAAATCGTAGGGTTGGGATGATCCTATGGAGCTGATTTTTGGTGGACACCCTATCTATGTGAGGGCCAATCAAATGAATTCTTTGGATCACCAAAACAATGTGGGCCCATTGTATTTTAAGCCGGCGGTGTAGCTTCACTTTCCTTATATATATATATATATATATATAGAGAGAGAGAGAGAGAGAGAGAGAGAAAAGTGTCTCTAGTCGGCCGACTAGAGAACCTTCTCTAGTCCGCCGACCCAAAACACAGTGGGCCCACAATGTTTGGATGATCCAAAGCATTCATTTG
The DNA here is from genome assembly GCF_043159265.1 of Tasmannia lanceolata. Taxonomy (NCBI): domain Eukaryota; kingdom Viridiplantae; phylum Streptophyta; class Magnoliopsida; order Canellales; family Winteraceae; genus Tasmannia; species Tasmannia lanceolata. Next base: position 23,573,645 of record NW_027518684.1, on the reverse strand, counting down.
ATAGGCCCTGACATAGATAGGGTGTGCCCAAAAAATCAGTTCCATAGGACCATCTTAACCCTTCGATTTGTGGAGCTAAAAATTGGGCAAATTAGTGAAGTTTTATACCCATCCATTTTAACCTCCACAAATCGTAGGGTTGGGATGATCCTATGGAGCTGATTTTTTGGGCACACCCTATCCATGTCAGAGCCTATTAAATGAATGCTTCGGATCACACAAAAACTGTGGGCCCACACTGATTTTTTGGCGGACGGACTAGAAAACTTTTCTAGTCGGCCGACTAAAAACATCAACCCCATATATATATATATATATATATATATATATATATATATATATATATGAGAGAACATTTGTAGGTAAGTTACCTACACACTACCTTAAAATACAGTGGGGGCCCACATTGTTTGGGTGATCCAAACAATTCATTTGAATGGTCCTCACATAGATAGGATGTCCACAAAAAATCAGATCCATAGGATCATCCCAACCCTACGATTTGTGGAGGTAAAATGGACGTGTATAAACCTTCACAAATTAGTCCATTTTTTGCCTCCATAGTTTGAATGGTTAGGATGATCCTATGGATCTGATTTTTTGTGGACACCCTATCTATGTGAGGACCATTTAAATGAATGGTTTGGATCACCCAAACAATGTGGGCCCCCACTGTATTTTAAGGTAGTGTGTAGGTAACTTACCTACACAAGTGTGTAGGAAATGTTCTCTCTCATATATATATATATATATATATATATATATATATATATATATATATATATATGAGAGAACGGTTCCTACACATATGTGTAGATAATTTATCTACACACTAGCTTAAAATACAGTGGGGGCCACATTATTTGGGTGATCCAAACCATTCATTTTTAAGGCCCTCACATAGCTAGGGTGTCCACAAAAAATCAGATCCATAGGATCATCCTAACCATTCGAATTGTGGAGGCAAAAAATGGACTAATTTGTAAAGGTTTAAAGACATCCATTTTACCTCCACAAATTGTAGGGTTGGGATGATCCTATGAATCTGATTTTTTGTAGACACTCTATCTATGTGAGGGCCTTTAAAATGGATGGCTTGGATCACCCAAACAATGTGGGCCCCCACTGTATTTTAAGCTAGTGTGTAGAGAACTCTCTACACATATGTGTAGAAACCGTTTTCTCTCTCTCTCTCTCTATATATATATATATAGAGGAAACTGTTGGTGAGCTTAAGCTCACCAAACTTATGGTGAGCTAGCTTGCCCAATCACATGGGTCCCACATTTTGGGGAGTGATCCAAACCATTCATTTGCAAGGCCTTATCATAGATAGGGTGTGTACCAAAAATCAGCTCCATAGGATCATCCTAACCCCTCCATTTTTGGAGGACAAAAATGGACAAACTTGTGTCTGTCCATTTTTGTCCTCCACAGATGGAGGGGTTAGGATGATCCTATGGAGCTGATTTTTGGTACACCCCCCATCTATATAAGGGACTTTCAAATGAATGGTTTGGATCATCCTAACAAAGTGGGCCCCCATGTGATTGGGCAAGCTAGCTCACCATAAGTTTGGTGAGCTTAAGCTCACCAACAGTTTCCTCATATGTACATATATATATATATATATATATATATATATATATATATGAGAAAACGGTTCCTACACATATGTGTAGATAAGTTATCTACACACTAGCTTAAAATACAGTGGGGGCCACATTATTTGGGTGATCCAAACCATTCATTTTTAAGGCTCTCACATAGGTAGGGTGTCCACAAAAAATCAGATCCATAGGATCATCCTAACCATTCGAACTATGGAGGCAAAAAATGGATTAATTTGTGAAGGTTTAAAGACATACATTTTACCTCCACAAATCGTAGGGTTGAGATGATCCTATGGATCTGATTTTTTGTAGACACCCTATCTATGTGAGGGCCTTTAAAATGGATGGCTTGGATCACCCAAACAATGTGGGCCCCCACTGTATTTTAAGCTAATGTGTAGAGAACTCTCTACACATATGTTTAGGAACCGTTTTCTCTCTCTCTCTCTCTCTCTATATATATATATATATATATATATATATATATATATATATATATATATATATAAGGAAAAGGATTTTAAGCTCGAGTGTACCATCCTTATGGTACGCTCTATATATATATATATTAAATTCTTAACGAGCCGAGCCGAACTTGGCCTAGCTCGGGCTCGGCTCATTAAGGATTCGAGCGGAGACCTTACTGAGCCGAGCTCGAGCCCAAACTGACACCCCTACTTGCAGCCACCACGGGCCCTTCCTCTACAAAGTTCTCACTCTCTGCGAAAACTTTATATATAACCAAGAACAAAGCCTTGACCATTCAGCTTAGTGGCCAGTGGCTCAATCCCTATCGACAATCTCACAGCAGAGAGAGAGAGAGAGAGAGAGAGAGAGAGAGAGAGAGAGAGAGTTGACCATAGAGAGAGAGAGAGAGAGAGAGAGTTAGTTGACCATTGAGCTAGAGGCTCAATCCCTATATACGATCTTAAATAAGTGTGTGGTGTGTGTGTGAGAGAGAGAGAGAGGGGGAGGGGGGGAGAGGAGAGGCGCATGTAGGGCTAACGTGCGCAGGTGGGGGCTAACATGGAGGCGGCACCGCTGATGGACAGTGGTAGCATGGTGGAGGTGTCCGGAGATTACCGGGCGGTGAGAGGATATTGGGAGGCGATGGGAGTGTTCCGGAAGGAATCTCGGAAGCTGTGGGATATAGCCACTCCCATCATGTTCAACATGCTCTGCCTCTACGGCATTAATTCCACGACTCAAATCTTCGTTGGCCATATCGGAAATCTCGACCTCTCTGCGGTCGCCATCGCCCTCTCCGTTATCAACAACTTCTCCTTCGGATTCCTGGTCAGACTCCTTTCCTCCTCTCTTTTTTTTTTTTTTTTTTTAAGTTTTTTATGTTGTTTTAACTTTGTTCATCGTGAAATCTCTCTCTCTCTCTCTCTCTCTCTCTCGCTCTCTCTCTCGCTCTGATGCATTCAATGTCAATTTTTTGTAAATCAACTATTTTCCCCTGTTGTTTGTTTGTAGCAATGATCTTTTAGATCTCTCTTATTTCCCCTAAATCTCATCCCCTCTTTGATTCGTACTTTTCGATCAGTGTGAAGTTCTCCGTCAGTACTTTTTCTCCATTTCGCTTTTTTGCTGGATTTCTTTTCTCTGTTTGTGTGAATCCTTCAGAACCTGGTTCCTTTCCAATCCCAACCTTTTCGACTGGATTTTTCTCTCTCCTCTTTCTCATGGCCGTACTCTGGTAAAGTTTTCGACTTAATGAACTGTACGGCTCACACCATAGGATGATCCAAACCGTCCTTTTGAGGCCACAACATAAATAGGTTGTGCCTCAAAATATCATTTCCTTGGTTGATCATGACCCTCCTATCTAAAGAGCAACTTCATATTATTTAAACCGCTATAGATTGGAGGGTTGCGATCATCCTATAGAAATGAGTCTGGGGCACAACTTATTTACGTTGTGGCCCATAAAATGGACGGGTTGGATCATCCTATGGTATGGGTCGTACAGTAATGACATGCCCACTTGTTCTGATAATAAGACTTTCAAACTTTACCAATCACCCATTTAGTGGATCTTAGCAACTAGTTAGGAATATAAAGTTTGAAATAAGTAAAATAACTTTTAATATGCAGTTCATTATTGTAAAACTAGTCAGTCAATGACACTGTTACAAGATTCACTGAATGGCTTTCAATTCCCATTTATTCTTGGTTCTTTATTCTGCCTTCTTTGATACCCACTTGGATATTGATATCCGCACTCCCTTGTTTCGTTAGCCATCGTTTGAACTTTCAACAAGGGTTGTGCTGATATCATTTCCTTATGTAATGGGAAACTTTTGCAACAGTGACTGTTCAAAGTAATTTCGACGTGAAGATCGTGTACGGGTGTAGAAGCAATTGTGTCCGTTGATCTCGTGGGGTACCATGAGTCGAGTCCATTGAAGCTGGTCACGCCATGATTAGATGATCTAGCCCTTCGTCCAAAGGCATCCTTAGATCTAACGGAGGGGACTATATATCCCTAGTGTTGTTCCACATTTACGATGAAGCGGTGCTCAAATGAATTTCGATGGTGCTTGTCCAGGTAGTCATATTTTGGCCCTAGCATTGGGAATACCTTGATCAGTTGATTCTAGCCCTTTATCCCTAAACGTCCATCGATCTTTGTAGTCTTTTATCTCAAGACAACCCATGATGCCACATGGTGCTCTACGAGATCAGCGGTCTTGACTGACATGATTGCATGCCCGATCACCTAAGTTATGAATTCTGTTTCGTTCGCCATTTCATTTTGGTCACAGGAACGGAATGCCTCGGTGTTTCCGGTCGTTTTATTTCGGTGCACTGCGGCGGCCAAAAATTTTTAATAGTTTAAAATATTAAAAAATTTTAAAAAAAATTAGAAATTTTTAACAAGTGGAACAACCAGGTCATCCTTTGCAATCCAATCCATCATAACATCAAGGTTGTAAAGATCTAACTTTTACTTAAAGGAAAATCACTATAAATGAAAAAATTTTAGAGACTAAATTATGAGATTTTTTACTGCACTTTTGGGATTTAATAATGTTTGGACATGATAGAATTTGTGAATTTTTAAAATTGGAAGAATACCACATCTTTTAGAAGTTAAGCTTTTGACCTGCTCGATATTTTTGAACTTTGTACTAGAACTGGAAAATTTACTTTTTATCCTTCTAGAATTGGGTCTTGAAACGGCGGTTTTAAATTTCAGCCGAAATTTTGGATTTTGGTTGAAACTGAAACCGAAATTTCACAAAATCTGAAATTTCGGGTGAAAATTTCAGTCTAAATTCCGGGTTTAGCAAATTTTGACTGAAATTTCGGATAGAATAAAATAGTACTTTTTTCTATTTTTGGGTTTCGGCTAAAATTTCAAGATATCAGTCGAAATTTCAATTCGGCCCAAGGCTGAACGAAACCGAAATTTAAAACCATGCTTGAAACTATTTTTAATAAATCAAAATGGAGGAGTATTCCCTTATTTACATGAAAATCTTAAGTACATGGACATTTACTTAAATGACTTTACATGTAAATACTGAGAAGAGGAAAGAAGAAGAGAAAAGAACTATGAAGAGGCAAGAAGAAGAGAAGAAAAAAGCCTAAAATGGGGTGTTTAGTACGAAATAGGGTATTTCGCCCGGTTTCGGTTGAAACACCATGTTTTGTGCGGATTTCGTATGAAACGGACGAAACGGGACGAAATCCGGAACGAAACGGTAAATATACCGATTATGTTTCGGATTTCGATCCAGAACGAATTGCTTCGTCCATTTCAGACCCCATACCGAGAGTGACTTGGCCTACCCTCCAACGGTAAATCTATCTATAGAGTGTCACTAGCTAAGCTATGACTTCCTAATTTATCTATAGATGTCATTTCTTTTACGGCAAAATGAAACGGAATTCATAACTTAGCTAGTGACACTCTATAGATTATAACTTTTTGGATAGTTTTCCATTCTTCTTTAAGGGAATCCTTCAGGAGCATTGCATCCCATTCTCCCTCGGAGTATAGTTCATCAAGTGATTGTCTAGACGTTACTCTTTTTATGAATTTTTCTTTCATCCAATCTGTCCAGAGGGTTCTTCAATTGCTGATAATCTGACAGAATTGCTTTAATTGGCAGTTTTATTTATATCTTCTTGCTCTTGATGCCCATGTCCAGTCCTCCCTCTGATCTTGGTTTGCATGTCTTTTGTTGGGAAAGTTGCCTTATTTCCCAAGACATGTGGGAAGGCAAGTTAGCAAAAAAGAAACTTGGGTTTAAGGAAAACAACGTGGGTTTCTTATGTGGGCAGCGAGAGGCTTGGGGTGTGTTTGGTTACCTCAAGGGGAGAATGGAGAGAAAAAAGAGAGGAGAGAGAAAGAGAGAGGAGAAAGTGGGTTTCTTCATTGGTTCTTCTTGGGTTTTCTCTCGGGGTTGTTCTCTTGGGTTATCTCTCGTACGGTCTTAGGTTTGAGAAGCAAGGATAGGGTTGCGGGTTTGTGGGTTTGGGTTAAATCCATTGTAATCCTTGTCTATTGTTTTTCTCATAGTGGAACATCGTGTTTGTTGCCCTTGGATGTTGGCTTGGCCGAATGATGCGGGGGCGGGATAACGGATTGACGCTCTGATACCAAATGACGCAGGGGCGGATTGCGAAAGCAAAACTCTGATGAGGAATGCATAGCGATGCAGAAGATGGTTCTAAAGGAAAGCCTAAAGGTACGCTAATGTATGTGGGTTCAAGGCAATAGGTCTATTCAAGAATAAAATTAGTACTTTGGGGGTTCAAAGATTGGAAAAAGGATGGCAATCTATTAATGAAAGGGTTGTTGGGTGGTTGGTTCAAGATGTTGTAGATTTAGGGAATAATACGGCATATCAGATTTCTGTTGAGGAATAGAAACAACAAACAAACAGTGTTAGTAAAACCTTTTCCGATGCGGCGAGATGAGGCACGGACTATGTTGCTCTCTTTAAGGTGAATTTGCGCCTCTGCAGAAACTAATTCCGATGCAGCAGATTACTCGCCGCAATCACCCCCAGGATACAACAGCCCGACACACCGTCGATCTCCGAGAACTGCACGATCAAGGAGATTCGAACCACCCAAACACTCCAGTAGCCCAACAAAATACGTAAAATAAAAGAAGGAAAAATCTCTGTTTACAGAAGACAGTAAAAGCTAGAAGAAAACAGTAGCTTTTTTCGTTCTGTTATTGTGTATCAAAACCACAGAGAACATCCTCTTTTATAAACCAAAACATGTCCATTCAACACACCCTTTAATGGAGTAAAGACGCCCTTTAAGAAAAGAGCAGTTCAAAAGACATTACAGATGCCAAAGGTCGCATCCCAACAGTCACAACGTTCAAGAACGCCGGCGTTATTCAGGTATGCCAGCGTTATTAAGGTACGCCGGCTTACTCAAGAACTGCGCCGTTATTTACCCAGTTAATGACGTTCCAGTAAGCCGGCTTACTCAGGTACGCCTGCTTACCTGATCAATAACGCTTAGACAGACAGAAACAAAAATTTAAAATGTAGGGGAAGGAAAACACCTTGACTCACACACGCGGCTGGCCAGCGCGCGTGTGGTATAGCCAAAAGCCCATCGGGTCCATTTGGTGGTTCATGCGCAAAGGCCCCCTTTCTCCTCTTCTCATTCACGAAGCTAAGGAAGTGAAAAGCTATATAACCACATGAAGCTTTTCTCCACTTTCCAATACGGGACTATTCGCTTTAGTGAAGGAAGTGAGCAAACTCATTTTACAAACCAAAGTGGCTTCTTTTTGTAAACAAAAGAACTTTATAAAATTCCAACAAGGGCTATTTTGTATTAAAATACCAACAATCCCCCACTTATTTTAATAGAAAACATTTTAAAACAAAATATAACTTGTGTTGGGCAACCGGCGAAGCAACACGCATAATAAAGGTGACTATGCCTTGAACCTTTACTTAGTGTAAGTGTATTCCAACTGCCAGGAGTTGAAGTGGCTATGTCTTGAACTACAATCATTGGGGGCTAGAAAGAAATACACCACATGTATAAAGCTAAAGTGTTCTATTGGTTCTTCCAAGCTTGCACATTACGGCCCTGTGCACATCCCATTGTCCATGTAAGCAGAAGAGAATTAAGCCCACATTCTCTTTGGAAGAGGCCCACTTCCTAGCAAACACTTAGGTGAGTCTATCAAGGATGCTCCTGTAGCCTAGACATCCCACTCATATGAGTTATAGATCTCATTAAGAGTAAAATACTCAACCTCACAAAGCTTCAGGATATCATACTGGGTTACACATAGGGATGGACTTCGAGATAAACTCATATTTAGCATGATCGTGGCATCGTCCACCAATCACACTATGAGTCGTTTTTCCCATTGAAAATCTGGTTCTTGGGATCTCCAGTCCCTAGATTGGGTATCCATCATAGGTAATTACTCATTAATGGGCTTAAGTCCCATCCCCCTCGATGTAATGCAGATTTTCTCCCTTGATAAGGCCTTAGCTAAGGGATCTGCTAAGTTATCACCTGATCTCATAAAATCAACGTTGACTGCGCCATTGGATATCAACTCTCTCACAGTATTGTGCTTTCTTCGGATCTGTCGCGACTTTCCATTATAGCACTTGTTCTGTACTCTTCCAATTGCTGTCATGCTGTCACAATGAATCAAAACTGCAGACACAGGTCTATACCACACAGGTATGTCGGATAAAAAATTCTTTAACCAAGTAGCTCTTCACAAGCAGAGGTTAGTGCAATTAGTTCTGATTCCATAGTAGATTGAGCGATTATAGTTTGTTTCTTGGATCTCCAAGAGACAGCACCACCACCAATAGTAAATACATAACCTATGGTAGCTTTGGAATCTTCTGACAAAGTATTCCAATCCGCATCGCTGAATCCTTCCAAGACAGTAGGAAATCTCTGAAAATGAATCTCATTAGTAATAGTACGTTTAAGATATCTCATGACACGTGATATAGCATTCCAATGTTCTATACTACGACAACTAGTATATCTACATAGCAAACCAACATCATATGCAATATCATGTTTAGTGCAATATGTAGCATATCTTAAACTACCAATGATACTAGCATACTCTTTTTGATTCACACTGTCACTATCATTAGAATACAATCTAATACTTGGATCAAAAGGAGTACAAACAGGTTTACAATCAAAATACTTATACTTTTTAAGTATTTTCTCAATATAATGGGATTGACCAAGTGAAATACCACTTCCAGATCTAGTTATTTTGATTCCCAAAATTACATTTGCTTCACCAAGATCTTTCATATCAAAGTTTTGTATAAGCAAGCTTTTGGTCTTATTAACTATTTCTAAGTTAGAACAAAAAATCAAAAGATCATCAACATACAAGCAAATGATAATACAACATGAATCAAAATACTTATAGTAAATGCATTTATCACTTTCATTTATCTTAAACCCATTTGATATAATAACATTATCAAATTTCTCATGCCATTGTTTAGGTGCTTGTTTAAGACCATAAAGTGATCTCAACAATTTACACAGTTTATTTTCTTGACCAAAGGCAACAAAACCATCAGGTTGATCTATATATATCTCCTCTTCTAAACTACCATTCAGAAATGCAGTCTTTACATCCATTTGATGGATAATAAGGTTATAGATGGCTGCCACTGCAATTAAGACTCTGATAGATGTGATTCTAGTAACTGGAGAGTAAGTGTCAAAGAAATCTATGTTCTCTTTCTGTTTAAAGCCTTTGGCCACAAGCTTTGCTTTAAACTTATCTATGGTTCCATCTGGTTTTAGTTTTCTTCTAAGAACCCATTTACAAACAATAGTTTTACATCTTGGAGGCAAGTCTACCAATTTCCAAGTTTAGTTAGACATCAAAGATTCCATCTCATCATTGATGGCTTCTCTCTAAAAATCAGCATTCGAAGAGGATAAAGCTTCCTCTAAGGAAGATGGATCTCCCTCTAAGGTAAAGGCATATAAGTCAGGGTCAAAATCTTTGGCTATTCTAGCCCTCTTACTTCGTTTTGGTTCAATTTCAGTTTCAGTGTGTTCATCTAAACCATGTTTAGTACCCCCCACTATTTACAATAGTTCCGGTACCTCCACTCTGTTCTCAAAAAATTCAGCATCTACTGATTCAACAATTACAATATTTTTGAGGTCAAGAAACCTATATGTTTTACTTTCTAAAGAGTAACCTATAAAAACACATTCTATGGCTCTACTTCTTAGTTTTGGTCTTTTAAGATCAGGAAGTCTCACATAGGCTAAACAGCCCCATACTCTAAAGTAACTTACTTTAGGTATCCTGTTTTTCCATAACTCAAGTGGTGATACTTTAGTTTTATTGTTTGGGATTCTATTAAGAACATAGTTTGAAGGTAGAATTGCTTCACCCCATACGTTAATAGGAGCACCTGAACTTAGGAGCAAAGCATTTGTAAGTTCAACTAATGTTCTATTCTTCCTTTCTGCAACCCCATTTGACGCAGGGGAGTAAGGAGCAGTGGTTTCATGTATAATCCCTAGAGATTTCACAAAATCAGTAAACTCTAGTGATTCATACTCACCACCTCTATCACTTCTAAGTCTCTTGATTTTCATGTGAAACCGGTTTTTAACTTCTAACAAATATTCTTTAAACATTTTTAAGGCTTCACTCTTTTGTCTTATCAAATAAATGATTGAATATTTAGAAAAATCATCTATGAAAGTTATGAAGTATCTTTTACCACTACGGGTTAGGATACTATCTAACTCACAGATGTCAGTATGGACTAATTCTATTAACTCTGAATTCCTTTTAATACTTTTGAAAGGTTTTCTAGTTATTTTTGCCATACTACATGTTTCACACTTTGAAAATCTTCTAAATTCATTTTTGGGATTAAACCAAGTATACTCATACTATGCACGTACCTTTTATTTATGTGACATAATCTAGCATGGCAAGAGTTCACACAATCAAGCATATAAGCAGAAGAAGAAATTTCATTCATTTCAATATTGAGTTTAAACATCCCATCACAAGTATATCCTTTCCCAATAAAGGATCCATTCTTAGTTACAATGTACTGATCAGATTCATTGGTTTGTTTAAATCCAGCCTTATTTAACAAAAAATCAGAAACTAAGTTCTTCCTCATTTAAGGAGTGTGAAGAACATCCTTCGCAGCACTTTCTGCCCAGAAGTGAATCAGAGTTCAACATCCCCAGTTCTGAGTACCTTAGTGGTGTGAGAGTCTCCCAACAACACCTTCTTATCACTTTCACCCAACAACACCTTCTTATCACTTTCAACAGGTACGTAAGTCTTGAACCAACTTCTGTCATAACACACATGACGAGAAGCCCCTGTGTCAGCCCACCACCCATCAGACCCGCCAACGGCATTTACCTCAGTGATCATAGCCACAATTGGCTCTTCAGTCACATTGGCCTGAGGGACTTGTGTACCTTTCTTTTGCCAACACATTCGGGAAATATGCCCTTTCAACCCATAGTTGTAGCAAACAACCTTAGAATAATCACTATTCTTTTTGGGGTTTTGGTTCTGACTCTTATTGGTACCTTGGTTTTGGTTTTGTTTTCTCTTCATCGACTTCTTCTTAAGCTTCAGATTCACTTGCGGTTTCTGGCTTGGGCTTTGGAAAACAGAAATAGCATTTACATTACTAACATTTTCCTCTTTCTTATCCTGGTTACAATTCTCTTCTTCAATCCGAAGACGGACAAGAAGACTTTCCATTGAAAATTCTTTAGATTTATGTAAAAGAGAGTTTCTAAAGTCTTTCCACTAAGGAGGCAACTTGTCAATCACAGCAGCCACTTGAATTGTTCACTTATAATCATTCCTTCTGCAAGAATGTCATGGACCAATTTCTTTAGTTCATGGGTCTGTGATATAACAATCCTCTCATCAACCATGTAAAATCTAAAGTATTTGCTAACATCATACTTCTTTGAACCCGCTTCTTCCATATCATACTTTTTCTGTAATGCTTCCCAAAGTGACTTAGAATCTTGAGAGTCACTATAGAAATCATACAGTTTATCGGAAAGGCTATTCAAAATAAAATTTTGACACAAGAAATCAGATTCTTTCCACTATTTTTCAATACAGAACGAGTAGGTTCAAGTTCTGATCTCCATGTCTTTACTTCAGTTAATACATGGGCTACCTTTTTCGTGGACAGATAAAAGAACATCTTCTTCTTCCATCTCTTAAAGTTTGCCTGGTTAAAACGAAAAGGTTTATTCGGATTGGAGGAATCCAATAAAACTTCATCGTGTGATGCCATATTATAAAGAGACAAATTTACCTTAAAATTGTTGTAGATTTAGGGAATAATACGGCTTACCAGATTTCTGTTGAGGAACAGAAACAACAAACAAACAGCGTTAGTAAAACCTTTTCCGATGCGGCGAGATGAGGCACAGACTATGTCGCTCTCTTTAAGGTGAATTTGTGCCTCTGCGGAAACTAATTCCGATGCAGCAGATTACTAGCCGCAATCACCTCCAGGATACAACAGCCCGACTCACCGTCGATCTCCAAGAACTGCACGATCAAGGAGATTCGAACCACCTAAACACTCCAGTAGCCCAACAAAATACGTAAAATAAAAGAAGGAAGAAATCTCTGTTTACAGAAGACAGTAAAAACTAGAAGAAAACAGTAGTTTTTTTCGTTCTGTTGTTGTGTATCAAAACCACAGAGAACATCCTCTTTTATAAACCAAAACATGTCTGTTCAATACACCATTTAATGGAGTAAAGACGCCCTTTAAGAAAAGAGCCGTTCAAAAGACGTTACAGATGCCAAATGTCGCATCCCAACAGTCACAACGTTCAGGAACGCCGGCGCTATTCAGGTACCCCAGCGTTATTAAGATACGCCGGCTTACTCAAGAACTGCGCTGTTATTTACCCAGCTAATGACGTTCCAATAAGCCGGCTTACCTGATCAATAACGCCGAAGGTAAAGAGAAGTTAAACGGACAGAGAGCCGGGCCGGGCGGCGCGTGTGTGGTATAGCCAAAAGCCCACCGGGTCCATTTGGTGGTTCATGCGCGAAGGCCCCATTTCTCCTCTTCTCATTCACAAAGCTAAGGATGTGAAAAGCTCTATAACCACATGAAGCTTCTCTCCACTTTCCAATACGGGACTATTCGCTTTAGTGAAAGAAGTGAGCAAACTCATTTTACAAACTAAAGTGGCTTCTTTTTGTAAACAAAAGAACTTTGTAAAATACCAACAAGGGCTATTTGTGTATTAAAATACCAACACGAGATGAAAACTAATAGTATGGCTGGCTTTAGAAAGGTTTGGGATAATAGTTCTTTGGCTGATATATATATATATATGCTGAAGGAAGGTGATACGATCAACAAAAACAAGGACCGGTGGGCTGCAAATTAATGAAGGTTGGGGTTGATAGTTCAAGATGCATATAGAGGTGGCTGTTGGGGATTCATGGGGTAAATTCAAGCAGCAGATGGCTTGAATCAAGAGATAAAACAAGAGCAGCAGATGGCTCTTCTGTGTGTGGCTTCCGAAAGCAACAACGGCAATAAGGCAACAACAAAGGCAACGACTAAAATTTTATTCCAAAAGATGTAAAATTCTTTTAGAAGGAAGTCTATTTATAGACTTTTGGTATAGAAATCCTAAATCAACCAAAATAATGATAAAAATGTCTACTGCTACTAAAACTCAATTAACTCCTAAAAATTCTCTAACCCAATCCTTAAAGATCTCAAAAAAACGTCTAGCTATATCTTTTAAAATCCTAAAACTCTATCAAAGTCCTAAACAAAATCAATCTCCTAAAATCTCTAGATATGGATGGCCAACTCTAAATAGAAATAAGATAAAACAAAACAACCCAAAAAGGACTCTTCAAACGTAGTAATCAAAGTGGACCATAGATGTGGGCGCTATCTAATATCTTTCAATATGACTGTTGATCTTCTTAATCTTGCGAGATGCACCTGAATCACCGAACCACGTAAAATCTTGGTCTTCAACTTGTGGCTTGTTTATTGTTTTATCTTTTCCGTTTAACTTGTGCACGATCAAATTGATTAACCCGACGGATTTTCTCAACAAGTGATTTTAGACCTGTGGTTAGAGTGATCATCGAGGCAGGGTGGGGTGATCGTGGGTGTTGGGGTTGGATCTCGATTAGAGCAATCTTTGGGAAAGATTCTTCTTTGAGGTAGAGCACTACACCATAAAGTGCAAAGTAATCTGAGATTGCGGTAAAATCGAGTTTTGCCCACTTCAACATCGACAAGTTTGACGGAAAGGGCAGTTTCACCTTATGGCAGATGTGGGTGAAGGACATCCTAGTTCAACAAGGATTGACTAAGGCGTTGAAGGGAAATGGTGGGAAGATGGAGAAGATGAGGGATACCGAGCGGGAAGACATGGAGTCGAGGGGTAGTCAACACGATTCGACTATGTCTGGCAGATAACACTATGTTTAATGTTATGGAAGAAGAAAATGCGCCTAAATTGTGCGACAAGTTGGAAAAGCTTTACATGTTTAAAAGCTTGGCCAACCAGTTGTATTTGGAACGATAATTGTACGGGCTAAAGATGCCGGAAGGCGGGAATCTTCTGGAACACATGACGGTGTTAAATGGGCTTGTGAATCAGCTCCACAAGGTTGATGAAAAGTTGAAGGAAGAAGACAAGGCCCTATTACTTCTTACTTCACTTCTTGATTCATATGACAACCTAGTGATGGCTTTATTGTATGGTAATGATACGATAAAGTTGGAGGAAGTCAGGGCGTCGCTCTTGTCGAATGAGATGTGGAAGAAACCTGTTATTGATGGAAGTGAAGACCATGAGTTGGTTGTCCATGGAAGGAATTAAAGATGAAGCTCTTCTGACAGGGGATCAGGAAAATGCAAGTCAAGATCCAGGGTCAGCGGAAAGGGCGTGCAATGCTATCGTTGTAAGGAATATGGTCACATCAAGCAACATTGTCTGAAACGAGCTGACCAGGGGGACAATGGTGCTACAAATACGGTGCCGGCGGTAACGGATGAGCATGGTGAAGAGGTTGGAGACATTCTTACAATCTGATTAGCGAATCACACTTCTCATGATGAGTGGATTCTAGATTTAGGGTGCTCTGTTTATGTATGCTTCATGGGGGAATATTTTGATACGTTCTAGGAGACAAGGGCAGGTGTAGTGTCCTTGGGTGACAGGTATACTTGTGACGTCATTGGAGTTGGAACAGTGAAGATCACGATGTTCGATGGAGTGGTTCGTACTTTGGGTGGTGTGGCATATGTCCCAAAGATGCCAAAGAATCTAGTGTCTCTTGGCCGGTTGGATTCCAAGGTTGCAGGTATTAAGCTGAAGGTAAAGCCATGATAATCACATATGGTTGTACGGTTCTAATGAAAGGAGAGAAGTATGGTGGATTATATCTTCTAGTTGAGGACATGGTGACTAATGTTCCCAAGATCTCGATGGCTAGGTAGAAACAAGGTAATGGCGCGCGCGCATAGGGTCTCTTTCACATTTGGTGCAGAGGCAGGTTTTCAGATTGCAGACGATGGTGAGAAGGTGACAGTACCTGTGTTGGGGAGGATGGATCGAGATCTCTCCAGGGTTGACTAAGTGAGTCAACGGGTTGGCAACCATTGGCCGTGTTAATCAAATCGGGAGGAATCAGGACTAGGATGATTCGAGGGTGTGTAACTGGTACTTCGGAAGGCTAATGGTGGTTTGCGGTGATAGCCGACCGGTGGAGACATCAATATAAAATCTTTAGGTGGCTGTGAAATAAGCCAAGGTCGAGATTGTTGGGAAAGTTTCCTTATTTCCCAAGACATGTGGTAAAGCAAGTAGGCAAAACTTGGGTTTTAGGAAAACCAAACCGGTATAAATAAGAGAGCTTGGGCATGGGTTTCTTGTGTGGGCAGCGAGAGGCTTGGGGTGTGCTCGGCTACCTCAATTCGAGAAGGGAGAGAAAAAGAGAGAGGAGAGAGAAAGAGAGATGAGAAAGTGGTTCTTCTTGGGTTTTCTCTTGGTTTTTTCTCGGGTTATCTCGTGTACCGTCTTGGGTTTGAGAAGCAAGGAGAGGGTTGTGGGTTTGGGTTAAATCCATTGTAATCCTGTATGTTGTTTTTCTCATAGTGAAAGATCGTGTTTTTCACCCTTGGATGCAGGCTTGGCTGAACCATGTAAAATCTTGGTGTTCATGTTTTGGCTTGTTTGTTGTTTTAGCTTTTCCGTTTAATTTGTGCACGAACGGATTGATTTTCCCAACGGATTTTCTCAACATCTTTCCATGCAATTATGTGGAGCTTTTTCTTGCCTGTTGACCGCGCCCAAACGAAGTCCCTAATCACCTTTTCAAGGCTTGCAATTACCCCTTTGGCCATATTGAATGCGTGTGATCAGTAAATCTGGTATGAACTAAGGACCAATCTTACCAGCTCCACTCTCCCTGCTTTTAACAGGTATAAGTTACTCCATCCCTCTATTCTTCTCTAGACTTTAGCAATAAGAGGTAGGCAGTCTTTCATGGTGAGTCTTGGATTGTACAAGGGTTGCCTTAGGTATGTGACTGGAAGGTTCCCCTCCTTCATACCAAATTTGTCGATGATCTCCCTTCTCTGCCTTGTGCTGGTTGCCGAGAAAAATATTTCACTTTTTTGAATATTTGGGGCCAAACCTACACAATCTGAGATTTGTTTTCAAACAATCTAGAAGGCCGTTATTAGAATTAAGGGCAGCCGAGTCAAAGAGCATAAGGTCATCAGCAAAAAGGAGATGAGTGATGTATAAATTACCTTTGGAGAATGGAGTTGTTACCTTTCCTTCTCGACGCGCATCATCCAGGAGGATAGACAACATTTCCATGACAAGGCAGAAGAGGAAATGCATAAAAAATTATGATGGGGCTCATGTTTGATTTGCTTGACTATTTCAGATTTTGTTGATCCCAATCGATGTTAGTAATGATAGAATGAAGGGCGCCCTTGCAAAAATCAGCTCCAAGGGCACCCCTATTGGTGGATTTTTGCAAAGTGAAGCCCCGAAAAATTAGAATGAGCCTAAAAAAGTGGAAATGCACCTAAAAAGGTGGAAAACATGTTGACTTTGCGAAAATCAACCAATAGGGGTGCCCTTGGAACTGATTTTTTCAAGGGCGCCCTTCATTCTATCATTCCTCTAATAATTAATTAAGCATTTTAGAAGATTTATTAATAGGTAGGTTTCTATGAATTTACATTTATTATGCAAATTTTAACAGATTGGATAGTTACTTGTAGCTGTGTGTAGTTATTAACAGCAATTAATTGATACAGATAAACTATATATGAATATATTTTTGTAATGTTTTGAATAACGCGGGGGCGTGTGCATGGCAATCTATAGTTTTTCATTATATATAATAAATGACATAGATTAAATATCTTAGAATGTAAATTACTCTGTAGCTATTAAATAAAGGGAAATGATATCAGCACAACCATGTTTTGATAATTGCACTAACTTATCTTGTCTTTTATTATTTAAAGTGATGTCAAGGGTGGTTACAGCTCCCAACAGGCTCTTACAAACCAATTGAAAAGGAAAAGACAAGCTGCTCTTGTGTAATTATTAAAGCTTGGTTGTGCTGATATCATTTCCTTAAATAAATTATAAATATTTGTGTAATAAATGATAATTCCCATTAAATAAATTATAAATATAATTTTTTAAGCTATGAGATTCCTTATTTAACAAACAACTATTTTAAGGAACCTATATACAATAGAGAATTGTGTTTCTGAGCTCGAGCATCAAAAACTCCTGTGGGCCCATTTTTTGAGGGTGATCCAAAGTATTCATTTGAAAGGCCCTATCATGGATAGGGTGTGTACCAAAAATCAGGTCCACAGGATCATCCTAACCCTTCAATTTGTGGAGGGAAAAATGGACAGATACTGTTTCTCTACAAATCTGCCCATTTTTTCCCTCCACAAATGGAAGGGTTAGGATGTCCAATGGAGCTGATTTTTTGTGGACACCCTATCCATGATAGTGGCTTCCAAATGAAAGCTTTGGATCCCCCCAACAATGTGGGTCCACACCTATTTCTGAGCACAAGCTCAGATAAGCTTATCTGAGCTCGAGCTCAGGAACAGTATTCTCAATAGAGAATAATATAATATGGTATAAATATATGAAAATATTGTACCCAACATAATCCCTTAAAAAGAAGAAAACTTAGCTATATAAAAGGAAAAAATGAAAAGCACATGATCAAATCCATTGGACTGGTAGGTAAACCACATTCTAACTCAGTGCAGCTGGTCCCATCATTATCAGATTCTCCTAGTAGAACCTTGATCAAATAAGGCCTCTTTAGTAGACCAAATAAACAAGCTACACCCGTTGATTTTTGTTGGTTTTAACCTTACAGATGAGTGTACATATGGGTGAGATCAGGATCATGTAGGTGCCTCATTGGGATCCACCAAAGCAATTGTCTTGATCACCCCATGTATGCTATATGGGACTCAAGGTTGATCATTAAGATCATATGTTAACAATGATCGTTTGGGTGGTGATCCAATCAGTTTATCTCTCTATTCATACCCTCTCTATATTTACCTCATGAAACATCAGTAATGAAAGCAAATTTTTTTTGGTATGAATCAGATGCAATAGAGCATGCTATTTTCTCGTGTGTATGCATGTATGGATAGTCTGTAGTCTCTATTTGTAAGGATATCAATCACCATAAAGTTTTATCTCATTTAAATTCGTTATTGCAGTATTATTTTGCAACTTGGATACATTAATTGATCAGTTCTTTAATATCAGTTCGTATCTTCATCCGCTTGAAATGGGCAATTGACGAATGCATTTTTAGAATATTATTTGAAGTTGTTTCACAAATTTGGTTATATTTTTTCCATTTCAAATTGATTGTAGCTTGGCATGGGGAGTGCACTTGAGACACTGTGTGGACAGGCTTTTGGTGCCGGGCAGGTCCACATGCTCGGTATCTACATGCAGCGTTCGTGGATAATCCTTTTCGTCTCTTGCATTATCATAAGCCCAATCTACATCTTTGCCACCCCTATCCTAGAGCTTATAGGGCAAGAGACTGCGATCGCTAATCTTGCAGGGAAATTTTCTTTGTACATCCTCCCCCAGTTGTTCTCTCTCCCCTTCGTCTTCCCTACCCAAAAGTTTCTACAGGCCCAAAGCAAGGTCTGGGTATTATCATGTATTGGGTTCGTTTCTCTACTAATCCAGGCATTCTTGCTTTGGATCTTCATCTATGTCTTTGGGTGGGGTTTGGTTGGTGCTGCTGCTGCGTACGACATCACAGGCTGGGTGCTGGCACTGGCTCAAGTAATTTACGTCATGGGTTGGTGTAAAGATGGGTGGAAGGGATTTTCTTGGTTGGCCTTCCAAGAAATATGGGCCTTTGTTAGGCTCTCTCTTGCCTCTGCTGTCATGCTCTGCTTGGAGATTTGGTATATGATGACTCTGGTCGTCCTCACAGGCCACCTAGGTAATGCTGAGATCGCCGTCGGTTCAATTTCGATCTGGTAAGCTCATAGTCCTTCTCCTACTCCTCCATAAGATCAACACTAGTAGTTTTTTTTTAAATGAAGATAACAATTTTATTAAATAATAATGGATTACATGTGCACTTCAAGGGGTAAGGATTGCCCCATATAAAATGATTCGGTAGAAGCTCCTAATTTGGCTAAGCGACCAGCCAATTCATTGGCACTTTTATGAATAAGAGAAAAAGAGCGAAACCCAAACAAACACATATCTTTTATTTCATCCATAAGATTAGAGCGCCTCCACGGACCATCGCTAGTTCCTTTCGCCCACAAGACTGTGTTAGAGGAGTCACTTTCCACTTCCAATCTGCCTTCCATCCGTCTGTAGAAAATTATCAATCCTTGATGAAGTGTGCGAACCTATTCTTCTGTAGTCTGTAACGCGGATAGGGCCCGCAAAGGAAGATGTTATCCGAGAAATCCCTAAAAACACCTCAAATGCCTACCTTGTCGGGGTTGCCAAGAGAGCAACCATCTACATTATGCTTGATGAAGTTTCTAGAAAGAGGTTTCCATTTCACTACCTCTTTATTTTAACCCTCCCAATATTGTTGTTGAAGAGCCCAAGATATTCAAAGCGTCCTATTAAGTGTGGATCTTCTACCTTCAAGGATGCGCGAATTTCTTTCCTTCCATTGATCAATACTAGTAGTTTTCACTCCGGATGAGGAGCATTCTCTGCCCCATTAGTTGGTACAAGCAAATGGATCCATACATCAGATTGGATCAAGCTGCGGGACCTTTACCTGACATGTTAGAGTTGTTGGTGGGTGTCAAGTATATATGGGTCTCACTGCTTGTAAACCATGTAGGTGTATGATACTTCTCCGGCACATGATGATGATGTTAATTGCCTCAAAATTATTTATTCTCCTTCCGCATCCTCTTTGTAATCGGAAACCCATTGATCAAACCTATAATTTCCAAATTTGGGTAAGCAAATGTATAGTAGAACACCCATGATTTGAATCAGTATAAGTTTAGGATACTCACCTGATTTGCACTCTTGATCCATGCTTAGTGATCAAGGGAGATCAGAAAAATATAGCTTAAAATTTCAGGTATTTGCAACATGTGAACATGTAGGAGGTAATTAGTCTTTTTGGTAAAGCTCCAAGAACCATGTTAGTGGGCATTATTGCACCTCAAAACTCAATGAGTACCAGTCTTTTCCTTTTTTTTAGAGCCATTTTTTGCCCAAAATATAAAGGATTAGGATTTGAGCTCAGAGTTCATCTCCTTTCCCTAAAATAGATGTTTCAGTTTATGCTTTCACCATGACTAAGATGCTTGTGTTTCTTGGTAATTCTTGTTTCAGCATGAATATCAATGGGTGGGAAGTGATGGTATTCTTTGGGCTCAATGCTGCTATAAGGTAATGTTGCCAAACTATAAACTACAACATATGCTTTAGGTAATTGGTCATAATATTTAGCATCGGTGGGAGAGACATGCCCATAGTGCATCTGTCTATAGCCTTGCCATCTATGCAGGGCTGAAGTCACGGTTCCCATGGTGCACTATGTTGAAGTATAAATGATTTAATAACACAAACTCTAACAGCTTAAGCTTTTGGAATAATTGGTTGTTTCACATGGTATACGAGCTATTGCTTCACGACAGGTCCTGGGTTCTAAACCCAACAACTCCTTGATATTAAAAATCCACTGGTACGGCCAACTCAAAAGAGGGCCACATGCCACATTACGGTCAACCCAAAAAAAAGGGAGGGGGGGGGGGCAGATGAGGGGGAATGTTGAAGTATAAATGATTAAATAACATCTAACAGCTTGAGCCTTTGGAGTAATTGGTTGTTTCACACACTAGTGTTTATATCTGGGTGTGATGGTCATGGTAGTGTTTTCATGGTGGTGAAAGTGATGGAGGATGGCAGGGGTTGTTGTGGAAGGTTTAGTAAGTAGTGGCATGGTAAATGATTTTTCAAGAAACCTGCACCAAGCTCAGAAACAGTTCTGCTTTCTAAAATTTGACTTGACTAAGCAGTAGAAAACTTTCTGATTTTATAAAGTTTTCTTCATTCGTTCATTCAACTTGGTGAGTAAAGAGTTTATTCAGTCACCATAGCCAAACCAGCCAGATTGACCCAGCAGAGTTCATTGCTGGTCAATGAGTTTCAGAACACTAGGTGTGCTGCATGTTTGTGGCTGCATTGGGATGTTGATAGTTAGTGAATGGCTTTGGTGTGATGGTTTTGCTTTATGTGAGGCAGTGGTGTCATGATGATGAGAAATGGATGTAGGGATTGATTTTTTTGTTATCTTTTTCTTTATATTCTCTATTTCCTCATTTATTTTTCTTTCCTTTTCTTTTCATTTTTCAGCGTTCGTGTCTCGAACGAGCTTGGTTCAGGGCACCCGAGAGCCACCAAGTATGCCGTCATCGTTGTAGTCCTACAATCACTCTTTATTGGGCTCTTTTTCATGGCCCTGATACTGATATTCAGAACCAAGTTTGCCGTAATCTTCACCAGCAGTAAAGATCTGCAAGAAGCTGTCTCTCATCTTGCATTTCTTCTTGGTATTACCATGGTGCTCAATAGCATACAGCCAGTTATATCAGGTACTTATTAAACTCAGTGTGCCAATAAAGAGAACATATAAAAACATTGAAGCTGTTCATATGGCTTTCCACATGAAGATGGTGCTAATTCATAAGCTGATTATTGTTGTTACCAATTTCTACAAATTCTAAGCTTTTTCTGTAAATGATAAATAGAAAGGAAATTGTCTTTTGGGGTAAAAACATAATAACAGGCTCTGTAGGAAGAATTGCTACGGTATCTGTTGTGAAAAACCCCCAAATATCAATATGCGATTTCAATGGCAAAGCAGAACGAAGAAACCAAAACACAAGCAACGCACAAAGGCACAAATATTAACGTGGTTCAGCAAAGCCTATGCCCACGGCAGAGGCAACGAGAAAATCCACTATATAAACATGAGATTATTGTTGGGTTTAAGTCCAGCCCAATAAGGGCGTACTTGGAATTTGTTTGAACTAGAGAGGCACTGTGGTCTTTCTATAATTAAAGCATATCTCCAAGTGTATCCCTAATCTTTGGTAACAGAAGAACAACACAAAATAAAGGAAAAAAGAGGAGAAATTCGCCAGAAATAGGAGTTTCTGCACAGCAGTGATCAAACCAATGATCGGAGGTCGATCCGTGGTCCGATTGAGCTGCTTTTTGGACAGTAGGTTCCTGACTTCCTAATCTACATTCTGAACGGTTGGATTGTGATTTGGAGTTCTCTAAGTCAGATTTCTGGGTCTTTTATGGAGTACAGATTTTGCGTGAGAGCTTCACTATTTTCTTCATTTTTCTTCTTTGTTGGAGTTGATTTTGTTGCTCTATCTTCACTCATATTTGTGGATTTCATTGCTGTTGGAATGGGGGATGTTTATCCCATTGATGATGTTGAGAATTAGGTTTTGTACCTAAAGTATTATAGTGAAGATTTGGGTGGACTCCGAGAAAGGTCCTGTGGTTTTTATCCTTCACGTTGAAGGAGTTTTCCACGTAAAAAATCTCTTGCGTTGCTTGTGGTTGTTTTTTGATACTTTATTTGTGGTTCGTATATTTCCATTGTTTGTGTTCAATCGTTTCCTCACAGGTTAAATCAGAGCAGGAAAGGGTTTTTTTCCCAACATAATGGTATCAGAGCATTCAGGTTTATTGCACACAAAGTGTTTGTAATATTGTTTGAGAAAAGCAAGTGTTGAATAATGTTGTAGGGTAGTTTAGAGATTACTTAGAGTATTAGGGGTAGTATTGTCATTGTACCATTGTTGCCCTAGATGGGCCTATATATACATCATATTCATGAGGAGCTCCGTAGTGGAGACTCTCCAACCTTCACTCATCTTCTTCTTCCTCTCTATCTCTAACCCTAATCTCATTTCTAACATGGTAACAGAGCCAATGGGTTGATCCTCAAGAAGGAAAGAAGAAGAGTCTATCTCCCTCCACGCCATTCACACCTTCACGGCATTTTTTTTGTTTTCTCTCTATCTCTAAGTTAGTGTGTTGTGCAAACCAAATCCCTTGTTTTTCTCCCTCAAATCTCAAATCCCTTAAATATCTCTCTCGTAGTCTCTCTCTTTCCTAAATCTCCCAAAAATCTCACTCTTTCTCTCATTTCATCAAACCCATTTCCTGTTTAACCCATTTTCTCTCTATCGTTTTATCTCAAAATAAAAAAAATGTCTGTTACTTGTGTAAACCCATTTTGGGTTCTCCTCCACTCCAAAACTCTTTATTTTCTCTTCTCTATTACTTTTTTGGCCTATGGCCTTTGTCTTTCTCATCTCATCTTCAAGGTGCACCTCAAGTGTTTGATGAAATGTCTCAAAGGGGTTTTTGTGCCTTGAAAGTATTCTTTTTGTTTCAAGTTGAAGGCCTTGGCCTCAACTTGAGGGGGAGTGTTGTCTTGTATTGTTTCTTGTGTGGTTCTCTTATTTTTTGTTGTTGTATTGATGTCATCTCTTTCTTTACAATGTCTACTATGTATTGTTTTCTATGTCTTTTATGTAGTTCCTCAAGGCGCACACCAAGTGTTTACTCAAATGTTTAAGAGAGATGTAGTGCCTTGTTGTCTTCGTTTCTTTATCTTCTCCAAGGCGCACACTACGTGTTCGCTGAAATGTCTGAGAGAGGTATGGTGCCTTAGAAATCTTCTTTTGTGGTTGTTAGTGTTATCTTACTCTTGTCTTCTTGAGAGAGTGTTCTCTTGTTTTCATGTCTTCTTGAGAGTGTTGTCTTATTTTCATGTCTTGTTTTTCATGTCTCTTCGTGTTGTCCGGCTTTATGCCTTATCCCTCCATGTTGTCTTCTCCTTCATGTCTTCTCTTGGCATAGTTTTACGCATTCATCTTTCTTTCTGGCTTATGCCTTATCCCCCCCTTTTTCGGGCGATGGCTTACATATCCATTGTCGGTCGGCTCTCTTACAGGCGACAGTCTTTTCCTGTCGACCTCTCTTTTCCGGACGATGGTTTCTCATCGTTGGTCGGCTCTTTTCAGGCGACGATGTTCATGTCGTCGGTCTAGTCTCCAAACGATGGTGTCCCCATCAATGGTTCATTTATCTTTACCCTCATTTCTTCTTGTCTTTAGGCGACGATGTTCATGCCGTCGACCTTGTCACCAGACGATAGTTTCCCCATCGTTGGTTGGTTATCCTCTTCATATGTTCTTCTTATCTTTTGGCGACGTTCATGCCGTCGACCTTGTCACCAGACGGTGGTTTCCCCATCGTTGTTTGGTTATCTTCTCTATCTCTTTTTCTCTCCAAGCGACGGTTTCCCCGTCGACCTTGTCTTCGATGGTTTCCCATCAGTAGTTATCTTCTTCTCTTGGTGTTGACTACTTAGCTGATGTTCTCGCTCGTGGTGCTTCGTCATTGTTGGTGTGCCCCCTTTTTGCTCGATGGATCATTGTTATTCCCCTACCGAGGTGCCTCAGTTCGATCCTTCGTGGTTCCAGACTTATTGCCGGGTTCTCATTCAGGGGGAGACCCGGTTGTGACTGCTCTCGTCGTAGTGCTACTTCAAGGGGAGTTCCGTTTTGGTGGCCGCTGATCTCGACAACCGTACTCTCATGGTGGCCGTTATCTCTTGTTATGTTTTCCTTATGTATTCATCACACCAGCTTGAGGAGTGTTATACTAAGTTGGACGTGTGTGAGATTTTGTACTTCTTGTTATGTTTATACATCATGTTCATGAGGAGCTCCCTAGTGGAGACTCTCCAACCTTCACTCATCTTCTTCTTCCTCTCTATCTCTAACCCTAATCCCATTTCTAACAGCAAGGTTGTTATTGACTTTGATTGAACGATGGAACCGAATTTGAATAGAATGATCAGCTTGAATGGAAGGAATTATCATGTTTGGAGGGGTAAAATAGAAGACCTATTATATGTGAAGCGTTGGCATCTGCCAGTGTTAGGCGATACAAAACCTGGCAACATGACCAATGCCGATTGGACTCTTGAGCATAAAATTGTGTGCGGGTTCATTCGACAATTTGTGGATGATAATGTTTTGAATCAAATCTATAAAGAATCACATGCCAGGACTCTATGGAACAAGTTTGAATCGTTGTATGTGCGAAAGACCGGCAACGACAAAAGGTACTTGATAAAACAATTTATGGGGTTGAAATATAGAGATGGCCAATCTATAGCCGATCACTTGAATGATTTTCAAGGAGTGATAGACCAACTCTCAGCCATGAATATTAAATTTGAAGATGAGGTACAAGGGCTTTGGTTGCTTGGTACTCTATCGGACTCGTGGGAGACATTTCGTATGTCATTGAGTAATTCTACTCCTGATGGTATTGTCACCATGGACTTTGTTAAGAGTGGCATTTTGAATGAGGAAATGAGAAGAAAAACTCAAGGTTCTTCGTCCCACTCTGAAGCTTTGGTTGCCGAAAGTGGGAGGAGAAGTCAAAGTAAAGGTCCAAAAGGTAAACACAAGAGCCGAAGTAAGTCACGGTCATGGAAAAACAATGTAGAGTGCTATGAGTGGCAAGAAGGGCCATATTAAGAAAAATTGCTTCCAGCTGAAAAGAGAGAAGAAAAATGGTAATGACAACAATGAGAAGAAGGATCATAATGATGATGATTGGGTCGCCACTGCCATTGAGGAACTTGTCATTGTGTTATGATAATAATGTGAATTTTGCATGCAATGAGACGAGTTGGGTCATTGATAGTGGAGCTTCGCTTCATATCACATCAAAGGAGTTCTTTAGTTCCTACACGTCAGGAAACTTTGGCACATTGAAGATGGGCAATGATGGCTTGGCCAAAGTTGTAGGTGTGGGAGATGTGTGTTAGGAGGCAAATAATGGAACAAAGCTGGTTCTCAGAGATGTCAGACATGTACAAGATATTCGTTTGAATTTGATTTCAACTGGGAAACTCGATGATGAGGGATTTTGCAATACCTTTGATAATGGACAGTGGAAACTCACCAAATGCTCATTTGTTGTGGCTAGAGAAAAGAAGGAGTCTTCTTTATATTTGTTGCAGGCCAAAGATTTCCAAGGGTAGCTGTAATGTCGTGGAAGATGGGAATGCAACTGAGTTGTGGCACAAGCGACTGAGTCACATGAGTGAGAATGGTATGGGCTTATTGGCGTAGAAGAATTTAGTCAAAGTCACCCTCCTTCGAGAAAAATAGATTTATTAGAATGGGTACATTCAGATGTTTGTTGTCCAATAAAACTTGTAACACTTGGTGGTGTTTCTTACTTTCTTACCTTCGTTGATGACCATTCTAGGAAATTTTGGGTTTATGCCTTAAAGACGAAGGACCAAGTGTTGGATGTATTCAAGTAGTTTCAGACTTCAGTAGAGAGACAGACAGGAAAGAAGTTGAAATTGCATTTGGTCAGACAATGGTGGTGAGTACATCGGACCATTTGATGAGTACTACAGACAACAGGGTATTCGACATCAGAAGACACCTCCTAAAACACCTCAGTTGAACGGTATAGCAGAAAGAATGAACATAACATTGGTTGAGAGAGTCAGATGCCTGATTTCAGATGCCAAATTGCCAAAAACCTTTTGGGGTGAGGCTTTAAGTACAGTGGCACATGTTATTAATTTATCCCCCATTGTTGCTTTTGATGGTGATGTCCCTAACAGAGTTTGGTTTGGCAAGGATGTCTCCTATAACCATCTAAGAGTATTTGGCTGCAAAGCATTTGTCCATGTTCCGAGGGATGAGAGGTCCAAGTTGGACGTCAAGACGCGAGAATGCATCTTTCTTGGTTATGGTTGTGATGAGTTCGGCTACAGATTTTACGATCTAGTTGAGAAGAAAATTTTAGGAGTCGAGATGTTTTTGTTGAGAATCAGACCATAATGAATATTGAGAAGACAGAGAAGAGAAGACAGTATCCAGAGATTGTAAGATCAGGTTGAAGACGTTACTCAATATGATGTTGATGATCAGATTCCATATCAGATTCAGGATCAGACTCAGAATGACCAACAGAGTACATATGACAGTAATGCTCAGGCAGATGATGTTGTTGATGTTCAGCAGCATGCACCTACAGTTCCACCAGCTACCGCTTTGAGGAGGTTTACCAGAGACCGCCATCCATCCGTTAGATACTCTCTAGAGGAGTATGTGCTACTGACAGATGCAGGTGAGCCTGAAACGTTTGAAGAAGCAATGGAGGATGAGAACAAGAAAGAATGGGTTGATGTGATGCAAGATGAGTTGAAATCGTTGCATGAAAATCCCACCTTTGAGTTGGTGACATTGCCTAAGGGCAAGAGAGCTTTGAAAAATCGATGGATTTATAGGTTGAAGGATGATAGGAATTCTTCACATCCTCGATACAAAGCTATGCTGGTCGTTAAGGGTTTCAGTCAGAAAAAAAGAATTGACTATGATGAGATCTTCTCGCCCGTTGTGGAAATGTCTTCAATCCGAGTTGTCTTGGGTTTGGCAGCTAGTCTTGATCTTAAGGTTGAGCAAATGGATGTGAAGACCGCTTTCCTTCATGGTGATTTGGAGGAAGATATATACAATGGAGCAGCCAGAAGGTTTCAAAGTGAAAAACGAAGAGAACTATGTTTGCAAGCTAAAGAAGTGATTATATGGGTTGAAGCAAGCCCCAAGACAATGGTACAAAAAGTTTGAGTCTTTTATGGGTGAGCAAGCCTATAAGAAGACCACTTTCGATCATTGTGTCTTTGTGAAGAAGTTCTCAGAAAAGGACTTCATTATTTTATTGCTCTATGTGGATGACATGCTTATAGTTAGACATAATGCTTCGAGGATTGAAAAGTTGAAGTGAGATTTCAGCAAGTCATTTTCAATGAAAGATTTGGGACCGGCTAAGCAAATTCTTGGTATGAGGATCAGTTGTGACAGAAAGGCCAAGGGGTTATGGTTGTCTCAAGAGAAGTACATAGAGAAAGTGCTTCAAAGGTTCAAAATGAATAAAGCTAAAATGGTGAGCACGCCTCTTGCTACACACTTCAAGCTTAGTAGGAAACAATGTCCATCGAGTGAGCAAGAGGTGAAAGACATGGAAAGAGTTCCTTATACATTCGTCGTGGCAAGTTTGATGTATGCAATGGTTTGCACAAGGCTAGACATAGCTCATGCGGTTGGAGTAGTTAGTCGGTTTACTTCAAATCCAGGAAGAGAGCATTGGAATGCAGTGAAGTGGATCCTACGATATCTCTGAGGCACTTCTAGTTTGAAACTTTCATTTGGAAGTGAGAAGCCGATTGTTGTTGGGTATACCGATTCAGACATGGCAGGGGATGTTGATACTAGGAAATCTACTTCAGGCTATTTGGTCAATTTTACAGGGGGGCTGTGGCTTGGCAGTCAAGATTGCAGAAATGTGTTGCCTTGTCCACAATAGAGGGAGAACTCATCGCAACAACTGAAGCTTGCAAGGAGTTGCTTTGGATGAAGGGGCTTACGCTGAAACTTGCTCTCACTCAAGAAAGGTATGTGCTACTTTGTGATAGTCAAAGTGCTATCCACCTTGTGAAGAATTCCACTTTTCATGCGAGGTCGAAACATATCGACGTGAGGTATCATTGGATACGAGACATCTTAGAGTCCAAAGATTTGGAACTACAGAAAGTACATACCGAAGACAATGGTTCAGACATGATGACAAAGGCACTTCCGAGAGAGAAGTTTGAGTTTTGCCGGCATCTGGCCGGCATGGATTCCACTTGAGGAGTCAGTGTTGGAATCTCCCTCATTGGTTTGGAGGGGGAGATTTGTTGGGTTTAAGTCTAGCCCAATAAGGGCGTACTTGGATTTTATTTGAACTAGAGGGGCACTATGGTCTTTCTATACTTAAAGCATATCTCCAAGTGTAGCCCTAATCTTTAGTAACAGAAGAACAACACAAAATAAAGGAAAAAAGAGGAGAAATTCGCAGGAAATAGGAGTTTCTGCACAGCAGTGACCAAACCGACGATCGGAGGTCGATCCGTGGTTCGATTGAGCTGAGTTTTAGAAACATTCTGAACAATCCGTGGTTCGTGACTTCCTGATTTACATTCTGAACGGTTAGATTGTGATTTGAAGTTCCCTAAGTCAGGTTTCTGGGTCTTTTACGGAGTCAGATTTTTGGTGAGATCTTCACCATTTTCTTCATTTTTCTTCTTTGTTGGAGTTGATTTTGTTGCTCTATCTTCACTGATATTTGTGGATTCATTGTTGTTGGGATGGGGGATGTTTATCCCATTGATGATGTTAAGAATTAGATTTTGTACCTAAAGTATTATAGTGAAGATTTGGGTGGACTCCGAGAAAGGTCCCGTGGTTTTTATCCTTCACGTTGAAGGAGTTTTCCACGTAAAAATTCTCTTGCGTTGAATGTGGTTGTTTGTTGTTACTTTATTTGCGGTTCGTATATTTCCATTGTTTGTGTTCAATCGTTTCCTCACAGGTTCGATCAAAGCGGGAAAGGGTTTTTTTCCCAACAATTACAAGAGAAGATCAGAATCTCTCACCAAATCCACATGAAACCCTAGCACACCCTTTTTCCCCCTCTTTGAGCTCTCAACCGTCTTCAAAGACAAGACTGCAAAAACAAGCCCTGAAATCCCTTTATATAAAGCAGGCCATGCCTTATTCTTATTGGGCCGAATAACACTAAAAACGGGCCGGGCCAAACGGCCAGGGCTTCTCCTCCGGACCCCAATAAATGTGCCGCATCCTGGCCAACCGGGTTTGATTCAATACACCCAACTCAACATAATCTCATCCTCAACTAAAATGCTGTCCTCTGTATCTTATGATACTTCTGAATTTGTAATGATCAAATTAAACTGTACTTCCAAAAGGGAGATCATATCCACAGTCCCTTGTTTTAAGCACTCATTTGATCCCATTCATTCTATCTGTTGCATACAAATGGATGCTTAAATAAAAACAAGCAGCTGTCCACACTCAAATCCTTGGTTCAGGTAGTAGGTGTTGTTCCTTGAATGTGATTTTAGGATATGACTTCTCCATGTTGGAGCCCATTGGATCAATGGTTTGGATTATGGGGAACTCACATTAGTGGGCCTCATCTCAAGGTGTCTCAGAAAACTTCTCATACAGTTAGAACTGAGAGTATCATTCACCTTTTGGATTTATTTATTCGGACTCAAACCTTTGTTTAGTTGCTTGGAGTAGTGATTGGAATTTTTATTATATGAATCGTTGCTGCAGGTGTTGCTATTGGAGGTGGTTGGCAAAGTGTAGTGGCTTATATTAACTTGGGTTGCTATTACATTTTTGGCCTTCCTTTTGGGTTCCTTATGGGCTACACGCTTAACCTTGGAGTGGAGGTAAATTTTATTTTCTCATTGGTAATACTTCTACTATGGAAATGATTCTAGGAATACACATACACCAAATAATCAGTAAATGCTCTCATCACCATCACTTGTTGGAGGTAGCACTTGGTTAGGTGGTGCACATACACAAATTGTTCTATGTATGTATTGTACAACAGTCTTTTAAAGCTTGGCTGCGGACAAGAACTCGGCCAAGGTCCATGTGAGTCGACTCTGGCAAGTAAATGATCGATGCGATCTATATTTCATTGTCTGGGGTGGGTCAAAGGAGTTTTTGATATACTTGGCAAGACTCAATTTTGGACAAGAACTCCACCCAAGTAAACCCCACTCTACTCGTGTGTGTTGAAGATAAACTTGGAGAGCTTTTGAACAGTTTTGTGCCTGTCAACTTCCCATTTGTGGGAATGATGAGTAGTTGCTCCATTAAAATCACCAATCAGTACACATGTAGGTGGGGGATTTGTTTGCCCTTCGTTAATTTTCCCCGAATATCCACACTCCCTTGTTCCCCACCAGCATTCTTCTCTTTATTTTACACCCCCACCCCCCACACACACACCACCACCACGCGCGCACACACTGATATGAAATATTCTCATGGTGCGTATCACATCAGATGGATGGTAGTCCCCAATTCAACAATTTTAACCATGTCCTCACTGACTTTGTTCTGTTGAATTTGGATCATTTGTATGATTATATCTTGTACTGTTTTTTAACAATCATGACAATTTTTAGGCTTCGAACCATCAAAGAGGAGGTCTACGGTCTACCACGTGAATGAGTTAGATCAATCATTGGTCCCATATGTACAATCTAAACTAGTAAGCATGGAAATAAAATGCTTTCAAGCTCTGTAAAATAATTCCATGTGTTATTTTCCCTAAACAGAGAAGAAGATAGAAAGAAAAGATAGCGTCCCTCGAGTTTCACAAATTTGTGAAACTGTTTTATACTAAGAAGACGCAATTGTATCTTTGTCAATGAAGATACAAGTCAACCACCATACACATGACACATGTATGATTGGATATGGTGGCTGTCACTAGTCTATCCCATTGACAAAGAGAAGCGGTTCTAGAGTTTGGTGGCGTTTTTTCACTTTTTGTAACAAATAAACACTTCCAAAGTGCACCCTGACCACCCACGCACAGACTATTTTTTTGGTTCAATCTCAGATTACCTACCAAGACAGGGCGAGTTTTCACTTTCAAATCTTCTTATGGACCTACTGAGCAAAAGTTTGTTTTTTACTCAAATTGGTTTCATTTCGCATAATGTAACTACAAACTCTTCTGGTGCAATGCACTTTCACCATGTTATAGTGTAATGCCCATTTAACAGACTAGAAAGGTTTGATCATCTATATAGACCGTTGGTCTATCTAGTGCCCAACTATGAATGGGCCACTACTCTAATCTGATCAAATAGCTGAGATAATCTTAACTGTACAATTGGCGGTTGACGGGCCTGGACAGTCTGATGAATCTAGAATCTCGATGATTTGTATCTGCTAGAGTGGGACATAGATATACGATGTGGGTTTGATGGATTGTGACAACTATATTTTAATCGGATCGGACCGAAACATTTATGAAAATGGCCATCGGAGTGTCCCGTATCTGATTATATTTCACTGTTTATGAAAATACTTCATTTTTTTTAAACTTAAAGGCTAAACATTAGGGATATTTTCGGCCTAAAAACATTTACATAACAAAAGGGAAAAATCACATTCAAATGAAAAAATCACTCCTCTTCCTATCTCTCTTGTCTCATCGAACCCCAAAACGCATTCGCTAGCCGCTACTACATTTGCCAGTTCGTCGCTGATCTTCAATTGCTGCTCCTTCAACTTTTCGCTAGTCTTTGTCCAAATCGCCAGTCATCATCTCTACTTGTGATTGTGTTTTCTCAATCACTGATACTTGTTGCCGGTCCCAAGTTGATTTTTTGCATCATCAAATGTTATTTTGTTTATATGTTTATTGATCCCTAATTATATGAGAAAGATTTAGCGCTTGAATTGTTCAAAATCATGACAATTGATATAGTCTCACCATGGGTTACTTTAGAACAATTTTTTTTACATGTTTGAAAAAGATAACTAACATTGGAAAGTATTGGTACATGTTGGGAAAGTTGCCTTATTTCCCATTGTGCAGTTTGGAAGGAAGGAAAAAAAATAGAAAGCTCCTTTTTGTTTTAGTAAAACCTATGTATAAAAGAAAGAGGGAGGCATTCTCTCTTCGGCGTGAGATGCTTGGGGTGTGTCGGCTGCCTCAAGGGGAGAGAGAGAGAGAGAGAGAGAGAGAGAGAGAGAGAGAGAGAGAGAGAGATTTGAGTTCTTTTCTCTAGGGTTCTTCTTGGGTTTGATGTCGGGTTTCTCGAGGTTTACTCTCAGTGTACGATCATGGGTGAGAGAGGCAAGGAAAGGGTTGCGAGATTGTGGGTTTTGGGTTTAATCCATTGTAATCCTTGTATATTGTTTTCCTCATAGTGGAAGATCGTGTTTCTCGCCCGTGAATATAGGCTTGGCCGAACCACGTAAAATCTTGGTGTTCATCTTGAGGCTTCTTTCTTATTTTACTTTTCTGTTAATTTGTGCACGATCGGATCGAACTTGCCTGGAAGATTGTCTCAACAAGTGGTATCAGAGCTGTGGTTGGAGCGATCGTCAAGGTCGGGTGGAGTGATCAGGATCGCGGCTAGAGTGATCTTTGGGAGTAAAAAGATTGTCCAAAAAAGATTCTCGTTCGAGGTGGAGCGCTACACTGAGAAGTGCGGAGCAATATGAGATGGCGGTAAAATTGACTTCTACCCAATTCAACATCGACAAGTTTAACGGAAATGACAGTTTTACCCTATGGCAGGTGAGGGTGAAGGACATCCTAGTTCAATAGGGATTGGCTAAGGAGTTGAAGGGAAATTATGGGAAGCTAGAGAAGATGACAGATGCCTAGTTGGTAGACATTGAGCCGAAGGCGACCGGCACGATTCGGCTCTGTCTGTCAGATAACGTTATCGTTAATGTTATGGAAGAAGAAGATGAGCCTAAGTTATGGGAAAAATTGGAAAAGTTGTACATGTCAAAAAGCTTGGCGAACCAATTGTATCTGAAGTGGCAGTTGTACGGGCTGAAGATACAGGACGTCGGGAATCTTCTGGAGCACATTAGAGTGTTCACGGGCTTGTGGGTCATCTCCACAAGTTGATAAAAAGTTGAAGGGAGAAGACAAAGCCCTATTATTTCTTACTTCACTTTCTGATCCGTATGAGAACCTGGTGACGACTTTATTCTATGGTAATGACACAATAAAGTTAGAGGAAGTAATGACGTCACTCTTATCGGATGAGATGCGGAAGAAACATGTTCTTGGTGAGAGTCAAGAGCATGGGTTGGTTGTTCATGGTGGGAACCAAAGATGAAGGTTGTCTGACAGGAGATCATGAAAAGGTAGGTCATGATCCAAGGTCGGCAGAAAGGACGTGCAATGTTACCATTACAAGGAATATAGTCACATCAAGCGAGATTGTCCGAAGCGAGCTGACCAATTGGACAATGGTGCTATTAATACTGTGGTGGCGATAAAGAATGAGCAGAGCGAAGAGGTTGGAGATATTCTCACAGTCTCCACAGGTAGTCACACCTCTCCTCATGATGAGTGAATTTTAGATTCAGGGTGTTATGTCCATGCAGATGGAATATTTTGATACATTTCAGGAGACAAGGGAGGGTGTAGTGTCATTGGGTGACAGGTCTACTTGTCATGTCACAGGAGTTGGGACGGTGAAGATAAAGATGTTCGATGGAGTGGTTTGTACTTTGGGCGGTGTGGCGTATGCCCCAAAGATGCGAAAGAATTTAGTATCACTTGGCCGGTTGGACTCCAAGGGTTGTAGATATTTAGTTGCAAGTGGGGCCAAGAAAATCAGACACAATTGTATGGTTTTGATGAAAGGAGAGAAGTGTGGCGGATTATATTGTCTGGTCGAGGACACAGTGTCTAGTGTTCCTATGATCTAGATGGTTAGTAGGAAACAGGGTAATGGTGTGCGCTCACGTAGGATCTCTTTCGCAGTTGGTACGGAGACAGGTTTCCAAGTTACAGACAATGGTGTGAAGGTGATAATGCCTACATTGGAGAGGATGGATCGAGACCCCTCTCCAGTGTTGACTAGATAAGTCAACGAGTTGGCAGCTACATATTTGTATTGGCCGTGCTAATCGAATTAGGAGGAGTCAGAACCAGGATGATTCGATGGTGTATAAGGCCAATGGTGGTTTGCGGTGACAAGGGCCGGTGGTGATATGAAACAAAAAATCTTCATGTGGTTGGGAAATAAGCCAAGGTGGACACTGTTGGGAACGTTGGCTTATTTCCCATTGTGCGGTGGGAAGGAAGGGAAAAAAATAGAAAGCTATTTTTGGGTTTTAGCAAAACCTATGTATAAAAGAAAGTGGGAGGCATTTCTCTCTTTGGCGTGAGATGCTTGGGGTGTGTCGGCTGCCTCAAGGGGGAGAGAGAGAGAGAGAGAGAGAGATTTGGGTTCTTCTTGGGTTTGCTCTTGGGTTTCTCTTGGGGTTTTCACTCGGGTTTTCTCTCAGTGTACGATCTTGCGTGAGAGAGGCAATGAAAGGGTTGCGAGTTTGTGCGTTTTGGGCTTAATCCATTGTAATTCGTGTATATTGTTTGTCTCATAGTGGAAGATCATGTTTCCATGGATGTAGGCTTGGCCGAACCACGTAAAATCTTGGCGTTCATCTTGTGGCTTGTTTCTTATTTTACTTTTCTATTAATTTTTGCACGATCGGATCGGATTTGTCCGGCGGATTTTCTCAACGGTACAATGTCTCCAATTGGGATTGGTAGTTTTACTGAAAATTTGGCGGTGAATCAACTTTTTTTTTGGTAGTATCTATTATAATATACTAATGCTATCTAACTTATGATTAAGTCATCTTGTTTTGTATTAGCTTCTCCTACTGTGGTCTTTTTGTAGGGGATTGAATAATACAGACTGATAGTAAAAGCGTACACTATATTCTCTTTGAAAGATATAGCACTTGAATTGTTCGAAATCATGTCAATTGATAGAGTCTGACCATGTGTTATTTCAGAACAAATTTTTTTACATGTTATGTTACAACCATTTGAAAGTATTGGTCGATATGTCTCCAATGGGATTGGTAGTTGTGCTGAAATTAGGTGGTGAATCAACCTTTTTTTATACTATCTATTATCATATTCTACTGATGTTTATTTTATGATTAAGTCATCTTGTTATGTATTGGCTTCTCTTGCTATGGTCTTTTTGTAGGGGATTGAATAATAAAGACTAATAGTAAAAATGAACAATATATACTCTTTATAGGAGATTGAAATTGACTGTGTAAAACAATAGTAGGACCTAGGACACTCAGACATACACTTTGATTCTGAAGGGACCTTGACACATACAGAAGTAGGATCCACGGATCCAAACGAGTTAGAATTTAAATGGATTATGACACAAACATAGGTGGATCTGATCAAATTGGGTCAGTTGACAAACCTAGTTGGCCCGTTAGGATTACTATAACCCAATTAAAGCGATCCCAATGCTGCAGGAAGCACTCGATATGGGTATTAAATGAACGGTCCAGATTGATGATCAGATCATCAACAGTAAAATGATCGAGTTGCACTTTGATTATTTCTTACGCATAAATTCCTTTTCTTCTGTTTCCCTTTCACAAGCTTTTTACACTAGCTGGCTATTATGCTATCAGGGGATTTGGGCTGGAATGATTTGTGGAACTGCACTGCAAACATTGATCCTTTTGGTAATCATATGGAGAACCAACTGGTCTAAAGAGGTAAAATGATATGATGTTTATTAACCACTTTTGAAGAAACCAAAGTATTCTCTCTGGAATGATCTCTTCATTTTAAACTTCTCTGATTAGCTATTGAACTTGTTGAGAATTGTACCAACCAATGAAAATTTATAAAATGAAGAGGGGAGTGCCACTATCAAAACAAGTGAGTGCGGGTATTAGCTCCTTAACCAGATCATTTGGAAAATAATTTAATGTTGGATGGAGCTACTTGCACTCAAGTTGATTGAATATATTGTCATCTCTTAAAGACTGTCCCAAAAATATCCGAAGCAAGATCTTTGGGTGTTTGTAAAGGGAAATTCTTAATAGAAAGAGGGAGATTATATTGGCACTTCCTTGTTTTGATATTAGCACTCTCTATTATAAACTTCTTTCATTGGCTATTGATAGCTTACTAGAAATTCTTCCAGCCAATAAGAAAACGTGCAAAATGTTGTTTAAATATCAAAATAAGTGATGAGGTTATTAGGTCCCTAAAACTATTTTAGAACAAATTTATTAAAAATTTGATATTGCAGGCTGATCAAGCATCTGAACGGGTGCGACTGTGGGGCGGAGACGAACATGAAGCTCCGAAGTTGCAGATATGAGTTGGGTTTTCCGACGAGGTTAACAAATTGCCGGATCACAGCATGTTTTGATATGGACCCAAGGAGGATCCGAGCATGATCAATCTTAGCCGTCCATATGGCCACAATCCAACCGTAGATCTTTTGAATTTGAATAATAGCCAATAATGGTAGGTTGATAAGATTAGCTCTAGTAGTTAATTTGAAGAATCCTTTTGTTAGTTAATTTGAATTTAAATTTGAATTTGAATTAGAATTAGAATAGGAGATTATAAATAATGATGTTTGAGAGAAGAGAGCCATCATGAAAAATTTGTAAAGACCGAAAGGTTATTTGGAGGAACCGTTCCCCTCGAAGAGAACGTTTATCTTATTTTCATCTTATTATATTTGGGATCTTATCATCTGGTATCAGAGCAATTCGATCCACCATGGTTACTAACGCGGAGCTTGCGAAGGAGATCGATCACATGAAGGATCGCTTTGCCGAGTTAGTAGCGACGATTCATGAACGATCGTCAATGCAAGTGATGCAAGAGGAGATTGGGTCGATCAAGAACCGATCACGACAGTCAAGCCCCCAACCTCAATCACGCCCTCCACTGCCAGCCCAACAATACGAAGACACTTTTCACCAACATGGAGCCCCACGCCCACCCAAGGTTGGCCTTCCAAAGTTCGATGGGGATGATCCAACTGGATGGATCTATAGGGCTGAGAATTATTTCTCTTTTTATGAAATAGAAGAAAAGGCTCGAGTACAGATTGCATCTATTCATCTAGAGAAGGAGGCCATCCAATGGTACCAATGGTACGAGAAGATGAAAGGTACATGGTCTTGGCCTGAATTCGTCGAGTCTCAATGTGTTCATTTTGGACCGAATCAATTTGAAGATTTCACCGTATCATTGATTCGACTTTGTCAAACGACCAGCGTTCGAGAATATCAACTTCAGTTTGAAAGCTCGCCAACCGCACCTATGGGCTCATAGAATCCTTCTTTAAGAGTTGCTTTATCAGTGGCCTTAGAGAGGACATTCGTTATGAAGTTCAAGTACTACGTCCGAGTACTTTGATGCACGCCATTGCCCTTGCTTGATCTCAAGAAGAGAAGCTGGCTGCACAGCGCCATCATGCTAAGGCCACGACAACATGGAATAATCTAATTGATGTGCAAACTTCAACTGGATCAAGTAATCATCCTCCTCCATCTATCAAACGCTTAACACCAACCAAGGCTAAAGAACGTTCTGACAAGGGATTATGCTACAATTGCGATGAGAAGTTTGGTCTAGGGCATCGTTGTAAAACACAACAATTATTTCTCATCAAAGGGAACTAGTCGGATGAGGTAGATGAAGGCAGGGATGACGATAACTTCAAAGATGAACCTGGAGGACCGGGTTCCTTCAATGGGGGTGGTATGATACGAACCCAAGGAGGATCCGTGCATGATCAATCTTAGCCGTCCATATGGCCACAATCCAACCATAGATCTTTTGAATTTGAATAATAGCCAATAATGGTAGGTTGATAAGATTAGCTCTACTCTCCCCTAGGGTTCATAATTGTTTACCAAGGAAGTTGATAATATGAGTCGTAATTACGAATCCTGGACAAAACACATGCTCTGAAGGGAAACACATGCTTTTGGAAAAAACCGAGACTGAATGCCCATCGGACTAGGGTAGTCAATTCCCTACGAAGAATTGGCAACCAGGGACACCTTTCTAGACTCAATGGACATGCCTTATATGGGCCAAAAGCTTAGGTGTGTCCTTATAATTTGTAAACCCGACCCTACCTAAGATAGTTTCTCGGGTTAGGTCGGGCCGGCGGTTTTCATTTTTTAGCATAGATAGTTACTAATTTTAAAGATTGTAGAATAAAAAATAAATCTTCACACTAGAAATTTCTAAATTTATGTCATCAAGTGTATATATTTAAGGACACTATATTTTCACATAACAGACATGATCACCTCAATGAAAACAATTCTATCAATATATTAGAAACTAATTTTCCATGTTAATCAAGAGATATTTAAGAAAGTCAAAGTACACCCACATGAGTCGGGTCGGGTTTTTTTTCTTTAACCCCGGCCCTACCCAAGATAGAGTCGAGTTTTTCAATTTAAAACCCAGCCCTACGCAAGACCCATGATTTCTAAACCTGACCCATGTTATTTTCAGGGCGGGTCGATGCGGGTCGAGTAAAACCCAACCCAAGATGCAGCCCTAATCGGGACAATAGTCTTAAAACCAATTTTTGCCAAGTTTTCTTAAATCCTCCAATTCAAGTGATTTCAGAGTTATATCCTTGGGTGTATCCTCAGTAGAGTTGCTAGTTTGTGAATCCTACGATCAGGTGAGCCAGGTCACGAGACCCCCTCTCGGACCACCCCACGTGGGATTCGTGTGGTGTCTGTCTGTCACTCTTGGTTTGCGATATTCGCGGGTGTGTGTACAAATGAAATCTGGACTCAGTAGAATTCACTTTCAACTCGTTGGGCCGACAAGCAAATTGTACCCGTTTCCTCCACCCGAATGACGAGTGGGATTGCGCTTGCATTTCCTGTGAACTTTGGATAAAAATCTGAATTCCACAGGAA
This sequence comes from Tasmannia lanceolata, assembly GCF_043159265.1. NCBI lineage: Eukaryota > Viridiplantae > Streptophyta > Magnoliopsida > Canellales > Winteraceae > Tasmannia > Tasmannia lanceolata. The sequence continues at coordinate 23,533,978 of NW_027518684.1, read as the reverse complement.
AACAATCGTTAGAGTCGCCACCTAGGTTAGGGCCTACGACCCATAATTAACTTTGTTTAAGCATGGTCTCAGCAGAAATCTAAGTAAGGGATATGGTTACACTTGGGAAGGGTGTTAGGCACCCCTCACGCCCGAGTAAACCTAGTATCTTGACTTGACTTGGCGGATAGAGGAAAACTTTAGCAAGATTGGTTTTAAAATACTTGTTACGGTTGAGCTTGTTCCTAGGTGGGGATTCGAAACAAAAAGTGAAAGAGAGTGAAGTGTAAGGAAAATGGTTTTTTGCTGGAAAGGGGAAAAGGATTTTCTTTACATGCCCCGGGGTATTGGATCCCTGAACCTTATAGCTACAATTAGCCGAATATAAATGTAATGTGGAAAGCGATAAAGAAAGCAGTAAATAAAGGAAATACCTAGAAATTGGGAGCTTTGCTATATGACCTAGGGCTACAGGATCCCCAAATCGTATAGCTGCCCTCAATCTAGGCGAGACGGAATGTAAATGACAAAATTTAAATTACAGAAAGTAAAGAAATGGGTTCATTTCTCTCCATTTTCCCATCACCGTAGGAGTCTAAACTCACTTCTCTAGCTCTCACGACCTATGGTGGGGCACAAGATAGAGTAGTGGGATAAGGAGAGAGAAAAGGACCATTTTTTTAAAAAAAATGAGGGGATTTAGGCTATATGGCTTGGGGCAAAAATGACCCCCCAATCCCGTAGCAACCCACTAGCGGTTTTCTAATTGAAATACAGAAAGCTGTAGATGACAGAAATGTAAAGAAATGGGTTCTGTTCTCTCCACTTTTCCATCACTGTAGGAGTGTAAAGCTCACTTCTCTAGCTCTCACGACCTATGGTGAGGCCTGAGATAGAGTGGCGGGAGAAGTAGAGAGAAAATAACCATGTTTGTGAAAAAAGAGGGGATTTATGCTATAGGGCTTGGGGCAAAAAGGATCCCCAAACCCCGTAGCAACCCACTACCGGTTTAGTATTTGAAATATAGAAAGCTGTAAATGAAAGAAATGTAAAGAAATGGGTTCCGTTCTCTCCACTTTTCCATCGCAGTAGGAGCACAAAGCTCACTTATCTAGCTCTCATGACCTATGGTGGGGCCTGAGATAGAGTGGCGGGACAAGTAGAGAGAAAAGAACCATGTTTGTGAAAAAGGAGGAGATTTAGGCTACAAGGCTTGGGGCTGAAAGGATCCTCAAACCCCGTAGCAACCCACTACCGGTTTGTAATTGAAATACAAAAAGCTATAAGGAAAGCGGTAAATCTAACCTAGTGCTTCCCGATTTGTAATTGGGTGCCGCTCCGATTCCTCAGAATCTAACCTTTGAAGGGATTCCGACAAAAATCGGGTAGTCGAGTGTGACTATTCCTGGTTTCGGTAGAACCTTGACTAGCGTCTTTAGTTTCTCTCTCTAACTTCTCTCTTTCTCTCTCTAGGGGAAAAGAATAAAGAAGGAGGGCGTATGTATCAAAACAAGGGGGTGAAATCTAGAGAGGGAAATGTCAATGAAGAGGACCCAAGTCCCCATATTTATAGATTTTGGGGCCACCCAAAATTGTAGGGGTAGGTGGGGAAATCGCAGGGAGGGTTCAGGGTCCTCGTTTTGGGGTCCTAGGTTCCCGGAAAATGGTTTTTTGGGTCCCGGAAGTGGTTCTGGGTTCCTGATTGTGGTTCTCAGTTACCGACTGTGGTTACCGGTTCCCAATTGTGGTTTTCGGTTCCCAAAAAGTGATTCTTGGTATCCAAAAGTGGTTTCTTCGTTCCCAAAAAATGGTTTTTGGTAGCCAAAAGAGGTTTTCAGTGGGGTTTTTTTCAGTTTGGGGTTGAATCTTCGGGATTTGGAGTTGCCGTAAGAGGCAAGGTGCCGTGTGGTAACATGCTTAGGGGTTAGATCTCCGGAATCTCGGTTTGGCCAACTCAGGACTCGGTCAAAAGGTTTTGGTGAATTCGAGTGGTTTTGGATTCAAAATTGGTTGCTGGGGTTATTGGTTTTCTGGTAGTTTTGTAAACCTGGAGAAATATTAAGAGAAATATCGAGAGACCAGAGAAGCTTTGGGACTCATCATATGAGTCATCCTCGCGGCAACCTATCCTTAGTCCGGTCTTGACAAAATGGTGTGTCTACAAACGGCTACAAGACCTGACCTTATGTTTGTTGTGGGTATGATTAATAGATCCATGGAATTACAAAAAAAAAGTCATTGGAAAGCCGGTAAAATAATCTTAAGGTATGTATGTGGAAACATTGACCATGAGATTCATTATGGAAGAGTTGAAGAATTCACGCTTAGTTGAATATTATGATAATGATTGCGGTGGGAGTGTTGAGGATAGCAAAACGCATATCCAACTATGTTTTTAATACTGGTTCAGGTGAAGTTCATGGGCATCAAAGAAGTAAATAATTGTTGCTCTCTCAGTGGCTGTAGACACCCCATTTTGACCTGACCCAACTTTCCCAAATCGAATAAATTCCCGAGATCGAATAAAATTCCGATTCCCAAATATCCCGAAACTCGAGTCTTAAAGTCAACCTCAGAATCTCCCGGAAGCCAAGTTTCAAATTCCGAAATCCGCAAAGAATCAAACCCAAATGCGAAGGAACCCCAAAATTTTATTGACCCACAGTGTTCACTAATTGATACAAATTTTCCCAGGGTGGTTAACCTCTCCAAGAGTGTCCCCACAAATTTTACAAGAAATGGAAGAAAGGACAAACAGGTTAGTACAATTATCAAAACATAATTGTGCTAATATCATTTCAAAAGATAAGAAGGGTAGTATATTTTTCCCCATTTCTTACTTATGCCACCCACTTCACGAGAAAGCAATGCTAAATGCATTGAAATAGTTTGTCCGGGGAAGAAAAGAGGGCCTAAATATAATATTCCAAGTAGAGATGGGGGTGATTTAAGCAACATGAGAGTGCCAATATTAATTCCCTATATAAACAAGAGATGATATATTTGCCCATTCTCTTACCCAGCCACCCCTTCATGGTAAAAGAGTAATGATAAAATACACTAGCAGGGGGTGGCAAGGTAGGAAAACGGGGTGGAAAATATATCATTTGCTTACAAAAACCCAACGAACTAGGGTTTTGGAAGAGGGAGTTTTCTTCGTGAGCAAGAAAAGGACGAGAGGAGGAGAGGCTCTGGATTTTTTTGGGGGAAGAACTTGCAGAGAGAATAAGAAAGAGAGAGGAGGCTCGGCCTCAACCGATCTTCTTCTCCCACCTTCTTCCTCTTCCTACCACCGACCACCAACCCAACTGCCACCATCTTCTCCGGCCATCCTAGCCGGAATCCGGCAAGAATCCGGTCCTAGCTACCCTCCTCCACCATCACCTTCGCCCTTGCCAAATCTCCAAAACCATCCCCATCCGAACCACCGCCAAACCCACTTCAAGCCCTTACCCAAAACCCAATCTCCGACAAACCCCACCGGAATCTGGCCACTCCCACCTTCTCCGACCAACTCCTCCCCACCTAGATTTATCCCCCTCTAATCCAAACCCTCTCCATACCGCCAGCCACCATCTCCACCACCACCCTCAACTTTCCCTGTTTCAACCCTTTTCCCTTTTCTAACCTCCATCCCTAGCTACCCTCTCTAAATCGCCTTCCCCAACTGCTCCAATCCAAACCCATTTCAAAACCGATTCCTCTTTCATTCCTTCTATCAACACTACCAAAACCCATCTATTGCCTTATCTGCCACTCTCTCCTTCATCTCAGACCACCCAAACCCACATTCATTTATTTTTTTATTTTAGCAAAAACAGAGAGAGGGAGGAAGGGAAATTGCAGAAGGGGGTTTCAAGTTCCACTTTCCGGCAATCCCAAATCCTCTGCAACTTTCGGCAATTCTTGTCGGAATCCGATCGAGCCCACCATCATCCGACATTCATTAGTTGAGGGTTTCAATTGCGGTGATTCGTCGGAAAACAACGTTGGTGGCTGATCGGCGGAGATCGGCAAATGCTCGGCAGTTGCAACTGACGGCCCTCAACCTAGGTAATCATCTTTCTCTCTCGTTAACCATGATCAATGAATAGATTGTATGGGATAGGATCATGTGAGTCTGTCATTTTGTTTGAAATTAACATAGATCGAGATAATCATCTAATTCATTGCATCCCTCACTATTCTATTATAGAGATTCAGGGGTTTGGATACTACTTAAATCCTAGATATAGATTAGTGAAGGGACTCCTCTGGCTTCTAATGTATCTTTTGGGTTTGATCTCAAAACCATCATGTTTGGTGAATGCCCGAGTTATTGGAATTTCCTGGAGTATTCCTGATGTATGTATTTGAGGAATAAAGCAATGTGATTCAGCTACTGGCCTCGGTTTTGCTTTGATGATGTATGGCCCATTAGCAAAATTCGATTCTTGATATTGTTTAGCTTATATTCTTCTTAATGGTAGATTTACATTTCTTGATCTAGATTACATTACCTACCCTCTATATTGGAATGCATGTTGAAGGTAGTGTCTTCATTTGTTTTGTGTAGGGAACTGTAATAGCTTTTCTGTTCCAATCAATGTGAGGCATGGAAGATGTCTTTGTCAAAGCAGATCAGTACTTGATTTGATCTCTTTGGATAGTGGGAGGGTCATTCTTATACTGGCAGCTGCATATCATATATCTGTTTTGGTTGATCCTCCCGACCTTCATTTTATTAGTATCTTTCGTGCCCAACCTATTCCCTGTAATTGGTTTGTTTTGTTGTTCTATTCCTTAAGCTCAGTGTCTCAATGCCTGATTGTGGCTGATCCTCACATGTGATTCATACGATTCAGCCAGAATATAGTGCTCCCTAATCTTATTTGAGTAAAAGATTGTAGCATTCACTACCCCTCACGCTCTGTACCTTGTTTCGCTTAGTTTGCATGACACTTCATGTGCTTATGTGGCCTCCAACCCCTTGCCCTTCTTATCATTTTCCTCATCTCAGGGTCTTCACAGGGTTTGAGGGGTTTCCTTTCTTTTCGGAACCATTCTCTTCCCGTTCCTCGGGATTCCATCGATTTTGGGAATACTTCTCTAGGGTTTGGGCGATGACGGACGGCAACCTCTTGAGCCAAACCCCATTTTTTCAATCAAAAGGGATAAAAAAACACATAAAAATCAAATAGTAAAAAAAATCCAAAAACAACAAATATTGTCAGAAACATCAAAAGCACTTTTCGAAAAAGCTGTTTCGAACTACGTTGGCTTGATCCCTTTTCACAGGGTACGTAGGTAGCTTGGGTCCACCCAAGTCCAGTCAAACCTTTTTAATAAATATTTTCAAACATTTCAAAACAAAAACAAAAATGGGCAAGGATGATGATCGCCAGGTCACTCGGAGTCCCCTTTTCATTCTATTTCCGATTTCGATCGTGGTTTTCCGGTTTTCATCGGTTTTCCTACGTTTTATCGAGTTTTGGGACGGACGATGACGTAGCGTGACCCCTTCACAGGGATTGTCCTCGCTGAGCCCAACGATAGGTCATGACGATCGCGAGACTTGTCTGATCTTCAGCAGATTAGGATCGCTGGGCTTGATTCCTTTTGAATCGCCCTCTGAGCCTATCGTGTGTTCCATTTTCTTTTTCCTGGCAGTTTTTGGTTCTCGCATACCGTCGATTTTCTGATTTCTTTCTTTCCTTGCATCTGTTAGCTTTTTGTGTGCTTGCCGTAGATTTCTTATGCATTATTTCTAGTTTACTTACTGTTATAACATGTGATTGATTGCTATTTTTCTCAGTCTTATCTCTTGCTTAGACTCGCATGGTAGTATGTTTACTTTACTGCTTTGATTGCTTAGCTATAGCGTTTATCCATTCGTCTTAGCTTGATTATCTTTCTAAGCTTAGATATTTGCTTTTCTTATCTCATTATATCTATCATTATCTGCTTAGTTGTAGCTATGCATGCAACTGTTTACTGCTTTCCTAGAATGTGACGAGTTAGGATTAGATGCGATGAGTTAGGATCTTGATGTTCATTTTCTTTGCCCATCCCCGGGTCATGCATGCTTAGATAGACGTTTTCTCGGGGCTGATTGTTCCCATTTCACATGATTTTTGCCCAAGAGTCTTCAAAGTTAATTAAAAAATGGCATAAGAGACCAAGTGCTTGTACTTGGGCGAATTTGGGTGCTCTTCAGATCTTTCTCATTCGTCACCAGGCACGGACCTTTGCATATCTGGTTATCCGTTGCAACAGAGTATTTCATGGGGTTCCAGGGCCAGCTCCCCTGGATGGCGACTCTGAGTTATTTTAGGTGCGTCTTGGTTTCGAGGCTTTTTGCCTCCGGATCAAGAGGTATCTCATACACATGTATCGCCACTCATGCTGTGAGTGGCATCATTTCGAGAGTTCCTTGGCAGAGCTCTCCTTCACATTTGTGGAGGTCTCAGAGGATTGAGAGGGGGATCTCGCGTCCCTCGCTCACCGTCCTCTCGGGATCGAGGTCCACAGTGGTGGAAGCGGAGTATATTTCATTGGCTTCGGCGGGTTGTCCAGCTTTTTCGCTACGATGGGTGTTAGAAAAACTCAACCATCTGCAAGAAAGTGATACAATTTTAATTTGAGACAATAGTTTGGCAATGTCACTCATAAATAATCCAGCTTTCCATGTAAAAAGAAAGCACTCAAGGATCAAGTATCATTTCATCCGAGACTTGGTCAAGGATGGAATTATCAATGTTTGTTTTTATAAAACTCAAGATTAAGTTGTGGATATTTCTACAAAGGCTTTGAAGTCCGATACATTCATCAAAATGAAGATAAAACTTGGCATGGTAGTGGTCTAACTTAAGGGGGGCTGTTGGAAATATTAGCTTGACCACTTATCCACTTGACTTTCTTAGAACTCATTATATGCATTAAGCTTGCCATGCACTCAATGAATGTTCCTACATTGAAACTTTGCTACATTACCTTCTACAATGAGAGCTTGCAACAAGGACTTGACTCATTGGAAATCTACTTTTTGTGAGTTAATGTTCTAGGGAATTAGTTTCTTGTTTTGGAATTGCGTAAGACATTTATTTTATAGTTGTTATTGTGTTAGTGGTAGCTTAGAAAAGCTAAGTATAGTTAAGAAATGCTAATTTTGGATTTGACATGCAGCTGATATTTTGGGCCTTGTATCTTCTTCTTTTGTAAGCTATTCTAGTGAAATTTGAAGTCTCCTGACTAGTGTAACAACTTTTGCTTCAATCTTTATATATTTGGCACCAAGAGAACAATTTTCTTCTCTTGAATCTTATCTTCTCCCTCTATCCAATTGGTTTCATTTCAACAAGCGGTTGATGATCTGTGAATATGAACCAAAACTATTTTGTATAAATAGCTTGTTTACCATTCAAAATTTATGGTTAAATTTTAAATAAAAAATCATACATTCTTATTATTTTGAAAAGACGCCATTCAAACGTCTTTTTGTTTCTTGCTATTTAATTGAGATTTTACTACATTATGAGTTGACCTCTACCAACAAACACATGGCCTTACTGGTTTAGAGAAGACACATCTTCCATGGGCATGTTCTTCTCTATAAAGAGAGAAGAATTCAACTGCGCAAAGATCTGTCTGTTATCTACTGTCTGTTTCGTATCTGGGCACAATTTAGAAGTAATTCGAAGAGGACCAATAAGCAAGTGCACATCTAATGGAACTTCGACCTGTTTTATCTTGGAGATCAGTTTTGAATCCCAATTGCACCTCAGGGGTGAGCACGAATTTAAGGTGACCAAATGACATGGAAGCCTTTTTCTCTTCTTCAAGAGTCCATGAGCACAAACATTATACAATGATCGATTCTTCTTAAAACGATAAGTGCATCTGCCTCCAATAATATTAGTATTTTGATTACTATTGATCCACATTCATATAGACATCTTACTCAACAATCTTAAAACCGGACAACAACTAATCTTATTTCCAAAAAAGAACTAAACATTGGTGGCATCCAAATAGGCCTGAAGGGTGATGGAGTATGGACATTCAGATTGCATTTCAAGTATAATAAGTCCTTGAAACAGTTTACATGAGTCAACTCGAGGATACTCTCAGGCTAATTTTGAGAGTTTCACCATGGTTTAGTTACTACTTCCAAGAGTGGTTGGTTAACTCTCTAAACCCCATTTTTACAATTAAAATAAAACTGAAAAAAACTACAATGCCAAAAAGCAAAGCAAAATAATTATAATAAAAAGGAAAACAAATTAAGAAACGTGATAAGATCCCAAATATAATAAGATGAAAATAAGATAAACGTTCTCTTCAAGGGGAACAGTTACTCCAAATAACCTTTCGGCCTTTACAAATTTTTCATGATGGCTCTCTTCTCTCAAACATCATTATTTATACTCTCCTATTCTAATTCAATTTCAAAGTCAAATTTAAATTCAAATTAACTACTAAAAGGATTCCCTCCTAATTTCCTAACCTACCATTCTTAGCCACATTCAAATTCAAATTAACAAATATAAAGATGGGATTTTTGCTGATTACTCCCTACATGGCAAAATAATTGCTTATTAGTCCCTAAGAAAAGCATATTATCTTAGCTGTCCTACTTTTAGAAAATATTTGCTAAAAGGTATCTAAAATTCACCTACATCAATTTTCTCCGTTAAAAATTCTAATATGGCAAATTTACCCCCCAACCCATTTAATTTGTTTTAGCATTTTTTGATTTCCCATCCAATATTTTTGGAAAAAAACTAGGAAATAAGCAAAATATTATCTCTTCCAATATTCTTTTGGAAAAAACATCCAATTGATCGGTCATATTTACACTTTCTTTATTTTCAATACGGCATCCTGTTTTAGAAGTGTTTTCCTACTTTTAAATTAGTTTGTAAGAGATTTTTCAGAACTGTAGCAGCATTTTAAATAAAAGATGGATTAGTGCTTCTCTTATAAAATGCCTTCCATTTAGGCCCCATTGGATTGTTGGAATTTTATTGGAAAAGTTCGGAAAGGAAAAAAAATCTAAAATTTCTTATTTCTTACACACAAAAAATGATAAGGTAAACCAACAGTATTCAATTTTTCAATTAGGGACCTTCGGTTTATGACGTTATCCCTCTAAATTGATCAGACATAATTCCCCTCTTAAAGTATTGAATGAAAAAAAATTCCATACAAATAATTTTCCATCGGAGATATTTCCTTGCAATCAAACCAAGACAGCAAAAAATATTCCTAAAATTTCTTACTTTATTTATCCATGAAGAAAAGATAACTCAAACCGACCCTATTTAATTTATTTTAGAGATTTTCAACTTATTTAATTCCTAAAATGATTTTTTTTGTTGAAGGATTTTTTACGAGAATATTGGAAGAGATAATATTTTTGATTATTTCCTAGTTTTTTTCCGAAAATATTGGAAGGGAAATTAAAAAAAAACGAAAACGGATTAAATGGGTTTGGGGGGGGGGGGGGGGGGGGGGGTGTTGCCATTTTAAAATTTTTAATGGAGAAAATTGACGTAGGTGAGTTTTAGGGACCTTTTAGCAAATATTTTCTAAAAGTATGACTGCTAAGAAAATATGCTTTTATTAGGGACTAATAAGCAAATATTTTGCTTTGTAGGGACTAATCAGCAAAAATCACTATAAAGATTCTCTCCTAATCTATTTCCTAATTACATGCCATTATTCAATTTCAAGTGAACTACTAGGCCTTATGTTTAGGATCTCTATTCTAGAGGCCTGCACTAAGGTTAAAATTCATTTTCACCATTTATCTCCCATTTTGATTACATACTCAAATTTTTCGGCAAAAAAAAAAAACATTTCCCACCATTTTGTCTGAATGACGGGGGCAGGCCCATTCCCTGACCCCTGATTCTTTGTCATTTAGCATTTTAAAAGCTCATCCTGGGGCACCACCCGATTCCATTTGTTAAAAACTTCTCCAAAGTTTCTGTTTCACCATCCTTCTTGTTCAAATTATTTCCAAACATGATTTTTTCCAAATCCCGGGGAGCAGGCCCATTCCCTGACCCCTGATTCTTCGTCTTTAGCATTTCAAAGCTTATCCTGGGGTATCACGGGTATCATCCCATTCCATTTGAAAATTTCTTCTCCCGAAAAAAGAAAAGGGAAAGGTAAATTGAACAAAAGTAATTCCCTAGGGTTCCTAGTGTTTTATTATCCCTGAATCCTTGTCTCCTATATAGGACGGATTATGGCCATGTGAGAATTACCCTAGTGGATCCCGCATACCATCGTCTCGAGAATGACGAGTCCTTGGATGGTTGGGTAACCCTAATGAGAAGTTCTTCCCTTTACCTGCCTCCATCCAGATAGATTGGAACCTTCTCCGAGCAACAACAAAGTTTTGGGACCCCGTTATTATGTCTTCCGCTTCGGTACTGAAGAAACCTATCCCATTTTTCAAGAATGGTGCACTCTACTGAAACTCCCATTTGACGGATCCATGATCAGACCTCTTTACCTTCGTGACTCCGAATGGTGTCGCCTTTGCTCCCAATGAGTACCTGGAGGATATGACCTTTCAGATCCGTCGACATAGGGCCTTGGTATTCCGTTTGTATGTCAGATACCTCATGTGTCATAATTCCATCGTAGCTTCTCCAGCCATTCTCAGTATAGTTGAACATCTCACTGAGAGAGCCAATCCTATTCCCACCATCCTTGCAAAGACCCTCAACGGGCTGGATATTGTATCCGCATTCTCTTTCCATTCGTTTGTTGGGAGTCCGACCCTCCGATACATATGGCTTTGTCTGAAACTCTTCTTTGATGTTCCAAGGTCCATATTAGATGTCTCCATCTTCAACTTTGGCACCTAGGGTCGCCTCAATCATTTCAGGTCCGAGTGGACCACTTGGCTAGCAACCCGCACTCGTGATGACATATCATGGAGGATGCGCGGGTTTGATAGAGCCACCTTGGCAACTTGAGGATCCAATTATGTCGATTGCTCTGTCTGAAAGAAACCTCACTATACATCCCTGATCTCATTGTTCATCAGTACAACCCTAGGCAAGAGACTTGCATGACCCTCGCCAAGTTCCATCCTCCGGAGGAGTTCACTTCAAGAACAACCAAAATTGTCGTTTCTGCCTAGAGATCAGGAACATCACCATGGTCCTTGACATTGCTGCTACCCATGGAGATGAGGTGGACCCAGCCTACTACCCTTTACTCCAAAGAGAGGTCACCACCGAGCCTTGAGCTTTGAGTCCGCCTCACAGGAGATATTAAGGAATCACTCCTTTTCTTTTCCTCTTTCGTTTTATTTTTTTTGTCTTTTCTTTATTATCATCCTAGTAGAGGCTTTTGCAAAAGAATGAGAACAGAAGAAAACATGTAAATAAATAAAAAATCCTTCTCCAAATTCTTGTGTCACTTTGCTCATGTGGATGTTTGCACAAATCTTTCCTTGCTTAAATCTGCTTCAAATAAATATCTAAACTAGTGTGTATGCTCCCATTTGCAATAAGAAAGCACCCATTTCTCCCAATAGCGCCCAGAAAACAGAAAACCTTGTCTCGAACCTCTTCCCCCCCAATTAATCAGAGCTTCAGGATCACATGTTTCCTCAGTACCTGCTATCATGGCAGAACCAGTAGAAGAATCTGTAGCCATTCAGGAGCTGTGACCATGGTTTGAAATTTCAGTTTCGGCATAAATTTCGGACCCAGCCGAAAACAAAATTTAGGCTGAAATTCAGTAAAGAACCACGGAATGTTTATTTTTTAGAATGAAATTTTGGCCGGTTATTTCGGCTGAAATTTGGGAAAGGAATAAAAAATTAATTTCAACCGAAATTTGGTACCTTTCGCCAATTTCGGTTCCAGAACGTTTCAGTTTCAGTCTTGATCGAAATCTGAAATTTTGGATTTCGGTCGAAATTTAGAACCATGGTTGTGATAGTTAGTAGAGGACATGGCTCGCAAGGTCAATGTTATGACCGAAGAGAATGATCAGCTATGAGCCCAGCTCCAGCATATTGATAGATCTGGAGCCTCCAGGGAACAATCCGTCTAGTGTTCAGAAAGTCCGACCCACAATTCAACCAATTGTACCACCGGCAGACCCGTTTTTGGAAGAGAAGTATGCAGACGAGAGTTAGCCTCAGCCCTTCACACAGATTCAAAAGTCGTGGGAAGAAAATTTTGGAAAAGTAACCCAGGATATCAAAGGAATCAAGACTCAGGGCAAGACGTATCTTTATTCCTAGAAGTACATCTGTCGGCAGACTTCAAGTGGCAGATATTGAAAAAATACAACAGAATTGACTGTCCTCAGATGCATCTCATGATGTATGAAGACATGCTCCAATCTCAGGGAATGTCTCCGGAACAGTTAGCCTTACTATTTCGTATGTCACTAAACGGAATAGCACTAAATTGGTTCTTGTCAGATCGATTTACTGACTTTATGGGTATTCTAATCTTCCCAATCATCAATCCTAACACTCAAAAAACTTCATTTGAACATCCAAAGAGTGATTAAAGCTTGTTTATGCCTCTCATCCTTTAAGATTAGGATTTGGATCATTAGGCTCAATTTGTACATCTTATTCAAAGTTGTAAACCCTTGTGAGGGATTTTTTGTTTCCTTCTTTCTTATTCAAGAACTTTGTATTGGGCGAGTGTTCGGAGAAGCGGAGCCCACTCTCCGTGGTGTAGATTGCCACCAAGGTTAAAGCATTCGGAATTGTAATCGGCACCGATCTTCGCTGGAGTTAAGAAGATCAAATAGTGAAGCCATCAACGGGTTTGGTTGGTGGAGTGGAGTAGGCCTCGTGTTTTGAGGACCGAACCACTTTAAATCTCGGGTGCACTCTCTCTTAAACTCTTGCTCTTTATTTGCATTGCACCTTAAGATTTAACTTGTGTGCTTGAATTTCATCTTGATCTCTTAATCTTCAAAATTGGGTTTGAGTTTTTCAAAAGATTAAAACTTGTTAGCAACCTAATTTGTCCTCTCCTCACTAGTTGCCAATTCGGGACCACCCTTGGAATTTCATTACATGAATTGTGTTTTACTCATGAGTAGAATTATGTAGCAGTTTAGCATCAAGTTGTGTATTTCAACCCTTGTTTTCTTATCACAATTTAAAGAGTTTGAGTGTAGAAGTGTTATGGATATATTTTGTTAAAATTGTTCAGGTTAGTGTGACCATGTTCTGTTTTCATATTCCTTTCTTGTGAGGTTTGATATTAGTTCAACCATGTTTTGGGTTGGTGTATTGATGTTGCCATATAGGACTATTGTGTATGTATGTGTGTGTGTGTGTGTGTGTGTGTGTGTCTTTGAGAGTGGGTGTGTTTGTGTGTGTGTGTGTGTGTGTTGTGTATGTGTGTGTATGTATGTGAATATGTGCTTGTGAGTGTGTGAGTGCATGCATATGTGTTGGAATACAATCCAAGGTTTCCTTTTAGCCTATTATATCTGACATTGGTTTAAACCCCATTGTCATATTTTTGTACCTAAATGTTCATAGGGATTTCTGTAATGACATTTTGTATGAGGTGCAATGAAATAAGATCTCATGGATAAGCATCCCTGTGTCATTGATTGCCTGAATGGCTGGTGTAATAATTTTAACATTTGGAGCGTTTAAAAGGATAAGAATCAGTTTAAAAGGGAAGAAAAATGCTTAAGTGACACAGGAATTTGCTGAAATTTATCTCTGTGCATGTCTTTTCCCCTTTTTGTTGTGATGTAGAGCTTATGTAATAACGCTTTGTCATAATATATTTCATATTCTATATGATTTTTAAGACTATGCGATGCACTAAAGCATCGTTTGGAGTGGCTTTGAATAAAGGTCATGGATATGAAGTCCTCTTGTTTTTTAGTGTCTGTAGGTTTGGGATATTAGTATTTTGGTTTTATCAATGTTAGTTCTTTTCAATGTCAGTAGGCTTGTGTCGCTAGCATGATGCCTATGCAAATTCAACTCATTTCCTTAATCACTTCTATCCCTGATCGTCCCTCTGCAACCTTTTCCCATTGAACCACTATAGCAGCCCTTATTTTCCCATCAGCTACCTCTCTATCTTGTAATCCCACGTCAGTTGCAGCTTTATTAGAGAAGAGTGACAAATTGAGAGAGGGGCTGAGAAATAGAGGATGAGAATTGAGAGAAATATAGGAAATAAAAGAGAGTATGGTCAGATTGCTATTACCCAGATTGTTGTGCTTGGGTTAAAGGCCTTTGTGCATTGCTTGTGAGGTGCATAGCACTCCTTATATGACATTGTATTCCCATCAGTTTTTTAGAAGTCCCTTGTTCTGTATATGCATGGTTAAAATGAGGGTAAAGGTATTTAATTGGTCTTCATATAGAGAAGAAAGGTATAATTTCCTAAATGAAGTTTTATGTGAATCATTTGAATGTTAACACTATCATGCCCTGATTATTTCATTGATTCATCTCTTCCCAAGAACCATGCGTTCAGGTAGTTGCTGCCAGCTAATTTTTTTTTTGTTTCTTGTTATCTTTTGGAAAATAATGCCAAGGCAACTATGCTTAATAGATGCATAAGCCTAACAGGTCTTCATTATCTTATGTTTCCAGGTCATGTTCTTGGGCTTGGTTATAGCCATCAATCCTTTAGGCCCGAAATTGGTGTGATCAGGTTTTTGATAAGTTGCAACAGGTCCTACTTTGTTTAAAGAGTTATATTGACTCTACTCGGGTTAATGTACATCAGGTGATTGACATATTGTTGTAGCACCTAAATATGATTGCTATCTTAAATAAGCAGAGTGGAATGTGTAATACAGGCTTTAAAGTATGATGGCTTTCGGTCTTGGGAATTAATTAGTTGCAATGACAATCTGAAATAGACCAACTACTTCACTTTTATTATGTGGTTTGCTATTACATGCTGCTGTAGAATAATAACAATTAGAGGGTCATGGTAGAATTATTATTAAAACATGATAATACATGTAGCAGCCCTCTTAGTTATTAAGTCATAAAATGCCCATGGCAGCCCCTTGTTTTGTCAAAACCAGGTAGTGCCACTATTACAGTGCTGATGTTGTTCTCTTGAGTGGTTATGAATAAATTATTAGTTGCACTATCATGTTTTGATCTTGTTGTTGGATGTTTACTTGCTATCATAGTTTTTATGTACATATCATACCATCTATAAGACAAACCTTTGAAGGAACAAGTACATCTTAAGCTCTGGAGTGTTACTTTCAATATGGTAGTAGGGATATCATCATTTAACGATGGATGATAGCACTATCAAATTCTAGCATCTTCATTGGCTTGTCTTTATCCAAGGTAATGCATATTTTCATGATTTTCATAATTAGCTTCGCTTTAAATCTCATGAATGTAATAACAGTAGGCATTTTACACCCTCCACATTGAAAATGTAGAGTTTAAATCCCTGAGAGTGTATGTCTGAACATATCGTTGTGTTGTTGTCACCATGGATTCCATATCATTTGATGTTCAACTTTTGTTAAGTTAGGGAATACTTGTTGAAGATTTTTAAAATTTCAAACGAACAGGTGGTTGACATCAACTACCATGCATACAAATATCTTTCCTAGTTTCATGTAGTTGTGTTCCATTTATGCCTGAATTATAATTTGTCATTACATGTTGGGAAACCATCTACACAGGCATTTCAAACCTTTATTCACATGTTTATATCTGCAAGGTCATGAGGAAAGGCCCTGATTTCTATTATTACTCTGCTTTGTCCTCTTGTAAGTTCTTAACATGTGTATTCTTGTAGCATAAGAATTAGTCATGTTCTTAATCTCCTTCATTGTGAATTAGAAAACTTGTGGTATGAGAAATGTTTCCGTGGAATCTTAGTTTCGAGCCAATATCCTTTATTAAATCTGTTTTATACATTGATGGTCCTCAAGCATTAGTCTTTATTAACTCTCTGAAACCTTTAAATTTCGATGCAATACCATTTATTGGAGCTATGCCTCATATGGTTTTGAAACGCGATTCTTGGACATTGACCAAGATTATTTGTAGGTTGACCTTTGTGTCCTTCCATTTTCAACTCATCTGTTTCTGACTTTTCATGATTCTTGATGCGCTTATCCGATCAATGCAGAGACATGGTTTGGTTTTGGGGGTCATTTTTTATTAGAATTTGATTGTGGTTTAGAGTGATGAAGGCATTAGCCCAAGCCCATTCTTAGAGGGACCTACCGGATTATGGTAGCACCTTCTGTTATTCTTTTCTCTTCTTTAAGTAGGAATTTTATAGCCTTTTAGGTACCTTTGGATATTAGAACCTTCTTTCATTGCAAGGGCAATGAGGGAGTCATCTAGAGCCTCCATTAGGAGATATACCTTGTCTCATGAGGCAGTTCTCTTTTGGAGACAAACCTCTTTGTTTAGAGTCTATCTCTTAGGGAGTATACCTTGGATTTAGTGTAGAGTTAACCCTTAGGAGGCATGCCTTGCATCATGTATAGAACCCTTAATAAGTTGCACCCCAACTTGTACACCCTACTAGTCGGAGACCAACTTGGTATGTTAGTTGCCTTAGCTCTGCTTATTCATCGCAAGGGCGATGACAAGGTTACTTGGAGCCATCCTTGGGAGACATACACTGTCTCATTAGTGGTAGTTGCTTCCCCTTTACATGAGACATGCCTTGTCTCATTTACTTTGGTTGTTCTTATCATATAGGAGTCATTCTTTGACTTATTTACCCCCATATTTTGGTAGCGTTATCAGAGAGTCTCTGACTCATTTTGTACTCCCTCTCTAGTGTTATTAGTTAGGAGTTTTTCCTTTATAGTTATTATTACTTTACCTTGGTTAGAGACTAACTCAGTCTTATTAGAGCTTACCTGCTTGGGATTTTAGATCAGTTTTACTTTCCTTGGGATACTAGTTTACTCGTTTTGAGTTCATTTCACTTTTAGTGAGTTTATTTGTTTGGGGTTTCCCCTTTGCCCAAGGGTTTGGCCCTAGGATGTTGCTTTGTTTGTTCCCTTTGGTCTTTGACCAAAATGGTGAAATCATTTTAAAATCACAAAAACGTGGAATCATTTCAAAAATTCGAAACATTAAAAACATTAAAATTTGAAATCCAAAAACATCAGAAATTGAAAATTCAAAAATATTTAAAAACTAGAAACTTAAAAATCCAAAAAGCATTTGATTTTTTTAAAAGTCATTAGCGTACTAGGAAAAGTTTGTTTCCGAACTACGTTGGCTTGATCCTCTTTCACGGGGTACGTAGGGAACTTGAGATTTTTATCCCAAGACCACCCAAACTATGTAAATAAATCATTTAAACTCTTTAAAAAACATATAAATCTTCTAAAATAATATTTTCAAAAAGATCTTCCTCTAGAGTTAGGGGTTTGTCATAGATAGAGAGTTTTAGAGTCAAAAGTTTATCCTTGATATGTTGTTTGATTGTTCTGTGTTTGTTTTAGAGTTAAGAGTTTGTCCTAGCTAGGAATGCCTCCGTTCGGTCAGTTGGTGATCCACATCGCCGACTGATGAATAGAATAGGATGTGTTAGTCTACCCATTATTTTTCTTAAGACATACAGCCTAGTTACACATAGGATATAGGAACCACCTGCATTAGCTTAAGGCTAACTAACATTTAGTTATGGCATATAGGATGTCCTAAAATTCACAATCTACTCAAATTTAAATATCGTTCAAGAAGCTTTAAAAAATCAGTCTGGTCTTTTAGGTTGAGTCTAGTTTAATGGTCTAGATGTCTTAGGCATCACAGTTTAGAATAGGTGCGAAGAACTACGTTGCTTTGATTCTCATGGAGGCACGGATACGTAGGCGGCTTTGGATGAATATTAGACCATCCAAAGAATCAGGCGAAAACGTTTAGAGTCTAGGGTTTGTCGTGTTGTGTCATGTGTGGTATGGAGTCGTGTTGTATGTTTTGTTGTGTTTTCTTACTTTCCTGTACAGACCTTATACCTTTAGCTGTAGCATGCATGTGTTTGCCCACCAGAACTTAGACACCAATTAGGCGTGACACTCATAACTTAGTTATGCTTAGGTGACACTTCTTTTATTTATTTTGTATGTGCTTACTATCCCCGGGTCATGCATGTTTAGGTAGACATTTTCTCGGGGATATTTGTTCCCATTTCACATGATTTTCGCCCAAAGCTCTTCAAAGTTAATAATAAATGGCATAAGAGACCAAGTGCTGACACTCAGATGGATTGAGATGCTCTTCGGACCTTCCTCATCCGTAATCAGGCACGGACCCATATATTTCTGGTTATTCATTGCACAGAGGATTTCTTTTTGGGCTTCCATGGCCTATCCATGGATGGCGACTCTGAATTATTTTGGTTTCGAGCCGTGGCTCCTGATCAATAGGTATCTCTTTCATTTATCGCCACTCGTGCTATGCTATGAGGGTGTCATCTATTTTGTGAGTTCTTTGGTAGAGCTCTCCTTCATGTGAATGATCCAAAGGACCGACGGGGGACCCGTTCTCTCACTGCCTCCTCAGGATCGGGGTCCCACTTCCATACCATACGTGAGTGAATACTTAGTGGCTCTCGTGGATGTACAGACAGATGTTTTGTATGCCCATAGTGCGAACAGAAGCTTATTTGACCAATCCCTGTAGAATCGAGTCATCTTTCGAAGAATAGTCTTGATATTCTTGTTAGCTGCTTCGACAGCGTCATTAGTCTGAGGCCAGTACGGAGATGACTTGTGATGTTTGATTCTAAATTCTTCACACAACGAGACTAACTCTTGCTTGAAGTGGGATCCGTTGTCTGATATCAATTCGTGTGGAACTCCATATCTGCAGATGATGTTGGCCCTGATAAACTTGGCAACTGATGTCGATGAAATCGAAGCATATGACTGAGCTTCGATCCATTAGATGAAGTAATCGATTGCGACAAGTATGTACTCGTGTCCGCTGGAGGACTTTGGAGAAATTTTGCCGATAATGTCAATACCCCAAACTGAGAAAGGCCACGGAGACGTGAGCGAGTAAAGCTCTGAAAGCGGCACATGTATCAAATTAGCATGGATCTGACATAAGTGATACTTCTTGACGAAGGTGAAGCAATCTGCTTCGAAAGTAGTCCAGAAGTAACCAAGACGAAGAATCTTCTAAGCTAACATCTAGTTGTTCATATGAGGACCACAGACACCTGAGTGAACATCTTCTAAGATTTCTGCGGCTCTGTCTTCATTTACACAGACGAGCTGGACTCCGTCAAATGATCTGCGGTAGAGGTCTCCTCCACAAATGACATACCTAGATACAAGTTTCTGCAATGCTCTTTTCTCCTTTAAAAATGCCTCTAGGGGGTGTCCCCTACCGGAGATAAGATTTTTGATATCGAAATACCATAGTTTCCCATCTGGACATCCGGCTGCTATCTGAACCATGTGTACATGTGCTGGGATGACATGTTGCTTTATTGGTAAAGGACGGACCTTTACTCCTACTGGAATGTCAACCATGGATGCAAGCGTGGTCAAAGCATCAGCAAACCTGTTTCTCAATCTAGAGATGTAAGTAACGTTGATATTATGGAAACTTTTCATCAGGCTCATAAGATAAGTGTGATACGGAATCAACCTATCTTCTTTGGTAAGCCATTTTCCATTTATTTGACAAATGAGCAACAGAGAGTCTTCGTACACATCGAGATCTTGTACCTCTAATGAAGGGGCTGCTTCCAAACCGGCTATGCAAGCTTTGTACTCAGCCATGTTGTTGGTGCACTCAAACTCTAATTTGATGGAAATTGGTATGTGCTCATCTCGAGGTGAGACAAGAACAATGCCAACTCCTCTGCCTCTCGAGTTTGATGCTCCGTCAAAGTACATGGTTCATGTTGCATTACTGGGTGTATCTCTGATCGTCATGATCCCTTCATCTGAAAATTCGCGGCTTAGCTCTGTATCTTTAATAGGTGCATCAGCAAACTGTTCTGCGATGATTCTGCGTTTGACAGACTTCTAGATGACATATGTGATGTTAAATTCGGATAACAACGGCAACCAACGAGCAGTCCTGCCGATCAGGGCTGGTTTTTTGAACAAATACTTCATTGGATCCATCCGAGATATGAGGAAGATTTTCTGCGATAACAAATAGTGCCTGAACCATTTAGTGGCCCATACTAATGGGAGACAGGTTTTCTCATGTTGAATGTAATTCAGTTCATACTCCAACATCTTCTTGCTGAGATAATAAACTGGCATTTCATTTCTCGTTTCTGGATCTTCCTGTGCCAACATACATTCGAGAGATGTGTCCGTGGTTGAAAGATACAAAAGAAAAAGTCGTCCAGCGACTACAGGTGTTAACATGGGTGGTGATGATAAACATATTTGATCTTCTCAAAGGCTTGTTGACATCGGGGTTCCACTACTTGGAAGCATTTTTCTTTAGAAGCTTGAAAATTGGCTCGCATGTACTGGTAAGCTGTGTTATGAAACGACTCAAGTACTGAACTTTTTCCAAGAATTCTCTTATTTCTTTTTCTGTTTTTCGAGACGGCATCTCCTGGATTGCTTTGACCTTGGCAGGGTCTACCTCGATTCCCCTATGGCTGATCAGGAAGCTTAGCAATTTTCTAGAGATAACTATGAAAACGCATTTGTTTGGATTCAGTCGGAGCTTGTATTTCATGATTCTTTCGAAGAATCTCCTTAAAACTTGAACATGGTTTGCTCGAGTCTTGGCCTTGATAATCATGTCATCAACGTATACCTCTACTTCCTTGTGGATCAAGTCATGTAAGAGCATAGTTGCAACCCTTTGATTAGTTGCACCAGCATTCTTGAGACCGAATGGCATCACCCTGTAGCAGTAGGTTCCCCACTGTGTAGTGAATGCTGTCTTGGTCTTGTCTTTCTGAGCCATCTTTATCTGATTGTACCCAGAAAAACCATCCATGAAGGAGAGTAAGGCATGACTTACCGTCTTATCGACCAAGATGTCAATGTGAGGCAAAGGAAAGTCATCCTTGGACTGGCTTTGTTCAGATCTCTGAAATCAACACAACACCGTACTCTTCTATCCTTAGGCACTTGAACGATGTTTGCCAACCACTCGGGATATGTGACAACCTCTAAAAAGCCTGCTTTCAACTGATTGATCACTTCATCTTTGATTTTGAAGACCCATTCTGGTTTCATCCTTTTGTAGAGAGGGATATGGTGCTGAACAATTTCCTCACTTAATTCTAGCATATCTTTGTATGACCAGGCGAAGACTTCTTTGAATTCTTTTAACAATTTGATTAACTCCGCACGCTCTTCAGGGGATAAGGTTTTGCCAATCTTTATCTCCTGAAGCAAGGATTCAGTGCCTATGTTAATAGTTTCAAATTCATCTTCCAAAGGTTTTGATCGACGCTCCTCCCCTCGTTTGATTAAATTTTTAATCTCGAGGAAAGTTTCGTCTGCGTCCCCATCCGAGGAGGGTTGTTCGATGTTATTTAAAACATTAGTTTCAAAAGAATAGAGAGCCAGATGCTAGTACAGAGAAAGTTCTTTGATTGATCTGAGAGATACACCAAAGGAAGAACTCACTGACGCGCCTTCTTTAGGCTCGGTTACATTTGACACTTTTTCAAAAGATGAATCAGAATCGAAAAAGGATTCTGATTCAGAAGATGAGAAGTCAGTATCCGAAGGGATAATTGCAGTAAGGAATGGGACAATTGTGTCAGACAAGTTAGAGAGTTATGAATTGCCAGCATTGGTTATCATACTCTTAGGGGAGAACATTGGAACGGATTCCCTGATCATACATACAACAGAAGAAACATCTTGGAACATTGATCGCATCAGCACCGGATCTAGGTAGTCTGCCCAATCAAATTTTAGAGTCTCTGTACGTCTGTGCTGCTTTCTCCACCATATGTCATCTTCTTCACCTGGCCAACCCGTAGCAAAGAAGATTTGGAACCCAGGAACCCTTTCTCCAGTGATAGGATGTGTGGACCATTCTGGGAAACCATAGTACGGGAAGTCTTCTCCTTCCCTGCAGAATTGACCATTGAGGGTCAGCTTGATTTCTAGCATTGGCATGACCTCTCCAGCTTCTTTGTACAACCTCCTTCGAGTTATACTTCGATACATTTCTTGTTCTTCCTGATACGTGTTACGGTAACCTAGACCAGTTGTACCAACATTGGAAGGAAAATACAAATCGTCAAACTAAACTACTCCTTGTTGATATCGACCTAATCCCATTCCTGGGATGTATCCATTGATCTTGAGGATTGTAGATACAATAGGGTTAATATCGTACGGGAGTGGAACTAATTCCTTCTTGGCTTGTTCCAGCTAATCGTGGTAGCATCAAGATGAAAACCATTGAGATAGATGATGTCTCCTACTGACTTCCCATTAGGATCTGACAAGATGGCGCCTACTTTTAAGTCTTCATCTCATCGAACGGTGATAACTTTGTTACCTTTCATAAATTTAAGCTTTTGATGTAAAGAAGAGGGTACAAGTCCAACTTTGTGAAGCCAAGGTACTCCTAACAACAGGTTGAAGGATGACTTGATGTCCAGTACTTGGAACTCAAAATTAAAAATTTTGCCTCCCATATAGATGGCAGTAGAAAGAGATTCGACTACATCTCGCCGGGAGTCGTCGTAGGCTATGATGCCTTGATCTGACGGGGAGAAATCACTGGGGCCAAATCCGATAGTTGTGGTCGTGCTCAGGGACAGATGTTCAAGGCAGAACCATTGTCCACGAGTACGGTGGGTACCTTTTTCTGATTACATAACACAGTAACGAGGAGGGGCTTATAGTGATTATTTCCTTCAGGTGTCAAATCTTGATATGAAAATGAGAGGGCAGTAGAGGCTCTGACTGCTACAACAAGATTCATAAGCTGCTCTGGTGTAGTATCCTTTGATACTTGGGAAGTCTGTAAACTTTTGAGGAGAACTTTTTTATGTTTAAGGGATACCCTCAGTAATCCCCAAAGTGAGATGTCTGCCTTAGTCTTGCCGAGTTGTCTGATGATGTTCAGATCTTCCTGATCAACCTCTGTGCTAACAACCTTTCGTTTGACAGTGTTAATCTGATTGTCTGATCTGAGTTATGGGGGTTTGTAGTTCCTACCACCCCTGGTGAGGTTTCCTACCTCTGAAGTTCCAGGATCACTGATTATGCAATCTTCTGATGAAAGGACAAAAGGAGTTTCGTCTATTCCAGCCTCTTCTAGGTCCAGAATATAAGGTTCTTCATCGAAGTCTAGGCAAATGGCAAGAGGTAAGTATTTTTCTTCCCCGACTTCTCGTATGTAATTGTTGTTATCAGTCCCCACGGATAGGGTTCGATAGTACAAATTAAGGATGAGAAGTCGATTCGCAGAGGTTCAGTGAGATGGAATTTGAGGTGGACAAAGATGGGTTATGATTTGGAAGAGGATTTGTGTTGATATTTAATCCAGACGGGCGAATGAACTGCTTCTTTTCAAGAAGGTCTTAGATAGCATGTTTCAGAGCAAGGCATCTATCCGTTTGATGTCCCCTACCTTGATGATACTCACAATACTCTCTGTTGTTCCAGTTTTTGGCAAAGGGTTGGGAGGTGGACAGGGTGCAAGTAGAAATAACTTCTTCGCATGGAGAAGTAATTTCATGATGGTGGAAAGATTGGTTGGAAAGGGAGTGAATTCCCTGGGTGGCTTGTTTACAATGGCAGGTCCCGGAGGTGCATTGCTTGGTTGCCAAATGACTGGAGTTTCAGAGGTTTCTGGAACTTATTTTGTCTCATTAACTTCCTTGGATACGGGAGGCTTCTTGGACTGAGTATTTTTAGAATCGGAGGAGACTTTACTGAGCCAACCACGAGCTAAAGAATCCTCAATTTTGCTGCTTGTATCGATGAAATGTTTGACGCTAGTGAAAGTTTGAATGGCCATGGGACGCTGGAAGGACACGGTCAGGTTCTGCTGCATCATGTCAATCTGCTCTTCCTCGGTGGGCCGCTTGAGCATCTAAGCTGTCTTCTGACGCCGGCGCTTTACAAAATCGGATAAGGCTTCCATGGGCTCTTGTCAGGTGGTCTGAAGATCTCGACGAGAAGTTTTAGTACCGTCTTCATAAGAGAATTGCTTGATGAATTCATTCATAATCCGTTCCCAACTCATAGTCGGCAACTCGGGCAAACTCAGAAGCCATTTATGTGCCACGCCTTTCAAATACATCTAAAAGATGAGGGCCAGCTGATCTGGGGACAGACCTTGTGACCGCAACATACATTCGAATACTGCCAAGTGATTACGAGGACAACCAGTTCCATCGTATTTACTAATGTCAAGCCATTTGAAGCTGGCCGAGAGGTGTACATCTGGAAACAAAGAGATGTCACGGAAGGAGAGTCCTGTCAACCCCTGAACCTTGATAACTTTGAGGTCTTGACTAATTTTGGCAAACTTATCTTCCCACTGCTTCAGAATCTGGGCAAAGGGATGGTTCTCATCTGCATACTGCTCTCCTAGGAACGGATCTGGTGGCTGAGCTGTAGACTGATTGGTTGGTGGAGTTGGTATGGTTTCCTGGACAAAAGGAAGAGGTTGCTGAGATGTACTAGGTACTACAGTAACCTGAGGAGGTGATCTCAGTGCAGCATTCTCTTCTGAGAGATGGCGGAGACTCTCAGTGAGTTCAACTACTGCTTGTTGTAGTTCTTGGATAACCTGGGACTGGTCTGTCTGTTCTGCCATTATGGCAAGAGGAGTTGTAGGACTAGATGGTTCTGACATTTCTACTGAGTGAGTAGAAACTAAAGAACTAGGTAGTTCTGAGATTCTTACTAAGCGAGAATCGGTTCGATACCAGCTTTTCTCTTTCCTAGGTGCAATGGTTTCAAGTGTACGAACTTTCTACCTGCAAATGGGAATATACACTAGTTTTAGAACTTTTTCATGCAAGGAGAAAGAGTTATATAGACAATTTTTAGATTTCAAACAAGATTTTTCAGGGAATGATCTTATTTTATTCATATGTCTGATCAACTTTTACAATTTGTACAAAAAGGCATGTGCTAGCCTGACTTTAAGTAGTATTTTTATAAAATTTTGCAAAAAGAAAGGAAATTTGATATCTTATGTATGAAGTAATCCCTTGAATGGTGGATTTGAACCGCGACGAAGATAACAGAGAGTTTGTAGAGCTTTCCACATTTCTGACAAATCCGAAGGCTCGGCATCCAAACGAATGTATGAGAGAAGTGCTGAACAGTAGTCCGGGTGTATCTCGTCTCCACGAGAAACACATATGTCGTGGATATAGACTATCCTATGATTCCTCCATGCTGAGTATAGAGTTCTGGCTGTATTTGCACTGAATTCTTCAGGTGGACAGAAATGAGAGAGTGGTTCCCATCGCCGTTGCTCCTAACTGACGCATAATTCGGTGAGGAATGTAGAAGGATGTGTCCTCTAAGCTAAGGATGCGAACATATTTAGCTCTGGCGGTGTTCATGGTGACGGCATTAGGTCCTGGAATTCTCCATGATATGTCATCATCGGTAAGGGTTCCTAACCAATTATGCCACTCAAATTCACTGTCGAAGTGAATATGTTGACTCCATGATGCGAAGTTCGTAATGCAAGGGAACATACTGTGACGAGGGATTGTTATATGAAGCTTTAGACACAACCAGATGTAAAGAAGGGTGGGACACCATGTGAAAGGGAGATGAGGATGTCGAAAGACATCATCAAGTCCTTTGAAGGTTTCAGCAAGTATGGTTGGTATGGGATTGGCATCTAATGACAACTGGTCCAAAACACTGAGTAGGGCAAGAGAGACTGTATCAGATCTCTAACATAGGAGATACTTAGCATATACACAAAATATATATGCTTCGTGACGAGGCTGTGGGAACGTCAAGTCTTCTAAATCTCCTTCTAGAGCATATGCATCGATGAGCCTATCTACATAAACCCCATTTGATGACATGAAGTCATCTGGGTCTTGTTCCGGCATACATAGTAGCCGAAGACACATGAATTCGTTGAATCTGTAACTAATCTCAGGACGGATGATGGGTCCCTTTTGTAGGTACTGTAACAAGGTACAACCATCTTCGAAGGTGGGACACATCTCTTGGAGACCAAAGCAAAAGACATGGTATTGGGGATCCCAACACTTAGTTGCTGCTTTGAGAATGTTCCAATCTATTTGGATGGACTCATACAGAGGAAATGTTTGCTCATGTCGGGTGAGATGGCTGAACCATAGGAAGCTCTTCGACTCACTATAACTTTGAATCCATTCGGACATCATGTCTACATTCATGGCCTGCCCCATACATAAGATAACAAGAAAATTTTCAGATAAAAAAGATAAGTACAAAACCTATGCACATATTTTTATTTATTCACATTTCCTTTTTCTTTTACACGGAGGCCTGTAGTAGGCTAAATACAAAACAAAAGCGGTAAAAGAAAGGAAAACGGTGTTCTTTGTCTTCCATGTAGACTGGATCAACGACCGAGGGTTAACATCCTGCCAACGACTTCTCTCTGTAAGGCGAGGTAGTAGTCTGGTGCCACCTCGTCTCCTCGAGCTGCATCAATGCTGAGGATAGGGATGATGTTTCTCTTTTTCCATTTGGAAGCAACTTTGTTTGCTTTCCACTGAGAGAATCCTACTAGTGGAGAAAATGGATAGAGAGGGCGACAAACCTCCTGCTTGGCCCCATACTAGCGCATAATGCGATCTGGAATATAGAATGAAGTTTTTTCTAAGGCCATAATCTTAACATGATTGGACTTATGGATTGTTAGAACAGCGGATGTATATCCATCTAATTTCCAAAATATGTCCCTGTGGACCCCGATCTGAGGAGGTAGAGAGGTGAGGGAGCTAGTCCCCACACCATCCTTTGGATCATCCACGTGAATGGAGAGCTCTGCCAAGGAACTCTCGAAACGGATGCCACCCTCATAGCATAGCACGAGTGGCGATATAAAAAGAAAGAGATATGTCTCGATCAGGAGCCAAAGCTCGAAACCGAGACATACCTAAAATAAACTCAGAGTCGCCATCCATGGATATGCCATGGAACCCTAAAATCAAATCCTCTGTGCAATGGATAACCAGAAATATATATGGGTTCGTGCCTGGTTACGAATGGGGAAGGTCTGAGAGCACCCCCGATTCGTCCAAGTGCAAGCACTTGGTCTCTTATGCCATTTATTATTAACTCCAAAGAAGTTTGGGTAAAAATCATGTGAAATGGGAACAATCCTCAGGATTCGTCTACCTAAGCATGCATTTCCTGAGGATAAAATAATAAGCACACATAAAATAAAATGAAAGATATGTCACCTAAGCATAGCTAGGTTATAAGTGACAAGCCTAATGGGTGTCTATGTTCTGATGTGCAAACACATGCAAGCTATAGCTAAAGGTATAGGATCAGTACAATAAAGTAAGAAAACACATCAAATCCTACAATAACAGCACAACAAATCCTAAGACTCTAAAACATTAGCCCGAGCCCTCGGATGGTCTGGTATTCATCCAAAGAAGCCTACGTATCCCCGCCTCCACGAGAATCAAGGCAACGTAGTTCTTCGCGCCTATTCTAAGCTAGGATGCCTAAGACACCTAGACCTCTATCCTAGACTCGATCTAAAAGATCAGACTAGTTATTAAAGTTTCTTGTACAATTATTTAAATTCTAGTGAATTGTGGATTTTAGGACACCCTATATGCCCTAACTAAATGCAGATTAGCCCTAAGCTAATGCAGGTGGTTCCTACAACCTATGTGTAACTAGGCTGTATTTCCTAAGGAAAACAAAGAGTTGACTAACGCATCCTATTCTAGTCGTCACTCGGCGATGTGGATCGCCGACTGACCGGACGGAGGCGCTCCTATAACTCTAGGACAGACCCCTAACTCTAAAACAAGCACACAACAAACAATCAATCAAACAACCTATCAAAAGAAAAACCTAACTCTAAAACTCTCTATCTAGGAGAAACTCCTAACTCTAGAGGAAGATCTTTTGAAAACAAGATTTTAGAGGTTTTTGAAAAAGGTTTAAAACGTTTATTTACAAAAAAGTTTGGCTGGACTTGGGATGTAAATCCCAAGCTGCACTACGTACCTCGGAAGAGGATCAAGCCAACGTAGTTCGAAACGAACTCTCAAACTAACAAACACTTACAGCAAATCAACTATTTTTTATGTTTTAAGTTCCTAATGTTTTTGAGATTTTTAATGATTTCAATGCTTATGGATTTTAAAATTTCTGATGTTTTCTCCCTTTTGGCCAAAGACCGGAGAGAATATACAAGCAAAACCCTAGGGCCAAACCCTAGGGTGAATAAGGGAAACTATGCTCTAATAACACCGTTATAAGAGCAAATGAGTCAAAGACTCTCTAATAAGAGTAACTGATAACACTGAAAATGAGATAACAGAATCAAAGACTCTCTAATGACTGCAAAAGGAAAGGCGAGTCAAAGACTCTCTAATAAATCCAACTGAAAGAACAAATGAGTCTAAGACTCTCTAAGAAAACTGCGAAAGAGATAAATGAGTCAAAGACTCTCTAATAACATCACAAAAGGAATAAATGAACCAAAGATTCTCTGAAAGAAAAGGAAACACGATTCAAAGACTCTCAAAGAGAGATGAAAACACGAGTCAAAGACTCCACTGACAACAACTAAAGGATATACGAGTCAAAGACTCTCTAAAAGATGGAAACACGAGTCAAAGACTCCAAAAACACCAACTAAAGGATATACGAGTCAAAGATTCTCTAAGAGATGGAAACACGAGTCAAAGACTCCAAAAACACCGATTAAAGGATAAATGAGTCAAAGACTCTCTAAAAGAGAAAGAATGAGTCAGAACTCTTTAATAACAACACCTGAAAGACAAATGAGTCCAAGACTCTCCTACAACACTACTGAAAAGACAAATGAGTCAAAGACTCTCTAATAACGCCACCTAAAAGGCGAATGAGTCAAAGACTCTCTAATAACACTATCTAAAGGATGAATGAGTCAAAGACTCTCTAATCAAGGCTGACTCCTATGCGAATGGACTATCGACTAAGGAGAAGCTTACAAGCAAAAGGAATAAGAGACCTTGTGCATATTTGGCAAAGGTAAAACACCCAACTGGGCCGGACAGCTACCTAGCCCTAGGGTGCAACAAATGTGCAACCCAATACCCATAAGGGTAAGGGTATGAAGCCAAGCCGAGTAGGGTGTTCTTCCAAAACCAAACGGCGCACAAAGAGGAGGTTTAGCAAGAGAATGAGACCGGGCGGGTCTAAAAGGAATAAGAGACCTTGTGCATATTTGGCAAAGGTAAAAACACCCAGCCGGGCCGGACAGCTACCTAGCCCCAGGGTGCAACAAATGTGCAACCCAATACCCATAAGGGTAGGGGTATGAAGCCAAGCCGAGTAGGGTGTTCTCCCAAAATAAAAAAGCACACAAAGAGGACTAACGAGAGAATGAGACCGGACGGGTCTCCCAAACACACACAAAGATGGGCTCCAAGTAACCTTATCATTGCCCTCAAGGGGTAAGCAGGGCTAAGACAACTAATTGACCAAATTGGTCTCTAATTAACAAAGGAACAAACTGAGGTGCAATCTCAGAGAGGATTCTACAAATGAGGCTTGCCTCCAAAGGAGGATTGCCTAACGAGACAGAGTATGTCTCCTAGTACAGGTTCTAGTATCTAAAGAAGTCTAAAAGACTGCGCTAGTCTACCAAGAGAGCAGAAAAGAGCTACTAGGCCATCTCAAATTTCCATTCAATTCTTATACAAACAAATCAAGTACTAAGCAAAGAAAGACTTATAACTAAAGAGTACACAATCTGTAATAATAGCAATCATAGAATGATAAACAACATTAATTAGTCCAGACCAGCCGCTGGATAGCCTAATAAAGCAAAAAAATAACATTAAACACTTCTATGCCCAACCACAAGTACCACTGCCCCAATATGGGGGTGAAATCAGATGATGCTAAAGTAATCATCTGATATCACAAATACACAGGATAATATTTCTAAGCCCGCCTTGAGATCAGACAGTACTCATGTCGATAATATCGAATAGAGTAGTCATCTGATCTCCTTCTTTCCTAAAACAATTTATTTAAATAAAAGACAAGTTTATGAACCTCAAGAGAGTCTCACCTGAACACCATTTATTACCGTCTTCAAACCCTAACTCAAAGCTTAGTATAAGAGAAGAATATTAAAATTTTTAACAGATTATACAAATGCATGCAATGATAATTCTGATTTTTATAAATTTTGATGCATAACAGGGGGCATATCTGAAAGGTTGAGTAGGCCTACTAAACAAAAGAGGGGAGCGCTACTTAGATTAAGCGAGTCCCCTAAAGATGGGCTTGGGCTATCGCCTTCATCGCCCTTGCAATTCTCAACACACTTAAATTTCTAAGCACGGTGCAATATCTGTCTGATTTATAACATATGCTTGTCAATTATGATCAATAGCCTACAACAGATAACAAGGCTGCCAACTTCAGGATTCTTATAGACAATCATCATTACAATGAAAATTAGTGATAATTATTTAACAGGTCAACACCAAAATCATTTGCAAATAATTTATTGAATTCAAAACATTTTAGCACCTTAATGAAAATCATGACATAAGGCAACCGGTAAGTGGTCATGATGCAATCGTTTAAAGGAAATCATTGGTTTTCAATAAAAAGCATTTTACAAACTTAAAACTCATCATGCAACACGATGAAACACAAAATCTATCTACCCAAGCTCAACATAGCTCCATTGAGAACAAGAATAATAAAAAGGGCAAACTAATTATATTCTTGTTACTGAGCAGGATTATTTTCTATGAGATTTAAGCATCAAGCCAATAGTGATATGAAAAATCGACTGGAATTAAAAGAAATTTATTGTAATTGAGCAAATGAAAATCATTGAGAAGTAAAAGTGATGCCTGCATTATCTATAAAAAGAATCATAACATGGGCGGCAAAAATCTCAGCCACACAACTCCACATGGTCAACATTGGAAAAGGAAGCATTCTAAACCCCAAACACCAACCTTGTTATACACATGAAAGCTTATCTTTCCCTATACATTTTGGATACACAAAAACTACTCAAGCATAACATATTCTAATCACACACAGAATTAAGACCATCATACAAATGAAACTCTAGAACAACAATTGACCTTCATTAGCTAAGATTTCCCCAAACAAATACTTCATCTTACCTCAATTTCTCCCACAAGAAACTTGGCTGCTACAGATGAATTTCTATCTTCTTCTCAGAATTAATGAACTCTCCTCAGAATGACTTTGAACAGAGAATCCGGCGGTCGGAGCTCAGATTCCGGCCGGTAGATCTGCCAGAGAAGGAGATTCGAAATCACCGGCCACTTTCTCTCTCTCAGATCTCTCTCCTTTTCTTTTTCTCCTTTTTCAGATTAGGGAAAACCTAAAACAAATCCGTCAATTTCAGATCTTAGATCTGAGGATTCCCTCTCAGATCTGAGATTTTCTTTGCTTACCTCCATCTCTCAAACTTTCTCCATCTCTCTCTCTTTCTCTTTCTAAGATTAATGACCGGATCTAACAAGATGTGACCGAATAAAATGGTTGAAATTTGGCCAGAATTCTGCGGGATTCATCGGAGAAGATGAAGAAATAGGTTAGGGTTTCGATGGCTCATGATGGAGTTCGGAAAAGGGAAGAATAAGATGGCCGGCCGAGAGCTTGGGTCACCGGAATCAATGGTGTTTGCCGGGGTTAGGGTTTGGGTTAAAAGAAAAATGGGTTTGCCAAACAGGGCTAGCAGATAGATCGAAAGAGGAGAAGAAGGAGGTTGGAATGGTGATGAAATGGAGATGCGGCTGACAAGGTGTGGGGTTCGTCGGATTTCCGGCAGAATTGCCGGAGAAGGAGATTGAAATCCCTCTCTCTCTTTCTCTTTCTCTTTCTCTCTCCCTCTCTCTCTGCGAGAAATCTACCTTTTTTTTTTCTTTTTTTCGTTTGATTTTTTTTTATATGTAAATGAGATTTGCGGATATTGGCACTCCACAGATTGATGGGCGCACCATCAACATGATAAGCGCGCGAACTTGGCCCGGCTCCGAATAGGCTGATTCAACCCCCTTCTTCCTTTATACAAACATGATACAATCGCCTCCTTTTCTTGCAGACAACCCCTTTTCAGATGCTTCACCCCCCTTCTGGTTTGCATTGCGCACACTGCCCTGGCTCATTCACTGAGCAAACGCACTTGGATCTCGACGAAATTTTACGGAGACCTAAGGGAGACCTCAAGCTACTCCAGGGTTCAATTTGGGACCCCAGCTCACTGATTTGACGAGGTTTTGCACAATCGGCACGAACTTGGGTCCGGTCAAAATGGGGTGTCTACAGATGCCCCTCTTTGGCAGAGCGTGTGTAACACGCGAATGGCAAAGCTGAACAGACGACACATTTTGACTGACCCGAAAGCAAAGTAAATTTTTGGGTTTTCAGTTTTAAAACGATATTCACAAAGATAAAACTCTACCAACAATAGGGAGATAGCCTCTCACCGACTCTTAACTCGGCAACTAAGACAACTCAAAGAGATAGTCTCTCCCTAATACTCATGACTCAACTATCTAAACTAGTTAACAAAAAACGAACGAACGATTACAAAAACACAAACACTTCTTTTTTTTTTATCAGACTAAGCCAAAGTAAACATAACAATTGCTCAAAGAGCACAAACCAACCAAACAAACCAATCACTTCAATTACTCAAAGAGCTTTCATTTTTTTTTTTTTAAACAACGTTGCAATTTGTCTAAGACAAGCACAAACTCAAGCACTCAAAGAGTTTTTCCTTTTTAGAAACCTGCAAAAATAGGCCAAAGACCAATGTATTGAAACTCGTCCAAAACAAGTTCAAAACCAAACACTCAAAGAGTTTTTTTTTTATATCATGCGGATCAGTCTAAGACTTGACCAAATATTAAGGTATTCGAATATTTGAGCTAAACTCAAACATCTAATACCGAGGCGAGACTAAGTCTCAAGCCAGGCGATAGATATACAGATCATTGCTGAAAATAAATCTGTTTAACTATCCGAGTAACTCTGACTCCTCTCTTTCAAGGTAGCGAATCACTCCGGATCACGCGGTTCTGCTAAACAGTTCCACATAAACCCAAATTCGTATGCCCTGCTAAACAGTCCCATACAAACCTC
This sequence comes from Tasmannia lanceolata, assembly GCF_043159265.1. Taxonomy (NCBI): domain Eukaryota; kingdom Viridiplantae; phylum Streptophyta; class Magnoliopsida; order Canellales; family Winteraceae; genus Tasmannia; species Tasmannia lanceolata. Next base: position 23,500,720 of record NW_027518684.1, on the reverse strand, counting down.
TTCGCAGATACACATGACTCCTAACACGTTAGGAAGCTGCACATTGCGGAACGATGATTAGGTAAGTCACTGCTTGCTGCTTGACATTACAATACTAATCATCAGGGTACTAAATACCCGGGAGAAGGAAGAAAAGACCAATCCGTGTAACACAGGATCAGAAATATTTTCCCTACTAAAACATTTCAAAAAGACCAAACCGTGTAACACAGGTTCGGTAACTTCCAACTCTATTAAAATCTTTCAAAAAGACCAAACCGTGTAACACGGGTTCGGTAATTTCCATCTCTATTAAAATCTTTCAAAAAGACCAAACCGTGTAACACAGGTTCGGTAATTTCCATCTCTATTAAAATCTTTTAAAAAGACCAAACCGTGTAACACAGGTCCGGTAATTTACAATTCTGTTAAAATCTTTCAAAACGACCAAACCGTGTAACACAGGTCCGGTAATTTACAATTCTGTTAAAATCTTTCAAAACGACCAAACCGTGTAACACAGGTCCGGTAACTTATCTTGTCGATCAGTCTAAAACTTACTCGACCATTTAAAGGGGTACTCGAATATTCGAGCTAAACTCAAACTTCTAATACCCGAGGCGAGACTAAGTCTCAAGCCCAGTGATAGTTATACAGATCATTGCTGAAAATAAATCTGTTTAACTATCCGAGTAATTCTGACTCCTCTCTTTCAAGGTAGCGAATCACTCCGGATCACGCGGTTCTGCTAAACAGTTCCACGTAAACCCAAATTTGTATGTCCTGCTAAACAGTCTCATACAAACCTCTTCACAGATACGCATGACTCCTAACACGTTAGGAAGCTGCACATTGCGGAACGATGATTAGGTAAGTCACTACTTGACATTACACTACTAATCATCGGGGTACTAAATACCCGGGAGAAGAAAGAAAAGACCAATCCGTGTAACACAGGATCAGCAATTTTTCCCCAATTAAAAACCCTCAAAAAGACCAAATCATGTAACACAAGTTCGGTAATTTTCATACTTCTTAAAAACACTGAAAGAGTTTTTGTCATCGAATTAAAACTTTGTCAAAGCAAACAAAAACCAAACTCTCAAAGAGTACAAATCAGATAAGTACACACTAATCACTCAAAGAGCTTTTTTTTTTTTTTTTTGATGGAAGAAAATATCAAACTGTATAACACAGAATATAGTAATTTCTTCCTTTATTTAAAACTTTCTAAAACCATGGAAGAAAAACCAAACCGTGGAACACGGAACCATCAATTTCTATCCTTATTAAAAACCTTCAAAAGGAATGAAGAATTTACCATCTTTGATTGATTTCAATAATGGGCCAGTCATCTCTTACCGAGAATAACTAGGAGCGCATGATCTTTGCTGAAAGCAAAACTCAAGTAGATTGGTGAGATTTTCAGGTGCTGACTCTCTTTAACAGGTGAAAAACATCCTGATGAGGTTTGAAGGATGCAGGAGTAGATTCTATACTCTGCTGGGAATTGAAGTTTCTGAAACTGACGCCAAAAGAAACAATTTAATCAAGGAATTCAACTCAAAGAGTATGTTCAAGCTTCTCTGGTTTCTATTTGCTAAGAATAGATATCCCAGTTATCATTGTGTAATATCTTTTATGACACAAGTCATAAAAGATGCCCCTAGTATGATGCGCTTCCATGACAAGGTCTTAAAAAAGCAGAACCAAGATAAGTAGGAAACATTTGTGTTTGCAAGGGTTCTTTCTTTGGTATAGTGGTAAAACCAACTCCACAAAGGCTAGAACGCAAGAATTCTTCATTTTGCTCATTGCTTGAGGCTTTGATGTTTTAGGCAGGTCTGAATAACAAATCTCTTGCCCTTCTTTGATTCTTAAACCAGGATCTACTCTAGATTTTTCTTTACATTTCGGAAGGTGTACACCCATTCTCCCCAGTGCCAAACACTTTTGATTCTAAAAGAAAACAATGATAAACAAGGAACAGACTCTTGATGACTCTTTCAAAGAAGACACAGATTATTCAAGGGACCTGACTAAATTTTGATTCACCCTTAGATAAAATGTGTTATTTTTAAATGGTAAGGTTAGCCACTCTTAGAGTACTCTAAAAAACCATGTCAAAAGGCTTTAGTTTCCTCCATCGGGACATCCGTCATGGTTATTACCCCCTTCGGATTGCTCGGTTTTAATGCCCCTAGTTTAAAAAGATATTAAAGTAAGTCTCGCTGACACTACTCGGATTCCAGGATCCTGCCCTGTGTAGAGGTTGCTCCTCCGTCTCCTTCATTTCTCTCTTCAAAAGAAGTCACAACTTTTAATTTCCAAGTTTTCAGTCTAAAAGACTACTTGTTTCAACTTTTGCTTTGCAAGTTTTCAGTCTAAAAGACTACTTGTCTCAACTTTTGGTTGCACTACTTGCTCTCAAACTTTGGAATTCTTCGCTACTGAGGAACTCTTTCTGCTTCCATTCAACTCAACTTTTCATGGGAAGTCCTTGCCTCTGACTATATTGTCTCTTCAAATTTTCAATCCAGCAGACCGCTACCCTCACTTTATATAAGCCAATCTCTTTGGTTATTGACTTAGCAAGAAAATGACTTTATCTAGGTCGCCCTTTCGGGTTTTCAACCTAGCGGGTCTTCAGACTCTCATTCTTTTCTTTCTGTTTTTCTTTTCATTCGCCTCGAACCTTTGCTTGTTTCACCAGAAGGACTTTCTAGGTGGGCTTGGGTTCAAAAGGGTTGAATACCTAAGGTTCTAAGGATTTGGACCGAATCTGGTCTAGCCAGACTACCTACGTACCCCAAAAATGGAGGATCAGGTCCGCGTAGTTCGCTGTGGGGTTTTTCAAAGAATGGTTTAGCATTTAGCTTCAAAATTTTTTAAAAGGGATTTTATCCCAAGGTTTGACCGAACCTGAATTAATCAGGTTGCCTACGTACCCCTGAAGAAATGGGGATCAGGTCCGACGTAGTTCGGGTGCATAAATGCCCCGGGTTTATAATGTGTTTGAAAAGAAATTGTTTAATTTTGCTTTTGGCCCAAAGGGTTTACAAATGGATTTTAAAACATTAGGATTTTGGCTATAAAAGCTCACACGATCAAGGAGGGCCTCCTGATGTATTTGGTGTACAAGCTCTTTTGTTTAAGGCTCAAAGCCTTTGAAATTATTTTTTTTCGAGTCTGGCGGTTTTCTGGCAAAACTTCAACCACTGTGCACCACTCCCTCTGAAAATCTTCTCTCAATATTTCATCAGCTCCACAGGATGTCTGACGTTTCCACTTTTTAAAATCTTCACTTTCAACTAAATGTTTAAATCCAATGGAGTCTTGATCTGCTCAACAACAGGGTATTCTCCTGGTTTATCCTTATAGGATCAAGCAAGACTACCTCAAACCCCTCTAAACAGGTTTATCAATTCTTTGCACTCCTCGGGAGATAAAGTTTTGCCACTCCATCTTTCCCGAGTTTCGGATTTCGATACCACTATCAGTGGCTTCGATTTCTTCTTTAAGTGGCTATGCTCGACGCTCTTCCTCTCATTCGACCATCTTTCAAATCTCGAGGTGAATTTCGTCTGCATTCTCATCCGAGAAGGGGGTCTTTAATTGTTTAAACATTAGATCTTAAGAGTGAATCATAGAGTATCAAAGATACGAAATCAACCACTTTATTGAATTGAAGACTGTAAGTACATTGATGATTTTTGACACACCTCAATGGGTTCTTCATCAGACTTAACAGAAGACTGGACATTGATTCGATAAGACAACTGACAAACACTATATATTCTGAATTATTAATGACACAGCTAAACTTACCAACTTTGAAGCAAGAGTTGGCATAGACTCAACAAAAAGACAGACTTTAAAAACTGGACGCGTCTTCATGAACAAGAAACTGGCACTGAAAGCTTATGGGTAACCCGCCTTCCTTCATGACAATGATAGCTACAGAATTCAATCCCGGAGTAGGAATCTAAAAGAAGCAACTCCACAAGGTTTAGGTTAAATGAAGCAACCAAAGGCTAATGTTGACAATGTGGGAGAAGTAATAGACTGCCCGGATCAAATGAGTATAGATGTGGTCAGTCTTTTGAAAGAATGGTCTTTCGCTAAACACAGACTGTTGACTTGGAAGCACATACACTAGATCAATAGTCATGGGATAAAGATTCTGAACAAATAGAGAAAAGAGTAATCTTGAAACACACCAAAGGGTATTTTATTCTGAAAATCAAAGAAATACTGTCTATGAAGGTTAAAGAAAAATAGAGACCTACATCAACAGGGTCTCAAGGGATTCTCAATCCACTCCTTTAAATCTCATTTGAGTATAAATGCTCTTCTTTTGGGAATGAAAGAGTCAGGAACGACAAACATCCCTAATCAAAATAAGTTTCAGTCTCAGCAATGATCATGCACTCAAAGAATACAGGTAAGATCAAACTTTTGCATTAATGATTTTGATATGATCTAAGAGTAAAAGATATATGATAGGCATGGATCAATGAAAAATCAATGGCTCAGATAATAGACCATGGCCATAAGAATGACAAAAGTAGAGTCAAGGACCAGATCTAAAATCTGAATGATGGATATCAACAACTGTACGATCAATATGATCAGAAATGATAGACCATGGTCATAAGGACAGCAAACGAGCTATCGGCCAGATCTCAAGACAAAACAGGTAAGGATCTAATCCTACTAAGCAATGTATATATGGGAATCAAGAAAAGTAGAGTGACTCCAAAGGATGGCAATCATGCTTAACATGTTTTTGGATAAAATCCAGCAGCATAACGGCTATACGAGGAGGTCAAAGTCCATACTAAGTAAATTGACTCTAAAGAGTAGCAGTTATGCTCAAAATGTTCTGCAAAAAATTCGACAGCATAACGGCTAAACAAGAAAGCCCATGGTAAGGTAAACTCATGGTTTTCCTAATTCTAAGAAATAGCGGTTATGCTAAAAAATGCTCTAGATAAAATCCGGTAGCACAACAACGCTAGACAAGAAAGTCAAAGAAAGGTAAACTCATGATTTTCCTAACTTTAAGAAATAACGGTCATGCTCAAAAAATATTCTGGATAAAATCCGGCAGCATAACAGCTATACAAGGGATATCCATAGCTCAAACGAAGGTATATGAATAATGGTTACCAGAGAAAGGTAATCAATTGATGAACTAACCAAAGGTGAGAATATACAACAACGGGTCAAACCCTATAATCAACAGATCAAGGACTAAACAAGGCTGAAGTAATGGCAATAAAGAAGCCCCTGATTAGATCTAGATCTGAGTAACAAATGGATACAACTGATTGAAATGAATAAGGAACTCTAACTAAGAGAAGAACCCTAATATATATAATCAGTATATATAGGTATATACACATACACATAAATCCTAACCAGAGGCACCAGCCCTAATTTTAATCTAGCTGAGTCAAGAAAATCTCGACTCAAGACAGACTGATAAGTGTACTAGGACCGTACGGTAGCCATGTAAAATGAGCTACCTTAGTCTACAAATGGGGCAAAGCTCCTAACTCTAAGCTCTACATGTGTAAGCAACACACGTTCGACCCTATATGAATGCAATACAGATGTATATAAACACAGGTACTTCCTAGTTGGATTTCACTAGGTCAGTAAGTATATACATAATATACAAAACAAAGTAGGGCTCCGGACTCAATCTACCGGGTACCATGCGTATGAAACATACTTAATATGTATAATTTAAGTGCACCGAGTGTTATACATAGTATGCTTCATTGCTCATCGGCTGCTGTAAACACAAGTGCACCGAGTGTTTACGGCTGCAGCGCTGGTGCATAGCTTGGAAATAGATTCAACAGTACCTTCAGGGTAAAGACATCCCAATCGGGCACGCATTGAATCTATCCCGTGGAGCCAAGAAGAAAAAACAATGAAAGAAATAACAAATATGATAATGCATGATGTGTAGTGTGTGAATCCCTCGTTTTAATTACGCACCTATCTGGTGCCCCTGGATTCTAACGATAGAATTCCCATTTAAAATGATTTTAATCCACAAATTTCTCCAAAGTTAGTAAAAATAGCATTTTTATAGAGTTAGGCAATGTTTCAAGAACTCCCCAGCAGAGTCTAGAGCCTATGGACCCCGATCCGAGGAGGTAGAGAGGTGAGGGAGCTAGTCCCCACACCATCCTTTGGATCATCCACGTGAATGGAGAGCTCTGCCAAGGAACTCTCGAAACGGATGCCACCCTCATAGCATAGCACGAGTGGCGATATAAAAAGAAAGAGATATGTCTCGATCAGGAGCCAAAGCTCGAAACCGAGACATACCTAAAATAAACTCAGAGTCGCCATCCATGGATATGCCATGGAACCCTAAAATCAAATCCTCTGTGCAATGGATAACAAGAAATATATATGGGTTCGTGCCTGGTTACGAATGGGGAAGGTCTGAGAGCACCCCCGATTCGTCCGAGTGCAAGCACTTGGTCTCTTATGCCATTTATTATTAACTCCAAAGAAGTTTGGGTAAAAATCATGTGAAATGGGAACAATCCTCAGGATTCGTCTACCTAAGCATGCATTTCCTGATGTTTTTGAGATTTTTAATGATTTCAATGCTTATGGATTTTAAAATTTCTGATGTTTTCTCCCTTTTGGCCAAAGACCGAAGAGAATATACAAGCAAAATCCTAGGGCCAAACCCTAGGGTGAATAAGGGAAACTATGCTCTAATAACACCGTTATAAGAGCAAATGAGTCAAAGACTCTCTAATAAGAGTAACTGATAACACTGAAAATGAGATAACGGAATCAAAGACTCTCTAATGACTGCAAAAGGAAAGGCGAGTCAAAGACTCTCTAATAAATCCAACTGAAAGAACAAATGAGTCTAAGACTCTCTAAGAAAACTGCGAAAGAAATAAATGAGTCAAAGACTCTCTAATAACATCACCAAAGGAATAAATGAACCAAAGATTCTCTGAAAGAAAAGGAAACACGATTCAAAGACTCTCTAAGAGAAATGAAAACACGAGTCAAAGACTCCACTGACAACAACTAAAGGATATACGAGTCAAAGACTCTCTAAAAGATGGAAACACGAGTCAAAGACTCCAAAAACACCAACTAAAGGATATACGAGTCAAAGACTCTCTAAGAGATGGAAACACGAGTCAAAGACTCCAAAAACACCGATTAAAGGATAAATGAGTCAAAGACTCTCTAAAAGAGAAAGAATGAGTCAGAACTCTTTAATAACAACACCTGAAAGACAAATGAGTCCAAGACTCTCCTACAACACTACTGAAAAGACAAATGAGTCAAAGACTCTCTAATAACGCCACCTAAAAGGTGAATGAGTCAAAGACTCTCTAATAACACTATTTAAAGGATGAATGAGTCAAAGACTCTCTAATCAAGGCTGACTCCTATGCGAATGGACTATCGACTAAGGAGAAGCTTACAAGCAAAAGGAATAAGAGACCTTGTGCATATTTGGCAAAGGTAAAACATCCAACAGGGCCGGACAGCTACCTAGCCCTAGGGTGCAACAAATGTGCAACCCAATACCCATAAGGGTAAGGGTATGAAGCCAAGCCGAGTAGGGTGTTCTTCCAAAACCAAACGGCGCACAAAGAGGAGGTTTAGCAAGAGAATGAGACCGGGCGGGTCTAAAAGGAATAAGAGACCTTGTGCATATTTGGCAAAGGTAAAAACACCCAGCCGGGCCGGACAGCTACCTAGCCCCAGGGTGCAACAAATGTGCAACCCAATACCCATAAGGGTAGGGGTATGAAGCCAAGCCGAGTAGGGTGTTCTCCCAAAATCAAAAAGCACACAAAGAGGACTAACGAGAGAATGAGACCGGACGGGTCTCCCAAACACACACAAAGATGGGCTCCAAGTAACCTTATCATTGCCCTCAAGGGGTAAGCAGGGCTAAGACAACTAATTGACCAAATTGGTCTCTAATTAACAAAGGAACAAACTGAGGTGCAATCTCAGAGAGGATTCTACAAATGAGGCTTGCCTCCAAAGGAGGATTGCCTAACGAGACAGAGTATGTCTCCTAGTACAGGTTCTAGTATCTAAAGAAGTCTAAAAGACTGCGCTAGTCTACCAAGAGAGCAGAAAAGAGCTACTAGGCCATCTCAAATTTCCATTCAATTCTTATACAAACAAATCAAGTACTAAGCAAAGAAAGACTTATAACTAAAGAGTACACAATCTGTAATAATAGCAATCATAGAATGATAAACAACATTAATTAGTCCAGACCAGCCGCTGGATAGCCTAATAAAGCAAAAAAACAACATTAAACACTTCTATGCCCAACCACAAGTACCACTGCCCCAATATGGGGGTGAAATCAGATGATGCTAAAGTAATCATCTGATATCACAAATACACAGGATAATATTTCTAAGCCCGCCTTGAGATCAGACAGTACTCATGTCGATAATATCGAATAGAGTAGTCATCTGATCTCCTTCTTTCCTAAAACAATTTATTTAAATAAAAGACAAGTTTATGAACCTCAAGAGAGTCTCACCTGAACACCATTTATTACCGTCTTCAAACCCTAACTCAAAGCTTAGTATAAGAGAAGAATATTAAAATTTTTAACAGATTATACAAATGCATGCAATGATAATTCTGATTTTTATAAATTTTGATGCATAACAGGGGGCATATCTGAAAGGTTGAGTAGGCCTACTAAACAAAAGAGGGGAGCGCTACTTAGATTAAGCGAGTCCCCTAAAGATGGGCTTGGGCTATCGCTTTCATCGCCCTTACAATTCTCAACACACTTAAATTTCTAAGCACGGTGCAATATCTGTCTGATTTATAACATATGCTTGTCAATTATGATCAATAGCCTACAACAGATAACAAGGCTGCCAACTTCAGGATTCTTATAGACAATCATCATTACAATGAAAATTAGTGATAATTATTTAACAGGTCAACACCAAAATCATTTGCAAATAATTTATTGAATTCAAAACATTTTAGCACCTTAATGAAAATCATGACATAAGGCAACCGGTAAGTGGTCATGATGCAATCGTTTAAAGGAAATCATTGGTTTTCAATAAAAAGCATTTTACAAACTTAAAACTCATCATGCAACACGATGAAACACAAAATCTATCTACCCAAGCTCAACATAGCTCCATTGAGAACAAGAATAATAAAAAGGGCAAACTAATTATATTCTTGTTACTGAGCAGGATTATTTTCTATGAGATTTAAGCATCAAGCCAATAGTGATATGAAAAATCGACTGGAATTAAAAGAAATTTATTGTAATTGAGCAAATGAAAATCATTGAGAAGTAAAAGTGATGCCTGCATTATCTATAAAAAGAATCATAACATGGGCGGCAAAAATCTCAGCCACACAACTCCACATGGTCAACATTGGAAAAGGAAGCATTCTAAACCCCAAACACCAACCTTGTTATACACATGAAAGCTTATCTTTCCCTATACATTTTGGATACACAAAAACTACTCAAGCATAACATATTCTAATCACACACAGAATTAAGACCATCATACAAATGAAACTCTAGAACAACAATTGACCTTCATTAGCTAAGATTTCCCCAAACAAATACTTCATCTTACCTCAATTTCTCCCACAAGAAACTTGGCTGCTACAGATGAATTTCTATCTTCTTCTCAGAATTAATGAACTCTCCCCAGAATGACTTTGAACAGAGAATCCGGCGGTCGGAGCTCAGATTCCGGCCGGTAGATCTGCCAGAGAAGGAGATTCGAAATCACCGGCCACTTTCTCTCTCTCAGATCTCTCTCCTTTTCTTTTTCTCCTTTTTCAGATTAGGGAAAACCTAAAACAAATCCTTCAATTTCAGATCTTAGATCTGAGGATTCCCTCTCAGATCTGAGATTTTCTTTGCTTACCTCCATCTCTCAAACTTTCTCCATCTCTCTCTCTTTCTCTTTCTAAGATTAATGACCGGATCTAACAAGATGTGACCGAATAAAATGGTTGAAATTTGGCCAGAATTCTGCGGGATTCATCGGAGAAGATGAAGAAATAGGTTAGGGTTTCGATGGCTCATGATGGAGTTCGGAAAAGGGAAGAATAAGATGGCCGGCCGAGAGCTTGGGTCACCGGAATCAATGGTGTTTGCCGGGGTTAGGGTTTGGGTTAAAAGAAAAATGGGTTTGCCAAACAGGGCTAGCAGATAGATCGAAAGAGGAGAAGAAGGAGGTTGGAATGGTGATGAAATGGAGATGCGGCTGACAAGGTGTGGGGTTCGTCGGATTTCCGGCAGAATTGCCGGAGAAGGAGATTGAAATCCCTCTCTCTCTTTCTCTTTCTCTCTCCCTCTCTCTCTGCGAGAAATCTACCTTTTTTTTTCTTTTTTTCGTTTGATTTTTTTTTTATATGTAAATGAGATTTGCGGATATTGGCACTCCACAGATTGATGGGCGCACCATCAACATGATAAGCGCGCGAACTTGGCCCGGCTCCGAATAGGCTGATTCAACCCCCTTCTTCCTTTATACAAACATGATACAATCGCCTCCTTTTCTTGCAGACAACCCCTTTTCAGATGCTTCACCCCCCTTCTGGTTTGCATTGCGCACACTGCCCTGGCTCATTCACTGAGCAAACGCACTTGGATCTCGACGAAATTTTACGGAGACCTAAGGGAGACCTCAAGCTACTCCAGGGTTCAATTTGGGACCCCAGCTCACTGATTTGACGAGGTTTTGCACAATCGGCACGAACTTGGGTCCGGTCAAAATGGGGTGTCTATAGTCCCCTGCAGTGCGGGTTCCTAACCAAGAAATCCATTCGGATTCGGTGCTGAAACGCTGACCAAAGGCCCAAGCATTAAAGTTGAAAGTTGAGATGTTTATCCTAGACCTAGGGATGAAAACACCAAGTTTGAGGGTAAGCCAAATATATATCAAAATGGGACATCCTGGAAACGGGAGGCTCAAATCTGTAGAAACCGTAACTAAGCCATTAAGGGTTTCCCCTAAAATAACAAAAACAGGATTATCTCCGACAGGGATTGATCCACAACATTGAGGATGCTAGGAGAAGCTATCACAGAATTTTGAGAAGTGAGATACTGAGCGCACACACAAAACAAAAGGGCATTGTATCGGTGCATCTGATAGATGGAATCTTCCAAATCTCCATCTGGGGAGAAGTCACAGATACGGAAGTTGGTTAACCGCCGTCATTATTTTGAAAAGTAGAAGGGTCAAAATGACCCCAGCAAAATAATTGTTGGACGGATGCTCTGTATCGACCCGTGAGTGTAGGAGTGATCATAGATCCATCAAATGATACTCTTAACAAAGCGTAAAATTCTTCATAAGTTGGACACATCTCTTCTGTGCCAAAATGAAAAACATGATACTGAGGGTCCCAAAATGTAGCAGCTGCCCTAAGAAAATTCCAGTCTACTAGGATGGTGGGTAGGAAAGGAATGAAATTTTCACTATAATCTATCATCCATCCAACGTATCTAATACTTTCGGGAGAGTAGAATCACTGCATCCATTCGACCAATTCTCTTGGGTTCATGATCTTCCTACATAGAAGACAGAGAACAAAACTCGGTAAAATAACCACAAAATTCTCGGTAAAACATTTGCTTTTCGTTTTTTGTTTTTTATATATATTTTTTTGTAATTTTTACAAATTTCTTGATTTAGGACGGATCCTGGACATGGGAGGGGTTGAGAGCAAGGTCTGCCCTTGTGGTCTGTGACTTGGGAAGAAACCTCTAGAAAGATTGAATTTGATAAGGGTTTAGATAAAGATCAAACTCTGCTCTTGAGATGAAAATTGGACAGAGGTTCGACACTTTGTTTACGACAAAGATTGAGCTAGGTATATCCTCACATGGGAGGATATATTCATTTGAACAAAACTCTGATGCTTTGTCCATGAGAAGTGGTCGGCTTCAAAGGAGAAGACAAATTGACTTGAGCATGACTCACGAGTTGTGACCATGACGATGGTCAAGGAAATGCCTATCCTCGCAGAGGAAGATAGAGACTATTTGGGCAAGGGCAAAGCTCTGTTGCTGCTTTGACCATAACAAATGGTCGATGAAGAGTTTAACCTTTCGGGAAGACTGACTTGATTTGAGCAGAGCTTGGGTAATGTGACCATAACAATGATCATGAAAGGACTATCTTCTTAAAGGAAGACAAGGTTATTTGGGCATAACTCCGCCACTCTAACCATAACAACGGTCTGGACAAGTTTATCTTTATATGGAAAGATAGATTCAAAGAGGGTTATGACCAAGACGGTAGGGATAAGTCTACGAAACAGATAGACTTATCAGAGCAAAGCTCCACCGTCTTGACCACTTTGGTAGCGTTATTAGAGAGTCTTTGACTTATTTGCGCTCACTTTGGTAGCGTTATTAGAGAGTCTTTGACTTATTTGCCTTTACTTTGGTAGCGTTATTAGAGAGTCTTTGATTTATTTGCCCCCCTCTTTAGAGTTGGTTGCTTAAGAGTCCATCTTATAAATTTGTAGTTTGTCCTTTATCCTAAGAGTTTGTACATTAGAAGAAAAACTGAAATTACATCAATTGGGGTCCTTTCTAGGATTTATCTGTGATTCTAGAAAGGGGAGTAAAAGGGGAGTAAAAAACAGAGAAAAGTCATTTACTCTTTGTGAATCCTCGTGTTTTTTTGTTTGGTGTTCTGTTGCTTTATGTTTAAATTATTCTTCATTTACTCTCTGAAATCTTTTTTTGTTTAATTATAGAAGCATAAAGCATGGCATCCTCAAGCAACACTAGTGGTATCTCCCATGGTGTACAACCAACAGCCAGAAATTGTCTTTGTAATAAGCCACCGGTTCGAAAAATTACACGGAGCAATGTCAACAATAACCAAGGCCGACCATACTTCAAATGTGTTGGATACCTAGTTGAGTTACACATGAGATTTTCATTATTTTGATAAGTTTTTTGGTAAGTTGTTGAAATTCTAAACAACGACAATAACATGCAGGGCCACACGTGCGAATATTTTCTCTGGGCTGACCTTTCGTTTCATGGGAACAGTCAGGCTGGGTGTCGAATTTTCACAACAGACGCGAAGGCAGGACGATGGAAGACCACATCAGCGTACTTGAGATTGATGTAATGATGCTGAAGAATGAAAATTTCATGCTTAAAGACCGCATCAATGAACTTAAGAATGATGTTATGATGCTGAAGACTGAAAATTCCATGCTTAAAGACCACAACAACGAACTTAAGAATGATGTTATGATGCTGAAGAATGAAAATTCCATGTTTAAAGTTTGTGTAGTAATAGGGGTTTTCCTCTCTTTTTTCTTTTTCCTTCATAGTACTAAGTGAGAGCAGAAGTGTATCTAGCACTGAATGTATATTTGGAGCGTCTTGTGCATGTATCTGGAACTGAATGTATCTTTCTTTTGAATTATGTTTAAAGAGATGTTAGTGCACATATCTTCTTATATCTTATATTTTGAAATTGCAATTGTTTTTGCCATTTTTGAAAGTAGTCAAACTCAAGTTATTCTAATTCTATCTTTATTAAGCTGCTTTTGGTAGAATTCAGCTTTTGGCGACAACCCAGTCTCTGCATTTGGGTTATGTTTTTTTTTGTTGGTTTTGTTAAATGACAGTTTCCATCTTGAAGGTTTGCAGAGGTGTGGTAAGAGTTGCAGGTTGAGGTGGATAAATTGCTTGAGGCCTGATCTCAAAAGAGGCATATTTTCAGACCAAGAAGAGGATCCGATAATCAGATTGGTTTTGGAATCATATATCATCAGTTGTTTTTTTAAGAAACAGATCTGTAACTTGGGATTTGTATATTTATTCTCTCCTTTGGCTTTTTTGACAAACACATCTATGAATCTGCATCTTGTATGGGACTCAACACCTCAATCATCACCTGTATAAATATGTTAGGCTCATTTTTTTCTTTTTGGAATGTAATTTTTTTCACTGGAATTCATGTAACATATAACTGTAAAATTGTATGGACACTGATCATAAAAGGCATTCAAGGAATAAACTGAAAACTAGAAATGGCCATGATTGTAGACAATATGGTTGTTTCCAGCACCAGTGCATCTTAACCACGGTTCGGCTACAGCATAACGCACAAGCAAGCCATCAAAATTCAAGTGCATCTTCCTTAAGCAAGCCATAAAAAAGGGCTGTTTCTAGAACCAGTGCATCAACTTCAAGTAAGCCATCAAAAATCAGTTTAATTTTTGTAGGTGATCAAAGAGTATAATTCAAGTTATAGTTACTTAGTCTTTTGTATACAATATGCGCTACTTAATTGGCAGAGTATTGTGTAAGATAGTTGATTATTCAGGGGGCATCAAATGCACATCTTGGTGGACCATTAATCTGGAATCTGAAACAAACTTACAACCATGGGAAACAGATTTACAATCATTTCATAAACCCATTAAACTAGAATCTGAACCCATATCTTGATGGACCATAGGATAAAAAAATTGCAGTAAACTACAAGAACTAGAGTTAAACTGTAGATAATAATCACTTGAACAAAACAATGCCATCTATTCAAATGTCTTTAAGACTGAAATGGTTCCAATATACAGATATGGTTCATGACATTGTTTCCAACAAATAAAAGTCCCAATTGAGCATGAGCATGACATTGTTTCTGATGGCACCATCTCTCCTCTGCGATTCCAAAAAGCATCTTCTCTGCGATTCCAGATGACATGGAACAAAAACTCTATTGGGCACACAGTGCAGTCGAGTTCAAAAGCACCCTGAAAATAGTACATGGAAAAGAGAAAAATAGTAAGAAGAACCACCCACAACCATCGCTGAATTTTTATTTTTTTTTAAAAGGTTGAACAAGTGATGCATTTTAAGGGAAACATAAACTCTACATGAAAATCACTTAAACTACATACAACTGCTAGAATATCACTTAAACTTCATAAGAACAACTACAGTGAGGAATGCATCAAGAAAATATACTAACCTATTTCAATCTGCCATAAGCTCCTCTTTGTCTTTCTGTTCCCCTTCTTCCCCTTCCAATTCCGATGTGGACATCTATTGGCACACACACAATAAGAACAAATTAGTGATATATGTTAACTCATGTGATTTAAAAATGAATACACAAGTAAGCACGAGTCCAAACCTTTTTCTTTTTGTTACAGGTTGTCGAATAGTGGCCTTTTCCTCTACATTTTTACACGTCCGTTTCTTTGATTTGGATTGGGAGATCTCCAACGGAGACTTAAACCGTGATGCAGTTTTCGACCGACCCTTGGTTTTCACAACTTGGGGGTCGTGAATAGATATATCAAGGGTTTTAGTCATAAAATTAGATTGCACTTGGTTGCCACTAGTTGACAACTCATCTTGTTTCTCTCTCTTCTCTTGTTCACATTCCTCCAACCACGCATCTAAAGTCTCATCCATCTTCTTGAAAACAGTCTTTCTGCTACTACTCTCTGACACTTTGAGAGTATGTACCATTTCTGAACAGGAGTTACGTCATCATTATCATCTTCGCCTGTGGACCCCACCATCTATATGAAATCTTGCCCCAATTGTCCACCTATTTAGGATATATCGCTCGAGAATGCAACTTAAACGCTTCAAGACATTATGCGAAGGATGTGTTTGCATAAAATTCCTACGGTCTCAAACTTTGCACATGCACATGTGGCCTTTACACCTTCGTCAGATTCTTCATAGACAACTTTGCACCATTTAAAGTCTCCTCATCACTCAATCCTACACTGTATTCTATGATATTGCCATTCTCACCTAATAGGTTATACCAACAGTCATTGTTATCCTTAAACTCCGATAGAAAAATGTTAAACATTGTCCCCGTATAACATTTCACAACCCGTGCTTCCAATTAGTTCCTTGAAATCAATTCAGCATTTGAAGATTTAGTCCTGAAATCTTCTTCAGATTCTTTTTTACGACGATCAACAAGCGCCTTAGCATACTGTTCCACAAATTCTAGTAGAGTAGTGCTCTGATTAACATATCCATCAAAGAATGAATTGGTGCTTTCGCTACGTGAACTAGAAGTCATGCCAGCAGTGAAAGTGTCTCTAAAATATGCTGGCACCCAATTGTAGACACCCCATTTTGACCGTGCCCTAAACCTTCCAATTTTGTGTAAAACCCCATCAAATGATTGAACTAGGGTCCCAAAATTCACCCTAAGCTAGGGTAGGATCCTACCAAGCTCCCTGCAAAATTTCGTCGAATTCCGAGCGCGTTTGCCTAGCGAACGAAATGGGAGAGTGTCCGTAGTGTAAATCATTAAAAGGGGGGTGGATTATCCTAGATGGGGCTGTCCAAGGTAAAAAGGGGGTGCGAATTTGGCATCTCCTTATATAAGCCCATTTTTGTTACAAGCAGGAGGATTGATTTTTTCTAAAAAAATCAAAAATCGCAGAGGAGAAAACCCCCAAATCACTAACCCAAACTTATTTTTCCGATCAAATTCCTTCTTCTCCGATCATATTCCCGCCGGATTCCGGTTAACTTTTGGCCGGAATTTATCTCCTCTACTTTGTTCTTTCTCCTTTTGTTTTGAATTTGTTTTTCTCAAACCCTAACTCCTTTCTTCTTCTTCTCCGATCTACATCTTCCGGTGAGCTTGAGCTCCGGCCAATCACCTAAACTCCGAGAGAGATCTGCGATCTGAGAGCAAGAGAGAGAAATTTTCTCTTTAAATTTCCGATCCAAACCCTAGCTCCGATCGTCTTCTCCGGTGAAACCGACAGAGCTCCGACCGATCTACGCACATAGTAAGAGATAAAAAAAAGAAAAATCCATGAGAAAAGAGGAGAAAGAAGCTCTGCATTTTTCAAGAGAGAGAAAGGGGATCTTGATGCTATACCTTTTCCGATCATCCTCCGATCCCGCTCTGGTCGAGCTCCGGCGAGCACAGATCTGAGAAATTGATTAGAAAAGACAGAGTAAATTCAGATCTGAGATCTGGAAGAGAGGAGAGAGATAGATCAGAGTTTTTTTTTTTTGCAGAGAGAAAGGGAGAAAGAGAATAGCATTTTCCGAAACCCTAACTTCTCAGATCTCACATTGAGATCTTCTTCTCAGGCAGATCTTTGCCGGAATCCGGTGGAAATTATCTTGACTCCGCCTCATTGTCACCGTTACAGCCACCACTGGTTTTTGTCTTTGAGTGAAGTGTTCGTGGATGAGCAGAGATTTTTGCCATGACTGTGTGGGCAGGTTTTATGCTAGTTGAAGCTTTGTTTCTCTTGTGAAGTATGTATTCGAAATACTTCCATTAAAGCCTGGTAAGCAGATTAAATTATTATCTGTTCTTTTCAATAGATTACAACAGAATTGTAGACGAATTCCCTTGTCGAAACATTCAATCTGCTGGTGTGTTTATGCTCATTGTTATAGCTGCATAGTTTCTATCCTCTATAATCCAAATCTAGTTATGGAAAGTTTTGGTTCCAGTCTGACTATTTGAATTCAATTTTCTGCACATCTGTCCAATCTTTTCCTTGTAGAGATTTTGTTCTTGCAAGAAAGCGCATAATAGAATATTAAAAAGCATTAGTACTTATTAGCGCCCAGAAATTGCAGCTCAAAGCAGATTTTGAACTACTTAGGCAGTTTTTAAATTTGATCCGGTGACATTACCTTTGAAATTGATCCTAAGACCACAAGAATACTGTGAAGATTTGAATTCTTTGTGAAATCGTGTATGGATCTGGATAGTGGATGTTTTTTTTTATATAGTTCAAAAGGCTCCTGTATATTGATTGTGATGATTTAAAGAGGAATTTTCTTTCAAATTCTCTAAATATTCATGTTTGGTATTTACATAGACATGACTTGTATTCTCTTTGATCTGCCTGTAAAGATTTTTTTACTTCCTTTATTTTGAGTTGGAGAAATATTAGTAGCCCTCGCTTTCTTAATATTAGCAGCTCTCTCATTTGTTTAAAAATAAAACTTGTTTCTTATGCCCTGTCATATTTCAATGAAATCGAGTTTGGAGATTACAATAACAAGTAGTGATAATGTTTCTATTATGCTGTGGGTGTTTTATTTGTGAAATGTCATTTTTGTGTAGAACAGATTACTAGCTTTTAGATTTTTGCTATAGTGAAATATGAAGAAGTGGATGCACAAGAAGGTTTGGTTTTGGTATTTAATACTTGCCTGTTCCATAAAATCTGTTTATTTTCCTTGGCTGGTTAATGATTACTTAGGGGTTATTCCTTTTCAACTGAATGAATTTATGGTAGGGTCTATACAACAGGTGTGTCTACTATGCTTTAATATATGATTTGAGAGTAATAACTGATAATATGTGATTCTTTTTTTATATTCATTAGATATTAGGATGATGAATTAATTCTCTTTTGAAAGCTCATAATATATTTTGTATGTTGTATATTTTTGCTTTAGAAAATCCATCTGAGCATGAAAATGTGTATTTTAGCTGGTTTAGGGAGGTCATGGTTATAATGCTTCGGGGAAATCCGTTTATGTTTTAGTAATTACACAAAAGAGTGTTTATTCTTAGATACAAATTCTAAGTTCAAGAGAATTCTGTTTGTAACTTTTTTCTTCCCTCTTTGCTTTTATGGTTCAAGTTTAAGTATTTAGGTTCCATTCCTCACCTAAGAGGGTATTCTCTTAGGTTGAGGGCGATGACGGTGTTAGCCTAAGCCCATTCTTAGGGGACTTACATAGTCTGTATAGTGTTCCCCTCTTCTGTTTTAAGACTAGCCCAGTCTTTTAGGTGTATACAATTTTTGACACTAGAATCCCCTCTCATTGCAAGGGCAATGAAAGAGTCATCTAGAGCCCATCATCTAGAAAGACAAGCTATGTCTTAGCAGAAAATCAAACCCTTTAGAGATAAGCTCTGTCTCATCAGTGAGTCGTACATTAGGAGACTGCCCGAGTCTCACAAGCAGTTGTACCCTCACTAGAAGACCAACTCGGTCTACTATTTGCCCCTCCTTGTCTCTCCTTTCTCTAGAAGACATGCTTTGTCTAAATAGCATCCCCTCTTAGAGTCACTAGTTTCAGAGTCAGTCATTTAGCCTAGAAGTCTGTCCTTAGCTAGAGAGTCAGTCTTTCAGGAGTCAGTCCTATCATCATAGGGGTTAAGATTCTTTCCAACCTCTAATCAAATCATGTGATTTTTATCCGCTCCTGCAAGGTATAGGATGCTGTCCAACCCTTGCAGAGTTGTTATTCTGTTCATTCTCCCGCAAAGCATAGGATGCTATCCAACCTTTGCGGGACATCAGGAGTCTGTCCTCCCCTTATGATGATAGGATTCTGTCCTCTTGTGTCAAAAACATAAAAAAAATCTGAAAAACCAAAAATCTCAAAAATCTTGAGTCTTTAGGAGAGTAGTTAGGAATTCTGTTCTGAACTACGTTGGCTTGATCCCTTTCAACAGGATACGTAGTGCAGCTTGGGATCCACATCCCAAGTCCAGCCAAACCTTTAAAAAATAAACATTTCAAACTTTCAAAAAAATACAAAAAACTCTACAAAACCTTTTCAAAAAGATCTTCCCCTAGAGTTAGGATTCTGTCCTAGACATTTAGGGTGTTTTAGAGTTAGGAGTCTGTCCTGATTTGTTGATATGGTGTGTCCTGTCGTGTGAGTGTCCCTAGAGTTAGGAGGCCTCAAGTCGATCGGTTAGGCATTCAGTCGAACCGATGGCTAGACTAGGAAGCATATAGTCAGCCCATGGTTTTCCTTAGGTTGCACAGCCTAGTTACACATAGGATGTAGGGCTCACCTGCATTAGCTTAAGGCTAATCAACTTGCATTAGTTAGGACATATAGAGAGTCCTAAAAATTACAATTCACATGAACTTAAGTGATCGTACAAAAAAGCTTCAGTCGAGTCTAGTGGATCGAGTCTAGGATAGCAGTTCTAGATGGTTAGACATCGTAGTTAGAATAGGTCATCGAACTACGTTGACTCTGATTCTTCCCGAGGCCGGGATACGTAGATGGACGGTCATCTTGGTCCGAGTCAAGTCTCATTAGAGTTAGGATTTGTCTTGTCCTGTCATTTATAGGATTGATTTGTGTTTTATGTTTTGATGTGTTTTCTTACTTTCATGTACAGATCCTATACCTTTAGCGGTAGCATGCATGTGTTTGCACATCAGAACTCAGACACCAATTAGGTATGACACTCATAACTTAGCTTTTTAGGCTTGTCACTCAGAATCTAGCTACTCCTAGGTGACACTTATTTCATTTCTTTTATGCGTGGTTATTATTCATCTCCGAGATATGCATGATTAGATAGACGTCTTCTCGGAGATCTTCGTTCCCATTTCATATGACTTTCGCCCAAAAACTCTTCAAAATTATTAAGTAAATGGCATAAGAGACCAGGTGTTTGCACTTGGGCGGACGAGGTGCTCTTCGGACCTTCCAAATTCGTAACCAAGCACAAACCCTCTTTTATATCTCTGGTTATTCGTTGCAACAGAGCATAGTATGGGATCATTGGCCCACTTCCTTGGATGGCGACTCTTCTTTGTTTAAGGTAAGCCTCGAATCTGGGCTAGTCCCCGAATCGAGAGGTATCTCACCTTTGTATCGCCATTCATGCTGTGAGGGGCACATTCTTTCGAGAGTTCCTTGGTAGAGCTCTCCATTCACGTGGATGATCCATATGAGACTGCAGTGTGGGGCCCGTTCCCCGCCCCTCTCTCGGATTAGGGTCCACACCAATGAGTCAATAGCTCCCACATTTTTGCTAGCCAATTATTTTCAGAAATCCCATATTTCTCTATAAAATTTTTCCATTCTTTCTCACAATCGAGTATTTCTCTCTTATAAAACCACTTATTATAATCCTTACAGAAGTTGGATTCGGAATCTCGCATGCCTGTACAATCCTCAATCAGATGCCTATGAATGTGCCACGAGCTAAACCTATGACGGGTTTTCAGAAAAACATTTCTAATAACATTTCTCATCGCCACATCCATATCTGTAATTATACAACCTGGAGCTACCCCAAATATGCTTTTCAACCACTATTGAAATAACCAAGTAAACGTCTCCTCTTTCTCATCTGCTAGTGTGGGACCCGATCCCGCGAGAGGGGTGGGGCGCGAGCCGCCATGCCTTCACTTGGTCTCTCGTACCCACGCGATTGGCGTGTGCATTTTAGTATTAATTTTGATTCATCTTTTATGTGAACTTGGGATCACTAAGGCAATCCAAATTCCACACAAAAGAGACTGACAGAGTCGCCACCTAGATGTGGGATCTAGGACCCAAAATTAACCAGAAATCTAGACTCGCTACTTGGTTACAAGAATGGAAGGTATGGGGAGTTATCCACCACATGCACCATTCCTGCCCGATAATCGATCTTCGATTCCAAAAGTTAACTCTTTTGAATTTATTTTAAATGGCTCATTCAACTCTTTATTAGTGTGCGAACTAAGTGACATGCATCCTAAAATCTAACTTCAATATGAATCCTAAATGTGTATCTTGATTTCTTAATTTGTCTGGATTCAATCTAAGTGAAAGTTCTCCTAAACTTCTAATTTCAAGGAAATCCTACATATTTTAATTAAGAATTCATAATAAAATAAAAAATACAAAACCCCACATTTGTTGTGGAGCCGACTCGCGGTTGGTATGCCATCAGACATCCAAGCTGCCTACGTACCCAAGCCTCACTGGGATCAGAGTCGACGTAGTTCGGTGCACCTAAGCTAAGCTACATATGCCTAACTCAACTAAGACACCGACCTAGACGGATTTGACTGTTTCAACAGTTTTAAGAGGAGTTATTTAATTTAAGTTGAGGATTTTATATTCCTAGGATTTCATCTAAGATGCTATATGATTCTTATCTAAATGCAAGTTGTTCCTTAGACTAATACAGGTTAGCCTACATCCTAATTTACTAGGCTTGTTCTAGGAAAAGATTGGGTGACTAGTGTAACTAAACCTATGGCACGGTTGCTATTCATAGCAAGCGTCCGTGATGAGGCTGGACTCCTAACTCTATGACTCCCTAAAACCTAAGACTCCCTAAAACCTAGGAGACGACCTGACACAAGTGTTCCTAAATTGGGTTCTAATGGTTCTTATGGCGGAAACCGTGATCCAACGGTTCCGAAAGACACGAGATGAATCGATTTCAGTTCTTGAAGTTAATTAATTTCAGATTTCAAGGATTTTTCGGTTTCTGGACATTTAAGGATTACCAATGGTTTTAGGGTTCACCAATTTCGGCCCATAATAGCATCCAAGGAAGGGAATCGTGCGCTCTTTCCTTGCGCAATTTAATACTTAGGTTATAGCATCTTATTGCCTGGCATATCTCAGGATTTCCGTGGACAGTAACCTCGGAGCCAACAACATGCTGTAGCTTAAATATTCAAATTGTCAAAGATCGGTTGCAATTGGGATACGATTATGGATGCACTGGCCATTTCTCCAGGGAAATCTAAGGATCCTAAAATTTCTGTTTTAATGAATTGAGGAGTGAACGTGTGACAGAATTTTGAGGTTCTTTTAGAAGCTTTAAATTGATTTTTAATTAATTTCGAATTTTCAATAGAATTTATCAATTTTAATCATATGAGTGATTTTACAAGTGAAACTGTTGCAAACGAACTCAAAATGAGTTGAAACTTCTACAGAAACAAGATATGATGAGATGTAGCTTACTGGAAGATTTTTGCAGATTTTTACATTAAGCTCATATTTAATTTTGATTTAACAATTAATTGACCAGATTGCAAAAATAACACAGAAACTACTAGAAATAGAAATCTAAATTCATTGAAATTTCTACAGTAGGAAGATATAAGTAAACATAGAATGCTGTGAGATTTGCATGAATTTTAAAGACTATTTACTACCAGTTTTGAATTTTTCAATTTTAAGACCAGATTATGAACTTACACTACAACCAATAGGAAACAAGATCCAAATCAATTAAAAATTTTACAGCAGCAAGAAATATGAAATATAAGACTACTGTAAAAATTTTGTGAATTTTTACAAAATCTGATAATTTCCAAAGAAAGCATTAAATAATATATCAAACTGAATCTAAAAATCTTTAAAAATTCATGGTAGAATGTATCAGTACCATATTATTTTCCCACGAAATTTTATTAATTTTGGAATCCATTTAGTATATATTTTATTTTTCTTCGTCGAGAAGATATTTTTGAAGAGTTTTCCATTTTTAAAACACGATTTTCGAGGAAATTACGACTCCGGAAAACGTCATTTAATCTTGTTCTGATATGATGAACACAAGAAAAAATTTAAATTCCAAAAAATAGATCATCCTGAGATGGCTATTTTTTCGAATTTTGTAATTTCTCAGCCATTATTTTAAATAAAATTCCACTCATCACTCAAATTTTCGAAATCCTTTGATTCCATGTCCGATCCAATCCGATGGTTATTTTAGTCTATTTAAATAGATCAGTGTATTAAATTTCGGGACGAATCGGAATTGAAACACTGATGTAGATCGTGATTTTGAGCACACACATATAATATTGAATTAAATTCAATTAAATGCTAAAAATTGTGCAACATAAAAAAATATCAAATAATCCTGGAAAAATCTGAGAATAGTGCACCTACCTGTGATGGAGATTTTGGGTATCCTTTGAATAAGACAAGATTTGAAGGCGGGGATATGGAGGATTTCTCTAGTAGTTTTCTTTGAGTCTTCTTCCTCTTTTTTTCTCCTTTTTTGAAAGAAGAGAGCATGGGTATTTATAGGTGAGGGATGAGCCAGGTTGCCATCTTTAGGGCCTAGAGGTGTAGGGTGGAGATTGAGTGATGGAAAAAGGAAGGGGAAAGAATGGCCAAGATCGGATTTTTCTAGAATATTCTTCCTCTTCTTTGGCATCTTCCATTTAAGCCATGGCTATGTTAAAAATGGCAGGCACTTATGCGGCCAGGATCAAGTACTAAAGATTTAGGAACAATTCAAGGTCCAAGATTATGCCATTTGTCCTTGGAATCTTTGTAGATTTTGGAAGCAAATTTCAAGGTAAGGGAAATGTCCAATTTGGTTGCCTTTGTAGAGAATGGCAACGATTTGGATGGTTGCGATTAACTGCAATCTCCATGTGATCGAAAGAACGGGCGAGATCGGGTCTCCAAATATCCTGAAATCTTTGCAATGATATGGAATAAGATTGGGTGGTTGAGATCAATTTCGATCGAAAGAAGGGACGAGATGATGCCTCCAAATCTCCTAGAATCTTGTAAAAGATTTTTCAAATATTTTGAATGTAAAAATCGAAAAACGCGATTTTCAGGAGATTTTGAAGTCCGATTTCGATAATTCTTTAGCCATTAAAATCATTGATTTTTCCTCTTTCATTTAAGCCCAATATTGCCATAGAAATATTATTTTCAGAATTTTTGACCAATGCGAGCCGTCGGTTTTTAACAGCGAATCGTTTTTCCAACCGTTGATCAAATTGACGATTCGATTGATCCAACCAACTTAATCAATTTTTGATGAATGATCCTAACCTTTGAAATATGAATTTTGACAACAATTAAAGTACTGAAAGCACTGTTGTTGATAATTTGGTTAAATTATTTCGACGGCTCTCGTTCACCCACATTGATCCGTGATTTTTCACTGGGTTTTTGCTCAATTAAGTGACACAATGTTTAATCTGAATTTGAGATTAACCTTGATCGATCCTATTTTGACTAAATGATCACAAATTCTTAGTAAGGAAAGACACCCAGGTTAAGATCTGCCCTTGATCTAACGATTTACGAAAATCGGGTTTCGGAATGGAATCAGGTCCCGGGCTGTGAAGTGACCCTAGCTTATTTTGTCCCGATTGATGATCCGTAAAGTCAGATCGAGATATTAATGACTTAAAACATATAAATCCATGATAGAGGGGCTCTCACATGGATTTAACACACTAAATTCACCAATCAGGGTATTTTTCAATTTTTCGGATCTAATCATCTCACCCAGGTACATCTCTTTATCATTTCGGTTTTCAGAAAATTTGAGGATGCATACTTTACCAATGAAATTCCACGGATCAATATATTAGGTTATTGTTGGTTAAAGTGTAGCAAAATGAGGGTGTCTACAGCTAGCAACACGCATCCGAATAGAGTAGACTGCCTGTGGTGGTTAACTCCAGTGAATCGTGCGAATGGCATCAGAAACCTATTCATTTTGTATGTGACATCGAATACAATTACGTCAACAAAGGTGAGGTAAGCATTCCTCGCCCTTGAATCTGCCTAAAACGTAGATCGCAAGTTCCCATTGTCTTCCATCTCCATCGCAAAATAAAAATTTGGATCTTCAGCTTGTTTCTCATGGAACTGTCGAGCTATTAGTAATGCTTCTTGCCCCATATTGTTAAGCCTATGTACCCTCAAATGGGACACCACCTGATTTGCTGTGATGCCACTGGCACCACCAGATGCCGAAGTAACGACCCTAGCAATGTTACAAGGCTTAACCCCATGTTCACTGAGCTTCTCTATCAAATTCTTGCAAATCATATTCTTCACAAATTTATTATGTGAGCGATGCATTCCTCTTCTGGTAGGAGAGGTCAGATCATGACAATGTTTGGGTTCAAAATTACTCACAACTCACTTCTCTTTTCTCTTTTAAATCTCCATCTTTGCCTCACAGCACTCTCTTACAGAGCGGCGCAACTTCACTTCTTTTCCAATCTGCCTCTTATCTTTAGTAATTCTGAAATCTTGTCTCTCACATACAAATCTCCTTGTTATCACTTCCAGATTTTTCTTTGACTTATTCGTCTTGGCTTTCCGTACACCAAACCCTGTAGCCAACCCATAAACATTATAGAACTTGTACGCACCTTCTGGGGTTTCAAACTCCTGATTAAGAAAGTATTCATTAGCTACACTTGTCCCTCCATCATCCTTATTAGGGATAGTAACGGCACCACTACACCCCTCCTCGTTATCAACATAACCTACAACACCCTCATTCGGAATTTTCCCCTCATTCAACATATCTAATTGCATGCCATCAACTTCATCGTCATCAACGACAACTAACCTATTCCAGTCAACTTCATCAATCAAATGCCCAGAAATTTGTGACACATTACTATCCATCACGTTCATGCAACTTTAGCACCTTTTAATAACAAATACAATAGTGAGTGAAAATGAACAACTCCATAGATGAGAACAATTAAATAAAGTAAAACCAACAGATTTAAGCCTCATACAAACAATACAATTCCAAGCTCATGCAATATGTAGATGACAAAAAAATGCAGAAATCATAATTTTAAGCAAACAAAACAAGCGATAGGGGCCACATAAAAATGCCCATAAAAAAACATGACTCCTCTTGCTTCTTAACAAAAAAAAATCCCCATAAAAAATCAGATGCCCATAAAAAATCTATCATCAATCGAATGCCCATAAAAATCATATGGCCATCTTATTACAGTCAACTTCATCAATCAAATGCCCATAAAAATCAAAAAAACAATTCTTAACAAAAAAAATCATTGCTTTCAAACCCTAATTGAAAACCCTAGTTTCGAACCCTAACTAAAAACCCAATAACCCAATAACCCTAACTGAAAAATCATTGCTTTCGAGAATCTGTTTATAGTTTAAAAGATTTAAATCTGAACAAACAAAAGCTACATCAGATTTAAATCTGAACCAACAAAACCCTAACTTTAAACCCTATGTTATTTAAATCTGACCCAACACAACCCTAAGTAGATACAACTTCATCATCAAAAAAATCCTTTTTATCAACCAAAAACTACACAAAATTTCAGCATTTTAATCAGTCAAAAGCCCATAAAAATCAAAAAACAAACCCCAAACCCTAGTGTCTTAACATAAAAAAAGCATCGCTTTGAAACCCTAGCTTCATATTTTTCTTTGGGGTTTAAAAGATGTGGGGTTTCTTTGTTCAAAACTAGGGTCTCTGAACTGGAAACCCTAGTTTCGAACCAAAAAAAACCCACAGCTCTTGTTTGCCATGGCTGGTGAAAAAGAAAAGAGTAAATCCGAGGTTTTTTTTTTCGAGTCACCAGCGAGGGAGAGAACCAGAAAATGAGTTTTTCCAACGAGAGAGAGGCCTCGAGTCGTAGAAATGGAGCGCCTGTTTTTTTGGGTTTTTTTTTCTGAGAGCCGAAACCCTAGAAAACCCAGCGTGCGTGAGAGAGAGAGAGAGAGAGAGAGAGAGAGGGAAAACATTCGCCTCTTCTCTTTACGTGCCCTCTTTTAGTATTGTATGGTTGGGATCATTTCACAACAGATCGAACGACTCTTAATAAGGGCGGACTAGACAACGCTATCCAGTCGGTAGACTAGAATCACTTAACTCATATGTATATATACATATACACATTGTGCTGGGTGATATCTTTATTTCTTATTATTACTGAATGTGGCTATATATGGAACCTTACTAGTGGTGTAACTGGCTATATATGGACCCTTACTAGTGGTGTAACTGGCTATATATGGACCCCTGCCAGTAGTGTAACTGGCTATATATGGACCCCTACCGGTGGTGTAACTGGCTATATATGGACCCCCACCAGTGGTGTAACTGGCTCTAATTGACCATTTTCAATTGTGTGACTGATTATATAACTATGTGTTCCTATTGGCTTTGAACATAAATCACATTTGTGTGCCTACGGGCTTTAAACATGAAGTGTATCTGAAAATAATATGAGATAATATGTATATGATACTGTAACTAGTAGCAGATTATGATACACTGTTAGATTACTGGTTTGCTTACTAGCTATATGCTAATGTGCTCGATATTGCATATTTTAGATCCTGAGTAGTTGGCCACCTACGAGCCATTCCCTACAGAGACATGCTTGCTGAGGCAGTGATAGTATGACAATGAGTATGGGCTTGTACATTGTATTTATTTTTCTGTTTATATATAGAACCTGAGAGGTTATGTAAATGAAAGATAGTTTCTCTTTTATTTACTGTCTTTTAGTTATTTGTGGATATTATGTCTCTACCATGCTTGTCTAGATGTTTATATGTTTAGAGGCCTTGCACGCTAGCCGGGTTCGCCTAGTGAGCGTGCGGCGCCTGCCACGTGCCTCGAGGATCCTGGGTCGGTTGCGTGACAATCATATGAGGTGTCGTCATATTAGATGTAGGGTTAGGATCATCTGATGGAGATTATTTTTGGGGTAGAACCTATTCACGTTGAGGCTTGACAAATGAATGGTTTGGATATTCAAAATTTCAAACTAAGTAGGGCTACAACTTTGTCGGGTTTTACCTGACCTGCATCGACCCGACCCGACCCGAAAATAACACAGGTCAGGTTTAGAAATCATGGGTCTTGGGTAGGTTCGGGTTTTAAATTGGAAAGCCCCACTCAATCTTGGGTAGGGCCAGGTTTAAGGTTTAAAGAAATAAAACCTGAAACCTGAAACCCGAAACCCAAAACCCGACTCATATGGGTGTACTGTGACTTTCTTAAATATCTCTTGAATAACATAGAAAAATATTTTTCCAATATATTGATACAATTGTTTTCAATGAGGTGATCATGTGTGTTATGTGAAAATATATTGTCCTTCTTAAATTTATACACTTGATGAATTAAATTTAGAGATTTATGGTGTGAAGAATTAAATTTAGAGATTTATGGTGTGAATATTTGTTTCTTTTTCCTACAATCTTTAAGATTAATCACTGTACTAGGCTAAAAGCTAAAAACCCGACCCGAGAGACTATCTTGGGTAGGGTCGGGTTTATGAATCTTGAGTTTTCCTGTAAAAAATAAGACCCCACCCGACCCGAGATAATTCTCGGGTAGGGTATGGTTTTGGAAAACCCGACTCACCGGACCCGAGTGGCCCCCTTAAAACTAAGCATCCTCTAGTGAATTTTCTAAAGAATATGCGTTATATGATGCATGAAGTGGGGTTTTTTGTGTGTATTTTGGGCAGTTAAGTTTTAAAAAAATGATGTATGAAGTGAAGTATAATAAGTGGGCCCCACTGTATATTACGCCAGTTCGTAGGGGAGCCTATATTTTGGAAATTATAATGAAGCTCACCTTGTTTCGAAGATCCAAATCATTCAGTTGTTGGAGGGCAACGTTTCTAGACTATGCCCCAAAAATCATTTCCATTGGATGATACCAGCCCTCTAATTTGTAGATAAACTATACCATATAGAAATCTCTATAGATCAAAGAGTTAGGATCATGGTGTTAAATTTCGGTTTCGGTACCGGTTTCGGACCCCACCAAAATTTCGGTCGAAATCCAGTAGACCAATTAAAAATAATATTATATTGACCCAAAATTTTTGAAATTTCGATAATTTCAGCCGAAACTTAATATTTAAATACTGTTTTTTTTAAACAAAAAAATTATTTGAAGTACGAAATTTCAGCCAAAATTACAAGAATTTCGATGAACTTTCGTTGAAATTCACCGAAATTTTGTTAAATTTCGGTCGAAATTCTTTACAATAGCGTAAGTAATCAAATTCCGGTCGAAATCATTTCGAAATTAACGAAATTTTGGACCAAAATTCTCGAAATTTTGGACCAAAATTCTCGAAATTTTGGCTAAATAAAGTACCGTTTCGGGTATGTGTTGTTTCGGTGTCAGTCCTGACTAAAACCCAAAATTTGTCGAAATTTAAAACCATGATTAGGATCATCCAATTAAAGTGATTTTCACAGGACAATGTGTTTACGTTGGGACCTAAAAACTGAACAGTTTAGATCTTTCAACAAGTTGGGCGCAACTCTATTTTAAAAAAATTATGTACACCTATGTACACACACCAGATAATGTATATTTATTAGAAATTTCATTGCGGCACACGTTATTCCAGTTTCCTAACCGTTCATTTCATGGGCCCCAATGTAAATAGGCCTTTCTCCAATATCATCTCCATATTATGATCCTAACGATCCTGTTCGAACGGTTTGGATCATTCTACGGATATGATTTTATGGGCAAGGCCTATTTACGTTGGAGTCCAACAAATGAACGATTTGAATCTTCTAACTAGATGGCCTCAAGTGATTTTTTTTCAGCCACCTTCAAAGATCTTAACCATTCATTGTTGGGCCCCACCTAGGGTTTGTGCTCAAAGAGAGGAGAGAGAGAGAGTCCGAGTTGTGAGACTAAGTACAGGTGGGGCCTACCTTCTTCAAAGCTCTAAATAATTCACTTGTTAGGCTCCACCAAGGTTCATGTTGATATTGTTGAGAGCAAGGTCTTAAATTTCAGCCATCCGAAATTTCGGATTTCGGTCGATATCGAAACTGAAATCGATCATACACGAAACTGTAGTTTTTTGCAGCCGAAATTGGAAATTTCGGTCGAAATTTCATTTATTTCGCCCAAAATCTTGATTTTTGATAATTATTTAATATTATCCTGAAATTTCATCCGAAATTACGGAAATTTTGGCCGAAATAAACCAGGAGAAAAGATTGTCATGGAATAGATTTCATTGGATTTCGAATGGAATTTTGGCCAAGATTTCGAACGAAATTTTTCGGTCCTCACCAAAACGCATTCCGAAACCAGTACTATAGCCCCAATCATGGATACTAATAAAATAGGACTAGCAACCAAAAACCGGACATTTCAAATTTCGGTTTCGAAATGTGTTTCGGTGTGGACTGAAACTGAATATTTGGCCGAAATTTTGTTCGAAATCCAACGGAATCTATTTCACGACAATGTTTTCTCCTAGTTTATTTCGGCCAAAATTTTTGTAATTTCGGATGAATTTCAGGACAATATTAAATAATTATGAAATCCCTAAAATTTCGGGATAAACGAAATTTCGACCGAAATTTCAAAATTTTGGCCGAAAAAACTACAGTTTCGTGTATGATCAATTTTGGTTTTGCTATCGACCAAAACCCGAAATTTAAAAGCTTGGTTGAGAGAGAGTGTGTGTGTGCTTGTTCAACTGGTTGAGTTCGTTGTACCAATTTTGTACTGGCTGTGACTTCACAACCGATAATGGGGGTGAATTTATCCTTGAATGGGCGTGAATTTATCATTGCCCTTAGGGCCCGTTGTGGGACCCGATCCCGCGAGAGGGGTGGGGCGCGAGCCGCCACACTCTCTCTTGGTCTCTCGTACCCACGCGATTGGCGTGTGCATTTTTATTATTGATTTTAATTCATCTTTTATGTAAACTTGGGATCACTAAGGCAATCCGAATTCCACACAAAAGAGAGTGACAGAGTCGCCACCTAGATGTGGGATCTAGGACCCATAATTAACCAAAAATCTAGACTCGTTACCTGGTTACAAGAATGGAAGGTATGGGGAGTTATCCACCACATGCACCATTCCTGCCCGATAATCGGTCTTCAATTCCAAAAGTTAACTCTTTTAAATTTATTTTAAATGGCTCATTCAACTCTTTGTTAATGTGCGAACTATGTGACATGCATCCTATGATCTAATTTCAATGTAGATCTTAAATGTGTATCTTGATTTCTTAATTTGTTTGAATTCAATCTAAGTGAAAGTTCTCCTAAACTTCTAATTTCATGGAAAAATCCTAAGTGATTTAATTAAGCATTTACACGAAAATTAATATACAAAACCCCACAATTTGTTGTGGAGCCGACTCGCGGTTGGTATGCCATCAGACATCCAAGCTGCCTACGTACCCAAGCCTCACTGGGATCAGAGTCGACGTAGTTCGGTGCACCTAAGCTAAGCTACTTATGCCTAACTCAACTAAGACACCGACCTAGACGGGATTGACTGTTTCAACAGTTTTAAAAGAAGTTATTTTAATTCAAGTTGAGGATTTTATTATCCTAGGATTTCATCTAAGATGCTACATGATTCTTATCTAAATGCAAGTTGTTCCTTAGACTAATGCAGGTTAGCCTACATCCTAGTTTACTAGGCTTGTCCTAGGAAAAGATTGGGTGACTAGTGTAACTAAACCTATGGCACGGTTGCTATTCATAGCAAGCGTCCGTGATGAGGCTGGACTCCTAACTCTATGACTCCCTAAAACCTAAGACTCCCTAAAACCTAGGACACGACCTGACACTAGTGTTCCTAAATTGGGCTCTAATGGTTCTTATGACGGAAACCGTAATCCAATGGTTCTGAAAGACACGAGACACATCGACTCAAGTTCTTGAGGTTAATTAATTTCAGATTTCAAGGATTTTCTGTTTCTGGACATTTAAGGATTACCAATAGCTCTAGGGTTCACCAATTTCTGCCTAGAATAACATCCAAGGAAGGGAATCATGCGCTCTTTCCTTGTGCAATTTAATACTTAGGTTATAGCATCTTATTGCCTGGCATATCTCAGAATTTCCGTTGACAGTAACCTCGGAGCCAACAACATGCTATAGCTTAAATATTCAAATTGTCAAAGATTGGTTGCAATTGGGATACGATTATGGATGCACTGGCCATTTTTCCAGGGAAGTCTAAAGATCCTAAGATTTCTGTTTCAATGGATTAAGGAATTAATATGTGACAGAATTTTAAGGTTCTTTAGTAACTTTGTGATGATTTTTAATTAATTTCGGATTTTCAATGAATTTTATCAGTCTTATACCATAAGAGTGATTTTAGAAGTGAAATTATTGTAAACGAATTCGAAATGAGTTAAAATTTCTAGAGCCGCAAGATAAGAATGTATGTAGCTTACTGGATGAGTTTTGCAGATTTTTACATTAAGCTCATATTTAATTTTGATTTAACAATCATAAGACCAGATTGCAAAAATAACACAGAAACTACTAGAAATAGAAATCTAAATTCAATGAAATTTCTACAGTAGTGAGATATAAGTAAAAATAGCATGCTGTAATATTTTTATGGATTTTAGAAACTATTTACTATCAATTTCGGATTTTTCAATTTTCAGACCAGATTATCAATTAACACTACATCCCATATGAAACAAGATCCAAACCAATTGAAAATTTTACAGCAACACGAAATATGGAATTTAAGACTACTGTAAAAATGTTGAGAATTTTATCTATGATCTGATGTTAGTAAAAATTCTCCCAAAATCT
The DNA here is from genome assembly GCF_043159265.1 of Tasmannia lanceolata. Classification (NCBI taxonomy): domain Eukaryota; kingdom Viridiplantae; phylum Streptophyta; class Magnoliopsida; order Canellales; family Winteraceae; genus Tasmannia; species Tasmannia lanceolata. The sequence goes on along the minus strand of NW_027518684.1, from coordinate 23,467,593 downwards.
GATAATTTTCAAAGAAAGCATAAAATAATATACCAAACCAAATCCAAAACTTCTCAAAACTTCATGGTAGAATGGACCGGCATCATATTATTTTCCCACGAAATTTCATTAATTTTGGAATCCGTTTAGTATATAATTTATTTTTCTTCACCAAAAAGATATTTTTGAAGAGTTTTCTATTTTTAAAACACGATTTTCGAGAAAATTACGACTCCGGAAAATGTCCTTTAATCTTGTTCTGATATGATGAACACCAGAAAAATTTACAATTCCAAAAATAGATCATCCTGAGATGGCTATTTTTTCGAATTTCGTAATTTCTCAGCCATTATTTTAAATAAAATTCCACTCTTCACTCAAATTCTAAAAAAAACTTTGATCGAATATCCGATCCGATCCGATAGTTATTTTACTCTATTTAGAGAGATCCTTGTATTAAATTTCGAGACGAAACGGAATTGAAACACTCATGCAGATCATGATTTTAAGCACACACATTTAATATTGAATTAAAATCATTTAAATGCTTAAAAATCATGAAAAAATATAAAAAAATACCAAATCATTCGGGAAAAATCTGAGAATAGTGTACTAACCTGTGATGGAAATCCTCGCCGAATCCGAGAGCCGAAAATTCTGAAAAATCTCGCCGACGCTCAATCCTGCGTCCTTTCTTCCCTTTCTTTCTTTGCTTTTTTTTTATTTCCACCACGTTGATCGCGCTCCTTGTCTTTAGGGTGCGTAGATCCGAGGTATATGCTTTGTCGCACCCTTTTTTATGATGAAGAAGACCCAAAGAACACTCCAATAATTCTTGATTGTATGATGCCTTGGAGAAGAAGAAGGAATTCAAGAATTCCTTTTTTGAAGAACACTTGAGAGAGAGATCACACTTCAAGGGAGAAAAGAAAAAAAAATCTTGGGAGGAGAGAGAAAATGGACGAATTTGGATTTTTCCCCCTTTTCTGGATTGTTTGCTTTGATTTTTCTCTAAAAAAAAGTTAGGGTTAAGATAGAAATAGCAATTTCCAATGTGAGAGCTCCATTTTTGGCTTGTTTCCAATTTTCCCCTCTTGCTTTCTTTCTTTCTTGTTTCCAAATTGGATTTGATTCCAATCTTAATTTCTTGTCAATCAAGACATGTTATTCTCATTCCACATTGCTTCTTTGGAAGAAAACATTTTTAAGCAATCATTCATCTTTTCATTCTTTCCTTCTTTTCATTTTTTATTCTTTTTATTTTTCTTTTAACAAATATGATGTCACCATTGTGACATCATCAAGGTGGGTGCTCAACTCATGTGGGTCAACCATGTGGGCCGCCCACCATGGTGGTTGACCCATATGGGTGAACCCACATGAGCTCCATCTTTGCTGGTTTTAGCCCAATGGGCCATTTCACACGGGTTACGGGTTTTTCCGTAAAAAATCAATAAAATCTTTCTAAATTCAACATTCTATATATGGACCCAACCCATTTGACATTTATGGTGCATCCCTCACACATGATCGGACCATCTTTTTTGGGAAATAACTTTTCGGACCAAAATGCCCCTACTTGACTGTTAGACATCCAAATGCGACCAAAATACCCTCAGATTGGTTCACCCCTAAAGGGAAAAATTAAAAATGGAAAGTCTTTGTGGTCAAACTTCAAAAATAGAAACTTTTAAAATTGGGTCCTTTCGGTGAGCAATATTAAACAGAATCATTTGGTATCCCCTGAAAATACCCAAAATGCCCTCAACACTTAAAATTTCCAAATTAAGCGAAATTCATGAGAAATTCTAAATTTAGCAGGTTTTCCAAAATTCAGAAAATCATTCATAATCTCTCAGACATATTTCGGGGATTAAAAGAATTACACAGGAAAAGACCAAATTACCCCAAGGTGCTAGAATTTTGGGGAGACTAGGGAAAACCCTGAGAAATTCTAAAAATAGCAGATTTTCGAAAATTTTATGAACGGACTCAAGATTTCTTAGACACAACTTAGGGACCAAATATGATATGTTTGGAAAGGTCTAAAATACCCCCGAAGTGCAAGACTAAGAGAAAATCTTGAGAGATCTAAATTTAGCAGGTTTCCCAAAGCTTACGAAATTACTCATAATCCATCAGCCGTACCCTCGAAATGGTTTTAGACATATGAGAAATGATTGAAATATCCATAAGATGATGAAAATGTGGAAGCCCCATGAGTTTTTAAAAATAGCAGCTTTTTCAAAATTTGTAAAATCACTCAAGATTTCTCAAATATAACTCGGGGGTCAAACGAGACACATCGGGAATGACCAAAATACCCCTGCAGTGCAAAATAGGCAAAAATGAGGGAAACCCTGAAAATTCTAAAAATAGCAGGTTTTTTCATTTGCTTGGAAACTTGAACTTTCATCTTTCAGAGGCCAAAGGAAACCCCCTAGAGACCTTCAGGATTGCGAATCAACTTCAAAACTCTCATAATGAAATGAAATCTACCCTAAAATGCATGAATGCCTAATCTAATGCTGAATACGGATATAAAAATTGATGATACTACGGAATCTTTTGCTTTTTAAAGCCTAGCAAAATGGGGGTGTCTACACCCGTTTGGATACCTCATATTTTGTATTTGGATTTGGAATTGAGTTTTGAACACAAAATGATGGATTTGGAATTGAGTTTTGAATACAAAATGAAAAGATCCGCCAGCTCATGTTGAGGGAGACAGAGAGGGAAGGGGGTACTTCCTACTTGGGGGAGGGGTTGAGGCACAAAGAGGGTGAAGGAAACTGCCAGATCTGTGGATTTCCAATTATTTTCACAGCATATTTGGAAATCTGATTTTTTCCACTAACAGTCACTGAACTGGATATCCAAGAATTTGATCTGGATCCAATTCACAATGCAAAAAGGGCTGCAATGTGTGAGAAATCCAAATCAAAATCTTCTCAGCATCCAAACGGGCCCTTATTTTTTGGTTTTTTTGTTGTCTTTGCCACATCTTCTTCATGCAATTATAGGGGTGCAACTCGGGTCGGGTTCGTGTTAGTGTTTGGGTAGAGGAAGTTGAACCTGAGTTGGTTCGGATTCGGGTTCAGGTTGACCTAATCCGCATCAAAACCTGACATTAATTATTTTTTTTACCATTTTTTTAGAACATAAAAACCTAAAGGGGAAAGATATCACCATAACCAGGTCAACCCGACCTGAATTGGGAAATCAGGTCGGGTTCAGGTTGAGATAGGACTGTCAATCGGGCCGAGCTTGGGCGGGCCTAAGGTGCTCAAGCTCAGGCCATGTTTATACAACGCTCTTCGGGCCGAGTTCGGGCCTGACTAAATTAGAAAATTTGCTTGCCCAAACTCAGCCCGAACTCCACAACGGGCTTCGGGCCGAGTTCGGGCTTGCACATCACCTCTTATTTTCTGCACGAGAAAAGACTAAGGCAAGCACAGAGAAGCCAATTTCATAGAAAGCCATTAAACTTGTTGGCTTTGGCATGTGAGAAAAGCCACACCAATTGATTTTTTGCCAGATTTTGTCTTATTCATTTAATAAATCTAAGGTCGAACTATAGCCTATAGGATATGATGATCCAAACCGTTCATATGGAGTGGGCTGATTAGGGGCCCAATTTGTATACTTCAACAGTTTGGATCATCATATTAAGTGGGCTGAAGAGGGGCAAAATAAATAAAGAAAAAAAACCTATTTAATGTCGAACTATAGCCTATAGGATATTAATGTTTAAGTAACCTATTTAATTAATATCTACTGATGTTAAAGGGCATAAAAAATCTTATTAAATTATATAGTAAATATATTATCGGGCCCGGGCCTATAACGGGCTGGACGACCCTTGATCAAGCTCAGCCCAATTAGAGTTCGGGCTTCAACTTTTGACCAAGCTTGGTTTGGCTTGTTCTCATTTTAATTATGGGCGGGCTTCGAGCTTCCCCATCCCGATTGACAGTCCTAGGTTGAGACATTAATTTTTCGGGTCGGGTCAAGTTAGCCTTCATCAGGCAGTTCCAACACGTCGACCATGGATCAAAAAGACAATGAGGGGATTAAGTTGTCATTGGCAAGAGTTCATAGCGAGCCAGAGAACAGAGTTTAATGAGATAAAACCGAACAAGGGACCGAGGAAGAAGAGGAGGAAATAATAGTGTTTGCAGTGGTGATCGGTAGGGGGCCAATGAAATGCTAGATTGGCTGCTCGCCTACGGATGAACTTAGGAGGTTTTGATTAGGGCACTGGAGGAATAAACAACTCTTGATTACAGTCTGTCCTACTGAGTGTTTGTATAAAGCACTCAAAAGGGATATAGATAGTAACAAGTGATAACTATGGAAAGAGATAAAAATAGAATATCCTAATCCTGTTGCCTACTCTATCTAGGTTACCTCATCCAACCAACTCCCCCAATCTACCACCAAGATGATCCAACGATGAATCTCAACCCAATCCAACGGTGAGATCTCAACTCACTTTCTGCTTTAATTATGCAGAAAGCACTGCAACCGAATGACCCTAAATCAGGCTTTCCCAATGTCCCAAAAATTAGGGTTAGGAACTTGGTCCCACAATTTTCCAAAATTAGGCAATCACTTATAAAATACTCCCTCTTCTTAAGACACTTATTTATTGAGGGGGGTGAAAAGCCAATCCCTTGATACAACCCCTCTTTCCATCTTCCAAAGAAGGTAGAAATTGTTGAAGGGCTTTGTTTGTATCTTAAAAATAAAGACCCTTCACATGTGGGAGAGAGAGAGAGAGGGGGGAAAGAGGAGGAGAGAGAAAGCGCGGGACATGCAGATACAAGGAATAGGAGTACTTTTGCCCTAGATCAATCAATTCCCGCCAAAACGCATCTCTCTGAGGTCTAATCGGTAATCTCTTTCTCCATCTCCAACGTTCAAAAGCTTGAGAAAATCAGAAATTTACTGTTTCATCTAGGGTTTAAAATTTGAAAATCCCACGTTCCATGGCCGGATGGTCTCTTTTATCTGATGGGTCTTCTTTAGATTGCGGAGAGATTCTTCATAATCTTCCAAGAAACGGGTTCTGCTTGGATCTTAGCCCTTCTCTAAAAGAGGGTTCAGAGGCTAGTAGTAAGGATAAACTTAGGTGCTTGTTTGATCAGATTATTTCAATTTTCTTAAAGGAGATTTCACAAAACCAAGAGATAAGGCTTCTTCCTGTGATGCTTGGCGACGGGCGACTCGTAGATTTGTTTAAGCTTTATAGGGTTGTGAGGGAAAAAGGTGGGTATGATATGGTGACTGAAAATGGGTCTTGGGCTTCGGTGGCAGAGGAATCTGGGTTGGGTTTGGAAGTTGGGTCGTCGGTGAAATTGATCTATGTGAAATATTTGAACACTTTGGATCGATGGTTACCGAGAATTTTGAAGGAGAATGGGATTTCAAGCAGTTTATTGGAGTATAGGGAGAGATTAGGTTTGTTGTCCATTGAGATGGAGAAGGAGATCAATGGGTTGTTCTTTGAGGTTTCGGATCGAAAGAAGAACGTTCAGGAGTTCACGGAGTTGGATTCTGAAATGAATGAGCTTAAGACCCTGGTGAATGGAAATGGGCACGTGGTCGAGTGTGTGAGGGAATCGGCTGTTGGAAAAGGGTGTGGTGATGGTGATGATGATGAGGTGATCATAATAGATGAGTGTGTTGCTAAAGGGGAATTCTCTTCTCGTAAAAGGAAGCGGGGGCGAGAGTCTTTGTTAGGAATGGTTAATTGGGTGAAGAGGGTAGCCAAAAACCCTGGTGATCCAGCTACTGGGAAGATATTGGAAGGATCTAAGCAGAAGGTGTATGGAGTGGAGTATTGGGCTCAGGCAATTCTAGCTAGACAGGCGTTACGTGTGAAAAGGAATGCTTATTTGTGCCATGAAGGATCTCTTTTGCTGGTACGTCATTGAGGTTTTTCATTGTTGCTATTTTACTATGGAAACTTTTAATTCAAGTGGTATGGAGTGCAAATTTATGTGGAACTTTTTCACTATGGATCATTTTGGTGATACAAATTTTAAGTAATTCCGTGCGTAAGAAATTTGAATTTCCAATCGTTAATTTTCCTTTAGAATGATTGGTTAGTTCTTTGTTGCATGCATTAAGGTTTGTTATTGTAATAAACTTTAGTTTGGTTCAGAATTCTTCTAGGGTTTCCTCTCTTTCTTTCAATTATCATGTCTCCATAATTGTCACATCTTTGCACTTTGGTTTGAATTTGAATTTCATATCCTTAAATTCAAAATTTCCGGTCGTCTTATAGAGGTTATTAATAAGACATCTTCGAGGGAGAATTTTCATGTGTATTCATCTTTTGTCATTCACTTCTTTAATGCTTTTATCTCAAGTTTTCATTGCATGATAGTTGATGTTAAATGAGTGAAATAGAAGTCCTTTAAGTATTACATCATCTTAGCCAAGGCGATCCCCTCTCCCCCTTTCTCGTTTTATAGTAGCATAAACATTAAGCAGAATGATGGAAAAAGGTAGATGATGCGGCAGCACTGAAGGCTTCTCGATTGTTGAGCCGGAGATAGAAGTTACTCATCTTCAGTTTGCAGATGACCCCCTTATCTTCAGTAAGGCTGAGTGAGATAAAGTGCTAAATTTAAAGGCAATGCTTAGATGCTATGAGGTTATTACGGGGCAAAGGTCAAACTTTTTAAGGTCCAAACTTATAGGCATTCATATTGATGAAGAAGAGAGAGACCAAGTGGAAAACCTCCTTGGGTGCTCTATGGATATCTTCCCTACCTCGTACCTAGGATTTCCGCCGGGCGAGGGTCGTCTAAAGAAGAGGGCTTCAGACACAATTGTGGAAAGAGTGAAGAGAATATTATGTACATGGAAACGAAATGTAGTATTTATTAAATTTAAAGTGTGTTTTGGAAAAAAACATTTAGTTTAGTTTAGTTTATCTTTATTTTATTTTAATTTTGAGAGATGTAGTGAGGGCAAAAATGTAATTTTGTGTTCAAGGGCATTTTGGTCATTTTTCCTACTTTGCACATGTGTGAGCCACACATGTTTGCTCCATCTTTTCTCTTCCTACTTGCCTCTTATTTCAAATTCAAACCCTTCCTTGAAAGTCTAAACCCACCACCACTTAAGCCATTATGTCAGTGTTTAAAATGCGGATGCGGCACGGATCGCGGATGAAGAAAATCCTAGTTGACTCGGTGGAGACACAGTCAAGAACATGTGTTACACGGCTAAGTACTCAGTTGATGCGGTCATAATTCGGGAGAGTCAAAGGAGTTTTTATTGACTTTGTAGGGCAAAACACAAAACGTGGATGTGGCGCAACGCGGAACGTGGCCAAGGTAAAAGGGAGTCGACTCGGGGGGAGTCGATGCGGACGCGACGGAGTTTTAAAACAATGCATTAGGTCACCATTTTTCCATACCCACTATCGCTTACATAAGCCATTAATTCTCCACTTTACAATAAAAAGGGCGGCAAGTGCACGAGGCGGCCGCCATTGCGGGGTCTGGGGAGGGTTAGATGTACGCAGCCTAACCCTTGCTTTGTAGAGAGGCTGTTTCCATGACTCGAACCCGTGACCGCCAGGTCACAATGGAGCAAACTTACCGTTGTGCCAAGGCTCGCCCTCTTAATTCTCCACTTTCCAATGACTAAGAATAATCTCATTTACTCATTTTTGTAAAGATTCTCCATAGAAAGATCTCCATTTAAGGTCTTGTGTCCAAGCTTGTGATGTGAAGCAGAGTGCCAACGTTCTCCTAATTTTCTCCGTGTTTTGAAGGTTTCTTTTTCTATTGTTCTACTTGTAGTTTTGTTCTTCTGTCATATATATAGTGAAACACATCTTGATGGTCATTCTTCTATTTCGGTTGGATCTTGGGCTAGTGTAAACTTTGGTTTCACTATTTGAGAAGCGGATACTCCGGTATTATGAAATCTTTCTTTCTCTTCATGGTATCAGAGCCACAAGTTTGACAAATATTACACTACGTGATATCTGCATTTCACAATTCTTTTTGAATATTAAGAATCTTTTTTAAGCCCAAAGGTTTCCACCTTGGCAATCTTCATCTTGTCTCAGAGATTTCTCTATTGGATCCAGAAGAGCCTATTTCGGAGGTATGAATGAAGCGACGCATCATTTGTGAGTTAAAAAGAGAGTATATTCCTTATGTTGCATCGATTCAAGGATGGGATCAACAACCATCTTTGGTAGAGTTTGAATACCTTCTTGCTTCACAAGAATCTTTAGTTAGACAAATGGTAGGTTGTCCAATATCTGGGATTGAAAGAGAAGCATTGTTTTTAACCAACAAGAAGAACTTCAACAAATATAAAGAAAAGAAGAGTGCTCTAAGTAAAGGTGGAGGTGAAGGAGGGGTCATCCGGTATGGGTAATGGAAACCGAAAGGTGTTAATTTCTATCAATGTGGCAAACTCAGGCATATAAAAAGGAATTGCCGTGTGAAATTGAAGGGTAACAATGTAGAAGAAAAAATTGATGATCCAAAAATTGAAGAAGATTGGGGAAGATGTTTTGCGGCAAAAATTACTACAGTAGGTGCTTTGGCATCTATCAATTTTGAGGATGATTGGATTGTTGATTTCGGTTGTGTGCATCATCTCATCGGTTACGAATCCAAGTTCTCGAAGTTTCGAAAATATGAAGGCAATGACACTATCATCACAACGGGCAACATCATACATCCGGCAAAGAAAGAAGGTGCTATTGCATTTGGTGGAGAGTATGAAAACCCTATTACATTTAATTGTGTGTTTCATGTTCTTGGAATGATGAAGAATCTTTTCTCGGTGGTAAGTGCGGTGGATGCGGACCACTATGTTTTGTTTGATCCTAAGGAGGTGAAATTTCTTCGAAAGATTTCAAACTTGAAAGCGAATGTAGTTCATAACGGTAAGACGGTTAAATATTTATTTGTTTTGTCTGCTTCAACTTTATATGTTTGAAAAAATGAGTACAAATAATGGCGCTTCAATTTGGCATGCTAGATTGGGTCATATTAGCATAGATAAATTAAAGGTCATGGTGATAAAGAATCTAGTGAATGGACTACTAAATTTGAATTTATTTGATAGTGGAAAGGTGTGGGGGTCATTAATATGATAAGGCACACTGTCTTCCATTTGACAAGTCTCTTTTAAGGTGTAAGGAGCTTATCCATAGTGATGTAATGGGACCTTGTAAGACACCTTTATTTTTTGGCTTCCACTATGCTGTTATTTGTTGATGTTTTTACTAAATTCATTGGAAAAATCTGATGCATTCTCTAAGTGAATATAGTTCAAGAAGATCGTTCAAGGTTTACTTCACAAGAGGATCAAGCGATTGAGAACCTAGAATGGCGGAGTTTACTTTCGATGATTTTTTCACATTTTGTCAAGTGAACATGGTATCCGAAGGGAGCTCACTTGTGCATATGCACCGCAACAAAACGGAGTAGCGAAGAGAGAGATTAGGCATCTCATGGAAACTTGTAAAAGTTGGTTGTATGCAAAGAACATACCCAAAGCTTTATGGGCAGAAGGCATGTCATCTGCAACATATGTGATTAATCGGGGGTGCCTCTCTGCCCGATTAACATGAAGTCTCTTTATGGATTGATGTTTGGGGTGAAGCCTAGTGTCAAGCATTTCAGAGTATTTGATTCAATTTGTTATGTGCATGTGCTAGATGAAAAGAGAACCGAGTTAGATGCTATGGTGAAGAAGTGTATTTTCATCAAGTATGATAGAGGGTAGAAAGGTTGGAAGTGCGTGTTTCCTATAACTCACAGGTCCATTATTTTAAGAGATGTTTTTTATGAAGTCTCTTCCTATTACTGTTTGGGAGGTATTTCCACCAATGGTGTGGGTGTAGGTGATCACAACCCCATTGAGCTTGAGCCTCAAGCAACAATAAACTTGGGACAGTTAGGCGACTAGCTGTTACCCAATCATCTATGATCTTTTCTGGGTCTTTGGGGCGGTTTAGGTTTAGGTGTATCCCTATAGCCTTAATGGGTTGCATCTTAGTAGAACTTCATTAATCTTATTCGCTCATGCCATTTACTTCATCTCCTGCTGCATGAGCAAATAAGATTAATTGTCGTTACCGATCGCGATGCCATATGATCCTTTACCGAACTCCTAAGAGAACTCAGTTGTTTTTGTCCAGGCCTTTCGACTTCACGGTGACTGACTCCTTCCTATGTAATTACTTGATTGAGTAACTGTCTACGGTAATTTGGTAGAAAGCCTTTTTTAGGCTATAGATGGTCTGGCTTGGCATGACTCATTTGTCTTCTCCATTGTGGTGGTGTGGAGAATACCCAGTGAGTGGGTCTCCCGTAGTCATACATTTGGACTTCGTTCCCATGTAGTGTTCCACATCTGGGTCCCAATGGAGGTAAGATGATCTTCGAGTAAGATCATTGTGCTCGGCCTTGTGACTTGAGCTTTGAGATCTGACCAGATTTTGGTCATTAGATCCTTCTGTTCAAAGGTTAACTTGGAAGTAGGTTTTACTCTCCAAGTTACCACGCGATGGTTGTCCCGAGTGGTTTCAGTAGCACTATCGCAAAAATCCTGAGAGGATTTAGAGTTTTGTCCGCCCTTTTTCGTTGAATGAGTATTTTGATCACAGATGGCGATGCCTTTGCCTTTGCAGGAGTTCTGCTTGGCTGGCGTCCTTTCTCGGTCCTAAAAAGGGTCATTAACAGCTTGGTTATTGAAAGCTTTATCTTGGAGATAATTTGCTTTTATCTCATTAGGTGAATAAGTCAAATTGTCTTTGAACCTTGAATATGCTCAACTTGTAACGGATTCATGTTAACATGGTTCTTGTCTCCAAAAAGAGTGTATACCACTGGCCCAATACAATGACTATATTACAATTGGAAATCCACCAATAAATGTTGAGAAATTGAAAGAAGCATTCAAGAAATGCCATCTTGGGTTTCAACCAAACTCACTCTTTATAAAACCGTTAGATATCATGCCATTGCAAAGGTTGGATAACATCTGTGAAACAAACTACAATCCAAAAACATGGAAAATCTTCAAAACAAAAGAAGATAATGACTAATGGATGGAAGAAATTAATACCGTCTATCTAGCAAAGACAGTGAAGTCTAAACAGGACAGACCACCATAGGAGCCCTCTTTAGAACAAATAAAAGAGTTGATTATGGAGAATTTTAGCAAAGATTCGCTAAAACTTTGGGACAAAACCTGTCCAAAAGCAGAGATAATACTAAAAGACCCCACAAAGTTGCTTACAGATAGTTTTAGGGAAAATCTGCTAAAACTTTGGGACAAAGCCTGTCCAAAAGCAGAGATAATACTAAAAGACCCTACTAAGGTCATCAACGAAAAGTTCGATGTCTATACTCTGAAAGACATCCAGGAATTTAATGTCGAAACTAGTGAGCTACAAGAAGCTAGGCTAATAAGACCAAGCAGATCTCATTATTTTCTTCTGTTTTGAATTTTTCTTGTTTTTAGATTGTAATTTGTTTCACAGATGTTATCGATCCTTTGCAATGGTATGACATTTGGCGGTTTTGTAGAGAGTGGGTTTGGTTGAAACCCAAGATGGCATTTCTTAAATGCTTCTTTCAATTTCTCAGCATGTATTGGAGGATTTCCAATTGTGATGTAGTCTCTATATTGGGCCAAGTGGTATACACTCTTTTTGAAGAAAGAAATTATTTCCTAGAATGAGGTCTCCGTCTAAGTTTCTGTATTTTGATGCCGTGTTCCGTATTTTATCGTCGCGTTTCGCATTCTAACTATAGAGGCAATAAAAACTCCTTTGACTCCCCCGAATTATGACCGTTTCTACCGAGTACTCTACCCCGTCAACTGAGTACTCAATCGCGTCGTGTTGAGTCGACTAGGACTTTCTTCGGCCGCGTTCCACGCCGCATCTGCATTTTTAAGCACGATGGAAGCGTATATAGATGAATATTTTGAACTAGCAACATGGGTTGGTCTAGTTGAAACTAGATTGTTGCCTAATATGTTGTCTTGTTGACCTTCACATTCATATTCAAGATCAGCCCATGACCTAACGAATTTGAATTGTTGAAGGACTATGTGGTAGAAAGAGACAATCTAAAAGCAGAATATGAAAACATCCTGAGTTGGAGACAAAATTCCAGGTCTATTTGGCTTCATCAGGGAGAAAAAAACACTAGGTTCTTCCATTAGATGACAATGCAAAACAGAGAATTAACTCTGTCAAGTCCATTAAAAAAGATGGAAGAATGTTAGAAGACAGAGAGATAAAGGAGATATTGCACAATATTTCAAAAACTATACTCATAAACTGTGGAGAACAACATTAGGGGGCATGAGTTTCAAGACTCTACACCCGAAAAAAAAGTGGTTGTAAAGAGATTTTGATGAGGAAATCCAACAAGTAATGTTCCCCACAAAGCGGAACAAAGCATCGGGTTTAGATGGTTTCCAATGGATTTTTACTGCACGTTTTGAGAAGATTTGAAAGAAGAATTGGTGCATGAGGTAAAATAGGCGGTAAAATAGGCAGAGGATTGAGCTCAACTTTCATCACGCTCATCCCAAAGGAGGAGCAATAGAGATCAATGATTTCTGACCCATTAGCCCCATTCATAGTTTCTTCAAGATCCAATGAGAAGTCCTATCTATCATTCAAAAAAGAAAAAAAAAGAAAAAAGAGAAGTCCTTGCTAATCACCCAATGGAGGTGTTTGGGGTGATATTTTCAACATATAAAGAGTTGAAAAGAAACTAACTTCATGTATAAAGGGTAACTATCTTTTGGGGGTGAACAACCCTCGCCTAAGATGTTTTGTCAAACCTATTAGTATATTTTATGTCCATCTTTATCATCTCCATCAAAAGTTTGCTAAAAGGTTGAAGAAACTAAAAAGGGATTTCCTATGGGAAGGCAGGGAGAAAACAAACCAACACCTAATGATTTGGAAGAATGTAAACCAAAAAGAAAGGGCGGAGTTGACATTGGAAGCCTCAAACTAAGAAACAAAGCTCTATTAGGAGCAATTTTTTGAAAATCGGAATCGAGTCGTAAATCGTAATCAGGGTCGAATCGTATTGGATCGTAAATTGTATTGTAAATCGTAAGATTCATTTAGAAAAAAAATATATATATATATATATATAATAAAAATTATAAACAAATTAAAGAATAAAACATAGCCAACTCAACTCAACTCAACTCAACTCAACTCAACAAAGCCTTTGTCCTAAACTAGTTGGGGTCGGCTAAATGTATCCTTTAGAAAAAAATATTCATGAAGGATGTAAAAGGAATCTACCCAGCTCTAATCCTGGTTCTAGTTGGGTTCTTCTACGTGGATCATTTTCTTCCATTCTATCCTATCCAAGGTCATGTTCTCTGTTATGTTCTTAGCTATCAAGTCTTTCCTCACTGTTTCTACCCAAGTTGTTTTTGGTCTACCCCTACCTCTTTTTACTCCATCAATTTGGCATGAGTCGCCTCTTCTCACCGGAGCATCCAAAGGCCTATGTTGGATATGTCCAAACCATCTTAAGCGGTACTCTCTCATCTTCTCCTCAATTGGTGCCACCCCCACCTTTTTACGAATGTCTTCATTTTTAATTCTACCTAACCTTGTGTGGCCGCACATCCATCTAAGCATTCACTTCTCCGCTACACTCATCTTATGCACATGTTGCTTCTCGGTGGCCCAACATTCTGAGCCGTGCAGCATGGTTGGCCTTACAACTGTCTTTTAAAACTTTCCCTTCAACTTGGTAGGGATTTTACGGTCGCACAGAACTCCTGAGGTAAGCTTCCACTTCAACCAACCTGCTCTTATTCTATGGTTAACATCCTCGTCAATCTCTCATTCCTTATGTAGAATTGAACCAAGATAGCGAAAGATATCCCTCTTAGTTACCTCATGTCCAGTCATATTTACTACGTCCTCGTCCCGCTTCCTTACATTACTAAAGTTCCATTCCATATATTCTGTCTTAGTCCTACTCAGTCTAAAGCCTTTAGATTCCAAAGTAGTTCTCCATAACTCTAATTTAGCATTTACTCCTGCTTTGGTTTCGTCGATTAATACTATATCATCTGCAAATAACATACATCACGACACCTCATCCTGGATACACTTCGTCTCATCCATAACTAGCGTAAAAAGATGAGGGCTTAGAGCTGATCCTTGGTGCAGTCCTATTGTAATTGGAAACTCACTAGACGTGCCATCCGTGGTTCTGACACTAGTTACTGCTCCATCATACATATCCTTAATCACGTCAACATATTTAGTAGGCACTCTTTTCCTTTCAAGGACCCACCACATAACACTCCTGGGAACCCTATCATACGCTTTCTCCAAATCAATGAAAACCATATGAAGGTCCTTTTTATTTTCTCTAAATCTCTCCATTAACCGCGTAATTAAGAAGATAGCTTACATAGTCGATCGTCCGGGCATGAAGCCAAACTGATTATCTGACACCTTAGTCTCTTTTCTTAGTCTATGCTTAATTACCCTCTCCCAAAGCTTCATAGTGTGACTCATTAGCTTAATTCTCCGGTAATTGGTACAACTCAGAATATCCCCTTTATTCTTATAAATAGGTACTAATGTACTTTTCCTCCACTCATCAGGCATCTTCTTAGTCTTCAAAATATTGTTAAATAATCTCGTTAACCAAACCAAACCGACATTGCCCAAGCATCTCCAAGTCTCAATAGGAATAAAACATAGCCAACCATTCAAAAAAAAAAGAAGCCAATTATTCATTTTTCATCAAAATTCATTAATTCAAATAGAAACTACCTTGATTAGCCATTGAACGGATTGTTTGCTAACAAACTGGACCCATACTAATCATCTATTTCTCATCCAAACCAATGCATATTGGATAATAATCTTAAAAATAAAAAAAAGACACAACATCGTATCAATTCTCAAAGTCTCAAGCATCATATGAAAAATATCAATCATAAAATACTGGAGTTGTTGGTGTTGTCGTCATTACAATCGTTTCCCACCTCGATGTAAGTAATGCCCTTAAGCACATGCACTGTGTTTGACCGGTTCGATTCGTTCGAACTCCTGCGCCTCCTCTGTCTTCTTCCTTCTAATAAGGGGGATTTCAAAGGCTTCTTGTAATGTAGAAAGAAAATGAGGCCTTTCAAAAGAATGTCCTATTTTCTTTTTTTCAAAACTTAATTTCGATAAATCACATAAATCGTATGATTTACGATTGAATCGTAAAATTCATACAAATTAAGATTCAATCATGGGATTCAAATCGTTATGCATAAGATTTGATTTGAATCATACAATTGAATGGTAAATTGTAAGATTTTTAAAACAATGATTAGGAGAATGGCTATAAAGATTCAGAGAAGAAAAGTATACCGTGTGACACACCGCCATTGGGGAAAAGCATGGGATAGGATGGGGGGAAGGGAGAGTAGAAACTCACCTATGGGAAAAGGCGCAGGCGCTTGGCGATTAATTTTTAAGTGTCAGTTCAAATATGAATCAAAGATAGGTCTAGGGTGGGTGGAAAGAAGGGCTGGTGTGGGGCGTGGGGAGAGGGTTCTAGGTTTTGGGAGGACATTTGGTTAGGAAAGTTTCACTTTATGTCATGCTTTCCTGAACTTAATTATTATAGCTAGACATTGAGGGTGAAGCTTAAAAATGTTTATGAGAGAGGGGTGATGTGACTCTTGTTTGCATGGTTTTAAATTTCCACCGAAACCGGCACGAAATGATATAAATGTTTTCGTTTCATCCCTACCGAAATGAAATCTCAATGGATTTGTTCCACTTTATTATTTCCGTAGACAAAAAATGGAAAGATATTCCGATTTACAACGTATAAAATTACTAATGTAAATCGAAAAAAAAACCCTACAAATAAAAAAACATTTTTTTTCCCTTCTTTTCCATAGAATTTTTTTCTTGAAAACCCCATTTTGGAAAACCCTAAAAAGTTTGAAATTTTTTCCATAAAACATGTTTCTTTGATTTTTCAACTTTTAATTTGTTGCAATTTACCATTCAAGAGTAAATGGTGCAAATAATGGTGCCAATACCAATTGCAAAGGTAGAAAAACATTTAAGATTTTTTTAATCTTTGTCAACATGCTTTATGGATCCATCCTAGCCGAATCAAAGGTGGGTCCACTTTTCATTTCAATGTGAAATGATAAGAATTTCAAAACCTTTACATCATACAAATGATGGATCTCTAACTAGGCACAAAAAGTGATAAATGTTTTTTTTTTTTTTTGGTAAGTCATTTTACTTTGCATCTTGTTTTATTTCATTAATGTAGATAATGATGTGTGGTAGGTAGTGTCATTGGACTCGGCGACAAAGTAATCGTATCTTATGCATGGAATGTCAGATCAGCATGGGACCAATACCATCTTGCAACACTATGTGGTATTGACATAAATCTGGGATCCTAGGAGGGATGACTGTTCATTGTACTTTCTTATACTTGATTATAGTGTACTTCTTTATTGACTTTAATTGTTCCTGACATGTGCGACAATGCATGTCACTAGGTGTTCGATGTGATTAAGCCATTATGGAAGGCTTTCTTGCTTATGTGATGGTTTTACTTTTTTATTGACTCTAACTGTTCCTGACATGTGCGACAATGCATGTCACTAGGTGTTCGATGTGATTAAGCCATTATGGAAGGCTTTCTTGCTTATGTGATGGTTTTTAAATATGTATATGTGCTTATTCTAGCATTTCTCGAAGTTTCATCTTAAAATTTTATCATTTGCATATGTTTCCATACGTTTCCGGGATTTTACAAGATTTCCACCGAAATTTTCAACCGAAAATTGAAATGTTTTTGTTTCCGTGCTTAGGGAAACTGAAATTTAAAACCTTTATTGTACGGACCATAAATCTTATAGTAAACATCAAAGAAAACGAGATAGATAGTCTATGACACCTTTTTGTTGCTTGATAGGGTTATATATATATATATATATATATCATCTAGAGCTCCATAGAAGGATTTGGACCCCAGATCCAAACGATTTCTTGGTAAGATCATTCTTCACATGCTTGGTGGAGAACATGATAGTATGTCATCTTAGTGGTCAACGATTTGGTCTTCATTGACTCCCCGCTAGGGTGCTTTCTTTCCTGCAAACAATGATGACAAGATAAATTCATGCGATTGACTTTAAGAAAATTTGCCTTGCTAGTAAATGTATCTTATGCAAAAGGGCAGAAGCATCACTAGACCACTTAATGATTGTTTGCTATTTTACTCGTCGAATTTGCGAAGCTATCCTACCTTTGACATTGTGTGGGTGTCCCCAAAATCCATTGAGTTTCGTGTCTTTGGATGGGGGTCCAACCTATTTGGTAAATCCATATGGTGAATTATACCGTAATCGATACCATTGCACATTTGGAATGAAACTCTTGATATACAGAGATAGATGCAAATCCATCAGCAAAATATAACAAAAATCAAAGTTGACTTCTTAGACTGGTCAAAAAGTACAAACTTTTGAGTTCGTTGCCTTCAAATTTTGATTTAAGAAACTGAAAAAAAAAATCATGGGGGAAGGAAAACAAAACACAAATCGTCACCCCGTTGGTAACGATCTCCTGTGGATGTGATTAAACTAAACTTTGACGTAGTTCCAAAGGCAATCATGGGCCAGACGATATTAGGGGATTATTTAGATATAATATTGGAGAGATTCTCAGATGCTACTCCGGTTCAATTGGAGAAGTGGATGCTAGTGATGCAGAAGTGAGAGTACTCTTAACCGAACTTCATATCTTCACGGAGTCTCTATCAGACAAACTAGTGATAGATGGTGATTCTATTAATTCCATCTTTTGGGCACAGAGATGATCAACAGGACCGTAGAGGCTCACGCTGATCACATTGGAGATTGTGGATCGTTGCACAACCATTAGTCCTCAATTGGAATATGCCCAAAACTTGTGAGTGAAACGAGGAGTCAAGTTGATGACTTGCTATCTGTGGGATTAATTCCTGAAAGTACTCAATAAAAGGACGGTTCATGATGTATCTGTGTGGATACCGTGATATTAACAAGATATCCACCAAATACAAATTGCCAATTCCTCGTTTGAATGATATGATGGACCTTCTAATCGTTTCTCGAGTCTAATCAAAATTGACTTGAGACTCATATATTATCAAATATGCATAAAGCCAAGAGAGGAAGGCAAAACAACATGGAAGATTAAAGACGGTCTATGAGTGGCTTTCATGCCATTTGGGTTTTTTTTTAAATTAGAAACCATTTGGGTTATTAAATGCACCAAGTAAATTATTGGGGATGATGACCCAGGTACCATGTCCTCTAAGTGGCTTTCATGCCATTTGGGTTATTAAATGCAAGTAAATTAATGGGGATGTTGACCCAGGTACTATGTCCTCTGATTGGTAAATTTTTGTTGTTTATTTTGATGATATTCTTGCTTACAGATAAGGTGCAGAAAAACATATTTATCATCTCCACCGAGTAACAAATACTTCAAAAGGTGTAAAACTTTACATCAACTTAAACATTTGTGTTTGCGCACTTAGAGCTTATTATCAATTTTGTTCTAGTCATTGTTAAGTTTTCCGACTGGAATGAAATGTTTTGGTGTTCCATTCTGGAAAAAGATGCTACAGTAGGTGGATTTTAGCTTTTTAAAAAAATGGGAAATATTTAGAAAAATATATGAAACCATTATATCAGCCAAATTTACCAAAAAGACACATTCTTTTGCGAAGGAAGAGAGGTTGCCCATGGTGTAGAATGCAATGGTAATCTAAGTTTTCTTAGAAAATGGCGAGAAATCCTCGTTTCAAGCTTTGGGTAGGGTTTTAGGAAAGAATTAGGGATATCAAATGTGTGAAAATTAACGGGTTTTGATTTTTTTTCTTAACCCTCCCATTCGTTTGGAAGGATAGAGGACATAAATTGCTCCTCAAACGAGTAGAAAACAATCACTAAAAGGGGCAAAATTGGAAAAAAGCATAAAAAGTTCTTGAAAAATCCGTTCGTTTGGATGGATAAAAGACATCAATTTCCACTCAAACGAGTAGAAAATAATTACTAAAAAGGGGGGAATTGGAAAAAAGCTGTTAAGAAAGTTCTTGAAAAATCTAAAGTTTTCATTTGATTCTGGGCTGAATGACCAGCAGGAATTGGAACAGACTGGAACTGAACGAAATTTTTTGAAACTTGTCCGGAATCTATCGTTTAATGTTGTTCGATTTTCTATTTTGGAACGGAACATTCTGGGAATTCCGTTCGGAATGGAACAAAATTAATAACTAGCATTGAGAGTTATCTTTCTTGTTTGTTTGGCGCATAGTAGTCGGAAACTCCTTAGGCAGATGGGAAACTCGTTTCCCCTAAAACGTATTTCGGAAAGGTGGGAAACTCGTTTCCGAAATGCATGAGCAACATATAAGAAACTTATATGAAACACGTGAGAAACGTATGGAAAACCTGTAGAAAATGTATGTGAAACGTCTGGGAAATATGTGTGAAACTTTCAAAAATCATTTAACAAACACAAAAAATTATGGAATAGATATTAAAAAGGAAAACAACAACGTATACTATAATAAAAACTAAAAGTAAGAAATATCCAAATAGAAATTTGAACTTAGTAAAATTTAAATCTACAAAACCATATATTTCATGTTTTCTTTGTGCTTCACGTGCGTTTTCATTAATCTTTCTCTATTGTTTCTGAAACGTTTCTAATGTGTTTCCTAAGATGTTTCTCGTACGATTTTTTATTGTTTTCCTGTTTCTTGTTTCCCCTCTATTTTTTTTTTGTGTTTCCCATTTCCACTTCCCTTTTCTGGTTTTGGCTATTGCAAGTGCTGAATTTACTTGACCTTTGTGATAGTTTAGTTGATGATGGCTTCTAATCTCTCGAATTGTACTAGACAAGCTACTCAAATTGATCCTGCTTTAGCACCGAATTGGAGATATAAAATACAAGAGAAAAACTAGCTTCTATGAAGACCAGTCGGCCTCTTGGCAATTCCCGAATATCTGAGGAAAAATTGAAACAATATTTTGAAGGTGGAGATCACTGGAATTTAGAAACAGTCTATTCACAAAGTTTTGGTTCTTCAATTCACAATAAGTATATAGATGAGGTCCTCATGAAGATGGCGTGCCATGTCCTGTTGGGACTTGGGGCGCCATGGTAATATTATAAAAAATGTTAATCATGAATAGAAGAACCCTAATGAAAACACTTGCACATTCTCAAGGATAAGGGGAGGCCATGGCTATATTAGCGGAACTGTTTGCCATGGAGACAAGAACCCTGATGAGAACACTTGCAAATTCTGGGAGGATGACATCAAAGTAACTTGCACCCACAAAGCGGTTGATATTTTCAAATCTTAGGAGGAACGTATTACTTTTTCAACAAAAGAATGATGAGGAAATCAAAGGATATGTTTGTAATGTATGTGGATTGGTACCTAAGGAAGATCTTGTTTTTTACTACAATTCCAAAAAGTTGGAACCTATGGTCATTGGCTTTATAGACATCAGTTTTGACGAATTACTACTTGGAATTACCTCCTCCAAGAGAATTTCTGCACAATATTGGTATAGTTCATGTTTAAACATTCTAGATTGGGCATTTCATGGGTTTTTCTTGAGAAATTGATCGATCTCCTTTGAGGTTGGTCTCTTGTCCCCTGGAAAAATAAGGGCAAAACTTTATGGAATGTATCCTTTCCTGCAAATATTTGGGTTCTGTGGAAGGAGAGGAATGGTAGAGTATTTAAAGGGGGCTCTCGATCCCCGGATTTTCTATTCATTCGAGTTATCGCCCTTGCGATTTCTTGGGTGAGGACTCTCCCGTCCTTTAGATTTGTTTCTGCTTACGATCTTGGGCTGAATGGAGAGTGATTTGTGGTTCGGGGTGTCGAATCAAAATGTGATACAGGAGTGGGTTCCTTAACCGACGGATGTGACCAAATTGAACTTCGAGGGCTCTTGCTTTGGTAATCCGGGCCCGGCCGACATTGGCTGGGTTCTTAGGAACAGTGAGGGAGTGGTGTTGTGGGCCTTTCTGGCCCCATTGAGATCTTTGATGCTACGGAGGCGGAGGTGAGAGCGGCGTATCAAGGCCTGAAATTGTGGACTAGAGACCGGGTAAAAAATGTGGTAGTAGGAGATTCCTTGAATGCCATTAGGTGGCTCAAGAAAGAACAAAACCCCCCATGGCGTTTTGACCACCTTTTTGACGAAATATTTGATTGGATGGCTCATTTTCCTTGGTCTTTCCACCATATCTGCTGCTCTGCTAACCAAGTGGCCGACGGTCTAGCTAGAGAGGGAGTCTCTAAAGATGAACTAGCTCTTTTTTACTCTCTTCCTCATTAATTTCTTATTTTATTTTTGTATCTTCTCCTCTCGTTGATGTATTTTTCTTTCTATCTTGACCACCTCGGTCTTTCTATAATATATTGGCCATCATTTAAAAAAAAAAAAAACTTTCCAAGTCAAAAACCATTACTAATTGAGCCCTAAGGAATGTGAATAGTTGGGGGTTGAGCCTCTAGCTTAATAGTTAAGATTTTGTTCTTCAACCTTGAGGTCAGAGGTTCAATCCCAGCTTACCTATCAGAAAAAGGAACATGAATGGTTGAAGTGTCATGTTGAAGAGCTTTTCAAGAAGGGGTTGACTAGGGAAACCATGAGCATAGGTTTTGTCCCCACATTTCTATTCTAACTAATGTTAAAAAAGTCAAACTTGGATGAGAGGTTGGCTATGTTAAAAAGTAGTTGACTTCGGTGGGTCAATGATTGATTAGGTCATTTTTTTATTAACTTGGGCGAGCCAAGGGAGCTTTTGATTGATTTAATATGGTAAAACTTGAACTCTGATGAGAACTCGGCCAATGTAATATGCGTCAACTTGGGAGAGTGAATGATCGACTTGGGGAGTTTTTTGAGCAATGCTACGAACATCATAGGATGGAAGTTGGTAGATATGCGTATAAGTAGAGCCATTAACAAGATTACTATCAAATACTAGTTTCTGATTCAAAGTTAGACTACATGTTGGATATGTGGCATGGCATGAAGATGTTTTCAAAGACTGATTTGTCAAGTGACGACCGCCAAGTTAACATTAAGCCAAGCGATGAGTGGAAAACACCTTCTAGGCATAAGACTATAGGAATGGTTGTTCATACTTTCTTGGTTTCCCAATGCATTGAGCACCTTTATTTCAATCATGAATCAGGTTCTTAAACCTAATCTTGTTAAATTTATTGTCCTAGACAGATAGTTGTCTTTTTGGCTATGTAGTTTCAAGTTTCAACAAACGAAATTAAAGGTGATAGAGCAATTTTCTTGCAATCCAAAGCTAGCAGACACTGAAGAACATGCATTATGTGTTCACATTTTATCTAGATTCTACATTTGTTTTATCCATAATTTCAACCAAGGTTTTAAATTTCGGTTAAGGTTTCTATTTCGGTCAGTGCTGAAATGGAAATATTTTGGTTTCAGTTGGAAATTTTGGTGGAAATCTTGTAAAATCGTGGAAACGTATGGAAACATATGCAAATGATGAAATTTTAAGATGAAACTTCAAGAAATGCTAGAATAAGTACAAATACATACTTAGAAACCATCACATAAGCAAGAAAACCATCCATAATGGCTTAATCACATCGAACACCTACTAACATGTGTTGTCACACATGTTTGGAACAATAAAGTTAATAATAAAGTACAATGTAATGAAGTATTAATCATTACAATGAAGGCATCCCTCCACGGACATTATAGTGACTTCACCTATTTAAGTTTTCAATATATTACTTGCTATAACCATATTATTATGTAAAAAAATTAAAATTTGAGAATTGGTTAAAATATTTTAACGAATCCATGAATCTTTCTTTTTGAGGTTTGCCGAGTCCGGCACAAAATATCCCCGTCGGATTCCGACATTGACATTCGTACTTGTACTGATGCAACATAGGCCATAACCTTGATATGTTTAACATCTTCTGGTTGTGCATGGGGACATAATTGACCAATTTGAGTTTCATAATAGTGTGACATCTTGTGTGAGTGTCCTCAATAGAGAAAGCACTTTGTATCTCATATCATATGTCTTACATTGAAGGTTCATCGCGAGAATTTTTACACTTGACATAAAAGCAGTGAACCCTCTCAAAGGCTCGTAAACTACTTATTTGTGCTAGATATCATACTAGATACTACTTAAAGGTCAACTGGGTTATAGTGTCATCAACTAGCCAAACCTTGTAGGCCTCAATTTCCTTCTTAAGGATGCAACCTATGTGTGGGATAGCATAAAGTCGTGCAAAGTATTGTAAACACTTCGTTTGTGTAGCTTATAAGTCAACACTTGCTCCATAGATCATAATTTTGTTATAGATTTTCTCTTCTTCGGTGGGGAATGAGGTTATTTTCTTTAAAGAGATAGAGCATCTGTCACTGTCTTTGCCTGAAAGGGAAAGGATAACTACCTTATCTGAATTTCTCTAATTACTGTGGATACAATATCATAGTTTCCATTCAAAATTAATATTCTTACAATGAGAAAGTATATTAATGCCTTAGTCTCTCATGATCCTTATTGTTAACTTACCAACTTCTCCAAAAGCTTAAACTGTTGTTGGAGAAAGGCATTATTTATCTTTTATACTTTAACACTCCCCCACACGTGTGGCCCACTTGGCAAACACGTGGCACATGTGGTCCCACTTTGGGCCGACCATTGCATGTGGATTTTTGCTATCTGGGAGGTTTGAACTCGAGACCTTTGGCTCTGATACCATGTCAACTTACCAACTTCTCCACAAGCTTAAGCTGTTGGAGAAAGGTGTTATTTATCTTTTATACTTTAACACTTATGAATCAATTTTATGGGCAAATATGCGGCTACAACCAATTTGGGTCTGCATGAGAGCTTGTGGTCCCCACCTCACGTGGTTGTAGAGGCCATCCCACAAACCCAATTTTTTTGTATTAGATTCATTTTCTTCTATAGATAAACCATGAGCACGAAGATGTTGCTTCTTTTAGAAGAAAGCTCGGGGTTTTCTTTGCTCATGTTGATACATCTATTTCAAATTTTATTGTTAGTCTCTATCAACTTTGGCTTTGATGTCGATGGAAGCCTCATTTGGAAGTGACACATCAAAATTTTCTGATCCTTGAGCAATGAAATCACAGAAAAGTATGGAAGCGTTTCAGTTTCAGTTAGAAATTTCGCTGGAAATCCTATGAAATCATTGAAACATATGGAAAGATGTCAATGATGGAATTTTGAGATAATAATCAAAGAAATGTTAGAATAAGCACAAATATACGCATAGAGAACATCACATAAGCAAGATAGCCATCCATAATGGTTTAACAACGTCGAACACCTAATGACATGAGCAGTTTTGCATGCAGTCTTGCATGTCGGACAATTTAGTACATACCACATTTTCCATGTAATTCATCTAAATATTTATGCACGATACATATACTCAATGTTTAAAAATGCGTATGTGATGCGGAATGCGGCCAAGAAAAATCCTTGTCAACTCGGCGCGGACGCGGCCAAGAACGCGGTTGACGCGGGTCATAACTCATGAGAATCAAAAGAGTTTTTATTGACGCTATAGGGCAAAATGCAGAATGCGGATGTGCTACAACACGGAACGCGACCTAGGTAAAAGGGAGTCGACTCGGCCGAGTTCCGAGTTAAGTCAACGGGTTTTTAGAAACTGCATGTACTACATTTCACATGCAGCTCATAAAAATGTAATTATGTTACACATATTGATATAGTATAACTCTAATACACTTGCACTTTCGGTTTTGGTTTGTGTTTTGGTAGGGATGGAAACGGTAACATTTCGGTTGTTTCGTGTCGGTTTCAGTGGAAATTTAAAACCATGCTTCCATATGCCTAACTAGATTATGGGATTCCTTGGACTGGACTTACTTTGAGATACCTTAATATTTGCACAATTGCATTCCAATGTGGCTCCTGAAGAGATTGCATGAATTGACCAACTCCACTCACAGCAAAAGAAATATCTAGTTATGTGGTATTCAAATAGATTAGCTTACCGATCAATCTTTGATATTTGCCATGATTTTCTCTCGGTTCTCCCACATCTGCACTTCACTTACTATTAATTTCCATAGGCATGACAATTGGCTTTGCTCCAAGTAAACCAATCTCCTTAAGTAAATATACTACATATTTTTCTGAAAGATTAGTATCTTGCTTTGACGTTCCAACTTCAAAAATGTACCGCAACTGTCCAAAAATTTTAGTATATAAATGACGATTTAGGTATTCTTTTAAGTTCTGAATACCCACACAGTTATCTCCTGTCAAAACAATGTCATCATTGCAGACTGCTAATACAACAATCACATACTTTGTCTGCAAATCAATGAATAATCTGTCTCATTTCTTTATATCATATACAATCATTGCCCCAAAATTAATCAACTTCGAACCTTGGCGATTCATCAAACTTCGTTGATTCTTCTCTAATTCTTCCAAGAGTTGTTTGAAAAGTTATATTTTCTTGCACTGCTCATTCTATTTCTCTTTCGTCTTTTGATCATCTCTCTCCTACATTTCGGAAGTCTGCCCTCTCTTTCTAACCTATGACTTACATTCCTTTATATATATATATATATATATATATATATATATAGATAAGTTATCTACAAACTAGCTTAAAATACAATGAGGGCCCACATTGTTTGGGTGATCCAAAGCATTCATTTGATTGGCCCTCACATAGATAGTGTGTGCCCAAAAAATCAGCTTCATAGGATCATCCTAACCCTTCGAATCTTGGAGGCAAAAAATGGACAGATTTGTGAAGGTTTATACACGTCCATTTTACCTCCAGAAATCGTAGGGTTGGGATGATCCTATGGAGCTGATTTTTTGTGGACACCCTATCTATATGAGGGCCAATCAAATGAATGGTTTGGATCACCCAAACAATATGCCCTCCACTGTATTTTAAGCTAGTGTAGATAACTTATCTACACTTGTGTGTAGAAACCGTTTTCTCTCTCTCTCTCTCTCTCTCTCTCTCTCTCTCTCTATATATATATATATATATATATATATATATATATATATATATATATATATATAGAGAGAGAGAGAGAGAGAGAGAGAGAGAGAGGAAATGGTTTGTGAGCAGCTGCTCAGATAAGCTTAGCAGAACTCACAAACCATAAAGGGGGAGAGAAGGGGGGGGGGGGGGGGGGGGGGGGCACATTTTATGGGTGATCCTAAGCATTCATTTGGAAGGCCCCATCATGGATGGGTGTGTACCAAAAATCGGCTCCATTGGATCATCCTAACCCTTCCATTTGTGGAGTGAAAAAATGAGCAGATTTGTGGACAAACAGTATCTGTCCATTTTTCCCTCCACAAATGGACACCCTAAGATTATCCAATGGAGCTGATTTTTGGTGCACACCCCATCCATGATGAGGCCTTCCAAATGAATGCTTAGGATCAACCCCAAAATGTGCCCCCCCCCCCCCCCCCCCCCCCTATGGTTTGTGAGCTCTGCTCAGATAAGCTTATTTGAGCAGCTACACACAAACCATTTCCTCATATAAACAATATTTGTCCACTTTTTCCTCCATAAATGGACACCCTAAGATGATCCAATGGAGCTGATTTCTGGTACACTCGCCATCCATGATGGAGCCTTCCAAATGAATGCTTAGGATCACCCCCAAAATGTGGCCCCCCTATGGTTTGTGAGCTCTCCTCACAAACCATTTCCTCACATGATGGGGCCTTTCAAATGAATGATTAGGATCACCCCCAAAATGTGGGCCCGCTATGGTTTGTGAGCTCTGCTCAGATAAGCTTATCTGAGCAGAGCTCACAAACATGGGGGGGCATTATTTGGATGATCCAAAGCATTCATTTGATAGGCCCTCATATAGATAGGGTGTGCCCAAAAAATCAGCTCCATTGGATCATCACAACCCTACGATTTGGGGAGTTAAAAATGGACGTCTATAAACCTTCACAAATTTGACCATATTTTGCCTCCACAGTTTGAAGGGCTAGGATGATCCCATGGAGCTGATTTTTTGGGCACACCCTATCTATACGAGGGCCTATCAAATGAATGCTTTGGATCATCCAACTAATGTAAACCCCCCGCCCCCCGCGCCCCCTATGTCTGTGAGCTTTGCTCAGATAAGCTTATCCAAGCAGCTGCTCACAATCGATTTCCTCATAGCAGCTGTTCAAACATTTGAAATGGTTTGTGAGCAGCTGCTCAGATAAGCTTATCTGAGCAGGAGCTCACAAACACATGTGGCCCCACGTTTTTGAGGGATCCAAAGCATTCATTTGGAAGGCCCTTCCATGGATAGGGTGTGTACCAAAAGTGTACCAAAAATCAGATCAATAGGATCATCCTAACCCAATCAAAGGTGGAGGGGAAAATGGACGGACACTGTGTGTCCATGTTTCTGCCCATTTTTTCCCTCCACAAATGCCAGGGTTAGGATGATCCTATAGGGTTTTTGGTACACACCCTATCCATGGAAGGGCCTTCCAAATGAATGCTTTGGACCCCCCTCCAAAATGTGGGGCCACATGTGTTTGTGAGCTCCTGCTCAGATAAGCTTATCTGAGTGGCTGCTCACAAACCATTTCCTCTGTGTGTGTGTCTAAATATATATATATATATATATGAGAATAGAGTTCCTAAGGTGTCACCTCATATAGCTTATATGAGGTGGCGCTCACAAAGCATAAGGGGCCCACATTTTTGGGGTGATCCAAACCACTCATTTGAAAGGCCCTTAGATGGATATGGTGCCTACAAAAAATCAGGTCCATAGGATCATCCTAACCCTTCCATTTATGGAGGTTAAAAATGGGCAGATTTATGGAGGTTTATACCCCTCCATTTCACCTCTACAAATGGAAGGGTTAGGATGATCCTATGAAGTTGATTTTTTGGGCACACCCTATCTATGCGAGGGCTTATCAAATGAATGCTTTGGATCATCTAAACAAAGTGGGCCCCTTATGTTTTTAAGCGCCACCTCATATAAGCTATATGAGGTGACACCTTAGGAACTCTATTCTCTCTCTCTCTCTCTCTCTCTCTCTCTCTCTCTCTCTATATATATATATATATATATATATATATATATATATATTTATATATATATATATAAAGGATTGTGAGCTTGAGCGTTGGATCCTTATGGTGCGCTTGAGCTCTCAAACCAATGAGGCCCACATTGTTAGGATGATCCAAAGCATTCACTAGAAAGGGCCTTACATAGATAGGGTGTGTACAAAAAATCAGCTCCATAGGATCATCTTAACCCATCCATTTGTGGAGGTCAAAATGGACAGACCACAAATCTGCCCATTTTTGCCCTCCCCTTTTGGAGGGGTTAGGATGATTCAATGGAGCTGATTTTTGGTACACACCCTATCTATGATAGGGCCTTGCAAATGAATGGTTTGGATCCTCACAGAAATTGTGGGACCCATGTGATTGGTGCACTCAAGCGCACCATTTGATGATAGAGCTCAAGCGCACGAACATATTCCTCATATATATATATATATGAGGAAATGGTTTGTGTGCAGCTGCACATATAAGCTTATCTGTGCATGGCTCACAAACCATGGGGAGGCCACATTTTTTGGGGGATCCAAAGCATTCATTTGGAAGGCCCTTCCATGGATAGGGTGTGTACCAAAAATCAGCCCTATAGGATCATCCTAACCCTGCCATTTGTGGAGTGAAAAAATGGGCAGAAACAGTGTCTGTCCATTTTCCCCTCCACCTTTGATTGGGTTAGGATGATCCTATAGGGCTGATTTTTGGTACACACCATATGCATCGAAGGACCTTCCAAGTGAATACTTTGGATCCCCCAAAAAATGTGGCCCCCCTATGGTTTGTGAGCCATGCACAGATAACTTATCTGACCATTTCCTCTCTCTCTCTCTCTCTCTCTCTCTATATATATATATATATATATATATATATATATATATATATATATATATATCTGTGTGTGTGTGTGTGTGTGTTGAGAATCTCCTAATTATTAAGCATGCCACTCATGTACCTAACAGTGATGGACCTCATCCTATATAAACACAAGCGCATCACTTGGGCTCTGTTCGGATGCCAACTGCAAGGGATCCTCAAGCAATCCCTAAGCAAAAAAAATGCACTTTTTGGGTGTGTTTGTTTGCCAAAGTAACAACCAAATCCTTAAGAGATTACTAGACAACAAAAAGGTTTAATAATTGCATGTCTGGTGACATGGCGTCACGTCTTGTTTCATATGATATATCTCAAAAAAGGCAAGATTTCATAGGTAATCCTCGTCTTCTCTCTCTCTCTCTCTCTCTCTCTCTCTCAAACAGAATAAAGCTCATGGTTTTCCTAAGGTTTAAATTAAGTCCAAAATCCTGCCCTCTTCCATAGACTTTTCTTCCCCTAAAAAATGCTCAAGCATCCAAACAGAGCCTTAAGTGATGGGCCATATCATACTCCATAAAGTACTTTGTAACATGCAGAAAAATAAGTAAGAGCATGAGAAAATGAAGAAGATTTCAAGGGAGAAGTGGACTCATGAAGCAGAGAAAAGGCTCACAGCTGGATATGGCTGGCGATATCTTCAAAGCATCATCATGACATCATGCTGATGTCAGCAACAAAGTCCACATGCTTGGTTTGAGCTGAAACTTTATTTTAAAAGGAATGTTGGTATTAAGTGGGTTTTGAAACTTCACCCGGAAAAGTACCAAGTGAGTGTTCTTTGTGTGTAACACTCAACCTTCGCTTGCCACATATCGGGCTGGAGAAGCTAGAGAAGTAGGTAAATTTGAATGTATAATATAACCACACCCCCCCCCCCCCCCCCCCCCCCGGTCACACACACATTAAAAAGAAAAAGAAAAAATCTCCAATGGTTCAACCTTGTAAGCGGAGACTGATACTTATCCAAAAGCTAGGGCGCATATTGTTTGACTTATGCTGTACTTAACACTAATTGATAATAAGTTGAGGCCTTTTTTTTTTTGAGTGATGTGGAAGCCAAATTTTTAAATGGATTATTATTAAAAAAAAATTTCTTTTGCTATGATGTTATCTGCGGTTATTGATTGGCCTTACAGAAAAGGCAGAAGATGCATCCTTCCATGTATGAAGATTATGTCTTTGTTGATTAGGCTACAGAGAAATTAAGAGGCAGCACGAGGCTCCTTTCCCTACACAGGAGATCTCCCTCTGGCTCGACATCAGCTATTTCTGACAATGACATGCAATTGTACGTTCCAGAGCTTGAGAATGACTCTGAAAGACGAGTGCTAAGGACTGTCGCATGTTTAAGTGCAGAAAGAATAGTTGGACTATTCTGTAAAGATCAACTTCGAAAGCGGGTCCCTATTGGTCCCCTCTTTCAATCAGAAGTGCCAAATTGGATTGGTCCGCCTTCCGAGTCTGATGAATCCAAATGGTTAGGTACACAACAGTGGCCCCCACAAGTGAAAGAATCCGAATTACTGATTGACGATGGTGCTATTGGGAAGGGCAGACCAAATTATTGTGGCTGCAAAGTTCCGGGTTCTGTAGAATGTGTAAGATTTCATGTAGCAGAGAAAAGGCTGCGTCTGAAACTAGAGTTGGGTTCAGCCTTCAATGGTTGGAGATTCAATCACATGGGTGAAGAAGTTTCACTGTCTTGGACAGACGAAGAAGAACGGAGGTTCAAGTCTGTAGTGCTTCTAAATCCTCCTTCTTTAAACAAGAATTTCTGGGATCAGGCTTATGTAAGCTTTCCTTCCAAAAGAAGGCGAGACTTAGTGAGCTATTATTTCAATGTGTTTCTTCTCAGGCGCAGAAGTTATCAGAACCGGGTGACTCCAAAAAGCATTGACAGTGATAATGACGAAATGGAGCTTGGCTTTTTAAGTAATAGTTACGGGCTTGACTCAATGAAGGTTTCTGGGTCCAATTCCATCTTGTGTGCTCAGAACAAACAAAGTGTGGATTTGGAAGAATCCACAGAGGTGTAGTAGGAATGAAGAACGATCGAGGTGTAAATTCGTGGGTTTTATATGAATTACAAGCATATAAATTTTCGGGAGCATTTGCTTTTTTTTTCCTCAATACATCAGCTGCCACAGCATCCTTCAAGAGTTCAGGTATTTTTCCTTTTTTTTTTTGCAGAGATATTGGTAATCGTAATTTGCCAGTTTTTTCTTCAACATTTTGTGTTGGCATTTTGCTACATAGTGGCGGTGGAAGCAGTAATCCGGTGACGCTACCAGGATCCTGAATCAATGGAGCATTCTTATTTTGCGAGCTCAATTGTCAGTCAAGTGAACTTCTGGCTGTCGGCACGATGTGATTTTTCATGGTAAGATCGAAATCCGATGTTTTAGTTTTCTTTTCTTTTTTTCCTTTTTCTTTATCATTTGTAGTAGGTAAGAAATAGCAAGGTTGACCTAACGCCGCCTCAGGACAATTCGTTAGTTGCACCATAGTCCTGCAATTTACTACCATCTCTGATCATGCAACAGGAAAGGGAAAAGAAAATAGATAGGGAGAAGGGTATCCCCAAGGAAATTTCATGTTGTCTCATTTCAATACAAGAACCATGATGGTTTGGAGTTTTGAAAATTAGTTTTGAAAATGGTACTCTGGAATTTTGAATTCCATCACGTACAAGTGCTCTGCTAATTGTCCTCACAAAGGACTTATTTTTTCTCTAATTCATCAAAAAGAAGACTAATAATGGGTATTACCATTTTAGTTGTTTAGGCATGTTCAGCAACAATTCCCATTCTCCCACTGGAAGAGCTGACGAAATGTGCAGAAATGGGAGATTGAGAATCGCACGATTCAAATATTGCATTATTTTAAATTCTAAAGACTTGGACACACAAGAACTTCAACTGTTAAAGTATCTTTCCAAAAAAAAAAAAAAAATCTTGCATGGCTTTGCAAAATGGGAAGAAACTCGTAACTCATTCTCCTGTACTGTTTTCTTGGAGATTTGGAGAAACTGGTCTACTTGGTGAATGGGATCCAAAATGGGATCTTCCTGATATTTCACCCTCATTCTCCACAAGACAAAAATGAGAGAAGTCTTGGTTGCTGAAAATGCCATTGTTACGAACCCAAATCAGTTTGCAACGTGATTGATCTTCTTAGAAGGAAGATCAGCCTCTTGACCCATTTTGAGGGAAGGATCCGGCCTACTTTGTGTGGAAAGACACATTTTTCGGATAAATTTCTTTGTTCCCTTGAAAAAGGCTGCCTACATGTTATTCATATCAAATAGAAAACTCACTTTTCACTTCCTGTAAAACTCCTACCCAAGCAAATCTAGATGTTATAACCTTGTAAAACTCCTACCTAAGCCAATCTAGATGTTGTAACCTTATCTCCACAACTCGTGCCCATACCAAACAATTAGAAAGCAAAGTTCAAAAATTATAAAAATGTAAAGTAATTTATTCTACTTTAAGTGGGGACTGTTTAGGCACGTAGCTTTTCAGCGGCCTTTGAAATCAACCTTATGCTCAAAGTTGGAGATTAAGCAATGGCCAATTGTTAAGGAGTTAGGGGAGATATTCTTGTGCAAGACTTTTCAAAATTCTTCTCTTCTTTTTTCTTTTCTTCCTTGTTTTCGTCCTCTCATCATCTTGTAATTAGTCACCATTTCGCGTCAAGATTCAAGGCAACTCTATTTTCAAATTGACCTTGTCATGTCGTTCATCAAAGCTCTTTTGCCATGCTTTATTGAAGTGATTAAGATTTTAACGCACAAATGATCGTGGATGAGGATCTTCTTGATGAGATTAGACAAGTTAAGATGCATGACAGGTTTTCTGGTGACAACTAAGTCAGAATTGACAACTCTAAAAATCACCGATGCCTTTGTTTTCAATTCTCTTTTGTTCTCTTTTATTTATTTACAAAATGAAAACAATATACAAGATATTGTCTGCAAACCCACCTATACTAGTTTAACTGGCAATGCAATTTATGTGAGACAAGAAATTCACATATGCAAGGACCTTATATTTACAAAATGCTGAAACTAAATTGCATTGATGGACTCGAGGATTCCTACATCCAAGTACCTGATCCATTTAACAGCTTAGCTAAGGAGAGGAATTCCTCATGCTCCATTTGGTTTCCAGTAAATTTTTTATCCTAGGAGCTTTTTAATCCAACAGTGAAGTCAACGGGATTTGCTAGGTTTTTTTTTTTTTCCTACAATTCCTAAAATTCCCGCCAAAATTTACGAGTGTCATTACCAAATATGGGAAGGGAGGAGAGAGAGGGAAGAGAGAGAAAGAGAGAGGACATCATTCCATAGGAAAGAAAAAGAGAGGACAAGGAGTCCATGTCATACTCATAAGCAATCATTACAATAGTGGGATTAAAAAAATTCTAGTGCTAAAAGGCAACCAAACATGGGATGGGACGAAAATTTTACTAAAAACTTCCTAGGTTTTAAATTTTATTGGCAACCAAACAGACTCAAGGAATTGCTTTGCTGTCTTCTTGCTTTTAAACAAAATTTTCAAAGTTCAAATGGTGCTCCTGCTGAAATCTCACACATAGCTGCTTCGAACTTCGTGCCAAGTGAAAGTGTCATCTTGTTGAACTTGGCATTCATAGAAGCTACGTATCTATTGCCCTCTCTCATTGTCTCCTTCCATTGAACCATTGCCCTTCCAATTTTTTTTCTACCAGAAGCTTGATTGTGCTGTTCCGATACTAATTGTAACGAACCCAAATCAGTTCGCAACATGATTGATCTTCTTAGAGGGAAGATCAACCTCTTGATCAACTTCGAGGGAAGAGTCGATCGTCCTTCGTTCCCAAAGACATAATTTTCATAGTAAATTTCTTCGTTCCTTTAGGAAAAGCTAGTTACAATAGAAAACTCACTTGCCATTTCCGCTGAAACTCCCACCCAAGTCAATCTAGATATTCTAACCCCTATCTCTAAGACCCCTACGCATACCAAACAGCTAGAAAGC
This sequence comes from Tasmannia lanceolata, assembly GCF_043159265.1. Classification (NCBI taxonomy): domain Eukaryota; kingdom Viridiplantae; phylum Streptophyta; class Magnoliopsida; order Canellales; family Winteraceae; genus Tasmannia; species Tasmannia lanceolata. The sequence continues at coordinate 23,433,473 of NW_027518684.1, read as the reverse complement.
AAAGTCCAAAAATTAAAAAAATACAGTAATTTATTCCACTCTAAGTGGAACCATCTAGGCATTTAACAGCCATTAAACTATACTCACTTGCAATTCATCCCCAGTCTACCTGGGGGTCGGGTTGAACCTGTGCCTGTCAACCCGAACAAATCAGTGGTTGCATTGGGTTGTGTTTGACTTGGGTTCAGGCTGACCCGACCCGCATTAAAAACACGACGTTTTTTTTTTTTAATTACCATTTTTCTAGTGCAGTGATAAATTGACTCCCAAATATCTTAAATCGACCCCCTTGTCTCTTTCTCTCTCCTCTGGGTTAGAGGGAAAGATAGGGGGTCGATTTAAGATATATGATATATGGGGGTCGATTTATCACTCCCCTTTTTTCTATTTTGGTTTTTTAGAATATAAAAACCTAGAGTGGGAAAGATATCACCATAATCGGGTCAACCCGGCCAAACCTGACTCAACCTGACCCGAATTGAGAAATCGGGTCGTGTTCGGGTTGAGATATTAATTTTTCAGGTTGGGTCGAGTTAGCCTTCATCGGGTTGAGAGTCGGGTTCGGGTTGACGGTTTCGAGTTTCTGGTTGAGTTCGGGTTGGGTTGGGTTGGGTTGGGTTGGGTTGGCAACCCGACCCGAGTTGCACCTTCTGCCTACCTAAATTTCTTGCTTCTCAAAATGACAGATATTTAACGCTGTAATTAGATGGGTTTTTTTTTGTCATTCGAGTGGTATGATATAAAAAAATTAACATAATATTAAGTTTTTGGTAATCCATGACTCCCAGTTTAATGATAAGTTCTTTTTTAATTGTTTTTATTTCTAAAAGCTGACGTCTATCCAAATGTAAGTGGAATTCAGGAATTTTTATCTTGATGCTTTCTCAAGTGGCATAAGTAAGATATCGGGATTGCAGGATCACATATTTAGGATCACAAATTTCTTTTCCTTGGAATATTAGATTATCAAGTAGTGAGAAATGGGTAGAAAGAGTGGGACAGGGAGAGAATTCAGAGCGTAGGGGTGAGGAGAGGTTGAGAAGTGGCTGAAAAACAGGAAAAATAAAGACTGCTGAAAATAGAGTTTTAATTTTCATATTTTTCAGCACTTACTCCTCTTTCCTGTTATCTCGTTTCTCTCCCTCTCCCTCTCCCTCTCTTTCTACCCTTTTTCTCTCCACTTGGCAAACTAATAATCTCAGGGAAAAAAGTCCATTGTTGCCAAACATGGTCTTTTGCCTTTCGAATGTTACCCATGTTTCCTATTTAAGCACTAGGCACAGAAAATTCAATGCACATTGGTATCAGTAGGTCGTTTGGATACAAGGATTTTATTATCCAGATTTCACAAGCTAAACTTGGATATTATAAGCTAAAACCTAGATTGTACATTTTCAGGATTGTACAAAAAAATCTCCTTACAACGGGAGTACATTCTAATGTGGTTGAAATCTGTACTGGCTCTCACAGAAGTGGTACAACGCTGAGCTGGCTCTCTCGGAATGACATGCACTCATAGAAATGCGTTGGAAATATGACCGGAGTTGGGGAGAGGGGTGGAGCTGTGGGGGGCTCTCCGATGCTTAATTCAGATAGGGAAATTGACAAAATAAAGAACAAAGGAACTTTTGGAGACTTTGAAATCGAGTTGAAAATGTATGGAATTCTCATAGTAGAGTAATCACAATGGAAATTAGTATGATCTTGCAAATGGTGGATTTATGTTCCTTTTATAGACCACTTGGTGTCTTTTCTTTTTGAACAGCACCCTTTTATGGCACTTGATCATTATGGGAGACTATGGGAGGATTATCTGACTGTTAGATCATGTCCGATCATTATTCTACGGTCTAGATCGTTTCTGGAGTGACTGTTGGCTTAAATAAAAACCCTCGTCCCTCGTTATCGTGAGATGACGACCAATCGCCAATATGTGGGCCTGATTGCACCAATCAACACTTGATTGTTGATGTGTGACCGATCGTGATCCAATGATCCAAATTGCACTCAATCAAACACAGAACTTGATCCAAAGGTTCAGATTTAAGCGCTACAATAGCTCTTCGCAACGATGCGTACGTGTGAAGTACAAAGTGCATCAAAAAGTGTCATAAAGCCCACGCCACACGCATGTGCGTGTGTGCGTGCACGGAAGGTGCGTTGCACCGTCCCGCGGTCCCAACTTTTGCAAAACCCACATGTTCTACAGAAGTAAGAGAGAGAAGTGAGAGGGTGTTTATTAACCCCTCTCCAACTTTTGCACTTTCCATTCTGAGACTAAACTTTTGGTTCCCACAACACACAAAAGCACCTTTTTTTTTTATTTCCAAAACAATTTTCCAAAAAACTTATTTTTGAAAATCTCTAACGATCCCCCCCCCCCCCCATCATTTTTAAAATCGAAGAAAATTTTCTCATCAGACTTAAAACTCGTATGCATAAATGAAGGTATCTCACGATTTGAACCATCACTTAGTGAGAATGTATCAAAGTGAACCAGAATTGTATAATACATTTATCTTTGAACTAGTGATTCTATATGGTTAACTGGACACATTTCACACATAAGACTTCATTTCCTCAAGCGATTTCTGGAAGCCGACACATGTATTGGCCTTGTGTCTATATCTTGGTTTCATGAGCACTCTAAAGACTACAAGGTCTCATAGGAAGTGGCACCACTTTAACACTCACATAGGTAGGCTTATCAAAAGTGCCTCTATAACTAAAGCACTTCAACAAACAAGTTATAAGCCTATCAAGAGCTCTTGCACTCAACCTTCTCCTTTATACATTGCAGGTACAAAGCATTTTCATTGCAGGTACGAAGCATTTTCCCTTCGGATGTCAAATTAAATTATATTATAGTTATTGCAACCACTCCATATGATGTACTAGTGCTTGCACATGGTTAGGTTCAGTTCGGTTTAGGGAGATTTTTTAACCGAAACCGATCCTATCGGTTTGGAGAAAGTCCAAACCGTAACCGAACCGATGAGGAGTATAACCAAACCAAACTGAACCGATTTTGATCGGTTCGGTTCACTGTTTATCCGGTTTTTGGAAAAGGGGGTTCGATCTAAATAAACAAAACCCTAGATCGCGGGATCTAAAGAGGAGAAAAATAGAGAGAAGGCAATGAGAGAGCAAGAGATAGAGTTAAAGAGGAGAAAGGGAGAGAGATAGGGTGGGAGTCACATTCGGTGGAGGATGCAAATGGTTGCCGGAATCGGTGGAGGCTGCCGGTGGACAAGTTTCTTAGCTCTCTCACACTCCAACCCTCTCCTCTCTCTACAATCAATGAAGGCTACTCTAACCCTAGCTTCTTATGTTGCATTTATATCTAGGGTTCAATTTGATACCCTTAGGGTGACTACAATGACAGAGTTACCCCTAGACTACCCAAAATGGCAAAAATGCCCATCGGTTCGGTTCAATTTCAAATTAAAACTAAAAAATCATGAACCGAACCGATGGGATCGGTTAGGTAAAAGGCTTAACCGTGACCGAACCAATGCCAAGAAAACCCGAACCAAACCAAACCAAAAGGTCCAGTTCGGTTTATCGGTTTCGCCGGATTTTTGTACAACCCTATGATGTACTTGGACTCATTGACCTCAAAACTTGATGTCTATTCAAGCTTTGAGTTCAGGTTCCATTATTGGTAATTAATCGTTATTGGCTTTAGCCCCATCCCATTGATGTCTTAAACATTGGATCTCTTGTAAGAGTTTTAGTCAATGGATTGGCCAAATTTGGATCGATCTCACAAAACTATTAGTTACTACTCCATTAGTAATTCCATTATAGTATTGTGTCTAAATCCTATATGTTTGGATGTCTAAGTCCTGCGATAGTGTGGTCTGGCTATCACAATAGACATATATCGATGCCATAGGTTTAGGACAAATTGAAACTTCTGATAGCCAATTTCGGTGTTTGTTTAAATCATTTGTCAACTAATCTTGCCTTAAATCTCTCCATGGTTCCATCTACTTTGATATTCTTCTTCAAGATCCACTTACAACCTATGGATTTAGAACCAGGTGGGAGTTAAAGTAATTTCCAAATCTTATTACCTAAGATAGAATCCATTTCATCATTAATAACTCTTTTTCAAAAAAGTAAATATTGAGACCTTGTGGCTTATTCATAATTTAGAGGATCACTTTCTATGTTCAAGTCTAACATAGTTGAAGTATAGTGTTTTTCTCTTTTCCCTTCTATTCTATATGTAACAAAGTCAGGACCAAAACTCCATTCTCTTTCTCTTTTACTTCTTATTTCACTAGGTTCACCAATCTCTAGTTGTGGTTTTAAAGGTGACCATAGAAGTACTAGGTTCAATTTTATTGAAATCAAGGTAAACCTATTTTCATAGAAAATAACATCTCTAGACTCAATAATTGTATTAACTTGTACAAAATCATTGGGTTCTATGACAAGAAGCCTATATGTCTTACTATGACTAACACGCCCTAAGGAAATACACACAATACCCTTTTTTACCTATTTTTTCTCATTTTAGGTTTAGATACTTTAACTATAGATCTACAACCTTAAACCTTAAGGTAATTTAAAGTTGATTTTATTTTCTTCCATGATTCATAAGGGGTTGCATTTATCTTCTTACTTGGTATCCTATTCATTATGTGACATGTTGTAAGTAAAGCCTCACCCCCAAAACTATTATTTAATCCTAATCCTAAATTAACTAGCATAACATTAATCATTTTAGTTGAAATCCTATTCTTCATTTCTGCTATACCATTTTCATGTGGTGTATAAGGAGCCAGAGTTTCATAGACTATGCCTTCCAACTCACAAAAATCAGGAAAGTGGTATTCACCACCCTTATCAGGCCTAAGGCATTTAATCTTTGTTTCACAATGGCTTTCTACTTTGGTTTTATAAACTTTAAACTTTTCTATAACGTCATATTTATAACTAAGTAAATATGAATTGCAATACTTAAACTAATCGTCAATAAAAATAACAAAATCTTGTTACATCCCCTAGTAGGGGTACTATGTGTATCACATAACGTCATTATGGACCAATTTTAATAAAGTAGTAGTTCTATCTACTTTAGGAAAAGCCTTAGTTACTATTTTCGTTTGCATGCATAGTTTACATTTTTTCAATCAAGTCATTTTTATATCCGAGAAACAATTTTGATTTAACCATGTCATTCATTTTCCTAGTCTTAACATGCCTTAAACGATTATGCCATAAAGAAAGAGAAGAGTCAGCAATATAAGCAAAAACATGCACTTTATTAATATTTGTAGACACCCAATTTTGTCAAGGTGGAACTAATGATAGGTTGTCGCGAGGAAGAGTCTCATGACGAGTTCCAGAGCACTTTCTTTTCTCTCAATTTATCTCTAGGTTATTGAAACATGAGAATACTTTTCAAAAAAGATTTTTTATCCCAGAGATGCAACAAAAGCCTGTCTTTACACAGCAACCGCCTTTTACGGCACACCCAAAGAGCCAGTTTTCACATGGCATTCCAACCAAGTATTTAACTTTGAGTCAAAAACATTCATTTTTTTCAAAAATTCTTCACTTCCCAAAATCTAGCGATATTAGGTTAGTTGGAATCTCCCCGGAATAAGGAATCCAAAGGATCTGATCGCATGCGATTCGAGTCCAAACGTAGGAGTTATGACTCGCCGAAATTCCCCCGAAAATCATCAAAAAAGACAAAAACTCACATTTTTCAAAATGTGCCGACCTGACACCGACAGTTCCAATTTCGCAATTTGCGAAAAAATTTGCAAGTTGCGAAATTCTCCCCAGATTCCTATAAATAGGGGGTTTAAGAGTAAGATCAGATTTTAACTTTCAGAAGTTATTGTCAGAGAAATTTGTACTTGCTTTTTAGTTTAAACCCTCTTCTGACTTTCAGAAAAATCCTAGTTTCTTTACTTTAGAAGAGAGAAAGTAGAGAAATTCCTAGGTAGCTCACACTGGGCGTCGGCACTCTTCCAAATTTCTGAATAATTGGAGCGACATCCTTCTAATTATGTCGTTGTTATGCCGAATTTCGAAGAACTTTGGGCTATTTTTTCATAATAGCGTCGTTGTTCTGCCAAATTTTCGGAGAAACCAAAGCCCCTTTATCCGAATAGAGCCGTTGTTCTGCCGAAATCTCAGCAAACTCGAGGCCCCTTCGTCCAGGTAGCCGTTGTTTTGCCAAAATCTCGGCAAACTCGAGGCCCCTTCGTCCAGAAAGCGCCGTTGCTCTACCGTAATCTCGGCAAACTGAAGGCCCCTTTCAAAGAAATAGCATCATTGTTCTGCCGAATTTTTAAAAGACACGAAGCTACATCATCCAACTAGCATCGTTACGCTGTTGATTCCTTTGAAGAAGTCCTCGCACCTTTTTCGGTAAAATTATATTTATTTCCTTGCTTTCTGCACTTCTGTTACAAAAAATCGGTGCAAAGTAGTTATGGAATTTAGGGTTCTTGTTACCCTAGATCCCATAACATAAATCCCTCTCCTATCTTTATAAATAGGGCTAAGTTCCCTCTCCTTATCCCGCCACTCTATCTCCGGTCGTACCATAGACAAAAGAGACAGAGAAGAGAGCCCTAGTGCTCTACGGTGTTGGACAAATGAATGGAATCATAAACCCAGAGTTTTGTTTCCCTTATGTATTGTTTTTTTCATTTGATTTAGTTATCCTGATTGTGGTCAGTTGCGAGATCCTTCCAGGACTCATGCTACATCATACAACTTCAATCCGGATAAAGACCTGAATTGTTTATTTTCCTTTCTTTGTAAATTCATTTTATTTACATTCTGGAATTAAGCCTAATCCAAATAAAGGATAAAAAGAGAAGTATTCTGATTAAATTCTTCAAAAATGCCAAATTAAGTCAAGAGACCGGGTTTACCCGGGCATGAGGGGTGCCTAACACCTTCCCCGAATGTAACCATAACCCTTAACTAGATATCTGTAAGGACCATGCCTTAACAAACAGAGTGAGGTTTCTACCAATTACTTTGAAACTATCTAACTTGAACTTGTAAAGAGTGAGGTTTAAGATATTACCGAGAGTAAGGAGAGATAAGAGAGATAGTAGAAGGCACACCATAATGAACACGGAGATTTATAGTGGTTCGGTCTTCTCAAAAGATTTACTCCACTCTTCCAAGTTCGTCATCCTTGGGTTTCTTCACTATCCGGACAACACACCACGGCCGGGTCCGAGGCCTCCTTACAAACAACGAGTCTTTAAACTCTCCAAGGGTCACAACTCTTCTTTACAATGCTAGAATGAAATAAAAGCACACTAGCTCTTGTTTAAGCAAATACAAAGGTAAGAACTTATGCAAAAACTCTTGTCTCACTTAAAACATAAACCCTAATGAATCTCTCTTGGAGGGAATGAAAGTAATGGCACTCAAGAGAAGTTAATGTATCATCTTTTCTCAATAAATGGTAGGGAAGAAGTAGGTGAGAGTTAGGGTTTCAAAAATGGTGGCTCACAACTTTTCAAGAGATCTAGAGATGTATCTAGGGTTTTCAAAGTAGCACTTTTATAGGTTGGAAAACAAAAACTCTAATTTTTTGCTTTCTTGGGCGTTGCGGACGAAGTCCGGTAAATAGAGCCATTTGAAATTCCAAACGCGCGCCCAAATCCGTTCACGGACGTCTGCAAAATTCTCGAACGACCGTAATTTTCGCAGTTATTTAAACCCGAATTTTCAGGTTTCAGATGGACGTCCGCCAGAATCCCGGACGTCCGTAATTCCGCTGGACACTTAAATTCATATTTCTTGAGGGAATTCTTTACGGACTTTGAGCCTACTTTAGGGAGTGTGATTCCTAGAGATATCTAAGTTTTGTTTAAACCTCCCTAAGTGCCAAGAACATTCAATTCACTCAAAAGAGACTCTACAATCTAAATTTCTCATAAGACGTCTTCTCTTTTGGGCTTCTTGAGACTTTCGTCAATCTTCATGAGACTTCGATCATCGATTGGGTTCAGATTTGTGTGTGCAAAGGTTTCGTGGATCGCTTGTAGTGTCCAAGTTGTCTTGCTTGAATGCGATGTATTGAACCTGTTCATTTCATAGGCAATCGACATTGGTGTGATCAATCAATATGGGTTTGGTTCCAATCAAAACTTTGGTGATTGATAGCCTTCCGACCTATAATCTCCCCCTTTTTGATTGATGGCAGAACCTAGATTGATTGCGAGGTAAGAGAAAGGAATAAATGTTATGTTTGCTACCCCTCAACAGAAGCTCCCCCTTAATAATAGCCAGTTAGATTGGGAGACTTCGATTACATATCAATCAATTACAAAATTATACTAAGCACTGCAGAAGCATACCTTTTAAGTATAAAAGCAAGTGCAACATATATATTCTCCCCCTTTGACATAATCAAAAAGGGAATAATCGAGACAAACATGGCAATTCACAATAGCAATAGGCAATAAGCATCCAAACACGATAGAAACATAGTCATTCACAACATTCATACCTTCCAAACACAAGTATCTAAACCATACCATTCGTGACATCCAAAATGGAGATAGAAACTCTATCATCCAACCAGAAAAAGTAGCCAAGCCAAGATAAGAATCTATAAAGCACCTTAGAAGGTATCAAGTTCTATGCATAGAAGATAAAAAGTAGTATGTAAACCTGAATAATACATGCCAAATGAAGGAAAAAGTGAAAACTAAAGTACGGTCATGCAAGATAACATAATAGGACCCCGGTCCTAATCTTATGATGGCGGTGGTCCTGCAAAGTGACATTCCTGGAACGCAGTGAAGTCCGCCTGAAGATGCGAGACCTCAATGAACAGTGACTCGAGGGATCTAGAAAGACTGTCATACTGAGCCTTGTTCTCCAAGTGAAATTGCTCCACGGAGTGCTTGAGCCTATCATAATGGTGCGTGAAGGAGCCTTGAAGACAGTGGTATAGAATGTCGAAGTCACGTGTTGTGCCAGTGAATGTGAGTGGGGGAAGACCCTCAGTGTAGGAGAATGGCTGAGGAGGGACGGGATCGACTGAAGCAGTGGCAAGAGCATCCTCGTCATGAAGATCCTCAGACTCATTGGAGTCGCCATGCGCAGGAGGAGCATCGGTGAGAACTTGAGGGATATGCATGCGACGGAGGGTGGTCCGATCAATGTCGACGGAGGCGAGGGAGGATTTTTCATTTGCAAGATTAATTTCAAGAAAGGTAAAGAGGCGGTTGAGGAGAAGACCATATGGAAGCTGAGTGTGGGCTTTGGTTGGAACTCGGGCCATGTGACAAAAAATGACATACGCAAGATTGATAGGAGTGTTGGTGAGAAGGGCGAAGGTGAGAAATGCCTCAAGAGGGTGTACTTCATAATTGCACCCGGTCCTAGGGGTGATGTTACTGTAGATGATCAAGTGGTAGATACGGGCAGTGTCTAAAAGATGATGAGTTTTAACAACAATGGAAGGGTCATAGGCCTTGCAAATACCGGCATAAACGGTGGAGGGAGGAATGCCAGTGGAGGCAATGTCATCATTGGGCCGAAAGTAAACTTCTGCCCCTTCATTGCAAAGTTAAAAAATGTTTGCAAACTCAGCAAAGGTGAACTTGACTTTCCGATGTCGAATCTTGGTAGTCAAGGTTCGATTATCTAGGGATTAGTGTAAAATTCATAAACAAGAGAGGGATATACGCACCATGGATCTTCATAAGTATTCCTTCCCACCTAAGAGTGGTGAAGTGCACCACGAGAGGAAAGCGAGAATATGAGATCGTATCGACTCGGCGTCCGCTCAAAATCTTCTGCGAGGGGATTTGTTGAATCATGAGCTCGGAGTATGTCGTAGGTGGTCGCGGAGGAGGAGAGGGAGACCGATCTTGGTCTCGGACTCGTTTCCCTTTGTTTCACCCTCGGGATGACCTTTCCCCTTGAGTAGTGCGAGTGCGAGGCATCATGAATGCTAGACGAGAGAAGAAGGAAAAAGAAAAAGAATGGTGAAAGGTGTAACCGGAGGGCGAAGCAAACTCGCCGGAGGAAGTAGGCTCGCCGGAGGAAGTGAAAATGCGGGAGGAAGTGAAAACTAGGAGAAGAGGAAAAGTGAAAGAGAAAATCGAAATGAAGGAAAAGGGGAAAATGAGGTTTTTATCTCATTCATCCGCCAGGCACGCGCCTCCTCCACACATCCTCGGACGTCCGGAAGATGACGGACATCCGCCAACCCAGAAAGTGGCAATTTTGAGGTTTTTGACGATTTTGGGCACGTTTGATCTAGTTTTTGCACATTATAAGAGAGCTCAAGGAACATAATGGTATATAAAAAGGATGCTACTAGATAGATACATATACACCAGGGTTTATGACAAACAATAGCCAAGGAGACTTGCTCACACAGTTCATATTTCATGCTTTCATGACAATGATGCCGACCAAAGGGTCAAAGATTTTAATGATTTAATTTTAAGATGACAGTGCCGTTCCCACAAGTGGGCATGAGCACTAATTGAATGAATTCTTAGTTAATAGTTTAGGCATCTTTAGCATGATGAAGAAGTCAATGATGATTATCAAATTCTAACACTTGAGTCATGCTCGAAGGTTAAGATCACTACGGATATCACAGAAGCGATCTTCATTTAGTGGCTTTGTGAAAATATCCGCTAGTTGATCATTTGTGTGGATGTATTCAATTGATATATCACCTTTTTGGGAATAATCTTTTAGAAAATGATGTCTAACTTCAATGTGTTTAGTTCTTGAACGTTGAATTGGATTTTTGGTGAGATTAATTGCACTAGTGTTATCACAATGAATGGGTACACATTTATTGTTCAAACCATAATCCATTAGTGTGTTTTTCATCCAAAGAACTTGTGCACAACATGCTCCAGCCGCAATGTATTCTGCCTCAGTAGTGGATAAGGCAACAGAGTTTTGTTTCTTACTAAACTAGGAGACTAGTGATCTCCCAAGAAACTGACATGTTTCACTTGTGCGTTTCCTATCTACTCGACAACCAGCAAAATCGGCATCCGAGTAACCCTTTAAGTCAAATATATCAGAATTTTCATACCATATGCCAAACGAAGGAGTTCCTCTCAAATATTTGAAAATTCTTTTTACTGCAAATAAATGGGACTCTCTTGGGTCCGACTGAAATCTAGCACACAAACAAACACTAAACATTATGTCAGGTCTACTGGCAGTTAAGTACAAGAGACCTACCTATCATATCTCAAAATTTCTTTTGATCTACCTTTGGACTAATATCTTCTTTAGATAGTTTTGTAGAGGGCTCATGGGAGTAGGTTTTATTAAAGAGGTGTCCATGCCAAATCTTTTCAAAGGTTCTTTTGTATATTACTCTTAGTTAATGAAAATTCCATTATTTAACTGATGTATTTGAAGACCAAAGAAAAACTTGATGAAAATGAGCTAGGCAACCTAAGAGGGGGGTGAATTAGGTTTATAAAAATTGTCGTTTAGAAAACCCTCGTTTTAAAACTATTTTCTTTAAAAATTATGAAACTATTATCTACCCAAGTATTTATAGTGTAGAGAGGTTAGAATATTACCAATGTAATTGCAATGAGGCAATGAGAAAGAGAATAGAAGGCACACCATAGGTATGCGGAGATTTATAGTGGTTCGGTCCACAAAAGAGACCTACTCCACTCTTCTTGAGGTCGCACTCAAGGTTATCCACTATCCGAAGGCCACACAACTCCCGGCTTCAAGGCTCCTTACAAATCCGAGTCTTTAAACTCACCGAGTCTTTAAACTCACCAAGGGTAGATGGAAAAAATAAAAGTTCTCAAGCCTCTTCAATAGACATATACAAATGTAGAAGCACAATAATTACTCTTGCTTTTCACTCAATGAGAACAACCCTAAAAGGATCTCTCTTGGAGGATTTAATGTAATGGCACACTAGAGAAATCAATGAAAAGGAATCTCACATTCAATATCAAAATTAGAGTAGGTGAGAGTTTTATGACTATGAAGATGGTAGCTAGGGTTTGGAATGTAAGAGATGTATCTAGGGTTTCTCAAGAGGTTGTTTAAATATCAAGTCACAAAGAAAAACCTATTTTTTGGCTTTCAAATACGTCGCGGACGAAGTGCCGGACGATCGCCAATTATAGTCGTTTGAAATTAAGACGCGCGCCAAAGACCGTCCGCTAGATCTCGGACGACCGCCGTTTTCTCGGTTATTTTTACTCACCCTTTCAGGGTGCAGACGGACGTCCGCCAGGTTCCCGGACGATCGCATTTTTCTCGGTTGTTTTGTTTGAAATCAAAAGGTTTTGACGGACGTCCGGTTCCGGACGTCCGCATTTTCCTCGGATATTTTTTGAAAGGTGCAGACGGACGTCTGCCAATATCCCGAACATCCGTAATTCCTCTGGATACTTGGATTTACATTTCTTGAGAAAATTTACAATGGACTTGAAACGACTAAAGGGAGTATGATTCCTATACATATCTAATGTTAGTTTTAGGACTCTAGGTGCCAAACAACACAATCAACCAAGATAAAGCATACATTCTAATATTTCATGAGCGGATTCTCTTCTGGGTTTCTTGATTCTTCAATCTTCTTGTTGGCTTCAGTCAATCTATCTTGGATCTTCAATTTGTGTTCACTTTAGTTCCGAAGGTCACTTGTGATCACCACGATATCTTGCTTCGATGTCTTGCTTGCTTTCTTGTGAATAGAACTTGTTTAACTCATATACAAGCAACCTACAATGTTCAATCAATATGGGTTTGGGTTCAACCAAAACATGAATGATCGATAGCCATTCGGCTTACAATCTCCCCCTTTTTGATTGATGGCAAAAACCCAGATTGATTGTGAGGTAGGAGTTAGACAAATAGCATGGAGTATTTGCTCCCCCTCATTAGCAACAGTTTTGGGAGACTTCTATACAAGATATAACAGTAAGTGTAAGCAAGATATAACAGTAAGTGTAAGCAATCAACCAATATCTTCTCCCTCTTTAAAATAAGCAAAAAGGGAACATCGAAGAAACACTGAAATACAAAAGATCGTGGTTTACACATTTACGCATAACAATTACGTACTAATCTGTACATCATCTATGCATAGGTTTAATGTAAGAGTTATTTATGCAACTCATTTAACCCATAGTGAAACTAGCAATGGTAACGGCATTCATATCAAGTGTGCAACCAATTAAGCATCTAATATATCCATGTCATCCACACAGTAAACATCCAAATATAATGTAAGTCATCCACAAAATGAGAAACCATAAGATAGCTCTATGTCAGAGCATATCAACCATCAGATCAAGTTCAAGCTATGCTATCCAACAAACCCATAGCAACCAAAATACGGAGCTATAGAGCCCCGAGAATAGTGTCAAGTGCAGTGTGGAAAGTGTAAAAGTAGTATGTGAAACCTGAATAATACATGCCAGAGATAGAAAATCAGAGTGCAGGCATGCAAAAGGAAGGACTCCAAGTCCTAATCCTGTGGGGGTGGTGAAGAAGGTGACGAGGTACCATAGCGTTCCTCGAACGCAGTGAACTCCTCATGAAGATGTGTCACATCCAGTGATAGGTCCGCGATCGAGCCAGCAAGAGCATCATACTGCGCCTTGTTCTCCAAACGAGATTGCTCCACAGAGTGCTGAAGCCTATCATAGTGGTGAACGAAGGAGCTCTGGAGACCACGGTAGAGGATATCGAAGTCGCGAGGTGTGCCGGTGAAAGTAGGAGGAGCAGGACCGCCAGTGTGTGAGAATGGCTGAGAAGGCATGGGAGCAACATGTGAAGCAACAGGAACGTCCGCCTCATCGGCACTGTCCTCTGGAACATCAGAAACACCATGGGCAGGAATGTTCTCTAAAAGTTGAGGAATGCGCATCCTACGGAGAGTAGTTTTGTCTATATCTATAGTAGAAGCAGAGGATTTGACATTCTCAAGAGGAATATCAAGGAATTGAAACAAACGGTTGAGGAGCAGACCATAAGGAAGATGAGTGTGTGCCTTTGTAGGAACCTTTGCCATATGTCGAAAACTGACATAGGCGAGACTGAAGGGGGTGTTTGTAAGGAGAGTAAATGAAAGAAATGCCTCGAGAGGGTGCACCTCATCCTTACACCCAGTCCAAGGAGTGATATTATTGTAAATAATCAAATGATAGATACGGGCGGTCTCAGAAAGGTCATGGGTCTTGACTTGAATGGATGGATCATAATTTTTGCAAATACCAGAATACACTGTGAGAGAAGGGATATCGGTAGAATCGATGTCGTCATTCGGCCAAAAGTAAACTTGAGCACCATCATTGGAAAGTTCGAGGACGTTGGCAAATTCGTCTAGTGAAAGAGTTACCTTTTTATGATGAATTTTGGTAGTGAGGGTCATGGTTTCAAGGGAAATCCTAAGATTCATATAAAATTCATAGACAAGAGTGGGATATTTGCACCACAGACTATAGGTAAATATACTTTCTCATTCGAGGGAAGTGAAGACTCTGACGAGAGAGAATCAATCGTAAGCTTCCGTGTCCACTCGACGACCGCTTAAAATCTTCCTCTTCGGGATTTGTTGAATCATGAGCTCCAAATATGTTTGAGGAGGCGGTGGAGGAGGAGAAGGTGATCGATCTTGGTTGCGAACGTATTTTCCCTTGTTTCTCCCTCGTGAGGAACCTTCGCCTTGAGCGGTGCGATATTTCGGCATCATGCAATGAATATAGAGCTAAAAAGGAGATAAATACACGAAGATGGGAAGAGAAATGACCACCGGATGAAGCACGCACGCCAGAGGAAGCAAAACTCTGGTCGAATCGGTGCCGGAAGGAAGGATTTGCCGGATGAAGTAAAGGAAGGAAGAGGAGAAAAGATAAGAAATGAAAGTGAAAATGGGTTTTTAACCCAAACGTCCGCGCTTCAGCGCTTTCTCCTGGACGTTCGGGAGACGGCGGGCGTCTGTCCGCCCAGAAACAGCAAAATGACCAGATTTGATCTATACCGTCCAATTTTGAGTGTATACTTGTACATTTTGAGTGCATCATACAAACCAAAGGCGTGTGAAGCTAGTGAATCATAAAAATTATATAATTGTCACACATAATAGCCAAGGAGACTTGCCCACGCATCAAACAATTAGATTTCAATGATAATTATCAAGTTCTAATACATGAGACATACTCCAAATATTCAAGCCACTACGGATATCACAAAAACGGTCTTTATTAAGAGGTTTTGCGAAAATATCCGCTAATTGATCATTTGTATGAATGCACTCAATTGAAATGTCTCCTTTTTAAGAGTGAATAAAGGATAAAAGGATAAGTTATCCTGATCAAAATTCTTCGAAATGCCAAATTAAGTCTAGAGACCGGATTCATCCGGGCAATAGGGGTGCCTAACACCTTCCCCGATTGTAACCATAACCCTTACTTAGATATCTGTAAGGACCATGCCTTAACAAACAGAGCAAAATTACAAGGTTCTAGACACAGAGCAAAAGAACCCCTTTTGTTATTGTTCCTCCAATGAAACTCAGGTACTATTCCCCTTTTCATCGAAAGAACAGGCACGGGTCCTAGGCCCTAACCTAGGTGGCGACTCTGAGTTTCTCTTTCTTGCGGAGTCAGGATCAAGGTTCCGAGTCTGCAAGAAATGCAGATCAACTAAACACCCCCAGAGAACCCGATGTGGTGATCCCATGCCACCTCACGCACACGGGAAAATACCGGCTCCCACATACTGGCGACTCTGCTGGGGAAGATCTTGTTCTTTCAGCAGACTTGTTTATTGAAAATCAAAAGGTTATTGCTCTATATTGACTTGAGTTGGCATTTTTTAAAAATTTAATCAATTAAACTTGGCTTTTTCCACCTTTATTAAGGTTATCTTTAACCCGATGTAGCTTTCAAAGGCACCCGTAAGTTGCGAACATTTCGCAAGTTGCGGATACTCTTAACAAGCGAAAATAAAACAAGTGTTAAATTTACTTTCAGTACCATACGCCTATTCTGCATGATTTCTTGAGCCAATGCTCTAAATTGTGGCCAAATTGCGCGAAAATGCCCTGGGAGGCACCTAGGCTTACCCATTTATTTTATGTCAAACATTGCACACACCATATTTTACATACCTATTACCCTCGGGAGTGACTAGCACATGGGACGAATGGGTGGAGTTTGAGATTTCATCACCCAGATTGATGTTTGTCACGGCTCCATTTGAAGTGAAAGCACCACCTCTTTGCACGTCGCCCTTGTGGTGGCGTTAAAACAATGATGATCGAACTTCCCACCGCACTGGGGACCACCTGGTAAGGGTGGTTCGAGCGCTTCGGCGAGAAGGACCTTCAAGCCTTCATCACAATGCATAAGCCCAGCATACGCACATAGATGTATACCATGCCCACATAGAGCATGCTGAGCTTAGAGTTAGGTAAAGCCAAAACCAGTTACTCTCGAGATATGTAAGCATATTCTCAAAATAAAAATACACTAAACCTTTGGCCCACTTAGGAGATGTCGAGCGAGTCTAAAAAGGTGTCCCCGGGTTGCTTCAATTCTTGCTAGGGATGTCATTACCCTAGCCCGATGTGCACCGGTCATAGCTCATTTTCACCCAAAACTAGGGGTTATTCCAAACCTTTCATTTTGTCCAGAGTCATGGTGCAAACCCACAACATCACCTTCCTTGGATAAGCAACCATATGAGCCTGGAGGAATGTTCTTCTTGCGGTTAATATGTTTAACCAAAAGACTCACATTCTGGTTCCATCTTTTAAAAATAAGGGTCATTATTTCTCTTTGAAATCTTAACCCCTCATTCATCTTCCATCCTGACTGTCCTGGTCACAGCCTCATCAGGCTCTATTGTTTATCGAGTTTAGACCCATCCTGGACATCACTATGGTCAAAACGGCAGAGCTCTGCTCAAATCTATCCTTCCATATAAGGTAGATGTGTCCTGACCGTCCTGGTCACAGCCTCATCAGGCTCTATTGTTTATCGAGTTTAGACCTGTCATGACTATTGTTATGGTCAAATCAGCGGAGCTATGCTCAAAATGATCTATCTTTCCATATAAAGGTAGATGTGTCCTGACCGTCCTGGTCATAGCCTTATCACGCTCTACTGTTTAACGAGTTTAGACCTATCCTGACTATCGTTATGGTCAAAGCGGCGGAGCTCTGCTCAAATAAATATGTCTTTTCGTACAAAGATAGACTTGTCCTGACCAACCTGGTCACAACCTTTTTGGCTCTCTTTCAAAAAAGAGTCTAGACCCGTCCTGACCATCGTTATGGTCAAAGCGGCGGAGCTTTGCTCAAATCAATCTACCTTCTTGTATGAAGATAGATCCTTCACGACCATCATTATGGTCAATGCATCTGAGCCCTTCTCAAACAATCATGTCCTCTCAGGTGAAGATATACCCATCTCGATCATTGTCATGGTCAAAGTATCGAACCTCTGTCCGACTGTCATCTCAAACATGGTTAGGTAGTCTTCTAAACCCCGACTCAATCTGTTCAGGGGTGCTTTCCCAGTCAGCGAACGTAGGGGCAAACCTCGCCTTCAACTCCTCGCACGTCCAGGTTCTGTCAAAGTCCTGTCAAGATTTGAGATAATTATAAAAATTACAAAAAAAAACTTTTGAAATCAGGCTAGCACAGGCCTCTTGTACAAATTGTAAAAGTTAATCAGACATATAAAAAAGAAGATAATTCCATGAAAAAGCTTGTTTGAACTCTTAAATGTATGTATGATTCTTTCTCCCTGCGTGAAAAAGCTCTGAAACTAGTGTATGAATATTCCCATCTACAGGTAGAAAATTCACACACTCGAAACCATTGCACCTAGGAAAGAGAAAACCTGGTCCTGAACCGATGCTCGTTTGGTGAGAACCTCAGAACTACCTAGTTCCTTAGTTCTTACTCATTCGGTAGAAATTTCAGAACCATCCAGTCCTTCAACTCCCCTCACCATCATGGCAAAACCCATGGATCAGTCCCAAGACATTCAGGATCTGCAACAGCCAGTAGCTCCAATGTTGGATCTGTTTCTACAAAAAAGAATTAGGATAAGGCAACAGAACCAAACTCCCCTCCCCCTACGACACATGGCCATTCATTGTTTCACAAGTCTAAAGTGTTTCATAGACACTGAAAGCAAAATGGAGACCCGCAGGGTTCATAGATGGATTTATGAGGCTCAACTTTATACGGATACAGTTATTTAGAAATCTTCTGTACCCAAAGAAGTTAACACGACGAAGGAAGTCACAAAAGCTTCTGAACCACCTATTGTCTAGCAACAAAGTGGTGCACCCCAAAGGCTTGCCATTGCGAATAAATCTCCAAGGGAATTCATTCCCTTACCCGCCAATCTTTCCACCATCAAGAGGGTACTTCTCTAGGAAAAGAAGTTGTTCTTACTCGCACCCCGTCAGCCTCCTAACCCTCTGCCAAAAAGTTGGAACAACAGCGAGTACTGTGAGTACTACCAAGGTAGGGGACACCAAACCGATAGATGTCTCGCTTTGAAACATGCTATCCAAGACCTTCTTGAAAAGAAGCAGTTCATCCTCCTGTCTGGGCCAAATATCAATACCAACCCTCTCCAAAATCACAACCCATCCTCGTCCACTTCAAATACCATTATCACCTAGTCTCTACCCACGGACTTCTAGTGTCAGATCTGATTCCTCTTTTGAAGCAATGTCCAATGTAAATGAGCCCGATGAGGACGCGTCAATCAGTTCTTATTCTGATGTATCTTATCTTGCATATCAATGAAAAAAACTTTCTCTGTACTCGCCTTTGTCTCTCGATTCTTCTGAAATAAATGCTTTAAAATATAATGAACAACCCCTCCTCGGACAAGGATGCAAACGAAACTCCCCTCGAGATTAAGGAATTAATCAAACGAGAGGAGGAGCGTCGAGCGGACCCTTTAGAAGATGAAATTGAAACTATTAACATCGGCAGTGAATCCCTACTTCAGGAGATAAAGATTGGCAAAACCTTATCCCCTGAAGAGCGTGCAGAATTAATCAAATTGTTAAAAGAATTCAAAGAGGTCTTCGCTTGGTCATACGAAGATATGCCAGAATTAAGCGAAAAAATTATCCAGCACCATATCCCTCTCTTTTCAGAAGCTAAGCCGAAGAAGCAGAAGCTCAGAAGAATAAGACCTGAATGGGTCCTCAAAATCAGAGATGAAGTGATTAATGAATTGAAAGCAGGATTTCTAGAGGTTGTCACATATCCTGAATGGTTAGCAAACATCGTTCCAGTTCCTAAGGAAGACAGAAGAATACGGTGTTGTGTTGATTTTAGGGACCTGAACAAAACCAGTCCAAATGATGACTAACCAAACAGTGGAACCCTAAATGTCAAGAAGCCTTCAAAAAGATCAAGGATTATTTGTCATCTCTCCTGGTGTTATCACCAGCAGTCGCCTGACGACCATTCTTCTTTCAACAACAGACATAGCTCTCGGATGTATGTTGGCATAGGAAGATCCTGAAACAAAAGCAGAAATCCCAGTATACCATCTTAGCAAGAGGATGTTGGAATACAAGCTGAATTACACTTCATTGGAGAAAACCTGCTTAGCATTAGTATGGGCCACTGAAAGGCATTTCCACTATTTGTTATCACAGAAAATCCTTCTCATATCTCAAACGAAACCACTGAAATATCTGTTCGAGAAACCAACCTTGGTCAGCAGAACCATCTGTTGGATCCTGTTGTTGTCAGAATTCGACATCATGAACGTTACTCAAAAGTCTGTCAAAGGCAAAGTTATCGCAGAATAGTTAGCTTATGCACCTACTGAAGATATAGAGTTGAGCCGTGAATTTCCAGAGAGTGATATGGTAGTTAGAGAATGCCGAGCTCCTATCTTTGATCCTAGGAAAAAGTTTAGACCTAACTGGTCTGGCCCTTACATCGTTGATGAAATCCTGTCCGAAAAAGCTGTCAGACTTCTTAACCAAAATGGAAATAGAATGTCTGAACCTATCAACCTCGATCAAATCAAAAGATATTACTCATAAATATCGAAGGCCTCCATGTGCCTATCAAAGCCTAAAATGACTCACCTACAAAATTCAAAAACCATTTGAAGATGCCTTCAAGCCTCGAACTACGTGGAATTGATCCAAACCTCTTTGGGATACATAGGCAGCATGACAAACTCAGGTTCGGTCACCCTTTGGCAGAACCAACAGAATTCTTCGCATTATCCCATTCGACCCTTTTCCCTGCAGAAAAGCGAAAAGCCTCGAACTACGTAGACCTAATCCCAACCTTCCTTGGGGTATGTAGGCAGCCTGGTCGGTCCAGGTTCGGTCACATTCTGCAAAGGAACCCAAACTCTTCGTGACTTCACAAGCAAGTCTTCCCAATATTCAAAACAAGAAGATCTGAAGACCCGCTAGGTCGAAAACCTGAAAGGGCGACTTAGGCAAAATTTAGGGTCATCGTGCCCGTAGAAACAGAAACTCGAAAAGGCATTTCTGAAAAAAGTCAGGGCAAAACGGTCCGCAAGGTCGAAAACCTGCAAAATGTGACTTGATTGTTGGCAAGGCATGCCTTCAATAAAGACCGGGTGAAGCAGTCTTTGGTCTGAAACAAAATGCGTTAAAACTCTGAACAATGTAAAGCGTCTTTGGACCATGATTGAAAAACCGGGCGCAGGTAACACTACCCATGTACAAATATATTCAAACTCATCTTCTAAGATTTGACCTACCTAAAATAAATCGAAAGCACTTGTTTCAGTACGAGTCGAGTCTTCTTCCTTTCTCCTAAACCTCGCAGGGAACCCCAGGAAAAGAGTTGCCTTTCCCAATGAAGCCATTACCCAGCAAAGGTAATCATACGTTGAAGGAAAGACAGTGAATCTCTCACCGATTAGAAGAAATCAAGATGCAGCATAGTACCCTGCGTACAGAGGAAGAATGTTCAGAAAGATCTAATCTCATGATCAGGGATGCTCAGAATATACCCTCTTTTCATTGCAATGAAATTGACCTTTCATTCCTTACCTTGTGTTAAGTTTCTCCTATATATGGGAATATGTACACTTGGAGCATTTTACATTGTTAGTGATAGTGAGATATGACTAACAATGCAGAATGTTCAATCAAACCATTAAGAAAACCATACCAGGGGCATTTTGCATTGTTGGTTGTTACTAACAATGCAAAATGCTCAAATCAAGTTGTCAAAAGAATTAAACTACGGGCATTTTGTATAAATACTCGCCTAGAATGGTGACAATTTACACAAAATGCACTTTATTTCATTGGCCCTGGCCCACTCAATCGCCAAGCCCTGGTCGATTCCATTGGCCCTGGCCCACTCACTCGCCAGGCCAATCATTGATCGACCCAGACTCACTCGCTTGCCTGGTCGATTCCATTGGCCCTGGCTCACTCCTCGCCAGGCCAATCCCTAATCGACCCAGGCTCACTCACTCGCCTGGTCGATTCCATTGGCCCTAGCACACTCGCTTGCCAGGACAATCCCTGATTGACCCAGGCTCACTCGCTCGCCTGATCAATTCCATTAGCCCTGGCTCACTCGCTCGCCAGGCCAATCCCTGATCGACCCAGGCTCACTCCGCCTAGTCGATTCCATTGGCCCTGACACACTTGCTTGCCAGGCCAATCCCTGATCGACCCAGGCTCACTCGCTCGCCTGGTCGATTCCATTGGCCCTAGCTCACTCTCTCACTAAGCCAATCCCTAACCGACCCAGGCTCACTCGCTCACCTGGTTGATTCCATTGGCCCTGGCTCGCTCACTCGCCAGGCCAATCCCTAATCGACCCAAACTCACTCGCAAGGCTGGTCAATTCCATTGGCCCTGGCACACTCGCTCACCATGCCAATCCCTGATCGACCCAGGCTCACTCGCTCCCCTAGTCGATTCCATTGGCCCTAGCTCACTCACTCGCCAGGCCAATCCCTGAACGACCCAGGCTCACTCGCTCGCATAATCGATTCCATTGGCCCTGGCTCACTCGTTCGCCAGGCCAACTCCTGACTTTTTATTTCATTCGCAACCAATCAATGTTCAGGCGTAACCCTCGAAACCAGAGCAAGTCCATTTCTACACGGTAGCTCCCCAATATAAAGATAACCCTCAAAATCCATGGATTGGATACTAGAAAAGCATACCAACCTTGTAGGTGTTCATATCCGTACTAACACTAGTCTTTTAGCCAACCCTCAAGACAATCAACCTTAGATGCCGATAAGGCATCTTCAAATATCAAAACTCGTTAAAACACGGTACTACATCCAATCAAATCAACCTATCCAAATCCAAGAGCAAATGATGATCATGCATCTGCTCTATTCAATCAAATCTCGCGTACAATCCGTCGTACCAATCATCGGATGCCACATGGGCACCCCCTTGATCAGTGTCAGCAGTGGATGTCAGAACGACATCCCTTGAGGTCCCTCCCCAATTCGGGCGTCAGACCTGACTTCAGATGACCCTCCCTGCTATTAGAAACGATGTTCACCCATGACTCGTTCTAATAGTCGTATTTTCAAAACTCAAAAACCGTCGGCGAGAGGTTTCCACTCAATGACATGACAACAAGATTTCTCGGTGAAGGTTGTATGCTTTAAGATCCGATGTGAGTCTTGCAAACCTATCATTAGTCCCCAGTGACAAAATTTTGTTGTCTCCTTACTTTGGAATTCAGGTGCTTCCCACCATCTACCAAAGAGAGACATCTGTAGACACCCAATTTTGTCAAGGTGGTACTAATGATAGGTGTCGCGAGGAAGAACCATATGATGTGTCCCAGAGCACCAGTTCGGTGTCTCTCAATCTCTCTTTAGGTTTATTACAAAAGGGAAACAACTTTCAAAAATCGTTTTATCCTAGAGATGAAATAAAAGCCTATTTTTACAGCACCTATCATCCACAACACAACCAAAAGCCTATCTTTACATAGCACCCACCTTTTGGGACATAAACCGGTAAGCCCATTTTCACACGGCATTTCAATCAGGAAGTTAACTTTGAGTGAAAAACATTCATTTTTTACCCAAAAACACTTTGTTTCCCGAAAGCAAGTGATATTAGATTCATTGGAAACTCTTCAGAACGAGGAATCCAATGGATCTGACCGCGTGTGATTCGGAATTCAATCAGAGAATTTACGGACCTTTGAAACTCACCGATAAAAGACAAAAAAACACATTTTTCGATAAACCATTCTTTTTGGCTTTTCGAGCCCCAAACCCCTCTGAATTTCTAGAAAACCCTAGTTTCTTTGCTTTAGAAGAGAGAAAGTAGAGAAACCCTTAGGTAGCTCACACTGGGCATCGGCATTCTACCAAAATTCTGAAGGTTCGGAGCGACATCTTTCAAATAGCGTCGTTGTTCTGTCGAATTTCGCAGAACTACGAGGTATTTTTCAATAATAGCGCCGTTGTTCTGTCGAATTTCGCAAAACCATGAGCTATTTTCAATAATAGCGTCGTTGTTCTGCCGAAATCTCGACAATTCCGGAGTCCCTTTCCAAAACAGCACCGTTACGCAGCCGATTTCTCTACAACTTCGGAACCCCTTTGTCAGAATAGTGTCGTGACGCCGCCGATTTCTCGACAGTCTTGGAGCCCCTTTTTCCGAATAGCGCCGTTACGCCGCCGAAATCTCGGCAACTTCGAAGCCCATTTGTCCAAATAGCGCAGTTACACCGCCGAAATGTCGACAACTTTGGAGTCCCTTTCAGAATAGCGCAGTTAAGCTGCCAAATTCTCTACAGATTCTGGTAAATCCTCTTACCTTGTTTTGATGATTAACAAACCCAAATTGATTAGTTCTTTATGGACTAATAGTTTGCCTTGAGTGTTATGCTATAGACAGGTAATTCACAGGTCAAACCATCCTAGCACATACCATTGATGGCCTGAGCTTGAAGATGAACCAAACAATGGACAAAGGAGCTAGAGCATACAAGGGATCAGTCATGCCTTGGAGGATCTACCAAGGAGAAGCTCAACATCATCCACATCAAGCATTGAACATACTGAGAAGATCATAAAGGCCAAACCTGGAGGATCAATAAGCACTGCAAAGGATAAAAAGAGCTTATACTACAACTGGAGTAATCAAAGCGCAAAGCTCATCCTTGAAGATCCCGAAGCTCGAGAAATTCAAGAGAGTGTTTTTATGGGTAGAATGTATTCCTATCTCTCTTGCATTTTCTCTTTTCAAGGCACACTTTAAAATCCCCTAAATAGCTTAAAAACTTATTTTCAAAGAGACTATAACACACCCTAATTGGACTTAACTGAACTATGATTGACCCTAGTGGTGTCCACACTTTGTTGGACTCATAGGACAATCAATTCATGTATAGGACCCATGACCATGGCCCAAGTTCCTGAATTTTCAATTGTTAAAATTGATTTTCAAACAGGGCCGGTCGACCGGGGTTCCACGATCGACCGCGGTAAGGTGGCTAGAAGTCCAGCACCTACCGGAACATAGCGGGCCGGTCGACCGGGACCTCCCGGGCAACCGCGGATGTATTTCTGGAAATTCAGAAACAATCCAGCATGGTCGGGCCGGTCGACCGCGTATAGGAACCTGGACAAAAATAAAAAAGTCCAGGTTGCTCTCGGAGGACGACCGCGACACCCCCGGTCGACCGCGGGGCTTTTGAAATTCAAAATAAAAAATGAGCGCCCGATGATAGCGGGAGACTGAAACACCCCGGCCGACCGCGACGGCCTGGAAAAGTCTCCGTTGGGGCTCAAACGGCTAGTTTCTTTTTGGTCTGTTTTTTACCGTTTTGCCCCCAAACAGTCATATTGAGTTGGAGGGCTTTTTATACCCATCATATGGATCTAAATAAGGATGATGAACATATTCCAACTCTAAGAAACCCTTGAAATTCACTTGCAACTATTTTTGGGCAAAATCTCTCACCAATCCCTTGTGCCTTGAATTGGAGAAAATCTTTTGAGATTGGTTTAGGCATCACTTGTATTCATCTTTGAGAGTATATTAGGAGCTTCATTGTGCATTGTAGCCTACATAGAGGCAAAGCTATTTTCTTCTTCTTCAGTGTATCGGTGGCGAGGGCATCCGTATTTAATTCCCTCCGGAGTGCGCTTAGTTATCTGTGGTGTAGGAGAGACGGGTGTAAAGGTAGCAAGGGCATCTTCATTTAATTCCCTTGGGTTGTAAAAGCCTCGGAGCCGGGCGTAGTGGAGGTCTCAATAGTAGAAATCCTCAAGTACGACCTTGAGAAGAGTGGAATAGGCCGTTGGCTGAACCACTATAAGTCTTTGTGTCACTTATGATGGTATTTCTCTTTCTCTCTCACCCTCTCACTCTTTTATTTGTAATTGCATTTTTACAAATTTAGAATTGAGTGAGTAGTTAGCATTTTGGTTTTGATTGAATAATTGTACCTTGCTAATTAGGCTATTAATCACTTAATTAAGTTTGCTAATCAACAATGGTTTTGAACTTATATTAATTTGTAATATTATTTTTAAGTTCAGCTATTTCAAACTTAATTAAACAAGGGATAAAACTAGGGTGAAATTGGTAAAAGTTTTTTAAAAGGCAAAAGTTTTTATAAACATCCTATTCACCCCCCTCTAGGTTGCCAAACTGGGTTACTCTTTGGATTTCAGTAAGGTACGGGGTGGTGACATTATAAGATCTCCGCCTCATATTGCCCTCAGAACTTATGATATAAATCCCTCTACCTTTCTTTTACTTTCTACACTATCTTTTTCGTGTTATTTAAGTTAACCTGATTGTGATCAGTTGCGAGATCTTTCGAGACTCATACAGCAACATACGATCTCAATCAGGATAACTACTGCTTATTTTTGATCTTTTTGTAAATTCATTTTATTTACATCCTGGAATTAAGAACAATCCAAATAAAGGATAAAAGGATAAGTTATCCTGATCAAAATTCTTTGAAAATACCAAATTAAGTCAAGAGACCGAATTCATCTGGGTAATAGGGGTGCTTAACACCATCCCTGATTGTAACCATAACCCTTACTCAGATATTTGTAAGGACCATGCCTTAACAGAGCAAAATTACAAGGTTCTAAGCCGAGAACAAAAGAACCCCTTTGGTTATTGTTCCTCCAATGAAACTCGGGTATTATTTCCCTTTTCATCGGAAGAACAGCATGGGTCCTAGTCCCTAACCTAGGTGGCGACTCTGAGTTTCTCTTTCTTGCGGAGTCAGGATCACGCTCCTGAGTCCGCAAGAAACGCAGATCAACTAAACACTCCCAAAGAACTCGATGTGGTGATCCCCTACCGCCTCACGCGCGCGGGAAAAAACTAGCTCCCATAACCACACAGAAGCTTTTTAGAGTGATTCTGTTACCACACGGTAGCTCTTCAGGGTATGTCCGTTACCTAGCCCTATCAAACCAGAGTAAGTTTGTCACCGCACGGTAGCTGTTCAGGGTAAGTTTGTTCCTACACGATAGCCCTTCCAAGTCAGGGTAAGCCCGTTACTACACGGTAACCCTAAAAAAACTATGGAATGGATGCTAGAAAAGCACCCCATCCTTATAGGTGTTCGTATTCATACAAACACTAGTCTTTTGGCCAACCCTCAAGACAGTCAACTCTAGATGCCAAAAAGGGGTCTTCCAAGATTAAAAACCGTTAAAACACAGTACTACATCTAGTCCAACTACCTATCAGAACCCAAGAACATATGACGATCATGCATCTTCTCTAGTCAATCAAATCTCATATACGATCTGTCGTATCAAAGCACGTGATGCCACATGGACATCCCTTGTTTTTAGCATACAGCACTGGATGTCAGAACGACATCCCCCGAGGTCCCTCCCTTGGTCAGACGCCAAACCTGACTTCTGATGACCCTCCCGGCTGTTAAAAATGACGTTCACCCAAGCACTCTAACGGTCATATTTTCAAAAACTTAAAACCGTCAGTGAGAGGTTTCCACTCGAGGACCTGACAATAAGATTCCTCGGCGAAGGTTGTACGCCTAAGGACCCGACGCGAGTCTTCCAACCCTATCATTAGGCCCCACTGACAAAATTTTGTTGTCTCCTTACTTTGGCATTGAGGTGCCTTGCAAATTCTACCAAAGAGGGGCATCTGTAGACACCCAATTTTGTCAAGGTGGAACTAATGGTAGGCTGTCGCAAGGAAGAGTCTCATGACGAGTCCCAGGCATCTGTAGACACCCAATTTTGTCAAGGTGGAACTAATGGTAGGCTGTCGCAAGGAAGAGTCTCATGACGAGTCCCAAAGCACTTTCTTTTCTCTCAATCTCTCTCTCTCTCTAGGTTATTGAAATAGGAGAATACTTTTTAAAAATAATTTTTTATCCCAGAGATGCAACAAAAGCCTGTCTATACAACACCCGCCTTTTACGGCACACCCAAAGAGCCCATTTTCACACGGCATTCCAACCAAGTAATTAACTTTGAGTCAAAAACATCTGTTTTTACCCAAAAATACTTCACGTCCCGAAAGCTATCAATATTAGACTCGTTGGAATCTCCCTCGAACAAGGAATCCAACGGAACTGACCGCGTCCAATTCGGAGTCCAAACAGAGGAGTTACGGCCCACCGAAATTCCCCCAAAAATCATCAAAAAGACAAAAACTCACATTTTCCAAAATGTTGCCGACCTGGCATTGACATGTAAGCAGGTCCAATTTCTCAATTTGCAAAAATTTTCGCAAGTTGCGAAATTCTCCCTGGATTCCTATAAATAGGGGTAAGAGTAAGATCAGATTTTAACTTCCAGAAGTTATTTTTAGAGAAATTTTTACTTGTTAGTTTAAAACCTCTTCTGACTTTCAGAAAACCCTAGTTTCTTTACTTTAAAAGAGAGAAAGTAGAGAAATTCTTAGGTAGCTCACACTGGGCGTCTGCACTCTGCCGAATTTTCGAAGACTCGGAGCAACATCCTTCAAATAGGATCATTGTTCTGCCGAATTTTGAAAAACTTTGGGTTATTTTTTCATAATAACGTCGTTGTTCTGCTGAATTTTCAGACAAACCAAAGCCCATATATCCGAATAGCGCCGTTGTTCTGCTGAGATCTCGGCAAACTCGAGGTCCCTTCGTCCAGAAAGCGTTGCTCGGAAAAACTCAAGGCCCCTTTTATACAAATAGCGCCATTGTTCTGCCAAATTTTCGGAAGACACGAAGCTACATCATCCAACTAGCATCGTTACGCTGTCGATTCCTTGGAAGAAGTCCTCGCACCTTTTTCTGTAAAATTACATTTATTTCCCTGCTTTCTGCACTTATGTTACAAAAAAATCGGTGCAGGGTAGTTATGAGATTTAGGGGTCTTGTTACCCTAGATTTCATATCATAAATCCCTCTCCTCTCTTTGTAAATAGGGCTACGTTCCCTCTCCTTATCCCGCCACTCTGTCTCTGGTCCTACCATAGACAAAAGAGACAGAGATGAGAGCCCTGGTGCTCCACAGTGTTGGACAAACGGAGGGAATCATAAACCCAAAGTTTTCTTTCCCTTATGTATTGTCTTTTCCATTTGATTTAATTATCCTGATTGTGGTTAGCTGTGAGATCCTTCCGGGACTCACGCTACAGCATACGACTTCAATCCAGATAACGACCTAAATCGCTTATTTTCTTTTCTTTGTAAATTCATTTTATTTATATTCTGGAATTAAGCCTAATCCAAATAAAGGATAAAAAGAGAACTTTTCTAATTAAATTCTTAAAAAATGCCAAATCAAGTCAAGAGACCAGGTTTACCTGGGCATGAGGGGTGCCTAACACCTTCCCCGAATGTAACCATAACCATTACCCAGATATCTGTAAGGACCATGCCTTAACAAACAGAGCAAAATTACGGGTTCTAAGCCCTGAGCAAGAGAACCCCTTCGATTACTGCTCCTCCAATGAAACTCAGGTATCCATCCCTGTTTCATCGGAAGAGCAGACAAGGGTCCTAGGCCCTAACCTAGGTGGCGACTCTGAGTTTCTCTTTCTTGTGAAATCAGGACCACGATCCCGAGTTCACAAGAAACACAGATCAACAAACACTCCCAAAAAACCCGAAGTGGTGATCCACTGCCACCTCGCGTGCGCGGAAAAAACCGTCTCCCACAATATTAAGCTTGAACACACTCTCATACATATATCCTTTTTTCTAATAAAAGTATCACCCTTAGACAGAATAAACTTGTCTGACTTAAATATATTTTTGAAGCCATTCTTATTGAAAGTGCTTCCAAATACTAAATCCTTTCTAACTTTTGGTACATGTTAGACATCAGTGAGCGTGAGATATTTCTTGGATGTGAACTCAAGTTCCACCTTTCCTTTTACTATTGAATTTTGTTGTCAACAAATTAACCATATAGAGAATACTTCTAGCTCAACCAGTTCATGGGTTTAAAATAGGGTCTTGTCTTTACAGACATGCCTCGTTGCTCTCGAGTCAATCTACCAAGCATTTGCATCCTCAAGGATATTAAACTCAGATATCATGGCGACAAACTTGTCTTTATTTGTTGGTGCTTGTAAATTCATCTTAAAAAGACAACATTCACTCTTATAATGTCTCAGTTTACCACAATTGAAACATGAACTTTCTAAGATTGGTTTGATCCTTGATATTTTCAACCATATGGATTTTAGAGGATAGAGGTGCATGCGCATATTTACTGTCTCGAATCCTAGATTATTCCTCTATTTGGGGGCATTGAATCAAATCTTCAAGAGATATTTCCTCCTTGTGTTTGCAACTTTTTCTAAAGTCTTTCCAAGACAATGGAAGTTTGTCAATGATCGAAGGGATGACGACGGTATCATCAAGATTAAACCTTGTTGACGAACTTACCTGATGATATGTTGGATTTCATGAAGTTGATAAACTACCAACTTATCATTAGACATTTTTATAATTTAAAAATAGATTTACAACAAATTTATTTGCTCCAACATTTATTGATCAATGATCGAACGGATGATGATGGTATCATCAAGATTAAACTTTGCTGATGAACTTAGGTGATGATATGTTGGATTTCATGAAGTTGATAAACTACCAACTTATCATTAGACATTTTTATAATCTAAAAATAGATTTACAACAAATTTCTTTTCTCTAGCGTTTATCGATAATTACTTTGCCTCCAATGCCCTCTAACGTGAGCTGTCAACTCCATGCTATGATATATGTCGATAAGTACTCGGTGCATTACTTGACGTCGGTTTCCTTGAGACAATAATCACCCCCACCAATTGAATATTTTATGTATAAAGGGGATCCACAAACTTGCCTTCAAGATACAATGAAACCTAGTAGAAATATTCTAGTGACTTTTGTTGACACTATGCGCAAGCGGAAACAAACCCGAAACACCTTTGGAGTATAACAAGCCTTTGAGAAACTAGTTACTATTTCTGTAAAATAAAAGTAACTATAGAGAAAATTGACAAAATAAAGAACAACGGAACTTTGGGAGAGTTTGATATCAAGTAGGAAGTGTTTGGAATTCTCAAAGTAGATTAATCACAATGGAAGTTCGTATGATCTTACAAATGGTGGAGCTTTGGTCCTTTTATGGACCACCCGATGTCTTTTCTATTTAAAAAGCATCCTTTTATGACAACTAATTACTATGAGAGGCTTATTTGACTGTTAAATCACTTCAGATCACGATTCTACGATCCAGATCATTTCTAGAGTGACTTTTGGCTTAACTAAAACCCCTTTCCTCTCCCATAACCGTTAGATCAAGATTGATCACCAACTTGTGGCCCTGATCATAGCTATTTTTGCCAGTGGGGAAACATCAAGTAGTGAATGAATCACCACTGAGCAATTCACGTATCACTTAGAGACGTACGATGATCGGCACTTGACCGTTGTTACGCGACTGGTATTGACAAAGTAAAGAACAATGGAACTTTGGGAGACTTTGATATCAGGTAGGAAGTGTTTGGAATTCTCAAAGTAGAGTAATCACAATGGAAGCTCGTATGATCTTACAACAAATGGTGGAGTTTTGGTCCTTTTATGGACCACCCAATGTCTTTTCTATTTAAAAAGCATCCTTTTATGGCAACTAATTACTATGAGAGGCTTATTTGACTGTTAAATCACTTCAGATCACGATTCTACGATCCAGATCATTTCTAGAGTGACTTTTGGCTTAACTAAAACCCCTTTCCTCTCCCGTAACCGTTAGATCAAGATTGATCACCAATTTGCGGCCCTGATCATAGCTATTTTTGCTAGCGGGGAAACATCAAGTAGAAAATGAATCACTACTGAGCAATTCACATATCACTTAGAGACGTACGATGATCGGCACTTGACCGTTGTTACGCGACTGGTAGCGATCTTACGATTCATAATTCACTCGATCAAACACAGGCCGTTGCCACATGATCCATCACTCCAGATAGCTTGCTCCTTGCAATGATGCTTATGTGCAAAGTGCAAAGTGTGCCAAAAAGCACTGCTAGCATCCTCCAACCCACGCCGCATGCATGTCATTGCACCGTCCCGCAATCCCACCTTTTGCAAAACCCACATGTGCTACAAAAGAAAGAGGGAGAAGTGGGAGACTGTCTCCACCTTTTTCACTTTTCAATGTGGGACTAAACTTTTGGTTCCTATAATACTTCTACTCATTTCAAAAGCACCTTTTTCAAAATAAAACCTTTTTCATCTCCAAAAACACTTTTTTTCTTTAAATCTTTGTTTTTTTTGCAAAAAAAAAATATCAACTCTAATAATTTTGTTTGTAGTTTTCAATTGTTTTGCGTGAAATTTTCAAACATCAAAGAGTTGTTAACAAGCTTATGCAATGCTAACAACTATAAGTGGTTTGTGATGGAAAAAGATTATAATAACCTTTGTTTGTAAAGAAAATAAAATGCTAAGCTTAAGCAATGCTAACAGCTCACCTAAAAACCCCAGAAGAATTCTGGGTTTGGTCTTTGTCGAGTTAATGCCTGTTGACATGACGTCGGTTTCAAATACGGTGAAAATACCTCAAAAATATGGGTTAATGTTCGGGGACTCTCTCTCTCTCTCTCTCTCTCTCTCTCTCTCTCTCTCTCTCTCTCTCTCTCTCTCTCTCCAACCAACCTCTGGCTGCAGCTCTGATACATACATAGAAACGGACTTTCTTCATGTTAATTACTAGGAGAGCAAGGGTAACCAAGCAAAGGACTTTCAAGGAGTTAGGTTCTACAGTTTTACGGCCTTGAGAAGCGTCAGGTACCATGGTCATTGTCGTCTTCTTCCTCTTGGGTGAATACAATGACTAGAATTCTCGCTTGGGATCTCCCTTGTGGCCAATCTACTTCCAGAGAACTCCCTAGACACTACTTGAATGGTATGGTAGTGACAAGCTGAGCATCTCACCGTCACTCTCACACCCTCTCTGCACCATTTCAATGTCCTCAACTTCCAGTCTCTTCCGTCATCGCCCCCATCCCCTCTATCGAGCGCCCCTGCAATGAAGACAAAGGCTATTGTAGCAAATCGTGAAAAAAGGGAAAGGGCACGAGAAAATCATTTACAAATTTATTCTACCCTTTTTTTTTTCTTTTTTTTTATCTTCTTCATCCCAATTTTACATGTAAACAAATAGGGGAAACTACGAGCAAGTCTTGAGGATTTTCAATTCATGTCTCCTCCATGAACTTTGCCTATCCTTGGATTTAAACTGCATCCAAACAGACCTAAGAGCTCTGAATGTCATATAGAAATTAGAAAGACATCTCTCAAGAAATGATATTTCCCAATCATAGTTTTGAACTCCCCCACATCATTGAGGACTCACCCAAGTCAACTCCTTTTCCCCTTAGCTGTGTTTTGCATTTTGTCTCCACGTTCCGCATTTTGCCTTGCAGAGTTAATAAAAACTCCTTTCACTCTCCCGAGTTACGACCATGTCAACAGAGTAATCAGCCGCGTCAACCGCATTCTTGGTCAAGTCTGCGCCGAGTTGACAAGGATTTTCCTTGTCCACATTTCGACCCGCATCCACGTTTTAAGCACTGCCCAATTCTTCACGAGAGAGAAAGGGAGGAAGGAAAATCAGTGAAATGAGGGAGAAGAATTGAACAGCTACTAGTGACCTAAAACTAGTGAATGGATCAGCAAACAATGATTGGATTTCTTCAGTTTTAGGGTTGTTAGAGAGAGAGAGATATTGTTTATTAGCTCGTTTTCCCCTTATAATATGTAATTGTTCATTTTTTCCCCTTTTATTATGCATTGTAACTATTAGATACCAAAAATACCCCTTACCTTTAGCTTTTAAATTTTAAAACATAGAAGTATTTTCAGAGATTTTATAGGGTGTAAGGGCTTACAACAATACGATAGGGGTACCGCCCTTGATATGTGATCCAACAGCAGCTCACTTTTTGAGGAGCAGCTGTTGGATTAGACATTAAGGATGGTACTTCCACCATACAAAGGCCTTATTGTTATAAGCCCTTACACCATATAATTTCTCGTATTTTCATAGACAGCAAAATATGAATGGATCTATGACTCTCTGGCCGATATTTTTAGTACACTCCTCCAATTAAAAAAGTTGGAAGTGGGACATAGACAAAAGATGTGTCTACGTCTCATCCAATTACAAAAAAGTTGTCTATTTCTCACATAGTATACTCCTAGGGACCCACATCGTTTGTCTATGTCCCACTCCACCTAACTCAAATCATTTGAACCCAGCTGACTGTGTACATTTGTTGACAGCCATATGTGCACCTTTATAGAATTTATTATACAAGCAGCTAGAAGTAGACCTTTAATCAAGGAAAATTTAGGGGTGCAACTTGGGTCGGCCCAAGTTTGAACTTTTGCTAAAGGGTTTTGCTAACGAGTTAAGTTGCATTACGAATGATATTTTCCAATCATTTTACACATCATTTTACACACTGTTTGATAAAAATACTCATTTTCAATTTATTATCAAAAGATGTGTAAAATATCATTTCCTATGCACCTTAACAAGTGCCCTTAGGGCCCTCGTTAACAAAACCCTTTGCTAAAATATGAAGAGAAGCGTTTCTGCGCTGCAGCACAGGGAGCTTAACTGCGCTTTAGTTGTTTATAAAGCCTCCCATTGGTTCGTATAGCGGGTCCCCCTTTGAAACGTATAGCATGTCCACAAGAACCAAAGGGGGACCCGCTATACGAAACCAATGGGAGGCTTTATAAACAACTAAAGCGTAGTTAAGCTCCCTGGGAGCGCAGGAACGCTTTTCTCAAATATGAATGGGAATCAACCCAAAGTTGACCCCATTTTATAGTAAAAGTTAAACCCGAATTCCCAAAAATCGACCTGATTACTGATTAGTTGCACCTTTAAACTGGATTTGCCATGCAATTTCGTGAAAAGTCATTTTGCAACACACTTTTGCAGGAGAGAAGAGCCACCCTAGACAAATGAAATGAAAATAACAAAATCTGCTAGGAGTGGTTATTCTCTACTGCAAAAGTGACCCACAAAATTGATTTCTACAAAATTGCCTAGCAAGCATGTTTGGCAGCTAGGAACTTTTTTCATGATAAATCGGCACCTCCAAGTGGAGATGATGGTGAAGTTGCTAAAAATAAGGAAACAAAATCCCAGAAACTAATGTCCCGGATGATGAGAAGTTGCTAAAAATCTGGAAAAGGTCGATCCTGTTTCAAGTAGAGCTTTTTGTCTCTGGATTTTAGCAACTTTTCATCACCAGACACAAGTTTAAGGGATTTTGTTTCCTATTTTTTGCGACTTGTCCTCATTTCCATTTGCAGACAAAAAGCCCTACTCGAAACCGGATCAACCTTTTCTTGATTTTTAACAACTTTCCATCAACAGAAACTAGTTTCCGGAATTTTGTTTCCTATTTTTAGCGACTTGCCACTTGGAGACGCGATTTAGAGAAAAGTACGGAATGTGGGCCAATGTTTAGTGAAAATACGGATTGTGGGCACCTTTTAAAATAAGAACAAAAAAAGGGCTAAACTTCAAAATCGGGTGGTCAAAAGACCCTGATACCCTTCTGACATCGACAGTCCTCATTTTTCATTACTGCCTCTTAAATTGGCCCGATTCACGAGGCTTATTTTGGTTCATTTAAATGTGTATTTGAACCGAGAGAACCTTGGGTTCGTTTCTATCTTAGCCGTCGGAAATAACTAGAGACGGATGGATCTTGACACGTGTTGGAAAACTTTTTGGAACCCCGACATTATTGTACTTTTTGGAACACTGGCATTATCTTTTCTCACTTATCTTTTGGCTTAGAACGGTAGACGTTATCTTTTCTCACTTATCTTTTCAACACGTGTCAAGCATCCATCCTTCTCTAGGTATTTCCGACGACCAAGATAGAAATAATGGGTACGCCGGCGGAAAATAATGGGTATACCGATGAAAATAATGGTTATAGAGAGGAAAATAATGGGTACGCTGGCGGAAATAATGTGTACGCCGATGGAAATAATGGTTACGAGATGGAAATAATGGGTACGCCGGTGGAAATAATGGTTACAAAGAGGGCAATAATGGGTACGCCGGTGAAAATAATAAGTACGCCGACGGAAATAATGGTTACAGAGAGGGGAATAGTGGGTACACCGGCGAAAATAATGAGTGTGCCGATGGAAATAATGGTCAGAGAGGGGAATAATGGGTACGCCGATGGAAATAATGGTTACAGAGAGGGGAATAGGAATAGTACGCCGACAGAGATTATGGTTATAGAGAGGGGAATAATATGGAAATAATGGGTACGCCAATGGAAATAATGGTTACAGAGAGGGGAATAGGAATAATGGGTACGCCAGCGGAAATAATGGGTACAAAGAAGGGAATAATGGTTACAGAGAGGGGTATTATTAGAAGACGCCACCGTTTCATATTGATGTCCACGTGTCGTGGATCCGACCGTCATTCATATTGGCGACGACTAAGATTTAAAGGAACCCAAGGACTCTAGGTTCACAGAAAGATTTCAATCCAAACCAAACCGACTATGTATAGAGCTGCTAGCATTCCAAAAAGTTTTTCAACACTTGTCAGGCATCCATCCGTCTCTAGGTATTTCCGACGGCCAAGATAGAAACGAACCCAAGGTTCTGTGACTTCTGTTGGTTCAAATACTAGACGGACCAAAAGAACCTCGTGAAACACGCCAGTAATGAAAAAGGAGGTTGAATGACGTTTTTGCAGGGTCTTTTTCGAATCCGGTTTTGAAAATTAGCCCGTTTTTTGTTCTTGTTTTAAAAGGTGCCCACAATCCGTATTTTCACTAAACATCGGCCCGCATTCCGTATTTTTCTCCGCGATTTATCATGAAATTTTTTTTCCTCGCAGCCCCACTTGCCCTTATTAGAAGAGCATCTAGAAGGGGAAATAACAACACTTTCTAAGCAAGAAAAGTCACCATCTTGTGGCGTTTGCGTGGTCTAATATGTCACGTTACTTAAGAAGTGGGTTGATTCGTTGTCTTGGACGAAATAGGAATATGGTTAATGTTTAGGGATAAAATGGGAAATAAAGTAAATGCAGCAGTGGGAGAAAGAATCTTGAGTAGTGTGTTAGGGATATTTTAACTAAATTTCACCTCCATCACAAATTTTGTCCTTTTCTCCCTTTTCCTTTCATTCTTGTCTGAAAGCCTCTGAATGCAAAAATCTCTCCTTTTCTTTAGCTTCTGAAAACCCTCTCCCCTTACGCAACTAGGAAAAAAAAAGAGACAAAATCATGTCTTCTCCAAGCAAACGCCGAGAAATGGACTTGATGAAACTGTAAATTTCCTCATAATGCCCTCTTTAATTTCATCTTATTTTTTCTGATTTTTTTAGGAATTTTATATCCTTGTTTTTGTAGGATGATGAGTGATTACAAGGTAGAGATGATCAATGATGGCATGCAGGAGTTTTATGTCGATTTTCACGGACCTAGTGAGAGTAAACCACCAATACCCCTGTCTTATCTTTTATTTTATTTTCTTTTTTGTGGGTGTTTTTTTTGTGTGTGTGTGTGTGTGTGTGTGTGTGTGGAATTCTAGTCCTTCTCTATGATGTTTTTTATGTGGGTGTTTGATGTTTTGAATTGATTAATTGAAGTTTTATGTCTATTTTCATGGACCCGGTGAGAGTAAATCACCAATACCCATATCCTATTTTTCTTTGTGGGGCTTTTTTGTGTGGAATTCTAGTCCTTCGTTATTTATTTTATGTGAATTTTTGATGTTTTGAATTGATAGTAAATCACCAACACCCATATCCTATTTGTTCTTTTATTTTTCTTCTTTGTGATTTTTTTTTTTTTTTGGTGTGGAATTCTAGTCTTTTTTGTGATGTTTTCTATGTGGGTGTTTGATGTTTTGCATTCAGAGTAAATCAGCAATACCCGTATCCTATTTGTTCTCTTATTTTCTTCTTTGTGGGTGTTTTTTTATTTTTTTTATATTTTTGGTGGAATTTCTAGTCCTTCTACTCAACTCAACTCAACTAAGCCTTTGTCCCAAACTAGTTGGGGTCGGCTAATGAATCCTTTAGAAAATTTTCATGAAGAAGGTGAAAGGATCTACCTGGCTCAAATTGACTAAGTCTAATCCTAACACTAGTTGGGTTCTTCTACATGGATCATTTTCTTCCATTCTATCCTATCCAAGGTCATGTTCTCTGTTATATTCCTAGCCCCCAAGCAAGGGCGAAGCCAGCAGGGGGCAAGGGGTGGCAATTGCCCCCTTAAAAATCGAAAAAATAAAAATCGATTCAACCTTTTGAAAATGACAATAGTACCCTTCTCCCCAGTTGAATTTCCTACTTTTTATGAGGGAGGGGGCAAATGGAATTATTTCAGATCTTTACCCTTTCCCCCCAAATATGAAGTCATGATTTTCTAAAATCGCAAAAGCCTGATTTTTAGGGATATTTTTCTAAACATTCTCTATGGTTAGATGGGGAGAAGGAGATTTTGATCATTTTCAAGCCAAAAGAAAGTCAGGCCTTTCCAAAATCACACCAAACCTGATTTTAGGGTTGTTTTTCTAAAATTCCTCTCTTGCTGCTGAAGACAAATTCCTTTCATATGTTCATTTTGTAACTAAATAATATGTAAAATACTTGAAAAGTTGAAAAACCATGGTAGATTAGCACCAGCCAGCAAGTCTAGACCTTAATAATGACAGATTGTTTGGCATGAGAAAGAGTAAGCTACATAAAGAGAGTAATTAGGCCTATATGTAACCACAAACAAGTAATTTTTAATAATACAAAGATGATCCTAGAAAGTAACATGAAAATCATTTTTTTTAATTTCCTTGTCTACTATGAACTTTAAATTAAAATAAAAAATTGCTACACCACAATGAATGGGATATAGCAAATTTAGAGGTATACCAAATTATAATTATGGAATGCAGAGTACAGTTGGTTCCACAGTTCTTGATGCACAATTAACTCAGATTTATGTTTGAGCACAATTTAATCTTGATGTAGGTTAAAATGTGAGTTGCTAGATAATTTTAGGGAAATTATTCTTTTAAAAAAAATTTGCCCCCCTTGAAGCGAATTCCTGGCTCCGCCCCTGCCCCCAAGTCTTTCCTTACTGTTCCTACCCAAGTTGTGGAATTCTAGGCCTTCCGTGTGTGTTTTTTTTTTGGTATGGGTGTTTGATGTTTTGCTTCTTTTTGGTTTTTTTTCCTTGTTCTTTGCATTTTTTATATATTCCTTTATGACTTTCTGCACTAATTCTATTCTGCAAGTAGAGGAACATCTTCATAAGTCGTGTTACTTGATGAATTCTCGGAATTTACTTGTGGATTTTATGTGGGTATTTGTAATTTCAAAGAATAGGAGGATTCTTTTTATGAATTCTTACAGGTCCCTATCATGGTGGTGTGTGGAGGATAAGGGTGGAATTACCAGATGCCTATCCTTACAAATCTCCATCAATTGGCTTTGTTAATAAGATCTACCATCCAAACGTTGACGAAATGTGAGTTTCTGGTTATCAACTTCCCAGTATTTTCATCTATGCGAGTCATATTATCGTAATTTTGTATGCTTTTAGCCACTGGACTAGTTCAAATCGCCTGTCGGGTTTGAATTTCAGGTCTGGTTCAGTTTGTTTGGATGTTATCAATCAAACCTGGAGCCCCATGTTCGGTAAAATAGCTCTTTGAACTCATTTGCGTGTATAGATGTTAAGACTTGGATAACACTGTGAACATATTTAATTTTTTATTGCAGCTGATCATATGCTATATGGGTTAGTATTTATTTTTTGGGGATATTGATTTCCATTCCTTTCAGATCTTGTGAACGTTTTCGAAGTGTTCCTCCCTCAACTTCTTTTGTATCCTAATCCATCTGATCCACTGAACGGAGAGGCTGCTGCTCTGATGATGCGTGATCGAACTTCTTATGAGCAGAGAGTTAAAGGTGATGTTCTTTTTTTATGTTCCTTCTCTAGTTTTGTATGCCATTTATATTCATGTCACCAGGGTGAAAGGTTGTCTTTGATGTCATATTCCTCCCCATAAGGGTTTTATGAAGTATGTGCTTGTTTATAATTTGATCATTTTCTCTTGTTTAAAATATTAAAAAGGGTGATGCCCTTTGGAGCTAGTTTCATTTGGTAGTAACATATGTGGCCATCAATGCTTCTCACAATGGTAGAATACTTGGCTTTGTTGAAATGTCTTTTGCATGTATGAAAATGTGTAGAGAATCATAATGGAAATCAAGTATTAATGACGTCATTAGTTATCTTACCCTAGTTATGATCTGTGGCATTAATATCCAATACTTTTTCCTGGTAATTATTGCTATTGAAAGGAGGGACTTTTGATGCGTGTGATAGTATAATTCTATTGGGGAGTTCGTTGATGATCCTGAACCTAAAGCATGCAAATGGCCATTGTGTTTTTCTTCATTTCCTTACTAATGTCAACATCAACTTAAGTGAGGTGCACTTTGCACACAACTTTTCCATTCTTTTCTCAATTACTGTTTTCATTAGTCGTTCTCTCTCTCTCTCTCTCTCTCTCTCTCTCTCTCTCTTCTTGAGTCATAATGAAGCTCTATTAGAAACTCTCTCATCGACCAAGCTGGTCACAAGCAAGAACAACACAAGATGAGAAAATTGTACAATGTTAAGGGAGCTAAAAAACCCTCCCTAGCTAGGAAATATACTTCCTCATTGGTGGAGCACTGATAGGTTGGAAAGAGACTATAGCTAGACAAAAAGTGGATGATCTCATCCATGCAGTCTTCAAAGCACCAAGTGTTACATGGAAACAAGTTGGCTTGCCGTGATAGGTGCTCGAGTATGTTGTGGTGCCATGGAGAGCTATGATAGGCCCAAGGATGGGTGCATTGTGTAGTTTAACTGACTTGTTGAGGGGGCATTTAAGGCGCTTGGTCAGGGCCAGATGGGATTGGGCACGGGTGGTTGCCTCAACCACTTGGGCCCAGCAGCTTGTGGGCAGGACCCTTGGTGGTTAGCTAAAGAATCATGTGGGGGCCTGACATGTGCACGAGCAAGGTTTTAAATTTCGGTTTCTGTGTCGGTTTCGGCCACCACCAAAACCTAAACGTCTCGGTTTCGGGCCGAAATCATGTTAAATGAACCAGGAGTTAGCCGAGAATATCTTTCTCCATTGTTTGTTGGCCTGCAAGATTTGGAGATCAGTGGTGAGTTGGTTTGGAGTGGTTTGAGGTTTTCCTCTTTGAGAGTTTATTTAGAGTTTGTGGAGGCCTAGCCTTTTCAAGAGAGGATCTTCTCTTTGGCATGTGGTCCCATATGTTGTATTTTTGGACAACGTTTTAAATTTCAGTTTCGGTGTCGGTCACCACAGAAACGGAAACGTCTCGATTTCGGTTGGAAATGTCGGTGGAAATCTTATAAAATCATGGAAACATATGGAAATGATAGGATTTTAAGATGAAACTTTAGGAAACGCTAGAATAAGCACAGATACACACTTACAAACCATCGCATAAGCAAGACATTCATCCATACATAGTGGTTTAAGAACATCGAACACCTAGTGACACGCGATGTCGCGCTTGTCTGATAATTTAGTACATACCATATTTCATATGTAATTATATTTTATATTTATTATATATAATACATACTCCACATTTCACATAAATTTATATAAATATAATTTTGTAACACATCTGACATAGTATACCACTAATACACGTGGTTTTAGTTTCGGTATGCATTTCGGTTTCGGTGTGCGTTTCGTTAGGGATGGATTTTGTGATGGTTTGTGTGAAAATTTAAAAGCATGGTTTTGAATTCTATGGAGAGAAAGAAATCAACGCATTTTCGTTGGGATTAGCTGGTTTATTGAGAGGTTGTTATGGGAGTTTAAGTTTCTTGTTGTTATTTGGGTTTTAAGTAAAGAGCAATTATGAGAAGTATGTACCCTAGACTGTTTTAGAAAACGTAGAGAGATACTAGAATGACAACCTCCCCCCCTTTCTCTCTCTCTCCTCTCTTTGTGTGCCTTCCCTCCATCTCTCTTCGTATTTATACCAACTAGCTACACTTTTGATGGATCCTTAGTGGGGAACCCTGGGCCTGCTGGGAGGTTTTTACCTTTTAGAGATAACAGAGCAATTTCATGGTAGTTCTTGATTCCAGTTGGATTTTCTAACCCTAATGAGGTTGAATTTGTGGTCTTGTTGACCGGACTACAGATCTTCTCCTCTAGGTTTACTGGTCATGGTATTGTGGAAGGCGCATAATGTGGTTAGTTTGGGTGTTGAGAGTAGGGGCCCTTGAAAAAAAGAGTTGTGCATTTGCAGTTGTAGCTTTTCATTGGATTGCAGCAACGAACAAGGTTAAATTTCAATCCCCGTTATACATTTTTGTTAGGCCTAGATAAAGTACATGAGGACATCACATGTAAACCCTTTCAATAACTGAAAAGGATCACCTTTGTAGAAATACCAAACAAACAATAAAGGGAAATGATATCAACACAACCATATTTTGATATTTTCACAAACCATATTGTCTTTTAG
The DNA here is from genome assembly GCF_043159265.1 of Tasmannia lanceolata. Lineage (NCBI taxonomy): Eukaryota > Viridiplantae > Streptophyta > Magnoliopsida > Canellales > Winteraceae > Tasmannia > Tasmannia lanceolata. Next base: position 23,391,397 of record NW_027518684.1, on the reverse strand, counting down.
TATTTAAAGAGCTGTCAAAAGGTTATAACATTTTCCAAAAAGCTCTCACGAGCCAATTAAAGAGACAGCTGGGTTTCTGCAAATACCAAAATATGGTTGTTCTGATCACATTTACCACAATAAAACATGTGTTGAAAGGATGCTTTTAGCACAGAAAGGTTTAAAACAGGGAGTGTAACCCTGGAAAATGCAGTTTGAGAGCAATATTCTTTGATACTGCCCCAAGCCATGGAACTTGGGCAGAAAATAACCTTTGTTAGTGTATGTATATGCCTATGGGCATATCCGTCTTTTGTACATTTCTCATTATATATATAAATACACAAGTGAGGGGAGACTCCCTAACTCACAATTTCTTTCTCTCATTCTCTTCCTCAACATGGTATCAGAACCGTAGGGTTTTGATTCCCTAGGGACCCCCATAGCAGCCCCTCACCCTCCCTCTTCTTTTCTCCCTTCTCCTCTAACCCCAACCCAAACCCTAACCCAAACCCAACATCTCTGCCCCCCACCCTCTTCCTTTCCCTTCCCTTCCCCTCCTGCTCCCACTGCCCCTCTTCCCTTTCTCCTAACTCCTCCACTCCCTGCTACAGTAACCTGCCCCACCGCCCCCCCCTCCCACTACAGTACCACTACAGTAACCCGCTACAGTACCCTAAAAAAAAACCATTTTTATACCCTAGAAATCTGCTCCCGCAGCCTTGCTTTCTCTTTGTCTTTCTTCTCCTAATGGCTTAAATCTCTTTTACCTACTTCCGTCTTCTTTTCACGGCTCCAATCTTATACCCCTAGATCTGTGTGTCTTCATCATGTCAGCAAGGGTTCTTTCATACCCTATTTATCATTTATCTCTTCGGAGCCGCGATCTCCATTATTGATTTCTCTGCTCTCCGCCTCGGCATCGTTTCTTCTCGTCAGTTAATTCTCTCTTTGATTATTTACTCATGGATAGCCCCATTATCGAGGATCCCTCTCTCGGACGGCCCCCTGTGGCTACTGTTCATATGGCTCGCCCATCCTCCTCTTATAACCCTATGTCTTCTTCGATGGATGATTCTTTTCCTCCCATGACCACAGTCAGGCTTAATTTTTCCTCCCTGAATTGGAAAGTGGCTGTGGAGACCTATCTCATTGCTAGAGGGAAGGTTTCTATTCTTTGTCGTGACCCCCCTTCTCCTAATGATCCCACTTATGATATGTGGGAGCAGGATGATGCCCTTATCCGTACTCTCCTTTGGCAGAGTATGTCCCCTGAGATTTCCGGGACCATGATACACCTTCCCGTTGCTCGCCAGGTTTGTGACATACTGCTACTACCTTCTCTGGGAAAGGCAACCTCTCTCAAATTTGTTCCACATATTCTCAGTAGATGAACCTTCGCCGCGGAGACACTCCTCTCTCGACCTACTACAGTCAGCTTGTATTCCATTGCCAGCAGTTAGATGTTCTTATGCCTCTTACCACCGATTTGACTACGGCCGTGCAGCAGCGTGATCAGATATGTGTCGTTCAGTTTCTCGATACTTTTGGTCCTGAGTACATGCATCTCCGTCAGCAGATATTTGGATCTGGCACGATGCCCTCTCTTCAGGAGGTTTACTTGTGTGCCCTGCCATGTACTCTTGATGACTCTGTGTCGGCTCATTCAGTTGATATTATTGCCACTGCTGCCTATGGCGTAGGTGACCGTGCTACTCGGGGTGGAGGCACCTTTGGTCATGGCCGTGGCCGTTACTCTGTCCGTGGTGGTCGTGGCGGTGGACGTGATCTTCCTGCAGGGCGTGGTGGCCGACTGTGTCCATATTGCTCGCATTGTCGTCGTGAGGGACACTATATGAAGACTTGCTATGTTTTGCACCCTGAGCTCCGTCCTTCCTCTTAGGCTCATTTTGGCCGCTCCGCACACCTCGCTGCACCAGATTCTTCTGAGCCTCCTCTGCTTCCGTTCCGCCCAGCACTGGGCCTCAGGCTAGTGTTTTTATGTCTCGTGCCGACTATGATGAGTTACAGCGTCTCAGGTCTACCAGCCATCCCCCGACTGCGACTTTTTCTCAGCCAGGTAGCTCTCCTGCATCTCTTCTTACTAGCTCCAGCTCCTGGATCATTGATTATGGAGCCTCCAATCATATGACAGGTACTTCGTTCATTTCGTCCACTTTCTGATCAATCCATCACACTGGCTGATGGGAGCTCCACTCCTATCTCTATTGTTGCTGATATTTCTCCTCGTGTTGGACTTACATTGTCCTCTGTTCTATGTGTACCTAAGTCACTCCTTTAATTTACTCTCAATTAGTCAGCTTACTAAAAATCTCAACTATTCTTTCTCATTTTATCCCTCTTACTGCTTGTTTCAGGATCTCTTGACTGGGAAGACGATTGGCTCGGGCCGTGAGATAGATGGGCTTTATTGTCTGGACTGTAGCCCTTTTCGTACCATTTTACACAGCTCTAGCGACGCATATCAGTGGCACTGTTGTCTTGGACATCCCAGCCTTGATCGTTTGTGATGGATATCTATAGTTTCTTCTTCAGTTACCCCCTTTACGTGCGAGGCCTGTGAACTTGGGAAACACCATAGGGTGTCCTTCCCGTCTAGGCTTGTTAGTCGGGCGTCGCACCCTTTTGATTTAGTGCATTTTTATGTATGGGGTCCTACGCGAACTACCTCTGTTTTTTGGAAATCGTTATTTTGTCATTTTTATTGATGATTATTCGCGTATGTGTTGGTTTTATTTACTAAAAGATAGTTCAGAAGTATTCTCTGTCTTTCGTAATTTTCATTCAGAAATTACTAACCAATTTAATTGCACCCTCAAATCCCTTCACACTGATAATGCCAGGGAATATTACTCAAAGTCCAATGGTTTTGAGGAATTTCTTTCCACTCGTGGTATTCTACATCAATCTTCATGTGCTCACACCTCTCAACAAAATGGTGTCGCTGAACGGAAAATGCGATCATTATTGGATGGAACTCGCACTCTTTTCTTCCAGATGCAAGTTCTCAAATCTTATTGGGGCGATGCAGTTCTCACTGCTAACTATTTGGCTAATCGGCTTCCATCCTCGGTTCTAGGCGGCTCATCCCCTTTCTCAATTTTACGTCTTCATCATGAGCCATTTCCTCTTCCTCCTCGGGTATTCGGGTGTGTTTGCTTTGTCCACAATCTTGGACCTGGTTTGGATAAATTAGATCCTAAATCTGAACGATGCATTTTCCTCCGCTACTCACGCACTCAGAAAGGTTATCGATTTTATAGCCCTCGGCTGCATCGATCCTATGTCTCGGCGGATGTTTCATTCTTCGAGACTGAGCCCTTCTTTCTAAGCTCTCTGAATACGACCCCTCTCTCTCTCTCTCATTCTTCAGATCTTCCTCTACTGATTCCCGTTCTTCTTGACCCGGTAGTCTGTCTATATCCATCGTCTCTCTTACCTTCTCCTTCTGTGATTCCTATACCAGATACCTCTCCTCCTTTACAGGTACCTTCTCGGCTCCCGGCTCCATTAATTAAGAAGACTTATCAGCGCCGCCATTCCTTTGCAGCTCATCCATCTCCAGCAGCGCCATCACCAGCCCATCAGGAGCTCCCTCCTTCCACATCTGAGGTATCCATCAACTCTCCTATTGCCTCCCGCACTCGGTCTTATAATATTGCTCGCCTTATTTCGTCTTTTGTTTCATATGATGCTCTCACGCCTGCTTTCTGCAGTTTTGTGTCCTCTCTATCTTCTGTTTCTTTGCCAGAGTCCTTGGCTGCAGCACTTGTTCACCCGGGGTGGCGCACTACTATGGACCTTGAGATGGATACCCTTCAGGCAAATCAGACTTGGGATTTAGTTCCACTGCCTCCTGGTGCACGCCCCGTTGGATGTCGTTGGGTCTATACTGTGAAATATTTTCCTGATGGCTCTGTTGAGCGCCGTAAGGCACGCTTAGTTGCCAAAGGGTACACTCAGACGTTTGGGGTGGACTATGGCGAGGCATTTTCTCCTATGGCGAAGATTCCTTCAGTGCGTGTTCTACTTTCTCTTGCTGTCAATCAGCGTTGACCTTTACATCAGTTGGATGTCAAAAATGTTTTTTTTTCATGGTGAGCTCATAGAGGAAGTTTACATGGAGCAACCTCTTTGGTATGTTGCTCAGGGGGAGATGTCATCCTCTGTGAGTCGATTAAACATATCGAGGTTGATTGCCACTTCATTCGGCACCGAATTCAAAAAGGAGAAATATGCACAGTGTTCACTAGACCGGTGGACCAATTAGCGGATATGTTTACCAAGCCATTGAACAAAGCTAAATTGAGTGATAATTGTAGCAAGCTAGGACATATACATTCCAGCTTAAGGGGGAGTGTCAGTGTATGTAACTATGTATATGCCTATGGGCATATCCGTCTTTTGTACATTTCTCATTATATATATATATATATAGACACACACACACACACACACATTAGTGAGGGGGAGACTCCCTAACTCACAATTTCTTTCTTTCATTCTCTTCCTCAACAACCTTCAACAACCTTAATTAAAATAGCCTCCCACATGTGACAAAACCTAGATTAAACATATCTTCCCATTAATAATAAAAAAAAAAAACCTTAGCCCGTCATCTACGAATATCTGAATCTCGAACATGCGTCAATCTTGATTCAAAGAGCTTGAGCTCAATCTATCGTGGAATTATCAGAGCTCTAGTACAATTTAAATCAAAGATAAATGCAGGATACTTGAATATATCCCAACCTCATTTATAAGAATTGAGTCTAGAGCCTTGCATACAACATTAAAAAAAACTATGAAAAATAGAGGAGTATGTTAGTACAAGACATTTGGGGGGCACGGGGGAGTGTCACGGGGACTCAGTTGGAATTAAAACCAGAGGGGAGCACTCCTGTCTAAGTGGCCGGCTGCCTCCACTCCTTTATGGGCTGGCTTTCTATGATGTGCTAACCCTCTAGGCCCAACAAGTTGTGGGCCGGAACCTTAGTGGTTTGCTGAAGAGTTGTGCGAGGACTCGCCTATGTGTGTATGAGGCGTGGCGGGAAATCATCTTACAGCTCGTAGGCGTTCCCTAAGGAAGCTTTGGGTGCATGCTGTGAGTTTTCATAGGGATGCTCCGGTTTCTTTGATGGGGGACGTGGACCAAAGACAATGCATGTAGGGTTGAGTTCCCACTTGCATTGCGTGTACGGACGGTTGGCGAGACTGCAACTATACTTTGCATCCGCACCGTGAAACATCTCTTGGGTAGACCAATCTCTATGCTTACCATGAGTTTTTGCTGGGGTGGCTTCGACCGCCCTCGCGAGATGCAAGTCTTGTGGATTAGTCCATGGAGGCAATGTTCTGAAAATCGGAATCGTATCGTAAATCGTAAGAGGGGTCGAATCGTATCGAATCGTAAATCGAATTGTAAATTGTAAGATTTTTTTAGATTTATATATAAAAATCAGAAAAAATTAATAAAAAATAGGAAAATTTACTAATAAGAATAAAAAGAGCAATTATCAATTTTCCATTCAAAACCATTAAAATAAATAACATGAAATGCTTGATAACCACTTAACTGATTGTCATAACTCATAAGTAAAATTAATTAACCATTCATAACTCAGTTCAAACAAACATAATAGGGCACACGGCACGGCACACCCTTGTTTGTTTTAGATTAAAATCGGAACTTCTATTATTGATTAAAGGCTCTGTTTGTTTTGGATTTTGAGAACAGATTGTGAGTACATAACATTAACAGATTATTTGACCCCAAATTAAACGTAAATTTGGGTCTATAATCAGTTTTGCACATGAAATCAGTTCTCAAAATCCAAAAAAAACAGAGCCTTTTAATCAGTTTTGGACTATAAATCAGTTCTCAAAATCGTGAACAAACAGAGCCTAAAAGGGGTCAGTACTATTTGTTTTGGATTTTAAGAATTGATTGTAGTCCAATCGGTTCTCAAAAGCCAAAACAAACCGAGCCTAATCAGTTTCAGACTCAATCGGTTCTCAAAAGCCAACACAAACAGAGCCTAATCAGTTTCAGACTCAATCGGTTCTCAAAGCCAACACAAACAAAGCCTAATCAGTTTTGTACTCTAAATCAGTTCTCAAAATCTAAAACAAACAGAGAAAAGGGTCAGCCCTATCTGTTTTCGATTTTAAGAACTGATTTGAGTCAAATCAGTTCTCAGAATCCAAAGCAAACAGAGCTAATCAGTTTTGGACTCCAAATCAGTTCTCAAAATGGAAAACAAACAGAGCAAAGGGTCAGCCCTATCTGTTTTGGATTTTAAGAACTGATTGGAGTCGAGTCAGTTCTCAAAATCCAAAACAAACATAGCCTAATAATCAGTTTTAGACTAAATCAGTTCTCAAAATCGAAAACAAACAGAGCCGGAGAGATGGAGAAGGTAGGAGGAGAAAAAAAACAGAAAACAAAAACCAAAAAAGATGAAATATAGAGAACTTACCTAAAACTGAAGTGGGTTTTGTAGCTTTCTTCTTTTCCTTTTCTTCCTTGTCTCGTATTCCACTCTTTCTTCTTCTTCTTGCCTTGAACGAATGGAGGAGATTGGAACCCTAAGATCGAAGTGGGTTTGGGCTTTTTTGGTGCTTTTGTAACCCTAAAGGCGTCGTAAACAAGAGTAGTCGAGAGAATGGGAAGATTAAGTCGTAAAAACCCTTTTACGTAAGTAGTGGGGCCCACTTTATTTAAAAAAACAGATTCTGGATTGAATCGGACGATTCACTTGCATCGTACGATTCACGATATCCAAAAACGATTCAAGCTAACGATTTAAATCGTGAGGTGTACGATTCAATTTGAATCGTACGATTTTGACAACGTTGCATGGAGGCATGCTTGCTCCCTGTATGACCATGCCTTCGTGTTTGATTGATCGATACGTGGCGGGCAATGCCTCATTCCTTAGTGGGCTTCAGCTATCCGAGCAGGGGACGGGGACGGAGACTTTTGCCACAAACTTGCAAATTGTCCCTCGATGCAGTGGTGTGAGCGCCTAAGTTTTTAGGCTTGGCGTCGCAGAGCGTGGTTGGACCTGACCTCGCCTCTAGATGGCTGTAGCTACCTTGTGGGACTTCTATTCTGGAGATTGGTTCATGGCATAGGTCTGTCCCTTGAAATCTCGACTCTCGAGGCATGAGACTTAGCGAATTTGTGCATGAGATTGGCATGCCTCGCATTGGATGGACTTGCAATCGACTTGATGGTCTTTTGTTCGATGAACTCATGATGCAGGCTGATCTCGAGTGGCTTAAATGTGGTTCACGACAAGAGCAAGTTAAGTAGCATGAGTGGGCTCGAATAAGCTTGGAGATCGTGAGCATAAGCAATGCAACAAGAGGTGTTGGGTGTGTAGGGCCTTGCTCTTGAAAAGGCTGGCCTTAGTATATGCATATGTGATGTAGGGTAGAGACAGGAAATAGAAGAAGAGGAAGAGAAGTAGAAGAGAAGAATTTAGGGAAGAGGGGAAGAAGAAGAATTCAAGCAAAGAAAGAAATCTCAATCAATATCAATAATCATCAAAAGTTACAAATAAGCTGTAGCTTAGCGAATATATAGGCAATTAAGAGTCCTAAAATAAAGAAACTCACTAAATTAAGAATCCTTAAAAGATTAAACTACCCTAAAAGCAATAAAGACTAAAATATCCTTAATAACATCAAGTAATCCCAATAATATCCCCAAGACAATAAAATAACTCTAAAATAAAAAGATCTCCATGTGGGTCCATGAGGGCGGCCCCGCGTAGAATAAACACGCAAGGGACGTCTACGATCCCCATCAACTCCCCCTGCTGAAAAGAACTCTCCTCCGGAGAGTGAAGAGCCCTGTACTTACTCTAAAATGTCGGGGTCCAAACGACGAAGCTCCTCCTCAGTAAGCGAAGTAGCGTTGGAATTAGGTCGACAACGCCACTTGACAAGATAGCACTGAAAACCACCACGGTGTGAGGAAACGATCTCATCGGCAAGTATAACATCAATCTGGTCGGTAGGAGGTGGTGGAACCAAGGTTTAAAATTTCGGTTTCGGTAACCGTTTCGGACCCCACCAAAAACTGAAATTTGGTAATTTGGTTCCAAATTCCGGACCCAAATTTCAAAATTATCACTTTTTTTTTAATAAATAATGTCATTAAACCGAAATTTCTGACCAAAATTTCGGTCCGAAATTTGGTAAAGGGCGAAAAATGGAATTTCGGAAAATTCTGGTTTTGGTCCCAACCGGTAGGGGTGGCCAGAACCGAACCAGACCCGAAGAACCGAACCGGAACCGAACTGTTTAAAAATACTTTGGGTCCGGTTCGGTTCCACTGATGGAGAACCGAACTTATTCGGTTCGGTTCCGGGTCTAATATTTTTGGTTCGGTTCTGGAACCGAAGAACCGAACTTTTGAATATATATATATATATATATATATATATATATATATATATAATATTTTTTATATTTCTATTATACATATACTTATTAATATAAATTACTTATAATATTAATAAGTAATAGTTAATAGATACTATTCTTATAATAAGAAAGTAACTTATATTATAACTTAATTAAAAGTCTTTTATAAATTAGTAATTAGTAATTAGCCATTAGAACTGGAGAACCGAACCGGACCGAACCGATTTTGTTCGGTCCGGTTCGGTTCGGTCCTACTATGTACTACGGTTCGGTTCGGTTCGGTTCATGGAACTGGGAACCGAGAACCGAAAAAAAAAAAAAACCGAGAACCGAACCGGTTGGCCACCCCTACCCACCGGTATCCGAAATTTCGGATTTCGGTCGAAATTTTAAACCATGGGTGGAACCACTGGTACTGGGCAGTTCGACCTGTAGAAACATCGGTCGGCATAGTATGAGGCTCGAAGGTACCTCGATATGTGATAAGATCTTCAATATTTAATACGGGACTAATATTCATATCAGCATGTAAGTCTATTAAATACGCATTAGGGCCATACTTATGAAGGATACGAAAAGGTCCAATGGCTCGAGTATGTAACTTTTTGAAAGAATGGCGAGGGTAACACTCAGGATGAAGACTAACCATAACATAGTCGCCTTCATTAAATTCAAGTTTCCTATGATGTACATCAGCGGCTAGTTTGTAGTCAACATTACTTCTAGCAATCCTACAACGTATATCAGCATGAAGGTCATGGATGTGCTGGGCAAAAGAATCAGGACTAAGAAGGACGGGCATCAAGGGGAAATGGTATAAGATCAACAGGTTGACGAGGGTTGATGCCATGAACACTCTCAAAGGGGCTCTTTCCAGTAGTCCGATTAACAGAACTATTGTACGCGAGCTCAGCAGTCGGTAACAAAAGATTCCATGGACCTGGACGGTTTCCTACCAAATATCTCAACAAATCACCCAAGCTACGATTAATGACCTCAGTCTGACCATTAGTTTGTGGATGAAATGCTGATGAAAATTTCAATTGTGTTCCGAAAAGCTTCCAAAGTGTCCTCCAAAAGTAACTAACGAATTTAACGTCTCTGTTAGGCACAGTGGAAATAGATAGCCTATGAAGTTTGACGACCTCCTTAAAGAACAGGTTAGCAACATGTACGGCGTCAGTTATTTTGCTACACGAATTAAAGTGAGCCATCCATGAGAATCGATCTACCACAACCAAGATAGAGTCATGTCCTCTAGTTGTCCTAGGCAGTCCAAGGACAAAGTCCATGGAGAATGAGGAATAGGCAAAGGCGTGTATAATCCGGTGTTTTGCTTCTTAGCCTTTCTCAATTGGCAGGTGCGATATTGGGACACAATTCGCGCTACGTCTTTTATTAAAGATGGCCAGTAAAATCGATCCTCAACTAACGTGATTGTTTTATCCCTGCCAAAGTGTCATCTAGGCCTCCAACATGCAATTCCCAAACTAAGAAATCTCGAAGTGAAGTTCGGGGAATGCATAGCCTTGATTCTCGAAATAGATAACCGTCTTGTATTAAGAAATCAACATGGTCTCGACGGTTACCATCACGGACATCTTGAAAGATGATGCCAAAATCGGGATATGTGGCATACTCGTCTTTCAGCCTATCAAATCCGATGACTTTGACACTCATAGACTGTAAGACCATAACCACACGACTTAAGGCATCGGCGACTCTATTTTCTACACCGGCCCAATGATTGAGGACAAATGTTGTAGAAATTATATCCACTTAGCATGCCTTTGATTTAATTTCTTTTGTCAATGAAGGTATTTCAACGCTTCGTGATCAGAATACAAGACAAACTCCTTAGGTAAAGTAATACCTTCAATGAAACAACGCCTGGATAACAGCATACAACTCCTTTCATACGTAGAATATCGTTGTCTAGCCTCATTAAGTTTCTCGCTAAAATAGGCAACAGGGTGTCCTTCTTGACTTAATACACCTCCTATCCCTACTCCTAACGAATCGCAGGAACCTCAAAAGCTTTAGAAAAGTCAGGGTGAACTGGGTAGGAGCTTTAATCACCTTCTACTTGATATTCTGGAAAGCTCAAGTGGGTCCAACGGAACTCTTCTTTTTTCATGCATTATGTTATTGGAGCCATATGGGTACTGAAGCCCTTAACAAATATTCGATAAAAGGTGACCAATCCATGAAAACTTCAAACCTCTGAAAGCGTCTTAGGAATCAGCCACTCATTAGTCGCCTTTACTTTCTCAGAGTCTGTAGAAACTTTACTTTAGGCAATTAATGAGTGGCCGACGCTTTCAGAGGTTCGAAGTTGATGGGGATCGTCGATGTCCCTTGCATGTTTAGTCTAGGCGAGGCCGCACGCATGGACCCACATAGAGATCTTTTTATTTTAGAGTTATTTTATTATTGTAGGGATATTATTGGGATTACTTGATGTTATTAGGGATATTTTAGTCTTTATTGCTTTTAGGGTAGTTTAGTCTTTTAGGGATTCTTAATTTAGTAAGTTTCTTTATTTTAGGACTCTTAATTGCCTATATATAAACTAAGCTACGGCTTATTTGTAACTTTTGATGATTATTGATATTGATTGAGTGAGATTTCTTCCTTTGCTTGAATTCTTCTTCTCCTCCTCTTCCCTAAATTATTCTTTTCTACTTCTCTTCTTCTTTTATTTCCCTTCTCTACCCTACATCAAATTTGGTATCAGAGCTTTAGATCCAAGTTTTCCAGCAAATTCTTCCCTCAATCAGAGCTAAAGATCCAAATCATTCCTTCATCCAAACCCAATTCATCTTGTTCTTTTGCTGATTTTGCAGACCTAAAAACCAGTCCTTACCCCATACCCATCATCCCTAACCTTGAAACCCTCTGATGGGGACATCAACGAAGAAGGAGGATTCAAAGTTTACAAGCGAAGAAAGAATCGTGGGAAGGACATTGACTGATTTTTGCATGAGAAATGGACGTTAACATATGCTACATATACCACATGTGTTGTGCCATATGCCACATGACATGCGTATTGGGCGTCCACTCTGTTGATGTTTTTTTTAGTTGTTTTTTTCTATTTTCTTCATTTTATTCGTAGCCTACTTTTTTTGTATCAATTCTCATCTGTTTGGTGTGTTTTTTGTATTATTAGAAAGGTTTTTCAATTACCTATCTAATGGGCCCAAGATCACATAATTTGGATGTGATTTGAGCAAGTTATGAGTGTTTTTAGTAAGTGGTATAGGTCTTACGGGATTACTATTTTTGGTAAATTTTAAACTTTATTTAGTTTACTTTGGATTTGATGAATGGTTGAGATTAGTTTTTAACTTTAAGTTATCTTCTAGGGTTTCTTTTCTTATAAATACATCTTATGAAAGCAATGTAAGAGACTCTGGAATATTGAATAGAATTGAGAATTTTTTTGTGAGAGCTATTGTAGCTTGGACTTCTTCTTCTCTTCTCCTTTTGGTGGCTTGGAGCCATTCTTCTCTCATCTCATCTCATCTCATCTATTATCTTCTATTTCTTTAATCAAATCAACACAAGTAAGGTTTGTAATTCAGATTTTCTATTTTCTTTGTTCTTGAACCCCAAAACTAGAAAATCCAAAATCCATTGATCTCCCTTGTTCTCTAAGATCTTGTTATGAGATTTTGAGAGATTGTTTTTATGATTAAACCTCAGTATAAACACCCAAGAACCTTAACTTTAAACCCCTTTTGCAGCCAATTGAAAATCCGCACCATTTTCAAGCCCTAAAATTAGTTTTAGTGATCCATAGCCTAAACCTACCATCAAATCAGAGCCTAAACCCTAGATTAACCTTTCTTTTACATTCTAAACCTTAATCTAAGATTTGGACAGCAGTTTTAAACCGAAATCCCAGATCTACCAAATTACCAAAATACCCCTACAGCCCAAAACTGGACCGTTTTGAGCCTTTTACTGCTGCTAGACATTTTTTTTGTTTTTCTTCATTGGATATTATTATTTCCATGCTTGTGTTACATCTATTTCATTGGTACTTACATTAGCTTTTAGTTATTTTAATTGGTTGCATGCGTAGCCTAGTTTCGGACTAATCTTTCTATTATCAATTCATCTAACGAATCCTTATCGCTTTGATTGATTTCTATAAGGTTTAGTTCATGCTTAATTACAATCTTTATAATTATTTATGCTATTTAAGTCTCATTATTGCTGCTGCCCATAGAGTAATTAGGCGTTAATTCGGCCCTAGGTAAGTTGTCAAGTGTTCTTTTAGATTTCTGCGTAAGCCCTAAATTATCCTAAAGGCTTAATCCCACTAGGAGTGTAGGATTTCCCCTAAATTAGGTATTGTCCTGCATCACCCTCTTTCCAAGACCACCACCTTATGAAACCCAAACAGCAGCCATCAAGAAAATCCAAACCCACCTCCATCCCTATTTTGTTTTTTGCAAAACCATTCAATAATGAGTCCCAAACCCATTCTCAGAGAACCCCAAACCTATTCTCAGTCTTATCGTAACCCACTTCCATCTCCCAGCCACAGAACAACATCTAGATTCATCCAAACCCACTACCATCACCCAAACCCTTTCTTCACAAACCCTAACTCACAAGAAAAAAAAAACAAAGAAACTTACTTAAATTAAGAATCCCTAAAAGACTAAGCTACCCTAAAAGCAATGAAGACTAAAATATTCCTAATCACATCAAGTAATCCCAATAATATCCGTAAGACAATAAAATAACCTTAAAATAAAAAGATCTTTATGTGGGTCCATGAGTGCAGCCCCGCCTAGAGTAAACACGCAAGAGACGTCTATGATCCCCATCAATATGTTAGGGCGCCAGTTTGTTTGCGAGAAAAAGAAAAGGCTTGTGACGCTTAGGCATGCATATGAAATTTACAGTTTGGTCTTAGGAGAGGAAATAAGTACTTGATCAGACCCTTATTCTCTTTTTACAATACACAGTATTAATTTAATGAAAAATAAACTCAAGTAAGATTCCAAGATCAATCGACTCAAATCTAGTACTGAAACTGATATTGATGTAAATCCAGGCAAAGGTCTAGGCTTGAATGATACCATGTTGAAGAATAGACTCAAATATAGAAGAGGGAAATTTTGGAAGAGAAGAAAACTAAACTAATGTGACTTCGGGTAATACATTAATGAGAAATAAATCATATGGAGAAACATCGCAGCAAATTGTGAAAGAATATGAGAAAGACTTCAACTATCGTCAAAGAACACGAACCTTTGTAATTTACAATGGCCAAATTTCAACTCATTAAGTTAAACACATCTAGAATTGAAACTGATATGATTTAGCCCATTGTTAATGTTTATCATTGTTTTCGTTAATTCTTATGATTGTTGCCATGTTAATAATTGACTTGAACTCTAGAAGGGGCGATTCGGAGAGAAGAAACTAACTAAACTAATTTATCGACCCACTGGGTAATATATTAAGAAAAAGTCATATGTTGAAGTTGGATCTCTATGGAAACAATAATTCTGATCTTCAAATTAAGACACTCAGCGAAACACCATGGCCTTGTCCACGCAAATGGTCTGTTGCATATGAGAGCAGCCACACAGGCTCACTTTTCAGCAGACTGGACTGTCTTCATTCACGAGGTGGCTGCTCTTACATGCAACAGATCATCCGCGAATTGCCTTTTGCGATGGACTGCAAAAGAACATAGACCTGCAAAAGATCTACGAAAATTATTTTTTTTGAAAAGTGACAAAAATATATTGATCATTCATACGAGAATTACATGAAGAAGGGACAAGGAGTCCCCCATGAACTACATCGTATGAAGACCTAGGAGATTACTCCAGGGCCCTAAAAGAAAAAAAAACCAAAGCTATTCCCCCTTGACCATCCCCTTAACATTCACCAATCCAAAACATAAGACACTAAGATTCCAAATTCTGCGACCTTCTGAGAAGATCATTCTTAAAGAACCCTGTTAAAACTACCAAAAAAACCTTTGCGGTCTTCAACGAAGATCTTGAAAACAACCCTTCCATAAGATAAAACTTCCCCTCTTGTGCGATCTCCCTCAAAGATCTTGAAGACAACCTATTACAGGGTTAAAGCAAAAACCCTCAAAACATTCCATCAACAACACCCATTAAAACTTCCCTTCAAGAAGAACATTTTCCTAACTCCCTCAGAAGAAACTCAATCTCAAAGTCAAGCTCATCCTCTTTCAACAGGAAGACAGAAGGATCCGCGGAGTCCGATATCTTACTTTTGGAGACTTTTTTACAGCGATCAGCTCTTCCAGCTTTCTAATTCCCAACTCTCTGTTTTCTTCCCAGCGAAAATGCCGCAATCTCCTCTCATCAGCTAGACGTTCCTTGAAAAAAGAGAGTTTGTACAGGGGCACATGAGTCTTCTTTACGTTGTATGACCCAGTCAAACAGAATAGATCCTCCGCATTCTGTTGAGCCTCCTCCTTGAATTGCTTCCATTGTCTTTTTATAAAACCCTTGATAATTTCCTTGGGAGTCGGAGCACCCCTAGAGGCTTTCTCTTCATTGTAAATCATCACCTTTATGTTACGAAGATCCTCCACCTGCTCCGAGAAATCCATAGCCCTCAAAATTAGAGAATACCTTCAACTAACACTCATTCCTTTTCTGTTGTTGTATTTCTGTAGTTGATTAACATTCTCCCATTGTGTACATTTTGTTCAGTGATTTGGAAACATCATCTTGTTTTCGATTTTGTGGCAGCTAACCCAACTTAGGGATGCCAGCTTTTGATAGTAACCATTACAACTAGTTTATCTTCTTCTTTTAAATGATTAAAGAAAGAGCCTTCATCTCATTATGGAACCTACTATTTCTTACTGAGTTACCGTTAACCCTGAATAATCTGATACTGTTTTGAACCTAACATTTTATACTGTCGCTTCCACTAACCCCGTAAATCCATTCCTGTTATTATGTTGATTGTGGTGTATATTTGACAGATGGGTCTTAGGATTTGAATATTCTGAGCCTTTACCATATCATTTTACTGTATGATGAGAATGATTATGTTTAATTTCTGTTTATGAGTTTATGACACCTGTTTTAGCGATTGTTTTATATTCAACTGATATTACTTGTACTCTGTCATAATCCAGAATACTGTGAAAAGTATGCAAAGCCCGAAGATGTCGGAGCAGCGTCGGAGGAGAAATCCAGTGACGAAGAGCTGAGCGAAGCTGAGTATGATTCCGAAGACGAGGCGGTGGCTGGCCATGCTGATCCTTAAGCTGCATCCTCCTTTGAAAATCTGTCTGTATGTGTACATTGATATTCTAGCTCTAAATCCCAACTGAAGAAACAGACCCAACTCTGCCAAAGGATTATTTATGGAAATCCAAGCTCTTTCCATGTATTAGTTTCCCTGGTCATTGTGTAAATGCATCAGACTCTGGGTTCATGTTATGTATGTTCTGTGGATGTTGGACTTCAATGGGAAGCCTGAAAATTCAATGGATCCAAAAGGATCCGAATGTTAAATGGCCCGGATTTGGGCATGGCATTTGGATTCCAAACGTGCATATTAACCTGGATGTAGCCACAGAATCCGATGGAGCTTCATAAATCCAAACGGAGGGTGCTGATGTATAAAAATGCCCTTCCTATTTGCGTTCATTTGCGTCCACTCAGATGTTGTTCCCAACATTCATAAACTTTAATTTCCCCGCTGTTTGTTTCACCTAACCCCTAGCAATTCCTGTAAGATGTTCCTAACAACTCATCGATGAGGCCAGCTGCACCAGCCTTTAGACGGACACCGAGTCCTTTACATCGCCCGATTGAGCAACCGTCCGAACTCCAACACGTGGCCTCCCACCAAGAGTATGTTGGGTAGTCATCACCTGTCAATTCCCTGACATCCATCACCCTCCACACGATGCTTGTACGTCACCTTTGTGCACGCCGCCTCACAGGAAATAGGTCACATCAAACAATCGCTCGAAAAGGCAAGAACCTTCAAATCACCTCTAACCCTTGTACCTGACATGCCAACGAGCGTGCCTAACTCCTAGGATGTCCAATCAGCTCTGTCCCATGGTGGCTGTACACCGCTAAACGTCATTATCACCCCACAGCTAGTAGTATCATGACATGTCGCTACTACACTAAATCTTGGAATATAGAGCCTCTGCCTATAAATAGAAACTCTCATCTCCAAATCAGGTAACATATCATTCTTATGTGCTAAGCTCTCTTTCTGTTGATCTTCTTACTGACTTCAGCATTGGAGGGTTCCCTCGCAATTCTAACTCCAGGTGGTCCCTAACCTGGTGGCTCTGAGCGCAGGTCCCAAGTCTGGTTTCCTTCGTGCCGTCAGCACCTGGCAACTGGCTTGATCAGCACCATCACAGTCGTTCTATCGCTCAAACGGATTTGAGTATTAGTCGTATATGAAGTGAAGGGAATTGAGTGTGCGGGAGCTGCGAGAGCATAAATTTCTCTTGAGTCTCCCTATCAGTCCCATCTCTCCCAACCATGGTTTCAAATTTTGGTTTCGGAATGTGTTTTGGTCCTCAATGAAACTGAAATTTTAGTCAAAATCCGACGAAATCAATTAAAATAATATTTTATCTCATACAAAATTTGGTTGGAATTACCGAAATTTTGGTAATTCGGCCGAAGTTTCGGGAAAATAATAAATAGGAAAAAATACAGTTACACCCCCTCAACTTTCTGACACATTCAAAGATAATCCTGTAGTTTCAAACTCAACAACTATACCCCCTGACTTTTCAATGTGTATAAGGTAGACCCCCTCAGTTGACAGTCCGTCCACAAATCGAAGGTTAGGATGATCCTATGGAGCATTTTTTGGGCACACCTTATCTATGTCAGGGCCCATCAAATGAATGATTTGGTCATCCAAACAATGTGGGGCCACTGTGTTTTTGGTAGGCGGACTAGAGAAGGTTCTTAATTAGCATTGATAGTGTTTCAAAAGAGGGGGTCCACGTTATACACATTGAAAAGTCAAGGGGTGTAATTGATGAGTTTGAAACTATAGGGTTACTATTGAATGTGTCGGAAAGTTTTTTTTTTTTTTTGAAACGGGGGGGGGGGGGGTTGTAACTGTATTTTTCCCTATTAAATAATAAATTTTGGAAGAAATTTCGGTAAAAGTGGAATTTCAAATGAAATTTTGAAATTTTGGTTGAAATTTTGAAATCTCTGTCGAAATTTTGTTACGTTTCGGGTATACCTGATTTCGGTTTCAGTCGAAATTTAAAACCATGCTCGCCACTTGCCCCGCAAATATTCCGTAGAATAAATTTTCGAGGTTGCCAAACATGGCCTAAGTGCACGTTTGGCTATCAAGAAATTTTTTTTATGATAAATCGTGTCTCCAAGTGAAGATGAGGGTGAAGTGGCTAAAAATCTTATCAGAATCGAATCGAGTTTTTCCTGATATTTAGCCACTTTTCGGGCTCATCTCAATTGTTCCTTCTCAAATCCCTCTCCTTCCCCCCACTGCCCTACACCTCTTTCACCAGAGACACCGATTTATCATGAAAAAAAAAATTCTTGGCAGCCAGACATGGCCTAAGTGTAAATATTTTTCACTTGTTTTCCAATAAACAAGGAAATGACTAAATGTTTACGAACTAATTAGAATTACGTATGAAGACATTTAGGGTATGTTTGGTAAGGCTTCTCATTCTCACCGATGGAATAGGGTACAAATGGATTCATGAGAATCTATGGAAGTGACTCGGAGTCGCTCCGCAGAATCTCTTCAATTAGCCATGCAAAAATAAGAAATACTTGAAACGGACTATACGGAATTTTTTTGCTTTCATCATTCCCGCACCTACAAAATGGGTAGAAACCATTTTAAAGATATTTGCTGAACATGCCCTTAATAGCAATAAATAAATTTACATGTATATGATATTTAATAGCTAAAAGAAAATTTCCATTTAGGCTCTGTTCACTCGCGTTCCCGGGAGACCAAATCCCGAGAAAACACCCCCTTTTTTCCGAGAAAGCTAAAATTCGCATGTTCACTTGTCTTCACGGGATTTTGAAGGAGCCTAGGTGGAAAATGTCACATCTGACATGGAAATTGGGAAAAATGATGTGAAAATGAGTTTTTCTCACAAGTGTGAGATTCCTTTTCCCTTTATTTTGGTGGGATTTGCTTTCCCAGGAAAACTAGTGAAAAAAGGTGGGCAAGCAGTTTCTCAGGAAACCTTTTCCTGCACAACTGAATAGGCGTGGGAAACCTTTTCCTGCACAGTTTTCCTGGATTTCTTTTCCTAATGCCACGTCAGATTCCCGGGAAACCTTTTCTTTTCCTTTCCCGGGAAAACAAGTGAACAGGGACTTATAAGCTATAGTTAAAAGAAATTTTACATTTATAAGGTTTTAAATAACCGTGAGGGTGGCTTGCTTGCATCTGCTATTCGTGTCGCTGTCAAAGCGTTTCCTATGTACCTATACATATTGCCTTCATCTGCGAATCCAGATAAGAACTTCGAGTCTTAATTGTTTGCGTAGTTAAGAAACTAAAGAAAAGAATATGATTAATCTATTAGGATTGGTATGTATGTTGATCTAGGGATGGGTTCATAGATCCCTAAGAGAATAGAATTTCGAATATGGAACTAGAATATTTAGGGTTTAGGTTAATCCCTAAAAAGCTTAGATTAATTGTGATAAATAAATCTGAGACTTTTGGAGCGTGAAATTGGATTAGATGGATTCATCTCGTCGATACGAATCCAACGGATCCAACAACGCATGAATCGGAGGTCAAACAAAAAAAGTTATGGCCTTTTAAAGTTTTTGGGACGAATCTAGAATTTCTGCTAGAAAAACCCAGTCAGCGACCTTAGGACTTCCGAAGGGGTACTAGTAGAATTTCTTAATCCCAGTCCGCGACCTTAGGACTTTCAAAACAGAGCTTAGGACTTCCGAAGGGGGATTAGTAGAATTTCTTCTCTAGCTTGCATCTTCGGAATCGGACTTCCTAAGGTACACCAGTGGGACGTGCAAACACTGAAATTCTACGAAACTTCAAAAAATCATAACTTCTTATCTTCTTGTCCGTTTTTTACGCTCTTGTACTCTACGGACATGACGGAAACGCGTTCTTTCTGTTAAAAATAGTTTCAAAAAGTTTTGGAGACTCTATAATGATGAAAATTCTGTAATACTAAAAGGAACCCTAGGACGGGTTACCGTGTCTTTTCCGGTTAGACACCAAAGGGTGTCTTGTGTTAGTGGAAGGATATATATGCCTAATAGGACTGATGTTAATGATAGAACTCATGGAGAATGCCTATACTATTGATTGTAGGTAACCAAAGTGTACTGTGAAAAGGATTTTGATCTTCAATCGAGGTGAGTAATAAGGGATTACACTGATGGGTTATCCCAAACCTTTTTGACAATACTCTTATTGTTCACATGCCTTACTGTTTGAAAATCAAATTCAGATTATTGATTATTGCATCCTATTGAATGTTGAAAATCATGATACCTTATAGATTGAGACTGTACACCCATTATGAACATTTTTGAACTACATGCTATTGAATACCTAATCTTTTGAATTATCGTATCAGTTTTTCCTGGGATGCTAGTTTATTCTTGGACCCTTAGCCACTGGGGGAATGCATAATACCTTTGGCACTTAGATACCACTGGCTAGTGTAATTACTGTCATATAGTAGACAGATATCGAATCAATAAAGATAGCACTATCGATGTCTCAAGAAACTCTGACTTATCGAATTTGACACCCATATCGAATATTGAAATTGAATGATGCCTTATTTATGAAATTGATACCCATTGAACTACCAATTACTGTTACCATTGAATGCCTTACCGTCTTTGGATTGCTGTTGCTTTTGATGCCATATATGTTTGTGTTATTTCTTATTATATCACATGAGCGCGTTTAACTCACCTTTATTTAACAAATTTCAGATCCTGAGGCGTAATTCAAACTTGACGTTGGAGCAGCGAGAGAGGATTTCTGAAGATTTCATTATTTGCTTTCTTAGGTTACTATTGAGTATTATAGAGCTTTAGACTCATTTAATTTATTTTCTTTAGCATGGGGATGAGAGAAATTGAATATGGATTGTAATGGATTTATTTATTTTGAGGTTGAATGGTCATTTGGATTTAGTTTCTTTGAGCATGATTTTGTTTATGCTAACCTTGCATGCTTATGAAGGCAACTTTGCAGGTATGTGGCAATGTCGCACCCCTAAGCCTTATGATTGTAAATTAATATGCTTGTGAGTAGCTTGGGGCGTGACAAATATGAGGGTATGAGGGATGCTAGACTGAAGGGAGCCCTTGCAAAAAATGAAGTGAAAGGATCCCCCATTGGCTGGACGACACTAGACTTTTGTAAGTATTAGAAATAAGGGAGTATAAATTATCAACATAAGACCAATATTGGTTCCTGATTTTAATAATAAGGTATAAGAGACTATAAATTTATGAGGCATTAATTAGTAAAGCCCCAACTGTATGTGAAAATTACAACCGGTCCAAACTTTGACCGTAGCATAGTTTTAGCAATATTTTCGATTAAATTATGGTAAAAGAATTCTTAAATTTATACATTGGTAACATAAACCAATACACTTTTATGTATTTTACAAGAGTATAATTCATGACACCAAAAGTACACTACAATTATTACCTAAAAAAAGTCAAAACCCTGGAGTGCTAACACCACTTTCTCAATCTGTCATTCTGTCAACCTAATGTGGCATGTGGTGATCAGTGTGGTTCAACTGGTGGGCCACCATGGCATGGTATACAAGATGATGATAGAAGAAAAAAGAATCAACCGTTAAAGGGGAAAATTGATTATATATTTTTTTAAGGAATGATAGAATGAAGGGCACCTTGCAAAATAGCTCCAAGGGAGACCATATTGGTTGATTTATGCAAAGTGCAGCTCCTAGAAAAGTGGAAATGAGCCTAAATCAGGGCCTAGAAAAGGAGCTGATTTTGCAAGGGCGCCCTTCATTCTATCATTCCTCATTTTTTTATTGAAAATAAATAATAATGGAATTTAAAAAAATTGATTTTTGTCAGAAGTGGGATTTGAACCCACGCCCTCTCTCGAAGACCAGAACTTGAGTCTGGCGCCTTAGACCACTCGGCCATCCTGACTTATTTACATTGCCACTCAGATTAATATAATTTAACTTAATATCAGTTAAAAGGAGATCGCCTATGTAAATCCTTAAAAGTAATCACACAAATTGGGCTATGAGGTGCCTCTTCTCCCTGAGGCTTAAACATTTCATATCTGAAGATAGACATTATATAATGGGGAGATGATAAATTCTCACCCCCTGTAACGTGAATTATGTGGCAGACTTTAACGCTTTTTCACATTAAAGGGGTGCGAATTATCCTACAGAGGATGCGAATTTATCACCCCCTAATATAATGGCAAAGGTCCAAGAAATGATATTTGCTCTTGCATGTTTCTAAATAGGGATTTGCTAGCATATGCAAAAGGCATTTCGCATAAGGTCTATCGTATGTCAGAGCAGCCACCTCATGAATGAAGACAAAATATGCGGAAAAGTGTACCTATGCGGCTGCAATGACATGCGATAGACCATCTGCGCGATGGACGCTAGCAAATCGCTTCTAAATAATAGCATTTTTTCAAGAAAGAAACTGATATGGTAGCCGAGAGTAAGACCAATGTGAGAGACCAGCAATGACAATGTGCCATGTGTGCGAAAAAAAATCTACTTTTTGTTGATTTTCCTAAACCAGAGGGGGTGGCTTATGTCACTTGGGGTATTGTGGCAAGAACCCATTTGTTAGGTTATAGTTTGGCTAGCATTACTCTTTTATGAATAATGATATGGTAACAACTATGATATTGTGGCAAGAACCCATTTATTAGGTTCCCCGCTCAGTCTTACTACTGGTCTCGCTAGCATTACTCTTTTACGAATAATGATATGGATTCGTTAGCATAATTTTTATCATAAAATTGAAATATGTCCTCATGAAATGCACCAAGACTGAGTTTCTAAACAGAGCGATTAAGGGTGTGTTTTCCAAATTGCAACAAGCAAAGAGACCATGAAAAATACTAGGTTAAAATTCTACAATATTGGTAATACTGAAGGTCAGTGCCCTAATTTTGCAAATTAAAAAAATGATACCCATCGTTGTCCAAGGGGATTTTGACAGACTACTCTTTTACACCGCTAAGGAGCCTAAGGAGATAATAGGGGGATGCGATGCTTGGCAGCGGAACTGCATCTTCCATACGACCTGCACCATTGGCAGTAAGGTGCCAAATAATCTAAGGACTGACTCAGCATTACCTGGGCATTTTTTGAGAGTGAATAGAGTAAAGTTGCATCAGGGAAGTCGCATTTCTATAAATGGGTATTCGAATGCCACCCATGACTTGTGAGCGAGGTCGCATCCGTCCCATCGCAAGCAAGTGAGGAATTAAGACTGCCCTGCCATCTTCTGATTCCCATACCATAGATTATCTGGGAAGCACAAAAAGGGAGAACCAATAAACTTGCATGCTAAAAAGCCCAGAGACTGCCTCTTGTAAGAAAAAAGGGGCGAATATATTTTCCTACATGGGGGCAGCCCTCTCTTGTGTGAAAGAGTAGTCAAATACACTAGATGGGACTGTCTCAAGTTAGAGGATTTCCTTACAATATGCTTATGGGCACTGGCGCAGAGGAAAAAAACCCCTACCAAATACTGGTTAAGGTCATTGGGAGGGGGTCCTGGAATGGACCTTGCACTCTTATTGAAGCACAGAAAGGGGCCCATGTAAAAACATCGGTGGACCCACTTTATGAAGATAGGTTCCATCCTCTTCAGAATGAAAAAAACCAAAGCTTTGCAGTGAATCAAACCTCATTGAAATTCATTGAAAAAAAAAAACACGAGACATTGAAGTGAACATGCATCAAGCTGAAATTGTACGATCTTAGTTTGATTTGAAGTCATAGAAGGAAAAAACGGAAAAAACAAACCTTAGTTTTCACAATACATTTCTCATAATTTAAGGGAAGGCAGATATTACAACGCCATTTTTTTCGCCATGGGTGGTGTGCTCTGGCTAGGAATTTGTAACTTTCTGCTTCTTCGGCATCCTATAGCCACCAACAACACAGGCATGATCACGTTCAAAAGGCTCAAGGGTCACCTGTTCTGAAGGTTTAAACTGATCAGCCTGCAGTTTCTTCACTTCCTGGGCAAAAACAGCCTCCGCTGGTACGGTAGAATCAATGCAATTTGCCTGAAAAACAAGAGGAAAGAAACTCAAGTCAATGAGACAGAGAACATAAATAATTAATACAGAATCCATATCAGTTAACCTGAAAAGAAACAAAACATAGTAGTAAAATAGAAATAAGGCAAGAATGCTCCAAAGCTTTCCACACTGAATATTAGTTTTTCAATGGGCAGTTGTAAGTACCGTCCAAAAACCATATGCCTAACTAAAATGGCCACTTCCAAATATTAAATATGTCAAATATTGGATTCAATGCCTACTAGTGTCGCAGGCCTGACTGCATCCCTGTGACACTAGGAATCACACATGCTCCCCTTTCTTTTCTTTTTCTTTTTTTATCACGAGTCAGCTCACCATCTACAAAGGCACTGCCACATACCAAACTCAAAAGTCCCTAACTCATCCATCAAATCTCAAGAAGTTCAGACCTTGTGATTCCCTCGGGTTGAGTCAATCCATAAAGCCAGATGAAATTTGGGCACAAATAATCACAGTACCATACCCTAATTCACCTAGGTCCCAAAGCCTTGCTTAGACCCGTGAACATTTAGGATTTTGAGAATTGATTTTGTGGCCGAAACTGATGATTGGATTCAAAATTGAGTTTACTTTTGTATTCAATAATCAGTTACAGACTCAATCAATTCTCAAAATCCAAAAGAAAAAAGGCTTTTGCCAATCCTTCTAGCACCCAAGGAACAATCCATATGACCCCTACTCTTGCTAGGGAGGAAACTTTTTCTCATCAGCAAATACTCAAACTTCTCACCTAAACAATTATTCAGAATGCAAACACATAATGCCATGCACCATCAGCAAAGCCCCAACCTTGCACACACAGCTTCTTTGCACCATATAACGATGAAGGCAACAACCCACCTTACTGGACCCCAAACCTACACACAACTTCATGCTAATCATCAATCAGCAGCTGGCAAGACCCAACCGTGCCAACTTAGCCAATCTTTTTGCATGAAAGGCACCACAGTGCCATGCATCAATTTGCAAGGCTCAACAATACACATGAAGCACCTCTGTGCCACACCAATTGTGAAGGGCCAAATCCTCCTACTTATACTTCAATTCTTCAGTGTGCAAGACCCAAAACATGCACACAGGGCATGTTTCTGATGCACAATTAACAGGCACCAAAATTGCTCACTTAGCCAACTCTAGACCATACAAGGCACAATAAGTGACTGGATCTGCGACGCAGCATACTAGCACACTTTCGTACACACCAATTGACAAGGCCAACCATCGCCTACTCAATAAAATGTTTAGGCACAAGGCGCCACATTGTCATGCGCCGATCCGCTAGTACCAAATTTGCAAACAATGCACATACATTGATGTTAAGCGTCAATTGGGAAGGTGCACTGTGTACCACTTATGATGGCCAGATTCAGCCCTCTAGACTTAAGCAACCTCCCTGTTGAATATCCTGACTCAAAGCCAACAACTCTATTCAGCTTTACACCATCTTTGACCAGCATAAAGGACCCAAGAGCCAGAGAAGCCTCTTTGGCTCATTGATACCATCAATGGGAACACATAGATGGGATCAATGGGCATAAAAGGACCAAAGAGACAGAGAAGCCTCTTCGGCCCATTGATCCCATCAATGGGAAATTGGGAATACATACAGGCCCATAACATGTAGCGCACTGAAGCATAGTCCCTCAAGAAAATACATACGGAAACTTTGTCACATGCCATAGTAAGAAATTGAGGAGCTTATCATTTTAGAAGGTTTGGTTCTTCAGCTACTTTCATATAAAGGGTTGGATAATTCCAAAGCAGCATACCTTTATGGATATGACAAAATGGCCTCCATTTTTCAAGAAATAGGAGGCATTCAGGGCTAAGATTCTTGCCTGCAATAAACCACGAGGTTGAAAAAAATGGCTTAGTAACAAACTCATGCCACAAAAAGACACATGAAATTACATCATATCATAAACAAACACACCACATTAACACACAAAAAAGGGCAAGATTAACATTAGGCAAGAAATTGCAGAAACCACGTGGGTGCAGATGCATGCATCATTGCAGGTTGGCAAGAATGTAATACCAATGCAGCCTATTTAATGGTAAACCGACATAAAGCATTCCAAACAAGATACTGAATCAATTAGATGTGCTAGAACAGCAAACGATATGATAAGTAAGATATATATATATATATGAGGAAAGTGTCTCTAGTCTCTCCCCTAGATAAGCTTATCTACTCCTCCCTTTAAAAAAACACAGTGGGCCCACGCTGTTTGGATGATCCAAAGCATTCATTTGATAGGTCCTAACATAGATAGGGTGTGCCCAAAAAATCAGCACCAAAAAATCATCCTAGAACTTCATTTTGTTGGGCACACCGTGTCCAAAATGGACGCATATAAACGTGGACGTTTATATGTGTCCATTCTGGGTACCACAAGGCACCACAAAACGAAGTTCTAGAATGACCCTTTGGTGCTGATTTTTTGGGCACACCCTATCTATGTTAGGACCTATCAAATGAATGCTTTGGATCATCCAAACAGCGTGGGCCCACTGTGTTTTTTTAAAGGGAGGAGTAGATAAGCTTATCTAGGGGAGAGACTAGAGACACTTTCCTCTATATATATATATATATATATATATATATATATATATATATATATATAGAGAGAGAGAGAGAGAGAGAGAGAGAGAGATATTTCTTGGACCAGAAAGAGTTGTTTAGTTGGAAATGAGAAGGGATGGATGGAAGAATGCCCAAACAAGCATAGTCGTAGATGAGAAAATGAAACTTCAGACACACACACACAAACACACACACACACTAGAATATTAGTCATTTTTTATGAGAGATCTCAAAAAGGAAGCAAAAAATGCATTTGCAACATAGGCATAGAAAAAAATAACTCAGAAACACTTTTTTAGCTGATTCATGGTATCATTGCATAGTTAGCCGTTGGTGTGATTTTCTCATTGAAAGAATAAAATATGAAATAGTAAAGAAACGTTTCATAAGCTGTGTTACACTAAAAAATACCCGGAAATTACAGCAGGAAAAAGCTTTAAAAACCATGGAAAAAAAAGTTCAACTGGAATTTTAGTAGTATATAGCTATAGCTCGTGTATTACTCTCCCTTTAGAGGAAACCATGGGAAAAAATGGCCCACACTTGTTAATTAAAAGGAAAGTATCCAACTTTATATGGATATAAGATCCAAAACCTCCAATTTATAGTCAGGAATCTATTGGTGCCACCTGAGAGCAGATAAAAATACATTCTAAACAATATTGACAATGCAATCAGATATAGCCGCCCAAAATGCTGAGAAAACTCAACAACAATGGGAAACACAGTGCAAGATACAGCCACCCAACACCCAATACCACATCTCAAGGAACTATCCATATATAAAATTCACTCCACAGGACATGGATGACATCCAATGACATAAATACCTAGAACTAATAGTATTTGAAAAGTATCGCAATATTATTCCGATATTTGAAAAGATGACATTACCATATCACATGGAAGTATCAAGATATACAATTAAGTAATTAACATAGGATACTGATTGCATTCAATGGCATAAATATCACAAACAATGAAATATTATTTGAAACAGACAGTTGCCAATATTATTCCAACCAAAAGCGAGAGAATTCCCATCTCTCTCTTTCCTTTTTGTACCCCATGTCGTCATTCCAATAGTTGAAAAGATAACAGGAATTTCACTGGATCTTTTTATTTATATATTTTTTAAAAAGATTTTTATAATACTTGATGATTTGTACCTATCCCAAGGGCAGAGTCCAAGTATGAAAATGGAGGCTATTTCACCTCCATTGCAACTAATTGTGTCTCCCAAAATCAGCCCATTCACTTTTCCGTGAATGGCTGAGATTAGTCCTAAGATTTGTGGGCAAAGACACGAGTGTCGCGTGTCGACGCGGACACGAAGTGTCAGACACGGCAAACCCCCAAAACACGGACACGAGTGTCGCATGTCGACACGGACATGGAGTATCAGACACAGCAAACACCCAAAATTTAGAAATGGGGACACGGCTAAACCAAGAATGGGGGGACAGAAAACCAATAGGATACAATGAATATAATTTTGAAATAAGAGTTTGTTTAAGGTTTTAGTTTTAGGAGAGAAGATGTCACAGCAAATATTAGTTAAGGAAGAATTAAAGAAGAGTTTATAATACAAGAAAATTTAATGATAAAAGAGGTAAATACAATATTTAATAATAAAACAAAATGTCACACTTGAAAAGGGTACAAAAATGTGTCGACATGCCCACATTAAGTCTTACACTTCTAGCAGTACATTTACAAGTGTCGAAAGAAGTGTCACACGGGTGTCATGCTGGACACGACACACGGGTCGGCAATAAATTCAAAGTGTCAGCTAAATCATAGGATTATTCTAACTGAAAATATTTTAAAAAAAAGATTTTTATAATACTTTGATGATTTGTACCTATCCCAAGGGCAGAGTCAAAGTATGAAAATGGTTTCACCTCCATTGCGACTAAACGTGTCACCCAAAATCAGCTCATGCACTTTCCAGTGAATGGCTGAGATTACTCTAAGTGAAAAACCGTTCTTTTAAGGTCAGCCATTCACGGAAAAGTGAATGGGCTGATTTTGGAAGACAAAGTTAGTTGCAATGGAGGTGAAATTGACTATTGAAATATCCCAAGGAACTCAATTCCAAAATGAGGAATTCAAAAGAATTGATCCCAAGGGAAGAGTGAAATCTTCACAACATCCCACAAAATTCAATTCTAAAATTAGAAATTCAACAGAATTAATCATAAAGTGTAACCTAGTAACGGCATGTAACAAGTACATTCCAATTTTTACAAGTATCCAGTGTGACAGTGTCTAAGACACATGTCAGAAACTTGAAATTACTATAAAGGAAAAAAAAAAAAACTAGTAAATGTTCTAGTATTATAGCACTATTTATATCCTGTTATTATAGTTCCAAAAATAGGATTTTATATATCTTCAGCTTTTATGCACTAGAACTTACATATCAACACATTATCATTAGGGAAATTATATGGTAAAAAAATGGAAAATGCAAAAAAAAAAAAAAAACCTAGAATAGGAGTTAATTTTCAAAAAATGCCGTCTCCATAGCCATCTTTGGCGGCCAGACAAGACCAACGATGGTCGAAACCTCACGGCCAAGCCAACACATCACCGGAAATAGCCCATCCAGCCTCAAGAAAACCAATCTGAAATAGATAGTTACATCAATGGTGGAAGCAAGACTCCGTGTTAATATAAATTACAATGAATAGCCGACCCCAACTAGTTTGGGACAAAGGCTTTGTTGAGTTGAGTTGAGTTGAGTTGAGCATCAGAAACTCGAACTTGCATCATTCAGAATGTCCTGAAGGGGAATCCGAGTAATTCATCACATGCTTAATTTATTCAACTTAACGACAGGAATTTTTTATTGAAATGTTGACATGAAAATTAAGAAAGGCTTAGTTACACCAATCATTGTTTCAAAAAGCAGATGCAAGCCAAAACGTGGCCAACTCAAATGCCAGATAACTCGTCATTCCGTGATCAAGTACTGAATTGAAGAGGTCATAACTCGCCAATTCAGGAGATTCAAAGTAGTTTGGAACTTTTTAGGGAAAATGCAAACACAGACAAAAATGCGGCCAATGTAAAAGTTGACTCGGACAAGTCGACAATGATGCGGGGCACAGCATTAATCAAATCTGCATCATCAAGAAGGCCTGAATGGAACTTGTCACGCGCTACATCAGAAACAGTATGGAGCAAATCCTTAACAAAGACCAAATTAAGAAAATATGCATGGGGATGTTAGAATCAAAGCATAAATTAAAAAAAAAAAAAAAAAACAGTTTGTTGTAGACAAATGTTTTTGTACCATTAGGGATTGGGCCTGTACCTAGGGGTGCAACTCGGGTAGGATCGGGTTGGGTCGGGTTGAGGCCAACCCGACCCAACCCGAGGAGCTCAACCTCCAACCCTAACCCAACCCAACTCTCAACCCGGCATGGCTAACCCAACCCAACCCAAATTGGTTTTTCCCTAACCCGAATTCCCAAGTTGGGTTGGGTCGGGTAGGGTTGGGTCGAGTTTAGAAACCCAAGGAAAACATTTAGGAAGGGAAATGGCATCCAAGTTCAAAACCCAAGGAAAACAAACACTAATAGAACACATGCACAAATTAAATAACTGCAAATGAAGCAAGGAAAGCATGACAATCACAATCACAAGGATATGCACCCTCTGTATCTCCCATCTCATCTACACAACAGCAGCCATCTCTCCAGAGAATTATATTTTTAAGGATAGAAAGTAGAAAAAATAAAACGTCAAAAACTAAAAAAGCCAAAAAACGTGTTAATGTTTGCCGGGTCACGGGTCGGGTTGGGTTGCCTGATGCCCAACCCAACCCGAATTTTGGTCGGGTTGCCAAATCCCAACTCGGACCCGACCCAACCCGAATTTTGTCAACCCAACCCGCCCAAAAATCGGGTTGAACCCCCATCGGGTTCAGGTTCGACCCGACCCAAGTTGCACCCCTACCTGTACCTCAATGGTTGAGGCTTTGTTTCTCAACCTTGAGGTCACAGGTTCGACCCCAGCGTACCTACCAAAAAAAAAACATTTTTGTACCATTTGCTTGTTAGAAATAAAAGGGAACTTCATAACATTCTAAAGCGAATATTGATTACAAAATTTAAGACTCCTGGAATGTCTAGTTCAAAAAGGTCCGAACTTGAAAAAAGAATGACATTACACTAAGAACGTTAACTGAACCTATAAAGATGGGGAAAAAGAAAACATGCATTTTGCATCAGAAACTCGGTCTTGCATCATCAATGATGTCCTGAAGGGGAATCCGAGTAACTCATCATGTGCTTGATGTTAAATTAGCACTTAAAAGCAGATTAAAACTCTGAAAATCACATTGAGATCCCTTGCATGAATGCTATAAATTCAGTGGAGCAATCAGCTTCTAGAGAGCTAATCATCGAGATCCCAGTGTAAGAAAACAGAAGAGACAATTAAGGATAAAATATAAACATGCATCATAAGATGTGAACAAACTTGAATGTGACAAGCAGAGAGAAAAAAAATGAGCTGAAAGTAATATAAGCACTCATAACATGCACCATTGAAATGCATCAAGGCCTCAAGGGTAAAGCAAACCAACTTTAAGCGCTAGTTAAGTCAATAACAGCACATTGGCAATGTAAAATCTTGTGTAGCAACAAAAAGTGAAAAAACTAAACAAGGAAATCAGAATCTATGTGGAAAAGAAATCAGCAAAAAATAGTATGCGAAGCAATTCTCAAGTAGAGAGAAGAAACATAAAAATAGATTAGATGCAAAAAATTTAGACTTACCAACAAATTCTTTCTTGTAAGCTCGAAATCCCCGACACATATATGCATATGTATGTATATATACATATAAGTACATGTATACGTATCTGCTATGTCCTCACACAATATTATATAGTAAGAGATAAGACACTTAAGGGCCGTTTGGATACGCGGATTTTAGAATCCAGGTTTTTAGTTTGAAAACAGTGTAAAGAGGGTTCATGATCAGGCTGTTGTGTGCTGTTCTGGCAGCGTTTCTTGGATTTTAAGCAAGAAAATCAGGTTTTAAAAATCTCTCCTGCAACCTGGGATTTCTAAAACCTGGAAAATGGGAGGATCTTCTACTCTCTTGCTGATGGTAAGAAGGGAGAGAAGTAAAAAATGAGTCAAAAATGACGGCTGGTCCTTTCCTTCTCTTGTCTCCTTTTCTTGTCTCTAACCCTCTTTTACACTGTTTTCAAACTAAAAACTTGGATTCTAAAATCCGCATATCCAAACGGCCCCTAAAAGAAGTCAGAGCTCAAAATCAAAGACTCATCGTGTATGAACTAACATTCGCTAGTTAATAATACATTTAAAAAGATTAATTATTGTAAACACAAGACAATGTAAACACACACCTGATCTGGCTGAGCAACATCACTGAAGATTACATCAACCATACTAACCAACATCCTGTATTTAGCAGGATGTCTAGCATCTTCAATAATTGGAATAACATTCGTTCTTTTCTTCGCCATGTTAACTAAGTCCCTACCACTTCTGTGGGAGAACTCCACCGCATAGACCATTCCAGTCTATTAAAACATGCCACCATAAGAAAGGAATTCGGTATATTAAACACAAGTGCGATCTCAGATTCTAAGCACTCGTATCAGAAACAAGCTTTTGGTCGTAGCCAACTTACAGGTCCGACGATGTCAGACACATGAGAGACTGTAGTCCCTGAAGCAGCTCCAAGGTAGAGGACTTTCACTCCGGGGGTCTTCAATATAAAAGAAAAGATTAGTTAAGCAAATTTTGGGAAAAGACAGATAAATACTGCCACAGAAAACATAATTCATGGGGAGCAAAAACAGTTTTGTGTGACAGCCTGGATTTAGATTTAGATTTAAATAAAAGCAAATTTTATGAAAACAAACAGAATCTTTGATGTGCTCTTCCCAATAAAAACAATGATAAATAGGTTTTGTAAGAGTTATAATTCCTTAGAAATTGATTTTTCCATTTGACCGAAACAGACCTAAATCAACAGAAGTTAAAAAATTACCAAGAAAAGAAAGAAAGAAAATAAAAAGAATACTCACAATCCAGATATTGTCAACACCGCCGAGAATGGCAGCTGCCAACTTTGATCTGAAGGGGTTCCAAACCCTGTATTCGACCTTCGTTCCATCCTCATTCTAGAAAAAAAAAAGTAAATCATCAAGATTTGCTATCTGTTATTTTACATGCAATCACACAAAACAAT
Source organism: Tasmannia lanceolata (assembly GCF_043159265.1). NCBI lineage: Eukaryota > Viridiplantae > Streptophyta > Magnoliopsida > Canellales > Winteraceae > Tasmannia > Tasmannia lanceolata. The sequence goes on along the minus strand of NW_027518684.1, from coordinate 23,358,768 downwards.
AAAAGGCAAAAAAGCAATTACTGGACAAAATAATTTCGTTAAATAATAAGCAAATCAGAATATGCTAATATACACCCAGACAAGAAAATTAAGAGGAACAGCGCAGTATCTCATTACAGTCCTGAAAAATTAAAACTTGCATCAAACAAAGGCTTGGGAGGAATGTCGTCCATCAATAAACCTAAAATGCATGACTTTAATATGAAAAAAAAATACCCTGCAGAATTTTTCAAAAGGAAAAAACAAATACCCTAAAGAAAACCGAAAGAATAAAAAGGACTAGAAAAAGAAAACGAGCAAAAGCTCATCTTTATCAATCAAACCAGATGCTTAAACAACAAAATTAATATTTAATACCCAAAAAACCAATAGCATAAATGAGATGTGTGATCCATGTCCTTCATATGTGCTGTAGGATCCCATGGGTCCATGCAAAGCAAACTCCCACTACAGTTGTCTCACAACAGATCTTTCCCGTGTAAGCATAAACATACTGAAAAAATGCTTAAAACCATGAACGATAATAACCCTCACAGATGCTATGTCAAATGAACCAAACAGGTGCCCTATTTTTTCTAAGCAACGATGTGTTAGCAAAATTGCATTCTATCACTGTAGTTATCAATCCCTGCAATTAGTAAAAAAGAACCCTAAAGCAAGACTTTAATACAGAAATAAAAACCCTAAAACACAATCACCCCACAGAAAATTGAAAGAATAAAACGGAAAAGATAAAAACAACAGAAAAAAGTTCATTTAACATATTGTTACGTGCCTAGTCGCAACACAAATAAACAGAAAAAATATAGAAAAGAGGGGAAGAAGGTGGATTCAAGGGAACTAGACCTCCTAGTTCAATTCGAGAGGAACCATGACTCTCCTAAACAAAGTTTCTTTATTGGTTGTGAACTTCTCCACATTTTCATAAAGATATAACTTCTTAAATGAAAGCACAAAGGTGTGCCACAGCACTACCCTATCAACCCACCTACATAAAACATAAAGAATAACAAACACCCATAACACTAAAACACATACCCACAACTACATAATAACTACATTACAACTACACCATAAACACCATAATAATATGCACATATCAACATCTAACACAAAAACCAATGATAAAAGAACTTTTTTTTTTCCACGAAAAGGAAAGAGAGAAACCACGCCTATCATAAGAATTACCTGAACGGAGATCCTCTTTTCTCCATAAACAGACTCCCCAACAGCCATGTTCTTAGTAACAAGAGCATCCTCCTTCCCCTTAGCAACAAAAACCCCCTCATGGCGATGAGGCTCGATCACGACTTTGCTCCCACCCTTCATTCCAAAACCGCCGCCGCCACGCCCTCTTCCACCTCCTCGTCCACCACCACCACGCCCTCTTCCTCCTCCTCTCCCACCTCTATCATCTCCTCTTCCTCCTCCAAAACCTCCTCTCCCTCTTCCTCTCCCTCCATCACTCCTCCCTCTGAATCCTCCACCGCCACGACCTCCACCACCTTAAAATAACCACAAATCAACATAAAATTGATCAGATACGAAGCTCGTTTGAGATATTTTGAAAGGAGAACGGGCCAAACCCTAGCAGACCAAAACCAAAAAAAATCAAAGTTTTCAAAGGAAAAAGGCTAAACCCTAGCAAACCAAAAATATATATCAGAAACGAATCTCATTTAAGAAATTTTCCAAGGAGAAAGGGAGAAATCCTAGCAAACCTAATCAATCAATCAGATAAGAAGCTCATTTGCGAAATGTTCCAAGGAGAAAGGACTAAACCCTAGCAAACCAAAAAAAAAATATCAGATACGAAGCTCATCTGCAAAACTTTCAAAGGAGAAAGGGCCAGACCCTAGCAAACCAAAAAAATCAAAATTTTCAAAGGAAAAAGGTGAAACCCTAACCAACTAAAAAAAAAATCAGAAACGAAGCTCATTTGAGAAATTTTCAAAGGAGAAAGGACGAAACCCTAGCAAACCAAAAAAATCAATCAGATACGAAGCTCATTTGAGAAATTTTCAAAGGAGAAAGGGCGAAACCCTAGCAAACCAAAAAAAAAAAAAAAAATCATTCATATAAGAAGCTCATTTGAGAAATTTTCAAAGGAGAAAGGGCGAAACCCTAGCAAAACGATTGAAGAGAAATGGTTCTAAGAGATTTACCTCTCGGAGGCCTCATTTTTGCTAAAGCAGAGAGCGCGAGTTGGCTGAGGTTTTTGAGGAAAATTAGGGTTTCGACAGAAGAGAGAGCTGCGAGAGCTTTATTTATAGAGCGGCGTTTAGGGTTTTAGGAGATTATTATGGGAGATGTTAAACTCGCACCCCTTGTAACGTGATTTGACGTCAAAAAGCGCTAAGGTCTGACGTCAATTCACGTTACAAGTGGTGCGAATTATCCTACAGGGGAAGCGAATTTATCATCTCTCATTATATATTACAAGGCTTTATAAATATAAAGCAGCTTCTAGGGTTTTAGGAGTGTTTATTGAGAAATGTACGTTGGGATTGGAACCTAAGACATCAACGGTATTGATTGTAAATTAGGTCATTGTGGGAAAGTACAAGGGCCTGCTTATTTAAACTATCTAAACCATTTAATTTAGGGGAGTGATAAATCAACTCCTAAATATCTTAAATCGACTCCCCATGTGTCTTTCCCTCTCGGAATTCCGACATAAGATGATCATACTCCGATGCTTGTGTATTTGATTTTTTTAGACCAAATGGTGAGTCCAAAATCTATTATTGGACTCAAACTGAGAGGGGGAATGGCAATTCAAACTCGGCCTATGGACATGAATTTTTGTCACTTTGATGGATCGCATTTAAACGGTTGGATCCTCAAGGCCAGGCATTAATTTAGGTATCATCAAGTACCAATGGAGCAATGGTAATGGTAGCAGCTCTCAATATGAAGGGTGATGCTCTCGAGTGGTATCGATTGTACATCGATTATAAAAGCAGATGTGACATGGGACTACTTCATGGATGCTGTGGACGCTCGTTTTTGGACCCGCTTGTAGTGAGAATCATGCTGGTCTTCTATCCAATCTCTACTAAGACTCCACAATCCTAGAATTTCAAAAACAATTTCATGTGCTCTCGAACAAGGTTAAATGTTTGTCAGAATCTTACCCTATTGGGGTTTTTATCAAAGGCCTCAACGACAAGCTATAAGTTGGTGTTCAACAGATGAAGCATACAACACTGCCTGAAGCTTTCATCCTAGTTCGGCTCCAAGAGGAAGGTGATGTTATTCAGTATCAAGTGGTGCGATCCAAGTGTGTCGCCTTGTCCTCAAACAAGTATTGCTCCTAGCCGATCTTCAAGCATGTGTTACGTGCTTATTTGGGTCCCACCATAGCTGAAATATGTTAGTTGAGATATTTGTTATTTTGAAATTTGCTTTGTAGTTATTTAATTAGTTAGGAGTCTTAGAGATAAGGCTTATCTAGATTAGGCATTTTTAATAAATAACTTGTATGCACCTTTCTTTATTCAATGACAATTTTATCCCCAAGTGTGTTTTGTGCACAGAGGAGAACAACCCCTCCCTCGAAGTGGGTCAAGAGGCTGATCTTCCCTCTAAGAAGATCAAATCCGTTACAAACCGATTTAGGTTTGTAACAATTGGTATCAGAGGAGCCGGTCCTGCGCCATGGATACATCATTAGCGATTTTGGATTCCCTGCGCGATGATTTTTAGAAGATGAAAGCTTCTGTTTCAAGAATGATAGAAGAGCAACGGCGATTTGCGTAAGACCTCAACAAAATCAGCATGCTGGTCAAGGAAATGCGCAAATATGAAAGAAAGCAAATCGAAGAAAAGAAAGTTGCAAAAAAGAAACGGCAAAATAGAAGAAGATGAGAAAAGAAGAATAGAAAAAGAAAGCAGATATTAGAAAATGCGAAGAAAACACAAAAGAGAGGTCATCACCGAAGAGTCCACCGTTCATCTTCCCCTCAATCTGTCCTACGTAATAAAAAAGACTCTCATCCACGGCCATTCGTGTGTTATCATCTAAATCATTCGAAGAACATGCACAAAAAGATCTTTGATGAACGACATGATGAGATCGGTTGAAAGATGGAGTTGTTTCAACCATTGATTTCAACTATATTTTTCGTGAAGATAATGCCCACTAAGATTTGGGACCACGGCGGAAGAAATTATCTTCTCCAATGATCCAACCTTGAGGACTAGGTTGATTTCAAGGGGGGAGGAACGTTACGTGCTAATCAATCATGTGAGGAGTGTTGCCCGAGGTTTTGGCCTTGAGGACAAGGCTGTTGTAAGGGGTTGGGTTGATTCATTTATTCTTTCAGTGTTGGAGTTTTACAAGAGTCAAGGAGGGTTACGTAACGAGAGAGGATAGGAATTGGGATAAATGTTACCTAAAACGTGGTTCGTTCCTGTATGTCGTACGGGAATAGGTATAGGGTATGATGGTGGTCCGGTACACTGTACGATGAGGATAGGCTTGGTTGGTTCACTATTTATGGTTGCGGATTGATTTGAAGTTCTAATTCAGGCTGCTCTTGTTCTCTCTCCATGCACACACACACGTATAACGCGCACATATGTATGTGGTATGGACTCAAAATCAATTATCAAGTTTAGTGAGTAGGGTGAGTTGGTGAGTATGAACAAGGAAAATGTCAAAATTTCAAGAGCTTGAACCCAATTGTCCTTTTCGTTTCCATCCATATCTTTTCATTTTGAATTTTCTTTCCCAAAGTGTGTTGGTAGAAAAGAAATGAGAATCTTCAAATTACCCTAAAACAGTTCCACACAGCTCAAATTATCTGTAATTTGTGCAGAAGCATAAAATGGGCAGCTCTTGTATATTTTGTCTCGGATCCTCACAAGATGCATTGCAAAATAAAACTGTTTTGCCTTTTGAATCTTCACTTCATAGTTGTGCGGACCCAACTGAACTGTAATCACAATAACCATATCTGACATTTTTATTAAAAGGTTTGGATCATCTCCTCACCTTAACAAGTTTGTCTACATCTTTCATTTCATAAATCAAGGACACCTGATAAATTCACAAACAAAAGCTACAATTCATCCACATATACTGCCTCCATCCTTTTCACTCCTGACTCAGCTCTAGGAACAGTACAGATGACCAGTACCATTCTCAAAAGCTTGGAAGAACAGTCTTAAATTCACACAAGAACATTTTTTTTTATTTTTATTTTCACCTGGGGACTTAATCCACAGACACTGGCTCCATCTTTTGAGCCTCCTCCCTCAGCTCTTGGAACAGCGCGGATGACAAGTATCTTTCCCCGAAGCTTGGAAGAACAGTCTGAAACTCACACCACAAGCTCAATCAATAAAACGCAAGAACAATTTAACTTTCTAATACTTAATTATCTTTATCCCACTTTTAAAAAGAAACTAGTTACACTCTCTGATTTATAAAAATACCACCTCTTGATTCTAATATTTTATCTATGGATGTTAAATTTCCAATGACTTGTAAGATTTTAAAGTAGAGGGGGTGTATCTAATCGAAAGACGTAACGTGAATATCTATTCCCTATTGAAAAAAATAAAAAGATGAAATAATAATATTCCGATTGTAATATAAAGAAATCTTTCAATTCCTTTGTTTAACTTGTTTTCTCAAAGCCTCAAACAACTAAGAATATATAGTACACACTAAAAACTATATAAAATTGACGTTAATATCCATGGATTTTAAGAGTTTCACTCTTTTCTTTTCGTTTTTTAAATTCCCGTGATTATACTTCTTCCACATTTTCTTTACTTAGAACCTCAAAATAATGTTAAAATGTATAAAAAATGTTCTAAGAGTAATGAAGATGACAATAAGAGAGTCGACAATGATTGACAATGATGATGACCGACTAAGTACAGTAATGAAGATTATAACTTCACAACTTCTCCAAAAGCTTAAGCTGTTGGAGAAAGGAGTTATTTATCTTTTATACTTTGACACTCCCCCTCACGTGTTGCTCCTCTTTCTTTGGGTTGGCCTACACATGGCATATGTGGCCCCTCTTTTGGGTTTGGCAATTGCATGCTGATTTTTGCTATCAAGGAAGTTTGAACCCGGGCATTTGCTCTGGTACCATGTGAAACGACCAGTTACTCCAAAAGCTTAAGCTGTTGGAGAAAGGCGTTATTTATCTTTTATACTTTAACAAAGGTAATTTACAGAAGAGATCAACAATAACAACCCCCCATGGAGGAATATTTCCCCAATAGCAATGGTGATTATGAAACAAATTATTTAGTTCCATGACAAAATAATAAGGAAAGTAAGATGCTCATACCACAATAAGTTTTCCTTTGTTCTCTGGCTTTTTTGCAAGCCTCAGTGCTGCAACTGCATTAGCCCCTGAGGAAATCCCTACCTATAATACAATAAAGTTGGTGTAAGATTGCATAATTGAAATAGAACTTTGATGAGATTGTTTTCTCTCTGCTTTGCAGAGAGGAAACAGCCTCTCTGCAAAGCTGGGGTAAGGCTGTCTACATCTAGCCCACCCCAGACCCCGCAACGGCGGGAGCCTCGTGCACTGGGCCGCCCTTTTATACTTATGGGCAACGTTCAATGAGGAACAATTATAACAATGATACTTATGGGCAATGTTCAATCCTTTCCATTGCTTATATGTGGCCAGCGAGCCATGGTAATTTGACTCAAATCAAAAGTAAGATGCTCTCAAGAAACTTGAACCAAAGTCATGGGTTCAATAAGTTCTATTGTAGTACTACTGTGGAACGTGAAAGAAAAATAGAATTTAAAAAAATCCTTATTTTTTGAAGAATAATTGGTCTTCTATAATAAAAAGTAATGATTACCATCTAAATATTTTTAAAAAGATCCTTTCAAATGCCTAAGATTGAGGTTAGAAAATTCTTCTGTATATGGGTCAGTTAAAATGAAAAATGACCAACCATCCTCATTTAATAAGCAAGCCCTTGAGATTGAAAGGAACAGACAGAAGATAGAATCTCTCCCAAAAATCACATTTCAGTTATGTGAGCAGAAGAGTAGAGTGAAACTAAAATAGTTAAAGATTTGCTTAGATACTTACGAAAAGCCCTTCCTTCAGTGCCAACTCTCTTGCCATCTTGATTGCATCCTCACTAGACACCTGCTAAACACTATAGGTTTCAAAACTAAATTCTAAATATTGTTCAAATAAACCATGAGTTACAAAAAGAGGGAATGCTGATATATGCACTCCCTTATTTTTTTATAGCCACTCCATTCCCTGTACTTTTTTACTTTTCCCTACAGCTGTTGCAGCTCCTTGGGAACTATTTTAAATAAAGAGAGGGAGTGTGTATAGCAAAATATGGGGAACATATGTATTAGTTACCTGTGAAAGCTATTTTAATAATAAATTTACCATTAAAAAAGAAAAGAAAATGAATAAATACTTGCCGTAAGGACTTTGTCCATTACATCCATGTCCAAAATCTTAGGCTGGAAGCCAACCCCATTGCCAGTAATAAGGTGAGGACCTGTGCCAAGTAATATATTCATAAAATAAACATTAGCCACTTTAGTAGGGGAATAATGGCACAGAGACTAATATTAACAATAAACTATAGGGAGATGATAAATTCACACCCCATTGTAGGATGATTCGCACCCCTTTCAAGTGAATTGAAGTAAAAAAGAGTCAACAAGCGTCAGACTTTAACGCTTTTTAACGTCAATTCACTTCAAAGGGGTGCAAAACATCCTACAGGGGGTGCGGATTTATCATCACCCTAAACTATTTAATGAAACAATAGCCCCTTAAGAAGGAAGACAAACCGCCAAGAATTCAAAGTACAAAGCCTCCACATTTTATTACAATTCTTTTAACTATATACTCTAAAAAATCACAGTTAATCATATCAGTTTCTCATATGTATTGATTAATCAAGAGTATAAAGAAACTTGAATGAAGTTAGTATAACGAAATTTACAAAAAAACAGTAAGTTACCTGGCTTGCCTCCATTTAGTACAGGGCTTTCCTCAGGTTCAAGTCCATATATCTACCGAAAATAAAGAATATTAAATAAGAAAATATATCAGTATTTGCATTACTAATAAATACAAAATAATTATATATTTAATAGCTAGATAACAAATGAATAAAATGAGTACCTTAACATTGGGATTTTTGGATTTGAGATACTGCCCAACACCAGAGACGGTGCCGCCACTCCCTATTCCCATCACAAAGATGTCAACTTGCCCAAGAGTGTCCTCCCATATCTCAGGACCAGTTGTCTCAAAATGCACCTATTTTTTTTTCCTTTGTTAGATACATAAAATGGTTTTATTGGTAAATTAACAATAAAAAGGGAAGGAACTTATGTATACAAATTTGGGAACTATCCTATGGTAGAAACTAGCACAGAAAATCAAAACAGAGCCATCTCTCCTGTCCAGCAAGTATACAAACGAGATGGGTATACAAATGAGCCAGTCTCTCCTCTGTTGTTTTACCGGCTAAATCGGGAAAACAACAGAGGAGACCATGAAAGGCCTGCACTAGGCACAGTCACACCTACACACAAGGTTTTAAATTTCGGTCTCGGCCACCACCGAAATCAAAATATTTTGGTTTCAGTGGAAATTTAGGCTGAAATCTTTCTTTTTTTGGATACATAAAATTTATGGTATCTCTCTGCTTTGCAGGGGTAAGGCTGCATACATCTAGCCCTCCCCAGACCCCACAATGGCGGGAGCCTCGTGCACTGGGCCACCCTTTGTTTTTTAAAATTGCAGTGGAAATCTCTAAAATTTCAGTGGAAATATGTAAATTTCGATGGAAATCTTGTAAATAAGTGTGAAAACAAAATTTCGGTTGAAATTTCAGCAAAATTTGGCGGCCCTGGCCGAAACCGAAATATTTCAGCCAAAACATTGAAATTGAACTATGCCTACACATGTAATGCACCAAGGTTGGCCTTAGCAATGATCTACTTCTACAAAGGACATCGTTCTGCATTTTTATAGAGAAAAGGAAAAAAGAAAAAACAACTGAATCAAATGGTGGACTCCTTAATTACCTGAGTGTTAGCAGGATTCTCAAATTGTTCAAGCATGAAGGCATCTGGAATGGTATCTGCAAGTTGATGAGCTTTCTTAACTGTTCCTCCCATCCCCTTAGTAGGGTCTGTAAGGATCAAATCGGCCCCAAAGGCTTTCATGGTCACCCTTCTCTCAAGGCTTGTGTAGGAAGGCATTGTGAGTTTGAGATGGTATCCTTTCATGGCTGCCATGAATGCCAACCCAATTCCCATGTTTCCTGATGTGGGCTCTATCAAGATCGTCTGTTACAACATAGATACAAAAGTTACATTGCGGAAATTACAGACTCCTGATTTTCAGAAATATAATTTAACCCTTCGAGTGAAAGACCAAACTGTTAAAAATGACTACATTTCAGTGACCTAAACTGAATTCAGTCATCCTTAAACTCGGCCAAATGCGGATGAAACATGCCCTAAATAACTCTCCTATTGGATGATGCCGACCATCTGATTGGTGGCTACAACAATGGAGGGCAATTGTTAAAAAAAAACAAAAAACAATGGTCCACATTGAATAGGAATTGCCAACAGATCAGTGGGTTAGGATTGGTTTCATGCAGTTTTCTAAAAATCAGACTGGACTAGAACTCAGTCATGCTAGGAAACTCAGGGGTGTCAATGATTGATGTGGTCAATTTTGTGAAACAACCAATTACTCCAAAAGCTTAAGCGTTAGAGTTGGTGTTATTTAATCATTTATACTTCAACACTCCCCCTCACGTGTGGTCCCTCTTTTTTGGGTGGCCGTACACATGGATGTTTAATATCAAGGAGTTGTTGGGTTTTGAATCAGGACCTGCCGTAAGACAATAGCTCTGATACCATGTGAAACAACCAATTACTCCAAAAACTAGCAGTTAGAGTTGGTGTTATTTAATCATTTATACTGCAACAAATTTTTAATAACTCGCAGCTGACTGCAAAGATTTTTTAATTGACTCCTATGACAGCCCAGAGATGGAAAAACCAAGTCCACTCGGGTGAGTTGGTGATTGAATTTGGGAGTACTAAACATTAGTTCTATGGGGGATACTGTTGCTCAATGACCATATATGGCAGTGCCGACATGAGAAAAGTTTGGATCATTTAACAGTAGTCCTAGATGGATGATAATAAGGGAAAACTATTTCCTTATAAAATGTGATGAGGACTTTACCTTGCCCGGTTTTATCAGCCCTTTCTTTTCTGCATCTTCTATCATGGAAAAAGCCGGCCTGCAAACACAAAAGATTAACTCAAATAAGTAAAGATAGTATAATGCATGATCCTTTTCAACCAGCACTTGGATGCTCATCATCACCATAACATGGAAGAAATGTTGGAGGATCAGACAGCCCAATTGTTGTCTTTGTTCTGGAGCAACAAACCTCAAAGCTCAAACTTACCTAGACAAACCCCTTGAAAATCTCCTTACTGGTTTTAACTGTGGGACCGGCGACAATGGTTGCTTGGGTGGTGCCCCATAAGATGAATCAAATGGACCATCACACATGCCAAGTGTACGATGGCAATGGGTGATATGCCTAATCAAAACTTCAGTTGGAAAATGTTTTTACCTATCCTTGATGCTACATGTGGGCTGCCTCATCTCTAGCTTGGCAGCAACATAACCTCCACAACCTTCAGTAACTTTGTTAAGATAAACAAGGGGAGTTTTCCCAATAACCTGAAATATCGAAAATAAAAATCACAATCAAAGCAAGGCTTCCATACAGATTTATCCTCACTTTGTTCAATACTTTTCTTTGATTGACTTATGATAGCTTTTGACTTGTAAGAGCCTTTAACAGCTAATTAGAAAAATGTAAAGAAATACAGGAGTGTCATTATTAAAACAAGGGGGTGAGGGATATCATTTCATTATTAAAAAAACTTTTACAACTACCCAAAATGAGAGGGACAGAGGCTCAATTAACATTAAAATCAAAAGAACTGTAAAAATATTCTGAAAAAAAAAAAAAAAAAAACTGAAACTGCCCATAAAGGAATTCTCCCAAAAATTTTAATGGCCCAATTAACAGAAGAGAAGATTCAAATAAAAAGCTACAAATAGAACACACAAGTTTCGTGGGGAAGCATCCCTAACAAAAAAAGAGAAACAAAAGCAAAAGCTACAGAGAATAAATCACAGGCTAGAACACCATTTTTTTAAGAATATATCCTTAAAAACCACTAAAATAAAAATAAAACCCGAACTACTCTACTAGCTACACTACTAAAAAAGTATTTCTTTTAGTTTTGCAATAAAAATATTAATAATATTAATAAAAAATAAAAAGAAGAAATAATGTTATTAAAAAATATGAAGAGAAGATAGGGCACTCCTTTTTCTTTTCTTTTTTGATGAGTAAGCTGGGGTAAGATAGGGCACTCCTAGTAGAATACAAATGCATGAAAAAGATCAGAAGAGGTTAAAACATGACAAAGACAGGAGGAAGGGACACATCCTCATGTTCAACATTATTGAGCTTCAGCTCAAACAAAATTGGTCTTTTTCCTACTTTCCCTTTTTAAAAGGCACTGAGATAATAACTTGTAACCATTTTTAGTCAACAATAAAAATTCCCTATCTTTTCAGAAACCCAATTTGTAAGACTCACAAAAATAGAGAAAAAAAGACCCAATTTTCTCATGAACAAAAGTACACAAATACAAAACACATGATATAACAACCATCTAACAAAGAACCAAAAAGCTGAAAGTTAGTAAAAGAACACAAATTTCTCTAAAAGAAACTCCCCATGAAAGAATAAAAAGGAACAGTTATTCACTTGAACAAAATCCCCATATTTATAGAAGCATATTTTGTAGAACCTTAAAAAAAAAACCCAATAAATATAGAGAGGCCTCCCTAATATAGAGAATAGAAGACCCATTTTCTCATGAACAAGCTGGTCAAATACAACACACCTCTAATTTAAAAAGAAAGAAAGAAAGTAAAAGTAAGTAAGCCCCAGTTTGGTTGCAGGCAAAACATTTCTAGCAGAAAAAAATTTCCTGGGAAAACTTAAACCTTTCCATGATTTAGAGGAAAATGATATGGTTAAGGTTTATTTAGAGGACCAGTCATTATAGGCATAAGGCCTAATCTGAATTTTGAAGACAATACCAATAGAGGGGCATATCATAATAAATTGAAGGTCCTTCAAAAGTAAAAACATGAACAATGTGTTCAACTTATATTTTTTTCAGGTGAAACCAAACAGTTGAAAATCAGGAAATTTCGGAAAAGCTGTTTCTTTCCAAAAAATTCCAGCAATAAAATGAAAACTTCCTTGAAAGAAGAAAAAAATGAACCAATTCTCACATGAACAAACTATACAAAAAAGGAAATCATTACCTTTTCAAAAACCCATATTTGAAAATATCCCTCTGAAGAAAAGAAAAGGCTAAAATAATTAAAATGATAAAAAAATACTCTAGAGAGACACTCTCCCCAAAAAATGTAGAAAATTCACTCCTAAGTAAGATCAGCAAAATTCTCTGAGGAAGACTCCCTTGAGAAAAACTGAACCACTTCTCACATGAACAAACTACACAAAAAAGTAATGATAATGGAACCACCCTTTTTAATAATTGCACAAACCCATCTTGTCTTTTATTTTTCTCTAACTACAGAAGTAAACCTTGACCCATAAGCTATGGAATTCATTTCCATTCAAAGGCTGTTACAGTTCCCAAAAAGCTGAATCCAACTAATGTATAAAAACAAGCTGAGTTAGTGCAATTAGCAAAAAGGGCAGTGATAAATCGACTCCCAAATATCATAAATCGACCCCCATATGTCTATCTCTCTCTAACCCAGAGGAGGGAGAAAGACACATGGGAGTCGATTTAAGATATATGGGCGTCGATTTATCACTCCCCAAAAAAATGGTAGTGCCAATATCAGTATCGTTTCCAAAACCCATACTTGGAAATAGCAGCCCTCTGAAGAAAAAAAGCTAAGACAATTAAAAAGACAAAAAAAAAAAAGAAAAAAGAAAAAGAAATCTATTTAGAGACTCACCCAAAATGAAGAAAAAATTCACTCTGAATACAACCTTAGAATGAAAAACCCAAAAAAATAAAAATAAAAATGGAGGACTTGCCCCAGAAAGATCTTGCTGATTTTGTGTGGAAATGCATGCTGATTTCCAAAACCCATATTTTAAAATAACAGCCCTCTGAAGAAAAAAAATAACTCTAGAGAAACTCCTCCAAAAATGAAGAAAAAAAATTCACTCTCAATAAAATCTTAGACTGAAGAACCAAAAAAAATTGTATAGAGAACTTGCCCCAGAAAGATCTTTGCTGATTTTTGGTGGAAATGCATGTTGATCAACAGTGGCTTGAGTAGCAAAAGAACTCCTTTGAATAAGGGTGTTGAAGGCTTTAGTTCCCCTCTTGCTTAAGCTCAAGAATCTAGCCATGTTTTTAGCTTCTCTCTAACTTTGATGAGCTTTTTTTTGTGTACGAGGAATTAGGGACGGCATTTTATAGGACTCCAGCTATCATTGATATCGACACTCCTTTATGAAAAACTCACAGGTGTAATTTCCACCTTGTAAAAATACAGGGCGGATATATCAAAAAGGGAATCCGAATCTGCTTACGTATAAAGTGATGTAGTAAAAAATCAGCTCACTTGAGCTTACGCCCACTTTTCCATTGCTTGGACCGGTAAAAATGCACGTGCGATGTACGTGCTATCCATTTAAAATTGTACAGACCACATCATAGGTTGATCTAAACCGTCTATGTGATGTCACACAACATCAATAGGTAAAATCATTTCCATAGGCTGATCCTAGCCCTCCAATCTATAGAGGTTTCCATGATTGTTGTTCCTCTTAAGGTGCCCAGAACTCGTCAATATTTTTACAGGTGTTCTGCATTCGTAATATCAATATTTATGTAATTTGACCCGCACATAGTGAATAAGGAAAAGTAGGTTTTTCGTCATCGTTAGGGGTGAAACTTGGGTGCCAACCCGACCGAATTCGGGTTGGGTCGGGTCGGGCTGACCCGATTTGATATGGTACCAAATGTTGACCACCTCAACTCAAGCCGGGTTGTTTTGGAATTTGAGAACTAATAGTGAGTCACCAATAAGCAGTTTTTAACTGACAACAGTTCTCAAAATCCAAACCAAACAGGGATTAACAATTAACAAAGGGAAATATTATCTGAACTACAATATTTTGATGATCACACTCCTCACTTTATTCAAGTACAGTATGGCCCACACCATAGGATTATCCAAACCGTCCATTGTGGACTGTGGAGACTATTTTAATGTTGAAAAAGAAAAACACACATACAGAAATTCTTCAGATGGAAACCAAATTCGGGTTTCGGGTCGGCTCGGGTTGCTCAACAGCCCAACCCGACCCAACCCGATTTCCAATTGGGGTTGATTTTTCCCAACCCAACCCAACCCAATTTGCGAAAAAGCTTAACCCGACCTAACCCAAATTCGGGTTGAACCTGTCGGGTTCGGGTTGAACCTGACCTGCGTGGGAACATCCAAGTAACAACGACAGTTTGAAATTATATATAGTGCTAATGTTCTCACCACCATATTTTATAATGGCACTACTCACCGTATTTTGATGATCGCACTCCTCACTCTATTAAAATGTACGGTATGGCCCGTACCCTGTGTCGGTACTTTTCGTATGTAGATTACGATTTAACCCTGAAATAATTTCTCATAGAGATAGATGTTAGATATCAGCAAAGGGGTTAATGGTAAAAGAGTAATGCTGATGTGTAAATCCCAGACAAAAAGAAAAGAAATTTCTTTTGGATGGGCCACTTCCTACATAGGTTGTGCCCCAAAAATAATTTTCATAGGTTGATCCGAACCCTCCTATCTATAGAGGTTATAAGTTGATCTAAACCGTCCATGTGATGGAACACAACATCAATCAGTTGTGCCCATAAAACCATTTCCATAGGTTTATCCTAGCCCTCCAATCGATAGTGGTTTCCATAATTGTTGTTCCTCTTCAAGTGCCCGGAATCCATCAATATTTTGCAAGTGTCTTGCATGAGTAATATAGAGTAGTTCTTTCATCATTGTCATTTGTCTTTACCTCTTCTTGGTAGTTTTTTGCAGTAATTGTCATAGACAGGTACCCGTGTCGGTACTTTTTGTATGTAGATTACGATTTTACCCTCAAATAGCAAATGACACAAATGCCCTTACATGTGGGATACAATTGGAATTATGGCAGTGAGACACAAGCGGAAATAACGGCAAAGGGTGGAAGAACTTAACCCAGCATTTTACCTTTATATATAGTAGTTAGATTAGAATAGATTATATTAGATTCCTATAATTTTCTCGAAAAGTTTAGAAGGGAAAAATATATGGTCATACTATCTTTTATGGGAAATGATATCAGCATAAGCATATCTTAATAATTGCACTGAAATCTTTCATTATTTAAAGAGCTGTCAAAGATTATTACAATTCCCAAATAGCTCTAAGCCGATTAGAAAAGAAAAGACAAGCTGACTTAGTGCAATTATTAAAACATGATGGTGTTGTGAGAGTAACACTGATGAGAGAGCCAACAATGAGAATGTGCCATGTGTGTGAAAATAAAATTTACTTTTTGTTGATATTCCTAAACGTTTCTAAACCTAAGGACTGGATCACATCACTTGTGATATCATGGCAAGAACCCATTTGTCCGTTCCCCTGCTCCGTCTCCCTAGCATTACCCATTTTTTTAATGAGGGGCTTTAATTATAATTTTTAAGTAACTTTCGTTTCATATGTATTAGAAGTTGTATGTGTTGCAGGTATTTACCTTGTAGATTAGTGGTGTAAGTAGTCAACATGGTGTAGACTGGGGACAAGCATTGGATTTACTTACCTTGTAGAAGTGTTTGTGTTGTAGAGTAACGGTAGGGGTGTCATTACCAATATAGAGAGGAGAGAGAGGGTAGAGAGAGAAAGAGAGAAAACATCATTCCCGAGAAATGTAAGTAAAATTCCACATTTTTGTGGTTCTTGGCTTGGATTTCATAAGGAGGGGACATGGAGGGAGAAGGGTTAGAGAACACACACTTATTTTCTATGAAATTTTTTCTAAAAGATCCATTCATCCAAACAACCCCTTAAATTATCCATTTTTTTAATTCTATTTGTCTCGTTTTTTCAACTACTTAATCTCAGTCTTTCAAATTTTTTTTAACGGCTGCAAATAAGCAGGTGGGGCCCATCAATATTATATTCTTTCAACATTTTAACAATTTCAATGATTGAATTTTACTTATTCGATGGCTAAGATCATTTGATTGTTGACATCCCTTTTAAGTCTCCAGCCATCCACCTTACATGTGTTGAGTAGGATCCACTTGATCTTGGGGACCCACCAAAAATTATAAAAGTAATCCCTCAATCAAGGGCCATGATCTTTACTTTCTCATATAGATATCATGACACTGAGAGTGGGTGTGTCCTTCGAGAGTGACACTAGCATTTCTTTAAGGTGTCAATGATCCGTGGCGAACCTTCTTGCCTTCCTGGCTCTAGCAAATCCTCAAGGGGCAGAGGCCATAGAGGAAAGTGGGCCCCACCTTTTTTGCGACGTATCAAAAAGGAAAAGTATCAATCCAGCCTTAACAAAAAGAGGCAGCTCTGTTTGGATGCCAGAATTATTTTGGTTCTTGGGACTTTTGTGGAACAAAAAACTTCCTGGGAGATTGGTGGGAAAAAAACTCCCTGGAAGTATCCCGGTAAAATAAAAATCCCACTTTGTTTGGTCGCTTGAACTGTTGGGAAGAAAAAAGTTCTTGTTTTGATTATTTTGGTTCCTCGGATTTCGTGCGGGATTATTTTGGTTCCTGGGAATTTTTTTCTAGCTTTGGGTTTCGTGCAGGGTTATTTTGGTTGTGGGATTCTTTTTTGCCCACTATATAACTAGCAACCAAACGTGGGTTTCCTGCGGAAATTCCACAAAAGTCCTAATAACCAAAAAAATTCTGGCATCCAAACGGAGTAGACGAATGGAGATCCCAAGAATACGACGAATGGAGATCCCAAGAATGAGAACGTGCCATGTGTTAAAAAAAATTACACATTTTTTTTTTTGGGAAAGTGATATATCCGACCCTTTTCATTACTAGGGACAGCCAACAGCAGTGTATCAATGACTAAAGAGGGTCTGATGTACTTGACGATAGGCCTGATTGCTACGTACATTGATGCCAGGTGTCCCAAGTAAAGAAAAAGGGTGAATTTATACTTTCTCTTTTTTTTCTTCGTTTGCATATTTTCCTTTTCCTAAGACTGGGCTTACGTCACTTTGTGCGTGTAGAGAAAACCCATTTGTTCGGTCCCCATTTCGGTCGTACTCTCGGTCTCACTAGCATCACTCATAAAGTTATAATGAAATTAAATACCTTCCATAACAAACAATTAAATTAAGAAAATTTGCATATAATTATAAATTATGTTATAATTTAATTTGAATACATGAAAATTTAAAAGATAAAAAGGTGGCCCACAAAAAAAAATTAAAAGAGAGTATATTTTAATTAAATTAAGGAAATATATATTATTATAAATTATATTATAATTTATGAGCTCTTAGAATTGAGAACGACACCACAATCTGGCCATTCTCGGGCCTGATAGGAATTTCAGATTCAAATAAAACAGAAGTGAGACCAATTCTCCAGGGGATATGATTGTTGTCAGAGAAAGAAATTGACAATCTAATAGTCGAAGGGGATTCTCAAAACGTGATCTGATGGTTGGAAGGTTGACCTCCATACCTTTGGAGCTTTTTAGAGTTCCTTGATAAGATCTTGGATTGGGTTGAGGGTCACTTGGTGCGTTTTCAACATGTTAAGCGGTCGACGAATGGAGAGGCAGATCGTCTCGCTCGAGTAGGTTTATCTAGACTGGAATTCGAGTTTCTAGATTTTCTACCCCCTTGTGGAGTTTTCTGTCATCTTCATTGTATCTCTATGGTTTGTATGCCTAGTTTCATTGACTGCATTGGTCATGGGAGTTGCATTATAATAAATATCCACCGTTTCCAAAAATAAATAAATAATATTATAATTGGTTAAAATAAATGAAAATAAAAAAGAAAATAAAGGTGACCCCACAAAAGTACCCATTATAAAAGAGTATATTTCTTTTTTATGAATTATGTCAACATATTCTTGACTATTCATCATATGCAGAGATGCAATGTCCTAATGTTTTCTCTTCCAAAACAATATTCAATTCTTAATAGAGGGAAAAATAGCTCGAGAAATTATAAAGTAACTTTAGGCACTTGACCACTGGCGCTCGTTTCGAAAAAATACACAAAAAAGGCGGTGAAAAATGAAAATTTTCAAAGCTGAGCAGAGCCACTTTAAAAATTATGATTATCCTAGTCCTGCCTATTTCTTCTGCCCAAAATGAGAATGACTGCCGAACAGGCCCATGTATAGTAATTATCATAAAAATTAATACCTTGCAACAACTATAAAAGGATGACTTTTCTCTTCACCATTGATCAGGTGCTAGGATTATCTAATAAGGGCGAGACTAATGTACAATTAGTCCTAACCCAATCACTGTGCACATGAAGTGGGTCCATGCCATACAATGACCAATTTTTAAAATGTAAGTGTGACAACCCAAGAGGGGGGGGGGTGAATTGGTCAATTAGAAATTTTAGGCTTAATTAGGAGATTAAAAGTTAATCCACTAATTAAGCACTAATTAGTCTAACCCTTATTTAAATAGGCATATTAATCAAAGCTAGGGTTTAGACATTCTAATCATGCAGATTTACTAACCCTTGTTCAAATAGATATTATAATGCAATTAAGGTTTATACATTTAAATCAGGTGCATTTACTAACCCTTGTTCTATTAAAAGCATAAACAAGTTAGGGTTAGAGATTACCAATCACCATACGTGCAAGAGAGAGAGAGAGAGAGAGAGAGAGAGAGAGAGAGAGAAGAGTCATCCACAAGAAATACGAGATTTTTATAGTGGTTCGGTTTATCACAAGACCTACTGCACTCTTCCAAGTTTTCCTCCTTGGATGCTCCACTAAAGTTGAGATTCTTGAATGGCGAATTACCAAGCCATACACCACAACTTCTCCAACTCTAAAGGGCACACACCCTTTCTGCACGAAACCTTGCGAGGGACACTCCCTCTTACATGATTCACCTTTGTTAACGGGCCGAATCAGAGACCCTCACAATGTCTTCACTTTTTTTAACGGGCCGAAGAGGAGACCCTCACAATGTCTTCACAATTCTTAACGAGCCGAAGAGAAGACCCTCATTGAAGAACAAATAAAATGAAAAACTCTCAATGCCTCTTAATAGGCGGATTACAACTTTGTATAGCTCACAATCACTCCAAAGAAATAAGCAAATAAAAGCCCTATGGAGTGCCTCTTGATAAAATGTGGAAATACAAGCTCAAAGAGGTTTTAGCTTTTGATTTGAAAAGTTGAAGTTAAAAAAGATGGGATTTTGATCTTTCAAAATGTCCAAAAGCTTGTCTAGATAGGTTTAGATCATGTATATATAATGTATTTGAAAATATGACTGTTTGAGGGTAAAACTGTAAAAAACTGGGTTGAAAAAGTCAACTTGCGAAAGCCCCAACGACTAGTTTGCCCGACCGTCGCGGTCGACCGAGCCACAGCGGTCGCCCGCCCCTATCGGACGCCCTTTTTTATTTTTAAATTTCTTGCCGTAGCGGTCGACCGGCCCATGGCGGTCATCCGACGAGGTCAACTTGTTTGCTAAAAAATTTGGCTCACAAAACCTATCCGCGGTCGACCGACCCTTGGCAGTCACCCCCCCCAGACCAAGCTGGATTGCTTCTGTTGAAACATAAGCATATCCACGGTCTCTCGGTTTACCCCGGTTGACCGGCCCCCCAATATCCTGCAAGTGATGGATTTCCATTTACCTTGCCGCAGTCGCCCGGGACACCCCAGTTGACCGGCCCTGTATAAAATTTCATTTTTACTTTAAAAGTTTAGGAGCTTTTGGGCCATGGTCTTTGGGCTTAAGTCATAGGTTTTCAAACATATTTTTGGGTGTGTGTATGGTTTTCAACGATATAGAAAGTTAAGTATGAAAACCATTTGAAAACCTATTGAAAGTGCATTCTACATAAAATCAAGAGGACTCTAAATACATTCTAAAAATGAATACCATGAGTCTTCTTGGAATGTATCGGCTCCTTTGCACTTTCTTGGACTTCTTCGGGTTGAGTGAACATCTTGAACTTGATTCGGCTCTTGTGACTTCTCCTCCAATCTTTAATACATGTTGTGAGGTTCATGAGGTGTCACCAAGGTATATTCAACTTCAAGCTCCTTCTTGACACTTGCTAGGAACTTGTGGGATCTTCATATTCGAGCTTCTTGACTTGAACATCTTCAAATGAGGATGTCTTCACTGTAGGTGTAGGCTCTTAGTTCTTTTGCTTCTTGATCCACAAGTCATGTGTTGAAATGAGTTGTGTAACGGCGATTATGATATAAAAATTCTGTATATAACACAACACCTCAAAGCAACATATCAGTCCATAAATGCTAATCGATTTAGTTTGCTAGCACCAAAACAAGAAGGTAAGGTGAATGATTAAACCCATGGGAACTCTTTGGCTTACATTCTCCCCCTTTTTGATGATGGCAAACAAATTGATTAGAGAGACTGAGATATTAAACAAATAGATGAATAAGCATTAAATACTATAAACAATGAAGCCATGCTCCCCTCACTATATGCACAAGTGTAAAATGATAATGTAAATCATATGGTGCATATACAATTGGACTACCTAATCAATTTTCAAAATTCTCCTCCTTTTGGCAATAGCAAAAAGGAAGGGATTCACAAGTGATAGTGCAAGTAGGGTGTCAAGATGAATGATAGCCTATATAAGCTATATATATAGTATATGATATGACATTCAAGCTCATATGATGCTTATCAAAAAATAAAACAAAGGAAAATGCATGATAAGCCCCTTCTTTTATTATTATTTTTATTTTGATCTAAAGATTTGCATTAAAAGCACAAGTACGGGGGAAATAAACCATGTGAGCACATCACATTGATATATATAAATATGAGTATATAACTATTTAGCTCTCCCCCTATGCGTTTGTCATTGGCCCTAGGTGAAACTTATGTGATAGGGCATGGCAAGACACTATGATGAAAAATGGTGATGGATTTAAACACTTGGGCTACATTTGTATATGGTTTTCTTTGCAAAGTGCAGACAAGTCTCTTCCAGAGCAAGGTCATGCTCTGAACAATAATAAAACTTTTGAGTCCACAAGTTGCTTGCCCTTAGAAATTGAGATATATGAAAGCGAAAGCTCCCCATGACTATGTGCATATAATCTAAATGTAATAGTTCCAAGCACATAAGACAAATGATTTGCCTTTTTACACCTTTAAGCATTCATAGTAGATCCATACAAAAGAGTTTTGCATTTTTAGAATGTGAATGGAGGAATATCAGACAAAACGATATGGAAGTGAAGAGAATATAGTCTGATACAAAAATGCACATGGATATAAGAATAGAAAATTTAAGTCCAAGACTCATCCATGGCAAGGAAGGGTCACGTATACATATGATAGAACAAGATGAAGTTCCATATACATGAACAAAAAATGGAAGAGATTTAACAATTAAAGCTCAAGGTATAATACTATGATTACTCTCCCGATGAACTTATCATGTGTATGAGATGTCTATAGTGAAAACACACATGATAAGAGCAATCAAACATAGACATGTGGAATGACAATATAAGGCACATCTATGTTTGAAGATGGGCATAGATAAGGTGAATTACTGTAAAGCACTCCTATGACCCATGAAACTGCAAAGGATATGCTTAAAAAAATAGGTATAATGAATGTTAAGCATATACCTTGCATGGAAGATTGTTAAGGAAGCCTTGGACATGATTAAAAATTCTCTTGAAAATGGCAGGTTTGTTACTTCTCGAGATGGTAAAAGTGGCATTTGGAAATCTCTCGAAAGAAGTAAAACTGAACTGCACATCATCCTTTCCGGAACTCTTTTTCAAAATAATTTAGACAAGCTCTACAATACTCTACATATAGTTAGAGCTCTCATGCAAAGCCTTCTGACTCTGTCAACTGAGTTACAGAATGACTTTCCAGGAGGGAAACGATTGAGATACAAGACTACTGATGAATGTTTAGAAGAACTTCAATCAGTGCTTGATCCTTTCATCCATGTCCTTAATGTTGGCATCCTTAAAAATCTTTCAGGTTTGAGGGACTATGTACTTGTCTTAAATCTTTCTCTCTCAACAAAGGATCATCCTTGAAAGGATCATCCTTGAAAGGATTCAGGAAATGCACATGCCAGCCAATAGATATGAATCATCAATTTTCTTAGTCTCTGTTCATCCTTCACTGTGGAAGGAGATAGGATTGGACAAGGGAAAATTATGTACATCTACCATCTTATTACATCTGGCATGATGGAGAGAGACAGTACCTTAGACAAGTTGCGAAGAACCAATTATCTGAATTGGTCTTTTTTTCGCAGACAAACGAGCTGATGAGCAATGGGACATGACAAACTCAAAAATATTAAGAAGGATACTTTGCCAGCCCAAAGAATCAGCTCTCCCTCAAACAATTGTCATTAGCCTTAGATAGAACCTATAGGGTAAGGCATGACAATACACAATGGCTATAGATATGACTGTAAATGTGTAGCCATTGGAACTTATCACGATGAAAGATGTTCTTAGCTTTAAGAGCATATGATAAGAGACTACTTCATAGGCAATGAGATAATCAACTCAAGCACTATCATATGAAGGAGAGTTCTAGAGATTTTTCAAACTCTAGAACAAGATACTTATCATTGAAAATGATGATAACATATGGGTCCTCCAAGATAAGTATAAAGCCTAAGATGATGTGGCACTGAAGCTCAGGCTAAGGGTGCTTGCCAAAAGAAATGAGAGATAGTCTCAATCAACAAAGTATAGGACAAGACCCAAATAACCACACATATGAAGCAATAAAGCTCCATATGGGTGAACTCATCACATGTAGTGTGATACCCATATCAACCTACATATGATAAGATGAAGAGGACAAACATTTACATGTATTGATCCCCCATTTGTTAAAGACTCATACATGGTATGAATCTAAAGGGCTGTCCTAACACAAAAGTACCAAGGGATTTAGAGGTGAATGATTGACAAACCACCCTTTGGCTACAAATGCATGATTGCTAGAGGTAGTCATATGATACCGATGACAACCTAGCAAATCATGCTCTCCCTAAATATGTGCATATAATATATGTATAACACACAAGGCACATATGGCTTATCATGGTTAAGATGTTGACTAGAAGCCAAACTAATTAGAAGATTTAATGATGAAGGTGCAATCTCCCTCTTAACTAGTAAGAAGGCTAAAAGCACCAATTGAGTAGCTTTTAACTTCAAGATTTACCATCTAACCATGCAGCTAATACCATACAAGGGAAAATAACTATAGATTATATATCCGTATGTCTATTAAGCACAAATCTATAGAACTCAGACAGAGAAGGAATATACTATAAATAACAATGTCTAAGAGAGACATCCATGGCTCATGCAAGTGATAATATATCACTTATTGGTAAACATAAGCAATATACGATATTTTAAGCCACCATAGATAGTCTACAAAGTTTGGACCCATATGACATGACTTATAGGGTTCATGGTCCAAACAACTATGTTTTCATCAACAAATCACCTATAAAATGACAAAGGTGAATGAATCTATAGAAAGCCAAAATGTAAGGGAGATAAGTGTTCCCATCACAATGTATTACATGTCAACTATCATAATGGGTAGATACCTGTAGACACCCCATTTTGACCGAACCCCAAATAACCTCGTTTGAATAAAAACCCTAGTGAATAATGGAATTAGTGTCCCAAATTATGCCTTAAGGTAGGGTACGATCCCAGATAGGCCCCTATAAAATTTTAGAAAAATCGAAGAAGAGACGAGCGTAGTTCATAGTATAGTGTAGCAGAAGAGGAGTGGTTTATCTGGTTAGGGGGTGGTCCTGTTGGTGTATTTTGTAGCAGGGGGTTGTTTCTTGGTAACTAAAGGGGCTCTAGTTTATCTTTAATTTTTATTAAAATATTTTTCTTATGGATCACCCATTTTTGGCAAAACGATGCTAAAATATACATAAGGGGTTGTCCTGAAGCACATAAAGGGGGTAAAAATTAGGGATAAATTCTATAAATAGAGGCATGCCTCTCATTTAAATTTTCTTTTTTAGATCTAGGGTTCCGTTTTCCCTAATTTAGAGAGCTAATTCCAAGTCCTAACCCTAATTCATTTCACCTTCTTCTCCGGTAGATTTTTCGGCCGTGCTCTGACCATACTCCGGCCAAGGTTTTTTCTTCTCTAGTGAGCATTTCTCTATCTCAATCTCACTTTGTTGACTCATTAAGTTTCTTCAGTTCTCATTTCTTAATTTGAAACCCTAGTTCAAATTAAGATAAGAAAAGAAAAGAAAAAAAACTTGGATCCAGTAATCAAACCCTCATATTCGTAGCTTTCCAGTTTCAAAACCTAGATTTGCTTTTCTTCTTCTCCAATCGAACCTAGATGCTAGTAATTGCTTCACAATATAAACTCTGTTGAAGAAAAAGGAGTTGCAGAAATATATCTGATAGTTATTTTGGAAGCAAAATTTCAAGTAAGTCAATAGATCGATATTTTATCCTCTATGATGCTTGATCTATGTTTTTCTTTTTGTGTATGGCTACTATTATGAGTCTGTAATTCTTTCGATTCCTGTAGATTACATAAAAAATATACTTAGAGTCATATTGATGTGAGAGTCTCCATGTTTTGATCAGTTTTGTAGCATGCCAATTCTAAAGATAAGTGTTCTGTTCCTAATTGTGTTCAAACTGTATGTGTGAAATTCTCATAGAGGATATGATTCTGAAGGATTATACTGATTACTTTTTCTTAATTTTTGTCAGAAACATTCTTTATAAGTAACTTAATTATTATGATTTTGTCTTAGGTATGATTCTCTGAAAGATTATAACTATTTTGTCAAAGATCATAATTTTTTTTTTTTAAAAGAAGAGAAAATAAGAAAATCTTACTGGTTCTTTGAACGAGATGTTCATTAAGTGTTGGCTCTGTTCCTATCAATATGTTTCGAAATATTTTCTGTTACGTACAGAGGCTTTATATATATATATATATTACATACTATAGTTAAATTCTTGTATTTTTCATTGGTTGTATGTATATGCATATCCACATGTTGGTGCAAAATATCCCTCTCATGAGAATTTTTTTTACAAGGCTGTCTTGAAGGTCAAGTTTTATATTTGTATTTGTAAGCCCAATGGTTTTTACCTTGGCATTCCCATCTTGTTTTGATGATTCCAACACACAAGTGATCATTTATCACTAATGTGTTTGATTATCTAAGTTGTAGATCATGAAAAATTAAGATCAAGGATGCTTGGATTGAAGGCCAAGAAGCCCACATTGGACCACTAATTGGAAGGCCAAAGTCATCAAGCAAGAAGTCATGAAGACTTGAAGACATGAAGAAATTCATATTGAAGACCATTTTTTGTCTTTTAGAATGTAATTGATCCAAACCTAGATTAAGGTTTTTAGAGGCATAATTAAGTTAATCTCACACACCCTAAATAAACAAGTGATTGTATTTGTGTGTTCCAACACCTTGGAACCCTCATAGCAATCCCATCTTGGTTGAGAATTGGAAGCCCAAACAGAATTGAAAATCTGCTCTGCATAGGCTTCTCGGAACTCCGAGAATTCTCGGAACTCCGAGAATTATTCCCGGAACTCCGAGAAATGGTCCAGTAGACTATTTTTCAATTCTGTGTGTATTCTCGGAACTCCGAGAATTTGCTCGGAACTCCGAGAAATATTCTCGGAACTCCGAGAACACTACAACGGTCGGATTTTGAGCCGTTGGGAATTTTCCAGAAATTACCGTAATGCCACTGAACGGTCATATTTTGTTTTTCCTATAAATATGGGTGTTCTAAACATTCAATTAAGGAATCCTAACACTCTAAAACTTCATTTGAATATCCAAGAGTGAATCAAACTTCAATTGTGCCTCTCAGATCTTTAGGATTTGGATCATAGGCTCAAATTTGTACATCCATTTTGTAACCCTTGTGAGGGATTTTTCATTTCTTTCTTTCAAACCTTCGAGTGTTGTATTCGGGCGAGTATTCGGAGAAGCGAAGCCCATTCTCCGTGGTGAGGATAGCCACCGAGGTTAAAGCTATTGGGGTGAGGATAGCCACCAAAGTTAAAGCTATTGTAATTGGCATTCGATCTTCGCCAAGGTTAAGAAGATCAAATAGTGAAGCCATCAACGGGTTTGGTTGGTGGAGTGGACGAGGCCTCGGATTTGAGGACCGAACCACTTTAAATCTCGGGTGCACTCTTTCTATCTCTTTGCTCTTTTATTTGCATTGCACCATTAGATTTAACTTGAATATTGATTCTTGATCTCTTAATCTTAAAATCGGTTTAAAGGTTTTAAATTGGTAGATTCTATTTCTTAAACAACCATATTCTCCCTCCTCATTGTGTTGCCAATCCAGTATAACTTGGGACCCCCCTACATCGGATTTTCACTTGGTATCAGAGCCTTGGCTCTTAAAAGATTTTAAAATTTTTGTGAAAGTTATTTCAAAATCTAACTAGGGAAAGATTTTATTTGGCAACTTCTAATTGTGAAATGGCACACCAAATTGGAACCGGACTTCCGGAAGGCCATTCCACAACTAGACCTCCTTTCTTCAATGGGTCAAACTATGGACATTGGAAAACAAGGATGCGCATCTATCTTCTGTCGATAGATGTGGAACTTTGGTACATTGTGGAAAATGGATACAATGTACCTTCCAAACCATTTGAAGAATGGAATGTGGTAGAGAAAAGGCAAGCTAATTTGAACTACAAAGCAATAAATTCTTTATTTTGTGCCTTAGCTACCGAGGAGTTCAATCGAGTTGCTCTTTTTGATTCCGCCAAGACTATTTGGGATACCTTGCTATTACCCATGAGGGAACATCACAAGTCAAGGATTCCAAAATTAACTTGTTAAAGAGCAAGTATGAAATGTTTAGAATGAGTCCAAACGAGAGTATTTCCAAAATGTATACTCGTTTTTCTCTAATTTCTAATGAACTAGCTAATCTTGGTAAATCTTATCCTAACGATGAGCTTGTGAGTAAGTTATTTAGGTCTCTTCCTCCCCATTGGGATCCAAAGGTGACCGCGATTCAAGAGTCAAAGAATCTAAAGACGCTAACCATAGAGGAGCTTGTAGGATCTCTCATCACCCATGAGATGCTCTTAACAAGTCGTCAAGAGGAGAAGAAGCCAAAGGAGAAGGAAAGGGAAAGTAGATCCCTAGCACTCAAGGCTTCCAAGGAAGACTCATCAAGTGAAGCGGATAGTGACGAAGAAGAAGCTTTACGAAGATTCAAGAGCTTGTGGAGAAAGAAGCATAAGAAAGATAAGAAGAAGAAAGAAGAAAGTGATGTTGATGGAGCCTTAAGATGCTTCAATTGCAAGAAGATTGGACACAAAAGACCGGATTGTCCACTTCTAAAATCAACTTCCTCTAAGTACAAGGGTAAGAAGGATTGGAAGAAGCATAAGGCTCTTGCCGCCGGTTGGGATGCGTTAAGCACATCGGGCAAAAGCTCAAGTGAAGGGGAAGAAAATAAAAAAGATGATCTTTGCTTCATGACATTCACCCATGAAGATGAGGTAAACTCTAACCCATCTTGTAAATCATCAAGTAGCGATAGTGAAAAAATATCTTATGATGAATTGTGTAACACTTTGCACTCCCAAATTTCCAAAAACAAAGTTCTTAAAAAATCCATTTTAAAGTTAGAAAAAGAACTTGAATTTTTGAAAATTGATTTATCTTCTTCCAAATCTCAAGAACAAGTTAATCTTGCAAATCATAAACTTGAGATTGATACCCTTAAGGGTAGTTTGGATGAGAAATCTTGCCAACTTGTAAAATTTCAAAATATGGCAAGCTCCTCCAATTCTTATGAAGATGAAAGAAATGAGCTTTTAGTTCAAACATCCCATCTTCATAATGAAAATGAGAGACTTAGATTATGTTTACATGGATTTCTAAATGGAAATAAAATTATTGACATAATCCTAAGTAAAACTAGTCTTAGACCTCAACATGCTTATCATGATAGACTAGTGTATCTAACCCTCTTGTTAGATGCCATTTTTGTGGAATGAATGGTCATTACCAATTCCAATGTGCATCCAAGAGTAGGGCTAGATGTGGGACCAAGAAATCTTGGGTTCCCAAAACCCCCATATGATTTTATTCATATTGTGTAGATTAGGTTTTTTTTTGAACTTAAAATTGAATATATTTCATTTGTATGTTTTTTTGATAACCCCTCTTGTATTGTAAAATTATTTTAACTAGGGGGAGTTAAAATTGAATTTTTCTTTGAAAAAGGGGGAGCTTTAAAATTGTACATTTTAAACCCTTTGTTTTTCTTACCCCTTCTTTTTGTTGATGACAAAGGGGGAGAAGAATTTAGAGTAAAGTCTCTAGAGTAAGAAAAATGTGAAAAGAGTATATGCTTTGATTTGTAAAATCTCTTGTGCTTGTCATCATAAAAAAGGGGGAGATTATAAGCCCAATGGTTTTTACCTTGGCATTCCCATCTTGTTTTGATGATTCCAACACACAAGTGATCGTTTATCACTAATGTGTTTGATTATCTAAGTTGTAGATCATGAAAAATTAAGATCAAGGATGCTTGGATTGAAGGCCAAGAAGCCCACATTGGACCACTAATTGGAAGGCCAAAGTCATCAAGCAAGAAGTCATGAAGACTTGAAGACATGAAGAAATTCATATTGAAGACCATTTTTTGTCTTTTAGAATGTAATTGATCCAAACCTAAATTAAGGTTTTTAGAGGCATAATTAAGTTAATCTCACACACCCTAAATAAACAAGTGATTGTATTTGTGTGTTCCAACACCTTGGAACCCTCATAGCAATCCCATCTTGGTTGAGAATTGGAAGCCCAAACAGAATTGAAAATCTGCTCTGCATAGGCTTCTCGGAACTCCGAGAATTCTCGGAACTCCGAGAATTATTCCCGGAACTCCGAGAAATGGTCCAGTAGACTATTTTTCAATTCTGTGTGTATTCTCGGAACTCCGAGATTTTTTCTCGGAACTCCGAGAATTTGCTCGGAACTCCGAGAAATATTCTTGGAACTCCGAGAGCACTACAACGGTCGGATTTTGAGCCGTTGGGAATTTTCCAGAAATTACCGTAATGCCACTGAACGGTCATATTTTGTTTTTCCTATAAATATGGGTGTTCTAAACATTCAATTAAGGAATCCTAACACTCTAAAACTTCATTTGAATATCCAAGAGTGAATCAAACTTCAATTGTGCCTCTCATCACCATCTTTAGGATTTGGATCATAGGCTCAAATTTGTACATCCATTTTGTAACCCTTGTGAGGGATTTTTCATTTCTTTCTTTCAAACCTTCGAGTGTTGTATTCGGGCGAGTATTCGGAGAAGCGAAGCCCATTCTCCGTGGTGAGGATAGCCACCGAGGTTAAAGCTATTGGGGGGAGGATAGCCACCAAAGTTAAAGCTATTGTAATTGGCATTCGATCTTCGCCAAGGTTAAGAAGATCAAATAGTGAAGCCATCAACGGGTTTGGTTGGTGGAGTGGAGTAGGCCTCGGATTTGAGGACCGAACCACTTTAAATCTCGGGTGCACTCTTTCTATCTCTTTGCTCTTTTATTTGCATTGCACCATTAGATTTAACTTGAATATTGATTCTTGATCTCTTAATCTTAAAATTGGTTTAAAGGTTTTAAATTGGTAGATTCTATTTCTTAAACAACCATATTCTCCCTCCTCATTGTGTTGCCAATCCAGTATAACTTGGGACCCCCCTACATCGGATTTTCAGTATTTGATTTATAATGTGCTAATTTTGTTTTTATTTTAAGAAAAAAAAGGGAGAGAAATTCGAGTTTGTACTGGAAAGAGTTTGGAATAGAGCATTAGCTTTTAGAAACATTTTTCAATATAGGATTTTATAATAGTTACGAAAGTGATTGAATGAACTCTAATATGTAAAATTGATTTTTATATTTTGTGAGAGTGTTTTTTATCCTAAAATTGTAATGTGACATGAATTGTTATTGCCAAAGTGTATTCCTGGAAGTGAAGCTTTCATAAAAATAATTGAATTGTTCATGTTTGAATTGTCTTTGATTCAATAATTGCATATTTTGTTCAAAGAACTATGAACTGAAAAGGTATGTTCATGTTGAAGTTTTAATTTTTTCTTATGTGTAATAGTGCTGTGTGTGTCGTTGAAATTTATATGATAATCATATAGCATGTTGGATCTCGAGGACAGGCATGGTAGTTCTCTTTGATTGTGTAGTTTTGAGTATATGGAGTGATGGTATACCTTTCATGTGCATATATGGTTTGAACCTATGTACAACATTTCGCTGAATCTGTGAGTTTGAAGGTAGGTTAAGTGTCAAACATAAGAGTATTGATCCTTATCATCATAATCTTGTTATCTTGTTATTCAACCACTCTAACCGTTTGCCATTTGTATTGTACCTAATTGGGGACATGGATTTTAATTTTGGAACCAGACCGTTGTAGAGAAGTCCTTTACTTGGTGCTATTTCTTTCTAAGGTGAGATTCTTATTATAAGAAATCATGAACATGGCTTAAGTAATTTTATAAGCAGGCTGTGATATATATTCAATATGTACTGTTTGAGAGTTTTATCTAGTTTACCGCCTATACAAAATTTATTTGGGTTGTAGTTTTAGCATAACTACTAAAACAAAATGAAGCCTTAATAGGAGTTTGACCTTACAGGATAAATAGAGGTTCTCATTGGAAATGAGATAGACTAGAGTAGTCATTTGGTTTCCGTATGTTTTGAGTTCAGAAATTTTTAGATTGATTGTCTGTGCATATTAATTTGGAGCTTAATTAAGTTATGCATGTGTGGATTGTCATGCGTAATATATATTTAGTTGTTTATGGTTATTGGCAATATATTGTGATTTTGGTCAATCCTAGTAAATCTGATTTTGAGATAACATCAACAAAGTTATGTCATATTTTCTATATTATTCCTGTCATTCTCTTTTGGTGTTACAATGATGTGAGAAAATTTGAAACTTATTGCCTTGTTTATTCGTACAACCATCCTAGTTGCTGTCGATGATTAGTTTCCAACTGAACTCACTCTAGTTCCTAATTGGCTAATCTTCATCCATAGATACCAAGAGGTCCTGATGTTAATTATTGTATCCAGTAGGTGAAATTGGGTGCCCAAATCCTTGTTATCATTGGAGCATGGTGTTAAAGATAATCAGTTGATATGTGCTAGTGGGTGCAATATCTCATCTATTTAGAGCCCCTTCTGTCCACATTCTTTGATGTATTCAATCTTTGTTTTCATACACTTCATGAATCTTATTATGGTACCACCATGTTCTTGTGTACTTCATGAAGTCTGTCTACTATAGTTCAGCCATGATCTTGTACGCTTTATGAATTCAGTCCATGTTATTTATTTGCAGTTCAGTCTATGTTTTCTATTTGCAGTTCAGTCCATGTTATCCATTTTATTCATTTTGTTAGCTCAGTCCATGTTCAGTGTGCTTATAAATTTAATATATCCATTTAGCTCAATGTATTGTACATTCATATAGGTCATATGAATTTATGGGTTATAAAATAAGAATGTCAGGTTGAAGGTAGAACTTTAAATATGAAATCTTGATGTAAAAGTATATTATACCTTCTATAGTTGAGGTTTCTAGGTTCCGGTTTATTTTTATAACTACCTTGAAGTTTCTGTTGTTAGGCAAGAGTCACATGCATTAGCGTTACTATAAATTAATTTGTTGATCTAGTATGTGTCTACTGTTTGATAAATTGATATTTGTTCTTTCTTCCAACAGAGTCATCAATTGTCTTGGTAGTCACGCATGTGTTTAGTTCACAGCATTGTGTTTTGTATTCTCAGCATGTTTCAGTTCAAGTGTATATTTATAGTCACATATATATTCAGTTCATAGCCTATTTCAGCCCAAGTGTGTATGCATGTCTATGTATGAACGTTTGAGTGTGAGTGTGTGTGTGTAAGTATATCTGTGTGTATATATATATATATGAATGTGTGAGTGAGTGTATGTGTATGTGAGTAGGTGTATTTGTGGGTATATGTGTGGACTGCAAAGTGAAGTAGTGCTTAGGTTAGAGTTTTTATAAGACCCTTGAAATCAATAATATTAATCTTTAATAGTTGTAATTAATTAGCTTGTCCTCGTCATTCCATGGGTCTTTTAGGTTATTCTTTTCTTCAGCATTGTAATCATTTTTCTTAGCCACATTGATTGCGGAGACATAATTGTTGTCCTGAATTTCATTTCAAAATCCATCTCAACAGTAGCCATGTGCCTAACTTGTAATATTCTAGTATGTTCCTTCTTTCTTCACTAATCTTGTGAAGTCATTTTGTATGAATTGTAATAAAATGTGACATCTGTTTGGGCACTAAAGACAAGAAAAGTTATCACAAGTTAATAGTAGAAGACACTTTTTGTTTGTATGGTCAGTTTTGCTTAATCCATATTCTATGAGTGAACGATTGAAGAACTGGATAATCTTAAGAGTAGAGTGTGTTATGAAATGTTAGCCTAAACTTTTGCTCATTTCAGTTATAAATGAATAAGTTGACAATGATTAGTTCGTGGAATCTTAACTGAATATTTTTTTTTTAAGAAAGTCATGATTTGATCACATATATTTACACTCTCTCCTCATAACATCATTTTTTAGTCACTTATTACTCCATTGTATGAGAGAGAGTTTGATTTTTGAAGGAGGTTTTTAGGAAGGCCATAACGAAGAGAATGTCTTTTATCTGTGAATAAAGTGTTTTTAAAATAATATCACTTTCAGATTTTAGGAGACAAGCTTTGTCTCATTTAGAGAGTTACCCCTTTGGAGGCTTGCCCAACCTCATGATTAGAACATTTTTTCCTTTAGAAGAAGACTAACGTAGTCTTTCTAGTTGCCTTATATCAGATTTACCCATTGCAAGGGTAATAATAGGGGTACTTGGAGCTCATATTTGTGTCTAGGAGACTTGCCCGGTCTCACTAGCACCCTTGTTTATCTCCTTTCCATTTGGGAGACATGTTTTGATTTATTTGCACCCTATCATAGAGTGTTTATTATACTTTGACTTATTTGCACCCCTTACTCGCATTGGTCATACTTTGACTTATTTGCACCCCATCATAAAGTGATAGTTGTGTTTTGACTTACTTGTACCCCCTCTTTAGTGTACTTGTCTAGGAGCATGTTCTTTAGCTTTGGAGTCACCCCTTTAGTTTAGGAGTTTATTCTTTGATTTAGGAGCTTTCCTGCTAGTTTTAGAGTATATCTTTTGGTTATGAGTTTATCTTTAGCCATTGTTTCTTCCCTTTTTGAGACTGCATCAGTCTTGTTAGAGCCTGTTTATTTGGGATCTAGCTTTCATAGTTGGATCACCAGTTTACCTTTTCAGTTTCATACCTTTTGGCCTTGGAAGTTTTACCTTATGGTGTTTGTACTCTGCCGCGATTTGGATTACATAGTGTGTTTTCTTATTCTGTTCCTTTTTGGCTAAAAGGGTTAAAACATTTAAAATTCAAAACATAAGAAATTTGAAACTCAAAAATATTTGAAAGTTAAAATTTTACGAGCGTACTAGGAAAGTTTATTTCCGAATTACGTTGGCTTGATCCTCTCTTACGAGGTACGTAGGCAGCTTGGGATTCTTGTCACAAGTCCAGTTAAACTTTATAAATAAATCATTTAACCCTTTTAAAAAATTATATACCAGAAATCTTCCAAAACATTATTTTTGAAAAGATCTTCCTCTAGAGTTAGGTGTTTATCCTAGATAGAGAGTTTTAGGGTTAGGAGTTTGTCTTTGATTTGTTCTTGATATGCTGTGTGTTTTGTTTGTGTTTGTTTTTAGAGTTAGGAGTTTGTCCTAGCTAGGAACGCCTCCGTCCGGTCAGTTGGCGATCCACATTGCCGACTGATGACTAGAATAGGATGCGATTAGTCTACCAATTATTTTTCTTAGGACATACAACCTAGTTACGCATAGGATATAGGAACCACCTGCAATAGCTTAGGGTTAAAAAATTTGCATTTAGTTAAGGCATATAGGGTGTCCTAAAATCCACAATTCACTTGAATTTAAATAATCGATAAAGAAGCTTTAAATAACTAGTCCGGTCTTTTAGGTCGAGTCTAGTTTAGTGGTCTAGATCTCTTAGGCATCATAGTTTAGAATAGGTGCAAAGAACTACGTTGTTTTGATTCTCGTGGGGGCGGGGATACCTAGGCGACTTTGGAAGAATATCAGACCATCCAAATAATCGGGCGAAAACGTTTAGAGTTTTAGGGTTTGTTAGTATTTTAGGATTTGAGTCTGTTATTCAGCATTATTTCGTTGCATAAGATCATGCTAGTGTGGTTACTTATTTCTTTTGATTATCTTTATTTCTTGCACAACTACACATGTTTAGATATAGTGTATTTACTCTTTTTACTACTTTCCTTATTATTCTTTACATGTTTAAATATAGTGTGCTTACTCTTTTTACTGCTTATCACATGCTTAGCTGTAGCATTTATTTACTTGCTTAACTCCTTTATCTGTTTAGTTATAGTAGTTTACTGCTTTTATTACTTATTATCTCTCATCATATCTGTATACCTTATACCTTTAGCTGTAGTATGCATGTGTTTGTCCACCAGAACTTAGACACCCATTAGGCATGACACTCATAACTTAACTATAATTAGGTGACACTTCTTTTATTTATTTTGTATGTGCTTATTATCCCCGGATCATGCATGTTTAGGTAGACATTTTCCTCAGGGATATTTGTTCCAATTTCATATGACTTTCGCCCAAAACTCTTCAAAGTTAATAAATAAATGGCATAAGAGACCAGGTGCTCGCACTCGGGCGGATTGAGATGCTCTTCGGACCTTCCTCATCCGTAATCAGGCACAGACCCATATATATTTCTGGTTATCCATTGCACATAGGATTTATTTTTTTGGGTTCCATGGCCTATCCATGGATGACGACTCTGAGTTATTTTAGGTACGTCTTGTTTTCGAGCCCTGGCTCCGATAAAGAGGTATCTCTTTCATTTATCGCCACTCGTGCTATGCTATGAGGGTGGCACATGTTTTGAGAGTTCTTTGGTAGAGCTCTCCTTCATCTGGATGATCCCAAATGACCGACGGGGGACTCGTTCTTCACCGCCTCCTACGGATCGGGGTCCACAGGCTGGCGACTTCTTGAAACATTGCCTAACTCTGTTAAATGTGGCATTTTAATTAATTTTGAATATATTTGGGCCAAAATCATTTTAAATGGGAACTTTATCGTTAGAATCCAGGGCACCATATAGGTGCGTAATTAAAATAAGAGCTCACATACCACTTTCATTCCTGCATATATTATCCGGTTTTGTGGTTACTTCCTGCTGTGGTTTGTTGTGGATATGCAAGCAGATGACCTATTCGAGATACTATGAGTAGGAGCCTTCAGGGCTATACCCGCCTTCTAGTGCCACCGCACCAGTAGTATACTCAGCACTTGGATACTTCGTGTGTAAAATGGACATAGTTCGTGTACTAGACTCTATGTCACAATGTACAAGTAACTATGCACCCGACCAGGTGGACCTCGCAGCGTTACCCCTTCTATATATTGCATTGTCCTCTTGTTTGCATATAGAGACGAACATGTGTTGCTTACACATGTGGAGCCTAGACTTAGGAGCCTTGTCCTATTTATAGACTAGGGTAGCTCACTTTATGTGGCTACAGACGCAGTCCTAGTGCACTCACCAGTCTGTCATGAGTCAAGACCTCCTTAACTCCGCTAGATTAGACTAGGGATGGTGCCCCTGGTTATGGTGTATATATGTATATATATACCTATCTATATTGATTATTAGTTTAGGGCCTTCATATTTAATGAGGTTTTCTTATCTAATTCAAATCAATTATATCAATCCATTTTTTCAGATCTAGACCTACCATGTGGCTCTTTACTTGGCGCCCTTGTGGCTATGGTCTATCTTTTGATCCATTGATGGTAAATTCTATCCTTATATTTGATTAGACTCTGACCTACTCATCTTGTGAGGCTTCCTTGTCTAAGTTTATCCTTGATATCAGTTCATCTTTTAGATTTGGACATGGTCAGTAGATTCTATTTTGACACTTTTATGGCCATGGTCTATATCTTATTTCATTGATGATAAATTCAATCTTTGTATTTTTTGATTATTAGACCAGGACCTACTTCTTAGTAGGAACTTCTTGTCTAAGTTGATAAAATATATTCATCCATCATGCAGATTTTAGATTTGGTCCTTGACCCTACTTTGTCATTTTTATGACTATGATTTATCATCTGAGCCACTGATTACCAATTTGATCCATGATCGTTTACCATCTATCTTATTTACTCTTGGATCATTTCGAAATCACCGATGGAAAAGTTTGATCTTATTTATGTACCTTTGTAACACAAAAACTTTACCTCGTCCAAGTTTGACCAATGGGAACACAAAGCTTTCTCCTATACTAAGGATGAATGGATTGAGTGGTTGGCTTCTCGTCAAGCTGATCAAATTACTTGGTGGTTCCCTGTTTATCATCAGCTTGCAACCCAGACCCGAGCTAATAAAATTGTTCAATTTCTTGGTTTGGAGAAAACGTCATTCTATATCTCGGACCGTATCTTCCATAGTTCGGAGGACTCTAAACCGAATGTTCGCATGGGGGTTTTCAAACTGAGTTTTATCTCCCAGCGCCTGACCGTCCTCTTGTAAAATTCAATCGTCATATTGCTGAAGAAATCTATAGAGATTGGGATCATAAACTAAAACGATCATCATGGAGCATGCGAGGCAAGACTTATTGTGGAGTGTCTGAAGGGTATTATCAATGGTTGATTGAAGACATCAAAAATCGCATGCCTAAGAGAGCCAGACTGGAGGAAAAAGATGATTGAGAATCTTCATCTATCTTATGTCCTAAGCATCTTGTTGTTCCGAATTTCGTTGTTATGACCATATTATCCTTTATGTTACCAGTTTATCTTTGTAATCAAACCAAGATGTTATCAATGAAAAGTGTGTTTCTGTTTCTTTTATTTCTATTTAATCAGAATACTAATTATCAATATTTTTAAACTAATATTTATACTTCCATCTCAGGATTCTGACGTTGAGCAGTCATAGCTCTCAGAAAAACCGCAATTTCAAAACCAACCTGGTCCTGTCAGTCTTCTGATTCCAGGCTAAGTAGACAATCTTCGTCGCCTATTTCATTTACTTCCCCAAAGTTACCTTTGTCTCATTTTCCGAAAATACTTTCACCCATCCAACCTGCCCCAGTCTTAATGGCGGATTCCACTAATCCTATGATAGCCATACAAGAGATGCTAAGAAACCTTACTCGTGGCATGACGAGTATGAAGGAAGAAATGACCCATATGAAGAACTAAATTAACGACAAGGCCTCTACTTCCATAGGGCCAACACCCCATCAACCTCCTCGAGTCACGTCTCCATATTTGAATAGGCCAACTGTTTCACCATTAGAGATTGACTTGGATGACGAACAGTATGCAGAAGAATACTGTGCACTCAAAGTCAACAAGGAGAAGGAGATGTATGAAAAATTTGAGAGAAATGTCTGAAAAGTTAGGAAAATTGGCTCAGGAGATGGAACATATGAAGCTTCAAGGACCCAAGAAATTTGATGTGTCAGAGCTGATGCTGTCCTCTGCAGTCGCTTTGCCACCTAATTTCAAAGTCCCTGACTATGACAAATATGATGGGACCGGATGTCCTCGGAGCCATATGAGGTGGTTTATCATTCTTTCACAGCAATATGTCTCAGTCGTGAGCAAATGGCACAGTTGTTCCCAATCTCTTTGGTAGGAATAGCAAAGAAGTGGTTCTTAAGGCTGAAACCAGAAGAGGCTAGGACCATGGAGGATATCTCTGACAAGCTTATAGAGCAATTTTCAATGGAAGAAGGGATAGAGGTCACGAAGAGGGACCTAAAACAGTTGAAACAAGGTCTGAAATACTCAAGAGCGGGGGTGAATTGAATTTAACTCAATATTAGGCCTTTTGAAAATTATCTATAAACCCTAATTGGAATTTTTCTTCACTTAATTAAATATTTGGTTAGTGCAAATATAATTGAAAGAACAAAGTGAAATGCCAAACCAAAACAATAATGGAAATGCAAGAGTGAGAAATGACACACCGATATATAGTGGTTCGGCCAACGGCCTACTCCACTCTACTCAAGGTCGCACTTGAGGGATTCCACTATTGGAGACCTCCACGATGCCCGGCTCCGAGGCGGTTACAATTCCAAGGGATATTAAACAAGGATGCCCTTACACCTTTACAAAGACTCTCCTTCTCCGCCGAGTTCTAAGCGGTTGCTCTCTAGGGAATTAAAAAAGGAATGCCCTAGCCACCTATACAAGATTTGAAAGAGAATAGCTTGGCTTCTTCTTGAAAGCTTGATGCTCTTTGTAGACCCTTGATTGCTCTTCAAAGATGGTGATTTGCAAGTGAAAGCACTACTATATCCAAACTCAAAAGATTCACAAGTGAAAGGCAAGTTTGGGATGAAAAACAAAAACTCAAGCTAAAATGGATTGCAAATGTTTTTGATGCTTAAGGATGTTTTTCAAAGATCAAGAGAGAGTAAAAAACTTCTCTACATGTTGTATATATAGCCACACCAAAGAATATGACCGTTTGGGGGTGGAAATATCAAAAACCAAAAATTAATTTGAATCCCAACGGCTATTTTTTAGTCTGTCGCGAGGTTCTCGGAGTTCCGAGAACCATTCTCGGAGTTCCGAGAATTCTCGGAGTTCCGAGAAATATTCTCGGAGTTCCGAGACAACGGCCAGAAGAAATAAAATTTCTACTGGACCATTTCTCGGAGTTCCGAGAAATTTTCTCGGAGTTCCGAGAAAATGTCCAGATGCTACTGGACCTTTTCTCGGAGTTCCGAGGGAACTCTCGGAGTTCCGAGAAAAATTCTCGGAGTTCCGAGAAGCCTAAAAATCCACAGATTTTGATTTTTATTGCTTATTTGATTTTTAGCTTTTGGAACTCAACTCCTATGATTATTTTGGAATGTTTATGAGGGTCCCAACATGTTGGTCCACCACATAACCATTCACTAATCCATTTTAAGTTCTTAAGTGTTCTTTGAAAAAAACATTTTGAAAACACTTTGCCTTGACTTGGAAATCTAAAGAGAAAGGATGTACAATGATACCTATGCAATCTTCGATCCCTCTTTAGCTTTGGTCTTCAAATGATCTTCCATCTTGTGTATGCTTGCTTGAGAGATGAGGTGAGCTTCACTTAGCTCCTTTGACTCTTGTATGGGATATCTCCAAGCATGACCATGTTGTGTGTTGGTTTCTTCAATGATCAATCCTATCTCAAACACAACACTTCAAAGCAAATTGATTAGTATTCAAAAACACAATCAATTATGTTTAGAATCATCAAAACAAGATAGGAGAGTAGACCCTTGGGCTTACAATCTCCCCCTTTTTGATGATGACAAACAAAATTGATTATGAGGTGTGTGTGGAGTGACATAGTAGGCAATTGAATACTAGAACTCCCCCTCAATATATGCACACATATAAATGATACAAGTTATAAGCATGAGGTGCATATAGTAAATTTGAATAGATAATCAATTTCAAACCTTCTCCCCCTTTTGTCATCGACAGAAAGGGTGTAAAAAAAAATTAGGAGTAGATAACTCCCCCTAAATCAATGCTTATGGTATAAAAATATTTAACCAAGTAATGCACATATACCTGTTCATGATCGAGATGTTGACATATGTCAA
Source organism: Tasmannia lanceolata (assembly GCF_043159265.1). Taxonomy (NCBI): domain Eukaryota; kingdom Viridiplantae; phylum Streptophyta; class Magnoliopsida; order Canellales; family Winteraceae; genus Tasmannia; species Tasmannia lanceolata. The sequence continues at coordinate 23,318,525 of NW_027518684.1, read as the reverse complement.
GATGTTAGGTATTTTAATTAAAGTGAAGATACCTCTCCAACTTAGAAAAACTAAGAAGGCTAAGAATATCAATTGAGTGATTTTTAAGATTAAAAATTTGACATCTCATTCATGCAGATACTACCAAACAAAGATTATATATATAAATACTATATAAATAAGCTGGTTAAAGGCACAAAGTATTTATTTGGCAATTTCTTTGATTTGATCCGCACTCCATATGTTTAAGGCACTTCGGATATAGCAAATTCTATCATCACTAAGGGGTTTTGTAAAGATATCCGCTAATTGTTCTTCAGTGTTGATATATTTTAAGCAAATATCCCCTTTTTGTGAGTGATCTCTGATGAAGTGGTGCCTAATCTCAATGTGTTTTGTTCTTGAGTGTTGTATGGGGTTCTTTGTTAAGCTTATAGCACTAGTATTGTCACATTGGATGAGAATATTTTCCATTTTGATTGCATAGTCCATCAATGTGCTTTTCATCCATAGGACTTGAGCACAGCAAGCTCCAGCTGCCACATATTCTGCTTCTGTTGTGGACAGAGCTACTGAATTTTGCTTCTTGCTAAACCATGAAACAAGTGATTTACCCAAGAATTGGCAAGTCCCACTAGTGCTTTTCCTATCTACTCTACATCCAGCAAAGTCTGCATCTGAATATCCGATGAGAGTGAAGGAAGATGATCTTTCATACCACAGTCCTAGACTTTGGGTTCCTTTTAAGTACTTGAAGATCTTCTTAACTGCCGATAGGTGAGATTCTTTAGGATCCGATTGAAATCGAGCACAGAGACAGACAGTAAACATAATGTCTGGTCTGCTGGCTGTCAAATAGAGCAAACTACCTATCATACCCCTATACAATTTCTGATCCACAGATTTGCCAAATTCATCTTTTTCTAGCTTAGCAGTAGTACTCATGGGAATTCTTGATGTCTTACTGCTATCCATGCCATACTTCTTTAATAACTCCTTTGTATATTTTTCTTGATTTAAAAATATTCCATTTTTGTATTGTTTAATTTGGAGTCCTAAGAAGTAGGTTAACTCTCCCATCATGCTCATTTCAAATTCATTTTTCATTAAGGTTGCAAATTCATCACACAATTTTTGATTAGTTGAGCCACAGATGGTATCATCCACATAGATTTGGACAAGGAGGATATCATGATTTTCTCTTTTGATAAATAAGGTTTTATCCACCTTTCCCATCTCGAATCCCTTTTCAACTAAGAAAGTGCAAAGCCTCTCATACCAAGCTCTAGGAGCTTGCTTTAATCCATATAAAGCTTTATCAAGCCTGAAGACATGATTTGGATGTTTGAAGTCTTCAAAACCTGGAGGTTGCTCAACATACACTTCCTCTTGGATATAGCCATTTAGGAAGGCACTTTTGACATCCATTTGATATAGTTTAAATCCTTTATGAGATGCATATGCCAAAAGTATCCTAATAGCCTCCATACGGGCAACAGGAGCAAATGTCTCATCATAATCTATCCCTTCCTCCTGATTGTACCCTTGGGCTACAAGCCTAGCTTTATTCCTAGTGATAATTCCATTTTCATCCAATTTATTTCTATACACCCATCTCGTGCCAATGACTGGATGATCACTAGGTCTAGGTACTAGCCTCCATACCTTGTTCCTTTCGAATTGACTCAACTCTTCTTGCATGGCCATCAACCAATATTCATCCTTTTCTGCTTCCTTGATGGATTTTGGTTCCAATTCGGATAGGAATGCCAAATTATTGCTCACACTACGATAGTATGATCTAGTTCTTACTGGCAATGTGGCATCACCTAAGATTTGGGATTCAGGATGATCAACCAATGTTCTCCTATCCCTAGGTAATGAGGCATCATTTTCATTTTCTACTTCCTCACTAGGTGGTGTATGACTAGTAGATGCATGAGGAGGAGCACTCAATTTTGGAAAAAGATGTTCAACGGGTTCATCCTCATCATGTGGCATTTCTTGAGGTGTTGGCTCTCTTTCATCAAATGTCACATGCATGGATTCTTCTACTACTAGGGTTCTCCTATTAAATACTCTATATGCTTTGCTATGAGAAGAATACCCTAAGAATATTCCATCATCCGACTTCTTATCAAATTTATGTAAATTATCTCTAATGTTCAAAATGAAGCATTTACATCCAAACACTCTAAAATAGCTTATATTTGGTTTCAAGTTTTTCCAAACCTCATAAGGTGTTTTCTTAGAGATTGGCCTTAAGTATACCCTGTTTATGATATAGCAAGCGGTGCTAACCGCTTCCGCCCAAAAATATCTAGGGAGATCATTTTCATGCAACATTGTTCTAGCCATTTCTTGGAGAGTTCGATTCTTTCTTTCTACTACTCCATTTTGTTGAGGTGTTCTAGGTGCGGAAAAATTATGTTTAATGCCATGTTCATTACAGTAAGTGTCAAAGTGTACATTTTCAAATTCCGTTCCATGATCACTTCTAATGTGGGAGATGGCAACACCTTTTTCATTTTGAATTTGATTGCATAATGTTAGGAAGTTTTCATAAGTTTCATCTTTATGTCCTAGAAATATGACCCATGTGAATCGTGAGTAGTCATCAACAACTACAAACACGTACCTCTTTCCACCTAGGCTACTAGTCTTCATTGGTCCAAAAAGATCCATATGAAGTAGCTCCAAGGGGTAGGAAGTTGAAATCATATTTTTAGGTGCAAAAGAGCTTTTCAATTGTTTTCCTAATTGACAAGTTCTACAAATGTGATCCTTGATGAATTTGAACTTAGGCAATCCTCTAACACTTTCTTTTGAGGAGAGGGTCGAAATGAGATCCATTCCGGCATGACCCAACCTCCTATGCCATAGCCAAGAATCCTCACTAATGGCATTTAGACAAGTCACTTTTTGGAGTCTAAGATCATCTAGTCCAATTGTATAAATGTTATTGTCTCTAGACCCTATGAATTTTACTTCTCCATTTATCTTATTTTTAACAATGCATTTGTCGGGATTGAAGACAACTTCAAAACCATTATCACATATTTGACTAATGCTGATAAGATTATGGGATAAGCCATCAACAAAGAGTACATCATGTATGGGAGAGGTAGAGTTACCTATGGTGCCTTCACCTTTGACTTTTCCTTTCTTGTCATCTCCAAAGGTAACTTCTCCACCATCCTTGAGTGATAGTGATGCGAATTGAGTGAGGTCTCCAGTCATGTGTCTAGAGCATCCACTATCAAGGTACCATGTGTTCCTCTTGTTGTGGCTTTTAAGGCATACCTACATAGGAATAGGCAAGTGAGATCCCTTAGGTACCCAAATCTTCCTAATCTTGCTATGTTCATTTGTTTTCACTTTAGAGTTCAATTTGATCTTATCTTGTTTAGCATGTAAGCAAGCAACTTTATAATGACCTAACAATCCACAATAAAAGCAAATTTTGGTACTACTAGAGGAAGTCTTTTCAAGTTTGTTTTTATAGTTAGATATTGTGGTATTCCATCTATGTCCAAGTCCACTTTTGTCACTTGACATTCTTTGAAGATTTACAAGTTTATCCAATTTTAATGAACTATTTTCAAATTTTTCAAAGAGTTTCTTGAGTTCATCATATTCAAAAGATAGTTTACCGTTTTCATGCTTTAGTTTGTTATTTTCAATAGAAAGATTTTGTCGATTTTCATTCAAAGTCTTAATGGTAGCATTTAGCTCATGAATCTCTACTTTGCATTTTTCATTTTCATCATCTAAGAATTCATGATCCTTTTTTAACCAACCAAATTCTTTTGTCATGTTAGCAAGAGAATTTTCAAGTGATGCAATTTTATCAAATTGAATTTCAAGTTCATCATTTGCACTTTGTAAGGAATCTAAAACTTCTTGTAAGATAATGACATCATTTAAAGTGTTTACCTCATTGTTGTCGTTTGTTGAGGCCATGAAGCACACATTTCTTGCTAATAGGCAATCTTCCCCATCATTTTGTTCGCCTTCGCTTTCAATCTCCTCATCCCATGTAGCGGACATTCCTTTCTTGCCTTCTCTTCTCTTGAAGCGGTTGTTTGAAGTAGGTTCATTGTTGAGTGGACAATCCGGGCGAATGTGTCCAAGCTTCTTGCAACCGTAACATCGGGGTTGAGAAGATCCATCACCAACTTCTTCTTTCTTCTTGAATGGAGGATTGGTCCTTCTATTTCTCATGCCTCCCATGTTTCTTTGCAAGAATTTGATCCTTCTTGTTAGGAGAGCTACTTCATCCTCGATGTCTTCCTTTGCATCTTCACTTTCACCTACATTACAAGCAAAAGCAATTCCTTTTCCTTTTTCGATTTTAGTTTCGATTTCGGGTGCTTTTGTTTTGAAAATCATTTCATGTGTGATCAAGGACCCTATAAGTTCATCTAGGTTCAAAGTGTTCATGTCCTTGGCTTCGGTGATTGCGGAGGTTTTGGATTCCCAAGACAAAGGTAGGGATCTAAGAATTTTAGTTACTAAATCTCTATTGGAAAATTGTTTTCCAAGTCCCCTTAATCCATTTACAAGATTGGTGAATCTAGTGTACATGTCGGCAATTGTTTCATCGGGTGTCATTTGAAAAAGTTCGTATTGCCGAAAAAGATGGTTCATTTTAGATTCTTTAACTTGATTGGTTCCTTCATGGGTGACTTCTAGAGTGTCCCAAATTTCCTTAGCCGAATTCAAATTTGATACTCTATTGAATTCTCCGGGAGATAGAGCACAAATGAGAGAATTCATGGCTTTGGCATTATAATTCGAAGCTTGTTGTTCGGCTTCGGTCCAATCATTTAAATTTCTTGTGGGTAGGATATATTCATTATTAATTGCTCTCCACATTTGATAGTCTTGAGTTAAAAAGATTTTCATTTTAGTTTTCCAAAAACCATAATTTGTACCATCAAAATAGGGTGGCCTAGTGTTTGAATAACCTTCATGATGTTGAGGGTAGTTTGCCATTTTTGAATCTTTACTCTAAACCGGTTAGGGTTTTTTTTTAAAATAGAGACGAGGCTCTGATACCAATTGAAATACTCAAGAGGGGGGGTGAATTGAATTTAACTCAATATTAGGCCTTTTGAAAATTATCTATAAACCCTAATTGGAATTTTTCTTCACTTAATTAAATATTTGGTTAGTGCAAATATAATTGAAAGAACAAAGTGAAATGCCAAACCAAAACAATAATGGAAATGCAAGAGTGAGAAATGACACACCGATATATAGTGGTTCGGCCAACGGCCTACTCCACTCTACTCAAGGTCGCACTTGAGGGATTCCACTATTGGAGACCTCCACGATGCCCGGCTCCGAGGCGGTTACAATTCCAAGGGATATTAAACAAGGATGCCCTTACACCTTTACAAAGACTCTCCTTCTCCGCCGAGTTCTAAGCGGTTGCTCTCTAGGGAATTAAAAAAGGAATGCCCTAGCCACCTATACAAGATTTGAAAGAGAATAGCTTGGCTTCTTCTTGAAAGCTTGATGCTCTTTGTAGACCCTTGATTGCTCTTCAAAGATGGTGATTTGCAAGTGAAAGCACTACTATATCCAAACTCAAAAGATTCACAAGTGAAAGGCAAGTTTGGGATGAAAAATAAAAACTCAAGCTAAAATGGATTGCAAATGTTTTTGATGCTTAAGGATGTTTTTCAAAGATCAAGAGAGAGTGAAAAACTTCTCTACATGTTGTATATATAGCCACACCAAAGAATATGACCGTTTGGGGGTGGAAATATCAAAAACCAAAAATTAATTTGAATCCCAACGGCTATTTTTTAGTCTGTCGCGAGGTTCTCGGAGTTCCGAGAACCATTCTCGGAGTTCCGAGAAATATTCTCGGAGTTCCGAGACAACGGCCAGAAGAAATAAAATTTCTACTGGACCATTTCTCGGAGTTCCGAGAAATTTTCTCGGAGTTCCGAGAAAATGTCCAGATGCTACTGGACCTTTTCTCGGAGTTCCGAGGGAACTCTCGGAGTTCCGAGCTCGGAGCTCCGAGAAAAATTCTCGGAGTTCCGAGAAGCCTAAAAATCCACAGATTTTGATTTTTATTGCTTATTTGATTTTTAGCTTTTGGAACTCAACTCCTATGATTATTTTGGAATGTTTATGAGGGTCCCAACATGTTGGTCCACCACATAACCATTCACTAATCCATTTTAAGTTCTTAAGTGTTCTTTGAAAAAAACATTTTGAAAACACTTTGCCTTGACTTGGAAATCTAAAGAGAAAGGATGTACAATGATACCTATGCAATCTTCGATCCCTCTTTAGCTTTGGTCTTCAAATGATCTTCCATCTTGTGTATGCTTGCTTGAGAGATGAGGTGAGCTTCACTTAGCTCCTTTGACTCTTGTATGGGATATCTCCAAGCATGACCATGTTGTGTGTTGGTTTCTTCAATGATCAATCCTATCTCAAACACAACACTTCAAAGCAAATTGATTAGTATTCAAAAACACAATCAATTATGTTTAGAATCATCAAAACAAGATAGGAGAGTAGACCCTTGGGCTTACAAGGTCCACAAGAGACCTTTACTGCCTATATTCGTAGATGGAAGAGAAAAGCAGCGCAGCTGAGTCGGAGGCTATCTGAAGAAGAGCAGATTAAGTTGGTGATGAAGAGTCTATCTACGCAGTATTTTCACTTTATGGCCCAGCAGCATTATCCCAATTTCAACCATTTGATTCAGACAGGAACGAAAACCGAGGATGCAATAGCTAAAGATTTGAGGGCTAGGCCATCATCATCTGATATCAGAGAAGGCAAGAGGCCGATGGTTATACAAAAAGAGGTGAACAATGTGAATCAGGTTAGACCGGTAGCAAAGACTTTCAGTGAAATATGGAAACCGGAAGAGAAGAAAGCACCTAGGCATTTTGATCTACTACCTTATCCTTTGCCTGTTATTCTGAAGAAATTAATCAGAGATAGGAAAATAAAGCTTCCAGACATTAGGCCTATACCAGATCCGCTACCAAAGTACTGGAGATTAGACCAGTACTGCGAATATCACCGAAATTCAGGGCATTTGACAGAGAGGTGCTTAGCTCTAAAACATGCTATCCAGAACATGATAGAAAAGGGAGATTTGGCCGTTGGACAACCAAATACCACCCAAAACCCTTTCCCAAACCATCATGCTATTTCTCCACCTGCTACCAATGCTATTTTTGTTGATGAGCCTCTTCTTGACCCTTTGATCCTCATTTGTGCCATAACATCCGATAAACCCTATGTACTAAGGTTAGATGATGAGAAGATTAGGGAGTTGAAAAAAGAGAAGCCTTATTTCCTTTCTGTGAATGATGGTGATTTTGTAGAGTCATCCTCTCGACCCTATGCTTTCCGTTGCGAAGATATAGCGAAAGAGAAGAAGATCCCTTACATCCTAAGAATTGATGAGTATGAGAAAGAGCAGATGAACAAAACACCATATGTACTGAAAATAGAGGACGATGACTTGTTCCTTGCCGACCAATGTGATGAGCTTCGTCATGTCATAAGGGGTGGTCGTGTATTCAAACTTCCAGAGTTGAGTGCAGAGAATCCAGCAGAGGTATTAAGGGCAGCAGAGAATCAGAGGCAGAATAGGCCTGTTACAGAGGAGGAGATAAGAGTTTATTAAAGCAGTTAAAGAAGACTCAGGCGAATATTTCTTTATGGGGTTTGCTCTTGTCTTCATCAAAGCATAGAAAGTTGGTTCTTCGAGAACTTAATGTAGCCCAAGTCTCTGTTGATACCATTCCTGATGAGTTGGTGAGCCTGGTTGCCATGGCTAGGGCTTCTAGGACTTTGTCCTTCACAGATGAAGACCTGCCCCCTGAAGGTCGAGATCACACTAAATCTCTCAAGATCACAGTCATTTGCAATAAAAAGAAGGTTTTAGAGGTATTAGTAGACAATGGGTGCGCTTTGAATGTTTGACCATTGAGTACTGCAACAACCCTTGGATTTGGGCCATAGAAGTTTGTTCCTTCTGAACAAGGCATTTTAGCTTATGATGGAACCCGCCGTGATGTTATTGGGACTTTGGTCACAGAAATCCAAATAGGAGGAGAAGAGTTTGAAATAGAGTTCCAAGTCATTGATATTAAGGCGTCTTTTCTGTTATTGCTTGGTCGTCTGTGGTTGCATAGAGTTGGGGTTGTACCATTGCATCATAAGTTAAAATTTATTCGAAATAATAGGGTGGTCACTGTAAAAGGCGACCTTGATTTAGAGATAGGCCTGATTTCCCAGGAGTTGATTATTGACAAGGCAGGGGATATACGTTTGATTGGTTTTTCGCTAGAGGTGACTGCTATTACCATGGAAGAAGCGATGAATGAAGAGATCTTCTTCCTAAGCAGCACAAATTCCAACGTTGTCAAGATGATTCGCTGACAGGGTTATATACCAGGTGCCTGACTAGGCAAATATCATCAGGGTTTGGTTGAGTCACCAGAGTTCTGAGCTTTCAATAGTCTATTTGGACTTGGATATAAACCTACTAAGACAGAAATCAGAGAAATGAAGCGCTACATGCTAAAATGGGCCGAGTGTCACCGCATAGGCTTAGACTTACCTATGGGGCCTCTGGATTTAACCATGAATGGCCGCTTCCGTAAAGAAGGAGCAGACATCTCGTTCTGTGGCTTTACTGAGACTTGGCTAGATGAGAATATTGGACAAAGGTTGCCAAGATTTGCAATTTTCTTCGACTTCGAGCTAGCAGATGATGATCCAGTAAGCGTTCAGATCATAGAGAAAGAGACAGAGATTGGGCTGACTGCATGGTGCCAGAATTTTTGAACTCACTTTTTGAGGAAGGGTCACAAACTGTGACCGTTATTGACAAGAGCACAGTGATACTAGACCCCACATATCTAATTACCCCGGCAGAGGGACCTTTGACTAACTGGACCTCTCAGACCATACCTCAGGTTACCCTTCAGTATAGTCTTATTTCTTCAAAAGAGTCAGTTGTGTTTAAGTATGAGTCTGTTTTCGAGTCAGATACAGAGTCTGTCATTTCTAACTCTTCTTTTGGTGCAGGTACTGTAGAGGTTGAGTCTCCTCTTGGAGTTCATGATGAGTCTGCTTCTAGTGATGCCGAGTCTATAAGCGAGTCTGTTGTCAAGTCTGTTGGTTAGTCTATAAATACTCCAACAGAGTGTGTTGATATTGATGTCAACTTGCATGTTTTTGAATTTGTAAATACCATTCCAGAGTCTGTAAAGCCTGCTATGGGCTATTCAATCATTGATGTAATCATTGATTCTGATGAAATACAAGACTCTTCATTGTACATTCCTGTTTCTATTTCTTCTTCTGAATCTGCTTTAAAATCTGATAATAATAATGACAATCAAGACTCCCCCTCTGACGAGGATGCCGACGAAAGTCCCCTTGAAATCAAACATATGATTCAACAAGAGGAGAGTCGCCGAGCAAAACCACTCGAAGAGGAAGTTGAGACCGTGAATATAGGTGATGAAACCTTGATTCGGAAAATAAGGATTGGCAAAAATTTATCTCTTGAAGAGCTCAAGGAATTAATCACCTTACTTAAAGAGTTCAAGGAGGTTTTTTCTTGATCTTATGATGATATGCCGGGATTGAGTGAGGATATTGTCCAGCACAGATTACCTTTAATCCCTGGCATTAAGCCAAAGAAGCAAAAACTCTGAAAACTCAAAACAGAATGGGAGTTGAACGTTTATAAAGAAGTCAAGAAACTTCTAGAAGTGAAATTCATCCAAGTGGTCGAATACCCTGAATGACTCGCTAACATAGTACCGGTGCCCAAAAAGGATGGGAAGGTTCGAATGTGTGTTGATTTTCGGGACCTGAACAAGGCAAGTCCTAAGGATGATTTTCCATTGCCAACATTGATCTCCTGGTGGATAATACGGCTGGACATGCCCTTTTATCCTTTATGGATGGATATTCCAGGTACAATCAAATTAAGATGGCACCCGAGGACATGATAAAGACATCATTTATTACTCAGTGGGGTACATATTGCTATAGAGTAATGCCGTTTGGTTTGAAGAATGCTGGTGCTACTTATCAGAGGGCTGCAACTACTCTTCTTCATGATATGATTCATAAAGAGGTTGAAGTCTATGTAGATGATATGATTGTAAAGGCGAAGACATGACCAGAACACACAATTGCCTTGAGAAAATTCTTTGAGAGAATTAGGAAATATCAGCTTCGCTTGAATCCAATTAAGTGTGTATTCAGAGTTACATCAGGTAAACTTCTAGGATTTATGGTCAGTGAAAGAGGAATTGAGGTTGATCCTCAAAAGATTAAGGCAATCTAGAAAATGTAACCGCCTAAGACAGAAAAGCAGATCAGAGGTTTCCTTGGGAAAGTTCAATACTTGAGGAGGTTCATATCTTAGCTGATAATGACATGTGAACCAATTTTCAAGCTTTTGAAGAAGAACTCTCCAAAGAAGTGGAATAATGAATGTTAGGAAGCGTTTGAAAAAGTTAAACAATGTGTATCTTTGCCTCCTGTCCTATCACCCATCATTCTAGGCTAGCCCTTGTTGTAGTATTTGTCGATCACAGACACGGCAATGGGTTGAATGCTTGCTCAGAAAGATTAAGAGTCTAAGCGGGAAAAGCCTATTTATTACATCAGTAAGAAGATCTAAGAATATGAGATAAAGTACTCCATTTTACAAAAGACTTGTCTGGCATTGGTTTAGGCGACCTAAAGGCTTAGACATTATCTGTTGTCGAACAAGGTTCTTTTACTTTCACGGATGGATCCGTTGAAGTACTTGTTTGAGAAACCCGCCCTTACCGGAAGAACCGCAAGATGATTGTTATTGTTATATGAGTTTGACATCACTTATATCACTTAGAAGTCCATTAAAGGACGGGTTATAGCTGAGCAGCTGACTGATTCTCCTATAGAGGAGAATGCTTTTCTGAAAGCTGAGTTTCCTGATGAAGAGATCATGGATATTGAAGAAGAGATTCCAAGTACTAAATGGCTAATGTACTTTGATGGAGCAGTCAATAACCAGAGTCAAGGAGTAGGTGCAGTTTTGATATCTCTAAGGAAAGAATATATCCCTATATCCATCAAGTTGCAGTTTGAGTGCACGAACAACATGACAGAATATGAAGCCTGTCTAGCAGGACTTGAGGCAGCTTTAGCTCTTCAAGTTCAAGACATAGATGTGTTTGGGGACTCAATGCTCATTATTTGTCAAATCAATGGGGAATGGGAAACTCGAGAGGATAGATTGATCCATTATAATACCTATTTGGAATCTCGGGTTAAAAAGTTTAGGAGTATCACTTTTACTCACCTGTCAAGAACCAAGAACCATTTTGCTGATGCTTTGGCTACTTTGGCTTCGATGCTAGACATTTCTGCAACTATGGAGGTTCAGCCTTTAGCTGTCAGATTACAGTGGGCTCCTGCACATGTGAATGTGATAGAAATATTGGCAAGATGTCCGGATGGGAAACCATTGTATGCGGATATCAAGAACTTCATTTCTGGCAAGGGTCACCCTCCTGAAGCTTCAAGCAAAGAGAGGAAAACTCTTCAAAGGTTAGCTACTAACTTCATCATTTGTGGTGAAGAGCTGTATAGGCGATCTTTTGACGGAATACAACTCTTATGTGTCGATGAGGACAAAGCTGCTGAGCTTATTGAGCAGACTCATGAGGGAGTTTGTGGACCGCATATGAATGGCAAAATGTTATCTAGAAAGATTTTGAGACTTGGATTTTATTGGCCCACAATGGAAGCAGACTGCTTTGCTTTTGTGAAAAAGTGTCATAAGTGCAAAGTCTATGCGAATCTCATTCATATTCCTCCTTCAGAGTTGCCTTCTTTAACTTCGCCATGGCCGTTCTCAGTATGGGGAATAGACATCATTGGAAAGATTTATCCAAGATCCTCAAGCGGACATGAGTACATTTTGGTAGCCATTGACTATTTTACAAAGTGGATCGAGGCTGCATCTTATGCTTCCATAACTTCGAACACAGTTGCGAAGTTTAACCGTACCAATATCATTTGCAGATACGGAGTACCTCATGAACTGATTTCTGATAATGGATCACATTTTAAGAAAGAGGTAGTGCACCTTTGTGAAGAATTTAAGATAAAGCATCATAAGTCATCTCCCTACAAACCTCAAACAAATGGGGCTGTAGAGGCAGTAAACAAGAATATCAAAGTCATTATCAGTAAGATGACTGAGACTTATAAGGACTGGTCGAATAAACTCCCTTATGCCTTGTGGGCCTATAGGACGTCGATCTGGTCTTCGACAGGTGTGACTCCGTATTCTTTGGTGTACAGAATGGAATCAGTTTTGCCGGTTGAGTTGAGAATCCCTTCGTTAAGAGTCATGATGAAGGCGAATTTACCAGATTCTGAATGGGCAAAAGCCAGACATGATGAATTGCAGATGATAGATGAGAAAAGGCTGAGAGCTTTATACCATATCCAGGGATATCAGAGGTGGATTAAGAGAGCTTTCAACAAGAAAGTTCACATCTGTTACTTGAAGCCAGGAGATCTCGTTTTGAAGTCCGGTGTTTGATCCCAGAGGGAAGTTTAGGCCAAATTGGTCTGGTCCATTTATCGTTGATGAACTTCTGCCTGGAAAAGCCGTAAGACTCCTCAATGAAAATGGAGAAAAAATAATTGAACCTAAAAACCTGGATCAACTCAAGATGTATTACGCTTAATACACCAGGAGGCCATCCTTGGACGATTTGAGTTTTGCACCAATAACCCAAACATTTACAAATCTTGCTTGCACACCGTTTGGGCCTAAAAAATTATTTTCTTTGATAGCCACAAACTAGGGGCATTTTATTTTTTATTTTTTTAGTTTAAACTACATTATGACCTGATCCCTTTCTACAGGGTACGTAGGCAGCCTGTTCAATTCAGGTTCGGTCACTTCCTTCGCAACCTAAAAATAACAAAAATCCTTTGAAACCCCAAATGGGCGAACTACGCAGGCCTGATTCCCATTTCTTGAGCGATACATAGGCAATCTGGAAGGTCCATATTCGGTCCAAATACATTCAAACAAACCAAAGTTTACCTACTTGAACCTAAGCCTACCTAAAAGTCATTTTGGTGTATTTTAGGCCTAGGTTTGTAGAGAAACAGAAAGAAAAAAAGGATGGAGTCTTAGACCCGCTAGACTGAAAACCTGCAAGGGCAGTCTAGGCAAAAGTCAAGGTTATTCACCTGCTAAGTTGAAAACCCGAAAGGGTGGCTTAGGCAAAAATCAGGGTGCTGAGCCTGCTGGATGGAAAATTTGCAAGGGCAGACAGTCAAGATAAAAAATAAGGCGTACGGTCTGCTAAATTGAAAACCTGAAAAGGAAATTTAGTCATGGCAGTGACTTCATATATGGACAGAGCTTTCAAAAGCAAGTTGAACTTTCATTTTTCTTTGGCATTACTTCAAATGTTTGAGTAAGCGCCAACAAAGCTTTCTTTGATACTCTTTAAGCTAGAGAGGTTAAGACTTAGCAATCCAAAGGGATAATAACCATGACGGAAATACCGAAAAGAGGAATGAAACACCTTTAAACATGGTATTTAAATAAATCTAAGAGTGGTAGACTGTACCATTTTAAAACACTTTATCAGATTAAGAAGTAGATTCAGTCCTTCTTAGTGTTTAAGTCATGAGTTTGTCTAATGTCTTCGTTCCATGTTTGTCAAAGCCTTTCTTTGTTGAGTCGAGGTCAGTTTTCAGAGTTTTGTTTAGTCAATGTCCTCCCAAAGACGGGGTGGCAAACAAAAAAAAGGGGAAAAGAAGAGAATATGTGCCTCATGTGGGCAGTGCAATACAGAGCAAAGTTCAGAATGTGGCAGGCTCTTAAACCCATCTGAAGTATCAGTGGTTGGTAGAGATGAATAGAAATTATGTGCAGAACCAGTTTCCTGTACATGAGAAAAGCCTTGTAAACCTAAGTGTTCATGAGAAAAGTTTTGTAACCCCAAGAGTTCATTAATGAAAGCTTTTTGCTTATCCTTTTTATCCCTTTTGTGTTCCTCTCCAATGAATTTTGTCATGGAAGTAATCATACTAGGGGCATCTTTTATGACTTGCGTCATAAAAGATGTCAATCAAACAATGATATTTGAGATGGCTATTCTCATCAAATAGAGATAAGAGAAACTTGAACACACTCTTTTAGTTCAAGCTCCTCAATCTAGTTGTTTTCTTTCGAAGTCATATTTTCTGAAAATCTTATCCCCATACGGAGTCTAGAATTCACTCTTGTAATCTTCAAACTCCAGCTGAATGCTTTTCACCTGTTTCAAAAGGTCAGCACTCATAAATTCTTTCGTGTTGCTTGGATTTTGTTTTCAGCAAAAATCACCCATTCTCAGTTACTTTTGGCAAGAGGGAACTTATTCATCAGTGAAATCAATCAAGCTTTGTAAATTCTTCAGTCATTTTAAAAGTTTTCTGGTAAACTCCGTGATTTGGAGTTTAGTCCCTTTCTTTTACTATTTTTGAAAGATTTAAAAGAAGAAACTACCAATGGCTCAGTGCTTTAGAATTTGGCATTTTCTCTCATCATTTTTTGTAAATTTTTACCAATGGCTCCGTATTTTGGAGTTTTGTCTTTTCTCCCAATATTTTGGAAAGGTTTTAAAAGAAAATCGCCAATGGTTCTATGTTTTAGAATTTGGTATTTTCTCCCAACTTTTTTTGAAAGGGTTTAAAAAGAAATTGCCAATGGCTCCGTGCTTTGGAGTTTGGCATTTTCTCTCAATATTCTGTGAAGGTTTAAAAATGGAATTGCCAATGGCTCCGTATTTTAGAGTTTGGTTCTTTCTTATACTATTTGACAAGGTTTTTAAAAGAAAGAAATTTCGGGTGAAGAAGCTCCGTGTGTTTGGAGTCTAGTCATTTCTTCAAATCATTTGAAAAGATTTTAAAGGAAGGTATTTCAGAAAGGAATTTCTGGGGAAGAAGCTCCATGTGTTTGGAGTCCGGTCATTTCTTCATTTATTTGAAAGGTTTTAAAGAAAAAATGTTCTAGAGAAAGGAATTTTCTCTGAAGAAGCTCCGTGTGTTTGGAGTCTGGTCTTTTCTTTATTCATTTGAAAGTTTTAAAAGAAAATGATGTTTTTTTTAAAAGAAATTTCCAGTGAGGAAGCTCCGCTTGTTTGGAGTCTGGGCTTTTCTTTAATCATGAATAATTTTTAAAAGTAAGAAGTTATCAGTGAAATTGAGCTCTGAGTTTTGGAGTTTAGTATTTTCTTCCTTCGCCTGTGATGATAGATAGTGAAATGTTAAGTAGTGACCTGTCTAATCATCGCCTCGTGACAATTAACAGTGAAATACCAAATTTTGGCCTGTTTAATTGCCGCTTCACAATGTGCCGCTACCTACTGAGATTGGGAGTTAGGTATATCTGCGCGGATTTATATGGAACCTTTTCCACAGGACCATGTAAATCTCGAGTGATCTACTACATTTGAAAGAGAGGAGTCAAGATTACTCGGATAGCTAAACAGATGAATTTTCAGCAATGGTCTGTATAGCTATCACCCCTTTTATTTTGAGGCAATTTGGACGATTGACCAAATAATTTTTGGTTTGATTGTCGAGATTTGCACATCCATATAAATGAAATCTATTTTGACAATTGACCGAGCGATTTTTGGTCTGATTGTCAGTAGAAACCCTTATTCATTGATACAGGTGAATGTTTGGAATATGATTTTATTTTGATAAGCTCTTTGAGTGATTGGATCATGTTTGTTTTTTTTTTATATAAAAACATGTTTGGCTAAAAAAAAATGTATGTATTTTGAGTTTTGTTTTTTTAAATAAAAGTCCTTGTTGACTGGTATGAAGTGTTGAGTCATGAGTATTAGAGAGAGGCTATCTCATTTACCTGTTAGGATTGCTGTGTTAAGAGTCGAAGAGAGACCATCTCCCAATGCTTGCAGATTTTGAGTTTTTTTAAAAAGCCTTTTTCTATTTTACCTTTGAGAATATCATTTTAGAATAAAAAACCCAAAAATTGTTTTACCTTATTTTCGGGACGGCCAAAATGTGTTGTCTGTTCAGCTTTGCCATTCGCGCGACAAGCACGCTCTGCCAAAGAGGGGCATCTGTAGACACCCCATTTTGACCGAACCCCAAATAACCTCGTTTGAATAAAAACCCTAGTGAATAATGGAATTAGTGTCCCAAATTATGCCTTAGGGTAGGGTAGGATCCCAGATAGGTCCCTATAAAATTTTAGAAAAATCGGAGAAGAGACGAGCGTAGTTCGTAGTATAGTGTAGTTTAGTGTAGCAGAAGGGGAGTGGTTTATCTGGTTAGGGGGTCGTCCTGTTGGTGTATTTTGTAGCAGGGGGTTGTTTCTGGGTAACTAAAGGGGCTCTAGTTTATCTTTAATTTTTATTAAAACATTTTTCTTATGGATCACCCATTTTGGGCAAAACGATGCTAAAATATACATAGGAGGTTGTCCTGAAGCACATAAAGGGGGTAAAAATTAGGGATAAATTCTATAAATAGAGGCATGCCTCTCATTTAAATTTTTATTTTTTAGATCTAGGGTTCCGTTTTCCCTCATTTAGAGAGCTAATTCCAAGTCCTAACCCTAATTCGTTTCACCTTCTTCTCCGGTAGATTTTTCGGCCGTGCTCTGGCCATACTCCGACCAAGGTTTTTTCTTCTCCAACGAGAATTTCTCTATCTCAATCTCACTTTGTTGCCTCATTAAGTTTCTTCAGTTTTCATTTCTTAATTTGAAACCCTAGTTCAAATTAAGAAAAGAAAAGAAAAAAAACTTTGATCCAGTAATCAAACCATCAGATTCGTAGCTTTCCAGTTTCAAACCCTAGATTTGCTTTTCTTCTTCTCCAATCGAACCTAGATGCTAGTGATTGCTTCACAATCTAAACTCTGTTGAAGAAAAAGGAGTTCTAGAAATATATCTGATAGTTATTTTGGAAGCAAAATTTCAAGTAAGTCAATAGATTGGTATTTTATCCTCTATGATGCTTGATCTACGATTTTCTTTTTGTGTATGGCTGCTATTATGAGTCTGTATTCTTTCGATTCCTGTAGATTACATAAAAAATTTACTTAGAGTCATATTGATGTGAGAGTCTCCATGTTTTGATCGGTTTTGTAGCATGCAAATTCTAAAGATAAGTGTTCTGTTCCTTATTGTGTTCAAACTGTATGTGTGAAATTCTCATAGAGGATACGATTATGAAGTGATTGAATGATCTCTGATATGTAAAATTGATTTTTATATTTTGTGAGAGTGTTTTTTATCCTAAAATTCTAATGTGACATGAATTGTTATTGTCAAAGTGTATTCCTAAAAGTGAAGCTTTCATAAAAATAATTGAATTGTTCATGTTTGAATTGTCTTTGATTCATTAATTGCATATTTTGTTCAAAGAACTATGAACTGAAAAGGTATGTTTATGTTGAAGTTTTAATTTTTTTATGTGTAATAGTGCTGTGTGTGTCGTTGAAATTTATATGATAATCATATAGCATGTTGGATATCGAGGACATGCAAGGTAGTTCTCTTCGATTATATGGAGTGATGGTATACCTTTCATGTGCATATAAGGTTTGAACCTATGTACACCATTTCGTTGAATTTGTGAGTTTGAAGGTAAGTTGAGTGTCAAACATAAGAGTATTGATCCTTATCATCATAATCTTATTATCTTGTTATTCAATCACTCTAACCGTTTGTCATTTGTATTGTACCTGATTGGGGACATGAATTTTAATTTTGGAACCAGACTGTTGTAGAGAAGTCCTTTACTTGGTCCTATTTCTTTCTAAGGTGAGATTCTTATTATAAGAAATCATGAACACGGCTTAAGTAATTTTATAAGCAGGCTGTGATATATATTCAATATGTACTATTTGAGAGTTTTATCTAGTTTAACGACTATACAAAATTTATTTGGGTTATAGTTTTAGCATAACTACTAAAACAAAATGAAGCCTTAATAGTAGTTTGACCTTACAGGATAAATAGAGGTTCTCATTGGAAATTAGATAGACTAGGGTAGTCATTTGGTTTCCGTATGTTTTGAGTTCAAAAATTTTCAAATTGATTGTCTATGCATATTTATT
Source organism: Tasmannia lanceolata (assembly GCF_043159265.1). Taxonomy (NCBI): domain Eukaryota; kingdom Viridiplantae; phylum Streptophyta; class Magnoliopsida; order Canellales; family Winteraceae; genus Tasmannia; species Tasmannia lanceolata. The sequence goes on along the minus strand of NW_027518684.1, from coordinate 23,300,369 downwards.
TGGAGCTTAATTCAGTTATGCATGTGTGGATTGTCATGGGTAATATATATTTAGTTGTTATTGTTATTGGCAATATATTGTGATTTTGGTCAACCCTAGTAAATCTGATTTTGAGATAACATCAACAAAGTTATGTCATATTTTCTATATTATTCATGTCACTCTCTTGTGGTGTTACAATGATGTGAGAAAATTTGAAACTTATTGCCTTGTTTATTCGTACCACCATCCTAGTTGCTGTCCATGATTAGTTTCCAACTGAACTCACTCTAGTTCCTAATTGGCTAATCTTCATCCATAGATACTAAGAGGTCCTGGTGTTAATTATTGTATCCAGTAGGTGAAATTGGGTGCCCAAATCCTTGTTATCATTGGAGCATGGTGTTAAGATAATCAGTTGATATGTGCTAGTGGGTGCAATATCTCATCTATTTAGAACCCCTTCTGTCCACATTCTTTGATGTATTCGATCTTTATTTTCATACACTTCATGAATCCTATTATGGTACCGCCAAGTTCTTGTGTACTTCATGAAGTCTGTCTACTATAGTTCAGCCATGATCTTGTACGCTTTATGAATTCAGTCCATGTTATTTATTTGCAGTTCAATCTATGTTTTCCATTTGCAGTTAGTCCATGTTATCCATTTTATTCATTTTGTTAGCTCAGTCCATGTTCTGTGAGCTTATAAATTTAATATATCCATTTAGCTCAATGTATTCTACATTCATATAGGTCATATGAATTTATGGGTTATAAATAAGAATGTCAGGTTGAAGGTACAACTTTAAATATGAAATTTTGATGTAAAAGTATATTATACCTTCTATAGTTGAGGTTTCTAGGTTCTGGTTTATTTTTATAAGTACCTTGAAGTTTCTGTTTAGGCAAGAGTCACATGCGTTAGCGTTACTATAAATTAATTTGTTGATCTAGTATATGTCTACTGTTTTGATAAATTGATATTTGTTCTTTCTTCCAACAGAATCATCAATTGTCTTAGTAGTCACAAATGTGTTTAGTTCACAACATTGTGTTTTGTATTCTCACACATATGTACAGTTCAGAGCATGTTTCAGTTCAAGTGTATATTTGTAGTCACATATATATTCAGTTCATACCCTATTTGAGCCCAAGTGTGTATGCGTGTCTATGTATGTACGTTTGAGGGTGAGTGTGTGTGTGTAAGTATATCTGTGTTTATAAGTATATATATGAATGTGTGAGTGAGTGTATGTTTATGTGAGTAGGTGTATATGTGTATATGTGTGGACTGCAAAGTGAACTAGTGCTTATGTTAGAGTTTTTATAAGACCCCTCGAATCAATACTATTAAGCTTTAATAGTTGTAATTAATTAGCTTGTCCTCGTCATTCCATGGGTCTTTTAGGTTATTCTTTTCTTCAGCATTGTAATCATTTTTCTTACCCACATTGATGTAGAGACATAAGTGTTGTCCTGAATTTCATTTCAAAATCCATCTCAACACTAGCCATGTGCCTAACTTGTAATATTCTAGTATGTTCCTTCTTTCTTCACTAAACTTGTGAAGTCCTTTTGTATGAATTGTAATAAAATGTGACATCTGTTTGGGCACTAAAGACAAGAAAAGTTATCACAAGTTAATAGTAGAAGACACTTTCTGTTTGTATGGTCAGTTTTGCTTAATCCATATTCTATGAGTGAACGATTGAAGAACTGGATAGTCTTAAGAGTAGAGTGTGTTGTGAAATGTTAGCCTAAACTTTTGCTCATTTCAGTTATAAATGAATAAGTTTGACAATGATTAGTTCGTGGAATCTTAACTGACTATGTTTTTTTTAAGAAAGTCATGATTTGATCACATATATTTACACTCTCTCCTCATAACATCATTTTTTAGTCACTTATTACTCCATTGTATGAGAGAGAGTTTGATTTTTGAAGGAGGTTTTTAGGAAGGCCATAACGAAGAGAGTGGCTTTTATCTGTGAATAAAGTGTTTTTAAAATAATATCACTTTCAGATTTTAGGAGACAAGCTTTGTCTCATTTAGAGAGTTACCCTTTTGGAGGCTTGCCCAGCCTCATGATTAGAACATTTTTCCTTTAGTAGAAGACTAACGTAGTCTTTCTAGTTGCCTTATATCATATTTACCCGTTGCAAGGGCAACGATAGGGGTACCTCGAGCTCATGTTCGTCTCTAGGAGACTTGTCCAGTCTCACTAGCACTCTTATTTATCTCCTTTCCATTTGGGAGACATATTTTGATTTATTTACACCCCTCATAAAGTGTTTATTATACTTTCTACATACTTAGGATGACCTCAATGTCTTAATCGTAATTGACAAATGGACAAGCAAAGAAATAGAAACGCACCTATTCGTTGCTTTATGTGGAAAAGTGGAAAACCTAATAAAATAGGGAGTCAATATCAATCTCGTACGGGATTCTTTTTCATCTCCGGTGGGCCCAGCCATCAAATGACTTTGGGCCCACTTTTTACCTTTGCCTGATGGGAACTGACATATTCACCCATTTTTCTCCCCTGGGCCATCCCCTCTCCTGTATTTGTGATTACCCTTTTCACACAACAAGGGGGTGGCCCAGGAGAAAAAGGGACAATATATAATTTTCGTTGCCTGATATATACGGCTCAAAGAATACACTTCTGGGGCCCACAATCACAGCCACCGTTTGATTGAAAATCTTTTTCACACATTTGTTTTTTAAATAGTCATGTTCTGTGGTGGGGAGCACTTCATCGTATGTGGGGCCATTCTCTTTCATCTAACGATCTTGACCATTAGATGATTATACGATTTTCATTGAACGATCTTAGACATTAAATTTTGTACCTCTCAGGCCGAACATCAGTCCTAGATGTTGCTTTTATTTTGCGATTTTTGCACCGTGGCCCATTCATCAATTTTTTTTACAAAAAAAAGAAGGAAAAGGATGGGCAAACTGTTGATTTGGACATCCATCTAGTGGGCCCACCTTGAACTGCCAAGGAATTAAAAATCAAGTAATGTTGGAATATCCCAGCCGTCCAATTACTTCCCTACAAATAATTAAAACAAGAAAAGGCACTCCTTGTCTTAAACACTTACTTGAGACCTAATTGGACGGTTAGGATTGTCCTATCGATATGTTTCTTTTGCATGTGGGCCCTTCGTCCATCAACTAGACATGGCGTGTACCTTAATATGGTGTTTCGAAAGAGGTCAATGATTATTTAATTTTCTTCTTCAAAATTAAAAATTAATATATTTCCTTTTCAAACTATAAAAAATAACTCTAATTTGGATTCTAGTAATGATCCATTTCATTGTGAGAAGTATTTGTCTTCAATATTGTTCGGAACCTTTTCGCCTGCCTGGTCAATGCGGTATCTAATTAGAGCCCTTCCGACGAAAGGTGGCCGCCGGAGACCGGAAAACTGATCCAACATATATAAAATATGAGGAATTCTATCTTGAAGGGAGCCCTTGCAAAAAAGAGGTGAAAGGGCTCTCCTATTGGCTACACATCACCATCATATATTAATAGCGGCTGAAAAGTCAAACATGATGGTGATGTGCAGCCAATGGGAGAGCCCTTTCACCTCTTTTTTGCAAGGGCTCCCTTCAGTTTAGACTTCCCCTATAAATATTGAAATACATATATTATGTGGGCAGTGATCTTCCCTCCCCCTTCTAGTCTATAACACTACTAAACCGGTCTCCTCTCTATGCAATATGAACGATTGGTGGCCGAACAATTAATTTGTTGAAATCTTTGAACAAAGTCGGCTCCACCTATACGGCCTGTACAATAGGATGATACAAACCGTCCATTTGATGGGCCACAACGTAAATAGGTTTTGCCCCGAAATATCATTTCCATAGGATGATCCTAGCCGGCTAGCCCTCCGATAGAGGTTTCCATAATTTGCAGTTTCTCTTTAGATCGAAGGGCTAGGATCATCCTATGGAAAATATATTTATTATCTAATAAAGCCTAAAGCAGAAGCGCATATTTTGATTGAATTTTCATTAAAATAAGAAGGCACACACACACATATATATATATATATATATATATATATATATATATATATATATATATATATATATATATTTTGAGTTTGCATTAAGAAAAGAAGGCATATATTTTTATTGAGTTTGCATTAATGAACCTTAACTCGAGAAAGAGAATGAGAGATGATTTTTTTTTTTGCATTTTAATGCTTTCCTTGTCTCTGTCACGTGGTGTCTTTCCCATTGTTTCAGGATCTATAGCCACTCGCACCCGTATCCATGCAACATATTTTATTTCGTTTATCTTAAGAATTTGTCTGCCTTCTCAAGTTCGAAGTGTTGCGAGGCAACCTCTTGCAGAGGTATCACCTTCCCTTTATCTATTTCTTTTGGAACTGTGGACACTCTTCCACACCTAGCTTTGACTTTACTTACCTTTTCTTTTCTTTTCTTCTTGTTTTTTGAAATGATGGAATTTAATTAGATAAGAAGCTAGAAATGAAGTGAAAGAACATAACTATAAGAGCAAACAAAATCAAGGAGGTAAGAAGTCAAAGATCTCTAAGGATGGGCGATTAACTACAGCCGGAAGTAGACGGTCTGCCTCCGAGTATGATAATCCTAATTTGGTGTGGTGGCCCTCTACAGAGTCCATAATCCGTCAATCATCTCGGAGAAACGCCAAGGATTTAGGTGCCTCCCATCTAACCATCTGATTGCGCTAAGGGAATCTCCCTCCACCTAGCTTTACTTTTACATCCCCTTATTTTATGTAACTCAAATTAGATTTATGACATGTTTGGCAAACTCAAAAAAATATTCCTTAGAATATTTGTGGTGCGTGTCAGTTGTGAACGATGTAGCACTGGCAACCCGAGTCCGGCTGGCGTTGGAGGCCTTATCAAAGATGAGACCGGTACTCCCAAGTGGGCGTTCTTTGGACCACTTGGAATCAAGGACTCTAGTCTAGAAGTGGAATCAAGGACTCTAGTTGAGAATTGATGGTTGCACTACAAGGCATCAGATTGTTGGTAGAGGAGGTCTAGGTAATTCCACCGTGCAAGGAGACTCTTGAAATCAAGGTCTCTAGTGAAGTAAAAGTGGGGTTGCGCTCTGACCGCTTTTAGAGAACAAATGTAACTAAAACCTCTAAAAGAGAAGTGAGATGAGGTCCAAGGAATCAGATTGTTGGCTAGAGGAGGTCCATATAATTCCATCGTGGAATTCAATCAGGTGGTTGAATGGGAGGAACACTCTCCCTTGGAGGTTCATTGAGTTGGTAGATGACATGTTGGACACTGTGGAGGGCCACTTGGTTTGATTTCAGCATGCTCAGAGGTCAGCAAATGGGGAGGTTGATAGGTTTGCTCATGCTAGATTTGATTGCCAGTCATTAGAGATGTTTAAGTTTCTTCTTCCTTGACTATGCCTGTTCTCTTTTGTTGATCATTATGATTTTGTTCTCCCTTTTTTTTCAAAAGGAGGGAATGATTATGCCACCCTCAAGACCCTTTCTCTTGCTCCTTAACTTATCTCTCACAATGGAGCCCACTAATATTCCATGGAATGATTTTTCATGTGGTTGACAAACATGCCCATAGTGGAAAAGCTTCCCATTCCTTGTTTCTATCACCACAAGAAAGTTGGATTTTCGAGGTAGCATGACTGCTAGTAGAAGTCAAGTTATCCGCTAATAAATGACATACCAGCGGTCACGTATACGCGCCGCGAGAGATAATGTCACTAAAGCCTTTATCGCGGATAAATGTGCCTACTGGTATATGCTCTATTTACATATTTACAGGAGGTCAAAACTGTCACTGAGGACGCCTTAAGCATCTTAGATGAAACCCTTATTATACCAGTGGTTATAACCGCCGTGATTACATAGGGCTTTTACCGGCGGATATGATAATAAGATGTGTTATGCCTAAAATTGGTAACAGATACGGCAGTAATGAAAGAGCTGATATGGTGGGCCCAGGGTACCGAACTGGAGGTATTATGCCCTGCACAGGAACGCACGAGGTCAGAGGTCCAACCTGGAGTCATTGCTCCGGACAGGCCCTTCGACACTCAAGTCAGTATGAGTAGAGGAGCGGAGCCAAAGCTTTAAGATGGTAGTTTGGAAGTTATTACCCTTTTTATTGGCATGAGTGAAGGCTATTTATAGAGAGAGCCCTGGGGTGGTTGAGTTACCTACCCTGGGACAGATGTCGGCCCATTTGTGGGTTTAGGTTTACCTGCTCTTGGCAGATTACCGAGCTACCCCTGGGTAGGTGCCAAATTCATGGTGGGCCCTTCGAGGGCCACGTGTCGACAGCTAATTGGTTGCTGCTTTTCATACCCCATCAGTTGCCCCCCGGTTTTCGAAGTCACTGTAGTGACTTGGGGAAGCGTGAGAGGTTATGTCCCTGAGCGGTTGAATGAGTCGGTGTTCGGGATCAAGTGCACCGGCCAGCTTTCGATGTCTCGCCCAGTTCGGGATGGCCGGAAATATGAAGTGAAAAGATCTGGCCGGTCAGGCCTTTTGCACGGCCCGGGACGGCCAGAAACATGGAGTGTAATATCTGTCCGGCCAAGCCTTCTGCACGGCCTGGGACGGGCTAATTTTTGAAGCGGGATAATCTATCTGACCAAGAATTCTGCACGGACTGGGACGGGCTGATTTTTGAAGCGCGATAATCTGTCCGACCAAGCATTCTGCACGGCTTGGGACGGGCTGATTTTTGAATCGTGATAATCTGTCCGGCCAAGCATTCTGCACGGCTTGGGACGGGCAGATATTTGAAGCGCGATAATCTGTCCGGCCAAGCATTCTGCACGGCCTAGGACGGGCTGATTTTTGAAGCGCGATAATTTGTCCAGCCAAGCATTCTGCACGGCCTGGGACAGGCAGATTTTTGAAGCGCGATAATCTGTCCGGCCAAGCATTCTGCACGGCCTCGGACGAGCTGATTTTTGAAGTGCGATAATCTGTCAGGCCAAGCATTCTGCACGGCCTGGGACGGGCAGATTTTTGAAGCGCTATAATTTGTCCGGCCAAGCACTCTGCACGGCTTGGGACTGACAAATTTTTGAAGCGTGATAATCAGTCTGGCCAAGCATTCTGCACGGCCTGGGACGAGCAGATTTTTGTCGTCTTATGAAATGCGTCATATCCTGGCCGGCTTGGGACGAGCAGATTTTTGTCGTTTTATGAAACGCGTCGTATCCTGGCCGGCTTGGGACGGGATCAAACACTTGGAAGTTTTTCCGTATCCAACCTGTACGTATATTCACAGAAGGCGCGTACGTAGGCTATACACGTATACATACGCTCGCCTCGAAAGGTGTGCCCCGCTTCATTCATGAGGGACACGTGGCACCACCTGGTTCGCGAACCCAACCGCCTCAAGTCTCTAAGGCTATAAGAAGCTGTATTCACCCTTCATTTTTTCACTTTTCACTTTTTACTCCTGCCTTTCTTTTGCTCTGCCTGTTCGGCTGTGGTAGCCTGAGGTCGTGGTCGTTTGCGAATTAGGAGCCTTCCTCTTTGGACCGGTAATCTTCTTAGCGCGTCTTAGTTTGATTCTCTTTTCTTTTGTGCTCTCAATGTCCAGTAGTACTTCTAGTTCTGAGTCTGGCTCTAGGTTGTCTTCAGGCTAATCCTCCTCTTCCAGCAGTCCAGGGTCTAGTTTGTAGGAAAGGACCCAAACAAATTCGGCTAGGGTTCCCAGCCCATACATGGCAGGTCCTAGGATTGATGTAGTTGCTCTTGACGAGCCTGTAGGTAGCGGGGACGAGGTGATTTTAGACTTAAACACCACCCCAGTCCGAACGGACAGCTTCTACTGGGCAGAGGTGAGTGGAGGTAGTGACGTAGCCGAGGTGTCCACCACATTCATTCCGGGCCGGGCTGCAGAGTCATAGCTGAGGCTCGGATGGACGCCAATCCCCAGTACAACATTCAAGCTCTTTACGAGGAGAACTACCTCGAGGAGTTCAAATTAGGGGAAGTTCGGGACAGGTACTGCATTTCTGAGCGGTTCATTTTGAGGGCGGAGATAGAGGTAGATAGGGCTTGTAATGATAGCATCGATGTATGCATCTACGAGGATTCCCTAAGAGTCGGGCTTAGGTTTCCCCTGCACCCATTCTTCGCGGAGGTTCTCCGATATTACGGCCTGGCTCCGGCTTAGGTTGGCCGAACTCATGGAGAACTCTGATCGGATTTATGTACCTGGTCCGGGGCCGGCTCCAGAGAAACTTGTCCATTCCGTTGTTCCGTATGTGCGTACATTTGAAAAGGCATAAGGATGGAGGTTGGATTTATATAAGCCAACGTCCTGAGGTGAAGATGATCACCGGCATTCCATCCTCCATACATTTATGGAAGAACAGGTTCTTCTACATCGAGGACAGTGGAGCTACTGAGCCTTGGCCGGTTCCTTTAAAATGGGACACCCCGGACACGCTGGCACTAAGCCGCAAGCCGGTCCTTGATGGCGAGGATAAGCTTACGTTTGCTCAGGTCTGTGAGGAGCTGCAACGAGAGGGCCTGATTCACTGTGGGGAGTTCTCTAAGGAAGAGATTCTGGTCGGGCTCGGCATTAGTACTGGGACCCGGGCACGTATGTGGTTTTAGGCTAGTGTTGATCTTGGGTCTTCTCTTTTGTTATTACTGACCGGTTTGTCCTGTTGAATTTCAAAGATGCAGAAGCAGTCCGCACTAGAGAAGGTAAGGCAGAGTGCCTTTGGGAGGGGCCAGGGCCAGAGAAGGAAGGCCCCCCCGAGACTTCTAGTCCTGCACCTGTGCAGGACGTGCTGCCCAGAGGGAGCAAGCCATCAGTAAAGATCGTTGGCGTCTACGGCCGGAGAGCTGGATCCTCGAGGCCTGTGGACGTGGTCCTTGGCGTCCAATCCCCCCTCCCGCAAGGCCTGCAGACAATGTTTTTCGGCCCAACTGAGCCGTTCAAAAGAACGACACCGGCCTAGTTGACAGCCGGGTGGCCAGGGAGATAGTTACCAAGGGCCTATTGAAGCAAGACAAGCTCAAGGTCCTGCACGAGTCTCCGGACACGGCCGATGAGGCTATGTTCTCCTCGATCTACCAGGTATTTGTTTTTTTCTGCTTATACCTTTCACTTAATCCGCAGATCGGATGCTACTATAGTGACCTCCGCGAGAAAAGCCGAGGCTTCTCCGCTGCAATCACCAAATCGGAGGAAGAAAATGGCAAGTCGAAGAAGGATGCCCTCGAGCTCAATAGGTCCATTCAGGAGAGGGACCAGGAGATAACTAGGCTCAAGAATGAGATGGCCGCCCAAAAGGAGAAGGCCATTGACGCCCTCAATCAGCAGAGGGAGATAGCTCGGGAGAGGCAGAGAGAGGCCGTGCAGAAGGAGGACGAACTCGTCAGTTTGTCCACCGAGTCCTACAAGTTGGGATTCATGGATTGCCTTGAGCAAGTCATGGGGTCCAACCCAAACGTCTTTTTGCAAGGTCTTGTCTTGCTTGAGCCGGCGGCCGGGGATGCGGACGAGCAGAATGCACTCCCAACAGCTGATGCTCCTGAGGCGAATCCTCAGCGGGACGACGGTCATGAGGAGTCTTGAACTCCCACCCTCTTCCTGTTGTCGTACTAATAGATTCTTTTTTGTAGTGCTCCCTGAAGGCCCATTTTTTGTACATCTGCCCATACGAGTTTTTTTTATGAATAGAAGTCATATTTTGTCCTCTATTACTTTTGCTTGTTTGTCTTACTTTTATCTAAAAATGGTTGACTTAGCACTTTAGGTGATCGAAATAAAAGACAAGATTCGCTTAATGTCGGATTTCAGAGCAAAGGCCTACTACCCCGTTTTGTTCCCGACCGGCAGTCCCCTTCTGATCTTATGAGGGGCGGACCGGGGTGATTCAAGCAGCATATACCCAAGTTTTATGGAACTTGGATTTTTTATGAAGTTTGGTTTTCTGCCCCGGTTTGTTCCCGACCAGGAGTGGACTCCCGGCCTCATTGGGATGAACCGGAGTGAACCAAGCAGTTGATATCCAAGTTTTATGGAACTTGGATTTTTTACGAAGTTTGGTTTTCTGCCCTAGTTTGTTCCCGACCAGGAGTGGACTCCCGGCCTCATTGGGATGAACCAGAGTGAACCAAGCAGTTGATATCCAAGTTTTATGGAACTTGGATTTTTTACGAAGTTTGGTTTTCTACCCTAGTCCGTTCCTGGCCAGAAGTGCGCTTCCGGTCTTTTTGGAGACGAACCGGGGTGAACCAAGCAGCGGATACTCAAGTTTTGTGGAACTTGGATTTTTTACGAAGTTTGGTTTTCTGCCCTAGTCCGTTCCTGGCCAGAAGTGCGCTTCTGGTCTTTTTAGAGACGAATCGGGGTGAACCAAGCAGCGGATACCCAAGTTTTATGAAACTTGGATTTTTTACAAAGTTTGGTTTTCTGCCCCTGTTTGTTCTCGACCAGGAGTGGACTCCCGGCCTCATTGGGATGAACCAGAGTGAACCAAGCAGTTGATATCCAAGTTTTATTGAACTTGGATTTTTTACGAAGTTTGGTTTTCTGCCCTAGTCCGTTCCTGGCCAGAAGTGCGCTTCCGGTCTTTTTAGAGACGAACCGGGGTGAACTAAGCAGCGGATACCCAAGTTTTGTGGAACTTGGATTTTTTAAGGAAAACTCGGAGCTTGATAAGAAATAGTAGCCTTTTTCATTATCCACAAATTACATCGTGACTACAATGGCATTTGCTTCTGAACCTTCAAAGGTTGCAGGCTATTGGTAGTATTTTCGGAGGTTTTTTGAGTTCTAGGCGTGGGGCAGCAGATGCTAGCCAAGTGTCTCTAGCTTGTAGCTTCCTGGGCGAATGATTTCTTTCACTCGGTATGGCCCCTCCCAGGTCGGGGAGAGTTTGCGTACCTTCTTCGGCTGAGAGATAGCGGCTTTCCTCAAGACTAAGTCGCCCGCTCGGAATTCTCTTGGGCGTATCTTCTCGTCGTGGTAGTTGGACATTTTCTGCTTGTAGGCCGCAACTCTGATCCGGGATTCTTCCCGGACTTCTTCCAGCAGGTCCAGGTTTGCACGGAGGCCGTTCCCGTTGAGCTGCTCGTTGAAGTTAGCGACCCGGGAAGATGGGACACCAACATCAACGAGTATTACTGCGTCAGTTTTGAAGGACAAGTTGAAGGGCGACTCCCCCGTCATTGTGCGCGGGGTGGTACGATACGCCCATAGGACGTGATAAAGTTCATCAACCCACCGGCCTGCTTTCTCATCCAATCTCTTCTTGATTCCCTGGAGCAGGATTCTGTTCGTAACTTTAGTCTGCCCATTCATCTGAGGGTGCGCCACAAAAGTGAATCTCTGTTCGATTTTTCAGATCTGAGCGTTGTCTATTATCAAAGCGCGTGTATCCCGAATTTGCAAACAACAGACTTCCAAAAGAAGGTTTGTATGTTTTTGCTCTATGATCTGGGCCAGAGGTTCAGCCTCCACCCATTTGGTGAAGTAGTCTATAGCAACTACGACGAATTCACGCCTTCCGGAGGCCAGTGGAAAAGGGCCCAAAATGTCCATCCCCCATACTGCAAAAAGGAGTGGGCTGATGATCGGGGCCATAGGTATTGCAGGTTGATGAATGATGGGAGAGAATTTCTGACATCTCTCGTACTTTTTAACTAGATCCAAAGCGTCTCCCCTCAAAGTTGGCCAGTACAGGCCTCTTAAAAGCACTTTGATGGCCCGGGCCTTGCCCCCCCCCCCAAGTGCTCCTCGCAAATCCCTTCATGGGTCTCCTGCAGAGTGTACGCAGCATCGCTTGGCTGGAGGCATTTCAAGTATGGAAGGGTGTACGACCTTTTGTATAGGTTCTCACCATCTAGGAAAGACCTTGTTGCTCTTTGTATCACTTTGCGGGCCTCTTTCTTTCCTTCAGGAAGTTTCCCACTGCGCAGGTAATCAATGATTTCGTCCATCCAGCACGGCTCGTGGTCGACCTGCATTATTTCTACGGCCTTGTTGTCGATACTGGACTTCTTCAGAAACTCCATGCATATACTCCCGAGAGCGGTGTAACCGGAAGCTGCTAGTTTGGATAGCACGTCCGCTTTTGTATTTTTCGTTCTGAGGATTCTGATGACCTCGAAGCTTTTGAATTTGCTGCCTAGAAAGCGGACCTTGGCAAGATACTTAATGGTACGCTTGTCGCGGGCCTCGTAGACTCCTTGAATTTGGTTTGTGACCAGTTGGGAGTCGCAATACGCCCTCAGCCTTTGGGCATGAGTCTGGACTGCCAGGTTCATTCCTGCGATGAGAGCCTCATATTCTGCCTCATTGTTGGACGCACGGAATTTGAACCTTAGTGCGTAATCCATGACGAAGTTTTCAGGCCCAGTGAGAATCAAGCCAGCTCCACAGCCGCTTTTGCTTGAAGATCCGTCCACATATACTTCCCAGAGAGCCTCGGACGACACATCCTGTTCCGCTGGCACAGTGGCTCTTTCTATTCTTACAGGGGTAGCCGCCTCAACTTCTACTTGTCCCCCAGGCGTAGTTATCTCCTCTACAACTGGAGTCTCGACAGCTTCGGACGCGATGCTTTGGTGGGGGATGGTGCACCCGGCAACGAAATCTGCCAACACTTAGGCTTTTATTGCCGGTCTGGGCAGTTATTGGATATTAAATTCGCTTAGTTCTACGGCCCACTTCACAAGATGCCCTAAGGTGTCCAGTCTATGGAGAACCTGTCTGAGTGGTTGATCCGTTAATACTTTTATCGTGTGAGCTTGAAAATACGGCCTCAGCTTTATAGCCGCCATAACAAGAGCATATGCCAACTTTTCAACTCGTTGGTATCTGGTCTCAACATCATGTAGGACCTTGCTGACATAGTAGATTGGTTTTTGCTGGTTGTGCTCCTATCGAATCAGCAATGCCGCCAGTGCCATGGGGCTTACGGATAGGAACAAGAGTAGCTCTTCTCCCTGTTCCGGCCTTGTTAACAGCGACGGGGAGGCTAAGTATTGCTTCAGCTCCTCAAACGCCACATGATATTCCGACGTCCACAGGGCTATTTTGATCCCTTTAACTAGGGGTGGGCATTATTCGGTTAAAACCGAAATAACCGACCAAACCGATTCCAATCGGTTATTTCGGTTCAGGTATTTTGGGAATCGGTTCGGTTTTGGTTATGAAGAAAATAACATTTCAGTTTTCTGTTTCGGTTTCGGTTTATGTAGAAAAAAATTCCGGTTAAACCGAAAACCGAATTATACTGACAATGTCTAAGAATTGCGGTTATCGGTTTCGGTTAACCGAAAAACCGAAATAATGAAAGTATGCATTAAATTATGATTTTTGCAAAAAAATTTACTTAGGCCACTCGTTTTACATTTTTAATAGGCTAATATTTATAGTGACTAGTGACTAGTGAGGGTTGTCCCGAGTTAAAAAGGTGGGTGAAATTGTGAAAATGTAATATATATATATATATATATATATATATATATATATATATATATATATATATATCACTATTTAGATTAGTCATTTACGATTTAACTTCCCAAGTTAGAAAACTAGGGTTCTCGACTTCTCGTTCAGTGCTGGAAAAGAAAACTAGGGTTTTGACTTTTGAGTTTCTCCTCAGAGATGACGATTCCATTGATTCTCCTCTTTGAAACTTGAAAGTCTAGGTTTTCGACTTTTGAGTTTCTCCTCAGTGACGATTCTCATCTCTTCTAGGGTTTTTGACTTTTGAGTTTTGAGTTCCTCTGAGACAAGAAAGAAGAATCCGTCAATCCGCCACTCTTAATCGAGGTATGGCATCTCTAATTCTCTATTCTAGACTTTCTAGTTTCTAGTTTCTACTATCCCTTTAGGCCATTAGGGTTTGATTTTTGTTTTTTTAATGATTTTGATATTTTTATCTTGCATGAAGCTAGGGGGCCACAGGCCACTAGGGTGGGCATTCGGTTTTTCCCCCTTTTTAGTTTTTGCATGAAGCCATGAATACCATTTTTCGTTTTTCCCCTTCAAATGTTCAGTTGAAACTGTACAATGCCCCAAAAATGAGTTTTGATTTTGTGTTGGGTTCATGCCCTATTCGTTGAACTGACCATTTAATTTGAACTTTTCCCCTTTCAAATGTTCAGTTGAAATGTTCAGTTCAATACTTCATTGACCCAAAATGTTCAGTTAAAGTGAAGATTTGAAGAGGGAAAATGTTATGTGCTCTCTTCATATGTGTTGTTCATTGCTGACCTAGTGACCTGTTGTTGGGTTCAAGCTCTGTTTATATGTGTTGGGTTCATGCCCTGTTCGTTGAACTGAACATTTGATTTAAAATTTTCCTCTTCAAATGTTCACTTGAAACTGTACAATGACCCAAAAAATAGTTTTTCTGTTGAGTGCCCTACTTCAAAAGTTGAAATGATCAGTTCAATGACCCAAAATGTTCAGTTAAAGTGAAGATTTGAAAAAGGGGGGGAGGGGGGGTCAGCCAGTCAGGGGTGGGAAAAATGTTCTGTACTTCTGTGCTCTCTTCATATGTGTTGGTCACTGCTGTGCTGACCTGCTGTTGTTGCCTGTTGCCTGTTGGGTTCATGCTCTGTTTATATGTGTTGGCCTGTTGGGTGCTTGGGTAATTGGGTTCATGCCCTGTTTATATGTTTATACAATTATATGTATTTTATGACTTGCAAATTGTGACTTGTGATTATGAGTGCATTGATTATGTGATTTTGACTTCTGTTGTCTGTTGTTGTTGTTGTTGACTTGTTGTTTTTTATTTGTGTTCCCATTGCTAATTTTCTAGTTTGATACAATTCATTTTCTCCTTAGATGTCGCAAGAAGAAGCTTGTAACGCTTTTACTCCCAATGTTATTGTTAGCAACCAATCTTCAAACCCCATAGACTCAAGCCACACAGTTGCAACCTCACAAAAGAGAAAGGGGATGAAGCCAAGGTCAGGGGTGTGGGAGAGCTTTGCAAAATTTGTTAATGAGGAAGGGGAAACTAAGGGTAGGTGTAACTACTGCGAGAAGGAGTTATTTTGTGATCCGCGAAAAAATGGAACAACCGCTCTTTGGAATCACATTAATTCATGCAGAAAGTTCCCCTTCAATATAAGTACAAAGCAGACACTGTTGAATTTGCAACCGATTAGGGGTCAAGAGGGAGATGGTATTGGGAGCCTTACTAATTGGAAGTTCGATCAGGAGAGTATTAGAAATGCCTTAGCACGCATGATCATTGTTGACGAGCTTCCATTCAAGTATGTAGAGAAGGAAGGGTTTAGGGATTTTATGTCGGTTGCATGTCCTCGGTTTCACATTCCGTCACGTTCGACGGTTACGAGGGATTGTTTTCAGTTCTACATGGATGAGAGGTTAAAGTTGAAGAAGTATTTTAAACAGTCATCTCAGATGGTTTGTCTCACCACAGACACATGGTCGTCTTTGCAAAGAGTAAACTACATGTGTCTTACAGCTCATTATATTGATAGTGATTGGAAATTGCACAAGAAAATTATAAATTTTGGCCCAATTTCGAGTCACAAAGGTGAGGCTATTAATAGGGCAGTTGAGAAGTGTCTGCTTAGCTAGGGGATTGATAAAATGTTCACCATTACTGTGGACAATGCTAGTTTAAATGATGTTGCAGTTGGATATTTGAAGAGAAGAATTGTCAACTAGGGGTATAGTATTCTGCAAGGAAAATACCTCCATATGAGGTGTATTGCTCACATAATCAATCTAGTGGTGTGTGACGGCTTAAAAGAAGTTGGGATTTCAATTGATCGTGTTCGGGCGGCAGTTAGACATGTGAGGAGTTCTCCATCAAGGTTGAAGCTCTTCAAAGAGTGTGTTGACACTGAAAGGATTCAGAGCAAGAGCTCGTTGTGCCTAGACGTTTCTACTAGATGGAACTCGACTTTTCTAATGTTAAATGCAGCTCAAAAGTTTGAAAAAGCATTTGAAAGGTTTGATGATCATGATCCTTTCTTCAGAAGTGAACTTGATTCGGGGGAGTTGGATGGGCTTAGGAAGCCCGATCATGAAGATTGGGAGGCAGTTAGGAGGATGGCTAATTTGCTTCAAAACTTTTATGATCTCACTGTACGGGTGTCGGCCTCTTTGTATGTTACATCCAACACATTATTTCATGAAATTAGTGAGGTTGAATGTCTTTTGAAACAATGGAGTGAGAGTGATAATTTTAAGTAGGTAATGATGGCAAGGCGAATGCAAGAGAAGTATGACAAATATTGGGGCGACGTAGAAAAGATGAATAAGTTGATTTATATCGCGGTTGTTGTTGACTTCGAAATAAATTAGATTTTGTGAAGTTTGCTCTAATTGATATTTATGGAGAAAGAAAAGGCAAGTTGTTGGGGGAAAAAGTGTATGATGCCGTGGTTGAAATGTTTAATGACTTAAACGATAAGAACATGGTCAACAACAATGAAGGTCAATTGGGGATATCAAGTTCAAGGGATAATTTGCAAGCCTCACAAATTAGAGAACCAAAACAACATGTGAGGAAGATGATGAAGGAAAAGTACAAGAAGCACAAGATCGAATCCGGATGTGGGGATAATAAATCAGAGTTGGATAAATATTTAAATGAAGATAATGAGGAGGACACTAATGAGGATTTTGATATTTTAGAATGGTGGAAGCTTCATAGTCCTAGATTTCCTATCTTGTCACAAATGGCTAGGAATGTGTTGGCATTTCCCATCTCCACAGTTGCTTCCGAGTCCGCATTTAGCACAGGGGGTCGTGTTCTCAATTCGTTTAGGAGTTCTTTGACTCCTAAGATAGCAGAGGCTCTTATATGTGCTCAAGATTGGCTTCGATCATCATCAATGCCGGTTAACATCGAAGAGGCATTAGAGGATCTTGAAACTTTTGAAAAGAGTAATATTTTATTATTTTTGATTAATTGTATTTGAATAGTTGTATGTTCTTTGGTTCTACCTATATTCTTGGAGCTTTATGTTTGATATATTTGTATTCTTTTTTCTTTTCTTTTTCAGATTTTCCAAATATTAGAGAGGTTTCTTCGACTACTGATCTTTGAAGACTGTAAGACTGAGGTTTGTGGAATTCTCTACTTCTCTTTACTCTTTAGGACCTAATTTGTTAATTATTTCTATAATTTTTTTGTCTTTATTCTTGTTAATATTTAGAATGATTATATAATATAATTCTCCTTTTTATTGTTTGCATCAGATGTTATGGGTAAGAAGAAATTTTATGTTGTTTTTAAGGACAGACATGTAGGTATTTTTTGCAGTTGGCCAAAATGCCATGCACAAGTAAATGGGTATAGTGGAGCATGCCACAAGTCATATAAAAGCATGGAGGAGGCACAAGAGGCTATGAATGCATTTCTACAAAGAACTGCTGAAGTGGATATCCAAGCCTATAAGAATTTCAAAGAGGATTATAAAGAGGAGATCGACGATTGTGAGGATCAGAAACCCACAAAATATACTTTGCCATGTGTTCTTATGGCAGCAATTATTATTGTCAGTATTGCTATGAAAGTAGCCTAGGACCTAGGTAGTGCATGAGCATCTGGATGTGTTCTTCTTTTTGGAGGTGGATTTTGTTATTGAAATGTTGGTGACTTGGTGGTGGATTTAGACATTCAGTTGTTTATTTTGTTGTTGACTTGTAGGGTTTGAAACTTTCAGTCTTTCACGTGTAGTACTACTACAGTACTACTAGACTACTAGAGTATGTTCACACAGTTCACTTGTTCAGTAATCAGTATTGTCACAAACTCACAATGTCACTAGCTCACAGACTCACAGTGTCACACTGTCACTCACTAAATTGTTCAATGTTCAGTACCTTCAATTTTCATTTTTATTCTGATGTGATAGCACATTGTCGAATTCCCTCTCAGTGAATTACGAACTTGTTCAGTACTTTAATCATTTTAAGAGAAATTGTATGGTGGGCTTTGATATCACATTCACAGTGTTTGTCTTCACTTGTTTAGTATTGTAACAATGTAACCTGGCTGTTAGGCTGCCTACTTACATGTGCATAGTAGTAGCACTAGTAGCATAGGGGACAGGGTTATTCACTTCTAAGTTGTAATGTTACTCACATATTGATATCACATATTCACATTGTTGAATTTCCTCTCACTGAATTACTCACTTGTTCAGTACTTTAATCATTTTAAGAGAAATTGTATGGTGGGCTTTGATATCAGTATATCACAGTGTATGTCTTCACTTGTTTAGTATTGTAAGAATGTAAGTATGTAACCGGTTAGGCTGTAGTGTTACCTACTTACCTATGCATAGCACTAGCACCATAGGGGACATGGTTATTCAGTTGTAAGTTGTAATGTTACTCACAGTCTCACATCTTGATATCACTTTGTCGAATTCCCTCTCACTGAATTACTCACTTGTTTAGTACTTTAATCATTTTAAGAGAAATTGTATGGTGGGCTTTGAGGCTTTGATATCACAGTCACAGTGTATGTCTACACGACTTCACTTGTTTAGTATTGTAACAATGTAACCTGTTACAGTGTTACCTACTTAGTACTTACCTGTTCATAGCACTATAGCAGCATAGGGGTTATTCACGTGTAAGTTGTATTTTACTCACATCTTCATATCACATGGTCGAATTCCCTCTCAGTGAATTACTCACTTGTTCAATTCTGTAATCATTTTTAGAGAAATTGTATATTTGTATGGTGGGTGGTGGCCACTGGCCCACTGGAGTCTTGGGCCTATTTCTATTTGGCATGAGGATTTGTTCTTTGCATTTTGCAATGATAAACTTGGAGTAGTATTGACGAATTTGACGTATTGTTGTATAATGTATTGGCATAAATGCATGAGGATTTGATGATTTGTAAAGGGCAGTGATATTTTCCTGTGCTACTATACTCTTTTTCAAATGGTATATTTGAAGTTGGAACATGGCAGATAGCCTAAAAGTCTAAAACTACACAGGCAAGGGGCAAAAGCCTGATATTGCCAATTATTCGGTTATAACCGAATAACCAAACAACCGAAATTATTTCTCGGTTTCGGTTTGGTTCGGTTATAACTTAATTCGGTTGCGGTTTCGGTTATAAATTTTAGGTAACCGAAAAATTCGGTTCGGTTAAAAATGTTGAAATCGGTTCGGTTTTAACCGAATGCCCACTCCTACCTTTAACCACATTGAAGAAAGGCAGGCATCTTTCTGCAATCATTCCGGTTAGCCGCTGCACTTCCCTAATGGTCTTTGGTGGAGTGAGCTCCACTACCGCCTTGATCTTCTCCGGGTTTGCTTCTATTCCTCTTTGGCTCACCATGAACCCCAAGAATTTTCCAGCGCCAACACCGAAAGTACATTTTGTTGGGTTGAGTTTCATGTTATGTTCTCTTAAGACTTAGAATGTCTCTTTCAGGTCGGAAACATGATCTTTCACGCTCTGGCTCTTAACCAGCATATCATCTACATATACTTCCATGTTATGCCCGATCTGTTTTTTGAAGAGCTTGTTTACAAGCCTCTGATATGTTGCTCCGGCATTTTTTAGACCGAAGGGCATGACACGGTAACCGTAGGTTCCCTGATCTGTTACAAAGGATGTTCTTGGGATATCTGATTCATACATTCTGATCTGATTGTATCCGAAAAAGGCGTTCATGAAGGTCAGTAGCTCATGACCAGCGGTAGCATCTATTAACTGATCGATCTTTGGGAGCGGATAGCTGTCCTTGGGACAGGTTTTGTTCAAATCGGTGAAGTCTACGCAGGTCCTCCACTTCCCGTTGGCTTTTTTACCATAACGACGTTATCAAGTCAGTCCGGGTATTGGATTTCTTGAATGAAGTCAGCCCTCAAGAGCCTCTCTACTTCTTCCTTGATCGCTTGCCGTCTCTGTAGGGCAAGATGTCTTCTCTTTTGCTTTACGGACATGCAGGTGGGGTCGACGCCGAGCTTATGTGTACTGACCTTAGGGTCTCTACCAGGCATGTCTGCAGGAGCCCATGCGAAGACGTCTGCGTTGTCTCTGAGAAACTGGGTGAGGTCCTGCCGGGTGTTACTGTCTAAAGAGGAGCCGATTTGAACTACCTTCTCACTATTGTCTTGATATAAAGGGATGGAGATGAGGCCCTCGGCTGGTTCATTTACTTGGGCTTCATATCTCAGATCGAGTAGCTCAATCGGCAATGACTCCGACGCATTTTTGCCTTTGAGTGCCATGGCATAGCACTCCCTAGATTGTGGTTATCCCCTCTGACTTCTCCCACACCGCTCGGCGTTACAAATTTCATTTTCTGATGATACGCGGAGGCAACGGGACGGATGAGGTTCTGGCCGGGTCGTCCAAAGATAGCGTTATAGACCGACTTGACCCTCACTACTAGGAAGTTGACCATTGCGAAAGCTTGACAGGGCGGCTCCCCAACGAGGACCGTGAGTTCAATCTGTCCCTCGACTTTAACAACTTCTCCCGAAAAACTGAATAAATCGAAGTTGCCGGCCTTAAACGGTCATCTCCTATCATCATCTGTTTAAAGGAATGGTAGTAGAGTATGTCGACCGAACTACCGTTGTCAATGAGGATCTTCTTTAACTCCCAGTTTGCGACGAGCATGGTTATGACCAGGGCATCGTCATGGGGAAGTATCAAGTTATCGAGATCTGCATCTGAGAAGGAGATCTCATTCTCTGTCTTCATCTTCTTGTCGCAGGTGTGAACGGCATTGACTCGGCGCGTGTAAGCCTTGCAAGCAGTTGACGATGTTCCGCCGACGGCTGATCCCCCCATAATGGTGTTTATGCCCTCGTTAGTCTGGGATCGGCGCATCTCATGCTATGAGCTTGCTGGCGGAGGAGATTGATTCTGCGCAGGAGGCGGCTGTGATCGTCGAGGGCTTTGGCTCTGAGGGCTTCTTTCCCTGCGTTCTCTCCTATGGCTGTCATCTTTAATATACTTCTTTAGGTACCCTCGGTTAATCAGCAGCTCGATTTCCTCTTTGAGGTGCCTGCACTCATCGGTGTCATGGCCGTGGTCCCGATGGAACCGGCAATACTTTGGCCTGTCTCTCTTGTTTCCTTTTGAGATCATTCTGTCCGGCCATCTTACGAAGTATTCTCCCTTGATTGCAACCAGTATGTGTCTCATGGAGGTGTTGAGAGGGGTGTAGTTTTCCTCCCTCCTCTGGGGGGTCCTCTCTCTTTTGGAGGCTTTATCGTCCCTACGTTGTTTGGTAGGGTTCTTTTCTTCAGAGGTTCTCCTCCGACTCCAATCCAAGGCGGCAAGCGTCTCTTCCACGGATATGTACTCCTCCGCCCCTGCCATCAGATCCGCCAACGAATGTGGATTTTGGCGAGCTACTGATTGCCAAAAATCGTTGGATTTGGCGCCTGCGAGGAGTGCATTCACAACGGTTGAGGGGTCCAAATTCGGCACCTGGAGGGCCTCTCTGTTGAAACGGCTTACGAACGCCTTTAGAGGTTCATTATCCTCCTGTCGCAAGGCCATTAGGGACGCGTTGTTTTCCTTGGCCTTCGACTGCTCATGAAATGTCGGACTAGATCGTCCCCGAAGTCGTCAAAGTTGTTGATGGAGTCTAGCTTGATCCGCGAGTACCAATCCCTGGCTACGCCCGTTAGGGTGGTCGGGAAAGCTCTACAGAGGAACCCATCAGAAGCGCCGTGAAGGAGCATCATCGTTCTGAACGTCTCCAAATGGTGTATAGGGTTAGTGGTTCCATCATATTGTGGAACCGGTGGCATCTTGAACCCTTTGGGTGCGGGTGCGCTTAGGACATTATCAGTGAATGGGGATCTGCTTGAGAATGCCTTCGGAGCAAGCTGGCCCTGATCTTTTGCCAGCTCTTCTATTCTGTGGTCAATTTCTTCGATCCTCCTTAGCATCGGATCGGTCCTTTTCTATTCGGCCCGTGGACCCGTTTCTCTCCACGGAGGGGCTCGTAGCAGAGCCAGAATGGCTTTTTGAGCTCTTTCGACGACGCCGAGATTTTTTTCGCGGGGCACGGTCCTTCTTAGCTCGGTGCCTTTGAACTGAGCGAGTCCGCGACCTGCGATGGTGACGAGGCTCCGTCTGGGCATGCCTGGTCCGGGAGTGATGGACTCGCCTTGTGGAGTGGTGGGTCAGATCTCTGCCGGAAGGCACAGGCTCTCCCTTGTGGGCACTAGACCTTTCCTGCACAGGTCGGGAGACTTCTGGGGGATGTTGGGGAGGCGCTTGGATCAGATCTTGGTATTGACCAACAAGAATAGTCATCTGTTGAAAGAGAGACTGGACTTGCTCAGGAGTAGAAGCAGGGTTCAGGTGTTCCGAATGGGTCAGGATCTGTTCCGCTATTGTTGAAGGAGCCACTATCTGTGAGGCAATTTGTTTGCTCTGATTCCTGCGAGGCGCTTCAGCTCGGGCTGTTCGGGCGGTCGGTACCAGCGCGCTCCTCTGTCCTGCCATTTTAAATAAGATCCCGAACAACTTTTAGTTTAGGTCCCACGGATGGCGCCAATCTGTTATGCCTAAAATTGGTAACAGATACGGCAGTGACGAAAGAGCTGATCTGGTGGGCCCAAGGTACCAAACTGGATGTATTATGCCCTGCACAGGAATGCACGAGGTCAGAGGTCCAACCCGGAGTCGTTGCTCCGGATGGGCCCTTCGATACTCAAGTCAGTATGAGTAGAGGAGCAGAGCCAAAGCTTTAAGATGGTAGTTTGGAAGTTATTACCCTTTTTCTTGGCATGAGTGAAGGCTATTTATAGAGAGAGCCCTGGGGTGGTTGAGTTACCTACCCTGGGACAGATATCGGCCTATTTGTTGGTTTAGGTTTACCTGCTTTTGGCAGATTACCGAGCTACCCCTGGGTGGGTGCCAAATTCATGGTGGGCCCTTCGAGGGCCACGTGTCGACAGCTAATTGGTTGCTGCTTTTCATACCCCATCAAGATGTAAACCATAATAATCATTTGATAACACTGGTAAAAGTGTAAAATAAATTTTAAAACAATTTTAACAGTTGTTGTGACCACGCCGTAAACTTTATTGCTTTTAAAAAAATATTTTAAAACAAAGAAAATCCAAAAAATTGGGCACATAAGGGCGCGTTCTGCAAGCCTTCTCATTCTCGCCGATTAAACGAGAAAGAAACAGAGTGATGAGAATCTTTGGAAACCGCTATTTATCGCTTTGTAGAATCCTATTTTGTCGAAAAAGTAGGTGAAATTTTAGAAACAGACCTTAGCGGGTCATACAGCCGAACGAGATTTTTGAGATTTTTTTGGCTTTCCTCATTCTCCATCACTAAAAAGGGGAAAATCACGTAAAAGAATAATAGCCGAACACGCCCTAAAACTTTTGTATATCTGTTTTAGTAGTGAAAACTAGTGAAATTTTAAAGTTTCAAATATTTGAATTTGAAATTAGTGGTTTTAAAATTTGAATCTGCCAACATGAGAGAATTTAAATTCTCAAATTTGAATGTAGTTAAGTAAAGGGCCTTAAGAATTTTAATCCTACTTTAAGTCCTGTAGTATTCTCCGAGGCTTAGGAGTTAGAGTTTGAAGTATAACAGGTTATGAGAGTTTGGAGTATAACATGTTATGCAGTTTGCTTAGGCCCTGTTCTTTTGAGATTGTGACAACCGATTGTAGTCCCCCCCAGCTGATTATTGGACTCAAAATTAATGTAATTTTGACTCCAATAATCGGTTGGGGGCTCACAATTGGTGGTCATAATCTCAAACGAACAAGGCCTTAATGCGTGTAGGTTTCAAGCTAAGAACCTCTTAGGGTGAGCTTGGCCCGATTGTCAAGCGACCAGACTGATATGGCAGTAAAGAGTGTTAATCGCTGTTAAGGTGAGTAACTGGTTGAAATATTTAGAATGTGTTGGGGCAATTACAACATGTTGAGTCTGAACTGTTAGATTATTTGTCGAAGAAAACCCACTCAAATTACGAAGCAAATAAATATATGGATTTAAAGAATCAAACAATCAAGAGAGCAATCACACAAAAGAACACAAAGATTTATTTGGAATACCCTTCAATGAAGAGGGGAAAACCACGAGGCAAATCCGACGAAATATCCACTAATCAAAATAAGTAATACAATGTCTTTCGATCAAGTTTTCACCCTAAACCTGAGTAACTACAAGAAACAAGAGAGATAAAAAGGTTACCTCGTTGCGAACAACAAAACCCACTTTCTCACCACGAACACCCACTCCGATCTTCAAGTCAAAGAAACTCAAATCCTCTCGAAGTCTCCGTGCAATGAGAGGATTCAACGGCGAGGTGAAAATCTCTAAGAAGAATGCTAAAAATCCTTGGTTATGATTCCGTACAAAACCTGCAAAAGAGTGCCCAAGAAAAACACTAGTTTTCTTCTTCTTCTTCTCTCTCTTTCTTTTTTTTCACCTTTTTTTCTATTCACCCTACTAAGGTTTTTAACGTTTTTTTCCGAGCAGCTATTATAGATGAAGGAAAAGTCTTCTGTAATTGTTGGGAGCAACTATGTTAAACCGTGAACCCACCACTCACACTCACATTCCTATTTCAATTGGGAAACGCATCTCGTTTCCCTTTTGTACATAAGATGCTGATGTGTGGGGCCTACATGGGCTAGACCCACCAACAATCTCCCCCTCTCGGCCCATGAGGAGGAGATTCCAACTTTGACTCTCACTTGGAGTCCATGCCAGCTATGTCTAAGCATAGCCCAAGTTTTTCGCTAGGAACAACATTTGTTACAATATCAGACAACTTCCTATCGGTATGAATCTTCTTCACCTGCACCAGTCGCATTTCGATCACATCACGGATCCATCGGTTCTTGAAAATCCATTCTACTACGGCCCAATATTCTTTGCCTTTATGAGATTGTGTCCCTTGAAACCTCTTTGGCTCCCCCTCACTAATAACTAATATATAATCTGAGGTAGGATATCTCGTTGATGGCCGATGCACTCAAGTAGATCTTCTAACCTGAGATTCTACTATCTTTGACAGCGAGGGCTGGACCCCCTACTCATGATCTATCGCATCATCATGACCACCTGCATCTGATCCATAATCACTACGATCTTCTTGCACTTCTCCCCCATGTGTAACTGTGGACCCCGATCTGAGAGGACCAGTGCTGAGGGACGCGAGATCCCCCTGCAATCCTCAAAGATCTCCACAATGTGAAGGAGAGCTCTGCCAAGGAACTCTCGAAGTGATGACACCCTCACAGGATAGCATGAGTGGCGATACAAAAATGAATGAGATACCTCTCGATCCGGAGCCAAGGCTCGAACCAAGACGTACCTGAAATAACTCAGAGTCGCCATCAATGGATAGGCCATGGAACCCCAAAACAAATATGCTCTGTATACCATGGATAACCAGAAATATATATGGGCTCGTGCCTGATTACGAATGGAGAAGATCCGAAGAGCACCCCCAATTTGTCCGAGTGCAAGCACTTGGTCTCTTATGCCATTTATTATTAAACTTGAAGAGTTTTGGGCGAAAATCATGTGAAATGGGAACTAATATCCCCAAGAGAACGTCTACCTAAACACGTATGACCCGGGGATAAAATAATAAGCATGCACAAAATAAATGGAAGGAGTGTCACCTAAGCATAGCTAGGTTATGAGTGACATGCCTAACTGGTGTCTAAGTTCTGGTGGACAAACACATGCATGCTACAACTAAAAGTATAAAGTCTGTACAGGAAGGTAAGAAAATACAACAAAACATACAATACAATAAGACAAAATTCCTAAACTCTAAACATACTCGCCCGATTCTTTGGATGGTCTGGTATTCATCTAAAGCCGCCTACGTATTCCCGCCTCCTCAAGAATCAAGCAACGTAGTTCTTCACACCTATTATAAGCTATGATGCATAAGACATCTAGACCTCTATCCTAGACTCGACCTAAAAGACCAGACTAGTTATTAAAGCTTCTTGTATGATTATTTAAATTCGAGTGGATTGTGGATTTTAAGACACCCTATATGCCCTAACTAAGTGCAGGTTAGCCCTAAGCTAATGCAGGTGGTTCCTAAATCCTATGTGCACTAGGTCATGTGTCCTAAGAAAAATCATGGGATTACTAACGCATCCTAGATCTAGTCATCAGTCGGCGATGTGGATCGCCAACTGATCGGACGGAGGCGTAACAAACTCCTAACTCTAGCACAAACACAAACAAAACACACAGCACATTAAAGACAAACTCTTAACTCTAAAACTCTCCATCTAGGACAAAGTCCTAACTCTAGAGGAAGATCTTTTCGAAAAATAATGTTTTCGAAGATTTTTATATTTTTAATAGGTTTAAAAGATTTATTTACAAAGTTTGGCTGGACTTGGGATAATGATCCCAAGCTGCACTACATACCTCGTGAAAGATGATCAAGCCAACGTAGTTCGAAAGTAAACTTTTCTAATATGCTCCTAAAAGTCAACACTTTAGATTTTTTTAAGGTTTTTGATGTTTTCAAATATTTTTGATGTTTGAAATTTCTAATGCTTTTGAGTTTTCAAATATTCCAATGTTTTTGGATTTTTAAATAATTTCAATGTTCTTACGATTATAAATGATTTCAATGCTTATAGATTTTAAAATTTCAAATACTTTCACCATTTTGGTCAAAGGCCAAAGGGAACACACAAAACAACACCCTAGGGTAAAACCCTTAGTGTAAAGGGGAAACCCCAAAGCGACAAACTAGTATTCCAAAACAAGATGTACAATCCACAAACAAATAAACAAGTGTCCCAAGAACAATGAAAATGACCTAAGATCCCAAGTAAACAAAGCTCTAATAAGATTGAGTTAGTCCCTGACCAAGATTAAGTAACAACTCTAAAGAAGAAATTCCTAATTAACAACACTAAAGAGGTGGTGCAAATGAGTCAGAGATTCTCTAATAACACTACCAAAACGAGGCAAATAAGTCAAACACTGCTAAAAACATTACCAAGAATGGAGTAAAAATAAGTCAAAGACTCGCTAGAAAAGGGGATTATTCTAACATGAGGCTCGGTAGTGAAAAGGACAATATAAGCTTGCAAATTATTAAAGCATTGTACTGGAAAGTGAAAAGGCAAAATAATTTTGTAAATTGTTAAAGCATAGAACTGCTAACATTTTAAAACAGGGGTTGATATATTCAGTATAAGCAAGTACTCATGAAAATCAATTGCATGAATGGGAAGCGATATAGTAAGTCCATTGACAAAACATAGGCGTAAAAAATCAGTCCCTTGTAGCCTTTCCATGGAGATAATAACCCTACAACCATAGTCTTACAATCGTAGTACCTCATTTTGCCTTTCACTCATTAGAACAGCCATGTGAAACTACTTCTATACTTCCCAATATGGGGGCTCTAATGAACCAATTTAAGTAAAAAGTACAAGACAATTTTGTGGAGCTACTAAAACTTGTTAGTGCTAATATCACAAGCTTGTTACTTTATCGATAGCTACACTAAATCCTCCATGCCCCTTATTATTACATTAGAAGTCACCACAATTCTCAGCCAATTTAAATGGGAAAGACAAGCTACTATGAAAATTGGAAACGGATTGGAGAAGAGATACCCCAACTACTAACAGTGGGTGCTAGAGACTTGGATCAATGGTACGATCCGACCCTCTAAATTTCAAAGATTCCGTAAGAACATGAGTAGTAGAGATACCCCAAACTACTAGTATACCCAAAGAAATTGCAGACACTGATCTCATCAAACCAATTATATTTGCATTCTAAACATAAACCAAGGAAGAAGATGGACATTACCTGTATTGTTGTTTGAAGTAGAATTGAGATTAATTCCGACAAAATTCTTCGCCAACACCGCACAAGATAGCCAATCCCGTAATGAACTCCACGTCACTCTCCCTCTGTTTTCCTTGATCTCTCTCCCTATTTTATGGTGATGGAGACGACCAGTAAAGAGCTTTGGGGCTGGTGTTGTGGTGGTGGTTGATGGTGAAAATAGTGGTGGTGCTGATTTGGTAGAAGAGGGTTTTAATGGGGGCTAGAAAGGAAAATGAAGTGGGTTTAGGGTGGAGATGATGATGGGGTACGGTTTTGATAGAAAAGGTGTAACGAAATGGGGTTTTGATATGGGTAAAGGAGGGTTTAGTAGGGATTGATTTGGGTGGAAGTGATGGCTCGTCCTTTTGATGAAGATGGCGATGGCGGGTAATTGGCTGGAGATGGGGACAGATTGTAGAGGCGGTTTTGGGGAGAAGATGGGGTTGAAGATGGTGAAGGTGGGGTAATAGGGAATAATGAAGAGGGTTTGGTAACGGATTTGGCAGAAATGGGCTGAGGGATCCAAATGGGGTGGTGGCTGGAAAATGGGGTTTGTGAAGAGGGTTTGAGGGAGGAGATGATGGTGGAGATGGGGAGCTTGGTCGGATTCCGGCAATCCAGCCGGAGAAGAAGAATCACAGGGGAAAAGTGATTAGGGTTCGGGGAAAAAGAGATAGGATTTTATCATCTCTCTCTCTCTCCCTCTCTCTCTCTCTATCTCTCTCTCTCTCTCTCTCTCTCTCTCTCTCTTGCTCTGCTAGGTTTTCACCCAAACAAATGAAGAAAATGAGATGTGGGTGGTGACGATGGGGGCTGCTACGGTAGTGGTGGTAGAGATGAAAGTAATGATGGATGAAGAGAAGAGGCCACGGTGGTGGGGGGTAGGATCGGATCTCCGATTGAAGGTAGAGGTGGGTTTTTTCTTCTAATTGAATGAGCTTTCCCTCCTCTCTCTTGGTAGCTGCAAAATAAGGTTCCTTGCTGGGAGAAGAAAATGAAGAGAATCCCCTCCCACAGGCCCTAATTTGTTTGGGTTTTAACCAACAAAATGATATATTCAGCCCACCTTTTACTCCTTTGGACAGCCCCATTTATCTAGATGCATATAGGAATTTGTAAGGGCACCCTCTTGCTTTGATAAGCTACCCTCCTTTGAAAATGATATATTTAGACCCTTTTTCTTCCGTTGGACAAACTCACTTAAATGAATAAAATGAATCATTTACTCCCCTATCTTTTTCTCGAACATCCCTTTAAATGTATTTATGACCATTGTTTGCACTTTTTAGGGGTGGTCCACAGTAAAAGGAAAATGATATATCTGCTCCCTTTTCTCGCTCGGGGCATCCTCCTTTTCACTTTAAATGAAGGAAATCGTATCAGCATAACCATGCTTCAATATCTACAATGACTCAATTTGTCTCTTCTGATTTAATATAGCTTGCAGATTGATATAGGCACTCCCATGTTTCAATAAACCCCTCTTCTACCTTCCGGAATTTACACAAGGATCAATCTTTCGGGACTCAGGTTGACTTTAAGGTACCTGCTCAACTTTGGAATTTTATTCGATCTTGAAAATTAGGGTTCGATCAAAATGGGGTGTCTACATATGCCTCTCTTTGGCAGAGTCCGCTTGTCGCACGAATGATAAAGCTGAATAGACAATACATTTTGGCGACCCGAAAATGAAGTAAAACAATTTTTTGGATTTTCGGCTCTAAAAATGATATTCACAAGGGCAACACAACAAAGTGACTCCACAACTAGATTCTAAATCTGCAAGAATTAGGGAGATAGCCTCTCACCGATTCTTAAAATGGCAACTATGATATCTCAAAGAGATAGCCTCTCACTAATACCCATGACTCAACTATCTAAACCAGTACACAAGGACTCTATTAAAGCAAGCAAACACAAAACCTAAACATACTCTTTTGTCTTTAAAACAAAGTTTTATGAAAACGAACACAATCCAATCACTCATAGAGTGTAACCATATCATTCACACAGGTAGAAACCAATTTACTCAAACAAATATAAGTCAACTGCTGAAAGAGTCTCCAATCAAATACTCAAAAAGTCTGCAACATTCAAAGAGTTTCAAACACGCAAATGCACTATAATACTCAAAGGGTTTCAACTATCCGAAGAGTCTGTAACACTCAAAGGGTCTCAACTACTCAAAGAATCTCAAATCAACAAAGGAACCAAAACACTCAAAGAGTCTCAACTACCCGATGAGTCTGTAACACTCAAAGGGTCTCAACTACTCAAAGAGTCTCAAATGCACAAAGGAAACTAAAACACTCAAAGAGTCTCAACTACTCGAAGAGTCTGTAACACTCAAAGGATCTCAACTACTCAAAGAGTTTCAAACACACCAAGAAACATTTATACTCAAGGAGTCTCAACTACCCAAAGAGTCTGCAACACTCAAAGGGTCTCAACTACTCAAAGAGTCTCAAACACACACATAAACCTTTATACTCAAAGAGTCTCAACTACCAAAAAAGTCTGCAACACTCAAAGGGTCTCAACTACTCAAAGAGTCTCAAATGCACAAAGAAAACCAAAACACTCAGAGAGTCTCAACTACCTGAAGAGTCTGTAACACTCAAAGAGTCTCAACTACTCAAAGAGTTTCAAACACACAAAGAAACATTTATACTCAAGGAGTCTCAATTACCCAAAGAGTCGGCAACACTCAAAGGGTCTCAACTACTCAAAGAGTCTCAAATCACACACATAAACCTTTATACTCAAAGAGTCTCAACTACCCAAAGAGTCTGCAAAACTCAAAGGGTCTCAACTGCTCAAAGAGTCTCGAACACACCAAGAAACCTTTATACTCAAAGATTCTCAACTACCCAAAGAGTTTGCAACACTCAAAGGGTCTCAACTGCTCAAAGAGTCTCAAACACACACAGAAACCTTTATACTCAAAGAGTCTCAACTACCCAAAGAGTCTGCAACACTCAAAGGGTCTCAACTACTCAAAGAGTCTCAACTACCCGAACAGTCTGTCAGACTCAAAGGGTCTCAACTACTCAAAGAGTTTCAAACACCCCAAGAAATATTTATACTCAAGGAGTCTCAACTACCCAAAGAGTCTGCAACACTCAAAGGGTCTCAACTACTCAAAGAGTCTCAAACACACACATAAAATTTTACACTCAAAGGGTCTCAACTACTCAAAGAGTCTCAAACACACTCATAAACTTTTATACTCAAAGAGTCTCAACTACCCAAAGAGTCTGCAACACTCAAAGGGTCTCAACTACACAAAGAGTCTCAAATGCACATAGAAAACCAAAACACTCAAAAAGTCTCAACTACCCGAAGAGTCTGTAACACTCAAAGGGTCTCAACTACTCAAAGAGTTTCAAACACACCAAGAAACATTTATACTCAAAGAGTCTCAACTACCCAAAGAGTTTGCAACACTCAAAGGGTCTCAACTACTCAAAGAGTCTCAAATCACACACAGAAACCTTTATACTCAAAGAGCCTTAACTACCCAAAGAGTCTGCAACACTCAAAGGGTCTCAACTACTCAAAGAGTTTCAAACACACCAAGAATCCTTTATACTCAAAGAGTCTCAACTACCCAAAGAGTCTACAAAACTCAAAGGGTCTCAATTACTCAAAGAGTCTCAAATCATTTAATCAAGCAAACACAAATAAACTTACTTAAAGAGTTTCAAATCAATCACTCAAAGAGTGTTTTTTTAAACTGTGATGAACACAAACCAAACATTAAAGGATTTTTTTTAAGAGATTGAAGCTTTACCAAAGCAAACACTAACGAAATACTCGAAGAGTAAAAATCAAACAAGTACAAACTAATCACTCAAAGAGTTTTTTTTTTACCGAAATTTTGACAAAACAAATGAAAACCAAAGGTTTCTTTTTTTAAGAAAAATAATAATGGAAGAACTGATCAAACCGTGCAACACGGAATATAGTAAATTCTTCCTTATTTAAAACTTTTCAAAATGATGGGAGAAGAAACCAAACCGTGAAACACGGAGATACCAATTTCTATCCTTATTAAAACTTTTCTAAATGATGGATGAAAAGATCAGACTCCGAAGCACAGAGCTGTCAATTTCTATCCTTATTAAAAACTCTAAAGAAATGATGGATGAAAACACCAGACTCTGAAGCACAGAGCTGTCAATTTCTATCCTGATTAAAAACTCTAAAGAAATTATGGATGAAAAGACCAGACTTTGAAGCACAGAGCTGTTAATTTCTATCCTTATTAAAACAAACTTGTTAAAATGATTAAAGAAAAATTTGCCAACTTTGAATAGATTCACTAATGGATTAGTTATCTCTTACCGAGACAGTTATCTCTTACCGAGAATAACTAGGAGTGCATGATCTTTGCTGAAAGCAAAAAACTCAAGTAGATTGATGAGATTTTCAGGTGTTGACTCTCTTTAACAGGTGAAAAGTATTTTGCTGAGGTTTGAAGATTGTAGGAGTAGATTCTGGACTTCGCTGGGAATTGAAGTTTATGAAACTTTGACTCCAAAAGAGATAATTTGATCAAGGAATTCAACTCAAAGAGTGTGTTCAAGCTTTCTCTGGTTTCTATTTGCTAAAAATAGATATCCCAGTTATCATTGTGTAATATCTTTTATGACGCAAGTCCTAGTATGATGTGCTTCCATGACAAAGTCTTAAGAAAGCAGAACCAAGGTAAGTAGAAAAAATTTAGGTTTGCATGGGTTCTTTCTTTGGTATAGTGGTAAAACCATCTCTTCAAGGCCGAATCTAAGAACTCTTCCTTTTGTTCAATGTTTAAAGCTTTGATGACTCAGGCAGATCTGAATAAGAAGTTTTTTTTTTACCCTTCTTTGATTTCTAAACTAGGATTTACTTTGAATTTTCTTCTCACTTTGGAAGGTATACACCCATTCCTTCTCCGCGCCAGACACTTTGGACCTTGAAAAGAGAAAAATATAAACAAGGAACAAACTCCTAAGGACTCTTTCAAAGAAGACTTATGATACTCAAAGGACTTGACTCAATTTTGATTCACCCTTAGATCAAATGTGTTATTTTTTATAGTAGGTCTAGCCACTCTTAGGGTAATATCGAAAATCATGTCAAGAGGTTCTAATTTTCTCCATCAGGATTTTCGTCATGGTTTTTACCCCGTTCGGATTGCTCAGTCTTAATGCCCCTAGTTTAGAAAGGTGTTAAAGTAAGTCCTGTCGACACTACTCGGATTCCAAGATCCTGCCCTGTGTAGTGATTGTTTCTCCATCTCTTTGATTTCACTCTTCCTAAGAAGTCACAACTATTATTCTTTCAAGTTTTCGATCTAACAGACCACTTGTCTCAGCTTTTACTTGCACTACCTGCAATCTGAAATTCTTCATAACTGAGGAACTCCTTCTGTATCTCATCAATTCTATCTTCATATGAAGTATTTACCTCTGACTAGATTGCCTCTTCAAATTTTCAATCCAGCAAACCGCTACCCTTACTTTGCATAAGCCAATCCCTTTGGTTATTGACTTAACAAGAAAATAACTTTATCTAGGCCATCCCCTTGGATTTTCAACCTAGTGGGTCTTCAGACTCTCGTTTTTCTCTTTTCTTTCTATTTTTGGTTTCATTTGCCTTGAACCTTTGCTTGTTTCACCAGAAGGACTTTTTAGGTGGGCTTGGGTTCGAAGGGGTTGAATACCTAAGGTTCTAAAAATTTGGACCGAATCTGGTCTAGCCAGACTACCTACGTACCCCAAAAATGGAGGATCAGGTCCGCGTAGTTCGCTTTGAGATTTTTCAAAGAATGGTTTAGCATTTAACTTCAAAATTTATAAGGGGAATGATTTAGATTTTATCCCTAAGGTTGACCGAATCTGAATTAATCAGACGCCTACTTACCCATGAAGAGGTGGCGATCAGGTCATAACGTAGTTCAAAATAATAAAAAATTTCTTAAAAAAAATGTCCCTGGTTTATAATGTGGTTAGAAGGAAATGGTTTGATTTGACTTTTTGTCCCAAAGCGTTCACAAAAGGATTTAAAAACATTAGGATCTTAGCTATAAAGGTTCAAACGTCCAAGGATGGCCTCATGGTGTTTTGACGTGCAAGCTCTTGAATGCTAGGGTTCAATGGCTTTGAATAATTTTGTCGAGAAGTCTGGCGGTATTCTTGGGCAAGACTTTTAACACAATCCTTCTCTTGAAATTACATTCAACTCGGTGATCTTGAATTTATGCTCAAGATTCTACAACTCTCATTTGTCTCCAAATAGTGAAGACGATTCTCATATTCTATTTACCATTGACTCCATCATCTGGATCTTTGATATTCCTAAGGAGTTATTATAGGAACACCTTCCCTTCTCCTTTTTATCTTTCTCTCATACTTTTCTTTCTAATGGATATTTTCTTTCTTTTGGACGTAAGAACTGTCCGTACTCATGAAATATTCCAACTTTAAATCTCATCAAGGATATGCAGCCCGAGTGTTCTTTTAGGGCTCACTCTATTACTTCATTTTTTTGAAAAGTCTTCTCTTAACCTCATCAGCTCCACTGCATATCTGATGTTCATATCTCTCTTGAATTCAGCTCTTCAACTAGGCGTCTAAAACCAATGGAGTCTTGCTTTACACCACGACAGGGCATTCCCCTGGTTTATCCTTATATGATCAAGCAAAACTACCTCAAACCCTTCTAAACAGGTTTATCAATTCCTCGCGCTCCTCGGGAGATAAAGTTTTGTCAATCCATCTTTCCTGAGTTTTGGATTTCAATACCACTATCTATAGCTTTGATTTCTTCTTCAAGTAGCTATGCTCGACGCTCCTCTCGTTTGACCATTTTTCATATCTCGAGGGGAATTTTGTCCGCGTTCTCATCCGAGAAAGTTGTCTTCTTTTTTTCTTTTTTTTTAACATTAGATCTAAGAGTGAATCATGAGGATACTGATAAAGCTGGAATCAAATCTTTATTGAATTGAAAACTTCCAATACATTGATGATTTTTGGACGCGCCTCAATAGGCTCTACACTGGATTTGACAAAGGACTGAACACCGACTTTGAATGTGAAAACTGACTGATATGACACATTTGTTTTTAGCCTAAAAAAGACTAAACATCGACTTAAAAAAAAGGATTAATGGACTCAATACACACAAGACTAATATTGACACAACTAGACTTGCCAACTTCGAACGGAGAAGTGGCATTTATTCATCAAAGACAAACTTGGAGAAACAGACTCTTTTTTATAAGCTAAAGATTGGCACTGAAAATTCACAAGTAGCAGGCCTTCCTCCATGATAATGATAACTATAGAGTTCGATCCTGAAGTAAGAATCTCAGAAAAAGCAACCCCACATGGTCTAAGTTAAATGAGGCAACAAAAGGCTATGTTGACAATGTGGGTGAAGCAATAGGCTGCCTGGATCGAATGAGTTTGAAAATGGTCAGTCTATTGGAAGAACGGTCTTTCACTGAACCGAGACTCTTGAATTAGAAGTACACACACTAGATCAATCGTCATGGGATAAAAATTCTGAACAAATACAGATAAGAGTAATCTTGAACACATCAATGAGTATTTTAATTTGACAAGTCAAAGAGAAACTGTCTATGAAGGTCAAAGAAAAATAGGCAGTGATAATATGACCTACACCAACAGGGTCTCAAAAAATCCTCAATCCACTTTTTTAAGTCTTCTTTGGACGTGACTACTCTCTTTTTGGGTATGAAAGAGTAGGAATGATAAACACTCATAATCTAAATAGGTATTTAATCTTAACAATAATCATGCACTCAAAGGATACATATAAGTTCAAACTTTTCCATCAATGATTTTGATATGATCCAAGGGTAAAAGGATATATGATAGGTAAACATGGACCAAATAAAAAATCAATGGCTCAGATGGCCATAAGAATGACAAAAGTAGGGTCAAGGATCATATCTAAATCTGACAATGGATACCAACAACTGTACAATTAAGGAGAATGGTAATTACAGACCATGGCCATAAAGGCAGCGGGCGAGCCATTGACCAGATCTATGACAAAGCAGACAAACAAGCCAGAATCTAACCTACTGGGTAATAATACACAAATATACACTATATGGATATATGACAAGACAATAGGATGAGTACACAATCGAAGAGTAACATATACATAACATGAACCTATGACACAACAAAAGAATGTGTAATGTATACACAATATGAATCTATGACATAACAAAAGAATGAGTACACAATTGAAGGGTAATATATATTGTGGCCATGAGAACGACAAATACAGGCCACTAATCAGGTAAACCTGAAAGAAAGTAAATGCGATTGACTAAACCAGGGATATCCCACTAGAAATGGGTCATAATCTAATCAACCGACAGAATCAGATATACACAAGGAATCTGTACAATCCGAGAGCGAAAAGACAAATTATGTTCACAACAACGGTGAGAAAAACGCCACCAACCAAGTAAAAAGAATGTAAATAGGATGAATTAGACTAGGGATATTCACTGAGAAGGGGTCATAATCTAAACAGTCACTCATCAAATAGGGTATGTACAAGAAGATGGCAAAGCTGTGAATCGACTTAGCAAATAAGTCATGAATAAAGGAATGGCAAAACTATACACTTAAGAGACAAAGAGAGACCATGGTCAGAATAACGACAAAGGAAAATTACTGACCAGGTTGGAGGACTGGAGGTCAAAAGAATATAGCGAACAGTTAGACCCGAAAACTTTACTGATGGACAAGTCCTAGTCTAACTACTAGCACAAGGAATGATTAGGTTCACAGATTTTAATTGAAACGAATAACGAGGAATCAAGAAATGGACCATGGTCATAAAAGGTGGTGAACAAGAACCATCGGCCAGATCCAAGACTGAATAGTGAACAAACTCTAATCGGTGATAATAGACCAGAAAACCTCAGTAGAAAGTAGGCCCCGATCTGACAGCCAGCAAAACGGATATAAATCCGAGATACTGGAATCATATGATAAAGATGACATGGTAGACTGTGATCTGGATGATGACCAAGCAAGAGCAAGGGTCATCGACTAGGTCTGAAAGAATAGTATGACTGAAATAGATATAGAAACCTAGTCGAGAAGATAGGTCCTAATCTAAGAATAATACACTACACACACATATATATACACCCTAACTAGGGGCACCAACCCTAATCTAATCTAGCAGAGTCAAGAAAGTCTCGAGTCGAGACAGACTAGTGAGTGTAGTAGGATCGTGTTATAGCTATATAAAATAAGCTACCCTAGTCTACAAGTGGGACAAAGCTCCTAACTCTAGGCTTCACATGTGTAAGCAACACATGTTCGTCCCTATATGAATGCAATATATACATATATAAACATGGATACTTCCTAGTTGGATTTCACCAAGTCAGTAAGTATATACAAAATATAAAAAATAAAGTAGGGCTCCATACTTAATCTATCGTGTACTATGCGTATGAACCATACTTAATATGTATAACAAAAGTATGCCCAATGATATACATAGTATGCTTCATTGCTCATCGGCTGCTGTAGACAAAAGTACGCCAATGTCTAAGGTTGCAGCACCAGCGCATAGCTTGAAAATAGATCCAGCAGTCCCATCAGGGTAATGACATCCCATCTGGTACACAGCATATCTATTTTCATTGAGCCAATAATAATGAAAAACAATGAAAGAAATAAAGAATAAAGAATATGATAACGTATGTTGTGCAGTGTGTAAATCTCTCGTTTTACTACGCACCTATTTGGTGCCCCTGGAATCTAACGATAGAATTCCCATTTAACTTGATTTTGGCCAAAATTTCTTCAAAATTAATAAAAATGGCATTTTTAAAGAGTTAGGCAATGTTTCATGAATTCCCCAACAGAGTCGCCAGCCTGTGGACCCCGACCCCGAGGGGACGAGTGCTGAGGGACGTGAGATCCCCCCGCAATCCTCAAAGATCTCCACAACGTGAAGGAGAGCTCTACCAAGGAACTCTCGAAGTGATGCTACCCTCACAGCATAACATGAGTGGCGACACAAAAATGAATGAGATACCTCTCGATCCGGAGACAGGGCTCGAACCAAGACGTACCTGAAATAACTCAGAGTCGCCATCTATGGATAGGCCATGGAACCCCAAAACAAATATGCTCTGTATACCATGGATAACTAGAAATATATATGGGCTCTTGCCTGATTACGAATAGAGAAGGTCCGAAGAGCACCCCCAATTTGTCCAAGTGCAAGCACTTGGTCTCTTATGCCATTTATTATTAACCTTGAAGAGTTTTGGATAAAAATCATGTGAAATGGGAACTAATATCCCCAAGAGAACGTCTACTTAAACATGCATGACCCGGGGATAAAATAATAAGCATGCACAAAATAAATTGAAGGAGTGTCACCTAAGCATAGCTAGGTTATGAGTGACATGCCTAACTGGTGTCTAAGTTCTGGTGGACAAACACATGCATGCTACAGCTAAAGGTATAAAGTCTGTACAAGAAGGTAAGAAAACACACAAAACATACAATACAACAAGACAAAATCCTTAAACTCTGAACATACTCGCCTGATTCTTTGGATGGTCTAGTATTCATCTAAAGCCGCCTACATATCCCCGCCTCCACGAGAATGAAAGCAACGTAGTTCTTCGCACCTATTCTAAGCTATGATGCCTAAGACATCTAGACCTCTATCCTAGACTTGGCCTAAAAGACCGGACTAGTTATTAAAGCTTCTTGTATGATTATTTAAATTCGAGTAGATCGTTGATTTTAGGACACCCTATATGCCCTAACTAAGTGCATGTTAGCCCTAAGCTAATGCAGGTGGTTCCTAAATCCTATGTGCACTAGGCCATGTGTCCTAAGAAAAACCATGGGATTACTAACGCATCCTAGATCTAGTCATCAGTCGTCGATGTGGATCGCCAACTGACCGGACGGAGGCGTAACAAACTCCTAACTCTAACACAAACACAAACAAAACACACAGCACATCAAAGACAAACTCCTAACTCTAAAACTCTTTATCTAGGACAAAGTCCTAACTCTAGAGGAAGATCTTTTCAAAAAATAATGTTTTGGAAAAAAATTATATTTTTAAAAGGTTTAAAAGATTTATTTACAAAGTTTGGCTGGACTTAAGATAATGATCCCAAGCTGCACTACGTACCTCGTGAAAGATGATCAAGCCAACGTAGTTCAGAAGTAAACTTTCCTAATACGCTCCTAAAACTCAACACTTTAGATTTTTTTAAGGTTTTTGATGTTTTCAAATGTTTTTTAAGTTTTAAAGTTCTAATGCTTTTGAGTTTTCAAATATTCTAATGTTTTTGGACCTTTAAATGATTTCAATGTTCTTGCGATTATAAATGATTTCAATGCTTATGGATTTTAAAATTTCAAATACTTTCACCCTTTTGGTCAAAGGCCAAAGGGAACACACAAAACAACACCCTAGGGTAAAACCCTTAGTGTAAAGGGGAAATCCCAAAGCGACAAACTAGTATCCCAAAACAAGATGTACAATCCACAAACAAATAAACAAGTGTCCCAAGAACAATGAAAATGATCTAAGATCCCAGGTAAGTAAAGCTCTAATAAGATTGAGTTAGTCCCTGACCAAGATGAAGTAACAACTCTAAAGAAGAAATTCGTAATTAACAACACTAAAGAGGTGGTGCAAATGAGTCAGAGACTCTCTAATAACACTACCAAAACGAGGGCAAATAAGTCAAAGACTGCTAATAACATTACCAAGAATGGAGTAAAAGTAAGTCAAAGACTCGCTAGAAAAGGGGATTATTCTAACTTGAGGCTAGGTAAGCCTCCTAAAGGGAAAATTCTCTAAATGAGATAAGGCTTGCCTCCAAATAAGGCTCTACAAATGAGGCAATGCATGCCTCCTAGACACAAAGGTGGGCTCCAAGTATCCCCATCATCGCCCTAAGCAAGGTCAGGGCAACTAAAAAGACTAAGTTAGTCCTTCACTTATGAGGGTGTTCCACAAATGAGGCTAGAGAAGCCTCCTAAAAGGGTGAACTCTATAAATGAGACAAAGCTTGTCTCCTATGTGCGGAAATCCCTCAAACCCTGCAAAGACCCTAAGATAGGAAAAATGATAGGAAGGACAAGGGATTGGCTTAAGAAACATTCCGTCATCGCCTGAACCCGAAGGAGCATCCCTAAATTCTAAAGAAGATCTCAACCACGAATAAAATCTCTAAGACTCTGAAAGGGGTCTTGCATCCAAAGAAAAAGATTTTCGCTAATCAGGCTCGTGAAATAAGAGCTAAACCAGTTATTACCACTATGAGACAAATGTGCTAAGAAAGAAATGGACAGGTTAGGCATAATCACTAAGCCATGGAGAAACCACTATTGAGAAAGCTAAATGAGCATTATTTTCTTTTAATAATTGCAATCAGTCTCTATGCCGAATGAGGAACTAATGAAATCAACAGATGACCCCCAAATGACCACAGGACTGCGAACTGAGACCAATAAGTAATTGGGTTGATAAAGTAAATCCACTCAAGGAGCAGCTACTTAGAAGCCCGATGACTTTCTATCCAAATTTCAAATGCATAAACACAGTACTAAGGGGACACTCACATAATCTTCAAGTTCAAAGCACGAAATGCGTACAGTGTTAGGCTTCATTCATAAATTCCAAGACAAGAGAAAGGTCTATGCATAT
The DNA here is from genome assembly GCF_043159265.1 of Tasmannia lanceolata. Lineage (NCBI taxonomy): Eukaryota > Viridiplantae > Streptophyta > Magnoliopsida > Canellales > Winteraceae > Tasmannia > Tasmannia lanceolata. The sequence continues at coordinate 23,259,795 of NW_027518684.1, read as the reverse complement.
GTGAACCTAGACATGCAAAGAAGTTTTGATAGCGTTTTGACATATGGTTAACAGGAGGAAGCAAGCTTTTGCTGCGATGCTATTCATGACCCAATACAATTTAATCTCTTATGCCCCAGACGGCCAAAAGGACAATATAAGCTTGCAAATTATTAAAGCATTGTACTGGAAAGTGAAAAGGCAAAATAATTTTGTAAATTGTTAAAGCATATAACTGCTAACATTTTAAAACAGGGGCTGATATATTCAATATAAGCAAGTACTCATGAAAATCAATTGCGTGAATGGGAAGCGATATAGTAAGTCCATTGTCAAAACATAGGGGAAAAAATCAGTCCCTTGTAGCCTTTCCATGGAGATAATAACCCTACAACCATAGTCTTACAATCGTAGTACCTCATTTTGCCTTTCACTCATTAGCACAGCCATGTGAAACTACTTCTATACTTCCCAATATGGGGGCTCTAATGAACCAATTTAAGTAAAAAGGACAAGACAATTTTGTGGAGCTACTAAAACTTGTTAGTGCTAATATCACAAGCTTGTTACTTTATCGATAGCTACACTAAATCCTCCATGCCCCTTTATTATTACATTAGAAGTCACCACAATTCTCAGCCAATTTAAATGGGAAAGACAAGCTACTATGAAAATTGGAAACGGATTGGAGAAGAGATACCCCAACTACTAACAGTGAGTGCTAGAGACTTGGATCAATGGTACGATCCGACCCTCTAAATTTCAAAGATTCCATTAGAGCATGAGTAGTAGAGATACCCCAAACTACTAGTATACCCAAAGAAATTGCAAACACTGATCTCATCAAACCAATTATATTTGCATTCTAAACATAAACCAAGGAAGAAGATGGATATTACATGTATTGTTGTTTGAAGTAGAATTGAGATTAATTCCAACAAAATTCTTCGCCAACACCGCACAAGATAGCCAATTCCCTTAATGAACTCCACGTCACTCTCCCTCTGTTTTCCTCGATGTCTCTCCCTGTTTTATGGTGATGGAGACGGCCAGTACAGAGCTTTGGGGCTGCTGTTGTGGTGGTGGTTGATGGTGAAAATAGTGGTGATGCTTATTTGGTAGAAGAGGGTTTTAATGGTGGCTAGAAAGGAAAATGAAGTGGGTTTAGGGTGGAGATGATGATGGGGTACTGGTTTTGATAGAAAAGGTGTAATGAAATGGGGTTTTGTTATGGGTAAAGGAGGGTTTAGTAGGGATTGATTTGGGTGGAAGTGATGGCTCGTCCTTTTGATGAAGATGGCGATGGCAGGGTAATTGGTCGAAGATGGGGACGGATTGTAGAGGTGGTTTTGGGGAGAAGATGGGGTTGAAGATGGTGAAGGTGGGGTAATAGGGAATGATGAAGAGGGCTTTGTAATGGATTTGGCAGAAATGGGCTGAGGGATGCAAATGGGGTTCGTGAAGAGGGTTTGAGGGAGAAGATGATGGTGGAGATGGGGAGCTTGGCCGGATTCCGGCAATCCGGCCGGAGAAGAAGAATCACAGGGGAAAAGTGATTAGAGTTTGGGGAAAAAAGAGATAGGGTTTGATCATCTCTCTCTCTCTCTCTCTCTCTCTCTCTCTCTCTCTCTCTGTGTGTTACTCTGCTAGGGTTTCACCCAAACAAATGAAGAAAATGAGATGTGGGTGGTGACGATGGGGGCTACTACGGTAGTGGTGGTAGAGATGAAAGTAATGATGGATGAAGCGAAGAGGCCACGGTGGTCGGGGGTAGGATTGGATCTCCGAATGAAGGTAGAGGTGGGTTTTTTCTTTTAAACGAATGAACTTCCCCTCCTCTCTCTTGGTAGCTGCAAAATCAGGCTCCCCTGTTGGGAGAAGAAAATGAAGAGAATCCCCTCCCACAAACCCTAATTCGTTTGGGTTTTAACAAACAAAATGATATATTCAGCCCACCTTTTACTCCTTTGGACAGCCCCATTTATCTAGATGCATATAGGAATTGGTAAGGGCACCATCTTGCTTTGATAAGCTACCCTCATTTGAAAATGATATATTTAGACCCTTTTTCTTCCCTTGGACAAACTCACTTAAATGAATAAAATGAATCATTTACTCCCCTATCTTTTTCTCGGACAGCCCTTTGAATGTATTTATGACCATTTGTTTGCACTTTTTAGGGGCGGTCCACAATAAAAGGAAAATGATATATCTGCTCCCTTTTCTCGCTCAGGACATCCTCCTTTTCACTTTAAATGAAGGAAATCATTTCAGCATAACCATGGTTCAATATCTGCAATGACTCAATTTGTCTCTTCTGCTTTAATATAGCTTACAGATTGATATAGGCACTCCCATGTTCAATAATGCACCCCTCTTCTGCCTTCTGGAATTTACACAAGGATTAATCTTTCGGGACTCAGGTTGACTTTAAGGCACCTGCTCAACTTCGGAATTTTATTCGGTTTTGAAAATTAGGGTTCCGTCAAAATGGGGTGTCTACAGTAACATGCTCTAATGAAGAAAGAATAGATATAAGATCAATAATACCACCATCCACACTCGTACATTTAGGGTCTTCAACCCTCTCAGAATCTGCAAAAGTTTGGTCTTCATGGAATACAACATCTTTGCTTTTGACTATCTTCCCCTTTTCAGGATCCCATAGTCTGTATCCAAATTCCTTATTCCATAGTCCACAAATATGCACGGAGTAGCTTTATCATCAAGCTTTAACTTTTGCTCTTTGGGACGTGAGCAAAAGCTTTACACCCAAACACCCTCAAATGAAAGTAGAAAATATCTTTTCCTGTCCACACTCTTTCTGTAATTTCAAAATCCAACGCAGCTGAGGGAAACCTGTTAATTTAGTAACAAGCTGTGTGAACTGCTTCACCCCAAAATGACTTTGGCAACTTAGCCATCTTCACCATGCATATGATTGTGTCATTAATAGTGTGGTTCATCCTCTATGCCGCCCCATTAAGCGGTGGAGTACCAGGAGCTGTCTTTTCATGTCTTATGCCATGTTTAGAACAATAACCTTTAAACTCATTTGATATTTACTCTCCCTCGTTATCAGTACAGAGGCACTTCAAAGGTTTTCCTATCTCTCTTTCTACCATGATAAGAAATCTCTGAAAACATTAGAAAACCAGGTCTTTTGTTTTCAAAAAATAAACCCACACTTTCCTGGATGCATTGTCAATAAAAGTGACAAAATATCGATTGCCACCTCAAAGGGACCACACACATCATAATAGACCATATTTAAAATATCAAATTTTCTTTCTGATGTGTAACAAAAGAGACTGTCAAGCCCCCGACCCGGACCCTCGGAACACATGGCAGGCGTCGTACGCTAGCTAGGCGAACCCAGCAAGCGTGCAAGGATTCTGAACAGATAATCATCCAGATAAGTATAGTAAAAACATAATATCCATAAATAACTAAGAGACAGGTGTAGACACCCAATTTTGTCAAGGTGGAACTAATGTTAGGTTGTCGTGAGGAAGAGTCTCATGGCGAGTCCAAGAGCCCCTGTTCTCTTTCTCTCGGTCTCTCTCTTTGGTTCATGAAACGGGTAGGATTTCTCAACAACGAATTTGTCCCAGAGTTATAACAAAAAACCTTGTCTTTACACGGCATCCGATTTTACGGCACAGCCAAAAGCCTGTGGAGAAGTCCTTTGAGTAAAAAACATTTGTTTTTACCCAAAAACACTTCACACCAAAACCAACTCGCAAGATTAGACTTGTCGGATTCTCCTTGCAATAAGGAATCCAACGGATTTGACCGCGTACGGTTTGGAGTCCAAACGAACAAACTATGGTCTTTCGAAGTTCCAAAAAACCCCAAAAAATCAAGTTTTTGGACCAAAATACCCTCCCAGGCCAACATAGAATTTCGCAAAAGAATTTCACAGATTGCGAAATTCTTGCCGACCTGACACTGACACCAATGTGTCAGGTGTAATTTCGCAATCTGCGAAATTGGCTTTTTCCAATTTCGCAGATTGAGAAATTGATTCGCAATCTGCGAAATTCCTCCCAAATGCTATAATAGAGGAGGGGGTAAAGTAAAATCAGAATTCAACTGATTTAGATTTTAATCAAGATAGAATTCAACCAGAGAGGTTTTGGTTTTAAGTTTTTACTGGTTTAGAATTAGATTTGTTTAGATATAAAACCTCTAATTCTTTGCTTTTCAAACTCTCTTCAAAGGAGATTCTGTCCAGAAAATCCTAGCTTCTTTACTTGAGAGAGAGAAAGTAGAGAAATTTTTAGGGAGCTCACACTGGGCGTTGGCATTCTGCCGAATTTCCGAAGACTCAGAGCGACACCCTCCAAATAGCGTTGTTGTTTTGCAGAATTTTTGGAGAACCCGAAGCCCCTTCGTCCGATTAGCGTCATTGTTCTGCCGAATTTTCAGAGAATAGCGCTGTTGTTCTGCCGAATTTTCGGAGAACACGAAGCTACATCATCCAACTAGCGCCCTTACGCCGCCGACTTTTCGGAAAGCATCCTCGCTCTTTTAGTAAAATTATATTTATTTCCCTGCCTTCTGCACTTCTGTTATAAAATCCGTTGTAGGGTAGTTATGGGATCTAGGGCTCCTTTTGCCATGGGTCATGTAACGTAAATCCCTCACGTCTCTTTGTAAATAGGGCTACGTTCCCTCTCCTTATCCGACCACTACTTCCTGTAACACCATAGACAAAAGAGACAGAGACGAGAGCCCTGGTGCTCCACAGCGTCGGACAAACGGAGGGAATCAGAAACCAAGTATTTTCTTTCCTTTGTGCCTTGTCATTTCCGTTTGTTTTTAGTTATCCTGATTAAGGTCAACTGCGAGATCCTCCCGGGACTCGAAATATGCAGTACATGCCCTCAATCAGGATAACGCCCAAACCAAATTTTCTTCTTTTCTTTGCAAATCCACTTCATTTACACACAGGAATTAAGCCTAACCGTAATAAAGGATAAAAATTAAAGGTTTCTGATAAATTTCTCCAAAACTACAGAATTAAGTCAAGAGACCGGGTTTACTAGGGCATGAAGGGTGCCTAACACCTTCCCCGAATGTAACCATAACCCTTACTCAGATTTTTGTAAGGACCAAGCCTTAACAAAAAAGAGCAAAATTATGGGTTCTAGGACCGACCTAGAGTACAACTGCGGTTACTACTCTATCAATGAAACTCAGATTCTATTCACGTTTCATCAGAAAAGCAGATACGGGTCCTAGGCCCTAATCTAGGTGGCGACTCTGAAACTCTATTTCTTGTGAAATCCGGTATTCGATCCCGAGTTCACAAGAAACCCAGACAAACGAACTCTCCCACTCTTCAAAAGAGCACCCGACGTGGTGATCTCACGCTTCACAGAAGAGCGAGCAAGGCGGGAAAAAACTGGCTCCCACAACAGGAAATAAAAGAAACTTTCTTTCATTTACACAACCTCTCAGGTTCTATACACAAACAAAAAATAAATGCAATGTACAAGCCCATACTAACTCTAGTATGGTCACACTCTCACTGCCTCCCCAAGCCTCGCAAACAGAAAACTACTCCGGATCTAAAATGTGCAACATCGAGCACATTAGCAAATAGCTAGTAAGCAAAATAATAATCTAGCAGTATATCAAAATATGTTACTAGTTTGTATCATATACATATTATTTCATATCATTTTCAGTTATACTTTCATATTTAAAGCCCGTAGGCACAAATAGAGATGTTATTTATGTTCAAAGCCAATAGGCGAACATAGTTATATAACTAGAATTATAGAACACATAAGCATAGCGCTTGTAAGCAATACAATAATTTACCAGTGTATAATTATCTTGCTACTTCCCAGTAAATAAAGAGTATATATCATATCAGAACTGGGCCAATAATATGGCACTATCAGAACCAGAACTAGAACTATAATCAAAATCAAAATCAAAATCACAATCACAATCAGAATCAGAATAACAACCAGATCAGAATCACAACCAGATCAGAATCATATTCATAATCATATGAAGATGTATATATGTATATATGCTCATAATCAGAATCAGAATCAGATGCAAATGCTTATGTATGTATGTGTATGCAAGATGTATATATACCAACATATACTAACTGATATTAATACATAAGCTAACTATGTTGTCTCATACCAGAATAGTTAGCTCACATATTTATACAGAACAACACACGCACACACACACACACACACACACACACACACACACACACACACATATATATATATATATATATATATATATATACAGCATAATACATATATATCAACCAATATTAGATCATTAAGATATTACAAAGCTACATAGAGATATCAGTCAACACGAGATCATTAAGATCTCATAGAGCATTATCACTAATCAAATGAAACTAGAAAATCTCCAAGCAATATCACTCCAGAAACTAAGCCCCCACCTCGCCGTTCGCCTTACGAGGATCAAAATCTGAAAATTGTTATAACCACAGTCAACTAAAAGCTCAGTACATAATAACATGCTACTCTAAGTGTAGGTCTAAGCATGCCAAGGCTCAAAGAGGTCAAACAAATAAGGTCAAGACTGAATATCTCATACATAAAGACTGGGTTTCACTATAAGCAATGGTACATATAATATAGAAAACTGAACAGAGGGTGCAATATGAGCTAAGGAATATTGGAACAATGATCAATGCAAAAGAGTGTCCAGAATACAAATTGACGTCGAGATCATCGGCTAAGGCCAGAAGGCGCGTTATTGCTTACACCGCCCACCCACCTATAGTGTTGGAACTAATTCCTCAAAAGTTAGATACTTGTCGACAGGGCCAACGTTCATTCCCACAGATGGGATCCAAAAGTCCAGTGTACTATACCCACAGTTGGGTCCAAAGTTGCCAAGTGTTTTACCCCCATATGGCAGGGCTCAGTAAAATCCCAAGCCTCTACAAAAGTGTCCAGTACAGAAAATGAAATAGAGGTCTATATCAAATAGTATCAAATACTCCATAAGGTGCAGAACAATGCTCAACGAAGATTTTCACAAAGTTTCAAAGGTTCATGCTAGGGGTAGAATAAACATAATCATAACAAAAGCGGAAATCAAAGTGATTCATAGGTTGCAAAACAAAACTAAACGAAGGTATCCACAAAGGTTTGAAGGTTCGCTTTATAGGTAAGATAAATTGAGTCATGGTAAATGTAGAAATCAGAATGATCCATAGGGTTACAAAATAAGCATGCTAGACCCAAGATAATTTCTGAAGTAGTATAGTGAAAATACAAATACACAAGTCTTGATGGTAACAGTAGATGGAAATGAATAGGGTTAATGAATCACCCAAAGTAGTACGTTATTACGTACCTCAATACCGAACGTCTTCCTTCAAATTCACCTTAAGGATCAGTCACCTAATCCAAACAAACCATATTCATTACTTAATGGGCTTAGCAATGTAAGCCAAAACACATAAATCCGAACTCTAAATCCAAAACAAATCTTGCAAAATCCCGAATGTTCAGTCGCCCTACCCCAAACCTTCGGGCGTCTGAACCCCACCTTCGGGCAACCCTTTAGGCGCCTCTGAGACATCCTCCAAAAGAAATGCTCTCGGGTTTCTCAAATCCAGCATGTTCGGGCACCCGACTTAGGCCATTTTGGAGTCCGAACCGTTATTCCGAAGTCGTGGGGCAGGGTTTTCTCTCAAAGACGCGAATTCACATATTTTTACCTAATTTTTCTCAAACTCTTTAAAATCGTTACATGATTAATTCTTCTCCGATTCAAGTATGGTTGGATTCGTTGGACTCTGCAAGGAGAGAGGAATCCATCAAACCCAACTCTATGGTCAGAAAAATCATCGAACGAAAATCGGAGAAAGATCTAGTGCCCAGGTCAAAAGTCATGGAAATCAAATGCTAATGGTCAAAACAGATTGCTCTTGGGTTAGCTGGGGATCCAAAAACTAAGTGAACCCTAAGGAATCCGAGATCGAACATGGAATCAACCGATCACTTCCCAATATCAAAATCAAATATTTTAAATCAACACTATTCCTCTTTTAGGGTTCTTTAATACATAAAACCAACTTAAGGCGAGGATCTTACCTTGATTTGCGTCCTCTGATCACAGAACTTGATTCTCCTCTTCTCCCGCATGAAAATCTTTTCCTTGGGCTGAACACGAAATGTTTAGGGTTTGTTTAACTCCATAAGACTCACAAAAACTGTATATATCGGCTTTCATAAGAAGCCCTACTCTCTAATTATTTCTGAAGACAAAAATGCCCCCCCCCCGGCCTCCCTCTACAAGAGGAGATGAATTTTCGTATAGGGGGGTATTTCAGCAGGTGAGCACACAATAACTTATTCCAAAAGAATGCAAGCAAGCTTTAACTTAGGGCTGGCAATTTCACCCGCGAAAGCGGGGATCCGCCCCGCCCCGCTTGCGGAGGGGATTCCCCGATTTGAGCGGGGAAGGGTTGGATCATCCTATGCCTATGGTAGTATGGTGTGCCCATCAAATGCACGGTTTGGATCTTCCTATGGTATGGCACGTACAATACTTTTTGGCAAGTGGGATTGGGAATTAGGGATCTGCTAGGGACTATCGATCAATTAAATGAATCTGAGAGCAACTATCTATGTCCCCAGGTTAATAAAATGAATAAGACAAAATCTTAGCCTGTGTGGGTTTTGTGGCTACTCTCAGATGCAACAGCCAAGCCGCAACATGCCTGAAGTGATTGTCCCTGGCAAATCTTTAGTTTTAAACCTAACATTTAACAAAGTAAAGTGATTGTCCCCGAATGATGCGGGGCGGGGAAGGTGAGGGGATGGGGATTAGATATTCCCTGTGGGGAGGGGAGGGGGATTCCCCATGATCCCCGCAGTGGGGAGGGGAAGGGGAGGGGGGAAATTCCCTGCAGAGGGGAAGGGGTAGGGGACCCCAACATCCGGCCCCGACCCGCCCGTTGCCAGCCCTACTTTAACTCCAATTCGGTCATCCAAACCATGCAAAATCCCAAATAGCCTTCATATGACTTTTAACATGTACTTGGTAGGCACCTTTCAAACTTGGATCCCATGGACCAAACACATAACTCACAATATATCAAATGGCATAAAAGCCGTAAAACACAGGGGACACAGAAGGAGTATCATGTAAAAGAAAACAGGATGAAGGAAGAATTTATGCAAAAGAAGGGAACGAAAAACTAAGATTTTGGCTTTTAGAAGGTCAAGGATTGCTGCAAAACATACATTTCATTTGGTACCGGAACCGGGGGTTCCTACCTACTACGGCAGAAGGAAATAAAATTTCTCTGCAAAACTTGTTTGGATTGCTAAAATTCCCCAAAGTTATCGTCTTTGAATAAATAAACAGTTTTTAATGAAGTGGGGAGTGCCATCATCAAAACAAGAAGTGTTGTTTTAATGGGTTATAATGGTCCGGCAGTGGCATTCATTGACCTCCAATTCAACCATGGCTCATGCTAGTTTAATCGAGCCGTGGTTCCCCAATTGCTTGACCTGCAATGACACCTACTGCTTTTTCCAATTCGGCCAGGTCACCATGAGTGGGACTCCGACCATAACATAATAGACAGATCCAATATCTATAGAGACCTTCACAGATTGGATGGTTAGGATTATCCATGAGAGAGCATAGCCTGTCTACATCAGGCCAAAACAAATGAAAGGTTTAGATCATCCAATCATGTGTGCCCCATCATAATTTAATTTTACTGTGCATGCCTTGGCGCTAGGTGTACAACTCGGGTTGGGTTGGGTTAGGTAGAGACCAACCCTAGCCCAACTTGAGATAGCATTCCTCAACCCTAATCCGACCCAACCTGAGCCATGGGTCTAGGATGGTCACCATTAACGACCCAATTCCCGCCTATAAATCTCTCAACCCTAACCCGACTCATCTAACCCGTTTTTCCAAATCAGATTGGGTTGAGAAGGGTTGGGTTTGGGTTACCCTAGGGAAAAAAACAGAAAAAATATACAAAAGAAAAGAAAAAACATAACCTCATGATTTGAAAATCACGATAAACTTAGACGATAAACTTAGATGACGGAGGTTGGGTTCAGGTTGGGACGGGTGGAGTTGCCATGGTCTCAACCCTAACCCAACCCGAAATTAAATTGGGTTGGCTTTTTCCCAACCAACCTCCTGGAAATCGTAGCCCAATCCGATCCAAAACTGGGCTTGTGTACATGTTGAGCCCGATCCAAGTTGCACCCCCTACTACCCGGTTTTAAACATTGGTTTTGCCAAAATATTCCCTAAAATAATTGAGTACTGTACCTAAGACTTAGGTTTACTCTAAGAACAACTACCTTTTACTTTATTTTAAATGGAAAGAAACATTATCCGTGATCTGGTCAAACCTGCCCCTGTTATGGTTAGAAAATCAATGCTTCGCTAAGAACCCACCCCTGTTGAGGTTTATTGGATTTGCCTCCGGCTTAGTGGCACGTAAGTGGGGAGAGCGTTAATAAAATTATAAAGAGAAAGCATCTTAACCTCCCCCATTGACAATTGTAGCAAGTTGGGTCAACGGATGACATTGAGAGAGTCGCCCTCTATCAACATATATATTATCAGGGCTTTGCTAGGGACCACCGCATAAGGCATTTCACGGAACGAAATGCCTTACTAGGAGGATAGTAGTCTATTGGGTGTAGGCTATGATTATAATAATATGGTCCCTAGCAAATCCCTTATTATAATAATTCAAGTCATTAAGCAATTCTAATATACGTCGGATAGTAGTTTATTTCTACAGTTTTTATATGGTGCCCGACCATCAAGTACCGTCAAAACCATTTCTAGAGTTTTTATATGGTGCCCAACCACAAGTACCGTCAAAACGCTACCTCCTTGATATTTGAAAAAGAGGCCGCTGTTGGATCAAATATTAAGGGTGGTACTTTTGGAGTACCACCATCATGGGACTTGACAGTCGGGCATCATATAATTTCTCTTATTTCCAAGACTTGCTTTGAAATAGACTTACTACGAGGACAGAAGATACATATATTTGAAATGATATTTCTACCCTATTTCTCAGTATTTTTCGCAACTTTGGTTTCTCTATTCCTTATAGTGACTATTGTACGTAGAAATGCAGCCATTTTAAAGATAAAACAAACAAGAAGGGGCGGAAATGCTAGAAAGGTTTTAAAAATCCGATATATCAGCTGTATCTCGGAGTGTCAATGGACCCAGATGGTCTGATGGATCCGAACATAAATGGACGCACAAGGGTAAGGTCCAAAATTATTTAGGCTCGTCACCCAAACATAACTACAAAATCCGAGAGAGCATCCTTGATACACAAATACACTTCATATTCTTGTTCTTTTGCGTGAATTTATGAGTGTTATTTTTGTAATATTTAATAATCATACTAGAAACGACAAACAACATTTCATTTTTTGCTTTTCGTCGCTCTCTCTCTATCTCTAGTCTGTTCATAACTGTGTACAACCTAAGTAGGGCCTAGGACACTCGAATGGACAGTTAGTTTTTTATGTGACATGTTTGTGAATTCCCACTAGGGGTGGACATGGTTCGATTCAGTTTTGAGGCATACCCAGAACCGAACCATATATAATCGGTTCCCTAAAATTGGAACCAGAACCGAACCATATAAGTTTGGAACCGAACCGATCCAGAACCATATATAATCGGTTCAGTTCTGGGTTTACCCAACCGAACTACAAACAGCCAAACAGGTATATATGGACTACAAACAGGCCCTATCAAACAGGTCCTATCAAATAATATGTGAACATATATGGACTACAAACAGGTATATATAACCTGCATATCAAAGTTTTGGGCAATTCCTAATATACATTATCCAATGCATATCAAAGTTGGGATAACATTTATATATGAACTACAAACAGGTCCTATCAAATTATATATGAAGTTTTTTTTTTTTTTTTTTTTTTTTTTTTTTTTGTAAGCTGGGGTTAGGCAAGACCCCGACCAGAATTCATTAAAGGAATAACAATTACGATCTGAGATACGGGACTCCATTGGAATCATTTCTTACAATAAAAGAGAGATTGGGGAGGACATGAGAAGGGTGTATTTCCACACCTTTGAAGGGACAGTCATGCTTGGAGAGATAGTCAGCAACTTGATTTGTTTCCCTCCAAGAATGCGCCATTTGCCAATTTGTGAATCTAGCTAGAATCAACTTGATTTGAGCTAGAGTTTTCCTTTTCTTCCAAGGACATTTGTATTCCCCTGCTATAGTTTTAACTGCTATTTGCCTATTTGAGAGTCGGATTCGATCCATAGATCCCTAATACCTCTGTCCTGAGCTAGCTCTAAACCCTTTTTTATAGCTTCAATTTCCAATTCGTTGATCGTTTCTGCTGCTGTATTGATGGAGAAGTAGCTATCGATTTCCCCCAGGTGGTTCCGGATAATTCCTCACATCCCAGCATTACCATCAACTAAGGATGCATCAATGTTCAATTTAGATGATCCTACGATCGGGGGCTTCCAAGAATAGAATATTGGATTTTTATCTTTGCAGTGTAGCAGGATGTTGAGATTTTTTGCGATTTTCCGGTTCAGCTCAGATGGGGCATCATCCAATTTCATATGCCCAAGCCTACATTTAAGATCAGAGAGAATAGTATAGAGAACACTTTGCTTATGAGCAGTGGAATTCTCAAATATTCTTTTGTTTCTTTCAGTCCAAAGATGATGGATAGTTGCACAAAATGCGATCCTGAGGGCTATGGCAGTTTGACCCCTTCCTTTGAATGAGTTTTGAATACACTCTTCTTCATTTTGGATAGATTTTTTCGGTCTTCTTCTTTTAGTGAACCTCCAAAGAATCGATCGCCATACCCAGCTTGAGTTCGAGCATGCAAAAAAGAGATGATGATGAGATTCAATTCCATGATGGCAGAGGGGGCAGTGGAAATTTCTTTGAGATCCAAGGAATGATAATCTATCTCTGGTGCTAAGCTTTCCATGGAGAGCCTGCCAAGTAGTTAGACTATGACGAGGGAGGAAACCATTAAACCAAATAGAGGAGCACCAAGTAGCAGCAGGTTTCTTTACACGGATCAGGTTCCAGGCACTTTTGTAAGTAAAATTCCCATCTATAGTTGGCTTCCAGACTACCTGATTTGGTTCATGAGGCACAATGATATCTGATTTGAGAATAGGAATTAGCTCTGCATAATGGGGGCCTGATAGAGAATCATCCCAAATATCCTCATGAATCAGCTTGTCCACTGTAGTGTGTCTTGGAATGGTCGTGATGAAGGAATCGACCGAAGTTTGACTATCTATAGGCCCATTCGGATGCCAAGGATCCGTCCAAAAATTCAAATTTTTCCCATCTCCGATAATATAACAGACATGGCTTTTAAAATCATCTCTGCTGTTGAAGATAGTTCTAACTCCCCACGATGTATTGCGAGGAGTGCTCATTTGCCAGAATTTTTTCTCTTTGATGTATTTGCTGAAGAACCATTTAGCCCATAAGGAATTCTCGTTGGATATAAGTTGCCAAACTTGCTTCCATTTAGCCGCCTTGTTTGCATCTCGAGCTAATCTGAGACCCAAGCCTCCTTCCCCCTTTGGCATGCATATAGTATTCCACGAAAACGAATGGAAGCATCTAGTAAGATCAGGGCCCAACCAAAAATCACAATTGATTTTATCAAAATCAATTGCATCCAGAACAGAGGAAGGTTGGTTGAAAGCTGCACTCCAAAAGTGTTGGAAAGAGGACTTAACCGATTTAGCAAGTTCAATTCTGCCCGCTCTCGATAAGAATTTATTGGACCAGGAGGTGATTCTTCTTTTCAATTTATCGAGAATGGGGTTGCAATCTTTTATCAACAATTTGGTTGTGATAAGGGGAAGACCCAGATACTTAATGGCAGAGTACCTTCTTTGAAGCCCAGGACTGATAGGATCAGAGCTTTTGAAATTCTGTCAGTTCCGGAGAAGAAAATTTCACTTTTCCTTATATTGGCTTCAAGACCAGAACATTTTTTGAACCTGAGCATGCTTTTTTCCAAACCTCTTGCTGATTTCAGGGTAGGTTCAGCAAACAACATTACATCATCAGCGAAGAAGAGGTGAGAAATAGTTAAATCTTCTCTGGTGAAAGGGGTGTTGAATTCACCTCTCTCTAGATTTTCTTCCAAAATTGTTGTAAGCATTTCCATGACTAAGTAGAAAAGAAGAGGAGAAAGGGGATCGCCTTGCTGAAGCCCATTTGAAATTTTGAAATGCCCCCGGGGGACTCCATTAATGAGGACAGAGAGAGGAGGAGTTTTTATGCATTGGGTTATCCAATTACACCAAATGGAGTTGAAACCAAACTTTGCCATGAAGGTAAGGAGAGACTCATGATTAACATTATCAAAAGCCTTGCGGAGATCCATTTTCAAGCACATAGCAGGGGAGGCACTTTTCCTATGAAAATTATGACATAAGTCTTGAGATAGAAGGATATTGTCTGGGATTGATCTTCCTCGAATAAATGCAGATTGGAACGGACTGATGATCTTGTCTATCACCTTCTTCAGCCTGGTGGCCATAATTTTTGAGATTGTTTTATAGAGGAAATTGCACAGGGATATTGGACGAAACTGATCAGGGGAGACTGCTCTGTTGCTCTTCAGAATCAGAGAGATAAAAGTATTATTTGCCTCAGGGAGAAGAATTCCAGTTTTGAAGAAGTGTAGAATTGCTGCTGTAATGTCCTTGATTAGGTACCAAAATTTTTGGAAAAAATCTCCATTAAACCCATCCGGTCCCGGAGCTTTATTTCCATCTTGATACATTATAGCCTCTTCAATTTCCTCCCCAGTGACCTGCCTTGTTAGCCAATCTGTATCTTCATTAGATAGCTTGTTTAGAGGATCAGGAATGAGATGTCTATTATCTCCAATATCAGGGTTATTAAGGATTTTGTTGAAGAACTCCACAAATCCTTCTTCAATTACATCTGGGTTTGTGTCAAGATCATCATTTTGCATTTCAATGACCCTGATGAGGTTTTGGTTTCTCTTGGAGTTCAATGCAGCATGAAAAAAGGAGGTGTTTGAGTCTCCTAAGTTAAGCCATTGGATTCTGGACTTTTGCCTGAAAAGAGCTTCTTCTTGCCTTGCAGTTCTATTGAATTCTTCTTTAATACTCTTTTCTTCATTTTTGAGAAGGTAATTTGAGGGATCTCTAGCAATTCTCCCCTGAACATCCTCCAACTGTTGACAAACAGTGGGAAGGCGAATGTCTATCCTTCCAAAGAGATCCCAATTCCATTTTTGGATTGCTATTTTGGTATCTTTCAGTTTCTGAATTGCTCTGAACATCGGATTCCCACTGATTTTGGTGTTCCAGACTCTCTCAACCTCAGCATATAAGGAAGTGTCATCTAACCACATGTTAAGGAAGCGAAAGTGCTTTGCCCCTCTGTTTTCATATCGAGTTATATGAACGACAATAGGGGAATGATCAGAATTGCCAGGATATTTATATTCAGCAAAGGAGGCAGCATATTGAAACAACCATTCTTCATTTACTAATGCTCTGTCCAATCTCCTTAGCTTGAGATTCTGAGAATTATTGGTCCAGGAAAGAGTTTGCCCGATACTCTGGAGGTCACTGAGAGAGCAGGCGTCAATGAATTGGTTGAAATCATCCATATCCTGCTGAATAGGGCCCGCACCGCCATACCTCTCATTTGAAAATCTTGTAATGTTAAAGTCTCCCAGGAGGATCCACGGGAGATGAATATTTTGAGAAATATTTTGGATATCTTCCCACAAAATTTTCCTGTCTACACCTTTATTATGAGCATAAATTGCAGTGAAATTAAACCGATGAGTTGAGGCGAAGTATTCCACTTCTCCATGAACAAATTGTGACGAATTGGGATAATGATAACTCTGACCACTGCAGGGTCCCATAGAACCCAAATTCTGGCCTTAACACAGTGGTTAAGATTTGTGTGATAGTTCCAATTCCCATAAATATCATTCATAAATGGCTGAACGAAGACAGGAAGAGTTTTTGTTTCAAGGATGGCAAAAAGGGGGAGCTTATTTCTCTCTATGATATTTTTGACATCGTCCCTTCTAGTGCTGGAGCAGAGGCCCCTAACATTCCATACCCCAAGCTGACCATTGGATTCTAGCGAAGTGAGATTTTGGTCAGATGATCCATCTGCATTTCCTTTAGAATCGGTCCTTGTGATTGTATCCGGTGGTTCTTCTTCTATCCTCAAATCAACAATTGCGGAATCAATGACGAAATTCAGAGCCATGTCTACAATTACAGAATCAGATACAGAATTCAGGGCCATTCCGTGATTATCAGTTACTTCCACTTCAGAGTTTCGATTACTTTCAGCTAAATTCTCCTTGAGCTGCTTATGATTGGTGACCTTCTGTCTTGAGTCAAAAATTTCCTCCGTTTCCATGTCTTGATAGTCTCATTTGGGGAGGGGGTTTCCTCTTCATCTGCAAGGGCTCCAAAAACTATTTTTTGTCTGAACAGCTCTGTTTTGGATTTTGGTTTTTGCTGCTGGGGTAGATGGCGGGCCATGTCCATTGGCATTTTTGTCTGTTTTCTCTGGGTTTGTTCCTTTTTTTGGGTGTTTCTTCTCCACTTCCCCTCCTCCTTTTTTACTTTGGTTTTGATCTGAGGTTTTAACCGGCCTCCATTCCTGTCTGACTTTGGGCTTAGCCTACTGATGATTTTTTGGGCATGCCTCGGAGACATGGCTAAAATTATATATGAAGTTATGAACTACAAATTTGGGCAATTCCTAATATCCATTATCAAATTTGGCATAACATTTATTTATGGACTACAAACGGGCCCTAATATCCATTATCCAATCCAAAAATCAAATTAAACCAATTCCTCAAGTAAGTAAGGTCAATTCTCGGTTCCGCGATCCCAAACCCAGAACCGAGGTCAGTTCTCGGTTCCATGATCCCAAACCCAGAACCGAACCGAATATCCACCGGTTCCAAATTTTCTGAACTTGAACCGAACCGAACCAAATGTGCCGGTTCGGTTCTGTTCCCCGGTTCGAACCGGAACCATGTCCACCCCTAATTCCCACCATGGTTTTAAATTTTGGTTTTAGTATGCATTTCGGCCCTCACCCAAACTGAAATTTTGAAATTTTGGTCAAAATGGGGTACACAATTTAAAAAAATATTTTATTTAAAATCAAATTTCGGCCGAAATTTTGGTAATTTCGGTTGGAATTTCGGGGAAATGGCTATATAATTTAATAATTTGTGATTTTTGGGTTGAATTTCTGAAAATTTCGGACGAAATTATAGAACACAAAATTTCAGACCAAATTTCGGTCCGAATTTTTGGATTTCGGTTGAAATTTAAAACCATGATTCCCATATAAAATATATGAGTACAAAAAAGCAAAGTGAGGCCCACTTAAATGATCTACACCATTCATTTGTGATCCTAACCAGTCATGAATATATTTTGTGTAAAATAGACTGCTCAAGAAGTGCAACAAACGACAGTTGGGAAGCCTACACAAATCGAAAGGTTAGAATAATTCTACGGAGAATACAACTATTGCAATGGGAACAACCAAATTAATGGTTTAGATAATCCAAACAGTTTAATCTGTTATCGTCATGGAACACACTTGGCACAATTTGGACATCTTTTTAGTTTGATATAACATAGTAGGCTTATTTTAGGGAAGTAATATATCCGCCTCTTTAGATCACCAAGAACACCCCCTGTCAGTGTATCAATGACTAAAGAGGCGCTCTTGTACTAATGTCAGAAAAATTCAATGTCCCTGATTGCCACAAACACTGACAGGGGTGTTCCTGGTGATCAAAAGGGGCGGATATATCACTTCCCTTATTTTATTTTATTTTATTTCTTCTTTTCAGATAGGGATTTGCTAGCCAATTTCTCTTAAAGCCATTTCGCGGTTGGCTTTTGCATGTGAGAACAACCACACAGGTTGACTTTTTGGAGGGTTTTGTCTTACTCATTTGATTCATCTGAGATGGCAGTTCTCACATGCAAAAGCCAGCCGTGAAATAGCTTTCCACGAAATTGGCTAGCAAATCATTTGAATGGAATTTGCTAGCCAATTTAGCAGAAAGCTTTCCCTGTTGGCATCTGCATGTGAACAGCCACACAGGTTGACTTATGAGAAATGCTGTATTCAAGGGCACCCTTGCAAAAAATCAACTACAAGGGGCGCCCATTAGACCATCTCACTAAAGTATAGTTATTATTCCTCTAATTTTATATTTTTCTGTGCCATTTTAAATGCAATTTGATGAGGTGGTCCAATGGGAGCATCCTTGTAATTGCTTTTAGCAGAAGTAGCACCTTTGATATTTGATCGAACAAGCACCTCTTACTCTCTTAGAAAGTGTCACGGTGTTTTGTTTTTTTTGAAAAGGGCAACAAATATATATATATATATATATATATATATATATATATATATATATATATATATATATATATATATATATATAAACAGAACCGAGGTGGTCCTGAAGGAACAAAGATAATACAAAGATAGCAGTACAATAATTCAAGGAGGTAGATAGTCAAAGCACTCAAACGCGGCCCGAAAGACTCCTTTCTTGGCAAGGGTGTTGTATCAAATAGGCATGCACCCATGCTAGGTATAAAACTCCAGATTATTATGCTTTTATAGAGGAATGCTAAATTGAAGAGTGCCCTTGGTGACGTGGGAAATCGTATTTATTATATTTTTAACAATATTGTAAATGCACTTTGGTGACATGGGTCCCATAGGGGCGTCCTTGCGGCTGATATTTGCAATGGCGCCCTTTGTTTTAGCATTCCTCTTTTTTGTAGGATTTACTAGGGAATTTTGCAGAAAGGCATTTCGCAGATGACTTTGCACTAGAGAACAACCACACAGGCTCACTTTTCAGCAGATTTTGTCTTATTTAATTCATCTGACGTGGCTGTTCTCCAATGAAACAGTCAGGTGTGAAATTTGGTAGCCCCCCCCCCCCCCCCCCCCCCCCCACACACACACACACAGTCATGACGGTAACAATTTCCCTACAAAATTCCATTTGTTTATAAGTATAGGAAGGGCGTATCTATCAATTCTTTCTTATGCCGGCCCATAGATTGCGACCATTTAAAACCAATGATTTTTTTGGGTGATGATAAATTTGAACCCCTGAGGATAATTCGCACCTCTTATAATATGAGTAGACTTCAAAAAGCGTTAAAAGTCTGCCACAATTCACGTTATAAGGTGCGATTATCCTATAGAGGGTTCGAATTTATCATCTCTTATTTAAAACCATGATTAAGTAGTCTAAACATACCCATAAAAAAAAGTAGTCTAAACATTTTGATTAGTGTTGACTGGAAATCAGTGCCCGCCTGCATTTGGGAGTTGTCATATAATTTGGCAGGTGAAGTGATATATTCTACCCCCACTACTGAATTTATGACCATGGTTTTAAATTTCGGCGGTCCGAAATTTCGGATTTCGGTGGAGACCGACACCGAAATGCATCAAAACCGAAACGGTTATTTATTTCGGCTGAAATTTCGGAGTTATGGTCAAAATTTTGTTTTTTCCGAAATTTGACCAAAAAATCTGTTTTTTTAATATTAATTTAATTTTTCACCGAAATTTAATATGGAATAAAATATTCGTTTCGGGTTATGTACCAGATTTCGACGAAAATTTCGAAATTCCAAGGGCCGAAACCGGTACCGAAACCGAAATTTTAAACCTTGTTTTATGACTACTCTTTTACACTAAGAGTGGGCTGCCCGAAGTAACAATATGAGCCAATATATCAAAGGGCAGGCCTCCTTATTTTGCGGACCACGAGAGCGCCTTCCCATACGCGTAAAAAGTTCACGCGTTTGATGATGGCACAAAAATATATTATGTCCCGGATATGGGATATGCTCGTCTCGAATATGGATTGTTTTGTCCACCGGCTTTCCTCGGTCACCTTCCAATTTTAGAGTCGCTAGTCTAACAACCATCTAGAAGGTCAACCGCCAGCTGGCGGTCGGAAATTGGGAGAAACTACGAGAGTACCCCAGCTGGCTTCTGGATCCTGGGTTAGTCTGGACTGTGAATTGACGAAATCACCGTCCTGTCGTTATCAAAACTCCTTCGTGAGCCCATTACCTTAAACTTATAAACAAGGATATTTTCGTCATTTCAGAAAGCCCTCTTTACCCACACCACCAACAACCTCAAATTTTCCCGAATGTTCCCGTGAAGGCTACAACTGTCTTTTACCCGACCCAGATGGGAAAAGGCATCCGTAATTATAAAAAAAAATCGATGGCATTCTCAAACCCTAAACCCCTTCCAGTCCTATAAATACCCTTTCTTTCAACCTCTCAACCACACACAAATCTTTTCTCCAGTACCCCTCCTTTTGATAATGGCACCCCTTGAATTGCAGATCACCATCCACTCTGCTAAGGACCTCAAGAACGTGAATTGGCGATACGGCGATCTCAGACCCTACGCAGTCGTATGGGTGGACCCCAAAGCCAAGTGTTCAACAAGGGTTGATGATGATGGCGACACGTGTCCTGTCTGGGATGAAACCCTGACCATCCCTTTACGTGATCGTCGGATCGATGACTCGATCCTATTCATTGATATCGTCCACGCTAATGCCGATGAGAATGTTAAGCCTCTCATCGGCTCGGCGAGGTTCCAGCTTAGGGAGATCGTCGAGACCGTCGGATTTGGCGAGAAGTATCCCAAATCTTTGAAGCTAAAGCGTCCATCTGGCCGGCCCCAGGGAAAAATGGAGGTCACAATTATGGTGCGGGAGCCTCAATATTATGGGGCTCCAGCACCTGCCCCAGGCACATATGTGCCACCATACGGGCAGGGGACGAGGGACTACCAATATGGGTATGCCCCTCCTCCCCAACCTACCCCATATGGTGCGGGCCCACCTCAAGGGTACTCTACTGCCCCACCTCAAGGGTACCCTTATAATGCTGCCCCGTCCTACGGGCAGCCGACTTATGGGCAGCCGGCCTATTCGGAGCCAGCTTATGGAGCGGGGCCGGCTTATGGGGCGAGTCCGGCTAAGAAGGGGAGCAAGTTTGGGGTTGGGACCGGATTGGCCGTGGGTGCGGTAGCAGGGGTTTTGGGTGGTCTCGCACTAGCCGAGGGTGTGGACTACGTAGAGGACAAGATAGCTGATGATGCGGCCGATAAGGTCGAAGATGATTTGGGTTATGATGATGGGGACTATGATGGTGATGACTACTAAAAGTGTGCATTTGGTACCTCTTCTCCATCTAAAACTGTTGTTTTTGTTTTTGTTTTACATGAATTGGGTGTCAATTGCAAAATATACACAAGAGCATCTGTGTATGAAGCCAATCTTTGCACCCAGTGAATGATCTCATCCGTTCAATAAATAGACAATTTTCTTTCTTTTTATTTTCTTGTTTTTGGGCACTGCCCAAAATTTCTATTTTTTCAAACTTTGATCAAATGAATGTAAGCATATGATCTATGCACTTTCGGAGCTTTGGGCGGTCTAGATCGATGGGCGTGTGGACCCCACTGGGTGACATACAATCATACATTGAGTTTTGGTGTTTTCCTTTATTTTAGAAAATGAAAAAGGTGAAAAATTTTAAAATGATTCCTTAATGTGGAAGCAAATGTTGAGTCATATTCATATAAAAAAAGAATAAATAAAGGATGAGCACAAATTTAAAAATGATTCCTTAACGTGGAAGCAAATGAGAGTCATATTCAGTTGAGTGGCAGGATACAAAAAAAATAGAATAAATTAAGGGGAATGATATCCCCCCCCCCCTAACATTTTTAAAGGCTTCAAAAGTACCACCCTTATATTTGATCCAACAGCCTCGTAAAAAGTGGGCAGCTGTTGGATCAAATATCAAAGGCGGTACATTTTTACTATTAGAGGGTGGGCGCCACCTTTTGGTCATTGATTGAACACGTCCATTTGACATTAGCAAGATACAGACCGTTCATCTAGCTGACCCTGCAATGATACCAAAACCATAACCGCAATCCAAATGGATGAATCTAAATGGTGTGGGTGTCCCCACCTATGATTGATCTGAACCGTCCACTTGGCGGCCTTGCTTTGAATCTCCTATGTCGGAATAAATCAGATCCCTACTGAAGAACCAAAACAATGTCTATCAAATGAGTGATTCAGATCCATCGAAGGTGGGACCACACTGTACTCAGTGCAGTGTGGTCCCACGCTAACAAAACACCCTCTTGATTAGGTAAGAGGGGAAGTCACTTTTACTTTTATTGCAATGATAATCTTTGATGATTTATAAAGAATGAGTGGGCCTTTTACAGAGTCTCTCTCTGGATGTTGGAATCGGGTATCGGTATCCGATGCCGGTTTGGGAGATTCCATCGTTTGGTTGCATTTACTAAATGGAGTGGGAAAGAATATTTGACTCCCACCGGAATTAACGTGGGAATATAAGGTGCGTTTTGATACCCGCCCATGGGTGGTATTCTGATTCCCGGAAACGTGAGAAAAAAATAGGCGTTAAATCTCCGTACGATTTAGGCTCGAAATAATAGGCGTTAAATCTCATCGGTTCTCCTCTATTTCTTAGTCTCTGCAAATCAATCCAGATCTCTCCGCGCCGGCTCGCTATGCAAATCCAAGTTACCAGGTATGAAGCTCTCTCTCTCTCTCACACCCTTTTTTTGTCAGAAAACAGTCTCTCTCCGCGCCCGCCAAAATCCACCTCCAGAACCCACCTCGAGCCCTGATTTTTCATTCCTATGAAAATCCCCTCCGATTCCAAAACGCAAAACGGAGTGTTTTCGATCCTATGAAACCCAAATATGGGTACATCTCTCTCTCTCTCTCTCTCTCTCTCTCTCTCTCTCTCTCTCTCTCCGTTTCCAGACAAAAAACAAAGTGAGCTGCTTTTATTGCTATTATGAGCAGTGATGTGCTGTGATCTATTTATGGATGAACGGTTGGATCTTGATCAGGTAGTTATCAATTTATCATGTACAAAAATTGCACACGATAAATTTCCTAGAACGCTAAAACAAAAAACACCATGTAATTAATTCTTTTTAGGCTGCACTCCTCGTTTTGATATTGGCAGCCTCCCTTTTGTTTCAAGAGTAAAAGCACGGAGCACTATCTGTAGCATATAATTTATTCTATCCATGACATGGGAGATTAGAAGAATGAAAAAGAGAAATAAAAAGAACGCTCTAAACCACACAAGAGCAGAGAAATTGGATGCCCAACCTAAACCACCCACCAATAGCTGACTTGTTTATTTTAAGTTCAGAATAGAAATACATACAACATGTAGTCAATTACAATAGTTTCACAAGAATCTCATCAGTAAAGAATGGATATAAGAAGTATCCCTTTTTCAAAGTGACATGTAGCATGAAAAAAAAATGAAGCTTCCCTTTTAAAAGTTGCTCTTTAAACGAAGTATCCCTTTTACAAAGAGGCATGTGGCAAGAAAAAGATGAAGCTTCCCTTTTAAAATTTGTAGTTTTATAATTTTCATTTGGTTGAGTTGAAATAAGTTGTATTTTTTAAGATTGTTTTCTACATTATTTGAAATAATTGTTGAAAATTTGATTACATTCCAGCATTGCTCTAGACGGTACCAAACACTAGAATGGGAAACACGATTGATTCCCAAGATAAATTTCAGGGCTTACACAAACACTAGAATTGGAATCATTATCCGTTTACAGGGGGGAATTAGAATTGGATTGGCATGTGATACCGATACCGATTCCTGATTCCGGCGATCCAAACGCACCCTTAGGTGATAAACATAGAATCTAATCTAGATAACTATCGAAGGCGACTATCCTAATCTAACCTAGTTGTCTAATTTATCTAAGAACTTCCCTATTCCACACAGATGATCCAACGGTGAGATCTCAATCCAATCCAATGGTGATATCTCACATATTCTAACAAAGTGTCTTCTATGAAGATGCAAAGTTACTTTATTTTTAGGGATTTGCTAAGGTCCATCACAAAAGGCTTTTCACGGCTGGTTTATTGCACAGCAGACCAGCCACCTCGTGAATGGAGACAAAAGATGTTGTCTCCATTAACAAGGTAGCTGGTCTGATGTGTGACAGACCAGCCGTGAAAACCGTTTTGCGATGGACGCTAGTAATTCCCTTCTTTTTAACATGTTCCTTGATGAAAAATATACTTACAATTATGAAAAGATCTTACATTGCGTGTGCACGCATAAAGTCCAGTATTTTTAAAAAAGGAGGCTCCATTTCATAAAATGATCCAAACCGTTCATTTGTTGGGCCACAACCTAATTAAATAGGTTGTGCAATAAATCCTCTCCATAGGATGATCCTAACCTAGTGATCTGCAAAGGTCTCTCTACAGATCGGAGGGCTAGGATCATCCTATGGAAATGATTTTCGGGGTACAGAAAAGTCTGTTTCTATTGTGGCCCAACAAATGAACGGTTTGGATAATCCTGTGAAGTGGGCCCCAACGTACTTGTTGGAAAATACCGGACACACCATATAAAATCTCCTATTATGGCAACTAGCTCGGGGCGAAGAAAAAATATGCTTTAAAATTAAAAATATCTCCATGCTTCTGTTAATAAAGAAAAATAAAACTGTTAATAAAATGCATTATAAACCATGGTGTTACATGAGATGTTTTATTATTCTTAATATATTCAAGAATTTAAAACCAAAGGTATTACAATCTTCACCTATGACCATGGAAATGGAAACAAAAATAAGGAATGAAATCCAGCACACAACAGTACCACCATTCTTTCCACTTATTCTAGGCATATCATTACACATGTTAAGAAGTCCTCTTTATTTAGAATTTTAAGTCTAAAAGTAAAGCAATAAAACATTTGTTTAAGTCTCTTCGGTAAAACTATTATTTTAGTATATTAGGAGAGGGTGAGCTTTGGAGCAAAGGTAAGGTTGCTCCATTGCGACTGGTCACGGGTTCGAGTCACAGAAACAGCCTCTGCAAAGCAATGGCGGGAGCCTCATGCACTGGGCCACCTTTTTTAAGGTTTGTAAAATGCAAATGGGTGTAGATATTATATAATTAAGGAGGCTAATCATGGTTACTATTTGCTAAGGCCCTATCTGTTTTAAATTTTGAGAACCGATTGTGAATACAATAATCAGTTTTGGACTCATATCAGTTCTAAAAATACAAAACAAAAGAGGGGAAAAGGACGTGAATTTTGACAACCAATTGTGAATATCCAATAATTAGTTTTGGACCCATATCTGTTCTAAAATTCCAACTCAAACAGGGTAAAAGCATTTGGAATTTGAGAACCGATTGTGAATCCAATATGAGTTTTGGCCCATTATCCGTTCTAAAAATCCAAAACAAACCGGGGAAAACAGGACCGGTTGTGAATCCAATAATCAGTTTTGAGCCCATTATTGGGTCTAAAAATCTAAAATAAAAAGGGGGAAAGCAATTGGATTTTGAGAGGCACGGTTTGTTGCCTGCAATCTGAAAAAACCTTATGTAAATGCAATTTAGAGCCAAACAGCACCCAAAATGCATTTGGGTTGTATTTGGGTTGCTCATCCAATCTGACTAGAAATGTGAGGATGAAATATTATATAAGGTTTGTAAAATGCTTCTATGAAGCATGGTAATGAAATGATAGTGAGAAAAATGAAAGAGTTCATGTGTGCTGTGACTGCAGTTCCTTTAAACAATCCTCTTATGTGGTTGTTGTAGCAGATAATTAGACATGTTAAGACGGATTCTTTCTTAACCATCCTTAAAACAAATTTCCATGGATTGTTAATGATTTTTTAAAATTTAAATATAATTCACGAAAAATATTTTTTTCAGTAAAGAAAATATATTTTGAAGATTTAAGTGAAATAATTTTTACCAAAAAGGGCTCAACGAATCTCTGAGAAATCATGTTACAAAGAGAACCATTTCAAATGCTCAAAAAAAAAAAAAAAAAAAAAAAAAAAAAAAAAAAAAAAAAAAAAAAACTTTCGTCTCTTGCTACTCTTTCCGCAAAAACAGAAGACCTATGAAATCACCCAGTCCTCAGAGCTTCAAAATCTCAATCTTGTAAAGCAATTTTTCAGATGAGGTGAGTGCAGGGGGCAATTACACGAAAGTAGGATTAAATCAAAATAAAAGTGCCAACATCTGCCATGATGAGATTTTGCTGCAGCTTCTTTCCTCCACTCGTATGATAGGTACTGCAAAGTGCGAATTTGAAGAATCAATGTGTAGGATTTTGGGGGTTCTTGCTCCTTCGTATGATAGGTACTGCAACAGGTTAAAAAATGGAAAATTCAACCTCAGAGAAGGCAAAAACATAAGTAAAAATAGGAAATTGAAGAATCAATGTATCGGAATTTGAAAAAAAAAATTATGTACATTATAAGCAATAAAATAAGGAAAATCGCATCTAGTCAGCCAACCAATGCACCGTTGTTGAAAGGAAATAATCCCTATTGCAAAACATATATATTTAAAAGGAAAAATTGTTAGAAAAATGCAAAGTTTTGGTTAAATTGTCAAGTAAGGGTACGTTCTCTTTTTTTGTGGAATAGGGGCTGTCAGGTACTTCTAGAAATCCCAAAGGACAAGAATACCCTCCCTCATCTTTTTCCCTTCACCTTTTTAGCTCACTTCCCTATGCATTTTCACCTACCCTATCACCTTTTCCCTCCACCTTTTCACCATCTTCTTCCCCAGATGTGAGAAACTCCATGAAACCCCAAGGAAGCTTGCCATTGCCAAACGTTCTAAGCTCTATTTCCATTAGCTTTTGATAAAAACCTCTATTGTGAACACCCTCTTCTTCCCCAAACGTGAGATTTCTTCGTGCGCGCCAGTAGGTCCTCTCTTGATTAGGTTAAAGATGTTGTTTTCATGTTTATTTTGTGTGATTTTTTGGTTTATTCTCATCCTCCCTTGCAAAGGTTTTAGATGAATCTTTTGACCCCTCTCTCTTTCTCTCTCTCAATGGTTCAATGGTTGAATGATTCAATGGTTGTAAAGTTTTTAAATAGTTCAATGTTTGTAAACCCAATATCAATCCCATTATCAATCCCATTTGGTTGCTCTATGTAGACAATCAATTTATACAATTGGAACCACAATTTAGTGGTTCCAAGAGTGTAAGTAGTGGTTTTAAAACTGTAAATAGACTTTTATGCACTTTATAAGTGATCATGAGTGTATTGATAGGGGTTAAGGTACTCATACTCAGTATGTATATAATTGGAACCATTACGAACACCTCGGAACCACAATTTATTAGTTCCAAGACTGTAAATAGTGCTTCCAAGAGAGTAAATAGGAGGTCATGATTTGTAAAAGTGGTTTAATACACTGGTTACCATTATTTAGACCTTGGAACCACAATTTAGTGGTTCCAAGAGTGTAAGCAGTGGTTCCAAGAGTGTAAATTATGGTTCCAAGAGTGTAAATAGACTTTCATGCACTTTATAAGTGATCATGAGTGTATTGATAGTGATTAAGGTACCCATACTCAGTATGTATATAATCGGAACCATTATGAACTCCTCAGAACCACAATTTATTAGTTCCAAGAGTGTAAATAGTGCTTCCAAGAGTGTAAAGTATGGTTCCAAGAGACTAAATAGGGGTTCATGCATTGTAAAAGTGGTTTAATACACTGGGAAACATTATTTAGACCTTGGAACCATAATTTAGTGGTTCGAAGAGTGTAAGTAGTGGTTCGAAGAGTGTAAGTAGTGGTTTCAAGAGTGTAAATAGACATTCATGCACTTTATAAGTGATCATGAGTGTATTGATAGTGGTTAAGGTACTCATACTCAGTATGTATATAATCAGAACCATTATGAACACCTCGGAACTACAATTTATTGGTTCCAAGAGTGTAAATAGTTCTTCCAAGAGTGTAAAGTGTAGTTCCAAGAGAGTAAATAGGGGTTCATGCTTTATAAAAGTGGTTTAATATACTGGGAACCATTATTTAGACCTTGGACCATAATTTAATGGTTCCAAGAGTGTAAGTAGTGGTTCCAAAAGTGTAAATTATGGTTCGAAGAGTGTAAATAGACTTTCATGCACTTTATAAGTGCTTCCAAGAGTGTACATTATGGTTTCAAGAGAGTAAATAGGGGTTCATGATTTGTAAAAGTGGTTTAATACACTTGGAACCATTATTTAGACCTTGGAACCATAATTTAGTGGTTCCAACAGTGTAAGTAGTAGTTCCAAAAGTGTAAATGGACATCCATGCACTTTATAAGTGATCATGAGTGTATTGATAGTGGTTAAGGTACTCATACTCAGTATGTATATAATCGGAACTATTATGAACACCTCGGAACCACAATTTATTGGTTCCAAGAGTGTAAATACAGCTTCCAAGAGTGTAAAGTATGGTTCTAAGAGAGTAAATAGGGGTTCATGCTTTGTAAAAGTGTTTTAAACACTGGGAACCATTATTTAGACCTTGGAACCGTAATTTAGCAGTTCCGAGAGTGTAAGTAGTAGTTCCAGGAGTGTAAGTAGTGGTTCCAAGAGTGTAAATAGACATCCATTCACTTTATAAGTGATCATGAGTGTATTAATAGCGGTTAAGGTACTCATACTCAGTATGTATATAATCAGAACCATTATGAACACCTCGGAACCACAATTTATTGGTTCCAACAGTGTAAATAGTACTTGCAAGAGTGTAAAGTGTGGTTCGAAGAGAGTAAATAGGGGTTCATGCTTTGTAAAAGTGGTTTAATACACTGGGAACCATTATTTAGACCTTGGACCATAATTTAGTGGTTTCAAGAGTGTAAGTAGTGGTTCCAAGAGTGTAAATTATGGTTCGAAGAGTGTAAATAGACTTTCAAGCACTTTATAAGTGCTTCCAAGAGTGTACATTATGGTTCCAAGAGGGTAAATAGGGGGTTCATGATTTGGAAAAGTGGTTTAATACACTGGGAACCATTATTTCGAACTTGGAACCACAACTTAGTGGTTCCAAGAGTGTAAATAGTGGTTCCAAGAGTGTAAATAGACTTTCATGCACTTTATAAGTGATTATGAGTGTATTGATAGTGGTTAAGGTACTCATACTCAGTATGTATATAATCAGAACCATTATGAGCACCTTGAAACCACAATTTATTAGTTCCAAGAGTGTAAATAGTGCTTCCAAGAGTGTAAATTATGGTTCGAAGAGAGTAAATAGGGGTTTATGCTTTGTAAGAGTGGTTTAACACACTTGGAACCATTATTTAGACCTTGGACCCATAATTTAGTGATTCCAAGAGTGTAAGTAGTGGTTCGAAGAGTGTAAATACACTTTCATGCACTTTATAAGTGATCATGAGTGTATTGATAGGGGTTAAGGTACTCATACTCAGTATGTATATAATCGGAACCATTATAAACACCTTGGACCCACAATTTATTGGTTCCAAGAGTGTAAATAGTGCTTCCAAGAGTGTAAAGTATGGTTATAAGAGAGTAAATAGGGGTTCATGTTTTGTAAAAGTGGTTTAATACACTAGGAACCATTATTTAGACCTTGGAACCATAATTTAGTGGTTCCAACAGTGTAAGTAGTGGTTCCAAGAGTGTAAATAGACATCCATTCACTTTATAAGTGATCATAAGTGTATTGATAGTGGTTAAGGTACTCATACTCAGTATGTATATAATCAGAACCATTATGAACACCTCGGAACCACAATTTATTGGTTTCAACAGTGTAAATAGTGCTTCCAAGAGTGTAAAATGTGGTTTGAAGAGAGTAAATAGGGGTTCATGCGTTGTAAAAGTGGTTTAATACACTGGGAACCATTATTTAGACCTTGGACCATAATTTAGTGGTTCCAAGAGTATAAGCAGTGGTTCCAAGAGTGTAAATTATGGTTCGAAGACTATAAATAGACTTTCATGCATTTTGTAAGTGCTTCCAAGAGTGTACATTATGGTTCCAACAGGGTAAATAGGGGTTCATGATTTGTAAAAGTGGTTTAATACACTGGGAACCATTATTTCGAACTTGGAACCACAACTTAGTGGTTCCAAGAGTGTAAATAGACTTTCGTGCGCTTTATAAGTGATCATCAGTGTATTGATAGTGGTTAAGGTACTCATACTCAGAATGTATATAATTGGGACCATTATGAGCACCTTAGAACCATAATTTATTAGTTCCAAGAGTGTAAATAGTGCTTCCAAGAGTGTAAATTATGGTTCGAAGAGAGTAAATAGGGGTTCATGCTTTGTAAGAGTGGTTTAATACACTGGGAACCATTATTTAGACCTTGGAACCATAATTTAGTGGTTTTCAAGAGTGTAAGTAGTGGTTCCAAGAGTGTAAATTATGGTTCTAAGAGTGTAAATAGACTTTCATGCACTTTATAAGTGATCATGAGTGTATTGATAGTGCTTAAGGTACTCATACTCAGTATGTATATAATCGGAACCATTATGAACACCTTGGAACCACAATTTATTGATTCCAAGAGTGTAAATATTGCTTCCAAGAGTGTAAAGTATGGTTCCAAGAGAGTAAATAGGGGTTCATGCTTTGTAAAAGTGGTTTAATACACTGGGAACCATTATTTAGACCTTGGAACCATAATTTAGTGGTTCCAAGAGTGTAAGTAGTTGTTCCAAGAGTGTAAATGGACATCCATGCACTTTATAAGTGATCATGAGTGTATTGATAGTGGTTAAGGTACTCATACTCAGTATGTATATAATCAGAACCATTATGAACACCTCGGAACCACAATTTATTGGTTCCAAGAGTGTAAATACTGCTTCCAAGAGAGTAAATAGGGGTTCCAAGAGTGTAAATTATGGTTCCAAAAGTGTAATGGTATTGTTTTGGTCCAAAAGTGATCATTGTACTAATAATGGTTCTTATCGAAACAAGGTGTGCGAAAAGGCCGGACCATGTCACCATTATCTTCTCGAGGCGTGATATTACTGGTCAGAATCTTTTGTAGGACTTTGCACCTATGGCTAAGGAATTGTAGGACACATTGGTTGGCCCGTCATTAGGTGGGGGTCTGCAACCAAGCTCCTCATAAGCGGTGCCAGGATCAACCATATAACGATCAAAGTCATCCATGCTACCGGGCCAGAAAAAAATCTCGTCGCCTCTGGTGGGAAGAGAGGCGACTTCACAAAACTTCTCCATGGTCATGCGAAAGGTTTTATTATTGACTGTGGAGTGGAAGAACTTATAATCTTCGTCGAATCTATAATTGGCATAGAATTGTTTGACAAGAGTCGGGTATGAATCGCAGTGTACTCCGAGAAATTGACCCATCCAAAGGCCACAAAAAGGGATCGAACATCATATGCGGCAAGATCTTCAAAGACGATTTTCCTACCTCGCAATATGTCATTCCTTTCTATACGACGGACGGAGGATGGCGCCTTTACGGAGCCGACCTCGACATCCTCCTCTCCTTCGCCCATATATTCAGCTTCCTCGGAGGGAGGTGTGGGAGGGGAGGGCTCACGGACAGCCTTCCCATGCCGTTTGCCGCTGAAAGAGCCTTCGGAAACAGTGACAGTCTTCTTCGCATTCTTCGCGCGCGGCATGATCTCTATATGGGGTTTCGGCTTTAGGTTGTTAGGGGGTTGCAAATACGAAAAATGGAACCACTTCGACTTCTTATCTGCAGAAACCAGGATAAGATACTTGAAGGAAAAGAATCTTAAACACACTATTATTTCATTCACAAAACTACGATGCAGTATAACACACTTCAAACCACATTTAATTACTATTAGACACATGGAACACTATATAGATACTTCAATTTGAAAACATCTACAGACTTCGAACAAAACTATTCTTTACAGACTTCGAACCACTTCAAACCACTGTTAGAGGATCCTCGGAACCACTAATACAACATTTGGAATCACATATTACAAATTGGAATCAGTATTTACTGCAGAGAGGATCTATTCATACCATTGAAACCACTCAAAACCATTGAAACCCCAAGTGAAGCCTTCAAAGCATTGAATGAAACCCTTTCACACCGAAAATGAAAAATGCTGAAATACCAAGTATAAATGAAACCCTTTGGAACAACAAATTCGATAGTTGGAACCACATATTAGACTATTGGAACCAATATTACTGATTAGAGGATCCAGGGAATCTTAAATTAGACAGTTGGAACCAATATTACTGGATAGAGGATCCATCGAATATTGCTTCCAACTTTCTAATATGTGGTTCCATGGATAGGACTTCAATGGAATATTGGTTCCAACTTTCTAAGCCCTAAATGAAACCCTTTCAAACCCTAACAAACCAATGCAACCATTGAAACCCTAAATGAATCCTTCAAACCATTACATCCATTAAAACCCTATATGAAACACTAAATGAAACCATAAATGCAACCATAAACCATTGAAACCCTTTCAAACCTTAAATGAAACCCTATGAACTAGAGTGAAATCCAACATGGAATATGCCGAAACCATTGAAAACCTAAATGAAACCTTTTGAAACCATTGAAACCCATTGAAATCCTAACTGAAACCCCTTAAACCATTGCAACCATTGAAACCCTAAATGAAAGAATTGAAACCCCAACTGAAACCATTGAAACCCTAACTGAAACCATTGATAACTATTGAAATCCCAAATAAACCCTAAATTAAACCCTAAACCATTGAAATACTTTGAAACCCTAAATGAAAACAATAAAACTCTACATGAAACCCTTTCAATCCCAAAATGCCGTTTCAAACCCTAAATAAAACTATTGAAACCCTAAATGAAACCCTTTGAAACCCTTTGAAACCATTGAAACCATTGAAAACCAAACCCTAAATTAACCCATTCAAACCACTGAAACTAGTGAAATCCTAAATTAAAGCATTGAAAAACCCTACATGAAATCCTAAACGATTCAAACCCATTGAAACCCTAAATGAGATCATTGAAACCATTTAAAGCCATAAATGAAACCCTTTCAAACCCAAAATCAAAGCCCAACCATTGAAAACCTAGAAACCCTATATCAAAATATTTTGTTTCTAACAATTAATGGTTCCAGCCCATTGAAACCCTAAAAATTCGAAAACCATCCAAATGAAACCCCTTGCAAAGCATTTCAAAGCCTTCAAAAATACATACTAATGCAAATCCGTTTCACACTAGCAAAGAGGCACTTAAAAGAGGTTCAGAGAGCAACAAACATTGTTGGAAGTGTGTGAGATCCAACCTCTCAAGAAAAAAACCCAAAATAAACAAAACCCTAGATGAAATGTTTCAAAATAACCTTCGTAGGTTGTGCTTCCGGCGATGGTCGTGCTTCCGGGGAGTAGTCGTGCTTCGGGCGTGACGTACGAGGTCGACGGTGAGAAAGCTCATTTCTCCGGCGCGATGAAAGGCTCGTTTGGGAAGAGAGAAGGGTAGAAGTGAGAAAACGGTGAAAAACAATGGATTAAAAGTAAGAAACTAAAGAGGGGTATTTTCATCAAATTCACTGTCTGACCGTACCTGGCAGCCCCTCTTTTACAATTTCTCCAACTCTACCCTTGATTGACAATTTCACTAAATCTTTGCATTTTTTAACAATTTTCCGTATTTAAAAAAAAAAACTTGCATGATTATATACAGGGAGCTCTTTTTTGTTTTCTTCGAAATGACTGATCCTTTGCTCTCTAATCTAATTTGCTGTTGTTGCTGAAACAAAACCATCCATAGTTAAAATATAGAAGAAAACTAACCCAAAGCTATCTAAATCAGAAAGGAAAAAAATGGAATTTCGGATTAGGGTTTGGAGGGAATGGGTCAATAGAGAGTTGGGGTCAGAGAAAGGGCAGCGGTGGGGATGAGAGAGATGGAGGTTCTGTGTGAGAAGCGGAGAGAAGAAGTTAGGGATGACAAAGGGCAGCGATGGCGAAGAGAGAGAGAGAGAGAGAGAGAGAGAGAGAGAGAGAGAGAGAGAGAGAGATATATGGTTTTGCGATAGAGGAGATGAAGGGTCTGTAGTACATGCGTTAGGTTCGATTGAATATTTGGAATAAGAAAATTGACATGTTTGGAAAACGTCATTTATAACAGTTTAAGGATGGCAGGCGTTTTGGAAATCAATATTAATAACCCAGTTTTTCCAAATTTAATATCTAGTATTGACTTTCGGAATTCCGGGAGGAGAGAAAATGGCCAAAAATACGAAATACAGCTATTATTAGATTGGGAATACAAATAGAGATAATTACGGAATATAGCTACCAAATCTATTAGATAGGGAATACGAAGAGAGAGAGAATCGCAAGTCTTTTGGAAATTAGGGTTTTATAAAATTGCGGGATAGAGGAGGGGCTGACACATGGCACCACCACGGCTTAGAGGATTCCGCTTTACTTATATATATAAGATAAGATAGGAAAATCTTGGGTTCCCCAAAGAGGCATAGGGACTCATGCACGGGAAATCAAGACAATTGATCTCGTAGAACATAATAAGCAACCGATGTAACCTCAGTCCCATCCGGTATGAACGTCTCATGTGTAAGATAAATAACTGCAAAAATCAACAATCAACAATTTAGCTTCCCTTGGTGAAACCCTGATAGAGGCTTGATAAATTAAGGGTCTAAATCATCCGACATTTGGCTGGACTTATGGTTGGCGCTCTAAAAGCAAGGGCCAAGATCATACCACATTTGGCCGGATTTATGGTTGCGGTTTAGAGTTGCAGAACTGGTCAGGTCTCTTTTAGGAAGTACCATAAAAGTGTCTCAATAGAAAACCGTTTAGTTTTAAAAAAAATTAAATATGTTCAAAATCTGTTGAAAAGTGAGCCTGTGTGTCTCCTCTCAGCTGCAACAGAGGCCGTGAAAAGCCTTTTCTGCGATGCTCCCTAGCCAATCCCTAAAAATATTAGTGTGATGATAAATTCTCACCCCTGTAGGATAATTCACACCCCTTTAACGTGATTTGACACAAAAAAAGGTTTAAGTCTGCCACAATTCACAATATAAGGGTTGTAAATTTATCATCTCCCAAAAATTATTACAAAATAACAGTTGTTTTATATTCGATTTAAAAGGTAACGCAGTCAATTGTTGGTAGTGGATGTTTAGTACCTAACCAATATGGAACACATTAGATTAGGCCTATTATACATGTCACATACTAAGATGAGCTTCACCTAGTATCATACCTAAGCAGCCCCCCACTTAGGACAATAACATTCTACCACGCTTCTGCTGTTAGTCGAACAAGGAATCCATATGCAGTGGAAGAGGTCATGGAAACTATGAAAACAAAATAAAATTCTTTTTCTTTATCCCAGAATTCCTAGACTGCTAGATTATCGATGGTGATTAAATTGAAACATACAAAGGGATAAAACTTTATAGTAGATTTGACTACCGAACTAGTAGTCTCTGCTTGATCCACTCCCTACTTGGCTTTTGTGTTTTCTCAAACACGAACCCCCCGGAAGCTGTAGTGATTGCTCCTTCTGATCACACGAATACCGGAGGATTGAAGAAGAAGTCTTCTTCTTCTTCTTCTCTTACTTGGCTCCAAGCTAAGGAAATATGGAAAACTAGAAGTAGAAGGAGAGAGAGAGAGAGAGAGAGAGAGAGAGAGAGAGGAAGGTGTGCAAAAACATCCAACAACCTTTCCCTCTTCCCAACATTTAGGGGGAAAGTGTGTTGGACTTTCAAGGAGACTTAGACAACCAAACTTTCCCTAAAAATCTTACTTTCCTTTTATTTAATTTAATAAAATACAATTATATCTTTTAGAGAGTTTAACAAACGAAAACTTCCTCTTTCTCTCTCTTATCTCTTCCATTTAAATCTATATAAATAGGAAATTCCAACTTCCGTTAAATAAATAATTAATCAGCTAGTATACATCGTATATGTATTAAAGTGCATAAACCATATACACGGTGTTAATCCTCCCTATATCTCATACATCACATCTCATCCGTCTGTGCAATGTATAATTCCGAGACCCTGATCCTTCAAGGATCGCAACGGGTCAAGCGAGTTATGAGCGGGATCGATACAGGGATGTGACGGAAGATCATGTAGAACCCAAAAATAAGCCCCACTACGACCTCGCGCACTGTAGTCACACTACAATCGCATTGGGCAAGTGTCTCCCAGTAGGACATTACCTTGAAGATGATCTTCAGATCATCTGATACCCCTAATCACATCCAATGTGGATGTCCTTCCCCCAATCCTCATCTACTGGGCTAGGCCCTACGGGAGGTGGACACTAACTACCCCTAAGCCTACCATGTGGTATGTCTTTCGATCTATCAGCGTGGGCCCAACAAATGAATTTACAAATCACTTCGAAAAATAATAATAATTGTTTAAACTCTTTCGATAAACACTTTATCAAATCAAATGGCCAGTCATATGTTAAAAGGCTTTTGCTAAGATCGAAATTGTAAATGACTTTCCTCTTTGATTGAGGTGGAGGATTCCTTGATGGGCATCCTTATTGATCCCATAATTTACCTTATGACCCAGCACTAATTGTAAGTGACCGCGAACTATGGGCCACTCTGAGATAAAAGGTGGCCCCATACACCAATATAACCCCTCAGGTCAAAGGACATATAAAGGGTCTTGATTGATAGAATAGCCTTATCCATAGTTGTCCACAGGGTATTTTGGAAATGGTCTTGTTTAGTATGTGAATTATTCATTGCACCCATGTTACCTGCTTCGGGTCCACTACTCAAGTGTCTAAGATAAGCCACCCCATTGCGTGTATGGACGCAGGTTTGATGCTGGTTGTGTCCAGTAAGAGATGTCCAGTCTCAACCCCAACCAAGAACATTTTAAGTCTGTAAAGAATCATAATGTCATATCTTCCCATCCCTTAAGATCTATGAATCCACTGGCATGACCATTCCTGAGATGCTACCTAAGGATAAATGCTTGTCAAAAGTAAATAAGCACATCATACACTCCTATATAATACCCAATAGATATCATGAAACAAAATCCTTTATTAATGATAAATGATTCCAATACAACAATGACTGGCTTTATGGACATACACTCTAACATCTGCATCCGCCATCCTTGATAGTCTATATTGTGGCGGCTTCAGTCTATCCTTTTTTCTAAGTAGCCCTTTCCACAGGCCACTCATGTGTCGGCCCACTGTATGGTAACTTCATCCTGGAGTTTTACCAGGTAGCCCATTCCAAGTAATCCTCTCCTTGAGTTGCCCCTACGGTGACCTAAACACGTGACATGGGAGGTGCTCTATATTGTGCTCTGATACAAATTACCAAATATTAAGGGCGAGTTTTACCCGGCTCCCAACAAGTGGTATCAAAGCATGGGTGTGGTAACCCCGGTGAGCCCTCGTGGATGGTGAAATTCCCTCAGGGAAGATCTTGCTAACATCGGTGTACCTTCAAGGATGGAGAATTTCCCTCGGAGAAGATCACATGGTCTCCACGTTGCCACCGCATGGAGGGGTGGGATTATCCACATTGCTTCCGCGCAGAGAGGGAGATTGTTGGGGGTTCTGTGCAAAAGAAGAAGATCCCACATCGGATAAGTTATGAGATGTCGATCGGCTTTTAAGAGCTTGTGCACCCTCCCCTTAAGCTTTTAAGCGTGAGTTCTACCTAGGTTCCAACAGAGCAACCATAGAGGTTCAGTTTCGACAGATTTTTTCATATTCATTTAATTCATCTGAGGTGGCAACGATCCAAGTATTACCTCAAACACATATGACCATCAATCTTTATGAACCAATCCCTTTAGACAAAGCCTGACGGAACATTAA
The DNA here is from genome assembly GCF_043159265.1 of Tasmannia lanceolata. Lineage (NCBI taxonomy): Eukaryota > Viridiplantae > Streptophyta > Magnoliopsida > Canellales > Winteraceae > Tasmannia > Tasmannia lanceolata. Next base: position 23,221,915 of record NW_027518684.1, on the reverse strand, counting down.
AAGTACCTAGGTCAAGTGCTGATATTCCATGCCCAAGTCAATCTCATTGTCCTATCACTACTACAGGATGTATTCTGTGGTCTTGTCTTGACACTAATTAGGTTAGTTTGCATTCCTGACAGTCCCCTCATCGTTGAAATATTAGTCCAAACCAGGTAAGATGATTTTCAAAGATTCCATCAATCATGTGATGTATATTAGAGTATAACATGGGAGAATTAGATTAGTGACAATGAAATAATCTTTCAAGGCCATGTAAATGCCACAAAATCCCAAGTAACATAACCAATCACCTTAAGGCCTTTGCAAGGCCACCAAACAAAAAAATTACATCAACAAACCAATCAGAAATATGTTTAATAAAGTGAAGAGTGTCATCATCAAACAAAGGGGGTGTGAATATCATTTCCCAGTGAAAACATGCAAGGAAAAGGCTAATTAATATCCCTTCCTTAACAAATTAGTATCAATAAGAGTACTTAAGAAACAAACTCATTTTTTCCAGGGTTATATTAGCTTCAAAGGGGAAGAAAGAGACACACTATAGATCGTAGCTTTCTCTAAGTAATCATGCCCATTCTTTGAAGATCATCGAGCAAATCAAGCATGCACTATGCATGCAACAAGATCTAAATCCCAAAGTAAAAGGTAAATAATCTCCTATCGTTCAAAAAAAAAAGAGGTAAACAATCTCCAAATGATTGAAAATCTTTTATTTAACTATTCTTCGTTTACTTCAAGCATGATTTAAGATTTTTCTAATTGGTCCGTATATACACACACATAGTGCAAATAATATGTGATCACACATGCTTTTATACTATAGAAATTGGAAATTTTTATTCCATTGCTTCCATATGTTTGAAGTCTTCTTAGGAATGAGATTGGATTTTCTTCGTAAATAAATTTACAGATTGGAAAATTAATTAAAAATAAATAGGACCCAGGTTGAATTGATTTGCTCCATTGATGACTTTTTCTTGTAAATTTTTTTATGAATGGAGGCAAAAAAATTTATAACATTTGTTGGGTGAGTCACCATATAGCCGAAATCCAAACCACACGTGAACATGTATGTAGTACTAGCGAAATCTCGGAGAAGAATTATAGAGGGAGATGGAGAAGAAAGAAAAATCAGAACAAGTACTAGACAGAAAAATCTTGATATTTGTGGCTCTCATTTGTCCAACATAACAATTCTTTACTATTCCCAGCTCGTTTCCAGTGGATTGCAATCTCCTCGGATAGGTTTGTTGTATTATGTCGTAAGATGACCTGAGTTTCCATATATATTCCATGTATGGGGACTTAATTTAAAGAACCAGTTAGGGTCAAACCGGTTATATTTTCAATTTGGTTTGACAAAACCGACATAAGTTTTAAAAAAACAATTGTACCCTTAGTTATCAAATTATGGACTATGGAACCCATTTGAACATGTCGGATTGATGCAAACCGGGCGGTTTATTTACATACTAAAGTTAGACTCTTAATTATTTAATATGTCATTATCTTTAAGCGCGAATATGTAAAAAGTAAATATTTAATACCTATCATTTATCAAGCTGTCATATTAATTAATAAAAAAATCTAAGTAGGGCTATTATTGATTTCATGATTTTCTTCTAACTTTCTAAGTTAGAAGTGAAAGAGTTGCTAAATGTTTTTTATTGGCAATGCAATATATTCATTGATAAAAGATACACGAGGAGAAACCCAACCATTGAGCAGATCAAAGAAATACAGAAAAATGGAAATAGAATACATACAATCCATAAATAATTCAAGAGGAGGAAAGCAAGTACTTCTAACTCCCCCTTGAAGAATTTTCCCTCACTAGCGTATCAGCCTCCCTATTCGTCATTCTTCTTACATGATGAAATGTTATGGAGGATTTGGGCACTCGAACCAAGATTTCATCAATCACTCTTCACTATGACCTTATCCAAAATGTCTTGATGTATCATTTTGATTCCTTGTGTTAGCCCAAGGGTTCTCATGGGTTCTCATGGGTTCATTCAATCACCTTGTTTTGATGATTAACAAACTCAAATTGATTAGTTTTTTATGGACTGATGGTTTGCCTCGATTGTTGTGCTATAAATATGTAATTCGCAGGTCAATCCATGCTAGCACACACCATTGATGGCCTATGCTTGAAGATGGACCAACACAATGCAAATGAGCTAAAGCATACTTTGATCAATCATACCTTGGAGGATCAACCAAGGAGAAGCTCAACATTAGTCATCTCAAAGCATTGAACAAACAAAGGAAGATCAATGAAGGTCAAAGCTTGTGGATCAACAACTTGCAAAGGAGCTTGAATCAAATAGTGGCAAGCAAAGAATCTCAACCTTGAAGATCCCAAAGCAAGCCATGCACTCAAAGAGAATATTAAGCAATTGCTACCTCAAGAGTTCATTCAAGAGAGTGGTCAAAATTGTAGAATGTATTTCTCTCTCTCTCTCTTGTGTTTTCTCTTGATCAATGCACACTTAAAAACCCCTTAAAAATATATTTTTCAAAGAGACCAACAAGCTTAAAAATGACTTAAATGGATAAGTGAATGGCCATGGTGGTGTACAAACATGTGTGGAATGATACACACATTGAGAATCATATGAGAAGCAACAATGAACAAATTTAACTTTAAGCTCCCCCTTTGAAAAAGAATTATACAACTAGTGTGTTCAAAGGGTTGTCCAAAGTGATTTCCCCAAAAGGTTATAAGATAGCATTTTAGGTTCAACCATTGGGCTTCAATGACACTTACACTCTAAGTGACTGTTTATCATGATTAAAATAATAACCATAGTCTAGCTCTACATGATAAACAAGCATAGCACAAATGATAGGCAAATTTTGGCTCATGCTCCCCCTAAGTATGATCATTTTCTACAATTTTAAATTTACTTCCCTAAGTATATAGAATACAAATAAGCTAGGGAGATCACACAAATACATACACCTATTCATGATTGAGATGCTAGCACAAGGCCAAATGATTAAGTATCTTAATTAATGTGAAGGTACCGTTCCCTCAAGAGGGCATAAGTACCGATTGAATAGCTTTTAACATTAAGATTTGACATCTCAAAAATATAGATACTAACAAACAGGGGTGATACACTATATGAATAGAGATCAAAATAATAGACTCAAATAACAAGCTTACTTAAGATGATTATAATTTAAGGAGCATGTCTAGAGTAAGCAACTCTATCATAGTGTGAAAGTAACTAGTCATTTTTAAATTTCCTATAGAAGCAAATTAGTTATACAATGAGGGAAAAGTCAAACACTTTCAAGTTTTAGTTTTATTACCCTCACAATATTAAGTCATTTAGTCTTATACAATATATCATCATCGTATAAGTATGATAAGACTAATGTTCATTTTGTGTTTTTATGAATTTTAAGTTGAAAAGTTTGTAACAATAAAACACATCCTCGCCCAAGGTATAAAGATTTAATTTAAGGTCACTTAAATATTTTTAAGCTATATATCTTCACTTTTAAGCATAGCTTGGGCTATATGACCATAATCTCATGATTTTAGATGAAAATTTCAATTTAAATCAAATGATCTCATGAGATACAAGTTTGAGAGCTTTTAGATATGTTCAAAGTTTCAAATTACTCAAACTCATAAAATATGTATAGTGATTTATCTTGAGAGTACATAGATCAAATATACATAATAGGCAAGGAATATGTCAATTAGATCCAAATGCCTTTAATTAAAGAGTTTTAATTAGTATTACTTCTAATGTTCTCTCTTTAATTATAGGTTCACATATACTTGCATTTTTCAAGTTTAAACATTCTATGTGAACATCATGTAGATCACATGAATATTAATGATATAGGTAAGCAAGAAGATTCATATCAAAACATCCATGGATAGTCTACTATGTTTGGACACAAAAAACATGACACATAAGGTATATGGTCCAAACATCTACACGTACATCCACTACCACAAACAAAATGAATTTAGGGAATGATCCAAGGACTTAGAGAATATTCATAAAGAGATAACACCTTGGATACATGTATTCTAAGATGAACTACCATGACTAAATAATTTCATCTAAATTTCAAAGTTCATCATAGTCATGAGAGGACATCTACTTTAAGCTTTTGGAACACATCTACTTTAACTCATTAAGATTTCTTATTACATTTAATAATAACCATTTAGCACATAATAGGAAAGTCTTGTGAATGGGTTTGAAGGACAACTAGGTGCATAATAATTTGTAAACATACTAGCTCACCTAGGGCAAAAGAGATGTCTAAGAAAGGATTTGAATAAGTTTTCCTAGACATGGCATTTAATCCCTTAATTTTGCTAGAAAAGATATACAAAGCAATTTAAGTACTTTATGATCTAGCAAAAAATAAGTTTGTCCAAAAGAGAGTTCAAATATGAAAGAAATGTACAAATTGGTTTAACTTGAACTCATGGGCAATGAAGTGGTTGATTTTTCAAGAGGGCACAGTCATGGTTTTTACAATGAATTCTTATTTGTAGTTGTCATGTGGATGAGTACTAAGTGCAAGATGATTTTAGAGTAAATGTGAGTACTTAGACACAAAGATTCCATAATGATATTCAATTAAGTGCAATGCATCAAAGCCTTATTGTAAACAAGTTTTAAGAGAATATTTTAAAATATTTTAAGTTTTTAAACTTATTTAAAATAAAGGTTCGAAGAGTGTAAATTATGGTTCGAAGAGTGTAAATAGACTTTCATGCACTTTATAAGTGATCATGAGTGTATTGATAGTGGTTATGGTACTCATACTCAGTATGTATATAATCGGAACCATTATGAACACCTCGGAACCACAATATATTGGTTCCAAGAGTGTAAATACAGCTTCCAAGAGTGTAAATTATGGTTCTAAGAGAGTAAATAGGGGCTCATCCTTTGTAAAAGTGGTTTAAACACTGGGAACCATTATTTAGACCTTGGAACCATAGTTTAGTGGTTCCGAGAGAGTAAGTAGTGGTTCCAAGAGTGTAATTAGTGGTTCCAAGAATGTAAATAGACATCCATTCACTTTATAAGTGATCATGAGTGTATTGATAGTGGTTAAGGTACTCATACTCAGTATGTATATAATCAGAACCATTATGAACACCTCGGAACCACAATTTATTGGTTCCAACAGTATAAATAGTGCTTCCAAGTGTGTAAAGTGTGGTTCCAAGAGAGTAAATAGGGGTTCATGCTTTGTAAAAGTGGTTTAATACACTGGGAACCATTATTTAGACCTTGGACCATAATATAGTGGTTCCAAGAGTGTAATTAGTGGTTTCAAGAGTGTAAATTATGGTTCGAAGAGTGTAAATAGATTTGCATGCACTTTATAAGTGCTTCCAAGAGTGTACATTATGGTTCCAAGAGGGTAAATAGGGATTCATGATTTGTAAAAGTCGTTTAATACACAAGGAACCATTATTTCGAACTTGGAACCACAACTTAGTTCAAATAGGAGTGTAAATTATGGTTCGAATTGGAGTGTAAATTATGGAACTTAAAATAAAGGCACATTTATACCTATAAGTGTATAAATGCAAGCACAAATAGGAGTGAGGGAGAGAGAGAGATAAGTACCGTACAAGAGACACAATGATTTATAGTGGTTCGGTCTTAACCCGAAGACCTACTCTACTCTTCTCAAGTTTTGTCTCCTTGAGGAATCCACTATCTTCTTCGAAGGAACTTAAATACGGTGTTCCTTCCGCCAAGTATAATCCGAGCGTCCAAGCTCCAAGGGTCTTAAATACGGCGCCCTTTGTTACCAAATACAATGAAGAGAAGAAGGATGTTGCCCACTGTGGACCCCGATCCGAGAGAGGCGGGGGACGAGTTCCCCAGAAAGTCTCTCTAGATCATCTACGTGAAGGAGAGCTCTACCAAGGAACTCTCGAAAGAAGTGCCTCTCACAGCATGAGTGGCGATATAAGGTGAGATACCTCTCGATTCGGGGACTAGCCCGGATTCGAGACGTACCTTAAACAAAGAAGAGTCGCCATCCAAGGAAGTGGGCCCTGGATCCCATACTATGCTCTGTTGCAATGAATAACCAGAGATGCAAAAATGTTCGTGCCTGGTTACGAATTTGGAAGGTCTGAAGAGCACCTCATCCGCCCAAGTGTAAGCACATGGTCTCTTATGCCATTTACTTATTGATTTTGAAGAGTTTTGGACGAAAATCATATGAAATGGGAACATATATCTCCGAGAAGACGTCTATCTAATCATGCATGTCTAGGAGATGAAAATAATAAGCACACGCAAAAGAAATAAAATAAATGTCACCTAAGAATAGCTAGGTTATGAGTGTCATGCCTAATTTGTGTCTAAATTCTGATGGACGAACACATGCATGCTACAGCTAAAGGTATAAGGTCTATACATAAAAGTAAGAAAACACAACAAAACACACATCACAACTTGACTCCACACCAGACTCCACACAACAAACCCTAAAACTCTAATGCAATACTTGACTCGGACCAAGATGGCCATCCATCCTGCTGCTCTACGTATCCCGGCCTCGGGAAGAATCAGAATCAACGTAGTTCGATGACCTATTCTAAACTACGATGCCTAACCTTCTAGAACCGTTATCCTAGACTCAATCAACTAGACTTGACTAGTTTTTAAAGCTTCTTGTACGATTGCATAAGTTCAAGTGAATTGTAATTTTTAGGACTCTCTATATGCCCTAACTAATGCAAGTTGGTTAGCCTTAAGCTAATGCAGGTGGGCCCTACATCTTATGTGTAACTAGGCTATGCATCCTAAGAAAAACCATGGGCTAACTAAATATTTCCTAGTCTAGCCATCGGTTCGAATAAATGTCTAACCGACCACGACTCGAGGCCTCCTAACTCTAGGGACACTCACATGACAAAACACACCATATCAACACAATCAAGACAGACTCCAAACTCTAAAATACCCCAAATATCTAAGACAGACTCCTAACTCTAGGGGAAGATCTTTTTGAAAAGATTTTAGAGAATTTTTGTATTTTTGAAAGATTTAAAATGTTTATTTTGAAAGGTTTGGCTGGACTTGGGATATGGATCCCAAGCTGCACTACGTACCCTGTGGAAAGGGATCAAGCCAACGTAGTTCGGAACAGATTTTCTTAACTACACTCCTAATTGCTCAAGATTTTTGAGATTTTTGAAAATTTCAGATGGTTTGATGTTTTTGGAATTTTTGACACAAGAGGACAGAATCCTATCAACATAAGGGTAAGACAGACTCCTGATATCCCACAAAGATTGGACAGCATCCTATGCTTTGCGGGGAGGGCTGGATGGAATCACATCTCTGCAAGGGTTGGACAGCATCATATACCTTGCAGAAGTGGATAAAAATCACATGACTTGATGAGAGGCTGGACAGAATCCTAACCCCTATGATGATAGGACAGACTCCTGAAAGAAGGATTGACTCTCTAGCTAAGGACAAACTCCTGTGCTAATGGAAGGACTTTCTAGTTAAGGACAGACTTCTATGTTAGTGACTCTGAGAATGGGCTTTAATGAGACATGACATGTCTCCTAAAACAAAAGGATAAGTAGGGCCAATGAGACAAAGCCTGTCTCAAAAGGGTACAACTTTTCCTGTTGAGGCATAGCTTGTCTCCTCAAAGGGCTTTCAATGACTCTTTCATTGCCCTTGCAATGAGAGGACAAATTTTAAGGGTTTTAAAGAGCGGACAAGTCTAAAAATAAAAGAGGGGAGCGCAACTTGGACCGTGCAAGTCCCCTAATGATGGGCTTGGGCTAACGCCTTCATCGCCTTTTGAACACACATATCAAGAGCAAAGCATGGTAGAGAAGAAACTATAAGGGCCTGACCCAATATCTATGTTACCAGATTACACACTTTGGAAACCACAAGATCGGATTAAAATAGGTAAAACCTTAGACTCTCTTTACATATCATCGAAATACATACATTTAAGACTCAGAATCGATTGTACTCAAAACTATGATCAAATTTTAATCCCTGCCTTTCAATGGATAACAAAAGCTTGAGCAGAATAAAAAATAAAATGTTCTCAGATTCTAATCTTTGTCTCTTTTCAATCAATGGGCAAAATTAATCATGAGAGCAAAGCTAATCCCATACCCTACCACATCTGCCTCTTTTTCCATTTTTTATTATTAAATGGATATGAAGAAATATGTATATATATATATATATATATATATAAAATGAGATGAAAATCTGGGTGATGACAACATTGACTAAGAGTGTGATCTCGAAGATGCAAGAAATGGAATGATACAGGGAATGCTACTGACACTCACAATACCACATTTTCTCAATCGTCCAAACTCAACTTATCTCCTCCTCCTTAGTTGGTCTTTGAAAGCACATCAATATGTATAAAACCTTTGACAAGCAGTTAGATAATGAAGATAGAGTCTGTCTAATCATTGAAAACATGAAAGCGGACATGTCCATGGCATATACAAAGGAAAGTATATGCAAGGCACTAATAAAGGCAAGAAATATTTTTCAAAATGACCAAAAATGCCAAAGCAACGACCATCAGCAAAATCAAGAGAAAACTAAGGGTTTTGGAATTAGAAATAAGAAGGCCAAAATCGACAAAGATAAGGCATCAAATGTAGGAAAAGAAAAGAACTAACCAACCTTAATAATTATACTAGATTTGCTTGTCCCTCATTATTAAGGTTTTGATCAAGGGCCATTTAACTTGCTCAAAAGAAATTATCGAGTCTCAATTAGAGCAGATCAAGCAAGCCAATTTGTACAAATATCAAAATTGGGTAGTGTCAATATCAATAACCATAACTGCTTGAGGGATCAACACTGGCAAAACCATATTTCCTTAATCATATGAACACTAGACATTCTTATAACCCATAAAGTCCTCACAAATCAGGTAAGAGAAAGAGACAATAAACTAGGATAATTTGGTTAATAAAATATGATAGTGCTCATGAGTGAATATAGACATCTGCATTCCCATTTTAAAATGGTTATACCTAGCCCATTTCAACTCTTTCAGTCAAAATTTTCTTCCTGAATCATGAAATTAGAAAGCCAACTGAAGCGGAGAAGACAAGCCGAATTTGTATAATTAAAAAAAAAAAATATATATATATATATATATATATATATATATATATATATAGTAGTGTAAGCATCGACAGCCACATATACTCTGTTTTGATACTTACATCCACTCCATTTTTCCTAACAATTAACACAATAAACCACTACCAATTGCGAGTACTACTTTTTTTTTAAAAAAAAACTCATAAATTCATGCAAGTGCATAAAAATATGATAAAAAAAATCCTTATGTTCCTTTTTTTAAGGGAAAAAGACAGACAGATAAGAAATCCAGAGCAAAACAATCACAGACAAACCGGGGTACATGCCACATGAAAAATTAGAGATTTTTAACCTGAAAATTTAACCAAAACATTGAGAAAATGGTGGAGATGATTACCTTCTTTCTTCTCTAAGATTGGGCTGAGTGTTAACCAATTTGTGGTCACCAGGGGATAAGGTACCCCTATTCAATCTTTCTTCCTTCCCTTACAGATCTCAATAGAGGACTCTTCCTCCAAACCTGAAGTCTTCTTTGATCAAGGTAAAAATGGAATCAACAATGGCAGCAATAACGAAGTGTATGCAACGACTGGCCAGAACTTTGACTTGCCGGAGAAAGGCCACTGGAAAAGAAAATCTCACTCTCTCTATCTCATTTTTCACTCCATGCAAATCTCTCTCTCGAAATTAATGGAGTATGAGATCAGATCTTATATGGAAGGGCTAAATCTAGGTAGAAATGGCTTGAATCTAGGGTTTAATGATAATAAAGGTGAAATTAATGAAGGAGATGATGACAAGAAAAAGCTAGGATGATAATGGAGAATTCCGACGGTTGGATTTCAGGCAAGACGGGATCCCCTTTCTCTCTCCCTTTTCTTTGTAAAATGAAAATGAGCCCTCCCCCCTTCCTCAAACGAACTCTCTTGGCTATTTAAAGAGAAAGTGCAAAAAATTATAACCCCCCCACATTCCTTGGACAACACCTCTAGTAGTGAATAATGACTACTCTTTTTACATCACAGGGGTGACTCAAGTAAAACAACCCCAAATGAAGAAAATGAAATTTTTGCCCCCCTTTTATACACCTGGACAACACCCTTTAGTGTATTTAATACATTAAAGGAGTGGTTCAAATAAAATAAAAATGCTTTATTATTATTATTATTTATTAGAAGGGAAATGAAATTGGCCCCACTATGTTTTAACGTTGGAATGAACCCAGCTTGCTCTAGCTCCTTTTGATTAGCAAATACAGTGGGGATGATGCTTACACAATCCTATTTTAATAACAACACCAACTTAACTTGTCTTTTCTTCCACCTTTATTGACGTGGGAAATGATATGGATACAACCTTGTGTTGATCATGACACTCATAACCTTGCTGTCCTTTCTCCATTTCTTTCTTCTATCTTGCAAATGATAACTACACCACCTTTTCTAATTCACCTCCCTCCTACTTCTTTTGATTAGGGAAATAATATATTCAGCCCTCCCCTTTGCAAAATAATATTTGTACAATGATGTTTTGATTATTGCACTAACCAGCCTCGTCTTTACTGTCATTTCTCGCCCGTTCCCTCTAAAATTTTGTGAGCATATTCCTGGGAGTAGTAAGAACACCTTGGTAATACTTGGCACGCGAATGCACAAGACGAGTTAGCGAAAATATCAATATGTGGTTGCGATCAAGCATTGAAGCTTAGGGGTACAAATTAGGAGTGCCAATACCAAGAATACAAGGGCATTTCATGATTTTTCGCAAATTTTAGAGAAAACAAAAGAGAGAAAAGGATGGGACATCGAAATGGAGGTTTCTAACAGGGTTCTGGGGATCACTTAGGCTCTATGAAGGCTTTCAAATATTCTGCAAAGGGACACTTTTCGGGTTTAGGCTCTTTTCACTCGGGGCTCGATTTTGGGATTCATATCTCAAGACCTCCATTTGATTTTTGGATTTCACTTAATTTTGGGAGTTTAGGGTCCGGTCAAAATGGGATGTCTACACCCACTTGCCTCTAGATAGGCTGATTACATGTAAAAAGCACTCACTCTCACTCAAGAAAAGATGAACAAGTAAAAGCCCTAAGATATTTCAAGAACAATCTAAAGTCAAGGCACAAGAGAGAAGGGGAGAGTGATTTCCTTGTTAGAATGATGTAAATACCTTTGTAAATGCTCAAGGAATGTTAGATTATGTCATTGAGTTCTTTCCCAAAGGCCCTAAGGTCCATTTATATAGAGGGGAGTCAAATATGCCTTTTTTAGACTCCCCAACGGTCTTCTCGAAGTCCGCACTCAGAGCTTCGAGTGGACCAATATAGATTATTATTATTTTTTGAACCTGGTGCATTTTTCGGAGTTCCGAGCTCGGAGCTCCAAGAATAATTCTTGGAGTTCCGAGACTGGATTTCCAACAATCAGTGTCCAACTTGAAAAATCCATATCTCCTTCGTTTCTTGTCGGATCTCGACGTTCTTATACCCTACGGATATGAGAAAAATGAGAACTATCTGTTAAAAATATTTGAAAATATTCTAAATAAGTTTTGATAGGATTTAGTTGCTGGTCCGGGTTGGCCTTCGGAACTCGGTTTTTGTTCAAATATGATGGAATGCCATATGGGTCACAACATGTTGGTACACCACCATGGCCATTCACTTATCCATTTAAGTCATTCTTTAAGCCTATTGGTCTCTTTGAAAAATATATTTTAGGGGTTTTAAGATGTGCCTTGACTAGAGAAAACACAAGAGAGATAGGTGATACAATCTACCATTTTTACCACTCTCTTGAATGAACTCTTGAGGTAGTCATTGCTTGATCTTCTCTTTGAGTGCATGGCTTGCTTTGGGATCTTCAAGGTTGAGCTTCTTTGCTTGACACCTTCCAATGATGATGCCGCCATTTGGTTCAAGCTCCTTTGCAAGTTGTTGATCCACAAGCTTTGGCCTTCATTGATCTTTCTTTGTTTGTTCAATGCTTTGAGATGATTGTGTTGAGCTTCTCCTTGGTTGATCCTCCAAGGTATGGTTTGTCCAAGTATGCTCTAGCTCCTTTGTCCTTTATTTGGTTCATCTTCAAGCATGGGCCATTTGTGTGTGTTGGTGCTATCATGGATTAACCTGTGAATTTCCTGTCCATAGCACAACACTCAAGGCAAACAATTAGTCCATAAAAGACTAATCAATTTGCGTTTGTTAATCATCAAAACAAGGTGATTGAGTGAACCCTTGGGCTAACAATCTCTCCTTTTTTTATGATGACAAACCAAATTGATTAGAGATGTGGGAGGATCCTCTTATGAAGACTAGAAAAGTAAGATGAGTGTGACTACTCCCCCTCAACATATGCATAAGTTCTATTTAACAAATTATAGTATAAGAGTGCATATGATTATGGATCTAATCAATTACACAAATTTAGCAAGTTAAAGCTTACTTTATACTTATCATGAAAGAAATAAATCAAGTTCAAATTATAGCATGATAAGCTCCCATTTTTTTTTGAGAGATAAGCAAATTAAAGCACCACTAATGGGGAAATGTTATAATGGACAATGTGAGCATCTCACAATAATCCATATAAACATAAATATAGCAAGAATTAGCTCTCCCCCTGGCATTTGTCATTGGCCTTATATAGACCTATGATTTAAGACATGACATGACACAATAGGCCAAAGATGTGAAAGTGAATACATGGCCAAAAAAACTTATCATGGATATATAGAATGACTCACATTATAAGCACATGATAAGAAGAGGTTTTCATAGGAAATAGGATAATCATCTATAAGAGAGGCCCTATGAAAGGAATTCTAGAGACTATGCAACATAAAACTCTAGAATGAGAATACTTATGCTTGGAATATATGATAACATATATGATCATCCAAGATAAGTCAAAGGCCTAAAGGATATAACACTAAGGTCTAGGCTATGGGCTCTTTGTCTATACAAAAAGAAAATGATACCAAAACAAGAACACAAGACAAGCCCAAAGCAACACACATGGAGCAACCATGCTTCAAATGAGTATACTTATCATATGAGGAATGATATACACATGTAGAATCAAATGATAAGACATAAAGGATGAGAATAACTTTAAAGCTCCTCCTTTGAAAAAGAATCATGCAATGCATGAATCCAAAGGGTTTTCAACACATAGACTACAAGGGATTTTGGATATTTTTCTATTGATACCAAATAAGACTTAGCCCTTGGGCTACAATGACACTTACACTTTAAGTGTCGGTTTATCATGATAAGAATATGGCCTTAGTCTAGCTCATCATGATAAGCAATCTTAGCACAAAAGAATTGCATATTTAAGTATTATGTCTAAGAGAGACATACATGGCTCATGAGAGGGAGTTTATACCTTATGAGGAAGATATGATCAACATCAAAGATCCAATGGATAGTCTAACATGTTTGGACAAGGTGATCATGATACATGAAGTACAAGGTCCAAACATCTATTTTCTATATTCACAAACCACATATACACAGATAAGGCATAAGCGGAAGGTGCATAAGCCCATGAAAAACCAAAGTGTATGAGAGCTAAGTGTTCCCATCACAAAGTATGTATATCAACCACAAAAGTGAATAAATGCCCAAGTATGATTCTAGATTCAAAAGATATTTTCAATTTGATTCATACATTGAACCTAGACAAAATCTTTAACTTCTCTACATAATATACTCTTTTATGTATTGAGGGAGAGATATAAGGATTTTAGAATATATATATATATATATATATATATATATATATATATATATATATGAGTTAAGTGAAGCTACACATACGTGTAGCTAACTTAGCTACACCGACGGCTTAAAATACAGTGGGCCCACATTATTTGGGTGATCCAAACCATTCATTTGATAGGACCTCACATTGATAGGGTGTGCCCAAAAAATCAGCTCCATTGGATGATCTCAACCCTTCAAAATGTGGAGGCAAAAATGGACAGATTTGTGAAGGTTTTTACACGTCCATTTTTGCCTCCACAAATCGTAGGGTTGGGATGATCCTATGGAGCTGATTTTTTGGGCACACCCTATCTATGTGAGGGCCCATCAAATGAATGGTTTGCATCACCCAAACAATGTGGGGCCCACTGTATTTTAAGCCGTCGGTGTAGCTAAGTTAGCTACACGTATGTGTAGCTACTCTCTCTCTCTCTCTCTCTCTCTCTCTCTCTCTCTCTCTCTCTCTCTATATATATATATATATATATATATATATATATGAGAGAACGGTTCCTACACATATGTGTAGATAAGTTATCTACACACTAGCTTAAAATACAGTGGGGGCCACATTATTTGGGTGATCCAAACCATTCATTTTTAAGGCCCTCACATAGATAGGGTGTCCACAAAAAATCAGATCCATAGGATCATCCTAACCATTCGATCTGTGGAGGCAAAAAATGGACTAATTTGTGAAGGTTTAATGACATCCATTTTACCTCCACAAATCGTAGGGTTGGGATGATCCTATGGATCTGATTTTTTGTAGACACCCTATCTGTGTGAGGGCCTTTAAAATGGATGGCTTGGATCACCCAAACAATGTGGGCCCCCACTGTATTTTAAGCTAGTGTGTAGAGAACTCTCTATACATATGTGTAGGAACCGTTTTCTCTCTCTCTCTCTCTCTCTCTCTCTCTCTCTATATATATATATATATATATATATATATTCAAGTAATACAAACCACCTTGGACACATGTATTCCAATATAGAAAATTTCATGACTCTTTGAACGAAATACATATAATATTGCCTATTAGGTTCAAGGTTCAAGTTAGTCATGAGAAGATATACAATAAAGCCTTTGAAACACACACACACATAAAACCCATTATAGACTTCATATTTAATGATAACCATTTAGTGTATAATAGGAAAGTCTAGAGAGAGATGGTATAAAGCACAACTAGGTGCAAGGCAATATGTAACTACGCTTACACACCTAGGGTATATAAACATGTCTAAGAATAGATTAAATTTTCTTAGATATGGTATTTAGCTACTTAGTTTTGTTAGAGATGACATATATATCAATTCAAGTACTTAACAATCTAGCAAATGCCAAACTTGTCCAAACAGGAGTTCAAATTTTTAAAAGAAATGCACTTATTAGTTTAACTTGAACTCATGGGATCAAAAATTATTTAAAACATTTTTAAATATTTTTAAAAATATTTTTAACAGATATCTCTCATTTTTCTCATATCCGTAGAGTATAAGAATGTCGAAATCCGACAAGAAACGAAGGAGATATGAATTTTTCAAGTTGGACACTGATTGTTGGAAATCCAGTCTCGGAACTCCGAGAATTATTCTCGGAGCTCCGAGAAATGCACCGGGTTCAAAAAAGAAATAATAATCTGTAATGGTTCACTCGGAGCTCCGAGCGCGGACTCCGAGAAGACCGTTGGGAAGTCTAAAAAAGGCAAATTTGACTCCCCTCTATATAAATAGACCTTGAGGCCTTTGGGAAAGAACTCAATGACATAATCTAACATTCCTTCAGCATTTTTTTATGTTGATCATATCTTCCTTATGAGGTATATACTCTCTCTCATGAGCCATGGATGTCTCTCTTAGACATAGTACTTATATATGCAATTCTTTTGTGCTAAGGTTGCTTATCATGATGAGCTAGACTAAGGCCATATTCTTATCATGATAAACCGACACTTAAAGTGTAAATCATGAGTTCCGAAGGCCAACCTGGACCAGCAACTAAATCATATCAAAACTTGTTTAAAACATTTCACTTGAACTCATGGGCAATGGTGTGGTGGATTTTCATGAAAGATCGATTATGGTTTTCACATTTAAGTTTTCTATGTGGCTATCATTTGTGGATGACTACTAAGTGCAAAGTGATACAAGTCATAATGTGTGCACTTAGAGTAGTACAAATAGAAACATAAGAATCAAACAATACAAGGCTATTGTATCTATAAATTACTTCTTTAAAAAGATGTGATCATGAAGCACAAACTAGATACAAACATAGATTATGATGTATACATTGTATACAGAAGTATATTTTTCATAAGATTTGACACTTTAGCACAAATAGCTAGATATGGTGTTTTTAATCAAAACTAAGTCCAAAGTATCTAGCAAAAATATTTTGAAATGATTTTCACATTGAAGCACAATCATAAACTAGATGTCAACATGGGATACCTAGGAAACCTTTTCCAATAGATATTACAATTAAGTAGAGCATGTCAAAGTCTTATACAAATCAAGTTTTAAGCATATAGACTTTGGATTTTAAAAAAGATAAACATTTAACCACAAAATATGGATACATGGCATTCAAGCAAGATAGACATTTTTGTATCCAAACGACCATTTTTATATGATATAAATATTGAAGCACATCCCTACATCTACTAAGTCATAAATAGATCAAGTAGGGTGTTTTGGAACCCAAACCATCGTGGGTCCATGCAAGTTTGTTCTACGAAATAAATCATTTTTTCTAGTCCACACATACTGGCAAGATGCCACAAACCTAAGTCTACACATAGATTTGTGATGACCTAATCTACCACAATAATCACATGAATCATACGAATAGGCAGATGAGGATATAGATGAACAACTACAAGAATGCATAGGTACACAAACATGTTTGGCATTCATTACTTGTAGGGATTTGCTTTCCAACTCTAGTTTTTCTTTTTCCAATTTTATCTCTTCAATTTCTTCTTTTAGAATATTTAGTTCATGAGATGTGTTTATCCTTAGTTTCTCTTCTTCTTTTTTTAATTCCTCTATTTTTTTTCTAATTTTTTGTTGTTTTCAATTAACTTCATTTCTTCTTTTAGCAAATTTTGATAGTCATTTTCAAAGTTTTCAAATTCCTTAGAAATTGAATTGAGGGAGTTTTTAAGTTTTTGATTCGTGGAGACTTCAAGATTTAAGGCATCATTTAGTTTCTCACATCCATCAAGAAGTTCATCGATTGTAAGAGGCTCATCCTTATCAAAATCATTATTTTCTTCATTGTTGTTTTCTAATGCCATAAAACATTTAACATTAAACACATTTTCAAGTGAGGTCCATATTTCTTTGGCATTTTTATAATTAGCTATTTTATCAAACATATGAGAAGGTAAGGCACAACATATGGCATTCATAGCTTTTGAGTTCAAGCAATATAATCTTTTATCATATTCAGTAATTTTTCTAGATTTAGAGTTTAGTACAAAACTATTTTCAATTACTTTTAATAATTCACTATCTAGACTCTTTAAGATAAGACCTCATACGGATCGACCAAGATTCATAGTCGGTTCCATCAAAACAAGAAAGTCTAGAAGCCATTAGGTTGCCAATATAGATCTTTTCTCTTGAAGAAATTTTAAAGTTCAAAAATCTAAATAAGAGCAGAAGGATGTTGCTCACTTGCCTCTAGATAGGCTGATTACAAGTAAAAAGCACTCACTCTCACTCAAGAAAATATGAACAAGTAAAAGTCCTAAGATCTCTCAAGAACAATCTAAAGTCAAGGCACAAGAGAGAAGGGGAGAGTGATTTCTTTGTTAGAATGATGTAAATACCTTTGTAAATGATCAAGGAATGTTAGATTATGTCATTGAGTTCTTTCCCAAAGGCCCCAAGGTTCATTAATATAGAGGGGAGTCAAATATGCCTTTTTTAGACTCCCCAACGGTCTTCTCGGAGTCCGCGCTTAGAGCTCCGAGTGGACCATTACATATTATTTTATTTTATTTTGAACCTAGTGCATTTCTCGGAGCTTCGAGAATTTTCTCGGAGTTCCGAGACTGGATTTTCAGCAATCAGTGTCCAACTTGAAAATTTCATATCTCCTTCGTTTCTTGTCGGATTTCAACGTTCTTATACTCTACGGATATGAGAAAAATAAGAGCTATCTATTAAAAATATTTTTAAAAATATTTGAAAATATTTAAAATAATTTTTGATAGGATTTAGTTGCTGGTACAGGTTGGCCTTCGGAACTCAGTTTTTGTTTAAATATGATGGAATGCCATATGGGTCACAACATGTTGGTACACCACCATGGCCATTCACTTATCCATTTAAGTCCTTGTTTAAGCCTATTGGTCTCTTTGAAAAATATATTTTAGGGGTTTTAAGACGTGCCTTGACTAGAGAAAACCCAAGAGAGATAGGTGATACAATCTACCCTTTTTACCACTCTCTTGAATGAACTCTTGAGGTAGCCATTACTTGATCTTCTCTTTGAGTGCATGGCTTGCTTTGGGATCTTCAAGGTTGAGCTTCTTTACTTGACACCTTCCAAGGATGATGCCACCATTTGGTTCAAGCTCCTTTACAAGTTGTTGATCCACAAGCTTTGGCCTTCATTGATCTTCCTTTGTTTGTTCAATGCTTTGAGATGATTGTGTTGAGCTTCTCCTTGGTTGATCCTCCAAGGTATGGTTTGTACAAGTATGCTCTAGATACTTTGTCCTTTGTTTGGTTCATCTTCAAGCATGGGCCATCTGTGTGTGTTGGTGCTATCATGGAGTAACCTGTGAATTTCCTGTCCATAGCACAACACTCAAGGCAAACAATTAGTCCATAAAAGACTAATCAATTTGCGTTTGTTAATCATCAAAACAAGGTGATTGAGTGAACCCATGGGGAACCCTTGGGCTAACAGTATTTTAGGAGCTTCAACTTGCATTCTAGTCTACTTAGAGGTAAAGCTATTTTCTTCTTCTTCATTTGTATCGGTGGTAAGGGCATCCGTTTTTAATTCCCTTCGGTTGATCGGTGGAAAGGGCATCCATATTTAATTCCCTTTGGATTGTAAAGGTGGCAAGGGCATCCTACATTAATTCCCTTCGGTTGTAAAGAGCCTTGGAGCAGGGCGTGGTGTGGACTTCATTAGTGGAAATCCTCAGGTGCGACCTTGAGAAGAGTTGAGTAGGTCTTGGTTTAAAATCGAACCACTTAAAAATCCTTGTGTCACTTGTGTTGGTACATATCTCTCGCTCCCTCTCTCTCTCTCTCACTTATTTGTGCTTGCATTTTCATATCTTGTCTTGCGAGAGTAATTAGCATTGACATTAAACCTAAATATCTTAACCTTGATAATTAAGCCATCAAGCTTGTTAATTAAGTTTTTTAAACAACTTGTGTTTTGAGCTTGAAAAATTGGAATTTTTTTTTAGCTCAACTAATTGAACTTAATTAAGAATGGATAAAACTAGGGTGATTTTGGTAAAAGTTTTTAAAATATAGAAGTTTTCTAAACAACCTATTCACCCCCCTCTAGGTTGCCAAATCGAGACTCACCTTGGTGCACCGCTCTAATTTCTTCCACATTAGAGTCGGCGATCCCAATGGGGCTCAAGAAAGCCCATATCATAACTCCACTTTCATCTCCAAGAAGGCCACCAACTGCCGGTGTAGGATTACCCAAGCTTGAACCATCAAAGTTCAACTTTAATTATGAATATTCTACTAGGAGGCTCCCACTCCTCCATTATGACCAGCCTCATTTCCATACTAATGCAAACCTCTGTCCATCCTTGCCATAGATCATGCTTTGAGATAAATTGAAATCTACGCAGAGCTCTAACCCAAGCAATGGTTACAGCTATAATCTTTATATATAAGAAGTGCTTGGTCTTTACTAAGCCTCTACATACCTTGAAATTTCTCTCTTTCCATAACACCCATATTGTAGTTAAAAATATCACATTCTGTAAGACTTTATCTCTTTTGCGCCATGGAGCTGAGAATCATCCTTTTATGAGCTCTGACAGCTTGGATGGAAATACCCATGATATGTTGAACCTGTCTAGGATTTTATTCCACACATACCTGGCTGTTTTGCAATGAATGAACATGTGGTCAACTATTTCTCCTGCCTCCACACATAGCGCACAATGATCTATATTCCACATGTGTCGATTATGGAGATGCTTCGCAAAGAGGATCTTGTCTAATACGGCCGTCCTGGAAAAGGCACATAGCCCGGGAGGTGCCGGAATTTTTCATACTTTAGCCACTGGTGAGATTGCATAGTTTGATGCCATCAAATTATAATATGATTTAACGCTAAAAGTACCCGAGGAGCATTGGATCGAAACCCTCTTTGTCTTCACCCGATTTCTTTATGTAACAGGACACTTGCACATGAAGAAGTTTCTCGACCCTCTTCATCTCCCTATCAAACAAGTTACTCCTGAAGATAAGCCTCCACATTAACCCTTCGCTTCGCTCAAAGCAATCTTTAACGCAAGCCTCCTGATCTTCCATCACATCAAACAGATGTGGGAATACTTTTTCCAACGGGGCTTCTCCACACCACGTGTGATACCAAAACTTTATCCTATCTCCCAAATGCACTGTAAACCTAACACCTTCATTGAATTTGCATTTTTGGATTAGAATGTCCCTCTACACTGAAGCTCCTCCCTGACGTCACTTATCATCTGATATCCATTTCCATGGTAATACTCCATATTTCTCCTCAATGATCCTTATCTATAGATGATTATTTTCTTACCCAAATCTCCATAACCATTTGCCTAGCAGTGCCATATTTAAATATAAGATTTGCTATATGTTCATCACTAGGTTATTTAATATTTTTTATTTTAGAGTATTTTCTATTTTTTAAAATTTTCTAAATTTATTTTTTTAATTCTAAAATAAATTTATTAATGGCATTCCTTTTGCAATTCGATCACCAGTCCGATTTTTAAAACATTGTAAAGAAACATCCATCGGGCTATTTGAGCTGTATCCAATAAATGTAACATCAACGGTGAATGCGGAATACCATTTTATATCTAATCATCATCCAAATTTATGACCAAATATGTGATGTTGATGTGGATTGAACCCATCTCAGTTCATCATAATACTTGTATTCAGGGCTCAAGCTAAAGGATTTATTTCTTTGTGCATTCCATCAAACATTAACAAATAAATATACATACTGTAATTTCCATATATTTCTTCCCCAAAAAAATATTTTTTATTTTTCTCATTTTTTTATTGATAAGTTGGGATCAAACCTCCGACTTCGAGGTTGAAGAACAAAGCCTGAACCAATTGGGATTTTTCTTCTACTTGCTATGATGAAATTAATTAAAATAAATGGAGATAATCAACCCTAAAAAATAAAGAAATTCTAATTTAAATTATAACTCAGTGTCATCTAGTGGTAATTATTATTATAAAATCATCAAAATATAAGTAACCCATCTTTGGGATCATTGCTGAGTTTCTAAATCACCCTTACAAATCTGATCACGACATCATGGTTGTGATGTCGTCCCACACCGAAATATCGTGTGGTAGATTTGTTGTGGATATTTGGTGAAACACTTATTCTTCTTCTCAGTTCAGTGACTTCAAATAATCTATTTACAATTTCAAATTCATATCATGGTGATTTATAAGAATCAAAAGCTACTGATCTACTAAGAATTATACAAAAGGAGATGATTTCCTCACTCCCTTTTTTTATATTGGTACTCTCTTTATTTTAGCCTTTTTTCATTAGGTGTTACAATCTCTGTCACAAATATCGTTCTCAGGAACTTCTTGGCAAGGAAAAATTTCGGGGTATATTATGTTTTTATGATTTTTTCGGTTTTATATAGGAAAAACCAATAAAAATAAAATTATTTAAAATATATATAAAATTTAAGAAAAAATATAAATTAAAAATGTCGTAAAAAATATAGGGATAATATCACGATATTATCTTGATATTTTATGATAAAAATGAAAATGTAGTTATATTTTTAAAATCTTGGGATCATTTCGGGATTTTGTCGTTTTATAAAAATGTCGCGATAAAAACGCGAAATTTTGAAAATATCAGAGATATTTTTGACAGGTTACAATTCACAACAAACAATCTCCAGCCAATCACAGAAAATTATAATAACGAAAGGAGTGCAAAAAAAAACAAGGAACTTTCTATATCATATCATTTACAAAGAACAAAGGATACCTTTAAGTTGGAAGAGATTAGAATTCATGTAAATATGAGATTATTATTATTATTATTATTATTATTACTATTATTATTATAAGAATGCTAAACTCAGGGCGCCCTTGGAAAATGGGCTAAAGGGTGCCCCCATTGGTGGACTTGCAGCCATTGGGGCGCCCTTTTAGACCATTTTTGCAAGGGCACCCTTGAGTTTAGCATACCTCTTATTATTATTATTATTATTATTATTACACACGCTAGAACACCAATTTAGGGCAAAATCCCAAGTTGTATTTACTCTTTAAAGCAAAGCATTGGAAGAAAAAAAATCAAGAAAAAAAATGGAAGGAGGGTGAATTCATCCTATCACTAGAGTAAAAACCCTAACCTAGAAGAGATCTCAACCGCAAGATTGAAGCATGCAAAAATCGATTGATTTGATGATCTCAATCTTCTTTTTTCTGGACTAAACACCCGCATATCCTTGTGATTGTGATTGTCATGTTTTCCTCGCATCATTTGTAGTTATTTAATATGAGCATGTGTTCAAGTAGTGTTTTACTGTTTTTTTTTCCTTTGGTTTTGAACTTCGGTGCCATTTCCCTTACTAAATATCTCATCTGAAATGTCTAAACCCGACCCAACTTGGGAATTCGGGTTGGGTTGGGTTGGGTTCGGGTTAGGGAAAAACCAATTTGGGTTGGGTTGGGTTAGCCATCCCGGGTTGAAAGTCGGGTTGGGTTGGGTTAGGGTTGGAGGTTGAGCTCCTCGGGTTGGGTTGGGTTGGCCTCAACCCGACCCAACCCGACCTGAGTTGCACCCCTAATCACAGGTTGGGATAGGGTTGGCCTCAACCAAATCCAACCCAACCCGAGTTGCACCCCTAGCTCTTGGGCAGGGGTAAGGAGACTTAGAAGAACTCCAGGGTACTTAAGGAGTAATGCCTTAGTCTGAGTTGACTTTTCGTTTTCACTCGACAAAACCCGAGTTAGTCGAGAGGTTTTTTATTTTTCCTGGAGACTCCCTCAAAACATATTCTCTTGTTAGAACACCCACTCGAAAATCCCTGTCAAATAAGTAGAACTTTAAAGTTCTAATCGGCCATCTCTTCTCCTCCTGAAAAATAACCAAAATACCGTTATCTAATGGGAAAATGAAAACAATAGAATATTTTGAAAAAATAGCAAATATTCTTAAAACAAATAAAATCCTAAAAAACCTATATATCATGAAAATGACAAAAATACCCATTTAACGTGGAAAATGACCAAAACACCTTTATTTAATGGAAAATTAGAAAATAAAATTTTTATAAAAAATAGAAAAATCCTAAATAGGAAAAATAATAGAATACCCCTGATAGCATCCCAGAGTTGCAGGAGACCAAGAAATATGACTCAATCACAGAGGTTGACGTCGAGGAAGCTGATGTGCTTGAAGAGACTCAGTCAGAGTTCAAGACTCAAAGCAAGGAAAGCAGAGTAAGGCGTGAACCAGGGTGGATGGCAGATTAAGTCCAAGATTAGTCGGTTAATAAGATGGTCATTAACTGATAATTGTTAATTTCATTTAGTATTAGTAATTCTGTATGTAGAGAGGAGTATTATACTCAATGTAATGGTTGTATTGATCTAGAAGGTAGAAAGGTAGTAGAATACGTAGTTGGTTATAGAGTCTGACAGATATGACAGACTGTTAGAATATGCTCTTATAAAAGTAAGTGTCGTCAAAAAGAGGGAACGAATGAAATATTCCTTCTCTGATTTCTTCTTCTTCTTCTTCTTCTTCTTCTTCTTCTTCTTCTTCTTCCTGTTTTTTCTGTAAAACTCTACTAGTTGGATCATCAGAATCCTATCATTGGCGCTTTCATTGACTACTCTCCACTTCCGCAAATGGCAGATAACACGCGAGCGCAATCCAAAATCGGCGAATAACTCAAACTCCATCAGCAACAACTAAATGAGCTCCGTCTCACTCAAACTCTGCAACATGAAGAATTAGTCGCGATGATCAAACAGTTGCAGACAAAGCAACCGATGACATCCTCGACGAGAACAAATAGTGATGATCACTCTTCAAATGCTGCAGAGGACGGACTCATTCCATTTCAACCGAATTTTAGCAAATTCATCCGGATGGATGTACCGTGATTTAACGGCACCGATCCGATTGGATGGGCATTCAAGGTTGAGCAGTTCTTCAATTACTATAGTATACCTGACGATCAACGTTTAACAATTATCTCCTTTCACTTGGAAGGACCAGCTCTCTCATGCTTTCAATGGGTTAATGTGAATAATTTACTGAACTCCTGGAAAGGATTCCTTGATTCAGTTCAATTGTGTTTCGGTCCATCGCTTTATGAAGATCACAAAGGCGAGTTGTCAAAACTTCATCAAACCTCTTCTGTTGATAATTACCAAACCAGATTTGAAACAATGTCCAACAAGGTTAGCGTCCTTTCGGAAGCTTTTCTCATTAGTTTTTTATCTTCGGCCTTAAGCCTGACTTGAAAAGAGAATTGCTCATCATACAACCTATTTCTCTTTTACAAACATTCTCTTTAGAAAGGAAGTATGAACAGAAATATGATGAATTGCAAAAAATATTGGAAGCCAGCATAGTCTAAACCCATGGGTGGACCGGGCTTGTTACCAACACCCTCACCTCCTCCGGTTAAAGCAATCGCAGCAACACCACTGTGACAAATCCCAATCCGAACAAGACAATTATCTAAAGAAAAGATGAAAATAAAAAGGCAAAAAGGGCTCAGCTACTTCTATGATGAGAAATACGTTACAGGGCACGATTGTCGACGACGACTATATCATCTCTCTGCCATTGATGATGAAACAGATGTGTTGCTAGATGAGGATCTACCTATTGAGCAAACTGAAAGTCCAGAGGCAACACATGACGAGAACCCTGCCGAAATTAGTTTCTACACACTGGTGGACCAACAAAACCCAAATTCAATCAAAATTACTGGGGTAAGTGCTGAACATTCTGTTCATGTTTTGATCGATAGTGGCTCTACGCATAACTTTGTCAAGGAAAAAATCGCCCATACATTGAATTGGCCTATTCTACCTACAGCCCCTTTCAAAGTCCTCATCAGTAATGGAGATTCCTTAATTTGCAATAAAAAGTGTGTTAATCTCAAACTGTCTTCAAACCCATGAGTTTCCATTTGATCTCTTCCTTTTACCTATAAAAGGTGTCGATGTCATCTTGGGCATTCAGTGGCTAGCTGAATTGGGTTCAATCCTAACAAATTATAAAGTTTCAACTATGGAGTTTCAGTGGAAAGGCCACCCTGTGAAATTGGTAGGGGAAGCGGAATGGAACCCTTCTCCCCTCAAGGCCACGCATCTCAAAAGCTTATCCAAAACCAATTCAATTGCTTCATGTTTCACTTTGATTTGCCTTGCTGATAATTCTAAGAGTTTTAATAATTCTGAGCTCCAACCTAAGGAAATGCCAGCCAAGCTACCAGTTCCCATTTCAAACCTTCTTCAATAGTTTCATGATGTCTTTCAATCCCCAAAGGAACTTCATCCTCACCGTGATTGGGATCATCATATACACCTTCTTCCAGGTTCCAATCCAATCAATGTTAAGCCATACAGATACTCCCACTTCCAAAAAAACGAAATCGAAAGATTAGTTCAGGAGATGTTGAATTCTGGCATTATTGTCCCGAGTCATAGTCCGTACTCATCCCCTGTCCTCCTAGTCAAAAAGAAGGACCACACATGGCGGTTCTGTGTTGATTACAGGGCCCTTAATGCCATCACAGTTAAAGATAGGTTCCCCATACCTACAATTGATGAGCTAATGGACGAACTCCATAGCGCCAAAGTGTTTTCCAAATTGGATCTAAGATCAGGCTATCATTAGATTCGAATGAAAACAGGGGATTATCCTAAAACAGCATTCCGAACTCATGAAGGACACTATGAATTCTTGGTCATGCCCTTTGGTCTTAGCAATGCCCCATCTACTTTCCAAAATACCATGACCATGATCTTTAAACCATCTCTTCGCCAATTTGTTATCGTTTTCTTCGATGATATACTCGTTTATAGCCTAAGTATGCAGGATCACATTGAACACTTAGTCTCTATTCTACATTGCATGTCTACCAACAAATTGTTTGCTAGGATGTCTAAATGCCAATTTTGCCAACTTAAAATTGATAATTTAGGACATATAGTATTAGGTGGGGATTTCAACCAGATCTAGATAAATTAAACACTACGCAGAAATGGCCCCCACCGATCAATCTGAAGCAACTAAGGGGATTTCTCAACCTTACGGGGTATTATCGACGGTTCTTTCAGCATTACGCGAGCGTGGCATTTCCCTTCACAAACCTGTTAAAAAAGATTCTTTCCAATGGTCACCAGAAGCTCAGGAAGCATTTGAAAAACTGAAAGTTCTGTTGTTAGTCGAACAAGGAATTCATATGCCGCAAAAGAGGTCATGGAAGCTATGGAAACAAAATAAAATTCTTTTTCTTTATCCCATAATTCCAAGATTACTAAATTATAGATGATGATTAAATTGAAACATACAAAGGGATAGAACTTTATACCACATTTGACTACCCAACTAGTAGTCTCTGATGATCCACTCCTTGCTTGGCTTCTGTGTTTCTCAAACACGAATGCCCCGGAAGTTGGAGTGATGGCTCTTTCTAATCACACGAACACCGAAGGATTGAAGAAGAAGTCTTTTTCTTCCCTTACTTGTCTCCATGCCAAAAAGGAAATATGGAAAACTAGAAGAAGAAAGAGAGAGAGAGTTTAGGATTGAAGAAGAAGTCTTTTTCTTCCCTTACTTGTCTCCATGCCAAAAAGGAAATATGGAAAACTAGAAGAAGAAAGAGAGAGAGTTTAGAAAGTAGAGATACAGAAGAAGGTCTGCAAAAACATCCAACAGCTTTTCTACCTTTCCCTCTCCCCAATATATAGGGGGAAAGTGTGCTGGACGTCCAAGGAGACTTGCACAACCAACCTTTCCCTTAAAAACTGAATTTCCTTTTATTTAATTTAATAAAATACAATTATATCTTTTAGAGAGTTTCACAGATAGAAACTTCCTCTCTCATTCTCTTATCTCTTCCATTTAAATCTATATAAATAGGAAATTACAAATTTTCTTAAATAAATAATTAATCATATTAATTAATTAATCAGCTAATATACATCATATATGAATTAAAGTGCATAAACCATATACACGGTGTAAATCATCCCTATATCTCATACATTGAATCTCATCCATTTGTACAATGAATAAATCGGAGCCCCTAATCCTCCAAGGATAACAATGGCTAAAGCGAGTTATGAGTGGGATCGATGCATGCAGGGATCTGACGGAAGATCCTGTAGAACCTAAAATGAGGTGGAGGATTCTTTGATGGGCATCCATGTTGATCATGGGTTACCATATGACCTAGCACTAACTGTAAGTGACCCCAAATTGGGGGCCACTCTGAGATAAAGGTGACCCCACGGACCAATATGACCCCTCAGGTCAAAGAACATATAAAGGGTCTTGACTGATAGAATAGCCTTTTCCATATCCTAGTCCATAGGCTATTTTGGGAATGGTCGTGTTTAGCATGTGAACTATTCATTGCACTCATGCTACCTGCTTTTGGTCCACTACCCGAGTGTCCAAAATAAGCCACCCTAATGCGTATATGGAGGCGGACCTGATGCTGGTTGTGTCCAGTCAGAGATGTCCAGTCTCAGCCCAACCAAGAACGTTTTAGGTCTGTAAAGAATCAGAATGTTATATCTCCCCACTCCTTAAGATCTGTGAATCCACGAGCATGACTATTCCTGAGATACTACTTAAGGATAAATGCTTGTCAAAAGTAAATAAGCACATCATACACTCATATATAATACCCAATAGATGTCATGATTCATGAAACAAAATACTTTATTAATGATAAACGATTTCAATACAACAATGATTGGCTTTAAGGACATACACTCTAACATATGAATCTTCCATCCTTGGTAGTCTATATTGTGGTGGCTTTAGTCTAGCCTTTTTTCTAAGTAGCCTTTCCACAGGCTACTCCTTCTGCATCGCCCCACTGTATGGTAACTTCATCTTGGATTTTTACGAGGTAGAACTTTCCATGTAGTCCTCTCCATGAGTTGCCCCTTCGGTGACCTGAATACGTGACATGGTAGATGCTCTGATACCAAATGTTAGGTACCTTACAAATACACCAAAAAGCTCGGAGGTGGTGGAACGAATTAGGCTAGGCCCTCTAAAACTATCCCATACAAGGATGGGTCCCACCTAGTCCCATGCCTAAGTAGGCCCCCACTTGGGATCGTGACAAAGGATCTACTTCCACTGGAGGAGACGCCACCCGTTAGAACCAAATTTGGCATGGACTGTGCAAGATGATGAGGTCATCGATCCCATAGAAGGTTTTCCGTCATCAAGAAAGATTCTATTTTGCTCTCCATATTTTAATTAGGTTACTGGTTTGAAACGTAAAGTAAAGTGGTGGAAGTAGTAAAAAAAATAGGTGGTTATTTTAGTTTCCTAAATATAAATGGAATCATGCATTTATTTACTATAGCATTTGGTAGGCAATATCATGAAAAGCCATCTTGCAGCTGATTTTTCATGGGAGAACATGTTGAGGGTGAGTTCTACCCGGTCCCAACAAGTGGTATTAGAGCATGGGCGTGGTAACCTTGGTGAGCCCTCGAGGATGGTGAAATTCCCTCAGGGAAGATCTCGCTAACCCTGGTGTACCTTCGAGGATGTGAAATTCTCTCAAAGAAGATCTCAGGGCCTCCACGTTGCCGCTGCGTGGAGGAGCGAGATTATCCACATTGCTTCCGCGCATAGAGGGAGAATGTTGGGGGTTCCATGCAAAATAAAAAGATCCCACATTGGATAAGTTATGGGAAGTGGATGGGCTTATAAGGACTTGTGCACACCCCCCCCCCCCCCAACGGCTAGCTTTTATGGATGAGTTCTACCCGGGTTACGACAGAGCAACCATAGAGGCTCAGTTTCTGCAGATTTAGTCATATTCATTTAATTCATCTGAAGTGGCTATGATCCAAATATTTCCTCAAACGAATAAGGCCATCAATCTTTATGAGCCAATCCCTTCGAACAAAGCCTGGCAGAACATTCAAAGTACCTAGGTCAAGTGCTGATATTCCATGCCCAAGTCAATCTCATTGTCCTATCACTACTACCGGATGTATTCTGTGGCCTTGTCCTGACACTAATTAGGTTAGTTTGCATTCCTGACACTCCCCTCATCGTTGAAATATTAGTCCAAACCAGCTAAGATGATTTTCAAAGATTCCATCAATCATGTATGTATATTAGAGTATAGCATGTGAGAATTAGATTAGTGACAATGAGATAGTCTTTCAAGGCTATATAAATGACACAAAATCCCAACTAACACAACCAATCACCTTAAGGCCTTTGCAAGGTCACCAACCAATCACCTTAAGGCCTTTACAAGGCCACCAAATGAAAAAATTATATTAACAAACCAATCAGAAAGTGTTTAATAAAGTGAAGAGTGTCATCATCAAACAAAGGGGGTGTGAATATCATTTCCCCATGAAAAAAATGCAAGGCAAAGGCTAATTAATATCTCTTCCTTACCATATTAGTGTCAACAAGAGTACTTAAGAAAGAACTCATTTTTTCAGGGTTATATTAGCTTCAAAGGGGAAGAAAGAGCCGGACTATAGATCGTAGCTTTCTCTAAGTATTCATGCCCATTCTTTCAAGATCATCGAGCAAATCAAGCTTGCACTATGCCTGCAACAAGATCTAAATCCCAAAGTGAGAGGTAAATAATCTCCTATCGTTAAAAAAAGAGGTAAATAGTCTCCAAATGATTGAAAATCTTTTATTTAACTGTTCTTCGTTTACTTCAAGCATGATTTAAGATTTTTCTAATTGGTTCATATATATACACACACACTGCAAATAATATGTGATCACACAGGCTTTTATACTATAGAAATTGAAAATTTTTATTTCATTGTTTTTTTTTTTCATTGCTCCCATATGTTTGAAGTCTTCTTAGGAATGAGATTGGATTTACTTCCATAATAAATTTATAGATTGGAAAATTAATTAAAAATAAACAGGACCCATGTTGAACTAATTTGCTCCATCGATGACTTTTTCTTGTAAAAATTTTTATGAATGGAGGCAAAAAAATTTATAACATTTGTTGGGTCAGTCACCCTATAGCCAAAATCCAAACCACAAGTGAACATGTATGTAGTACTAGCAAAATCTAGGAAAAGAATTACAGAGGGAGATGGAGAAGAAAGAAAAATCAGAACAAGTATTAGACGAAAAAATCTCAATATTTGTGGCTCTCATTTGTTCGACATAACAATTCTTTACTATTTCGAGCTCGTTTCCAGTGGATTGCAATCTCCCCGGATAGATTCGTTGTATTATGTCATAAGATGACCTGGAGTTTCCATATATATTCCATGTATGGGGACATAATTTAAAGAACCGGTTAGGGTCAAACCGGTTATGTTTTCAGTTTGGTTTGATAAAACCGACATAAGTTTCAAAAAAAACAATTGAACCCTTAATTATCAAATTATAGACTGTGGAACCCATTTGAACAGGTCGGATTGATGCAAACCGGGCGGTTTATTTACATACTAAAGTTAGCCTCTTAATTATTTAATACGTCATTATCTTTAAGCGTGAATATGTAAAAAGTAAATATTTAATACCTATCATTTATCAAGCTGTCATATTAATTAATAGAAAATCTAAGTAGAGCTATTATTGATTTCATGATTTTCTTCTAACTTTCTAAGTTAGAAGTTAAAGATTTGCTAAATGTTTTTTATTGGCAACGCAATATATTCATGGATAAAAGATACACGAGGAGAAACCCAACCATTGAGCAAATCAAACAAATACAGAAAAAGGGAAATAGAATACATGCAATCCATAAATAATTCAAAGGGAGGAAATCAAAGACTTCTAACTCCCCCTTGAAGAATTTTCCCTCGCTAGCCTATCGGCCTCCCTATTCATCGTTCTTCTTCAATGATGAAATGTTATGGAGGATTTGGGCATTCGAACCAAGATTACATCAATCCATCGAGCAAACCGTCAAGTATGGGATGCACTACCTTCCAACCATTTTATGACATTCAAACAATCACCCTTCACTATGACCTTATCCAGAATGTCTTGATCTATCATTTTGATTTTTTGGTGCACCGCTCTAATTTCCGCCACATTAGAGTCGGCGATCCCAATGGGGCTCAAAAAAGCCCATATCATATCTCCACTTTCATCTCCAAGAAGGCCACCAACTGCCGGTGTAGGATTACCCAAGCTTGAACCATCAAAGTTCAACTTTAATTATGAATCCGCTACTAGGAGGCTCCAACTCCTCTATTATGACCAGCCTCATTTCCATACTAATATAAACCTTTGTCCATCCTTGCCATAGATCATGCTTCGACATAAATCGAAAGCTAGGCAGAGCTCTAACCCAAGCGATGGTTCAGCTATAATCTTGATATATAAGAAGTGCAGGGTCTTTACTAAGCCTCTAAATACCCCGGAATTTCTCTCTTTCCATAACACCCACATTGTAGTTAAAAATATCACATTCCATAAAACTTTACCTCTTTTTGCGCCATGGAGCCGAGAATCATCCTTTTATGAGCTCTGACAGCTTGGATGAAAATACCCATGATATTCTGAACCTGTCTAGGATTTTATTCCACACATACCTGGCTGTTTTGCAATGAATGAACATGTGGTCAACTATTTCTCCTGCCTCCACACATAGCGCACAATGATCTATATTCCACATGTGTCGATTACGGAGACGCAAAGAGGATCTTGTCTAATACAGCCATCCAGGCAAAGGCACATACCCCAGGAGGTGCCAGAATTTTTCATACTTCAGCCACTGGTGAGACTAAAGAATTTGATGCCACCAAATTATAATATGATTTACGCTAAAAGTACCCGAGGAGCACCGGATCCAAACCCTCTTTGTCTTCACCCGATTTCTTTATGTAACAGGATACTAGCACATGAAGAAGTCTCGCTACCCTCCTCCCTATCAAACAAGTTACTCCTGAAGAAAAGCCTCCACATCAACCCTTCACTTTGTTCAAAGCAATCTTTAACCCAAGCCTCTTGATCTTCCATCACATCAAATAGATCTGGGAATACTTTTTCCAGTGGGGCTTCTCCACACCACGCGTGATACCGAAACTTTATTCTATCTCCCAAATGCACTGTAAACCTGACACATTCATTGAATTTGCATTTTTGGATTAGAATATCCCTCTACATTGAAGCTCCTCCCTGACGTCACTTTTCATCTGATATCAATTTCCTTGGTAATGCTCCATATTTCTCCTCAATGATCCTTATCTATAGATGATTATTTTCTTACCCAAATCTCCATAACCATTTGCCTAGCAGCGCCATATTTACATCTAAGATTTGTTATATGTTCATCACTAGGTTACTTCATATTTTTTATTTTAGAGTATTTTCTATTTTTTTTAATTTTCTAAATTTATTTTTAATTCTAAAATAAATTTATGAATGGCATTCCTTTTGCAATTCGATCACCAGTCCGATTTTTCAATTTTTAAACCATTGCAAAGAAACATCCATTGGGCTATTTGAGTCGTATCCAATAAATGTAACATCAACGGTGAATGCGGAATACCATTTTATTTCTAATCATCATCATCCAAATTTATGACCAGATATGCGGAATTCCATATATCTCTTACATTCCACATCATGATCACGATCCATTTTATTTCAGACCGTCCATCGGAGTGTCCTATTATGTCCCACTAAGCTAAGTAAACAATTAATTATTTTTTTTAAGAGATAGAATGGCAGTCCACTATTAGTGTGTCTCTGTGCATTTTCTTCAACTAAATTAAAATTTTATCTATGTTTAATCTATGTGTATAATAATGCTTGCAAACAATAAAAGTAATCAAAATTACATACACAAATATACTGTATATCTATTATCAAAGAATATGATGCATAAAGAACAAAACCCCTCTATCTTTTCCTTCGTGAAAGTATGAAATGAAATGACTGAAATGAGTGAAATCGCATTCCCATCTGATTCATTAAGTGATAAGAGAGGTTTTGACCAAAATACCCTTCATAGAACGGTTAGCATTAACAAAATTGGAGGGTATTTTTGTAAACCATTTCGGATCATGACTATCCAATGGGCATCTATGGCGTGCCCATACACAATCCAAAGTTTTTCGGATCCTAGATTTGATGATCCGAAATATGCCCATGGATCCTATTAATATGTTTAGATCCCGTTCATTAACGTTCGAATTCGGACGATCCATCGGACCGTCTGAATCCATTGACGCCCCTACAATTTAGGGCAAAATCCCAAGTTGTATTTACTCTTTTAAGGCAAAGCATTGGAAAAAAAATTAGGTTTTTTTTTCTTGAAAAAAAAATAAAAAATGGAAAGAGGGTGAATTCATTCTATATAAATTCACCCCCTTCTAGGATGAATTCACCCCGTATTTTTCAAAATGGACTATACAGCCCACACCATACGATGATCCAAACCGCCCAATTGATGGGCCACTATGTAAATAGGTTGTGCCCCAAAAATCATTTCCATACGATGATCCTAGCCCTCCGATCTATAGAGAAACTCCATAATCTAACCTCTATAGATCGGACGGTTGGTATCATCCTATGGAAATGATTTTTGGGGCACACCCTATTTACATTGTGGCTCATCAAATGGACGGTTTGGATCATCCTATGGTGTGGGCTGTACTGTCCATTTTGAAAAATACAGGGTGAATTCATACTATAAGGGGGTGAATTTATCACGGCCCATAAAGTAAAAATGGCATAAATTTTTTTTTTTTTTTCAATGAGGGTTTCAATTTGCAAAAGTTACCGTTGAAATGGCTACATAGACTGATTTTACATAGCAAAGCTTTCCAATAAAAAATTTCAGAACCTGGCTACTATACCACAAAGCCCTGATATACTTGATTTAGAAATCATCTTATTTTCAAATTAAACTAAACAACAAATTACCGAAAATTCCCAAAACACCCTTATTAGTTTTCAGAAAGTACTATTTATAGCACAACAACAACAGCAAGAAGAAGAAAAATCCAGGGTAGTTTTCTTTATATTTTGAACAAATCAAAGACTGTAATTTCGGAGATAGAATGCAAGAAAAGACAGCAAAATAAACGTACAAAATGAGATAGCAAAAACAACTTGATTCTATCTTTTTATTACCTATTTTTAACAGATACACCCTAACTAATATTGTTTACTTTCTAAAACCCACCTCTTTTTTAATTAGAAACCTTTCCCTTCCATGCAACAAAAAATCTCTCTAGTTTGTATTTTCCAGATTCATAGGGCAAATTCCCTTCTAAAATATCGTATCTGTAGCTTTGCATTCTTGTTTTTTCTTATCTTTCCCTTTAAATTCAATTCCTCTTTCTCCATACTTTTTCCTCTCCTTTCTATCTGTTTGGTTAAATATCAAAAACTCCATCACCCCTATTCAATGTAAGAAAGCTCCTCCTCTTCTTCATAGAATTTGAAATCTCTTTTGTGGGTTATTCTTGTTTAGTCAATTAATTTGTCTCATGTTTCATTTTAATCCCCTTTTGTTTGTTTGTTTCAATATCTCTGCTTGTAAAAGTTCTAACATATCTTCCCATCTGGGCGGACTAGTTGTTTTAATAATGTTAGATTTCTTCCTTTTCTGCAATGGGATTTTTCTTTTCTTAGGATTTTAACCCTCCTTTCTTTTCTAGTGAGCAAGATTTAGAACAAACAGGCATAGATACATATGCTGATAAAAATTATCTAGTACCTTTTTTCCATCATGGATGTATCAGTTTGAGTAATAATTTTAGACTTCTTACTTTTATATTTTTTTTTCGAATTTCTTAGGAATTCAGTTGAGGAAGAGCTAATGAGTATGATTTCAAACGGCGAAGGTTCGGATTCAAATAGTGCCACCAACCCTAGCAACCCGAATAAGCGCCAACGGAACGCAATTGCACCCAATAATTCCTCAAGATTCAAGGGGGTAGTATTGCAGCAAAATGGCAATTGGGGAGCACAAATTTATGCGAACCACCAACGGGTATGGCTCGGAACGTTCAAATCCGAAGAGGCGGCAGCCATGGCTTACGACAGTGCGGCGATCAAGCTTCGAAGCGGAGATTCTCACCGCAACTTCCCTTGGACTGATCTCACCATCCAGGAACCCAATTTCCAAGATCGTTACACCACGAAAGCGGTCATGGAGATGATCAAAGACGGGTCTTACGAGAACAAGTTCATAGAATTTGTCAAAACAAATTCTTCCAATAATTTACGAGATGTAGACATGAAGGAAGGTTATGTTAATGAAAGTGGGGTGTTTTGTAGACAGCTATTTTACAAGGAGCTAACGCCGAGCGATGTTGGGAAGCTAAATAGGCTTGTGATCCCTAAGAAACATGCACTGAAATTTTTTCCACAAGTTTATGATGGAGAAGGAGGGGATAAGCCTGGCGTTGATGTGGACGTGCAACTTGTGTTCTTGGACAAGGAGCGGCGATCGTGGAAGTTTAGGTACTGTTATTGGAAGAGTAGTCAGAGTTTTGTGTTCACAAGGGGGTGGAATAGGTTTGTGAAGGAGAAGGGACTGAAAGAGAAAGATGTTGTAATTTTTTACAAGTGTGAGCATAGACAAGGGTTTAAGGAGGTGAATGGGTTTTGCATGATAGATGTTGGATATAGAGGTGAGAGAAGTGGTGCTGGGATGAATTTGGAGGTTGAATTGGATTTGGGACTGTGTTTAGGATGTGGGTCTCATGAGGAAAAGAAGGGAGAGGAGGAGGAGGTGGGGGTGGTGGTGGGAGAGAAAAGAGGGGTCAGATTGTTTGGAGTAGAGATAAGTTGATGAGGAGGAGAAGGGTGGTGTTGGGTCAGGAGGGTTTGTAGGGGTTTTTTTTTCTTGGCCTTTTTTTTAGGGTTTTGAAGAGATGGCAACAGTTATGGACAACCCTGGTGCAGATTTTATGTTTGTCTTTTATGTTGACTGGTTTTTTTAATTTTAATTTACATTGTTCTGTTAGGGTTTAGAATATTGCTTACTATATCTGGTTTGTCTTTGTTACTAATAAGCAGGGCAATGATTTTCCCACCTCCTTTAGTTTGTCTTTACTTGAAAATAACTTCAATTTTAGGGAAAGACGGAAAGATGGTGGAAATATATGCAGTCATTTTTTGGAAAAGACAAACATATGGTGGTGAGCATATCCTTTTTCATGGTACATTTTATTTCAAAAAAAAAAAAAAATACAAACAAACAGGTGGAAAAAACTTGAAAGGGGCTGGAAATATTGACAACTGTTAGTCAAGGAAGGGATTGAGGCTCTAGCTTAATTGTCAAGTCTTTGTTCTTCAACCTGGAGGTCGGAGGTTCAATCCCAGCTTATAGGTATGGTGATCGGGTTTGTGAAATCTTGACGGTCATAAGGAGTTTGGCCTATTGACCTAATTAAGTATCACATTGATCAAAAGATCCTAACCGTTTGATCGAGAGAGATGGAGGTATCCAATGTGAAACAACCAATTACTCCAAAAACTTAAGTTGTTAAGGTAATTGGTCGTTTCACATGGTATCTGATCTATTGCCTCACGGCATGTCCTGG
The DNA here is from genome assembly GCF_043159265.1 of Tasmannia lanceolata. Classification (NCBI taxonomy): domain Eukaryota; kingdom Viridiplantae; phylum Streptophyta; class Magnoliopsida; order Canellales; family Winteraceae; genus Tasmannia; species Tasmannia lanceolata. Next base: position 23,185,012 of record NW_027518684.1, on the reverse strand, counting down.
GTTCAAAACCCCAACAACTCCTCGATATTAAAAATCCACGTGTACGACCAACCTAAAAGATAGGCCACATATGAGGGAGAGTGTTGAAGTATAAATGATTAAATATTACTAAAGGGCCGTTTGGATACGCAGATTTTAGCATCTGGAATTTCTTCAAAATTGTAGCTAAGAGACAAGAGAAGATGTTGGCCAGGTTTTTTACTTCTCGCCCTTCTCTCCATCAACAAGAGAGTAGCAGATCCTTCCATATTTCCAGGTTTTGAAAATCTCAAGATGCATGAGAGATTTTTAAAACTTGAATTTCATTAATTTTTTAACCAGAGAAGTTTTTAGCTATGTCTAACAGGATTGTGTTTGTAATGACAAACAATTAGTTAAGGCCCTGTTTGAATTGCAGGAAAAACATTTCTTGTAAAAACTTTTTCTTAGGAAAATGTTTTTTCGTTTCCACCATTGAGACGGAAATGCTACGGTTATGGGCTTATTTATGGCTTAAGGGTGGAAAACTAGTAAACCAATGTGTGTGGTCAGCCACTCATTGGTTAGACTTCACTCTGGATGGGGTGAGCCATTCCCCAAAAATTTCCCAATTTGAATCATCTTAGCCGTACAATTGCTGGCTTACAATTGGACTACCACGTTCTTGAACACATCCAAAGACATTGGTCCTTTCGATCTCAAGGGTATTGAAAATGGCGGCTATCGGGACCGCAGATAAGAAAAATCACAATGATATACCGTTAGGATCTTCAAATTTAAGAGAGTTTTGGTATATATGTAGGGCCTACTAGATGAACGGTTCGGATCACCTAGCCAGTAGACCCTACCTACACTTTTGCCCAAAATGTTTTACTAACAAAATAGAGTGAGGAGATTTTAAAAAGGCAAAGACAAGCTGAGTTAGTGCAATTATTAAAACATGATTGTGCTAATATCATTTCCCTGTAAAATTTCATAAACTCAAGGTTGCAACTCGGATCGGGTTGAGGCCAACCCTAACCCAACCTGCCTCTAAATCTCTCATCCCCAACTCAACCCAGATAACCCAAAATCGGGTCCGGTTGAGTCGGGTTGGTTGGGTTCAGGGCCAAACAGAAAAATACAGTAATCCAAAGAAAATCAAGATAAAATTAGAGGGTACAAGTTGGGTTCAGTTTTCGGGTTGCCAAGTCCTCAACTCTAACCCAAACCAAGAAAATGCCAACCCAACCCGAGCCAAAATGGGGTCGAGCCCATCACGTTTAGTGTGATGGCAAGGGCAGTTTAGTCTTTTCACATGTATGCGCCGTTTAGCTTCTTTGCCTTCAAGGTGCGCCATGTGCGTGGGATAAGCACCCAAAAAGTGTATATATATAGTTAAAAAAAGATACTTGAAAAGCCTGTTCTTCACCTACTTTCTTCCAAACCCCACACAGAAAAAGGGTCATGAAGAAGAGCTCTCTAGTTTTCTTCTCCGTCCTTTTAATCTCAATTCTTACTGAAATTGAGAGCATTCACATACCAGATGAGCTGGATGATGTGATCGATGATGAAGAAGACGAGGCCTGGAAGGAATGGGGCAAAAAATCAAAGCCCAAAGATTTGGACCCACCTCCAGATTTCTCCCAAATGCAGATTTCTGAGATTCAGGCTGAGATTATGAAGCGAAATTTCGGACCTTCCTTTGGTTTTGTTAAGCTCCAATTGGGCGTTCCACGATCCGCGGTATGTGGGTCCTTTTTCTTCCTTTTTTTTTTTGTTCTTGCAATTTTTTCATTTTTTTCTTTGTTGGGTTTTAATGGGTTTCCCGTTTGATTGTAAAATCACAAAACAAATGATGAGATTTAAGGATGAAGCTTTGGGAAATGCTAGAATGAGCACAAATGCATACTTAGAAACTATCACGTAAGCAAGAAAGACATCTATAATGGCGTAATCACATGGATTAAGTCAATAATAAAAAACTATCACATGCATTGTCCCACATGTCTTGAATAGTAGAAGTATAAGAAAGTACAATGACTAATCTCCCCTTGAAGGACCCCATTCTCCCCTCCAAGGACCCCATTAAAACCCTACAAAGAAAAAATGAAAAACTTGCAACAACAAAAAAGGATGAAAAGGTTCTTCCTTTTTTTTTTGTTCTTGCAATTTTTTTTTCATTTTTCCTTTGTTGGGTTTTAATGGTTTGATGGGTTTCCCATGTGATGATTCGGAGTGTTGGGAACAAGGTTTTAAATTTCAGTTTCAGTGGAAATTTTGGTTGGAATCTTGTAAAATCACGAAAACTTATGGAAAATATAGGCAATGATGAAATTTATGATGAAACTTTGGGAATTGCTAAAATAAGCACAAATACGTACCTATAAACCATCACATAAGCAAGAAAGACATCCATGATGGCTTAATCACATCAAACACCTAGTGACATGCATTGTAATACATGTCTGGAGTAGCAAAGTCAATAATGAAGTTCAATGGAATGAAGTATAAGGCCGCCCCCAACTAGTTTGGGACAAAGGCTTAGTTGAGTTGAGTTGAGTTGAGAATGTAATGAAGTATAAGAAAGTACAGTGACCAGTTTCCCCTCCAAGGACAACAATTGTATATCAATATGATGTAAATAGCTTTATACGATGTAAATCATGACCCCTTTTAATTTTTTCGTCATTCCCACCATTTCAGACGAATTTCGGGGATTTTGGTGGAGACAATGGCGTGGATGGAGTTCATGTAGATTTCGTTTTGAGGGATGAAAACAGAAACATTTCAGTCGTTTTGGGCAAATTTAAAACCATAATCAGAAATTCTGGTTTTTGTTGTAATCTTTATGGGTTTTTAGTTCAGGTTATACTGGATTCTCTGAGTGGAGAATGTAATGGTTTTTAATGCTCATCTTATAATTGATAACGGCACTCGTTTCTTCAAGGCTGTTACAATTCCCCCATAAGCCGTTAGAATCCAATCAGAAAAGTGCTTAATTTTAAAATATGGGAGTGCAGATATAATTTCACTTTTGTTAGTTTAGTTCTTTTTTTTCCCCTTCTTTTAACAGATTTGTGGTTTGATATAGTAAATTTTTCTCTTAATATTTTTTCATGTTATACTGAAAACTTGTCTAGGTGTGGAATTTTATTTCTTGAATTATAGAAAATTTGATCAATTAGCAGAATTTTACGCTTGATCAACTTAAGTTTGCAGTAAGCTTCTGTTATCTTTTGAAATAATAATAAATAAATAAAAACGCAATGCCTTTATAAGATCTGAACCACTATTTTCAATGCCTTCAGGTGTGTTAAGATCTGAATCAGTATCTATAAAATTCTGCTTACAGAATTTAAAACTCTGGATGATTTTTTGAGTTGTTTCCAGAAGGTCGTGCCCGAGATTGCTATGAGATGGACAAAAGTTCTCAGAACTGGAGCTGTCGAGGCCAAGTTCATGGCTGTTGATACAAATACAATCATGTTCAACATGGAAAGGGGACAGGACACAGAAGAGGTATGCTTCCATGAGTACTTAAAGATCTTACTCTTTTGTTTGACTTAAATTTTGGTAATTAGAGAAGTCGAAAATCTCTAAGCTAGCTCTATCAACTCACAGTTGAAACTATTTTCTTTTAAATTCTGAAATAATTGATGTTTCGAATTACAAATCTAAAAACTTGGACTACAAACAGGCACAAAAACTCCATTGGCATTTGCCCACTTTTGAGTCATCTCAGATGTAGTATGTGTTTAGTTTCTAGTTCTTGAGCATCGGATGGAAGGTCCTTTATCTTTCATGCCTGAAACATGAGTAAAGGGTTATTCACAATTCTGAGATTTATATAGATATTGGATTCCATCGATAGCTCAAGACGTACTCTCTTCCGAGAAAAGAAGAAGAAAAAACTACAAGCTTAGATATGGTTTTTCTTTTGCATAAACAGACCAGTCCGTAGATTGTAATCCCAAAGAAAGGATAGCACCTCTATGTTCCAATTTAAGAACCCTTGAGTGCAATATTTGATGAATACAGTAATATTTTCAATAAAGTGTCACCTTATTGATGTACAATGTGATACTCACAATACAACTCACAGGCTTCAAGGTTTTTTTATTTATTTTTCAAGTCTGTTTCTTTTTTGTTCCCCTGACCGGGTTTTCTATATGTCTGGTGATGAAATTTATGATTCAGAGGATAGATGGAGTTTACACCATTTTGTTTTCATTTCTGTTAATCTTTCCTTTTGCTAGTTGAAAGACTTCGTCTTGAACCAGCCTGAGGCATATGAAATCAAGATAGGGGACCAAGTGTACCGAAGACCCGGAGATCCTCCTCTAGATGAACTTATTGAGACGATATGGAGGCAAAAAAGTGAAGCTGGTGGACTTAATTCCATTGAGGAACCAGACAATCCAAAAGAAGAATTGTAGGCGTGGATAAATTCTTGTTCTTTCCCTGAAAACCATAGGGTACAATTAGGCATCATGTTTAGATAACGTTTCTTGTTTCATGGTTGTTCCTTAGAAGTTGGGTTTTATTGGGTTTTGTTTTGACATCACAAAACTATTTCTCTTTGCAAAAGAAGCTAAAAATAACACATTGGAACTACTTCACCTGCTCAATTTGAAGTTCCTCTTGGAATACTCAAGAATCAATATGTATAAGTGGAGTGTAAGATTTCCATGACCATATATGCTCATGGTCCATTGAACTCAGAGCTATGATACCCAGCTATACAGATATAGGAACTGGGATATGAGTCAATGTTTTTTAAAATGTAGGACATGGATATACATACATGTATCCTTTACCTTGAGATAAAATACAAGACATGTATAATTAAAATACCATCAAACATAAATAGATTTAACTTGGAAGATGGAATAAACTTAAAATAGGATCTATAGAACCCGCATACTCAAACATAAAGCCTAGTTTTTAAAACTCCTCCGCGTCATCGTCCACTCCCGAGTCGACCTCATTTTACATTGGCCATGTTCTTGTCATAGTCTTCATTTTACCCTACAAAGTCAATCAAAAACTCTCTTTTGACTCTCCCATAGTCTTTATTTTACCCTACAAAGTCAATCAAAAACTCTTTTGACTCTCCCGAGCTATGATCGTGTGAACCAAGCACTCAACCACATGTCAACCAAGTACTCAGCCATGTCAACCGAGTAATCAACTGCGCCGTGGCGAGTCGACTAGGATTTAATTTGACTGTGTTTTAACCCACATCCGCATTTTGAAGCACTGATAAAGTATTGGATGAGTACTGCGTCCGACACAATATGTTGGGCCTCTACAAATATGTGACTATCATACTAGAGATATGTTGGACCTCTACAAGTATATGGTATGATAGTAGAGATAATGAACAAGGGACTTAATGTTGGGGGTTCCACGTGAAAGCAAAGATCCCACATCGGAAGAATGAATGGATGTGGATGGGCTTAAAAGGGATTGGGCACCCTCCCCTTAACGGCTAGCTTTTAGGCGTGAGTTCTACCCGGTTAAGGTCCTGACACTTAAATGCACATACTATGTATTTATGGTGTGTATGACCATGGATTCATCTCCAAATGAACATTCCTTTAAATGCCTTCATGTGTATAATTATGTATGATTCATTCTTTTTCTTTATGTTTGTGTCTGACTCAAATTGATAAAAGAAACATGATCAGGCATGAGTGTTGGATTTCTTGATATTGACTATGGGAATCTGATTGGAAAAAAATTCAATGAGAGGACAAGATGCCCAAATATGGCCCTATTCATTTTAGATTATGAAAACCGATTATGAGTACTAAACCGATTATTGGACTCAAATTTAAACGTAATTTTGCATTTTATAATAGGTTCGGCACTCACGATCGGTTGACATAATCTTAAATGAACGGGACCTATACAAGAAACAGTAAAGATTAAGGCCCTGATCCTTTTGGATTTTGAGAATTGATTGTGAGTCGAAAGTCAAAACCGATTGTTGGACTCAAATTTAACAAACAAGGCCTAAATAATAGGGAATTGGTTACTAAAGTCTAAAACATTTTGATCAATGCAACCCTAACCAAAATGTTTGATTCTTTATTTGCCTCTTCATTTGCTGGTCTGAAATCACATTATTGTCTGCTTCTTTATTTATGATGATCCATAAATCGGAGCTAGTTGCTATGGACTCTCTGAGATACCTTTTGCACAAGAAATCACATTAATAGACTCACCTTCAATCCCAAGATTCTACAAGCAAAAAACCATCCTTTTTATTGTTTTAGCTTGGATTTGCTAGTAGTTTGTTGGCATGCTATGTCACCAAATAAGGAGACAAGGAGACAAACCAAGTAGAGTTCTGGCACTTTGAAACTCTCAAAGCAACCAAACAGTCTGTTCGGCATGTCAGTCAAAAACCTCATAAAAACCCTACAAAACCTGGGATATTGAGTAACCAAGGAGACTCTAAACTGCAATCCAAACAATTTCTACAAGATGGGTGAGGATTTCGTTTTTCAAATAATCACCTTCCAGTTGCTTAAGGTGATACCGGAGGGTATCACCCCAAAAACCTTTTATCTTTTGCCCAAGATAATAGGACAAGCTTGCACATGTAGATTAGTATTGTAGGCGGATAGATGCATGTTTAGGCCCTGTTTGTGTTGCAAGAAAAACATTTTTGTTGAGATTTTTTTATTTCCACAATTTAGAAGGAAATGACATGATTATGGTTAATTTAGAGGGATGTTATCATAAATCGATCGTCCCTTTCTAAGTAAAAATTGAATTTCACTTTCTAGATGAATTCACTCTAGACGAGGGGATTTTAAAAAATCCTTCTAATTACTTCGTTCCCTTAGGATCTGCATAAGCCGTGCCAGAGACACTGAGGGCCCATGCGCTGAAGGAGCAACCGCAGGGTCTGGAGGACTTTTTCTAAACAGGAAAGCCCTGAAGGTTGAGAATGTTCTAGTAAAAGTGGCCAAGCGTCCACATGAGGATGAAGAATGGGTCTCAGAAGATGTCGTTGTTGCGGCCCCTAAACGCCCTTATTAACATAGGATTATTAATATATTACTTGCTGGATGCCTATCTCCTGAATTGTTCCCTTGACGAATATATAAAACAAATTGAATTTGATAAAGTTATATCTTTCCATGTCTTAAAAAGGTAGAAATTTTAGAAATATTTTTCATTTCCGAACTTTTCCATAAAATTCTTGCAATCCAAACAGGGCCATAGCCATTTTTAAATTTCAATCCCCTTTATTTCTGTAATCTTAAAAATACTTGGAAGAAACATAGATATTAACAGGTTATATAATACCAAGTTCTTAAATAGTACCCGCGTGTATTTTTATTTTATTTTTAAATGAATGGTTTGGATCTTTGAACAAGGTGGGTCCCACTGTACCTTTTTGAAAAATATGTATGGACACCATATAAAAATAAGCACATCTACATGTGGACACCATATAAGAATCAACATTACAATACACCACTCCCTTTTTTTAGGATTCTTTGATCTATAAATACACAACACTTAATTTGAAAGAATAAAGTAGTAAATTGGTAGTAATCCAATCATTTTATTGACTATATTAAGAATTTTTTGGTGTATCTACAATGTTATTTTTTATGGCAATGTCTTTTCCTAATAATTCATCAGGACTTGGACATCAACTCAACTCACTCGGTTGCAATGCTTCCTGACTCAAGACTGAGTTGATTCAAATTACTGCACCATAAAATAATAGAGATCAATTTCAGTAACTGTGATATTGCCTACTTGAAAACAAATACCAAAGAGATTACTGTTATGTCACAGACATTAAAAAACTCACTGTTCCTGTGAGAATAGAATAAATTTGCATTGAACTCTTTAATATGAATTAAAATAATCTGGTATTGAACTTTGTAATTTGAATTACATAATGATGGAATGATAAATAGTTAAATACTAAGTACAGTAACATGATAATGAATCACATTATTTGCAAATAATAAGTACAAAAAAAAGGGAAATGATAACAGCTATACCATGTTTTGATATTTCCACTAAAGCAACTTGTTTTCTTGTAATTAAAGAGCTGTCAAAAGGTTATTACAGTTCCCAAAATGCTCTCACAAGTCAATTAAATAAGAAAAGACAAGCTGGGACTGTGCAGCTATTAAAACATGGTTGTGCTGATATTATTTCCCATAAAAAATTAAACTATTTCAGTTTCTTACTGAAGTCAGACAGTTCCAGCATCTTAATCCTAGGAATTGATTCTGCTTCATCCCTCTCTTTCTGAGTGTTGTATCCCCATTTCACTGCAAAAAAAAATCTGGGTTAAAAAAAGACTTACAAGATGAGCCACATAACCGAATCATTTTACTTATCTTTCAAAAAAAAAAAAACAAAGCATTTCACAAAAGGCCGGAGAAAAAAAAAATGAATGAGCAGAAAAGGAGAAGAGAGGAGGAAAATTGCCTAGATATAAATTCCATTGGTCTAATTCGGGCTCCTTAATGACGTTTTTAAGAGTTGCTAGTCGATCTTCCACAAAGCTGCTCAAAAGTGAACATATCAACAGGATTGAATATTTTTGGAGAATTGCTATTTTTTTATAAGTGCTTATTAGTTATTAGCACAATCTTTAAACAAAATTTGTTTTTATTGGAGAAGTAATCTTACTGGAGAGTCAATCCCTGATTTTCTGGTTTATTTTGGAGTTGCTTTAGCACTTCTACCTTGGGGCTGAAATAGAATTCAGGAAAGCAAGTTATAGACAAAAATACAGTTTTAGCAAAAATTGATAAGAAAATGGAGAACACAGTTTTGGTTCTAAATTCTAATTTTATACTGGGTCAAAACAAACTCACCCAGTTCCTAAACCATAGATCCTTTCAGATGGGATTGTTACTCCAGCCAGCTCTCTTAGTAATGCATCAGCAAATCTGCTCTGATGCAAACAAATGCAAGGAAGAAGACATATGGCTTCAGTTGTTTGCATAAAAAGGTAAACAAACTCCCAAAACATCTGTGATTGTTTAGAAAGAACTGCTTAAAATTGTAAAAGCATGTGTGAAGAGAAATGATGTCCACTCTCCCTTGTTTCGATAATGGAAGTCCTTACTTTATTGAACACTTTTTTGATTGGCTGTTAATAGCTTTTTAAGAAGGGAAACGATATATTCTCCCCCATCTCTTCCCCGGGCTACCCCCCTTGTAGCATAAAAAGAGGAGTCATATATACTAGACGGAGGCGGCCCGGGGAAGAAAAGGGGGCGAATATATCACTTCCCTTTTAGATTGTAAAAAACTTCAATAGCTGGTTAGAAAAGTGAAATAAAGAGAGCAGAGACATTAATAGAACAAGGAAGTGCAGATATCATTTCCATTTTGGGAATTGTAAAGGAAATATGCAGATCACAAAGTGAAACTAGTGACTTCCTCAAAGATTATGCAAGAGCTACCTGTTTTGTAGTGACAATATATACTTTTGAGCTTGCAAATCTCAGTGCATCTGTTATGCCAGGGTAAAATCTGCATGGGAACATTCCGATTCAATTGTAAAGCCTTATCCTTTCAATTAAAAATTCAAGTCGTGAAGCTGTATTATATCATGTTTATCTGGAAACTAATCACAAGACAATCTAATATTATCCGAAAATATTTCTGCTCTGCAGAAGTATAAAAATGGATTTCAGCCGAAAATAGTTCTGCCTCAACCATGAGGATGTAAGTTCAATCCCAAGCTTACCTACCAAAAAAAAAACAACAATGACATCCGCGAAACAAAAAACTGAGTGTTAAAATCGCCATATATTTACAAGCACAAAGTATACATGTTTGATGTTTCTATCTTTTTTTATTTTTTGTATTGTTTTTTGGGCTCTTGTATGTTTGATGTTTCTGTGGTAATGATTAATGATAAAGATTGTAAGCCCAATGGTCTCGGGACCACGCTTGGATTTTCAAAGAGAGAATGGGCAATGGCTGAAAATGGCTTGGTTTAGTCTTATCTTGCAAACTTTTATAGTTACAGCCTAGAATCATTATCATACAAAAATGCTTCTTTATATCCATTTTTCTCATAGGTTACCTGTGAGTCTGTGACCATTTCTGTGTATGGTTCTTTTGAAGATTTTGAAGCTTGTTCACTATAACTTTATGTTAAGGCGATGGGGAAGACCAGAGAGTCGGTGGATTGTTCGGATAAGCTCTTTTGTTGCTTGAAGCATTGCTCTCAAAGCATCAAAGTGGAATGCTTGGACAGCTGCCCCCAGCCCCTATTTAAGGATATAAATATTAAAGGGATAAGGAGAGAGGAGGTTATGGGCTTCAGCCCATATGGGCCCAGCACCTGGTCCATTATCTATGGGCTTATATATGTGAACATATATCCAACAATCTCCTCCTTATGTTCTGCATATAGCCCGATCCATAGATAGAAAGTGTGATGTTCAAACAATATATTGAACTATCCACATCACATTATCATAAAAGATCTGTAATCCAACTGAAAAAACACAAATTCTTTTATGAACAAAACAAGAGTTTTATATACAATAAACTCAACCAAAATGAAGTTTCATATATACATGACCCCACTGCTCTTAAGAAGAATTCATTCATGGGGTATGATTCTCATCAAGATCCAAAATAAAGTTTCACATATAAGTGAACTCTATATACATACTGAAAGAAAACACTCATTCTTTACAACTTTAGAAGATTTACTCATCAAGTAAGTCATCTTCATCAAAGTCAAAATCAAGATGCGCTCCTCCTTTTTCGCCAATCCCTGTGAATTACCACAATATGGATTTCATGAGAATGAATCCAACCATTTGTGTAAAACCATAAATTACACACATGAATGGCTGAAAAAGTATCAGTATCACTCTCACCATAAGCATCATTATCAAGTTTCAATAAAGAACAAGACCAAAATAGCTTGTTTTGCAAAGAACTATTGTACCATAATTGTCAAGTTTCAATAAAGAACAAGACCAACAAACTGGTTTCTTTTGCAAACAACCATTTCATGTTTTCATAAAATGTTAAGTCATCTTATCCATATTTGAGTCAAGTTGAATCATCAGGTGTGGAATGTCCAACCCTTCCCAAACAGGATAACAAAGTTTGAGTTAAATTGTATGATCAAATGTGGAATGTACAACCTATCTCAAAAGAGGGTATATCATCAAGTGTGGAATGATATACAACAACTTTAAACATAAAGAAAAACATATCAAGTGCTTATCTAGGGCCATACAAGGAGTATTCGAAAATTCAAGTGAACATGGATAATGTAGATTAGTGTCCATAACATGGATAATGTAAGTTAAGTCTTTTCTACAAAGGCGTTAACTTAAGTTCCTTCTGTCTTTACAGACTTTAATCCCATTTCCTTTACAGTTTTGAATGTTCGATCTTTATTCAATCCTTTTGTGAGAGCATCAGCCATATTATCCTTTGATCTCACATCAATCAAAGTGATAATCCCGTGTTCAATGAGATAATTCACCATGGCATGTTTCAGCCTAAGATGTCTCCTCTTACCATTAAAGAGTGAGTTCTTTACAATCGTAATTGTAGCTTAATTATCACAGAAGACACTTAAGGAATGAATCCTTAATCTAGTAAGTGGAATGTCCATAATCAGATTCTTTATCCACTCGGCTTCAGCTGCAGCTGAAGCTAGAGCATAAAGTTCTGATTCCATAGACGACAAGGCAATGCAAGTCTGTCTCTTCGACTTCCACGCTACAGCAGCTCCACTCAGGGTAAATACATAACCACTGGTAGACTTACTGTCTCTTAATTCTGAGCCCCATGATGCATCAGAATATCCTTCCAAAACAGGAGGATGGCCACCATAACAAAGAGCATAATTTTGAGTACCCTTAAGGTATTTCATCAGTCTCATAAGGGCATCCCAATGCTCATGGCCAGGATTACTAGTAAAACGACTCAGCATGCCAACTGTAAAGGCTATGTCTGGCCTAGTGCAACTCATAGCATACATGAGACTACCAATCAGTCTAGAATAATCTAACTGATTCACACTGTCTCCTTCATTAGAGATCGGCTTCTTGGTATAATCAAATGGCGTCTCAATCGGTTTGCATTCACTGCATCCCCATATAGAAAGTAGTTTTTCAATATAATGGGCTTGGCTAAGGGAAATTCCTTGCCTCTCAAACCTTACTTTCATACCAAGAATGGTGTCAACAACACCCAGGTCTTTCATGTCGAATTCTTTACCCAAGGTTAGTTTCACATCACTCACTACAGAGAGATCGGAACCAAGAATCAACATGTCATCGACATACAAGCAAATAATTGCGACCTTATTCGACACAAAACGATAATAAAGGCATTTATCTGAGTCACTTGACAGAAACCCAAGGCTCTTTACTACTTTGTCAAATTTCTGATACCACAATTTAGGTGCTTGTTTAAGACCATATAAAGATTTGTTTAATTTACAAACTTTATTCTCAAAACCTTTCATGACAAACCCTTCAGGTTGATTCATGTAGATTTCCTCCGACAGTTCTCCATTGAGAAAAGCTGTCTTTACATCCATTTGATGCACAACAAAATGCTCAATAGATGTCAAAGCAAGAAGAATTCTTATCGTAGCCAAATGATAGACCGGTGAGTAGACATCAAAGTAGTCTATCCCACTCACTTGAGTATAGCCCTTAGCTACTAAACGTGCTTTATATCGAGCTATAGATCCGTCAGGATTAAGTTTCTTCTTCAATATCCATCTACAGCCCACAGTCGTGGCCCCTTTTGGCAAATCGACTAGCTGCCAAGTTAGATTTTGTAACAGAGAGCTCATTTCATCATCAATGGCTTCTGCCCACAACAAAGAATCTCTAGATCTCATCGCTTCCTTATAGGATGATGGATCATTCTCCAAATGGTAGGTCACAAAGTCCTCACCAAAATTTTTGGGTACTCTAATTCTTGTAGAAACTCTTACAGGAACTGACTCAGACATCAATTTGGGACAAGTGTCAGAAGTGACTGGTTCAGACTCAACTGGCAATTCTGTAACCACCTCTATATCGCCTGGTATGGTCAAACCCTGATCTCTGAGAAATTTATTCTCAAAGAAAACTGCATCTCGAGATTCTATAACCATATTGGTTGATAGATCCAAAAATCGATCAGCAGCACTATCTTCTGCACCTCCTAGGTAAACACAAGTGTTTGTTTTAGATCCCACTTTAGGTCTCCTAGGATCTGGTATCCTTACATAAGCAATACAGCCCCAAGTCTTAAGAGTATCATATCTACAAGGATGTCCATGCCATAACTCATAAGGAGTGGAGGAACAGTTTGAGTGTGGCAATTTATTCAGGATGTGATTTGCAGTCAAAGTTGCTTCTCCCCAATAGCAATTAGGCATGCCGGCTGTCAATAACATGGAGTTTAACATTTCTGTTAACGTCCTGTTCTTACGCTCAGCTACACCATTAGATTGAGGCGAGTAAGGAGCCGTAGTTTCAAGTATTATGCCCTGAGAGGCACAGAATTCCTTGAACTCTGTCGAAGTGTATTCTCCTCCTCTATCACTCCTAACTCTCTTAATTTTCAGGTTCAGTTGCAATTCAACTCGATTCTTGAAAACTTTAAACTTAGCAAAAGCTTCATCCTTTGATTTTAACAAATAAATATGACAATATCTTGACATATCGTCTATAAATGTGATCAAATACTTCCGACCACCTCTAGTAGTAAAACTTTTAAAGTCACAGAGGTCAGAATGTATTAATTCAAGAAGTTGTGTGCTCCTAGAAACCTGACGAAAAGGTTTTCTAGTGATCTTAGTTTGAGCACAAACCTCACACTTTTCAAAATCATTTGACATATCTAAAGGTATACCATAAGTTTTAGCAAATTGGACCATTTTCTTATAGTTTACATGTCCCAGTCTGTTATGTAACAACTTAGGAGCAATCAAAGGTGAACTCACTTGACTAACAGTCTCATTTGCTAAACTCAATCTATACATACCATCTATCAAGAAAGCACATCCAAAATAATAAGAGTTAACTGTTAAAGTTACTCTACCACCCAAGAAGGATGTACACATGCCAGCATTGTCAAGCAAACCAATGGAAATCAAATTCTTTTGAATAGTAGGAACTACTTTAACAGCTGTTAAAGTTAGTATTTTACCTGAAGAAAGGGCCAGGTTCGCAGTACCAGTGTGAGTGACCTCTACATCTGCTCCACTAGCCACTGTAACAGTCTCCTTTACTTGGGTAATATCAGTGAGAAGTTTCTTTGAGTTGCAAACATGACAAGTGGCACCTGTATCTAACCACCACTCAGAAGAAGTACTGGCCTTCCCTTTGTCCAACATGGCAACAAAACTTTTAGGCTCAGTCTTATCTACCATCATAGTAGCTTGCTTCTGTGGTGTGTCAGATTTAATCTTTTTAGGTTGCCTACAATCTGCAGCAAAGTGACCCCACTTCCCACAGTTGTGACACTTGCCCTTCTTCTTCTTAAAGATAGGCTTTTTGGCCTCCAACTTAAGGGTATCACTTTTGGTTGACTTGGATGACTTAGGAAATTTCTTGGGATATAACACAGTGTTAGCAGCTGACTGTTGCTGTCTAACAAATTCCAAGTTATTCCTAGCTTTATTCTCATCTTCGATTCGAATGAACCGTTTGAGATCATCCAGTCCCACTTGCACTTTCTTTCTGTACATTTCTGTTTTGAAAGAGTGCCATGCAGATGGTAACTTGTATATAATTGCACCTACCAGAAAAGCATCAGGTAAAGGAATGTTCTCATTGGCCAATTTAGATCTCAAAATTTCTAAATCAGATACTTGAGGAGTGATTTCCAGGTTCTCTTGGAACTTGAAATCCATGAATTTGTCCACAAGGTGAGTCTTGGACAATTCTTCCTCTTTCTTGAATTGAGCATCTAAATGATCCCAGATTTCTTTAGCAGTGCCAAATTTGTTGTAGGTTTCTGCAAGACGATCTGATAAACAATTTAATAGGAAGTCTTTGCAGAAATCCTCATCCTTTTTCCATTGAGATTCATCAACATCTTCTCCCGTATCAGCAAAGGTACTCAGAACAGTATAGAAAACATTCACATATTTCAAACCGAACTGAGTCTTTCGCTTCCAGGAACTAAACTCAGATCCTCCAAAGGATTGAAGCTTGACCATGTCAAAGGGAATAGCAGTCTTTTCCATTTTATAATCACAAAATAAAAATAAAATAGAAAGAGTGCACCTGATTAGTGAATCGCGAGAACCCAAAGCCAAGAAACCGCGAATCAAATCGAATACCCGAATCCGAGATTGCTAAGATGAAACCCGCCACAAGAGATTACCACCAAGGTAATAACCTAAACCCAAACAGCTATTGGGGTTTACGGGTCAACCAGCAGAAAATCAGCCAAGGCGAAGACCGAGGCTTTCTGTCTCAGACCAGATGAGTTGGTGAGAAATAATTCTCCAAATTTCTCACCCTTTATTCTGCCGCTGCTTTGCCTCCATCGATGAATATCACACACAGAGCTCGCAAAGCCCTTTTGGGTATCACACAGATATCACACAGAGAAAAATCGTTCAGAATCTTTGTCACAAAGATCACGTCAAAACCCTCTAAATTATAGGCGCACAAACAGAGTAGAGATCTTCAACCGAAATTCAATCGGCGAGAGGAATCCACGGCAGAAAATCCATCCACGGCAGAACATCCACAAAGTGGGTTTTGTGACAGCAGCACAAGCATCCACAGCAATTTTGCTTCAAGATTGTTAAGGCGATGGGGAAGACCAGAGAGTCGGTGGATTGTTCGGATAAGCTCTTTTGTTGCTTGAAGCATTGCTCTCAAAGCATCAAAGTGGAATGCTTGGACAGCTGCCCCCAGCCCCTATTTAAGGATATAAATATTAAAGGGATAAGGAGAGAGGAGGTTATGGGCTTCAGCCCATATGGGCCCAGCACCTGGTCCATTATCTATGGGCTTATATATGTGAACATATATCCAACACTTTATCTATGCCCATGTCAATGTCTGCCTAGTAATCATCTATAAACAAGAAGGAGATCCCCACTTTTTAACTTTCTTTCTGGTTCTAAACATCTAGGAATTTTTATTGAGCTCCAAGGCTCCAAAAACCACTGTTTCAAAATGTGGATGCGGAACAAAATGCAGCCAAAGCAAATCCTAGTCGACTTGGCACGACACGGTCAAGTACTCACGCGGCTAAATACTTGGTTGACGCGCTCATAACTGGGGAGGGACAAAGGAGTTTTGATCGACTTTATAGGGCAAAACGCAGACTCAGACAAGAACGAGGCAAAGTTAAAAGGGAGTTAACTCGGGGGAGTCCACGATGAAGCCAGGGAGTTTTGAAACTATGCCCCCAAACCCTTTCAACTTCACATCCATTTTCCTTGACATATAATCATCACCTATTTACTCCCTATCCATCTACCATCATATTCCCTTGGTTCTTTAAACTCTAGATCGTAATTGCAGGGCTCTCTTGTTCCATCACACATTATTATTGATGACAGTTACATTTCCTATATGCCAAGTTAGAATCTATATTGCCCAAACTGTTCAAAACAGATGACTTGTCTGCGTGTGACACTTCAGTTTTAAAGTAGATGTCAAGATCAACAATGCACATCTGCCATAATGATGATGTACCTGGGCAACAAAGGGTATAATAACATAATTTCCAACGTATCCCATGACAGAGAGGGTTAATGTGCAGCATTGTGTTAAAGACAGGTCTAATCCTTCTGTTGGAAAACTAGGGGTATAGAAAACTCTACAAAAGAGTAAATGGAACACACTTAGTTCCTTAAAATTATGTTTATTGCACCTTAACAGTCCATGTATTTGTATAAACCGATTTTAACTGTGCTCTCCCATTAAGCAAAACCTTTCTCACATGCATAAATGAAAGCTATAAATTCTAAGAGATTAGCACCATAATGCTAATAGAAAAGGTGCTCAATTGCTAGAATTCTCCCGAAAATTTGATATGGAACAATGCACAATATATAAAACAAGGACATGTTCTTTGTCTGACCATTTATTGTTCAAGACATGTTCAGTTATTCTTTTTTTATTACACAATGTGTGAGCCCACTTACCAGAGCGAAGCTACTGGGGAAAGTTTAACCTTCCCCTTAATGTAATTAAATGAACCAATCAGTTGCCTAACTCTGCCTAACTCTCCCCATCCTTGGTGCTTATTTTATATTTGACAGATTTGCATTTACTTTATTCCAAATCAGTAACAATTTTGCATGTGAAAAGGGAAGAAAATCAGTTGGATCGTGATGAAAAACGAAGGGTAGATAAGCTTAAACATTACAAAGTCTTTGGTTTAATTGTAAGAGCGTTAGGCTCATTTGTCTAATTAATCAATTTGAGAAATGAATAATGCTAACAATCAGAAAGAAAACCAATTGTTTCCACTTGAGTTCGGTCTTCATATATTATCATTAACACAACATAAAGATATACGTGAATGCTAAAGTTAATACACATTAAGGAGTCACTAGACATTGGAATACATCTACTGAAGCAAATGTCCATTATATTACCTATTAGCACCAATCCAACCTGATAAATCATTCTCCAGCCATTCATCCCTGACTTTTCCAAAAAGTTCTACTAGGGAATCCCTATTTTCATTCCATTCCTCCATAATAACAGGCTTCAACTTTGACCAGTTCTCCAATATCCCATCAATGGTGAGCCCAGCCACGACCTTGCACAGTAAACCTTGCCATCAGATGTGCACATATCTCAACTGCAGTGAAAAAGTTCGTGACTCATGAAGAGCACTGTTTAGAAACTACACATGTCAATCATTGACTCGACCGAGTCAACTCAGTTTCGGCACCACCGAGTCAAATAAAAAATCCTTTGACTCATTCAGGTCAATAAAAATGTAGGTGTGTCAATTATTTTCTCACCCAACTCAGTTTTACCTTGGGCAGGTTCTTGTCTGTGTACGAATTTTTAAACACTAATGAACAATTTAAGATCAATACATGAACTTTCTTTTGGTAATGGGAATGATCTCCATGAATATAGGTTTGGTTTCTAATTCTAAAATGGGAGACGGGGAAGCAAAGAAAGAGATACATGGAAATTTTTATCAAAATTAGGTGAAAATACTCACAGAGGACTTCTGAATGGATGGTATCTGAAGCTCCAAGAGTAACCTCACAAGCAACAAATTTTCATATCCAGTTTCCACTACTGGCCGGAGCTGTAACAGCAGAAGGCTTTAATTAGTTCTATTAAACTATGTTATACACCAACATATTTATTTACCCGGAGGTACCGAACCGGTCTAGAGTTCTTTCATTTTCAAAATTAATTGAAGATATTACAACCAAATAGCAGTGGCACACTGAAATTATCCTTGAACATGGTAGTCAAGAATGACACTGCAATACTCCAGTAGCTTTTCATGATGGAAATGTGTACAAGAATTCATTTGAGGAATGCAAATATTTCTAAACAAAACACAGCAACATGTGCTTTCATTTGAAATGCAAAATAGGGAACAAATACAGTCGTAATTGAGTCACTAATAAAGAAATAAAAGATTAAGAAGTCGTTGAAAGACATGTTAGAGTAATGAGAAGAAGAACCGGATGTGATTTAAGTAATTCAATTAAACAATTATCGAGTACCGAGTAACAAATGCCATCAGAGTGGAGTCTGTTCGACGCAAAACAACAGAAGGTCAATTAATGGATCACAATTAAACAAGTCAACTTGAGCAAGAAAGTTGCATCCTTGATATTCTTGTGGGGATTTTCTAGGGGTCGAGTAGATTTATAAGTCCTTGGAAGACAGGGACTCAGACTCATAACAGTGATTATGCATATAAATCATGTGGCCCTGAACCATGTGATTTTTAAGGGGCTTAAGAAAATCATAGGAAAAATGGAAAAAAAACCAGAAACAATAAAAAAATAAATTTTCAGTAATTTTTTAAAAACAAAATATTTTCAATTTCTGTTCTTTAGTGAACATTAGAGTGCTACTTGTCATATTAGCATTTACAACATATGGGTATGTCTCAAGCTTAATTTTGATGGATCTAGTCTTGGTAATGCGGGCCAGGCCGGTATTTGGGGAGTACTTAAGGATGAGGAAGGAGTACCCATCAAAAACAAGAAAAAAAAAAGGAAGGAGTGGTGAGGTGGGCTTTCGCGAGCCATATTGGAGTTACCGACTCTAGTGAGACGGAAGTTCGGGCGGCCCATCAAGGTATCAAATTATTAGTGGGGGAAGACCTAAATCGAGTGGTGGTGGAAGGCGATTCCCTCAATGTTATTTGTTGGCTATCCAGATCTCAGATTTTCCCTTGGCGCTTTGCGGACTTCTTTAATGAGATTATAGACATTGTGGGCTTCTCCAGTATCTCCTATCGCTACATTAGGAGATCGGCAAATGTAGAGGCGGACAAGTTAGCTAGTCGTGGGTTCATTTGGATTCTCATGAGCAATATGACTTTCTCCCTCCTTAACTTTTCTGTCCGCCTTTCTTGATTGTATATAGCTCTCTCTCTCTCTCTCTCTCTCTCTCTCTCTCTCTCTCTCTCTCTCTCTCTCTCTCTCTCTCTCTCTCTCTCTCTGTTTTTCTCTTCGTATCTTTTGACGAACTCGGTCCACTTAATATTTTATCATTCAAGAAAAAACATATGGGTATGTCTCTTCTAGTGATTATACATTGCAGGTTATTCAGGTTAGGCTACACTTACAAGGTGCAAGTCGGAAACAACGACCCTCAAATATCTACTATCCAGTATCAACTATCAAGTAGCATTTAATCAATTTTTATAGACATGAATTCAAGATTTAATAATCATTGGTAATAAATATCTATGTTAGCTAGTGGGGTCGGGCTTTCCTCTGGTAGTCCCGCTGTGGGGCATTAGCTGCTTTTAAGGGAGTGTCTTTAATTGGCAGGTCGTGGGACAGCTGGTGGTTCAGTAGGCATCGGAAGGCTTGATCCCGAATCGCCTTCGGCCTTGGGCTTTCAGAAAAGAGACAAGACTAGTAGTTCTAGAAGTTAAGACTTAACTAACCAACAAGACCAAGACGTGAGTGAAGTAAACACTACTTCAAAGCTGCATGAGATTTTGAACTTGATTGTAGTCATTATTCACGTCTAAGTCACCTTTCCCAATAAGAATCCATGCAAAGTTAGGTCTCCATTGCTATTTGTTCATCAACAGGTCTAAAAGTACCACATGCAATGGAATTACTGGGTAAGTGATAGTCACCCTGATTTTTTTCATGCATTTCCCGTTTCCGTTTCCCACCCTGGTAACTATGGTTTTATCCATCCTAATAGTAAGTTTCTATAAGGAAATAAAACAGTATATTACTTAACCTATTAAAATTTTCATTATATTAGTTGTTATAAGTTATAACCATATTATTATGTAAAAAAGTTAAAATTTGAGAATTGATTAAAATAATTTAGTGAATCCACGAATCTTCCTTTTTTGAGGTTTGTCGAATTCATACCCTGGTCAGATTCTGACACTCGTACCCTTACTAGTACATAGATCCCCACTAATCCACTATGGTCTGGGTCTTTTGGTGTTTGATACTTTGATCTTTGATCCTCAATGGAGTCCAAATGTTGATATCCCTTGGTTTCCATCATAATCAATAAAATATGGGTGATTATGCTCTCAGATCTCCCTTTCTATCTGTTTAGACTGGAAAAAATAAAATGGTGTTTGACTTCGCCTAAACCATGAAAATAAGACCCCATTCAGTTGCAGCCCTTTGTTTCTGGATTATTCTTGATCAAAACTGATGACTTAGACAAGTTGTAACGGTTCTAAGAAGATTCTAACCTTGGTTCTAAGGGGAGACATTGGCCACTGAATAGTAGGAAACCAGAATACATCTCCACATAGTAAATGAAGAGACAACAAGGTTTTAAATTTTGGTTTCGGTTTCGGTTTCGGTTTTGGTTTCGGTTTCGGTTTCGGTTTCGGTTTCGGTTTCGGTCGCTACGGAAACTGAAACATTTTGTTTTAGGTGGAAATCCTGTAAAATCAAGGAAACGAATGAAAACATATGCAAATGATAGAATTTAAACATGAAACTTCAGGAAAGGCTAGAATAAGCACAAATACACACTTAGAAATCATCATATAAGCAAGACAACCATCCATAATGGTTTCAAAACATCAAACACCTAATGACATGCACCGTCTTTCATGTTAGACAATTTAGTACCTGCCAAATTTCAGTTGTAATTCATATATATATTTATAAATAGTGCATGCACCACATTTTGCATTCACTTCGTATAAATATAATTATATAATACATACTAATATTTATTTATTTTTAAAATTTATAATACTAATATAGTATACGACTATTAGCTTTTGGAGAAGTTGGTAAGTCAACACGGTCATTTCGGTTTTGGTGGGGATGGAAATGGAAACATTTCAGTCATTTTGTGTCGGTTTCGATGGAAATTGGAGATTTAAAACTGTTGGATATAGTTGGATAAATGTAATAAGCCTGAGGGCATAGATGTAATTATGCTTCTCCATTATTAATAAATATATTAGTGAGGGGGAGATCATCTCTCTAACTCACTTTCTCTTCTCTAATTATTTCTCTCAACATGGTATCAGAGCCCTAGGGTGTTTTATCCCTAGGAAAACCCCTTAGCCTCCATCTTCTCCA
Source organism: Tasmannia lanceolata (assembly GCF_043159265.1). Classification (NCBI taxonomy): domain Eukaryota; kingdom Viridiplantae; phylum Streptophyta; class Magnoliopsida; order Canellales; family Winteraceae; genus Tasmannia; species Tasmannia lanceolata. Next base: position 23,163,303 of record NW_027518684.1, on the reverse strand, counting down.
TTCCTCAACCCTAACCCTAACCCCTTTCCTCATCCTCATCTTTATCTCTCCCTAACCCCTTCCTCATTCTCATCTTCATCTCTCCCATGCCCTAAACCCTAACCTTCCCCATATCCAAAACAGATTTCATCTCCCCCCCCCCACAAACGTCAAACCCACTCGCGCCCCCTGGAAACCCAAGCACGTTCCGCATTTTGCCCCCCCTCAAACCCACTCGCGCCCCCTCAAACCCAAGCAGTCCAACGTTTTGCCCCCCCCTCAAACCCAAGCAGTGGACCATTAAGTATTCAGTCATAAATCATCTGCAGGGTGCATCCTTCTGATTGTGTATGTTGATGACATCATTATTACAGGAAACAACTCAGGAGGAATTCAAAGGTTGAAGAGTTCTTACAGACAGAGTTTGCTACAAAGGATTTGGGTCGACTTAGATACTTTCTAGGGATAGAGGTGGCCTTTTCTTCTCAAGGAATATCTCTATCACAGAGAAAGTATGTGTTAGACCTACTAGAAGAAACAGAAAATCTTAGAGTAAAGCCTATATCTGTGCCTATGGATCCTAGTGTGAAGCTTATTCCAGAGGAAGGAGATATGTTGGAAGACCCTGGCAGATATAGACGACTAGTTGGAAAGCTCATATATTTTACAGTTACTCGCCCAGATATCTCCTATGCAGTTGGAGTAGTCAGTCAGTTCGTGAGTGCTCCTCGTACTTCTCACTGGGCAGCAATAGTTCAAATTCTCCGTTATTTGAAAGGAGCACCAGGGAGAGGAGTACTATTCAAGAAAAATGGACATGTCAGAATAGAAAGCTATTGTGATGCAGATTGGGCAGGATCTCTAGCAGATAGGAGATCAACCACTGGCTACTGTACATTTGTTGGGGGCAATCTGGTGTCGTGGAAAAGTAAAAAGCAAGAAGTTGTTTCGAAGTCAAGTGCTGAGGCAGAATATCAAGCTATGTCCTATACTAGTGGGGAGCTCCTTTGGTTGCGTTCCCTCATGGCGGAGATTGGTTTTCCTTGTCAGCTCAGCTTTATTGTGATAATAAAGCTGCAATTCACATAGCCACCAATCCTGTTTTCCATGAGAGAACCAAGCATATAGAGGTGGATTGCCACTTTATTCGTCAGAAAATTCATAAAGGAGAGATACAGGTTTCTTTTACTCGATCTGTGGACCAGTTAGCTGACATATTTACGAAACCCTTGCCTAAGTCAAAGTTGAATGATATTTGTAGCAAGCTAGGAATGTACAATATCTAGCTTGGATGTTATTGTTGGGGGTTCCACACAAAAGCAAGGATCCCACATCGAAAAAGTGAAGAGATGTAGATGGGCTTATAAGGACTTGGGCACCCTCCCCTTAAGGGGCTGTTTGGATAATATTGGTTTTCCTCAAAATCTTGGATGGGAGGAGAGAGAAGGAAGGAGACCTTCCGTCGTTTTCTGATTTCTCGCCCCTCTTTTCGTCCAGCGAGATAGTAGAAGATCATCCCATGTTTCCAGGTTTTACCCGAGATTTCTAAAATCTGAATTTCTTACTTAAAATCCAGGATAATGGATTGTAAAATCAAGAATTTTACACCTCTTTCAAACTAAAACCTGGATTCTAAAATCCACGTATCCAAACAGCCCCTAAATGCTAGCTTGTAAGGGTAAGTTCTACCCAGGTCCAAACAATTGGTATGAGAGCTGGGGCGTGGTATCCCCGGTGTACCCTTGAGGATGGGGAAAATCCCTCGTGGAAGATCACAATAACCCTGTGTACCCTCAAGGACGGTGAAATTCCCTCGGGGAAGATCTCCTAGTTCCCACTTTGCTCCTACATGTAGGGGCGAGAATGTCAATGTTGGTTTTGCGTGGAAGGGGAGATTGTTGGGGGTTCCTCGCAAAAGCTAAGATCCCATATTGGAAAAGTAAAGAGATGTGAATGGGCTTATAAGGACTTGAGCACCCTCTACCCAGGTCCCCCAACAAGGAGGAGACAAGAATGCCACATAAGCCGACATCCAATAATTACCTAGGAGACATCCCAAGGAGTCTCCAGGAATTCAATGCTATATATTGCGAACCAAACCAAACAGGGAGTTTTGCAGACCTGGCACCCAAATGCCAAATAAAGAGAACTGTGCAGATATAACTTCCTAATAAAAACAAGTAAAATAAGAAGAATAACAACAAAACTACAACAGTAATAGTAAATAAATAAAACTTACAAAAATATTAACAACTTACAACATGCATTTGATCTATAATCCATTCTTCCAAGGCAGAATCCACTTGGTTGAAAAGGGCAGGCCATCTTATTTTAGAAGCCTAAACATAGAAGGAGAGAATATTTATCAAAAGAACTCAGATTAACAGTATCAAATAGTGGGAACTTTCTTATCTAAATCTGTAATTAGGGTTTTGATTTCTAAATCATTAAACAGACCTTGAGTGCAGAGAGGGAGCTCTCTCCGCAGCTGTCACATACAACTCCATCAAAATCCAATGCATACAACTCTCCCATTCCTTTTCCACGGATTCTTCCTGTTTTTTTGCTCTTTTTCAGAAGAAAGAAAAAACAGGGAATCTCTTTCCCTTCACTTCTGCTTTCTTTTTCTTCTTCACTGATTTTTTTATGGAAAATCATTGAGAAATGAGAACACGTTGTCTCACATTACCAGCTAATGAACATCTGACACGTGGATCTCTAAAAGAGTAGCTCCCAGGCCAGCCAGTCATTTTTAGGCTACTGTACTGATACTGGCACTACCATGTTTTTATGATTACACTAAATCATCTTGTCTTTTATTATTTGAACAGCTGTCAAAGGTTAATTCAGTTCCCAAAAACTCTCATAAGCCAATTTAAAAAAAAAAAGCAATTATTAAAAATGGTAGTGCCAATATTGGTAGCTTTTTTTTAAGTGATTGTGTTCGGCAACAATTCCCTTAATTCTCATTCTAGATTCAAAAATCAAAATGCATTTTTTTAAATATTCCTTAAAACATAATCTAATTCGGCAAACGCACGTTCAAGAATGATTCTTTTATTTCTTTGCGGAGAATGACCAGCAAGGACAAAAAGAATGTATGCTGTTTTTATCTTATACTGATTGCAGACACGCGCGTTGCACGGGAACGGAAAACAAAGAAAAATAAAGAATAAAATGAAGCGAACGAGGATATTTTTTCACCCCCCCCCCCCGGGAGGATAATGTGCCCCTGTTGATGTTATTTGATGTTTGATATGGGAAATATCAACATGGGAGAATATAACATTCCTAGTAAAATGGAATGGGAAGTATCAACATGGATTTAAATTATGTTAAATGAACATGCATGTGTATTGAATGGTAACAGAACTTCTCCTGAGCAAAGAGAAAAAGAACAAATAGAAGACAAATATATCAAATCCAAATTTTTTATTACCTGTTAATAGCATTTTAAGGGTTTCAACGGCTGATTATAACCATGTAAAACAAAAGAATTCCATCAGTAAAACATGGGAGTTGTGGGCTAGGATGATTCTAGCCCATCCAAGCCCATCCTAGCATTAGATCTAAATTGTGGGGTAGCATGATCCTATATGGGAAAATTGTTTGTGAGCTTGAGCTCATATAGCTTATATGAGCCAGTGTGCCACAAACACATGGGTCCCACATTTTTTTTTGGTGATCCAAAGCATTCATTTGGAAGGCCTTTACATAGATAGGATATGTAGCCCATCCAAAAGTGGAGGGAAAAATGGACAGACACTATTTCTCGACAAATCTGTCCAATTTTGCCTTTCACTTTTGGAGGGGTTAGGATGATCCAATGGATCTGATTTTTGGTACACATCATATCTATGATGGGGCCTTGCAAATGAATAGCTCGGATCACTACAAAAAATGTGGGACCCATGTGTTTTGGCACTCTAGCTCATATAAGCTTATATGAACTCAAGTTCACGAACAGTGTCCCAGATATATCTATTACTATATAGCAGAAGAGAAATTGGAGAATTATTGTCCATTTAACACGTCAATGTGGATGATTTTTACCCTTTTTTGCCATCTCCACATATCTGTACATACTATCTATGAGGGTAAAATAGACATTTTATTTCACCCGAAATATAGCATGTAAGCATTACTCTTTTACCATTAACCCCTTTGCTGATATCTAACATCTAACTTTATGAGAAATTATTTGAGGGTAAAATCGTAATCTACATACGAAAAGTACCGACACAGGTAACTGTCTATGACAATTACGGGGAAAAACTATCAAGAAGAGGTAAAGACATATGACAATGACGGAAGAACTACTTTTTATTACTCATGCAGGACACTTGCAAAATATTGACGGATTTCGGGCACCTGAAGAGGAACAACAATTATGGAAACCTCTATCGATTGGAGGGCTAGGATCAGCCTATATCGATTGGAGGGCTACAATCAACCTATGGAAATGATTTTACAGGCACAACCGATTGATGTTGTACGATTTGGATCAACCTATATTTTTTGACTTTTTTAACAAAGGCACCCATTCAACCCACATATTTTCAATCATACCCCCTCTTTTATGCTTTTTAACAAAGGCACCCATTAAAGCTACATAATTTCAATCCTACCATCTCCTTTATGCCTTTTTAATTATGGAAACCTCTATAAATTGAAGGGCTAAGAGCTAGGATCAGCCTATGGAAATTATTTTATTGGCACAACCTATTGATGTTGTGTTCTATCACATGGATGGTTTGGATCAACCTATGATGTGGTCTGTACAGTTCTTTGTCAGCCCGTGCATCGCACGGGGTTTTTTACTAGTGTGTGTATATATATATATATATATATATATATATATATATATGAGAAAACGGTTCCTACACATATGTGTAGATAAGTTATCTACACACTAGCTTAAAATACAGTGGGGCCCACATTGTTTGGGTGATCCAAGCCATCCATTTTAAAGGCCCTCACATAGATAGGGTGTCCACAAAAAATCAGATCCATAGGATCATTCCAACCCTACGATTTGTGGAGGTAAAATGGATGTCTTTAAACCTTCACAAATTAGTCCATTTTTTGCCTCCACAGTTCGAATGGTTAGGATGATCCTATGGATCTGATTTTTTGTGGACACCCTATCTATGTGAGGGCCTTAAAAATGAATGGTTTGGATCACCCAAATAATGTGGCCCCCACTGTATTTTAAGCTAGTGTGTAGATAACTTATCTACACATATGTGTAGGAACCGTTTTCTCTCTCTCTCTCTCTCTCTCTCTCTCTCTCTCTCTCTATATATATATATATATATATATATATATATATATATATATATATATATATATATATATATTCTCAGAGGTAATTCCAAGCAAATCCAATGCTTATCTTCTCATTGTTGACTGTTTATTCCACTACTCTTTGTGCATATGCCCTGCATCCATACTAATCAGTGGAAATTTTCTACATGAATTTTTATAATTATTCGCAAACCTCAAATTGGTGGGTTATACGAGACCCCGCATATGCCTAGATTAGATCATTCGAAGTGTGACAATTGAATGGAATTCTGAGTTTCAAATAGGCACAACATTGATCCAAAATTTCAAATAGGCACAACATTGATCCAAAATTATATTTTTGTTTGTTGAAATTGTTTTTGCGAAATTAAAATTGATCATATAATCGAGGTTAATATGGCTTTGATATCATCTTTTAATGTATAGGATGACAAGAAGATCAACATACACATTGTAATGGAAATGGGAAGCAAACCCTAGAAAGACTAAACAAGAATCACCTATCTTTCCGACCTAGAAAGCTAAACAAACTGAGAGACCACTTCCTCCACTTATAACATATGGCGGAATGAACATCAATTCAATAATGAAGACGAAAATAATCAAAAGAAAAGAAATGTTTGAGAGAGACTCCTCACTCACATATCTACATCATAGTGCACGATGCCCTCTTTTCATATGAAGGAGATGATGCAACCCTCGTTTCATCCAAATGCCTTCTTCAATCCTTCTATTTTTACTCCCTTTGTTGACATGCATGCCCCCTACTTATAATAGTAGGGGTTCCCTACCATCCCTATTTGCACACTTACCAAATCAGAAGTTTTCATACTCACTAAAAGGTCTCATACTTACTAAAAAAAGTAAGTTTTCATACTTATTAAAAATATTAAGTTTCCTATGAACTCTCTCTATATCTCTCTATATATGGAGATATTTTCTCCTCTGAGAAATACCAGATGGAGATATATTTTCCCTCCTTCTTACTTACATAGGGAAGAAGAAACTCTTTCTGACAAAATAGGTGAGGTTCCTCCCCCACCTAGATGTGACATGCAACTTTATTCCTTTGATGCATATCTTACTTTTACATGTGTGCAACTTTTACACGCTCAACATGCACGCATATGTAATATTCTCTTGTACGTGAGACCTCCCTTTGTGCCCCCATCTCTAAGATCCACTTAGATGCTATATGGGAGGGGGCAGGGGGCGGAGCTACATGTAGAATAAGGTAACTGCCCCTGTTAAGTTGGGAATCCTTAATAGGCCCAACTCAATTGGGTCCAGCCTCCTTTAAAATTTGAAGGCCTGCCTGCTTACGTCCCCCCCTTACGTATAAGCATGTATAAGCTTGCCCGCATTATGCGTAAATTGGAGCCACTGGGAGGGGCTATAGTAACAAAAGGTCATTTCTTAAGGTTCATTTGGGTGCTCGAGAAGACACCATCTTTGATGTTTTTCATCATTAATAACTAGAGAGGACATAATTGTGAGCACGAAAAGAATAATCCCTATGTACATATGGAAATGATATCTACAGCCCCATGTTTTGATAGTGACACTCCTTATTAAACTCTGTCTTTTGATCGACTAGGGGGATGGTTTTAGAAGCCATCTTTGATGTTCTTTTGATCCGGACCATTAGTAGGTCAATGTTCATAGCTTTAAATGAATTGTAATAGATCAATCTAATAGATCGACATTGGGTCCCACATGGGAACATATATGTGTAATTGGGAGGGTTTGGACCATCCAACTGAGATGAGATACCGATCCATCAACGGATCGTGTCCACATGGCACACCTGGGCGTCAGTAAACAATCCAATTTTTTTGCAATTTTTCAAGAAGGAATTAGAGAAGAATAAATAGGAAGATGGGTGCCATTATCAAAATATGAGGGCTGTTAGTATAAACAATTGTTTAACGTCACTCATACACTCATTAGACGGGGCCGGGCAAAATACTAGATGATTAGATATTAATATTATCCAGCGAAAGGCATGGCCGACCGGCTACACCCGGTTAACTCTGACCGACTCAGTATGCAGCTACCGGTCTAACCGGTTACCCTTTATCTCTAAAGATTTCAGTATATAACGTCGCTCTGCAGTTTCTTCAGATCATATCCTTTCTCGCCGGGATTTTGCCGAAACCCTAGAATTCTCTCTTTTCTCATTTTCGGATCTTTTTTCAGGTAATTTTCGGATCGAGACATGTATATCTGTATTGATTTTAGATCGGATCAGGAAATTTTACTGAATTATGTGTTGAATTTTTATGAATTAGATGCATTGATTCCTTTCATTTGCGATTAGAGGATAGATTTTTTTTTTGTTTTTTTTAAATTTCTGGCTTTTGTTTTGTGATGTTATTTAGATCTTGTGTTTTTCTTGTGATTGTTCTTATTAAGAGATCCATGCAAATCAATGGTTTCGGTTTTTTATGATGTTCTTTTAGGCCCTGTTTGGATTGCAAGAAAAACATTTCTAATGGAAAAATTTTTCTAGGGGTTTTTTTTCTTTCCATGATTTAGAGGGAAATGATATGATTCTGATTAACTTGGATGGATATTATCATAAATTGTAAGTCATAAATAAATTTTGAATAGGGTTGGTTGGGATAATTTTTTTTTTTTCGTGTGTAAAAAAGGTAGGAAATTTTAGAAATATTTTTCGTTTCCAAACTTTACACAAAATTCTTGCCATCCAAACAGGTAGGGGTGGCAAAATTGGCCGAACCGGAACCGAGTCGAAACCGAACCGAAAATTTGGTTTCGGTTTGGTTTAACCAAACCGATTCAAATTTCGGTTCGGTTTGGTTTGGGGATCAGACTGAACCGAAACCGAATATTTCCTATGATTATGAGTAAGGGGTGGCAAAATTGGTGGAACCGAACCGAAAATTTGGTTTTGGTTCGGTTTTGGTTTGGGAAAACCAAACCGATTCAAATTTCAGTTCGGTTCGGTTCTGTTTGGGGGTCGAACCGAACCGAAACCGAACCATTGCCACCCCTACAAACAGGGCCTTAGTGGATAAATAATTTGGAGATGAGTTTTATTGATTTTTGTTGGAAGAATCAGAGAAAAGTTGAAGATAATTTTGTGGATTTGAAGCTTTTGGGGCTTCTCTCAAATCACGATAGTCTTGGTGCTGGTTGACACTGTTGGAGTTTTGAGGCTTTATGTTGAGAAAATCAACCGATATGTCCCATTTAAAAAAAAAAAAAAAAACAACTGATATGTTTTTGCTGAGGATTTTGGGGTTTTGATTCTAAATCATTTTTAATCCCGTTTCATTGATACAGTTGATTAGTAACAAGGTTTGGTGCTGGAATTTATTCGTTTTCTGTGTTTTTTTCTACCTGAAGATTTATGGTTTTTGAAATTACTGATCAGATTTTGATTTGGTTCGTAAAAATTTAGGCCCTGGTCGTTTAGGATTATGACAGCCGATTTGTGGGTCCAAAACCAATTATTGGACTCAAAATTAGACGTCGTTTAGGATTATGACAGCCGATTTGTGAGTCCAAAACCAATTATTGGACTCAGCCGATTTGTGAGTCTAAAACCAATTATTGGACTCAAAATTAGACGTCGTTTAGGATTATGACAGCCGATTTGTGAGCCCAAAACCTATTATTGGACTCAAATTACGTCTAATTTTGAGTCCAATAGTTGGTTTTGGGCTTACAAATCGGCTGTCATAATCCTAAACGAACAGGGCCTTAGTGTCGTAGTTTTGCATCGTTGCCTGTTGATTGCTTTATAAGATGCTGTTTGGAGTTGTTTCAAGCATCTTGGTATTAAAAGAGTGGCTTGATGAACTAATTTTATGAAACCAATTCATTCTCCATTTTTCCGATTGTCTTGTTTATGTTGTAAATCCCATTTACGTCTTCCACAAGGCATGTAATATTTTTTTTCTTCGTTTTGCTTTGCTTTGCTTTCTTTTTTTTGTTTGTGAGAAAGGAACTGATATTTTCCATTCCATGTTCTAATATTTAGACCCTTCTCTTTATTTTGAACTTCTTCCATTAGCTGTGGAAATCTTGTTGGGGATCACAATAATGAATAAACTACGAGCCAATGAGAGAAGTTTATTATCAAAACAAGTGGGATGTGAATCTCATTTTCCCTTGAGAAATGTTGACATAATTTTTTGTTGCATCCGTACAAATTTTCAGTCTTTTTCTGTCACTGTACTACCTTATTGGTATTTAAGAATTAATTTTCTGATTGTTTTTTGTATAAAGTGAATTGGTCTGTAGTATTCGTTTTTTTTATAAAAAATATTTGGGGCAGCATAGGTTTATTAATTAATGGCTTCTCTATCAGTATTAGTTCAAATTATTTAAATGGTAGTTATATCTCTTTAACTTTTTCTGGACTCTTCTGTATCTGATCATTAGGATTATTTGTTGTCTAGGAAAGGCAAGGTAGAAGACTTTTTTTATCATTCTAAAAAAAGGAAAGGTTGAAAGAAATGTCAGGTGATGAGAATGAGGGAGAGGAAACTTCCACCCGTGGAAATGAGTGGGAAGTTGTGACACTTACGGCATCAACATATGCTGCCGCACCTAATGTGGAAGGATTTGAACCAACTGACGATGATAAAGATAAAGATCTTGGTAGAGATGAAGAATCATCTCATGCAATGTTGATGTCCCATCATTTTGTATTTCCGCCTAGCGAGCATGAAAATCTGCCACTGGAGCCTGATAACAGCGAAATTCACATTGAAACTGCCGTAGAAGACGTGGGTTCCACCCAGGCCTATGATTTCGATGTAGAGGAAGGAGATATACCCAAAAAAAGTGGGCTAGAAAATTTGAATATTAAAGGAATATCAGAAGCTGATGAGCTGCCTGGTATTCAATACTTTGATGAAAAGGGTAAGAGCCTCTCTGGTCATAGAACAGAATTTGAAGAAGTCAAGGCTATGCAAGGGCTACATTTAGATGAAGAAGAACAAATTATATACAGTGCCGCTGAATTTAGTTCTTTTCATGGTGAAGCAGATATAAGTGGACCAGCTGCTCCTGAAGAAAACACTACGGCTCCTGAATCCAATGTTCCTTCTCAGTTAAGTTTAGATTCTCCTTCAGATTTCTCAGAGAATCCAGAGCCAACAAAAGAAAATAAAAATAATGGGTCTGGCCTTCCTTGTGAAGCATGGTGGAAGAGGCGTGCAGCATCTATATATAGTAATGCAAAGGAGGCAAATGCTTTTTGGTCTGTTGTCGTTGCTGCCGCTGTAATGGGGCTTGTAATTCTAGGGCAGCAGTGGCAGCAAGAACGATGGCAGGTTCAGCAGCTTAAGTGGAAATTCTGCATTAATGATGAGGTAATATGAATGCTATTCTAATAAGGTCTTTGCTTCTCATTTAATATTTGATAAGCATCATAATTCTGCTTTTTCAAACATGTGCATGTTCATCTTCTTATTGTGCCAGCTTGTGCTCTTTCCTTGATTTTTTTTAATATAAAAGGTTGGCATGCATGTTCTTTCAGGCATTGTATCAGCGGATGCCTGTTATCCTCATAGAGTTGTCTACTATCCACAGATGCTGTGCTATCCTTATAGAATACGTTAATTGCATGACAACAGCAGCTCATCATATGCTCTAAAATTGTCTAGTTCATGAAAATAATTTGTGCATTGAGAGGTTTGATCATGTATCTACAGAGGTGGAATTTGATGGTTAAAAGAAAATGAGGGCTGGAAGCTCTCGAAACTTCCCAAAGTAGGAGTTTCGAGGGCTGGAATTCGATGGTTAAAAGAAAATGAAAAATATATTGCTCTCGATGAGCAAACATCCTGCGATCGGGCATTTAGGAATTAGGATATTTCAGTTGGTGCCATTTTTTGGGCTATTGTCCATCCATCGTGGGCCCTGCTAGAGGAATCATTCAGATCTCATACACGTGTAACATGTATATGGTATTAGATTCACTTATTTGTCGCACATGAGAGAGAGAGAGAGAGAGAGAGAGAGAGAGAGAGAGAGAGAGAGAGAGAGAGAGAACCTTTTATCCTTTAGTGGGGGAGGGGTGTTCAACAAAGAACCTTTTATCCTTTAGTGGGATACAAATAATTCAATGCTTACACTTAAACTGCGTGAGTGGGTACATCATTATCGATTTACATATTAGTTCATGCTTGGCCTCCAAAATTGGTGCAAGCCCAGGTGTTCGCTGGTTATTCTAGAGAACTTATAAGAGCTTAATAGGTTAATCTTCACATAAAATAGCACAACCAGTTCCAATTTCAGATTAATGTTCAAAAAGTTAATCAATTCGTCTTTAGGGTTTTAGTTCAGTGTTAGTCTTTGAAGAAGTTCTATCATTGCTCTTAAATCTGTCTAAGCTTAAAATTTTCCATTACAATTCGCACCAAAAGACAGCAATAGATATAAATATGGCACCTATATAAATACAGGGTCTGAATACTATCTGAAAATAAAGACAAGGAGAAATCTCTAGCCCAAAGTAGCCATCAATCTAGAGGAGATGATCTCAAGAACAAAGTATATATGCAAGAGTAACAGTCCTAAGGGTATCAATGGCTCAAAATAAGATCTAATATAGCTATAACTGTGGTAGGAAGGATCTCACCCGTAAAAGCCAGCACATCAGCCTCGAAAGTCGTATGTCAGAGGTTCAAGAGGGCGGTGGATAGTCCCATCCGATCAGTCCTAACGCAGCAACAACCAGTGATAGGTCGAAATTAGAGTAGAGAAATATCCCCGTGTGCAACCTGAACAGAGAAATCATTGAGAAAATCTGTAAAAGGCAGCAAGGTGCTGCTAATGGCTATAGATTAGGGATATGCTCCTATCTCCAGCAAGAATGAACGTGCACAAAAGAAAGAGAAAAAAGCGAAAATGAGGAGACAGCAGGGCTGTTACCAACAGGGTTATCACCCGGACAAAGATAATAAAGAAGAGAGATGATTAAAGTGCTTATAGATGAACATGGGATGGCGAGTTGGTTTTTTTGTGTGTGTGCGCGCGCGGGCCTGGGGTGTGTGTGTGTGGGCGAGGGAGGGTCGCAGGACCAAATTTCGAGACTAGGCCATTGGACCTTGTGTATGATGGGTTAAGTAATGGAAGGTGAACTCTATCTCTTGGCCAATAAGATTTAACTTAAAGTCATTGCGTAATGTCTTCAATAATCCTACTTTATCACAAAAGGGGAAAAAAAATACTCCCTCAAGGGTAATATGGTCAAGCTATGGGAATGAAGCATGATGAGGTGGTGTGGGCTCTAAAAGAAAGAGAAAGAGAAAAAAGCGAAATTGAGGAGACAGCAGGGCTGTTACCAACAGGGTTATCACCCGGACAAAGATAATAAAGAAGAGAGATGATTAAAGTGCTTATAGATGAACATGGGATGGCGAGTTGGTTTTTTTGTGTGTGTGCGCGCGCGGGCCTGGGGTGTGTGTGTGTGGGCGAGGGAGGGTCGCAGGACCAAATTTCGAGACTAGGCCATTGGACCTTGTGTATGATGGGTTAAGTAATGGAAGGTGAACTCTATCTCTTGGCCAATAAGATTTAACTTAAAGTCATTGCGTAATGTCTTCAATAATCCTACTTTATCACAAAAGGGGAAAAAAAATACTCCCTCAAGGGTAATATGGTCAAGCTATGGGAATGAAGCATGATGAGGTGGTGTGGGCTCTAAGTGATGTAGACAACTCCGACATCTAGACTCCAAAATAGTAATAAACTAAAATAGAAAGAGTGCTGAAAATAAAAATGATCTCAGGTGTTGAAACTTGAAAATAAAAGCTATGCTGAAAATAAAAATGATCTCAGGTGTTGAAAATAGAAGCTAGTCTAAAAATGGGAACGGTCTAGTCATCATGACTAGATCATATCAAGTTCTATTTGGTGGGAAGAACTCGAGTCCATCGAGTAGAGGGTCTCTACATGCGAGAACATGACGTCGCATAATCGTCATATCAGTACTGCATCCAACTAAGAACCTGTGCATCTTTGCCAACGAACTAAATATCTCCAAAGAAACCCTCGCCCGGTATCCAATGTCTAGGTGTGTGAAATAATCTCTAGAAGATGCTGAGACGATGAAGAAATGCTCTGGAAAACCTCCAAAGGATATAGAATGAGTAGCTTCACTCGTGAAATGATCATGTTGAGGTAGTTTCGTCATCAGAATCCCCATGCTAAATATCTGGCCTGCGCGCAGTGCTGATCTGCAGCTACCTGTTACCGATCGTGACTTGTGCGCAGTTACTCCAACACCTCTTGTCATACCTCATTAATGTGATGGATGAGATCCTTGGCTTCAGCGCTACACCAACTGGGGAAACATTAGCTGACCTCAAAAGGTGACGTACTAGGGAGCCGATTGATGACACTGTTATTAGCAAATTTTGCTTGGGCAGAATCAAGTCCCATCAATGATGTCTCTCCCAAGCTAAACGCCTCAGTAAAATCCCTAACCGACGATTGACCACCTCTGTCGATCCATAAGTCTAAGAATGATAGGTACTACAAAATTGAAGCATATTCCACATTTCGCTCAATAAAGTTCTCCTAGCATGACTCAAGAAGGCCCTAAGTACGCAAATCTGCATGGAAGGAGATATCTAGGAGACCCTAGCATCAATGATGAACATAGGCTCGAATCTACTAACAGACCAACTCGTTCTACATTGAACCACATCACATCCTGATTGAGGCCAACAACGGCTCTGGCTTTGAAGTAATCTCGTAGGACCAAATAGTGGAACTATAGGGTATGGATTCTCAAGGAATCTAAAAGGTGATCCCAGACAAGTCATCTGAAAACTGATACTGGCTCAAGAATAATACTAACCTCTCATCAGAGAGTCTAGTATTTGTGCTCATCTCCACTAACGTTGTCGACACGTCCTTCGACGGCCTATGGGGATTACTTATGGTGATTAACTAAATTTTACCGATGTCTTTAACAAAGAAATCCATGTTCTTTTCAGCATCATGGGTGGCCTTACGATCGAATTGCCATGGACGACCCAATAAATATGACACCTCCAACAACATGACATCACCCCAGATCGAGTCTGCCAGACATCGGGTTTTAACTAAGACCTTGACCACGCCTTTGCTCTATGTGATCTCATACAGGATCTCATACAGGCGAGCAAGAGTCTCGATCTTCAATCTCAATCGATCTATCATCGTGGTCGAGACGAGATTCTCAGTCCGCCCACTATGGATAGTACTGCAGATCTTTCCAGCTGCTGTGCAAGCGGTGTGGAAAATATTGTTTCTCTACCATTTATTCATGCTATGATACCACTTTTGATGAGGGCCTAAGCTCTGATACTAAATGGTGCAAACCTAGGGGTTTGTGGCTTATTCCGGAAAACTTATAGGAGCTTTATAGGTTAATCTTCATATAAAATAGCACAACCAGTCCCAATTTCAGACTAGTGTTCAAAACATTAATCAATTAACCTCTAGGGTTTTGAGACAATTCTAGAGGCGAAAAGAAAGGCGATTCGTGACGCTCCCTCCCTAGGTTGATGGAAACCCTAGGGAGGTAGGGGTGCAACTCGGGTCGGGTTGGGTTGGGTTGAGGCCAACCCCAACCCAACCTGAGGAACCCATTTTTCCAACCCAACCTGATTCCCAACCCGGTTGGGTTCAACCCGACCCAACCCTATTTCGAATTCGGGTTGGGTTGGGTCGGGTTAACCCGATTTGATATGGTACCAATAGTTGACCACCTCAACTCAAGCTGGGTTGTTTTGGATTTTGAGAACCAATAGTGAGCACCAATAATCAGTTTTTGACTCACAATCGGTTCTCAAAATCCAAAACAAACAGGGACTAACAATTAACAAAGGGAAATGTTATCCGCACTACTATATTTTAATGATCACACCTCACTTTATTAAAGTAAGGTATAGCCCGCACCATAGGATTATAACAAACCGCCCATTGTGGAAATTGGAGACTATTTCAATGTTGAAAAAGAAAAACACATACAAAACTTCTTCAGATGGAATACAGTAATATTAATAAAAACTAGGATCATATGTATATGTTGGAATTAACATCACTACTAAATGGGAATTTGAAATTTCCAATTCGGGTTGGGTCGGACTGGGTTGCCCGACACCCCAACTCGACCCAACCCGATTTCCAATTCGGGTTGATTTTTTCCAACCCTAACCCAACCCGATTTGCGAAAAGCTTAACCTGACCCAACCCGAGCTGCACCCCTATAGGGAGGGAGGCGGTCTCTCTCTCTCTCTCTCTCTCTCTCTCTCTCTCTCTTATCTCCCCCTCGCTCTCTCTCTCTCTCGCTCGTCTCCTTCTCTTGAATTTTGAGCCTTGCTTTCTCTTTTTTGTCTCTCCCCATTGCTGGCCACTTCTCGTCTCCCTCTCTTCCTCTGCATTTTTTGAGTCTTGCCCTCACTTTCTCGTTTCTCCCCATTGCTGGCAAAAGTTGAGTCGTGGAGGCCGGATCTGGAGTATGGCTATTCCATGGTGGCTAGATCTGGGGCCGTGGAGGCCAGATCTGGGGCCGGGGCCGTGGAGGCCGGATTTGGAGCTGTAGAGGCCGTGATGTTGGATCTGGAGCTGAGGAAATCCGTGGAGGTTGCCGCCGGAGGCTGTGAAAGGCCGTGGGTTGCTGGATTCGGAGTAGTGGAAGGCCGGCTATAGGCAGAGCGATCTTATTTTTCAGGCCGAGGATTATCGGAGGTTGTGGATTGCCGAATTAGCAATGTGGTTGATGGGTTTGGCTGTAGGAGGCTGTGGTCTCCGGAATCAAGATCACGGGTGGTGGCCTGAGGACGGGCGTGGTGGCCAGTGGCAATGGTGATTGCCAGATCTTGATGACGGTGGTGGTGGCTGAGGCTCCCCTCGCGGAGATGTTTTATGTGGAGGAAACAGACGTAGGATTGGAGTTGGTGACCGCGGTGATCGGTGGTTGGTTATGGAGCACGGTGAGGGTGCACGATAGCTCTGGGCTTTTGAGCGGGATTTTTGAAAATCAAATTCGGGATGTGGTGGAGAAGTCGGTGTGACGTGGTCACGTGGCAGGTCACGATCTTGACTTGGAGGGCCCCACAATATGGCATTTTTGTTGGATTCGATACAATTAAGGCTATTGGGTATTGTAAGGAGTAATGGGTTTTCTTTTGGGCCAAGGAGAATGCTCCTGGGCAATTCATACTATGTAAATCTGGTGGGACTACGGGTCCCCATTGTAAAATTTGCTGGTGTGAATATATTTGTCAATTTTCCAAAAAAATATTAGCCTCTAGGGTTTTATTTCAGCATGTGTTTTGCTCTTAAATCTGTTCAAGCATAACGTTTTCCATAACAATTTGCACCCAAAGAGGCCAATAGATGTAAATATGGCAGCAATAAAAATAATGTATGAATATAATTTAAAAATAAAGTCAAATTGAAATCTAGGGCCCAACGTAACCACCAATCTAGGGGAGATGATCTCAAGGACATTGTATATGAAAGGGTAACAGTCCTAAGAGTATCGGTGGCTCATAATAGAAGTCTAATATTACCATTCAAAAAAATAAAAATAAAAATAGAAGTCTAATATGGCTAAAATGGTCGTAGGAAGGGTCTCACCCAGAAAATTCAGCTCATCAGCCTCAAAACTCGTATGCTAGAAGTCCAAGAGGGGGTATCCTAGACTCTCCGATCAGTCCTAAGGAAGCAACAATCAGCGATAGGTCCAAATCGGAGTGAAGATATATCCTCGTGCGTAACCCGAACAGACAAATCAATAAGAATATATTTGAAAGGCAGCATGGTGCTGCTATGATGGCTATAGATCAGTGATATGCTCCTATGTCCAGCAAGGTAAGCCGCATGGGAATGAACACGTGAAAGCAAAGAGAAAAAAGTGAAGGGTTGTTACCAACAGTAGAGAAGATTAAGAAGCCGCAGAAGGGATAGAGGGGACTATTGGTGATGAATAGCCCTGTAAATGGCTGTAAACAGTCCCCAAGACAGCAAGGGACAACAAAGAAGGTAGGAAGAGCGTAGGGAAAGGAAAGATTGCAAGGAAGATGAGGAAGGACTAGGAAAGAGGTGGAAGGACAGTGGGATAACAAGGGGAAGAAAATAAAAGAAGAACGCAAGAAGCAGACGCAAAGAGAAAGAAAGAGAGAAAGAAGAGGAATGGAGAAAAGGCGGAGAAGTAGAGTTTATGTTTATGTTTTTTTTTGTTGTTATCTTGTACTCCCTTCGGGACTTCCTCGGTCTCGTTTTTTAATATATTATCTATTTGCCCTTTCAAAAAAAAAAAGGCTGAGAAGTAGAGAGGCAAGAGAGGGAGGAGGAAGGTAGAAGGGATAGGGCTCACCTTGCGGCCAAATGGAGAGGAGAAAGATTGCAAGGAAGATGAGGAAGGAAGAGGAAAAGAGAGGGATGGGGCTCACCTTGCCGCCAATTGGGGAGGAGACTTGGAGAGAATGCCCCCTTGCAGCAAGGAGATTCTCTCCTATCACAAAAAAATGTGATGGGGCACAACCAAATCTCAAAACATGGCTAACCTAGTTTTGGAAACACAACCAAAACTCAAATCTTTTCAGTGCTTCAGTTTTGGAAGGTAAGTTCTTCCAGTGGTGCCGTGAGATCCCCAGACACCCTTCTTGAACAAGATTTCCTCACTTTTCTTTTCAGTGCTTCAGTTTTGGAAGGTAAGTTCTTCCAGTGGTGCCGTGAGATCCCCAGACACCCTTCTTGAACAAGCTTTCCTTTAAATTTCTTTTTGGTGGGACTGGCAGTAGATCAGATGCCGCCATTTCCGTTATTCTTTTAGGATCTTTCACTTCCCTCAACTTTGTTGTCGGGGTTTCATTAGGGAGATCGTGAATGATAGCCGTTGCCGGGGTTTCATGTGGGAGATGGGGCATTTCTGTTCTTCTTTCAGGATCTTTTACTTCCCTCATCTTTCTTGTCGGGGTTTCATCTGCCAGGTTTTAATCAGGAAGATTGCGAATGATAGCTGCCCGGGTTTCATATGAGAGATGGGGCATTTCCGTTCTTCTTTCAGGATCTTTCACTTCCCTCAACTTTGCTGCCGGGGTTTCATCAGGAAGATCGTGAATGATAATTGCCACCGCCGGGGTTTCATGTGGGAGATGGGTTGGTGCCCAGGGGGAGATGGGTTGAGTTGCCCTAAGGTCTTGTCGGATTGGATTGCCGTTGCCGTTGTCGGGGCCGGGGTTTCTTGTGGAAGATCCGGGGGAGTGGAGGTGCCGTTGTATCCGGAGAAGGTGTCTCTAACGGGGTGTTAGAGGAGCTAGCAAGAAAGCCAAAGAAAGAAAATAATCCCATCTCTGAAAGAAAGAAAATTAAATGACGAGGGAGAGAGACTGAAGAGAGAGAGAGAGGGAATGATAGGAATACGGGGGGGGGGGGAGGGGGAGTGCGTGTATAACTTAGACTCAAATGGCTTTAAGTCTACAACCATCTTCTTTTAACGGCTAACTGAATTTCTAACGCGCATGATCCAATGGTTGTGCCCGAGTGATCCTAAGGCCTTGTTTGGATTCCAGAAATTTTCGGGAAAAATTTGAATATCCCTACTTTTTCTTACACACTTACACTAAAAGATAACTTCAACTAATCATATTCGATTATTCCATTTTTACTCGGGCAAACCTTCCATTTATGATATTATCTATCTCAGTTAATCATAATCTTATCATTTCCCTCTAAATTGTTGGAAAACAAATTTTCTCATAAAAAAATTTCTGCCAAGAATGTTTTTCTTGCCATCCAAACGGGCTCTATAGATTGGAGGGCTAAGATCATCCTACGCTGAAATTTATGTTTTGGGTGATTTCGGTTTCGGTCCCACCCGAAATCCAAAATTTCGGCCGAAATTTAAAACCATGGCTTTAGTCTTATTGGTTCCTTTGACATATTTAACTTATTTTAGTCTCATTTAAGGTCTTTTGAGCGCCTCTAATGGATCCTATTGGAGGGATTAAATTTTTACAAGACTTGGACTTTAGTCTTCAAATTGGTCTATAACTTTGAGTCTTCTCTTCATGGATCCCTTTGGCTTTCTTAATCTTCATGATTGCTTTAAGCCTTGATCCATGCATCATTGACTTTTGTTCCTTGAATAAATTTGATCTTCGAGTTAAATACACAATTTATTTGTAAAAATATAATGCATCAACTTGTGTTTGGAATCATCAAAATAGGATTAGAGGATTGCCAAGGGTTGAACCATCATGCTTACAATATCCTTGCCTGTGAATATGGGCTGGCCGTTGTACCAATTGGATGTCAAGAATGCTTTTCTTCATGGTGATCTCAGTGAGGAAGTCTACATGGAGCAACCTCTAGAGTATGTTACTCTGGGAGAGATGCGACTATTTGTATGCCATTTGCATAAGACACTCTATGGCCTCAAATAGTCTCATAGAGCTATTTGGTTTTTAGCCTGCAGTCTGATCATTTATGTTGATGTCGTTGATGTCGTTTATGTTGATGATATTGTTATCACTGGAAGTAGTAGGGAAGGTATGCAGAAGTTAAAGGACTTCCTTCAAAGAGGATTCAATACCAAAGATCTCGGCTGTCCCGTCTCAAATACTTCCTTGGAGTTGAGGTTGCTTATTCATGTGGTGGTCGCTCTCAAAGGTTTTAAATCTCGGTTTCGGTACGAAATTTCGGACGAAATCTTGTAAAAATTTCACCGAAATTTCGGGAAATTTGTACTTCACCGAAATTTTCGAAACGTTTCACTGAAATTTCCGAAATATCACCGAAATTTTACCGAAACGAAACGTTTCGGCTGAAATTTTTGAAATGTTTCGGCGAAGTTTGGTACTTTTCCGACTCACTGTGAATTTCGTTTCGTTTTCCACCGAAACCGAAATATTTCGGCCGAAACGAAACGTTTCGGCCGAAATTTAAAACCATGTCTCTCCCTATGTCCGAGAAAATATGTCTTGGATATATTAGAGGAGATGGGATCCTTTGGGGTGAAACCGACTAAGGTCCCTATGGATCCTAATGTTAAGCTGCTTCCTGATCAAGGGGATTTGTTAGAGAACCCAGATATCCAGGAGATTAGTTGGCAAGTTGATCTATTTGACTGTGGCTCGTCCAGATATCTCATAAGCAGTTAGTGCAGTGAGTCAGTTTATGAGCTCGCCACGTACTTCTAATTGAGCAACAGTTCTTCAGATTGTGAGATACTTAAAAGAGGGCCCCTGGTAAAGGCTTGTTTTTCAAAAGGCACATCCACATGAACTTAGAGGGGTTTACTTATGAACATTGGGCTGGTTATCCTGCAGACAGGAGTTCGACTACTGGTTATTGTACCTTTGTTGGAGGAAACTTAAGTCTCTTGGAAAAGTAAAAAGCAGGATGTGGTGGCTAGATCCAGTGTCAAAGCAAAGTATTGAGCTATGACTCATACATGTAGAGAGTTGACTTTGGCTGAGATCGTTTATGTCAGAGATTGGCTTGCCTTCTTCGTCGCTGGCATTGTTATACTGTGATAATATGACAGCGGTCCATTTTGCTTCGATTCCATCTTTCATGAGAGAACGAAGCACATTGAGGTGGATTGACATTTCATTCGCCTTATCAGGAGACCAGGCATATTTGCCAAAGCGCTACGTAGAGCGAAGTTGAACGATATGTGTTCCAAGCTGGGGTTGTATGACATATACACTCCAGCTTGAGGAGGAGTGTTAGTTGAAGCCGTGTAAATCACATACACTTTTTAGTTTTCACATGTTACCCACACACACACACACACATACACACACATAATACTTTATGAGAGGGAGAGGATTCAATTCTCTCTCACATTATTTTCTCCCTTATCTCTCTCTCTCTCTCCTCTTCTCATCTTCATCTTCCATGGAGATTATGCACCATTAACAATCCAAATAGAAACGCATGACCCATCTTTCACTTCCAGTTCACAACAGGCGTCATTATTAGCTTCTCAATAAGAACGTTGAGGAAGAAATTTGAAAAGAACTCTCAGATGGTTGTTTGAAGCTTAGAAGCACGAAGCGGGGGCGGGGAATGTGGGGTCAAGAAGAGTCTAAGGTTGGGAGCGCCGCAGGAGTGTTTATGTAATATTTTCTTTATATGCTTTTTCAAAATTCAAGTACATTAAAAATAGTAATTTCTGACAATCTTCACATATATGTTTCAAATTTAAGTACATAAAAAAGTAGTAATTTCTAACCATCTTTATTTTTGTGCCATCTTTCCTCGAGCCTTTTGAAGATGCCTTTGTGCTTGCTCCAATGAAGCACTTTGAAGAGTTGGAGGAGTTTGATACAAGGAAGTGGGTGATAGTGGGAATGATGGTGTAATAGGAGTAGGTTGGGAGTGCCATGGGAGCGGTTCCTATCTCTTCAGGAGCATCATGGGAGCGGTTCCCGTCCTAAGGAGTGCCGAATCGCGGTTCTCACATGGGAGCGACACCCATGAGGAAGGTTCCTGCTTCTATGGTTTGAAGTGACTTTTGGTCTAAAGCTTAGTTTCTCTAAAAGCTTGATATGGAGGATAAATTTGGAAAATGTAGAGGTGCTGGAACATGCTTTGGCATTAGGATGCAGGAGAGAGGAATTGATTATCACATACCTTGGTCTACCCTTGGGATATGGTCCATCTGGAGTACCACTCACATCACTTTGGGTGCCAGTAGTTGAATGAATTGAAAGAAAATTAGCATCTTGAAGAAGAAATACTTATCTTCAGGGGGGAAGGATTACTAGGGCTGGCAACGGGGGGTGGCGGGGCGGGGCCAGATGTTGCATTCCCCGTCCCCGTCCCCGCCCCGCGGGGAATACCTAATCCCCAACCCCGCCCCATCCCCGCCTCACACAAAAATCCTCACCTCAAAAAAGCTTTTTAACATCCCAAAAAAAGAAAAAGACAAGTCGTATTTGTACACTTCTCAAAATATGGTAGTGCCAATATCACTAGCATAAAAAAAAAATTTACTGTTAACTTAAAAACACAAACAATGCTAAAATAAGAGGATATTGATAATGGCTTGCATAGTAAAACGGGGCGGGGCGGGTCCATCCCCATCCCCGTTCGGGGAATTTTTTAAGTCCCCGTCCCATCCTCGCCCCGTTCGGGGCGGGGCGGGGCGGATCCCCGCTTTCACGGGTGAAATTGCCAGCCCTAAGGATTACTCTCATTATGGTGGCATTGACAAACCTTCCAGTATACTTTGTCAGTTTGTCTCTATACAAGATTCCTGCAAAGATGTAAAGCGAATAGAAAATCTACAAACGGATTTTTATGGGAAGGAGGTGAATCCAAAAAGAAGTTTAAGTACCTTATGAACTGAAAGAAGATTTGTAGAATAAACAAATATGATAGCATTGGAATTGGAAGAATAAGATTACGAAACGAAGTACTATTGGGCAAATGACGGGAGATATGGCGAGGAGAAAGAATCTTTATGGCACAAAATCATTGGGGATTATGAGAGCGGTTGGGGGGTTGGGAAAGTGGGAACCTATCTATTGGAAAATGTTCGGGTGCATGGAAGTCTGTTTGTAGCTCTAGATCTCTCTATATGATTCTTTGGTTAGATTTAGGGTAGGAAGAAAAGATGGGATAAGATTTTGGGTAGATCTTTGGCTAGGTGAGTCCCTATTATGCCGTGCATTTTCGAATATATATCTTTTAGCGACTGATAGAACGGCTTTGAGTGCGCGACTACATGGAGAGGAAGGGGATGGGGTCTAGATTAGGCCATTAGGCTTAGACGTACCCTAAAGGATAGTGAAATAGACGGCCTCACATCGTTTCTATGCCTCCTTAGTTTATATTATTGTGCCCCCCTTGTTCCTGACCATAGGGCATGGATTCCAGATAAATCAAGGTTCCTTCTATGTTCATTCTTTTTTCGCAGTTTGATCAAGGAGGATAAGAGAGATATACGCTTCACAAGGCTCTGAAAATCAATTGCTCCTCCACGAGTGATGACCTTTGCTTAGACAACAGGGACCAAAAAGATTAACGCATGTGATCATCTCAAAAGAAAAAAAATTACCTTGCGAGCTGGTGCATTTTATGCAAGGAAGAGGACTCCTTAGATCACCTTATGGTACATTGCCCTTTCGATTATTGGCCATAGCATCCCATTATCAGAAGCTTCAGACTCTCTTGGGTATTTAAGCTATCAATCAAGGACATAGGATATTATCCTATATTGTTGTGGTCCTTTAGTCAATCAAGAAAAATACTTTATATATTTTATTGTTTCTATATTGATTTGGCATATATGGAAGAAGAGAAATAATTGTATCTGTAAAGAAAAAGAGGCGATTGGAAAGAATAACGTTAAAAATCGAAATAGATTTCATTCTTTAGGAAGAAATGATAAGAATTTTTCTAATTATAGCACAAGAGACATATTTAGAAGTTGAAGTACTATTATCCGGTAAAATGGTATGGAAAATAGAGCTATTCCAAGGAGGCGCCATCTCCCTAGTGGGGGGATCAAGCTTAATTTTTAGTGACAGTATATTTTGCGACTCAGACAGATGTACTATTAATCTTTTCAGGCCCTGTAGGTTTGTACAACTCCAATGAGGCGAATGCAAGAGCCTTTCTTTGGGGATTGAGATGGGATGCTAATTCTATGAATGGTCCATTAGCTATTGAAGGTGATTCTTCAAATGTCATTGCATGGATAAAAAAAATCATTAGGTCCTTTCCTACATACCATCTTGTCAGAGAAATATCGAGCCATTGGTTTTCCATGTTCTACCAACACTAGCGAAAAGCATGCTATCTTGGACAGGAAGATTATGAAAGAGACATTTGAAACAAGCACTTGCACAATGAACTTTAGCTGAACTTAAGGTGAGTGAATGTGAAATTTTTACGTCGAGGTAGGATAATTATCTGTCAACACTAGACATTCTGACAATCAGCAAGTTGTTTTTAATTTTAAGACACTTTTTTAAGCCTGGATTTCCAATGGGAAAACCTGAAGGGAGTTTCACAGCAGTAATTAGTCGCAACATAAAGAGCAGCCTTTAGGGGATGTTGTGATATACATATTCAGCAATAAAAAACCCAGATGTCTAAAAACCAGTACTCTCAAATGACTCCATGCGACACTAGGGGCCCCAAATGTTGTGTCTGTTCCTCCCATAGTAGCAGGAAACTCCTTGGGCTGGTGGGAAACTCATTTCCTCTGAACCGCGTTTCGGAAACGTGAAAAAAAAAATTGGGGAAGCATTTTTTAAACGCATGAGAAACATATGGGAAATATATGAGAAATTTATGTGAAAGATCTGTGAAACACCAAGAAACGTATGGAAAACTCGTAGAAAACGTACGTGAAACATGCGGGAAACATGTATGAAATTACGAAAAGGGAAATGATTTCAGCACTACCATGTCTTGATAATGATGCGTGAAGCATGTTGACATTCAATATTTAAAGCGCTGTCAGAAGAATATAACAGTGCTCAAAAAGCTCTTAGAAGCCTTTTAAATACTAAAAGACAAGATGCCTTTAAAATACTAAACGACAAGATGCGTCACGCATCTTTATCAAAACATGTTGCGATGAAATCATTTCCCTTACAAAAATCATTTTACAGAAACACACCAAAAATTGTGGAATGGATGCTAGAAAGGAAAATAAGAACATATATTTTAATACAGATAAAAATAAGAAATATTCAAATAGAAATTTTAAATTAACAAATTTTAAATCTATTAAACCATATATTTCATGTTTTCTTGTGTTTATGTAACGCTTCTATGTGTTTCCTAACATGTTTCTCAACGTATTTTTTGTGTGCTTCTCTCGTTTTCCAGTTTCTCGTTTCCCCTCTATTTTTTCCTGGTGTTTCTCGTTTCCGTTCCACGCTTCGTTTTTGGAATTTTTTCCCCACCGTATTAACTATTATTTGTCCGGGATCAATGGGAATGGATAGCTAGAGCTCCAGTTTCTTTCATCTCAATTTCAACTGATTCCCGTGAAGAAAAATATATACCACATTGTCCTTGTTTCTCAAATTGTGACATGGCTCCACAACAAATGATCATACTGTTAGTAATTCTCATAATTGCTATACTCGGCCTCTTAATCCTTCGAAAAACTAGTGGGTTTATTAGATTACTTCGAACCCATGGCATTATATTTTGGTATGCGTCTTCTATCTTTGTGAGACATTTATATTTGTTCAAATCTGCTGACTGAAAATGATGTTTGTGTATATTATCTTTGCAGAAGATAAATCGGTTGCTAGGCCCCATCTCACGGTTTAAAGACGTGCTCGTTGGCGGACAGCGTCGGGGTCCAATCACCCGGGGGAGCTCCTCAGCAGACAATTGAGATTATGATGAAAACATGAGAGAGAGAGAGAGATTGTCTTTTAATGAGCATATGGTGCACTGTTTTCTTATTACTAGAACAAATAGTTTTGCTTGCTGTTTGAGTGTTCGATAGAATATGGCTTTCATACTTTTCAGGTCATCATGCCCATGTTGTATATTATTTCTTGCCTGCAGAGATAAACTGTAGAAAGTAAAAGAATGGTTTACCTCTGAGTCTCCCATGAAGAAATAAAAGGGAAGAGATCAATAGCGTCCAAATCCAAACAAATGAGTTAAATGCTTCGTGCGTGTTCAAGGCTTCTCATTCTCCTTTTCGTAGAAACAGGCGAAATGGGCAGTAAAGAATCACTCGAAGCAAATGTTCTTGGATTGACTCTGCTTTGCTCCGAAAATTCACTGCCAAATCCTGCTTGGAAGTTGAAAATTTTAAAGAACAAAACCCTTTCTCAATAGAATGTTTTTCCCTGACAATTTGCATAGAAAGTTCATTTCCTCGCTATAAATGACAATTCCTGCCGTAGTAGCAGGTGCTATGGTTAGAGTAGATCACAGAAAAAGGTTAGCAAACACCGAGGCAGATTCTCACTATTCGCTTGGCTTGGGCCACAAAGTCAACCAGGATAGTTTGGAGCTCTTCGATTACCTTCTCCCTTCCCCTTTTAGCATAATATTCCTTATCTTTCTCCTGTAGCTCTGACCTCCTCGATCAGGTTCTCTTGTTACAATTTTTCTAGGGAAATGTTATCAGCACTACTGTATTTTGATGAGGGGCACTCCTCACTTTATTGAAAGTACGGTATGACCGGCACATAAGATGATCCAAACCGTCCATTAGATGGGCCACAGCCTAAATAGGTTGTGCCCCAAAAATTATTTCCTTAGGTTGATCCTATGTAGTGCTGATAGCTTACATTTAGATCGGAGGGTTAGGATCAACCTATGTAAATGATTTTTGGGGCACAACTTATTTAGACTGTGGCCCATCTAAGGGACGGTTTGGATCATCCGATGTTGCAGGCCATACCATACTTTTAATAAAGTGAGGAACGCCCTCATCAATATACAGTAGTGCTGATAACATTTCCCTTTATCTATGCTTCATTAATGAAAAAAAAAAAAAAGTCTGATGCTAAACTTGCTGCTTTACAAGTGAACAAGGGGAGAGTTTTATGCTGCAATGAATCACTCTCGTGATTCTCTCTCAATTAGTTGGATAATTCTCTTTCAATTATGTGCATCGTAGATGGGATGATTTACTTCACCATGAAGTCTCTGGCTCAAGTCGAAGATGACCCAACCAGTGTCTACAGACGATTTTCTTATCATAAACATAAGTTCCTTTTGCGAAAAACCAGTAGCTTAATACCATGTTTTTTTTTATAGCTTACAACGTAATGAGAGAGGGGTAAGGGGAGCACTTTTTTTATGGCATATCATCTTACAAAGGTGTTGAGAGAGCGATCAGCGGAGCAGACGAGGGAGAGAATTGAGAGGGCGTGAGTGAGGACTGAGGAGATGATGCAAAGGGTGGCATAAAAATAAGCAAAACAAAAACTCTATTTTGATTAGAGTTTTTGAATAGAGTTAAACAAAAACTCTATTCAAAGTAGAGTTTTTCTTTTCCCTATTTTTCAGCCACTTCTCACCCTCTCTAGGAGTGCAACTCGTGTCGGGAGCCCAACCCTAACCCAACTCGAGATAACATTCCCTCAACCCTAATCCAACCCAACCTTAGCCTCGGGTTGAGGAGGGTTGACCCCAACGCAACACGCCTCTGTGAGAGCAGCCACATAGGCTCACTCTTCAACGGATTGTGTTTAATTCATGTATTCATCTGGGTGGCTGCTCTCACATGCAATAGCCATCTGCGAATTGCCTTTCTGCGATGGTCCCTAGCAAATTACTTATAAATTATGTTAAAAGTTAATTTAAATACATGAAAAATTAAAAAAAATAAAAACTGGCCCCACAAAAAACAAATTATAAAACTGTATATTTTTTAATCAAATTAAGGACATATATTATTATAAAGTATATTACAATTGATTTAAATACATGAAAAATAAAGGCCCCATGAAAACACTCATTATAAAAGTGTATTTTTTTATTATTAATTACATCTACACATTTTGGACTACTCATGATAGGCAGAGATGCAGTGTCCTAATATTTGCTCACCCAAGACAATATTCAATGCTTAATAAAGGGTAAAATAGATAGAGAAATTATAAAGTAATTTAGGCACTTGACGTGGGACGCCCTGTTTTTAAAAAATACACAAAAAAAGCAGTGAAAATCAAAATTTTCAAAGCCAAGCATAGTGCTTTGAAAATTTCGATTGTTCTATTCCTACATGTTTCTTCTACTGATAATGAGAATGGTCACCAGTCACGCCCATATATAGTAATTATCTCAAAACTTAATAGTTTGAAACAATCATAAAATATGACTTTTATCTTCACTATTGATCAAGCTGCTAGGATCATTTAATGAGGATCAGACCAACGTACAATGAGCCCGGACCCAATCACTCTCCACACGAAGTGGGTCCATGCCATATAGTGACCATTTTTCTTAATGGAACTTGTTATCTTTTGTATGAGATTTTCTCATATTTTTCTTGAGGCTAAATTAATTGAATTGGTGATTGTTGAGAAAATCTGCCCGGCAATCCGATCCGATCGTACACAAATATAACGAAAAAGTAAAATAAACAAGCAAATCAAGCCACAAGATGAACACCAAGATTTTACGTGGTTCGGCAAAGTCTACTCCACGGGCGAGAAACACGATCTTCCACTATGAGAAAAAACAATATACAAGGATTACAATGGATTAATCACAAACCCACAAACCCGCAACCCTTTCCTTGCTTCTCAAACCTAAGATCGTACCCAACAGAAAACCCGAGAGAAAACCCCAAGAGAAACCCAAGAGAATACCCGTAGAAGAAAACCCAGATAGAAAACCCTCTATTCTTCTTCTTCTCCCTTTGTCTCTCTCTTCACTTCTCTTTTTCTTTTTCTCTCTTTCCCTCTCTTGATTTTTCCACACTCCAAAGAAGAAAGCCACTTCCTCTTTTTAGTTGTTTCCAAAAAATCCAAATAAGAGGGTTTCTATCTTTGCCTTTTGCCTTCCCACCCAAGCCACCTACGGTGGGTGGGAAATAAGGCAACTTTCCAACAATCTCCACCTTGGCTTATTTCCCAGCCACGTGAAGATTTTTCGTTGATGTCTCCACCGGTTCACTATTACCGCAAACCACCATTGACCTTCTAAAGTATCAGCTACACACCCTCGTATCACCTTGGTTCTGACTCCTCCCGATTCGATCAACACGGCAAATGCACATGTGTAGCTGCCAACCCGTTGAGTCACCTAATCAACCTTGGAGAGGGATCTCGATCTATCCTCCCCAACGCAGGTACAGTCATCCTCTCACCATCGTTTGCAACCTGAAAACCTGTCTCTGCACCAACTGCGAAAGAGACCCTATGCGTGCGTACGCCATTACCCTGTTTCCATCTAGCCATCGAGATCTTAGGAATACTAGTCACCGTGTCCCCAATCAGACAATATAATCCATCACACTTCTCTCCTTTCATCAGAACCATACAGCCGCGTGTGATTTTCATGGCTCCACATGCAGCTGAAAACCTGCAACCCTAGAGTCCAACTGGCCAAGCGATACTAGATTCTTCCGTAGCTTTGGGACATACGCCACACCACTCAAAGTATGAACCACTCCATCGAACATCTTGATCTTCACCGTTCCAACTCCCTTGACGTCACAAGTGGACCCGTCACCCAAGGACACTACACCAGCCCTTGTCTCCTAGAACGTATCAAAATATTCCCTCCTGGAGCATACATGAACAGAGCAACCTGAATCTAGAATCCACTCATCATGAGAAGTGTGATTACCTGAGGAGACTGTGAGAACGTATCTAAACACTTCGCTCTGTTCTCCTGCTACCACAGCATTCATAGCACCATTGTCCACTCGGTCAGCTCGCTTTGGATAATCCCGCTTAATGTGGCCATATTCCTTGCAATGGTAACATTACACACCCTTTCCGCCAACCCTGGATCTTGACCTGCCTTTTCCTGATCCCCTGTCAGACGACCTTCCTCTTTGATTCCCACCATGAACAACCAACCCTTGTTCTTCACTTACACTAAGAACAGGTTTCTTCCGCATCTCATTCGATAAGAGCGATGCCGTGATTTCCTCAAACTTTTCGTATCCTTACCATACAATAAAGTCGTCACCAAGTTGTCATACGAATCAGGAAGAGAAGTAAGAAGCAAAAGGGCCTTGTCTTCTGCCTTCAACTTTTCTTCTACCTTGTGGAGCTGATCCACAAGCCCGTTGAACACTGTAATGTGTTCCAGAAGATCCCCGCCTTCCTGCATCTTCAGCCCGTACAATTGCAGCTTCAGATACAACCGGTTGGCCAAGCTTTTTGACATATAAAACTTTTCCAACTTATCCCATAATTTAGGCGCATCTTCTTCTTCCATAATGTTAAACATAACGCTATCTGCCAAACATAGTCGAATCGTGCTGACTGCCTTCGACTCAATGTCTTCCCACTTGGCATCCGTAATCTTTTCCGGCTTCCCATCCTTTCCGTTCAACGCCTTAGACAAGCCCTGTTGAACTAGGATGTCCTTCACCCTCATCTGCCATAGGGTGAAACTTCCCTTTCTGTCAAATCTGTTGATGTTGAACTGAGTAGAACTTGATTTTACCGCCATCTCAGATTACTCCG
The DNA here is from genome assembly GCF_043159265.1 of Tasmannia lanceolata. Lineage (NCBI taxonomy): Eukaryota > Viridiplantae > Streptophyta > Magnoliopsida > Canellales > Winteraceae > Tasmannia > Tasmannia lanceolata. The sequence continues at coordinate 23,132,884 of NW_027518684.1, read as the reverse complement.
CTCTTCACGGTGTAGCGCTCCACCTCGAACGAGAATCTTTCTTGGACAATCTTTCTACTCCAAAAAAATCACTCTAACTGCGATCCAACCACAACACCCACGATCACTCCACCCGGCCTCGACGATCGCTCCACCTGAGCTCTGATACCACTTGTTGAGAAAATCCGCTGGGCAATCCGATCTGATCGTGCACAAATATAACAAAAAAGTAAAATAAACAAGCAAATCAAGCCACAAGATGAACACCATGATTTTACTTGGTTCGGCAAAGCCTACTCCACGGGCGAGAAACACAATCTTCCACTATGAGAAAAAATAATATACAAGGATTACAATGGATTAATCACAAACCCACAAACCCGCAACCCTTTCCTTGCTTCTCAAGCCTAAGATCGTACCCAAGAGAAAACCCGAGAGAAAACCCCAAGAGAAACTCAAGAGAATACCCGTAGAAGAAAAACCAGATAGAAAACCCTCTATTCTTCTTCTTCTCCTTTGTCTCTCTCTCTCTTCACTTCTCTTTTTCTTTTTCTCTTTTTCCCTCTCTTGATTTTTCCACACTCCAAAGAAGAAAGCCACTTCCTCTTTTTAGTTGTTTCCAAAAAATCCAAATAAGAGGGTTTCTATCTTTGCCTCTTGCCTTCCCACCCAAGCCACCTACGGTGGGTGGGAAATAAGGCAACTTTCCAACAGTGATGATTTGGCAGGTTGTCCATACGCTTGAAATCTTCATACGTTTCGTATGAATTATGAAACTTGTCTTAATCTTGATTATAGGGTAGTGCATCTAATCTTTATCATTTTTCATCAGCTTTGTAAAGTCAGTAGGGATGATTAAAGAAGTAACTTCCTAGCACCCATGAAAAGGAGATGAACCTAGAAGATAAAAAGCAATACACCATAGTTCAGTGTACAATCATCCCTATTGCCAAACTGAAGGGCCCCACTACAAAAATTGGCATCGAGGGCACCCCATTGGATCACATCACCAAAGGACATTTATTACAGTACTAAAAATGCAAAATTAAAGAAATAATTAATGCACTTTGGCGATGCGTATCCAATTGGGGTGCCCTTTGGTTGGTTTTTGAAAGGATGTCCTTCAATTTAATAGAACGGAAAGTCGCTGATTTTTTTCTTTTCTGACTTGGAGAGCATCTCCTTTCATCTCTCTCTTCTGTTTTATAGTCGAGTCCATCTACAGTTTGTTTTTTTATCCATTCTCATCCCTCATCTCTTTATCTCTCAATGTGTCCTCTCTCCCTTCGCACTGTCTCACCAATGTTGTCCGCTCAACAAGATTTTACGCAAATGGATTCAAGTTAAATATGATTTTAAATTCGACTAGCTAGAAAGATCTCATCTTGATGAACAAAAACAATCATTAGTTAGTACACATATTATAACAACCTGAATATTAAAAAACCATAAAACCTAGATGATTAACTGACTAAGGTAATACAATTTAGTTAATTTTTATCCGAAGCCTAATTTAATAAAACATAATTGAAAGGCAACCAATAAACAATTTCACAATTTTATTCCTTATAGAATTTACCTGCCAAATATATAAATATACATCAAAATATTATGCAAAACTTAACAAACCGACCACTAACTATACATCTCCTAGAGAACATCATCACTCTATTGAACTCTCAAATCCACAAAATTCTCATTCATATAATATTGCATCACTACCCGCCACCGAGATGTTGAGGGTAAGTACATATCTAATTTAGTAAGCATCACATGCAACATTCAAGATTTAGTAGATTTATATTACTCAATAATAATCGAAAACATTAAAAGAAAACCATTAACATAAAGATCTTAATCACTTAATCAATGAAAAATAAATGGTAATTATAATATTGCAGTAATTAACACTGTAAACAGGTTATTCAAATGAAATTATTAACATCTAATGAGCTCACACCTGAAAACACACCAGTATAGCTACTCACATGCTGAACCATGAGCTCCTGGGGCAAATAAGGTCATCATATTGTCCCATACCATCATAGCAAACTCACATGCTAAAGTAAGTGCTCCTTGTATATGCAAGCTCACTAGGTACTCACACATGAATTTTAAATGGACATATGAATACACATGCCATGCAATTTTACACAAATATACAAATTCAAATATTAATTTATCATCCCACTCCTTTTTTTAACAACCTGCTCGGCTGCTCCCCGATACAGGTTAAAGCTAGGTCCAATACTCTCTTTTTTAACTATCTGCTAATACTCTCTATTTTTAACAATCTGTTTCCCGATACGGGTCAAAGACAAGTCCAATACTCTCTTTTTGTAACAACCTGCTCCCCGAAACTAGTCAAAGTAGGGTCCAATACACTATTTTTTTAACAAATTGCTTTTTGGTACGGGTCAAGGTTAGGTCCAATACTTTTTTTAACAACCTGCTCCTCGATACGGGTCAAAGCCATATCGAATACTCCCGGATATAGTGATTATCTCAAAACTTAGCTTGAAACAACCATAAATGGATGAATTTTATCTTCACCATTGATCAAGGTGCTAGGATCATTTAATGCGGGTAAAACCAACGTACAGTGTGCCCGGACCCAATCATTGTGCACGCGAAGTGGGTCCAAGCCATGCAATGACCATTTTTCTTAATGAAACTTGTTATCATTTCTATGAGATTTTCTCATATTTTACTGAGGCTAATTAATTGTACCGGCGATGCCTAGGCGGGTTGTCCATAAGGCTGCAAATGAACTGAGCCGGATCACGAACATGTTTGGGTTCGGCTCATTAAAAGCTCGGCTCTGGCTCGTTCGTTTACTAAACGAGCCAAACTCGAGCCCAAAAATTAGGCTCGGTTCGTAAAGCCGAGCCGAGCTTTAAAGCTTGGATTATGTTCGTTATATTATTATATATTATATAGAAGAGTTCGTACGCTTAGCGCAAGCAAGTTTGGTGCGGTAGAGTTTTAAAAAACACTCTCATTGGTCGTTGCAAGTGGGACCCCACGTAAACATATTCAATGGATTTCGAGTTCGCTTTATACTTCCGTCGACAAGCTCTGGAGAAAAAAGAGGCAACTAGGGTTTTCCTCTCCATCGGAACTATCAGGGGGCCTTAATATCCTCAAAATCCATTACAAACAGGGCCTTAGCATCCTCAACCTCTCATTTCTTCCAGGTATGCCCCTTATCACATGAATCTCTCTCTCTCCCTCTCTCATGCTCTAGGGTTTGCCTCTCTGGGTTATATGTCGAGAGAGGGAAACCCTAGTGTTTCTAAGGCCCTGTTTGTCAAGGATCCCAAGAAGAGTATGCTAAGGCCCTTTTTGTATTAGATTTTGAGAAACAACTGTGACTCCAAAAACTGATTTCGATTAAAAATGGGTTTGGACTGAAATTTCGATTAAAAATGAATCCCAAGAAGAGTATCCTAAGGCCCTTTTGGACTGAAATTTCGATTAAAAATGGGTTCTCATGCTCTAGGGTCCAGCTAGGGTTTCGTCCAACATCTCTCTATTTCGTCTTTAAATTTCAATTATATCAAGCTTCGAAGCTATGCTTTATTTTGTCTGCATTTTTTCCTCTTCTTCTCAACTATTTCTTTTAGGTTATCAAGCTACTTGTGTTTATCTAATGGAACCCAGAAAAGGCACTGAATGGTGTTTACTAAACGAGCTGAACCCGAACCCAACCAAGCTCGAGCCGAACACGAGCCCATAGTATAAAGCTAGTCACGAACACGAGCCGATGCTCAAACTAAGCGAGCTGAGCCTGAACACACCAAAGTTCAGCTCAGCTCGGCTCATTTGCAGCCCTAGTTGTCCATACGCTCGAAGTATTCATACCTTTGGCATGAATTATGAAACTTGTCTTAATCTTGATTAGGTCATAGGTTAGTACATCTAATCTTTTATCATTTTTCATCAGCTTCATAAACTCAATAGGGATGATTAAACAAGTAACTTCCTAGCACCCATGAAAAGGAGATGAATCTAGTGAATAAAAAAGCTATACACTAATTTTGTAGACAATCATCTCTACTAAAGGGCCCCATTGCAAGAAATCGGCCTCGAGGGCACCCCATTGGATCCACATCACCAAAGTACATATATAATAGTACTAAAAATGCAAAATTAAAGAAATAATTAATGCACTTTAGCAACGTGGATCCAATTGGGGCACCCTTTGGTTGGTTTATGAAAGGATGCCCTTCGATTTAGTAGAATAGAAAGTCGCTGATTTTTGTTTTTTCCTTTCCTGGCTTGGAGAGCCTCGCCTTTTGTCTCTCCCCTCTGTTTTAGAGTCGAGTCCATCTACACTTTGTTTTTATCCATTTGCATCCCTTCTCTCTCTCTCTCTATACATATATATATATATATATATATATATATATATATATATGACCAGTAGGGGTGTAAACGGATCGAATTCGGAGCGGATATGGCTATATCCGAATTCGATTAGAGTATACACTATCCGAATTCGGATTCGGATTCGGATTCGACGGATATTTAATATCTATTACCGAATTCGTATCCGTCGGATATTGTTCGAATTCGGATATTATCCGTATCCATTTATCTGGTAAATTCGAACATTTTATTGCAGCACTTTATCTTTTTTCTCCTACTTACTCGAATGAATTTTCCAAACCCTAAAACTAGACCTCTACATTCTCTTCACAAAATTAACTCTCAAACCCTAAAATATATGAGATCCTCTTCTTCCTTTTAAAACAAAGGCAGAGAGAGAGAGGGAGGCGATGGGGATGGGGATGGATGATAGTGTTGGTAGTGGGCTTTGGGTTTTCCTTTTTTTTTTTTTTGTATATGATGGAATGGGTTTGGGTTATTTTGATGGAATGGGATTGGGCTATTTTTGTTTTTATTTTTATTTTTCTAAAAAGAATATTTACTTTTCTTATAGAAACAAAAGATAGTGTGTCATTACTAAAAATAAATATTAATGATATTATTAATAATAAATAAAAAGGATTTACTTCTCGGATTCGGATGTTAAACGGATCGGATATACCATTTACCAGATTCGCATCCGCTAAGAGCCGGATATCTCATAAACGGATTCGGATAATATCCACTTGAAACGGATTCGGATAATATTCGCTTTAAACGGATTCGGATGCGGACGGTAATCGAATTTCCGAATATCCATTTACACCCCTAATGACCAGCCACACAGGCTCACTTTACAGTAGCTTTTGTATTCATTCATGAGGTGGCTCAGCTGACATGCAACAGAACATCTGCGATGGACGCTAGCAAATCCCTCTATATATATATATATTGCCTTTGTTAAAAAGCATTAAGGAGGGGGTAGGATTGAAAATATGTGGGTTGAATGGGTGCTTTTGTTAAAAAAAGTCAAAAAAAGTGATGTGTAATTCTATTATATATATATATATATATATATATATCTAATACAATAAGCTGGGATGAAAAGAGGAGAGTTTTTTCGATTTTTTTGAAAATTACGTGAGAATTACACCTCACATTTTTTGACTTTTTTTGAACAAATGCACCCATTCAACTCATATAATTTCAATCCTACCCCCCCTTCCTTTATGCTTTTAACAAAGGCACCCATTGAATCATATAATTTCAATCCTACCCCTCCTTTATGCTTTTAACAAAGGCACCCATTAAAGCCGTATAATTTCGATCTTACCCCCCTCCTTTATGGTTTTTTAATTAAAAAACTATAGGGTGATCTTGACCATCCGATTTAAGATAAGAGGAATTATGGAAACATCTATAGATTGGAGGGCTAGGATCAGCCTATGAAAATGATTTTTGGGGCACAACCTATTTATGTTGTGTTCCATCACATGGACGGTTTGGATCAACCTATGACGTGGTCCGTACCGTTCTTTGTCTTACTAGTATATATATATAGCAGAAGAGAAAAGAAGAGAATTTTTTGAAAATTCTATGAGAGTTACACATTAGTTTTTTTGACTTTTTTTAACAAATGCACCCATCCAACTCACATATTTTCAATCCTACCCCCACCTTTATGCTTTTCAACAAAGGCACCCATTAAAGCCATATAATTTCAATCTTACCCCCCTCCTTTATGGTTTTTTAATAAAAAATCTATAGGGTGTGATCTTAACCATCCGATTTAAGAGGAATTATGGAAACCTCTATAGATTAGAGGGCTAGGATCAGCCTATGGAAATGATTTTTGGGGCACAACCTATTTATGTTGTGTTCCATCACATGGACGGTTTGGATCAACCTATGACGTGGTCCGTACAGTTCTTTGTCGGCCCGTGCATCGCACGGAGTTTTTTACTAGTATATATACATATGAGGAAAGTGTTGGTGAGCTTAAGCTCACCAAACTTATGGTGAGCTTAAGCGCCCAATCACATTGGGGCCTACTTTGTTAGGATGATCCAAAGCATTCATTTGAAAGGCCCTTACATAGATGGGGGGTGTACCAAAAATCAGCTCCATAGGATCATCCTAACCCATCCATTTGTGGAGGTCAAAATGGACATACATTATTTTTTCACAAATCTGCCCATTTTTGTCCTCCACAAATGGAGGGGTTAGGATGATCCTATGGAGCTGATTTTTGGTACACACCCTATCTATGATAGGGCCTTACAAATGAATGGTTTGGATCACCACAGAAAATGTGGGACCCATGTGATTGGGGTGCTTAAGCTCACCATAAGTTTGGTGAGCTTAAGCTCACCAACACTTTCCTCTATATATATATATAGCAAAAGAGAAAAGAAGAGAATTATTTGAATTTCTCCCAAAATTCTAATAGAATTACACATCACTTTTTTGACTTTTTTGAACAAAGGCTGCCCATTCAACCCACATATTTTCAATCCTACCCCCTCTTTAATGCTTTTTAACAAAGGCAGCCATTAAAGCCACATAATTTCAATCCTACCCCCCTCCTTTATGTTTTTTTAATAAAAAAAGTGGACAAAGTCAACATGGTGGCGTTTTTTTTTGCAAAATTACGGATTGGGTGCATATGTTACATAATACTATGGATTTTTGTTAACATGTTACATAATACTACAGATTCAGGACAACTTTCAAAATATTGACGAATTCAGGGCACCTTAAGAGGAACAACATATTATGGAAACCTCTAAAGATTGGAAGGCTAAGATCAGCCTATGGAAATGATTTTACGGGCACAACCTACTTCTGTTGTGTTCCATCACATGGACGGTTTGGATCAACCTATGATGTGGTCCGTACAGTTCTTTGTTGGCCCATGCATCGCATGGGTTTTTTTACTACTACTATATATATATATATATATATATATATATATATATATATATATATGGGGAAAGTGATTGTGAGCGGCCCCTCATATAAGCTTATATGAGGTGACCGCTAAAAACATGGTGGGCCCACATTTTTGGGGTGATCCGAACCGGTCATTTGATAGGCCCTGAATTAGATAGAGGGTGCCCAAAAAATCAGCTACATAGGATCATCCCAACCCTTCAAACTGTGGAGGTGAAAGAGGGGAAAATGGGCGGGTATAAATTTGCCCGCTTACCCGTCCATTTTCCCCCTCTTTCACCTCCTCAGTACGAAGGGTTGGGATGATTCTATGGAGCTGATTTTTTGGGCACCCCTTATCTATGTCAGGGCCTATCAAATGACCGGCTCGGATCACCCCAAAAATGTGGGCCCACCATGTTTTTAACGGTCACCTCATATAAGCTTATATGAGGGGCCGCTCACAATCACTTTCCCCCATATATATAAATATATATATATATATATATATATATCTTTCAACTTGTCTTCCTTCCTCATATCCAAGTTTCTTCTCTCTCTTCCCACCGCTGCACCGCTTTTGACCACTCAAAAAGATTTTAGCCACCTCCCTCTCTCCCTCTTAATATGGGCCGTCATCAACTAGTCAACCAGATTTTTACTTGTCCTACTTATTATTAGGGAGATGATATCAACACAACCATGTTTTTATAATTGCACTAACCCATCTTGTCGTTTATTATTTAAAGAAGAACCAATTAAAAAGGAAAAGACAACATGTGTTTGTGCAATTATTAAAGAATGGCTGTGCAAATATCATCTCCCTAATATTATTGACAAAATAATTAGAGCAAGAAAAAAAGTACACGAACGCGGTGACGTAAGTCTTGGATATCTTTAATTATTTGCATTCAATCTTATATGCAAATGGTTTTAAAGTTAAATATGATTTTAAAATCGACTTGCTAGAAAGATCTCGTCTTGATGAATAAAAACAAATATTAGTTAGTAACTTAGTACACATATTGTAACGTCCCAGATTTCAAAAATCTCAAAATCTAGATAATAAACTGACTAAGGTAACATAATTAGTGAATTCATACATAGACCATGATTCAATAAAACATAATTGAATGATGGCTAATAAACAAGTTCACAAATTTATTCCTCATAGAATTTACCTGCCAAATGTATAAATATACATCAAAATATTTTTCAAAACTTGACAAACAGATCACTAACTATACATCTCCTATAGATCATCTCATCTCTTGCTGAATTCCCATATCCCCGAAATTCTCAATTCATAAAAATTACATTACTACTTGCCACCGAGATGTTGAGGGTAAGTTCATATTTAACTTAGTAAGAATCACATGCAACATTCAAGATTTAATAGATTTATATGACTTAATAATAATCTAAAATATTTTAAAAAACCATTAACACAAAGATCTTAATCACTTAATCAATAAAAAATAAATGGTCTTAGTAATATCGAAGTAATTAACACTGTAAATTGATACTCAAATAAAGTTGTTAATATCTAATGAGCTCACACCTGAAAACATACTGTCATGGCTAACTCATATGTTGAACCAAGCACTCCTGGTGAACATAAGGTCGTTGTACTATTCTATACCACCATATCTCACTCGCATGCCGAACCAAGTGCTCCTTGTACATGCAAGCTCACTAGGTACTCACACATGTTTTTTTAAATGCACATATGAATACGCATGTGTGGACCCCGATCCGAGAGAGGCGGGGGAACGGACCCTCAGAAAGTCTCTCTAGATCATCCACGTGAATAGAGAGCTCTACCAAGGAACTCTCGAAAGAAGGGCCTCTCACAACATGAGTGGCGATAAAAGGTGAGATACCTCTCGATTCGGGGACTAGCCAGGATTCAAGGCGTACCTTAAACAAAGAAGAGTGGCCATCCAAGGAAGTGGGCCCTGGATCCCATACTATGCTCTGTTGCAATGGATAACCAGAGATATAAAAGAAGGTTCGTGCCTGGTTACGAATTTGGAAGGTCCGAAGAGCACCTCATCCGCCCAAGTGCAAACACCTGGTCTCTTATGCCAATTATTTATTGATTTTGAAGATTTTTGGGCGAAAGTCATGTGAAATGGGAACACATATCTCTGAGAAGACGTCTACCTAATCATGCATATCTCAGAGATAAATAATAAGCACACACAAAATAAATAAAATAAGTGTCACCTAAGAATAACTAGGTTATGAGTGTCGTACCTAATTGGTGTCTAAGTTCTGGTGTGCAAACACATGCATGCTCAGCTAAAGGTATATGGTCTGTACATGAAAGTAAGAAAACATAACAAAACACACATCACGACTTGACTTTACACCCGACTCGACACAACAAATCCTAAGACTCTAATGCAATACTTGACTCGGACCAGGATGACCATCCATCCCGGCTGCTCTACGTATCCCGGCCTCGGAAAGAATCAGAATCAACGTAGTTCGATGACCTATTCTAAACTACGATGCCTAACCATCTAGAACCACTATCTTAGACTCGATCAACTAGACTCGGCTGGTTTTTAAAGCTTTTTATACAATTACTTAAGTTCAAGTGAATTGTAATTTTTAGGACTCTCTATATGCCCTAACTAATGCAAGTTGATTAGCCTTAAGCTAATGCAGGTAGGCCCTACATCTTATGTGTAACTAGGCTGTGCATCCTAAAGAAAACCATGGGCTGACTATATGCTTCCTAGTCTAGCCATCGGCTCAACTAAATGTCTAACCGACCACGACTCGAGGCCTCCTAACTCTAGGGACACTCACACGACAAGACACACCATATCAACACAAACATGACAACCTCATAATTCTAAATCAAACCAAATATCTAGGACAAACTCCTAACTCTAGGGGAAGATCTTTTTGAAAAGATTTTGAAGAATTTTTGTATTTTTGGAAGGTTTGAAATGCTTATTTTGAAAGCTTAGGTTGGACTTGGGATATGGATGCCAAGCTGCACTACGTACCCCGTGGAAAGGGATCAAGCCAACGTAGTTCGGAACAGACTTTCCTAACTACTCCTAGTGACTCAAGATTTTTGAGAATTTTAATTTTTCAGATATTTTTCAAGTTTTTTTTTTGTTTTTGACTCAAGAGGACAGAATCCTATCATCATAAGGGGAGGACAGACTCCTGATATCCCGCAAAGGTTGCACAACATCCTATGCTTTACTGGGAAGGCTAGATGGAATCACATCTCTGCAAGGGTTGGACAGCATCATATACCTTGCAGGAGTGGATAAAAAAAATCACATGACTTGATGAGAGGTTGGACATAATCCTAACCCCTATGATGATAGGACTGGCTCCTGAAAGAAGGACTGACTCTCTAGCTAAGGACAGACTCCTATGCTAATAGAAAAAGGCTCTCAGACTAGTGACTCTAAGAGGAGTGCTAATGAGACATGGCATGTCTCCTAGGGAAAGATGAGATAAAGAAGGGTGCTAATGAGACTGGGCAAGTCTCCTAAACACCTAGGAGGGCTCTAAGTAACCTTATCATTGCCCTTGCAACGATAAGAAGAATATGGGCACAGGCAACTAACAGACCAAGTCGGTCTTCTAATAAGGATGTGCTAATAATGAGACTTGGGTAATCTCCTATGAGTGACTCACTAGTGAGACAAAGCCTGTCTCCAAAAGGTCTGACTTTTTCCACATAAGACATAGCCTGTCTCCTAAAAGAGGGTAATGTTCTAACATAAAGCTGGGCAAGCCTTTTGGGGGTGACTCTCTAATGAGACCAATATAGTTTCCTAAAAAGATCAACTACTAATGAGACAAAGCATGTCTCCTAAAAGAGTGCAACTGGTCTACCAAGACATTGCTTGTCTCCTAAAAAGGGAGGCTCCGGCTAGTGCCATCATAGCCCACGCAATGGGTAAGGAGTTCCATGTCTAAGCATGTCTAATAGACTATGAAGTTGCTATCGGAACCCCTGAAAAACTCTCAAAAATCGGTTTAAAAGAACAAACAAGCATTAGTTAGGCGAGTAATGAAATATGATTGAGCTAACTAAGAAAATAATATGAACACCCTCATGTTTTGATCCTTATACCAAGGTCCTCTTATATCTCTGTTACAGTTCCCATGACTCTTGCATGCTATTTAATACGAGGGAACAAATTGTGACCGCAAAGGCTGATACATAACTATGCTAATTCAATTTTCACAGATCACTCATGTAGCAAAACACAATATTATCAATAACACCATAGCGAAGTGGTGACAGACTATGACCAAGAGACTATGGTAACTTGAAAACTTAATCAAAATGACAAAACACCCCACATGCAAAATTCACTCAAGCCCAATGATTGTATTTTACAATTTATCAAACTAAAGGACTCTCTTACAATATAAAATAAGTAGAAGATTTCTATATTCCCGAATCCAAGACAATCTTAAAAGTAAATTATTTTAACTAATATCACTAATCTAATGAAATAGTGTCTGCTCCATTTGAAAAATCATATTCAGCTACAATAGCAAAATCCACAAGTCTTAATGTAGAGGCATAAAAAAAGAATCACTTTAAGAATTACCCGCACACAATTCTCAAGGAAGATCATAGGCCAATGACCCTATCTATTAACCTTATTGACCAAACAGATATGACCAACATGCAGCGTCAACAAATCACGGAAGGAGAATGTAATCATTAAATACATATTTAAAGTATGAATTTTGTAACATGATTGACCATTTCCCCATTCTATAAACCTGATTTACATCAAAATTAACTGAAATTTTCCTATCTTCTTCTTAAAAAAAAACACGAAAAAGAAAAACAGAGTTTCATATTCAGCCAACAAACCACACTAAAATCACATAGACAAAATGATTTGCATTCTAAGAATTATCAAAGAAAAAAAAATTAACAATAAAAAAAAAACTGAGAATAAACACTCATCATTCTTAAATCCAACTGACACAAACTGCAAACTGCAAATTCAGATAAAACCGAATTCAAAGACAAAGTCCTACACCTCATTTCTTTCAAACACAAGTATCAAAAGCAAACAGGGAAAGAATGAGATGGATTGGAGTTCATATACATGACTCTGCTTCTGTATAGGTTAGCCACACACTAATTTATTATGGCCTTAAGAGATAGAACTTCAAACCACAATCGACAAATCTTGGCAAAACTAATATGTCAAATGAAAATTTAATGCAATTTCACTATTTTGCATGCAAATGTATTTAGCATAACAGATCAAAATCATAAGAAAAAAAATCACATGTTCATCACTTGTTTATCAAATCAAAACAGAATAACATGATAGAGCAGTAAAAAAAAATGTAAAGATACTAAAAAAAATGAAACAGAGAGCACTAAGTGTGAATTGAAATAATAAAGGAGTTACCGGATTAATGTTAATAGTGACCAGAACTGTATCACGGTAGGTGCGAACTCGTCGGAAGTGATGGCGATTGACTGAAATTTTGATGGAATTCTAGTGATGAAGAAGCTGGAGCTCCGGCGATTCGGCCGGAGAAGAGGATCTTCTTCCTTTTCCTCAACTCTCTCTGCTTCTCTCTTAAAATTTTCTTCCTCCCTGAAACCCTCACTCTCCCACAGATCTCTCTATTCTCTCTAACTCTCACTCTATTTGACTCCTCTACTAAAATTGGAATTACAGGGAAGAGATCGAATCTATGCCGGAGGTGCGGACATATCTTCTTCTTTTTCGACCTCTCTCTGTACATAGATGAAAAGACTCCTTCAAAACCCTAAAATAGGGAACCTCCTTACAAACCCTATAGATCTGGACTTTTTTCCTATTCTGCACTGATCGGAATTATAAGTGAGGATTTTCTAAACCTAGATGAAGATGAGCCATAGCCAAGGGTTTTTTAAGATGAAGGATCTATAGCTAGGGTAAGAAATACCCGAATCTAGTGGCAGCTTTTAATGGAAGCTCGGTAAAAGATGGCTGACCGGAGGGAAAATACTGGCCGGAATCCGGCAAAGGTGCGATCGGAGAAGATGAATGTATGTTAGGTTTTGATGATTTTGGGGGTTTCTCCTCTCTCTCTCTCTCTGTTTGATATTTTATAAAATGAAAAAAAAATCAGAGCTTCTCCTTTCAAGCTCTCATCGCTTCTCCTTTCAAGCTCTCATTCGATGAGATATAAAGGGAAATGATAAATTTACACCCCCTGTTATTGCTTGGACACCCCCCTCTAGTACTCATGACCACTCTTTTTTACACTACCAGGGGTGGTCCACTGAACAACAAGGGTAAAATAAAATTGCCTTTTCTTTTCTTTTGTTATGGACAGCCACCTCATTCCTTGATTCACTCCCCTCTCTGTGAAATTATGACTACTCTTTATCCAACAAGGGCTGCCTTGGGTAACAATGAATACAACATTTTGCTCTAATCTATGCCACATATAGGGTTGATATTGACAATCCTGTATGGGATATTTCACCACCCCTTTGCAAATGACATTAACACCTCTTTACTTTATAACTTACACCAACTTTCTTAGCCTTATCTGCCATTTCTGAAATTTTACAAACGCCCAAATGTGATTCTATTCTACGCTAGGGTTAACTTCGGGGCACTAATTCACTTTATTTAAGGAATTTTATTCGAAATGATGGGTCAAGGGTTCGGTCAAAATGGGGTGTCTATAGCATGCCATGCCATTTTACACGAATATACAAATATAAATATTCAGGTTTTATACTTACTTTTTAACAACTTGCTCCTGATACGGGTCAAAGCCATGTCCAATATACTCTTTTTTTAATAACTTACTCCCCGATATGTGTCAATGTGGACCCCGATCCGAGAGAGGCGGGGGACGGGCCCCCACACGATAGTCTCTATGGATCATCCACGTGAATGGAGAGCTCTACCAAGGAACTCTCGAAAGAAGTGCCCCTCACAGCATGAGTGGCGATAAAAGGTGAGATACCTCTCGATTCGGGGACTAGCCCAGATTCGAGGTGTACCTTAAACAAAGAAGAGTCGTCATCCAAGAAAAGTGGGCCAAGGATCCCATACTATGCTCTGTTGCAACGGATAACCAGAGATATAAAAGAAGGTTCGTGCCTGGTTACGAATTCGGAAGGTCTAAAGAGCTCCTCATCCGCCCAAGTGCAAACACCTGGTCTCTTATGCCATTTATTTATTAATTTTGAAGAGTTTTGGGCGAAAATCATATGAAATGGGAATGAATATCTCCGAGAAGACGTCTATCTAATCATGCATGTCTTGGAGATGAATAATAAGCACACGCAAAAGAAATAAAATAAGTGTCACCTATGGGTAGCTAGATTCTGAGTGACAAGCCTAAAGAGCTAAGTTATGAGTGTCATACCTAATTGGTGTCTGAATTCTGGTGTGCAAACACATGCATGCTACAGCTAAAGGTATAGGATCTGTACGTGAAAGTAAGAAAACACAGCAAAACACACAACACAAATCAATTATATACATCACTGGACAAGACAAATCCTAAAACTCTAATGCAGGACTTGACTCGGACCAAGATGACCGTCCATCCCAGCTGCTCTACGTATCCCGGCCTCGGGAAGAATCAGAGTCAACGTAGTTCGATGACCTATTCTAAACTACGATGCCTAACCATCTAGAACCGCTATCTTAGACTCGATTCCACTAGAATCGACTGATTTTTAAAGCTTTTTGTACGATTGCTTAAGTTCAAGTGAATTGTAATTTTTAGGACTCTCTATATGCCCTAACTAATGCAAGTTGTTTAGCCTTAAGCTAATGCAGGTGAGCCCTACATCCTATGAGTATCTAGGCTGTGCAACCTAATGAAAACCATGGGCTGAGTATATGCTTCCTAGTCTAGCCATCGGTTCGACTAAATGTCTAACCGATCAACTCGAGGCCTCCTAACTCTAGGGACACTCACACGACAGGACACACCATATCAATACAAATCAGGACAGATTCCTAACTCTAAAACATTCCAAAAAGCTAGGACAGACTCCTAACTCTAGAGGAAGATCTTTTTGAAAAGGATTTGAATATTTTTGTAATTTTAAAAGATTTAAAATGTTTATTTTTAAAGGTTTGGCTGTACTTGGGATGTGAATCCCAAGCTGCACTACGTACCCTGTTGAAAGGGATCAAGCCAACGTAGTTCAGAAAAGATTTCCTAACTACTCCTAATGATTCAAGATTTTTGAGATTTTTAGTTTTTCAGATGTTTTTTATGTTTTTGACACAAGAGGACGGAATCCTATCATCATAAGGGTAGGACAGACTCCTGATATCCCGCAAAGGTTGGACAGCATCATATGCTTTGCGGGGAAAATGGACAGAAACACGACTCTGCAAGGGTTGGACAACATCCTATACCTTGCAGGAGCGGATAAAATGACTTGATGAGAGGTTGGAAAGAATCCTAACCTCTATGATGATAGGACTGACTCCTGAAAGAAAGATTGATTATCTAGCTAAGGACAGACTCCTATACTAATAGAAAAAAAAACTGACTCCTAGTGCACAACTCTAAGAGGGGAGTGCTAATGAGACTAAGTTAGTCTCCTAAAAGAAATGGGGATAAAGAAGGGTGCTAGTGAGACTGAAAAAGTCTCTTAAACACAGAGAACATTATGACTAATGAGAAAAAGCCTGTCTAAAAAAGGATGACCAGTAGGATAAATGAGACACGGCCTGTCTCCTAAGAAGGGCTCTAGATAGCTCTTTCATTGCCCGTGCAATGAATGAGTTTCTAATATACAAGGGATACACACTTAAAAGACTGGACAAGTCTTCTAAGTAAAGAGGGGAGTGCTACTTGGATTGAGCAAGTCCCCTAATAATGGGCTTGGGCTAACGCCTTCATCTCCCTTTCGCAATGAGAAAGGGCCTTCTAAGATTTAAAGGTACCTGAAAGGAGAAGATGTTTCTACTTAAAGAAAAAGGGAAGAAGAGAGAAGAGGGTACTAACACAACCGGGTAAATCCCTCCAATGATGGGCTTGGGCTAACGCCTTCATCGCCCTCGTAATGAATAGGAAAACCTATGTTCGAGGATACCTAAAAAGCTAAGAAATTCCTGCTTAAGGAAGGGGAAGGAAGAGAGAGGGTACCACCATGATCAAGTCCCTCTAAAGATGGGCTTGGGCTAACGCCTTCATCGCCCTCTACAACACCACACTGGCATATATAAAACTCGCAGTTCTGTCACACCATTGATGAGAACTAGACAGATTCACGCCACAGGTAGGCTACAATCACATAACCACTCTAACAACAATACACTAAGATACTCTAATCATGTACAACAGCACGACAACACTAGCTCTGTAAATTTGTTCTCCTTCATAAGACTTCTCCACACAAGCACAATCAATCTCCATCACAGATTACATTTTATGCCCATACCATAACAGCAATCCTTGCTTTGTATATTATCTCCAAGTCTTGGCAAAAGCTCTTCTTTCAAAGAAATGTTTAGATACAAGCCCTACAGTTGTGTACACACTTCTTTGCTCACAAAAAAAATGCAGATTTGAGTACTTCTCTTGCTTATGCAAATCCAGATTTTACTACTATTGCTCACACGAAAAATTATAGATTTCAGCACATTCAAATACACATACAGCCTTGTTTTTTTTTTAAATTAAACCAACTCAACCTGACTTTTTTTGTTCAAAAGGGTTATCTAATGGTCTTTGCTGTGCCCAAAAGAATTCATCACAAGCTGAATTGATAAGAAGCTTGGGTATTACTAGGTTCAAAATCAATAGAAGAGGAATAGAACTGCACAATTAGGAAAGCATTGCTGGCGTGATATCATTTCCCTAAGAAATAACAGAAGTATTCAAGATGAGGCATTTTTTATTATCATTTTTAGGCAACTAACATTAGTGCTCCCATGTCTTGAAGTATATACCAATCCACCCAGCAAGGTGATTCAATGCAATTACAAAACATGGGAAGGCTAATGCCAGTGCCTTCTTTTGTTGGAAAAAAATGCAACTGATCACAGCAAGAACAGAATAGACATTCTAAACTGGCTTAAGCTATATAATTGCATGGCATCCTCAAATAAAGTAAGATAAAAGGAAGATGGACATACCTTGGTTGTTGACAGATATTGGCAAGGCTTTCTGTTTGTTACCTACGAAGCAAATTTCTGGGACGCAACTGACGAACTGTGATCGCCGCAAATGATCAGAGCAGCAACTGAAGTTCCCTGTGATCCTCTAAAATTTGAAATGCTCAACACTGAGATGGTTCTTTTCTTCCTCCATCGCTAGCAATTCCATAGCTCAGATATGTTCGACCATAAGGTGAGAGTGTTATGGTGTTGATTTTAGAAGAGATAAAAGGGACTGATCTTGTAGAAAACGGATCAAATTTGGTACAGATCTAGGGTTTTGACACTAGAACAGAGCTTAAACAAAATCTATAAGAGAGAAATCATAAAAATAGCATGGGATGAGGAAAGTAGTAAATAATCATTCGTGAACAATGATTAATCTGACCGAAAAATGACCGGATCCTGGCCGGAATTGGCTAAAGAAGATCAGAATCTTGACCGGAGCTTTGCCGGAGGCTAGCCGGAGAAAATTAGAAGACAAGGTTTAGGGTTTAGATCTAAGATTCTATGTAAAGAAAATAAGAAAAAAGATATAGACAGTGAAGCTTGAAGAAAGGAAATCTGACGGATTTTTGATCGGAACTCCGATGAGATTGCCGAGGAAGACGATCGGAAGCAAGAAAAGGGGAAAATTTCTCTCTCTTTCTCTCTCTCTCTCTCTCTCTCTCTCTCTCTCTCTCTTTGTTCCTCTCTTTTTCTCTGGAGTTTAAGAAAAATCTGATCCCTCAATCTCATAGATCTATGCAAATCTAGGGTTTTTAGCTATGAAATATATAGGGAAGAAGACAACAAAGCTAGAAAAAGGAGAAAACAAGTCTTTTGAAGCAGCTTACCTACCGGAACTTCGGCCAACAGGCCGGAGAAGATGATCGGAGAAAATGAGTTTCGGTCGGATTAAGGCCGGATTAGATGAGGGATCTTTGGATTAGAGACAATAGCCAGCAGCAATCGGCTTCGGATTCGTCGGATCCTTGCCTGAGAAGATGATCCAGGAATGGAAAACCTCGATCGGAAAATCTCCCTCTCTTTTCTCAGATCTGATCGAGCGAAAATCAGAGGTTTTTTTTTTATTTACAGATTTTTTTCATTTTTATAGAAAATATGGGGCTGATATTGGCACTACTCCCTTTGATTGGGGCGCGGTTTTGCGCGATTTTTTGATGAGCGCGCGACACAATCGTGTCTTATTCTAATTTAAAATCGCACCGTTCCAAGATAAATTCGCCCCCCTACCAGATAAATTCACCCCCCCTTTTGCGAACTTGCACTACGACTTTGCTCGACTCGTTCGCTAGGCAAACGAACTCGGATTTCGACGAAATTTTGCAGGGACCTTAGTGGGACCCTAAGCTAGCTTAGGGTGAAGTTCGGGACCCTAATTCATTCATTTGATGGGGTCTTGCATAAACAAGGGAGGGATTAGGGCACGGTCAAAATGGGGTGTCTACAGTCAGTAACATGTCTAATACTATCTTTTTTTAACAACCTATCCCCAATACTGGTCAAAGCTAGGTCCGATTAGGGCTGCAAATGAACTGAGCCGGCTCGCGAACATGTTTGGGTTCGGCTCGTTAAAAACTCGGCTCGGGCTCGTTCATTTACTAAACGAGCCGAACACGAGCCCAAAAATTAGGCTCGCCAAAATAAACAAGCCGAACTTGAGCTTTGTATAGTTCGGCTCGGAAAAGCTCGTGAGCTTTTTAGGCTCGGTTCATAAACGAGCCGAGCAGAGCCGAGCTTTAAAGCTTGGATTATGTTTGTTTTTTATATAAAATAAAAGAATGTGGGTTGTTTATTGCAAATGAAGGTTTGGCCGAGTGGTTAAAGCACTGGATTTAGAGGTGGCTTGGGTTCAAATCCCACATATGTATGTTTTTATCATTCTTGAGATGAGCCGAGCCGAGCTTAAGCTTGGTTCGTTTCACTTAACGAGCCGAGCCCGAGCCGAGCTTTCTCGAATATTTAACGAGCCGAGCCGAGCTTTTTTTGAAAACTAAACGAGCCGAGCTGAACACGAGCCTTCTTAAAAACTAAATGAGCCGAGCCCGAACACCCCAACGCTTGGCTCGGCTCAGCTCATTTGCAGCCCTAGGTCCGATACACTTTTTTTTAACAACCTGCTCCCCGATACTGGTCAAAGCTAGTTATAATACCTTTTTAACAACCTGCTACCTGATACAAGGCAAAGTTAGTTCGAATACTATCTTTAACAACCTACTCCTCGATACAGGTCAAAGCTAAGTCCAATACTCTTTGTTTTAATAGTCTACTCCACGATATGAGTCAAAGCCCGGTCCTATACTCTCTTGTTTTAACAACCTGCTTATCGATACGGGTCAAAGCTTCCAATACCAGTTCGGCTTTATGTAATTCTATTACCAATTCGGCTTATGAAAAGTTGTTGCTCTGAGTCACTTTCCATAGCATCGAAATGGACCATTGCGCAAGTCCCATTACATTCACACACACACACACACACACACACACACACACACACACACACACATTTATACTAGTAAAAAAACCCGGTGCGATGCACAGGCCGACAAAGAACTGTACGGACCACATCATAGGTTGATCCAAACCGTCCATGTGATGGAACACAACATACATAGGTTGTGCCCCAAAAACCATTTCCATAGGCTGATCCTAGCCCTCCAATCTATAGAGGTTTCCATAATATGTTGTTCCTCTTAAATCGGATGGTTAAAGATCACCCTATAGATTTTTTATTAAAAAAGCATAAAGGAGGGGGGTAAGATTGAAATTATGTGGCTTTATAGGTTGATCCAAACCGTCATGTGATGGAACACAACATCAATCGGTTGTGCCCGTAAAATCATTTCCATAGGTTGATCCTAGCCCTCCAATCGATATAGGCTGATCCTAGCCCTCCAATCGATCGAGGTTTCCATAATTGTTGTTAGGTTTCCATAATTGTTGTTCCTCTTCAGGTGCCTGGAATCCGTCAATATTTTACAAGTGTCCTGCATGAGTAATATAAAGTAGTTCTTTCATCATTGTCATATATGTCTTTACATCTTCTTGGTAGTTTTTTTCCGTAATTGTCATAGACAGGTACCCTCTGTCGGTACTTTTCGTATGTAGATTACGATTTTACCCTCACATAGATAGTATGTACAGATATGCGGGGAGGGCAAAAAAGAGTAAAAATCATCCATTGACATGTTAAATGGACAATAATTCTCCCTTTTCTCTTCTGCTATATAGTATTAGATATATTCATTCATATGATTATGATTTCACACATTTATATGATCACACATGCATCACACTTGCATGAATCCCTTACATTTACACATTCATTCACAAAATCAAGATTTCACACATTAATATAATCACACATTTTCACAAATCCTTACAGTTACACATATATCCATTCACATGTTTATGATTTCATTAATTTATATGATCATACATCACGCTTGCATGAACCCATTACATTCTCTCTCTCTCTCTCTCTCTCTCTCTCTCTCACACACACACGCACGCACACACGTGTGTGTGTGTATATATATATATATATATATATATATATATATATATATACATATAGAGGAAACTGTTGGTGAGCTTAAGCTCACCAAACTTATGGTGAGCTAGCTTGCCCAATCACATGGGGGCCCACTTTGTTAGGATGATCCAAACCATTCATTTGAAAGTCCCTTACATAGATGGGGGGTGTACCAAAAATCAGCTCCATAGGATCATCCTAACCCCTCCATTTGTGGAGGACAAAAATGGACAGACACAAATCTGCCCCATTTTTGTCCTCCACAAATGGAGGGGTTAGGATGATCCTATGGAGCTGATTTTTGGTACACCCCCTATCTATGATAAGGCCTTGCAAATGAATGGTTTGGATCACTCCCCAAAATGTGGGACCCATGTGATTGGGCAAGCTAGCTCACCATAAGTTTGGTGAGCTTAAGCTCACCAACAGTTTCCTCATATATATATATATATATATGAGGAAAAGGATTGTACACTCGAGCGTACCAAGCTTATAGTACGCTCGAGTGCCCCAATCACATGGGTCCCACATTTTTTGTGGTGATCCAAAGCATTCATTTGCAAGGCCCTATCATAGATAGGCGTGTACCAAAAATCAGCTCCATTGATTCATCCTAACCCCTCCAAAAGTGGAGGGCAAAAATGGGCAGATTTGTGGTCTGTCCATTTTGCCCTCCACAAATGGAGGGGTTAGGATGATCCTATGGAGCTGATTTTTGGTTCACACCCTATCTATGATAGGGCCTTTCAAATGAATGGGCAAAAATGGGCAGATTTGTGGTCTGTCCATTTTGCCCTCCACAAATGGATGGGTTAGGATGATCCTATGGAGCTGATTTTTGGTTCACACCCTATCTATGATAGGGCCTTTCAAATGAATGCTTTGGATCACCAAAAAAAATGTGGGACCCATGTGATTGGGGCACTCGAGCGTACCATAAGCATAGTACGTTCGAGCATACAATCCTTTTCCTCTCTCTCTCTCTCTCTCTCTCTATATATATATATATATATATATATATATATATATATATATATATATGAGGAAAGGGTTCTGTGAACCCCGATCCGAGAGAGGCGGGGGGACGAGCCCCCAGAAAGTCTCTAGATCATCCACGTGAAGGAGAGCTCCACCAAGGAACTCTCGAAAGAGTGCCCCTCACAGCATGAGCGGCGATGAAAAGTGAGATACCACTCGATTCGGGGACTATCCATGATTCGAGACGCACCTTAAAGAAAGAAAGAGTCGCCATCCAAGTAAGTGGGCCCTGGATCCCATACTATGCTCTGTCGCAACAGATAACCAGAGATACAAAAGGTCCGTGCCTAATGACGAATGAGGAAGGGGTTAGGCGCCCCCAATTCGCCCAAGTGCAAGCACCTGGTCTCTCATGCCATTTATTATTAACTTTGAAGAGTTTTGGGCGAAAATCATGCGAAATGGGAACAAATATCCCCGAGATAACATCTATCAATCATGCATGTCTCGGAGAGGAATAATAAACACACACAAAAGCAATGAAAGGCATGCCACCTAAGAATAGCTAGGTTATGAGTGTCATGCCTAATTGGCGTCTAAGTTCTGATGGGCAAACACATGCATGCTAAAGCTAAAAGTATAGGGTCTGTACATGAAAGTAAGAAAACACAACAAAACACGCAGCATGACTTGACTCCACACACAACATAACAGGACAAACCCTAAGACTCTAATATGATACTTGACTCGGACCAAGATGGCCATCCATCCCGACTGCTCTACGTATCCTGGCGTCGGGAAGAATCAGAGTCAACGTAGTTCGACGGCCTATTCTAAACTACAATGCTTAACCCTCTAGGACCGCTATCCTAGACTCGATACTAGAGCTGACTAGTTTTTAAAGCTTCTTGAGCCATTACTTAAGTTCAAGTGAATGGTAATTTTTAGGACTCTCTATATGCCATAACTAATGCAGGTGGGCCCTACACCCTGTGTGTGACTAGGCTGTGCGTCCTAAGAAAAACCATAGGCTATCTAAGTGCATTCTAGTCTAGCCATCGGCTCGACTAAATGTCTAACCGACCACGACTCGAGGCCTCCTAACTCTGAGGACACTCACACGACAAGACTCAGCATATCAACACAAACATGACAGACTCCTAACTCTAAGACACCCCAAACGCCTAAGACAGACTCCAAACTCTATGGGAAGATCTTTTTGAAAAGGTTTTGGTAAGGTTATTTTGAAGAATTTTTGTAGTTTTGGAAGGTTTGAAAGGTTTTGAAGCTTATAGAAGTTTTTGAAGTTGTGACTGAACTCAGGATGCCAGCTGCAAGCCTGAGCTGCCTACGTATCCCTCAGCTAGGGATCAAGCCATCCGTAGTTCGGACTTCTTCTAAACTACGAAGCCTAAGAACATGCAAAGACTGACTCTGAAAGATGAAAGGACGGAATCCTAAACTATATGAATGGATAGGACAGAATCCTAAACTCTATAAGGGATATGACAGACTCCTAAACTCTATAGGGGGTAGGACAGAATCCTATGATTCTATGATGGTAGGACAGAATCCAATAACTCTGCAAAGGTAGGACAGACTCCAACTCTGAGAAAGGTAGGACAGAATCCTAAACTCTATAGAGGTAGGACAGACTCCTAAACTCTATAGGAGTAGGACAGACTCCTAACTCTTTATGACGGTAGGACGGATTCCTAAACCTTATGAACGACCCTAAAAGGAAGAAATCCCTTAACCTGCAAAAGCTCTAAGACAGGAAGGGAAGGGGGTGGCTCAAGAAGCATTCCGTCATAGCCTGAACTTAAGAAGACGGAGCTTTTGAAAATTGATGAAAAGATCATACACTGATGCTAGTCCTAAACTCTAGCGAAGATTCCAAAAGTAGGAGAAAGTCCTAAGAAAAGAAACCAGAGTATTGGCCTGAAACCTAAAGAAGGAAGAAGGGAATAAGATAAGGAACAACTCCAATCGGCTTCATTATAATCCCCTTTTTGTCTTCATAAATGTCGAAACCACAAGCTGAGCCTCCGAAAAAATGAATTTAGGAACCCGAGACCCACTCTTATATTATGTAGACATGCGTAGTAAGAAATCCTAAAGAAGAGACATAGAAATAACGAGGTTACATGTTAACTAAGCCGATGATGAAATCTATCATTATTACACACATCATTCAAAAACACCAGATACACACATTGAGAGAATTGATTGAAATCAAAATCAGATCAAATGGACAAATCCTAGTTCAATACCCTCTAAATGAACTCCTCAAGGTGCAACTGAAATCTATAAGGCATGGTACTATCCCTAAGAAGAGAGGTACTGACATTCATAAAACTAAGCTCTGATAATGAGGCAAGCTGAAGGAGACGAGTTGAGTTTATATGGCTATCAAATTCATAAATGCCAACATCACAAGCCTATAGACATTGGTACAGACACTACCCTTTGTTTTGGTATTCATACTAACCTCATCACCCTCTTCTCCCCATTGTTAACAGGCATCAAGGATCACTAAAAGGAGAGATGCAAGACATCAATTCAGATGAGAGAAATAATGCGCTTATATACTCTTACACGACATGGATGCACTGACATTTGTTCTAAGAATATGAAGGAGAACTCTCCTAACTATTTACAAATGAGATCAAATTTATGAGATGGTGTCATATCCATGTCATCAGGGCATACACACTAGAATTCAAGAAGAATAATTCCAAGTAGAACAACAAATAAGAAGTGAAATTCATTGCAAATCCTCTCAAACGTAAACCTCATGATATACTTAATACCTCACACTGACAACTACAAGGTCTTTGGACCTCCTGCGATGTGCTAACCCAAACATAGCAGATTTACATCATTTGATGTCCTGAATATAATGAACTCACACCATCTATGTGTTCTCCTTTCAAAGTATGCCCAAAAGAAAATCTTCCCTGCAGAATACTTAGCATCTCCCATTCATGCCAAGTATTAACGTTTAAATGACTCAAAGGAGACTACATTTAGGAGTTTACCCCTTGCCTAAATCCAATGAAGACCTTTGAATATGAACTTGGTTAATATTTTCGAACCAAGAAGCAATCATGTCAGTTGAATCATGGTTTGGTCCTGGACATACAATTTCTAGAAGAGACAACATGAAATTTGCATTCAATAATCCTAAAATACACAGATCAATTATGAGACTAAAAGGATCAGAGGAAATGCAAATTGATTTGGCTGAAACTGACGAAACAATATTTTTTTTAACTCATAGAACCAAACAAAGCCTGTTAGGCTACATAAAAACATCATTAATAGCGGGCTGAATTATCAAAATGAAAATAGCCTCTATAACTATTACTGCAATTTCTAACACAAGGCATTGTTGAACATCTTTGTAATCATAGAACATCAAAGCATGAACCAAAGCCAAAGATGAGAACAGAAATCAACAACCATACTACTGTTCAGGGATTAAAATCACTCCAACAAAAATTAAATTGAAATCCAATCACTCATCAGACCCCATTCAAACATGCCAATCATATGAGCCTTAATTCATCATTAGAAAGGAATGCAGATGCTACCTTAGGGCCTGTTCAGTTGCGTGAAGGAAAGGAAAAAGAAAAGGAAATGACGTGGCAGAAAGAAATGGAAAGGAAAAGAAACTGCTAAGAAAGCAGTATGAGTGCGCATTCAGTTGCCAGGAAACGGAAAAGAAACAGCAGGAATGTGCATTCAGTTGCCAGGAAACGGAAAAGAAATAGAACAGAATATGTTCTTTACCAGATATAAAGTAAGTTACGCCCCCTAAGCCCTACCAAATAGTCCACTAACAGAAATAAATACTCAAATTTTTTTTAAAGAAGCAGATTTCCTCTACCTCCTTAAGAAGTCAATCTTGTTATGGATTTCCTCTACCTCCTTGAAGGATTTCCAACCTCAACAGTATGCAAAAGGAGCTTGTTATGGGAATATGTTCACAAGCTTCACAAGTGACAACTGGTCTTCAACAAAATGTAAGTGGCAGCTGGTCTTCAACACACGGCTTGGTAAAAATAATTCCCAAATCCAAACGTTTGCCTGTGCTTGGAGTACTCAAAATTATTCTCTATAGCAGGTATGTAGAACTGTGGATTCCAAATACTATAGCCATGGAGTTATGAACCTTGTATCCAAATTGTTTAACAAACCATGCTAATGCAATTAAAGAGGCTATGTTGGTCGTTTGAGCACAATCCTGATTTCCACTCTAATGTTCATCTCTGAGCATCTATCTATTTGGAGTCGGTTCTTATTATTCAAGATATTAGTGGAACTCATTTAATTTGTTAACGACAAAAGAGACACTTGAGGCTCTTTATTGCATTCGATTCAACTTTATACAATTATACAAGTGGCAGCCATCAGAGACATGCAATTGCTAGGTTGCTTACCAAATCCCCAAGTTACACATGCACAAGCCGTGGACTTATCTACTCACAGAAACTGTTTGGAGATGAGGGATGGGATCAGAAAAGACAAAAATAGATGGCAACATTCATTTAATGGCCATGAAAGCTACGCACTTTGGACTTATCTATACTCACAGCTTTGGACTTATCTAAGCTAAGCTAAGCAGTTACACTTGCACAAGCTAAACTGCTGAAGCAAAGCATTTTTCTATTTCCGAGGGTTTTACAGAGTTTGAAAAAAAAAATGTCAGGAAGAGGGAAGGGAGGAAAAGGGCTAGGAAAGGGTGGCGCAAAGCGTCATAGGAAGGTGTTCAGGGATAAAATTCAGGGGATTACCAAACTTGCAATTCGACGATTGGCTCGTAGAGGTGGTGTGAAGCGTATTGGTGGTCTTATTTATGAAGAAACAAGAGGGGTTCTTAAGATCTTCTTGGAGAACGTTATTCGTGATGCTGTTACTTATACTGAGCATGCTAGGAGGAAGACTGTGACGGCAATGGATGTTGTTTATGCCCTTAAGAGGCAGGGTAGGACCCTCTATGGTTTTGGTGGTTAAATCAAAACCCACTCTTATTGTCTATTTTTCCTCCCTTTTGCTCATGGGTTTTTTTTTATAGTAAGATTGATTTTGGAAAGGAGGAATATGTAATGGGTTTTGGGTAATGAAATATTTCAAGTTTCCAATCTAATCTCTCTGGTTGCTTCGTTAGATTTGGGCGCAATTTCGACAGAAGTCTCGAAAAGGAAAAGGAAATCCGACTAAATTTCACTTATTTGAAACGGCGGAAATGGCCTTGCCACGCGAGATAAGTGGGATTCCACCTGAGACGTGCAAAATCCTAGCACTTTCCGTCTCTCACCAACAAAACGACCATTTAAGCTCGTTTCCACGGAAAAGGCCTCCCTTTTCCGTTTCAAGGGTGTGGACCTCGATCCCGAGAGGACGGTGGGCGAGGGACGTGAGATCCCCCTCTCAATCCTCTGAGACCTCCACAAATGTGAAGGAGAGCTCTGCCAAGGAACTCTCGAAATGATGCCACTCACAGCATGTGTGGCGATATAAATGAGATACCTCTCGATTCAAGGACTAGCCCGGAACCAAGATGTACCTATAACAAAGAAGAGTCGCCATCCAAGGAAATGGGCCCTAGATCCCATGAAATACTCTGTTGCAACGGATAACCAGAGATGCAAAGGTCCGTGCCTGGTGACGAATGAGGAAGATCTGAATAGCACCCCCAATTCGCCCAAGTACAAACACTTGGTCTCTTATGCCATTTTTAATTAACTTTGAAGAGTCTTGGGCAAAAATCATGTGAAATGGAAACAATCATCCCCGAGAAAACGTCTATCTAAGCATGCATGACCCGGGAATGGGCGAAGAAAATGAACATCCAAATCCTAACTCATCACATCTAAGAAAGCAGTAAACAACCACATGCAGAGCTATAACTAAACAAACAATGATAGATATAATAAGATAAGGAAAGCAGTAAAGATCTATATCTAGACAGATAATCAAGATAAGACGAATGGACAGACGCTATAGCTAAGCAATCAAAGCAGTAAAATAAATACACTAGCATGCGAGCCTATGCAAGAGATAAGACTAAGAAAATGGCAATCGATCGCACGCTAGAAGAACAAACAAACTAGAATGCATAAGAAATCTCAGATGAGCACACAGCAAGCTAAAAGGTGCAAGAAAAGAAAGAAATCAGGAAATCAACGGTATGCGAGAACCAAAAACTGCCAGGAAAAAGAAAATGGAACACACGATAGGCTCAGAGGGCGATTCAAAAGGAATCAAGCCCAGCGATTCTAATCTGCTGAAGATCGGACAAGTCTCGCGATCGTCATGACCTATCGTTGGGCTCAGCGAGGACAATCCCTGTGAAGGGACCACGCTACGTCATCGCCCGTCCCAAAACCCGATAAAACGTCGGAAAACCGATGAAAATTGAAAAATCGCGATCGAAATTGAAAATGGAATGAAAAGGGGACTCCGAGTGACCTGGCGATCATCATCCTTGCCCATTTTTGTTTTTGTTTTGAAATGTTTGAAAATATTTATTAAAAGGTTTGACTGGACTTGGGTGGACCCAAGCTACCTACGTACCCTGTGAAAAGGGATCAAGCCAACGTAGTTTGAAACAGCTTTTCGAAAAACGCTTTTGTTGTTTTTGAATTTTTGTTGTTTTTGTTGTTTTTATCCCTTTTGATTGAAAGGGAGTTTTGGCTCAAGAGGTTGCCGTCCGTCATCGCCTAAAACTGAGAGGAGTGACGAAGTGTTCCCAAAATCGATGGGATCCCGAAATGCAAAGAGTATCCCAAGGAACGTGAAGAGAGTAGTCCCAAAAAGAAGACAAGGTGGAACCCTTGAATCCCATAAAAAATGATGACCTCAGAAAGAAGGGAAACCCCTACACCCTGTAAGAATCTCAAGAAGGGAAAGAGGATGTGAAGGGCAAAAGGTTGGCTCAAGAAACATTCCGTCATCGCGGGAGAATGATCCGTATTCCCAGATTTTCAAAGTAGGAGGCAACACAGCTCCAATTCTATGAACAAGGGAGCAAGTCACGTGAAAATCAAACTCACGAGTAGGATATGAGATGATATGGGAATCAAGCAAGGCAGCATATTTAACCCATTCCAA
Source organism: Tasmannia lanceolata (assembly GCF_043159265.1). Taxonomy (NCBI): domain Eukaryota; kingdom Viridiplantae; phylum Streptophyta; class Magnoliopsida; order Canellales; family Winteraceae; genus Tasmannia; species Tasmannia lanceolata. Next base: position 23,103,814 of record NW_027518684.1, on the reverse strand, counting down.
GACAATGGACAACACTACTATAAACTCACAAACTAGTGGTGATGCAGCGAGATGACTAGATAGTCTTACACTCACAAACGACATAGTTGTGGGACCGAAAACCAGGCAACAGGAACTAGAGAAAACAAACAGAGAAGGAACGTGACTATGTGCGAGACAAATGGAATTGGTATAGCCTCCCAACATGATGGCTGTTAATAACAAATCACATAAGATCAGTTGAAATAACATAGACTAGCTGATTACATGCAATTATCAAAATTTAGTAATGCAATTATTAAAAAAATCCAACCGTTGATACCCGCGCTACAATATTTTGCTAATGAAAATACTAACCTGGTGAGACATTTCTCCATTGGAGGCTGTACCTGTAGATGGGTTTCAGATCTTAAATTTCGTTGTCGAAATTTTTGGATGAACAAGACCTTGATCGCGTTGTTTGCATGATGGTCCTTCTCTCGCAGCCCAAGAACCCTTCTCAATCAAACACCCTCACCGAACAGCGAGACCAATTGGATCTAGAGTGGATGGCCGGATCCGATCGAATTTCAATAAAAGGGAATACCACCGAGAAGATGGAATAGGGATTTGTTGGGAAAATGGGTTTAAGGCAACTGGGGTTGAAGAATAGGGAAAGAAATAAATGGTAATGGGGTTTGGGTATGTCTCTGTTAGAGGTTCCGAACAAGGAAATGAAGTGGATGTTGGTGAAGATGGAGGAGGGTTTGGGGATGGCTGTAATGGAGGTTAGGGGCGGTGGTTGTGGTGGAGGTAGACAAGGATCCGGTGGTGGAGGTTGGGATGGAATTCGCCGAAGCGTGGGTTTTGGGTGTGAAGATGAAGAAAAAGGTGGTTCGGTGGAGGAGATGAGGTGGGTGTGGAGAAGAGAAGATGGGGATGATGTGAAAGAGGGTTTGTAAATAAAAAATAAAAATGGGTTTGATGTGGAAACGATGGCTGAGGTAGTGGGAAGAAGATGAAGATGGTGGTGGAGGTGGGTCTTGAGGTTGAAGGTGGTGGTGATATGGCTGAGATGTGGCCGGAGATGATGATGGCTTGTCGGATTCAATGGGATTTGCAGAATGTAGAAATGGGTTTGGATAAAACAGGGTATGGTGGCTGGATTGGAGATGGAGATGGGAGATAGTGGTGGAGGGTTTGGTGATGGGGTTTGTGGGAAGGGAGTTGAAGAAATGGGAAAGGGATTAATGGTATTATAAAGGGTGATTAGATCTCCGGCAGACTTGCTGAGGAAGGAGGCCGGAATTGGGGTGAAGAAAATGGGTTTCTGTTAGAAATGGGTTAAAGGGTTCTGATGATGGAGATGATGTGGATGATGGTAGGGTGATAGCTAAAGCATGGTGAGGAAGTGGCTTTAGTGGTGGTGGCTGATGGGGTGGAGATGAAGGTGGCTCAGATTCAATTGGATTTGCAGAAGGTAGAGATGGGTTTGGGTTGGTGGCTGAGATGGTAGTGGTGGGTTAGATCGGTGGCTGAGGGTGGTGGAGAGGGTTTGGATTAGAGAGGGATAAATATGGGTGGGGAGGAGTTGGTCGGACGTGATGGGGCTTACCGGATTCCGACGAGGATCGTCTGGGAAGATGAAGATGGTGGTTCGGCCGGCGGTTCCCTCTCTCTCTCTCTCTCTCTCTGCAGAAAATTCTCTTTTCTCTGATTTTCTCTACAAACCCTAATTCGGGTCTTTTTATTAGCAAAAGGGTGTGTCAATTTCCACACATCCTCATTTTGATAGTCACACTCTTGTTTGGTCTTTTCCTCTTTACTTAATCACATATGAGAATTGGTATTGGCACCTCTTCGCTGGATATCTCACCCCCCTTGCTGAAAATTTACAGGCACGTTCTTGAGAATGGTAACAACCTTTTGGGCAACATTCTTGTGTACAAACGGACAATGTGAGTCAGTAAAAATATCAAAGTGAAGTTGCGGGTAAGAATTGGAGCTTAGGGATGTAAACGAAGGAGTGTTAATATCAAAGCTCGGAGAATTTTTTCCAAGTTCTCAGAAAAACTAAAGGGATAAGATCAAGGGCAATTGAATGGATGATATCAATGGGGCTCGGGGATCACTCATGCTTTCAGAATATTTCGAAAGTAAAAAAAAAAAATGGTCTCCAAATGGGCATTTTCGGATTTTCCAAGTTCTTTCGCAATTAGAGGTCAGTTTTTAGAACTTTCATTCGATCTCGGGAATTGGTTTCAGAATTGATTCACAAACTTGAAACTTCATTCTGAAGGACTTCGAATTTGGTCTCGGGACTCAAATTTCGGGATTTATTCAATTTTTGGGAAATTTGGGTCAGGTCAAAATGGGGTGTCTACAAAGGGCGCAACTGAACAGGCCCTTAGTGTGTTGCTCAAGATGGGGTCGAACGATGGTGTCAAAGTGAAATGAAATTTGCCTGCGATGAATCGGCGGTGATTGCGAGGTTCGGACAACGGTCAGATCAGTGGCGTACAAGCCCCGATCTCCCCCTCTTCCTCTTCTTTCCAATTGTATACCAACAACAATGGGGTTACAGACGTGAATTGCTGGAATTGCAGAGAAGATGATCACTGGAATATACAAAATTGTCGAATATTGGCGTAAATTGCCGGATCCAATGATTGCTTGGATGAAATTGCAAAGGCTGCGGTGGAGCTCTTCTTCCCCCCTTTGGGTCCCCTCTAATAAACCCTAGTATGGGACCCGATCCCGCGAGAGGGGAATGACGCGCGAGCCGCACGCTCTCTCTTGGGATCTGGTACTCATGCGAATGGCGTGTGTTTTTTATTATTGATTTTTAATTACCCAACCAAGCAGGCAGCAACCAAGCCATAGGGTACAAACAAACGTGCAACCCAGTACCCATAAGGGTAGGGGTAAGCCGCCGAGCCTAGCAAGATGTGATTTAATTCATCTTTTCCGTGAACTTGGGATCACTAAGGCAATCTGAATTCCACGCAAAAGAGAGTGACAGAGTCGCCACCTAGATGAGGGATGTAGGAGCCATAATTGACCAGAAATCTAGACTCGTTACCTGGTTACGAGAATGGAAGGTATGGGGAGCTACCACCACATGCACCATTCATGCCCGATAATCGGTCTTCAATTCCAAAAATTAACTCTTTTGAATTTCTTTTAAATGGTTCATTTAACTCTATATTAATGTGCGAACTACATGACATGCATCCTAAGATCTAATTTCAGTGTAATTCCTAAATGTGTATCTTGATTTTCTTAATTTATTTGAATTCAATCTAAGTGAAAGTTCTCCTAAAATTCTAATTTCATGGAAAGTCGTAAGTGATTTAATTACTTTTAATTTAAGGATTAATGTACAAAACCCCACCACTTATGTGTGGAGCCGACTCGGGCTTGGTATGCCACTCAAGTATCCAAGTTGCCTACGTATCCCAGCCTCACTGGAATCAGAGTCGATCGTAGTTCGGTGCACCTGAACTAAGCTACTTCTGCCTAACTCATCTAAGACACCGATCTAGACTGGATTGACTATTTTACAGTTTAAGAGAAATTATTTAGTTCAAGTTGAGTAGATTTTATTATCCTAGGACTCCATCTAAGATGCTATATGGTCCTATCTAAGTGCAAGACATCCCTTTGACTAATGCAGGTGAACCTACATCATAGGTAACTAGGCTTGTCCTATGGAAAAAAGGGGTGACTAGTGTAACTAGATCTATTGGCACGGTTGCTATCCATAGCAAACGACCGTGATGAGGCTGGACTCATAACTCTAGGACTCCGTAAAACCTAGGACACAATAAGACGTAAGTGTTCCTAAGGGGCCCTAAAGGTTCCTACGATAGGAGACCGTAATCCAACGGCTCTTAAGACGCGGATCGAGTTAATTCGATTTGTTAAACTTAATGATTTTTTACTTTTGAGGATTTTTTATTCCTAAATATCTAAGGAATACCAAAGGCTCTATGGTTCGCAAGTTTCGGCCTCGAATCGCAACTATGGAAGGGAATCGTGCTCTCAACACTTGTATAATTTAGCACGTTGTGGACCCCGATCCGAGGAATAGGCGGCGAGGGAACGGGTCCCTAACACCCTCCTCTGGATCATCCACGTGTGAAGGAGAGCTCTACCAGGGAACTCTCGAAACGGATGCCACCCTCATAGCATAGCACGAGTGGCGATGTAAAAAGAAAGAGATATGTCTTGATCCGGAACCGAGGTTCGAAACCGAGACATACCTAAAATAAACTCAGAGTCGCCATCCATGGATATGCCATGGAACCCTAAAATCAAATCCTCTGTGCAATGGATAACCAGAAATATATATGGGTTCGTGCCTGGTTACGAATGGGGAAGGTCTGAGAGCACCCCCAATTCGTCCGAGTGCAAGCACTTGGTCTCTTATGCCATTTTCATTAACTCCAAAGAAGTTTGGGTAAAAATCATGTGAAATGGGAACAATCCTCAGGAGTCGTCTACCTAAGCATGCATTTCCTGAGAATACAAATAATAAACACACATAAAATAAAATGAAAGATGTGCCACCTAAGCATAGCTAGGTTATGAGTGACAAGCCTAATGGGTGTCTAAGTTCTAATGTGCAAACACATGCAAGCTATAGCTAAAGGTATAGGATCAGTACAAGAAAGTAAGAAAACACATCAAAACATACGATGACTACACAACAAATCCTAAGACTCTAAATTATTAGCCCGAGTCTTCAGATGGTCTGGTATTCATCCAAAGAAGCCTACGTATCCCCGCCTCTACGAGAATCAAGGCAACGTAGTTCTTCGCACCTATGAAAACTAGGATGCCTAAGACACATAGACCTCTATCCTAGACTCGATCTAAAAGACTGGACCAGTTATTAGAAATTTCTTGTACGATTATTTAAATTCCAGGGAGTTGTGGATTTTAAGACACCCTATATGCCCTAACTAAATGCAGATTAGCCTTAAGCTAATACAGGTGGTTCCTACAACCTATGTGTAACTAGGCTGTGTGTCCTAAGGAAAACAATGGGATCACTAGCGCATTCTAGACCTAGTCATCAGTCGGCGATGTGAATCGCCAACTGACCGGACGGAGGCGCTCCTATAACTCTAGGACAGACCCCTAACTCTAAAAACAAGCACACAATAAACAAACAATCAAACAACCTATCGAAAGAAAAACCCTAACTCTAAAACTCTCTATCTAGGAGAAACTCCTAACTCTAGAGGAAGATCTTTTGAAAACAAGATTTTTAAGGTTTTTGAAGAAGGTTTAAAACATTATTTACAAAAAGTTTGGCTGGACTTGGGATATAAATCCCAAGCTGCACTACGTACCTCGTGGAAGAGGATCAAGCCAACGTAGTTCGAAACGAACTCTCTAACTACACTCAGAACATTTTAAAACAATTCAAATGTTTCGATATTTTTGGATTATAGGTTTCTGATGTTTTCACCCTCTTGGTCAAAGACTGGAGGGAAAATACAAAAACAACACCCTATGGCCAAATCCTAGGGCTAAAAGGGGAAACTAGGCTCTAATAATACCATTATAAGAGCGAATGAGTCAAAGACTCTCTAATAACACCGCAAAGGACAAGTGAGTCAAAGACTCTCTGAAAGAAAATGAATATGAGTCAAAGACTCTAACAATACCAACTAAAAGGATAAATGAGTCAAGGACTCTCTAAAAGAAATGGAAACACGAGTCAAAGACTCCAATAACACCAACTAAAGGATAAATGAGTCAAAGACTCTCTAAAAGAAAAGGAACACGAGTCAAAGACTCCACTAACACCAACTAAAGAATAAATGAGTCAAAGACTCTCTAAAAGAAATGGAAACATGAGTCAAAGACTCCAATAACACCAACTAAAGAATAGACGAGTCAAAGATTCTCTAAAAGAGAAAGAAACATGAGTCAAAGACTCCACTAATACCAACTAAAGGATAGATGAGTCAAAGACTCTCTAAAAGAAAAGGAAACACGAGTCAAAGACTCCACTAACACCAACTAAAGGATAATGAGTCAGAGACTCCCTAAAAGAAAAGGAACACGAGTCAAAGACTCCACTAACACCAACTAAAGGATAAATGAGTCAGAGACTCTCTAAAAGAGAAAGAAACACGAGTCAAAGACTCCACTAATACCAACTAAAGGATAGATGAGTCAAAGACTCTCTAAAAGAAAAGGAAACACGAGTCAAAGACTCCACTAACACCAACTAAAGGATAAATGAGTCAGAGACTTCCTAAAAGAAAAGGAACACGAGTCAAAGACTCCACTAACACCAACTAAAGGATAAATGAGTCAGAGACTCTCTAAAAGAGAAAGAAACACGAGTCAAAGACTCCACTAATACCAACTAAAGGATAGATGAGTCAAAGACTCTCTAAAAGAAAAGGAAACAAGAGTCAAAGACTCCACTAACACCAACTAAAGAATAAATAAGTCAGAGACTCCCTAAAAGAAAAGGAACATGAATTCGCACATTTGGCAGAGGTAAAACACCCAGCCGGGCCGGACAGCTACTTAGCCCTAGGGTGCAACAAATGTGCGCCCAGTACCCCATAAGGGTAGGAGTATGAAGCCAAGCCGAGTAGGGTGTTCTCCCAAAAACCAAACGACGCACAAAGAGGAGAACTAGCGAGAGAATGAGACCGGGCGGGTCTCCCAAACACACACAAAGATGGGCTCCAAGTAACCTTATCATTGCCCTTGCAAGGGGTAAGCAAGGCTAAGACAACTAATTGACCAAATTGGTCTCTAATTAACAGAGGTACAAATTGAGGTGCAACCTCAGAGAGGATTCTACAAATGAGGCCAAGCATGCCTTCTAAAGGTACACCATTTATCAAAATCAAAGCAACCTCCCTGAGGTTAAGCTAAAAATGAGGCTTGCCTCCAAAGGAGGACTTCCTAATGAGACAGAATATGCCTCCTAGTACAGGTTCTAGTATCTAAAGAAGTCTAGAAGACTGCGTTAGTCCACCAAGAGAGCAGAAAAGAGCTACTAGGCAATCTCAAATTTCCATTCAATTCTTATATAAACAAATCAAGTACTAAGCAAAGAAAGACTTATAACTAAAGAGTACACAACCTATAATAATAGCAATCATAGCGTGATAAACAACATTAATTAGCCCAGACCAGCCGCTAGGTAGCCTAATGAAGTAAAAAACAATATCAAACACTTCAAAGCTAACCACAAACCCCAATACGGGGACTCCAATGAAATCAGATGATGCCAAAGTAATCATCTGATTTCCTACACGTATAATATTTCTACAAACCGCCTTGAAATCAGACGATATTCGTGTCAAGGACATCGAATAGTGCAAATCATCTGATTTCCTTCTTCAATTAAACAATTTATTTAAAATAAAATTAATTAGCCCAGACCAGCCGCTGGGTAGCCTAATGAAATAATAAAAAAAAATGATATTAAACACTTCAAAGTCAACCACAAACTACTTAACCAGTGCTATTTTCTTTATTACAGAAATTAGCATCATCTAATAATAACAGATCAACTTAAAATCATTTCATACATCAACATCATTTCATTAAAATAGGAGATTACAACAGGAATTAATATACTAATTTTAAATCCAGGATTAAAGAAGGAAAGAATGTTATCTGACTGAATTGATCAAAATTATTGATGAAATTCTCTAAGATAAGAGATCCGTAAGCAGATTTGCAGAAACAATGAGATCTACTAGATTTCACTATTTTGATTAGGCAAACAAATTGTTAATATGTAAATCGAAGCTTGAAATAATGGAATGAGCTAAATCTAAACCAGAAGATAATCAATTCTATGGTCCAGCAACATGATTTTACAGAAAAACTAGCAAGGTTTAGGATTCTTAGTCCAGATCTATGATCGGGAGCTTAAGCTAGGGTTTAAAATTTTTTTAGATCTATAATTAGACGGCGAGAAAACAGAGCTTAAGCTGAAGCTAACTTTAAAAATTAAGAAAAATAAAAGAATTAACAGATCCGATGATTAATCAAAGGAACACACAAAATTAAAAGGGAATTGGTCAGATCTAGGGTTTTGAATGCAGAAAATGGGGAAAATTGATAAATCGGGGTTGGATCGGATCTCAGGCGAGATCAAATGAGAAATTTGGTTTTCTTGATCCAGGTCTACTCTCTTTCTCTCTCTTAATCTCTCTCAGATCTTTCAACTAGGTTTTAAACAAGAATAAAAGTAGAACAAAATTGTTTAATAGAAAAAAATATCTGACGTGAGAAAAAGGATTCCACCGGAAAATAATCGGAGATCCACCGGAATATGACCGGAATCTAACCGGAGGTAGTCGGAGAAGAAGAAGCAAGATGAGATCTCCTTTCTCTCTCTCTCATTCTCCGTCGAAAAAATGAAAATATCCTTCTCTTTTCAGATCTGAGATCTCTATTTCACGACCGGAGCTTGGAGGCGGGAGAGATAGTGGTGGAGGTTGGACGGAATAGAGATTCGAGATAATGAGATGATCGGAGGATGATCGGGGAAAAAGAAACGATCGGAGAAGAGAAATGGGGTTTTTTCGTTTCTCCTCTTTCTCTCTCTGTTTCTCCGAGAATGAACAGTCCCCTCCCTTCTGGCTGATTTTTTTTTATATTAAAAAAAACTGTGCTGATATTCGCACCCTCACTTGATGAGGTGCGCGAATACGGATGAGTCGCGCCCGCCATTTTTGTCCTATTTGGCCTGGGCGCGACCATCACAGGATAATTCGCCCCCCTTTTCAAACGGATACTCCCTGCTGCGGATAACTTACCCCCCTTTTGGGTTTGTACTACACACCCTCTCTCGGCTTGTCCTATTTGACAAATTGAGTCGGATTTTGATGAAATTTGGCGGGGACCCTGGTGAGACCCGAAGCTACTTCAGGATTCAATTCGGGACCCCAACTCACCGATTTGACGAGGCTTTGTACAAACAACTCGAACCTGGGTCCGGTCAAAATGGGGTGTCTACAGATGCCTCTCTTTGGCAGAGCGTGCTTGTCACGCGAATGGCAAAGCTGAACAGACGACACATTTTGACTGACCCGAAAGCAAAGCAAATTTTTGGGTTTTTAGTTTTAAAATGATATTCACAAAGATAAAACTCTACCAACAATAGGGAGATAGCCTCTCACCGACTCTTAACTCGGCAACTAAGACAACTCAAAGAGATAGTCTCTCCCTAATACTCATGACTCAACTAACTAAACTAGTTAACAAAAAACGAACGAACGACTACAAAAACACAAACACTTCTTCTTCTTTTTTTCTTTTTTTTTTCAGGCTAAGCCAAAGTAAACATAACAATTGCTCCAAGAGCACCAACCAAACAAACAAATTAATCACTCCAATCACTCAAAGAGTTTCCATTTTTTTATCACGCTAATTAGTCTAAGACTTGACCAATTATTAAGGTACTCGAATATTTGAGTTAAACTCAAACTTCTAATGCTGAGGCGAAACTAAGTCTCAAGCCTGGTGATAGATATACAGATCATTGCTAAAAATAAATCTGTTTAACTATCCAAGTAATTTTGACTCCTCTCTTTCAAGGTAGCGAATCATTCCAGGTCACGCGGTTCTGCTAAATAGTTCCACGTAAACCCAATTTGTATGTCTTGCTAAACAGTCCCATACAAACCTCTTCGCAGATACGCATGACTCCTAACCCGTTAGGAAGCTGCACATTGCGGAACGATGATTAGGTAAGTCACCACTTGACATTACATTACTAATCATCAAGGTACTCGAATATTTGAGCTAAACTCAAACATCTAATACCAAAGGCGAGACTAAGTCTCAAGCCCAGCGATAGTTATACAGATCATTACTGAAAATGAATCTGTTTAACTATCAGAGTAATTCTAACTCCTCTCTTTCAAGGTAGCGAATCACTCCAGGTCACGCGGTTCTGCTAAACAGTTCCACGTAAACCCAAATTCGTATGTCCTGCTAAACAGTCCCATACAAACCTCTTCGCAGATACGCACGACTCCTAACTCGTTAGGAAGCTGCACATTGTGGAACGATGATTAGGTAAGTCACCACTTGACATTACATTACTAATCATCAAGGTACTCGAATATTTGAGCTAAACTCAAACATCTAATACCAAAGGCGAGACTAAGTCTCAAGCCTAGCGATAGTTATACAGATCATTACTGAAAATGAATCTGTTTGACTATCAGAGTAATTCTGACTCCTCTCTTTCAAGGTAGCGAATCACTCCAGGTCACGCGGTTCTGCTAAACAGTTCCACGTAAACCCAAATTCGTATGTCCTGCTAAACAGTCCCATACAAACCTCTTCGCAGATACGCACGACTCCTAACTCGTTAGGAAGCTGCACATTGCGGAACGATGATTAGGTAAGTCACCACTTGACATTACATTACTAATCATCAAGGTACTCGAATATTTGAGCTAAACTCAAACATCTAATACCAAAGGCGAGACTAAGTCTCAAGCCTAGCGATAGTTATACAGATCATTACGGAAAATGAATCTGTTTAACTATCAGAGTAATTCTGACTCCTCTCTTTCAAGGTAGCGAATCACTCCAGGTCACGCGGTTCTGCTAAATAGTTCCACGTAAACCCAAATTCGTATGTCCTGCTAAACAGTCCCATACAAACCTCTTCGCAGATACGCATGACTCCTAACTCGTTAGGAAACTGCACATTGCGGAACGATGATTAGGTAAGTCACTACTTGACATTACACTACTAATCATCGGGGTACTCGATACCTGGGAGAAGGAAGAAAAGACCAATCCACATAACACAGGATTAGAAAACAAGTAGAAAAACCTTTTTTCGAAAACAAAATTTCATGAGAAATTCAATTTATTATTGAACATTAATTCTGGAGAGTTTCATCAATTTGTAAAACATTCTGATATTCAAAAAATCCGAAAATTTTTGGGTGTTCTGGAAATCAAAACATTGGTTTGGAAACAAGATTTCACGAATTTGGACATGGTTTGATATACTTTTGGATTCGTTCATCAAGAAATAACCTCTTTCGGGGTTATTGTTTGAAAAATAGAATGAAAATTAAAACGGCCAAACCGCGATTGGAAATTAAGTTTCAAGTAGTATTTTATTTTATAGAAACCCCAAAAATATCAGTTTTTAAAGAAACCCACGTTTCCTAACACTTGCTTTCATAATCCGATTTAAATCCATATTGAATAAAAAATGAAAGAAAATCATTATTAAATGGAGGAAATTTAATTTTTTGGTGAAATTTTGAATTTTGAAAACTTATAATCTATATCATAACATACTGGAATTTCAAGAAAAAATCATTGATTTGATCTATCAAAAGTAAAACCCTAGCATGCTTTTCTACTTTTGATATTACAAAGATAAAGATCCTACCGTTGATCGCGATCCTTGTCTCTTGGGTGCGTAGATCCGAGGTATACGCTTTGTTGCACCCTTTTATATGATGAAGAAGACACAAAGAACACCCCAAAGATCCTTGATGTGTGATTTGTTAAAGAAGAAAAGGGATTTTTAAAATCCCTTTTGTGAAGAACCCTTGAGAGATATGAACACACTTCAAGAGAGAAGAGGTTTTTTTTTTCTTGGGAGGAGAGAGAAAAATGACGAATTTGGATTTTTTTCAATCTTTTTTAGGATTGTTTGCTTTGATTTTTATACAAACAAAAGCTAGGGTTAAGAGAGAAATAGTAATTTCCAATGTGAGAGCTCCCTTTTTGGCTTGTTTTCAATTTTTCCTCTTGCTTTCTTTCTTTCTTGTTTTCAAATTGGATTTGATTCCAATCTTAATTTCTTGTCAATCAAGACATGCTATTCTCATTCCACATTGCTTCTTTGGAAGAAAACTTTTTTAAGCAATCATTCCTCTTTTCCTTCTTTCCTTCTTTTCATTTTTTATTCTTTTTATTTTTCTTTTAACAAATATGTATGATGTCACCATTGTGACATTGAAATCCAAGTAATGACTTGGTTTGGCAACCTAGAGGGGGGGTGAATAGGATGTTTATAAAACTTTTACCTTTTGAAAACTTTTACTAAAATTTCACCCAAGACTTATCCCTTGTTAATTAGCAAACTTAATTAGGTGATTTAGCCTAGTTAGCAAGGTACCAATATTCAATCAAAACCAAAATGCTAACTACTCACTCAATTCCAAATATGTAAGAATGCAAGCACAAATAAATAAAAAAGTGAGAGGGAGAGAAAGATAGAGAAATACCAACACAAGTGACACAAAGATTTATAGTGGTTCGGCAAACGGCCTACTCCACTCTACTCAAGGTCGCACTTGAGGATTTCCACTATTGAGACCTCCACGACGCCCGGCTCCGAGGCTTTTACACTCCAAGGGAATTAGATAAGGATGCCCTTCCACCTTTACAATGACTCTCCTTCTCCGCCGAGTTCTAAGCGCTTTCTCCCAAGGGAATTAAACACGGATGCCCTTGCCACCGATCGAATAAAGAAGAAGATAAAAGCTTTGCCTCTATGTAGGCTACAATGCAAGTTGAAGCTCCAAGGATGCTCTCAAGAATAAACAAGTTTAAGCCTAAACCAATCTCAAAAGATTTTCTCAAATCAAGGCACAAAGAGTTTGGTTGGTGAGAGAATTTAACCAAAAATAGTTCACAAATGATTTTCTATGGTTCGTTGAAGTTGGACAATGTTCCTCTCTTGTTTTAGACCCATTAGATGGGTATATATGAAGTCCCAACTCCATGTGACCGTTTGGGGGGTAAAACAGTCAAAACTGGGTCAAAAAATCAACTAGCCGTTGGGCCTCCAACGGCTATAATTTTTTGAGAAAATACACTTCTCGGAGTTTCGAGAGTTTTCTCGGAGTTCCGAGCTCGGAGCTCCGAGGGTTTCTCGGAGTTCCGAGAAACCAAACAGAGATTTAAGTTTAAGAACCTGGTGCATTTCTCGGAGCTCCGAGAATTTTCTCGGAGTTCCGAGACTGGTTTCCAGCAAACAGTGTCGAACTTGTAAAATTCATATCTCCCTCATTTCTCTTCGGATTTTGACGTTCCTATACTCTACGGATATGAGAAAAATGAGAGCTATCTGTTAAAAATATTTTCAAAAATATTTGAAAATGTTTTAAATAAGTTTTGATAGGATTTAGTTGCTGGTCCAGGTTGTTGCTTCGGAACTCTGTTTTGTTCATTCTTGTGTTGAATGTCATATGGGTCCCAACATGTTGGTACACCACCATGGCCATTCACTTATCCATTTAAGTCCTTAAAGGGTGTGTTAGTCTCTTTGAAAAACATATTTTAGGGGTTTTAAGATGTGCCTTGATCAAGAGAAAACACAAGAGAGAAAGGTGATACATACTACCCTTTTGAACACTCTCTTGAATGAACTCTTGAGCCAATCTTCATTTGATCTTCAATGTGGTTCTTGGATTGCTTGTGGGATCTTCACTTGAGCTCCTTGCTTTAACATCTTCCAAGGATGATGCCACCAATGTGTTCAAGCTCCTTTGCATGTTGATCCTCAAGCATGTGTTGTGTTGCATTGTGTAATGGCGATATGACATGTCAAGCATGTCAAGTTCGTATCTAAGACACAACACTCAAGGCAACTGTTCAGTCCATAAACGACTAATCAATTTGTGTTTGTTAATCATCAAAACAAGGTGATTGAATGAACCCATGGGGAATCCTTGGGGAACCCTTAGGCTTACAGACATCATCAAGGTTGGGTGCTCAACTCATGTGGGTCAACCATGTGGGCCGCCCACCATGGTGGTTGACCCATATGGGTGAACCCACATGAGCCCAATCTTTGCGGGCTTTAGCCCAATGGGCCATTTCATACGGGTTTCGGGTTTTTCCGTAAAAAATCAATAAAATCTTTTTAAATTCAACATTCTATATATAGACCCAACCCATTTGACATTTATGGTGCATCCCTCACACATGATTGGACCATCTTTTTTGGAAAATAACTTTTCGGACCAAAATGCCCCTATTTGACTGTTAGACATCCAAATGCGACCAAAATACCCTCAGATTGGTTCACCCCTAAAGGGAAAAATTAAAAATGGAAAGTCTTTGTGGTCAAACTTCAAAAATAGAAACTTTTAAAATTGGGTCCTTTCGGTGAGCAATATTAAACAGGATCATTTGGTATCCCCTGAAAATACCCAAAATGCTCTCAACACTTAGAATTTCCAAATTAAACGAAACTCCTGAGAAATTCTAAATTTAACAGGTTTTTCAAAATTCAGGAAATCATTCATAATCTCTCAGACATATGTCGGGGATCAAAAGAATTACACAGGAAAAGACAAAATTACCCCGAGGTGCTAGAATTTGGCGAGATTAGGGAAAACCCTGAGAAATTCTAAAAATAGCAGATTTTCAAAAATTTATGAACGGACTCAAGATTTCTTAGACACAACTTAGGGACCAAATATGCTATGTTTGGAAATGTCTAAAATACCCCTGAAGTGCAAGACTAAGAGAAAATCTTGAGAGATCTAAATTTAGCAGGTTTCCCAAATCTTACAAAATTACTCCTAATCCATCAGCCGTACCCTCGAGATGGTTTTGGACATATGAGAAATGATTGAAATATCCATAAGATGATGAAAATGTGGAAGCCCCATGAGTTTCTAAAAATAGCAGTTTTTTCAAAATTTGTAAAATCACTCAAGATTTCTCAAATATAACTCGGGGGTCAAACGAGACACATCGGGAATGACCAAAATACCCCTGCAGTGCAAAATAGGCAAAAATGAGGGAAACCCTGAAAATTCTAAAAATAACAGGTTTTTTCATTTGCATGGAAACTTTAACTTTCATCTTCCAGAGGCCAAAGGAACTCCCTAGAGACCTTCAGGATCGCGAATCAACTTCAAAACTCCCATAATAAAATAAAATCTACCCTAAAATGCATGGATGCCTAATCTAATGCTGAATACGGATTCAAAACTCAATGATACTACCGAATCTTTTGCTTTTTAAAGCGTAGCAAAATGGGGGTGTCTACACCTAGCAAGAACCTCTCAAACCCCTTTTTACAGCCCTCATCTCACTCTCTCTCTATCCCTGTTTTCTAATGAAAATGAAGCCCCAAAATCCGAGATAAACAAGAGATGGATGGTGATGGGTTTCAAGGGAAGAGAGAAGTTGGAAATGGGTTTAATGGAGATGGAGGTTAGAAATAGAAAAAAAAAGAAAGCAAAAAGTAGAAGTAGGGGAGGTTGAAGATGATAAGATTCAACAGGGTTCTCGGTCGGATTCTGGCAAGGTTGCCGGAATCAACGGAGGAGGGTTTGGTAACCGAGTTTTGTGGTTGACAAAAATGGGTTTGGATCTAAGGTTTGAAAATCTGTGGGGGATAGTGAGGAGGGTTTAGGGATTTAGGGTAGCTGAAATGGTGGAGAGGGTTTGATGAAATTAAAAAAAAGCTGAGATAGATTTAAGGTTGAAGAAAGGGATTTTGATGTGGGATTGGGTGGTTTCTTGATGGTTGTGGTTTGGGGAAATCGGATTTAGGGTTTCTCACCGGAGAAAATGAAGATTAGAGGTGGTGGAAGAAGGTTGAAGACGATGGTGGTGCATGGAGGAGGCTTGGCCGGAATCCGTCAAGCTTGCCGGAGAAGATGGAGATGGGTATGTTGCAGAGATGGGGTGGAAGATAGAAGTAGGGGTGGCAGTGGTGAATGGGAAGACGATGGTGGTGGAGAGGGGAGCTTGCTGATGGCAAGAGAGATGGTCGGAGGTTGGAGGCGACGATGAGAGAGGTGGTGATGGCGGCTACTCTCTCCCTCTCTGTTTTTTTCTCCTCTTCTCTCTCTCGTTGCAGCTAACAAGGGTGAGAAAAAATTAGGGCTTCTCTCCCCTCTCTTTGCAATGTATAGGTAGGTTTTGGGGGGATGATATTGGCACACCAATATCCCATAAGCGCACCAAAACCCACCCTTGATGAGCGCACGAATTTGCCTCCTTCCTTTTCCTAGGAACAACCCTCTTTTGGTTTATTTTCACTGGTTTTTTCTCTGCCTAAGGCACCCCCCGACTTGACTCATTCGACTCCCTTCTGCATTATTTTTCGAAATAAAGCCTATTACACGGATAAATTCCGTCGGATTTCGACGAAAATTCGGGGGGCCCACTTACGGTCTCGAACTACCCAAGATTTAACGCTGGAGCCTTAAGTTGCTAATTCATAGGTCATTATTATTATTATTTTCTTGCACTCGAAGACATATTCGGGCCCAGTTGCTTGGGGATTTTCCAAATTTCTTCTTTTTGGTGCTTTTAGGGCTTGGTCAAAACGGGGTGTCAACAGGTTCCTGCACTCGAGTGTATATAGCTTATCTGGGCTCGAGTGTAGAAAACAAGGGAGGAAAAACATTCATTTGGAATGCCCCATCATGGATGGAGTGCGTACCAAAAATCAACTCAGTTGGATCATCTTAGGGTGCCCATTTGTGGAGGGGAAAATGGGCAGATACTATTTGTCCACAAATCTACCGATCCCCCCCCCCCACACACACACACACAAATGGAAGGGTTAGGATTATCCAATGGAGCTGATTTTTGGTACACAACCCATCCATGATGGGGCCTTCCAAATGAAGGCTTTGGATCACCCCCAAAATGTGGGCCCACCCTGTTTTCTACACTCGGCCCGAATGCAGGAACCCTTCCCCTCTCTCTCTCTCTCTCTCTATATATATATATATATATATATATATATATATATATATATATAGATAGATAGATAGACACACACATTCACATGATCATGATTACGCTTATTCATATGACCACATATGCATCCCTCTCCTCACTAATGTCCTCTCAATTCTCTTCCTTGACCCTCTTCACCACTTCATAAGCTAATATTCCATGGAAAAAACTTTCATGGCTGCCAAACATGACCCAAGTTGTTTTAGTTTTCTTTATTCTAAGATTTCCTTTTTATTAATAAAAAACTAAGGGCCCGTTTGGATGCCAAGAAAATTTTGATTTGGAATTCTCACATTTGCAGCCCTTTTTTCGTTGACATTTGGATCTGGGTCAAGTCCTTGAATTTCTAATTCAGCAACTGACAGTGAAAAAAATCATATTTCCAAATAAGCTGTGGAAATAAGTAATTGGAAATCCACAGATCGCAGTTTCTTTCACCTTCTTGGCTCCTCAATCTCTCCCTTGTAGTAGGAAGTATCCCCGTCCCTCTCTGTCTCCCTCAACATGAGCTGGCAGATCTATTCATTTTGTACTCAAAACTCAATTCCAAATTCAAATACAAAATATGAGGTATCCAAACGGACCCCAACTGTATTTACCTTCCTCCATTTGCTTTCTGTCTGAAAGATTCTATGAATCTCGTTGTTCTGTTTTCTTTGTTTTCTTAATCAAAGCAAATCATTAATCTTATAATTGAGTACATTTTCTTCTTTTCCCATACCATGGGGGTATTTTCATTGCCGTCACTAATTCCGCTTGACATAGACTAGAAATCAGTAGGTGGCCTTTTGAAAAAATTGAAAATACCAACAGGTATTTTTTAAGATGAAGGTAAAACTACAAGTTATTTTTGTAACAAACCAGGGGCATATTTGGTAGCCGTAAAAATATTCCATGGAAGATGTTAGGTCCAAAATTGGTAACAGGTTATGGTAGGGCCGGAAGGGCTGATCTGGCAAGCCACGGCTGAAGGGCTAATGGAGTCCTGCGCTGCACAAGTACAGACAAGGATACAAAGGGTCAGAAGACCAACCTGGAGTGGTGCTCCGGACGGGCGCTTCGACACTCAAGTCAGCATGAGCAGGAGTGCAGAGCAATGTCAGAGCAGAAAGCTTAGGGTTTTTTATTTCAGATCCCTCACCTTAGCACAAGTGAAGGCTATTTATAGTGGTTCTGAGCCACCTGTCCAGGACAGGTGGTGGCCCCTGTATGGACCAGGTCTCATACCTAGGAGGGGCAGGTGGAAGTCCCTGGTTGGTCCAGGTGTCATACCTAGCAGGGACAGGTGTTGGCTTTGCAGTGGTCCCTGTGAGGGCCACGCGTTAACAACCAATTGGTTGCTGAGTTCGGACCCCATCAGTTGCCCCCTGGTTCTCCGAGTTGTGACAGCGGCTAGGGAAGCAAAAAGAGGGTTAGAACAGCATCTGGCCGGCCTTAAGGCCTCTGGGCAGCTGAGGCCGGCCTCAGGCAGGGACCAGAAAAAACCGCGGCCGGACAGGGGCCTCTGGGTGGCCTGGTCCGGCCTTGAAACTTGGCCTGAAGGAGTACGGCCGGACAAGAGCCTCTGGGCGATCCAGTCCGGTCGAAATTTGAACCAGAAGTATGGCCGGCCAAACCTCCTGGACGTCATGGCCGGACAGATCTCCTGGACGGGGCGGCTAGGCCGGACAGATCCTCTGTCGCCTAGTGATTGCGCCATATCCTGTCCGGTTAAGGCGCTGGACGGCCAGGCCGGGCAGGTCTTTTGGCGTTTAGCGATTGCGCCATATCCTGTCCGGCTAAGCCTTCTGGCGGCTCTGCCGGGCAGAATTTTGTCTTCTAGCGAACGCGTCATATCCTGTCCGGCTTAGGCTGTGGACGGCCAGGCCGGGCAGGTCTTTTGTCTTCTAGCGAACGAGTCATATCCTGTCCGGCTCAGGCTGTGGACGGCCAGGCCGGGCAGGTCTTTTGTCGTTATCACTTTGGAACTTGTACCTCGCATTTAATGCGAGCGGCGCATTTAATGCGGTAGGTGACGTGGCGTACTCCGGCTGGTGGGAAAAGGGCGGGATTTTTCCCGCTCTTCCCAGCCTATATATACCGGAGTTTTTACTCCTCATTTTTCACTTTTCAGATTCTTCTCTCCTCCTCTGCTGCTCGGCTAGTCAAATTTCTGCCCGCTTCGGATCAGTGAGCCCGGAGATCTTCGGTCAACACTTCAGTTCGGTAATTTCTTTTAGCTTTTCTTTTCTTCCCTTTTAATGTCTAGCACTAGTTCCGAGTCGGACTCTGGCTCAAAGGAGTCCGGTTCGACTAGTAGTACGGGGTTCGGGGCGTCGGAGAGGACGAGGCCGGCCTCGCCTATGGAGGCCGGTGTTGAGGACGAAGAGATAGTAATAATTGTAGACGAGGAGAGCGGAGAGGAAGTGATTGTGGACTTAGACACAATCGCGGTCCGTGGGGACGGACCGCGCCGAGTAGAAACCAGCGGCGACGAAGAAGACATTGAGGCGATAGTTCCTCGCTTGCCGCGCGCGCCCGTCGAGGTGATAGCGGAGGCACGGATGGAGGCCAATCCGCAGTACAACATCGGGGCCTTGCGCGAGGTGAACTGTCTGGGGCCGGACAAACTTCAGGCCGTCAGGGACAAATACTGTATCCCTGATCGGTATACTTTGAGGGCGGCCGTCGAAGGGGACCGGGCTAGCAACGATAGTGCAGATCTCTTCCTATACGAAGAAGCCTTCCGGGCCGGGCTCAGGCTTCCCTTGCATCCGTTTTTTGTCGATGTGCTAAGGTACTACGGGCTGGCGGTTACACAGGTCGTGCCGAACTCTTGGAGGACGCTGGTCGGCTTCCTTTATTTTTTGGGAGTTCGTCTCCGTAGGAACCCTACCGTACCTGTCTTCAGGATGTGTGCGCATCTGAAGAGGCACAAGGAGGGCGGCTGGATCTATATCAGCCAACGGCCTGAAGTGAAAATGATCACTGGCATACCTACTTCCATTCACACATGGAAGAACAGGTTTTTCTACGCTAGGGACACCGAGCCGGGCTCCCACTGGCCGTTCTCGTTGGAATGGAGAACGCCGGACACCCAGAACCTTAGTCGGAAGCCAGCCCTTAAGGGTTACGACTACATGACCTTCGCTTTGATCAAAGAAGAGCTGAAGCGCGGTCGAATAACCTACTCGGAGTTCTCCGAGGAGGCCGTCCTGGTAGCGTTCGAGATCAGCCGTGCGACGCCGGCACGTACGTAGACTCTTTTAGGCCAGCCTTTATTTTTTGAACTGTTCCTTTTTCTTTTTTATGGTTCTAACTGTGTTCTGTTCTCGCGTTCAGAAATGGTGAAGCAGATGTCCATGCTGGACAAGATCAAGCAGACCTCACAAGCGTCCCCAACGCAGGAGCAGCCCCAGCCCAAGGGCAAGAAAAGAAAGGTGCCGGAGTCGACTCCGGCAATGGCCGCACTGGCCGAGCCTCTTAAAAGCAGCCAGGCGACGCATAAGCTGTCCGTCAAGTCGAGCCGGACAAATCTCGTCGGGCAGAGCTCCGGGTCTGCAAGGGTGACATAGCCCCAACACAGCGGGGCGGTTCTGGGCATCCCTGCCGTCCCGGCGGCGAGAGGCGACAACGTCTTCCACCCGAACTGGGCGGTGCAGAAAACGGACACCGGCCTGGGGGATAGCCGGGTGGCCACAGAATTGATGTACCAGGGCGTCCTAACGCACGACCGGCGGGAAGTCGAGAAGGAGGCGCCGGAGACCTGCGAAGAGGCAATCGCCTCCGCCCTCTATCAACTCCAGGTGTACTCAAGGGACATGGCCAAGAAGCGTTATCTCTTCTCTGATACGCTCACATAGATAGAGTCCGAGAAGAGCCAGCTCCAGAAGGACAAGGACGGGCTTACCGAAGCCGTCTAGATCAAAGAGGCCGAATTTAACAACTTGAAGGACGAGCTGCAGAGGGTCAAAAATCAGGCCGTGCAGGATCTCCTAAATGCGCAAGAAAGAGCCGGTCAGAGGGAGAAGACGGCTATCAAGGCGGCCGTGAAAGCGGCAGTGGGGGAGGCCGTGAAGGAAACTGAAAAGAGGAAAGACGCGCAGTTCTTCAACCTGGGCCTCCAGGCCTATAAGGCGGGGTTACTTCTCTGCTCCGAGCAGGTGAAGAAGACTCACCCCGACATTTCCCTGGACGGACTGGCCGTCCCGTATGCACCTCCAGAGGAGGAGGAGGACGAGGAGGAAGAAGGCGAACTGGACTCCTCCCAACCCATCGAGGTGGAACAGGAAGTCGTTCTGGCTTCCGAGGCCATCGCTCCAACCACTGAGGCTGGCCAGGTTGCAGCCCCTACTTCAGAGGCAGTCACCGACGAGGAGGCCTAAGTGGCAGCCCTCTTGCTCCTATCTTTAATTTTGGTTTGTAAATTTTTTGTAATGGCCCATGAGGCTCATTCTTTGTAAGCCAGCTCGGCGAAAAGAGCACTTTTGTAATATGAATACAAATTCAATTTTGTCCAACTGTCTGTACAGCTGCCTTATTTTTTGTATTTATGACGTCTGTGCTTCTTCCTTGTCTTTCTGCCGAGTCGGAGTGGTTGTCCGGATGTAATTGGCCGGAGTGAACCAGCTCAGTCTTCAAGTTTGCAAACACTTAGAGTCTTTGAGGTGGTTTTCCACTAGGGCGGGTCCATGGTTGGAACTGATCTCCACACCAAATTGGACGCGCCGGAGTGCACCACTGCCGTTCTCTAAGTCTGCAAACACTTAGACTGAGAGCTAAGTCTTCAAACACTTAGAGTCTTTTGGCGTCTAGCGATTGCGCCATATCCTGTCCGGCTTAGGCTGTGGACGGCCAGGCCGGGCAGGTCTTTTGGCGTTTAGCGATTGCGCCATATCCTGTTCGGCTAAGGCTCTGGACGGCCAGGTCGGGCAGGTCTTTGAGGTGGTTTTCCACTAGGGCGGGTCCATGTGGTTGGAACTTATCTCCACACCAAATTGGACGCGCCGGAGTGCACCACTGCCGTTCTCTAAGTCTGCAAACACTTAGGCTGAGAGCTAAGTCTGCAAACACTTAGAGTCTTTTGGCATCTAGCGATTGCGTCATATCCTGTCCGGCTTAGGCTGTGGACGGCTAGGCCGGGCAGGTCTTTTGGCGTTTAGCGATTGCTCCATATCCTGTCCGGCTAAGGCTCTGGACGGCCAGGCCGGGCAGGTCTTTGAGGTGGTTTTCCACTAGGGCGGGTCCATGTGGTTGGAACTGATCTCCACACCAAATTGGACGCACCGGAGTGCACCACTGCCGTCCTCTAAGTCTGCAAACACTTAGGCTGAGAGCTAAGTCTGCAAACACTTAGAGTCTTTTCGCGTCTAGCGATTGCGCCATATCCTGTCCGGCTAAGGCTCTGGACGGCCAGGCCGGGCAGGTCTTTGAGGTGGTTTTCCACTAGGGCGGGTCCATGTGGTTGGAACTGATCTCCACACCAAATTGGACGCGCCGGAGTGCACCACTGCCGTTCTCTAAGTCTGCAAACACTTAGACTGAGAGCTAAGTCTGCAAACACTTAGAGTCTTTTGGCGTCTAGCGATTGCGTCATATCCTGTCCGGCTTAGGCTGTGGACGGCCAGGCCGGGCAGGTCTTTTGGCGTTTAGCGATTGCGCCATATCCTGTCCGGCTAAGGCTCTGGACGGCCAGGTCGGGCAGGTCTTTGAGGTGGTTTTCCACTAGGGCGGGTCCATGTGGTTGGAACTTATCTCCACACCAAATTGGACGCGCCGGAGTGCACCACTGCCGTTCTCTAAGTCTGCAAACACTTAGACTGAGAGCTAAGTCTGCAAACACTTAGAGTCTTTTGGCATCTAGCGATTGCGCCATATCCTGTCCGGCTTAGGCTGTGGACGGCTAGGCCGGGCAGGTCTTTTGGCGTTTAGCGATTGCGCCATATTCTGTCCGGCTAAGGCTCTGGACGGCCAGGCCGGGCAGATCTTTGAGGTGGTTTTCCACTAGGGCGGGTCCATGTGGTTGGAGCTGATCTCCACACCAAATTGGACGCGCCGGAGTGCACCACTGCCTTCCTCTAAGTCTGCAAACACTTAGGCTGAGAGCTAAGTCTGCAAACACTTAGAGTCTTTTCACGTCTAGCGATTGCGCCATTAACTGTCCGGCTAAGGCTCTGGACGGCCAGGCCGGGCAGGTCTTTGAGGTGGTTTTCCACTAGGGCGGGTCCATGTGGTTGGAACTGATCTCCACACCAAATTGGACGCGCCGGAGTGCACCACTGCCGTCCTCTAAGTCTGCAAACACTTAGGCTGAGAGCTAAGTCTGCAAACACTTAGAGTCTTTTGGCGTCTAGCGATTGCGCCACATCCTGTCCGGCTAAGGCTCTGGACGGCCAGGCCGGGCAGGTCTTTGAGGTGGTTTTCCACTAGGGCGGGTCCATGTGGTTGGAACTGATCTCCACACCAAATTGGACGCGCCGGAGTGCACCACTGCCGTTCTCTAAGTCTGCAAACACTTAGGCTGAGAGCTAAGTCTGCAAACACTTAGAGTCTTTTATTGGAGGAGCTGGCATATATTAGTGACTCAAAAGTGAGGAACACTATTTGGTGACAACTCCACTTTATTTCTCTTTGAAATTTCATTACAGAGATTCTTTACAGGCCTTCAAAGGCAGAAGAAAAGACTATTGATAGTATATTCGAAGATTTCTGGAATTCCAGGCGTGCGGCAGCAGCTGCTCGTCAAGTGTCTCTAGCCGGTAGCTTCCTGGACGGATGACCTCTTTGACTCGGTACGGCCCTTCCCAAGTCGGGGAGAGTTTGCCCACCCTTCTTGGCTGGGAGACGGCCGCTTTCCTCAAGACTATGTCGCCTGTGCGGAACTCCCTTGGTCGGATCTTCGTATCATGGTATCTAGACACCTTCTGCTTATACGCTGCGGCTATGATCTGTGACTCCTCACTGACTTCCTCAAGCAAGTCGAGGTTGACACGAAGCCCGTCCCCATTGAGCTGTTCATTGAAGTTAACAATTCTTGGGGAGGGAATGCCGATGTCAACCGGAATCACAGCCTCTGTTCCGAAGAAGAGATTGAAAGGCGACTCACCCGTTGCAGTGCGTGGGGTAGTCCGATACGCCCAGAGCACATGGTACAGCTCGTCAGCCCAGCGTCCGACCTTATCATCCAGTCTCTTCTTTATCCCCTGCAGCAGAGTCCTGTTCGTCACTTCGGTCTGTCCATTTGTCTGAGGATGTGCCACGGAAGTGAACCTTTGCTCAATCTTCAGATCTGAACAAAACTTTCTGAAGTTCCTTGAGTCGAACTGCTTGCCATTGTCTGTTATGAGGACCCGGGGTATCCCGAATCTGCACACCACTGATTTCCAGAAAAAGTTCTGGACGTTCTACTCGGTGATCTTGGCCAGAGGTTCAGCTTCTACCCACTTAGTAAAGTAGTCGACGGCGACAACGACGAACTCGCGGCCTCCGGAGGCCGGCGGAAAAGGACCTAAAATGTCCATTCCCCAGACAGCAAAAGGGAGAGGGCTGATAATTGGGGCCATTGGCATGGCAGGCTGGTGAATGGCGGGGGAGAATTTCTGACACTTCTCACACTTCTTCACAAGGCTCAGAGCATCTTGTCTCAGTGTAGGCCAGTACAGGCCTCTTAGAAGGACTTTGATGGCGAGGGCCTTGCCCCCAAGATGCTCTCCACAAATCCCTTCATGGGTTTCTCGCAGGGCATACAGGGCATCAGTTGGCCGGAGACACTTCAAGTACGGGAGGGTGTAAGATCTCTTGTACAGAGTCTCGCCGTCAAGTGAAAACCTTGCTGCCCGCTGTACGACTTTACGAGCCTCTTTCTTCTCTCCGGGGAGCTCTCCGCTGCGCAGATATCTGATGATCTCATCCATCCAGCACGGCTCATCGTCGACCTGCATTACTACGACGGGCTGGCCATCAATACTGGAGGTCTTTAGGAACTCCATACGAATTTCTCTGAGAGCGGTGTAGCCCAATGCCGCTAGCTTTGAGAGCACATCGGCCTTTGCATTTTCAGTCCGGGGGACTCTAATGACCTCAAAACTTCCGAACTTACTAGTCAGGCTACGCACCCTTTGCAGATACTTGATCATTCGCTCTTCACGGGCCTCATATACTCCTTGAATCTGGCACACAACTAACTGTGAATCGCAGTACGCCTTCAGTCTCTGAGCGCGGGCCTGAATGGCGAGGTTCATTCCGGCGATGAGCGCTTCATACTCCGCCTCATTGTTTGACGCACGGAAGCCAAACCTCAGGGCGTAATTCAGGACAAAGTCCTCTGGTCCTGTGAGAACTAGTCCGGCACCGCTGCCACTTTTGTTTGAAGATCCGTCAACATATACCTCCTAGAGCGGCTCTTCAGAACACGGAAGCGGGCTGATTGGTGGAGCTGCACCCTCAAGCCCGAGAAGCGGAACCGCTTTGGCTTCGATCTGCTGCTCGGGCATAACCGGCTCTGCTTCTAAAGGAGGTGTTGCTTCCGACCCGGGGTCTGAATCTGGCATTGTAAACTCAGCTATGAAGTCTGCAAGAACCTGAGCTTTGATTGCTGGCCTGGGCAGATATTTGATGTCAAACTCGCTGAGCTCCACGGCCCACTTCACAAGTCGGCCTGAAGTGTCTGGACGGTGGAGGATCTGCCTGAGGGGCTGTCCCGTCAAGACCTTGATCGTATGCGCCTGGAAATACGGCCTTAACTTTCTGGCCGCCATAATTAGGGCGTATACGAGCTTCTCGACTCGCTGATATCTTGTCTTTGCATCATGGAGGACCTTACTGACATAGTAGATCGGCTTTTGCTGGTGGTACTCCTCTCTGATCAGTACTGCTGCAACTGCCAAAGGTCCTGCTGAGAGATACAAAATCAGCTCTTCTCCTGGCTCTGGTTTGGACAGCAACGGCGGAAAGGACAAGTACTGCTTCAGCTCTTCAAATGCCGCTTGACACTCCGAAGTCCAGGGCGCGGTTTTTATACCTTTGACCGCGTTGAAGAACGGAAGGCATCTTTCCGCGGACTTAGAGATGAACCGCCCCAGGGCAGCTACTAACCCGGTTAGGCGCTGTACTTCTCTGATAGTTCTGGGCGGAGTCAGCTCCATCATGTGGACCCCGATCCTAAGAGGTAGTGAGGTGAGGGAAACTAGTCCCCACACCATCCTCTGGATCATCCACGTGTGTGGAGAGCTCTACCAAGGAACTCTCAAAACGGATGCCACCCTCATAGCATAGCACGAGTGGCGATATAAAAAGAAAGAGATATGTCTCGATCCGGAGTCAAGGCTCGAAACCAAGACATACCTGAAATAAACTCAGAGTCGCCATCCATGGATATGCCATGGAACCCTAAAATCAAATCCTCTGTGCAATGGATAACCAGAAATATATATGGGTTCGTGCCTGGTTACGAATGGGGAAGGTCTGAGAGCACCCCCAATTCGTCCGAGTGCAAGCACTTGGTCTCTTACGCCATTTTTAGTAACTCCAAAGAAGTTTGAATAAAAATCATGTGAAATGGGAACAATCCTCAGGACTCGTCTACCTAAGCATGCATTTCCTGAGGATAAAAATAATAAACACATATAAAATAAAATGAAAGATGTGCCACCTAAGCATAGCTAGGTTATGAGTGACAAGCCTAATGGGTGTCTAAGTTCTGATGTGCAAACACATGCAAGCTATAGCTAAAGGTATGAGATCAGTACAAAAAAATGAGAAAACATATCAAATCATACAATAACTACACAACAAATCCTAAGACTCTAAATTATTAGCCTGAGTCCTCGGATGGTCTGGTATTCATCCAAAGAAGCCTACGTATCCTCGCCTCCACGAGAATCAAGGCAACGTAGTTCTTCGCGCCTATTCTAAGCTATGATGCCTAAGACACCTAGACCTCTATCCTAGACTCGATCTAAAAGACCGGACTAGTTATTAAAGTTTATTATATGATTATTTAAATTCCAGTGAATTGTGGATTTTAGGACACCCTATACGCCCTAACTAAATGCAGATTAGCCCTAGGCTAATGCAGGTGGTTCCTACAACCTATGTGTAACTAGGCTGTATTTCCTAAGGAAAACCAAAGGTGGACTAGCGTATCCTACTCTAGTCATCACTCGGCGATGTGGATCGCCGACTGACCGGACGGAGGCGCTCCTATAACTCTAGGACAGACCCCTAACTCTAAAACAAGCACACGACAAGCAAACAAACAAACAACCTATCAAAAGACACAGCCTAACTCTAAAACTCTCTATCTAGGAGAAACTCCTAACTCTAGAGGAAGATCTTTTGAAAATGAAGGTTTTAAAGGTTTTTAAAGAAAGTTTAAAAACATTATTTACAAAAAGTTTGGCTGGACTTGGGATGTAAATCCCAAGCTGCACTACGTACCTCGGAAGAGGATCAAGCCAACGTAGTTCGAAACGAACTCTCCTAACTAAAACCTAACACTTCAAATGATTTAAGGGTTTTAATATTTTTCAAATGTTTTTGATATTTTTAAAGTTTTTCAAATGTTTTTGACATTTTTAAAGTTTTCAAATGTTTTTGAGTTTCGAATTTCTGATGTTTTTTTGGGATTTTAAAATATTCCAATGCTTTTGGATTCTTAAATGTTTTCACCCTTCAAGGGGACACGCAAGCATAACCACAAACTAGGGCAAAGCCCTAAATCAAAAGGGGAAACCCCGAACAAACAACAAGCGTCTCAAAGAGACGAACCACAACACATAAAGAAGTGTCCCAAGAACAGAGAAAACGAATCTAAGATCTCAAACAAACAAAGCTCTAATAAGACTGAGTTAGTCTCTAATCAAAGTATTCAATGACAACTCTAAAGGAGAAACTCCTAACTAATAACACTAAAGAGGGAATACAACTGAGACAGAGGCTCTCGAATAATACCAAGAAAAGATGAAAGAGTCGAAGACTCTCCGATAATATCGCTAAAGAGACGAAAGCGTCAAAGACTCTCTAATAATACCAACTAAGAGACGAATGAGTCAAAGACGAATGAGTCAAAGACTCTCTAATAATACCAACTAAGACAACTGAGCCAAAGACTTTCTAATAACACTATCTAAAGGACGACTGAGTCAACGACTCTTTAACAAAAAATCACTAAAGAAGACCAATGAGCCAAAGGCTCTCTAATACTACAACTTAAAGGAGGAATGAGTCAAAGACTCTCTAAAAAGGAGCTGCTCTAATATAAGGCTAGGTAAGCCTTCTAAAAATGGAAACCCTCAAATGAGACAAGGCTTGTCTCCAAATAGGGGCTCCACAAATGAGGCAAGGCATGCCTCCTAGGGGTACACTATTTGTCAAAATCAAAGCAACCTCCTTGAGGTTAAGCTAAAAATGAGGCTTGCCTCCAAAGGAGGATTGCCTAACGAGACAGAGTATGTCTCCTAGTACAGGTTATAGTGTCTAAAGAAATCAAATCAGAAATCCAAAAGACTGTGCTAGTCTATCCAAAGAGAGAGGAAAAAGGATACCAGATAATCTCAAATTTTCAATCAATTATTATAAAAACAAATCAAATATCAGCCAAATATGATCTACAACTAAAGAGTGCACAACCTGGAGCAATCATAAAATGATAAACAGCATTAATTAGCCCAGACCAGCCGCTGGGTAGCCTAATGAAGTAAAACAGTATCAAACACTTCAAAGCCAACCACAAACCCCAATACGGGGACTCCAATGGAATCAGATGATGCCAAAGTAATCATCTGATTTCCTACACGTATAATATTTCTACAAACCGCCTTGAAATCAGACGATATTCGTGTCAAGGACATCGAATAGTGCAAATCATCTGATTTCCTTCTTCAATTAAACAATTTATAAAATTAATTAGCCCAGACCAGCCGCTGGGTAGCCTAATGAAATAAAAGAAAGTATGATAAGCTTTCAAGATAGTCTCACCTGAACAGTCCATTCATCTTCAGAACCTAACTCAAAACTTAACATAAAAGAAGAATCTTAAATTTTCAACAAATTATACAAATGCATGCAATTAAATTTTTAGTACATTGATTAACCCTAAATTTATCATTTACCACCATACTTTACTCAAAATAACAAGTAAATCCAAAATGAATCAATTATCTAAGATAGTCCAATAACAAACCAATTGAAAGCATGGACAGTAGAAACTCCCTTCGTGTATTCAACAATGACAATCGAAAACAATGCTCAATTATTTATGCTCGCATGAATATCAAAATACCCTTATAACAAGAATCACTGAATTAATGAGAATGAATAGGCTAATCTGGTAATACAGAGAACATGATTGTACCACAGGTGAATGAACTGTTGTGTACCTTGATCATGTCCTGAATTAAGGATAATCAACAGAGTGAATAACAACCAGAATTCTTATTGCCTTAACAAGAACAAAAATGTATACACTACCTTGCTTAAGCGGATACTCCAAATTTTCTTCAAGTAATAAGGTACAAGACTTCTTTTATCAGATTATTTCCTCCACTTTCCATTAGAACTAGAATTCCAGATTCGTCACATGTAATTTCAGATACTAACAGATCCAATGCAAAATAACACAGAGGATATGAACTATTCATAAAAGGCATGGATCTATGAAGCTACTCACTTTCATCACCTTATTTCATTAACAATTGCCTTATAACCTACATGATCTCAAATAAAATCGCGATCACACACCATTTAAACAATTGTCAACAGCAAAATCATCGCAATCTAATGAAAAAGACCACTGCAGATTCAAAACAAAAAATCACATTCTATGCCAAAATCCGTGAGCATCACAAAGAAAATGCTTCAAATCATATAGCTCACCACCAATTTTCAAAAGATTGGAGAAATTACCTGAACAAAGGAAAAGATGACCGAAGGAAGAATTAATGCCGCAAACACCTCAGATGAAGAGCACGCTTGTAATCGGAGTCTTGCCGGAGTATGACCGGAGCTATTTTCCTCAGCCAAGAATGAAAAATTAATGAGGTGGGTTTCAAATGGGGATAATGATGGTAGATTAGAGAACTGGGTTTGCAAAGGAATCAGAAATTAGCTATGGAATGGGGTTTGGATCTGATGGAATAAAGGAGAATGGAGAATGGGGTTTCTGAGATGGTGGCTATGGGCAAAAATGGAGGAAAGAGTTAATGGTCGGAGCTCCGGCGAGCTAGCCGGAGAAGACAAAGGAGTGATGACGAGAGTGGAGTTATAAATGGATTTTGATGCCGGAAATGGTGGCTCGGTGGTGGTGGGGATAGACCGGAGAAGAAAGCGATTTACCGGATTTTGGCTTGGATCTGCTGGAGAAGATGAAGAGTCGGCCTTCGTCCAAATATCCTTCTCCCTTTCTCTTTCTCTCTCCCTATACCTTATGAAAAGAAGATGGCAAAAACCCCCTTAATTTCCGAAAATCTCAGATCCAGATCTGAGATTTTCTCTCAAAATCTCAGATCTGAATCTGAGATTTTCTCTTAAGATCTCCTTCTTCTCTCCGTTTTTCTCTTCTCCAATCTCTCTCTGTTTCTTACCAAATGGGTTTCGAAGGGATTTCAAGATGTACCGAGAGAGGGGTTTGATGGTGCGGCCGGCCGGAGTAGATGAGATATTGACCGGAGTTAATGGATAGAAATGGGTTTCTATGGGTTTCAAAGGGATTGAAGAAAATGGTGGTTGAGGATGGGTTTTGATCGGAGCTCCGGTGAGAAATGGAGCCGAAGAAGATGGGTTCTTCTTTTTCTTCTTCTACTCCCTCTCTCGGCATCTCTGCGAGAATCCGATCCTTTTTTCTTTTTTTTCTTCTTTGATTTTTTTATATATCTATTTGAAGGCTACTGATATCGACACTACGATATTGATGGGCGCACAAAAATGCGCAAAATTTGATAAGCGCACTCTCGAATTGCGTCCTATTCGGATTAATGCAAGCTTTCTCCATTTTAAATTCACCCCCCTTTCATGATAAATTCACTCCCCCCTTTTGGTCTGCATTGCGCGCATTCTCTTGGTTCGTTCACTGAGCAAACGCGCTCGGATTTCAATGAAATTTCACGGGGATCTTAGGGAGACATTAAGCTACCCCAGGGTTTAATTTGGGACCCCAGCTCACTGATTTGACGAGGCTTCGCACAAGCGACGAAATTGGGTCCGGTCAAAATGGGGTGTCTACACATCACCGCCTTGATTTTCTCAAGATTTGCCTCTATCCCTCTCTGGCTTACCATGAAGCCCAGAAACTTGCCTGCTCCGACGCCGAACGTACACTTGGTCGGATTGAGCTTCATGTTGTGCTCCCTTAAGACTTGAAACGCTTCTTTGAGGTCGGCAACATGATTGCAGGCAGCTCTGCTCTTGACCAGCATATCGTCCACATATACTTCCATATTGCGGCCGATCTGCTCTTTGAACAGCCTGTTGACGAGCCGCTGGTAGGTGGCTCCTGCGTTCTTCAGTCCAAAAGACATAACTCGATAGCAATAAGTCCCCTGATCGGTTACAAAGGATGTCATCGGAATGTCGGACTCATGCATTCTGATCTGATTATATCCTGAGAAGGCGTCCATGAAGCTTAGCAGCTCGTGACCTGCAGTAGCGTCGATGAGCTGATCGATCTTCGGGAGCGGGTAGCTGTCCTTCGGGCAGGCCTTATTCAGGTCTGTAAAATCTGTGCAGGTCCTCCACTTCCCATTAGACTTCTTCACCATCACAACATTCGCGAGCCAGTCCGGGTACTGGATCTCGCGGATGAAGTCGGCCTTCAGAAGCCTTTCCACCTCTTCTCTAATGGCCCTTCGCCTCTCCGGTGCAAAGTGCCTCCTCTTCTGTTTCACGGGCTTGCAGGTCTGATCAACCCCGAGCTCATGGGTGCTGATTGCAGGGTCGATGCCGGGCATGTCTGAAGGAGCCCAGGCAAAGACATCTGCATTGGCTCTGAGGAACTGAGCAAGATCCTGCTGCGCGGCCTCTGGCAGGGCAGAGCCGATCTGGACAATCCTCTGGTCATCATCGCTGTACAGGGGGATAGATATAAGGTCCTCGGCCGGCTCGTTTACTATGATCTGGGCTTCATCCCTTAGATCAAACAGCTCGATTGGCAGAGACTCTTACGCATTCTTCCCTTTCAGTGCCGCTGCATAGCACTGCCTCGACTGGGGCTGATCCTCTCTGACTTCCCCTATGCCCCCTGGTGTACTGAACTTCATCTTTTGATGATAGGCGGAGGGAACGGCTCGGAGGAGATTCTAGCCGGGGCGACCCAGGATAGCATTGTAGGCCGACTTGGCCCTTACCACCAAGAAGTTCACCATGGCGACGGACTGGCAGGGCGGCTCCCCGATAAGAACTGGAAGCTCGATCTGCCCTTCAACTTTGACAACTTCTCCGGAGAACCCGAACAGATCAGAGTTGGCCGGCTTCAGACGGTCGGTTCCGATCAGCATCCGCTCGAAGGCGTGATAATAGAGGATGTCTGCGGAGCTCCCGTTGTCGACCAAGATCTTCTTCATTTCCCAGTTCGCCACCAGCATGGTGATGACCAGGGCATCATCATGCGGGAGGATCAGGCCGTCGAGATCTGCATCTGAAAAGGATATCTCGTTCTCTAGCCTGGCCTTCTTGCTGCAGGTATGGACGGCGTTGACCTGCCGGGCATAAGTCCTGCGGGCTGATGAAGAGGTTCCTCCAGCGGTCGGCCCTCCTGAAATGGTACCAATAACACCATGAGGTTGAGGTTGAGGTACCTGAGGAGGGGGGCTGGCTGGGGTCGGAGCTTGAATGCGGTCGCCCAGAGGTTGAGCGCCCCGGGGGCTTCTGCCTCTCGGCCTCGGCTTGTCCTTACGCTCTCTTTTGTTGTCATCATTTTTCAAGTACCTTCCGAGGTACCCTTTGCTGATCAGCTGCTCGATCTCCTCCTTCAAATGAAGGCACGCGTTGGTGTCGTGGCCGTGGTCCTTGTGGAACCTGCAGTACTAGGACATGTTTCTTTTTGCCGACGAGGTCTGCCTCTCCGGCCACCGGATGAAGTCCTCTTCCCGAATGGCTGCCAGGATCTGTGCTCTGGACGCGGTCAGCCGCGTGTAATGCTCTCTCGGGTGGGGGCTTCTCTCTTTTCGAGAAGGGCTCCTCTCCCTGCGGGAAGAGCTTCTCTCCTTCTTCTGAGACTTATCATCCCTACGCTGCTTGGTAGGGTTCTTCTCCTCAGGCCTTCTCTTGCTAGCAGAGTCCAGGGCGGCGAGAGTTTCCTCCACCGAGATGTACTCCTCCGCCTCGGCCATCAGGTCTGCGAGGGACTGCGGATTGCGCCGGGCCACTGCTCGTCTGAAGTCAGTTGATCGGGCACCGGCCAGAAGGGCATTCGTGGCCGCGGAGGGATCCAGGTTGGGAACCTGAAGGGCTTCCCTATTAAAGCGACCAACGAACACTTTCAAGGCCTCATCATCTCCCTGCCTGAGGGCCATCAGCGAAGCCGTCGTCTTCCTGGGTCTTCTGCTGCTCATGAAATGACGGGCCAGGTCATCCCCAAAGTCATCAAAATTGTCCACGGACCTGGGTTTGAGCCGCGAGTACCAGTCCCTCGCGGCTCCAGTCAATGTGGTGGGGAATGCCCGGCAAAGGAATCCATCGAACGCCCCGTGGAGGATCATTGTGGTCCTGAAAGTCTCCAAGTGGTCCACGGGGTCGGTGGTCCCGTCATACTGCGAAATCTGCGGCATCTTCCAGCCCACGGGGGCCTCCGCGCTGAGCACTTTGTCCGAAAATGGTTGAGCGCTTGTGAAGATCCAGGAGGCAGGCCGGCCCTGCTCTCTGGCTAGCTCTTCAATCCGGTGGTCGATCTGCTGGATCCTTCGCAACACCGGGTCGTCTCTTTCCTCAGCCCGGTGGACGGGCCTCTCTCTTCTTGCTGGCGGGCTCATTGCAGAGCCGGACTGACTGGCCGGACTCCTTCGCCGGTGCTGCGATCCTTCCCCGTGCGCGGCGTCTCTCTTGCTGCCATGCCTTTGTACGGAGGGAGATCGTGACCGGTGATGTAGGCGAGGCTCGGGGCGCACATGCTTGTCCCGGGAGAGGTGATCTCGTCTTGTAGAGTGACGAGTCTGCTCCCGAGGCGGGGGCGTGTGCTCTCTGCAAAGCTTCCCCTCCTCTGGGTGGGCTGAGAAGCCTCGGCTGGGTGCTGCTGGAGTGCGGGGGCCGGATTCCTGAACTGCGCAATCACAGCAGTCATTTCTTGGAAAAGGGCCCGCATCTCCCTCGGGGTCGGGGTAGGGTCTGAACGGTCCGAGCGAGTCGGACTTTGGTCCCCTGCCGCCCCGACCTCTATCTGCGAGGCCAGTCGCTCGCTTCTTCCTTCGCGGGGGGCTGTAGCCCGGGTCGTCTGGGATGTTGGCACATGCTTTCCGTTTTTCCCTACCATTGCTTGAGTGAGGTTCCGAACAGCTTTTTGTTCCGGGGTCCCACGGATGACGCCAAATCTGTTAGGTCCAAAATTGGTAACAGGTTATGGTAGGGCCGGAAGGGCTGATCTGGCAAGCCACGGCTGAAGGGCTAATGGAGTCCTGCGCTGTACAAGCACAGACAAGGATACAAAGGGTCAGAAGACCAACCCGGAGTGGTGCTCCGGACGGGCGCTTCGACACTCAAGTCAGTATGAGCAGGAGTGCAGAGCAATGTCAGAGCAGAAAGCTTAGGGTTTTTGATTTCAGATCCCTCACCTTAGCACAAGTGAAGGCTATTTATAGTGGTTCTGAGCCACCTGTCCAGGACAAGTGGTGGCCCCTGTATGGACCAGGTCTCATACCTAGGAGGGGCAGGTGGAAGTCCCTGGTTGGTCCAGGTGTCATACCTAGCAGGGACAGGTGTTGGCTTTGTAGTGGTCCCTGTGAGGGCCACGCGTCAATAGCCAATTGGTTGCTGAGTTCGGACCCCATCAGAATATTCTTGGGCACAACTGCAAAAGATTAGTTGAGAAAGTGAGTGTAGAGAGAATTGATGAGGCACAAGTGGATAGAACATGAGAAATCCCTACAAAACAGTAAAAAGTAATACACTACTTTAAATTGGGCTTTTCATGTTCTATCTTCCATCCTCTCGAGTCTCTCCCTCTCCGCCCAATTGTCAAATTGGCCCTACTAATATTGCATGGAATATTTTTTTCATGGTTGCCAAACATCCCCTGAACTTTTTAATGGTTGCCAAACATGCCCTTTCGACTTATAAAATCAGTTGGCGGTGGTTTTTTAAATTGTGAAAAGAAAAAATTTCCTTAAGAATTTTTTTTTTTTCATGCAATCCAAACGGGGCCTAAAGTAGAGTTGCAACCTGGGTCTTGCGGGTCAGGTTTTCCAAAACCCTAGCCTACCCTACCCAAGAAATTATCTTGGGTTGGGTCAGGTCTAATTTGTTATGGGAAAACCTGAGTTTCGGCTGAGTTTCATAAACGGTTTACCGACCCTCCCCGAGATAAAAAACAGTAGAAAACAATAAATCTTCACACCAAAAATCTCTAAATTCATGTCATCAGGAGCATAGATTTAAGAAAGAAACTATGTTTTCATATCACAAACATTACCACCTCAATGGAAACAGTTATATCAATATATTGGAAAATAATTTACCATGTTATTCAAGTGATATTTAAGAAAGCCATAGAACGCCTATATGGGTTTTCTCTTCCTTTTTTTTCCTTTAAATCCGACCAACCCTAGTTTACGACCCTGGGTTGAGTCTTTTAACCCAATACCCGACCCTGGTTGTTTTCGGGTCAGATTGATGCTGGGTAAATTCCTACCCAAGGTGCAATCTTTTCGAGACATTTTATAGACAGAGAGAAGGGGGTGCGTATCACGCATTCGGTATATCTTTGTGAAAGCCTCCCTATGACCTACTAAAATTACACTTAGATAGTTATATTTGTCATCATATTAAAAAAAAAAAAAAAAGCAAAGAGCAAAATAAATCTCGGTCATCTCTCCTCTTCATATTGACGGAAAATTTCAAGTTCAAAACGAGAGTAATTTAGGGTTTCTAACAAACCCTAAATAGAAATTCAGGTACGATTCTCTTCTTCATTCTCCATCTTATTCAATTTTTTTCTTCAATTTTTCTCTTACCTTTCTTACTATGACAGATTTTAGTGTTTGTGTGTGTTTGTGTTTGAACTTTATTATTGTTTTGTTTTGTTTTGACGAATTGCTTCAATCGGATTAGCATCCGTTGTTAGGATTTGATTTTGATGGAAAAGTTTAGGTTTTTATCTGTGAATATAGAGTATTTCCGATTGTTTAGGGTTTTGGTTTAAATTTTAGGGTTTCAATTCATGTGAAGTTGAATCGAGTTGATTGTGCAGTGTTTTGGTTGAGTTACTTTGTGTTTGGTTCTCTGTATTGGATTAATTCGTCTCAGTTTCCTTGTTTTTATTTGGATCTTTAGGGTTTTGATCCGGATCCTGAGAGTTGATTTGCTTTTTGTGTCTTCTTAGATGGAAGCGGTGATCTTTTTTATTTTTAGGGTTTTGCCAACTTCACAATCATATATAAACCCTAATAAAAATTAGGGTTTTGCCAGGCCACTTGTTAAGGAGCATTTAAATGCTCTTGAAAACGTCAATTTACACGTTTTGTATAAAAATTTTTGTGTAAATTGATGTTTTCGAAAGCATTTAAATGCTCCTTAACGAGTGCCCTAGCAAAATCCTTATTTTTATTAGGGTTTATATATGATTGGGAACATTGTTGTTTCAGGATAAAAGGCTTTAGGGTTAGGGTTTTGGATTTGTATGTGCGTGTGTGGTGGTGGTGAGAGGATGCACAATCGGAGTTAGACACTGTAAATTTTCTGCGAATCGACCAATATGAAATGGAGCTCTTTTTTAATGCAGCTAGTTAATCGATTGTTTATGAAATACGTTAATTGGTTGTATAATGGTTATGAAATACCTTGGATGCTTGATTTTCTGTTTCCTTTTTGTAGGTTTCAGGACGAATTGTCGATTGGGGGTTAATGCTTTTACTCGGTTTATCATCCTATTGACTCTGTTTTTAGAAGTATTTTAGCATTATTGAGAGAGAGAGAGAGAGAGAGAGAGAGAGAGAGAGAGAGAGAGAGAGAGAGTCCATTGTAGGTGAGAGCCTTTTCTTATAATGGATGCACCCGAACCGAGTCGGAGTTACATGAAACGGGATTTGGAGGAGAGTTCAGGTATGAAGGGTGATAGGGTTGAAGAGGATGAAGATTGGGACGGTGTTGATAAGAGGAAGCACCGGTCAAGCAAGTCCAGAAAGCACATCATTCCTGAAGAAAACGAAGAATGGGACAATGGTGGAAAAAGAAAGAGTGCTGGGGACAAAAATGACGGTAGAAAGAAGTCAGGCGGCTCGAGCAGAGAGGGCAGTGGGGACGAGGGTGATTACGACACCAGAAAGGATTCACGTTCTAAGTTAACGAAGAAAACCCATGAGGAGAAGACTGAGAAGAAATCAAGTAGCGGGTATCAGGATAGAGAATCAGAAAGCAGTAGAAAGGGCAGAGATGCTGTCGGGAGTAAAGTGTATGGTCTAGCTGATGAAAATGCCAGGAGCTCTTCAAGGAAAACGAGCACAAAACCCTCCTCTCACGAGGATTCTCAGGGCAGAATTAGAAGCAAGACAGATAATCCCCATGACAGGGAGCTTGAAAAGGCGCAGGACAGGGATTCCAGGTATTCAGAAAGGAAGGAAAGTAGCAGAGAGAAAGGTCATGGAACTCGTGAGCAGGAAAGGAATCCGAGGAGAAGATGGGATGAATCTGAATCTGTCAGAAAGACCGATAGTTATTTGGATAAAGGTGATTCAAGGAGTGGAAAGGTTTCTGATCACAAGCATGGGGCTTCTAGAGAGAGAAATGCTGATGCAAGAATAGAATCTAGTGAGAGTAAAAGCCGGGCTGTAGATTCAAACAGTGATAAGGGTGTTAGATATATCAACAGGGAAGATAGAAGGGTCGATGGAGAGAAGGTTAAGAGTAGAGGCAGGTCAGAGGCTGAAGAAGAGGATAGTAGAGCAGTTACCATGACTCGGGAGGAATGGTCAGATCGAGTTAGAGACGATAAGCAGAGGAGGGTTAGAGAGAAATTGGAGGATGTTGAGTCTAGCGCAAATAGGGTGGGCTCCAGATCCCATGGAGAGAAAAGTGAGAAGCAAAGACAGCAACGAGACATTGCACATGGTGGCCGCGATGTTGTGGAAAGTAGGGAGAGGTCTGTAAATACAGATGATGATAGGCATGCTCGTATGAGGGACAAGAGTGGTAGGGAAGCCGGGCGCACTAAAAGGTCACGAAGCCCCGAGAGAAGTGTGAGACATCGCCAAGAGTTGGATGAAGTTGATCGAGGTTTCTCTGAATCTGACAATGAAAGAAGCATTAGCTACAAAGGAAAGGAACGTGAAAGAGAAGCTTACAGAGATGATAGGTCCAAAGGCAGAGATAGTTCAAGCATGAATGACAGGAATAGGGATTGGGAAGGTTCTAAAGATAGTTGGAGAAAAAGGCATGACAGCAGGCATGATAAAGAGACAAAAGATGGGGATGGTGGTTTCGACTATGACAAGGAATGGGACTCACAGAGGCGTGAACGAGATAGAATGGATAATGAGAAAATTCATGGTAGACCTGCTTATAGAAAAGAAAGAAATAGGACTGAAGGTTCGAAAACCTTGCCGGGTTTTGGAACTACAAATGAGAATTCTGATGTAATAGAGATCAAGCCCAAGCCATTCGATTATGGGAGAGAAGAGTCTGGACCCGTGTTTGCTGGTAGGAGAACTGAAGGGGGGCTCCACCCAGATTTTACTTCAGGCGCGAGCGATGATGAGTGGGGCCATCTGCCGGAGGACAGAGCAAAAATGGCTGATATTTACGGCACCAGTGATGACCCACAAGACAGGTATCCGGATGATGATATATCTATGATGGACCAGAATTTAGGAACAAGTTCTGGAAGGAACAATGTTGACATGGGTGCAAAAGGAAGAGTTCAAAAGGGGGCTACAAATCTCAGTCATACTGGTACAGGCCAAAGTTCTACTGGTGGTTCAAATCCTCCATTTGGAAATAACCAGGGATCGGGATCTTTCAATAGGGCCCTTCCACAAGGAGCAAAAGGGGGGCGTATAGGGAGAGGGGGAAGAGGAAGGGTTCCAGGGAGGGACGTGCAACGTGTTGGAATACCACTGCCTATGATGGGACCACCCTTTGGTCACATGGGCTTGCCACCTGGACCCATGCAGCCCATTGGCCCGAACATGTCCCCTTCTCCTGGCCCGCCCATGGGACCAGGTGTTTTCATTCCTCCATTTCCGGGGCCCATTGTTTGGCCTGGAGCTCGAGGTGTAGATATGAATATGTTAGCTGTCCCACCAGGCCTTGCTCCCATCCCACCACCTGGACCGTCAGGACCTCGATTCTCTCCTAATATGGGAACTGGCCCAAGCCACACAATGTATTTTAATCAACCTGGCCCTGCAAGAGGAGTGTCTCCTAGCATATCTGGCCCTGGATTTAATGTTATGGGACCAATAGGCCGTGGAGTACCTCTTGATAAAGCTCCCATGGGTTGGGGTCCGCCTAGGATTAATGGCCCCCCTGGTAAAGCTCCTTCAAGGGGAGAGCAAAATGACTACTCTCAAAATTTTGTTGATACTGGTATGCGACCACAGAATTTCATCAGGGAGTTAGAACTCACCAGTGTTGTGGAGGATTACCCAAAGCTGAGGGAACTTATTCAGAAGAAAGATGAGATTGTGGCCAAATCTGCTTCCCCACCCATGTATTATAAGTGCGACCTTCGCGAGCATGTGTTGTCCCCCGAATATTTTGGGACCAAGTTTGATGTCATTCTTGTTGATCCCCCCTGGGAGGAATATGTTCATCGGGCTCCTGGTGTTACCGACCATATGGAGTACTGGACATTGGAAGAAATACAAAATCTAAAGATTGAGGTACACCACTTCTTGTCCTAAATCCTAATTTTTTTTATTTAGGAGTCGGCGTATATGATCTGTTTTTATTTTCTGTTCATTCATATTATTTTATAACTTGTCCTTTGGCTCTGAAGTCTTTTGCTCTTCCCATGTTGTCAGGCAATTGCTGACACTCCTTCATTTATCTTCCTCTGGGTTGGTGATGGTGTGGGTCTCGAGCAGGGACGCTTGTGTCTAAAGAAGGTATGTTAGTTGAATTCCACCAAAATTAGCATCACTTACATCCATGGACTTAAATTTCGGTTTCGGTTTCAGTCACTACCAAGACTGATTTTTTTTTTTTTTTTTTTTAATTTCGGCCGAAACTTCTACAATTTCGGTCGAAATGACCAAATTTCGGCCGAAATCCAAAATTTTCAGATTTCGTACCTAACCGAAATCCGAAAATTTTGGCCGAAAGTTAAAACAATGCTTACATCTGAATTGAGTATTGAACGTTCAGCTAAGAGGGTCATAAAGAAAATATCTGATTGGATTAACATGATAACGTATCTTAAATTCAATTGACCATCTCGGTCTCCTTTCTCTTCGTAATAATATTGGCTAACCTACCATTTAAAAAAAAACATATCTTAAATTCATTGCACTGTCCACTGCTGGAGTGGAGTAATTATTCTCTACTGTAATATATCGTTACATTCTCTTTCAAGTGGGTCTTTACTTTTTGTTTGCATGGTATTTTTGCTCATTGGATTTTAGTGGGGATTTCGGAGGTGCGAGGATATCTGTTGGGTGAAGACAAACAAGTCCAATGCAACTCCAGGACTGCGACATGATTCTCATACTTTGTTTCAGCACTCAAAGGTTGGTTATAATTTCCTTCTATTTTTTTTATGTCGTGTAGATATTTATTCATTTTTTGGTTAATGGATAAATCTCTTGTCAATTTTGGCCTCATTCTGTGGAGTAGGAACATTGCTTGATGGGCATCAAAGGAACTGTTCGTCGTAGCACTGATGGTCATATTATCCATGCCAACATTGACACAGATATAATTATTGCCGAAGAACCTCCTTACGGTTAGTATTCGTGAACCAATTTTCCATTTGCAAATGCTTGCTTACCTTCATATCCTGAATATGTATGTATTTCTTAAAGGATGTGCATTTCCTATTTCCGTGCCTTCACAATCATGGAGTGAGGTTTGATCCTATTCATGAGGATTCCGTAAATGTCCCATTCCAAAAAACCGGTAGTTCGAAACAATTGGGACTTTTTATCTGTTTCAATACATGGACGTCTGTTAACAACTCATGTGGGAAACCACAATGCTGTGTAATCTAGGTGGGCCAGGCTTTGCACGCACATACATCTTGGCTGAGTTAGCTCTGTTTGGGCAATCAGCAGGCCAAGTTGCCCAAACTGGAAACTCGCTAGTCATATTAAAGTGATAATAAGTGTAAAAGAACTCAGATTACTCGTATATGTCATTTATTTTTGTCATTATTTTAATGAGTCCTTCGGGAATTCTTTCCTCTGAATCTCTAATTTGTTAAATATATCCTGATTAGTCATCTAAATCATGAAATGGCCAAAAGGGTTTTTAGTTTTTGAAAAATATTTCCAAAAAGTTCATAAATGCTTAACTTCAAGTAGGAAACCAAATTTTTTTTCACAGCAAACGGCCTTTAAAACCATTCTAAAATTGTGATTTTCACCTAGAATGTTTAAAGTCTTAGTTTACCCCATCTGGAATTGATTGCAGTATTCATAAGCTTGGGGAACAAAAAATTTGGACAAAAAGATTTGTGAGAGCTTTTGTCAAAGAAAAATAAAAGAATGTTTTTTAGTGGTATCTGCTATAAAAGTTGTAGTTGGACTTCCTGAAAATACTTTTAAAATTGTTGTGCATTTTCTGCTAATTTGTGATTTTGGATGATTAATTTGGATATACAATCTTACAATTTATGGATTTTATAGGCAAAACCCCGTATCAATTTTTAACATTCACCGACTTCCGGCTTGGCTGAATCGTTGCCGCATTTTGAGCTAATTTGTGATTTTGGCTGATTAATTTGGCTATACAATCTTACAAATTATGGATTTTATAGACAAAACCCCGTATCAATTTTTAACATTCACTGATTTCCGGCTTGGCTGACTGGTTGCCAATTGCCCACCTGAGCCGCATCAACTCAGACAAGCTAATTCACATTTTTCTATTTTGAAAGAATTGTTTTTTGAATAGCAACCAATTTTATTGAGAAAACAAGACCGAGATGGTCAAATACAAAGAAGGAAAAGGGCATATTAGATACATCATATGAAAGAAAAAGAAATAGCAATCAAAAGAAGATCAAGGAGGAATATCGTCGAACGGGGCGAGAGCTTCCTTAGCAACCCCCTCTCTCACAAGACGGTGAACAACTTCAT
Source organism: Tasmannia lanceolata (assembly GCF_043159265.1). Classification (NCBI taxonomy): domain Eukaryota; kingdom Viridiplantae; phylum Streptophyta; class Magnoliopsida; order Canellales; family Winteraceae; genus Tasmannia; species Tasmannia lanceolata. Next base: position 23,061,689 of record NW_027518684.1, on the reverse strand, counting down.
TTGCAAATTTACGAACGTGCCGAAAGACGATAGCGTTCGATCCAATACGATTCTTCATTTTGTCAAAATATCTATCAAACCTCCGAGGATGCTTAGAAGATCCCTTCTGCCAACAGATGAGATTAAGGGAGTCCCCACTAAATTCTCAAACAACTCTTGGGCCAACAAAATAATGCCTTGGTGTACTGCATGGACTTCCGACTTTGATGTGTCAGTGACGCCAATAGGACCTTCAAAAGCCCAAGTAACCTCTCTCTTCTCGTTCCGCAATACCCCGCCAATCCCGAAGGCCGGAGGGACAGGGGTTTCCAATGCTAGAATCATCGAAGTTTCCTCTCTTCACTATAGCAAATCTCCTTCCATCCTTGCCAGAGGTCATATTATGAGATGAATTTGAACGGTGGTAGGGTTTTCACCCAAGATATTGTCAAAGCCACTACCTTAATATAAAGGAAGTAATGGCCTTTCGCGATCCTATAAGAAACTCTTGCATTTCTTTCTTTCCATATAACCGATAACGTAGCTAAGAAAGCCATATTCCACAAACTCATGCCTTTTTTTCCTCCACGAGACCAATGACCAACTCTGGAAGAGGTCAACTAGGATTCAGGGAAGACTCATGCTATGCCAAATCTACTAAGGAGATTGCTCCATATCGAACGAGCAATCTTGCAATGTATAAAGATATGGCCAATAGATTCACCAGCCTTGATGTAGAAAGAACAATGATCAATGATCCACATCCTTTGCGTTCGCAAGAAGTCCACAGTCAGGATCCAACCAAGAAGTGCCGCCCAGCCAAAAGTACTCACCCTCAGGGCGGGGCATGGACTGACCAAACTCTTGCTCCAATGGAAGATTCAGGGCCAGCCATAAGGAATAGGTAAAAGGACTTGACAGAGAAGTCACCTGATGAATCACAGATCCAAACCCTCTTATCCTCCCCATGTTGCATGATGTAATCTGATTCCAAGAGTTCCAGAAACTTCGCTACCATGTTTAGTTCTCTGTCAAAAACAAAATCCTCCTGAAAATAGGCCTCCATACCACTCCATTTTCATTTTTTTTTCCATATTTTAATTAATAAAGGCTTCCTCAGAGACTACAATAGTGAACAAAGCTGGGAATATCTCTTTTAATGGTGGATCGGAGCACCACTTATCATACAAAAATCTAATTCTCTCCCCCGAGTAAACTCTAAAACATATACCTTCCATGAAATATAAGCGGAAGTTCATAATATCTGTCCAAACTGTAACCCCTGTGCAGCTGAATCTGTTCTGACTCCCATTGGCCCGGAGATGCTCCATACTTGTCAACAATAACCTTCACCCAAAGATGCGACCCCTCTAAAGCAAGTCTCCGTAACCATTTCCCCAGCAGGGCAATTTTGACCTCGTTTACCTTTCTGATTCCTAGTCCACCACCTTTTATCGGTTTACAAACCTTCTCCCATTTAACCAAATCTCCATAACCATTTGCCCAACAGGGCAATGTTGACCTCCTTCACCTTTCTGATTCCTAGTCCACCATCTTTTATCGGTTTACCAACCTTCTCCCATTTAACCACCAAAGCCATACACTTTTTGTCATCGGACCCCCCCACAAAAATCTTCTTTGAATCATTTCAATTCTATTCAGCACACTCATGGGGCACTTAATCCCAAGGCTTCATAACAAGACAGAGCACCCTGTGAATAGGGGTGTAAACGAGCCGAGCCGAGCCTAGCTTGGCCCAGCTCGGCTCGGCTCGTTAAGCTCAAGAGCTCGACTCGGCCGGCTCGCGAGTGGCGAGCCTTACCGAGCTCGGGTTATATTAAGGGCAATGATATATTCACACTCCTCATTTTCCATGGACAGCCCTATCTAGTGTAATTTGACTACTCTTTTTACACCACGGGGGGTGGTCCAAGTAACAAATGGGGTTCCAAAAAAGAAGTGACATATTTTGCCTCCCACTATCACTCCCTGGTCAACCCTTTTAGTGTATATATTAGTATTATAATATTATATATATATATATATATATATATATATATATATATATATATTAAATCCTTAACGAGCCTTAATGAGCCGAGCCGAGCTTGGCCTAGCTCGGGCTCTGCTCGTTAAGCTTAACGAACTTGGCCAGTTGGCTCGGCTCGGCTCGGCTCTTTAAGGATTCGAGCCGAGCTTTTACCGAACTAAGCTCGAGCGACCATCCGAGCCCGAGCCAAAATTGACACCCTTACCTGTGAAAGTATTTAATCTGTCTACAGTGTGATCAATTTTCTGAAATGATTTGAAAGTAATGATTCTTAACAAGACAGAGCACCCCCTGAAAGTATTTAATCTGTGTACAGTGTTATTAATTTTCTGAAATGATTTGAAAGTAATGATTCTTAATAAGACAGAGCACCCTGTGAAAGCATTAAATCTTCATCTACAGTGTTATCAATTTTCGAAAATGATTTGAAAGTAATGATTCATAACGTGAAAGCATTTTATCTTCATCTACAGTGTTATTAATTTTCTGATATGATTTGAATGTAATGACTAAATTGATTTTGCCACTTACAGAATACCCTACCATCTACTATCTACAGTTGGGTCTCTAACAATTAATTAATTACCAGATAGATGGTGACCATTCCCCTTACACCTAGTCTGTGGAACTTAGTACATCCAACTCATTGTCCTTGCCCTGCCACTGCTTCCGGGCACCAGATTTTATATTTCTATCGTGCAAGAAAAAAAAAAATCCATGACCTCTTATTGCCACTGCCAGGCATGAGTCTGGTGCTGCTGGGTGCCGCTGCCACTGTCACGCCAGAGTCCATGGCTGTTGCAACCAGTACAAAGAAATCTACTGAAGAGACTTTAGAACGTTTTCTATGTAGCTACGTACAATATGTTCTTTGAACAATATTCTTGTTCACTTGTATATACTTTGAATAACATTTTCTAAGAAGGTACACTCATATATTGCATATCACTAGATTTTTGTATTAAGTGCTACAAATAAGAGAGTATAAATTATCAGCATAGAAACAATGTTGGTTCAGGGTCCGAGCACTAAGATACAAGAGATTATAAATTATTGGAGCATTAATTATTAGAGCTCCAACTGTACATGGAAATGAATTGCACTAATGATCATTTGGAGGAATATTTTGTTCAATTTGTAACTTTCAGTCAAACCTATTGAGAAATGAGGAAATGTGTGTAATTTAAAGGCCTCTCCCGACTTTTCGAAATGGTTTCAAATGTAAAACTAGATTACTTCTGTAAGGGGTCAGTGGCATCTAAATGATTCGCAGTCAATCTATTGAGAAACATAAAAATATACGTAATTTTCTCATTCTCAAATTTTCCATAGAGTGAACATCAAACTCCAAATGTGATTTGGGCTACTTAGTTGGCCATAGTGTTTCAAGAATTGTGTTCTGTAAAACATACCACTTGTTTTAACCGAGGAACTGAATCTTTTTGCTGATTGCATCTCAGGTTCAACCACGAAACCTGAAGATCTTTACCGGATAATTGAGCATTTCTCACTCGGTCGCCGGCGAATCGAATTGTTTGGCGAAGACCATAACATTCGTTCTGGTTGGCTAACTGTCGGAAAAGGATTATCATCATCAAATTTCAATTCTGAGGTACAAATCTGCAAACCTTCTTACTTCCATATCAACAAATCTGACATGAAAATTCAGTGCATTAGAACATGTAGAAGAAATTTGTGCATTACTGAGTCCTGAATCCTCATTATTGATCAACTGAGAGTTTACTGATTTTGGGAATTTAAAACTTGCAGGCATATGTAAGGAATTTCTCCGACAAGGACAGAAAGGTGTGGCAGGGAGGCGGTGGGCGGAATCCCCCACCCGAAGCTCCTCATCTTGTGGTGACGACCCCTGAGATTGAGAGCCTCCGACCCAAGTCACCCCCACAGAAGAACCAACAGCAGCAATCCGCATCCCTCTCTCAGACAATGCCCAGTTCCACCAGCAAAAGACCTGGGAACTCCCCACAAAACGCGACACCCATACCTGGGCTTGGTTTGAATCAAGAAGCATCAGGTTCTAATACTCCAACGCCCATTCCATGGGCTCCATCAATGGGTAGTTTGAAAGGCCCAGAAGCCGGAATGGGTGCCGATGACAAATTTTATGATGGATATGGATTCAATCCTTCTTGTGGGCAAGCAAGAGGGGACCATCGTGATCATCTCGAATTCGAGCCTCAGCGAGCAGTCAACCTGTTGTAGTAGTTGATTCCGGCATCAGAATTCGGGATCATCTAGAGTTCGAGTCTCAGTGAGCAGTCAACCTGTTGAGTAGTTGATTCCGGCACTGGAATTGGCTGGGTTGTCGGCAATAATTCTTCTCTTATAATTATAAAGATGGAAAGAAAAATGGGATGTATCTGTTTCTTCTCATCTTTAACTTCATGTTGTATTCTTAATTTTATAGAGAAAGAAATCAGGAATGGGGAAGGAAAAGAAAAAGGCTCGCTGCCGTTAGTTTCTTTCTCCCTGTATTCTGAGGTTGGGTTTAGAGTTTACCCAATGGTCATGTTTGGCAACTATGAAAACTATTCCAAGGAATATTCATGGGTTCAATTGTGTGAGAGGGGGCTGAGAAGTAGGGGTGCAAGTTGGGTCCAATTGTGTGAGAGGGGGCTGAGAACTGGTGCAACTTGGGCGGGCTCAACCCAAACCGGATGTTTCGGCCTGATTTTTTTTGGGTTAGGTGGGTACATAGGTTGGGTTGGGAAAAGCAAACCTGATTTAATTTTGGGTTGGGTTAGGGTTGAGGCCTTGGGCAACCCAACCCAAACCCGATATCCGTCTAATTTTATTGTAATGCCTAAGGGTCATGTGGTCCTTGGACCCCACATGTTATATGGACATGATAGATTCCACTTATTCAGCCGCTGAATATGACTTGCCTATTTCTGTTGGCCCCATCTTAATTGGATGACCCTAGCCCCTTCATCTTTAAGCCCTGATTTAGAGTTATCCTAGCCCAGATAAGCTAAAGCACTGAAGCCTGTATCTTACAAATGGTATTGCTCCTTCATTCACAATTCACAATGGGACTAGAAACTTGTGGGTCATCTCATGATTGTCATTCGGATCAATGGTTACGATTACACAAGCCATTTACAACCCAATGTCGATCAAAGTCGCATGTTAGTTATAAAAACCATTATATATGAACAATTTAGTAGTAGCCATGGCAATTAGGCTTGCTAAATGTAGTGTAAAGATCCCCTCCAGCTTTTGCTTAAGCAACCCAGTGGCCTCAATCTCTTTCTCATTGTCGCTACTATCTTTTTGGCTTCAATGAATGATTTACAACTAATAAAGAAGAAATTGCATTAAAAGATTCGCTAATCTAACAGGGTAGAACATATAGGTGCCTCTAAAATTACTTTTACGAGGTAAAAAATTGCCTCATTTTACAATGTTATTATACAAAATCCAGCTCTACAAGGAGGATATCAGGAACCCATGAAGTTCCTCTCATCAGAAATCTGCAAATTCAACCAAATCTTCACTGGAATAAGATTTGGTTGCGGGTGAGATCCCATCTGCATTAAAATAAAATGGTGAACTCAAACTGAGAAAAAGAGTTGAGTTTGAAGGTGGGAAGATGTGAGAAGAATAGCAAACCTTGTGGTTTTTCTTCGGGTTTGAGCGTCTCCTCTTGTTTGACGACAGATGCTACTGGTTGCTCTTCTGTAACTTTCAATAATTCTTTACTGGAAGAACTGGTTGGGGTTGGGGTGCCATCTGCATAGAGGAAAATTTCGTGGGCCTGTCATCAAAGCCTTACCTTTTATTTGATGCAAAGCTGGAATTTATTCAGAACATAAAGAGTCCTATGGCCCTGTTTGGATTGCAAGAATTTTCTGGAGAAGTTTGTGTGAAACAACCAGTACCTCCAAAAGCTTAAGCAGTTGGAGAAAGGCATTATTTAATCTTTTATACTTGAACACTCCCCCTCACGTGTGGCCCCTCTTTTGGGTTGGCCTACACATGGCACATGTGGCCCCTCTTTGGGTATGGCCATTGCATGTGGAGTTTTGCTATCCAGGAGGTTTGGACTCAAGACCTTGGGCTCTAATACCATGTGAAACTACCAGTACCTCCAAAAGCTTGAGCTGATGGAGAAGGTGTTAATGAATCTTTTATATCTTAACAGTTTGGACAGGAAAAATACTTCTAAAAGTTCCTACATTTTTTGCACATGAAAAGAGATGAATTGAACCAACCCTATTCAATTTTTACTTGAGGACCCTTCAATTTATGATAATATCCCTTTAAATTAACCATAATCGAGGTGTCTATAAAGGATCTAGAGTTGGTTGGATCGCATAAAGAGCATTTGTCCTAGTTCAACTTATCAGTTAGCAGAGGTGTCCACTGTAAAACCTCCTACTCTTTAGGGTTTTAGGCCAAGAATAATTTCACTCAATTTCCTATAGAGATGAAGAGACAGAATTCCCCAAAACTCAACCAACACAAGGTTCCAGGAGAAGAGCAGTCATCTTTATCCCAGGCAGGATCTTTCTTTCCTCAGTACAATCAAATGCCCTTCGATTTGTTTCTTCCCAAAGGGTCTGTGCCACCGCAGGTATAGGATATCCTTCATGAGATACAAGCTCTTCAGCTCCTCCACTAGGACTCCACAAAGAATGAGTAAAAACCACAGTAGACACCAAACCAACCAAAGAAGGATAGAGCACTAGATCCTTCTCACCTCACGACTACCGATAACTTGATAGGAAATATGAAGTTTATCCACTCTACCAACACACTCGAACCATCTTATACTAGCCCTTAGATTTCTTATTTGTTCCAACAACAAAAAAACATCAAAAAAGATGAGTCATTTGAAATTTGTAAATAGACTTTAAGATGGAACTATCTCTATCCTTGAAATCTTTCATTAGTGCCCTTTCCTCTGCCTTCGACATCATTCTGCTAAAAGCTTCCCCCACAAGCGTATACAAGAAAGGAGAGATCGGGTCCCCCTTGCCACAATGCCCAAACCTTTTTACAAAAGCCCACTGCAACTCAATTCACCAAGATGGACTACAACAGAGATGGTACACAAGTATCACCCATTTCCCCCATTCCCTCCACAAGACCATCTATCAAGTAATATATAAAGCTCCAATCTACACAGTTGTATGCTTTTTCACATTGGTCTTGCACACAATGCCCTATCTCCCATTTCTCCATCTAGAATCAATATATGAAATGACAATATGTACCTCATTCAGAATCTTTCTACCTTCCACTAAGGCACCCCGTCGAAATAGAGAAATGATATCCCCCAAAGGTCTCTTCAACCTTAAGGAAATAACCTTTTGCCAGAATTTTGTATAATCTGCATATTCCCAAATTTAATAAAGATCCTTGCAAAATGTTTTTGAAGTAAAAGGATCTCTCCAAGAAAGCAATAAATGGTTTCTCATTCCAAGTCAATAATTCCCTCACTTGGCATGCTCCTACTGTCAAAGTATGAGTATGGTGCAGATACTTTTCATTGCCCTGAATAGGTGCCGCCAACGCACAATTATGCATGCTCCAGGCCATGTCTTTAAACGCTCGAAACCCTTATTTCCATCAAGAATCAATACATTCATTTGGTATATGTGCCCCATCCAGAATCTGTCTACCTTCTATAAAGGCACCATACGATGGAGAAAAGACAGACCCAAAACTCTCCACCTCAAGGAAAGAAGCCTTTCCAGAATTTTGTAAAAGTTGTTTACTCCCAAATTGAATAATAGATCCTTGCAAAACACATTTTAGGTAAAAGAATATTCACAAGAAAACAATAAATACATCAGAACTGTCATTCTCATTGTGTTCCAGGAATACCTCGACTTGGGTAGTGATGGGGTAGGAAAAGCAACGACCAATTGGCTGTCGACACGTGGCCCCAGAAGGGCCCACCATAAATCCAGCATCTGCCCAGGGGTAATCCGGTAATTACCTAAATGGCGGATTTGTTGTCACAGTATAACTGAGCTGGAGAAGAAGAAGAAGAAGGAGGAAATCCAATCTTTGAAAGTAAGGAACGTAGCCACATGAGTTCGCCACTCGTATGAGACATAGCTCTATATTCTGCCTCGGCACTGGATTTAGACACGACATCTTGTTTCTTACTTCTCCATGAAACAAGATTACCTCCAATAAAAGGTGCAATATCCTATAGTAGACCGTCTATCAGCCGGAGATCCTGCCCAGTCTGCATCAGTGTATCCTTCAATTCTCTGGTGCCCATGCCTCTGAAATAACAACCCTTTACCTGGCGAACTCTTCAGCTATCTCAATATCTGAAGTACAGCAGCCCAGTGTGAAGTGCGAGGTGAGCTCATATGCTGGCTAACAGCACTAACTGCAAAGGTAATATCTGGACGTGTAACAGTAAGATAAATGAGCTTACCAACTAAGAGTCTGTATCGCCCTGGATCTTCTAACAGGACTCCCTCCTCAGGGAGTAATTTCATATTCAGGTCCATAGGAGTTGAGGCAGGCTTGACTCCCAAACAACCTGTCTCATCAAGAAGATCCAGAACATACTTCCTCTGTGAGAGGTAGATACCCCTAGTCGAATAGGCAACCTCAATGCCCAGGAAATACCGAAGTCGACCCAAATCCTTAGTAGAGAACTCTGTCTGAAGGAAGGATTTGAGCCTCTGAATGCCACCTGTATCGCTACCAGTGATAATGATATCATCGACATATACTATCAACAGAACACAACCAGCCTGAGACTGAAAACTGAAGACGGAGTGATCAAATGCGCACTGCTTCATGCCACAGCGAATAAGTGTAGCACTGAACTTCCCAAACCAGGCTCTCGGAGATTGTTTGAGACCATAAATGGATTTCCTCAAACGGCAAACAAGAGAAGATCTCTCCCCCTGAGCAACATATCCAGGAGGTTGCTCCATATAGACCTCTTCCTCCAAATCACCATGAAGAAAGGCATTCTTTACATCCAACTGATGAAGATGCCAGCCATGTATCCCTTGACACGGACAGAAGGAATTTTCGCAACTGGTGAAAAAGTCTCGTCATAATCAATCACATATGTCTGCGTGTACCCTTTGGCAACAAGTCGAGCCTTAAGGCGCTCAACTGTGCTATCAGGAAGGTGCTTAACTGCATAAACCCAGAGAAAACCAACGGGGCGAGCACCATATGGTAGAGGGACCAAATCCCATGTCTGATTGGCCTGAAGGGCCTGCATCTCAAGATCCATAGTCGCCCGCCAGCCTTGATGATCAAGTGCCTCCTGTAGAGTCTTAGGTAGAGAACTAGAAGACAAAGACGAAAAAAAACTACGAAATACAGGGGTGAGAAAGTCATAAGACACAAAAGAGGAAATGGGATGAGCAGTACTGCGAGACCGAGTGCGAGAGGCAATGGGAGAGTCAGAATGCACCTCTCCGTTCTCGATTCTCCGTCCTACCTCTGACCCTTTCCCTCTTACACCTCGAGTTTTTGGCTGTCTCTGTTTTGTCCACGTTCTTGGGTCAGGATTAGAGAAGTTGGATCCTCGGGCCGAACGGTGTATCTTTCTAGGTTACTCTCGGACCCAAAAGGGTTATCGTTGCTACAGCCCTCGCCTGCGACGATCCTTTGTGTCGGCAGATGTTACATTCTTTGAGACTCAATCATTTTTTAGTCCGTCCATCTCGTTGGATCCCTCCCCCTCTACACTTCAGGAGGATTCCTCGCATACTCATGCTCTTCCTCTTCGTGTTCTTCCTAATCCCATCCCTGTTTCTACGAATAATAGAAATCTTTCGTCAGGTCTTCAGATATGTCTCCACAGCAATCTTCCAAGTCAAATAGTTGGATCCATCAAGACGAGAAGTGGTAACCGGTGGGAATGACGTATCCACCGAAGACAAAGACGACGACGCAGCCTGACACGGCTGGGAACTAGTAGCCATAGCTGGAGTACAAATAATAGGGTCCTCAGTACGAGGGGTATCTTCCATAAGAGACTGGGAAGAAGACTGAAGATGACCAACAACGAGCAAGTAGAGACAAATATGAAGACTATAAGCAAGCTAATAGACCGCGGCTTCGTGAGGACAACATATGCATAAGGGAGGCATGAGATAGCCTCACGACATAAAGACAAAGTCGAGACAACTCCGAGCCACAAACATCGCAACGATGTAAGTACAAATCCAGAACAACACCATGAAGATAGTGATCAGGCCGAACAAGAAAATCTAGGGCATAGCTATGACCCAAAAGTGGAAGAAGAGATTATGATAGATCAGATTAGGGCAAAGAAGAGTGGGGAAAAGAGGGTACTATAGCAGGAACGGTAGCGATGTACTGTAGCGATTCACTGTAGTAGTACTGTAGCGATGTACTGTAGCGGGTACTGTAGCGATTTACTGTAGCGGGTACTGTAGCAAAGAATGGAGGGGTTATGGTTAGGGTTAGGGATGGAGAAGATAGAGGTGGAGGTTAAGGTTCGGGTTAGGGAAAAAAGAAGAAAAGAAAAAGAAAAAAAAATGGCCCTAGGCATCCATGCCCTAGAGCTCTGATACCATGTTGAGAGAGGTAGAGAAAAGAGAGAAAGTAAAGAGTGAGAGAAAAGATTGAATTAGGGTTCTCCCCCTCACTCATGTAATATAAATAATAAAGAGTGAAGTACAAAGACAAGTATGCCCTTGGGCATTACAATAAAGACCTAAAGACCTGTTAACACATCTAATGAAATTACAGTGAAAGAGTAGCTAATCTAACAGAGTAGAACATGTGGGCACCTCTATTATTACTTTTAGAAGGTAAGAAATTGCATTATCCTACAATTTTATTTTACAAAATCCAGCTCTACAAGGAGGATTTCAGGAATCCATGAAGCTCCACTCATCTGGGTCCTCGTAAGAAATCCAAAGTCGATCGAGAACGTAAAAACCACATGTTGATCCTTCGCACTTCATCCCTCATTTTCTGGTTTCTTGGATGATGGCATTCCAGTAGCATTTTCTGGTGTAAATTATACAAAATTTTAATAAATTTTATTGCACTAACAGGATACAGAAAACTAATAGGAAGTGAAAAGATGAGGAATCACATACCTTGAGTTTGTTCTTCAGGTTTGGGGTTCGGCGCATTCTGCTTGGCAGCAATTGCTGTCAACTGGTCTTCTGTGAGTTTCAACAGCTCTTCACTGGAATAAGATTTGGTTGTGGGTGAGGTCCCATCTGCATTAAAATAAATTGATGAACTCATGCGAGGGAGAGACATCAAGTCTGAAGATGTGAGAACTATGTAGCATCAGTAAGGATAGGAGTGTCAAAATCCAACACGAATATCGATTGTCAGATTCGATAAACCTTAAAAAGAAAATTCACGGATTCACCAAAATATTTTAATTTCTTTACATAATAATACGGTTATAAAAAGTAATATATTGAGAATTTAAAAAGGTAAAGCAAATATAAATTTTTTTTCTATATAAAAACATACTACTAGGATGGATAAAACTGGAAACAGGCGTAAATTGTGAAGTTGTGATAGTAATATTTAGATAAAAACAGATAAAAGAGATGTAGAAGTGTCGTAAAGAGTCCTCAAGTATCAGAACCTGACATGTGTCAGACACATGTTCTTCGCCCATCTAGAAGAATCCGTGTAACATTGTGTGAGAAGAATCACAAACCTAGCAATTGTTCTTGAGGTGTGGGCATCTGCGTTTGCTGTTTGAGGGCAGATGCTACCGGCAACTCAACTTTCACTAATTCTTCACTGGAAGAACTGGTTGGGGTTGGGGTGCCATCTGCATAGAGGAAAATTCCATGGGCCCATCATCAAAGCCTTCTCTTTTCTTTTATGCAAATCTGGAATTTATTCAGACGATAAACAGTACTAAAAGTATAACAGATGTGAGAGAACCCAGAAAATACAATTACAAAGAATAAGTCATGGTTGAGAAAATGGAAGTTTATCAGCCAATAATTGAAATCTCAAGTTCAGACAACAGTACAGAGTACTATAAGGGATATGAGCGACTGCAAATAATACAATTAAAAAGAGGAGACGGTAACAATTAAGAAAATCTATGTTTATTAGTCAGTCATTGAAATCTCAAGTTTAATAACCAATATGGTGATAGGAAACCAGCATCTCCAAGAGGTAAGTCATGACTGAGAAATGGGAAACCATCCTACCTTTTTTTTTAAGATTAACATTATTTCATTAAATCATTAAAAAAAAAAAATTATTTCATTAAGAGATGTAATCCTGCGGTAAAGAGTAGTGAAACAAAGTTTCCCAAAAAAGAAAACCAGACACAAGATTTCTAGTAAAAACAACTGTACCAATGCTTGTCCAATCCCTATCACACCTAACTCTGAAAGAAGAGACAAGATGATGTGGATCGTAGGCCCAATAAGAAGCATATTGGCCCATTAGGATTTATTTCCATATTTTTAGTTTCTCGGATTTTATGTCCATGTTTTTAGTTTAGGGCTTTTATTTTCATGGAAGAAAATGATCCATGTAGAAGAACCGCGTAGATTCCTTCTACCTTGTTCATGAATTTTTTCTAAAGGATTCATTTAGCCAACCCCAACTAGTTTGGGACAAAGGCTTTGTTGAGTTGAGTTGAGTTTTTAGTTTAGGGCTTTTATTTTCTATGGATTTTTATTTCAATTGCCTATAATAGGCCTCATGTATTAGGGATTAGTGGCTTTTGATGAATTGAATATTGATTGAGATTCTCCCCTCTAATTTACTCTCTTCTTCTTCCCTCCACAGATTTCTTCTTCTTCCTCCTCCCCCTCTTTCTCTTCTCTTCTTCACCTATTCTTCTTCTATTCTTCTCTCTTCCCTCCTCTTTTTCTCCCCTTTCTTATTTCTCTTCCTGATTCTACATCAAATTTGGTATCAGAGCGAAGGATCCCAGCCCCGCAACGCCGGAACCCGAGAGCCAAGCATAGAAAACTTCCAACAGCAAACAGAATTTGTTTCTTCAAGTTCGAAGCAGTTTGCTGCTGATGTGTTGCTGATCAGACTGTCCATGCCACAGTCAAGTTGGGCTGCTGTTCGACGATTCAATAGCTTGGAAATCAGCCCTTTTTTTTTATTGTCTTGCAGCCCACCTTCATCCCTTATTCCAAACAAGACCTAACCCTAACCCATTCCCCTCTATTTATCCAATCAAAACCTGCAGAGAATTTACACCAAATCAGCCCCAAAACCAGTCCTTAAGCTTTCTTTTTAGCAACCCTTACAATCTATTTCACCCACATAGCCACAAACCAGCCCCCAAACGTCATCTCCACCATCTTCAACCAACAAAAACCTGTCCATCACACCCTACTCTCGTACCCTTTTATCCTTGAAACAGTCCCTGTAGCTTTAGCTTCAACCCACTTTCTCCCTTATTCAAACCCTAACCAAGACGCTTTAAAACCCTAAGAACACCTAAACCACTTCTCAAAAATCAATCTCCTCCGCCACAGAACCCTAAGAATAACCTTAGACTCTACCCCAAATTGAAACCCTAAACTCTACCCTAATAAATCCCCTAGCCCTAGCCCTAACCCTATCCCTCATCTTTCTGACCCTTTCCATCACATTCCCTCCTCAACAGACCCCATTTTTTCTTCCTACAATAACAAAAAAAATAAACCCAAATCTTCAACTCTCTTCGCCGGAGCTTCCGTGCCGCCGTTCGCCGCGCCACCACCATCACCATCGTCTCATACCTAAAGTTCCCATCGCATTGCCGCTGCAACTTCTGACCAGAGTCTCTTGCCGGAGTAGAAGCCGAAGTCTTCGGCGCGTTGCTGTCGCGGAGAAGGAAAACCCAAGCATTGTACCGTGAAAGAAAAGGAAACATTGAGTTTCCTTTTTCTTTAGACTCTAAAAGGGTAATTACTTCTCCCCTTTTTCAGTTAGGCACCCCCCTCTCATATTAGTTAAGTTAATACAACCCTCTTCTTTTCACTTGGACACCCCCCACTTTATTCATTTCAACTTCACGTGGCAAATAAAGGGTATATTCTCCGCCCCCTATTTTCCTTAGACCACCCATTTTTATTACAATCACTAATCTTATAACATAAGGTAAGTTCCACCCCCTCTTCTACCTAGGACGCCCTCTTTTATTAATAACTTATCAGATTCGATTCAATCCGATTCACTCGATTCAATCTGTTATGCAATAGCGTAACTAAGTAAAGAAACAGAACATAAATATTTTCTTTTTCTTTCTCTCATAGTGCACTCTCTCTCTCTCTCTCTCTCTCTCTCTCTCTCTCTCTCTATATATATATATATATATATATATATATATATATATATATATATATACTCTCACTCTCTCTCTCTATATATATATATATACTATATACTCTCGCTCTTCAGCCTCTCTTTTTACCTTTGGACAACCCCCCTTTATGTCATCAGTTATTGCCTAATAAATTAAGGTATTTTCCACCCCCTTTTTTACCCTTAAGCACCCCCTTAGAGAAAAATCTGACTCTTCATCTCTAGTTTCTCTTCACTTTCTCTCTCTTCACTTGGGCCATTTTCACTCAAAATTTGATCTCATCGTCAACTTGAAGAGCCTATCACGCCCACTTTCAGCAGTCAACAATGAGTGCAAGCACTACAACGACCAACTTCCATCGTCTGTTTGTTTTGGTCCGACCACTAATCCGAACCATCCAGGAGTCCGATTTGAGATCCGAGACAGGCATTGTGTTCCTTTCGACACGAAAGACAAATTAGACGGTTGATTTCATTTTTCGACATTGATCCCAATGGCTCCACCATTTGTTCCATATTTTGCTGGGTAGAACGATCGATATTTTCCTGCCTTTCGTGAAAAAGACCAATTGAAGTGGAGGGTTTCTTCAAACAACAAGGAGCTGAGGCAACTATTCAATCAAATGATATTGAGCATGTTTCCCATCCCTTCTCGAGAAACAAGTGGGGTATTTCTTTACAAAATTGTGCTCAATTTCATATGTGGCAATTCCGCCAAGATCTCTTCGTTAGTTGGGGGAAGAATCAGCACGAATCGGATTTTTTGAGGAAGGTATCGAGAGAGAATTTGACTTGGTTAGACAATGTGTGGTTGGTGTTTAAGGATCGATTTTTTAGCAAGGTACAGAATGTATCGTCAAATATTCAATATGATTCCACAAGATCTATTTTCGTTCAAGTAACGGATTCAAGCCAATTGAAAGGATCTTTTGATCAATCAAGAGATCATTTCGATTCCATTGGTAATGAGGATTCGGAATATTGTGTTGATCAATCAAACAGAGATTCAGCAACTAAAAGAAAGATCAATTCTTTGGGATGCATAAGGCTACACTCCTTATGGCTATAAGGCTGTCAGTAGCCATAAGGCTACACTCCTTATGGCTACTATGAGGATGCATGTTTACGGTGGATCGATCTCTAGACGCATAGCATGAATACTATGGCTATGATCACCGAGCGACTATCTACCGAACCAGTAAAACTGCGAAACGACAAGCCCAATCGTTCTGGATTCGTATGGTGTAGGCGGGTCGTGTTGAAGGCGGGCCTCCATTTCGTCGATGGGAAGAGATTCATTATGAGTTTATGGGATTTTATGCGATCTTAACAAATCGGTATGAACTAAGATTGAAGCGTGAACGAATAATCGCAACTCGCAGTGGATGTGAAGCCGCAGCCCGTCGTGCACGACGCCGAAATTGAAGCAGAAAATAGATATTTGGAACCCCGCATGCATGAGAAGTTAGTTGTGAACACTATTGAGAAGCCATATGCTAGTATTGAAGAAGATACCCTGCCGAAGCGAGCCGACAGGGACACAGTTACCGACCCGATCCCTATACTGTAAAAGGCAAAGGCGCTAACATGCCAAAACTGATGGCCACAAGAGGCGGCTCTTGCTATATACACAGATTTAGAAGTGGATGTAAGAAGTCCGGTTTCAGAACCAGTAGCGGTATAGCTCGCCGTCCCTTTCACTCCCCTGCATTCCCTTGTTTGATCGGATAGTTTCCCTCTGTTCGCTAATATTGATGAGATCATTATCGAAGTTGAGCCCGTGCTTATGTCAAATACAAAATCAGAGATGGAAGATATAGAGCCAGAGAGTCTGATGATTGATGATTCATTGCCAGAGCATGCAGAGCACGAGCGGTTTATTGAGGTTGCCGATTCCATATCAGTACATGAGCACAATGATATGATTGATTCCACGGTAGATGTTCCGCTTGAGATTATTGTGGAGGTTGAGACAGAGGATTTCAGTGCATATGATGATCATCAAGAGGGTTGTAAGCCTGATAACACCGAGCCAGATATGGTTGAGCTGTTGGCCTTGTTCCTGATTCCATTGAGACAGATTTGATACCATCAGGTGATATCCTTATTGAGGCTGGTCATGGATTGGTACTGCCCATAGTTGTTATGCCGATCCCACCGATCTATGAGGAGTACATTGCTATCTTTCCAGCCAGTTTACTTCTTCAGAGTGGTTTGTGTTCTTATGATTCTACATGGGCAATTTCTTCCCTCTCGCTCCGTCGGCATTTTAAACACTTCTCACGGTTGTTACGAGCATTACACATCAGGAGTACCTTCGACGGAATACGACTCATAGTGCTTCAATGGATCTTCTACATATTTGACCTAGGTGGACTAAAACTCGAGGGTGGGTTCTTTTCAAGCAGGGGAGAATGATGCAGATAGTAAGCCCAATAAGAGGCATATTAGCCCATTAGGATTTGTTTCCATATTTTTAGTTTCTAGGATTTTATTTCCATTTTTTAGTTTAGGGCTTTTATTTTCCATGGATTTTTATTTCAATTGCCTATAAATAGGCCTCATTTATTAGGGATTAGTGGCTTTTGATGAATTGAATATGGATTGAGATTCTCCCCTCTAATTTACTCTCTTCTTCTCCCCCTCTAAAGATTTCTTCTTCTTCCTCCGTCCCCTCTTTCTCGTCTATTCTTTCTCTTCTCTTCTTCTTCTATTCTTCTCTCTCTCTTCTTTTCTTCTTCTCTTTTTCTCCCCTTTCTTCTATTTCTCTTCCTGATTCTACATCACAAGATGTCTCAAGGAACTGTCAAGCTTGTTTGCCATGTCACTGGCAGATCTCTCCAAAGGAGTATCTATCGACCAAGGCCTTTACGTTTCCAACTCCAAATTTCTAGCAATGCTGATTTGAATGCCCGGGAGACTTCAGAGCCAGATAATATCCCACCCCACAATCCAAAAGAAACCGACCACTGGATGAATAAGTTTGATAGGGATTCCTCTTATAATAAAAAGAGCACCAACATAACAAAGAGAAACATGAATATACGAAAAAGTACCATTGCCACTTTTAATGTGTAGAAGTCCTTGCTATCTTAGCTTGCCACGGTCCTTGGATACAAAAAACACGGACTTCCCATTGTCTTAGTTGAGGGTGTCCTTGGGATTTGGTATCCCATCAAAATCTATGGAATCCCATCATTGAGTAGATGAAGAAGAAACTTGTAGGGTTGAAAATATCAATCGTTTGGTGAGTGCATCACTCTCATCAAGGTTGCTTTCTCTAACCTTCCTATCTAATTCATGTTTCTCTTTAAAATCCATGTTAGCAGTGTTGAAGGTTTTAAATTCCGGTTTCAGTCATAAGCGAAACAGAAATATTTTGATTTTGATAAGAAATTAAGGCCAAAATTTTGTTAAATTACAGAAACATTTCGGTACAAAATCATGGCCGGAATCTAGGTAAGATTCTTCACCGCTGATTTTACTTCTTATTGTTTGTCGTTTTTAGAAATAACTTAAAAGGAATCTCGTTGTTCTTCTCTTTCTTTGCAGGTGGAGTTGATTTTTGTTAGGGTTTATATCCAACTAACGACCTTTCAACTGAAACTTTGCTCCTTTTTATCTGGAAAGTCACATGTTTCAGAAGAAATCGCAAATTTTTTTATGAAATCCAGAAATTTCGAGCGAAATCTTATATTTTTCCGAAACCAAGTGGATGTCGTTTTGGTAGCAGCCAAAAACGAAATAATTCGGCCGAAATTTAAAACCATGGTATTGCTAAGAAGAGAGAGATCATTTAAAGAAATTTCTTGTGCGAAGGGGGAAGGAAAGAGACTCAAGCAATTGGTTACGAGGGATCTGCTGTGTATGCCGAAACTTGAAGGGGGCATGTGCATTGGGAATTTGGTGGAGGTAAAAAGCCCTTTTTGGGAAGTGACTGGAGATTTTTTGAAGAGAGAGATGCCTTTAGAGGAAAGTGACGTAGATCAGGAACATGGAAGTCCATTTGTCCATTTTGGATAGTGGTCACCAGAGGATTAGATTTAGGCTAAGGGATGACGCAAGAGTGAGGTTTTGGCATGATGTGATCAGGTTGTTGTCTATTATCCCAATCATTCTTGAGCCTATTTGGGATTGCAAGAGATAAAATGCCAAAACTTCTGAGAGCTATGAAAGGGCAAGGGTGGCTAGTTTGGGGATGGGTGTTTTGTCGAAGCCTAAAAGATTCAGAATTAGATTGCTTGATTAACCTTCATTGCACCCTTGGGCATGCTTTGTTTCCAAGGTTTAGGTGGACTATAGGGTTTGGGCTTTCGACCCTAGAGAGATGTTTTGCATTGTATCTTTCCTTCCAAAGCTCCTTTCATCCATACCCCCTTCTAGTGGAAGAAAGTTTGGTGAAAGATTGAAGAGGCGTCACTTCCATATGGTCAAAAAATGCATATGTGCATGGAAGAGGAGTCAGAAAACCATTTGTTCATCCATTGCAAGGGGGAAGCCGTCATTGGGTCCCTGGTTTTTGGTTCGTTTGTTGTATGTTGGGCCCACCTAACTGGTTTGGGGCCTTATGGAGTGATGGTGTTGCTGTGACCATTGGGTTACCTGTTGTGGTCTTTGGTGTCATTTGCTATTTTTTGGAGCATTTAGATAGAGAAGCGTTCACACATTTGAGGAAAAACTACCTTTCTTTTTTTGGTTTTATCATGGAAGATTAAGTTTCTTATTGCTGGTTGGGTTGTGGTTATGAAGAAATTTTGGGGCTATTTTATTGATAACGTCCTCAGAAATTGGCATGATATTTTGGTTGGAAGATTGCCCAAGTTAAAGGCTTTGGCAAACTGTGTTCTTCCCCCACGCCACCTCACTAACGCCATCAAGCTTAACTCCGGCCTTTCCTCCCTTGGGAACCTCCGACCACTTGGAATTGGAAGGGTTTTCTATGATGACAATATTATCCTTCCCTTATAGGGTCTAATTGGTCATAGTGATTCCTTGAACGAAACTGTGAGCTCTTCATGTCAGCATGCACATTTTTTTTAGACGGATGAATGGTTATTAAAGGTTGAGGGGGCTATTCCAATGTGATTTTGTGGACCCAAGATAGCAATCCGGGACCGTGGAGGTTGAGTCACTACATGGATGAGATGATTGACCTTTGTCGTGGTCGAGATATTGTTTTCTCCCATATTCTAGGGAGAGTCAACCATCTAGTTGACAAGTTAGCTAAGTCAGGCGTTTCTAGTTATGAAATGTATATTAGATTATCAGGCACCTTCTGCTTGATGGTGTTCTTTTGTATTTGCTTTTTTTTTTCAATAAAATTTGTTTACTTCTTAGAAAAATGATATGAGAGAAACAAAGTAGGTTTGTAGAAGTCAACTGGGATATACAAATAACCTAAGCACTTTTTCGCATTGTTACCAAAACCAAACCCAAATCCTTGATTATTCAAACTCGCACAAAAAATGCCTGTACTTCTAAATAACATCATGAAAAATTCTAAGGACATCATAGGACATTTGATTTCATACTTAAGAGCATCATTATGACATGTGTTTCAAATTTTGGACTTAGAGATAACTTGGCCACGGTAAAATGGAGTCAACTCAGGGGTCAATGATTGACATAGTCATAACTCAGGTTAGTCAAAGGCTAAGAAGCACGGGTATGGGTACGACACGACACGGGTACGTGGATTTTCCAAAAAACCCGGGTGCGGGTATGTTCGGGTACATTGAATATAATAATATTTTTTATTATTTTATTATATATTTATAAAAGTTAAAAAAAAATTAAAGAACATTCAAATTACAATTAACATCACTAAAATAGCAAAATCTAATATTACTCCATATTTCATAAGATCCATATTTCATAAGTTCCAACTTCAAGTACAAGATGTTACGATCGCATCATTCGTTAGATACAATGTCCGTCGCCTCATCTCCAATATCATCCTCTACATCATCGGTAAAAACAACGGCCTCCAAATCCGGCTCATGAGTGAAAGGCTAGCAACTTCAAGCACCCCAACATCCTAAAAAGAATCAAATGAATCTCCACCTATGTCCCACATCTTCGACTCTCCCTGTACATACTGTGGAGATCGTCTTGATAGAAGACGAAGATTACAATGAGCAAAAACCAAGTCCTGAGCTTGTTTTGGAGTAATCTTGTTCCTTCTCAAAGAATGCACAAAGGAGTAAGTGCTCTGATTCCTCTCGGAACAAGATGAAAACGAAGGCTGCATACTAGGAAGCACGAGTACTCAAAACTGCCTCCCGTACCCGTGTCGGGTGCGTATCTGGTACGGGTACGCTCGGGTACGTTCCGGGTACACACCCAATTATTCTTTTCAAAAAAATTGAAAAGTACAGGTTGGGTGCGCGTCGGGTACATTCTGGGTACGTACCCGACACGTTTAAAGGTTTTAAAATAAAAAAAAGAAATACAGGGGGCTGGGCTGTAAAATAGGGGGGCTTATGTTTAAAGAACATATTCTATCTTAAAGAGGGTGTCTGGAGTAAAGAGGGAGAGGGTTAAAAAAGACATATTTTTAACCTAGGTTTACTCTCTCTCTCTCTCTCTCTCTCTCTCTCTCTCTCTCTCTCTCTCGATGGCGACGATCTCTCCGGAGTCCAGACTCTCCGCCTCTCTCGTACTCTCACAGGACTCTCCCTCTCTCTCAAAGGTAAACCCCTCTCTCTCCCCAACTCTCTCTCTCTCTCCCCAACTCTCTCTCTCTCTCTCTCTCTCCAACTGTATTGTTTTCTCTCTCTCTCTGTCTCCTTTCTCTCTCCAATATTTTTGCTTTTTTTTAGATTATGACAACTGATTGTGTTTCCCAAACCCATTTTTGGTTTAGGCCCTGTTCTTTTGAGATTATAGCAACTGATTGTCAGCTCCAAGCCTATTCTCGGGCTCAGTTTAGGGCTGACAATAAGTTGTCATAATCTGAAACGAAGAGGGCCTTAGGGCAGGCAATCGGTTATAATAATTAGTGGGCTTTAGGCCCTGTTCATTTCAGGGAGTCCAGAACTGATTTTTGGAGTGAAAATTATGATTAATTTTAACTCCAATAATCAGTTTTGGGCTCACAATTACTGGATTAGGGCTTTAGGCCATGTTAATTTCACATTGTGACAATCGATTGGGAGCCCAAAATGATTTTTGGAGTCAAAATTATGTTTAATTTTGACTCTAATAATCGGTTTTGGGCTCACAATTAGTGGATTAGGGCTTTAAGCCCTATTAATTTCAAATTGCGACAACCGATTGGGAGCCCAAAACTGTTCTCTCAGCTACTCTCTCTCTCTCTCAGCCTCTCCCTCTCTACTATTCTCTCTCTCTCTCTCTGTCTCTCTGTTACTCTCTCTCTCTCTCTCTCTCTCTCTCTCTCTCTCTCTCTCTCTCTCTCTCTCTGCATCTGTCTCTTTATTTTTTATTTTTTTGGATTTTGAAAATTGATATAGTCCAAAACAGATTATTGGGCCCTATTTGTTTTGGATTTTGTAATTTTCAGTCCAATAATCAACTTTGGACTTAAGTTGGTTTGAGAAGTGCAAAAATCCAAAATTAAAAGGGCCTAAATGTTCATTTGGGATTGTGTCAACTGATTGACAGTCCAAAACTGATTATTGGATTCAAAATTTTGTTTAATTTTGAGTCCAATAATCCGTTTGGGGCTCACATTTAGGCCCTGTTCATTTGATATTTTTATACTGTGATAATTGTTACTGGCTTGTTGCCTTATTTGTTGCTTATTGACTTATTGTTGTTGGCTTGTTGCCTTATTTGCGTTGCATTGCATTCAATTTGTGTAATTGAGAGTCCCTTGTTTTGTTGGGTCTTGTATATTTTAATAGTCTGTTCATTAAATAGATATTTTATTATATATCTATTCAATAATTTGTTGTATATTTTATTCCAATAATCTGTTCATTGTTCTTTTAATAGATTTAAGAATATCTTCATCTGGTGCTAGTGTGACACCTCCTACCGATGAAGATGTCTCGAAGCCTTTGTGAAAGCATGTGTCGAGATATGATAAAGATCCTAAAGGTGGAGGGAATGTGAAGTGACAGTGCAATTATTGTCAAAAAATATTTAGTAGCTTGTACACAAGGGTTAGGGCACAGTTGTTGAAGATAGCCGGACAAGGAATCAGAGCATGTCCTAAAGTGAAGACGAGTGATATAGTTATGCAAAGGATGGAGGAAGAACCCAACGAGATTATGAAGCAAAATGCTCTCAAGAAAGTGTCATTGCCACCATCGTCGAGTATTGAATCATTGGGTTGCACAAGTATGTTTGTGGCTCCAAGTTACGATTTGAAGAAGAGAAAGACAAGTGGAAGTGTGAGTGCACTTGAAAAAGCTTTCAACATGGCGGCCTGTGATCAACTACATGCCGAGATTGCTAGGATGTTTTACTCTGGTGGCTTGCCCTTTCACCCAGCAAGGAACCCATACTATGCTAGTTCCTATACTTTTGCCGCCAACAATGCACTTTTAGGTTATTTGCCTCCAGGGTACAACTTGCTTAGGACAACTCTACTTCAAAAAAAGAAAGCTAATATTGATAGGTTGTTGCAACCTATTAGAGATACGTGGAGGGAGAAAGGCGTGAGCATTGTTAATAATGGATGAAGCGACTCACAGAGAAGGTCTCTCATTAACTTCATGGCAGTATCAGAAAGTAGACCTATGTTTCTTAAGGCGATAAATTGTTCGGTGGAGACAAAGGACAAGCATTTCATTGCTAACTTATTGAAGGAAGTCATTAATGAGGTTGGACATGATAAGGTTGTCCAGGTAGTTACCGATAATGCTCCAAATTGCAAGGCGGCCAAACAACTTGTTGAAGCTCAATTTCCTTACATATTTTGGACCCCGTGTGTGGTGCACACACTCAAACTTGGTTTGAAGAACATTTGTGCGGCAAAGAATGTGGAAGTAAATCAAATTGCCTATGGAGAATGTAATTGGATCTCGGATATTGCGGGAAATGTCATGTTAGTGAAGAATTTCATCATGAATCATTCGATGAGATTGGCCATATTCAACGACTTCAATAGTTTGAAGTTGCTTTCTGTTGCCGAGACTCGCTTTACGAGTGTTATTGTGATGCTTAAGAGATTTAAACACTTAAAGCAAGGTCTACAATCGATGGTGATTAGTGACAAATGGAATTGTTATCGAGAGGATGATGTAGGAAAAGCAAAGTTTGTGAAAGAGAAGGTGTTGGATGATATTTGGTGGGATTCTATCAATTACATCTCTCTTTTACATCTCCTATGTATGACATGCTTAGAGAGTGTGACACAGATAAGCCTTGTCTTCATTTGGTTTATGATATGTGGGACACGATGATTGAGAAAGTGAAGACGGCAATCTATAAGAAGGAAGGAAAGAGGAAAGAAGAAGAGTCTAGCTTTTAAGTGGTGCATGAAATTCTTTTTGATCGTTGGAACAAGAGCAACACTTCGCTTCATTGCTTGGCTCATTCATTGAATCCAAGGTTAGGTGACTTCAAATTTTATGTAGATTAATAGTTATGTTCATTGTGAACTTTATTTCCTACTTTTAACATGCAACTAAATTATTTTTTCTATTCTTTAAGGTATTATAGCGAAGAATGGCCTAGTACCGGTTCAAATCGTGTTCCTCCACATAAGGATACAGAAATTCATGCAGAGAGGGTAAAGTGCTTCAAAAGGTACTTTCCCAATTCAGCAGATCGTACGAAGGCTAATGTAGAGTTTACCCACTTCTCTATGAAGTCTAGATTATTCAATGACGCTGATTCCATCAATGACCAAACTATTTTAGGCTTCATGATTGTTGGGCTGTCCACGGTATATGTGCTCCTATGCTTCAAAGCTTAGCTTTGAAGCTTCTTATACAGCCTTCGTCTTCATCTTGTGCCAAGAGGACTAGGAGCACTTACTCCTTTGTGCATTCTTTGAGAAGGAACAAGATTACTCCACAACGGGCTCAGGACTTGATTTTTGTTCATAGTAATCTTCGTCATCTATCAAGACAATCTCCGCATAAGAAACTTCAAAGTTAAGCTTTGAAGCATAAAATCACATGTATCGTGGACATCCCACCAATCATTAGGCTCTAAAGTAGCTCGGTCATTGATGGAATCAGAGTCATTGAATAATCCAGACTTCATAGAGAAGTGAGCAAACTCTACATTAGCCTTCGTGTGATCTGCTGAATTGGAAAAGTACCTTTTAAGACACTTTACCCTTTCTGCATAAATTTTTGTATCCTTATGTGGAGGAACACGATTTAAACCGGCACTAAGCCATTCTTCGCCGTAATACCTTCAAGAATAGAAAAAATAATTTATTTTCATGTTAAAAGTAGAAAATAAAGTTCACAATGAACATAATTGTTAATCTAAATAAAATATGAAGTCACCTAACCTCGGATTCAATGAATGAGCCAAGCAATGAAGCGAAGTGTGACTCTTGTTCCAACGATAAAAAAGAATTTCTTGCACCACTTCATAAAAGCTAGACTCTTCTTCTTTCCTCTTTCCTTCCTTCCTATAGATTGTCGTCTTCACTTTCTCAATCACCGTGTCCCACATATCATCAACCAAATGAAGACAAGGCTTATCCGTGTCACACTCTCTAAGCATGTCATACATAAGAGATGTAAAGGGGAGTATGTAATCGATAAAATCCCACCAAATGTCATCCAACACCTTCTCTTTCACAAACTTTGCTTTTCCTACATCATCCTCTCGATAGCAATTCCATTTGTCACTAATCACCATCGATTGTAGACATTGCTTTAAGAGTTTAAATCTCTTAAGCATCACAATAACACTCGCAAAGCGAGTCTCGGAAACGGAAAGCAACTTCAAACTATTGAAGTCGTTGAATATAGCCAATCTCATCGAATGATTCATGATGAAATTCTTCACTAACATGACATCTCCCGAAATATCTGAGATCCAACTACATTCTCCATAGGCAATTTGATTTACTTCCACATTCTTTGCCGCACAAATGTTCTTCAAAGCAAGATTGAGTGTGTGCACCACACAGGGGGTCTAAAATATGGAAGGAAATTGAGCTTCAACAAGTTGTCCGGCTACCTTGCAATTTGGAGCATTATCGGTAACTACCTGGACAACCTTACTATGTCCAACCTCATTAATGACTTCCTTCAATAAGTTAGCAATAAAATGCTTGTCATTTCTCTCCCCCGAACAATCTATCGCCTTTAGAAACAAGGTCTACCTTCCGATACCGCCATGAAGTTAATGAGAGGCCTCCTCTGTAAGTCACTCCATCCATCACTAACAATGTCCACGCCTTTCCCCCTCCACGTGTCTCTAATAGGTTGCAACAACCTATCAATATTAGCCATCTCTTTGAAGTAGAGTTGTCCTAAGCAAGTTGTACCCTGGAGGCAAATAACTCGAAAGTGCATTGTTGGCGGCAAAAGTGTAGGAACTAGCATAGTATGGGTTCCTTGCTAGGTGAAAGGGCAAGCCACCGGAGTAAAACATCCTAGCAATCTCGGCATGTAGTTGATCACAGGCCGCCATGTTGAAAGCTTTTTCAAGTGCACTCACACTTCCACTTGTCTTTCTCTTCTTCAAATCATAAATTGGAGCCACAAACATACTTGTGCAACCCAATGATCCACTACACGATAATGGCGGCAATGGCACTTTCTTGGGAGCATTTTGATTCGTAATCTCCTTGGCTTCTTCCTCCATCCTTTGCATACCAACTAGATCAGTCATCTTCACTTTAGGACATGCTCTGATTCCTTGTCCGGCTATCTTCAACAAGTGTGTCATAACCCTTGTGTACGAGCTATTAAAATTCTTCTGACAATAATTGCACTGCCACTTCACATTCCCTCCACCTTTAGGATCTGTATCAAATCTCGACACATGCTTCCACAAAGGCTTTGAAGCATCTCCATCGGTAGGAGGTGTCACACTAGTACCGGATGAAGACATTCTTAAATCTATTAAAAGAACAATGAACAGATTATTGGAATAAAATATACAACAAATTATTGAATAGATATATAATAAAATATATATTCAATGAACAGACTATTAAAATATAGAAGACCCAACAAAACAAGGGACTCTCAATTACACAAATTGAATGCAATGGAATGTAAATAAGCCAACAAGCCAACAACAATAAATCAATAAGCAACAAATAAGGCAATAAGCCGACAACAATTATCACAGTATAAAAATATCAAATGAACAAGGCCTAAATGTGAGCCCCAAACAGATTATTGGACTCAAAATTAAACAAAATTTTGAATCCAATAATCAGTTTTGGACTGTCAATCGGTTGACACAATCCCAAATGAACATTTAGGCCCTTTTAATTTTGGATTTTTGCACTTCTCAAACCAACTTAAGTCCAAAGCTGATTATTGGACTGAAAATTACAAAATCCAAAACAAATAAGGCCCAATAATCTGTTTTGGACTAAATCAATTTCAAAATCCAAAAAAAAAAAACAGAGAGACAGATACAGAGAGAGAGAGAGAGTAACAGAGAGAGAGAGAGAGAAATAGAGGCTGAGAGAGAGTAGTAGCAGAGAGAGAGAGAGTAGCAGAGAGAACAGTTTTGGGCTCCCAATCGGTTGTCACAATCTGAAATTAATAGGGCCTAAAGCCCTAATCCACTAATTGTGTGCCCATAACTGATTATTGGAGTTAAAATTAATCATAATTTTCACTCCAAAAATCAGCTCTGGGCTCCCTGAAATGAACAGGGCGGCCTAAAGCCCACTAATTAGTACAGCCGATTGCCAGCCCTTAGGCCCTCTTCGTTTCAGATTATGACAACTTATTGTCAGCCCAAAACTGAGCCCAATAATAGGCTTGGAGCTCACAATCAGTTGCTATAATCTCAAAAGAACAGGGCCTAAACCAAAAATGGGTTTAGGGAACACAATCAGTTGTCATAATCTAAAAAAAAGTAAAGAAATTGGAGAGAGACAGAGAGGAGACAGAGAGAGAGAGAGAGGGGTTTACCTTTGAGAGATAGAGAGAGTCCGGTGAGAGTGCGAGAGAGGCAGAGTCCGGACTCCGGAGAGATCGTCACCGTCGAGAGAGGGAGAGAACGAAGAGAACGAGAGAGAGAGAGAGAGAGAGAGAGAGAGAGAGAGAGGAAAGATAACCTAGGTTAAAAACATGTGTTTTTTAACCCCCCTCCCTCTTTACTCCAGACACCCTCTTTAAAATGGAATATGTTCTTTAAACATAACCCCCCCTTTTTTACACCCCAACCCCCCCGTATTTCTTTTTTAAAAGAAAAAAAACCTTAAAACGTGTCAGGTACGTACCCAGAACGTACCCGACACGCACCCAACCTGTACTTTTCAAATTTTTTGAAAAAAATAATTGGGTGCGTACCTGGTACGTACCCGGAACGTACCCGAGCATACCCGTACCGGATATGCACTCGACACGGGTACGGGAGGCAGTTTTGAGTACGAATGCTTCCTAGGTCAGAGGAGTTTTGATTGACTTGGTAGGGGAAAATGCAGACTCGGACAAGAACTTGGCCGAGGAAAAAGGGAGTCTAGTTAGGTGCATCAATAATTGGCTCAGGGAGTTTATATAGAAGGATCAAGACATACAAGAAAATAATAATAATAATAATAATAATAATAAAACAATATCTAATCCTTTGCTAATAGCCTCACTTAATATCTCAAGCTAAAAAGTAAGTCATTTGTTGCCTAAATTTGTTAGAAAAAAAAATCACTCACTCGAGTTGACCTTGGCCTGTGTATTCGCATTCACCTTCAAGGAGCTGGGGTCAAAATCACTCCTAGTTGAAGTTGAAATTTCATCAAGACCAATCTCCCGTTCAAGAGTGGTCTTAAATTCCCTTGATACTTCCTGCATCAAAATAAACATAGACAAAAAAACTCGCCATTAGATAACAATCAAATAAGTATCATAATTTGCAGCTGAACTAATTTGGGCCTATCAATCCTTTACAGAGCATAAATAACTTGACAACGATCTTTTGATAATTTGCACAAGGAGTAATTAACTTGAACACCACCTACCTGAAGCTCTCTAATTGTAGGTTGAAAAGCACGCAAAGTCTTTCCTAAATTCCGAGCTACCTGCATTTAGATAACTCAATTGAGAGGTTGAATATAGGTCTGCTCTAAAAAAACAAAGACAACTGAATT
Organism: Tasmannia lanceolata; assembly: GCF_043159265.1. Taxonomy (NCBI): domain Eukaryota; kingdom Viridiplantae; phylum Streptophyta; class Magnoliopsida; order Canellales; family Winteraceae; genus Tasmannia; species Tasmannia lanceolata. The sequence goes on along the minus strand of NW_027518684.1, from coordinate 23,033,160 downwards.
TGTTGGAATGTAGAAAGCAATTTGCATTGTTTGTAATTGAGGACTCCAAATTAAAACTTCCATGCTTTCTTGTTTGGTGTAACAGGCAACAATTGTGGTGCAACCACTTAACATGGGTCTATTCTTCCTAAATGATAGTAGGTTTCTTGGTTGTTGACACGAGGAACGATATATGGCTAATCTATTTGTAATTTCTTGTTTGTTGACGAGAGAATGATATAATGCTTTAGTAGATTTATTCATCACTAGCCCTCATTAACAACTAATCCTTTAGTGAACACATAGTATTTGTTGTTGAGATATATTCTTAAACGAGTTTGCCATTTTCTAGTCTCCCGTACAGAATGAAAGTCAATCACAATATGTTTTGTCCTGCAATGAGAGAGGATTATGAAACAATATAATAGCACTTTAAACACAAAAGGTTACTGTATTCAGTGTTTTCATCTGTTAATCCTTCAGATAATTTAGTCTGATTTATGCATTGTTTTGGTGGAATTCTTTCATTTATTTCTGATGTTTTCTAGATTAAGAAAAAAGATAAGGGCCATTGTAGATGGCCTTAGTGGCAACTATTGTGATTACGTTTAATTATCTATATCTAAAGCACATAGGTGTGGGGTTGGAGTTTAACCTCCACCAATTCTATTCTTCTCCCTTTCCTCACTTCTCGCCTTTGGCTTTCTCTCATTCTTCTTTCTTACTTCTTTTTCTTCTTCTCCCATACGAATTTGATGTGCTTTTAAACAAAATCAAACGTGAGACCTATCTAAATTACCTACAGGGAAACGTGCAATTGGTTGTAGATGGGTCTATAGTAAAGTATATACCTAATGGAACTATTGAGAGGCTGAAGGCACGATTGGTTTCTAAAAGTTATACATAGACCTTTGGTATTGATTACTCAAAGATTTTTAGTCTTGTTATTAAGCTCAATTTAATCAGTGGTTATCTCTATCGCCACCAATAAAGATTGGCATTGTGGCAGTTTGATGTGAAAAATACCTTTCTTAATGTTTACTTTGTTTTGAATGCGTCCCTTCTTCATGGAAACTTAGAAGAAGTTTTATACAACCTCTAAGATATGTTGCTTAGGTGCAGTCAAATAAGATTTACAAGTTGAGAATGGCTATCCACGGTTTGAAGCAATCTCCTCATGCTTGGTTAGAAAAGTTTAGTTCTACTATTACTAAGTATGGGTTTCGTGCTAGCCATTTGAAGCACCTAGTACTTGTGTTAAATTATAAAAGTTTAAATAACGCCATCTCCATCAGCTTAAGCTTTTGGAGTAACGGGTTGTTTCACATGATATGAGAGCCAAAGGTCCTGAGTTCAAACCTCCTGGATAGCAAAAATCCACATGCAATGGCCAAACCCAAAAGAGGGGCCACATGTGCCACGTGTAGGCCAACCCTAGAAAGAGGAGCCACATGTGAGGGGGAGTGTTAAAGTATAAAAGATTAAATAACGCCATCTCCATCAGCTTAAGCTTTTGGAGTAACTGGTTGCTTTCACAACTTGTATAGACAAACATGCAACTAACATTGTGATTCTAACTGTCTACACAGACAACATTGTTGTTACAAGGAATGATCAATTCGATGCAGTGAAGAGGTATTCACTATAGCAAGTGCAGACCGTTGATTTGGGGCAGTTATGGTATTCCTTGGCATTGAAGTTGCTTGGTCAAAGTTTGGTATCAGTCACAGGTGAAGTAGGTTATTGATCATTATGATGGGTGTGAAACCTATTGATACTCCTATGGATCCTAATGTAAATTATTAAAAGATCTGAGACACTTATTTGAGGACTCTACAAGGTATCATTACCCAGTTGGAAGGCTCATTTTGGTTGAAAATTACACATCCTAAGAGAGGAAGAAGAAAAGGAACGTAGAGGATGGAAAGTCTCCACTAGCGAACTCCCATGTAATATGATGTATATATAGGCCCAAAGTAGGGGCAACAAGGTAAAAAGACTACAATACCCTCACTATTACATACAATGCCTAAACTACCCTTTACACTCTGCAACACTCCCCCTCAGGCTGGAGGGTATATACTACGGAGCTCCAGCTTGTTACAAATAAAACTGTAATAAATAACTAAAAGAACCATACAACAAAAAAGACAATAATCTCATACACACAGCCAGCTTGGTACAACAGTCCCGCTCAAGCTAGTGTGGCGAATACATAATGAAAAACAAAATAAAAAAATAGCAACGGTCATAAGAGTACAGCAGCGAGATCAATGGCCATAAAAAAAAAAGCAGCTCCCCCTGAAGCAGCACTACTGCGATAGCGATCATAACAGGACCTTCCCCTAAATGAGAGCAAGCCGAACAAATTTTCATACCAACGAGCAATGGAGGCGCCTCGGCAGGAAACAACAACGATCCAACGAGCAAAAAGGTACACCAAAGGTGCACACATGAGCAACGACAAAGTAACACGAGCAAAGATATCAGCTGAGCAGCATAACGCCAATAGAAGAAGAAAAAAACAACCCGGAAAGGTGATCAGAACCAACCAATGGCGGGAGACACCACGTTGCCCTAGAAAGACAATTAACCCACGACGAGAGACACCATCGTCTGGAGAGACAATCGACCAACTACGGCGGACAGCACGTCGCCTGGAGAGATAACCAATGAACGAAGGGGGACACCGTCATCTGGAGAGGCAACCAACCAACGATGGGGGACACCATCGTCTGGAGAGACAACCTACCAACGACGGCAGACAGCATGTCACCCAGAGAGATGACCAGCCAACGATGGGGTTCACCGTCGTTTGGAGAGACGACAAACCAACAACGGGGGACACCGTCGTCTGAAGAGATAAGGCCGACGACGGACAGCCGTTGCCTGAAGAGATAACCAACCAACAATGAGGGACACCACGTCGTCTGGAGAGACAAGGCCGACGGCGGACACAACGTTGCCTGAAGCGATAACCAACCAACGACAGGGACACCACATCGTCTGGAGAGACAAGGCCGACGGTGGACAGCACGACGGGGGACACCACATCGTCTGGAGAGATAAGGCCGACGGCGGACACAACATCGCCTGAAGCAATAACCAACCAACGATGGAGACACCGCGTCGTCTGGAGAGACAAGGCCGACGGCGAATAGCATGTTGCCTGAGGATAACCAACCGACGACAGGCGACACAACGTCTTCTGGAGAGACAAGGCCAACGGCGGACATCACATCGCCTGAAGAGATAAGGCTGACAACAGACAGCACGTCGCCTGCGGAGACAAGGACGAAAGTCACGCTAACGGCCGGACATATAGACAAACAGTAAGAAGTGTATTGCAACGCAAACCAAGATGAATGGGTAGAACTACACAAAGCAACTACACACGCATGTAGAAGAACCAAACAAGAACACAAAGAAACAACCAACAAACAACCAGCAGACAATGCGAAGAACTGACAATGCAAAGACGAAGCCGCCAACAAGGACATGAAGAAGGGACCAACCATAGAAGGAAACAACTAAAAACACGACGAATGGTGAAATACATCAACTAGACAAGAAAAGAGGACCACCAACAAACCCCCCCCCCCCCCCTCTCGCGCAAGACTACATCAGCCTAGAGACGACAAGAAGACAACATTACGTCCTTGGAACTACATGACAACACTCCCCTTCAAGAAGAGGCCGAAGGCCTTCAACTAACAACCAAAAGATGAACTTCAAGACACAACATCTCTCTTAGACAGTTCATAAAACAGTTGGGGTGAATCGTTGAGATCAAGATAAACGTCGTAGAAGACCAGAAAATATAGAAAAGAGAAAAATAAAGGGTTACGATGGAGTTTGGATTCAAAAGAGAAAGAAAGGGAGGAATACCCATTAAGAAATGAGGAATAGGTGGAGGAGACACCCAAAATGGGTTACCGCAACAAGAGAGAATCTAAGATTTTTGTTGTTCTTATATCTTTTGTTTTTCGTTTTTTTTTTTTTTTTTTTTGGGGGGGGGGGGGGGGGGGGGTTGGGAGGATGATTTACGGCACAAATGCGCAAACAACACACAGCGAGAGATAGAGATTTGCGAGATAGGGAGAGAGATTTGAGGGATAGAGAGAGAGAGAGAGGGTTGGCGCAAATGCGAGTGATTTTTAAGAGAGAATATAGGAAGAGAGGAATGAGGGTTATGGCAACCACAAAAAAACAGATTTGGGTTTTGCGCAAAAATGGCAAAGAGAGAGATCAAGATGTGAGAGAGAGAAATTAGGGATTTGTGGAGAGAAAATAGGAAGAGAGATTCTAGGGATTTAGTAAGTAGGGAAAATATGGTTGGATTTTCAGCAAACCCATAAAGAGAAAAAAAAAGCATGAAGAGATGGAGAGAGAGAGAGAGAGAGAGAGTATGGCGTGAAAGAACTCTTTGTCTTTCCTTCCTTTCCCTAGGATCTTTGCTCTGATACCATGGATAATGGAGATAAGGTAAGAGAAGAAGAAGAAGAGGAATAGAGACGATGGAGAGTCTCCACTAGTGAGCTCCTATGTAATATGATGTATATACAAGCCCAAAGTAGGGGCAACAAGGTACAAAGACTACAATACCTTCAATACTACACATAATGCCTAAACTACCCTTTACACTCCTCAACAATAAGACTCTGAAGGTTGATCATTTGTATAACCATAAGTTCCTCATCGCTGATCATTGTTGTATGTGTGGAGGCAGGTGAATATATAGACAATTTATTTCTTGGCTACAAGATAGCGAGAGATGTGTGGAGCCGGGTCCTTAAGGGATTCGGGGTGTCGTGGGTGTTTCCTCTCTGACTGTCTGATCTCCTAGATAGTTGGTCTTTTGCGCCTTGTCTTAGGAAAGGGAGGATCCTTTGGAGGGTAGCGCGTCTGGCTAGTAAATGGGTCCTTGGAAGAAGAGGATGCTCGAATATTAAAAAACAGTGCCAACTGCCCTACTATATTTATGTGAAGGTCATTTCTCTTATTATCTCCTAGGTGAAGATTTAACCTTGATTCAAGTTCTCCTTTAGCACAAACCTAAGACGGTGTTGAAAGGAGATCTGCTCAAGCAAGGGTCAAGTGTATCTCTCTCAGATGGAGTCATCCAGATCCAGGTTGGCTAAAGTTAAATTTTGACAGGGCCGTCCCATAGCTGATTGTTGATCTTCTTAACAGATTACGAAGCTATTATTGTATGATTGTACCACTGAAATTATCAAATGGACTGAAAGATTCAAAAAAAGAAAAATTAATTGTTGAATACAAAAAAAATTAAAATCTAATGGCTGAATGGACCACATAGTTACAAAATCGTGAACACACTTGAGACCTATCACATTTCAGGGGCCCCAGGCTTCCGGACAGGATGATGAGCTCGTGAGTCAAAATATGTTTGTCAGCCTCGAAAAACAACAAATGTGAAGAATGTAGTTGGAATTTTGGTGATTCCCAAAAGTAAGCTATACTGAGAGCTCGTTTTCATTTTTCATATTTTCAAGTTGAACACCGGAGAAAAAAAAGACTTATAAGCCAATAACTAAGCATGAATAATTAAATATATTTGACATGCAATGAAGAGAAACTTTTGCTTATTATTAATACAATATCAGGTAACATCTTGTAGATGGAACTCACTACAACTAGATGTTAGATTAGTTGTAAAACCCCGAGCAAAATCGCTACACGTTGTGGAAGAATTAACCATGTAGAACAAAAAATTTGCTCTAACCCAGGATTCCTAGGGACTAATTGATTTTATTGTGATTAAATAAACATAAATATAAATACCTTTATGTAGAAAAGAACTCGTCCGCTTGATCTACTCCTCGAAAATTCGCCGACGATCTAATTGACGCGAAACCGCAAGTTGAATCGATGGATTCCTTTTGTTGCATAAAGGATCTGTGTACAACTATTTGTTCACTTCATAACCTGATCTAAATCAAATTATATTGTGGGAATATGTATTTTAATCAATGGAGCTTGGTTGGATAATTGTCTTTGATCTAGAAAAGACAAAACTAGTTGATGGAATTGAAGGAGAAGAAGAAGAGAAAGACTTTGGGGTGTCTACCAAATTCCAGCACATGAAATTATGGAAGAGCTCTTGAAAACTCCAGTCATATGTCTTATATTTATAGAATTCTCAATTTCAATATGCACAATCTAAAGTTTCTAGAGAAATCTCAAAAAACATGGAAACTAGCCACAATTGGAAGCTCAATTGGGCAAAGCAAGCTCCAACTGGCAAGCAAGCCACTCCCCATTATGGAAACCCATATAGGACGTCCAAGGGGGCTTGGCTTGCTACCCAAGCAACCCTTGGTTGCCCCATGTGGCCCCAAGTTTCCAATTTTTGGTTTGTTGCCTCTCTCTCTCTCTCTCTCTCTAATTTCACATGTGTTGCTTTAATTTGAGAAAAACAAATCAAGCCATTATATTCCAAATATAATTTGAATTCCAAATTGATAATGGCGCACCACATGGGGTGTGTAGCAATAGGTCCCACCCAAATTCGTCCCATGTGGGTCCACTTATCCAATTCAAATTCCTATTGCATTTCACATTTAATTCCCAATTAAATTATGCAATCCAATCATATCCAATAGGATTAAAGCTCCAATATAATTTTATGATATTCCCAAAATACCCTTATGGTTGATACTTAACTATTTTGGCATTTTCAATGTATCCCATAGTACAAATACACTATACATTGTGTATATCATTTGAATGCATCCAATGCCACGAAACTAGTTCGTGTAAGCAACCAAATAAATGCGGGACCTATATCTAATAGATAATAATAGGTCAATCGAGTAGTGAGTGGGATCGTAGTATGGATTCAACGGTAGATCTTGCAGAACCCACAAGTGGGCCCCACTGTGATTATTGATCCGTAGCTAATGCTACAATTGCATTGAGTCAGTGGCCTCCATCAGGACGTAACCCTAAAGATAACCGTCAAATCATCATACCCCTAATCACATCAAATGTGCAAATCCTTTCTCCAAGTCCACATCTACTAAGTTGAGTCCTACGGGGGGTGGTCATCAACTGCCCCCTGGACTCACTCACGGTATACCTTTCAGTGAAGCAGTGTTGGCCCGCAAATGCATTTGCTAAAAACCATTTCAAAACTTATTTTGTGAAATCCTTTTGATATACACTTTATCAAATCCACTTGGCCAGGTATTTTTCTAGGCCTACTACTCTGACCAAAACCGTAGATGTTATCCTATAAAATAGGTGGAGAATTCTATATCGGGTATCACTATTGACCTCGAAGGTTTGTCCAACACTCCAGTACTACCCTCTAGTGACTTCAAGAGAATGACAGTTAGATAGACCAAGAATGATAGACTCACCAACAGACAAATATGACCCCTCAGGTCAAAGGACATGTAAAGGGTCCTGCCTGGTAGAATAGCTCAACTGTCTCATGTCCACAAGCTATTCTAATGTGATCCTGTTCAGTACGCAATCTCATTGTCATACCCATTCTATCTTGCTTAGGGTCCACTACCCGAGTGATTGAGATAAGTCACTCCACATCTCGTGCATGTTGGCAAGACAGATGCTAGTTGTATACAGGAGGAGATGTCCAACCTCAACCCCAACTAGGAACTATTAAGGTCTGCAAAGAATCGGAATCCTATATCTCCTTGCTCCTTAGGATCTGTGAATCCATGAGCATGGGTTTCCTACGTTGCTACCTAAGGACAAATACGTGTCAATAACAAGTAGCATGTCACACATATTTAATCTTTTAGTTACCCATTAATTGTCATGAAAAGAAACTTTTATTAATTAACATGCGAAATATACTGGGTTTTAGGACACCAACTCTAACCCTAGAAAGGATATCACATTCTCGATTAGGATTTCTTGCATGTCTTTTTAATTATTGACTAATAGTTCAAGTAAGTTGGGCTTGGCACTGGACACAAAAATGTGTCAACATCAAAAGAAAAAAAACTTATTATTGAAACTAGATACAAACTGTGTCAACATCAAAGACAGACATGAGAAGTTGCATGATCTACAGAAGACAATTAGCATGTTATACATGTTCTAAACTTCCACCGAATTTTTGGCCAACATGTGCTGTCTTCAATGGGGACCGAAGTCCAAACTGAAGTCAAAGTTCAGACCGAAGTTCGAAGTTTGATTCCTTATGGTGTATCCACATAACCAAAGCCCCCGTATATTCAAGAAATATTAATTTCATTCTATTGATAAAATGAGTAAGTTGAAAAATAAAAGAAATGTCACGATCATCAACTTTCAAAACATGTGAAAATATCTATGTTTGGAATGAACCTTACTGTTCTAGAAATGTGCAACGTTTGATCATGATAAACCATTATAGATCATAGTTTTGCTTATGTGATGGTTTTTATAAGGGTATCTGTGCTTATTTTAGCATTTCTTGAAGCTTCATCTTACAATTTATTGCAATTAAAAAAACAATATTTATCTGATGCCCTAAAACCAGGGGGAAAACACAATAACATTTAATCCCAAAAGCTGTGTCGACATGTGCTGGTCATAAGGAAGCCTTAGAGAAAGGCAATAAAGAGTTTACGAAGATAAGATTTATATTATTTAGTTATTTTCTAATATTATTGTTCTCATCTGTCTTAATATAGGGAGAAGATACTTCTGCCTGTTTCGTTTTGATATCTTCCACCCCATTTCGCATTTGTGTCATTGTCTGTTGCAACCCTCAATGAGTAGTATGAACCAATGAAGGAGTCTACCTGGGTGATGAGGGATATAAGATACCAAGAAACAAGGTGATGGAAGATATCAGCACCCTTAATGCAACTTGAGAGGGTTCTGGCAATTCAAAATTTGCTGTCCAGGAAAACTAAATTATTTCTAAAAGTTCCATGGGGCAGAAGGTTAGTGATTAAGAAACACTGGACTACCGATTTTGAACCTAAAGAAATGGAAAAATCCTACACATGTAGGAGTTAAACCTCCAGCTGAACTGGATGAGGCTTTCTGCCTCAATTTTGAGGTTGTAGACTTGTAGTTCAATCCCCACCTACTAAGAAAGAAAAAAGAAAAAAAAAAGGACCTCCCACACAAACAAAGAATTTTGATATTTTAATCAAATTGCAGACACTTCGAGATATTAATCTGTGTCCATATCTTGAGCAATAAATCTAAAATGCTAGGATCATTATATATTAGTGAAGAAATAGACAAAGCATATCTTCAGCTGTCTTGACATGGATAAGCAGCTTACCTCAGCAAGGCCTTTGGGCCCAAAGACCAACAAAGCCACTACTCCAATAACCAAAGCTTCTGGAGCTCCAACCCCAAATAAAGAAGCATAAACAACCCTATCTCTGCAGTTTCCCTTCTTTCCTACAGCACAATAAATACAAATACAAATACCAAACAAAGGCCCAATTTAATAATAAGTACAAAAAAGCCAACGAGTATGTTCCACAAAAACTAAAAATTCAAACCAGAAAATCAACATAAATCTTAGACCAAACAAATCCCCAACTTCTAGGAAAAATAAAGATGCAACCATATCGTTGGGAAAGTGTCTTTTTCCCACAGTTCAGTGGGGAACTGAAATAGGAAAACCTAGGTATAAGAGATCTTTTCTAAACCTACGAAAGAGTGTGCGGTAAACAAGAAAGGGAGAGAGAGAGAGGGAGGAGGGGCGCTTTTTTTCTCGGATTCCTCTTGGGTTTTCTCTAAGGTTACTCTTGTTTACGATCTTGTTTGAGAGGACAATGGAAAGGGTTGTGATTTGCGTGTTTGCAGGTTAGTCGTGTGTAAACCTTGTATTTTGTTTTTCACTTAGTGGAAGATCATGTTCTTGCCCATGGACGTAGGCATCTTGGCTGAACCACGTAAACTCTTGGTGTTCATCTTGTGGCTTGGTTTCTTGTTTTACTTTTCCGTTTACTAGTGCACGATCGGATGAGATTTGCCCGAAGGATTTTCTCAACATGTGGTATCAGAGCTATGGTTGGAGAGGTCCTTGAGGCCGAGTGGAACGGTGATTGGATCATGGTTACAGTGATCGTTAGAGGGTAGAACGATGATCCGAAAGATTCTCGTTAAAGGTGGATCCCTATAACGATAAGTGGGGAGTAATTTGAGATAGCAGTAAAATTGATTTCTACCCAGTTCAACATAGACAGGTTTGACGGAAAGGGTAGTTTCATCTTATGGCAGAAGAGGGTGAAGGACATCCTCGTTCAATAGGGCCTAGCCAAGGCATTTAAAGGAAAGGATGGAATGTTGGAGGAGATGCAGATCAGGTGGGAAGACATTGAGTCAAAGGTAGTCAGCAAAATTCGACTATGTCTGGCGGAAAACGTTATGTTTAACGTTATGGAAGAAGAACCGGTGCTTAAGTTATGGGAGAAGTTAGAAAAGCTTTACATGTCAAAAAAGCCTTGACCAACCGATTGTATCTGAAGCGCCAATTATATGGGCTGAAGATGCAAGAACGTGGGACCCTTATGAAACACATGATTGTGATCAACGGGCTGGTGGATCAACTCCACAAGGTTGATGAAAAGATGAAGGAAGAAGACAATATCCTATTGCTTCTTACTTCACTTCTTGATTTGTACGACAAATTGGTGACTACGTTATTTTCCGGTAAAGATACAGTAAAGATGGAAGAAGTCACGACGACTAGCTTATCAAATGAGGCCAGGAGAATGTCTAATCAAGATGTTGGTTAAGAGCATAGGTTGATTGTTTGTGGGGAGAATCGAAGAGGAAGATAGTCTGACGGGGGATCAGGAAAAGGAAGGTTAAGATACAGGGTCGGTGGAAAGGGCGTGCAATGTTATCCTCACAAGGAACACGAAAACATCGAGCAGGATTGTCTGAAGCAAGTTGACAAGTCAGAGAATGGTGCTACAAATACGATGGTGGGAGTAACGAATGAGCAGAGCAAAGTAGTTAGAGGCGTTCTCACAGTCTCCACAGGTAATCACAGTTATCATGATGAGTATATTCTAGATTCACGGTGCTCTGTTTAGGTATGCTCCAAGACGGAATATTTTGATATGTTCAAAGAGATAAGAGCAGGTGTAGTGTCTTTGGGTGATGGGTCAACTTGTGACATCACGGGAATCGAGACGGTGAAGATCAAGATGTTCGATGGAGTGATTCGTAGTTTGGGTGATGTGCCATATGTCACAAAGATACGGAAGTATCTAGTTTCGCTTGGCCGATTGGACTCCAAGGGTTGTAGCTATTCAGCTGCAGGTGGAGCCATGAAAATCACATGTGATTGTTATCAGAGAGATGTGTGGCAGATTATATCTTCTGATTGGAGACACAATGACTAGTGTTCCTAAGATCTCGATGGTTAGATGGCAACAGAGTAGTGGCATGTGCACACGTATAGTCACTTTCGTAGTTGGTGCAAAGACGGGTTTCCAAGTTGCAGACAATGGTGAGAAGATGACAATTCTTGTGCTAGGGAAGACGGGTTGATATCCCTCTCCTGGGTTGACTGGGTAAGTCAACGGATTAGCAGTTACACATGTGAATTGGCTGTGTTGATCGAATGATGTGACGTCAGAACCAGGATGATTCGATGGTGTGTAGCGGGTACTTTAGGTCAATGGTGGCGACATCAACGGATAATCTTCATGTGTTCGAAATTGGAAAGTCTTCTTTAGGTTTGTGGAAAACAAAGGTATAAGAGATCTTTTCTAAACCAACGAAAGAGTTTGGCGGCAAACAAGACGCGCGCGCGAGAGAGAGAGAGAGAGAGAGAGAGAGAGAGAGAGAGAGAGAGAGAGGTTTTCTCTCAAGGTTACTCTTGTGTACAAACTTATTTGAGAGGACAATGGAAAGGGTTGTTATTTGTGGGTTTGTGGGTTTGCAAGTTAGTTCCGTTATACTCCTTGTATTTTGTTTTTCTCATGGTGGAAGATCGTGTTCTCGCCTGAACGTAGGCGTCTTGACCAAGCCACATAAAATCTCACTGTCCATCTTGTGACTTGTTTTCTTGTTTTACTTTTCCGTTCACTTGTGCACGGCAGATTGGATTTGCCTGATGAATTTTCTCAACACATACAATGAAGAAAAAACCCAGACGAAGAATACCACTACGACAGGCTGTAGCATAAAATTAAACTTAAAACAAATGAAAACATGAAACATGCTAATCCCAAGAACAAGTTAAACCCAATTGAGAAAAAAAATGAACAATCCACCAAAAAATACTCAAAAAATGCAATTTGATAGATCAAACAAAGCCCATTTTTTTCTGAAACAAAAAGGAAAAAACTCAAGCAAAAAAAGGGAAAAGAAAAAAGAGTCAGATGATAAAAGTACCTTTCTTCCTGGTTTCATGCCTAATTGAGATACCCAGATGTTTCAAACCATTCCAGGGTGAAACCAATCCACCCCACTTGGGAATTAATGTGAAAATATGAGGTTTTGGGGTTTTGGGATACGAGATAACAGAGGCAGAGAAGGAGAAAATGGTGGATTTTCTTTGGATAATACAAGTAGAAATGGGAGTAGCAGAGGCCATGCTTGTGGCCATATACGATACAAAGAGATGGTGTTTTTCCTATGCTTTGATTGTGTGGAAGGAGGGGAGTAAAGGGTAATGAGAAAAAAAATGAAGGGTCCGGTTTCATTTACAAAAACAAAGTAGGGATGGAAAATGAAATGATGTTCAGAGAGGGGTATTTTGGTCATGTGAAAGTGAGGAGTGAGGAGAGGGTCCACCTTACTAATAATGGCACAGCCCTTTATTTTATGGGGACTGATATCTGAACGACCATGCTTTGATAATGGGACGAACATACCTTGTTTTAATTTCCAAAAGAGCAATACTCGCCTCGCTTTTCTTCCTTGGGCCACCCCTTGTGGTGTAAAAATTAGCAGTCATAAATACAACAGATGGGGTGGCACGGAAGTGAACATGTCACCCACCTTCCCAAGAAGTTCTCAACAGCCAATCAGAGAAGTATAAAACAAAGTGAGTCGTCTCATTATCAAAATATGGTTGTACAGATATCAGTATCCTGTTTTGGACTTCTCTATTTAGTAATTTTAGTTGTACCACTCTTTAGTTTGGATTTGCTAGGATCAATCGCAGAAGGCTTCTCACGGCTGGGCTGCTGCATGCAAGAGCAGCCCCACATGCTCAGATTTTGTCTTATTCATTTAATTAACCAGAGATGGCTGCTCTCACTTGCAACAGCCCAGCCACGAAATGCTTTCTGCGATGGTCCGTAGCAAATCCCTTCTATTTTAGACTTATCTATCTAGTTATTAAGAGAGGGTTAGTAATGCCGATTCTAATACTAATGACCATATGCACAACTTTCCTACCCTCGTTAGGGGCGCAACTTGGGTCTGGTTGAGGCCAACCCTACCCCAACCCGAAATAGGATTCCCTCAACCCTAACCCAACCTGCCTCCAAATTGGGTCAGGTTGAGTTCAGGTTCATCTAGGGCCAAACAGAAAATTACAAGGAAAAATAATAATCCTATGAAAATCATGAAAAAAAATTAGAGGATGGGGTCGGGTTGCAAAGGCCTCAACCCTAGCCCAACCCGAAATCAAATCAGGTTGGCTTTTCCCAACCCAAGGAAACGCCAAGCCTAGCCAAGCCAAAATCAGGTTGAACCCGTCGAGTTCAGGTTGAGCCCGACCCAAGTTGCACCCCTAATCCTCGTTGGCCTAGTGCGACTCCTAGGGTGTGTTTGGTTGAAGAAGAGCTAGGATGGCTTAGGGGTTCTGCTTAGCAAGCAATTGAGTGTCAGATCAGCAAAACCCCTTTGTTTATCGCAAAATAGCATTGAAATTCGACTGTCATGGATGTCTCCTAATAAATCATTGCATGCATGTGTCATCTGTTAGAGTATGTGCCCTAAAACTCAGTATATTTCGCATGTTAATAAATAAAAGTTTCTTTTCATGACAATTAATGGGTAACTATAAGTTAAATATGTGTGACATGCTACTTGTTATTGACACATATTTGTCCTTATGTAACAAAGTAGGAAACACGTGCTCATGGATTCACAGATCCTAGGGAGCAAGGAGATATGGGATTCTGGTTCTTTGCAAACCTTAATAGTTCCTAATTGGGGTTGAAGTTAGATACCTCTTTTTGTATACAACTAGCATCTATCTTGCTAACATGCACGAGATGTGGAGTGACATCTCAATCACTCTGGTAGTGGACCCTAAGCAAGATAGAATGGGTATGACAATGAGATTACGTACTGAACGGGATAACATTAGAATAGCTTGTGGACAGGAGATAGTTGAGCTATTCTACCAGACATGACCCTTTACATGTCTTTTGACCTGAGGAGTCATATTGATCTGTTGGCGAGTCTCTTATTCATGGTCTATCTAACCGTGATTCTCTTGGAATCACTAGAGGGTAGTACTGGAGTGTTTGACAAACATTTGAGGTCAATAGCAATATCCCACATGGAATTCTCCACCTATTTCATAGGATATCATCTACAGTTTTGGTCAGAGCAGTAAGCCTAGAAAAATACCTGGCCAGGTGAATCTGATAAAATGTTTATTAAAAGGATTTCACAAAATAAGTTTTGAAATATTTTTAGCAAATGTATTTGCAGGCTGTGAACCCCGATCCCGAGATTGATGAGGGACGAGCCCCCAACAGTCTCTAAGATCTCCACATGTGAAGAATAGCTCTACCAAGGAACTCTCGAAATAGGTGTCACCCTCATATCATAGCACGAGTGACGATATATATGAGATACATCTTGATTTGGAGACGAAAGTCTCGAAACCAAGACGTACCTAAAATAACTCAGAGTCGCCATCCATGGATAGGCCATGGAACCAAAACAATGCTTTGTACAATGGCTAAATCCAGAGATATAATTTGGGTCCATGCTTGATTACGAGTTGGGAAGGTATTAGGCATCCAACTTGCTCGAGCGCACTCGATTTCTTATGTCATTTTTAAATTAATTTTGAAGAGTTTTGAGCAAAAAATCATGTGAAATGGGAACAGATATCCCCGAAAAAACATTTACCTAAGCATGCATGACCCGGGGATTGGCAAAAGAAAGAATAAAACATCTAAGTCCTAATGAGAAGTGATATCAGAATTATCTGACATTGGAATGAACACTAGAATCCACTGTCTCTCAGGGAGGCGTAGAAAACTAGAGCTAATTCAATATCAGGCAATCCTGCTACCTATTTCCATACGTCATATCTAACATCCATACCTAAAGAGAGTTTGTACCAGTATCATCTGTCATTAGAATGAACAACTAGAATCCGCCGTCTCCTAAGGAGGCGTAAAAGACTAGTGTCGATCCGATAACAGATAACCCTATTACCAGTCTCTATATATCCATCTAATCCTAACTCATCACATCTAAGAAAGCGGTAAACAAACACATGCATAGCTATAGCTAAAGAGACAAACCTGCACAGTGAACAAATGTCAGTGGATGATAGTAAAAATAATAATCAGCAATAGTAAAGAGCTACAGCTAAACATGTGAACAGGAGATAATAAACTGAAATCAGTAAAGAGCTACTGCTAAGCATGGGAATGAATAGTAACTAGATAAGATGAGCATGCAAATGCTAAAGCTAAATATGTGAGAGCTACAGCTAAGCATGTGAGTAATCAAATAAGGAAACAATATCAGTCTAAAAGAAAACACACAGTCATGATCCTATACATGAAACAATGATAACCACAAACACAAACTCTAAAACACTAACAACAAACCCTAAGACTCTAATTGTTTTTCGGGCCTGAATCTTTAAATGGTCTGATGTATCCATCTAAGCCGCCTACGTATCCCCGCCTCTACAGGAATCAAGGCCACGTAGTTCTTGCGCTCTTATTCTAAACTATGATACCTAACACATATAGGACCGCTATCCTAAACTCAATCAACTAGACTTGACTAGTTATTAACAGCTTCTTGTGCGATTACTTAATTTCAAGTGGATTGTAAATTTTAAGACACCCGGCCTACTAGTCCTGGTTCAGTAGGCCCTTGGTGACAATCTTCATAGCCACACGACCGTCACCCAAGCCAATGTCGCTCTTCTGAACGGCCCAGTTAGGCCGGAAAACGTTGTCCCCGGACCTCGCAGGAGTGGGACGGACTCCAGTAGATGAGTCCCCTGGCTTAGGTGTCCCCACTCCCCGGCCGTAGGAGCCGACAAGCTTTACTGTGGGCTTTCCTTTGGGGGTGGTAAGTCCTTAGTTGGTGCAGGACTTGAAATCTCGGGGGCTTTCCTTTTCTGGCACTGGCCTTGGCCCCTGCCGAAGGCCCCTTGCCTCACCTTCTCCAGCTTGGACTGCGTCTGCATTTCTGAAATTCAACAGGACAAATAAAAACCGGTCAGAGATAAAGAAAGAAAAGAGGAGCTCAAAAGCAAGACTAGCAACATACGTGCCGGGGTCGCAGTACTAATGCCAAGCCGACCAGGACCTCTTCCCTAGAAAGGTCCGCACAATCAATCAGGCCTTCCCGATGCAACTCCTCACAGACTAGAGTAAACGTTCTCATATCCTCGCCCTCCAAAAGCGGCTTGCGGCTCAACGTAAGTGTATCCGGGGTGTCCCACTTCAAAGGAACCGACCAGGGCTCAGTGGGCTCGCCGTCCTCGACATAGAAGAACATGTTCTTTCATAGGTGTATGGAGGATGGAATGCCAGTAATCATTTTAACCTCAGGGCGTTGGCTGATGTAAATCCAACCTCCATCCTTATGCCTCTTCAGGTGCGCACACATCCAGAACAGCGGTATGGACAAGCTCCTTTGGAGCCGGCCCTGGACGAGGTATATGAACCCGACCAGCGTCTTCCATGAGTTCGGTGCGACCTGAGCCGGAGTCAGGCTGTAATATCGAAGGACTGCGACGAAGAATGGATGCAAAGGGAACCTGAGCCTAGCTCTTAACAACTCATCATATATACAGACGTCGGTGCTGTCGTTGCAAGCCCTATCTCCCTCTATCGCAGCCCTCAGCCTGAACCTTTGAGGAATACAATACCTATCTCTAATATCCCCTAGTCTGGACTCATCCAGGATATTCTCCTCGTAAAGAGCCTGAATATTATATTTGGGATCGGCGTCCATCCGAGCCCTAGCAGTGACCTCGACGGCCCGGCCTGGAAGGAATGTGGTGGACGCCTCGGCGGCGTCACTATCTACACTCGCCTCTGCTCGGAAGTAGCTATCAGTTGGGGGCGGGGTGGTATTTAAATCCAAAATCACCTCGTCCTCACTATCTACGACCTCTACACTAACACTAGGACTCGCCATATACGGGCTGGGAACCCTGGGCGGATTCGTTTGGGTCCTCTCCGACAAACTAGACCCCGAACTGCCCGAGGACGCGGACTCCCTTGAAGACGACCCAGAACCGGACTCAAAGCTAGAGGCACTACCGGACATAAGGGACATAGGAAAAGAATCAAATAAAGACGCGCTAAAAGAAGATTACCGGTCTGAAGAGAGATGCTCCTAATTCGCAGATGACCACAACCACAAGCTATCCGAGCCGAACAGGCAGAGGAAAAAGAGAAATCAAGAAGCAAGAGGCGAAAGTAAAAAGTGAAAAATAAAGGGTGAAAACCTCTTCTTATAGCCTCTAGGCTTGAGGCGGTTTGCATTCATGAATCAAGTAGCGCCACGTGTCCCTCATTAATGAAGGGCACACACTTCGAGGCAAGGGGCGAGTAAATGCGTGCGTACAGACTACGCACGTACGGTGGAGGTTGAAAAAATCTTCCAAGTGATTGAGGGTTATCTACGAAGTGCTGGAGTGTGGGATATCTTCTAAGTGACTGCCCGTCAAAAAATGTGTCCGTCCCAAGCCGGCCAGAATATGACGCATTCGCTAAATGACAAAAATGTGTCCGTCCCAAGCCGGCCAGAATATGACGCATTCGCTAAACGACAAAAATGTGTCCGTCCCAAGCCGGCCAGAATATGACGCATTCGCTAAACAATAAAAATGTGTCCATCCCAAACCGGACAGAATATGACGCGCCCGCTAAACGACAAAAATGTGTCCGTCCCAGGCCGGACAGATTTTACAACTTCAACTTTTGGCCGTCCCAGGCTGGACAGACGGCTTGGCCGGATAGATTTTACAACTCCAACTTATGGCCGTCCCAGGCCGGACAGATTTTACAACTTCAATTTCTGGCCGTCCCAGACCAGACAGATTTTACAACTTCGGTTTCTGGCCGTCCCAGGCCGGACAAATTTTACAACTCCAACTTCTGGCCGTCCCAGGCCGGACAGACGGTTTGGCCGGACAGATTTACAACTTCAACTTCTGGCCGTCCCAGGCCGGACAAATTTTACCCCGTTTATCCCGGTCAGCCCCAGCCGGATCTCTTCATTTCGTCGAGCCATCCTGAACACTTGCTCGCTCTACCGTTCAGGAACATCACTCCTCGTACTTCCCCAAATCACTACAATGACTTGGAGAACTGGGGGGCAACTGATGGGGTAGGAAAAGCAACGACCAATTGGCTGTCGACACGTGGCCCCAGAAGGGCCCACCACAAATCAAGCATCTGCCCAGGGGTAATCCGGTAATTACCTAAGAGTAGGTAAACCTAAGCCCACAAAAGGGCCGACACCTGTCCTAGGGTAGGTAATCCAACCACCCCAGGACCCCCTCTATAAAAGGCCTCTCAAGGCTCAAAGCAAGGGATAATAACTTCTAAGCTACCACTCTTAAAGTTTTGGCTCTGCACTTTTGCTCATACTGACTTAAGTGACAAAGGGCCCGTCCGGAGTACGACTCTGGGTTGGTCTTCTGACCTCGTGCGCTCTTGTGCAGGGCTTCATTCCTTCACTTCAGCCCCTCAGGTCCGCCGGCTCAGCTCGCATGTCACTGTCGTATCTGTTACCGATTTTAGGCCTAACAGGTAGTGCAGGTATTTTTCAGTGCCTTGAACTTGAATAGGTGCTGCCAAAGCACAATTACCTGTGGTTCAAAACATACCATTGAATCCTTAGATTCTTTTCCATGCATAGGAAGAATAGAAAAGATAAAAACGAGAGTAAATTTTCAAACTACCTCTTACATTGAGATGAACTTCGATGAATTAGGCGAGGATTGGTAGAGATTCTCATATGTCATTCAAATCAAACCTATATTTATACTGTGCCTATGTGGTTGGTCTACCTTATCCCACTCTATGTTCATGTACCTACGACGAGCTTTCAATCTGATTCCTACATTTGATCATGCTCCCTGACCATGTGTAAGATGTAAATAGACGAAAGTAGGAGCATAGTTCATATTACCTGTGTAAGATGAACATATTACCTGTGTAAGATGTAAATAGACCAACGAGCTAGATAGGAGTCCATGCGTAGGCATAATATAAATAGACGAAAGTACGAGCATAGTTCATTCAAGTAAAACTCCATCTATAATATAATTCTACTGACCCTTTCCTAGCAAATTTTCTTTTGAATTTACTTTTCATTCTTTCTACCAGCGTCTTTGGCCAGCCACATTATCCTCAGCTGCGATCAGAAACCCTGCCCTTACCAGAGTTTGTGCGTTCACCTGAACAATTTTCCATAATAAAGTTTATATATCTTGGCGTAGGTAGCATCTCTTTGAGTCATATAAAAGTAAAGAAATAGTTGTCTTTGAAGGTGTTGTTAAGAGCTATCATAATTCTTTCATTGAACGTTTAGCAGGCTATTGACCATTTTTCGCAACCCAGGAAAATCAATTCCAAAATTTCTAAAGAATCGAGCCTTGGGTGTAAAAGAACCCCAAAAAATCGAAAATATCCTGTTGAGAAGCCTATTGAACATTTTTCGCAACCTAGGAAAACCCTCAAGATCTCACTTATACCCTGGAATTGCGAATCCTGACTGTTGGTAAAATCCATATCTTAAGTAGCCCAAATATTACGATTCTTAAGACTGTTGGAAAAATCTATATATTAAGAAGCCCAATTATTATGATTCTTATTGTTGGATAAAATGGACGGATCAGATTTCTACAGATCTTATAAACAAATAATGAAAAAATGATATATAGCTTAGTCGAACCCAAAAATAGAAAGTTGAAGTCAAAACAAGTTTTTCGAATCTAAAACAGGTTACTTGAACCGAAAACATGTTACTCGATCTCAAAACAGTGCAACTCATAGCAAAAAATCAATGTACTGTAAATCAAACCATAATTGAAATAAAATATGGAAAAACATATTGCACTTATCTCTTTTGATGAAAAGCGTTTGAAAAAATCAGATTTGAAGAGAGGAGGAGGCTGAGTCTTGCCATTGGTCACTTTCCTTAAGAATCGTATCCGCCCCCTATCGGTGCAACCAGGATCCGCGAACCGACGCTCCAATATAAAACAACCAAATATGGCTCCAGTCCACGTGCACTCGCTGACTGGTCCACCCAGAACCGCCTTAGAATTGTGCTCAGACATGGAAGGAACGGAAGGAAGGAGATGAAGCAAAACCAGAAAACATAACCCTTTTTCTGTGTAAATCTCTTTCTTTTTCTGTTAGCAAAAGCCAATCCAAATAAAAACCCAAAATCTCTTAGTCTTACCAAGACCGTATTCTCTTCTCATTTTTATAGACCACAAAGTGTTTGTTGGGAAGCGCCACTAATAATGGGTATTAATGTTGAGAAAATCCACCATTAAAGCCATAAAACGTTTCTCTCCCAACATTCACATTTGTGAGCGTTGGAGATGAAACGGTTTTTCAACTTTAAATAGGTGTTATTATCATAACCGTTTGGGGTGCCATTACAAAAAAAAACATTTAGCAATTAATGGGGTAAAATGGAAACCGTTTTGGGCATTAAAAAGATCTTTTTTAATTTAAACCCACAAAAGCACTCAAAAGTCACTAGCTTCTGAAATAAGAGGGAAACCAAAATTTGAATCTTTCCCTCTAAATTTTAAAGACAAGGCAAAAGTACTTTTAAAATTTCCAACAATCCCCCACAAGATTCAAAATACAGTTAGAGTTTAAAAACGGAAGCATCTGAGCACATTAGAAAAATAGAGTGGATTCATACCTGTGTCTTTTAGACTTCAACCGATATTTAGGACAAACAGATTATGTTACCGAGTACGGGTAGAGTTAGATACCTTCAACCTTTCCTCGTAGGTGTAACCGACTAACCTGTCACCCACACCCTACCTTCGATTCCTTGGTGATTCATTCACGGTTTTGGAATATTTTGGCATTGTTCCCCTCTTGGTTCTCATGAATGTTCTAGAGAATTACCCGTTAAATTCTCATAGGAAGCGGCCTCACTTCCACATTCACTTAGGTCAGTCATCAAGTGTGCACTAAAAGTAACACACCACCCAATTCAGGTTATGAACTGATTAAGAGTCTCAAACCCATCCTACCGCATTTACAGTGAACGCTATCTTCTAATATTTTGCATCTAGGAGTAGGGGGTGATAGTGTTAACAAACTATCCGGTGACTTGTTAGTACCCATTGAACCTAATTCCAGGGATCTCCTTTCACATAGGTTGGTTGTCCATCACTAATGGTAAATGCCTTGGGCTTTAACCCCATTCCTTTCCGATGCCTTATACACCACTTTAGTGGCTCTACCAGAGGATCTGTAGACTCCTCTCCGCCTTTACAAGGTCGAGTGTTATTGTCCCTCATATACTTTACCAACTTATGCCTAAGGCAAATATGTTCCTTTTGCCATTTAAGGTCTTATATTTGGCCTTGGCTAAAGCATTTTTCGGCAGTCACTATATAAAATTACCGAGGGAATCGGTCTTGGCCATAGCAAACCATCTGCCATAAAAACATAACTTGAGCCATTTGGCTCCACCTCCTGTTGGGGATAAGGCTATAATCTTGCTATAATAGTGGGATTTTAACAACACATTTGTTAACTGATTCTCATGAAATCGCTCCACCACTTAAGATGAATAAGTACCCACTGGTATACCTAGATTCTCTCAATTAGAGATCCAATTAGCACAACCTAGCCTTCTTGAGCAGTAGGACCCCCACAATTTGAACAATTACCTCTTAATTATGAGTTACCAGGTACAATCCATCCCAATCTGATGTACACATGTACCTATCAGGCAACAAATCATAAGTGAGTATATGAAATTTACATTTTAAGCCTCCATACTCCAAAAATTATGGTTAGCCTCTCACGTCCATACACTACATGCATAATTGCATATGTAATTGCATTCAATTGTCCAATCTTTATATAAGTATTTTTATGGACTTATATTCTGCAATATGCAGAATATGTATGTAATAGGTACATAATGCATATAATATTCAAATTGTGTTCAAATATGCCAAATCTACTTATTTTTCAAAAAATACAGAAAATTAGAATGGCATTTTAACATGCATTATATTGATGAATTTCATCAATTCTTCTTTAGATGGAATGAACTAGTTAGGGTAATGCCAAACCCAATTTGGCTCTTAAAGTTCCCATGCCATAGTACATATAAAACATCATTTCCAATATATGATGGCAATACACCAAGTTCCTTAACAAGAACAAGAACTTTAAACTTTGATAGTATGTGAACTATATAGCATTCCCATTCAAGTAATGCATATTTTTTCTCATTGAAAATAAATCATTACTTATATTGCCATTAGATTCATTTACAAGCATTTAACAAGACATGCTTATCTCTTAAAGGCATTTTAGCAAACACTTGACAAGTATAATTTTTTAACCATGTACCATTATCAAAACAAATGAATGTCAAAACATTTAACTAGATAAATGGGTGTTTATATCAAAATATAAGCTACTGATTTTATAAGCCACCACAAACGGTCCAAATATCAAGCTCCTATGATGATCAACCATGAATTTTCTTTTCTTTTATTAACAAACCATCAAAATTTCTTAAAAACAGAAATTTAACATATTGAGGCAATTGTATAAAGATACAATAAGGTAATCTATCACCAAAGCCAAACAAATATAATCTCCTAGTTTAGGTGCCAATAACAATATCGAGTCCTAAGGTACTTAACCTTTTAATTTGCCAAACCAAATAAGAGAAGGGTTTTTAAACCAATTTAAAAATAAGGTGTTTCCCAAACCCATGTAATCCATTAATTTTAGTTCCAAACATTAAAAAAGTTTTAACAAAATGATGAAAACATCATCATATGAATTTCAACCAAGCAGTTGCAATTCCAAAATTATATGTAAAACTAATTATGGAACTATTCATGTTTTTAAGAGCAAACACAAATGGATCAACAATCAACATCATGACATGTGGCTAAAATTCATTAAAATGTTCTATTTTCTTTTGAGAAATCTGAACATATCTTCTTTTGATTTCGTTTGCACAAAAAATGGACTTTTTTAGAAAGCCATAGATCATAGATCAGTAACAACTCTGATCCTTATAAGAGAAGTAGTAAATCCAATATAAGACGATTCTTAAAATTGTTGGTAAAATTCATATCTTAAGTAGCCCAAATATTACGATTCTTAAGACTGTTGGAAAAATCCATATTTAAGAAGCCCAAATATTATGATTCTTAAGATTGTTGGATAAAATGGACGGATCAGATTTCTACAGATCTTATAAACAAATAATGAAGAAATGATATATGGCTTAGTCGAACCCAAAAATAGAAAGTTGAAGTCAAAACAAGTTTTTCGAATCTAAAACAGGTTACTTGACCTGAAAACATGTTACTCGACCTCAAAACAGTAAAACTCGTAGCAAAAAATTCATGTACTGTAAATCAAACCATAATTGAAATAAAACATGAAAAAACATATTGCACTTATATCTTTTGATGAAAACCGTTTGAAAAAATCAGATTTGAAGAGAGGAGGCTGAGTTGTGCCACTGGTCACTCTCCTTAAGAATCGTATCCGCCCCCTACCGGTGCAGCCGGGATCCGCGAACCGACGCTCCAAGATAAAACTGCCAAATATGGCTTCAGTCCATGTGCACTCGCTGACTGGTCCACGCAGAACCATCTTAGAATTGTGCTCAGACATGGAAGGAATGGAAGGAAGGAGATGAAGCAAAACCACAAAACATAATCCTTTTTCTGTGTAAATCTCTTTCTTTTCCTGTTGGCAAAAGCCACCCCAAACGTAGACCCAAAATCTCTTAGCCTTATCCAAACCGTATTCTCTTCTCCTTTTTATAGACCACAAAGTGTTTGTTGGAAAGAGCCACTAATAATAGGTATTAATGTTGAGAAAAGCCACCATTAAAGTCATAAAACGTTTCTCTCCCAACATTCACATTTGTGACCGTCAGAGATGAAACGGTTTTTCAACTTTAAATAGGTGTTATTATCATAACCGTTTGTGGTGCCATTATTTAAAAAAACGTTTAGCAATTAATGGGGTAAAATGGAAATCGTTTTGGGCATTAAAAAGATCTTTTTTAATTTAAACCCAAAAAAGCACTCAAAAGTCACTAGCTTTTTAAATAAGAGGGAAACCAAATTTTGAATCTTTCCCTCTAAATTTTAAAGACAACGCAAAAGTACTTTTGACTTTTCAAATTCTTTAAAATTTCCAACCCCCATACTCATATACCTGAAATTTGTAAAGATCATAAAATACCCATGAGTTTTCGTATTAGCACTGCTCCATCCCTAAGCTCTAAATGACATTTTCACTAGCTCATCTTGTCTCAGTGTTTAAAAAGTCATTAATAGTCATTGTCATTTCCAAAATGCCATAAAAAAAAATCATAAAAATGAGGAAAGGACAAGACGGGTTAGTGCAATCATAAAAACATGGTTGTACTGATTTCATTTCTCTTTATCAAGCAAGAGGGAGTTGAAATAGAAAACTAGGGTGGCTGTCCATGAAAAATAAGAGAAGTAAATATACTATGTCTTTTATTCACCTTCCTATTTACCTGAGCCAACCCATTTAGTGAAAGAAAGCAGTCATATATACATTAAGGGGCTGTCCAGTAGGAAGGAGAGGGGGCTAATACATCATTTATAATAAAAGTGGAGTAGTTTATCAGATGAAGGAGGTGCAATACCAATTTTCGTGCAAGAGAAAAGACAAATGGGTGGTGTGATTATAAAAATAGGACTCGGCTGAATATGTGCCTTCAATTGACCTATTTTCTTTCCTTATTAGCCCTTGCTGTAGTTATCTTATTCTTCTCTTACCATCAAACTCTGTTTCTAATACTAAACCCCTAAATCCACCTCATTTTTGTGCCCTAAACCCTAGATCTGGTAATTTACAACTTAGATCTAAGGGTTTGTTCCATAGATCCTGTTGGTCTTAGCACAGATCTGATTGTTTATGGCCAGGAGCTGATCATTGCTCAAATTCCAATCGTTGCTAGCAAGAGAAAATCGATTACTCTCTAATCCGTGAGTTTAGCTTTGATTATCATCGAATCTCTTCATTCAATTCTGCTACAACTCAGGTAAGCATCCTCATTAGGTGTATTTGTTATTTTCTCTCCTTTTAACATGCAAAATGTGTTGATCTGTATATTGGATTATCGTGTTTTGATTATTTCTAGTTTTTTTTTTGTGTTTAATCTCTTGTGTATAGGGATAGGCTAATGTTTAGTTAAATTCTTAGTGATTTTGTTGTGATTTCTTCAAAATAAGTAGTAATCAAAGAAGGAATTCTACGATGCTTGCTTTGATATTCTTGTGTTGAATGTCCAGTTGTTTGGAATGTAGTAGAACTTAGCGATTGGTTTGCATGCCCTTGCTTCAATTTCTTTCATTGTGCTGATAATTCTTTTCTTGAGGAGCATATAATGATTAGTGCAACAGTTCTTTTGTGTCTACTATTTCTCACGAGATTCTTACTTCTTTTGTTGAGAATTAGTGTGAAAATTCATCTGGTAAGTAACACCTTTATAATCATGTATTGATGATTGCACTGTTCTATGTCTTTGCACTGTTGTGAGTGATTTTATTTCATTAGTTATTTTATGCTTCATCAGCGATTGAATTATGTTATGACATGATTAGTGCAGGATGGTATATATATATAATGGCCGTTATTGATCAAATTCGTCTGTCATGTTATTCTTTGATTAATATAGGAAGGCATTTGTGAGCTGTGATTTGCTTGTGGAAGATTGATTTGCCTCTATTGATTTCATAGATTCTTTTATATGAAGTGTAAGTATTCTTCATCATTTGAGAATCTCTAAATTGATCATTTTGTTAAAAAATGTTGTGGTTAGGGCAGATACATTTGTATAAAAAATAACTGTTGGAAAAGATGGGTTATAAGGGGCATTGCATTATCAATATCATTGGACCTTATAGTTGGCTCATTGAATTCCAAGGTAAAATTGAAATTGTCCTTCAGGTTTGTTTATACAGATGTGGTTGCTGAATTATAAGCGATAAGTTGTATTAGAGGCCTAAAACCTGATTTGGATAGAGCTTTTAGTTCCCTTTTCCTTAAGAATTAACTTGGAAAGTTGTTCACCCTCCTCAGTTTCTTCAATGCTTGCATCTACATTTCAGATTAAAGTTTATAGGATATTTCTGTTTTTTGAGCAGATTCTGATATCAATGTGAGTACACGGATGTGAGCAGATCCTTAGGGTGCATATTACGCATTCAACGCATATTTATGGAAGCCTCCATATCTCCTCTTCATATTGACGGAAAATTTCAAGTCCAAAACGAGAGTAATTTAGGGTTTCTAACAGACGCCAAATAGAAATCCAAGTACGCTTCTCTTCTTCATTCTCCCTTTTATTTGATTTTTCTCTTCAATTTTTTCTTTTGCCTTTCGGACTATGGCAGATTTTAGTGTTTGTGTATTGGTTTTTTGGTGAATTTCTTTAATCGAATTAGCATCCGTAGTTGGCATCCGTAGTTTGGATTTGATTTTGATGGAAAAGTTTAGGTTTTTATCTGTGCATATAGTCTATTTCTGATTGTTTAGGGTTCTGGTTTAAATTTTAGGGTTTCAATTCATGTGAAGTTGAGTCGAGTTGATTATGCAGTGTTTTGGTTGAGTTACTTTGTGTTTGGTTCTTTGTATTGGATTAATTCGTCTCAGTTTCCTTATTTTTGTTTGGATCTTTGATAGTTGATTTGCTTTTTGTGTCTGCTTAGATGGAAGCTGTGATCTTTTTTATTTTTATGGTTTTGCCAACTTCACAGTCATATATAAACCCTAATAAAATTAGGGTTTTGCCAGGCCACTCGTTGAGGAGCATTTAAATCTCTTGAAAGCGTCAATTTACACGTTTTGTATAAAAAAAATGTGTAAATTGATGTTTCCGAGAGCATTTAAATGCTCTTTAACGAGTGCCCTAGAAAAATCCTTATTTTTATTAGGGTTTATGTATAATTGGGAACACTGCTGTTTCAGGATAAGAAGCTTTTAGGGTTTTGGGTTTGTGTGTGCGTGTGTGGTGGTGGTCAGAGGATGCGCAATCGGAGTTAGACACTGTAAATTTATTGTTGTGAAATTTTCTGATAAAATGTCATTGGTCTGTTTTGTTTTTATTTTCTATGTTTCATTCTAAAGCTATGATTTTCATGTCCTTCACTCGTGATTTAAGTACAGATAGTGCTGCATTTTCAGGATCATGTAGGCTTAGGTTTAGGTTTTTTGTTTCTGGGTGGTAAACTCAGAAGTAGAATTGAAAACTAATTTAGACTTTAGACTAAATTTTCTGCGAATCGACTAATATGAAATGGAGCTCTCTCTTAATGCAGCTATTTAATTGATTCTATATGAAATACGTTAATTGGTTGGTTATGAAATACCTTGGATGCTTGATTTTCTGTTTCTTTTTTGTAGGTTTCAGGACGAATTGTCGATTGAGGGTTAATGCTTTTACTCGGTTTATCATCCTATAGACTCTGTTATTAGATAAAGATCTATTGTAAGTGAGAGCCTTTTCTTATAATGGATGCACCCGAACCAAGTCGGAGTTACATGAAACGGGATTTGGAGGAGAGTTCGGGTATGAAGGGTGATAGGGTTGAAGAGGAGGAAGATTGGGAAGGTGTTGATAAGAGGAAGCACAGGTCAAGCAAGTCCAGAAAGCACATCATTCCTGAAGAAAACGAAGAATGGGACAATGGTGGAAAAAGAAAGAGTGCCGGGGACAAAAATGACAGTAGAAAGAAGTCAGGCGGCTCGAGCAGAGAGGGCAGTCGGGACGACGGTGATTACGACACGAGAAAGGAATCACGTTCTAAGATAACGAAGAAAACCCATGAGGAGAAGAGTGAGAAGAAATCAAGTAGCGGGTATCAGGATAGAGAATCGGAAAGCAGTAGAAAGGGCAGAGATGCTGTTGGGAGTAAAGTGTATGGTCTAGCTGATGAAAATGAGAAGAACTCTTCAAGGAAAATGAGCACAAAACTCTCCTCTCACGAGGATTCCCTGGGCAGAATTAGAAGCAAGACAGATAATCCCCATGACGGGGAGCTTGAAAAGGCGCAGGATTGCAGGTATTCAGAAAGGAAGGAAAGTAGCAGAGAGAAAGGTCATGGAACTCGTGATCAGGAAAGGAATCCGAGGAGAAGATGGGATGAATCTGAATCTGTTAGAAAGGCCGATAGTTATTTGGATAAAGGTGATTCAAGGAGTGGAAAGGTTTCTGATCACAAGCATGGGGCTTCTAGAGAGAGAAATGCCGATGCAAGAATAGAATCTAGTGAGAGTAAAAGTCGGGCTGTAGATTCAAACAATGATAAGGGTGTTAGATACATCAACAGGGAAGATAGAAGGGTCGATGGAGAGAAGGTTAAGAGTAGAGGCAGGTCAGAGGCTCAAGAAGAGGATAGTAGAGCAGTTACCATGACTCGGGAGGAAAGGTCAGATCGAGTTAGAGACGATAAGCAGAGGAGGGTTAGAGAGAAAGTGGAGGATGTTGAGTCTAACGCAAATAGGGTGGGCTCCAGATCCCATGGAGAGAAAAGTGAGAAGCAAAGACAGCAACGAGACATTGCACATGGTGGCCGCGATGTTGTGGAAAGTAGGGAGAGGTCTGTAAATACAGATGATGATAGGCATGCTCGTATGAGGGACAAAAGTGGTAGGGAAGCCGGGCGCACTAGAAGGTCACGAAGCCCCGAGAGAAGTGTGAGACATCGCCAAGAGTTGGATGAAGTTGATCGAGGTTTCTCTGAATCGGACAATGAAAGAAGCGTTAGCTACAAAGGAAAGGAACGCGAAAGAGAAGCATACAGAGATGATAGGTCCAAAGGCAGAGATAGTTCAAGCTTGAACGACAGGAATAGGGATTGGGAAGGTTCTACAGATAGTTGGAGAAAAAGGCATGACAGCAGGCATGATAAAGAGACAAAAGATGGGGATGGTGGTTTCGACTATGACAAGGAATGGGACTCACAGAGGCGTGAACGAGATAGAATGGATAATGAGAAAATTCATGGTAGACCTGCTTATAGAAAAGAAAGAAATAGGACTGAAGGTTCGAAAACTTTGCCGGGTTTTGGAACTACAAATGAGAATTCTGATGTAATAGAGATCAAGCCTAAGCCATTCGATTATGGGAGAGAAGAGTCTGGACCCGTGTTTGCTGGTAGGAGAACTGAAGGGGGGCTCCACCCAGATTTTACTTCAGGCGCGAGCGATGATGAGTGGGGCCATCTGCCGGAGGACAGAGCAAAAATGGCTGATATTTACGGCAACAGTGATGACCCACAAGACAGGTATCCGGATGATGATACATCTATGATGGACCAGAATTTAGGAACAAGTTCAGGAAGGAACAATGTTGACATGGGTGCAAAAGGAAGAGTTCAAAAGGGGGCTACAAATCTGAGTCGTACTGGTACAGGCCAAAGTTCTACTAGTGGTTCACATCCTCCATTTGGAAATAACCAGGGATCGGGATCTTTCAAGAGGGCCATTCCACAAGGAGCAAAAGGTGGGCGTATAGGGAGAGGAGGAAGAGGAAGGGTTCCAGGGAGGGATGTGCAACGTGTTGGAATCCCACTGCCTATGATGGGATCACCCTTTGGTCACATGGGCTTGCCACCTGGACCTATGCAGCCCATTGGCCCAAACATGTCCCCTGCTCCTGGCCCGCCAATGGGACCAGGTGTTTTCATTCCTCCATTTCCGGGGTCCATTGTTTGGCCTGGAGCTCGAGGTGTAGATATGAATATGTTAGCTGTCCCACCAGGCCTTGCTCCCATCCCACCACCTGGACCATCAGGACCTCGATTCTCTCCTAATATGGGAACTGGCCCAAACCACGCAATGTATTTTAATCAACCTGGCCCTGCAAGAGGAGTGTCTCCTAGCATATCTGGCCCTGGATTTAATGTTATGGGACCAATAGGCCGTGGAGTACCTAATGATAAAGCTCCCATGGGTTGGGGTCCGCCTAGGATTAATGGCCCCCCTGGTAAAGCTCCTTCAAGGGGAGAGCAAAATGACTATTCTCAAAATTTTGTTGATACCGGTATGCGACCACAGAATTTCATCAGGGAGTTAGAACTCACCAGTGTTGTGGAGGATTACCCAAAGCTGAGGGAACTTATTCAGAAGAAAGATGAGATTGTGGCCAAATCTGCTTCCCCACCCATGTATTATAAGTGTGACCTTCGCGAGCATGTGTTGTCCCCGGAATTTTTTGGGACCAAGTTTGATGTCATTCTTGTTGATCCCCCCTGGGAGGAATATGTTCATCGGGCTCCTGGTGTTACTGACCATATGGAGTACTGGACGTTGGAAGAAATACAAAATCTAAAGATTGAGGTACACCACTTCTGTCCTAATTTTCTCTGTAGGAGTCGGTGTATATGATCTGTTTTTATTTTCTGTTCATTCATATTATTTTCCTTTGGCTCTGAAGTCTTTGCTCTCACCATGTTGTCAGGCAATTGCTGACACTCCTTCATTTATCTTCCTCTGGGTTGGTGATGGTGTGGGTCTCGAGCAGGGACGCCTGTGTCTAAAGAAGGTATTTAGTGGAATTCCTCCGAAATTACTGTCAATTACATCCATGTATTTAAATTTCGGTTTCGGTCCCTACCGAAACCAAATTTTTTTTTTCAAATTTCGGTCATTTCGGCTGAAACTTTTACAATTTCGTTCAAAATGACCAAATTTCTGCCGAAATCCAAATATTTCAGATTTCGTACCCAACCGAAATCCGAAATTTCGGATTCGGCTGAAATTTAAAACAATGCTTACATCTGAATTGAGTATTGAACGGTCAGCTAAGAGGGTCATAAAGAAAATATCTGATAGTATTAACATGATAACATATCTTAAATTCAATTGACCATCTCAGTCTCTTTTCTCTTCGTAATAATTTTGGCTACCATTTGAAAAAAAACATATCTTAAATTCATTGCACTCCCCCCCTGCTGGAGTGGAGTAATTATTCTCTACTGTAATATATCCTTACATTCTCTTTCAAGTGGGTCTTTACTTTTGTTTGTATGGTATTTTTGCTCATTGGATTTTAGTGGGGATTTCGGAGGTGCGAGGATATCTGTTGGGTGAAGACAAACAAGTCGAATGCAACTCCAGGACTGCGACATGATTCTCATACTTTGTTTCAGCACTCAAAGGTTGGTTATAATTTCCTTCTAATTTTTTATGTCGTGTAGATATTTATTCAGTTTTTGGTTAATGGATTAATGTCTTGTTAATTTTGGCCTCATTCTGTGGAGTAGGAACATTGCTTGATGGGCATCAAAGGAACTGTTCGTCGTAGCACTGATGGTCATATTATCCATGCCAACATTGACACAGATATAATTATTGCCGAAGAACCTCCTTACGGTCAGTATTCGTGATCCCAATTTTCCATTTGCAAATGTTTGCTTACCTTCGTATCCAGAATATGTATGTATTTCGTAAAGGATGTGTATTTCCTATTTCCGTGCCTTCACAATCATGGAATGAGGTTTGATACTATTTATGAGGATTCCGTAAATATCCCATTCCAAAAATCAGTAGTTCGAAACAATTGGGACTTTTTATCTGTTTCAATACATGGGCGTCTGTTAACACTCATGTGGGAAACCAGAATGCTGGGTAATCTAGGTGGGCCAGGCTTTGCACACACACACATCTTGGCTGAGTTACCTCTGTTTGGGCTATCAGCAGGCCAAGTTGCCCGAACTGGAAACTCGCTAGTCATATTCAAAGTGATAATAAATGTAAAAGAACTCAGATTGCTCGTACAGGCCATTTATTTTTCTCATTATTTTAATAAGTCCGTGGGGGATTCTTTCCTCTGAATCTCTAATTTGTTAAATATATCCTGATTAGTCATCTAAATCATGAAATGGCCAAAATGGTTTTTACTTTTTGAAAAATATTTCTAAAACGTCCATAAATGCTTAACTTCAAGTAGGAACCAAACCTTTTTTTTTCACAACAAACGGCCTTTAACCAATTCTAAAATCGTGATTTTCGCCTAGAAGTTTTAAAGTCTTAGTTTTCCTCATCTGGAATTGATTGTAGTATTCATAAGCATGGGGAACAAAAAAATTTGGACAAAAAAATTGAGCTTTCGTCAAAGAAAAATAAAAGAATGTTTTTTAGTAGTATCTGCTATAAAAGTTGTAGTTGGACTTCTTGAAAATACTTTTCAAAAAATTGTGCATTTTCAGCTAATTTGTGATTTTGGATGATTATTTTGGATATACAAACTTACAAATTATGGATTTATAGGCAAAACCCCTTGTATCAATTTTAACTTTCAATGATTTCCGGCTTGGCTGACTCGTTGCCAATTACCGACCTGAGCCACATCAACTCAGACAAGCGAAGGGAATTCACATTTTTCTATTTTGAAAGAATCAACTTACGTTTGTTTTAATAGCAGCCAATTTTATTGAGAAAACAAGACCGAGATGGTCAAATACGAAGAAGGAAAAGGGCAGAAATAGAAAGATACATCATATGAAAGAAAAAGAAATAGCAATCAAAAGAAGATCGGGGAAGGCGTAAGGCCTTGACCTTGGATTTATAGGAAATTGCTATCACAGTACTTCGTAGAGAAGTAAGAAGTCCAAAGGAGTAGGTGTTGGGCGACTCTTCCTCCTGCTCTGGGTAATCAAATCAGCAACCAAGAATGAATAATCAAGACAACACGGGTGATTCTTCCTCTGCCTCGGGTGGGCGGTGCATACGGTTATTTACGGAGATTATAATCTTAGAAAATATCCTCACGAGAATGAAGTCGATGACTTATGATGAGGAGAAGGCTTTCACAATTGATCTGACCCACAAAGAAACGACTGAAAAGCTTCTTCAGAAGTAGTGGAAAATTTTTAAACAAGATGTCAAGGATTGCCCCTTTACTTTGCACAGTCTCTGTGAGACATGTGAGGTCAAAGATACCCACTCGTCGTTGTTTAAACACCATTTCTTCTAACTACCTTTAGCTGAAGAAAGGGTCTTGAGGAGAATGAATTGGGAAGCTAACAAGGTGGTAGGTATCCGCTTAGTGGAAGAAATGATCGCTGAAAGAAAAAACCCTCGTCGCCTGTATCGGATTCCGGAGGAACTTCTCATTGGAATGCCGAATTTCCAAATCCAGCACATCTTGGAGGAGTTGGAGAAGTACTCGGTAGTCGGTATAGGTGAGCTGTTTAAAGGTGAGATGTTGAAGATGTCCGAAAAGAGGGAGGCTCCCATAGCTTTTGGGGGACACTATTAGAAGTTTAGGTTTTTGGGGACTGAAACGTAATTGTGGAGGTTTGGAGGAAGCTTTAGTGGTGTTCATATTCATAGCATAGGCTACTTTTTGTTTTAGACACTTTTACTGGCCTAGGAGTATACTCCTGGCTAATCTTCTTTGATTCTATGTAATGCAAGTCGGGACCTCTGGTCCCTATTATATCTTTCACAGTATCTATGAAATCGTCAATTTAAAAAAAAAAAAAAGAAGATCAAGGAGGAAGATGGTCGAACGGGCGAGAGCTTCCTTAGCAACCCCCTCTCTCGCAAGACAGTCTGTAACTTCATTTCCAAATCTGCGAACGTGCCTAAAGACGATAGCGGTCGATCAAACACTGTTCTTGATTTCGTCAAAATATCTATCAAACCTCCAAGGATGCTTAGAAGATCCCTTCAGCCAGCGGATGACATTAAGGGAGCCCCCACTAAATTCTCAAACAACTCTTGGGCCAACAAAATAGTGCCTTGGTGCACTGCTTTGACATCCGCCTCTTATGCATCAGTGACGCCATTAGGACCTTCAAAAGCCCAAATAACCTCTTCCCTCTTGTTCCGCAATACCCCACCACTCCCGAAGGGACCGCGGTTTCCAATGCTAGAACCATCAAAGTTGAGCTTTAGGAAGCCCACCAATGGGGGCTCCCACTCCAGCAAGACTTTTGGTTTCCTCTCTTCACTATAGCAAATCTCCTTCCATCCATGCCATAGGTCATATGATGAGATGAATCTCAACGGGCGTAGGGTTTTCACACAAGAGATTGTCAAAGCCATTACCTTAATAGAAAGGAAGTAATGGCCTTTCATGACCCTATAAAAAACTCTTAAAAAAACCTTTCTTTCCATATAACCTATAAGGTAGCTAAGAAAACCATATTCCAGGAACTTATGCCTTTTTTTCCTCCACGGGACCAATGACCAACTCTGGAAGAGATCAACTCGCTTTTCAGGGAAGACCCATGCTATGCCAAATCTACTAAGGAGATTGCTTTATATCGCACGAGCAATCTTGCAATGTATAAGATATGACCAAGAGATTCACCAACCCCGATGCACAAAGATCAATGATCCACATCCTTCGCTTGCAAAAGAAGTCCACGGTCTGGATCTAACCATGAAGTGATGCCCAGCCAAAAGTACTCACCCTCAGGGCGGGGCATGGACTGACCAAATTCTTGCTCCAATGGAAGATTCAGGGCCAGCCATAAGGAATAGGTAAAAGACTTGACCGAGAAGTCACCTGATGAATCCCAAATCCAAACCCTCTTCTTCTCACCATGCTGCATGATGTAATCCGATTCCAAGAGTTCCAGAAACCTCACTATCATGTTTAGTTCTCTGTAAAAAAGAACTCCTAAAAATAGGCCTCCATACCACTCCATTTTCACTTTTTTCCATATTTTCATTAACAAAGGCTTCCTTAGAGACTGCAATAGTGAACAAAGCTGGGAATATCTCTGTCAATGGCCGATCAGAGCACACTTATCATACCAAAATCTAATTCTCTCCCCCGACCGAATAAACTCTAAAACATATACCTTTCATGGAATAGAAGCGAAAGTTCATAATATCTCCAAACTGTATCCCCAATGCAGCTGAATCTGTCCCGACTCCCATTGGCCCAGAGATGCTCCATACTTGCCAACAATAACCTTCACCCAAAGATGTGACCCCTCTAAACCAAGTCTCCAGAACCATTTCCCCAGCAGGGCAATGTTGACCTCCTTCACCTTTCTGATCCCTAGTCCACCACCTTTTATCAGTTTACAAACCTTCTCCCATTAACCAAAGCCATACACTTTTTGTCATCGGAACCCCCCCCCCCCCCCCCCGCACCACACCACCTACACACACAAAAATCTTCTTTGAATCGTTTCAATTCTATTCACCACACTCATGGGGCACTTAATCCCAAGGCTTTATAACAAGGCAGAGCACCCTATGAAAGCATTTAATCTGTCTACCGTGTTATCAATTTCTTGAAATGATTTGAAAGTAATGATTCTTAACAAGACAGAGCACCCTGTGAAAGCATTTTATCTAGGGCTGTGCATTATTCGGTGCTAACCGAATTAACCGACCGAACCAAATTTTGGTTTTCGGTTCGGTTTCGGTTGTAATACTATTGAAATTTCGGTTTCCGGTTTCGGTTTTCAACATTTTAAATACGGTTTTACCGAAAACCGAATTACACAAGTGGGCTTATCACGTAATATCATGAAGAATCTCCCTGACAACTATTAAAATAAAAGATATCCTGACGTTGCACAATCCCTACGTTGTCGCTTTAGTATTTATCCTGCAAATCAAGGAGTAGATTGGGGTATTTTTGTCTTTTCACATTCAACAAACATGGGTTTTCACGCCAACGTCTCTACAAAAAACCCTTTTCTTACCTTGAACCCTTTTTTTTTTGTAATTTCCCATTATTTCTCCTATCATCTCTACAAAAAACCCTATGATTTCTCCTATCATCTCTAAAAAAAACCCTATGATTTCTCCTTTCATCTCTACAAGAAACCTTACTCTCTTTTTTTAATCTCTTTGTTCATTGTCTGCTTATCCTAAACCACTGTATTCAAATCCTTAGCCACTTCTCTGTTTATCCTAAATTCACCATTCGGTTATAACCGAACTAACCGAACAACCGAAATTTTTTTTCGGTTTGAGTTCATTTCGGTTATCATCTTACTCGGTTTCGGTTTTAGTATTTAGGTAACCGAAAATTTTCGGTTCGGTTAGTTTTGGTTCATTCGGTTCGGTTTTAACCGATTGAACAACCCTAATTTTATCTTCATCTACAGTGTTATCAATTTTCTCAAATGATTTGAAAGTAATGATTCATAACAAGATAGAGCACCCTGTGAAAGCATTTTATCTTCATCTACAGTGTTATCAATTTTCGAAAATGATTTGAAAGTAATGATTCATAACAAGACAGAGCACCCCGTGAAAGCATTTTATCTTTGTCTACAGTGTTATCAATTTTCTGAAATGATTTGAAAGTAGTGATTCATAACAAGACAGCACCCTATGAAAGCATTTTATCTTCATCTACAATGCTATTAATTTTCTAATATGATTTGAAAGTAATGACTAAATTGATTTTGCCACTCTAACAGAATACCCTACCATCTACTATCTACAGTTGGGTCTCTAACAATTAATATTGTTGGTGGCCTCATTTGATATAAGGTATTAGAGAGTATTAATTACCAGGTGGATGGTGTCCATTCCCCTTACCCATAGTCCGTGGAACTTAGTCCATCCAACTCATTGTCCTTGCCCTGCCACCGCTTCTGGGGCACCAGATTTTTTGTGTCGGTCTTGTAAGGAAAAAAAATCCATTGACCTCTTACTGGGCTGTCAGGATTCAGGCACGAGTATGGTGCTGCTGGGTGCCGCTGCCATTGTCACGCCAGAGTCCATGACTGTTGCAACCAGCACAAAAAATTTCTACTAAAGAGACTTTAGTATATACTTTGAATAACATTAAGAAGGGGAATCCATAGGGGAATTGGTCTTGGGTCTTCTGTAAAATGTTAAGCTTTTTGGTAGGTTGTCATCAGGGTTTTCGAGGAAGACCTATCATGGTGAAAGGAAATTCTTTTCTGTTTTCAAGATCTTCGGTCAAGATCGCAAAGATTTTGGTAGAAGTATTAAACGTTTTTTTTTGGAAGGATCTTCTAAGAAGATTGTAAAGTTGGAAATTCTGTTTGGGGTGGGAAGTATGTAAAGGAAATGGGGAAAGGGGAATAGCTTTTGGATTTTTGTTTTCTTTCAGGGACATGAAGTTATCTCCTAGGTCATCATACGATGTAGTTATGAAGGGACTCCTTGTCCCTCCACTATGTAATCTTCATATGAATTCAATATATATATCACTTTTCAAAAAAAAAAGAAGCATTTTCTAAGAAGGTACACTCTTATATCGTATATCACTAGATTTTTGTATCGAGTGCTACAAATAAGAGAGTATAAATTGTCAACATAGGAACAATGTTGGTTCCGGGTCCGAGCAATAAGATACAAGAGATTATAAATTATTGGAGCATTAATTATTAGAGCCCCAACTGTACATGGAAATGAATTACACTAATGATCATTTGCAGGAATATTTTGTTCAACTTAAAACTTTCAGTCAAACCTATTGAGAAATGAGGAAATGTGTGTAATTTAAAGGCCTCTCCCGACTTTTCGAAATGGTTTCAAATGTAAAACTAGATTACTTCTGTAAGGGGGGTCACTAGCATCTAAATGATTCAGTCATTCTATTGAGAAACATAAATATGTATGCAATTTGCTCATTCTCAAATTCCTCATAGAGTGAACATCAAACTTCAATTGTGATTTGGGCTACTTAGTTGGCCATAGTGTTTCAAGAATTGTATTCTGCAAACATACCACTTGTTTTAACCGAGGAACTGAATCTTTTTGCTGATCGCATCTCAGGTTCAACCACGAAACCAGAAGATCTTTACCGGATAATTGAGCATTTCTCACTCGGTCGCCGGCGAATTGAATTGTTTGGCGAAGACCATAACATTCGATCTGGTTGGCTAACTGTCGGAAAAGGATTATCATCATCAAATTTCAATTCTGAGGTACAAATCTGCAAAACTTCTTACCTCCATATCAACAAATTAACATGAAAATTCAGTGCAGTATACAGAACATGTAGAAGAAATTTGTGCAGTACTGAGTCCTCAATCCTCATTGATCAATAGAGAGTTATACTGATTTTGGGAATTTAAAACTTGCAGGCATATGTAAGGAATTTCTCCGACAAGGATGGAAAGGTGTGGCAGGGAGGCGGTGGGCGGAATCCCCCACCCGAAGCTCCTCATCTTGTGGTGACGACCCCTGAGATTGAGAGCCTCCGACCCAAGTCACCCCCGCAGAAGAACCAACAGCAGCAATCCACATCCCTCTCTCAGACCATGTCCAGTTCCACCAGCAAAAGACATGGGAACTCCCCACAAAACCCAACACCCATTCCTGGGCTTGGTTTGAATCAAGAAGCATCGGGTTCTAATCCTCCAACACCCATTCCATGGACTCCATCAATGGGTAGTTTGAAAGGCCCAGAAGCCGGAATGGGTGCTGATGACAAATTTTATGATGGGTATGGATTCAATCCTTCTTGTGGGCAAGTGAGTGGGGACCATCGGGATCATCTTGAATTCGAGCCTCAGCGAGCAGTGAACCTGTTGTAGTAGTTGATTCCGGCATCAGAAGTCAGGATCATCTAGAGTTCTGAGTCAGAGTTAGCAGTCAACCTGTTGAGTGGTTGGTTCTGGCATCACCAGAATTGGTTGGGTTGTCGCCTGTAATTCTTTTCTCTTATAATCATAAAGATGGAAAGAAAAATGGGATGTATCTGTTTCTTCTCATCTATGAAAAATTATTCCATGGAATATTGATGGGTCCAAATTGTGTGTGTGTGTGGGGGGGGGGGGGGGGGGGGGGTGTGGTGGGGGTGGGGGTGCGGGGGTGGGGTTGGTGGGGGTTAAAGATAGCATAACACATCACTAAAAACTTAGGGGCCGTTTTGGATATGCGGAATTTTGGATCTTGGATTTGTACAAAATCATGTGTGGGAGATGAGAAAAAGGAGACCAGCTGCTGTTTTTTGATTCCTCGTCTCTCTTTCCGACAGTAAGAAAGCAGGAGATCATCCCATGTTTCCAGGTTTTATAAATCTTAGGATGGGGGAGAGATTTCTAAAACCTGAATTCGTTACTTAAAATCCAAGAAACACTGTCAGACAACATACATGAACCCTCGTTTACACTGTTTTCAAGCTAAAAACCTTGATCCCAAATTCCGAGTATCCAAACGGGCCCTTAATACCTATTTAGAATCAGTTTCTTGTTTTTATGAGTTTTCATTCTCTTACACGTATCTCACTGACTGCCACAAATATTCCATGGAATATTTGTTTTTCTGTTCTCTGTTCCGGCTGGGACCAAGACTCTGTGGGTCACCTCATGATGTTCTACAAGATCAACGGTCCTGATGCCATTGAACCCCACATGTTATACGGACGTGATGAGTCCACTGATTCAGTTGCTGAACATGCCTGGCCTCTTTCTGTTGGCCCCACCTTGATTGGATAACCCTAGCCCTTCATCTCTAAGTCCTGGTTTAGAGTTATCCCAAGATCAGATAAGCTAAAGCACTGATTTTTGTAGGCCTTTATCTTACAGATGGTATATTGGTATGTCTCCATTCAGAATGGGACTAGGAACATGTGGGTCATCTCATGGTCCTTCTAACGGTTTCAATCACACAACCCATTTTCAACCTAATGTTGATCAAGTGGCATTTTAGTTAAAAAAAACCATTATATATGAGCAATTTAGTAGTAGCCATGGCAATTAGGCTTGCTAATTGTAGTGTAAAGATACCCTCCAACTTTTATTTAAGCAACTCAGTGGCCTCCATAATCTTTCTCTGAGTGACCTCACTATCTTTTTGGCTTCAATGAATGATTTACATCTTGTTGAGAGAGGTAGAAAAAAGAGAAAGTAAAAGGTGAGAGAAAAGATTGAGTTAGGGTTCTCCCCCTCACTCATGTAATATAAATAATAAAGAGTGAAGTACAAAGACAAGTATGCTATTGGGCATTACAATAAAGATCTAAAGACCTGTTAACACTCCCCCTCAAGCTGGAATGTAGATATCTAACATTCCTAGCTTGTTACAATTATCAACTAACTTAGCTCTACTTAGAGGCTTCGTGAACATGTCTGCTAATTGATCTGTAAATCTGGTAAACACAGGAGATATATAACCTCGCTGAATCAAATCTCTAATGAAATGACAATCCACTTCAATATGTTTGGTCCTCTCATGGAAGACTGGATTCGTGGCAATGTAAATGGCGGATTTGTTGTCACAGTATAACTGAGCTGGAGAAGAAGAAGGAGGAAATCCAATCTCTGAAAGTAAGGAACGTAGCCACATGAGTTCGCCACTCGTATGAGACATAGCTCTATATTCTGCCTCGTCACTGGATTTAGACACGACATCTTGTTTCTTACTTCTTCATGAAACAAGATTACCTCCAATAAAGGTGCAATATCCTGTAGTAGACCGCCTATCAGCCGGAGATCCTGCCCAGTCTGCATCAGTGTATCCTTCAATTCTCTGATGCCCATGCCTCTGAAATAACAACCCTTTACCTGGCGAACTCTTCAGATATCTCAATATCTGAAGTACAGCAGCCCAGTGTGAAGTGCGAGGTGAGCTCATATGCTGGCTAACAGCAATAACTGCAAAGGTAATATCTGGACGTGTAACAGTAAAATAAATGAGCTTACCAACTAAGAGTCTGTATCGCCCTGGATCTTCTAACAGGACTCCCTCCTCATGGAGTAATTTCATATTCTGGTCCACAGGAGTTGAGGCAGGCTTGACTCCCAAACAACCTGTCTCATACACGTGCTTCTTAGCCTTTGGAAAATCACATACCCACGTACCCGTGTCGTGTCGTACCCATACACGTGCTTCTTAGCCTTTGACTAACCTGAGTTATGACTATGTCAATCATTGACCCCTGAGTTGACTCCATTTTACCGTGGCCAAGTTATCTCTAAGTCCAAAATTTGAAACACATGTCATAATGATGCTCTTAAGTATGAAATCAAATGTCCTATGATGTCCTTAGAATTTTTCATGATGTTACTTAGAA
Organism: Tasmannia lanceolata; assembly: GCF_043159265.1. Classification (NCBI taxonomy): domain Eukaryota; kingdom Viridiplantae; phylum Streptophyta; class Magnoliopsida; order Canellales; family Winteraceae; genus Tasmannia; species Tasmannia lanceolata. The sequence goes on along the minus strand of NW_027518684.1, from coordinate 22,991,781 downwards.
GTACAGACATTTTTTGTGAGAGTTTGAATAATCAAGGATTTGGGTTTGGTTTTGGTAACAATGCGAAAAAGTGCTTAGGTTATTTGTATATCCCAGTTGACTTCTACAAACCTACTTTGTTTCTCTCATATCATTTTTCTAAGAAGTAAACAAATTTTATTGAAACAAAACAAGCAAATACAAAAGAACACCATCAAGCAGAAGGTACCTAATAATCTAATATACATTTCATAACTAGAAACGCCTGACTTAGCTAACTTGTCAACTAGATGGTTGACTCTCCCTGGAATATGGGAGAAAACAATATCTCGACCACAACAAAGGTCAATCATCTCATCCAAGGGCCTGTACTAATTGTAATGATTTTAGTCACAGCACCGAATTCTGCCCTGATATGATGTCCAAACTTGCACCAGCCCCAAAACAAGTATGGAGACCAAATCCTCAAGCTCCATCCAGTTCTACCCTTCAGGTGAGGTCCATAACTGACAAAGAGAAAGAACTTCCCATTTCAAATGCCTCCTCTCTTGCACACTCCAACAGATTCTCTGCATTAAAAGATGAAGATAGAGATCTTCATCAGCTCAGCAGCAAAGGAAAATCATCGAATGAGAAGACCCAAAGAAATAAATTTGATGTTCTTGGTGAGAAAGCTGCTGATTTGGAATGTCCTCCATTGGATAATTCTAGTGATGAAGGTCAATGGCAAACGGTGCAAAAAAAGAAAGACAAGAAAGGGAAATCTCCGCTTCTTCTCCGCCTTTCTCCTTCTTGTGTTCTTCCATCTATTTCAAAGCTGCCATTAAAAATTGGATAGCTTTGGGCGAGGTGTGCTGGCGTCTCTGGATCTGTTGCGTTTTCTCAAGCGCTCTTTTGGTTCTTGATCTTGGTGCTGGAATCCTTTTGTTGTTTCGTTTTGTCCCCCCTAGCATCATTTTGTAGGGATGGTCCCCCTTTTCGTTTCTTGTTTTTTGCTCCCTTTTTTTGTTGTTGTTAGTTTCCTCCTTCGCTTGTGATCGGGGTTGTTCTTATTTTTCATGTTGTATCTTTTTTTTTCCTTTATATATATATATATATATATATATATATATATATATATATATATAGAGAGAGAGAGAGAGAGAGAGAGAGAGAGAGAGAGAGAGAGAGAGAGAGAGAGAGAGAGAGAGAGAGAGAATAGAGCTCCTGAAGTGGCGCTTAAAAACATAAGGGGCCCACTTTGTTTGGATGATCCAAAGCATTCATTTGATAGGCCCTCGCATAGATAGGGTGTGCCCAATAAATCATTCTCATAGGATCTTCCTAACCCTTCCATTTGTGGAGGTTGAAATGGATGGGTATAAACCTCCATAAATTTGCCCATTTTTAACCTCCATAAATGGAAGGGTTAGGATGATCCTATGGACCTAATTTTTTGTAGGCACCATATCCATCTAAGGGCCTTTCAAATGAGTGGTTTGGATCACCCCAAAAATGTGGGCCCCTTATGTTTTGTGAGCGCCACCTCATATAAGCTATATGAGGTGACACCTTAGGAACTCTATTATCATATATATATATATATATATGATAATAGATCTGAAACCACACCACCGGAACACTTCGATTGCCCGAGCAAAATTATAAAATTCGAGAAAGAAGAAGAAGATAAAGATAACAATAACATAGAGAAAAATGAAGAGCGAGAGATAAACAATAAGGTTTCTTTAAGCTTTCTGTTCATTTTTGTTTGTGTAAAAATATAGAGAAGCCTTTGTATATATATATTTTTTTGATGAGGTAGGGTGTCCCCACCCCACTTTGTAGAGCAAGACTAATTCCCTCCGGATGCGCGCAATCACCCATAAACCACGTGCATTGGGCAAGCCTAGGGGGATTCGAACTCAGGGGGATTCGAACTCTTGTCACTGGGGAGCATACCCAAGACTTAAGCCAAAGAGTCACACTTGTACGGGTTTGAAGCCTTTGTTTTTATAAGAGAAAAGTGTCTATTCACGATACCCCTTAAATCCATAGACACCCTTCCAAAATGGCAATTAAAAATAAATCTATTTTCTAAACGCTATTAAGAACGTTTTCAACAGTCGGATTAAGGAGAAAACGAATTAACAGTCACACCTTAAAGAAATCCAAAGGTTTAAAAAAGAAAAAAAGACTAAGGAATTTAAAACCTGCATCCATGCCCACTACCACGATCCTCTCGACACACGCACGTGTGTTTATTTTAGTTCTTTCTAAAAGCTCTCACCAAAACAAATCCAATGCCCCTCGAAAGGCGTGAACCTTTCCCTCCACACTACCTCTTATGTGGATGCAAAAGTTCCTTCTATTTTCTAATGTTGGACCTAAACTTTTTGGGATGGAAGAGAGCAAACTTCAAAATTTTGAATTTGGGTGGCAAAACTACAAATAGGAGAAATCTTTTTAAAAAAAGAAAAAAGTTACTTTATTATGTTAAAATACTAATAAACCAAGTGGCACCACTCAGCCTTTTCTCTTTTTCAACTTCTTAGTCAGAAATAGAGTTTTCAATCCTAGGGTTTTATCTTCAAATCGATATATAAGTGCATCTGCCTCCATAAATTATTTCGTATACTGTTTGATTACTTTCCAACAGACCTAAAACCATAGTAGCCATCTATCATAGATCATCATCTTTTTCCAACGCAACACTTGAGTTGTAGAGTTGGACACACATCTCTAATCCCATGTCGGACAATGCCGCATACAACGATGGCTAAGTGTCAAATGGCAAATATCAGATGATACAACGTGTTGGTGCTCGGAATCATATGAGAGTGTTTGGCTTGTGAGGAGGCCAATCTTGCTCTTGGATTATTGACGGTTCTGGGGATCTTCGGGAGCTTCATGATGGCAAGAACAATGAGGTTCACAAGATCACAAGTGCTACAACAGAAGATTACCATGCACTCGGCAGTCATTCATTCGGCAACCTCCGCGAACCAAGTTCCTCAGGGATAATCCTATGATTCCTTCGTGATTCGTCTTGTATGGTGGATTGCTAGCATCACTTTCGAAATCGGATCCTGAACAGTCCACACAAGTATCAGGCATATGCATATCAAAGTGCAAGTACTTGAGAGTCTTCGACAGTCTGCAAGAGTTCGCACAGCCTTAAGAGTCCTGGGTGAACCTCAAGAAATAAAGATCCAATAAACCTTGCCAACATCAAACACACTTCTGAATAGCCAACCATATTCATCACAAATATTCTTAAAATCATTGACATATTAAAAAACAGATAGATTATCTTTGTTCATAAAATAAATATGATTTAAGTAGCAGAAACTCTCTTCCTTTTGATGATTCAGCAAATATTCTCTCAACATAACTCCAAACCTCTTAAATCAGCTCTATGCTACCAACAAGACTCAAGATTTCTTCAGAGTAAGCATGACAAATGTCTTAAGAAGCCAATCATACAAACAAAACTACTTCCATTAATTATTTTCTCTAGGGTATATTTGGATGTATGTGAAAGGAATAGTGATTCTTGTTTCTTTTTTCCTTTTTCTGCGAAAATGAGAGGAAAGTCTCTTGCAGTTGAAAATTTTATTGCCAACAAGGACTGCAATGTGAAAAGTAAATAGCAACCAAACAATAGTAAGAAGGAAAATGTGTCCTTTTACTTTGATTTTCTCATTTTTAGTACATCCAAGCCGACCCAAAAAAAAGGGTGGTTATGACAACCCTAGCCTTACACAATTGGGCAAATGAATATTCCATGGAATAATTTTTCATGGTTTCCAAACATGAGAGAAGAGTCTCACTATGCAATCAATCTTGATCAATTTAATTTTGGGCTGCACACGGAAATGTGTATGTGTAATCGAGACCGTTGATCTTGTACATCATGAGATGACCCACACGATCCTAGTACATTCCAAAAGGACATTTCATCTATTAAAAAAAAAAGCCGACAAAATCAATAGTTTAGCTATTTTGAAAATGAGAGTTGATGGAATAATGGATTAGGATCATCCACTTAAGGTGGGGTCAACGGGCTCGATCACATCCACATTGGCCCACTCTCTTCTTTTTTTCACATTTTTCATACAACTCACATGAGAACACTCAACCCACATGTGCATGTGCGAACCCACAGGGACTCTATTAGTCTAATGACAATCTTGACTTAGATCATAGACTATCAATTAAATTAACAGTCAATTACTACTAATGCCACACCCCATGGGCCAGATCAATAGAAAAAAACAAAATCAACTCTCAATTGTCTTTACTCAAGCACCGCTCGTGGATGCTCATAAGTCAATACACGTTCCCATAGGTTTGACAATGACACCCTTATAATGAGTCACACCAGTAGGAGATAACCATGTTCTTGGTAGCCCACCTAAGTAGAAAAATGCATATATTATGTACGATATTTCCAATTTTCCACCCCCGTTTCCTACGATTTGCACCCCCTATAACTTTAATTTCATTTTCAGTAGAAGGCAAACAGAAGGTGGTGGAAGATGCTAGGAAAGTGGATGGATTATCGATCGTTTCCCGTGCATATACGTATAAGAAATATCTTTTAAGGTGACCATCATTTTTGCCAAGGCTACGATTTCTTTCTATGTAAAATGGGTGTAAAACGATTTGACACCCATTTTTAAGTGGAAAATAAGCTTAAAATTTGTTTCACACCCATTTTTAAGTGGAAAATAAGCTTAAAATTTGTTTTACATCCATTTTATGTCGACTTTACCCCATTGGAGCCGGCATGATTTTTGATACGAGGTAAACGAATGTTTATCTACTATTTTTCCTCACTGAATAGACACCAAAGGTGTGTTTCGATGCACAAAAGCCGAGATAGTTTAGGGGTTTTGCTTTGCATTTGGGTGCAATGTCAGCAAAATCTCTTGCTTGGTTGCCAATGTAGCATCAAAATCCTGAAGACTATCAGACAAGTTTCATAGGTAATTATTGCATGTCTGGTGACATGACATCCATGTCTCTCTCCCCCCTCTCTCTCTCTCTCTTCTCTTTCTATATCGGTAATGACACTCCTCCCACTACTCTACCAGGTTGGCAACCAAACACTACTCACCACTATTCTACGAGGTAAATTCTTGGTAAATCAAATGTCTGTCTCCTCCCTTGACTACTTATACCACTAATATGTGAAACTTGTTAGCCATCACAAGTTGACTTCTTTCCCTTGATTGATCTCACCTTGATCATATGATTCTAGGCCTATGATCAAGCATGGGGACAAAGGCATCCTAAAGATGTCTTTAAGCCATTGATCTGACCACTGGGCTGCCTTATAAAGCTCCATTATATCAACGGTCTGGATCACCGAGCACATGTCACTTGCTCATTGGGTCATGATCGCTTTCATTCACCAAGACGTGATCTTGTTAGTCTATCTCATAGATATTTTATGCTTATTTTTCAAGCAATGAAGAATAAAGTAACTAACACCACTTTGATAGAGGAAAAAAAACCTCACTTTCATATGTCATGTTAGGTGTAAGTGCCTCTCTTCATCATCGGTCCCTTTTCTCTGATATTTAAAGACATCCCACCAAACGAGATGCTTGAACAAAAGGAAAGTATATTTTTTGTGGGAAATGATACTTCCACCCCATTTCCTACCATTTTTTTTTCCCACTTTTGTCTGTCTTTTTCTTGAAAATAATTTTATTTTTGAGAAAAAAACAATTACAAAGAGATGAAATGCATTTTTGTTAAAGATACTACAGAGGGGTGGAAATGCTGAAACTAACTTAGGATATTTCTAGGAAAGACATGACTTTTGCATGAGAGCAGCCCACACGAACTCACTTTCAACAGATTTTGTCTCATTCATTTAATTCATATGAGGTGGCTGTTCTCTCTTGAAAAGTCAGCAGCGAAATGCGTTTCTGTGAAATTCCCTAGCAAATGCCATATATGTACATGAATAGAGAGAGTGAGATGTTGGGACAAATTGGTATGAGTACTGATCAAATTGGTGGAGACACAAATAATCAAAGTAAAAAACAAGATACCATTTCACAACAAGTGTCAAGTGTCAAGTGTCTTTTGAATAAACAAGATACCATTTCACCACAAAAGTGTTTTGAATGAAAAAAAAAACGGAGCGGCCCAGTGCACGGGGCTCCCACCATTGCGGGGTCTAGGGGGAGCCCCGTTCACTGGGCTGCCCTTTTTTAATTTTCATTCAAAAGACACTTTTGAATGAAAGTACCATTTTGCAAAAAGAAATTTCTCTTTGAATTAATAAAAATTAAAAATATTTTGAAAATATCCAACAAGAGACACGTGTTTTTTAAAGGTACTGTGAGGTACACATAATTCGATGACCCAGACTTTTCATTTGTTGGGCCCTTAGTTAGATAGGCTGCGGTACAACGAGGAATGATAGATGCAAGGGCCCTCTTTATGCAAGGGCTGGAGAAGGGCCCTTGAATAGATCCACGTCATCAGGTGTAACCGAATTCAATTTCTCAACCGACTTTAAAATGATGAGGATCTATTCAAGGGCCCTTCTCCTGCCCTTGCATAAAGAGGCCCCTTGCATCTATCATTCCTCTCTCGACATATTAGAGGATTAGGATTATTCAATGGGAATAATTTTCCAGGCTCACCAAACCGTTCAAAGAAAAAAAAAAAAAAAAAATTCTAGGCTCACCATATTTAAGTTGGGCCCAACAAATGAATGTTTTGGTTCAACCAAGTGAAAACCCTAGGGTTAAAATTGATATGCACACCTATAAGTGCAATTTAACACTAACAATCAGACAAAAAGGATTGACCTCAAAAGAAGACACTCACTCGTGCAAAGAATTTGTTATACTCTTTTTTAAAGATGAGGCACCCTATAAAGCATATGGGGTGTTTGGCATGTCTCGTGCAATGTAGGTCCATTCCACGCCGAAGAGACCCCATGGATAGGTGTCACACAAACATTGCTCACCAGCGCAACGTAGTGGATGCTTAGTTGGATCCCATCATCAAATGCCACGTGGACCCATACAGAAAATACACGCAAGAAAGTTAGGGGGTGATTCAATGAACTTTGATATTACATGTTGTAGGGCTAGAAAGTGAACCTTTAAACCCTAGTGAAATCTGAAACTCATGTAAAAAAGGTGAGGAAGGATAAAAAGAACCCTTTCCTTTTGATCTTTTGCTTTCATTGATGGCAACTTAATATGAGTGTGTGTGAGATTGAACCTTTAAACACTAGTGAAATCTGATGAAAAGTTATGTAAAAGGTGAGGAAAGATTCAAAAAAGAAAAGAATAAGAGAACCCTTATATCTTTTACCCTCTAAATTGTGAAATCTGATGAAAAGTTATGTAAAAAGGTGAGGAAAGATGAAAAAAAAGAACCCTTGCCTTTTCTCTTTTACTTTCTTCAGATCTTTTGCTTTCATTGATTAATCAAGATGGTAGCATTGATGAGAGAGAGAGAGAGAGGGGGAGGGATTAGTTTGGAGTATTTTTCATGACAAAGTCAAAAAGATGCTCGAGAGGAACCGTGCAAGTTAGTTAAAAGGAAGTGGGAATTTGGAAGGTGGGCCCTATCTTATGCACGAGGAGGTGCACACGGACATGAATCAGCACACGTGCACGGGTAGATACAAAAAAGTCTAATATAATTAGGGAAATGATATCAGCATCCCTATAATTAAAGTAGTAATTTGAGAAAGGGTAGAGAGAAAGAGCTTTTTATTATTATTGTAGATTGATGAATCCTTCTCAAAATGGACAGATAAATCCTTATGTTCATAAGAGGGAAATATGGTGCGAACCTTGGCCATTGGATCCATATCCTAAGGTCCAAAATAATTTTTATTTTTGTTCATTTATGTCTATTCACACGAGGTATTTTTTCTCAATATTTAAAAACCCTGCTCAAAATAACGAATAATATTTTATTTCTCCGCTCTTCGTATCCATGAAATTTCTCCCCCCTTTCTTTAATTTTGTTGGAGTTTAGGTCCTTTCATCGGATCATATATTAGACTAGGAGAGCCCTTTTGAACGATGAAAGATGGATCCACTGCCACAAGTACCCTAAGTCCACGATTAATGTTGTCTATCACTTGTCGGGCTTATTACCCTTAGTCTTCGTCATCGGATGATTCTAGACCGTTGATCAAGCATGATGAAAAAGACATCAATTAGATTTGTCTAAGCTGTTGATTTTCTAACGCTTCAATCTACAGTGATTGCGATCTCTGTTCGACATCAGACCTGGACCCGCATGATCTCCCTATAATGGTTTATTAGATCAGCGGTCTCGACGACTAAGCACATATGCCATGTTTGCACTGAGTCATGGCCATTTTCATACGACAAGATCACATCTTCTTACTCTTAGTGTTGGTCTGTGTTTTTTTGTTTATTTTGATTTGTAAGAGCTCGTGCTTAAGGCCTGTTCCTTTCGACGTAAAATGGGCATAAAACAAATTTTATACACATTTAAAGTGCGAAAATGGGCGTAAAAATGATTTTACGCCTATTTTACGTTGAACGGATCCCGATAGAAAAAAAAATTCTAAATAAAGAGGGTGTAAATACCAAAACAAAGGGTGCAGAAAGTATTCAAATTCAACATAATAATATAAAAAAGTTAAAACCCTATTAAGATGAAAAAGTGGAGTTGAAATAAAGAAACACTATTTTTAAATACAGCCTTCTATTATAAACTTTTTGAGTCTTCTTTGTCAATGAGTCATATAATAAACAAATAAAGAGTGTAATTGTCAATTTTCCTAACAAAAAATGGACAGATTGTGGTAAAATAAAGATATCTATTAGAAAAAACTACCATTGAAGATTGATAGTTTAAATTTTGTAAACAAATAATTTAGAAGAAGTGGGGCCCCCCCCTTTTTTTTATGGGTAAGCTGAGTGGGGGTCCCCCCCTCCTAAGGATAATTTAGAAAAAGTGGGTCACCACCCCTCCTTACCCCCTTTAATTTCTTCTATAATAAAGCTTCATTTTCATTAAACAAATAGAAATACACTGAGAAGGCTCATCAGATCAAGCAAAGTAATTGGGTTAAATGTTTTATTTAATTATAAATCTTGATTTTTCATAAATAATGGCCGTAGAAATATAGTCAAGTTGATATCAGCACAACCATGTTTTGATAATAACACTAACTCATCTTGTCTTTTAGTATTTAAATACCTGTCAGTGTCAACGGTTATCCCAGTTCCCAAAAAGCATAAACTAGCCAATTAAAAAACAAAATACAAACTGAGCTTGTGCAATTATTAAAACAAGGTAGTGCCAATATGAGTAGCCATAATAAAAAAAATAAATATTTATTTATATTTTCGAAAAAGTCTTTTTCACCTTGAAAAAGCCTTTCCTCGTGCACTCAAATAAAAGAAAGTGGTGGAAAGGCTTCTTTTTCTACCGCTTTTTAGCAATTTCCTGCCAATCACACATTGCTCAAGTCAAGTTATTGCCGTGTTCGACATTAACACCCTTATTTATTTATGACTCATCATAAATTCGCACCCACTGTTGGATAATTCACACCCCTTGTAACGTGAATTGAGAGAGACAGTGTGAGATTTTCAGGCCATCTATAAATACCGACTTTTTACTCTTCATTATTCTTTCTACTCGTTTTCTTTGTTTTCTCCGATCGAATTTCCGTCCGCATGACCATTTTTCCGGCGAAAAATCTCAGCTTTATGCCGGAATTTTAGTTCTCTTACTCAGATCTACAGTCAGATTAGGAAGAAGAACAAGAAAATCTGAGAAAATAGTTTTTTTTTCTTTTTTCTTCTATTTTTTCTTTTTTTTTTCCTTGAAGATTGGAGATGAGAGGAGTAAATAACAGCGTGGAGACTATAAATGCTGCGGCGACTGCGATTCTTGCAGCAGAGAATCGAGTCCAGCAATCTACAGTTCAGGTAAATCGCTCGATCGATCTGTTTGATGTGTTTTTTTTTCTTTTCTAAGATTTATAAAGGTTTTTCTGTCTTGATTTGCATGATTTACTTTTGAGATTCAATATCGGTGAAATTCATTACTTTATGTTAGTGAATTTTTTGAATTGTGTTATATCTTGTGTTTTTTATGTGCAAATTCAAGATCTGAAAGATTTCTTTTTCTGGATCTTGAATCATTTATTGCGAAATTGATATTGATGTAGTGTTTTTTTATTTTTTTAGTTGAGTAGGTTTTATGAACAGATTATGGTATACTTCGTTCTTGATTATTTACGCCTTGTTGGTTTTCGATTTTGAGAATCGATTGTGAGTCCTAAACTGATTATTGGACTCAAAATTACATTTAAAATTTGTTTGTTTTGGATTTTGAGGACCGATTATGAGTCTAAAACTATTTATTGGACTCAAAACTAAACATGTAAAAATTGTTTGTTTTAGATTTTGAGAACCGATTGTGAGTCTAAAACTGTTTATTTTTTTTTGAAATGGGAGTCAAAAACTGTTTATTGGACTCCAAAATTAAATGTAATTTTGAGTCCAATTATCAGTTTTGGACTAACAATTGGTTCTCATGAACCAAAACAAACAGGGCTAATTTTCAGTCCAATAATCAGTTTTGGACTAACACAGGGCTTTAGTTGAGTAGGTTTTATGAGCGGATTATGGTGTAATTTGTTGTTGATTATTTAGTTTAGTAAGTTTTATGAGCAGATTAACCTGGAAAGTATCTATTATTCTGTTGCATTTTGATAAATTGAACCTTTCCTTTTCTTTCGTTCCATTTCCATCATAAGCTTGTAAAGTCTGGGTTTTAGGTCGGGTTGTAACTCTGAGATTCATCAGTAAAATTGGTCAGATTGCAAGTTATTGTAGATCTTCTACTTAGTTTCGTATGATTTTGAATGAAACTTAAAATAATTATGAGGCATATTGGGGTTGAGCCTCTAGCTCAATTGGTTAAGGCTTTGTTACTCAACCTTGAGGTCAAAGGTTCAATCCCAGCTTACCTACAAAAAAAATAAAAATAAATTATGGGGCATATCTCATGTGATTTGCTACTTGTGGGTTTATCAATTAGTCTTTGTAAGCGTCTGATGGCTGTCGAGCATATTATCCACCCTCGAGTTGGAGCTTGGTTTCAAGAATCCCATAGAAGTCTTTGTTATTGATAATAATGAACAATCTCAACTGTGACTTGGCGGCTATCCTCATGGAAAGTTCTTTTTTCTGTAGCCAACTTCTGTTTGCTTGATATAACTGTTTATATTTCTGAGGAATTCTTTGATGACCGTATTGTCGATATTGAAAGAGTGAGTTGAAGCTCTAACTTAAAATTTCCCTTTACTTTTGGAGGTGCCATCAGCGTTCTTATTTGGTGACGGGCTGTTCTCACCCCAATATCCAAATCACACTCTTCTTCTAGTGGATTGGTTGCTTGGGATCATTTGTATTCTTATGTGGGCTCCTAGTAATCTAAGGTGAAATTTGGGTTGGGTTGGGCTGAACCTTTGTTAAACGAATTGGATTTGATCTGACCTGTTTCAAGTTAAAAGCTCAACTTTATGAACTGATAGCATGGTGCACCTTTGGGTGCAAATCATGAGAACACCATGGAACACGAGGTTTTCGTTGAAGTATTATTGTCGTAATTAGCCTTTGTTTGGAAATGAGAGTGTACATTAAGACGCTACATGGAAGTTTAACATGCTACATAGAACTAAAAAAATGGCTCCTCTGTTTGGTCTATGCTAAGTCAAACGTCTTTATTAGGATGTTAGATTTTACAATTTATCACATAGGTTGTGTTTCACTTCACTATAGATATGGCTGTGGAATGAGTCTGTATCAAACACCTTGTGTGGATCTGATGCCTTTTCTGAAGTATGATGCTTCACATTAGGTCGGTTTCTATCCCTAAATTCTGATCATATTTTCGCCATTTGATCCCTCCCCTTCTTTCTCTCCTTCACTTCTAACTACATCTTTCTCCCTTCTCCCTTTCTCCTATCTCCACTCACCTTCCACCAGCCATCTCTCTCCCCCTTCCTATATTCTTTTCTCACTCTGCTCCCTATCTCCCTTTCCTCTTTTTTTGCAGTCTCATTTCTCTTTTCCCTTGCCTCCTCCCCTCCCCAATCCTCCATGGGGTGGGTCATAAACCGCTCCCCCTCGGTTTGGTTCATAAACTACTCTCCCACAGTTGAGTTCATAAATTACTAACCTTTCTATCGTTATCTTTCCTTGTTTTTTAATCTTGATTTCTCTTCTTGATCTTGATCTCTTTCTTCATCCTGATCTCTTTCTCTTGATTGTCATGGATTCACATTAATTTGATATTAGAGCTGGATTCACATCTATTTGGCATCAAAGCTGGGTTCAACTATCTTATTGGAATTGCGAGATTATGACAGGAAGATTCGAGCCTATGGATCATTATTAGTACACTATGGAGACTAGAAACGTACCAATATTTTATCGAGTAATTGAACAAGACTCTTGATTGGGGAGAAGCATTGGAGTCATATTTATAGCAGCATAATCCAGGGGATGAGCAAATGATTTACATTATCGGGATAACTTTGCCCGGGCATGTCTTAGATTAGTGATTAACACTGGAGCAAAAACAACACATAATGGGAAAACCAAAAAGACATTTTAGGAGTGTAAAATACCATGAGCTAGAATGATTCAAGAGGAGAATTCCAAGAAATTCAAAGCTCGTGCGATAAAATTATCTACTTGCGTAAAGATTTAAAAAACTTGTTGAATTTACCTGACTAAGCAAGTGCACAAGAGACAATTACTTTAGTCATCCAAATCCAGGCTTGTGTGCAAGGATTGATAGGGCAGAAAATGCTCGATGTCAAGTGACAAATGAGAGCTGTACTCGTCATCCAACAACAATTTCGACAGTACGTGGTTCACTCATGTTACTTATGGAGTCATAAAGCTATCATCATCCTTCAGAATTAGTTCTGTCAGATGATGGCTCCTGAACATTATATAAAGATCAAGAAGGCAACAAACATTATTCAACACGCCTGGAAGAGATGAATGTTTCGTCATAGTCATCACGAGCTTCAGATCACAACAACAGATTCACAGATCGTAGTGTTTGGAGACACCTGCCGAATTTTCACTACTTATCAAGGACGCACGAGCAAAAATCTACATATCTAAGGAAGTGGAAGACCCATGTTTCTTTCAGCCTAAATTGACACATTATAAGAAATGCGTCAAAGGGAAGACCCTGTGATCTCATTACTTCAAACTGGCAACACAATTGCCCAAGGCTTCTTGTGCGTTGGAAACATGTAGTCCGTTAGAAGGGCCAACTATTTGCAGATTGTGCGAGGATCATAGCCGACAAACTGCCAATCATTATATTTGACGAGGTCGAATCTTTTCAAGCAGGGAGTATGATGGGGGAACCATCCAAGATGCCATGAAGAATCAAGGAGTTAGGAAGATGAGGCCCATCATTAAAGTTTAAAGATTTTTATTTAGTTATTAGAGGTTATTTAAGTTTTTTTAGTTATCGGGGTAGTAGAGTCTTTTTCTATCAAAATCACTTAAGTTCTTTGACTTAATGAGTGTTTTAAATAGGCCCTACACATGTACTACGAAAATTTTAAGTGGGGAGAGAGTTTTTAGTTTATTAGAGAGTATTTTAGTCCAAAAGTGTTGATTTTTGTTTAGGGTTTTAGAACTTTCTAGTTCTCATTCTTTTCTATTATACATGTAGCCCCACGACACTTTTCTTTTATGCTATGCATTGATGGAATGAAAAAGTATTTGAATTTTTTTCTTTCTTGTGTGGAAGTGATGCCCTTTCTGAAGTGTGATGCTTCACTTTAAGTCAGTTTTATCCTTAAACTCTTATCATTCTTCTCCATTTGGTCTCTCCCACTTTTTTTCTCTCCTTCCCTTTTCACTACATCTTTCCCTCTTTTTCTCTTTCTCCCCCCTTTCCACTCACCTGCCACTGCCTATCTCACCATCTTCCTCCATTCTTACATTTTTTCCTCCTGGTCCCCTTTATCTGTTTTTTTCTTCTTTTCCCCATTTCCATCTTCAACAGCATCGTCCTCCATTAGTTGGGTTCATAAACTGCCCCTCTTGGGTCCAGTTCATAAATCGCTCCCACATGGTTGGATTCATAAACAGCTCTCCTTTCTACCCCTATCTTTCCTCCTTTTTTTATCTCGATCTTTATTTCTTTCTTGATCTTGATCTCTTTATTGTCTTGATTTCTTATTATTTTCTCTCTTTCTCTTGGTTGTCATAGATTCACATCAATTTGGTATCAGAGTTGGATTCTCATCAAGAAGTCTCATACATAAAACAAACTAGTCCAAAGAATACCTATAATCATCTTATTCACTTGGTATTCCTTTTCTTCTGCCAAGTATTTCTTCTATTCCTCCATCCTCTTTCTCTAACTTGCTCATTGCTCCTTTTAAAGAAAAGACAACTTGTAATTGTCATCATACTGATCACTTGTTCCCTTGCTCTCAAGCATATCTTGCTTTTATTTTATTTGTTTTTAATCTCTTCATTCCAGGCTTGCTGATGCCTTGGCTCATCCTATGTGAAAAGAGGCTATGACTGAGGAGGTGACATCACTGAGAAATAGATAATTTGAGATCTTGTTGACTTACCTAAGGGAAAACATATTGGATGGAAGTGGGTATTTATGTTGAAGTGCAAGCTCGATGGCAGCATTGATATCCACACACACGCACGCACATACATACATACATACATAGACACACACACACACACACACACGCTAAGCTTAAGTTGATACAGATTCTTTTTGTGGCTGCCACACATTGTTGTCCCTTGGGTCAATTACACATGAAGAATGTTTTTTTTTTTTTTTCATGGAGACCTTCAAGTGGAAGTCTATATGGTGATAACTCCTGGGTTTTATCCTCATGGGGAGCAAGGAAATACGTGTAGACCCCAAAATGCCATTCATGATTTGAATGTCATCACAAGCATTGTTCAACTGGCTTAATATAGCTCTTTCTTAGTATGATTTTCCACGAAGTGCCTATGGCCATTCAGTTCTCATAAAAAAGACATCAGTTCCTACTACTATTTCTATAGTACACGTGGATGATATCGTCCTTATAGAAGATAATTCAGAAGAAGTTGCTAATGTTAAACACTACTTTTGTAGTGTTTCACATCAAGGACCCGGGTTATTTTACGCACTTCATAGGGATCAAAGTTGCTTGTTCCTAGCAAGGAATCTTTATTTATCAATGCAAGTATGCTTTGTATCTCCTTAATGACACATGCTTGTTGAGAGTTACTGTTTTTGTTTCCATGCAACTTCATTGTGACAATCAGATGACAATTCATATTACTTCTAACCTGGTATTTCACGAGGAAAAATATATAAGAGTCAACTATCATTTTTTTGAGGGACCAGGTGGCTTCAAAACTATTTCCACACCATTTGTTCCTTCTAATTCTTAGCTACTTGATATATTCATCAAAGAGATAGTGCGAGTTCGTCATTTGGCAGGCTGAGCATGTTTGATTTATGCTTCAACTTGAGGGGGAGTGGAGAAAGATTGATAGGGCTCACTATAAGGAAGGTTTTAAGCCACTTTCATAGTTTCAAAACTCCCCCAGATCATCGTGGAATCCCCTGAGTCGACTCCTTTTTACCTTGGCCTTGTTCTTGTCTAAGTCTGTCTTTTGGCCTATAAAGTTAAACAAAACTCTTTTGCCTCTTCGCGGGGTTGGAGTTAAACCCACACGAACAGTTCTCTCTTATCCTTCTTTTTCATTTTTTCTCGTCTTCCATTCCTCTTTATCTTCTTTTTATTTCTAGTTCCACTACTTTGGATTTAATTCCTTGATTTATAGAAGTTCATAACAAATTTTGTGATTACCTTGGCTCGTCCAACCACCTCTTTGATATTTTTGAGCTGTCAACATCATGCCTGTGTAGTGGCTCCACATTAAATCTAAAGTAGATGGTATCTTTTCTACACCAATATAAACCTGTTTGGTTGAATTATTAACCGTTACATTATGATTTTGTCTCCAATTTCATTGCTGGGCATATCAAGCAGCTTGTGTAAATATTTTGCATCTTTCATCATGCCTTATGTTTTTAAAGACTATTATTATTTCTATCTCTAAGACAGTTAATCAAAAAGTTGTTAGTGTCATTTCTAGAATGTCCATCCAACCATTACAGGAGGTGAAATCCATTCTATACCCTAGCCTTTATGGATTTCAGAGAACTCTATAATTGTGGCCACCTCATCATTTGACAGGGGTCCTGAACTCTCATGTGCCATAGGGGGTGGCACTTTTCCCTGCCTTCCTGAATCTATGGTACATTCGCTTGCTGCTGCTGAGACCCTTGCCAACAACAAAACCACCTTTGATTTTGGCTTTTTGGCATATGGTGGTTGATATAACCTGAGATTATTTGGATAATTGGATGTACGCTAGAATGATATCGGGTTTGACTTATGCTCATAGATCTAGATTGAGGTATGTGTATGGGTAGCCTCAAGATGCTTCAAGCTTGTTGATTTTTCTTTAGATTTATGTATGTATATATTATATCTCACCTATTTTCCTTGTGTAAGTAGGCTGATCACTCAATCTACAGCGGAAGATGACCACATGGCATTAAAATCTTTGTTCCTTCTTTGTTTTTCACTTTATCTTCTTTGTTAGCAATTTTGAACCTGTAAGATTCTACGTGTGATTAGGATTAGTTCTGTGTTCCCATGAACTTTCTTGTCAAATCTTGTGAATTTGAATCTCTATTTTTTGTTTCTATCTTTTCTTTGTTTGTTTCTGTGTTGCCTGCTTGGTTTATGCATTCTATACCCTACATTAGGGGATTTGTAGTTTTTGTACTTCCTTTGGTGTCTCCCTTTTTTTTACTGGCCCTCTGGTGCCTCCCTATATTTTTCCTATTTCAACTTCAAGTAGTTTAGCCCACCACTAGATCACCCATCAGAATAATTACGTCCAGCTTTACCAGAATTTGCACTTGGTATGTGTATGCCATATTCCTATCGATTGTTAGAATTCTCATGACAATGTTGGTGTCATCTGATTCTTGAAGTGCTCAAATAAACTACAGACAAGAGAAGAACACATTCTAGTCAGTCTGCTCTACCAATTTCTTTCCCCCAAATACTAAAACTTGTCAACCTATAGCTGCAAATACTTTTTGCTTGCAATCCCCACCAAATAAGTGGCAGGTTTCCACAAAATCCCCTTATAAAGTATAAAACTCTTAGAGAAAGCGTCAGGAATGGTAGCTCCTCATACCATGGATGAAGTCCCCATAATACCTAAGAAAATTAATATGGCTGGACAGGAGGTACCTAAGAGGGATATCTTTCGCTATCTTGGTTCAATTCTACATAAGGAGTGATTGAAGAGGATGTTAACCATATAATAAGAGCAGGTTGGTTGAAGTGGAAGCTTGCCTCAGGAGTTCTGTGCCACCGTAAAATCCCTACCAAGTTGAAGGGAAAGTTTTATAAGACAGCTGTGAGGCCAGCCATGCTATACGGCTCAGAATGTTGGGCCACCAAGAAGCAGCATGTGCATAAAATGAGTGTAGCGGAGATGTGAATGCTTAGATGGATGTGCGGCCACACAAGGTTAGATAGAATTAAAAATGAAGACATTCGTAAAAAGGTGAGAGTGGCACCAATTGAGGAGAAGATGAGAGAGCACCGCTTAAGATGGTTTGGACATATCCAACGTAGGCCTTTGGATGCTCCGGTGAGAAGAGGTGACTCGTGCCAAATTGATGGAGTAAAAAGACGTAGGGGCAGACCGAAAACAACTTGGGTAGAAACAGTGAGGAAAGACTTGATAGTTAGGAACATAACAGAGAACATGACCTTGGATAGGATAGAATGGAAGAAAATGAACCACGTAGAAGAGCCCAACTAGAGCCATGATTAGAGCCAGGTAGATTCCTTTCATCTTCTTCATGAAATTTTTCTAAAGGATTCATTTAGCCGACCCCAACTAGTTTGGGACAAAGGCTTTGTTGAGTTGAGTTGAGTTGAGATACATGGTTCCTGTAAGGGAAAAGTGTTATAGGGAATGATTCAGAATTTGGGATTTTATTTTGAACCCAACCCAGCCTTTAAAGGCTCAGAGGAATGGAGAGTAAACTGAACTGAGATTGTCTCATTTTGCTCGAGTTTTTTGTTGATAGATTTGTGTGTGTGTGTGTGGTGGGGGGGTTGTGGTTAGGCAAGTCTTCGGTTGGAACCCGGAGGGAGATACTGATGCATTTTGTCCGATTGTCTCCTATATGCCACCATTTCAAACCATGCACACAATAAAAAAATTAAAATGAAGTTAACTTCATGATTCGTTATCTGTCAAAAAAAAGAAAAAGTTCATGATTCGTTATCTGTCAAAAAAAAGAAGTTAACTTCATGATTCGTTATCTGTCAAAAAAATGAAGTTAACTTCATTCAATTTGATTGATTCTCCATTAACAATTTAATAATTGATAAATGTCAAAACGATCGTGAATCAGGACGGTGGCCCACCATATATATATCTGTAGTGATCACTCTGCTGTTCTGATGTGCTTCGATGAGTCCCGTCCATTGCAGCTACTTTGATGTGGATCTGTTGATCCTAATCCATTAATCAAGGGTGCTGTAAAAGGAATCTTTAAGGGTTTCCCCAGGAGAAGTTCTTACCATTGATTGTTTGAAGGCCCTTGATCTTGGAGACCTGATCTCCGTTCAGTATAGGACCAGGATCTGCTGTGTCCCCTGGTGGTGTTCCATCAGATCAACAGTCCCGATTACCATACTCATCCGCCACATATAAGTGCAGCACATGAATGCCCATGTTAATGGAACACTGGACCATCCCCATAGTCAAACTTCAATATTTTACTTTGGGTCAACAATAATACATCGACATATTTCTCAGTGTCTGACATGCACTAAAGACATACTTAGTAAAAAAATAAGCATATAAAATACTTACAAATGTAGTCTATATGGAAATGTATTAGACATGCATGAATATCAAAATACATGTACAGAGTTAATTATGTATTTTCTGATCAAATTGACAAGGTCTGTCCCTGCACTTTTTTGTAAGAAGTGGTAGGATATTATTGAACTTTTTATTTGTGAACCTACTCTGGGATGTGCGGGTCTTTGTTTTGGACTGAGAGGACAATAGGATGTTATCTGTATGTGGGAGTGAAGAGCATTGATTTTTGTCATTAGGTTCTTCACTGCAATGGCTTTGTGGTAGAGATAGGTGTCTCTAGCTTTCATATCAATTGGGGAGGCCTCCTTCCACTAAGTGCTGCGTCCTGTGGGCTTCACTGTGATTTTTTTTGGGTGAAGTTTTTGCTTGATTCATATCTTGGTTCGTGGCGAATGGGCAATTGTGATGCTATGCTTCTGCTAGTCTCATTGGCTTAACACTAAGGGGCCGTTTGGGTACACAGATTTTAGAATCCAGGTTTTTAGTTTGAAAACAGTGTAAAAGAGGGTTCATGATCAAGCTGCTGTATGCTGTCCTGACAGCGTTTCTTTGATTTTAAGTGAGAAATTTAGGTTTTAAAAATCTCTCCTGCATCTTGAGATTTCTAAAACCTGGAAATATGGGAGGATCTGCTACTCTCTTGCTGACGGAATGAAGGGCGAGAAGTAAAAAACGACGGCTGGTCCGCTTTTTCTCTTGTCTCTTAGCTACAATTTTGAAGAAATCCCGGATTCTAAAATCTGCGTATCCAAACAGCCCCCAAGAGTCTTTGGTATTTGAAGCGAAATCCTGTTTGCTTACCAACTGCCAACTGCCAGTGTTTGCTCTCTCTATGGTTTTCTGTAGCTCTATTTTTATTGATCCCTGTTGTAAAAATCACTTAAATTTCCTTCTGACTGTGTTGCCTGCAAATACTAGTTTATATGTGATCTATTTTATAATTCAATTCTCTCATGACTTATCCTAAACTTCTTTTGGTGTGATGTTATTGCCCATAATAGAAGAGAAGATGGGGTGGCTGTTTGAGTGTATACTGGTGTTTCGGATCTCAAAAGCAAGGGAAGCGAATTGGCCATGCTGTCCTCGTTCCAGAATCTTCATTACCAGGAACCGAAGCCCCTTCAACAGAAATTTCAATCCACCAATCCACTCTCTCACTTCCATTCATCGCACCTCCATCCTCCCCTGCTTCTTTTTTCCAATCAGAACCCCAATCTGCCACTCAATCCCCTGCAGGACTACTATCCCTCTCCTCCTTTTCCTCCACCACCTACTCTCCCGGAGGCCCCAACAACATTTTCGCCATTGGACCCTATGCAAACGAGACCCAACTAGTTTCTCCCCCAGTCTTCTCAACCTTCACCACAGAACCCTCCACAGCCCCCTTAACTCCCCCACCAGAACCCATCCACTTTACCACACCTTCCTCCCCCGAGGTCCCATTTGCCCGGCTTCTAGCCTCGTCACTGGACCATAACCAAGATGCCAGTAAGGCCTGTAGACAATTCTCTTCATCACACTACGAATTTCAGTCCTATCAGTTGTACCCAGGGAGTCCAGTTTGCCACTTGATTTCACCTAGCTCCGCGGTTTCAGGCTCTGGAACCTCATCTCCTTTTCCCGAGTCCCTTGAATTCCCCTCAAATGGCTATCCTTTTCCTCCCTTCCCTACAATGGAACCCCCCAAGCTCTTAACCATGGACGGGCTCTACATTCGTAAACCAATCCAACAAGATTCAGAAACTCCCAATCCAGCCCCACAAGATAATTTGCTTTTAGAGAGTCAAATCTCGGCCATCGCTTCTCTTGCAAACTCGGATAATGGGTCGGAGAATGATGGGCTCATCCTCAATCACAGAGTCTCGTTCGAATTAACAGCAGAAGAAGATATGGCAGTCTTAGATGAAGCCATAACAGAATCTCCTTTAGACCCAACAGTTGCCGGAACTAAAGATCATAGACTTTCAGGCGAAGTGGAGACCACTTCCAGTGAGACCTCCAATGCCTTGGCGGAGGAGTTTTCCGGTAAGACTGAGGAGCAGCATCGCCGGCAGCCTTCCCTAACCGTTGGGGGCCACAAAGAATTCAAATTTGACAACACAGATGGAGCCTCTGATGCGCCCGTGGTTGGATCCGATTGGTGGGCCAATGAGAAGGTTGTTGGGCCTGAGGCCGAGCCTCGTAATAAGTGGGCCTTCTTTCCTATGATACAGCCCGGCGTAAGCTAATTGGGAATGCCATGTTTTGAATCATACATTTCTCATTAAGGGTTCTCGCCGGAATGGCAATCAGGCCTCTGAAACTAAGTCTCTCAGCTTAGATGAAAACATGAGGTAAAATGTATAATGTGGCAAAGTGAGTTATGGGAAGATACTGCTGAATGGAAAATAGGTGAATTTTTTGACTTCTTCCTCAGCCGAAACAAGTTAAAGAAGGGGAAAATGGTTTATCTGGATGTATGTAATGTAGATTATACTAATTTTCTCTTTGCTTTTCTTTTGACTAGGTCAGGAAATAAGAGTACTTCTCAATATCAATATAGGTTGTGTTCTATATAACTCTTCTGCGCAGCGCTTTTGCACCTTTTCAATTGGGAGAATGAAAAAAATTTTGATGAAAAGTTATGCCCGTTTCTCGAAATCCGTAATTCTCAGTGGCTAAAACAGCCGGGATTAACAGAGATTAGCGAAGTAAAAAAGGGTGTGTTTGGATTGCCGGAATCAGGAATCGGAATAGGCATCCTCATTTTGATTCTACTAGACTTAGAATTCCACCCTGATTTCAACTCCGACCCCCTGTTCTATTCATTTATGAGTTTTTGTTCTAATCTCCTTTGTATTCTAGTAATTTGCATGGTTAGATCCTTCGACTAATAGATTTGTAATATTATTTTGATTAGTTATTGATTGAATAACATTATCTTAGGTTTATGGTTTAGATGCAAAAATATAAAAAACAAAACTGACAAGCTGACTTTGTGCAATTATCAGAATATGGTAGTGCCAATATCAGTAGCCTATAGCCCAAGAAGAAGCAAACAGCCGAAGTTTCTAATTTCCCAGAAAAATTTCAGGAAAATTAATCGTTGATGAATTCTTTTGATAAATGTATGCGATCTGTACCGTTCGTCCGATGGGCTCATTATGTTGAAGCATAACTCCAAAATCATACTGATGGGATGATCCAAACCGTCTGATTGGGGGATTTTGAGATAGTTCCACCTGTACCAAATTGAAGTACCTGCATGGACAAAGGAAAAAAAGAAAGGCAACTTATATTGGAACTACCCTGTTTTAATATTTGCACAAACTTAGCTTGTCTGCAATTATCAGAACATGGTAGTGCCAACATCAGTAGCCAAAAGAAAAGTGTCTAAATTGGAAATTTTCTTTTATTTTCTGAGACGTGACTTCTATTTTAAGTATTCTATTCTTTAGTGTGGTGCACATGGAGATATCTCTGAAGGAGAATTTATATGATGGGTGGCTGTGAAAACACGTGAAGTCTGAAACAAGTAGGTACGGCCCACTTTTTCGATCATCCAAACCGTTCATCTGTTTGGGCACAACGTAAATATGGTGTGTCCTAAAAATCATTTCCATTGGATGATCCTAACCCTCCGATCTGAACTGATCTGAAAATGGAGATTTCCAAAAATCATTTATGGAATCTTCTTCAGATCGGAGGGTTAGGATCATCCTATGGAAATGATTTTCGGGGCACAACCTATTTGAGTTGTGCCCAAACAGATGAACGGTTTGGATCATCGAGAAAAGTGGGCCGTACCTACTTTTTTCAGACTTCACGTGTTTTCACGGCCACCCATCATATAAATTGAATTCTCTCTATGAAGATCTTGATATATCAGATAGCCTCCTATATATTAGGACTAATATAAAATATTTCGAAAGGGTACCAATATCAATAGATATCCATATATTTTTGATATATCAGCAATAGTTAAAACGATGGATATACAATAGGACATATCCCCATGAACATGGTTTTAAATTTCGACCGAAATCCGAAATTTCGGACCGAAATCGACCGAAACCGAAATTTCCCAAAATTTGATATTTCGCGAAATACCAAATTTCGGATCCAAATTTCGAAGCTTAATACCATACCAAATTTCGGATTTCGGTGGGGTCCGAAATAGGTACCGAAACCGAAATTTAAAACCTTGCCCATGAAGCACACGCACAATTAAAAAAGATAAAGAAAAATGCTAACAATTTGTGGCCCACCTGAATGTTTTAACAATAATTCCGTTCAATGTAACTCCAATGAGGGTCTAATCATGGTTTTAAATTTCGACCAAAATGACCGACACCGAAATTGAGTAAACCCGAAACAGTCATTTATTTTGGTCGAAATTTCGGTTTTTCCGAAATTTGACCCAAAAAACATGTTTTTTTAATATTAATTTAATATTTCACCGAAATTTCACGGTCCAAAACCGGTACCAAAACCGAAATTTTAAACCTTGGGTCTAATAATCAATGATCCCATACGATATTTAATATTATTTTACACATCTACATGCCTACTTAGGGTCTCTAAACGACGGACTGAGATAAGTGATCCTATCTCATCATAACATCCAAGAGGCTCATTATAGTTGTTTTGGATTATAGGATTCGATTGTGAGTCAACACCTGATTATTGAACTCAAAATTACTATGGGAACCGATTGTGAGTCCAAAACTGATTATTGGACTCAAAATTAAAATTAATTTTAAAAGTAATTTTGAGTCCATTAATCCAATAATCGGTTTTGGACTCGCAATTGGTTCCCATATTCCAAAACAAAAAGGCATAAAGAAAACCATTCAAATCCGCCTCAAATCTAGGGGTGCTAATAGAACAAGACAGTCCAATAGATCCAAAGGATCCAAATGTTGATGGATAGAATTTGGCATAACATTTTGGTAGGACCGTGTCCATTTGATTCATATCCTAAGGTCCAAAATTATTTCAGAAAATGACCCAGGCGTAGCCATAAAATCCAATAGATCATCCTAGATCCTTATGTAGGGTGCCGATGTACAAAAATATTCTTCATAATTTTATTCATTTATGTTTATTTATGATGGGTGTTCTTAGGGGTGCAAGTTTGGCCCTGTCAGCCCTGACCCGCCCTGAACCCGAATAGGGTCAGGGCTGGATTTTCCAACCCTGAGGGCGGGTCAAGGTTCATTTTTTTAGACCCTGACTCAGGTCGGGTCGGGTTCTGCGTTAATGCCTTGGGTACCCTGACCTGATCCGATCCTAAGTTTTCTATTATAGAATTGAACCATCTATGCATGTTTCTTTTGCTAATGTTTTCTATTATCTTGGATTGATGTTTCTTTAGATTATTATTAATTGTCTCTGTTGCCCGTCATGTTGTTGAATTCATATTGTCTTATTTTGTTCCCTTTCTCTGTTTATTGATCATTTTGTTCTATATGATAAGTGGTTGCTTTATTTTTGGCACTCTTAACAGGTATTTGCACTAGGGTCAATTAGGGCCGGCCCTGCCCAATTAGGGCCAATCAGGGCGGGCCATGGGTTGAGGTTTTTCGGCCCTGACTCAGGGTCAGGGCCGAGATAATGGGATCCAGGGTTGAGCTAGGGTTTTGAAAAACCTGACCCTGTTGCAGCCCTAGGTATTCTCATAACATTTAAAACTCCTCAAAACGGCAAACAACATTTCATTTTCCCACTTTTCCATTGATGATAATCTCTCTCTCTCTCTCTCTAGGTTTTTCTACTCTTCCTCTAACCCTAAGGCCAAACTCTGTTTGAAGTAAGAAGGACCTAGGACACTCCGATAGACGGTTCGATTCAAAATAGATCATAATCAAGACTCAGAAAATAAGATAAAAATATTTCAAAAAGGATCCGACCATCCAAACGGACAGCAGACATATGTCAATATGATTCTATGACACTCCTACTCACATCTTATTACATATGGGAAGTAATAAGTTAAGCCTACAAGTAGAAAATAGAAGATATATAGGAGTTAGAAATAAAAAAGTAAACAGCCAAAATAGGTAAATAAAAATCCGCTCGTTTTGGTGAATCATCGCAAATTAACCCCTAAACGGTTCTTATTATTGAATCTTATCAAGGGAACCACGTAATTATGTTAGCAATACCTTTTGAAGAATTATAACAGCCTTTAACTATTCATTAGAAAAGTACATAAAGAAAAGAGTGCAGAATTGTGTAAAAAAAAAAAAAAAGAGAGCACAAAAATTTAAAAATGAGAGTGCCTCCATGTTATATGGGATTCGCTGAGCTGTTGTTTTCATCAACGAGGTGGTTGGTCTGATGTGCGACAGACCAGCGGCGAAAACCCTAGCTTTTACGATGGACGCTAGCAATTCCCATGTTATATTATTCCCTTCTTTCTTACGCACCTATGAGGTAGGTGTGTGTCACGTGCCATTTTTACGTGCTTGGCTAGTGCTTTCCTCATTTTATTTATTTATTTATTATTATTATTATTTTATTGATTTAAATATTCATTCATGTGGCTTAGATGATGGAATTGTCGTCATGCTTTACGTTATAAACACCCTGAATATTGAAATGAAGTTTCACCCCCTTTTCTTCCCCGGGCTAGGGGTGGCCCCGGGGAAGAAAAGGGGCCAAATACGAAAAAATGCCAACATTTTGGGCCCCACATGGATGCGATCAGATCTGTTGATCGACAAGCAATGTCTGATGTAATTTACCGGGATCAGATGATCCTAGCCCTTGATCGATCGGCGGATCCGCCTATAAAGGCTAACGGTTCATTTTTGTTGTCAATTGTATTATGGATGGAATATCCGTTTGGCATGAGACCAGGACTATGTCGGTCAAATTTCAATTTGTTATGTTCTATAAAATCAATTGCCTCGATTTCACATGCGTAGCCCTAGGTAGGGGTGCAAGTTTGGCCCTATGAACCCTGACCCATCCTGACCCGTCCCGAGCCCGAACAGGGTCAAGGTTTGAAAATCTAACTCTGAGGGTGGGCTTGGGTTCATTTTGTAGGCCCTGTCTCAGGGTTGGGTCGGGCTCAGGATTGATACCTCGGGCCAAGCCGGCCCGACCCTATTTACACTTTGGCCCTAACCCAACCCTGTGTGACCAAAAAATCTAGAACTTAAGTGATCGATAGATTTTTTAGTTTCTTTTTATATGGCCAAGTTTTCTTTTTTATGAGATTTGTTGCCGTGGGTAGAATATTTGCATGTATTTAAGCTGCACTATAATATAGTATATAATAAGGTATAGATTCCTTTAGTATAGCCGTATAGGTGTTTGTATTGTAGAGTATTAATAGCTATAAAGAAGTTTTGCAGAGAACTTCCACGGCTGGAAGGTAAATATTGCATATAATCTTCTTTTTGTAGCATGGTAGATGATGGTGTAAATATTATATATAACCTTTTCCTTTTCGCTTAATCTTGGGTTCAAGTGTGCTTACTGTTTGGATGCGATTGCAACCATACAGACAAATGTGCCCTTGCTCAACGGAGATCAAATGCATTGGCTCATCATAAATTCCTTTGAATTGCCCATTGCATGAAAAAAATTGTTGTGTCACACTTATCGTCGTATAGTTTATTTTTTATAGTTTTGAGTTTTCTATTGATAGCTCTCTATTTTTTTTCTTTTTCACTAGGGTCAATCAGGGCCGAGCAGGCCCCGCCCGGGCCAGCCCAATCAGAGCCAATCAGGGCAGGTCAAGGCTGGGCTATACCCTGCAGGGCGGGCATTGGGTTGAGGTTTTTAGGCCCTGACTCAGGGTCAGGGCTGAGATAATGGGAAACATTGTTGGGCTAGGGTTTTTAAAAACCCGGCCCAACCCGACCCTATTGTAGCCCTACCCTAGGTGGGATCCCCAAATTGATCATGACCGTCCATGTAGTCAGTCTTTCCAAGTATATAATATTAGATTTTAGGATCATCTAGCTTGATTTTGGGCCTTTAAAGAATCAACATAGAAGGACCCACTTATCAGATGGACGATCTAGATGAGCCAAAAGTTGGGCCCACTAAGCACTTTTGAATGAGGAAAGATATATACTTAGCCGTAGGGCAGCAATAGGGTCGGGTTTTTCAAAACCCTAGCCCAACCCTGGATCCCATTATCTCGGCCCTGACCCGCCCTGACCTTGAGTCAGGGCCGAAAAACCTCAACCCATTGCCCGCCATACAGGGCTCAGTGCTGGCCCTGGCCCGCCCTGATTGGCCCTGATTGGGCAGGACCGGGTTGGACCGGCCCTAATTGACCCTAGTGCAAATACCTATTAAGAGTGCAAAAAATAAAGCAACCACTTATCATATAGAACAAAATGATCAATAAACAGAGAAAGAGAACAAAATAAGACAATATGAATTCAACAACATGATGGGCAACAGAGACAATTAATAATAATAATCTAAAGAAACATCAATCCTAGATAATATAGAACATCAGCAAAAGAAACATGCATAGATGGTTCAATTCTATAATAGAAAACTTATGCTCGGGCCGGGTCAGGGTACCCGAGGCATTAACCCATAACCTGACCCAACCTGAGTCAGGGTCTAAAAAAATGAACCCTGACCCGCCCTAAAGGGTTGGAAAATCCAGCCCTGACCCTGTTCGGGCTCAGGGCTGAGAGAGCCAAACTTGCACCCCTACTTAGCCGAATGCAATGGGAGGAGAATAGATTATAACCATATATATATATAAAAGGAGACTCTATTATGAAGACCAACAGGACTCTCTCCGAAGCTTCCAAAAGTCCAAAACGTTTCTCTTTCTTTGTATTTTATTATTAATTGGAAAAATTGCCAATGCGGGACACCAAAATACAAGAATTGTGAACGGGGGACTCACTTTTGAAAAATTGTTAGAGAGGGACGAAATTGGGGTTATCAAGTCTCTAAAAGGGGTTATCAACCCTCTAAATAGGGTTATCAAACTCTCAAATGGGGTTATCTACCCTGTTCAAAATTTTTTCAAAAGTGTGACCCCCGTTCACAATTCTTGTATTCTGGTATTCCCCATTGGCAATTTTTCCTTATTAATTCGAAGGAGATGAACGTTGTTACTGCGAAAATTCCAAGGAAATTTTTTTCCAGTCTGTGTGCAACCCTATTTGACCAGGGAAGTCTCTTTTGGCCTTCTGGAAGACCCACCAGCACCCCATAAATACTCCAAAGACACTCTTCTTATCTGCCTCACAAATCTACCATTTTAATCTCTCTTTTCAGTTTCTCTCCAATTTTAATCTCTCTTATCAATCAATTTCTCAGTGTGGTGTGTTCTGGGTTTGTTTCTAGAACTATCCTCTTTGTTCAGAAAGGATTTCAGGGTTTTTTTTTCTAGTTTTTAGGCTGTTGGGTTTTGGGTTTTGAGTTCTATCCTCTATAGAAAGAAAATCTGTGATTAGGGTTTTTTCTAGTCTTTTTAGGGGTTTTGGGTTTTATATCCTTACAGAAAGAAAAACTGGGATTAGGGTTTTTTTCTAGGCTTTTTTTAGGGATTTTGGGTTTTGAGTTTTCTCCTCTGTAGAAAGAAGATTTGGGATTTTAAGGGCAACCCAATACCCTAATATGCCTCCATTGTCAGTACCTTCACCTCCCTCAAGTGGGGTTTTTCACAAAAAACCAGAGTCCAATATAATCACCATCAATGTAGGAGGGCAGCTCTTTCAAACCACCCCACAAACCCTAACCCTAGCAGGCCCAAAATCCCTCCTTTCTACCTTCTCTCACGACCATTTTGCTCAATCTGATATCCCTTTCATAGACAGAGACCCTGAACTTTTCTCCATCCTTCTTTCCCTTTTAAGAACAGGAAATCTCCCTTCTAAAGCCAAAGCCTTTGATCTCCAAGACTTAATCTCAGAAGCCCAATTCTACAATCTCCAATCCCACCTTATTTCATCCCTCACAAACCCCTCTCAATTCGAAGCTTTCGACCTCGAAAAAACCCTAATTCTCCCCCTAAATGGAAGAGATACCCCCTCTTCAATCTCAACCACCCAATTAGGATCAATTCACGTCGCCCACGGGAGCAAAATCACATCTTTCGATTGGTCTCTCCGTAGAAAATCCACAATTCTCACCCAATTTTCTGCCATTGATTCTCTTCTCGCACTTTCCCCATCCATTGCGGCCGCTGGGGCTACTGATTTTTCTGGCTTAAAGATTCTTGACCTCAAAAAGGGCTTTGTTAAAGAAACTCTGACTTGGGAAAATCAGACTAAGTCCAGTTCCACAGTTGTTGGGATTGGTTCATCCCAAGAATTCCTTTTCACAAGCTTTGAATCGGGACGTAGGAATTCGAATTCAATCATGGTTTTCGATCTTAAAGGGAGCTTTCGCCCCGTTATAGAGATTGCCCACAGTGAAATATATGGTGCAGAGCTCGATTCTGCGATACCCGCAACTAAATTGGAGTGGCTCTCTAGTCTTAATCTGTTAATGGCATCTGGGTCTCATGGAGGGCCTTTTGGGCTGTTGGGTAACATCAAGTTGTGGGATATAAGGTCTTATAAAGCGGCGTGGGAATTGAAGGAGAAGGTGGATTGCTTTTCTGATGTTACTGTTTCTGATAGTCTTAATGCAATTTTCAAGGTGGGGGTGAATTCAGGGAAGGTTTTCATGGCTGACTTGAGGATGCTTAGTGTTGAGAATCCATGGGTTTGTCTTGGGGAGAGGAAAAGGGTGAATGGTAAGAAAGAGGGTGCTGGTTGTAAGATTGAATGTCATGGGGATCAAGTGTTTTGCACTAGAGGTGGGGATGTTGAGCTATGGTCTGAGGTCTTGATGGGTTCTTCAAGAAGTATAGAAGATGAGTTGGAGGACAGAGTTTTTAGGAGGAATTTGATTGGTGGGGTGAAGGATATGGGAGGAGATAAGATAACCCACATGGGGTTTGGTGGAAATAAGATGGTTTTGACTAGGAAGGATCAGCAATCTGTTGAGGTCTGGCAGAGTTCAGTCAGGGTTTGATTCCTTGTGTATAAGACTGATACAAATTCATAGTTTGGTTTATTCAGGTTCACCAATTCTTTTTATTTTTTCTTTTGTAAATGAGATACGGTTCTGATCAATGAAGACAATTGATTTTGCTGCTCTATCGGTAAGCAATGCTTTAGTTGTATACATGTTCCTTGTTCTTAGTACTTGTGAAGTTCAAGCATATTAACTCTATGGGATTGAATGTAACTTGTTTTAGCATCATGTGGAGAGAGAGAGAGAGAGAGAGAGAGAGAGAGAGAGAGAGACCCCTGTAGAACTCACCCTTTAAGGAGGGTGCCTAAGTCCTGATAAGACATTACACACCCATTCACTTTTCTGATGTGGAACCCCCAAAATCCCCTCCCCTCCATGCAGAAGTAATGTGGAAACCATGAGATCTCCCCAAAGGGATTTTTTTTTCCGTCTTTGAGGGTACACGAGGGTTACCACGCCTTGGGATACCACCCATTGGGACCCGGGTAGAACTCACCCTTGGGCACCCTCCCCTTAAAGGCTAGCTTCTACGCGGGTCCCAACAGAGTTTTTATTTGGGTGTGTAGATTATCCTATAGAACACTTGGAAACTGAAGAAACCAGATGGCTGCTCAGCTAATGATTGATAAAGATCATATCAATGGATATAAATGGGTATAGCATAAACTTTAAAAAAAGAGAGAAGGATATAACATATATGCAATTGAGGTGATAATAATAAAAAGCAGACCCATGTGGAGAAGCTAAGGAAATCCATGTGAAGAAGCCTAGGGCAGTTGGCTATTCATAGAGTTCGGAAAAGATCAAGAAGTATCTACTCATCTTTGGCTTGCTCTATTCTGTAAAGAAGTTTGGTAGACAGGCATATCTTATGTGCATATAATCCTTCAACTTAATTGCCTAGACAGCTATGCCATTAAGATTGGCCTAATGCAGGCATCTTAGCATTAGAAGTCTTCAACGCAATTCATAGTTTTGTTGATTCAGGTTCACCAATTTTTTGTATTTATTCTTTTGTAAATGAGATACGTTTCTGATCAATGAAGGTAATTGATTTTGCTGCTCCCTCTGTAACCAATGCTTTAGTTGTATACATGTCCCTGATTCTGATTACTTGTTAAGCTCAGGGATGTTTACTCTATTGCAGAATTTTTGCTTTTGGCTCTAGTAGACAATTGGAAAAGTAGGAAATCAGATGGTTCCTCTTGTTTTGCCATCAATTAAACTGATTTGGAGGGCCCACAAATGGATGTGTTTGTATATTTGTGTATTTGTGTGTTCAAGTGTGTGTGTGTGTGTGTGTGTGTGTGTGTGAGAGAGAGAGAGAGAGAGAGAGAGAGAGAGAGAGAGAGAGTTACACTTGAATTTACAGCACGAGCTAGTCAAAAATGTCAAATTGGGGGAGAAATGGAGGTAAGGAAATTTAAAGATGGGGGGGAGGCGATTGGTATTTTAACGAATGTGCTTATCGAAATTTCCAATGGAGGCGCTGTTGTCGCTGGGAAAAGTACCATATTCGGAAATATATGCCTACATGTGCTCCCTCAAGCTCCTGGCAATGGCAAGAAAAGAAGGAAAAACAGGTTGCAAAAGAAGTAAAGAGGACTTTTGATGATTGGCGGTGCCCATCTTGCAAATATGCTAACTTTAGTTGGAGAGTCAACTGCCGGAGATGTTACCTGCATATAAAGGATGGGTCTCTGTCGTTGGGAGAGAAGCGCAATGCGTCGGATCCTGTACCCACTCCAAATAAAGACGATCTCTGGCCTGACTTAGGGTCAATTTCTTCTCTATCCACGGTTGGTTCTCCGGTCCTTTCCATTTCCGGAGAAGAGGAGGAATCAAGACTATCGTCTCTTAGATGCTGTTTAATTGGAAAAACCAAAAAGTGGGGACCCTTAGCCAACTCGGCTTCTGATAACCTTAACAATCTTTGGTGGTGGCACTACAATAAACTTAGCCTTCGGCGACGTTCATCTACCCACATTTATTAATAACATCACTAATTAGCCACGTTTATATAATAAACATCGATGCATCTAATTTCCACTCCTTCCTGTAATTGGGTTCCGTAATTATCAATTAACGTCGTTTTTAAAACGTTGGAAATGTGTGAAAGCAGCTACATTTTCGCACAAAACATTGCAAATACTGAAGCGAATTTTTAGCTACGTTAATTGATCGTTGGTAATGGTTAATAAAAATCCGAAAAAAGACATCTCATAACCCAAGCGCAAAAATAGTTCTTTCCCTTTTCTCCTCCCGTGCGAGTGTTTCTCCCTCCACCTCTGTTTTCCATCTCGGGCCAAGTTAATCTCCGGCACTAATCTCTGTCCGGCGGGAATCTCTCCTGCGTCTTCTTCAGAAGGTAGTGAATTCTTTTATAGTTTTTGTCTAATTTATTCCCTCTAAGGTTTTGATAAATATTTTCAATTTATTTTTTCTAGGGTTTTGAAACCAAAAAAAAGGAAGTGATGCAGATTTGGAGGGTTTCCCCTACCTATTTCGTGACAAAGAAGGCAAGAAGAAAGGGTACGGTTTTCTAGGGTTTTTTTTTCTCTTTTAAAATTAGGCTTTTTGAATCTCCTTTTCTCAAATATATATATATATATATATATATATATATCTTAAATCTATTTATTTTTCTTCGTACATGTCCATCAGAAACCCTAAATCTGCTGTTAAAGAGGCTTAAAAACGTGAAAGGTTGCGGTATAGCTGTTGAGGAAGCTTTTCTTTCGAGAGGTTTGTGGTTATTTTGCTTTAGGGTAATCTCTCTTCCCTAATCTCTCTCATTTCTTACCTGTAATGTATGATTTAAACTTTTTGGTTTAGGGTTTCAGCTTCTTGATGAAGGGGTTTATCCATTGTCTTTATACTTAATTTCTGGATTTTTGTGTGTGTTAATTTTCAACATGTTTTGAATTTGTTTATCATACTAATGCCTGCATTAATTGATTTGTTCTTATTTTCCATAGTCCATGAGCAATTTCTCTATTTTATTTTCTTCTCTTGTTTTTAATTGTCTCTTTGTTCCTTGTTTTCATCCTTTCTGATGAATGAGTAGTAGATTAGGTTTGGTTATAGATGTTCTTTAGGTACATGATATTATTAAGTTATGCCATTTACGTATAAATTAACTTATGTTAAAATTGAAAAATTATAAATATTTAATAAGTTCATAATAACAAACTAGAAATCTTGAACATGTGTTACCCACAAGCCCACCAGTCCTAGTTAAAACTTGCGTTATCTATTTTTTGTCTAGTTGAAACTCGTGTTATTTATTTTTTGTAGTTGTGGTATACTGATTATAAAGCTTATAGTGCTCAATAATATTCTTTTACCATGAAACTTAAATTAATTAACTTATTGTTTAGGAATATTATTATCATAAGTAAATAAAAGAACAGTTAAATAAACAATAAATATTTATTAACATTAGTAAATAATCCAAATAAATATTTATATATATTTAATAAGCAGAATAAGTAATAGTTGAAACTCGTGTTATCTATTTTTTGTAGTTGTGGTATTTATAACTCAACTGCGTAGTGTCGAGTCGACTAGGATTTGCTTTGGCCACGTTTTGACCAGCCTCCGCGTTTTGAAACAATGCTTACACTGATCACGACCGACATAAAGGAGAGCAATTAATCTCCAATTTGGCTACAAGATTATGTGACAGCTCATTCACATGTCAAAGAAGAGGATGAACTTAGCTTTTATTAGAAGGGAACTGATTTTGTAAATGTTAGTCAGTGAATGTCGATGAAAGCAAGACTTTGAAGTTGGTTAACTTTTAAATGATGTGAGGCCATAGATTAGAAATGAGTGTAAAAGCTGAATAAAGATATTAACGGGAACATCGAGAGATACAAAGCTCAATTCGTAGCTAAAGGAAATCAGTTATGTTCGTTTAGATATTATTCATGTTATTTTAAGTATGGATGCAGGACTTGACTTAGATTTAGATCTCTTAGAAGTTAAAATTACATTTTTGAATCAAAACCTGAATGAACAAATATATGATTCAACAAGAAGGCTTTGAAGAAAATAAGAACTTAGTTTGTCGGCTGAGCAAATCACTTAGGCCATGTTTGGATACCCACAAGATTTAGATTTGGATTTCTCACATTTGCAGTTGAGATTTGGAACTGGTTCAGATCCTTAGATTTCCAAATCAGCGACATGAGTGAAAAAAATATGATTTTTTTCAAATCTGTTCTGCAAGACATTATTTGGAAATCAATATTTTTGGCAATTACCTTTCACCCTTGCTGCCCCTCGACCTTGCTGCAGCAGCAACAAGATGTTCTAAATCAGCTACAACAGTGAAAAAATATCTGATTTTTTTTCAAATTTGTTCTGCAAGACATTATTTGGAAATCAATATTTGTGGCAATTACCTTTCACCCTCGCTGCCCCTCGACCTTGATGCAGCAGCAGCGAGGCATTCCTCTCTCCATCCCTCCATCTCTCACAACATGAGCATGAGGATGATTGATGTATTTTGTATCCAAAACTCAAAGCCAAATACAAATACAAAAGCATGAGGTCTTCAAACATGGAAGCCAAGGTATTGGTATAAGAAGTTTGACTCCTTCATCTTAGGATTTAGAAGATGTGAATCCGATCATTGTACCTATTTTTGTTCTGTGATAATGGTGGCTTTATGATCGTACTATTGTATGCTGATGAAATGCTAGTTGTAGGTACTTACCAAGATGATAGTAAAGTTGAATGCTTAGTTGGCTAGGAAATTTGATATCAAGGATCTGGTGGTTGGAGATCAACCACAAGTTGTGTTTTGTCTTTGCTGCATGGCATAGTGAGTTAACTATCAAAGTTGCAGTCTGTTATGGCTTTACCCCCTATAGAAGCAGAGTATATGTCAGTTATATATGACTCTAAAGAAGGGAATTAGATGGTGAGGTTACTTAGAATCTGGGCCTTGAGAGAAAGAAGGTAGTAGATCGTTGTGAAAATCAAAGTCCATTGAATTATGCTACAAATCTAATTTATCAACTACAATTGTTCATGACCCTGTTGACGTGTAGATCACATTGTAGAAGATTAACATCAAGAACAATGTAGCGGAGATTCTGACAAAGACAATTATAAGAGAAAATTTTATTTGGTGAAAGACTGCTCTGATATCTTATAGAGAAAGACGGATTTCACAACATCGGAAATTCCTCTTCTCAAATAGTGAAACCGAGGTTTACACTTGCCCAAGAACAATAACCAAAAGAGAAGAAGAACAATCACCACAAGATGTAATCCAATATATATGAGAGAAGAACAAAATTACAAGTAGAAATCTTCAAGGAGAAAGCTTCAACACAGAGAAAATATGGAAAATTGGTCTTTGCTTCAAACCTAAGCTTGCACACAAGAGAGCTTCAATGAAGCTTCAATGAAGGTCTAGGTAGATAGTGGATAATCTCTACCAAAAGGGGTTAATAGGAATAGGCTTGGCCAAGGAAAGTAAAGAGAAGTAATAGCTTTGGTAGGAGATAGTGGGTATGAGAAAGTGGGGACTTTAATGCTAAGATAGTGGGTTTAGAGTTTCAAGTAGGGTCTGAATTTGAAATAGGAAGTAGTGGGAAAAGTTGTAGCAAAGATGTGTAGCTCACACATGTGCAAGCTAGGCCAACAAAAAACCAAAATACCCATGGGCACAAAATACATATTTCTCCTCACTATATCTCTCAAAATAAAAATAAAATAAATGCTACCCAAAAATTCACTGTAAAATTTAACACAGGCAATGAAGGTTAGCATTTTTTTGTTCTACAGAAGAAACTAGTCTTCAAGTGGGAGAATGTTGTCAACTAGTATAGTTCAGTTTCTATTAATTTTTCTTTTAGTACAAGTCGGTTTCCACTAAAAAACTAACTTCTACCATCACCTACCTAAGTGAAGTCCTACTTTGCCTAGACTAGGAACATGATTCTCTAGAAGTCACCTAACTTTATGAAAATATGTGTTTCTATGATTGTAGATGTGAGAAAATATGAGATAAAGTGATGTATGAGAAGAGATCTCAGTGTGGATTCTTGAGAGATTTAGAAAGGAACAATAGACACAGGAGGAAGTGTGTCATGAGACAATTTCTTTGAGAGATTATACAGGTACTCTAACACATGCATTGCAGTCACTTAGCTCACTATCATCTTGAAAAACACATGAATCCTACTGGATGAATCAGACCATTGTTTCAAAATGTAAATGCACTCCAAAATGTGTCCAAGGCTAATCCTAGTCCACCCGGCTTGATACAATTGAGTTCTTGATCGACTAAGACAAGTCAATAATTGGTGTACTCATAGTATGGGTGAGTGAAAGGAGTTTTGATTGACTTGGTATGGAAAAATGGGATTCAGACAAGCACTTGACCAAGGTAAAATGGAGTAGACTTTGGCGATTCAATGATTAAAGCAGAGAGTTTTGAAACAGTGAAACAGGCCCATTTCATAGGTGTAGTCATAGTATGGGTGAGTGAATGGAGTTTTGATTGACTTGGAATGGCAAAATGGGATTCAAACAAGCACTTGACCAAGGTAAAATGGAGTAGACTTTGGCGATCCAATGATTAAAGCAGAGAGTTTTGAAACAGTGAAACAAGCCCATTTCATATTCGAGCACATACATAGCAAGACACCAATATTTACTTGCTTTTGCAATATGATTAGTTTTTTTTGGTTTTTGTATTTGTGGCTTCCCTTGCACTTAATTAGTTTTTTTGATCCAATGTATTACACTTCCTCATCTTATTGTCCTAGAACCTTTTTGGTGTTTGTATATGTTTGGTGTTGGGGATGGTGATGGTAATGCTGATGGTGGGAGAGGTGGTGATGGTGATGGTGATCCTTTCCATTAAACACTCTGTCTTTTTTGTAAATGGTGATGGTGATGGTGATGGTGATGGTAATTGAAGGTTACTTCCTAAAAGCCAAGCGATCGGTCAAGAATCTTGTGTTTACTTCATCAATTTCAGCGGTGTGATTTGTTAATAGCATCTTATGTTGGTATCTTATTAACTGCATGTAATTAGCCACATATTCATGTAGAAGTTGTAGTTCTTGAGTGGGATTCTTATGTTGAAGTTAAAGGGCACAAATTGTTGGAGCAAATTGACATCAGAGGATGGTCAAGCATTTATATGTGCATTCCTCTTAATTTAGTTATGTGTTTCTTCAATTCTATTCTTAACGCTCCATTATCTGTCCATGACATAATTTTTATATTCCCTTTCATTCTTCTGTTTTTTTATTCCTTTGTTTGGGGTGGTGGGCGTTTAGTAGTATGTTGTGTTGGGGGTGGGGGTTTAGTATTATGTTTGGGTGGGAGTGGGTACTTGTAGTAGTATGTTGGTCGTGGTGATGGAGGTGGGTACTTGTACTAATATGTGTATGTTGGGGGTCGTGGAAGAGGTAGAGAATTTTACTAGTATGTGTGTGTTGGGGGTAAAGGATTCATTTAGCAGACCCAAACTAGTTTGGGACAGAGGTTTGTTGAGTTGAGTTGAGTGAGTGCATGTGTGTTGGGCGTGGTTGTGGAGTTGGAGACTTGTAGTAGTATGTGTGTGTAGTGGGTCGTGGTTGGGGTGGGTACCTGTAGTAGTATGTGTATGTTGGGGGTGGTGATGGAGGTGGGTGCTTGTACCAATATTTGTATGTCACTGCTCACTTACTTTGTTGTTGATGAATGAAACATCTTGATACTCAACCTCTGATTCTCCAAATATATGTATGGATATTTTTCTCTTATGATTTTCTTGGAGAACATATTGAATGAAGGTATTGAGGGAAGCTTTTCTTCAATACCTCTGATTCTCCATTAGTCCAGGGCTCGTTTGGATTATGGAGTTGGTGCTAGTGCTTCCCAATATGGGGACATGTCAGTTGTTTATCCATGCTTGTCAATTGTTTTTGTTGGAATCAAGTTATTGTTTTCATGCTTGTCAATTGTATATCCATCAACAATGTTCTGTTGATTTTATTACTTGGATTTGATGCAGTGTCGCTGATGAATCATTGTCACGTTCTCTTTAACAGCTGTTGGTTTGGGAAAGATCACAAAACTCATAAATGCAGGCCATATCGACTCAGCGGAACTGATTACAATGAAAACACTCAAGGTATCGAATTCCTTTTCTAGTTTTATACCTTCTAACTGTTTATCGCCTAATGTCTTTGTTTGAGACTGGTTATACATATGACAATATAGGATACAGGTGCCATAGGGAAGCAGATTTATATTAGGGCTTTGGATCTCTTTTTATCAGATTTATATTAAATCTCTATTCTCTTCTTTATTCTTTTTGTCGTTCTGGATTTCAATTGATTTACTAGTGATCCATTTCATGTCTTCGTCCGTTCGGTTGCTTCTTTTCTGTAAGATATATTGAATGAATGTCATATTTGATGCAGATGGTGGTAATGCGTTTTTGTTAACCCGAGCCAGTTATTAAGTGTTTTGAGATGCCTATATCTTATCAAGTTTATATGTTACTGATACTCGCTATGGTGCTAATATATGGTTGATCAATACAATGACATATGAATTTAGGCACTGGATTATTGCTACAATTTCAGACAAAGAGCCTAAACATGTAAGTGCCTCATTTGAGATATGCCATTATTGCCCAGCTAAGGTCATTTGCTTTTTCTTTTTTTTTGAATGGTAGCTAAGGTCATTTGTTTCTTTCAAAAGCTAAGGTTATTTGTTTCTTCAAGTGTATCCCTTTACTTTTGTATTTATGGTTTTTAACTATTCTGCAGCATCGTGGAGATGCGCTTGTTCTTTGCTTTGTTGACTTCACAAATTCAGGGTGTGCAACAAGTGCTTTGAGGGCTTTGCAAGGTGACTCTTCTCTCCCTTGTCTTTCTCATTGTTGGTTGGATGTTACACTTGCTTTAGGGCAGTGCAATTGGCACCTCTTAGCATTTGCTACTTCACATTATAGGGGTCATTACCACAATTCTCATGCGCGCGCGCACACGCGCGCACACACATTATATATTTGAGAAACAAGTTGAAAATGTTGAAAATAATTTGGACCCTGTCCGTTTTGGAATTTGAGAATTGATTTCGAGTCCAAAACTGTTGGTGGACCAAAAAAGAGGCCCTATTTTTTATTTTATTTTTACTTTTGAGAACTGATTGCGAGTCCAAAACTAATTATTGGACTCAAATTTACGTTTAAGTTTGAGTCTGATAATCAGTTTTGGACTCACAATCGGCTCTCAAAATCCCAACAAACAGACCTTTGGTAGGTGATAAATTTTGTCGACATGAATTTCTATCAATCCAAGACACCAACCTCACATTGTATATAAATTGAGCTTGGATACGGGTTTCTCTCATAGGTTATAAAATGGAAGAACATGACCCAGATTCTGCCTTTTTGCGGCTATAGTTTGGTCGCTACCCAGGTACAGAGTCTTTAGGCCCGGATGGAGTCACTGCTGCCACCGTCGGCGTTTCGGCTCTCGTACATTATCTCTTTCACTTTGAAATCACATCTCAGATATTCTTCATTAATAAATTCATCGCCATCCTCCCCAATGAATTAATTTATGATATGGTTACGTGATCATCATAATTATCTTAATTGGATCTTAAGTGGTTTCTAGCTTCTTTTAAGAAATTGGGTAAATCTATTGACCCTTCATTTTAAGTCATTTTAATTCATTTTGCAATTTGTGATAATAGGCTGAAACTGTGCCTAAACATAGAGCAAAATTATGCTCTTCAAAAATGCATGCCATTTGTTTGTGTTGCTTCCATTTGCTAATGGTACTGTTGGGTTCATTTTAGATTGTTTTTAAGCTGATTGCATTTCTTTAAATACTTGACACTATTTAGTGCCTCTACAATTCCATTTTGGTTTGCCTATTTACTTAATGTTTCTAAAAATAAAGATAATGAGTCCTAGTCTAGAAAAAATCAGTTGGAGAACTAGAGAGCTCCTGGATCTTTTGGTGGTTTGGCGTTTCTCTATTAGACTGAAAATTTTGTCTTGCATTTTAAGACTCAGTGCTAAACTTAGTTTAATGCCATTACTGAAGTAGGAGTTAAAGACCGAACATGATTTATGACCTTAGTCAGCTTGCATTGTTTTATATAAAGCTAGTATATCATGAATCTTAGGTTCTTTTCATTTCTATATTATCCATTAAAGAACTTCCTCTCTTCTCCGCTTCAAAGTTTTCCTTGCTATCATTTAATGCGGCCATGAGAGAGTGCTATGTGGAATTTATGCTTTCACTTTTCTCGTTACCCTATCAGTTTTCGATATGATGTAATTTTAAGTGTTAAAAGAAGCATTCTCTGGAGAAAGTTCAAGCACCTCTGTGTGCAAACACACCCCTGTGACCGGGATAACTTCTCGCTTTTTTTATTAGTGTCGGAAGGTCTGTATCATTACTTCTATAACTGATCTGCTATGTCCATTTCATTCATTGATGAACTCATCTTTCTGATGCTATCACAGGATATCTTCAAGAGCTTGTTTAGAAGCTCAGCAAATTGGCCAAGCCATAGACAACAATGATCTCTTTGCAGCTAGTTCCGTTCAGGGGCCCAACGCTAATGCTGACTGGGTCCAAAATGTCAATAGAGTTTTCATCAAGGTTATCAAAGTTTCTAGAATTCAGTTAATCAAAGGCTGTATATTATGGTTCATTTCAGTATAATATTGTTTTGGTTTTTTATTTCTTGTTTTGTTTACATTCCTTTTGTCAACTGAGCTTAAAGTCCTGAGGAAAAGACTGAGGTTGATACAATTCAAGTCCTCTTTAGCTACATTGATTTCATCAGATGCATTGCATTTTTATGGTGTAGGACCTCTAGATGGGCAGAATGAATTCTTTGTAAACATCTAGTTGACTGATCCTTTCCATTTTTCAAGTACTTTAATTAATTATCTAGACCATTACTGAAAATCTCTGTTTTTTTTTTTAAATCTATCAAATAAGGAATCTTTTTTTGTTTTGATCAATTTTGTCATAGATTGCAGTTTCTGGAGCTTGTGATCAGTACTACCCATCTCTTGTTTTCAATATTAACATGTCAATATTAGCAGATATTTGATCGATACTCAGAATTGAAATTAAAAAAAAAAAAAAAAAAAAAACCATGTATTCACCGGCGTTCATAAAATGTTGCTGAATATTATATTCACCGATGGTCCTTAACAGTCGGTGTATTGATGCTCACAAAACGTCTCTAAATGAGCTATTTACGATGGTCCTTAGCGTTGGTGTAGTTACTGACGCTAAGAAAATGCCGCTGAATGAGATATTCACCGATGGTCTTTAGCGTCGTTGTATTTACCGATGGTCACAAAACGTCGGTAAATACACATCCAAAAGCCCATTTGGATCTTTTAATGACGGTCTTGACCGTCGGTAAACAAACATACACTGACGGTTTACTTTAAACGTCGGTGATAACCTTAAGACCAACGTTTTTTTAAATTTTTTAATGACGTTCATAAGCGCCGGTATAAATGACAACACCGACGGTTTGCAAGAAACGTCGGTAAATACTTTTAGGCATGGTAGCATCAGTGACGATCACTAAAAGTGTCGGTGTAAGATACACTGATGTTCATTGGCATATGCATGGACGGTCATGACCGTCAGTGAATGTCATTTTTCTTGTGGTGTGGGCTAAAAGAGTGTGGAATCTTCCCTCTCTCTCTCATACCCATGTCTTTTATCAACGGATGAAGTCTTATTCATCTTTGAATCGGAACAAGAAGCTACAACGGTCCTGGATAAAGGTAAAGAACTGTGGGAAGGCAGACTTTACTCCCTCCTCTCTTGGACCAAAGAATTCTCCTCGGGGCTGGAGGAATTCTGGATTAGATTTTATGGTATTCCTCTTCATGTTTGGGCTACTTCAACAGTCAAAGCTCTAGGTAATCATTTTGGGCAAGTCCTAGAAATTAATATGGAAGGGAACCATAACCAGTGTATGACCTTTGTTTCTGCTAAAATCCTTGCCCCGTGGTGGAATTTTTTACCACCATCTGTTCATATTTAAGTGTCCGGACAAGTTTACACGATTGGAATTGAAATCATTAGGCAGTAGGGGCCCGTTTTCCTCCATTTCAGAGTCTCTCTTATCAGGTTCTGGCACTTTGAGAGGTGCTCAACTTCCGGAAAACTGTCTTACTTATGGATTGCCCATCGACGGCTCCATCGGAAAATCTTGGCCGGGGAGTTGTTGGATCTTTGGGGTCCCATCATTCGAATTTGAATTTCAAATCCCACTCAGGGTCAATATGGTCTTTTAAGAAAACTCTAATTTGGAACCAGTCAAGGTATGTCAGCCCCTTCCGCACTTGGTCCAAGAAAGGATGGTTTTCAGGGGCTAGGAAATACCTTGGGTTTGACAGAAAAGGAACCGTCCCATCTTTGCCTAACAATGGTCTAGTGGGTTGCAGGAAGGACCACCAGCAACTATCTAGTGCGGTTTCTTGCAGAGGCCTCTTTCCAAGGCCAAAGAAAAAATAGCTGGCCCCCCATGGACCCTCTTGGCACGCCCACTGTGCATTGAAATATCCACGTCTCTGGTGGGTTGAGTAAACTCGGAATTTATGAATTGTGATTCTTAATTTGTACAACGAAAGTGGATCAGAACGTGTGCGTTGGAATACGATATGGTAAAGGTTGTTTTCTGGCGATAGCTGCTTTTCTGGTAGTAGTGGGATCTGCCTTGTTCGGGAAAGAACTT
Source organism: Tasmannia lanceolata (assembly GCF_043159265.1). Lineage (NCBI taxonomy): Eukaryota > Viridiplantae > Streptophyta > Magnoliopsida > Canellales > Winteraceae > Tasmannia > Tasmannia lanceolata. The sequence goes on along the minus strand of NW_027518684.1, from coordinate 22,949,041 downwards.
TTATAATACCTGGTTGTATCGAGAAAAGATGTGGGCCCGGGGATGCGAATAGTTGAGTCTGATTTTACATAGGCATTTAAAGGGGGGAGTAGATAACTTTTTTAGGTTGTATTCTTCAACAAAGGTAATTCTTTCTTACTGTGGTAAAAAGATGGCTGATTCCTCCTCTTTCTCTGGCCCTCGTACATATAAAAGAGTTCGAAGAGAGTTTCCACTGTATACAGAATGGTTCCAACATCGTCAATGGGTTCAAAATCTGCGTTATAACTTTGCATTCACCTCGGTGAGAGTTCCCACTATCCCAGAACTAATCAAGAAGATTATCAAGCAGCAGTCGAAGCAGTTCCAGGAGGACTACAACCTCGTCTCTGAAGAGTTCTTCCCTTTGACAAGTACACCCAATATTAAGGAGATCTGTACACCGGTGTATAAACTTCCTTTTTTTTCCGAAGCTGGTTGGACTATACTAATAATCTGAGGTGGGTTCAATGGGAGGAAAAAAGAAACCTTTGTATCCAGAAGATAGCTGAAATCATAGCTATTCGGAAGAACCCGGTGGAAGAAGTCTCTTTTCCACAATATGCCTCAGAGTTTTGGCCCGAGGGCATGGAGATGGAATTGGATATTGGAACTTTAATGGTGGAGCTGAACGATTGCGCCACACAGGTTTAAGTTTAGGATCAGCTAAGAATTAACTTCGAGCAATTTGATAAAAGTTTTTGTGTTATTTTTGGATCTGGTGCATGGATGTGGGAGGAAGTAATGAGAAAAGAGAAAAAAAAAAAGAGAGAGAAGAAAAATATAGATAAATAGAATTGATCTTCAGATAGTCTCTGATGGATGGTACAAGTGGGGATCTTTATATATGTAAAAAATGGGGGATAAGAAAAATGAGAGTAGGATGGATCTATGGATGCTCTAGAGGCGATCTTAAAGTCGGGAGAAATATAGACTCTTTTGGCGTTTCAGTATTTTTTGAGGAGATAGTCTCATCTCTCTGGTAGTTCAGGGTATGCCCTGAATTGCCTACATAGATACTGTGTATTGTGTCTAGGGACTCCTTGTCCCCAATGTACGCTCCATGGTATCAATATATTTGTCACTTAAAAAAAAGTCCCATAGAATACTTGGAAAATGGGGTCTAGAATATCTCATACAACACTTGGAAAATGAAGAAGCCATATATGTCTGCTCTTATTTTGCCATCAACCAAACTAAACTGATTTGAAGTGCCCATCAATGGATGAGAGAGAGAGAGAGAGTTTGTATTTAGGTGTCTAGATTATCCTTCAGAACACTTGGAAACTGAAGCGTCTAGATTGTCCTATAGAACATTTGGAAACTGAAGAAACCATGTGGCTCCTCAGCTAATTATTGCTAAATATCGTATCATGGATATAATATACGGATTTGCTAGGGTCCGTCGTAGAAGGCATTTCGCGGATGGTCTGTTGCAGCTGACAGCGGCCACCTCGTGAATGAAGACAAAATCTGCTGAAAAGTGAGCCTCTGTGGTTGCTTTCATATGCAACAGACCATCCGCGAAATGCGATGGATGCTAGCAAATCCCTATAATATATATGCATATGTGGTGTCCAGAGGAGTAGTTGGTGGGCACCCCTATCTAAGTGGGGTGTTAGCCTCAATTCTTTAGGGGGTTGGCTTCCCGTGAACCTTGGTGGTTTGTTGAAGGTTGTGTGAGGACTCACTTGTGTGTGAGGCACAACGGGAAATCATCTTGCAGCTCATAGGCTGGGTATGGATTGTGAGTTCTCTAGAGGGATGCTCTAGTTTCTTTGGTAGAGGAAGGGGGGCAACTATAGTGCATATTGGGTTGGTTCCCACTTGCATTGTGCGTATGGATTGGTACTAAGGGTGTCAATTTTGGCTCGGGCTCGGAGGCTCGCTCGAGCTCGGCTCGAAAAAAGCTCGGCTCGAGCTCGGCTCGAATCCTTAACGAGCCGAGCCGAGCCGGCTCGCCAGGCTCGTTAAGCTTAACAAGCCGAGCCCAATTTAGGCCAGGCTCGGCTCGGCTCGGCTCGGCTCGTTAAGGCTCGTTAAGAATTTAATATATTTAAATATATATATATTATATATTAATTTATACATTAAAAGGGTTGTCCAGGGAGTGAAAGAGGGGGGGGGGGCAAAATATGTCGCTTCATTTTTGGAACCCCATTTGTTACTAGGACCACCCCCATAGTGTAAAAAAAGTAGTCAAATTACACTAGTAGGGCTGTCCAGGGAAGATGAGGGGTGTGAACATAATATAACCCGAGCTCGGTAAGGCTCGCGAGCCTGGCCGAGCCTGACCGAGCCGAGCCTGGTTCGAGCCCGAGCCGAGCTTTTGAGCTTAACGAGCCGAACCGAGCCTGGCCAGGCTCGGCTCGGCTCGGCTCGTTTACACCCCTAATTGGTACTGATGTTGATTATAATGATGCCTCAACACCGAGGTAGGTCTTGTGGGTAGGCCACTCTCTAGGCTTTCCATTAGTTCATATCGGGGATGGCTTCGGCCGCCCTCGCGAGACAAAAGTTTTGCGGAGTAGTCTATGGGGCAAGCTTGCTTTTGGATAACCAAGCCTTCAGTTTGGCAGATCGGGACGTGGTGGACAATGCCTCATTCCTCGGTTAGCTTTAGCCATCCGAGTATGAGAGTGGACATGTGCCACAATCTTGCAAATGGCCCAATGATGCAATGTTGTGAGCACCTACGTCTATCGGCTTGGCAGAGTGGAGTATGGCTGGAACTGGCCTCGCCTCCAGATGGCTGTGGGCATCTTACGAATTGGGTAATGGCACAGGTCTATGCCTTGAACTGCTGGGTCGTAAGGCTTGGCGGATTGGAGTGTGGTATCAGCATGTCTCGAACTGGTTGCACTTGCAGTTAGCTTGAGGGCCTTGTGTTCGATGGACTCGTGATGTAGGCTAATCACGAGAGTAGGTTCAAAGTTGAGCACTACAAGAGCAAACTTAGTAGCTAGGTGAATGGAGCATCAAGGCGTGTTGGGCGTGTAGGGCCTTGCATCAGAAAAGGCTAGACCTAGCATGTGTATCTTGGGGTGCCACATGGGTTTGTCTATGATGAAAAAAAGCCTGTGAAAATAGTATAAGAGCCAAAGGTTCCTAAAGAGCTAAAGACAAATACTTAGGTAGTTGGTATCAAAGCCAAAGAACCTAAGAGCAAAAGATGAATGATGTGATAGTTGATATTGGAGCAAAGGTTATAAGAGCCAAAGGTTCCTAAAGAGTTAAAAGACGAATACTTAGACAGTTGGTATCAAAGCCAAAGAACCTAAGAGCTAAAGATGCATGCTGTCATAGTTGGTATCGGATCAAAGGTTCGCTCAAGAGCTTCGATGAGTGTTTTGATAGGTGACAAATCAGAGCAGGAAGTTTGCAGGCAGTTTTTTCAAGCAAATCCATGGCCCTTACTACATTCAGTATCAATGCATCAACGCAGTTCCCGAAGCCAATGTTTCCGAGATGAGTACCTCTGATAGTGGGACTCAAAGGTGGAGTTGGCACTTTGGTGCAAGTGATGTTTTTGGCATAGTTGCAGTAGTGATACCAATTTTGGCTATGGGATCAATGCATCTCAAGTGCAGTGGCAGTGGCAGTGGCATAAGAGAACCGGAAACCCTGTACATATTGTGGCAAAGTCGAAGTATGTTTGAATGTTGGCCAAGTGGTGACAGCTTTGTAAGCTAGACTGCAGAAGTCTTTGAATTCGACACCTCAAAAGTTCATGTATTCTCCGAGGTAAGTTCTAGGTAAATCCGATGCTTGTGTCCTCCCGGTTGACTACTTCTGTCACTACTCTCCGAGGTAAATACCCACAACCCAGGTTGGAGGTTTTGGGTATCCATGACAGCAATGTGTTTCCTTTCCTTGCACGACAATTTCGAGTGGGAGTTCTCATCTGTCTATGACCCTAATCATTCTTAGTTGTGGGCTTCTCCATGGTCTGAATTTGCTAGCGATATATCTCGGTCATTCTCTCCCCGGTGCCTAGTTGGGGACTTTACCAAGGTTTAATTATGTGGATTAAAAGAAGGAAACTCATACGGGTGCATTTGAATTGCCGGGATCAGGCGTTGGAATCAGAATTTGATTCCAATTCCACCTGATTAAAAAATGAATAGAATCAAGGAGGTGGAATTGACACCGAGGCGGGGAGGAATTAGGGGGGGAATTTGATTCTAGTGTTTTGTTTCAAAGACTTGTTGAAGGAAGGAAATCATTTCCATTGGCCCTACCTTTCTCGGATGATCCTAATCCCTTGATCTATTTAGGTCTCCATGACTTTAAGTGAACATAAAGCATTCATTTTTTTTTTCAAATTAAGACTCAATCTTATGGATGGGATGTCTCCTTAAGGGATCAGGATCACGTGGGTCACCTCTTAATGGTCCGTTAGATCAACTGTTTAAAATACCGGTTTCGGTCCATGGAAAAACCGAAATTTCGGTTGAAATTTGGTAAGAAATTAAAAACAGTATTTAATTAATTTCGAAATTTCGGTTGAAATTTTGTAACAAATTTTTTTTAAAAAAAATGTCCCATAAACAAAATTTCAGACCGAAATTCCGAAATTTAGGCGAAATTTGGTATGTAGCGAAAAATGGGATTTCGGGAAATTTCGGTTTCGGTCCCACTGAAATCTGGAAATTTTGGATTTTGGTCGAAATTTAAAACCATGATATTACTTTTCCCATGTGGGACCCAATGGTAATAGTTAGGATTGAAACCTTACGACTCACAAATGTAATTTTCATTGTTATTCTCAAAATTAGCCATGCACTTTCTGAGAATGGATCTAGTATACACGTCACATGTACGGTTTGGATTCATTGATATTTATGATTCATTCTTACCTTGATTAGGTCAATATTTATTGCTTGTACAACTTGCATATAAGGTCTCACCTGTCCAGAAATTGACACGTGGCCTTCTGTGCTCCTATCAAATTCTGTCCTTCTGGAGCTGAGCTTGATAAGAAATAGTAAATTGCAAAGAGGACACAGACCTAGGGGTGCAACTTGGGTTGGGTCTAACCCAAACCCGATGGGTTTAACCCGAGTTAATTCTGAGTGGGGATAGGGTTGAAGCCTTGGGCAACCTGACCGCGTCCTTCTAATTTTATCATGATTCCATTGCTACACAAATCAACCCGAACCGGTTAGAGTACGTGAGATCTCACCGTTGGATTGAGTTGAGATTCCCCGTTGGATCATCTTGTTGGCAGATTAAACAAGTTTGTTAGATGAGGCAGCCTAGATAAATAAGGCAATTAGATTAGATTAGCAATTAAGTTATATTAGTATGTTTTTATCTGTATCACTACCACAATCAATGCTTATCTTTCTACGTTCATCCTTTCAGTATTCTATATAAACACTCATTAGCTTCATTATAATTTAACCAAAATTGGTGAAATCTTATATTTTATTAGACCCCAATGTAGTGTACCTGGCAATCAAACCCAGTGGATTCTTTTGACGTCAAGTACATTAGCCCCACTTTAGTCATTGATACGCTCGCGCTGGGTGTCCCTAGCAATCAAAAGGGGCGTAAAGATCTCTTCCCCAATGTCAATATCCATTTCTTTTGTATCTCTTTCTCTATTTGCCTAAGGCTGACATTTGAAAAATTAGGTTAGACAGAGTTAGGGCTGAGTAATTTAAAGGCGGGTTGGGTTAGGGTTAGGGTTAGGGTTAGGGTTGGTCGGGTTAGGGTAAGGGTAATGCAGAATACTACTTGGGTTGGGTTGGGTTAGGGGTGGCCTAAACTCAACCCAACCTTGTCCAAGTTGCACCCCTAGTTCCACTGAATGGACATCCCATCCATACGATAAAGAACCACAATAATTTAGAGTTTAGTTTTTGCTGGTGGAAGACCTTAGGATTATCCAATCAAGATGTTTTCAACTGCATCTGACCTAAGCTAGGTTTTATCCAAACTACGTAAGGCAGGCTAAGTCGGTGTTTGTTTAAGATTTATGAAGAATTTTGAGTTCATTAATCGGATTTAAGCTCAAATAAATAAAAGTCAAACCAAAGAAAAGAACCCCTAAACAAATGAAAAATAAAAGCGATTATAATACCCTTTGGGTTGTTTGGATCTAGGGTTAAATAATCTTTCGAGAAAGACCTTCCCTCAATATAATTAAGCAAGAAATAAGGTTTAGTTTCATCTTTCTCACCAACAGGTAAAAAGACACTATCAACTACAAGTTACCGAACTACATACAGACAAATGATATAGGAACGATCAATCATGTTCGATAATAGACACGAACTCAATTGTCCCCTATCTTTAACCAGTTTGTCAAAGGCCAGTGATAGCTTTTGGGAATTGTAACAGATTGTCAGCATATAAGACAAGTGAGTTCACACCTATCTGATCAAGACATGCCCGGCCTACCTTCAGACCTGGCAAACGGGCGGGGCGGGTTTGACCTGGCCCGTACGGGTCCGGTTCAAAATGACTCGGAAAATTTTAGGGGTCACTAAGCTTGGATCCGCACCCGGCCCGTACGGGCCTGGTCGACCCGCGGGTCACCCGGTTTTTTAATGATTTTTTTTTTCTGTTTTCAAGATTTTTATAGGTATTTTCTAGCCACCTTCTCCAAATGCTACTTCTCACCGATCCTTTGCAATTGTATGTGTTGAGAGATTTGTCTTATTAGTTGTGGTGAAAACTGCACGGAAATACTATTTCTGGAAATGTGGCTAGCAATAATAAATACCGAAAGAAGCTAGTAGGGGTGTCAATGGATCCTCTCATTGATCCTTTGCAATTGTATGTGTTGAGAGATTTGTCTTATTAGTTGTGGTGAAAACTGCACGGAAATACTATTTCTGGAAATGTGGCTAGCAATAATAAATACCGAAAGAAGCTAGTAGGGGTGTCAATGGATCCTCTCATTGATCCTTTGCAATTGTATGTGTTGAGAGATTTGTCTTATTAGTTGTGGTGAAAACTGCACGGAAATACTATTTCTGGAAATGTGGCTAGCAATAATAAATACCGAAAGAAGCTAGTAGGGGTGTCAATGGATCCACTTCGGGTCGGATCCGCCTATGTCACAATCACGATCCATTCAAATTCCTTATCAGTCGGGTCAGAGTCGGATCGTTCTTCGGATCCTACTTTGCACGTCATGATCACGATCCATTTTAATTCGGACCGTCCATCGGAGTGTCCTATTATGTTTCACTAAGCTAAGTAAACAATTAATTTTTTTTAAAAGAGATAGAATGGCAGTCCACTATTAGTGTGTCTCTATGCATTTTCTTCAACTAAATTAAAAATTTATCTATGTTTAATCTAGGAAAATTTGTTAGAAAAATGCAAAGTTTTGGTTGAATTGTGAAGTAAGGGTAGAGTTGGAGAAATTGTAAAAGAGGGGTTGTCAGGTACGGTCAGACAGTGAATTTGATGAAAATACCCCTCTTTAGTTTTTTACTTTTACTTTTAACTTTTAACCCATTATTTTTCACCGTTTCTCACTTCTACCATTCTCTCTACCCAAACAAGGGTTTCATCTCGCCGGAGAAACGAAGTTTCTCGCCGTCGACCTCGCACGTCGCTCCTGAAGCACGTTCTACTCGCCGGAAGCACGACCTACTCGGCGAAAACCATCCCCTCTCGCCGTAAATCAGTTTCCTCCCCTATACGAAGGTAATTTTGAAACATTTCATCCAGGGTTTTGTTTATTTTGGGTTTTTTTCTTGAGGGGTTGGATCTCACACACTTCCAACAATGTCTGTTGCTCTCTGAACCTCTTTTAAGTGCCTCTTTACTAGTGTGTGAAACGGATTTGCATTAGTATGTATTTTTTAAGGCTTTGAAATGCTTTGGAAGGGGTTTCATTTGGATGGTTTTCGAATTTTTAGGGTTTCAATGGGCTGGAACCATTAATTGCTAGAAACAAAATATTTTGACATAGGGTTTGTAGGTTTTCAATGGTTGGGCTTTGATTTTTGGTTTGAAAGGGTTTCATTTAGGGCTTTAAATGGTTTCAATGATCTCATTTAGGGTTTCAATGGGTTTGAATGGTTTAGGGTTTCATGTAGGGTTTTTCAATGCTTTAATTTAGGGTTTCAATGGTTTCAGTGGTTTGAATGGGTTAATTTAGGGTTTGGTTTTCAATGGTTTCAATGGTTTCAAAGGGTTTTAAAGGGTTTCCATATAGGGTTTCAATAGTTTTATTTAGGGTTTGAAACAACATTTTGGGATTGAAAGGGTTTCATGTAGGGTTTCATTATTTTCATTTAGGGTTTCAAAGTATTTCAATGGTTTAGGGTTTAATTTAGGGTTTATTTAGGATTTCAATAGTTATCAATGGTTTCAGTTAGGGTTTTAGGTGGGGTTTCAATTCTTTCATTTAGGGTTTCAATGGTTGCAATGGTTTAAGGGGTTTCAGTTAGGATTTCAATGGTTTCAAAAGGTTTCATTTAGGTTTTCAATGGTTTCGGCATATTTCATGTTGGATTTCACTCTAGTTCATAGGGTTTCATTTAAGGTTTGAAAAGGTTTCAATGGTTTATGTTTGCATTTATGGTTTCATTTAGTGTTTCATATAGGGTTTTAATGGATTTAATGGTTTGAAGGATTCATTTAGGGTTTCAATGATTGCATTGGTTTGTTCGGGTTTCATTTAGGGCTTAGAAAATTGGAACCAGTATTCCATGGAAGTTGGATCCATGGAACCACATATTAAAAAGTTGGAAGCAGTATTCGATGGATCCTCTATCTAGTAATATTGGTTCCATCTGTCTAATTTAAGGTTCCCTGGATCCTCTAATCAGTAATCTGTTCCAACAGTCTAATATGTGGTTCCAACTATCGAAATTGTTGTTCCAAAGGGTTTCATTTTACTTGGTATTTCAGCATTTTTCATTTTCGGTGTGAAAGGGTTTCATTCAATGCTTTGAAGGCTTTCATTTGGGATTTCAATGGTTTTGAGTGGTTTCAATGGTATGAATGGATCCTCTGTGCAGTAAATACTAATTCCAATTTCGTAATATGTGATTTCAAATGTTGTTTTAGTGGTTCCGAGGATCCTGTGACAGTGGTTTGAAGTGGTTCGGAGTCTGTAAAGAGTGGTTTTGTTTGAAGTCTGTAAATGTTTTTAAATTCAAGTATCTATATAGTGTTCCATGTGTCTAATAGTAATTAAATGTGGTTTGAAGTGTGTTATACTGCATCGTAGTTTTGTGAATGGAATAATAGTGTGTTTGAAGTTTCTTTTCGTTCAAGTATCTTGTCCTGGTTTCTGCAGATAAGAAGTGGAAGTGGTTCCCTTTTTCGTATTTGCAACCCCGTAAAAACCTTAGCCAAAACCCCATATAGAGATCATGCCGCACACGAAGAACGCGAAGAAGACTGTCACTGTGCCCGAAGGCTCTTCCAGCCGCAAACGGCTTGGGAACGATGTCCGTGAGCCCTCCCCTCCCACACCTCCCTCCGAGGAAGCTGAATATATGGGCGAAGGAGAGGAGGACGTCGAGGTCGGCTCCGTAAAGGCGGCATCCTCCGTTCGTCGTATAGAAAGGAAGGGCATATTGCGAGGTAGGAAAATCGTCTTTGAAGATCTTGCCGCATATGATGTTCGATCCCTTTTTGTGGCCTTTGGATGGGTTAATTTTCTCGGAGTACACTGTGATTCATACCCGACTCTTGTCAAACAATTATATCCCAATTATAGAGTCGACGAAGATTATAAGTTCTTCCACTCCACAGTCAATAATAAAACCTTTCGCATGACCATGGAGAAGTTTTGTGAAGTCACCTCTCTTCCCACCACAGGCGACAAGATTTTCTTCTGGCCCGGTACCATAGATGACTTTGATCGTTATATGGTTGATCCTGTCACCGCTTATGAGGACCTTGGCTACAGACCCCCACCTAATGACGGGTCAACCAACGTGTCCTACAATTCCCTTAGCCGTAGGTGCAAAGTCCTACACAAGATTCTGACCAGCAATATCACGCCTCGCGGAGGCAATAGTGACATGGTCCGGCCTTTTGAGGCGTTTATTATGTATCGACTTCTAAAGGGCCAGCCCCTTCACCTTGGCTATATCATACTTAGCTTCATGGAGGACATGAGGACAAAGACCTTGGCTAGTCTACCATTTGGGATGCTTCTGACACGTATCTTCCAACATGAGAAGCTGATCCAAGGTAGCGAAGAACGCGTTCATCCTTCTAATCCAATGAATCGTACAACTATAAAGGCAATGCAACTTGATTAGCAGAGGTCCGCTCCACCGCCTCGTCCGCAGGCTCAGCGTGTATCGGCAGAGGAGCTCGTTGCACATCGTCAGTACTTTGACGAGAAGTTTACTACGCTTTCTCAGCTCCTTGCATCTCATCATGAGGACCATGTCGCGACACAGCAGGCTGTGAGCGCCCTACGCACCGAGGTCTCCACCCTCCGGCAGGAGTATGGAACGTCATTCACCTCCCTCACTGAGCAGGTTTCTTCACTCAGCGAGTTGGTCCGCCGCCTGCTGACCCTAGATCATTAGGTTGTTGCTGCTGATGAGAGCTGTACATAATCCCTATGCAGTTATTTACTTTTTGGTTTAGTGTTTCTGGCATGTATATGGATGGTATGTTATTATGGTTGTTATGAAGTGATATGTTATAATGGTTGATATTATGGATGGATGGATGGTATGTTATATTTGAGTTTGATATGTTATTCTGGATGGATGGATGGATGGATGATATGTTATTATGGTTGTTCTATTTCTCTGTCTTGGATGGATGGTATGTTTTCATGGTTGTTATGAATAGCAATGGTCCTACTAATCCAATGAATGGTACAACTCTAAAGTGAGTTGGGGATATTTGTCAGGCCTTTATGGATAATTTTGATTCTCTTTACCTGTGCATGGGACTAACACCGTGTTTGAAGTGGTTGTCGCTGCTTTCTACAGATTGTGTTTAAGTTAAGGATAGAAAGGTTCCCATTTCCTTCGTCGCGGCTTCGTCATGGTGATTAACTTCTCCATTTCCATTTGCATCTCCTTAAGTTTCTACCTCAACTGTTTTCTAATAGCTTTTTTTGCAGGCCAAATATGTCTTATCTAGATGCTGTCCTTCCCGCTTCTAGGAGTCCTTAAAAACGTTTCGATTACATGATGCGCATAAGAATTTGATAAATAAGACCCCATTCAGAGATTTGCTACTACACAAGAACCTCGAGGATGTCGAGTTGCGCAAGAGGATTTTGACGACATTGGTGAGAAAGTGGGATCCGAAGCGGAAAGCATTTAGATTGGGGAGCATTGTAGTTCCTTTTATAGTTAGTGATGTAGCCAAAATATTAGGCTTAACTATGAGAGGGGAGAGGCTGCAACTAGATTGGGATAGCATGACAAGGGTGGACGGTTGGAGGTTTGGGCTTCCAACAGCTACCTTCGAAGATGTTGTAAATGTTATTCATGCGGAAATGGATTCAAATGAAGAAGAGTCGATAAAGTCGACAGTGAAACATGTGATCTTGTTATTCTGCAGTACTGTCTTGTTCGCACAGAGGGATCACAAGGCATGTTCTTGCCTGTTCCCTTATATTGATTTGAGGACTATAGGAGATGTTGCATGGGCTTATCTCGTTCATGAATTCTTGGTCATGTCCATAAATTCACATGCTGCACTTGGTGGGAAGGGGCATATATTGGGTTGCTCTATCATTTTACAGGTAATTTTCCATTCATGCCTTATAGTTACTTGTTTCTAAATTATAGGAGTGCATAAATAATGTAGCGTGATTTCAGGTATGGCTATTTGAGCATACCACGTTCTGGGTACCTGATTACCCTGATGCTTATCCACGTCTATTTAAGTGGATCAATGAGGATACCAAGAAGACGGAGCATAAAAAGTTGATTGACCGTGTTGGTGATGGGATGGTGAAAGCAACAGATGTGAGAGATTAATGTTAATTGGTCGTTGTATGTATGTCTTGCATGTTGTTTTCTAACATTCGTATTTGTAATAAAAAAATATGACATTTATTTCAGGTGGTTCTGATGGTTGAAGCTATGGCGAGGGAGGAAGCCCTACTGCTCACCCAGGTTCAGGACGACGTTGTTGGTGTTGTAGAGGATTCAGTGGGGGATTCGATTGGGGCAATTGTGCCTACAGTGGGGAATGCGATCGGGCCAATTGTGGCATGTAAGGGGAGAGAACGAAGAAGGAGAGGGATGAAAGTAAGAGAGGGACTTCTGAAAGAAGTAGAGGAATCCGCATCTCATAGTTCTTTGTTGGAGAGGATAGTGAAACTTGAACATGAAGTGAGGGAGCTAAAAAGTCAGTTGAAAGGGACAGATTCATTGAAGAAGAAAGGTGTACAGTTATCGGGTGAGGAGGAGAAGGTAGTGAAGGATAAAAACAAAGCTGCTCGAACAAAGAAGAAGCAAACAAATGAAGATGAACAAGTGGATAAAACAGGACATATTGAAAAGAAAGATGGGGACGTTGGGATAGGGAGTGATAAGGGACGTTGAGAGGGTGGATTAGTAGAAGATCCGAAGACGGTGGATATTGTAGAGTTTGGGTATGATGTTGGGAAAGATGTGGTTGTTGATCCAATAGACTAGATCTATATTAATAGTCAAATTACAGAGGATGACCGGAAGGTTGCAGCTAATATAGTTGCTATCTTGCTTGACACTCCCGAAATGAAGAGTAAACAATGGAGCATTGAAAATAATGTAAAGCAACGTCGAAGGCGAATAAGACCTAGTAGAGCAATGAGATCACCATATTACATAGGCCAGAGGAAATTCAAGGATGCTCTTGGCAAAGTCACCGGGCCTGCAGCGAGCAAGGTGGATGCATTGGCAGCGCTACAACCTTGGTAAATTCCTTATAACTTAGATTGTGTTGGAAAGCCCATTTCACTTTTTGGAACTCTATCTTGTCCGATTAAATTCATAGATAGGTTGTTTCAGTAGAATGATCTGAGCTAAGGTCCATAGAGGGAGATGACTTTTTACTAGATTTGCAGTGACAAAGTCATTGAAAGTGATGGGTACTACATGTGTAAAGAAGACTTGCTTCTACTAAGCGATCGTAGAGGGTGGTTATCATCTCCGGTAAGATTTTATGTTATTTATTAGATATGGTTCATTGTGTAACGTAAAGAGTGAGCGCACATTTCTTTTTAAGTTCCTTCTCGTTGACCAATGGTCTGTTCTGTAGATCGGTAATGTATATACCGACTACTTGAACTTGCGGGACGAATGTTTGCGAAAAGAACAAAAGGGAGCATGCATTTGCCTTACTACCCATCTAGCTGTGAGATTAAAGTGACTTACAAGTAATGATTTTTGTATTTGAAGCTACCGGCAATTCTAACAATTGTTTTCGTGGTTGCAGCAACTTATAATATCCGATAGATGTGAAAATCCCGAAGCATGTTCCCGATTCGTAAAGCATCTAGAGAATATCCCACTTAAAGAGCTAAGAAAAGTACTCATTTCAATCAACATAGATTTGGTTCATTGGGTTCTTCTACTCTTGGATATCGGTCAGTGTACCTTCGCTCTTTACGACTCTCTAGTCGCTCGCACGGATCCTAGAAGGGTGCAACCCCTTGTGAGTACTACCCTAAACTTGTTTCGTAGGCCAACTATTAATTTATGCTGACTACTGGCATAACGTACTGAATTATTGATTTGTAGGTTGATTACCTTGTTCAATGGTTCAAAAGGGTGAAAGACATTGATATAAGTGCATTCCCCATTGATGAAGTGGTTGTTCGGCCCATACAAAATAACGGGTGATGTAACTTCCAATTACTTGAGTTAGGAAAACCTACGTAAACGATTAATTCTTATTGTTCCATATTCTTCCTGTTTTGCAGCCACGATTGTGGGCTGTTCGTTTTGAAAGAGATGGAATACCTCAGCCGTGACGCTAGTTTGGATTTCACCCAGAAAGATATTATGGCTATGCGAACTTCTCTATTTTCTGAAATGTTAAATGGGGTGTATGGGAAAGTATCCATTTAACTTTTGGGAGGAAGTGATGTTGTAACTTTGTAATGTAATTGTTGTTTTGTTTCGTGGGCATGATTTGTAATAGTGTCTTGTTTCGTGGGCATGATTTGTAATGTAATTGTTGTTTCAGTTATTTTGTGCTTATTTTGTGCTTGATACATAGCGATGCATATCGATGTCTGCAGGTTTAATTTGTGAGTTCTGTAATGGAAATGGCAGGAAAAATTATATATAACCGACATTATATAACACATTTTACACAGTATTAACAAGAAGATATTTTGTGGGGAAACAAATGAATTGTTTACCAGGACTTGGTAATTGAGAAACACCCAAATAGCCTCCTCATTCTCACCATCTATGCAACAGGCTTAAAATCACAGTCGAATCATATGGTGTACCCCCGAGCCGCCAATTGAATCTTCCGAGTTCCGAAACGGATTTCTGAACGTTTCATTTCGACTCCCGAATGATGCCCAGAGGGGAATCCAAAACTACTGGAACTGCATAGGGAGTCCGAATGAATATTCGGACTTCCGAAACGGAATTTCGAATGTTTCATTCGGACTCCCGCATGATGCCCAGTAGGAACCCAAAACTACTGGAACTGCATCAGGAGTCCGAATAATTCTTTGGACTTCCGAAATGGAATTCCGAACGTTTCATTCGGACTCCCGAATGATGCCCAGGGGGAACCCAAAACTACTGCAACTTCTTCGGGAGTCCGAATGAATATTCGGACTTCCGATTAGGAAGTCCGAAGTTCATTCGGACTCCCGAATGTTGCCCAGTAAGAACCCAAAACCTGGAACTACATCGGGAGTCCGAATGAATCGTCGAAGTTCTGAAACGGAATTCCGAATGTTTCATTCGGACTCCCGAATGATGCCCAGGGGGAACCCAAAACTACTGGAAGTCGATCGGGAGTCCGAACGAACCTTCAGAATTCCGATTCGGAAGTCCGAAGATTCATTCGGACTCCCGAAGGATGCCCAGTAGGAACCCAAAACTACTGGAAGTCCATCGGGAGTCCTGATGAAGCTTCGGAATTCCGACTTTGGTGTTCGAAGCTTCCTTCGGACTCCCGATGATGCCCAGTAGGAACCCAAAATTACTGTAAGTCCATCGGGAGTCCGAAGGAAGCTTCGGACACCCGAATCGGAATTTCGAAGCTTCATCTGGACTCCCGACGGATGCCCGGATTGAAGGCCAATTCTACTGGCATTAATTCGGGAGTCCGAATTAATCGTCGGGCTTCCGGATAAGACTTCCGAAGGTTCTTTCGGACTCCCGAATAAACCCAGATTGGAGACCAACTCTATACGCAGAGAGAGAGAGGATAGAGAGATAGAGAGATAGAGAGAGTTAGAGAGAGAGAGGTGAAGATATACATGGCAATAACGAAACAAAAGTGTTCAAACAGTTATTCCAATATGAACAGGGTGTATCCAATAGCAATTAAAATTGTGGTTCCAAACAAAATTGTTCAACCAGTTGTTCCAAAATTGTGGTTCCAAAAAATGTACAGTTCCGGCCAACTAGTGGCTACAACAACGTTTAATTTTTACAATTTCCGTGTGAGTAAGTATCATGTGTTGTAACAAGGTTCCCAAAATCATTGCCACTTTGTACAGAAAAACCAACAACTCCATTCCTAAGTAAAGAAAGGAGGTGTGAAGGACACTCCGGACCTACAAGAGAAAGTTGCTACAATCAATAAAATGATGGGTTTAATATGAAAATCATATCGAGTGCGTAATAATGAAACATACATGTTCTGTGTGGGTGCGGATGGACCAATGGGAGTCATATTTAACTGACGATTTACGAGGGGAGGATTTTTACACGTTCTTTTGTTATGTCCAGGTTCCCCACATGATTTGCAGTTCTGATGTTGTCCAAATTGCAGCCCTCTCTCTATTCGTACTTTTTTTGGTCGTCCGGGCTGTCGTCTTACTCGCGGTGGCAATAATACTAGTAAATCATGGGATGGCTCGGGCCATTGTGTTCGATCTAAAGTTGGATGAATCACCTCCTCATACGTACTCCGATATGTTGAAGCCAAAAACCAATCCTGGCAGTACTTATATCGGTCAAGCTTATTTAATCCCATAGCTGCTATGGCATGCCCACACGTCAATCCCATCGTTTGAAAAAGACCACACGTACATGTTTTCTTCTCTAAATCCACACTATCCGTATGAGTGGATGAGAGCACTTCATATTCATTCCAACTACACGTGCGGGGTAGAAACTTGCTGCCAAACGAACATGATCTGTCCAACCACTTTTCTGCTCTATGAGTTAAATGCGTTTTCCATGTAGCCCCAGCTTTCCGGCGAAAGTGGAAGAAGTCTTGTACTTTCCATCTAGTGTGATCGACTAGAGCAGCAATCGGCAACTCCCTTGCGTCCTTCAATACGTTGTTGAAGCATTATGCTGCATTAGTGGTGAGCACATTCCACCTGGCCCCTTTAAAATGTACATTAGCCCAATTTTCTTTAGGAATCTCAGATATCCATTTCTCTGCTTTTTCATTCTTTGCTTTTATGAGTTCCATCGCCTCCTTATGGTCACTCTCCCTTAAGGCATATGCCGCTCTGGAAAATAGTTTACAAAGTTTTTGACTCTTAAAGGTCTTCAACAGATTGGCATTGAGGTGACGAATACAGTAGCTATGGTATGATCCTGGTAATGCTTCAGCAACAGCTCTAAGCAGACCCTTCATCCGATCGGAGGAAATCGTAAATTCATTGTTGTTTTTGTCTACTGGCATCACCCTCTGGCGGAGTAAAAGATGAAACCATAGCCAACTGTCAAAGTTCTCGTTCTCAACCATGACAAAAGCTAACGAAAATAATCCACCATCACCATCTAGAGTTGTCGCAGCCAATAAGATTCCTTTATATTTCCCTCGCAAATATGTCCCATCAATTAGTATTAGGGCTCTAACTGTTCGACTGAACACATGGATGCTAGGGCCGAATGACCAAAATAAACGACCAAATGTGTCATCTCCACTACCCCATAGCTGTCGGGTTCGGTATACACGCATAATGGTGCCAGGACTACATCTCCTGAGCATATGCATGAAGGATGCGGTAAGAAGCCTCCGCATTTCCACACATAATTTCGCGTATAATGACCTTCGCATTGAAAGCTTTTGTACAGCTTAAGGTTATACTCCACTTATCCTTGACGTATGCTCTTATCAAACTAGGTGTCACATCTCCTAGACGGGAAAATAACCCTAGGCAGGTTTCAGCTGCCCAAGATGCTGTGGCAAGGGGATGATCATTACCACTCCTCGTACTTGAGCATGTATGCTCTGGCAAGAACCTGTTCACCCTAACACAATCCAGGTAATTTGTCCCACTGATTCTGAAAGGACAACTTCCATTCTTGCATCTAACAACATACTTTGCAGGTTTTGAGTCTACTGGGACGAATACAAAACGCCTATCAATTGCATACTCTCTAACTTTGTTCTTAAATACTTTTAAATTCGGGAAGATTCCCCCCACCTTCAACTCCTCAATTCCTATTCTCCCCACATTTAATTCATCCACAACCATTTCATCTACTTCCATCGGCTCCCTTGTATACGTATTACCGAACGGGTTGCTGATAATGTTATGTACACAATCATGGTCTCCGATAATGTTATGTACACTATCCTGATCATCTACACCATCCTGCTCTACACCTTGGCTGTCATCGTCCTCATCAAAGTCCTCATCACCATCCTCGCAAATGACATCATTAACATGCATATCACTATGAAAATCCCTACTGAACGTGCATCGTGCCTGTATGGTAAGGACTAGGTTAGAATGAAATTCAATGAGACAAAAATATAACCTCCCAACTAAATATAATTTCTATAATTTATTACATGGAAGTGGTCTTATGTTCAGTTGTATCTTCCTCTGTCTCATTAAAAATTGGATCCTCATAATCTTCATTCAAGTCTACTGAATATCTACCGACCCGATCAACATTAGACTAACAATAATGGAATGACAATTTCATCAATGGAATCACAATTTCATACACGGATAGTACCTATGGTTGGTATGTCCTTCGCCATGTCGTATTCGTTTGCTGAGAGCTTCAGATGGAATAGGTGTTGCTGACACTGCACGAACGGAATTATTTTTGGGACTCAAAGCAGGTTCGATTGGAGTAGAAGCTTCATAATGTTCATTTATATCAACTACATTTCTGAGCAATGAAAATTTCCACATGAGATAATTTTCTAATGGAATGAGAATTTAAAGAATGCCACAGTCTAGCTGAGTTAATATTTTACCTTTTCATGGGGATAGGTGCAGATATAATTTCTCCGACTCTGTACTCTTTAGTTATGTACAGGCTGATAGAATTAAAGAGGCTATTTTCAAAAAGCATCATCACCATACCTAGCTCATCATCATTTCGAATGTCGTATAACATGATTTGATATGGATCCATGACATATCGACATTTTATAGATAATGACACGCTGATTCCTGTGGTCCCAATCCTTTGGTGAATTAGAGACTGAAATTCTAAAAATTTTATATGGCGATTCACAGTTAAACACATTTTCGTCCCGCCAATATATTGGAATGATACTTCATCCTTCAAGTACCCATCAACGTGTAACATAAAAGATGCCCTTTTTCCA
Source organism: Tasmannia lanceolata (assembly GCF_043159265.1). Lineage (NCBI taxonomy): Eukaryota > Viridiplantae > Streptophyta > Magnoliopsida > Canellales > Winteraceae > Tasmannia > Tasmannia lanceolata. Next base: position 22,930,348 of record NW_027518684.1, on the reverse strand, counting down.
CCATTTTTGCACACCCTGTTTCGATAAGAACCATTATTAGTACACTTATGATCACTTTTGGACCAAAACAATACTATTACACTTTTGGAACCACTAAATTATGGTTCGAAGGTGTTCATAATGGTCCGATTATATACATACTGAGTATGAGTACCTTAATCACTATCAATACACTCATGATCACTTATAAAGTGCATGAAAGTCTACTTACACTCTAGGAACCACTACTTACACTCTTGGAACCACTAAGTTGCAAAATTTTATATGGCGATTCACAGTTAAACACATTTTCGTCCCGCCAATATATTGGAATGATACTTCATCCTTCAAGTACCCATCAACGTGTAACATAAAAGATGCCCTTTTCCCACCATTTTTGCACACCCTGTTTCGATAAGAACCATTATTAGTACACTTATGATCACTTTTGGACCAAAATAATACTATTACACTTTTGGAACCACTAAATTATGGTTCGAAGGTGTTCATAATGGTCCGATTATATACATACTGAGTATGAGTACCTTAATCACTATCAATACACTCATGATCACTTATAAAGTGCATGAAAGTCTACTTACACTCTAGGAACCACTACTTACACTCTTGGAACCACTAAGTTGCAAAATTTTATATGGCGATTCACAGTTAAACACATTTTCGTCCCGCCAATATATTGGAATGATACTTCATCCTTCAAGTACCCATCAACGTGTAACATAAAAGATGCCCTTTTTCCACCATTTTTGCACACCCTGTTTCGATAAGAACCATTATTAGTACACTTATGATCACTTTTGGACCAAAACAATACTATTACACTTTTGGAACCACTAAATTATGGTTCGAAGGTGTTCATAATGGTCCGATTATATACATACTGAGTATGAGTACCTTAATCACTATCAATACACTCATGATCACTTATAAAGTGCATGAAAGTCTACTTACACTCTAGGAACCACTACTTACACTCTTGGAACCACTAAGTTGTGGTTCCAAGGTCTAAATAATGGTTCCCAATGTATTAAACCACTTTTACAAAGCATGAACCCTATTTACTCTCTTCGAACCATAATTTACACTCTTGGAAGCACTTATAAATTGCATGAAAGTCTATTTACACTCTTGGAACTATAATTTACACTCTTAGAACCACTACTTACACTCTTCGAACTACTAAATTATGGTTCTCAGTGTATTACACCACTTTAACAAAGCATGAACCCCTATTTACACTCTTGGAACCATATTTTAAACTATTGGAAGCACTATTTACACTCTTGGAACCACATTTTATACCTCGGAACCACTAGGGAACCACATTTTATACCCCGGAACCACTATGGAACCACCATTTATACCTCGGAACCACTAGGGAACCCCATTTACACCCCGGAACCACTACGGAATCACATTTTATACCCCGGAAGAACTAGAGAACCACATTTTATACCCCGAAACCACTAGGGAACCACATTTTATACCCGGGAACCACTACGGAACCACATTTTATACCCCGGAACCACTAGGGAACCACATTTTATAGCTCGGAACCACTAGGGAACCACAATTTCCACCCCGGAACCACTAGGGAACCACATTTTCAACCCCGGAACCATTAGGGAACCATATTTGATACCTCAGAACCACTAGGGAACCGCATTTTTTATTCCGGAACTACTAGGGAACCACATTTTATAAGTCCAAACCACTACTGAACCACATTTTCTACCAAGGAACCATTAGGGAACCATTAGGGAACCACATTTTATAACTCTGAACCATTAGGGAACCACAATTTTGACCCCGGAACCACTACGGAACCACATTTTCTACCCCGGAACCACTACATTTTATACCCCGGAACCACTAGGGAACCATATTTTATACCTTGGAACCACTACGGAACCACATTCTATACACCAGAACCACTCGGGAACAACATTCTATACCTCGGAACCACTAGGGAACCACATTTTATACCCTGTAACCACTAGGGAACCACATTTTATACCTCAGAACCACTAGGGAACCATATTTTCTACCCAGGAACCACTAGGGAACCACATTTTATAAGTCGAAACCACTAGGAAACCACATTTTATACCCCAGAACCACTACGGAACCACGTTTTATACCCCGGAACCACTACGGAACCACATTTTATAGCTCGGAACCACTAGGGAAGCACAATTTCCACCCCGGAACCACTAGGGAACCACATTTTCGACCCCGGAACCATTAGGGAACCATATTTGATACCTCGGAACCACTAGGGAACCACATTTTATAAGTCCAAACCACTACAGAACCACATTTTCTACCAAGGAACCATTTGGGAACCACATTTTATAGCTTGGAACCATTAGGGAACCATAATTTTGACCCCGGAACCACTAGGGAACCACATTTTCTACCCCGGAACCACTACGGAACAAAATTTTATACCCCGGAACCACTAGGGAAACCACATTTTATACCTCGAAACCACTACGGAACCACATTCTATACACCGGAACCACTCGGGAACAATATTCTATACCTCGGAACCACTAGGGAACCACATTTTATACCCCGGAACCATTAGGGAACCACATTTTATACCTCGGAACCACTAGGGAACCATATTTTCTACCCCGGAACCACTAGGGAACCACATTTTATAAGTCGAAACCACTAGGGAACCACATTTTATACCCCGAAACCACTACGGAACCACATTTTATACCCCGGAACCACTACGGAACCACATTTTATAGCTCAGAACCACTAGGGAACCACAATTTCCACCTCGGAACCACTAGGGAACCATATTTTCATCCCCGGAACCATTAGAAACCACATTTTATACCTCGAAACCACTGGGGAACCACATTTTTTATCCCGGAACCACATTTTTTATCCCGGAACCACTAGGGAACCACATTTTATAAGTCCAAACCACTACGGAACCACATTTTCTACCAAGGAACCATTAGGGAACCACATTTTATAGCTCGGAACCATTAGGGAACCACAATTTTGACCCCGGAACCACTAGGGAACCACATTTTCTACCCCGGAACCATTACGGAACAAAATTTTATACCCCGGAACCACTACGGAACCACATTTTGTACACCGGAACCACTCGGGAACAACATTCTATACCTCGGAACCACTAGGGAACCACATTTTATACCCCGGAACCACTAGGGAACCACATTTTATACCTCGGAACCACTAGGGAACCATATTTTCTACCCCGGAACCACTAGGGAACCACATTTTATAAGTCGAAACCACTACGGAACTACAGTTTCTACCGCGGAACCATTACGGAACTACATTTTATAGCTCGAAACCATTAGGGAATCACAATTTTCACCCCGGAACCACTAGGGAACCACATTTTCTACCACGGAACCACTAGGGAACCACATTTTATACCTCAGAACCACTAGGGAACCACATTTTATACCCCGGAACTACTATGGAACCACATTTTATACCCCGGAACCACCATTTATACCCCGGAACCACTAGGGAACCACATTTTATACCTCGGAACCACTAGGGAACCACATTTTATAGCCCGGAACCACTAGGGAACCACATTTTCTACCCTGGAACCACTACGGAACCACATTTTCTACATTTTATACCCTGGAACCACTAAGGGAACCACATTTTATACCTTAGAACCATTATGGAACCACATTTTCTACCCCCGGAACCATTAGGGAACCACATTTTATACTCCGGAACCACTAGGGAACAACATTTTATACCCCTGAATCACTAAGGAACCACATTTTATACCCCAGAACTACTAGGGAAGCACATTTTATACCTCAGAACCACTACGAAATCACATTTTATACCCCGGAACCACTAGGGAACCACGTGTTTAGCGGTAAAAAATGTCTTTGAACCACTAAATTGTGTTTCCGAGGCCTAAGTAATGGTTCCAATAGGTTTTAAACACCAATGATACGTCTATGATGACTTTTAAAACCACTAAAATACTGTAATAATATACCAAACACTAGTTTGACTCTTGGAATTAAAATTTTGAGTCTTGGAACCACTATGTAACCTCTCGAAACCACTAAATTGTGGTTCCAAGGCCTACGTAATGGTTCTAATATGTTCCAAACACTAATGATACAGTCATGATCCCTTTCACAACCAATAAAGTAGTATTACTATGTACCAACCACTTGGGAACCATAATTTACAGTCATGAAACCACTATTTAACCTCCAAGGAACCACTAAATTGTGGTTCCGAAGCCTAACTAATGGTTCCAAGAGTCCAAGTATACATACGATGTCCAATCAGGCTTCTCTCTATACACACAAAGAGAGAGAGGATAGAGAGAGAGTTAGAGAGAGAGGTCAAGATAAACATGGTAATATCCAAACAAAGAGGCTGGTAGACCATGAAAACATGAAAACAACGCACAAATAACATGAAAAACATGAAAACCTAAGAAATCATGAAAACATGAAAACATGAAAAGAATATGTAAACCCTATTCAAGTAGAGGAGAATGGCCATACTTGGAGCTATGTTTATCAACCAAGAAAGAAAAAGTAATGGTGTTTTTTTCCAAAAGACTATGGCTGTTATTCACGTTGGATGAGCTACCAAGGTATCCAACAATGGTGTTTTTCACATTGGAAGTTGGTTGGGGAAGAAGAAAGAAAAAGAGAAGGTGGTAGGTCAAATAGCTTAGGGAAACAAGCTTATAAAGTTGGTGGGAAAAACCAAGGGGTATATTTGTCCTAAAGGCCTATTTTTGTACCCTGACAGCCCCTTTTTAGACTACCCTTTTTTCACAATATAATGAAAACTTTGCATTTTTCTAACAATTTTTCCTTTAATCTATCTGTATAATAATGCTTGTAAATAATAAAACTAATCAAAATTACATACACAAATATAATGTATAATTATTGTCAAAGAATATGATGCATAAAGAACAAAACCTCCCTCTTTTCCTTCGTGAAAGTATGAAATGAAACGACTGAAATGAGTGAAATCGCATTCCCATCTGATTCATTAAGTGATAGAGAGGTTTTGACCAAAATACCCTTCATAGAACGGTTAGCATTAACAAAATTTGGAGGGTATTTTTGTACACCATTTAGGATCGTGACTATCCAATGGGCATCTGTGGCGTGCCCATACACAATCCAAAATTTTTCGGATCCCAGATTTGATGATCCAAAATATGCCCATGGATCCTATTCATATGTTTAGATCCCGTTCATTAACGTTCGGATTCGGACGATCCATCGGACTGTCTTGATCCATTGACACCCCTAGAAGCTAGCAATAATAATCCTAAGGTACTATAGTTTTGGAGGAAAATTATGGAAAAAAGTACCGAAAATGGTATCTTTATATGACAATTACGGAAAAAACTACAACGGAGAGGTATAGAAATATGACAATTATGGAAAAACTACTTTGTTTCACTTCTACGGACACTCGCGGGTCCACCCGGACCCGCTCAGTTTTGACGGGCCTGGTTGTCCCACTGGTCAACTTAGAAACGGGTCACAAAATGTTGACCCGGACCCGAAAATTACGGGCGGGCCGGGTTGACCCGCGGGTCTGGGTCGATTCTTGCAAGTTCTACCTACCTTGTTCAAAGATATAAACAATTCACTTGTTAGTTGTTACGCCCCACCAAAGGTTCATTAGAGAAAGAGATGTAACTTCACAACGGAAAGGGGGCGAATTTATTACGGTGCAACTCGAGTTGGGTCGGGTTGCCAACCCCAACCCAACCCGAGATAGCATTCCCTCAACCCTAACCCGACCCAACCCGATCCTCGGGTTGAGGATCGTCAACCCTAACCCAACCCGCCTCCAAATTGGGTCGGGTTGAGTCGGGTTGGGATCGGGTTCGACTACGGGCAAACAGAAAAATACAAAGAAGAAAAACATAATCCTGAGAAATAATGATAAAATTAGAGGACGGAGGTCGACTTGGGTTGCCAAGGCCTCAACCCTAACCCAACCCGAATTTAAATCGGGTTGGCTTTTCCCAACCCAACTCAACCCGAGAAGATGCCAACCCTACACGAGCCAAAATCGGGTTGAACCAGTGGGGTTCGGGTTGAGCCCGACCCAAATTGCACCCCTAAAATTTATTAGCCCCCTTAAATTAAACGGAAGACTCACAAAAAGGTGATTTTTTTATTTGATATTATTGTTGATAGCTTTTCATAAATTATAAGTAAAATGTGTAAAATAAGGTGATGAGTGAAAGTATCAAGGCAAGGGAGTGCAAAATAATATTAGTTCTCAATCTATATTTTGATATTTTGATCAAGACTAGAGTTAATTATGCTAGCCATCCTCAAATAATATAAGTCTGAACTCCACCACACCCATTTTTCACACGACATGATGTTGAATCTTTTGGCTTCTTCTTAATAACTAAGAACTAAGAAAGATAAGTGTATTGGGGATAATTTATATGAATACAAGACACATAACAGCGTAGGAGGAGTAGGAAGCCATTGACCTAAGATAATTTGGGACATTTTTTACAAAGAAAAACAAGAATGGATCAATCAAATATAAAGGCAAAGTAAGCTGCTTGATGGTGGACTCTTATTTTCCACTATTGCAGGTGGACTCCAAGTTAATTATATAGATATACAAGCATCATATAGATGTTGAGGTGGTGGCCTCACCCATTAAGTAAGGGAGCGAAACCTCAACGGTTTAATGGCGTGAGGGGGAGCATATCAGTAGTAATCCCCATGAGACATCTACAACTGAGCCATTACCAATAGGCCAAAAGCTCCATAGTTGATAGAATGTGTTAGCCTAGGCCCTTTAAACCTGTCCCATACCAAGCCGGGTGCCACCAGTCCCGTACCTAGGTGGCCTAGGGTAGTCTCATACCTAGGCAGCCTAGGTCACCCACTCAAGAGGGGCAGGGTATATCAACACAGCTGCGATGGAAAGCTGTGTGTGGTATGAGAAGCTCCCTGAAACGTTTTGGAGCCCTCCTTTTTCACCATCACCATTTTCTTCTTCTTCGTCGGATTCCAAGAATAGATTCTAACAGAACATTCAATACTTTTCTTGTATGCTCATTTATTCAATATTCATAAAATTTTATTAATCAAATAAAATGGAGTACCCTCATATTTACTAGCAGTTAGTGAAATACAACTTATTCTCTACATTTGCTATAGAGTACCCCAAACACTTCATGAGAAAAGTAATTATTTCATATTCCCACATAAACTAGCTGTGAATAAGCTCACTCATGATATTAGTAACATATGAAATAATGAGTTAAGATGGTCACAATTAAACCATCACTTGTATTAAAAATGCCCACATAGTCCTTGCTCATGAGCGCATTTCTGTGTACATCCTTAAGTCAGGCCAATGTTAGAAGAGCTAGCATAAAATTGAGCCTCAAATGTATCTAAAATAAACTGCAAGGTTTGTGATAGTTGGAGCCCCATGTAGAAGTTTTACAAAGACAGGTCCTCAAGAGTCAAGGCAATAAATTCTCACATTTAGATACCATGGAGGAATGGACTCTTCATACTAAAGAGGCAAACCGGAATATGGAAGGATCATCCTTCAAATTCGAATCCAATATGATTGAAGAAGACTTATGGCAAAAACTCCAAAGGTAAAAAGGAAAACAGAAAATTGGTGAAGAAGAGTATCTTCAACAAAAGAAAACAGAACTCCTTCATCAAGTAAAAAATAGAACCCCCAAAGGTTCGGGAGTTGAGGAAAAGCAAGAGAATAAGAAAATATAGCCAGAAAATGATAGATCACCTGGATCATATTAAACATGGTCAACCCAAAAGTTGGGTCACATGTGCAGCGTGTAGGCCAACCCAAAGAAAGAGGGGTGACATGTGAGGGAGAGTGTTGAAGTATAAAAGATTAAATAACGCCTTCTCCAACTGCTTAAGCTTTTGGAGTAACTAGTTGTTTCACACTTCTTTATTTTTTAATGGTAGCAAAAACATTTATAGAAAATAACGAAAGGGCGACTAAGACAATCAACCCAAAGAGATACAAGAGGAATAAAAACAAAGAAGAAGACGAGAACAAAAAGAGGCCCAAACTACGGGGCCAGAAAATCAAACCACTCTAAAGCTAGCCTATCTACTTCATCTCTCACCAAACCATCCGCCACACTATTAGCCGATCTCTTGACGTGATTAAAGATGATTGAAAAACCTTCAATTTTGTCAAAGCTCTCATAAAAAAAGCTAGCAAACCATGGGGGAAACACTTGTTTCACACTTCTTTATCAGAGAGAATAGTTTCCTGATTTTTAGCCACTTCACCCTCATCTCCACTTCGAGACCCCTGACTTATCAAGGAAAAAGCCAAACGTGCCCTTAATGACTTCTATTTTGCACTATAGGAAGGACCCTTCCAAACAAGGTAAAAGTTATTCAAGTGAAAGTTTTACTCAGGAAATTATTTACCAAAGTTTTAGAACAATTTGGAAATAAAGTGGCAGGATCTAAGCCCGCGTGCTATTTGTACGGTGTTACTACCGTTTTCCTTTCATTAATCAAGTAGAAACCGACTTGTTAGACTATGGACCTCAATGATTTCACTGTTAATTGATTCCTCTATCCTTGACTAGGGCTGCAACTCGGGTCGGGTGGGTCGGGTTTTGGAGAACCCAACCCTACCCGAGAAATATCTCAGGTCGGGTCGGGTCGGGTTTTTTTTTCGAAAAACCCACGATTCCCAAACCCGGCCCTACCCATGATAAATCTCGGGTCTGGTCGGATTTTTTCACGTTGACACAATTTTTTAAGGAAAATTCTTGTTTGGCAAGGCAACTCAACTCATAGAAGTAGAAATTACACTCACATTACACTTGAATCAAACAATGATGTAATTACACTCACATTACACTTGAATCAAACAATGATGTAATCAAACAATGTTGTAATTACAATCAAATAATGCTGAATCAAACACTTGAATCAACTCAACTCATAGAAGCAGAAATTACACTCACATACAATAACAGTGGGTGCGTGGGTTTTCACTTTTAACTTTTAACTAACAATAGAAAAAAATGTACATACTATAACTTATGTAACTTGGGTCGGGTAGGGGTCGGGCCCTTCAAACCTGGCTCGACCTGAGATTCATGCGGGCGCTCAACCCGGCTCGACCCGAAACCCATGAAACCTGAACCCAACCCATGCTATTTTCGGGTCGGGTCGGGTAAAACCCGGCTCGAGTTGCAGCCCTGACCTTGACAAGGCATTTGTTTTATGAATCTAAACATGAAGATAAACATTGATAAAAAAAGATTTAAAAATAGAACATGCAGATTGACGTTCATGAATAATAGAAGTGCCAAAGATTCATTCCTCATACAAAGCTGCAATTTGTGATCAAATCTTCAGGTCCAGTAGAAACTTTGGACGAGGTGAGTTCATATCTTCTCATTTTTCCTTTTTCTTTGGATTGTCAAGAGAAAATTGATTGCTGGGTTTTGGGATTTTTAGCTTTGGATATTGGGTTCTTTTCTTTCTATGTTTAGAGGGTCTCTAAGGTGAACAAATGGCCATGAAAGCAAGTGCAGAGATTGTTGAAGGTTTGGATTTCTTGGGTTTTTGAGGTTTGGTTTGATTTCCTTAAAAGTGTCTTTGGAATTTCTGACTTGGGACAATGGGCATTTCTGAAACTGGAATTTTTTTTATGCTTTTGAAGTTCCAACCGTTTTTCATTAGCATTTTGAAATTTTTAATTTGGAAAAACTGCCATGGAAGTATTTATAGTCTGTCATGACTTTCTCAAGATTTTGAATCTTGGGTTTGTTTTATTTTTATTCATTTTTTTATTTTACTTCCATGGTTCTTTGGTTCCTATTTAAAAACCTGCCATGTGAAAATCAACCTTACAAGAAATTGAGAAGTGTTTTTAAGAATTCACTCAAGATTTGATTTAATGGGTTTTATTCAAAGAAGAAAAAAACTCAAGCTTTGAATTTCTTTGGCTTTTGTTTTTTTGTTGCTCAGCCAAGGTTTCTATTTGGAAGTGAGAACTGTAGAACTTGTCACAGGTTTTGATCTTTTTTTTCTTTTTTTTTTTAATTTTATTTTCTGAAGGTGGCGATGGATGCGTATCTACTTTGTCGAAATTAATCCCATTTAGAATTCATTGGGATTGTGACTTTGCTGTTTCTTGGGTTTTCTGCTAAGCTTCTTAGTATTTCAATCAGAGAAAAATGCAATGTGAACCAGTATAAAGTCTGTTCTTGGATTGATTTCCTTGGGCAATTGACATCCCACGTTAGTAAAAATGGCCATGGCGGCAACAGTAAAAGTAGTTCTAGGCTCAATTGCCTTTGCAATATTCTGGGTCTTGGCAGTTTTCCCCGCCGTCCCTCTTCTACCCATTGGAAGAACTGCAGGCTCCCTTTTGGGAGCCATGCTAATGGTCATCTTCAGAGTCATAACCCCAGACCAAGCTTATGCTGCAATTGACCTTCCGATTATCGGCCTCCTATTCGGAACTATGGTTGTTAGTGTCTATCTTGAACGAGCCGATATGTTCAAATACTTGGGTAGATTCCTCTTATGGAAAAGCAAAGGTGGCAAAGACTTACTCTGTCGAATTTGCATCATATCTGCCCTTTCAAGTGCTCTATTCACTAACGACACCACCTGCGTCGTTCTAACGGAATTCGTTTTGAAAGTTGCTAGGCAGCATAATTTGCCACCTCAACCTTTCCTTCTAGCCCTTGCTTCAAGTGCGAATATTGGGTCGTCCGCAACTCCGATTGGGAATCCACAGAACTTGGTTATAGCTGTTCAGAGTAAGATTTCTTTTGGAAAATTCGTAGTGGGTATCATTCCTGCAATGTTATTGGGAGTAGTAGTCAATGCTGTTATTCTTCTATGCATGTTTTGGAGGTTATTGTCTGTTGAAAAGGACGAAGAGGGCGCGGCTGAAGAAGTAATTGGTGAGGAGGATGTGGTTTCTCATAGGTTCTCACCGGCGACTATGTCGCATCTCACGTCTTTGAACTCTCAAGAGGGGAGTTATGCAGTTGACACTGTAGACAATATAAAGAGATCTTTAAGTGGTGGAATTGAGTCCACGAGGGATTCAAATGCATCAAAGGAGGAGGGTAGTGGTGGAGTTACTCAGATCAGAGAGGAAAATGCTCTTGCAAGGAGGACAGTTAGGAGTCAAGTCGATGGTTTAAGGGATGGGGTGTCTTCCCAAATATCTAGTGAAAAGGTGGGTATGATCGAGAGATGGAAGAGGACATTATGGAAGACGTGTGTTTATCTTGTGACACTTGGAATGCTGGTTTCACTGGTGATGGGGTTAAACATGTCGTGGACTGCAATTACTGCTGCACTAGCTCTTGTGGTTCTTGATTTCAAGGATGCCCGACCATGCCTGGAAAAAGTAAGCATTATAATTATAACGTTGATTTTTCTGCGAATTTAAGAAAATATATCCTTATTTTTTAGGTACTTGCTCCCATGTGAGTATTTGTTTTTGCTAGATAAATTGAAGTTACACAGGTATTTTTTGAGAAGACTGGAGTGGCCTTCTATTTTCCCATGTGTCCCCATCCTCTAGATATGATTAGAAAGTTCAAGGTTTTCACAACAATTACAGGCATTCATTACTAATGTTTTCCGATATATTTTGTCTAATCACCCAATTAGCACTGTCAATAATGCTTAAGTAATGAATTTGGTTTTAGTTAATTCAATTTACATGATATTTTAAGATACATTTTTGAATTATAAGCATTTTCCCAGTTTTTGTGAAATGTTTTGGAAATCTATTTACCCAATGTATAAATGGGTGATTCTCTAGAAGCTATATTGCAGCAAGAATTTGAACTCTTCGCCTTAGGTTAAGGAAAACACAGTATTTTGTATTTTGGAACTCGCAATGGGAGTTTAAGCATGACGTGAATCAAGGACACTTTGAGTCAAAGAAGCTCTGTAAATGTTGCTTTTACTTGGAAAATAAAGGATAGAAAAATCACCTTGGCCTAATCATGAAACTTTTACAACATCCTTAAACATATGCGAACACTTATGTGATTGCAATCAATTGGCTACTGATGTCTCACTTTGATTGAGATCTTGCTAATGGGTATTAAATGCTTCTCAGAGTGGGAACAAAAGATTTTTTTAGGATAAATCTCAGATATTTTGCTGCCATTTTTTTTTTTTTTCAAAAAGGATTCTCATTTATCACAGATAAATCTCATATATTTTACTGGAAAGCATATTCCTATAAAAATCATGTTGAAGCTACTTTATGCCTAACAGATTCATTTACTCATCAAGGCATCTTAACTAAGTTGCTTTCATTTGTCATTGCATCCTGAAACAGGTCTCATATTTACTCTTGATATTTTTTTGTGGGATGTTTATCACTGTTGATGGTTTCAACAAGACGGGGATACCAAGTACTATGTGGGATTTCATGGAGCCATATGCACGGATTGATCGTGCTAAAGGGATGGCAGTTCTCTCACTGGTAATACTTGTCCTATCTAATATTGCTTCCAACGTACCTACCGGTAAGTTAACACTATTTTTCTCTTTATTTCCCAATTATCTAATTGGTGATTTAGAAATTTTAGATGCCTAGATGGGATCAATCCAGAGTCTTGAGTGATATACATTCTGTTATTCTTCCTTTTGCGTCCTATGAATGAACTGCTTGACATTGATTGAAAAACATGCATGATGTTTTGGTGTTAATATTTTTAAAATCTTCTCTTATAAAGCTTCACTGTTCCAAGTGGATTTGTTGTATGGTGATTTCTATTTAAAACTAACCATAGAGGCCTAGGTGAAACGTGGGAAGGATCTGTGGATATAAATTTGCATACCGTTGGAGATAGCATTCATCACACTCCAAATTCTATAAAAATTTTAGGGATTGGTAATAGGTAAGTATTAGTTTAATTAGCTATGAAGTTGTATTACACACTAGTTTAAAAGAAGCAGTGTCATACTGCAAAAATATGTGAAGCTTGGCATTTTAAATCATACAATATTAAGGGGTATTGTCACTGGGTGCATTTTAGGTTTACCTTAGTGAGGTACATCTTTTTCTCTGTCTCTCTCGTTTGTTTTCTTCTCTTCTTGCTCTCCATAAGGTTGGGTGTTCTATGCAAAGGTTACTTATCTCAAATCTATTTCATTCCTTTTGAAACTCTTTATTCTTTCACATCTTAAACTGCAGTCGCCATTTTCTTGAAGGTTATTATACTCTTTTTTTCCACTTTCGATCTTCCATTCTTCTCTTTTCCTTCCTATTTTCAAAACCTTACCTATGAATCCCATGCCTTTTGGTTGTATTTCATCTATTTTTATCAAAGTTCTTATTAACATGCACCCCTCTTAAGTTAGTTGCAATTTAGCCATGTTAACATAAGTGAAGCTCCTTCTAAAACAGGGCAATTAGAATAGGATGTCAATTTCAGTGCCTGATTCTGGCGAGCCAAACACACCCTATATGTTCTAACACACTTGGAGTATGCGGTGATTCTTGATTATGCAAAAATTGCGTAATAGCATACCCAAACTGTGCTACTTGTTCCTTTATTTCTCTTATTTCCTTGTCATGTTTCTCTTCTTGCTGCCAGATCAACTCTCCCTACTGCCATAAAAGTTTGGCTTGTCATCAATTCAATTCACTTTGTTGGCGAATAAACTCTTTACACATGTTGCTCTGTATCCTCTTCAACTGCAATGTGATGTTGCACTTAAAATTTTATTTATGTGTGAAGAGATTTATGGTCATATTTCATAGGGAATATTTAAATAGAGAGGACTTTAAAAAAAATGCTCAGAGTTTCACCTTTGCACAGGTATTGTTCATCTCTATTTTCTTTTGCCGCTTTATTTCTACTGAAATTTTGACCCTCCAGGTTACATCAGTTAGAAATATTAAACCTAGCAGGCAGTCCAAAATCAGTTACATTACTAATATATAGGCCAAAACATGATGTAACTGCTCAAAAGTTTTGATTAGTTTCCATTGAATCCCTGAAATTTGTAAAAAAGTACAGTGATACTTGTTGGAAGTTGGAAGACCCCCAACCCAACTGACTATAATCAAAGCTTACCTCTGAATGACATCCTAGAGGCTAGAGTATGGTCGCAGCATTCTTAATCTTGAGGTTAAAAAGCCTTCTGCTGCTCCAAAATTTTATGGTGAACCCTATAATTGTTTTGGCATCCCTACTTGCATATCTTCTTGCAATCTGTAAATTGTTGGTATTTTTTCTTACAAGACAGCTACAATATGCTCACAACATTCTTAGTCCCTGAAATGAAAAGAAAGGATAGCTTAATGTTGAGAGAAGAAGAATGGAGAGAATGAGTGACTTGGGTAGAGCTCCCCCTTATGTATTTATAGATAAAGAGAAAGAGTACAATGACTATAGTGCCCTTAGGCACATATACACTTTTAACACTCCCCCTCAAGTTGGAATGGAATGTATATATATTATATATTCCTAGCTTGTTACAAATATCATTTAGCTTTGCTTTACTCAATGACTTGGTAAACAGATCAGCTCCGGTCCACTAATCGAGTGAAGGAAAGGCATATATCACTATTTTGTATTCTCCGACTTATGGAATGACAGTCCACCTCTATGTGCTTGGTTCTGTCATGAAAGACATGATTGGTGGAAATGTGAATAGCTGTCTTATTGTCACAATAAAGCTGAGCTGGGGATGATGAAGAGAAACTAATCTCAGATAGGAGAGAGCGCAACCAGATAAGCAATCCACTTGTATGTGACATAGCTCGATATTATGCTTTTGTACTTGAATTGGATACTATGTCCTGTTTCTTACTTCGCCATGACACTAAGGACAACCCACTGGCAAAGAAACATAAGACAAGGAAGCCACAAAGCTATGAAACATAGGGGGTGAGATGATCATAAGAAACAACAGAGGAAATGGGATGTGGAGTGCTAAGTGAACGAGTACGTGAAGCAATATGAGAATCTACAGAAACATTAGGAGATGGAAGAGTAGGTACCTGAGAGAGAGGGGCCAGTATCTCCAGCTGAGAAGACAATACTTTGGGCGGAGGGCGATGGGCATCTCGCCTCGGACGTCCTTGATAGACCCTCGTAGTAGCCGGAGGAGGAGGAGGAGGAGCCGTCACCGGCAATGGTGTGGATGGGGGCACAACAAGGTTAGGAAAGTCAGGAAGAACAGGAAGGGGAAGAGGGATTCACAAATCGAGCACAGCTGTACTACTCTCGGTAGGAGTAGTAAAGAAGGATGTAGACTCAAAGAAGGTGACGTTGGCGGAAATGAACAGTCTGCGTAACCAAGGACTATAACATCGATAACCCTTCTGAGTACGAGAGTAGCCCAGAAAGACACATCGCTCCGCTCTTGGATCCAGTTTATCGAGACCAGGAACGAGGTCGTGAACAAAACATATACAACCAAAGACCCGTGGAGTAAGAGGAAATTGATCTCTCTAAGGATGTAAGACCGTGAAGGGGGATTTACCACCTAAAACCGAGGAAGGAAGGCAGTTAACCAATAAGCATGTGGTAAGGATGGCATCACTCCAGTAGGATTTAGGGACCTACATTTGAAAGAGAAGAGTGCGGGCCATATCAAGTAAATACCTCAAATTTCTCTTAGCTACACTATTTTGTTGAGAGGTGTAAGCACAAGAGGACTGATGTACAATGCCATGAGTAGAGAGGAAGTCTTGAAAACCATTAGAGGTATAAAAGTACTGATGCAGGACAATATCTAATCTAGGGACAATCCTACACTCCAAATGGGATAATGGTTAGGGTTAACTCGAAAGACTCAAAACTTCTAAAGGGAATAACCCAGGTCTGACCTAATGAAGGTTTGATTAACGGGCAACAGCAATATCGAGGCTTAGAATGCATTCAATAATTAGAAGGAACATAATTAACATGAAATAAACCTTATACAAATCAACCAATAGGTAAAGATCTTTCTGGTGAATTGTTAATGAAAAATTAAGCCTAAACTATGTTTTACGCATGCAACCAATTAAAATAACTAAAAGCTAATGTAAGTACCAATGAAATAAATGTAACACAAGTATGAAAATAATAATATCCAATGAAGAAAAACAAAATAATGTCCAGCAGCAGTAAAAGGCTCAAAACGGTCAAGTTTTGGGTGTAAGGGTATTTTGGTAATTTGGGGATCTCAGATTTTGGTTTAATACTGCTGTCCAAAACTTAGGTTAAGGTTTAGAAGGATAAAGAAAGGTTAATCTAGTGTTTAAGCTCTGATTTGATGGAAAGTTTAGGCTAGGGATCTTTAAAAAGGGTTTCGGGCTTGAAAAGGGTGCGGATTTTCAATTGGCTGCAAAAGGGGTTTAAAGTTAGGTTTCTTAGATGTTCAGGCTGAGGTTTAATCATAAAAACAACCCCTCAAAATCTCATAACAAGATCTCGGAGAACAAGGGAGATCTATGGATTTTGGGTTTTCTAGTTTTAGGGTTCAAGAACAAAGAAAATAGAAAATCTGATTTACTACTTTGTTTATGTTGATTTGATTGAAGAAATAGAAGATAATAGAAGATAATAGATGAGAGGAGATGAGAGAAGAATGGCTCCAAGCCTCTAAGAGGAGAAGAGAAGAAGAAGTCCAAGCCACAATAGCTCTAAAAAAAAATTGTCAATTCTATTCAATATTCAAAAGTCTTTTACATTGCTTTCATAAGATGTATTTATAAGAAAAGAAACCCTAGAAGATAACTTAAAGTTAAAAACTAATCTCAACCATTCATCTAGTCCAAAGTAAACTAAGTTAAGATAAAAACTTACCTAAAATAGTAATCCCGTAATAGACCTTTACCACTTCCTAAAAACACTCATAACTTGCTCAAATCACATCCAAATCATGTGATCTTGGGCCCATTAGATACGTAATTGAAAAGCCTTTCTAATAATACCAAAAACACGCCAAACGGATGAGATTTGATGTCTAAAATATAGGCTACAAATAAAATGACGAAAATAGAATGTAAATAATAAAAAAAAGACGACAATGTCTATGACTTATGCTAGAGTCCCTGCCATCAGTCTCGTCCACGTCTACGCTTGTAAACTTTGAATCCACGCCTATTGTTGATGTCCCCATCAAGTACTCTCTAGCATTATCAATGCACAAACATTTAAGGGTGCAATTACATTGATTAGTGACCTCAACATGAAAAGTGCGAAAAGCATGAAGGACTTCATAACGGTCTTTAAGTAAAAATAGCCATGTCATACGAGAGATCATCAACAAACACAATAAAATATCTATATCCAAAAAGAGACATAATCTGCGAGGGACCCCATACATCAGAATTGACCAACTCAAAAGGACTCGAGACCCTACTAACAACTCTGGATGGAAAAGACATACGATGGTGTTTTCTAAGTTCACAGGACTTGCACTGAAATGACTGAACTGGGTTAGAAACAATGGACATCTGCTGAAATCGTTGAAGAGAGGGGTGGCCAAGGCGACAATGCTACTGATAGGCGTCGACCAAACTATCCAAAATGGCACGCAAGGGGCTACAATCAAGCCGATAGAGCCCATCCACCTTACCTCTCGAACCAATCGTCTTCCTAGTCAAGAGATCTTGAAAGACACAATAAGAAGGGAAAAATGAGACAGAGCAATTAAGACGTTTGGTAAGTTGGTTAACAGAAAGTAAATTAAATGGGGACTTAGGGACACAAAGAATGGATGATAATGTAACCCAGAGTGAGGAGAGATAATACCAACACCAAAAATGGGAGTGGTGGTCCCATCAGCAAGAATAATAGAGTGAGAGACATAACGAAAAGGCCAAAATGAACTAAGGGTAGTAGAATTACCTGTCACGTGGTTCGTGGCCCTGGAATCAATAATCCAAGAGCTGGAGCTCATAAGGAGAGAGGCAGGCGAACTACCGGCTGTGCAAAACCCGCAGTAGGCGGTCGACTGCTCAAACTCAGGCGTTGAAACTCCTCATAGTCAACTCCAGAGAAGAGGAAACCCTCATCAGGTGTCGCTATGCTGGAAGAGGATGTGGAAGCATCAGGAAGACCGACAACAGTGATGTGAGCAGAAAGGTGTGGACGGAGCTCGGGATGTAAGGCATAGCAAAGTATCCACATGATGCCGGTTACCTGACAGTGAGTGCAATAAGAGCGGCTGCGCTCACCAGGATCACAGCCGCAGCCAACATTGTGGCCACCACCACGGCCTCGACAGTCCCAACCACGATCAAATGTGCTACCTCTGCGTCCAAAACGGTCACCACTATCATACGCTGCAAGGGTCGAATCATCAACATGCAGAAGATGAAAGGAACCACTCTAGATACACTGATGGGCACGAGAGTAAACCTCCAAGAGGGATGGAAAAAAAAACAGAGCCAATAATTTGTTGTCTAAGAGGTAGAAAGTCAGGGCAAAAGGCATCAAGGAATGAACAACATGGAGCTGCTCCTGTTGCCGTGCTAGAGTGGCCAGATCACATGTAAGGGGCATAATCGAGATGCTGACAGAGTGACATAAAGAGTGACATAAACTGACTATAGAAGGCATCAAAGGGTGTATCGCCATGCTGGAGGCACATCCACTCCGAGTATGTGGCACAAATTTGTGTGAGGAATATAGGACAACAGTATGATCCCAGATCTCCTTAGAGGTCTTAAGGCACATCATCGTGCCCATCATGTGAGGTGTCATGCTCTGCCATAGGGGGGTATGAATGAGGGCATCATCCTGCCACCATTGAGCAAATGAGGGATCCGTAGAAGAGGGACCACGCTCAATGAAATCAGCCTTACGTCTAACTAGGAGGTAGGTCTCAACTACCATACACCAATTGAGATAGTTGGACCCGTCCAGTTTTTCCGAAGTCATAGCCATATGTGGGAATGAACTCTCCACAGAAGGGGAATAGCTAGACGAAGGTGGATGAGTAGCACTGACACGAGGAGGCGGGCTGATGGAGGATCCATGAAGACAAAGAAAGAAGGAGACTCTCAACCACGCAACGGCAAAGGGATAATAGAAAAAAAAAGAAAGAATCACTAGACGGGTCCAGACACCATACCGCGGCTCCGAAGAAGGCCAATAGCAGAAGTAGACATGGTACTGCTATCAAGGAAGAGGAGAGAAACTAATCAAAGTAGAGCAGTGCCTCAGGAAGGGATAAAAAGGGAGTGAAGACGATTTAGATCATGAAGGAGAAGGGTGTAAGAGACCCAAGAAGGAGGATGAGGGGCAAAGGGAGTTAGACTAGTATATTTAGGTAGATATTAGGGTATTGTGAAAGGGTAGGAAGGGTGGAGGAGGGGTTCGATTAGGGTTTGGGTTAGGGTTACGGCAATGGGAGGTGGAGAGGAGGTCTAAGGAGGGAGACGTCGGGTGAGGGATTGTAGGGTGGGTGGGGAGTCAGTTTAGGGTTAGGAGGGTAGTGAGCGCATCGGATTAGTGTTTTACATAGTTACCTGATTCGCCATCCCCCCTCCGATCCGTGATCCGAGGTCGCACGATACCAAACGTGGTTCACTAGCGACCCGGATCACCAAAAATGACGAACCACGGCGACCCGCGGGAGAGAAAGAGAGAGATGCATATAGACTAAGAGAGATGGAGAGAGAGCTACAAATTTTATATATTTTGGGTTGAATTGGAACTAGAGCTTTATTTTTGAAAAAATATGTAGGGCATACATGAGGTTTTATTAATTTTTTTATTAAATGGATGTAGTATGGACTATGGAAGGATATTCATATATTCCAACGGGAACTTTCTTTTTGAAAAAATATGTATGACATACATGAGGTTTTTATATTTTATGTATCAAATGTATGTAGTTTGTACTATGGAATGACATTCTTGTAAAAATATATGAAATTATATATGTATGTATATATGTATACCCTCATCGTACCGCTTACCGGGCTACCATCGTACCCCGTACCCGTTCCCGTACCACGTACCAGAACGAACCGCGTTCCAGGTAACATTACTGTTTTAAGGGTGAGGGGGCGTTAGTTTAGGGTATGGAGGGTGGGGAAGGTGCCGTATGAGGGGGTTGGGGGTGTCGGATTAGGGTTTTAGGGGTAGGGGCGTCGGTTTAGGGTATGGAGCGTAGAGGAGAGACGGTGGTTGACGTGGAGGTGTGGAGGAGAGATGGTGGAGGCGTGGGGGCATGGACCTGAGAGTTTGTGGAGGTGTGGTGGAGAGGAGAGGAAGAAGGAAGCAAGGAATGCTTCCAATGGTGTTCCCTAGGGCACCAAAACCCTAAGGCTCTGATACCATGTTGAGAGAAGAAGAAGAATGGAGAGAATGAGTGAGTTGGGTCGAGCTCCCAATCACTTATGTAATTATAGATAAAGAGAAAGAGTCCAATTACTATAGTGCCCTTAGGCACATATACACTTCTAAGACTTACCATGTTAATTTTATTCTTTTAGCTATACAGTGCAGCTAACTGCTTCCAATGTTTTCTATGCCTACTTGAATTAGGAGACCTATATTTGTATTTTTCAATTGGTTTAATCTTATGAGTAACTTCTGAGATAATTTTCCATTCTATGCATTGTTTATATCATAGTTTCAAAACTCCTCCACGTCATCGTCGACTCCCTTGAGTCACTCCTTTTTACTTTGGCTGCATTTTTTTCCGAGTCCGCATTTTTCGTTACAAAGTCAATGAAAACTCCTTTACCGCATCAACCAAACACTCAGCCGCGTCATCGAGTACTTGACCGGTTAATGCATAGTCGAATAGGATTTGTTTTGGCTGCATTTTGTGCCGCTGCCTCATTTTGAAACACTGGTTTATCGAATAATTCTCCAATAAAAGGTGTGTGGGGATGAATGTGATTAGAAGTGCACAAATAGGTTGCAAATTTGCAATCTAATAGGTGCGAGCATGTCAAGAATAAATGGTATAAATAGTGTTGCAAATTTGCAAGCTAATGAATGAGGCCTTTTTAGCATAATTTGTAAACTAATGTAGCAAGTTTACAATCTAATTGGTGGGGTGATGCAGCACAATAGCCATCAGTCTCGTCCAGTCTACGCTTGTAAACCTTGAATCCACGCCCATTGTTGATGTCCCCATCATGGGGACATTTTGGAAATAGATGTTACAAATAAAATTAAGGTTTGTGCAATGTAATGGGTACAGTCAATGGTTTAGGACTTTAGGGTGTATTTGGGTATTGGCAGATTAAAAGTTGTATATGAAATCATTTAATTGCAGATACAAGTATGTTATACTATAACATCGCACCCGTGACAGTTTGGCAGTCTTAATCAAATATCAGAAATTTTGAAATATTGTGGCCTTAACCAAACAAAAGTCTGCTCATATTATAATATATGATATTGCAGAACATTTCAATATTCTTTGTAAACTTCTGTTTGAAAACTTGCCGTGACAATCATTTTGACTTGCATAAGTTGACTCAACTTTTCCCACCAAGTGAGTGAAAAACGCCTTTGACTAGCCCGAGTAAATAAAAGATTTTGCTGCATCAATCATTGACTCGCTCGAGTTGACTTGGGTTTACACTCTGTGAGTTCTTGTCTGGGTAGGAGTTTCTAGACACTGGTGTAAAACAAAGACAGCCTTTCAATATATACAGTAGGGGGTGAATTTCCAATCCAATGGATGGTCATTCTTGCTATGGCTGGTATAAACACTTGAATAGGTTTGCAGATCTAGAAATACGGGGGATGCTTACTCGGCTAGGGCTGCAAATCTGCCATTTAATGACTATGGGAATAACTGGTCTAAATATAATTGCAAATTTGCGATCTAATGAGTTGCTGCATTTTACGAATAAATTCCATTATGGTACAATGGGATAGAATCTGATGACCGAGGTTCTCTGTGAATAACAAATGATGAAAATTCTTTTGGATGTAGTTCAGAGGTTATTTAGTAAAAATCTATTTCCAATAGTTTCCCTGGTCTGGATTGAAACGGATCTAAGCTATGAAAAGTGAGACAAATGACGGAGGTAGTCCTAGTAGTATTTGTTAGACGGATGCAATATCTACATTACAGATGGCATATTTGTGCCTATATGGTGATTTTATCTGTTCATTTGAAGTGTCCGCTATTAAAAGGCCACTTGCAATGTACTCAACCTGTGGAATGGTCCTAAATCCTAATTTTCCAATCGAAGGACTTTTTTCCTCAAATGTTAGGTAATAACCAGTTTTAACTATGCATTTGCAAGCCAATGTTCGATGTTATCATCATTTAGATGGTGAGTTTTTTGGACTGAAGAAATGGCCATGTGCTAAAGAAATGGTGGATATGGGAGTGCACTACTAACTTTGGCAGTCTAAGGATTACTAAAATCAATGCCTTAGAAGTTATTTTATGATAGGAGAGTTGTAGACTGTTCTTTGTAGTGAAGAAGATTGCATGTGGTGATTTTTATTTTAGAATAAAAGCACGATCACAAAAGGTTATTTCCTTCTGTAACCTTTGGACATTCTAGAAGTCCAATTGGTGCGACTTCTGTTGGTTATATGTGGACCATTGCTCATTTTATTCTTAATTTTTTGTCCAATTATCTTAAAGATAACATTGTTTTCTTTTTGAAAATGGTAGCTTAAATTAATAAGTGCAAGAAATTACAAGAATAAATGATGGAACCACTATTTGAAAGTATGTCAATATATGCTACATTATGCTATAGTAATGTATAGTATTTTGTGTTTATTTAATGATATGCATGTATCAGTTCTGCTTCTCGGAGCTCGGGTGGCGGCATCGGCAGCATCAATTTCTTTATCAGAGGAGACCAAAGCATGGCTCATTTTGGCATGGGTGAGCACAGTCGCTGGAAACCTGTCACTGTTGGGATCAGCAGCAAACTTGATAGTGTGTGAGCAGGCCCGACGGACCCAATTCTTTGGATACAACCTGTCCTTCTGGAGCCATCTCCGTTTCGGAGTTCCATCGACCCTCATCGTCACCGCTATTGGCTTGCCGTTCATAAGGGGTTGATGGTTAGCATGAAAGAACACTAAAAAGGAAGAATGGAGGAACAAAAAGTCATAAAGTGTGACCACAAAATGTAAAAAAGTATGAGACTCTCAGTTTCTTATTGTTTCATCATTGTACAAAAGGATGGAAGTTCTTAATAAAGAATTGGTCGGGAAAATAAGAGCTTCCAAAAACTCCAAATCAAACTTTATATAAATGGCAAGGAGTTAGGTCCTTTGAACCATATTGCTTTTGCCTACTCTGGTTTTGGATGCTTCTCTGATGGATGTCCATGCACTTTATCTGTTCAATCTGAATGGGAATTCGAATTTGAATCAGCTACTTGACCATCCTTTGAGCATGAAGGCAAGATTTCTGATTAGATAATAAACTTTCCATGGAATTTCTGATCTGGGCGCGTGAAGGTTCTACTTCCCCTCCTAGTGATTTGAATCCTTACTGCATTTTTTGGTGCAATTTGTGTGTAAAATTGCAGGATGAGGAAGATACTATCTTTATGTTCATACCTTCGAAGTTATTAGGATTGTTTGCATATTGTATTATTAGCAACATGTATGCTGTTGGACCCTCTTAAAACTATGACGATTTGCAAATAGTATAGGTGTACATGTGTTGGAATGGACCTATTTGTGGCTGTCTTCCTGAACTTTTTAAAGAGATGAACTTCCTATTTGGACACTATCAGATACATCTTATAGCATTACATCCCATGAGTATTTCATTTTTAAGGGAATATCTCCTATATCTTTGTAAATATGGGGTAATAGCAGTCATACCCTCTATGTAAAGGGTACCCCTTGAACACGCACTTGGTGCCCCTCTTTGAAGAGAGGTGTTTTTGAACTCAATGTACTCCTATGATTAAATAATCTCCCCCACCCTCCAGCCAAGACCACATATTTAAATTATTGATTTGTTTTCATTTTTCTATTTATGACCTTTTTATTTTAGCCTATTATTATTCTAGAGCCGAGATATGGGGGATGTCCACATCATCTAGGGCCCATCTCTCATATTTACCCCACACATCTCTCAATGTGAGACTGGTTAAATACAGACCCAAACGCCTTGATTCAGCTACAATGAGATTTGTTTGACTGATCAAATCCCATGTGACCGATCTTAAATTCAAAAATGTGTGTAAACACATTTACCGTAATGAGTCTCCATCGAGCCCAGTAATTGAAATTCCCAAAAGCCCATTTCACATGGCCCAATTAATTAAAGCTTCCTTTTCCTTCAATAGCCTGTACCTTGAAATTTTTTAATGTTAATAATGACAAGTGACACGTAGCCTAGGAAAACTTACACATACTATCAAAATTAATTTTGATAGATCCAGTCTAGGCAACCCAGGACTCTCTGGAGTTGATGGTCTCCTTAGAGATAAGTCGGAAGTCACGTTGTGGGCTCTCTCAGGCCCCATCGGCTTTGGGGACTTGAATGAGGCGGAAATCAAGGCCACTTTGCAAGGTATTAGACTAGTGGAATCCATTGACCTGGATAAGCTTATAGTGGTCATGGGCGAGTGTTTGGGAGATGTAGAGCCATCTCCGATGGCAAGTGGTGGAGATGCAGATCCACGTTCGTCGGTTATTTTGTAGCGGTTTGATCTTCACCCAAGTTAAGAAGATTGGGTTTTAGTCGAAGCCATCTTTGGTTTGGGTGGAGTGGGTGTAGGTCCGAATTTGGACCGACCCACTATAAAATCTCTAGTGCAATCTTTTCTGTTACTCCTTCCATCTTTTATTTGCACTTAGATTTTTATCTTGCTTGGATTTGATTGATAAGTTTGTTATATTGTTTTAATTCTCATTAATCTTTTTAAAAGAGCAAAATTTTTCTAAAACCCAATTCACCCCTCTCATGGGTTGCCACCTGGGCCTATATTTCTAACAAACATTGTTTTGAAAAATTTCATCCTGGATCAACCATAAGAAATGTTTGTTGATAACTATTAAAATTTGATTTGAAAAGGGGAAATGTTATCAGCACTACTGTATTTTGATGATGGCACTCATCGCTTTATTAAAAGTACAGTATGACCCGCACCATAGGATGATCCAAACCGTCCATTATATGGGCCACAGCCTAAATAGGTTGTGTCCCAAAAATCATTTCGATAGGTTGATCCTAACCCTCCAATCTGAATGTTAGAGGGTTAATCCTATCCCTCTATAGATCGGAGGGTTAGGGTCAACCTATGGAAATAAATTTTGGGGCACAACCTATTTAGGCTGTGGCCCATCTAATGGACGGTTTGGATCATCCTATTGTGTTAGCCATACTGTACTTTTGATCTAAGTTTGGCTATTTTAGTTTTCCATATTTCCAAGTAGGATATAATACCAGAAATAGAAAAGATGAACCACCCTAACCCGACCCATGTCGATTTATCAAACCATATCTATCAACCCGGACCTATAGCGAGTTATGAAACAATGCAGACCCATATCGAGTTATCAAACAATGCCGACTGGGCAAACTAACCACCCTCCAAAGAAGAATAGTATTAGGTGATCACTTAAATTAGTCCTTTTTCGTTGCTTTCTTGATTTTCCCATGTTGCCAGTACCTTGTTCAGATGGTTGGTATCTATCAGCTATGGGAGCTTTTAGATAAAAAAAATTGATGATCATGACCAAGGCTGTGACATTATATTACTATCGATGGATATAATGAATGACTAAGCATGAGTAATGATAATGATTGCATTTCAAAAGACCAAGGCCCCGTTTTTATTCATGTGCTACCAGATTGAATTTTGGTATGTTTGACTAGCTAGTAAGTTTGCTATTTGTAGTTGATTTTCGTTTTGAATTATTTACAGGTGAAGAGAATTTTTAGTTTTTTATTAGCTACTTGCTATTTTCATTTTGAGGAGTCAGTTTAATCGGTCCATGGAGAAGATTGGTGATGCAGTGCCAACATGGCAGCCATCTCATGCCTAGGTGGCTTCAGGTGGAGTTCCAAAGTGTATTCTCGCATTAAAACCTTATTTTTGGACTATACAAATGGTGGAATTTAGAAATGTGGTAAACTAAGAAGTTGTAGATCTTTTTGAGATGTTTCCAACAAGTATTTGTGGCCGAAAATTAGTCAAGTGGTTAAAAAGTTATGATAGTTTTAGTGGACTGTGTCTGTTGGTTCCCAAGCTAGTCAAAGCTAGTGAGTTCCAAAGCAATTAATGATATGTAAGTCCCTAAGCTAGTGAGTGGATGAGCTTGCACGGATTTTCTCTTGTCTTCTGGTATAGGGGATTTTGGACTTGGATAAACTTATGTAATTGATGAAATATCAATTGGGTTGAGCATTGCTTCCATTTTCTTCTTCTCTTGGATACGATCTTGTTTTATAATTTCTCTTCTTCTTCCCTCTTGCACACCCGCATTATCCGGTATCAGAGCCAACGTTACTCTCTTGGGCTAACTTCGATTTGATTTTCATAGTGGCACGAAGAGGTAGAGAAAAGCGTGGTAACCAAATGATGGAAGATTTGAGAGACGAAAGAGATGATGAACTTTAAGCGCTTCGAAGACAAGTTGAGCAACTTTCCATGCGTCTTGAATGCCAAGAGGCTCGTAGTGAGCGTGGTGGATCAAGCCGTGGAGGTTCTAATGATGAGTCCGATGTGAATCCATTCGCCAATACTCGTGAGGCTAGGTTGAGAAGGTTCTATTGTGATTTCGACACCGTCAAGATTGATTTGTCGGAGTTCCATGGTTGTCTACAACCCGAAGTCTTTCTTGAATGGCTTAGTGCCATTGAGAAGTTCTTCGATTATAAGGAGACCCCCGAAAGACAACGTACGAAGCTTGTGGCTATACTTTAACATGGTAGGATAAAGTTTAAGAGATGAAAATCCACAAAGAAAAGCGTAAGATTTCTTCTTGAGAGAAAATGAAGTCGAGGCTTAAGGAGAAAATTCTTTCTTTGGATTTTTCTCAATTATCTTTTCTCAATTCAAAAAGCTACGCTAAGAATCCAAGGGTGTGTTGGACTACACCGAAGAATTCTACAAACTTATGGCTCTCTACCTTCTCTTCTCAAAATTAACTCTCAAACCCTAAAATATATGAGATCCTCTTCTTCCTTTTAAAACAAAGGCAGAGAGAGAGAGAGAGAGAGAGAGAGAGAGAGAGGGGCGATGAGTATGGATGGTGTTGGTAGTGTGGTTTTTGGATTTTTTCTTTTTTTTTTATGTATATGATGGAATGGGTTTGGGCTATTTTGAACAAGGGAAGTGTGAGTGCTGATGGTGGAAGATGAAGAGAAATGGGGATGGAGATGGAGGTGACCGGCAGTGATGGAGGTGCCCATGAGAAGGTGAAGAGGAGCGGTGGTGAATTTTGTGGGGTTGGGGGCACCAAGGAATGCCGGAGATGGTGTCTCGGCCTCCTCCTTTCTCCTCTCTCTTGCTTCTCCTTGCAAATCTTAGAAGTCTCCTCTTATAATTGTATTTTGGGTTTTTATATAACTCTACGTTGGAAAATTGATCCAAGCCGTTCATTTACCATAAATGACCTAGATGGCTTTTTTGCTTTAGAATTATTTAGAAACTATGCCATCTTCTTTCAATCACTATCATCCATTTGTCTCTTTCATCCTACAGCCCACATTTGTTGCTTCATAAAGAAGCCATGTCAAACTCCAAGAATGCCTTTAAAATGAGAAATTACTCAATTTCCCCACCAAAACACTTTTTTGTTTTTTTGTTTTTTTCTAAATAGAAAGTTCACTTTTCTTTTAGAAACAAAAGATAGCGTATCATTACTAAAAATAAATATTAATGATATTATTAATAATAAATAAAAAGGATGTACTCCTCGGATTCGGATGTTAAACTGATCGGATATACCATTTACAATATTCGCATCCGCTAAGAGCCGGATATCTCATAAACGGATTCGGATAATATCCGCTTGAAACGATTCGGATAATATTAGCTTTAAACCGATGGTAATCGAATTTCGAATATCCATTTACACGACGAGGCATCTGTTTTATAAATCTAAACACGGGGATAAACATTGATAAAAAAAAAAGATTCAAAAATAGAACATGCAGATTGAAGTTCATGAATAATAGAAATGCCAGAGACTCAATCCTCATACAAAGCTGCAATTTGTGCTCAAATCTTCATGTCCAGTAAAAACCTTGGACGAGGTGAGTTCATATCTTCTCATTTTCCTTTTTCTTTGGATTGTCAGGAGAAATTTGATTATGGGTTTTTGGGATTTTTAGCTTTGGATATTGGGTTCTTTTCTTTCTATGTCTAGAGGGTCTCTAAGGTGAAGAGATAAACATAAAAGCAAGTGCAGAGATTGTTGAAAGTTTGGATTTCATGCGTTTTTGAGGTTTGGTTTGATTTCCTTAAAAGGGTCTTTGGAATATCTGACTTGGGACAATGGGCATTTCTGAAACTGGAACTTTTTTTTATGCTTTTGAAGTTCCAAACGTTTTGAGTTTTCTTCAAAAGGATTTCATTAGCATTTTGAAATTTATAATTTGGAAAAACTGCCATGGAAGTATCAAGTATTTATAGACTGTCAAGACTTTCTCAAGATTTTGAATTTTGGGTTTGTTTTATTTTTATTTATTTTTTATTTTACTTCCATGGTTCTTAGGTAGTTAAGTTCTCCCTATTTAAGACCCTGCAATGTGAAAAATCAACTCTACAAGAAATTGAGAAGTGTTTTTTATAATTCACTCAAGCTTTGATTTAGTGGATTTTATTAAAAAAA
The DNA here is from genome assembly GCF_043159265.1 of Tasmannia lanceolata. Classification (NCBI taxonomy): domain Eukaryota; kingdom Viridiplantae; phylum Streptophyta; class Magnoliopsida; order Canellales; family Winteraceae; genus Tasmannia; species Tasmannia lanceolata. The sequence goes on along the minus strand of NW_027518684.1, from coordinate 22,901,544 downwards.
AAAAAAAACTCAAGCTTTGAATTTCTTTGGCTTTTGTTTTTGTTTTTTGTTTTTTTTGTTTTTTTTTGCTTAGCCAAGGTTTGTATTTGGATGTGAGAACTGTAGAACTTGTCACAGGTTTTGATCTTGGTTTTTCTTCTTTTATTTTTTTTCTGAAGGTGGCGATGGATGCGTATCTACTTTGTCAAAATTAATCCCATTTAGAATTCATTGGGATTGTGACTTTGCTGTTTCTTGGGTTTTCTGCTAAGCTTCTTAGGATTTCAATAAGAGAAAAATGCAATGTGATCCAGGATAAAGTCTGTTCTTGGATTGATTTCCTTGGGCAATTGACATCCCAAGTTAGTAAAAATGGCCATGGCGGCAACAGTAAAAGTAGTTCTAGGCTCAATTGCCTTTGCAATATTCTGGGTCTTGGCAATTTTTCCCGCAGTCCCTCTTCTACCCATTGGAAGAACTGCAGGCTCCCTTTTGGGAGCCATGCTAATGGTCATCTTCAGAGTCATAACCCCAGACCAAGCTTATGCTGCAATTGACCAACCGATTCTCGGCCTCCTATTCGGAACTATGGTTGTTAGTGTCTATCTTGAACAAGCCGATATGTTCAAATACTTGGGTAGATTCCTCTTATGGAAGAGCAAAGGTGGCAAAGACTTACTCTGTCGAATTTGCATCATATCTGCCCTTTCAAGTGGTCTATTCACTAACGATTCTAACGGAATTCATTTTGAAAGTTGCTAGGCAGCATAGTTTGCCACCTCAACCTTTCCTTCTAGCCCTTGCTTCAAGTGCGAATATTGGGTCGTCCGCAACTCCGATTGGGAATCCACAGAACTTGGTTATAGCTATTCAGAGTAAGATTTCTTTTGGAAAATTTGTAGTGGGTATCATTCCTGCAATGTTATTGAGAGTAGTAGTCAATGCTGTTATTCTTCTATGCATGTTTTGGAGGTTATTGTCTGTTGAAAAGGACAAGGAGGGCGCAGCTGAAGAAATAATTGGTGAGGAGGATGTGGTTTCTCAAAGGTTCTCACCGGTGACTATGTCGCATCACACGTCTTTGAACTCTCAAGAGGGGAGTTATGCAGTTGACACTGTAGACAATATAAAGCGATCCTCAAGTGGTGGAATTGAGTCCATGAGGGATTCAAATGCATCAAAGGAGGAGGGTAATGGTGGAGTTACTCAGATCAGAGAGGAAAATGCTCTTGCAAGAAGGATAGTTAGGAGTCAAGTCAATGGTTTTAGGGATGGGGAATCTTCGGAAATATCAAGTGAAAGATGGTATGATTGAGAGATGGAAGAGGACATTATGGAAGACATGTGTTTATCTTGTGACACTTGGAATGTTGGTTTCTCTGTTGATGGCGTTAAACATGTCGTGGACTGCAATTACTGCTGCAATAGCTCTTGTGGTTCTCGATTTCAAGGATGCCCAACCATGCCTGGAAAAAGTAAGCAATATAATTATAACGTTGATTTTTCTGCGAATTTAAGGAAAGATATCCTTATTTTTTGGGTGCTTACTCCCATGTGACTATTTGTTTTCGTTAGATAAATTGAAGTTACATAGGTGTTTTTTGAGATGACTGGAGTGGCCTTCTATTTTCCCATTTATCCCCATCCTCTAGATATGATTAGAACGTTCAAGGTTTTCACAACAATTACAGGCATTCATTACTAATGTTTTCCGATATATTTTGTCTAATCATACAATGCATTTAGCACTGTCAGTAATGCTTAAGTAATGAATTTGGTTTCAGTTAATTCAATTTACATGATATTTTGTGATACATGTTTGAATTATAAGTTCCCAGTTTTTGTGAAATGTTTTGGAAATCTATTTACCCAATCTATAAATGGATGATTCTGTAGAAGTTATATTGCAACAAGAATGTGAAAGCTTCACCTTAGTTTAAGGAAAATGTTAGATATTTTCAAAATGTTTTGGGGCAATTCAAAATATTTGAAAGTGTTTTATCAAAATAAAAAGAGAAATTCAAACAGATTTTCAAACAGGGCCGGTCGACGCTGAGTTTTGGTCGAACGTGGATAAGAATCTGGAATTGTATATGATTTCCAAAAAGGTATGACTGGTTGACCGCGGTTCTTTGGACAGGAAAAATAAAGAGTCCAGAAGCATATGGGGGGGGGGCGACCGCGGGTAGCCCGGTCGACCCTAGCTGCGCGAAAACCTATCCGTTGGGAGAAAAATGGACACATCTTTTCACTTCTTCTTTTGAATATCTTAGTATCCTTTTGCTTCCCAACAGTCATGGATGATTTTAAACTCAAGGGACACTTTATGGGATCCAAATTAGTTATATCGCGAAGAGGTGCGATCTAACAGGCATTGTACAAACCAATCTAAAGGGTACTTTGAAGGGATGCTTTTAACGTTCTAAAGGGTACATTGAATGGATGCTTTTCACATTGAAAAGACATCTGTGGCTCTATAAAAAGAGCAGAAAATCTATCTTTTGAGAGGTAATTATTGCTGGATCTTTTCTCTCTTGAAATCCTCTACTCTCTTGTTTTTAAAGGTAAGTTGTATACAAAATAGTGCACTAAATACTGTTTTTCTGCAGAAACAGTTTTAGTGAATTTCTCTAGGGCGTTTTGGGTTTGATTCCGCTTGTGCAAAGCGTCAGCAAACATTTGTAGGATATTCCTACAAGACTTCATTGTATCTTGGAAGCAATTCGTGGATCCCCTTTGCACACTAATGGTGGGGGCGAAATTTGTCTTAAGGAAAGCGATTACGCGCCTTGAAGCATCACCACTTATTAATCTTAGACCTCCATCAACATCAGATCCCACTAACAGAAAACACAGAATTTTGTACTTTGGAACTGGCAATGGGAGTTTAAGCATGACTGTGAATCAAGGACACTTTGAGTCTAAGAAGCTCTGTAAATGTTGCTTTTACTTGGAAAAAAAAAAGGATAGAAAAATCACCTTGGCCTAATCATGAAACTTTCATAACATCCTTAAAGATATGCGAACACTTATGTGATTGCAATCAGTTGGCTACTGATGTTTCACTTTGATTGAGATCTTACTAATGGGTATTAAATGCTTCTCAAAAGGATAAATCTCAGATATTTTACTGCCATTTTTTTCAAAACGATTCTCATTTATCACAGATAAATCTCAGATATTTTACTGGAAAGCATATTCCTATAAAAATCATGTTGAAGCTACTTTATGCCTAACAGATTCATTTACTCATCAAAGGATCTTAACATAGTTGCTTTCGTTTGTCATTGCATCCTGAAACAGGTTTCATATTCACTCTTGATATTTTTTTGTGGGATGTTTATCACTGTTGATGGTTTCAACAAGACTGGGATACCAAGTACTATGTGGGATTTCATGGAGCCATATGCACGGATTGATCGTGCTAAAGGGATGGCAGTTCTTGCACTTGTAATACTTGTCCTATCTAATATTGCTTCCAAGGTACCTACCGGTAAGTTTAACACTATTTTTCTCTTTATTTTCCAATTATCTAATTGGTGATTTAGAAATTTTAGATGCCTACATGGGATCAAGCCGGAGTCTTGAGTGATATAGATTCTATGTTATTCTTCCTTTTGTGTCCTATGAATGAACTGTTTGACATTGATTGAAAAACATGCATGATGTTTTGGCGTTTTTAATTTTAAAATCTTCTCTTCTAAAGCTTCACTGTTCCAAGTGGATTTGTTCTATGGTGATTTCTTTTTTAAACTAAACATAGGGCCAGGTGAAACGTGGGAAGGATCTGTGGATATAAATTTGCATGCCATTGGAGATAGCATTCATCACACTCCAAATTCTATAAAAATTTTATGGATTGGTAATAGGTATGTATTAATTTAATTAGCTTTGAAGTTGTGTTACACACTGGTTTAAAAGAAGCACTGTCATACTGCAAAAACTATGTGAAGCTTGGCATTTTAAATCCTTCAATATTAAGGGGTATTGTCACTGGGTGCATTTTAGGCTTATCTTAGTGAGGTACATCTTTTTCTCTGTCTCTTGTTTGTTTTCTTCTCTTCTTGCTCTCCTTCACCTCATCCTTTCTACTCATAATAACTTAAACAAGGTATCAGAGCCATGGTTGCAAGCACATAAAGGTTGGGTGTTCTTATGCAAAAGGTACTTATCTCAAATCTATTTCATTCCTTTTGAAACTCTTTATTGTTTCACATCTTAAACTGCAGTCGCCATTTTCTTGAAGGTTATTATACTTTTTTTTTCCACTTTGGATCTTCCATTCTTTCTTTTTTTTTCCTTCCTATTTTCAAAACCTTACCTATGAATCCCATGCCTTTTGGTTGTATTTCATATATTTTTATCGAAGTTCTTATTAACATGCACCCTCTTAAGTTAGTTGCAATTTAGCCATCTTAGCATAAGTGAAGCTCCTTCTAAAACAGGGCAATTAGAATAGGATGTCGATTTCAGTGCATGATTCTGGCAAGCCAAACACACCCTATATGTTCCAACACACTTAGAGTATGTGGTGATTCTTGATTATGCAAAAAATTGCGTAATAGCATACCCAAACTGTGCTACTTATTCCTTCATTTCTCTTATTTCCTTGTCATGTTTCTCTCCTTGCTGCCAGATCAACTCTCCCTGCTGCCAGAAAAGTTTGGCTTGTCGTCAATTCAATTCACCTTGTTGGCAAATAAACTCTTTACACGTTGTTCTGTATCTTCTTCAACTGCAATGTGGTGTTGCACTTAAAATTTTATTTATTTATATTTATGTGTGAAGAGATTTATGGTCATATTCATAGAGATATATCAATAGAGAGAACTTAAAAAAAAAATGCTCAGAGTTTCACCTTTGCACAGGTACTGTTCATCTCTATTTTCTTTTGCCAATTTATTTCTACTGAAATTTCAAATTACGATCCTCCAGGTTACATCAGTTAGAAATATTAAACCCAGAAGGCAGTCCAAAATCAGTTACATTACTAATATATAGGCCAAAACATGATGTAACTGCTCAAAAGTTTTGATTAGTTTCCATTGAATCCGTGAAATTTGTAAAAAGGTACACTGATACTTGTTGGAAGACCCCCAACTCAACTGACTATAATCAAAGCTCTACCTCTGAATGACATCCTAGAGGCTAGAGTATGGTCGCAGCATTCTTAATCTTGAGTTTAAAAAGCCTTCTGCTGCTCCAAAATTTTATGGTGAACCTTATAATTGTTTTGGCTTCCCTACTTGCATATCTTCTTGCAATCTGTATATTGTGGGTATATTTTCTTATACGATAGCTACAATATGGTCGCAACATTCTTAGTCCGTGAAGTGAAAATAAAGGATTGCTTAATGTTGAGAAAAGAAGAAGAATGGAGAGAATGAGTGAGTTGGGTAGAGCTCCCCCTTACTTATGTATTTATAGATAAAGAGAAAGAGTACAATGACTATAGTGCCCTTAGGCACATATACACTTCTAACACTCCCCCTCAAGCTGGAATGTATATATATTATATATTCCTAGCTTGTTACATATATCATTTAGCTTTGCTTTACTCAATGACTTGGTAAACACATTAGCTAGCCGGTCCACTAATCGAGTGAAGGAAAGGCATATATCACCCTTTTGTATTCTGACTTATGAAATGACAGTCCACCTCTATGTGCTTGGTTCTCTCATGAAAGACATGATTGGTGGCATGTGAATAGCCGTCTTTTGTCACAATAAAGCTGAGCTGGGGATGATGAAGAGAAACCAATCTCGGGAGAAAGTGCAACCAGATAAGCTCTCCACTCGTATGTGACACGGATCGATATTCTGCTTTTGTACTTGACTTGGATACTATGTCTTGTTTCTTACTTAGCCATGACACTAAGTTACACCCAGCCAAGGTACAATATCCAGTGGTGGATCTCCTATCTGTTGGTGACCCTGTCCAGTCTGGTCACAAAATCCTTCTAACTTCTCATGCCCATGCCTCTTGAATAGTTGGCCTCTTCCTGGAGCACCTTTCAAGTACTCAATAATCTGAAGTATTGCTGCTCAGTGAGAGGTATGTTGTGAGCTCATAAACTGGCTAACTACCCATATAGCAAATGAGATGTCTAGACGAGTGACTACGAGATATATAAGTTTGCCAACCAACCTCCTGTACCGGCCAGGATCATCTAACAATTCTCCCTCTTCTGGAAGAAGTTTGACATTCGGGTCCATAATCACGACATCATATTTCACTCCAAGAGAACCTATCTCATCTAATAAGTCTAATACGTACTTTCTCTGTGAAAGAAAAAGACCACTGCAATAATAGGCTACCTTAATCACAAGAAAGTATCTCAAGCGAACCAGACCCTTGGTGGAAAACACTTTCTGCAGGAAAGTTATCAACTTATGTATACCCATTGAATCACTCCCGGTAATGATAATATCATTCACATAAGCTATGAGAAGAACATATTCGGCATCAGACTGATGGCTAAAGACGGAGTGATTAGCCGCACATTGCTTCATGCCAAAGCGGATAAGAGCGTCACTCCTAAACCATGCTCTAGGAGATTGTTTTAAGCCATAAAGAAATTTTCGCAATCGGCAGACTGAGGAGGACATCTCCCCCTGAGCAACAGACCTAGAAAGTTGCTCCATATAAACCTCCTCCGGTAGATCTCCTTGCAGAAAGGCATTCTTGACATCAAACTGATATAATGGCCAGCCTTGGTTGACGGCTAGGGAGATCAACACTCGAACAAAGGGAATTTTCGTGTCCCGGGAGAATGTCTCAGTGTAGTTAACGCCAAATGTTTGTATATCCCTTTGCAACCAAGCGCGCCTTAAGGCGCTCAACTGTGCCATCGGGTAAGTATTTAATGGCATAGACCCAATGATAGCCCACTGCCGAGCACCATGAGGTAGAGGGACCAAATCCCCAGTCTGATTGGCCTGAAGAGCGGACATCTCAAGATCATAGCAGCGTGCCAACCATGATGACCAAGGGCCTCGTGCATAGACTCCGGCAAAGAAACATAAGACAAGGAAGACACAAAGCTATGAACAAATGGGTGAGATGATCATAAGAAACAACAGAGGAAATGGGATGTGGAGTGCTACGTGAATGAGTACGTGAAGCAATAGGGAATCTTCAAAAACATCAGGAGATGGAAGAGTAGGTACCTGAGAGAGGGGCCGGTATCTCCTGCTGAGAAGTTGATACTTCGGGAGGAGGGCGATGGGCATCTAGCCTCAAACGTCGCTAATAGACCCTTGTAGTAGCTGGAGGAGGAGGAGTCATCATCACCGGCAATGGTGTGGATGAGGGCGTAACAGGGTCAGGAAGAACAAGAAGGGGAAGGGATTTGCGAATCGAGCACAATTTTACTACTCTCATTAGGAATAGTAAAGAAGGATGTAGACTCAAAGAAGGTGACGTTGGCAGAAATGAACAGTTTGCCTAACCAAGGACCGTAACATTGATAACTCTTCTGAGTACAAGGGTAGCCCAGAAAGACACATCGCTTCGCCCTAGGATCCAATTTATCGAGACCAGTAACGAGGTCGTGAACAAAACAGACACAACCAAAGACCCGTGTGTAAGAAGAAATGGATCTCTCTAAGGATGTAAGACCATGAAGGGGGATTTACCACCTAAAACTGACGGAGGAAGGCGGTTAGCCAAGAAGCATGAGGTGAGGATGCAATCACTCCAGTAGGATTTTGGGACCTGCATTTGAAAGAGAAGAGTGCGGGCCATATCAAGTAAATACCTCAAATTCCTCTTAGCTACACTATTTTGTTGAGAGGTGTAAGCACTAGAGGACTGATCATGAGTAGAGAGGAAGTTTTGAAAACCATTAGAGGGTAGAAAAGTACTCTCTAACATTCTCAGTGCGCAAACATTTAAGGGTGCAATTATATTGATTAGTGACCTCAACATGAAAAGTGCGAAAAGCATGAAAGACTTTAGAGCTGTCTTTAAGTAAAAATAGCCATGTCATACAGAGGTCATCAACAAACACAATAAAATATCTATATCCAAAAAGAGACATAATCCGTGAGGGACCCCATACATCAGAATGGACCAACTCAAAAGGACTCGAGACCCTACTAAGAACTCTTGATGGAAATGACACATAATGGTGTTTTCTAAGTTCACAGGAATCGCACTGAAATGACTGAACTGGGCTAGAAACAATGGACGTCTGCTGAAATCGTTGAAGAGAGGGATGACCAAGGCGACAATGCTAGTGATAGGCGTCGACCAAACTATGCAAAATGGCATGCAAGGGGCTACAATCAAGCAGATAGAGCCCATCCATCTTACCTCTTGAACCAATCGTCTTCCTAGTCAGGAGATCCTGAAAGACACAATAAGAAGAGAACAAGAGACAGAGCAGTTAAGACGTTTGGTAAGTTGGTTAATAGAAATTAAATTAAATGTGGACTTAAGGACACATAGAACGGATGATAATGAAAGCCCAGAGTGAGGAGAGATAATACCAACACTAGAAATGGGAGTGGTGGTCCCATCAACAAAAGTAATAGAGTGAGAGACATAATGGAAAGGCCGAAACGAACTAAGGGTAGCAAAATTACCCGTCACGTGGTTCGAGGCCCCGAAATCAATAATCCAAGAGCTAGAGCTAATAAGAAGAGAGGCAGGCGCTACCTTGCTGTGCAAAACCCGCAGTAGGCGGTCGGTTGCTCAAGCGCAGGTGCTAGAACTCGTCATAGTCAGCTCGAGAGAGGAGGAAACCCTCATTAGATGTCGCTAGGCTGGCAGAGGAGGATGTGGAAGCATCAAGAAGACCGACGACAGTGATGTGAGCAAAAAGGTGTGGACGGAGCTCGAGATGTAAGGCATAGCAAAGTATCCACATGATCCTCTGCTACCTGAGAGTGAGTGCAATGAGGGCGGCTGCGCCCACCAGGACCACGTCCGCCGCCAACATTGTGGCCATCAGCACGGCCTCGACGGCCCCAACCACGACCAAATGTGCTACCTCTGGGTCCAAAACGGTCACCACTATCATACGCTGCAAGGGTCGAACCATCAACAGGCAGAACAGGAGAGGAACTACTCTAGATACACTTGTAGGCATGAGAGTAAACTTCCGTGAGGGATGGAAAGGAACAAGGGACAATTATCTGTTGTCTAAGAGGCAGAAAGTAAGGGCACAAGGCGTCAAGGAAGTGAACAACATGGAGCTGCTCCTGTTGCCGGGCTAGAGTGGCTAGATCAACTGTAAGGGGCATAAATACATCGAGTTGCTCATAGAGTGACATAAAGTGACTATAGAAGGCAATGGGGGGTGTATCGCCACCCTGGAGGCGCATCCACTCTGAGTATGTGGCACGAATGTGTGTGAGGAATATAGGACATCTGTATGATCCTAGATCTCTTTGGAGGTCTTAAGGCACATCATCGTGACTGTCATGTGAGGTGCCATGCTCTTCCATAGGAGCATACGAATGAGGGCATCATCCTGTCGCCATCGAGCGTATGAGGGATCCGTAGAAGAGGGAGGACCACGCTCAATGAAATCAACCTTTTCTCTAACTAGGAGGTAGGTCTCAACCGCCATACACCAATTGAGATAGTTGGACCCGTCCAGTTTTTTCGAAGTCATAGCCATATGTGGGAATGAAGTCTCCATAGAAGGGGAATAGCTAGACGAAGGTGACGAAGGTGGATGAACAACACTGACTCGAGGAGGCGGGCTGATAGGAGGATCCATGAAGATAAAGAAAGAAGGAGACTCTCAACTACGCAATGGCAAAAGGATAATAGAAAAAAAAAGAATCACTAGATGAGTCCGGACACCATTCCATGGCTCCGAAGAAGGCCATAGACATGGTACTGCTATCAAGGAAGAGGAGAGAAACTATCAAAGTAGATCGGTGCCTCGGGAAGGGATAAAAAAAGAGTGAAGACGATTTAGATCATGAAGGAGATGGGTTTAAGAGACCTAAGAAGGAGGATGAGTGGTAAAGGGGGTTAGACTAGAGTATTTAGGTAGAGATTAGGGTATTGTGAAAGCGTATGAAGGGTGGAGGAGGGGTCGGATTAAGGTTTGGGTTAGGGTTACGGCAATGGGAGGTGGAGAGGAGGTCTAAGGAGGGAGGTGTCGGGTGAGGGATTTTAGGGTGGGTGGGGAGTCGGTTTAGGGTTGGGAGGGTGGTGGGGGCGTCGGATTAGGGTTTGGATTAGGGTTACGGCAATGGGAGTTGGAGAGGAGGTCTAAGGAGGGAGGCGTCGGGTGAGGGACTGTAGGGTGGGTGGGGAGTCGATTTAGGGTTGGGAGGGTGGTGGGGGCATCAGAAAAGGTTTTAAGCTAGGGGGGGGGGGGGGGGTTGGTTTAGGGTATGGAGGGTGGGGAAGGTGCCGTATGAGGGGGTTGGGGATGTCAGATTGGGTAGGGGCATCAGTTTAGGGTATGGAGGGAAGAGGAGAAGATGGTGGTTGACATGGACGCATGGAGGAGAGATGGTGGAGGCGTGGGGTAGTGGACTCGAGAGATGGTGGAAGCGTGGTGGAGAGGAGAGGAAGAAGGAAGCAAGGAATGCTTCCAATGGTGGTCCCTAGGGCACCAAAACCCCAGGGCTCTAATACCATGTTGAGAGAAGAAGAAGAATCGGGAGAATAAGTGAGTTGGGTAGAGCTCCCCATTAATGTATTTATGGATAAAGAGAAAGAGTACAATGACTTAGTGCCCTTAGGCAGATATACACTTTACCGCATCAACCAAGCACTCTGCCACGTCATCGACTACTTGACCTGTTCATGCAGAGTCGAATAGGATTTTTTTTGGCTGTATTTTCACCCGCAGCCGCATTTTGAAACACTGGTTTATCGAATAATTCTCCAATAAAAGGTGTGTGGGGATGGATGCGATTAGAACTGTACAAATAGGTTGCAAACTTGCAATCTAATAGGTGGGAGCATGTCAAGAATAAATGGTATAAATAGTGTTGCAAATTTGCAAACTAATGAATGAGGCCGTTTTGAGCATAATTTGTAAACTAATGTTGCAAGTTTACAATCTAATTGGTGGGGACATTTTGGGAATAGATGTTACAAATAAAATTAAGGTTTGTGCAATGTAATGGGTGGAGCACTTATACATCCAATGGTTGTCGAGCATGATACAGTCAATGGTTTAGGACTTTAGGGTGTATTTGGGTATTGTCAGATTAAAAGTTGTATATGATAGCATTTTAATTGCAGATACAAGTATGTTGTTATACTATAACATTGTTACCCGTGACAGTTTGGCAGTCTTAATCAAATATCAGAAATTTCGAAATATTGTGGCCTTAACTAAACAAAGTCTGCTCATATTATAATATATGATATTGCAGAACATTGCAATATTCTTTGTAAACTTCTGTTTGAAAACTTGCTTTGACAATCATTTTGACTTGCATGAGTTGACTGGACTTTTCCCACCAAGTGACTCGCCTGAGTAAATAAAAGATTCTGCTGCATCAATCATTGACTCCCTTGAGTTGACTTGGGTTTACACTCTGTGAGTTCTTGTCTGGGTAAGAGTTTCTAGACACTGGTGTAAACCAAAGACAGCCTTGTAATATATACAGTAGGAGGTGAATTTCCAATCCAATGGATGATCATTCTTGCTATGGCTGGTATAAACACTTGAATCGGGTTGCAGGTCTAGAAATAGCGGGGATGCTTACTCGGCTAGGGCTGCAAATTTGCCATTTAATGAGTATGGGAATTATGGGAATAAGTGGTCTAAATATAATTGCAAATTTGCGGTCTAATGAGTGGCTGCATTTTTCGAATAAATTCCATTATGTTACAATGCTGTGTATAATTCCTGCTCGGCTTCCTCTAATAATTTGTAGAATTTCGCCGCATTTGTATCAGGCCCCTCCCTACTTGTTCGTGCCGTCCTGGCCCCATCATCTGCTGCCACATTGTCCTCATTAGGGTTCACCCTTGGCCTTATGTCGTCTAATAATTAATGCACTTCGTCTTGTATCATCGGTTCTTCATTCACTCGGCGATCCTATTAGCCATAACACCCACCGATGATCCTGCTTCCCTCATGGGAAACCCATCTGGTGTAGCCATTCATGATCCTATCAACGATCAAATGATCATATGAATCGTTAACACCGACCAATTGAATGTTAGCACATCTAGCACATGGGCATCTGATCTTGTTCCCGTAAAGTGTATTAGCAAATGCAAATTTAAGAAACTCCACAATGCCACGCCTGTACGCTGGTTCAATCCTATTTAATACTTAGTTGAAAAAATGTGAGACCTGTAACTTGAAATAATGAAAAAGTCAAATCTTTATATGTAAAGGTAATGTCACTTCTTAGGGCAGTACCTTGGCAGTGGCATCCAACTTTTATCCATCACCTATCTCCCCGATTTTCTCAAGAACAAGATGAAATTTATTGGAAGGAATGAGTATGACTAAGAAGAAAACCCACATAAGGGATATCAGCCAATTTGGATATGTCTGTATTTAATAGCAACCATATCATTCATTGATTCCTTAGCCTTGCTCCCATGGATATGTAAGAACCTATCATAGTAGGAAATTTCCAGGTTTCTTAAGCTAGACATACACCCAAATACGAAACCTAAACCTCTAAACCAAATAACCATATGATGTAAGTGTGAGAAAACCAATCAGTGTGAAACAACCAATTACTCTAAAATCTTAGGCCGTTGTAGATAGCGTAATTTAATCTTTCACACTTTAAAACTCCCCATATAAATGTGTGTGTATTATTGCTAACTATTAAATGTGGCAATCATTGAAACACTTCAACTAAACCTAATACGAAGAAACATAGTTGAATGGCTGGCAAGTTGTATCTAAAACCAATCTAGCTATACCAACAACAATGTCTGTATGTATTGTGAAATTTGAACAACTAATCATAAACATTGCCAGGCATTCTAAAAAACATGGTAAGGAAACAAACAAATCAGAAACGTAATTCATACAACACATTGATCGATGGAGAAGACAATGTGAAAAGAGATGGATCGAAACCCAAAACCTTCTTAACAACTTCTCTACCCAAATAAGCCAATCTCTGCCCAAACCTACTCTAAGACCTCAGATCTTAAAGCATAAAATGAGAGATTGGCAAAGCATTCAACTAATATTGCCTAAGCATGCGTGAAATATTTGCCAAGAATTCAACAAAATTGGCCAAGCAAGCAAACAAAATATTAAACAAGAAATGGGAACGCATTCACCTAATATTGGCCAAGCATTCGAACAAAATTTACAAAGCATTTAACTAATATTGGCCAACCATTTAACAATATTAGTGAAGCATTGAATATCAATTGAGAGTGCATTCAACAGGACATGGAGCATTCAACTAATATTGGCCTAGCATGTAACTAATATTGGCCAAGCGTTCAAGCTCAATTAGAAAAAAACATTCACTAATCTTACCGAAGCATTCAACAATATTGAGCAACCATTGAAGCTCAATTGATAAAGCATTCAACAAGAAATCTGAAAGCATTCAACTAATATTGGTGAAACATGAAATTGGCCAAGCATTCGAGCTCAATTTCTGAAGCATTCAACAAGAAATGGGAAGGCATTCAAGCTCAATTGACAAAGCATTCAACAAGAACTGCCAAAGCATTCAATAAGAATTAGCAAAGCATTAAAATCAGGCAATCCATGGAAAGGAAATGAAAAAAGAAGTTATTCACCAGATCCTCGTTGCGAAAATCTGATTTCGTTTGGAAAACTCGCCGGAGAAAAAAAAGTAGTCAGAGGTGAGGGTTACTGCGCGCAGGAGAAGAAAAATCTCGAGGGAAACGGTTCTGTGCCCTCGCTAGTCGCGCGACTAATGTTATTAAGGAATCTCCGACGTTCTTTATAAGACGTCGGTGATTATTCTATTCAAGGACGTTACCAGCACTTAAAGTAAATTAATTAATGACATTTTTACTTAATAAAACGTCAGTAATATTTTGATTTAGTGACGCTCAGTGAACATCGGTATTTCATTTTTCTGGGAATATCTCCTATATCTTTTGATTTAGTGACGCTCAGTGACCATGAGTATTTCATTTTTCTGGGAATATCTCCTATATCTTTGTAAATATGGGGTAATATCGTCATACCCTCTATGTAAAGAGTACCCCTTGAACACCCACTTGGTGCCCCTCTTTTAAGAGAGGTGTTTTTGAACTCAAAGTACCCCTATGATTAAATAATCTCCCCCACCCCCCTAACCAAGACCACATATTTAAATTATTGATTTGTTTTCATTTTTGCCGAATGGTCTATCCCAAAAGAAATGTTTATTGATAAATATTAAAACTTGATTTGAAGTAAATTAAATCATCGTGGACTACCTGCTATAATGGTTTTGTCTTGATATTGAAAAGTTATGGATTATGTTTGATCTAAGTTTGGTTATTTGTTTAATTACTACCTGCTCATGGGGCTGTGACATTAGAACTATATTTGGCACCCTACCTGTTGGTGAGGTTTTGACACCAAAACCAGACTTGGTACCTTACCTACCAATGGGACTATGATACCCGGTTTTTACCAGCCATTGGGGCTATGACACTGGTGTACTATTGGTATGATTATGTGCACTTATCTGATAGTGAAATCATTGTTCGGATACCCTCCCTGTCAATGGGGTTGTGACATAGACCATAGACTAGCTTGTTGAACATTGAATGATCATTCGAACTGTGAAGTATGTTTATATTTTCAATAGGTTTTTAACCCGGAAATTTTAAGGCCCCAAGGAGGACCGCCAAGTTTATACATAACACTTTCAGACTGTACAAGGAGAGGGAGCCACCTAGCCTCTAAGATTACAGACATAAGACTCTAGCAACCAAAGGTCTAGAAATGGGCTAACGAGGAGTTGAAGAGGACTTAAAGGCACCGATTGAGACTTGCTAATGAACAAAAAATGCCCATAATTTCACTGTCATGATGCATAATGGCAGTGCAGGCTGAATGGACCATTCGTACCTTCCTGAGCACTCCCTCCGCTTGCTGAACAGAGCTTTGGCACCTTACATGAACTTGATCTCAGTTCAACCAAGATACTTCCAATCGAGCTTGCTATATGGATAACACCTTCTTATATTCTGCGCACTGGTAATAATAATTAGGAGGAGGAGCTGGCGTCAATCAATTTCGGATCATGATTGACGCCACTAGATTCCTCAACAATAACCGTCGCTAATATAGTAATTATGGGTGTTAACTTTTGGCGCCAATGCCAAAATATTTATTACCAACTGTAACGAGCCGTCGTTAATGTCATTTTACCGCGACGGTATAGAAGTGTCGTTGCCTAGAATAAAAAAAAATGGCATGCAAGAAATTAATAAGTACGGCAACATTAAACCATCACCAATAGGGTGTGATTCAAAAGTATTAAATTTTTTTTTTTTTTTCTATATTTCATACAGTGTTGGTTATCGTAAGATAACCGTCCCCATAAAAATTCTATTCATGCCGGTTTAAAATTTACTGTTGTGGATTAATATTAATTGGCAAAGGGCTATGTTGCCGTCACTAGTGTTATGTTATAGCAACGTTTAATTGGTGATGAATACAATGGCGTGCTAACTCAACTTGAGCATAAAAATCCAGAAACTAAACACAAAGACCACTCAGAATCATTCATAAAATCACAAATAACACTTCCACACCATCGAGCGGCCTAAAGACACTACATCCCACCCTGACTTCTGCTTACAAATTGCAATCACTGAAACAATATTGGATGCACACTAGAAGTAATTGCCACAATTATTAGAAACCAAGACAACAGGAGAACATGAAGAAAAGAAATGCCAAATTTCTTCATAGCTCAGGTCGATGCCCTTTTCTTCTGTCTCACCTTCCCGGGCAACATTTTCATCTCGCTGACCTTCTCTGGCAACGTTCTCATCTCGCTCACCTTCCTCGGCTGCATTCCCCTCTGGCTCACCTTCCATGGCAACATTCTCCACTGGTGGGCGTCTCATACCAGAACCCTCTCCGACCTCTCTTTGAGGATTTTGTTCTTCAATCTCATGGTACGGGATCCGCGACAAGAAGTTTGTCACGGTCGACACATTGGGTGTAGATGCAGGACCATCCCCAAAGCCAGGTGTAATGATTGGTCCAAAGGGTGTGTTTACAAGCCTTACCTCATTTGTTCTTCTAGCTAGTTGTTGCTCTGGTTGTGAAGCTCGAGGTCTTGGCCCTTCAGAACCGGGACTTGACATTTCACAGTATCTTAGCCCTTTAAAATAAGTTGGACTAACTAGGAGTGGGACATAGCCTAGATGTTAAGGAGATATGATATTTAAAGTCTCTATCTTCAGATATATGATAGAGAGCCGTCTCATTTGTATTTAAGGTGAAGCATGCAAGAGATAGAATGTAAGGTTCTGTAATTAGTTTCCTTCCAAAAGAATTGTATGATAAAGATACACAAAATATTGTTTGTTGAATACAATGTATGAATATAATCCAGGAGATTTGTTCAAATTAAATGTTCTAGATTGAAATCTTGATTTTTTTGGTTGGATTGGGCTCAATGCTTAAGGTTTCCTCTTTGGATTGGTTTCTATATACATATGGTAGCAGGATATCTCTGCCATTGTTTCTGCAAATAATTACGCTACAAGTTAGAATGGCTAGCTCGGCTGGCTTTTCCTTAACAAGGATTGTTGATGGGCACTAAATGTTAGAGTAATTAGGTCAAGCAAGAGGTTGCTTGAAGCATTACACCCAAAGTATCTAATTTGGAATACCAAGTTTGTTGCCTCCAGCCCCTATATATATTAGAAACACTAGGGTTTTAATAGGTTAGTGGGCTCTAGCCCAAATAGGCCCACTACACCGGTCCATTATCTTATTGGGCTTATATTAGAACATACATGGGTTATATTATATACCCAACAATCTCCTCCTATGTTCTACATATAGCACAATCCAATAGATAGATAGTGTAATGTTCAAAACAAAATATTGAATCATCCACATCACCATATGGTCTATATCATAAAAGATCTGTAATCCAACTGAAAACATGAATCATTTTATGACAAACCAAGAGTTTTAGATATACAACAAGCTAAACTCAACCAAAAGGTAGTTTCACATATAAGTGAACCCCACTGATCTTAGATGAAATTCATTCATGAGGTATGATTCTCATCGAGATCCAAAATAAAGTTCCACAAAAAGTGAACTCTATGCATACTGAAATGTAAGCATAGTCTTTATGACTTTAGAAGATTTACTCATCAAGTAAGTCATCATCATCGAAATCCAAATCAAGACAAGCTCCTCCTTTTTCGCAAATCCCTGTGAATTACCAAATGTGGATTTCATGAAAATGAATCCAATCATTTGTGTAAAACACTAAAGTATCTAGTTCTACCTGAAGAAGAACTTATTACAATTCCATAATTCACGAAAGTATCTAGTTCTACTTGAAGAACTTAGTACAATTTCAAAATGGCTGAAAAAATATCAGTATCACTCTCATCATAAGCATCATTGTCAAGTTTCAATAAATAACAAGACCTAAACAGCTTCTTTTGCAAAGAATCATTCATCATTGTCAAGTTTTAATAAAGAACAAGACCTAATAGTTTCTTTTGCAAAGAACCATTTCATGTTTCCATTTGGAATGTTACAGTCATCTTATCCATATTTGAGTTAAGCTGAATCATCAAGTTTGGAATGAAACAACCTTTCCCAAGAAGGACATGTCATCAAATGTGGAATGGCATACAACAACTGTAAACATCATCGAAACATATCAAGTGCCTATCTTAGCCAAAAAGGAGATTCGAAAATTCAAAATAACATGAATGTAGGTTAAGTCATGTCCATACAGACTTTAACCCCATCTCCCCCACAGTTTTGAATTTCGATCTTTGTTCAGTCCCTTTGCGAGAGCATCGACCATATTATCCTTTCATCTCACATCAATCAAAGTGCTAATCCCGTGTTCAATGAGATAATTCAGCATGACATGTTACAGCCTAAGATATCTCCTCTTACCATTAAAGAGTGAGTTCTTCACAATCGTAATTGTAGCTTGATTATCACAGAACACACGCAAAGAATTAATCCTTAATCAAGTTAGTGGAATGTCCATAATCAGATTCTTTATCCACTTTGCTTCATCTGCAGCCGAAGCTAGAGCATAAAGTTCTAATTCGACTTTCACACAACAGCAGTAGATTTGATGTCCCATAATTCTGATCCCCATGATTCATCAGAATATTCTTCCACGATAAGTGGATGACCACCATAGTTTTGAGCATACTCTAGAGTACATGAAAGATATCTCATCAGCCTCAAAAGGGCATCTCTATGCTCATGACCAGGATTGCTAGTAAAATGACTCAGCATGCCAACTATAAAGGCTATGTCTGGCCTAGTGCAACACAAACATGAGACGACCAATCAGTTTAGAATAATCTAACTGGCTCACACTGTCTCTTCCTTAGAGATCAGCTTCTTGGTATAATCAAAATGGTGTCTCAATCGGTTTGCACTCACTGTATCCTAAAAAAGGAAAGTAGTTTTTCATATAATGGGCTAGGCCAAGGGTGATTCCCTACCTTTCAAAAAACTTACTTTCATACCAAGAATGATGTTAACAACACCCAGATCTATTCATGTCGAAGTCTTTACCTAAGGGTAGTTTCACATTTCTCATCACAGAGAGAGATTGGAAAGAAGAATCAACATCTACATACAAACAAATAATCATGACCTTAATCGACACAAAACGATAGTAAAGGCATTTATCCGAGTTATATGTCAGAAACCCAAAGCTCTTTACTACTTTGCCAAATTTCTGATGTCACAATTTAGGTGCTTGATTAAGACCATAACAAACTTTGTATAATCACATACAAATATCTACTTGCAGCCCGAAGTCTTAGCCCCTTTTGGCAAATCGACTAGCTGCCAAGTTAGATTTTCTAACAGAGAGCTCATTTCATCATGAATGGCTTTTGCCCACAACATAGAGTCCCTAGATCTCATCACGTCCTGATAGGATGATGGATCATTCTATAATTGGTAGGTCACAAAGTCCTCACCAAATTCTTGGGTACTTTATCACATGGAGGAGCATATAGAGATTTAGGATGTGATTTGAAGTCAAAGCTGCCTCTCCCCAAATGCTACTAGGCATGCCAGCTGACATTAACATGGAGTTTAAGACTTAAGTTAACGTCCTGTTCTTACACTCAGCTATGCCATTTGATTGAGGCGAGAGAGAGCAGCAGTAGTTTCAAGGATTACGCCCTGAGAGGCACAGAATTCCTTGAACCCTGTCAATGTGTATCTTCTCCTTCGCTATCACTCCTAACTCTCACACTTGTCAAATGTAATTGACATATATAATGGTATCTTATGAGTATTAGTAAATTAGACCATTTTCTGATAGTGCACATGTCCCAATCGGTTGTGTAACAACTTAGGAGCAATTAGCGATGAACTATCCTAACTAACAGTCTCATTATCTAAACTCAAATCAAGCATACCATCTATCAAATATGCACAATCAAAATAGTACGAGTTAACAATCAAAGTTACTCTACCACACATAAATGAAGTACATATGCCAGCAGAGTCTAAAAGACTAATAGAAATTAAATTCTTTTGAAGAGCAAGAACTACTGCAACAATTTTTAAAGTTAGTATTTGTCCTGAAGAAAGGATCAAGTTCGCACTACCAGTGTGAGTAATCTCTGCCTCTGCTCCACTAGCCACTGTAACGGTCTCTTTCGTGGCAACAAGTGGCTCATGTATCTAACCACCAATCTGAAGAAGTACTGGCCTTACCGTTGCCCAACATAGCAACAAAACTCTTAGGCTCAGTCTTACCCCATGAGCTTCCTTCTGTGGTGTGTCAGATTTACACTTGTTAGGTAGCCTACAATCTGCCGCAAAGTGATCACATTTCCCACAGTTGTGGCACTTGCCCTTCTTTTTCTGAAAGGTAGTCTTTTTGGCCTCCAACTTAGGATGTTCACTTTTAGGTGACTTGAATTTTCGAGAAAATTTCTTGGGATATATTACCGCGTTAGCAGCAGACTGTTGCTGTCTAACCATCTCCAAGTTATTCCTAGCTCGATTCGCATCTTCGATTTGAATGAATCATTTGAGATCATCCAGTCCCACTTGCACCTTTTTTCGATACATCTCGGTTTTGAAAGAGTGTCATGCAAATGGTAACGTATATACAATTGCACCCACAAGAAACGAATCACAGACAACTATTTTTTCATTATGCAATTTAGATCTCAAATTCTCTAGATCAGTAACTTGAGGAGTGATTTCCTTGTCTTCTTGAAACTTGAAATCCATGAATTTGTCCACAAGATGGGT
This sequence comes from Tasmannia lanceolata, assembly GCF_043159265.1. Classification (NCBI taxonomy): domain Eukaryota; kingdom Viridiplantae; phylum Streptophyta; class Magnoliopsida; order Canellales; family Winteraceae; genus Tasmannia; species Tasmannia lanceolata. The sequence continues at coordinate 22,881,169 of NW_027518684.1, read as the reverse complement.
CTTGGACAATTCCTCCTCCTTCCTGAATTGAGCATCTAAGTTGTCCCATATTGCTTTAGCAGTGTTATATTTACTATAGGTTTCTGCAAGACGATCTGAAAGATAATTCAGTAAGTAGTCTTTGCAGAAATCCTCATCTCTAAGCTATTGAGATTCATCAACTTCTTCATCCGTCTCAGCAAAGGTACTCAGAACGGTGTAAAAATAATTCATATATTTTAGACCGAATTGAGTCTTTCGCTTCCATGAGTTAAACCCAGACCTACCAAATGATTGAAGTTTGACCATCTCAAAAGAAATAATGTTCTTATCCATTGTATTTTTTATTTAGAGGAAATAAAAACTGGAAAGAGTGCACCTGATTGACGAATCGCGAGAACCCAATCCGAGAACTGAATCGCAAACCAAAGCCGGGAACCGGATCACGAACGAAATCCAAGAACGAATCGAACCGCAAAGAACGGTCGCGAAAGGATTTCCAAAGTAATCAGCCCCACAAAAATTTGGCCACAATATTTTGCACCAAAAAAAGAGTCGGCAACCTCCAAAAGATTGTATCAACAGTAGCTTGGATTCAACAAGGCAAAGTCGAAGCAATTTTTTCTTCTACACCACAATTTCGCCCAAAAAATCCAAGCAAGGCAAAACGAGTACAAAGGTTGTTTTAGATGAACAAAAATCCCAATTTGGTCAACAAATATTTCAATTTTGTCCAATGATTCAAGTGCTCAGCTCTTGGATTCAGAGACAATTAGATTGCAGAGCTTTGATCATCCAACTAATACCCTGTACCAGGTTTGAAAATCGGCATGGACTTTCTCAAATTTTCACCGACCAAGAGAGATATCACCCTAAGAGCGAGAGTGAGAGGGCTGATTATCACGCCCAAATCTCTTAGTCTCTGTTCCTTGAACCCACATTAGAAACACCCCCAAATCACTTTTATAATTCCAAGCAAAACATTTCAATTGGTTCGGTGGTTAAATCCAAGAAATTGGTCGGTGGGGTTTTGAATCGAGTCAGACTTTTTCTCGTTTAAAAGAGACAGACGTCTTGTTGTGCAACTATTGCCGTGTAAATAGCCAAGGTAGGAGAGAGACAACCTACTTCTGTGGGTGAAGAAAACCCACACCAAAAAAAAATTTCTGAATTAAACCGACGCCAGAAAGGAGAGAGAGGCACACGTATCTGTTGATTTATCTCACAAGAGAGAGACCAACAATGGTGTGAGAAGACCAATTGTTTTATTTCAATGAGTGGAATTATAACCCATGATGGTGTGAGAAGACCAGCCACCAATTCGATTCAGCCACCGTGTCCAAACAACTTCGGTGTAGAGGAAAAGAATCCCACGCCCAAATCGATTCGAGGGAGAACGATGGAGACGACCAAAGCTAGGGTTTTTCCCTGATGCTTCAAGATTGTTAGAGTAATTAGGTCAAGCAAGAGGTTGCTTGAAGCATTACACCCAAAGTATCTAATTTGGAATACCAAGTTTGTTGCCTCCAGCCCCTATATATATTAGAAACACTAGGGTTTTAATAGGTTAGTGGGCTCTAGCCCAAATAGGCCCACTACACCGGTCCATTATCTTATTGGGCTTATATTAGAACATACATGGGTTATATTATATACCCAACACTAAATAGGTTTGGCTTATTAGATGTTCATGGGTTTGCTCTGGCTGAACTCATTTCAATTCTTCTAAAGGCACGTTTGGCAACTATTATGAAACTGCATTTTACCAATTTTGTAGGTGCAGTGACTGAAAGAAACTAAAAAAATCAAGAAAAGCATGTTCGGCAATTAACACCCATCAAGCCCATTTTTTTGCGCCCTTAAAAGAAGACATTCTGTGGAGCGACTCGGAGTCACTCCCCAGATTCTCATCAATCCATTTTCCCCTGATTCTGTAGGAGAGAATGAAGAGCCTTGCCTTACACGCCCTAAAGTATTCAAGAAGCTCATTGTCAACCTCCATGCTTTGAAACTTAATGTCGTTTGTTATGTTGCACCCAAACTTGTCTTTTTTTAGTCGTGCTCCAATTTGACGATTCTGAGGTGATGCAACAAATGTAACGGCAAAGATGGAAATGTTCAAACAAATATATTGTAACAGCACACCCAGCCCAAATAAATAAAAGTACAAGGGATTCTCCCTCGTGGCTAAAATTATTTAACTGCATCGAACTGAAACTGATTCTTTTTCCTAGAAACTAGGCCTATTAGTCATGCAAGTCCAAGGGTCCAAGCGATCCAGCTACGCTCGAACACCGAGCTTCCAGGCCATGATTCAATCAAAATTTCAGGATATGTATAATGTTATCTATAGTCGGCAAATTTTTATCGACTAAATGAGGCGTCTATAATTCTAGAGATTTATCTGTGATGTAATTTAATAGATTGTTGTATGTGGAAATTGTAGATCTGTTTATCCATATATATTTATGGGATTTAAACTCATGGGCATGCACCATTGTCACATGCTTAGTCCATGTTCTAGGGCTATAGCGTGCCATATATATATATGTGTGTGTGTGTGTGTGTGTATGTGTGTGTGTGTGGGAAACATTTTCTGAGCGATACCTCAGATAAGTTATCTGAGCAAGAGCTCAAAAAATCGTGTGGGCCCACATTGTTTGGATGATCCAAAGCATTCATTTGATAGGTCCTTACATAGATAGGGTGTGCCCAAAAAATCAGCTCCATACGATCATCCTAACCCTTCGATTTTTTGAGGTTAAAAATGGACAGATTTGTGGAGGTTTAAACCCATCCACTTTAACCTCCACAAATCGAAGGGTTAGGATAATCCCGTGGACCAGATTTTTTGTGCACACTCTATCTATCTTTGGACTATCCAAATGAATGCTTTGGATCATCCAAACAATGTGGGCTTATATGTTTTTTTGAGCTCTTGCTCAGATAACTTATCTGAGGTATCGTGCGGAAAACATTTCCCTATATATATATATATATATATATATATATATATGAGAAAACGGTTCCTACACATATGTGTAGAGAGTTCTCTAAACACTAGCTTAAAATACAGTGGGGGCCCACATTGTTTGGGTGATCCAAGCCATCCATTTTAAAGGCCCTCACATAGATAGGCTGTCTACAAAAAATCAGATCCATAGGATCATCCCAACCCTACGATTTGTGGAGGTAAAATGATGTCTTTAAACCTTCACTTAGTCCATTTTTTGCCTCCACAGTTCGAATGGTTAGGACTGATTTTTTGTGGACACCCTATCTATGTGAGGGCCTTAAAAATGAATGGTTTGGATCACCCAAATAATGTAGCCCCCAATGTATTTTAAGCTAGTGTGTAGATAATTTATCTACACGTGTGTAGGAACCGTTTTCTCTCTCTCTCTCTCTCTCTATATATATATATATATATATATATATATATATATATATATATCTCTCTCTGCACAGATAAGCTATCTGTGCATGGCTGCACAATCCATAGTGGGCGCCACATTTTTTTGGGGATCCAAAGCATTCATTTGGAAGGCCCTTCCATGGATAGGGTGTGTACAAAAAACAGCCCTATAGGATCATCCTAACCCAATCAAAGTTGGAGGGGAAAATGGACAAACACTGTTTCTGCCCATTTTTTCCCTCCACAAATGGCAGGGTTAGGATGATCCTAAAGGGCTGATTTTTGGTAGACACCCTATCCATGGAAGGGTGTTCCAAATGAATGCTTTGGATCCCCCAAAAAGCGGCCCCCACTATGGTTTGTGCAGCCATGTACAGATAGCTTATCTGTGCAGCTGCACGTACTTCATTTCCTCTCTCTCTCTCTCTCTCTCTCTCTCTCTATATATATATATATATATATATATATATATATATATATATATGGTAAGCGTTGAATTGTGGAGGTTTAAAATAGACGGCTACAAAATGGTATATATATATATATATATAGAGAGAGAGAGAGAGAGAGAGAGAGGAAAGTGAAGCTACACCGCCGATGTAGCTAACTTAGCTACACCGCCAGCTTAAAATACAGTGGGCCCACATTGTTATGGTGATCCAAAGAATTCATTTGCTTGGCTCTCACATAGATAGGTTTTCCACCAAAAATCAGCTCCATAGGATCATCCCAACCCTACGATTTGTGGAGGCAAAAATGAATGTGTAAAAACCTTCACAAATTTGTCCATTTTTGCCTCTACAGTTTGAAGGGTTGGGATGATCCTATGGAGCTGATTTTTGGTGGACACCCTATCTATGTGAGGGCCAATCAAATGAATTCTTTGGATCACCAAAACAATGTGAGCCCATTGTATTTTAAGCTCGCGGTGTAGCTTCACTTTCCTCATATATATATATATATATATAGTAAAAAACCCCGTGCGATGCACGGGCCGACAAAAAACTGTACGGACCACATCATAGGTTGATCCAAACCGTCCATGTGATGGAACACAACATCAATAGGTTGTGCCCGTAAAATCATTTCCATAGGTTGATCCTAGCCCTCCAATCTGTAGAGGTTTCCATAATTAAAAAAGAATAAAGGAGGGGGTAGGATTGAAATTATGTGGCTTTAATGGGTGCCTCTATTAAAAAGCATAAAGGAAGGGGTAGGATTGAAAATATGTGGGTTGAATGGGTGCCTTTGTTAAAAAAAAAAGTCGAAAAAAGTGATGTGGAATTCTCATAGAATTTTGGGAGAAATTCAAATAATTCTCTCCTTTTCTCTTTTGCTATATATATATATATATATATATATATATATATGAGGTGGCTCTCACAAAACACAAGGGGCCCATATTGTTAGGATGATCCGAAGCATCATTTGAAAGGCCCCATCATAGATAGGGTGTGTACAAAAAATCAGCTCCATTGGATCATCCTAACCCCTCCAAAAGTGGGGGGGAAATGGGCAGATTTGTGGACAAAACGTGTCTATCCATTTTTACCCCCACTTTTGGAGGGGTTAGGATGATCCAATGGAGTTGATTTTTTGTACACACCCTATCTATGATTGGGCCTTTCAAATGAATGCCCCCCCCTCATATAAACTATATGAGGGCACTCTTTGGAACTCTATTCTCATATATATATATATATATATATATGGAAAAGTGAGCGTACTTGGTCGAGTAGATAAGCTTATCTACTCGGTCGGCTAAAAACAGTGGGGGCCCACATTGTTTGGGTGATCCAAACCATTCATTTGAAAGGCCGTTACCTAGATAGGGTGTCCACAAAAAATTACCCCCATAGGATCATCCTAACTCATCCAACAGTGGAGGGAAAAATGGGCAGATTTGTGGACCAACTGTGTCTGTCTATTTTCCCCCATTTTTCGCTCCACTGTTGGATGGGTTAGGATGATCTTATGGGGCTGATTTTTTGTGGACACCCTATGCAGGTAAGGGCCTTTCAAATGAATGGTTTGGATCACCCAAACAATGTGCCCCCCCTCCACTGTTTTTAGCTCAACCGAGTACGATCACTTTTCTGATATATATATATATATATATATATATATATATATATATATATATATATATATATATATATATATATATGAGGGTGATCCTAAGCATTCATTTGGAAGGCCCTCATCATGGATGGGGTGTATACCAAAAATCAGCTCCATTGGATCATCCTAACCCTTCCATTTGTGGAGGTTGACAGATTTGTGGACAAACTTCTCTGCCCATTTTTCCCTCAACAAATGGACACCCTAAGATGATCAAATGAAGATGATTTTTGGTACACACCCCATCCATGATGGGGCCTTCCAAATGAATGCTTAGGATCACCTCCAAAATGTGGGCTCCCTATGGTTTGTGAGCCTGCTCAGATAAGCTTATCTAAGCAGCTGCTCACAAACCATTTCCTTATATATATATATATATATATATATATATATATATATATATATATATATATATATATATATATAAGGAAAATGATTGTACGCTCGAGCATACCAAGCTTATGGTACGCTCGAGTGCCCAATCACATGTGGGCCCACTTTGTTAGGATGATCCAAAGCATTCATTTGAAAGGCCCTTACATTGATGGGGTGTGTACCAAAAATCAGCTCCATAGGATCATCCTAACCCATCCATTCGTGGAGGGCAAAATGGACAGACCACAAATTTGCCCATTTTTGCCCTCCACTTTTGGAGGGGCTAGGATGATTCAATGGAGCTGATTCTTGGTACACACCCTATCTATATAGGGCCTTGCAAATGAATGCTTTGGATCACCAAAAAAAATGTGGGACCCATGTGATTGGGCACTCGAGCGTACCATAAGCTTGGTATGCTCGAGCGTACAATCCTTTTCCTCTGTATATATATATATATATATATATATATATATATATATATATATATAGAGAGAGAGAGAGAGAGAGAGAGAGAGATTAGGCCGCGTCCTATCTATGTGAGGACCCATCAAATGAATGATTTGCATCACCCAAACAATGTGGCCCCTACTGTATTTTACGCCTAGGGAGTAGATAAGTTATTTACTCTAGGGAGTAGGAACTCTTCTCTCTCTCTCTCTCTCTCTCTCTCTATAATAGGGTTATCTAATCCCTTAAACTTATGAAACACACTAAAAAACATTCTTGGAAGATTATTTGAGTAAAAAAATACTCCCTCGTGCCTCTCTTGGAGTATTTTGTACGGGATTGGAGCTAGGCTTCAAATTTGTATATCTTTACCCTATTCTTGTGAACTAAAGTGTATTTGTCTTTGAAGAGATATTATTTCTTTCTTTCTTTGATATTGTAATTAGCAAGTGTTCGGAGATGCAGAGCCAATTCCGTGGGCGAGTGTTTGGGAGATGCAGAGCCATCTTCGACGGCAAGTGGTGGAGACGCCGATCCATGTTCGTCGGTTATTTTGTAGCGGTTTGATCTTCACCCAAGTTAAGAAGGTCGGGCTTTAATCAAAGCCACCCGTGGTTTTTGTGGAGTGAGTGTAGGTCGGTGAGTGTTTGGGAGATGTAGAGCCATCTCCGACGGCAAGTGGTGGAGACGCCGATCCATGTTTGTCAGTTAATTTTGTAGCGATTTGATCTTCACCCAAGTTAAGAAGATCGGGTTTTAATCAAAGCCACCTTTTGGTTAGGTGGAGTGGGTGTAGGTCCCAATTTGGACCGAACCATTGTAAAAATCTCTAGTGCAATCTTTTCTCTAACTCCCTCCATGTTTTATTTTCACTTAGTTTTTTATCTTGCTTGGATTTAATTGATAAATTTGTTATATTGCTTTAATTCTCATTAATCTTTTAAAAAGAGCAAGAATTTTCTAAAACCCAATTCACCCCCCTCTTGGGTTACAACCTGGGCCGATATTTCTAACAAATATTGCTTTGAAAAGTTTAATCATGGATAAAGCATAAGAAGTGTTTTTTGATAAATATTAAAACTTGATTTGCAATAAATTAGATCATCTTGGACTGCCTGCTATAATGGTTTTGTCATGATATTGAAAAGTTATGGATTATGTTTGATCTAAGTTTGGCTATTTGTTTAATTACTACCTGCTCATGGGGCTGTGACATTAGAACTATATTTGGCACCCTACCTGCTGGACGGGTTGTGACACCAAAACTAGACTTGGTACCTTACCTACTAATGGGACTGTGATACCCAGTTTTTAAATATTTTCATTAAGCAAAAATTATGTTTTTGAGGATGGATTATTAATATTTTGGCAATATATATATTTTTTAAATATCTTTTAATATGTTAAACAAATGTTTTTTAAGTGACGGTTATGAGTTTTTGTCTCCAATAATATGATTAGAAACGGCTTTTCAGTAAGACAGTAACCATCCCTAATATTTCCATGTTTCCCCCAACTTTTTTTTATTTTTCTTGCACTTCACTTTGGTGACAGTTATGAGTTTCTGTCGCTAATGCTATTATTAAAGACGGGTTTCTAGAAACTGACGCCAATATTTTCATTTTTCCCACTTCTATTTTAATTTTTCCCACATCTTTTCTCTTTTTATTTCCTTTTGAGGGATGTTCATGTTAGCAAAACATCCTTTCCTTTTCAATGCCCCCCCCACGACATCTTCTCTCTCTCTCTCTCTCTCTCAACAAATGAAGGAAATTAGAGTCAATGTAGTTATGTTCCATTGTTTTCTAAGCAGCCAGGAAGAAGAAGATGGTCGATCTCATACCACAAACAGGCAGTAATACCTAAAAGCATTTCTCTATCTATTCATCCTCCCGCAATATTTCTCGTCTGATCTCAAAATGTTTTGCTTTCATTCCTTCATAGATTTGTAGGTTGTGTGCAAATACAATCATTTTTTTGTTTTTGTTGTCCAGAGAAAAACCGCCAGCAAGCTCCAACCAATGGCCCATCCACGCTCTAGCGATGCTGCAACCGAACTTTCTTCCTTTGTCACAGACGATTTCTAATTTCTTTTCATAAAAAACATTGGTGACGGTTTTTAGTTGACGCAAAAAAAAATTTCATTTTTTTTTTTAAATTCTTATAAGTGACGGCTTTTCTGTCGTTAATCACTAGCAATCGGTGACAGAAAAACTTCGGTCGCAATTAATTTCTTTTTTTTCCACCACTATGGCTTTTAGGGACTCCTTTTGTAGAGGCGGATGTTCTTCCATCGCCATAGCAAATAGCCTCTTAACACATTAGAAATCTTTCCCATGATTTTGGCTTTTTTTCTCCATTAAAATGGCAAAAACTACCCCTCCCATGACACATGGCATGTGGGGATTTGTTAGGTTACACTCTTGGTTCCATTGTCGGTCTCCGTAGCAGCACTCTTTATCAATTGCTGGAAAATTTTGAATTTTCCCTGCATACAAACAGGCCCAAAAATAGTTTTTCATTGAGATTTTGAGTATTAAAGTTCTCGAGATTTGGAGTATTAAAATCTTTTTTCGTGGAGATATTTATGCGATACTGCATTTCTGACAAGTAGGGGTGTCAACGGATCCATTTCGATTGGATCCACGTATGTCTCAGTCATGATCCATTCAAATCCCTTATCGGTTGGATTAGATTCAGAGTGTTCTTCGGATCATGCTTCCTATGTCTTTGTCATGATCCTTTTCAAATCAAAACATCCATCGGGGTGTCCTAGTATGTCCTACTACGTTGTACCGTTAAAATCCTCAAAAGAGGGCGAGGACGGGTTGCGAAGGTGAGGGCGAGTTGCAAAGGCGAAGGCGCACTAGATTAGAGACGCAATGTTTTTCCTTCAAGTTTTTTCTTCTGTTTTTTTTAACTTTCATCAAGTGTACTATTATTCTGCAGAGACAACTACTTGGGTCTCAAATACTTGATGAATATGAAGGTGATTCTGGTTTGGTGTCATTTAGTGCGGAATGTCATCAAGTAATTGGTTTGGAACCAGGCTTCATTGTAACTTGGAGGCGAGTTTGTGGTCCCGGCCGCCCTTTGCACGCTACTGGTGGGGGCGAAGATCGTCTTAAGAAAAGCGTTTACGCACCTTGAAGCATCTTCTTTCATCTCTGTTCTACATCCACCATTACTTTTTCTCCAACACGTATAGAAAGGAAAAGAAGAGGCTAACTCAAGACTTGAGACAGATTAATGACGAAATACTGAAAATAGAAATTGCTCGAAAAATACATATGGCTTATTTTTACTAAAATACCCCTGAAATAATCCTTAATGTTATAAAAATTGAAGGGTATTTTCATAAAAAAAATATAATAATATCAGATTTTGGACTGTCCCGCGGGTCCAATCAGTAATTTTTCGGATCCTATGATTGGGATACGAAATGTGTCCATGGATCCTAGTACTGTGTCTAGGTCCTAAGCATTAAACTTCGGATTTGGATAGTCCATCGGACTGTCTGGATCCATTGACACCCCTACTGACAGTCCAAAAAATAGCTTTTCATTGAGATTTCGAGTATTAAAGTTCTGGAGATTTCGTGCAGACCTGGCAAATGGGTGGATCGGGTCGGGTTGACCCGCGGGTCATGCGGGTTGCGGGTCAAAATGACTCGCATTCCTACGGGTCAGAAATCAGTTGACCCGTGCCAAGTGCGGGTGGGTCGGGTCGACCCGTGGGTTACCCGCATGTTTTTTCCAAAACAGAGTTTTTATTGGGCGGTGATAAATTCACCCCCTTCTATGTATGAATTCACCCCCAAATTTTCAAAATGGACAGTACAGCCTACACCATAGGATGATCCAAACCGTCCATTTGATGGGCCACAACGTAAATAGATCGTGCCCCAAAAATCATTGCCATAGGATGATCTCAATCGATCGATCTATAGAAGTTTCCATATTGTCAGTCCCTCTTTAGATCGGAGGGTTAGAATCATCCTATGCTAATGATTTTGTGGGCACAACCTATTTACATTATGGTCCTCTTTCCTACCCTGAATAAGCCCTCTTCTCGGGATTGCCAGAAATAGTTGGTCGGATCTCCGGTGAGGTTGACGAACAAGAAGAAAACAAGGCCCAGATCTAAGGTTTAGATCCGTGAGAATGGACAAATCTTGGAAATGAGGGTAGATCTAAGGTATGAGAGCATAAGCTTGGGAGCATAGAAGAAGGGAAAAAGTATCGGGCCTCTTCAAGCTTCAGATATTCTGTTCTTTACTTCTTTTCAAAGAGTCAAAGTCTCAACTCTCAAACCCTAACTAAACGAAAGAGTAAAGAGAAATGGCCCTTGATCTTAGCCCTTGATCTCCTATCCTCTTTTAAAATAAAAATGTTTAAAAAAATGCAAAAGACCCGTGGGTTGACCCGACCCGACCCGTGTTTTTGCAAGTTGGGTCACCAACGGGTCGTTTTTTACGGGTTCCTAAAAACTTGACCTGTACCCGCAAACTTGCGGGTGGGTTGGGTCGACCCGCGGGCACGGGTCACTTTAATAAAGTGAGGAGTGCCCTCATCAAAATACAGTAGTGCTGATAACATTTCCCTTTTTTTATTATCCCTTTTACCCCTAAATAAGGCAATCGGCCCTGTGAAATTGCTGTCTTTTCCCATGCACCCCTTGAACAAAAACACTTGTCACCCCGCAAAACTCTATATAAACCTCTCCACCCCCAGCCCTAAAAACCAATCTTCTTCCCATTGTAAACCACCCCCCTTCTCTCTCTCTCTCTCTCTCTCTCTCTCTCTCTCTCTCTCTCTCTCAGGCAACATGAAACGCCGAAGAGGAGAGGGAAATACTTGCCTCTTGTGAATGGAAAGAGCATCTCAGGAATGGGAAACTCTGGCAGAAAGCTCACGAACTTTTTTTTTGAAATGGATATATTATAAATGATGGAAAAAACAGGAGACCGAGATGGAACTCTTGTTTTCTATTTACAATAGAAAACAAGAAGACAAAAAAACAGGAGAAAGCTCACGAACTATCCTGCATGTCCTTTATGTAGGGACTCTTAACAGGGTAGAACTCGCCCTTAAAAGCTAGCTGTTAGAGGGAGGGTGCCCATCCCTTATAAGCAAATCCACATTCATTGACTTTTCCGATGTGGGACTATTTTTGCTTTCACGTGGAACCCCCAACAATCTCCCCCTCCACGTGGAAGCAACGTGGACAATCTCGCCCATTCACGCGGGTGCAACGTGAGAACTACGAGATCTACCCCGAGGGATTATTCCGTCCTCGCAGGCATTATCGGGGTTACTGAGATCATCCCCGAGGGACATTCCCGCCCTCGAAAGCAAACCGGGGTTACCACGCCCTAGCTTTGATACCACTTGTAGGGACTCTTAACAGGGTAGAACTCGCCCATAAAAGCTAGCCGTTAGAGGGAGGGTGCCCATCCCTTATAAGCAAATCCACATCCATTGACTTTTCCTATGTGGGACTATTTTTGCTTTCACGTGGAACCCCCAATACTTTATGCATAAAGGATTATCATTATCCCAAGGAACAAAAAAACTATCCAGGAGAATCGTCCCTCGTAGATCTAAATTTGGCCCCGAAGCAGGGCCCCATGGGGTTTGATCTGAAGGAACTCCCACCCGAGTGCATTGGAAAGGGCCGGGACTAGATTGGTTTCTGTATTTTTGCTATGTTTCAGTATGGATCAGTTGATTTGTTGGGTTTATGGGATTCTGTGATGTTTGTTGCAATAAAGTGTTCCCTGGTTTTTAGATAATGTTGTGACCAAATGGTATTCCTTTGAGTGAATCATGTTTAATAATGTCTTCTGTGTTGGATATTGGGTCATGAGTCTGTGAGTCGTGAACAAAATCAAAGCTCTGAAATCCATGGTGTTCGAGCTGATAATTTAATGCTTGGATTAAAATCTCACCTTTTCCCCTTTGTTTTAATAAATTAATGTTACCCGATAAAAATGGTGATGATGTCCATGATTGTGATGATGTCAATAAAATGGTGATGATGTCGATAAAAATTCGTTTGTGAGGCTATAAGCCACTTATTTTCCTGTTCGAACAATTAAAAGCTTAACAAAAAATGACATGTGTTTCCTGTAATGGAATGATATCTTATGCCTTCTATTTTCTTAAGGAAAAGCTAGGGTTTGGTTCACTGCTACGATGCCTATTAAATTGAATTATAGACTTTAATATTACTAAATCTAACTCGCAATATCACACAAATAACATGTTAGAGGAATGCAAAAAATGCATGTGGTAGAAATTATGAGCTACATGTTTTCTTTTTTTCTTTTTTTTCCCCTTCTTTCTCAGTAGGCAAAAAAATCTAGGCTATACAAATACTTAACCATAAAATATTAATAAAATCATCGGTGACTTTAACGTTAGATGCCCCAAAAAAGTGATATATTCGAGATTCGATCTTTTCCTGTTAATAAGGCTAACAATTTCATTCATCATACGGGCGATCTCTAAACATAAGTAATGGTATTACCAACATTGGTTGTTTCCGAAGACATATTTAACTGTATTACCGACACCTTTTTTAGCGAGAAATGATAAATGCGCCCCTTTTTATCACTTGGGACACCCAGCAGCAGTGTATCAATGACTGCAGAGGGTCTGATGTACTTCACGTCAGAAGGATTCAACTGATTTGATTGCCACATACACTGCAGTTGCGTGTCCCAAGTGACGAAAAGGGTAGCATTTATCGTTTCCCTTTTTAGCTACACTCATATTGTATTTGTATAATCATTATATGACTGAGAATCAGTGTTTTACTTTTAGCAAATTCTTTGATGCTGACAAAACACACTGTGCAACTAATGCGTAAAGGTATTACAAACATTGGTTGATTCCTAAGACATACATAACGGTATTACCAAAATTGGTTGTTTCCGAAGAGATACTTAACGGAATTACCGACACCTTTTTTAGCCACTCTTATTGTATAATCATTATCTGTATGATATGACTGAGAATCAGTGTTTTACATATGAACCATATCTCCTAAGATTCTAAATCTTCGAAAAGATATATTAACACGCTAAGACCCAAGTCCTTAAAATCCCATCTTCATTTCCTTCTCTAAACTGCCTTCGAGCTTCTCATGCTCAGCTTCCTTTCTATCAGGATCCTCTTTTCTCGTTCTGCCCTTCATTTCTTCACCATGCAGAGCCATGTATTTGCCGGTTCGATCTCAAGCGCAAACCGACCTTACCGCTATGGACCAAACCGCTTAATACCTGAGATCCACCCTGATAGATGGTTAGTGATAGGAACCAGGGTTAGTGATAGGAACCAGAGCTCGACATGGGGAAGAGTTGATCTATGCATGCTCATATTGTACCAAACCTACTCTAGTTGGCAGGCCATAGGAGGCCACCAACATGCACATCGATATGAAAGAGAAGAACTAAGAAACAAACATGGACTTCATCAAAACAAACACAGAAATTTCTCCACTTCTGGTCCTTCAAAGCACCCAATGAAAGTCAGACAACGGGTGACAACCATGACAAGGCCCATGCATGGTTCCAACAATGAACCTAAGCTTGAGCTGGGCCTTGGACTCAGAGACAACGGAGGGAGTTCAGCAAAAGTAGGTAAAAAAATCCAGCCCAAAATTGATAGTATGCTGGTTTATCGAAACCAAATGGAGATGCTCTTTGGATTATGAAACAACCAAGATAACTCTCTGAGATAAACAGATTTTGGGCTCGTTCGATGCGGCAGTGGGGGCGGCATTGGCCGCAAAGATGAGGGTGACTTATCTGAAAACAATGGTGATGTCACGTCCCAAACCCGGAATTTGGGGTCCGACGCACATGACAGCCGCTGCACGCTAATAGGGTTGCCCCTGCAAGCATATATGCAAGGCTCCATCACAACCAACTATCTACAACATTCAGAGCGTCTAATAAATGCGAAAGTTTTACTCTCAATTAAAGCTCAAATGAAATACATATATAGGTCTATAAGTCTGAATCCAATAATACTTATTCAACGACAATCACCTTAATCAAGTAATAAAAATCTCTATGCTGGAATAATGAAAGAAAGCAGGAAATCTCCTAGGCTCCTTATCCAAGTTCCTGAATTCCTCACCAAGTCTAATGCCGCTTCTCGAAATCTGAAAATTGTTAAACCACATAATGAGCTATAGCCTAGCCGGTTTTCCAAATCCAAGTAGTGCCGAACAAGAAATAAAATGCCACAAAATTTTAGTCTATGCAGAAAATTCTAGAAAGCAAGGAAATCGTTTCAACATAAGTTGCACAAGAAAAATACATGTTTTTTTAACTAAAAGAATTTCCAGCCATTCGGTTTTACATTTTCCATTTTTTAAATCAATGACAAAAAGCACATATCACTCTTCTTTGTGGCCAATTTCCAACCTTATTGGTAAGTAGCGTACCCCAAGGCGAACACGCATTCGCATGACTTACAAGTCCTAAAGCACGCATTGTGATAATATCAATCGACAGAGGACTCTCTATTGGCGGCCCGAGATCAACCTTACGGGCAAATAAACTCGACCAGTCTACGTGATCATGGCCAATATACAACCCACTGGCAGGTTGGGCACTAGATCCCCACCAAAGATCAACCTTACTGGCGGAACCCATTCCATATATACCAAGACTGTATACAAATATAGAGGGAAACAATTTAATGTTTGCAATACCATGCAAATAAATTTTATAGATGTTTCAAACCATAGGGGACTCCTTCCATTCCGATCCATGGAAACCATATCTTAAACAGAATGTTTTTCAATTTTCGCTTCATGAATTCAAATTTTCAAAATCATGCTATTCATAAAGCTTTTCATGTATAGTAGTGAAAACATTTCAAGACTAAATGATATCATGCATAATGACAATTCAACTATTCGGTATGACATGCTAAAAAACGGCCGGTGAGAAATCTTCTCCAAAACAAGTTTCATAATGAGAGTAGATATACATAAATTGTAATAGAAAGCTTACAACTAGTAATACACTGACATTTGAGTAGGATAACCTACCTTAAGCGCAATCTCTAGAAATTTCCTTTGCATGGTCAAGACCTACGAAGAAAAACTTCCTAAAGTGTTGAGAAATGTGAAGTAAAGTAGGTGGCTGAAATAAAATAAAAATCTACAGTTATATAGGACTGTTGAGGTGGGAAAATATGCCCAAGAATACTAGTTATAAGAATTACTAGTAACAGCTCCACTTAGTTCCACTTACCGAACTTGTAGCTACGGAAGCACTTATGGCAACCACTTATGAAGGTTGTAGGTGATGGAGATAACTCCCAAGAATTGGTTTGCTAATGCAATTGGCAGCCACTTATTATAGTCGCGGCTCCAAAGCGTCGGAACGACGTTCGTATCACTGGCAGGCAGCAAGGTTCACCCTAGATCACTAGCTATTTTAGCTACAAGCAACAACACCTCCAAGGCACTAATCTCTACTAAGGGAAGGAGACTCTTGAATTAATCAAGAAGCCTAAATGAGTAAAACTATCTGTCCACTACATCACCTTATGGATTTTACAAGAGGAAAATTTTACTCACCGTGGATGGATGCTGTTCTCTCTCCTAAGGTAGTGGTGGCTGGTTTTATTTGCAAAGAAAAGATCCCACAAGGTGAAGTTCCTGGGTGTTTGGAAAGGCCAAACCGTGACCTTGAGGGACTGATTTTAATTTCTAAAATTTCAATAACTTAAGATGACATGTAGAAGCTACTAGTAATGCCGGAAAGTATAGAAAAATCTGACCTTTAGCGAAGCACTCAAGTTGGAGCTTGTGGCTCCTATATTGACGGAATTTCACCAACGGATGGAGTTATTTTAGGTGAGATCCAATGGTACTAAAGTACTTTAATCAATTTTTGGACATCCACTATCAAGAAATGTGACCTTTATAAGCTGTTTGCAGGTTTCCCGAAATCCGAATGATGAAGGACAACAAGGGCTTCTAATGGACAAGAGAAATGTCTTCTTGAGATAAAGAACTACCGGGTGAATTTCAGCAGCTTATGAACCTTAGAACAAATCAAAAGGTGGCAAAGAACTCCATTGCAAAGGCTGGGTTAGAAGGGGAAATCATAAGGTTTCGATGGCTCTTCCAAAAACTCATGATCACTTATTTCCTCGGTGTCTTATGTAGAGGATTTCAATGGTTGTATTACTCTAATAAGAGTAGAATCCCATCTAACTATGGAAGAAAAGTCCACCAATTAGCATATCCAAATGACACATTATCAAATAATTTTTCCAATAGAAACATTCCAAATATGTGGTTCACTTGCCACATTTTTTATGCAAGAACATCTAAAAAAAGAATGTTGACCGATCCATTTGCAATCCAAATTACACTATAAGAAACTTAACCTTCAGCGGTGTTCAATTACCGCCGTTCCAAAACAAACGGCCATAATTATATCCATACATCGAAGTTCTTAAGTGGAACGACGGTAAAGTGATATTCCCACACCACTAACTTGTCCCACCCAAAAATATACGCCGTATGTATGTATATACCGATGTTCACTGAGCGTCACTAAATCAAAATATTACTGACGTTTTATTAAGTAAAAATGTCATTAATTAATTTACTTTAAGTGCTGGTAACGTCCTTGAATAGAATAATCACCGACGTTTTATAAAGAACGTCGGAGATTCCTTAATAACATAAGTCGCGCGACTAGCGAGGGCACAGAACCGTTTCCCTCGAGATTTTTCTTCTCCTGCGCGCAGTAACCCTCACCTCTGACTACTTTTTTTTCTCCGGGGAGTTTTCCAAACGAAATCAGATTTTCGCAACGAGGATCTGGTGAATAACTTCTTTTTTCATTTCCTTTCCATGGATTGCCTGATTTTAATGCTTTGCTAATTCTTATTGAATGCTTTGGCAGTTCTTGTTGAATGCTTTGTCAATTGAGCTTGAATGCTTTCCCATTTCTTGTTGAATGCTTCAGAAATTGAGCTCGAATGCTTGGCCAATTTCATGTTTCACCAATATTAGTTGAATGCTTTCAGATTTCTTGTTGAATGCTTTTATCAATTGAGCTTCAATGGTTGCTCAATATTGTTGAACGCTTGGCCAGTATTAGTTACATGCTAGGCCAATATTAGTTGAATGCTCCATGTCCTGTTGAATGCACTCTCAATTGATATTCAATGCTTCACTAATATTGTTAAATGGTTGGCCAATATTAGTTAAATGCTTTGTAAATTTTGTTCGAATGCTTGGCCAATATTAGGTGAATGCCTTCCCATTTCTTGTTTAATATTTTGTTTGCTTGCTTGGCCAATTTTGTTGAATTCTTGGCAAAATTTCACGCATGCTTAGGCAATATTAGTTGAATGCTTTGCCAATCTCTCATTTTATGCTTTAAGATCTGAGGTCTTAGAGTAGGTTTGGGCAGAGATTGGCTTATTTGGGTAGAGAAGTTGTTAAGAAGGTTTTGGGTTTTGATCCATCTCTTTTCACATTGTCTTCTCCATCGATCAATGTGTTGTATGAATTACGTTTCTGATTTGTTTGTTTCCTTACCATGTTTTTTAGAATGCCTGGCAATGTTTATTGTTGTTGGTATAGCTAGATTGGTTTTAGATACAACGTGCCAGCCATTCAACTATGTTTCTTCGTATTAGGTTTAGTTGAAGTGTTTCAATGATTGCCACATTTAATAGTTAGCAATAATACACACACATTTATATGGGGAGTTTTAAAGTGTAAAAGATTAAATTACGCTATCTACAACGGCCTAAGATTTTAGAGTAATTGGTTGTTTCACACTGATTGGTTTTCTCACACTTACATCATATGGTTATTTGGTTTAGATGTTTAGGTTTCGTATTTGGGTGTATGTCTAGCTTAAGAAACCTGGAAATTTCCTACTATGATAGGTTCTTACATATCCATGGGAGCAAGGCTAAGGAATCAATGAATGATATGGTTGCTATTAAATACAGACATATCCAAATTGGCTGATATCCCTTATGTGGGTTTTCTTCTTAGTCATACTCATTCCTTCCAATAAATTTCTTCTTGTTCTTGAGAAAATCGGGAGATAGGTGATGGATAAAAGTTGGATGTCCCTGCCAAGTTACTGCCCTAAGAAGTGACATTACCTTTACATATAAAGATTTGACTTTTTCATTATTTCAAGATACAGGTCTCACATTTTTTCAACTAAGTATTAAATAGGATTGAACCAGCGTATAGGCGTGGCATTGTGGAGTTTCTTAAATTTGCATTTGCTAATACACTTTACGGGAACAAGATCAGATGCCCATGTGCTAGATGTGCTAACATTCAATTGGTCGGTGTTAACGATTCATATGATCATTTGATCGTTGATAGGATCATGAATGGCTACATCAGATGGGTTTCCCATGAGGGAAGCAAGATCATCGGTGGGTGTTATGGCTAATAGGATCGCCGAGTGAATGAAGAACCGATGATACAAGACGAAGTGCATTAATTGTTAGACGGCATAAGGCCAAGGGTGAACCCTAATGAGGACAATGTGGCAGCAGATGATGGGGCCAGGACGGCACGAACAAGTAGGGAGGGGCCTGATACAAATGCGGCGAAATTCTACAAATTATTAGAGGAAGTCAAGCAGGAATTATACCCAGGCAGCAAGCTCTCAAAATTGTCTTTCGTTGTTCGGCTTTTCCACATAAAGTGTCTCAATGGATGGAGTAAAAAATCTTTCACCATGTTACTTGAGTTATTGTAGGGGACATTTACTGAGGGAGCATCATTGCCAGAGTCATTTTATGAAACGAAGAAGATCATTAGGGATTTGGGCCTCCACTACGATAAAATAGATGCATGCCCCAATGATTTATGTTGTATTGGAAGGAAGACGACATAGAGTCTGTATGTCGTATATGTGGGAATTCTAGGGGGAAAACATCTGCATTAATTACATCTAGACGATGCAAGAACTCAGACATCGAGCAAAGACCCAAAAATTTCTGCTAAGATTCTGCGTCACTTCTCAATTAAACTAAGGTTGCAGAGACTATATCTGTCGAAGAAAACAACGTCTTTCATGACATGGCATGATGATAAACGAACAAATGATTATATATTTAGGAATCTTGCAGACTTCCAGTCATGGCAGGATTTGGACAGTAGGTATTCGAAGTTTTCTTCAGATCGTTGCAATGATAGACTTGGGTTAGCAAGTGATGTGTTCAATGCCTTTAGGACAATTAGTATTGCTCACAGCACGTGGCCTGTTGTTCTTATTCCATATAACTTGCCACTATGGATGAGCACGAAGCAACCGTACGTGATGCTCTCATTGCTTATTCCCCGACCATCTGGACTTGGAAATGACATAGACGTCTATTTACAACCTTTGGTTGAAGAGTTAAAAGAATTATGGGAGGTTGGTTTGCAAAAATTTGACGCTTCGAGGAATGAGACGTTTCAGATGCATGCAACTATGTTGTAGACGATTAGTGACTTTTCTGCATATGCTAACTTGTCAAGATGGAGCACCAAAGGTGAACTTGCTTGCCGATGTTGTTGTAAGGATAGATGTTCTCGGTGGTTGGACTATGGAAGGAAGCAATTTTACATGGGCCACCGACAATTCTTACCCGCCAAGCATAAATGTTGATTTGATAAGTCGAGTTTTGATGGCACAGAGGAAAGGAGACCAGCTCCAAGGTCGTTGACAGGGTGTCAGGCACTAGAACAATTACAAAATATTAACGTCATCCTTAGTAAGAAGAAAGATAACAAGGGAAAGAAGACAGATACCAATGGGAAGGAGGTTGATACCAATGGGAAGGATGTAGTTAGTCGTGGGAAGAAGAGGAGACTTGGGAAGAAAAGAGTTCTACTTCTGTTATTGAGAAGACAAAGAAAAAGCTTCCTAAGGAACACAATTGGAATAAAAAAAGCGTATTTTTCAGTATCCCGTACTGGGAATTACCCTTGTTGCGCCATAATCTAGACGTGATGCTGTAGACACCCCATTTTGACAGTACCCTGAGCCTCCCGTGTTTGAGCAAAAACCCAACCAAATCAATCAGTTAGGATCCCAAACTCCTCCCTTAGGTAGGTTAGGGTCCTACCAAGCTCCCTGCAAAATTTTGTCGAATTCCGAGCTCGTTTGCCTAGCGAACAAGATGGGAGAGTGTCCGTAATGTAAACCACAAAAGAGGGGTGGATTATCCTAGATGGGGCTGTCCAAGGTAATAGAGGGGGTGCGAATTTGGCATTTTCCTATATAAAGCCTGTTTTTCGTTACAAACAGGGGACTTCATTTTTTTCTAAAAAAAAAAATCTCAGAGAGAGAAAAAAGAGAACCTTAGTTGAAACCCTACCTTTCTTCCCCTTCTTCTCCGGTAAGTCTCTGGTCGACCTCCGACCGAGCTCCGGCCCATCGCTGATCGTCTTCGAATGTTGATTCCTTCCTTGATAAACACTAGATCCATTTGTTTTCACTTTTTCTCATCTTTTAAACCCTAGTTTTACCATTTTTCTTCTTGAAACCCTAACTACAGATCTAACTAGAGAGGGAGATAAATCTAGAGATTTAAGAGAAAATCTAAGTAGAAAGAGAGATTCCAGAGATTTCAAAGGAATAACTAAACAAAAAGGGGATCGAGAAGAATTTTTGCAGAGAGGGAGAGAGCCGCGGCAACCATCTCCATTTTCTCCGGCGAGCTACTCTTTTCCGACCAAAACTTCGATCATTCTCCGGTAGGCATCCTCTTGCTATTCATCTTCTTTATTTTTCTGTAGAACCTTAGATTTTTCTCCATACCTTTGTGTCAAACCCTAAATCTCAGATTTCTGCCTTTAAACCCTAATCTCTTTTGCTCATCTTTGCTTTTCCGATCTTCTCTGGTTTGCTCCGGCAAGCTCCGATCATCTTGTTCTCCTCCTCTGTGATTTATCTCTGCAACAGAGAAATGGAGTTCTTGGACGAACAAACCCAACCTAGGTTTCTTTTCCAATCTCGAATCTCATCCTCTTCAACATCAAAACAAGAGATCCAAAAAATCAACTAGCTTCAAGTAGCCCTATGCGCTTCAATATCCTCTTTCCTCTCATTCTCAGCCATCTTCTATTTTCAATCCTAAACCCTACAATTTCTTCTCATCTGGATCTCTCTATATCTCCTTCTCGGATCCTTCGCTCCGATCTCCGTCATCGGCGGCAATATTTATGTCGGAAAAGGCGACCTTCTTGAGCCACCTCTGTCGAATCTCGATCCGCCGGAGATTGAAGAATCCAAGAAAAGAAACTCTAATCGGAGACCTAAAACCCGTAGATCTGAAAATTCCACTTTGATTTCCAATCATCCTATTGTAGAATTGGTAAATTCAGATAAAACAGAGAAAAAGGTTGGGGATTCCTTTGGAAACTACAATGGAAATGGATCTGATGTGATCGGAGAGGAAAAGGAGTGGAATGAGGAGGATTTTGAAATTCTGAAAAAAACAGATCGCAAAGCATCCTGTACAAGAGCCGAGACGTTGGGAATTGATTGCAGACTCTTTTCAAGGGCGTCATGGATTGGAGAGTGTGATAAAGATGGCAAAATTGATGGCTGAAAAGAGACCTGGTGGTGGTGATCCGTTCACGCAGTTTTTGAAGCAAAGGAAACCCTTGAGTAAACAATTAGAGGTTGTTAATGGAGAAACATTGGTTATGGAGAATGTTGACGGGAAGAAAGAGAGTGGAGGCTTAAATTGGAGTTCTGGAGAAGATATTGCTTTTCTTAATGCTTTGAAGGTTTTTCCGAAAGATGTTTCTATGAGGTGGGAGAAAATAGTTGCTGCTGTTCCTGGTAAATCTAAGGCATGTTGTATGAAAAGAGTTGCGGAGTTGAAAAGGGGTGTTAAAATTTTGGGGATTTGATACATTTGCATTTTCTTTAAGAGGCATTGATGAGATCCGGCAATCTTTGTTAAATCTGACTGCATTAGAGCATAAAGACAGGAAGCTTGCTATCCATTAATGGTGTCATTAGCTCAAAGGAGTTCAAAGGTCTCTGCCATTCAATTCTGTTTCACTCGATCTGAATCTCTTTAGAATTTCAGTTTTAAAGGTAAGATCTCCTAATTCTATCTTTTATTTTACTCTCATTTCTTATTTATGTTGTTAATTGCTATGATGTATTGGCTTGAAAACACACTTTGGTCGGCCAGGTAAGGTCATCCATTTTGTCGTCTGTTGATGTGAGCCTACTCCATTTTGTTTGTCAAAGTAACATAGGCCTAGTATGTTTAAAGAGTAAAATAATATGCATTGCATTGTTTGGGGTCACCAAATATTACAAATCAGTCCACACTCTTGTAGTTTAATCCACACTCTATGTGTCATAAAATCCACACTCTTGTAGTTTAATCCACACTTTGGGCTATACGAATGGCTGTGTTAATTTCATCATTACATTCACGAATTTTAAAAGTCAAGTTATTTTCTGTATGAATCTGTTTGGATACTAAAAATTGGATTTTTTATTTGGACTTAATAAATGTTTCATTATGACTGTCATTTTCCTTATTCTCTCTAGAATAAATTCTATTGTTTAGGTTCATTTTGAATTAATGATGTTATTTGTGTTTCTCTTCTAACATTTTCTTTTTGAGAGCGGCGATGAAGGCGCTAGCCCAAGCCCATCATTAGGGGACTTGCTCAGTCCAAGTAGCACTCCCCTCTTCTTTTCAAAAGATTTGACCAGTCTTTTATATGTGTATCCCCTAGACATTAGGTTTCTCTCTATCATTGCAAGGGCAATGAAAGAGAAATCTTGAGCCCACCCTTTAGGGAGACAAGCTATGTCTCAACAGAGAGTCATACTCTTTAAGAGACAGGCTTTGTCTAATTAGTAAGTCGCACGTAGGAGGCTTGCTTAGCCTCATCATTAGAAACTCCCTTCTTAGTTGAAGACCAACTTGGTCTGGTAGTTATCCTAATCCTTTCATCATTGCAGGGGCAATGATAAGGATACTTGGAGCCCATCTCTCTTTTAGGAGACTTGCCTAGTCTCATTAGCACCTTTCCTTGTCTCCCATTTCTCTAAAAAGAATGCCATGTCTCTTTAGCACCTCTCTTAGAGTCACCAGTTTGAGAGTCAGTCCTTTAGCATAGGAGTCTGTCCTTAGTTAGAGAGTCAGTCTTTCATGAGTCAGTCCTATCATCATAAGGGTTAGGATTCTTTCCAACCTCTAATCAAATCATAATTTTTTTATCCACTCTTGCAAGGTATAGGATGCTGTCCAACCCTTGCAGAGTCGTGATTCTGTCTTTTCTCCCCGCAAAGTATAGGATGCTGTCCAACCGTTGCGAGATATCAGGAGTCTATCCTCCCCTTATGATGATAGGATTCTGTCCTCTTATGTCAAAAATAACAAAAGCATTTCAAAAACTAAAAATCTTAAAAATTTTGAGTCATTAGGAGTAGTTAGGAAGTCTGTTTCCGAACTACGTTGGCTTGATCCCTTTCCATAGGGTACGTAGTACAGCTTGGGATCTTCATCCCAGGTCCAGCCAAACCTTTAAAAATAAATATTTCAAACGTTCAAAAAAATACAAAAAACTTTTCAAAACATTTTCAAAAAGATCTTCCCCTAGAGTTAGGAGTCTGTCTTAGCTGTTTGGGGTGTTTTAGAGTTAGGAGTCGGTCCTGATTTGTATTGATATGGTGTGTCCTGTCGGGTGAGTGTCCCTAGAGTTAGGAGGCCTCGAGTCAATCGGTTAGACATTTAGTCGAACTGATGGCTAGACTAGGAAGCATATAGTCAGTCCATGGTTTTCATTAGGTTGCACAGCCTAGATACACATAAGATGTAGGGCCCACCTGCATTAGCTTAAGGCTAATCAACTTGCATTAGTTA
This sequence comes from Tasmannia lanceolata, assembly GCF_043159265.1. Taxonomy (NCBI): domain Eukaryota; kingdom Viridiplantae; phylum Streptophyta; class Magnoliopsida; order Canellales; family Winteraceae; genus Tasmannia; species Tasmannia lanceolata. Next base: position 22,856,917 of record NW_027518684.1, on the reverse strand, counting down.
GGGCATATAGAGAGTCCTAAAAATCGCCAATTCACATGAACTTAAATAATTGTGCAAAAAAGCTTTAAAAATCAGTCGAGTCTAGTGGATCGAGTCTAGGATAGCGGTTCTAGATGGTTAGGCATCGTAGTTTAGAATAGGTCATCGAACTACGTTGACTCCGATTCTTCCCAAGGTCGGGATACGTAGAGCAGCTGGGATGGACGGCCATCTTGGTCCGAGTCAAGTCGCATTAGAGTTTTAGGATTCATCTTGTCCAGTCATATATAGAGTTGATTTGTGTTGTATATTTTGCTGTGTTTTCTTACTTTCATGTATAAATCCTATACCTTTAGCTGTAGCATGCATGTGTTTGTACACCAGAATTTAGACATCAATTAGGTATGACACTCATAACCTAGCTATTCTCAGGTGACACTTATTTTATTTCTTTTATGTGTGCTTATTATTCCTCTGAGACATGCATGATTAGATAGACCTCTTCTCGGAGATATTCGTTCCCATTTCATATGACTTTCACCCAAAACTCTTCAAAATCAATAAGTAAATGGCATAAGAGACCAGGTGCTTGCACTTGAGCGGACGAGGTGCTCTTCGGACCTTCCAAATTCGTAACCAGGCACGAACCTTCTTTTATATCTCTGGTTATCCGTTGCAACAGAGCATAGTATGGGATCCTTGGCCCACTTCCTTGGATAGCGACTCTTCTTTGTTTAAGGTACGGCTCGAATCTGGGCTAGTCCCCGAATCGAGAGGTATCTCACCTTTTATCGCCACTCATGCTGTGAGAGGCACTTCTTTCGAGAGTTCCTTGGTAGAGCTCTCCATTCACGTGGATGATCCTGAGACTATTAGTGTGGGGCCCGTCCCCCTCTCTCTCTCTCGGATCAGGGTCCACAGATGCACATTGAGAAGAATGTATGCGATAATGTAATTGAGACATTACTAAATATTGAAGGAAAAAGTAAGGACGGTGTGAAAGTGAGGCTAAATTTACGACAAATTGAACTAAGGAAAACGCTTCACCCAATCACTAAAACAAATAACAAAACATACTTGCCCCAGCATGCTTCACATTGTCTCCAAACGAAAAAGATGTTTTCTGCATCATCTTGAAGTACGTTAAAGTTCCAGATGGCTATTCATCTAACATCTCCTGACGTGTGAATATCAAACAATATAAGATTTCAGGTTTGAAGAGCCATGAATGTCATTTATTGATGCAATAGTTACTTCCCTTGGCTATACGAAGAACATTGCCTAAGAATGTCAGCTCAGTTTTGATTGAGCTATGCAGCTTCTTCAGGGAGTTATTTTTAAAGGTGCTTAAAGCGGGTGACCTCACAAAACTTAAAAAAGGGATCGCATTAACTCTTTACCATATGAAAAGATATTCCCACTGGGCTTTCTTGATATTGTGGTGCATTTACCTATTCATTTAGAGGATGAAGCATGATTAGTTGGACCGGTACATCACCTATGGATGTACCCCATCGAGAGGTATGCAAGGATTCTTTAAATATTTTTACTTGTTTAAGTGCTTTACGTATCCGTATTTGTAAAATTAATACAATAATTGATGCTTTGTAGGTACCTTCTCACGTTAAAATCATATGTCCACAGTAGAAATTATGTCGAGGGATCTATAGCAAAGGGTTATCTAGTAGAAGAAGGTTTGAATTTTGTTCTAGATATCTCCAAGGGGTTGAATCAAAGCTTGACCGAGAAAAAAGGAATGACAAGGATGTTCGGAGCGAAATAAAAGGTTTCTCAATTTTCTCAGTTTCTGTACGCCCTTTAGGGAAGGTTCGGACGTTAACTCTAGATGAAAGAACAGTCAAATAGGCACATCGATATGTTCTCTTCAATTGCGAGGCTGTCGGCCTATTTCTTAAGTAAGTCTATTCGATTGTCAACCTTTAATCCACTGTGGCCATTTTCATCTCTTAAATTTTCAATTCAAATGTAGTGCACACATTGCCGAGCTTAAGAGAAACATTCCCCGTGCTCGGCCAATGGATATAGAATGCAGTCACAAAAATGGGTTTTCAGATTTGTTTAAAGCACATGTAAGTATCAAATGGACCTTAAACGGACCTTACATTATATTTTTCAGAAAGTTAGGGCGATGATATTTTCACCCCCTGCATTACGCATGCGCCCCCTTATAACGTGATTTGACGTCAAAAGGCAATAAAGTTGCCCACTTTTCACGTCAAATCACATTATAAGGGGAGCGTGCGCATAATGCAGGGGGGGTGAAAATATCATCCCCAAAGTTATTCTAAAATTTTACTAAATAACACTCTGAATAGGTTCAAACGTTGCATGAGTCAAGAAGTGAGCAGATATCAGAAAAATTGTGATGGTTGAGTGGTCTCCCAAATTGTATTGTTAGGAGTTGCAAAGGGTATGTTATAAATGGAATTCGCTTCCACACAAAAGATCGCGAACAACAAAGAAAAACTTAGAATAGTGGAGTGGTTGTCATTGCACGAACGTCAAGTTTTGCAACTGCAATGGATTTGAATCCCGTAGCAGGTGATATTACTTACTACGATGTCTTGACGGAGGTTATCGAACTTAACTATTTCGGACAACTAAAGGCAGTGCTATTCAAGTGTGAATGGTTTGATCCAACACCGGGAGGAGGAGTAAAAATATATGAGTTTGTGTTGCGAAAAACCCCAAGGAGCAATATGTGATTTCAATGGCAAAGTAAAACAAAAGAATAAACACAAGCAACCACACAAAGACACAAAGATTTACGAGGTTCGGCAAAATCCTACTCCACGCAGAGGCGACGAGAAAATCCACTATAAATTCAGAGATTACAAGAGAAGATCAGTCTCTCTCTCACCAAACTCACTAGAAACCCTAGCACATCCTTTTTCCCTTTCTTTTGAGCTTTCAACCCTCTTTACAAGACTTGCTCACGTAATAAGCCCTAAAAGCCCATTTATATAAAGCGGGCCATAAATTAATCTTATCGGGCCGAAAAACACATAAAACGGGCTGGGCCGAAAACACATTTGCCAAATAAACGGGCCTAATCCGGGTCCACACAATATTTCGGACCCTAAACAGGTTTGAATTCAAGACACCCAACTCAACAGTTTGGTTTTACGGTTGTAAATATGGCACGTTGTAGTTATGAAGATGAGCCTTCTATCTTCGCAGCTCAAGTAGAGCAGGTCTTCTACGTACAAGAGCACACCAATAATAAAGATTGGCACGTGATTATCAAGACAAAGCCTAGGGACATTTTTTACGTGATTGGGGACAATCCAGAGGCATATATACAGTGGAAGGACAAATATACTTGGGACTGAGATGTTCAAAGTTGGATGATGTTCAAAGTTTGGATGATGTTCAAAGTTGGGAAAGGACAGATATACTTGGGACTAAGATCAACGAACCGTTGGAATTGTTGATCCGATCTAACCAAGAAGGCCAAGTAAATGATACATAGCTAGATGAGAGCACTGAAGATGAGAATAGCTTCGTGGATGATAATGGAGGAGATACTGAGTAATATTTAAACTTAATTTGACATATGTTTGCTATCTACCTTAGAGGTCATTTTTCTTCATTCTGGCATATATCCTAAAGGTATTTAGGTTTAATTATAGTTAGCTCTTGCATTATTTATGTTTCATATTTATAAAAATTCTCTTAACTGATGCTCTATTTTTTAATATTTATAAAAATTCTCTTAAGTGATGCTCTATTTTATATTCATATATGTGGTTACCACCTTGTAATTGTTGCATAAATGACGATCTCTTTAATAGTCAATTTATGCCCCATTTGTGCCACTAGTATATTATAGATTTTATTGCAAATAATCAATTTACATGTTAGTTTTCCATTCAAAGCTTGTATTCTTTAATTCACTAGTGTAAACTTCTCTGTTTGATACTACATATGACATATTTTAGTTTGAGCCATGACAAAGAGAAAGAATCTGCCGAACACCCATGAGTCACAGCCTCCCGCTCAAAGGAGAGTGCTAGAGCCCCATGATTATCGAAGGAGAGAGCCACAGTCCTCTTCTCAGAGAGAGTCAGACCCCCTACTCTCCCTCACGACTCACATGCACCTTGGCCGGCATGGGAGTCACAGGAGACTCTCCCACCTTCTTATGTACAGGAGACGCTCACACCCTCAGATACACAGGAGACACTCCCTCCTTTGCCGAATCAGGATCCCCATCTATCTACCCATTCTATACCGTCCTCATCGAGGCGTACTCGAGGCCCGACACATTGCAAATGCCTGTGGGGTTCAAATGAGATGATTATTGTCGGATTTAATGAGCCTAGCCAGTCAAACACACAAAATGCATGTAAATTGATGAATTTATTCGGCACTGTCGCGAGAATGGGTGATAAATTGCTCATTACTTTTACAGAATGGAAGTGGAAAACATTTACTCAGACCTTATGTTCCTATTAATGAGTAGATTTGGAAGTAGGGCTGGCAACGGGGTCGGTCGGGGCCGGATGTTGGGGTTCCCTACTCCTTCCCCTCTGCGGGGAATTCCCCCCCTCCCCTTCCCCTCCCCACTGCGGGGATGGTGGGGAATCCCCCTCCCCTCCCCACGGGGAATATCTAATCCCCTTCCCCGCCCCGCATCCTTCGGGGACAATCACTTTACTTTGTTAAATGTTAGGTTTAAAACTAAAGATTTGCTAGGGACAATCACTTTAGGCATGTTGCGGCTTGGCTATTGCATCTGAGAGTAGCCACACAAAGGTGTGGCTATTGCTAGGCTAAGATTTTGTCTTATTCATTTTATTAACCTGGGGACAAAGGTGGTTGCTCTCAGTTTCATTTAATTGATCAATAGTCCCTAGCAGATCCCTAATTCCCAATCCCACTTGCCAAAAAGTATTGTACGTGCCACACCATAGGAAGATCCAAACCGTCCATTTGATGGGCACACCATACTACCATAGGCATAGGATGATCCAAACCTTCCACTTGATGGGCACATTGTAGGATGATCCAAACTGTCCATTTGATGGGCCGCAACATAAATAGGTTGTGGCCCAAAAATCATTTCCATAGGATAATCCCAACCCTCTAATCTATAGAGGAATTGCATATTATGATACCTTCTATAGATCGGAGGGTGGCAATCATCCTATGGAAATGATTTTTGGGCCGCAATCTATTTACGTTGTGGCCCATCAAATGGATAGTTTGGATGATCTATGGTGTGGCCTGTAAAGTACTTTTAAATTGTAGCCTATCAAATGGACGGTTTGGATCATCCTACGGCGTAGCCCATACATTACTTTTTGAAAAATAATGGACTATACGAGCGCACACCATATAAAATCTCATCACTCATCAGAGAGATGTTGCCTTTATTTGGGGGAGGGAGATTTTCAAAGAATTTAATGTTGCCTTACAGTGATGGTTCGATGGAGAGATTTTAGGGATTTCTAAGGGTAATATACTAATATAATGAGGGACAACGCCCAATGGATTATGGGTAAAAGAAAACATATAAAGCTATTTCAGAGACAAAACTGTACTAATGGAAATTATGAAAATTTTAGGGGAATCTTGTAGATATGTTTTGATCCAAGGGGTTTGTAGTAGTTTTCCCAAAAAAAAAACACTTAAAAAATACAAGAAAAAAATGGCATTAATGCGGGGCGGGGCCAACTCCATCCCCTTCTCCTTCCCTTCCCCGCACCGGGGAATTTTTTAAATCCCCTTCCCCTTCCCCTTCCCCACTCAAATCGGGGAATCCCCTCCCCAAGCGGGGCAGGGCGGGGAGGATCCCCGCTTTCCCGGGTGAAATTGCCAGCCCTATTTGGAAGTGGAAAAAACATTTTCAATCTTTTCCAGTATTTCACGCCCTTTGCTTGTCTTTGTCTGAAAAGAAAAACAAACAAACAAAAGGAGGCAGCAATGTGGAGACAGAGAGCTGAAATGTCATTTTCCTTTTTTTATCAATCGATTATAGATCAACAAATCTGATCACCTTAAAGTGCCACATGTATAGTGTCATTAAAAGTGTAATTATTTTGTTAAGGTCCTGATGGGGTGTAAAAACTCCAGCCTGTAGCAAGCCGACACCTGTCCTGGAGTAGGTAAACTCCAGCCTGTAGCAGGCCACCACCTGTCCGGGAGTAGGTGAACTCAAGCCTATCGCAGGCTGCCACCTGTCCTGGAGTAGGTGAACTCAAGCCTATCGTAGGCTGCCACCTGTCCTGGAGTGGGTAATCCCCACGTCACCAACTCTCCCTCTATAAAAGGGAGTTCAAAGCTCAAACGAAGGGTAATGAAAAACCTTCTCTCCACCCTAAACTCTTAAACTAGCTCTGCACTCCTGCTCATACTGACTTGAGTGTCGAAGGGCCTGTCCGGAGTAACACCCGGGTTGGTCTTCTGACCTCGCTTGCCTTTGTGCAGGACTCAGCTCTCTCAGCAGGACTCAGTCCCTTCACTCCGCTTCACTCCGGTCCCGCAGGACTCAGTTCCTCTGGTCATCCAGCTCAGCCCTTACGTCACTGTCGTACCTGTTACTGATTTTAGGTCTAACAGATTGGCGCCATCCGTGGGACCCCAGAACTAAAAGCTGTTAAGATCTCTTACAAAAATGGCAGGGCGCAAGAGTGCGCGGATACCAACCGCACGGACCACCCAAGCCGTGTTACCTCGTAGGACCCGAAGTGAGCGAATCGCCTCACTGGTGGTGGCAGCCTCTGCTACAGCTGAACCGAGCCCGGCTCGTTCAGAACACCTCAACCCTATGCCTACTCCGGATCAAGTTCAAGCTCTTTTCCAGCAGATGACGGCACTGGTCGGTCAATATCAGCAGCTTCTTCAGGCGCCTCCCCAACCTCCTCCAGAAGCTCCACGACCTATACGGAAAAAGTCGAATGTCCATGGGGGAGAGTCAGCTCGCCAAGGAGAGGATCGGGCTCACCACTCAAGGCAAGTCCATCCCCCAGAGCCAGGCATGCTCATACAGAGCCACAACGCCGCCAAAGGCTGCGGTCCCGCTCTGCACAAAGGCACCGAGCTCATGAAGGCCGCATACCACAAGAAAAGTCCCGGCCTCGTCAAATGAGTCCGGAAAGCCAGTCCGGCTCTGCGGCGAGCCCATCAGTGGAGAGAAACAGGTCGCCGAGCTAACCGGACCGCAGAGGTGATCCAATGCTTCAAAAGATGGAAGAAATGGACCACCGCATAGAAGAGCTGGCAAAAGATCATAGCCGGCCTGCTCCACGCCTTTCACCGGCGATGTAATGAGAGCCCCAGCGCCCGGGGGATTTAAAATGCCAACCGTCCCGCAATACGACGGGACCACTGACCCTGTGGACCACTTGGAGACGTTCAGGACAATGATGCTCCTCCACGGTGCGTCAGACGGCTTCCTCTGCAGAGCGTTCCCGACCACACTGACTGGCGCGGCCCGGGACTGGTACTCCAGAATCAAGCCGAACTCCATCAGCAACTTTGAAGATTTTGGGGACGATCTGGTCCGCCATTTCATGAGCAGCAGGAGGCCAAGGAAAACAACAGCATCCTTGATGGCTTGCGGCAGGAGGACAATGAGCCTCTGAAAATGTTCGTCAGCCGCTTCAACAGGGAGGCACTTCAAGTGCCAAATCTAGATCCCTCAGCCGCAATGAACGCGTTCCTCATGGGCGCTAGATCCAATGACTTCCGCCGGTCAGTAGCTCTCCAAAATCCGCACTCACTGGCAGATCTAATGGCCGGAACTGAGGAGTACATAGTAGTCGAAGAGACACTGGCGACCCTGGACTCAAATCGGAGGAGAACCTCTGAGAACAAGAACCCTACCAAGCAACGTAGGGATGACCAGGCCGTCAGAAGAGAAAATTCCCCCCAGAGGAGGGAAGAGAACTTTACCCCTCTCAACACCTCCAGGAGAAGCATACTGGCCGCAATCGAGGGAGAAGAATTCATAAGATGGCCAACCAGAATGATCTCCAATGGAAATAACAGAGACCAATCAAAGTACTGTCGGTTCCACAGGGACCACGGTCACGACACAGACGAATGCTGGCAGCTCAAGGAAGAAATCGAGCTGCTGATTGGCCGGGGCTACTTGAAAAGGTATGTCCGAAGTGACGGCCACAGAAGAGAGCGTAAGGAGAAAAGTCCCCAAGGCCGGAGCCCTCGGCGGTCACAGCCGCCCCCTGCCCGGGGTCAATCTCCTCCGCCATCCAGTCCACAACCAGAGGCACACCGATCCCAGCCAAGGGGAGTCATTGGCATGATTATGGGCGGACCCGCTGCTGGGGGCACATCATCTGCTGCTCGAAAAGCATACGCACTCCGAGTCAACGCCGTGCACACATGCAGCAAGAAGATGAAGACGGACAATGAGATCTCCTTTTCAGATGCGGACCTCGACAATCTGATACTGCCACACGACGACGCCCTGGTCTTAACCATGCTCGTCGCAAACTGGGAGTTGAAGAAAATCCTGGTCGACAACGGGAGTTCGGCCGATATTTTGTACTGTCATACTTTCGAGAAAATGATGATAGGTGACGACCGCTTAAGGCCGGCGAACTCAGATCTGTTCGGTTTTTCAGGAGAGGTCGTCAAAGTGGAGGGACAGATTGAACTCCCAGTCCTCGTCGGAGAGCCGCCCTGCCAAGTTTTTGCCATGATCAACTTCCAGGTAGTGAGGGCCACTTCGGTCTATAACGCTATCTTGGGACGACCCGGGCAGAACTTAATCCGCGCAGTCGCTTCAGCGTATCACCAGAAAATGAAGTTTATAACACCAAACGGCGTGGGTGAGGTCAGAGGAGATCAACCACAGTCCAGGGAGTGCTATGCCATGGCACTCAAAAGGCAAAGATGCATCGGAATCCTTGCCGATTGAACTACTTGATCTGAGAGACGAAGCACAGGTGACTGAACCCGCCGAAGACCTCAAAAACTACTATCAGCAGTAGACCACCCGGCGTGAAAGCGACTTTGTAAATATACATTGAATGTGAATGATAGAAGCTCTTTTGCAAATCTCTTCGTACAACTTGGAAACCCAGTTCACTAAAACTCGAGTACTTTGGAAACTCAGTTCACTAAAACTCGGGTACTGTAGACACCTCATTTTGACCTGACCCAATTTTTGAAATCGAATAAATTCATGAAAGCTGAGTCCAGAAATTTTTGAAGAACAGAGACCTGAATGCGAAGAAACCCCAAAATTTTATTGACCCACAGTGTTCACTAATTGATACAAATTTTCCCAGGATGGTTAACCTCTCCGAGAGCGTCCCTACAAATTTTAGAAGAGTTGGACGAGCAATGGACATAGGCCATAGGATCGAAAGGAGAATGGATGGCTGAGATTAGGAGGAGGGTTTTAACCCTAGCTATAAAATAAAAAAAATCTCGTGGACACCGGAGGAGAGGGGTTTTTCTTGAAAAAAATAAAAAAAGAGAGTAGCAGAGGGAGAGAGTCGTCGATTCGATCATCGCCATCCCCATCTCCACCGCACCACCACTAGCTACCACCGCCTCCAACCACCACCCCCAAACCCTCTTCCTCTTCCAATCTTCTCCAACCGCCACCTCCAAAACCGCACCACCCAATCACCACCACCCCTCAAAACCCACCTCACCTTCAAACCCTATCTTATTCCCCCAATCCGACCACCTTTCTCAGCCTCCATGGATTCCGGCAACCTCACCGGAATCGGGTGACCCGCCACCATAACCATCTCCATTAGCCACCCCTATTTCTCCTAAACCCATTCTCATCTACTTCACAGCCACCCCATACCCACCACCATCTCCACCCCAAACCCGAAACCCAAAACCCATCTCCACCGCACCAGCCACCATCCTCAACCTCAAACCTGAAAACCAAAACCCATCTCCACCGTACCACCACCAGCCACCATCCTCAAACCCGAAACCCAAAACCCATCACCCATACCCACCTTGTTCAACGCCATCACCATTTCCACCCAAACCCCCTTCACTTCCGATCATCTCCAACCTCTAGCCACCATCAGCCGCCACCGACCACCCCAAACCCATTTCGAAAACCCTCTTCCACCCTCATCTTCTCCAACCCCCACCTCCAAAACCGTAACCCATTTCCACCCCAAACCCACTTCGAAAACCCAAATCCATAACCCTTAAACCCCTTCTCCTTTTCATAAAAAAAAAGAGACAGAGAGAAAATCCAGAGAGAGAGAAAGAGGGGAAGGCTGATCATCTTCCCCAGCCTCCCCGTCGCCTCCACCCGAAATCTGGCCGGCCGATCTTCCCCTCCACCACCGCTACCCCCATTTTTAAAAAAAAAGGGAAAACAGAGAGAGAGAGAGAGAGAGAGAGAGAGAGAGAGAGAGAAAGAGATAGATATATATATAGAGAGAGAGAGAGGTTGGGGGTTGTCTTCTTCGGCCTCGTTCTTGCCAGCCATTTGCTCCGGCCACCAACCCTACCACCATTTTCTTTTACCCATCAAACCCACTTGGGTTTTCTTCCATTTGCAGCCACGATCCCACTCTTCGTTGATCTACGCCCCAAATTTGATTCGTCATCATCTCTGGCAATTTCGCCCCGATCCGCCGCCTTTGCCCAAATCAGAAGAAGAAGAAGAAAGGAGGAGCAAAAGCTTGAACCTACAAGGCTCCAATTTCAAGTAATTCTCCCAATCTCTTCCTTTATTTCATTCTTGGTACTCTCTATTTCTCTTTCTGTTTCTTTCATTTCTGATGGTCTTAATTCCACGTTATTTTGTTTTGGTCTTGGAAAACAACAAATGATTGGTGTGTGCTTTATGTATGTCCATAATCTGTTTGATTAAAAGCCTCTAAGTGTCGAACATTTATTTGAGTTTTCTTTAGCCATCTTAGATGTGCCGATTGTGATTTGAGGCTCTATTCTTTGAAGTCATAATACTTTTGTCTTGAAATTGTTAAGATGAGAAAATCATCTATACTACCATGTACCTGTCTCTTTTTGGATGTGTGTTCTCATGCCTACTCTAATTTGCTAACTTTTGCCATCATGTACATGTCCTCCGGTTCTATGTCTAGTAGTATTGGAAGTTATTATCTGTGTTCGGGGTCTCCTTCGGTTCTTCAGGATTTCTATCGCCTTTTCGGAAACTCCTTCTCGAGCTAGGGCGATGACGGAATGTTTCTTGAGCCACCCCGTTGCCCTTCATGTCTCTTTGCCTATCTCTTCATTTCTCATGGGCTTAGGGATTTTCCCTTCTTGGAGGCCATCCTTTCTTACAGGGCTTAAGGATTCCTTCCTCTCTGAGATGATCATTTTCTGCAGGGTTAGGGATTCACTTCTTCCCTTCTTCGGGTTCATCTTTTCACACGTTCCTTGGGATTCTCCTTGCATTTCGGGATCCCCATCGATTTTGGGAACAATCGTCGGGTTTAGGTGATGACGGACGGCAACCTCTTGAGCCAAAACCCCTTTCAAACGAAAGGGATAAAAACAACAAAAATTCAAAAACAACAAAAGCGTTTTTCGAAAAGCTGTTTCGAACTACGTTGGGTTGATCCCTTTCTATAGGGTACGTAGGCAGCTTGGGACCGTCATCCCAAGTTCAGTCAAACTTTTTAATAAAATCATTTCAACCTTTCAAAAAAATCATTTCAGCATCTAAAAATATCTTTCAAGCTTTTCTCAAAAATACAAAAACCAAAATGGGCAAGGATGGTGATTGGCCAGGTCACTCGGAGCCTTCTTTTCATTTCATTTTCGATTTTGATCGTGGTTTGCCGGTTTTATCGGTTTTCCGACGTTTTATCGGGTTTGGGATGGGCGACGACATAGCGTGGCCCCTTTACAGGGATTGTCCCCGCTGAGCCCAACGATAGGCTATGATGATCGCGAGACTTGTCCGATCTTTAGCGGATCAGGATCACTGAGATCGATTCCCTTTGAATCGCTCCCTGAGTCTATCGTATGTCCTATTTTCTTTTCCCTGGCATTTTGGGTTTGCGCATACCGTCTATTTTCTGATTCCTTTCTTCCCTCGCATCTTTTAGTTTATCGTGTGTTTGTCTTTGGTTCCTTGTGTGTTTACTTTTAGCTTGCTTATTCCTTGTGCGTTTAGTTTGACATGCTTAGGTGTAGACATTTACTGCTTTTCTGCTTATCATATTTGCTATTACTTGCTTAGCTATAGCTGTGCATGTGGATGTTATTGCTTTCCTAGATGTGATGGGTTAGGAGTAGATGCGGTGAGTTAGGATTTGGATGTTTATCTTCTTTTGCCCATCCCTGGGTCATGCATGCTTAGATAGACGTTTCTTCGGGGGTGCTCGTTCCCATTTCACATGATTTTAGCCCAAAACTCTTCAAAATTAATTAAAAATGGCATAAGAGACCAGGTGCTTGCACTTGGGCGAATTGGGGGCGCTTAACACCTTCCCCATTCGTCATCAGGCATGAACTTTTGTATCTCTGGTTATCCGTTGCAACAGAGTATTCCATGGGATCTAGGGCCTACTTCCTTGGATGGCGACTCTTCTTTGTTATAGGTATATCTTGGTTCCGGGCTAGTCCTTAAATCGAGAGGTATCTCATTTACATCGCCACCCATGCTGTGAGTGGCACCATTTCGAGAGTTCCTTGGTAGAGCTCTCCTTCACAATGTGGAGATCTTAGAGGACCGATGGGGGATCTCGTGTCCCTCGCCCATTCGTCCTCGGGATCGGGGTCCACAGGCTGGCGACTCTGCTGGGGAACTCTTGGAACATTGCCTAACTCTGTAAAAATGCAATTTTTACTAATTTTGGAAGAAATTTGGACTAAAATCATTTCAAATGGGAAACGTTTCCGTTAGAATGCCAGGGGCACCAAATAGATACAAAATAAAACAAGGGCTCACACACTCACTTTCATCCCTTGCATATATTATCTGTTTTGTGGTTACTTTTCTGCTGTGGATATACTATCAGGTTACTCTCGGAGAGATACTATAAGTAGGAGCCGTGAGGGCTATACCCGCCTTCTAGTGCCACCGCACCATTAGTATCTCAACACCTGGACACCTTGTGTGTAAAACGGACATAGTTCGTATGCTGGGCGATAGTCACAGCATACAAGTAACTATGCACCCGGCCAGGTGGACCTCGCGACATTACTCTCTCTATATATTGCATGGTCCTTTTATTTGCATTTAGGGACGAACATATGTGTTGCTTACACATGTGGAGCCTAGAGTTAGGGACTTTATCCTATTTTTTAGACTAGGGTAGCTCACTTTATGTGGCTACAGACGCGGTCCTAGTACACTCACATGTCTGTCTTGAGTCAAGTGTCTTGACTCTGCGTGATTATATTTAGGGCTGGTGCCCCTGGTTAGGATGTATATATATGTATATATATTTATTACTAGATTAGGGCTTTCTTCATAATTAGGTTTTCTTTCCTAATCTAATCCTTTTTTCCCACCTATCCGTCTTTTGGATTATGATCAGATCATTGGTTTCACATCATTATCTTAATAGCCGTGATCTATCTTCCCTGAGCTTGATCCTTTGATCAGATCGTTTCACATGCCAATTATGAGTCTACTTTGCCATTATCACTACCAGAGTGTGTTCTTGCTGAGAGCCTTGTTTCATCTTGACCTTGTCGGCATATTCTTTATGCTTGGTTGCCGAGACCCTCCTTGTACAGTCGTTATGCTGCCGGATTTTCCCCAAAAACCTTAAGCGTAACCATTATCCTTTAGGGTTATTGATAAACCATGTGCTTACCTTACCACATCTCTTTGTACAGTTGTTATGCTGCTGGATTTTACCTAGAATATTGAGTGTGACCACTATTCTTTAGGGTTAGTGATAAACCATGAGTTTACCATGCCATGATCCTTTTGTAAGGCCGTTATGCTGCCGGATTTTTATCTGAAACACCCTAAGGCTGATGGTTATCCGTTTAGGTTTGATGGGCCGTCATGACCCTTCTTACGATTGTTGTACTGCTGGTTCTTACCCAGAGGAGAGATGTGTTTGTATTATCTCTTATTTCAATTTGTGCATAACATTCTTTCTGATTATCTTAATTTAAATTAGTGTTCTTACTTCCATTTCAGGAGTCTGAGTTAAGCAAAAGCCATTGCTCCGAAAAAAGTTACCATTTCGCAGCCTACTTGGTCCCGACAATCTTCTATGTCGAGACTAAGTCGTAGATCTTCTTCACCTATCTCGCCAGCTGTATTTCCACTTGCCTCCCCTCGTCTTAACCAAATGGCCGAGTCAAATGAGATGTTAGCTGAAATGAGGGACATGATGATGAACCTTACAAGGGAGGTATCTTCCCTAAAGGAAGAGGTTACTCAGTTGAAGAGCGAGAAAGCCGCTACCTCAAAAGAACCTGTCATCCAAAATCCTCCCAATGTGATTCCAGGCTTTGTTCGGTCTGTCATCTCCCCCAAGGATGATTTCTTTAACGAGCAGTATGTGGAGGAGAACTGTCTCCCGCAATCAGTCAAGCCAGGCAAGGAGAAGGAGTTGGTGAACAAAGTTGAAAAATTGACCCAACAAGTAGAAAGCATGCAAGTTAAGGGCCCAAAGAAGGTCAATATGTCTGACTTTTCCCTTTTCCCTGGTGTCACCCTTCCTCCAAAATTCAGAATGCCAGACTTTGATAAATATGATGGAACGGGGTGCCCGTGGAGTCATCTAAGGTCGTTCATCTCAAATTTAGAAGGGTATGGGCTGTCTCCAAAGCAGATCGCTAAGGTGTTTCCGATGTCTCTAACAAGAGTAGCTAAGAAGTGGATCCTTCATCTGAAACCCAAAGAACTCGGAACTTTAGACGAAATTGCCAACAAGTTTGTTGAGCAATTCTCGATGGAAGAAGGGATAGAAGTTAGGAAGAGGGATCGAAAGCGATCAAGCAGGGACCTCAGGAAACATTTACATCTTTTGCAAGAAGATGGAGGAGAAAAGCGGCCCAGATGACTAACCGCCCTTCTGAAGAAGATTAGATCAAAATTGTGGTCAAGAATTTGTCTCCGCAGTATTACCACTTCATGGCGACGCAGTATTATTCTGATTTCAATCACTTGATCAGAACAGGAACCATAACTGAAGATGCGTTACTAAAGGGTTCTCTGGCGAAGTCGTCTTTTGATCCAAGGAATGGAAAGAAACCGATGGTAGCTTCAAAGCTCGAAGTTAACAATGTGATTGCTGCACGCCCTATGAGAAGAGTTGTAGCAGAGACGGAGCAGCCAGCGAGGAAAGCGCCAAGGCATTTTGATCCGCTTCCTTACCCTTTATATGTCGCTCTCAAGAAGTTACTAAGAGACAAAAAGATCACTCTCTTAGAACCTATTCTCCCCAGATACTGGCGTGAAGATCAGCATTGTGCATATCATCAAGGAGTAGGGCACCTAACAGATAACTGCATGGCCTTGAGGCATAAAATTTAGGATATGATAGAAGCGAAAAAAATTGCTGTATTTATGCCGAGTACTACCCGGAATCCATTACCAGCTCATGCTGCACGCCCTCCACCCACAGTTGGGGCGGTTTTTACTGAAGAGCCTATTCTTGATCCTGCTTCCTTGATTTGTGCTATCGCTTCCGATTCACCGACTGTCTTGCTATTTGGCGAGGAAGTTGAAGAAGTAGAGGAAGAGAAGCCTTATGTGCTTGGTGGAGATGAAGATGACTATGCCGAGTCCTCTGTTGGTCCTTATATTCTTCAATGTGATGAAGAGGAAGTCCGAGATGCGGCTCCATATGTTCTTAGCTTTGATGACGATGACTTTGATTTTTTGAACGATCAATGTGACGAAGTCCGCCATGTTACTCGAGGTGGGCGAATTTTCAAACCCGTCGAGTTAAGAGCTGAGAACCCAGCTGAAGTGGTTAGGGCCGCAGAAGCAGAGCAAGCCGGGTTGCGAAGAAGAGGATGAGAATCTCTTACGTCAACTTAAAAAGACCCAGGCTACTATTTCAATTTGGGGTTTGCTTATGGCTTCCCCGAAGCACCGTCAAGTTGTACTAAGAGAGTTGAATGCTGCACAGGTATCTGTAGATATTACATCTGATGAGCTGGCTGGTTTAGTAGCGATGGCTAGGGTGTCTAAGACTCTTTCTTTCACTGATGAAGATCTGACATCTGAGGGTTGCAATCATACGCGTCCACTGAAAATCACTGTTATCTGTAACGGTAAGAAGGTCCCAGATGTATTAGTTGACAACGGGTCTGCACTGAACGTATGTCTGTTAGCCACTGCTACTGTCCTGGGATTTGGGCCGAATGACTTTATCCCTTCTGAGCAAGGAATTTTGGCGTATGACGGTACGAGACGTGATGTTATTGGAACAGTAGCAACCGAAATTCTGATAGGAGGAGAAATCTTTAAAGTAGAGTTCCAAGTGCTCGATATCAAAGCGTCTTTCCTTCTCTTGCTTGGCCGACCTTGGCTCCATAAGGTTGGAGTTATCCCTTCTTCACTGCACCAGAAGGTGAAGTTCATCAGAAACAACAGGGTGATAACAGTCAAGGGTGATCCTGATTTAGAGGTAGGCCAGATTTCGCAAGAGGGTGCCTCATAAAAGAAAGGTGATGTTAGTCTGACCGGGTTCTCTGTAGAAGTCACAACCATATCATTTGAGAAAGCAAAGAATGAAGAGATTTTGTTCCTCACCAGCACTAATCCCCAGATTGTAAAGATGATGCGTAAACAGCGGTACCTTCCCGGTGCAGGCCTGGGTCGCAATCATCAGGGGATAGTCGAATGGCCTGTAATGAGAAAGAATGAAGGGTTGTTCGGACTCGGATATGAACCTTCTCGTGATGAGATTAAAGAAATGAGAAACTACATGCGGAAATGGTCCGAGCTCCGTCGCCAGGGTCTAGGGCTGCCGATGAAATCATTTAGTCTGATCAGAAATGGTAAGTACCGCAGAGAGGGACATGACTTTGCATTCTGTGGGTTCGCAGAGCCGTGGGTTGATGAGCTAACAGGGCAAGAGTTGCCGGGGTTTGAGATATTTTTTGATATGGAGCTGCCAGATGAGTACTCGAGTTTGCAGATTCATGAGATCGAACCAGAGGTGGATTGGGCTGATATCCTCGAGCCGTGTCTTCTGAATTCCCTGTTCCAGGTTGAGTTACCGATTGTAGCCATGATCAGAGGAGATGCGTTGATCCTTGATCTTGAAAGCCTTATCACCCCAGCCGAGGGACCTCTCACGAACTGGAGTTCCCAGGTCATACCCCAAGTCGTCATCCAATACAGTCCTGTTTCTATCAAAGAGTCCGTTGTCTCTAGCTATATGTCCATTTCCGAGTCAAAAATAGAGTTTGCTATATCTGATGTTTCTTTTTATGCAGGTACAGTTGTGATCGAGCCCGTTGATGACGAGTCTTTTGATGCCGTTTTTCAGTCTGATGCAGAGTCCGTCTCATCTTCCGTTAAGTCTACCGAGTCTGTTAAGTCTGCTCATACGATAGTCCAGTCTGATGATGAGTCTGTAAAGAGTTCTAAAGATTTCAATACTGAGCCCATTGAAGGCGCGTCAACAGATGTAACTTCGATTCTTTTGAATGAAATGAAAGACTCTTCTTTTTATTCGCCTGTCTCTACTTCAATTTCTGCTTCTCTATCTGATCAAATTGATAATAATAATAATCAAGACTCCCCCTCTGATGAGGATACCGACGAAACTCCCCCTGAAATCAAACACATGATTAGGCAGGAGGAGCAGCGTCGAGCAAAACCATCCGAAGAGGAAATCGAGACCATCAATATTGGTGACGAAACCCTAATTCGGGAAATTCGAATTGGCAAAACATTAAGTCCCGAAGAGCGTGCAGAATTAATTGCCCTATTAAAGGAATTCAAAGAAGTTTTTGCTTGGTCCTATGATGACATGCCAGGATTAAGTGAAGACATTGTTCAACATAGGCTTCCCCTAATCCCAGGTGTCAGGCCGAAAAAGCAAAAACTCTGAAAAATGAAACCAGAGTGGGACTTGCTAGTCAGAGATGAAGTTCAGAAACAATTGGATGTTGGCTTCATACAAGTTGTTGAATACCCTGAATGGCTGGCCAACATAGTATCGGTGCCCAAGAAGGACGGGAAGGTCAGAATGTGTGTGGATTTCAGAGATCTGAACAAAGCAAGTCCGAAAGATGATTTGCCTTTGCCACACATTGACATCTTGGTGGACAACACAGCGGGCCATGCTCTCCTTTCATTTATGAATGGATTCCAGGATACAATCAGATCAAGATGACTCCTGAAGACATGATCAAGACGGCCTTCATCACTCAATGGGGGACATATTGTTACAGAGTTATGCCATTTGGACTCAAAAATGCTGGAGCAACATATCAGAGGGCTGCTACCACTTTACTACATGACATGATACACAAAGAGGTCAAAGTATATGTTGATGACATGATCGTTAAAGCGAAGACCAGGGAAGAGCATGCAGGGGCATTGAGAAAGTTCTTCCAGCGAATCCAAAAGTTCAAGCTCTGTCTCAACCCGAATAAGTGTGTATTTGGGGTTACATCAGGAAAGCTCCTGGGATTTTTGGTCAGCCAGAGGGGGATTGAAGTAGATCCGCAGAAGATCAAAGCTATCCAAGAAATGGCGCCTCCAAAGACCGAGAAGCAGATCCGTGGGTTCTTAGGCAAGGTCCAGTACTTGAGAAGGTTCATTGCACAGTTGACAACGACTTGTGAACCGATTTTCAAGCTCTTAAAGAAGAATGCTTCAAAGGAATGGAATGAAGAGTGTCAAGAAGCTTTGGACAAAATCAAGCAGTGCTTGGCTTTACCACCGGTTTTGTCACCAATCATACCAGGACAACCGATGTTGCTGTACTTGTCTGTTACTGACACAGCGATGGGGTGTATGTTAGCGCAGCAAGACCCGGAATCAAAGCGAGAAAGAGCCATTTACTATGTCAGCAAGAACATGTTGAAGTACGAACAGAAGTATACCATCCTCGAAAAGACCTGTCTAGCACTGGTTTGGGCTACTCAGAAGCTGAGGCATTATTTGTTATCGAATAGGGTTCTTCTACTCTCACGGATGGAGCCATTGAAATACTTGTTTGAGAAGCCAGCCCTCACTGGGAGAACAGCCAGGTGGTTGTTGTTATTGTCTGAGTTCGATATCACTTATATCACACAGAAGTCAATTAAGGGGCGCGTGATAGCTGAGCAGCTAGCTGATTCACCAGCAGAAAATAATATATTTTTGAAAGCAGAGTTTCCGGATGAGGAAATAATGACTGTGGAAGATGAAGTTCCCGACACAAAGTGGTTGATGTACTTTGATGGAGCAGTCAACAATCGAGGCCAAGGTGTAGGGGCGGTGTTGGTATCACCAAGAAAAGAGTATATCCCTATATCCATCAAACTTCAGTTCAAGTGCACAAACAATATGGCAGAATACGAGGCATGTATTGCAGGTTTGAAAGCAGCCATGGCCTTGCACATTCAGGACCTAGATGTATTCGGGGACTCAATTCTGATTATCTGTCAAACTAACGGAAACTGGAAAACAAGAGACGATAAGTTGATCCCGTATAATACGTACCTAGAGTCTCTGGTCAGAAAATTCAGAAATATCACATTCGCTCACCTATCTCGAACAAAGAATCATTTTGCGGATGCGTTAGCTACTCTAGCTTCAATGCTCGATATTTCTGCATCAATGGAAGTTCAACCATTAGAAGTATGGCTTCAATGGGCCCCGGCACATGTTAACGCTATTGAAATAGCAGCGAGGTGTTCAGATGGCAAGCCTTGGTACACAGATATCAAAAACTTCATCTCAGGCAAAGGACATCCGCCGGAAGCTTCCGGAAAAGAGCGAAAGTCTCTTCAGAAATTGGCCTCTAACTTTATCATTTGTGCTGAGGAGTTGTTCAGGAGGTCGTTCGATGGAATCCAACTTTTGTGTATAGATGAGGATCAAGCCGTTGAACTCATAGAGCAGACACACGAAGGGGTCTGTGGACCGCATATGAACTGAAAGATGCTGTCAAGGAAGATTCTCAGACTTGGATATTACTGGCCGACAATGGAAGCAGATTGCTACGCCTATGTGAAGAAATGTCACAAATGTCAGGTCTACGCCAATCTTATCCATGTGCCGCCTTCTCAGTTGCATTCTCTCACTTCACTGTGGCCGTTCTCAGTATGGGGAATAGATATCATCGGGAAGATAAGTCCGAAATCTTCTAGTGGGCATGAGTATATCTTGGTTGCCATTGATTACTTCACAAAGTGGATAGAAGCTGCTTTGTATGCGTCATTGACATCGGCTTTTGTTGCAAGTATCATCAAAGCGAATATTATTTGCAGATATGGAGTACCACATGAGCTAATTTCAGACAATGGGTCCCATTTCAAGAAGGAGGTGGCGCATCTGTGTGAAGAGTTTAAGATCAAGCATCATAAGTCTTCACCCTATAGACCTCAAATGAACGGAGCTGTTGAAGCTGCTAATAAAAACATCAAAGTAATCATCAGCAAGATGACCGAGACTTACAAAGATTGGTCGAGCAAACTCCCGTATGCTTTGTGGGCCTATAGGACGTCGATCAGATCCTCTACAGGTGCAACTCCGTATTCTCTGGTGTACGGAATAGAAGTTGTGTTGCCTGTTGAACTCCGAGTTCCCTCCCTGAGAGTGATGATGGAAGCTGGGTTGCCAGAATCTGTTTGGGCTCAAGCCAGATATCAAGAGTTACAAATGATTGACGAAAAGAGGCTGAAAGCATTGTACCATGTTCAGGGGTATCAGCGCCGTGTCAAGAGAGCCTTCAACAAGAAAGTTCGAGTTCGAGACCTCAAGAAAGAAGATCTTGTTCTGAAATCCTTCCGGGCACCGGTATATGATCCCAGGGGTAAATTCAAGCCGAAATGGTCAGGTCCATACATTGTTGACGAAGTCCTGCCTGGAAAAGTCGTCAGGCTCCTCGATGAAAATGGAGAAAAGCTAACAGAGCCAACAAACCTTGACCAACTCAAGAAATACTATGCTTAAAGCACCAGAAAGCCTTCCTTGATCGACCAGAACTCCACAAAAAAAAAACCTTTTAAAAAAAAAGAAAAAAAAAACATATCAAAAGAATCCTTTGCAAAACCCTTTTGAGCTTACACAAAATCAAAACCATTCTCTTTGAAAACCCACAAACTAGGGGCATTTGTGCCTTGAACTACGCGCGACCTGATCCTCATCCTTTGGGGGTACGTATGCAGTCTGGCTAGTCCGGATTCGGTCGAAATCTTGGAAAACTTATCAAAACTCCGGTCTTTCAAACCCTAACCTACCTAAAAAGTCCTTTTGGTTCAATAGGCAAAGGTTTGTGGCTAAGAAAAAAAAGAAAAAGAAAAAAATGGAGTCTGAAGCCCTGTTAGATTGAAAACCCGCAAGGGCGATCTAAGCAAAAGTTAGGGTCATTCACCTGCTAAGTTGAAAACCCGAAAGGGCGGCTTAGGCAAAAATCAAGGTGTGAGCCTGCTGGATTGAAAACTCGCAAGAGTAATTCAGGCAAAAATTAAGGCAGGCGGTCCGCTAGATTGAAAATCTGAAAAGGCGATCTGGTCAGTGGCAGTGATTTCTAAAGAAGCTGAACAGCTGAGGCAGACAAGACTTGTAACCCAATAATGGCGTCGTCAAAGTCTGAGTAGTGCCAGCATGACTTGCTTTGATCTTCCTCTAAATTAGGGTCATCTAAGACTAAGCAATCGAAGGGGTTTAATGACCATGACGGTAATACCGAACAGAGAATGAATCACTTTTACGCATGGTATTCGGGTCACTCTAAGAGTGGTTAACCTTCACCATTTAAAATATTTGTCAGGTCAAGAAGCAAGTTGAGTCTTTCTTGAAATCCAAGTCCTGTGTTTGTCAATGTCTTTTACTTGTCACTTGTCGAAGTCTGTCGCGTGTCAAGTCAAAATGTCCAAGGTCTTGTATGGTCTATACCTTTCCCAGAGCTGGGGTGATAGGCACCAAAGCAAGAAGTCTCTTCTCCGGAAGACAGATTAAATCAGAACAAGGTTCAGAAGAATAGCAAGCTATCAGGCCTGTTGAAATTTTGTTAGCTGGCAGATTTGAAAGAGTTCTTTCAGGCAGAAATGATCTCATTGTTGTCATGTTTCCTCTACACAGAGAGCTTTGTAAATCCAATGTTCATGAAATGAAATATTTATTTCCCTACATTTGTATTTGCTTTATTAAGACTCTAGTCATGGAAGTATGAAATAACTAGGGGCATCTTTTATGACTTGGCAAATCACGCCAAGTCATAAAAGCTGTCAAATCCACAAAACAATCAGAATAAACCAATGTCTCCAGTAAGTTGAGATGAGAGAAGCTTGAGCACATCTCGAGTCAAACCTCCAAATTCCCCAGCTAAGCCTACTCCATAGTCAGCTCATCGGCAAAGCTAATCCCTAATGGAGTCTAACATCTATTTCCCAGAGAGTCTGCTAGCAATTGCTCAAAGCGTTTAATTCCCAGCAAAAATGGGTCAGTACCCAAAATCCCAGTAAATCATGTGAGTCTGGTCCTCAGCAAGGAACTCGCACTCCCATTTTCTCGGTAGGAGCCAAAGTAATCTCCAAAGAAATCAATCCAAATCAATCAATTTAAATCAATCAATCGATCAAAAGCGTGAGAGTATCAATCTTTTCACAAGAATTTTACTCCGCGAGCAAATTTCCATCGCTTGTTACTGCGTGAAGGTTCCGCATAACAGCGCTTTCTCTTTTGATTAGTGCGTGAGGGTTCCGCCTAATTAAATTCCACCTTTTGTTGCTATGAGAGGATCCAAGCCCGTTTCATAAGGCATCCAAGCCCGTTTCTACACGGCATCCAAGCCCGTCTCATACGGCATCTAAGCCCATCTCATACGGCATCCAAGCCCGTTTCATACAGCATCCAAGCCCGTCTCATACGGCATCTAAGCCCGTCTCATACGGCATCTAAGCCCGTCTCGTACGGCATCTAAGCCCGTTCTCGTACGGCATCCAAGCCCGTCTCATACGGCATCTAAGCCCGTCTCACACGGCATCCAAGTCCGTTTCTACACGGCATCCAAGCCCGTCTCATACGGCACCTAAGCCCGTCTCCTACACGGCATCCAAGCCCGTCTCATACGGCATCGAAGCCAGTCTCATACGGTATCTAAGCCCGTTCTCGTACGGCATCTAAGCCCGTTCTCGTACGGCATCTAAGCCCGTCTCATACGGCATCTAAGCCCGTTCTCGTACGGCATCTAAGCCCATTCTCGTACGGCATCCAAGCCCGTTCTCGCACGGCATCCGCCATCCTGAGACTTTCCTTCCAAAGTCCCCTGCGGCATCCTTTCCAAAGTCCCCTGAGGCATCCACTCTGAGTAAGACCCTTGAGGCATCTGACCCCTTTAAGAATTCAACCTTCGCAAAATCATTTTCGTTAAGTCTTTCCTTCTTTAAACCAATTTCCGGGGCAGGTCAAAACGCGTTGTCCTTTTGGCTTTGACATTCGTGTGACGAGCACCCTCTGCCAAAGAGGGGCATCTGTAGACACCCCATTTTGACCTGACCCAATTTTCAAAATCGAATAAATTCATGAAAGCTGAGTCCATAAATTTTTGAAGAACAGAGCCCTGAATGCGAAGAAACCCCAAAATTTTATTGACCCACAGTGTTCACTAATTGATACAAATTTTCCCAGGATGGTTAACCTCTCCGAGAGCGTCCCTACAAATTTTAGAAGAGTTGGACGAGCAATGGACATAGGCCATAGGATCGAAAGGAGAATGGATGGCTGAGATTAGGAGGAGGGTTTTAACCCTAGCTATAAAATAAAAAAAATCTTGTGGACACCGGAGGAGAGGGGTTTTTCTTGAAAAAAAGAAAAAAAGAGAGTAGCAGAGGGAGAGAGCCGCCGATTCGATCATCGCCATCCCCATCTCCACCGCACCACCACTAGCTACCACCGCCTCCAACCACCACCCCCAAACCCTCTTCCTCTTCCAATCTTCTCCAACCACCACCTCCAAAACCGCACCACCCAATCACCACCACCCCTCAAAACCCACCTCACCTTCAAACCCTATCTTATTCCCCCAATCCGACCACCTTCCTCAGCCTCCATGGATTCCGGCAACCTCACCGGAATTGGGTGACCCGCCACCATAACCATCTCCATTAGCCACCCCTATTTCTCCTAAACACATTCTCATCTACTTCACAGCCACCCCATACCCACCACCATCTCCACCCCAAACCCGAAACCCAAAACCCATCTCCACCGCACCAACCACCATCCTCAACCTCAAACCTGAAACCCAAAACCCATCTCCACCGTACCACCACCAGCCACCATCCTCAAACCCGAAACCCAAAACGCATCACCCATACCCACCTTGTTCAACGCCATCACCATTTCCACCCAAACCCCCTTCACTTCCGATCATCTCCAACCTCTAGCCACCACCAGCCGCCACCGACCACCCCAAACCCATTTCGAAAACCCTCTTCCACCCTCATCTTCTCCAACCCCCACCTCCAAAACCGCAACCCATTTCCACCCCAAACCCACTTCGAAAACCCAAATCCATAACCCTTAAACCCCTTCTCCATTTCATAAAAAAAAAAAGACAGAGAGAAAATTCAGAGAGAGAGAAAGAGGGGAAGGCCGATCATCTTCCCCAGCCTCCCCGTCGCCTCCACCCGAAATCCGGCCGGCCGATCTTCCCCTCCACCACCGCTACCCCCCATTTTAAAACAAAAAGGGAAAACAGAGAGAGAGAGAGAGATAGAGATATATATATATATATATATATATATATAGAGAGAGAGAGAGAGAGGGGTTGGGGGTTGTCTTCTTCGGCCTCGTTCTTGCCAGCCATTTGCTCCGGCCACCGACCCTACCACCATTTTCTTTTACCCATCAAACCCACTTGGGTTTTCTTCCATTTGCAGCCACGATCCCACTCTCCATTGATCTATGCCCCAAATTCGATTCGTCATCATCTCTGGCAATTTCGCCCCGATCCGCCGCCTTTGCCCAAATCAGAAGAAGAAGAAGAAAGGAGGAGCAAAAGCTTAAACCTACAAGGCTCCAATTTCAAGTAATTCTCCCAATCTCTTCCTTCATTTCATTCTTGGTACTCTCTATTTCTCTTTCTGTTTCTTTCATTTCTGATGGTCTTAATTCCACGTTATTTTGTTTTGGTCTTGGGAAACAACAAATGATTGGTGTGTGCTTTATGTATGTCCATAATCTGTTTGATTAAAAGCCTCTAAGTGTCGAACATTTATTTGAGTTTTCTTGGGCCATCTTAGATGTGCCGATTGTGATTTGAGGCTCTATTCTTTGAAGTCATAATACTTTTGTCTTTAAATTGTTAAGATGAGAAAACCATCTATACTACCATGTACCTGTCTCTTTTTGGATGTGTGTTCTCATGCCTACTCTAATTTGCTAACTTTTGCCATCATGTACATGTCCTCCAGTTCTATGTCTAGTAGTATTGGAAGTTATTATCTGTGTTCGAGGTCTCCTTCGGTTCTTCAGGATTTCTATCGCCTTTTCGGAAACTCCTTCCAGGCTAGGGCGATGACGGAATGTTTCTTGAGCCACGCCGTTGCCCTTCATGTCTCTTTGCCTATCTCTTCATTTCTCATGGGCTTAGGGATTTTCCCTTCTTGGAGGCCATCCTTTCTTACAGGGCTTAAGGATTCCTTCCTCTCTGAGATGATCATTTTCTGCAGGGTTAGGGATTCACTTCTTCCCTTCTTCAGGTTCATCTTTTCACACGTTCCTTGGGATTCTCCTTGCATTTCGGGATCCCCATCGATTTTGGGAACAATCGTCGGGTTTAGGCGATGACGGACGGCAATCTCTTGAGCCAAAACCCCCTTTCAATCGAAAGGGATAAAAACAACAAAAATTCAAAAACAACAAAAGTGTTTTTCGAAAAGCTGTTTCGAACTACGTTGGCTTGATCCCTTTCTACAGGGTATACGTAAGCAGCTTGGGACCGTCATCCCAAGTTCAGTCAAACTTTTCAATAAAATCATTTCAACCTTTCAAAAAAATCATTTCAGCATCCAAAAATATCTTTCAAGCTTTTCTCAAAAATATAAAAACCAAAATGGGCAAGGATGGTGATTGGCCAGGTCACTCGGAGCCTTCTTTTCATTTCATTTTCGATTTTGATCGTGGTTTGCCGGTTTTATCGGTTTTCCGACGTTTTATCGGATTTGGGATGGGCGACGACATAGCGTGGTCCCTTTACAGGGATTGTCCTCGCTGAGCCCAACGATAGGCTATGACGATCTCGAGACTTGTCCGATCTTTAGCGGATCAGGATCACTGAGCTCGATTCCCTTTGAATCGCTCCCTGAGTCTATCGTATGTCCCATTTTCTTTTCCCTGGCATTTTGGGTTTGCGCATACCGTCTATTTTCTGATTCCTTTCTTCCCTCGCATCTTTTAGTTTATCGTGTGTTTGTCTTTGGTTCCTTGTGTGTTTACTTTCAGCTTGCTTATTCCTTGTGTGTTTAGTTTCACATGCTTAGCTGTAGATATTTACTGCTTTTGTGCTTATCATATCTACTATTACTTGCTTAACTATAGCTGTGCATGCGGATGTTATTGCTTTCCTAGATGTGATGGGTTAGGAGTAGATGCGGTGAGTTAGGATTTGGATGTTTATCTTCTTTTGGCCATCCCCGGGTCATGCATGCTTAGATAGACGTTTTTTCGGGGGTGCTCGTTCCCATTTCACATGATTTTAGCCCAAAACTCTTCAAAATTAATTAAAAATGGCATAAGAGACCAGGTGCTTGCACTTGGGCGAATTGGGGGCGCTTAACACCTTCCCCATTCGTCATCAGGCACGAACTTTTGTATCTCTGGTTATTCGTTGCAACAGAGTATTCCATGGGATCTAGGGCCTACTTCCTTGGATGGTGACTCTTCTTTGTTATAGGTATATCTTGGTTCCGGGCTAGTCCTTAAATCGAGAGGTATCTCATTTACATCGCCACCCATGCTGTGAGTGGCACCATTTCGAGAGTTCCTTGGTAGAGCTCTCCTTCACATTGTGGAGATCTTAGAGGACCGACGGGGGATCTCATGTGCCTCGCCCATTTGTCCTCTGGATCGGGGTCCACATGTACTTGCTATTTGGAAACCCAGTTCGCTAAAACTGGGTACTCGCTGCTTGGTTCGCCACGGCTCATCTCCGCAAAGATCGGGAGCGTACTCCTGGTCCGGAACCATCCCGGATGCAAAGACTAACGTCGCTTGAAAATCCAGTTCACTAAAACTCGACTACTCATTACTTGGAAACCCAGTTCGCTAAAACTGGGTACTCGCTGCTTGGATCGCCACGGCTCGTCTACGCAAAGATCGGGAGCGTACTCCTGGCCCGGAACCAGCCTAGATGCAAAAACCGACGCCGCTTGGAAACCCAGTTCACTAAAACTCGGGTACTCTGGAAACCCAGTTCGCTAAAACTGGGTACTCGCTGCTTGGATCGCCACGGCTCGTCTCCGCAAAGATCGGGAGCGTACTCCTAGTCCGGAATCAGCCTGGATGCAAAAACCAACGCTGCTTGGAAACCCAGTTCACTAAAACTCGGGTACTCTGGAAACCCAGTTCACTAAAAACTCGGGTACTCATTACTTGGAAACCCAGTTCGATAAAACTGGGTACTCGCTGCTTGGATCGCCACGGCTCGTCTCCGCAAAGATCGGGAGCGTACTCCTGGTCCGGAACCAGCCCGGATGCAAAAACCAACGCCGCTTGGAAACCCAGTTCACTAAAACTCGGGTACTCTGGAAACGCAGTTCACTAAAACTCGGGTACTCGCTACTTGGAAACCCAGTTCGCTAAAACTAGGGTACTCGCTGCTCGGAAACCCAGTTCGCTAAAACTAGGGTACTCGCTGCTCGGAAACCCAAGTTCAATAAAACTTGGTCATCCTAAGCCGTTCAGAACATCTCTAGCCAGACTCGATATAACGCGTGGGTAAACTTTAACCTGAAGAAGGTTCATCCGTCATCTCTGGCCGAACTGGATATAGCGCAAAGCTCTACAGGACAAAATTCAGTCCATCTCAAGCCGAACTGGATATAGCGCAAAGCGCTACAGAACAAAATTCAGTCAATCTCAAGCCGAACTGGATATAGCGCAAAGCGCTACAGAACAAAATTCAGTCCATCTCAAGCCGAACTGGATATAGCGCAAAGCGCTACAGGACAAAATTTAGTCCATCTCAAGCGGAACTGGATGTAGCAAATTCAGTTCATCTCAAGCCGAACTGGATATAGCGCAAAGCGCTACAGGACAAAATTCAGTCCATCTCAAGCCGAACTAGATGTAGCGCAAAGCTCTACAGGACAAAATTCAGTTCATCTCAAGCCGAACTGGATATAGCGCAAAGCGCTACAGGACAAAATTCAGTTCATCTCAAGCCGACCAGGACTCGGTGTGATTCGCTACAAGACAAAATTCAATTTCGTCTTTTAGCAGATTGAGCTATATTCAGTCCATCTCAAGCCGAACTGGATATAGCGCGAAGCGCTACAGGACAAAATTCAGTCCATCTCAAGCCGAACTGGATATAGCGCAAAGCGCTACAGTTTAAAATTCAGTCCATCTCAAGCCGAACTGGATATAGCGCAAAGCGCTACAGGACAAAATTCAGTCCATCTTTTGCGCTACAGGACAAAATTCAGTTCATCTCAAGCCGAACTGGATATAGCGCAAAGCGCTACAGGACAAAATTCAGGTCATCTCGAGCCGCACTGAGTTTTCAGGCCGGACTGACGGCTTGGCCAAACTGATTTTCCAGGCCGGACTGACGGCTTGGCCGCACTGACTTTCCAGGCCGGACTGACGGCTTGGCCGCACTGGATGTGACGCGTCTCGCTAAACGACAAAAGTCAGTCCGACCCAAGCCGGACTGGATATAACGCGTCTCGCTAAACGACAAAAGTCAGTCCGGCTCAAGCCGGACTAACGAATTTCCGGACTCATTTCCGGACTGAATTTCCGGACTCATTTCCAGCCGAACTGACGAATTTTCTGACTCATTTCCGGACTGAATTTCCGGACTCATTTCCAGCCGAATTGACGAATTTCCGGACTCATTTCCGGACCCATTTCCGGACTCATTTCCGGACTGAATTTCCGGACTCATTTTCAGCCGAACTAACTCATTTCCGGACTCATTTCCGGACTGAATTTCTGGACTCATTTCCGGACGGAAGTTCCGGACTCATTTCCAGCCGATCTGACGAATTTCCGGACTCATTTCCAGCAAATTCAAGAATGTAATTCACCACACTTCCCCAAGTCACTACAATGACTTGGAAAACTGGGGGGCAACTGATGGGGTGTAAAAACTCCAGCCTGTAGCAGGCCGACACCTGTCCTGGAGTAGGTAAACTCCAGCCTGTAGCAGGCCACCACCTGTCCTGGAGTAGGTGAACTCAAGCCTATCACAGGCCACCACCTGTCCTGGAGTAGGTGAACTCAAGCCTATCGCAGGCTGCCACCTGTCCTGGAGTAGGTGAACTCAAGCCTATCGCAAGTTGCCACCTGTCCTGGAGTGGGTAATCCCCACGTCACCAACTCTCCCTCTATAAAAGAGAGTTCAAAGCTCAAACGAAGGGTAATGAAAAACCTTCTCTCCACCCTAAACTCTTAAACTAGCTCTGCACTCCTGCTCATACTGACTTGAGTGTCGAAGGGCCTGTCCGGAGTAACACCCGGGTTGGTCTTCTGACCTCGCTTGCCTTTGTGCAGGACTCAGCTCTCTCAGCAGGACTCAGTCCCTTCACTCCGCTTCACTCCGGTCCCGCAGGACTCAGTTCCTCTGGTCATCCAGCTCAGCCCTTACGTCACTGTCGTACCTGTTACCGATTTTCAGTCTAACAGGTCCTGTTTGTTTTGGATTGTAACAACCGATTGTGAAACATGAACCGATCACTTTGAATACAGTGATTAGTTCGGGTTTCCCAATCAGTTGTCACAATCGAAAACGAAACAGGGCCTAAGAACTAGGTAGAGTGCCAGTTGAATCTATTTTTCATCATGGGTTTTACCTATAATCTTAGTTACAAAGCTCTGAATCAGGAATTTCAGGAATGATTTGACTCGAAAAATATTTGAAAGTTCAGGAAAGTTTGGAACAATTTATGTGCTTTTAAATTTACAAAACATGTTTATATACTTGACGTGACATGTGACCTAGAAAAAATCCTCATATTGACCAGATTTGATTGTGAAAATGATATTACCATCGTCTTTTTCAAGCATTTCCACCACCTTTTGTTTTCGTTTGCCTTAAAATGATCATTTTCAGGCAAAGACGAACAGATGGGAGTGGAAATAATAGGAAAGGCTGTGGAAATATTGATTTTCTTTTTATCCATCGATTATTGATCAGCAATGTATAGTGTCTGAGTTTAGTTTTCACTACAATATTTTTTCAACAATATGATGGGTAAGAGGTTTATATACAGTAAACACATTATAGACAGAGATATAGGATAAAAACTGGGAGAACTTGGGTGGCCTTCGAGGTTATTTAAAACCTTATAATTATAGCATTTCATTTAACTTTTAAATAGCTTATAAATGTAAATTTACGAATAATAATCAGACTATCAACGTATAGTAAAAAAATTAGTTGTCTTATAAGAAAATAATCAAAAATGAGTTGGGCTTCTTATGAAAAGATTTGGTCAGATTTGGATTCAGCTCAGTCTGATCAATCCAAAGTGGGCTAGTTTGGGTGTGCAACCTAATTGGATTATAGGTACAATTTTAGTCTAAATATGTAACTCTAATTGACCTCAGATCGGTCCGTCTATCTACATGTTTTCAAATCTAATGGCTAAGATCACTTTGATGCACCAAACTCGAGATATCCCTTAAGTAGATCAGATGAAGACATCTTGATTGCTAATTAATTAGGGAAATGTGGTTACACTGGAGATTAGTTGGAAAGCAGTGGGACTCACTTGAGATGATATGTGAACCACAATGTATTTTCATGGGTGTGTGTCAATCCAACTCATTGGAATGCCCAGTAGTCCATTTCACCTTTTCCAATTACTTAATGCTTCTATTTTGCTTAATAGCCACTAACGAACTACAAGGGAACATATGGCCCTTGACATGACATGTGACCCACAAAAAAATCAAAGTACCATGTGTGCCTATCTATAATTAGAATTGATTGGGAAAATGTTATTTCCTTCCTTTTTTATTTGTCTTTCTATAAAAATAAAAATAAAAAAAATTATGGCATGTTTGGCAACCATGAAAAAGAAATTCATGGAATATTTGTTTACCCAAGGTAACAGAGGTAGTGAGGGATTTGAGACGGTGATTAATCTGAAAACCCAAAAAAAAAAAGGAAGAAAAAACCTTTAACTTCAAATTTTAACCTATCAATGAGTTTGGAAATATTTTTACAAACACTCATATGCAAAATGTGTCCTATTTTATTTTCTTTATCCCAACAGAAGGACCCTATCAATTGCCCATATTAGTCTCACCGTGCTTTATGAGACGCGTAGATCATTGAAGAGCCGGTTTGCATTTGGGTTAATTTCTAGTTCGATGCAGACTCGGTCAGGTTCACCTTCGAAATGAATTCAAAAGACTTTTGTTTCTTCTTTCTGAAGAAAGTATCCTCTTATGTTCTAATGTAAACTAAAAAGTCATAAAGAGAATAATCATTATGGTTATGTAGAAGTCTGTCTTGATCTTTCAATATTTAAATTTTTTCTTCTATTTTGGCATCCCTAACATTATCGGATACTATTAGTTGAATCATGCTGGCCTAATCCATTATCGATCTCTCGTAAACAATTTGATAATGGAAGTACTTTCTGATTAGTGAGAGCAAGACGCATCCTTTACATGTGTCTTTTACAGAGAAAAATATATCTTGGGCATTTTTAGCTAGACGAGACCTAGCATGTTCATCCTCTTACTTGATTGTGTTGTTGAAAACAATCAAAGCGCACAGCACAAGAAGGATTTTACGTGGTTCGACTACGTAGCCTACTCCACGGTAAAGGTCTTTTGTTTATTCTTTCATTCATGAGAGGGCAATACAAGCTATACAAGAGATATATAGAATAAGAGCACAGGTCACATGCAAGATTCACTCAATCATATCCCATGAGATGTGGACAATCTTCCAACATTGGCAACAATGGTGCAACGGTAAAGAATGTAAATGGAATTGAGGTGAGAAAGGCAAGTCCATGTTTCAAATTTCCAACAGTTATGATCCACTATTAGGTAGTCTAGGTTTAGAAAGGCTTAGAAAAAAAGCATTTTTCTCTACCAAACTCAAAGCTATCATCTAACTTTCCGTCTTTCAGTTTGTGATGACATAATTTCAGTCTTAAAGGATTGATGTAGTGGGACTAAGTTTACATTACTTTATTGCAATGGGTCTCTAAGCCACAAATTGAAATTCCCAAAATCTCATTTCACATGGCCCAATTAATTAAAGCTTCCTTTTACTTTAATAGCAACATGTGAACATGCCATTCCTAACATTACAACTATCTTATGAAAATTGTAATGTTAGCAATGACTTCTGGAGAAGTTTTACGACCATGAAGAAACAAGAACCTTACAAAAAATATCTCTAATATTTACTTGACATGACTTGTAACCTAGAAAAAAACAACCTCATAACATATGTGCCTACTAAATACTAGACTACGGCAATGATATTTCATTGTCTTTTTCTTCCACCCACTTTTTGTCTTTTGCCTAAAGACAGACAAAGGGGGTGGAAATACTAGAAAGGGGGTGGAAATATTATTTCCCTTTTTTTATCCATTGATCACATATCATCAAAACTGATCACCTTGAATTCACAATAGTTAATTTCATAATTTTACTTATAAAATTATCAAGAAACCCCTTTAATCCATTTCTCATCAAAGATTTTATCTGTGACCATAGTTACAAAGTCCTGTTTCAATAATAATCCGAGGAGAATGTTTGAAAAATTCAGGAAAGTTTTGAAAAAACTTGTGCTTTCAAGTTTATAAAAGCTATATATCTCTAATATACACTTGACAGTTGACATAACATGTAACCTAGAAAAACGCTCTCATAACACTTGTGCCCATTAATGACTAGATTCAATTGTGCCAACGATATTTCCACCGTCTTTTCGCACCTTTGCCACCCCTCTTGTTTGTCTTTCCCAATGCCCATACATTGGGTGGAAATATCATTTCACATTTTATCCATCTATTATTGATCAGCAAAGCCAATCACCTTGATGTGTTTACATTTATAGTGTCATAATCGTATAAAGAAAATTACGTAGATATCTACTTGAGTAGAAATGAATTCTCCAGTCTTTTCCATGATGTTCACTCTTTTGTTTGTCTTTGCTTGTTCTGGCAAAGACAAACATAAGGGGATTCATGTAAATGTTTGGAAATGGGTGGAAATATTTTCTTCTATGAAGATAGCAATTTTACTAAATAATAATGGATTACATGTGCACTTCGGGGGGGGGGGGGGGGGGGGATAAAGATTTCCCCATATAAAATGATTCACTAGAAACTCCTATTTTGGCTAAGCGATGAGCCACATCATTGGCACTTTTAGGAATAAGAGAAAAAGAGCAAACACCAAACCAACATATATTTTTTTATTTCGGTAGTCCTTTAGCCCACAAGACTATGCTAGAGGAGGCACTTTCTACTTAGCCTCCAATCGCATTACTGTGTCACATGTATAACGTCATAATTTTATTAATAAAATTATGTAGAAAACTACTTGAATGCGTTGCTCATCAGGGATCTAAGTATAATCATTGTTAAAAAACCAAGGTTGCCAAGGTGGGAATCGAAAGCGGGAATCGAAGGCTCCTGGGATGGTTGGAAGCGGGAATCGTGGGTTTGCCAGAGAGTCGACGGGGATTCGTCCGGGATTCGTCGGGGATTCGTCACGGATTCGTCGGGGAATCGCCGGAGATTCGTCGGGGAATCGCTGAGTCGCTGGGGAGTTGGGATTCGATGGGGATTCGCAGGGAATCGCCTGGGAATCGGGGTTCCTATAAAGTGGGAATCGGGGTTCCCAAAATTGGGAATCGGGGTTCCCCAGAATCGGGGATTCGAATCGAATCACGGTTCGGATTCCCAATTCGGGGATTCGTAAATCCCCAACTCTAGGTACGAATCCTGCTTCTCTGTAAAAAACTACTTAGCCTCCAATCGAAGAGGCATATGTTCGAAAGCTCAAGAAAGTTTGGGGAAAATTCATGCACTTCTACATTTATAAAACATATGTAATATGTACTTGACATGACATGCGACCTAGAAAAATACATAAAAAATGAGCCTACTAGCGACTAGATTTGATTGTGAAAATGATATTCCCACAATCTTTTCTGGCATTTCCACCCTCTTTGTTTGTTTTTGCCCTAAAATGGCCATTTGCAGGCAAAAAACAAAACAAAACAAAAGGGGAAGAAATGTTGGGAAAGTGGGTGGATTCAGGAATAATTCGACTAGGAATTAAATGCTTGAAGGTTAAAAAAAAATTAAAAACAATTCTTGATTTTACATTACAGAACATATCTCCATTTGACATGACATTTAACCTAGAGTGTCTCTATTAATTACTAGATTTGATTTTTAAAATGATATTTCCATCGTCTTTTCATAGCATGCATTTCCACCCTCTTTTTTTTGTCACTGACTCACTGCCTGTTCAGACAAAGAAAAACAAAACGGGGTGGAAATTATTAGAGAATATCAGATTAAATCTGACCGTTGAATCATTAGAGGAATAGATTAGGTGGTAGTTGGTTAGATGAGGTGGTTAGAATAACCATTCTCCAAATCTTATCCTTATCTTCTTGTGTTATCTATATGGGCTTATTTAAGCCCCTTTTGTTGTGAATGAAAGTATATGAGAATAATCAAATTCCATAACTTATCATGGTATCAGAGCAGGACGATCCTGCCCGTCCTTGACCATAGCTTTTGCAGTTCTGTTTTCCGGCGGGCCCCAACTTTCCTTCGTTTGTTGCAAAACCAATCTCTTTCAGTTTTTTTTTTCTTCATCGAATTAGTTACCTTGTACCCTCGTTTCTCCTCTATCACCATTCACCAAAATCCTTCTAACCCATGTGGTTTTGGTTCATCTTTCATCACGGGTGCTTCACTCACGGGCCATATTTGGCAACAAACACTGATGTTCGGGTGGCTGAATAGCTAGGCCCCATTGGCATTTTTGGGCTATATCTTGTTCTACCATTTGTTGTCTGATTTCTACCCACATCTGACCATCGAGTCTCCATCTCCACATCTTACCAAGGGTTGACAGAGCGGCAGAATCCTTCATCACACTCATCGTCAGTTGAATGGGATGGGATGATGTCATGTCAACGTGGCAAACATGCCATGCCGGCCCGCGGGCCGGCCCGGCACGGATAGTTACAGTGACTGTGCCGTGCCGGCACGGCACAAAGCCGCGGGCCGTGCAGGGCTTGGTGGGCGGCCTGGCGGGCCGGCACGGTACGGCCCGCCAGCCCGGTTCCCCTCTATAAAATGTATGTTTTTAAAAACAAGAAAATACCCCCCAAAAGTACCCCCAACAACTCTTCTTGGGGGGGTATTTTGGGAAGTTAAAAGCTTTTTACCAAATTACCCCTCCCAACAACTAGTTTTGGGGGGTATTTTGGGTTTTTATTGTTTAAATCTTTTACCTTCCCTAAATACCCTCCCCAACAACTCTTTTTGTGGATATTTAAGTCATTTCATGTCTTTTACCAAATTAACCCCTCCAACAACTAGTTTTGGGGGGTATTTTGGATTTTTATTGTTTAAATCTTTTACCTTCCCTAAATACCCTCCCCAACAACTTTTTTGTGTGCATATTTAAGTCATTTCATGTCTTTTACCAAATTAACCCCCAACAACTAGTTTTTGGGGTATTTTGGGAAGTAAAAAAATAACCCACTAAATCCTATAAATACAACTTTCCACCCCCTTCATTTCTCACCAAAGCTCACTCTCTCTCTCTCTCTATTATCTAAACTCTCCAATTAACTTCTCTCTCTCCCTAATCAAGTTCTCTCTCCCTAATCAAGCTCTCCCTCTCTCTCTCTCTCTCTCCCAATCAACTTCTCCCTCTCTCTCTCTCTTCAATCTACTTCTCTCTCTAGTTAGTAGCACTAACTACTCATCAAGAGGGCAGCGATTGGCGATCAGTAAGAGGGTGAGATTTTGCTCAAATAGGTTAAGGGTGGTACCCATTTAAATATTTAATTGTAATTCTCCTTTCACTAATTTTTTTTAAACATCTCTTAATGGCCGATTTGGAAGAAGTTTTCTACCCCAACATTGGTCATGACAACAACCAAGTCATGGGCAATGATGGCTTAATGGAAGCTTGTTTTGGAGGTCAGTGGAGTGAAGACGAGGTTGAATTTGAAGTCCAAAATGAACCCAACCTTAGTACTAGTGGGAGCCAAGCTCCTTCTTGCTCTAAAGTTAAAAGGGGTAGAACTTCACCTATTTGGTCTACCTTCACTCGTGAAGAGATAAGACGTCCCGATGGGAAAGTAGAAGTTAGGGCAATTTGTAAACATTGTAAAAGGGATCTTAGTTGTAATGTTTCGAGTGGAACGGGCCACTTAAAAAGGCATGCCAACGCTTGTGGTAAAAAACATGGCCCGTTAGACCGTAAGCAAACTCAACTAAGTCGTACGTCTAGTTCAATAAGAACATTTTCCTACTCTCATGATAATAATAGAAGAGAACTAGCCACATACGTTATACACTCCGAACAACCATTTGTTTTTTAAGAATATGCTTTGAAAAATATGCTAAATAAGCTTTAAATCCTACTTTTAAAAGGGTACCTAGAAATACTCTAAAATCAGACAGTTGTAAACTTTTTAAATGAACGTAAACAACAACTGATTTCATATTTTGAAGGATTTAATGTGAAAATTGCACTTACTTCTGATATTTGGAGTACCAAAAAGGGTTATTCATATATTTGTGTAACCGCACACTATATCAACTCTAATTGGCTTTTAGAAAAAAGAATTATTAGATTTAGTCTTATTGATTACCCACATACCGGAAATGTTATATCAACACATATTTTAAATACTGCTCGTGAATATAATATTACAAAAAAAAATTTACCAGTACTAATACTTCCGCAGTAGAGTTATTAAAAATTGAATTGAAACTTATTGTAAGTGGAAAACTTTTTTCTTATTAGATGTGCATACCATATTTTAAATTTGGTTGTGCAAGATTGTTTAACTCTTAATGACTCACAAATAGAAAATATTAAAACTTATATTACATTTATCAATTCTTCAATGTCTAGAAGACAAAATTTGCAAAATTATGCAACACCTATGGAAAAGAATTTTCTAAATTCAAATTAGATGCTAGACATAGGTGGAATTCAACTTCTTTAATGTTGAAACATTGCCTCCCATATAAAAATTTAATTCAATCATTTGGTAATGAAAATATACCTCAACCTCTTCGTTACACTGCAGGTCTCCCAGATTGGAACACTTGTGAGGGTTTCATGAGTTTTTTTGAAGTTTTTTATACTGCAACTAATGCTTTTTCTGCTGTTTACAAACCAATCTCAAACATAATTATGAGTAACTTATATAACATCACGCTTACTCCTTTTTTTTAAAAAAGAACTGAAATGCATGAACAAATAATTGAAGTCATGGAGCAAAATTTAAAAAATATTTTAATGAAATTCCACTTTTATATTCCTTCACTACAGTAATGGACCCTAGATTTAAGTTACAAGGTTTAGAGGTCTTGTTAGAAGAGTGCAATAACAACCTTGGTAAGGATCATGAAGATTCAGGGAATAGTATAAATGAAATTAAATCATTATTAAGGTCTATGTATCATATATATGAGGTTGAACATGGACAAAGAAGACTCAGTTCTTCTACGAGCTTGGGGCCTAAAAATAATCTAATTTTTACTTTAATAAGCCTAAAAAGAGCAAAACCTAGTAGTGTTGGTGAAGCATCTCGCAATGAGTTATCATTGTATTTGGAAAATGAACATTATATCAATCCCGAAGAATGGGAAACTTTTGAAATTTTTCCTTGGTGGAAAGCAAATGAGAAAACATATCCAGTGCTATCCGCATAGCACGTGATCTACTAACTCCCCCGGTGTCTACAGTAGCATCGGAGTCGGCTTTTAGTGCAGGTAACAGGGTTTTAGAAGATAAAAGAACCAAAATGTCATAAAAAATATTGGAGGTATGTGTGTGCTTGAAGGACTGGCTTGATGCAGATGCTAGGATACAAGGACTGGAAGGCTCAAGCTCATCAATTGAAGATTGCTGAAGACTTTTAATTTAGAAGTTATTGTAATTTCAAAGTTGTATTTATTTTTTCTCTTTTTTTTTCCTTTAAAAGGTTAGAGGCAAGGTTCTATGTCCTCCTCAGCTCCTCTTTTCTTGTTATAATATTTGATATTAATAAAATTTAAAGGTGCCACCCGGGTTCTTGGATAAATATTCCGGGCACAATCGAACTTTGTTTCTAAATTACTATTGTAAAGTAATTGTAAATGAAATTGAGAAAAGGGAGACCAAGAAAATTGTAAACAAAAATTGGCAAAAGGGTACCAAGAAAATTGTTCACAAAATTTGAAATTTTTTTTTTTTTTTAAAATAGAACATTCTCATAATTCCGTGGATTCCCACGGAGTTCCGAGAAATGTTCAGTTTCAAAAATAAAAACTTTCTCAGAACTCCGTTGGGATCCCACGGAGTTCCGAGAAATGTTCTGTTTCAAAAACAATTTCTCGTAACTCCGTGGGGATCCCACGGAGTTCCGAGAAATGTTTTAATTCAAAAATAAATAAAAAACACGGGTCGGCACGGCCCATGAAGCCTTCCATGCCGTGCCATGCCCGGCCCGCGGGCCTATCCGGGCCTCATTTGGTCGTGTCGTGCCGGCCCGGCACGGCCCATTTGCCACCTTGAATGTCATGTCAGAGAAAGGGAAGAAAAGACGTAAAGCAATTAAGCCCTCAATCCTTTTGACAGAGAAGCCTCTCATTTTGAATCTTTGATCTCTAATACCCGATCTGTCCACTCCTCTAGGAAATATTTACCCTGGTATTGATAGTGGCACCCTTATCCATTCTCCTTTTCCTCCTTGCATTCAACAACTCATATCCTGATTCTGACACCCCCTCTCTTTTATATTTAGCCAAAATAGCACCCTCCCACCTTGATCTTAAATCCCTCATTGTTCTTTGAAAAATGCATACCCCCCCCCATATTTGATATGTGCACATTCTTTTTCTCGTCATGTGCAAGTTTCGTCTTGTTGTTGCCATCATTACATTAGTCATTTGTTGTCGCTAATCTCATTTTCCTTTTCTTCAAAACCCTTGTTTTTAAGATCTCCAATTCTTTATTTATTTCAGTTGAGGTACCTCTTCGAGGTGCGTGCCTGAAATTGATCCCTCTGCTCAATTGAGGGGCCTCTATTCTACGAGGTTCGTGCCTAAGAGAGTAATTTCAAATTTCTTTTGCCCATCGAAGCTTTGGTCCATAGTGACCCACTTTTATGAGGTTCGGTATTTCAAAACCGGCCAAGATAACTCGCCCATCAAGGCTTCAGTTTGATTCAGCCCACTGAGGCTCTTTTCGCGACACATCAACACAACGACACATCAACAATGCGGGTGATTCATCAGCAACATAAGTCATCATCATCAAGGGATCTTCGTCATCAGTTTTTTTACAAATAGCATTGAATTTCATGGATTTTGATTACATTTCAAATTTGGGGAATTTATTATATTGGGGATAATCTATTGTAATCAAACATATGTAGATTTTTCAATCCACATACGTTTGAGGGGGCATATTAGAGAATATCATATTAAATCTGACCGTTGAATCATTAGAGGATTAGATTAAGTGGTAGTTGGTTAGATGAGGTGGTTAGAATAACCATTCTCCAAATCTTATACTTATCTTCTTGTGTTATCTGTATGGGCTTATTTAAGCACCTTTTGTTGTGAATGAAAGTATATGAGAATAATCAAATTCCATAACTTATCAGAAATAATAGTTTTCTTATTTATCCATTGAATATAGCTCAGTAAAATTGATCGCCTTGAAATGCCACATGTATAGTGTCATAATTTTATTCAAAAAAATTGTGTAAAAGGTCACATAAATCCATTTCCACCCGTTTTGTTTGTCTTTTCCTATGCTGGGATATGGGGTGGAAATTTCTGTTGTACAGCCCTCTGCGGTGACTTGTTAACAAATCAAGCACAAAAGTGTGTTTTCCGTATTGAGTATTAGTACTACGCAATGTTTCCGAAGTCAATTTACAAGAACAAATAAAATAGGGAAATGATACCTGCACCAAGGTGTTTCGATAAACAAGCGCTCCACTTGTTTGTCGTGTAGTATTTAAAGGGATTTCAGAGGATATTACGGTTCTCAAAAAGCTCTTTAAACCCTTTAAATACTACATGACAAACAAGTGGAGCGCATGTTTATTGAACACATGTCTGAACCCAGAAAATCAGACAGCGTACTCGATATTCCGGCAGGGTACTCTTGAATCCGGCGGCGTACTTGATATCTTTGAACGATGTGTGTTTCTTGAATCCGGCGACGTACTCAAGAATCCGGCTACGTTCTAAGCCAAAAGAGACGTGGGAAATAGTAAAATGTTCAATAATGTCATCATTCTAAGCCAAAAGATACGCATGCGCTCCCCTTGTGACGTGATTTGACGTGAAAAAAGGACAACTTCAACGCTTTTTGATGATATTTTCACTCCCCTTGGATTGACGTTCTCATCCTTTAACATTTTTAAACATAATGACTGAAGTTCTCATCCATCAGGAAGGGCAACATACGAGGACTCTGATCATGTCAGAAGGGTATTGGGGTCTTCCCCCCAATCCAATAGGCCATACCATAAAAAAATCATAGTCCATTTGATGATCCGAACCCACGGATCTGGAAGGGGACTGCACAGTTTGATCATACTAAGAAGTGGGCCCCAATGTACTCATCAATAAAATCACTTGTAATAAAAATTACAGGTACAAGTCTTTGTTAGTATCCAAGGATTTCTATCCCGTGGATAGCATGAATAAAGAATTTGTTATTACAATGTTTAGAGGGATTTGCTAGGGACCATCACATAAAAGCATTTCGCGGCTGGTTGTTGCATGTGAGAGCTGCCACAGAGGCTCACTTTTCAGCAGATTCTGTCTTATTCATTTAATTCATCTGAGGGAGCCAGCCGCAAAATGCCTTTCTGTGATGGTCCCCTAGCAAATCCCATGCTTTAGATACTTCTTGAAGGTATTGTAAAAACATTAAAAATTTTAGCTATTTAATCGTTTTTTTATAAAAAAAAACCCCAATAAGAGGAACTAATTCAACCGTTGATCAATTATTTATATAGAATTGGAAGATCCGGGCTGTTGATCTCCAGAGATCCCAAAAGTTCAAGAAAGGTTAATCTTGTACAATGCCAATGCTTGCAGATATCAATGACCAAGATTACTACAAATAAGTGGGTGGGATCATCCGATAGGTGCTAGTCGGCAAAAGATCAACGGTCTAGATCCCCAGGCATCTGCCATGTATAAACCAACCGAGAGTGAAAATAAGAGAGTGGCGCTAGCAATCTTCCTATATCCATAAAAGTCAAAAACAGTTGGTAGTTGGGGAAGTGAAAAGTAGAGAATTGGAAAGATAAGTCTTTCTGTGGGACCCACTGCTAACATTGAAGTGCCAAAATGTCCATGAAATTAAAAGATAATGACGGATGAGTCCCCTGAGTGACAGAAATGCTCTTTTTTTTTATCTTTTTCCCGTCTCTTTGTGTTGTTCTTTAACTTGTTTTGTCTCTCCCATCGCTTTCTCCAATTAATGAGTAATCTAACCCCAACATTGTGGCCCATTTCAATTTATCAAGAAAATACAGAATCAACATAGTGGGCCCGTAATCAATTAGAATTGGATTATTATAATTATTTATGAAGCCTTTGGATCTAAAGTAAGGCCCAGAAATGGACGGTCAGGATTAAAATAAAGTGTGGCCCACTAAAGTTTTCTTCCCATTTGTATAAAAATGGAGGTAGAACTAATAAAAGAAGGGCCCTGATCATTTAATTGGTGGACCCCTTCCATAGGTGTCAAGATAGATATAGTATAAAGAGGGAGGGACGTGGAGATTTATTCACCCCCTTTTCTTCCCCAGGCCAACCCCTAGTACTGTAAAAATATTAGTCATAAATACACTACAAGAAGTGAACCTTGGAAGAAAATGGGGCGAATATATCACTTACCAAATGATGTTTAGAATACTTTGCTAGCTAGGGAATTTCACAGAAAGACATTACGCAGCTAACATTTGCAGGAGAGAACAGCAATATTGTTATATGCCTAATTGGCCGTAACACAAATAAACAAGAAAAAGTGAAAAAATGATGGGGAAATAGGTTGATTCGAGGCAACCAGACCTCCTAGAGGTTCAATTCAAGAGGAACTATGACTCTCCTCAAAACAAAGTTTCCTTTGCTGTAAAAATTCTCTTCTCACCTCATTTTATTGAAATAAAGAACTTAAATACAAACACACACACACACAGAGCCACATCATCAACCCATTTACCCTAATAGCATGACACATAATTAAACTAACACCCATAACCATCTAATAACTACTTTATAACTACAACACATAAAAAGGTACATATCATTCCTTCCCCCTTACAAACGACTTTGTTCTCAAAGTCGAATTATTGAATAAAACACTTTAATCCATGGGGATCCCGAATCGTAATGGGCATGATTTTGTAGAGCAACACAATTAACATCAGACTTTCGTCTTCAAAAATGACAATCGCGATCTGTTGAACTCCACTTTCAAAAACCGTCGTGATCAAACTCGAAAAGAAATACGATTTTTCGTCTTTTTCAGTATCAATTCTCGCACTTTTCTCGACACGAACTACAGCCTCAAGTTTCTACTTTTCATCTTCATTGATCATTTCTTTGAAAGCTTTGCTGATTTTTTCCAAGCCTTCCACAAATCACCGGTATTCTTCCATCATTTTCAAAACAAGCACTTTGATTCGCTGGAAATCATCGCGCAGGCATTCCAAAAGCTACGAAGACGTACCCATGGCGCAATATTGATGGCTCTGATACCACTTATTGCGTGCCTAATTGGCCATAACATAAATAAATAAGAAAAAAGAGAGAAAAGATTGGTAAAGAGGTTAACTTGAGGCAACCAGACCTCTTATAGGTTCAATTCGAGAGGAACCATCACTCTCCTCAAAGCAGAGTTTCCTTTGCTGTAAAAATTTTCTTCTTACCTCATTTCATTGAAATAAAGAACTTAAATGCAAACACAAAGAGAGAGCCACGTCATCAACCCGTTACCCCACTAACATGCCACATAATTAGAACTAACGCTCATAACCCTTACATAAATAACCATCTAATAAATGTTAGGAAATTATCCTAACAGTAGATGTGGCATGTGCAAGATCAACGGCCTAGATCATTTTGTTAGTTGGTTTTGTGAAAAGGCATTAAGTGAAAA
This sequence comes from Tasmannia lanceolata, assembly GCF_043159265.1. Classification (NCBI taxonomy): domain Eukaryota; kingdom Viridiplantae; phylum Streptophyta; class Magnoliopsida; order Canellales; family Winteraceae; genus Tasmannia; species Tasmannia lanceolata. The sequence continues at coordinate 22,813,257 of NW_027518684.1, read as the reverse complement.
GCCATAAAAGAAGGGGTGTAAACGTAAGAGACTTTTGGGGAGGGAACCAGTGTGATGAGAAGTTGTGTTTCTTCCCACAAATGTCTATTTATTCTCTCATCCGGTACCTACTTGTACACAACAATTTCTACATCCTTCTCTTTGCAATCCACGGCAAAAAGAGAGAGGAAGTCGGTCCCCATCACCGTCTGTTGTGGAGTGAGGAGAAATAACGGAATGGAATCCTTCTAGTGATAACAAAATGATATTCGGCTTTCGGTATGTTCCCTTTACTGTTTCAATTTCAATCCATATGGTTAATTGTGATTTTCTCAAAGTTGGACCGCCAAAGATCCGTTGCCCGTGTTCCTTTTATGATGAACACTTACATGTGGTATCAAAGTCACGGTTCCGGCGAGAAAATGACGAGAAAATCGCATTAAAAGTGATTGAAATAGGGTTTGTGAAAACTTTTATTTTGAGCGCCGCCATCAATTCTGGAGTCGGATCGATGATTAGATGGCACATATGGTATCTAATTAGAAGCACACTTATGTATCATCATGATTTTATACATTTTAGTCATTCTTTTCAGTTGGATTGATTAAAATCGTGGATTGAGTTAATTAAACTCTATAGTTTAATTAAAGGAACACGATTTTAATCAATCCAACTGAAAAGAATGACTAAAATGTATAAAATCATGATGATACATAAGTGTGCTTCTAATTAGATACCATATGTGCCATCGTGGGCCGTCCGTTGGGCCGTGCCATGATGCAGAATTGATTTCTAATTAGAAGCACACTTATGTATCATCATGATTTTATACATTTTAATCAATCCAACTGAAAAGAATGACTAAAATGTATAAAATCATGATGATACATAAGTGTGCTTCTAATTAGAAATCAATTCTGCATCATGGCACGGCCCAACGGACGACCCACGATGGCACATATGGTATCTAATTAGAAGCACACTTATGTATCATCATGATTTTATACATTTTAGTCATTCTTTTCAGTTGGATTGATTAAAATCGTGTTCCTTTAATTAAACTATAGAGTTTAATTAACTCAATCCACGATTTTAATCAATCCAACTGAAAAGAATGACTAAAATGTATAAAATCATGATGATACATAAGTGTGCTTCTAATTAGAAATCAATTCTGCATCATGGCACGGCCCAACGGACGGCCCACGATGGCACATATGGTATCTAATTAGAAGCACACTTATGTATCATCATGATTCTATACATTTTAGTCATTCTTTTCAGTTGGATTGATTAAAATCGTGGATTGAGTTAATTAAACTCCATTTATGGACTGAATAGGTGTTATAAGAAGTGATCATGTTTGGAACTGCAAGTCTGTGTCTGTGACATTGAAGTTGTTGGTATCTTAGTGTCTTTTCTAGATACCGATTATGTTGAGTACTTTAGTGGGTCAGAAACCTTAGCAATTGATGGAATAGATCTGTATAAGTCAAGACTACAAAAGGCTAGACTATGTGTCATTGTATGCGACTCGGTTCTCAAAATTAACCACTTAACCTTAAGCGATTTCGTTTCCCAGTCGGAATCGCATTTCTTTGTTCATTCATTTAGTGACCAATCATAACAAGATATAGTTCAATTTCAACTAAAAATAATGAACAACGTAATAAACTTGTGTATACAAAACCAACTTTCAAGTTCCATGATCAAACATAATTCAATGTTTTAGGTTTTGAAAATACACAATATCAGTTTATTATAACCATAAGCTTGGGTTTTAAGGATATCTGGCATGAACTAATGTGCATTCAAGTTAAAAGTTTAGTCCCGTATATGATTTCAACTAATCATTTTAACCCTTAAGTTATGTGCAAAACATAAAGCATATAAACAACATATAGGGGTTCTTAAGTTAAGAATTAGAAACCAAAGGTGTTCATTGAGTGAGTTTTAATCATTAAGGTTATCAAAACACATCATAAGGGTATTTGCAAGTGCTTCCAATGATCCTCTAAAATATTCACTAACTACATTCAAGAACTCCTTTGCATTTTCGAGTCTTAAAAAAATCTCGAATTGCATAAAAAATGGAGGTCTACCATTACTACTAGAGTGATACTAACATTGAACTCCCACTATTCCTAACCATCTTTTAGATGTGGGTTTAGTGAGCTTGTCATTAAATGATACATAGTCTAGCCTTTTGTAGTCTTGAATTATGCAGATCTATTCTATCACTTGCTAAGGTTTCTAACCCACTAAAGTACTCAACATAATCGGTATCTAGAAAAGACACTAAGATACCAATAACTTCAATGTCACAGACACAGACTTGCAGTTCCAAACATGATCACTTCTTATAACACCTATTCAGTCCATAAATGGAGTTTAATTAACTCAATCCACGATTTTAATCAATCCAACTGAAAAGAATGACTAAAATGTATAAAATCATGATGATACATAAGTGTGCTTCTAATTAGATACCATATGTGCCATCGTGGGCCGTCCGTTGGGCCGTGCCATGATGGAGAATTGATTTCTACTTTAGAAAACACAATACCATGATTATGAAGAGACACCGGTGTATCACCATGGGTCGTCCGTTGGGCCGTGCCACGGCACACAATTGGTTCTCACATACAATACTCAGTCAATCTATCTTAAGGGAAAATTAGTTAGATTGCCCAGAATCACAAAAAAAAAAAAAACACAAAAATGTGACCCCGACGAAACATCAGACGTGTCATTGTGGGTCGTCCGTTAGGCCGTGCCACAACACACAAACGATTTTCAATTCAGGAAATCACAATACTGTGATTCTGGCGAGACACCAGGCGTGTCACCGTGGGCCGTCCGTTGGGCCGTGCCACAGCACACAATTGGCTCTCCCATGAGACCAACTAGGGCCAGATAACCCTATACTTGAGGCGCACATCATCGTTTGGCAGAAGCATAACCCCAAACCAGGTTACACAGGCCTAGCCCTCTCACACCGCCTATTTGTGCAAAACAACAGTCATCCGTTGGGCTAAGTGTTGCTCTTAGACAAATAGTCGCAATTGAAAGTGGTTCATAGTCCATAAATGTGTCATTGTATGCGACACGGTTCTCAAAATTAACCACTTAACCTTAAGCGTTTTCGTTTCCCAGTCGGAATCGCAGTTCTTTGTTCATTCATTTAGTGACCAATCATAACAAGATATAGTTCAATTTCAACTAAAAATAATGAACAACGTAATAAACTTATGTATACAAAACCAACTTTCAAGTTCCATGATCAAACATAATTCAATGTTCTAGGTTTTGAAAATACACATTATCAGTTTATTATAACCATAAGCTTGGGTTTTAAGGATATCTGGCATGAACTAATGTGCATTCAAGTTAAAAGTTTAGTCCCATATATGATTTCAACTAATCATTTTAACCCTTAAGTTATATGCAAAATATAAAGCATATAAACAACATATAGGGGTTCTTAAGTTAAGAATTAGAAACCAAAGGTGTTCATTGACTGAGTTTTAATCATTAAACAACATCAAACTTTACATAATTGGGTCTCCATGGCATTTAGTTAATTCTTTAAGAGTTTGAAATCAAGTTAGTCCCATATATGATTTCAACTAATCATTTTAACCCTTAAGTTATATGCAAAACATAAAGCATATAAACAACATATAGGGGTTCTTAAGTTAAGAATTAGAAACCAAAGGTGTTCATTGACTGAGTTTTAATCATTAAACAATATCAAAACTTTACATAATTGGGTCTCCGTGGCATTTAGTTAATTCTTTAAGAGTTTGAAATCAAAATTAAACTCAAGGCCCACTTTAAAAAACCCGAAAGTTATAAAATTACACTAGAATTTTAAAATTCAGACTCCGAACACCAAAACAGACCTTGAAAACGGGTTCAAAATGGTCTAAAACCATAGGAATGGTCTAACCCAAGTCCAAAACCCCAAAATATTTGACTTAAAATCAAACTTACAAAACCAAAAGTCTTGATTTTACACTGTAACTATATCATACAGTGCTTAAATACCAAAAATGACCTCAAAAATAGGTCCAGAATGGTCTGTAACCTTAGGAACCAATCTAATCCGAGCCCAAAACTCCAAAACTTTTGACTCAACCAAATTTATAAAGTCAAAAGTGTTAAAAATACACTATAAGTGTATTATACAGTGCTCAAATGGCAAAATGGATAGCAAAAATGGTTTCAAAGGGTTGCAAAACGTTCAGAACTAGTTTTACTTGGGCTAAAACCCTAAAATATTTGACTCAAAAACCAACTTGAAAAATCAAAAGTTTTTGAATTTACACTATACCTATATGATACAGATACAAAATGCCAAAACTGACCCAAAAAATGGATTCATAAGGGTGCAAAACCTCAAGAACCGCTATAACCTGGCCAAAAATCTCACAAAAATGGGCCAAACCGAGTCAAACACAGAAATGGGCCGTTTGGGCCGGTTCAGGTCAGGTTGGGCCAAGTGGTCTGGTGGGCTTAGAGGGTCTACTGGGCCCTTTTTAATTGAAAAGCCCGTCGTGGATCCTTGATGGGCTCGCCAAGCCCGACACTATTCATCGTCTTCTTCATTAAAATAGTAAAAATTCCAGCAAAATCCGAAAAAACACTCAAAGTTTGATTTATAATTGCGGCTTCGTTTGAAGTCCGATTGAGGCTCACAATACGCCGTTGGACCCGTCTCTCGAGGAACTTCACAACCACTCCAGAAAATATCCGGTCAGACAAGCCGGTCGCCGGCGGCACACTGTTTTCCGGCGAGGTCCAAAACACTCAAATACCCTTATGATGTGCTTTGATAACCTTAAAGTATATTCACCAAAGTTGTAGTTTTGAGCACACTTTGAAAGGCTTTAGATTCAGAACCTTGGTTGTGCTCACTTTCTACACACCTCTTGGTTATTTTAAATGGCAACATTAGAGTCCTGAAGATATAGACTAGTCTTAGCATTATCAATTAAAGAGAGTGAACTTGGTATCAAGTGCCATTATCTTGAATAATAAATGACACATAAAGTATGGATCCCTTAAGTTCGATATAGCCTGGAATTAATACCATATCTTTGTATATTATGATTTCTATTTCGTAAGTACTCCGGAAAAAGATTTGTGAATAGATTAAGGCATTATTATTCACATTTAGAATTCTATGTGAGGTCTTGGTGCGAGTTAGGTGCTTAGTAGAGGAGAGTATACCATTATATCGGGAAATAGAATAAAGGTGGCTGTTGAATCTATTATTACTCGCCACTCTTTTCTGAAATTTTGGTTTCATATGAACTAGAAACCTTATTCTAGAAAAACTTGATTCCTTTGGCTATGAATCAAGGTCTGAAAGTATAATGGATTCTCTCTAGTTTTCCATTTCTCATTTAGTGATTTTGGTTCTCTTCAGGGCAATCCTTATTGACTTGGATTGCACTTCTCTCAAGGCCAGACTTGGCCCACCTTGCATTAGAATGAGATAATCGGTATTGTTAGAAATAAATGAAATCGCGTGAACAAGAATTTATCCAATCAGTGGCTTAAGTTTTTTAACCACATATATGAGGATAGTTGGGTAAAAGAAGAATTCTAGATTCACTTGATTTTACCGATTTAAACAATGATACGGGGTACATTGAAGGAGAAATATACAAAGATTAATCGGTTTAGGGTGTCACCAAGAGTATTGATCTACTAAAGGTCATTCACAATGACATCTTGGATCTTTGGACTCTGACAGTTCGTGGCGGAAGGTGTTACCCTTTTGGTTAAATTTTCTAGCCATATTTAAATGTGTCTCTCTAATCAGAAGTAGGAGGCCCTATCTTTGTTTGTGATCTATAAGATAAGAGTCGAGAATTAACTTGACATAAACGATCAAAACAATAAGGGTTATTTATGCAACTCTATGTTGCCTAAGATTGTGGGTTAAAACTCTTAAAACACCCATGTATTTTGTGATCCAGGTAAGGTTGTGCCTAAGACCCTTTAAGATTTATGGGTCATAAGGAAGCTGAAATTGGGAAACATGCAACTTTGGGTTGTTTACATGAGGCAAAAGTTTATAACCCACGAATATAGTGATTAAGCTCTATGACCATAAGTTGCAATTTCATAGATTATCTTAAAGTATTTAAGGGTTTTAGGTTCTGTTGATTGACCCATAGTACGTATATTGTCGGGATTAAATGTGCCAAGACTTCTAAAGGATTGTGACCTTAGTGAGAGTGTAGTGTCTTTAGTAAAATCACCTTTAAGGAGAACCAGATTGTAGTACCGGTACTGGTGATCCAAGAGAAGGTGGTACCAATGCTCATTGGAACATTAAAAGACACATATAAGTTAACAACCCACATATAGATGTTTTGGTGGTGACGACTACCGAACAATCCTTGACGCTAAGGAAAGAGGCACATAGTCTGTAGACTTAGAGATTCTGCTTAAGGTTTAGAGCAGACTTCCCGACAATTGTACATAAAGTTTCATCAAGTACTCTCTATGTTAAGTTTTAAGGAATTGTCACAGGATAATGGATATATCTTAAGGTCAGAGGAGTAATATTATTTTCCTCGTGTTATGTGTTGATGGTATACTACTTGCTAGTAGTACTTAGTCATGTTCAATGATATTCATACAAAAGAATTCAGGTGAAGCATCCTACATAATAGGAGTTTAGATTCACCTAGTTGGGACTCGAGGATTGCTGAGATTGCAGAAAGCCTATCTTGGTAAAGTCCTAAGTATTGAACATGGATAAATTACTCCATTTGTAGTGTTCCTATAGTTAAGGGTGATATATTCAGTCAGTTCCAAGGTCCCAGGATTGATTCATTATAGGAGCAGATAAAGAGGTTCCCTAATAGTTCCGCAATTGGGGTCTATTGAATGTTTAAATCTGCACCTATCTGTGTATAACCTATATGGTGGGCAAATTTAGAAAGTACCAATGTTATTTATGTATGAATCATTGGAAATTTGTCAAAAGGTTATATATTGTCTATAAGGGACTAAAGGTTTAATGCTCACATAAAGTAAATGGGATAACCCTAGTGTGATTGGTTAATCTAATTCTAGAGTTCTGCTCTAGTATATCTTGCAGAAAGTCCTAAATCGTGGAAGAATGTCAAATTGACACTCAGTTGCTTCCACCTTGGGTACGGAGTTTATTGTGTACTTCAAAGCCTTGTATTATGTCTTGAAGTCGCGGAATTTTGTCTCAGGGTTTTATCTTGTTGATAGTCGACAAGTTACTGAGAATGTATTGTGATAATTCCGCTGCGGTTTTACAATTCCAAGAACGACAAATCAAGTAATGGGGTCAATCTATTAACATATTGTCGTGAGGAAGTTCAGAATCAGTGTGTATCTGAAGATTACATAAGCCCTCACTTATGTTGGCGGATCTTTTTACTGAGGGCTTGTCACCAAAGCTCTTCAGAGAGCATGTAGCGCGCATAAGGTTGGTTGACACTTTTGATAGCCTATGACAGTGGGAGTTTGCATTAGGTATTGAGATACACTGTTGTGATCACATTTTATTTTATGATTATGATATATATTATTTTCTACCGCTCCATTTTGTGCACATTACGTAAATGGATTGTGAGTAAGAGGTAGAATGTATGTAGACTGTTTTGGACTATATTTACATCTTATGCATGTATGCGTTTATATTCATGCTAGTAAGTATTACTAATGATATAATCGTGGGGTAGGCTATTGGGTAGAGTTGGTGACCCAATGGTTACATGGTTTATTGTTAGTAGTTTTTGCTGAACGGAATGTTGTGTTTATTATCTAAGTAACTTAAAGATATGATCCTTATGTTTGGCTCAAAGATCTTGCTGGCCAAGTGGGAGAATATTAGGAAATTATCCTAACGGTAGATGTGGCATGTGCAAGATCAACGGCCTAGATCATTTTGTTAGTTGGTTTTGTGAAAAGGCATTAAGTGAAAAGCCATAAAAGAAGGGGTGTAAATGTAAGAGACTTTTGGGGAGGGAACCAGCGTGATGAGGAGTTGTGTTTCTTCCCACAAATGTTTATTTATTCTCTCATCCGGTCCCTACTTGCACACAAAAATTTCTACATCCTTCTCTTTGCAATCCACGGCAAATAGAGAGAGGAAGTCGGTCCCCATCACCGTCTGTTGTGGAGTGAGGAGAAATAACGGAATGGAATTCTTCTAGTGATAGCAAAACGATATTCGGCTTTCGGTATGTTCCCTTTACTGTTTCAATTTCAATTCATATGGTTAATTGTGATTTTCTCAAAGTTGGACCGCCAAAGATCTGTTGCCCGTGTTCCTTTTATGATGAACACTTACAATAACTACTTTGTAACTATAACACATACGCCATAAGAGGTACGTATCATACACATGCTCACTTTTTAGCATGGGGTCCTTGCTATCGGGTTCATTGGGGACTATACATGATGCAACACAAAATGAAAGATGTATATGACGTGTGGGGTGTGGTTGTGCAATTTTGCTAATCTCTTTGATTGGTGGAGAGAGGAATGAGGAGAGAGAAACAATTTCTTTAATTCGAGTAAAGAAGATATCCTATAATCGACTCAACTATGTTTTTGGGAAAATTAATTACTTTTGTCTAAAAGAAACTAACCTAACAAGAAGATTGATAAAATTATTCTAAGCTTTCATGATTAAAGTAAAAAAGGCTACTTCTGCAAAGCAATAAAGAAATTAAAATTAAAATAACTGGTCTCTCAAAGTGTGAACCAAACTAAATATTCCTGACCAGCTTTCTTTTGATGTCTGATCTCTTCAAAGTAATTGACTTTGGTTTGAGGCACCACAATGAGTCAAACTTGTTCTTTGGAGGCTTGGAAGGAAACTTCAAGGTAAAGAAGATCTTTACATACGGATTGAGTGGTGTTTAGCAGTTAAAACAGTTCTCCGTGTCTATCATTCATGCAATCACCTCTGGAACAAATAATTGTTGAAAGGAAGAGATGATCTTATGAAGCCGATCTTCAGGTCTCTCAGGGTGAAGTGTTTTTCAAATCCTCATTTCGGATTTGAATTAAGAACTCGCAGTTGTTTTAATATCTTTATATCCTCTCAACTTATTAATTCTGGGTCTATTAATTCTTTTTGGATCTCATTCTTTATTTTTATTTGGATATGGTTCCTTTGTTCAACATCTAGAGATAGTCTTCCTCCATTCTTTTTGGATCTCATTCTTAAATCCTTGAAAGAAAGATAACTTTTTAAGGAAAATGATATGGTAACCAAGAATAAGATCGAAGGGAGAAGCCAACAATCAGAATGCTCCATGTGTACAAAAAAAATAACATTTTTGGTGAGTTTCCAAAAACAAAGAAAAGTTTGTACATCACTTGTGATGCAATGGCAATAACCAATTTCTTTGAAACCCATAGTTTCAAAACTCTCCCGTGTCATCGTTGACTCGCCTGAGTCTAATCCCTTTTACCTTGGCTGCGTTCTTATCCAAGATCGTATTTTTTCATTCAAAGTCAATCAAAACTCCTTTGACTCTCCTGAGTTATGATCGCGTCAACTGAGTACTCCGCAGTGTCAACCAAGTATTCGACTGCGTCATGCAGAGTCGACTAGGATTTACTTTGTCGTATTTTTGCCGCATTCGAGTTTTAAAACACTGGTAAAACCGGTTTCCCTAGCATTATACTCTTTTTTTAATGTGGGACTAAAAGTTTTAGAGTTTAGATTATGATAGAGATTGAGAAGAATGGTCTTGATTAATTTTGGCTGAGAGTTGTCTCTTTTATGTTGAGGCCTAGGTGTAGTATTAAAATGAACTCTTGAGTTAATAAACTCCGAGAGGATGCTTAAGGAATAGAGAAATTGAATTAGTCGATGCTTAAGGAATAGAGAAATTGAATTAGTGGTGTCCATTTTTTGCCTCCACAAATTGAAAGGTTAGGATGATTCTATGGAGCTGATTTTTTGGGCGAACCCTATTTATGTGAGGGCCCATCACATGAATGCTTTGGGTCACCTAAACAATGTGGCCCCACTGTATTTTAAGCCCACATAGTAGATAAGTTATCTAATCCTCGGAGTAGGAACAGCCCCCTCATATGAATTAAATGAATAAGAAAAGAAAAACTGTGAATTGGCTTTCTGCAAAATTGCCTAGCAAAACCCATATATTACTTATGAAGTTAATCCAAATACTTAGGCCCTGTTCATTTAAGATTATTACAACCGATTGTAAGTGCCAAACTGATTATCTAATCATCGGTTTGGCACTCACAATCGGATGTCATAATCATAAAATTACCTGGCCTAAATTTTAGGATGGTCGACCGGAACATCTTTGAGCAAATCAACTATGAGTTGGCCAATTAGTTGGTCAAGCTGTAAATAAATTGGTGGGTCCTAGATTTGGGATCATACATGGGTTTCCTCGGGTTTGATGGGTTTTTGGGTTTGGGTCCTATTCCGCTTTACTATTTTAGAAAATACTTTGTGGCCTGAGTTTTGAAGACCTTAGGTGTTTTGAAATTTAGGTATTTTTTGCATAAAGCCATTTCACGGCTCACTTTTGCACGAGAGAACAACCACATTACTCTCTAGATTTTGTTTTATTCATTTACTTCATCTGAGGTGGCATCATCAACATATTCATCTTCAGATCAGTTTTGGGGCGAAAGTGCCAAATCATTCATAGACAAAATGAGATGACTACTGAGAAAGAAGTAATTCTCCAACGGTCCACATTCAATGTGTAAAAATTTATCAGTCTCAACAGTACTCAAGATCATTAGTTAAATTGATATCTAGGTGAATGCTTCATATCATCTATGAAATACCCCAAAACGTTGGACGTTTTGGAGGGGGTATTTTCGTGTCAAAAATAATTTTATTTATTTAATTAAAATAAACTGGAAACAAGCTAGTTTCCCAATATGAATGAGTTAGGGTTTTCAAAAGCCTGTTAAATTAGGACTCTTGAAAGCAAGAGTCTATAAATAAACTCTTAAGGCTACAGATTTTTGGAACTTTAAACCCTAAAGAGAATTTGTGTGGAGCTTTGGGAGAGGAGAACGAAGAAAAATCTTGGAAATCATTGATTTGGGTTGAGGAAAATTGGTTTTTCCCAGAGATATTCGCAATCTTTCGCGTTAGATACTCTAATCAATTGAGGAGATTGATAAATAACTTGTTAAGGTATTTAACATGTTTAAAGGAATAAGAAAGAAGGGTTTTCGGGTAGAAAATCTGAAAGAAAACTTGTGTTCTCGCGGGTTTTAGAAAAAACCAAATTGCAAGGTTCGGACACTGGAAGAGCTAGGGTCGAGCGCCCGAATACAAATACCCGGGAGGTATCCGAGAGGAGAAAAATCTCAGAGGCACCCGAGGGGGTGGCTTGGACGCCAGAAGGGGGTCCATGGACGCTCGGTTTGGACGCCCAAACACACCAGGAATGGTTGATTTTTGGATATTTTTTCAATAAATTTTGAGGGTACAGATCTGCCCCGGAGGACATAAATATTGATCCAAAATGTTAATTGGTGATTAATATGGACTGTAGGTGATACTACGCACTGATTTAAAGATCTTGTTCGTGGGAAATGATTCACATGAGTACCACAGGTGAGTAGACTTCTTCTACCACAGTTATTCTAATATTGAATATGATTTCTTATGCAAGTGTGCATGTTCTTGATTGATATTGACTGTGTTGGTATACACGAGGGTCAATATTCATGGTATGGTATTGATTCCTAGTTCGGATCTACCATATGCACGTATGTGCCAGTTGGACTTTATAGTCACAGTTTTTGCATCAGCACATGGTGTTGTCCAAGTGATGATGCAACAGTTAACGTTCCTTTAGACCAAGTGTTTTGCATGATTACTAGTGTATGAGACTTTTTCTAGACCGTCGAAGGAAAGTCACGATCAAGCCGCAATATCACTTTTCGCGGTATTTTCGAGGGTGAAATCCTGTACGAGATCGTTGGGATTCAGCTTCCTACGAGTTAGTAGACAGGTTCCATTGACTACGTAGTCTAGCAGCAGGCATAGTTATAAGATACCGTTCCAGTTACAGTTATGCATGTTTATGCCAGTTATACAGTTTTGCTAGCTAGATTGCTATGCCAGTTACAGATTTACATATATTGCCAATTACTCTGTTTTTATTAATTGGTATTATGTTATTAGTGTAGACATGTTTATTTCACTAGGCATTAGCTCATTCCATGTATTCTATATTACAGGTGGAGAACAGTAAATGTTTGATTTCGTGGGCTTGGGAGTGAGCAAGGGCAACAATTTAGGATTTATTATTCTTAGTTATTCAAGCAGTAGCTTTAGTTGGAATGAACAATTAGTTATTTAATTTGATTTAAATTGATGTAGTCCGTGGACAAAGATATTTAATTTCTGCATTGATTACTCTGATAGATAATTAATTGCTTAATTTTAGTAGCTCTGTTTATTGCATGGTTCTAGCGTGAATGCCTTACATATTCATGGTTGATGAATATGTGCCGCTGTTGTGTGCCTAGACCGGAAACTCAATTTGGGGCGTGACAATCTATGTATTAAATAAGTATATGCCGGTTTGGTATATCCTAACCATAGCTACAAAGTTTAGATTCATGAATAATTCGGCGTGGAAAAGTATTTGTCAAGTTTTGGGAAAAAATGCATGTTTATTTTATGGTATTTGCTAGGCAATTTTGGCTTAAAGCCATTTCACGGCTGGCTTTTGTACTTGAGAACAGCGACACAGGTTGACTTTTTGGAAAATTTTGTCTTATTCATTTAATTCGTATGAGGTCGCATTCTATCAAGCAAAAGCCAGCTGCGAAATGGCTTTTCGCAAAATTGCCTAGCAAATACCATTTTTTATTTATGATATGTGTATCTATTGTGGGATTTCCACCCTCTTTTCCAGCATTTCTACCCCACTCTTAATTGTCTTCTACTAAAATTGGCTGCATTTTCACCTCCTTTTGTTTGTCTTTTTCTGAAAATAATTTTGTTCACATGAAAAAACAAACAATATTGGAGGATAGTTAAATGCATCTATTTTGCTAGATTGAGATTTGCTAGGCAATTTCGCCGCTCGGTTTTGTAGGAGAGAACATCCACCTCATATGAATCAAATGAATAAGACAAAACCTTCTAAAAAGTGATCTTATGTGACTGTTCTCTTCTGGAGCCACGAAATGCCACCAAACAATTCCTGGCAACATATTTTTGAAGACACAACGAGACGGGGTCTCTTTCTAGTCATTATTCCAACTGCTTCTCGTAACACTACGAAATCCTTGCTAGATTAGGAATAATTTTCCCCATAGTAATTTTGTCTAAACTGAGGGGCTCCCTAATAGCACCGATGATGTAAAAGTCAAAGGCACTGAATGCACTTTCAACAACCAATGGGGTCGCCCTCGCCCTTTCACGTTATTTATACAAGGGCGCCCTTCAGTTTTTACTTCTTATATTAATTTAAAATTTCTTGTGAGTTTTACAAATAATATATGAAATGATATTTGAGTTTTACAACTTCTTCTTATACAGGGTTAGGATCAACCATCTAACACCCAGTCTCTCTACATATCTGAGGGTTAGGATCAATCTATGAAAATGATTTTTGCAGCAGAACCTATTTAGGCTGTAGCCCATCTAATTGGCGGTTTGGAAATGAGGAGTCCGATCATCAGAATACAGTAGTGCTGATAACATTTCCCTTTTGAATTTTTTAAATTATTTGGATAATTTTGTAAGTTGGATCCCCATTCACCCAAAAAACAAACATTGAATAGAATTCAACTTTAGTCATCTTAACGTGTAGGATCAGAAATTTGGAACTCTAATCCAATGAGAGAGAGAATTATCTCGTCGGTGGTGGGTCGCTCACCGAACCCCAAACAGTCACACCGAGAAAAAACTGACTCTTTCAAAAGACGTAGAGATAGAGAAAAAGAGAACCATTAAAATGGAAATAACTAGAGGGTGACAAAGAACTGGTGAGCGGTTTTCTTCTCCCATTTCCCCATTTTTTCCCAACCAATCTCATTTATTAACCCATTTTCATTCAATGCCAGAATTTAAGGAAAACTCCTTTTTTGCTGTAAAGTTAGGTGAGATCAGACTAAGAACATTATACATATAAAGTGTTCATTCATCATATAGATAGAGAGAAAAAAGAGAGAGACACCTATTTCTGGTTTTGTAGTAAAAGTTGGTTTTATTTAATTTCCCCAACGACCACTGGCTACATTTAATGGTGGTTTCAGATGGGTAGTGGATTTATGGTGGAGGTGAATTTGAAGAACAGTCTGTCATTAATAAATGCAACTCTTCTATAAATTCTTCATTTCCATTTTCCTCAGTTCCTCATCTGTTATTTTTCCCTGGTTTTCCGGCTAGATATTTTGGTTCTTTTCTAACTTGTTTTGAGGCTGACCCAGTTCGTATTATCCATTTTCCGACTTGGGTTTTTCTTATTCCGGCCTAGAAACCCATTTTCCGAAGTGGGTTTTTCTTATTCCGGCGTAAAAACCCAGTTTCCGACGTGGGTCTTTCTTATTCCGGCGTAATTCCTGGTTTTCCGCTACTGGGTGTCTGTCCTTCAAAACGGTAGTGGCGCATTCTCTGTAAAAAAGGGTTTTTTCCTTCTTTGTTTCTCGGTTTTCAGAACTGTCCGGCGAGAAAAGTGATTTCCGGCGAACGGAAAGTGGTTTACCGGCGTTGAAAATTTGAGAGTGGTTTTAGGGTGGGGCCCACATTTTCGCATGGAGATCTCATGGGGTCTATTGATTTTCTCTGTGGTCTCAGCTTATTTGCTGTGGTTCAAGTTCATGGCTAGGTCATTGGGAGGTCCACGTGTCTGGCCCCTATTGGGTAGCTTACCCGGGCTAATCGAAAACGTTGATCGGATGCACGACTGGATCGCCGAGAATCTCCACACGTGCGGTGGCACGTACCAAACATGCATCTGTGCCATCCCCTTCCTCGCACGCAAGCAAGGGCTCGTCACTGTCACGTGCGACCCAAAAAATCTCGAGCACGTGCTAAAGACACGCTTCGATAATTACCCTAAAGGTCCCACGTGGCAATCGGTTTTCCACGATTTACTCGGCGATGGAATTTTCAACTCGGATGGTGAAACTTGGCTTTTCCAGAGAAAAACAGCGGCTCTTGAGTTTACCACTCGTACCCTCCGCCAAGCCATGGCTCGATGGGTGAGCCGAGCCATTAAGCTAAGATTTTGCCCTATTTTAAAGACGGCTCAGCTCGAAGCCAAGCCGGTCGATCTCCAAGACCTTCTCCTTCGGCTCACTTTCGACAACATATGCGGCTTGGCTTTCGGAAAAGACCCGGAAACTCTCGCGCCGGGGCTCCCCGAGAACGGCTTCGCCTCGGCTTTCGATCGAGCCACCGAGCTGAGCCTACAACGCTTTATTTTGCCTGAGTTTATTTGGAAGCTGAAGAAATGGCTCCGGCTCGGCTTGGAGGTCAGCTTGAGCCAAAGCCTAAGCAGTATAGATGGCTACCTCTCCCAGGTCATCAATACACGTAAGCTAGAATTGGCTACTCAGCATGAAGGAGGGGTCCCACATGATGACTTGTTATCAAGGTTTATGAAGAAGAAAGAATCCTACTCAGATAAGTTCCTCCAACAAGTGGCACTCAATTTCATCCTAGCTGGACGTGACACGTCATCCGTCGCGCTGAGCTGGTTCTTCTGGCTAGTGTCCAACGATCCGACGGTGGAGGATAAGATCGTGCGAGAAATATGTACGGTCCTGATCGAGACACGTGGCAACGATCCGATTAAGTGGGTGGAGGACCCACTTGTGTTCGAAGAGGTGGACCGTTTGATCTATCTCAAGGCTGCATTATCGGAGAGCCTCCGATTGTACCCATCGGTGCCGGAAGATTCGAAGCACGTGGTTTCCGATGATGTTTTGCCGGATGGAACTTTTGTTCCGGCGGGATCCGCGATCACTTATTCGATCTATTCAACGGGGAGGATGAAATCTATTTGGGGTGAGGATTGTTTGGAATTCAAACCCGAGAGGTGGTTAACGGCCGATGGGAAGCGATTTGAGCCGCACGATTCCTTCCGATTTGTATCGTTCAATGCTGGCCCTAGGATCTGCCTAGGGAGAGACTTGGCTTATCTACAGATGAAGTCTATTGCGGCCGCGGTCTTACTACGCCACCGGCTCACGTTAGTACCGGGCCATCGCGTGGAGCAAAAGATGTCTCTCACATTGTTCATGAAGTTTGGGCTCAAGGTTAACGTGCACCATAGGGACTTAACGCCCATTGCCGCAGACCTCGGCAACATTGATGGAGTAGGGATTCCGGCCGACAACATTGCCGAAGTGGGTATTCCGGTGTCTATTTCCGGCGGCGACCACACCGTTTATAAGAGTGTTAACATGGTAGCTGGGGTGGCTTAGGGAATGTTGGTTTTTTGTTAAGTTTGTGCATATGTTATGATGAGTCTGACGATAAGGGGTGGCTGCGATGAAAGTGAAGATACAGAAATTAGTATGCCGTATGGGTAAGAAGACTTTGTAATGCTTTGTTGCACATTGTTATACGTATATTGAAATAATTGCACAATTATTTTAGGGTTTTCTATAAATAAATTTGTATTTGAAAATGATCAGCGGGGCCTACCCGATCATCGTCAAATGAACAGTCTAGATGACTGGGACCCAATATCTAGTTTCATACTTTATAACTCCTCTTTCCAGTTTTTTTTTCTCCCATGAGAAAATTATCACCCATTGAGAAGATCTGGACCGTCTGTTGATTGGATAAGCCGTCCGCTAAAATTCCACTCATCGGGTGATCCTAACCCTCCATTTTTGGTTTTTAGAATGATGGGGTGAATTAAAATTTAACCAACAGCTCAGATGGTATGGATTCAAGTACTCTTCTCATGTGAAGGATTATCTTATGAGGTAAAAATAGAGCCGCATCTTACAATGATCCATCTGAGCCACATCTTACAATGAAAAGTCTTAATACCTTACATTGTTGTTGAGGAATTCTAGACTACTGAGGGAGCCCTTGCAAAAAAGCAAAAAAGAGGTGAAAGAGCTCTTCTATTGGCTACACATCACCATCATGCATTAATAACGGTTGAAAAGTCAAACATAATGGTGATGTGCAGCCAATGAGGGAGCTATTGTTTTTGTTGGACCCAATTGAAGGCCTTGTGGCCGAATATAGGAAAAAAATACTATGAAATCAAAAGAAAGAAAGCGAGAGGGGAAGAAGAATCTCATTCCGATTCCACATATACTTTTCTTAGAGTGGCCACCTGAATTTGTTCTCTTGCGAGTTTGGGTTCGTTCAGTGGTTATGGGATTTTGGAAACCGTCCAATAGAGATACGTTTCTACATTCATACTCAAAATTATAAATGTCTTCTTAAACCTAAAAAGGTTACTCTGAAATGAATGCAATAATGACTAGTTATAAAGAGAACTACGAAAGGGAAACATGGAAGATGTTAAAGGGCTTCATAATTCCATATGTTTTTAAGAATGATAATAAAACAATTACTTTCTGCCAAAGTAGGCATACTTAAAGTTCCATAAATTGGAATAGAAGCTTGAGAAATAGGCAAAAGATAGAATATAGCACAAGAAAAAAACAAACTAGACATCTAGGGGTAAAGCACAGTTTCGGTGCAGGCCACTAGAGCAGTACCAAATCGAGGCAAACTCTGAATACTAGATATGACCCCAAAATAAAATAGGTCAAGGTCGGCATGTGAAACGATGGGGGATAAACTTCATCATCGAGAGGGAAATAACCTGGATCAGCACTCTGAATACTGGATATGACCCCAAAATAAAATAGGTCAAGGTCGGCATGTGAGACGATGGAGGATAAACTTCATCATCGAGAGGGAAATAACCTGGATTAGCAGCTCAGTAAATGACCGCTCAGTAAGTCGGCCTTTAGACAATGGGGGATAAACTTTATCGTTGAGGGGGAAACAACCTAGATCACCAGCTAAGGCACCTAAATGGCCAATAGTATTTATTATGGTTGTTCATTATCTGCGTATGGTCTTTTTTTCCTATGTGCTCATTAATTATGTCTTGGCTTTTTGTTCAAGGTTTCTATTTAGTGGCCATGGTTACAAGCAATAACTCATTGAATCCATCACTTGGGCGAACTGAAATATCTTAGTAGCCAGAGGAAAAGAAAGCAAAAGTGATTCTCGTAATAGCTGCTAGGTAGCGAAATGGGAGCAGCATAAACCATGAAAATAGGATTGTGGTATAATAATACAAGTGTTGTGTCAAAAGCATCACTAGTTTACATTCTAGCCCGAGTAGCATGGGGCACGTTGAATCAATCAAAATCAGTGTCTACTAATATACATAAAATTTTTAAATTTCTCAAACATGAAAAGGTTCTCTAAAATAGATGGAATAAAGACAAGCAATAAAACTAACTACGAAAGGATAATGTAGAAGATGTTTGCGTGCATCTTCATATCCCATCTTTATGGATTGAAGTGAGTGAAGACACCTAATTTTGTGGCACCACAGTGAGCCACGTGTTTTTAGGAAAGAGAATAAAACAATCACTTTTTTGCCTAAGTATGTTAATCTTTATTTAACTAAAATTAATGCGGAAGTTACCGCCGGCCATGGTGATTAGAATCGAAGATCACGAATCCCTTGAACTTTGGCGAACCATGAACATGATCACTGCTACGCACGAACAAGAGACATCTGCTAATCTGCAAAAGTCCTTAGAGCTCGATCAATTGAATCGCATGTACAATTTTCCTCTCAAATTAGAGACCCTCTTTATGATGAAACTTTAGCTATAACGTATGAGTGTTGTTCCCATCAAACGCAACCAATATTTTTAGAATTTTGAATACACGTACTTGTTTCCTTCCATACCTCAAACACTCACGTATTTAAGAGTTTCAAAACACTTGGGATTTATCCCTGAGACTCCCTTTGTAAATAGAATATAAAGTAGAATGAGGAAACCCAACGTTTTTTTCTTATGTGGGACCCAACAATGTGGGCCACACTATAAAATCCCAACAAAGTAGTCATACTTAACCTTCCATAAATTGGAAGAAAAGAATGCCCAAGAGGCAGAAGATAGAATATAACACAAGAGAAAGGCAAAAAAGAAATAAATACAAATACCCCATCGTAGGGTTCTGGAGTTTCTTGTTGTATTTCTAGGGCTTTTAGGGTTCCTAGGCTTCAAAAACTCTAAGTACTTTGAAACATGAGTGTCAACAGCACACATCATTATCTCCTGCTTTGGGACAACAAGTGTTAGGTCAGTCAGGGACAAACTAACTTTTCTTAGCATGTCCCTAAAGATGCCTTCTTAATTATCAAGGTTATGGGATCATCCGATCATGGTGGGATCAATTGCGATGGAGGGGTTGTTCGGATGTTAGATTTCAGAGGCATTGATGGTTTGAAACATGAGTGTCAACACCATACATCATTATCTCCTGCTTTGGGACAACAAGTGTCAATTCAGTCAGGGACAAACTAACTTTCTTCCCTAAAGATGCCTTATTAATTATCAAGGTTATGGGATCATCCAATCATGGTGGGATCAATTGTGATGGAGGGGTTGTTCGGACGTTAGATTTTAGAGGCATTGATGGTTTACAGAGAGAGATTATCAAATTCAAAAATAATTAGAGAAATGCTATGAGATGAGAGAATGGAGAGGGAATGCTTTGATATTTCTTCCAATAAGAAAATCACTGTGTGACTGTGGCAGAATCAAGACTTATTCGAATGAATCTCAAGAGGGAGGAATGGGTTCTTCTTATAAAAGACCACACATGCCTTTTGGCCTTCATAGCCTTTCACCATAGCCTTTCATCATGGCTTTTCTCATTCCTTTCACACCCCCTCACACCGTTGAATCTAACGGTCACTCAACGGCTCATTCGGTTACATCTCCCACCCTACCACTGTCTCACCTGCCCTCATCCTTAGGTGTGATCCACCTAACGATGCCCCCACGCCAAGTCATAGACTGAAGTGGAAGAACATCGACACCATTTCCTATTAATGCACGAGCTCATGCATGTTGCAAAAGCAAGTTTGAATATTTTATTATTATTATTAAAAATAAATACATATATAGATAGGAAACCATGCATAAATTTTATTAAATGCAAATGATGTTGGAAAATTATTTTACGACGAAGGTTATTTACCCATTCATCACATCCATCTGACCGAGAGCAGATATCACCTGATTTTATATCAGAAATTTATATTCCAATGAAGGTTATTTGCCATTCATTGTCCATTGGATCCCTCAACAAAGGTTATCTGCCCATTCGTTACTCTTTGGATCCACAACGAAGGTTATCTGCCCATTCGTTGCTTCTTACGGATCAAAGGATAACTTGCCAATTGATCATACACCACGATTTCACCACACAATTCATTGTGTTTTTCGATCGTAATACGATCCTTCATAGGGATTTAACCTACAATGAGGGTTATACCCTTCCATTGCGGATTTGCCATACAACGAAAGTTCGTTGCGGATTTTCAATCGAAGGCTAACTAGCCACCACGATTGATTTTCTCCTATGACCATTCGTGATGTAACCAAACAATCATCCATAGGGATTTAACCTACAATGAGGGTTATAATTTTCCTTCCATTACGGATTTGCCATACAATGAAAAATATTCATTGCGACTTTCCGATCGTTAAAAAGCTACCACGATCGCTCGTCACCTATGGTCATCAATCGCCTCTCAACCCCATGGAATAAATGTGCCTCTTAAAATCATCTATTCTAATAGGTTTTGTCAGTGGGTCGGCGATCATCTCCTTAGTAGGCAGATATTCCACTGAAATTTCATTTTTCGCATACACATCATATATAAAATGATATTGATGTTCAATATGCTTTCCTCTAGTGCCAATCTCACCATTCTTTATGATGGATATTGCTGCTTGATTATCACAATAAATGTGAATAGGATCGCTGGATATTTGACCTAGATTAAGATCCTCCAGGAAGCGTCTTATCCATATAGCTTCAGATGCAGCTGCATTACAGGCAATAAACCCTGCTTCCATAGTAAACTTAGCAACACATCATTGGTTTTTGCTTGACCAGGATATTGCTCCTCCTCCTAATAGGAAGATATACCCAGATGTTGATTTTCTGTCATCTGGGTCACAAGCTAAATCAGCATCGCAATATCCTACAACTGACAAATCATCACTTTGATATGTCAACTTATAATTCAAAGTACCTTTAAGATATCTCAAAATTCTCTTAACTACGACCCAATGCGCAATTCCAGGATTACTTTGATATCTACTCACAAAACCAACTGCAAAACTTAAATCTGGTCTTGTACACAACATGTCATACATTAAACTTCCTACTACCTGACCATAGGGTTTGTTTTTCATTTCAGTTGACTCTTCGTCATTGGAAGGTGCCATGTTCTT
The DNA here is from genome assembly GCF_043159265.1 of Tasmannia lanceolata. Lineage (NCBI taxonomy): Eukaryota > Viridiplantae > Streptophyta > Magnoliopsida > Canellales > Winteraceae > Tasmannia > Tasmannia lanceolata. The sequence goes on along the minus strand of NW_027518684.1, from coordinate 22,791,768 downwards.
TGATAATTTGGTACCTTTGTAAATGGGAGTATCTATTGCTTTTGACAAGTCCCTTCTAAACTTCTTTAGAACTTTCTCTAAGTAGCTTTCTTGAGACAAGCTAAGAAGTTTGGACTTTCTATCCCTAGTTATTTTAATTCCTAAGACAAATGAGGCTTCACCCATGTCTTTTATTTCAAACTGGGACTTTAACCATAATTTGACTTTCACAATCATTAGCAGGTCATTTCCAGCTAATAAGATATCATCAACATACAATGACAGTATAGCAAATGAACTCCCATCTTTTAAGACATATACACAATGGTCAAAACTATTTGGAATAAAACTAAATTTTATCACAGCATTATGAAAAGTATAGTACCATTGCCTAGGGGACTGTTTCAATCCATATAAGGACTTCTTCAACTTATAAACTTTATCTTCATGTCCTTCAATTTCACATCCTTCAGGTTGGATCTATAAATTTCTTCATTTAGTTCTGCATTTAAGAATGTTGTTTTAACATCCATTTGATGGAGTTCCAAATCAAGATATGCCACCATTGACATAATTATTCTAATGGATGTAAATTTGGCAACTTGAGAATATGATTCCTAATAATCTATTCCTTCTTGCTGTGTAAATCCTTTTGCTTCTAATCTAGCTTTATACTTATCAATTGATCCATCTGGCTTGAGTTTTTGCTTAAATACCCACTTACAACCTATAGCATTTCTATCTTTAGGTTTATCTACTAGCTCCCACACTTGATTCTTCTCTATGGAGTTTAACTCTTCTTGTATAGCTTCTCTCCATTTGACTGAATCAGGAGATTCTAATGCTTCTCTAAAAGATGAACGCTCATCGATTTCACTTTCATTTAGAAAAGTGTAAAAATCTTTAAATTTTGATGAAGGTTGTCTAACTCTTTGAACCCTAGTTGTTTCAGGTTGAGGAATACTCAAAGGAGTTTCAGTTTCTTGATTAACTGGATCTTTTTCTTTATTAATTTCAAATAACTCTGTTAGTTTGCTAGGGTTTCTTGTATCTAGTGACTCTACTAGAAAATGAGCATCTCTGCTCTCGACTAACCCCATTGATCCATCATCATGATGAATCACAAATCTGTATCCCTTAGAATTTTTAGGATATCCTATGAATGTGCACTTAATAGTTTTACTACTTAGTTTATCTTTGTTTTGACTAGGCAGTAGTACATGAGCGCTAGAACCCCAAACTCTAAGGTTACTTAAATTTGGTTTAAAACATCTCCAGAGTTCATAAGGTGTCACTTGTATAGCCTTCGTTGGAACTCTATTTAAAATGTACATGGTTGTTGATAAAGCTTCACCCCAAATATTTGTGTTAAGATTTAAATGGTTTAACATAGACATAACCATATCCATTAAGGTTCTATTTCTTCTTTCAGCTACACCATTTTGCTGCGGTGTATACGGTATTGTGGTTTGATGTATTATCCCACAAACCCTACATAATTCGTTGAATAGTTCTGAACAGTACTCACCACCTCTATCCGTTCTAAGGATTTTAATTTGTCTACGTAATTGGTTTTCCACTTCCTTTTTGTATTCTTTACAGATATCAAATGCATCTGATTTCTTTCGTATCAGATAAACATACCCATATCTTGAGTAGTCATCTATAAATGTTATAAAGTATTCCATTCCTCTATGGGTTTTTACATTTAAGGGACCACAAATGTTTGAATGTACAATTGCTAAGAGTTCAGATGACATTTGACCTTTACGAAAAGGCTTTCTAGTCATCTTTCCACTCAAACATGGTTCACACGTAGAGTATTCTATTTCCATTTGAGGAATTAAACCATTCTCAGAATCTCATATGTCATATAAGAGGATCAACGACATTAAAAGATCCATCAAAATACTCAGAAGAAGAAACACTTTTATTGATAATTCCAGAAGATACATCTAACTTATACAACCCATCAACTTTCTTTCCCCAGAACAAGATTTTTCCATGTTTTCCAATAGAGACTTTCTCTGATCGGAAACGAACTTCAAATCCATGTTCGTCCAATAGAGATACAGAGAGAAGGTTCTGTCTTATTGACGGAGCATACAATACATCAGAGACAAGGAGATTATTATGTCCAGGTATCTTCAAATGGAGTATGCCTACTCCCATCACATCACAGTAAGTGTCGTTACCCATGAAGATACGATGATCGCTAGCTTTCATTTCCTTCATCTCTATGAAGTTCTCTCTGCTTTTAGCCACATGTCGAGTGCAACTTGAATCAATCCACCAAGCACAATCGTCTCCATCTGCCAACCCTTGACTCATTTACATTTTTATCCGTTTTCTTTTTGGGACAGTCAATCTTACAGTGTCCAGGTTTGCCACAATTGTAGCAGTTTCCCTTAAAGTTCTTATTGTTCTTGAACTTATTATGTCTAGGTTTGAATTTTCCCTTACCTTTTCTCTTTTTAAAGTTGTTCACTTGGGGCTTGGTATTATCTGAAGAAGATGGGACAACTATCATTGCTTCTGACTATTTTCTCTTAAGTCTCCTTTCATATTCCACACTTAACTTTAGTGGAAGAGTCCTCATGTCAACTTCTTGACCCATGAGGCAGGGAGACTATGAAGAACAGTCGAGACATGCATTTTTTCTAGAATGGGATTTCCTACAGCTGCCAGTTCCTTAGCTATCCTAACATTTTGTTAACATGATCCACTACAGACTCCCCTTCTTTCATTCTAGTTGAATTAAACTTCTCAATCAATAGTTGAACATATGATTCATACATAGTACCGTATGCCTCAACTATTGATTCATACATTTCCTAAGTGTGTTCATATTCTTCATAGATTATTTCTAAATCTGGTTCCATGAAAGTTAATAAAATGGTTCTAGCGGTTTTATCATCTGCAGTATATTTTTCATAATTTCTTTTAACCAAATCAGAAGCTCTTAGTGAGGGTTCTCGTGGTGGATTAGTAGTCAATATATAGTCTACTTTCTCTTGACTAAGAATGTGTTTGATCGTACGTTTCCACAACGAGAAATTTATTCCATTAAATTTCTCAGTTTTACTAAGTTTGCTACTTAGAGCCTTAGAAGCCATGGATTTTTTAAAAAAATTACTGAAAACAAATGTATCAAGGTATAGATACTGACCGGATTGGCAAAATATAATAGTCACTAACTCCTCTATGGTTGAATCCCTCTGTGAGATTGATATAGTGCCTTGAAAATGTTACCTCAGAGTCCTTACTTTATTTCTTTGCTGAATCCAAGCAACTCAATCATTGTTTCAACTTTACTGTCAGTATAAAGTCTTCCACAATGCAAATTCAATGCCTATTGCAGATCTTTGGTCGTAGTCTTTGTTCGAGTCTTCAACAATATGTGTATTTGTCAAAGGGAAGAGGGTGTATTTAGGAAAAACACTATGGCAAGGAGTGTAAATATCAAAAAACTAAGGGGGAACAACAAATATCAACATAGATTCCTCTTTGTTCTTTGATAACCCAGATCAATAAAGTGATAATGGTCTTTGCATTTGAAGAACCAAAGAGAGAAGACAAGAGCGAATGCCTAGCGATGTTAAAACTGGTTCCCACACTAAATAAACAAGGAAAGAAAGAAATGTTTCTTCTTCTTCCCTGAAACTAAAAAGAGGTTTTAATCTGTTAGCCCAAGGTTTCCATGGTTTCAACCATTCACCTTTACCTTGTTGTTTTGATGCTACCAAACCCAAATTGATTAGTCTTTATACACTAATGTGTTGCTTTGTAGTGTTGTGTTTTGGACAGAAACTTTACATGTCATATCACCATTACACAACACAACTCAACACCTGGCTTGCATATCAACATGCACAAAGGAACCAAAGAGTTTGCACATACATTGGAGACATCATCCCTGGAAGAGGTTCAAGTCAAGAGCTCAAGTCAAAGATCCCACAAGCATACCTTGCAAGTGCCAGTAGAACCTTGGAGATGAACTAGTATTGGTGACCTCCTCATGGACCATTGAAGATGTTCAAAGAATGGAGGAAGTCACAAGACCCAAAGAAAGTTGAAGAGTTCACTCACAAGTCAGGGATGTCCAAGAAAATGCTAAGGAGCCAAGACAATCTAAGAAGACTCAAGGTTTTATTCTTTTAGATTGTATTGGAGTCCTCTTGTTTAAATGTATTTGCACTTTGAAAAGGTTTTCAAATGGTTTTCATAAACAAATTTAACATCTTTGGAAACCATCTACACTTCCCAAAATGTATTTGACAACCTTTGACAAAAGCCCAAAGCCCTAGAACTTTAATATTTAAAATCAAATTTCAAAGCAGGGCCAGTCGACCGGGGTATCCGGGCGACTGCGGTAAGTGTGCTGGAAATCCAGCACCTACTGAAACATAGTAGGCCGATCGACCCGGGGTCTCCCAGGCGACTGCGGATCTGTTTCTGAAAATCCAGAAACAATCCATCATGGTTGGGCCGGTCGACCGCCATAGGGCTGGGCGACTGCAGATAGTCCTGGACCGAAATTAAATCGTCCAGAAAGCCCTCATCGGGCGACTGCGACAGGTTCAGTCAACCGCGGCAGTTTGAATTTTGAAAATAAAAAAGGATGGCCAATAGGGCGGGCGACCGCGACACCCTTGTCGACCGACCCCGTCTGGAAAACTAGCAGTTGGGGCATGCGCGGCTTGACTTTTCTAAACAGTTATTTACAATATTGCCCCAAAACGGTCATATTTTTACTTGGGCTATATATACCCTATCCATGACCATCTAAATAACCTTTTGCAAGATCATTTAACATCATTCTGAGCTTACACCTTCAAATCTAAGGTTTTTAGTATTTTCCTCTTCTATGCTTTGATTTGTGCATTTCACATTCATCAAGAGGATCTCCATAGGATTTTACATTTATTATCTTTTGGAGAGTTTTGTGAGCTATAATCTTTGTATCAAGCCTAATCAAGAGGCTAAGAGAGTTTTCATTATTGTTCTTTATTGTAAAGAGGGTCTTCGATTCAGCCTGGTAAGAAAGGTGAATCAAGATATTGAAGAGGGTTTTCAATTCGGCCTTTGAGAGAGGAGAAGCTTGATTGTAAGAGGGTTTTCGATTCAGGCCGTTAATAAAGGTGAATCTAGAGCAAAGAGGGTTTGTTCCCTTGGAGGCGGAGAAGGTGTTTGTACAGCTAGGAGATTCGGCTATTGTGGAATCTCAACATAAGTGGAGTACCCAAGGAGATAAACTTGGAAGAGTGGAGTAGGTCTTGTTGATAGACCGAACCACTATGAAAATCTTGTGTTCCTTGTGGTGTGCTTCTTCTCCTTTTCCTTGCACGTGATGATTGGTAATATTATCAAGAGTTAGATCTAAATTACTTAAATTGATAAATTGATTTCAACATTGCATTTAATTAAAGGCAAAAATTATAATTAACCAATTCACCCCCCTCTTGGGTTGCCCTATTAGGATTTCATTTGGTATCAGAGCGAAGGCTCTTATAGAGATTTTTGATCAAAAAATCTACAAGAGAAAGATCCATGGCAACTAATATTGCCTCTACATCCAACCCCTTTCTAATAGCTTCCTCCGGGTAAACCGAAGGTCAAGCTTCAAATAGACCTCCATATTTTAATGGATTAAACTATAGGTATTGGAAAATTAGAATGTCTTTTTATCTTAAAAATCCATTGATTTTGAAATGTGGGAACTAAGGTGAATAAGGTGAATAAGTCACCGACAAGATTGCTGGAGACGGGTCAGGCTGCCAGGGGAAATAGTGTGGCTAGGATTTTGGTGGTGAAAAGGGTGTGGGATCGGTGGAGGTAATGGGGTTGTGGTTTGGATCGGATCTGATGGGGAAAAAATCAGGTCTAGGGTTTAAATCTGGGGTAGAAAATGGGGAAAAACAAAATGGGGTTGATGGAGGAGAAATGGTGGATGTGGCTTTGAAGAAGAGGGCGGTTGAGATGGGTTTGGTAGAGATTGTGGTTTCAATTTAGAATCAAGGTGGGGGTGAAGAAGGATTTGTTGAACCTACTACAGAAAGGAAGACTTGGAGTGCCGCAGATAGAAAGAAGGTTACATTGGATGCTAAGGGAGTGACACAACTTTTTTGTGCACTATCTCCCAAAGAATTCAATAGAGTCTCAAATTATAAGACGGCAAGGAAAATTTGGACCACTCTTGAAACAACCCATGAAGGGACAACTCAAGTTAAGAAATCCATAGTCAATATGTTCATTAGTGACTTTAAATCTTTTGAAATGAATGAAAATGAGTCTATTTCCAATATGTTTACTCGTTTCACTAACATTGTTAATGAGCTGAGTGCTTTAGGAAAGACTTACACAAATTATGAGTTGGTCCAAAGGCTTCTTCGGTGCTTCCTGGACAATTAGGATCCAATGATCATGACGATCGAACAATCTAAAGATTTGGATACCCTTAGACTTGATGATCTCATGGGAAACCTCATTACCCATGACATGAAGATGAAGAAGAGGGAAGGCAAAAGACAAAGCAAGAAAGAAGAAATGAGGAAGAAAGGAGTGGCCTTTAAGCAAAAGGTTGATAGTGAGGATGATGAGAGTGACCAAGAGTTAAGTCTTAAGGACTTGACTAAAGAAATAGATCTCCTCACCAAAAAAATGAACACGCTTGGGAGATTCAACCACAAAAATAGAAGTGCTAGGAAGAGCAAATCCCCAAGAAGAGAGAATGACAGAAAAAGAAGCGATGAAGATGATGATTTCGTCCAATGCTATGAATGTGGGAAAGCAAGACATATTCGCCCGAAGTGCCCTTTGCTAAAAGATAATGATAGAAGAAAAAGAAAACATAACAAGAAAAAGAAGAGCTTTAGTGCAAATTGGGATGGCTTGAGTGACTCAAGTGAGGATGAGAAGTCCAACTATGTATGTTGCATGGAAAGCGATCCGTCCCAACTCAATGTAAGTCAAATTTTAGATTCTTTTATTGAAAGTGATAGTGAAAAATTATCGAAAAATTATCTAAACTTGTACTTTAAACCCTCGAGAGCCAAAACTTCCAAAAATCAAGACGATCTGATCCTAGATTCGTTAGGAATTATGGAACAAAGCGAACCCTAAGGAATCGAAGGTCAATCCTTGAACATATCTTAAACAAAAATCAAAACCTTCACTTTTATCTTTTCAAGATCACATAATCCTTGTTTTAGGGTTTCAAAAAAAACATAACCCAAAGAAGAACATAGTTCTTACCTTATTCTTCGCTTTCTTCTTCCAAAACTTGTTCTTCTCTTTCTTTCTCACGGATCTTCTCCTAGGGCTGCGAAGATGGTTTAGGGTTTCTTAATCTCTCATAAGATGTATTTATAGTATTCTCTAAAGAAGCCCTAATCTAATTCAAATTCTTAAGGACAAAAATTCCCCTCACTAATAGAGGGGAACGAATTTTAGAGGGAGGGTATTTCGGGTATTTACATTCTACCCTCCTTACAAAAATTGCGTCCTTGAAATTTACTTAACACATACCTGAGTCAAATAGGAACGAATATTTATCTCGCATCTTTTCTTCCAATTCTCAGGTGGCTTCACTTTCTGAGTGATTCTGCCACTAGACTTTGACATATGGTATAGTTCGACGCCTGAGAACTTGGTCTTTACGATCCACAATACAAATTGGCTGCTCTTCGAATGATAGGTCTTCTCTCAATTCCAATGGTGCTAAATCAATGACACGACTAGGATCTGGAATCTACTTCCGCAGCATCGATACATGAAATACGTTATGAACTCCAGACAATGAAGGTGGCAAGGCAAGTCTGTAAGCCACTTTCCCAATCTTTTCGAGTATCTCGTAAGGTCCTACAAATCTTGGACTCAACTTTCCTCTAACTCCAAATCACATCACGCCTTTCGTAGGTGACACTTTTAAGAGCATATTGTCACCAACGTCAAATTTCAACTCTCTTCGTCTATTGATTGCATAACTTTTCTGACGACTTTGCGCTGCACGAAAGCGCTCACAAACTATCTATACGATGTCCACAGCTTGGTGAACTAATTCGGTATTCAAAAACTTCTTCTCACCCACATCGTCCCAACATAGGGGCGATCTACACTTTCTCCCATATAAAGCCTCGAAAGGTGCCATCTTGATGCTCGCTTGATAACTATTGTTATAAGAGAATTTCACTAAAGGAAGATGATTATCCCAAGAGCCTTGAAAATCCATCACACATGCCTGGAGCATATCTTCCAATATCTGAATTGTCCTTTCAGACTGTCCATCCGTCTGAGGGTGAAATGCAGTACTAAACTTAAGCGAAGTTCCCATTGCTGAATGCACACTGTTCCAGAATCTCGATACGAATCGGGTGTCCCTGTCAGACACGATGAAATCCAAGTAGTGACTTGGTTTGGCAACCTAGAGGGGGGGTGAATAGGATGTTTATAAAACCTTTATCTTTTTAAATTCTTTTTCTAAGATTTCACCCAAGACTTATCCCTTGTTTAATTAAGTTTGAAATAGTTGAACTTAAACAATATTACAAATTAATATACGTTCAAAACCATTGTTGATTAACAAACTTAATTAGGTAATTTTAATAGCCTAGTTAGCAAGGTTAAGATATTTAGGTTGATTATCAATGCTAACTACTCACTCAATTCTAAGCACAAATAATCAAATAAGAGAGTGAGAGGGAGTGAGAGAAATACCAATCACACAAGTGACACAAATATTTATAGTGGTTCGGCAAACGGCCTACTCCACTCTTCTCAAGGTCGCACTTGAGGATTTCCACTATTGAGACCTCCACGACGCCCGGCTCCTAGGCTTTTACACTCCAAGGGAATTAAATAAGGATGCCCTTCCACCTTTACAATGACTCTCCTTCTCCGCCGAGTTCTAAGCGGTTCACCCAAGGGAATTAAAAACAACGGATGCCCTTGCCACCGATCGAGTAAAGAAGAAGATAAAAGCTTTGCCTCTATGTAGGCTACAATGCAAGTTGAAGCTCCAAGGATGCTCTCAAGAATAAACAAGTTTAAGCCTAAACCAATCTCAAAAGATTTTCTCAAATCAAGGCACAAAGAGTTTGGTTGGTGAGAGAATTTAACCCAAAAATAGTTCACAAATGGATTTCTAGGGTTTATTAGAGTTGGACAATATTCCTCATGTGTTTTGGACCCTTGAATGGGTATATATAAGGTCCCAACTCCATGTGACCGTTTGGGGGGTAAAACAGTCAAAACTGGGTCAAAAAATCAACTAGCCGTTGCACCCCAACGGCTATATTTTTTTGAAGAAAAACATTTCTCGGAGTTCCGAGCGAAATTCTCGGAGTTCCGAGCAAATTCTCGGAGTTCCGAGAATTCAAACAGAGCCTTTAAGTTTAGAATCTGCACCATTTCTCGGAGCTCCGAGAATCTTCTCGGAGTTCCGAGACTGGATTTCCAGCAAACACTGTTTCATTTGAAAAATTCATATCTCCCTCATTTCATGTCGGATTTCGATGTTCTTATACTCTACGGATATGAGAAAAATGAGAGCTATCTGTTAAAAATATTTTCAAAAATATTTGAAAATGTTTTAAATAAGTTTTGATAGGATTTAGTTGCTGGTCTAGGTTGTTGCTTCGGAACTCTGGTTTGTTCATTCTTGTGTTGAATGCCATATGGGTCCCAACATGTTGGTACACCACCATGGCCATTCACTTATCCATTTAAGTCCTTAAAGAGTGTGTTAGTCTCTTTGAAAAATATATTTTTAGGGGTTTAAACAATGTGCCTTGACAAGAGAATATGCAAGAGAGATAGGAATACATTCTACCCTTTCTATCACTCTCTTGAGCTCTTCTTTTGAGCTGGGATCTTCTATGGTTGAGCTTCCATGCTTGACATCTTCAAGTTGTGGTACAAGCTCCTTGGTCCTTTGCATTAGGTTCTTGATCCTCCACCTTTGGCCTTCATGAACTTCCTTTGTTTGTTCAATGCTTTGAGATGGTTGATGATGAGCTTCTCCTTGGTACTTCCAAGGTGTGATCGGTCCAAGTATGTTCCAAGCTCATTTACCATTGTGTTTGGTTCATCTTCAAGCATAGGCCAACAAGGTGCGTGCTAGTACGATTTGACTTGTGTAGGACCTGTCTAAAGCACAACACTCAAGGCAAATGATCAGTCCATAAACAACTAATCAATTTGCGTTTGTTAATCATCAAAACAAGATGATTGAATGTACCCATGGGGAACCCTTGGGCTTACAATCTCCCCCTTTTTGATGATGACAAACCAAATTGATTAGATAGGTGGGAGGAACCTCTTATGAGGATAAGATAGACAAATTAATCATTACTACTCCCCCTCAACATATGCATGAGTTATATTTAACAAGTTATAATACAAGAATGCATATGGTAATGGATCTAATCAATTATACAAATTCTCCCCCTTTTGGCATTAGCAAAAAGGAAGGATTAAGCATTTAAGCACAATTACATAAAGCATCAAAGATATTCAATAAAAATATGATGCTCCCCCTAACTTCTTATCATGAGTTAGCAATTAAAATCAAAGTATAATCCAAAGTATATATGGCATGATAAGAGACAATCAACATAGGAAATGAATAATCACAAAACAAATCAAGCCTATGTTCGCAAAACAAAGAGACATTTCAATTTTAGCACAAATTTTTAGGGTGTATCTTAGTATATATATATCCAATATAATTCTACCCTATGACCCGTAATATAATAATAGATTAGCAAGTTAAAGCTTATATTTTACTTATCATGAAAGAAAACAAGCAAGTTTAAAGTTTAGCATGATAAGCCCCATTTTCTTTTCTTTTTTTAAATTTAATGATATGCAATTTTTAGCATAATTAGTGGGAAAATGCTTGAATGGATAGTGTAAGCATCTTACAATGATCCATATAAACATAAAGATAGCAATAATTAGCTCCCCCCCTTAGTATTTGTTATTGGCCTTAGATAAACCTAAGATTTAAGGCATGACATGACCTAATAGGCCAAAGATATGACAATGGAATACTTGGCTACCAAAACTTATTCTTGGAATAGATGATATCATATTAGACCATCCAAGATAAGTCAAAAAGCCTAGAAGAATATGTCACTAAGACCTAGGCTATGGGCTTCTTGTCTTAAATTCTAAAACACAAATAAAAGCATAAGACAAGCCCGAACACCCCATATGGAGCAATCATGCTCCAAATGAGTGTACTTACCATATGTGAGGTGATAACCACATTAGGAATCATATGATAAGTAACTAAGGACAAATTTACCTTTAAGCTCCCCTTTTGAAAATGAATCATGCAATGCATGAATCCAAAGGGATGTCCTTGCATAGACTCCAAAGGTTTTTGGATATATTTTCCAAAAGATACAAAGTTAAACTCAACCCTTGGGCTTCAATGACACTTACTCTCCAAGTGTCAGTTTATCATGATAAAATGATAGCCATAGTCTAGCTCATCATGATAAACAAGCATAGCACAAAAGATTTTCAATCTTTGGCTCATGCTCCCCCTCAATGTGATATCATATTTTCAAATTCACGCTTTATTTCCCTAAGTATGTAACATACATAACTAGCTAGGGAGATCACATATAAATGTATACCTATTCATGTTTGAGATGTTGGCACAAGGCCAATTTGTTAGATATTTTAATTAAGGTGAATGTACCGTCTCCCTCTTAGAATCTAAGAAGGCTAAGGGCACCAATTGAGTGACTTTTAAGATTAAGGTTTAACATCTCATACGTGTAGATATTATCAAACAAGGGGTAATAACTATAGAATATATATATACCAATTTGAGTTCAATTCTATAGGACTAAGACATAGTGAGAATGGTCAATAAAAAATAATGTCTTAGAGAGACATCCATGATTCATGAAGGTGAGAGTCTACCTTATGAGAAGATATGATCATCAAGGTTTCCATGGATAATCTACCATGTTTGGACACAAAGGGCATGACACATAATGTGCATGATCCAAACATTACATCTACATCCATAACCACATGTAAAATGAGAAGGCATTAGGCACAAAGTGCATAAGCCCATTGAAAACCAAAAATGTGTGGGAGGCACATCTTCCCATCACAATCTAATGTATACAACCACCTTAGTGAATTTTAATTTTACTCAAGTGAGTAAATGCCCAAATATGATTCTAGATTTCTATGATATTTTCATTTCAAGTCATACATTGAATCTAGATTCATGATTTAACTTTCCTATATAATATATATCATTTTATGAACTTAAGGAAAGATCCAAGGATTTTATAATATATATGTATCAAATGACGCAAACTACCTTGGACACATGTATTCCATTTATGAACTTTCATGACTACTTGAACAAAATACATATAACATATCTATACATATTAAGGTTCATCTTAGTCATGAAATTATCCAATTAAAGCTCTTTAGAAATACACTAATTTTTAACCCATCTATGATTCTTTTTAGATTTGATGAAAATCATTAAGCATGTAATAGAATGGGTTTTGATAGGACAACTAGGTGCAAAGTAATAAACATGTTTGTTCACCTATGGCACAAAAAGATGTCTAAGAAGGGATTTGAAGTGAATTCTTAGACATAGCATCTAATACCTTAGTTTTGCTAGAAATGATATATTAAAACAATTAAATACTCAATTGTCTAGCAAGTGCCATGTTTGTTCAAAATAAAGTTCAAAGAATAGTACTTTGGCATTTTCTCAATTTTTGCTCAAATACTATTTGATTGTCAAAAATAATTTCATTTAAGTTCAAGTTTTAAAACCAATGGGTTTCTTTTCTTTTGGTTTTTTTCTAGAATGATGTGATCAATTAGCCTAACTCCTAGTAACTACCAAAACGGGTTCAAATTTTAAAGATGTACTTGAAGCTTTTAATTTGAACACATGGGCAAGAGATGTTGTTGTACACTCTATAAGGATCAATTTATGGTTTTCACATTAAATGCTCTATTGTGGTTGTCATGTGGATGAATGACATATTTTAAGTGCATGATGATTTTTAAGTATATGTGGGCACTTAAACTCGGAAACTCAACATGATATTCAATTAGGCTCATCATATCAAAGTCTCAAATTAATTACATTCAAGCATATAGACTTTGAGTTTTAAGGTGATATATATAGATATATGTTAAGCAAATATAAGCATATGATATCTATATACACATGTTTTGAAAGTATTTTCAATTTTAGGCACAACATGTATTGATACAAAAAAAATTAAACAAGAACAAGCACATTGTATCAACAAATATATTTTCAAATGATATTCAATTAAAGCACATCCCCTAATCTAAAATAAACACAATATAGATCATGTTAGGGGTTTTGGAACCCAAACCATCTTGGTTCCAAGCAAGTTTGTCGTAGGTGATAAGTCATTTTTAACCCAAACAAACTTACTACTTTTTACAAGTTTAAAAGTACATTTAAACTTGTAATGTCCAAATCTACCACAATAGTCACAAGATGCATAAGAGTAGGTAGATGGACGGGATGAACATGATGAATTACAAGAGTGATCATGATGGTAATTGAATTTTACATTCTCTTGTAACTTATGATTTTCCAACCTTAGTGTTTCATTCTTTATGTTTAAGTCATTGATTTCCGTTTTAAAATTTATTAATTCAAGAGATGAAAGCATTTTGATTTTCTCTTCTTCTTCTTTAAGGAGTTGATTTTCCTCTCTTAGTGAAGCAATGGTATCACTTAGTTCAATAAAATCTTTTTCAAAAATTTCATTTTCTTCACTAAGATGTGCATGATCTATTTCTAGTGACCTAAACTCCTTGTGAATACTAGCTAAATTGTTTTTCAAGTTTGAATTCTTAGCTAGTTGATCTTCAAGTTTCTTATGTAATTCTTGGACATTTTCAACAAGTTCTTCAAGTGTGAATTCGGCATTATCCACGGGGTCTACATTAGATAATCCCATTAAGCACATGTTTTGATTTTGAAGATTTTCAATAGAGTCCAAAACATTTTTAGCATTTTTACAAGAGGATACTTTCTCATAAACGTGTGGTGGTAATGCACAACATGTTGCAATTAGGGCTTTTGTATTTAGTAAAGATAATTTTTTATTATATTCATTTAATCCTTTAGATTTAGCATTTAACATAAATCCATTTTCAATTATCTTTACCATATCTTTATCTAGACCTTTTAAGTATGTCTTCATATGGATCAACCACGATCCATAATCCGAACCATCCAAAATAGGAAGTCTAGATCCCATCTTTTAAGTTGCCAAAAAACTAGATCGCTTAACTCTTAACCGGTTAGGGTCTTAATCAAGAGCCCAAGCTCTGATACCAATTGAAATCCAAGTAGTGACTTGGTTTGGCAACCTAGAGGGGGGGTGAATAGGATGTTTATAAAACCTTTATCTTTTTAAATTCTTTTTCTAAGATTTCACCCAAGACTTATCCCTTGTTTAATTAAGTTTGAAATAGTTGAACTTAAACAATATTACAAATTAATATACGTTCAAAACCATTGTTGATTAACAAACTTAATTAGGTAATTTTAATAGCCTAGTTAGCAAGGTTAAGATATTTAGGTTGATTATCAATGCTAACTACTCACTCAATTCTAAGCACAAATAATCAAATAAGAGAGTGAGAGGGAGTGAGAGAAATACCAATCACACAAGTGACACAAATATTTATAGTGGTTCGGCAAACGGCCTACTCCACTCTTCTCAAGGTCGCACTTGAGGATTTCCACTATTGAGACCTCCACGACGCCCGGCTCATAGGCTTTTACACTCCAAGGGAATTAAATAAGGATGCCCTTCCACCTTTACAATGACTCTCCTTCTCCGCCGAGTTCTAAGCGGTTCACCCAAGGGAATTAAAAACAACGGATGCCCTTGCCACCGATCGAGTAAAGAAGAAGATAAAAGCTTTGCCTCTATGTAGGCTACAATGCAAGTTGAAGCTCCAAGGATGCTCTCAAGAATAAACAAGTTTAAGCCTAAACCAATCTCAAAAGATTTTCTCAAATCAAGGCACAAAGAGTTTGGTTGGTGAGAGAATTTAACCCAAAAATAGTTCACAAATGGATTTCTAGGGTTTATTAGAGTTGGACAATATTCCTCATGTGTTTTGGACCCTTGAATGGGTATATATAAGGTCCCAACTCCATGTGACCGTTTGGGGGGTAAAACAGTCAAAACTGGGTCAAAAAATCAACTAGCCGTTGCACCCCAACGGCTATATTTTTTTGAAGAAAAACATTTCTCGGAGTTCCGAGAAAAATTCTCGGAGTTCCGAGCGAAATTCTCGGAGTTCCGAGCAAATTCTCGGAGTTCCGAGAATTCAAACAGAGCCTTTAAGTTTAGAATCTGGACCATTTCTCGGAGCTCCGAGAATCTTCTCGGAGTTCCGAGATCGGAGCTCCGAGAATAATTCTCGGAGTTCCGAGACTGGATTTCCAGCAAACACTGTTTCATTTGAAAAATTCATATCTCCCTCATTTCATGTCGGATTTCGATGTTCTTATGCTCTACGGATATGAGAAAAATGAGAGCTATCTGTTAAAAATATTTTTAAAAATATTTGAAAATGTTTTAAATAAGTTTTGATAGGATTTAGTTGCTGGTATAGGTTGTTGCTTCGGAACTCTGTTTTGTTCATTCTTGTGTTGAATGCCATATGGGTCCCAACATGTTGGTACACCACCATGGCCATTCACTTATCCATTTAAGTCCTTAAAGAGTGTGTTAGTCTCTTTGAAAAATATATTTTTAGGGGTTTAAACAATGTGCCTTGACAAGAGAATATGCAAGAGAGATAGGAATACATTCTACCCTTTCTATCACTCTCTTGAGCTCTTCTTTTGAGCTGGGATCTTCTATTGTTGAGCTTCCATGCTTGACATCTTCAAGTTGTGGTACAAGCTCCTTGGTCCTTTGCATTAGGTTCTTGATCCTCCACCTTTGGCCTTCATGAACTTCCTTTGTTTGTTCAATGCTTTGAGATGGTTGATGATGAGCTTCTCCTTGGTACTTCCAAGGTGTGATCGGTCCAAGTATGTTCCAAGCTCATTTACCATTGTGTTTGGTTCATCTTCAAGCATAGGCCAACAAGGTGCGTGCTAGTACGATTTGACTTGTGTAGGACCTGTCTAAAGCACAACACTCAAGGCAAATGATCAGTCCATAAACAACTAATCAATTTGCGTTTGTTAATCATCAAAACAAGATGATTGAATGTACCCATGGGGAACCCTTGGGCTTACACACGATGGTCTTGGGCACTCCATGATACTTCACTATTTGATCGACATACAACTTAGCTAGTCCTTCAGGAGTTAAGCCTGTTCTAATAGGTATGAAGTGAGCTGACTTAGTCAATCGATCAACTATCACCCACACGGTATCGTTGCCTGCGGGAGTACAGGGTAATGCTATCACAAAATCCATTGTAATCTCCTCCCACTTCCATTCAGGAATAAGAAGCGGTTGCAATGTTCCTGCGGGTCTCTGATGCTCAACCTTTATCACTTGGCAAGTTAAACATTGCGATACATATTGGACTATTTCTCTCTTCATATTATTCCACCAAAAATTTCCCTTCAAATCTTTATACATCTTTGTGCTTCCAGGGTGCACCGAATAACTCGTATTGTGAGCCTATTTCATAATTTCTCTTTTTAATTCTGTATTATCTGGAACACAAAGACGATTGCCGAATCTCAAAGTACCATCCTGATGAACACGAAACTCTGATTCCTTTCCCTCATCCAACTTCTTTCTGATCTTGCACAACTCATCTTCAAATTCCTGAGCGATTCTTTTTCTTTCTTGTAATGTAGGCTAAAGCTGTAGTGCTACAATCTGAGCTCCAACACTTGGTACATAAATCTCAATTTCTGCTCTTCGCAGATCTTTCAAAATATTCCTTTGTGTTGTAATCAAAGATGCCAAATTAACTGATGACTTCCGACTGAGTGCATCGGCTACCACATTGGCTTTACCAGGGTGATAGCTTATAGTCAGGTCGTAGTCTTTTACGAGTTCCAACCAACGCCTTTGCCTCATATTCAGTTCTTTTTGCGTGAAAATATATTTCAGACTTTTATGATCATTGAATATCTCACATGACTCCCCATACAAATAATGTCTCCAGATTTTTAATGCAAATATCACAGCTGCTAATTCAAAATCATGTGTCGGGTAATTCTCTTTATATGGTCTCAACTGACGGGAGGCATAAGCTATGACCTTTCCGTTCTGCATCGATACACATCCGAGTCCCTTATTTGAAGCATCACTGTAAATGATAAATCCTACTCCATTAACAGGCAGAGTTAGGATAGGAGCTGAAACAAGTCGACGCTTCAAATCGAGAAAACTCTTCTCATATTCTTCTGACCAAACAAATCTGATCCCTTTCCGGGTCAAGCGGGTTAGAGGTACCTCTATGTGCGAAAAATCCTCCACAAATCTACGGTAGTAGCCCGCTAAACCCAAGAAACTCTGAACTTCAGCCACACTGTTCGGTCTATTCCAATCTACCATTGCTTCTATCTTCTTTGGGTCTACAGAAACTCCTTCCTTGGATATCACATGTCTAAGGAAAGATATCGAATTTAACCAAAACTCACACTTCTTAAACTTTGCAAAAAGTTTCTCCTTCCTCAAGGTTTCTAATACAATTCTTAAATGATTCTCATGATCCTCACGATTACTGGAATGTACTAATATGTCGTCATTGAAGACTACCATAAACTGGTCTAAGAATGGTCGACACACTCGGTTCATAAGGTCCATGAAGGCTGCTGGGGCATTAGTTAAGCCGAATGGCATAACCAAAAACTCATAGTGCCCATAGCGGGTACAGAAAGCTGTCTTGGGCACATCTTCAAGTTTGATTCGCAACTGATGGTATACTGATCGGAGATCGATCTTTGAGAATACACATGCCGCTTGCAACTGATCGAACAGATCATCTATCCGGGGTAGAGGGTATTTATTCTTTATCGTCACTTTGTTTAATCCCCGGTAGTCTATGCAAAGACGCATGCTACCATCCTCCTTTTTCACAAACAATACTGGTGCTCCCCTTGGTGAAACACTGGGTCGCACAAAACCTTTTTCTAAAAGTTCTTCTAACTGCTCCTTCAACTCCCTCATTTCCACAGGAGCCATCCAGTACGGGGCCTTTGAAATAGGTGTCGTACTTGGTGCCAAATCCACGGTAAATTCCACCTCTCTGTCTGGGGGTAGACCCGGAAGGTCTTCAGGAAAAACATCTACAAATTCATTGACCACAGGGATGTCTTCAACTTTTACATCATTACTTTCAACTTCCACTACAGATGCTAGAAAGGCTTCACAGCCTTGTCTAAGCAACCGACACGCCTGCATGGCAGATAGAATTACAGGGGTAGAGAGAGCTCCGCTCCCTTCAAAACAGAATCTTTCCTCTCCAGGGATTTCAAAGTTCACTATTTTCTTATTGCAGTCCACAAGGGCATGATGGGCTGATAGACAATCCATACCCAGAATCACATCAAAATCATAGAGGTCTAAGAGTATCATGTTTGCCACTAACTCCCTATCACAAATCCTGATAGGACACATCTTGCTAACGCTATTGGCTACAAGATCACGTCCTACTAGTTTACTGACACACAAATCATGGTTCATAGGCATAACAGATAATGAATGCAACATAGCATACGATGAAGAAACAAACGAATGACTAGCTCCAGAGTCAAATAACACATAAGCATACAAAGAGGCAACAGGTAGGGTACCTGAAACCACGGTACCTGCAGTCTGAGCATCCTGGTGAGTAAGAGCATGTAAGCGACCAGGAATGCGGAGTCAATCAGTCCTCGACTGTGCTACAGGAAATGCTGGAGCTGTACGATTCTAGATGGTCCGAGACTGAATCAATTTGGTCTGAGATGGAGTTCTCTGAAATGATTGAGAGTCGCCCACCATCATAGGGCACTCCGTAATCTTGTGGCCTATCTCGCCACACTTAAAGCATGCACCTAATGTCCACCTACATGTTTCAGTAGGGTGGTTCTTCCCACATCGTTCGCATCTGATTGCTAAGGTTTTACTGGGTTCTGACTTTATCTGATGGTTATCTTGATTTTTCTTATTTCCAAAATTTATCGACCTGCCACTGGATTCCTGAAATGACTGATGCTTCCCTGATGGCTGGTATGGGGCTAATCCCTTGGAGGTTTGTCCTCCTCTAAAATCATTGTCTCTACCTCTCTTCTTTTGATTTGCTTGGGTGAGCTCTCGATCTTCAGCATGAACTGCCTCGAGCTTCTTAGCTCGATCCACTAACTCAGTATAGGTCTCTGGGGCATTAGAGCCAGCAATGCCTTTTCGAATATACATGGCCAACCCATGTTCAAACTTGTTCCTCTTAGCATTTTCATCGGGTACCATCGTCGGGACATGCCGAGCAAGTCTATCGAATTCTGCTTCATATTCATCAACGGTCATATTTCCTTGCGCCAACTTAGAGAAATCCCTTTGCATTCAGTATAAGGTACTCCTCGGAAAGTACTTGGTAAGGAATTCGGTACTGCACATAGCCCAAGTAAAATGGCCCTGTGGTGCTCATACTTATGCCTGATCCCCTTCCACCAATGGAGAGCTCCCCCTTCTAGTATGTGCGTTGCGAAAGTGACCTTTTCCTCATTTTGGTTGCATCAATTTGCCGTAAAGGCCTTTTCTGCATTTTCTAACCACGATTCAGCGTCATCCGCCGAAGTGGATTCCTTGAAGGATTTCGGTGCCAATCTCATAAATTCTGATATGCCATTCATCTGATGTTGTTCCCCTGCCCCCTGAGGCTGTTGCTAACATTGGTTTGCCATCCCAATAAAGGCTCTCATAAATTTTCTCATTTCATTCCGTTCTTGTTCAATGTCATTTTGAGGGGCCACAGGTGGGGAAATTTGAGGATTCACATTCTGGTCCAAATTCACATACTAAGCTTGATTCACATTTTGTTCTTGATTCTCATTTTGAACTTGATCACCTAAATTCTGAGGTTCTAGATTAATGGGCTCGTCATGCGCTTCATTCTGATTCCCTCCAACAATATCATTTATGGATCGAGTGTGATCCCTACGAGCTCCTCATCTTGCCATTCTACAATTTTATATAATACTCAATCAGTCATTTATTACATGTTTTACAATTCATAAATTTCTACACTATATATAAAAGTACCCCTTGGAGCTTTTATTTATCACTTGTGTTTCTTATGATTCTTGCCCAATTACAAACTCACATGCTTCCCAAGTGTCCCCAGGTGCATTTAAATTTATAATTAGGCCCTGGTCGCGCTATTGACTTATGTGTTCCCAGGCGTCCCTGGAACACACAAATCTATCAAGCGCTTCCTAATTTGCTCCTTGCCTAAATTCCCAAATCTCACAATCAAAATCCTTGGTTCAAATATTCTACCTATGACCTAAAGCCTAGGCTTTGATACCACTTTTCTGTCATGCCCCCAAACCATACACATACATACATACATAATCAATACACAAAGCTTAGGGGTAAGATAGCGTCGTACACCTGCAAAGCAAGCTTCACAAGCAAACAAGGCTAGCAAAGCAAATATCAAAACCATCTGCAATAATCCAAATAACCTAAATAACCAAATTTAAATGTCTTACATCCGTCCAATAATCAAATATCAATTCTTTTCCAAATCTCTCATCTAACCTAAAATCCCACAAAATTAAAGTACGAAATCAAATAACATAATCTCAAAAGTCCTAAACAATACTCACTGTCTAAATAATATAAAATACTAGAAGATAACGATAGCCAAATATCAGGGTCACTCCTGAACCTCCTCGCCGACTCCACGAGGATCGAACTCTGAAAAATATTGAGATAACCACAGTCAGCTGAAAAGCTCAGTACATAAAAACGCACTACAAAAGTGGGATCATTGCACACTACAAAAGGAAGGTTCACAGCTACATAGATAAGGTATAAGCCACAAGTAAAGCGATTATCACAAATTCAATAAGGAGGGAGCAAAGGCTCATAAGGCCACAAGTCTAGTATCACATCGAAGGTCACAATATTCAAAGGGTCACTGAAGGTAATTAATATGCTTATGATACCACTATGAGATCACCGGCTTAGTCCAAAAAGCAAGTTATTTTCACCCCGACTGCCCACGGGTCCACAAAGCGAGTTATTGCTTACACCGACCGCCCACGGTGTCAGAACTAGTTCCTAGGTTCACATCCCTGTCGACAGTGCCAACGTTTATCCCCTATTGGCGGGATCACAGTTCACATATAGGCTAATGCCTATGCCCCACTGGCGGGGGCTTTTTTGAGTTCACACAACCTAAGCCTCTCAATAGGTGTTCAAAGTTCACACAATTCGAAAGAAGGTGTTCAAAGTTCAAGGCAAGTGTTTCAACTTGATTCCAAAATAGTTTCACAATAAAGATAAATCAATATTCCAAAGGTTCATATATTTAAGAAAACAAAAGGGGTCGAGCATGCAATATCCAAATAAAGATCTAGAGTTTATCAATAGCTTCACAATTCAGAAAGTTGGGGTTCACAATCAACAATGTCATAGTAATCAAAAGGTAAATTGTAGCACTAAGGTAGTACGAAATTACGTACCTCCAATGACAGATATATTCCTTTTTAGAATCACCTTAATCACCTATAATCAACAGTATGAACATTTTTCATGAGTTTCATCATTAGTTTCAGTCCTATTAGGCACTTATGTCCTTCCACTAACATAAGACACATTTTGGTGTCCAAGTGGAAAAGGTACGGTAACCTGTCTTATGGTTCTTTTTAGTATTTTAAAATTATTATCATCATGAAGTCTTCAAACATTTCTGAATTTATTTTTATCATAAAGTACATCTTTTTTCGAGTCCATAGAGTACAAAAGCGTGGAAACCGGATAAGAGATGAAGAAGTTATGATTTTTCAAAGTTTCACAACATTTCAGGTCTGCTGGCACCCCTTCGGAAGTCCGAAGGTCTCGAATCAGTTCTAGTAGTACCCCTTCGGAAGTCCGAAGGTCTCAAACTGCATTTTTTACGAAAATTCCATATTTGTCCCAGAAACTTCAAGAGGCCATAACTTTCTCGTCTTAGATCTGATTAGCACGTGGTTGGATCCGTTGGACTCGTCTCGACGAAAGGAATCTATTAAACCTAATTTCATGCTCCGAATCAATATACATAATTATCGAGAAATTATCTAAACTTGTACTTCAAATCCTCAAGAGCCAAAACTTCCAAAAGTCAAGACGATCCGATCCTAGACTCGTTAGGGATTCTGGAACAAAGCGAACCCTAAGGAATCAAAGGTCAATCCTTGAACATATCTTAAACAAAAATCAAAACCTTCACTTTTATCTTTTCAAGATCACCTAATCCTTGTTTTAGGGTTTCAAAAAAAACATAACCCAAAGAAGAACATAGTTCTTACCTTGTTCTTCGCTTTCTTCTTCCAAAACTTGTTCTCCTCTTTCTTTCTCACGAATCTTCTCCTAGGGATGCAAAGATGGTTTAGGGTTTCTTAATCTCTCATAAGATGTATTTATAGGATTCTCTAAAGAAGCCCTAATCTAATTCAAATTCTTAAGGACAAAAACGCCCTCACTAATATAAGGGAACGAATTTTGGAGGGAGGGTATTTCGGGTATTTACACAAACAATTAAGAAACAAGAGGGAAAAGCAAGCTAGTGGAGAGAATTAGAAAGAAAACAAGAATGGCAACTCTCACATGGAAAGTTGCTATACTTGTTTTTGTCCTAGCTTTCTCTACAAAAAGATATCAAGTCAACCTTTGAAACTCTCTTGAAAATTTGTCCAACCCATCCTCCCCTAAAAAAAATCATTTTTGTGTGTGTGGAGAGATTCACCATAATCCTTTGAATTCAAGTGGAGAAAGTACAACACTCCTTTATCTTCTTTCAATTGTTATTCGAAGCGGCTCTTCTCTTCGGCTACTTTGGGTTTTCTTTTTGCGTATCAAAGGGCTTGACAAAGCGTATATCTCGGATTACAAGCCCTAGAGACTTTAGAGTTGCGATCAAAGGTTAGTGCTCTAAACTCTTTTCGGTTAAAAACTAGTAACATGTTAAGGAGTATTCATTTCTTATTCTTTCATGTTTCTTGTAGATTTTGGAGCCGTTGGATCATGGTCCCACCTCGTAAGAGCCTTTAGAGCCCCCTTTAGGAACACTTACGTCCCGTTGAGTTCTAGGTCTTAAGGTGTCCTAGAGTTAGGAGTCCAGTTAGCCTCATCACGGCCGGTTGCTATTGATAGCAACTGAGCCATATATTAGGATTCACTAGTTAACCTCTTTTTCCTTATAGGGCATGCCTAGTTAACCTAGGATGTAGGGCCCACCTACATTAGTCTAGGGAGCGTCTTACACTTAGATAGGATCATATAGCAACTTAGATGGAGTCCTAGGATAATAAAACGTAATCAACTTGAACTAATTAATTTCTCTTAAAACTGTTGAAACAGTCTGTCCAGTTTAGATCGGTGTCTTAGATGAGTTAGGCATGTAGCTTATTTTACGCCACCGAACTACGTCGACTTCGATCCCAGTGAGGCTTGGGTACGTAGGCAACTTGGATGCTTGAATGTCATTCCAAGCTCAAGCGACCCTACACACACTTCAGTAGGGTTTTAGGGTTTTAGGGTTGTAATCTATTTTCCAACCCTAAATTAAAATTAAATCACTTAGGATTTTCTAAAATTAGATTTTAAGAGAACTGTCACATAGGTTGAATCCAAACAAATCAAGAGAATCAAGAAATACACCTAGGAACCACATTGAAATTAGATAATCTTGGATACATGTCCCGTAGTTTGCATATCAAGAGAGTTTAAATGAGCCTTTTAAAAGAAATTTAAATGAGTTAATGTTTGGAATTGAAGACCGGATTATCGGGCAAGAATGGTGCATATGGTGGTAATCCGCCATACCTTCCACTCTCGTAATCAGGTAACGAATCTAGACTTCTGGGATCGCAGATCATTGCAGTATCACTTAGGTCCCTTACCTAGGTGGCGACTCTGGTCATTCTCTTTTGCGTGAAATTCGGATTTCTTTTGTGATTGCAAGTTCACGGAAAAGATGATTTATATCAATAATAAAAAGCACACGCCATTCGCGTGGGTAAGAGAGACCAAGAGGGGACGGGTCGCGCCCCCCTCGTGGGATCGGATCCCACAATTATATGCACATAGTTAGGCAGAGCATGTGTTGCTAGGATGTCTTACCACCTCACTTGATATTATTTGAGTATCCTTAGCAAACATATATTTGTAGCCTAAGGGTTATATTTCAACTAATCACCTCACAAACCCTTGGTGACTCTATACTAGACAACCCTTTGAATTCATACTCTGTACGAGTCACTAACAAAGGGAGAGCTATATATGTAATATTTGTCCTTCTTGGTCTTATCATGTGTGCTTGATATGGGAATTACATTACATATGATAAGTACACTCATTTGGAGCCCCATTGCTCTATTTGTGTTGTAGTTGGGACTTGTCTTATTCTTTCATCTGAGATCGTATCTAATTTATGACAAGTACCCTTAGCCTGAGCCTCAATGACATATCCTCTTAGGCTTTAGACTTATCTTCGATAGACTCATATGTTATTATCTCTGCCAATGATAAGTATCTTGTTCTAGAGTTCAATTTTTGAAAACTCTCTAGAACTCTCTTTCATAGGATAGTGCTTGAGTTTATCATCTCATTGCCTATCAAATTCACTCTTATCATGTGCTTTTGAAGTTAAGTACATCACTCACCATGATAAGATCCATTGGCTATGTACTCATTGTCTTATATTTAGCCTTTTTGCATTGTCATGCCTTACCTTATAGGTTTCATCTAAGGCCAATGACAAATACTTAGGGGGAGAACCAAATTGTCTCATTTGTATACTTATATGGACTACTATGATATGCTCACAATGTCCACTGCCCCATTTGTTGTGCTTAACATGTAAATCTGTTAGATCAAATAAAAAAAACTGCTTATCATGCACTATGTTTGATTTTTTTCTTTGCAAATCTTTTGATAAGCATTAGATGAGCCTAAATGTCATATCATCTTTAGTTTCATGGGCAATAAAAGTATTTTGTAGTATATACCTGTAGACACCCTCATTTTGCTACACTTTAACCAACAATAACCTAATATATTGATCCATGGAATTTCACTGGTAAAATATGCATCCTCAAATTTTCTGAAAACCAAAATGATAAAGAGATGTACCTGGTAAGATGATTAGATCCGAAAAATTGAAAAAATACCCTGATTGGTGAATTTAGAGTATTAAATCCATGAAAGAGTCCCTCTATCATGGATTTATATGTTTTAGGTCATTATGTCTCGATCTGACTTTACGGATCTTCAATCGGGACAAAATAAGCTAGGATCACTTAACAGCCCGAGACCTGATTCCATTCTGAGACCCGATTTTCGTAAATCGTTAGATCAAGGGCAGATCTTGACCTGGGTATCTTTCTTTACCAAGAATTTGTGAACATTTAGTCAAAATAAGATCGATCAAGGTTAATCTCAAATTCAGATTAAACATTGTATCACTTAATTGAGCAAAAACCAAGTGAAAAATCACGGATCAAGGCATGATGAATGAGAACCGTTGAAATTATTCCACTAAATCATCGATAACAAAAAAAATTAAAGTCTTAATTGGTTTTGATGTCATGGTTTAATAGTTTTAACCGTTGATCCAAAATTGATCGAATCGGTTGGTTCATTTGGATCGCCGATTTGCTCAATCTTTGGAAAAACGATCTGCCGAGGAAGATCGACGGCTCTCATTCATCAAAAATTTGAAATCAATATTTCTATGGCAATATTGGGCTTCAATGAAAAAGAAAAAATCAAGGATTCCAAAGGCGAAAAAATCATTGAAAACAGACACCAAAATCTCCCGTAAATTCGCATTTTCTACATTTTCTATTCCCATTTTCTCTCTCCTTTATATACATTTTCCCATGCATGGGAAAATGTGCCCTTGCTGACATCATCCATATTTTTTTAGAAATTGGGAGGATTTTTGAGATTTTGTGAAAATATGTTGCAAATTGGAAGAGACATGTATTGAAAGCTCATTAGTTCAAAGCATTGCCCAAAATTGGAAATGACACTTGTCCTCATCCTATTGGGAGAAATTATTACTAGAAGTTCATCATATCTCTCCATATGGGAAGTTTCCTTTTGCTCTCTAATTGTTTCTAAGTTGAAAGATTTTGTGGGGACAAGTGGCATCATCATAAACCTTGAAGTTGTTTCCCAATTTTTATAAGTAATCCTAGCCTCACAAATCCTTTCTAATTTTTCAATGCTCACGCCCAATTTGGATGTATGTGTGGTTATCAAAGGAAGTTGCCCAAAATAAAAAAGGAACATTCTACTCTTTTTATCATCCCACCATTGCCTTTATTTCCAAAAATTGATCATTTCAATCACAACCCTTGATTTTTCTCTCCTCCTAACTTAGTAACCTTGCTCACCCATTCTCCTATAAATACCCCTTCATTGCTCCATCCAAAAGAGGAGAAAAAAAGAGGACTCTCTTGGCCATTCTCCCTTCCCAAAAATTCATCCAAACCCACCCTCTCCCTCTCCATAGCTAGCCGACCACCATCCCCACTCCCCTTTCACTTTGGCCCACCAACCTTGGTCGAACCCCCTCTTTCCCAAAACCCTTGGCTGGGTTTCTATATCCGTTCCTCCACCTTCAATATCTTCAAATCAAAGGACATGATTTGAGTTTCAGACCAACAAGGTATTCATCATCGCAATTCAAGTCTCCATCATAGGGGTTTCAATAAAAGGGATTCAAGAGCGTGGGAATCGACGTCCGAAAGAGCTAAGAAAATGTTTACATATGTTTTAGTTTAATCATTTCTTACTATCTCTTTATTTTGATTTTTTTTTGGCCTATCCTAAGGGATCGGATCCTTTGAACCCTCTAGTATGAGCCCTTACCAATGGTTTAATCAAGTCGCAATTAAGCCCAACCGGTCCAATCCTCACTCCTAGCGATCCGAACTCACCCTAACCAATCCAATAATCCCAAAAGGACAAATGGCATGCTGGCCTATGAACGCAAAATTAAGTGCCAACTCATGACCCATGGTTTGCTTGGCCCAGCAGTACAAATTCAAGAGGCTCCCAACCAAATAGGATTACATGAACCACTCGGCCATGTTTCCTTCAGTCTAATCTTCTTGTTTTGAGTAACCAAAATACTAAAAGCCATATGGAATTGACCTTGTCCCATTCACTGTGTACTTAAATGTGTGTGTGTTATGTATCTGTGCAACCAAACCGAGATTAAACGCACTGTGTACATTACATATGCTATATGTATTGTGCTCATAATTGGACAAACGACCCGTTTCCATGTGCATTAAATACATCAGGTGATGTGCCTGTGTTGTATATGAGCTGAACTAAGTCACCCTAATCCAACCAGGTTAACCTAAGCCCGAACCCGTCCTCAAACCCAAACCCCGCTGCTCCTTTAGCCCTAATCCAACCCGGTTCAACCCCAACTCGAATCATCATACAACCCGACCCGAATCAGCCCGGATCCCCAACTCGAACCCGCAGCCCCTAACTTGACCTCACATCAGCCCCGCAACCTGATCCTTCCCGGACCCAACCCAACTCGGGTTGCACTCTGCTGCCCCCCTCACCCTGCACCCCAACCCAACTTGGGTTGCACCCTGCTTAGCCCTTGGTTCATCCTGGTTCCCTGCTGGTTGCACCCTGCTTAGCCCCTGACTGCACCCTGGTTCCTTGCTGGTTCACACCCTGGTTGCATCCTGCTTAGGCCCTGGTTGCACCCTTGTTCCCTGCTGGTTCGTACCCTGCTTGCATCCTGCTTAGCCCCTGGTTGCACCCTGGTTCACACCCTACTTGCCCCTGGTTAGCCCCTAGTTAGACCCTGGCTAGTCTCGGGTTTGCCCCTAACTTAGACCCGACTCATTTGCCCCTAAGCTGTATCCAAATTCCGAACTCAAACCGAAAACCCGCGGCCTATCTGGCCTTAACCCAAACCCATGGTCTTCGCCCGAATTCTTGGCTTATCCAGCCTTGACCCAATCCGTACCCAACACCCCAGACCCAACCTTTCCGAAATCGGTTCAACCCAGCCCATCCAAGTAAACCCAGTTCAGCTCAATCTAATTGGTCCATCCCGGACCTAGCCCGACCCCGACACTGATCTCGACATAGACCCATACCCGAAACTACACTACTTATCCATCCCAATGCTCATACCCACGCCGATGTATCCAATCCTATGCCCAGAACCCATGGCCACACAATACTCATCAAGTCATACCCCATGACCCATTTGACTTGATCCAACCGAACCTAACCCAACACCCTACTTCCATCCACTAATATCCAGATTCACATCCCACCACCACCAGTAGCCTACAATAGCCATCCACAGACCTCATACACTCCCATGCTCCATCTATTGGATGCCTTATCCCCATCCCATACACCATACATCATCACATACATTCCAACAGACCCAACATGCTTATCCCCATACCCTAACCCATTATATTCCACATCACTCGACCATTCACCCTAAACCGACCCAACAGTTTCCTCTCCCATTCAACCCAAGCGAGTCGCCATAACAAAGTCACCTAATTGAATCACCTAACTGAGTCACCTTGAACCTGAACCCGAACCGCAACTCAATTTGTAACCCGAATTCGTAACCGAGTCCAACCCGGTCTAAGCCGAGTCAACCCGTTAACCCGAGTTCAGCCCGACCAACCAAAACCAACCCGAGCCAATCCTGTTCAACCCGGACCAGCCCTTCCAACCCATTCCAATCCGGTCCTACCCAGACCCAACTCAACCCCAACCAGACCATTTGGATCTAACCCGACCCACTTGGACCCAATCCGACTTGACCCAGTTCAACTTGAACTCGACCCAACCAACCAACCCAACAAAATCATGGTCTCATGGCTGAACCAAGGCCCAACCAGGTTCTGACCTTATAGCCAACCCCTCTCCATGGCAATCTTCCACCAACTTTCACTATCCCTCATCAACCATGCTCATGACTCATTCTGTATAGTTCCTCCCCATACCTCATCATACCCATAACACATGAACCATGCTATATCTTATGCCCAGCAACACATGTACATGAATGTTCTCAAAACCCAGCAGTGTGTAAGGATCCAACCGAACCCAATTAATTCAAACCGAGTCATCTTTTTATATTCTCCAACCCAATCAAGTCGCAACCCAATGACTCAACTGAGTAACCGAGTTGTGTCCCCAACTTCCTAACCAAGTCATACTCCTCATAACCGAATCACAACCATTTTTCGAAACCAATTTGTCCAGTTCAAACCAAAGTCAAAACCCACTGGCCAAATTCCCAATGGTTTCAAAACCGATCTCACTTGGCCTATCTCATAGATTCGCCTCTTAAATCCTCACAATCCAATT
Source organism: Tasmannia lanceolata (assembly GCF_043159265.1). Lineage (NCBI taxonomy): Eukaryota > Viridiplantae > Streptophyta > Magnoliopsida > Canellales > Winteraceae > Tasmannia > Tasmannia lanceolata. Next base: position 22,762,177 of record NW_027518684.1, on the reverse strand, counting down.
TCTTGATGATTCTTTCAAAGCTTAAATTCAAATCCAAATCCGAAGGCCCAATTCCAAAATCCAAACCTGAGTCTTCAATCCAAGATCTCATCTCAAATCCCAAGCTCAAATCTTCCTATGGAACTACGTGTGGCTTGATCGCCACCATGGGGTACGTAGGCAACTTGGCACTCCCAAGTTCAGTCGCACCCTTCTCCATCCTTCTCGTTCCCCTACACCCTTGGTCATCTCTTTCATTCCCCTTTTCACCCTTTCCTTTTCCGTAAACCTTTTTGCATGCTAGATGTTTCTTTTTATATTCTAGTCGTATGAGTAATTGCATGTTTAGATTTCTTTGTTTGATAATTGTTCTCATCCTATGCTAGAAATAATATGTTGCTTGCTTGTTATGCTTAGGAATCGCATGCTAGGTTATTTGTTTCTGTTAGAATAATTGTTGGTATGCTTAGTTATTTGTGTTGTTGAAACTCTAAAAGAATTTAAAAATCTAACAGAACCTAAGAACTCACATCATTGGAAAATCACTACTCCAAAATCTTAAATTCCAAGAACATAAATACCTTAGGTTCTAAAACTTAGAAATTTCACAATAGAACTTTTAGAGTCCAAACTTCACAAGAATACTAAAAATGTAACTTAGGTCCATCGCATTAGATCTAGGCTCATATAGCGTAGGTCACTTCACCTCAAATCAATTAATCAATTTCAACTCAAGTCAAATCTCATCAATCTCGAAACAATCACATAGGCACATAGGCATGTAGTTGCATGTAGGATGCACTCCTGGCCCGCATGAGTCTAAACTGTGAACGGCCAAATCATTAGTAATATTTAGATTTCCCAAATAAAACTCACAATTACCCCATTTAGTTAAAACTTAAACAACTAAAGCATTTAAAAGGTAAAGTCTGACTTTCGTCAGGCAAGATAGATGTTGTACACTTCGTGCGGTACACCTTCTGATCTCGTAATCAGATAACTTACCAAGAATTTAAATCGTAGACCAAATATACAGAGTTAATCATGGGTCCTAGATCCCTAATCTTGGTGGCGACTTTGGTCCTGACTTCTCTAGTAAATTAGGATTTTTATCCCAAATTTATGAGAAAAGCAACCATATTCAAATCCAATGGACAAAGATGCTATCATCATAAAAAAAAAAACACCCTCGTGGGACCGACCTCCCGGATGGAATCCACAATACCCTTTACCTATACCCATACACTAACATAGAAGTGTTTCACACTGTTATCTCACATGTCTATGTTTGATTATTCTTATCATGCATATTTCACTTCTAACATATCATAATCATGATAAGTAGATAGGGTAAGTAATAATGACACTACAGTTTGAACTTTCACTGTCGAATCCGTCCTTTTTACTGCTGCCAAAAGTGGAAGAATTTTGGAATTGATTAGGCAGTCCATAGTCTATATGCAGTGTTTGCTTTCTTTTGTTATATTACACTTGTGCATATAGTTAGGGGGAGCATTGCTTCATAGTTTATAGTGTTTAATGCTTATGTAAGCCCAATGGTCTACTCTCCTATCTTCTTTTGATGATTCTAAACATAATTGATTATGTTCTTGAATACTAATCAATTTGCCTTGAAGTGTTGTGTTAAGATAGGTTGATCATTGAAGGAACCGACACACCACATGGTCATGCTTGAAGATGTACCACACAAGAGTCAAATGAGCTAACTGGAGCTCACATTATCTCTCAAGCAAGCATACACAAAATGGAAAACCAATTGAAGACCAAGGCTAAAGAGAAGTTGAAGGTTACCTAGATTTTATTATACATCTTTTCTTTTTAGATTTCTAAGTCAAGAAAAAGTTTTCAAAATAGTTTCTAAAATCACTTAAGAACTAAAATGGTTAACTAAATGGTTATGTGGTGGACTAACATGTTGGGACCCTCATAAACATTCCAAAATTATCATAATAATTGAGTTCTAAAATCCCAAAATCAAATAAGCAATAAAAACATAAAAATCTGCTTATTTTAGGCTTCTCGGAACTCCGAGATTTTTCTCAGAGCTCCGAGCTCAGAACTCCGAGAAATGGTCCAGTAGTATTTTCCAACTTCTCGCCATTTTCTCGGAACTCCGAGAAATGGTCGAGTAGAATTTTTCTTCTTCTGGTCGTTCTCTCGGAACTCCGAGAATTTCTCAGAGCTCCGAGAAAGTCGCGACAGCTCAAAATAGAGCCGTTGGTTTTCAAATTAGAAATTGGTTTTTAATCTTTACACCCCCAAACGGTCATATTTTGTTAAGAGCCTATAAAAACACATTCAAGAGTATTATTTTTCTCTCTTGAATATTTGAAAAACCTCCTTAAGCATTCAAACAACTTGCAACTCATTTTAGCTTAAGAATTTATTTTTTCTCCCTAAACTTGCCTTGCACTTGCAAATCTTTGGAGTTTGGATTTAGGGCTGTCATTTGCATCCTATTGTGGAGAAGCATTCAAGGGGACTACATCGTGCATCAAGCTTTCAAGAGAAGCCAAGCAATTCATCTTCTATTCTTGTAAAGGTGGCTAGGGCATCCTATCTTAATACCCTAGGGAGTATCGCTTAGAACTCGGCGAAAAAGGAGAGTCGGTGTAAAGGTGTCAAGGGCATCCTCATTTAATACCCCTTGGAAGTGTAATCGCCTCGGAGCCGGGCATCGTGGAGGTCTCGCATAGTGAAAATCCTTAAGGACGATCTTAAGAAGAATAGAGTAGGGCTTTGCCCGAACCACTATATATCGGTGTGTTCCTTCTTTGTCTTGCACTTTCATTTTTTATTTTGGTTTGGCAGTTCATTTTGTTTGATCTTATTTGAACTAACCAAAATCTAATCAAGAGAAGAAAAATCAAATTAGGTTCAATACTTAAATTTAAAAAGGTATAAATTGTTCTTAAAATCAATTCACCCCCCTCTTGACTATTTCAATTGGTATCAGAGCCTCGTCTCTACTTTATTTAAAACCCTAACCGGTCTAGAGAAAAGATTCTAAACAAAATGGCAAACTACCATCAATACCATGAAGGATAAACACTGGGCCACCTTATTTTGATGGAACCAACTATGGATTTTGGAAAACCAAAATGAAAATCTTTTTAACCCAAGATTACCAAATGTGGAGAGCCATTCATAATAGATATACATTGCCCACTAAAAATCTAAATGATTGGACCGAAGCTGAACAACAAGCCTCAAACTACAATGCCAAAGCCATGAATTCCCTTATTTGTGCTTTGTCACCCGGAGAATTCAATAGAGTTTCAAACTTGAATTCGGCAAAGGAAATTTGGGACACCTTAGAAGTTACACATGAGAGAACTAACCAAGTTAAGGAATCTAAAATGAATCATTTATTTAGGCAATATGAACTTTTTCAAATGACACCCGATGAAACTATTGCCGACATGTACACTAGATTCACTAACCTAGTAAATGGACTAAGGGGACTTGGAAAACAATTTTCAAATAGAGATTTAGTGACCAAAATCCTTAGATCCCTACCTTTATCATGGGAATCCAAAACCTCCGCAATCACCGAAGCCAAGGACATGAACACATTAAACCTAGATGAACTTATAAGGTCCTTGATAACCCATGAGATGATTTTCAAAACAAAAGCACCCGAAATTGAAAATTAAATTGAAAAAGGAAAAGATGTTGCTTTTGCTTGCAATTTAGGTGATGATGAAGAGGCAAAGGAAGACATGGAAGATGAGGTAGCCCTCCTAACAAGAAGGATCAAGTTCTTACAAAGGAATATGGGAGGCATAAGAAATAGAAGAACCAATCCTCCATTCAAGAAGAAAGAAGAGCTCGGTGACGGATCATCTCAACCCCGATGCTACGGATGCAAGAAACTTGGACACATTCACCCCGATTGTCTACTCAACAATGACCCTACTTCAAACAATCGTTTCAAGAGAAGAGAAGGCTCTGAGGCGATTACACTCTCAAGGGTATTAAATAAGGATGCCATTGCCACCTTTACACTAACTCTCCTTCTTCGCCGAGGTCTAAGCGCTACTCCTTAGGGTATTAAGAATAGAATGCCCTAGCCACCTTTAAAATGAATGGAAAGAAGATTGCTTTGCCTCTCTTGAAAGCTTGATACACAATGATTGCTCCTTGAATATTCTCCCCAAAAGGATTGCAAATAAAAGCCCTAAATCCAAAAAGGAATAACCGCCACATGGGATGAGGACAATGAAAGTGAAGGTGAACCAAATGATGGAGAAGAATGCTTGATAGCAAAAAATGTTTGCTTCATGACCTCAACAAATGACAATCAAGAGGTAAGTACTTTAAATGATGTTATTATTTTAAAAGAAGTTCTTGATTCCTTGCAAAATGCACATGATGAACTTGAAATTGAATTTGATAAAAATGCATCACTTGAAAATTCTCTTTCTAACATGACAAAAGAATTTGGTTGGTTAAAGAAAGATCATGAGTTTTTAGATGATGAAAATGAAAAATATAAACTTGAAATTCATGATTTAAATGCTACCATCAAGATTTTAAATGAAAATCGACAAGAACTATCTATTGAAAACAACAAACTAAAGCATGAAAATAGTAAATTATCTCATGAATATGATGAGTTAAAGAAACTTTTTGAAAGATTTGAACATGGTTCACTAAAATTGGATAGGCTTGTTGATATTCAAAGATTATCACATGATAAAAGTGGACTTGGACATAAATGGAATACTACATTGTCAAACTATAAAAATAAATTTGTAAAGGCTTCTTCTAGTGGTACTAAAACTTGCTTTTATTGCGGTCTAGAAGGACATTATAAGGTTGCTTGCATGTATGCTAAACAGGATAAAATCAAATTGAACTCTAAAGTAAAAATAAATGAACTTAGCAAAATTAGGAAGATTTGGGTACCTAAGGGATCTCATTTGCCTATTCATATGTAGGTATGCCTTAAAAGCCATAACAAGAAGAACACATGGTACCTTGATAGTGGATGCTCTAGACACATGACCGGAGACCTCACTCAATTTGCAACCCTATCATTCAATGATGGTGGAGATGTTACCTTTGGAGATGATAAAAAAGGAAAAGTCAAAGGAGAAGGCACCATAGGTAACTCTACCTCTCCCATACATGATGTACTTTATGTTGATGGCTTATCTCATAATCTTATTAGCATTAGTCAATTGTGTGACAATGGTTTTGAAGTAGTCTTCAACTCCGACAAATGCATTGTTAAAAATAAGATAGATGGAAAAGTGCAATTCATAGGTTCTAGAGACAATAACATTTACACTATTGGACTAGATGATCTTAGACTCCAAAATGTGACTTGTCTTAATGCCATTAGTAAAGATTCTTGGTTATGGCATAGGAGGTTGGGTCATGCCGGAATGGATCTTATTTCAACCCTCTCCTCAAAAGACATTGTTAGAGGATTGCCTAAGTTCAAGTACACCAAAGATCACATTTGTAGAACTTGTCAATTAGACAAATAATTGAAGAGCTCATTTGCTCCTAAAAATATGATCTCTACCACTTACCCCTTGCAACTACTTCATATGGATCTTTTTGGACCAATGAAGACAAGTAGCCTTAGTGGAAAGAGGTACGTGTTTGTCGTTATAGATGACTTCTCACGATTTACATGGGTCATATTTTTAGCACATAAAGATGAAACCTATGAAAATTTTCTTAAGTTGTGTAATCAAGTCCAAAATGAGAAAGGTATTGTCATATCTTACATTAGGAGTGACCATGGAACGGAATTTTAAAATGTACACTTTGACACTTACTGTAATGAACATGGCATCAAACACAACTTTTCGGCACGTAGGACACCTCAACAAAATGGGGTTGCAGAAAGAAAGAACCAAACCCTCCAAGAAATGGTTAGAACCATGTTACATGAAAATGATCTCCCTAGATACTTTTGGGCGGAGGCGGTTAGCACCGCTTACTATTTCATAAATAGGGTATATATGAGACCAATTGCTAAGAAAACACCTTATGAGCTTTGGAAAAACTTGTAACCAAATATAAGCTACTTTAGAGTGTTTAGTTGTAAATGCTACATCTTGAACATTAAAGATAACTTACACAAATTTGATAAGAAGTCGGATGATGGCATATTCTTAGGGTATTCTGCACATAGCAAGGCATATAGAGTATTTAATAGAAGAACCCTAGTTGTAGAAGAATCCATACATGTTACATTTGATGAGAGAGAGCCAACACCTCAAGAAATGCCACATGATGAGGATGAACCTATTGAACATCTCTTACCTAAGACAAATGCTCCTCCCCATGCATCTACAAGTAATACATTACCTAGTGAGAAAGTTGAGAGTGTAGATGATGACTCATTACCTAGGGATAGGAGAATATTGGTAGATCATCCTGAATCCCAAATCTTAGGTGATGCCACATCGCCGGTAAGAACTAGATCATACTATCGAAGTGTGAGTAACAACTTGGCATTCCTATCCGAATTAGAACCAAAGTCCATCAAGAAAGCAGAAAATGATGAATATTGGTTGATGGCTATGCAAGAAGAGTTAAGTCAATTCGAAAGGAACAAGGTGTGGAGGCTAGTGCCTAGGCCTAGTGATCATCCAGTCATTGGCACAAGATGGGTGTATAGAAATAAAATGGATGAAAATAGAATTATCACTAGAAATAAAGCTAGGCTTGTAGCCTAAGGGTACAATCAGGAGGAAGGAATAGACTATGATAAGACATTTGCTCCTGTTACCCGTATGGAAGCTATTAGGATACTCTTGGCATATGCATCTCATAAAGAATTTAAACTATATCAAATGAATGTCAAAAGTGCCTTCCTAAATGGCTATATCCAAGAGGAAGTGTATGTTGAGCAACCTCCAGGTTTTGAAGATTACAAACATCCAAATCATGTCTTCAAGCTTGATAAAGCTTTATATGGGTTGAAACAAGCTCCTAGAGCTTGGTATGAGAGGCTTTGCACCTTCCTACTGGAAAAAGGTTTTGAGATGGGAAAGGTGGATAAAACACTATTTATCAAAAGAGAAAATCAAGATATCCTCCTTGTCCAAATTTATGTGGATGACACCATCTGTGGCTCGACTAATCAAAAAATGTGTGATGAATTTGCAACTCTAATGAAAAATAAATTTGAAATGAGCATGATGGGTGAGTTAACCTACTTCTTAGGACTCCAAATCAAACAATACCAAAATAGGATATTTATAAATCAAGAAAAATATACAAAGGAGTTATTAAAGAAGTATGGTATGGATAGCAGTAAGACATCAAGAATTCCCATGAATACAACTGCTAAGTTAGAAAATGATGAATTTGGCAAATCTGTGGACCAAAAGATATATAGGGGTATGATATGTAGCCTACTCTATTTGACAACCAGCTATGTTTACTTTCTATCTATGTGCTCGATTTCAATCGGATCCAAAGGAGTCTCACCTATCGGCAGTCAAGAAGATCTTCAAGTACTTAAGAGGAACCCAAAGTCTGGAACTATGGTATGAAAGATCTACTGCCTTCACTCTCATTGGATATTCAGATGCAGACTTTGCTGGATGTAGAGTGGATAGGAAAAGCACTAGTGGGACTTGTCAATTCTTGGGCAAATCACTTGTTTCATGGTTTAGCAAGAAACAGAATTCAGTAGCTCTATCCACAACAGAAACAAAATATGTGGCAGCTGGAGCTTGATGTGCACAAGTCCTATGGATGAAAAGCACATTGATGGACTATGAAATTAAAATGAAAAATATTCTCATCCAATGTGACAATACTAGTGCTATAAACTTGACAAAGAACCCCATACAACACTCTAGAACCAAACATATTGAGATTAGGCACCACTTCATTAGAGATCACTCACAAAAAGGGGATATTTGCTTAAAATATATCAACACTGAGGAACAATTGGCTGATATCTTTACAAAACCCCTTAGTAATGATAGAATATGTTATATCCGAAGTGCCTTGAACATTTGGAGCGCGGATCAAGTCAAAGAAATTGCCAGATAAATACTTTGTGCTTTTCACCAGCTTATCTATAAAGTATATATATATATATATATATATATATATATATATATATATATATTATCCTTGTTTTGTAGTATCTGCATGAATGAGATGTCAAACATTAATCTTAAAAATCACTCAATTGGTACTCTTAGCCTTCTTAGTTCTCTAAGATGGAGATGTACCTTCACCTTAATTAAAATACTTAACAATTTGATAATATGTCAACATCTCGATCATGAACAGGTATATGTGCATTACTTGGCTACATATTTTATACCATAAGCATTGATTTAGGGGGAGTACCTAACTCAATCTTCATTCACTCCTAATTGCTACACATTTTAGTTCGCTCTTTCTGTCGATGACAAAAGGGGGAGAAGTATGAAATTGATTATCTATTCACTTGCCTATATGCACTATATGCTTTTAATTGTTATCGTTTATCATTGTGTATATATTGAGGGTTCACTTGCCTATCATGTCACTCCACACACACCTCATAATCAATTTTGTTTGTCATCATCAAAAAGGGGAAGATTGTAAGCCCAAGGGTCTACTCTCCTATCTTGTTTTGATGATTCTAAACATAATTGATTATATTCTTGAATACTAATCAATTTGCCTTGAAGTGTTGTGTTAAGATAGGTTGATCATTGAAGGAACCAACACACCACATGGTCATACTTGAAGATGTACCACACAAGAGTCAAAGGAGCTAACTGGAGCTCACATTATCTCTCAAGCAAGCATACACAAAATGGAAGACCAATCGAAGACCAAGGCTAAAGAGAAGTTGAAGGTTACCTAAATTTCATTGTACATCTTTTCTCTTTAGATTTCTAAGTCAAGGCAAAGTTTTCAAAATAGTTTCTAAAACCACTTAAGAACTAAAATGGTTAAGTGAATGTTTATGTGGTGGACCAACATGTTGGGACCCTCATAAACATTCCAAAATTATCATAGGAATTGAGTTCCAAAAGCCCAAAATCAAATAAGCAATAAAAACATAAAAATCTGCTTATTTTAGGCTTCTCGGAGCTCCGAGCTCGGAACTCCGAGAAATTTTCTCAGAACTCCGAGAAATGGTCCAGTAGAAATTTTTCTTCTTCTGGCCGTTCTCTCGGAACTCCGAGAATTTGTCTCGGAACTCCGAGAATTTCTCGGAGCTCCGAGAATGGTTCTCGGAACTCCGAGTACGTCGCGACAGCTCAAAATAGAGCCGTTGGTTTTCAAATTAAAAATTGGTTTTTAATCTTTACACCCCCAAACGGTCATATTTTGTTAAGAGGCTATAAAAACACATTCAAGAGGATTATTTTTCTCTCTTGAATATTTGAAAAACCTCCTTAAGCATTCAAACAACTTGCAACTCATTTTAGCTTAAGAATTTGTTTTTCTCCCCAAACTTGCCTTGCACTTGCAAATCTTTGGAGTTTGGATTTAGGGCTTTCATTTGCATCCTATTGTGGAGAAGCATTCAAGGGGACTACATCGTGCATCAAGCTTTCAAGAGAAGCCAAGCAATTCATCTTCCATTCTTGTAAAGGTGGCTAGGGCATCCTATCTTAATACCCTGGGGAGTATCGCTTAGAACTCGGCGAAGAAGGAGAGTCGGTGTAAAGGTGTCAAGGGCATCCTCATTTAATACCCCTTGGAAGTGTAATCGCCTCGGAGCCGGGCATCGTGGAGGTCTCGCATAGTGAAAATCCTTAAGGACGATCTTAAGAAGAGTGGAGTAGGGCTTTGCCCGAACCACTATATATCGGTGTGTTCCTTCTTTGTCTTGCACTTTCATTTTTTATTTTGGTTTGGCAGTTCATTTTGTTTGAACTAACCAAAATCTAATCAGGAGAAGAAAAATCAAATTAGGTTCAATACTTAAATTTAAAAAGGTATAAATTGTTCTTAAAATCAATTCACCCCCCCCCCCTCTTGACTATTTCAACTTATTTATCTTTTATGCTGATATATCCTGCCTTCTAATCAATTTGGTTTGCCATCATCAAAAATGGAGAGAATGTTAGCCCAAGGGTCCCCATGGGTTCAACCATTCACCTTTACCTTGTTGTTTTGATGCTAACAAACCCAAATTGATTAGTATTTTTGCACTAATGTGTTGCTTTGTAGTGTTGTGCTTTAGATAGGAACTTTACATGTCATATCACCATTACACAATACATGGCTTGCGGATCAGCATACACAAAGGAACCAAAGAGCCTGCACATACATTTGAGACATCATCCCTGGAAGATGTTCAAGTCAAAGATCCCACAAGCATGCCTTGCAAGTGCCAGTACAAGCTTGGAGATGAACTAGTATTGATGACCTCCTCCTGGACCATTGAAGATGTTCAAAGAATGGAGGAAGTCACATGACCCAAAGAAAGTTGAAGAGTTCACTCACAAGTCAGGGATGTCCAAAAAAGTGCTAAGGAGCCAAGACAATCTAAGAAGACTCAAGGTTTTATTCTTTTAGATTGTATTGGAGTCCTCTTGTTTAAATGTATTTGCATGTTCAAAAGGTTTTCAAATGGTTTTCATAAACAAATTTAACATCTTTGGAAACCATCTATACTCCCCAAAATGCATTTCAAAATCTTGGACAAAAGCCCAAAGACCATGGCCCAAAGCCCTAGAACTTTAGTATTTAAAATCAGATTTCAAAGCAGGGCCGGTCGACCGGGGTATCCCGGGCGACCGCGGTAAGTGTGCTGGAAATCCAGCACCTACCGAAACATGGTCTCCCGGTCGACCGGGGTCTCTCAGGCGACTGCGGATGTGTTTCTGGAAATCCAAAAACAATCCATCATGGTTGGGCCGGTCGACCGCCATAGGGCCGAGCGACAGCGGATAGGTTCTTGGACCGAAATTAAATCGTCCAGAAAGTCCTCCTCGGGCGACCGCGACAGGTTCGGTCGACCCTAGCAACTTGAATTTTGAAAATAAAAAAGCATGTCCGATAGGGTGGGCGACCGCGACACTTCAGTCGACTGACCCCGTCTAGAAAACTAGCCGTTGGGGCTTGCGCGGCTTGACTTTTTCTTAACAGTTATTTACCATACTGCCCCCAAACGGTCATATTTTTACTTGGGCTATATATACCCGATCCATGACCATCTAAATAACCTTTTGCAAGATCATTTAACATCATTTTGAGCTTACACCTTCAAATCGAAGGTTTTTAGTTTTCTCCTCTTCTATGCTTTGATTTGTGCATTTCACATTCATCAAGAGGATCTCCATAGGCTTTTACATTTATTATCTTTTGGAGATTTTTGTGAGCTATAATCTTTGTATCAAGTTCAATCAAGAGGCTAAGAGAGTTTTCATTATTGTTCTTTATTGTAAAGAGGGTCTTCGATTCGACCCGGTAAGAAAGGTGAATCAAGATTGTGAATAGGGTTTTCGCTTCGACCTTTGAGAAAAGAGAAACTTGATTGTAAGAGGGTCTTCGATTCGGGTCGTTAACAAAGGTGAATCCGGAGCTGTGGACCCCGATCCGAGAGGACGGGTGCGACGAGAGACTCGAGATCCCCTGCAATCCTCAAAGATCTCCACAAAGGAACTCTCAAAATAGGTGACACTCTCACAGCATAGCATGAGTGGCGATGCGTAACGAATGAGATACATCTTGATCCGGAGCGAAGGCTCGAAACCAATATATACCTAAAAATAACTCAGAGTCGCCATCCATGGATACGCCATGGAACCAAAACAAATGCTCTGTCTCCAACGGATAACCAGAGATACAAAAGGTATGTGCCTGATTACGAATGGAAAAGGTCCGAAGAGCACCCCCAATTCGTCTCTCATGCCATTTATTATTAACCTCAAAGAGTTTCGGGCGAAAATCTTATTAAATGGGAACGAAATATCCCCGAGAAGACGTCTACCTAATCATACATGACTCGAGGATGAAATAATAAGCACATACAAGACAAAATAAAAGATGTGTCGCCTAAACACAGCTAAGTTATGAGTGACATGCCTAAATGGTGTCTGAGTTCTGGTGGACAAACGCATTGCATGCTACAGCTAAAGGTATAAGGTATGCGCATGAAAAGTAAGAGAACACACCAAAATACGCAACATGACAACACAACAAATCCTAAGACTCTAAACGATTGAGCCCGAGTCCTCGGATGGTCTGATGTTCATCCAAAGAAGCCTACGTATCTCCGCCTCCACGAGAATTAGAGCAACGTAGTTCTTCACGCCTATTCTAAGCTAGGATGCCTAAGACACCTAGACCTCTATCCTATACTCGACCTAAAAGACCAGACTAGTTCTTAAAGCTTCTTGAGCGATCACTTAGATTTTAGTGAATTGTGAATTTTAGGACACCCTATATGCCCTAACTAAAATGCAGGTTAGCCTTAAGCTAATGCAGGTGGTTCCTACAACCTATGTGTAACTAGGCTGTGTTTCATAAGAAAAACTATGGGATCACTAATGCATCTTATTCTAGTCATCAGTCGGTGATGTGGATCGCCCAACTGACAGGACGGAGGAGCTCCTATAACTCTAGGACAAACCCCTAACTCTAAAACAAACACACACAAGCACACAACAAATCAAAGACAAACTTCCTAACTCTAAAAGAAACTCTCTATCTAGGAGAAACTCCTAACTCTAGAGGAAGAGCTTTTTGAAAACACGGTTTTAAAGAAAAAGAGTTAAAGTATATTTATTTACAAAGTTTGGCTGGACTTGGGATAAAGATCCCAAGCTGCACTACGTTCCTCGTGGAAGAGGATCAAGCCAACGTAGTTCGAAACGAACTCTCCTAATTACTACTAAAACTTAACATCTCAAATGATTTAAGGCCTTTGACGTTTTCAAATCTTTTTTATATTTTATATTTTCGATGTTTTTGAATTTTAAAATATTCAATTGTTTTTTTGAATTTTAAAATATTCCAATACTTTTGGATCTTTAGATGTTTTCACCCTTCAAGGGAACACGCAAGCATAACCACAAACTAGGGCAAAGTCCTAACTCTAAAGGGGAAACCCCGAACAAACAACAAGCATCTCAAAGAGACGAAACACAACACGTAAAGAAGTGCCCCAAGAACAGAGAAAACGAATCAAAGATCTCAAACGAGCAAAGCTCTAATAAGACTGAGTTAGTCTCTAATCAAAGTGAAGTAATGACAACTCTAAAGGAGAAACTCCTAACTAATAACACTAAAGAGGGGTGCAAATGAGTCAATGACTCTCTAATAATGCTACCAAGAATGGGATAAAAAAATAGTCAAAGACTCGCTAGAAGAAAGGGTTATTCTAACATGAGGCTGGATACGCCTCTTAAAAGGAAAACTCCCTATATGAGAAAAGGCTTGTCTCTAAACAGGGACTCTATAAATGAGGCAAGACATGCCTCATACGAGAAAACTCCCTACCAAACTAAGGTAACCTTCCTATGGGATAGACTCTAAACAACAAGGCTTGTCTCTGAAAGAGAACTGCCTTTCGAGACAAAACACGTCTCCTAATGGGGGAATCAAATATCTAAAGGTATCTAAAAGGACTTGGAAAGTCTACTAAATAAAGAGGGGAGTGCTACTTGGACTGAGCAAGTCCCCTAATGATGGGCTTGGGCTAACGCCTTCATCGCCTTAGAACATACACTGCGGATCAACCTCCCTATCTAAAAGTCCTGAGGGAAAATAGGGTTTTCTTTGCTTCTTCGAAGGACAACTTCTAACCTCAATGGTTCTAGTGCCATCCATAGGCCGCTGACTGATTTCAGATTTCAAGTTAGCATAAAGATCACGCCTTGGTAAAATACAAAGGTGATAATGTCCGAATAGCCTCCTGACCATTCTGACAAATACTAGCTCCTCTTGATTGCTCCACTTCAGCTTCCTTTCTCTTCAATGCTAATTTCAAATTTGAGGTCTCCTCTTTGGTTTCACCTGCTTCTCATTAGAGCGAGCTGCCCCGAGCTCTATTGCGGCCATCCTCTCAACAAACTTAAGCATGCTAATAATCTTTCCAATAGAATTAACTTCGGGGTTTATATGCATAAACATCAAGGTTTTAACTTGACTCCCTAATGAGTCTTGTAACACTTGCATGCTTGGTTAACATCTTCCATTTTCAAATTGCTATGCTCTTGCTCAATGCCATTTTTCATCTTATCAACAAGATTTGTGCTTAGTGCTAGCACTTGCACATTTTCCTCTAACTTCTTCCTTGAGAGAGTGACTATGACTTTGCCCTTTTCACTTGGGCCGAACTTTTTTCCCTCTTTACATGGTTCCAACAAAAATTTCTTGCTTCCAATGTAAAAGGAATAAGTGCTCGCGAAGCCATCATAAACCGCTTTACGATCATATTGCCATGGACGCCCCAAAAGCAAATGGCGTGCATCCATGTCAAGCATGTCACACCAAATCTCATCCTCATAAACTTTTCCAATTGAAAATGATACCAAACATCGGTTAGAGACCATTACCTCGTCGGCATAGCTAAGCCAAACCATTGGATATGGATGTGGATGAGGGATGACATGAAGACCAATCCGATGAACCGCATCACTAGCAATGAGATTCTCACAACTTCCGAAGTCTACAATGACCTTGCAAAGCTTGTCTAGGATAGTACATCGAGTCATGAATATAGAATGGGGAAGTGGCTCTTCATGCCTCTGCTCAGGAGTCAAGTAGACTCGCCTCGTCACCAAGCTTTGCCCAACCTCATCGGCTCCCAATATATGAGTTTCCTCGGCATCTTGTTACATCGCAAGGTCTAGTTGTCCATCTTCGTCAACCAAAAGCAATTCATCTTCATGCACTAGCATTTGTTGGCGCTGCTTAGGGCAGGCCCTTAGGTAATGTCCAAAAGAACCACAACCATGGCATCTCACTTGTGGCCTACTAGTGGAAGTTTGACCTCGGGCAGCTTGAGAACGTATAAAAGGGCGATGACCACTCATAGAAGTAACTGGAACAGCAGTGGGGACAGCAGCTTGTGGTTTTGGAGCGGGTCTCCTTAAGCAGCGGCTAAAGTATCATACTATGGGGCCTTTCATATTATAGCCATTAAATAATTTTCTCATAACCTCTTAGACTAATAATCGAAGCAATAACTTGTAAACATGACTAATGATTCTACCAGTTATACTCTGCGCTCTGTGTATGTGAGAACTTACCAACTGCGTGATTACAAGTGTATGACACGATTCAGCTCACGGTTATGACCAATAAACCTCTTCCTTATTGCTATTGCGAATGTCCATAGGGCAACACTCTATAGACAATCTTAGTAAATGATCAACTATAATTCCACCATTCTAAACTTTATTTTTTTACTTGTAAGCCTCACTGAAGAGGGAATCTAAGCATTTCTGCTCCAACTCTTGCAATCTCCTTGGTGGAATTTTGTCCTAATGCAGGGTTTCAATTATAATTATATACTAAAAATTCACATTAGCCTATAGCCATGACCTGAACCAAACAGGGCCCGCACCTACTGTAAAGGCATAAAATCATTTCAAGAACCTCTATTATACCAATCACTAACCAATGATTATTTGGCTACCAATGAATGTAATGCACATAGATCATCTACCATCATTGACCAAATTTTTCACCATCAGACAAAACCGAACAACATTGCTAGCCAAAATGCATGCTCTACAACATTTTCCAATTAAAAGATGAATATGAGTGATTAGCCCAAGAAGGAACTAACCAACATATATAACAATTTCAAGCTTGAGAAAACTATAGATTCTCCAAAAGAAAACAAAGAGATGAGATCAATTGATTCTTGCATTTCAAACTCCTGATATAAGCATCACCCTGTTTTAATCAAGAAACCTAAATCATGAAAGATACTAGCTCATTTTATTATTGGGACCCGATAATAAGAACATCCATGAACCATGGGAAAATGAATCACACATGTATCAAACGTCAATTAAGCAATGTTTAACACCAATAAGGAAAATAGAGCAGCATGCTATCCCAAGTATACAGGTCAAAAATTGCAATGAAAATTGGACTAAGAATTTGGCCATGAACTCCTCTGATTCTCAGTATTTTGGAAATGTTAAAAACCAAAATTAAGTGAGACTAGAGCTAATTTATAAAAAAAAATATTAGATGAAACTCGTTCATAAACAGAAAATCATCACACACGACCATCTCACTGCAAGGCATATGGAAATTAATCCAAGATTAAGCATAATCAAAAGAGGTTAGGATAATTACCTTCTTGTCCAACGAGATTGACTAAGAAATACCAATTTAATGCTATCGGAGAATGATCGCCGGAATCAATGTCTTGAGATTGAATTAGAGAAGGAAATGATGGTGATACGAAGGGTTTTGGGCAGTTGGATCAATGGATAAGAAAATAGATCAGAAAGTGAAAGGGTTTGAGGTGATCGGAACTTGAGATTGAAGACCGTGGCGAGGTCGGTGAGGTTGCCGGAGAAGGATCTAATGGTGGTGGCTTAGATCTAGGCGGAAATGGACAGAGATAAATGAGGAAATGAAGTGGGTTCTTGTGGAGAAGATGAACAGAAAAGATGATGGAGGTGGGGTGGATTTGCTAGACCAAGATGATGATAGGTTGTGGCAAAAGGGTTTGGGGAAAATGGGTGAAGGAGTTGGAGAAGATAGGGTCTGTTGGAATTTTAATGGAGAGGTTTTGAGAGGGGTTTGGTCGAATTCAACGAGGTTTATGACCGGATTTGGGTTTGGGTGAAAGAGATGATGGGGGTTTTTAATGAAGAGGGATTTGGTGAAGGTTGCAAGCCCGGTTGGAGATTGGTGGTGGGATTCGGCCGGAGATGATGGTCGGAGGTGGAAGATGGAGGTGAAATGGGGAAGATGGAAGGTGGTGGTCGGAGGTGGACGGATTTCAAGGGTTCGGTGGTGGCTTGGTGGAGCTGAACAGAGGAGGAGAAGGTGGAGGTGATCGGAGAAGAAGAAGAAGAGGAAGAGGAAGGTGGTGGTCGGAGGTGGACGGATTTCAAGGGTTTGGTGGTGGCTTGGTGGAGGGGATAGCAGCTAGCAGCTCTCGTTCTCTCCCTCTCTACTTTTGCCAATGAAACCCCTGTTGGGAGAGAAAATGAGAAAGATCCCTCCTTAAAACCCTAGTTCGGATGGCCCTAAAGGGAAATGATATAACAGACGCCCCTTTCCTCCTTGGACAGCCCTATAGTGTATTCACTACTACTCTTTTATACTACAAAGGGGGCTCTCGGGTAAGAAATAAGCCCTTCATAAGCAAAGTGATGATAAATTCAACTCCTACTTTCACTTGGACATCCACTTTACATGAATTTTGACATCCTTTTTCCTTGCTAGGGGTGACCTTGGGTAAGGGAAAAGGATTAACATTTAAACACTCTTTTGCTACACAAAGGATTGGTATTGGCACTCTCCTGATGGATATCCCACCCCCCTTCTATGCTATTTCAGCTTAAGCTCGTCCTACACCCCAAACATGGGTTCGGGTACCACTCATGTCAATTTTCTGGGATTCAAGCTATGCTTTTAACATAAAATCGAATCAGGTTCAGGCCAATTAAGCTCATTTTCTCATAAAAATTTTAATTTGAGAAGACCTGAATTGCACACTTAAGCGCGAGGTATCAAAGACAACAATTCAAGACTCGAATAATGGGGTACCAACATCAAAGCCATTTGAGCTTCATAACAATGGTCAAGGATATTGGGGCGACTAAACAAGGGTCTCAATAGGTGCTTGGGGACCATTCAAGCTTCAAGAGATTTCGAAAATTATCCACCAATGAGAACTCTTCGGGTTTATTTCACACTCAGGATTCAATTTTTCTGAAATTTCAAAATTCGGTTTTGGGAATTTATTCAATTTTGGGGGCTTTTAGGGTCTGGCCAAAATGGGGTGTCTACAGGAGCAAATAGGGTTTGATCCCTTGGAGGCGGAGAAGGTGTTTGTACGGATAGGAGATTCGGCTATTGTTGAATCTCAACATTAGTGGAGTACCCAAGGAGATAAACTTGGAAGAGTGGAGTAGGTCTTGTTAATAGACTTAACGTTACACTATAAAAATCTTGTGTTCCTTGTGGTGTGCTTCTTCTCCTTGCCTTGCACGTGGTGATCTGTAATATCTAAACCCTAGTTTTATTATCTTGCTTGATTAACAAGGGTTAGATCTAAATTACTTAAATTGATAAATTGATTTCAACATTGCATTTAATTAAAGGCAAAAATTTTAATTAACCAATTCACCCCCCCTCTTGAGTTGCCCTACTGGGATTTCATAATCCTTATAAAAATAGATGACCATTGATTGGGTTTATGAAGACGGCGATGTAATACAAGATTGGTCATAATTTAGTGTGGGTGGGAGGTCGGAGGCCAAAAATGAAGGCAGCAACAACTTTGCCAACAGAGATTCAGGGGATATTGTAGCGGAGTGAAGAAAAAACTCAGAAGAAAACTCTCTCTATAACCAGAGAGAGATTATCAAATTCAAAAATAATTAGAGAAATGCTATGAGATGAGAGAATGGAGAGGGAGTACTTTGATATTTCTTCCAATAAGAAAATCATTGTGTGACTGTGGCAGAATCAAGACTTATTGAATGAATCTCAAGAGCGAGGAATGGGTTCTTCTTATAGAAGACCACACATGCCTTTTGGCCTTCATGGCCTTTCACCATGGCCTTTCACCATAGCCTTTCATCATTGCTTTTCTCATTCCTTTCACACCCCCTCACACCGTTGAATGATTCAACGGTCACATAACGGCTCATTCGGTTACAAGCATAAATAAATATCTTTCTGAGTTTTCTATAATATATAAAGTAATTTTTTTTTTGGGAAATGATATATGTGCCAAAGTGTTTCGATAAACAAGCGCTCCACTTGTTTGTCATGTAGTATTTAAAGGAATGTCAAAGGATATTATAGTTCTCAAAATGCTCTTTAAACCCTTTAAATACTACACGACAAACAAGTAGAGCGCATGTTTATCGAAACACTTGGCACCTATATCATTTCCCTTTTTTTCATAAAATTGTCATTAAACCGTCTCTATATTTACTAGCGATGGTTCCTTTTTACCGTCGCTTGATATAATTGGAGACAGCTAATAACCAAATTAATTTCTTTTTAAAAAAATTGAATTCATCGGCAGCTTTTGTCTGTTGCCAGTTATATTTTGTCACTAAAAAAATTATTATGAACTAACGAGATAGAAAAAAAAATTCAAATTATAATGTTTGGATGGCATCCTTTATCTTTGCATTAAAATCCATAAAATTTTCATGAAAAAGATTCAATCATCACCTTTCTGGTTTCTCTATTTTTTTCAGCGTCGATCATGAGAGAAGTTTTCATGTAATCTTTCTAGCCGCCATGGGATCTCGATCAGACCTAGTGCTAGAATCTTAGCAAACAAACATGATTAAATATTGACCGGGAAAAGTATATGCGGGTTTTTGTGATTTGGTGATCAAAACAGTTGTTGATAGGCCTTAATAGTTCTCGAGTAAAAAAAAAAACACTTGCATCGCTCATTCCTAACCCTTCATAGATTTTACAAGCTAAAACCTGGATTTTATATTTTCAAGATTGTAAAATCCAATTTTTAGCTAGTAAAATCCAGATTTTGGCTTTTAAAATTTAGGATTTTACATTCATGGATTATAAAATCCTTTTACCCAAACGGCCCCTTATTTGAGATTTTTAATTAACTGTTGCCTTTTAACTAATTGAATTAGAATGAGATCTGGGAAAATCAACGGCTGAAAGTCATCGTAATTACGACGTCTTTTTATTATGCTTGATCAAAGGTGATATGGATTGGACCCATGGCAAGACACCAAACTTTTTATGTCTAGCAATATTCATGCAACCAATCACCGTACACGTGGCGATCGGTCCATGACGATACTATGACCATTTTTATTAATGAAAACAATAATCATTCAAAAAGAAATTCTTTTCTTCATTTTTTGGGCTTTCACTCATCGGTTGTTGAAAGCTTATAAAAAAATTGTGAGGTCCATGAAGGTAGATTTAAATGGTTTTGACCTTGAACTATGAGAAGTGGAAGAAGCAAGTTCTTGGCAAAATCAAAGAAAGAACTTCTTGTTTGGTTGCAGGTATTTAACTCGTACAGTAGTTGCGGTGTCAACATGGATGAGATGAGCCTTGGATTTATCTGAAACTTAACTCGTAGAACAGTGGTAATTAGTGTTTGTTTTCCAACCTCGTAGAGTAGTGGTAGGGAGTGTCATTAACTATAGAGACAGAAGAGAAAAGAGAGAAAAAGCATCATTCTCAAGAAATCCAAGTAAAAAACACCTTTTTGGCTTGGATTTTATTGGGAGGAGAGAAGGGTGACACATCAACGCACAAGAACAAGACAAAAGACGAGTCGTCTAGGCTTTCAATTTTCGTTTGCCAACCAATCAAAGCAACTAGCATGGCTGGGATGATAGGCCGGGACCTGATTCCATTCTGAGACCCGATTTCCGTAAATCGTTAGATCAAGGGCAGATCTTGACCTGGGTGTCTTTCCTTACCAAGAATTTGTGAACATTTAGTCAAAATAAGATCGATCAAGGTTAATCTCAAATTCAGATTAAACATTGTGTCACTTAATTGAGCAAAAATCAAGTGAAAAATCACGGATCAAGGCATGATGAATGAGAACCTGTTGAAATTATTCCACTAAATCATCGATAACAAAAAAATTTAAAGTCTTAATTGGTTTTGATGTCATGGTTTAATAGTTTTAACCGTTGATCCAAAATTGATCGAATCGGTTGGTTCATTTGGATCGCCGATTTGCTCAATCTTTGGAAAAACGATCTGCCGAGGAAGATCGACGGCTCTCATTCATCAAAAATTTGAAATCAATATTTCTATGGCAATATTGGGCTTCAATGAAAGAGGAAAAATCAAGGATTCCAAAGGCGAAAAAATCATTGAAAACAGACACCAAAATCTCCCGTAAATTCGCATTTTCTACATTTTCTATTCCCATTTTCTCTCTCTTTATATACATTTTCCCATGCATGGGAAAATGTGCCCTTGCTGACATCATCCATATTTTTTTAGAAATTGGGAGGATTTTTGAGATTTTGTGAAAATATGTTGCAAATTGGAAGAGACATGTGTTGAAAGCTCATTAGTTCAAAGCATTGCCCAAAATTGAAAATGACACTTGTCCTCATCCTATTGGGAGAAATTATTACTAGAAGTTCATCATATCTCTCCATATGGGAAGTTTCCTTTTGCTCTCTAATTGTTTCTAAGTTGAAAGATTTTGTGGGGACAAGTGGCATCATCATAAACCTTGAAGTTGTTTCCCAATTTTTATAAGTAATCCTAGCCTCACAAATCCTTTCTAATTTTTCAATGCTCACGCCCAATTTGGATGTATGTGTGGTTATCAAAGGAAGTTGCCCAAAATAAAAAAGGAACATTCTACTCCTTTTATCATCCCACCATTGCCTTTATTTCCAAAAATTGATCATTTCAATCACAACCCTTGATTTTCCTCTCCTCCTAACTTAGTAACCTTGCTCACCCATTCTCCTATAAATACCCTTTCATTGCTCCATCCAAAAGAGGAGAAAAAAAGAGGACTCTCTTGGCCATTCTCCCTTCCCAAAAATTCATCCAAACCCACCCTCTCCCTCTCCATAGCTAGCCGACCACCATCCCCACTCCCCTTTCACTTTGGCCCACCAACCTTGGTCGAACCCCCTCTTTCCCAAAACCCTTGGCTGGGTTTCTATATCCGTTCCTCCACCTTCAATATCTTCAAATCAAAGGACATGATTTGAGTTTCAGACCAACAAGGTATTCATCATCGCAATTCAAGTCTCCATCATAGGGGTTTCAATAAAAGGGATTCAAGAGCGTGGGAATCGACGTCCGAAAGAGGTAAGAAAATGTTTACATATGTTTTAGTTTAATCATTTCTTACTATCTCTTTATTTTGATTTTTTTTTTTGCCTATCCTAAGGGATCGGATCCTTTGAACCCTCTAGTATGAGCCCTTACCAATGGTTTAATCAAGTCGCAATTAAGCCCAACCGGTCCAATCCTCACTCCTAGCGATCCGAACTCACCCTAACCAATCCAATAATCCCAAAAGGACAAATGGCATGCTGGCCTATGAACGCAAAATTAAGTGCCAACTCATGACCCATGGTTTGCTTGGCCCAGCAGTACAAATTCAAGAGGCTCCCAACCAAATAGGATTACATGAACCACTCGGCCATGTTTCCTTCAGTCTAATCTTCTTGTTTTGAGTAACCAAAATACTAAAAGCCATATGGAATTGACCTTGTCCCATTCACTGTGTACTTAAATGTGTGTGTGTTATGTATCTGTGCAACCAAACCGAGATTAAACGCACTGTGTACATTACATATGCTATATGTATTGTGCTCATAATTGGACAAACGACCTGTTTCCATGTGCATTAAATACATCAGGTGATGTGCCTGTGTTGTATATGAGCTGAACTAAGTCACCCTAATCCAACCAGGTTAACCTAAGCCCGAACCCGTCCTCAACCCCAAACCCCGCTGCTCCTTTAGCCCTAATCCAACCCGGTTCAACCCCAACTCGAATCATCATACAACCCGACCCGAATCAGCCCGGATCCCCAACTCGAACCCGCAGCCCCTAACTTGACCTCACATCAGCCCCGCAACCTGATCCTTCCCGGACCCAACCCAACTCGGGTTGCACTCTGCTGCCCCCCTCACCCTGCACCCCAACCCAACTTGGGTTGCACCCTGCTTAGCCCTTGGTTCATCCTGGTTCCCTGCTGGTTGCACCCTGCTTAGCCCCTGACTGCACCCTGGTTCCTTGCTGGTTCACACCCTGGTTGCATCCTGCTTAGGCCCTGGTTTCACCCTTGTTCCCTGCTGATTCGTACCCTGCTTGCATCCTGCTTAGCCCCTGGTTGCACCCTGGTTCACACCCTACTTGCCCCTGGTTAGCCCCTAGTTAGACCCTGGCTAGTCTCGGGTTTGCCCCTAACTTAGACCCGACTCATTTGCCCCTAAGCTGTATCCAAATTCCGAACCCGAACCGAAAACCCGCGGCCTATCTGGCCTTAACCCAAACCCATGGTCTTCGCCCGAATTCTTGGCTTATCCAGCCTTGACCCAATCCGTACCCAACACCCCAGACCCAACCTTTCCGAAATCGGTTCAACCCAGCCCATCCAAGTAAACCCAGTTCAGCTCAATCTAATTGGTCCATCCCGGACCTAGCCCGACCCCGACACCGATCTCGACATAGACCCATACCCGAAACTACACTACTTATCCATCCCAATGCTCATACCCACGCCGATGTATCCAATCCTATGCCCAGAACCCATGGCCACACAATACTCATCAAGTCGTACCCCATGACCCATTTGACTTGATCCAACCGAACCTAACCCAACACCCTACTTCCATCCACTAATATCCAGATTCACATCCCACCACCACCAGTAGCCTACAATAGCCATCCACAGACCTCATACACTCCCATGCTCCATCTATTGGATGCCTTATCCCCATCCCATACACCATACATCATCACATACATTCCAACAGACCCAACATGCTTATCCCCATACCCTAACCCATTATATTCCACATCACTCGACCATTCACCCTAAACCGACCCAACAGTTTCCTCTCCCATTCAACCCAAGCGAGTCGCCATAACAAAGTCACCTAATTGAATCACCTAACTGAGTCACCTTGAACCTGAACCCGAACCGCAACTCAATTTGTAACCCGAATTCGTAACCGAGTCCAACCCGGTCTAAGCCGAGTCAACCCGTTAACCCAAGTTCAGCCCAACCAACCAAAACCAACCCGAGCCAATCCTGTTCAACCCGGACCAGCCCTTCCAACCCATTCCAATACGGTCCTACCCAGACCCAACTCAACCCCAACCAGACCATTTGGATCTAACCCGACCCACTTGGACCCAATCCGACTTGACCCAGTTCAACTTGAACTCGACCCAACCAACCAACCCAACAAAATCATGGTCTCATGGCTGAACCAAGGCCCAACCAGGTTCTGACCTTATAGCCAACCCCTCTCCATGGCAATCTTCCACCAACTTTCACTATCCCTCATCAACCATGCTCATGACTCATTCTGTATATTTCCTCCCCATACCTCATCATACCCATAACACATGAACCATGCTATATCTTATGCCCAGCAACACATGTACATGAATGTTCTCAAAACCCAGCAGTGTGTAAGGATCCAACCGAACCCAATTAATTCAAACCGAGTCATCTTTTTATATTCTCCAACCCAATCAAGTCGCAACCCAATGACTCAACTGAGTAACCGAGTTGTGTCCCCAACTTCCTAACCAAGTCATACTCCTCATAACCGAATCACAACCATTTTTCGAAACCAATTTGTCCAGTTCAAACCAAAGTCAAAACCCACTGGCCAAATTCCCAATGGTTTCAAAACCGATCTCACCTGGCCTATCTCATAGATTCGCCTCTTAAATCCTCACAATCCAATTTCTTGATGATTCTTTCAAAGCTTAAATTCAAATCCAAATCCGAAGGCCCAATTCCAAAATCCAAACCTGAGTCTTCAATCCAAGATCTCATCTCAAATCCCAAGCTCAAATCTTCCTATGGAACTACGTGTGGCTTGATCGCCACCATGGGGTACGTAGGCAACTTAGCACTCCCAAGTTCAGTCGTACCCTTCTCCATCCTTCTCGTTCCCCTACACCCTTGCTCATCTCTTTCATTCCCCTTTTCACCCTTTCCTTTTCCGTAAACCTTTTTGCATGCTAGATGTTTCTTTTTATATTCTAGTTGTATGAGTAATTGCATGTTTAGATTTCTTTGTTTGATAATTGTTCTCATCCTATGCTAGAAATAATATGTTGCTTGCTTGTTATGCTTAGGAATCGCATGCTAGGTTATTTGTTTCTGTTAGAATAATTGTTGGTATGCTTAGTTATTTGTGTTGTTGAAACTCTAAAAGAATTTAAAAATCTAAAAGAACCTAAGAACTCACATCATTGGAAAATCACTACTCCAAAATCTTAAATTCCAAGAACATAAATACCTTAGGTTCTAAAACTTAGAAATTTCACAATAGAACTTTTAGAGTCCAAACTTCACAAGAATACTAAAAATGTAACTTAGGTCCATCGCATTAGATCTAGGCTCATATAGCGTAGGTCACTTCACCTCAAATCAATTAATCAATTTCAACTCAAGTCAAATCTCATCAATCTCGAAACAATCACATAGGCACATAGGCATGTAGTTGCATGTAGGATGCACTCCTGGCCCGCATGAGTCTAAACTGTGAACGGCCAAATCATTAGTAATATTTAGATTTCCCAAATAAAACTCATAATTACCCCATTTAGTTAAAACTTAAACAACTAAAGCATTTAAAAGGTAAAGTCTGACTTTCGTCAGGCAAGATAGATGTTGTACACTTCGTGCGGTACACCTTCTGATCTCGTAATCAGATAACTTACCCAGAATTTAAATCGTAGACCAAATATACAGAGTTAATCATGGGTCCTAGATCCCTAATCTTGGTGGCGACTTTGGTCCTGACTTCTCTAGTAAATTAGGATTTTTATCCCAAATTTATGAGAAAAGCAACCATATTCAAATCCAATGGACAAAGGTGCTATCATCATAAAAAAAAAACACCCCCGTGGGACCGACCTCCCGGATGGGATCCACAATACCCTTTACCTATACCCATACACTAACATAGAAGTGTTTCACACTGTTATCTCACATGTCTATGTTTGATTATTCTTATCATGCATATTTCACTTCTAACATATCATAATCATGATAAGTAGATAGGGGAAGTAATAATGACACTACAGTTTGAACTTTCACTGTCGAATCCGTCCTTTTTACTGCTGCCAAAAGTGGAAGAATTTTGGAATTGATTAGGCAGTCCATAGTCTATATGCAATGTTTGCTTTCTTTTGTTATATTACACTTGTGCATATAGTTAGGGGGAGCATTGCTTCATAGTTTATAGTGTATAATGCTTATGTAAGCCCAATGGTCTACTCTCCTATCTTCTTTCGATGATTCTAAACATAATTGATTATGTTCTTGAATACTAATCAATTTGCCTTGAAGTGTTGTGTTAAGATAGGTTGATCATTGAAGGAACCAACACACCACATGGTCATGCTTGAAGATGTACCACACAAGAGTCAAAGGAGCTAACTGGAGCTCACATTATCTCTCAAGCAAGCATACACAAAATGGAAGACCAATTGAAGACCAAGGCTAAAGAGAAGTTGAAGGTTACCTAGATTTTATTATACATCTTTTCTTTTTAGATTTCTAAGTCAAGAAAAAGTTTTCAAAATAGTTTCTAAAATCACTTAAGAACTAAAATGGTTAAGTGAATGGTTATGTGGTGGACTAACATGTAAGGACCCTCATAAACATTCCAAAATTATCATAGTAATTGAGTTCCAAAATCCCAAAATCAAATAAGCAATAAAAACATAAAAATCTGCTTATTTTAGGCTTCTCGGAACTCCGAGATTTTTCTCAGAGCTCCGAGCTCAGAACTCCGAGAAATGGTCCAGTAGTATTTTCCAACTTCTCGCCATTTTCTCGGAACTCCGAGAAATGGTCCAGTAGAATTTTTCTTCTTCTGGTCGTTCTCTCGGAACTCCGAGAATTTGTCTCGGAACTCCGAGAATTTCTCAGAGCTCCGAGAAAGTCGCGACAGCTCAAAATAGAGCCGTTGGTTTTCAAATTAGAAATTGGTTTTTAATCTTTACACCCCCAAACGGTCATATTTTGTTAAGAGCCAATAAAAACACATTCAAGAGGATTATTTTTCTCTCTTGAATATTTGAAAAACCTCCTTAAGCATTCAAACAACTTGCAACTCATTTTAGCTTAAGAATTTATTTTTTCTCCCTAAACTTGCCTTGCACTTGCAAATCTTTGGAGTTTGGATTTAGGGCTGTCATTTGCATCCTATTGTGGAGAAGCATTCAAGGGGACTACATCGTGCATCAAGCTTTCAAGAGAAGCCAAGCAATTCATCTTCTATTCTTGTAAAGGTGGCTAGGGCATCCTATCTTAATACCCTAGGGAGTATCGCTTAGAACTCGGCGAAGAAGGAGAGTCGGTGTAAAGGTGTCAAGGGCATCCTCATTTAATACCCCTTGGAAGTGTAGTCGCCTCGGAGCCGGGCATCGTGAAGGTCTCGCATAGTGAAAATCCTTAAGGACGATCTTAAGAAGAATAGAGTAGGGCTTTGCCCGAACCACTATATATCGGTGTGTTCCTTCTTTGTCTTGCACTTTCATTTTTTATTTTGGTTTGGCAGTTCATTTTGTTTGATCTTATTTGAACTAACCAAAATCTAATCAAGAGAAGAAAAATCAAATTAGGTTCAATACTTAAATTTAAAAAGGTATAAATTGTTCTTAAAATCAATTCACCCCCCCTCTTGACTATTTCAATTGGTATCAGAGCCTCGTCTCTACTTTATTTAAAACCCTAACCGGTCTAGAGAAAAGATTCTAAACAAAATGGCAAACTACCATCAATACCATGAAGGATACTCAAACACTGGGCCACCTTATTTTGATGGAACCAACTATGGATTTTGGAAAACCAAAATGAAAATCTTTTTAACCCAAGATTACCAAATGTGGAGAGCCATTCATAATAGATATACATTGCCCACTAGAAATCTAAATGATTGGACCGAAGCTGAACAACAAGCCTCAAACTACAATGCCAAAGCCATGAATTCCCTTATTTGTGCTTTGTCACCCGGAGAATTCAATAGAGTTTCAAACTTGAATTTGGCAAAGGAAATTTGGGACACCTTAGAAGTTACACATGAGAGAACTAACCAAGTTAAGGAATCTAAAATGAATCATTTATTTAGGCAATATGAACTTTTTCAAATGACACCCGATGAAACTATTGCCAACATGTACACTAGATTCACTAACCTAGTAAATGGACTAAGGGGACTTGGAAAATAATTTTCAAATAGAGATTTAGTGACCAAAATCCTTAGATCCCTACCTTTATCATGGGAATCCAAAACCTCCGCAATCACCGAAGCCAAAGACATGAACACATTAAACCTAGATGAACTTATAAGGTCCTTGATAACCCATGAGATGATTTTCAAAACAAAAGCACCCGAAATTGAAAATAAAATTGAAAAAGGAAAAGATGTTGCTTTTGCTTGCAATTTAGGTGATGATGAAGAGGCAAAGGAAGACATGGAAGATGAGGTAGCCCTCCTAACAAGAAGGATCAAGTTCTTACAAAGGAATATGGGAGGCATGAGAAATAGAAGAACCAATCCTCCATTCAAGAAGAAAGAAGAGCTCGGTGACGGATCATCTCAACCCCGATGCTACGGATGCAAGAAACTTGGACACATTCGCCCCGATTGTCTACTCAACAATGACCCTACTTCAAACAATCGTTTCAAGAGAAGAGAAGGCTCTGAGGCGATTACACTCTCAAGGGTATTAAATAAGGATGCCATTGCCACCTTTACACTAACTCTCCTTCTTCGCCGAGGTCTAAGCGCTACTCCTTAGGGTATTAAGAATAGAATGCCCTAGCCACCTTTAAAATGAATGGAAAGAAGATTGCTTTGCCTCTCTTGAAAGCTTGATACACAATGATTGCTCCTTGAATATTCTCCCCAAAAGGATTGCAAATAAAAGCCCTAAATCCAAAAAGGAATAACCGCCACATGGGATGAGGACAATGAAAGTGAAGGTGAACCAAATGATGGAGAAGAATGATTGATAGCAAAAAATGTTTGCTTCATGACCTCAACAAATGACAATCAAGAGGTAAGTACTTTAAATGATGTTATTATTTTAAAAGAAGTTCTTGATTCCTTGCAAAATGCACATGATGAACTTGAAATTGAATTTGATAAAAATGCATCACTTGAAAATTCTCTTTCTAACATGACAAAAGAATTTGGTTGGTTAAAGAAAGATCATGAGTTTTTAGATGATGAAAATGAAAAATATAAACTTGAAATTCATGATTTAAATGCTACCATCAAGATTTTAAATGAAAATCGACAAGAAGTATCTATTGAAAACAACAAACTAAAGCATGAAAATAGTAAATTATCTCATGAATATGATGAGTTAAAGAAACTTTTTGAAAGATTTGAACATGGTTCACTAAAATTGGATAGGCTTGTTGATATTCAAAGATTATCACATGATAAAAGTGGACTTGGACATAAATGGAATACTACATTGTCAAACTATAAAAATAAATTTGTAAAGGCTTCTTCTAGTGGTACTAAAATTTGCTTTTATTGCGGTCTAGAAGGACATTATAAGGTTGCTTGCATGTATGCTAAACAGGATAAAATCAAATTGAACTCTAAAGTAAAAATAAATGAACTTAGCAAAATTAGGAAGATTTGGGTACCTAAGGGATCTCATTTGCCTATTCATATGTAGGTATGCCTTAAAAGCCATAACAAGAAGAACACATGGTACCTTCATAGTGGATGCTCTAGACACATGACCGGAGACCTCACTCAATTTGCAACCCTATCATTCAATGATGGTGGAGATGTTACTTTTGGAGATGATAAAAAAGGAAAAGTCAAAGGAGAAGGCACCATAGGTAACTCTACCTCTCCCATACATGATGTACTTTATGTTGATGGCTTATCTCATAATCTTATTAGCATTAGTCAATTGTGTGACAATGGTTTTGAAGTAGTCTTCAACTCTGACAAATGCATTGTTAAAAATAAGATAGATGGAAAAGTGCAATTCATAGGTTCTAGAGACAATAACATTTACACTATTGGACTAGATGATCTTAGACTCCAAAATGTGACTTGTCTTAATGCCATTAGTAAAGATTCTTGGTTATGGCATAGGAGGTTGGGTCATGCCGAAATGGATCTTATTTCAACCCTCTCCTCAAAAGACATTGTTAGAGGATTGCCTAAGTTCAAGTACACCAAAGATCACATTTGTAGAACTTGTCAATTAGGCAAACAATTGAAGAGCTCATTTGCTCCTAAAAATATGATCTCTACCACTTACCCTTTGCAACTACTTCATATGGATCTTTTTGGACCAATGAAGACAAGTAGCCTTGGTGGAAAGAGGTACGTGTTTGTCGTTATAGATGACTTCTCAAGATTTACATGGGTCATATTTTTAGCACATAAAGATGAAACCTATGAAAATTTTCTTAAGTTGTGTAATCAAGTCCAAAATGAGAAAGGTATTGTCATATCTTACATTAGGAGTGACCATGGAACGGAATTTTAAAATGTACACTTTGACACTTACTGTAATGAACATGGCATCAAACACAACTTTTCGGCACGTAGGACACCTCAACAAAATGGGGTTGTAGAAAGAAAGAATCAAACCCTCCAAGAAATGGCTAGAACCATGTTACATGAAAATGATCTCCCTAGATACTTTTGGGCGGAGGCGGTTAGCACCGCTTGCTATTTCATAAATAGGGTATATATGAGATCAATTGCTAAGAAAACACCTTATGAGCTTTGGAAAAACTTGTAACCAAATATAAGCTACTTTAGAGTGTTTAGTTGTAAATGCTACATCTTGAACATTAAAGATAACTTACACAAATTTGATAAGAAGTCGGATGATGGCATATTCTTAGGGTATTCTGCACATAGCAAGGCATATAGAGTATTTAATAGAAGAACCCTAGTTGTAGAAGAATCCATACATGTTACATTTGATGAGAGAGAGCCAACACCTCAAGAAATGCCACATGATGAGGATGAACCTATTGAACATCTCTTACCTAAGACAAATGCTCCTCCCCATGCATCTACAAGTAATACATTACCTAGTGAGAAAGTTGAGAGTGTAGATGATAACTCATTACCTAGGGATAGGAGAATATTGGTAGATCATCCTGAATCCCAAATCTTAGGTGATGCCACATCGCCGGTAAGAACTAGATCATACTATCGAAGTGTGAGTAACAACTTGGCATTCCTATCCGAATTAGAACCAAAGTCCATCAAGAAAGCAGAAAATGATGAATATTGGTTGATGGCTATGCAAGAAGAGTTAAGTCAATTCGAAAGGAACAAGGTGTGGAGGCTAGTGCCTAGGCCTAGTGATCATCCAGTCATTGGCACAAGATGGGTGTATAGAAATAAAATGGATGAAAATAGAATTATCACTAGAAATAAAGCTAGGCTTGTAGCCTAAGGGTACAATCAGGAGGAAGGAATAGACTATGATAAGACATTTGCTCCTGTTGCCCGTATGGAAGCTATTAGGATACTCTTGGCATATGCATCTCATAAAGAATTTAAACTATATCAAATGAATGTCAAAAGTGCCTTCCTAAATGGCTATATCCAAGAGGAAGTGTATGTTGAGCAACCTCCAGATTTTGAAGATTACAAACATCCAAATCATGTCTTCAAGCTTGATAAAGCTTTATATGGGTTGAAACAAGCTCCTAGAGCTTGGTATGAGAGGCTTTGCACCTTCCTACTAGAAAAAGGTTTTGAGATGGGAAAGGTGGATAAAACACTATTTATCAAAAGAGAAAATCAAGATATCCTCCTTGTCCAAATTTATGTGGATGACACCATCTGTGGCTCGACTAATCAAAAAATGTGTGATGAATTTGCAACTCTAATGAAAAATAAATTTGAAATGAGCATGATGGGTGAGTTAACCTACTTCTTAGGACTCCAAATCAAACAATACCAAAATAGGATATTTATAAATCAAGAAAAATATACAAAGGAGTTATTAAAGAAGTATGGTATGGATAGCAGTAAGACATCAAGAATTCCCATGAATACAACTGCTAAGTTAGAAAATGATGAATTTGGCAAATCTGTGGACCAAAAGATATATAGGGGTATGATATGTAGCCTACTCTATTTGACAGCCAGCTATGTTTACTTTCTATCTCTGTGCTCGATTTCAATCGGATCCAAAGGAGTCTCACCTATCGGCAGTCAAGAAGATCTTCAAGTACTTAAGAGGAACCCAAAGTCTGGAACTATGGTATGAAAGATCTACTGCCTTCACTCTCATTGGATATTCAGATGCAGACTTTGCTGGATGTAGAGTGGATAGGAAAAGCACTAGTGGGACTTGTCAATTCTTGGGCAAATCACTTGTTTCATGGTTTACCAAGAAACAGAATTCAGTAGCTCTATCCACAACAGAAACAAAATATGTGGCAGCTGGAGCTTGATGTGCACAAGTCCTATGGATGAAAAGCACATTGATGGACTATGAAATTAAAATGAAAAATATTCTCATCCAATGTGACAATACTAGTGCTATAAACTTGAAAAAGAACCCCATACAACACTCTAGAACCAAACATATTGAGATTAGGCACCACTTCATTAGAGATCACTCACAAAAAGGGGATATTTGCTTAAAATATATCAACACTGAGGAACAATTGGCTGATATCTTTACAAAACCCCTTAGTAATGATAGAATATGTTATATCCGAAGTGCCTTGAACATTTGGAGCGCGGATCAAGTCAAAGAAATTGCCAGATAAATACTTTGTGCCTTTCACCAGCTTATCTATAAAGTATATATATATATATATATATATTATCCTTGTTTGGTAGTATCTGCATGAATGAGATGTCAAACATTAATCTTAAAAATCACTCAATTGGTACTCTTAGCCTTCTTAGTTCTCTAAGATGGAGATGTACCTTCACCTTAATTAAAATACTTAACAATTTGACAATATGTCAACATCTCGATCATGAACAGGTATATGTGCATTACTTGGCTACATATTTTATACCATAAGCATTGATTTAGGGGGAGTACCTAACTCAATCTTCATTCACTCCTAATTGCTACACATTTTAGTTCGCTCTTTCTGTCGATGACAAAAGGGGGAGAAGTATGAAATTGATTATCTATTCACTTGCCTATATGCACTATATGCTTTTAATTGTTATCGTTTATCATTGTGTATATATTGAGAGTTCACTTGCCTATCATGTCACTCCACACACACCTCATAATCAATTTTTTTTGTCATCATCAAAAAGGGGAAGATTGTAAGCCCAAGGGTCTACTCTCCTATCTTGTTTTGATGATTCTAAACATAATTGATTATATTCTTGAATACTAATCAATTTGCCTTGAAGTGTTGTGTTAAGATAGGTTGATCATTGAAGGAACCAACACACCACATGGTCATACTTGAAGATGTACCACACAAGAGTCAAAGGAGCTAACTGGAGCTCACATTATCTCTCAAGCAAGCATACACAAAATGGAAGACCAATTGAAGACCAAGGCTAAAGAGAAGTTGAAGGTTACCTAAATTTCATTGTACATCTTTTCTCTTTAGATTTCTAAGTCAAGGCAAAGTTTTCAAAATAGTTTCTAAAACCACTTAAGAACTAAAATGGTTAAGTGAATGTTTATGTGGTGGACCAACATGTTGGGACCCTCATAAACATTCCAAAATTATCATAGGAATTGAGTTCCAAAAGCCCAAAATCAAATAAGCAATAAAAACATAAAAATCTGCTTATTTTAGGCTTCTCGGAGCTCCGAGCTCGGAACTCCGAGAAATTTTCTCAGAACTCCGAGAAATGGTCCAGTAGAAATTTTTCTTCTTCTGGCCGTTCTCTCGGAACTCCGAGAATTTATCTCGGAACTCCGAGAATGGTTCTCGGAACTCCGAGTACGTCGCGACAGCTCAAAATAGAGCCGTTGGTTTTCAAATTAAAAATTGGTTTTTAATCTTTACACTCCCAAACGGTCATATTTTGTTAAGAGGCTATAAAAACACATTCAAGAGGATTATTTTTCTCTCTTGAATATTTGAAAAACCTCCTTAAGCATTCAAACAACTTGCAACTCATTTTAGCTTAAGAATTTGTTTTTCTCCCCAAACTTGCCTTGCACTTACAAATCTTTGGAGTTTGGATTTAGGGCTTTCATTTGCATCCTATTGTGGAGAAGCATTCAAGGGGACTACATCGTGCATCAAGCTTTCAAGAGAAGCCAAGCAATTCATCTTCCATTCTTGTAAAGGTGGCTAGGGCATCCTATCTTAATACCCTAGGGAGTATCGCTTAGAACTCGGCGAAGAAGGAGAGTCGGTGTAAAGGTGTCAAGGGCATCCTCATTTAATACCCCTTGGAAGTGTAATCGCCTCGGAGCCGGGCATCGTGGAGGTCTCACATAGTGAAAATCCTTAAGGACGATCTTAAGAAGAGTGGAGTAGGGCTTTGCCCGAACCACTATATATCGGTGTGTTCCTTCTTTGTCTTGCACTTTCATTTTTTATTTTGGTTTGGCAGTTCATTTTGTTTGATCTTATTTGAACTAACCAAAATCTAATCAGGAGAAGAAAAATCAAATTAGGTTCAATACTTAAATTTAAAAAGGTATAAATTGTTCTTAAAATCAATTCACCCCCCCCCCCCTCTTGACTATTTCAACTTATTTATCTTTTATGCTGATATATCCTGCCTTCTAATCAATTTGGTTTGCCATCATCAAAAATGGAGAGAATGTTAGCCCAAGGGTCCCCATGGGTTCAACCATTCACCTTTACCTTGTTGTTTTGATGCTAACAAACCCAAATTGATTAGTATTTTTGCACTAATGTGTTGCTTTGTAGTGTTGTGCTTTAGATAGGAACTTTACATGTCATATCACCATTACACAACACATGGCTTGCGGATCAGCATACACAAAGGAACCAAAGAGCCTGCACATACATTTGAGACATCATCCCTGGAAGATGTTCAAGTCAAGAGCTCAAGTCAAAGATCCCACAAGCATGCCTTGCAAGTGCCAGTACAAGCTTGGAGATGAACTAGTATTGATGACCTCCTCCTGGACCATTGAAGATGTTCAAAGAATGGAGGAAGTCACATGACCCAAAGAAAGTTGAAGAGTTCACTCACAAGTCAGGGATGTCCAAAAAAGTGCTAAGGAGCCAAGACAATCTAAGAAGACTCAAGGTTTTATTCTTTTAGATTGTATTGGAGCCCTCTTGTTTAAATGTATTTGCATGTTCAAAAGGTTTTCAAATGGTTTTCATAAACAAATTTAACATCTTTGGAAACCATCTATACTCCCCAAAATGCATTTCAAAATCTTGGACAAAAGCCCAAAGACCATGGCCCAAAGCCCTAGAACTTTAGTATTTAAAATCAGATTTCAAAGCAGGGCCGGTCGACCGGGGTATCCCGGGCGACCGCGGTAAGTGTGCTGGAAATCCAGCACCTACCGAAACATGGTCTCCCGGTCGACCGGGGTCTCTCAGGCGACTGCGGATGTGTTTCTGGAAATCCAAAAACAATCCATCATGGTTGGGCCGGTCGACCGCCATAGGGCCGAGCGACAGCGGATAGGTTCTTGGACCAAAATTAAATCGTCCAGAAAGTCCTCGTCGGGCGACCGCGACAGGTTCGGTCGACCCTGGCAACTTGAATTTTGAAAATAAAAAAGTATGTCCGATAGGGTGGGCGACCGCGACACTTCGGTCGACTGACCCCGTCTAGAAAACTAGCCGTTGGGGCTTGCGCGGCTTGACTTTTTCTTAACAGTTATTTACCATACTGCCCCCAAACGGTCATATTTTTACTTGGGCTATATATACCCTATCCATGACCATCTAAATAACCTTTTGCAAGATCATTTAACATCATTTTGAGCTTACACCTTCAAATCGAAGGTTTTTAGTTTTCTCCTCTTCTATGCTTTGATTTGTGCATTTCACATTCATCAAGAGGATCTCCATAGGCTTTTACATTTATTATCTTTTGGAGATTTTTGTGAGCTATAATCTTTGTATCAAGTTCAATCAAGAGGCTAAGAGAGTTTTCATTATTGTTCTTTATTGTAAAGAGGGTCTTCGATTCGACCCGGTAAGAAAGGTGAATCAAGATTGTGAATAGGGTTTTCGCTTCGACCTTTGAGAAAAGAGAAACTTGATTGTAAGAGGGTCTTCGATTCGGGTCGTTAACAAAGGTGAATCCGGAGCTGTGGACCCCGATCCGAGAGGACGGGTGCGACGAGAGACTCGAGATCCCCTGCAATCCTCAAAGATCTCCACAAAGGAACTCTCAAAATAGGTGCCACTCTCACAGCATAGCATGAGTGGCGATGCGTAACGAATGAGATACATCTTGATCCGGAGCGAAGGCTCGAAACCAAGATATACCTAAAAATAACTCAGAGTCGCCATCCATGGATACGCCATGGAACCAAAACAAATGCTCTGTCTCCAACGGATAACCAGAGATACAAAAGGTCTGTGCCTGATTACGAATGGAAAAGGTCCGAAGAGCACCCCCAATTCGTCTCTCATGCCATTTATTATTAACCTCAAAGAGTTTCGGGCGAAAATCTTATTAAATGGGAACGAAATATCCCCGAAGACATCTACCTAATCATACATGACTCGAAGATGAAATAATAAGCACATACAAGACAAAATAAAAGATGTGTCGCCTAAACACAGCTAAGTTATGAGTGACATGCCTAAATGGTGTCTGAGTTCTGGTGGACAAACGCATTGCATGCTACAGCTAAAGGTATAAGGTATGCGCATGAAAAGTAAGAGAACACACCAAAATACGCAACATGACAACACAACAAATCCTAAGACTCTAAACGATTGAGCCCGAGTCCTCGGATGGTCTGATGTTCATCCAAAGAAGCCTACGTATCTCCGCCTCCACGAGAATCAGAGCAACGTAGTTCTTCACGCCTATTCTAAGCTAGGATGCCTAAGACACCTAGACCTCTATCCTATACTCGACCTAAAAGACCAGACTAGTTCTTAAAGCTTCTTGAGCGATCACTTAGATTTTAGTGAATTGTGAATTTTAGGACACCCTATATGCCCTAACTAAAATGCAGGTTAGCCTTAAGCTAATGCAGGTGGTTCCTACAACCTATGTGTAACTAGGCTGTGTTTCATAAGAAAAACTATGGGATCACTAATGCATCTTATTCTAGTCATCAGTCGGTGATGTGGATCGCCCAACTGACCGGACGGATGAGCTCCTATAACTCTAGGACAAACCCCTAACTCTAAAACAAACACACACAAGCACACAACAAATCAAAGAAAAACTTCCTAACTCTAAAAGAAACTCTCTATCTAGGAGAAACTCCTAACTCTAGAGGAAGAGCTTTTTGAAAACACGGTTTTAAAGAAAAAGAGTTAAAGTATATTTATTTACAAAGTTTGGCTGGACTTGGGATAAAGATCCCAAGCTGCACTACGTTCCTCGTGGAAGAGGATCAAGCCAACGTAGTTCGAAACGAACTCTCCTAATTACTACTAAAACTTAACATCTCAAATGATTTAAGGCCTTTGACGTTTTCAAATCTTTTTTATATTTTAAATTTTCGATGTTTTTGAATTTTAAAATATTCAATTGTTTTTTTGAATTTTAAAATATTCCAATACTTTTGGATCTTTAGATGTTTTCACCTTTCAAGGGAACACGCAAGCATAACCACAAACTAGGGCAAAGTCCTAACTCTAAAGGGGAAACCCCGAACAAACAACAAGCATCTCAAAGAGACGAAACACAACACGTAAAGAAGTGCCCCAAGAACAGAGAAAACGAATCAAAGATCTCAAACGAGCAAAGCTCTAATAAGATTGAGTTAGTCTCTAATCAAAGTGAAGTAATGACAACTCTAAAGGAGAAACTCCTAACTAATAACACTAAAGAGGGGTGCAAATTAGTCAATGACTCTCTAATAATGCTACCAAGAATGGGATAAAAAAATAGTCAAAGACTCGCTAGAAGAAAGGGTTATTCTAACATGAGGCTGGATACGCCTCTTAAAAGGAAAACTCCCTATATGAGAAAAGGCTTGTCTCTAAACAGGGACTCTATAAATGAGGCAAGACATGCCTCATACGAGAAAACTCCCTACAAAACTAAGGTAACCTTCCTATGGGATAGACTCTAAACAACAAGGCTTGTCTCTGAAAGAGAACTGCCTTTCGAGACAAAACACGTCTCCTAATGGGGGAATCAAATATCTAAAGGTATCTAAAAGGACTTGGAAAGTTTACTAAATAAAGAGGGGAGTGCTACTTGGACTGAGCAAGTCCCCTAATGATGGGCTTGGGCTAACGCCTTCATCGCCTTAGAACATACACTGCGGATCAACCTCCCTATCTAAAAGTCCTGAGGGAAAATAGGGTTTTCTTTGCTTCTTCGAAGGACAACTTCTAACCTCAATGGTTCTAGTGCCATCCATAGGCCGCTGACTGATTTCAGATTTCAAGTTAGCATAAAGATCACGCCTTGGTAAAATACAAAGGTGATAATGTCCGAATAGCCTCCTGACCATTCTGACAAATACTAGCTCCTCTTGATTGCTCCACTTCAGCTTCCTTTCTCTTCAATGCTAATTTCAAATTTGAGGTCTCCTCTTTGGTTTCACCTGCTTCTCATTAGAGCGAGCTGCCCCGAGCTCTATTGCGGCCATCCTCTCAACAAACTTAAGCATGCTAATAATCTTTCCAATAGAATTAACTTCGGGGTTTATATGCATAAACATCAAGGTTTTAACTTGACTCCCTAATGAGTCTTGTAACACTTGCATGCTTGGTTAACATCTTCCATTTTCAAATTGATATGCTCTTGCTCAATGCCATTTTTCATCTTATCAACAAGATTTGTGCTTAGTGCTAGCACTTGCACATTTTCCTCTAACTTCTTCCTTGAGAGAGTGACTATGACTTTGCCCTTTTCACTTGGGCCGAACTTTTTTCCCTCTTTACATGGTTCCAACAAAAATTTCTTGCTTCCAATGTAAAAGGAATAGGTGCTCGCGAAGCCATCATAAACCGCTTTACGATCATATTGCCATGGACGCCCCAAAAGCAAATGGCGTGCATCCATGTCAAGCATGTCACACCAAATCTCATCCTCATAAACTTTTCCAATTGAAAATGATACCAAACATCGGTTAGAGACCATTACCTCATCGACATAGCTAAGCCAAACCATTGGATATGGATGTGGAAGAGGGATGACATGAAGACCAATCCGATGAACCGCATCACTAGCAATGAGATTCTCACAACTTCCGGAGTCTACAATGACCTTGCAAAGCTTGTCTAGGATAGTACATTGAGTCATGAATATAGAATGGGGAAGTGGCTCTTCATGCCTCTGCTCAGGAGTCAAGTAGACTCGCCTCGTCACCAAGCTTTGCCCAACCTCATCGGCTCCCAATATATGAGTTTCCTCGGCATCTTGTTACATCGCAAGGTCTAGTTGTCCATCTTCGTCAACCAAAAGCAATTCATCTTCATGCACTAGCATTTGTTGGCGCTGCTTAGGGCAGGCCCTTAGGTAATGTCCAAAAGAACCACAACCATGGCATCTCACTTGTGGCCTACTAGTGGAAGTTTGACCTCGGGCAGCTTGAGAACGTATAAAAGGGCGATGACCACTCATAGAAGTAACTGGAACAGCAGTGGGGACAGCAGCTTGTGGTTTTGGAGCGGGTCTCCTTAAGCAGCGGCTAAAGTATCATACTATGGGGCCTTTCATATTATAGCCATTAAATAATTTTCTCATAACCTCTTAGACTAATAATCGAAGCAATAACTTGTAAACATGACTAATGATTCTACCAGTTATACTCTGCGCTCTGTGTATGTGAGAACTTACCAACTGCGTGATT
Source organism: Tasmannia lanceolata (assembly GCF_043159265.1). NCBI lineage: Eukaryota > Viridiplantae > Streptophyta > Magnoliopsida > Canellales > Winteraceae > Tasmannia > Tasmannia lanceolata. The sequence goes on along the minus strand of NW_027518684.1, from coordinate 22,722,406 downwards.
ACAAGTGTATGACACGATTCAGCTCACGGTTATGACCAATAAACCTCTTCCTTATTGCTATTGCGAATGTCCATAGGGCAACACTCTATAGACAATCTTAGTAAATGATCAACTATAATTCCACCATTCTAAACTTTATTTTTTTACTTGTAAGCCTCACTGAAGAGGGAATCTAAGCATTTCTGCTCCAACTCTTGCAATCTCCTTGGTGGAATTTTGTCCTAATGCAGGGTTTCAATTATAATTATATACTAAAAATTCACATTAGCCTATAGCCATGACCTGAACCAAACAGGGCTCGCACCTACTGTAAAGGCATAAAATCATTTCAAGAACCTCTATTATACCAATCGCTAACCAATGATTATTTGGCTACCAATGAATGTAATGCACATAGATCATCTACCATCATTGACCAAATTTTTCACCATCAGACAAAACCGAACAACATTGCTAGCCAAAATGCATGCTCTACAACATTTTCCAATTAAAAGATGAATATGAGTGATTAGCCTAAGAAGGAACTAACCAACATATATAACAATTTCAAGCTTGAGAAAACTATAGATTCTCCAAAAGAAAACAAAGAGATGAGATCAATTGATTCTTGCATTTCAAACTCCTGATATAAGCATCACCCTGTTTTAAATCAAGAAACCTAAATCATGAAAGATACTAGCTCATTTTATTATTGGGACCCGATAATAAGAACATCCATGAACCATGGGAAAAGGAATCACACATGTATCAAACGTCAATTAAGCAATGTTTAACACCAATAAGGAAAATAGAGCAGCATGCTATCCCAAGTATACAGGTCAAAAATTGCAATGAAAATTGGACTAAGAATTTGGCCATGAACTCCTCTGATTCTCAGTATTTTGGAAATGTTAAAAACCAAAATTAAGTGAGACTAGAGCTAATTTATAAAAAAAAATATTAGATGAAACTCGTTCATAAACATAAAATCATCACACACGACCATCTCACTGCAAGGCATATGGAAATTAATCCAAGATTAAGCATAATCAAAAGAGGTTAGGATAATTACCTTCTTGTCCAACGAGATTGACTAAGAAATACCAATTTAATGCTATCGAAGAATGATCGCCGGAATCAATGTCTTGAGATTGAATTAGAGAAGGAAATGATGGTGATACGAAGGGTTTTGGGCAGTTGGATCAATGGATAAGAAAATAGATCAGAAAGTGAAAGGGTTTGAGGTGATCGGAACTTGAGATTGAAGACCGTGGCGAGGTCGGTGAGGTTGCCGGAGAAGGATCTAATGGTGGTGGCTTAGATCTAGGCGAAAATGGACAGAGATAAATGAGGAAATGAAGTGGGTTCTTGTGGAGAAGATGAACAGAAAAGATGATGGAGGTGGGGTGGATTTGCTAGACCAAGATGATGACAGGTTGTGACAAAAGGGTTTGGGGAAAATGGGTGAAGGAGTTGGAGAAGATAGGGTCTGTTGGAATTTTAATGGAGAGGTTTTGATAGGGGTTTGGTCGAATTCAACGAGGTTTATGACCGGATTTGGGTTTGGGTGAAAGAGATGATGGGGGTTTTAAATGAAGAGGGATTTGGTGAAGGTTGCAAGCCCGGTTGGAGATTGGTGGTGGGATTCGGCCGGAGATGATGGTCGGAGGTGGAAGATGGAGGTGAAATGGGAAAGATGGAAGGTGGTGGTCGGAGGTGGACGGATTTCAAGGGTTCGGTGGTGGCTTGGTGGAGCTGAACAGAGGAGGAGAAGGTGGAGGTGATCGGAGAAGAAGAAGAAGAGGAAGAGGAAGGTGGTGGTCGGAGGTGGACGGATTTCAAGGGTTTGGTGGTGGCTTGGTGGAGGGGATAGTAGCTAGCAGCTCTCGTTCTCTCCCTCTCTGCTTTTGCCAATGAAACCCCTGTTGGGAGAGAAAATGAGAAAGATCCCTCCTTAAAACCCTAGTTCGGATGGCCCTAAAGGGAAATGATATAACAGACGCCCCTTTCCTCCTTGGACAGCCCTATAGTGTATTCACTACTACTCTTTTATACTACAAAGGGGGCTCTCGGGTAAGAAATAAGCCCTTCATAAGCAAAGTGATGATAAATTCAACTCCTTCTTTCACTTGGACATCCACTTTACATGAATTTTGACATCCTTTTTCCTTGCTAGGGGTGACCTTGGGTAAGGGAAAAGGATTAACATTTAAACACTCTTTTGCTACACAAAGGATTGGTATTGGCACTCTCCTGATGGATATCCCACCCCCCTTCTATGCTATTTCAGCTTAAGCTCGTCCTACACCCCAAACATGGGTTCGGGTACCACTCATGTCAATTTTCTGGGATTCAAGCTATGCTTTTAACATAAAATCGAATCAGGTTCAGGCCAATTAAGCTCATTTTCTCATAACAATTTTAATTTGAGAAGACCTGAATTGCACACTTAAGCGCGAGGTATCAAAGACAACAATTCAAGACTCGAATAATGGGGTACCAACATCAAAGCCATTTGAGCTTCATAACAATGGTCAAGGATATTGGGGCGACTAAACAAGGGTCTCAATAGGCGCTTGGGAACCATTCAAGCTTCAAGAGATTTCGAAAATTATCCACCAATGAGAACTCTTCGGGTTTATTTCACACTCAGGATTCAATTTTTCTGAAATTTCAAAATTCGGTTTTGGGAATTTATTCAATTTTGGGGGCTTTTAGGGTCTGGCCAAAATGGGGTGTCTACAGGAGCAAATAGGGTTTGATCCCTTGGAGGCGGAGAAGGTGTTTGTACGGATAGGAGATTCGGCTATTGTTGAATCTCAACATTAGTGGAGTACCCAAGGAGATAAACTTGAAAGAGTGGAGTAGGTCTTGTTGATAGACTTAACGTTACACTATAAAAATCTTGTGTTCCTTGTGGTGTGCTTCTTCTCCTTGCCTTGCACGTGGTGATCTGTAATATCTAAACCCTAGTTTTATTATCTTGCTTGATTAACAAGGGTTAGATCTAAATTACTTAAATTGATAAATTGATTTCAACATTGCATTTAATTAAAGGCAAAAATTTTAATTAACCAATTCACCCCCCTCTTGAGTTGACCTACTGGGATTTCATAATCCTTATAAAAATAGATGACCATTGATTGGGTTTATGAAGACGGCGATGTAATACAAGATTGGTCATAATTTAGTGTGGGTGGGAGGTCGGAGGCCAAAAATGAAGGCAGCAACAACTTTGCCAACAGAGATTCAGGGGATATTGTAGCGGAGTGAAGAAAAAACTCAGAAGAAAACTCTCTCTATAACCAGAGAGAGATTATCAAATTCAAAAATAATTAGAGAAATGCTATGAGATGAGAGAATGGAGAGGGAGTACTTTGATATTTCTTCCAATAAGAAAATCAGTGTGTGACTGTGGCAGAATCAAGACTTATTCGAATGAATCTCAAGAGCGAGGAATGGGTTCTTCTTATAGAAGACCACACATGCCTTTTGGCCTTTCACCATGGCCTTTCATCATAGCCTTTCATCATGGCTTTTCTCATTCCTTTCACACCCCCTCACACCGTTGAATGATTCAACGGTCACATAACGGCTCATTCGGTTACAAGCATAAATAAATATCTTTCTGAGTTTTCTATAATATATAAAGTAAATTTTTTTTGGGAAATGATATATGTGCCAAAGTGTTTCGATAGACAAGCGCTCCACTTGTTTGTCATGTAGTATTTAAAGGAATGTCAAATGATATTATAGTTCTCAAAAAGCTCTTTAAACCCTTTAAATACTACACGACAAACAAGCGGAGCGCATGTTTATCGAAACACTTGGCGCCGATATCATTTCCCTTTTTTTCATAAAAATGTCATTAAACCCTCTCTAAATTTACTAGCGATGGTTTATTTTTACCGTCGCTAGATATAATTGGTGACAGCTAATAACCAAATTAATTTCTTTTAAAAAAAATTGAATTCATCGGCAGCTTTTGTCTGTTGCCAGTTATATTTTGTCACTAAAAAAATTATTATGAACTAACGAGATAGAAGAAAAAAAATTCAAATTATAATGTTTGGGTGGCATCCTTTATCTTTGCATTAAAATCCATAAAATCTTCATGAAAAAGATTCAATCATCACCTTTCTGGTTTCTCTTTTTTTTTCAGCGTCGATCATGAGAGAAGTTTTCATGTAATCTTTCTAGCCGCCATGGGATCTCGATCAGACCTAGTGCTAGAATCTTAGCAAACAAACATGATTAAATATTGACCGGCAAAAGTAAATGTGGGTTTTTGTGATTTGGTGATCAAAACAGTTGTTGATAGGCCTTAATAGTTCTCGAGTAAAAAAAAACACACTTGCATCACTCATTCCTAACAAGCTAAAACCTGGATTTTATATTTTCAAGATTGTAAAATCCAATTTTTAGCTAGTAAAATCCAGATTTTGGCTTTTAAAACTTAGGATTTTACAATCATGGATTATAAAATCCTTTTACCCAAACGGCCCCTTATTTGAGATTTTTAATTAAGTGTTGCCTTTTAACTAATTGAATTAGAATGAGATCTGGGAAAATCAACGGCTGAAAGTCATCGTAATTACGACGTCTTTTTATTATGCTTGATCAAAGGTGATATGGATTGGACCCATGGCAAGACACCAAACTTTTTATGTCTAGCAATATTCATGCAACCAATCACCGTACACGTGGCAATCGGTCCATGACAATACTATGACCATTTTTTACTAATGAAAACAATTAATGAAACTTAACTCGTAGAACGGTGGTAATTAGTGTTTGTTTTCCAACCTCGTAGAGTAGTGGTAGGGAGTGTCATTAACTATACAGAGAGAAGAGAAAAGAGAGAAAAAGCATCATTCTCAAGAAATCCAAGTAAAAAACACCTTTTTGGCTTGGATTTGATTGGGAGGAGAGAAGGGTGACACATCAACGCACAAGAACAAGACAAAAGACGAGTCGTCTAGGCTTTCAATTTTCGTTTGCCAACCAATCAAAGCAACTAACATGGCTGGGATGATAGGCAACCTAATCTTAGAAAAATTGTGAGTACCTTAATTGTATGTTTACGAGCCGACGTTATCATAATTGTGACAATTTTTTGGCTTTGGCAAATCAATTATGGGGCCCACAGTTTAGACGATAATGATGTCGATCACTAGGGAAGTGATATATTCGTCCCCTTTTCTTCCTAGACCAAGCCCCTCTAGTGTATTTCTAACTACTCTTTTACACTAGAGTGGGTGATGGCCCGGAAAAGATAAAACCAATTCTATTCAATTTTTAAACAGAGGAACCTTTAATTTATAATGATATCCATTTAAATTGACCAAAATCATTTTATTTCCTTCTAAATTGTGGAAAGAAATAATTTTCACGAGAAAAAATTTTCATCAGAAATAATTTTCTTGCGATCCAAACAGGGCCTTGGTTTCAGTTAGGGACTTTACTGATGTTGCACCCAAAGGCCAAGCAAAATTCCTAAGCCATCCTGACTTTAGTTCAACCAAAAACATGTATCTCATGGATCTATAAGAGATCCTCAGGTCCCTCCATAGTTAGCAAAACACCGTTTTAAACATAAACATGTTTTGTAGTGCTGATGTTTAATACTCCATCTAACACTTTTTTAAAGAAAATAAAACTTCATTTTTTGAAGACAAATTTAAAACGGATTTAAGGCGCATTAAGGGCCCGTTTGGATACCTCCCATTTTATATTTGGATTTGGAATTTGAGTTTTGAATACAAAATGAGTAGATCCGGCAGCTCATGGAGAGAGAGAGAGGGTACTTCCTAGTGGAGGGGAGAGGTTGAGGAGCAAAGAGGGTGAAGGAAACTGCCAGATCTATGGATTTCCAATTTCTTTTTTACACAGCATATTTATAAATCTGATTTTTTTCACTGTCAGCTGCTGAATTAGGAATTCAAGAATTTGATCGGATCCAAATTACAATGCAAAAAAGGGCTGCAAATGTGAGAAATCCAAATCCAAATCTTCTTGGCATCCAAACGGGTCCTAAATGCTTTTTTGGTAAACTTTTCAACTTAAACCCATTATATTTTGTCATAGTTTCTGATAGAATTTGGCAAATGATATATTCACCCTCTTTTATTCCTTTGGGCCACTCCCTTTCAGTGTAAAAGGATAGTCATAAATATACTATATGGGGCTGGCCCAAGGAAGAAAAATGGATGAATTTATCACTTCCCTATAGTTTTCTATTAAAGTTAATGTTATTTTTAGCATTTTGGTTTTACATATATATATTGATACACGAGCACAAATATACACATATATTCATTTTTTAATCCGTTTCTCGTAAACAAAAACTTAGGGAAATGATACCCCCCCCCCCCCTCTTCTCTCTCAACGTTATCCGTTAACTTTCAAACGTAAGGAAAAAACGTTAAAGGGGTGAATTTATCCTCAAGCAGTGAACCATTCTCACGGAAAACGTTAAAAGGGGAATTTTATCCATTTATTTGAAAAAAAATTTGGAACCAATACGGTATTAAACCTGAATTTTTCCCTACCTTTTTTTTCCTGCTGTATCACATTTTGCTCACTATTGGTCCTTATGCTGGCAAAGGGTTACAATCTATTTTGGTGTGTTTGGTTGCACAAAGGCTCGGAACATAGCTTGGATTTGGCATGCCATTCCACGTTTGGTTGCCAAAATAGCATTAGACTCCCCTTTGGCGGTCTCCCATGTAATAATTGCTTGTCTGCTGACATGGACTCTCCTTTTTTATGACATAGAGTATCCCCACCCCAATTTTTTAGGGCGGGACTATTCCTTCGGATGCATGCAATCACATGTAAACTACGTGCATCAGGTAAGAACCAAAGTGATTCGAGGGGTGTAGCTGGTGCTTTGAAAAGCCAATGATGGTTGGCGAAAATAGCAGACCGGTGGCGACATCAGTGGAAAATCTTCAAGTGGCTATGAAATAAGCCGAGGTGAAAATTGTTGGGAAAGTTACCTTATTCCCATCCACGTGACTTGCTTGGGTGGAAAGGCAGGAAAAGCCAAAATAAGAAAGTTGTTTTTCCTATGTTTTTGTAAAATCTAGTGTATAAAACAAAGCCTTAAAAGTTCACGAGTTGGTACAGCAGCAAAAAGGCTTTGTGTGTGGCGTGAAGTTGTCTCTTTTTGTGTGTTCGAACTGCAGAGAGAGAGAGAGAGAGAGAGAGAGAAGCGGGTCTTCTTCTTGTGGGTTTTCTTTTGGGTTTTCTCTTGGGGTATCTCTTGGGTTACTCTCTTGTACGGTCTTGATTTGAGAAGCAAGGAAAGGGTAGCGGGTTTGTGATTAATCCATTGTAATCCTTGTATTTTGTTTTTCTCATAGCGGCCGGATGATCGTGTTTCTCGCTTGTGAAGTCGGCTTGGCCGAACCAAGTCAAATCTTGATGTTCATCTTGTGGCTTGCTTGGTTTATTTTACTTTTCCTTTAAATTTGTGCACCGTCGGATTGTTTTGCCCAACGGATTTTCTCAACATATCCAATGGAAAAGATTATGTATCACGACCGATAAATGAATGGTGTGGATCATTGCACAAGCGGTACCTACCATAGTTTTACCCTCTCTAATGTTTCATTGACTATGGTTTTTATCCTATAGTCCATTAAGTTCATGTCTTTGGAAGCAGTGGAAAGTCAAAGACAATTTTCAAGTTCAAAATGAGGAAAAAAATAATTGTAACGCCATCATTTCTTGAGAAATTTGCACCATTGCCTTCTTACTATAGATTGACTGTCCATTTTACAAACATCAAATGTAAGGAGATCATACAAAACAAAACTAGTAAAAACTCTAAACAATAATTCAACCTTTCATCTTCCAAAGTATCATAAGAAAAACAGGACTCTTTCCTGTGGCTCCCATCTTCTCAGCGAATTGAGAGACTTGGGATATCTTCTTGAGAGCTTCATTTCTCTTCTTTACCTTCTTTTCTTCGGCCTTCCTTCTTGCCTCATTTATCCTCTGCTCCATCTTCTCCAAAGCCTTCTCCCGATTCTCTTCCATTTTTCTCTGCCACAACATATGTTTCTCTTCCATTTTGATCTGCCACGATATATGTGTTAAAGTATAAAAGATTAAATAACTCTATCTCCAACAGCTGAAGCTTTTGTAGTAATTGGTTGTTTCCTAACATGTATTATCCCTCATTTCCAACATTTCATTGTCCACAAAATTACAAACTTGCTACTGATTTTCAAATTTTAATTATAACCACCCTGTTTAGATTGCAAGAAAAACATTTCTCATGGAATTTTTTTTTTGTTAGGAAATTTTTTTCTTTCCTCAATTTAGGTAAATTATATGATTATGATTAATTTAGAGGGATATCATTATAAATTGAAGGCCCTCTAAAAAAAATTGAATTGGGTTGGGTGAAGTTATGTTTTTTCATGTGTTAAAGAAGGAAATTTCCAAAATATTTTACATTTCCAAACTTTTCTAGGAAATTCCTGCAATCCAAACAGGGCCTTAGTGACTTTACAATTCTAATTGACATTCAAGGGCTGATTAATTCTCTCTCGTTTAAAAACAGTTCTATAATTATTAATCTAAAGTGAGTACCTCAAATTCCTTCATGTCGGTCCTCGCCTTGTAAATCTGTCTTAACTCCCAATCACTGATTTCTGACTCCTTGCTTCTTAGCCTGCAGAAAGAGGAGGTGAAGATTTTAGAAACAAAAAAAAGCAAAAAACTAGAGTGGAAATATCATTTTCCTATGTATGTATGTATGTATGCATGTATGTAAGTGTAGGTATGTCGACATCCATGCCTGCAAATTTATGTATGTGTACACATGCAATCAATTCTCCATAACCCATAATAAGCTCAGGCATGCGAATCAAATTTCTATGCTTACATGGCCATTGAGTCATATTAGCTAATGAAAAGAAACTGTGGCTATCATAATCTCAAATGAACATGGCCTTAGTATGACAACAGATTGTGAGTGCCAAATGGATTGTTGAATTCAAAATTAAGTTTAAATTTGACTCCAATAGTCGGGTCAGCACTCACAATCGGTTGTAATAATCTTAAGCAAACAGGGCCTTAAGCTCTAAGAAATGGTGTTATTCAATCAATTATACTTCAATCAAGTGAGGGGGGAAATGTACTTGTTGGTGAGCTTTAGAGCTTTAGATGCCTTCCATGCAGTAATCTTGGCCTGCTTTAGAGCTTTAGCTGCCTTCCATTCAGTATTCTTGGCCTCAATTTCGTTCTTCTTAACTTCAGACATGAAGTCTACGAAGGGCGCTGGGGTCCCAGATCTCTGATGTTCGTTGATTGAGCTTTCCAAGTCTGAATCCTCGTGTCTACTCAAGTTACGGCCCATATAACCTTCTGATACTGAAAATAAAATACAATTTACCAACAGAGAATTAGGAAATAGCAATAAAATCTGATTACTGTAGCTTTTTATTCTGAGAATGAGCTAATGTGTAGTGTTAATTTACACTGGATTTTAATGCAAAGAAGGTGGGGTTGGTGGCCACAAAGTCGGGGTGCAACTCGGGTCAACCCAACCCGAACATCGGCTTGAGGAGGGTCAACCCTAACCAAACCTGACTTTAAATCTCTCAACCCTAACCCAACCCATCTAACCTGGTTTTCCAAATTGGACACAATTGGGTTCGGGTTAGCCCAAGAACAGAAAAAAAAATACCATAACCTGGTATTAAATTGGTTGGCTTTTCCCAACCCTGAGTAGAAATCTGGTTGAACCAGTCGGGTTTGGGTTGGGCTGTGATACAGTATATATGTTATAGTCTTTCAAAGAAACTCATAGGAAAATAGTTAAAACCATATGTACCTTGGAGTGAAGTGGACCCATGAGATTGAGGGTCATCAGACCGTCCGTTATGATTCTTATTGCATCCCCTTTCATCTTGTTCTCTATTAAGTTGATTGTCCTTTGATTCACTGCTAACCAATGGCAAAGAGCGTTTTTCATCTTCAAGTCCAAACTGCCCTCCAATTGTTCTAGTTGATTTGCCTTTGGACTTGGTCTTATGTGTTTCTTCTTCTTGTTTAGCTGATGCTGATTTCTTACCATCATTAGTGACAATGCAAGAGCTCTGAAGATTCAAAAGCAAGAGATGAATCAAAGATTGTTTGGATATCTAAAAATCCACATAGAATCAATCCATTATAGAAGAGGACATATATCTTTCGTCTCAAAATTCAACACGTAAGACAAATAGGGTACTGATATTAACACTACCATGTTTTGATAATTGCACTAACTCATCTTGTCTTTTATCATTTAACTAGCTGTCAAAAGTTATTGGAATTCTCAAAAAGATCTAGAAAGCCAATGAGAAAAGAAAAGACAAGGTGAATTAGTGCAATTATCAAAACATTGTAGTCCCAATATCTTTAGCCTTCAAAAGTTCAAATAACCAGAATCCAAAAACAGAGAGAGAGAGAGAGAGACCCAGAAATCCTGAAAGTAAAAAGTGATCAAAGAAGAAAAGAATAATTGTGAATCTAAATAAAAATCAACCCACTAAAACATGAAATTGCATTTTGTTCATCAGAAAAGGAAACCCACAAAGACCCAAAAGCTACTTTAATTTTTTTTAAACACAAAGAAATCCGGAAATAACAGCTGAGAAACACACACACACACCTGGTTAATTGGGCCTAGTTCATTGGAGGGTGAAGAGCAAGAGATTGAGGTGAAAATGGGTGAGAGAGTGGGGTGAAATTCTTCCGGGCTCCTCCCACCAAAACTCGCCGAGGAATTGGAGTTTGTTGGGAATATCTCCGAGTCGAACCGGCCTAATTGACACTCTGACTCGGTCATGGATGACCATCCCAAAGCCTTCACGTAATTACGGATGTTGGTGTTACGGGGCGAGTCAAGAATCGGCATTTTGATCTGTTGAAAAACAAAGGCTTTGATATCTCAACGAGAGAGAGAGAGAGAGAGAGAGAGAGAGAGAGAGAGAGAGCAAAAGAACAGTAGATGATTTCAGGTGTTTGTCTCACTTCACTATTTATAAACGAAACCACTTTCTATATACGGTTTTGCCTGTTTTCGAAGATACCCAAAACTAACTAAAAAAGCAAATGAGAAATAGTTTCTAAAATGCCGCACTTTCTAAAACCTGAAAAAACCCACTAATTAACAAACTAAACTTATTACTACTAAATTACAAAAATTAAAGTTACTAAATAATATTTCCACAAATGAACGGTTTCGATCATCCTATTAAGTGGGATTTCTTTGCTGAATATCAAGCATTCGGTGGGTCCCACCATGGATGGGCCATGACCCAAAAGTTGCACCCATGGGACAATCCCAAACTTTTTGGATGCTGGAAGGCCCCTTATTGGATGGTTAGGATATTTGATTTTTTACCACCCTATTAATGGAAGGTGCAGATCACTTTAAAAATAAAAAACAAAACAAAATTTTCATAAAGGTTTTACATGATTTCACCCTAAATTTCCACCGAAACCAATTCGGTTACGGCTGAAACCGAAGTTTAAATCCTTGCGGGAAACCCATATAGGGTCCTATATAATGCCAGAATTCAAGACATGTGCACAACAATTGTAAGGTGCCATGGTCTGTTAGACTGTCCCTTAGGCCATGATATGCCGTTGGTTCAGTTGATCTGGGGTTACCCTTTGATCTACCATTAAAGTCGAGCTTGATCACATCTATGGGTGGTGGTTTTCAAAAAAGAGCAGATTTGTGCTTGGGTATTCTTTTCTATATAATCGATTTCCAATTGTTCAAGGCAATACTTGTTGGTGATAAGCAAGTGTCGATTTTTCCTTTAGACCAAGATAAATTTTCATTGCAAATAGACATACACACTTGAACTATGTTCATTCCAAATGTACAACGTTAACATATAGAATGTGACACTAAAGAGCTTTGCCTGCCTCTCCAAAAGGGCCGAATCCCCATCCAAACATGCAGATTCAATGGATAAAGGAAATACCCACGCTACACCAAATAGTTATAGTATGGTACCCTAAATTTGGAAGTTAAGTAATGGACACTGGACCTTAAGGTAATCCAAAGATTCATCCTCGATCAAACCTCCTATGTGCTTGTGCAAGAAATAGTAGGTACAATTTCTCTAATCTTTTTAATAGCACTAGTTCGAGACCCGTGACTTGCCCTTTTTTTTTTTGAAATAAAGCAAATGCATGCACTTCTTTTTGAGAACACCATGAAGGAAGAAATCAATAAATTATCAAAACAACCTGATTCCTAGTAAAGAAATGATATAGAGCTGAGTTGAGAAGCATTATAACCCTCTAAAATTCACAAAACTCAAAGATTACCACTCAAAAATATACAAATTGAAATTCCAAGGAATATATTCCTGAATTCTCTAATCATAAAGAATTCCTAGAAAGAAATCCTACTCAAGCAACCATCAAAACAACCAAAAACAACATAGTCAGCATGATCTGAATCGTTCATCACGTAGGCCCTGGATTGAGATTGAGAACTCATTGGTATGGATCATGCTAATGTCATGTGCGCAGGCAGGGGTTGAGGTTCTCTGCAGTTCTCACGATATTCGTAGATTAGTTGTATGATCTCCATCACATGGAAATCTCCACGGGAGTGCTTTGGTTGGCATCCATATGGTAAGGTTGTACTTCACATCTCTATGTGAGAAAAAGGCTATAGTTTTATCCAAGAATTCATAAAATCCCGGATTTTGTAAACATTTGAAAGGGAGAAAACATGTTGAAGAGGGGAGAATTTCCCAAGTCATCCTGCAAGGAGAGAGGTATGATGGAATTCAGTCATTTAGGAGCTTTTGTGATTTTGTAAACATTTGAAAGGGAGAAAACATGATGGAAGTCAGAGAGAAAAATCCGGATTTGTAAGGCCTTACTTCACTTCTTCTCAGTTTTGCGATTGCAGCTAAGCTTAGATTCAATTCTCGCTGTATTTTATTTTTTAGATTCAATAAAATTACCATTTCCATCAGTCTATACATATTTTCTTGAATTTCCTGCACTTGTTTTATTTCATTTCTTCCAAGTATCGAAACTCTCTGGATCTAACAAGATTTTCATGGAAGTTTCCTTTTCAATTCCAAGGCTCTTAACCAATCAAAAGAGAAGCTCAGAAGCCTCTTCATTGTGACTGTTCTTCATTTCAATTCATCATCATTTGCTGAGTGTTAGCAACACAAATCACCAGTGTTGGTGATTTTTGACGAAAAATAGAGCATCACAAAATGCTCTATTTCTGTCAGTCTCTTCTTTTAACCACATCAAAAGTGGTATCAGCGAAGTTCTTTTCAGGCTCAAGAATTTCTTTTTGTGGGACTGTAAGCAGAAACTGTAAGCAGCAGCGCTTCACAATTGTAGCAGCAAGCACCATTTACGAAATTGGTTTTGGCTATTCTGCTCATTTGATTACCTATCTATTTAAGCATTGAGAGCTGAGCCTTTCTTGCAGTCGAAGTCATGGATCCACCATATGTACCATGGTTCGACATGGAATCTGATCATGAAGACTGTGAAGCCGCTTGCTTGCAAAGGATCAATGCACTTGAGGAGTATTATGAATACTATGATCAGGACCATCAAGAAACTATACGGCGTGTCCGAGAGACTGATCGAGATGCTAAGCTCTCATCAGTCGATTTACTGAAGGATTGCTGTGAACAGCGTAGATCTTCTCTTCCTCGATGGGGAGAGGTTCGAGACCATTTCCTGAGACTTTATGCACCCATTGCCAATAGGGAGCAAGAGGCTAAGCGGAGACAAGAAACTGAAGGAAGAGAATTTGAGGAGTTACGGCTGAAGTGGAAATGAGAAGACGAGGCCAGGGGAGAGCGACGGGGCCCAAAGTGAGGCAAAGTGAGCCAAGAACTTGTCTCAGTTACAGAGGCAACGAGTCCGGCACAAACGTCTTGTATTCCTACATATGAGGATGATGAAATGTATGTTGAGACTAATGGTGAGGTGCACTTTTGATTGAAATCGACGAATTGTGTTTTGCCAGAGAGATTTTTTGAGAAAGATTCTCCTATTTAAAGATATATAGATCCAGATGTCCCCCTGTATCAGTGGGCTCTACTGGCACCTCAAATGAGTCCGTGCCAAAAGTAGACGCCTCAATCTCTCCCGGACCATTAATAGAAATCAGATCCTCTATCTGCTCTGTCAATTCCTCCGTTGATCAAGATGAGATTAGTGAGCCAATGGCAAAGGTTTGCACTGAAACAGATCGTAGCCATGAGCTAGGGTGCAGCTTTGGGCCTGAGCAGATACAAAGGGTCATGCCATAGAGGATTCTTCTTCCATGTTACACCATGATGAGCATGAACCCATATCATCTGCAGAGGAAGACCATATTGGGCCAGATGAGTGGACAGCAGATGTAACAGATACTTTCTATAAGTAGCCATTTCTAGAGTTGACCCTATAATGGCTGAGACCAGCGATTTACGTGGAGAAAGACAAAACATAGATGAGTAGAGCATTCATGGACAGTGACAGACACTATACACCACTGCCTCGGCTAAGTTGGTGGTGGGCATTACACCACTGCTTCCTTCACTTCTTGCTCTCAGTTTTGTGATTGCAACCGAGTTTAATTTCAATTCTTGCTGTATTTCATTTTTCAGATTCAATAAAATTGCCATTTTCAATAATCTTTACATATCAAATTGAATTTCCTGCACTTTTCTTGAAATTCTGCTCGATTTCTTGAATTTCCTGCACATTTTCTATTCATTTTCAAGAAAACTCCAGGTCTGATCACAAAATTCCAGGTCCTGAACAGATCTGCAAGGATTTCAAGAATTTTTCCCTAAAAATCTACAATAGTCTGGAAATCTTGAAATCTGGCAATATCCAACACATTGTAATATTTCCACTTCACATTGTACACAGTGCCAATCTGATACTGTATGTAGTAGGCAGAGTGAATGATCTATGGTTGACATGATCATCTATATATTTCATGTAATATTTGTTCAATGTCTAGACTCAATAAAAGATTTCTGAGTAATTTGGCTCAACATTGGATGGCTCAACAATGATCATCTATTTAATACTTACCAAAGAAAAACTCAAACTGTTTAAAATAAAAGTAAATACATAAGATGAAAATTACAAAAAAAAAAAAAAAAATGACCTTGTGGGGAGCATTGACCTTCAGGCGATCCGAAAGGGTGACAGACCACTTGCACAAGGACAGTTGATGGGCTTGAGAATGGCAGCAACATACCGTTATTGGGAGTTTATTTCTTTCTTTATTTTTTCTCTCTTTTGAACAAATTGATATTTCTTGATTATGGCTTGCATTTTGCTGTTCCTTCTTTGATTTAGTCAAGAATTTTCTCTCCGGTCGAAAACACGTTCCAGACAATCGTGCCAATGAGGTACAATGCAACTGAGACCTGAAAGACGGTGTCCCATGAACCTGCAAAATTGGATTTTCGAACATTGAAATCTAACTTGCGCGGGGTAGAAAAAAAAGAAAAATCGGAGAAGAACTGCCTCATTGCTGGAAATTAAATTGAGAAAAATACAGCCGGTAGTGAAGGGCATACCACGTTGGAGAATGTATCCAGTCGCGGCTGTGCCTAAGACACCGGCAAGCACTCCAGCGGTGTTTGATAGCCCCAGCAAAACTCCCTGTCTCAAAACAGGTGAGATGTCTAAAAGCTAAAAAAAAGTCCTACACACTATAATACAGTAAAAAATAAAAAGAGAAGTAAGAAAAGAAGGGAATCAGGAAATGAAAGCAGCAAAACTATGACATATTATCAAATATTTACTAGCTTATCCATGTGTAAAGCTCCAAAAGCTTAAGCTGTTAGAGTTTGTGTTGTTTAATAATTTATACGTCAACACTCCCCCTCACATGTGTCCCCTTTTTTTTTGGGTTGGCCGTACACGTGGCACATTTGGTCCCTCTTTTGGGTTGGCCGTACATGTGGATTTTTAACATCAATGAGTTTTTGGGTTTTGAACCCAGGACCTAGGACCTGCCATGAGCCAGTAGCTCTGATACCTTGCAAAAAACCAATTACTCCAAAAGTTTAAGCTGTAAGAGTTTGTGTTACTTAATCATTTATACCTTAACACCATGTTTAGACATGTCGGAACTTTGTCACAAATATCTCCAATATTTTCAAAATATAGAGATTTAATCATGGTTTATCCGAAATTTCGACCGAAACCGAAACAAAATGGGCAACATTTACCAAATTAATTTCAGTCAAAATTTCGAAAATTTCAGCTATTTCGTCGAAATTTTCAAAAAAAAATATTATTATTTTTTATTTGGTTACAAAATTTCAGACGAAATTTCGGCCCAAATTTCTGTAATTTCGGTCGAAATTTCAGCCCTAAAAATCCAGAATTTGACGCTATCTACCAAATTTCGCCCGAAATTTTGGGATTTCGGCAGAAATTTCGGTTTTGGGTAAGACCGAAATTTAAAACCATGGATTTAATCAGGATATTTTGATAAAACGACAAAATCCTGATATAATTCCGAGAATTTAAAAAGTAGAGATATTTTCATTTATCATGATAATATAACGACATTTTACAATTTTTTTTATTTTTTTTTCTTAATTTATATATTTTTAATTAATTTTATTTTTTTTCAGATATAAAACCAAAAAATATTAAAAAATTAATATATCACGAGATTTTCCCTTTCCGAAAAATTCCCGAGAACGATATTTGTGACATAGGGTAGGAACAGTTTAGATCATGTTAACATCAAACAAGTCTTATTAGTGCCTCACATTGGTGCCTTTGATATCCCCAAACACTCCCTGTCTCAAAACAGGCGAGATGTCTCTGGAAAGATCCACATGTACACGTATCAATTTTAGAAGAATTCTCAAAGAGAATCGTCCAGGTCTTGATATTTTTATTGAACTAAACTTTTTTTCTCAAAATATCAAGGATAACAGCCAGATTATCCTTAAAAAAAATTCGCACTCAGAGAAATTATGAAATTCTATATCTAAGATTGAAAGAAATCTTAACAATTATATATACCTGAAGACAAATCTAGATTCTTATTTCTTAACGAAAATAATACATCATAGAAGTGCAGCAAATATTTTAGAAGGCAAAGAATGGGCTAACTTCATTCTGACCTATTTCCTTAATGAGAGTCGGGAGCTTTCTAAATTCAGGATAGAGACCATCTCAGATTGAAAAATGGTGTATAATAGACCTTCTACCCTTTGTTTTTTGCATATATTTATATTTTTTTAATGCATTTTGAGAAGAAATGCTTCATCTGTGGACTAATAAGCATTCTTTCCTTTTATGCTTTTTCTTTTGTTTCTAATGCATCATCCTTATTGGCGCATCAATATGCTGTTATGGCTAATCAAACATCTTATTCTGCTTTGAACCAGGCTAGTATATACATTTTTATGACTGTTCCGAGCTAATCAAATCTCATACCAGCTGAAGCCAGGCTAATCATTGGTTGGTTTACTGCTTACTAGGGAAGGAAGTCGATTGGCCTGTAAATTTCTTTTCTATCGGCAAAGGCCGGGCTAGTTAATGACTTGTTTAATGATTTCTGGGAAAAGCAGTCTATTTGGCTCTGCTGGCTAAATTAAGAGAGACACTCTAGTTGTCAACATGGGTAAAATATGATAGATGTCTATGCCAGGCTAATCGGTGGGTAGATTACTACCTCCCAGAGAAGACAGTCTGCTAGTCGCTGGGTAGATTACTACTTCCTAGAGAAGCCAGTCTGTTCGCCTAGTTTTTTTTGCATAGATTACTTGCTCTCTAAGAGAGGCAGTCTAATTGTCTGACTTCCTAATCATCTACTACTCCTTCAGAGAGACAGTAATAGTCTGTTTGGGACTACTCGGCAAAAAATTGACTACTTTTTGTGTCAAATTTTTCTTAACAAATGTTTTCCGATATCTTCATGCAGAATTACTATTATTTTTGTAGGATGAAAACTTAGTTGTAAAAATTGTTTCGTTTCATCCGAAATGGATGAAACTATTCAGTTTCATTCGAAAAACGGAACGAAACTTCCAAAATTTCGTTCCGGAGGGAATTTCGTTCTATTCCGGACATTTTGTCCGAAATTTTCCGAAAATAGCCAAAATTTCATCCGAAATCTCCAATAACTGCTAGTTTTCAACTTTTTTGCCACAATTTACAACAATGCCCCAAATTTCATCAGATTATATGCCCATCTGGAGGGTTCTCGACCAAACATGGGATAAACAACTTCACTATCTCCTCCATGCAGCAGGATATATTCTTAACCTTGCTCTCTTTTTTACTCCTACCTTCTCCAAGCATAGTGAAGTCACCAAAGGCTTGTTGGACGTCACTCAATTATTACGTGATGGAGCTACACATTTCCTCATCAGCAATAAACTTGAGAGTTATCTAGAGGCTACCGGTATGTTTGGAATGAAACTTGCAATTTGCAACCGATCAAAGTCGGGAAAATATTAAATAATTTATAAAATCGAGATTTTTGGTTGATTTTCCTTAAATTTCGGTCCAAATCGTGTAACGTTTCTGGTATTTACGATTTTGGTTTCGGGATTGACCGAAATCCTAAATTTCGAATTTCAGTCGAAATTTAAAACCATGGGGACCAGGTATATTTGATTTGTTAGTTTAACTAAGTTTATATCATTTTAACTTTCAGTTTCTCAACAAATAAATGCTTAACTATTGGTTACTTTACAGAGGTGACGTGGAGAAATTACAGAGCTTTGCCTTTAGAATCCTCAATCAGACCTGTAATGTGATTGGATGTGAAAGGAACTGGAGCACCTTGAAAACATCTACTCCACAAAGAGAAACAGGCTGGAGCATCAGAGATTGAATGACATGGTGTTTGTCCATTACAACCCCAATTTACGGCAGAGGTATACAACTTAATTAAATTGAAATTAATTTAATGTTTTCAACTCTCACCTCATAACTTTAAACTTTAAGTTAAGTTTAAACATTAAACTTAATGCTTTCAGGGACTTGTCGAGGAAATCTTCTACCATTAGCGACCCTTTGAGTATAGATCATGTGGATGTTACTTATGATCGAATGGATTGCGGATTGCGGAAGAAGATGATGTTAGTTTCACGCCAGAAGATATTGGTTGGGAAAATCTTGAAACACCTACTATGGTTGGAGCCAACGACAACGGCGACGACATACCTCTTGAAGAAGATGTTCCTCCTACTGGTGGTGGTGGTGGTGGTGGTGGTGGTGGCGGCGACGAAGACATAAGTATGATCATCCGGGCTATGAATGAGAGTTGATCTTGAGAGCCATATATGTATGAGAGATGATATCATGTATATCCTTTTTTCTATTTATCACTTGCACTTGTGCAAGACAATTTAGTTTTTTTTTACATATTTTGGTTCATTTACTTGTTTTTTATATTTTTCTAGCAATATTAGATTTTTTGGGATTTTTCTTATATTTTTTACTATTTTTTCTATGACCGAAAAGTTTCGAACGAAATTTGACCGGAATGGCCGGTAAATTTTGTTAAAGTATAAAAGATAAATAATGCCTTTCTCCAACAGCTTAAGCTTTTGGAGAAGTTGGTAAGTTAACATGGTATCAGAGCCAAAGGGCTTGAGTTCAAACCTCCCGGATAGCAAAAATCCACATGCAATGGTCGGCACAATGTGGGACCACATGTGCTACGTGTTTGCCAAGTGGGCCACACGTGCGGGGGAGTGTTACCTCAAGAATAGCTATGGGTGAGTTATGTGCATTCTCACATACTTAGCCATACCAGATAAGTTTTGTAAAAGATACCGAAAAGATAAGGATTTTGAAAGCTTATGGCCGCCAATTCTATAAATGCCTGCGGGCTCTGTAAAAAAAGTGAACCCCCTGGCACTCTTGGGTTGTGAGATGATTCTGATTCTGAAAAGTATAAAAGATAAATAACACCTTTCTCCAACAACTGAAGCTTTCGGAGAAATTGGTAAGTTAACAAATTTCATTCTGATGACCAAAACGAAATGGTCACCGGAACAAAATTTACAACTAAGGATAAAAATAATCTCAAGCTACCAGTGCCACTGAGTATTCTATTTGATGGGTTAGTTGAGAAGGGTCTCAATTTTTTTTCAATAGCTTGTATCACAAAAAATGCAAAGAAACTATGACATAGGGAGAAGGAAAAGGAAGCTTACAGCATAACGCGGCCCAATATCTTGATGATTAGAATACAGACCAGACTGAGAGAACGCATCACTTCCCTGTTGGAAGGATATACTCCAATATAAGTATGTAGTCTCTAATCAAATGGCAGTATCAAATAAATAAAAATTTCCAGCACACAGAATGTAAAGGAAATCAAAGTGATTTTATAAAGTATTGGCCCAATTGTTTTTACAAAGCAAGATTTGCACTGACTTATCTGAATTGAACTCAATATTTATATTTTAATCGAGTATGAGTTCTTTAAATTTGCATCTTTGCAATAATAATGTTGATTAATCAGAATAATGAGATATTATGAATTTTCACAAACACAAAGTCAGAAATATGAAGTCTGGTCTACAAATTTTGTATATTTCAGGATGTTGGTAGACCAGACAATCCCAGGGTCCATGGAAAATTCACACCAAAACTAACAAAGTTACACAAAATCCTAGGGTCCTTGGAAAATTCAAAACACCAGACTAACTAAGTTATGATATCAAAGCAGTACATTACATACATTTGAGGAGTCAGAATATAAATGAGTCCACATTAAACCTTCTAATCAATGACACTAACCTGACTGCATGCCATGCATAAGACCGCTAAGGCTGGAGTACGGACATTGCTCAGCTGTGTGAGAAAGAAGGCGGGGCCCAGAAACCCTATTGATTGCATAACCTGCAAAGTAGGAACGTTTCAGAGGAAAAGTATGCTTGACACAGTAGAAGTCAGTAACACTCAGGCCCTGTTTGGATTGCAAGAAAAACTTTTCTGATGGAATATTTTTTCTAGAAATTTTTTTCTTTCCACAATTTAGAGGGAAATAATGTGATTATGGTTAATTTAGAGGAATATCATCATAAACTGAAGGTCCCTCTAAATAAAAATTGAACAAGGTTGGTTCAAGTAATTTTTTTTCATGGATAAAAAAAGGAGGCAATTTTACATTTTTTCCCTTTCCAAACTTTTCCACAAATTTCCAGCAAACCAAACAGGACCTTAGTTTGTAACATAGACAAAGATTATCCCTCTAATATCATTTATAATGATTTCTGTCAACCATCATTGGGTATGATATATCCCACAATGGTGCATGACCAAAAATGCAGCACAGTAAGCAACAGAAGACAGAAGCTTCGAGTAATGGAACTGGGATTTCTAAAATTCTGCATCTCTGTTCCATGGTTAGTTCTGGATATATTAGTAATTAGTTACCTTACGAACTGTAGTTATGGAAAAGCCTTTGCTCACAAGTGTATCTGCTATCCATCCTCCTATGTTTGCAAACAAAGCCATGGTTAGCCATGGCAAGACACAGAATAGTCCCGACTCGGTGAGGTTAAACTTCAACACCTAAGCAAAACCAGTCAAATACAAGAAATGATTAGTCATCTTGTTATTTTAGCTATAATACTATGTTGCGAAGACAATGAAGAAAAATGCAATAATTTGAAGTTGAACTCCCTTTGCATCAAGAACTTATCCTCCAACAAGATTAGAACCAAATTACCAAAAATATCAA
The DNA here is from genome assembly GCF_043159265.1 of Tasmannia lanceolata. Lineage (NCBI taxonomy): Eukaryota > Viridiplantae > Streptophyta > Magnoliopsida > Canellales > Winteraceae > Tasmannia > Tasmannia lanceolata. Next base: position 22,700,685 of record NW_027518684.1, on the reverse strand, counting down.
ATCCTAATATTCAAAGAGATGACACAAAAAACATATTCTCATAGTATTCGAGATCAGATTTCTAAGAATAATCATAACTGAAGGTTCTACCTCTAGAAAACTTAATGTGGAAACTGTAGAGATCTGTGAAAGAACATTATCTTAGAGAAAAGTTCAAAACACTGTAATCAGTGAAAGAACAAATTTTCACGAAAGAAATCCTCTAGATCAGAGAATCTGAGTATAAATAGCACAAAACAAAATTCCATCCCACAAGAAATTATGTCTCCGTGGCTATCCTCGAGTCAAACGCCAATGAAGAAGTAAAAATGAGTAGCAGCAACACACTATCTAGAGAGGAAAGCAGCATAATATATAATAGGTTCTGAAGAAAAATAGAAAAGTAAAGAAACTTGAACATGATAAAATACCCCGCCCCCCCCCTCTCTAGGGCAGTCATAGCAAGAAAGAAATCCTCTAGATCAGAAAATCTAAGTATAAATAGCGCAAAACAAAATTCCATCCCACAATAAATTATGTCTCCGTGGCTATCCTCGAGTCAAAGTGTCAAACGCCAATGAAAAAGTAAAAATGAGTAGCAGCAACACACTATATGGAGAGGAAAGCAGCATAAAATATAATAGGTTCTGAAGAAAAATAGAAAAGTAAAGAAACTTGAACATGATAAAATACCCACCCCACCCCCCCCCTCTAGGGCAGTCATAGCAAGAAAGAAATCCTCTAGATAAGAAAATCTAAGTATAAATAGCGCAAAACAAAATTCCATCCCACAAAAATTATGTCTCCGTGGCTATCCTCGAGTCAAAGTGTCAAACGCCAATGAAAAAGTAAAAATGAGTAGCAGCAACACACTATATGGAGAGGAAAGCAGCATAAAATATAATAGGTTCTGAAGAAAAATAGAAAAGTAAAGAAACTTGAACATGATAAAATACCCCCCTCCCCCCTCTCTGGGGCAGTCATAGCTTTATTTGTAGATGATTCCCTGACTCCAAAAATTATAAACTACTAAAATAGAAACTAAATCTCTACAATCTTCAATTCTAACACTAGCTCTTCCATTTAAAAAACTAAAATATGCAAGAAAAATACAAGATGATGAGCAAGAACGGAGATGAACTGATTCTTTACTGAATTTCATTGAAAAGTAACAATAAAAGAGAACTTAGCTCAGTTGAAACTTCAATCTGCCATGAAGAAATGGAAGGCCTTCTTTGAACAAGGTTTCCTTTCTAACACCAATCAACATCCCCTTTTACAAGTATTCTCTCTCCCACATCTCGGATACAAGCACTCCAATTCAAGACTGCCACTCCCTACCAAAAGAGAAAATTACAGCACTGGCCATCCATTGAAGCTCCATCACATAGATGCCATGTCCTTAGCTGCGCTCTCCAGGTCCCTAGCAGCCTTTTCCTTGAGCCTAGCCGACTTCCTTAGGGCCTTAGTGTGTCCAAGGTCATGTAAGACCTCCTCCGCTCGGTCAGCAATGTCTATGATGGTGCGGTCCTCATCAAAGACAAAGAAGTGAGGCCTACTATATATAATCAGCAATCACACTATTCTCTCTCTAAATGGTTTGACCCCTGCTCTGTCAAATGGGCCCACCATCTTGGGGTTAGCTCTTGGATTAGCGCACTAGTTTTCTAACTCGAATTGGGTTGATGTCCTATTCAGTTTTACAAGTACATTGTGTGCAGAAAACCTCTCCAGCCAAAGTCTTCTTATATATACTTGTAAGAGGCTTGAGTTCTCATTTCTTTTTTATATGAGACTAAGCATTAGGGTGAAAAATTAGTTTGCCTAAGTAAATTAAACTACAAAAATAACCTTAGTAACTTTTTACAAAAACAAATAAAAATAAAGTGATTTGTGGAAAATCTTTTATAATATATTTAAAACACTACCAACAAAATCCAGTTTAAAATCTTCGAAGATATGTTGTGCACTCCCTCCGCAGTTGGATTATTCCAAATCCTAGGTGAGTTGATCATTAGAAACTTTCCAAGTATGGCTTTTAATTATTCCATAAAATCTAGAAACAAACTACATAAAAACAGCAGTTGTTGTAAAAGTTTCTGCCCCAACTGATCATGCGGGCAACTACTACTGTCAGCAGTTCAGTTGCTCCTAACTCGTTGATTTTACTTCTCCTCACTTCCTCTGCTTCCTGAAATAAGCTCAGTGACTCATACTTAGTTGTCCACATCAATAGGTATGAGGCAAAATAGTTTTTAAGATAATGTATAAATTGTATGCACCCAAGGTTCAAGGTATTTGTTTCATTTGTGATGGATATGGAGACATGTCGATTTTGGATGGAAATTAAGGTGGAAATCCTATAAATTACGAAAATATATTTAAACACCTGAAAATGGTGGAAATTTAAAATGAAACTTTAGTGGGTGCTAGAATAAGCAAAAATACACACTCAAAAAACTTCTCATAGGAAAAAAAAACCCACCCTTGATGGTTTAACAACATCAAATACCTAGTGATTGTATAAATTGTATGCACCCAAGGTTCAAGGTATGTGTTTCATACTTTCATTTGTGATGGATATGGAGACATGTTGATTTTGGATGGAAATTAAGGTGGAAATCCTATAAATTACGAAAATATATTTAAACACCTGCAAATGATGGAAATTTAAAATGAAATTTTAGTGGGTGCTATAATAAGCAAAAATACACACTCAAAAAACATCTCATAGGAAAAAAAAAAACATCAAATACCTAGTGACCTCATGCATGTCTGATAATTCTATAAAGGGCGGCCCAGTGCACGAGGCTCCTGCCATTGCGGGGTCTGAGGAGGGCTAGATGTACACAGCCTTACCCCTGCTTTGTAGAGAGGCTGTTTCAGTGACTCGAACCCGTGACCACCAGGTCACAATGGAGTAACCTTACCGTTGCGCCAAGGCTCGCGTAACTCATTGCATAACTCATAGAATGTTTGATAATTATATACAAACTATATGGGATGGCGGAAAAGAGTTCAACTAGATGGTCGGAGGATTGGCAGTGCCCCTATTGCCTCTATCACAACTTCAGATGGCGGAAAAGATGCAGAAGTTGCACGCAAGCCAAAGTGAAATCGATCCCCTCCAAAGGGAGATCTAAGCCTGGAGAAGGTAATAGATCCGGGGTCTGGTCTTGCTCTCCCTGTAAATACCTTAACTTCAGGTGGCGTGAGAAATGTCGTTGGTGTCAAGAACCAAAAACCCTTCAGAATGGGTATCCCGTGCTAGCTCAATTCCTCGGCTAGAGGTTGATTGTGGTGAGGATGATCGATGGCCGGACTCTGGCAAAATTTTCCCACATAAGGGTTCAGGGAGACAATCTTTATCTATCTCGGGTAGGGAAGTGGATGTACGAATGGATACCCTAAAAGCCTGCTTGATAGGGAAAAAGAAAGATCATAATGGGACCCTAGAGATCTCTGGATTTGGGCACAAAAGTCTTGGGACATTCCATCTTTACAATGCCCTTCTATCTTGGCGGAGAACGAGATCCTTTTTATGTTTGAAACAGAAATGCAAGCATCACAGATTCTCGCTAAGGGATCTGAGGCTTTGGGTAATCACTTGCTCTCTCTCTCTCTCTCTCTCTCTCTGGAAAAGGTGGTTTCTTCAAGGTGAGGAAGCTCATTGTGTTAATTTATGGTATCCCATTGCACGTTTGGGCCGTATCAACGGTGGAGGCTATAGGGAGTCTCTTTGGTAAGGTTGTGGAAACCAAGATGGAAGGCAACCACCAGCATTGTATGAGTTTTATCTCGCCCAAAATCCTAGCCCCCCGTTGGCATTTTCCCAGTTCCCGTGTTAAAATCAGGATTTTAGATCAGATCTATACCATCGTGGTTGATCTTCAGGAAAATAAAAAATGTGATTGTTCATACATTCCTAAGTCCTCTACCTCCTTGGGCCTTACTGGCTTGGGCAACCACTCGTCGGCTGCACGATCCCCGGCGATTCAGGACTGGCTTCCCAGTCAGCCTTCGGCTCCCTTGATGATTTCAAATTTCAAACCTAACCAATCAAATCTTCCAATTGTAGCGCCCAAGGATGGACCTAAGATAGGACTCGAAAAAGGTGTGGTGGGACCTGAAAATAGGAACTTAGGTCAAAACTGTCTGTCCTTGGTGGGTCCCGAGTCAATTAGGCCAAAACCTCCTGCCCCTAGGCAGAAAGTTGTCTACTTGGATCTGTCCACCAAGAAAAAAGATTTCATCGGATCTTCCTAGTATTATTTATCGTCACCCTCAACAAAGTAGGAATGGAAAACCACGGTAATACAGGCGAATCTTCTTCTTGCTCTGGAGGATGAAGCAAACGGCTATTCATGGAAATCTTCGTATTAGAAAATATCCTTAATAGGATGAGATCGATGATCTATGATGAAGAGAGGGCTTCCATCAACGACCCAACCCACAAAGAATTGTCGGGAGATCTTCTTCGTAAGCAATGGAAACTACTCAAGTTAGAGTCTCATGACAGGCCATTCACATTGTATAGCCTCTGTGGGTTTGCCATAGTCAAAGAAACCCATTCGCCGTTAAGGGTGTCAATTTTGGCTCGAGCTCTGAAGCTCGCTCGAGCTCTGAAGCTCGCTCGAGCTCGGGTCGGTAAAAGCTCGGCTCGAATCCTTAACGAGCCGAGCCGAGCTGGCTGGCCAGGCTCGTTAAGCTTAACGAGCAGAGCCCAAGCTAGGCCAGGCTCGGCTCGGCTTGGCTCATTAAAGGGGTGAATCATCCGAATTGGAGTTGCCCATTAGCTAATTCTGGTTTTTACCCAGGCACCCCCTGTAACAAAAAGAATAGTCATATATACAGTCAAACGGGCTGTCTAGGGAGCAAAGGGGAGATGTTAATTTATCATTTCCCTTTATAAAGAAACCTACTATTAGGGTTTCAAAGGGAGGCCTCATTTTTTAGTTAAAAGGGGGAGATAGAGCAGAGAGTAGAAAAAGAGAGATGGAGAGGGAGAAAAGGGTTTGGGGTTTGTCTTCTCCGGCCACACTTCCCCGCCGGCGAGCTCCTCCGACCCCGCCATTAGATCTAGCCTCACCTCTATTTAAATCAGCCATCACTACCCCTTGAGTCTACCTCCATCAAACCCCTTCTATCAACAGCCACTTCCATTGATTCCGGCAAGAATCTCGCCGGAGACAAGAATCTCGCCGGACTAAACCTCCATTGTCCTTCCTTCACTCGCCACAGATCTGTCGAACCACCATCTTCTCTGCAAATTTCACCCATCATAGCCGCCATCATCTTCATCGATCATAGCTCGACTGGGGTTTTACTCCTCTGCAGATTTCACACATAGCTTGGCTCGGTAAGGCTTGCGAGCCGCTCACGAGCCTGGTTCAAGCCCGAGCTGAGCCGAGCCCGAGCTCAGGCATTGAGCTTAATGAGCCGAGCCGAGCCGAGCCGAGCCGAGCCAAGCTCGGCTCGGCTCGGCTCGTTTACACCCCTATTCGTCGTTGTACAAACACTCTTTCTTCAAACTACTGTTGAATGAAGAAAGGGCTGCGAGGACGAAAAAGTTGGAAGCTAATAAGGCGGTGGGTGGCTAGTGGAAGAAAGGATTGCGAACAGAAAAAATCCTGAATTTTTGGATCGGGTTCCGGAGGACCTCCTCCTTGATATGCCAGATTTCCAAATCCAGCATATTATGGAGGAGTTGGAAAAGTGTTTGGCATAGACGACTCGTCTAAAAGTACAAACTAAATGACTATCTAGATGGTGATGACAAGTCTGTTTTGATGAATGCCATGCCTTTCCTCCCGATTTGCAAAGTTGGGAGTGGGAACTCAAGAAATAAAGGATCTTGCTTAGGCTTCTAAAGGTTTCAGAAGGGGTTCGATGCTAGGAGAAGACAATCCTTCTAAGGGTTTTGAAAGGGAATTGAGTTTTTGGTCTGGGTGTAGTGTAAGGTCTGCCCATAGCTTGGTGCAAGAAGAAAGGGTCTTGTTTTTTGTTGTTTTTGTTTGACTTTCTAGCTCAGGGAATGTCCTCGCCAGCTTTGTCTATTACTATGTAATGACAGGAGGGACTCCTGGTCCCCAATGTAATTTTTAAAGTATTAATGAAATTTCGTCGTCTTTCAAAAAAAAATTATGTACAAACTGTATTTCACAAGTAACTCATAGAATATTTATACATAATATATACACTATGGTATGACTTATCACTACATTGGAGATGAAGATACGAGAGAGTATACAAACTATATTTCACAAGTAACTCATAGAATATGTATGCATCATATATACACTATGTTATGACTTATGACTACATTGGAGATGAAGATACGAGAGAGAAGAGAGTTTGGGAGAACGAGTGAATGAGAGATACCTCTCACGCAACCTATGTATTAATATATATATATATATATATAGAGAGAGAGAGAGAGAACGGTTCCTACCAGTGTTTAAAAACTCCTTGACTCGGCAAGGAACTCGCCCGAGTCGACTCCTTTTTACCTCGGCCGCATTCCGCGTTTCACCACATCCGCGTTCCGCGTTTTGCCTTACAGAGTCAATAAACTCCTTTGACTCTCCCGAGTTATGACCTTGTCAACCGTGTTAACCGCGTTCTTGGCCGCGTCCGCGCCGAGTCAACAAGGATTTTTCTTGGCCGCGTTCCGCGTCAAATCCGCGTTTTTAAACACTGGTTCCTACACACATGTGTAGATAAGTTATCTACACACTAGCTTAAAATACAGTGGGGGGCACATTATTTGGGTGATCCAAACCATTCATTTTTAAGGCCCTCTCATAGATAGGGTGTCCACAAAAAATCAGATCCATAGGATCATCCTAACCATTCGAACTTTGGAGGCAAAAAATGAACTAATTATATATATATAACCGTTTTCTCTCTCTCTCTCTATATATATATATATATATATATATATATATATAGAGAGAGAGAGAGAGAGAGAGAGAAAACGGTTCCTACACATATGTGTAGATAAGTTATCTACACACTAGCTTAAAATACAGTAGGGGCCACATTATTTGGGTGATCCAAACCATTCATTTTTAAGGCCCTCACATAGATAGGGTGTCCACAAAAAATCAGATCCATAGGATCATCCTAACCATTCGAACTGTGGAGGCAAAAAATGGACTAATTTGTGAAGGTTTAAAGACATCCATTTTACCTCCACAAATTGTAGGGTTGGGATGATCCTATGGATCTGATTTTTTGTAGACACCCTATCTATGTGAGGGCCTTTAAAATGGATGGCTTGGATCACCCAAACAATGTGGGCCCCCACTGTATTTTAAGCTAGTGTGTAGAGAACTCTCTACACATATGTGTAGGAACTGTTTTCTCATATATATATATATATATATATATATATATATGGAACATGACCTTGGATAGGATAGAATGGAAGAAAATGATCCACGTAGAATAACCCAACTAGAGCCAAGATTAGAGCCAGATCGATTCCTTTCACATTCTTCATGAAATTTTTCTAAAGGATTCATTTAGCCGACCTCAACTAGTTTGGGACAAAGGCTTTGTTGAGTTGAGTTGAGTATGTATGTATGTGTATACATAGAGAATGACATAACTGCCCCTATAGAGAGGTGCGCACATACACAACTTTATTCAACACTCCCCCCGTGCTGGAGTATGTATATCATACATTCCCAGCTTGTTACATAAATCGCTCAATCGAGCTCTACTCAATGGTTTTGTAAACATGTCCGCTATTTGATCATTCGACCTTGTAAACACAGTGCATATCTCCCATTCTTGAATTCGATGATGAATAAAGTAGCAATCCACCTCTATATGTTTTGTCCACTCATGAAAGACTAGATTCATGGCTATATGAATGGCGGACTTGTTGTCATAGTAAAGCGACGCAGAGGACGAGTAGGACAGCCCAATCTCTGACATGAATGACCTCAACCAAATCAACTCGCAATCGGTATAGGCGATGGCTCTGTACTCAGCTTTTGCACTAGATCGTGATACAACATCCTGTTTCTTACCTTTCCATGACACTAGGTTACCTCCAACAAAAGTACAGTGGCCATTTGTAGACCTCCTGTCTGCGTGGCCATTTGTAGACCTCCTGTCTGCAGGAGATCCTACCCAGTCTGCATATGAATATCCCTCAATCCTCATGTGATTATGTTTTCTGAAGAGAAGTCCTTTACTAGGAGCTTTCTTCAGATATTTCACTATCCGAATAACTGCCAACCAATAAGATGTCCGTGGAGCACTCATATACTTACTAACCACGCCCACTACATAAGCAATATCCGACATGTAACAGTGAGGTAAATCAACCTCCCAACTAAACGTCTATATGTACCTGGATCCTCTAATAACTTCCCTTGATCAGGTGAAAGCTTGACATTTGGGTCCATGGAAGACCAGTCTCCTCCAATATATCCAAATCATACTTTATATGTGATAGAGATAGTCCTCCACGTGAATATGCTACCTCTATCCCTAGAAAGTATCTCAGACGACCAAGATCCTTGGTGCAGAATTCCTTCTGAAGAAAGTCCTTCAGCCTTTGTATACCTACTTTGTCACTTCCTGTAATTATGATATCATCAACATAAACAATCAGGAAGGTCCTCCCACTTTGCCCTGAGAGCTAAACACTAAGTGGTCTACTGCACATTGTTTCATTCCAAATCGTATCACTATCTCACTAAATCTTCCAAACCAAGGACGAGGGGATTGCTTAAGACCATGTATTGCCTTTTGTAACCTGCAGACAACATTTTTCATCTCCCCCTGAGCAACTTCAGGCCTATCACCATGCAAGAAGGCATTCTTGACATCTAACTGATGACGAGGCCACGACCTGTTGACTGCAAGAGATATCAGAACTCTGATGGCGAGAATCTTGGCCACTGGAGAGAATGTGTCCGTGTAATCAATGCCATATGTCTGTGTATACCCTTTTGCAACCAATCGAGCCTTCAGTCTTTCTACTATCCCATATGGTAGATATTTCATTATGAATACCCACTTACAGCCAACCGCCTGAGCCCCGGTGGAAGAGGGACCAACTGCCATGTGTGATTCTCCTTTATAGCGCCCATCTATGAATCCATAGCTGCTCGCCAACCTGGATTAGCCAAAGCCTCGACAACAGGGTGGGGAATAGAGACTAAAGACATAGATGACAAAAATGAACTATAAGAGAGCGACAGAAGAGCGTAGGAAACCACATCAGAGATAGGATGATGAGTAGTATGAGACCGTATACGAGATGCAATCGGGGCTTCACCAGGAGAATCAATTACCTCAGGCGCAGTGGGCGGTCCAGCGAGCTGTGAGGGGGCTGGAGGACATGATCTCCCGAATAGAATCTCTGCACGTAACCAAACTGCAAGAGAAGTATCTAGAAACAACATATGACTAGCAATCTTGGGTTCCATACGACATAAGATGGACTAAAGAAGAGCATCCTCCCGACTGTACTTGTCGTAAGAGGATTCCTTAGGGTTTGGTGGATCCGATGTAATAAAGCTCAACTTACCCTGCCCTCGAAGATAAAGCTGAACAAATGTACTCTATGCAGGATAGCTTGATGGATGTCATAGAGGTCACAGGAAACGAACTAGGGACTCTAGACGATGTGAAAGGCACAGCCATTTCGAATAACCACAATGAATCACAGTTCATGGATCTTTGAGTCAGCGGCAATAGCACTGACAAGCAACAATGGCTGCCAAGCACCACTCACAAAACTATATTCAACCAACTAAGAATCACATCAACAAGCCAACAACTACTAAGCATCTCCAATCACTACCAATACCAACGACAATAACCCGAATAGGTTCACGTAGATCCATCAGTACAAACATCAACCAAACATAATCATCAGTACACAAATAACAACCATCAGTGTACGTTGATCACCAACAATCACTACCAACCACAAACCACAAACCACAAAATAAAACACCACCAATCAACCATAGGAATCACCAACAACTGATCTCCATCAAATACAAACAAACCTCCAAGAAGCAGTATCCACCAATGCTATATCACAATCGAACATACGGCTCCAGGATATAAAGAAGCACCAAAACCATGAGCAAACATTATTATCATAAAAAGAACACTAAATAACTGCCCGGAACCTACTACAAGATGAAAAACATCCATAAAGAGTTGTTTAGAACATGAATGGAAAGAGATGGAACCGTGGTAACAGAAGTTTAGGGGTTGAGGCAATGGTAGGGAAAGAAAAGGATGGTTGCGGCAAGGTCTGCAGGGAGAAAATGGTGTTAGGGTTTGAGTTATGGGGCTGCGGCAATGGTATGGACAGCAAGGGATGGTTGTGGTAAGGTCTGTAGTAAGAAAATGGTGTTAGGGTTTAAGTTATAGGGTTGCAGCAGTGTAAGAGGGGTCAGAGAGGCGGCAAGGAGGGAAGAGAAAATAAGGGAGGGCTGCGGCAATGATGGTTGGTACAAACAGGTTAGGGTTAGGGTTAGGGGGGTTGCGGCAATTGCTAGGATTAGGGTTATGTTGGATTAGGGTTATGTTGGATTAGGGTCTGTCGATTTAGGGTTTGTAGGTTTAGGGTTAGTATTAGGTACCTTTGATCTTGATGTCCAATCTTGACGCTCGGATACCATGTTATGACTTACGAGTACAATGGAGATGAAGATACGAGATATAAGAGAGGACAAGAGAGTTTGGGAGAACGAGTGAATGAGAGATAAATCTCTAACGCACCCAATGTATTAATATATATGTGTGTGTACAAAGAGAATGACATGACTGCCGCTATAGAGGGGTGGGCACATACACAATTTTATTCAACACACTACATTATTTTTCTTACACTTACAAGCATAGTTAGCAAGATTATCCGCAACCTAGTTAACATCTTTGAACTATTGTATCATTTTAGGCTTTAAATCAAGGATAAGAGACAGAAGCTCCTGCCAATAGTATTTAATCGAGCAAGGAGGATCCTTGTTAGAAATGATCATACCAATTAAGACCTTATTGTCTGACTCCACCCAAACATTCAAGAATCCAAAGGATTTACAAAATCTACGGTCATCAAGAATGCTCTGCCTGGATATTACTTCCCACACCATAATAATGAGAGAATGCCAATACCTTCCATCATGATTTCTAATGATCCCACCATCCCAGATAAGCCAGGATTGTCCTTTGACACCCATCAGTATTCAATTTTAGCTCACCTAGCTTGGGTCTTTCCTAGCAAACATGAGTAACTCTAAGGCTTTTCAATGGTTTAGGAAATATCTCAATGTCGCCAAGAGCCATCTCTTCCCAAGAAGAGCAATCCTAAGATGACGAGATAATGAATAGGCAAGCGTTTTCCCAGGTAGTTACAACTTTAATTGACAAATCAATTGGCTTAAAAGAACCCACCATTCGCTTATTGCATCTCTCCCGCCATATCTCCCAGGTTATAAGTGAAGAATTTAAAACATAACTTTAGTTAGTGAATAAAAGAAATTAAGCTACCTCCAAGCCATGGCTTTAAATTTCCCCTAAAAGCCACACAAAAATAACCTAAGTGTTTTTCTTTCCATCCCCAGTCCCCCAAAAAATCATACCATAACCAAAACACTTATGAAACCAAAACCATAATTTCCAAAGTAGATACTTATTAAAGTCAACTAAGTTCTCGAGCACCTTCTGCACACTTTTCCAAAGTTCGAAAACTATTTGCTTAAAGCATTCTGGGCCTTCTGGCCCTCCCATCAATCCGTAAACTGATCGGCTTCCTCTGTAGCTACATCACTAAAACACACACGAATATAACATATATATATATATATATATATATATATATATATATATATATATATATATATATATATAATCAAATAGTAACAAACTATAAAGTCTCTTCACAGTTATGGAATGAAAACAAAGAAATATTACTCTCAAACTCATCACTAGGATTTTAATGTCATAGATCTTGCTTCAACCAACATATTATCAACACAGATATGAGTATATGACATTGTGAGAGCTGTATTTGCTTGAAAACAGAATAATCCATTATTGTTCTCTAGGTTCTTACTCATCACATTATTGTTGTGTCCAAGCCATTGAGAGTGGCCTGTAGTCTGTAATACTTTCAACATAAACAAATACGAACATGTGATTCAAATTTGACACAAAGATATATATATATATACACACACACACACACATCAGGGAGCTTGCTCCATACCATATATTGCTAACACATGAATGTGCCCATGTCAAATTCTTTTTGAATGAAAATGGCATAGCAAGTCAGTATGCATGTCTTTACCTATCTAGAACCTTGAAAGTATGTGGTACTAGTTTGAGCATTTAAAATACATGAGTATGTGATCAAAACACACCATTATGTGTGTCTCACTTCGTAATATGTCAAATACCTGGTTGTAGTAAGTCGGCATCCAGGTTAGAAGAATAAAAGTCCCCCAATTATGACAGAAGTGAGATATTATTAGAGCCCAAACCGGTGGCTTTGATAAAATTAATCTCCACGGAATGGTTGAAACAGGTTCTTTTGCGACACTGCCCCCCAAGATAAGCTTCCTTTCCTCAGCACGAAGATCCGGGTCTTCTTGTGGCGAACTGTGTGCCTAAGGGGTGAAAATATACAAAGATTCAGGAAAAGAATTTTCCATCCAGCATTGGAAAACAGAAGGTATTATGCATGCTATAAAAATTGTTGTTAAAAATGATTATATGACTGAGAGAAAAGAGTTATTTTCCACGACAAAAAGACAGCATGAGCACAAAACGTGAACAGATTTTTCAAAGATTCTTTGAAGCAGCATACTCATCATGGAGAAAATATATTCCTTATCTAGCCAGGATCGAAATCTAGTTCATAAAGATTGTAATCCTCTTACCAAGTGTTGGAGAAACAAATCCAACACTGTTTTTATTCCAACAAACATCAAATTCAAAAGAAAAGAAACAAAAGGCATTCCACAAATCAAATTAGTAAATATGAAGAATAACTGTGACTCAGCAAGTTGTTACAGTGGTGATTATAGTATGATAAAACACTCTTGGGTTCAATTTTCTTGACAGGAAGAAAGCTTAGATGGTTTTGATACACCAACAAAAATCATTTATAACTTATTACCTCAATTTAGATGAGTTATATCAATGTGGGTAGGGATCTTTATCACTTACTTTACTCAGCCATAATACGAACCAGATACTTCCAAGAGAGCCAAACGAATAAAAGACGGATGGCCAACCAAATTTGTGGATTAGCATGGGCGAAAAGGCCAAGCCTGTGACAGAACCAAGGTACATCCCACTGTATACTAGTGCAAGTGATCTACTTCTCTCTGATACTGGAATCCACTTTGAGATTATATTATTCATAGCAGGCATAGCTACACCCTGGAAATTATATAAACCAAATTTTAAGCAATGCAAATTGTATAAATAAAAGGTATAAAGTATAAATGCAGAAAAATTTAAAGAAAAGTATATCATTAGCCACAAATTCAGAAGAAGCACATATAACTGAATGGAGCAAAAGGCGCATCACACTTGAGGCATGATATTTCATTATGCCTTGAATCTATATGCAGTCACTATCATGTGAAAAAATTCAACAACTAAAGCTAACACAAATGGAGTAACAAATATGAACCCCCGCCAATCTACAGTATACCATATGGGACTCTTCCAAAAATTCTTATTTAAACCAATCATGTCCATCATGGGTAAAATCTTTTTGATTGACCATAAAACTCGTCGAGTGACAGTAAAATCCCATCTATCGACAGTAAAACTGGTTGATCAAGGGTAAAACTAATTGATCGGGGGTAAAAGTGGTTGATCGACCGATTTGAGTTACAATCTAATTAGAACGTAGCTTGACAGCAGAAATCGAGTTTGGAAATTGGCCAAACCGAATCCGAAGTGCTTTTTTTCAAATGGATTTGGGACTCTTTCAAAATGACCTATTTAAATTCTAGGGAAGTCTAGACTCATGCGAAAACCTAGTTTTAATCTGATCAATTCATACTTATCAAAAATCAATCATATCTTTATCAAATTCAATCCTGGAGATCCACCACTGGGATCTTTGTTGAAACTCAAAGAAAAACATCTCTAAAGTTAGTTTTAAGAGCAAACTTAGCCTCACATTGCTCTTAACTCATTTTTTTAAAACCCACACTCTATAAAAGAGAAGATATGATACATGGAGAAGAACAGAACAAATTCTTAAGAGAGAGAAAAAGAAGCACAAAGAGGCTTCTCAAGGATCCAACTTGATTTCTATAGCTCCCCTAAGTGGAAACTAGAGGGAGGCACAACCTCACCCCCTCTATCTTCTCCTTCTAGTGATTGTTTTCAAGTTTTTCTTAGTTTATAGCTTTCTTTCTAGTTTTCATGCATAGTATGTTTTTGGTTATGTTTTAGATTGCCTTCCCAAGCTAGAAAAGAAGTTTCTATCATGTTTTTAAAGTTATTTTTAATGGATTTTTTAAAGTTATTGAGTTATAAATGATTAAATGTATTCAAATTCAATTTTTTTGTTTAGATCACATTTATAAAAGGCAGTTAGATCATCATCTTTCATTAGTTATACTTGATTCTAATTTAGGTTTTGATTCTCTAGTAGTCTAACATTTGTTCCTTAAGTCCATCTTTGATCGTTAGCAAAAAACTTTGGATCTTTTGCCTGAAATTTGAATTACAACCTAAATGAATTGAATACATCCCAAGGACGATCGACAAGGATTGATGTCCCTCTTTCTTTCTTTAGTTCCAAATAGGTCACCTTTTTTCATATGTTGTCATGTGTTTTGATAGTCTTTCATATTCTCATCTCCATACATGTTAGTATACAGGTCCATCATCCTATTAGTTGCCATTCCATGCCATATTAAGTCGATCTCATGCATTAATTATGTGATCATGCCTACGTGTTCTTCTTCCTCTCTCCATTAATCTTATCCATATCTAGTTATATTCATGTAACAAGTTAAATTACCATAGTTTAGTCTGTGTTCTCGTTCAGTAATCAATTACAAAGAATGTTGGATTACAATCAAAGGTGGTGAACCTGCAGAGTTCAGTCCATATAAAAATCGAAAATGCAAGAGATGCTGATGAACCTGAAGAGGTTAGTCCATATAAAGATTGAAGAAGCAAAGACAAGGAATGAAGAACATGATCATCGCAAAAACGGGATTGAGGTGAGGTGAGGCAAGGCTTTGAATTTTCCTCCAATAAGAGATCGATGGGGCTACAGTGGCAAAGGGATTTCTCCTTCTCCAAAGGGGGCTTCTTCTATGTGCTTCAAGGTGTCTTCATCTGAGGCAAGAGACTGTTCTTATCAGCCATTGCAATGTAGTGTTTGGTCTTACACCTCGTAAATGCAATCTTGTGTTTTTCATCCCAATGGCAAAGCCATTGAACACCATTAACGGCAATAGCCATTTACCATGTTTATACATTAGAAAAGGCTTACGGGTATTAGTAAAGATTGGCTTATGGATGGACAGGGTAGGTGTCTAACACCTTGCAATCTCATAACCTGATTTGAAACCATATGGGATCAAAGTTCGATTATGATCAGAGTCAAACTTTGGGCCCTAGTCAAGGTTTAAAATTTTGGCTTCGGTTTCGGTTTCGGACATAGCTGAAATACCAAAATTTTGGCCGAAATTTGGTAAAAAAAAAAACAAATTTCAAACTTGTGCCGAAATTTCCAAAATCATGGGCACACAAGAGTTGACGCATACACTAATGAAGATTCAGCAGGCTCGACTACAAATCGTAGGTCTACATCTACCTATTGTTCCCTTGTTGGGGGTCTGTTTAATTGGAGAAAAAGCAATCAAGAGTGGCTAAATCACGCATAAAGGTGGAATATAGATCCATGGCACACGGAGTGTGTGAGCTCTAATGATATTGCTGCATGAGATAGGTGATGGAATTCGAGAACCAATAATTATTGCAAATAATCAAGTCTAGCATGGTCAAACAAAGCATATAGAGGTAGACAAATACTTAAGTTACAAGCTGGTCAAATTTGCACATCATATGGTAAAACACGTGAGCAAGATGCAGATGTGTTGACCAAGGATGTTAGCAAGACTTGTCTAAAAGAGAATTTAAAGTTGGGCATGATAGATATCTTTACACTAGATTGAGGGGGAGTTTTCTCAATGGTTATATTGTAATATTCTTAAGGTTTAGCTTTGATTTTATATTTACTTGTCAGTGCGAGTATTGCTGTCTAAACCCATTATCATATTAATAAAGTGAATAGCGACTATGGGGAGACCACTTACGGTCACCCTTTCTCCCATTGTTTCCTTTCTCTTTCTTTCTTCTTTCTCGTCTTCTTACAAACCCTAGACCTAGATTCATTAGTTCAATGGTATATAGGTCATTTATCATGACATAATATACAAGTGATTTATTGTGTGTACATCAGCATATTGAATAGAAGATCCCCTCATGAATTGTGTGGTCTCTCCCATCTCTCTTCCCTGCTCCTTACTCTACTTCATCTTCTTCGACTTCTTTACAATTAAGGCCATTGATCTTCTCAGCCACAATTTGTATTGTCTGGACTCACCATCATTTGTATCAGTGTTTAAAAATGCAGATGCGGCGCAGAATGCGGCCAAAGAAAATCCTAGTCGACTCGGCAAGACACGGTCGAGTACTCAGTTGACGCGGCTGAGTACTCGGTTGAAGCGGTCATAATTCGAGAGAGTCAAAGGAGTTTTTATTGACTCTATAGAGCGCCAACGCGAAACGTGGCCAAGGTAAAAGGGAGTCTACTCGGGGGAGTCGACGCAGACACGGAGGAGTTTTAAAACTATGATTTGTATTGTCTAGAGCAATAGCAGCCATGATTGGATGGATAAGATCATGTGGTTGCTGCTATTTCGACAAGTATGGAGCATGTAAAGTGGGGCCAACAAGGCTAACTTAATCACCGTATAATGTACATACAACATAGTAATTGTAGTGATCAAGGATAAATATGTGTACATGTAGCAATTTGTGTGTGATCAGGTCTACTGTTCTCTAACAAAAAATAAAATACAGCATTAAAATATTGAAAACCATAAAAAGATTGCCGTTATTCCGTTTTTAACAAGCATTAATCATTACAAGTCATAATTTTTATTAATTAACATTCAAAAAAAAAAATTATGTTTGAGAATTCTTGAGGATGTCTGTAAAAGGGAAATTATAGTGAATAAGAGTTTTTTTTGTTTTATGGGGACTCTTTATAAATGCTTGTTGGCAGTCACCAATAGAATATAATTCCGGCAAAGAAATTTATGAAGTTTAAGATGCTCAAATCTTCTGAGCTTATTTTCTCTCTCTCTCTCTCTAGCTTTACTCTCTCTAGTTTGGTGCTGATAGTGATTATAACTCATCCCAGTTTTAGTGTTTCCAACTAGTAAATCAGTCCGCTGATCCTACATAGGAACTGATTTGCATCATATAATTTCTTCTAGAGTCTAGAACAAATAAATGTTGGTCATTTCCATGCAGTGCAATGAAGATATTGAATAGAAAAAATCATTGGAAGAAGCCAACCTCACCAACCCCCATAAAAGCACGCATGACAAGTAAGTAAGGAAGCCCAAACTTTGCAGCTATAGGTGTGAGAATTGTTGCAACTGACCACCAGATGACTCCAAAACCCAATACGAGCTTACCACCAATCTTATCTGCCCAAATACCTCCAACAATCTATAAATTCAAAGAAAAAAACAGTTAAAATTGGAAAAAAAATCCAGCAACAGATTTGATTTTTTATAGTTCAAAAAAAAGGGATGCAATATTAGTAGAAAATACCAACCAATAAAATAGATATCTAAAATGAACGCAGAAACTGATAGGTTATAAAAAGAGAAATGATGGCAATAAGAGTTGAATCCAATATAGAAAGGATCAAGCAGCTCTATTGGCCAGTGTTTAAAACTCGGACTCGGACGAGAACTCGAGTTGGTAAAAGGGAGTTGACTCGAGTGAGCCAATGTGAAAATGCTACAGTAGTATACGATAGTGTATGTCTTGCCTACTTGTGAAAATTGTGATGTTTATTGGTAAAACCTTCCGTTTTTGGGTAGTTGTAGTATCTAGTTTAACTTAAAGTGTCAAGACATACTTTCCTTTTTTTGGGGTGCGAAAGCTTTCAGATCTAGAGGTTATGGTTTGAGAACTAAGATTTAGGGTGGACAAAAGAATTAAGGAAACTATGAAAATAACTCACATGGAATGTCAAAATTGTAAGACAAATGGTGGAAAAGTGATGGAGACTTAGGTTTGGAAAAAAAAGAAGATGATGTGAGTTATGACATTTGAGTGATTCAACACGGATATAAAGAGATTGATGCAAGTGAAATCATTTACAGGTCCATAATTCAGAAAAGATGATCCAAGAGAAGAAGAGGGTCAACATAGACCTAAAAGTAGGCCTAAAGGCTACATAAACATCATGTTAATGTCAATATTAGGCCCATTAGAGCTCCGTTCGTCATAAAAATTGGCAGGCTTGGTCATTATGAATTTATGATAAGCGGAGATCTTTCATGATTCTCATTTAATTTTTGGGTAAATTTTAATTAGGTGTTGGCGAACCCAATAAAAAAGAACGAATAGTATTTTTTGGTAAGAACTTGGAGTCTTTTTAAATTGGAAAGTTTTCAAGTGGAGAAAGTGGTATAATTGGGATGGGATAAGTAATTTGTGATTGGGGAAAGAGCCCTTAATTGAGTTTAGTAAGTAAAGAGTCTAAATTTGGGAGTTCTATAATTTTATAAGTTGGCCTTTTGGGTTTCTTGGACAGCAACATGTAATAAACTTTTGTTACAGTACTAATGTTTATTTTGTGAAAACCATCAATCTAGGGTTTGATGGAACTGCAAAATGAAAAAGAGAAATTTGAATGAAAACAACTGTAAAATACAAGTACTTTACGTCGTTAATCATGTTGTGTGATGCATCCATGGGCAAAGGCAATCCAAGAGCTTCCACAAAGTACAACATATCCAAAGGTCTACAGCCAAGACCTAATATAGAACCCAAACCATAATCTCAGTACAACAATTTCTCCCAAAAAAGGAAACAATATGACCTTCACATGACATAAATAACCCCTCCTTCGGGCCCAATTGTAATCATGGGGAGCCATAGGAATATCCACAGGATAGAAGTAGAGAGATAGTAACATTTGTATTGGTTGATCAAAGGGATGAAATTAATTATAAGCCAATGCTTAGGATTTGAATATATATGATGTTCTGATTGACTTGTAGAGGTTAACGAATAGTAGCAAAATTTTCCTTTTGGGTTTTACTGCATTTGGTCATGGTTTGATCAAATATCTTGTCGATTTATCCCTCTCTAGCACTGTTTGTGAAGATTTATTTGATTGTGTATGATTGTTTAATTTTCTGAAAAGTTTAATACTTTTGGTGGATTTCTTGTAGTTTACTTGCATCATATACAAACTTGAATGGCAAAAAACAAGGAACTATTTTCCTTTGGACCACCAAATGACTTAGAGATCAATCGCGGAGCTTCACATTTAAACACCTATGGAAGTTTCTTAGCTAGATTTCGGTTAGAATCAAGGATCAAAATCCTGATTTGAGAGCACATATTGCTTGGCTCTCAAGTCTAAATCTCCTTTTTTTTCTTTTGTTGCTCGAAAAGGTAGAACCTGAAAAAGATGGGAAAATTAATTGTGCGTACATATAACAATTTTATCTTAATATCTCAAATGTTTAAAATAAATGAATACAATGAATTATCTGACACCCAAAATGTTACAACTAACATAATAATATGAGTATTTTTTTACAAATATAAAGCCTATGTATAACAATTTAATCTTAATATCGTAAATGTTTAAAGTAAAAACTAATACAATGCAATATCAGACACTCAATATGTTATCACTGCAAGATTCCTAGGACTATTACAATTAATATTTGCAAATAATCATATTTAACTTCAAAAGTATGTGCATACAAGATTATACGCAAATAATTTCTAGAGGTATCCAAAAAGGCCCCAAATCCTTGCCCATAATCCTTATTATATTTATCCAATAAGTGCTTTAAAATATATTTCCAACAAACTGGTATATCTCAAATGTTCAAGCATTCGACTTTAAGCAATTCAATCTACTTCAGCAACAAACCCAAACCCTAAACATCAGAAATATTGAGATAAAATACCAAGCTCATAAGATCACTCCTCATATTGTTCCAATAACATTGAAGATTAAGGAAACCAATGATCATGACAGACCTGAGTGAGTAGGTAGCCCCAGAAAAAAGAAGATTGAATCAAACCAACAGTAGCAGGATTCCAATTGAACTCAGCTGACATTGGAAGGATTGCAATGCTCATGTTAACCTGCAGAAAATTAGTTATCATTAGATAATATGCAAAGATGAAATATTACAAATTCTATACATTATACAATGCATGATGAAGCTCTAAAGTTCAATATTCCCTTTCTTTGCTTCGGTAGGTAAGCTAGGATTGAACCTACGACCTCAAGGTTGAGATACAAAGCCTCAACCAGTTGAGCTCTGGGCCCAATCCCTCCCTTTCTTATTTTTTGTCTTGACACACTCCTTTATTATGAGATATTTTGACCTCTGCAAAGATAATTCGGTCTTTCACAATTTCCTATAATTCTATGTGCATTCCATTATATCATCTCTCAAATGAAATATTTATCATCAGAAGTATGTGTTATTGAGAAAAAACTGCTACAGATGGTGAGACTAAATATGGATCAGATAAATATTGGAAATCTATATATATTTTGAAAGGTTTAACCATAAATTGGAACTAGAAAAAGGTAAGAAAGCCAGCTTAAATCGGAAGGATTGCAATGCTCATGTTAACCCATAGAAAATTATTTATCATTAGCTAATATGCAAGGATGAAAGAGTACAAATTTCATACATTAGACAACACATGTTGAATCTCTGAGGTTGTAAATTCCCTTTATTTTTGTCTAGATATATTCCTTTATTATGAGATATTTTGACCTCTACACAGATAATTCAGTTTTTCACCATTTCCTATAGTTCTATACTGCCAAGAAAAATGTATTTTCCATTCTATCATCTCGCAAAATGAAACATTTATCATCAGAAGTAGAAATATTTGTTATTGAGATAAAAGCTGCTACAGAGATATAGTTAAAACAAAATATGGAGCACATAAAATATTGGAAATTTATATACACTTGGAAAGGTTTAACCATCAATTGGAACAGGAAAAAAGTTAAGAAAACCAGAAAGCGGCTTACTCGATCCATATTGCAGAGAAGAAATGCTGTAAAACAAAGAAGTACGATCACCCAGCGCTTTGGAAACTTCTCCCACCAATAAGACTTTAATGAGTCCAGCTTTGGTCCAGGTACGTCGTACGGCTCTGATTTGAAGTCAGCATTCGCCCTAATTGTCAAACGATTCTCCGATTGCTGGCAATGGCCATCAAGTCTACCAAGCTTATCCAATTTCCTTGGCTGAAACCAACCACTATTCAATGGTTCTGCAGAAAGAAAGCATTCACATTTTCTAGACAACCTACACTTATGTTGGAACTTTCCGGTAAAACTATTTCCAAGAGAATTTGAGAGATCATGGCCCATTTCTCCGAGAAATGCGACCTTGAGTTTCATAGTTCTCTTATATGGAGGATAAACAAAATGAACTGGGAAATGAGAGAGCCTAGACACATAAGTTGGGATAGGCATTTTGTTGTAGAGAATCCTGCCACGTGAAAATCTTGCTTCAGAGAATCCCAAATTCTCCGAACTACTATGATGTGTAAGAGGCTGTTCTGTTTGATAAACTTTCCCTGCAGAGATCATTGTGCCACCATTAGAGAGGAAATGACCTTTGGTTCAACAAAACAGTATCAGAGAAGAGCTTCAGAACTATTCTTTTGTTTAAGCTTAAGAATACATAACATGTGTAAGAGATTCATTCTACAAAAACATGAACAGGAATATACATTTTATTCTTGAATAAAAGCAATATGATTTTCCCCATGAACAGGAATATACAATTTATTTTTGAATAAAAAAATATGATTTTCCGCATGCATGCAAGAGGGTACACCACATACGCAAATTGTATGCCTCATCTGGCTCAAGGTCAGCTTCAGAGAAACATAAGAAGAAAAGAAGCTAACCAAAATAGGATATTTTATGTGATACCATACTGACATCAGTAGAAGGTAAACTTGGGTCACATTTGCGATCAAAGTATCAAACTCCACAACACTTGACATTTTTATTTATGGATAATGTACATGAAAGATTTTGGATTTTTAGATTATATATAGACGGATTTCTAATAGGGAGTTATGTTTTTAGTTTCATTCCAGGCTTCCAGTAACAAGTTGTCAACATTGGTTGTTGAATTTGATTAGAAAAAGGAGACTTAGTTAGGAATTGAATTTCTTAGAAGGAACTCTATTTTCGTAGCATGTACAAAAGACTTGAATATTCAAATCCGACTCATAGTTCAAAACTTGAAGTTATTCACTACTGTATGGAATTTGAAGTGTTAGAAGTGTGCATATGCCTAAGGGCAAGATGGTCTTTGTATTGTGTTCTCTTTTATATAAATACAGAAGTGAGGGGAGCGATCACCAACTCACTCTTTCTCTCATTCCTTCTCTCAACATGGTATCAAAGCCCTAGGGTTGTGGTGCCCTAGGGACCACCATTGAAGAGACCCATCTCTTCTCCTTCTCCTTCTCCTTCTCCTTCTCCTTCTTCTTCTCCTTGCACTCCTCCCACGCTAGGGTCCCTACCGTCATGCCACTCCCTACCCCTTGCCTACACCCTCGCAGCCCCTTGCCCACTCCCGCCTCTCTCCCAACTCCCGCCTCACTCCCTCCTCCCTCTCTACCATCTCCCACCCCTTGCCGCCACCTATTCCTCATCCCTCCACTCTCTTCACTCCTACTTTCTCATGTCCTCTCCCTTTGGAGACCCAAACCCTAACTTAACAGTTCTTACACTTCTCCCTTGACACCCTAAACCCCTTCTCTACTTATAAAAGCGTTCTTAGCACCGTTCTTTCTCTTCTTTTCCCTTTCCTATGGACTAAATTCATCTTGATGTCCTCTTCCTCCCTTTTCGTGGCTCCGATTGTGTCTCCTAGCCCCTCTTCTCACATGTGGGCTAGTCTTTATCGGTTCTTTCCTACCATGTCTCTTTATCGGGGCCCCGGTCTCCAGGCAGGTTTCATCCTGTGATCCTTATCTCTATTTTTCAACTCCCTTTTATTCCTTTTCACCGTAGTGGTTGAGAGCCTCCTTCTCCCTCTGTTTTAATGGATCCTCCTGTTATTATGGATTCTCCTATCCCCTCTCCTCCTATTGTCAGCACAGCTCCTCCATCTACGACCCCATTATCATCTTCTTCTCACTCTCCTTTTACTTATTCACCCTCTATGGATCACTCTTACCCACAAATGACTTCCGAGCGACTTGACGGCTCCAACTACTATAGTTGGAGTCTAGTCGTTGAGACCTACCTCCTTGCTCGAGGTAAGGTCGCTCTCATTGAGCGGGATCCTCCATCCCTTTCAGATCCATCCTATGACCAGTGGCGACAGGATGATTCCTTGATCCGCACCCTCCTTTGGCAGAGCATGACCCCTCAGGTGGCTCGTACGATGATGATCCCTGCGGACTTCGAAGGCCATATGGGATCACACTTCCATTTTGTATTCTGCGGTTAATAACCCCACTCGTATTTGCGCCACCTACTCCGACCAGTTGTGCCTCCAGTGCGGTGGTACCCCCTCTCTGACCACTATAGTCGCTTTGTGTCTCTCTGCCAGCAACTTGATGCCTTCATGCCTCTCACTACTGATATGGTCATCCTCACCCGACAACGAGAGCAGCTCCGTGTTATTCACTTTCTGGACACCTTGGTCCTCGACTTTCTGCCCTTTCGACATCAGATTATTGGCTCAGGGTCTATCCCCTCTCTCACGGAGGTATATTCTTGTGCACAGCAGTGTCTCCCGGCCAACCCCTCCACTCCTCTCTTTGTTGACAGCTCCGCTCTTGCTGCCTATGATGGCGTGGACCGCTCTGGCCGAAGAGGTGGTTCCTTTGCATGTGGCAGAGGCCGTTGAGGCTGTGGTGGTGGCCGCAGTGTTGGTGGTCGTGGCCGCCCGTACTTTACTCATGTCAGAGGGAGGGACATCATATTAAGACCTGCTTTGCTCTCGATCATGAGCTCTGTGCCTTCTGCTCTGTGCATCTCACCGCCCATTACAGCCGCACCAGCACCGGGTGATACATTTACACTCTTTAGGGCCGACTATGAGGAGTTCTAACATCTCAACTTGAGCAGTTGGCCCCCTACTGCAGGTTTTGCACAGCCAAGTAGTTCGCCTGCTTGTCTCCTTAGTAGCTCCAGCTCCTGGATTATTGATTCCGGAGCCTCGAACCACCTGACTGTTAATTCTACTTCCCTTGGTTCCTTTCGACCCTTCCATTTTGCTTCTCATTCTGTTACCTTAGCTGATGGGACCACTACTCCCATCTTTGGTATTAGTACTCTTTCACCACATTCCGGTTTTACTTTATCTTAAGTACTTTATGTACCGAAGTCCCATTTCAATTTGATTTCTGTTAGTCAAATTACTAAACATCTTAACTACTCAGTCTCATTCTTTCTATCTTAATATGTTTTTCAAGATCTCTCAAGTGGGAGGACGATTGGATCAGGTCGCGAGGTGGATGGCCTCTATCGCCTCGACTGTAACCTCCACACACTATTTTGCATAGCTCCACAGATTCATATTTGTGGCATTGTCGTCTTGGCCACCCATCTATCGATAGTCATCTGTTGTTTCTTCTTATGTTCAGTCTTTTCATTGCGAGTCATGTCACCGACGTATGTCTTTTCCCTCTAGAGTGGTTAATAGAGCCTCGCATCCTTTTGATTTAGGGTCTCTTGAGGGCCATGTCACTTTTTGGATATAAATATTTTATCATTTTTGTGGATGAATATTCTCGTATGACTTGGTTATTTTTGCTTAAAGACCGCACTGAGGTCTTTCATGCTTTTCGCAACTTTCATGCTGAGGTTACTAACCAATATAATTATGTTGTTAAAAGTTTTTTTTTTTAATGATTCAACTAAATCTTCCACGCACAATATGGTGTTAAAAGTCTTTGCACTGATAATGCTAGGGAGTACTTCTCTACAGACTTTCGAGATTTTTATATAGCCATGGCATTATTCATCAGTTCTCTTGTGCATACACCTCTCCGCAAAATTGTGTACCCGAGAGGAAACTCAGGTATTTTTCTTGATATGGCTAGCACTCCTCTTTGAGATATGGGTTCCCAAACCCTACTGGAGCGATGTCATCCTTACAGCCTGTTTTCTGGCTAATCGTCTTTCATCCTCAGTTTTAGGTAGCTCTTCTCCCTTCTCGATCTTACATCCTCCGGGAGATCCATTTCCCATCCCACCCCGAGTCTTTGGTTGTGTCTACTTTGTTCACTACCTCTCCCCTAGCCCGGATAACTTAGATCCTAGGGCAGAGAGATGTATCTTCTTAGGGTATTCTCGTACCCAAAAAGGTTATCGCTATTATAGTCCTCGTCTCTGACGCCATTATATTTCTGCCGATGTCACCTTTTTGAGTCGGTCTCCTTCGTCACTGCTCCTCTGAGCAGCCCTCAGCCAGCCTATTCGATTTCCCTCCCTCTACCCATACTAATTGATCATGTTACGTCTCCTACTGCATCGGTATCGGTTTCTTCGGCACCATTAGAGGTTACTTTGGCTCCTTCAGCTCCTTTGAAGGTTTATCAGCAGCGCTCAAGGCCCGGTCCTCCATCTCAGCACGAGCCATCCTCTTCTCAGTAGGAGATACCACCCCTTTCATAGGTACCTCTTATTCCATGTCCTTCTCTTCCTTTAGATTCACCCATCGATTCACGTACACGTTCTCTTTCTACTGCACACCATATTTCGCTTATTGCCTCTTATGATCATCTCACCCCATCATTTCGCAGTTTTGTATCCACCATGTCTTCTGTCTCTTTGACCAGGCATGTACTAGAGGCTCTTGATCACCCCAGCTGGGAGCTGCTACGGATACCTTCAGGCCAATCATACTTGGGGTTTGGTTCCTCTCCCTCATGGTGCTCAGTCTGTTGGCTCTCGTTGCGTATTTGCCATCAAATACTTGCCTAATGGCACTATGGAACGCCTTAAAGCGCACTTAGTTGCCAAGGGATATACCCAGACATTTGGTGTTGACTACACCGAGACATTTTCTGCAATTGCCAAAATCCCATATGTGCGAGTATTTTTGTATTTCTGTCTCTTGCTGTCAACCGAGGTAGGCCCTTATATCGATTGGATGTCATGAATGCTTTTCTCCATGCGACTTGATTGAGGAGGTCTATATGGAGCAACCTTTTGGGTATATTGCTCAGGGGGAGATGTCATCCTCAGTGTGCTGACTTCGAAAATCTTTAAATGGGCTCAAACAATCTACTAGGGCATGGTTTGGGAGCTCTAGTGATGCTGTCACGTACTTTGGCATGAAGCAAAGTGCAGTTGACCACTCTGTCTTTAGCCGTCGTTCTGATGCTGGAAATGTCATTTTCATAGTATGTGGATGACATTATCATTACAGGGAATGACACAGCTGGCATACAGGGGTTGAAGGCCCTTCTACAGAAAGAATTTTCCACAAAAGACTTTGGCCATCTAAGATACTTTCTGGGGATTGAGGTAGCTTACTCTGGTAGTAGTCTCTCATAGAGGAAGTATATGCTAGATTTATTGGAGGAGATAGGTTCTATGGGTATGAAACCAGCTGTTGTTCAGATGGACCCAAATACCAAACTGCTTGCAGATGAGGGAGACTTGATGGAAGACCCTGGCAGCTATCGACAACTTGTTGGGAAGTTTATCTATCTCACTGTCACTCCACCATATATCTCATATGCAATGGGGGTAGTCAGTCAGTTTATGAGCATGCCACGCACCTCCCATTGGGCAGCAGTTATTCAAATTCTTCGCTACTTGAAAAGTGCGCCAGGAAAAGGCCTATTATTCAAGAAGCATGGGCATGAGAAGTCAAAAGGTTTTTGTGATGCGGATTAGGGCTGGCAACGGGGCAGGGCGGGGCCGGATGTTGCATTCCCCGTCCCCGTCCCCGTCGGAAGGAAAATTCCCCATCCCCGCCCCGCACAAAAAATCCTCACCTCAAAAAAGCTTTTTAATGCCCATAAAAAAGAAAAAGACAAGCCGTGTTTGCGCACTTATCAAAATATGGTAGTGCCAATATCACTAGCCTAAAAGAAATATTTATTGTTAACAAAAAAATACTAAAACATTACTAAAATAAGAGGATATTGATAATGGCTTGCATATTAAAACGGGGCGGGGCGGGTCCATCTCCATCCTCGCCCTGTCCCCGCTTCGGGGAATTTTTTAAGTCCCTGTCCCTGTCCACGCCCCGTCCCCACTCCAAGTCAGGGAATCCCCGCCCCGTGCAGGGCAGGGCGGATCCCCATTTTCACGGGTGAAATCACCACCCCTAATACGGATTGGGCAGGGTCTGCAGCAGATAGGAGATCCACCACTGGGTATTGTACCTTTGTTGGGGGTAACGTAGTGTCATGACAAAACAAGAAACAGGACATAGTTTCCAAATCTAACGCAGAAGCAGAATATCGAGCCATGTCACATATGAGTGGAGAGCTTATCTGGCTGTGATCTCTCCTATCTAAGATTAGTTTCCCCTCATCTCTTCCAGCTCGGCTTTATTGTGACAATAAGGCTGTTATTCACATTGCTACCAATCTTATCTTTCATGATCAAACTAAACATATAGAGGTAGACTGTCACTTCATATGCGAGAGGATACAAAAGGGCGAGATATGTGTTTCCTTCACTCGATTTGTGGACCAATTAGCTGATGTTTTTACGAAGTCTTTGAGTAATTTTGAGTTAAGTGATATTTGTAACAAGCTAGGAATGTATGATATCTACATTCCAGCTTGAGGGGGAGTGTTAGAAGTGTATATATGCCTAATGGCAAGATGGTCTTTGTATTGTGTTCTCTTGTATATAAATCCATAAGTGACAGGGAACTATCACCAACTCACTCTTTCTCTCACTCCTTCTCTTCTCTTCTCCAACTCTCAACATGAAGTAATGGAGTAAAGGAAGAAATAGAAGAAGAGAAAAAGGAAAAGGAAGAGAGGAGAAGAGAAGAGCAAAAAATCTTGGAATGAGGGTAATATCCCATCTTGGGGATTCCCTATTTTTTATTACATCTTATATTACAAAATACCCTGACTTAAGTTACGCATTAGTAACTGAAAATAAGCATATCTTTCAATGCTCTCCCTCAAGCTTGACCGTGGATATCGAACATGTCCAGGTTGTCAAGAATCCTTGGTAGATGGTTTCTAGGAACAGCAATCTCGTGTTCGGATGGGATAAGTGGCAAGGAAATCGTCTTCCATAACACATGATCGCGAATAAAGTGACAGTCAACTTCAATGTGTTTGGTGTGTTCATGGAAGACATCATTGATCGAATGACACTTATGTTACCGCAGAAGAGAATGGTAGGATCAGAAAGAGAAACACCCATGTCACAAATAAGCCAACGTAACCAAATAACTTCTGTAGTAGAATGGGCAAGAGCACGATATTCAGCTTCAGCACTGGAATGAGCAACGCTGTTTACTTCTTGCTTTTCCATAAATAAGAGAATCACCCAGAAACATACAAAATCCTGTTGTGGAACGTCGATCAGTAACATCACCAGCATAATCAACATCAGAGTAGGTGCGAAGAGTAAATGGTGACTTGGAAGAGTAAAGGATCCCTTGAAACATCGTGCCTTTAAGGTATCGTAAAATCCTAAGGACAGCAACAAAATGAACAGAGGGAGGTGGGGCCATAAACTAACTGACAACCTAAACGGCATGACTGATATCAGGTCGAGTAATGGTGATATAGTTAAGACTCCCGACCAACTGGCGATACAAAGTAGGATTAGAAAGAAGGTTTCCATCAGAAGGTCGAAGCTTCATATTTAATTCAAGAGGAGTGTCTACTACCTTAGCATCAGTAAGGTTGGCTCGACTAACAATATCAGGTGCATACTTCACTTGCGAAAGAAAATATCCAGTGGGCGTGGAATCAACTTCTATCCCAAGAAAGTAACGAAGGATACCGAGGTCTTTCATCTCAAAGCATTTGTGCAATTGATTCTTAGCGTCATGAATGCAGCGTAGTTCATCACCAGTAATAACCATATCATCAACATATAAAAGTAGAATGATGATTCCACGAATTGATCTTTGGATGAACATAGCAGACTCATATGCACTTTGAGAAAATCCACAGTGGAGAATGGCAGTACGAAATTTCTCAAACAAGGAGCGAGGGGCTTGTTTGAGACCATATAAGGCACGACGAAGTTTGCAAACTCGTCATGGATTGTGTGAAAGACCAGGAGGAGGCTGCATGTATACTTCTTCATGAAGATCAACATTAGGAAGACATTTTTAACATCCATTTGATGCAACGACCAGTGTCGAGAAGAGGCAACGGCTATAAGTGTTCCTACCGTCGTCATACAAGCAACATGGGCAAATGTCTCCTCGTCGTCAATTCCATACTCTTGGGTAAATCCTTTAGTAACAAACTGGGGTTTGTACGTTTCAATGGATCCATCTGATTTGGTTTTGATCTTATAAACCCATCTGCACCCTACAACAGACTTTCCAGGAGGAAGATCTACGAGGTCCCAAGTATTGGTATTTTGTAAGGTTGTAAGCTCTTCTATCATAGCTTGCTGCCATTTTGGGTCAGAGGCAGTCCCTCGGTAAGAATGAGGCTCGTGAAGAGACAAAATAGTAGATAAAAAACAATGATAGTCCTTAAGCCTGGCTGGACGATGGTGTTCGCATTGCGGGTAGTGATGCGTACGAACAACAGGTGATGGATCACTTGTAGAGGTAGCATTATTGGTACGAAAGTTGTCCAGAGCAGAATCGGGATCCGGAAGATGATCTAGGAGAGTGGGGGGATCATTAGGAGACTCAGAAGAGGCGTTAGAAGGAATATAAGGAAAGGGATCCACGGGTTGAAGAGACTCGGATGATGGAGTGTAGAAGATGGGAATGGTGACGGCAAGGCGGCACAGAGAAAAGTGTTAAAGGAAACAGATCGGATTCAGCATAGTAGCAGAAAAAGAACAGATAGCTATAACAGCAACAATCAATGGAGCAGCACCGTTGAATGCCAGAGGGAAGGACGATGGATCGAGCCTGGCTCTGATACCATGTGAACCGAGTAAAGAATAAGAGATTTTTGTATTGTGAATCTTGTTCTCTGTATTCATGAGCTACATGTATTTATAGATATTACAAAGGTATAATCCCTTGATTAGGGGAATACAAATAAGGATAATAAGAACCTAAACAAGCAATAAACTATACATAGTATGTACAGAGCAAGGCAACAAGCCACACATAGAATGTGTACGCTGTAGTTGCCATTACTGAACAAGGCAACAAGCCATACATAGAATGTGTACGCTGTAGTTGCCATTACTGAACAAGGCAACAAGCCATACATAGAATGTGTATGATGTAGTTGCCGTTAACACATCTAACACATCCATGTATCTCTCTGTCATCAAATGGAGAAATTATAAGATAAAAGGCCTTATAAACACGTAAAGGTGGTACGTCAGAACTACCACCCTTGATATTTGATCCAACAGCAGCTCCTCAAAAAGTGAGCCGTTGTTGGATCAAATATCGAGGATGGGATGACGGGTACGTGTTTATACGGCCCTTCATCATATAATTTTTCCATCAAATGAACCCTCTTGGCATACAAACACCTTTTTCATGAGTTCTCTAGCATAGGATCCTATGAACCGATCTTAGTTGCTTACCCCTAAGTGAGGGCATTGTTGATATATTTCACATTATATGGGCTGCATGCACACAAATTTAGTTGAAATTTATGTTGAAAAAAAAAGAGTACATTCCCCAATCCCCCCACCCCACCTATTTCCAAAAAAGCAAACAATTAGTAAAAAATCCCTAAACTCCGTCTTTGCCTGTGAAAAAAATGATGCATTAATTATGTTGAAAAAGGAATCTGCATGTGCAAGAAATTCAAACTCAAATCTATAAAGAAGCAGAAAAGGTCCCCAATCCACCACATTTTCCACCATTTCATTAAAAAATTTATTTTTTATGCAAAGGAAGAAAAGGAACAACAAGAATACATCCCTAAATTTTTCTCTACTTTGTTAAGAAGCTTGCTTGCACACAAAAAAAAGAAGCTTGCTTGCACACAAAAAAAAGGCAGCCCAGTGCATGAGGCTCCCGCCATTGCAGGGTCCCCATTTGCATGCACACGAAATTTAACACAAATTCATAAAAACAAATGGGAAATAATATATTCGCCCGCTTTTTTTACTTGGGACAGGCTGAGCTCACATGCAATAGCCAGCCGCGAAATGCCTTTCTGCAATGTTCCCTAGCAAATCCCCATAAACACACTAGAGAGGGCTGTCCCAAGTAAAAAAAAGGGGGGCGAATACATCACTTCGCGAAAAAAAAAAAAAAAAAAAAAGCACAAACTACATCATCCCCCCTATAATGCACCCAATAAATTAGCTCAAAATCCATAAAAGCGCAGCAAACCCTCCAATTAACGAACACTATACAAATTTTCTCCCACCCAGATCACATAAATAAAAAATTGAACCGCATGCAGCTACAAATTCAGCTCATACTCATATAACTTAAAAAGAAACACAAATTTTCCCCAAGCATTTCCAATTCCTTCCTAAATTATCATCGAAACGACCGATTTTCATGTGCTTCCAGTACAATCCAAGTCCAACTCAATAAAATAACGCAACTGATATTGGCACTACAAGTTTTAATAATTGCACAAACTCAACTTGTCTTTTCCCTTTTTAACTAGCTTGTGAAAGCTTTTTGGGAACTGTAGTAACCTTTGACAGCTCTTTAAATAATAAAGGACAAGATGAGTTAGTGCAATTATCAAAACATAGTTGTGCTGATATCATTTCCCTACAATAAAATGCAGTAACATAGATAACTTGAATCCACAAAACTACTCTACATTCTCTCCAATTCATGAATTCAAGCCCTTTTTCCAACAGATAGAAAGGAAAAATCCAAACAAGAAACCCAATTTCATAAGCAAAAATAAATAAAAAATGGAGATCAAATAAAACTCACCTGAACCAAGAAAAGAACCAAAATTCCGGCTCGAAATCAAACTTCCAAACGCCATTGCCGATCGAATATAAACCCAACAGCAGAAATTTAAGATATCTCTCTCTCTCTCTCTCTCTCTCTCTCTCTCTCTCTCTCTACATGGAGAGGATAAAAGGAGGTTTTTTCTTCATGCAAATTGAGACTCTCTGGTGTTTTGAAAGCGGGAAATATCCGTTGCTGATTTTTATAACGCTTGTCTGAAAAAGGGCTGAGCTTTTAACACGTGTCGTTTCATCTTCGTGATGGAACGCCAAGATACCGATATATATCTACTTTTTGGGTTTACCATAATGTCCTTTTAGGTTTGATAAATATCAGAACCAGAGGGTTTTTTTTTGTAAGTTTCCGCATTTTAGGTTTGGTTTATTCGCAACGTCAAAATCTGATAATTTGTATGGAGCCCAGCCAAAAAACAGTGGGGCCCGCATTGTTTGGGTGATCCAAACCATTCATTTGTTGGGCCCTGACGTAGCTAGGGTGAGCCCAGAAGATCTTCTCAGTAGGATGATCCTAACTCTGAGGTTTTTATATTGTGCCGTCCATTTTTAAACTCCACAAATTGAAGGGTTAGGAGCATCCTACGGAGAAGTTTTTTTGGGCACACCCTATGTACGTCAGGGCCCAACAAATGAACGGTTTGGATTACCCAAAAAATGTTGGCCCCACTGCTTTTTAGGGCTCCATTTGCATGGATGGCAGTCTACCATATAACCTATTCGAAGGCCATATATTACCAAGAGGATGGGGTATAGGTCTCAGGTTCAGAATTTATAGGCTGTACGGCAGTGCATGCATGCGGACCCACAGTATTTGGGTGATCTAGACTATTCATTTGTTGAGTCCTGACATAGATCCTGAAAATCTTTTCCTTACTATGGTCCAACCCCTCTGATTTGTAGAGGTTTAAATTGAATGGCACGGCATAGAAAGCTCCATGGATGGGGGTTAGGATCATCCTGCAGAGAAGATTTTCTGGATCTATGTCATGGTCCAACAAATGAATGGTTTAGATCACATAAATAATATGGGGCCTACTGTATTCTGGGGCTGCCACAAGCACGAGCTCATTTTACATGTGGCATGTGATGGGGTGTAAAAATGCTGCAGCCTATCGGCTTCCGACACGTGTCTCGGGAAGGACCCACCGCAGACCAGCCTATCAGCTGCCGCCACGTGTCTCGGGGAGGGCCCACCGCAGACCAGCCTATCAGCTGCAGACACGTATCCCGAGGTGAGCCCACTGCAGATCCCGCGTCAGCAAGGATAGTTCGGTAATTACCTCAAAGTAGGTGAGCTCGGACCTATGGTTGGCCGACACCTGCGTTGGAGCATTAACTCCCCACCTACCCCAAATTTCCTCTATAAAAGGGCTTCCAAAGCTCATAAATCAGGGTAATAACTTCTCACCCACCACTCTTAAAACTCCCTCTTCACTCCGGCTCATACTGACTTGAGTGTCGAAGGGCCTATCCGGAGTACACTCCGGGTCGGTCATTCTGACCTCGTTTGCTTCTGTGCAGAACACATTTCATCCGGACTCTTTTTCCCTCGCCTCGGCTTCTCGGGTCCCCCAATCCGGCCCTTACGTCACTGTCATATCTATTACCGATTTTAAGCCTAATAGCATCCATGATTGGCGAGTGTAACACTTGTTCAGATGGATCATCACCATGTGATGCAGTAACTCCAAGTTTCATATTGGATGAAGATCTCGTTCTTATAATGAAGGCAACCAAAAACTTATGTCTGAATCTTATGAAAAAAAAATAAATCCAAATATGTTCTTTGTTCGCCTTCGCAAAGAATTTAGGCCATGTTTGGCAACTATGAATTTTTTTTTGGTGATAAATAAAGCTTTTTAAGTGGTGAGAGAGTGTGAGATGATGAGACTTGAGAGGACACCAATGAGTAGAGGAAGAGAAGTGGCTTAAAAACAAGGAAAAAACCAATTATATATATATATATATATATATATATATATATATATATATATATATAATTAAAATAATAGATTGGGTGAAAAAAAATTCTCATATCTAGTTAAGATAATTAAAATATTTTTTTTCAAAATTATAAAAAATTATCTTGATATTTTTGAAATTAACGGACTCATATAACGTTAACAGTGGGCAACTTTAACGTTTTTTTATGTCAAATCACGTTAAAAGGGGAGCGGATGCGTACTGCAGGGGGAGTCAAAATATCATTACCCTCTACTTATTGCAATAATATCAAATTTAATTATTATGTAATTATATACACCTGTTTTTTAATTTAAAATCGGCTGTGGGAGACCAAGTTACATGCCAAGTGTCATTTTCTGGACGATGCGGGTAGAGCTCATCATGAAAGAAGAGAACGTATGAAGAATGGAGCTTGAAGTTTTTAGAAGGTCCTTCCACGAGAAGGTGAGACAGTGTTGAGCAGTTACAAATGAAAATGTTATAAAAAAAGAGATGACCGCCTCAGAAAAAAGAGGTCCCAAATTCAAATGCAAACATGTTTTCGGCATTTTTTTTTTATCATTTGCTTTTCCGCACTGTCATTTACTTTTCGTAGCTGTAAGTCTGTAACTTGTTAGATCGAAATAAGGAAATATGAATTTATCTTCTCAGGTGCGTATCTCTCTTTAATTCTCTATCACCCGTATTGTGTTTCTTTGTGACATTTTATTAAAAGACTAATCGGATAATTCTCGATCCTAAGAGTCGTT
This sequence comes from Tasmannia lanceolata, assembly GCF_043159265.1. NCBI lineage: Eukaryota > Viridiplantae > Streptophyta > Magnoliopsida > Canellales > Winteraceae > Tasmannia > Tasmannia lanceolata. The sequence continues at coordinate 22,665,597 of NW_027518684.1, read as the reverse complement.
TGCATTCTGCGTGTATCAACACCGCCGTTTGCATTTTATATGCCAATGGGATGGAACAGCCGGAAAATATACATAATAATGAGAAGTAAGGGTGTCAATTTTGGCTCGGGCTCGGAAGCTCGCTCGAGCTCGGCTCTAATCCTTAATGAGCCGAGCCGAGCCCGATTTAGGCCAGGCTCAACTCGGCTCGGCTCGTTAAGGCTCGTTAAGAATTTAATATATTTAAATATATATATTATATATTAATATATACACTAAAAGGGTTGTCCAGGGAGTGAAAGGGGTTAGCAAAATATGTCACTTCATTTTAGGAACCTCATTTGTTACTTGAACCACTCCTCATAGTGTAAAAAAAGTAGTCAAATTACACTATATAGGGCTGTCCAGGGAAGATGAGGGGTGTGAACTTAATATAACCCAGGCTCGGTAAGGCTCGCGAGCCTGGTCGAGCCTGACCGAGCCGAACCGAGCTCGAGCCTGGTTCGAGCCCGAGTCCAGCTTTTGAGCTTAACGAGCCGAGCCGAGCCGAGCCTGGCCAAGCTCGGCTCGTTTACACCCCTAATGAGAAGGATAAAAAAAGAAAGAGGGAAGAGCAATAGGTCCCACCCTTAATATTTTGGCACACATATTGGTAATGAGTCTAATGACCGATGGGGCGGTGCCCTAACCATTCATTGCTTAAGACATTGACAATCGAAGAAAAGAAGACGATTCAATGTCTAAGATTCTCATTTATATGTTAGGATGGAACGGTCACAACAGCGTGGGCCATTAGTTGGACAGTTCTGATTGATTAGATCATCCAAATGTAGGGTCGGTTGGGGTGCCAAATTGATGGCTTATGAATTATTTTATAGGTTTTGCTAAGGCCTACCCCAATCCACGATCTGATTTCTGCTCATGGGTTGAGATTAGGACCATTGGATCTTGTGGGTCCCACACACAATTGATCAGAGATGTAGATCATGACAGCAAAAAGAATTTCAACTCCCTCACAGTTCCGTGTACACGTGAGAAAGCTTGAATTCGTGTGGGGCTAATTGCCAGGTGGCAGAAAGCCAGCTAGGAAAAAGGAAAGGGTCCCACAATTCAACCGTGTGGGCCCATGGCTGGGGTGTAAGTCACGTGACCCCACACGTTCCTCTCGGCAGCAGCCCGTATAATTCGGGCATATATCTCGACTCAGTGGACTCCACTTATTTAACGACAAAAGAAATTACGTTTTCTAAAATACCCTTTCCAATTGATGATATTCCCCAAACTCAGACAGCTCTGCTCATTTCTCTAAATCTAATTCCTAGCAACCAAAACCATCTGTTTTTTGAAACGAATTGCACCATTGCACGATTCTACCCATTCCGTTTTGTCAAGCCCTAAAAATGGAGAATAAGAGGGTTGAAGAACACAGATTAATTTTTTTCTTTTTTTTAAAAAATGGTGGGAATTATATTAATCTGCAAAGCCATGACCGAGAAGGCCATGAAGACAAGAAAATAAAATCAACAAGACCACAAAATAAACTTCGGAATCAAGGGGGTAAATGACTACAATTTTCTCAAGCCACTGTAGCCCGTCTCAAGAAAGCTGATCTGCTTTTGTATTAGCCGATCTACGAACGTGATGAAAACAAATCGGAAGCTCCTCTAATCGATATAAGATCTCATCAATAAACTGAGAAAATCTATAGAGATGAGGCGACCTCCCATTCGACCTCCTTAATCATGTTAAGGGAATCTCCCTCTACAGTGAGAGAATGCATATCCATATCTGCTAAAAGTCTGATCCCCTGTAGAATAGCTCTCACTTCCAACTTGTTCGAATTTGTGATTTCAATTGGTCCATAAAAGGCCCATTTAATCAAGCTCGAGTAGACGAGTAGTCCCTTTAGAATACCTACTTGTTCGAATTCGTGATTTCAATCGGTCCATAAAAGGCCCATTTAATCAAGCTCGAGTAGACGAGTAGTCTCTTTAGAATACCTACTTGTTCGAATTCGTGATTTCAATCGGTCCATAAAAGGCCCATTTAATCAAGCTCGAGTAGACGAGTAGGCTCTTTAGAATACCTGCCGGACCTGGTTTAGGGAATTTAATCGGGTAGAACGCACCCCTAAAAGCTAGCCATTAGAGGGAGGGTGCCCATTCTCTTATAACCCAACCACATCCACTTGGTTTTTACCGATGTGGGACTATTTGCTTTTATGTGGAACCCCAACAATCTCCCTCTTCACATGGAAGCAATGTGGACCATCTCGCTCTGATACTATTTGTAGGGAATTTAACCGAGTAGAACTCACCCCTAAAAGCTAGCCATTAGAGGGAGGGTGCCCATTCCCTTATAACCCAACCACATCCACTTGGTTTTCACCGATGTGGGACTATTTGCTTTTGCGTGGAACCCCAACACCTCTATTATCTGAGCTAGATGGGAAATTACTTTGCAAATTAGGATTTTATAGCAAAAAAATCCTCGACGGTAAATACTTCGAAGAGATTTAAAAGGGATTTAAGGAGATTTTGTCTTATTCATTAATTCACGGTAGCTGCTCTCTCATGCAATAGCCAGCTGCCGCGATGGTCCCTGGCAAATCCCTACTTCAAAATGTGATCTGTAATATATAAACTCTTAGAAGGCTATAAAGGGTATTTCACCCCACTAAGAGTATTTTTCTAAGCAGACAAAATGTTAAAGACATTACACCTAATTTCCGTAATTAGAGAGAGAATTTGATTGAAACTGAGGAGACCCAATGCGCTCACAGAGCGAGTCTCCGACTATTTTATTCCATTTTCTCAATTATTAAGAACATGATTTTTTCGCCCTTTGTAGGATAATACGCCCCACTGTTAAACGTGAATTGTGGGGCAGACTTTGCCGATTTTCGACATCAAACCATGTTACCAGTGGGGCGCATTATCCTACAGTGAGGCGAAAAACTCATCTTCCTTATTTTTAATATTCCCTTTTAAATACAATACTAAAATCCTCACTCAGAGACCTCCATTTCTATTTTCTTCCCAGCAAAGACTCCTCTCTCTCTCTCTCTCTCTCTCTCTCTCTCTCCTCTCATTTCTCCTCTTTTGAGCTCCTTTCTTCCAAAACTGCCCCTCTAGAATTCTCCAAATCTCTTCTAAATCCCCTCCTGCCACCTCAATTACTCTCCATTTTCTCTCAACTATATCTAGGGTTTCTAGGGTTTCACTATTTCTTTCCAAGATCTCAACTCTCAGCTGAAGGATCAAAGAAATTTCGTTTTTTTCTCTTCAATTGATAACGACACTCCATGGTCATTCTAGGGTTTTACCGGCTCGGAAGATTTAAGCCGGTTTTTGCTCTGGTTCGGCTCTTCAGTTTAGTGAAAATTACGATCTCGCCACTGGCGGGTCTGCGTTCTTCTTGGTCTTCCTGACAAATCGGTATGTTCTAGGGTTTTTATCGATTTCGGATCTTATAGGTAAGTAAGAGTTTTTTATTTGATTTTATGTGGATTTTTTCTGGTTTTTTTCTTTAATTTATGTATTTTTCTTTTATGTAGTGTTTTAAATTCTTAGATCTGTGTTGATAATGATCCATGACTGTGTAAAGTTAAGTCAATGATTGAGTAATGTTTAGTAGGTTGTATATGAGAGGGTGATCTGGTGAAATTCAGTTTTGAAATTAAGTATGATTATTAGTTTTGAGCTGAAATGAGAGGAAAAATGATTTTTTTTTTCTTCAGATTTTTCTTTAACATGATGGAAGATAATGGGGGATTAGTGATGTAATAGTTTGGAATTTGATGGGGTTCTTAGAGGAATAGTTAAAATATTAGGTGGGATCTGTGTGGTTGTTGTTGGCATTTAATAATGTGAATTTTGAAATTAAGTATGATGATGAGTTGCGTGCTGAGATGGTAGGAAAAATGATGTTTTTTTTTTTCAGATTTTTCTTTAAAAAACTGCAAAATAATGGGAGATTAGTGATGTAATAGTTTGGAATTTGATGGGTTTTTTAGAGGAATAGTTAAAATATTAGGTGGGCTCTGTGTGGTTGTTGTTGGCATTTGATGATTTAATTTAAGATTCTGGGATTTTGTTTTTTTATCTGTTGTTTCAATAAATTTGGGCACAAAATGAACGATAACATTTATAATTAATTTGGTTATGGAATTGGAGGGGTTTTGGCATAGTTCATGATCTATTTTGCCATACAGCAAAGGAAAGCAGTTTGGGGTATACCCTGTTTGGGGGATCAGTGAAAACATGGAAAATTATCTGAAGATTGACTAGAAGGAAGCTTGATAACATTTTAAAGAGACAAAATGTCTGAGATTTTGGTGTTGGGCTTATAGTTGCACGATATTCTACTTTGTTCACAGCTCCAGCATCTAAATCGTGCATTTCTTAGATGCATAGGTTATAATTTTCCACTTCACTGCTGCTCTCCTGCTTACCTGTTCTTAACTACACTTGTGCCATGATGAGTCCTTATGTGTATGTGTTGGAGAAGTTTTCTTGCTCTCTGTGTTACTTGTTTTGAGGTCCCACCTATGTTCTATTTTATGGGTTGTATGTTGTTACCTATTAACTTTCAATTCCATCGATATTACAAGCTATGTTTATCAACCCAATCAGTAAATAGAATCCTATGTTGGTAAACCATTCCTTGCTTTTCGTTCATAACTCTTACTAAATATAGGTCTGATTTATTCTTTACATCTCTCTCTCTCTCTCTCTCTCTTTCCTTATATAAATATATATATATATATATATATATATATATATATATATATATTTGTGTGTATATATAAGCATGTACAAATATCTATATTGCTCTTGCTCATTGTTAGATGTGGACTTGCTCAATGGCTATGTCAGTTGACTCATTATTGACCTTGCTGACTTTGCTGAGTCGAATGAGTTCTTCATAGGCCTTGCTCTGACCAATTTTTTGATCGATTTGGTGGGGCTAAAACCAAGTGCGCTCAGCTGAGTCAACAGTTGACCTGCCAACTGTTTTAAATATTGGTCTTCTCAAGAAATATTTTGTTAGTTTAAGACCTCTTGAGTTTTCAATCGATGATGAAATATTTATATTGCTCATGCTCTTCGTGTTTTGGCATGTTTAAATACTCAGTCTTGGACATGGGCTTTTTTCAGTGGCCCGGGGGATTCAACTTGTCCAAGTCAATTCTTGACTTGGCTGAGTTGAAGGGGTTCTTCATTGGCCTTGATCCGGATGGTTTTTTCGATTTTTTATTGAAACGGTGTCAGATCAGCTGAGTCAACAATTGAACACCAAGTGTTTAAACATTGGCATCCCACGAAGCTTCTTTGTTATTTTAAGACCTCTTGACTTTTCAGTTTATGATTAACACAGACCAATTTGAATTGGCGAGTGAATAGCTGATATGGCCCATATGGGTATTAGTTCTCAGCTGTTGGATCATTGATAGCGCTTTTTAAAAAAAACTGAGCTGTTGAAGGTGTTTTTGAAATGATGTATGCAAAATTTATCACTTTACCTGAATTTGTCTCCTTGCAGTTTAAGTGCTTGCAAACCCATTTTAGTAGTGGAAGGATCTCTTTTTCTCAGTGACTGGCTGACTGCATCCTCACACAATATCAATACACATTAACAGTCGGTTTGACATATTCAATCTTTTCTAGAGGGTAAGGATTTTTATTCGTTTATTGGATTACATACAACATAGTTTTCTCAGGGCACCCTACCATGATTGCATTATAGTAATGAATCTAATGAGCATTTGCCTTGGTTCTAGTGTTCTTGATGTTAGACATTGTATTTTTTTTATATACGCAAATTGATTGTTGCGTAAGGCATGTGATGTTCCAGTGACTAAGCTAACAGTCAACTTCTTGTTTCTATTCGAGTATCTGTATATTGAAGTTAATCATCTTATTTTTTATACTCTCAGCTCCAATGTATTGTGAAATAGTCTACCTTTTGACACCACTCCAAGTTTTCTGATTTTCATCATTTGTCACTTTGACCTCTGGCTTGGGAAAGTTTAATGGGTTTAATGATGATTTATTATATAATACTGCTGAAGAATGGGAGTAAATGAATACAAACAGCTCGTGGGGTTTGGTTTTTGTTCACACGTGTAACTTTCTTTCAATTCTTCTCTATCCCAGTCTTCTAAAATTCTTATCACCAGAATTTTCAAACTGGGCTCTGGAAGTGTAACACCAATTTATTTTGTTTGGGATGCAATTTATTAAAAGAATGTCAGTGTGATGCCACTTTATTCTAAAAGTATAAGTACTAATATCTTAAGTCATTGCTGAAAAAAAGAAAAGAAAAGAAAACCCTAATTTCTTGTCTTTCTAATTTTTTTCTACCTGATGATGTTTTTTTTTTTAGTTTCTACCTACACTTTACTGCAGTTACCAAAGTTGTTTCGTATGGTTGCTTTTATAAGTTTATTTGTACCTGCTTATTTTAAGTGCTACTATTGATTCTTCCACTGAAAACTGTGTTGTACAATTTATTTTATGCCAGCCTAACTTTTACAATTAGAGCTCATGTATGTCACATATTCACATCCATGATTTTTTTATTCCTGTAATTGTAGCTGGCACTATGAATTCCGAGCCACATGCATGAGAAGGTCCGATGGTTTAATTCTTGTAATTGGGCATTGCTGGGTATCTTTAGACCTGGATTGAACCAAAAATGCATTAACGTTGGTGCAGCTCAGTCATCATTTTCAGGAGCTTTGTTTCATTAAAACATGCCTTCATGGTGGGGGAAATCTTCATCCAAAGAAGTTAAAAAGAAGACAAGCAAGGAGAACTTCATTGATACATTACACCGTAAATTTAAGACTCCATCTGAAGAGAAAGGAAATATTAAACCAGGAGCGCCTAGGAGACGTACTAGTGACATTGCTTCAGAAAAAGGGTCTAGATCCCGAGCAGAGTCAAGATCACCATCACCCTCTACTCAAGTATCACGCTGTCAAAGTTTTGCGGAGAGACCACATGCACAGCCACTTCCACTTCCTGGGTTGCACCCCTCAACCATTGGGCGTACTGCCTCGGGAGTCACTATATCGAGACTAGCATCTGAAAAATGTGGCAAACCATCAATGTTGTTGCCTCTTCCAAAACCTGATCGGATCCTTAATAGGCCAGATGCTACAGACATTGATGGAGACCTGGCTACTGCCTCTGTTTCTAGTGTTAGCTCCATTGATAGTGAGGACCCAGTTGATTCTCGGCTGCTTAGCCCGCAGGGAAATGAGTACGAAAATGGGTGCAGAACTGTTGGAAGCAGCCCATCCAAGTGAGTTTGCTTATGTTGTGATTGAATACGACAATGCTTGTGATAAGGATTGTGTTGCGGAGGAAATACCATTATGTATAATTTATCTGGGAATAATGATATGGAGAATGAGAGGTGGACCGTGAGTGGAACCAAACAAATAGCCTCTTCACACCTTAATGATTTTTTGTCCTGATTTTTTGGCCTTTCCCCCTTTAAATGGCAAAACTTCCCCTCTCATGCCATATGGCATGTAGGGATTTCTTCGTTTGTACTCTTGGTTCCACTCTCGGTTTCTTATCTGTTATTATATTTTTCATTGGTTCTCTTGTGCGTCTCGACCCATTCCTAACATCTTATTTGTCAATCTATGATGCAGCTTGATGCATAAGGATCGACCCTCTATTATCACCCGTAGGAACTCAAAGAAGACACTGATTCCATCTAATCCTTGTTTCAATAGCCAAGGTTTCTCTACATTGCCCAAACAAGGACTTTTAAACACTTACCCGTCCAACTTACAGATTCCTCATCCTGGTGCATTTGGGATCGGAAGTGCTCCTGATAGTTCAATGTCGAGTCCTTCTAGGAGTCCGATGAGAGTGGTTTGCCCTGAACATTTTACATCCTCTGCCTTTTGGGCCGCAAAGCCTTACCCAGATGTCTCTCTACTTGGATCTGGCCACTGCTCCAGCCCAGGTTCTGGCCATAATTCGATGGGCGGAGATATGTCAGGACAGTTATTTTGGCAGCCCAGTAGGGGTAGCCCAGAGTGTTCTCCAATACCTAGCCCTATGATGACAAGTCCTGGGCCTAGCTCTAGAATACATAGTGGTGCTGTCACTCCTCTGCACCCTCGGGCTGGAGGCACAGCACCGGAATCTCCCACAAGCTGGCCCGATGATGGGAAACAACAAAGCCACCGGCTTCCACTTCCCCCAACAACAATATGTAATTCTTATCCCTTTTCTCCATCAAATTCACCAGGAGCAACCTCATCCTCCGTTCCACGGAGTCCTGGGAGGGCTGAGAATCCCACAAGCCCCGGTTCACGATGGAAGAAAGGAAGGCTACTGGGCAGAGGCACATTCGGACATGTTTACGCTGGTTTTAACAGGTGGGCTTCTCATCTTTTGAGAACTTTGAAGGAAATTGATGTTTGCATACACTGTTTTTGTTATTGCTTTAGTGTGCTCACATGTTAGCCGTGTCAAATAATTGCTGTTGGTAGTCATATTATTCCTTTCATTTGTTTTCATTCATGTGAAGGGCTTGTTGGATTTTTTTTTTATGAAGCTACCACAGTCCCCCCTTTGTGTTTTTGATGACATAGGGTATCCCTAACCCATTTAGGATGGGACTAATCCCTATGGATGCACACAATCACCCGTAAATAAGCTACCACTGTCCATACGTTCTATATATTTTGAAACCATGGCCCAATCACATATTATTCCTTTTAAAACCATGGCGCGGTCGCATATTTTGCTTTTATTTCCTCGGGGAGGCTATTTCCAAGTTATTCCGGTATTTTCCAAATGGGAGTGGAAGAAGCTATACGCCAGTCATTTGCATCTTCCGAGCACTTCCTAGAGTTGTTTTGTGTTTTATCTATCCATCTGGGCATGCACATTCTTACTTTGTTGTCTTGATTTTAGTGAAAGTGGTGAAATGTGTGCAATGAAGGAAGTTACACTATTTTCTGATGATGCTAAGTCAAAAGAAAGTGCCAAGCAATTGATGCAAGTAAGTGTTTTTTCCCAACTACTATAATTACTATAATTACTGGGGAAGTACTTACCTGAAGTTTGAACTTTATTTTTTGTTATTTTTTCCTTTTTGCAACTTCTTTTATTGTATGTTGTATAATTTCTTGGTGACAGTTTCTTATTTTTTTTCTCTGCTATTCTGACAGGAAATAGCTCTCTTGAGTCGCTTGCGACATCAGAACATAGTGCAGTATTATGGATCTGAGACGGTACACTTGTCTGTTTTGATTTCTGCCAATTGCTAACGTTTTATTTTGTACCTCCTTGAGGCATTTTTAATATGCATATTCTTTAAATCTGATTAAAATTTAGAAACTTTTCATCGTTCTATTTCATGACTTTGGCATTCCCAAATGTTTCTTCTGTTATAGTAAGCTCATTCATTCAGTACTACTTTGTCTATGATCGCTGTATGCCTGTATTTAGAAATGTAGAATAGCTTCTAATGTACTTCCATCATTTAGTTGCTATCATGTTGGTTAGTGCTGTCAATTTGCTGCAATTAGTGCATTTTACATTTATATTAACTGGAATGGCGCTGATTGCTGATTGATCCTTCCTCTTCTTGGCCCCCGCCGCCACTGAAAAAAAAAGAAAAAGAAAAAAAGTGGACGAAACGAAAACAATACTTGAGACAGCGCGCCAAAAAAATCTTGTTACACTTACGCCAAAATTTTGCCAGGACAAACTTCTTCAAATTCCTGGAAAGAAATCCATTTGTTTGGCAAGTTGAAACAATCTTCACGGCTGGTGCCTCCTTTAGCAGTTTGATTCCTAGAGACGAATCACTTTCATTCCTAACGTTATTAGTTTTGAATTCGTGCCGCTTGATTCTGCCTCAACAGCCTATCCCTCATCCACTGAGCAATCATAATCTGAAATAATTGAGCTTGAGCAGTCCTTTATCACTCCCATCGAGGGAGTTTAACTTTAACCCATTCAACCAAAGGTCTTCGACACTCAGAAAAGTTATTGCATACACCAATCCAATACAAAAGTTGATATTTAAAAGATTCCTCTGAAGCAACAGAGGCTTATAGCTCTTTGCAAGGCTCTTATAAGGGCCGGAAAGAACAGTGGCATTTCGTTATTTCTATATCAACATAATAGTTTCCCTCTGGTCTGAATCACTCGAACCACTCTATCGTTGGCGGTACACTCGATTCAACTTGCAGAATATGGTTTTACATGGCATGCAGTTATTTAAAATGCTGAACTTGACCATGGTTTTAAATTTCAGCCGAAACGAAAAGAAATGGCCGAAATATTTCAGTTTAGGCTAAAATGGAATTTACATGAAGTCGTTTCTTTACAAGATTTAGGCAAAATTTTACCGAAATTCCTGAATTTCGCCGAAATGTCGCCAAAATTTCTTTTAAATTCATTTTAGCCCTTTTTTTTTTACAAAATTTCCACCGAAATAGCCGAAATTTACACCAAAATTTCAGACATTTCGATCGAAATTTGAAAAAGAAAAACGAAATCATTATTATATTTTTTACATGATTTTGGCCGAAACCGAAACATTTCAGTTTTGGTGGTGGCCGAAACCGACACCGAAACCAAAATTTAAAACCTTGAACTTGATCAGCCTCTCCAATCTGATAACAGGACTACTTGTGAAAGATGAAGGGCCTGAAAACAGGCTGAACTGATGATGCCATGAAGACATCAGAAGAGGGGGCTCACTATTGGTCCTTTTGATCTCAAATTCAAAAGCCCTTGCCTTTTTGGCATTTGACTATTTGTGGCATTTTATTTACATGGAGTTCAAATAGGTGTTTAGTGTGTAGCTTTTAATTGTTGTTTCACTCTTTTAGGAGTTTTATGTTCTGAAATTTTGTTATTTTTTTCTGCTTGAGAATAAGACTAATAAATGACCCGGTCAGTTGTGTTCTTTGTATTTCCCCTCTCTTATTCTATTTGCTAGAACTTCTTTCTTCTCTGTGGTTTCATCATTTTGTCACATGTGCTGATGAACTTTTAGTATCCTGGTGACTTGGTTTTGGATTTTAATATCAGAGAAGTCATGTTTTGGATATTAATATTGGCGAAGTCAGGAAGTTAGCTGTAAGATGGTATTTGCAGGGTAGATGAATCTTTCTATAATATCTTATTTATGAATTGTTAAAAGGTACTCCTTTCATAAGTATGAAGTTACTAACGTAAAAACACTCATCTCTTGGAATGTGTCAGAGGAAGCTACATTTGATAGGACCGGCCTTTATTTTTTATCTTTGGAATGATAGATAATTTATTAAGGAAAGAAACGGGAAAGCCCTGTGAACGAGAGAGAGAGAGAGAGAGAGAGAGAGAGAGAGAGAGAGAGAGAGAGAGAGAGAGAACAAAATACAGCATAGAGCAGAGCCCGTCAAGGGGAAGAGAATAAAAAATCGCCAAAATATCCTTTCCGACTCCTGCCTGGGCTAATCAATTTGTGTCATTGTTAGCAAATCTCCTCACGTGCTGAAATGTAATTGAGAGATCCGCCACTCGATCCTAAATCTAATTGATCATCGATACAAATCTCCAAGGGTGAGGGCGGCTCTCATCCAACCACCCGATAACATTGAGGAAATCTCCCTCGACGATCAAACTGCCTAGGTTTCTCCTCTCGATGATCCTTTTGCCCTGTAATCGCCCTTGCTTCCTCTTTATTGGAATCTGTAATCCTAATGGGGTCCGAGAAGACCCACCTGGTTGCAACACTCTCGTCCCTTAGAACTCCTACTCTAGAAGGCTCTAGGTTATCCAAACTCAATCCACTAAAGTTAAGCTTCAATTGCCATGGTCCAAGAGGGACCCACCGGATTGAATGAGTCTCTACCTGCTCCCTACTAACACCAATCTCTCTCAAACCATGTCTAAGAACGCAGATATGAACATGAAACAAGGAAGGATTTTCACCTAGGATGTGGTAAGCAAAATCAACTTAGAATAGATGAAGTGCGAGCCTTTGACCGAGCTTCTAAAGACCCGAGTATTCCTTTCCTTCCAAATGACCCAACTGGTTGCCAAGAGAACTACATTCCATAAAATTCGCCCTTTCCTCTCCCAAGGGGGGGTGAAAAACTACACTCCAATAGATTGACAAAACGAGAAGGGAAGACCCAAGACATCCCAAGTCTCCTTAGGATGCGGCTCCACACATCTGGCCAATGTGCAATGAAAAAATGGTGGTTCGCTAACTCTCTTGCCTCCACACATAGAACGCAATGGTCAAAATAAGCATCTTATTGTTCCGCATATGGTTCACTGTTAGGATCCTATCAAGAAAGGCAGTCCAACCGAATGTGCAAATCCTGAGAGGAGCAGGAATGCTCCACACTCAAATCAAGTGTGAGGAAAGGGGACACGTAATGATATGTGGTAGAATGATTTGACATTGGAGACCCCAGAAGAGATGCAGATCTAAACCTTTTTGTTGTTGTTAGTCTTTGTAATATGGTAAAAATCTCGAGTTTCCAAAAACTCGCCCACTCGTTCGATCTTTCTGTCAAAAAATTTCTGCCTGAAATTAATCTTCCAAGAGACCCACCCTTCCACCAACTCCAAAGAATCTTTTGGACGAAAGGATCCTTATTAGAAGCGACAACCAACAAATCAGGGTAAAGCTCTACCAACGGAGTCTCTTCACACTATCTATTGTGCCAAAATTTAATTCTATCACCCTTACAGGCTCTGAATCTATCTCCTCGTTGAACTTGTGCTTTTGATCCAGGATGTCCTTCCACACAATTAGCCCCTTAAATCTGTACTTATCGTCAAAAATTCATTTGCCAGGCGCTGACCCATGTTTGCTATAAATGACTTTAGTTCAGAGTTGATTCCTTCCTTCTCCATACCTCCATAACCACTTCCCAAGGATAGCTTTGTTAACACCTTTCAATCTCCTAAAGCCCAAGCCATCAGCTCTGGTGGGTTTGCACACCTCCGCCAAACTAACAAGATGAAAGTTCTTATCCTCAGAACCACCCCAAAGGAGTCTCTTAATTTGCTAGATGCGATTAATAACACTAATCGAATATAAAAAAAAAACGATAGATAGTAGATGGGAATATTAGCAAGCACCTCCTTAATGAGAGTGATTCTGCCCCTTAGTAAGACGAGATTTCGCTTCCACGTATCCAATCTTCTCTCCACCCTTTCTACATTCGGATCCCAAACCTCTTCTGGGGCCTCACCTCACATAGGGGAAGACCAAGATATGTCGTCAGAAATTAATCCATTGAACACCTGAGTAACCGGATGTTGTCAGAAATTGATCAATTGAACACCCGAGTAACCTCACTATCCGGTCGATTTCTTCCTCTGAGATGTGGATACCGAGCAGCGTAGACTTTCGAAGCTTAAATCTTTGCCCTTCCACTACTTCATAACATTGGAAACTAGCCTTAAGCTTCAACACCTTTTCTTCTTCAGCATCACTAAAGACCACAGTATCATCAGCAAACTGAAGATGAGATGGTACCATCCCCTGGATCTCAATTTTGAAGCCATCTATGAGGCCATGCCTTCTGCCTTTATCTATCATTCTGTTAAGAGTCTCAACAACAATCAAAATAAAAAGGGATAGGGATCTTCCTCCCCTCATGCTTCTGGAAGATTTAAATAAACCTTTTGGTGTTCCGTTAACCCGAATCTAGAAGAACCAATCTGAAGACATGCGCGCGCGCCCACACACACACACACATCATAACTCAAGCCCTCCACCTCGCCTTAAATCCCATCTGTCCCAAAAGATAGTCCTAGCATTCTCATTCCACTGCATTTTCCATGTCCAATTTACATACTATGCTTGAAGTTATAATCCACCACGTCATTTACTATCAGTGCACTGTAAAAAATTTGCCTCTCCTAAATAAAAGCGGATTGGTTACTGGATATGATCTTTGGCAAGAACTTCTTTAACCGCCCCACCAGAACTTTAGCCAACACTTCATATAAGTACCCCACCGAACAGATGGAAATCTGCAATGTTGACTGCCCAAAGGACTTCTCTAAAAAGACCCGATCCAAATTGTCCGACGAGCAAAAGTCCACTCCATCAGGCTTAGGGAGGTCCATTCTTTTGGTTAAAAGTATAAACCTTAGGTTGCATTTGGATTGCCAGAATTAGAGTTGGAATCCGTATCTTATTCCAATTCCGCTTTCTGGTTAAACAAAAGGAACGGAATAAAGGGGCGAAAATGACATTGAGGTGGAATTAAATGGGTAAAAAAGGTTGAATCTGTTTGTCACCCCAATAGGTGATATTCTGATTCTGCCCCGGTCGGAATGAAATTTTTATTAATTTTTTTCGAATTATATTTTTTATTTTATTTTTTTCCATTCCATTTCCAAGGTAATAAGAATGGGAATTGGATTAGGATACTGATTCTGATTCCTGGTTTTGATTCTGATTCCTAGTTTCTGTAATCCAAACACAGCCTTGTAGAAATCCACATTCTATTTCGCTATTAATTTCAAATGTCTATTGGTACAGTTAACAAGACTTTATCTCTGTTGCTTGCAGTTTGATCACAAATTAAAGGATTTTACTTTTGAACCTTCTTTTTTTTATGCCAAGATCTGAATAATCAATTTTTGATAGTATTTAAATTGCACCTGTGGAGTTTCTTTCAATTAAGAATATATCAAGCTGCTGTTTGTGCTCAAATGTCAGAGTTGTTTAGTGCTCTTTCAGTGACGTGATTCTCCACCCCATGAACAGGTTGATGACAGATTGTATATCTACCTGGAATATGTATCTGGTGGTTCCATCTATAAGCTTCTTCAAGAGTATGGGCAGTTCGGGGAACTAGCGATTCAGAGCTACACCCAACAAATCCTTTCGGGTCTCGCATATTTGCATGCTAAGAATACTGTGCATAGGTGGGTGTACTTCCAACTCTTATACTCATTTAAAACTAATAGGTGGGATTTAGTATTTCCAAGCATTTAATAATAATATTAATAACCTCTTTTGCATGGTTCCTGTATGATTTTCCTGTTTCTAGGCAGGCATCCTTCATACTTGTAGCTAAACCATATTTCCTCTTCAGGGACATCAAAGGTGCAAATATTCTTGTAGACCCCAATGGCCGTGTTAAGCTTGCAGATTTTGGGATGGCAAAGCATGTAAGAATTCATATTGTGTATGTCATTTATATTTGTGACATGCGGCTAATAAGTTATAGTTTCAAAAAAGAAGAAGTTACCATTAAAAAAAGAAAGATATAGTTTCAACTACTGCTGCTGTTGCATGACTTAGTTTATGTTGTGTTTGCTTCAGAGCTCTGCTGACGCATGCTTTAGAACATGAACTTTTCCCTCATTTATTTTCGCTTGTGTAAGAAGGCATCCGATATAACTAGTTTGAAGTAACCCTAGTTGAATATTATTATAGCTTGTAAAACTAGATGTTTTAGTTGAATCTTCTTTTCCTCTCCCTTACATTTGAAGTTGGTGCTTTGGGCTGAAGTGTCTTTTTTTGTATTCGGACAAGGTAAATTGAGTTGACTTGGAAGATTCGATGATTGACTTGGGGAGTTTGTAAACATTGATATAGAATTATAGATTGATATCATGATGTAGCCACGTAGATCTCGATCTAAATGTAGATATAGGTTCGTGTCTAGTAAAAAATCCCTTCTTATCTTCATAATCCAACTCACTAATTCTGAATTCGGACTTGATGCACACATCAAAATATTTTCATAAATCCCTTTTGTATCTCTCTTAATTGGTAAGAACTACACAAACTTAGTATGATGTGATGTAATACCAATGTATGTGTCACTTTCTCTTGAGGTTGTATGGCTGGTAGGGGTGTCAATTTTGGCTCGGGCTCGGAGGCTCGCTCGAGCTCGGCTCGAAAAAAGCTCGGCTCGAATCCTTAACGAGCCGAGCCGAGCCGGCTCGTTAAGCTTAACGAGCCGAGCCGAGCCGGCTCGTTAAGCTTAACGAGCCGAGCCCGAGTTAGGCCAGGCTCGGCTCGGCTCGGCTCGTTAAAGCTCGTAAAGTAAAGATAATATGAAAAAGCAAAAATAACGTACTGATGGTAGGTGAGGGTAGGTATGTTATGTCAACATCACCGCAAATCAAACGGTTCAAAATTAATTTTTTTTCGTAATTGTCATAATTTTTATCATTTTTTGGTATTTATTTATTAATTGTCATAACATAGTGCCTGTTCTTCGTAATTTTTCATTTCAAACTATATAAATCAGCTATTTTACATTTTCAAAAGTAATGATTACTTTTTTTTTTACTTTTGCTTAGGGGTGTAAACGAGCCGAGCCGAGCTTGGCCAGGCTCGGCAGGCTCGGTCAGGCTCGCGAGCCGCTCACGAGCTTTGGGTTTATCGAGTTTCGCATATGGCAAATGGTGGTAGCAAAGGTAAAGGTTCGTAGCAAAAGTAAAAAAAAAAGTAATCATTACTTTTGAAAATGTAAAATAGCTGATTTATATAGTTTGAAATGAAAAATTACGAAGAACAGGCACTATGTTATGATAATTAATAAATAAATACCAAAAAATGATAAAAATTATGACAATTACGAAAAAAAATTAATTTTGAACCGTTTGATTTGCGGTGATGTTGACATAACATACCTACCCTCACCTACGATCAGTACGTTATTTTTGCTTTTTCATATTATCTTTACTTTACGAGCTTTAACGAGCCGAGCCGAGCCGAGCCTGGCCTAACTCGGGCTCGGCTCGTTAAGCTTAACGAGCCGGCTCGGCTCGGCTCGTTAAGGATTCGAGCCGAGCTCGAGCCGAGCTTTTTTCGAGCCGAGCTCGAGCGAGCCTCCGAGCCCGAGCCAAAATTGACACCCCTACTTTTGCTACGAACCTTTACCTTTGCTACCACCATTTGCCATATGCGAAACTCGATAAACCCAAAGCTCGTGAGCGGCTCGCGAGCCTGACCGAGCCTGCCGAGCCGAGCCGAGCCCGAGCCTGGTTCGAGCCCGAGCCGAGCCCGAGCCTGGTATTTGAGCTTAACGAGCCGAGCCGAGCCTGGCCAAGCTCGGCTCGGCTCGGCTCGTTTACACCCCTAATGGCTGGCAATATTTACACTGTACGTAGCCAAATATATTTCAAAAGCAAACAGTGGCTGCTTGTGTGGCATGACCAAAGAGACGGTGTATTACATCTTCATTCACTGCTGCTTTATGAATGAGTTTGGTGGTTTCTCCTATCCATCTTTGAGGTTCAATGGGTCCTTCCTGAGCACATTCATGAGCTAATTCGCGCATGCGCTTATGCCCTGTCGCCTAAGAGAGAGGTAGGATTCTCTAGAGTCCAACCTTGGTTGCTACTCTATGGCTAGTTTGGAAGGAGAGGAAGCAGCTATTTCTCCTTCATAGTTTGATGGTTCTGGGGATAAAGGAGTTTAGTGGTCTGTTAGATTCTCCACTTCGATATATGATATGAATCAATGACAACCAAGAGAAAGAGAGAGAACTGAAGTAGAAAATCAAGATCAAGAAAAGGGAATCAATACCAAGAAAAGAGATCGAGATCAAGAAGAGAGAGATCAAGATCAATAAAATTGATCGTGATCCAAATGAGAGATCAAGATAAAAAAAAGTGATCAAGATCATGAAGAGAAAATCAAGAAGAGTGATCATGATCTGGAAGAGAGATCAAGATCAAGAAAGGAAAAGAAGATCAAGATCAAGAAAATAGCGAAAGATAGAGATAGAAAAGAGAGACCCATCCTCAAATTGCCCTCCCCCCCAGCATATTTGTCTAGCCCTGGAACTCGTAATTGATGAACACAATATATGCTTCCTCCTAATTGTTTATGTATTGCATTCATAGTCCATCCCCTCCATCAGAATCTCATTGCCATCCCAACCCTGCAGAGCTCGACTAAAAGGTGCATTTTCCAAGTTCGTCCAGAAGACTTTGAATGTTGGTGTGAAGGATTTTTTCCAGCACCATGATCTCCACGAACAACTTCCTCTTGCGCCCCCCTCTGGGCATGAAGATGGTTCATACTGCAAGGGGGTCTTGTTCTTCCATCTTTACTTAGATATGAAGGATACCCATAAAATCTTGCATATTCAAGTTAGTTCGAATTATAAACTATGTCACCGCCATAAGACCACTGACCTGAACCCAAGTGTCCGATTCCGAAATACTTTTGCCGTTACAAATTAATTATTACTTTTGGTGAGCCATCCCATCCAAGGGAACTATCTCGCCTTCCCAAGATGAGGATTGAAAGCAATTGCATGGTTCATAGATTTGAAGATGACTTGCGCATTTTCCAAAACAGAAATCCCCCTGCCCATCCGTTCGGGTTAGGATCCAGACCTCGAAATTTACCCCATTGCTTGTCACAGAAGCTAACCTCCAAAACTAAGGTGAATGACACGGACTCCATTGCGGCCTCCTTGGCCAGCTTTGGTTGTTACCCCTAGTCTTGGGTCTATACCCTGGAGCCGGATAGGTGTTTGGATCTAGGGTTGGGTTAGTAGTGCTTAATTTTTTTCCTTAGTTAACTTTGGGTCAGAGGTGGGATGGGCAGGGGGATTTCTATTTTGGAAAATGCGTAAGTCATCTTCAAATTTCTGACCCATGCAATTGCTTTCAATCCTCATCTTGGGAAGGTGAGAAGGTTCTCTCGGATGGGATGGCTCGCCAAAAGTAATAATTAATTGTAACCGCAAAAGTATTTCGGGATGGGACACGATCAGTGGTCTTATGGCACTGACACAATTTATAATTCGAACTGACTGGAATATGCAAGATTTTATGGGTATCCTTCATATCTAAGGAAAGATGGAAGAACAAGACCTCTTGCAGCAACAATCATCTTCATGCCCAGGGCGGCGCAAGAGGAAGTTGTTCATGGAGCTCATGGTGCTGGAAAAAATCCTTCACAGGATGAGGATGATGACTTATGATGAAATGATAGCCTCCATCAACGACCCCACACATCAAGAGATCTCTGGAGAATTACTAGAGGATAGAAGAGACTATGGGACCTTTCGAGGGAGGTGGCTACTGCTCATCTGGAGGAAGAAATTGAAACTCAAAGAAGTCCTGGCTTTTTGGAAAGAAATCTAGATGTGGTTGTCATGGGTCTGCCGATTACCCACCTTCAAAGTCTTCTGGACGAACTTGGAAAATGCACATTTTAGTCTAGTTCTACAGGGTTGGCGTGGCAATGAGATTTTGATGGAGGGGAGGGACTATAAATGCAATACATAAACAATTAAGAGGAAGCATATATTGTGTTTATTAATTATGAGTTCCAGGGCTAGACAAATATGCTGGGGGGCCAGTTTAAGGATGGGTGAAGAAGAAGTTCCCCAAAGGAATAGAGACTTTTTTGGTGTAGGCTTACAATAGATTTAACAAAACTTCCTGAAAACTTGGTGGATGTAGGTGGAGGAAGATGGTGGATGTAGGTGGAGGAAGAAAGCTTCTTTTTGATTGGAGTGTAAGAATTGCAAATGATATGACTGTCAGAAAGAAAGGGCCCAGTTTTTGTTTTGTTTTAGTCTTTCTGGCTTAGGGTATGCCCTGACCAGTTTTATTTGATATTATGTAATGCCAGGTGGGACTCCTGGTCCCCATTGTAATTATTATACTATCAATGAAAATATGTCATCTTTCAAAAAAGAAAAGAAAAAAGAGAGTGATTTATATACCCAACCGGTGAGGGTGAGAAAAGTGATAGGAGAAAATATGGAGGAGAAGATAAAAAAAGAGAGAACGATGAGTTTATGGATAGAAAACTGACCTAATATGAAGCACCACACTTCCAAAGGCATTCAATCCACACGAGAGATAGAGAGAGAAGCTTCAAATCTTTGTTCATTCCATTGCATAGCATTCTAGAAAAGTGCCATGAGGCTACATATATATAAGAAAAGAAAGATAACTAGAAGTTCTAAAACCCTCAACAAAAGCACTAATCACTTGATGACTTAAAATTTTCGCAATACATGTATGGGGCCTATTTAAACGCCACACTTCTGATATCTATGTATCCAAAATTTCTGATATATATATATATATATATATATATATGAGAAAAGTGTAGCTACACATACGTGTAGCTAACTTAGCTACACCGACGGCTTAAAACATAGTGGGCCCCACATTGTTTGGGTGATACAAACCATTCATTTGATGGGCCCTCACATAGATAGGGTGTGCCAAAAAAATCAGCTCCATAGGATCATCCCAACCCTACGATTGTGGAGGCAAAAATGGACTTGTAAAAACTTTCACAAATCTGTCCATTTTTGCCTCCACAGTTTGAAGGGTAGGGATCATCCTATGGAGCTGATTTTTTGGGCACACCCTATCAATGTGAGGGCCTATCAAATGAATGGTTTGGATCACCCAAACAATGTGGGCCCACTATATTTTAAGCTGTCGGTGTAGCTAAGTTAGCTACACGTATGTGTAGCTTCACTTAACTCTCTCTCTCTCTCTCTCTCTCTCTCTATACACACACACACACACACTAGTAAAAAACCCCGTGCGATGCACGGGCGGACAAAGAACTGTATGGACTACATCATAGGTTGATCCATACCATCCATGTGATGGAACACAACAGAAATAGGTTGTGCCCGTAAAATCATTTCCATAGGCTGATCCTAGCCCTCCAATCTTTAGAGGTTTCCATAATATGTTGTTCCTCTTAAGGTGCCCGGAATTCGTCAATATTTTGAAAGGCGTCCTGAATCCGTAGTATTATGTAATATGTTCACAAAAATCCGTAGTATTATGTAACATATGTACCAAATTCGTAATTTTGTAAAGAAAAAACGTCACTATGTTAACTTTGTCCACTTTTTTTTAGCGAGATGATATTTTCACTCCCCCTGCATTACGTGCACACCCTCCTTATAACCTGATTTGACGTGAAAAGTAGGCAACTTTATGTCAAATCACGTTAGAAGGGGAGTGTGCAAGTAATGCAAGGGGGGTGAAAATATCATCACCCTTTTTTTATTACAAAAGCATAAAGGAGGGGGGTAGGATTGAAATAATGTGGCTTTAATGGGTGCCTTTGTTAAAAAGCATAAAGGAGGGGGTAGGATTGAAAATATGTGGGTTGAATGGGTGCCTTTGTTAAAAAAAGTCAAAAAAATTGATGTGTAATTCTATTAGAATTTTGGGAGAAATTCAAATAATTCTCTCCTTTTCTCTTCTGCAATATATATATATATATATATATATATATATATATATATATATATAGAGAGAGAGAGAGAGAGAGAGAGAGAGAGAGAGAGAGAGATGCGATTTCTGATATCGCCTAGCCCTCTCTCCCTATATATATCGGGAAATGATATATGCACTCCCTTTTTTGAAATGGTTTTTTTTATTTTTTTTTGAAATGGGATATATGCACTCCCTTGTTGTGAAAATGGCACTCCTTCACTTTATTAAACATTTTCCTTTTCTGTTGATGGCTGTTTGTGAATTGTAATGGCCTATCACAGCTACTCAAAGAAGTCCACTATAAAGAGAGGAGTGTATTCATTAAAACATGGGAGTGCGTGTATAATATATATGAGGAAAGTGTTGGTGAGCTTAAGCTCGCCAAACTTATGGTGCGCTTAAGCGCCCAATCATATGGGTCCCACATTTTATGTGGTGATCCAAACCATTCATTTGCAGGGCCCTATCATAGATAGGGTGTGTACCAAAAATCAGCTCCATAGGATCATCCTAACCCCTCCATTTGTGGAGGGAAAAAATGGGCAGATTTGTGGACAAACAATGTCTGTCCATTTTGACCTCCACAAATGGATGGGTTAGGATGATCCTATGGAGCTGATTTTTAGGTACACACCCCATCTATGATAGGGCCTTTCAAATGAATGCTTTGGATCATCCTAACAAAGTGGGCCCCCATGTGATTGGGTGCTTTAGCGCACCATAAGTTTGGTGAGCTTAAGCTCACCAACACTTTCCTTATATATTTACATATTTAATGAACAACTTCTAAATTAGAGTGAGATACAACTACCTAACATTGTAAGTGAACCCAAGATTTTTCAGCCACCATATATTGTTGCTGCATTCACAGGTGGATGGGCAAAATGAGGTTGCGAGTGCTTCTTTTATTATATATTTTTAGGTATTATGCTCCTAATTAACGACAGTTGCAACATGAATGTGTATAAATATAAAGAGAACACATAACTATATCAGTAATTCCATGAGAAATTTCACAACTGTACCTATACAAATGTTGTACGTCATGCCTGAGCACAGAATGGTTTGACATAGCCTGGGAATCGAGTGACAATAATTCTCATTGCATATATGGGTTGGTTTCTTAAGCTAGATGCCGACAGTGGTGTAATTTCACTGTATACCAGATTAGATATGTAGTCTCAAGATCAAGGTTTAAAATCCCGGTTTCAGTTTTGGACCTAGTTTAAAATTATATTTTTCCGAAATTCAGGCTTAAATTTTGGACTCTGGCCGAAATTTTGGATTTTTGGTAGTTTCGGTTTCGGTCCCAACCGAAATCCGAAATTTCTGTATTTTGGCCGAAATTTAAAACCATGCTCAAGATATGCTTTTCAAGCTATCCTTGTTCTCGAGGGAAGTTTAAGGACTTATTTATGAGGCACCAAAATACATTCATACTTCTGCACTATAAATATTTGTATTTTCTATCTTTCTTATTATTTCTTGATTTGGTTTGTGCTACACCTCAACACTTTTTTCGATTTTTCAGATTACTGGGCAATCATGTCCACTATCATCCAAGGGAAGCCCTTACTGGATGGCTCCTGAGGTTGGAATATTTTCTTGCCATAGCCTTTAATTTCTGTTCATGACATGCTTTCTAGACTCCCACTTGCACTTCTGACAAGCATAGATCATTCAGGTCATAAAAAACTCCAACGGATGCAATCTTGCTGTCGATATTTGGAGTCTTGGGTGCACTGTTTTGGAAATGGCTACAACAAAACCACCCTGGAGCCAGTATGAAGGGGTCAGTCTTTTGATATTAATGTTGGAAGACTTTGCTTTTTAATTTATATTCTATTATAGATTGATTTGAAATCTAGTTGTTTCTTGCACGTCTGACTGTCTCACTTTGAGTTCTTGTTGGACTGGATTTTTTTACTGTCTTGTTGGTTTATCATATTGATGCTTAATCTTGTTTTGTTCCAAAGGTTGCTGCTATGTTTAAGATTGGGAATAGTAAGGAACTTCCAGCAATTCCTGATCATCTCTCTGATGAAGGCAAGGATTTTGTAAAGCAATGTTTGCAACGCAATCCTGTACATCGTCCTAAGGCTTCTCAGCTTTTGGAGCACCCTTTTGTGAAAAATGCAGCACCACTGGAAAGACCCATTCCTGGTTCCGAGTCGTTGGAACCCCATTCTGGAGCTACCAATGGAATAAGATGCACAGTATGGAAAAATTCCTCCTCATGATAAGTTCTACAATTTTGTTCTCTTATGCCGCCCATGTAATATTGTGTTGTAGAAGTTGTAGGATCTGCTAAGGTGATTAGCTTGTGGTTATTGTTAAGTCACATGTGTGTGTCTATATATATATATATATATATATATATATATATAGAGAGAGAGAGAGAGAGAGAGAGAGAGAGAGAGAGAGAGAGAGATAGAGAGATAAGCTTATCTGAGCTCAAGCTAACAAACACATGTGGCCCCACATTTTTGGGGGGATCTGAAGCATTCATTTGGAAGGCCCTTCCATGGATAGGGTGTGTACCAAAAATCAGCCCTATAGGATTATCCAAACCCAATCAAAGGTAGAGGGGAAAATGGACAGACACTGTGTGTCCATGTTTTTGCCCATTTTTTCCCTCCACAAATGGCAGGGTTAGGATGATCCTATATGGCTAATTTTTGGTACACACATTATATGAAAATAGACTAGGCAACCTAAGAGGGAAGGAATTAGGTATAAATTTTTTTTTTTTGATTTGAAGAACTTGTTTTAAAAGATTCTACAAATTACTTTGAAGCTATCTAAGTTGAACTTACAAAGTGTACGGTTTACGATATTACCAAGAGTATGGAGAGATAGAAGGAGCCTAGGAGGCACACAATGAACATGAAGATTTATAGTGGTTCGGTTTTCTCAAACGACCTACTCCACTCTTCCAAGTTTGTCGTCATTGGGTTTCTTCACTATCCGGACACCATACCACGTCCGGGTCCGAGGCCTTCTTACAAACACCGAGTCTTTAAACTCTCCAAGGGTCACAACCCTTCTTTACAATGGTTGAATGAAGTAAAAGCACACTAGCCTCTTGTTAAGGCAAATACAAAGGTATTAACTTAAGCAATAATTCTTGTCTCACTCAAAACATAAACCCTAATGAATCTCTCTTGGGAGAATGAAAGTAATGGCACTCAAGAGAAGTAAATGTATGTTATTCTCACAATAAATGGCAAGAAGAAAGTAGGTGAGAGTTGGGGTTTTCAAATGGTGGCTAACACCTTTTCAAGAGCTTAAGAGGTATCTAGGGTTTTTCAAAATAGCATATTTATAGGTTCGAAGAACAAAAACCCTAATTTTTTGTCTTTCTGGGCGTCATGTATGAAGTCCGGACGTCCGGAAAATAGAGTCGTTTGAAATTCCAAACGCGCGCCCAAATCCGTCCATGGACGTCCGCAAAATTTCCGGACGACCGCAATATTCTCAGTTATTTGAATTTAAACCTTCAGGTTTCAGACGGACGTCCGCCAAAATCCCAGACGTCTGCAATTCTCTCAGTTATCCAGTTTCAAATGTTCAGGTTTCAGACAGACGTCCGCCTGATACCCGGACGTCCGTAATTCCCCTGGACACTTAATTTAATAATTCTTGAGGGAATTTTCTACGGACTTTGATCCTACTTTAGGGAGTGTGATTCCTAGAGATATCTAAGTTTATTTTAAACCTCCCTAAGTGCCAAGAACACTCAAAACACCCAAGAGAGACTCTACAATCTAAAATACAAATATAACATCTTCTCTTCTGGGCTTCTTGAGACTTCGATCTTTGGTTGACTTCGATTGATTGTGTGCGTCAAGGTTCCGCGGATCGCTTGTAGTGTCCAAGTCGTCTTACTTTATTGCGATGTACCGAACCCGTTCATATCATAGGCAATCGACATTGGTGTGATAAATCAATATGGGTTTGGTTCAAATCAAAATGTTGGTGATCGATAGCCTTCCCGCTTATTTGAATTTCTGGACGACCGTAATATTCTCAGTTATTTGAATTTAAACCTTCAAGTTTCAGACGGACGTCCGCCAAAATCCCGGACGTCCGCAATTCTCTCAGTTATCCAGTTTCAAATGTTCAGGTTTCAGACGGACGTCCGTAATTCCCCTGGACACTTAATTTAATAATTCTTTAGGGAATTTTCTACGGACTTTGAGCCTACTTTAGGGAGTGTGATTCTTAGACGTATCTAAGTTTATTTTAAACCTTCCTAAGTGCCATGAACACTTAAAACACCCAAGAGAGACTCTACAATCTAAAATACAAATATAACATCTTCTCTTCTGGGCTTCTTGAGACTTCGATCTTCGGTTGACTTTGATTGACTTTAGATTTGTGTGCGTCAGGTTTCCGCGGATCGCTTGTAGTGTCCAAGTCGTCTTCCTTGACTGTGATGTATTGAACCTGTTCATATCATAGGCAATCGACATTGGTGTGATCAATCAATATGGTTTTGGTTCCAATCAAAACGTTGGTGATCGATAGCCTTCCGGCTTACAATCTCCCCCTTTTTTATTGATGGCAAAACCCAGATTGATTGAGAGGTAGGAGACAAGAATAAATGTTATGTTTGCTCCCCCTCAACAAAAGCTCCCCCTCAACAATAGCCAGTTAGTTTCGGAGTCTTCGATTACATATCATTCAATCATAGAATTATAAAAGCAAGTGCAATAGATATCTTCTCTCCCTTTGACATAAACAAAAAGGGAATAACCGAGGCAAGCATGGCATGCACGATAGCAAGAAGCAATGATCATCCAAAATAAGATAGAAACCTAGCAGGAAACATAGCCAGTGACAATATTCTACCATCCAAAACATCCATACCATCCAAACATAAGAAATATCTAAACTATTGCATCCACAACATCCAAAGGAAGATAGAAACTCTATCATCCAACCATAAAGTGCAGTCAACCAGGAGAAGGAGCTATAAAGCACCTTAGAATGTATCAAGTATGATGCAGGGAAGAGAAAAAGTAAAAGCATTCTGTGAACCTGAATAATACATGCCAACTGAATAGAGAAGTGTAAACTAAAGTGCGGGCATGCAAGATAATGTAATAGGACCCCAGGTCCTAATCCTTTGGTGGTGGTGGCGGTTTAGCAAAGTAGCGTTCCTGGAACGCAGTGAATTCCTCATGAAGGTGCGTGACATCAACCGACAGGGTCTCGAAGGATCCGGAGAGCCTGTCATACTGTGCCTTATTCTCCAACTGAAGTTGCTCCACTGAATGCTGGAGCCTATCATAGTGGTGCACGAAGGAACTCTGAAGACCGCGGTATAGGATATCGAAGTCACGTGCCGTGCCAGTAAACGTTGGTGGAGGAGGACCCTCGGTGTAAGAGTACGACCGTGGAGGTATTGGGTCGACAGGAGGAGCGACGGGATCGTCCTCATCATGACTATCCTCATGAACATCGGAATCGGCATGCGCAGGAGGTGAATCGGTGAGAACTTGAGGGATACGCATGCGAAGAAGAGTGGTCCGATCAATGTCGATGGAAGCGGTGGAAGATTTTGCATTTCCAAGATTGATTTCAAGAAATGCAAAGAGACGGTTGAGGAGAAGACCGTACGGAAGATGAGTGTGGGCTTTGGTTGGAACTCGGGCCATGTGACGGAAAATGATATATGCAAGATTCACCGGAGTGTTGGTGAGATGGGCAAAGGTGAGAAACGCCTCAAGAGGGCGTACTTCATCCTTGCACCCGGCCCTAGGGGTGATGTTGCTGTAGATGATCAAGTGGTAGATACGAGCAGTGCCCAAAAGATGATGGGTTTTAACTACAACAGAAGGGTCATAAGCTTTGCAAATATCGGCATAAACGGTGGAAGGAGGAATGCCAGTGGAGGCAATGTCATCATTGGGCCAAAAGTAGATTTTCGCCCCCTCATTTGAAAGTTCAACAAAAGACTTTGGATCAAATTAATAGAGGTTGTCTTTGATATTGAGGATATAGCATTTACAACTATAGACTTTAAAATGGCTTATATTAAATTTTCTTCCTTTCCAAAGTTCATATGGAGTTTTAAGAGTTTTTGGTCTTATTAGAACTCTGTTAATGACATAGCATGCGGTATTAACGGCTTCGGCCCAAAAATGTCTAGGGGTGCCATAGTCATTTAACATAGTTCTTGTCATTTTTTGAAGAGCTCTATTTTTTCTTTCCAATACTCCATCTTGTTGGGGAGTTCTAGGTGTAGAGAAGTTGTGGTCAATTCCATGTTTTGTGCAATCATTTTCAAAGTCAATATTTTCAATTTGGTTCCATGATCACCTCTTATAGATGTTATAGTTCCCTTTTCATTTTGAACTTTATTACACAATGTGAAAAATATTTGAAAAGTCTCATCTTTGCTACTCAAAAAAATAACCTATGTAAATCTAGAGAAATCATCAACAATAACATATACATATTTTTTGCCACCGATGCTACAAGTTTTCATAGGACCAAAAAGATTCATTTGAAGAAGTTGTAGTGGTCTAGTGGTAGACATGATGCTTTTGGGTTTAAATGAGTCTTTGGCTTGTTTCCCTTTTTGACAAGCTCTACAAACATTTTCATTAAAGTATTTGAGCTTAGGCAAACCATTGACTATTTCTTTATTGCAAAGTTTAGATAACAATTCCATATGTGCATGTTCTAATCTTCTATGCCAAGTCCAAGAGTTGTTATCAATAGGAGAATGACATTTAACATTTTGGCTTGTGAGTTATTCTAGTGCAAGAGTGTAAACATTGTTATTTCTAGTGGCAGTAAAACTAACAGTGTTACTGTGTGTGCCGTTGACAATACATTTATCATTCCTAAAAGTAACCTCATTACCAAAATCACAAAGTTGACTTATCCTAAGCAAATTCATAGCCAATCTATCAACAAGCAAAACATTAGTTATTGTAATATCTTTAAAAGTAATCGTACCTTCACAGATGATCTTTCCTTTCTTGTCGTCCCCAAGGTGACTATACCTTGATTTCCCATGGTGATCGAAGAGAACTTGGAGGGGTCTCCAGTCATGTGTCTTGAGCACCTGCTATCAAAGTACCATTTGTCGGTGTTGATTCCTCCTTTTAAGCAAATCTACAAGACAAAGTTCATGCTCTTGACTTAGGTACCCAAGTTCTATTGGGTCCTTCAATGTTAGTATCATACAATTTATCTTTTCTAACCCATATATATTTCACATTTGTTTGTTTTCTCATTCTACAAGCATAGTTGTAGTGTCCAATTTTTCCACAATAATGACAAGTGGGAACAAATGTTTTAGATTTTACATATGACCTTGGAGTTTTCTTTTATCTATGCGGTTGGACAAGCTTGTTCCTGTGAGATTCTTTCTTTTGGAATTTTTGGTATCCCATACCGGCTATTCCTTTGGAAAAATTTCTCTCAAGTATTTCATCAAGTTTGGATTTTCCGCAAGAAAGCTTTAGTTGGAGCTTATCATTATCTTGTTTCAACTCTTTATTTTCAAGATAGAGTCTTTCAATATCTTCATATATCTTGTCATTCTCTTCTTTCAATTCCTTATTTTTCAAGATAAGATTCTCAATTCTTCGATTCAAAGAGTTATTTTCATAGGTAAGCTTCCAATTGTTAAGTCGAGAGAGTCTCGTTGCCTTGTTACAATTCCAAATTCTTTGGTAATTTTCTCAAGTGAACTCTTTAAGTTCTTGGTCCTCGAGACTTCAAGAAGAAGACCTTCTTGAAATTTTTCACACGCATCAAAGAGTTCATCATATGTAAAGGATTTGTTAAGGTTATTTTCATTTTTAACTAGTTCATTATCAGATTTAAGAGATTCGACATATACCCTTCCTCATGGGATTCAAGTGCCATGAAGCATACGTTAAGATCCTCTTCTTCGCTTGACTCACTTGCGGATGAGCAACTTAGTCCGTCCCAAGTTGCACCGAAACTTTTGTTCATTTCCTTCTTTCATTTTGAATTGTCCTCTTGTTTGTTTAGGGGGCAATTAGGTCGGATGTGTCCGACTTTCTTACATCTCATCTTGGAGGATCTTCTTCTTTTCCGTCTTTCTCTCTCTATGACGGCTTGCCTTTCTTGAAGTTTCCTTTCTTTCTCCTTGAAAAGTGACGGAACTTCTTCGTGAGAAGTGCAAGACCTTCTCCTAGGTTTTGGAGGTTCTCTCCTTCACTTTCGCTTTCACTATCCGCTTTGGCTTTGAATGCGACGCCCTTCTTCTTAATGTCATCCTTTTGACCTTGTTGATCCGCTCTCTTTTCCATCTTCATTTTATGGGTAATGAGAGACCCAACAAGCTCTTCAAGGAGGATAGTGTCAAGGTTCTTTGCCTCTTCAATGGCAGTGATCTTCGGATCCCATGAAGCGGGAAGTGATCAAAGTAGCTTGTTCACAATTTCTTCATTTGAATACACCTTACCTAGTCCTTCCAACTCATTGACAATGTTAGTGAAACGAGTATACATTTCGGAAATTGTTTCATCATTTTTCATTTTGAAAGCTTCAAAATCGCTAACAAGAAGATTTACTGTTGTCCTTTTTTTTTTTTTGAAAATTGACAATTTTATTGATACTATGGAAATTACATTGGGGGAGTCCCAAGTAGCAATATATAGAATCAATTAAGGATGGTCAGGAGCATACTCCTAGACCGGCTAAAACCAAAGGAAAAATCTACTAATTCATCCGCTCCGGTGAGGACTACACTTCCATGCGCTGCTAACTTGTCGAGTAATTATTTTACTTCCGTGCCAAAATCTTCATTTAGGATCACAGCCTAGAGTGTCTTCACCACTCCCTCATTATTCCATAGCACTACCCCATGGCCTCAATTGAATCGAATCCAACAAAATTGCCATAATGGGGAGCCAAAACAGACTTGTCATCACCATTTAGGTAGTCTTTTAGATTGGTCTTCTAGGCAAGTCGTCAAAACCGAAAGAGACTCATCCATACTATGCTGGATTTGGGACTAGCAGATATACAACCCCAGAAATCGGGACCAGGACTTCTAGAGAGTTGCTGGTTGCCAACTGCTCCTCCACTAGACGGCAACCCACCGCCTTAATCTGGAACTGTTTTTGTCTCCATCCAACACATAAGTCGATCCCCAAATTCCCGGCGAACTCCCAGAACAAAAGAGTAAGGGAGACCCAACTTCTTAAGGAAGCTGGTCGTCCCGGATCCTCAGGGGAAGCCATTCCTACTTTGACACGGAAGCTTTCTACAATAGTAGAGGGAGGGGACCTTTTAATAGCATACCGAAGGGCTCAAGAGCCTTGAAACCTCCGCTCCTAGAGAAGAGAGCTAGGAGCCTGGCGATACAACTCCCCAACTACCAAAGAAAGTACGAAAGTCAATACATTCAAATACTTTTAATTGCCATAGCTTTTTCAACCCGGGAACTCCAGCTATAGGTTTAGCTATAGATAGGGCCAAACCTAGCAGACCTGGAATAGAACTTTATGAGCTTAAACAATCTGTTAAATTTCTTCCTTGGTCCCGGATTGGAACCCAAAAGAGTAACCAATTTGTTCATAAGGAAATGCTCTTGGGAACTTAACCCCCTGACGGGGAAAATTGAACCTTTGTAAGAACCGCAAGTGGCACGATTGTCGAGAATCTTCCTGGCGCATGGGTGAAGAGAAGGGGCTGCCAGCAAAGCATGCTTCCACTTATTGTCAGGGATAGATTTCTTGGAACTCACCAACAAACCCAAATAATATGAGTTCCTCACTTCAGATCCCATCACGCCTTTTTCGAGGACAGCTAACCGCTCATTCTTAGGCCTCCCAACAAGAGAATTTGAATTTGAATTTGAAATCTCAAAAGGGCCCAACGGCTCGCCAGGCAAGGGCCTTGAGTTCGCTGGAAGCCGATCCGCCGCCAAGGAGGAACCCGGACCCTAGATGACAAATTCAATGTTTTCCTTCGAGAGCTCAACCCTAATGGGATAGTAAAAGATTTTGAGCTTTACACAAGAGTTAGGGAAGGGCCAGCGAGGGGCTAGAATCTTGGCTGAAACGTAGCTCATACAATTCTGATGGTTACCCACCATCTTGGTTTCTACAACCTTCCCAAAGAGGCCCCTTAACGCCTCCACCGTAGAAATAGCCCAGGCATGCAAAAGGATGCCATAAAAACGAACCCAAAGAGCCTCCTCTCCTTGAATAAATTCCTTGTTCCATGGTGAGAGGGAGAGCAAATGGTTATCCAAGGCCGCAGATCCCTTAGCTAGGATCTGTGATGCCTGAGATTCTGATTCAAACATAAAGAGAACTTCATCTTTTGCCAGTAAAGAAGGGCAATGTAACGATGGGGATTCCCAGGACACTTGTGCCAATTTTCAAAGCTCCTGCAAAGTCTCATTATGATTTTTCTTTTTCTCAATCAAGCAGGATCTGAGGGAACCTATTCACACATCTACTTCCTTACCTGAAATTGATAAAGTTGGAGCCGCTGAGTTTTTTTGGCGATAAATTTTACCCGAGTCAGGCCAAAGATTATTATCGTCACCCTTAGATTGAACCCTAGATGAGCTAGTGCGAGGAACCCATTTTAAGGGTGATCTGGTCGAATGACACCAGCGACAATCAATCCTCCATTTATAGTTTAGGTATTGACAAGGGGAGCAAAACTATGCTCCAAGCCTATTGTCTTGGACATGCTTAGGTCTCCCTAACGATACTCCTTCCCCACCCCAAGTAGGCAGGGGGGGGAAACAATATAGCCTGTGGGCACCTTCTGCATCTAAACCTCCATCCAAAGTTATGATAGCGACAAGCAAGGCACTACCAATCCTCCTCCCCTCCCCGCACCATTAATTTTTTTTTACTTTTGTCTTTTTAACTTGAGTGGTTCCCCTCGTGAGTATCGAGGGTGGTCCAAATTTCTTTGGCCGATTTATAAGTAGAGACGCAATTGAACTCCTCGGGAGATAACATACAAAAAATTGTGTTTACTCCTTTGGCTTTTAAGGTGGCTCTCTTTTTTTTAGCTGTCGTCCACTCACTTCTTTCGGTTGTGGGATGAATATATCCATCTTCGATTAGTTCCCACATTTCATAATCATATGATTGAAGGAAAAAAGGTCATTATAGTTTTCTAATATCCATAGTTTGAGCCATTGAAATAAGGTGGTCTAGTCACGGATTGTCCTTCGACATTTCCTTGAGGGGTTGCCATGATCTTTTACTCTTGTAAGATTTTGAGTGAGCAAAATCTTATGTTAAGAGTCCAAGCTCTGATACCAAGTGAAAATAGACTATGCAACCTAAGAGGGGGGGGGGGGGGGGGGGAGTGAATTCGGTATAAATTTGATTTGAAAAACTTGTTTTAAGAGATTCTATCAATTACTTTGAAGTTATCTAACTTGAACTTACAAAGAGTAAGGTTTAAGATATTACCAAGAGTATAGAGAGATGAGAGAGATAGTAGAAGGCACACCACAATGAACACGAAGATTTATAGTGGTTCGGTCTTCTCAAAAGACCTACTCCACTGTTCTAAGTTTGTCGTCCTTGGGTTTCTTCACTATCCGGACACCACACCACGGCCGGGTCCGAGGCCTCCTTACAAACACCGAGTCTTTAACTCCAATGTTTTAAATCTCGGTTTCGGTCATCAGCGAAACTGAAACGTTTCGGTTTCGGTATGAAATTTCGGATGAAATCTTGTAAAAATTTCCGAAACGTTTCACCGAAATTTCTGAATTTTCATCGAAATGAAACGTTTCGGCTGAAATTTCCATAACGTTTCGGCGAAATTTGGTACGTTTCCGAAACAATCTGTATTTCGTTTCATTTTCTACAGAACCGAAATATTTCGGCCGAAACGAAACGTTTCGGCCGAAATTTAAAACCATGTTTAACTCTCCAAGGGTCACAACCTTTCTTTACAATGGTTGAATGAAGTAAAAGCACACTAGCCTCTTGTTAAGGCAAATACAAAGGTAAGAACTTAAGCAATAACTCTTGTCTCACTCAAAACATAAACCCTAATGAATCTCTCTTGGGAGAATGAAAGTAATGGCACTCAAGAGAAGTAAATGTATGTTATTCTCATAATAAATGGCAAGAAGAAAGTAGGTGAGAGTTAGGGTTTTCAAATGGTGGCTAACACCTTTTCAAGAGCTCAAGAGGTATTTAGGGTTTTTCAAAATAGCATATTTATAGGTTAGAAGAACAAAAACCATAATTTTTTTTGTCTTTCTGGGCGTCGTGTACGAAGTCCGGACGTCCGGAAAATAGAGCGTTTGAAATTCCAAACGCGTGCCCAAATCCGTCCACGGACGTCCGCAAAATTCCCGGACGACCGCAATATTCTCAGTTATTTGAATTTAAACCTTCAGGTTTCAGACGGACGTCCGTCAGATACCCGGAGGTCCGTAATTCCCCTGAACACTTAATTTAATAATTCTTGAGGGAATTTTCTACGAACTTTGAGCCTACTTTAGAGAGAGTGATTCCTGGAGATATCTAAGTTTATTTTAAACCTCCCTAAGTGCCAAGAACACTCAAAACACTCAAAACACCCAAGAGAGACTCTACAATCTAAAATACGCATATGACATCTTCTCTTCTGGGCTTCTTGAGACTTCGATCTTCGGTTGACTTCGATTGACTTTAGATTTGTGTGCGCCAAGGTTCCGCGGATCTCTTGTAGTGTCCAAGTCGTCTTGCTTGACTGCGATGTACTGAACCCGTTCATATGATAGGCAATCGACATTGGTTTGATCAATCAATATGGGTTTGGTTCCAATCAAAACGTTGGTGATCGATAGCCTTCCGGCTTACACTATACAATGAAGGGCCTTTCAAATGAATGATTTGGACCCCTAAAAAATGTGGGGCCACATGTGTTTTTGAGCTCAAGCTCAGGAACACTTTCCTCACACACACACACACACACACACACACACACACACACACACATATATATATATATATATATATATACATATATATATATATATATATATATATATATATATATATATATATATATATATATATATATATATGGGAAAGGTGTGCGTACTCGGTCGAGTAGATAAGCTTATCTACTTGGTCGGGTTAAAAACAGTGGGGGCCCACATTTTTGGGGTGATCCAAACCATTCATTTGAAAGGCCCTTACCTAGATAGGGTGTCCACAAAAAATCAGCCCCATAGGATCATCCTAACCCATGCAACAGCGGAGGGAAAAATGGGGAAAAATGGACAAACACAGCTTCTCCACAAATCTGCCCATTTTTCCCTCCACTGTTGGATGGGTTAGGATGATCCTATGGGGCTGATTTTTTGTGGACACCCTATCTAGGTAAGGGCCTTTCAAATGAATGGTTTGGATCACCCCAAAAATGTGGGCCCCCACTGTTTTTAACCCGACCGAGTAGATAAGCTTATCTACTCGACCGAGTACGCACACCTTTCCCTATATATATATATATATATATATATATATAGAGAGAGAGAGAGAGAGAGAGAGAGAGAGAGAGAGAGAGAGAGAGAGAGGTGTTTCTGGTCGACTTATCTGGGTGATGCAGTGGGGTGAGGTACATCGACCAGAAATACAGTGGGGGCCCACATTGTTTTTGGTTGATGGACCAGATAAGTTATCTGATCGGTCGACCAGATTAATACAGCCCTTCTTTTTTTGTTATTTCAATATTGAAGTCCATTTTCAAGTTAACTATTACAATAGCTAGGTACCGTGCATGTTTGCTCTGATTCAGCTGTCTGTGCCTACGTTAGACATGGAAGGAGATCATACCTTATTCTTCCCTTAATTTGTAGATGCATGTTATTAATTATTGGAAAATACCAGTGTTGCATAACCGGAAGTGCTCTGTTACAGTTTAAATTCTATGAGGACATGCTAAGGAAACAAATATTTTTTTGTATTCTCCTGTTATTCTCTGGGAATTGCACGAAAGAAATATGATTTTTATCCCCGACATAAGCATTTTGGTTAGGGTTGGAGCAGGAGTGTATTAAGTTGTGGAGTGCTTGTGGTATGCTAATAGTCTGTTGCACCATATGTATGTCCATCCTTACATTTGTTATTTTCTATGGGGTGGTTTTTAATGTTGTTGTGAGAGAGTGGAAGGGTAGTTTGGAGTCTGGTCTTTAGGAGAAGTGTTAAAGATGGCAATTTTGTTTGATCGATTTTCTTATGTTATTTGAGGAGGTTCATGTTTGCTGCCTAGTTCTGGATTGAAGAATTTGGGCATGGAATCATCAAGTTTTTTCTGCCATCAAGCGTTTTCTTAAGATTCGTTCGTAGGTCTCTTCTTCTTTCGATAAAGTGTGTAGTGCTCTTCTCAGGATTTAAATTTTCACCGAAACCGACACGAAACGATCGAAATATTTCCGTTTCCCTCCCCACCAAAATTGATACCGTAACCAAAATCGTAAGTGTATTAGTTGTATACTATATCAGCATGCATACGCTAGATATATGTATACAAATTGCATGTGAAATATAATACATGTATTATGTGTGTGTGTGTGTATATTTATATGAATTATATGTGAAATGTGTTATTGGCTTGTTGCTGAATTATCTAACACGGTATACAAATTGCATGTGAAATATAATACATGTATTATGTTTATATATTTATATGAATTGTATGTGAAATGTCTTTTTGCTGAATTAATTTTTTAAAATTGTTCATGCTTAATTATCTAACATCGTATACAAATTGCATTTGAAATATATTACATGTATTATGTTTATATATTTATATGAATTATATGTGAAATGTGTTATTGCTGAATTATCTAACACGGTGACAACTCATGTCACTAGGTGTTTGTTGTTGTTTTATCATTTTTTTGAATGATAAATGTTGTTTATCATTTGCATGTTTCCATACATTTCTTTGATTTTACAGGATTTCTATCGAAATCTCCAACCAAAACTCAAATGTTGCCGTTGCTTTGGTGATCGAAATTGAAACCGAAACTGAAATTTAAAACCTTGGCTCTTTGCCTCTTAAGAGTGGAAGTATTTTTGTTGGACTCCGGTCGCTAGCAAGATCACATATGATCGCTATATTGAAGAAGAAATGTTCCGGTTGGCAAAGATGTAGTTCTTGTGCAAGGAAGGGCAAGAATTAGTCAACTATATTTTCAGTCATTTGCAAGTTGACTACACGTATTTTGGTGAATCAAAAGGCAAACCGTTTGGTGTGAAGTGACAATATTTCTGGAAATTTCTCCTTTTGGCTGTTCTTTAGGGATTATGGAATGAAAGCAAGAAGAGTTTTTTTTAGATGAAAGTATGCCCTTTTTAGAATGTAATGCACGATATTAGTACCTCAATCATCTTTTGCCCTTATTAGAATGTAGTGGATAGAGATGCATTGAGGTGATGTGTTTTCTCCTAAATAAATCCTTGAAACTTAAAAATTGATGCCAACTTTCTTTGGAACCCAGGCTTCCCTCTCCCCTCCCATCCAGTCACAAATATTCATCACAGGAATTTCTTGTTTAGGATTTATCTCGGGATATTTCATTTTATTTTTGTTATATTTAGGTTCATATCGGGAAAGAATTGAAGAATATAATATTTAAAATATAAAATTTAAGAACCAAATTAGGACAACAAATAATATTCTGAATTTATGGTGACATTTTCATAGTAAAAATAAAATATAAAGACATCTCAATGATTTTCAAAATCTCGAGATTCTGAAGTTCTATAAAAAAAACTGCAACATATCACGATATTTTCAAAAATACTGTAGATATTCGTGACTGTCCCCACCACCCATGTCAAGAGTATTTGTGTCATGTGTGTGTGGGGGTGCGTGGAGTTGAAGATTTTGATGAAGTGGATGTCTTGGCGCTCTTATATTTTCCTCTTTATTTTAAAATTAGGTGAGAATTTTTTCGTGGAAGGTGATTCTTCGATTGTTATTTCTTTGACGCCATTGTGTAGTCTAGGTCCTTGGAGAATTGGTCATACTATGGATGAGATCTAAGAGTTGTTATTTCTATAGTTGCATATCCAAGCTAGAGAGGTGGTTTCGTAGTCTGGTTTAGCCACTAAACTTGGCCCCTGGTCATTGTCGAACAAGAAAAAAGGAAGAAAAACTGTGAATGCTGAGTGCATGAGTATGGCTTCTAGGAAATTCTATAGTTTTATTCAACATCCTGGGATCTTGAATGGCTCATGGTTTATTGTTACTTTATGATATTACCGTCTAGTATTATTTGATATATCGAATTTGGTATGGTAGGAAGCTATTTGTGATTGCATGATAAAACTTTCAAGTTAACTTACTGTGAGACTGATCAGCAATTTCATATGATTATTGTAGGTCAAGCTCTTAATTATTTTCTTTTTCTGTGAATAAACTTAGTGCTCAGCTATTCAAAAAAGAAAAAAAAGAAAAAAGAAAAGAAACTTAGTTTCTCAGCGGAGAACCAAGGAACATAAGGTCATAGCACAATCAAACATGAATAGAACACAGTGCCATGGCTTGCACTGCATATAAACTTTTAGAGATTAGGGCTGAAGTTTGAGAATTGTTGTTACTCTACTGTTACTCTACTCAAGCTCTTAATTATTGTCTTTTTCTGAGAAGAAACTGTCTCAGAGAACCAAGGAACGTTAGTTCATAGCACAATCAAGCATGAATAGAACACAATGCAATTTGGTCCATCCCTGCCCCCCAGAGTGAGTTTTTTTGGTTGGGCCGCCATTCAAGTGCATATTCAGACAGTGGACTTCTTAAATAAGAGGAAAATGTTGATTATAAACCACTGTGCTCTTTGTATTGAAGATGGGGAGTTGGTGAATCATTTTTTTATTCATTGTAAATTGGCTAAGGACGTATGGTGCATCCTTTTAGAGAGATTTGGAATTTCTTGGGGTTTTCCCAAGTATCTCCTCCAGATGTTGGAGTGTTGGCAATTATCCCCTTGGCGGAAGAAAGGTAAGATTTTATGGTGTATCTCATTCCTAGCGGGAATTTGGGTATTATGGAATGAAAGGAACCCAAGAATCTTTAAGGATCTTGCGAAAAGTGCCTCCTATTTATCTTCCAAGGTGATGGCGTAGGTCTTTTGGGCTAAATCCCTTCCAAGCTTTAACTTTGTTTCCGCCCTTGAGTTGTGGAATAGATGGAGGGGGGTGTGTTTTTATTCTCAGAGCAAGTTTCCTATAATTCAAGTTTGGGAGCTGCCGGAATTCAACTCAACTAAGCCTTTGTGCCAAACTAGTTGGGGTCGGCTAATGGATCCTTTAGAAGTTTTTCATGAAGAAGGTGAAAGAATCTACCCGGCTCAAATTGACTAAGTCCTATCCTGACACTAGTTGGGTTCGTCTACATGGATCATTTTCTTCCATTCTCTCCTATCCAAGGCCATGTTCTCTGTTATGTTACTAGCCATAAAGTCTTTTCTCACTGTTTCTACCCAAGTTGTTTTCGGTCTGCCCCCACCTCTTTTTCTTCCATTCTCTCCTATTCCGCCGCAGAGGGGAATTCTCAGGCTTAATTTTGATGGCTCTAGTCTTGGAAATTCGGGCTCGGCCGGTATTGGGGGAGTTCTTAGGGATAAGGAAGGTGTGGCGAGGTAGGAGTTTGCGGGTCATATTGGAGTTGCTCACTCTAACGAGGTGGCAAGGTTTTAAATCTCGGTTTCGGTTTCGGTCATCATCGAAACTAGGGGTGGCCAACCGGTTCGGTTCTCGATTCTCGGTTCATTTTTTTTCGGTTCTTGGTTCTCGGTTCCATGAACCGTAAGAACCGAACCGAACCGTACTACACAGTAGGACCGAACCGAACCGGACCGAACATAATCGGTTCGGTCCGGTTCGGTTCTTCGGTTCTAATGGGTAATTATTAATTATTAATTATAATTTATAAAAACTTTTAATTAAAGTTATAATATAAGTTACTTTCTTATTATAAGAATAGTATTAACTATTACTTATTAATATTATAAGTAATTTATATTATTAAGTATATGTATAATAGAAATATAAAAATATTATATATATATATATATATATATATATATATATATATATATATATATATATATATTTAAAGTTCGGTTCTTCGGTTCCGGAACCGAACCGAGAACATTAGACCCGGAACCGAACCGAAATTTTTCGGTTCTTCATCAGTGGAACCGAACCGGACCAAAAATATTTTTTTACAGTTCGGTTCCGGTTCGGTTCTTCGGTTCTGGTTCGGTTCTGGCCACCCCTAACCGAAACCGAAACGTTTCGGTTTCGGTACGAAATTTCGGACGAAATCTTGTAAAAATTTCACCGAGGTGAAATTTCGGAAATTTCTGAAACGTTTCACCGAAATTTCCGAAATTTTACCGAAACGAAACGTTTTGGCCGAAATTTCTGAAACTTTTCGGCGAAATTTGGTACTTTTTCGACTCACTATGAATTTCGTTTCGTTTTCCACCGAACCGAAATATTTTGGCCGAAACGAAACGTTTCGGCCGAAATTTAAAACCATGCGAGGTGGAAGTTCGAGCGGTCCATCAAGGCGTTAAATTCTAGTGGGGGAAGATTTCAATCGATTGGTGGTGGAAGGTGACTCCTTAAATGCGATTCGATGGCTATCCGGCTCTCGTATCTTTCCTTGGTGATTTGCGGATTTCTTCAATGAGATAAGGACTTTGTGGGTATTGCTAGTATATCCTTCCCTCATATTAGGAGATTGGCCAATGGAGTCGTAGAGAAGTTAGCTAGGAGAGGGGTTCTTTTGGAGTCTTTGGAACTCCTTGATCTTTATGTTCGTTTATTCTTATCTGTTTTTATAGCCTTGTGCCTTCTCTTTCTGGATTTTTCTTTTTGTATTTTTTGACCATCTGGTCCTTTTAATGTAATCTTTTACCACTCAAAAAAAAAAAAGAAAAAAAAAAGAAAAGAAAAAAAAGAATAGAACACAGTGCCATGGCTTGCACTGCATATAAACTTTTAGAGATTAGGCCTGAAGTTTCAGAATTGTTGTTGCTCTACTCAAGCTCTTAATTATTGTCTTTTTCTGAGAAGAAACTCTCTCAGAGAACCAAGGAACATAAGCTCATAGCACAATCAAGCATGAATAGAACACAGTGCCATGGCTTGCACTGCATACAAACTTGTACAGATTTGGACTGAAGTTTGATAATGTTTTTTTTTGGTGAGTAAGCTGGGATCGAAACTGCGAGCTCAAGGTTTAAAATTTCCCCGAGCTAATCACCGGCTCGCCCAAGTTGACTGCTTTTTGCCTTGACCGAGTTCTCATCCAAGTCCATTTTTGCCCTATCAAATAAATAAAAACTTCCTTTGATTCGCCGAGTCAGCTCCTTTTTTCCGTGGCCAATTTTTCATCTGAGTCCAAGTTTTAAACTCTAGTTCATATACTAAGGTTGCACAGGTTTAACTATATGTATTTTTGTGATTACATAAGCTGTTGTCTTTCGTGGTTGCTTTCTGAATATTCAATCTTTGCATGATATTTTTTCAGGGTGCTAGACATGCGAGAAATATTTCCTCCTTGGACATTGAAGGGCTAGCAATCCAGCAACCTAGAGGGGGAAGAACTTATCCACCATCCGGGTCAGCTCTCTCTCTCTCTCTCTCTCTCTCTCACACACACACACACACACACACACACACACACACACACACATGTTCAAGATGTGGGTTCTCTCATGTATTAGTGAAGTTATGAGTTTACATCAGCTGGATATCAGGATAAAATTCTAGATTCTTTTTCCCCTTGTATTTAGCTTTCGAGTTTGAGATTGATTTGTTTTTTTTAGCAGAATATTGACCAGAAAGGTGTATGTATACCATCTCAAACATTTGATCAAAGATTTAGAACTGTTCATAGGAGCTGACATTGTGTGTGTGCGAGGCACTGTGTCATCTGACCGTTGTGTACTACGTTTTTGCTAGTGGTCTCACCCAAGAATTTAAATTTCGGTTTTGGTTTCGGACATAGCCGAGACCGAAATTTTGGCCGAAATTCGGTAAAAAAAGAAGCAAATTTCATTAATGTACCGAAATTTCAGCCGAAATTTTGAAAAAAACTTAAAAATCATATTTTCCCGAAAATTTGGCCTAAATTACCGAAATTTCGGCTGAAATTTGGGACTCTTGCCGAAATTTCTGATTTTGGTGACTTGTTGACCACCTGATTCAAGTAGATTGGATAATTGCAAACCATTTCACCAATTATTACAACCATTCAAAAAAGAATTATTACTACCATGCATTAAATTGGATCCTTTTGAATGTGTTCTGATTTTCAGTGACAGCAATATTCCAAGGAACAACTTATCGTGCCCAGTCTCTCCCATCGGAAGCCCTCTTCTACGTGCAAGATCTCCACAACATGTAAATGGAAGGATGTCCCCTTCTCCCATATCCAGTCCTAGAACCACCTCTGGCTCGTCCACACCTCTGACTGGTGGTAATGGCGCCATCCCATTTCTGAAACAATCAGCCTACCTACATGAAGGCTTTGGAAGCATGCCAAGGTCCCCTAACAGTCATTTCACCAATGGCTTCACCTATCATGATCCCAACCCTGATCTTTTTCGAGCAATGCAACCAGGTTCTCATGCCTTCCAGGAACTTATGTCATCCGAAAATGATATCCGTGGAAATCCGGTTGGAAGGGCGCTCCACGAGGAGACCCGGGAACTGTATAATGGTCAATCCGTGTTGGCCGATCGCGTTTCTCAGCAGCTCTTGTGGGATCATTTGAAGTCGAATCCATCACTAAACCCTAGTCCTTGCTCTTCGACTCTTGGCCGTGCCAATGGTATATGATATCAGATGAGCCGGCACTTGGAGCAGGCTTTTGAGCATATTGGATTATTCTTTTGATTCTGGCGCGCTTGATTTTATCATCTTATTTGTGGCTAAGAAAACCCATTTGTACAATAATGACCCGAAGTGGGAACCTGTGGAATAAGATTCGATCATTGGAAGCTGAAGTGACTGAAGGAACATAGTTCTCATCTATGGCACCGGGATACACGTCTTCCATAGGTAAGCACCTTGATGTTATTACTTGTTTTCCCTTTGATCAAGAGATGCTTAACATTGATGGCACATTGGGTTTTTTTTGCTAAACTACTGAAACCACATGAAATTCAAAATTTATAAAAGTGTGGCCCTTGAAACAGTGACAACTGCTTCCAAACATTTTGTCTCGGAAATTTTCAAGGGCAATTCCATCGATTTAAGAATTTCATATAGGTTTCTGACCATTTTGTGAGCAACTGGGATTGTTTCTCTCTCTAATTTTAGCAGAAAAGTAGTTCACCAAAGTACTTTGATAGCTTGAACTGTGGCTCTGAGTGAAGGTGGCCCCTTGCGTAACTCCTTTCTGTGTCGTTTTCTACGAAATCAAAATAGTTAAAGCTCCTTTTGATTCGCTGGCTGATCTGGTTACTGAAAATTTGATTTTGTAGCGGAGAAACGGCATCCAATTACATTTAATTAAGCAGTTCCTTACAGCAAAAAGTTTCGCAGTTGTCGCTAATGGAAAGAACTTGTGGAAATTGGAAGATGTAGTAGGGTTTGGACTTTTTTTTTATTGTCTGAGTCCATTGTATAGATATGCTGGAGAAACTGGATTCTGGGTCCAGATTTTGTGTTAAAGGGTCAGTTCTGGGGTTAAACTAATCTGTGCTTGATTTGGTTTTAACTTTTCTACCTAATTTATTCTTGTATGTAACATCATTTCTGCAGGAAATTGAAGAAATCTAATTCCTTATGCCTCCCATCTTGAATTCTGTTGTCCCCTTCTAGTTGTAATTTAATTTGATTACAATAAAAGCGTTTGTTGTTTTCATTCTTTGTTATCAATGGTGTTCATATGAGGGGAGGATCTCAGTATTTCAGTTGCATTTATCCCCAAAAGATTACGAGTCAGGGCCACTCGGTTAATGATCCAAACCATTGGGAAGTGATATATTCGCCCCCCTATTCTTCCCCGGACCACCCCCTCTACTGTATTTATGATTACTCTTTTTACCCTACAAGCGGGCCATCCCGGGGAGAAAATGGGGCAAATATGTCATTCCCAAGCCATTTATTTACCAGGCAAAGCCATGTGAATGACATTTGGTGGAGGCCCCTAGAGTTTGCTCTGGTGTTTCATAAGTGGATCTAGGGTTCCTTACTCCTTGCCCCAGAGATAAGAGTAGGCACGATGGTTCAAATATCGAAGTTTGAATAAATGCTTATAAACAATGAACAGTTTACAAAACGAACATTCGTAGGAAGAAGTAGGAACATGAAAAATCAACTCATTTTAGCACTAGTCAGATTGATGTGAACCCTTCACATGCGAGAAGCCGCATAGGCCAAAAGGAAAAAGAAGAAAAAAAAGGAGAATGAGCTCAAGGGCTCAACCATGTGTGCAAACCTTTTCACCCTATCACCTTAGTAGGTTTAAGGAAGAAGTTTAGTAAACCTCTGGTGCTGGTAATGTTGGGATTGGTCGCTAAGAACTCTAGATCGACCAACAAACTGGGTTGGTTTGGCTAATCCTTTCTATTGAAAAGAGGCTAGGTGTCTGCACGAGTCACCTTCTTCTGGGCTCCGAGTCACCTTAGCATTCAATTACCTTGCTAGAGACCGGTGGGTGGCAAATGAGGACGTACTCGGCACGACAATGAAAAGAAAAAAAGGATCCTTTCTGTAGTCCCTGCCCAATGAGCTAGCCGAGGGATGGTGGGAGGTTATTCCCAATCCTATGAGAAGGGTAAACATGCTTGGATAGACTGATCAACAGCATATACATAATCTCTCTTTCTTGCACGGGATATCAAGTATATCTATCTTTATGTATCTTTACCGATTAACCAATTTCTAGATTCTAGAGTAGATCCTAATTAAAGAGAGAGCACTTTCTCATGAAGTTCTCTTGAGTCATGGCTCAACTTTCTCCTTTGGTCTCAGGAATATTGATGGAACATTGTTTCCTTAATAAATGACACGTCTTTCTCAAGCGCCAACCATATTTCCAAAAATAAAACCCCACTTTCCACCCTTCTCTATTCTCGATCAAAGTTACAAAGCTTGGTCTCTCTTGTGCTATTCTGGGTTACTTCTTAAGAAAAGCTTGGTCCCTTTTACGTTGTAGCAGATTTCCATTTGACCGGTAGCATCTCTCTCTCTCTCTCTCTCTCTGGTTTGATTTATGCCATGTCTAGAAACCAGGAATCTTTTTGAGTTGAACTAATTTCTAGAATCGGTGAGAGAGGTCTGGAAACCAAATATTTTTTATTATGATAAATTAGCTTATGCAATATAAAGGACAAGATAAGATTCGATTTTCATGATAAATTAGATTTAGTTGTCTGACATTTTTTTATTTTTTTTTGCAAAAATAAAGGAAAAAATAAGACTCATTGATTAGGATTATTTGCGAATTTGTTTCCATTCCGATGTTGGTCTAGAGCTACCAAACTCTAGAGTTAGAATCACAACTGAATCCCTTAGGGCCCATTTGGATACTCATATTTTGTAATTGTATTTGGAATTGAGTTTTGAATACAAAATGAATAGATCAGCC
This sequence comes from Tasmannia lanceolata, assembly GCF_043159265.1. NCBI lineage: Eukaryota > Viridiplantae > Streptophyta > Magnoliopsida > Canellales > Winteraceae > Tasmannia > Tasmannia lanceolata. Next base: position 22,620,778 of record NW_027518684.1, on the reverse strand, counting down.
AGCTCATGTTGACGGAGACAGAGAGGGAAGGTGATATTTCCTACTGGAGGGGAGAGGTTGAGGAGCAAAGAGGATGGAGGAAACTAATAGATTTGTGGATTTCTAATTACTTATTTCCACTGCATATTTGGAAATCTGATTTTTTTTCACTGTCAGATGCTGATTTGAAAACCCAAGGATTTGATCCAGATCCAAACCACAAATGCAAAAAAGAGCTACAAAGGTGAGAAATTCAAATCAAAATCTTATCGGCATCCAAACGGGCCCTTATTGAATTCCAATGCTTATTCTCGCAATCCAAATGCACAATGAATCAGAAATCTAAAAGGCTGTATTTGTTAGGGGAAAGCTCTCGTGTCTTTTACGCTTTTACCAAGGGGTTGAACAAATTTTCTTTCATCACTCTTGACTTTTTTTCTTTTTGGTAGGTAAGCTGGGATTGAGCCTCTGACCTCAAGTTTAGATTTTCTTTGTAAAGAAGTATACAATGACCTTCTTGTTGTTTTCATAAGCTCTGTGCCTCCTTTCCTAGTCTTGCCCTTCTTGTTGCCCTTCTCAGCCTCGATTTAAGTTTGCTTGAACTCGAGCAATTGACGAGCACCTATATGGATGATCTAAACCATTCATTTGTTGGCCTCCTATATATTTGTCAACAAATAGATGGTCTAGATAATTAGATTATCCAAATGGACTATCTTCTGCTGTCTATATATATATATAGAGACATAATTAATGTTAAGGGAAGTGATGTATTCGCCCACTTTTGTTCCTCGGGCCACCTTCTCCCTCTTGTGGTATGTATTAAATTATTAAGGGAAATGTTATCAGCACTACTGTATTCTGTATTCTGATGAGGGCACTCCTCACTTTATTAAAAGTAAGGTATGGCCCGCCCTATAAGATTATCCAAACCGTCCATTAGATGGGCCACAGCCTAAATAGGTTGTGCCTCAAAAATCATTTCCATAGGGTTAGGATCAACCTATGGAATTTTTGGCGCACAACCTATTTAGGCTGTGGCCCATCTAATGGACGGTTAGGATCATCTTATGGGGCGGGCCATATATCCTACTCTCTATAGAGCGAAGGGTTAGGATCAACTTATGAAAATAATTTTTCGGGCACAATCTATTTAGGCTGTGGCCCATCTAATGGATGGCTTGGATAATCTTATGGGGCGGGCCATACCTTACTTTTAATAAAGTGAGAGTGCCCTCATCAAAATACAGTAGTGCTGATAACATTTCCCATTATTAATTATGAGTCTATGACTACAATTTTTGGGGGTGGTGACTGGTCAGGGGAGTTCAAGGGGGCGAATATATCATTTCCATTGTCGTAAAATGCTCGGTATTTATATGACGGATCCAAAGAGCGAGAAGCATTTAATGCCAAACTTCCGTACCCTCAAACAGCAGAGTAAAGTATCTGCATTTCTCTCACTCTCGACTCTCGCTCTTTCTCCTCTCTGCTCTATCTGAAACCCTAACTCTCTCTCTCTCTCTCTCTCTCTCTCAACGGCAATTAAGTTGCGGATCTCGATTCCTCTCTATATCGCTTTACGCATGTAAGAATCTACTCCCATTTGCTTCTTTGCTGTCTCTAGGGTTTCGGCAATTGTTTCAAAGGTTTTTTTTAGATGCTCTCTCTATGTTGTTTATGGTGATTGTTGCACTGGATTTCATTTTGTTCTTACAGATATTATGATGTGCTTACATTTCTTTAAACTTTAGTAGTCTTAACTCTTAGTTAATAGATTCATAAACAAAGCAAATAGTGCTGAATTAAGAGATTTTGGATTGTTAATTAGACTATTGATTTAATCTTAAGCCCCACTTTGGATAGGTTATCTTGCGAAAATCATACTGTTCTGGAAATTTGAATCATTCAATTTCTAGCCCTAACATGGCTTCTAAAAAACAGAAAAAAATAGAAGAGAGAAAAGATTGCAGTGTTAGGTTCATGAGTGGGGGGCTCGGGGCCTGCTTAGGTATGAGACTAGGTGGGAGCCAGCCTGTTATGGGACAAGTTTAAAGGGCCTAGTCTAACAATGCGTTCCATTAGCTCTGGAGCTTTTGGCATATTGGTTAGGTATCTGACATTTGATATTAGAGCAGCTACTACGTCCCGTGCTTAAGTAGCGGAAGGGGCGACTTGTGGAGAAGACTACCTGGGAGTGAAAGCTCTTAGAGTGAAGTTATCACAGAGTGGGCCACCGTCAAATGGGTGATCTGTGGAAAGGGCTACCTGGAAAAAAGGCCAAAGTGAAAGCCATCATAGAGTGGCCGGCTAAGGACCGTGGATGCGGAAATGTGGTGGAATGTTACAGTCCTAAGTGGGGGCCTTCTTAGGTATGTGACTAGGTGGGACCCAGTCTGGTTTGAGACAGGTTTAAGGGGCCTAGCCTAGCACGTTCCATCAGCTGTGGAGCTTTTTCCATATTGGTAGGTACCTAACATGAAGGCTTACTGGGATTAATTAATCATATAATAATTTTGCCTTTTGGTAATCCATGTTTACAACAGATCAAAGACAACAGATCAATTCTCATAGAAGAGTCTATAAATCCGCAATGAGACGCATAAATCCATATGAGGATACATAACCGATCTCTCAAGAACATTAACCCACCTTTCACAAGTAATCCATTCTACAACAGAATCCTTCTCTAAATCGATGGGTGGAATTTCAATCACTTGCTACTATTTCTCTCTGATGGATCTTTCAGACTAGCCTGGTGTGAGTGTAACAGTCTCTAGACTCTCTACTAACGGTCTTTACAATTGTAATGGGTGTCCCATGGCCTAACTTGATAACTTCAAAAACAATTGCCAACTTCTCACTGTGGTAAGAGCAAGACAATGCTATTTCCTTCTCTTCTATTTAAAAAAAAACCCAAACATTTTACTATGATTTAGCCGATGCTTTGCATTGATTGCTGACACACGTGTCGTGTCGTGTTTGACAAGAAACATGTGCATAATTTAAAATTTTGGCCGAAACATGTCGTTTTAGGCGAAATATTTCGGTTGCATCTAAGGTCGGAACAAAATTCACCATGAACCATTTTTTACAAGATTTTGCTGAATTTTCGCAATTTTGTTTTTGTTTTAACCCTTATTTACAAAATTTTCCCTGAAATATTAAAGATTTCCCCCGAAATTTAAAGATTTCCATCTAAATTTTAAAGATTTCCACCAAAATTGCCAAAATTTTCACCGAACTTTTAGGCAGTTCCATGGAAATTTAAAAAATTCCCAAAATTTTAACCGAATTTTATATTATTTCACCAAAATTTCCATCAAAACTGAAATAATTTCATTTCGGTGGTGGTCGAAACCGACACAGATACTATATATTATACATTCCTAGCTTGTTACAAATATCACTCAACTTAGCTTTGCTTAAAGATTTTGTAAACATATTAGCCAGTTGATCCATGGAATGAGTGAAAACTGTACATATCTCTCCCTTCTGGATTCTTTGATGAATAAAATTGGTCGTGCCATGCCGAGTCAATAGGATTTGTTTTGGTTGCGTTTTGGCATGTGTCCATGCTTTTAAACATTGTTGCTAATCGCTTTGCACATGAATAAATTACACATTTAAGACTATATACGGGTATCAATTCTTGTGTATTGATGACATTAATTGTTGTAAGAAGCATTATTTTTTATGATCACTTGCCAATGCATTCTCAAGAACTAAAGTCATATAATGTTTGGGAACAATCTTCTCTTGTCTAAGAAAATTACACTGCTTAAGGAAAGAGCCATATAAGTAAACAACAAATAGTGGATTAATGAAAATAATGTCGATGTTCCGTATTTTGAGAGAGGCAAGTTAACTAGTTTTCTCTTGCCAAGTATCTTGAGAAAACTATTTTGTAGCTGTCAATATCTTGAAATTTCAGCTTGTAGAATCTTTCTCCGGTGAACTTTCTCAGGTGAGAGAATATCTGGTGAGAAACAGGAGGAGACAGAGGAGGAAACTAAAAATGACTATTAGGGATGTTTTCAGAAGCCAACAAACTCTTCCTCCGGTGGCTGCTGTTTCTGGCTATCTGGTGGACTCCCTTATTAGTTCGTGTGGCTCTAACCTTGATCATATAGTGGAACACTTCTTAAATTTTATCGAATCAGGGTATCATGCTCTGGAAGTGTTTGAATCCTTGGGGGTCCTTAACATTTGCTGCCTGAGGACATTAAGTTTGTTCGGGCAAGGCGATCATCTGGTCAGGTCTCGGTGGGCTCCCCCCAGACCCCATTCGGGGTCGTTGGCAAGTATTGAGGATTGGGACACCAGAGCGAGGCGTTTGGACTTTGGGTCTAGAAGAAACCCGGGTCGTACAACATCTGAGTTTAACTGTCGCATGCCCACTAATGGTAGCGATTGGTTGTGCTTGAAATGCCATTATAGAAACTTTGGCTCACGTAATGTATGTGGGACCTGCTCGGAGCCTGAGACTAAATTGGCCCCAGCCATGGTTTGGAGGCCTAAAGTTGGCCCCTCTCTTGTTGACGTACATGACGATCCCTTGGCCCTTGAGATCCAGCTGGCTTGGTGGAGGAAAGAAAGAAAAGTCTAAAGAACTGCCTTATCGGAAGTTTGAAATCTAGTTCTTGGCTGCTGGAAGATTTATGGGAATGGGCTAAAAGATGTTGGGGCCTATCTGAGTTGCAAAAACCTTATTCCATCAATTTAGTGGGCATATTATTTTGCTTTGAGTCGGAATCTCAGGCGACTGTTATTCTCAGGCATGGAGTTGATGCTCTGGGGGGATACCTTTCCTCCCTTCAGCCTTGGTTCCCGGCTTATAACATGGGAGCTAGAACCATTAGAATCAGATTCTACGATATTCCTCTCCATGCCTGGTCTACGTCAACCGTGGAGATACTCGGACATCACCTGGGTCAGGTTGTTCAGACTCAGCTTTATGGTAACCATGACCACTGTATGACTGTTGCCTCGGCTCTGGTCATAACTTCTCTTTGGAAATCTATTCCCTCATCTATCAATCTGAGAGTAGACTCCAACATTACTCTATAGGAGTCAAGGTGATATCTAAGGATAGTATTAATAGTATGTTGACCTCGGTAATGGGGGAATCCAGTAGTAAAGACAATTTGGCTGTTTATGAGGGTCCCAATTTGCAGATATCAGATATTCAATCGCCGACGATGGCTGGCCCGCTTGAAAAGGTGACAATTGTTAATCCCGAGAGTCGCAAAAACGTTAGGGAGCCGTTGGAGGGCCCCTGTTTGAATTTTGAAAAATCCACTGCTTCGCCCGGCCCAGAGCCGACAACTCACCTAGATTGTCAGAAAGCAGAGTTGCTGCTATGTTGGGAAGGTCATGTCAGACTGGAGATGGATCGGCTCAGAAATCATTAATTACGGTGACACATGGTGAGGAAATAAAGGCCCTTCGCAAAGACATTGTTGACAACTGCATTTTGATCTCAGAAAAGGAGAAAAGGGCCATAAAAATAAAAACCAGATTTAATAAGGAAGTCAAAAACCCTACGGACATACGCCTACGTATAGGGAAAGGTATTGTAACCCGTAGAAATTCTAATCTGGAAGCTCGGGTGTTAGCTACCTGAGGTGGTCTCTCTGTTTTTACAAGAAAACTCAAAGGTATTTTTAGAAAAGAAGATCACAGAAAGAGGAGACTTGTCCCTGACTCTCAAAAGCTCCTTCGAAATTTTGACAACTTCACTGACCAAGCTATGCCAGAGAAGGAAGCTATTCAGGGTGGCAACAATCAGGAATTTTCCTTCGAGGCTGGTGATCTTGAACTCCTGAAAGACCTTCGCTATAATAAAAAATTGGTAAGGAAGGAATCTCCAACCCCATGCGAGGTTTCCCTTAGCCCGATAAAGAAGCGATGGGCTCACCTTAGGAAAGAATCCTCTAGCAATCCCCGCATCGATTCCAACTCCTCTGAGACCACAAGTGATAGAGAATTGCATATGCCTCTCCTCGATCTCCTAATGTTCAGTAAAGTTTTAGAAAAGGAGAGACGAACTTGTCAACGCCTTTAGGAGGAGGAGAAAATGGTCATAATTAGGGATCTGGAGAATAGTTGAGATTGCCCGACTATTGAGGCTCCTAACCCCTTGGAAATGTTGGGGCAGAAAGTTGGTCAGCGAGACGGGGAATTACCACGACCTAGTGGGGACTCTAAAGGTAAGGATAAGCAGATAGATGATAGCTCAGAAGAGTCAGGAAGTCGTGGATCGTTTTTGGAAGAATTCAATGATTTGCTAACAATGGGGGGCGTTTTTGGAATTGAGTATGATGAAGAATTAGGGGCCACCAAAAACATGTTTCTAGCAATGGCGGAAAGTGACAAGGAAGAAAGAGAGGTGAGAGCAAGAGAGTCTGAAAAGAAGACTGGGGAGGGGGATTAAAGGAAGGAAAACTTTGGTGTTGATTATTTGGTAGTTTAAAGAAGCCTGTTTAAAATTCTCGGAAGAGGCCGTAGGAGGAAGTTTAGCATGGAAGATCTAGGTTAGGTTTGAGAGAGTTTTTGGGTCCCCCTCTTCAGAAGTCATTCTCCTTTGTTCAAAGTTTGTCTCGATGAGTTTTTTAGAGGAAGTAAGCGTATGAAATGATGAAGATCTTCACTCAAGCTTCAATTTTTTAGGCATAGTTATCCTAGGCACTACTCCGAACCAGTGTAGTCGTTGTATGGAATCTGGCTCACCTTAGCTTGAGAGACTCTAGTTTTTTTGGAAGATACCCCTTTCTACATGTATTCGTCTCTCAACGATTCGGAGAGATGAAGCATTCTTTTTGATTAATTGGGGAGAAGGTATGGAAATAGCTTCTGGTTGGGGTTGCCATGGGGTTTGTATTTTTGTAAGGAGCAGTATGAATTGACAGGTTGGATGAGCTACTCTATCTTGATGTATTTATGATTACTTTTTACTTATTTCTTTTGATGGTTCAGGAGCATGCTCCTTGCCATAATACTATGTAAATGCAAGAGGTCCCAAATGTAATCTTCATGGTATAAATATAATTTGTCATTTTCCAAAAAAAATGTTTGGGAACTGCGATCTTATATCAGTCTTGAATTGTCGTATAGACCATTCAAGTATATTAAGTGCTTTCGCGCACACACACACACATACACACACACACACACACACATAAATGTGTATATAATTATTCAATTTCTCTGGTGGATCTTCCATTTTCTTCTTTGGATGTACATGTTTTTGTTGACAATTTCTTTACTTTTTAATTTTAAAGAGTATCGAACATCGCAAAAATTCAAGAAAAATATTTATAATTTCAAAGAAGTGTGGGAAGTGACTACATCTCTGTTTACTTGAATGAGCAATACCAATCTTTAAGATTTGACGAGAATCTTCTCACATGGTTTAAGTTTGAAATGTTCTTTCGAAGTGTTCTTTGTAGCACTAAAACATCTTTGCTTACTTGGATAGGCAACATCAAATATTAAAACTCTAAGATATGAGGGGAGTTGTCTCACATAGTTGGTTTCATTTTGAACTATTCTTTTGAATGGTCATTTTATCAGGTGTTGCTAAATGTATGCATACATCTTATTTCTTGCTAATGAAGACTTTTCTCTCTCTTTTTTGATAAAGTTTGCAAACGAAGACTTGTTTTTAACAAGAATCATCTATTGTTTTTTGTACTTTTCTAATTTCATGATTAGAAGGATTGTTTATGTAATTATGTGGGAGTTGTGGTAGTTTCCATCTTAGCATCCTTCATTTGTCTTTAATTACATTATTAACTGTTCACTCATATCCCTTTATTAATAATAATAATAATAATAATAATAATAATAATTTTATTATTATTATTGGTACTCTTTATATCAAATTCATATTGTTGATTGTCACTGAGTTTGTTTGTTTTGTTTTTTTGTTTTTGAATGGTAACATAATTCATTAAAAAGAAGATTGAGAGGATCCCCCCCTCAAGTACAAATACACAGATACAAACCAAGAAAACAGAGACAACCCTGCAACCCTACAATTATACAATTAGGGTGGTAAAAAATCAAAAAGCTCTAAAACCTGCTTAGAAACTCCATCTTTTGCCAACTTATCTGCAATAGTATTAGCAGATCTTCTCGCATGCTGATATAAAGATCGAAAGCCCTTCCGATATGTCTTTTATCTCATCAAAGAAACGAAGAAATCTCCACGGCGGAACCGAAGAGCCCCTGAGCCACCTTATAACATTAAGCGAATCACCCTCTACAATACAACTGCTCAACCTATTCCTTTCTACACTCAAAAAGCCTTGATGAACTACTCTTACCTCAGCTTCACTCGAATCGACTGTCCCAATCGGACCTGAATAAGCCTTAATGACCTCGCCGGCGCAGTCTCTTAGGACACCCCCTATCCCGGCGGGGCCAGGATTACCCAAACTAGAACCATCGAAATTTAACTTTAAGAGTCCATCAGGGGGAGGACGCCAGGCCTGAATAATAACATCAACATTTTCTTTACTATTACAAACTACTCTCCAACCCTCCTAAAGTTCGAAAGCCGAAACAAATTGGAAAAGCGGAAGAGCCCTAGCCCAAGAGATAGTTAAAGCAATGGCCTTGATAAACATAAAATAAGAAGATTTAGCTTTACCCTCAAAAACTCAATTATTCCTTTCGATCCACAGAACCCACATTGTGGCAACCAATGAGAGCGCCCATAAAACCTTTCCTTTTTTCCTCCAAGGATTACAGGACCAGCCTGCAAATAAATCTTTAAGATTGGAAGGAAAAACCCACATTGTCACTCAGTTTGTTTGGAATTTATTTTCTACTATTGTCAATCAATTTACACATGAAGACATAGTCCGTTATGGGACTGTATTAATGAGTATCAATTCTTGTGCGGTGATTTTAATAAATTTTAAAGAAGCTTTATATTTTGATAGTAAAGCTTTAATTGCTAGACATTTCTAAACAATTAAGGTCATGTACTATGATTTAGCTGACACTTTGAATTTATTGATGATACACGTGTCCTGCCATGTCCGACACGACACGCGTGTCCACACATGTCGACACTCTTTTGGACACTTTTAAATGTATTACTAGGAGTGTTAGAGTTAATGTGGGTGTGTGAACACACATTTGTGTAATAATCAATAATTTTATGTGTATGTACGTGTCACCATTTCTAGATTATTAGATGTTGCCATGTCAGACAACTCGTATCCGTGTTGAAACTCGACACACGTATCCATACTTTCTATTTTAGCCGAGTCCCCGTTTCTAAATTTTGGGGGTTTGCCGTGTCCGACACTCCCTGTCAGTGTCGACATGCGACACTCGTGTCCGTGTCCACTAATCATAGGTCATGTATATGTTTGAGAATTGAAAATTCATATGTAATGTCTTGACTTGTCTTACAGATACTTAAAGTATACAAGTTGTTTTAAGTGCTTCGTTTCTCTCTCTCTCTCTCTCTCTCTCTCTCTCTCTATATATATATATATATATATATATATATATATATATATATATATATATTGTCTTGTGGATCTCTCATTTTCTTCTTTGGATATACATGTTTTCGTTGACAGTGTCGTTCTTTAGTTTTTAAATTTAAGAAGTGTAGAACACCACAAGAAGTCAAGAAAGACATTTGTTCATGCAAAGAATTGTTGGGAGATGTTGGCTTGGATAAATATCTATATATTGTATGATAGAAGCACTAAAATGTGTGTTTACTTGAATTGACTGCATCAAACATTAAAACTCAAGATTTGATGGAATTATCTCATATTCTCATATAGTTGGTTTATTCGATTTGATGATTTCATATTGTTTAACTTATATCTCCTTATTCAGGAACTCATTAGGAAATGATAGGGTCTAGCTCAAGGCAACCTAACGTCATGAGGACAGAGGATGGGTCTAGCAGCTTGGAAACTTCTATGGGTGGACAATGTGACACTGGAGGGATTAAATTTCTAGGGTCCGGGGAATATTTTACGCAAGACCCCTGCCTGGGTATGACATTTAATTCTTACGAAGATGCCTATCATTTTTATAATGAATATGCTAGGCGTAAGGGTTTTGGCACTCGTAAGGGCAATTCAGAACGATCACGAGTCGATAATTCAGTTATCTCTAGAAAGATTCTATGTTGCAAAGCTGGTCGTAACCAAAAATACCCAGAAAGAGAGGACCGAGTTCAGAGAGAGAAAGAAGAAACAAGGGTAGGCTGTAAGGCACACATTATAGTCAAGAGGAGGAGGGAAGGCGAAAAGTTGTTCTGGGTGCTTGATAGATTTGAAGAGAATCACAGCCATGAATTTCTAAGTCCAGTAGAAACAAGTAATCTTCGTTCACATAGAAGGTTTGATAGATCTCCAGTGCCTGGAGAATATTCTACGCAAGAGCCCTATTTGGGTATGAGATTTAATTCTCATGAAGAAGCCTGCCAATTTTATAACGAATATGCTAGGCGTAAGGGTTTTGGTACTCGTAAGGGTAATTCAGAGCGATCACGAATTGATAATTCAGTTATCTCTAAAAAGTTTCTATGTTGCAAAGAAGGTGTTCGTAGCAAAAAATACTCAGAAAGAGAGGACCGAGTTCGAGAGCATGATGAAACAAGGGTAGGTTGTAAGGCACACCTTATGGTCAAGAGGAGGAGGGAAGGCGAAAAGGAATTCTGGGTGGTTGATAGATTTGAAGAGAATCACAATCATGAATTACTAAGTCCTGGAAAAACAAGTACTCTTCGTTCACATAGAAGTTCGAATAAAGTGTCTGCAACTGTCATTGATAGCATGCAAGTTGTTCCTGTCCCTAAAAGTCAAATTTGTCGTGACATTGCGCATGGGTTTGATGGGGTACAAAATGTTCCTTTTAATCAAAGAGCCATTGATAGCATGCAGGTTGTGCCTGCCCCTAAAAGTCAAATTTATCATGACATTGCACATGGGTTTGATGGGGTAAAAAATGTTCCTTCTAATCAAAGAGACATGCATAATAATATTGGTGCTTCTCGATCAAGTGCCCTAGGAGCACAAGATGCTCAAGCTGTGGTTCGATATTGTAATGACATGCAAAGCAAAAATTGTAACCTTTTCCACTCCATTGATGTAGATAGTAAAGGTTGTATTAGTCATTTCTTTTGGGTTGATGCTCTGTCGATAATGGCATATAAAAAATTTGGAGACATTGTATCCTTTGATACAACATATAGGACGAATGTTGATGATATGCCCTTCGCTATATTCACAGGAGTGAACCACCACCGACAGACTATTTTGTTCGGTGCTGCGTTGCTTTGCGACGAGACAGAAACTTCGTTGTCTTGGTTATTTAGGACATGGCTTCGAGCAATGTCTGGAAAGCCTCCAAATGTCATCCTAACAGATCAAGATGATGCAATGGCTAAAGCAATTGCTTGTGTTCTCCCAACAAGTGTGCATCATCTATGCAGGTGGCACGCCCTAAAAAATTTTCCAGAGAAATTGGGCCATGTATGTAAAGAGCATGTTAATTTTGAAGGTGAATTTGAGAAATGTTATAGGGACAGTAAAATGATTGATGAGTTTGAAACGCACTGGTTGGCTCTCATCAACAAATATGATCTTCAACAGAATGAATGGCTCAAATCTTTATATGAGATTCGACATAAATGGATTCCTGCCTACACACAACGGTTGTTCACTGGTGGAATGTCTACAGCGCAGAGGAGTGAAAGCATGACTGCATTTTTTGGTAGTTATTTGAGGAGGAGAATGACATTACAAGAATTTGTTCGTTCTTTTGATGAAGCACTTGAGCATAGGTACCACCAAGAGAGTGAGGCTGATTCCAAAAATCTTATCAGCAAACCAATGGTAAAAATGAGCTCGCCCATGCTACACCAAGTTGCACCCCTCTATACAAGAGCAAACTATTTGCTTTTTGAAAAGGAAATAGAGAAACTGTTTGAGTATATTATGGAAGAGGTTGAGGTTGATGGGTTAGAAAAACTTTATAGGGTAAAGAACTTTAAAAAAGAAAGCAATCAGTGGCACTTCGTTAAGTTCACTGCATCTGATGCAGAAGCAAGTTGTTCATGTCTTAAATTTGAGTCTGAAGGCATTCTATGCAGGCATGCCTTGAGGGTGATGGTTATGAACAATGTCATGTCCATCCCTTCTCAATACATCTTGGAGAGGTGGATTTTGGATATGAGGACCAAAGTGGTGTATGACTCTGGTGCCATCCCTCTAAAAGCTGATTGGAGAAAATCAGAGACTTTGAGATACAATGACCTGTTTCAGAGAGCTCGTCAATGTGCGGAGGAAGCGACGGCCCCCATTGACATCTATGATGCTGCTTGCTCTTGTATGAAGAGGTGTTTTGAAGAAATTGTGGCTGCAAAAAAATCAATTGTAGAAGGGAAACTTATTAGCACACCATCTAGTGGAAGCATTCAAGGTGATAATGAAAATTTGGGAAGCCAAACAGGGGTGACTGCTCGGGATATCCCAAATCCTCTAATAGTGAATGCAAAAGGCCATTCTCGGTCCTCTGGCTCAAGAATTGAGGGGCATTTGGAGAAGCGATCAAAGAAGAGTTGTACTGTTTGTCGAGGACATGATCACAATGCAGGTACATGCCCCCAATTAAAGGGATCAAGGTATGTTTGTGTACTCTTCTTATCATTTATCCTTATTCTGATTCATGTTTACTTCTCTTCTAATCCAAATACCCTCAGTTCTCATATATCCTTTTCTCTTCATTTGTCTTCCCTCTTTAAGGAGCACACAGTCACCCCAAAGTTACTGCCACCCTAACATTCAACACAACTTATGAGATTCTTACATTTTAGGTACTTCACTATGCACCTGAGAGCGAGTGCTAATTTTTGTCTTACAACACTACTTTCATGAGGACTAATTTATGTAAGTTAATCGGTTTCCTATGCAGGTGTTCAGTGACATTCTGAAGTGGTCTACGATGCAGTCAGTCTAAGAAATTTGATCAATAATTTCACAGTTGGCTTTTGCTTTACTTATTTTGTTATTGTAATTTATAGAAAGACGAATATACGGAATATTCTAGTTTGAAAAATTATTTTGCTAGTGGGTTCTCTCTTTTGAAAAGTTAAACATTTCTTCCCTCGGTTTTATTCTATTGTTTTCATTTTCGGTGATATTGTTTGATGGTGCTTAACTCGTCATTGACTATTCCAGGCAATAATATACTGTCATTAGATGACATTGCAAGATGATTTTTTTACTATTTATACAGGGAAGGTCCATTTCAAATGAACTGTTTGGTGCTAAGTAGGCCTTGTCCGCATTGGTAAGTCAGATATAACATTCATGCGATTTTCGGGCCTCTAATCATATTTATTTCACATTAATTAATTTTAGGGATTTCATGTTTCATAATTTGGTTTTTTTATTAGGTTCAAGGCAAGATCCAAAAAACTGTTGAATATCAAATTGGACAGGTCCCGAATCACTCGTGTTTAATATTTGATTATAAGGATTAGAAGGTAAGCAAATAAGAATTCAATGCACCTTCCATGCAATTCATTTGAGAATTACAGATTATTCAGTTTCTTGATTATTGTGTTATTGACCTTTTTCAGAAAGTGAAGGATAATTCATCAGTAGTTTAATTTGGGGGAGTTAAAGAAGATGAGGACTCAAGGGAATCAATTTGTTTGACATTTGACTTTTGGGGATGTAGACACTATGGTTTTTCATTTCTTCATCTATCTGTTTTCCTATTTGTAGTTTAGAATTGGGTTCCCAAAAAATACAACCAATAGCTAATTTGAAAATTATAAAATGAATTAGAAAATTTCTCCTGTTGCTTCAGATTTCTTGCAATTCATTAGCTATGTAATTGCTAATATGTCCTTACATATGGTATGCGATTTTTTTCTCCGTTTCTGCAGTGGATTTTCAAGGAGGTAAGATTTGTCAAGTGTCCTCTGTTTGCTATATTTCCATGAAAACCATCTCCTGAACTCTGCTATACCCTGCCTCTACAATGAGTAAACAAGAAAAAGGATGGGGTACCTCTACAAGGAGTAGACAAGCAAAAGCATGGGCGTAGAAGCCGTAGGGAGAACCCATTGGATACAGGGGCCATGGTGAAGATTCAGGACGGCATAACATCCCAGCATAGGTATATCTGGTTTAATTGTGAAGGGCACCCTTTGTTTGCCAATGTCGATGTTCAACTTGAAGCTTCCATGGGCTTGTTTTATCCAAGCCAATCCATTTGTCCTTGAATATTTCTTCCTTCTTGGCTGGGTCATGAATATGATCTAGCGTGCATTGGCCCACAAAAGAACTTCAGTTAGCTGTGGGTCGATTTGATGGCTTATAAGATTTTCAAATGATGCATTGGGCAATCTTAGCAATGGGAACCGTACATTATGAAATTAGACGGTCACCATACACATGTTCTATCAGTCTCGTAGTACCATCCAATGCTTCTGATCAGATCTCTATATGTCTCTAAATCAAAATGGAGGGCCCATGTTCTAGAATGCTCACCAGCGAAGATGATTAAATTTTTAAGAATTTGTATCCGGTAGAATTACAAACTTAAGATAACTGAAAACTAAGGTAAAAAGTAAACTAAGACATAGAGTTGATTGGTTCAATACATATCTGGATGTAGTCATCTCCTTGTAAATTTCAAATTTCAATTCGTTGAAAACAACTGTTATTATCACTGTTTTTGGGAGATGACTGTCAAAATTCGGACTCGGGTGACAACTAGCCAAGGTAAAAGGAAGTTGGCTCGGGTGAGTTAATGATGGAACTCGGGCGAGTAAAAGGAGTTTTAACTCCTGATGGACTTTTTAGGACAAAACACAAACCTGGACAAGGGCTTAGTCGAGCTAAAAGGGAGTCGACTCATGTGAGTGGACGATTGACTCAAGGAGTTTTAAACATTGAATGGGGGTACTAATCAAATTATGGGAGTTTGCCAAAATTTCCCTTTGAAGGCACTCAGCAAGGGGTGATCTAATTTTTTCTAAATAAATCTCTAGTTTGGATTACTAATTCCTCCTACAAGATTTTGTTTCCAGCTAATTTCCATGTTATTTTTCAAATCTTCATTTTAGAAAGAAAACATAAATGATGAAAATTAGAGCCTCTTTAGTACTTCAAAGTTCAAACTTCAAACACTGGTTGTAACAAACAAGAAGTTCTTATCACACATGATACATATAGATTATTCATGTCCTCAATAGCCCTTCAAACTGAGATACATTACAAGCACACCATTGAACCAAACTCGAGCTCCAAAAAGGCAAAGAAAAAACAAGAACTCAAATACAAGCTGAAATCCCTATCTTTCTTTGCCAATTTGAAATCAGTAGTCTGGAGTTGTGACTCTCATCACATCACTTAATCAAAGTCATGCTAAAATCCCATAGTTTCTTTGCTAATTCCATATCTGTAGCTTCAGTCTCTGGCTTGGCTATGTTATTGTCACAAAAATACATGCCACTAACACCCAGGACCTGTGGATGCAATGCCACGTAGCACGTTGTTGATGCCCCCTGAAAATAAATTCAAAAGTAAATCATACACACATGCCTGAGAATAGAAGAATAAATAAGCAATGAAGATATCAATGTGATTCTATGGTTATGAATAGGAGATTGATATTCACACCACTGTATTGATATTGGTACTAATCTATTTTAAAGATTGCTCGACAGTTACAGTTCACAATAAGGTGTTTGGTTTTAATGAAGGGGAGGCGAAGGCCCTTGTGGGATTTAAGGTTGTTTGCAAATCATAGGTTGGGCCCCTAATAATTGAAGGCGATTCCACAAATGTTTTGACATGGGCTAGTAAAAAGTCACAGGGCCCTTGCATCTGTTATGGTTTTTGCTTTTATTAATAAATTTTGGTTACCTTCTAATAAAAACAGTCAACAAGAGAAGTTTAAGTTATAGATGGATGCAAATATCTAATAGTCTATGTAATGATATGTTTGGATTTCAGAGTTTCTTTGTGGAATGTGCTATATTAAGTATGTATGACTGGTTAAGTATGTAAGTGTTTATGGGACACCCATACATGGAATCTCAATAGCAAGTTTCAGTATGTGTAGGTTTTTCATGTCCTTGCTTTGGCAAGGAACCTACTCCAATGGGATTAGAGCAGAATTCTAACTCACCTGTGGAACAGTTTTAAATAATTTGTTAAACGCACATAGAAGACCTGCATCAAAACAACCAAAGCAAACTGTCAGCCTATGAACACCAAAATCGGTTTCAAATCCATCAAATGAATTGTTCATCTGCCCGAGAGAGAGAGAGAGAGAGAGAGAGAGAGAGAGAGAGAGAGAGATGGATGTAGCATATATGAATGCCTCTGTGAATGCATGCATAAAAATGTGGGAGTTCTTAACTTTCATGAATAAGTAGCGTAATGTCATATTCCATGAATTTCTCGTTGATAAAAACTACCATCGTGTAAGAGTTAACCTTATGTTAGAAATTCAGGCTGCGTTCGGTGACCATTCTCTTGATTGTCATTCTAGATTCAAGAATCAGAATGCATTTTTTTGAATGCTATCGCGTTGGGCAAACTCACGTTCAAGAATGAATTTTTGTTTCTTTAAGCCTCTACAAAGACAACAGACGCTCTCAACGGCTAGGCGCCACTCTCTTTCTGAGTTATTCCAGCTTCTTCATTCTTTCGTGCCGAGGTGAACGAACAAAACCAAAAAGAGGGCCGTCTCAGCGGAATGAGAAGGACCTGTAACGGTGCACATTAAGAATGATGATAAATTCACACCCATGTAAGATAATTCGTACCCCTTTTAAACATCAAAAGGCGTTAAAATTTGCCACAATTCACGTTAAAAGGGGTGCGAATTATCCTACAGGGGGTGTGAATTTATCATCACCCCACATTAATTGCTAAAATGTTTCAATCATTATTCTCTTAATTTTTAACTCTGAATGATGTAACCAGACAGATGAATCAATGGGAAAATAGCTGCAAGGCCTATGAAATAGACAGACAGTTTGGATCTATCAAATGTAGGATCCATTAACATAGTGAGGGAAGAACACTGAGGGGACTTACAAAAATCAGAGACATATGCTCGCCACTTCCTTTGGTACAAAAAAGAAGCCAAATGCTTAACCCAAAAACGTAAATAAAAAAAAATGCTATGGTCTTCATCATCTTTTTTCCTTTTTATTAACAGCAATCGAGGAGAGAATCTACAGCGGAAAGAATGAAGTAGCTCAAGGAAAACAATAAGAACTGGCAAATGTCTCAGACCCAAAATTCATCTTTGCATCTCAAAGTTGTCACCAGTATAAATTTTACTTTAATGATAGATTCAGCATTGTTTGTGTGAGCTACTGTGAGTTTCTGAGTACTCCATTAAGTTAATTTGAACACATCAAAGGAGTAAAAAGTATGGTGGTTTACCGTATACAATGGTTCGATGCTGCAGAAGATTCGTAGTGATACTTCCTGGATGAAGTGAATTTGCAGTCATATCCACCCCTTCTTCCTGTACAAATTAAGGAGGATTAGCAAACTCTTTCATGCACAATGTCTCAAAGACACCATTATGAGATAAAACCAAGTTTAGTGACATACACAATTCCTATATTGAGGAGATTTTAGCAGATGATGGCAGGTATATACCGACATTTTATATGATGAGTGCACGTGAAATTCCAGTATTTTTCAAAAAGTACTGCGGGGACCACTTCATAGGATGATCCAAACCACTTATTTGTTGGGCCATAATGTAAATAGGCTGTAACCCGTAAATCTTCCCCATAGGATGATCTAGGAAAATAGCTTTGGTACTAACAGAGAATGTGTTCATATTCACACATCATGAAAAACCTTTAGTCGTCTCGCAAGCTCATTTGCATGTAATATGTTCGCAAGCTTTGATTGGCCATATGCAACAAGACTGCTGTACCTGCAAGTTGAGCAAGATTCTGACTTTCTCTTTAGCGGGACATTTCCAAGTGAAAACAGAAAGTAACTACAAAAGAACAGGGCTATATTCCTAGTATTGAGTTCAGTAATCAAAATAATGACATTTACAAAGCTGAGATTAATGCAACCATGAATGCTTTTGCCATAACATTACCCTTTCTCATCATTCAGTTTATCTTTGTCAAAAGGAATTCCTGCACGATTTGCAAACCCGTGACCAGCAGATGAAACATTAACAATCCTTCCTTCTATTTTACTACCCCTCGATGTTTTTTCATTGTATCCAACAGAAGATGTGTCAAAAGAAAATGACCTGCAAAAAAAGTTTAGTCTAGTTAGGCCATTTGAAGAAAGATTTAGCAAATTATGAGAGCACCACTCTATATATTTCAAGACAAGAAAAAGAAAATTTTTGAATTCAATACACATATAAAGGTGGATTAAATGTTCATTAATAAAGGTTAATAGAGATGTGGGTAAACAAATTACTGTCTTTTCTACCAAAAAAATCATATTGCATTCTACTTTTCCCCTTCATCTCACTTGAAATGCATCAAATAAACAATATTATTCATCGAGGAATGCCTGACAGGTAAATTGGCTTGTAAGAACTTGTCAAGAATGTCAGAAACATAAAACACAGTAGACAACCTTTCGGTCAAATTCACAGACTACAAACATAAAAGTAGATAATCATTCATTTACCTATATTTTCAAATAAAAAATATGCTTCATTAGGAGCAAATAGAAAGATATTCTAACTTAGAATTCTGGAACTATCTCAAAACTCTAGCATTTGTGTGCTCCTTGGTGGGAAAAAGCAAACACATTAGAGGCATTAAGTTGAATGTTAAAAACATGTCGCTAGTCCTCAATGTTTCAAATTGAAAGCGATACTGTTCAAAGAGAAAAAGAAAAGGAAAAATGTTGATGTTTGTTCAGGCCAAAAGCGACTACTATCGATGGGCAAGTTTCTTTGACTAAAGCGTGTGTAAGAATAATTAAGGATGGGAAGATTCGAAAAAAGAAAAAAAAAAAGAATAATTAAGGATGGAGTGTGTAACACATACCTAAGTGGTTTGTTGCAAATTGCATCTCTATGCCATCTGTTGAAAGCTTGAAGGGAGTTGCCATAATTCCTGCATTGTTACTTTCAAAAGAGAAGATGGAAAAATCAGATTTCTGTTTACTAAATTACTGAAATTAAGAAGGTTTTCTATTCTCTAGAATTCTATGTCCTAGACTTCATATGGAAAACACAGTTAGAGTGCAGTGGTAAGAGTAACTCCCAGTTTTTGTTTTCTTACATGAGAATGTTAAGAGGAAGACCCCTGGACTTGAATTCCGATGCGAATTTTCTTACTGATGCCATTGAGCTGAGATCTAACTCCAAGACATCAACTTTAGCAGTCGGAATTTCTTTGATGACTTTTTCTCTGACATCCCTACCAGCCTTAACATTCCTGACAGCCATAATTACATGAACGCCACGCAGTGCAAGAACACGTGCTGTCTCAGTTCCAATACCACTAGATGCACACACAGAGAACAGATTTCAGATAATCCAAACATAATAAAACACTGAATTAGTTATTTATTACATCTTTCAGAGTACTAAAGAATTTTCACTGTAATTTGAATCAACAAAAAGTACACCAAAAGAAAGAAAAGAAACCAGAAAAACAAACTACTAGAAACCCAATCCCTGGTCTTTACTATGTAAAAAGTGTATTTAATCTGATACATGTGGCACATACAGACACAATCTAGACTCTTATTTTGGTGTGCCCATTGTGGATTTGGCATTGCCCAAAAGACTAACTAATCAAGCAGTCTTAACTGTCCAATCAGTGGGATTGAGGAGTGCAAATGGAAGGTAAAGAAAAGTTGAACAACAATCCAAGTTCAATTGATAAAAATCCTCTGCTAGATAGTTAGGGATGCTGGGTCATGTTACGATCCTGAATCGGTTCGCAATGGAAATGATCTTCTTAGAGGGAAGATCAGCCTCTTGACCCGCTTCAAGGGAAGGGCCAGTGCTCTTTGTGTGCAAAAACACAACTTATGGGATAAAATTCTTCATTATATTACAGAGAAACTAACGAGTATTTATATAAAACACTCAAGAAATAAACATAGAAAGCTCTTATAATAAGAATGGAGATAACTAAATAAAGACTAACCTAATCTTGACTAGTGTTGAAATATAAATGATTAGATAGCACAAACTCCAACAGCTTAAGCTTTTGGAGGAATTGGTTGTTTCAGATGGTATCAGAGCAACATGTTCTGGGTTCAGAACTCACAACTCCCTAGATATTAATAGTCCACGTGTAAGGCCAACCCAAAAAAAAGAGAGGCCAAACATGAGGGGGAGTGTTGAAGTAAAAATGATTAAATAGCTCCAACTCCAACAGCTTAAGCTTTTGGAGGAATAGGTCGTTTCACAACTAGTATCCAAATCAATCCCAGGTTCTTAATCTACCCAGCATGCCTAATCGACCATCCAAGTAATCCAATGATCAGATCTTCTAAGATCTGATATATTTTAAATCCAAACTATTTTATTCCACTAGTGCGGACCTGGTTAGGACGTAACAGGGCATTGTGATGTTTCGGTTATAACCAATCTATGAGGACGCCTACTAGATGAACAGCCTACCATGTATAATTGTGCTACTTGTACCAGCTTAGTGACACCAACACCAAAAAGGAAAAGAAAAAACAAAAGTTTTACACCTGATACTTCTCTGGAAAGTATCTGTTTAAACTATCAAGTCTACATAAATTTGGAGAAAATATCATTTTCTTCAACACCAATTTTTATATTTGAAAATTTGAAGTGCACAACTACATAAATGAGTAAATGAAATAGGTGCTCCAAAGAGACCCTAAAACAAATTCCATAAGAAACATTATCAGTCACAAATCGAGGACGTATAGAAAACATAAAAACATTCAGATTTCATGAAGTCTAATAATGATACGTCCCTAATTGGCTGTAAGACAAATAAACAAAGAAAATGATAGAAAAGATGGGAGTGAGAGGTTGATTCTAGGCAACCAGACCTCCTAACGGTTCAAATCGAGAGAAACCATGGCTCTCCTGAAACAAAAGTTTCTGTTTTTGTTTCAAATTCTCCTCCTTTTCATTAAGATATATAACTTCATAAATACAGGCACAAAGGATTGCCACATCACTACGCTATTAACTCACTTACATGACACATAAGCAATAACTAACACCCATAACTTTAAAACGCATACCCACAACTACGTAATAACTACATACTAAGGGCATTTTAATCATTTTTCATGAGATAAAGGCATTTTAATCATTGTTCATGTCAAGGGTGTTGGGGTTCCACGCAAAAGCAATAGTTCCACATCGGACATGTGAAATGGATGTGGATGGGTTATAAGGGAATGGGCACCACTGGTATCAGAGCTGGGTTGAAAAGCGAATCTGACAGGATTTTTCGCTTGAGTGGGAGCGATGGCAGAAGATGGAAAATCGAAAGTTGAGAAATTTAACGGGCAGAACTTTAAGTGGTGGAAGATGCAGATCTAGGACTGTCTTTATCAGAAAGATCTATATCTTCCGTTGGGCAAGAAGCCGGAAGCGATGAAGGTTGAAGATTGGAATTGGACAAAAAGGTGTTGGCTACGGTGAGGTTATATCTCACGTCGCAGGTGGCCTTCAATATCTCCAAAGAAACCACAACCGCTGGAGTCATGGAAACCCTAGCTATGTTATATGAAAAACCCTCTGCGTCAAATAAAATTTTCCTCATGAAAAAGTTATTTAATATGACGATGTCTGATAACGTTTCTGCAGCCGATCATTTAAATGAGTTTAATATGATTATTGGTCAATTACAATCTGTTGATTTGACTTTTGATCATGAAGTTATGGCTCTGTTGTTCTTGTGTTCTTTGCCAAAAATTTGGAATAACTTGGTTATGGCTGTAAGTAATACAATCACAAGAAACTTGGTATTCAACGATGTTGTCAGCTGTATACTGAGTGATGAGATGCGCAGAAAAAGTTTAGAGGTCTCATCTGGCACTGTTCTGTCGGTTGAAACAAGGGGCAGGCAACAACAGAGAGGAAGTACTTCGAAGGGCAGAAAGTCACAATCCAGAGGCAGATCAAAGTTAAGTGGAAAATGAAAGACTAAAGGAAAAATTAAAGAAAAATGTTGGAATTGCGGCAAGACTAGACACATGAGGGAAGATTGCTGGAAAGAGAAGAACAAAGATGAAAATGGTCAGCAGAATAATGATGATGAAGCCAACATGGTGTCTACGAATGATGAGGTATATGGTGATTTGTGTTAATCTGCATCTGTAGATGTTAAATCTGAAGTTTGGTTCATAGATTCTACTGCTTCTTTTCATTGCACTTCTCATAAGCATTATTTTCATGATTATGTTCATGGTGATTATGGACATGTAACTGTGGGAAACGGAAAAAAATGTAAGATTATAGGAAAAGGTACAATTTTGTTAAAATTGTCTAATGGTGGCTACTTGAAGTTGGAAGGGGCACGCCATGTTCCCGACTTAAAGAAGAATCTCATCTCAACAAGCAAACTGGACAGTGAAGGGTATTTTGTTGGTTTCGGTAATAGTCAATGGAAGATTACAAAAGCGTCTTTGGTAGTGGCCAAGGGTAATCTAGTTGGTACCTTGTACATGTTTACTGGCACTAATGACTATACTATTTCAGTAGCTTCTATGGATGAGAATACTATACTTTGGCATCACAGGATTGAGCATTTGAGTGAGACTGGCATGAAGAACCTACACTCAAGAAATCTGCTATCTGGTCTGAAAGGGGTAGATTTTGAGCTTGGTGAAGATTGTGTGTATGGGAAGCAGAAGGGAGTTAGCTTTCTGAAAGGAGGGAGCAAGAAGAAAACAGAAAGGTTGGAACTGGTACATTCAGATGTTTGGGGACCAGCTCAGGTAAATTCTTTCGGTGGAAAATCTTACTTTGTTTTGTTTATAGATGATGCAAGTAGAAAAACATGGGTTTTTGCAATTAAAAATAAATATGATGTGTTTGATGTTTTCAAGAAGTGGAAAGCTCTTGTAGAAACTGAACAGGGAACAAAGTCAAGTATCTTAAGACGGACAATGGCGGAGAGTATGATGATGGAAGTTTTAAGAGCTACTGTTCACTCAATGGAATCAGAAGATTGGAAACAGTTCCAAGGACACCAAAACAGAATGGGGTTGCCGAGAGAATGAATAGAACCATCGTGGAGCGTGCGAGGAGCATGAGGATTCATTTGGGGTTACCTTAACAGTTTTGGGAAGCAACAGTTGACACTGCAGTTTTTATGATAAATCGGAGTCCATCTAGCGCATTAGATGAAGGGATTCTAGAGGAGATTTCGACAGGAAAACAGGTAAATTACTATTTTCTAAGAACTTTTGGTTGCATTACTTATGCCCATGTTGATAAAGAAAATAGGAAGAAACTTGATCCTAAGTCTATTAAATGTGCATTTGTTGGATATGGTGGTGATGCATTTGGTTATCGTTTATGGGATTATGAACATAACAAAACCATCAGAAGTAGAGATGTTATATTCAATGAGAATTGCATGTACAAAGATAGACAACATCGAAGTAGAAAAGATGAAACAGAGTTTTTAGAACTCGATGAGATTCCAAGTGGGGTCATACCTAGTGTGCAGGAAATTCCAGAAAACTCAGATGATGATTTTGGAAATTCAGATGGTGAGTCTGCAAGCAGTTATGATGATAATCTTCAAGTGCAGGAATCGGAAACTCTTGTTCTTAAAAGATCTTCAAGACAGATCAAACCTTCTGAGAGGTATTCTCTTGCTTTAAATTATGTTTTGTATACTGATTCGGTGAGCCGGAATGTTTTCAGGAAGCAATGCAGGATGAATCCAGAATAAAGTGCGAGCAAGCCATGAATGAGGAGATGACCTCATTGAAACAAAATAAAACTTGGGATTTGGTAAAGCTGTCAGCTGGAAAGAAGGCATTGTACAACAAATGGGTATATAGGGTGAAAGATGAAATCAGGGGAACGAAGAGGTACAAAGCAAGGCTTGTGGTAAAAGGGTTTGCACAAAAGAAAGGTATTGACTTCAAAGAAATATTTTCTCCTATTGTTGAAATGACTTCAATTAGTATTTTGTTGAGTATCGTGGCTGTAGAAAATTTACATCTTTAGCAGTTAGATGTTAAAACTTCTTTTCTCCATGGTAGTTTGGAAGAGTTTTCTACATGCATCAACCTGAAGGTTTTGAAGTCAAGAGGAAGGAGAATCTAGTTTGCAAATTAAGTAGGAGTTTGTATGGCCTCAAACAAGCTCCAAGGCAGTGGTATTTTAAATTTGACAGGTTTATACAAGTTTCAAATTTTACTAGATGTCAGTCTGATTACTGTGTTTATTTTCAAAGGTTTGAAAATAGAGATTTCATAATTCTTGCATTGTATGTAGATGATATGCTTGTTGCAGGATCAAATGTGTAAAGAATTAATGAACTCAAGAAGAATCTGTCCAAAGTCTTTGACATGAAAGATTGGGATGAGGCGAAGCAAATTCTTGGCATGCAGATAAGGAGAGACCGAAAGCAGAAGAAACTATGGTTATCTCAAGAAGCTTATGTTGACAAAGTATTAAAGAGGTTCAACATGGATAAGGCGAAGCCAGTAGCTACTCCATTGGCAGGTCACTTCAAACTTTCAAAGGATCTGTGTCCGTCAACAAAGGAAGAAAAAGAGTACATGGCAAAAGTGCCATATTCTTCAGCTGTTGGAAGTTTGATGTATGCAATGGTAAGCATGAGAATGGACATCGCACATGCAGTGAGAGTTGTCAGCAGGTATATGCAGAACCCAGGAAAAGAGCATTGGAAGG
Source organism: Tasmannia lanceolata (assembly GCF_043159265.1). Taxonomy (NCBI): domain Eukaryota; kingdom Viridiplantae; phylum Streptophyta; class Magnoliopsida; order Canellales; family Winteraceae; genus Tasmannia; species Tasmannia lanceolata. The sequence continues at coordinate 22,595,902 of NW_027518684.1, read as the reverse complement.
CAATTCAGTGGATACTCAGATTTCTCAGAGGTACATCAAGTTATTACTTATGCTTTGGGGGAGCTGACACAGATGTGCAAGGATATGTTGACTCAGACCATTCAGGTGATAGAGAGAGAGGAAGAAGCACCACGGGATATGTTTTCACTATAGGTGGAACAGCAGTCAGCTGGATTTCAAATTTACAGAAGGTGGTTGCTCTTTCATCAACAGAAGCAGAATATGTTGCTATTACTGAGGCTAGCAAAGAGATTATTTGGCTTCAGAGATTTATGGAAGAGTTGAGTAGAAAGCAAGAGAATAGCATACTGTGGAGCGACAATCAAAGTGTTATTCATCTAGCAAGGAACTCAGCATTTCATTTAGGTGTGTTCATTATTCGGTTATAACCGAATAACCGAACCGAACCGAATTGGTTTGGTTGGTTCGGTTCGGTTATTTTTTTTTTTTGGAAATTCGGTTATTCGGTTTCGGTTTCGGTTATCTCAAAAAAAAATTAGGTTAACCAAATAAACGAAATTATGATAAAAACCATTATTTTTTTTCAAAAAAAGAAGTGCTATATGGGCATTCCGTAGGATGATCAAAACCGTCCATTTGATTGATCACAACTTAATTAGGTTGTGCTCAAAAAATCTTTTCGATAGGATGATCCTAGTCCTCCGATCCAAACCGAGATTTTGCTAACCGAATAACCGAAGTTTTAATCGGTTCGGTTTTTAGAAATTTCGATTATCAAATTTCGGTCTATTCGGTTCGGTTATAACCGAACAAACACCCCTAATTTCATTCGAGGACTAAGCATATTCAGTTGATGTATCACTTCATTCGGTCAGTTTTGGAGGATGGACAATTGAAGCTTGACAAGGTTGATGGCAGCAAAAATCTTGCAGATATGTTGACAAAGGTGATTGACAGGGAAAAGTTTGGCCTTTGCTCAACTTTGATTGATCTTCATGTATGATTGATGGATGCAAGAGCGGTAAGTCATGAGAAGTGAAGCTATTCAGTGGAAGTGTAGATATCAGTCTTCAAGTGGGAGATTGTTATTGGTGAAGCATGATCTCAGTATAACCTGGAAAGTACTGTACACTTTACCCTGACTGTGGCGGTCCTGAGGCGGGGGTTTGGGGCGGTAGCCCCAACCTGAATTTTTTGAGGTATTTTTGAATTGGGGGTAGTTTTGTACTTTTATGAATTCGGGTTTTTTTCCTTTATTGTAACGCGTCTGAGAACGCCATATAAAAGGGTATGGTATCAGAGCTCAGGGAGTGGTAACCCCGTTTTGCCTCTGAGGGCGGGAATGTCCCTCGGAGAAGATCTTGGAAACCCCGGTGTAGTATCTCGTGGTTCCCACGTTGCCGCCATTAAATTCCCTACAAAGGGTATTTTAGGTATTTTATTTTTTTAAAGATTTTTTTCTCTCATTTTCCAAGAGCATTTTGGTCATTTTTCAGGATAGGTGTATTTTAGTATTTTTCCTACATAGTATTTTTTTCTTGGGAAAATTACAGAGAGACCTCCTCTGGTTTGGCCATTTTCCACTTTAAACCCTGTGGTTTGGAAGTTACCAAAGACATAGGGCTGCAACTTGGGTCGGGTTTTACCCGACCCGCAAAACCCGACCCGCATTGACCCGACCCAAAAATAGCTTGGGTTGGGTTCATGTTTCTCGAGTTTCGGGTCGAGCTGGGTTTATGATCCAAAAGCCCGCATTAATCTCGGGTCGAGCCAGGTTTGAAGGGGCCCGACCCGAGTTACTTAAGTTACATTATTTATTTTTTTTCTAAAACTTTGTTACTTTGAAAATGAAAACTTAAAAGTAAAACTCACGCATACACACAATCACAGGGATTCTTTCCATCTTCTGTTTGTTCCCCCCCTTTAGCTTTAGGGTTTCAAGTTTCAACTAAATAGTTAATGCACTAAATAGTTTGTTGTTTATCTCATATGAGTATAATCATTTTCAGTTGGTAATGCACCAATTTATTCTCTTTGGACTAGTTATTAGTTAATGCACTAAAGAGTTTGTCATGCTCGAGTTTTTTCTACTTCTATGAGTGGAGTTGCCTTGCCAAACAAGAGTTTTCCTTAAAAAATTGCGTCAAAGTAAAAAAACCCGACCCGACCCGATCCTAGATATTTCTCGGGTTGGGTTGGGTTCTTCAAAACCCGACCCGAGCTGCAGCCCTACAAAGACACCCCCTCAACTTCCTGAAATTTTTAAGTAGACCCCCTCCGTTGACAGTCCGTTAGTTTAACCTGACGGAATGACTAAAACTAACCATGATTAATATTCACAAATACCCTTTATCACTGGTTTTAAGCTATTTGCAAAGGGATTAGGGTTACGCCATTTCCCGCTGCCACGTCCGGCCATCGCCGCCGCCGCCATCTCCGGCCACCGCCGTCACCTCCACCGCAGACAATGAAACCCCGCCGCCCCATGGCTACATCAAACCCACATTTCAAGAAAAAAAACATTGATAAAAAAAAAAAATCCTAAAATATTAGGGTTTATGAGCAAATCATGATAATGATGTGAATGAAGACAAATAGAACTCCTAAATCGACCTCCACCACAGACAATGAAACCCCACCCCATGGCTACATCAAACCCACATTTCAAGAAAAAAAACATTGATAAAAAAAAACTCCTAAAATATTTGGGTTTATGAGCAAATCATGATAATGATGTGAATGAAGACAAAAAGGACTCTTAAATCGAGGGTTCATGTTGATAAATAAACAAGGGTTTGAATCAAACCCTAATTTCCAGTTTTAAAGTATGAAAACCCTAATTTTAGTTGGGGAAGACGAGGGCATAACAATCATTCCCCCCTTTCCGTCCACTCCGTCAAGTTAAAAAAACCCAAGGAAAGTTGAGGGGGTGTCGTTGGTAACTTCCAAACCAAACGGTTTAAAGCAGAAAATGGCCAAACCACAACCACAGGGGGTGTATATGTAATTTTTCCTTTTTTCTTTTTATTTCTCGTCCCATGAAATAGTGGTATTTTGGTCATTTTCCATGATATTGGCCAATTAAAACTTTTAAAGCTCTACCAGCTTGTCAAGGATTTTCAAGTGGGCGTTTTAACGAATTATTAAGGGAGTTTCTGGGCTAAATTCCGAACCACCCCAACTAACTCACGTTTTTTAGAGTGGAAGGCGAAAGTCAAGTGGGACTAAGGCATTACTCCTTAAGTAAACCTTAAGTACTCCTGGTTTCAAACTCACAAGCTTACCTCCTTTTATCTTGTAATGTGGTTGACCTCCCATCACTTCATTTACTTTTAAACGCTTGAATCGACTTAACATCAATACCATAGTGAGGAGAAATTATATGGTGGCCGCTCCCATAGTGAGTATTAATGGGTCACTCTTACCAGAAGAGTAATGAGTAATCTAGTGAATTTCAAAAAGAGAAAACTACTAAAAACCCCCTAAATCAAAACCTATATACTAGAAACCCCCAAAATTTTCTTAATTACCAATAATATTGTCTTCTGCCATACCTTTTAAATTTTTTCTCTACCCATTCTACTCATAATTTTATTACACTTGATAAAAGATAATGTAAAAATCCCAACAATATCTCTCTTCCTTTGGTTTCTCTTCTCTTTTGGAAACTCTCTCTCATCTCTTAATTGAATACATCATGGTAGTATTCTTGGCCCATGCCATGCATGTATGGGTGTAAAATAATGGGCCCCATATGAAGATAAGTTGCGTGGGATACCATTTTTCCTCATGTTTTGATCGGTGGGGTCCAATATTTTACATCCATGCATAGCATGGGCCAAGAATGCTATGCATGGTAATATAATTTTAAAACTCATTTTCATGTGGGGCCCACCATCATCTTCATATGGGACCATTGTTCTACATCCATACATGCGTGCATTGGCAAAGATTGCTACCATGATGTATACAGTTAAGAGAGGAGAGAGGCTACCAACAAAGAAGAGAATGGTACGGGTATCGTGGGTGGGAAATGGCTTCATTTGAGAAAAAGATTAAGGGTAAAATAGGTAGAGGAAAAACTTAAAAGCTAATTATGGCATAAGACAATATTATTGGTAATTAATAAATTTTGGGGGTTTCTAGGTTTTGATTTAGGGGTTTTAAAAACTCTTTAAAAAATGGGAAAAAATTAACTTATAAGAAACATGAGACAAAATAGAAAAATGAACTTATCTCATCGAAAATGATCAATTAGATAATAGAAAATGAGCAAAATACACCAAAATGCCCTCATTATATAAAAAATGACCAAAGAACCCATACTTCATAGAAAATGACCAAAATACCCATATCTCATAGAAATTAACCAAAATCCACAATCCCATAGAAAAGGACCAAAATATCCATATTAATAGAAAAGGACCAAAGCATCTCTATTACATAAGAAAATGACCAATACACCCATATTTTATTAAAAATACCAAAGTATGTCTATTTCTTGTAAGCTAACGAAAATATCACAAACTTGTACAAAATAACCAAAATACCCCTATGTCATATAAAATGACCAAAAAACCCCTATTTTTTTAATAAAAAATGAATAAAACATCACTATTTCATAAAAACACCGAAGTACTCTTATTGCATAGAAAATGACCAAAATACTCTTATTTCGTATAAAATGACAAAATGCTCCTATTTCATAAAAAAATGACCAAAACACTTTATCTCATAGAAAATGATCAAAATACCCGTCTAATGGAAAATAAGCAAAATAACCTCATCTCGTAAAAAATGACCAAAATACCTTATTTCTAAAGAAAAGCACCCAAATACCCCTACCCAGTCCCATACCTAGGCAGGCCCACTCACCGTAACACAAAAATTAAAGAACTACTGCCGAGAATGGCTCTTGAGAACCTAAGGGGCCATTTGGATACTCAGGTTTTAGAATCTTGGATTTCCTCAAAATCCCGGATGAGAGATGAGAATAGACGGAGACCGTCCATCGTTTTCTGATTTCTTGCACTTCTTTCCGTTAAGTGAGAGAGTAGGAGATCGCCCCATATTTCCAGGTTTTAGAAATCTCAAGGTCTGGGTTCTCACTCACGTCGTCCGTCCCGGGGAACCTGCCTTTGGGTAATGGGGAAGAGATTTCTAAAACCTGGATTTGTTACTTAAAATCTAGGATAATGGAGTGTAAAATTTAGAATTTTACACTGCTTTAAAACTAAAACCTGGATTCTAACAGCACAACCATGTCTCTATATTTTCACAAACCATCTCGTCTTTTAGTATCTAAAGAGCTTTCAAAAGGTTATTACATATCCCAAAAAGCTCTCAGGAGTAGGGAGCCAACTAAAGAAAAAAAGACAGCTGGGTTTGTGCAAATATCAAAATAAGGTTGTGCAATAGGGGAGCGTTCCGCTTAGATGGAAGCTCCTGCACGAGCATGTGTAGACGAAGTGGAATCGAGAATGTCGGCTTGAGTAACGCAGAGGGAAATGAAATCAGCACAACCATGTTTTTTATATTTTTCACAAACCATCTTGTCTTTTAGTAGCTAAAGGGCTTTCAAAAGGTTATTACATATCCCAAAAAGCTCTCAGGAGCAAATTAAACAAGAAAAGACAGCTGGGTTTGTGCAAATATCAAAATATGGTTGTGCTACTGCTGATAACATTTCACTACACAAAAATCACTATTTTATGATACACGAATCATGCAAGAAAAACTGGCCTCAGAATTTCAAACAAAACTAAACTGTAATAGCAAAAGAAAGAACAAATTTTCTACTGTTTATCACATCCCTAACCCAATTCATCATGTTCTACAGCAACCCAAATCTGTAAGGGAAAACAGAAAATTCCACAAAAGTCCAGAAAAATCAGAATTCCATCCCACTTGTAACTGTAGTAGTAATTACAGAAAACACAAACATTTCCAGTTTTTCCACATCCAAGAACACATCCATCCACAAAAGCACAAGCAAAAATCCTGTAAAAGGATCATCAGACAGAAATTCAAGAGTGAAATAACCAATTACTCCAAAAGCTTAAACTGCTAGAGTTGGTGTTATTTAATCATTTATGCTTCAATACTCCCCCTAACGTGCGTGCCCCTCTTTTTTGGGTTGGCCTACACGTGGCACATATGGCCTCTCTTTTGGATTGGCCATACACATGGATTTTTAATAACGAGGAGTTGTTGGGTTTTTAACCCAAGACCTGCCATGAGGCAATAGCTCTGATACCATGTGAATTGTGAAACAAACAATTACTTCAAAAGCTTAAGGTGTTAGAGTAGGTGTTATTTAATCATTTATACTTCAACCAAGATCAAACCCACCTGTAACAATCCCTTTAGTAACTTCCTCTGCTGTTGAATTGGCTGAAAACCCAGAAGGCCCTTTGCACGCAAACAACGGCATCCTTCTACAAACTAAAAAAAAAAACCCAGAGAAATGAACAGAGTTCAACAAGTAACTCAAATCCACACAAACAGAAAGCTGATATTGGCATCCGTGTTCTCTGCACATAAATAGAGGACCAGTCCATTCATTAACTCAGTTGTCGAATCAGGCAAAGGTTGAATCCATCAGATATTTCAGATTTTTTAAATCACGTGGTGGGGATCAAGGCATTATGCTTTTAGAATATTATTATTCACATTCAAATCAAAGATCAACTCAAAAGAGGTGGGCAGCTCATGCTGATACAAGCCATTTCATGCAAAAGATCAGAGGCATCCAATTCCCTGGACTTTCTGTTTTTGGCAAGCACTAGAAAAAGTGGCATAAAGAGGCTTGGATTCTGTTGGGTGGAGCCATTTTGTGAACAGAGAAGTGCTTAAAGAGTGTGAATAAAGATTTCTGCAAACTCCCCACACCACCATGGCACCATACAAACACTGAAGCCTGTGTGATGATCTGGGCATGGGCCATCGATCTGATAGGCGATCGGCAGACTATCGGGGAATCTGCTTTGCTTGTGTCAAGTTGACAAGATTTAAGAATTTCTAGCCACTATGGAAAAAAGTTGAGAGAAAGTGAATTGGGTCAAAGCCATGACTCATGAGCAATAGAAACTGAATGCAATTCAAAAAATGAAATCTGGAAAAAAATGAAGTTGGATATTTGGGTAAATGTGATAAATTGGAGTCTGAATTATATTTCCAGTAAAATTCCATGTCTAAAGATATTACATATGGCTATTTAATAGCTTACAAAAGATCAGTTTCAAAGGATTATATATACACTAGAAGTTACAAAGAATAGAAATGTGTTGACGAGGGACTTGTGTTGGTGGGAGAAAATCAAGAAGTCTCATCTTATCTAATAAAATGAAGTGCTTTATGGACCTAAACACGCTTTACAAACCCGTTTTATCATGTTTCTTGTGCTGCTTTGTATGGGGGAGGCTCAATGGGCAGCCAAGTCAATCAATTATCTTTGGAAAGGCTGAGCAGCTACTAGCGCGGAAGAACACACTAATACCCTAAAAAGTAAGACCGGACCTCTCGAAAGCATTAAAGGATAGCCATCTAAACGAAGAACTATTCTGCTGGAAAGGGACGGAGCTCAAACAACAACAAGAGAATTACCGGAAGCAAAAGAAAGTGAGCTGTGCTTTCTGAGAAAGTGGTCCCAATTTGATAGATCAGAACCTTTCGGAATATGGTCCAGAATTCATCTTTTTAGGCCCAATATTTTGAATTGATACGTTAGATACAGATGACAGGATGACCCTAATCCGGAATATGAACCATAGAAGAATAATAAAAGTTTGATTTTATTATGCAACCCATATATCATTATGCATGGATCATACCTTTCTTTCACTTCCTGTTACTATGTCAATTGTCCTCTATGGATCAGTTCCACTCGAATGATTACTCCTGATCAATGGAATGTGATAGAGTACTCATATGTTTCCCAGGAGCACATACACAAATTGCATTCGTTTATTGTAGGATACAAAATTAACATAGTTACTTTGGCAGAGACTCGTCCAACTATTCAGAAGTGTCGCTTTCTCTACGTACGGATGGATTCTTTATGCCGCAATGCCTTAAGCCCTCCTCAGTAGCTCAGTGGTAGAGCGCGCCCTTGATAATTGCGTCATTGTGCCTGGGCTGTGAGGGCTCTCAGCCTCATGGATAGTTCAATGTGCTCCTGAACCTTGAATAGAATCTAGCTGCGCAATCAATCATTGAAGTCCCCGGCAATCATTGAAAAAGAAGGCTGGAAATCGAGACCATCAGACAGTATAGTGGCAAGCGGAAATCTTAGATTGTTGTGCATATCCAAATCCTTATTGATTATCTCATCATAGTGAAAAATTTTCTATGATAACAGTCTGTTACTCCTGCACTTTCAAACGAAACTTATATCTTGAGTCAGTTCTAGTTCATTGCCCTATTGAGTAAGGGTCGAGTCAGGGAATCGAAGGATACGAGTAGCAACCAATCTGTTTCCAGATAATTTCAATATTATTTTAAAGTCTTTATTTAAAAAGAAAACATAAATAATGAAAATAAGAGCCCCTCTAATACTTCAAAGTTCAAACACTGGTTGTAATATGTAACAAACAAGTTCTCTTTGTATATATTACATATAGATTATCCATGCCCTCAATAGCCCATCAAAGTAGGATACACTAGAAGCACAACACTAATCCCAATTCAAGCTTCCCAAAAGAAAAAGAAAAACCAAAAACTCAAATGCAAGCTGAAATCGAAATGTTTCTTTGCCAATTTGATATTATAGTTTGGGGTTGGGACTCCAAGCACATCACTGGATCAAACTCATGCTGAAATCCCACAGTTTCTTTGCCAATTCCGTATCTGTAGCTTGAGTCTCTGGCATGGCTATGTTATTGTCACAAAAATATGTGCCAGTAACGCCCTTGACCTGTGGATTCAATGCCATGTAGCACTGTGTTGATGCCCCTGCAATAATTCAAAAGTAAATGATACCCACATGCAATAAAGATATCAGATTCTATAGTTATGATTAGGAAATTGATATCCACACCCCAATGGAACTTATCTGTTTAAAAGATTGCTCATTGAAAGTTACAGTTTACAATAAGGTGTGTGGTTCTAATGAAGGGGAGGCGAAGGCCCTTTTATGGGGTTTAAGGTGGTTTGCAAATCATAGGTTGGGGCCCCTAATAATTAAAGGCGATTCCACAAATGTTTTGGCATGGGCTAGTAAAAAGTCACCATTGGCTGTCATTATTTCGGAAGTTAGAGACCTATGTTAGATATCCCGACTTCGTGCATACAAAGAAATCTGCCAACTATCGAGCAGACAGATTAGCTAAAGAAGAGCAGAAAGGACAGAGGTTGACATCATATGGTTTTTGCTTTTATTAATTAAATTTGGTTACCTTCCAATAAAAACAGTGAAGAAGAGAAGTTTAATATAAAGGGGTGCAAGTAGCAGATCCCATATTGATTCTAATAGTCTATGTATATGATATTTTTGGCTTTCAGAAATTTTTCATGGAATATGCTATTAAGTATTGCACATATGATTGATTAAGTATGTTATTTATTGGACACCCATGCATGGAATATCAATAGCAAGTTTCAGTATGTGTAGGTTTTTCATACCCTTGCTTTGGCGAGGAACCTGTGATAATGAGCTTAGAGAAGAATTCTAACTCATTATTAGTGCTTATAAAGGCCGTTCTATCCAATATGCCGATATATTTTCTATCTCTTTTTCAATGTCCCGCCTCGGTTGCTAAACGCATCGAACAAATTCAGAGACGCTTCCTGTGGGGCGGATCAGGGTCTTCCAAGGGGGTCTCCCTGATTAAATGGAGTATGGTCTGCTTGCCTACTAAAAATGGAGGTTTGGGTATCAGGAGGGTTCAGAGTTTTAACCAGGCCCTTATGGGCAAGTGGCTGTGGAGATTTGGCGAAGAACAATCCTCTTTGTGGGTCCGGGTCATTGGAAGTAAGTATGGTTCAGATCATGGGCATTGGGACTCTGTTGATAATTTTAAACTCAAAGGTCTCACGGTTTGGAGGGACATCTTGAAGTTGAAGTCGTTATTTGCTCCTGGCGTCCGATTCAGAGTATATAGGGGGGATCGGATTCGGTTCTGGCAGGATTCTTGGTGTTCGGATGATCCTCTTCAAGTGATGTTTCCTGACTTATTCATCGTTTCATCTCAGAAAGAGGCCTGGGTATCGGAATGTTTTGCAAGGGAACATGGGAAGGTGGATTGGTCTCCTAAGTTTCGCAGAGACTTCTTTGTTAGGGAGTTAAGCTCTTACAGCGCCCTCCTCTCCTTATTGGATTCTTGCTTCATCAAGTCTTCGGGCGTAGATCGTCGGATTTGGATTTGGAATCCTTCGGGGATATTTTCAGTCAAATCTTTTTATAACCATCTGATCCCTTCTTTAGTGGAGCACGTGTCCTCCTCGGTTTGGAGACAATCTTGCCCTCCGAGAGTTGCTTTCTTTGGGTGGTCGGTTAGCTGGGGCCGCATTCAAACTATGGATTTTTTGAGGAAGCGAGGAATGTGGTTGGTAGATCACTGTCCTCTATGTTTATCCGCTGGGGAATCCATTGACCACCTTTTCATACACTGTAAGGTTGCTCGTCATATTTGGGGTCTTATTTTTTCTCGTTTTGGAATCAGTTGGGTCCCCTCCAACTCTATGGCTGAATTCATTCAGAGTTGGGCCTGGACTCCTTGGAAAAGGAAAGGCAGAACGTTGTGGAAGATGTGTCTCCTGGCCTCATAGTGGTTCTTGTGGAAAGAGAGGAATGCTCGTATCTTTGAAGGGAAGGCTAGATCTCCCTATTGGATTTATATTCAGTTGATGGCTGCGGTCATATCCTGGGCTCGAAGCCTTCCTCTGTTTCGTTTTGTTTCAGCTTTCGACCTCTGGGAAGGATGGTCAATCATATGCTTGGAATCAGCTACCAAAGTGAAAATCCTCCCCTCCTGGATTCCTCCTCCTCCGGGGTCCCTGAAACTTAACTTTGACGGATCGTCTATCGGCAATCCAGGAATGGCAGGAGTAGGGGGGTTATGTAGAAACCACAAAGGGGAAGTCCTCTGGGCCTACTCGGGGCCTATCGGAGTGGCAAACTCAAACGAGGCAGAGGTCCGAGCCGTTCATAGCGGGCTTCTCTCGATGCCTCGTCTGGAGTGCGACAACATTATCGTCGAAGGGGATTCCTTAAATGTTATTCGCTGGCTTTCGGGTAACGCTTCTCCCCCTTGGCGATTTTTGCCTCTCTTAGAGGAAATTGAGGACAGAGCTAAGGGCTCCTCAATAGTTTTTCGCCATGTCAGGAGATCAGCCAATGCGGAAGCAGACACCCTTGCCAAGAAAGGAGTCTTTCGGGCCGCGTTTGAGTGCTTTGACTATCTACCTCCTTGAATTATTGCACTGCTATCTTTGTATTATCTTTGTTCCTTCAGGACCACCTCGGTTATGTTTTTACATATATATATATATATATATATATATATTCTGTTGCCCTTTTCAAAAAAAAGAAGAATTCTAACTCACCTGTGGAAGCATTTTAAATAATTTGTTAAGCACACTATGAAGACGACCTGCATAGAAACAACCGAAGCAAACTGTCAGTCTATGAACATCGGAAATAGGTTTCAAATCCATCAAATGAAGTGTTCATCTGCCTATGAGAGACATACGGGTGTTGCGGGTTTCACGTGAAAGCAAAGATCCCACACCAGAAAGGTTAATGGAATGTGGATGGGTTTATAAGGACTTGGGCACCCTCCCCTTAGTGGCTAGCTTTTGAGGGTGACACCTAGAGACTTCCTAACAAACCCAATCTCCTAAACTCCTGAATTCCACTCCATTGTTGAATTAGGCAAAGTTGGATCGATCAGATGTTTCATATTTTTTAAATGGAAAACTACCAACAACCCCTAGATTAAAACGTATCTTCCATAATCCCCCAAAATTTTCTTAATTAGCCATAGTACATTAATAACTTTTAATTTGGGAAATGTTATCAGCACTAGTGTATTTTGATGAGGGCACTCCTCACTTTATCAAAAGTACGGTATGGCCCCCACCATAGGATGATCCAAACTGTCCATTAGATGGGCCACATCCTAAATAGGTTGTGCCCAGGTTGATCCTAACCCTCCGATCTGAATGTAGATAACATGGAAATCCTTACAAAATTTCTAATCAGATTCCTAGGCATATATCTTCGGCAAAAAATCAGCCCTAAGATTACTTGTCTATTGTACATCCTAGGTGGCACCGAAAGGAACTGGCCCTAGAAAATCTCTAATCAGATTCCTTACCATATAAATTAGGCAAAAAATCAGCCCTAAGATTACTTAGCTATTTGTGGCTAAACAAATTGCTTTTGATTCCTTAAAAATATCACAGTTTCTTAAGAGAATCGGATTCCATTCTGGAAATCCAAACCCAGCGAAGAGGGCATTCGTTTGGAGGAGATATAATAATTGTTGCAAAAAATTCTCAGAGTAAAGTGATATATTTGCCCCCATATGACACCCCCTCTAATGCATTCATGGGCCATGGCTACTCTTTTTATTTTTTACACTACATAGGGGGTTTGCCCGGAGAAGAAAAGGGGGCGAATATATGATTTCCATATATGGTCTTTTGGGTGCGTCGTTGCGGAGATGATAGCCGGTAGGCCGGCGTGTAGATGCCCACGTGATAGCACCACCATCTTTTCTCCTATTCTTCATACTGAGGCATTGCCGGAGATTCCGCCTAAGTTGTCTGAGGAGGGGAAGGATTTTTTTGACAAGAAGTTTGGTGAAGGATCCAGCCAAGAGATGGACAGCTGAGATGCTATTGAGACACCCCTTTGTGGCAGAAGGATCACCATTGCCTGAAAATCCATCTCAGCAATGTTGTTAATTATTTAATTAACAACATTGCTGAGAGAAGAAAGATTTGAGGTAAAACAGAGAATCTGTCATTTGACTCTTCCACAAATTATGAGTCTTTATGACGCAAATTGCTGAATTTTCCTTAGATGCAAAATATCATATGTGGTGGCATGGAAGATGAATATGCAATAATGAATTGATTAGGCAGTAGATTAGCACTTAGTTACTGGAAATAAACTCTAGAATGGGGCTTGGAGGACAGTAGCTAGTTAGAAGAGTGAATGGGTCGTGAACACACGTGATAGAGCAGCATAAGGTTGACCATGACTGAAAACAGGTTCCGGTAAATATATACCAACATTTGACAAAGTTTGCCCTTGGCTTTTATTATTGGTAGTCATAGCAAATGCGACCTTCAAATGAAACTGTCTCCTCCTGAATTTGAAAGGACATTCACCGGGGGATGGTGACATCGCAATCCTTGGTATGCAGTGCACATCACCTCTGTTGTCCCTGTTATTATTCTTGCTTGAATAGTACGCCGCCCCATATTGAGAACAATCAGTCGAGTTCCATTGCAAAGACCAATCGATGCATTTAAGTTACGCGACAACAAGACAGGAGCTCCGATCTTAAGTTCTAAACAATGCTTTGGCACACCGGGAAAATTTAATGACTGTAAATATTCTGGTGTGGCAAGAAATCCATCCAAACAGGATTGAGCTTTGCCATCGACTACAGTGTCAGCGCTCAAGTACGTCGTACTGTTACCTGGCAGCATTTCCATCATTATAGAATTTATGTGGTCCACATCATCATTCTTTGGGGGCTAGAATACCTCTTTCTTCTAGGTAACTATCATCGTGTAACTGCGTTATAAAGTTTGGGTAGATATCTGTGATTAACCGTGTTACTCCAGCTCCATTCTCATGTATGAGCATATCATCTGGTATTTTTACCCAATCGGATTCACCATGGCCATGAATTGAAATACCGGGCAAGGTTACATTCCCAACATCTAGTATCCATGGCGCAAAAGAATACTCATTGCGTAGTGTAGAAGATAACCCTTGTCGTAGTATGCGCATGTTGGTTGTGAGATGGAATACTTTGCAATGCCGCCATAAATATGATCTTTGCAAGCAAGCACTAAAAACAGTCTTTCTACCCGCCTTTGGTATAACCGGAAGGACCTGCCTAAAATCGCCACCAAGAGCAAATGTTTTCCCTCCAAAGATCTTATGACTTGCCTCCATAGAAGTATGCTTTAATAAATCCTTAAATGTGTGGTCGACAGCCTCAAGGGCGTGTCGATGTGCCATCAGCGCTTCATCCCAAACAATCGAGTCAATTTTCTCTATCAGCTTTGCTATATCCGTCTTCTACGCGATCGAACATGTAGAAGTACCGTCGAGTTTTAGTGGAATCTTAGAACGCGAATGAGCAGTACGTCCACCCGGTAGTAACAATGCTGCAATACCAGATGATGCAACACTCAATACTAATCTCCCTTCCATTCGCAATCTGTTTACCAATGTCTTCCATAAGTAGGTCTTTCCAGTGCCACCACTACCATATACAAAGTAGAAGCCACCTTGCTTGCTGAGGCATGATTGTATGAATTGCTTAGAAGTTAGGCTACCATGCAAACGTTCGTAGTTTGCCCGAGCTTTTACCCGATCGTATTTTGATTCATCCTAGATTAATCTGTTCGAATATATGTCTGCATTATTTGTCGTAGGAATTGGCATGGGAGGATAATCTACAAGACTCCTCCCAACACTATTAAGGATACTCTCCACCTCTTCAAGCACAATATCTCGCAAGACGTCGTCAGGTATTATTAAATTTACATCTTGGACATTCCTCCTGGCTCTAACCTGCAAGTCATCTGATAACTCCATCCGGTGTGCATCCCATAATACTAAGGGGTCAGTCACCTCACATGAGGTCAACATTGAAGCAAACAAATGACGCAGTTGATGACCGGAAGCCCAAACGGATGCCCTCTTCGAGAGCCTCATGGCATTCATTGTTGTCTTCTAATAAACCCAAAGCATTGCAGCAGACTTAAAATTTGGGTAGATGACATTGTCAGCAATACGAATATCTTCATTACTCAGGGCCCACGCACAATATTCAGAAGCAGACGCAAGTAAAATCGCTCCCCATATGATGGGTGAGCATAGTACAATCTACCTATGGCTTTTCCTTCTTTTCGCCGTTTCCATCGTTTTTCTTCCCTACTCCAGACGCAAGAATTTGGGAACTCAACGTATCTCAACTCTCGTGCATCGTCGAATTCCTTATTAGCTTCCATCTATTCTATAAACATGGTCCTATTGATATCGGGCCTCAAGATGACATCGTAGAGGTTGTCATTGTCACGGAATATGACATGCTGCTCCTCTGGTAAGTGAAACTGAAGCCGCTCAACAGACGGATGTTGTGCTTGCAGATCAAACTCAAAAACCCTCCAGCAAGCCTCTGGTGCAGATATGTACCTGCAATCTAAGTATTGCTTCACTTCATCATTTTCCTGACGGAAGTTATCAGTGTGTTGAACGTTTGTCTTAGAATCAACCTCAAGAACAACAGTAGCTCTGTCGGGTCCTTTATGAATATACTTGAACAAATATTTAATTACTTTTGTTTTAGCACATAGCTCAACATTGATGTGTGCATTGTATTTAATCAAAAGGTCAATGTTGTATGGCACAACCCATCGGTTATCTATCTTTCGACCACGAACTATCACCTTTCGACCATCCCTCCTCCGTCGGTAGACAGGGAAGCCATTACTGTCAAACCCATGCTGAAATCGATATGTTTCTTTGCCAATTTGATATTTCTAATTTGGGGTTGTGAGTCCAAGCACATCACTGAATCAAACTCATGCTGAAATCCCACAGTTTCTTTGCCAATTCCATATCTGTAGCTTGAGTCTCTGGCATGGCTATGTTATTGTCACAAAAATATGTGCCAGTAACACCCTTGACCTGTGGATTCAATGCCATGTAGCACTGTGTTGATGCCCCCTGCAATAATTCAAAACTAAATGATACACACATGCAATAAAGATATCAATGTGATTCTATAGTTATGATTAGGAAATCAATATTCACACCCATTGGAACTTATCTATTTTAAAGATTCCTCATTGAAACTTACAGTTTACAATAAGGTGAGCTTTATAAAGTCATTTTCAATTCTTACTACAACAAACTGAGCAATATTTTAGATTCTTCAACTTCTTCATAACATTCATAGAGACATATTGCAACAAACAATCTAGTCTCTCTTTATATAGATTATTCATGTCCACAGAAAATGGGTGTAGCAGCACACCATTCTAGAAGATGGATCATGCTACAAACACCAAACTGAATCAACCCAAGTTGCCACCAAACAGAAAAAGAAAAAAAAGAGGATCACACCCAAGCTGAAATCCTGTAGTTTCTTTGTCAATTTTGTGTCTGTAGTTTGAGGCAGTGACTACAAGCACGTCACAGAATTAAACTCAAGCTGAAACCAAACTCAAACTGAATTCCCACAGTTTCCTCCCCAATTCCGTATCTGTAGCTTGGGCCTGTGGCTTGGCTATGTTACAATCCCTGAAATACGTGCCGGTGACCCCCTGGACTTGCGGATGCAACGCTACATAGCATGTTGTTGCTGCACCCTAGAACAGAATTCAAGGATAATCAACTGTTATGCATATGCATGAATAGACAGGAATAAAGAAGCAAAAGAGATATCAGTATTGTTATAATTATGATTAAGAAACTGATTGGATGTTATCTAATTGGCTAAGAGATATCAAACTCGTGGACCCTTGTTTTGATATATACACCTCTCTTTGTTTAAAAGTTCACTAATTGGCTGTCACAGTTCCCAACAAGCTGTGAACAGCAAATGGGAGAAGTTTAAAATTGAGGGGTGCAAATATCAGCTCCCAAATCTACTGTTGGTGGTTTTCAGAAATTTCTTGGCTCCAGTCTATCTATCTATAATATGAGAAATTATATGGTATAAGGCCTTACAGCTATAAGGCCTTGGTCCAGTGTGTGTTCCTTTCCTTTGTCATTCATTTTCTTTCCATGGAAATTTTTTATTGGATTTTTTCTATGGTGGCATTTTTTACACCTCATCCATAGCATGGGTGGGACCCATCATTTTACAACACCTGTTTTGATAATGAGAGGCCTGTCATTTTACACC
This sequence comes from Tasmannia lanceolata, assembly GCF_043159265.1. NCBI lineage: Eukaryota > Viridiplantae > Streptophyta > Magnoliopsida > Canellales > Winteraceae > Tasmannia > Tasmannia lanceolata. The sequence goes on along the minus strand of NW_027518684.1, from coordinate 22,578,839 downwards.
TATAGCATGGGTGGGGCCCATCATTTTACAACCATGAGTGAGCCCATCATGTCCACCTAAAACTGTGCATAGGATGGGCCCCATCATTTTACACCCATGAGGGAGCCCATCATCTCCACCTAAAGCTGTGCATAGGATGGGGTCCACCATTTTACATCGTGTTTTTATAGGATGGATCCCACCAACTCCACTCAAACCCATGCATTGGGTGGGGCCCACATTGTAGCTCATTTTTTATGTGGTGGGGCCCATGATCTCCACCCAAGCCCATGCACAGGGTGGGGCCCATCATCTCCACCTAAAACTGTGCATAGGATGGGCCCCATCATTTTACACCCATGAGGGAGCCCATCATCTCCACCTAAAGCTGTGCATAGGATGGGGTCCACCATTTTACATCGTGTTTTTATAGGATGGATCCCACCAACTCCACTCAAACCCATGCATTGGGTGGGGCCCACATTGTAGCTCATTTTTGATGTGGTGGGGCCCATGATCTCCACCCAAGCCCATGCATAGGGTGGGGCCCACCATTTTACCTAATGTTTTGATGGGGTGGGACCCATTATTTTAAAGAATGCAAGTATATTGTATATTTACATATGTAATCATGTGCTCACAGAAGGAGGAATTTCCTTTGGCAAGGGATCTGAACTAGCAGGTTCAATCCCCTTTCAAACTCACCTGGGGAACAGTTTTAGATAATTTCCCAAACACATTAAGAATGCCTGCATCAAAACAACAGGAGGAAACTATCAGCCCAAAACCATTGAAAGGGGTAGTTCTCATCAAATAACAGTAGGAAACTATCAGCCCAAAACCATTGAAAAGTGTAGTCCTCATCAAATACATGAAATAATCAAGGTTTTAGATTTCGATTTCGGAATGCGTTTCGGTCCTTATTGAAACCGAAATTTCAGCCAAAATTCTGAAATTTCAGACGAAATCGATTGAAATTAAATAAAGTAATATTTTATCCCATACCAAATTTCGACGAAATCCCCGAAATTTAGGTAATTTAAGCTGAAATTTCGGGATAATATTAAATAATGAATAAAAAACTGATTTTTTAGAGATATTCCTTAAATTTCGCCCAGAAGTTTTGGGGGAAATGAAATTTTGATCCAAACTTCGAAATTCGGTTGAAATTTTGTAACACTTTACCCAATTTCGGTTTCGCTGTCAACCAAAATTGGATTTCAGTCGAAATTTAAAACCTTGGAAATAATGTTTGCATGAGTGTAGTGTTATGAATGTGAGGTAGTGTAAGGATGTGTTTCATGTTGTGTGTCACTGTGGGATTCCTCAACTTTCACGAATAATCTAAACAGTGAACATTTTGTACATGTTAGAAATGAGATTAGGGTTAGAAGAGAGGAAGAAGAAGAGGAGTGAAGGATGGAGAGTCTCCACTAGGGAGCTCCTCATGAATATGATGTATATATAGGCCCAAACTAGGGCAACAACATACAATGACTACAATACCCCTAACTAATACAAATAATGTCTAAACTAACCTAATACATTATTCAACACTCCCCTCAAGCTGGAGTGTATATACTATGAAGCTCCAGCTTGCTACAAAGAACTACGTCAACAACTAAAAAAGTACAAGAAGCTCATGGACATCTAGTTTGGTATAACACTCATCCTCAAGCTGGTGTGGTACATACATAATGAAAAACATAAACAAAAAAACAAAGGCCACCATGAACAGCATCGAGATCAATGTCCATCAAAAGAGTAGCTCCCCTGAAGTAGCACAACAACGAGAGCGATCAAATAGGGCCTCTCCCTGAATGAAAGCACGACGAACATATCTGCATATCGAGGGCAATGGAGGCGTCATGGCAAGAACAACTACAATTCAGCAAGCAAAAGAGGCACACCAAAGGTGTGCACAACGAACATTGGCGAAGCAGCAGAACGCCAAGTGAAGATGATAGCAACTGATGGGGAAACCATCGAAGACAAGGTTGACGGAGAAATTGTAGCCTGGAGAGAAGGGATAGAGAGAAAGAGGATAACCAACAACCGATTGGGAAACCATCATCTGGAGACTAGGTCGACGGCATGAACATCGTCACCTGAAAAGATAAGAAGATAGGAAGAGGATAACCAACCAGCGATGGGGAAACCATCGTCTGGTGACAACGTCGACAACATGAACATCGTCGCCTAAGAAGAGGAAGATAACCAACCAACGATGGGGACATCATCGCCTGGAGACAAGGTCGACGGCATGAACATCGTCGCTTGAAAAGAGCATGCCAACGATGGGAAAACCATCGCCCGGAAAGGAGAGGTCGACGGAAAAAGACAGTCGCTTGTAAGAGAGCCGACCAACGATGGATATGGAAGCCATCGCCCGGAAAAGGAGGAAGAAGATAACATGAAGGGATAAGGCAAAAAACCGAACAACACGAAGAGACATGAAAAACAAGACAACACTCCCTCAAGAAGACAAAGACAACATTAACAACACTCCCCCTCAAGAAAAGACAACAAAGTGGACAACACTTCTAAGAAAAGACACAAATAACTAAATGAAAACACTCCCCCTCAAGTTGAAGGTCAAATACCTTCAACTTGCAACGAAAAGAAGACAAATAAGTCATTACACCGCTTTTGGACATTTGATCAAACACTTGGTGTGCGCCGTAGAGAAGAAGACAAAGGAAAGAAGACAAACAAGGCACCACATCTCTCTTAGACATTTTATCAAATACTTGGTGCGCGCTTTGAAGAAAGAGATGATAAGAAGACGACAACAAGACAGGCACAAGAGAACAACAAGAAACAATACAAGACAACACTCTCCCTCAAGTTGAGGCCAAAGGCCTTCAACTTGAAACAAAAAGAACACTTTCAAGGCACAAAATCCCTTTGAGACATTTCATCAAACACTTGGGGTGCACCTTGAAGATGAGATGAGAAAGACAAAGGCGGTACTGTAGCAGGGAATGGAGGGGTTAGGGGAAAGGGAAGAGGGGCAGTGGGAGGAGGAGGAGGAGGAGGGAAGGACACGAGCGATGAGAAGAATTGAGGGAGAAACTATAGAGAGATAAAGAGAGGAAAACGAGATACGAGAGAGATACGAGAGAAAGGGATGATGGCATGGAGGGAGATACTCTTCTTCTTTCATTCTTGAAGGATCAGCCCATTGGCTCTGATACCATGTTAGAAATGAGATTAGGGTTAGAAGAGATGAAGAAGAAGATGAGTGAAGGATGGAGAGTCTCCACTAGGGAGCTCCTCATGAATATGATGTATATATAGGCCCAAACTAGGGCAACAACATACAATGACTACAATACCCCTAACTAATACAAATAATGTCTAATCTAACCTAATACAGTACATAAAAATTGAATAATGTGAAAGCACAACCAGGAAATTTCAGGTTATTAAAAAAGTGGTCTTCCCCTCAAACACCCATTTTTCGATCTCAGAACCCTCTCCAATATCAATTTAGATTTAATGGTCGAATGACATTGTTTTCATGAGGACAAAATAGGAGAGAAGAAACAAGACAAATGAAGAAACATAGCGTCTTCATAACGAAAATCATTTAAAGTGGGGTCCAGTTCCTGCCCTCCAAAAAAGGCAATTGTTTCAAGAACCTGAGAGTCAGCACTGATAAGTCAGTCAGTCACTAAATCAGTGTCCAAAAAGTTGGGACTTCTTGATTTTTTTTCAAAACCTTGCTAATTCGATGGTCAACTCTGCAAGTTTTTTAAGAAAACCAAAAAATCACATCTTTTCAAAGATGGAACTTGCTTTGGCTCATTTTAATTCAGCAAATCTTTCAGTCAACTCAGTGAGTTTTTAAACATTGAGCTATTCTATGTGCCCTGTTACGTAAGTGAATCCATCAAAGGACTTATTACAGTGATTTACCATATACGATGCTATGATGTCGCAGAAGATTGGTGTTGATAGATCCTGGATGAAGTGAATTAGCTGTTATGTTTGCCTCTTCTTCCTGTGAAAACAGATTACAAGCAACCACTGTCATGCTGAAGGGATCTTTTCAATAGAAGAATCATGTGGTCATTAACAACAGATTATGAAATGAAACAAAGAGAAGGGAACTTGAAGTAGAAGAAAGCAGAAGGGTTAAGTTGTAAGTTGAAGGATAAAGAGTGACAATGTATAATATTAACGAGGCATTATCAATCCCAACTACATCGCAGGAAAATATTTACTAATCAAAGAACTTCACAAACCATCATCTTCCTAAGAAATAATCATATGTTAATTGAAGACGACAAAAATAGTAGCGTATCATGTGCCGATCTCTATTATGAATCCAAATGTGATGCTAAATCGGAAAATAACTTAGGCATTAACAAACATATTGCACAGTGCATTAGAGTTTGTGTCGCCCCCAAACCACAGGCACAAGGCCTAGGAACACAACAACGTCGTAAACCTGCAAGGAGAACCCTACAAGCATACAAGGCTAACAAAGCGACAACAAAACCATCCATAAAGATTCAAAGGTGCATAAATAATCCAAATAATCAAATATTCAACTCTTACTCTCACTCTCCCCAATAAAATCCAATAATGGTTAACATAACATAGTCTCAATGATGTGATGTCTAAACATTACTCACTATCTATGAAACTAGAAAGAAATCAAATAGAGATGGTAGCCGGGTAATCACGCCTCCACTCCCTCGTGCACACCTCGAGGGTCAAACTCTGAAAATATTAAACCACAGTCAGCCTAAGCCAAGTACATAATAACGCACTACAAAAGTGGGGTCATGAATGCTACCAAAAAGGAAAGTCAAATGGTGAACCAAGAGGGCACAAAACACATGAAATGACTAGCACAAGTACAATAAAGGAGGATCAAAGTCCATAAAGATATATCTCAAAAGGGTCACAACAAAGAGAGTCACAATCGAAAGGAAGTCACAAATCCTGAGAGATCACTGAAAGCAATCAAAATAGGTATGATACGACCCCAAGGTCATCGGCTTAGTCCAAAAGGCATGGTATTGCTTACACCGACCGCCCACAGTGTCAGAACTAGTTCCTAATCCACATACTTGTCGACAGGATTAGCGTATCGACCCACTGATGGGACCCAAAAGCCAACGTACTATCCCCATTGGTGCGGGCCCTTATAGTTCACATATATACCTAAGCCTCCACAAAAGGTGTCCACATATATTCACAAAGTCCAAAAGGAAGTACAAAGGTCCAAAGGTAGTGATTCACATTGGGGTCATAAGATTTTCAGTATAGTTGGGCACGACAATCAAAAGGTTCATATATCTAAAAGAATCACAAAGGTTCCACAAGGAGTCTCATTTATGGGGCACACATTCAATACAAGCATGGTTTTAAATTTCGGTTTCAGCTAAAATTTCGGTGGTCTGAAATTTCAGCCGAAATCCAGAAATTTCGGGCGAAATTTGGTATTGCCGAAGCAAATCCCGGTTTTTTAGGACAAAATTTCGGTAATTTCGTTTGAAATTCTTTAACGAAATAAAAAAAAGTATTATTTTATTATAAGTTTCGACAAAATTACCGAAATTTCGAACGAAATTTACCAAATTTCAGGAATTTCGATTTCGGTACCATTTCGTTTCATTCCTCACCGAAATCCGAAATTTCGGACTTCGGTCAAAATTTAAAACCATGAATACTAGTATCATAAGATGTTAATAAGCATGAAGTTCTCAATCGATTTCAAACAATAAAGGGGTGAGCATGCAAGACCCCAATCAAAGCCTAAGGTTACCGAAGATTTCATATATTCAAAGAGATTAGGGAGTTATATTCAAAAGGCATATCACTGAATGATGAATCATATCATTAAAGGAGTACGAAATTACGTACTTTTATGTCGAAAGTATATCCCTCAATCTCGTCTAATGAGTCAATTGCCTTGTACAAACAGACCATAATCATCAATTAAGGGTCCTAAAGAGTGGGCCACAACAATAATCCAAAGTCCACAATCTCCAAATTAACTCACAAAATTCGGCGGGTTCGGGTGCCCGACCGACCCCCCCCCCCCCTCCTTCTACCCGAAGACTCATTCGGGTGTCCGAAGGCACAGGGCTGGGTTTTTCACCTGAGGCCGCGAGTTCCAGATTTTCCACCCGAAAACACAAAAGCTTCAAAGGATCAAAACTCTCTCGTTCGACCTCCGATTCACGCGCAGTTGGATCTGATGGACTCCTTGCGATGAGAGGAATCCACCGAACCCAATTTCGTGAGCCGGATCTTGCCGAACTGGAATCAAAAAATATATTTAGATTTAGGTCGAAAACCACAAAATTCCAATCTAAAATCCGAAACAGATGATTTTGGGTTCATTAGGTATCCAAGAACGAAACGGGAACCCAAGGAATCTTGAAATCAATCGTTAGGGCTTCATCTATCGTCGCAGATTCACAACAACACCTCTCTCACCAAAACGTTTGACTTATTAGGTTTTTTAGTAGACAAAACTAATTAGGGTTTTAGTTCTAACCTTGTTTCACGATTTATGGATTGCGAGCTCGGTTCTCCCTGATCTTCCAGCATGAGTGATTAGGGTTAACTAATGTTCTGCACAACCTCTTAAAAAGAGTATTTATAGGTTTAATTAAAAGCCCTAACCCTAATTCTAACCCAAGGATGAAAACGCCCTTAGCACAAAAAAAGGGGAACGAAATTTAGAGAGGGGTGTTTTAGGGTGTTTACAGTTTGTAACCATGTAGTACATGACATATCATATTATATTTTGGGTCTTATAGTTTATACAAATCATATTTTTTAGATTATCCAATTTATAACATTTACAATGTGAACACCATCATATACATTGTCTGTCTCATGAGGAAGCATGTGTACCTCATTCTACTACTTTTAAGCATGAATCAGATAAGAGATCACGAAGAATCAGAGAATAGCAAAAAAGTGTTTTGAGTAAGAATTAGACAAGAGCAAACAATCAGTGGGATTTTTAGAATGAAAGAAAAAAAAAACACGGCAACTACAGGAAAATGAATAAAACAGTCTAAATTGGGGAAATGCGCTTCCCATGTTTCGAAAATGCACTTTCCCAAATTCTGAAACACACTTTCCACCTTCCAGGGGCGTTTTCGGTAACTTTGGAGACGAGAACCAAGGGGGAAACAATGGATTTCCGATTTATGATGTGTCCAGATCCAATGAGCAGCAAGGCACAAAGAATATAGAGAGACACAAGATAAAAAAGAGAAACCAAAACATATACAGAATGAACACAAACAAAATGGGAAGGTAATTGTCTTATTAACCGAAAATCATACTCCATTTCAAAAAAAGATTAACGATAAGTCAATAATCATCCGTTAGTATTAAGAATTGCTTGCCCTTCTATCATCATATTCTACACAGTTATATGCAGGACAATAAAAAGGTTTGGATTTGTTGGGTTCCCAAAAATGGAGTCAGAAATGGTTTTGAGCACAACCCAAGATAAACTTACAATAACCACAACCCAAGATAAACTTCGAATAACCATTGTAAAGGAATTTATCTCAGCAAAAAAGTTTCCAATTCCATCGAGTATGGTTCATGAACAATCACCTGATTGAATGTAACTCATAAATTAAGCAAATACCTTCAGACGTCTGGCAAGTTCATTAGCATGCAATATGTTTGCAAGCTTTGATCGACCATATCCAACAAGACTATTGTACCTGCAAGTTGGGAGACAAATTAAGAGCAATTTTGACTTTTGCCTTTTGTAGAGCATTTCCAAGTGAAAACAGAAAAGAAAAAAAAAATCCAAAATAGCATGGCTAGATTTTTAATGCTATCATTAATCACAAAAACATGCAGCCTAAAAATCTGAGATTAACGCAGTTGTGAATGATTTTGCATTAAAAACATTTTTTTGAATGGCAATTTAGCATTAAAAACATTACCCCGACTCATCATTAAGTTTATCTTTATCAAGAGGAATTCCTGAACGATTTGCAAATCCATGGCCATCTGATGAAACATTAACAATCCTTCCCTCCATTTTACTATTACTTGCTGTGTTTTTCATGGTCTCCAACACAAGATCTGTCAAAATAAAATGACCTGAAAAAAGAGATAAAACAAAGACTTGTCAAGACATCGTAAGAAAAAATTAATGAATTGGGAGAGCTCGAGCCAAATATTTCAAGACAAGAAATAGAAACATTGTGAACTCAAAAGAGAAACTTTAATCACTTGGGAGTCCAAAGATATCCGTCAAAAGGATTGTCACTTTGTTGAGGATTTATGTCATGCATGAGAGTGTTAATATCTTTTTATCATTATTTCTATAGTTCATGTCATTAGAGTGTTATGTCTGTACTCAGGGTATTATTGTCTTACCAAATTATATCCATGGTGGGCCATTCATTATTCAAAGAAGATATTAGCATGGGGATTAGATTTAGAATGGACTAAGGAAGGAGGTTAGTTATTCGTGAGATCCAAAGGATCACCATAGACGTGTAAGCTACTACGCATGTTGATCCACTCATCATTCCAAATAGAGGTTAATATGGGGATTAGGGTGGGAGAAAGAGATTGGTTTTTGGAAGGACCATTGGGCACATGTTTCCTTTGTGTCATTTGTTCTTAAGTCTTTTCAAGTTAGTGTGCGGTGGATGGGAATGTATTAAGGATTGCTACAAGAGAGTGGAGGGGAGGGTAGTTACCAAATGTGATTTTAGGAGAAAAGTTAAAAATGATGAGTTCAGTTGTCTCTTTTATCTACTTAGGACATTAAAAAATTCCTTTTCATCATCTTTTAAAGACAATAAGAGAGTAAGGGTCTGGGATAGAAATGGTATCTTTTAATTGAAGTCTTTATTTTCACTTATCTTTTATGCAGCGTGTGAACTAACTCTAACTCTTCTCTTGATATCATTTGGGTGAATAGGTCCATTCATATGTGGAGGCTTGTAGCTGGACGACGATGGTAAATAGTTTAGACACTAGTGAAATCTAAAAGAAAAAATATCTTAGGCTTGCAAGCATGTGTGTCATGTGTAGGGAGGAATGGGTATCGGCCTTAATTATAAAAAAAAAATCTGTTTAGTTTCGTTCGGAACGGGCAAAATGTCCAGTACCAATTTCCGTACAGATTAATGGGCCAAAACGTTTTGGCCAGAATTCCATTCTGATCCAGTCCAGTTCGTCCTGTAAGAAAGTAAAGAGAAAATGTCTGGAAAGCATCATTGAGAGTCAACGTGAAGCATCAAGCATGTAAGAAGCCTCATTGGAAGCGAACAAGAAGCACATAGAAAGAGTAGGATTCTAGTAGGTTAGGGAGGAAGAGTTGATATACGTAAGGATTACAAGCAGAAATGAAGACTTCGCGACTAGTTAGAATTACTACTTTTAGGAATTTGTAGTTTCACATGTTTTTTCGGTACGTAAGCATTGGGATTGAACCTCCGACCTCTAGGTTGTAGAACAAAGCCTTGACCATCGAGCTAGAAGCTCAATCACTGCATTCCTCCACAAAAACTGACCCCTTCACACCATGTCCCCAAAGAATGGTAGCAAAGAGATGGTCTTGATAGTTTCAAATGTTTTATTCATGTATATTTAATATTAAGTTTTTGGTAGAACATCCTCATACTTTTCATTTAAAACTTAAGATCAGTTTTTAAGTTTTAAATGCATTTTTTAAAAAAAAAAAAAAATTTGACATTTATTATTCCAAAAAGTGCCAAATAAGGGACAAGTTGTTCCTAACATGCTACAACAATACCACCCCCCACATACAATAGGATTAGCTTACATATCCGTTATATGCTATCCGATTCCCCATTACATTACCCATAGCCTAAATTGTATTGAATCCAACAAAAAATGTCATATTTGAGGGCCCCACCAAGTCATGATACGCGCCACCGTGCCACGCAGACTTCTCCACCTCATTCCAGCCAACGACTTCAATTTTCAAAAATACAGTCCGAAGACCTAGAGTCTAGCTATTGTGCGCCCCTAACCGTGCACGATAGGCATTTATTCTATCATACGCCACTGAATCCGGCAAACTCCATTAGCGATGGCCACCAAACCCTGACCTCAAGCCACCTTCCACGATCTTGAATCAGAAACCCACGGCCTCCTATGACCAGATCCGGCGACCCCATTGCTATATCCTGTAACCCACGGCCTCCCACAATCTTCACGGCCTCTAGATTCGTTAATCTACAGGCCTCCCACGACCTCCACGGCCTCAATGGCCTTCCAGATTCAATCGGCGGTCTTCCAGATCCGGCAACCCCATTGCTATATCTGGCAACCTACAGCCTCCCACAATCTCCACGGCCTCCAGATCCGGCAACCCACGGGCCTCCCATGACCTCCACGGCATCCATGGCCTCAACGGCCTTCTAGTTCCGGCCTCAACGGCCTTCCAGATCCAACTGGTGGCCTTCCAAATCTGGCTTCATCGGCCTCCCAACGGCCTCCACGACCTCAAAAATCTGGCGATCATGGCACTCCAAGAAACCAAAATCCTCTCTGGTATAACATCAAACAACTGGCGAGCCACACCCAAAGCCCCCAATTCTGCATACACAGAAAGGAGAGTCGTCCAAGCCACAACATTCAGTTCAAGAATTTCGTCAAACAGATGGTATGCTGACTCAAAACACTTGCAAACCCTATAAAAATGGAAGAGCGCATGATGCATGAATGGGTCCGCATCAAATCCAAGTATAATGGTTAGAGAATGAGCAGACCAAAAATACATAAAACCACCTTCAAGCACAAAATAGCTTATCCATTCAGAACTCATAAAATCCAGTGCAAACCTACTTCGGTTCTCTCTCTGAAATCTCAAAATAGAGAGATCTGTGAAAGAGAGAGGGTTCACGGCACAAAAGGGGGAGAGATTATAGAGAAAGCAGGAGGGAGAGAGAGAGAGAGAGAGAGAGAGAGAGAGAGAGAGAGAGAGAGAGAGAGACCCTTGTCGCTTCTCTTTCAAAAAACGAACCAGATGAGAGTTACTAGAGGCCCAGCGGACGGCTACTGATCTGGCCATCCATTGGAGAGCGGTGCTTCTCTAGGATCTACATTTCTTATCTTCTTAGAGGGAAGATCCTTCAATGTTTATCTTCTTTTTTAAATACACTCCTTCAACGTTATCAAGATGAGAAAATATTCACTTAGGAAGAAATAATCAACTAAATAGGAAGAATACTCTTAATTAAGAGAAAACATGTAGGAAGCGTATGGGATGTATGCTTCCCCTAAATTTGGGAAGCGAGAAGAACGTAGCTTTAGAAGCGATTTTCTGGGGAAGAGAGCTTCCCATCCTACTAGGAAGTTTCCAATAACTATGTTTTGAACTTTAAGATTTTTCATTTGGAAAGGGAACTAAATACTTACTATAAGCATAAAGTGCAAACAATATGGTGGATTAATTGTATGTTTGAATAATTGGCAGCTATTCAAAAAAAAGAAAAAAAAAAAAGAGTTAAGGCTGACTTATTATTGGTTTAAACATCTTGTAGTGGATTGTATTTTGGTTACTCTTCCTTCCCTTTCATAGTTTGTCTTTTTCTCCTCTGCTTCCTCTTTTTTAACCATCTTTAATAGATTCCATTATTGTCTCTCAAAACTAAAGAAGAAAATCTGCACTCACGAAATTATAAGGCAGACACCACATGAACCCGTTCGTTTGAACACTTTAACCAAAAGTAATAATGGTTAACAGTGAAACACACCTATGTGGTTTGTTGCAAACTGCATCTCTATGCCATCAGGGGAAAGCTTGAATGGAGTTGCCATAATTCCTGCATTGTTACTTCCAATAAAGAAGAGAGAAAAGTCACCTTTCTGTTTACTAATGGGATGAATTTAAGCAGGTTTAAGAGGTCACTTGGTAGAAGAAAGTCAGTACCATGGGAAATCCATGTTAATGAATACAGAAACGAAGTCAAAAGGCAATGATCATAGTAACTCCTGTTCTTCGATTTTCTTACATGAGGATGTTCAGTGGAATCTCCATGGATTTGAATTCCGATGCAAATTTTCTTACTGATGCCATTGAGCTGAGATCTAACTCCATGACATCTACTTTAGCAGTCGGAATTTCTTTGACGATTGCTTCTTTGACATTCGTACCGGCAGCCGGATTCCTTACAGCCATAATTACATGAACGCCACGCAAGGCAAGAACACGTGCCGTCTCAGTGCCAATACCATTGGATCCACCTGAAATTAGATGAGTACAGATCAATAAATATTCCAATGGGGTTATATAAGAACGCTGAAAAGTTGAGTGGAATGCCAGCATCAAATAATCTAGAACACAAGTTCTTAAAATACAAAAGCAGAAACAAAAAAGTAAATGAAATCCAAACTAAATCGACATGAAACATGGTATAAGGGACAAAAACATCGACATCTACTCTTTATCATATCAAAATTATTTCCAAGAAATTTCACAAAATGAACAGCAGAAAAATGAAAAACAAGCCACCAGAAGTTATTAAAGGAAATCCATAGTAGAACCAACTATAATTACCGCAGTAGCAGCAATATAATATTGTTATGCATTACATCTTTTCCAAGGCTGCAAATTTACCACGTCAGTAGCAATGAAAATCCACAAAAAACAAACCAGAAACACAAACTTTGGCATGCTATATAAGCATGACCTCTGCTCTTCATTACATCAAAGTAATGTTACTTCCATGGTTTCCAGACTTACATTATCAAAAGAACCTACTAGAAATAACAAAATACAACAATCTAAGTAAAATCCGCCGTAGCATTGACAGTGGCAAAAAAAGCACAGGAATTTGTATCTTCACCACAACAAAAATTACATACTACAGTTCCAAGGTGGAAAACCTAGTGAAAATATTGGGATAAAATGGTGAACATCCAATGGTCAGATCTTGTGAGATCTGGCCTATTCTAACAAAAAAATCAGCTAAAAACATAGTAGCAAATATTGAAGTATACTTGATTAAATAACACCAAGTCCAACAGCTTAAGCTTTTAAAGTACTTGGTTGTTTCACATGGTATCAGAGCTATTGCGGCAGGTCTTGGGTTCAAAACCCCAACAACTCCTTGATATTAAAAATCCATGTGTACAGCCAACCCAAAAGAGGGCCCACATGTGTCACGTGTACGGTGAACCCAAAAAACAGGGGCCACATGTGGGGGGAGTGTTGAAGTATAAACTATAAATGATTAAATAACACTAACCCTAACAGCTTAAGCTTTTGGAGTAATTGGTTGTCTCACATGATAGTAAGTATAGAATACAAATCAACTTACATTCATTAAACCCAACAATTGAGACTTCCATAGTTTTCAAAAACCCAAATGCACCAAGAAGCAAACACAAAAATTAAAAAAAAAATCCTCCAGAAAGACCACCGAACAGAACACCAGTCCAACCTTAAGGCCCTATTTGGATTGCAAGAATTTTTTAAAAAGGTTTGAAATGAAAAATATTACTAAAAGTTCCTATTTCTTATGCACTAAAAAGATAACTTAAACCAACCCTATTCAATTTGTACTTAAGAGGGATCATTCACTTAATGATTATATCCCTCTAAATTAACCACAATCATGTCACTCCCCTCTAAATAGGGCCTAAGTCTAATGATTACAGAAATACCAAGTGATGGGGTATGAAAAACAACAACTAATGAATTGTCGACATGTGGCCCCGGAAGGGCCCAACACGAAATCGACACCTGCCCAGGGGTAATCCGGTAATTACCTGAGAGTAGGTAAACCTAAACCCACATAAGGGCCGACACCTGTCCTGGGGTAGGTAATTCAACCACCCCAGGCCTCCCTCTATAAAAGGCCTCTCAAGGTTCAAAGTAAACGGTAATAACTTCTGGAACTACCACTCTAAAAATCTGGCTCTGCACTTCTGCTCATACTGACTTGAGTGTCGAAGGGCCCGTCCGGAGCAACGACTCCGGGTCGGTCTTCTGACCTCGTGTGTTCCTGTGCAGGACTTAGTTCTTTCACCCCCAGTTCGGTACCTTGGGCCCACCAGATCAGCTCTCTCGTCACTGCCGTATCTGTTACCGATTTTAGGCCTAACAGATTGGCGCCATCCGTGGGACTCCGAACTAAAAGCTGTTCGAATCCCCTATACAAAATGGCAGGGCGGAAGAGTGCTCGGGTACCAACCGTCCGAACTACCCGAGCCGTAGTACCTCGCAGGGCCCAGAGCGAGCGAATCGCCTCGCAGGTGGTGGCTCCCTCTGCTACAGCAGAGCAGAGCTCAGCTCATTCGGAACACCTCAATCCCACGCCCACTCCGGATCAAGTTCAAGCCCTTTTTCAACATATGACGGCTCTTGTCGGTCAATACCAACACCTGATCCAAGCGCCTCCCTAACATCCTCCAGAAGCTCCACGACTTGTACAGGAAAGGTCGAATCCTCACAGGGGAGAGCCAGCGTGCCCCAGTGGAGACCGGACCCACCACTCCACAAGGCGAGTCCATCACTCCAGAACCAGGCATGCCCATACAAAGCCTCACCACCGTCGGAGGTCACGGTCCCGCTCCGCGCGAAAGCACCGAGCCCAGGAAGACCGCGCACCGCAGGAAAAATCCCGGCCTCATCGAAGGAGTCCGGAAAGTCAGTCTGGCTCTACTGCGAGCCCATCGGTGGATAAAAACAAGTCGTTGGACCGAGCAGACCGGAGGGCTGACCCAATGTTACGGAGGATAGAAGAAATAGATCACCGTATAGAAGAGCTTGCAAAAGATCAGGGCCAGCCCGCTGCGAAGACGTACTCAAGCAGGCCAGCCCGCTGCGAAGACGTACTCAAGCAGACCTCCGTTCACAGATAATGTTATGAACGCGCCAGCGCCCAGAGGGTTCAAAATGCCGACGGTTCCGCAATACGACGGAACCACCGACCCTGTGGACCACCTGGAAACGTTCAGGACTATGATGCTCCTCCACGGCGCCTCTGACGGATTCCTCTGCAGAGCATTCCCGACCACACTGACGGGTGCGGCTCGGGACTGGTACACAAGGATCAAGTCAAACTCCATCAGCAACTTTGAGGACTTTGGGGACGACCTGGTCCGCCATTTTATGAGGAGCCGGAGGCCGAGGAAAACAACAGCATCCCTGATGGCTTTGCGGCAGGAGGATAACGAACGTCTAAAAACATTCGTGAGCCGCTTCAACAGGGAGGCCCTCCAGGTGTCAAACTTGGACCCCTCAGCCACAGTAAATGCGCTCCTAGCGGGCACGAAGTCTAATGATTTCCGGCGATCAATAGCTCGCCAAAACCTGCACTCACTGGCGGATCTGATGGCTAGAGCCGAGGAGTACCTAGCCGTGGAGGAGACTCTGGCAGCCTTAGATTCAAACCGGAGGAGGACCTCTGAAGAAAAGAACCCTACGAAGCTGCGTAGGGATGATAAAGCCCCGAGAAGAGAAAGATCCCCGCAAAGGAGGGAAGAGAATTACACACCCCTCAACACCTCTAGGAGAAGCATACTGGCCGCAATCGAGGGAGAAGAATTCGTAAGATGGCCAACTAGGATGATCTCAAAAGGAAACAAGAGAGACAAGTCGAAGTATTGTAGGTTCCATAGAGACCACAGGCACGACACAGATGAATGCTGGCAACTCAAGGAAATCGAGCTGCTGATTAATCGGGGGTACCTAAAAAGGTATGTTAAAAGTAATGGCGATGGAAGAGAGCGCAGGGGGAGAAGCCCTCATGGCCAAAGCCCTCGACGACCCCCATCGTTTCCTGTGCGGAACCAATCTCCCCCGTCGTCCAGTCCACAGCCGGAGATACACCGATCCCAGCCCAAGGGGGTCATCAACACAATTATGGGCGGACCAACCGCCGAGGGTACATCATCTGCTGCTCGAAAAGCCTACGCACGCCGAGTCAACGCCGTGCACACGTGCAGCAAGAAGATGAGGACAGAGAACGAGATCTCCTTCTCAGACGCAGACCGTGACAACTTGATACTCCCCCATGACGACGCCCTGGTCATAACCATGCTAGTCGCGAACTGGGAAGTGAAGAAGATCCTCGTCGACAACGGGAGTTCGGCCGACATTATCTACTACCATGCATTCGAGCAGATGATGATAGGAAACGACCGCCTAAGGCCGGCGAACTCTGATCTGTTCGGTTTCTCAGGAGAGGTCGTGAAAGTGGAAGGATAGATTGAACTCCCAGTCCTCGTCGGAGAGCCGCCCTGTTAAGCTTTCACAATGGTCAACTTCCTGGTAGTGAGGGCCACTTCGGTCTATAACGCTATCTTGGGACGTCGAGGCCAGAACTTCATCCGTGCAATCGCCTCAGCGTATCACCAGAAAATGAAGTTTATAACGCCAAACAGCGTGGGAGAAGTCAGAGGAGATCAACCACAGTCCAGAGAGTGCTATGCCATGACACTCAAAGGCAAAAATGCATCAGAATCGTTGCCGATTGTGCTACTTAATCTGAGAGACGAAGCCCACATGACTGAACCCGCCGAAGACCCCAGAAAATACTATCAATAGCCTGCCGCCCGACACAAAAGCGGATGCCATTGTAATTACGCTTGTGTGGATAATGCAAAAAGGCTACTGCTTCTTTGCAAAGTTCCGAGTTCCTCAGATCATGCCGCTGCTTGGTTCACCCCGGCTTGTCTCCACAAAGACTGAAAGCGCACTCTTGGTCGGGAACGGGCTCGCGCAGAAAAACCAAACCATCTCAGAAACCCAGTTCACTAAAACTTGGGTACTTGCTGCTTAGTTCGCCCCGGCTCGTCTCCACAAAGACCGGAATCTCACTCCTGGTCAGGAACGGACCCGCGCAGAAAAACCAAACCATCTCAGAAACCCAGTTCACTAAAACTTGGGTACTCGCTGCTTGGTTCGCCCCGGCTCGTCTCCACAAAGACCGGGAGCGCACTCCTGGTCGAGAACGGACCCGCGCAGAAAAATCAAACCGTCTCAGAAACCCAGTTCACTAAAACTTGGGTACTCGCTATTTGGTTCGCCTCGGCTCGTCTCCACAAAGACCGGGAGCGCACTCCTGGTCAAGAACGGGCCTGGGCAGAAAAACCAAACCTGCTCGGAAACCCAGTTCACTAAAACTTGGGTACTCGCTGCTTGGTTCGCCTCGGCTCGTCTCCACAAAGACCGGGAGCGCACTCCTGGTCAGACAGATTTTACACTTCAACTTCTGGCCGTCTCAGGCCGGACAGACTGCTTGGCCGGACAGATTTTACACCTCACTTCTGCCCGTCCCAGGCCGGACAGGCGGCTTGGCCGGACAGATTTTACACTTCAACTTCTGGCCGTCTCAGGCCGGACAGACTGCTTGGCCGGACAGATTTTATACTCCTCATTTCTGCCCGTCCCAGGCTGGACAGACGGCTTGGCCGGACAGATTTTACACCTCAATTCATGGATAGTCCCAGCCGGATCTCTCACTTCATTTCATCGAGCCGTCCCGAACACCAGCTCAATCTACCGTTCAGGAATATAACTTATCGCACTTCCCCAAATCACTACAATGACTTGGAGAACTGGGGGGCAACTGATGGGGTATGAAAAACAACAACTAATGAATTGTCAACACGTGGCCCCGGAAGGGCCCACCACGAAATCGACACATGCCCAGGGGTAATCCGGTAATTACCTGAGAGTAGGTAAACCTAAACCCACAGAAGGGCCGACACCTATCCTGGGGTAGGTAATTCAACCACCCCAGGCCTCCCTCTATAAAAGGCCTCTCAAGGCTCAAAGTAAACGGTAATAACTTCTGGAACTACCACTCTAAAAATCTGGCTCTGCACTTCTACTCATACTGACTTGAGTGTCGAAGGGCCCGTCCGGAGCAACGACTCCGGGTCGGTCTTCTGACCTCGTGTGTTCCTGTGCAGGACTTAGTTTTTTCACCTCCAGTTCGGTACCTTGGGCCCACCAGATCAACTCTCTCGTCACTGCCGTATCTGTTACCGATTTTAGGCCGAACATCAAGCATCCCTACTTCCTTCAATCCATAAATGTTAGAATGTATTAAATTAGATCAAGAAAGACCTGACCATTGGATCATTATAGTGGTAGATTATGAAGTTATTTTAGTTATGTATTACTAGCTCTGATCATTAATACATGACTAAAATAAATTCCTAATCTACCACTATATTGATCCAACGGTTAGATCTTTTTAGATATGATCTAATACATTCTAACATACACAAGCTCAAGTCGAAAAGGAAACAGATAAATAGAAGCAAAATCCAAAAAGATGAGAAAAACATAATTCCACATCGGATCCACCTACAATTATGACAGAACATATAGATAAACACAAACATTTGATTTCACATGAATGTATTATCTGAGATTTTATATGGTGTAAACCGTATAGTACAGTATTTTTTTTTAAAGTACTGTACGGCCTAGACCATAGGATGATCACAACCGTCCATTTGATGGGAAACAACTCAAATAGGTTGTGTCCAAAATCTCCAAGAATACCATTCATGAGAAATTATATGATTTGTGGTCATACAAACCTGTATTTTTCAATAAGTATGGTACGAGCCACACCATAGGATGATCCAAACCATCCATTTGATGGGCCACAACGTATATAGGTTGTGCCCAAAAAATGATTTCAATAGGATGATCCTAACCCTCACATTTGTAGAAGTTGAACGACCATTTGATCCCTGCGACGATCCCACTCACTAGACTCTTATGAATTGTTAGGCAATCCATGTTTCGTATTTGATCGTAAGCGTGGGATAGATTTGATCCACTGTATGAGATTACAGGGAGGAGGTACACCATAAATAAGGTGCACACACCGTATTATGGCCCACCTTGTTCGAAGATCTAAATCATTTCCATGGGTGTATGATCCTCCTAGGGAAATGATTTTTGGGGCACAACCTATTTAAAATGGACGATTTAGATCCACCTATGGGGTGGGACGTACCATACTTTTTGAAAATACGGGTTTGTACGACCACACATCATATAATCATATAATTTCTCATACATTCATCAACCCAAATCCACAACTAAAGCAAACAAACAAACAAGTCAATCCTTCAAAAGGACCAGCAAACAGAAAAATCCAGAGCAAACCCACCTGTAACAATGGCAGTAAGGCCAGTTCCATCGATCCCTTCTGTGACTTCCTCTGCAGTTGAAGAAGCTGAAAATCCAGAGGGCCCTTTCCTACTAAAAAATGGCATCCTTTCTTTCCAAAACCCACAAACAGAAACACCCTCTTTTATATTTATGGAAGAAGTCAAACATTTAATCAGACTAAAGTCATATAGTAGGGGTCTGCCTAACCCCAACTTACCCTAAAAAAAAAAAAAGGACTACAGTCCACATTGATAATGGTTTCTGAACAGTGATATAAGAAAGAGACCACGATGTTTGCACTTTTTAATTGGCTACAGATGGCTTCTTGGGAACTGCTTTTGAGAGCTTTTTTTTATTGTCTTGTTGTGTTGTTTAATCAGGTGTCAAAGGTTACTGCAATTCCCAAAAATCTCTCACAAGGGTTGTCCACAGATCCACTTATGATCGTATGTTTGAGCTCAGTTGATCTATCGAATGTCTTAGTAAGGCCTACTTAATGGTACACAGCCATTTCTTCCAATGGTCGAGTCATTTCAAACTGCTCTTATTTTTAGTACTACTTTGTCATTCATCTCTCTTTAAGTATTGCACCACCCTTTCTCTTTCTTCTCTAGCTATTGACCCTAAGTCCTCAACTCACTACGTTGCCATCACCATGGTTTCAAATTTCGGTTTCAGAATGCCTTTCAGTCCTCACCAAAACCAAAAATTCCGACCAAATCCTACGAAATCAAATAAAATAATATTTTATCTCATACAAAATTTTGCGAAATTACTGAAATTTTGGCTGAAATTTTAGGAAAATCTTAAATAATGAATAAAATCTAGATTTTTTGGTGATATTCCTTAATTTCGGTCAAAATTTTGTAACGTAAGGGTTTAACTGATTTCGGTTTCGAAGAAAACTTGAAATTTTGGATTTCAAGCAAAATTTAAAACCATGGTCATCACTAAGGCTCGCTCTCGTCATGAGAGTCGCTCTCTTTTGGAAAAGATTCCATAATTAGTAACAAGATTATCTAGAGAAGCGATATTTATGCCCCTTTTCATCACCAGGGATACCCAGCGCCAGTGTATGCGGCAAACAAGCCCACTGGATTCTTCTGACGTCAAGTACATTAGCGCCCCTCTAGTCATTGATACACTGTGGCCGGGTGTCCCTGGAGATGAAAAGGGGCGTAAATATCACTTCCCTTCACTAAAATGCTCCTGAAATAATACCTACGGTCAATAGTTAGAGAAGAAAGAGAATGGGCGGCGCAATACTTAAGAGAGATAAATTACAAAATACTGAAAATAAGAGTAGTTTGAAAATTAAATATAGCTTGTTTTACTAAATGCTCCTAAAATAATACATCAAGTTATAAATTTTTTGAAAATATCATCATAAAATAGTGTAATAAAATCAGATTTAGGAATTTTCCACGGGTTTTAGTTCGTTGTTTAGATCTGGTCAGAAATAATTTTGGATACCATATGATAGGGATTGGGAAATGATAAATGCGCCTCTTTTCATCTCTTGGGATACCCAGCTGCATTGTACGTAGCAATCAGGTCACTTCATTCCTTAAATGTGAAGTACATCAGCCCCTTTGCAGTTATAGATACACTGCAGCTGGGTGTCCCAAGCGATGAAAAGAGGCACATTTATCATTTCCCTAGGGTATTGAAATATGCCCTTAAATCCTAGTAATGTGTCTACATCCTATCCGTTTAAAGTTCGGATTCAGAAAGTTGTCGGCCTGCCTGGTCCATTGCCACTCTACTAAACAGTTAATTAAAATAAGTGTTAAACAAGGTAATTGAACCCATTATCAAAATGGCTGTGCGAATATCAGCACCATATAAAGTGACCCAGCCGCATGGATGGGTGGTTTAGGACGAGATTGTAGAAGCCACCTATAAAAAAATAGGTGTAAAATGGTGGCCCCACCCCAAAAAATGAGGTGTAAAATAGTGGGCCCTAATAAGATTTAGGTAGAGCTGGTGACCCCACTCCATCAAAACAAACATGAGGTTTAAAATGGTGGGATCCACCCCATCAAAACAAACATGGGTGTAAAGTGGCGTGCCTTACTCCATCAAAATGGTCTGTCCTAAAGAAACATAACAGAAGATGCTACAGGATTTTCACCACTGTGGCTCCCACCTTTCTCTTTCGGTTTGTCATTTGGTTTTGTTGTACTTAACTGCTTATGCCAAAATAGGTGCAGTGCATCTCTTATTAAGAGTCAGTCAAAAAGGAGTTTGCCAGAATTTCCCCTTTCAGGTACTCAAAAAGGATGATCTAATTTTTTCTAAATAAATCTCTCACATGGGTTATTAATTCCTTTCCCCAGAAGATTTTATCATAAAAGGATAACATAAATGATGAAAATTAGAGCCTCCTTAATACTTCAAACTTCAAACTTCAAACAATAGTTGTAACAGACAAGTTCTCGTCCTACATATTACATATAAATTACTCATGTCCTCAAATAGCCCTTCAACAAGCATATTACTGAACCAAAACCAAGAACCTAAAGGCAAAGGACAGAAAAAAAAAACTAAAATACAAGCTGAAATCCTTATCTTTCTTCGCCAATTCAATATCTTAAGTTTGGGGTTGTGATTCTGAGCACATTACTGAATCAAAGTCAAGCTGAAATCCCAAAGTTTCTTTGCCAACTCCGTATCTGTAGCTTGTTTCTGCGGCTCCTCTATGTTATTGTCACTAAAATATTTGCCCGTAACCCCCTTGACCTGTGGATTCAATGCAATATAGCACTCTGTTGATGCCCCCTGCAACAAATTTCAACAGTAAGAACATGAAATACACACATGCCTGAAAACAGAAGAATAAATAAGCAATGAAGAAATCAATGTGATTCGATATTTATGATTAGGAAACTGATACTCAAACACCCAATTGTTTTGATATTGGAACTACTCCATTTTAAAGATCTGTCATTGACTGTTACAGTTCACAGTAAAGCTTTCAACAGCCAACAGGAGAAGTTTAAGATAAAGAGGGATGCAAATATCATATCCCATTTCATTCTAATAGTCTATGTAATGATATTTTTGGCATTCAGATTTTTTCTTCCGTGGAATATGCTATTATGTATTGCACATATTACTGGCTAGATATGTAGGTGTTTATGGACATCCATGCGTGGAATATCGATAGCAAGTTTCAAACTTTCATTGGGCTTAGAGAAGAATTCTAACTCACCTGTGGAACGGTTTTAAAAAACTTGTTAAACACACGAAGAAGAACTGCATCAAAACAACAGAAGCAAACTGTCAGTCCATAGACATCGAAAGAGGTATCTAATACATCAAAAGTGCGCGCGCGCGTGCGTGTGTGTGTGTGTGTGTGTGTGTGTGTGTGTGTGTGTGAGAGAGAGAGAGAGAGAGAGAGAGAGAGAGAGAGAGAGAGAGAGAGAGAGAGAGTATTAAAAATGCGGGGTGTCTCAACTTCCATGCACAAGCAGCGTAATGTGATAGGGATAGCATGAATTTTTCGTTGAAAGAAACTACCGTCACATAAGAGGTAAAATGAGTTGCAACTTATTTTAGAAATTCAATAAAATGAATTTCAACTTATTTTAGAAATTCAATCTCCCCTAAATGAATTTTTCGTTGATAGAAACTAACATCACATTAGTTAAAATGAATTTCAACTTATGAATTCAATCTCCCCCTAAAATTCTTCTTTGCATCTCAAAACTCTCTTTCCAGTATAAATTTTACTTTAGTCATAGAATCATCATTGTTTTTGTGAGGAAAAGATATGATAGAAGGAGTAATATGAATGAAGAACGAGATATGGTACTAATGAAAATCCTTCAAAACAAATTTTAGTTGCTCCCCTCTAAAATCTCTCAAAAATTTTCAAGAATTTCCAGTTAGCAAGGAAATAAGGAAAAACAGTGATTTAGGAAATTGGCAATTTCTTGATTGACTTCAAAAAATCACTGAGACAAGGGCCAGCTTGGAGATTTTTGAAGAAAACCAAGAATTTATTTCAAGCATCGAAACTTATTTTGGCTCATTTTCTGAGTTGGCTCAGTGAAGCTCAGATTGAATTTAGTGCCCTCAAGTTAACTTGCTTAGTTTTTTAACACTGAGCTACAGTTAGCAAGTTTTAAAATAACTGAGCAAACTGTAAGCGCTTCATTAAATTAAATATGGTGATTTACCGTATACAATTTTCCGATGCTGCAGAAGATTAGTAGTGATACTTCCTGGATGAAGTGAATTAGCAGTAATATCCACCCCTTCTTCCTGTATAAATAATGAATATAAACAACCACTGTCATGCTCAATGCAAGGATTTAAACAGAGAAAATATAAGGTGATTATGACACCATTAACACCATTATGAGATGAAACCAAGTTCAGTGGCACACAATTCCTACAATGAGGAGACTATAGTATATGATGGCAGTCTGGCAGATAGGCTGTGAATGAAGGATGAAGAAAGATATTGGTATATGTACACACAGGTATTACCAGTCCAAACTCTATCAGAGAATGTGTTCACATTTAAAATACAAAGCTACTTCCGATAGTTGTCAACGCGCGACTCGACTCATGACTCGATTTCTTAATTTTATGACTCGCGACTCGTAAGAGTTTTTGACATGAACAGAAACTTCATTGAAAAAAAATATAATTATATATCCAGAGATGAAGCATGTAAAAAATATAACCCATTAGCACATAGATAAAGCACTAAGCCAAAAATATAAATAACTATATGCTTATTATATCTTGCATGCAAAAAAATAATTAAGTTGTAAGTTCCAACTTCCAAGTTTTAAACCATCAAAACAAGAAAGCCCAGGCCCACTGACTCGACTCGACTCGTTCTTGTCTTATTTTTTCGGGTTGACTCCCAGCGACTCGTTCGAGCAACCAAACGGCTCAGACGAGTTTTCAACAGAGGCGAGTCACCCATGTGACTCACCTCGAAAGCCCAACGACTCAAATCGACTCGGGAGCTGACTCGTACGAGTCGTAAGAGTTTGACAACTATGCTACTACCTTTATAATGGGACGGTATCTTAGTATAGATATAAATGTGACACATGACAATACGGAAAATAACTTTGGTGAATGTGTTCACATTTAGACGTCATGCAAATACCTTTAGCTGTCTTGCAAGCTCATTAGCATGCAATATGTTTGCAAGCTTTGATCGGCCATATGCAACAACACTGCTGTACCTGCAAGTTGAGCAAGTTCAACACCGATTAGAAACAGCTCTGAAATTCCCTTTTGCCCACATGAAAACAGAAAGGAACTACAGAAGAGCAGGGCTATATCCTAGTATCGAGGTCACCAATTCAAAGAATGCCATTTACAAAGCTGAGATTAATACAACAATGGATGGTTTTGCCATAACATTACCCTTTCTCATCATTGAGTTCATCTTTGTCAAAAGGAATTCCTGCACTATTTGCGAAACCGTGACCAGCAGATGAAACATTAACAATCCTTCCTTCTATTTTACTATCTCTTGCTGTTTTCTTCATGGTATCCAACAGAAGATGTGTCAAAAGAAAATGGCCTGCAAAGAGTGGTAAGTCTAGTTAGGCCATTTGAAGAAAGATTAAGCAAATTATGACCCATTCTAAATATTTCAAGACACGGAAAAGAAACTTTGTGAATTCAATAGACATTTATAAATATATAAAGAAATTTAAATAATTTTTAAAGAGATAAGCAGCAAATGGGTCGCCATTTTGTTGAGAAATAAAGTCATTCGTATGACGTGTTTATGTCTTTTTATCTTTATTTCTTTTATTTCATATGTCGTCTTGCTATAAATGTGGATTCATCACCCTTGAAGTGCATCAAGTAAACAATATTATTCATCTAAGAATGCCTGACAAGCAAATTGGCTTGTAAACACTTATCAAGAATGTTGGAAACATAAAACACAGTAGACAACCTTTTGGTCTAATTCACCACCTAAAAAAAACCAATAATCCATTCATTTACCAACATTTTCCAATAAAAATTATGTTTCATTAAGAGCACATAGAAAGAAATTTTAATTCTCACATCCCAGATAGACAGGAGGAGCTAACTCAAAAGTCAAAAACACATTGGAGCTATTAAGTTGAATATTAAAAACATTATCTATTCGCTGATGGTTAAATTTGAAAGAAGTTCCGTTTGAAAAAGAATAATTAAGCATGCATAAGAACAATTAAGGGTGGACCTTGTAACACATACCTAAGTGGTTTGTTGCAAACTGCATCTCTATGCCATCTGTGGAAAGTTTAAAGGGAGTTGCCATAATTCCTGCATTGTTACTTTCAAAAGAGAAGACATAAAAATCAGCTTTCTCTTTACTAAGCTACAGAAATTAAGCAGGCTTAGCAGGTTATTTAGTATCAGATTTATAAAAAAAAAAAAAAAAACTACTCTCAGTCTTTGATTTCTTACATGAGGATGTTCAATGGAAGATCCGCTGACTTGAATTCTGATGCAAATTTTCTTACTGATGCCATTGAGCTGAGATCTAACTCCATGACATCAATTTTAGCGGTGGGGATTTCGGCGATGATTTTTTCTCTTACATCCTTACCAGCAACAACATTCCTGACGGCCATAATAACATGAACGCCACGCAATGCAAGAACACGTGTTGTCTCGGTGCCAATACCATTAGATGCTCCTGCAATTATAATGAATATGGTTTTAATAAATATTCATTGAACAGATTTCAGATAATCCAAACACTAAAACCTTTATTTATAACATCATTCACACTACTCAACAAAAGCCCAATCCCTGGTCTTTATAATTGTGAATGTGCCCTGGCCTAACACGCAAACTAATCAGGTAGTCTTAACTCTTAACCATACAATCAGGGGGGATTGAGTGCAAATGGTTAAAAAAGCTGAATAGCAATCCAAATTAAATCGGTAAAACTCCTCTGCTAAGATGGTTAGGATTGTTAAGGCAGTGTGATCTATCCGTTATGACCAATCTAAGATGAGGCCTACTAGATGAACAGTCTATTTAATGTATACATGTGCTACTTGTATCAGATTAGCAATACTAACACCGAAAAGGAAAAGAGAAAATGTTTAGGCTATGTTTGACAACCAGAATTTTTTTTTGTTTCCATGGAATATTAGCTTATCCAATGGAGAGGAATGGCGGGAGAGGGAGATACCTAAGAAGGACTGAGTGAGGAGAGGGTGAGAAAGGGGAAGAAACTCAACTAAAAACGAGTTATTTCCCCCCATTTTTAGCCACTTCTCACCTTCTCCTCACTCATGCCCTCTCAAATCTCTCCCTGTCCAACTTTCCTTACTTTCTCTCATCACTGGATAAACTAATATTCCATGGAAAAAATTCATGGTTGCCAAACATGGCCTTAAGTCCTGATACTCTCCCCTGGTAATTATCAGTTTTAAATGATCAAATCTACATGAATTTGGATAAAATATCATTTTTCTTCAGTATCAAATTTATATTTGAAAATTTGTAATCTACAATTGCATAAATTCGTAAATGAAAAAAAAAAAAATTGTAACAAAGAGACCCCCACACAAAATTCCATACAAAACACAAACAGTCACCAACGGAGGAAGCACAAAAAATTCTGATTTCGTAAATGAAAAAAAAAAAAATTGTAACAAAGAGACCCCCACACAAAATTCCATACAAAACACAAACAGTCACCAACGGAGGAAGCACAAAAAATTCTGATTTCATGAAATCCAACACCCATACTTTCATTATCTTCACCAATCCAAATCCAGCAAAAAAAAATACTACAAAAAAAAAAAATTCATGAGTGCAACTCGGGTCAATTTTTTGGTAATTCGGGTTCAGCTTTACCTTAAAATTGGGTCGGGTTTGGGTTGATTCCAATTCATTTTTTAGCAAAAGCTCAACCTGATCAGGCCCAAGTTGCATCCCTAAAAAAAATTCTCCCAAAAACTCATTAATTTTTGGGTGTTGAGGTAAGGTGGGTCGTTCCCCTTTTGTATGTATTTACATTTTCAATAAAGTTAAGGTGCTTGCCCCTCCCTAGATAAATTTAGGGCTAAAAAGACAAAAAAACAAAACCCTGAATCTCAATCAAACCAAACTGTCATAATTACTGAAAGAAAAAAAATTTCTACTTCTATAACATCCAGACCTCATATATCATCATAGTCTCACATCAACCCAGATCCAAAAAAAAAACAGAATTCCACATAGTAGACATCATACCACCATGGCAAAGATAACAAAACACATCTCTTCCTTCATCATACCCAATAACCAAAAGAGAAAAGGGTTCCTGCGCTCGAGTGCACAAACAGGGGTGGGGCCACATTGTTGGGATGATCCTAAGCATTCATTTGAAAGGCCCTTTCATGGATAGGGTTAAGACTAAAAATCAGCACCAGGGTGTTCATTTGTGGGGTGAAAAAAATGGGCAGATCAGTAGACAAACAGTATCCGTCCATTTTCACCCCCACAAATGGACACCCTATGATAATCCAATGAAGCTGATTTTTGGTACACACCCCATCCATGATGGGGCCTTTCAAATGAATGCTTAGGATCACCCCAACAATGTGGCCCCACCCTTGTTGCGTAGATAAGCTATCTGCGCTCGAGCGCAGAAACCCTTTTCTCTAACCCAAATCCACAATATGCAAATAAACAAGCTAAAAAGTAGTTTCAGAAAGAACCCATGAATCAAATCAATATCCCATATGAAACTTACCAGTAACAATGGCAGTAAGGCCAGATCCATCGATCCCTAAGGTAACATCCTCTGCTGTTGAATAAGCAGAAAACCCAGAAGGTCCCTTTTTTGAAAACAACAAGAAAGGCATACTTCTCTTCTCTAAATTAAAAAAACTCAACAATGAAATGACCAAAGATTCAACAGAAACCCAGAAAATAAAGCTCTCCTCACAAACCCAAATAAACAACTTGGGCTTATTTATAATTATCAGAGATTGAAACCCAATTCCAGCAATCGATCAAAATGACCAAATTTAGTCAGAACTGGCGTGCTCCAATATCAGAGGCCATGATGTGAACGAATTTATGGTATTGATTTATGGGGTTAGTATCAATTTTCAACGGTCGCCGAAAGACCCGAATGCGTGTTTTTGAAAAGGTCAAAACTAGGGCTGGCAATTTCACCCGTGAAACCGGGGATCCGCCCCGCCCAGAACGGGAAGGGGACGGAGACTTAAAAATCCCCCTGAAGCGGGACAGGGCGGGGGTGGACCCACCCCGTCCCGTTTTACTATGCAAGCCATTATCAATATCCTCTTATTTTAATATTGTTTTAGTGTTTTTTAAGTTAACAGTAAATATTTTTTTTTATGCTAGTGATATTGGCACTACCGTATTTTGATAAGTACACAAAAACGGCTTGTCTTTCTCTTTTTTTGGGGTGTTAAAAAGTTTTTTTAAGGTGAGGATTTTTGTGTGGGGCGGGGATGGGGATTATGTATTCCCCGCGGGGACAGGGACGGGGAATGCAACATCCGGCCCCCGCCCCGTTGCCAGCCCTAGTCAAAACTAAGGGGGTGTCGGTGCTAAAACGGCACTAGATATTGGCACTACCATGTTTTGATAGTTGCACGAACTTAGCTTGTCTATTCTTTGTTAATCGGCTTCTGAGAGCTTTTTGGGTTGTGGAATGACTTTTGACAAGTGTTTAAACAGTAAAAGACAAAATGAGTTAGTGCAATTATCAAAATATGGTAGTGCCAATATTAGTACCCATGCAAAAATCGAGAAGCATTTACCAATTTGCGAAGGCAACTTTGTCAAAAAGTGCTACAAACAAAACGGGAATCCGTTTTTGTTAAATAAAGGTAGCCCATGATAGCTACACAATTTTTTCTATTTTTTAAAAAAGAAGGGGTTTGCTAGTGTATATGGCAGAAGACATTTCGCAGATGGCCCTGCTGCATGTGAGAGCAGCTACATACGCTCACTTTTCAGCAGATTTTGTCTTTATTCACAAGGTGGCTGTTCTCACATGCAACAGGCCATCCACGAATTATCTTTTGCGATGGACGCTGGCATATCCCTTAAAAAGACACTTTTTTTTCATGACATACAGACATAGGCATACCCCCAGACGGGAGGGACTATCCCTACGGATGTGGGCAACCCATGAGTCAGCACAACCATGTTTTGATATTTGCACAAACCTATGTTGTCTTTTAGTATTTAAAGACATGTCAAGAGTTTAATGCAGTTCCTTAAAAAGCTCACACGTGCCACTTAAAAAAGAAAAGACAAGCTAAAAGCCTAAAACGGTGCAAATGACAAAATGTGGTTGTGCAGATATTATTTCCCTTCATAAAATGACAAAAATACACTCTATTTCATATAAGCTTTCTATTTGATAATTTACGAGATTTTATACGGTATAAGCCCTTATAGTCCCTTATTTTTTAGAAAGTACTGTACGGACCACACTATAGGATGATCCAAACCGTCCATATGATGGGCCATAACGTAAATAGGTTGTGCCCAAAAGATCATTTCCATAGGATGATCCTAGCCCTCCGATCTATAGATGAACAGCATGTTATGGAAACCTCTATAGATCGTAGGGCTAGGATCATCCTATGGAAATGATCTTTTGGGCACAACCTATTTACGTTAAGGCCCATCATATGGACGGTTTGGATCTTCCTATAGTGTGGTCTGTAGTGAAAAATAAGGGACTATAAGGGCTTACACCGTATAAAATCTACACCGTATAAAATCTCAATAATTTACAAATAGGAGAGATGTTATACGGTGTGGCCGTATATGGTCCAATATTTTCAAGTATTACTGTACGGCCCATCCACTCCATTGAATGATCCAAACTGCTCATTTGATGGGCCACAACGTAAATAGCTTGTGCCTCCCAAAATCATTTCCATAGGATGATTCTAACCCTAAGATCTATAGAGGTTTCCATAAAGTACATTTCCCTCTAGATCAGAGGATTAGGATGATTCTATGGAAATGATTTTTGGGGCACATCCTATGAAAAATAATGGAACATCCACAGTTCCACACCATATAAAAACTTTACAAATAGAGTCATCACATTTGAGTGTAATTTGCAAATCAGGTCATGTCATTTGTGACCAAAATACCAATGTCAGAGTTTAGAAAACACTTCTAAAATGGGATCCCTTCTAGAAAATAAAGACGGGTAAGTGTGGCTCATCGAGCTGGCAATCTCTAGCATTAGTGGAGACACACGCCCCACTTTTTTTTTGTTTCATGCACATGTGCCACGATAGAAGATCCCATGCTTCTTCTTCTTCTTCTTCTTTTTTTTCAGCATGGGATCCCACTTTGCTAGCAACCCTCGTAGATTTTTTAACTTGTAAAATGTCAAATGTCTATATATGTGAAAAGACAAAGAAAAATACCTTGTAAAAAGAGCAAAATACCAAGGGTTCGGCCTATAGCTCAATGGTTGAGGCATTGTATCTCAACCTTGAGGTTGTAGGTTCAATCCCAGCTTACCTACCATAAAAAGAACAAAATACCCTTGACGCTAGTTGATTTGTTTTTATAGGTTAGGTCTCACCAACTCAGCTCAAACACATGCTCCGTGCCACGCCCACCATTTTACCTTATGTTTTGATGGGTAGGTCCATGATCTCCACCCAAGCCTATACATAGGGTGGGGCCCAGGATTTAACAGCTCTTGTTTTGATGGCATGGGCCAAGAATGCTAGTGCATATAGAAATGATATTCCCACATCCTTGATTCAAAATATATCATTGAGCGTCGAGGGTATTTTGTTCTTTTTACGAGGTAATTTTCATCTTTTCACATATAAGGATATTTTGGTGTTTTTACCGAGTCAAAAAATCTATCACAAGTATTTTTGGTCACAGATTGATGGAATGACCTGATTTGCAGTAGTCACACGAATGTGATGACTCTATTTGTTAATTGTCAAACTAGAACTGTTTTTTTTTGTTTTTTTTGATGACATAGGGTATCCCCACCCATGACTTTAAGCCAACGAGCCACACCCGGTTTAGTAGACTGTTTTTGCAAATAAAGCAAAATATAATAGAGAGAACGGTTTCTACACACAAGTGTAGATGAGTTATCTACACAATAGCTTAAAATACCATGGGGACCCATATTGTTTAGGTGATCCAAACCATTCATTTGATTGGCCCTCACATAGATAGGGTGTCCATAAAAAATCAGCTCCATAGGATCATCCTAACCCTTCAAACCATGGAGGCAAAAAATGGACAGATTTGTGAAGGTTTATACACGTCCATTTTACCTCCACAAATCGTAGGGTTGGGATGATCCTATGGAGCTGATTATTTGTGGACAGCCTATCTATGTGAGGGCCAATCAAATGAATGGTTTGGATCACCCAAACAATATGCCCTCCACTGTATTTTTAAGCTAGTGTGTAGATAACTTATCTACACTTGTGTGTAGAAACCAACCGTTCTCTCAATATAATACTTCTTTAGGGCAAAATCAAGGATGAGTCTATTTCACCTACGTCGCAGCGAAGCCTAAAATGCTTCGTCGCCAAGCTATAGCCGTCTGATACTTTGGGTGGTCTGAATTAAACCAAAATGCAACTTGGTAATGTCTGTAACCAATAACGTAAAAGAAGGTAAGGCTAAAATTTTAGAGTCAAGGGAAGATTATTGTTGCATGTCAAAGTATTGAAAATATAATGTGAAAATGCTAGTTGATGAGAAAAGTCATATAAATGTTAATTTATTAAAAAAATGATATTCAAGGGCCAAAATTCCCTCAGGTAGATTTTGGGTTTGACAAAGCAGATTTTGGGTTCGACTAACATATTTGGGTTTTTGTAAATAAATTTGGGTTCGACTAACCAGATTGGGGTCTTAGAACAGAAGTGAGAAACGAATGTATTGCGGGGAAGAATCTGTTTTACGCAGGTGAAAGAAGTGATTTGTGAGATGGAGAGATGCAAAAGCGAATTTAAAGACCACAAAACTCTATATCCGTTAAACCCCCAAAAAAATGATGGAAAACAATGCCCCAAACACTGTCTAGGGGGTGAGAGTAGAATGGTTGTTTCAAACCCTAGGAATCCAACCCTCTTAAGCCCAAATCTCTATTTGTACATGCACAAAGCGCTTTCAACACTTAGCATTGAAACTTAGTGCATTAAAAAAGGCGAACCGATTGCTTACATGTTCTCTAACGTGAAAATTTTGTTAGTCGAACCCAAACTCTGCTTTGTTGAACCCAAAATCTGTTAGTTGAACCTGACATCTGCTTTGTCAAACCCAAAATCTGTTAGTCAAAGCCAAAAGTAACTAAGGGTATATTGGTCCATAAATTTCATCTTTTTTAAAATAAATTATCATTTATAGGAGTTTTCTCTACAATCAGCATTTTCACATTATATTTTCAACACTTTCTCATGCAACAGTAATTGACCCAAAAGTCAATACCCCTTGACTTACCTCCCCTCCCCACCAGATTTTATAATTGACCCTAAAGTCAATAGCCCTCAACTTACCCTTCCCCCCTGCTGGATTTTATACAGTGGATGAGCATGTAGATCAGTACTAGCTGTACTGTCCTTGATATTTGATCCAACATCAGCACACCTTTTAAGTTGCTGCTGCTGGATCATCAAGGTGGTGCTGGATCAAATATTTCCTTTTCATCTCTTGTTTTCAACCCAAATTCTAACCCCATACATAGCCCTAACTCCTTGATTTACAATCTCCAATTCCCGTGAAAATAATGCCAAGTTCCCAGTTCTGTTATAGGTTTATGTAAATTCCCTGTACTACTTTAGGTTTATCTTTGAAATTCAAGTCAGCATTTCTGGTTGGTTGTAGTAATTCCCAACAAGCCATGACCAGCCAATCAAAGTAGAAAAGGCTACCAATATCAAAATATAGGAGTGCAGAACTGCAGATATCTGCTCCCAAATGATATATCAATATGCGATATGATATATCATTATGTAAGTAGCAATGTGAATATACTTCCTTTGTAAAACCTGTTTTGAGATCTTTTTTCAATCTTTTTGCTGAAAAACTACATATTTTCATATTATGGTTCTTGATTATTATTTTTTTTTGTAAAAATTTTGCTGCTGGATTTTTATATTTCAAAGTTCAAACACTGA
The DNA here is from genome assembly GCF_043159265.1 of Tasmannia lanceolata. Taxonomy (NCBI): domain Eukaryota; kingdom Viridiplantae; phylum Streptophyta; class Magnoliopsida; order Canellales; family Winteraceae; genus Tasmannia; species Tasmannia lanceolata. The sequence continues at coordinate 22,545,584 of NW_027518684.1, read as the reverse complement.
TTGTAACAAACAAACTGACCATTTTATATATATAACATATATGGGTTATGTTACATGCACATCATAGAATCAAACTGAAGCTGAAATCCAACAGTTTATGACTTTATTCAACACAACCATATTTATAGCTTGGGGCTGAGGCTAAAACCACATTATCTAAATCAAACTCATGCTGAATTCCCAGAGTTTACTCGCCAATTCCATATCTGTAGCTTGGGTTTGTGGCTTCGCTATGTTAGAATCCCTAAAATACTTTCCGCTAACCCCCTTGACTTGCGGATTCAATGCCACGTAGCACTGCGTTGCCGCTCCCTACAAAAAAAGTTCAAAGTTAGGCAAATGATACATGCATGAACAGAGGAATAAATAAGCAACGAATACATCACTATGATTCTATAGTTATGATTAGGGAACTGATATTCGCACCCACTTGTTTTGATATTCCCTCATTCTAATATTAAAAGATCTCCCATTGGCAGTTACAGTTCCCAACAAGCTGTTGGAAACCAACAAGAGAAGTTTAAAATGAAGTCGAGGGTGCCAATTTCAGTTCCCAATTGATTCCAATAATTTTGGGTTATGTAAGTGTCCATTTGAGGACATTGTTAACTTACCAACTTCTCCAAAAGCTTAAGCTGGTGGAGAAAGGTGTTATTTATCTTTTATACCTTAACACTCCCCCGCACGTGTGGACCACTTGGCAAACACGTGGCACATGTGGTCCCATCGCATGTGGATTTTTGCTATCCAGGAGGTTTGAACTCGAGACCTTTGGCTCTGATACCATGTTAACTTACCAACTTCTCCAAAAGCTTAAGCTGGTGGAGAAAGGCGTTATTTATCTTTTATACTTTAACAGACATCATGAATGAAATATCGATAGCAAGTTTCAAAGGGTGTAAGTTCTTTCATGCCCTTGCTTTGCAAAGGGCCTAGTCAGGTTCAAACTTACCTGTGGAACAGTTTTAAAAAATTTGTTGAAAACGGTGAGAAGACCTGCATCGAAAAAACATAAGCATATAGTCAGTCTACAAACCCTTGGAAGAGGCATTCAAATACACGAAATTGAGAGAGAGAGAGAGAGAGAGAGAGAGAGAGAGAGAGAGAGAGAGAGAGAGAGAGCATGCACACATACATGTGAGATGAATCATGAATGTAACATATATGCCTGTCTAATATCAATTTTGTTTAGTGGTAGATTCAACATTGTTTTTGAGAGAAGAAGATAGGAGCTACGAAACGAGAAGCAAAGCACCAGAGGTGTAATCACAAAAATCCTTAAAAATGGGTTTCAGTTTCTCCCTTATAAAAATTGTCAGTTTTTTCAAGAACCCAGTGTCAAAAAGTAAACCAAAATCAAAATTCAAAACGAGAAGCAAAGAGCCGTGTAGTAACAAAAATCCTTGAAAATGGGTTTCAGTTTTTCCCCTATTGGTGAGTTTCTAAGCAATGAAATGCTCCTTCAAGTTTAACCATCCAAGCACTTAATACAGTAATTTACCATATACGATGCCGTGATGCCGCAGAAGATTCGTGGTGATACTTCCCGGATGAAGTGAATTGGCAGTTATGTCCACATCTTCCTCCTGTACAAACAAAGAGTACAAGAAATTAGTAGCATGCTAAATGCAAGCATATAAACAGAAAAATCAAGTTGTTATTATGATACATTATGGAATGAAACGAAGGTCAGGGACATATATAGGTCCTATATTGTGGAGATTAGAGTAACTGATGCCATATTAGGATAACTGGTGAATTGAGAGGTAAAACACACAGTATCCTTTTTCATAAATATACGCTGTTCCAATATCAATTTGTACTGGAAACAACAAAACTTAAGCTATATCATGTGACACATTACTAGATGCATAATCGGTTACTAATTAACGGAGAAAGTCCATAATTAGAGTTAACTACACACTACATGATATATGATAGTGAATTATATTTCAGGTGAGATATTACTCAAAGCCCTGCGTTTTAGAATAACAACTTTATAACATCGACCGTGCATAGATCATTATATACTGAGCATGTCTCATTTGTAAGACAATTGTCAGCATGTGATTTTGTTCTGATATTCATTTATTTTCCATAAGTTCAATTGGCATTTATTTCCTGCATTTTAATTGTTCTAATTTTCAATGCTTCGAGTCCATGCATCCTGTATGTTACACATTCTCGTATCGATGTTTCGCATCAGTGTTTAACAGGCAAACATATTCATGAACCAGGATATAAAAATTGGAAAGTAGACATCTTGGAAATAGTTAAATAATCAATATAGAAATCTTTTGAGGGATATAAACAAAACTGATAGAGGGAATGGTGAAAAGTGGCAATTTGGACCAGTAATTTCCATTTAAGGGAGATTTAGATGAGCCTTGAGCATTTTCCTCAGTCCTCTTTCTCCTTGATACTCTATTTCCCATCTACATCCCACCTTTAAAAAAAACATTTCTCTTTATTTCCTACCTTCGTAAAGCCCTAAACCCTATCCCAACATCCTAAAACTTCCATAATCCCCGTTTCACACTTTCGCAAACCTGTAACTCTCTCAATATTTTAGCATCCTTCATCAAATGCCCTCATGTTCCATTTTCCTCAAATTCGCCTCAACTTCCTTCCATATCCTCTCATCTTGTTGCCATTAAGCTTAGCAATGATAACTACCTTCTCTGGAACCTTACAGATTTTACTCGAGCAACAGATCGTACAGAAACATAAAAGACACAGGAAAATACAAAGAGTGATACATATGAACAGAAACAAGATGATCATCTTGCGGGGAAGGTAACTTATTCCGATTAATAAAACCATACCACAGATCAAATATAGATAACTGATGGTCATTCCCTGGTATTCAGTATTGATTACTTGCTCCTTCCAAAACCATATTACAAATATAAATTAGATTTATTTCGGAGGACAAGTAAAAAGGTTTGGATTTTGTTGGGTTCCCAAGACAGAGTTAGACATAAGTTTCAAGCACAAGCACAAGCCAAGCCAAAGTTTCAATTAACACTTCATAATTGTACCTCAGCAGAAGGTTTCCAATTCCATTGAGTATGATACACCAAATATTTTACTCCTTAAGTGTTTCCTAATTGTTTGAAAGTCCTACATTAATCAAATACCTTCAGACGCTTGGCAAGTTCATTAGCATGCAATATATTTGCAAGCTTTGATCGACCATATGCAACAAGACCGCTGTACCTGCATGTTGGGGAAGTCGGAAGACAAATTAGAAACAATTCCGAGTTTAGCTTATTGCAAAGCATTTCCAATTAAAAATTAAAAGCCACAGTAGAGCAGGGATACATTTAATGTGCAAAGATCATTAATCCTAAATATGGAATTTACAAAGCTGAAATTAATGAGACCGTAAATGGTTTTTCCATAAAATTACTTTGACTTATCGTTGAGTTTCTCAAGATCAAAAGGAATTCCTGAACGATTTGCAAAACCGTGCCCATCGGATGAAACATTGACAATCCTTCCTTCTATTTTACTGTTATGTACTGTAGTTTTCATGGTATCCAACAGAAGATGTGTCAGAAGAAAATGACCTGCATCACGGTGATAAAATTTCGTCAAGAATATGAAGGAAAAAAGGGAAATTATAAGATCAATAAACATTTTCAAGGCATGAAATAGAAACATTGTAAATTCAACACATATTTATAAAGGGGAATGATATTCCCACACCCTTGATTCAATGATAGAAGTATACCCTTTATTATCATTTCCCACATCCTTGATTCAATAATGGCAGTATACCCTTTACTTTACACTTTTCTAATTTTCTTTTAAAGGTTGCTATAGTATACAAAATGCTCTCAACAACCAATTTCTAAAGTGTAAAGCAAAGAATAAAGTGCCATCATTGAATCAAGGGATGTGGGAATGTCATTTGCCTTTATGAAAGGTGTGGAGAAATTAAAATTAAAATAAAGGACTCGTCCTGGATCGCAGTTTTTTAGGGCCATTAGGTCATGTGACAGGTAAGAATACTATCTCCTTGTTACTTGGTAGAGAGAGAGAGAGAGAGACTAAAAAATAGTTGACGTAATGATCCTATCTCCTTGTTACTTGGTAGAGAAAGAGTAAAAAACAGTTGATGTTTCATTTGTTAATACGAATGAAGAAAGGAACCTTCATGTTAACCCTATGTATTAATCTGTTGCACAACAAGATCCAAATCTATCTTCCAATCTCGTTTCAATTAGTAATCCTACTTAAAATTAAAATTGCCCTGTTGCATTAACAAATGAAAAAGAGAACCTTCATGTTAATCCTATGTCTTGATCCTATGCAAGTTCCAAATCTATCTTCCAATCTCCTTTCAATCAGTAATCTTAAAATTAAAATTTCCACATAGCATTTTTTTACCAAATTGTGTTTTTTAGGGCTACGTAATCAACTAATCATGAAGACAATTGATGGTGGTTGTAATATCAGATGGATGCCCTTGATGCTACAAAGATATATACTGCTGTGTTTTACACCAACAGAGATGTTGATAAGGTATACATCATGTTATGATACACATATCTAGGAGAGTGCCAAATCAAAAAGCTATTTTTCATATTACATGATAAATGACTTGCTAAAGATTACTGAAAATACTTTGAATCCTTGTCGGAGTTCCGATAACATTGTAGTTTAACAACGAAGCAACTACTCACAATATTGAATGCCCACTTGGTCTTTTTTTCTTGTTCTTTTTTGAATAGTTTGAATGCCCATTTGTTATGGTGAACATGGCCGTGAAGGTGACAACTATTCCATGTGTGAATTCAGAAGATCAAATCAGTTGTTATTGAAAATACTTTGAATCCTTGTTGGAGTTCCCTTAGTTTCATCTTACTTGAAAATCATTCAGTGGAAAGTATTATTTATGACAGAAAGTCTGTAAAACAGATTAGCTGGTAACCTGATGCACATAGTAGACAAGCTTTTGGGCTAGTTCACCACATCAAACCACCTAAATGAGATAATAAAGTCACTTATGAATATTTTCTAAACTAAATAATGTTCCGTTAGAAACACATATAAGGGAATTCTAGTTAGGATTCCTCACTGTTTTGTTGATAGCAAGGAGGAACTATCTCAAAATCCAAAGCAATTATAAGCTGCTAGGTAGGAAAACAAACACAGGGGAAGCAGTAAAATTGACCATTAAAAATAGTTGCCTATTTGTTGTTGATTAAAATAAAAAAAAGAAGTTGATGCTCATTCAGGCCATTAAAAAGCAACCACTTCAATGGACATGTTTCTTTAACTAAGGTGTACACAAACAATTTAATAGTGGCTAGAGTGTGGTAAATACCGATATGGTTTGTTGCGAACTGCATCTCTATACCATCTTCAGAAAGCTTGTAGGGAGTCGCCATAATTCCAGCATTGTTGCTTCAAACAAAGAAGGCAGAGAAATCAGCTTCCCATTAAATAGGATACTGAAACTAAGCAAGTTTACGATGTCATTTTTGGTCAAAGACAAGAAAGTCACGAAACTAAGCGAGTTTATGATGTCATTTTTGGTCAAAGACAGGAAAGCCACATCACGGAAAATATGTGCATGAATGCGCGCAGGGCCATAGTTGTCAACCCGTGATTCCCATAGTTGTCAACCTGTGACTCGACTCATGACTCGATTTCTTAATTTTATGAGTCGTGACTCGTAAGAGTTTTTGGCAAGAACAGAATTTTGGATGGAAAAAAATATATATATCAAAAGATGAAGCATGTAAAAAATATGACCCAATAGCACATACATAAAGCACTAAGCCAAAAATATAAATAACAATATGCTTGTAACTTGCATGCACAAAAAAAATTAAGTTCTAGGTCCCAACTCCCAAGTTTTCAACCATCAAAACAAGAAAGCCCAGGCCTAGCAACTCGACTCGATTCGTAAGAGTCTTTTTTTCGAGTCGACACCCAGTGACTCGTTCGAGTCACCAAACGACTCGGACGAGTCTTCAACAGAGGTGATTCACCCATGCGACTCGCCTCGAAAGCCCAATGACTCAACTTGACTCGGGAGTTGACTTGTTCGAGTCTTAAGAGTTTGACAACTATGCACAGGGAACACAGTAAAAGAACTTTGGTCATTGCTACTCATTTTATTTGATTTCTTACATGAGGATGTTGAGTGGAAGATCTTTGGACTTGTATTCCGATGCGAATTTCCTAACTGATGCCTTTGAGCTGAGATCTAACTGCATGACATCAAGTTTGGCAGTGGATATTTCTTTGACGATTGTTTCTTTGACATTATTCCCAGCGGTAACATTCCTCACGGCCATGATTACATGAACTCCACGCAATGCAAGAACACGTGCTGTCTCAGTGCCAATGCCATTAGATGCTCCTGCAATTACAATCAATATGCGTTTTGTATCAAAAAAGAATTATAATGGAAATGGATTAAGAGATATGCCTGCAAAGTTATCAGATAACCCAGAACAAAAGTTACCAAAATATAGAGAACGCAGAGTTCAAATAATCCAAGCAAAAAGATATCGAATTGTCTAGAACACTAATACTATTGTTCAAATTACAGATTGGACCTGCTTAGATAAGAAATAACAAAGTTCTCCTTTAGGCCCTGTTTGGATTGCAGGGATTTTCTAGAAAAGTTTAAAAGAAAAATTTTCTACTTTTTATTTAGACAGGAAAAAAGATAAACTTGAACCAACACTTTTCATTTTTGTATAGAGGGGCCTTCAATTTATGATGATATTCCTCTAAATTAACCATAATCATATCCATTTTACTCTAAATAATGGAAAGAAAAAATTGCCCAAGAAAATTTTCCCCTCAAAAATGGTTTGCTTGCAATCGAAACGGGGCCTTATTGTTCTCCATCTTCTTATACAGAAAGAAAGGGTTAAAAAGAGAAACCAGATATTTTGGCAGTTGAAATTGCATGAGGCACAGACATCTATTGCACCTTCACCGAAACAAAAATCCCAAGTTTATATACTTTATAGGAAGAAATATCATGAAAATATTGCAAACATACAAATAAATGAAAATAAAAGAGAAACCACATATTGTGGCGCGCAGTTGAATTGCAAGAGGCACACACATCTGTTGTCCCATGTTTATATAGTTTTAAAAGAAGAAATATCATGAAAATATTGCAAACACACCAAGAAATATACATAAAAAATAGTTTTGAAAATATTGATAAAATATTATCTTTTATATAGTTGTCATCAACTCAAATCCACCAAAAAAGAAAAACATAGACAGAATTCCTCCAAAAAGGTCGTAAAACGGAATTCCAAACCAAACCCAACCATTATAACTAAAAAATCAGCAAACTTTTCTAGACTTATCAGATCCATAACTCATATAATCAGAGTTTACATCAACTTAAACACCAAAGCAAACCAATAAAAATCCTACACAAATCTAAACAGAATTCCACACCTCTTTCAAATGAAACAAACCTCACTAAGAGAGATATTCTCTGTGATGAGTGAGTTCAAGTTTGTTTTCTTAAGACTGTAAATTAAGAATTTTTGGACAGATTTTAAAGTCCAACTTTAGATATGCTTGACTTTGTCATTTTAAATTTAAAACAAGATATGTGATGATATTAATGTCCTCTTTCAAATGAAATAAAACTCATCCATATTCACCCAAACAAAATTTATGTCTATGTAAGTATGCAACACCCTAGCAAAAGGACCATCAAATAGAAATTCAAGAGCAAACCCACCAGTAACAATGGCAGTGAGGCCAGTTCCATCAATCCCTTCTGTTACTTGCTCTGCAGTTGAGTTAGCTGAAAATCCAGAAGGTCCTTTTTTGCTACAGAAAGGCATCCTTTCTTCTCCAAATTCCAAAACCCAGATAAGAATTTACCAGAATTTCAATAAGAGCTCAATTCCTCACAACCCAAAGATGCTGAATTAAGAGTGGTTGGATCTTCACCCCTGTTTTATACACAAGAATAATACTTTTTAGTCATTTTTTTAAGGCAATAAAAGAAGAAACAGAAGAATAGAATCTAGTAGATATGAAAAATAAAACGGGTTCTTACAAAAGAAGTATTCTACTTTGCTTTATTTGCTGAAACAGTTTTTTTGAGGGAATTTTGCAAATCAGGTTTTGACGTTTTGTCATCGATTTACGACCAAAATACGCATAGTAGATTTTTGTGTTTGACTGAAAAAAGGACCAAAATGTACGGGAAAAGACAGAAAAGACTCAAAATGACCAAAATAACCTGATAGTGGTTGCCTGATAAGTTTTCAATAAGACCAAAGGTAGTTGACATTTTGACAGATTTTGTCTTATTCGTTCAATTCATCTAGGAACAATTACCCACGGGGGACAAACATTTGGCAAAATTATCAACAGGACCCAAGCTTTTCAAAAATTATCAACGAAGGACAAAAGGGGTCTTGTCAGTAAAAGCTGGATGAAAATGGCCTTTGGCATTTACAACACGTTTTGACCTTATTTTTTCCTTCTTCCCTCTTCTTTTACTTTTCCATTATCACCTTTTATTTTTTACCCTACTAGTCATCTTCCTCCTTGTTCAGCCACCATTGTTGATGGCAAATCTTGAAAACTTGAATGTTGAGTTCTTACCATCTACTCTTTGTATTTAAGTTTTTTTTTCTTTTTTTTAGGTTTTTGCACTATTTTTCATTCCTCTATTTCTGATTTATCTTGTTTAGGGTTTAAGCGATTTGTATTTTAGGATGAGTTCTGGAGAGAATGCATGGATGGCTTCACTCACTTTTTTGGAAGACAAGTGGTTGTATAAGAAAAAGTTGATGTAATACATGAATGGATGGCTACACATTTTTTGATTTGCTTAATTTTTTTTTTTGTAATACACAAATCGTGATGTAATACATGAAGCACATTTAATGAAAACAACATCCATTTCTTTTGTTATTTCTATCATGAGCAGAATTGTAATGCCATTAGAAGAGTTGCTATAGGCAAGGAGTTTTGTAGCAGAAGGGGTTTATCAACTCTCTGAAAGGGGGTTAGTAACTCTCAAAAGTAGGGTTACTAATTTTCAAATGGGCTTATCAAGTGCTTGAAAATTGGCCGAGGGTACTGGAGTTTTGGAAGGGGTTTTTTAAGTCTCTAGGATTGGGGTTATCTAGTATAAAAAATGGGGTTACTGATTTCCGAATAGGGTGATCAAGTCCCTGAAAATTGGCCAAGGGTACTAGAGTTTTGGAAGGGGGTTTTCAAGTCTCTGGGATTGGGGTTATCTAGTATCAAAAATGGGGTTACCAATTTCTGAATGGGCTTATCAAGTCCTTGAAAATTGGCCGAGGGTACTGGAGTTTTGGAAGGGGGTTTTCAAGTCTCTAGGATTGGGGTTATCAAGTATCAAAATGGGGTTACCAATTTTCGAATGGGCTTATCAAGTCCTTGAAAATTGGCGGAGGGTACTAGAGTTTTGGAAGGGGTTTTCAAGTATTTGGGATTGGGGTTATCTAGTATCAAAATGGGGTTACCAATTTACGAATGGGCTTATCAAGTCCCTTAAAATTGCCAAAGGGTAGTAGAGTTTTGGAAGGGGGTTTTCAAGTCTCTGGGGTTGGGGTTATCCAGTATCAAAATGGGGTTACCAAATTCCGAATGGGCTTATCAAGTCCCTTATGAACACATTTCTACTTCCTTTTTTTTTTTCACTCGTTCAATATCACGTTTTTTTCTTTCTACCCTACGATTCATCTTCCTCATCCTCCATTGAAAGGGAGAAGGAGAAATGCAAAACGCTAAAACAAATGAAAAACAAAACCTAGATATTGAGAGATAGATGGGAATGAACTCACATTTCAAATTTTCGAGTTTTCTCGCCTCCAATGGTGGCTAAATGATGAAGAAGATGACTGGTAAGGTAAAAAAACAAAGTTGAAAATGAAAAAGTAAAAAAAAAAAAAGAGGAAAGAAGAGAGAAGAGGGAAAAGTGGAAAAGCAAAAAGTGTTGCTTAAGAAAAGGGCATTTTCATCCAGCTTTTAATGACAAGACCTCTTTTGTCCCTCGTTAATAATTTCTGAAAAGCATGGGTCCTGTTGATAATTCCACCTAAATTTTGTCCCCCATTGGCTGTCACATGCAAAAGTCAGCCGGCACGGTTACGGGTAAGACCCATGCGGGTACGGGTACGGGTCCGGTGGGTATGGGTAAAAAATACCCGTGATTTCCACGGGTAGGCTTTCATCAACTAGGACCCAACCCGGCTGGGCCGGGTAGCGGGTAAACCAACAATAAATTCACGCCCTTCTATTTCAATATTCATCCCCCTAATTTTCAAACTGGACTGTTCACCGAAGGGCTAGGATCATCCAACATAAATGATTTTTGGGGCACAACCTATTTACCTTGTGACCCATCAAATGGACGGTTTAGATCATCATATGGTGTGGGCTGAATAGTCTATTTTGAAAAATAGGGGGTGAATATTGTTAAAAGGAATAGGAACTGTCCATTTATACTCTATTATTTGGTTAGCCCGGGTAAACCATCGGGCACCCAGGCCCGGCCCGCTGGACACGGGTACGGGTGCAAATTCCACGGGTTGCGAGATTGGTACCCGTACCCGTGGATTTGGTTACGGGCCGGGTGTACCTGCAGGTACGGGTACTGTTTTGCCGAGTCGACATGGGTGTAAAAAAAAAAATGTGTCCCATAAAAAAATGACGTGTAAAATTGTGGGCCACACCATAGACATTGACTCGAGTGGAGATTGCGAGAGCTACGCATAAAAATGAGGCAAACGGTGAGTCCCACTCATGCATAGGTTTGAATTGAGTTGGGTGGGACCCACCTTATCAGAACATATAACTGTAGCATCATGGGTATTTTGGTCTTTTACGAGGTCCGCCTTGAGCCCAAACAAGGACTGGATTTTCCAACCTGGAGGGCGGGCTTGAGTTTGTTAGAATATTTTGATCTCACCGTTGGATTATCTGTGTGGTAGTTTAAGGAAGTTTGTTGATAGGGCAAGTAGATATATTAGAGAATAAAATTAGATCGGAAGATTTGATTTGAATAGGTTAGATAGAGTAGTTGGGTTAGATTAGGCAAGTGAATTAGATTAGAGTTATCTCTAATCTAATTCACTTGCCCGTCAAATTTTCAAGAGCTATCCTACTATTATTGTCTAGCCCATTGAGGCTATGATTTGTTATGATCCATTGGCTTTTAAGCCCTCTTTACGACACACCAATGAAGCGGCAATCAACATGAGTCATCATCATCGGCAACATCAGTCATCATCATCAAGGGATCTTCGTCATCGAATTTTGACAATGTGCATTGAATTTGGTGGATTTTGATTACATTTGTAATTTTGGGAATTCTATTGTTTTGGGTTATCTATTGTAATCAAACGTATATTGATTTCCAATCCATATCCGTTAGAGGGGGCATGTTAGAATATGTTGATCTCACTGTTGGATTATCTGTGTCGTAGATTAAGCAAGTTTGTTGATAGGGCAAGTAGATATATTAGAGAATAAAATCAGATCGGAAGATTTGATTTGAATGGGTTAGATAGAGTGGTTGGGTTAGATTAGGCAAGTGAATTAGATTAGAGTTATCTCTTTCCATTGTTATCTAAATTTCATTCTATGTTTATCTTTATGTACTCTATATAAGCAATTGCTATGATCAATAGAAATTCATCCAAGAATTAGTGAAATATCAGAATTTATCAGGGTTCACTTTTGTAGGCTCAAGCAAGGGCCGGGTCAGGCTCAAGGATGATACCTCAGCCCAGCCCAACCTAACCCATTTACAGTATATGTCATATTTTGATATTTACACCAACCCATCTTCTCTTTTAGTACTTGAAAAATTTATTACATTTTCCAAAATGCTCTTACAAGCCAATTAAAGAAGAAAAGACAGTTCGGTTTGTGCCGTTATAAAAACTCGGTTATGCTGATAACATTTCCTTTGAGTGAATAGATATATATTCACTCGTGTTAATCAAGGCCGGCTCGGCCCGGCTCAATTAGGGCCAATCAAGGCGGGCTTGGGTTGAGGTTTCTTAGGCCCTTACTCACTTATGATCAAAGCAAGCCGGGGCTAAGATAATGGGATTCAGGGTTGGGCTAGGGTTTTGAAAAGCCCGGCCCAACCCTATTTTCACAGATAAAGACTCAGTAAAAAAAAAAAAAAATCTACTATGGATATTTTAGTCACAAATTAATGACATGACCTAATTTGCAAAATTCATTCGAACGGGATAACTCTTAGACTATAGTTGGAAATTGTCAAACTAGAAGACCCAATTGCAAATAAAACAAAGTAGAGGACTCCTTTTGCATATTGTCATCTCCCAATGAGAAAATTGCAATTACAGTCAAACAATTGGGGCGCCGCTGTTTGCTCCAAATTGACAAAACAGTCATCGTCATCATCTAAATTATTGACTCAATTGCAATGGAGTTGAAAAAATTTCAGACCGTTGATCTAGTGGGCCCACATACAGAATCGTTGTGGCCAACTAGATGAACAGTCCCGATTAAAAAATCCGGCTACAGTGGACCAATGAGCTCTAGAGAAGGATGAGAAGGATAATTGGCGATTGATGTTAGCATTTCCTAGACATCTTTTTGGCTTTTTTTTATATCTTGGATATGTCAGCGTGACTCACGCATTATAATGAGGATGGTGGAAAGTCCACCTTGTGGGCCCCACACCAATACAATTTGTAGCCAAACTTGATCTGGATCGTACACGTGGCTAATGTAATTGTAAGTACAGTACAATCGGTCGGCCATAAATGGGTCAATTTGATAAATTTGAGACGTGATAATGAGTCTCTATCATTTTGTGCCAAAAAAACACTATTTTAAATATAAACATAAAATTCTAAAAATTTAAAATGATATTGCCAGCCCTGAAAATGACTTTATTTTAAAGAAAAGACAACAAAAAAGTGGTGGAAATGAAGTTGGTTTTTAGAAAAACAAACTAAATAGGGTGAATGCTGAAAATGGGGTGGGAATATCATTTCTGTTGACCATGATGCATTATTTTTAAATAAAATGGATAAATAAAGGTTAATGATATCAGCACAACCATGTTTTGATAGTTGCACTAAACCATCTTGTCTTTTATTATTGAAAGAGCTGTCAAGGGTTATTAGTTTATTACAGTCCCCAAAAAGCTTTGACAAGTCTCAATTAAAGAAGAGAAGACAAGCTAAGTTTGTGAAATTATTAAAACATGGTTGTGCTGATATCATTTTCCTAAATAAATAAAACATAATTAAAATGATAATACTATTATTATTAAGGGAATTTTCCTAGCAAAAAAAAATAGAAAATTAAAACTTTAAATGCCTAATAAAACATGAGAAATTATATGGCGCCTAATAAGATATGAGAAATTATATGGTGCTAGGCCTTACAATAATAAGGGCCTTATAAGGTAGAGGTACGCCTAGGGGTGGCAATGGTTTGGTTTCGGTTCGGTTTGACCCTCAAACCGAACCGAACCAAAATTTGAATCGGTTTGGTTTTACCAAACCGAAACCGAACCAAAATCGAATTTTCGATTCGGTTCTGCCAATTTTACCACCCCTTACTCATAATTATTGGAGATATTCGGTTTCGGTTCGGTTTGATCCCCAAACCAAACCAAACCGAAATTTGAATCGGTTTGGTTTAACCAAACCAAAACTGAATTTTTGGTTCGGTGTCGGCTCGGTTCCGGTTCGGTTCGGCCAATTTTACCACCCCTACGTACGCCTTGATATTTGATCCAAGAGCAGCTTCTCAATAAGTGAGCTGTTGTTGGATCAAATATCAAGGGTGGTGCCTCTACCTTGTTGTTGTAAGGCTTTACGTCTTATAAAAACTCATAAAATATTTTGATTCATTTTTTTTATGCTTGGTTTAAGTCTAAGCAAGGATGGTGAAGGATTCTAGGAATGGAATCGTATGTTCATAATTGAAAATTGTTTTGTGATCTTTTCGCTTGATTATTTCATTGTCACCCAAGTATAGGTAAATAACATAATGTTGATAATGATAAAAATACCCTTATTTAAGGCTTAAATGCCACATCATTAAATGTCCTAATGAACTGTTGAGAATTTATATGATGGGTGGCCGTGAAAACACGTGAAGTTTTGGAAAACAGGTATGGCCCACTTTTTTTTGATGATCCAAACCGTTCATCTGTTTGGGCACAACATAGATAGGTTGTGCCCAAAAAATCATTTCCATAGGATGATCTTAACCCTCCGATCTGTAGAAGATTCCATAAATGGTTTTTGGAAATCTCCATATTCAGATCAGTTCAGATTGGAGGGTTAGGATCATCCAATGGAAATGATTTTTGGGGCACAACCTATCTACGTTGTGCCCAAACAGATGAACGGTTTGGATCATAAAAAAAAGTGGGCCATACCTGTTTTCCAAGACTTCACGTGTTTTCACGGCCACCCATCATATAAATTCTCTGAACTGTTAACCCCTATTTAGATTCCAGGAAGTTTCTAGAGAAGTTTGGAAAGGAAAATTATCTTTAAATTTCCTACTTTTGTACACACGTAAAAAGATTACTTGAATCAACCTTATTTAATTTTTACGGAGCAGAAACTTCAATTTATGATAATATCCATCTAATTTTGCCACTCATATTATTTCTCATTACATCATAGAAAGAAAAAAAAATTTCCATCAGAAATATTTTTCTTGCAATCGAAGAGGGACTTAGGGTATCCTTGGATGCCACCAAACTTGGTTCTTATTTGCAAATAAGATTATTTTAATTTCATCTTATTCGCACATGGGTCATCGATTTCTAAAATTATTATAATCATTATTTGCAAATAATCATATTTAACTTCAAACCCATTTGCATATAAGATTGTAAGAGAGAGAGAGAGAGAGAGAGAGAGAGAGAGAGAGAGATTGATTTACGATTTTAGGTTTTTATTAGGAGTGAGGGGGTCACGCGATCCACCCGATCACCGCAAACATTATATAATCCATTTTAAGTAGGCATCAATGGTGTCAAGGGATCCAATTTGAATCGAACCCACCTATGTCTTGGTCACAATCCATTCATCCTCATCGGTCTGTTCCTTTTTATAGTGCTTTTGATTCTACTATAAGAGTATGGGTCGGGATTCATTTCCCGTGCGATTGAGATGATCAAACAATACGAAGACCAAGAACAAAAATAACACCTCAAGGGGGAAGGAAATCAAAGACTTCCAAATCCAACCTACAACAACCTTTCCTCCCTAATTCGCAGAACTTCTTACATGTTGATATAAGATAGAGGAACCCACCACCCAGTTGGATATTTCATCAATCCAACGAGCAAATCACCAAGGGAGAGATGAACTACCCTCTAACCATTTTATCACATTTCATCAATCCAACAACCTTCTTTCCCGTCTACTTTTATATCATCAGACCTGAGGGGAGACCTAGGAAAACCAACTGACACTTTTCACCTCATTCCGAGGGGATTCCCGATCTCAGTGGCAACCAAACTGACCCTTGGGGAAATCCAATGTTCTTTTCCATATTTTTTCCACAAAATTTTGGACTCCTATCTTAGCATAATGTTAAAGTATAAAAGATTAGCTAACGCCTTCTCCAACAACTTAAGCTTTTGGAGAAGTTGATAAGTCAGCATTTGGAGAAGTTGATAAGTTAGCATGATACATGGTATCAGAGCAAATGCCTGGTTTCAAAACTCCTTGATAGCAAAATCTACATGCAATGGCCAAACCCAAAAGTGGGGCCACATGTGCCATGTGTAGGCCAACGCAAAGAAAGAGGGGTCACACGTGAAGGGTTGTTAAAGTATAAAAGATTAAATAATGCCTTCTCCAACAGATTAAGCTTTTGGAGAAGTTGGTAAGTAAACACGTAATAAATAGAAAACTAAAACATTAGAACCTCCCTGATACTTGGAAACACTGGTTGCAAAAAAGGATCTCAATTCATTTTTATATAGGATACAAAGATTATTCATGTCCCCAATAGCCCATCTAGAAAATAGGTTTTGCTACAATACAAGCACAACACTGGATAAAACTCAAGCTACAATCCGAATAGAAGGAAAAACAGGAAAAAAATAATAATCATAGTCACAAGTCAACATGAAATCCCCCTCGTTCTTTGCACATTCCATATATGTAACTTGGGTTGTGGTTGAAACAAATTACTCAATCAGAGTCAGGCTGAAATCCCACAGTTTCGATGCCAATTCCATATCTGTAGCTTGTTTTTGAGGCTTGGCTACGTTATTGTTACTAAAATAGGTGCCAGTAACCCCCTGGACTTGGGGGTTCAATGCAAGGTAGCACTGTGTTGACGCCCCCTGTGGAACACTTTTAAATACTTTGCCGAGAAAAGTGATAATACCTATATCAAAACAAACGAAGAAAATTGTCAAGATAAGAAGAAGAAAATGACCATTGCATTCCAAAGTGACTAAATAAAACCAACTCTAACAGCTTAAGCTTTTGGAGTAATTGGTTGTTTCATAGTAAACTATATATATATATATATATGAGGAAACTGTTGGTGAGCTTAAGCGCACCAAACTTATGGTGCACTTAAGCTCCCCAATCACATGGGGGCCCACTTTGTTAGGATGATCCAAAGCATTCATTTGAAAGTCCCTTACATGTCATCCACAAATGGAGGGGTTAGGATGATCCTGTGGAGCTGATTTTTGGTACACCCCCTATCTATCATAAGGCCTTGCGAATGAATGGTTTGGATCACCACAGAACAAGTGGGACCCATGTGATTGGGGAGCTTAAGCGCACCATAAGTTTGGTGCGCTTAAGCTCACCAACAGTTTCCTCATATATATATATATATATATATATATATATATATATATATAGAGAGAGAGAGAGAGAGAGAGAGAGAGAGATATATATATATATATATATATATATATATATATAGAGAGAGAGAGAGAGAGAGATGTGTTTGTACCGGTCTGCATGCATAAATTGTATGTAAATATGGGATATTTCATAATTTTCATGCTTTTAATGGGAAAAGGTTACTCCATGAAGTTTTCATTGAATTTTCAAATTATGATTAAAAATTCGGTCGCCTCTTACAAAACCCTTTTCCCATCAGACCCACTCATCAATTTTGCTTCAATGGTAAGCCAAAATCAGATTCTAGAAGTTTGTGATTACTTGATTTTCCTCAAAATCTTGTCGAATCAACGGTCAACTGGCTTGTTAAAATTATTTACCACTAGCCAATTTCAAATTCTCAGATGATGTACTAGCAGTGCATCAAAGATGCAGTTGTCGATTTTCCCGAGAGGCCACAATTACTGCGAAAAAACATATTAATGACGAGGAACGCATTTTTGCTTTGCTATGCTACTAATACTTGTATTTGCTCTGCTATAACTTTTTTAAGCAAAGAAACTGAAGATCTTATGGTAACCATTACAGATTTTGGCTAGTTTCTGAGTTGATGCATCAAATCTCTAAATCAAAGTACCGATTCAAGTTAACTAGGCGGGTTTTGAACAGTCAGCTATTCTTTCTAAGTTTTTACAGTAAGTACCCAACAAAGAAACAACTTAAGAAAGTGATTTACCGTGTACAATGGTGCGGTGCGCAAGAAGAGTGGTTTGGATACTTCCAGGATGAAGTGAATTAGCAGTTATATCAACCCCTTCTTCCTGTAAAAAGAGAGTGTAAGCAACAGTTTTCATGCCCAATCCAAGCATTTCAAAAAAAAAAATGTGGCCATTATTACACATTATGAGATGAAACCCACAGTTCATCAAAGAACGCGGTTTGTTTCTTTTTTTGAATGGTGAAAAAATTTATTAAAAAGAGAACGAGGGGAAAGAAAAAGAATAATGCTATATGTATAGAAAAGAATGACCACCCCAAAGTCTAAATTGTATGAAAACCTATACAACATAAAGAATCCACTAGCATAGAAGTAACATACCATTTAAATACAGAAAAAAAGTTTCTAATTTTAATAATCATTGTAACAAATCCACCCAGAAATGGTTTCTACTTTCGTTTAATATGATTCATCTACTATTTTACTTCTTAAGCATAACCTCATTTAATGTAACTCATTAATAATAAAGTACCTTTAGACGCCTGGCAAGTTCATTGGCATGCAATATGTTAGCAAGCTTTGATCGGCCATATGCAGTGAGACCATTGTACCTGCAAGTAGAACAAGTTGGAAGAAGAAAAAAAAGAGTCATGAGTTTTGCTTTTTGCAGAACGTTTCCAAGCGAAAACAGAAAAAAGAACTACTAAAGAGAGGAGCTATGTTTCTATTGCTGAGATCATTAATGACAAAAATATAATCTACAAAGCTGAGAGTAATGAATTGCGAGTGGTTTTCCAGTAACATTACCCTGGCTTATCATTGAGCTTCTCTAAATCAAAAGGAATTCCCGAACGACTTGCAAACCCGTGACCATCAGATGAAACATTGATAATCTTCCCTTCTATTTTACTATTCTTGGCTGTTTCTTTCATGGTATCTAGAAGAAGATGGGTCAAAAGAAAATGACCTGCACAAAAAAAAAAAAAAAAAAAAAAATCGTTAAACCAGACAATCAAAAGAACTCTCAATGGACAAGTTCTTTTGACTAAAATATACATATATACATATTAATGAAGGACACAATGTAAGTATGTAACACCTACCTATGTGGTTAGTTGCAAACTGCATCTCTATGCCATCCTCTGAAAGCTTGTAGGGAGTAGCCATAATTCCTGCATTGTTACTTTAAATAAAAAAGACAAAGAAATCAATATCATGTTTAGTGATAAAAAGAAATTAAGCAAACTTTAGAGGTCACTTAGCAGAGGTTTGATAACAGTAACTCCAATTTTTTTTATTTTCTTACATGAGGATGTTCAGTGGAAGACCCCTGGACTTGAATTCCGATGCGAATTTTCTTACTGATGCCTTTGAGCTGAGATCTAACTCCATGACATCAACTTTGGCGCTGGGGATTTCGGCGATGATTTTTTCTCTGACTTCCCCACCAGATTTAACATTCCTAACGGCCATAATTACATGAACCCCACGCAATGCAAGAACACGTGCTGTCTCAGTGCCAATGCCATTGGAGGCTCCTGCAATTACAATTAATATAGATTAAGATTTATGACAGAAAGGTTACAAGGATACTGAAGACATCGATGGCATGGTAGAATGAAGTAACCCAAAACATAAATTACCAGAATATAGAAAATGTGGGGTTAGGATAATTCAAACGCAAAACACACTTAGCAGAGCACTGAACAATTTGCCATGTAACTAAATCAACAAAAAAATTTGCACAAGAAAGGAAAAGAAATCATAACAATATTCTTACATCAGTGGAAGATTATAAAGGCCCAATTGCTGCTCTTCATTATATAAAAAATAGTGTAATTTCCATGGTTTCATAAATCTTCGTTATAAAATAAACCCAACAAGAGCAAACAAGAGACCACATCCCAATCTAAATGCCATAGAGTTTTAGGTCAAATTAGCAGAGGTGGTATTGTTTTAGAAGTGCATGTAACAGTGGAATTTCACATTATAAAAAAGAACCACAAAACAAAAGGAGATAAAGATTGAGCATGATTATATGACTAAGAAATAAGGGTGTAAGCGAGCCGAGCCGAGCCGAGCCGAGCCGAGCCGAGCTTGGCCAGGCTTGGCTCGGCTCGTTAAGCTCAAAGGCTCGGCTCGGGCTCGAACCAGGCTCGGCTAGGCTAGGCTCGCGAGCCGATCGGAGCTTGGGTTATATTATGGAATATACGTATCAAATGGACGGTTTGGATTATCACGGTTTGGATTATCACAGTGGATTATCACGGTTTGGATTATCAAGGGTGCGAGATTCGCAATGCCAAGGTGGGTAGCAAATGTCGGTAGCAAAAGCCAAATAATAAAAAAAAAGTCATCATTACGAAAAAGTAAAATATCTGAATGTATATAGTTTTAAATGAAATATTACCAAATACGGGTAGGAAATTATGACAATTACTAAAAAAATAAACCAAATGGTAAGTTATGACGATTACTGAAAAAAGTCATGATTATGCCTCAGTTGCTACCGTATTATATTTATATATTATATTTATATATGACTGTTTTTCTTAACGGGCCTTAACGAGCCGAGCCGAGCCTGGCCTAATTCGGGCTCGGCTCGTTAAGCTTAACGAGCCTAGCAAGCCGGCTCGGCTCGTTAAGGATTCGAGCCGAGCTCGAGCGAGCTTTCGAGCCCGAGTCAAAATTGACACCCTTACTAAGAAATCACAATGTTTTGTTTTCATGGTCCCATTATAAAAAAAAGAATAAGAAAACAAAACAAAAAGTGGAAAAGATTGAGCACGATTATATGACTAAGACCCTGTTTGTTTTGGATTTTGACAATCGATTGGGAGTCTAAAACTGGTTATTGGAATCAAATTTAAGAAGAGTGAATGGATGTGGAAGGGCTTATAAGGATTTGGGCACTCTCCCCTTAACGGCTAGCTTTTGAGAGTGAGTTCTACTTGACTCCCCAGTATCAGAGAGTCAGGGTGTGGTAACTCTGGACTTGGCACCCTGCCCTTAACGGCTAGCTTTTAAGGGTGAGTTCTACCCGGTTCCCCGACATCAGATCCATAACCCGTTTTATCTTTTATTATCATTAGTCTACATCAATCCAAATCCAAAACTAAGCAAATGAAAATCCTACAAAATATGCTATAAAATCAAAATTCCTCCATAATTCTGCACCAGGCCCAACTACAATAAGTAGAGAAGGAGCATAATTTTCTACATCTATCTATCAGATTCATAACCCGTTTCAACCAATAAGTCTACATCAACCCAAATCCAAAAAAAAAAAAACAAATAAAAATTTGATAGAAAATCAAAATTCCAAACTGAACCCAAAACCATCTCTAAATACCCAAATACTTACAGAATAACAACCCAAATAAAAATCCTACAAAAAGTGCTAGAAAATCAAAATACCAAACTTAACCCAGATCTAACTACCCAAGTAATTACAGAAAAACATCCCAAATCCAAAACAAAACAAATAAAAATCCAACAAAAGATGCTAGAAAAACAACCCAAGTTATTACAGAAAAACAACCCAAATCCAAATAAATAAATAAACATCCAACAAAAAATGATAGAAAATCAAATTCCCAAAACTGAACCCATCTCTAAATACCCAAATCCAAACAAAACAAATAAAAGTCCCATAAAAATACAAGAAAATCAGATTTCCAAAACAAATAAAATAAAAAATCCTACAAAAAATGCTAGAAAATCAAAATTCCAAACTGAACCCATAACTAACTGCCTATGTAATTACAGAAAAAACCCAAATAAAAAACAAAAAATAAAATAAAAATCCTACAAAAAATGAAAAAAATTCAAATTTCCAAACTGAACCCATCTCTTACTATCCAAGTAATTACCCAAAAACCCATTTATTCATCAACCCAAATAACAGAAATCACGTATGAACAACCAAAAATCCTACAAAAAAAAAAAACCAACAAACACAAATTATAAACCAAACCCACCTGTAACAATGGCAGTAAGGCCACTTCCATCAATCCCTACAGTAACTTCCTCTGCTGTTGAATTAGCAGAAAACCCAGATGGCCCTTTGCATGCAAAGAAAGGCATTTTGTTTCTTTCTCAAAATTCTAAAAGACTCAGAAACTAACTTACCAAAATGGTATTTTTTCTCTCTCTCAAAGATTCAAACAGTCTATGACTTTGTGAACAACCCTTAAATTCTCCTCTTTATATACACATAGTTAGCTCCCTCTCTACCACGTTTTCACACGTACGCGTTTTTTTCCCGTTATCTTCAAGTCAATTATGTCGTGCCCTTTGGTTTTTTTGTTATTTTTTAGTCAAAAAGTTTCCTTCTCTTCGGACTTTTCCTTATTGTTATCAAGTGATATTAGCACTACCATGTTTTGATAATTGCACAGAGTTACCTTGTCTTTTATTCTTTCAATTCCTTCTAGCAGTTTCTTGAGAACTGTAATAACTTTTGATAGCTGGTTAAATGAGATAAGACAAGGTGAGTTCGTGCGAATATTAAAACATGGTAGTGCCAATATCAGTAGCCTTTGTTAAAGGCAAAATGTTTTCATTATTTTGTCATAAAGCAATGAGGCTGGCATGCATGGCCCACCTCCTGAATTTTGATCCTGTCTGTTGATAGGTAGCTTAATCTTAAACGGTTGATAAAAAGCTGAGGGTAGTGAGCTGGACTAGTGGTGGCCCACTAAATCAACGGATGTGATCATTTCTAAGTGTTCTCTTGTTATACTTGGAATTGAAGAAAGAAATCAAGTTAGCCAAAAATAGGAAACTCAATTTTCCAAGAATTTTTCTTTCACGGAAATTGTTTTCCCATTGATCCAGAAGTCTTCTAGATGACCGTGGTCACGTGATAAAATGGAAATCCACTCCCTCTTTAATTTGAGAATTCCTCTTGAGGAATGCTAGTAACACTCTCCATTCTTTCCTTTCTTGTCCTTCTCCAGGCCCCACTAAGGATTTTGGGCATTGATTGTGAGTACTGAGTACACTGCGTTTAATCTTGATCCTAATCGCAACTTATTTAAATTGATCAGAACCATCGATCTGCTTGGTTGCAGGTATTTATTTCGTAGAGCACTGGTGTAAGTAGTAAACAGAGAGGAGAGAAGCCTTGAATTTACCTAGAACTTACCTCGTAAAATAGCCGTAAGTTGTCAACCGCCTAGAGTAATGATAGGTTTCATTGATAGGAGAGAGAAAGAGGTTTACGCTTGAATTTTATTAGAAGGAGGCATGAATTTTATTGGAAGGAGACATGAATGACACATCACCAGACATCCCCAATAGTCTCCAGGGATGTCATTGGTCTAATGTCGAGGTTGTTAATGATGTGACACCCAAAACCCAATCAAGGTTTTAAATTTCGACCGAAATCTGAATTTTCGGGTTTCGATCAACCCAGAAATCGAAATTGGGTAAACTCGAAACTTTACAAAATTTCACCCGGTGGAAATTTCATTCTCTAATTTAAGGAAAATCTCCGAAAAATCTGGATGTTATTTTTTATTTAATTTTTCCCGAAATTTCAGCTGAAATTTTGAAATTTATACTAGATAAAATATTATTTTATTTGATTTCCTCCCAAATTTCAGTTTTAGCGAGGAACGAAACGCGCATTCTGAAACCGAAATTTAAAACCTTGAACCCAAGTAAAACCCCTTCCAAAAGCCGTGCATCCAAAGAAATCTAAGAGTGAGAAAAGAAGGAATGCTAGCACCAGTCGCGGAGAATAGTTGGTATTGTGTTTACACTGGCTAATGCTTGGTGGGACCCATCTCCTTATCTCTCCAATGTCAGCGCAAGTCATGTAAAGAACGTGACACATTTATTAAATAATTAAATACAGAATAATACACCGAAGCTTGGGTGTAAAGCTAAAGAATCAGATATTTAATTTCTAGGTGTGTGGGGTCCACATAAAAAAGCTTCTAGAATGTCAATATAAAATTAGATCAAATCACGAGACAGCTGGAACATTTATTTTGCGTAGTCAAAAGTGGCGGCTAATCTGACGGTCGAGATCTATTGACTATATTAATTTAGTATTTTAGTTTGAAGTGATCCACCTCCAAAAGCTTCTAGAAGGCATCATGCCTCCTCCACCTTGTGGGTCCCATTTTTATTCAGCATTTCGGCCTGGCCGTTCTATAGGACCCACAAATCTGCTGCTCCTGTCTGATGATCAGGACCATTGATCTAATAGCCCTGACAATCTGACGATCCTAAGCACCCCAACGTGTGTCATGATCAAGACCACTGATCTAAGAGGCTGCCACTAGACCAAACTGGTTGTTGCCAAATGGACGATCCTGATTGTTTTTACGGAAAGCCATTTCGTGACTGATCTGTCTTGCAAAAGTCAACTGTGAAATCGATTTCCGCGAAATTGCCTAGCAAATACCTTATTAAAAGCTAAACCGTTGATTCTTTTTAGTTCTTAATCTCAGCCGTGGGATGTCCGTTCAAAATGGAAGCCAAACCACATGGGTCTCATCATGATGTTCTACAAGATCAACGGTCTCGATTGCACCTATTTGTCCCACCAACCCCAAGTCTGCCACATATGTATCATAGTATAGAGAATGTCTAAGAAGACCTTGTTTGTTTTAGATTTAGGCCCAGTTAAGGTTTTGACAACCGATTGTGAACGCCAAGCCGCTTATTGGACTCAAAATTATGTTTAAATTTGAGTCCAACAATTGGTTTAGCACTAACAATCGGTTGTCATAATCTTAGGTCCTTACACTGTGATAACCGATTGAGAGCCCCAAACATGAGTTCAATAAGTTGGTCTGGCACTCACAATCGGTTGTCATAATCTTAAGGCCCGATTCATTTTAGATGATGACAACCCATTGTGGGTCCAGACCGATTATTGTAGTTAGAATTAAACATAATTGAGTCTGTGGCCCACAATCAGTTGTCGCAACCTGAAACAAACAGGGCCAAAGAAACAAAATATCATGATGATGGGACCCACGTGGTATGGATCTCTTCTTGAATGAGAGCATCCTATGCAATAAGATAAGACCCATAAATTTTTTTTCTCGATAGCTGTTTTTCCTTAACATGATTAGAAAGAAATGATACGATTCTGGTTGGAAAGTAAGCCAAATGAAGTTTAGGAAGACAGTAAAAATGTAAAATTGACTTTCTTTTTGGGCATGATGTTTTCTAAGAATGAAAATGGTTAGGAATATAAGTGAAGTCAAGTGACATCCAAGTGAAGTAAAGTGACATCCAAGTGAAGAGGAGGTGGAGTGAAGTGTGGAGGTGGAATGTACTATGTGTTTTTGCTTTGGTGGGTAAGCTAGGATTGAACCTCCCCTATGGTTCAGGAACAAAGCCTTGTACCAATGAACAAAGCCTTTTACCAATAAAAGGGTTATTGGTTTTGAGACTTGAACCCATGACCTTTAAACATTTTGAACGCGAGGCTCTCCGCAAAACTGTGATCGACAAAATTAGAATATGGTGAGAGCAAGAGGAGGACATAAAAAAGGGGCGGCCAGTGCACGAGGCTCCTGGCATTGCGGGGTCTGGAAAGGGTTAGATGTACGCAGCCTTACCCTTACTTTGTAGAGAGGCTGTTCCTGTGACTCAAATCCGTGACCACCAGGTCACAATGGAGCAACCTTACTTCTGCACCAAGGCTCAACCTTACAGAGCTAGAGGAGGATAGAATAAGAGAAAAAAAATCAGCAACTGTGGTAGAGAGAATTGGAACGTTGGGAAGAATCCTAACCCCCTAAAGCAGGATATGAAAGAGAATTCTAAAACCCAAAAGTTACAAAATCGAAGAGAGATAAAGAGTTTTATCCAAAACAGGTCACTTTAAAGAGATTTTGTACCTGGTGAACTTTCTTACCACATTAACCAATTTGACAGAGATATAAGAAGGAAACTTATATGATGCAAAGGAAGACACTATTGAAATTGATAACCCCGTACAATCATTCATTTCTATCACAATACATTGTCAATTTCAACTAAAGTTTTATTTTACTAGCATGTTTAGGTGCAGTCCTGTTTATGCTAATGACATTCTTCAATTAAAGATGTAAACAAAGGAGAGAAGTTCAATTATTGGCATTGTGGAGATAGTTCAATTATTGAAATGACGGAGCATGGAGATAACTCCCTTTTATTAGTTTTTTTTAAGAGAAATGCTCAACTGAAGGGTGCCCTTGCAAAAACCCTGCAAGGGTGCCCCAATGGATACACATTGAAATACCCCAATCGTCCCAAACGTGGATCAAGTGAAGATAATAATAAATAACTTGTTAAGGTATGTAACATGTTTAAAGAAGATTAAGGAAGGGTTTCCGGGAAGAAAACCGAAGAAAAACAGTGTTCTCACGGGTTTTGGGCGAGAGATTCGGACGCCTGAAGGAGGCGCCCGAAGAGTCTTTGGGCGCTCGAGGGAAAGGGTCGGGCGCCCGAACACCCATAACAAAAAGTTCCCGAGAGAGGAAAAATTGTATGGGCGCCCGAGGGGGTGGCTTGAACGCCCGGTTCAGACGCCCGAACACACTAGGAAGGGCTGATTTTTGGAGATTTTCCAATAAACTATATGGGCACAAATCTACCCCATAGGATATAAATATTAATCCAAGGTATTAATTAGTAATTAATATGGACTCTAGGTGATCCTACACAGTGATTTAAAGATCTTGTTCGTGGGAAACAAATCAGACAAGTACCACAGGTGACTCCTAGTAATTAATATGGACTTGTTCTACCACAGTTATTCTAATATTGAATATGATTTCTTATGGAAGTATGCATGTTTTGATTTATATTGACTGTGTTAGTGTACACGAGGGTCAATATTCATAGTGTTGAATTGACTCCTAGTTCGAATCTACCATACGCACGTATGTGCCAGTTAGACTTTTATAGTTACAGTTCTTTCATCAGGACATGGTGTTGTCCAAGTAAGGATGCAACAGTTAATGCCCGTTGAGACAAAGTGTTTTGCATGATTACTAGTGTATGAGACTTTTTCTGGGCCATTGAAGTAATGGTCACAGATCCGCAGTATCACTTTTCTAGGTATTACGAGGGTGAAATCCCGTACGATTTCGTTGGAATTCGGCTTCCTACGAGTTAGTAGGCAGGTTCCGTTGGCTACGTAGTCTAACAGTACTAGTCTCACTACACTAGGCATCAGGCGAAGTTAAAGTTAAAGTTACAGTTACAGTTACAGATACAGCTATGCATAGTTATGCCAGTTATACAGCTTGCTAGCTAGATTGCTATGCCAGTTACAATTTTACATATTTTGCCAATTATTCTGTTTATTTAATTGGTATTATGTTATTAAGTGTAGACATGTTTATTTCACTGGGCATTAGCTCATTCCACGCATTCTATTTTATAGGTGATGGACAGTAGGATGCATGATTTTGCGGGCTTAGGAGTAAGCAAGGACGACAGTTTATGATTTATTATTTTCAGTTATTCATACGGTAGCTTTACTTGGAATAAACATCTAGTTATTTAATTTAGTTTAAATTGATGTAGTCTGTTAGACAAAGATATTTAGTTTCCGCATTGATTACTCTGATAGTTAATTAATTGGTTAATTTTAGTAGCTCTGTTTATTGCATGGTTCCAGTGTGAATGCCTTACATATTCGTGGTTTATGAATATGTGGCGATGTTGTGTACCTAGACTGGAAACTCGGGTTGGGGCGTGACAGTTTTGTGGTATCAGAGCATAGGTTTGAAAACCTAGAGATCTTAAACACCTAGAACACATACTCAACGTGAGAGTGGGGATCACATCGAAAAGATAGATGTATATACGTATATGTGTATCTAATATCTAATTTTGTTCATGTGTAAATTTTATATATAAGGAACCCAAACATATAGTTATGGACATTTATTTATTGACATAGGTCAGGATGCCTCCTAAACAGTACAAAAGGAACAAGAGACTGTTGTCTGTTCCACAGGGGACAGTACAAGAGGAATCCTAGGAATCAGACAAATGTTCCATGGCCACAGATGCGATAACTGGAGCAGATGTGAACCCACAGGAAAACTAGTATAAGGAAGCTCCAATTGATGATCAACAAGCAAGTTCCACGAATCCTCCGTTTGGGACTCAAAATGGGAAGGACGGAGAACAACTTGGATCTCTGAGCTTGAGGGATATGATGAGGACCTTAGTGGGGGTGGTGACTATGCAAGCGAAGCAGAATCAACCCCAGCCACAGCCTCAACCAAAGCAAACCAGCCGCCAGTCAGAATTTTAGAAACTGGCAACTCCTTTCAAAGGGAGTTCAGATCCACTTGAGGCTGAGGAGTGGTTGGATGACACAATAAAGATTTTTGATTATTTGGAGTTCATAGATCAGGAGAGACTAGATACAGCTACCTTTATGCTCTGTGGTGACTCAAATGCTTAGTGAAAGATGGAAAGGCGTACCACGTGGAAGGACAAACAGTGTACTTGGAAGGAGTTTCAAACAGCCTTCAATGATAAGTTCTTTCCTGAAGGCATTAAAATTTTGAAAGAGAATGAATTCTTTAGTCTGAAGCAAGGGAGCATGACAGTGACTGAATATGAGGCCAAATTTAGCAAGTTGGGGAAATTTGCACCTTCAGGACTTATGGGGGATGACGGAGCCCTAGCCCATCGATTCCAAGAAGGTCTTAGAGAACCTATTAAGCAAAGAGTTAAGGATTTCCAAATCCGCACATATGCTGAATTTGTAGGAAAGGCCTTAGCTGTTGAAGAGGGCGTAGTAAGAGCCCAGCAAGCTAGAGAACTTCAAAAGAAGAAAATGTTTAAGAACTCTGAATCTCAAAGCGGCCAAAGTTCGGGAAATCAATACAAGAAGCAAAAGCCAAATCAAAATAGAGATGGTCCATCCCAGAATCAAGGAGGTCAGAAGGGTGGAAACAAAGGTACATGGTGCCAAAGGCGTAAGAGAAATCCTGATGAGAAGGGATGCCCCTTTGTGACGGGTGGTTGTTTTGTCTGCGGGCGGCTCGGGCACAGGAAAGCTGATTGCCCCGAGAAGAAAGAAGGACAGTGTCAAGGACCTAATCGAGCGGCACCTGCATAGCTAATACCTACAAACCAGAACCGACAAGTAAATCAAGGGCCTTGAGGGCAGGCAAGGGTGTATAACATCAACGAGCAGGATGCTCTGGCCTCAAATGCTGTGGTGACAGGTACCTTATTAATTTCTTATGCATATGCACATGTTCTGTTTGATTCGGGCGCGTCCCATTCATTTGTATCTGCTAGTTTCGTTAGAAAGAACAAGTTTAAAGTTGAGCCTATGGAAGTGGAACTAGTGGTAGACACCCCTATGTGAGCTTTTAAAGTGGCAGACCTGGTCTGCAGATCTTATATAGTTGAAATAGAAGGTAGGAAGATACCTGTAGAGTTGGTGATCCTAGAGATGAAGGACTTTGACGTCATCCTAGGGATGGATTGGTTAGCAGCAAATCATGCTTATCTTGATTGTCACAAGAAGATAGTAAGGTTTTGCATTCCAAACCAACCAGAGTTTATTTTTAGAAGAAGTATGTTAGTAGTATCTCCTCGAGTCATTTCTGCCATACATGCTAAAAAGTTGTTGAGGAATGGGTGTCAAGGGTTCTTAGCTTCGGTGAAAGATGCCAGTCAAGGAGATCCTAAGTTACAGGACATTCTAGTTGTGAGGGAGTATCCAGATGTTTTTCCGGAGGACTTGCCTGGATTGCCACTAGATAGGGAGATAGAGTTTACTATTGACCTAGTGCCTGGCACGGGACCTATTTCGAAAGCTCCCAATCAAATGGCTCCGGCTGAGTTGAAAGAACTTAGTGTTCAATTGCTAGAGTTGCTAGACAAAGGGTTCATCAGACCAAGTGTGTCGCCTTGGGGAGCACCTGTTCTATTTGTGAAAAAGAAAGATGATAGCATGCGACTTTGCGTAGACTACAGGGAATTGAACAAGGTGACGGTTAGAAATAAATATCCGTTGCCAAGAATAGATGATCTGTTTGATCAGCTCCAGGGGGCACAAGTGTTTTCAAAGATTGATCTTCGATCTGGTTATCACCAATTGAAGATTAAGGCAGAGGATGTGCAAAAGAGTGCGTTTAGAACTCGTTATGGCGACTATGAGTTTTTGGTATTGTCATTCGGGTTGACGAACGCTCTAGCAGCTTTTATGGATTTAATGAATAGAATCTTTAAACCTCATTTAGATGAGTTTGTGGTCGTGTTTATTGACGACATATTGATATACTCCAAGGGGAAGGAAGAAAATGAAGAGCATTGAAGGATTGTCCTACAGACCATTAGAGAGCGGGAATTGTATGCCAAGTTAAATAAATGCGAGTTTTGGCTCGAAGAAGTATCGTTCCTTGGGCATGTAATTTTCAAAGACAGAGTATCCGTAGACCCTCAGAAAATCCATGCGGTAATGGAATGGAACCGGCCAACCAATGTATCAGAAGTAAGAAGTTTTCTAGGATTGGCTGGTTACTACAAGAAATTCGTGGAAGGGTTTTCAAGTATTGCAGTTCCGTTGACGCAGTTGACTCGCAAGGGCGCCAAGTTTACCTGGACAGAGAAGTGTGAGAAGAGTTTTCAGGAACTGAAGGATCGACTTGTGTCAGCTCTAGTGCTTACTATACCATCAGGGAGTGGAGGTTTTGTCGTATACAGTGATGCATCCAGGAGTGGCCTGGGATGCGTGTTGATGTAGCATGGCCGAGTTGTGGCCTATGCATCCAAACAGTTGAGACCATACGAGCAAAACTATCCCACTCATGACTTGGAGTTGACTGCAGTCGTGTTTGCACTCAAGATTTGGAGACATTATCTCTATGGAGAGCAATGTGAGGTGTTTACTGATTATAAAAGTTTGAAGTACATTTTTACTCAGAAAGAGTTGAACATGCGCCAGAGAAGATGGCTAGAGTTGCTAAAAGACTATGACTTGACGATCAATTATCACCTAGAAAAGGCAAATGTGGTTGCCGATGCTTTAAGCAGAAAATCACAAGGAAAATTGTCAGCTTTGATGACAGATAAGAGACAAATCTTAAATGATCTGAGAAAGCTAGAAATTATGGTGATGCAGTTTGAGCCAAGGGCTCAGTTGGCAAACCTTTGAGTTCGACCAACTTTGCTAGAGAGGATAAAATCTAGCCAGGCAAGTGATGAGTAGCTTCAGAAGACCCGAGCAGTACTAGAGTATGGAGCACAGACAGATTTCAGAGTCCATGAGGACGGATCATTGAGGTTTAGTAACAGGGTGTGTGTGCCAAACAATGCAGATTTAAAGAAAGAGATCCTGGAAGAAACACACAATTCAGGATACTCGATTCATCCTGGGAGTAGTAAGATGTACAAAGATTTGAAAGAGAATTTCTGGTGGAACAATGTGAAGCGTGAGGGGGCACAGTATGTGGCACCGTGCCTAGTATGCTAGCAGGTGAAAGCTGAACACCAGAGGCCGGCAGGAGAGTTAGAACCACTCCCTATTCCCGAGTGGAAATGGGAGTGTATCACGATGGACTTCGTGATAGGGCTACCTCGGACGCTATAGAAGAATGACGCAATTTGGGTAATTGTTGGCATGTTGACAAAGTCGGCCCATTTCTTGCCTTATGGAGTGAGAGTTATTACTCTAGAGCAGATGGCAGAATGGTATGTCGACGAAATCGTGAGGTTACACGGAGTTCCGGTGTTAATTGTGTCAGACAGAGACCCTAAGTTTGTATCACAGTTTTGGCAAAGCTTACATAGAGCTTTGGGTACCAGGTTGGATTTTAGTACATCATACCATCTGCAGACAGACGGACAGTCAGAAAGAAATATTCAGACCCTTGAGGATATGTTGAGGGCATGTGCAATTGATTTCAAGGGTAATTGGGATAAACAGTTACCTTTGATTGAGTTTTCGTACAACAACAGTTACGAGGCCAGTATTCAGATGGCACCATATGAAGCGTTGTACGGAAGGAAATGCAGGTCTCCCATATGCTGGGATGATGTTGGAGAAAGAGCAATCTTGGGTCCAGAACTGGTACAGCAAGTAGAAAAGAAAATACGTCTAATCAGAGAGCGACTTAAGACAGCTCAAAGTAGACAGAAAAGCTATGCTGATACCAGGAGGTGGGATTTAAAGTTTCAGCCTGGTGACCATGTGTTTTTTAAAGTCTCTCCTACCAAAGGAGTGATGAGGTTTGGGATCTGAGGGAAGTTGAGTCTGATATTTGTGGGACCATATGATATCCTTGAGAAGATCGGGACAGTTGCCTATCGACTTTCCTTACCACCGGCATTGGCAGGTATTCACAATGTATTCCATGTTTCGATGCTTCGGAAGTACGTCTCAGACCCGAGTCATATTATTCAGCAAGTCCCGCTTCAGCTTAGGGAAGATTTGACCTATGACGAAAGACCAGAAAGGATTGTGAATTGGAAGGATCAAGTTTTGAGGCGTCGAACAATTCACTACGTCAAGGTCAAATGGAGCAAACATTCAGAAAGAGAGGCAACATGGGAGTTAGAGGAAGAAATGCGAGAGAAGCATCTGCATTTATTCTCAGGTATGCATCTAGTTGCTAAATTTTGGGACGAAATTTTTATAAGGATGGGAGAATGAAATACCCAATCGTCCCAAACGTGGAAAGGTTTGGGGGAGAGGGTATTTAAGTCCCAAAATAATAAAATATAAAGTATTAAATTAAAATTAGAAATAAACTGCTTTCCTAGTTAGAGAGAGTTAGGGTTTCCAAAAGCCTGCTAAATTAGGACTCTTAAAAGCAGTAGTCTATAAAAACACAATAAAGCTACAGATTTTGGAACTTTAAACCCTAAAAGAGGAATTGTGTGGAGCTTTTGGGAGAGAAGAACGAAGAAAAGTTGGGGAATCTATCTTCCAAGAGGTTTGTAAATATAATTTTAGTTATTCGATTCTCTACAAAGATTTAGATCTCTTAAGAATAATAAATATAGTGTAATCATGGTGATTAAATCAAGTTTTGGGTTCTTCGGGTGAAGAACCATCGATTAGAGTAGATGAGAATTGGTTTTTCCTCGAAGATCTTCGCGTTCTTTCTCGTTAGATGCTCTAATCAAGTGAAGAGAATAATAAATAACTTGATAAGGTATGTAACATGTTTAAAAGAAGATTAAGGAAGGGTTTTCGGGAAGAAAACCGAAGAAAAACAGTGTTCTCACGGGTTTTGAGAAAAACCCAAATCGCGAGATTCGAACGCCCAAAAGAGGCGCCCGAAGGGTCTTCGGATGCCTGAGGGAAAGGGCCGAGCGCCCGAACACCCATAACAAAAAGTTCCCGAGAGAGGAAAGATTGTAGGGGCACCGGAGGGGGTGGCTTGGAAACCCGAAGGGGGTCCACGGACGCCCGGTTCGGATGCCCGAACACACCAGGAAGGGTTGATTTTTGTAGATTTTCCAATAAACTATGTGGGCACAAATCTGCCCCATAGGATATAAATATTAATCCGAGGTATTAATTAGTGATTCATATGGAGTGTAGGTGATCTTGTTCGTGGTTTAGAGATCTTGTTCGTGGGAAACAAATCAGACAAGTACCACATGTGAGTAGACTTGTTCTACCACAGTTATTCTAATATTGAATATGATTTCTTATGGAAGTATGCATGTTTTGATTTATATTGGTTGTGTTAGTGTACACGAGGGTCACTATTCATAGTGTGGTATTGACTCCTAGTTCGGATCTACCATATGCACGTATGTGCCAGTTAGAATTTTATAGTCACAGTTCTTGCATTAGGACATGGTGTTGTCCAAGTAAGGATGCAACAGTTAATGTCCGTTGAGACAAAGTGTTTTGCATGATTACTAGTGTATGTGACTTTTTCTGGGCCATCGAAGCAATGGTCACAGATCAAGCCGCAGTATCACTTTTCGAGGTATTAGGAGGGTGAAATTCCGTACGAGATCATTGGGATTCGGCTTCCTACGAGTTAGTAGGCAGGTTCCGTTGGCTACGTAGTCTAGCAGTACTAGTCTCACTACATCAGGCGAAGTTAAAGTTAAAGTTACAGTTACAGTTACAGATACAGCTATGCATGGTTATGCCAGTTATACAGCTTGCTAGCTAGATTGCAATGCCAGTTACAATTTTACATATTTTGCCAATTATTTTGTTTATTTAATTGGTATTATTTTATTAAGTGTAGACATGTTTATTTCACTGGGCATTAGCTCATTCCACGCATTCTATTTTACATGTGATGGACAGTAGGATGCATGATTTTGCGGGCTTGGGAGTGAGCAAGGGCGACAATTTAGGATTATTATTTTCAGTTATTCATACAGTAGCTTTACTTGGAATGAGCCTCTAGTTATTTAATTTGGTTTAAATTAATGTAGTCTGTTAGACAAAGATATTTAGTTTCCGCATTGATTACTCTGATAGTTAATTAATTGGTTAATTCTAGTAGCTCTGTTAATTGCATGGTTCCAGTGTGAATGCCTTACATATTCGTTGTTAAAGGAGATACAAATGCTTTTGTAGGGGTCTCAACGGATCCACCTATGTCTTAGTCACGATCCATTCAAATCCCTTATCGGTCAAATCGGATTCGGAGTGTTCTTCGGATCCTACTTCTTGCGCCCCTGTCACGATCCATTTCAAATTGGACCGTCCATCGTAGTGTCCTAGTAGGTCCTACTTACAAAACAACAAAAAATCTCAGCCTTCTTCATTTGAAATGAACCCCAAAACTTCATCAATTCAGAAAAGAATTAGTCACTATATCTAATAATAACCCATGATTTTGATGAAGAATATGATTTATTGTTGAAAAGAACTCCAATATTCAGGGGTGTGCGATGATAAAACTTTTGAATAACTAATCCTTGTTTAAGGTGAGTGGCAAGTTTACAAGAAGAAAAACCGATTGAAGATAGGAAGAGAAAAAGATGCCGGGTAAAGAGGAGAAGCGAAAAGTTGTAACCTAAGTAACATTTAGTTCATTTTTATGTAAATAACCCTCCTTTAAGTATTAATATAAGAGATATTTTGAGGGTATTTTAGTAAAAGGATTTCGGATCGTGACTATCCATCGGATTTTTTTGCCATGTCTTGATCACGATCCGAAATTTTCCGGATCTTACGAAGAGGATCCATAATATGTCCATGGATCCTTCTTGTGTGCCTAGATCCCGTTCATTAAGGTTCGGATTCAGACTGTTCATCGGACCGTCTGGATCCATTGACACCCCTAAGATGATGTGGATCCAATGGGACCTGCTGCTTGGTTTTTGCAAGGGCGCCTTCAATTTAGCATTCCTAAATTTATAATATATTATATTAGGAAAATGATATCTCTACCCCTCTTGTCAGCAAAAGGGGTGGAATTATCATTGCTCATTATATTAACATGCTTATTATTGATTAGTATTAACTACAAATAATTACATATACATGTTTTTATAACAATGTTGATAAATTCTTGAGAAGACTTCTTGTTGCTATGCATATGACATCTCCACTTTGTATATCTGCAGTATAGATTACAAAAAACCCACCACGATTCTTTATTTATTTTTTAAGTGAAATATGATTTTTCTGTAGCCCATTAAGAAAATAATGGGTTCTGAAGCCGCAGTAATCATTCAAATTGACCAGATGGTCTTCTTTTTTTAGCAGGATCTGCACAACCATATCAATGGATCAAACTCACACTGAAATCCCATAGTTTCTTTGCAAGCTCTGAATCTGTGGCTTGGGAGTTCGGAGTGGCCGCATTGCTATCCCTAAAATATTTGCCACTTACACCCTTTACTTGTGGACGCAATGCCACGTAGCACGTAGTTGCAGCGCCCTACAACAGAGTTCAGTTGAGTGAAGTGCAACAAGTAGTTACATGCCCCAACAGATAGACTAAGCAACTGAAGACAAAAACACTGATATAATTAAAATTATTGCTAAGATGAAGTACATCTTTGGGTTTTTAAAGATCTTGGCCAAAGGATCCCGATAGATAGATAGTTAGATAGATGCATGGTTGATGTTTATCTAGTGAGTTTCAATCAGTAGTCATTGTTCACGTAATTGGTTTCAGCTTCGGTTTTGATCACTACGGAAATAGAAACGGAAACGCTTCTGTTTCGCTTCGAAATTTCGTAGAAAATCCTGTAAAATCACGGAAACATATGCAAGTGATAGAATTTTAGGATGAAACTAGGAAATACTAGAATAAGCACAAATAGACACTTAGAAATCATCACTTAATAAGAAAAAAAATTATGTATAATGATTTAACAACATTGAACTCCTAGTGACAAGCACTGTCGTGCATGTCTAATAATTCAATGCATAGTACATTTTGAATGTAATTCATATACACCACATTTCACATGTAATTTATATAAATATTATTATGTAACACATACCGATATAGTATGCTACTAATAATACACTTACGGTTTTGGTTTTGGAATGTGTTTGCGTTTTGATATGCATTTCGATAGGGATGGAAATAGAAATATTTCGGTCATTTCATGTCAGTTTCTTAAAACTGTGCTGATATTTGCACCACCATGTAATAGCTTTTGACAGCTGGTTAAATAAGTGTAACAAGATGATTCGTCCCATTATCAAAACATGGTAGCGTGGATATCAGTCCCATACTAAGTTTCAATAAGCGCACATTTTTGGTTTGGCAAGAAACTGCTAAATTAGGCTCATTCAGAAATGAAATTCACCTGTGGTATGCTTTTAAGTACGTATTTTCCCAACATAGTAGCAATGCCTGCATCACACCAACGAAAGCAAATTGTAAAAGAGGTTAATTTGCATCTGATTCATGAAATAAAGAAAATAAGCAGTATGTGTGTATGTGCATTTGAATGTGCTAATTGTCAATCATTTCAAATGGACAAATTGTCTATCATTCTATACAAAGATTGACATCATATGTAATGCGGGTGCTTAAGAGGGAAGAAGAAGAAAATTAGAACACAAGAACACAACTTAGAGAAGAAGAAGAAAATGGGAGCAAAGCTCAACCCAATTGATATTCCAACAATTACATAAGTTTATCAACATCCAAAATCCCCTCTAAAGATGGTTTCTAACTCTTTAAATAAAAGAAAACCAAAGCAAATTCGTTCAAGATCCTCCACTAGCTAGCTTAGGGACTAACATAACATTAATTGCATTGAAACTCACTAACTTTGACTGTTTTGGAAACCCACAGACACAGTCCACTAAAACTGCCATAACTTTCTACCCACTTATCCAATTTTCAAGCACAAATGCTTGTTGGAAAGACCTCAAAGAGACCTACAACTTTGTAGTTTACCACTTTCCATAATTCTTCCATTTAGAAGCTCAAAAATCAGGTTCAAAACGGGCCAGCAACATTAATGAGGGACTGCAACTTGGAACTCCACCAAAACCACCTAGGCATGACATGGCTACCATGTTGGCACTGCATCATTATTTCCGGGTGGGCGAGTTCTCATCAAGCTCTCCATGATAAGTTGTCAAGTCTTAACATTGAAGTTGGGTGAGTATTAATATTTGGAGGGAGCTCAACCTTGAATGCACTATCCCCAATTTTCTTAAGCACTTGAAAAGGGGCATCCACACGATCTTGAAATTTGCTAAACTTCCTTGGTTCAAGAAAACTCGCCCTCGAACCTTGAAGTATCGAAGAATGATCATCAATTGAAACTTCCCAAGATCAAACTCCGCTTCATAATCTCCATGAAGAAGTGATAACTTGTATAGATTTTGAACATGTTTGAATATATAAACATCAACTGTGAGCTTCAATGTAGGATCAAATAAAAATTGATCGATGTAATTGGATGAAAAAATCGATGTAATATTTTTCCATTCACCCATCACTTCAATATCCATCGGTTCACCTAATATGCAATCGGATCCAATTTCTTTGGTGATGAATTCATTGAATTGCCGTTGAAGTTCCTCGTACTCCTCGTTAGTTTCAACAAGTAGAGCATTGAATTTACCATTATTAAGGTCTCTTGATCAAATTCGTTCTTGGAAATAAAAAAGTTACTCTCATATCCTTTCTTGAACCATGCAATCTGATACTGCTTTGGATGTTGTTTGGTTTTGAGTTTGTGCTTGTTCACCATGTCATGAGATACGATGTTCTCACAACTCCCACCATCGATCACAATGGTGCAAACCTTGTCATGAGATTTGCATCGAGTCTTGAAAATATTGGAACGGAGCCAATCATCATCGGATTCAACCTTTGGTGTAGCAAGTGCTCTTTGGATCACCAAGCTTTCTCCTTCTTCGGGTTCGATTTCTTCATGTTGTATGTCATCTTCCTCATCATATATGGGCTGATTTGAATCATCAACAAAATTATCATCATTTTCTTCATCACCGAAGGCCACTACTTGCCGCTTTGGACAATCTTTGAAACGATGGCCAACTTGACCACACTTGAAACAAGCATTTGAATCGTTGGAACGATTGGGCTGATTTCCAACTTGATGTGTAAGGACTGATTTTGTAGAATTTTTGTTGAAATATTCGGACCTTGACTTTGTTCCTCCACCATGTGAAGATTCACCTTTAGAATAAGGATAGAGACTACGAACATCCACATACTTTTTAGCACCATGACGAGAAAGCTTAGCCTCCACCTTCAAGGCTAGTTGACAAGCATCATTGACGCTCAATGATCGGTGCATTTCCACCTCATCACGAATGGAAAACTTCAAACCATCAACATACCTTGCCACAAGTTGATCTTCACCCTCTTGAATATCATTACGAGCCATGAGTTTGTAGAATTCTTCGGTATGGTCCAACACACTCTTGGATTCTTGGCGTAGGTTGTTGAATTGAGAAAAGATAATTTGGGAAAAATCCAACGGAAGAAATTTCTCCTTAAGCCTTGACTTCATTTTCTCCCAAGAAGAGATCTTACGCTTTCCTTTGCGGATTCTCATCTCTTGAACCTTATCCCACTATGTTGAAGCGTAGCCACGAAGCCTTGTAGCCACAAGCTTCACACGTTGGCTTTTGGGTGTCTCCTTGTAATCAAAGAACTTCTCAATGGCACTAAGCCATTCAAGAAAATCTTCGGGTTGTAGACGACCATGGAACTCCGGCAAGTCAATCTTGACGGTGTCGAAATCACGATAGAACCTTCCCAACCTACCTTCTTCACGAGTATTGGCGAAGGGATTTACATCGGATTCATTACTAGAACCTCCATGGCTTGATCTACCACGCTCACTACGAGCCTCTTGGCGTTCAAGTCGCATGGTAAGTTGTTTAACTTGTCTTCGAAGTGCTTGAAGTTCATCATCTCTTTCATCTCTCAAATCTTCCATCATTTGGTTACCACGCCTTCCTCTACCTCTTCATGCCGCCATGAAAATCAAATCGAAGCTAGCCCAAGAGAGTAACGTTGGCTCTGATACCAGATAATGCGGGTGCTTAAGAGGGAAGAAGAAGAAAATTAGAACACAAGAACACAACTTAGAGAAGAAGAAAATGGGAGCAAAGCTCAACCCAATTGATATTCCATCAATTACATAAGTTTATCAACATCCAAAATCCCCTCTAAAGATGATTTCTAACTCTTTAAATAAAAGAAAACCAAAGCAAATTCGTTCAAGATCCTCCACTAGCTAGCTTAGGGACTAACATAACATTAATTGCATTGGAACTCACTAACTTTTGACTGTTTTGGGAACCCACAGACACAGTCCACTAAAACTGCCATAACTTTCTACCCTCTTATCCAATTTTCAAGCACAAATGCTTGTTGGAAAGATCTCAAAGAGACCTACAACTTTGTAGTTTACCACTTTCCATAATTCTTCCATTTAGAAGCTCAAAAATCAGGTTCAAAACGGGCCAGCAACATTAATGAGGGACTGCAACTTGGAACTCCACCAAAACCACCTAGGCATGACATGGCTACCATGTTGGCACTGCATCAATATGTGAAGTAAGAGCAGGTATGGAAATTTTTATTTCTTGGTTTCCCCCTATAATGCCCTTGTCATTTTTCCGCATGGGATCAACTAATATCTCCTAATGGTTTCTCTCTCATGCTTTCAAAATGACCACTGTTCTTTATTGAGGAATTGAGTTTTGATGTAAAATAAGAAATAGACATTTTCCAAAATCAAGGCCATGATACCAAGTCAACTTGGTGACCTTTTGAAGACTGATCCTATGCGCTCCAACTAAAAATGAAGCCATCAAAGGACATACTTTGTGTATGTCTAATTTTTTTAATGGTAAAATTTTCATTAAATGCCGGGAAGACTGAGGTGGTCCACCCAAAAAGAGAAAAAAGAGAGAAAACAAAACAACAGAAGGAAAAGAAAAAATACAACGAGAAAAAAACAGTAAGGGGGGCAAGAAATCAAACAACTCTAGTTCCACTCTACCAACCCCATCCCGCGCCAATCGGTCTGCTTCACTATTCGCCGATCTTTTGGCATGGTTAAAAGTGATTGAGGATCCTCCTATCCGATCCTGGATCTCATCAAAGAGGCGTGCCAACCTCTAAGGTGGCACAACCGTCCCTATAAGCCAGTGAATCACATTCAAAGAGTCTCCCTCTACCCTCGTACTACTCAATAATGCTCGATTTGGGTATTTTATTCCTTGATATGCCTCTCTAACTTCTGCTTCACTAGCGTCGGCGTCTCTTATTGCACCTGAGAAAACTCAAATGACTCCACCATTAGAATCCCTCAAGATTCCACCAATACCTGGAGGAACGGGGTTGCCAAAACTAGAGGCAATGAAATTTAATTTGATCATGCCTTCCAGTGGAGCCTTCCAAATTTGTTTTGTCGATGACCGGTTTTCCCTACTTTGTGTATGTCTAATATAAGTATCTTAAGACACGAGAGGTCAAAATGGAATGTCAATGATTTACCATTTAAGAAACTGTGATGACGCAGCAGATTGGTGACAATAGCTCCTGGATGAAGTGAATTAGCAGTTATCTCCACCCCTTCTTCCTGTTATAACAAAGAATATAAGCAAACACCATCACGCTAATGCAAGCATCTCATGATATAAACATATCATCAATATGATATATCTTGAGATGAAACAATCGTAGTCATATTTAGAGTGTAACATCAAGGAAATTGGATATATGATGATAGGTGGACTAAGTTATAAATTGAAGGATATGAAAAAGACTTAAATTTATGATAAGGCGATACTATCCGAACTACAGATCGTACGAAAATGTTTGCAAGAGAGGAATCCTATCCAAACAGATAATATATCATTAATAATCATATTTTCTAGAATATCTACTACTCATGTTCTTTCCATAAATCTTCAATTTCTTAAATATTAAATGGTTGTATATTCCTTACATGTTCTCATATTAGCTACTTATAGCAGCCAAATTGGATATCTCATAGATGTGTTAGACAGCCAAAAGTATTCATATTCCATGAAACAAAGTACAAAACATAAGCATCCCAAATAAGACAACCACAAAATTTTGTTTTTCATTTAGGAAATTTGGAAAGCATGATTACGTCATGTTCAAAAACCTAATATAGAGCATTATATTGCTAACCAAACTGTTTGGTAAGAACTTAAAGAATCCTTT
This sequence comes from Tasmannia lanceolata, assembly GCF_043159265.1. Classification (NCBI taxonomy): domain Eukaryota; kingdom Viridiplantae; phylum Streptophyta; class Magnoliopsida; order Canellales; family Winteraceae; genus Tasmannia; species Tasmannia lanceolata. Next base: position 22,504,365 of record NW_027518684.1, on the reverse strand, counting down.
ATTTTCCTTTTCCTTCTATTGGAAATGAAATTTTAGATATTGTTTGTGTTCCATACCCAACCTCTACATCCTATGAATAAAATTGCTACATAAAGAGAAGCAAGCTTTGTCATCATAAATTTCAGACTATAAATTTGAATTGGGAGGTCCCAATAAGTGTATATAATAATACTTTGCACACCGTGGAGTTTATATATAATAATACTTTGCACATAGTGGAGTTTATATATAATAATACTTTGCACATAGTGGATGTTAAGTAATAATGTAGTCGATGGTGCTGCTGTTGGTAACTGAGCTCGGTGGGGATTGGAGATGTTTTTAGCTTTGGAGAGAGGGGGTTGTGGATATCTTGCCTGATTTCTCCGGCCCTCTTGGAAGGATGGATTCAAACAAGGCAGAGGCAAGAGCTCTACTATCGGTTTACACCTATTTGATGGGAACTCACCAGTGGAAGGGGGGTTCTTCATATACGGTTGCTTCAGCAAAGAATATATACTCTAGTCATTGCAGACTTCCTGAAATTAACAATGAGATAGCTGACATCTGGAATAATTCATCCATCACATTTTCTCGTACTCCTCGAAGTGGGGGAATCTATGTATACAGGGCAATCTCTGCCCCATGTGTAATTATGCTTTAATAAAATTATCTTTACCGGTTTAGAAATATGCAATTGGACAGGGATAGAGTATATGTATTTAGAGTATATGTAAAATAGCAGTGTTGATGTTATGGTGGCGATGTCATAATTAATTAATCTTCACATTCCAAAATCAGTTCTGAGTTTGATCAACCCCAAAATGTTAAAACTGTTGAACTATAATCTGAAATTGAATCGCTTTTGATTTAACCAGTTCAAAATCAGTCATTAGATCTATACGATAAAGTAATTAGATCAGTATCAGCATAGTTCGCTTCAGAGCAATGAATTGAGATCGAGACTAATTCCTTTTATGACTCTTGATCAGCGGAGAGATTTAGTTTAGCAAATCAAAGGTAGAAGAAGGATCTACTTGATCTTTGAAAAGATATAACGGAGAGGATTCAAGGTTGAAAACTTAAATCTCACTACATGAATTCTCAATCCCCCAGTAATAAAAAGTAGACTAGAAAGAGAACTTGATTCATTGTGTGGATGGTGGTGATCAAAATGATAAATACTTGCGATGGGCTCAAGAAAGGAAATACAGATTGCAGGTTGATGCATCCCTTTCAAGAATGTGGAGGAATCCTTAAATCATCTAATACTTCATTGTCCTTTAATTTTTCAAAATTGGGGACAATTGTATTCCAATTTGACATAATGTGGATTTCTCAAATTTCTATCAAGTCAATAATTTTAGAATGGGAATACAGCCCTTTCGATTCGAATGGAAAGACATTATGGAGACTAGTCCCATATGCTTTGCTGTGGCATATTTGGAATGAATGCAACAAGCAAATTTACCAAGAAAGAAGCAAGTCGGTTGGGAAGATAATAATGTAAATAAAGATTTACCTATTATCCCAGGTATAAGGTAAAATGGTGATTAAGGTAAGACCCTCTAGTATCCAAGATTTTAAATTTTGGTTTTGGTTGGAAATTTCAGTGGAAATCCTGTAAAATCACAGAAACATATGGCAATTGCAGTGGAAATCCTGTAAAATCACAGAATCATATGGAAACATATGCAAATGATAGAATTTTAAGATAAAATTTCAGGAAAATCTACAATAAAGACAAATACACACTTAGAAATTATCAAATAAGTAAGACAACTATCCATAATGGTTTAATAACATCTAATACCTAGTGACATGCATTGTCGCGCATGTCTGATAATTCAATACATACCACATTTCACGTGTAATTCATATAAATATGTATACATAATACATATGCCACATTTCACGAGCAATTCATATAAATATAATTATGTAAATGCACGTGCGATTTTGGTTTTGGTATGCGTTCGGTTTCGATATCGTTTCTGTGGGGATGGAAATGGAAACAAGACGGTCGTTTCGTGTTGGTTTTGATGGAAATATATAAATAAATACTCGCGATGGATCATTTGGAAAACAAAATGTCGTGCGGAAAGAATTTTATACACGGGCAATGACTTTCTAATCTGTTCCTTGCATAGTCATATAACTTCATTTACAAGAACAAAAAGGTGCATATTACACAAAAGCTATGAATATTTTGGAATCCAAAAGGAGCCAGATAGATGCTTCTGAGCACAAGCCAACATTTAAAACTTCAAAAAATCATTGGAAAAATTTACATCAGAAAAAGGTTGCAATGAATATGAAGTGTGCTTCAAAAAAATATGTAGTGTGCTTCACCTGGTACTTCATATGCATCATCTGATTGATTATAATGTAGAAATAAATTGAATACCTTGAGGCATTTGGCAAGCTCGTTAGCATGCAATATGTTAGCAAGCTTTGATTGGCCATATGCAAAGATACTATTGTACCTGTAAGTTGAGAAATTTGAAAAAAGAAAATAGAAACAGAAATTTGACTTTGTCATCTTGAAGGGCATCCAGAAAAATATACCTTTTATCATAAAACGAAAAGGAAAATAACTACAAAAGAGCAAGGCTACTATGCTGTGAACATAATCACAAAAATGCTATATTCAAATCACAGATTGAGGCAACTATGAATGGCATTCGCATAATATTACCCATACTCATCATTGATTTTATCAAAGCGAATTCCTTCACGATATGCTAGTTTGTGACCCTCAGAAGAAACATTAACAATCCGTCCTTCTATGTTACTTTTAAGTGCTGTATTTTTCATGGTCTCCAACAAAATATCTGTCAAAAGAAAATGACCTGCGAAACATGATAAAAAAATGGTCATCTAGCTTATGACTTTGCAATAAAAACATTTGAAGTAAAAAGTAGTGGAGTTGAGTTTTAGACATACATATATACATTTGTTCACTCCTTTGTTTTAATAATGGCACTACTGTCATTGTTTTACACTTCCCTAATTACCTGTTAAGGGCTGTTAAAAACTATCAACAGCCAATTTAGAAAGTGTAGAATAGAGGAGTCCACTATCAAAACAAGGGGGTATGAAAATCATTTCCCCGTATACACATGAGGATAAATTTAAATCGATTTTGAGACAATAAGTGATGTCGATAGAAATTAATTACAATATCATCACCAGTGCATGACCAGCACATTGGCCGTAACCATAAAGAATGTGATAAGCCTAAAGCATAGAGTAGTATTTGTTCTTAACTTCTAATTCATCACATAAAAAAACACAAAATGAGAATGAATTCATTCAATCAATTCTTCCAAATTCATTAAAAAAACAACTCTTACAACAAAAATGCATGTTCCATTTGCAATACAGGGAGAAAATTCTGTTTAGGATTCCTCAAATCATCTTAAATAATATTGTGGACGAACCATCTAAAAACTTGAGCATTTCTAGGCTCTTTGCAGAATCAAACACGGAGAGAAGAAATAAGTTGAGTAATCACAAGATTGTGAATTGCTTAATGTTAAAGTTTAAAAGAACTTACGCTGATTAAATCCATTTAAAAACTTACTTCTGCAAATATATTTCTTGGCTCATAAGCATTTAAATCTTAGTTAACATATAAATACAAGTAATTCATACCTAAGTGGTTTGTTGCAAACTGTAGCTCTATGCCATCATGGGAGAGCATGAACGGGCATGCCATAACCCCTGCATTGTTACTGCCAATAGAAATCACCTCTCTGTTTAATAATCTACTAAAACTAGGCAGGTTCAAGAAGTCTATAGGGAGAAGATAAGAAAATAAAAAATGTGTGAATCCGTATTTATGGATACACGAAGAAGACAATTAAAATAGCGATCATACTCATATCCTTCAATTTTCTTACATGAGGATGTTCAGTGGAAGATCCATGTCATTGAATTCCGATGTAAACTTCCTTACTGATGCCATTGAACTGAGATCTAACTCCATGACATCAACTTTAGCAGATGGAATTTCCTTGACGATTGCTTCCTTGACATCCCTACCAGCACCCAAATTCCTGACTCCCATAACTACATGAACACCACGCAGTGCAAGAACACGTGCTGTCTCGGTGCCAATACCACTAGATGCCCCTGCAGTTGTGTTGAATGTGGCAAATAAATGTGCCAGCAGATTTATAAGAATACTGCAGACTCGAGAAATGCCAATATCAAGTAATCCTAAACACAAGTATCAAAATAAAGAGAATGCAAAATTCAGTAACTCCATGTGCTTTATAAATTATCAACCAAAAGAAAACAACCACCTGGGATAAATACAGAGTTGATATCCTCCCAATTTTTTAATAACACTCTACTTTATTGTATTTTTTAAATATTAATTAAATTTACAAAAATGCCCTTAAACCTCCTCCATATTTCCCTCAGCATCTTTCATTCACCCTCAACCATCCCAATACCAACCCTACATGGTTTTTTCTTAATAAAGGAGAGAAGAGGCGAGTGCTCACTGTCGATCGCCTCGAGTGATATCAGGCCGAGAAACAATGGGTTTGTGTGAAGCCTAGTGGTGCTCCGAGAGTTTCTTTGTTGGTCTACCCTCAAAAATCGTGATGAGTAGATTTATCCATTGTGTAAGTGCCATTGCTTTCACTTCATCAGAGTCCTTTTCCTTGATCAGTCCAGAAAAACGACCCCTAACAGTTATTGGTGATCTATAATGCTGCCTCAATACCTGCTGGTCACAGATTGTCCGAAATCAACCCATCGAAATTCAATTATATGAGACCTATAGCGGGTCCTCTTTAGACAACTAGTTTGCTTATCAACAGCCCTCAAATAATAGGATCACATCAGTAATAAAGCCCATCCACTACTCTATTGAAAATGGCCATCATTGCAGCTATAATAGCACTTCCTCCTTTGAAACTTCTGTTGCTACAACATTCTTTCCATATGGTCCACAATATTCTAATCCTAATAAGCAAAATTCCAAAAAGTCTTACCTCTAATAGGCCACAGGCAAGTAGCACAAGATTCGATGCAGGGCTGCACCAAAAAAAACCGGCCAAACCCATAAACCGAACCAAACCGGGCCTTTCGGTTTGGTTCGGTTTTTCTGGGCATTGGTTCAGTCATGGTTAAGACTTCTACCAAACCGATCCCATCGGTTTGGTTAACGGTTTTTAAGTTTTAATCCGAAAATGAACCGAACTGAACCGAACCGATGGGAAGTAGACACCCCATTTTGGCCACCCCCTGTAGATGACACCGATTTTTTACCCACCCCCCCCCCCCCCCCAACTCAAAATTGCGCCTCCTTTCTTTTGTCTTCTTATTAGAGGCCATTTTTGCCATTTTGTGTAGTCTAGGGGTAATTCTGTCATTGTAGTCACCCTAAGGGTATCAATCCTAGATATAAATGCAACATAAAAGCCTCATTTGAGGTAGGGTTTTTTTTTTTTGGGGAGCTAGGGTTAGAGGTGGAAAGCTACAAATTGCAGAGAGAGGAGAGGGTTGAAGTGTGAGAGAGAACGAGCAAAAGATAGAGCTAAACCTTTTGTTTTTTGATAGGTAAACTTATTTAACAACTTGATTTGGATCTGTATTAAAGCTGAACCAAAAACCGGATAAACCGTGAACCGAACCAAACTGACCCGGTCAAAATCGGTTCGGTTATACCCCCATCGGTTCGGTTACGGTTTGGATTTTCTCCAAACCAATGGTATCAGTTCGGTTCAAAAAACCTCCCTAAACCAAACCGGACCGAACCGTGTGCAGCCCTAATTCGATGAGTACACCCATGACCTTGGCATCACCCAACTGCATTTGAACAAGGATACTCTGAATCCCCACTATGTCATGGGGATGGGGACAGTGGACAAGAAGATGATTCATCTGAATTCTCAATTGCAACACACATCATGCACCAATTGGATATACTTAGTTGGTGATGAATGAGATAACCAACATTGATGATCTTGTTTAGACCGTGATCCAATAGAAATAATGACTCTAGGAGGTCCAGGAGAGCCCACAATCGATAGGTGCTACTACATTCACTTAACTACCAACCTGAGAAAGAAAGATCTGAACATGAATTGGCCATATATACACCACTTACATATTCACCTATTCTTACATCTCTCCACTTCTGTGCCCTCTAACATGACCATAATACTTGCGACCATTGTTCTCACCCAATTCATAAAGTTCCATCTAAATTGCGGTGTCTGCATGATACTTCTGCAAACCTTCATATATGACCATTACGCCAATTGCCCTATCTCTAGACACTTTGAAAAGACAAGCATGAGATGTCTCCAAAGGAACATCACAATAGAAGTCTACATATTATCCTTGAGAAGAAAACCTCGACCACACTTCCAATCTCACACCTCTATGAAGCCTGCCTAGACCTCCCCCCACCCCTTCCTCCTCTTCCGAAATCCAAAGCATTGTTTCCAGACTTGGTTGAGTCTTGAATTGCCCGAGTCAACTCAGTTTTGGACCTACGAGTCAAGCTTGCCCAAGGCAACTTGTTTTCATCTTTGCCAATTTTTTGTCCGAGTTCAAGTTTTTAAACACAGATCCATACCATGCTTCTTGATAATTACCTCCCTCCATAAGAAATTCACATCCTGTCTGAGTTCAAGTTTTTAAACATTGATCCACACCATGCTTCTTGATAATTACCTCTCGCCCATAAGACATTCTCATCTTTTCCAAACCTTCAAATAAAATTGTCTAGCAGAAATTGGTTCATTTCTTTCATTTTATTGATACCAATCCCTGCCTCTTTTTTGTTTTGTAATCCAATGTCGTGTTAAGCATGGCAGAAAGCAATGTGGCCAAAAAAATTTAGCGGATTTGGATATGGAACAAATGACAATGAATGTTCTTCGTGATAGACGAGGTGCCATTTCTTTAGCTAACAATCGAATTAATCATAAAAGGACCAAGTATAGGGAGATGATTTTTTCAACCCCCACCCCACGCACCCACCCACCCACAAGGATGGTACCCCCCCCCCCCCCCCCCCTACGCGAATTGTGGGCAGACTTTAACACTTTTTGACGTCAGATCACGTTAAAAGAGGGGGAGGGGGCGGTGGTCGTGAAAAAATCATCTCCCTAAATATATTATGGATAAGTTTCATCTCAACCAAGAAATCGAAAAAATTAAAAATGAGAAGTCTCTTTGAAAGGCGCATACAAGAAGGAAATCTTCAAATATCATCATAAAAACTCATTTACTTAGGAGAAGAGAAAGTGGTGCTTAGCTTATAATGAATGTTGGACGAGTAGGGTTAGGTGAATTGTCAACATGGAGATAGGTGGATGGCATATGAAATAAGTTTTTTTTTTTTTAAGATCCATGAAGATGATTTCAAGACTTGAAGATCCAAGCAAAGTTGAAGTTTTTATCAAGTTTCATATATTAGATTGTAAAAATCTAATCGCCCATGAAAAACCATTTAGAGGCACTCAAAACAACTTAAAATAAGCTAAATATGTCAAAGAAATTAAGAGGACCAAAGACCGAAAGCCAAACTGGATTAGAAATGAAAAAGCAAAAGAAATTGGTTGTTGTTCGGTCGACCGAAGTCCAATCGGCCTCAAAATAAATAAATAAACCAGTTTATTGGGGTTCGGTCGACCAAATCCTAATTTGTGGGGTCTTTATATAACCGTAACGGCTAGTTTTTTGGTCAACCGAACTAGCCGTTAGGGCTTAGTAACGGCTAGTTTTGGCCTCCACTCTCTATATAAAGGAGTTATATCCCTTATACCTTGAATAGACACCTCTAAACCTATTTAAACATATTCTTGAGTGTTAAACACCCTTGTGCTTCTATTTGAGATTATTTGAAGGATTAGAATAGGGTTTTTACAAATTTTCAAAAAAACAAAAAAGAATAGGGTTTTTACTTCTAAATCTTTTGAGAGAAGTTAAGTTAGATTAAAGTGTTGTATTTGCCTTTCAGAAGGCCATTTTTCATCATCTTTGTACTACGGTGGAGGACACGTTGTCAACCCTTTGACGTGAGCTTGAACTTGAAGCTCGGATGAGTGTACAAGGCACGGATTCAGCCTCGGGACAGAGCTTTGGAGATAAAAGCTTGTGAACAGTTTGAACTTCACTCGTAAGAAGCCCGGGTTAATGGAAAGCCAAAAAGGGGATATTCATGGAGTGGATGTAGGCCGGTTTGTGCTAAACCACTATAAAAACACCGGTGCACTCTCTCTCTCTCTCTCTCTCTCTCTCTCTATATATATATATATATATATATATATATATATATATATATGAGGAAAAGGATTGTACGCTCGACCGTACCTAACTTTAGGTACGGTAGAGTGCCAAATCACATGGGTCCCACATTTTTGGTGAGCATCTAAACTATTCATTTGCAAGGCCCCATCATAGATAGGGTGCATACCAAAAATCAGCTCCACAGGATGATCCTAACCTATCCATTTGTGGAGGCCAAAATGGACAGACAGTGTTTGTCCACAAATCTGCCCATTTTGGCCTCCAGTTTTGGAGGGGTTAGGATGATTCAATGGTGCTGATTTTTGGTATGCACCCTATCTATGATGGGGCCTTGCAAATGAATGGTTTAGATGCCCACCAAAAATGGGGGACCCATGTGATTTGGCACTCTACCGTACCTAAAGTTAGGTACGGTCGAGCGTACAATCTTATTCCTCTATATATATATATATATCTTTTGTGCATGTGTTTTTCTCTTCTTGGTTTTAATCGCCAATTTGTTCTTTGTTTTAATTTTAATTACTCTTTCAAAAGGGCAGAAGTTTTTAAAACCCAACTCACCCCGCTATTAGGTTGCCACCTAGGCTTTCACTAAGAATCAAGGGCAGGGGCAAAGGCAGATATAGCATGAGGGGGGCCATACCCCGCACCCCAATGACCAATGCAGCCAAGTGTAAATTAGTTCGGCCTCCCCAAGTGTAAATTCCTGGCTCCGCCCCTGATCAAGGGGGAAATTTTAGGCTATCCTTTGGGGAGTTCTAGAAATTTCTTTAGGGCCTATTTTCGGGATTTACGAACATGCGAGAATCTTTAAACATTCACGAGATTTGGTTTGAAGCCTACATAAAGAGTAGGCTTAGTTGACTTCATACAACAGCATAAGTCAATCAAAAGATGTGAAGGAGAAGAGTGGGCTTGTGGCTTTAATATAAGAATTTCCAGGGATTTTAATCTTTTAATTTTTCTTGCAATTAACCCATTGTGTACTCAGGTATTTTTCATTTTGAGAAATAGTGGAAGCCAAGTTTTCATTCCCCCATTGGTGTAGCAACACATCGTGATGAATCACATAAAATTTGTTTGGTTTTAATCTAGATAATATTTTCATCGTTTATTATGTGTTTAACTGATATAGTTTAAACAACAGTTTTGCTATTAATCAAATAGGAACATATCTTACAAACAGTAGTAACTGCAAATATATTATCTAAATCCATCCTAAATTTGCTTAATTTTCATATAATCATGGCCAAAATGTATGAATAAATGAATTAAAATACACCAAAAGTACATCCAAACCAAATCCAGATCCAACACACTTGTGGTTAAGATAGTCTAGGATTCAGGGTTTAATGTTTACATTTCGGGGCTGTTTGGATACGTGGATTTTAGAATCCAGGATTTCTTCAAAATTGTATCTAAGAGGACAAGAGAAGAAGAGGACCAGCCGTCGCTTTTTGACTTTTTTTGACTTCTCGCCCTACTTTCCGTCAGCAAGAGAGTAGCAGATCCTCCCATATTTCCAGGTTTTAGAAATCGCAGGATGCGGGAGAGATTTTTAAAACCTGAATTTCTCACTCAAAATCCAAGAAACGCTGTCAGGGCGGCAGCATACAACAGCTCGATCATGAACCTCTTTTACACTGTTTTCAAACTAAAAACCTGGGTTCTAAAATCTGCGTATCCAAACGGCCCCTTCAAGGTTTATAAAATACACATACTTTGCTACTCAAATACACAAAACAAATATATCAACACCACCAAAGGTAAATATTAATCCAGATGAAACCCATTGCTATATCAGCAATTACAGAAAATGCAAATTTTCTACTTTCATCACATCTGATAACCTATATTTCCTTATCTTTCATTTCACGGAAACAATGAGCAAATAAATCTAACTCGAGTCAACTCAACTCAACTAAGCCTTTGTCCCAAACTAATTGGGGTCGGCAAGCAAATAAATCTAAGAAATTCATAACAAGCCCACTCTAACCACAAAAGAACACTCAGTTATCTATAGTTTCAAGTTATAACCCGTACGGGGATGGCACGTCGGCTGGCATCGTGGGTTTGCTCCCCATAGACGCGAATTCAACACACCCCACACACACACACAGACCCGATGCACGAGGTTCACAGGTGATTGCGTGCATCCGTCGGGTTAGTCCTGCCCTAAATGGGGTGAGGATACCCTATGTCATAAAAAAATATTTATATTTTCAGTTATCATGTAAACTACATCAAAACCAAGGTTTAAAATTTCGGTTTCGGACCCAAAATTTCGGTCGAAATCTGGTACAAAAATCGAAACCAATATTTTATTCTTCAGTTGAAATTTCTGTGAAATATTAAATTAATTTAAAAAAAAACAGATTTTTTGGGTCAAATTTCGGAAAAACCGAAATTTCTGCCGAAATTCCGAAATTCCGGCCGAAATAAATGACCGTTTCGGTTTTTGGTGGTTTCGGTGTCCGTCTCCACCGAAATCCGAAATTTAAAACCATGATAAAAACAATGGCAACTGAAATAGCACACATTAATATAGAAATGACTGGAAAAAAAAAAAAAAAAACCATCACTCCAATCAAGAATTAAATAAATAAAATCACCATATTCATGAAAACTAAAATGCACACCAAACCCACAAGCAACAATGGCAGAAATAGCAGTAAACCCAAAGATATCCACTCCCATCACATCTAATAAAAATTTACCAATCAGAAGCAAACTGCAATCCACGCCAAACCCACCATTTATAATGGCAGTAATTATAATATCTTCACAGTTTTCATCAACAACAAAAAAAAAAAAAAAAGTCAACAAAAGACAAGCAAAAAAGAATCCCAGATTAAACCCACCTGTAACAATAGCAGTGAGGCCAGTTCCATCAATCCCTTGTGTGACTTGCTCTGCAGTTGAATAAGCTTGCTCTGCAGTTGAATAAGCTGAAAATCCAGAAGCCCCTTCTCTGCTAAATAACCACATCCTTTCTTCTCCAAACTCTTAAACCCAGAAAGAAAAATGGCAAAGATTGAATTACCCACTTTCTATTTGTACTAAAAGAATCTTCATCAGATACTGACAGAGTTGGTTTGGTGGAATCTATAGTTTCGGTGGCTTCGAAGGAATGTACAACGTTGACCTACAAAGGATATACCAAAACGGGCCTAGACATATCCACCAACCATACAAGGGAAACCAAAAATTGCTCCAAAGAGTTAAACAAACGGGCCTAGCCAATAGTTAAACTCACACTATTGGCTTCTAATACTCTCAAATGGGCCAACCCATGGTTTAAGGGGCAAGTGGCACACTTAGCGGTGCAAGTCGGGTCGGGTTGGGTCACGACCCCGACCCGAGAAACCATTTACAACCCGAACCCAACCCAACCCAACCCGAGTTTTTAATCTTACTAAAAATGATAAAAAAATTGTCAGGTTTCACTCGAATCGGGTTGGGAAACTCAACCCAAGGGATACCCAACCCGACCCGACTTTTTTTCAGGTTGAACCCGACCCGACTTTCACCTCTACGTGACACTTTGGGAGGGATGTTTCAGTAGGACCCGACCTCATTGTATTACGATGTGGCAGCCCACTACTGGATAGTGGGTCCCAAACTTGATTGATACAAACTGTTCATTTGATAGCCCCGGCTTCAGGTCTCTTGGGATTTGTATAAGAAATGAGATTCTAGTGAAGTGGAGGTGGGGTTAGGGGTGCAACTCGGGTCGGGTTTTCCAAAACCCTACCCTACGCGAGAATTATCTCGGGTCGGGTCGGGTCTAATATTTTATAGGAAAACCCGAGATTTGAAAACCCGACCCTACTCAAGATAGTTTCTTAGGTTGGGTCGGGTTTTCAATTTTTAGCATAGGATAGTAACTAATTTTAAAGATTGTAGAAAAAAAAAAACAAATCTTCACACCAAAAATTTCTAAATTTATGTCATCAAATGTATAAATTTTAAGGACACTGTATTTTCACATGACAGACATGATCAGCTCAATGAAAACAATTGTATCATTATATTGAAAAATAATTTTCTATGTTATTCAAGAGATATTTAAGAAAGTCACAGCACACCCATATAAGTCGGGTCGGGTTTCGTGTTTTTTTCTTTAAACCCGGCCCTACCCAAGACCCATGAATTCTAAACCCGACCCATGTTATTTTCAGGTCAGGTAAAACCCGACCCAAGTTGCAGTCCTAGGTGGGGTGAAGTATGAAGAGAGGTGTGGTTCTCAAACTCTGTTTTCTTTGGTATGTAAGCTGGGATTGAACCTCTGACCTCTTGCTTGAGGAACTGAACCTTTTACGAATGAGCTAGAGGCTTAACCGCGAAAAGGAATGCGCTTAAGACTTCAACCCATGAAGGAAAATCATCAACGGGTATAGATATAATTGGAGGGAAGTTGGGAAGAATCCTAAAGGATAACCCCATTTCTATCATGATATATTGTCAATTTCAAGTATAGTATTATTCTACTAACATGTTTAGGAAAGTGGTATTTACACTTGTTGCTGTTGATGACACTCAAAACACTTTTTTTGTTGGCTATTGGTAGCTTTTGGTACCTAAAAAACCTTGTAACACCTAATTAAAAGATGTAAACAAAGAGAGAAATTCCTGCCATTAAAAAAACTAAGAGAGAGGTTCCATTATTAAAATGAGGGAGTCTCAAAATAACTTTGCTATTTTATTAGGTTTTTTAGAGGAATGCTTAACTGAAGGGGGGCCTTATATACACAGCACTGAAAATTGCAATATTAAAGGGGATACAGATGCATTTGGATGACGCGGACCCAATGGGACTCCCTTGCTGCTCAGCTTTTGCAAGGGTGCCTTCAATTTAGCATTCCTCATACTTAATATATTTTAGAGGAATGATAAACTGAATGGCGCCCTTGCAAAAACCATCCATAAGGGCACCCCATTGGTCCATCTTAATAAAGTGCATTTATAAGGGTACAGAAAAGTATAAAAATGGCCCAAAAAATACAACTTAATTGGACAATAAATGCATTTTGTTGAAATTGACCAATGGGGGGACTCTCATAGATGGTTTTTTGCAAGGACAACCTTCACTCTATCATTCTTCTATATTATAATTGGGAAATGATATCTCCACCTCTCTTTTCAGTATACAATCATCCATACTATATTAGGGTAGCCCCTTCCCACTCTCGCCCCCAATCAAATCCTAATCTCTCTCTCTCTCTCTCGTTTGTAGGGAGAGACAAGCAAAAAGGGTGGATTTATCATTTCAGGGACTAGGGAGAGACAAAGCAAAAGGAGTGAAATTAACATCCCCCTCTAGTTTTGCTAGTTTTTAGGGAGAGACAACCAAAAGGTGTGGAACTATCATTTCTCATTATATTAACATGCTCATAATTAATTAGTATTAACTACTAATAATTACATATACATCTTTTTACAACAAATTCTCGATAGGACATCTTGTTTGGCATACACATGACATGACCTCTTCACTTTGTACATTGTGCAGTATATATTACAAAAAAATAAAAAACCCACCTCCATTCTTCATTTATTTTCAAGTTAAACATGCTTTTTCTGTAACCCATCAAGAAAATAATAGGTTATGATGCATAAGTAGCAATTTAAATTGACCAGATGATCTTCTTTTTGAGGAGTGATTTGCACAACCACACAACCACATCAATGGATCAAACTCAAACTGAAATCCCATAGTTTCTTTGCGAGCTCTGGATCTGTGGCTTTGGAGTTGGGCATGGCCGTGTTGCTATCCTTAAAATATTTGCCACTTACACCCTCTACTTGTGGATGCAATGCCACATAGCATGTTGTCGCCGCTCCCTACAACAGAGTTCAGTTGAGTGAAGTGCAACAAGTAGTTACATGCCCCAACAGATAGACATAGGTAAGCAACTGAAGACAAGACATGATCTGGTTCAAGTTATTTCTAAGATAAGTACATCTTTGGGTTTCCAAAAAGATCTTGGCCGAAGTATCCTGCGAGATAGATAGATAGATGCATGGGTGTTTCTTTTTTTTGCTAGGTAAGCTGGGATCGAACCTCCGACCTAGAGGTTGAAGACCATAGCCTTGACCGTTGAGCTAGAGGTTCAATCCAGATAGATGCATGGTTGATGTTTATCTAGTGAGTTTCAATCAATATCTAATTGGTTTCGGTCTCGGACAGAAATGTTTCTGTTTCACTAGGAAATTTCGGTGGAAATCTTGTAAAATCTCGGAAGCATATGGAAACATATGCAAGAGATAGAATTTAAAGATGAAACTTTAAGAAATACTAGAATAAGCACAAATATATACTTAGAACTATCACTTAGGGTCTGTTCAGTCGCGCGAAGGAAAAGGAAAAGAAAAGGAAATGATGTGGCAGAAGGAAATGGAAAGGAAAAGAAACTGCTAAGAAAGCAGTAGGAGTGCGCATTCAGTTGCCAGGAAACGGAAAAGAAACATAAAAAAAACAGCAGGAATGTGCATTCCGTTGCCAGGGAACGGAAAAGTAACAGCACAGAATATGTTCTTTACCACATATAAAGCAACAAACCTTCCGATTTCTAAAAACCAAAAAACCACGAAGGATAACCATAGATTTAGGGTAAAAAATAGGGATCTAAGATTCAACCACAAATAGGGATCAGTTCCAAGCCAAAACCAAAAAAAAACAAAGATTCAACCACAAAAAATAAAGATCCTGCATAAGAGCAGAGATCTAAGAAGAAGTTTCATAAAAAAATATAAAAAAAGAGGGAAAGAGGAGAAAGGAACGACAAATACCTGTTCGGGAAAGAGGACGAGCACGAGGAGTGGAGATCGCCGCCATGCGAGAGCGTGGAGATCGCAGCCGCTGTTGCCGACGAGAGGAAGAAGAAGAGGTTTTGTTTTTTAAGGCTTCTGTTTTGAGTCTCGTTCACGCATGACCTTTTTTTTTTTTTGATAAAACGTGACTTCGACGGAGATAATGAAAAATACCTCGAATCCAACCCTTTTAGTCGGATTTAGAGGGGCGGAAATGGGGTGGACACGTTGGAAAAAAAGGATTCCACATCACGAGGGCGCTTTCCTCGAGCTTTCTTTATCCGACCAACAAAACAACTATTTTGCATTATTTCCACGGAAAATAAGCCCCATTTCCTTTCCGTTTCCGTTTCTACGCTGCAACTGAACAGACCCTTAAGAAAAATAACTATTTATAATGATTTAATGACATTGAACACCTAGTGACATGCGTTGTCGTGCAAGTCTAATAATTCAATATTTAATACGTAATTCATATAAATATTTATACATAACATACACACCATATTTCACATGTAATTTATATAAATATAATTATGTAACACATATTGATATAGTATCAGTACGTGTTACATGCTGTGAGGCTAGCCATGATTATGTTCTATAAGACAGCTGTGAGGCTAGCCATGCTGTACGGCTCAGAATGTTGGGCCACCAAGAAGCAGCATGTGCATAAGACGAGTGTAGCGGAAATGCGAATGCTTAGATAGATGTGCGGCCACACAAGGTTAGACAGAGTTAAAAATGAAGACATTCGTAAAAAGGTGGGGGTGGCACCAATTGAGGAGAAGATGAGAGAGCACCACTTAAGATGGTTTGGACATATCCAACGTAGACCTTTGGATGCTCCATTGAGAAGAGGCGACTCGTGCCAAGTTGATGGAGTAAAAAGAGGTAGGGGGAGACCGAAAACAACTTGGGTAGAAACAGTGAGGAAAGACTTGATAGCTTGGAACATAACAAAGAACATGACCTTGGATAGGATAGAATGGAAGAAAGCGATCCACGTAGACGAACCCAACTAGAGCTAGGATTAGAGTCGGGTAGATTCCTTTCACCTTCTTCGTGAAATTTTTTTAAAGGATTCATTTAGCCGACCCCAACTAGTTTGGGAAAAAGGCTTTGTTGAGTTGAGTTGAGTATACTGATATAGTATGCCACTAATATACTTAGGGTTTTGGTTTCGATATGTGTTTCGGTTTTGATATGTATTTCGGTGGGGATAGAAATGGAAATATTTTGGTCATTTGGTATTGATTTCTTAAAATAATGTTAATACCTGCACGATCATGTAATAGCTTTTGACAGTTGGTTAAAAAAGTGTAACAAGATGGTTTGCCCCATTATAAAAAACATGGTCGTGTGGTTAGCAGTCCCATAGTGAGTTTCAATCAGCATACATTTTTGGTTTGGCAGGAAATCTGCTGTAATTGGTTCATTCAGAAATGGAATTCACCTGTGAAATGCTTTTTAGTACGTACTTTCCAAACATAGTAGCAATACCTGCATCAAACCAGCGGAAGCAAATTGTGAAAGAGGTTAATTTGCATATGATGCATAAAATAAAGTATATAAGCAGTATGTGCGTGTATGTGCATTTGAATGTGCTAATTGTCAATCATTTCAAATGGACAAACTGTCAATCATTCTATACAAAGATTGAAATCATATGTGAAGTAAGAGTAGGTATGGAAATTTTTATTTCTTGGTTTCCCCCTATAATGTACTTTTCCTATTTTACCATGGGATCTACTGAATTTCACAACTGTTTCATTCTTGTAACAATTTATGGAAAATGATTCCATCACATGTAAAGCAACACCAAAGACGAGCATTTTTTGTCTCATTTACCCCCATAAAACGCGTCCTCCCTATTAGAAACTCTCTCCAGTATCAAATTCTGGTTTAATAGACAAGCATATTGTTTTCGAAAGGAGGAAATGTGAGTGTTGTGGGGCTCAATAACGACAAATACCAACAGGCTTCCCGCTCCTGCTTACAAAATGCTCACTGTTCTTTATTGAAGAATTGAGTTTCGACGTAAACTAAGAAATAGACATTTTTCCAAAATCAAGGCCATGATCCAAGTCAACTTGGTGACCTTTTGAAGACTGATCCTATGTACTCCAACTAAAAATGAAGCCATCAAAGGACTTACTCTATGTATGTCTAATATAAGTATCTTACGAAACAACAGGTCAATATTGAATGTCAATGATTTACCATTTACGAAAGTGTGATGCCGCATCAGATTGGTGACAATAGCTCCTGGATGAAGTGAATTAGCAGTTATCTTCACCCCTTCTTCCTGTTTGAACAAAGAGTATAAGCAAACACCGTCACGCTAATGCAAGCATCTCATCAGAAAAACATGTGGTCAATATGATATATCTTTAGATGAAACAATCGTAGACATATCCAGAGTGTAACATCAAGGAAATTGGATATGTGATGATAGGTGGGCTAAGTTATAAATTAAAAATATGAAAAGGCAAATATTTATAGTAAGGAAATACTATCCCAACAATATATGGTATGAAAATGTTATCAAGAGAGGAATCCTCATGTCTTGTACTCCCAGTGAAATGGCATTCTTTTTCAATGCAGATTTGAAAGCTAAAGACAATAATGGCAATGATGTATTATGTTTGGATATCTGTTGGTTCAGAATCACCATTATGAGTGCAAAAAACGGAGGCCCCGTTTGTTTGAGATTAAGATAACCGATGGTGACCCTCCCCCCCCCCCCCCAAACGCACACACACACACCCTCCCCAACCGATTATTGGACTCAAAATTAATGTAATTTGAGTCCAATAATTGGTGTGGGGGCTCACAATCGGTTGTCAGAATCTCAAACGAACAGGGCCGGAAAATGTTAGAGACTGCATTACTGTTTGTGATTAGGTGGTACATGATAGATTACTTAATTAAAATGACATGTTTCAAGTAAGATACTGAATACAAGATAATATGCACTAAATATATGAATTGAACAGATAATATATTAATAATCATATTTTCTACAATATTTACTTCTTATGTTCTTTCCATAAATCTTCAATTTCTTAAATATTAAATGGTTGTATATTCCTTACATGTTCTCATATTAGCTACTTATAGCAGCAAAATTGGATATCTCATAGATGTGTTTGACCGCCAAAAGTATTCGTATTCCATGAAACAAAGTACAAAACATTGCACCCCAAATAAGACAACCACACAATTTTGTTTTTCATTTAGGAAATTTGGAAAGCATGCTTACATCATGTTCAAAAACCTAATCTACAGCATTGTATTGCTACCCGAACTGTTTGGTTAGAACTTAAAGAATCCTTCATTTTCCTTTTCCCTTATATTGGAAAAGAAATTTTAGATATTGTTTTAGTGTTCCATACCCAACCTCTACACCCTATGAATAAAATTGCTACATATAGAGCCGCAAGCTTTGTCATCATAAATATCAAACTATAAATTCGATTCAGGAGTTCCCAATAAATGTATATAATAATACGTTGCACATGGTGGTGTTTAAGTAACAATGTAGTCAATGGTGCTGCTGTTGGTAACTGAGTGCGAATGAGATTTTTTATCATCTCGCGAAAGAGGGAGGGGAGGAGGGAAGACAGGGATAGAGTATATGTACAATTGCAGTGTTGCTGTTATGATGGCGATGTCATAATTAATTAATTAATCTTCACATTCCAAAATCAGTTCTGATTTTGATCAACCCCAAAATGTTAAAACTGTTGAACTATAATCTGAAATTGAATTGATTTTAATTAATTTAACGAGTTCAAAATCAGTCATTAGATCTATAATTTTCTGGATAAAGTAATTAGATCAGTATCAGCATAGTCTGCTTCAGGGCAATGAATTGAGATCTCGGGAGAGACTAATTCCTTTTATGACTCTTGATCTGCAAAGAGATTTAGTTTAGCAAATCAAACGTAAAAGAAGGATCTACTTGATCTTCGAAAAGATATAACGGAGAGGATTCAAGGTTGAAAACTTAAATCTCACTACATGAATTCTCAATCCCCCAGTAATAAAAACTAGACTAGAAAGAGAACTTGATTCATTGTGAAGATGGTGGTGGTCAAAAAGATAAATACTTGCGATGGGCTCAAGAAAGGAAATACGGATTGCAAGTGGAAGGATCCTTTGCAAGAATGTGGAGGAATCCTTAAATCATCTAATGATTCACTGTCCTTTAATTTTTCAAATTTGGGGAGCACTTCTCTTCAAATTTTACATAATGTGGATTTCTCAAATTTCTATCAGGTCAATAATTTTAAGTGGGAATGCAGCCCTCTCAATTCGAATGGAAAGACATTATGGAGATAGTCCCATATGCTTTTGCTATGGCATATTTGGAATGAACGCAACAACCAAATTTACCAAGCAAGTTGACCGGGAAGATAATAAAGAAATCAAGATTGACCTATTATCCTGGGTAAAGGATAAAATGGTGATTAAGGTAAGACCCTCTAGTATCCAAGACTTTAAATTTCTGTTTCACTTGGAAATTTTGGTGGAAATCCTGTAAAATCACGGAAACATATGCAAATGATAGAATTTTAAAATAAAACTTCAAGAAAAGCTACAATAAAGACAAATAAACACTTTAAAATTACCACATAATCAAGACAACTATCCATAATGGTTTAATAACATCTAATACCTAGCGGCATGCTTTGTCGCACATATCTGATAATTCAACGCATACCGCATTTCACGTGTAATTCATATAAATATGTATACATAATATATACGCCACATTTCACGTGCAATTCATATAAATATAATTATGAAATACGTACTGATATAGTATACCACTAATGCATGTGCGATTTCTGTTTCGGTATGCGTTTCGGTTTCGATATCATTTTGGTGGGGATGGAAATGGAAACAAGACGGTCGTTTCGTGTCAATTTTGGTGAAAATTTTAAAATAAATACTCGCGATGGATCATTTGGAAAACAAAATGTCATGTATAAAGAATTTTATACACGGGCAATGACTTTCTAATCTCCATTAAGGGACATCCTATTTATTAAGGGATTTGCTAGGGTCCATTGCAGAAGGCATTTCGCGGCTGGTCCGTCGCACGTCAGACCAGCCACCTCGTGAATGAAGACAACAGCTTTTGTCTCCATTCATGAGGTGGCTGGTCTAACGTGCAACAGACCAGCCGCGAAATGCCTTTTTGCGATGGACGCTAGCAATTCCCATTTATTACTACATTTCCTGGAAAAAAAATGACAATCGCTCATAATTTAGACCAATCCAGGCTGCTCCAGGCCAGGTAGATAGGGAAATCTGAATGAATATAGTCCAATAGTAGAAGCCGAAGATAATCCAATGCAAAAGGTATTTTCTTCTTAAATAACATGAGTTCAAACAAGGTATATCATAAGCATTCATCTGCATTCATGGCTTCTATCTGTTCCTTGCATAATCATAAGCATATACACAAAAGCTATGGATAACTTGGAATCCGAAAGAAGAAGCTAGATAGATGCTTCTGAGCACAAGCCAAGATTTAAAACTTCAAATAATCATTGGAAAGATTTACATCAGAAAAAAAGGTTGCAACATCTGATCGATTGTAATGAACAAATAAATTGAATACCTTGAGGCATTTGGCAAGCTCATTAGCATGCAATATGTTAGCAAGCTTTGATTGGCCATATGCATAGAAACTATTGTACCTATAAGTTGGAAAGTATGAAAAAAAAATTAGAAACAGAAATTTGACTTTTCATCTTGAAGACTTTCCAAAATATATACTTTTTATCAGAAAAGAAAATGAAAATAACAACAAAAGAGCAAGCCGTGGACATAATTAATTACAAAAGACACTATCTCCAAAGCATCAATTGAGGAAACTGTGAATGGCATTCACATAATATTACCCGGACTTATCATTGATTTTATCAAAGCGAATTCCTTCACGATATGTTAGTCTGTGACCCTCGGAAGAAACGTTAACAATTCGTCCCTCTATGTTACTTTTACGTGCTGTATTTTTCATGGTCTCCAACAAAATATCTGCCAAAAGAAAATGACCTGCGAAAAATGATAAAATCTGGTCATCTAGCTTATGAGATTGTAATAATGACCGACTAGAGACACTTATATATATATATATATATATATATATATATATATATATATATATATATATATGAGAAAAGGGTTCCTGCGCTCGAGCGCAGATAGCTTATCTGCGCTCGAGTGCTGGAAACAAGGGTGGGGCCACATTGGGGGGGTGATCCTAAGCATTCATTTGACAGGCCCCATCATGGATGAGGGGTGTACCAAAAATCAGCTCCATTGGACCCTCTTAGGGTGTCCATTTGTGGGGGAGAAAATGGACAGATACTGTTTGTCCACAAATCTGCCCATTTTTCACCCCACAAATGGACACCCTATGGTGATTCAATGGAGCTGATTTTTAGTGGACACCCTATCCATGAAAGGGCCCATCAAATGAATGCTTTGGATCCCCCCTAATGTGGCCAACCCCTGTTTCTGTGCTCGAGCGCAGATAAGCTTATATGCGCTCGAGCACAGGAACCCTTTACTCATATCTATATATATATATATGGACTCCTTTGTTTTACTAATGGCACTCCTGTCATTGTTTTATGCTTCCCCAACTAACTATTAAAGGCTGTTAAAAAACTATCAATGGCCAATTAAGAAAGCGTAGAATAGAGGAGTCCATTATCAAAACAAGGGAGTGTGAAAATCATTTTCTTGTATATACACATGAGGATAAATTTAGATTGCTTTTGAGATGATACGTGATGTGAATAGAAATTTATTACAATATTATCACCAAAATGCATGGCCAGCACATTTAGACCTGGCAAAAAGTGACCCGGACCCGCGGGTCCACCCGGCCCGCACGTAAATTTACGGGTCCGGGTCACCTGTTGGTGACCTGTTAGAAATTGACCCGCGGGTCCACCCGGCCCGTCAAAAGTGGGCCGGGTCGGGTGGACCCGCGGGTGCCCACGGGTGCCCGTAAAAAAGTGCAAAAGACAGTTTTTTTACTTTTTTCCGTAGTTTTCTCGGTAATTGTCATATTTTATATGTAATTTTTTTACTTTTGACCTTTTTACGGTAATTTTTCATTTCAAACTTAGAAATTATGAGAATATTTCAAAAATCCGTAATGATTACTTCTCTTTATTCTTTTGTTGCTAGCAACCTTTGCCCCAGACCGTACTTCACCCAATCTTTGCAGCAAAGGAGGGGCTACAAGCCGAAAAATAGCCCAGGAGAAGGTGGCTAGCAAATCCCTAAATAAAAAAAAAACTCTTAAAAAATACGTCAAAAATCCGAGTGACCCGCGGGTCGACCCGGCCCGTACGGGCCGGGTGCGGGTCCAATGTTAATGACCCGTAGAATTTTCCGGGTCACTTTGACCCGGCCCGTTTGACCCGGACCCGTACGGGCCGGGTCAAATCCGGCCCGGCCCGCCCGTTTGCCAGGTCTAAGCACATTGGATATAAACCATAAAGAATGTGATAAGCATAGAACATAGAATAGACAAGTATTTATGCTCATTCATCACATAAAAAACACACAAAATGAGAATGTATTCATTTAATCAATTCTTCCAACAAAAAACTCATATTGTATTTGCAAGATAAGGAGAAAATTCTGTTTAGAATTCTTCAAACCATCTTAACTGATAATGTGTAGGAACCATCTAAAAACTCGAGCATTTCTAGGCTCTTTGTAGAATCAAACATGGAGAGAAGAAATAAGTTGAGAAATCAAAAGATTGACAATTGTTTAAAAGAACTTATGCTGATTAAGTCCATCAAAAAACATACTGTCTGCAAACATGTTTCTTGAGTCGTAAGCATTTAAATTTTAGTTAATATATAAATACAAGTAATTCATTTTTTTGCATCGTAAATACTAGTAATTCATACCTATGTGGTTTGTTGCAAACTGTAGCTCTATGCCATCGTGGGAAAGCATGAGCGAGCTTGTCACAACCGCTGCATTGTTACTGCCAATAGAAATCATCTTGTTTAATAATCTACTAAAAACTAGGCAGATTCAAGAGGTCTACAGTCATAAGATAAGAAAATCAGTAACGCATGAAATACATATTTACAAACACATGAAGAACACAATTAAAGAGATGATCATAGTATTTTATATCCTTGAATTTTCTTACATGAGGATGTTTAGTGGAAGATCCATGGAATTGAACTCTGATGTAAACTTCCTTACTGAGGTCATTGAACTGAGATCTAACTCCATGACATCAACTTTAGCAGATGGCATTTCCTTTATGATTGTTTCTTTGACATCCGTACCAGCATCCAAATTCCTGACTCCCATAACTACATGAACACCACGGAGTGCAAGAACACGTGCTGTCTCGGTGCCAATACCACTAGTTGCTCCTGCAGTTGTGTTGAATGTGGCACATAAATATGCCAACTGATTTATAAGAATACTGCATACTCAAGAAATACCAATACCAAGTAATCCTAAACACAAGTATCAAAATATAGAGAATGAAAAATTCAGAAACTCCATGTGCTTTATAAATTATCAACCAAAAGAAAACAACCCACCTGGGACAAATCCATAAACATATAAAATAAAAAAAATTCCTCGTTCTTTAACCCAGAATCCCTAGATTATTAATGGTGATGTAAATAAATTCAGTAGATCAAGAAAATAATACCAATTTGGTTACCCGACAGGTAACCTCTGCTTGATCCACTCCTCTCTCGGCTTCTGCGTTTCTCAAACGCAAATGCCCCGAAAGTTGGAGTGATGGCTCCCCTTGATTGCACGAACACTGGAGGATTTGGAGAACTTTTCTTCTCAACCTTGGCTCCAAGCCATCGGGAAACAAATGTGGAGAACCCTTTTGGAAGAAGAGAGAGATTTTTGGAAGATGAGAGAGAGAGAGAGAGAGAGAGAGAGAGAGAGAGAGAGAGAGAGAGGAAACTTGTGCAAAAACGTGTAAAATTTTAATTTCCCTTCCCTCTCTTCAACATATATAGAGTAGAAAGTGTGCGGACGTTCAAAGCAGTGTTTAAAAACTCCTTGACTCGACAAGGAACTCGCCCGAGTCGACTCCTTTTTACCTCGGCAGCGTTCTGCGTTGCACCACATCCGCATTCCGCATTTTGCCCTACAGAGTCAATAAACTCCTTTGACTCTCTCGAGTTATGACCGCGTCAACCGTGTCAACAGCATTCTTAGCCGCGTCCGCGCCGAGTCGACAAGGATTTTTCTTGGCAGCGTTCCGCGTCAAAACCGCGTTTTTAAACACCGGTTCAGGAGACCTGGACGCACAACCTTTTCCTAAAAATATCCTTCTTTTTTTAATAAATTCGTTTTATTTGCTTTTACAATTTGTTTCCAAAATAACTTTTATAAATTAGAAACTCTCTCTCTCTCTCGCTTCCACATAATTCTCCACAAATTAGAAAGTCAAAATTTCATCAATTAATTAATTAATCAACTAATATACACCATATATGCACTAGTGTGCATACACCATACATACGGTTTAAATCCTCCCTGTATCTTGTATAGTAACCTATAAATTCGGGACCCTGATCCTCCAAGGATGTTAACGGGTCAAGCGAGTTATGAGTGGGATCAATGCAAGGATCCGACGACCGATCCTGCAGAGCCCCAAGACGGGTCCCACTACGACCTCAAGTAATGTAGTCCAACTACGATCGCATTGGGCAAGAGGTCCCCACTAGGACATTCCCTGAAGATGATCGTTAGATCAAATAGCCATAATCGCATCCAATGCATATGTCCTTCCTCCGGTTCTAATTTACCGGGTTGGGCCCTACGTGGGGTGGACACTAACTACCCCCTAGATTCAGCCAATGGTATACCTTTTAATCTATCATCTTGGGCCCGCAAATGCAATTGCAAATCCTTTTGAGAAACAAATAATTATTTTCTAAAATCATTGATAAACACTTTATCAGATTTGTCTGGCAAACTTATTTCTAAGGCTTAGATGAGATCGAAATTGTAAATGACTTTCCTCTTAAACGGAGGTGGAGGATTCCTTGTTGGGCATCCCTATTGATCCCAGGGGTTACCCTATGACCTAGCACTACCCGTTGGTGACCCCGAACCCGGGACCACTATGAGATAGACCAAAGCCATAAGGCAGGCCCACAGACCAATATGACCCCTCCAGTCTAAGGACATATAAAGGGTCCTGACCGACAGAATAGCCTTATACATATCCTTGTCCAAAAGTTATTCTGTAAATGATCCAGTGCGTGAACAATTCACCGCACCCATGCTACCTGCTTAGGGTCCACTGTCCCAGTGATCGAGATAAGCCACCCCAACTCGTTATGGAGGCAGCTCTGATGCTAGTTGTGTCCAGGAAAAGATATCCAGTCTCAACCCCAACGATGAATGTTTTAGGTTTGCAAAGAGCTGGAATATAATATCTCCCGCTCCTTAGGATCTGTGAATCCGTGGGCATGACTATTCCTACGATGTTCCCTAAGGAAGGACGTGTGTCGATAAGTACATCACACACTCCTGTAAAGTACCCAATATATGCCATAAAATGAAATAAAAGAAGGTTCGATACACCAAACACTAGCTTTTAGGGCAAACACTCTAATATTGATAGCCTCCAAAATTTTGAAAAACACTCTATACTGTATTGTATTGTAGTTTTTTAATATTAATTAAATTTACAAAAATTCCATCAAAGCTCCCTCATATTTCCCTTGGTATCTTTCATTCACCCTTATCGACCCCAATACCAACTCTATCTCCCCCCTTCTTCCTCACATCAATTTTAGGCTGGAAGGTTGGAAGGTTGTTGGGTCTGGATATGGGTAAGCTCAACAATAAGATACAGTTGAAAGGGTCTCCAATACCTCGGGCTCTCCATAGTCCACAAAACAGTTATTCAAAGATGGATAGTCAGGGATGAGACTGAGGTCAGACATGAAGGGGTCCAAAATTGGGCAGGAGGATCATTTTTTTTTTTTTTTGAAAGATGACAGGAGGAGGATGTTGAACAACTTGATTTTGCCATGTACGATCTTTCCCTGCCACGTGGAGGTGCCAATGGCGTTCTCTGCACCCAGGTTGACCTTCATCCAATTGTCTTTTCTTTCCTCCTTTTGAATGGTAAAATAATTAGAAAGAACAATAGTAACTTTTCATATGTCTATTGCAGTATAGACGTGTAGCGGCATATGCCCGAGTCCCTGTTGCTATGGAAATCAACGCATGTTGCTAGCTCCACCCGGTTGGCACTTAATAAGCCCAAAACAAAATCTTCAAGGAATAACTGCTAGAAATAAATTCCCAATTGCAGAGCCCCTCCCAGCAAACCTAAAGCAGATTCCTTAGGTCCTTATACTCTTTGATCCCTCATCATAATTGATATTGGTTTGTAATTTGGTCATTTCTCTAACCAGTCTGTTGTTTCCACGGCCGCAGGCCTTGTTTGATGTTTTATCGAGTGATTTGTCTCTTAGCTCAGCTACCAAGAAAAATGCTCTAGCTTCAGCTTCTGACCCAGAGAACGAAAGTCCTACAACTTTGCTCGTAGCAAGAAGGCGGTTTTCAACTAACTCACGACTCCTTCCATTTTCGCTCTCACACACACATACACAGACATAGACACACAGACAAACAAACACACAGACATAGACACAGACACAAAGACACACACACATATCTCATCATCACCCTTACCATTGAGGATAAGGGCAGGGGATTAATATCTTGCTGTCTACTCCTTATCATGTTTTTAAATTTTGGTTGAAAATTTTAGTTTCGGCCAAAATATTTCACTTTTAGCTAGGGTATTTTCATTTTGAACAATGGTGGAAGCCCAGTTTTCATTCCCCCATCGATGTAGCCACACAGCACGATAAATCACATAAAATTTGTTTGGGTTTTATCCTTACAATTTTTCATTTTTTTTTTTTTTGAAATGGTGAATCAAATTAGAATGGAAAGGGAAGCCCGAGATGGGACAGCCCAATAGAACAGATTACAAGATAAGAAAGCAGAAACAGAAAATACACAACATCAACAGAACAAGACATGGCTGATCAAGGGGGAATATAATCAAACCATTGTAAAGAGTCACTATTCACACCCCTCTTGGCTAACAGATCAGCCTTCTCATTGGCTGCCCTCCTCACATGCTTCAAGACTGCCGATGACCCTGATATAATTTTTCATTATTTTCTTATGTGTTTAATTGATAATAGTTTAAACAACACGTTTGCTGTTAATCAAAAGGCAGAAGATCTTTGAAGTTTGTAATAAATTTACAGCACATAGTATTATCTGCAAAAAAGACAATAAATTATCTACTTCCATCCTAAATTTGTGTAACTGTCATCTAATCATTGAAGAAAAATGTATAAATAAATTAAGTAAAATTTACTAGAAGTACATGCAAACCAAATCCATCTCCAACGTACCTGTGGATACAGGTAATAGGGTTCAGGGTTTAGAGTTTACATTTCGGCTATATTTGGCAACTGTGAAATTTTTTCCATGGAATACTCATGAGCACAATTGTTTGAGAGGAGTGGAGAGGGAGAGAATTGAGTGGGAGTGAGCAGAGACGCTTAAAAATTCCCTAAAAGTAGTGACAAAAAATTACCTATTTAAAATTGGTTTTTTGTTTTCCTTGTTTTTAGGATCTTTTTATGCTCCCCTCACTCCCACCCTCTAAAATATCTTCCTCTTCCACCCATATCTGTCACAAATAGCCCTTCAGGGTTCATAGAAAACGCATACTTTACTACTAAATTACATAGATCCGTAACACAAAAATGTCCATTAAAATTAATTGAGACCAAACCCTTTGCTATATCAGCAAGTACAGAAAATGCAAAATCTCTACTTTCATCACATCCAATAACATATCTTTTCTCATCTTCCGATTATTCGAATCCACAGAAACAATAAGCATATAAATCCAAGCAAAATAAAAAATTTCATAGCAAGCCCACTCTGACCACCAAAGAAAAAATAAAGTCTCTAAAAACATCACATCCAGTTACCAATATCTTCATAGTTATCATGTAAACAATTCCATAAACTCAACAGACAAATAACTAATAAAAATTTGCCCATCACATGCAAACTGAAATCCAAGTCAAACCCACCAATTATAAAGGCAGTAATTATAGAAAATCGAACATTTCCACTTCTATTACATCTATATACATAATATCGTCAAGGCTTTCATCAACCAAAACCATAATAAGGCAAATAAAATAAGTCTTCAAAAGACCAGCAAAAAGAATTCCAGATCAAACCCACCTGTAATAATGGCAGTGAGGCCAGTTCCATCAATCCCTTGTGTAACTTCCTCTGCAGTTGAATTAGCTGAAAACCCAGACGGCCCTTTTCTGCTAAATAACCACATCTTTTCTTCTCCAAACGGTTAAACCCAAAAAAAAAAAAAAAATTTGGCAAAAATTAAATAACCCAATTTCTATTTGTACTTAAAGCAGCATATAATTTCTTGTTTGAAATCTATAGATTTAGCGGCTTCAAAGGAATGCCCAACGTTGATACCAAGGACATCCCGAAACGGGCATAGACATACATGTTGAAGATTAAATCGATCTTTTAATGTTTGCCGACAAATCTTGTTGGCAGATGTCCTGCGGTTGGTCAAAATTTCGCCATGCAAATCCGAAGATATCAAGCCATGCAAATAAGATTCGATAAAATCCTCTTGTATTGTTTTTCTTTTTGTACTGCATTTATGGCATTAAGTGTGTTAGGTGTTATGTTATGTACCTTGAAAATGACATGATGGTGTGTGAAATAAAAGATATATGAATCTTAACATCTCTCCCCCTTAGCTTTTTCCTCATCCAGTAGAAGAAATACACCGGTGCAAATATCATTTTAAAAAATGAGTTATTTGAGTGGTTACTATAGAGTTTCTGGTTCCAACATCTGATATCAGATGAGGATTGTAAGTTGAATCATGGCGGCAGCCAATTCAATTCATTTACAACTTCCAGAGCTCATGGGGAAAAATTACGACAACTGGTCTGTCCAGTTAAAAGTATTTTTTCTGTCCCAAGATTTGTGAAATTTGGTGGAGAATGGCTACACCGAAGTAGCCGACCAAGCATCATTTGAAGTACTAAAAAGGGAGGAGAGAGATTCAATGGTTGAGAACCGAAAAAATGAAAAAAGGATCAGAAAGCATTATACGCGATTTTTCAAGCTATAGAAGAATCGATATTTGGAAAAATATCGAACGCATAGACAGCAAAGACAGTGTGGGATATTCTGCAAAAATCCTATAAAGGCGACGATCGGGTCAAGCGAGTGCGGCTACAAACAATGAGAGGTAAATTTGAGTCTCTAAATATGAGCGACTCGGAATCAATCTCGGAATTCTTTGATCAGGTGCAATCCATAGTTAACCAATTAAAGGTTAACGGTGAAAAAATTGAAGATCCAAAGACTGAGGAAAAGATCATGCGATCTTTGACTACGAAATTTGACTATGTTGTCACCGCAATTGAAGAAGGGCAAGACACATCAACCATGTCGATAGAATGGTTGATGGGTTCATTATGCTCCCACGAGCAAAGGATGAACCAGAAGGCCAGCACCTCTAACATGGAGCATGCGTTGCAGAGCAGATTTGTTCAGACAAATCTTGGTGGCTATCAAGGCAGCTGAGGCCGAGGACGCTGTAGACGCAAAGGAAGAAATAATATCACTGGTAAATATAAAACCGGCGATATTAATAATTCCGGAGGTCGCGGTGGTTACACCGGAGCACGTGACAAGTCCAAAGTCAAGTGCTACCGATGTCAACAGTTCGGGCACTGCAGACTTGAATGCCGAACGAGCAGGCAGAGCATGCAAATACAGCTGAAGCTGAAGAAAACATGGTTCTGGCGTGCAACAATGTTGAACCAGATTGCGAGCGTACAAATATCTGGTATCTTGATACCGGGTGCAGTAATCACATGTGTGAAAGAAATGAGTTTTTCTCACGCTTAGACGAATCGGTACGTGGTGAAGTTAATTTTGGGAATCGATCCAAAATTCCGGTGATGGGCAAAGGTGACATAAAAATCTAGTCTAAAAATGGTATTGACAATACCATTGTAGACGTATTCTTTGTGCCAGCATTGTTCTGGAATTTGTTGAGTATGGGGCAACTTTCCGAAAAAGGGCACAAAATTGACATCCAAAATGGAGTTTGCACTGTTAAGGGCAGAAACAACAAAATGGTTGCAAAAGTGCAGATGACGAAAAATCGGAAGTTCCCTTTGACGCTTCAAACAAAGACCGTGATGAATCTTTCAACAATATTGAAAGATAGTGATTGGTTATGGCACTTGAGGTTCAAACATCTTCCCCACTTCCTTCTTTCTTCATCTCTAACCAGGTCTCTAATATAGTGATACTTGATGTCGATAAGATGTAGTCCTGTTACCATATCTTTCTGCACCAAGAGCTGCAATCCTCGGAAATTTAGATGACCAAACCCGAAAATGCCATAGCCAATTGCTATTTATCTGTTAAACAGGTGCCCAACGAAAAAGTGTTCTTGGGAAAACTCTGTAGGAAGCATGGAGCGGTAACAAACTAGATGTTTCGTTCTTGCGAGTATTTGGGTGTGTTGCATATCCCCATATACCAGATGAATGGAGGAAAAAGCTAGAAGACAAAAGTGAGAAGTGCATTTTCATCGGCTACAACAATGTAACTAAGGGTTGTAAGTTGTATAACCCGGTGACAGGGGCAGTGATCGTGAGCAGAGATATCCAGTTTGTTGAAGATGAAGTCTGGGCATGGAACCAGAAAGATGACAACCAGAAAGATGTCATCATAAAAAATGAACGGTGCGAGGAGGACGCGGAACCGTGGGAGGACACAGACAGATCTTTACCCAGCAGTTCATCCCCTTTACAAAGTTCTCAATCACAGGCAGCAGTTTCGGAGCCTGCGGAACGACTAAAGCGAACGCGGGTGATTCTGGTCCGCTTATAAGACTATGTGATCACTTCAGACAACAACACTGATAAAGATATTACTGATGAAACTTTAGTAAACTTTGTCAATTCGTAGATTGTGACCCAGTTTTCTATAAAAATGCACGATGGATTCAGGCTATGGATGAGGAGATCCATGCAATAGAAAAAAAATGCCACATGGGAGTTGACTTCTTTACCATCTGGATAGAAGCCAATTGGTGTCTAGTGGGTGTACAAGACGAAGTACAAACTCGACGGTCAGGTAGACTGGTTCAAGGCGAGACTCGTAGTGAAAGGCTACAGGCAAAAGCCAGGAATTGACTACTTTGAGGTGTTCGCACCTGTTACCAGAATGGATACCATCCGAATGATCGTAGCACTTGTAGCTCAAAATCGGTGGAAAATCCAACAGATGGATGTCAAATCAACATTTCTAAATGGCGTCCTTGAAGTGGAGGTTTATGTTGAACAACCAGAAGGTTATGTCAAGAGAGGCCATGAGAATCAAGTGTACAGGTTGAAGAAGGCATTGTACGGACTGAAACAAGCACCAGGTGCTGGGTACACGCGAATCGACACATACATGCTGGAAGATGGGTTCCAGAAATCTCCTTATGAGTACACTATATATCAAGTCAAACTCTGATGTTGATCTCATTATTGTTTGTCTTTATGTTGATGACTTGATATTTACAGGAAATTGCGAAAAGATGTTTGCAGAATTCAGGGAGGCTATGACTTGCCAGTTTGAGATGACAGATATGGGATTGATGTCCTACTTTCTGGCGTTGAAGTACATCAGACAGATGATGGCATATTTATTTCATAAAAGAAGTATGCCGGTGATATTCTGAAGCATCTCAAGATGGAGTCTCTTAATTCCATTAGGACTCCAGTTATGGAACAGTTGGAATTAAAGACGGAAGGAATCAGAGAACTAATAAATCCCACATATTTTAAAAGCATAGATGGTAGTCTAAGATATTTGACTTCCACTATGCCAGATATTGTTTATGGAGTTGGGATTATTAGCCGATTTATGGAGAAGCCCTACCAATCACACTTGAAGGCGGCGAAGCACATTTTCGGTACATCAGTGGTACCCGTGATCATGGAATTATTTACTCTTATTCTAACAATTTCAATTTGTTGGGATATACAGACAGTTATTCGGGAGGTGATATAGAAACTCGAAAAAGTACTTCCGGGTATGCTTTCTTTCTCGGAGCTGGAGCTTTTTCCTGGTCATCAAAGAAGCAACAGGTTGTTGCGCTGTCAACAGCAGAAGTAGAATACATGGCAGCAACTTCAGTTGCATGTCAAGCAGTATGGCTGCGTCGCATGCTGGATGGAGTTGAGGTACAAACATGGTGGCCCTACCAAAATCATGTGTGATAATAAATCTACAATCGCACTTGCCAAGAATCTAGTTTTTCATGGCACGAGCAAGCATCTTGGGATTAAATATCATTACATTCGAGATTTGGTCGAAGATGGGGAAATCGAGATCGAATTTTGCAGATCTGAAGATCAAGTGACAGATATTTTGACAAAACCGCTGCAAGCGAATTCATTTGAGAAATTGAAGATGATGCTCGGTTTTGTTGATTTTAAAAATCGATTTAAGGGAGGCTGTTGAAAATTAAGTCGATATTTAATGTTTGCCGACAAATCTTGAGATTGGTAGATCTTTGGCGATTGGTCAAAATTCGGCGCATGCAAATCCGAAGATATCAAGGCATGCAAATAAGATTCGTGAAAATCCTCTTGTATTGCATTTATGGCATTGAATGTGTTAGGTGTTATGTTATGTACCTTGAAAATGACATGCATTCTATATAATGCATGGTGTGTGAAATAAAAGATATATGAATCTTAACATCTCTCTCCCCCCCTTAGCTTTCTCCTCATCCAGTAGAAGAAATACACCGGTGCAAATATCAGTTTTAAAAACGAGAGTTATTTGAGTGGTTACTATAGAGTTTCTGGTTCCAACAATACCCACCAGCTATACAAGAAAAACCCATATTTGCGCTGAAGAGATACGGTTAAAGAATCTTTTCTTCTTTCATGATTTCATCCCATTCACTGTCTCGTCTAAAGATACTAAAGTGGTCCAGAACATTTGTTTCTAATACGAAAATGGGCCCACCTACAGTTCAAGAGGTAGGTTCCACACTTTGGGAGGAAAGATTCAGTGGGGCCTACCTCATTGTATTACAGTGTGGCCCCCACTGCAGGCATGGTTTTAAATATCGGTCCTCACCGAAACTGAAATTTTAGCCGAAATTTCGACTGAAATTCGGTAAAGGCGTTTGATATGTCTTTTCTTGGGCCAAAATTTTAGCCAGAATTCTGTAAAGGAATAAAAAAAATATTTTATCAAAAATGCAGTATAGTAGGTCCCATACTTGAATGATATAAACCTTCATTTTTTTTTATAGCCCTTGCTTGGGGTATTGAGCTCTATTCAGTCGTGTTCCTTTGGTTGGAAAGTCCGAAGAAATGAAGTGGCAAGAATAAAAGAAAAGAAAAAGAAAGTTTTGGAAAGATAAAAAATGTTTTTTTAGGTAAGATGAGATTGAACCCAGACCTCTAGGTCAAATAGCAATGTCTTAACCATTGAGCTAGAGGCTCAATATCTGTGGGGTCATTTGGGTATGAGAAACCAATGGTGTGGACCATGTTGGTATCTTTTATACAGTGAATGGGAGGAAAGAACAAATGAGGAGCTTTAAGTATATCCTTGGTAGGTCATTTTTGGTTTTTCTTGTTTGTTTGGTCTTACATGTATATACCCTTCCTTCGAAGCCACCAAATCTATAGATTCCAAACAAATTCTGTCAGAGTATCTGATGAGGATGTTTAAGCACACTCATAAAGTGGGTTATTCAATCCTTGCCATTTCTTTTAGGCGATGATACCCCCAGGCAGTACGCATTCGCCTCCCTTTCAACGTGATTTGAAGTCAAAAAGCAAGTTATAAGGAGGGCGAATGCGTACTGCAAAGGGGGTGAAAATATCATCTCCCTTTCCTTTCTGGGATTAAGAGTTTGGAGAAGAATGGATGTGGTTATTTAGTAGAAAAGGGCCTTCTGGATTTTCAGCTAATTCAACTGCAGATGAAGTTACACGAGGGATTGATGGAACTGGCCTCACTGCCATTGTTACAGGTGGGTTTGGTCTAGAATTATTTTTGCTTGTCTTTTGAGGACTTATTTTATTTGCATTATTATGGTTTTTGTTAATGAAAACCTTGAAGAGATATGGGTTATTAAATGTAATAGAAGTGGAAATGTTGATTTTCTATAATGACTGCCATTATAATGTGAAAATGTTGATTTTCTTTAATTACTGCCATTATAATTGGTGGGTTTGACATGGATTTCAGCTTGCTTGTGATAGATAAATTTTTATTACTTATTTCTATGTTGGGTTTATGGAATTGTTTACATGATAACTGCTGGGAGTAAAATCTGTCCCTCCAATAGTACGATGACACATGGCGCCTAGCTCATTTTGGCAACCGAACTTGCCGTTACGAAACAAGGGCAAGTGAATCATCTCACCTACTCTCCAAGGATGGCGGCCCCGGGTAATAAAGAAAACACCTTGGTGGGAAACCTATCCCATCGTAATAACCTTCCTAAAATTCAGGAATTCGAATAAGTGACCAAGTTCCGTATGGAAACTTGGGTACCTCCATGATAAACAAGGAAACCGGCTTCTTAGGAAGATCGGTCAATAGGAAAGTCCCCATGAAAGGCAAGTATTCCGCATTGCCTTGGACTCCTCTATAAAAGGACCTCCACGCTCAAAGATACGCATCTTCTATAAGTCACAAGCACTATTACTCTACTTCTCTATTGTCTGGATTTCCTGCTTGTGTGCCGACTTCTGACGAGCGTCGGGGTGATTCTTGAGCGCAGGACGAGCAAAGAGCAACCCTCTACCGAAGCATGTCTAATCAGAGCAGATTTCAGCACCAACAGATTGGCCCAGTCTATGAGGAGCTGCATATTATGAAAACTTTATAGGTCAGAGGGTTGGGATGATCCTATGGAAATGATTTTTGGGGTGCAACCTATTTGCGTCCCATCAAATGGACGGTGTCAATCATCTTATGATGTAAGCCACACATTTTAAAAAATACTGGACTACACGTGCTTACACCACATAAAAACACTTGAATCATTCATCTGTTTAGATGCTTAAACATTCTTTAGGGAAGTAAAGTTTATGATGAGGGGGGTCAGGATTTTGGATGTGATGTAAACCTTTGAGCTTTATTCTCTTTGGATGCGAGTTAACATAGAGAGAGAGAGAGAGAGAGAGAGAGAGAGAGGAGGAGCAGGAGCAGGAATACCTAGAAATCTCTTCTTTTTTTGGGATATTTCATATCTAAATGGTAGTGATTCCATGTCACCATACATGCAATTATTACTCATGTTTCTTGTCTTGTAATCTCTAAGGATTTGTGTGTTACTTTGGCAAACAAATACCACAAGTAATCTGAAATTTTTTTAACTTAGGGATTGCTTGAGGATCCCTTGCATTTGGCATCAAAACGCAGCATAGTTCAAGAGGTAGGTCCGACACTTTGGGAGGAATGCTTCAGTAGGGCATGACCTCATTGGATCACAATGTGGCGCCCCACTACACCATAGTGGGTCCCAAACCTGATTGATACAATCCGTATAGTTAATAGCGCTTTGGATTTCCTAGTACATTGCTCTGCTCAGTTGGGTCCCTTGGATTGGAAGATTGAAGGAAATGATGTGGTGAAAAGTAAAGAAAAAAATTGAGAAAGGAGAAAATTACGTTTTGTTGTCTGGTTAGAAAACAATAGAACACACCAACAATGGAAGTTTGATGAAAAATAACTCCCTTTCCCGATGTTTTACACGGCAAGTGTCACAACCGGGCGAGGCCTAAAAGTTATTCAGATCACACAATCATAACATCCAATAATGTGTATTGTTTGTTCTTAAATGCAAATGCTTATATGTAGTCTTTTAACCATCCATCTTCAGTTGCAAAAGTTACATTTTTTTTTTTTTTTTTTTGATATAGGGGATCCAAAGCTAGGCCTTTGAAGTGGGTGAGCCCACTATGTCGTAAAGGAGGCATCACATTGTAAAACAAAGAGGTCCGCCCCTAGTGAAGTGTTCCTCCACACTTTTTTTTTGGGAAAATATGGGCTTGGGTAGAAGTACAAGGTATTGAAGTTCAATGACCCAAACTATTTGTTACGCGGCTATTTTAACCCTCCAATTTGTGGCCTTTATGCTTTTTATAAGGCGAAGACCCTTCCTACTTTTTAAAGAGGAAGGGGATGGTGTTATTAAAATCTATCTCTTTTGGGAAATGTTGATTCACCAACTCTATTTTTCTTGACTGAACCAACCTTGGCTCATGAAACGGATCAGACCTTGTTCTGGAGGAGAAAGATATGCGGAAAACAGTTTGAGAAAGATGAGTGCAAAGAAAAGGAAGATTTTTCATGCACCTTCGATGAAACATGAACATCAAGTGGTATTGTTGTTCTATCCGAGATCAGTCCGGACAAGTCGATGAGTGAGAATTTTGGAAGATTCTAAGGTGATGAGGTCATTCCTTTCTCAATGCAAGGGCTTACTAATGGCCATTAGCCCTATCAATACCCCTCTCATATAATTTTAAGTCGCTTTCTCATTGGATCAAAAGTGCCCTCACGAATAGGGATCTTACCATAGTAAACACAAGCCTCGCTTTCGTTGTAATAAGTGAATCAACTCAAAAGAGAGGCTTTTAAGAGAGAATAAGGGGAGAGCGGTAGAGCCCTGTGAGATTGATCCCAAAAATCTCTCTTCTACTCACTCCCACGCACGCCTCTCAGCGGGACCGAAGAGAAAAGTGGGGGGAGAGGCCAGGTACGAGAATTGTTTCAACAATCCCTTCGAACCAGCTAAAGAAAAACCAAATGCAGGGTGTCTTATTTCAAAGTTGTTGACCCTCCAATTTGTGGCCTTTATGCTTTTTATAAACTGAAAGCCCTTCCTACTTTTTAAAGGGGAAGGGGATGGAGGAGATGGCGTTATTAAAATGGGATTCCTAAGTATAGTTCACGCTCTTATACTTTATCCTCCCGGTGGCATCTTTTCATATAAAATATTAGAGCATATTAAGTACTAGAAAGTAAGTCTATCTCACCGCGCCTTAAATTTCAATTCTTTTTTAGCATCTATTAGAGAGAGAGAGAGAGAGAGAGAGAGAGAGAGAGAGGGGGGGGGGGGGATGAGTGATCTTATACTTCTTCTCATTTGAGAGTGATGAGTTGACGGTCCTACACTCTTGATTTTTTTTTCAATGGTTTTACACTTTTGTTTAGAAAAATATTGTATATACACAACCTCCAATCTTGTCAGAATGCTAGTGGTATGAATTAGGATCTGTGAATTTTGACACATGGTTTCTTTTCTATTTCTTTTCTCTTCCTTCTATGGTGTACCTATATAGTATTGTAGAGTATATGTAAATAACATTTTCTAAGAAGGTACTCTCTTATATCTTGTATCACTAAATTTTCTATTACGGGATTCTGTTTTGGGAAAAAAAAGGGGCTTCTACCATTTGAGCCACGTCCACTAAAAGACAAATGGAGGGAGCTGAAATCCCCATAAAAGCAATAAATACACATTTAAGAGGGTCACATCAAGGGTCATTTCAATCCTTTTTTTGTTATGTAAACAGAATCCCGTTTTCAGTGTTTTCCCTCTATCTATTGAAAAATAGAATGTTTGACAAAGAAGTTCAATGACCCAAACCATTTGTTATGTTTCAACCAATCCTTTTTATGTTTGTAGGAGTGGTGGAATAAGGATTTAACAGAAGGAGACAAGCATTGGATTTGCCTACAATTACCTTGGAGAATAGTGGCAAATAAATACTGTTTGGTTGTGCAACAAACTCCAAGAGTGAAGGAATAAGTAAAGGGTGCCATTACCAATATAGAGGAGGGAAGAGAGGGAAAGAGAGAGCACCATTCTCAAGACTTTTCAAGCAAAATTCCACCTTTTGAGAAGAATTTGGTTTGAAAGCTATAAGGAGGAGACAAGAATTCCTCCTCAGCAGGCATGCAATAATTATGCCAAGGAGTTCTGCGTGGAGTTCAATACTGGCAACCAAATAAGGAATGTCATCCCAAATCCAAACAAAATTCCAACGATTGCCTGGATTTTGTGCAACTAAACATAGCCTATCCTTTCTCTTTCTCATAAATATTTAGAACACCTCCCCCACTTTCTCAAATCTCCGTTCTTTACAAACAATGGTTTTAAATTTCGGTATATGTGTCGGACCCAACCGAAATTTCGGATTTCGGACGAAATTTAAAACCATGTTACAAACTGCCCAATTTAAATTCCTAAAAAATATGATAAAATAAAGAAGGGAAATGATAGATGCGCCCCTTTTCATCACTTGGGACACCCTGTATCAATGACTGCAGAGGGGCTGATGTACTTCACGTCAGAAGGATTCAACAGATTTGCTTGCCACGTGCACTGTAATAGGGGTGTCCCATGTGATGAAAAGGGGCGCATTTATCATTTCCCAATAAAGAACCCACTTCCTATACTGAAATGCACACCAAACTCAGCGGTAAAATTCCTTGAACTTTTGAATACTCTAAAACCCAAAAAGAACTGATAAGAATCAAGAACACACGCAATAGACCGTTTACACGAATAAGATGGAAAGAGTTAAGATAAACAGTTCTTCATTCTGTAACACGGATTTAATTACAAATGGGAACCTACAAAAACATAAACCCTAACCCCCACTCTTACCAACAAATGAAAAACCCCTTAAAACACGACCTCACATATAGAAAACAAGGACTAAACAAAAAACCCACATAACTCAACTATCAACATTCACCTGCTTAACATCTTTCCTTTCCTCTTCCTTCACCTTTGGAATCACAATTTTAAGAACACCATTCTTCATTTCTGCCTTTATTTCATCAAGCTTATAGAGCTTAGGAGGGAGATCAATCCTACTACTATACCTACGCGGAGTGTCATCATCTTCTGAATCTTTACTTTCTCCTTTGATTATTAGTGTATTCTGCTCAACTAAAACCTTAACATCTTCTTTCCCAAAACCAGGCATGTCTATCCTCAAATACAAAGCATTCTCATCTTCTTTCACATCAAAACACCTCCTTGGACAACTTCCTATTCCTCTTGATGCAGCCATGAAGGGATTATCCAACATTTGGTCCATCAGATTAAACAGCTGGGTCAATGTCGTTGTTGGAAAGAACGGATCAAAAACATCTAAACCATAACACAGAGACAGAATCATAATCAGGTCAGATAACTGTCAAGCAACCAATTAGTTCAAAAGCTTATATGAAACAAGTAATTACTCCAAAAGCTTAAGCTGTTAGAGTTGGTGTGATTTTATCACTTACATTTCAATACTCCCCCTAGCTTGTCCTCTTTGTTGGATGGGTCGCACATGTGACCCCCCTTTTGGGTTGGGATAAAATGTGAAACAACCGATTACTCCAAAAGCTTAAGCTGTGAGCTATTGCCTCAAGTCATCCCAACAACTCCCTAATGTTAAAAATGGACCAAGCTAACCCAAAAGAGGGGTCACATGTGTGATCGTGTACAAGAGTATATACATAACACGAGTTTTTATACGATATAAGTTGGTATAATCCAATATTTTGCTGCAAAAAGTATTGTACGGCCCAACAGGATGGTCACCATGAGGGTCACTAGGATGGTCCAAACCGTCCATTCAGAGGGCCAAAACCTAAATAAGTTGTGCCCAATACATCATTTCCATAGATCGGAGTGCCATTAAATGGACGGTACGGACCACCATCCTAGTCAGGGGCCGTATAGTACTTTTTGAAAAATACTGAACTATATGGGCTTACACCAAATAAAATCTCAAATAACACCAACTCTGACCGCTTGAGCTTTTGGAGTAATTGGTTGTTTCACAAAAACAAAGAGAATTGAACCTACTCAAATTAAAATAGGGAGAAAACCCTTAAACAGAAGGGTATGAGATGATGTTTTTATGAAAGAAATTGAAATTTTGGTGAAAAGAGAAGATGGAAGAAAACCCATAAATAGAACAATATGAGATGATTTTTTTAGCATAGAAATTAAAATTTTAGTGAAAAGGGAAGATGGAATGAGATTATTACTGTTGAAGTATAAATGATTAAATAACTCCAACTTCAACACCTTACACTTCTGGAGTAATTGGTTGTTTCACATAGTATAGAGTTATTGCCTCATGTCCTGGATACAAAATCCAACAACTCCTTGATATAAAAAATCAGCCTCTATAGCCAACCCAAAAGAGGGGCCACATAACACCAACACTAACAAGTATGGAATAATTGGTAATTTCACAATTAGCCTTACCTGAGAAAAACCCAGGAGGGGATTCACGCCGGGGAGTGATGGCTGACTGATCGGACCGTCGATCTATGTCGATGCTTCGTTCGACGTCCATATCAGGCCTTTGGATATTTGTGTTGAAGGATCGTGCGGCTGAGATTGATTGGAGAGGGAGGTTAAATTTTTGTAAGAGCTTTGAAGAAATAGCCCTTCTGGCAGTGGCCATGGAAGGCATTGGAGTGAAAGAATTGAGATCGAGTAAATTTTAGAGAGTTCGGTGTTGTTTTTCCTCTTTGTTTTTTGATGGTTTGGAATGAGATTTTAGTAGGGCTTATTTCTACCGATGGGAGTTTGGGGACAGTGATAGAGATGTGTAGAAGGGTCGGTAGGAACGTTTGTGAATCTCGTGGTAGTTCTTAGAAATGCCACATCTATATTATACAGAATGAAGTGATATATTCGCCCCCTTGTTTACTTAGTGTGACCCTCTAGTGTATTTATGAGTCTATGACTACTCTTTTAGTCTTTTATACTAAAGAAGGCTGTCCCAAGTAAAGAAGGGGTAGAATATATCGTTTCCCTTAAAAACAAGTTAATTTAAGGGAGGTACCACCGCATTCAATGGACCCACAAGAATCCACCAATGGGATCATTTTAGTATGAGGAGAAGATAGATCCGCCCCCTTTTCTTACTAGGGACAGCCCCCTCTAGTCTATGCATGCACCTAGTACCGCCCGCACATGCTCGCGCGGGAGCTTCCATCTAAGCGGAGTGCTCCCGCACAGATGTATTTTTACACCCCACAACTTTGGCAGATCGCTTCAAAGTTTACTTTTTTTAGATCACACTGGCATTGTTGGCTCATGCAATTCATGTAATATAATGACTAATGAGCCCCAACCTTTAAAAACATGAGGTATAAAATGGTGGACCCCACCCTCCGGGGATCGTGGGATCCACCACATCAAAACATGAGGTAACATGGTGGGTGCCTCTCGATGCATGGGATTGAATGGAATTGGGGGACCTAGAAAATGGTGTAAAATGCCGGACCTCGCCCTATACCTAGATTTGTGTAGAAATGGTGGGCTTATTCATGGATGTAAAATATTGGGCCCACCATATGCACAAGTTTTGGTAGGGACGATGGGCACTACCATATCAAAATAGTGAGCCCTACCCTATGCATCTGTGTAAAACGATAGGCCTCACCTTATCAAAGCAGGTGTTGCAAAATGATGGGCCCCACCCATGCTACGGTTGGGGTCTAAAAACATCGCAAATTCTAGTAAAACAATTCCATGGCAAAAGATTTCTCATAAAAATTTTCTAATTAAAATTTTCCATGGAAAGAAACATGTTTTGTATGTATTATAGGAGATTTATAATAGGGAAAATCGGCCTCGGATTATTCAGCGTTGAGAGGCTCCTCCTTTTGGGAAATGGAAATTGAATTTTGATTGTTCGAGTTTTAGAAATCCGGGTCCGGCTGGGGTTGGCGGGTTGCTTCGTAATGAAAGTGGTGGAGTTGTGTGGGCCTACTCCAGCCCTTTGGGGAGATGTGATGCCTCGGAGGCGGAAGTGATGGCGGCGTATCATGGTATTAAGAGATTAGATAGCGAGTGTTTGGATAATACCATTGTGGAGGGTGATTCCCTCAATGTGATTCGATGGTTGAAAATAGTAGTATTGCCTCCTTGGAGACTTTTATCCTTTTTAGATGAAATTGAGGATCTAATATCGGGTTCATCTATTACCTTCGATCACATGGGAAGGAGTGCTAATGGGGAGACGGATGGGTTGGCTAGAAGTAGGGTTGACCGTTTGGAGTTGGAGTGGTTCGATTTTCTCCCTCCGTAGTTGATTATGCTGTTTTCGTTTTTTTGTTATTTTGTTTCTTTTTTCTTTTTCTTTCTGTGTAATTTTGGGTGCGGTCTATCTCGGTCCCCTTCCCTTTCATAATATACTTCTGTCATTTCAAAAAAAAAATTTATACGAGATTTATGGAGTTTGTGACCATATAGTCCAATATTTTTCAAGAAGTACTATGTAGCTCACTTCACACAACTAGGGGTGCAACTTGGGTCGGACGAACCCAACAGGTTCAACCCGATTTCGGCTTGGGCTGGGTTGTCATTTCCTTGGGTTGGGTTAGGGTTGGGAAAAGCCAGGGTTGAGGCCTTGGCAAACCCGACCTCCATCCTTTAATTCTATCTTTATTTTCTTTGGGTTACTGTATCTCTCTGTTTGGCCCAAGGTGAACCCGAATCAACCCAACTCAACCCAGCCTGATTTCATGTTAAATGGGTTGGGTTATGGTTGAGATTTAGAGACGGGTTAGGTTATGATTAGGGTTGGGTTGGGTTAGGGTTGAGGGAATGCTATTTCAAGTTGGGTTAGGATTGGCCTCAACCGATCCAATCCGACCCAAGTTGCATCACTACACACAACTTTACAAACAAATCGTCGCTGTAGGGTGATCCTAACCCTAACCGTTCATTTGTTGGGTTGGGTTAGGATTGGCCTCAACCGATCCAACCCGACCCAAGTTGCACCACTACACTCAACTTTACAAACAAATCATTGCCATAGGGTGATCCTAACCATAATCGTTCATTTGTT
Organism: Tasmannia lanceolata; assembly: GCF_043159265.1. Classification (NCBI taxonomy): domain Eukaryota; kingdom Viridiplantae; phylum Streptophyta; class Magnoliopsida; order Canellales; family Winteraceae; genus Tasmannia; species Tasmannia lanceolata. The sequence continues at coordinate 22,461,223 of NW_027518684.1, read as the reverse complement.
GGGCCATAGGGTGATCCTAACCCTCCAATCTATTTGGTTGCCGGAATTTTTTGGTTCTTAGTATTTTTGTGGAACAAAAAACTTCCTGGGAGATTGGTGGGAAAAAAAACTCCCTGGAGGTATCCTGGTAAAATAAAAATCCCATGTTTGGTTGACCGGACTATAGTGGGAAAAAAAACGTACCTTATGGAAACCCACTATTGTTCAGAGGGCTAGGATCATCTTATGGAAATGATTTAGGGGCACAGCCTATTTACATTGTGGCCCAACAAATGAATGTTTGGATCTCCTGTGAAGTGGGCCATACGGTACTTTTTGAAAAATACCGCACTATACTGCCATGCATCATATAAAATCCCGATGTTATCTATGAACGTGGTAGTGTGAATATCAGTTGTCTTTAAAATTGGGGAGATATCATTGTTAAGGATTGATTTTGCACAACCGATCATTGAGCCTTGGCTTTTACCCATTAAAACAAAAAAAAAAACCAACTATAGAAAACAAGGACTAAACAAAACAAAAAACCCTCATAGCTCAACCTTCGACATTCACCTGCTTAACATCTTTCCTTTCCTCTTGCTTCACCTTTGGAACCACAATTTTAAGAACCCCATTCTTCATTTCAGCCTTTATTTCATCAAGCTTATAAAGCTTTGGAGGGAGATCAATCCTACTACTATACCGTCTCACATTCTCCTCATCATCTGGATCTTTTCCTTCACCTTTGATTATTAGTGTGTTTTGCTCAACTAAAACCTTAACATCATCTTTCCCAAGACCAGGCATGTCTATCCTTAAATAGAGAGCATTGTCATCTTCTTTCACATCAAAACCCCTCCTTGGACAACTTCCTATTCCTCTTGATGCAGCCATGAATGGATTTTCCAACATTTGGTCCATCAGATTAAACAGCTGGGTCAAGGTTGTTGTTGGAAAGAACGGATCAAAAACATCTAAAACATAAAACACACACACAAATATAATCATGCCAGATCACGTTGAGAGAAACTGTCAAGCAACCAATTACTCCAAAAGCTTTTGTCAAACAACCAATTACAACAAAAGCTTAAGCTCTTAGAATTGGTGTGATTTTATCACTTGTATTTCAACACTCCCCCTATTGTGTCCTCTTTGTTGACCTGCAAAGGTTGCACATGTGACCCCTCTTTTGGGTTGGCTGTGAAGCTCAGATATCATGTGAAACAACCAATTACTCCAAAAGCTTAAGCTGTGGGCTATTGCCTCACGTCGGGTCCTGGTTCAAAACCTAATATCTTCTCAATGTTAAATGATGGGACAAAAATACGGCACGACTCTCAAATCTCGCCACGCGTCGTCCACGCACCAATGGAGCTTAATCATCAATAAGAAAGGTGTTGATGAGCGGCAAGACCATGCGGTTACACCACGTGTCACCTTCTCGCCGTCCAAGCCTCATCATCACAAATTATGGAAGAGATTACGCAGCGAAACCACGCGCGCCGTCAAACCAGGAAAACAGCCCAATCCTGCGAATGAAGGTTTTCCCTCCGTAATGATGAAAAGACCTGTGCGCCACCCCTTAAAAGAGGAGAAGGGGAGGAGAAAAATCTTATCTTATCTCCCTCGAGATAACCCTCTAAAGAGAGAGGCGAGGCAGCAACAGAGGAGGCCAGGAGCTTGGTCTCACTCTCCCTGTTCATCCCCTTCGACCCATCCACCCACATGCCCAAAAGAAGAACATGCGTCTTGGCCTTGGTAAACCTGATCAAACCTTCGCCTTTTCTTGCTGTTCTTTATATTTTTGGTCCAGAATCCGACTTGTGCCAAAGTGGTCATCCGGGACCTACCCCGGACCCCCCTGACCCCTCTGTTTGTGATTGCAGACCCCGCGGAGGCTCTCTTCCCACCGCACGATCACAGATCCGGATTCCGGTGCCATCATATTGGCGCCATCTGTGAGACCCGTTGAGTATTGAACGCCTTATAACGATGAGAAACCACACCCAACAGCAAGAAACATGGGTAATGACCAAGAGCCAGGCCCAGCACGCACAAACCCACGCCCCAAATTCTCGGGACCCAAACTCGCCGCTCTCGAGCCAACATCAGCCCGCCTCCAGCACACCGCAAATGGTCCCGACCATGGAAATGTTTAACGAACTCCGCCAAGAGCTACTCCAACGTTTGCCTCCGCCGGAACCTCCGGCCCCGAGGAGGCCCCTGGCAATGCATGATCAGACAGAAGCCTGTGACGAAGGCGACGAGGAACCGCCGGGGGAGTGTCATCCCCGGCGAAGGCGAGTACCGGCCCGACGGACGTCCTCCCCTTCGACAAATAGCCCTTTGCCTCCCACAGCTAGGGGACACCAGCAAAATAACAGAAAGCAAGCTATGCTAAGCTGCGCTCCCCCTACCCGGACGGCTCGATTCCAGGAACTACCTCCAACTCGGACAGAAGAGACAGCGACCTCAGCACAGCCCCCCGGGCTGGACCCGCTAGCCGACCTGCAAAGGCAAATCCGAGAAGTAAAACGGGAAATGAAAAAACCTTACGCCGACGACATCCTCGACGAATGGGAAAGGGAAACGGCGTCCCCATTCACCTCGGAAATCTTAAAAACCCCCGTGGAAGCAGGGGTAGACCTCTCTCGTTTCGGTTTTTACGATGGGAGCACAAACCCTCTTGAGTTCCTCCAAACTTTCAAAAGGGTAATGGCGCTCCGGGGCGCGTCAGACAGATTTAGGTGCAGAGCCTTTGCCTCCCTGTTAAAAAAGACCTCCAACGAATGGAACATGCGGCTAGAGCCAGACTCCATCGCATCCTTCCACGAATTTAGGAGGAAGTTCAGCGCAAGGTTCGCCAACAACCGCCTCCGCCAGGATCCGGCGGATGCCCTCTTAGCCCTCCGGCAAGGAAGAAACGAGACCCTAAAAGACTTCATGTTGAAATTCAATGCTGAGCTAGCCCAACTTTCCAACATCGACGTCCAAATAGCGGTCGCAGCACTGAAGCATGCTACCACCGACCCGAATCTCAAACTGCACCTCACCCTCAAGCCACCACGGGACCTGCAGGAACTGGAATCCAAGGCTAACAAATTCGTACTAGCGGAAGAAGCATGTTCACGAGAGCGGAGCCGACCCGGCCCCGAGGAAAGAAAAAGGGAAGATGGCCGAGGGGCCATGAGGCAACGGGCCGAAGAAAGACAGGCAAGCCGGAACCCCGTCCCCGTCGTCGAAAGGCTGGGAAGCGTCCCCCCTGAAAGTTCCTCTCTCCCATGTCCTGCTTGCCATCAGAGATCAGGGTCTCCTGATCCCTCCCAGGAAAATAAGCACGGACCTGAAGAAGCGCTCCACCGGGAAGTTCTGCGATTTCCACAGGGATCACGGCCACGAAACCGACCATTGTTTCTACCTCAGGCTCCAGTTAGAAAAGCTGGCCAAGGAGGGACATCTAAATCAATACCTCAGAAGCCCCGTCGAAAACTCGGACGAAGCCCATCACCCCGCCGATGGACCAAGAAGCCGGTCTCGTAGCAGGCACCGGTCCCGTAGCCGGCACCAATCTCCCAGCAGGTATCGCTCCCGGAGTAGACACCGATCCCTCAGCAGACACGGCACGTGCCCCCACCAGCGCCTCAAGAGAGGAGATCCCCCTGAACGGCCGCTGGCCCATGAACAGCCACCTACCATTGTCGGAAAAATCAACATCATCGCGGGTGGACCCGCGGCAGGGGGACCAACAACAGCTGGTCGGCGAGCGTACGCGGAGCGGGTGTTCTCCCTAGAAATACCTTCCAAAGAGGCCCAAACGAATCCTCCCCATGAGGATCAGATCATCACTTTCTCCTCTGAAGACCTCAACGGGCTACAAGTTCCACACGACGACACACTGGTAGTCAGGCTAATCGTCGCCAACTTCGACATATGAAAAATTTTGGTCGACACATGGAGCTCCGTCAATGTGCTGCACCTCGGAACCTTTGAAGAAATGAAGCTAGGCGAGGGAAGACTAGGACCCGCGGAGTACTCCATCTACGGATTCTCAGGGGCATCGGTGCGGGTCAGTGGCAGAATCGACTTACCCGTAACCTTTGGAACGTACCCCCTCCAAAAGACCATTTTGACCACCTTTATGGTCGTGGACATACCTTTCACCTACAACGCCATCATAGGACGCCCTGCTCTGAGAGACTTGGAAGCAGTCCACTCCCCACCTCAAAATGAAGTTCCCCACTCGAACCGGGATAGGAGAAGTTCGGGGGTAGCAGATGACGGCACGCCAATGCTACGCGGCAAGCTTGAGAGGGAGCAATGCCCCGGCCAAAAACTTCACGATCGGGAGTGAAGACCCCCGAGAGCGGGCCCGTACGATTAGAGGGGAGCCCATCGAAGAACTAGACTCCATCCCTATAGACGAAGACCAACCAGAGAAGCAAGTCCGGATTAGCTCCTTGCTAAAAGGCACCTTGCGAGACCAAATGATTAGTTTCCTCAGAGCCAACAAAGACGTGTCCGCATGGTCCGCTCAGGACATGCCCGGTACACCCCCGGAAATGGCCATTCACAAGTTGAACGTAAATCCGACCTTCAAACCCGTCCGGCAAAAAAAAAGGAACTTCGCAGTAGAATGCCAAACTCACATAAAAGCTGAAGTGGAGAAACTGCTACAAGCCGGATTTATCAGAGAGATCCGGTACCCTGAGTGGTTGTCCAACGTGGTTATGGTCAAAAACACCAGTGGGGGATGGCGGGCCTGTATAGACTTTACATACCTAAACCGAGCCTGCCCAAAAGACCCTTACCCCTCCCGCATATAGACCAGCTCATCGATGCCACATCCGGGCACGAGCTCCTCACCTTCCTAGATGCCTTCTCCGGTTACAATCAGATAAAGATGTACGAACCAGACATCCCGAAAACTGCATTCATCACCGATCAAGGCGTCTACTGCTATACTGTCATGCCCTTCGGGTTGAAAAATGCGGGGGCCACGTACCAGCGGCTCGTAAACAAACTATTCCGGAAGCAGATAGGTAGAAATGTGGAGGTATATGTAGATGACAAGCTGGTAAAAAGCTTAGAAGCCTCCAAACACATCTCCGACCTTCAAGAAACCTTTGACACCCTACGACGAGCCCGGATGAAACTGAATCCCGCAAAATGCGCCTTTGGGGTGACTTCCGAGAAGTTCTTAGGATTCATGGTTAGCCAGAGAGGCATCGAGGCCAACCCTGAAAAGATCTAGGCTATCCTGAACATGGAACCCCCGGCAACGGCGGTGGAGGTGCATAGGCTTGCGGGACGGATCACCGCACTCGGCCGTTTCATGCCCAAGTCGGCGGAGAAGTGTCAGCCCTTCTTTAAGCAGCTAAAAAACATACAAGAATTCGAATGGACCCCGGCCTGTCAAGAAGCTTTCGACGCCATGAAACAATACCTTCAAACACCGCCCGTAGTAGCCAAACCCGAGTCTGGGGAAGAATTATTTTTGTATCTAGCCATCAGCCCTACGGCGGTGAGTGTGGTACTGGTCAAGCAGAGCGACAAGAGGGAACACCAGGTGTACTATGTAAGCAAGACCGTCCACGGTGCAGAGGTCCGGTACTTGAACATAGAAAAATTTGCCCGTTGTCAGTGCCGCTCGGAAGCTCCGCCCCTACTTCCAGGCCCATCCCATAGTACTTTTGACTGACCAACCCCTCAGGAAAATTCTCCAAAAACCGGAGACCTCGGGTAGAATGGTAAGCTGGGCTGTCGAGTTAGGAGAATTCGACATACAGGTCCGACCAAGGCCGGCCATTAAATCCCAGGTCCTCGCCGACTTTATAGTGGAATTCACAGCCCCTGCCACGGAACCAACAATATTGGAGAAGACCAGGGCCCCCACCAGGCAAACGGCTCACGAAGACATGAGGCCCGACTCGCCGGAACAGAGCAGCGAGATTCACTGGACCCTGCACGTGGATGGCTCAGCAGGTAAAGCAGGACGCAGGACAGGAGTGGTCCTCCATGGCCCGACGGATTCACAGCAGAGTACGCCCTCTTGCTAGACTTCAAAGCTTCCAACAACGAGGCTGAGTACGAAGCTTTATTGGCAGGGCTAAGTCTAGCCACGGAGCTCGGCGTAGGAAAGTTGAAGGTCTATAGCGATTCACAGCTGGTCGTCGAGCAAGTAAACGGGGCATACGAGGCCAAGAGACTCAGGATGAAAAGATACCTCCAGAAGGTAAAAGAGAAGCTGAAAAGAATGGGGGAAGTTGAGATTCTCCAGGTACAGCGAGGCATGAACAATCTAGTAGACGCTCTGTCAAAAATGGCCTCTGAAGAGACCCATGACTTAGGTACCGTACTCACAGAGATACTGCTCCACCCCAACATCAACGAGGTACAAGTCTTGGAAATTCCACCAGGACCAAACTGGATGGACCCCATAGTGCGGTATCTGAAAGACGGAATACTGCCTGAGGATAAGCTGGAAGCCCGACGCCTAACCGCAAAGGCCGCCCACTACGTACTCCACGGACAAACGGTCGTACACATGGCCATACCTCCGATGCCAGGTACCCTCCGAGTCGGAGTACGCACTGCGAGAGGTACAAGAGGGAATCTGCGGAGACCACGGAGGCGGGAGGACCCTAGCCCAGAAGATCGTAAGGCATGGCTATTTTTGGCCTACAATCCTCAGGGACGCCCAGGAATTTGTCAAAAAATGCAGCCCGAGCCAGAAGTTCGCTACCACCCCCCTGTCGACCGGCCACCCCATAAACCTCAGTGGCGGGGCCACTGCCTTTCGCCATGTGGGGTATGGACCTGCTCGGGCCGTTCCCGAAGACCCCGGGGGGGCACACGATGTTGTACGTCACCATCGATTACTTCACCAAGTGGGTCGAAGTTAAAGCCGTGGCAAGGCCAAATTCGAAGGCAACAGAAAAGTTTTTCTATCATGACGTGGTCTGCCGTTTCGGCATTCCGAGAATCCTCTGGAACGCTCTCGATCTCGTGCTTGAAAAAAGAGAGCAAGCCCTCCTCCGAACCGCCTCCTACCAACAAAAGGTGGCGCGATACTACAACGCCCGCGTAAAAAACGCACGGTAAAGCCCGGAGACCTACTACTACGTCGAGCGGAGGTATCCGACCCCCGGAGCTCCAGAAAACTCGCACCAAAATGGGAAGGGCCCTACAGGGTCGTTCGAGCGCTCCGCCCCAGAGCCTACCAGCTTTAGCACCTCGACGGGTCCCCAGTCCCTCGAAGTTGGAACATGGACAACCTCCGAAAGTTTTACCAGTGAAAAGGAAGGGTAAGAGCTGTGCTTTCTTTTGAGTTATAACGAATGTTTTGTTTGTCTTCTTTTTGTTATTTCCAGTGCAAAGCTATGTATCCCCCTTTACAAATCAATGAAATAGCATTCCCGCCTGAGCTATGCACATCTCCACTTTCCGACCCATTATATGTAAAGGACCGGAAGAAAATAGGGAGTGGGATAGAGGTAGCATCTAGGCTGATCCCCCCGAAAATACCCTAAAATGCTCCCCATGAAAAAAAAAGACCTATCATTTTTAAACGGCAGGCAGGACCCATCAACTCCGAGCTGATCACTCGAGAGAAAGATGTCCCTTCCACGAACAAGACGCCCTAAGGTGACGCTCTACATAGGCGCACTAGAGGTATTCTCGCCGACCAAATTAGAATTTAACAGCAACCCGTCACAAAGAAACCTACCAAAGAGCTCAACTAGCCCACGAAGCGTTATATAAAAAAAATGCGAAAGGCAGGCAAGCCTTCCCTTCGAGGCCCTTACAAAAAGAGGGGGGAAGAAGAAAACAAAAGAGAGTTCAAATAGTTATTACAGACCGAGCACATTAAATAGAACCATAAAAAGAAGCAAAGTCTGGGGAAAATGCCAAGGCGTCCAAACCTCACCGACCCCCTGCAGAGGTCTCAATAATAGTAGAGGCATCCGGGGCAACCACCAGATCCTCGACCGGTCTTGTGATATCCACTGGCTCCGGCAAAAGGTCCTCCGGAACGGCTTCTTCGGCTTCGTGTACCAACTTCTCCAAGGGGAAAGAAGGATAGACATCACGAACGCGCCGCCGGCATTCGATGAAAGCATCTATCTCGATGTCAACGCTGAACGAGGCCGCAGCCTTGAAGAACTCCTCGGAACCTCGCCATTCCTCCCCGCTTTCACCAGCTCCTCAGCATACGTTTCTCGGGTCACCACCAAGTTATTTTCCGCACGGTTCCTCCCATTCTCGGACATCTGGAGTTCCCCCCGGAGTTGAGAAACAATGTCGTCCAGCGCCACCTTTTCGGCTTGGGCCTTCTCGAGATCATCGCTCAGCTTGCGGACACATTCCTCAAAAGCACCGATCTCGGACTCGTCCTCAACCATGTACTGCAGCATCTTCCTAGCATAACTTTGAACCTACAAGAGCCCCCACCACAAGCGAACAATTAGAGGATCGCCACATGCAGTCTCAAAGATAACAAGAAAAGGGAAGAAACAAACGGAAAAGCCAACTACGCGATACTTACGCAAGACATAGAATGAAGGTACCGGGCCCCCAGGGCCCTGCGGGGGAAGTTTTCCAACTCGGCCTCATCACCAGGAAGGGCACTCATCAACCAAAGCTCCACCCCAACCCGAGGATTCCCGAGGACGCCATCCTCAACACCAATCTTCCAAACCGGCTTAAACAGTTATCCTTGCGCCTGGTAGCACTGCAGGGAAAACTCCATTTTTTCAGGAGCAGTTTGGTCATAACCGACCCTTCCTAGCCGTATCCTTCACTCCGACCGATCAACCGGAGGAACTAGATGGTGCGGACGTGGGAAGCCTAGTTTGCGACCGATCCTTCCTAGCCACGGCCATAAAGCTAGAGGGAATCCTCTGACAGCCAGTCGGACCCTTCGCCGCCTCCGCCATAACCCCCCTTCCCCCTAGCAACATCACTAGAAGAAGACATACCAGCTGCAAAAAACAGAAGAGCAACAACGGCTCAGGACGAAGAAAACGACAGTCAAGAAAAAAAAACAGGGACAAACCCAGGGAAAAAGGCTCACCACGATGACTGGCGGAACTCTCCCCCACCTCCTCGCCCGTGCAGCGGGCCCTCCTCTCCGCAGCACCCAGCAGACCGAACCTCCTCAAACCTCTCTCCCATCTAAACCCAGAAACATCAATAGCCTCCCCAGAGGCGAGCTTCTCCAGGTCAAATTTGTTACAATCGGACTCGTCGGGGAGGGATTTCCTTCGCCACTCAACGGAGCACCTCCAAGAACTAGGGAATCCCCAACCAGCCTCCGACGGAGGAATAATAAACACATACTCCTCTTTCCACTTCTTAATGGAAGAGGGCAAGTTCGCCGCGATCTTCACATGAGGACGTTGGGTCAGGTATAACCACCTGTCATCGCCCTTCACCAATGGGCTAAGGGCAATGCAACTCCTGAGCAGAGGGAGGGTAGGCTGAATCTTGTGAAGACCCGCCTTGGCCACGAAAGCCAAGAGAGTACGCCAACTATTGGGCGCCAGTTGGGAGGGGGCCACCCGGTAAAATTCTAGGGCCTCAACTATGATACCCAAAAGCGGAAACCTAATCCCCGCCCTAAAAGCCTCCACGTAAAAAGCTACATCTTCCTCCGTAGCACCCTCACACACCCCATCCCTAAAAGAGGGAACGCTAATCCCGTAATCCTCGGGAATGTGAAACTGCCTTCTAATCCTCTCCGCCGCCCCTTTTCCAAAAAACTCTTACAGGACGCCACCCGACCAGGGCGGATGACAGCACCGGACCGAATGTCCCTAATCTCCGCCTCGCGAGCAGAAGAAACTCGAGCAGGGGATTCGGAGGGAGCGGCCCCCAACGACGACCCAGAAGCCCCGGAGCTATCTTCCAACTCCCTGGGCATCTGTTCATCTCGAGAGCCGCCGCCCCCGCCTTTTACCAACCTCCTTCTTTTTCTTGGCGGAGCCCTCTCCACTACTTCTACTGACTCTCCGACGGGCATCGTAAAATAATCAAATATCAGACGAAACGAAAAGCACAGAACTCACCGAGGCAGATAGTGAAGAAGGGCAAAAACCAGAGAGGAGTTGATGAAGAGCAGCCACCAAAAACAATCGCCACAGAAGAAAGCCCACTTCACCAAAAGAAGAAGAAATAAGGCGAAAATAAACCCCCAAAAAAAGGGCCTTAAAAGGAGCTAGGGTTTCGACACGCGTCGATTAACCTCCCTCCCTTTCTAATCGGATGGAACGTGCACACGTGGCGCCGATTGGGGAATTCGAGGAAACCGCCAGAAATCAAAGCGCCATTTCCCCCCGACTGAAAAGATGTTGCTACCCCTACCACTAAAACTTCCCCCAGCAAGTCATCCCTACAACGTCCCCACCTAATGAAAGGAAGGGCTCGGATTTCGAATCGCCCGTGTGTGCCCAGTTTCAAATCCTCCCCACCTAGTGAAAGGAAGGGCTCGAATTTCGAATCGCCCGCGCGTGCCCAGTTTCAAATCCTCCCCACCTAGTGAAAGGAAGGGCTCAGATTTTGAATCGCCCGCGCATGCCCAGTTTCAAATCCTCCCCACCTAATGAAATTAAGGGCTCGGATTTCGAATCGCCCGCTCGTGCCCAGTTTCAAATCCTCCCCACCTAATGAAAGGAAGGGCTCAGATTTCGAATCGCCCGCGCGTGCCCAGTTTCAAATCCTCCCCACTAATGAAAGGAAGGATTCGGAGATTGGAAACCGAGCAAAGATATCCAACCTCAAAGCCGCTAGATGGAAAATACACAGCTGGACTCGAAGCCACGGCACAAGAGCTCGACATATGAATACACAAAGAAGAAACTAAACGCGCTAGGTAAAGGCTCGGAACCCCGCGCAGGGTCAGGCAAAGCCGTCGCAATCCCTCGAAATAAGGAAAACATATACCAAACACGCTGGAAATGGCCCGGTCCTATAAAAGCCCGGCCTCGCTACTACCGCTCCCCCTCAAATAAAACTAGCCACCACACAAATGAGAAAAGCAGCATAAGAAACACGTCATGAACTCATAAAGAAACCATCAATTCACATGCTTTTGGCCCACAGGCCTACAAAAAGGGGGGGATAAGAAACCAAACATAGGGCACGCAAGCCCCAAAACCCTCGACAAAAAGGGGGGAGAAAAGAGAAGAAACAAAAAAACGAAGGAAGCCAGAAACTAATCGCCCGAATGACCAGCAGAAGACTTCTCTCCCGAAGAGTCCCCCTCCTCCTCCCAGGAGGTCTCCAGCAAGGGGTCGACCTCATATTCAAGCAGCTGCTCGTTGAGGACGTAAACCTTTCTCTGCAACACCTCGTATTCCCGCTTCAAGTCCTCAATCTCCTTGCCCATTTTCGAGACCCGGTCACGCAGTTTCATCCCCTGCTGATAGGCCCTGAAGAAAAAAGACCACTCCTTGGCAACAGAGGAGCGAGACGACTTGTCCTTGCTAGGCAAGGAGGAAAGGCGAAGGGGGGGAAAGCCCGATGGAGGGCCCGAGTCCCTCCTAGCCCTTTTCCGATGGGCCGTAAGGTCCTCCTCCGAGTCAGAATACAGGTCGGGGTCACTTGAAGATTCCCAGGAAAGAGGGGCTTTGCCCCTAACCCGCGAAGGAGAACCGGACATGTTGCCGAAAAAGGAAAAAGATGCAGAGAAACGATCTATCTCAGAAAGAAAACGATAATAAAAGTGCCGGGATGGTCTTCCTTTTATAAACCTGAAGGAGAAACCCTTGGGTCTCGAAACGAGGCAACCCACCCAACACGTGTCTCCTCCCCATCGGGTGACCAGCCGGAAGCCACATAATGACGCTACCATTTCCCGGGAGAAAACCGCTGGACGAAACGGCACGTCTCCTCGTACTCTGGAGCTCCCATAAATGCCCTCACCATGGCATCGTTTGACCAGACATTACTCCCTTGGCCCATTCAATGGACCAAAGGAGTAAGGGGGTATTATGATGGGACACAAATACGGCACGACTCTCAAATCTCGCCACGCGTCGTCCATGCACCAATGGAGCTTAATCATCATTAAAAAAGGTGTTGATGAGCGGCAAGACCATGCGGTTACGCCACGCGTCACCTTCTCGCCGTCCAAGCCATGAATCATCGCAAATTATGAAAGAGATTACGCAGTGAAACCACGCGCGCCGTCAAACCAGGAGAACAGCCCAATCCTGCGAAGGAAGGTTTTCCCTCCGTAATGATGAAGAGATCCGCGCGCCACCCCTTAAAAGGAAGAGAAGGGGAGGAGAAAAATCTTATCTTATCTCCCTCGAGACAACCCTCTAAAGAGAGAGGCGAGGCAGCAACAGAGGAGGCCGGGAGCTTGGTCCCACTCTCCCTGTTCATCCCCTCCGACCCATCCACCCACATGCCAAAAGAAGAACATGCGTCTTGGCCTTGGTAAACCTGATCAAACCTCCGCCTTTTCTTGCTGTTCTTTATATTGTTGGTCCAGAATCTGACTTGGGTGTCGAAGTGGTCGCCCGGGACCCACCTCGAACCCCCCTGACCCCTCTGTTTGTGATTGCAAACCCCGCGGAGGCTCTCTACCCACCGCGTGATAGCAGACCCAGATTCCGACGCCATCATTAAAGATCAAATAACCCAATCACTCCGTGATGTTAAAAATGGACGAGCACATTGACAACCCAAAAGAGGGGCCTCATGTGTCACGTTCACAAGAGTATAAATGATTACATAACATGAGGTTTTACATGGTGTAAGTCTTATAATCCATTATTTTACAAAAAGTACTATACGGCTGTGGAACCCGATCCGAGAGAGGCCGGGGGGACGTGCCCCCACGCGAGTCTCGGGATCATCCACGTGAAGGAGAGCTCCGCCAAGGAACTCTCGAAAGAGTGCCCCTCACAGCATGAGCGGCGATGTGAAGTGAGATACCTCTCGATTCGGGGACCAGCCCGGATTCGAGACGCACCTCGAATAAAGAAAGAGTCGCCATCCAAGGAAGTGGGCCCTGGATCCCATGCTGTGCTCTGTCGCAACAGATAACCAGAGATATAAAAGGTCCGTGCCTGATGACGAATGGGGAAGGGATTAGGCGCCCCCGATTCGCCCAAGTGCGAGCACCTGGTCTCTTATGCCATTTATTATTAACTTTGAAGAGTTTTGGGTAAAAATCATGTGAAATGGGAACGAAGATCTCCGAGATAACGTCTATCTAATCATGCATGTCTCGGAGATGAATAAGAAGCACAAAAAAGAAATGAAAGATGTCACCTAAGAATAGCTAGATTATGAGTGACATGCCTAATTGGTGTCTAAGTTCTGGTGGGCACACACATGCATGCTACAACACATGCATGCTACATCTAAATGTATAGGATCTGTACATGAAAGTAAGAAAATACAGCAAAACATACAGCACAACCAATGACTCGACACGACACACCCTAAACTCTAAGGTGATAATTGACTCGGACCAAGATGGCCGTCCATCTTAGCTGCACTACGTATCCCGGCCTCGGGAAGAATCAGAGCCAACGTAGTTCGGTGACCTATGCTAAACTACAATGCCTAACCCTCTAGAACCGCTATCCTAGACTCGATTAACTAGACCCGACTAGTTTTTAAAGCTTCTTGCGACATTACTTAAGTTCAAGTGAATGGTGATTTTTAGGACTCCCTATATGCCCTAACTAATGCAAGTGGACCCTACACCCTATGTGTGACTAGGTTGTGCGTCCTAAGGAAAATCATGGGCTCTCTAAGCGCGTTCTAGTCTAGCCATCGGCTCAACTAAGTGTCTAACCGACCACGACCTGAGGCCTCCTAACTCTAGGGACACTCACACGACCGGACATGACAAAGCAACACAATCGGGACAGACTCCCCACTCTACGACACCCCCAAACGCCTAGGACTGACTCCTAACTCTATGGGAGGATCTTTTGAAAATTGTTGGTAAAGTTATTTTGAAGAATTTTTGTAGTTTTGGAAGGTTTTGAAGTTGTGAAAGTTATGAAGTTGTGGGAAATATTTGCAAAATGGTGATTTAAAAAAATGGTGAAAGGGAAGGGTGACTGGACTCAGGATGCCAGCAGCACGCCTGAGCTGCCTACGTACCCCTCAGCTAGGGATCAAGCCATCCGTAGTTCGGACGGAAAGGTGAGAAATGTGGGTAAAAATGGTGTAAAAAAAAAAGAAATGGTGACTGCACTCAGGATGCCAGCAGCACGCCTGAGCTGCCTACGTACCCCTCAGCTAGGGATCAAGCCATCCGTAGTTCGGACTTGACTACTCCTAATGACTCGAGATTTTGAGATCTTTGATTTTTTAGATGTTTTTTTTTTTTGAATTTTTAAGTGTTTTTGAAATGTTTTAGTATTTTTTTTTGGAATTTTTGACATAAGAGGAACAAAATCCTATCATCATAAAGGGAGGACAGACTCCTGAATATCCCGCAAAGGTCGGACAGCATCCTATGCTTTGCGGGGGAAAAAGACAGAAACACGACTCCGCAAGGGTTGGACAGCATCCTATACCTTGCAAGAGCGGATAGAAGAACATGATCTGATGAAAGGTTGGATGAAATCCTAACCCCTATGATGATAGAATTGGATTCCTGAACAAGATGACTGACTCTCTAGACTAAGGACGGATTCCTACGCTAGTGGACTATCAAACCAAGATAAAGCTCACAAGTAATAAGGAAAAAGAGACCCTGTGCATATTTGGCAAAGGTAAAACACCCAGCCGGGCCGGACAGCTACCTAGCCCTAGGGTGCAACAAATGTGCAACCCAATACCCCTAAGGGTAGGGGTATGCTGTCAAGCCGAGTAGGGTGTTCTCCCAAAACCAAACAATGCACAAAAGGGAGGTTTAGCAAAAGAATGAGACTGGGTAAGTCTCTTAGACACAGAGGTAGGATAGAGAGAAATGCTAGCAAGACTGGGCAAGGCTCCTAAGCACCAGGATGGGCTCCAAGTAACCTTACCGTTGCCTAAACAATGATAAGAAAATGAGATAACTGACAGACCAAGTTGGTCTTCGACTAGAAGAGGGTTTAAGACCCGTGAGACTAGAGGTAGTCTCCTAGGGGTTGACTCAGGTTGATTCATTAATGAGACAGTGCATGTCTCCAAAGATTTGGATCTAAAAGACTAGGCAAGTCTTTCGAGAAAATGGAATAAATCACCTCAACATGCATTTGAGCAAACCTCTACTCTTCATGCACTGGCCAACTTAGCACGGTTCTCATTTCCAAATTGAAAACACGACGAATCTCAAACCCCACCTATAATGATTTCAGTCCTAGATTCAAACGCCAAAACTTTTAACAGACCAAAGGAATTACTCACGAGACAAAATTCATGAACCTTTTACATCCTTAGGGTAATAACCAGATAGGAAAACCCAAGATGAGATCGAACAATAGGGATATAGATATATCATGCTTTCAAAGACCAGAAATACTCCAGGAGTTAAAACAAGGCTAGCAATGTTCAGGTAAATTGAATTTCCACGATAATCAAACCACTCACATTATAAACAACTAGTAAAAGAGAGAGAGAGTAGCAATTACCTCAGATTGAAGATGGTCGGCACGGCTCGAATGATTTGCTAGAGTCGGTTGCGCTTGAGATTTGACGGATCAAAGCTTGGGTTGAGAGCAAATAGTCGCAATCGTGGGGCACCCGCTAATCTCCGGAAATCCCCTACGGATTGAGCTCTCCTTTACTCTTCTCCGAATTTTCACTCCTCTGATTTTGGTCGGCGAGAGCGAGAGAGATGGCACTCCGGGTGAGTGAGTCGCCGGAATTTGGATTTGCAGGCGGCGAATATTGGAGATTACAGCCGGACCCCAAAAGTTTCTTCTTAAAATCAATTTTTCAAATCTTAAAAAACACTTTCAACAGACCCTAAAATGGGTTGTGGGGCTGTTGAGATTTGGAAAATGGAGAAATGGGGAAGAGAAAGATAGGAAGAGATGAAGTCTGTTGGAGAAATGGGTGAGGGTGGAGCTCATATGGTAGTTGGGCTGAAATGGAGGTGAGTGGTGATGGTGGAATGGAGTAAGGGTGGTTCGGTTTTGGGGAAGAGGTGGTGAAGGTGGATATGGGTTTGCAGATTTGGGGTGGAGGTTTGGGGTTTAATGGCGATTAGGAAAGATAACGAGGTGAAGGAGAGGGTTTCAATGAATTTCGGTGGTTGGAGGAGGTGGAAAGGGTGGAGGATGATGATTCGGTGGAGCAGCCGGAGCGATGTTGCCGGATTCCGGCAAAGTAGGTTGCCGGAGCACTCCCTCCTCTCTCTCTCTCTCTCTCTCTCTCTCTCTCTCTCTCTCTCTCTCTCTCTCTCTCTCTCTCTCTCTCTCTCTCTCTCTGCTGCCGTGACCTCCCCCCTCTTCTTTTTTTTGGTTTTGGGGGGGTGGAGGAGTTGCAGAGGGGGTTCGGCCGGAGGTGGGTGGGGGATGGTGGATGCTGTTGGGGGTATGAGGTTGAGGATGGTGGAGGATGGCGGTGCGGTGGAGAGTGGCTGTGGGTAGGATGGGTTTCGATTTTCGGAGGTACAGGAAAATGGGGTTTTGTCTTTTGGGTTTGGAGGAGGTGAAGGTGGAGACAGAGGAGGGTTTTCGAAGGGTTGGGTGGTGGTGGTGAGGACGGTGGCGGTGGAGCTGAGGAGGGAGGAGGAGGTGGTTGCAGAGAAAGGGGTTTTTCGACAGAAATGGGTTTTGGGTTTGGGAGGTGTAGAGAGGGGAAGAAGAAGAAGGTGGGCGGGGTAGGCTTGCCGGAGAAGATGGTGTTTGGTATATTATTATTTTTTTCTCTTTTTTTTTGTTTGTTTTTTAAATGGGTTTTGCTGTGGTGGCTGTGGAGGAGGGTGGTTTGGGTTTTGGGTTTGGAGGGAGGTGAGGGTGGAGATAGAGGAAGATTTTCGAAGTGGTGGTGGTGGCTGGTACTGGAGGTGGAGGATGGTGGAGGTGGGTGGAGGATGGGGGAGCTTGCTGGCGGTGGAGGTTGTGGCTGGCTGATGGTGGTGGCTGGCAATGGAAGAAGGGAAGAAGAAGAAGAAGGTGTGGTGGAGAGTGATAGGCTTGCCGGATTCCGGCAAGCTTGCCGGAGAAGAAGGTGATGAGGGTGGGCTTTCTCCCTTCTCTGTTTCTCTCCCTCTGCTTGAACGAAAAAAACAGCTCCCTTCTCTTCTCTTTTTTTTTGTTTTTTATAACTAGGGTTAGGGACCTAGCTCTAATCCTCACCCTCTATGTGGCATCTTGCTTCCCTTGGTTGTTCTCAACCCTTGATCTTCTCCCTTGCCCTAATTCTATCCTAGAAACCCTAAAAACATAGAGTGCCTAGTTGATCTAAGCCCTACACCTCATCTCTTTAATCCAATGGCCTGAGTATGTTGCTTGCAAAGGAAGTAATGCCCATCCTTATTAAATGCCCCCAAGATAAAGCGATTTTACCCTATTGCCATTATGCCCTACTTGCTTTTATTTCCATCAATGAACACCCTCACTTGGTTGTTTTCAACCCCCTCTTTCGTAATAAAGAGAGATAACACCAATACTACCCTGCTTCGATAGCCGCGCTAACCTGTTCCGAATTTTTACACCGATTGACCAATGGGCCGACATGGGCGCACCCTCATTTTGCATCGAACGAGGGGAATGATATGAGCACAGCCAGTTTTGATGATGGCACACACTCGCCCGTCTTGTTCTCCATTTTTCGCCCGATTGCCCTGAAATTTTGCAGGGGGATTCTCGAGAATACTAACAACCTCTTGGGGGATTTGTACCCATAAATGTGCACAACCCGATGCCCAGAGCACGAGCCTTCTTCTCATTTTGGGGCCACCCCTCAAGAATTTCGAGATTAATTTCGGGATGTCCGGGGACTCGAAATTCGGGAATTCTATTGGATTTTCAATTTTGGGGACTTTAGGGCCTTGTCAAAATGGGGTGTCTACAACGGCCCGCACCGTGATGGTCCATACCGTCCATTTAATGGGTCACAACCTAAATAAGTTGTGCCCAAAACATCAATTCCATAGATCGGATGTACTAGGACGTCCAAGTCTGGGCCATATAGTACTTTTTGAAAAATACACCAAGGCTAACAGCTTAAGCTTTTGGAGTAATTGGTTGTTTCACATAAACACAGAGAATTAAAAGTACTCAAATTAAAACAGGTACAAAACCCTTAAACGGAACAATATGAGATGATGTGTTTATGAAAGAAACTGAAATTTTGGTGAAAAGAGAGGATGGAAGAGAGAAACCATAAATATAACAATATGAGATGATCTTTTTAGCATACAAATTGAAATTTTAGTGAAAAGGAAAGATGGAATGTGTTTATTACTGTCGAAGTATAAATGATTATATTACACCCACTTAAAACCTTACGCTTTTGGAGTAGTTGGTTGTTTCACATGGTATAGAGTTATTTCCTCACGTCCTGGATACAAAACCCAACAACTCCTTGATATTAAAATTCCACCTCTGTAGGGGCCACATAAGACCAACTCTGACACGTAGGGAGTAATTGTTAATTTCACAATTAGCCCTACCTGAGAAAAACCCAGGAGGAGATTCGTGCCGGCGAGTGATGGCCGACTTATCGGACCGTCGATCTATATCGATACTTCGTTCAACGTCCATATTGGGCCTTTGGATATTTGTGTCGAAGGATCGTGCGGCTGAGATTGATCGATCGGAGAGGGTGGTTAAATTTTTGTAAGAGCTTTGAAGAAACTGCCCTTCTGGCAGCCAACATGGAAGCCATTGGAGTGCTATTTACCGGCAGTGAGATTTGAGAGGAAATATTTGTAGAGAATTCGGGGTTTGTTTTCCCTTTTTTTTTAATTTGAATTGATTTGATGGTTTGGATTGAGATTTTAGTAGGGTTTATCTATATAGATGGAAGGGGAGTTTGGTTACAGATGGTGACAGAGAAGTGTAGAAGGCTCAGAAAATTTTTCGAAGGAGTAGAAACGTTTTATCATTATACAATAGGGCTTGATATATGATTGATAATATTTGCTCTTTTTTACTTGGGGCACCTCACTCCTTAATGGGTTAATGACTGCTACTTTAGAGTTTAGACTACGGAGGGATGTCCCAAGTGAAAAAAGGGGGGCCAATATATCATTTCATTAATAAAAAAAACTTAAATTTAAGGGAGGTCCCACAGAATGCAATGGGGGCTGTCCAAAGTAAGAAGAAGGGACGAATATATCACTTACCTTTTTTTTAATGGCCGGTAAAAGTTTACATTTTTTAGATCACACTAGCATTCTTGGCTCATGCTATGCTATTCATGCGTGTAAAATAATGAGCTCCGACCCATCAAAAACATGAGGTGTAAAGTGGCGGCCCCCACCCTAGGGAGATCGTGGGACCTACTACATCAACACCTGAGATAAAATGGTGGGTCTCACTCGAGCATAGGTTTGAATGGAGTAGGAGGACCTACGCTATCAGAAAATAGT
The DNA here is from genome assembly GCF_043159265.1 of Tasmannia lanceolata. Taxonomy (NCBI): domain Eukaryota; kingdom Viridiplantae; phylum Streptophyta; class Magnoliopsida; order Canellales; family Winteraceae; genus Tasmannia; species Tasmannia lanceolata. The sequence goes on along the minus strand of NW_027518684.1, from coordinate 22,441,740 downwards.
GTAAAATGATGGACCTTAGCCTATACCTAGATTTGGGTGGAGTCCTGGGTGGAGATGGTAGGCTTATTCGTGGGTACCCGATTATAGGTTCAGTGCCTCACCTTATCAAGGGACCCACAATGTTATGCATGAAGTCTAAAAAAATCCATCATGGACAACTTCCAGTAAAAAATTTCCACTGCAAAAAAATTCTCATAAAAATTTTCCAAGGCAAGAGACCAAACATATTCTGTATAAGAGAGTTCCTACACCCTAGTGTAGATATAAGTTATCTACACCCTAGGCTTAAAATACAGTGGGGGCCACATTGTTTGGACGATTCAAAGCATTCATTTGATGGGCCCTCACATAGATAGGGTGTGCCCAAAAAATCAGCTCCATGGGATCATCCTAGCCCTTCGAACTATGGAGGGAAAAAATAGACAGATTTGTGAAGATTTTTACCTCCACATAGGGTTGGAGTGATCTCATAGGAGATTTATATAGTTTGTATAGTCCAGTATTTTTCAAAAAGTACACTTCACACAATGATCCAAACCGATAAATATGTTGTGCCCCAAAAAATCATTTTCATAGGATGATCCTAACCCTCTGATCTATAAAGGGACCGCACATTGTGGAAACTTCTATTGGTCATGGAAATGATTTTGGAGCATAGCCTATTACGTTGTGGCCCCCCAAATGGAACGGTTTGGATCATCCTATAAAGTGGGCCATACGGTACTTTTTGAAAAATATTGGACTATACGGCTACACATCAAATAAAAATCTCTATGTTACATATTGATAAAAGGGGAACACCAAAATACGAGAATTGGCAACCGAGGAGACTCTAGTGGCTGTTTTCCAACCATTGTACATCGCCAGATTTAACCATATCTAATTAGGGGCTGAAAATTTGCAAATGAAGAGAAATTTAAGATTTGGTTTGAAAATTCTAAGTTTTCTACGAGTAGTCATGGTGTGAGAAGTGGGAAGCTAGCTACTTAGATTGAATAGAGGTTTGGGGACTAATTGAAGGAAGGTGGGAAAGGCTCATTTTGGGCTACTTCGTTGGCCGCCTCAACTGTTATACTACTAGACAGGTCTCAGGTATGGGTTGGTTAAAATCTTGTTCTGGTTTTAGGTATAGTGACATCGTTACCTAATTCTGGTTATAGGTATGATGAGAATCAAGCTACAAAAAGAAATGTAACTCTTAGTATTTTTAGTAGGTTATTTTAGTTAAGTTTAAATTAACAATCATAGCAGACTTAGGAAGTTGAGCTTTTAGGGGTTTAATCACAGCCATTATTAGATTAGAACAATAGCTTAGTGAGTTTTACTTAAGAGTATGGAATAAGTCTTATAAAAAATACTCAAGTGCAAGAGTTGTTTGTATGGTTTTACACTTGTTTTGAAATTTAAGAAAATTCTCCTCTCTTCATTAGAGAAAGTTGATTTTACTTGTTCTCCGTTGATTCATAGAACATTCCTACATGAATTCGAAGGTTTACCGATTAGTGTCCACATTGTTCAACCCTGACTCATTAATTCACGCTTTATCCACCATAGGGTAGGATCCACTTTGTGTAATGTTCATTATCCACCATGTAAGGCAGGATCCACTCCGAAGATAGTGAGAGTTCACCATTTGTGGGATCTTTTTGCTGAACACCCGCCTGTTCATTATCACCATATGAGGCAGGATCCACTCCGAAGATAGTGAGAGTTCACCATTTGTGGGATCTTTTTGCTGAACACCATTTTCGCAGGATCCACTCTGAAGATAGTGAGAGTTCACCATTTGTGGGATCTTTTTGCTGAACACCCGTCTTGTTCATTATCACCATTTGTGGGATCCACTCCGAAGATAGTGAGAGTTCACCATTTGTGGGATCTTTTTGCTGAACCAGCCACAAGGCTGGATATGGGCATTCATTCCCTTGTGTAAATTAAGGGGAATCTTTTTTGTCTAATACCACATTTTCGCGGGCTTTCCAGTTTTGGGTGGTTGTTTAATGGTAACAACACATATAAAGGAAAGAGCTACAAGCAATTAGGGCTATTCTGTTAAAGATTAAATACTGCCCAGCTTAAGATTTTGGAGAAGTTGGTAAGTTTCTAACATGGTAACAGAGCCAAAGGGTTCAAACCTCCCCCGATGTCAAAAAATAAAAAAAATCCACATACAATGGTCGGGAACAGCATGTGCCACATGTTTACCAAGTGAGGGAAGGTATTTCAGTATAAAAGATTAAAAATTGCAGGCAAAGTGGTTTTCTCAGGAAAATGATTTTATCATCCTTTTGGTGAGAAAATTTAGAGGGAAAGTGCAAAAAAGTTGGTTTTCCACATGTGTAAATCCGCTTTCCCGAGAAAACAAGCAAACGGTAAAAAATGTCCAATAATGTCCAACGCAAGAAAATTTGGCTTACTTTCTTCTCCTTTCCTTTCTCGAGAAGGCAAGTGAACAGAGCCTTTTCCACGTCATTATTTATTCTATTTTCCACATGTGTAAATCCGCTTTCCCGAGAAAACAAGCTAAGGGCGAAAAATGTCCAATCATGAGAAAATTTGGCTTACTTTTCTTCTCCTTTCCTTTCTCGAGAAGGCCTCGCGAGAAGGCGAGTGAACAGAGCCCTAATTAAATTCAACATCCCTAATTCTGGATTAGGGATATTGACTTCTCTCTCACTCCATCATAGTGCCGCTATTGGCAGCATCAAATGGGAAAAAAAAAAAAAAAAACGAAAGCAGTAGTACCAAACGAAAGACAAATGATTTACAAGGAGGGTTGAGAAAAAGAATTCATCTTTCCAAGCTGCAGCAAAAACTAGACAGCATAACTTAATTTACACACATAATCAACACCATAAAAACATTAGAACTCCATGACAAAACCAGAAAAAGAAAAATTCAGCAAGACACCACACAAGTCCTTGATATGATGACAAAGTTTAAGCCCTGGCCTTGAATGGGATGGCCCTGATGACTATCTGATGATAGGCTGCAGCTAGAGCAGCACCAATGAAGGGACCCACCCAGAAAATCCACTGAAACCACCAGAAAAAAAAAAGTAATTATTAGATTATCAATAAACGTAAGAAAGAAAATGCATTTTATCAGGGAAAAAGGAAGAGAATTTTACTTGGTCATCCCAAGCATGGTCTTTGTTGTAGATGATAGCAGCTCCAAGGCTTCTAGCTGGGTTAATGCCAGTTCCAGTGATGGGAATGGTGGCCAAGTGAACCAGGAACACAGCAAATCCAATAGGCAGGGGAGCAAGGATCTGTCATAAAAAACAAAAGGATGAAGTTAGTAGGTAAGGGGAGCGCGTAAAAAACAGAAGGATGAAGTTAGTAGGTAAGGGTAGTAAAGGCCCCACCCATAGAAGGTGGAACTTGGTTATGTTAAACTCAACCCTAGAGTTTAGAAAGGTCCCATTGGGTTTACCTTTCTCAGCCCTAGGGTGGAACTTGGTTATGTTAAACTCAACCCTAGAGTTTAGAAAGGTTACCATTGGGTTTACCTTTCTGAGCCCTAGGGTGGAAACTTGGTTATGTTAAACTCAACCCTAGAGTTTAGAAAGGTTACCATTGGGTTTACCTTTCTGAGCCCCCCCCTAGGGTGGAAACTTGGTTATGTTAAACTCAACCCTAGAGTTTAGAAAGGTTACCATTGGGTTTACCTTTCTCAGCCCTAGGGTTTTAACCCCCAACCCCATTGGGTTACCTTTCTCAACCTTTCTCAGTCAGGGTTACCCTCTTCAAACCTAGGTGACAATTGGGGTAACCTTTCTCAACCATAGGACTAGGTCATTGGGTTACCTTTCTCAACCTTGGGTTTACCTTTCTCAGCCCTAGAGTTTAGAAAGGCATTGGGTTTACCTTTCTCAGCCCTAGGGTGGAACTTGGTTATGTTAAACTCAACCCTAGAGTTTAGAAAGGTTACCATTGGGTTTACCTTTCTGAGCCCTAGGGTGGAAACTTGGTTATGTTAAACTCAACCCTAGAGTTAGAAAGGTTACCATTGGGTTTACCTTTCTGAGCCCCCCCCTAGGGTGGAAACTTGGTTATGTTAAACTCAACCCTAGAGTTTAGAAAGGTTACCATTGGGTTTACCTTTCTCAGCCCTAGGGTTTTAACCCCCAACCCCATTGGGTTACCTTTCTCAACCTTTCTCAGTCAGGGTTACCCTCTCAACCTAGGTGACAATTGGGGTAACCTTTCTCAACCATAGGACTAGGTTAACTCAACCCTAGGGTTGAGAAAGGTTACCCCATTGGGTTACCTTTCTCAACCTTTCTCAGTCTAGGGTTACCCCTCTCAACCTAGGTGACAATTGGGGTAACCTTTCTCAACCATAGGACTAGGTTAACTCAACCCTAGGGTTGAGAAAGGTTACCCCATTGGGTTACCTTTCTCAACCTTTCTCAGTCTAGGGTTACCCCTTTCTCAACCTAGGTGACAATTGGGGTAACCTTTCTCAACCATAGGGCGACCCCAACCCCACACCATGCAGCTAGCTGGAAAGTGAAAAAGGGTGATGATTTAAGTCCTCAGAAAAGAGACAAAGATCCCCCCAAAAGCAACATCACTAAAACCAAGACGGCTACTGTCCACTAAAACCAGGCATCAGAAACGCCCACATGCAAGATTCATGAAAAGCATGAACAGAAACCCTAACATAGAAGGGATAATACATAGAACCAAAACCAAGAAAAATACAGAAACCAGATATACAGGATCACTTCCAGAGAGAAAGAACCCTAACAAGGTAGAGAGCCTCAATACTCCTTGCAAAAATAAGAGCTAACAAAACCTCCTTGCAAAATTCAAGGCCCCTCTCTCATAAATAAACATCAGAACCATCTAACTCAATATTTGTGTTGGACAAAAGATAATTTGAACCCCAAGAACGCAAAAATAACACAACATATATATTTTAAAAACCCTTAAGAATAACAGGACTAAATAAGCAAACACCAGAGAACCCTTATATACCAGGAGAAGGACAACTTAAAAATAAGAAAACTTACAGGCACATGAGAATCTCTGGCATTTCTCTTGGCATCAGTTGCAGAGAAGACAGTGTAAACAAGAACAAAGGTGCCCACAATTTCAGCACCCAAACCAGAGCCCTTGGTGTAACCATGGTTCACAACATTGGCTCCTCCACCCAACATCTCATAAGGATGCTTTTGGAAACCCTTTACAACACCAGCCCCACAGATTGCACCCAAACATTGCATCACCATGTAGAAAACAGCCCTTGTTAAGGACAGCTTCCTTGCTAGCAGGAGTCCAAAGGTCACTGCAGGGTTGATATGACCACCTGCCCAACACCATAAATTATTTTAAAAAATATAAGAGCCCTCCTCCTCTAACAAATAACAAAATTATTGAGAAGTCAAATATCAAGGGTAATAAATAATCAGAGAAATTTCAGCAAAATAGACAAAGAAGAGTGAGGAAATCCCTCCAAAAAAGAGAAGAAAAAAATACATAAACCATGAAACCAGATAATTAGACAAAAAAGAAGTCGAATCCATAAACAACAAAATAAGAGAGAGAGAGAGAGAGAGAGGAGGAGGTGTTAGAAACCCACCTAACCTTTAATCCAAGAATCAATATGAAAATAAAAGAAATAAAATGGAAAAACTAAGAAAATGAACCAAAAAAAAAACAGAGAGAGAGAGAGAGAGAAAATAGAAACAGAAAACAAACCCTACTATTACAAACAGGGGGGGGGTTAGAGAAAGGAAAAAACTCACCGAACCTTTTAGTACAAGCCAATAAATGATATGAAGAAATAAAAGAGACTAGTGAAAGAAAAATTCAATTAAAGAGAGAGAAAATTCAAACAGAAAACAAACCCTATTACAAAAAAAAGGGGATAAAAACACAAAAAAAAAAACTCAACAACCTTTTCTACCAGATAATAAATGACAACAGATGAAATAAAATGGGAACCATAGAGACAAGTGAAAGAAAAAAAAATAGGAAAAAAAAAAAGAGAAAAATCAAATAGAAAACAAACCCTTTTACAAACAAAATATCCTTAAAACAAAAATTATAAAAATAAGAAATAATGAATATACAATAAAAACCTACTACCTCTCCATAAAGCCTCATACAAAATAGCTTTAAGGCACCAGTTAATAGATAAAACAAAACGAAGCAAACTTAATTATGCAAAAGAGAGCAGAAAAATGGCAGAAAAATCATAATATGATGGAAAAAATTTAATTACGAACATAAACCACATCTCTCTTACCAACAAAAGCCCCATGCAAAACCAACAAAACAAAAAGGCTCTAAAGACAACAAATCAAACCCAACATCCTCACCTGAAATTCCTGCAGTGCAGTAAACAAGTGCAAAGATCATTCCTCCAAAAGCCCATGCAATCCCTTGAATACCCACACTAGCACACTTGTTTGGGGCTCTGTTCACACCCATAACAGTCAATATGGTAATATAAAGGAACAGAAAAGTAGCCATGAACTCTGCAATTCCAGCCCTCCAAAAAGACCATGATTTCAACTCCCCTGGCTCAATAAAAGGAGCTGCTGGAGGCTCTTTGTAGTCCTTATCTGTTTGTGCAGATGTTCCTATGGGTTGTCTTTCAGAAAACTTGTTTGCCCCAAGCTTAACATCCTCCTCTTTCCCCTCCATCTCTCTTGTTTTTCCTCTTAGATGCTAGAACACAAAGAAAGAATGCAAAGATGAGCTTCAAAGCAAAAGCTGAGAGAATTGTGAGGAAAAGAAGGAATGGTGGGGTTTTATAGAAAGAGAGCTGGGAAAGCTAATGGGTTTTATTCATTTTCTATAGTTTTTATTATTAGAATTTTTTAAGGCTACTGATACTGACACTACTATGTGTTGATAATTGCACTAACTATCCTTGTCTTTTCTTTGTCAGTTGGCTTCTGAGGATTTTTTTAGAAAATTATAATAACATTTGACAGATGTAAATAATAAAAGACATGAGGACTTGGTGCAATTATTAAAAATATGGTAGTGCGAATATCACATACCATTTTAATTGGGCCTCTGGTAATTGCACCCCGAATTAAAAAGTAAAAAGTGGGTTTTGTGTTAGGATTAGTGACAGATGGTTCTGGAAAAGAACAGAAGGATTTTGACAGGTTGTGGTGTATGGTTGGTTGTTCTTATCCTTTTGCAGACCTCACTGCTTTTCTCTGTTTTTTTTTTTATTCGGGGTTGCTTTTGTTTTGTTGTAAGGCTTTTTTTATTCTAAGTTTTTCACCAAACTTTCAGAGAGAGAGAGAGAGAGAGAGAGAGAGAGAGAGAGTTTTTTAATGTGTGCCCACACCATAGGATGATCTAAACCGTCCATTTGATGGGCCACAGAGTAAATAGGTTGTGCCCAATAAAATAATTTTCATGGGATGATCCCAACCCTCCAATCATAGAGGTTTCCATTATATGCAGTTCCTCTATAGATCGGAGGGTTGGGATTATTCTATGGAAATGAACTTTTGTGCATAACCTATCTATATTGTGGCCCATTAAATGGACGGTTTAGATCATCCATGTTGTTGGCAATATATAAAGGGCACAAAAGTCACGGGATGAATTTATCTGGATAATACTACTCTCTTTTACGCCTGTGGGCGTAGTAAAATGTGAAGGAAATCTGATACTTTCAAAGGGTAATTTAGTCAATTCACTCAATGATGAGATATATCTGACTTTACATCAACGGCTCAATTTTTTAACGGCTCTATTTCTCAACGGCTATTCAGATGTTCTCAAGTCTCAACCACAAAAAATGTGAAAAGGGGACGGATATTCGCACTGTTGTATTTTGATAATGGCACTATTCAGAAACAAATGAAATTATGTTTTTAAAAAAATGGAGTTGATGACCGTTGGGATAGCGACAGCCTCAAGAACTTTTGATGTATGTAGTGAGCCCAGTAAAGTGAGGTGTCCAAGCACATGGGCAACGGCTATATTTTATGAGGGTACAATTACTTTAATACCCTTGTTGGCTTTATAACTGCTGTGGGACCCGCTTGGTTGGTTTGGCACTACCAAAGTTGGTGGCAGAAACGGATCTCCACCGTCCATGAGGCAGACAGATGTGATGTGACTGGTCATGTGGGGCCACTATTGATGGGCCAAAGCAAAAGAATGGTCTTTATTAATCATATCATCAATGGCCTACAACCACGTGGTTAATATTAGTTGCACAATTTTTGGGTAGGCCCCAAAAATTGGCCCCTGTTTCTGCTCTGCACAAAAGCCGGGATAGCTTAGGGGTATTGTTTGGCATTTGTACGCTATGTCAACAAAACCTCTTGTTTGGTTGTCTTGGTTAATCATTGCATGTCTAATGATGTGTTACTCCTATCTCCACATGTAGGAGTGGCCAGAACCGAACCAGAACCGAACCGGAACCGAACTGTAAAAAAATGTTTTTGGTCCGGTTCGGTTCCACTGATGAAGAACCGAACTTATTTTGTTCGGTTCCGGATCTAATGTTCTCGGTTCGGTTCCGGAACCGAAGAACCGAACTTTGAATATATATATATATATATATATATATATATATATATATATATATATATATATATATATATAATATTTTTATATTTCTATTATACATATACTTAATAATATAAATTACTTATAATATTAATAAGTAATAGTTAATACTATTCTTATATAAGAAAGTAACTTATATTATAACTTTAATTAAAAGTTTTTATAAATTATAATTAATAATTAATAATTAGCCATTAGAACCGGACCGGACCGAACCGATTTTGTTCGGTCCGGTTCGGTTCGGTCCTACTGTGTAATACGGTTCGGTTCGGTTCTTACGGTTCATGGAACCGAGAACCGAGAACCGAAAAAAAAAGAAACCGAGAACCGAACCGGTTGGCCACCCCTATCCACATGAAATTTAAGCCAAAAACTACATATAAAGGTAGAATTTTGCCTGGATTTCGTAGGAATGATATTTCTCTCTCAATCCCCCTCCCCTCTCCTCACTCTACATTGGTAACGACACTCCCTACCACTATTCTTCCTTCTTTTTTTATGACATAAGGTATCCCCACCCCAAATTTTAGGGCAGGGCTATTCCCTCTGACTATTCTACAAGGTAAGTTTCAGGTAAATCGAATGCTTCTCTATGATTGTCAATGGACTCATATGGTCTTACGGAGGCAAGGGATTCAAACGTTAATGGACAAGTTTGGGAACAGTAATTACATCTAAATATGTCCATTGGATCCGTATCCTAAGGTCCGAAATTATTTCAGACCATGTCCAAGATGTAGTCACAAAAGCTGATATAGTCACCTAGAGAGGGTGCTAATGTAAGAAAATACTCTTCATATTTTCATTTTTGTAGTCTCTTCCCTCTCCTAATCCTAAGCCCTAAAACAATATACATCGTAAGCAGGACCTGTGGGGCACTCTAATTGTCCTAATGGACTGTCTTTTATTCGAAATGAATATCCCAGACTCAAAAAGTAGGATCCAAGAAGGACCTGACTGATTAATGATCGAATCCAAAGTGGATATGTTGTGATACCCCTAAGTAGGAAGGGCAATTCAGTCATTTTAAAAATTTTAATTACGTAATACCAATTTTGAAAGTTTTATGCCCAAACATGATATGTACGTGGGACCCATTTTGATTTGTGGGCCCATGTTTGCTCCATGAGAAATAATGGGCTTAGACAACGCACATTTCACATGAAACCCATTGGGTGGTGCCCATGCCAGCGATGCTGACAGGTAAAAGCTACACAGACAATTCACCTCAACCGCCCAACCCTTATCCAGGGTCCACGTGTCCACATGTGATTCACCGACCATCACCTAATGTGCCACGTATGCATTGTTGGCCTGTCCAACCATTTATCGCCACGTGGCCATGAAGTAAGTCGAAGAGTATAGAAATTTTTTATGAAAACGACGAGGAAGACTAACATCTTGATCAATGGTGACAATCAATATGTGTGAAATCTAGACTGTTGATCTTGTAGAACATCATAGGATGATCCAAATGGGCTTGGTCACATGCCAAACTTACATCTTATGAGTAAGATAAAAGGAAGTACAAAATTAACGGTTCAGATTCTGTTTGTGGAACCCTAAAAGAGAATTGATGGGTCAAGGGCTAGGATCATCCGATCAAGATGTTCTCAACAGCATTTGCCTAGATTTACAATTGCTAGGGGTGCAACTCGGGTTGGGTTGAGGCCAACCTGAAACCGACCCAAGCAACCATTTACACAACCCGACCTGACCCGACCTGAGTTCAACCCAACCCGACCCAGCCAGAGATTTTTAGCTTATTAAATAAAAAAATTATTAAAAATTTCGGATTTCACTCGGATCGGATTGCCCAAGACCTTAACCCGAACTCAACCCAACCCGACTTTTTTTCAGGTTGAACCTGACCCAAGTTGCACCCTTAATAATCGCCGGCTGGACCAACAGATCCGATCACAAAGGCGTGGCGCAGGCAGAACCCGGGAGTGACTGTTAGAAACAGACCTAAAAGCCACCATTTTTGTAGCATTTTGAAGTTTTATATAGCACATGATCGGGAACAGGTCACTTAAGTGAGATGTTGACAATTCCCTAGTGGATGCGTGACACTATCAAGCGAAAATATATTTATTCTAAGGATAAAAAGAGCATCTTATCTTATAGATTAGGCAAGGGCGAGCTCAAACTCTCAAAGGCTACTTTTAAAAAAATTTAAAAGCAAAGGAGCAATTTTTTATTCAATCATAATGCAAATTGCTTTGTTTTATGGAAAAAGGAGTTGTTATTTAGAATCCAATGGTTTTGGTGCTAGGCATCTTTATAATTATTTTTTTAGAAATTTTCATTGGATTTTACTGTTTGCAATGATTTGTAGCAGTTAGCAGGAAGGAAAAAATAAAAGGGGAGGGGGGTGTTCTACCAGAACCTGTGGTTTTTTGTTTTTGTTTCAAAACACAAATACAGGGTCAAAAGATTCAAAACGTGGCCAAAGCAAATCCTAGTCGATTCAGCACGATGCGGTCGATTACTCGGTTGACATGGCTAAGTACTCGATTGACATAGGGAAAAATGTGGACTCAGACGTGAACACGGCCAAGGTGAAAGGGAGTACATCAGAAGAATCCATGATGACGTGGAGGAGTTTTGAAAACATGGTTTTTGTTGTCTTGTTTTTCTGTTTACTGCTTAGCGTGTGTGTGTCGAGCCTTTAACTCAATCGGTTGAAGCTTTCTCAACTTACCAACCAAACAAAAAAAACAAAGAAAATGTTATACTTAAATCCATAAAGATTCTAAAAATACCAAATAAATTCATTTTTTGTCAAATAACGACAAAGGTCTTTCCCACAGAAAAACAGAGATCACTCCTAAAAATGAGGAGGAAGAACAAATTAAAAAGGAGATATTAGTTTTTAAGAATTTTATGTTTCTTTTTGTTTATTAAAAATTTCTTTTTCTTTTTAAGGTTTTTTAGTTTTTTTTTTCTCTTTTGCTTTTTTATTCTTTCTTGAAGTATAGAATGGCTAAAGTCTTCAAAATTAAAGCGAAAAATGAGAGCTTCTGTTGGAAAGAATCCATATCTTAAGAAGCCCAAATATGATTCTTAAGACTGTTGGATAAAATAGACTGATCAGATTTCTGCAAATCTTATAAACAAATAATGAAAAAATGATATATGGCTTAGTTGAACCCAAAACACGTTACTTGAAACGAAAACATATTACTCGACCTCAAAACAATGCAAGTCGAAGCCAAAAATCCATGTATTGTAAATTAAACCATAATTGAAATAAAACATGGAAAACAGATTGCACTTATCTCTTTTGATGGAAAAACGTTTATGGAAAACCCGATTAAGAAGAAGAAGGCTGAGTCGTGTCGCTGGTCACTCTCCTTAAGAATCGTATCTGCCCCCTACCGGTGCAACCGGGATCCGCGAACCGATGCTCCAAGATAAAACAACCAAAGTTGGCTCCAGTCCACGTGCACTCGCTGACTGGTCCACCCAGAACCACCTTAGAACTGTGCTCAGACACGGAAGGAACAGAAGGAGATGAAGCAAAACCAGAAAACATAACCCTTTTTTTGTGTAAACCTCTTTCTTTTTCTATTGGCAAAAGCCACCCCAAACGTAGACCCCAAAAACTCTCAGCCTTACCCAAACCGTATTCTCTTCTCCTTTTTATAGACACCAAAGTGTCAGTTGGAAAGAGCCACCATTTATGGGTATTAATGTTGAGAAAAGCCATCATTAGAGCCTTGAACGTTTCTCTTCCAACATTCATATTTGTGACCGTTGGAGATGAAACGGTTTTGCAACTTTAATAGGTGTTATTATCATAACCATTTAGCAATTAATTGGGTAAAATGGAAACCGTTTTGGGCATTAAAAAAATCTTTTCATTTAAAAAAGCACTCAAAAGTCACTAGCTTTTGAAATAAGAGGGAAACCAAAATTTGAATCTTTTCCTCTAAATTTTAAAGACAAGGCAAAAATCACTTTTGGCTTTTCAAATTCTTTAAAATTTCCAACAATCCCCCACAAGATTCAAAATACAGTTACAATTTGAAAACGGAAATATCTGAGCACATTAGAAAAATAGAGTGGATTCATACCGGTGTCTTTTGGACTTCAACCGATATTTAGGATAAACAGATTACGTTACCGAGTACAGGTAAAGTTAGACTCCTTCAACCTTTCCTCGTAGGTGTAACTAGCTAACCTGTTACCCACACCCTACCTTCGATTCCTTAGTGATTCATTCACAGTATTGGAACATTTTGGCCTTGTTCCCCTCTTGGTTCTCATGAATGTTCTAGAGAATTACCCGTTAAATTCTCATAGGAAGCGGCCTCACCTCCACATTCACTTAGGTCAGTCATCAAGTGTGCACCGCAAGTAACACACCACCCAATTCAGGTTATGAACTGATTAAGAGTCTCAAACTCATCCTACTGCATTTGCAGTGAACACTATCTTCTAATATTTTGCATCTAAAAGTGGGGGTGATAGTGTTAACAAACCATCTGGTGACTTGTTAGTACCCATTGAACCTAATTCCAGGGATCTCCTTTCACATAGGTTGGGTGTCCATCAATGCCTCGGGCCCTCGGGCTTTAACCCCATTCCTTTCCGATGCCTTATACACCACTTTATGTGGCTTTACCAGAGGATCTGCAGACTCCTCTTCGCCTTTACAAAGTCGAGTGTTATTGTCCCTCATCTGCTTTACCAACTTATGCATGAGGCAATCATCCCTTTTGCCATTTAAGGTCTTACATTTGGCCTTGGCTAAAGCATTTTTTGGCAGTCACTATATAAAATTACTGAGGGAACCGGTCTTGGCCATAACAGCCCATCTGCCATAAAAACATAACTTGAGCCATTTGGCTCCACCTTGTGCTAGGGATAAGGGTATAATCTTACTATCATAGTGGGTCTTTACAATACATTTGTTTAACCGATTCTCATGAAATTGCTCCACCACTTAAGGTGAATAAGTACCCATTGGTATACCTGGATTCTCTCAATTAGAGATCCATTAGCACAACCTAGCCTTCTTGAACAGCAGGGCCCCCACAATTTGAACAATTACCTCTTAATTCTGAGTTACCAGGTAATACCCATCCCAATTTGATGTACACATGTACCTTTCGAGCAACAAACCATAAGTGAGTACATGGCATTTACATTTTAAGCCGTCATACTCCAAAAATTATGGTTAGCCTCCCATTCAAGAATTTAGAGTCATGTCCATACGATACTCATACGCAATTACATTCAATTATCCAACCTTTATATAAGTATTCTTATGAACTTACTTTCTGCAACCTGCAGAATATGTATATAATAGGCACATAATGCATATATTGTTCAAATTTTGTTCCAATATGTCAAATCTACTTATTTTCCAAAAAAAATACAGAAAATTAGAATGACATTTTAACATGCATTATATTGATGAATTTCATCGATTCTTCTTTAGATGGAATAAACTAGTTAGGGTAGTGCCAAACCCAATTTGGCTCTTAGAGTTCTCATGCCATAGTACATATCAAACATCATTTCCAATAAATGATAGCAATACACCAAGTTCCTAAACAAGAACAAGAACTTTAAACTTTAATAGTGTATGAACTATATAGCATTCTCATTCAAGTAATGCAGATTTTTTCTCATTGAAAATAAATCATTACTTATATTGTCATTAGATTCATTTACAAGCATTCAACAAGACAAGCTTATCTCTTAAAGGCGTTTTCGCAAACAGTTGACAAGCATCATTTTCTAACCATGTACCATTATCAAAATAAATAAGTGTCAAAATATTTAACTAGGTAAATGGGTGTTGATATCAAAACATAGGCTACTGATTTTATGAGCCACCACAAACGGTCCAAATATTAAGCCCATGATCAACCATGAATTCCATTTTCTGTTATCAACAAACCAATAAAATTTCTTAAAACAGAAATTTTACATGTTAAGGCAATTGTATAAAGATACAATAAGGAAATCCATCATCAAAGCCAAACAAGTATAATCTACTAGTTTGGGTGCCAATAACAATATTGAGTGCTAAAGTACTCAACCTTTTATGATGGATTATTTTACATGTTAAGGCAATTGTATAAAGATACAATAAGGAAATCCATCATCAAAGCCAAACAAGTATAATCTACTAGTTTGGGTGCCAATAACAATATTGAGTGCTAAAGTACTCAACCTTTTAATTTGCCAAACCAAATAAGAGATGGGTTTTTACACCAATTTAAAAACAAGGTGTTTCCTAAACCCCATCCATGTGATCCATTTAGTTCCAAACATCAAAAGAGTTTTAAGTAAATGATGAAAAAAAAGCATCATATGAATTTCAACCAAGCATGTAAAATTCCAAAACTGTAATTGAAATAAATTATGGAACTTTTCATGTTTTAAAGAGCAAACATAAACCAATCAACAATCAACATCATAACATGAGGCTAAAAATCATTAAAATGTTCTATTTTCTTTTGAGAAATCTGAACATATCTTTTGACTTTGTTTGCACCAAAATTGAGTTTTTTTTTTTATAAAGCCATAGATCATAGATCAATAACAAATTTGACCCTTATAAGAGAAGTAGTAAATCTGAAATACTACGATTCTTAAGTTTGTTGGAAAGAATCCATATCTTAAGAAGCACAAATATGATTCTTAAGACTGTTGGATAAAATAGACGGATCAGATTTCTACATATCTTATAAACAAATAATGAAAAAATGATAGATGGCTTAGTTGAACCCAAAACACGTTACTTGAAACGAAAACATGTTACTCGACCTCAAAACAGTGCAAGTCGAAGCCAAAAATTCATGTATTGTAAATTAAACCATAATTGAAATAAAACATGGAAAACAGATTGTACTTATCTCTTTTGATGGAAAAATGTTTATGGGAAACCCGATTAAGAAGAAGAAGGCTGAGTCGTGCCACTGGTCACTCTCCTTAAGAATCGTATCCGCCCCCAGCGGTGCAACCGGGATCCGCGAACCGATGCTCCAAGATAAAACAGTCAAAGTTGGCTCCAGTCCACGTGCACTCGCTGACTGGTCCACCCAGAACCACTTTAGAACTGTGCCCAGACACGGAAGGAACAGAAGGAGATGAAGCAAAACCAGAAAACATAACCCTTTTTTGTGTAAACCTCTTTCTTTTTCTGTTGGCAAAAGCCACCCCAAACGTAGACCCCAAAAACTCTCAGCCTTACCCAAACCGTATTCTCTTCTCCTTTTTATAGACACCAAAGTGTCAGTTGGAAAGAGCCACCATTTATGGGTATTAATGTTGAGAAAAGCCACCATTAAGAGCTTTGAACGTTTCTCTTCCAACATTCATATTTGTGACCGTTGGAGATGAAACGGTTTTGCAACTTTAATAGGTGTTATTATCATAACCATTTAGCAATTAATGGGCTAAAATGGAAACCGTTTTGGGCATTAAAAAGGATCTTTTCATTTAAAAAAGCACTCAAAAGTCACTAGCTTTTGAAATAAGAGGGAAACCAAAATTTGAATCTTCTCCTCTAAATTTTAAAGACAAGGCAAAAATTACTTTTGGCTTTTCAAATTCTTTAAAATTTCCAACAGCTTCTAATCATATTCAATCTATAAAAAAAATGAAAGAAATCAATAAAAACCTAAAAGAGAAAATAAAAAGAAAAGCAGAAATTAAAAAAAAATCGTAAGAAAAAGAAGAAGAATAATGGAAAGAAAGAGGAAGATCCTAAAGAAAAGAGGGAGATGAAAAAATAGTTGTTGTAGTAAAAAAAAAATTGCGTTAAAAATTAGTTTATGCATTAGAAAGGAGTTTCCATGGTAACCTAATTTTTTTACCACAAAACTTATTTTATTACGAAAATTATTTTCTTAGCACGGAAATTATAATAATTTTTACATAGAAAACTAATTTTTTACCATGAAAACTCTAATAATTACTACAAAAAGTAATTTTTACTGCAAAGACTAATTTTTTGCCATGAAGACTCATTTTTACAAGAGATGCTCATTTTTACCACACAATGTCATTTTTACTTGAAAAGGCTCATTTTTTATTGTGTTTACCGCATAAACGAATCTTAATGCAGAATCTCATTCTTACCATCGAAACTCTAATCTTTTTAATGAAAAAAATTCATTCTTACCATTGTCTTCTATTTTTCTTCTTCCTCGTTTTTTTTACAATTTTTCTGTTTCTTCATATTCTTTCTCCTTTTAGTTTTTTTTTTTCTGCTTGTTTATATCTTTCTCCAAAAATTTGCATCACCTTAACCCTACAACCCAACATGGCTTCTATACATATGCCACCAGTCCACCACATCAAGGATTCTTGAAGTACCTTTACAAAGGCAGTCCAAAAATTAATTTTCCTTACTCAGTGTTCTCTTGAAAATGCTGGTAAGGGCGCACTCTCTCACTCCCACTGAGCTGATAGAGCAGCTCTACCAGCATTAGTGAGATGCACCTTAGTATGCCTGGGAGATCAATTACTACTGAAATACAATACATCTTCACAATTGATAAAATGGAAAACAGAAGAATCTGTGGAAGAAAAAAATTAGGAAAAAAAGATGGAGATCAATCTCTGAAAATTAAAGAGGAAGAAAAAGAAGAAAGAATTGAAAAGGAGTTACTATTTTTTTGCGTTGGGCCGAACAGGAGAGAGACTAGAATACTGAAAGGAAAGTTGTAGGTAGACGACTTAGACCTAGGCAAGACAGCCATGCGATACTTACTACCTTCTCTTTTAGATGAATGGAAAACTGATTTTAAACAATCAAATGATCTGTGAATATTCAAACATTCTATGAGGTAATGAAGTGATGCCAAATTAAAATGAGCAAAAGTAGAAATTTGGGTCCTCCACTTCTTCAGTTTCCTTGATTCTTGAAAGAAAGGAGAAAGCTGTGAAGTACGAAAGAGCCACAAATTATTGTGGTTTATGACTTCCATCCCCAAATTTGGCATGACTTGCACACATGTATCATACAAGTCGAGCCAAATTTGGGGATGGAAATCATGCCCAACATGGCATACAAATCACACAGAATATAGAAATCACAACACAAATAACCCATATGAGCTTGAGGGAAAGACAAGGATCAATGTGTTGAACACCCTTGAGCAGTCATATTCTTCTTCTCCATTAGCAAAAAATCATGAAAAATAATGGGGAAATGACCTTACAAATGCAAGCTTTTATTATAAACCATTAGTAGAAAAAGTTATTAATCGCGAGAAGGCGATGTCCAATTCAAAGTTTCATCATTCGGTGTCATCAAACAAAGGGCTCTCAAGTAAGGCTACCAACAATTGCTTGGTAACAAAGGTTCCTTTTTGTAAGTGTGCAACTTGGGTTGGGCCAGGTTGAACTTTTTCCCAAAAGTTAATTGTGGGATAAACCTGAACCTGACTCAATTTTATGGTAAAAGCTCAACCGGAATTCCCACTAATTGACCCAAGCTGTTTTGCTCTTTCTCCTTCTTGTCTTGACCATCTCGGTCACAGAATTTTTTTTACTTACAAGCATCATTTGTTCAAAAATAAAAAAATAAAAATTGTTTCTATTTCTTGAGTTAGAAAAGATTAAGATTGCTTTAAGATAATGGGTATTAGAAAAAAAGCAAAGATGTAGCTCAAGAGTAAGGAAACAAGCTCCTTTTTCTTGTCAAGATGTAAAAACAAGAATGTTGAAAATCCCTGTAGAAATAGATAATCTTGGGACAAGACGACCTTGAGATAACCAAAATTGCTTGCCCCCTTTTGATTGCAAGAAAAACATTTCTCACGGAAAATTTGTTCACAATTTATTTTTCTTTCCTCAATTCAGAGGGAAACAATATGATTATGATTAATTTAGAGGGTTATCATCATAAATTGAAGGTTCCTCTAAATAAAAATCGATTAGGGTTGGTTTAATTTATGTTTTTAGAAAGATCTTTCCTTTCGAAACTTATTCAAAAAATATTTGGTAATCCAACATAACATACTCTTCTATATACTCATCATCCATCAAATTTTGGTTATGCACCACCTACCATTATAGAGAAATAAAAAAAGAGGGAACTAGCTATATTGATCATGCACCACAAAGAAAGGTAAGATAGGATCGATCATGCTATATTGACTAAAAAAAAATAAGGAAATGTTTGGCAGCAATAAATTTTTTTGGGTTTTTTGCAAAAGAAGTCTTCTACTTTGTCTTGTATGCAAAAAGAGCCTTCTAGTTTGACAATTTGCAAATACAAGCATCACATTTGAGGGAATTTTGCAAATCAGGCTATGCTGTATATTTGTGACCAAAATAGCTATGGTAGAATTATTTTTTACTCCTAAAGAGACCACATTGTTCATATATGTGAAAAGATGAAAATTGAAAAAAAAAATCAAAATAGATGTGACTCCCATCAGAGCATGAGGTGTAAAATAGTGGGGCCCACCCCATGCATAGGCTCGGGTGGATATTGTGGGACCTATCACTTCAAAGCATGAGGTAAAATGGTCGGCCCCAGCGGCGCATGGATTTGAGTTGAGTTGATGTGACTCACCATATCAAAACATTAAAGGGCCCCACCCACATCAAAACATGAGGGGTAAAATGGTGGGCCCACCATAATGCATGGTTTGAGTTGAGTTTGTGGGACCCATGCTATCAAAACATATCATCGAGTGTCACCAGGATCTTGGTCTTTTTAAGGAAATTTTTGTCTTTTCCCATATAAGGACATTTTGGTCTTTGTATGACTCAAAAAAAAATCTACCTTGGGTATTTTGGTCATGGAAACCGAAGTTCTCAAAATTTCGAAAATTTCGTTCAGGAAATTTTGGGAATTTCGACGAAATTGATAATAAAATAATAATTTTTTAATCCGTTAAGAATTTCGAACGACATTACCGAATTTTCGCCCCAAAAATCAGGCGTTCCGTTAGCCAATACCAAATTTTGCCGGATTTTGGCTGAAAAATCGGTTCGGATAACTCTGAAATTTTAGCTGAAACCGAAATTTAAAACCATGATTTTGGTCACAATATTAAGGCATGACCGGATTCGCAAAAACCACTCAAGTGTTGCGATTGTATTTGCAAATTGTAAATCTAGAAGACTCTTTTTGCAAACAAAGCAAAGTATAAGATTGTATTTGCAAATTGTAAGCCTAGAAGACTCTTTTTGCAAACAAAGCAAAAAGAGTTTTATTTCATGGAATATCATCGAGCAATTTGAGAGGGCACGAGTGAGGAGAGGATGAGAAGTGACTGAAAACAAGTAAAAGAATAACTCTACTCAAAATAGAGTTTTATTTTTCCTTTTTCTGTCACTTAGAACTATCTCCTCCTCCCTGTTCCTCTCCCACTCTTTCTACCCATCTCACCATTTGGCAAACTATATTCCATGAAAAAAATTTCATCGTGTCCAAACATGGCTTAAGTATCAACAATTGAGTCACATCTTTCAGAGGTGGCTTGGAAACTCTTTCTTGAGCCAATAAACTCAAATGATCATCAAAGGGGGCCTCAATGGAAGTAAGACCCCAAAGTAAGAAGCCAAATTGTTGGCCGGAGAATAGATATCCACAGAAAGTTCCCAATCCAATGGCGGGGAGATGAATGTAACCATATTAGGTTGAAAATTTGAAAATCACTTTTGTTTTGGCTCTGGATGAGCAAAATAAGACACAATGGATGAAAGATATGGAAAGAAAAGGGTGATGATATTTTCACCCCCTGTAGTACTTGCGCACTCCCCTTATAACGTGATTTGACATATAAAGTTGCCCACTTTTCACGTCAAATCAGGTTATAAGGGGGGTGTGCATGTAATGCAGGGGGGTGAAAATATCATCTCCCAAAGAAAAACTTATGGATGAAAATCCTGGAAGGTGTCATAAGTGAAAAAAAGAAGATAAAATCTAGACCTAGAGGGAAAACTCGAAAAGGTCACTGGGATGAAAAAAAAGCAGGGGAAATGATATCAAAGAAAGAGAAAAGACCGGAGATAAATTCACCCCCTTTAATGTTTTCCTTTGCCTTTAAAACTTAACGAATACTGTTAAAGGGGGGGATTTTATCCGTCGGATGGGGGAAAATGTCATTTCCCAAAAAAAAAAAAAATGTAAAATAAAAATCAAGGGGTCCACAAGCATGGCTCCATCCTTCACCGCCCATCGGATGCTATGCGTAAAGAATATATGTCAAAAAATGATGAAAATGTGAAAACAACCAATTACTCCAATATGTTGTTGGAGAAGGCGTTATTTAATCTTTTATACTTTAACACTCCTCCTCACTTGTGTCTCCTCTTTTAGGGTTGGCCTACACATGGCACATGTGAGCCCTTTTTTTGGGTCGGTCATTACATGTAGAATTTTAATATCAAGGAGTTTTGAACCCAGGGCAATTTCTCCGATACCATGTGAAACAACCAATTACTCCAAAAGCTTAAGCTGTTGGAGAAGCCGTTACTTAATCTTTTATACTTTAACAGAAAATTAAGAAAAAATGAAAGCCAAATGTAGTGAAAACCTGAAAGGGTGTTAGAATCTGTGAAATATCACCCGTTTGATTGCTTGTGTGATAGATTTGGGAATTATGCTTGATTAGGTAACTAGATTAGATTAGGGCTAGGCGGAAAAGCAAAAAAAGATCAATCGGATAACAGGAATGGATATGTCCCTCATTTTATGCCAGGAGCAAAGGTATTGAAAAGAACATTATGACAAAAATCACTTGGTTGCAAAGCAGGAACTCAGAAATCCAGGAAAGAGACTAAAGCCTGGTTTGGGTTGCTAGAAAAACATTTCGATGGAAACTTTTTCTTGGGGACATTTTTTCTTTCCACGATTTAGAGGGAAATGATATAAATATGCCTTATTTAGAGGGATATCTTTTGAGGATCCCACTAAATAAAAAATGGAATAAGATTTGTTCAACTTATGTTTTTAGTGTGTAAAAAATGTAGGGAATTCAAGAAATACTTTCCATTCCAAACCTTTCTAGAAAATTCGTGCTAGAAAATTCGTGCAATCCAAACAGGGCTTAAGGTCATTAGGAAAAGAAACGTCGCGGGGCCAAGACCCTACTAGGGAAAATCCAGGAAAGTTTTCCCCCTAGTACAAGGCTAGTGTATGTAGGGACTTTGCTGAATCTTCTAAGAACACCATTTCTTTTGTTTCATATACACATCATGAGTAACTTTTCACTCAAAAGTAAGTAACTGATCTTGTGCATTTGTAGATGAGTTTCTTTCAATGCATTGAGTGTTTTCTTGGGCATACACAAAGCAAAGCCAAATATAAAGATCACTTACAGAGAAACATGTATATGGGTCAAGTTTCATGGTTTAGATGTTGGCCATTTGGATTTAAAAAATGTTGGCCATGTGGATACAGGGAAAATTATAGAAAAAAAATAAGAAATTCCATAGAAAAAAGAGTTCCATTGTGCTGGGTTGCAATTTTTCTCGAAAAGGGGAATTCTTTTATCTTGGAATTATTTTCAATGAAAGTAGTTTAAATCAAATGTTGGAAACATCAATTTCCTAGGATTTTTTTTCAAGATAACTTTTCCATGAACAAGAAGCACCTTCCAACAAGGATAGAGATTGATTGTTAGGAATTCACAAAACCTAATCTACGAACCAATTACAAACAATTATCTAAGGAGAGGTTTGGATTTAAGGAAAAGAAAATTATGGAAAATGAAAGTTGTCATAAAATGTTAAATGAAAAACAAGTTAACCAAACACTGAAAAAACCAATTTCCATGGAAAAGAGTTTACAAGAAAATTTTCATTACATCCAAACAGCCCGTAAAGTCATTAGTTGGTTGAATTGATGTGCCAAGTTGGAGTCTCCTCATACATGAGAACATCTGAGAAGCATTCCACCAACCATACAAAATTGACCCTATCCTTCTAAATTATGGTTAGTCTACTATCATCAATGAAATTAATGGGACCCACATGAACTGATATGGGTCACATTGGTTTGAGGGTCATCTTTTCAATATCATTGGCTAATAGGAAAGGTTTATAATCTATCTAATCATAGCCTACCCTTTGGATACCATGATTTTTTCCCTGCAATATTAGCTGTAGGTTCTGTTCACTTGTTTTCCCGGGAAAGGAAAAGAAAATGTTTCCCGGGAATCTAACGTGGCATTAGGAAAAGGAATCCAGGGAATCTGTGCAAGAAAAGGTTTCCCTGGATTGTTCACTTGCGCAGGAAAAGGTTTCCAGGGAAACTGTGGCCCTTCTTTTTGCACTAGTTTCCTAGGGAAACGAAATCCGTGTGTTTTTGGTCGGAAATGAAATCCCTAAAATGAGCTTTTCCATGTCATTTTTTGACTTATCGCAGAAATTCCACATGTGTAATTCTATTTTCACTGGAAAGCAAGTGAACACCAGAATTCTGTCTTGTCAAGGTCTCGTCAAGGAAAAAAGAGGTTGTTTTCCAGGAATTTGCTTTCCAGGGAACGCAAGTGAACAGAGCCTTACCGAATGGTGGGGGAGGTTGGGAGAATGATAGACACGAGACGGATTGAGTGAGGAGAGAGTAAGAAAAGTCTGAAAAACAAGGAAACAAAAAACTCTACCCTAAATATGATCGATTGTTTCCTTGTTTTTTACCCACTTCTCACCCTCTATTCATTCATGCCCTAGTCACTTCTTTTGCCAACAGCCCAACCCCTCTCCCACCACTCGAGAAGCTAATTTATCATGGAAAAAAAGGTCATGGTTGCCAAACATGGCCTTAGCCTTTAGCCTTGGTAAGGGTGGACAAGGATACAATGATGTCAAAAGCCTTGTTTCTAATGCCATGCCTGGCAACCATGACTTTTTTCGTCATGATAAATCGAATTTCTCAAGTGGTGAGAGAGACGTAGGGCTAGTGTGAGAGCGAGAGATTTGAAAGGGCATGAATAAGTAGAGGGTGAGAAAAGCCTTAAAAACAAGGAAACAAAAAGTTCCACTCAAAATTGATTTTTTCCTTGTGTTTTAGCACTTGTAGGGTGTGTTTGGCGTACCGTTTGAAATAGCGTTTGAAACGCCGTTTTGCAAAACGGTGTTTTGGTTCAAAACGGTGTTTTGCCAAACGGAGTTTTCATATTTGGTTGGCCAGATCAAAACGGCATTTTAAACGGCAAACGGAGGTATTGTGTGTTTGGTTGCAAATGCCCCAAAACGGAGTTTTAGTGGTAAAATGACCAAAAAGGGCATTGTTTGGTTGGCTTCAATGTAACTCAACTACTCTCTCATTAGGCCCAATATTAAAAGGTCATTAGAATCTCATTCAAACACTATTAAAATTAAACATCATTGCAAAAATAAAAATAAATGGCTATACCTTTGTGGTTCTTCTCCGTCTTCTTCTTAACGGTCGGATTTGCCGGATTTGACGAACGAGTGGAGGCGTTGAGGCAGTGAGGCGAGCGAGTGGGTTTGCAACTTTGCAAAGTAGATGAAGAAAGTAAGAAACTAGGGTTTCTTTTAATTATTTTGTCTTTAAAAAATCAAAATTAAGAGATCATATAATGATATCAGCAGCCCCTTGTTTTTAATTAAATATTAACAATTTAACAAATTTGTGTCCTCAAGAATGATATTAACACCTCCACTTTTTTGGTATCTGACGTAACGCATAAAGTCGCACGCATATATGTAAAAATGGGTTTTGGTGAGGGCAAACACGTAAAAACCCACAGCTCAAAAACTCCGTTCAAAACGGCGTTTTCCCCCCCTCCGTTTGCAAAACACCGTTTTGAGGGTTCAAAACGGTGTTTCAAACGGCGTTTCAAATGGTGGCTACACACCCAAACACTCCCAAACGGCCGTTTGGCCCCAAAACGGTGTTTCAAACGCCAAACGGTGTTTTAAACGGCACGCCAAACACGCGCGTAACCCTCTACTCATTCGTACCCTCTCAAATCTCTGCTTATCCCACCCGCCTACCCCTCTTTCTCTCCACTTGAGAAACTACATGTATCATGAAAATAGAATTCAACATGGTCTAAGGCTCCATTTCTTTCGATGTAAAATGAGCATAAAATTAATTTTATGCGCATTTACCACTTAAAAATTGGGTGTATTCTTCAATGCTTTTAATTCCCCGTTTTTTAGGTAGTTCGAAACGGGGCAAAAGAGAATCTGGTGGAGGGACTCTGCATCTGCTCCCACAATTCGTCACAAATCACTACAAGTTTTTGCTCGATATTCGAAAATAAAAGAAACGGGTGAAAATAAGTCACTGTAGATTAACACCATTCACAATTTATTTCCAGTCTTTGTAATGATAAAAGGGCAAAAATGCAACCGAGAAAGTTTAAAGAACATAACATTTGTTTTGGGTACATTTTACATGGAAAGAAACTGAGCCTATAAGAGGAACCTGTTTAGATCATATTTGAAATTCTCATTGGCTTGATAAGACTGGTTGATTCATTAGTCATTGATCCGTCGAGATTATGAAAGTTGTCCACCAGCATTGATATTCCTTGAGAACATGGACGATGGTATGCCTGACGGATTAGAGATTCAAATTCAAAATGGAAGTTGAAGTTATGAAATGTTTCCTCCAAGAGACCAAGAGACCATAGAAATCTATATAAAGAGATGGATGCGTCCCGGAAGAGGTCATGTAGACAATTCAAAAACATGTCACAGTTTATCTTTATTTTCTGCTCTTTCTTTTACTTTTTCTTAGTTGTAATTTTACTTCAAGAATTGAAGTCTAGAAGAAATAGAATCATCCACTATGGTGAGAATTTCCTCTTTTCTATATCAAATGTACTAGTGTTTGTGCCTTTATGTTGATTAATTAACCGAATGGGTGTTGTTTCTACTCCGCTGTCCGCATTCCTGCGCGCATTGGCATTTAAGTCTACATTTTGACAATGGGAAATGATATCCCCCCTCCTTTAAACGGATAAAATCCCCCTCTCCCCCTAACGGTTTCTGTGAGAATGGTTCAATGCTTGAGGATAAATTCACCCCTTTAACGTTTTTCTTTGCCTTTAAAACTTAACGAATAACATTAAAGTGGGGGATTTTAGCAGTCAGAGGAGGGGGTGGGGGGTATCAGTCTTCTTTGAAAATTTGTTTAAGGAAAACACTTTGAAAATGGGATTCCGTTTGGAAAATAAAAACGAGGCTGAAATGACCGTTGACCTGACCCTTTTGAATGTGTATTTATTGCTTTTATGAGGATTTGAGATCCCTATATTTGTATTTTAGTACACGTGGCTCGACTGGTTAATGCTTGGATTCCGTTTTCCTAGCTGTGCTCTTTGTTTAAAGTCCTTTGTTTCTAAAGGCACTAAGAGCCTAAAGGAGAAGCGATGTTCCACTCTTCTTCTCAATCACATGAAATCCAATCCCAAGGGGCAGAATTGATTACCCCTCTAATTGAGTTTTGGAAATCTACTCTACTAATTGGCACACCTCCATGCACTCTACACATATCACATGCACTCTACACATATCACACACTAAATGTTAGGTCTAAAATTCGTAACAGGTTATGGTAGGGCCGGAAGGGCTGATCTGTGCCTGAAGGGCTGATGGAGTCCTGCGCTGCACAAGGGCACAGACAAGAAGACAAAGGGTCAGAAGACCAACCCGGAGTGGTGCTCCGGACGGGCGCTTCGACACTCAAGTCAGTATGAGCAGGAGTGCAGAGCAATGTCAGAGCAAAAGCTTAGGGTTTTTTATTTTCAGATCCCTCACCTTAGCGCAAATGAGGGCTATTTATAGTGATTCTGAGCCACCTGTCCAGGACAGGTGGTGGCCTCTGTATGGACCAGGTCTCATGCCTAGGAGGGGCAGGTGGAAGTCCCTGATTGGTCCAGGTGTCACACCTAGCAGGGACAGGTGTTGGCATTGCAGCGGTCCCTGTGAGGGCCACGTGTGAACAGCCAATTAGTTGCTGAGTTCGGACCTCATCAGTGCTGAGTTCGGACCTCCTCAGTGCTGAGTTCGGACCTCATCAGTGCTGAGTTCGGACCTCATCAGTGTTGAGTTCGGACCCCATCAGTTGCCCCCTGGTTCTCCGAGTCGTGACAGCGGCTAGGGGAAGCAAAAAGAGGGTTAAAACAGCATCTGGCCGGCCTTAAGGCCTCTGGGCAGCTGAGGCCGGCCTCAGGCAGGGGCCAGGAAAAACCGCGGCGGCCAGGGGCCTCTGGGCGGCCTGGTCCTGCCTTGAAACTCGGCCTGAAGGAGCACGGCCGGGCAAGAGCCCCTGTGCAATCCAGTCCGGCCGAAATTTGAACCAGGAGTCTGGCCGGCCAAACCTCCTGGGCGTCGTGGCCGGGCAGATCTCCTGTACGGGGCGGCAATGGCCGGACAGGTCCTCTATCGCCTAGTGAGTGCGCCGTATCCTGTCCGGCTAAGCCTTCTGGGCGGCTAAGCCTGGCAGGTCGTTTGTCGCGTAGCGATTGCGCCATATCCTGTCCGGCTCCGGCTAAGGACGGCCAGGCCGGGCAGGGCTCTTGGCGTTTAGCGAACGCGTCATATCCTGTCCGGCTAAGCCTTCTGGGCGGCTAAGCCGGGCAGGTCTTTTGTCGTTTAGCGAACGCGTCATATCCTGTCCGGCTAAGTCTTCTGGGCGGCTAAGCCGGGCAGGTCTTTTGTCGCGTAGCGATTGCGCCATATCCTGTCCGGCTTCGGCAAAGGCATTGGACGGCCAGGCCGGACAGATCTTTTGTCTTCTAGCGAACGCGTCATATTCTGTCCGGCTAAGTCTTCTGGGCGGCTAAGCCGGGCAGGTCTTTTGTCGCGTAGCGATTGCGCCATATCCTGTCCGGCTTTGGCGAAGACGTTGGACGGCCAGGCCGGACAGGTCTTTTGTCTTCTGGCGATGACCTGATTTTCTGGTCGGCCTGAGATGACCTCATTTTCTGGTCGGCCTGAGATGGCCTCATTTTCTGGTCGGCCTGTGATGACCTCAGTTTCTGGTCGGCCTGAGATGACCTCATTTTCTGGTCGGCCTGAGATGACCTCATTTTCTGGTCGGCCTGAGACCTCATTTTCTGGTCGGTCCGAGATGACCAGGAAAAATATCCTGTCCGGCCATAGTATTGGACCGGAGTGAACCAAGCGGCTCCTTAACCCCAGTTTAAGAACTTGGATTTCATTGTGGGTGGTTTTTGGCCCCCGTACTCTCCTGGCCGGGAGTTGGCTCACAGCCATTTAGAGGCGAACCGAGGTGAACCACCAATGCAGGATCCCATTTTTCTGAACTCGGATTTGAGGTGGTTTTCCACGGGTGGTCCCTGGCCGGAATTGGGTTCCAAGCCATTTCGGGACGGACCGGAGTGAACCACTGCTTGGATCCAAGTCTTCAGGACTTGGGCTTTATAAGGTGGTTTTTCACTGGGTGTCCTTGGCCGGAACTGGTCTCCAAGCCATTGCGGACGTGCCGGAGTGCACCACTGCCTCATATCCTGTCCGGCTTCGGCTGTGGACGGCCAGGCCGGGCAGGTCTTTTGGCGTCTAGCGATTGCGCCATATCCTGTCCGGCTAAGGCGCTGGACGGCCAGGCCGGGCAGGTCTTTGAGGTGGTTTTCCACTAGGGTGGGTCCATGGTGGGAACTGATCTCCACACCATTGCGGACGTGCCGGAGTGTACCACCGCTGAGCTGCAGAGGTCTAAGTCTGCAAACACTGCAAACACTGCAAACACTTAGAGCTGAGCTGAGGAGGTCTAAGTCTGCAAACACTTAGACTGAGAGCTAAGTCTGCAAACACTTAGAATCTTTAAGGTGGTTTTCCACTGGGGCGGGTCCTTGGTCGGAACTGACCTCCAAGCCATTGCGGACGTGCCGGAGTGCACCACTGCCCCATATCCTGTCCGGCTTCGGCTGTGGACGGCCAGGCCGGCCAGGTCTTTTGGCGTCTAACGATTGCGCCATATCCTGTCCTGCTAAGGCGCTGGACGGCCAGGCCGAGCAGGACTTTGAGGTGATTTTCCACTAGGGCGGGTCCATGGTTGGAACTGACCTCCAAGCCATTGCGGACGTGCCGGAGTGCACCACTGCCCCATATCCTGTCCGGCTTCGGCTGTGGACGGCCAGGCCGGGCAGGTCTTTTGGCGTCTAGCGATTGCGTCATATCCTGTCCGGCTAAGGCGCTGGACGGCCAGGCCGGGCAGGTCTTTGAGGTGGTTTTCCACTAGGGTGGGTCCATGGTGGGAACTGATCTCCACACCATTGCGGACGTGCCGGAGTGTACCACCGCTGAGCTGCAGAGGTCTAAGTCTGCAAACACTGCAAACACTTAGAGCTGAGCTGAGGAGGTCTAAGTCTGCAAACACTTAGACTGAGAGCTAAGTCTGCAAACACTTAGAATCTTCAAGGTGGTTTTCCACTGGGGCGGGTCCTTGGTCGGAACTGACCTCCAAGCCATTGCGGACGTGCCGGAGTGCACCACTGCCCCATATCCTGTCCGGCTTCGGCTGTGGACGGCCAGGCCGGGCAGGTCTTTTGGCGTCTAACGATTGCGCCATATCCTGTCCTGCTAAGGCGCTGGACGGCCAGGCCGAGCAGGTCTTTGAGGTGGTTTTCCACTAGGGCGGGTCCATGGTTGGAACTGACCTCCAAGCCATTGCGGACGTGCCGGAGTGCACCACTGCCCCATATCCTCTCCGGCTTCGGCTGTGGACGGCCAGGCCGGGCAGGTCTTTTGGCGTCTAGCGATTGCGCCATATCCTGTCCGGCTAAGGCGCTGGACGGCCAGGCCGGGCAGGTCTTTGAGGTGGTTTTCCACTAGGGCGGGTCCATGGTTGGAACTGACCTCCAAGCCATTGTGGACGTGCCGAAGTGCACCACTGCCCCATATCCTGTCCGGCTTCGGCTGTGGACGGCCAGGCCGGGCAGGTCTTTTGGCGTCTAGCGATTGCGCCATATCCTGTCCGGCTAAGGCGCTGGACGGCCAGGCCGGGCAGGTCTTTGAGGTGGTTTTCCACTAGGGCGGGTCCATGGTTGGAACTGATCTCCACACCAAATTGGACGCGTCGGAGTGCACCACTGCCGCTCTCTAAGTCTGCAAACACTTAGGCTGAGAGCTAAGTCTGCAAACACTTAGAGTCTTTTGGCGTCTAGCGATTGCGCCATATCCTGTCCGGCTAAGGCGCTGGACGGCCAGGCCGGGCAGGTCTTTGAGGTGGTTTTCCTCTAGGGCGGGTCCATGGTTGGAACTGATCTCCACACCAAATTGGACGCGCCGGAGTGCACCACTGCCGTTCTCTAAGTCTGCAAACACTTAGGCTGAGAGCTAAGTCTGCAAACACTTAGAGTCTTTTGGCGTCTAGCGATTGCGCCATATCCTGTCCGGCTTAGGCTGTGGACGGCCAGGCCGGGCAGGTCTTTTAGCGTCTAGCGATTGCGCCATATCCTGTCCGGCTAAGGCGCTGGACGGCCAGGCCGGGCAGGTCTTTGAGGTGGTTTTCCACTAGGGCGGGTCCATGGTTGGAACTGATCTCCACACCAAATTGGACGCGCCGGAGTGCACCACTGCCGCTCTCTAAGTCTGCAAACACTTAGAGTCTTTGAGGAGGAGCTGGCATATATTAGCGACTCAAAAGTGAGGGACACAGTTTAGTGACAACTCCACTTTATTTCTCTTTGAAATTTAATTACAGAGATTCTTTACAGGCCTTCAAGCATTGACTCTGAGGAACTGAGCAAGATCCTGCTGCACGGCCTCTGACAGGGCAGAGCCGATCTGGACAACCCTCAGGTAGTCATCGCTGTACAAAGGGACACATTCTTCGCTTTCAGTGCCGCTACATAGCACCGCCTCGACTGGGGCTGATCCCCTCTGAGAACCCCTACACCTCCTGGTGTAGTGAACTTCATCTTCTGATGATAGGCGGAGGGAACAGCTCGGAGGAGATTCTGACCGGGGCATCCTAGGATAGCATTGTAGGCCGACTTGGCCCTGACCACCAAGAAGTTCACCATGGTGAAGGACTGGCAGGGCGGCTCCCCGATAAGAACTGGAAGCTCGATCTGCCCTTCAACTTTGACAACTTCTCCGGAGAACCCGAACAGGTCAGAGTTGACCGGCTTCAGACGGTCAGTTTCGATCAGCATTTGCTCGAAGGCGTGATAATAGAGGATGTCTGCGGAGCTTCCGTTGTCGACCAATATCTTCTTCATTTCCCAGTTCGCCATCAGCATGGTGATGACCAGGGCATCATCATGCGGGAGGATCAGGCCGTCGAGATCTGTATCTGAAAAGGATATCTCGTTCTCTAGCCTGGCCTTCTTGCTGCAGGTATGGACGGCGTTGACCTGCCGGGCGTAAGTCCTGCGGGCTGATGAAGAGGTTCCTCCTGTGGTCGGCCCTCCTGAAATGGTACCAATAACACCATGAGGTTGAGGTTGAGTACCTGAGGAGGGGGACTGGCCGGGGCAGGAGCTTGGATGCGGTCGTCCAGAGGTTGAGCGCCCCAGGGGCTTCTGCCTCTGTTCCTCGGCTTGTCCTTGCGCTCTCTTCTGTTGTCATTATTTTTTAAGTACCTTCCGAGGTACCCTCTGCTGATCAGCTGCTCGATCTCCTCCTTCAAATGAAGGCACGCATTGGTGTCATGGCCGTGGTCCTTGTGGAACCTGCAGTACTGAGACATGTTTCTTTTCCCCGTCGAGGTTTGCCTCTCCGGCCACCGGATAAAATCCTCTTCCCGAATGGCTGCCAGGATCTGTGCTCTGGACGCGGTCAGCCGCGTGTAATGCTCTCTCGGGTGGGGGCTTCTCTCCTTCTTCTGAGGTTTATCATCCCTACGGTGCTTGGTAGGGTCCTTCTCCTCAGGCCTTCTCTTGCTAGCAGAGTCCAGGGCGGCGAGAGTTTCCTCCACCGAGATGTACTCCTCCGCCCCGGCCATCAGGTCTGCGAGGGACTGCGGATTGCGCCGGGCCACTGCTCGTCTGAAGTCAGTTGATCGGGCGCCGGCCAGAAGGGCATTCGTGGCCGCGGAGGGATCCAGGTTGGGAACCTGAAGGGCTTCCCTATTAAAGAGACCAACGAACACTTTCAAGGCCTCATCATCTCCCTGCCTGAGGGCCATCAGCGAAGCCGTCGTCTTCTTAGGTCTTCTGCTGCTCATAAAGTGACGGGCCAGGTCGTCCCCAAAGTCATCGAAATTGTCTACGGACCTGGGTTTGAGCCGCGAGTACCAGTCCCTCGCGGCTCCGGTCAATGTGGTGGGGAATGCCCGGCAAAAGAATCCATCCGACGCCCCGTGGAGGAGCATTGTAGTCCTGAAAGTCTCCAGGTGGTCCACGGGGTCGGTGGTCCCGTCATATTGCGAAATCTGCGGCATCTTCCAGCCCGCGGGGGCTGCTGCGCTGAGCACTTTGTCCGAAAATGGTTGAGCGCTTGTGAAGATCCGGGAGGCAGGCCAGCCCTGCTCTCTGGCGAGCTCTTCAATCCGGTGGTCGATCTGCTGGATCCTTCGTAGCATCGGGTCGTCTCTTTCCTCGGCCCGGTGGACGGGCCTCTCTCTTCTTGCTGGCGGACTCATAGCCGATCCGGACTGACTGGCCGGACTCCTTCGCCGGTGCCGCAATCCCTCTCCGTGCGTGGCGTCTCTCTTGCTGCCATGCCTTTGTACGGAGGGAGATCGTGACTGGTGATGTAGGCAAGGCTCGGGGCGCATATGCTTGTCCCGGGAGAGGTGATCTCGTCTTGTGGAGTGACGAGTCTGCTCCCGGGGCAGGGGGCGTGTGCTCTCTGCGGGAGCTTCCTCTCCTCTGGGTGGGCTGAGAAGCCTCGGCTGGGTGCTGCTGGAGTGCGGTGGCCGGATTCCTGAACTGCGCAATCACAACAGTCATTTCTTGGAAAAGGGCCCGCATCTCCCTCGGGGTCGGGGTAGGGTCTGAGCGGTCCGAGCGAGTCGGACTTCGCTCCCCTACCGCCCCGACCTCTATCTTCGATGCCAGTCGCTCGCTTCTTCCTTCGCGGGGGGCTGTAGCCCGGGTTGTCCGAGAGGTTGGCACATGCTTTCCGTTTTTCCCTACCATTGCTTGAGTGAGGTTCCTAACAGCTTTTTGTTGCGGGGTCCCACGGATGGCGCCAAATCTGTTAGGTCTAAAATTGGTAACAGGTTATGGTAGGGCCGGAAGGGCTGATCTGGGCCTGAAGGGCTGATCTGGGCCTGAAGGGCTGATCTTGGCTTGAAGGGCTGATGGAGTCCTGCGCTGCACAAGGGCACAGACAAGAAGACAAAGGGTCAGAAGACCAACCCGGAGTGGTGCTCCGGACGGGCGCTTCGACACTCAAGTCAGTATGAGCAGGAGTGCAGAGCAATGTCAGAGCAAAAGCTTAGGATTTTTTATTTTCAGATCCCTCACCTTAGCGCAAATGAGGGCTATTTATAGTGATTCTGAGCCACCTGTCCAGGACAGGTGGTAGTTCTGAGCCACCTGTCCAGGACAGGTGGTGGCCTCTGTATGGACCAGGTCTCATGCCTAGGAGGGGCAGGTGGAAGTCCCTGATTGGTCCAGGTGTCACACCTAGCAGGGACAGGTGTTGGCGTTGCAGCGGTCCCTGTGAGGGCCACGTGTCAACAGCCAATTAGTTGCTGAGCTCGGACCTCATCAGTGCTGAGTTCGGACCTCCTCAGTGCTGAGTTCGGACCTCATCAGTGCTGAGTTCGGACCCCATCACTAAACACAACACTCATCACTCAAGTCCTTCTATCAACTAACTAGGTTTGCAACTTGGGTCGGGTTTTACCCGACCTGCACGACCCGACCCGAAAATAACATGGGTCGGGTTTAGAAATCATGTGTCTTTGGCGGGGTCAAGTTTTAAAGTGGAAAACCCGACTCAATCTTGGACATAGCCGGATTTAAGGGGAAAAAAATATAGAAACCCGAAACTGACCCGACTCACATGGGTGTAAGTCTGTGACTTTCTTGAATATCTCTTGAATAACAAAGCATATTATTTTGCAATATATTGAGACAATTGTTTTCATTGAAGTGATCTTGTCTATTATGTGAAAATATGATGTCCTTCTTAAATTTATATACTAGATGACATAAATGTAGAGATTTTTTGTGTGAAGACTTGTTTTTTTCCACAATCTTTAAAATTTGTCACTATCCTATGCTAAAAAATGAAAACGCGACCCGACCCGACCCGACCGGAGATAATTCTCAGGTAGCGTAGCGTTTGGAAAACCTGACCCACCCGACCCAAGCTGCACCCACCCCTACAACTAACCCTAGCCTTAACACTAGCCAAGATCCTTGCATACTACGTAAGGTGGGAGCCATGTGCATAGGGGTGCAACTCAGGTCGGGTTGGATCGGGTTGAGGCCAACCAGAACCCGAGCCGAGCAACCATTTGGTCAACCCGAACCCAACCCGACTCGGTTCAACCCGACCCCATCCGAGGAACCCTTTTTGCCTACTCGAAACCGACCCAATCCGACTTCAACCCAACCTGACCCGACCCAACCCGAGATTTTTAGCTTAAAAAATTAAAAAATTAAAAATGCCGGGTTCACTCGGGTCAAATTGCCCAAGCCCTCAACCCCGAACCCAACCCGAACTCAACCCTGGTTGAGAAAACCTGAACCCGACCCCAACCTCGACCCCGACCTGAACTCAACCTAACCCGACTTTTTTCCCGGGTTGAACCCGCCCAAGTTGCACCCATTAGTAGTAGTCGTGCACCAAAGAGGGTGTACATTGAAGTGCCCATGGTACTCGAGCAAGGCCACACACGATCGAAGTGGGAAGAACCAAAAAGCGTAAGTGATATATTTTATCCCTTTTCTTCCCTGGACACCCTCCTCTATAGTTATGAGAATACTCCTTTTACATCACAACAGGGGTGGCCCAATAAAGAAACAGGGCCTAATATATCATTTCCCTAAAAAAACCCTAGAAACCTCGTTGTCTAAATTCCCATTCCAATACTCTCTCTCTCTCATTACGTTATCCGTTTTTTCGTTCCTAACCCTATCAACAACCGCCAAAACCCTAAAATTCAAAGCTCTCTTGAGAAGATATCCCAATTCCTTTCTCTCTCCTCCATCTCTGAACCACATTTTGGACTCTCCTTTGAGGTATGATACATTTTATAAAAGGAACAAAATAAAAGAAAATCGAAATCTATACTTTTCTTTACAGTTTTGATTCAAATGTTGTGAAAATTCTCCTTTTCTTATGTTTCTCGACATGGGTTTTGATTCAAATGATTGGATTGATCTGTTTTTTTTTTTGTCATCTCTGTATTTCTCTGACTCAATAAAATGCGATTTCAACTGTTATTTTTTTCTTTTCTGAAATGGGTTTTAATCCAAATGGCTTATAGATTCCTTGTTTCTTTGATTGAGCTGTTGCATTAGGTTAGGGTTTCGTTTTTTCTCAGCTTATGCTTTGATTTTTCTGTTTTGAGGGTTTTTAATATGCATTTGTGATTTTTGGTGATGTGATTATTCTGGATTTTGTTCTCTAGGGTTTGTGATTGGGGGTTTTCCCAATGTTAAGAAAATGGGTTTTGGATTTCTGTGGTCTTCTGCTCTGGGTTTTCTATTTTGAGGGTTTTTATTATGCATTCGTGGTTTTTAGTGATGTTATTATTCTGGATTTTGTTCTCTAGGGTTTGTGATTTGGGGGTTTTCCCATTTTTTTGAAAATGGATTTTTGATTTCTGTGGTCTTCTTCTTTGGTTTTTCTATTTTTAGGGTTTTTATTATGCATTTTTGGTTTTTGGCGATGTGGTTATTCTGGATTTTGTTCTCTAGGGTTTGTGATTTGGGGGTTTTCCCATTTTTTTGAAAATGGGTTTTTGATTTCTGTTGTCTTCTGCTTTGATTTTTCTCTTTTGAGAGTTTTTATTATGCCTTTGTGGTTTTTGATGATGTGATTATTCTGGATTGTGTTCTCTAGGATTTATGATTGGGGTTTCTTCCCATTTCTTTGAAAATGGCTTTTTGATTTTTGTGGTCTTTTATATTTTTATGGTTAATAATATTGCAAGAGTTGTTTCTGCTAAAATTAGCTGGGTCATGTTTGATGATCTCTAAATGTTTTGTTTATTGTTTCTCTGCGGTGGCTTTTGTTTGGTAGGTTGTGTGCATGTGGAATTTTTTTCAGCTCATTTTCTATTTTACTTTTAATTTATATTTATACTCATTGTGAATTTTTTTTGCGTGGCAGGGTTTTTGAGTTTGTCAATTTGCATTGTTAGGACTTAGGACCACCTTAGTGTATATTTTGTTCATGGTACTTTATTGTATTGCTTTTCCGTGTGAGTGTATTTGTTTATGGCAATTGTTTTTTCATTTTATAGTTATATCATATGCTGGATATGATCAT
The DNA here is from genome assembly GCF_043159265.1 of Tasmannia lanceolata. Classification (NCBI taxonomy): domain Eukaryota; kingdom Viridiplantae; phylum Streptophyta; class Magnoliopsida; order Canellales; family Winteraceae; genus Tasmannia; species Tasmannia lanceolata. Next base: position 22,405,855 of record NW_027518684.1, on the reverse strand, counting down.
TCCTCTACTTCTTAGTCTTCTTTTATTGATTTTGTGGATCTCAAGGTGCTACCATAATTTCTTTCAAATTAAGGATATGAGACACAAATATGTTTCTTTGCCTTCTATTTATTTATTTATTTTTATAGGCAATCTACGGTTGACGATTCTGAAACATATATGCTTCCTTTGGTGTGACTGGAAGCCAATTCTTTTTTCACATCACAACTGTGTTCTGTTTACATACTTATGAGTGAACTGAAAGGATTTGAACAAGGTTACCAAAGAAGAAATGGTTGTATTCATGTTCACGGGACTGAGGAAACTGTTCTTTTTGGCGGCATTGGCGAATGGTCTTTACCCATTTTGTAGTCATGATCAAGTGATGAGAGGAGAGTTTTTTGCTTTTTTACTACCTTTGAATCATTGAATTTGGAAGAGCCAGCTTGAAGTTTTTGTGAAGCACTTAAGTTTTATGATTATTCATTTGGAGGAGGTTATTGTTAAATGTCAGAAAGTGATATGGCGATCGTTAAACCAGAGGTATGTGATGTATTTTTGCAAGAGATGTGATCTTTCTTTGTTACCGTGTTAATCTTGATTAGGAAATGCATATCTAAATTCATATTCTTTGTCCTAGAATGTAGCTGTTTTAATTTAATTTATTTGTAAGGGGCTTCTTTGTATGAATTTGTTTGTAATAGACTTCTTTCGTTTGTTATTGTGTTTTTGTTGCACCGAATGGTTTTCTCCTATTTAATGGATTTTAAAAAAAAATGATACAATGCACATTATTATTAATTAAACTATCAATCCTTTCTGTTTGTTCTATTTCCCTTTTGTAGAAAAGATAACTGATATTCTATGATTTGTGGACAAGGACACGGAGCATCAGAAACGACAAACCCCCAAATTTTATAAACGGGTACACGACTAAAATAGAAAGTATATAATCAGGATTTGCAGACACAGGTTCGAGTGTCAAGTTTCAACACGGATACGAGGTATCTGACCCGGCAGCCCTTAAAAATCTAGAAATTGTGACGCACCCATAAACATACATACATATAAAATTACTTTTTTTTTTTGAAGTGGCATATAAAATTACTGATTACTATCATAATTTGTAACAATATAAATATGGTATTCGTTTAACAAACTAATATGGAAGACAATGATCTATGTAGACGAACCCAACTAGTGTCAAGATTAGACTTAGTCAATTGGGATGGGTGGATCCTTTCACCTTCTTCATGAAAATTTTCTAAAGGATTCATTAGCCGACCCCAACTAGTTTGGGACAAAGGCTTAGTTGAGTTGAGTTGAGTTGAGTTTAACAAACTAATAGGGGATGAGATGAGTGTAGCGGAATGTGAATGCTTAGATGGATGTGTGGCCACACAAGGTTAGATAGAATTAAAAATGAAGACATTCGTAAAAGGTGGGGATGGCACCAATTTAGGAGAAGATGAGAGAGCACTGCTTAAGATGGTTTGGGCATATCCACCGTAGGCCTTTGGATGCTCCAGTGAGAAGAAGTGACTCGTGCCAAGTTGATGGAGTAAAAAGACGTAGGGGCAGAACGAAAACTACTTGGGTAGAAACAGTGAGGAAAGACTTGATGGCTAGGAACATAACAGAGAACATGACCTTGGATAGGAGAGAATAGAAGAAAATGATCCATGTAGAAGAACCCAACTAGTGTCAGGATTAGACTTAGTCAATTTGAGCTGGGTAGATTCTTTCACCTTCTTCACGAAAATTTTCTAAAGGATTCATTAGCCGACCCCAACTAGTTTGGGACAAAGGCTTAGTTGAGTTGAGTTGAGTTTGACAAACTAATAAATCTTAGGATTAATAAACTATAATCTAGTTCATACAATGCATTCATCAATTTAAACCAGTTCTCTTTAGTCCCCAACATGGAAACGAGAAAGGAAGCCCAGCAGGATACAATAATATAATATTGGAATAAGAGTTCTTTTAGGGTTTAGGCTTAAAGGAGGGGATATAACAACAAATATTAGTAAAAGAAGAGCTAAAAGAAGAGTTTATAATAAAATAAGAGTTTATAACAAAATAAGAGTTAAACGCAATAATGAAATTTACTTGTTTTGTGATGTTTGGAAACCACTCTCGTCTCCTCAAGATATTATAGGAATACCACTGAAAATGCACTTCTCTTAATGTGTTTCTACAGGCCATGAAGTCCTTTATCTGGCTCCAAACAACCGATGGGTCGATCCAGCAAGTTGAAGAAGAGGTTGCCATGTTTTGCCCCATGATATGTCGAGAAATAATTCAAACGGGCATGGGATCTTCTAAGAATTTTGCAATTTCACTTCCACAACGAGTTAATCCAGCAACCTTGAGCTTGATACTTGATTATTGCCGGTTCCATCAAGTACCTGGTCGCTCCAACAAGGTTTGACATGTTCTCAACTCTCTTTACATTTTGGTTGCTGTTATATTTCAGTAATTTGATGTTCATATATTTGTGTGGCTTCCGGTGACATAAGATAAGACAGTTTCTCAACCTGATCAAAATGCAATTAGGGCCCGTTTGGATACCTCATATTTTGTATTTGGATTTGGAATTGAGAATTGAATACAAAATGAATAGATCCGCCAGCTCATGTTGAGGGAGACAGAGAGGGAAGGGGGTACTTCCTATTGGAGCGGAGAGGTTGAGGAGCAAAGAGGGTGAAGGAAACTGCTAGATATGTGGATTTCCAATTTACTTATTTCCACCGCATATTTGGAAATCTGAATTTTTTCACTGTCAGTCTCTGATTTGGAAATCAAAGGATTTGATCCGGATCCAAATCACAACACAAAAAGGGCTGCAAATGTGAGAAATCCAAATCAAAATCTTCTTGGCATCCAAACGGGCCCTTAGTTACTTTGGACCCCTCAGTGGTAAATAATTACTATGTCCATTCAAAAAAAAAAATTACTATGCCCATCATAAATTCATAACTACAGTGTTCTAACCTCTCTACATGAGTAAAGTTCATAAATTTGCATATTTCTTTTCTTTTTTACCATGACACCATCATTTATGGGTGAAGATTTTGCCATTTTTGCCAGGAACGGAAATCTTTTGATGAGAAATTCATCCGGATAGATACAAAACGGTTATGTGAGTTGACATCTGCAGCTGATAGTCTCCAATTGAAGCCCTTGGTTGATCTCACTAGCCGTGCACTTGCTCGAATGATAGAAGGAAAAACTCCTGAGGAGATACGTGAGACATTCCATTTACCCGATGATCTTACTGAGGTGTTTGGCTTGGAAATTTCTGTTTTTTACTTTCTTTCTTTTGAATGGCCTGTTTTCTAGTATTTTTTCTATTATTCATTATGCTGCTATGGTTGATTTTAGGAGGAGAAGTTGGAGCCTTTGAAAAACACAGCTGATGATCTACGGATCCGGTTGTTGAATCGATTATATGCAAGAAAGAGGAAGGAGCTAAAGGAGAAAGAGAAACTGAAGGCGATTGCTATATCGAGATTTGTATTCCATTTTTAAAACCTTGATAATACTCTCCCTCTTCTGACACACACACAAAAAAAAAAAACAATTTGCCATTCAAAAAAAAAAAAACCATGATAATACTCATTTTCAGTACTATTCTCATCTTGCGTCAGGGTGGTTAATTTGAGCATATGGGACTAGGACTGGAAAATTTGGTTTCCTTATTATTAGGCATAGGCATACACAGACACGTTTATCAATGGCTTGTGATTGACACTGAACAGTGTTATTATTTCATCTGTTCAGAATGTTGAAGTTGAAGAGGAGCGAGTGGATGAACGATCAGTTGATGACCTCCTGTCATTTATTAATGGAGGAGATGGAGGTACCTATAATGCACTTTTTACACAATTGGTGAATACTAATACTTGGATTTCCTCTTCTTTCATGCTCCTCACCGAGTATCATTATTATAATTTCTTCCAGCTGATCAAGAGGAAGCATTTTTGACGAGCTTCTTAATTTGTGGAAGAGTCATTTTTTTCCTTCTGAATCTGTCCACCGATAACATTTATGCAGATGATCACATTATTTAAGTCAATAACCAAATTAACAATGCATATATTTGTTAGCCATACAAGTCCTTGCTAATCTAAGACCAACATGTAGAATAAAGGTGCTAGAGGAAGGTTCAAAGTACAGATGACACTTTTTTCATCCACTTCGTCAATGGTTTAGAATTGTCATGACACTTTATTCATCCAGTCTGTCAATGGTTTAAAGTTGTCATGTTACCTTCTTTTATTAATATGAAAGCATTTTGTCTTACGCCACATCCTCATGGTACTAAAGAATAGGCTTCATAGTGTGTATAGGGAGGAACAATCTCAACTTTGGGAACTGGGTTAGAGTAATTGACAGTAAATATGGTTCTAAACCTGGGAACTGGGGAACTGGGAATCGGATGACAGATTAAGTAAGAAAGGAGTAACTCTATGGCGGGATATTTTTCGGTTGAGATATGGTTTCAAGCAAGGTATTAGATACAGGGTGTATTGCAGATCGAATCAATTTTTGGAGTGAAGCATGGTGCCTTCTGGACCTCTTTCCTGACTTGTATGTTGTTGCAATTAATAAGGGGCTCTAGTGAAAGATTGTTTCTAGTGCAGAGGGGAGGGTGTGGTGTGGAAGCCTGGCTTTAGATGGAATTTCTTTGAAAGGGAAATGGATTCTGTGATCAGATTTATGGAACTATTAGATGGCTGCTATGCTAGTATTTCCGGGGTGTACAGAAGGTTATGGATATGGGAATCTTCTGGGGAGTTTTCTGTTAAATCATTCTACTCGCGCCTTGTGCCTTGTGGTGCATCATCTATAAAAGCTAAGCTACGGAAATTTTATGCCCCCACCACCACCACACACACAGAGAGTGTGTTTCTTTGGTTGGGCTGCATGCTGTGGACGTATTCAAGAGATTAATTTTCTCCAGAAATGGGGAATGTGGCTTGTGGATCATTGTTCGCTTTGTCTTGAAGATGGGCAGACAATAAATCATATGTTCATCCATTGCAAAGTAGCTAGGGAGATTTGGAACCGAATGTTATCAAGATTTGGTATCCATTGGGTATTCCCATCTACGTTACTCGAGCTGGTGAAAAGCTGGGAAGCAGTTCCCTACTAGAGAAAAGGCAAGATGATGTGGAAATTTGTCTGCTTGCGAAATTGTGGGTAATCTGGACAGAGAGAAACTGCAGATTGTTTGAAGGCCAAATCAAAACCCTGTATTGCTTATACATGAAAGTGATTGCGTTGTCCATCGCCCGGGTGAGAAGCCTTCCTATATTCCGTTTCGTGATTGCGTTGTCCATCTTTGGGAAGGATGGCAAGAAATTTGTTGCAGCGCGGGGAGGCGATCCGTAACAGTCCAAGAATGGGAAGCTCCTCCTAGTGGCATGATAAAGATTAACTTTGATGGCTCTAGTATGGTGGGAAATCCTGGGCCTGCACGTATTGGTGGAGTGTGCCGTGACTCTTCTGTATCGGTCCTTTGGCTTTTTCTGGTCCTATTGGGAATTGTGATGCGAATGAGGCGGAGGTTAGGGCAGCATACATGGGGATCAAAAGGGTGGACAAGGACATTCTTGATAGAGTGATAGTGGAGGGAGATTAAAAAAATGTGGTTAGATGGCTTAGTGGGGCGACATCTCCTCCATGGAGATTCGCTCCTTATTTTGATGAGATTCATGACATCACTCTTGGCTCGTCCTTTGTCTTCACTCTTGTTAGAAGATCAGCTAATAGTGAAGTGGATAGGTTAGCAAGGGATGGTGTAAGGAAACCAGATGTTGAGTGGTTTGATTTCCTCCCGCCGTTACCTGATTAGATATACTATTGATTGTATTTTCTCTTTTTCTTTGTATCTTTTGGTGGACCACCTCGGTCTTCCTTTCTATTTGAATGAAATTTGCAACCATTAAAAAAAAGGGGGAGTTTATATATGCCGACCCCAACTAGTTTGGGACAAAGGCTTAGCTGGGTTATATATATATATATATATAGAGAGAGAGAGAGAGAGAGAGAGAGAGAGAGAGAGAGAGAGAGAGAGAGAGAGAGAGAGTTAAGTGAAGCTACACATACGTGTAGCTAACTTTACTACACCGACGGCTTAAAATACAGTGGGCCCACATTATTTGGGTGATCCAAACCATTCATTTGATAGGCCCTCACATTGATAGGGTGTGCCCAAAAAATCAGCTCTATAGGATCATCCCAACCTTCAAACTGTGAAGGCAAAAATTGATAGATTTGTGAAGGTTTTTACACGTCCAATTTTGCCTCCACAAATCGTAGGGTTGGGATGATCCTATGGAGCTGATTTTTTGGGCACACCCTATCTATGTGAGGGCCCATCAAATGAATGGTTTGCATCACCCAAACAATGTGGGGCTCACTGTATTTTAAGCCGTTGGTGTAGCTAAGTTAGCTACACGTATGTGTAGCTACACTTTTCTCATATATATATATATATATGTATATATATATATATATATATATATAGAGAGAGAGAGAGAGAGAGAGAGAGAGAGAGAGAGAGAGAGAGAGGCTACACCGCCGGCTTAAAATACAATGGGCCCACATTGTTTTGGTGATCCAAACCATTCATTTGATTGGCCCTCACATAGATAGGGTGTCCACCAAAAATCAGCTCCATAGGATCATCCCAACCCTTCAAACTGTGGAGGCAAAAATGGACAAATTTGTGAAGGTTTTTACATGTTCATTTTTGCCTCCACAAATCGTAGGGTTGGGATGATCCTATGGAGCTGATTTTTGGTGGACACCCTATCTATGTGAGGGCCAATCAAATGAATTCTTTGGATCACCAAAACAATGTGGGCCCATTGTATTTTAAGCCGGCGGTGTAGCTTCACTTTCCTCATATATATATATATATATATATATATATATATATATATATATAGGGGGAGTTTATATATGCTGACCCCAACTAGTTTGGCACAGAGGCTTAGCTGGGTTACACACACACACACACACACACACACACACACATATATATATATATATATATATATATATATATATATATATAGGGGGGGGGGGAGTTTATATATGCCGACCCCAACTAGTTTGGCACAGAGGCTTAGCTGGGTTAGACACACACACATACACACACATAGCTCTGGAACACTTTTCTCATATATATAGGGAAAAGTGAGTATGAGCGGCCCTTCATATAAGCTTATATGAGGTGACGGCTAGAAACACGGTGGGCCCACATTTTTGGGCCGGGGTGATCCAAACCATTCATTTGATAGGCCCTGATATAGATAGGGTGTGCCCAAAAAATCAGCTCCATTGGATCATCCCAACCCTTCGAACTGGGGAGGTGAAAATGGGCAACTATAAATTTGCCCAAATTTTTCTATTTTTCACCTCCACAATTCAACGGGTTGGGATGATCCTATGGAGCTGATTTTTTGGGCACGCCCTATCTATGTCAGGGCCTATCAATTGAATGGTTTGGATCACCCCAAAAATGTGGGCTCACCGTGTTTCTAGCCGTCACCTCTTATAAGCTTATATGAAGGGCTGCTCATAACCTATATATATATATATATATATATATATATATATATATATAGAGAGAGAGAGAGAGAGAGAGAGAGAGAGAGAGAGAGAGAGAGAGAGAGAGAGAAGAGAAGGTACTCCCTGGAGTAGATAACTTATCTACTCCCTACCTTAAAATAACAGTTGGGGCCACATTGTTTGGGAGATCCAAAGCATACATTTGATGCGCCCTCACATAGATAGGGTGTGCCCAAAAAATCAGCTCGATAGGATCATCCTAACCCTATGAACTGTGTAGGCAAAAAATGGGCAGATTTGTGCAGGTTTATACACGTCCATTTTTGCCTCACCGTTCATAGGGTTACGATGATCCTATCGAGCTGATTTTTTGGGCACACCCTATCTATGTGAGAGCCCATCAAATGAATGCTTTGGATCACCCAAACAATGTGGCCCCAACAGTTATTTTAAGATAGGGAGTAGATAAGTTATCTACTCCAGGGAGTACCTTCTCTTTTCTCATATATATATATATATATATATATATATATATATATATGTGGGTGCGCGGGTCTTCTCCATCACTAGTGCCCTCGGAATCCTAAGTCTGGATCCCCATCAGAAATAGAGCTTTAATTTAAAGGTTTAGATATATAATAGTTCTCATTATATATAGGCATGTCTAGGCAATTTCACATAAAACAATTTTATGACCCCTCTTTTTGAAGAGAGAAGAGTCGCCTCATAGCTGATTTTGTCTTATTCATTTATTTAATTCATATTATGTGGCACTTCTCTCCTTCAAAGGAGAGGCAGCCGAAGTGCTTTTGCGAAATTGCCTTTCGTACACAAGTTCGGGCACAACTTCGTACGAAGTTCACACACAAGTTCGTGCGAAGTTCACACACAAGTTCGTACGGAGTTCATACACAAGTTCGTTCACAAGTTCGTAAACAAGCTCTTTAAGAGGTTCGTACACCTGGCAATTTTGCAAAAGCACTTCGGCTGCCTCTCTTTTTAAGGAGAGAGGTGCCACATAGTATGAATTAAATAGGACCGTGTATTACTACATTCACAGAGCTGTATAAAACCAGCGTCATGCTCGCTTTGTAGCTCACACATATTACTTTGTTCTAGACTACTCATTTGAATGTAACTGAAAAATGAAAAAGAATAAAAAAACTCTCCTTTAGCTCATTTCTTTCTCCTTTTCTAATGATGCTTGGTATTATTCAAAAAGAAAGAAAGAAAGATTAAAGAATGCATATAGAAATTCTGAGTCGTTGTTGGCTTCACAGTGAACATTGTGAGAGTTTAATTCACTTGCCTACAAACATGAGTCACCTCCTCCATCTGATCAGCTAACTCCCCACTTCTACTTACCCATTTGCTAGCATTTAGAGAATCCCTTTCTATGGTATAATGGCTCAGAAAAGGGAAACCAAAGATTTCTTCCCCTGCTTTAAAGCTATGGCAGCTACTGCCACTAAAGAATTCAAAAAACCTGAAGGCCATGAGCAAGCAAACTTAATAGCTCTCTTAGGCGCCAGCATGTTGAAATCCTTTGAAGTTTAGGCCTAATCATCATGACTTCATCTCGTAAGTATCTGACGATGTTGTAGTGTTTAAAAACTCCTTGACATGACAAGGAACTTGCCTGAGTCGACAAGGATTTTTCTTGGCCGCGTTATGCGTTGTACCACATCCGCATTCCGCGTTTTGCCCTACATAGTCAATAAAAACTCCTTTGACTCTCCTGAGTTATATGACCGCGTCAACTCCGTCAACTGCATTCTTGGCCGCATCCGTGCTGAGTTGACAAGGATTTTTCTTGGCCGTGTTCCGCGTCACATCCGCGTTTTTAAACATTGCTGTGTATCATTTTGGTGGGGCATGTTTTTTTTTTCTTTTTTTAAGAAAACCTTCTTCGAAATTGAAAGATGATATCACTAGTGGAATTATATCTTTTCTGTCAGTATTTTATTGTCCAGGTCATTGTTGTGCTGGGAGGAACAAAATTGCTTCTTTTTAGTTTGCTATCTTTCCCTAGCTTATATGTGCTATTGTTAAATAAGAATCTGGAAGTCTGCAGTTTCGTAGTTGATATTTTATAGAAGGTTTTTGTTTTTTATTGTAGGATAAAATAAAATCTTTTGAATCTAGGATGCACATTTGGTTTATTCTCCTGTGGCTTGATACAAAAAATGTAATTGACACCATCTTCCTGGTCGAATGATTTGAACTGATGCCTATTGTAACACTGTGCCATAGATGGTTGTCACTATGCCGAGTCGATTTCCGTTGCCTGGATGAATTTTCTATGCTTGCATTCCAAATTTGGCTGTCTGATGTCTGGGATGTTATTTATGTTAGTAAAAAAATTACTGTGTGTGTGTGTCTCTCTCTCTCTCTCTATATATATATATATATATATATATATATATATATATATAGAGAGAGAGAGAGAGAGAGAGAGAGAGAGAGAGAGAGAGAGTTCCTACTCCCTAGAGTAGATAACTTACCTACTCCCTAGGCTTAAAATACAGTAGGGGCCACATTGTTTGGGTGATGCAAACCATTCATTTGATGGGCCCTCACATAGATAGGGTGTGCCCAAAAAATCAGCTCCATAGGATCATCCAAACCCTTCAAACTGTGGAGGCAAAAAATGGCAAAACTCTTTTCTCATATATATACTAGTAAAAAACCCCGTGCGATGCACGGGCCGACAAAGAACTGTACTGACCACGTCATAGGTTGATCCAAACCATCCATGTGATGGAACACAACATAAATAGGTTGTGCCCCAAAAATCATTTCCATAGGCTGATCCGAGCCCTCCATTCTATAGAGGTTTCCATAATTCCTCTTAAATCGGATGGTTAAGATCACCCTATAGATTTTTTATTAAAAGACCATAAAGGAGGGGGGTAAGATTGAAATTATGTGGCTTTAGTGGGTGCCTTTGTTAAAAAGCATAAAGGAGGGGGTAGGATTGAAAATATGTGGGTTGAATGGGTGCATTTGTTAAAAAAAGTCAAAAAAAGTGTTGTGTAATTCTCATAGAATTTTCAAAAAATTAAAAAAAATTCTCTTCTTTTCTTTTCTGCTATATATATATATATATAGAGGAAAATGATTGTGAGCTTGAAGCTCATGTAGCTTATATGAGCTTGAGGGCTCAAACACATGTGGGCCCACATTATTAGGAGGATCCAAAGCATTCATTTGAAAGGCCCTTACATAGATAGGGTGTGTAAAAAAAATCAGCTCCATAGGATCATCCTAACCCATCCAAAAGTGGAGGGCAAAATGGACAGACACCTTTTGCCACAAATATGCCCATTTTTGCCCTCCGCTTTTGGACGGGTTAGGATGATCCAATGGAGCTGATTTTTGGTACACACCCTATCTATGATGGGGCCTTGCAAATGAATGGTTGGATCACCACAAAAAATGTGGGACCCATGTGTTTTGGCCCTCAAGCTCATATAAGCTATATGAGCTTCAAGCTCACAATCATTTTCCTCATATATATATATATATATATAAAGTGTGATAAATTCTTTAATACCACTTCTGACTGTATGAATATTTCTAATGGCTGAGATTTTTCCCACCTAAAACATAAATCTGTCATGAGAAAGTTATTTTCTTCCGTGGACCCATTTGAGGAGGGGAAGCTCGGTTCTTAAGTATTTCTGTTATTTCACAGTTTCTAAGGACGCTAGAACTGCCAAGCATAAAAAGAAGAATCGGAGGAGAAAAGACCATTCAAAGGATCCTTTATCAAATAATGTAAACGAAAATCATAACAAGGTTATTGATATCTTGATTTTTGTTCCTCGAAGAAATTTTTATTTTGATTTGACCAGCAATTCATCACTTAACTGAAATTGTTGACTCAATGTCCCATTTCTTGTGCTTTAGGAGGCTGACTCTGTTGGTAGTCCTAGTAAGAATTCAAAATTGCAAGATCTTTCCGACAATACTTTTGCACCAAAGGCTGACTTTGAGGATCTTGATGATGAGCTAGACCCTGCGATGAAGGAGGAACTTGACAGGTGAGTTGTCTTGGGGTCTCTGTCTATATAAATCTTGATGTCCGTTTAATTTTCTTTGTTACCATTGTAGTTCATTACTTTTGATGTTTTATTTGCAACTTTTTTGTTCCTGAAATTGATATGCATGAGAAATTATGGGATGCTAATTTACTCACTATTACAAAAGCACATAATGCGATGATGATTTAAGCATAGCTTTGCCTCAGGTATCACATATTTTGCTAATGTAAGTTTCAACTATTTTTCCTTTTCAAAAAAAAAAAGTTTCTACTATTTTAAAGTGGAATATGTTCATCACCGATTAATGAAAAATCCTGTAGCATTTGATGAGTTAAGCAAATCTCAAGTATCACATATATTTTGCTGATATAAGTCTCAACTATTCTGAGTGGAATATGTTCATCTCCGATTAATGAAAAATCCTGTATCATTTATAGTGTTCCTGTTATTCATTGATCTTAGTCTTTGCACATGTGGATCTTGTCAAATGTATTGTTAATTGTTTCTTCAGTCATATGGCTTTTTGAAAGTTAGTTTCTTCAGTCATATTGTACCGGCATAGTTTTAAATTTCAGCCGAAATCTGAAATTTCGGTTTTGGCCCAGGCCGAAACAAAATACATAGTGAATCAGATTTTTATAGGATTTCGCTGACCGAAAAATTTCATTTGCCCCGTTATTTACAAAATTTCCACCAAAATTGCCGAAATTTTAGAGATTTCCTTAAAATTTTTAAAAATACCAAAATTTTTAACCTTATGTTACATGATTTCGGCCAAAATTTCCAGCGAAGCTGAAATATTTCGATTTTGTGATGGCCGACACCGACACCGAAATCTAAAATCTTTTGTACTAGTACGAAACGTACTACACGATGGAGCGAAATTGACTTTTATATTTTCCTTTTGGGAATTAAATTTTTCATCAGAAGAATGATGGGACCATCCTTCACTTAACGAACCATAATTAGTGTTAAAATATCCTTTTATTTAGTTTAGAGTGTTATTTAAGTCCTTTTAAGTTATAAGGAGATACTAGGGTCTTTTTATCATAAAATTACTCAAATCACTTCAGTGAATACCTCATAAAAGTGGGGTCCGTCATGTATTACAAACTTTTAACTGGCAAAGAGTCGTTGTTATATTTTAGTCAATTGAGGAGTCCATGTTTTAAGTGAATAAAAGTCCTAGTTAGTCTTAGCTCTAGGGTCTATATTTGGAAGGCCCAAATAAGAGTCCTAGTTAGTCTTAGCTCAAGGGTCTATATTTGGAAGGCCTTTGGACCTTTTTTTGCAGAGTCTGAATGAAATTTTCAGAAGATGCGTTCCTTGCAATAGTAGGAGTGAGATGCTTCAAGCCAGTCGTCTCGGTGCGATGCCTTGACACACCTATATCCCTAGAGTGATTCTAGGTTATTTTCTCTTCCCTGTTCCTTTACTCCTTTCATATTGACATCCCCTGCGAGCTTCATGTAGTATCAAACCATGCACTTGGTTCTTGCTTGAGCCCATTATATTCTTTATTCTGCATACATAGTCCCCAGTGATTATTGTCTCATACCCCTCTGGGTGCGATGTAAGGAAGCATTCGTAACATTCATTTGCGGTTGGGACCATCCAATAGTGTTAGCCAAGGCTATATAACCAATCAAACTGTGTTTCCTTTGACTACGGGACTTCATGTCTGGTCGTATTCTAGTCTATGTTGCTGATTATATCCTTTTGCTACAAGACAGATTTGATACCTATTGATTGTACCATCACACTTTTGTTCTAGCTTATGTATCCACTTACATCCATCACCACCCTTTCCTGGCTGATTTGCAACACTTTCCCAAGTGTCATTCTTGTATAATGCAGCCAACTCATCTGTCATTGCCTGAATCCATTTGCCATGGGAAATGGCTTCTTTAAATGATAAAGGTTCTAGCTGATGTATCCACTTACATCCATCACCTCCCTTTCCTGGCTGATTTGCAACACTTTCCCAAGTGTCATTCTTGTATAATGCAGCCAACTCATCTGTCATTGCCTGAATCCATTTGCCACGGGAAATGGCTTCTTTAAATGAAAAAGTTTCACTAACATTAATGTCGTGGGGTTTACGTGAACTCATCCTTCCTTAAATATTTCGTGTGGTTGCTTAATGGTTTCTTTGTATTCTCCATTATCTCCTTTTCTCTTCTTCAAACATTTGAAGGCAATTTGACAAAATAAATCTTTGCAATAGCACCATAGAACCACCCTAAACCCACCAATCGTTCCCATAATCCACTTTCCCAACTTGGATTGTTTTGCATCTAGCTACATGTGTATTTATGTGTGCATTATGTATTAGCGCTCTCCACTCTAAGTTTAAGTTCTACTTATTTTCTCATTTTTATTAGAAACACAACATATAGTACTAATTGACTATCATGATTTTATTTGTCATTTTTTGGAATTGATTCTTTTGAATGAACCTCTTTATTCAAAATAGATAGACTGCAGTAACCTTAACATATCCCGTCTCATACTTAGTGTGATATTGGTAAATGCAGAGAAGTGGAGGATTTTGCCAGGAGATTGAACTCAGATTGGCCTGAACGGATGCAAGAAATCCTTTCTTTAGGTCAAGATAGAAGGCTTGGTCCAATATCTATGAATGGCAACGGTTGCTTACAGAGATACTCAAGTATGATTTACTTTTCCTTCTATTTAGTTCAATTTTGTCTTATGATTTGCTTTGTGATTTACATTTTTAATTTATGCTTTAGTGAATGCAAATCATGTTCCTGTTCAAAGTTCAAATATTCTGCTATATTTCTGGCATATAATAATGATTCACGCATGCAAGCATATGTTTTGTTTCATTAATTCGTACTTTTTTTAGTATTGCATATATTTTCTGGGTATTTTGGTATATTATCTTAACAATTGCTTTCGCTTGTTTCTCATTGGTACTTGCATGCTACTCATTTTTGGGACTGGAAAGCAAATTTTGGAAAAAATTTAGAATTATAATTTCACTTTTGCGTAGTTTGTTTTTACTCCATTTTCAGCTTCATGTGCATTGAAAATATGATATCCTCACAATAAGAATGCACTAGAGTTGTTGGTTTTGCTTCTAATTACTTGCATGCTATAAATTATGGGCCCAACAATATGAGATATTGCATTTGATTTGTGGGCAAAGTAGGATGCTGTCTTTTTTTTTTATTTGAATGCCAAACCAAAGTAGGATGCTGTTAGACAGCACAAAATAGTTCTTTGTGTGTAGTGGAGATTTCAGTACAATTAAGTTCGCCTATGAAATGGGACATGCAAACTTATTGTTAGCATGAGAAAGATTTCTAGTTTGTTAATAGGAATGAATGAGCTTATTGATTTGTTGTTGGAGGGGCTCAATTCACTTAGTCAAACAAACTGGGCCAGCCCGTTGACGTGTAGTATGAGCAGATTTATTATGTCAAAGGGATGGAGGACAACTTACTTGGTGTATGGGTCTTGCTAATGTATTTAATCAATCTCTGTTACATGCCTAAACAGGTCCCACTAGAGTTGAATAAATTAGTAGCTTTAGAATATATTGGATGGTAGATTAGGCATTAGGTTAATCTTTATTCAACCGGTTCGCAACGTGATTGATCTTCTTAGAGGGATGATCAGCCTCTTGATCCACCTCGAGGGAAAGATCAATCCTCTTTTGTGCACAAAGACACTTTCTTGAACAAGTTTCTTCATTGATTTCCACTAACAGTAGCAGTGTTTTATAACTTCCCTCTACGAAGATACCTCTTGTTACGAACCCGAAGTAGCAGTGTTTTATAACTTCCCTCTGCGAAGATACCTCTTGTTATGAACCCGAACCGGTTCGCAACGTGATTGATCTTCTTAGAGGGATGATCAACCTCTTGATCCACCTCGAGGGAAGGATCAATCCTCCTTTGTGCACGAAGACACACTTTCTTGAACAAGTTTCTTCATTGATTTCCACTAACATAGAAAGATCTTATGATAATAATAGAAATAACACACTTCGAGGGATTTGTTTTCTTCTAAAGGGTTAACTGTTTGGAGAGATATTCTGAAAATTTGGTCTAAATTTGTTAAGGGTACCAGATTCAAGGTTTACTCAGGGGATCGAGTTAGATTTTGGTTGGACGCCTGGTGTGCCTCTGAGCCTCTGAGTTTACTATTTCCGGAATTATGTAGGGTGGCTCTTTATCATGAGGTACTGGTCAAAGATTGCTTTGTGCGGGAAAATGGGAGAGTGGTGTGGATGCCAGCCTTCCGCAGAAATTTCTTCGAGAGAAAATTGGAGGCACTGACTCAACTCTTTCAAACTATTGAGTCATGTTATTTAAACAAATCTAGGGCTGATATGAGAATTTGGATATGGGACAAGTCCGGATTCTTTTCTGTTAAGTCTTTCTATTCACGCCTTCTTATTTGTCCTAATCCTTCTATCTTGGCCAAGGTTTGGAAATCTCTTTGGCCCCCTACGGTTTGTTTTTTTTGGATGGGCAGTATGTAGGGACATGGTTTTAAATTTCGATCGAAATCTGAAATTTCGGATTTCGGACCGAAATTTCAGATTTCGGTGGAGACCGACACAGAAACCACCATAAACCGAAACGGTCATTTATTTCGGCCGAAATTTCGGTTTTTCTGAAATTTGACCCAAAAAATCTGTTTTTTAAAAATTAATTTAATATATCACCGAAATTTAATATTGAATAAAATATTGGTTTCGATTTTTGTACCAGATTTCGACCAAAATTTCAGGGTCCGAAACCGTTACCAAAACCGAAATTTTAAACCTTGCGTAGGGATAGGATTCAAACCATAAACTTCCTTAGGAGAAGGGGGGTGATGCTGATTGATCACTGCCCTTTATGCCTTTTGGACGGGGAATCGGCTAGACACATTTTCATGCATTGCAGTTTTGCTCGATCTGTGTGGAGTCTGATTCTTGCCAGATTCGGTTTGCGCTGGGTATTTTCCTCCTCAATTTTGGATTTACTTGAAGCTTGGGAAGGAGTGTCGTGGAAGAAAAAAGGGAGAATTTTGTGGAATTTATGCTTGTTTTCTACGTTTTGGGAGATTTAGAAGGAAATGAATGTTAGAGTTTTTGAAGGTGTTCACAAGCCTGCACATAGAGTTTATGTTAACATTATTGCCTCTGTTATTGCTAGGGCCAGGTGTTTGCCCTCTTTTCAGTCTGTGTCCGCCTATGATTTATGGGAAGGTTGTAGCATCATCTGCTTGGAGAAGTTATCTTGTCACAAGGTGCTGCAAAAGTGGATCCCACCTCCATATGGTTGTCTGAAAGTTAACTTTGATGGGTCTAGCTTCGGAAATCCGGGTCCGGTGGGTATTGGTGGCCTGTGCCGCAATTCTTTCGGTACGTCTCTTTGGGCTTTTTCTGGTCCTCTTGGTGTATGCGATTCCAGTGAAGCTGAGGTTAGAGCAGCTTATGAGGGCATTAAGCATTTGGATAGGAGGGGGTCCTGGATATATCCATTGTGGAGGGAGATTCTTTAAATGTTATTAGATGGCTTCGGGGATCAGCTAAGCCCCCATGGAAATTTTGGTCTCTGTTCGATGAGATTGATGACATTGTTGGTGGGTCATCCATTGTCTTTCAGCACGTGCGCAGATCAACAAGCGGTGAAGCAGATTGTTTCGCTAGGGAGAGGGGTGTTGAGAAGGAGGAGCTGGAATTCTTTGATTTACACCTTCCTTGAGGGTGCTTGTATTTTTTGCTTTTCTGTTGCTTTTTCTTTTCTCCTTGTTCCTCTCTTTGGGTGACCTCCTTGGTCCTCCCTTCTAATATATTTTCGATTGCCTTTCAAAAAATAGAAATAACTAAATAAAGATTAACATAATATTGAGTAGTGTCCAATTATCCCCCCAATGCCCAATCTACCATACAATGATATGATCTTAGAAGATCATATTAGCCCCTCGATGGCTCTTCTCTAGCTCTGATGTTAAGCTCAAAATCTTGGTTCAGTACTATCCCATTGGGGTTGAGCTCTCTAAGGAAATGCCCGAACCTGTCCAGGAATTAGGCTCCTCCCTTATGGCGGACCGGCCATCGGCGATCCCCTTGCCTGTTGAGCCGTTGGGCGCCATTAGAATTTCAAATTCAAATTCCTCTGCAGGGAGGTCTGAGATCGAGCCGTTAGCTTTTCTAGAAAAAGGCATGATGAGAGCTGAACAGAGAAATAAAGACTTTTTGGCTATGTTGTCGAGTCCCAAGAAACCTACGCCTCATATCCGGCTGAGGCGTCCTTCATACGCTAGAAAGAATTTTGTTACCGTGCCCTTGGCGGTTCTTTTAATGATTCATTTCTCCCAGATAGGGGGTTAAGTTCCCAAGCACGTTTCATTACGAATAAACTGAGTACTATCTTGGGTTCCACGCAAAGAAGAACTTCAACAGATTGGTTAGACTTCTAAACTTGTGTTCCATCTTAGCACTCTTCTCTAGGGTTGGGGATTCCAAGGCTCTCTAGTCGAAAGGCCCTCCCCTTCCACTTTGAATATAGGATTTAGAGTAGTAGGAATGGCCTCCGTTAAGGACCGGGGAAAACCAGCTTCCCCAAGTAATCAGCTTTTATTCCGGGATTTTGTCAGTATTTTGGGATCGGTTCTTGGGGTTGGGCGGAGGTATAATCGGCTTTGCACGAAGATGGGAGTTTGCTGTATGATAGAATGACAGGTATCCAGTGATCCTCTGGATGTCCTGATCCCTGTCTCCGGGGTTGTATATCTATTAGAGCCCCAGATTCAGTATAGCATGGATGAGTCTCTTCCGATTTTGATGGCTTGCCTACATCACCAAACTGAGTGATCATCTAAATGGTGATGACAAATTTTGTTTGAGGAAAGCCGTGCATGAGAGGCCCCCAAATATGGCACTTTTCGTTGGATTCGACCTTTAGAGGTTTGGGGGCGGTGAAGACTCTCTAGGTGATGACTCCAGTTTTTTTTAGGAAAGGAAACCTTTTGCTCGGTAGAAAGGCAGTAGTACAACGATGGGTGGTCCTTGCTGTGGTGGATGATTAGTTGATTTTCTTCGTTCTTCTGGCCTAGGAGTTTACTCCTGGCCACCTTTAATTGATTCTATGTAATGCAGGTTGGGACCCCTGGTCCCCATCGTATCATTCATAGTATCAATAAAATTGTCATCTTTCAAAAAAAAAAGAAAAAGGGAAAACTACTAGAAACCCCCTGGATAAAAACATATCTACCCAAATCCCCCCAAAAATTTCGTAATTACCAATCATCCCATAAATAGCTTTTAATTTTGCCTATTAGCCATTTTACCCTTTCTTATGTCACCTTGCAAATCCCTAAAATCTCTCCATCCATGAATCTCTCTCTCTCTCTCTCTCTCTCTCTCTCTCTCTCTCTCTTAATTGAGAAAATTTAGCCGTACGTGAATGTTAAGCCCAAAAAGTACAGTGGGCCCACATTCTTTTGGTGATCCAAGCCATTCATTTGTTGTAACTTGTAAATACAATGGGCCCACTTTATTTTAGTGATCTAAGCCATTCATTTGTTGTTCCCTGACGTGGATAGGAAGTGCCTAGAATATCTCCTCTGTAGGATGATCATAACCCTCTGATTTGTTTAGGTTTAAAATGGGGATCAGAGGGTTAGGATCATCCTATGGAGGTCATTTTCTGGGCACATCCTATCCACGTCAGGGACCAACAAATGAATGCCTTGGATCACCAAAATAATGTGGGCCCATCGTATTTGTGGTCTGCACGTGCATGCCCGTCCCATATAATTTCTCTAAGAGAGAGAGAGAGAGAGAGAGAGAGAGAGAGAGAGAGAGAGAGAGAGAGAGAGGCATCTCTATGGGGTCCGTATGGTGGGAGTGTGAGATGGACCAATGAGTTAAGAGGGGGATGGATTGATGGATGGAGAGGTTTTAGAGAGAGTTCAAACGATTAATGGATGGAGAGATTTTAGGGATTTTTAAGGGTGATATAAGGGTAAAATGGGTAAACGGCAAAATTAAAATCTATTTAGGGCCCTATTGGTAATTAAGAATTTTTTGGGGTGATTTGTGTAGATAAGTTATTATTAGTTGCTATCATTTTTATTGGGGTATTGATTTTCTTTGATGGTTTATCTTTACGGCTAAATCTTTTTTTTTTTTTTTTTGCGAATGGTATCTTCTAGGCTAACACTCATTCTTTAAGCCTAACTCTCATTAATCTTCTATGCTGTAATTTAATTTAAATCTGATTAGTTTACTATTTGGGACTTGGTTGACTGCTTTAATTGTAAGGAATGTTGCCCATTGAGTTCATAGAGTTTTCAGAGTTAACTGCGGAAACTTGGATGTGGGCGAAAATGCATCCAGAGCAAATCCTAGTCGACTTGGTGCGCCGCCGCCGAGTACTTGGTTGATGTGGTCATAACTGATTGACTTGGTAGGGCAAGACGTGGACTCGGACAGGAACACAACCAAGGTAGAAGGGAGTTTTGAAACAGTGCCCTCCCATTATTCTTATGAATCTTGATAGAGGGTTTTCATTGGGCCCTATCCAATTTAAGTTTGAGAATGTGGCTTCAGGTGTTGCCTTCATGGAAGTGCTGAATGGACAGAGGAAAGAGCCATAGGTTGTAGGTTTGTTTGTAAGGCTTCAAATTTATGAATAAGCTCAAGGGTCCCAAGCAAAAGTTGTGGGATAAAGATTCCTTTTAATAATACTGCCAAGAATTAGATGGCCTCTTTAAGGAGGAATAGAGTCGGAGCTTGTCCGAAGATGAACAAAGTGAAAAGAATACCTTAAAAAGGAGATTGAGGATGATGCGATCAGATCAAAGATATGTGGGAGCAGAAGGATTTCAATGAAAAAAATGTGGAACAAATATTGTTCTGGTCGTACAACTAAGAAATTTTGGTGTTTGATGGACTCAATAGGAGGAATAGAGCAGAAGGTTGTTTGAGGATGAATAGGGTAGGAAACTTAGATGGAAGTAAACCAGTTGTAGTCAACATTCTAGGGTGAGTTGGCTTTAAGGGGATGTGATTCCTTCTTTTCTTTTTTCCCATAAAAGGTGAATCAGAGAATGTGAAACATTTCATCAAAGCATCTTTCATGACGAAATTTCAGGGACAATGAAGGTAGCCCGAAAGACATATTTGTCAATACCTTCAATTGTATCTATTTTAAAATATTATATTTGTCCCTTAATGAAGATGATATCTGCTTTTGGATTTTATTTCCGTGGAAAGTGGAAGGGTTTGGTTGATTGGTGGTGAGTGAGTCAAAGGGCTTGGAAGGGTGCAAACACATGCTATAGCCCTCGACAACGGAGTATTTGCATTCTATTTGACAGCTGAACTAGTCATTATACTAACCATCGACCATCTCATTCCTCGGCAATGGAGTATCTGAAACAAATGTATCACGTGCAACACAATTAAAGAGTCGGTGAATCAATTGATGATCCATTGCCCCATCGTGGCAGAATTGTGGACATCAGACATCTCATTTATCGGCAACGGAGTATTCGAAACAAATGTATCACCTCTATTAAATCTGGCAACATAGCTGTTTCTGCCCCCATCCCCTCAATTTCCTACTTCCACTAACCCCAAAAAGTTATCCGGCGACCTCCATTACCGTTGGTCACCAAGCCCAACCTCAAGCCACCTCACAAGATCTTAAGTTCGGAACCCACGGCCTCCTACAATCAGATCCGGCAACCCCATTGCTAAATTCGGCAACCCACAGCCTCCACGACCTCCAGATCTGGCATCCTACAGCCTCCACGCCTTCCCGCGATTTCATATCCAGAAACCCACGAGCCGTCCATAGCCACCCACGGCCTTCCACTACTCCAGATCTGGCGTCCACGGACCCAGATCTGGCCTCCGAGGGAGAGTCACGCTTTAGATCCGGCTTCCACAACTTCAAATCCGGCCTCCACGGAGGAGCCACGGCCTTCCACGGCTTCAGCTCTGGCCAACATAATGGCTGTGTGGCAGAGAGAGAGCATGGATTGCTTTCTCATGGTCTACAAGCTGGAAGATGTATTTAACTTCTGTCTCCTTGCGAAATTCTCGACCATAAGGGGAAGAAATGGAAGAGTATTTCAAGGAAAAATTGGAGCATCACAACCTTAGAGAAGCTCAAATTAAGCATCGTATAAATTATCAGTATCATATCGACCATATCGGCCTTTACATATTCATATTTGTCTAGGATAATATGATATGTGCAGAATCAGGTTTGTCAAGATGGGCATATGGGATATGGCCCGTCGGAAGAAATTCAAAGCAGTGGTTGAGGGGGATTCAGACAGCCATCAAGAAGCTCTGTAGCTCGACTGACAACAAGATTGTGTTAGAATTTTTTTTTTTGCAAACTATAATATTAATTACATGAATGCTTTGGATATCTTTGTAATACACATTACAAAGATTACAAAGATTTTATTGCTGTTCCCTCTGTCCATCAGCTCTCCATTGCCTTTTGATCCTCCTTTGTTCACGCTGATCAGTGTCACTGGAATCCCTTCTTGGTCAGATGACACCAACTTCATTGCAGAAATGTGGGCAGACCCAACTTTGCGCCAATCGTTTGATCAAACAACACCGTCAAAATATGAAACCGAGAACGAAAATCTGTTTTTGCATTGTTTTCTGCCGCTTATCGTGCCTCTGCACTCTAAATCCGACATTGTTGGAGTCTTGTTGCTGACGAAGACGATGTGATAGAATGAAAGAAATATGGTAGATGAGAGAGTTATTGTACATTATTCATTAATGAGATTATATCTCCTTAGAGAAGAAATATTCTCAATTGCAAATAATGGTTATAAAGGTTTATAATTTATGGATATATCCATCTTCAATTGCAAATATTCTCAATTGCGATATGGTTAATGAGATTATATCCATCTTCAAATTATATTGTTAATGGCTTTCAAAGAGGCCTTAATTTCGGTACGTCTCTTTGGGCTTTTTCTGGTCCTCTTGGTGTATGCGATTCTAGTGAAGCTGAGGTTAGAGCAGCTTATGAGGGCATCAAGCATTTGGATAGGGGAGTCGTGGATATATCCATTATGGAGGGAGATTCTTTAAATGTTATTAGATGGCTTCGGGGATCAGCTAAGCCCCCATGGAGATTTTGGTCTCTGTTCGATGAGATTGATTACATTGTTGGTGGGTCATCCATTGTCTTTCAGCATGTGCGCAGATCAGCAAACGGTGAAGCGGATTGTTTCGCTAGGTAGGGGTGTTGAGAAGGAGGGGCTGGAATTCTTTGATTTCCACCCTCCTTGAGGGTGCTTGTATTTTTTGCTTTTCTGTTGCTTTTTCTTTTTTCCTTGTTCCTCTCTTTGGGCGACCTCCTTGGTCCTCCCTTTTAATATATTTTCGATTGCCTTTCAAAAAATAGAAATAACTAAACAAAGATTAACATAATATTGACTAGTGTCCAAATAAGCTCTGGTTGCTTAATCCCCTCAATGCCCAATCTAGCATACAATGATATGATCTTAGAAGATCTGATATATTCTAAATTTACTATTTTATTCAACTCTAGTGGGACCTGTCTAGGCACGTAACATTCCACTCGTCTTGAAATCAACCTTGTCCACAAGGTTGGAGATTAAGCACTCGCCCATTGGTGAAAAATAAGATCTTCGCACAACTTTTCGAAATTCTTCTATCCGCTCTTCCTTTCTCTTTCTCCTTTTCTTCTCTTCGTCTTGTGATTAATCACCATTTCATATATTGTCTTCCAAGGTCACGACAGCTCTATCTTCAAACATATGTCATTGTGGGGTTTATCAAAGCTCTTTTCCTGTGCCTCCTTGAAATGATTGAGATTTTGATGTACGGATGATCGTGGATGAGGATCTTCTTGATGGCATTGGATAGTTTGAGATAAACGAAGAATTTTCCGACAGCGAACTTGTCGAAATCAACCATGGCTTTCTTTTTGTGTTTTTCTTTTCTTCTATTTCTTGTCATCTTTGCGCATTTTCTTGATCACCGTGCTGATTTTGGTCAAGCCTTTTGCAAATTGTCGGTGCTTTTCTATCAATTTCCAAAATAGTACTTTGATCTCTAGAAAATAATACTATTTTCTTAATGACCATGTTGCTAGCTTATTGAATGGGGATCTTTGATTCTCCCTGTTGTCCATCTCCGAAAAATGGTACTATTTTCTTGAGATCAAAGTACTATTTAGAATCTCCAGGAAATCATAACGTTTGTTACAGAGCGGTCGATCCTGTGCCATGGCTGGGTCTTGGGAGATTTTGAATTCTTCTTGATCACCATGTTGCTAGCTTATTGAATGAGAATCTTTGATTCTTCCTGCTGTCCATCTCCAGAAAATAGTACTATTTTCTTGGGATCAAAGTACTATTTAAAATCTCCAGAAAATCATACCGCTTGTTACAGAGCAGTCGATCCTATGCCATGGCCGCATCTCGGGAGATTTTGAATTCTATGCGTGATGATTTTTTGGAGATCAAAGTACTATTTTCGAAAGTGATAGATGAGTACCGACAATTTGCAAAAGGCTAGAACAAAATCAACATGGTGATCAAGGAAATGCGCGAAGATGAAAGAAAAGGAAATCACAAAAAAGGAGGCATTGTTGATTTTAAATATTATCGGGTTCGACGACTTCGTCGTCGGAAAATCCGTTGTTCATCTCAAACTGTCAATCGCCATCGAGAAGATCCTTATCCCCGATCATCCGTGCATCAAAATCTCAGTCATTTCAAGAAAGCATGGGAAAAGATAAACAACACGATGAGATCCATTTGAAGATAAAGCTGTCACGGCCGTGGGTGACGATATACAAAATTGTGACTAATCGCAAGACGAAGAGAAGAAGAAAGGGACCGAGAAAAAAAGAAGAGAAGGGAGAAGAATTTCATAAAGTCGTGCGCACGATCTTATTTTTCACTAATGGGCAAGCACCTAATCTGCAACCTTGAGAACAAGGTTGATTTCAAGGCGGGTGGAATGTTACGTGCCTAAACGGACCCATTAAAGCTGACGGGCCCATTAGAGCTGAATAAATTAGTAGATTTAGAATATATTAGATGGTAGATTAGGCATTTGCGTGGATTAAGCAACAAGGATTGATTTCAATACTAGTCATTATTAGGTTAATCTTTATTTAGTTATTTCCATTCTTGTAGAGGGCGATCCTTGGCACAACGGTAAGGTTGCTCCATTGTGACCTGGTGGTTACGGGTTCGAGTCACGGAAATAGCCTCTCTGGAAAGCAGGGGTAAGTCTGCGTACATCTAGCCCTCCCCAGACCCCGCAATGGCGGGAGCGTCATGCACTGGGCCGCCTTTTTTTTTTGTTATTTCCATTCTTGTCATAAGATCGTTGTAGATCTTTCTATGTTTATCTTTGATTGATTTATATAAGCACTTGCTACTGTTAGTGGAAATCAAATGATGAAATTTGTTTAAGAAAGTGCGTCTTTGTGCATAAAGGATGATTGATCATTCCCTCGAAGTGGGTCAAGAGGTTGATCTTCCCTCTAAGAAGATCAAATCCATTGTGAACCAATTCAGGTTTGTAACACTCTCCTATGGTGTTTCAAAACTTGATGTGATCCGACCGTTGGATCTTTACTTTCTAGTTGATACATTGTTTATCTTTGATTACATTGATGACTTATGGTATTTTTAGCATCATTTTGAGCCTAGATGTGGGGGATGTCCACATCATTATATGACCCACATGCAGACTTACTATTTATAGTAAGCGTGGACTTACTATTTTTTGTAAGTATGAAACCCACACTTATCATAACCCTTTATATAAAGAGTTTGGTGGAGAAAATAAAACCTAGCTTGGAAGAAATCGTGAAAAGCAAACCTCAAAAGGAGCCGCCATCCTCCTCACACCCATGGGCATTTTCTCCCCTCCTCCAAACTCACACTCAAGGTGAGTTGCGCCCCCCCCCCCCCCCCCCCCCCCCCCCTCTCTCCTTTTCTTCTATTCTTCTGCTCTCTTTTCCTATTCTCTTCTCTTTCTCTCTTCTCCCTTCTATTCTCTTTCTTTTTTTTCTCTTTCCCTAAACCCTAACAATTTCTCTCTCTCTCTCTCGATCTCGATCTTCTCTTCGTCTCTTCCTTTCACTTCTTGTTCTTCCTCTTCTTCTTTCCCTGACCTCTATTTTCTCCTTGTTCTACTTCTCTCTTTCTTGTTTTCCCTTCTTTCCTCCCTCTATTTTGCATATTCTTTTGGGTATTGCTGCTGTCCCGTGTACGGATTGTGCCGGAGAGCTTCTCCACCACTCTCTTGGGGCCTCATTCACGCATATATGAGGCGTAGGGACTGCTGAGCCATTGGGTGAGATCTTTTCTCATATTTTCAGCCCTATTTCCATGCTTTTAGCCACCCATCCACCCTAGGATTGATTCCCCGTGTCAATACTTAAACTATAAATGGCGGGCCGAGTGCGTTGGTGTCACTCGATCAGATCATCTTTAAAATGGGTTCCTCGACTTTCTAGGACGCAATCTATGGATGATGAATTCAACCCTTGGCCGGACTCGGGTAAAATTTGACGCAATCTAAGTTCTGTCTCCTTGCGAAATTCTCGACCATAAGGGGAAGAAATGGAAGAGTGTTTGAAGGAAAAATTGGTGCATCACAACCTTAGAGAAGTTCATATTAAGCATGGTATAAAGTATCACTATCATATCGACCATATCGGCCTATACATATTCATATTTGTCTAGGATAATATGATATGTGCAGAATCAGGTTCGTCAAGATGGGCAGAAGGGATATGGCTTGTCGGAAGAAATTCAAAGCAGTGGTTGAGGGGGATTCAGAGAGCCATCAAGAAGCTCTGTAGCTCGACTGACAACAAGATTGTGTTGGAATTTTTTTTTTTTTTTTTTTTGCAAACTATAATATTAATTACATGAATGCTTTGGATCTCTTTGTAATACACATTACAAAGATTACAAAGATTTCATTGCTGTTCCCTCTGTCCATCAGCTCTCCATCACCTTCTGATCCTCCTTTGTTCACGCTGATCAGAGTGCCCCCGGAATCCCTTCTTGGTCAGATGACACCAACTTCATTGCAGAAATGTGGGCAGACCCAACCTCGCGCCAATCGTTTGATCAAACAACACTGTCAAAATATGAAACCGAGAAAGAAAATCTGTTTTTGCATTGTTTTCTGCCGCTTATCGTGCCTCTGCACTTTAAATCCGACATTGTTGGAGTCTTGTTGCTGACGAAGACGATGTGATAGAATGAAAGAAATATGGTAGATGAGAGAGTTATTGTACATTATTCGTTAATGAGATTATTTCTCCTTAGAGAAGAAATATTTTCAATTGCAAATAATGGTTATAAAGGTTTATAATTTATGGATATATCCATCTTCAATTGCAAATATTCTCAATTGCAAATATGGTTAATGAGATTATATCCATCTTCAAATTATATTGTTAATGGCTTTCAAAGAGGCCTTAATTTCGTATTTGTAGTAAGACTAACTTAAAATAGCTTTATTCGTTAATAAGGACTAATATTGGTATCCTAAGCCGCCCTTTGTCTATATTGGCAAATCTGATTGGATGCTGGTACTGCATGTTATAATGAATTGTTTCTGTGGTTTCATGACCTTTATATTGCTAGTACCCTTTTTTGCTTTCCTTGCACGCCTCAAATGAATTTTATTTGTTCTCAATAATTGCAGAACTGGTACCCTCTGCAAAACAGAAATGCACGTTTGCTTTTTATTGCTAGTGAGTCCTTGGTTAATAAGCATGGAACCAATGGTTTGTGTAAATAAGTTTATACAAGCGTCTGGGCATTTAGTTGCCTATATATACACTAATTTTTTCCCATGCCACTGAGTTTGTTTCTCTATTCATTTCAAATCTCAGTTACTTGACCCCATCCATCAATTGTTTGATTGCAAAGTCTCTGGCTAATTAAACCCAATCCATCAAATATTTGGGAGAATTTGTAAAACCAGCGTGCAGATGTCCAAGTATGAGTGATACTAATAAAATTGATTTCTGCAATCAGGGCTAGACCAGAGATGAATCCACATAAAGATGTGAATGGGCGGGACGGCGGGCAGTATGACGCACCAAGAGGAAGAGATACCATCACCATTGGCGTGGATCCTTTGTAAGTTTTTGTGTTTGCTGAAATGAAAAAGGCAATTTGATTCGTGGGGAAGGTTGTAAGTTAAAAGAAAGGGCAATGCAGGTGTTTATGCACATCATGTGTTAGCCCCAAATGTGCCTTTTAATCGATTGAGTGTTGCCTCTTTCCAGCTTCCATTTGAAAGGGGCAATCTCCATCCATTTCCATTGTGAAACTAGAGTTATATAACATTGTGTTCAACCAATGAGTAAGAGAATCTTATCCGAAACGAGCCACTGATTTGAGGGGACTTAGTTGAGCCTGCTCCCATTGGTGGGAGGAACGGGAGCTGTTGAAATGGTATCCTATGATACCCTTGCCATAGGGTCCCCATCCCAACAGGAAGTCCATAATTTCAGATGGGCTTTAGTGGCACTGATTGACTGCTTAAACTTTTCTTGGGAGGATGCTACTCATTTTGTCGCTCATTTAGTGAAATGGTCATTTGTACCGGTCATCATTGTTACTTGCCGTAAATGGGCCATTTCCCAAGTATGTGGCAAGGGCGATGAACTCGTCTGATTAGTTGAATTTCTTGTTGATTCTAACTCTTTGCTCATTTCTATTTAACTGTCTCTGATGGGTAGGATCTTCCTCTGGGTGAGTGGGTTGTGACAATTCCCAGAAAAAAACTAATAGTCAATTGTATTAGTGTTCATAAAGAGTGTCATATTATTAAAACAGGGGATTACCGGTACCATTTCTCATGAGGATTGAAAAGA
Source organism: Tasmannia lanceolata (assembly GCF_043159265.1). Taxonomy (NCBI): domain Eukaryota; kingdom Viridiplantae; phylum Streptophyta; class Magnoliopsida; order Canellales; family Winteraceae; genus Tasmannia; species Tasmannia lanceolata. Next base: position 22,377,348 of record NW_027518684.1, on the reverse strand, counting down.
TGGGTTCTTTCTGTGTTTTTTTTTTTTTGAATGGTTGATCGGTTCTTTCTTTCTGCTAGTGTCCATTTTGGGATTTCTTAGTTCTTTATGACATCACAATCGATTAAAATGTAACGATCCTTGTGCTCTATACCTCAATAATCACGAGAATCAGATTCTCTGTACCTCAATTTATTTTCTTGTAGAAGATGGGAGATTAAGTGGTGGACAGAGTGAAAAATGTATGAGAGAGTAAAAGTTTTAAAAATAGTTCTCTTCTGCAAGATGGTGGGAATGACCCTTGAGAAACAAGTTTTAACTTGTCTTTTGTAGAGAGGGAAAATGAAAGAGAGATAATGTTTCGTTTCTATTTCTTTCCTTTTATTGGAAAGATGGAAGATTTTAATTCTTTGGGTTTCTAAAATAGGTGAGACAATGGGGAGATGGAGAGAGAAAGTTGGGTAATTGATTGGATTTCAAAGACGCAATAAACGAAAGTTTTTAATTTAAATAAAATGGTTGTTGGATTGAAAAGGGAAAGTGATTTGTTGTTTAAAAGAATACATAAGATGGGAACTGCTAGCGTCCATTGCAAAAGGCATTTTGCGGCTGGCCTGTCGCACGACCGACCAACCGTGAAATGCGTGAAATTTGTCTTATGCCCATTTTATAAAGAGGACTACATGGAATGTCCCAAGTGTAAAGAAGGGTTACATGGGAAGTCACTTTAAAAATCAATGGTAAAAAGGAAACATTTGGGTCCTACAAGAGGGAAGAGGGACTAAAGGGGCATTCTATGTGAACCAAAACTCTAGGTTTCTTCGTAGAACACTGTCTGGATTGCAAGAAATGTTTCGAAAGGAAAAATATTTCTAAAATTTCCTACATTTTTTACACACGGCTAAGATAACACACCAATCCTATTCAATTTTTTTATATAGAGGATACTTTATTCATATAAATTAACCGAGTTTTTATATGGTGAAAGGCCTTATATTCCATTATTTTTCAAAAAGTACTCTAAGGCCCACACTATAGGATGATCCAAACCGTCCATTAGATGGGCCACAACCTAAATAGGTTGTGCCCCAGAAATCATTTCCATAGGTTGATCCTAACCCTCTGATCTATAGAGGGACCATTGATCCTAATCCTTATAGATCGGATGGTTAGGATCAACCTATGGAAATGATTTTTGGGGCACAACCTATTTAGGTTGTGGCCCATCTAATGGACGGTTTGGATCATCCTATAGGTACTTTTTGAAAAATAATGAACCATAAGACCTTTCATCATAGAAAAACTCAAATTAACCAGTCATTTTACTTCCCTCTAATTTGAGGAAAGAAATAATTTTCTTGAGATTTTTTTTCCCACCAGAAATGTTTTTCACGCAATCCAAACAGGGCTTAAAGTATACTTTCTCTTGGTGGAACCCTAAATGAGGTAGGTTTTATTAGATTTTTATGCTCACTTTCAAAAAATGGGTGTAAATTTTAATTTAAGCCCATTTTAAGTAAGCCTTGCTGCAAATCTCTAAAATATCCTTGAAGAAATCCCTGGATAAGCTGTTATTGGGATTGGTTACCCTGTTTGGATAATTTTATCCTGAATAAGCTCTTGGAATTGGATAAAAGAATCAGGTGCCATGTCTGAGTTAATTAGAGAAACCTTTTTTTTCTTGCTAGGCCAATGCAGATATAGCAAACCAAAGGCACAAACTCCACCTGAAGGCTTGCAGTATCCTAGCGTGTTTCAGTCACTGTTAAAAGTCCCAATTTATCATACTCTCCATAAGCTATAATTACATGTTTTTTAAAAGCTTTGAGGCTGATTCCTTACCTCAGCCTGCAGATGTTCTACTTCACATAAATTACAAAGCATATTTTACTTACATGTTCTTACTGGGTGTGTTGGATATGTGGGCAAACTCTCTCTGGTTCCCCTTTTGTCCAAAGGTTATTGAGTTCACCTCTTTTCGTCCCCAGAGTCAGAATAGTACCTGCAACAGATGAAGAACACAAAAGAAAATGGCTCAAAATAATGGTAGTTTCAAAGATTTTGAGAGAGATTTGTTTTCCTGATAAATCCTTCTTTTTTTTGGGCAAACAAACACGTTTCTTTTGCTCCTCACGCTACTGAAATGGCACATACCAAGTGTGAATGGAACAATGTACAAAAGAGCTGGTTGTCCATGACCGTCCATCAAATTCAAAGCCACGTATGTAATAAGAAGACCTGCAAATTAAAATGTTTGAAGGGTTACGACGCTAGGCAGGACCTGGCAGTAAATGTCGGATAATTTTCTGTTTCATTTTTAAATAAATACAAGATGGTTCCATTTTGTTCTTGATGCCCATGTGTATTACATTGGATTGTGTTATGAAAGAATGATGTATCCAAGACAAACCCATGTCTGAAACTTCAATATAAATGTAATTCTTTACTCAAATCATCATACATGCTGGATCCAGATCTTTATTGAATATATAGTAGCATGCTGAACAAAGGCACTAATGGGTTATAGAAAGAAGCAACTTCTTAATCACTTACAATTGTCATTTTTCAATACTGCAAGGTACTGAAGGAACCAGGGAGATTGGTTTCATTAAACTAGAAATCATCTTCTTATTCCGTTTTTAATTTTTCAATTTCCTCGGGGTTTAATGTGTGTATTTGGTCAGGATTTAATATGTTCTTATTGTTGGAAGTATAAATGATTAAATAACACCAACTCTTAACAGCTTAAGCTTTTGGAGTAATTGGTTGTTTCACACTTATTAGACACTAATAAAAAGCAATAAATCTTTAAAATGGCTTACCTGAACCATAAGCTATGATCGACCAGAGGAAATATCCAGCTCGTAAATTTTTCTTTGCAGCCCAATCGTACCTGCATATGTGACCCATAAGACCAGATATGAAATTAACAGATCAACTGTGAGCAACAATAGATTTCTGATAGTTATTTAAAAGGATAGAATACAATACGACATTACAGAAGATCCACTACCACCAACCCAAAGATGCCCACACAGAGCAAGAGGATGGTCCAAAAGTGCTCAAGCATTAGCTTAATTTTGATTCAAATAGGACCCACAAATATAGTTTGACTTTCCAACTTCTTTTGTGCTCCAGCCCTGTGTCATGAGTTGAACTCCCATCAAAGTTTGAGATTGGGAGACCAACTTGTGTTTCATCCAATTCTGTGACAACTTAATTCTACTTAGTTCCCTTCCACTTACCAGCTCCCCGTTAAAGAAAAAAAAAAGCGGCCCAGTGCACGAGGCTCCCTGTTGTGATTTAATTATTGCATGTTGAAGCCCAAATTTCCTTAATAATAAAAGTGCAATGAGAAAATAAAGCATTGATAAAGCATTGATTTTCTCTAATAAACTTCAACCTAGATGCAGCTTCATCTGTAAATATTCTTTTTCTCTCCTTCCAAATACCCCGCATGATGGCAAGTGGAACAGGAAGTACACAAAAAAGGCTATCTGATATCCTAGCCAAGAAGAATAAAATCACGCCTAAAAGATTTAGAAGAGAGCTCCACAGGCTTCTTATCATCAATGTTGAAAAGGCAATCAATAGTTTCCTTAACTACACATGATATTTATCTCTCCTGCACCCGCCTGAAGTATCATGACATCATGCTGAAATCAGTGGAGGCCTCTAGAGAGCTTTGTCAGGTAGAAACTTTTAAGGGTTTGATTTTTTTTTTTTTCGTATTTATGGTAGTTTCAATTGGTTTTTTTTTTAAGACGAGTTTGTGTGGGTTACTTGAAATGGAAACATTTTGGTTGATTTCGATGGAAATCTGGTAAGATCACAGAAATGCATGGAAACATATGCAAATGATAGAATTATAAGATGAACTAAAGAGAAACCAACACATAATCAAGACTGCAAGACAATCATCTGTAATGGTTTAATAACATCAAACACCTAGTGGCATGCATTGTCGCACATGTTTGATAGCTTACAAAATACCAGATTTCACATGTAATTCATATAAATATTTATACATAATACCATTTCACTTGCAATTCATATAAGTATAATTAAGTATACATACTGATACAATCAATGCACTTACAATTTTGGTTTCAGTATAGTTTCAGCGGGGATGGTTTCGGCTGTTTACTGGTCATACCATCTAAATTTGCTAATATACTCTGAGAAGGGAAATCAATCTCCTCAAAATATCAAGATCATTTTTGATGAGGCTTATAGCATGTATGCACATTGTTAAAGGAAAGATATTCCACAAGTTACATCCTAAACAGTAAACTGTAAATATAAGAGGAAAAAACTTGTTATAAAGTGAAGGCTAAACATATAAGAAGTACATGAACCTAAAGATCAGAGTTCCAGGAATTATTATTATTATTATTATTTTTTGAATGGCGGAGTTGCAGGATACTATGTCGTTTCCCTTCTAGAACCCTAAAAAATTATTATGATAAAAAAGAAAAAGTAGGAACAGTTTCTGGTAATTTCATAGAACTTTCATTTGAAGCAATAAACAGCTGAGCTACTTCAAGAACGTGCCTACTTTTGTTCTTGGCAAGAGCATTTTGTTTCAAAATTTAGGGACATTTGAGGTTATGAACTACCATAATCAATTAAAATCTAGTCCAAATTAAACAAATTCAATCCATGACCATTATTAGAGCTTAATCCAGCATGCGAGAAACAAACTGAGTCAGAATAACTGCATGAAAAACACTTTTTTTGTGAATGGTAAAGGAGGAGGTCTATACAAGTGCAAAAGAGAAAATACAATGAGAGAGTACTAAGTACATAGAGCAAAATAGAGAACAGTCAACAACTCAACTCAACTCAACTAAGCCTTTGTCCCAAACTAGTTGGGGTCGGCAAATGAATCCTTTAGAAAATTTTCATGAAGGAAATCAAGTGAGGAGGAAATCAAACAACTCCACTTCCGCCCTTGAAACACCCTCTCTAGCTAACTGCATGAAAAACTTGAATAGGAATTATCTCAATCCTTCCTAGTACGTAAGCGTATTACCTAAGGTATACAAAACACGGTAGTCACCAGATGCAATTATCATAGATCTAATTGGGAGGAATATTTCCCCCTTGAAAGTGAAATATTTCTTAAAATAAAAATTGCTAAAACCAAAAAATTGGTGTGTTTATATTCAAAGGAATAACAAATGATATACTTTAAACTTTCAAGCATGGAAAGTAAAAAACAGTAAAAACCAAGGATGCAGTTTTTGAACCTCAATGAAAACGCTATGAGCAATCCTGGTAATAGGATATCACCAAACCCAATGATGCTGTAACCACCCCATGGGTCAAACATGCGTGGTATCTTCAGTAGCATTGGTATACCATCCTCTCCACTTCTATCGCCACGAGCCACCTAGAAAGCATACATGATACATATAGGAACCCTAAGCATTCCAAGATATTGTGCTTACAATGACAAACTCATATTATATAATATAATTATGAATCAAAAATAAAAGTACTCACCACAATCATCACGCTTTCATGGAACAACTTCTTTGATACAAACACCCAAAAGATGTCATATAAGAAGGCACAACTAAGAAGCACTGTACCCACCTGATTTGTCAAGAAAGAGTAAGCATTAAAAACATTGTAACAATTGCTGAAGGAAGTTCATTGAACATCCATGAATATTGTTGTTTTCTTAACACCACAGTTGCAAGTAAGCAAAAGCCAAATGGACAGACACCACAGTTGCAAGGAAGTTCAGATCCATAGGATCATCCTATCCCATCCAAAAGTGGAGGGAAAAATGGACAGACACTGTTTGTCCACAAATCTGCCCAATTTTTCCGTCCACTTTTGGATGGGTTAGGATGATCCTATGGATCTGATTTTTTTGTGGACGGGCCTTCCAAATGAATGCTTTGGATCACCCCAAAAATGTGGGCCCACCCTATTTTTTTGCACTCGAGCGCAGATCAGCTTATTTGCACTCGAGTGCAGGAATGGTAAGCTATGTTAAACTTATTGTGCGCAAGCCTAAGGGTATTTCAGTCATTGTATATGGTGTTCAGGCTTAACTGCACGTAATCAGGGCGCACCCTTGATATTTAATCCAACGACAGCTAAATTTAAAAGTCGTTGTCACCAGATCAAATATTAAGGGGGTCACCTTCGTTGTACCTTTGATTGCGTACATGTATGCGCACCCACCATATAAATTCTCACGTGTGTGCATTGTTTTGAAAATCTTATGATTTACGATTAGATTTTACGATTCAAGTCAAATCTTATGCGGAAAGATTTAAATCCTATGACCGAATCTTAATTTGTATGAATCTTACGATTCGATCGTAAATCATACGATTCATGCGATTTATCCAAAATAAGTCTGTATAAAAGAAAATAGGACTTACTTTCGAAAAACCTCATTTTCTTTCTACGTTACAAGAAGCCTTTGAAATCATTCTTTCGAAAAACCTCATTTTCTTCCTACATTACGAGAAGCCTTCGAAATCACTCTCATCAGAAGGAAGAAGAAAGAGGGGAGTAGGAGTTCGAATGAATCGAACCAGTTGAGCAAAGTGCGTGTGCTTGAGGGCATTACGTACATCGAAGCGGGAGACGACTATAATGAGGAAAACACCAATGACTCCAGTCTTTTATGATTGATATGATTGCTATTTGTCATTTGATGTTTCAGACTTCGAGAATTGATGTGATCTTGTGTCCTTTTTTTTATTTTAAAGATTTTTATCTAATATGCATGAGTTTGGATGAGAAATAGATGATTAGTATGTGTCAAGTTTGTTAACAAACAATTCGATATTGAATGGCTAATCATAGTTTCTATTTGAATTAAAGAATTTGGATGAAAAATGAATAATTGGTTTTTTATTCTTTAATTTGTTTATAATTTTTTATTCTCTCTCTCTCTCTCTCTCTCTCTCTCTATATATATATATATATATATATAATTATAAATGAATCTTAGGATTTACGATTCGACCCCTATGACGATTTACGATTCGATTCCGATTTTCAAACATTGTGTGTGTGTTATGTAGTATAATGCATCTACATGGATATTTCAGTGTATCATGAGTTTTTATATGGTGTCCAACTGTACATGAGCATACAAGGGCATCCATCGTTGATATTTGATCCAAGGATGAAGAGGATCCTTGACTTTTATCCTCTTGATCCTTGGATCAAATATCAAGGGTGTCTGCCCGATAAGTGCAGCTACGCCAAGAAATCATATAATTTCTCAGTGTATCAGTTTTCTCTTTTGATCATCATGTCCGTGTCCAACATGCGTCCATGTCCAACTTACAAAAACAACAAAAAATAATCCTTGCAATGGTAGCAGAATATCGACAGCTAGTCTAATTCTACACATTTCAACTAACAAAATAATATTAATTGGGCCAATGTCGGTAAAAGTTGGAGTACATACAAAATCCGCATGCTTCTTCTTGTACATTTTCTTACTGAAAAGAGATGTTTAAGAAAAAGATGTCTGGAAGCCATGACATACTCATAGACAACTCATTCCTCTGTTTGGCAACAATGTTAAAATTTGAGGAAGAACGAAGGAATTTGAGAAAAATCCAACGGTGATGTAGAGAAAAACCGCATGGAAGATCAAAAAGTAGATGAGAAAACCATACAAAGGAAAGATAAAGTAAGTAACGAAGCAGAAAAAAAAAGAAAAACGAAAGGGGACATAAAATCACCCTAAAATAAATACGGTGATTATACGGTGCGAGAATTCCAACTTTTTATCATTTCACATTGGCAATGTATCTGATTATACGGTGCGAGAATTCCAACTAACTTGCTAGTATTGTACAATGCCAGCACTGTACATATCCATCGCTATCACCCAGCCCAAAATCAGATAAACATTGCTTGCTAGTTTAGAGTTTAAACAATCTAGTAACGTCATCATGCCCAAATAAGATAGGTAATTTGTCTGCAAAAAAATAATAATAAACTACGAGAATATTGACAAAAGAAATGCTAAGGAATATTGAGGTTAGATGATCGGGTTAAACTTGTTTGCATATTTTAAGTATCAATGAATAAGTAGAGCAATGATAATTCAAAGAAGCTTTTAAATTAACTATATAAGAACATGAAATGAAGATATTAGCACATACTTCTATAATTAACAAAAGGTAAGTGGAATGTCACCTTGAGATTAGGTATTCGTACAATCTGAAGAACTGTAATTATCAGTGCAATACCCTGATTGAAAATATAGATCATTAAGGCCTCATCACTTTACAAAAATCAAGCAAAAAAAAAGATGATGCAAAAGACAATAGAAAAGCAAGGGAAAGAAATCTAAACTCACTGAGTTAGAAAAAAACATGCAGGTATTTAGCATCTGCTTAAACTTGTAGTAGTTACGATTAGGGGTGCAACTCGGGTCGGGTTTTCCAAAACCCTTGTATCAATATATTGGAAAATAGTTTTCTATGTTTTTCAAGAGATATTTAAGAAAGTCAGTACACCCATATGAGTCGGGTCTGGTTTCTTTTTTCTTTAAACCCGGTCCTACCCAAGATTGAGTCGGGTTTTCCAATTTAAAACTTGACCCTACCCAAGACCCAGGATTTCTAAACCCGACCCATGCTATTTTCAGGTTGGGTCGATGAGGGTCGGGTAAAACCCGACCCAAGTTGCAGCCCTAATTACGATGGTAACACATAGTGAGGGATCCAACTTACACTGAACAGCTCAAAAACAAAGTACAAAATCGCACACATATACTAATCTTTATTCTATGATGAAGATGAATTACGGTAAGAATCTTATCAAGGCACACAGTCAAGGAAAAGGCCTTCACTCTAGGAGGGGGCTGGGAGCGCTAAGCTTTCCATGCAGGAGAACAAGTACCAAATGTGCATTTTTTTGTTTTTATGGAAAGAAAATAACAAGATTGAACAGATACTTGATGTGACTTTGTTTTCAAAGAGATGCATACATTTATGGATGTAAAAAGTGAAAAGAGATAATCAGTTGCAAAAACATACAAAGTTGACAAAGAAGGAAAAAAATGATGCTAGTACAAACTCGTAGGAAAATGAAAATGTATTACAATTGGTTTTTCCTTTTTTTTTTAATTTAAAAAAAAAAGAAATTGAATACACAAAAATACTAAACACAAATTTCTAATCAATACGGCTAGATCATCATCATAGTTACAAAACTTGGTAAATCGGCAAACAACAGACCCAAGTATGACATGTTTAATGAGGGGAGCGACTCAGCAACAGAGCAACTCATTTCAAAAAATTGATATTGAGTGAAGGCTGAGAAATGTGCCCACCTCACACCAATAGTAGATTACACCTGATCATGGCTACTCAAGACAGAGATTGAACTGGCATTTGAATGGACATGAACCCCTAAGTGGACTGAGGCTCTTATAGCAAGAAATTAAGCTCAGAGAAGTCACATTCAAGCCCAGTTATATTGATTTCACAAAGAAAATGCGAGTGGGGCAAACGGTGATTGTTCAACTATTACGAGATATTCTGGTCATATTGGAACGAAACAACATTCTTTCATGGTGGAGATTGAGGTATCTTACTTTTCTTCTTTAGCACATTAGTGTATGAATAACCCCATTGTGAGTCTGTGACTAGAATATTGAGGATGGTACAACAAACAGGAAGGTAAATTCCTTGGCAGACAGGCTTCCACCAATGTGTTTCTAATGATAGATTACAGTACACGGTATACCATCCTAGATCTCGTTACTTTGGAGGTGGCTACTAGCTACCGTTGCTTGTAGCCACTTAGCTGATTTTCATGTGCTCTCTTTTACCGAAAAATAAAAATAAAAATTGGTAAGATCAATAGTAAGTAAAGATAATTGTAAAATAATAAAGATTAATGTAAATGCACTTTATCACCTGTGTGTTTCAACTGATCATGGGCCAAAATGTATGCGTATTTGGTTTGCAATTGAGTGTAGCTCATATATTTTCACCATTTCAAAAAATGGAGTGTAGCTCATATCAGCCCAGAAAAATTACGGAGGACACTTTAAGTTCCAATAGATTCTTAATCAATTAGTGAAATTAGTCGTAGTTCATGGCAGTCTAATGCAAATCAACTAACTATGGTCAACAGCATTATGTTTAAGAAATGAACATGGATGTGTGCTAAAATATTGCTATGTTATCACACAAGAACAAAACTTAAGATAACAAAGAGAGTACAAGAGGGAAAAAATTCAGTATTTCTATTAAATTCGAGAAGTCACATTCGTTGTCATGTTTTGATTTTGTTTGTGTGTGTGTGTGTGTGTGTGTGTGAGAGAGAGAGAGAGAGAGAGAGAGAGAGAGAGAGAGAGAGAGAGAGAGAGAGAGAGAGAGAGAGAGAGAGAGAGAGAGCGTGTTTACTTTAAAAAGGAAGCAGGGTTAAGGACATCACTAAATTCACTACTTGTATTGAACTTGAGAAAGAGGGAAGTGAAAAATAGGCTGTTCATATTTTTATTGAACCAATGACACCACAAAATCCAGAGAGAACCATGACTAAAAAAACAAAATGATTAAAGATGTGATATACAGTGAAAGATAGAGTAGAAGAATTAACTAAAAAAGGAATTGGACAACACTAATTCAGTATTGCTATTGAACTCAGAAAGATGAAATGGAACAAGGGGTGTCTGTCTTTCTAATGCACAAAGGATACCAAAAAAATCGGAGAGAACCATAACCAAAAGAATCACGATGAGATCAGAGGAGGCAGGAAAGATAACTAAATACATAAGCAAGTTCAGAGAGAACCATGACTAAATAATTCAAAATGATCAAAGACTGATATACTTACAAGGATGTCCTGGCCTATCCAGGCAAATGAAATGTGCCGATAAACTGCCCAAACAACTGCAAATGCTATGCAGAATGGAGAAATGGCCAATGTAAGGTACGAAACAGCTCCAAAGAATGGTACTTTAATAAACAATTCTCCAGCTTGTTTAAACCTCCTGAAAGTCATATGCTTAATCAATTCCTAGCCTTCAAAAGTTTGCTAGCGTACACCAAATTCAAACAGCATGTAGTTTTATCGTAGAAGGCTATATACACCAACATATTATCCAACAAGTAAGAAGTTCTACAAGACAAATACATGAGAGGAGGCATATGCATAAGCACAAGCATCCAAATTGAAATGCACTATTAGGTTCTCACAAGATAAAACAAAATCAAATGAACACCACCTTCGGGTTACAAGATAATATGAATGCAATATATCATACTTATAAATGGAAATGGATCAATCTAAACAGAATTGCACATGACCCAACTCTTAACAGCCTGCAGAAAATGTAATATCAATCTAATTATGTCTTTTAATGTCAATATAGGATGCTGAGCGGACATTCGGGCTTCAGCATTCTTGTCATTATGACTTACATATTGACAACAAATGCAAACAGGCATTAAGTGGAAGTCAGCAAAGTTATTATGGGGCAAACGGAGCATGGAATGGGAGGTCTGCCTCTGAGATGGCAGGAAAGATTAGTAGCCCTTTAGAGGAGACCCAGTCTATGGCCAAAGGAGTCAGGACCACATCAGAATGGTAAAAATTCTAAGTTGACTTCAGTTCAGAAAGACGCAGTGTGGAAAACTTCTAAGGAGCATTCCAGGGAAAAGTGGCAGTGACCTGGTAATATTTCTAGATAGTATTCTCCAATAAACTGAGAGACACATGAGCCAAGTGGTGTTCAGAATGTGTGGCAGCAAAATCAATTGTCAAAATGGATTATTTGATACCATTCTCAGTGTTGGATGACATATTCGGGGATGACTCTATTTGTTTATTGATAGACCAACCTTGATGCCTCTGCCTATTAAAAGTACTGCAAAAAAATTCATGACTGGTGGTTCAGTGTGTTGGGGAGAGGTCTATTTGGTTTTCATAATAATGGCAATCTGGATTTAATTGGAATATGGGTACTTATTCTGGTTTGTTGAGACAAATACTACATTGATCAGACATGATAGCGGTTGTGTGTATATGTGTGTGTGTGTGTGTTTATATACATATATATGGAGAGAGAGAGAGAGAGAGAGAGAGAGAGAGAGAGAGAGAGAGAGGTGTCAGATTATTTTGGTTTGAATAGGAACATATGGTTCAAAAGTCCACTTTGTAAATGGAGTCTTCACCAAGTTGCTTGAAATGTAGGGTGCGCTTTGAGAGGTTTACGTGCCCATCCTATTTCTGAGAAAACAGTGTGGTTTTGAGTCACTGCTTGTTGGATGAGGGTAAGGTTCTCAAGCTGGAAAATTTAGAGTTGTTCCTCAGTTGCAGCCAACAACCCCTTTGTTTGCTTGCCTCAGCACAAAGAGATTTTATTTTATTTTTTATTAAACTGCCAGCTTGCAAAACATCAGTTTCCTCTAGATCACAATTCTCCATCGGGTATCTTCTATAAAATGAAATCACATCTGGTCTCCATTTTCCTTTCATACGCAATGAGTACTCATTTTTTCAAGGTTTTAATCTGAGATGGGTTTGTCTTCAAGTCTTTTAGATGTGTGAGATAGACAGAGGAAGGCTGGAGGTAGCAGTTAATTTATTTGCAAGTATGTAGAAGATTTGGTTTCTTTCAGGGTTTTGCTCTGAGATGGGTTTGTCTGCATGTTGGTGGTTGAAATTGTGGCAGGGGTGGTTGAAAGAGATTCCTCAACATTGTTCTGTGGCCAAAAATTTGTATGTGATTATTGCCTCCTGGTTACTTGCCTGATCTGTGGTTTCCTAATACTAATTCAATCAAGGTTAACTTTGAAAAGAGAAGCAAAGGAGATCCAGGTGATGTGGGATTTTGAGGTTTCCTTCATTTTGAAGGGAAAACAATTTTCCATAAAAATTATGCCCCTCTGGGTATTGAAAAAGTGTGGCACGGGTGAGGATTTCCATCACTTACAACAGTGTTCTATGGACTCTATGTGGTTTCACACTTGTTTTGGCCTTTTATTTTTTTATTACCAGATTAATAAATGCACTCTGACGTTTTTCTTTTTTAAATTTCATTGTCACAGACTCTCTTTGAGAGAGTAGTGGAAGGCTCAAGAGGTTAATTCACTCAAAAGAAATAAGGGCATAATATAAGACACTACTCCAAAGTTGAGCACTTACTCTCAAAAGAAATAAGGGCATAACAAAAGACACTACTCCAAAGTTGAGCACTTACCCTTAAAAGAAATAAGGGCATAACATACTAGAAATTTAATTTTCTACGGGACCATTTAAATTTCAGAGCAAGAGATACCCGGAATGATCTGCAGTGCATTCTTTTGATATCTCTTACAAACTTAAAAATGGAATGACACATCATGGTCAGATAAAGCCATAGGAAAACAGTTGTGGAACCACTGATACAGATCTAATCTAACATTTAAGACTTGAATGCCCCACCGAATCTGAAGGGTTAAGGAAACTTACAAACCTATAATGATGCTTTCTAATTGTAGCTCATGTTAGAATTTAGATTTTGTCTACTGATGCTTTCTAATGTTCCAGAAGAAAGAACCAGTATGGAACTTGTTAACTTACCAACTTCTCCAAAAGCTTAAGCTATTCGAGAAAGGCGTTATTTATATTTTATACTTTAACAACCCCCCCCCCCCCACCCACACACACACACACAAACGTGTGGCCCACTTGGCAAACACGTGGCACATGTGGTCCCACTTTGGGCCGACCATCGCATGTGGATTTTTGCTATCCGGGAGGTTTGAACTCGAGACCTTTGGCTCTGATACCATGTTAACTTACCAACTTCTCCAAAAGCATAAGCTATTGGAGAAAGGCGTTATTTATCTTTTATACTTTAACATAACTTTAAAATGCAAAGGCATCAAACACCTTTATGATGCAACTAGCATATTACACAAAGTTGACATAGATGTATGCTATCATTAATGATAACTTTTCATAAAAAGAATAGCAAAAAAAGGTGACTCCCAAATCATGCACAGCAAGGAACCAATGTATAACCACCTCTTTCAGAATAATGTAATGTGCATGCAGTGGATCCTTAACGGGAGAAATGCAGATGCCTCACTCTTTGTCAACTCTATATGTACCACAATAGCAAAGGGGTGCAATTGGGAAATAGGAAATCATAGAAATACCTTGATAACAAAGCCACCAAGCACGTTTGTAGGCCCTGTAGGCACAAAAAATAATAATGTCAAGCTTATTTCTTAAAAAAATACAGCCCGATTGTTAGGTAGAGAGCCATAAGTAATCTCAATGGTTGTCCAACTGTTGGACAATTTCAGGGAAAAAAGAGTGTGCTTTCAGTAGTTTACGAGCCACAAAAGGGCCTTCATATGAGCAGGTTATATTTTGTACCTAAAAATTCAATATTTTTCATCACGCCAGAGGAGGGTGTAGAAGGTTCTGAAAATGGGATTTACCATTGAAAGGCTTTGTGAAATCAAATGGCTGAAGACTTAGGTCTCATCGATTCCAAAGAACTCTACCATTAAAATAAAGAACTCATTGTTGATGTTAATAGAGAGTTGAGTCCAAGGGTATTATTCTAATAATTCTTGTAGCCTGTAGGAATAACTTGTTTTTTTGTTGTTCTAGTGCAACATAAGTAACAAGGAGAGCGAGGCCTTTTGCCTTTGAGTTGTTCATCATCAGTGATAGAGAACAATGGTGCTTGCTTCTTTCAAAATTTTAAATGAAAATCGAGTCCCTTTTGGATCATCTCAAGCTGTAAATGTTCGTGCAGATAAAAGTCTAGTCTCCTTAATTCACCTTTTCCTCTTTTCTTTTAACAGGTATGTTAAATTGGATTAAAATATCCTCCATCTTCAACTCGTGTCTTTTCTAACTCATTAAAATATTGTGCCTTTTGGTCTTTTTTGTGCACAATCCCCAAGATTCGGAGATTTTCTATTCACCTTCAACCCTAATCGTGCAAAAAGAGGAATTCCGATAGCCCCTCCCCCCTCATGAAGGAGGATTTCGTGCGGGTCAATATCAACTATCGAGCGAACAATAATGCATGGCCAACGGTATGCGCAAGACAGGTCTCGCTTTGGGACATACTTTTTCCAAGCCTTTATTGAGCTTTATTCAATGCCGGCGAGTTTCGTCACATCTGGTACCGCGGAGCAGTACCTAGGGAAAGGATCAAGACCATAGGGGAAGGGCTCTTCGGAACGGATACTCTTCTCTTTGAATCAAACTTTAAAGGGTGATCGCTTCCAAGCATTTCTTCCTTTCTTGGACTAAAGGGTACAATACTGTTTCCTGTTTTATGCAATACCGTGCAGTATACCTCTGTCCTGTGATGACTAGTGAACCATGTTATAGCAATGTTACATAACTTTGAGCAATAAGGAACACCAGAAGGAAGAAGAATGGAACGGGAAAAATGCACCTCAACCCCGCCAATGCAAAATAGGACCACCAAGATCTCCACAAACCAGAAAGACATAAGCTTGTAAAGCACGACCAAGAAGCACGAAGCAATCACAACGAATAGAACTGCTGAAGTTGTATTAATGTCCACCACACCACTACCACCTTCATTTTCCACATTGAGAAAATCGTCCGGTGCATCCTATAATCATAAAATTAATGTCTCCGTCAAAATTGTAGTAAAACCTTTTGCCGAGTTTAATAGATTTAACAGTCTCAAAAAGATATTTTTGCGTAGATAGGCATGCAGAAAAACATATTAACTCGGAACCAAGGTTTAAAGTTTCGGTTTTGGTTTCGAACATAGCCGGAACCGAAATTTCGGTAATTTCAGCTGAAATTTTGGAAAAAAGTAAATTTCAGCTGAAATTTCTTTGGCCGGAATTTCGGTTTCAGCTAGTTTCGGTTTCAGTCGAAATTTAAAAGCATGGTCAGAACAGACAAAGAACCTTTAATAGCTTTTCATGCTCAATTGCTGCTTCCTTGGCACTCCATGCAGACCAATACGATGCGCATAAGATGGTACCAACTGCCATAAGCCACAAAAACACTTCTGCTGTATCTACTAGTGGACGCTCTGGAGAGTATAACTGCACCGCAACTGAAGAAAATATGAAACGTTAGATCATATATCCAGATAGATATTGAATAAACAATAAGTATAAGAGAAAGCAAAATAAAGTAAAAGATGATAAAGGAAACTCTGAGATCGGCACATGGAACCCATAACAAGCAAATCTACCAGGCAAGAACATGGTGCCTGAGAGGCTAGTGAAGCCTCTCAGTAGCTAGGAATTGGCATTTCAAACTTTATTTTCACTCCATACAAATATCACAGAAGTATAATTAAATTTAGAAATTTTTTTTCTGAAGAAGTTAAATGTAGAATAGTTGTGCAACAAAAGCAGATTATTACCTGCAAATGTACAATAAAGCAATAGCAGTTTATTCAAGGGTTATGGTTATGGTTATGGTTAAACACAAGAAAATCAATTGATAGTTTAAGTTTTTAAGAACATGCCATTAAAAAAAAGTCTTTAAGATCAATTTTTGAAGGAAAAAAAATCTTTGGTAAACACCAGTTCTTTCACATCACATTTCATAATAATTGAGCCATCATCTTAAGTTTGTTTCAACTTTCAACATATGACGTAAAAGTCTTTATGATCAATTTTTTAAGGGGAAAAAAAATCATTGGTAAACACCAGTTCTTTCACATCACATTTCATAATAATTGAGCCATCATCTTAAGTTTGTTTCAACTTTCAACAAATGACGTACAAAAATATCAGATGACAAGCCCATACATGTAATGAGCCCATAGTTCGAAATATCAATATTGTATGGGCCGATAAAAATACGGTAACCCTGAACCAATATTGTAGATTGTAAAATATCGCAGCCGTATCAGTAACCATACCGGCCATATCAGCATGTATCGGCTGATACGGTACCTATACGGGTGCCCTATCATTTTCTGCCCAACTGATTTTTGTGTAACTTCTGGGTTACATAAAAAATGCAATCTGATTGTCTATTTCTACCATCTCTTCCATATTGGGGGTTTTGAGTAATTTGGTTTCTCTGACTCATTTTTTGCCACATCATAATATCTAAGGAGAAAACAACCTTTTCAACTCCCTTTACCCCTCTCACTTCCCCCCTTCCTATTATTCTTGTTCCTCCTCCTAAGACCCAAACCCTCTCCTTCCCAACCCGAAAAACACATTTCCGAACTCATCTATCAACATGTCAAATGATCATTCTCCAAGTCCAATCAGTTGTTGTGAGCACAAATATGCTGCAAAATGGATGGAGGGCCTAAAAGACAATCAAACAAATGGAAGGTTCTCAAAAAGCCTTGCTCCTCCTTCTGGTTGACCTGGTGGAGATGAGCAAAATGATGGCTGCACATTGAGTTTTTGTTGTTGTATTTGGGGAATGTATTTTGAGAAGGAGATCATCTGATTGGGAGAGGTGTGGTTGGAGCCCTTGAGGCCCAGCACCCTCTTTTATCCAGCTCATAGCCATCTCTACATGTACATACATATGGCACTTGAGGATCCAGCTCCACCCTCACTACTCCTATCATGTATGTGCGCAAATATATGAGTGCATTCCTACCTACAACCCAACGACAACCGACAGGTTGTGAAGAACATCTCCTATGTGCCCCCTTAAACCACCCTTGCCCTAACTGTCCACCTTCCCAAACTCCCATTCTAGTTCCAACTACTTGGCGTCTGATGAATCCCATAATCTTTACGTTATCAATGACAAAAACACATCAGGGATCCTTGACAAGAGTTACAGATCTTTTGTGGGTTGGGAAGAAAGGGTGTCAACAAATCCCAGAGTGGTGGATTGTCAAATGTTAGACATGAGGACAGGTTGTGTTTCTTGTATTTTTCTTTGACAAAGGATGAAGGAGAATGGTGGAAACAAAAATGCTTATCCCTGGCCCATATTGTTGCCGTTGATTTATTTTTTCTAAGGAAAATGTTACAGAGAGTTACCAGTTGAAGCAACCTTAATTGTCCTGGCTAGTTATAGGAAGATAAAAACAAACTAATATGGGAAATCCACAGGAGGGGGAGCCCGGTATATGGAAGTGGTACCGTGTGAAACCTGAATGATGAAATGGTCATAAAACCCTTAACAAAGGGAATATCTCTAGAGATGTTTGACAAATATATTTAGATGATGGGATTTAAAGATGTCTGTAGACTCTGTACATCAAATTCGGTATAATTCCAGCTATATAGATGAGCCTTGTTAATAAACGAGGAAATATCCACACTGATCATCCTGCAATCAGACTGTTAGCAGGCAGACATGTGATTAGCCTCACCTACACACGACGGAATATCCTGAGTTGGGCATATCCTGTCGTGATGCATTCATGGAGTTTATCATTTCGAAAAGCCACAGTGAGCATCCCGGTTAGGAATTGTGTGAAAGTTGAATGATAAATGATTTGATATCATTTTTGTGAAAGCCATAGGGGGTCCTAGCAAGGGAGATTTAGTCCTTTGTGAAAACCGAATAATGAGGGGCTAGCATGGCCAAGTGGGAGTTGTTGGTGCAGAGACAAACTAATATATTGTAAGTAGACAATTTTACGCGTGGAAATATGAGTCCCTTTATGAACCCTGTAAGGAAACAACATTTGTGAGTAGCTCAGCAGTAACAGAGTTGATTGAGTTCATTACATAGCAACTTGGGAAAGAAGATGTATAAGATGAAATTGAAAAGGTTTGGAGTCATAAATCAGCACTTTAGTTAACAATCTCATACTTCCAGTCATGGTTTTAAATTTGGCCGACACCGAAAGTACAGAGATTCTGTGTCGGCCCAGATTTCGGCCGAAATTTCGGTATTTCGGCCAAATTTTAAAAATTATTTTTTTAGAAAATTTCCACTTTTTGCAGATTTTTTTTTACGAAATTTCGGCCAAAACCAAAAATTTTTGGTTTCGGTTGTGGCCAAAACTGACACCAAAATCGAGATTTCAATCTTTCCTTCCAGTTTCCTCGCGATATGGTTTATGTTTTAAGAAGAAAAGAGTAAATTGAAAGAGGTTTCATGTGATCAGAAACATCCAACCAAGAGATTGCCTTTTTTTTTTAAATGACCAATAATCAAGAGATTGCCTATAACTTACCGACAGTTAAACATGAAAGGAAAACATACGTATAGAAATTAAATTCAGTTATCATGAGAAATGGAAAGAACATTCTTATCCTATATGAGGATTTGTATAAAGAAAATATAAGAAATTAGAATTCTCAAAATAATCTTAGCAGAATAAGGCCTTTGACACTGTAAAGGACAAGGAAAAACTTACCTTTGGAACCGCTATTTATGCTACCTTCCAAGCTTGCACCTGCATCTTTTGGGAGCATAACTGCAGGTATGGTTATATGAAGATTTTCTTCGTTGGGATCACAAACCATCTTGTAAAGTTCTGCAGGATAAATAAGAACAGAATTAGAACTAAGAAAATAACAGATCATACTTACTAGGATGATGCAAAGAAAAACTAAGTGGCTTATGGAATGAATATGTGGAAAGAAAACTAGGCATCAATTTTTTTGTCTCGCGTTTTCAGGCTCAAAATGGGGCAAGGATATAACAAAATCTAAGTGACGCAATAAATACTTGAAAGACTAAGTCGAGGGCAAAGGGTTGATAACTAGCATAGGAGAGAGCTCAGACAAAAGTGGCTTGCTCAATAATAACATGTAAATGTCAAAGAATGGAGAATTTGATCATCCTCAACGACTCATTAATTGAACATAGAAAAGGAAATATTCCCTCTCTATAAACTATACAACTCAACTCAACTCAACTAAGCCTTTGTCCCAAACTAGTTGGGGTCGGCTAATGAATCCTTTAGAAAATTTTCATGAATCCATTAGAAATATTCCCTCTCTATAAAATATGAAGCAAAAAAAAAGGACTCAGAATTTAAGCCTTCCTATCTAGTCTAATCGACATACATTAGGATACTAGAAAAACATGTAACAGTTCTAAGCCAGAAAGATATGCATTCCTGCACAATACTTCCAAACAGAGGGTGAGTTTAATGATAAAAAACCCGGCATATATAAATATGTGTGTAGATTATACTGCAACCATCAGCTCGACCCCTAGGACGTACAGAACTAGATGTAGAAACTCGGGCGCGGGCGAGAACATAACCAATGTTAAAAGGAGTCAACTCGGGCAACTTAATTGACACATTTAACTTTCATTAACTTGGGAAAGTCAAAGGAGTTTTTGATTGACGTGGTTGGGAAAACCCCATACTAGGAAGAGAACTCGGCCAAGGTAAAATCTACTCAACTTGGGTGAGTTGATGATTGACTTGGGGACTTTTTAACGAGTGGTACAAACCTTCAATACTGAGTCATCCCCACAACATGCTTAATAAAGTGCATCACTTCAAGGAATTGAAATTCGGTTTCTAATTTGAGGTGCCATTGTTTGTTGAAAATCCATGGTGTTTCTCGATTAGGAAATGGAGATGGACTCCCATTTTTTTCTATTTGCAACTGATAATCAAATCCAAACTGATAGTAATCATATTTCTGGTTCTATTCCACATCAGTAGTTTTCAAATCCATTCCGATGGCAGTTCCATGTTATTCTAGAATGGAAAGCTTCGGTGCACCACACAAAATTTTTAAGAAATTAAAATAGTTTAAAGGTTAGAAAACACTAAAAGACGAAATAAAATAGTAGGAAAAAGAAAAGCAAAACATAACACTTGTTTTACTTGATCTACCATTTATCAATATCATGTTAACGTCCATCTAAAACCAACAAAAGTAAGCGCCACGTAAAGAGAGGGCTTTGCTATTGTTCAATTAGGCCCTTAAAGGCATCAAACTTTCTAGGAGAAATGGTAAATGGAAAATGAAAAGGAAAAGAAAAAAGAAGAAGAACAGATTGGGACACAAGCGGAATGTTCTAGAATTTTTTCCAAGAGTTGAACAGAACTGACAAGTATGGCACATCATATTACACATAATCGAGTTTAATTTATCGGATTAGGAATTTATGAGGACGGTAATACTAAAAATGTATATAAAATAAATGCATACCTTTGTGGTTATTAATAACAAGGACAGCTGTCGCACCAGCAGCTTGAGCAATATTTGCTTTGGTTGTAAATGTACAATTACCCCGGTGCACCATGACGACATCTCCAATAAGCTAAAAAGAAAAATAGTAAAAAAGGGGGAGAAAAATCCAGCAGTTCCCTCCAGTTATGATCAATGATAGGAACGAAAATGATTATAGACACTTAAAACAGCTTATAAAGAAAATGATAACGTGAAGAAACCTTATTCTTCGGTTTCGTACAACAATCTAATGGGTCTGATAGGGAAAGTCGGGTTTGGTTGGCATGCTTCTCCTTCGACTCCATTAGTGTGCCAAAACGTGCGCCAACACCAACATATTCTTTGCCTTCATTGCCATCCACCCACGTTTGGACTTTTACCTGGAGGTACCATAGAACAGAATAACAACTTGTCAGCAGAGGATCACAATGCAGTTCAGATGCTAGGGGTGCAACTTGGTGCGTCAGGTCGGGTTGAGCTTTTGATAAAAAATGAATTGGAATCAAAGCGAACCTGACCCGATTTTAAGGTAAAAGCTCAACCCGGATTCCAAAAAATCGACTCGAGTGGCACCCCTTTGGAGGAATAGTAATGCATGTTGGAGTTGATATCCTTCTATATCTTCAACCTCCAACAGCCCCCTCAGAGAAAACATGTGGGCGTCTTGAAGAGTTTAAGTGTATAAAGATCTGATAGTAAACCCACTCAGAACTAAGAAGCATGATAAGATCCATGCTAAAAGTTGGATGACCAGAAGAAACCCACTCAGAGCTAAGAAGTTTTGGTCAAAGAACAGCAGATTGACATACCTACAAAACTCAGAGACCAAATATAGACCAAACATAAACTAGATTTTGAAAGATTTTAAACTGGGGCAGGAGTGGACATACTTTAAGTATAAAAGGGCAAATATATGCTAGAACTATGATTTGTGGACACGGACAAGGAGTGTCGGTGTCGGACACAGCAAACCCCCAAAATTTAGAAACGGGGACACGGCTAAAATACAACGTATATATAATCATGATTTGTAGATACGGATTCGTGTGTTGAGTTTCGACACAGATACGAGTTGTTTGACATGCAACATCTAAAAATCTAGAAATGGTGACACGTGCATACATATAAAACTACTCATTACTATCATAATTTGTAACAATATAAATATGATATTTATTACCATTCAAAAAAAAATATGATATTCATTTAACAAACTAATAAATCATGGAATTAATCAACTATAATTTAAAACAAATATGAGATAATCAAATAATAATGCTTTCAACAATTTAATCTATTTCTTCCGTCCCTGATATACAACGAGAGAGGAAGACCAATATGATTCAATGAATATAGTATTGGAATAAGAGTTTGTTTAGGGCTTTAGGTTTATGGGAGGGGATATAGCATCAAATATTAGTTAAAGAAGACTTTATAATAAAAGAGGTAATCACAATATTCAATAATAAAACTAAATGTCACACTTGACACGGTACAAAAATGTGTCCACACGGCCACTTTAAGTAAAACTTCTAGCAATACCTTTAAAAGTGTCCAAAGGAGTGTCGACACGTGTGGACACGCGTGTCGGCAATAAATTCAAAGTGTTAGTCAAATCATAGGCTAGAAAGGATTCAAATGACTGTAGCATGGATAATTTCACAGACATGCTTTTGCAACAGGCTGAATTGATATTAACTAACGAGTTGTATGAAAACATCGGCATCATATAGTAGAAAGCTGGCAATAACTTTAGATCATAATTACCAGGGTGGGAAACAAATTAGGGAACTGAAATGTGAAAGGGAAACGGGAAACGGGAAACAGATGAAAAAAATATAGAGGAAACGAGAAACGAGAAAACAATATAAAATCCTATGAGAAACGTCTTAGCAAACGAATAAGAAGCGTTTCAAAAACAATAGAAAAAACACACATGAAACACAAGGAAAACACGAATATGTGGTTTTGTAGATTTAAATTTTGTTAATTTCAAATTTCTATTTGAATTTTTCTTACTTTTATTTTTATTACAATATATGCTGTTGTTTTCTTTTTTAATATCTATTCCACAATTTTTGATGTGCAAGTGTTGCATACGTTTAACACGCGTTTCACACATGATTTACATAATTTTCTCATATGTTCCCATGCATTTCGGAAACATTTCTCCAATTTTTTATCATGTTTTGGAAACGTTTCCAAAACGCAGGAAACACATTTTAAGGGAAACGAGTTTCCCACCCACGAGAAATGTGTTTTAGGGGAAACGGGTTTCCCACCCGCCCAAGGAGTTTCTGGCAACTATGCTTTAGATCAATCTAAATTTTAGGTGTAGCTATCCAAACATATCACCAACTTACACCAATAAAGAAAATGTCATTATTAACAAACACAGTAAACTGGAGACAAAATTGTGTTTCCATTAATTAGCAGTTTCTGATTTTTATTTTTATTTTGAAATGTTCGAGATTTTATTAGAAAAAGAGAGAAAAGCCTCCATGACCGAGCTGGTCAAAATACCGGAGGCAAAAAATACATCATGAATACAAGCAACACAAGGAGGTAAAAAATAAAAAATCTCAATCTCCTGCCTTAAACGCCGGCTTTAGCAAGCCTAATCCGTGTTTGAATATTCGCATCTTCTAACATGCCTAAAGGAAGTAGACAAACCGGTTACCCGATCACGGATCTCGTCTATTCAGTGATCAAATCTCTAGGGGTGAGATGAAGATCCCCGAAGCCATCCCATAACATTGAGGGAATCTCCCTCAATTATGAGATGATCGAAGAGCATGAGCTCAGTGAGACGGATACCCTGGAGAACCGCTCTGACCTCCACCTCATTTGAATCCGCCGACCCCAATAAACCCGAAAAGGCTAAAATCGTCGACCCATGATTGTCTCTAAGCACTTCAGCTATTCCAACAGGCAGGGACGGAGCTACATGTAGCATAAGCAAGGTTTTAAATTTCGACCAAAATCCGAAATTTCGAATCTGGGCTTTATTCATTATTTAATATTCTCCCGAAATTTCGGCCAAAATTTCAGGGATTTCGCAGAAATTTTGTAGGGCATTAAATATTACGTATTTGATTTCAAGAGATTTCGTCCGAAATTTCAAAATTTCCGCTGAAATTTCGGTTTCAAAACCGAAATTTAAAACCTTGAGCATAAGGGGGGCAGCTGCCCCTGTTGAGTTGGGCCAAACTCCTTAATAGGCCCAACTCAATTGGGCCCAGCCTTATGTATAACCTGCCCCCCTTATGTATAAATTCTGGCTCCGCCACTACCAATAGGCCCTGGGTTGCCCAAGCCCAAGCTTGATCCGTCGAGATTCAACTTTGATTTACCTCTATCTAGCTGAGCCCATTCGCTACATATTACCTGAGGGCAGAGGCCGCTCAGTACTAGAGCAGACAATTCACTAGATATTACTTGAGGCCGCTCACTACTAGAGCAGATAACTCTCCAAAGGTGCCACAGATCGAAAGCCGAGACAAATCTAAAATGATATCACAAACTATGCATTTGTCATTCTACATTCATCCAAGGTTTTAAAATTCAGTTTCGGTTTCAGTTTTGGTCATCAGCGAGAGGAAAAAATTCAGTTTCAGTTTGACCGAAACTTTGTATTTTAATCTGAAAAGTTGCATCATATTTCGACTGGAACATTAACTAAATCCCAAAATTTCGTTTGAAAATCTTGTATTTCTTCGAATCCAAGAGGATTTCATTTCAGTAGCAGCCAAAATCGAAATATTTCAGCCGAAATGAAATGTTTCACCCGTAATTTAAAACCATGCATTCATCTTCATAAACGAAAAAGGAAATTGAAAACTATATATAACATAATTTCTTCATCCAAATCAAAAAAATAAAACGTAAAAGCAAAAAAGCATAAAAGAAATGTAAACCCCACATTAAAATGAGTTCCCTACCTGAACAATCACCACCCCTTAAAAAATCCAAACATAAAAACACTAAAAAACAAGAAAAAAGACACAGTAAAAGGAACCAAATTATACTTATCAGTCTTTAAAATCAATAAATCCTAAAATAATTTAAAGCAATAAATTCTAGTACGTATAATTTAAAACCACAACCAAGTGCAAGCAAAAAAATACAAACCCATAAATTGTAACTCAATGCTCCCACCCTCTAAAAGTACCCAATTCACCACCATCTTCCTTTGTCCAAATCAAAGCATAAAAAAAAAAAGGATACCCAATTGAAGAAACACAAAAATAAGAACTGCGTGAGAGAGAAAACCCAATGAAAATTACCAGAACAAAGTTATTATCACATCCGGGCCGCTTTGGAGCAGAATCATCATCGTGAACGATATCACCGCCATTAACAACACAGAGGATCGAGATTAGAAGAAGCAATAGAACCCAAAAATCACCTTTAAAATCCATGAAATCTTTAAGACTAAGAAGAACAGAGACTCATCTAGACAAGGGAGGATCTGGGTTTTCTTCCCTTTCTATAAATCAGACAAAAGAAAGAGAGAGGGAGAGAGTTATAACTTATAAGGTGAAAAGTTGATTGGGTTTTCTTCTACTTTTTCTAAGACATCAAAAGAGTGTTTTTTCATTTTTCTCGATTGGAATCAGTTCTTTGAATTAATGACTAGTTGTGAGGTGAAATAATGGGTGGTGTGGACAAGGGTCGTGTTTTACATTTATTTTTAAAAGTACGGCATTGACAACCGTACAATCTAACTTAAATCAATGAAAGAAAATGGGCGCTGATATCCCCCACCCTTGTAGGCTATCCCCCCACGCACCCACCCTTTGACGGCTGGCTAACGTTAAACGTTAGGATTCAATGTATATGTCACTTTCCCACCATTTGACCGGCCTCTCTCTCTCCATACACAGAAAACAGGAACAGTTGGTGGGCCCAACAGAAACCGTTGGTGGAATCGTGGGCCCATCTTTGAACAACGTAGGCCCCACCCATACCACACCATAGATAATCCAAACCGCCCATTTGATGGGCCATAAACGTAAATAGGTTGCATCCCAAAATATCATTTCCATATGCTGATCCTAGCCCTCCGATCTAAATAGAAACTACATCTTATGCAACCTCTATAAATTGTAGGGTTGTGATCATCCTACGGAAATGATTTTTGGGGCACAACCTATTTGCATTGTGGCCCATCAAATGAATGGTTTGGATCATTCTATGGAGTTGGTCGTAATGTAACATTAAAGCCCTCCACAACATAGGACGATCCAAGCCGTCCATGGTTTGGGTAATCCTATGGAGTTGGTCGTACAGTAACATTAAGGCCCAATCGTAGGCCCCACCGATATTTTTTCAAATTGAAGCGTATTGTCCACAACATAGGATGATCCAAGCCGTCCATGGTTTGGATCATCCTATGGTGTGATTCGTACAGTAACATTAAGGCCCAATTTAGGCCCCACACATATTTTTGAAAATGAAGTGTACTGTCAAGACCATAGGATGATCCGAGCCATCCATTTGATGGGCCATAACGTAAATGGGTTGTGCCCCCAAAAGGGTTGGCCCATCAAATGAATGGTTTGGATCATCTTGTGGCCGTACAATAACATTAAGGCCCGTCCACAACATAGGATGATCCAAGCCGTCCATGGTTTGGATAATCCTATGGAGACATAGGATGATCCAAGCCGTCCATGGTTTGGATCATCCTATGGTGTGGTTTGTACCAATTTAGGCCCCATCAGAATTTTTGAAAATGAAGTGTACCGTCCAGACCATAGGATGATTCAAGCCGTCCATTTGATGGGCCACAATGTAAATATGTTGTGCCCCAAAAATCATTTCCGTAGGAAGATCACAACCCTAAAATCTATAGAGGTTGCATAAGATATAGTTTCTATTTAGATCGGACGGCTAGGATCAGCCTATGGAAATAATATTTTGGGACGCAACCTATTTACATTTATGGCCCACCAAATGGACGGTTTGGATTATCCTATGGTGTGGTATGGGTGGGGCCTACGTTGTTCAAAGATGGGCCCATCATTCCACCAACAGTTTCTGTTGGGCCCACCAACTGTTCGTGTTGTGTGTGTGTGTGGAGAGAGAGAGAGAGAGAGAGAGAGAGAGAGAGAGAGAGAGAGACCCCGGTCAAATGGTGGGAAAACGTTAACCAGCCGTGGGGGGGTGGGGGGGGGATATCAGCGCCCAAGAAAATTACATTACAATCTTTATATAATTGTTGTTGGGAAGTGAAAGATTCGCCCCCTTGTCTTCCGGGGCCAGCCCCTCTAGTTTATATGTGACTAGGGGTGGCAGCGGTTCGGTTTGACCCCCAAACCGAACCAAACCGAAATTTGAATCGGTTTGGTTCTACCGAACCGAAACCAAACCCAAAATTTGAATTTTCGGTTCGGTTCGGCCAATTTCGCCACGCCTTACTCATAATCATAGGAAATTGGGGGCAAAAGTTCGGTTTGAAATTTGAAGAGAACCAAACCGAAACCAAACCGAAATTTGAATCAGTTTGGTTTTACCAAACCAAACCGAATTTGGTTTTGGATGGATTGCCACCCCTATATGTGACTGAGGTTTTACATTTTGGCTTCATTTTGTTGTTGTAAAAGAAACCCAAACCCGTGCCAAAATTTTGTCAAAATTCCAATCTACAACATGGTGGGGTCCTTCCCATGGTTGATCTGGATCTCTTCTGCCTAAATTTTATATCAAATCATTCTGTTCTAACGTCAAATAATGCGCTCTTCTTTGTCGTTGAACATGGACGGCCAAAGGCTACATATACATAGGTGAAATTATATGATGACAAGCCGTACAAACACCTACTCACCATCACTTACTTGATATTTAATCCGGCAGCTCACTTTTTGAGGAGCTGCTGTTAGATCAAATATCAAGGGTGGGTCTTTGGGCGTACTACCTTTATGTGTTTGTACTTTGTACGCCCTTTCAACGCATAATTTCTCTACAGAAGGAAGGGAAATGATTTCTGTGCTCAAGTGTTTTGATAAACATCCGCTCCACTTGTCTGTCGTGTAGTATATAAAGGGATGTTATAGGATATTACGGTCAAGGTTTTAAATTTCAGTTTCGGTACCAATTTTGGACCCCACCGAAATCTGAAATTTCAGGCCGAAATCTCGTAATAATTAAAAAAGATTATTTAATTAATTTTAAAATTTCAGTCCGAAATTTCAAACCATGGATTGGACTCATGGCTAATTGGATCAATGAAACTAATCAACTTTAGCATTTGGACAAGCGACCCCCATGGGCCACAATCTTGAAACATTTTCTCAAACAAGTATTCTTGATTTCTCGAAGCATAAAAAAGGAGAAAAATACCAAAGAAGGACAATTTATTTTCTAAACTTCCATAGGCGGCGAGTTTTCAACTTTATGCCCTGTCACGCTCAAAGTACATGTGTCAGTCTAAATTAAGACCATTTTGCCCTTCCCTGCAGGTTCCCAATACAAGTCAATCATTTTTTCTTTTAGCAGCCCATTTCTAATATTTTATGATTTTAGAAGGTTTCTTTCGGCTTGCATTTAATAGTTATCGTGTCGACCATAAATGCAGTTCTATGATTGAGACATTCCCAAATCCACAGACTATACGTTTTTACCCAGTTGTAGCAGTTGAAGAATTCATGATATTAACGTTCACGTTAAAGAAATTAGTGTATTAAATTCACGTTAAAGAAATTAGTGTATTAAATTCCCCTTAAATGAATTAGTGTAAGTCGTAATCAGGAGTTGGTAATTGTAAGAATCATGAAAATATGCTATTTTCATCCCTTTTTTATTGTAACCAATTTATTATTCCAGAATATTAAAAAAGATAATTACTTTCGTGCCAAAGGTAAGTCGATTTGTGCAAACGTAATTAGACCTTGTAACTGTAATGGTTAGCCTTAATTGATCATTTCCATCGAAGTTAACATCGACGTTATTGTAGACGTTAGCGTCGAAGTTAACAATTTAAGCTGGAGGGAAACGATATGGGTGATACAGATTGATGTTATTTTGTCAGGTTTGCCTTGCAATTTTCTTCTTCCTGTAGCAGAGAAGAGAGAAATGAAAATGTAATTGAGGGATACCCACTGGCATAAAAAACCATAAATTTTGTGAAACTGGTTTTTTTTTTTACATCCGTGGGGCTTAAAGATGGTCAAGAGTCCCATTTCTCATGGTTCTTTTGTTGCTGAACTCTTGAAGGTAGAGGATGGACAGTCAGTGTAGGGTTTGGATATGAACATGTAAGTAATGCTTTTTCATGGATTGAATCTTGATGGTATATGGACTCTTACGTTTTTTGCATGGAATTTAATACAAAGTGTAGTTGTAAATGATTGATTTCAGTGTAAGGTTGTCATTAGTTATATGTATTAATTGTAACTGTTAGAAATTGAGGCAAGAGCATGGAGGTAGGTATAGCTACATTTATGGTATATTATGATGGATATCTAAGGGAGCATTCATCATTTGATTATGTTAGAGGGAGGGAGGCTTAAAGCTATTAAGGTAAACCAGAGAGTTAGCTACTCTGAATTTATATATGTAATTCGTAATACCATTGAAATTACTGAAAATGATGTGTCATTCTCCATCCGGTGTCGCTACGTAATTGATCCATCGAAGTCCATTGTTTATGAAATCAACGACGAGCATGACCTTTCTGTTTCAATGGGGATGCTTGATAATCCCAGGGTTAATGATGTCATCATTTATTTAACCAAACATGTGAATATTGGGAGCCAAGGTGTATCTGGTATACGTTGCGGAAATGTGCAAGATGTGAAAGATGTTCCGGTCCCCAACACAATCCACCCAAATTCAAGTTCGCCGACTGTGCCATTGTCGGACAGTGATCCGCAATATGTGAATGTAAAAAAATTCCTGGTTGAAAATGATCCTCCATCTGACAAGTGAATTTGGTGGATCATTTGTAATTTGTCCTTTATTATAATATGTTTACATTATATGTGCTAATCCAATATACCTTTGCAGATATAATGAAAGTGTTACAGGTTTCGTCCGCAAAATAGTACACCCAAGCTCAAGTTGCCCAACTATTCCATTGCCAGACGGCGGTTTGGAATATCCTTATCCCCCATCTCCCAAGTAGTAATTGGGAATCACTTGCATTACTTGCATTAGTTGTTTGTCTGTGGATATGTTATTTTCCAAATAATGCGTGGCAGTAATGTATCATATCTTTACTTCTCCGGCACAGGTTTGACCTAAATGAATGCGTAGAGGAAGAACCTGTGCCTTTGGGTACTGGTACCCCATATGATGAAGTCTATGACTTGGGTCAGGACAATATTGAGCGATGCAAGATTGACCCATATGGGATGGATGAGGACAATATTGAGTCATGCATGATTGAGCCATGTAGGATGGATGAGGAGAATATTGAGCCCTGCATTGAGCCATGTAGGATTGAGCCATTCATGAATATGAATTGTAGGGAGGAGGACATTAACATGGATGATGATAACATCAATGTAAATGAGATTGAATTTGGCGAAGATGACAGTGGAGGTAATATACCTGACGTGAATCACACTGCTGATGTAGAGATCAATCTCGAGATGATCAATTACGAAGGGGATGATTTATATGGGAAAGATGACGATGAATTGAAGGTAGGAGCAGTGTTTCAGAGTATGTCATATTTTAAAATGGTAGTTCGTGAATATGCGTTGAGGCGGCAATTTCTTTATGTTGCAATTACTACGAATACTAAGAAGATTCAGTTAGATGTAAGTCACCAGGATGTCAGTGGCGAATAAGTGCTATTAAATATAAGGAATTTGCCAAGGTGAAAAGATTTGTAGCAGAACACACCTGTACTCCTCAAATATATGGAAATGATCATCCTCATGCTACGACAAGGTGGACAGGT
The DNA here is from genome assembly GCF_043159265.1 of Tasmannia lanceolata. NCBI lineage: Eukaryota > Viridiplantae > Streptophyta > Magnoliopsida > Canellales > Winteraceae > Tasmannia > Tasmannia lanceolata. The sequence goes on along the minus strand of NW_027518684.1, from coordinate 22,346,370 downwards.
GAGACTTGCATAAGTAAATTTGGTCGGCCAATTGATTCAAATATTATTATTGACTACATGAAGTCCGAATGGAGTATAAAGCTTATTTATCGGAAGGGACTGATTGCGAAGGTAATAATGCTCGATCATTTCCATGGAAATTACGAGGACTCATATCGTATATTACCTGCGTATGCGTTAGAATTCTGTCGCACAAACCTTGAGAGACAGGCTATCCGATCTATGTCATGAACGAGATAATTCCTTCTGCCGTCTATTGTGGGCAATCGGTCTATGTATTCATACTTGGAATGGGTCATTGAGGCCCGTTGTGACCGTCAACGGTACACATCTAAGAGTAAAGTACGCAGGTATATTGTTGATTGCATGTGGTGTAGATGGAGACAATCGAGTACTTCCGATGGCATATGCTGTTGTTGAGGGGGAAATGTTCGAGACATGGAGTTGGTTTCTATGTCATCTTCGCCTGTACGTTATGGTATCGAACCGAAGATTAGGCATAACTTTTTGCTCAGATCGGCAGAAAGGTTAAGTGAAAACAGTTCGTCATGTTTTTCCCTAGTCGTTGCACACGTATTGCATAAGACGCCTGTAGACCAACCTGTACGATATATTTAAGGATAAGGTTGTAAAGGATTAGTTTTGGGTAGCCGCTACTACGTTGAGGAAAAGTGAATTCCGTGACACCATGCGGAAGATTGAAGAGAAGAATAAAGCCGTGTACGAATGATTGATGAAGAATCCAAAGGAGCATTGGGCAGGTGTGTATTTTAGGGGGGAGAGATACAATGTTTATACATCAAATACGGCTGAGGTAATGAATTATGTTATGCGAGATGCGAGGACACTCCCCATCGCCACTTTGTTTAGCACACACAGCGGAAGGTGTCAGAAACATTTGATAAATATAGGAGTAAAAGTAATGATTGGAATAATAGGTTCATTTCCTATGCCCTAAAGGTTATTCATCAAGGGGGTGAACGGGGAAGGAGGATGCTTGTATTGGGATGTGATCTATTTTTGTTTGAGGTGAAATCAAAGGACCACCAGGATAGTGTCGACTTACAAGCATGGACATGTTCCTATGGCGAGTATCAAAACCTCGGCATACCTCGTGCTCATGCTATGGCCACTATTGGTTGTAGGAGTGCAGATCCTTATGACTTCACTGACGATTATTACCATACTGAGACTTTGCGTAAGACGTATGAAGAAGTGGTGCGTCCAACATTGGATAGGTCGCAGTGGCTTGAACCTACAGAACCTTTGCGTGTAGTGGAGCCATCCTTAAACAAAAGAGTCCCGGGAAGGCCACGGACTGTTAGAATTCAGAGAGAGTTTGTGTCTGGAGTACATCACAAATGTAGTGCGTGTAGGATATTGGGGCACAACAAACGAAGCTGCAGAAACCCTCCAGTAACAAAGCAACTAGTCGTTGGAAACCAAATCACACCATATAGGTACATCTTTTGATGAATATTTGTTGGCCGTAGTGAAGTTATTTACCCCAATTTCAGTTTACTTAATTTACGTTATTTGTTGCTTGCAGATCAACTCTGACCGGGGAACCCCCTTTCTTCCTCTAACTCGCTGCCACTTTATAGATCGTCGATGCATGTAACCATGAGAAACGTTTTGTAGGAGACCTTTATTTACGTACTAACATGTATTTACATATTGGTGTAACCTTTTCTATTTTATCATTGTGATTGACAAAATAGATGGCATTTTGTAAATATTAAATACCTGTTCAGATTCATTAAGAGCTAGAGTAGTGGTAGAACAAAATAATAAATGGTTATACATATTCGAGTGCTTTGTACATAGAAAATAACAAGAATATACAAAAGATGGGTAAATCGTTATAGACGTCCACCAAACATGAGTTATACAAAACATATACAACTCAATAAACTCGAGTAGACATGATTTATATCATGTCCACCAAACATAATAAAGAAATCATAATTGTTCCTTATAAAGACTAAGATGATGTCGAACTTCATACACCATACATAGGTTTCTTTGATTCCATATTCCAAGTTAGTAAGACAATGGCTCCTATTCTGAATTATCGGAATCGTATACCTCGGTCATGTCTCCCTCGTCATCTCTATCGTCTCCATCTTCTCCTGCTTCATCTTCGTCATCTTCTCCTTCTTCTCCTCACTTGGTTCCTCCTCGAGCTCTTCTTCGTCTTCCTCATTCACGTATTGTTGGAGACCTTGAAGTTGTCGGGTCTGCATGTATTGAGTGATCAGACAATCCTAACCAATGGATCAGAGGCCTACCAATCGAACCCAAGAACTCGGAATGCCCCCATCAACGGAAGCACCTCCAAATGAAATAGCTAATATCAACAAACCGTAGGGCACAACTCTACAAGTGTGGGCCTAAAAACAATAAATAAAAAAAAGATAATATGAATCTAATGATGGATGATTTAAGCTTAAGAAAAGAGGTTAAAGAACTATAAATGATTGAGAACAAAATAAATAAATAAATAAATAAATAAATAAATAAAATAAAAACTCTACCAAAATCCTCAAAATGTCCTTTTCTTCTTCTCCCAATCAATCATGTCCTCCCCCATTCTCTTGGTTTCTAGTTTGTTTCCCCTTTCATTTGTTGCTTCTTTAAAACCCAAATGCAGACTCAAAGCGTTTGAGTTTTCTAACATCCATCGGATAATTTTCTAGGTATTTGTTTCTCCCTCCAAAAGCTTAGGCAATCTAAGAATCAAGGTTTTAGTTTCGAGGTTTTGAATATCTGAAATTTCTTTCTGCTCAGATGCTAGTGATTTTGTCTCCAACTCTAAGATTAACCTCAAATGTTTTACATAATTGAAGCCGTTTTTTGTATGACATAGGGTATCTTTACCCCATTTTTAGGGCGAGGCTAATCCCTATGGATGCGCACAATTACCCGTAAACCACGCACATTGGGTTCAGTGTAAACATATAATTTAAAAATAAAAGTACATTCTAATTAAGGAAATATAAAGGATGCTTTGGACATTAGTTTTTGGAAACCCAACTTTTTAAAAAGGGTTTTGCTAGCGTCCATCGCAGAAGGCATTTCGCAGACAAAATCTGCTGAAAAGTGAGCCTGTGTGGCTGCAACAGACCATCCGCGAAATGCCTTCTGCGATGGACGCTAGCAAATCCCTTATGATGATATCCCATTAAATTAACTTAATCATATTATGTCTAGAGGAATGCTAGACTCAGAGGATACCTATAAAAAAAAGGATAAAGGGCTTCCCCATTGATCAAAATCCATTAATGGAAGTTATGATTGTAATTTTCCTTGCCATCCTAAATGGATTTTGACCAATGGAGGAGCCCTTTACCCAAACTCATCAAAAATGTTTTTCTTTCAATACAAACTTACTAAATTTTACACTTAGAGAAAGGATAACTTGGACCAATTTTTATTTCTAAAACCCTATTCAACTAAATATTTGGAGGAACCTTTAATCTACGATGATATCCTTATTAACTATAATTATATCATTTCCCTCCAAAAATCAAAATCATGAAAAGAAAAAAATTCTTGGAAATTTTCTTGGAAATTTTTTTCCATGAGAAATGTTTTCTTGCATTCCAAACATAAAAAAACATGAAGGGTATTTTCCCTCCAAACCGTTCCTGCCCCATCATCCTCCCCTTCTTTTAAAAGGCCAGAGAAAATAGCTGGAAGAACACAACACATGCACTCTCTGTCTCTGCGTTACACATTCTCTCTCTCTCTCTCTCTCTCTCTAGAAATCATACTCTCTTTCCCTCAAGAATCTCTCTTTCTCTCTCAAGATGAGACCCTCACGCTCTGTTTTCATGTTCTTGATCATCCTCTTTTTCCTTCCACGTACCATTTGCACCTCTAATGGCTACATGGGTCTTACCAACTCTTCTTCTATTACCACCCTCCAAGAAGAACAAGAATCACTGATTGCATTTGAGTTTGATACGAATTTTGATCTTGAATTGGGTGATATTAATGATAACCATGTTGGTTTGGATATCAATACTATCTTCTCCTTTGCGTCTGAAAATGCTAATTCTGTCGGTGTTGATCTGAAAGCCGGGAGACCCATGAAGGGTTGGGTCGAATACAAGAATGAAGACAAGTTGATTAGGATTTGGATTAGCTATTCCAGATTCAGGCCTTCTAATCCGGTCTTGGTAACCCATGTTGGCTTCTCTGCTTCAAATAGGCAAGGTATTTCTCTAAATGCTTAACTTGTTAGTTAGTTGCCCCTCCTCTTTTCTTTTCTTTCTTTTTTTTTTTTTTTTTTTTTTTTTTGGGTTGGTCGTGAATGTGGATTTTAAATATAAAGGAGTTGTTGGGTTTTGAACCAGTTACTCCAAAAGCTTAAACAGTTTGGATACAAGGATATTATGATCGTAAAATCTTGGATTTTATTATAAAATCTGGGTTTTAGCTTGTAAAATCCAGGGTTTTACAATCCTGCATTAAATCCTTGTATCCACAGGGCCCCTTGGAGTTGATATTAAGCCCGACCGTTTTTTTTTGGGTATAAAGCTCCAAGTTAATTAGATTGCATTTTTATGCACCAACTACAAACTGATCCGAAACTCGCAGTCCTAGTTACAGACTATCATGTAGTTTAGAGAAGAATCCTAAATATTGTGTTAACCCTACCCATCCAGACCAACAAAAAGTCCAGATTAAAATGACCATACAATTCATCCATGAAAACAAAACACAGTAGCGCAAGGGACCATATGTTCAGCTTCTAAGTTCTAATCACTTTTTTGCATTGAGCATTGAATCCGAAAAAGCAAGAAAACCCATTTTGTGAAATGTCTTGAACTTAGGAGAAACCGCATCATCAACTAGACAAAGGAGACGCTGAATTGTTGAGCATTGCCCGTCTAGAAATTCGAACGTTCGGCCAGTAGCTCGAAGATGCAGTCATCTCCTTCTTCAAGCTTGTTACTAACTGTGAAACGTCGCCAACCACCCAACAAACAAGTTCTATTATAGGGACTCTTCCTGTGAAATATTGTCACTGCTAACGACCTTCTTTCTTGATCTTTAAGCGTGATGTTTTTTCTGTTTCCAAGACTGTTCGCCACTAAGAATTTCTGAGGAATACTCATGTAGTTCCGGTCTAGATTACATGTCTTAATGGAAGCCACGAAGTAAGGAGCTCTGGCCTTGTAAGAATTGCTTCCTTCAAATCCTACCTTCTGTCCTCCTGAATGTAGAGATGAAACACTCACCTTTGAAGCTTCCACATGTTCTTCATCCTTCCTTTCTCTTTGGCATTCCATATTTTTCTCACTCTTTAAAACAAGAGGGGGATAATTTTTCTCACATGCACTTTTATCAAATATAGTGACATGAAAAAACCATATTTCCTTCGAATCTAAATACTAAAATATCTCCAGATGAAAGACCAACAAAATCTTCCCAACCCTCTTCAAAGAAAACTCCACTGATGCATCCTTTAACTTTCACACGCCATGATTTTCCAAGAGGGCTTTTGAGGACTGCTATGTCACTCTTCTCTCCCACTAGATATCTATTAAATGCAATAGGTATGGAAATTTTCCGAAAAAATTCGGGAATGATGAGCTTCACAGACTGTTGCTGGTGTGTTAAATGTAATAGGTATGGAAATTTTCTGAAAAAAATCCGGGAATGATGAGCTTTACAAACTGTCGCTGGTGTGAAGATTTCTCCCTCATTTCCCTATCTGAAAAGAGTTTTTGATCATTCATCTGCATTTTTTTTTTCTTTTCAGTCTATTTCTTCGTTTGATTTTCCTCTACCCTGTTTATTCTTTTTTTGGTGTTAAGCACCTTAGAGTTGGTGTTAATTAATCACTTATACTTCAACAGGCATGGCCCTTCATCTTATAGACAAATCGAGTTGTAGGACCTTTAGATTCAAACCCAATTCTGTGAGCAGTAATAACAACAATGACAATCCTGTTGTGGATGACGACAGTGGATCTGTGGACATGGGAGAGGACAATGGTGATAGTCTCTTAGCTGAACAAAGGAGAAGAAGCAGAAAGAGAGAATTGGGTTTTGAAGGAGGAACAGCAGAATTTCTCTTCTCAATGGCAGGAATAGCTGTGGCAGGTTGGTATATTGTGAAGAAGAAGAGAAAAAATGGGATGCAAAGTTGCAGACTGGAAGAAATAAGGAGAGTTCCTACAAGGGTGTCCTTGCCCTCAAGATTCTCTTTTTCTCTCAAGATGAGACCCTCTACGTCTGTTTTCGTGATTTTGATCATCCTCCTCCTTCCACGTCTCTCATCCCTCTCTCTGGGATCAACTCAACGAACCACCATCACCTTCGTATACTCTCCATCCACCAACATCACCCTCATCGGAGACGCCTACATGAGAAACGGTGCCATGAGCCTCACAAGAGAACTAGGCCCTTCAATTTCAAACTCCGGGAGAGCTCTCTACGCCCACCCAATCCGCTTTCTTGATGCCACCACCAATGCTCCTGCCTCATTCTCTTCCTACTTCTCCTTCTCAATCTTTCCTTCTCCCTCCTCTCCTTTTGGCGATGGCCTCGCCTTCATTATCACCTCTAATCCTTGTACCATTGGCACCTCTAATGGCTACATGGGTCTTACCAACTCTTCTTCTATTACCACTATCCAAGAAGAACAAGAATCGTTAATCGCGTTCGAGTTTGATACGAATTTTGATCTTGAATTGGGTGATATTAATGATAACCATGTTGGTTTGGATATCAATACTATCTTCTCCTTTGCGTCTGAAAATGCTAATTCTGTCGGTGTTGATCTGAAAGCCGGGAGACCTATGAAGGGTTGGGTCGAGTACAAGAATGAGGACAAGTTGGTCAGGGTTTGGATTAGCTATTCGAGATTTAGGCCTTCCAATCCGGTCTTGGTAACCCACATCGACCTCTCTAACACATTCCATGAGTTCATGTACGTCGGTTTCTCTGCTTCAAATGGGCAAGGTATTACTCTAAAAGCTTAACTTTTTAGTTGCCCCTCCTTTTTTCCTTTTTTTTTTTTTTGGGTTAGTCGTGAATGTGGATTTTTAATATAAAGGAGTTGTTGGGTTTTGAACCAATTACTCCAAAAGCTTAAACAGTTTGGATACAAGGAGTTTATAATTTAAGATTGTAAAATCTTGGATTTACAAGCTAAAACCTGGATTTTATAAGCTAGAACCTATATTGTACATTTTCAGGACTGTAAAATGTAGCTTATAAAATCTGGGGTTTAGCTTGTAAAATCCAGGGTTTTGCAATCCTGAATTATAAAATCCTTGTATCCAACTGTTTGGATAGGTGGATTTTAGAATCCAGGTTTTAGTTTGAAAGCGGTGTCAGATTCTGGATTTTACAATCCATTATCTGGATTTTAAGCAAGAAATTTTAAGTAAGAAATCCAGGTTTTAGAAATCTCTCCCCATCCTGAGATTTCTAAAACCTGGAAACATGGGACGATCTCCTACTCTCTTTCTTGACGGAAAGAAGAGAGAGAAATCAGAAAACGGCGGACTGTCTCCTTCTTCCTTCGTCTCCCATCCTGAATTTTGAGAAAATCCAAGATTCTAGAATCCGTGTATCAAAACGAGGGCCGTTTTGATACGCGGAGTTTTTTTTTTTTTTTTTTTTTTGAATGACCACGCGGAGTTTTGAATCCAGGTTTTTAGTTTGAAAACAGTGTAAAAGATGGTTCATGATCAAGCTGCTGAATGCTGTCCTGGCAGCGTTTCTTGGATTATAATTAAGAAAACCAGGTTTTAGAAACCTCTCCCCCCAGCCTGAGATTTCTAAATCCTGGTTTTCTCACTTAAAATCCAAGAAACGCTGTCAGGACAGCATACCCCAGCCAGATCATGAACCCTCTTTTACACTGTTTTCAAACTAAAAACCTGGATTCTAAAATCCGCGTATCAAACGGCCCCTAAGAGTTGGTGTTAAGCCCCTTAGAATTGGTGTTATTTAATCATTTATACTTCAACAGGTATGGCCCTTCATGTCATAGACAAATGGAGTTTCAGGACCTTTGGATTCATACCCAATTCAGTGAGCAGTAAAAACGACAATGACAATCCTGCGGTAGATAACGACCGTGGATCTGTGGACATGGGAAAGGACAATGGTGATAGTCTCTTATCTGAACGAAGAAGAAGAAGAATAAGAATGACAGAATTGGGTTTCGCAGGAGGAACAGCTGCATTTCTCTTCTCCATGGCAGGAATAGCTGTGGCAGGCTGGTATATTGTGAAGAAGAGAAGAAATGGAACGCAAAGTTGCAGAGTGGAAGAAATAAGGAGAGTTCCTACAAGGGTGTCCTTGACCGAGATAAAAGCAGCAACAAGGGGATTCGATTGTGCTAAGATTATCGGAGAAGGCGCTTCGGGGACCGTTTACCAGGGTGTACTCAGCTCTGGAAATGCTGTGGCAGTGAAGAGATTTGGAAGAATGGACAAATTTACAAACACTTTTGCTACTGAATTAGAAGCCAATTTGGGTTGTTTGAGGCACAAGAATTTAGTGCAGATACAAGGCTGGTGCTGCGAGAAAAACGAATTTCTACTGCTCTATGAACACATGGCTAATGGGAGCCTGGACAAGTTCCTCCACCCACCACCACCACCAGCGCCAACCCCGTTAATTCTGTCATGGGAGAATCGGTTGAAGATTGTACTTGGAGTGGCATCTGCTCTATCCTACCTACACTACGAGTGCGAGAAACAGATCATTCATAGGGATGTCAAGGCCTGCAACATAATGCTCGACGCAGAATTCAATGCGAAGCTTGGGGATTTTGGGCTGGCGGAGCTCAAGGAACATGATATAAGTCCTCAGGTGACAATTCCGGCGGGGACGATGGGTTATCTAGCACCGGAATATGTATATTCTTGGGTGCTGAGTGAGAAGACAGATGTGTATAGCTTTGGGGTGGTGGCTCTGGAGGTGGGGACTGGGAAGAGGCCCATTGATAAGGAGAGATTTGTGCTGGTGGATTGGGTGTGGGGGATGTGGGGAATGGGGAAGTTGGTGGAAGCTGCAGATAGACAATTGGAAGGGAGGTTCAACAAGGAGGAGATGTATAGAATGCTGGTGGTAGGCCTTTCATGTGTCCACCCTGACTGTAATCAGAGGCCCAATATGCCAAATGCCATCAGGATGCTCAAAGGTGAAGCCCCTCTCCCACTCTTACCTTCTCACAAACCTGCCGCCGTTAGGCTCCTCTCACTTGTGCACGACGACTACAAATGTCAAGGAGACAATTCTTCTCTTCATCGTTATCATCCTCCTAATAGTAATACTACTAATGGGGGACAAAGAGGAGGAGAAATTAGAGGCTGCACATCGCCCACGCATTGGTTCACCCCTCGCACCAGTTTCTGAGCCCAAAGCTGAATTTCATTTATTTTGACTCATCAAGAGTTGATAAGAGAGAAGTGGGAGTCTCCCCATCAGCCCCTTCCCTCATCACCAGCCAATGCTATGCCCTTTCAAGTACTGGGATTCTGAATTGTATTGATCATACATACTAATGCTGATAATAATTCATTGTTATTCCTGATTATGTAGTTAATTTATTATGCACAAGTATGCATCTGTTACAGAACTGGATTCATTTATTCATTCATCTCCTTCATATTGTTAATATGCACATGTATACATCTGTTACACAGGAAATGGATTGATTCGTTCATCTCTCTCTCTCTCTCTCTCTCTCTCTCTCTGTTATGTGGTTTTGCTCTATTTTTTTTTTATGTTTTGTAGAAATGTTCAAAAGCATAAAAATTACTGTAGTAATAAGAATACTGAAATGTTACAGATGTTAATGGAGGAAAATCACCCTCTTATAACGCCACGCTCCAAAAATCTATGAAAATATGCTTTCTTTTCTTTATATCCCTACACTTTTTGTGATGATCAAGGAATAATATGTGCAGAATTACTTGAGAGGGATCTCAGCTATCAAACTCCTCCATGAGTTGTTCTTTAATCACCAAGAAAAGTTTGAGGTGGACTCCCTGTCCTTGAGCCAATATACCATTTGTATAATAGGAGACCCAGCTTTTGGACCAGTTGGTTTCTTCGATGCAACTGTTACCTCTTCTCTCTTTCATACCTTTTCATCATTCCTGAAACATTCCATTCGATCACAAACACCTCTTTTTCCTAGATGAATTCACCCAATGTACATAGAGAACAGAACGATATCAACAATTCGCATGCCGATCAAACAGATTAGTGTGGTGGAGTTTTCCATAGGATGTGAAAAAAAATAAATAGAAATCTGATCAAAGACCAAAAGAGAGTTGCAGTTAAAGAGAAATGGGTTTTGTTCTGGTCATCTCCCTCCCTTCGATTCTTTTCGCCGCTGTCCTTGATTTTGGCTTCTATTTTCTTGGTAGGGCGAAGGGGAGACAAGATGTGTGCACCAATGCACAGACTTACGGGGTGCCGACCCCATCACCAGGGGGGTGTGGAAGCTGTGTCTTCACGCTCTCCAATCCATATGGAGGAGGAAAATGCGTTGAATGTTTGAGACAGAGTTAAAAAATAACAGAGGTGAGAGGCTTTCAAAGTAACAAAAGTTACAAAACATAGAGGGCTCTTGCAGGCACTCAACCACTTGCCTGCAAGTTGAGTATCTCCGAGGATTTGCATATGTAGCTGCCGCTGGTAACAGCCGATCATACCAAGATGAAGGAATTCTCTTATGCCCTGTTTGTTTTGGATTTTTATAACTGATTGGGAGTCCAAAACTGATTGTTGGACTCAAAATTTACATTTAATTTTGAATGTATCTACTCCCACGCACGGAGGATCCTAGAACTCTGTTGTAGGTTCAGTCCATCTCAGAAGATCCCAAGAAAGAGAGTGATTTGATCCTTCTAATGAACATTTTCCAATGCATCCTTCTCTTAGCCTCTGTTTATTAACATTAAATGGGTGTAATAGAGAGTTTACAACGAAAAGTGAAAAAATGGATGTAAAATATGCCCAGAGTAAAAATCTTCCTTGACAGGTCTGATGTTGGATAAACCAATGGAAGAAAAAAATGCATCGGATCACATTCAAACGAGCTACGCCTTTAAACTTGCCTATGTTGAAGGAACGCCTGCCTACTTGTTATTGCTGCTTCAATCTTCACCAAATCACAAACATGAACTTGACGAGCCAATGCCTAAAACCTCTAGAATCAATGGATCAAGTAGTGTGATCCTTAGCGATCTTAGGTAGGGAAGGCAAGTTATCAGGAAAGATATCAATCATTTTTTTTATATCAATCATATGATATCATTTGACTTGACGATATCAATCATATGACTTCAAGATAATGTAGTTACATCCACTACATTTCCAATCTGGTTTGATTCCCTCATTCACATATCTTTCTTCTTTTTAATCTTCTTTTGCTTCCTTCCTTTTTGAATCAACCATGCTCCCTTGTCCTTCAATTCATCTTTGGAAGCAACTTTCAAAGAGGGATCCTCCTAGTTGGTTCTGGACCCCATTGTACCAGTCAACCTTCATCCATGCATGTCTTTCATGGATTACAGGCTTGACTCATCCCTTAGCCTTGTAGAGGGTTTGCTACATAGACCTGGGATATTCCAGACACATTTGCAATACTTGCCAAACTTAAGTCAATTCATGTGATTATATGAATGGCAGCTAATAAGGGCCGTCATTGTAGCGACTTGACTTTAAAAATGCATTTTTGCATGTTGATCTACAAGATGAGGAGTGCATGGAGCAACTACCATGATTTCTTTCACAAGGAGAGTCAGAGAAGGTTTTCTAAGTTAAAAACCTTCATGCTTTAAAATAATCTCATCGTGAGTTGTTTGAGAAGTTATAGCCCAATTGTTATTGCATAATATAAATTGTGCGAAAGCCACATAAATCATTGCACAGAGGTTTATGCTGATGATATAGTTATTACATGTAATGCAAAGGGAGCCATTTTGTTGCAACATCTTTGGAACAAATGACTTTGGTCACCTATGGAGTTTTCTTGGAATTGAAGTAGCTAGATCTACGTGTCTTGTATACTCTGGCAAATTTTTTCATTAGGGCAGTGATAATTTGACCCCCTAATATCTTAAATCAACTCGACCAACCCCCACCACCCACGCCACCCCCCCCCCCCTTCTCTCTCTCTCTCTCTCTCCCTTTTCACCCCGCTTAGGATAATGCCCCACCCCCCCCTCTGTTGACGTGATTTGACGTCAAAAAGCGCTAAAGTCTGCCCACAATTCATGTTAAAAAGGGGCGCATTATCCTACAGGGAGCGAAAAAATCATCTCCCAAAAGATATATGCATAAATCTATCTTATGTGGTTTGAATTATCGATTTTTTTTTTTTTTTCATAAATCTACTTAGATTGTAGGACATTTCATTAGTTTTGAGATAAGAGAGATCTGTCTCTGTTAGTCTGAATTTAAATTTAGCAAGGGTCAAATTCTTAAGTCACTCTCTTTTTCTCTAACCTAACAACCATATCTTTCTTAAAATATCAAGAAAAGGTACATGATGATGCCCAGGATTTTCTTCCCTACCACTCTAAAATTAAGAAATCTAAAGCACCCTCCGCCATACTACAAACATATGGTCCAACAATGTTCACGTGTGTCCGAAAGTTGCCTTAATTTCCAAGCCATTATTACCTATTGTGGTGGGAAGCTGAAATAGGAAAGTGTCTTTTAGGATTTTATAATCTAAGATATAAAGGGACTTATCATGTGCATGAATGGTTTTTTCGCGGGCGAGGGAGTGAGAGAGAAAGAGAGTTCTCTTGTGGTTTTCCTCTGGGTTTTTCTCTTAGGGTGCTCTTGTGTACGTCTTGGTTAAGAGGACAAGAAAAAGGGTTGTGGTTTGGGGTTTAATGCCACTTGCTCTCTCATCGTATTCTTGCTCGTGGAACTAGCTAGGCATCTTCGCTGAACCACATAAAATATCAGTATGTCCATCTTGAGGTTTGTTTAATTTTACTATTCTATTTATTTGTGCTCGATCGAATCAGATTTTGCCCAACGTATTTCTCAACAAAGTGGTTTAGAAAAATCCCACTTGGTTTAATTACTTGGGTTTTAAACTGATCTATCAATAGTCTTGATGTAAAAACAGGAAGGCCTGCTAACAAAGGGGAATGCTTTCACTTTTCTTCTTGTACAATTATTTTACCCAACATCAGTTCCATGAAATTGCCATTAAAACATAAAATAACACTTAGGCCCCATTTGTTTAGGATTTTGAGCATTGATTTAGAGTCCAAAACTGATTATTGAACTAAAAATTAAGGGAAATGATTTCTGCGCTCCAATGTTTTGATAAACATGCGCTCCACTTGTTTGCCGTGTAGTATTTAAAGGGATGTCAGAGGATATTACGGTTCTCAAAAAGCTCTTAAAACCCTTTAAATAATACTCCACGACAAACAAGTGAGCGCATGTTTATCAAAACATTGGAGCGCTGAAATCATTTCCCAAAATTAAATGCAAGTTTGAGCTTTGGACTCAAAATCCAAATCAAACAGGGTCTCCTGTAGATCCAATTAATGTCATCACTACCCATTACATGATGACAAAATTTGTAAAAAAAACAAACAACGGATTTTAGATAGAAAAAACAGCAAAAAGGAAGATTTTTTTTCAACCAGAATCAGATCCCTATCTCATGCTATCATGCCAATGCAGATCTTAAATTTTAAAGATCATAATTGTCCAATAGTAAGAAACTTCTTTCTTAATAGTATCAACCAGATACACAAAAATGACATGAAAAACTCAATACAAATCTAACATTCAAAATTTATGAGTACCCATCACAGAAAATCAACAAATCCAGACAATTGTACTGAAAATAGAAAAGAAGAATAGAGAATATACCCATAGCAAACCCAAGAAAATTAAAATAAGATAAAAGATCCTTCATTAGTCAAATTACATGAAACTGCCATCAACAGCTCTCTAATAATCAAAATCCATCAACACCCATTACAAAGAATCAACAAAAAAACAAACTAAATTATGGATAATCACAACCTTTCAATCCTTTACCTTATACCCATAATATCTTTTAAGCGCTCTTGGTAAGTAAACAGGTAGCAAAAACCCAAAGAGATTGAAAGACCAAAAGACCAAATTTGCAACGGCAAGTCCTCTACCAATATGCAGTCGCCTCCATGATCCGAATTCCTCATCCACCTTCCCAATCTCGCTCCTCAACCACGCGACAATTGTAAAAGTCCTCTTAGCATTGTAAAAAATTGGCACAAAAACTCTAATTGGAAGTGAAAATCTTTGCGAAAATGTCACTCCTTCCATGAAAACTTGACTAGAAAGAAGGAAAACATGGGGCGCGGCCGCCTTAATTCCTTCCTTATCGCCTTCTAAAATCCCTTCGAAAATATACGCAATTGGAATGAACAACCCAATAATGGCTCCAATCCAAACATATAGACTAAGGAATCGGTTTTTTTCGCCAAAAAATAATGGATCAGGCATTTTATTTAAAGTAGGGAATGCAAATTTTGACATGAAGAATACGTAGAGAATAGAAAAGAAAGTGAATCCAAAGTCTTCAGGACTGACCATACCGCTCGCGGCGAAGACTATGATGATGGTAAGGGCATTGAGTTGCCGGAAAGTTAGAAATCGGCGGTAAGAATAAGGATTTTGGGTGCCAATATCAGAATTAGGGTGTTCTTGTTGAAGATCTTCCTTGGAAAGGCCAATGTCAGTGCCGATTGGGCCCACTCCTCCTGACATATTTTATGTGTAAGGTGAAAAAGGCGTTTTTTTAATATCTCTCTCTTGTATTATGGGTCAGAGGCAAGGTTCTATGTGCTCCTCTTGTAACTCTTATTGCTTATCAATAAAATTTAAGGTGCTGCTCGGGTTCCTAGATAGATTTAGGATCTAAAAAAGATGTCAGGATTGTTTTTTTTTTCTTTGTTGGAGAAGAAAATGGGGAAATAAGGAAAAATTTTATTTGGGATTTTTGCTATGGATAGATGGAAGCAGGAGAGGATCTTGATATTGGGTTTTGATTGATGAGAGTTGTGATATCAACAGATATTTGAAAGGGAATTTTGTTAGGGAGAAAGTAAGTAAAACAGTAGTCTGATTTGGGTTTTTTTCACATAGAAAGAAAGGAAAGTAGAAGTGGGATTTGGGGGTTTGTTTGAAAGGAGAAGTGGAGGAAACAAAGATTTAAAATGGGCTTTTGTTGCAGAGTAGAAATAAAAAGAGAAATAATTTGTGTTTTTTCTATTTATTCTATTTGAAGTGAGAGAGAGAGAGAGAGAGAGAGAGAGAGAGAGTTTGACACGTGTCCCAACGGGTCACGTAGGAATCGTGGGTTCGTGGTGGTTAGTCAAAGCCGAAACATATGTGTATGCCCCAAATGTTAGGGTCCAAGCGGGACCAAGTGAATTATTTACGAGGGAAAAATGATATTGGCACTGCCATCTTGTGATACTTGTTTTGATAATGGCACTGTCACTTCAGTAAAGACATTTCTGATGAGATACATATATTCACTATTTCGGAGTTCAGTTATTAGCAAGTAGAAACTGATTATAGATTTGAAAAACAAAAAGATGGGTGCCATGATTAAAATAAGGGAGTGTAGATTTAATATAATGAAAATTGAATGTTGGAGCAAGAACTAATCATTATGACCATTGCGTGGTTGTTTAGTAATTCATTTTCGTTCGAAAACGGTAACAGTTTTTAACTGAATTATTATTTTATTGAATGATATAGAATTGGATTATACAAAAAAGAGATTCGGGTGATTAGCCCAGCGATCTAGATGATCATCAATCTACAAACCAATAATGAAAAGGAAAAGCAAAGAGAAATGCCAAATCAAGGGAGAAGGAAATCAAACAATTCTAACATTGTTCTAGAGACTCCATCCCTTTATATCCTATCTGCCTCACTGTTAGCCAATCTTCCAATCCATAATTTCATTGAACCAAAGATGTTTCGAACCCCTATCATTTTATATTTGATAAATTGAGTTTTTTCTTGTGCAGTACCTCGACGTGACATGAGCGTGAAACAGGTTCAAGAATCCGTTTTCTTTTTATAAGGGCAACCACTTGAAGTAATGAATATTATTCGGACCAAATTCTAGGCCTCTTACACAAGAGGTGGTCATAGTGATAGAACATGTTTCAATGGTTGGAGTTGCCATTTCTAGGACTGGTGTGAAAATAGCCGAAGGCTGAAGCCGACTTTCTACTCCTCCTGAGCTGTCTTGCCATATCTAAAACGGCTTTGAGCATCTGGCTTCACTACTGTTGCCTCGCTCCACTTACTTGAAATGGCTTTCAATAGGTTCCAAGTTGACTTTATCTATTTTTTACTTCAAAGTGTCGTCGAAAACATCATTTTCTTCCTTGATATTGGTTGAAAACTGTTTTTTTTTTAGGTTTTTGAAAACCGTCTTATTAACTTTGAAAACAAGTTGAGAATAATTTTTTGTTTGAAATTTTTTTATTTAAATGACTTTCTGAAAGGTTTGAAAAATTTTATTTACAAAGTTTGACTGGACTTGGGATGAGGGTCCCAAGCTGCCTACGTACCTCATGGAAGAGGATCAAGCCAACGTAGTTCGGAAACAGACTTTCCTAATACGCTCCTAATGTCTTTGACTTTTTTGATATTTTAAAGATGTTTTTTGATGTTTTGGTGTCTTTCAAGTGTTTTTGTTTGCCTTTTCATTTATGATGTTTTTGTTGTTTTAAGTGTTTTTAATGTTTTTTTAAATTTCATGTATTTCACCCTTTCAGCTAAAGGAACCTATATAACTATACCCCGTGATCCACAGCCTGACGGAGTGTCAACACTAAGAGACAGAATCCCTATTGCCTAAGGGTATCCCTAAACAAGTGAACTAGTGTCCTACTATGAAATGAAATGGTAAGATCCCAAGCAAGTATGACTGAGCTAGTCTCTAAAGGAAAGCAACTACACTAGAGGATAGAACTCTATGCTAAAGGACAGATTCCTAACTATAAGGTATACTCCTAATCTATAGGGCTGACCTCTAAACTCAATGACTCTGCAAAAGGGGGTGCTAATAAGACAAAGCATGTCTCATAAAATGAGGGAAAACAACTAAGGCAAATGAGACAAAGTATGTTTCCTATGGAAAAGCAAGTAAGGCTAAGAAGACAAAGCCTGTCTCCAATAGAAGAGAAAACAATCAAAGCTAATGAGACAAAGTCTATCTTCAAAATGAAGATGAAACAACTATGACTAATGAGACAGTGTATGTCCCATTGCAATGATAAATATGTATAGGTTATCTAGAAGACAGAGTTAATCTTTAACTTAGAAAAGGTAAGCTCTGTCAATGGGACTAGGATAGTCCCCTAAGGGTTACTTTCTAATGAGACTTAAGTAGTCTCCTAAAAGGGGTGACATGCTAATGAGACAAAGCTTGTCTCCTATAGGGATGACTTTTCCACTGAGACATAGCTTATCTCCTAAAAGGGGCTTTTCAACGAGACAAAGCATGTCTCCTAAAGGGGAGGCTTCGGATAGCTCTATCACAGCCATTGCTATGGTAGAGGATAATGTCTAAAGGTACATGTCTAAAGATTAAAGAAGTCTTCTAAAGAAAAGGAATAGAGGAGGCTATAAGGACTAAGCAAGTCCCCTAAAGCATGGGCTCTAGATAACTCTTTCATTGCCCTTGCAATGAGAGAAGATATCTATCTAAAGGTATATATATCTAAAAGACTAGGAAAATCTCCTAAATAAGAGGGGAATGCTATTAGGACTAGGCAAGTCCCCTAAAAGATGGGCTTGGGATACCTACCAATAGAGATAATAGAGATAGGTATCCCATCCAGCTACAATGTCATTCAAACATGTAATATGAGTTATGTAAGTTGAAGCCACAGTTACTTTTAAAAGAGGCTGGTATTTTAAATTCTGATAAACTTATCAAAATTTGACCATACGAAGAACTTACACTACAAGTTATGAAACAATGTAAATCATATCACTATCGGTATATCAAAAGAAAAGATATAAGAAAGTTTCATGAAATCAAATATATAACAAATAACAACATTACTTCTTTATGTGAAACGCGAAACCATCACAAAGATAGAACCACACTATTCTATGACCCACATATAACAAACCCTCTAAAATATTTAGTAATCTCTAACAAAACAACTTCTCTTCAACAAGTAATCATGATATGACCAATTCAAATTATTCATTTATTTCAACAATATAAGTCACGTTAGTTAATTTTTTATGATCCTAAATAACAAGAGCAAACACCCAAGAAAACCTTTCATGTTCAAAAGCCATAGCATTTTGTTAAGAGCGTTGGCCTCAAAAATACAAAAGGATATGTGGAAAAGGCAGAGAACTGCAGTTGGCAATAAGATGAGCAGCTGCTACACATAATTAAGTCTACCATATCTTTATAGTCAAACATGGGGACCTGAAGCCCAAAAGAAAATTAACAATTCCTCAAAAATTCAGATGTTTAGAAAGTGGACAATAGTTTCCCACACTGTGCACATTGAAGACTTAACCATTACACAACGTGTGCAATATCAGATGAAACCATACGAAGGCAATTACATCAAAATTAAGTGTTCTTACAGACTACCATCCCCCAATTGGGTCATAAAAATTTGAAACATCTCTCTCAAGCTCGCCAACTAGAAACCTACCATGCATTCGTGAAGGCCTCTAAAGTGTAAACGTAAATGAGACATTTGTAGGAAAGACCTACCTAATTCTAAGAAACTATGAGGAGCCAAGTAGAGGGGTAGTACATCTACAGTGGTTTAGGGTTGGAAGCAGCTTTAAACTTGTTGAGAGAACCTATCTAATTCATAAACCTGTTGAGGCATAGGGACCCAAAGCAACATCCAAAAAATAACAGGGATCATCCAAGGTTACCCAATAATTCCAATTTCAAATCAAGAACTGAGCAGCCAAGAGAATACGAATATCACAAACAGATAGACTCATTTTGAGCAAATTCTTTCAACATCAACTTTAGGAAAATATGATGTAAAGGTGAGTCTATGAGTAGAATATAAAGGATGGCCAGAAAATCAAATCACAAATAGGCAATAGTACACGATTTCCATCAAAATTTCCCAAGTTAAACAATCCACACCCAATATTCTAAGTCATGATAAACATGGATACATGTTCTAACCTGACGATTGCTCTAAACTAATCTTGTCTTTCTTTTGTCATCATTAAAGCATTTTTTTATCTTGTATTACTATGGTTCCCAAAACAAACAAAAGAAAGTGGACCCACCATGGTATCAAAGACAAGTTAGTTCTATGCAAATTTCAAAATTGAGTAATACTATTACCAACAACAGACAATTGACATAAGCACTATAAAACTTTGATATCGACACTACTAACTTTGTTTACTTATGTGAGAGCTGATTACATAGATTATACATTGTACACTTATGGTTGCCATAAAAAATTGGTCCCAAGACATGAACACTGAAGTTGTATTGTTACTCAAATGTTGTAGCATATTTATTAACCTCCCACCACTACTTCATGGTAATGAAATCACCACAACTGTTTCTCGATACTATCACTACATCAGATTTCATTCATTGAACTAATTAACAAGAAACATGTTGTAGCTTTGAATAATAAAGCTTTGAATCACCATCAGTACAATAAGTGTATCTGATGGGAATTCAACACCACATGAACATTTGTATTCACAGACACTTAATCATACCAATCATAAGCATGAGTAGATACACTAACCCAGTCAGTTAAATGTTATTGGCTAAACATAACAACTTGGAAATCATCAAATAGAGACACTACTACACATTATGTAACACTCGTCTCATTTTCATAAAAAAAATAGTGATTACAGACATCATAGGGCATAAAAAAAAGAGTAGTGATGAAGTCTTGCTAAGCTGCTAATTTCCACACTACCTTTCTCTGATGTCCACACCAGCTCACCTTGTTTTCTCTTTTTTTTTTTTAATATTTCCCTATTGTCACCAGAAACTTTGGACAATTTAAATGACCTGATAAGTTCTACACCAATAGCTACCATAGTACAAAATCATTCCCTCTACTTTCACTATAGTAATGAATTTTCTCTACATTGCGAAAATAGAGGACATCAATTTCCCAAACATTTGCTAGTGAAGGAATATCATTCTAACCATATCCTGATCTCCATACAAATCCCTATGCTGACCTTCATACAAATTAGCCTAACTCTATCAAACTTCATTACAAGGACCAACTGATCTGTTCTGACCTAAACCCTAGTCAGAACCCTGTCTACTGCCATCTTCATGGCTGGTGAACCTTTGATGTCGAATTTCAAGTACTTGACATCAAATCCTCCTTCAATCTGTTATTAGGACGACCCTGGCTTCATAAAGTGAGAGCTGTACCCTCTTCTCTGCATCAGAAGCTCAAGTTCATGAAAGGTAACATAGTTATCACAGTCCGAGGCGATGAAGACTTAGAAGTTGGTGCCAGCCTATCTGATCCTTATGGCAAATCTGCAGAAGACAATGTCTACCTCAATGGTTTCTACCTCGATGTCACTCATATCAGTTGGGAACAAGCCAAGAAAGAGTTGGTTCCACTCCCTCATGATATTAATTCTGTCCTATCCACCATGCTGAAAATCAATGGATACATCCTCAGAATGGGATTAGGACGATATCAACAAGGAGTAGTCCAATTCGATGATCTACAGTTGCCTTCTAATATCGGGACAACTGGTCTCGGTTATCGCAACACACATCGTGAGGAACATGATATGTATCGCAATCTAGTCCGAAAGAGGTCATACAGAGAGGCTGGTGAGGTCATGTCAATGCCAGATATCAAGTTAACCCTCAATGGTCAGTTCTGCCAGGAATGAGAAGACTTCCCCTACTATGGTTTTCCAGAATGGTCTACACATCCCATCACAGGCGAGAGAGTTCCTGGGTTTCAGATCTTCTTTGATACGGGTTGGCCAGGTGAAGAAGATGACATTTGGTGGAGAAAGCAGTACAGGCGAGCAGAGATTTTAAAATTCGATTGGGCAGATTACCTTGAATCGGTACTGATGCGATCAATGTTCCAAGAAGACCCTCTTACAGTTTGTATGGTCAGGGAATCCGTTCCAATGTTCTCCCCTCGGAATATGATTACCAATGCTGACAATTCAGAGCTCTCCAACTGGGCAGATACCTTTGTCCCACTCCTCACCGTAGCTATCCTTTCGGATACAGACTTCTCATCCTCTGAGTCAAATTCTTCTTCCGATTCTGACTCATCTTCTGAGAATGTTTCAAATGTAACTAAGCCTGAAGAAGGCGCGTTAGTCAGTTCTTCTGATGTATCTTGCGAATCAATCAAAGACCTCTCTCTGTACTCGCCTTTGTCTCTTGATGATATTAAAACTAATGCTTTAAATAACATTGAACAAACCTCCTCAGATGAGGAAGCTGACGAAACTCCCCTCGAGATTAAAAACTTAATCTAACGAAGGGAGCAATATCGAGCAAAACCATTAGAAGATGAGTTTGAAGATATTAACATAGGTACTGAATCCCTGCTTCAGGAGATTAAGATTGGCAAAATCTTATCCCCTGTAAAACGTGTTGAATTAATCAAATTGTTAAAAGAATTAAAAGAAGTCTTTGCCTAGTCATACAAAGACATGCCAGGATTAAGTGAGGACATTGTCCAGCATTATATCCCTCTCTATCCAGAAGCTAAGCCGAAGAAGCAGAAGCTCAGAACGATGAGGCTTGAATGGCTTCTCAAAATCAAGGACGACGTGACAAACCAACTGAAAGTAGGATTTCTAGAGGTTGTCACATATCCCGAATGGTTGGCTAACATTATTCCCGTGCCTAAGAAGGATGGAAGAGTGCGTTGCTGCGTTGATTTCAGAGATCTGAACAAGGCCAGTCCTAAGGATGATTTCCTTTGCCTCATATTGACATCATCGTCGATAACACGGCAGGTCATGCCTTGCTCTCCTTCATGGATGGTTTCTCAGGATACAATCAGATAAAGATGGCTCTAGAAGACCAGACCAAGACAGCCTTTACTACACAGTGGGGAACCTACTGCTACAGAGTGATGCCATTCGGTCTCAAAAATGCTGGTGCAACTTATCAAAGGGCTGCACTGCCCTCTTACATGACCTGATTCACAAGGAAGTAGAGGTATTCGTTGATGACATGATTGTCAAAGCCAAGGATCGAATACATCATATTCGCACTCTTAGAAAATTCTTTGAAAGAATCACAAAATACATGCTCTGGCTTAACCTAAATAAGTGCGTCTTCAGAGTTACTTCCGAAAAGTTGCTAGGTTTCCTTGTTAGCCACAAAGGAATCGAGGTAGACCCTACCAAAGTCAAAGCAACCCAGGAGATGCCGTCTTCACAAACAGAAGAAATCAGAGGATTCTTAGGAATAGTTCAATACCTAAGCCGTTTCATCACTCATCTTACCAGTACGTTCGAACCAATCTTCAAGCTTCTGAAGAAAAATGCATCCAAGCCATGGAATCCCTAATGTCAGCAAGCCTTTGAAAATATCAAAGAGTGTTTGTTATCACCATTGTAGACCTCCCATTTTGACCGAACCCTAAACCTTTGCTTTTGTTAAAAAATCCTTTAAATAGGTGAATTTGATGTCCCAAAATCAGTTCTAGCATAGGTCAGGGTCCCATTTATGTCCCTCTAAAATTTTAAAAAAATCCGTCGCTGTTTGCATAGCAAACGAGAGAGGTAGGTATTGTTGTGTAAATTTAGTGTCGCAGAAGGGGTGTGCATTATCCTGACCAAGAGGTGGCCCGTTGGAAATAAAGTGTGAATGATTTGCAGAAAATGGGTGTTCCTGGATACTAAAGGGGCACGAATTTATTCCTTAATATTTCATTAAAGACTTTTACTTATGGACCACCCTTTACTCAACCAAATCAAGTTAAAATATACTACATAGGGTTGTCCCATAATGTAAAGGGGGTAAAAAGTTTGGGCAAAATCTATAAATAAGGAATTCAAGGCTTATTTTAAGGGAGAGAGAGCTCATTTTTCAGATCTCATTCTTTGTTAGAAAACCCTCGCAGAGCAAAATCCCCAAATCCTCAAACCAAACCCTAACCTTTCCTTCTTCTCCGATCAGCCATCGGCCTTTCTCCGGCAAGATCCGGCAAGTCTCCAGCTAGCTTTCACCTCGCTTCAAATCATTATTTCCTAATAGATTTTATCTTCTATAACTAAGGGTGTCAATTTTGGCTCCGGCTCGGAAGCTCGCTCGAGCTCGGCTCGAATCCTTAACGAGCCGAGCCGAGCCGGCTGGCCAGGCTCATTAAGCTTAATGAGCCGAGCCCGAGTTAGGCCAGGCTCGGTTCGGCTCGTTAAGGCTCGTTAAGAATTTAATATATTTAAATATATATATATATATATAAATATATATAAAATATATTAATATATACACTAAAAGGGTTGTCCAGAGAGTGAAAGGGGGAGGCAAAATAGGTCACTTCTTTTTTGGAACCTCATTTGTTACTTGGACCACCCCCCGTAGTGTAAAAAGAGTAGTAAAAAAACACTAGATAGGGCTGTCCAGGGAAGATGAGGGGTGTGAAATTAATATAATCCGAGCTCGATAAGGCTCGCTCGCCTGGTTCAAGCCCGAGCCGAGCTTTTGAGCTTAACGAGCCGAGCTTGGGCAAGCTCCGCTCGGCTCGGCTCGGCTCGTTTACACCCTATCTATAACCTTGAAACTTTTGGCTTTGTGATTTTTCATCTTCCATACCCTAGCCATGAGTTTCAAACTTTAGCTCTAACCTTTTCAAAAATCATAGATCTCCATTTTCGAATCCTATTTCATCTAAAACCGTAGATCAGGGACTAAACATTTTAGATCAGATATTTTTTTGTCCTAAATCCTTATGTCCTAACCATTGATCTAAGCTTTTGAGCTTTAGATTCATAGCTCTGTTTAAGAAATTTGCTTATATAGATGAAAATTATGGATTATCTCTGATTAATGCTTGAGTATTTGTTATTATACTGAGAAAGCTTTATATCCATACACTAAAGTCAAGAAAGAAGGAAATTTGAATAGAAATGAAGCAAATTTCAGATCTGAAGTTTAGATGATTACTATAATTTCGCACTCAAGTAATTTCGCACTCAAGTAATTTCATTCAGGTAAGTGTACATTCTTTAATTCTATTATGTTCTAAAAATGATTTTTATTGGATGCTACTTGTGGTGCGAAATTTTCTTGTGATTGACATGATTTGATTTTGTTTACGAACTTAACAAGGTTATGCATGTTCTAATCTGGATCTGTATTATTCTATTTCGATTTTGATCTCTTCGATTTTTTTTTTATTTCATATGATTCTTAATAATAGCATGAGATTCGTTTGATTTATTTAATCTAAATCTGTACTAATTAGCATATTTGCATCGCTTGTTTTGATAACAATACAGAACTGATATTTTTAGAGTTGTCTGTTGTGGTTTATGACTAAAATGCTAAATTTTGTGTATTTTATCTATGTTTATATCAATTTTTATCTAGTTTAATAGTAATACAAGATTTTATTTGTAGAATATAGAACCAATATTTTCACAAAAGAATTTATATTAGACAAGTTGTTTAGAAAAAATTTGCAATTAATCCCCCCTAATGCTATATGGATGACCTTGATTTCAAGAAGTTACAATCATAGGTAATGATTGGTTAGTGATGTGTATGATTGATTTTATACCTTTACAGTAGCTGCAAGCTCTGTTTAGTTCACGATATAGCTGTAGATTGTTTGTGAAGTTTATATATAAACAGAGTATTAATTTTGAATGATCATGTATGGTTGAAGTTTTAAAACTGAGTACATTTTTTTCTTCCTCCGATGGAGCAGTTTATGGCCTTCATTTGGAAACTTTGAAAAGGTAAAGGATGGAGTCCATAGTTTTATTAAGGGTTAAGCAAAGATCTTATTTCTCTTGAGTCTAAATCTCATTTGTTTCGCAATTTTTAATGTCTGTGCTTGACAAAAAGTTAAGATTGAGTAGTGTTTAAAATTTATGTTTTTAGGACAATTGTATGAATCTGTCCAGTTTTACCTTTTTAGATTGAGAACTATATAGGCTTGCAATATCCATGGTTTAATTAGTATATTGTGATGTTCTATGTGGTTTGAGGTTCTATTTCTCATTTCGAAATTTTGAATTTTGTGAAAGTCCATCTTGATTTGGGAGGAATGACCCTGGCAGTTTAGGAGTTATTTTCCATATTACTATGGTCCAAATTTGGGAGCTGATGTTTTTACTCTTATCTATTATAAATCTTTGTGGTCAGTATGGTTATGGTCCTTTCAACCTAAAAATGCGAATTTAGGGGTATAAATATGTAGAGAATAAAATTGCAGATGCTATGTCTGTAATTTTTTTTATTTTTATTATTCTTATTCTCGTTTTTATTTACTTGGAGGATGTGTTATTTTAGTGTATACACTTTGATGACATAGTCAGACCTAGAAGCTTATGATGTTTTCTTATTATTGAAGTTTATTTTTGGAACTAATTTCTAAAACCTGGTGAAAAGGAAGTAAAGATTTAGATATTGATTCAGAACTTTGTAGTGCTATTGTGTGGCTCTAATAACTACATTAATTCAGTTTTATTGTCTGTACTTCCTATATTTTTATGGCTATGTATGAAAGTTTATATGGTCAAGTTTATCTTGTTTATCTGAATTACATATGGCAGTATATGCCTATTGTTATTGCCAATAGAACTAAAGTCTGCACTACTATATGTTGATTCCCATGACACTTATTTTGTCTGCTAGTATATGACGGCTGTATGTTTAAAGTAGGGATATGTTTGGCATATAGGTGACACACAGGTTATTTTATAATGTGGTCAGGTTGTATTCTGATATGTCTTCATTTTTTTATATATAGTAATAATTGTTTTGTAATGCATAAGAAAAATTCTTGTTCTGAATGTTGACATCCGAAAGAAATGGAATATAAAGTCAAGGCTTGAAATCGATAAGACACTGTTTTGGTAGGGTACACTAGTTGGTAATTCTTTCTTTATCTTCATGGATAGATGTTCAACAGATGAATATAGGGTTGTTGTGGCAATTAAAATTTTGTTGGTTCCAATAGAATATAACTTAGCTATTGAGATTTTTTGTCATGATACTTGCTTATCTTTGATAGGAAGATCACTACAGTCAAATGGCATTCTCTGTGTGTGTTAGCCATGTGAATAAAAAATAATAATAATAATTAAATTTGTATTTTTAGTATGTTTCAACACTAGTCTACTAGGAAATTTTTGATTCACAAGTATAAATTTTTGAGTATATGTTCCTTAAATAAATGTGACTCAATAGATTTGCTGAAAACCTGATGTTTATAATGACATATTATTTGTAATTATCCTTTATGATTGGAAAATAGGATTGAGATGAGTAAGGAGTAGCTATTAGAACTAAGAATGTTGATAATGTTTCCCTTTCTTAAAAATGCCTTATTTTAAATACATTGATGTGAGTCACTGATTTGATTATTATGAGCAAGGGAAAACTGAGATTATTAGATGAGAAGTAGCATAGGATAAATAACAGTTATCTACTCCTTATCTACTCCTTAGCTTAAAATAACAGTTATCTACTCCTTGGGATTACCTACTCTTTTCTCATATATATATATATATATATATATATATATATATATGAGAAAACGGTTCCTACACATATGTGTAGATAAGTTATCTACACACTAGCTTAAAATACAGTGGGGGCCACATTATTTGGGTGATCCAAACCATTCATTTTTAAGGCCCTCACATAGATAGGGTGTCCACAAAAAATCAGATCCATAGGATCATCCTAACCATTCGAACTGTGGAGACAAAAAATGGACTAATTTGTGAAGGTTTAAAGACATCCATTTTACCTCCACAAATCGTAGGGTTGGGATGATCCTATGGATCTGATTTTTTGTAGACACCCTATCTATGTGAGGGCCTTTAAAATGGATGGCTTGGATCACCCAAACAATGTGGGCCCCCACTGTATTTTAAGCTAGTGTGTAGAGAACTCTCTACACATAGGAACCGTTTTCTCATATGAGAAAACGGTTCCTACACATGTGTTTAGAGACTTCTCTACACATTACTAACGTCTGTCGCACCTGTTAACAGCAGCCCTTAGATGTAATGCAATCTCAGCCATACGTTTAAAAAACGAAAAATGAGGGCATCGAGCAACAAAGCCCAAAACGAAAAAAACCCAAATCCCATACCCTCGTCTCTTTCTCTGAACGTATGGCTCAAAACCCTCACTGGTTTTGGTGAAACCTCGTTTCGCCCTCATCTCCTCGCCTCTCCTTCTCGGGTTTCCACCTCCTTCCCCAGGTAAGGGTGAAACCCAAAAAATAACTAGGGTTTCTTCTCTTAGAACGAAACAGAGAGAAGAAAAGGGGTTTTCTACACTACGAAGACAAACCCTCACCCTCGTTCTCTTCGTCTCCTCGCTGAAACTGTCGCCCTCATCTCCTCGGGTAAGGATCTCCTTCACCAGGTAAGTCCTTCTCCACCCCTTTCTTTCTTTTTCCATTTTTTTATGCTAAAAGAGGAAGAATCAGGCCTAAAAAAACCTGATTTTTAAGGAGGTGGAAACCCGAGATGGTTTGAGAAGGAGATGAGGGCGAAACGAGGAAAAATCGGGCCTCCCAAATCTCACCCTCTACCCTCTACCCAAATCTCACCCTCCCACTTCTCACCCTCTACCCATTCGTGCCCTCCCAAATCTCTCCTCCCATCTGCCCTAACCCTTTCTCTCCACCCCTCAAACTAATTTATCATAAAAAATAAAAAATCGTGTGTAGATTTTGTGGTTGTGTGGGATAAAAAAATCTGTCATGGCTTCATCTACTTGTAAAAATGCTGGCTTCATCTACTTGTAAAAATGGCTGACAAAAAATCTGTATCGAATAGACATAATAGAAGCTCTGTTATAGGGGTATGGGGTATGGGGTTTTAAGCAAAGTAAATTACTTCCTTACAGGCAATGAAACCAGCAAAGATTTTTCCATCTACTATTTGGAGTTGTGGGTCTATGGGGTTTTTTAAGCGAAGAATCGCTTTACTTTGTCTGAACTGATATTGTTCACAAATGATATGAGTTGATGGATTTTATTTTCAGTTGAGAACAATATGAGTTTATGGATTTTGTTCTAAACTGATATTGATATTGTCATCAACTGATATTGTTCTCAAACTGATATTGTTCTCAACTGATTTTTTTCAATCAATATTGTTCTCCACTGATATTGTTTATAAATGATTTTTGGGTTGTGATGTTGGTTTTTTAATGTGTTTTTCTCTATTTTAGGGGGATTTGGTTAGGGTTTCACAACTGTATTATACTGATGATTGGTTTATTTTGAGGTGTATTATGGACCCTATATCTCTGTCTAAAACTTTTAGCCCAATCTAAGATACTCTGTGGTAATAGGAGTTGTAGATGAACCAATGCTTTCTATAAGTAGCTACTATATAGACTTCTTGGTTTTTGGTTTCTTATGATGGTGGTTTTTGGTGTGAGATTCATCTTTACGGTTTCTATTTACTTAGTTATCTCATCAATTTGCAATTTTCTAAATTTTGAAGTTACATGTTTATCTCGATCTGATGTTTTTTGGGTTTGTATGGTCGATCACTTGCATCTTCAGGTTTTTTGATCCTCCTTTAGAGTATATGGATCTGTTGGGGCTATCTATTGTGGAGGTTGATGAAAATAGATTAATTATGGCTGATGATACATTGTCGCAAGCCGATAGGTTATGTGTTGATGAGGGAAATAGATTAGAGATGGGTGATGAAGAGGAAGCGCTAGGTTGGATTGATAATGACGAGGGCGGTACTGGTACCTCAGAAACGCCTAATAAGTAGGGCTGCAACTTGAGCCGGGTTTTACCCGACCCGCATCGACCCGACTCGAAAATAGCCTGGGTCGGGTTGATGTTTCTTGGGTCTTGGGTCGAGCCGGGTTTAGAATAAAAAAGCCCGCATGAATCTCGGGTCGAGCCGGGTTTGAAGGGGCCCGACCCGACCCGACCCGAGATACTTAAGTTTTATAATATGTAAATGTAAGCCCAAGGGTCTACTCTCCTATCTTGTTTTGATGATTCTAAACATAATTGATTGTGTTTTTGAATACTAATCAATTTGCTTTGAAGTGTTGTGTTTAAGATAGGATTGATCGTTGAAGAAACCAACACTCAACTTGGTCATGCTTAAAGGTGTACCAAACAAGAGCCAAAGGAGCTAAGTGTAGCTCACATCATCACTCAAGCAAGCATCCAAAGATGGAAGATCATTTGAAGACCAAAGCTAAAGAGGAATCGAAGATTGCATAGGTATCATTGTACATCCTTTCTCTTTAGATTTTCAAGTCAAGGCAAAACGTTTTCAAAGTGTTTTCAATTTGTTTTTCAAAGAACACTTAAGAACTTAAAATGAATTAGTGAATGGTTATGTGGTGGACCAACATGTTGGGACCCTCATAAACATTCCAAAATAACCATAGGAGTTGAGTTCCAAAAGCTAAAAATCAAACAAGCAATAAAAATAAAAAACTGCGGATTTTTAGGCTTCTCGGAACTCCGAGATTTTTCTCGGAGCTCCGAGAGTTCCCTCGGAACTCCGAGAAAAGGTCTAGTAGCGTCTGGACATTTTCTCGGAACTCCGAGAAAATTTCTCGGAACTCCGAGAAATGGTCCAGTAGAAATTTTATTTCTTCTGGCCGTTGTCTCGGAACTCCGAGAATATTTCTCGGAACTCCGAGAATTCTCGGAACTCCGAGAATGATTCTCGGAACTCCGAGAACCCTGCGACAGCTCAGAATATAGCCGTTGGGATTTGAATTAATTCTTGTATTTTGATATTTCCACCCCCAAACGGTCATATTCTTTGGAGAGGCTATAAATACAATATGTAGAGAAGTTTTTCTCACTCTCTTGATCATTTGAAAACATCCTTGAGCATCAAAGAAAACTTGCAACCTATTATTGCTTGAGATTTTTGTTTTCCCCAAACTTGCCTTGCAACTTGCAAATCTATTTGAGTTGGGATTTTAGAGCTTTCACTTGCAACCATCATTGAAGAGCAATCAAGGATCTACAAAGAGCATCAAGCTTTCAAGAAGAAGCCAAGCTATTCAATCTTCATTTCTTGTAATAGGTGGCTAGGGCATTCCTTATTTTAATTCCCTAGAGAGCAACCGCTTAGAACTCGGCGGAGAAGGAGAGTCTTTGTAAAGGTGTAAGGGCATCCTCATTTAATATCCCTTGGAAGTGTAACCGCCTCGGAGCCGGGCATCGTGGAGGTCTCCAATAGTGGAAATCCTTAAGGACGATCTTAAGAAGAGTGGAGTAGGGCTTTGCCCGAACCACTATACATCGGTGTGTTCTTTCTTGTCTTGCATTTCCATTATCAACTTTTGGTTTGACATTTCTTTTTTGTTTCTAATTATTTGCACTAACCAAATATTTAAGTAAGTGAAGAAAATTCCAATTAGGGTTCATAGGTAAGTTTCAAAGGCCTAATTTTGAGTTAAATTCAATTCACCCCCCCTCTTGATTATTTCAGTAAAAGACTAAAATTGTAATACAAAAAACGTAAAAGCAAAAAACCCACTCACGCAAACAGGGACTCTTTCCAAAACAGGGAATCTTTCCATCTTCGTTTTCTCTTTTCCCCCTTTGGTACTAGGGTTTCATTGTTTCAAGAGAAGTAGAGAACCAAGGAGATCTCAGATCTGCTATGCTACTCTGCTACAAAACTGAACCTCACACGATCGAGCCTCACACGAGATCTCAGATCTGCTATGCTACTCTTCTTTCACCTTGTTTCTGATCTCTTTTCTCTCAATGATTTTGTTTTCTCCACCATTGATCTACTGTCTTTGATTTCATTTCTATCTTTGATCTATTCTCCATCTCTCCTTCTCTGGATCTCTACTTTCTCACTTGATTTGGGCTGAGAGAGAAGAAGAGCTCTTTTGAAAAGGGTTTGGAAAAAGAGAAAACAAGAAAACTTCTCTTTCTAGGGTTTGAGGAGAGAAGAGTTGGGGTTTCAAGGTTTGAGAAAAGGTCCTACACGATTTCGCAGAAAGGGGTTCACCTTGGATATTTCACAGCAGGTGGTCAATTTTGCTATCCATCTTTCTGTCTTCATTGTTGCAATTGGTTCCTTTTCTTGTAGTGTTAGAGTTGACTGTTTTACTGCCTCCACTCCTGCTTAGTTTTTTCCTCCTTTTCTTTGAGGTTGGGGTCATTACAACACCTATCAGTCGAGTGGGTGAAGACTTTGTAGATGCTACATGACGTTGGCTTCCAGTCATATTTGATTTTTTGTGGTGAGACGCCGGTTGAAGTACAGATGTCGATGAAATCCGGGAGTGCTGCTCCAACTTTTGCAACATCTTTCTATGTGCATTGCCCTCTTTTCCAGCATTTCCACTCTTCTTTGTTTTTTATATCCACGGTTTTCATTTAAAATCTGTTTGGATCCTTGATTTCATAAAAGCCATGACTAAATTTACATGTGTGAACTGTTTTCATTAAAAAAAAAAGGGAAAAGACATAGGTCTGGTATGTAACTTGAAGATTGAAAATGTATGTAAGCTAGGCCTTTAGATTCATTACCTTTTTTTTCTCATTCTCCTCATTTGTCATTACCTTTTTTTTTTTTCAATTCCCTTGCAGGTTTGTTCGAAAGCCTCAAAAGATCCCGTCTGATTAGTGATTACACTACACCTCTTTTGAAGTGAGTCCCCTTATTAAATGATGATGGAGGATGATATTGACGAGAACTACGATATTCCGGTGAGAATTGCTTCTTATTTGTTTATTATAACGATGCATTCATTTCATTCTTGTAAGATTTACTTTGTATTTTATTTCCACCAAACTTAAAAAATGGTAATTTGTGGATATTTGTTTAGGTCTTGGATTCTTCTGAAAATGCTACTAATACTGTTAGCACTCATGGGGACTCCTCGACACAAACATCTAAAAAAAGAGCATATCCAACTAAATCTGTTGTATGGAATCATTTTACCAAAGAGAAAGGACCTGATGGGATAGATGAGAGGGCTAAGTGTAATTATTGCAAGAAATTATTTGCATGCCCAAGTAGCAGTGGCACTAGTAGTCTTAAACGACATTTGGATAAGACATGCATCCCTTATACCTCACGAGATAAGAGCCAGAAGTTATTGTCTTTTAAATCCGTTAGAGATGGCGATGATGTGGAGGAAGGGGCGGGTGTTATGCCTTGGATGTTTGACCAAGATCGAGCTCGAAGAGAGTTGGCTATTTTTATAATTAAGCTCGAACTTCCATTTAACATAGTTGACAAGGATGCCTTTAGAGATTTTATGATGGTTATCCAACCTCGACTCAAAGTTATATCACGCACAACTATAAGGAAAGAGTTGTTGAATATATATGGAGAGGAGAAACTTAAACTGAAAAGATTGATTGGTGTATGTCATCGGGTTTCTTTAACTGCCGACATGTGGACATCTAATTAGACTTTAGGTTATTTATGTCTTACAGCACATTTCATTGATGATAATTGGAAGTTACATAAGAAGATTCTGAATTTTTGTATGGTTCCAGCTCCACATGGGGGAGATGTTATTGTGAATGCAATTGAATTATGCTTGATTGATTGGAATATAAGCAAGTTAAGTACCATTAACCTAGATAATGACTCAAATAACATCGTTGTTGTTAGGACACTTGTTCCGGTTCTTTCAAGGAAAGGCATGTTACTACAAGAAGGTCGATTTTTTCACGTTCATTGTGCTGCACATGTCATCAATCTCATAGTGCAAGATGGGCTAAATGAGATTAAAGAATCGGTTGATGTTATTCGAGAAAGTGTTAAATATGTTCGGGGTTCATAAGCAAGAAAACAGTTGTTTGAAGAATGTATTTTGCAAGAGAGGCTTTCAAGTGAGAGAGGCTTATGTATAGATGTGGCTACAAGATGGAACTCCACCTTTCTTATGCTAGAGTCTGCATTACAGTTTGAGAGTGCCTTCACTCGCTTACAGACACGAGATGCCATCTTTGCAAGAGAAGCCCCTACTGTTGTTGATTGGAAGAATGCTAAAGTTATTTGCCGATTATTAAAAGTCTTTTATGATGCTACAAAGCTTTTCTCTGGGCATAAATATACAACTGTAAATTTGTATTTTCATGAGGTTTTTGCGATTTAAGAACACTTGCTTGGGATGGCTATACACGAAGATGTATCTATTAACCAAATGGCTACTAAGATGCAAAGTAAGTTTGATAAATATTGGAGGGAGTGCAATGTGATGCTTGCTATTGCAGTTGTCCTTGATCCTAGGTATAAGCTTAAATATTTGAGTTTTATGTACCATCTTATCTATGCTACGGATGAAGTTGAATCACAAGTTTCACTTGTTAAGTATGAGGCCTTTAAGATTTATGATGAGTATGTATCTGCCTATAGTTCAAGGCGAAGGCGAGTTTTACAGTCGGTGGAAAGATTTTCAGAGGTTGACGATAGAACTTCTCCTCTTGGTGAGAGGAGGATTTCTAGTTTACAAAAACAATTTTTCAAGATGAGTGCTGAAAAGAATGATGTTGGGCCGACATCAGAGCTGGAACGATATTTGAAAGAAGAGAATCATGTAGATGATCCTAAATTCGACATTTTGAGCTGGTGGAAAATTAACAGCTCAAAGTATCCTATACTTTCTCAAATGGCTCGTGATATCTTGTCGATTCCGGTATCCACAGTTGCTTCAGAGTCGGCTTTCAGTACCGGTGGTAGAGTTCTTGACAAATACAGAAGTTCAATGAGTCGTGGGGTTGTGCAAGCATTGGTTTGCACTCAAGATTGGCTACGAGCTGTTAGATGTGATGGTGATAATGATGAAGAAATCAAAGTTTATCAACATGATAATGATATTGAAATCATTGAATCAGGTAATGTAACTACACATTTGCTTAGATAATTATAAACATGTTTTAAAAATTCTAATGTATTTTCTTTTCTTTTTGGAGGTCTCATTGATTCTCGACAAATTCCATAATATGATAACAATCTTGAGCTATGCCATAGATGAGGTAAACTTCATACATAAATTCTTTTAAATAATGGCTGTCTATAAATTCCTTTGGATAATACTCAACTTTTGTAATGCAAAAATTCACTCATATTCCGTGTGTTTTTTTATTTATGCAGAAACCTATTGGAATTCTTTTTGGTGCAGAAAGCCCTCTGTGGAAGCATTAACAATGGAATCAACTACATTAGCTTTTAAGTCTATTAGGCATATGTTGTCTTTTTGCACTTAATTTTGAGTAACTTCGTTTTTCCAATGTTTTACATTTCTTTAGTTTCTGGGGACAACTTGGTTTGTAGTGGGCTGGAACAATACATTATAGTGGTTTTGAGCAACTTTGTGCTTAATATGATAATTATGTTTTGATAAGTTTCTTAATATGGCATTCAATATCATCATTGACCTTATATCAGAAATCACCTTCATGACTGGAAAGCTACTTTATATTCATTCCATTTGAGAAATTATTGCTTTACAGGCCGAAAGTGGTGATCTTATTGCCTACGGTTTGATACCAGAATTTGTTGGACGATTCCCAGTAATTATTAGTTTGTCTGCTCTCACTGAGGACCAACTTGTTGATGTAGTTCCTTGGACAGGCTCCATCTAAGAACTGTGTTTACAACATCGCTTTGTAGGTTCTTACGGAGCCCAGAAATGCCTTGGGAAAACAATACAAAAAGATGTTTCAAATGAATAATGTAAGTTTTCGTTCTCAAAAGTCAATACCTCTTCTTATTGTGTTCAAATCCATGAGATCTGTGGTACAGGTTGCTTTGCACATTGCAGTCAGTAGCTTACCTGGATAGTATTTTAGTTGTACTTAATTTAATCCTTTTGTTTCCCAGGTAAAGCTGCATTTCACAGATCTTTGTTATTTAATTTTTGCTTCAGTGGCATTGCAGTGATAGTGTTGTATATGCATGCTCAGCTCTCTTCTGGAACTATGCAGGTGATGAAAGAATGCCTTTTAACTGTGTATTTCTTTCCTTTTGATTCACATGGAGCACTTGTAATTCAGATGCTGAATATTATTAATTTTCCATCAAACAGCTAGAACGTGGGCTTCATGGCTTAGAACCTGTTGTGGTAGAGCAACCTTTACTACAAAAAAGTTATGTGACGAGTTTTTTTCCTCTGGAGAAGACGTCCACTAAGTTTACTTTCCTTACATGGCCTACTCAAGACATCTAGTATGTTTAATTTCATTGCATGGCCTGCAATTTCATTCATTTTTTGTTTTTTATGGTCATCTTCTTTGTGTCATTGAAGAATCAGACTCATTATTAATCTCTTATCTTTGCCCAACTTTCCATAACTCATTGCTGATTTTTCCTCAATGTGAGCCTGTAAAAGAAATATTTCATGTTTAATTTCTTTTGGTGAAAATGATTGCTTGCCCATTCTAGAAAGGAAGTTGCCTTGCCAAACAAGAGTTTTCCTTAAAAAATTGCGTCAATGTGAAAAAATCCGACCCGACCCGACCCGACTCGAGATATATCATGGGTAGGGCCGGGTTTGGGTCTCGTGGGTTTTCCGGAAAAAACCTGACCCGCCCGACCCGAGATATTTCTCGGGTTGGGTTGGGTTCTTCAAAACCCGATCTGTCCGACCCGAGCTACAGCCCTACTAATAAGGATGATGTGGCGAGTGTTTTAGCTAGCAAACCTTTTGAAGGCCAGCTTTTTGATAATTGTGAAGATGCCTATGCATTCTATAACTCACATGTGTTGACTACAGGTTTTGGAATTCGAAAAGGTAGGACCAATAGGTTAATCAAAACAGGTGAACCTATAAGGAAGAGTTATGTATGTCATAAAGAGGGATTGAGAAATCCTAATGATAAGAGACAGATTGGGATGGATGTGAAGCGGCGTTGTGAAACAAGAGAGGGTTACGTGGCAAAGATGGAGATCAATTTGACAAAAGAGGATAAGTGGGAAGTTAGAATTTTTGTGGAAGAACATTGCCATGATCTTACATCTCCATTGAAGACACGATTGCACCATTCACATAATACATTACACAAGAAAGCCTCATGTAAAAACTTGATGGATAAAATGCACAGTGATGGGTTTGGTCCTTCTGGCATTGCAAGGGCAATTAGCGCTTCAAATGATCGTTCATCTAGTGCTCTCACACCAGATCAGGTGTCGTCTCATTTGAGAGCACATAGGGCTAACAACATGGGACGAAAAGCTGCACAGTAGCTAATCAGTTCCAACAGAAACGAGAGGAAGATCCGAATTTTGAGTTTGCCATGGAGATAGATGTTGATGGAAACCTGAGATCGATGTTTTGGGCAGATTCGAGGGCCAGAGAGGCATACCTAACCTTTAGCGACGTAATTTTTTTTGACGTCACTTATAAGACGAACAGGTATAGGATGCCGTTTGCACCATTTACCGACGTAAACCACCACATACAGTCTACACTTTTTGGTTGTGCCCTCCTAGCAGATGAGACGGAGGAGACATTCACTTGGTTGTTTTGACAGTGGTTAAAATGCATGTTTGACAAAGCTCCAGGGTGTATAATAACTGATATGGATGGGACGATGAGAAACACGATTAGGCATGTTTTTCCAAATACACGCTATCGCTTTTGCTCTTGGCACATTAGTAGGCATCTAGTTGAGCATGTTCCAGATATGCGAGATGCAACTAGTCAGATTTATAAGGAATACAACCATTGGTTTTATAGGAAACACAAAGCCGACAGTGAGAAGGAATGGGGAGCGTTGGTGGAGAAATATAATTTAGATGAAAGACATTGGTTATGTAAGATGTGAGATTTACGAATGCACTGGGTTCCTGCTTATTTTAGAGACACATTCACAGCTGGAATGACTTCAAGTACACGAAGCGAAAGCATTAATGCTTTCTTCGATGGATTTATTAAGCAAAGTACCACTTTAGAAGAATTCGTGGTACAATATGAAAAGGCACTTGTGGATCGGCGGAAAAAGGAAGCTGAAGAGGATTGGAGGACTAAATCATCACATGCAGTATTGAAGACAAAGAGCACATTGGAAGCAGATGCTGCAAAGTGTTATACTAGGAAAATTTTTGACTTGTTCCAGCTTCAATTTCTAGCGAGTATTGATTGTTGGGAGGACAAGGAGAGTGAGAATGGGAACGTCACTGAATACAAGGTAAGAATGCGTAATGAGGAGGAATGGAAGAATTACAAGGTTATATATGATGTATCAGAAGGTGTTAATGCTACATGTGAGTGTGCGATGTTTGAGACCGCAGGAATTCTATGTAGACACATACTTCGCATAATGGATATGAGGCGTTTAGGTTTTATTCCCGAGCGATATCTCATAAATTGGTGGACAATTGGGGCGAGATATCAAGTGAATAGTTTCGCATCTACAAGCATAGGAGATAGTGACGAAGTAACTTCATTTGAGAGATGGTGCATTACATCAAGGGTTCATAAAGTACTAGATGAACACCCGACAAAGAAGAGCATTTTGAAGAAGATGGAAGAAGACTTAAATGTGTGGGTGGCGGAATGCGAACAAGCAAAGAAAGACAAGGAGAGTGTCTTGGAAAGTAGTGGCAGTCAAGTACAATCCAACTATCCTTTCGAGATACGTATTCACGACCCTCAAGTTGTGAGAACCAAGGGTCGGCCAAAAACTGCTATAAGGATTAAATCTCCAGTGGAGGCCTCTCAATCTCAACCAAAGCAGCAAAGGACGTGTAAAAAATGTGGAGAAAAAGGCCATTATGCGACCACGTGCAAAAACATACCCGAGGAAGAGGTATGTTTTTAAATCTCAATGTGTTTGTAATAATTTTTTCCAAATTGGAAGGTTTATAATATGTTTCTCATATAGATGACTACAACGAAGGTTGTATAGGAAGACGTTAGAGTTGGCGAGGAGGAGGACCACTGTTGGAGTGCACTAAGTAAGTGTTTACAATCAAATGTACTTCTAATAGACTTATTGAAACAATCATAATGCCACTATTATTTTTAATTAAAACTCGTGCAAAATGATTGGCCATCCTTTTTTTTATCTGTGTGCCATATCTTGTTTCACTTCTAATAGATTTTTGTGTACCACTGATGAATTTTAATCATGCATTTGATGCAGGTCAGTAGAAGATGTCAGAAATTGGTCACTGAAGCTTTGGTGCAGATATTTTTTTGTTCACTTGCTATTTGGAACCAACAACAGTTTTGTTCACCTGCTGTTTGGAACCTACAACGGTTCAACTAGTGTTTGGAACCTACAATTGGGAAGTTAATCCATACAACTGTTCAACTACAGTGGTTGTGTTTTTTTTAAATTCTGTATGCAATTGTACCCAATTTTTGGGATTTTCAATGTAAACATTTGGTGAATGTAAACAGGGTGCCTTTTGGAATGTAAACAGGGTGCATTTTAGATGTGAATGTAAACAGGTGGAGAATGTAAACAGGGTGGCAATTTAACATTTGCCTGTAAACAGGGTGCCAATCTAAGAATATTGTCAAAAATTTTCATTTAGTAATTCAATGGTTCTTGTGTTCTTTTGTCTTCTTAGGTTGGGGACAAATTGGGGTCTTTCAATTGTCTTGTGCACATTTATACTGTTTTTTATCCCTGTCTCAAATTCCTTACACCTAGTCTTGTATGAGTTTCTGATGATGATGTTCAATGTGCAGGTTCGTGCAATGGGTGCGACGGGGTTTGTTCTAATAACCTCATTCTTAATAAGAGAAAATATCCTAGCCCTGGTAACCATTTATTTGTCTATGGTTTTTATTTCCATGTCTATGGTTTTTATTTCCAATGCCAGTGACCAATTTCCTAACGTTTTTAATCCATCTCCTCTCGGGCATAGGACATAAGATCTTCCTCTTCAAACTGCCCCAAAGTTACCAATTCATCCCCCTCTAGCAAACCATGAATCTAACACTCTTTCATCTAAACATTCTTATTCTTGAACTGAAGACAGGGTGTTGAAAATATCATCGCCCAATTTATCATTTGCCTTAAAATTGTGGAAATAAAAAAATTCCCGGGAAAATTTCATATGGGTGAGATAAAATTTGATGACCTGTATCTAACCCATATAACCATATAAAATATATCTGCGAATTTGTTTGGATTGCCAGAATTAAGGGCTGGAATTGGTATCCTACTTCGATTTTGCCCAATTTCTGACATTTGGTTCAGAATCATGAACTGAATCAAGATGTGGAAATGACACCGGGATGAAACTAAGAGGTGGTATTTTGATTCCACTTGGATTGTAATGATATTTTTTTCGTGCCCATCTCTCACAACTGTCCCCACTATATTTCATGGAATACTTTTCATGTAAACAGGGTGCCTTTTCTAAGAATATCTAAGAATATGTAAACAGGGTGGAGTGTAAACAGGGTGCCTATTCATTGTTCCCATTTTCGTCATAATTTCTTCACTTTTGAATCTGCACATTTTGAAAGGGGCTCGATTTAACTTATTTTCCTTTCAGCCTTTATTAGCTTCTCATCCCTCGAAAGTATACTTGCCTTTGTTTATTTTGAACGGATCCTATTAGCTGTTGCCAAAGTTCTTTTATTCTTTAACTGCTTAAAAATCATCTGGATTTGGTGATTTCAGACATTGGACATTGTGGCTGAGAGCCCAGATAAATTCAGAATCGTTGCACTGGCAGGTGGTTCAAATGTGACTCTCCTCGCTGACCAGGTAGATTTACATATGGAAAAAGCTTCACAAAGAGGCAAAGCTGAAGGTCTCAAAGCATTGGATTGTGGTTAAAGCATTTACAAGTGCAACCACGACGAAAGCATATGAAGCTTACAGCTATACAAGTAAAGCATTACAAGAGATGATGTCTGTTACAATATGATTGAGACTCTTGCATTCTTCCCACCTCACTCAGTGCTACATTCATAAAAAAAAAAACAAGGAAAAAAACCACAACACCCATAACTTTAATCCACCCAGTTTCATTCTCGACCACTTTAACGGCTTCACGTCCTTGTTGCACCAACACCTTCAATTCAACAACCTCATTATCCAACCTTTCCAACACTTTAATGGCTTCACATCCCTGTTGCACCAACACCTTCAATTCGGCAACCTCGCTCTCCAACCTTTGCAGACGTTGATTTGCAATCATGTTGTCCCTCCTCAAACAAAATTCGTTGTCGTCAACATCATTTTGACACCAACGGAAATACTCACACTTCTTGATGTCAAGTTCTTGTGTGTTGTATGAGCTTTAGGAATTTGAAATTTGGTCAAGAAATAAAATCACACGTATTGAAACGTATTGAATATTTACTTACAACGAATCCAGATGTGTAGTAGGGTCGTCCTCGGTTTCCATTTTTATCTGACTTAGTTATTCTGATACAGGCTTTCTTTTGACACTCACAATTCACCACAGTTGAACTACCATCACTCTCAGTAGACGACGCCATCGATTAATCTTAACTATCTGCACAAAAAAAATAAGGATTTCATCATAAGTAAAAGAATTGGTTACGTATATATAAAGAATTAGATCATGCCAAATATCCTCATGAATGAAGAAAAATTGGGTAGGTATCCTTAAACCTCTCAGCTATTAACAAATGAATAACAATATCAATAAAACCACAATGATTTGAATGTAAATAAGGTTTCATTGCGGTCATGGAAACACAATCAGAACATATCCCATATTTTCACTTCAAATGTCACAGAAAATCAATTAAATGATGTTCACAAAAAATCCTCTTTGAAACCCACAAAAAATAAACAACATGAACAGAACATCCATAGAACATCCATTAAATGATCACAAAAAATCCTCTTTGAAACCCACAAAAAATAAACAACATAAACTAAACATCCATTAAATGATGTTCACAAAAAATATATAACATATGTATGTAAGAAACAATAGCAAATCAGAAGACATGTATGCATCATCATGAGGAGTGACACATGAGGAGAGACACAACCATTTTTGCATTGTAACACCATTTTTGAACAATGCATCATCATGAGGAGAGATACAACCAATCCAAGTGAAAGCCGTTTCAATTTCTTAATTAATGACAGCAACCAAACTTCATTATAAGATTTTTGAACCAATTAAAAACCACCCACTCTTGGTAATGTTGTTTAACAAGGTAGAATTGTGGCCAGAATTCTTTTAACCCAGCCAAACAACTAGGAACTTAGAGCCATTTACCTTGGGTTATATCAATTTATGACAGTTTAGTTCTGATTTACCCTTAGGAGCTATCTTTTCACTGTTTAATGAAGGTTTCCACTCTATATACTTCTCAATTTGGGGCTTTGCTTAGGTACCCAAAAAACCAAGTTTTAAGTGTGCAAATGAAAAGCATGAAAATCCAAATATGAGACAAGGGAAAACAAGGAAACCTGGTTTTTTGCATGCTTAAAAACTAGGTTTTTTTAGGCTTAAAACATGTCCTCAAAACTAGGTTTTTTTAGGCCCGATTCTTCCTCTTTTAGCAAAAAAAAATGGAAAAAGAAAGAAAGGGGTGGAGACAAAATCTACATTTTTACAAGTAGATGAAGCCGGCATTTTTACAAGTAGATGAAGCCATGACACATTTTTTTTATCCCACAACCACAAAATCTACACACGATTTTTTATTTTTTATGATAAATTAGTTTGAGGGGTGGAGAGAAAGGGTTAGGGCAGATGGGAGGAGAGAATTGGGAGGGCACGAATGGGTATAGGGTGAGAAGTGGGAGGGTGAGATTTGGGTAGAGGGTAGAGGGTGAGATTTGGGAGGCCCGATTTTTCCTCGTTTCGCCCTCATCTCCTTCTCAAACCATCTCGGGTTTCCCCTCCTTAAAAACCAGGTTTTTTTAGGCCCGATTCTTCCTCTTTTAGCATAAAAAAATGGAAAAAGAAAGAAAAGGGTGGAGAAGGACTTACCTGGTGAAGGAGATTCTCACCCGAGGAGATGAGGGCGACGGTTTCAGCGAGGAGACGAAGAGAACGAGGGTGAGGGTTTGTCTTCGTAGTGTAGAAAACCCTTTTCTTCTCTCTGTTTCGTTCTAAGAGAAGAAACCCTAGTTATTTTTTGGGTTTCACCCCCCCCTTACCTGGGGAAGGAGGTGGAAACCCGAGAAGGAGAGGCGAGGAGATGAGGGCGAAACGAGGTTTCACCAAAACCAGTGAGGGTTTTGAGCCATACGTTCAGAGAAAGAGACGAGGGTATGGGATTTGGGTTTTTTTAGTTTTGGGCTTTGTTGCTAGATGCCCTCATTTTCATTTTTTAAATGTATGGCTGAGATTGCATTACATCTAAGGGCTGCTGTTAACAGGTGCGACAGACGTTAGTAATGTGTAGAGAAGTCTCTAAACACATGTGTAGGAACTGTTTTCTCTCTCTCTCTCCCTCTCTCCCTCTCCCTCTCTGTTGGTGAGCTTAAGCTCACCAAACTTATGGTGAGCTAGCTTGCCCAATCACATGGGTCCCACATTTTGGGGAGTGATCCAAACCATTCATTTGCAAGGCCTTATCATAGATAGGGGGTGTACCAAAAATCAGCTCCATAGGATCATCCTAACCCCTCCATTTGTGGAAGACAAAAATGGGGCAGATTTGTGTCTGTCCATTTTTGTCCTCCACAAATGGAGGGGTTAGGATGATCCTATGGAGCTGATTTTTGGTACACCCCCCATCTATGTAAGGGACTTTCAAATGAATGGTTTGGATCATCCTAACAAAGTGGGCCCCCATGTGATTGGGCAAGCTAGCTCACCATAAGTTTAGCTCACCAACAGTTTCCTCACACACACACACACACACACACACACACACACACACACATATATATATATATATATATATATATATATATGTGAGAAAACTGTTGGTGAACTTAAGTGCACCATTTTTTTGGTGCGCTTAAGTTGTTATAACGCCTCTCATTGGTGCGCTTAAGCGGGACCCAAACGTTTAAATGAATGGGAGGCGTTATAGCAACTTAAGCGCACCAAAAAAATGGTGAGCTTAAGCGCACCAACAGTTTTCTCTATATATATAAATAAAATGATTGTGCGCTCGAGCGCATATAGCTTATATGCGCTCTTGTTAGGATGATCCAAAGCATTCATTTGAAGGGCCCTTACATAGATAGGATGTGTACAAAAACTCAGCTCCATGGGATCATCCTAACCCATCCAAAAGTAGAGGGCAAAATGGACAGTCACTCTGTTTGTCCACAAATCTGCCCATTTTGCCCTCCACTTTTGGATGGGTTAGGATGATCCTATAGAGCTGATTTTTTGTACACACCCTATCTATGTAAGGGTCTTGCAAATGAATGGTTTGGATAACCACAAAAAATGTGAGACCCATGTGTTTGGCCCCTCGAGCGCATATAATACGCGCATATAATACGTGTGTGTGTGTGTGTGTGTGTGAGTGAGAGAGAGAGAGAGAGAGAGAGAGAGAGAGAGAGAGAGAGAGTAGGTACTCCTTGGAGTAGATAACTTATCTACTCCCTAGCTTAAAGTAATAGTTGGGGCCACATTGTTTGGGTGATCCAAAGCATTCATTTGATGGCCCCTCACATAGATAGGGTGTGACCAAAAAATCAGCTCCATAGGATTATCCTAACCCTATGAACTATGGAGGAAAAAATGAACGTGTATAAACCTGCACAAATCTATCCATTTTTTGCCTCCACAGTTCACAGGGTTAGGATGATCCTATCGAGCTGATTTTTTGGGCACACCCTATCTATGTGAGGGGCCATCAAATGAATGCTTTGGATCACCCAAACAATGTGGCCCCAACTTTTACTTTAAGCTAGGGAGTAGATATGTTATCTACTCCAGGGAGTACCTACTCTTCTCTCTCTCTCTCTCTCTCTCTATATATATATATATATATATATATATATATATATATAGAGAGAGAGAGAGAGAGAGAGAGAGAGAGAGAATAAAGCTCCTAAGGTGTCACCTCATATAGCTTATATGAGGTGGCGCTCACAAAACATAAAGGGACCACATTTTTGGGGTGATCCAAACCACTCATTTGAAA
Organism: Tasmannia lanceolata; assembly: GCF_043159265.1. Classification (NCBI taxonomy): domain Eukaryota; kingdom Viridiplantae; phylum Streptophyta; class Magnoliopsida; order Canellales; family Winteraceae; genus Tasmannia; species Tasmannia lanceolata. Next base: position 22,302,114 of record NW_027518684.1, on the reverse strand, counting down.
GGCCCTTAGATGGATATGGTGCCTACAAAAAATCAGGTCCATAGGATCATCCTAACCCTTTCATTTATGGAGGTTAAAAATGGGCAGATTTATGGAGGTTTATACTCATTCATTTCAACCTCCACAGATGGAAGGGTTAGGATGATCCTATGAAGTTGATTTTTTAGGCACACCCTATCTATGTGAGGGCGTATCAAATGAATGCTTTGGATCCTCCAAACAAAGTGGGCCCCTTATGTTTTTAAGCGCCACCTCATATAAGCTATATGAGGTGACACCTGAGAAACTCTATTCTCATATATATATATATATATATATATATATATATAGAGGAAAGTGAAGCTACACCGCCGGCTTAAAATATAATGGGCCCACATTTTTTTGGTGATCCAAACCATTCATTTGATTGGCCCTCACATAGATAGGATGTCCACCAAAAATCAGCTCCATAGGATCATCCCAACCCTTCAAACTGTGGAGGAAAAAATGGACAAATTTGTGAAGGTTTTTACACGTTCATTTTTGCCTCCACAAATCGTAGGGTTGGGATGATCCTATGGAGCTGATTTTTGGTGGACACCCTATCTATGTGAGGGCCAATCAAATGAATTCTTTGGATCACCAAAACAATGTGGGCCCATTGTATTTTAAGCCGGCGGTGTAGCTAAGTTACCTACACCGGTGGTGTAGCTTCACTTTCCTCATATATATATATATATATATATATATATATATATATATATATATATATATAGAGAGAGAGAGAGAGAGAGAGAGAGAGAGAGAGAGAGAGAGAGAAGTGTAGTTACACATACGTGTAGGTGTAGCTAAGTTAGCTACACCAACGGCTTAAAATACAGTGGGCCCACATTGTTTGGGTGATCCAAACCATTCATTTGATAGACCCTCACATTGATAGGGTGTGCCCAAAAAATCAGCTCCATAGGATCATCCCCACCCTTCAAACTGTGGAGGCAAAAATGGACAGATTTGTGAAGGTTTTTACACGTCCATTTTTGCCTCCACAAATCATAGGGTTGGGATGATCCTATGGAGTTGAGTTTTTGGGCACACCCTATCTATGTGAGGGCCCATCAAATGAATGGTTTGCATCACCCAAACAATGTGGGGACCACTGTATTTTAAGCCGTCGGTGTAGCTAAGTTAGCTACACGTATGTGTAGCTACACTTTTCTTTATATATATATATATATATATATATATATATATATATATATATATATATATATATATATGAGGAAAATGATTGTACGCTCGACCGTACCTAAGGTTAGGTACGGTAGAGTGCCAAATCACATGGGTCCCACATTTTTTTTGGTCATCTAAACCATTCATTTGCAAGCCCCCATCATAGATAGGGTGTGTACCAAAAATCAGCACCATTGAATCATCCTAACCCATCCATTTGTGGAGGTCAAAATGGACAGACACTGTTTGTCCACAAATCTGCCCATTTTGCCCTCCAGTTTTGGAGGGGTTAGGATGATTCAATGGTGCTGATTTTTGGTACACACCCTATCTATGATGGGGCCTTGCAAATGAATGGTTTAGATGACCAAAAAAAATGTGGGACCCATGTGATTTGGCACTCTACCGTACCTCGCGTACAATCCTTTTCCTCATATGAGCGTACAATCTCTCTCTCTCTCTCTCTATATATATATATATAGATATATATATATATATATATATATATATAGAGAGAGAGAGAGAGAGAGAGAGAGAGAGAGAGAGAGAGAGAGAGAGAGAGAGTGTTTCCTAGTAGGGCTGCAACTCGAGCCGGGTTTTACCCGACCCGCATCGACCCGACCCGAAAATACCTTGGGTTGGGTTCAGGTTTCATGGGTTTCGGGTCGAGCCGGGTTTAGCATTCAAAAGCCCGCATGAATCTTGGCTCGAGCCGGGTTTGAAGGGGCCCGACCCGACCCAACCCGAGTTACATAAGTTATAGTATGTACATTTTTTTCTATTGTTAGTTAAAAGTTAAAAGTGAAAACCCATGCACCCACTGTTACTGTATGTGAGTGTAATTTCTGCTTCTATGAGTTGAGTTGATTCAAGTGTTTGATTCAGCATTGTTTGATTGTAATTACAACATTGTTTGATTACAGCATTGTCCGTAAAGGCAGGAGGACGGGACACACGACCGGTTTTCCCCTGCTTAACGCCATGAGGGGCAACCCTCTTGGTGGGAGGCTCCAACTCCGGGTGAGGAGACCTAGTCGTTCCCTTTTCTCCGACTGATCGACCAGAGGAGCTGGACGGCACGGATGCAGGAAGCCTCGTTTGCGACCGGTCCATCCTAGCCGCGGCCATAAAATCAGAGGGAATCTTCTTGCGGCTCACCAGACCCTTCGTTGCCGCCGCGATCCCCTTTCCCCTGCCAGCATCACCAGAAGAAGACATACCTGCTGCCAAAAACAGGAGAACAACAACCACTCAGAGCGAAGGAAAACAACAGCTCAAAAAAATACATGCCTAAGACGCATATGGACTAACCCAGGGAAAAAGGCTCACCGCGATGGCTAGCGGAACTCTCCCCCGTTCCCTCGCCCGTACAGCGGGGCCTCCTCTCCGTAGCTCCCAGCAAACCGAGCCTCTTCAGACCCCTCTCCCATCTAAACTCGGAAACATCGATAGCCTCCCTCGAGATGAGTTTCCCCAAGTCAAACTTACTACAATTGGACTCGTCAGGGAGGGGCTTCCTTCGCCACTCAACGGAGCGCCTCCAAGAACGAGGAAAGCCCCAACCAGCGTCCGACGGAGGGATAATGAACACATACTCCTCCTTCCACTTCTTAATGGAAGAAGGCAAGTTGGCCGCAATCTTCACCTGCGGACGTTGGGTCAGATACAACCAACTGTCCTCCCCCTTCACCAACGGGCTAAGGGCAACACAAGCCCGGAGCAATGGGGGGGGGGGGGGGTAGGCTGAACCTTGTGAAGACCCGCCTTGGCCACAAAGGCCAAAAGAGTACGCCAACTATTAGGCGCCAGTTGGGAGGGGGCCACCCGGTAAAACTCGAGGGCTCTACTATAATACCCAAGAGCGGAAACCTAACCCCCGCCCAAAAAGCCTCCACGTAGAAAGCTACCTCTTCCTCCGTGATACCTTCACATACCCCCTCCGCAGAGGAAGGAACCCTAATCCCATAATCATCGGGAATGTGAAACTCCCTCCTAATCTTCTCCGCCGCCCCTTCACCCAAAGTATTCCTATAACACGTCACCCGACCAGGACGGATAATGGCACCAGACCAAATGTCCCTAATCTCCGCCTCACGAGCGGAAGAGACTCGAGCAGGAGATTCCAAGGGAGCGGCCCCCAACGACGATCCAAAAGCCCCGGAGCTATCCTGCGACTTCCTGGGCAGCTGTACATCTCAAGAGTCACCGCCCCCGCCCTTTACCAACCGCCTCCTTTTTCTTGGCGGAGCCATCTCTACTACTTCTACCAACTCGGAAGACAGACTCTGAGAACCGGTTGCGATAGACATCGTAAAATAATCAAATGTCAGACGGAATAAAAAGCACAAAACTCACCAGGGCAGAAGAAGTTGGTGAAGAGCAACACGTAAAAAAATCGTTGCAGAAGAAAGCCCGCCTCACCCAAGGAAGACGAAGAAATAAGACAAAAATGAAATTCCCAAAAAGGCTTTAAAAAGAAGAGCTAGGGTTTCAACACGCGTCGATTGATCTCCTTCCCTTCTAATCCGATGGGACGCGTACACGTGGCGCTGATTGGGAAATTCAAGGGAACCGCCAAAAATCGAAGCGCCATGCCCCCGACGGAAAAGACGCTGCTACCCCTACCTCTAAGTGACTTCCCCAGCAAGTCATCCCTAAATTCTCCCCGCCAAAGGGAGAGAAGGGCCCAAATGGGAAATACCACATCCGGTCGGGAAAAGCTTGGGATCTATCTCAAGGGCCCGGCATACAATTCCACAAGATGGAAAATACAACGTACGGTCGGGAAAAGCTCGGGGCCTATCACAAGGGCCCGACCTACAATTCCACAAGATGGAAAATACCACGTACGGTCGGGAAAGGCTCGGGACCCATCACGAGGGCCCAGCATACAATGCCACCAGAAGAAAAATAAACCAAGCACAGCGAAAAGGGCTCGGGTCGCATAGCAAAGGCCCGGTCTCACTTCTACCGCTCCGCTCGAAATATTACGGTCACTACGCAATGGGAGAAGAAGCATGAGGCACGAGTCGTAAAAACAAAAAAAAAGAAAGCCATTCATAAACTATTCCCTTTTGGCCCACGGGCCTACAAAAAAAGGGGGGGAGGATGAAGACAAAAAGATAAGGGCAAGCAGGCCCCGGCCCCCAAGGCCCGTAATTAAAAAAAAGAGAGAAGAAAAAAAAGGAAAGATCCCCTCCAAAGTCCCCCTCAACCCGCTCGCTCCAGCTTAAAGCGACTGGCCACTCAAAGAATTTTCCGCGTCAGAAAGCTCCTTATCACTATGCTCCTCCTCCGAAGAGCTCCCCCAACGTCGATCCTCAGCAAATCGGGTCTGGTCATTTAACCACCTCACCCGGTTCCTCAACAAATCATTCTCCGCGCGCAAGGCTGCTATCTCTCGATCCATGTCGATCATCCGGCTACAAACCTCCATTTCCCTACGATGGACACAAGAGAAGAACGAGCGATGGCGATGAATAAAAGCTTCATGGGACTCCCTCTCGTAAAGGGGAGGAGGATGAGAACGCGGAGGAAGCCCTTGAGGCGGGTTCCTCCCAGGAATCGTTCGCTGAGGCCCCAACCCGTCGGGATTCATCTCGGGGCTACTAGGGGGACTCCCCTCGGCAGCAACTCTCCCCCCACCACTTATAGAGAGACCCTGGAAAGGCGACGACATCTCTGACAAGCCTGAAGAAAGGCCAAAGAAAGCAAAGAAGGAAAGAGGAACGAAAAGGCAATCTGCATAAAAAGCGGAAGAACTCGCTCCTTATAAACCCTACAGGAGGTCCTTGGGTAGGAAGACGAAGCAACCTGCCCTACGCTTGTCCGTTTCCTATTGGATGACCGGCCAACACGACATGATGGCACCACAATTCCTCAGGAAGGAACCGCCGGACGAAACAGCACGTCCTCTCGTATCCCAAAGCTCCCATAAATGCCGTCGTCATGATATTCCTTAACCAGGTAAACAAGCCTGCTCCCTTGGACCATTCAATGGACCAAAGGTAGCGTTATGATGCGACATAAAAACGGTGCTGCTCTCAGATCCCGCCACGTGTCACCCATGCGCCCATACAGCCTTACCTTCATAAAGAAAGGTGATGGGAAACGGCAAGACCGTACAAATTCGACACGTGTCACTTCCTCGCCGCCCAAACCTCATCATCACAAATCACTCCCAACTTCTTCCGACCGAATGAAAGGGAAGGGCCCAGGGGTAGGAAACCAAGCAGAAGGGTCCGACCTCAATCCCACTAGAGGAAAAACACGCTAGGAAAAGGCTCGGGATCCCGTGCGGGTTCGAACAAAACGTCACAATTCCTCGCAACAAAGATGATTTAACGTCAAACAGATGGAAAAAGCAACACAAAGAGACACGACACAGACCCATAAAGATCGTCCATTCACATCATCCTAGCCCACAGGCCTACAAAAAGAAAGGCAAATAAGAAACAGAACACAGAGCACGCAGGCCCCCAAAATCCCCGATAGGAAAGGGGAAGAAGAAAAAAAAAACACGCAGAAAAACAGGAAAGGCCAGAGGCTAATTGGAAGAAGACTCCTCTCCCAAAGGGTTCCCCTCCTCTTCCTAGGAGCTCTCCAGCAGGGGATCCACCTCATATTCAAACAGCTGCTCATTGAGGAAGCGAACTTTTTTCTGCAAAGCCTCGTTCTCCCGCTTCAGGTCCTCGATTTCCTTACCCATCTTCGAAACACGGCCACGCAGTTCCATTCCCTGGTGATAGGTTTGGGAGAAAAAGGACCACTCCCTGGCGACACGGGACCGAGACGACTTGTCCTCCCTAGGCAAGGAGGAAAGGCGAAGGGGGGGGGAAAGCCCGAGGAAGGGCCTGAGTCCCTCCTAGCCCTCTTCCGACAAGCCGCAAGGTCCTCCTCCGGATCGGAAGACAAGTTGGGGTCACTCGACGATTCCTGGGAAAGACAAGCCTTGCCCTTGACTCGCGAAGGAGAACCAGACATGTTGTTGAAGAAGGCACGGAGAAACACCTACTACAAAAAAGAGAGGGGAAGAGAGAGCCACAACAAAGCACCAGGGTAATCTTCCTTTTTCAAAGCTCGAGAAAGAAAACCTCGTGCCTCGAAACAAGGCGACCCACATAACGACGCTACCACTTCCCGGGGACGGCCGCCGGATAAAACGGCGTGTCTCCTCGTACTCCGGAGCCCCCATAAATGCCCTCATCATGACGTCGGTCGAACAAAACGTTACTCCCTTGGCCCATTCAATGGACCAAAGGAGTAAGGGGGAGTTATGATGGGACACAAATACGACTAGGCTCTCTGATCTCGCCACGTGTCGCCCATGCACAAATAAAGCCTAACCATCATGAAGAAAGGCGTTGGGAAACGGCAGGACCATACGATCATGACACGTGTCGCCCTCTTGCCGTCCAGGCATCATCATCACAAGTTATGGAAGGAAATATCCGGCAAAGCCACGCGCGCCGGCGGAGCAGGGGAACGGCCCAATCCTGCAAATGAAGGTTTTCTCTCCATAATGATGAAAGACCCGCGTACCTCCCTTTAAAAAGGAGGGAAGGGAAGAAGAGGGGGATCCACGGCTTTGGAAAGACATCCTTTTCTCAGCTCCCACAGAACAACCAGAAAAAGAGGCGAGGCAGCAATAGAGGAGACTAGGAACTCAATCCTACTCTCCCTGTTAGTCCCCTCCGACCCACTCATCCGCACACCCAGAAAAGAACCCGCGTTTTGGTCCTGGTAACCCTGATCAAACCCCCTCCTCTTCTTGCTGTCCTTTATATTGATTGGTCGAAGGATCTGACTTGGTTGTCGAAGTGGTCGTCCGGACCCCCTGACCCCCTTTGTTTGTGATTGCAGACCCCGCGGAGGCCCTCTACCGATCGCGGGATCGCAGACCCGGATTCAGACGCTATCACTTACCAAAAGCAACTCTTGAAATCATGTCGTTTGTGAGAGAGAGAAACAACTCACTTATATTAATGGACGCCCCCCTCCCCGGTGAGCTAGAGTGCGAGATCATCTGGATTATCTTAGAGACTTCGTCTTCCCTAACTTGTTGGAATAATTGCACCCTTTTCACACTTAAGAGTTCTACCACACAAATTTTCCTGGCTACCCTCCAATATTCACCATAAGGTGAGAACACCACATCATTGCTGCCATATAAGAGCTGATTGGCGGCCACGGTGGGGGCCCTCCCTGAGAAAGTAGTATCATGGGTTTTCACAATCTCATGAACAAGTTTGGCCGATGAAACTACTAGAGTAGGAACTTGACCCAAATGTAAGAGCATTAAGGGGCCATGTTTCTTAGATAGACTTCGGAGTGAGCGGTGAGGCAGCGAGCCAAGCTGGTGAAGGTTCCCAATAATAGGAAGCTTGAATGGAGAAGGTGGTAAATTGGGTTTATCAGCCCAAACACTGCTGAACCTTTTGAAAAGAAAGAGGAAAAAGAAGGGAAGCAACAAGAGAAAAGAAATTGGCAAGGAGTGGGCAAGTAGTAGAGCCATTTCCTAAACTTTGAGAATGTTTTCTTGCTTGCAATGGATGTTAATAAACCAGAGTCTAGTTGAATTTATAACCATTTAGGGCATCAATCATTTTTCTCTAGATAACGAGTAGCAAGGCCCACCACTCGAATGGGAAACAAAACACCTTACATCTTTATATTTTGTTAAAGGGTCGTGATGTAGTCACCCCTTCTTTTGTACTTGGGACAGCCCCTTCCTGTGACTACTCTTTTACACTAGAGCCCAGTTGCACGGATAACCATTTTGGGCAGCACATCACTCTATTATTTTCAATGACTTTTCTCCATGGCCCACCACTCGAATGCCACAAAACACCGTACGCACTCGCTGATAATCCTGATATTATGTAAAGGGACGTGATATAGTCACCCCTTTTTTAAGAATTGGATCCTGATATCATGGTTTCATGAGTACTCTTTTAAACTTGAGGGGGCTCTCCCAAGAACAAAAACAGGGACGTACATCCGAACATATCATTTCCGTTTGGTCGCCGGTAAAATTTTTGTCTTCCTAGGAAGTTTTAGTAAAATTTTCATCCCATCCCATGTTTGGTTGCTTTTTAGCTCTAGAATTTTGTTAATCCCACTCTTATAATGATTGCTTGTGTGGTGAATTTTTTTAATCCCACTCTTGTAATGATTGCCTTTTCATCCATTCCCAAAATAATCCCAGGAACCAAAAATACCCTTGAGAAGAATTTTTTTCTTCCCAACAGTTCAAGCAACCAAACAAAGTTTTTTTTTCCCCACCATAGTCCGGTCAACCAAACATGGGATTTTTATTTTACTGGGATACTTCTAGGACTTTTTTCTTCCCACAATTCTCCTTGGATTTTTTTTCTCCCACATAAATCCCAGGAACCAAAAAAACCAGGCAATCAATGGGAGAGCCCTTTCACCTCTTTTTTGCAAGGGCTCCCTTCAGTCTAGAATTCCTCAAAATAAAATCCTTCTCTCTTAAAAACCATCAATAGAATCCTAAATAGTTTGCATTTTCCTCACCTAGTGGAGATTCAAACCGTTGATTTGTTGCACCCTTGCCCATAAAATCATCTCCGTTAGATGATCCTAACTCTTCAATCTATAGATATTTCTAAATGTAATTTATCTACATATTAGAGGGTTAGGATCATCCTATGGAGATGATTTTTTTCACTTGTGATTCCTAAATCAAAGTGTACTAAATGGCGAATCTAATTTTTTCCTTCCATTTAATTGAAAGATCTGAGACCCCTTGAGAGACATCCTTCAGACAGAGATTATATATGGTGGCCGGTCATGTATGAAGATGCAGCCCAGGCCCACATTATTTGGGTGATCCAAACCGTTCGTTTGTTGGGCCCTAATGTAGATAAGATGTGCCCCAAAATATCTTCATCATTGGATGATCCTAACCCTCCAATTTATGGAGGTTTAAAATTGACGGTACAATATAGAAATCTGCATAGAAAAGAGGGTAAGGGTTCGGATGAACAGTATGGAGAGGATTTTTTTGGGATACACCCTATCTACGTGGGATCACCCAAACGAAGGGGAGCCGGCCACCATATATTATCTCGTTAGAGAGAGGGGTTTTTGTGTTGACTCAAATAAACCCCAACAAGTTAGATACGTGGTACCATAGAAGTCTCAAGTAACTATATTCAATATCGCTAAAACGAGAAAGACGTATTAAAGAAGGGTGCATGGCCGACTATTTTCACCCATTTTTTTGCCCATGTATTAATCTTAGTTAGAGAGGGGCAGGCCAGCAAAGCTTATTATGGCCAATAGAATCCTGAGTACGTTCAAGAGGGTGTTTACCCGCTTGATGCTAGCATTCCTCTTATTTGTTTAATAATACATGAGGTAGATACTTATTTTTTTCCATGTGCGTTGACTATTAGAAACATCATCTTTTTCAACAAAATCTTTTTAAATATTGACGATCAGATGAGAATTAAGAGGTTTTGCTTTTGCGTGACCCATTGGCAATCACTATCACTATCACGTGTCTCTCAAAAAAATCAGATGAGGTAACCTACGCAAAACAGCAAGTTGCGTTTTGTCCTACTTTGATGGAATAATCGGATGCCTTTTGTAACACGACTTTGTGTAGCTAAACTACAAGGTTTTGTTCATTGTTAGTCTTGAGTGGTAAACAAATCTCCAACCATGTATTATTGAGAGGGCCCACCCCATAAAAATACGAGGTAAAATGGTCGGCCCCACCCGATGCATGGGAATAAGTAGAGTTGGTCAGACACACCCATAAAAATAGAGTAAAATGGTGGTGTTCGGCGTAAAATACCCCGGCGCAGTCGATCGGTGCAGTTGTGTATGGGATGTGTGTTGTTTAGGGATTGGGGGAATTTCCAGATTATACCATTCTTCAAGATGAATCCCATTATATATCACAATTCTATCTGAAAATGGTGCAACAAATCTGATCTATAAAATAAAATAGTAATCAAAAGATTGTTAGAAAAACTTATCATAGTTGAGGAACGAATCTCAATTCTCTGTCTTTGAGACATGTATCGCCTCCACATACATGTATCCCATTGTTCATTGTTAGTCTTGAGTGGTAAACAAATCTCCAACCATGTATTATTGGGAGGGCCCATCCCATAAAAATACGAGGTAAAATGGTCGGCCCCACCCGATGCATGGGAATAAGTAGAGTTGGTCAGACACACCCATAAAAATAGAGTAAAATGGTGGTGTTCGGCGTAAAATACCCCGGCGCAGTCGATCGGTGCAGTCGTGTATGGGATGTGTGTTGTTTAGGGATTGGGGGAATTTCCAGATTATACCATTCTTCAAGATGAATCCCATTATATATCACAATTCTATCTGAAAATGGTGCAACAAATCTGATCTATAAAATAAAATTGTAATCAAAAGATTGTTAGAAAAACTTATCATAGTTGAGGAACGAATCTCAATTCTCTGTCTTTGAGACATGTATCGCCTCCACATACGATGAATCGCGGTGCATATTGGGTCTCTTGGCGTATGTCTCCAGGATACAACAACTCCGCTTCAGGGGGTGTGCACTCACGCTACTCGGATGCATAGCGAACACACTTATACAGCCGTGATCAATGAAGAAAAATGACCCAAAATCTCTCAAAGAACAGAAAGCAAAAATTGAAGAAGAAAGAAAACCAGAGAACAAAACGTTATGTTCTTCCGCATATCTTTCTCAACCCAAAACGACACCTTAAATAGACTTCCAGAAGTCGCATCCATTATCTCTTAATTAAGGGACACGATTAACTAACGTTTAGAACGTTGCCCAACGGGAAGAAAAGAAAAGCCGCACTTAATGAGCGGTTACAAAGCCAAAACGCAAAACATCGCGCTGAATAACTTCGAAGTTCTCAGGATCGGCGAAGTTATTTTACCGGGAACGGCGAAGTTATTCTCGAAATACCAGCGAACTTATTTTTCCAAGAACGGCGAAGTATGGCAAAGTTAGTCTCCAATAACTTTGAAGTTCCCAGAGAATAAACATGTCCAGTAACTGTTGGCTTGGCCTAGGTGGGTACTGGACCCAGATTGGAAGTTGGCCACTTGGTCCTAGGCTTTGTGCCAGTAATGCCCCCTAGTCTTGTCTCTTAATAAAGATAATGGTGGCGCCTTTCCCACCAACAATTGCTTTTGAGATAGCTGGTAAGCACCACGATCCTACAAATAGTATCAGAGCCAAGTCTTGGGCTCGAGTCCCCCTTGGGGTCATTTTGAGAAGGGAGATTGTTGGCCTAGGCAGAAACTGGACCTAGATCGGAGATTGTTCATGTGGTCCTAGGCCTTGTTCCAGCAATGCTCCTAGTCTCGACTCTTAATAAAGATAGTGGTAGCGCCTTTCCCATCAGCAATTGCTTTTTGGATAGTTGGTAAGCACCACGATCCTATAGTAACAAAATGAAAAATAAAAAAGAGGGAAAAAGGAAAAGCTTTGAGAAACATGGGCGGCCAGCCGCGCCAGGTTGGTCCGAGCGGCGAACATGTGTGGTGTAGCCAAAAGCCCACTGGGTCCACTCAGCCTTTCATGCGCGTAGGCCCCCCTTTTCCTCTTCTCATTCATAAATCTAGAGAAGTGAAAACCAGTATAAAGCCATGAGCCTTTACTCCAGTTTTCAATACGGGACTAAATGTCCCCAAAAAGGACAAAGTGAAAGGAGGGAAACTCAAGTTTACTTTGAAAAGTCCACAAAAGCTTAAAGTGCAAAAGCCGAAAGACAACTCAGTAATTATTTTAATTTTGAATTATAATTAGACTATTTCCTTTTCACCAAAGAAAAAGTCAACAATCCCCAACAAATTCAAAATTGTACTTAAAGAAAGAAATCAAGAAGAGACAACTGTGATCAAGGCGGGAGAATAAGTTTTGCATTGGTATAGGTGTCTTTTGAACTTGAACATAGACCTAGTGCAAATATATCAAGTTTGCCAAGTACTTGGTGAACTAAAGTCTTGAACCAGGGACTTTTAGTGATAAACAGAGACAACATATCACACACACAACTAATTCAAGCACAACCGTATTCTCGGTGTAGCACTTTTCGACCATGTGCTCAATCCTATTTCATGAGTGCTCTAGAGAATCAGCCCAAATTCTCATAGAAGGAATCACACTTCTACACTCACATAGGTGTATCTATCAAGAGTGTCCTGTAACTATTGACCCCACAGTAAACTCAGTTATACATAACACTAAGAGTTATAATAACTCATCCTCTACTCATAACAGGTTGCACCCACGAACACAATAAGGATAGGTTTAGTGAAGTTCGCTTCACTTTAACAAAGCCCAAAACAAACCGCTCAAGTAACTTGTTGTTCTAATTGAATCTACTTCTTGGGATCTCCTGTCAGATAGGGTGGTTTATCATGACAGGTGGTTCAATACATTGGCCTCAATCCCATCCCCTCTATGTGCTCAAGACTAAGTTCTTAATTAGTTTTTTAATTAGACAATCTAATATATTATCTTCTGACCTCACAAAATCAATTGTGATCACTCCATTTTTCAACAGTTAACTTATAAAGTTATCCCTTGACGAATATGTCACGATTTCCCATTGTATACATTGTTTTGTGCCCTTCCAATAGCATCCTTGCAATCACAATGAATTGTAATACCCGGTACCAGTTTATTCCATAAAGAAATATCCATAAGAAGATTTATAAGCCATTCGGCTTCCTCATTTGCTTTATCTAAAGCAACAAACTCAAATTCCCCGTGAAACTGAAGCTCTTCAAAGAGTGAAGACCTATCCACTCCTAAACTTTGTTTCTAACCCTGATGCCCAGTTAGCATCATTGTATCCCTCTAATAAAGCTAGATATTTACAAAAGTGTAAATCAAATTTAATAGTACCAAGGTATCTCATTACTCTAACTAGTGCATCCCAATAATCATGTCTAGGGTTACTGGAGTAACTATTGAGTCTCCCTACTGCATAGGCTATATCTGGCCTTGTCCAGTTCATCAAAGACATAAGACTCCCAATTACTCTAGAATATTTTAGTCGGTTAACATCAGCTCCTTTATTTTCACAAAACCATATACGAGAATTATAAGGTGTGGAAACAGGTTTACGGTCAAATTCATTAAACTTCTGTAAAATTTTCTCTATATAATGAGACTGGGTTAAAATTATTTCAACTGGGAACCTATTGAAAAGTGTCAAACTACAAGTTACTCCAAAAGCTTAAGTCACCTCATGTCACGTGCATGTAGGCAAGACTGGTGCTATTTGTATATAGAAAGAGATGTCCAGTCTCTTTCCCAACTAGGAACTATTAAGGCTTGCAGAGAACTGAGATGTCATATCTCCTAGCTCCCTTGAATCTGTGAATCCTTTGAGCATGTCATTTCTACTATGCTACCTAAGGACGAACATGTGTCAATAAACAAGCACATCACACACATTCATTAATATAATTACCCATTTATGTCATGAAATAAACCTTTATTGATTAGAAAATATCATTCTTCTGGCTTTTCAGGGCATATACTCTAATAGGTACAACTAAGGAAAAGCTCTATCTCAAACATCTCAAGCATTGAACAAGCAAAGGAAGATCATTGAAGGCCAAAGCTTCAGGATCAACATGCACAGGAGCTTGAACACATTGGTGGCATCATCCTTGGAAGATGTCAAAGCAAGGAGCTCAAGTGAAGATCCCACAAGCAAGCGAAGAACTACATAGAAGATCAAAATAAGATTGGCTCAAAAGTTCAATCAAGAGAGTGTTCAAAATGGTAGAATGTATTCCTCTCTCTTGGAATTTCTCTTGATCAAGGCACAGCTTAAAACCCCCCAAAAATATTTTTCAAAGAGACTCATAACCTTAAAAGGACTTACATGGATAAGTGAATGACCATAGTGGTGTACCAACATGTTGGTACCCATATGGCATTCCATTACATGGTATAAAAATGAGTTCCAAAGGCCAAACTGAGATCAGCACATAAACCTATCATAACTGGTCTACAACATTTTCAAATATTTTTAAAAATATTTTTAACAGGAAGATCTCATTGTTTCCATTCAAATCGAGTATAAGAACGTCGCAATTCGATAAGGAAGGAGATCTGAATTTTACAAGATTGGTGCTGAAATCTAGAATCCAGGTACGGAACTCCGTGGGTTCCCGTAGAGCTCCATGCACGGAACTCCGTGGAACCTCACGAAGCTCCGTAGAGCAACCTGTTGGAAAATAAAAAATGACAAACGGTCACTACGGAGCTCCATGGGTTGCCTCCGTACTAGCAGTCAGAGACTTCCAAACGGTCATATTTAAGTTCTTTGGAAGAAGATCATTAGTGGATTCCTTAAGATATCAACTTGGGAAGAGTGGAGTAGATCTTAGGTTTAAGACCCAACCACTATAGAATTTTGTGTCAAGCTTCTTTGTCTCTTCTCTTCTTCTCTTTGGTAAGTGCTTCTACTCTTGACTCTAAAACTAATCCTTATTCTTGATCTACTTAACACCCCCCTCTTGGGTTGCCTATTGGGATTTCACTTGGTATCAGAGTTAAGACTCTTATAGAGGCTTTCTATTGAAAACCTACAAGAGAAATATCATTTGGCAACCTAATGACATCTAGACTTTCATGGTTTGATAGAACCGACTATGGATCTTGGTCGATCCGTATGAGGTCTTATCTTAAGAGTCTAGATAGTGAATTATTGAAAGTAATTAATAAAAAATTTTTGTACTAAACTCTAAATCTAAAAGAATTAGTGATCATGATAAGAAATTATTTTCATTGAATTCAAAAGCTATGATTGCACTTTCTTGTTCTTTACCATATGACATGTTTGAAAATATTTCATCTTGCAAAAATTCCAAAGAAATTTGGACTATACTTGAAAAGAACTATAAAGAAAATATTTATCTTATGGCATTAGAAAAAGATTTTGATGATGATTTACATGAATTCACTAATGATGAATTGTTAATTGCATGTGAAAAACTTCATGAAAACATGAATTTGCAAATATCTATTAACTTACCAACTTCTCCAAAAGCTTAAGCTGTTGGAGAAAGGCAGTATTTATCTTTTATACTTTAACACTCCCCTGCACGTGTGGCCCACTTGGCAAACACGTGGCACATGTGGTCCCACTTTGGGCCGACCATCGCATGTGGAATTTTTGCTATCCGGGAGGTTTGAACTGGAGACCTTTGGCTCTAATACCATGTTAACTTACCAACTTCTCCAAAAGCTTTGATACCAGGTTAACTTACCAACTTCTCCAAAAGCTTAAGCTATTGGAGAAAGGCAATATTTATCTTTTATACTTTAACAATATCAAAAGATAAGACTATGAAAAATTCTTTGCAAAATATAACTAGAGACTTTGACATTTTAAAGAAAGAATATGATTCACTTGCATCTACTAATGAAAACTTAATCTTGGAAAATAAATCTCTTAGTGATAAATTAGAAAAACTTTTGTTGGAACACATGAAATTTAAACAAGAAAAAGAAGAAGAACTAAAGACAATTTCATCTCATGAAGTTCACATTGAAAGAATAATTTGAAAAGATGAAACTAGAAAAGGATAAACTTGTGTTGGAAAATCATAAGCTACAAGAAGAAAAAACAAATCATGTTTGTTCTCATAACCATTCTTGTAGTTCATCTTGTTCCTCATCTACTAGCTCATATTCTTGTGATTTTTGTGGTAGATTTGGACATTACAAATCTATATGTAGACTTAGATTTTTAAAAAATAACAAGTTTGTATGGATTAGAAAAAATGCATTGTATAGGACAAACTTGGTTGGACCAAGTTGGTTTGGGTTCCAAAACCCCCTACTTGAAACATGACATGTGCTTAGTAGATTTAGGAGTGTGCTTCAATGTTATATAATTTAAGAAAATAAGTTTTAGATACATGTGCCAAATTGTGCATATCTACTTGTATCCATGATTTTGCTCTATTGTTACATCATTTGTGCATCTCGATGCTAGATGTTTTATACTTATTGAAAACTATTTATCTAGCTATTAGTGCTAAATGAACACATCTTGTGAAAATAAACATAGATACACTTAGGTTCATATTACTTGATGCCTTTGTATCAATGATGTAGTTTTCATACCATTTATGGCATGAATTCATGTCATTATGTCTTGCTAATTACATTTGTTTGGAATGGTGTAACCATGAACTTATGTCTAAGTGTTTGTTCCCTTATTTGAAATCCATGTTTACACTTAGTATACTTGGTTGACAAACCTCACCTTGACCCATAGGAGTGCCTTTGTGTAGTTCAAGCTAGGTTCCAAGGTATAGTGTCCTGAAACTTGAACTTTAAATGTAACATGTCATGCTATTGCTAGATGTTAGTTGTTGATCATGTCCTTCTAACAAGCATAGAAGAAATAGAATGAAAATTGAAAATAGAAAGAAATAAGTACATTCATTGCAAAGCATTATGTCTAAGTAAAATCATTGTAAATCAAATCTTAGATATTCTTTAAACAAACATTGTTGGGTCAAAGCACAAAGCTTAGTGAATTTCAAAATCCACAGTTAACATCATGAGAAATTCATAAGTTGATTCATTAGCCTAGGGTGTTTATCATCTATAAGACACTCTTAAATATCCTTGGCTTTTGAAATTAGCCCTTTGAACTCAAAATCTTAGAACATTTAAGGGAATTTGAGACTTAGTTCAATGTGAGAAATACATATGAATTATCTTGACTTATCATTGAACTAATCATATCTATGATCTTTAATATAATCATTCATCTATGCCATGTGTTTCACTTCTTGTTTAAAAAAAAATACAAAGATGAATAAAACATACTAACAAGTGAAGATAATGTGAAGTGCTAAGAAACTTTGGTTATCTCAAACCCTTCACAACAAACATAGGTATACATAGTCTATGGAGTATATTGCATGTTTACTTATCTATGATATCCATATGATCTATGATGAGTTCACACGGTTTAAATAATCTTGAATAATCTAAATTTGTGTGAACTTCAAATTAAAGAGGGAAAATCAATTGTTATATTTACTGAATCTCCTTAACTAATGGCAATTGATTCAAATTGATATATATTTTACCTATTATATATGTGTGATATATGTGTATCAAAAAATCACATCACTCTCAAGCTAGATCACTATATATCATATAAGTTTGAGTTATTTGAGAACTTTGACTAATGAACTCAAACTTGTATTCATGAGACGATGGTCATATAGCCTAACTTGTGCCTAAAAGTGAGACATAAATTAGAAACATGTGTTTTAGGCTAAAATGTGTTTTGTAATTATAACTTGATTTTTTACTCAAATCCATCAAAATACATTTATAAGAGATGAAAACTAGTTTGTTTCTTTAGAAAAATTGAATACAACTAGTTGTCTGAGAGTTGCTTATTCTAGGATAGTGGGACTTATCAAAATTTACTTATTAGCTATCCTTGGAGTGATTATTTATTGATCATATTGTAGCACTCTATATATATATATATATATATATATATTTATATTTATATATATTTACTATCCCTTGATCGGTATTAGTTGCATGGTAAAGATGTTAAACCTTAAAGTTAAAAGCTATTCAATTGGTACTCATGTCTTGTTATGAAGGAACGGTACCATCACCTTAATTAAGACATCTAATTCCTTTGGCTTCTTGCCAGCATCTAAACCATTATCAGTCTTATATGTCTTGCCTTGTTATATACTATATGGACATACTCAGGAGGAGCATGTTTTGCTTAGTCATCCCATGATTTCATTTGGTATTAGCAAACATGCAATTGTAGCCCAAGGGTTCACCTTCGATTATTCACATGAAGACCCTTGGGGACTATATTTAGGACATCCCTTCGATTTATACCATATATGAGTCAATAACAAAGGGGGAGCTTTAAAATTATACATGTCCTATCTTGGACTTATCATATGTTTCATCAAGTCTATATCTCTTCACATATGATAAGTATTCACATTTGAAGCTACATAGTGTTGTTGGGCTTGTCTTGTGTCCATATTCTGAGAACATCACTCATTTTTGGTATGGACAAAAGCCCCTAACTTGTGCCTTAATTTCATATCTTTCCCAAGTTTTAAACTTATCTTGGATAGCCTCATTTTGTTTATCATTTGTGCCATTGATAAGTATATCATTCTGAGCCTAATTTTACAAATCTATTAGAGTTCCATTCACAGGATCCTATCTTACTCGATCAATCCTATCCATTCTGAGCCTAATTTCCTTGTTGAATCTATTATGATAAGCATTATGAGAGCTTAAATTCACATATCATTCATGTTCTCATGGGCCATAGAGTTAGTTTGTAATATTTCTATATTCGTTGCATGTGCCCATCTTACATAGCTCCACATAGGACCAAACATAAAACTGTCTTGCAAATGCAAATCATATCTCTATGTGTTGCTTATTTCTATTCCTATCATGTGTATTTCAAGATTGATTATCCTATATTCATGATAGTTTCATAATAGAACCATAACCATAACGTCATATCTTCTCAATCATTTTGCTTGTTATGCCATATTTTCTAGTGATCTGTTGTGTATGCATAACAAAAATTTAAGGTGAGTGCTAAACTGTAAAATCTTATAGGTCCATAGGGTCATAGGATTGTGTTTAGAATGTTCATACTATTAAACACCCTTTGATTGTGCTTAAACTGCATATCTTTCTCT
Source organism: Tasmannia lanceolata (assembly GCF_043159265.1). Classification (NCBI taxonomy): domain Eukaryota; kingdom Viridiplantae; phylum Streptophyta; class Magnoliopsida; order Canellales; family Winteraceae; genus Tasmannia; species Tasmannia lanceolata. The sequence continues at coordinate 22,283,160 of NW_027518684.1, read as the reverse complement.
ACATACCAAAAAAAAGGGGGAGGGCTTGTCATGCTAAACCTTGAATTGCATTATTTCTTTCCTGATAAGTATATAATGGGCTTTACCTTGCCACATTACTCTTGTTTTATGGGTCATAGGGTTACTTAACATTAGATATATTCTTATATACCCTAAAACTGTACTAAAATGGTAAGTCTCTTTGTTTTTCCCAATATAGGATTGCTTTGTCTTAGTTCATCTGATTTCCTATGTTCTTATACTCTTATCACCCATATTTTAACTTAATCATCATATATCCATGATAAGTAGGTAGGGGGATTGCATAATAAATATCTCTTATGTCATAAACTGTGCTTAACTGGTTAGTCTGCCCTTTTTTGTTGTTACCAAAAGGGGGAGAATTAGTGCAATTGATTAGATGTCCATAATCCATATGCATTTTATACTATATTTTGTTAATTCTAACTCATATGTTTAGGGGGAGTAGTAACGTTTATCATGTATATCTAATCCTCTTAAGAGGTTCATCCCACCTATTTAATCAATTTGGTTTGTCATCATAAAAAAGGGGGAGATTGTTAGCCCAAGGGTTCCCATGAGTTCAACTAATCACCTTGTTATTTTGATGCTAACAAACCCAAATTGATTAGCTTTTAACGACTAATAAGTTGCCTTGGAGTGTTGTACTATAGACAGGTATTTCACATGTCAATCCATGCTAGCACACCATTATACATGGCCTATGCTGAAGATGAACCAAATACAATTCAAAGGAGCTAGAACAAACTTGAAACATCATGCCTTGGAGGTACAACTAAGGAAAAGCTCTATCTCAAGCATCTCAAGCATTGAACAAGCAAAGGAAGATCATTGAAGGCCAAAGCTTAAAGATCAACATGCAAAGGAGCTTGAACACATTGGTGGCATCATCCTTGGAAGATGTCAAAGCAATGAGCTCAAGTGAAGATCCCACAAGCAAGCTAAGAACCACATTGAAGATCAAATGAAGATTGGCTCAAAAGTTCATTCAAGAGAGTGTTCAAAATGGTAGAATCTATTCCTCCTCTTGGAATTTCTCTTGATCAAAGCAGATCTTAAAACCCCCAAAAAATATTTTTCAAAGAGACTCACAACCTTAAAAAGGAGTTACATGGACAAGTGAATGACCATGGTGGTGTACCAACATGTTGGTACCCATATGGCATTCCATTACATGGTATAAAAACGAGTTCCGAAAGCCAAACTGAGATCAGCACCTAAAACCTATCATAAATGGTCCAAATCATTTTCAAATATTTTTAAAAATACTTTTAACAGAAAGATCTTATCGTTTCCATTCAAATTGAGTATCAAAACGTCGAGATCCGACAAGAAACGAAGGAGATATGAATTTTACAAGATTGGTGCTAAAATCTGGAATCCATGTACAGAACTCCGTGGGTTCCCACAGAGCTCCGTGCATGGAACTCCGTGGAACCTCACGGAGCTCCATGGAGCAACTTGTTGGAAAATAAAAAATGACCAACGGTCACTACGGAGCTCTGTGGGTTGCCTTCGTACTAGCCGTTATATGCACATCAAATGGACTTCAAAATTAAGGATTATGATGTTCCAACTGTAAGAAACCCTAAATCAAACTTGTTTATCAATTTTGGGTCAAATCTCTCTTCTATTCTCTTTGTACCTTGATCTTCAGCAAAACCTTTTGAGAGTGGATTAAGCTTTACTTGTAATTTTCTTTGAGAGTTTTGTAGTGAGCTTTATTTGTGTAAATCAAGCCTACAAAGAGGCTAAAGAAGTGTGCTCAATCTTCCTTCCTTTGTAAGGAGAGGGTCTACGATTCGGCCCGATAAGAAAGGGGAATCAAGCTTGTAGAGAGAGGGTCTTCGATTCGGCCCGTTAAGAGAGGAGAATCAAGTGTTGTATAGAGGGTCTCTGATTCGGCCCGCTAAAAGAGGTGAATCGCATTGTAAGATGGTTCATTGATCTGGCCTGGTAAGAAAGGAGGATCGTATAGTGGATTGCCTCAAGAAGCCAAACTTGAGAAGAGTAGAGTAGGTCTTGGGTTTAAGGCTGAACCATTATAAATCTTGTGTGCAATCGTCTTCTACTTCTTGGTGCACTTCTCTCTATCCCTTCTCTTTTCTTTATGCTTACTTTATGATTGGGATTATTTTCTTGAGTGATTTACATGCACATCTTTGAATTGGGCATATTATAAACATCTTGGAAATAAGCTGAATAGTTTCTTAATCAAGCATTAACTAGGGATTAAATGCTTATCATTGTTATTATCTTAAGTCAATCAATTTGTCTTGATTAAGTAAACAACTTGTAACTAGGGATTAACTAGGGACTAACTAGTGTTGAGTGTTAAGTATTGTTAATCAACCTAAGTCTTTAAGAGTATCATTAGAAATCTAAGTAGCAAAAGTTTATTTTTAAAAAGGTAAAACATTTAAAGACAACCAATTCACCTATTGGGATTTCAATAGTCCAATCCAACTCCGGATTTAAAGCTTAGTAAAGATTCCAACCCGTACAGTTCATGAAAAAGCATATTTGTAGTCTCCATGTCTAATAGCTTAAATGCTCTCACTCCCTGTTCTTATAGTCATATCATTATGGGTTAAAAAGAGATTTATTTTTACCTTAAAGCCTATCCAGACTTGGGATAGGGCAGGTTTACTTTTTTTCCATCCAATCTAGGTATTTTTATCAAAGCAAAAATATTTATTCCAAACAAGGGTTTTTTTTTAACTACATATATTTTACAAAAAGAAAGGACAATATCTGCAGTAAATATAGAGATATGTGTTGCCATCTTAAGGAAAGTGACATCTTGGAACAAGATGAAGATCACAATTTCTATGGACTATAAGCCCAGCAGCTTCAGTCATGTCCAGGCCTTTGTTTTCAGCATCAGGCAACTCCCAATCAAACCAATATAAGAGATTGGCAAGAACAAGTTCGATGGTTGAAATTTCAAATGAAATTCCAGGGCAACCCCTCCGCCCCACCCCAAAAGGTATCAGCTCAAAATCTTTCCCTTTGAAATCGATGGGACTGTTCATAAACCTCTCTGGGCAAAACTCTTCAGCATTATCCCACGAATCAGGGGCCCTTCCAATTGCCCATGCATTGATCATAACCCTTGTTTTTGGAGGGATATGATAACCTTGTAATTCAGTAGCTGAGATTGTCTCTCGTGGAACTAACAATGGAGCAGCAGGATGTAATCTTAGAGTCTCTTTTATTATCGACTTTAAGTAATCCATTCCTCGAATATCTTCCTCTTGCACCATTGATTTTTTGCAATCCACTCTCCGTACCTCGTCTTGTGCTTTCTTCATAACTGTGGGGTCCCTAGCAAGTTCTGTCATTATCCAATCCATGGTTGTTGCGATTGTTTCAGTTCCACCAGCAAACATATCCTAGGGCAATGAAAAAAAAAAGCATTAGTGATTTACTTGGCACGTCCCGACCCAATTGTGTGAATATTGTCCGGTTCTGAGACCTCTACCCTCCCCGTTTGGTTTTCCAGTAGTACTAATTAATCGTGCCTGACCCACTCCACTGGGGCCTCCCCTTGGAGATACTTAAAACGCGTCTACACAGGGAGAAGAAGGTTCACATATATAGACTAGGAACTTTCTCTCCCTTCCAATGTGGGATCTTACAATCCATCCCCTTAGGGTCCAACGTCCTCGCTGGCACACCGTAGGCTCTGACACCATTTTGTCACGCCCCAACCTCACGGTGTAAATATTGTCCAATTCTGGGTTTTTCCACCCTTCCTGGTTTTTTTTTTGAGCCGCACTAACCGTGCACGGCCAACTCTGTGGGGTCCGCCCCTTAGAGTTGCTGAAAATGCGTTTACACAGGGAGAAGGAGAGTTCACATCTATTGCCCAGGAACTTTCTCTCCCTTTCCGATGTGGGATCCTACATTTCTACATCATTAATTTTAATACCCATGAATAATCTTTTTGTACACATGTGCATGAGAGAGAGAGAGAGAGAGAGAGAGAGAGAGAGAGACCAAGATAACTGCTTTGAGACTATCTTTGCTGAGGGGGCTGTCTTGGAGGTTGGATTCCTTTTGCACATGGAGCATAACATCAACAAAATCCTTATCAATACTCTGCTCATGTCTTTCAGGATTGAGATGCTCCTCGATCACTTGATCAAGTAAAGAATCAAAGCCTCTGAAAGTTTTCTTGGTCCTTGCATCCAATCCAGTGAGGATGTCGATCCATCCAAGAGAAGGGAAATAGTCACCCATGTGAAAAAGTCCCAAGATGACCCCTAATTCCCTTATCAGTCCAGCATATCTATTCTCCCCGTCTTCCACACTTCTTACCAAAAGCAACTCTTGAAATCATGTCGTTTGTGAGAGAGAGGAACAACTCACTTATATTAATGGACGCCCCCCTCGCCGGCGAGCAAGAGTGCGAGATCATCTGGATTATCTTACAGACTTCATCTTCCCTAACTTGTTGGAATAATTACACCCTTTTCACACTTAAGAGTTCTACTACACAAATTTTCCTGGCTACCCTCCAATATTCACCGTAAGGTGAGAACACCACATCATTGCTGCCATAGAAGAGCTGATTGGCGGCCACGGTGGGGGCCCTCCCTGAGAAAGCAGTATCATGGGTTTTCACAATCTCATGAACAAGTTTGGCCGATGAAACTACTAGAGTAGGAACTTGACCCAAATGTAAGAGCATTAAGGGGCCATGTTTCTTAGATAGACTTCGGAGTGAGCGGTGAGGCAGCGAGCCAAGCTGGTGAAGGTTCCCAATAATAGGAAGCTTGAATGGAGAAGGTGGTAAATTGGGTTTATCAGCCCAAACACTGCTGAACCTTTTGAAAAGAAAGAGGAAAAAGAAGGGAAGCAACAAGAGAAAAGAAATTACCAAGGAGGAGTGGGCAAGTGGTAGAGCCATTTCCTAAACTTTGAGAATGTTTTCTTGCTTGCAATGGATGTTGGTAAACCAGAGTCTAGTTGAATTTATAACCATTTAGGGTATGGCCTCAATCATTTTTCTCTAAATAATGAGTAGCAAGGCCCACCACTCGAATGGGCACAAAACACCTTACGTAGGATCTATATATTTTGTTAAAGGGACGTGATGTAGTCACCCCTTCTTTTTAACTTGGGACAGCCGCTTCTTGTGTATTTATGACTACTCTTTTACACTAGAGCCTAGTTGCACGGATAACCACCATCACTCTATTATTTTCAATGAGTTTTCTCCATGGCCTACCACTCGAATGCGCACAAAACACCTCATGCATTCGTTGATAATCCTGATAATATGTAAAGGGACGTGATATAGTCACCCCTTGTCTTTAATTGCGAGAGCCCCACTCTTCTGTATTTATGAGTACTCTTTTAAACTTGATGGGGCTGTCCCAAGTCCCAAGCATGGTTTAAAATTTCGGTTTCGGTAACCGTTTCGGACCCCAACGAAAACCGAAATTTCGGCGAAATCTGAAATTTGGTAATTTGGTTCGAAATTCCAGAGCGAAATCCCGAAATTTTTGTAACACTTTTTTTTTTAATAAATAATGTCATTTAATAAAAATTTTGGACCGAAATTACCGAAATTTCGTAAATGGCGAAAAATGTAATTTCGGAAAATTTCGGTTTCGGTCCCAGATTTCGGTCGAAATTTAAAACCTTGCTCCCAAGAACAAAAACAAGGACGTACATCCGAACAAATCATTTCCCTTTGTTAAATCCATCAACGGGAATCTTCACTTTTGACAAAATTACCCGACATCATTTCCTTGCTCTGTTTGGTTGCTAGTAAATTTTTTATCCTAGGAGCTTTTTAATCCCAACAGTGAAGTCAACTGGATTTGCTAGGTTTTTTTTTCCCTACAATTCCTAAAATTCCTGCCAAAATTTAGTGGTGTTATTACCAAATATGGGAAGGGAGGAGAGAGAGGGAAGAGAGAGAAAGAGAGATGACATCATTCCCAAGAAAAGAAAAAGAGGGGAGGAGTCCATGTTATACTCATAAGCAATCCTTACAAGAGTGGGATTAAAAAAAATTCTAGTGCTAAAAGGCAACCAAATATGGGATGGGATGGGACGGAAATTTTACTAAAAACTTTTTAGGTTTTAAATTTTACCGGCTACCAAACAGAGGCTCACAGAGGTTTTAAATTTTTCTAGTCCACTGTAGAATGCATTTCGTGAATTGTCTGTTCAATCTGACAGCAGCCACAGAGGCTCACTTTTAGCACAAGACACAAAAATATATATGTAAAGAATCAACAATTCTTCCAAGGACAAGACACAAAAAATATATAAAGAATCAATAATTCTTCTTTGAACGTTCTTTAATCTCTCTTCCAATTTTTCAAATCAATTCTATTATGGCCGGCCAAGGAGCATAAGACAAAATAAAATAACAGAAAAGAAAAGAAAAGGAGACAAAGAATCAATAATTCTTCGATGAATGTTCTTTAATCTCTCTCTTCCAATTTTCCAAATCAATTCTATAGAGTTTATGGGTGGGCCAAGGAGCATAGGAGAAAAAAAAAGGACAAAGAAGCAATAGTTCTTTTTTCTTCTTCTTCTCTCTCTCTCTCTCTTAAATTAATTAAAATAAATCTTGTCAAGGGGTTATTACAATTCCCAACAAGATCTTACAAAGCAATTTAAAAGAAACAGACAAGCTGCTGTAGACACCCACATTTTGCTCCGCTTTAATCAATAAAGAAGTTAGTGTTTTTTTCTATTGGTTTTCCAGTGTTTTCTATTTCCGTGTCCGTCTCTTATATTTTCTTGATCTTTTCGGTTATTTCCGCCATGCTTTGCATTTTCCCGCTAAGTGTTGAGAATGGTTATTCACGAGAATCCGAACAATAGAGAATACAGACCCATTTAGTGGGCCCGTATTGAGAATTTTTGAATAGATCTCAGTCGACAAAGAGGGCCCACGCATTGTTTCGGTAAAAGATAAAGTTCTGAGATTATTCAGACCCGATGTGATGTGGGGGATCCCAGCAATTTACTTTGTGATCCACAGGATCAAGGGTTCAAATCATATATAAGATCAACTTAAGGGCATAATCTATGCTTACACTATGGCCCACCGAATAAAAAGTTTGGATTATATATGAAGTTAATTTGGGAGCGCAATTTAATTTATCCTAGGGTCCCATTAATTGGGCGATCAAGATCATCTTATGTAAATAATTTGGAGAACAAATCAATTCACGCTGTGGTTCGGATCATTCCACTAAAACAATGCGGAGGGTGCAACCAGTTTGCGTTTTAACCCGTCAAATGGATGATTTGGATCATTTAACGGAATTAAATTCGAGGAGCACGAATTAAATCATATCGCAGCCCTTTATTTGAACAGTCAAGATCATCAATTGCCGCCCTTCAAATAGACGGTTTTGATCCTCTAATGGAGGGAATTTAGACGCCATCGCTAATTTATATTGTTGATCGTCAAATTGAGGGTTAAGATCATCTTATGGAAATGATTTTTGAGGGGCACAACCTGTTCACATTGCAGCCTAGCAAATGGATGGTTCGGATCATTACATGGAAAGGATTTGGGGCGCCACCCTATTTATAGTGTGACCCATCAAATGGGCGGTCCAGATTATCCTATGGGAATAATTTTTAGAGAACAAGTTATCTATAGTAGGGCCTCATCCATTTGGATAATTTTGGATCATCTCATGGACGGTCAGGATCATATGGAAATAATTTGGGGCACATCAAATTTACATGGTGGCAGATCAAGTAGACGGCGGGACATCCAATTACAACTTCAGCACGACATGTGCCCAATATATATGCACTCTATTTTTGGATTTAGATTACATTCGATTGAATCATTCTATTCATATAAGGAATGCATGGCAGGAATGAGGCTTGAATAGCCGGTTGTGTCTAAATATATGTGTGGGCCCAACTTTATGCTCAAAGCAGCAACCTTTGATTGAAGAGATGGTTTTCTTAAGCAAGCATGCCAAAATTAAAAAAAGCATGCCCAGTGTGCTGTTCGATTGTTTTTCTTGTAGGCATTGAGAAAAGCCAAAATCAAAGTTGCTTTATTGAGTTGACTTGAAAATAGCAAATGGGTATCCATGTAGCTAATTTTAGATGGGATGTTATGGTAACATGCCACTTGCATCAAGTTGAAAAAAAGAACGTTCCAATTTTTTTTTCTTTCTTGGGGTAAGTATATGGAGGCTGCTGTTGGGGCCGAGGATGGGCTCTCTCTCTCTCAAACCTCGACTCCCTCTCATCCCAAGATCGCTTGATTTGGATTATTGCTTACCCTTGCACTCTCCCTGTTGTGAAGAACCGAGCACTATCTAATCATATTTTACTCTCTTCCAAACCCTCAGATCCATGAATCTTGTTATCTCTTTAAAATCTTGATTTCCGAATTACTTTTTGTGGCCGTATCATCAATGGTCTAAGTCTCTTCAAAGTAAAGTTTCACGGCCAAAATTTGGTGAAAGCTAAATTGGTGGTCGAGCTCCCTTTAAATTATATTTGGTAGCCGAATCTTGTTGCTCAGGAATCTTATGGCTAAATCCTCTTAAAGCTGAATCCATGGAGTTGGATCATCTCTAGGCGAGTTTCTCTTCTTGGAAGGAATCTTTAACCATCTTTCTGCAGGTTGTCGCACATAACTTCGGTTTGCAATTTCATCAAAAGGATTTTTTTTAGAGCGTATAAAAGGGTGCGACAAAGCGTATACCTCGGATTTACGCACCCTAGAGACGAGGAGCGCGACCAAAGGTAGGTTCATTCTTCTCAGATTTTTCTAGAATTATTTCGTATTTGTTTACGTATTTTTGCATGGTTTTAGTATTTATCTTCATTTAATTCAATAATATATGGGTTGGCTCAAAATCGGGTTTACATGAGTGTTTTGAAGTCCGATTCGTCTCAAAATTTAATACAATGATCTATTTAATGGGACTAAAAGAACTATCGGATTGGATCAGACGTTGGATCTAAGGATTTCCAGAATTTAAATGAGGATTGAAACTTAATTTGAATTAATGACCAGGATATTAAGAAATTGGAAAAAACAGCTATCTTAGGATGATCTATTTCTTGGAATATTATAATTTTTTTGTGTTCATCATATCAGAGCAATGTTAATGGACATCTTTTAAACTCATAATTTTCTCAAAAATCATGTTTAAAAAATAGAAAACTCTTAAAAGACATCTTTTTGAACAAGAAAAATGGAAAATATGCCAAATAAGTGCTAAAATTAATGAAATTTTGTATTAAAATAATATGATAATGATATATTCTTTCATGAATTTTTAATGATTTTATGATTCTATTTGGTATATCGTTTGATATTTTCTTTTGAAACAACCAGATTTTGTGAGGTTTTTTATTAATATCAAATCATGATTAAAATTTTCAAAATTTTTACAGTAGTCTTATATTACAAATATAATGTTACTGTAAAATTTTCAATTGATTTAAAATTTGTTTCATAGGGGATGCTGTGTAAATTCATAATCTGATCTGAATCTTTAAAAATCTGAAATTGATAGTAACTCGTATCTAAAATTCATGAAATTTTTACAGTAGACTATATTCACTCATATCTTATTACTGTAGAAATTTCAATTTATTTTGAGTTTTTTACAATGAGCTCATTTGTAAAATCATTCATGTGATCTGAAATTGATAAAATCTATTAAAAATTGAAATTAACCAAAATCATTATGAAAACTTCCAGGGAACTTTAAATTTCTATCACGTATTCATTCCTTAAGCCCCTGAAACAGAAATCTTAGGAGTCTTAGATTTCCTTTGTAAAATGGCCATGCTAGGATAATTTAGATACCAAAATCGTAACCATAATCGTATATTAATTGCAATTGATCTAGCATAATTGGAGTGGGTAAATTATAGTATGTAATTGGCTCTGAGGTCCACTGTCCACGGAAATCCTGAGAAATATGTCAGGCAAAAACATACTATAACTTACGTGCTAAATTATACGAGGGTCGAAAGCACGATTCTTTTCCATGGTTGCGGTTCGAGGCCGAAGCTTACGAACCATAGAGCCTTTGGTATTCCTTAGAGATTTAGGAACCGAGAATCCTTGAAATCTGAAAATCATTAATTTCAACAAATTGAATCAATTTACCTCATGTCTTTTGGAACCGTTGGATTGTGGTTTCCATCGTAAGAACCATTAGAGCCCCATTTAGGAACACTTACGTCATGTCGTGTCCTAGGTTTTAGGGAGTCCTAGGTTAGGAGTCCAGCCTCATCACGGGCGTTTGCTATGGATAGCAACCGTGCCATAGATCTAGTTACACTAGTCACCCAATTTTTTCCTAGGACAAGCCTAGTTACCTAGGATGTAGGTTAACCTGCATTAGTCTAAGGGACAACTTATACTTAGATAGGATCATATAGCATCTTAGATGAAGTCCTAGGATAATAAAATCTTCAACTTGAATTAAATAACTTCTCTTAAAACTGTTGAAACAGTCAATCAAGTCTAGATCGGTGTCTTAGATGAGTTAGGCATAAGTAGCTTAGTTTAGGTGCACCGAACTACGTCGACTCTGATCCCAGTGAGGCTTGGGTACGTAGGCAGCTTGGATGCTTGATGGCATACCAATCACGAGTCGGCCCCACACACAAATGGTGGGATTTTGTATATTAGTTTTCTTATAAATTCTTAATTAAAATATGTAGGATTTTCCTCAAATTAGCATTTTAGGAGAACTTTCACTTAGATTGAATTCAAATAAATTAAGAAATCAAGATACACATTGAAATTAGATCTTAGGATGCATGTCACGTACTTAGCATATTAATATAGAGTTAAATGAGCCATTTAAAAGAAATTCAAAAGAGTTAACTTTTGGAATTGAAGACCGATTATCGGGCAGGAATGGTGCATGTGGTGGTAACTCCCCATACCTTCCATTCTCGTAACAAGGTAACGAGTCTAGATTTCTTGTCAATTATGGGTCCTAGATCCCTCATCTAGGTGGCGACTCTGTCACTCTCTTTTGCGTGGAATTCAGATTGCCTTAGTGATCCCAAGTTCACGGAAAAGATGAATTGAATCACACCTTGCTAGGCTCGGCGGCTTACCCCTGCCCTTATGGGTACTGGGTTGCACGTTTGTTTGCAGCCTATGGCTTGGTTGCTGCCTGCTTGGTTGGGTAATTAAAATCAATAATAAAAAGCACACGCCATTCGCGTGGGTACGAGAGACCAAGAGAGAGCGTGGCGGCTCGTGCCCCACCCCTCTTGCGGGATCGGGTCCCATAGCTGCGTTTGTGCAATTATCAAAGAATGGTTGTGCTGATATCATTTCCTAATTAAAATATGGTTTTTTATGGTTTCGAAAAAAAAAGCATTAATACAACCGAGTTAATAAATTTTACTATAATCTTCCTATTAAACAATATCATAAAGGTTGTAATTTTTTAGACACCAATTTTCATTTTTTAATTATAAAAATAAGACATTATTGGTTGCAATTTTTTATTTGTATTAAAAGCCATCTTTTAATATTGTTTATTCAGAAGAAATCTCCTAAAGTTTAGATGATTAGCAAAATCTCCTACAACATATCAGCAAGAAATCTCCTGAATTTTGGATAATCACCCTTTCCCCACATCTGATGGAAAAGTTTTATATTAATTGGTCCGTCGATCTGGTGGTTGATTATGAGCCATTGATCAATACATGGCAATGGGACCAGATCAATGGAAATGATCGAACATGAATCCAACTCAATGGCTGTGTGGTCTGAATGTTACACCGTGTCAATCCAGTGGGACCCAATGTCGATGGTGACATGAATGTGCAATCCCGACCATTGATCTTGTAGAACATTTTGATGATAGAATGGGAAAACATGGCAGATGGACCTGATCACTTAGATAGGACCCACGAGGGGCCGCAGATTGACTACTAGGAATGAGCCTAACAGCCATTTTTCGGCAACCGTTTCGGACCGCACCGAAAACCAAAATTTTGGCAAAATCTGAAATTGGGTAATTTGGTTCGAAATTCCTGACCGAATTTTTGACATATAGGACCGAAATCCCAAAATTTTGCAACACCTTTTTTTAATAAATAATGCCATTTAATCAAAATTTCGGACCGAAATTACCAAAATTTCCTCCAGTTAAAGTGCTATATAACTGGAGAGCGTACAGTAACTTGATCGCATAAGAATATTGCAAATATGTAACGGAATAAAACCTTTATTTATATAATGGGCTGCGTCATTATAATAGTTATTATTGATTTTAGAAAAATGAGTGTTATTTCATATACAATTATTAAAACTAAAATGCTAATTTAATGAAAACATGACTTAAAATCTCTGAATATGCTAACAAATCCTTGTTCATTTGATATTTATATCTGTTGGAAAGTTGCCTTAGTTCCAGCTTTATTTCCCAGGGCACAGTGGCAGGCAAAAAGGAAAGCTACCTTTTTAGGTTCCGGAGAAAACCTAAATACCAAAAGAGAGTGGGTTTTCTCTTGTGTAAGGACGGCAAGAGAGGACTAGCGAGAGGCTTGGGGTGTAACAGCTACCCGGAGAGAGAGAAAAAGACAAAAAGGGAGAGAGAAGGAGGATAAGGGTTTTTTCTTGGGTTTCTTCTCGGGTTCCTCTTGGGTTTCCTTTCGGGTTTTCTCAGGATTTTCTTGTGTATGATCTTGGGTTTGAGAAGCAAGGAAAGGGTTGCGGGTTTGTGGGCTTTGGGTGTTAATCCATTGTAATCCTTGTATATTGTTTTGTCACTGTGGAAGATCGTGTTTCTTGCCTGTGGATTAGGCTTTGCCGAACGACATAAAATATTGGTGTTCATCTCGTGGCTTGTTTGTTTATTTTACTTTTCTATTAAATTTGTGCACGATCGGATTGTTTTTCTAAGCGGCTTTTCTCAACAAGTGGTATTAGAGCTGTTGTTGGAGTGTATGTCAAGGTCGGGTGGAGTGATCGTGGGTGTTGTGGTTAAATCGCGACTAAAACGATCTTCGGAAGTAGAAAGATTGCTCAAGAAAGTTTCTCATTCGAAGTGGAGCTCTACACCGTGAAGTGTGGAGTAATCTGAGATGGCTGTAAAATCAAGTTCTACTCAATTTATCATCGATAGATTTGACAGAAAGGGCAGTTTCACCCTATGGCAGATGAGGATAAAGGACATCCTAATGCAACAAGGATTGGCTAAGGCGTTGAAGGGTAAGGATAGGAAACTGGAGAAGATGGCGGATGCCGAGTGAGAAGACATTGAGTCAAAGGCGGTCAGCACGATTCGGCAATATCTGGTAAATAGCGTCATGTTTAACGTTATGGAAGAAGAAGATGCGCCTAAATTATGGCAGAAGTTGGAAAAGCTTTACATGTTAAAAAGCTTGCCAGCCGGTTTTATCTGAAGCAGCAATTGTACAGGCTGAAAGATGCAGGAAGGTGGGAATCTTCTGGAACGCATCACGGTGTTCAATGGACTTGTTGATCAGCTCCACAGGGTTGACGAAAAGTTGAAGGAAGAAGGCAAGGCCCATCTTCTTACTTCGCTTCTTGATTCTTATGACAACCTGGTGACAATTTTATTGCATGGTAAGGATATGATAAAGCTGGATGAAGTCATGGCATCGCTCTTACCGAATGATATGCGAAAGAAACATGTTCTTGTTAGGAGTGAAGAGCATGGGTTGGTTGTTCATGGTGGGAATCAAAGAGGAAGTCGTCTTACAGGGGATCATGAAAAGGCAGGTCAAGATCCAAGGTCGGCGGAAAGGGTGTTCAATGTTACCGTTGCAAGGAATGTGGCCACATAGAGCGAGATTGTCTAAAGCGAGCTGACTAGGCGGACAATTGTGCTACGAATATGGTGGTGGCGTTAACGAATGAACAAGGTGAAGACTTTGGAAACGTTCTCACATTCTCCATATGTAATCACACTTCTCCTCACGATAAATGGTTTTAGATTCGGGGTGCTCTGTTCAGGCATGCTCTAGGAGGGAATATTTTGATACATTCTAGGAGACAATGGCGGGTGTAGTGTCCTTGGGTGACTGGTCGACTTGTGACATTGCGGGAGTTGGGACGGTGAAGATCAAGATGTTCGATGGAGTGGTTCGTACTTTGGGTGGTATAGCGTATGTCCTAAAGATGCAAAGGAATCTAATATCACTTGGCCGATTGGATTCCAAGGGTGCCGGCATTCAGTTACAAGTGGAGCCATGAAAATCACATGCGGCTGTATGGTTCTGATGAAATGAGAGAAGTGTGGCGGATTGTATCGTCTGGTTGGGACACGATGACTAGTTTTCCTAAGATCTCGATGGCTAGATGCAAACACACGCTAATGGTATGTGCACACATGGGGTCTCTTTCGCAGTTGGTTCAGTGATAGGTTTCCAGGTTGCAGACAATGGTGAGATGATGGCAGTACCTGTGTTAGGGAGGATGGATCGATATCCCTCTCTAAGGTTGGCTAAGTGAATTAATGGGTAGTCAGCTACACATGTGCATCGGCAGTGTTGATCGAATCAAGAGGAGTCAGAACCAAGATAATTCGAGGGATGTCTGGCTGGTACTTCGGAAGGCTAATGGTGGTTTGCGGCGACAGCGGACCAGTGGCGACAACAACAGAAAATTCTGCAGGTGGCTGGGAAATAAGCCAAGGTGGAAATTGTTGGAACGTTGCCTTATTTCCATCTTTGTTTCCCACGGCACAGTCGCAGGAAAAAAAGAAAGCTACCTTTTTAGGTTCTTGGAAAACCTAAATACCAAAAGAGACTGGGTATTCTCTTCTGTAAGGTCGGCAAGAGATCAAGGACTAATGAGAGGCTTGAGGTGTGATGGCTATCCTAAGGGAGAGAGAGAAAAAGAGAGAAGGAAAGATAGAGGAAGAAGGAAGAAAGGGTTTCTTCTCGGGTTCCTCTTGGGTTTTCTTTCAGATTTTCTCGGGTTTCTCTTGTGTATGATCTTAGGTTTGAGAAGCAAGGAAAGGGTTGCGGTTTTATGAGCTTTGGGTGTTAATGCATTGTAATCCTTGTGTATTATTTTCTCATAGTGGAAGATCGTGTTTTTTGCCCGTGAAATATGCTTAGCTGAACCACGTAAAATATTCATCTTGTGGTTTATTTGTTTATTTTACTTTTCCGTTTAATTTGTGCACGATAAAATTATTTTGCCCGGCGGATTTTCTCACCAATATTTCTTCTAAGCCTCCCCACCAATACGTGGGAATGAGGTCCATGTAATTTACTAGTCTTCCAAAAACGTTAAGAAAACTCACGCTCGCATGTAGCCATGCTTAGGTAGTCTGAGTAGGAATCTCCGGAAACAAAAATAAGACGACAAAAATCATTTATTAATTTAAGGATAAGGAAAGACAAAGTCAATGGCAGCCTTGTAGAACCTCGCCTCACCCAACGCTCCAGCTGGTTTTTTGCAAGGATGCCCTTCAATCTAGCATCTTAAAAAAATTATAGCCAAAAAAACAGAACATATTAAAATGTTGGGATTTAATAGTCAATCTCATGGAAAAGCATTTCATGGCTGGGTTTTGCATGTGAGAAAAGCCACATCAGATGAATTAAATACATAAGACAAAATCTTCCCAAAAAATCAACATGTGGGGCTGTTCTCCCTCAAAATGGCTTCACACGAAATTGCCTACCAAGTCCCTAAAATGTTATAATAGAGTATCTTTCATTATCAGTTTATTTTTTGAGGAAGTCTAGCGTCAAGCGGTTGAAAGCCGCTTGAAGCTACTCGGGACTCTGTTGGGCATAATGTGCCTTGCTGGCTTTCCCTTCTAAAACTACTATTAATACATCGGCAAAAAAATCGCCTTGACGCTAAAACTCTAAAACTGACAGGCTGGCATTGATTTTGAAATAAAATAAAAGAGGAAGTCTAAACTGAAGGGAGCCCTTGCAAAAAAGAGGTGAAAGGGCTCCCCCATTGGCCGCACATCACCATCATGTTTGACTTTTCAGCCGTTATTAATGCATCGTGGTGATGTATAGCCAATGGGAGAGCCCTTTCATCTCTTTTTTGCAAGGGCTCCCTTCAGTCTAGAATTCCTCAAAATAAAATCCTTCTCTCTCTTAAATACCATCAATAGAATCCTAAATAGTCTGCATTTTCCTCACCCAGTGGAGATTCAAACCGTTGATTTGTTGCACCCTTGCCCATAAAATCATCTCCATTAGATGATCCTAACTCTTCAATCTATAGATATTTCTAAATGTAATTTATCTAGATATTAGAGGGTTAGGATCATCCTATGGAGATGATTTTTTTCACTTGTGATTCCTAAATCAAAGTGTACTAAATGGCGAATCTAATTTTTGCATTCCATTTAATTGAAAGATCTGAGACCCCTTGAGAGACATCCTTCAGAGAGAGATTATATATGTGTTAACGTATCTCATTCGAGATAACCATGACATACCTTCTATATAGTCAAGGCATCATGACATCATGCTGAATCATGAAATGTTCCATTCTGCAGCAGCCCAAGAAGGAAGATATCTTCAACATAATAAGATAAGGATTGATGATGTCACCCTTGACTAGCCAAAGAAGGAATGCCTTTCCAATTAATGCCATGTTGGGAAAGAGAATATTTTATTCATTCTTTGTATTTTATATTCTTCCTTATATTGATTGATTGTAATCATGAAATCCTACTGTCATGAGATATGACATGTTGTACTCTTCCATGTATAGAACACCCTATTCATTTTAAATATAGAGTGGCAATCCAACGAATGGATATGCAACATTTGTCTTAATCTTTTGTTTTCAATATGGTGGCCGGTCATGTATGAAGATGCAGCCCAGGCCCACATTATTTGGGCGATCCAAACCGTTCGTTTGTTGGGCCCTAATATAGATAAGATGTGCCCCAAAATATCTTCATTATTGGATGATCCTAACCCTCCAATTTATGGAGGTTTAAAATTGATGGTACAATATAGAAATCTGCATAGAAAAGTGGGTGAGGGTTCAGATGAACAGTATGGAGAGGATTTTTTTGGGATACACCCTATCCACGTAAGGCCCAAAAATTAATGGTTTGGATCACCCAAACGATGCGGGGCCGACCACCATATATTATCTCGATAGAGAGAGGGGTTTTTGTGTTGACTCAGATAAACCCCAACAAGTTAGATACGTGGTACCATAGAAGTCTCAAGTAACTATATTCAATATTGCTAAAACGAGAAAGATGCATCAAAGAAGGAAGCATGGCCAACTATTTTCACCCATTTTTTTGCCCATGTATAAATCTTAGTTAGAGAGGGGCATGCCAGCAAAGCTTATTATGGCCAATAGAATCCTGAGTACGTTCGAGCGGGTGTTTACCCGCTTGACGCTAGCATTCCTCTTATTTGTTTAATAATACATGAGGTAGATACTTATTTTTTTCCATGTGCGTTGACTGTTAGAAACATCATCTTTTTCAACAAAATCTTTTTAAATATTGAAGATCAGATAAGAATTAAGAGGTTTCGCTTTTGCGTGGCCCATTGGCAATCACTATCACTATCACGTGTCCCTCAAAAACACCAGATGAGGTAACCACACAAAATAGCAAGTTGCGTTTTGTCCTACTTTCATGGAATAATCAGATGCCTTTTGTAACACCGCTTTGTGTAGCTAAACTACAAGGTTTTGTTCGTTGTTAATCTTGCGTGGTAAACAAATCTCCAACCATGTATTATTGGGAGGGCCCACCCCATTGGCAATCACTATCACTATCACGTGTCCCTCAAAAACACCAGATGAGGTAACCACACAAAACAGCAAGTTGCGTTTTGTCCTACTTTCATGGAATAATCGGATGCCTTTTGTAACACCACTTTGTGTAGCTAAACTACAAGGTTTTGTTCGTTGTTAGTCTTGCGTGGTAAACAAATATCCAACCATGTATTATTGGGAGGGCCCACCCCATTGGCAATCACTATCACTATCACGTGTCCCTCAAAAACACCAGATGAGGTAACCACACAAAACAGCAAGTTGCGTTTTGTCCTACTTTCATGGAATAATCGGATGCCTTTTGTAACACCACTTTGTGTAGCTAAACTACAAGGTTTTGTTCGTTGTTAGTCTTGCGTGGTAAACAAATCTCCAACCATGTATTATTGGGAGGGCCCACCCCATAAAAATACAAGGTAAAATGGTCGGCCCCACCCGATGCATGGGACTGAGTAGAGTTGGTCGGACACACCCATAAAAACAGTGTAAAATGGTGGTGTTCGGCGTAAAATACCCCGGCGCAGTCGATCAGTGCAGCCATGTATGGGATGGGTGTTGTTTAGGGATTGGGGGAATTTCCAGATTATACCATTCTTCAAGATGAATCCCATCATATAGCAAAATTGAATCTGAAAATGGTGCAACAAATCTGATCTATAAAATAAAATAGTAATCAAAAGATTGTTAGAAAAACTTATCATAGTTGAGGCACGAATCTCAATTTGCGGTCTTTGAGACATGTATCGCCTCCACATACGATGAATCGCGGTGCAGATTGGGTCTCTTGGCGTATGTCTCCAGGATACAACAACTCCGCTTCAGGGGGGGTGCACTCACTCTACTCGGATGCTTAGCGAACACACTTATACAGCCTTAATCAATGAAGAAAAATGACCCAAAATCTCTCAAAGAACAGAAAGCAAAAATTGAAGAAGAAAGAAAACCAGAGAACAAAATGTTATGTTCTTCCGCATATCTTTCTCAACCCAAAACGACACCTTAAACAGACTTCCGGAAGTCGCATCCATTATCTCTTAATTAAGGGACACGATTAACTAACGTTTAGAACGTTGCCCAACGGGAAGAAAAGAAAAGCCGCACTTAATGAGCGGTTACAAAGCCAAAACGTAAAACATCGCGCTGAATAACTTTGAAGTTCTCAGGAACGGCGAAGTTATTTTACCGGGAACGACGAAGTTATTCTCCAAATACCAGCGAACTTATTTTTCCAAGAACGGCGAAGTTATTTTCCAAGAATGGCAAAGTTATTCTCCAATAACTTTGAAGTTCCCAGAGAATAAACATGTCCAGTAACTGTTGGCTTGGCCTAGGTGGGTACTGGACCCAGATTGGAAGTTGGCCACTTGGTCCTAGGCTTTGTGCTAGTAATGCCCCCTGGTCTTGACTCTTAATAAAGATAATTGTAGCACCTTTCCCACCAACAATTGCTTTTGAGATAGTTGGTAAGCACCACGATCCTACAAATAGTATCAGAGCCAAATCTCGAGTTTGAGTCCCCCTTGGAGTCATTTTGAGAAGGGAGATTGTTGGCCTAGGCAGAAACTGGACCTAGATTGGAGATTGTTCGTGTGGTCCTAGGCCTTGTTCCAGCAATGCTCCTAGTCTCGACTCTTAATAAAGATAATGGTAGCGTCTTTCCCATCAGCAATTGCTTTTTGGATAGTTGGTAAGCACCACGATCCTACAGTAACAAAATGAAAAATAAAAAAGAGGGAAAAAGGAAAAGCTTTGAGAAACATGCGCGGCCAGCCGCGCCAGGCTGGTCCAAGCGGCGAACGTGTGTGGTATAGTCAAAAGCCCACTGGGTCCACTCAGCCTTTCATGCGCGTAGGCCCCCCTTTTCCTCTTCTCATTCACAAACCTAGAGAAGTGAAAACCAGTATAAAGCCATGAGCCTTTCCTCCACTTTCCAATACGGGACTAAATGTCCCCACAAAGGACAAAGGGAAAGGAGGGAAACTCAAGTTTACTTTGAAAAGTCCATAAAAGCTTAAAGTGCAAAAGCCAAAAGATAACTGGGTAATTATTTTAATTTTGAATTATAATTAGACTATTTCCTTTTCACCAAAGAAAAAGTCAACAATCTCCAACAAATTCAAAATTGTACTTAAAGAACGAAATCAAGAAGAGACAACTCTGATCAAGGCAGGAGAATAAGTTATGCATTGGTATAGGTGTCTTTTGAACTTGAACACAGACCTAGTGCAAATATATCAAGTTTACCAAGTACTTGGTGAACTAAAGTCTTGAACCAGGGACTTTTAGTGATAAACAGAGACATTATATCACACACACAACTAATTCAAGCATAACCGTATTCTCGGTGTAGCACTTTTCGACCATGTGCTCAATCCTATTTCATGAGTGCTCTAGAGAATCAGCCCAAATTTTCATAGAAGCAACCACACTTCTACACTCACATAGGTGTATCTATCAAGAGTGCCCTGTAACTACTGACCCCACAGTAAACTCAATTATACATAACACTAAGAGTAATAATAACTCGTCCTCTACTCATAACAGGTTGCACCCACGAACACTATAAGGATAGGTTTAGTGAAGTTCAATGCGTAATGGAATAAAACCATTATTTATAAAATGGACTGCGTCCTGAACTCATGATAACAATTATTATTGATTTTAGAATAATAAGTGTTATTTCACATACAAATATATTAGAACTAAAATGCTAATTTAATGAAAACATGACTTAAACTCTATGAATATGCTAACAAATCCTAGCTCATTCTGATATCTATATTCCTTCTGAGCCGCCCTAGCAATACATTTGCAGCCCTTTTTGCATTGTGATTTGGATCTGGATCAAACCCTTGGATTTCCACATCAGTGACTGACAGTGAAAAAAATCATATTTCCGAATATGCTATGGAAATAAGTAATTGGAAATCCACAGATTTGGTAATTTCATTCACTCTCTTTGCTCCTCAACCTCTCCACTCCACTAGGAAGTACCCTCTGCCCTCTCTGTCTCCCTCAACATGAGCTGGCAAATCTATTCAATTTGTATTCAAAACTCAAATCCAAATACAAATATGACGCATCCAAACAGGCCTTAAATGCTAACTTCAGACCTAAGCAACTAATAGGAGTTCATCTAAAGCAACTTAAATAAATACGAAAAACATGGCTAAAAACTCCTAAAAATAGAAATCACGTAATAAACCAGCACCATGTCCGAAGATCAATCATACAAGATTTGATGCCTAAAAAGTAGGCCACAAGTAAGATGACAAAACTAATAGTTGAAGAATGGGGCAGTTATTCCCCGTCGAACATTCTTCATGGTTTTCCTCCCCATCAAGTTGAGATCAATAGATCTGTCCCACATATTGACTTTCAGGGGAGGTTTAATTTGCAACCCTGCAAAAGTGATTCGTTGAATATTTCATGGAATGTTTATGGGGTTAGTTGTGAGAGAGTGGAAGGTGAGGGCGAGACATGAGAGTCTGTGGGGGTCATCAACTCCAATGTCCTCACTAGGGTAAAAATAAGATTTATTTTTACCTTAAAGCCTATCCAGACTTGGGATAGCGCAGGTTTACTTTTTTTCCATCCAATCTAGGTATTTTTATCAAAGCAAAAATATTTATTCCAGACAAGGTTTTTTTTTTAACTACATATATTTTACAAAAAGAAAGGACAATATCTGCAGTAAATATAGAGATATGTGTTGCCATCTTAAGGAAAGTGACATATTGGAACAAGATGAAGATCACAATTTCTATGGACTGTAAGCCCAGCAGCTTCAGTCATGTCCAGGCCTTTGTTTTCAGCATCAGGCAACTCCCAATCAAACCAATATAAGAGATTGGCAACAACAAGTTCAATGGTTGAAATTGCAAATAAAATTCCAGGGCAACCCCTCCGTCCCACCCCAAAAGGTATCAGCTCAAAATCTTTCCCTTTGAAATCGATGGGACTGTTCATAAACCTCTCTGGGCAAAACTCTTCAGCATTATCCCACGAATCAGGGTCCCTTCCAATTGCCCATGCATTGATTATAACCCTTGTTTTTGGAGGGATATGATAACCTTGTAATTCAGTAGCTGAGATTGTCTCTCGTGGAACTAACAATGGAACAGGAGGATGTAATCTTAGAGTCTCTTTTATTATCGACTTTAAGTAATCCATTCCTCGAATATCTTCCTCTTGCACCATTGATTTTTTGCAATCCACTCTCCGTACCTCTTCTTGTGCTTTCTTCATAATTGTGGGGTCCCTAGCAACCTCCGTCATCATCCAATCCATGGTTGTTGCGATTGTTTCAATTCCACCAGCAAGCATATCCTAGGGCAATGAAAAAAAAAAGCATTAGTTATTTACTTGGCACGTACGTCCCGACCCAATTGTGTGAATATTGTCAGGTTCTGAGACCTCTACCCTCCCCGTTTGGTTTTCCAGTAGTACTAATTAATCGTTCCTGACCCACTCCACTGGGGCCTCCCCTTGGAGATACTGAAAATGCTTCTACACAGGGAGAAGAAGGTTCACATATATAGACTAGGAACTTTCTCTCCCTTCCGATATGGGATCTTACAATCCACCCCCTTAGGGTCCAATGTCGTCGCTGGCACACCGTACTGTGGGACGTATGGCTCTGATACCATTTTGTCACGCCCCTACCTCACTGTGTAAATATTGTCCGATTCTGGGTTTTTCCACCCTTCCTGGTTTTTTTTTTCGAGCCGCACTAACCGTGCACGACCAACTCTGTGGGGTCCGCCCCTTAGAGTTGCTGAAAACACGTCTACACAGGGAGAAGGAGAGTTCACATCTATTGCCCAGAAACTTTCTCTCCCTTTCCGATGTGGGATCCTACATTTCTACATCATTAATTTTAATACCCATGAATAATCTTTTTGTACACATGTGCATGAGAGAGAGAGAGAGAGAGAGAGAGAGAGACCAAGATAACTGCTTTGAGACTATCTTTGCTGAGGGGGATGTCTTGGAGGTTGGATTCCTTTTGCACATGGAGCATAACATCAACAAAATCCTTATCAATACTCTGCTCATGTCTTTCAGGATTGAGATGCTCCTCGATCACTTGATCAAGTAAAGAATCAAGGCCTCTGAAAGTTTTCTTGGTCCTTGCATCCAATCCAGTGAGGATGTCGATCCATCCAAGAGAAGGGAAATAGTCACCCATGTGAAAAAGTCCCAAGATGACCCCTAATTCCCTTATCAGTCCAGCATATCTATTCTCCCCCTGTCTTCCACACTTCTTACCAAAAGCAACTCTTGAAATCATGTTGTTTGTGAGAGAGAGGAACAACTCACTTATATTAATGGACGCCCCCCTCGCCGGCGAGCAAGAGTGCAAGATCATCTGGATTATCTTACGGACTTCGTCTTCTCTAACTTGTTGGAAGAATTGCACCCTTTTCACACTTAAGAGTTCTACTACACAAATTTTCCTGGCTACCCTCCAATATTCACCATAAGGTGAGAACGCCACATCATTGCTGCCATAGAAGAGCTGATTGGCGGCCACGGTGGGGGCCCTCCCTGAGAAAGCAGTATCATGGGTTTTCACAATCTCATGAACAAGTTTGGCCGATGAAACTACTAGAGTAGGAACTTGACCCAAATGTAAGAGCATTAAGGGGCCATGTTTCTTAGACAGACTTCGGAGTGAGCGGTGAGGCAGCGAGCCAAGCTGGTGAAGGTTCCCAATAATAGGAAGCCTGAATGGAGAAGGTGGTAAATTGGTTTTATCAGCCCAAACACTGCTGAACCTTTTGAAAAGAAAGAGGAAAAAGAAGGGAAGCAACAAGAGAAAAGAAATTGGCAAGGAGTGAGCAAGTAGTAGAGCCATTTCCTAAACTTTGAGAATGTTTTCTTGCTTGCAATGGATGTTAATAAACCAGAGTCTAGTTGAATTTATAACCATTTAGGGCATCAATCATTTTTCTCTAGAAAACGAGTAGCAAGGCCCACCACTCGAATGGGAAACAAAACACCTTACGTAGGATCTTTATATTTTGTTAAAGGGTCGTGATGTAGTCACCCCTTCTTTTGTACTTGGGACAGCCCCTTCCTGTGACTACTCGTTTACACTAGAGCCTAGTTGCACGGATAACCATTTTGGGCAGCACATCACTCTATTATTTTCAAGGACCAATTACCAATGGGGGACAAACAATAGGCAAAATTATCAACCGGACCCATGTTTTTCAAAAATTATCAACGGGGGACCAAAGAGGTCTTGTCAGTAAAAGCTGGACAACAACGGGGGTTTTCAAGTCTCTACGATTGGGGTTATCAGGTATCAAAATGGGGTTACCAATTTCAGAATGGGCTTATCAAGTCCCTGAAAATTGGCAGAGGGTACTAGAGTTTTGGAAGGGGGTTTTCAAGTATTTGGGATTGGGGTTATCTAGTATCAAAATGGGCTTATCAAGTGCTTGAAAATTGGCAGAGGGTACTAAAGTTTTGGAAGAGGGTTTTCAAGTTTCTAGGATTGGAGTTATCTAGTATAAAAAATGGGGTCACCAATTTCCGAATGGGGTGATCAAGTCCCTAAAAATTGGCCAAGCGTACTAGAGTTTTGGAAGGGGGTTTTCAAGTCTCTGGGATTGGGGTTATCTAGCATAAAAATGGGGTTACCAATTTCTGAATGGGCTTATCAAGTCCTTGAAAATTGTCCGAGGGTACTGGAGTTTTGGAAGGGGGTTTTCAAGTCTCTAGGATTGGGGTTATCAGGTATCAAAATGAGGTTACCAATTTCAGAATGGGCTTATCAAGTCCCTGAAAATTGGCCGAGGGTACTAGAGTTTTGGAAGGGGGTTTTCAAGTATTTGGGATTGGGGTTATCTAGTATCAAAATGGGGTTACCAATTTACGAATGGGCTTATCAAGTCCCTTAAAATTGCCCAAGGGTACCGGAGTTTTGGAAGGGGGTTTTCAAGTCTCTGGGGTTGGGGTTATCAGAGTTACCAAATTCTGAATGGGCTTACCAAGTCCCTTATGAACACGTTTTTACTTCCTGTTTTTTTTCACTCGGTCATTTTCACGTTTTTTTCTTTCTACCGTACGATTCATCTTCCTCATCCTCCATTGAAAGAGAGAAGGAGAAATGCAAAACCCTAAAGCAAATGAAAAATAAAACCTAGATATTGAAAGATAGATGGGAATGAACTCACGTTTCAAATTTTTGAGTTTTCCCACCTCCAATGGTGGCTAAATGATGAAGAAGATGACTGGTAATGTAGAAAAAAACAAAGTTGAAAATTAAAAAGTGAAAAAAAAAGAGGGAAAGAAGAGAGAAGAGGGAAAAGTGGAAAAGCAAAACGTGTTGCTTAAGAAAAGGGCATTTTTGTCCAGTTTTTAATGACAAGACATATTTTGTCCCCCGTTGATAATTTCTGAAAAGCATGGGTCCTGTTGATAATTTCACCTAATTTTTGTCCCCCATTGGTAATTGATCCTATTTTCAATGACTTTTCTCCATGGCCCACCACTCGAATGCCACAAAACACCGTACGCACTCGCTGATAATCCTGATATTATGTAAAGGGACGTGATATAGTCACCCCTTTTTTAAGAATTGGATCCTGATATCATGGTTTTATGAGTACTCTTTTAAACTTGAGGGGGCTCTCCAAAGAACAAAAACAGGGACGTACATCCGAACATATCATTTCCGTTTGGTCGCCAGTAAAATTTTTGTCTTCCTAGGAAGTTTTAGTAAAATTTTCATCCCATCCCATGTTTGGTTGCTTTTTAGCTCTAGAATTTTGTTAATCCCACTCTTATAATGATTGCTTGTGTGGTGAATTTTTTTAATCCCACTCTTGTAATGATTGCCTTGTCATCCATTCCCAAAATAATCCCAGGAACCAAAAATAAGCTTGAGAAGATTTTTTTTCTTCCCAACAGTTCAAGCAACCAAACAAAGTTTTTTTTTTCCCACCATAGTCCGGTCAACCAAACATGGGATTTTTATTTTACCGGGATACTTCTAGGACTTTTTTCTTCCCACCAATCTCCTTGGATTTTTTTTCTCCCACATAAATCCCAGGAACCAAAAAAACCCGGCAACCAATGGGAGAGCCCTTTCACCTCTTTTTTGCAAGGGCTCCCTTCAGTCTAGAATTCCTCAAAATAAAATCCTCCTCTCTCTTAAAAACCATCAATAGAATCCTAAATAGTCTGCGTTTTCCTCACCTAGTGGAGATTCAAACCGTTGATTTGTTGCACCGTTGCCCATAAAATCATCTCCGTTAGATGATCCTAACTCTTCAATCTATAGATATTTCTAAATGTAATTTATCTACATATTAGAGGGTTAGGATCATCCTATGGAGATGATTTATTTCACTTGTGATTCCTAAATCAAAGTGTACTAAATGGCGAATCTAATTTTTTCCTTCCATTTAATTGAAAGATCTGAGACCCCTTGAGAGACATCCTTCAGAGAGAGATTATATATGGTGGCCGGTCATGTATGAAGATGCAGCCCAAGCCCACATTATTTGGGTGATCCAAACCGTTCGTTTGTTGGGCCCTAATGTAGATAAGATGTGCCCCAAAATATCTTCATCATTGGATGATCCTAACCCTCCAATTTATGGAGGTTTAAAATTGACGGTACAATATAGAAATCTGCATAGAAAAGAGGGTAAGGGTTCGGATGAACAGTATGGAGAGGATTTTTTTGGGATACACCCTATCTACGTAAGGCCCAAAAATTAATGGTTTGGATCACCCAAACGATGTGGAGCCGGCCACCACATATTATCTCGTTAGAGAGAGGGGTTTTTGTGTTGACTCAAATAAACCCCAACAAGTTAGATACGTGGTACCATAGAAGTCTCAAGTAACTATATTCAATATCGCTAAAACGAGAAAGGCACATTAAAGAAGGGAGCATGGCCAATTATTTTCACCCATTTTTTTTTTTGCCCATGTATTAATCTTAGTTAGAGAGGGGCAGGCCAGCAAAGCTTATTATGGCCAATAGAATCCTGAGTACGTTCAAGCGGGTGTTTACCCGCTTGACGCTAGCATTCCTCTTATTTGTTTAATAATACATGAGGTAGATACTTTTTTTTTCCATGTGCGTTGACTGTTAGAAACATCAACTTTTTCAACAAAATCTTTTTAAATATTGACGATCAGATGAGAATTAAGAGGTTTCGCTTTTGCGTGGCCCATTGGCAATCACTATCACTATCACGTGTCCCTCAAAAAAATCAGATGAGGTAACCCACGCAAAACAGCAAGTTGGTTTTTGTCCTACTTTGATGGAATAATCGGATGCCTTTTGTAACACGACTTTGTGTAGCTAAACTACAAGGTTTTGTTCGTTGTTAGTCTTGAGTGGTAAAAAAATCTCCAACCATGTATTATTGGGAGGGCCCACCCCATAAAAATACGAGGTAAAATGGTCGGCCCCACGCGATGCATGGGACTAAGTAGAGTTGGTCGGACACACCCATAAAAACAGTGTAAAATGGTGGTGTTCGGCGTAAAATACCCCGACGCAGTCGATCGGTGCAGCCATGTATGGGATGTGTGTTGTTTAGGGATTGGGGGAATTTCCAGATTATACCATTCTTCAAGATGAATCCCATTATATTGCAAAATTGAATCTGAAAATGGTGCAGCAAATCTGATCTATAAAATAAAATAGTAATAAAAAGATTGTTAGAAAAACTTATCATAGTTGAGGCATGAATCTCAATTCTCTGTCTTTGAGACATGTATCGCCTCCACATACGATGAATCGCGGTGCATATTGGGTCTCTTGGCGTATGTCTCCAGGATACAACAACTCTGCTTCAGGGGGTGTGCACTCATGCTACTCGGATGCGTAGCGAACACACTTATACAACCGTGATCAATGAAGAAAAATGACCCAAATCTCTCAAAGAATAGAAAGCAAAAATTGAAGAAGAAAGAAAAGCAGAGAACAAAACGTTATGTTCTTCCGCATGTCTTTCTCAACCCAAAACGACACCTTAAATAGACTTCCAGAAGTCGCATCTATTATCTCTTAATTAAGGGACACGATTAACTAACGTTTAGAACGTTGCCCAATGGGAAGAAAAGAAAAGCCGCACTTAATGAGCGGGTACATAGCCAAAACGCAAATAATCGCGCTAAATAACTTCGAAGTTCTCAGGAACGGCGAAGTTATTTTACCGGGAACGGTGAAGTTATTCTCCAAATACCAGTGAACTTATTTTTCCAAGAACGGCGAAGAATGGCAAACTTATTCTCCAATAACTTTGAAGTTCCCAGAGAATAAACATGTCCAGTAACTGTTGGCTTGACCTAGGTGGGTACCGGACCCAGATTGGAACTTGGCCACTTGGTCCTAGGCTTTGTGCCAGTAATGCCCCCTGGTCTTGACTCTTAATAAAGATAATGGTGGCGCCTTTCACACCAACAATTGCTTTTGAGATAGCTGGTAAGCACCACGATCCTACAAATAGTATCAGAGCCAAGTCTTGGGCTCGAGTCCCCCTTGGAGTCATTTTGAGAAGGGAGATTGTTGGCCTAGGCAGAAACTGGACCTAGATCGGAGATTGTTCATGTGGTCCTAGGCCTTGTTCCAGCAATGCTCCTAGGCTCGACTCTTAATAAAGATAATGGTAGTGCCTTTCCCATCAGCAATTGCTTTTTGGATAGTTGGTAAGCACCACGATCCTACAGTAACAAAATGAAAAATAAAAAAGAGGGAAAAAGGAAAAGCTTTGAGAAACATGCGCGGCCAGCCGCGCCAGGCTGGTCCGAGCGGCGAACATGTGTGGTGTAGCCAAAAGCCACTGGGTCCACTCGGCCTTTCATGCGCGTAGGCCCCCCTTTTCCTCTTCTAATTCACAAACCTAGAGAAGTGAAAACCAGTATAAAGCCATGAGCCTTTCCTCCACTTTTCAATACGGGACTAAATGTCCCCAAAAAGGACAAAGTAAAAGGAGGGAAACTCAAGTTTACTTCGAAAAGTTCACAAAAGCTTAAAGTGCAAAAGCCAAAAGATAACTGAGTAATTATTTTAATTTTGAATTATAATTAGACTATTTCCTTTTCACCAAAGAAAAAGTCAACAATCCCCAACAAATTCAAAATTGTACTTAAAGAAAGAAATCAAGAAGAGACAACTCTGATCAAGGCGGGAGAATAAGTTATGCATTGGTATAGGTGTCTTTTGAACTTGAACATAGACCGAGTGCAAATATATCAAGTTTACCAAGTACTTGGTGAACTAAAGTCTTGAACCAGGGACTTTTAGTGATAAACAGAGACAACATATCACACACACAACTAATTCAAGCATAACCGTATTCTCGGTGTAGCACTTTTCGACCATGTGCTCAATCCTATTTCATGAGTGCTCTAGAGAATCAGCCCAAATTCTCATAGAAGCAATCACACTACTACACTCACATAGGTGTATCTATCAAGAGTGCCCTGTAACTACTGACCCCACAGTAAACTCAGTTATACATAACACTAAGAGTTATAATAACTCATCCTCTACTCATAACAGGTTGCACCCACGAACACTATAAGGATAGGTTTAGTGAAGTTCACTTCACTTTAACAAAGCGCAAAACAAACCGCTCAAGTAACTTGTTGTTCTAATTGAATCTACTTCTTGGGATCTCCAGTCAGATAGGGTGGTTTATCATGACAAGTGTTTCAATACATTGGCCTCAATCCCATCCCCTCTATGTGTTCAAGACTAAGTTCTTCATTAGTTTTTTAATTAGACAATCTAATATATTATCTTCTGACCTCACAAAATCAATTGTGATCACTCCATTTTTCAACAGTTAATTTATGAAGTTATGCCTTGATGAATATGTCACGATTTCCCATTGTATACATTGTTTTGTACCCTTCCAATAGCATCCTTGCAATCACAATGAATTGTAATACCCGGTACCAGTTTATTCCATAAAGAAATATCCATAAGAAGATTTATAAGCCATTCGGCTTCCTCATTTGCTTTATCTAAAGCAACAAACTCAAATTCCCCGTGAAACTGAAGCTCTTCAAAGAGTCAAGACCTATCCACTCCTAAACTTTGTTTCTAACCCTGATGCCCAGTTAGCATCATTGTATCCCTCTAATAAAGCTAGATATTTACAAAAGTGTAAATCAAATTTAATAGTACCCTTAAGGTATCTCATTACTCTAACTAGTGCATCCCAATAATCATGTCTAGGGTTACTGGAGTAACTATTGAGTCTCCCTACTGCATAGGCTATATCTGGCCTTGTCCAGTTCATCAAATACATAAGACTCCCAATTACTCTAGAATATTTTAGTCGGTTAACATCATCTCCTTTATTTTTACATAACCATATACGTGAATTATAAGGTGTGGAAATAGGTTTACTGTCAAATACATTAAACTTCTGTAGAATTTTCTCTACATAATGAGACTGGGTTAAAATTATTTCGACTGGGAACCTATTGAAAAGTGTTAAGCTACAAGTTACTCCAAAAGCTTAAGTCACCTCACGTCACGTGCATGTAGGCAAGACTGGTGCTATTTGTATACAGAAAGAGATGTCCAGTCTCTTTCCCAACTAGGAACTATTAAGGCTTGCAGAGAACTGAGATGCCATATCTCCTAGCTCCCTTGGATCTGTGAATCCTTTGAGCATGGCATTTCTACTATGCTACCTAAGGACGAACATGTGTCAATAAACAAGCACATCACACACATTCATTAATATAATTACCCATTCATGTCATGAAATAAACCTTTATTGATTAGAAAAATGTCATTCTACTGGCTTTTCAGGGCATATACTCTAACAGGTACAACTAAGGAAAAGCTCTATCTCAAGCATCTCAAGCATTGAACAAGCAAAGGAAGATCATTGAAGGCCAAAGCTTAAGGAACAACATACAAAGGAGCTTGAACACATTGGTGGCATCATCCTTGGAAGATGTCAAAGCAAGGAGCTCAAGTGAAGATCCCACAAGCAAGCCAAGAACTACATTGAAGATCAAAAGAAGATTGGCTCAAAAGTTCAATCAAGAGAGTGTTCAAAATGGTAGAATGTATTCCTCTCTCTCTTGGAATTTCTCTTGATCAAGGCACATCTTAAAACCCCCCAAAAATATTTTTCAAAGAGACTCATAACCTTAAAAAAGACTTACATGGATAAGTGAATGACCATAGTGGTGTACCAACATGTTGGTACCCATATGGCATTCCATTACATGGTATAAAAACGAGTTCCAAAGGCCAAACTGAGATCAGCACCTAAAACTTATCATAACTTGTCTAAAACATTTTCAAATATTTTAAAAAATATTTTTAACAGGAAGATCTCATTGTT
The DNA here is from genome assembly GCF_043159265.1 of Tasmannia lanceolata. Taxonomy (NCBI): domain Eukaryota; kingdom Viridiplantae; phylum Streptophyta; class Magnoliopsida; order Canellales; family Winteraceae; genus Tasmannia; species Tasmannia lanceolata. The sequence continues at coordinate 22,252,038 of NW_027518684.1, read as the reverse complement.
TCCATTCAAATCGAGTATATGAACGTTGCAATTCGATGAGAAAGGAAGGAGATCTGAATTTTTCAAGATTGGTGCTGAAATCTAGAATCCAGGTACGGAACTCCGTGGGTTCCCGTAGAGCTCCATGCACGGAACTCCGTGGAACCTCACGGAGCTCCGTGGAGCAACCTGTTGGAAACTAAAAAATGACAAACGGTCACTACGGAGCTCCATGGGTTGCCTCCGTACTAGCAGTCAGAGACTACCAAACGGTCATATTTAAGTTCTTTGGAAGAAGATCATTAGTGGATTCCTTAAGATATCAACTTGGGAAGAGTGGAGTAGATCTTGGGTTTAAGACCCAACCACTATAGAATTTTGTGTCAAGCTTCATTGTCTCTTCTCTTCTTCTCTTTGGTAAGTGCTTCTACTCTTGACTCTAAAACTAATCCTTATTCTTGATCTACGTAACACCCCCCTCTTGGGTTGCCTATTGGGATTTCACTTGGTATCAGAGTTAAGGCTCTTATAGAGGCTTTCTATTGAAAACCTACAAGAGAAATATCATTTGGCAACCTAATGGCATCTAAACTTTCATGCTTTGATAGAACCGACTATGGATCTTGGTCGATCCGTATGAGGTCTTATCTTAAGAGTCTAGATAGTGAATTATTGAAAGTAATTAAAAATAGTTTTGTACTAAACTCTAAATCTAAAAGAATTAGTGATCATGATAAGAAGTTGTTTTCATTGAATTCAAAAGCTATGATTGCACTTTCTTGTTCTTTACCATATGACATGTTTGAAAATATTTCATCTTGCGAAAATTCCAAAAAAATTTGAACTATACTTGAAAAGAACTATAAAGAAAATATTTATCTTATGGCATTAGAAAAAGATTTTGATGATGATTTACATGAATTCACTAATGATGAATTGTTAATTGCATGTGAGAAACTTCATGAAAACATGAATTTGCAAATATCTGTTAACTTACCAACTTCTCCAAAAGCTTAAGCTGTTGGAGAAAGGCAATATTTATCTTTTATACTTTAACACTCCCCTGCACGTGTGGCCCACTTGGCAAACACGTGGCAAATGTGGTCCCACTTTGGGCCGACCATCGCATGTGGAATTTTTGCTATCCGAGAGGTTTGAACTCAAGACCTTTGGCTCTAATACCATGTTAACTTACCAACTTCTCCAAAAGCTTTGATACCATGTTAACTTACCAACTTCTCCAAAAGCTTAAGCTATTGGAGAAAGGCAATATTTATCTTTTATACTTTAACAATATCAAAAGATAAGACTATGAAAAATTCTTTACAAAATATAACTAGAGACTTTGACATTTTAAAGAAAGAATATGATTCACTTGCATCTACTAATGAAAACTTAATCTTAGAAAATAAATCTCTTAGTGATAAATTAGAAAAACTTTTGTTGGAACACATGAAATTTAAACAAGAAAAAGAAGAAGAACTAAAGACAAGTTTATCTCATGAAGTTAGCACATTGAAAGAACAATTTGAAGAGATGAAACTAGAAAATGATAAACTTGTGTTGGAAAATCATAAGCTACAAGATGAAAAAGTAAATCATGTTTGTTCTCATAACCATTCTTGTAGTTCATCTTGTTCCTCATCTACTAGCTCATATTCTTGTGATTTTTGTGGTAGATTTGGACATTACAAATCTATATGTAGACTTAAATTTTTTTTAAAAACAAGTTTGTATGGATTAGAAAAAATGCATTGTATAGGACAAACTTGGTTGGACCAAGTTGGTTTGGGTTCCAAAATCCCCTACTTGAAACATGACATGTGCTTAGTAGATTTAGGAGTGTGCTTCAATGTTATATAATTCAAGAAAATAAGTTTTAGATACATGTGCCAAATTGTGCATATCTACTTGTATCCATGATTGTGCTCTATTGTTACATCATTTGAGTATCTCCATGCTAGATGTTTTATACTTATTGAAAACTATTTGTCTAGCTATTAGTGCTAAATGAACACATCTTGTGAAAATAAACATAGATACACTTAGGTTCATATTACTTGATGCCTACTATGATGTAGTTTTCATACCATTTATGACATGAATTCATGTCATTATGTCTTGCTAATTACATTTGTTTGGAATGGTGTAACCATGAACTTATGTCTAAGTGTTTGTTCCCTTATTTGAAATTCATGTTTACACTTAGTATACTTGGTTGACAAACCTCACCTTGACCCATAGGAGTGCCTTTGTGTAGTTCAAGCTAGGTTCCTAGGTATAGTGTCTTGAAACTTGAACTTTAAATGTAACATGTCATGCTATTGCTAGATGTTAGTTGTTGATCATATCCGTCTAACAAGCATAGAAGAAATAGAATGAAAATTGAAAATAGAAAGAAATAAGTACATTCATTGCAAAGCATTATGTCTAAGCAAAACCATTGTAAATCAAATCTTAGACATTCTTTAAACACACATTGTTGGATCAAAGCACAAAGCTTAGTGAATTTCAAAATCCATAGTTAACATCATGAGAAATTTATAAGTTGATTCATTAGCCTAGGGTGTTTATCATCTATAAGACACTCTTAAATATCATTGGCTTTTGAAATTAGCCCTTTGAACTCAAAATCTTAGAACATTTAAGGGAATTTGAGACTTAGTTCAATGAGAGAAATACATATGGATTATCTTGACTTATCATTGAACTAATCATATCTATGATCTTTAATATAATCATTCATCTATGACATGTGTTTCACTTCTTGTTTAAAAAAAAATACAAAGATGAATAAAACACACTAACAAGTGAAGATAATGTGAAGGGCTAAGAAACTTTGGTTATCTCAAACCCTTCACAACAAACATAGGTATACATAGTCTATGGGGTATATTGCATGTTTACTTATCTATGATATCCATATAATCTATGATGAGTTCACAAAGTTTAAATAATCTTGAATAATCTAAATTTGTTTGAACTTCAAATTAAAGAGGGAAAATCAATTGTTATATTTACTGAATCTCCTTAACTAATGGCAATTGATTCAAATTGATATATATTTTACCTATTATATATGTGTGATATATGTGTATCAAAAAATTACATCACTCTCAAGCTAGATCACTATATATCATATAAGTTTGAGTTATTTGAGAACTTTGACTAATGAACTCAAACTTGTATTCATGAGACGATGGTCATATAGCCTAACTTGTGCCTAAAAGTGACACATAAATTAGAAACATGTGTTTTAGGCTAAAATGTGTTTTGTAATTATAACTTGATTTTTTACTCAAATCCATCAAAATACATTTATAAGAGATGAAAACTAGTTTGTTTCTTTAGAAAAATTGAATCCAACTAGTTGTCTTAGAGTTGCTTGTTCTAGGATAGTGGGACTTATCAAAATTTACTTGTTAGCTATCCTTGGAGTGATTATTTATTGATCATATTGTAGCACTCTATATATATATATATATATATATATATATATATTTATTATCCCTTGATCGGTATTAGTTGCATGGTAAAGATGTTAAACCTTAAAGTTAAAAGCTATTCAATTGGTACTCATGCCTTCTTATGAAGGAACGGTACCATCACCTTAATTAAGACATTTAATTCCTTTGGCTTCTTGCCAGCATCTAAACCATTATCAGTCTTATATGTCTTGCCTTGTTATATACTATATGGACATATTCAGGAGGAGCATGTTTTGCTTAATCATCCCATGATTTCATTTGGTATTAGCAAACATGCAATTGTAGCCCAAGGTTCACCTTCGACTATTCACATGAAGACCCTTGGGGACTATATTTAGGACATCCCTTCGATTTATACCATATATAAGTCAATAACAAAGGGGGAGCTTTAAAGTTATATATGTCCTATCTTGGACTTATCATATGTTTCACAAGTGTATATCTCTTCAAATATGATAAGTACTCACATTTGAAGCTACATAGCTACATCTGTGTTGTTGGGTTTGTCTTGTGTTCATATTCTAAGAAAATTACTGATTTTTTGTATGGACAAAAGCCCCTAACTTGTGCCTTAATTTTATATCTTTCCCAAGTTTTAAACTTATCTTGGATAGCCTCATTTTGTTTATCATTTGTACCATTGATAAGTATCTCATTCTGAGCCTAATTTTACAAATCTATTAGAGTTCCATTCACAGGATCCTATCTTACTCGATCAATCCTAAACCTATCTTCATGCGTATCATGTGGTTTTGAACTATATTCACCCATTCTCCATGATAAGTATCTCTGGCCAAGCCCTCATTGTCATATCCTTATCCATTTTGCCTTGTCATGCCTTGCCTCATAGGTTTTACCCAAGGCTAATGACAAATACTTAGGGGGAGAGCCAAAGTGTCTCATCTTTATGTTTATGTGGATCATAATGATATGCTCACAATGTCCACTGCCCCATTAGTTGTGCTTAAATTGCAAATCCTCTAGATCGAATAAAAAAAAACTGCTTATCATGAACTTTGTTTGAATTTCCTTGTTGAATCTATTATGATAAGCATTATGAGAGCTTAAATTGACATATCATTCATGTTCTCATGGGCCATAGAGTTAGTTTGTAATATTTCTATATTCGTTGCATGTGCCCATCTTACATAGCTCCACATAGGACCAAACATAGAACTGTCTTGCAAAATGCAAATCATATCTCTATTTGTTGCTAATCCCTATTCCTATCATGTGAAATTCAAGATTGATCTATATTCATGATAGTTTCATAATAGAACCATAACCATAACGTCATATCTTCTCAATCATTTTGCTTGTTATGCCATATTTTCTAGTGAGCTGTTGTGTATGCATAACAAAAATTTAAGGTGAGTGCTAAACTGTAAAATCTTATAGGTTCATAGGCTTCATCGGATTGTGTTTAGAATGTTCATACTATTAAACACCCTTTGATTGTGCTCAAACTGCATATCTTTCTCTACATACCAAAAAAAAGGGAGAGGGCTTGTCATGCTAAACCTTGAATTGCATTATTTCTTTCCTGATATGTATATAATGGGCTTTACCTTGCCACATTACTCTTGTTTTATGGGTCATAGGGTTACTTAACATTAGATATATTCTTATATACCCTAAAACTGTACTAAAATGGTAAGTCTCTTTGTTTTTCCCAATATAGGATTGCTTTGCATTAGTTCATCTGATTTCCTATGTTCTTATACTCTTATCACGAATATTTTAACTTAATCATCATATATCCATGATAAGTAGGTAGGGGGATTGCATAATAAATATCTCTTATGTCATAAACTGTGCTTAACTGGTTAGTCTGCCCTTTTTGTTGTCACCAAAAGGGGGAGAATTAGTGCAATTGATTAGATGTCCATAATCCATATGCATTTTATACTATATTTTGTTAAATCTAACTCATATCTTTAGGGGGGAGTAACGTTTATCATGTATATCTAATCCTCTTAAGAGGTTCATCCCACCTATTTAATCAATTTGATTTGTCATCATAAAAAAGGGGGAGATTGTTAGCCCAAGAGTTCCCATGAGTTCAACTAATCACCTTGTTATTTTGATGCTAACAAACCCAAATTGATTAGCTTTTAACGACTAATAAGTTGCCTTGGAGTGTTGTGCTATAGACAGGTATTTCACATGTCAATCCATGCTAGCACACCATTATACATGGCCTATGCTGAAGATGAACCAAATACAATTCAAAGGAGCTAGAACAAACTTGAAACATCATGCCTTGGAGGTACAACTAAGTAAAAGCTCTATCTCAAGCATCTCAAGCATTGAACAAGCAAAGGAAGATCATTGAAGGCCAAAGCTTAAAGATCAACATGCAAAGGAGCTTGAACACATTGGTGGCATCATCCTTGGATGATGTCAAAGCAATGAGCTCAAGTGAAGATCCCACAAGCAAGCCAAGAACCACATTGAAGATCAAATGAAGATTGGCTCAAAAGTTCATTCAACAGAGTGTTCAAAATGGTAGAATGTATTCCTCCTCTTGGAATTTCTCTTGATCAAGGCAGATCTTACAACCCCCAAAAAATATTTTTCAAAGAGACTCTTAACGTTAAAAAGGAGTTACATGGATAAGTGAATGACCATGGTAGTGTACCAACATGTTGGTACCCATATGGCATTCCATTACATGATATAAAAAGAGTTCCGAAGGCCAAACTGAGATCAGCACCTAAAACCTATCATAAATGGTCCAAATTATTTTCAAATATTTTTAAAAATACTTTTAACAGAAAGATCTTATCATTTCCATTCAAATCGAGTATGAAAACGTCGAGATCCGACGAGAAACGAAGGTGATATGAATTTTACAAGATTGGTGCTAAAATCTGGAATCCATGTACAGAACTCCGTGAGTTCCCACGTAGCTCCGTGCATGGAACTCCGTGGAACCTCACGGAGCTCCGTGGAGCAACTTGTTGGAAAATAAAAAATGACCAACGGTCACTACAGAGCTCTGTGGGTTTGCCTTCGTACTAGCCGTTATATACACATCAAATGGACTTCAAAATTAAGGATTATGATGTTCCAACTGTAAGAAACCCTAAATCATACTTGTTTATTAATTTTGGGTCAAATCTTTCTTCTATTCTCTTTTTACCTTGATCTTCAGTAAAACCTTTTGAGAGTGGATTAAGCTTTACTTGTAATTTTCTTTGAGAGTTTTGTAGTGAGCTTTATTTGTGTAAATCAAGCCTACAAAGAGGCTAAAGAAGTGTGCTCAATCTTCCTTCCTTTGTAAGGAGAGGGTCTACGATTCGGCCCGATAAGAAAGGAGAATCAAGCTTGTAGAGAGAGGGTCTTCGATTCGGCCCGTTAAGAGAGGAGAATCAAGTGTTGTATAGAGGGTCTTTGATTCGGCCCGCTAAAATAGGTGAATCGCATTGTAAGATGGTTCATTGATCTGGCCTGGTAAGAAAGGAGGATCGTATAGTGGATTGCCTCAAGAAGCCAAACTTGAGAAGAGTGGAGTAGGTCTTGGGTTTAAGGCCGAACCACTATAAATCTTGTGTGCAATCGTCTTCTACTTCTTGGTGCACTTCTCTCTATCCCTTCTCTTTTCTTTATGCTTACTTTATGATTGGGATTATTTTCTTGTGTGATTTACATGCACATCTTTGAGTTGGGATAATCCTATGGATCTGATTTTTTGTGGACACCCTATCAATGTGAGGACCATTCAAATGAATTGTTTGGATCACCCAAACAATGTGGTCCCCCACTGTATTTTAAGGTAGTGTCTAGGTAACTTACCTACACAAGTGTGTAGGAAATGTTCTCTCATATATATATATATATATATATATATATATATATATATATATATATATATATCCCTTTACTACTAAAAGGGAAAATCCCTAAAAGTTCGTCGGCGCCTTTTGTCAAAATACCATTTACATCCCAATTTTATTTCCGTAAAACTTTCACATGTACCCTCTTTTTTAGGACATTTATGTCATTTCATTCTCTGGTTTGCCCTTTCTAATGTGCCAAAAATGCAAGCGATAGGTTTCATCCGCATTTCCTACGCTTGTCATCTTTTTGTTTCTTCTTCCAACACCTGTTGTCTCTACACACAACTGTTGTATCTGGCCATTTGCTGTCCTTCTCTCTTTCTCCCTCTTCATTCAAGTGTGGAAGAACATCTATTCAAAGAAAAAGAGGGTATGTTCTTTCTCTGTGAACTTGTTGTATTGGTGGTAGATTAAGCAATTAGGTAAGAGGAGGTAACCTAGTTAGGAAAGTGGGTTGGATTAGAATTGTTATCTTTCATAATTATCAAGATTTCATTCTATATTTATTCCCTAAGTGCTGTATATAAGTACACACTTTTGGGATTGATTGTGATCAACTAAGATGAGTAGAAATCCCAAATTTTATAGTTCCAACTCGATGCAAGTTTTTACCAATGGCAACCCTGTTTCTCATTTTTTCTCGGATGAATATCGGTTGCCAACCGCTTCATAGGGGGTGATTGTTCATGGTAAACACTCAATTTGCAGTGTTGCTTATTCTGTTATTTAAAATATGATGGCAGCTATAAATTTCTTTCCATGGCAAATTTTTTAATCTTTTAGATGAATCACCATGCTCTATTGTTAGACTGTGACCTTCACTTTTAATGATTTTTTAGAACATAATAATAATAAAAAAAATTACAAATGTTTTATCATTTTTTTGGGTAGATTGTTTCCTTTTTGAAGCTTTTTGATAGATTTGATTGTTTGGTCTTCTGATCATCTGGGAAGGTGTTTCATGAATATGAGGCCTTTAAGGAATTTTGGGCCACTTTCATCCCTTTGCTTCTTATTTTCCCCCTAAATTTGGTGGAGTTTTGTCAAATTTCATTGTTATTTTTTTTTATTTTCCCCTTCACATGATTCTATTATATTTGTTTTGAAGAAATAAAAATGAATGCATATTTCTTGAATCTAAGGTGCTGTGTTCATTCTATCTTAAAGGTAGATGATATACACAATGAATGATTATCAGATTGAAAATACATTCTATGATTGATGCATGGCTTCGTTGGATTTTGTTACGTACCTAATTGGCCGTAACACAAATAAACAAAATAAAAGAGAAATAGAGAGGGGAATGGTTGATTCGAGGCAACCGGACCTCCTAACGGCTCGATTCAAGAGGAACCGTGACTCTCCTAGAACAAAGTCTCATTTGTGCTGTAAAATTCTTCTCTTCTTTTCATTGAATTAATATTACATAAATACAAGCAAGAGGGAGTGCCACATCACAAGCACACTTACCCACTAACAAGACACATCATTAACTAACTCCCATTACCCTAAACACATTAGCCACAACTAATGGCCATTACACTAAAACACATACCCACTACTATGCACTAGCTAACCCCACATACAACATAAGAAAATACACATAACAGATTTGGCTGCAAGAGGACGTTGAAGAGGTAATTGCATTGTGGGTAAAGCTTTCTTTTATTCATTTTCCCTTTTTTTTGTTGATGGGTGGTTTTGGATTTATTGGATGCATATCAATTTAGGTTGTTGGCTTTTGCGTTTTTGATTAAGTTTACCTATTTATTTTGTTGTCAATAAATGCTTATGAATTGCGTTATATTTCCACAGCAACTGCCACTTTGCCTGTTGATCAGATCCAAACACAGACAAAGCAGGACGACTCTTAAATTCAGATAACAGGTGATCTGTTTATGTAATGAATGGCATCATGTGTTACTAAGCAAATTTTGACGTTGAACAGATGGTGTTTTGGTTATCATGTGTATATGTAGATTGTATAAAAATGACTCAGTCAATGGCTTCCAAAGAGGCTTTAATCTTCCATATGCAAATAAGAGTATCAAGTTCTGCCAAGTGAAACATATCTTTGCGCCTTTTTCACCTCATAATATCAGATTGGCATATGCATGTAGCCATGTCAAGGAGGCTATAAAGCTAGGTTCAAGGGTTGGGGATGCTGGGGTGATGAGAGACGCCACTAATTGTGCTTGAATTTTGCATATATGTATCACACTGCAAGGACCTGTCCGACCTTATTGAAGAATTGAGTGTTGGACATGTTTAGGTTTGCAATTGATGTCATTGCTATATTTATCTCCACATTGTATCTATTACTATGTAATTGGTGAGGTATAATATTTTATTCTATGTGATTATTTTTAATTACAATTACTATGTAATTGTTTTTAATTTTTGTTTCTTCTTATCTGCTTTGTATGTTGACCACCTCTGTCTTTTTTCAAATAAAATCGGCTACCATTATCAATATATATATATATATATATATATATATATATATATTATTCTACTTTTGCATCTTAAAGAAATCACACTGATTGATACTACCATGAGATTTTTGGTATGGTTTCTTCACGTGGAATTGATATTTTTAGTTAGTTTATGCTGTTTATACAAGCTCACACCTTGGATCTTGTATTGAAGGAAGGTTAAGCTGCATCCTCTTTAAGGCTTTAGATTAATTTAACGTGTTAGATTAATCACATGGCAAGTTATATTATATTAAATTAAGTAATAAATGGACAGAAGTTGATGGACCTAACCCATGTGGCCTGTTTATTGTCGCTTCATTGTGCATGTCGTATTACAGTGCCACAACCTTTTATGTATTTTCTGTTAGAGTATGATCAAATATCTGGAAGCATGATTGGTGGCAGTATTCGTTTTCTTCTATTGATATGACAAGGAAATTTATTGTGAAGAAAATAAAATGGTATCTGCGAAATCCCTTTTAATAGAGTAACACCCTTTTAATAGAGTAATGTTGTTAGTTCTTCTTAGGCTAAGATGCTTCAATTGTTAGATGGGTGGTTTGTCGTCCCTTTGAATGCTCAGTGACATATTTCCATGTTAGGCATCGCCAAGCTTTATTAAGAAAAAAAAAACCTTATTTGAAAAAAAATGTGTCTTTGAGGACTCTTGGGGGTGGATATCCTCTTATTATGCTATATTTGTTTCTTGTGTACATTTCTCTCCCATTCTTAGTCTTTCTACTTCATTAGTATTGTAAAAAATTGTCGTGTGTGGCCTTGCATATAATGGTGATGACCTTTACAATTTTCTCCTTATCTCCTTTGTTACAAGGAGAGTTAAGCTGGAAGCGATATGCTAGCAATGAAAATTTTAATTACCATGGCCTTCTAGGATTTTTTGGAGAAGATATCCTCTTATTATGCTTCCCTTTTAATATATTGAGTTTCTTATGTTGTCATTGGTAAATATTTTTTCCCTCTGCCCCTGTATAAAGTGTTACTGGTATCCCCTTACATTATTCAAAGCTTCTCAAAATTGACTTCTCTTGGATTTTTCAGGTTATTATGGTTTTTTCTGTGGTAGACTGAGAGGATTCCAGCATTGAGGTTCTTTTCCCTACCTTATTCCTTCGTGTAACCTCTTTGTTTTCGATTTTGAGAACCAACTGTGAGTCCAAAACTGGTTAGTGGGCTTCAAACTGACTTCTTTTTCTGGATTTTTCAGGTTATTGGGGTTCTTTCTTTGATACATCGAGAGGATTCCAGCTTTGAGGTCCAGTGCTGTAACTTATTCTTTCAGGTAATTAATTCTTTTTTGTCCCATTTTGCTCTCTCTTACATTTTTTTACGCTTTTATATTACTAAAACAAGTTGTTCCCTAATTTTCTTCTGGAATGTCTAAAACTATCACTATCTATATGAATTATTAATTAGAAGTGACGGATTTCTGCTATTTCCATGCACTCTTTTTCGTAGAATAACTAGCACGATTTAGTGAAGAAAATTCTATATCAAAAAGAGAATCTGCTACCTACACCACTTCCCTCGGCTTTGAGAATTATTTGTTTGTGAAATACAATAAATAGAACAGGGTATAGGGAACGACTACAAGATGTGCTTACCTTTTAGATGTGTTTCTTATTGATGTGTTAATAGTATCTAATTGAGTTTCATTTTGAAATGCTGAACGTGAGACCAAAACATTTTAGTAACAGAAATTTTCTTAGTACATTCCAAGAAATTTTTCAGATAAAATCCAAGCAGGTGCTGAATTTTTCTGGGTTATATGCAAGTATATATCAAGTTTATCATCCTACCATAGTTGGGTAATGTTTCCAATCAGGTGAGAACAACCACTCCAATGTAATTCCATATCTATTCAAACTGTTACTTTCTACTAGGGTTATATGCAGGTATATATCAGGTTTATCATCCTACCACAGTTGGGTAATGTTTCTGATCAGGTGATGACAACCATTCCAATGGAATTCCAGGTATGTTCGAGCTGTTGTTCCACAACTGTTGGGACTCGCTTGGAGGTCAGTCACTTGGCACAGGGTGGATGTCAAGGAGTGATTCTGATTAGACAAAACCATAAGGAATAGGCCATTGGGATAGGATGGGATAGGATGAAATTATAATATGTTTTATCTGGTGGGCTTTTTAGTGCCACTTTAATAAAATAAAGTGTTCTTTCAAAAGCAATGTGCTCAATATTTTCAATGAGCTGGATAACTGTGTGACCTTTACATTATAGAAGATTCGTGTAATCATTTCATGGAAAGGATTTCAACTAGTTTCACTAATTCATAGCCTTTTTTCCTTGCAGATGATTGTACGTCGCAATGTGGAGTAACTTGATATTTTACATTGTAGAAGGCTTCTGTTATTATTATTTTTTATGAGAATGGTTTTCACTATTTCAGCTCCTTTTCAGAAAATGGTTAGCCTCATATTATTTCTCAGCATCGCCAGCAGGGAAACATATGTTTTTTCATGTCTAAGATGGTTATTATATGATTTTTTTCGGGTTCTTAAAATACATGCATATATGGTGAGGTTACAGAACTTCCATGAAATGGTCCTTTACTCTCAATTGGGTTAAATCAGACAAGTAGGAAATTCGCAAATGGAATTTTTTTGAAACAGACTATTTTGGAAAATCAAAGTAAGGCCTTAAAGCATTATGCAGTCATTGGTGTCTTCCTTAAGTGATTGAGTCTTGGTGTCTTCCTTAAGTGACTGATGGCTGGATTTATTTGAATATGTTATTTTTCATTTTACTTGGTGGATACAATGATGGTTTTTTCAAAAAAAATTATTTCTACCTTACTATACTAAACCATATTCTAAGATATACATACCTTAAATGCTTGCACGTGCATGTTTTACTAGTATATATATATATATATATATACTAAGCATGTTTCTTTCCGTTGTCATTCGTCCTTTTTCCAAAAAAAAAATTATTGGAAAAAGTTTTGCTCCCTACAAATATGATTTCGCTACATTTTGGGTTTGCCGCGTGTAATTAAAGTCCCCGCCTATTATTTTGGAATTTCTACCCTGCAAAATCGAAAATTGAATTTGCGCCCGCTAATGTTGGAAATCTTTTTGCACACTTATCTAACCACTAAATCGAAATTTGAATTTGCGCCCGCTATTATTGGCAATTTTTTTCCTAAAATTCAGTTATTGCACCTATCTTACTACTAAATTGCAGTTACTCTCTTACGGTTACCGTATTCTATTATGTTGACTTCCTATAGCATAGAAAGATTTCTTAGGAACCTGCCATTTTACCAAGCAGAGAAAATTCATTAAAATATATCGAATCTTTCCCCTTCCCTTTCGCCTTTCTCAAAAATCTCTTCATTAAAAAGTCAGATAGCCATCGGTAGATCGCCATGGATGCGAATTGTTGTTCCTTCTCTGAAGACTGAATTGTTGTTCGTTCGTCAAAGACTGACCATTGAAAGTTTATTATTGTACTGGAAGGAAATGACGGGCAAGTCTAATTTACATATAGAATATTCGTATGTAACCTTTTCGGTCGTATTCTTGATTGCTAAGGATGAAAGACTTTGAGTGGTTCTCACTTATTCTCCTTTAGGCTCTGTTCACTTGCCTTCTTGAGAAAGGAAAGGAGAAGAAAGTAAGCCAAATTTTCCCGTGATTGAACATGATTTGACATTTTCAGTCGTTCACTCGTTTTCTCGGGAAAGCGGAATTACACAGGTGGAAAATATAAATAATGACGTGGAAAACCAACTTTCTTGCACTTTCCCTCTAAATTTTCTCACCAAAGAATGAGAAATCACTTTCCTGAGAAAACCACTTTGCCTGCATACTTTCTTTTCCTTTCTTGGCCAAGTGAACAACAGAATTTTCTCACAAAATGAATTTTCTCACAAAATGAATTTTCTCACAGTTTCTTTTCCTTTCTTTTCCAGTTTTCCACGTCAGATTCTTTTCCTTTCTTTTCTTTTCCTGCTGCTAGAAAACAAGTGAACAGAGCCTTACAGTTCTTTGAGGGTTAATATTTAACTCTACAAACTTTAGAAAGGGAGTTTCATATGAATGGATAGGTCTATTTAGACTTTTGAGTCATCTAATTTAAGTGATATTATATCATGTGAGTTATCGAAGACAATATGTGTGTCCTTCAAAAATTGCATCGTTTTAGTTTTCTAAACTTTTTAAGATCATACACAATTTCTTTGATCGCCCCGGTGCATCACACGGGTTTTTTGCTAGTGTGTGTGTGTATAATGATTGTGCGCTCTAGCACATATAGCTTATATGTGCTCTTGTTAGGATGATCCAAAGCATTCATTTGAAGGGCCCTTACATAGATAGGGTGTGTACAAAAAATCAGTTCTATGGGATCATCCTAACCCATCCAAAAGTGGAGGGCAAAATGGACAGTCACTCTGTTTGTCCACAAATCTGCCCATTTTGCCCTCCACTTTTGGATGGGTTATGGAGCTGATATTTGTACACACCCTATCTATGTAAGGGTCTTGCAAATGAATGGTTTGGATAACCACAAAAAATGTGGGACCCATGTGTTTGGCCCCTCGGGTGCATATAATATGTGTGTGTGTGTGTGTGTGTGTGTGAGAGAGAGAGAGAGAGAGAGAGAGAGAGAGAGAGAAGAGCAGGTACTCTCCGGAGTAGATAACTTATCTACTCCCTAGCTTAAAGTAACAGTTGGGGCCACATTGTTTGAGTGATCCAAAGCATTCATTTGATGAGATAGGGTGTGCCCAAAAATTCAGCTCCATACGATTATCCTAACCCTATGAACTATGGAGGAAAAAATGGAAGTGTATAAACCTGCACAAATCTGTCCATTTTTGGCCTCCACAGTTCATAGGGTTAGGATGATCCTATCGAGCTGATTTTTTGGGCACACCCTATCTATGTGAGGGGCCATCAAATGAATGCTTTGGATCACCCAAACAATGTGGCCCCAACTGTTACTTTAAGCTAGGGAGTAGATATGTTATCTACTCCAGGGAGTACCTACTCTTCTCTCTCTCTCTCTCTATATATATATATATATATATATATATATATATATAGAGAGAGAGAGAGAGAGAGATTTGCTAGTGTCCATCGCAAAAGTCATTTCGTCCAGAAGATGACGCGTAGGACTTAAAGCTGCTTCATCTACATGAGTCGACCCAGCGAGTGGAGTGCATAAGCTGATAAGAGAGATAGGGGGCAAGGCGAGCACTGAATTCAAAAGGCGCCGCTTTTTATCTGTATCCGCCCTAAGTCTATTTTTTCTCCCAGAGTTCCGAAGTGATCCGACTTGGGATTCTGAAACAATAAATGATGTTGTTCTGCATGAACCTAATCACCGTTTCAGCTTTCATCTCCTTAAGCAGAACCGCTGCTCTCCGAAAGTACCAGTTGCGGCGTTCTACTCGCTTGAGGAATTCAGTATACTCTTGTTTCTCTTGGGAAATCGGCTTTAGCTACCATCAAGCGAGGGAAGCAAGTCAAGCTCTCTAGCCCCTATCTCTTAAAGGCCCAGCTTCTAAAGTCAACTTCTATGAGAGGGCCCCCCCATCACGTAAGGAGGCGCAACGGCATCACTTTACGTTGCCCCCTATTAGCCCTTCTCACGTAAGTCGGAAGGATTTTTAAGGAGGCTCGGACACCTACCGAACATCCCTGAAGGATGGAACAACATGATGAAGAAGAAGGCAAAGGTATGGAGGAAAATGATGGAAACGGAGTCTTACGAATTATCCCCGGAACTAGAAGATCATTTCGAGATCTTGTCATTTCGGCTGGAGGTGGCTGCTCTAGCATGCGGCAGACCATCTGCTAAATGCCCTGATGCTAGCAAATCTGTGTGTTTGTTTGTGTGTGTGTGTGTGTGTGAGAGAGAGAGAGAGAGAGAGAGAGAGAGAGAGAGAGAGAGAGAGAGAGAGAGACCTCTTAGTATGGCTGTTATAGTCTGCATTTTTCCTTTCTCAGTTCTTCTAACATGACACTTATAGGGGCGGTTAAGGTGCTATATAACTGTAGAGCGTACTGGAATAAAACCATTATTTATCAAATGGGCTGCGTCCTGGACTCATGATAACAGTTATTATTGATTTTAGAAAAATGAGTGTTATTTCACATACAAATATTATTAAAACTAAAATGCTAATTTAATGAAAACATGACTTAAACTCTATGAATATGCTAACAAATCCTACCTCATTCTGATATCTATATTCCTTCTGAGCTGCCCCAGCAATACATTTGCAGCCCTTTTTGCATTGTGATTTGGATCTGGATCAAATCCTTGGATTTCCACATCAGCGACTGACAGTGAAGAAAATCATATTTCCAAATATGCTATGGAAATAAGTAATTGGAAATCCACAGATCTGGCAATTTCCTTCACTCTCTTTGCTCCTCAACCTCTCCACTCCATTAGGAAGTACCCTATGCCCTCTCTGTCTCCCTCAACATGAGCTGGCAAATCTATTCAATTTGTATTCAAAACTCAATTCCAAATCCAAATACAAATATGAGGTATCCAAGCAGGCCCTAAATGCTAACTTCAGACCTAAGCAACTAATAGGAGTTCATCTAAAGCAACTTAAATAAATACGAAAAACATGGCTAAAAACTCCTAAAAATAGAAATCACGTAATAAACCAGCACCATGTCCGAAGATCAATCATACAAGATTTGATGCCTAAAAAGTAGGCCACAAGTAAGATGACAAAACTAATAGTTGAAGAATGGGGAATTTATTCCACGTCGAACATTCTTCATGGTTTTCCTCCCCATCAAGTTGAGATCAATAGATCTGTCCCACATATTGACTTTCAGGGGAGGTTTAATTTGCAACCCTGCAAAAGTGATTCGTTGAATATTTCATGGAATGTTTATGGGGTTAGTTGTGAGAGAGGGGATGGTGAGGGAAAGACATGAGAGTGTGTGGGGGTCATCAACTCCAATGTCCTCACTAGGGTAAAAAAAAGATTTATTTTTACCTTAAAGCCTATCCAGACTTGGGATAGGGCAGGTTTACTTTTTTTCCATCCAATCTAGGTATTTTTATCAAAGCAAAAATATTTATTCCAAACAAGGTTTTTTTTTAACTGCATATATTTTACAAAAAGAAAGGACAATATCTGCAGTAAATATAGAGATAGGTGTTGCCATCTTAAGGAAAGTGACATATTGGAACAAGATGAAGATCACAATTTCTATGGACTGTAAGCCCAGCAGCTTCAGTCATGTCCAGGCCTTTCTTTTCAGCATCAGGCAACTCCCAATCAAACCAATATAAGAGATTGGCAAGAACAAGTTCGATGGTTGAAATTGCAAATGAAATTCCAGGGCAACCCCTCCGCCCCACCCCAAAAGGTATCAGCTCAAAATCTTTCCCTTTGAAATCGATGGGACTGTTCATAAACCTCTCTGGGCAAAACTCTTCAGCATTATCCCACGAATCAGGGTCCCTTCCAATTGCCCATGCATTGATCATAACCCTTGTTTTTGGAGGGATACGATAACCTTGTAATTCAGTAGCTGAGATTGTCTCTCGTGGAACTAACAATGGAGCAGCAGGATGTAATCTTAGAGTCTCTTTTATTATCGACTTTAAGTAATCCATTCCTCGAATATCTTCCTCTTGCACCATTGATTTTTTGCAATCCACTCTCCGTACCTCTTCTTGTGCTTTCTTCATAACTGTGGGGTCCCTAGCAAGCTCTGTCATTATCCAATCCATGGTTGTTGCGATTGTTTCAGTTCCACCAGCAAGCATATCCTAGGGCAATGAAAAAAAAAAAGCATTAGTGATTTACTTGGCACGTCCCGACCCAATTGTGTGAATATTGTCCGGTTCTGAGACCTCTACCCTCCCCGTTTGGTTTTCCAGTAGTACTAATTAATCGTGCCTGACCCACTCCACTGGGGTCTCCCCTTGGAGATATTGAAAATGCGTCTACATAGGGAGAAGAAAGTTCACATATATAGACTAGGAACTTTCTCTCCCTTCCGATGTGGGATCTTACAATCCACCCCTTAGGGTCCAACGTCCACGCTGGCACACCGTACTGTGGGAGGTGTGGGAGGTATGGCTCTGATTCCATTTTGCCACGCCCCAACCTCACGGTGTAAATATTGTCCTATTCTGGGTATTTCCACCCTTCCTGGTTTTTTTTTCGAGCCGCACTAACCGTGCACGACCAACTCTGTGGGGTCCGCCCCTTAGAGTTGCTGAAAACGCGTCTACACAGGGAGAAGGAGAGTTCACATCTATTGCCCAGGAACTTTCTCTCCCTTTCCGATGTGGGATCCTACATTTCTACATCATTAATTTTAATACCCATGAATAATCGTTTTGTACACATGTGCATGAGAGAGAGAGAGAGAGAGAGAGAGAGAGAGAGAGAGAGACCAAGATAACTGCTTTGAGACTATCTTTGCTGAGGGGGATGTCTTGGAGGTTGGATTCCTTTTGCACATGGAGCATAACATCAACAAAATCCTTATCAATACTCTGCTCATGTCTTTCAGGATTGAGATGCTCCTCGATCACTTGATCAAGTAAAGAATCAAGGCCTCTGAAAGTTTTCTTGGTCCTTGCATCCAATCCAGTGAGGATGTCGATCCATCCAAGAGAAGGGAAATAGTCACCCACGTGAAAAAGTCCCAAGATGACCCCTAATTCCCTTATCAGTCCAGCATATCTATTCTCCCCATGACTTCCACACTTCTTACCAAAAGCAACTCTTGAAATCATGTCGTTTGTGAGAGAGAGGAACAACTCACTTATATTAATGGACGCCCCCCTCGCCGGCGAGCAAGAGTGCGAGATCATCTGGATTATCTTACAGACTTCGTCTTCCCTAACTTGTTGGAATAATTGCACCCTTTTCACACTTAAGAGTTCTACTACACAAATTTTCCTGGCTACCCTCCAATATTCACCGTAAGATGAGAACACCACATCATTGCTGCCATAGAAGAGCTGATTGGCGGCCACGGTGGGGGCCCTCCCTGAGAAAGCAGTATCATGGGTTTTCACAATCTCATGAACAAGTTTGGCCGATGAAACTACTAGAGTAGGAACTTGACCCAAATGTAAGAGCATTAAGGGGCCATGTTTCTTAGATAGACTTCGGAGTGAGCGGTGAGGCAGCGAGCCAAGCTGGTGAAGGTTCCCAATAATAGGAAGCTTGAATGGAGAAGGTGGTAAATTGGGTTTATCAGCCCAAACACTGCTGAACCTTTTGAAAAGAAAGAGGAAACAGAAGGGAAGCAACAAGAGAAAAGAAATTGCCAAGGAGGAGTGGGCAAGTAGTAGAGCCATTTCCTGAACTTTGAGAATGTTTTCTTGCTTGCAATGGATGTTAACAAACCAGAGTCTAGTTGAATTTATAACCATTTAGGGCATCAATCATTTTTCTCTAAATAATGAGTAGCAAGGCCCACCACTCGAATGGGCACAAAACACCTTACGTAGGATCTATATATTTTGTTAAAGGAACGTGATGTAGTCACCCCTTCTTTTTCACTTGGGACAGCCCCTTCTTGTGTATTTACGACTACTCTTTTACACTAGAGCCTAGTTGCACGGATCACCACCATCACTCTATTATTTTCAATGACTTTTCTCCATGGCCCACCACTCGAATGCGCACAAAACACCTCACGCATTCACTGATCATCCTGACAATATGTAAAGGGACGTGATATAGTCACCCCTTGTTTTTAACTGCGAGAGCCCCCACTCTTCTGTATTTAACTATTTATGAGTACTCTTTTAAACTTGAGGGGGCTCTCCCAAGTCCCAAGCATGGTTTAAAATTTCGGTTTCGGTAACCGTTTCGGACCCCACCGAAAACCAAAATTTCGGCAAAATCTGAAATTGGGTAATTTGGTTCGAAATTCCTGACCGAATTTTTGACATATAGGACCGAAATCCCGAAATTTTTAACTCTTTTTTTTAATAAATAATGCCATTTAATCGAAATTTCGGACCGAAATTACCAAAATTTCCTCCAGTTAAGGTGCTATATAACTGGAGAGCATACAGTAACTTGATCGCGTAAGAATATTGCAAATATGTAACGGAATAAAACCTTTATTTATATAATGGGCTGCGTCATTATAACAGTTATTATTGATTTTAGAAAAATGAGTGTTAATTCACATACAATTATTAAAACTAAAATGCTAATTTAATGAAAACATGACTTAAAATCTCTGAATATGCAACCAAATCCTTGCTCATTTGATATTTATATCTGTTGGAAAGTTGCCTTAGTTCCAGCTTTATTTCCCACGGCACAGTGGCAAGCAAAAAGGAAAGCTACCTTTTTAGGTTCCGGGGAAAACCTAAATACCAAAAGAGAGTGGGTTTTATCTTGTGTAAGGATGGCAGGAGAGGACTAGCGAGAGCCTTGGGGTGTAACAGCTACCCCAAGGGAGAGAGAGAGAGAAGGAAGAAAATCTTTTTTTCTTGGGTTTCTTCTCGGGTTCCTCCTGGGTTTTCTTTCGGATTTTCTCGGGTGTTTCTTGTGTATGATCTTGGGTTTGAGAAGCAAGGAAAGGGTTGCGGGTTTGTGGGTTTTGTGTGTTAATTCATTGTAATCCTTGTATATTGTTTTGTCACTGTGGAAGATCGTGTTTCTTGCCCGTGGATTAGGCTTTGCCGAACGACGTAAAATATTGGTGTTCATCTTGTGGCTTGTTTGTTTATTTTACTTTTCTATTTAATTTGTGCAAGATCAGATTATTTTTCTCGGCGGCTTTTCTCAACAAGTGGTATCAGAGCTGTTGTTGGAGTGGGCAAGTAGTAGAGCCATTTCCTAAACTTTGAGAATGTTTTCTTGCTTGCAATGGATGTTGGTAAACCAGAGTTTAGTTGAATTTATAACCATTTAGGGCATCAATCATTTTTCTCTAAATAATGAGTAGCAAGGCCCACCACTCGAATGGGCACAAAACACCTTACGTAGGATCTATATATTTTGTTAAAGGGACGTGATGTAGTCACCCCTTCTTTTTAACTTGGGACAACCCCTTCTTGTGTATTTATTACTACTCTTTTACACTAGAGCCTAGTTGCACGGATAACCACCATCACTCTATTATTTTCAATGAGTTTTCTCCATGGCCTACCACTCGAATGCGCACAAAACACCTCATGCATTCGCTGATAATCCTGATAATATGTAAAGGGACATGATATAGTCACCCCTTGTCTTTAATTGCGAGAGCCCCACTCTTCTGTATTTATGAGTACCCTTTTAAACTTGATGGGGCTCTCCCAAGTCCCAAGCATGGTTTAAAATTTCGGTTTCGGTAACCGTTTCGGACCCCAACGAAAACCGAAATTTCGGCGAAATCCGAAATTTGTAATTTGGTTCGAAATTCCAGACCGAAATCCCAAAATTTTTGTAACACTTTTTTTTTTAGTAAATAATGTCATTTAATAAAAATTTTGGACCGAAATTACCGAAATTTCGTAAATGGCGAAAAATGTAATTTCGGAAAATTTCGGTTTTGGTCTCAGATTTTGGTCGAAATTTAAAACCTTGCTCCCAAGAACAAAAACAAGGACGTACATCCAAACAAATCATTTTCCTTTGTTAAATCCATCAACGGGAATCTTCACTTTTGACAAAATTACCCTACATCATTTCCTCGCTCCGTTTGGTTGCTAGTAAATTTTTTATCCTAGGAGCTTTTTAATCCCAACAGTGAAGTCAACGGGATTTGCTAGGTTTTTTTTTCCCTACAATTCCTAAAATTCCTGCCAAAATTTAGTGGTGTTATTACCAAATATGGGAAGGGAGGAGAGAGAGGAAAGAGAGAGAAAGAGAGATGACATCATTCCCAAGGAAAGAAAAAGAGGGGAGAAGGATTCCATGTTATACTCATAAGCAATCATTACAAGAGTGGGATTAAAAAAAATTCTAGTGCTAAAAGGCAACCAAATATGGGATGGGATGGGACGGAAATTTTACTAAAAACTTTTTAGGTTTTAAATTTTACCGGCTACCAAACAGAGGCTCACAGAGGTTTAAAATTTTTCTAGTCCACTGTAGAATGCATTTCGTGAATTGTCTGTTCAATCTAACAGCAGCCACAGAGGCTCACTTTTAGCACAAGACACAAAAATATATATATAAAGAATCAACAATTCTTCCAATTCTTCCAATTCTTCCAAGGACAAGACACAAAAAATATATAAAGAATCAATAATTCTTCTTTGAACGTTCTTTAATCTCTCTTCCAATTTTTCAAATCAATTCTATTATGGCCCGCCAAGGAGCATAAGACAAAATAAAATAACAGAAAAGAAAAGAAAAGGAGACAAAGAATCAATAATTCTTCGATGAATGTTCTTTAATCTCTCTCTTCCAATTTTCCAAATCAATTCTATAGAGTTTATGGGTGGGCCAAGGAGCATAGGAGAAAAAAAAAGGACAAAGAAGCAATAGTTCTTTTTTCTTCTCTCTCTCTCTCTCTCTCTCTCTCTCTTTTAAATTAATTAAAATAAATCTTGTCAAGGGGTTATTACAATTCCCAACAAGATCTTACAAAGCAATTTAAAAGAAACAGACAAGCTGCTGTAGACACCCCCATTTTGCTCCGCTTTAATCAACAAAGAAGTTAGTGTTTTTTTCTATCAGTTTTCCAGTGTTTTCTATTTCCGTGTCTGTCTCTTATATTTTCTTGATCTTTTCGGTTATTTCCGCCATGCTTTGCATTTTCCCGCTAAGTGTTGAGAATGGTTATTCACGAGAATCCGAACAAGAGAGAATACGGACCCATTTAGTGGGCCCGCATTGAGAATTTTTGAATAGATCTCAGTCGACAAAGAGGGCCCACGCATTGTTTCGGTAAAAGATAAAGTTCTGAGATTATTCGGACCCGATGTGATGTGGGGGATCCCAGGAATTTACTTTGTGATCCACAGGATCAAGGGTTCAAATCATATATAAGATCAACTTAAGGGCATAATCTATGCTTACACTATGGCCCACCGAATAAAAAGTTTGGATTACATATGAAGTTAATTTGGGAGCGCAATTTAATTTATCCTAGGGTCCCATTAATTGGGCGATCAAGATCATCTTAAGTAAATAATTTGGAGAACAAATCAATTCACGCTGTGGTTCGGATCATTCCACTAAAACAATGCGGAGGGTGCAACCGGTTTGCGTTTTAACCCGTCAAATGGATGATTTGGATCATTTAACGGAATTAAATTCGAGGAGCACGAATTAAATCATATCGCAGCCCTTTATTTGAACAGTCAAGATCATCAATTGCCGCCCTTCAAATAGACGGTTTTGATCCTCTAATGGAGGGAATTTAGATGCCATCGCTAATTTATATTGTAGATCGTCAAATTGAGGGTTAAGATCATCTTATGGAAATGATTTTTGAGGGGCACAACCTGTTCACATTGCAGCCTAGCAAATGGATGGTTCGGATCATTACATGGAAAGGATTTGGGGCGCCACCCTATTTATAGTGTGACCCATCAAATGGGCGGTCCAGATTATCCTATGGGAATAATTTTTAGAGAACAAGTTATCTATAGTAGGGCCTCATCCATTTGGATAATTTTGGATCATCTCATGGACGGTCAGGATCATATGGAAATAATTTGGGGAACATCAAAATTACATTGTGGCAGATCAAGTAGACGGCGGCACATCCAATTACAACTTCAACACGACAAGTGCCCAATATATATGCACTCTATTTTTGGATTTAGATTACATTCGATTGAATCATTCTATTCATATAAGGAATGCATGGCAGGAATGAGGCTTGAATAGCCGGTTGTGTCTAAATATATGTGTGGGCCCAACTTTATGCTCAAAGCAGCAACCTTTGATTGAAGAGAAGGTTTTCTTAAGCAAGCATGCCAAAATTAAAAAAAGCATGCCCAGTGTGCTGTTCGTTTGTTTTTCTTGTAGGCATTGAGAAAAGCCAAAAGCAAAGTTGCTTTATTGAGTTGACTTGAAAATAGCAAATGGGTATCCATGTAGCTAATTTTAGATGGGATGTTATGGTAACATGCCACTTGCATCAAGTTGAAAAAAAGAACGTTCCAATTTTTTTTTCTTTCTTGGGGTAAGTATATGGAGGCTGCTGTTGGGGCCGAGGATGGGCTCTCTCTCTCTCAAACCTCGACTCCTTCTCATCCCAAGATCGCTTGATTTGGATTATTGCTTACCCTTGCACTCTCCCTGTTGTGAAGAACAGAGCACTATTTAATCATATTTTACTCTCTTCCAAACCCTCAGATCCATGAATCTTGTTATCTCTTTAAAATCTTGATTTCCGAATTACTTTTTGTGGCTGTATCATCAATGGTCTAATTCTCTTCAAAGTAAAGTTTCACGGCTAAAATTTGGTAAAAGCTAAATTGGTGGTCGAGCTCCCTTTAAATTATATTTGGTAGCCGAATCTTGTTGCTCAGGAATCTTATGGCTAAATCCTCTTAAAGCGGAATCCATGGAGTTGGATCATCTCTAGGAGAGTTTCTCTTCTTGGAAGGAGTCTTTAACCATCTTTCTGCGGGTTGTCGCACATAACTTCAGTTTGCAATTTCGTCAAAAGGATTTTTTTTAGAGCGTATAAAAGGGTGCGACAAAGCGTATACCTCGGATTTACGCACCCTAGAGACGAGGAGCGCGACCAAAGGTAGGTTCATTCTTCTCAGATTTTTCTAGAATTATTTCGTATTTTTTTACGTATTTTTGCATGGTTTTAGTATTTACCTTCATTTAATTCAATAATATATGGGTTGGCTCAAAATCGGGTTTACATGAGTGTTTCGAAGTCCGATTCGTCTCAAAATTTAATACAATGACCTATTTAATGGGACTAAAAGAACTATTGGATTGGATCAGACGTTGGATCTAAGGATTTCCAGAATTTGAATGAAGATTGAAACTTAATTTGAATTAATGACCGGGATATTAAGAAATTGGAAAAAACAGCTATCTTAGGATGATCTATTTCTTGGAATATTATAATTTTTTTGTGTTCATCATATCAGAGCAATGTTAATGGACATCTTTCAAAGTCATAATTTTTTCAAAAATCATGTTTAAAAAATAGAAAACTCTTAAAAGACATCTTTTTGAAGAAGAAAAATGGAAAATATGCCAAATAAGTTCTAAAATTAATGAAATTTTGTAGTAAAATAATATGATGCTGATATATTCTTCCATGAATTTTTAATGATTTTATGATTCTATTTGGTATATCGTTTGATATTTTCTTTTGAAACAACCAGATTTTGTGAGGTTTTTTATTAATATCAAATCATGATTAAAATTTTCAAAAATTTTACAGTAGTCTTATATTACAAATATAATGTTACTGTAAAATTTTAAATTTATTTAGAATTTGTTTCATAGGGGATGCTGTGTAAATTCATAATCTGATCTGAATCTTTAAAAATCTGAAATTGATAGTAAATCGTATCTAAAATTCATGAAATTTTCACAGTAGACTATATTCATTCATATCTTGTTACTGTAGAAATGTCAATTTATTTTGAGTTTGTTTACAATGAGCTCATTTGTAAAATCATTCCTGTGATCTGAAATTGATAAAATCTATTAAAAATTGAAATTAACCAAAATCATTATGAAAATATCCAGGGAACTTTAAATTTCTATCACGTATTCATTCCTTAAGCCGCTGAAACAGAAATCGTAGGAGTCTTAGATTTCCTTTGTAAAATGGTCATACTAGGATAATTTAGATACCAAAATCGTAACCATAATCGTATATTAATTGCAATTGATCTAGCATAATTGGAGTGGGTAAATTATAGTATGTAATTGGCTCCGAGGTCCACTGTCCGCGGAAATCCTAAGAAATATGCCAGGCAATAACATACTATAACTTACGTGCTAAATTATACGAGGGTCGAAAGCACGATTCCTTTCCATGGTTGCGGTTCGAGGCCGAAGCTTACGAACCATAGAGCCTTTGGTATTCCTTAGAGGTTTAGGAATCGAGAATCCCTGAAATCTGAAAATCATTAATTTTAACAAATTGAATCAATCTACCTCATGTCTTTCGGAACCGTTGGATTGCGGTTTCCATCGTAAGAACCATTAGAGCCCCATTTAGGAACACTTACGTCATGTCGTGTCCTAGGTTTTAGGGAGTCTTAGAGTTAGGAGTCCAGCCTCATCACGGGCGTTTGCTATGGATATCAACCGTGCCATAGATCTAGTTACACTAGTCACCCAATTTTTCCCTAGGACAAGCCTAGTTACCTAGGATGTAGGTTAACCTGCATTAGTCTAAGGGACAACTTACACTTAGATAGGATCATATAGCATCTTAGATGAAGTCTTAGGATAATAAAATCTTCAACTTGAATTAAATAACTTCTCTTAAAACTGTTGAAACAGTCAATCAAGTCTAGATCGGTGTCTTAGATGAGTTAGGCATAAGTAGATTAGTTTAGGTGCACCGAACTACGTCGACTCTGATCCCAGTGAGGCTTGGGTACATAGGCAGCTTGAATGCTTGATGGCATATCAATCACGAGTCGGCCCCACACACAAATAGTGGGGTTTTGTATATTAGTTTTCTTATAAATTCTTAATTAAAATATGTAGAATTTCCCTCAAATTAGCATTTTAGGAGAACTTTCACTTAGATTGAATTCAAACAAATTAAGAAATCAAGATACTGTGGACCCCGATCCGGGAGAGAAGTGGGGGACGAGCCCCCAGCGGCCTCTTGGATCATCCACGTGTGAAGGAGAGCTCAACCAAGGAACTCTCGAAACGGTTGCCACCCTCATAGCATAGCACGAGTGGCGATATAAAAGAGATACCTCTCGATTCGGGAACAAGTCCGGATTCGAAACGTATCTAAACAAACTCAGAGTCGCCATCCACGGTATACGGCCATGGATCCTTTAAACAAAAATATGCTTTGTATACCATGGATAACCAGAAATATATATGGGTTCGTACCTGATTACGAATGGAGAAGGTCTGAGAGCACCCCCAATTCGTCCGAGTGCAAGCACTTGGTCTCTTATGCCATTTATTATTAACCTCGAAGAGTTTCGGGCGAAAATCATATGAAATAGGAACAATTCTCAGGAATCGTCTACCTAAGCATGCATTTCCTGAGAATAAAGAAATAAGCACACACAAAATGAAATAAAAAGAATGTGTCACCTAAGCAAAGCTAGGTTATGAGTGACATGCCTAATGGGTGTCTAAGTTTTGGTGGACATACACATGCAAGCTACAGCTAAAGGTATATGATCTGTACATGAAAGTAAATCTAAAATTAAGAGTTAATCATGAATAGTAAATGAAATAAGGAATAAATAAAATGCCAGGCAAATAACAGAATAATGAAATAAAAAACCTACGGCGTGCACATAGCGCCTATCTACAATGGGGCGAATACATAACGCCTAATATAAAATCCTAACACATCTCATCAAAAAAGCAATAAATGACAAATAGCCATTGCAATAATAAAAACCTATGACGTGCACATAGCGCCTATCTACAATGGGGCGAATACATAGCGCCTAATATAAAATCCTAACACATCTCATCTAGAAAGTAGAAACTGACAGATAGAAAATGTAGTAATACCGTAAAGTGTTACAGGTAAGAAGATAAACCTGCGCAATGAGCAAACGTCAGCAGATGATAGTAAAAAGATAATAATGAATAACCGAATAACGATAGAGAATTACAGCTAAGCACGTATCCATTGAAAGCAATCCTATACAATCTCATCTAATCTTTTGATCGTATGCCTTTCATTCTTCTATCACGTGATTCGATCATGTCTTCATACTTTCTTTAAACTAGCAAGAATTTTTCCCAATCTCGTGTTCATGTAATCTTGATCCTTCTTGTATCCCTCCTCTTGGCTTACAGGCACCATGTCTACTTGTAAAATTCTTGATTGGATCTGTGGTACATTAAAGGAATCACACATCTATGCCATAAGTGAGCAAGAGAAAAATCTCTTCGGCTACGTGGCAACCATTAAGCTCGATTGGGGATTACTCTATGCCTCATCAGAGTGTTGGGATCCCGATCATCATGTCTTCCGTTTTGGTAACCAAGAAATGTGTCCCACTTTTGAAGAATGGTGTGCCTTGTTAGAATATCCTGTGGATGGCCCTCTGGTGAAACCATCCTGTGTGCCAGATTATCGTCCTTTGTTCTTTCGCTTAATGAATAACGAATCCATGGACTCTTTCATAAAAGGCGAAGAAGTGTCCATGTAACAACTAATCGACATTTACCCTCCTATTGGACACATTAGTGCTGTTGATATTCAAAAGGCCCAACGTCGCGCTTTGAGATTCTGCTCCTTTGCTAGGTCCCTCACTGTCCAGCCTTCTCGCTTCGCGTCAGCTGTCCTTTTAGATCTCGTTGATCAAATGGATCATGGCGAGAATCCAATTCCTACTATAATTGCAGAAACCTTCAATGGATTGGATGATATGGCTCGTCTTCATGCCAGCTCAGGTCCAGGCTCTTATGTTTGCTCTTTCGTTGGGTCCTTCTCAGGATGTCCTGCATTACTCTTGGTGTGGTTATGCCACAAGCTAAAAATTGCAGCTCCTGTACATTTCGATCATACATTGTACACCTTCAACGAATGGCGTCATGATGTTTCCTTCGATCATAAAAGTGATTGGGCTGATTGGTTAAGTTCCCGCCAACAAGATCAGATTCGTTGGCAAATCCCTGGAATCCAAGAAGCTGTCTTCAATACTGGATAAGCTAACTACGTTCGCCTTCTTGGTCTAAAAAAGACTTCATTTTATGTTCTTGCCAGGATTCTGCGTTAGTATGGAAGGGAGCAATCTATTTTGCCTCCCCTTCGTCATTTTTATCCGCTCGAGGATCTCAAGCCCAAGATTATCAGAGCCGTTTCATCTGCTTGGGATGTCAAAATCATCAAACCTTTAAAGGAGTCAGTTGAGGAAGATTATCGGCCGAAGAAAAAGTCTAGAATGAATGTTTAGTCTTTTTAGTCCTGTCAGTTTATCTGTGATTTAATAAGAGTGAACCATGTACTCAAGCTTTAATAATTAATCAATAAAGTCCATCTTTCTCTTTCATTATCTTCGTCTATGTGTGTATCATCGTCTATTTTTCTCTGTGATTTTAAAATATGTCTTTCAAACATTTCAGGGAAGTAACACCATAGCTAAGCCTACTACTCCTTGGGTTCGAATCTCTTCACAGTTGGAGAAGAAATCCGTCTCTCCATCACCTTCTCTGAGAACCCCAGCATCTCCTTCTTTCTCATCCTCATCCTCGCCAATGGCAGAAAATCAAGATAATCTTCCACCCGCTGCTATCACTGATACTCTCACCTTAATTCTCGAGCAACTTCACGAGCTCAAAGAGGAGAACCGAGTTATCAAGGCTCAGCTTTCTGAGAAGCTGGGGCCGTCATCTTCCAAAGATAAAGTGCCTATGCACCATACAGCTACTTCAGCAGCACCTGCCCAGCCAGTGTTCATCCCTATCCCTGATAAAACCGAAGAAGACTTAGAAAAAGAACAGTATAGCGAGGATCGCAGTAAGCCTTCTCAGTCCACGGTTGATAAAACAGTTATGGAGAAATTAGAAAGTCTTACCAGGAAAGTTCAAGACATCCAGCTTCAGGACCAGGGTGGTTTCAACCCAAATGATCTTACACTGTTTCCAGAAATCCGTCTCCCTGCCAATTTTCATATGCCGGATTTTGATAAATATGATGGTGTGGGTTGTCCAATCACCCATTTACAGATGTTTACCATCATGTGTCAGCCTTAAGGCTTATCTTCTGAGCAGATGGCTCAAATTGTTCCCTGTTTCACTTACTAAAGTTGCTAGGAGATGGTTCATGATCCTAGACAAAACCCGTTATAAGACATGGAAGGACATCGGTGAACAATTCATCAAGCAATTCAAATATGATGACGGGACGGAAATCACTAAAAAGGATTTAGAGAGAACCAAGCAAGACTCGAGGGAATCTTTTCTAACCTTTGTGAAAAGATGGAGGAAAATAGCAGCCCAGATGATGGAACGCCCTTCTGAGGAAGAACAGGTTCAAATAATCATGAAAAATATTTCCCCCCAACTCCAATATCACATGTCATTGCAATATTATCCAGACTTCAAACACTTCATCGTGGCAGGCACCCAGATAGAAGAGGCTATGGCTCAAGGTGTATTCAACCCTAGCAATCCAAACACTAGAGATTTCAAAAAGTCCCCTCCAGCCCAAGTTAGTAATATTTCTCGTTCCAATGCTCAGTCCTCTAGGTCCCAGGAACCTCTAGTGATGGACTATGACCAATCCGCGACCGCACATCGGCAACGAACCCAGGTAGAATTTACCCCTCTTCCTATTCCATCTTCAGAAGTACTTAAGCAGTGTCTTGCCTCAGGTCACATAACCCTACGTGCCATCCGGCCTCCCCCCAATCCTCTACCTGCAAATTGGCGAGCTGACCAACACTGTGAGTATCACAGGGGTCCTGGTCATCTTACTGACAAGTGCATTGCCTTGAAATTTAGAATTCAGAAACTCATTGATGAGAAAGTCATTGCATTCCAGCCAAGACCCAATGTTACCCAAAACCCGTTACCTGGTCATGCTAATCCTCCTGCTGCCGTTAATGCCATAACCATAGGAGATTCTGAGTTTGACCCTCTCACCCTCATATGTGCCTTAGAACCCGTTTCTGAACCCCAAATCATCTTCTGTGATGAGTCATACCTAAGAGAGTCTGTATCTCCCTTGGTGATCACCTATGAGCCACAAGTCCCTCAAGTTATTACTTATGATGAGCCAGAATTGGATGAAGTTAGACATGTTAAATATTGACGATCAGATGAGAATTAAGAGGTTTCGCTTTTGCGTGGCCCATTGGCAATCACTATCACTATCACGTGTCCCTCAAAAAAATCAGATGAGGTAACCCACGCAAAACAGCAAGTTGGTTTTTGTCCTACTTTGATGGAATAATCGGATGCCTTTTGTAACACGACTTTGTGTAGCTAAACTACAAGGTTTTGTTCGTTGTTAGTCTTGAGTGGTAAAAAAATCTCCAACCATGTATTATTGGGAGGGCCCACCCCATAAAAATACGAGGTAAAATGGTCGGCCCCACGCGATGCATGGGACTAAGTAGAGTTGGTCGGACACACCCATAAAAACAGTGTAAAATGGTGGTGTTCGGCGTAAAATACCCCGGCGCAGTCGATCGGTGCAGCCATGTATGGGATGTGTGTTGTTTAGGGATTGGGGGAATTTCCAGATTATACCATTCTTCAAGATGAATCCCATTATATTGCAAAATTGAATCTGAAAATGGTGCAGCAAATCTGATCTATAAAATAAAATAGTAATCAAAAGATTGTTAGAAAAACTTATCATAGTTGAGGCATGAATCTCAATTCTCTGTCTTTGAGACATGTATCGCCTCCACATACGATGAATCGCGGTGCATATTGGGTCTCTTGGCGTATGTCTCCAGGATACAACAACTCTGCTTCAGGGGGTGTGCACTCATGCTACTCGGATGCGTAGCGAACACACTTATACAACCGTGATCAATGAAGAAAAATGACCCAAATCTCTCAAAGAATAGAAAGCAAAAATTGAAGAAGAAAGAAAAGCAGAGAACAAAACGTTATGTTCTTCCGCATGTCTTTCTCAACCCAAAACGACACCTTAAATAGACTTCCAGAAGTCGCATCTATTATCTCTTAATTAAGGGACACGATTAACTAACGTTTAGAACGTTGCCCAATGGGAAGAAAAGAAAAGCCGCACTTAATGAGCGGGTACATAGCCAAAACGCAAAACATCGCGCTAAATAACTTCGAAGTTCTCAGGAACGGCGAAGTTATTTTACCGGGAACGGTGAAGTTATTCTCCAAATACCAGTGAACTTATTTTTCCAAGAACGGCGAAGAATGGCAAACTTATTCTCCAATAACTTTGAAGTTCCCAGAGAATAAACATGTCCAGTAACTGTTGGCTTGGCCTAGGTGGGTACCGGACCCAGATTGGAACTTGGCCACTTGGTCCTAGGCTTTGTGCCAGTAATGCCCCCTGGTCTTGACTCTTAATAAAGATAATGGTGGCGCCTTTCACACCAACAATTGCTTTTGAGATAGCTGGTAAGCACCACGATCCTACAAATAGTATCAGAGCCAAGTCTTGGGCTCGAGTCCCCCTTGGAGTCATTTTGAGAAGGGAGATTGTTGGCCTAGGCAGAAACTGGACCTAGATCGGAGATTGTTCATGTGGTCCTAGGCCTTGTTCCAGCAATGCTCCTAGGCTCGACTCTTAATAAAGATAATGGTAGTGCCTTTCCCATCAGCAATTGCTTTTTGGATAGTTGGTAAGCACCACGATCCTACAGTAACAAAATGAAAAATAAAAAAGAGGGAAAAAGGAAAAGCTTTGAGAAACATGCGCGGCCAGCCGCGCCAGGCTGGTCCGAGCGGCGAACATGTGTGGTGTAGCCAAAAGCCAATGGGTCCACTCGGCCTTTCATGCGCGTAGGCCCCCTTGTCCTCTTCTAATTCACAAACCTAGAGAAGTGAAAACCAGTATAAAGCCATGAGCCTTTCCTCCACTTTTCAATACGGGACTAAATGTCCCCAAAAAGGACAAAGTAAAAGGAGGGAAACTCAAGTTTACTTCGAAAAGTTCACAAAAGCTTAAAGTGCAAAAGCCAAAAGATAACTGAGTAATTATTTTAATTTTGAATTATAATTAGACTATTTCCTTTTCACCAAAGAAAAAGTCAACAATCCCCAACAAATTCAAAATTGTACTTAAAGAAAGAAATCAAGAAGAGACAACTCTGATCAAGGCGGGAGAATAAGTTATGCATTGGTATAGGTGTCTTTTGGACTTGAACATAGACCTAGTGCAAATATATCAAGTTTACCAAGTACTTGGTGAACTAAAGTCTTGAACCAGGGACTTTTAGTGATAAACAGAGACAACATATCACACACACAACTAATTCAAGCATAACCGTATTCTCGGTGTAGCACTTTTCGACCATGTGCTCAATCCTATTTCATGAGTGCTCTAGAGAATCAGCCCAAATTCTCATAGAAGCAATCACACTACTACACTCACATAGGTGTATCTATCAAGAGTGCCCTGTAACTACTGACCCCACAGTAAACTCAGTTATACATAACACTAAGAGTTATAATAACTCATCCTCTACTCATAACAGGTTGCACCCACGAACACTATAAGGATAGGTTTAGTGAAGTTCACTTCACTTTAACAAAGCGCAAAACAAACCGCTCAAGTAACTTGTTGTTCTAATTGAATCTACTTCTTGGGATCTCCAGTCAGATAGGGTGGTTTATCATGACAAGTGTTTCAATACATTGGCCTCAATCCCATCCCCTCTATGTGTTCAAGACTAAGTTCTTCATTAGTTTTTTAATTAGACAATCTAATATATTATCTTCTGACCTCACAAAATCAATTGTGATCACTCCATTTTTCAACAGTTAATTTATGAAGTTATGCCTTGATGAATATGTCACGATTTCCCATTGTATACATTGTTTTGTGCCCTTCCAATAGCATCCTTGCAATCACAATGAATTGTAATACCCGGTACCAGTTTATTCCATAAAGAAATATCCATAAGAAGATTTATAAGCCATTCGGCTTCCTCATTTGCTTTATCTAAAGCAACAAACTCAAATTCCCCGTGAAACTGAAGCTCTTCAAAGAGTCAAGACCTATCCACTCCTAAACTTTGTTTCTAACCCTGATGCCCAGTTAGCATCATTGTATCCCTCTAATAAAGCTAGATATTTACAAAAGTGTAAATCAAATTTAATAGTACCCTTAAGGTATCTCATTACTCTAACTAGTGCATCCCAATAATCATGTCTAGGGTTACTGGAGTAACTATTGAGTCTCCCTACTGCATAGGCTATATCTGGCCTTGTCCAGTTCATCAAATACATAAGACTCCCAATTACTCTAGAATATTTTAGTCGGTTAACATCATCTCCTTTATTTTTACATAACCATATACGTGAATTATAAGGTGTGGAAATAGGTTTACTGCCAAATACATTAAACTTCTGTAGAATTTTCTCTACATAATGAGACTGGGTTAAAATTATTTCGACTGGGAACCTATTGAAAAGTGTTAAGCTACAAGTTACTCCAAAAGCTTAAGTTACCTCACGTCACGTGCATGTAGGCAAGACTGGTGCTATTTGTATACAGAAAGAGATGTCCAGTCTCTTTCCCAACTAGGAACTATTAAGGCTTGCAGAGAACTGATATGCCATATCTCCTAGCTCCCTTGGATCTGTGAATCCTTTGAGCATGGCATTTCTACTATGCTACCTAAGGACGAACATGTGTCAATAAACAAGCACATCACACACATTCATTAATATAATTACCCATTCATGTCATGAAATAAACCTTTATTGATTAGAAAAATATCATTCTACTGGCTTTTCAGGGCATATACTCTAACAGGTACAACTAAGGAAAAGCTCTATCTCAAGCATTGAACAAGCAAAGGAAGATCATTGAAGGCCAAAGCTTAAGGAACAACATACAAAGGAGCTTGAACACATTGGTGGCATCATCCTTGGAAGATGTCAAAGCAAGGAGCTCAAGTGAAGATCCCACAAGCAAGCCAAGAACTACATTGAAGATCAAAAGAAGATTGGCTCAAAAGTTCAATCAAGAGAGTGTTCAAAATGGTAGAATGTATTCCTCTCTCTCTTGGAATTTCTCTTGATCAAGGCACATCTTAAAACCCCCCAAAAATATTTTTCAAAGAGACTCATAACCTTAAAAAAGACTTACATGGATAAGTGAATGACCATAGCGGTGTACCAACATGTTGGTACCCATATGGCATTCCATTACATGGTATAAAAACGAGTTCCAAAGGCCAAACTGAGATCAGCACCTAAAACTTATCATAACTTGTCTAAAACATTTTCAAATATTTTAAAAAATATTTTTAACAGGAAGATCTCATTGTTTCCATTCAAATCGAGTATATGAACGTTGCAATTCGATGAGAAATGAAGGAGATCTGAATTTTTCAAGATTGGTGCTGAAATCTAGAATCCAGGTACGGAACTCCGTGGGTTCCCGTAGAGCTCCATGCACGGAACTCCGTGGAACCTCACGGAGCTCCGTGGAGCAACCTGTTGGAAACTAAAAAATGACAAACGGTCACTACGGAGCTCCATGGGTTGCCTCCGTACTAGCAGTCAGAGACTACCAAACGGTCATATTTAAGTTCTTTGGAAGAAGATCATTAGTGGATTCCTTAAGATATCAACTTGGGAAGAGTGGAGTAGATCTTGGGTTTAAGACCCAACCACTATAGAATTTTGTGTCAAGCTTCATTGTCTCTTCTCTTCTTCTCTTTGGTAAGTGCTTCTACTCTTGACTCTAAAACTAATCCTTATTCTTGATCTACGTAACACCCCCCTCTTGGGTTGCCTATTGGGATTTCACTTGGTATCAGAGTTAAGGCTCTTATAGAGGCTTTCTATTGAAAACCTACAAGAGAAATATCATTTGGCAACCTAATGGCATCTAAACTTTCATGCTTTGATAGAACCGACTATGGATCTTGGTCGATCCGTATGAGGTCTTATCTTAAGAGTCTAGATAGTGAATTATTGAAAGTAATTAAAAATAGTTTTGTACTAAACTCTAAATCTAAAAGAATTAGTGATCATGATAAGAAGTTGTTTTCATTGAATTCAAAAGCTATGATTGCACTTTCTTGTTCTTTACCATATGACATGTTTGAAAATATTTCATCTTGCGAAAATTCCAAAAAAATTTGAACTATACTTGAAAAGAACTATAAAGAAAATATTTATCTTATGGCATTAGAAAAAGATTTTGATGATGATTTACATGAATTCACTAATGATGAATTGTTAATTGCATGTGAGAAACTTCATGAAAACATGAATTTGCAAATATCTGTTAACTTACCAACTTCTCCAAAAGCTTAAGCTGTTGGAGAAAGGCAGTATTTATCTTTTATACTTTAACACTCCCCTGCACGTGTGGCCCACTTGGCAAACACGTGGCAAATGTGGTCCCACTTTGGGCCGACCATCGCATGTGGAATTTTTGCTATCCGAGAGGTTTGAACTCAAGACCTTTGGCTCTAATACCATGTTAACTTACCAACTTCTCCAAAAGCTTTGATACCATGTTAACTTACCAACTTCTCCAAAAGCTTAAGCTATTGGAGAAAGGCAATATTTATCTTTTATACTTTAACAATATCAAAAGATAAGACTATGAAAAATTCTTTACAAAATATAACTAGAGACTTTGACATTTTAAAGAAAGAATATGATTCACTTGCATCTACTAATGAAAACTTAATCTTAGAAAATAAATCTCTTAGTGATAAATTAGAAAAACTTTTGTTGGAACACATGAAATTTAAACAAGAAAAAGAAGAAGAACTAAAGACAAGTTTATCTCATGAAGTTAGCACATTGAAAGAACAATTTGAAGAGATGAAACTAGAAAATGATAAACTTGTGTTGGAAAATCATAAGCTACAAGAAGAAAAAGTAAATCATGTTTGTTCTCATAACCATTCTTGTAGTTCATCTTGTTCCTCATCTACTAGCTCATATTCTTGTGATTTTTGTGGTAGATTTGGACATTACAAATCTATATGTAGACTTAAATTTTTTTTAAAAACAAGTTTGTATGGATTAGAAAAAATGCATTGTATAGGACAAACTTGGTTGGACCAAGTTGGTTTGGGTTCCAAAATCCCCTACTTGAAACATGACATGTGCTTAGTAGATTTAGGAGTGTGCTTCAATGTTATATAATTCAAGAAAATAAGTTTTAGATACATGTGCCAAATTGTGCATATCTACTTGTATCCATGATTGTGCTCTATTGTTACATCATTTGAGTATCTCCATGCTAGATGTTTTATACTTATTGAAAACTATTTGTCTAGCTATTAGTGCTAAATGAACACATCTTGTGAAAATAAACATAGATACACTTAGGTTCATATTACTTGATGCCTTTGTATCTATGATGTAGTTTTCATACCATTTATGACATGAATTCATGTCATTATGTCTTGCTAATTACATTTGTTTGGAATGGTGTAACCATGAACTTATGTCTAAGTGTTTGTTCCCTTATTTGAAATTCATGTTTACACTTAGTATACTTGGTTGACAAACCTCACCTTGACCCATAGGAGTGCCTTTGTGTAGTTCAAGCTAGGTTCCTAGGTATAGTGTCTTGAAACTTGAACTTTAAATGTAACATGTCATGCTATTGCTAGATGTTAGTTGTTGATCATATCCTTCTAACAAGCATAGAAGAAATAGAATGAAAATTGAAAATAGAAAGAAATAAGTACATTCATTGCAAAGCATTATGTCTAAGCAAAACCATTGTAAATCAAATCTTAGACATTCTTTAAACACACATTGTTGGATCAAAGCACAAAGCTTAGTGAATTTCAAAATCCATAGTTAACATCATGAGAAATTTATAAGTTGATTCATTAGCCTAGGGTGTTTATCATCTATAAGACACTCTTAAATATCATTGGCTTTTGAAATTAGCCCTTTGAACTCAAAATCTTAGAACAT
Organism: Tasmannia lanceolata; assembly: GCF_043159265.1. Lineage (NCBI taxonomy): Eukaryota > Viridiplantae > Streptophyta > Magnoliopsida > Canellales > Winteraceae > Tasmannia > Tasmannia lanceolata. The sequence continues at coordinate 22,214,542 of NW_027518684.1, read as the reverse complement.
TTAAGGGAATTTGAGACTTAGTTCAATGAGAGAAATACATATGGATTATCTTGACTTATCATTGAACTAATCATATCTATGATCTTTAATATAATCATTCATCTATGACATGTGTTTCACTTCTTGTTTAAAAAAAATACAAAGATGAATAAAACACACTAACAAGTGAAGATAATGTGAAGGGCTAAGAAACTTTGGTTATCTCAAACCCTTCACAACAAACATAGGTATACATAGTCTATGGGGTATATTGCATGTTTACTTATCTATGATATCCATATAATCTATGATGAGTTCACAAAGTTTAAATAATCTTGAATAATCTAAATTTGTTTGAACTTCAAATTAAAGAGGGAAAATCAATTGTTATATTTACTGAATCTCCTTAACTAATGGCAATTGATTCAAATTGATATATATTTTACCTATTATATATGTGTGATATATGTGTATCAAAAAATTACATCACTCTCAAGCTAGATCACTATATATCATATAAGTTTGAGTTATTTGAGAACTTTGACTAATGAACTCAAACTTGTATTCATGAGACGATGGTCATATAGCCTAACTTGTGCCTAAAAGTGACACATAAATTAGAAACATGTGTTTTAGGCTAAAATGTGTTTTGTAATTATAACTTGATTTTTTACTCAAATCCATCAAAATACATTTATAAGAGATGAAAACTAGTTTGTTTCTTTAGAAAAATTGAATCCAACTAGTTGTCTTAGAGTTGCTTGTTCTAGGATAGTGGGACTTATCAAAATTTACTTGTTAGCTATCCTTGGAGTGATTATTTATTGATCATATTGTAGCACTCTATATATATATATATATATATATATATATATATATATATATATTTATTATCCCTTGATCGGTATTAGTTGCATGGTAAAGATGTTAAACCTTAAAGTTAAAAGCTATTCAATTGGTACTCATGCCTTCTTATGAAGGAACGGTACCATCACCTTAATTAAGACATTTAATTCCTTTGGCTTCTTGCCAGCATCTAAACCATTATCAGTCTTATATGTCTTGCCTTGTTATATACTATATGGACATATTCAGGAGGAGCATGTTTTGCTTAGTCATCCCATGATTTCATTTGGTATTAGCAAACATGCAATTGTAGCCCAAGGTTCACCTTCGACTATTCACATGAAGACCCTTGGGGACTATATTTAGGACATCCCTTCGATTTATACCATATATAAGTCAATAACAAAGGGGGAGCTTTAAAGTTATATATGTCCTATCTTGGACTTATCATATGTTTCACAAGTGTATATCTCTTCACATATGATAAGTACTCACATTTGAAGCTACATAGCTACATCTGTGTTGTTGGGTTTGTCTTGTGTTCATATTCTGAGAAAATTACTGATTTTTTGTATGGACAAAAGCCCCTAACTTGTGCCTTAATTTTATATCTTTCCCAAGTTTTAAACTTATCTTGGATAGCCTCATTTTGTTTATCATTTGTACCATTGATAAGTATCTCATTCTGAGCCTAATTTTACAAATCTATTAGAGTTCCATTCACAGGATCCTATCTTACTCGATCAATCCTAAACCTATCTTCATGCGTATCATGTGGTTTTGAACTATATTCATCCATTCTCCATGATAAGTATCTCTGGCCAAGCCCTCATTGTCATATCCTTATCCATTTTGCCTTGTCATGCCTTGCCTCATAGGTTTTACCCAAGGCTAATGACAAATACTTAGGGGGAGAGCCAAAGTGTCTCATCTTTATGTTTATGTGGATCATAATGATATGCTCACAATGTCCACTGCCCCATTAGTTGTGCTTAAATTGCAAATCCTCTAGATCGAATAAAAAAAAACTGCTTATCATGAACTTTGTTTGAATTTCCTTGTTGAATCTATTATGATAAGCATTATGAGAGCTTAAATTGACATATCATTCATGTTCTCATGGGCCATAGAGTTAGTTTGTAATATTTCTATATTCGTTGCATGTGCCCATCTTACATAGCTCCACATAGGACCAAACATAGAACTGTCTTGCAAAATGCAAATCATATCTCTATTTGTTGCTTATCCCTATTCCTATCATGTGAAATTCAAGATTGATCTATATTCATGATAGTTTCATAATAGAACCATAACCATAACGTCATATCTTCTCAATCATTTTGCTTGTTATGCCATATTTTCTAGTGAGCTGTTGTGTATGCATAACAAAAATTTAAGGTGAGTGCTAAACTGTAAAATCTTATAGGTTCATAGGCTTCATCGGATTGTGTTTAGAATGTTCATACTATTAAACACCCTTTGATTGTGCTCAAACTGCATATCTTTCTCTACATACCAAAAAAAAGGGAGAGGGCTTGTCATGCTAAACCTTGAATTGCATTATTTCTTTCCTGATATGTATATAATGGGCTTTACCTTGCCACATTACTCTTGTTTTATGGGTCATAGGGTTACTTAACATTAGATATATTCTTATATACCCTAAAACTGTACTAAAATGGTAAGTCTCTTTGTTTTTCCCAATATAGGATTGCTTTGCATTAGTTCATCTGATTTCCTATGTTCTTATACTCTTATCACGAATATTTTAACTTAATCATCATATATCCATGATAAGTAGGTAGGGGGATTGCATAATAAATATCTCTTATGTCATAAACTGTGCTTAACTGGTTAGTCTGCCCTTTTTGTTGTTACCAAAAGGGGGAGAATTAGTGCAATTGATTAGATGTCCATAATCCATATGCATTTTATACTATATTTTGTTAAATCTAACTCATATCTTTAGGGGGGAGTAACGTTTATCATGTATATCTAATCCTCTTAAGAGGTTCATCCCACCTATTTAATCAATTTGATTTGTCATCATAAAAAAGGGGGAGATTGTTAGCCCAAGAGTTCCCATGAGTTCAACTAATCACCTTGTTATTTTGATGCTAACAAACCCAAATTGATTAGCTTTTAACGACTAATAACTTGCCTTGGAGTGTTGTGCTATAGACAGGTATTTCACATGTCAATCCATGCTAGCACACCATTATACATGGCCTATGCTGAAGATGAACCAAATACAATTCAAAGGAGCTAGAACAAACTTGAAACATCATGCCTTGGAGGTACAACTAAGTAAAAGCTCTATCTCAAGCATCTCAAGCATTGAACAAGCAAAGGAAGATCATTGAAGGCCAAAGCTTAAAGATCAACATGCAAAGGAGCTTGAACACATTGGTGGCATCATCCTTGGATGATGTCAAAGCAATGAGCTCAAGTGAAGATCCCACAAGCAAGCCAAGAACCACATTGAAGATCAAATGAAGATTGGCTCAAAAGTTCATTCAACAGAGTGTTCAAAATGGTAGAATGTATTCCTCCTCTTGGAATTTCTCTTGATCAAGGCAGATCTTAAAACCCCCAAAAAATATTTTTCAAAGAGACTCTTAACGTTAAAAATGAGTTACATGGATAAGTGAATGACCATGGTAGTGTACCAACATGTTGGTACCCATATGGCATTCCATTACATGGTATAAAAAGAGTTCCGAAGGCCAAACTGAGATCAGCACCTAAAACCTATCATAAATGGTCCAAATTATTTTCAAATATTTTTAAAAATACTTTTAACAGAAAGATCTTATCGTTTCCATTCAAATCGAGTATGAAAACGTCGAGATCCGACGAGAAACGAAGGTGATATGAATTTTACAAGATTGGTGCTAAAATCTGGAATCCATGTACAGAACTCCGTGGGTTCCCACGTAGCTCCGTGCATGGAACTCCGTGGAACCTCACGGAGCTCCGTGGAGCAACTTGTTGGAAAATAAAAAATGACCAACGGTCACTACAGAGCTCTGTGGGTTTGCCTTCGTACTAGCCGTTATATACACATCAAATGGACTTCAAAATTAAGGATTATGATGTTCCAACTGTAAGAAACCCTAAATCATACTTGTTTATTAATTTTGGGTCAAATCTCTCTTCTATTCTCTTTTTACCTTGATCTTCAGTAAAACCTTTTGAGAGTGGATTAAGCTTTACTTGTAATTTTCTTTGAGAGTTTTGTAGTGAGCTTTATTTGTGTAAATCAAGCCTACAAAGAGGCTAAAGAAGTGTGCTCAATCTTCCTTCCTTTGTAAGGAGAGGGTCTACGATTCGGCCCGATAAGAAAGGAGAATCAAGCTTGTAGAGAGAGGGTCTTCGATTCGGCCCGTTAAGAGAGGAGAATCAAGTGTTGTATAGAGGGTCTTTGATTCGGCCCGCTAAAATAGGTGAATCGCATTGTAAGATGGTTCATTGATCTGGCCTGGTAAGAAAGGAGGATCGTATAGTGGATTGCCTCAAGAAGCCAAACTTGAGAAGAGTGGAGTAGGTCTTGGGTTTAAGGCCGAACCACTATAAATCTTGTGTGCAATCGTCTTCTACTTCTTGGTGCACTTCTCTCTATCCCTTCTCTTTTCTTTATGCTTACTTTATGATTGGGATTATTTTCTTGAGTGATTTACATGCACATCTTTGAGTTGGGATAATCCTATGGATCTGATTTTTTGTGGACACCCTATCAATGTGAGGACCATTCAAATGAATTGTTTGGATCACCCAAACAATGTGGTCCCCCACTGTATTTTAAGGTAGTGTCTAGGTAACTTACCTACACAAGTGTGTAGGAAATGTTCTCTCATATATATATATATATATATATATATATATATATATATATATATAGATCCCTTTACTACTAAAAGGGAAAATCCCTAAAAGTTCGTCTGCGCCTTTTGTCAAAATACCATTTACATCCCAATTTTATTTCCGTAAAACTTTCACATGTACCCTCTTTTTTAGGACATTTATGTCATTTCATTCTCTGGTTTGCCCTTTCTAATGTGCCAAAAATGCAAGCGATAGGTTTCATCCGCATTTCCTACGCTTGTCATCTTTTTGTTTCTTCTTCCAACACCTGTTGTCTCTACACACAACTGTTGTATCTGGCCATTTGCTGTCCTTCTCTCTTTCTCCCTCTTCATTCAAGTGTGGAAGAACATCTATTCAAAGAAAAAGAGGGTATGTTCTTTCTCTGTGAACTTGTTGTATTGGTGGTAGATTAAGCAATTAGGTAAGAGGAGGTAACCTAGTTAGGAAAGTGGGTTGGATTAGAATTGTTATCTTTCATAATTATCAAGATTTCATTCTATATTTATTCCCTAAGTGCTGTATATAAGTACACACTTTTGGGATTGATTGTGATCAACTAAGATTAGTAGAAATCCCAAATTTTATAGTTCCAACTCGATGCAAGTTTTTACCAATGGCAACCCGGTTTCTCATTTTTTCTCGGATGAATATCGGTTGCCAACCGCTTCATAGGGGGTGATTGTTCATGGTAAACACTCAATTTGCAGTGTTGCTTATTCTGTTATTTAAAATATGATGGCAGCTATAAATTTCTTTCCATGGCAAATTTTTTAATCTTTTAGATGAATCACCATGCTCTATTGTTAGACTGTGACCTTCACTTTTAATGATTTTTTAGAACATAATAATAAAAAAAAAATTTACAAATGTTTTATCATTTTTTTGGGTAGATTGTTTCCTTTTTGAAGCTTTTTGATAGATTTGATTGTTTGGTCTTCTGATCATCTGGGAAGGTGTTTCATGAATATGAGGCCTTTAAGGAATTTTGGGCCACTTTCATCCCTTTGCTTCTTATTTTCCCCCTAAATTTGGTGGAGTTTTGTCAAATTTCATTGTTATTTTTTTTATTTTCCCCTTCACATGATTCTATTATATTTGTTTTGAAGAAATAAAAATGAATGCATATTTCTTAAATCTAAGGTGCTGTGTTCATTCTATCTTAAAGGTAGATGATATACACAATGAATGATTATCAGATTGAAAATACATTCTATGATTGATGCATGGCTTCGTTGGATTTTGTTACGTACCTAATTGGCCGTAACACAAATAAACAAAATAGAAGAGAAATAGAGAGGGGAATGGTTGATTCGAGGCAACCGGACCTCCTAACGGCTCGATTCAAGAGGAACCGTGACTCTCCTAGAACAAAGTCTCATTTGTGCTGTAAAATTCTTCTCTTCTTTTCATTGAATTAATATTACATAAATACAAGCAAGAGGGAGTGCCACATCACAAGCACACTTACCCACTAACAAGACACATCATTAACTAACTCCCATTACCCTAAACACATTAGCCACAACTAATGGCCATTACACTAAAACACATACCCACTACTATGCACTAACTAACCCCACATACAACATAAGAAAATGCACATAACAGATTTGGCTGCAAGAGGACGTTGAAGAGGTAATTGCATTGTGGGTAAAGCTTTCTTTTATTCATTTTCCCTTTTTTTTGTTGATGGGTGGTTTTGGATTTATTGGATGCATATCAATTTAGGTTGTTGGCTTTTGCGTTTTTGATTAAGTTTACCTATTTATTTTGTTGTCAATAAATGCTTATGAATTGCGTTATATTTCCACAGCAACTGCCACTTTGCCTGTTGATCAGATCCATACACAGACAAAGCAGGACGACTCTTAAATTCAGATATCAGGTAATCTGTTTATGTAATGAATGGCATCATGTGTTACTAAGCAAATTTTGACGTTGAACAGATGGTGTTTTGGTTATCATGTGTATATGTAGATTGTATAAAAATGACTCAGTCAATGGCTTCCAAAGAGGCTTTAATCTTCCATATGCAAATAAGAGTATCAAGTTCTGCCAAGTGAAACATATCTTTGCGCCTTTTTCACCTCATAATATCAGATTGGCATATGCATGTAGCCATGTCAAGGAGGCTATAAAGCTAGGTTCAAGGGTTGGGGATGCTGGGGTGATGAGAGACGCCACTAATTGTGTTTGAATTTTGCATATATGTATCACACTGCAAGGACCTGTCCGACCTTATTGAAGAATTGAGTGTTGGACATGTTTAGGTTTGCAATTGATGTCATTGCTATATTTATCTCCACATTGTATCTATTACTATGTAATTGGTGAGGTATAATATTTTATTCTATGTGATTATTTTTAATTACAATTACTATGTAATTGTTTTTAATTTTTGTTTCTTCTTATCTGCTTTGTATGTTGACCACCTCTGTCTTTTTTCAAATAAAATCGGCTACCATTATCAATATATATATATATATATATATATATATATATATATATATATATATTATTCTACTTTTGCATCTTAAAGAAATCACACTGATTGATACTACCATGAGATTTTTGGTATGGTTTCTTCACGTGGAATTGATATTTTTAGTTAGTTTATGCTGTTTATACAAGCTCACACCTTGGATCTTGTATTGAAGGAAGGTTAAGCTGCATCCTCTTTAAGGCTTTAGATTAATTTAACGTGTTAGATTAATCACATGGCAAGTTATATTATATTAAATTAAGTAATAAATGGACAGAAGTTGATGGACCTAACCCATGTGGCCTGTTTATTGTCGCTTCATTGTGCATGTCATATTACAGTGCCACAACCTTTTATGTATTTTCTGTTAGAGTATGATCAAATATCTGGAAGCATGATTGGTGGCAGTATTCGTTTTCTTCTATTGATATGACAAGGAAATTTATTGTGAAGAAAATAAAATGGTATCTGCGAAATCCCTTTTAATAGAGTAACACCCTTTTAATAGAGTAATGGTGTTAGTTCTTCTTAGGCTAAGATGCTTCAATTGTTAGATGGGTGGTTTGTCGTCCCTTTGAATGCTCAGTGACATATTTCCATGTTAGGCATCGCCAAGCTTTATTAAAAAAAAAAAAACCTTATTTGAAAAAAAATGTGTCTTTGAGGACTCTTGGGGGTGGATATCCTCTTATTATGCTATATTTGTTTCTTGTGTACATTTTTCTCCCATTCTTAGTCTTTCTACTTCATTAGTATTGTAAAAAATTGTCGTGTGTGGCCTTGCATATAATGGTGATGACCTTTACAATTTTCTCCTTATCTCCTTTGTTACAAGGAGAGTTAAGCTGGAAGTGATATGCTAGCAATGAAAAATTTAATTACCATGGCCTTCTAGGATTTTTTGGAGAAGATATCCTCTTATTATGCTTCCCTTTTAATATATTGAGTTTCTTATGTTGTCATTGGTAAATATTTTTTCCCTCTGCCCCTGTATAAAGTGTTACTGGTATCCCCTTACATTATTCAAAGCTTCTCAAAATTGACTTCTCTTGGATTTTTCAGGTTATTATGGTTTTTTCTGTGGTAGACTGAGAGGATTCCAGCATTGAGGTTCTTTTCCCTACCTTATTCCTTCGTGTAACCTCTTTGTTTTCGATTTTGAGAACCAACTGTGAGTCCAAAACTGGTTAGTGGGCTTCAAACTGACTTCTTTTTCTGGATTTTTCAGGTTATTGGGGTTCTTTCTTTGATACATCGAGAGGATTCCAGCTTTGAGGTCCAGTGCTGTAACTTATTCTTTCAGGTAATTAATTCTTTTTTGTCCCATTTTGCTCTCTCTTACATTTTTTTACGCTTTTATATTACTAAAACAAGTTGTTCCCTAATTTTCTTCTGGAATGTCTAAAACTATCACTATCTATATGAATTATTAATTAGAAGTGACGGATTTCTGCTATTTCCATGCACTCTTTTTCGTAGAATAACTAACACGATTTAGTGAAGAAAATTCTATATCAAAAAGAGAATCTGCTACCTACACCACTTCCCTCGGCTTTGAGAATTATTTGTTTGTGAAATACAATAAATAGAACAGGGTATAGGGAACGACTACAAGATGTGCTTACCTTTTAGATGTGTTTCTTATTGATGTGTTAATAGTATCTAATTGAGTTTCATTTTGAAAATGCTGAACGTGAGACCAAAACATTTTAGTAACAGAAATTTTCTTAGTACATTCCAAGAAATTTTTCAGATAAAATCCAAGCAGGTGCTGAATTTTTCTGGGTTATATGCAAGTATATATCAAGTTTATCATCCTACCATAGTTGGGTAATGTTTCCAATCAGGTGAGAACAACCACTCCAATGTAATTCCATATCTATTCAAACTGTTACTTTCTACTAGGGTTATATGCAGGTATATATCAGGTTTATCATCCTACCACAGTTGGGTAATGTTTCTGATCAGGTGATGACAACCATTCCAATGGAATTCCAGGTATGTTCGAGCTGTTGTTCCACAACTGTTGGGACTCGCTTGGAGGTCAGTCACTTGGCACAGGGTGGATGTCAAGGAGTGATTCTGATTAGACAAAACCATAAGGAATAGGCCATTGGGATAGGATGGGATAGGATGAAATTATAATATGTTTTATCTGGTGGGCTTTTTAGTGCCACTTTAATAAAATAAAGTGTTCTTTCAAAAGCAATGTGCTCAATATTTTCAATGAGCTGGATAACTGTGTGACCTTTACATTATAGAAGATTCGTGTAATCATTTCATGGAAAGGATTTCAACTAGTTTCACTAATTCATAGCCTTTTTTCCTTGCAGATGATTGTACGTCGCAATGTGGAGTAACTTGATATTTTACATTGTAGAAGGCTTCTGTTATTATTATTTTTTATGAGAATGGTTTTCACTATTTCAGCTCCTTTTCAGAAAATGGTTAGCCTCATATTATTTCTCAGCATCGCCAGCAGGGAAACATATGTTTTTTCATGTCTAAGATGGTTATTATATGATTTTTTTCGGGTTCTTAAAATACATGCATATATGGTGAGGTTACAGAACTTCCATGAAATGGTCCTTTACTCTCAATTGGGTTAAATCAGACAAGTAGGAAATTCGCAAATGGAAATTTTTTGAAACAGACTATTTTGGAAAATCAAAGTAAGGCCTTAATCAAAGCATACACTGTGAAGACAGAGAGAGCAGTGAGACAATGAAAACCGCTCAGCTTTTTTGGGAAATGGGGGAGATGACCACCGCTGCAAATAGATCGGGTTCATAACACTTCCGGCCCTCCGCCTCATCTCCGATTGCGTGGCTCCGCGGCCTCCATTAGTCCGCCTCATCTCCGGCTCCGCCGCCTCTCCACCGCTCTGTTTTCCTCCTCCCTCATCCAAAATATTCTTGTCTTTGAGAAGAGGGTTTAGAGCTCAAAAGGGGGAAAATGATGTATTAGGGTTTTCCGTGGGTACATCAAAAGAAATTACATATCTTGGTGAGCACAAGATGTGGATCTGAGGATCGGACACCCATCTTGAGCCATCCTGCCTCATGAATTTCTTGTTGGTGGCAGAGCTTGATCCCCACCCACCTTGAGCCACCATCACTACCACCGCCACTTTTTTTTTTCACCACCACCGATCACCACCACCACTGCAATTTCTGCGCCTCGAACCGACGACCACCTCCACCGCCTCATCTTCATCTCTACCTCCACCGACCGGCCACCTCATCATCACCATCATCTTACCTCTTCTTCCCCTCCTTTTTGCAGCCACCATTAAATCCGACCTCCCTACCCAAATCAACCACCCTTACCACCACAAAACCCATTTTTTGATCTTTTATAAACCCATTTCACCACCTACCTCCACCCTCAGCCACCTCTGCAGATTTCCTTCTTCCCCTTCTCAGCCGTTCCACCTCCTACCACCATCTTTTTCAACCCTCATTGTTTCCCTCTATTCTAGGCCATAAAACCCATTCCCTCCATTGTGCTGCGGAAGAAAAAAGGGGGGAGAAGAGAATGGTGGTTCCTTGGGCGAAGCAGAAGAATCGCAGGGAGAAGAGAATAGATAGAATAGGAAAGAAGAGAGTGGAACAGCTGAGGGGAGACTGGCAGTGCTGCAAGTGCGGGTTCTACAATTTCAAGAGAAGGGTTGAGTGTTGGCAATGCGGGAAGATCTGGTCGTCGTATGACTGCAATGTCGATACGAGTTCGACAAAACCAAAGACCAACGCATTGAATGCATCAAGTAGTGGGAGTATCGAAGGGATTGATAAGCCTGAGTCTGGCAGTAGGAAAACTCCTTTGAATATTGTCTTTGGCGAGCCGGACAATGGAGCGGTTCTTCCATTGGTCTCTTTGAAAGGAACAGAACGTAGTTTGTGGGGCAAAATCGGGGAAGGATGGTCTGGCAATGTTCAGGCTTTGGAAGCTTGGTTGTTTGAAAGGAAAGTTGCAGAAGGGGCTGTTAAAGTTTACAAAATAGATGAAAGGGAAGTTATGATTGTTTTAAAGGCAGAATCTGCTCTTGAGCAATCGAAGATAGCCTGGTTTACTGCTAGAAATTCGCCATTTGTTGAATTGAGCTCTTGGTCGAAGAAGTTTGAGAATCTGACAAGGGTGGAGTGGTGGTTCATTTCTGGAATTCCACCTCAAGCTTGGTGTGTGGAGAATTTCAGAAACATCGGGAAGAGGATTGGTAGGGTAATTGAGATGGATGATTCCTGCAAAGCTGCTAGAGGATATCAGTGGGCCAAAGTTCGGATTGCCACAAGCTCTGGCTGCCCAGTCGTGGTGGCTTTTCCGGTAGGCATCGACGGAGCAACAATGTGGGTGAAATGCGAAATGGAGTCGGCGCGCAAAAAGGTGGATGGGGGGAAGACATATTCCACTCAATTCAGCTCGGATGATGATGAGGATGGGTTTGGGGCTGATGGATGTTCGGAAAAACAGTCTGGTAGTGGGGAGGAGGAGCAGGTTAGCATGGATTGGGCTGGAAGGAATAGGGTGGTGCACGAAAGCGGGGAGGCACACGATAGCAGGGGGGCGCACGATAGCGCAGAATTTGCAAATCAAATTTCCCAAATTTGTGGTGAGGAAAGAGTGGAAGGGAGTGGGCTGGAGTTTCTGGAAGGTCAGACGTCTGGTGTTGACAGAGGTAGGGGGGTTGACTTGATTGACGCTAGGATGGTGGGTTTGCCAGATGATCAAATCAGTGGACATATTAATGGGCTTAGAAGACATTTGAACCTGCTGGTGGAGAATATTATTGGACTGGTGGAGAACAACTCAGGGAGAGGTTGTGGGCCTGTTACACCTTTAAGACAAATGCCAATTACTAGGAAATTTTGCAACATTGCTGATGGCCCGCCCTTGATTGACATGTCACCAGATCAAGGGAGCATAAACTTTGGGGCAGATTTGCATGGTGTTGCTGGCAATGAAATTAGCCTGGAAGAATGGAGGGCTGATTCAAGAGCAGTGGATAGTGTCTCTTCAAGTGACGCTGAATTAAGGCGAACATCGGTGAGTCGTAGGGAAGATTCTAACATTGCTTTGAGGGGAGGGTGTGAGGAATACTCTCGGAGGATTATCCCTTCAGAATTGGTTTTCCAGAGAATTAATGATGGGTTGGGTAACTCAGAGCACTCTGTACAGTTCAGCCTGGACCGAGCGGGAGAGAAAAGCACCACAAGTGCCGTAGAAGATCCTATCTTACCAGGTATTGGTGGGTTAATGAAAATATTTCAAGTCAATCAATCACAACTGGAATGCGATGGTTGTAGTCTTGGCTTCAACTCCCCCAAAGGTATCAACTCTTTGTTTTCATTTCGTGGCAATGAGGTGTCTTTTCCTTATCCAAATATGCAGGGCACAAAAATGGGTTTCTATGTAGAGGACGAAATCAGTGAGTCTTTGGGTATGGATGTCCCAAACCATTGCTTGCTATCCTCTCCTATTCCTTCTTGTTATGCGCATCTTGATAAGAGGGCTTTGTTGGGCCGGGAAAATTCCAATAGTCCCGAGGAGATAGAGGGGGTTGAGGGGTCTGAGGGTAACATGGAGCTACTGGAGAGGGCAGTGGATAAGGTGATAGATGTTAGTGGGAAGGTGGGGTTAAGATACCTCGGACCATTACCGGAGTTTCGTGGTATGATTCGGTCGATTGAATTAAGGGATATGGTTGGGGGAGAGGTTAACGAGTCTCACAGGGGTGATTCTTCGAAGAAGTCACTCCGAGAGTTGGCTAGATTGAAATCGGGTGTTAATTATGGGGATAAGAAGAGTGAGGGAGGTAAGAAGAGTGAGGGAGGTGAGAAGAGTTCTCCATTGAGGAGTGTCAAGTCAGGGAGAAAGGGGAGAAAGTACGTGAAAATTGTTTCCTTATGAAGACGTTATCATGGAATGTAAATGGATTGGGTTCTTTGGCGAAGAGAGCTCAAGTGAAGGAAATGGTTAAAAGATGTAAACCGAGTCTTGTATGTCTACAAGAAACCAAATTAGAGGTTATTGATAAGGTTACTGTTCAGAGTATTGGTCTCACAGGTCAGTGGAGCTTCTCTTTTGTGGGTTCAATTGGCCTTTCTGGGGGGATTTTGGTTGCTTGGGAGGAGTCTTATTGGAATGTGGTCGAGGAATGGAAGGGTAGGTTCTCCTTGTCTGTTGTTCTGGAAAGGGTGGAAGACACGGTGAGGGTTGTTTTCTCTGGGATCTATGGGCCTTCTCAAAGGGTGGAGAAAAGGTTGTTATGGGGGGAGTTAGATGGGATTAGGGCGCGATGGTCCCATCCTTGGTGTTTAGGTGGAGACTTTAATGAAATTAGATTTGCGTGTGAAAGGGTGGATTGCACGAGGTCTAATAGAAATATGGTCTTGTTCGCTGATTTCATTTCTAAGCATGAGTTAATCGATCTTCCATTATCTGGGGCTCGTTTCACGTGGAATAGAGGGGAGAGTCATAGTAGGATTGATCGCTTCCTTGTATGTCCACTGTGGATGTGCTTGACTCCTGAGGTGATACAAAAATCCCTGGTTCATTCGGTTTCAGATCACTGTCCTATTCTTCTGGATCCGAGGTTAGAATCTTGGGGGCCCCCACCTTTTCGATTTGAGATTGCATGGCTCCAGGATCCGAATATGGAAGAAAGGATGGGAAAATGGTGGGCCTCTGAAAATTTTGAGGGGCCTGCAGACGTTAGAATAGGGAGAAAATTGAGATTTGTTAAGAAGATGTTGAAGGAATGGATTAAGGAGAAAAGAGGGTCTGACTCTTGCAGAAAGAATTGGTTGGAAAGTAGGATTGTAGAACTAGGAGATTTAGAGGAAGAGGGATTGGGGAACATTGTTTCTAGGGAGGAATTGGGGCGTCTTCGTGAAGAACATAAAAGTATTCTTCTACATGAAGAGATATCCTGGAGGCAAAAGTCGAGGGTCAAGTGGCTGAAGGAAGGTGATAAAAATACAGCTTACTTTCATGCTATGGCTAGTGCTAGAAGAAGGGGTAATAGGATTGTCTCATTGATGGTGGACGGGGCGGTGGTTTCCGGAAAGGAAGATATTTCGAGTGCTATATTGAGCTTTTATAATGCCTTATATACATCAGATGGTATATTGAAGCCTATTCCGGAGGGGGTGGATTTTAATCATTTAGAATGTGATCAGAGTAGGAAATTGGAGGATCCGTTTGAGGTCGACGAGATTGAGAGGGCTGTTTTCTCTTTGAGTAGAGATAAGGCTCCCGGGCCGGATGGCTTTTGTTTGGCATTTTTCCAATCTTGTTGGGAATATGTCAAGGGTGACCTAGTGGTATTTTTTCATGAGTTCCATCAAGGAATGGAGTTGGATAGAGGTTCGGGGGCTACTTTCATTACTCTAATTCCTAAGGTGGAAGGTGCTAGCAGGATATCAGAGTTTAGGCCTATCAGTCTTGTGGGATGCCTTTATAAGGTTTTGGCTAAAGTTTTAGCGGATCGCTTAAAAAGGGTACTTCCATCAATCATATCGGATTATCAATGTGCTTTCGTAGAAAAAAGACAAATTTTAGATTGCTCCTTGATTGCAAATGAGGCTATTGACTCATATCGCAAACTTCGTAAGCAAGGCATCTTGTGTAAGTTGGACATGGAGAAAGCTTATGATAGAGTGGATTGGGGATGTATGGATTACTCTCTTCAGCGTATGGGATTCGGATGTCTATGGCGTTCGTGGATGAAGAATTGTGTGTCATCTGCTTGGTTTTCTATTCTCATTAATGGATCTCCAAAGGGTTTCTTCAAGTCGTCTAGAGGGCTTAGACAAGGGGATCCTTTATCCCCTTTCTTGTTTATCATTGTGGCGGAAACCCTTAGTAGGTTACTGGCGAAGGGAAGCGGTCTTGATCTTTTTAGAGGATTCAGGATCGGCTTGGAGGAGGTGGAGGTCTCCCACTTGCAATTTGCTGATGATACATTATTATTTTGTGAGCCGGAGATTGGGCAAGTGAGAAACTTAAAAGCCATTTTGAGATGCTATGAGCTTATTTCAGGCCAAAAATCTAATTTCCACAAGTCTAAAATTTTTGCTTTGAATATTCCTGAGGAGAGGGCTCTGGAAATTGCTGTGATTCTGGGATGTCAGCTGGACACATTGCCTTCCTCATATTTGGGCCTTCCTTTAGGGGTTGGTAGACCGAATAAAGACATGTGGGTTCCTATAGTTGAGAGGATCGAGAGAAGATTAGGTTCATGGAAAAGGAATCTTGTTTCTCGTGGTGGTAGGCTTGTGCTGGTTAAGGCAGTATTGTCCAATATACCTATATACTTCATGTCTTTATTTAAATGCCCTGTTAGTGTCTCCCTCAGGATTGAACAGATTCAGAGGAGATTTTTGTGGGGTGGGAATGAGGATAAGAGAGGAATTGCTTTGGTCAAATGGGAGGAGGTTTGTATACCCATCAAGTTGGGTGGTTTGGGTATCAGGAGAATTAGAGATTTTAATCATGCGCTCTTGGGTAAATGGTTATGGAGATTTGGGGATGAGCATGATCGTTGGTGGGTCAAGGTCATTAGAAGTAAGTATGGATGTGATATGGGGAGATGGGAATCCTTGGACTTGTTTGAAAAAAAAGGGTTGTCGGTTTGGAGAGACATTCTAAAAATCTCTTCTCTTTTCAAGTTAAAGGTTAGATTTAGAGTGTATAGGGGTGATAGAATATCTTTCTGGCAGGATGTGTGGTGTGGGGATGTGTCCTTTAAGTGTCGATTTCCGAGATTATTCAATATGGCTTCAAATAGGGAGGCCTTTGTTAGCGATTGCTTTGAGTGGAATGAGGGTGTTCTTGTGTGGAACCCTGGGTTTAGAAGATCATTTTTTGAGTGGGAGGTGGAATTGGTCTCTAGCCTGCGGGCCCTTCTTGCGGGTTGTTACATTAAAAGGAATGGGGAGGATAAAAGGCTTTGGATTGAGGAACCTTCTGGGACTTTCTCAGTTAAATCTTTCTATAAAAGTATTATGCCCATTTCTAACCCTTCATGTTCGGCAAAGGTATGGAAATTTAATTGCCCACCTAGAGTTTGTATCTTTGGTTGGGCGGTTTGTCGTGATAGAATACAAACTATCAATTTTCTGAGAAACCGTGGTATGTGGCTTATTGATCATTGCCCACTATGTCTGCATGATGGGGAATCTGTGGATCACTTGTTTATGCATTGTTCGTTCACTAGGCTCATATGGCATTTCATCTTCATGCGATTTGGGATTTGTTGGGTTTTTCCAAAATCTATTCCGTCGCTATTGCACCAATGGGGAGGGGTTCCTTGGAAGGAAAAAGGAAAAACCTTGTGGAATTTTTGTTTACTTGCTACGTGGTGGTCTATATGGAAGGAGAGGAACTCTAGAGTCTTTGAGGGGAAAGCCATGAATCCTCATTGGATTTACTTGAAGATCATCACCTTGGTTATATCTTGGGTGAGATGCCTCCCATCCTTTCGGTTTGTATCGGCTTTTGATCTTTGGGAAGGTTGGCGGGAGGTGTGCTTTAGTGTTGAGCGCAGAGATCTTATTTTGCATAGGTGGAAGCCCCCTGCTCAAAACATGTATAAGGTTAATTTCGATGGTGCAAGTTCCGGCAATCCGGGTCCGGCAGGAGTGGGAGGGGTTTGTCACAATGATAAGGGGGATGTTATGTGGGCATACTACGGCTCTATTGGTGTGTCTGATTCCTCAGATGCGGAAGTAAGGGCGGCACATTGTGGCATTTTGAATATTGATAGAAGGTTGATGGATCAGACCATTGTTGAGGGTGATTCGCTAAATGTGATTCGTTGGCTGAAAGGTGAGGTGGCTCCTCCGTGGAGATTTCTTTCCATTTTTGATGAGATTGAGGACTTAACTGCGGGGTCCGCTATCGGCTTTCAACATGTTAGAAGATCAGCAAATGAAAAAGCGGATGCGCTAGCTAAGCGTGGTGTCTCCGGTGGTTCTATTCTGTGGTTCGACCACCTTCCTCCCTGATAAGGGTTTTCTCTGTATTTTGTTTTTTCTTCGTTCCTGTGTCTTTCTTGCTTCCTATTGTAGATATGGGTGGTCCATCTCGGCCTCCTAAATTTGCTATATATTATTATTGCCATTTCAAAAAAAAAAAAAAGTAAGGCCTTAAAGCATTATGCAGTCATTGGTGTCTTCCTTAAGTGATTGAGTCTTGGTGTCTTCCTTAAGTGACTGATGGCTGGATTTATTTGAATATGTTATTTTTCATTTTACTTGGTGGATACAATGATGGTTTTTTCAAAAAAAATTATTTCTACCTTACTATACTAAACCATATTCTAAGATATACATACCTTAAATGCTTGCACGTGCATGTTTTACTAGTATATATATATATATATATACTAAGCATGTTTCTTTCCGTTGTCATTCGTCCTTTTTCCAAAAAAAAATTATTGGAAAAAGTTTTGCTCCCTACAAATATGATTTCGCTACATTTTGGGTTTGCCGCGTGTAATTAAAGTCCCCGCCTATTATTTTGGAATTTCTACCCTGCAAAATCGAAAATTGAATTTGCGCCCGCTAATGTTGGAAATCTTTTTGCACACTTATCTAACCACTAAATCGAAATTTGAATTTGCGCCCGCTATTATTGGCAATTTTTTTCCTAAAATTCAGTTATTGCACCTATCTTACTACTAAATTGCAGTTACTCTCTTACGGTTACCGTATTCTATTATGTTGACTTCCTATAGCATAGAAAGATTTCTTAGGAACCTGCCATTTTACCAAGCAGAGAAAATTCATTAAAATATATCGAATCTTTCCCCTTCCCTTTCGTCTTTCTCAAAAATCTCTTCATTAAAAAGTCAGATAGCCATCGGTATCAATACCAATTACGTGGTGAGTATATGCTGTTTTATTTGCCTCAAAATTGAATGTATACAAATACCAAAATAATAGATCTGTGTTTTTTTTTTTTTCTTGACATGTTCATTACTTCCTACAAGCTCACATGGAAAAATTATTTGTTTTTTTTTTTTAAATTTTGATAGAAGTATTTCTGCCTTTTATGGAATCTTATGAACTGTATATGGTGATTTATTCGGTGGGCTCTATCAATTTCCTCATTGTAGATCGCCATGGATGCGAATTGTTGTTCCTTCTCTGAAGACTGAATTGTTGTTCGTTCGTCAAAGACTGACCATTGAAAGTTTATTATTGTACTGGAAAGAAATGACGGGCAAGTCTAATTTACATTTAGAATATTCGTATGTAACCTTTTCGGTCGTATTCTTGATTGCTAAGGATGAAAGACTTTGAGTGGTTCTCACTTATTCTCCTTTAGGCTCTGTTCACTTGCCTTCTTGAGAAAGGAAAGGAGAAGAAAGTAAGCCAAATTTTCCCGTGATTGGACATGATTTGACATTTTCTGTCGTTCACTCGTTTTCTCAGGAAAGCGGAATTACACAGGTGGAAAATATAAATAATGACGTGGAAAACCAACTTTCTTGCACTTTCCCTCTAAATTTTCTCACCAAAAGGATGAGAAATCACTTTCCTGAGAAAACCACTTTGCCTGCATACTTTCTTTTCCTTTCTTGGCCAAGTGAACAACAGAATTTTCTCACAAAATGAATTTTCTCACAGTTTCTTTTCCTTTCTTTTCCAGTTTTCCACGTCAGATTCTTTTCCTTTCTTTTCTTTTCCTGCTGCTAGAAAACAAGTGAAGAGAGCCTTACAGTTCTTTGAGGGTTAATATTTAACTCTACAAACTTTAGAAAGGGAGTTTCATATGAATGGATAGGTCTATTTAGACTTTTGAGTCATCTAATTTAAGTGATATTATATCATGTGAGTTATCGAAGACAATATGTGTGTCCTTGAAAAATTGCATCGTTTTAGTTTTCTAAACATTTTAAGATCATACACAATTTCTTTGATCGCCCCGGTGCATCACACGGGTTTTTGGGTGTGTGTGTATAATGATTGTGCGCTCGAGCACATATAGCTTATATGTGCTCTTGTTAGGATGATCCAAAGCATTCATTTGAAGGGCCCTTACATAGGTGTACAAAAAATCAGTTCTATGGGATCATCCTAACCCATCCAAAAGTGGAGGGCAAAATGGACAGTTTGTCCACAAATCTGCCCATTTTGCCCTCCACTTTTGGATGGGTTATGGAGCTGATTTTAGTACACACCCTATCTATGTAAGGGTCTTGCAAATGAATGGTTTGGATATCCACAAAAAATGTGGGACCCATGTGTTTGGCCCCTCGGGCGCATATAATATGTGTGTGTGTGTGTGTGAGAGAGAGAGAGAGAGAGAGAGAAGAGCAGGTACTCCCCGGAGTAGATAACTTATCTACTCCCTAGCTTAAAGTAACAGTTGGGGCCACATTGTTTGAGTGATCCAAAGCATTCATTTGATGAGATAGGGTGTGCCCAAAAATTCAGCTCCATACGATTATCCTAACCCTATGAACTATGGAGGAAAAAATGGAAGTGTATAAACCTGCACAAATCTGTCCATTTTTTGCCTCCACAGTTCATAGGGTTAGGATGATCCTATCGAGCTGATTTTTTGGGAGTGTAAAAACCTTTAAGCTAGGGAGTAGATATGTTATCTACTCCAGAGAGAGATTTGCTAGTGTCCATCGCAAAAGTCATTTCGTCCAGAAGATGACGCGTAGGACTTAAAGCTGCTTCATCTACATGAGTCGACCCAGCGAGTGGAGTGCATAAGCTGATAAGAGAGATAGGGGGCAAGGCGAGCACTGAATTCAAAAGGCGCCGCTTTTTATCTGTATCCGCCCTAAGTCTATTTTTCTCCCAGAGTTCCGAAGTGATCCGACTTGGGATTCTGAAACAATAAATGATGTTGTTCTGCATGAACCTAATCACCGTTTCAGCTTTCATCTCCTTAAGCAGAACCGCTGCTCTCCGAAAGTACCAGTTGCGGCGTTCTACTCACTTGAGGAATTCAGTATACTCATGTTTCTCTTGGGAAGTCGGCTTTAGCTACCGATCAAGCGAGGGAAGCAAGTCAAGCTCTCTAGCCCCTATCTCTTAAAGGCCCAGCTTCTAAAGTCAACTTACATGAGAGGGGCCCCCCATCACGTAAGGAGGCGCAACGGCATCACTTTACGTTGCCCCCTATTAGCCCTTCTCACGTAAGTCAGAAGGATTTTTAAGGAGGCTCGGACACCTACCGAACATCCCTGAAGGATGGAACAACATGATGAAGAAGAAGGCAAAGGTATGGAGGAAAATGATGGAAACGGAGTCTTACGAATTATCCCCGGAACTAGAAGATCATTTCGAGATCTTGTCACTTCGGCTGGAGGTGGCTGCTCTAGCATGCGGCAGACCATCTGCTAAATGCCCTGACGCTAGCAAATCTGTGTGTGTTTGTTTGTGTGTGTGTGTGTGAGACACACACAGAGAGAGAGAGAGAGAGAGAGAGAGAGAGAGAGAGAGAGAGAGACCTCTTAGTATGGCTGTTATAGTCTGCATTTTTCCTTTCTCAGTTCTTCTAACATGACACTTATAGGGCGGTTAAGGTGCTATATAACTGTAGAGCGTACAGTAACTTGATAGCTTAAGAATTATGCCAATGCGTAATGGAATAAAACCATTATTTATAAAATGGGCTGCGTCCTGAACTCATGATAACAGTTATTATTGATTTTAGAAAAATGAGTGTTATTTCACATACAAATATTATTAAAACTAAAATGCTAATTTAATGAAAACATGACTTAAACTCTATGAATATGCTAACAAATCCTACCTCATTCTGATATCTATATTCCTTCTGAGCTGCCCCAGCAATACATTTGCAGCCCTTTTTGCATTGTGATTTGGATCTGGATCAAATCCTTGGATTTCCACATCAGCGACTGACAGTGAAGAAAATCATATTTCCAAATATGCTATGGAAATAAGTAATTGGAAATCCACAGATCTGGCAATTTCCTTCACTCTCTTTGCTCCTCAACCTCTCCACTCCATTAGGAAGTACCCTCTGCCCTCTTTGTCTCCCTCAACATGAGCTGGCAAATCTATTCAATTTGTATTCAAAACTCAATTCCAAATCCAAATACAAATATGAGGTATCCAAGCAGGCCCTAAATGCTAACTTTAGACCTAAGCAACTAATAGGAGTTCATCTAAAGCAACTTAAATAATACGAAAAACATGGCTAAAAACTCCGACGATCAATCATACAAGATTTGATGCCTAAAAAGTAGGCCACAAGTAAGATGACAAAACTAATAGTTGAAGAATGGGGAATTTATTCCACGTCGAACATTCTTCATGGTTTTCCTCCCCATCAAGTTGAGATCAATAGATCTGTCCCACATATTGACTTTCAGGGGGGGTTTAATTTGCAACCCTGCAAAAGTGATTCGTTGAATATTTCATGGAATGTTTATGGGGTTAGTTGTGAGAGAGGGGATGGTGAGGGAGAGACATGAGAGTGTGTGGGGGTCATCAACTCCAATGTCCTCACTAGGGTAAAAATAAGATTTATTTTTACCTTAAAGCCTATCCAGACTTGGGATAGGGCAGGTCTACTTTTTTTCATCCAATCTAGGTATTTTTATTATCAAAGCAAAAATATTTATTCCAAACAAGGTTTTTTTTTAACTACATATATTTTACAAAAAGAAAGGACAATATCTGCAGTAAATATAGAGATAGGTGTTGCCATCTTAAGGAAAGTGACATATTGGAACAAGATGAAGATCACAATTTCTATGGACTGTAAGCCCAGCAGCTTCAGTCATGTCCAGGCCTTTCTTTTCAGCATCAGGCAACTCCCAATCAAACCAATATAAGAGATTAGCAAGAACAAGTTCGATGGTTGAAATTGCAAATGAAATTCCAGGGCAACCCCTCCGCCCCACCCCAAAAGGTATCAGCTCAAAATCTTTCCCTTTGAAATCGATGGGACTGTTCATAAACCTCTCTGGGCAAAACTCTTCAGCATTATCCCACGAATCAGGGTCCCTTCCAATTGCCCATGCATTGATCATAACCCTTGTTTTTGGAGGGATACGATAACCTTGTAATTCAGTAGCTGAGATTGTCTCTCGTGGAACTAACAATGGAGCAGCAGGATGTAATCTTAGAGTCTCTTTTATTATCGACTTTAAGTAATCCATTCCTCGAATATCTTCCTCTTGCACCATTGATTTTTTGCAATCCACTCTCCGTACCTCTTCTTGGGCTTTCTTCATAACTGTGGGGTCCCTAGCAAGCTCTGTCATTATCCAATCCATGGTTGTTGCGATTGTTTCAGTTCCACCAGCAAGCATATCCTAGGGCAATGAAAAAAAAAGCATTAGTGATTTACTTGGCACATCCCGACCCAATTGTGTGAATATTGTCCGGTTCTGAGACCTCTACCCTCCCCGTTTGGTTTTCCAGTAGTACTAATTAATCGTGCCTGACTCACTCCACTGGGGCCTCCCCTTGGAGATATTGAAAACGCGTCTACACAGGGAGAAGAAAGTTCACATATATAGACTAGGAACTTTCTCTCCCTTCCGATGTGGGATCTTACAATCCACCCCTTAGGGTCCAACGTCCACGCTGGCACACCGTACTGTGGGAGGTGTGGGAGGTATGGCTCTGATTCCATTTTGTCACGCCCCAACCTCACGGTGTAAATATTGTCCTATTCTGGGTTTTTCCACCCTTCCTGGTTTTTTTTTCGAGCCGCACTAACCATGCACGACCAACTCTGTGGGGTCCGGCCCTTAGAGTTGCTGAAAACGCGTCTACACAGGGAGAAGGAGAGTTCACATCTATTGCCCAGGAACTTTCTCTCCCTTTCTGATGTGGGATCCTACATTTCTACATCATTAATTTTAATACCCATGAATAATCGTTTTGTACACATGTGCATGAGAGAGAGAGAGAGAGAGAGAGAGAGAGAGAGAGAGAGAGAGAGAGACCAAGATAACTGCTTTGAGACTATCTTTGCTGAGGGGGATGTCTTGGAGGTTGGATTCCTTTTGCACATGGAGCATAACATCAACAAAATCCTTATCAATACTCTGCTCATGTCTTTCAGGATTGAGATGCTCCTCGATCACTTGATCAAGTAAAGAATCAAGGCCTCTGAAAGTTTTCTTGGTCCTTGCATCCAATCCAGTGAGGATGTCGATCCATCCAAGAGAAGGGAAATAGTCACCCATGTGAAAAAGTCCCAAGATGACCCCTAATTCCCTTATCAGTCCAGCATATCTATTCTCCCCATGACTTCCACACTTCTTACCAAAAGCAACTCTTGAAATCATGTCGTTTGTGAGAGAGAGGAACAACTCACTTATATTAATGGACGCCCCCCTCGCCGGCGAGCAAGAGTGCGAGATCATCTGGATTATCTTACAGACTTCGTCTTCCCTAACTTGTTGGAATAATTGCACCCTTTTCACACTTAAGAGTTCGACTACACAAATTTTCCTGGCTACCCTCCAATATTCACCGTAAGATGAGAACACCACATCATTGCTGCCATAGAAGAGCTTATTGGCGGCCACGGTGGGGGCCCTCCCTGAGAAAGCAGTATCATGGGTTTTCACAATCTCATGAACAAGTTTGGCCGATGAAACTACTAGAGTAGGAATTTGACCCAAATGTAAGAGCATTAAGGGGCCATGTTTCTTAGATAGACTTCGGAGTGAGCGGTGAGGCAGCGAGCCAAGCTGGTGAAGGTTCCCAATAATAGGAAGCTTGAATGGAGAAGGTGGTAAATTGGGTTTATCAGCCCAAACACTGCTGAACCTTTTGAAAAGAAAGAGGAAACAGAAGGGAAGCAACAAGAGAAAAGAAATTGCCAAGGAGGAGTGGGCAAGTAGTAGAGCCATTTCCTAAACTTTGAGAATGTTTTCTTGCTTGCAATGGATGTTAATAAACCAGGGTCTAGTTGAATTTATAACCATTTAGGGCATCAATCATTTTTCTCTAAATAATGAGTAGCAAGGCCCACCACTCGAATGGGCACAAAACACCTTACGTAGGATCTATATATTTTGTTAAAGGAACGTGATGTAGTCACCCCTTCTTTTTAACTTGGGACAGCCCCTTCTTGTGTATTTACGACTACTCTTTTACACTAGAGCCTAGTTCCATCACTCTATTATTTTCAATGATTTTTTTCCATGGCCCACCACTCGAATGCGCACAAAACACCTCACGCATTCGCTGATCATCCTGACAATATGTAAAGGGACGTGATATAGTCACCCCTTGTTTTTAACTGCGAGAGCCCCACTCTTCTGTATTTAACTATTTATGAGTACTCTTTTAAACTTGAGGGGGCTCTCCCAAGTCCCAAGCATGGTTTAAAATTTCGGTTTCGGTAACCGTTTCGGACTCCACCGAAAACCAAAATTTCGGCAAAATCTGAAATTGGGTAATTTGGTTCGAAATTCCTGACCAAATTTTTGACATATAGGACCGAAATCCCGAAATTTTGTAACACTTTTTTTTAATAAATAATGCCATTTAATCGAAATTTCGGACCGAAATTACCAAAATTTCCTCCAGTTAAGGTGCTATATAACTGGAGAGCGTACAGTAACTTGATCGCGTAAGAATATTGCAAATATGTAACGGAATAAAACCTTTATTTATATAACGGGCTGCGTTATTATAACAGTTATTATTGATTTTAGAAAAATGAGTGTTAATTCACATACAATTATTAAAACTAAAATGCTAATTTAATGAAAACATGACTTAAAATCTCTGAATATGCAACCAAATCCTTGCAAATTTGATATTTATATCTGTTGGAAAGTTGCCTTAGTTCCAGCTTTATTTCCTACGGCACAGTGGCAAGCAAAAAGGAAAGCTACCTTTTTAGGTTCCGGGGAAAACCTAAATACCAAAAGAGAGTGGGTTTTCTCTTGTGTAAGGATGGCAAGAGAGGACTAGCGAGAGCCTTGGGGTGTAACAGCTACCCCAAGGGAGAGAGAGAGAAGGAAGAAAAGCTTTTTTTCTTGGGTTTCTTCTCGGGTTCCTCTTGGGTTTTCTTTCGAATTTTCTCGGGTGTTTCTTGTGTATGATCTTGGGTTTGAGAAGCAAGGAAAGGGTTGCGTGTTTGTGGGTTTTGTGTGTTAATTCATTGTAATCCTTGTATATTGTTTTGTCACTGTGGAAGATCGTGTTTCTTGCCCGTGAATTAGGCTTTGCCGAACGACGTAAAATATTGGTGTTCATCTTGTGGCTTGTTTGTTTATTTTACTTTTCTATTTAATTTGTGCAAGATCAGATTATTTTTCTCGACGGCTTTTCTCAACAAGTGGTATCAGAGCTATTGTTGGAGTGAATGTCAAGGCCGGGTTGAGTGATCGTGGGTGTTGTGGTTAAATCGCAACTAAAACGATCTTTGGAAGTAGAAAGATTGCTCAAGAAAGATTCACATTCAAAGTGGAGCTCTGTACCGTGAAGTGTGGAGTAATCTAAGATGGCGGTAAAATCAAGTTCTACTCAATTTAACATCGATAGATTTGACAGAAATGACAGTTTCACCCTATGGTAGATGAGGCTAAAGGACATCCTAAAGCAACAAGGGTTGGCTAAGGCGTTGAAGGGTAAGGATAGAAGCTGGAGAAGATGACGGATGCCGAGTGAGAAGACATTGAGTCAAAGGCGGTCAGCACTATTCGGCAATATCTGGTAGATAGCGTCATGTTTAACGTTATGGAAGAAGAAGATGCGCCTAAATTATGGGAGAAGTTGGAAAAGCTTTACATGTTAAAAAGCTTGCCAGCCGGTTTTATCTGAAGCATCAATTGTACAGGCTGAAGATGCAGGAAGGTGGGAATCTTCTGGAACACATCACGGTGTTCAACGGACTTGTTGATCAGCTCCACAGGGTTGACGAAAAGTTGAAGGAAGAAGGCAAGGCCCTTTTGCTTCTTACTTCACTTCTTGATTCTTATGACAACCTGGTGACGATTTTATTGCATGGTAAGGATATGATAAAGCTGGATGAAGTCATGGCATCGCTCTTACCGAATGATATGCGAAAGAAACATGTTCTTGTTAAGAGTGAAGAGCATGGGTTGGTTGTTCATGGTGGGAATCAAAGAGGAAGTCGTCTTACAGGAGATCGTGAAAAGGCAGGTCAAGATCCAAGGTCGGCGGAAAGGGTGTTCAATGTTACGTACTGTTGCAAGGAATGTGTCCACATAGAGCGAGATTGTCTAAAGCGAGCTGACTAGGCGGACAATGGTGCTACGAATATGGTGGTGGCGTTAATGAATGAACAAGGTGAAGACTTTGGAGACGTTCTCACATTCTCCACAAGTAATCGCACTTCTCCTCACGATGAATGGACTTTAGATTCGGGGTGCTCTGTTCATGTATGCTCTAGGAGGGAATATTTTGATACATTCTAGGAGACAATGGCGGGTGTAGTGTCCTTGGGTGACTGGTTGACTTGTGACATTGCGGGAGTTGGGACGGTGAAAATCAAGATGTTCGATGGAGTGGTTCGTACTTTGGGTGGTATAGCGTATGTCGTAAAGATGTGAAGGAATCTAATATCACTTGGCTGGTTGGATTCCAAGGGTGCCGGCATTCAGTTACAAGTGGAGCCATGAAAATCACATGCGGCTGTATGGTTCTGATGAAAGGAGAGAAGTGTGGCGGATTGTATCGTCTGGTCGGGACACGATGAGTAGTTTTCCTAAGATCTCGATGGCTAGATGGAAACACACGCTAATGGTATGTGCACACATGAGGTCTCTTTCGTAGTTGGTTCAGTGATAGGTTTCCAAGTTACAGACAATGGTGAGAGGATGGCAGTACCTACGTTAGGGAGGATGGATCGATATCCCTCTCTAAGGTTTGCTAAGTGAGTTAATGGGTTGTCAGCTACACATGTGCATCGGCAGTGTTGATCGAATCAGGAGAAGTCAGAACCAAGATAATTCGAGGAATGTCTAGCTGGTACTTCGGAAGGCTAATGGTGGTTTGCGGCGACAGCGGACCAGTGGCGACAACAACAGAAAATTCTACAGGTGGCTGGGAAATAAGCCAAGGTGGAAATTGTTGGAACGTTGCCTTATTTCCATCTTTGTTTCCCACGGCACAGTCGCAGGAAAAAAGGAAAGCTACCTTTTTAGGTTCTTGGAAAACCTAAATACCAAAAGAGACTGGGTATTCTCTTCTGTAAGGTCGGCAAGAGATCGAGGACTAATGAGAGGCTTGAGGTGTGATGGCTACCCTAAGGGAGAGAGAGAAAAAGAGAGAAGGAAAGATAGAGGAAGAAGGAAGAAAGGGTTTCTTCTTGGTTTTCTTCTCGGGTTCCTCTTGGGTTTTCTTTCAGATTTTCTCGGGTTTATCTTTTGTATGATCTTGGATTTGAGAAGTAAGGAAAGGGTTGCGGCTTTATAGGCTTTGGGTGTTAATGCATTGTAATCCTTATGTATTATTTTCTCATAGTGGAAGATCGTGTTTTTTGCCCGTGAAATATGCTTAGCCGAACAACGTAAAATATCCATCTTGTGGCTTATTTGTTTATTTTACTTTTCTGTTTAATTTGTGCACGATAAAATTGTTTTGCCCGGCGGATTTTCTCACCAATATTTCTTGTAAGCCTCCCCACCAATACGTGGGAATGAGGTCCCATGTAATTTACTACTCTTCCAAAAACGTTAAGAAACCTCACGCTCGCATGTAGCCATGCTCAGGTAGTCTGAGTAGGAATCTCCAGAAACAAAAATAAGACGACAAAAATCATTTATTAATTTAAGGATAAGGAAAGACAAAGTCAATGGCGGCCTTGTAGAACCTCGCCTCACGCAACATTCAATCTAGCAATTTTTTCTTTCTTAAAAAAATTATAGCCAAAAAAACAGTACATATTAAAATGTTGGGATTTAATAGTCAATCTCATGGAAAAGCATTTAATGGCTGGGTTTTGCTTGTGAGAAAAGTCACATCAGATGAATCGGTGGGGCCCACCTGATATCGAACCAACTCATCTGGTAGGGCCCACCTGATATCGAACCAACTCATCTGGTAGGGCCCACTATTACCATGTCCCTAGTACTCTTTCTTGTGTGTAATATTGATCCTAGAGTGAGAATCAACTATCCAAAAGGACGGTCCTAAAACAATTAGGGACCGTCGGATCAATAGACTCCGCCTAAAACTAAATCCAGCCGTCGATTCTCCTCATGCGTGGCCCCAGTTTCCAGGTGCCACGTGCGGGCCCATGTGAGTTGGTTTGGGGAATCGTGGCGTAGGCTGTGTCTCGGAGTTAGCAGACCTTGCATTGGCCTTTCTAAGGCATATTAAATGACCATAATGCCCTCCCTAGCATTGAAGCAGTGCATGTTCTCGAATCCCTCGAAAATAGGGCAGTTTGGTCATTCGAAGATTGACTAAGTCACAGAGTTCGGTACTTCAATTGGGTAATATTAAATCATATTATACTAGTAAGAAACCCCGTGCGCGATGATGCACCCGCGACAAAGAAATAATTAAAGAAAAATTATTAAAATAATGCAAAGTTTTTGTTATATTGTTACATGAAGGGTAGTGATTTCTAATTTATAAAAAATAGGCTGTTAGGTACGAAAATAGGCCATTTAGGACAAATATACCCCCTTGCTTTTTCCCACCAATTTTGTAGGCTCTAATCCCTGAACTATTTCACCTACCACCTTTTCTTTTTCTTTATTCTTCCCCAACCAAGTTCCAATGTGAAAAACTCGCACCCACCACAGAGAAAACAATAATGGCTGATTAAAGAAGCATTAAAAAATTTAGAAATGAAGTAAATTAGATAATTGCATAATTATTAATATCAAAGATATTGCTTCAACACCTACTGGAAAACTTACCAGAAAAGGAAATAGGAAGGGAGTAGATACTTTCGACATGTACTATCCCGATAGGACCTAGAAACAATCGAGTTAAATTACCTCCAGCCTATAAGCATTTGTTAATTACTACCCAGTTATTAAAGTAAGCTTGGATTTTATCTTGCTTTGCTTTGTATCAGTTGCATGGTTGATTGGTTCTGAGAATGATTTGCATCATTTCATGATTTTGATGTTTTGAGATTGCCTTTATTTTCTTTTTATTTGTTATTGAGATGAATTTATTTCCAGAAATAGTGTAAAAAATATTCCTGGTGAATTAAGGGGATTGCATTGGCATCACCTAATCCCGAAAGAAATCTGTGAAGAAGTCCTGAGGCCCTGTTCTCATATCAAGGTTAAGACTGCTATTTGAAATTCCAAGTCCACAAGTGTGTTATGTTTATATACATTGAAGAATAATGATGTTTCCACTTATATTTTGGATATCTCAGAGCTGTCTTTGGATATATTTCTTTTCAGATTTGGATCAATTTAAAAAAGATCATAACTATTTTTGTCTGTAAGCGAGTTTGACGCCCAAAAGAATGGGTTAATGAAACCCGAAATGGCTCAAAATAAATGAAGTACTGCCTAAAAATATAAGGAATCCAACAACATGGTGAGAAATTAGTCAGAAAACTTTAGTAAAAGCCCAAAGGGATGAAGTAACGTGGACAATATAAGCTATGTTAGAGGTTAAAAAGATTACAAATAATCAGTTAAAAAGATAGGGTCAATCAAAGGTTGGATTCAGTTTGCTGCAGCGAGACACAAACTAAAGTGATATAAATATACAACGAAGATCAATTTGGAATTTCAATGTGCACCCCTCCCATCACCATCATACATGTAGCACAATAGCCCAACTAAAAGCCTGTAAAAAGACACCTAAGAAAGAGCAATTGTTTCAAACACAGTGATTTTTTTGAATAAGGTTGTTTCAAACTCAATGATACAAATCCAGAATTTGAGAATACGTAATAAAAATTACAAAAACGGTATAGAAAACATAAAATGATTTGAAATCAATGATATGAAAAAATAACAAAATTGGAATCGCCCAAAAACAGCAATTCGGAGTCACAAAAAAGAAATTAGGAGTAACAATTGACCCTCAAGATAAACCCAATTTGGAGTTGCCAAAAAAAAAAACCCAACCTCCAAGAAGGCAAAACCCTAACCTGCAATTGTTTTCGAATGAAGCTTCAAAGCATATGCAAAGAAGAATAATAATACACAATGCCCATAGATTACATCTTCAATAGAAAAATATAGTTCATGCAAAACACACATTATGAATTTGCAGAAAGCTCAGAATGCAGGTTTTACTGCCCATCGACTATGGACGTGAACTCGACAAAATTTTTAAAAGGACCAGTGCCTTTTCATTTTATTATGAAATAAAAGTATGGAAAATCTGATTCATTTTACTCTGTATGGGGTATTACCATAAATATTAGTCCAGGTTAATTGAGGACAGGTGATCTATAAAAGGATGTATTGAACAAAAAATCCCACCTCACTCTCCTCTAGGATACATACATGTCACATGAAAACAAAACACCCACCTAAAATTCTCACCATGATCGCTGCAACATGCCGGATTGTATGTGCCAGGGCCACCTGTATACAAAACTAAAACACACACACACACCAAGAAATCAAAATCTTGTCACCCAAAAAACAATAATTTACTGTTCCATGAAAATCTTTAAAGTTTGGTATAACCATTTGGAAAACACTTTGAAAACGGGATCCCGTGTGGAAATTAAAAACAGAAGTGATAAGACAGTTGATTTGACCCTTTTCAGGACGTACTTATTCTTTTATCTTTCAGTGGACGTGCCTCCAATGGTCAATGCCCATTTTTTTTCCACATAACGGATTCACGTTTTCCTAGCAGTGCTCTAAACATTTTACAAAAGAATTAAAAAAAGAAAAGAAACCACCTTACATTTTACAGAAGTAAAGAACAAATTCTCATTGTTGTCACCATAAGGCTCTGTTTTCCCGGGAAAGGAAAAGCAAAGGTTTCCGGGAATCTGATGTGGCATTAGGAAAAAAAATCCAGGGAAACTGTGCAAGAAAAGGTTTTCGCGCCTGTTCACTTGCGCAGGAACTGTGCAGGAAAAGGTTTCCCGAGAAACTGCTTGCCCACTTTTTTCACTAGTTTTCCTGGGAAAGCAAATCCGACCAAAATAAAGGAAAAAGGAATCTTACACTTGTGAGAAATGACTCATTTCCACATCATTTTTCCCAATTTCCATGTCAGATGTGACATTTTCCACCTAGGCTCCTTCAAAATCCTGTGAAGACAAGTGAACATGCGAATTTTAGCTTTCTCTGAAAAAAATTGGGTGTTTTCCCGGGATTTGGTCTCCCGGAAATGCGAGTGAACAGAGCCTAAAGGGAATCATACTACGAGGTACACCTATATGAGACGCTTTCACCCACTTGTTTTCGGCATGGTGTAGACCATTCAATTCATTACTGTTGTACTTTGAAGTCCGTCTAACTACACAGAAAAATACAACAAAAACGAAAGAAACAATATCAGATTATGCAATTAGAAGAACTTTACTGAATAGAGGAAAAAAGCTAGCATCTTCGAGCATTCTATTTTTAGAAAAATATAAATTGTTCTATTCCGAGAGGGCATGTTTCTCTCAGGTATTCTCTCAAACACATAAGATGTATTCTCTTAAACACATACATAAGATGTGGAACCGAAAATTCAATGCATGTTATTATTGAGCTTTTGGGTGGTTGAGGAAAGGGGTTAGAGATCCATTGGAACCATGAAATCAGTAAAGTGTGAATCCCTTATCTGAACTGTCAATCAACTTCAACATCTTAGAGCATCAAGAATTTGATTCCAAAAAGAAAAACAACTTGCATGTGTGTTACAGATCCATTGGAACCATGAAATCGAAACTCTCTGAATGTCTTTAGGGATCGACATAAAATAGATAAAGTGTATTTGGGATACTAACTGTGAGAATTTAAGATAAGAAAGTAAAATTCACAGAGACCACATCTCAAACATGTGGTGGGTTATTAAAAATTTCCCAAATAGAACATTAACAATGGGCAGCAAAAAGCAATCCAACTTCCATAAGAGAAGAAAACTAACTGTAGAGATACTATCATTCCAGATCAAAGGAATTCTGGAAATTTGTAGATAAAAATGAAAGGAGAAGAAAAATTAAATCATTCCAGATTAAATGAAAAGATTAGATGAAATCTACGTATTAAACATGTTACCTTTACATGTGATAAAACATCTTGAAGCTGCACGTTTAAGTTTGCAGAAGGATTCGACTGCAAAATCCTAAGGAGAGATGTGAAGAAAAAATGGTACAAATGCAGGAGAGCGAAGGAGAAAAAACCGACAACAAATGCCCAAAATGTCGTCCCTTTTACCGGGGGAGAGAGAGAGAGAGACAGATAGACAGAGACGTGGTGGTTACGGAGACTCGAGAGAGTTTCTGTATCATTCTATTGATAATTTAGATTTCTACTGTCATACCCAAAATTGTTATTTGCATAATTATTGTCTCTCTCTCAACCGCTACAAAATTTCTGTTTTTACTGTTTTAGAAGTTCTCTTCAAGTATTCTGTTTTCTGTCGAAACAGAACACTTGGGTCTCAATTACTTGAAAAATTCAAAGGTGATTCAGGCTTTATTCTGTTCAGTATAGAATGTCGTCAAGCAATCAGTTTGGAACCGGGTTTCATTGTATCTTGGAGGCGAGTTCGTGGTCCCCTTTGCACACTACTGGTGGGGGCGAATATCATCTTAAGGAGAGCGTTTACACGCCTTGAAGCATCTTCTTATCTTCTTCTCAACCACTACACGGATTCTTTCCAACAATCTTAAGACGATATCCTTCTGTTGGAGATCTTCATGGCACTGTCAATGAAGCAAATGATGCAAGATTTTGTCAAGTTTGAACGATTCAACAAGGGGAACTTCAAAAGATGGCAGAAGAAAGTACATTTCATTCTCACCACTCTCAAAGTGGTATATGTACTGACTTCACCAAAACCGGCAGAAGTTGAAAACGAGACGCTTGCCCAAGCCCGTACAAGGAGGAAGTGGGAACAATATTCATCCACTGAAAGGATGTCCAAAAAGGGTGTTTTCCAATGAGAAAAGCCACCAGATGCTCTATAAAAACTGTAGAAAATATTCATTCTATAGAGAATTTAGATTTCTACTTTGGCATACCCAAAATTGTTATTTCCAGCACAATTCTCTCTCCCTCTCTCTCTCTCTCTCTCTCTCTCTCTAAACCCCTACAAAGTTTCTGTTTTTACTGTTTTAGAAGTTCTCTTCAAGTATTCTGTTTTCTGCCGAAACAGAACACTTGGGTCTCAATTACTTGAAAAATTCAAAGGTGATTCAGGCTTGATTCCGTTCAGTGTAGAATGTCGTCAAGCAATCAGTTTGGAACCGGGTTTCATTGTATCTTGGAGGCGAGTTTGTGGTCCCCTTTGCACACTACTGGTGGGGGTGAATATCGGCTTAAGAAGAGCGTTTACACGCCTTGAAGCATCTTCTTATCTTCTTCTCAACCACTACACGGATTCTTTCCAACAATCTTAAGACGATATCCTTCTGTTGGAGATCTTCATGGCACTGTCAATGAAGCAAATGATGCAAGATTTTGTCAAGTTTGAACGATTCAACAAGGGGAACTTCAAAAGATGGCAGAAGAAAGTACATTTCATTCTCACCACTCTCAAAGTGGTATATGTACTGACTTCACCAAAACCGGCAGAAGTTGAAAACGAGACGCTTGCCCAAGCCCGTACAAGGAGGAAGTGGGAACAATATTCATCCACTGAAAGGATGTCCAAAAAGGGTGTTTTCCAATGAGAAAAGCCACCAGATGCTCTATAAAAACTGTAGAAAATATTCATTCTATAGAGAATTTAGATTTCTACTTTGTCATATCCTAAATTGTTATTTCCAGCACAATTCTCTCTCTCTCTCTCTCTCTCTAAACCCCTACAAAGGTTATGTTTTTACTGTTTTAGAAGTTCTCTTCAAGTATTCTGTTGTCTGCGAAGGAGGAAGTGGGAACAAGACGATTATTTGTGCAAATGACACATCCTCAATGCTATGACGGATGAACTGTTTGACATCTACCATAGCATGGGTTCGGCGGGAGAACTATGGACGGCTTTGGAGACGAAGTACCTATCAGAAAGCCGGCGCCAAAAAGTTTGTAGTAAGTCATTTTTTAAATTTCAAGATGACTAATGATAAGTTGGTAGTGGATCAAGTCCATGAGATCCAACATATCATTAGTCAAGTTCACCAACAAGGGGTGAACCTTGATGACACTGTCATTATACCCTCTATCATTTACAAACTACCACCATCTTGGAAAGACATTAGAAAAAGTCTTAAACATAAAAAAGAGGAAATGACACTCGAAGATTTGATTCAAACCCTCCAAGTTGAGGAAGAATCAAGGCTTTGAGACAATAAAAATGATATAGCAAATCAATCTTCTAAAGTCCATATGGTGGAAGTAGCCAATGTAACAGATTCAAACCCCCCTACTAAACCTTGGAAAGGTAACCGGAAGAGAAAGCATCAAAATGACAAGGGTTCTGATAAGAAGAAGAAGCGCAAAGGCGCTTGTTTCCAGTGTGGCAAAATTGGCCACTACAAGAGGGAGTGTCGATCTAAAAAGTCAAACATTCAAGGAAACAAAGATGGAAATAAGGAAAGTTTGTTACCATGATATCTGAAGTTAATTTCCTCGAAGGAGAAGATGCTTGGTGGATCGATTCGGGCTCTACCAGACATGTTTGCAAAGACAGAAGCGTATTCTTGACTTATGCTCCAGTCGAAGACGGAAATGTTCTCTACATGGGAAATTCCTCAACTGCAGAAGTCAAGAGAAAAGGCAAAGTGGAACTTGAATTCACTTCTGAAAAGATCCTAACTCTTACTAATGTATAACATGTCCTAGATGTTAGGAAGAATCTAGTTTCTGGTAGCCTTCTTAATAAGAATGGCTTTAAACTTGTATTCAAATCTAACAAGTTTGTACTATCCAAGGGTGGGACATTTGTAGGGAATGATTATATGTATGAGGGCATGTTCAAGATGAATATTAATAAAATTAATATTTCTGTTTACATGCTTGACTCTATTTCTTTATGGCATAATAGATTATGACATGTAAATCTTAGGAAAATGCATGATATGGTAAAGTTAGAACTAATTCCTAAATATGATGAAAATCTGGTAGATAAATGTAAGATATGCATGCAAACTAAGATAACTACTAAACAATTTCCTAGTGTAGAAAAATCTATTACTTTATTACAGTTGATACATAGTGATGTATGTGATTTACACGGCACTCCAACAAGAGGAGGCAAAAGTATTTTATAACATTCATTGATGATTTTTCAAAATATTGTTATGTATATCTGTTAGGACATAAAGATGAAGTCTTAGATAAGTTTAAGACTTATAAGACAGAAGTAGAAAACCAATGTGAAATGAAGATCAAGTATATTAGATCTGGCAGATGAGGGGAATACCAATTCCCTGAATTTTGTGAAAATGAGGGAATAATACATTAGTTTTCCGCCCCTTATACACCACAACAGAATGGTGTTGCGGAAAGAAAGAATAGGACTATTATGAAAATGGTTAATTCCATGCTAGTCAATTCTGGTTTAAATAAGGGTTTTTGGGGTGAAGCGTTATTAACGGCTTGTCACATCCTAAATAGAATTCCTAATAAGAAAACCAATGTAACCCCCTATGAATGAAAAAAGAGAAAACCCAACTTAAGCTACCTTAAAGTTTGAGGTTGTAGAGCCATTGTTCAAGTACCCAAACCTAAGAAAAGAAAGTTAGGTGAAAGAGGCATTGAATGCATATTCCTTAGATATGCAAATCATAGTAAAGCCTATAGGTTCTTAGTTATAGAACCTAATGACTTTTTAGAAATGAATATCATTATTAAGTCTAGGGATGCCACCTTCTGTGAAAACAGGTTCTCATCCATTCCTAGATTAATGGATTCAAACTCACCTATAGAGTCTTCATTAGAGCCTCAAGAGGAAACAAATGAGGTACATAATGAAATCAGGAGAAGTAAAAGAGATAGAAAAGAAAAATCATATGGTCCTGATTTTGTAGTCTTTCTTGCAGAAGGATCAAGAGATAAGGTCTCTACTTTTACTATGATAGATCTAAAAGTAAAACCTGATCCAAAGACCTATGAAGAAGCCATTAAATCTCAAGATGCTGCCTTTTGGAAAGAGGCTATCAATGATGAAATGGATTCAATCATGGGTAATAAAACTTGGAAATTAGTTGACTTACCACCTGGGTCTAAACCCATAGGTTGTAAGTGGATTTTCAAGAAAAAGATGAAAGTAGATGGAACCATAGAAAAATTTAAGGCAAGGTTGGTTGCCAAAGGCTTTACTCAAAAAGCCGGAATAGATTACTTTGATACATATGCCCCAGTTGCTAGGATCTCAACCATTAGAGTCCTAATTGCTCTTGCATTCATATACAATATTCACATTCATCAAATGGATGTTAAAACAACATTCTTGAATCTTGAATGGTGAACTTGATGAAGAAGTATATATGGATCAACCTGAAGGTTTTGTTATACCTAGTCAAGAGCATAAAGTATATAAGTTAGTTAAGTCTTTATATGGGCTTAAACAAGCTCCTAAACAGTGGCATGAAAGATTTGACAAGGTTCTAGTGTCAAATGGTTTTAAGATACATGAATTTGACAAATGTGTATATAGTAAGTATAAAGGTGAAAAATGTGCCATCATATGTTTATATGTACTCATAATATGTTTATATGTAGATGACATGTTAATCATTGGTAGTGATATGGATAGTATCACAAGGACCAAAGGGTTTCTGTCATTGAATTTTGATATGAAAGACACGGGTGTTGCAAATGTGATTATATGTATTAGAATAATAAGAAAAGATAGTAACATTATTCTTACCCAATCACATTATATTGAAAAAGTACTTAGAAAATTTGATCACTTTGATTGCACACCAGTTTCTACACCTTTTGATTCAAGTTTAAGATTATATCCTAATACTGGTAGGTCTATATCTCAATTAAAGTATGATAGTGTCATAGGTAGTTTAATGTATGTTATGACATGTACTAGACCTGACATAGCATTCCCAGTTGGAAAGCTAAGTAGATTTACTAGTAATCCTAGCATTGTTCATTAGAATGCTATAAATAGGATATTAAAGTATCTTAAAGGCACTATAGACTATGGATTGTCATATAGTGGGTATCCTGTAGTGTTAGAAGGATATTCAGATGCCAGTTGATTAACTGGGCATGTTGATCATTCATCAACGAGTGGGTGGATATTCACTCTTGGTGCGGGAGCTATCTCCTGGGCTTCGAAAAAGCAGACATGCATAACTACTTCCACCATGGAAGCAGAGTTTATTGCATTGGCCTCATGTTGTAAAGAGGCGGAGTGGCTGAGGAATTTGCTAATTGAAATTCCTATTTGGCCTAAACCTATGCCATCGATATATGTGCGTTGTGATAATCAGGCCACACTATCAAGAGCACATAACCATGTGTACAATGGTAAGTCCAGGCATATTGGACTTAGGCATAGTGTCATTAGGCAATTACTTACTAATGGAGTAGTAACTTTAGATTATGTGAGATCAAGCCAGAACCTGGCTGATCCATTAACAAACAAAAGGTCTTGCAAGAGATTTGGTGTTACAGACATCAATGGGGATGGGTCTAAAGGCAATAACTAATGATCACCAATAATGAAAACTCAACTCAACGCTTGAAGAGACATCAAGTCTTGAGTTCAATGAGCACAAGTACATCGTATGGACTGATTGCAAGCACTGTACATTATATAAATGCCATCCCAAAAGAAAGTGCTTGGAACCTGTAATGTGTAATGGAGGAGGTTGAGCATTTAGGCTCTTAATAGGCTTATAACCAGGTTGTTATGGTGTTATAGTTATAGGGGCACTCGTAAGCCTGCCTATGTGAGTGTGGAAGTGGTGCCGCTTCCTATGAGACTTGGCTAGTCTTTAGAGCACTCATGAAACTGAGATACAGACACATGGCCAATACACGTGTCGTCTTATAAGAATCACCTGAGGAGAAGAATTTCTTATGTGTGAAACGTATCCGATTGGCCGTATAGAATAGCTAGTTCAAAGACACGTCTACTATGCAATTCTGGTCAACTTTGATGTGTTCTCACTAAGTGAAGGTTCAAATCATAAGATACCTTCATTTATGCGTAAGAGTTCCAAGTATGATGAGACATTTTTTGAGTTTGAAAATGGTGGGGGATTGTTAGATTTTGATTTTAAAAATCTTATTTCTGATCAAAAGATAGTATTTGGAAAATGTTTTCTAAGTGTGTTTTGGAAAAGGAAAAACTTTTCCTTGGAAAGAGTTGCTTTTTGCAAGAGAAAGAGAAGAGTGCAAAAGTAGTGTGAAAAAGATAGTCCCGTACCCACTCATAAGAAAGAAAAAGTTTGGCTTATAAGGCTTTACTCTTTTCTCTACTTTATTGTGGTGCACAGTGGATCTTAGCCTTGGGTTGAACCACGGGACGGTGCAACGCACCGTTCGCACACACCCACGCGCGCGCGGCGTGAGCAATGGGCTATAGGGCGCATAGTGGCGCTTTATTGGCGCTTTTTTATGCGCACTTTGCACTTCGCACGCCGCATTGTAGCGAGGAGCAATTGAAGCCTTTCATTTTTCTTGATTTGATCCGGACCGTTGGATCAAGATCGACTTGGATCGGTCAAGTGGGTAGACCGAATGGTTCGGAGTTGGGCCTGAGTTCGGGCCTAACGATTGGCCCAGCATGCCTAGGGGCTCCAATGGTTAGTGAGTGAGCGGGTGCGATCTGAAGCGTCGGATCGTAGTGTAACAGCTAGTGGAAGATGACCGTTGGATGGTGTCCCATCTACTCAATGGTCAAAGGCCCAAAGGGTGCAATCTGCACCATGGATGGGCAATCTAGCGGTTCGGAGTTGGAAGGATTTTTAAACAAGCCAACGGTCACTCCAGAATTGATTTGATCCGTAGAGTCGCGATTAGACACAATCTAATGGACAGAATTCAAACCCGCTAAAAGGATGTCCAAACAGGGTGTTTTCCAATGGAAAAAGCCACCAAAAGCTCTATAAAAACAGTAGAAAATACTCATTCTATAGAGAATTTGGATTTCTACTTTGTCATACCCAAAATTGCTATTTCCAGCACAATTCTCTCTCTTTAAACCCCTACAAAGTTTCTGTTTTTAC
This sequence comes from Tasmannia lanceolata, assembly GCF_043159265.1. Lineage (NCBI taxonomy): Eukaryota > Viridiplantae > Streptophyta > Magnoliopsida > Canellales > Winteraceae > Tasmannia > Tasmannia lanceolata. The sequence continues at coordinate 22,175,142 of NW_027518684.1, read as the reverse complement.
TGTTTTAGAAGTTCTCTTCAAGTATTCTGTTTTCTGCAGAAATAGAACACTTGGGTCTCAATTACTTGAAGAATTCAAAGGTGATCCAGGCTTGATTCCGTTCAGTGCAGAACGTCGTTAAGCAATCGGTTTGGAACCAGGCTTCATTGTATCTTGGAGGCGAGTTCGAGGTCCCCTTTGCACACTATTGGTGGGGACGAATATCGTCTTAAGGAGAGCATTTACGCGCCTTGAAGCATCTTCTTATCTTCTTCTCAACCACTACACAAATTCTTTCCAACAAAGGCACCCTTCCGAAGAGACTCAGAGTCGATGCAAAGACACCCTCTCACGAAGAAACTTGCACCCTTCTGAAGAAGAGGCGCAACTCTGAAGAGACTCGCACCCTTCTAAAGAAGAGGCGCAACTCTTCAAATATAGCCGTTTAACAGAAAATTGTTTCGGCATTTAAAATTTAAACTCTTTTGTTTAAATGACAGTTATAGTTGTTAGGCCTTAACCGTCTTTTTATTTCTTCTTCTTCTTCCTTCCTTTCTTCTTCTTCTTCTTCTTATATATATATATATATATATATATATATATATATATATATATATATATATATATATGTATATGTATATGTATATATATATGTATATATATATATAGAAAGAGAGAGAGAGAGAGAGAGAGAGAGAGAGGAAAGTTGAGAGGAAAGTTTTTCTAGTCAGCCGACTAGAGAACCTTCTCTAGTCCGCAGACCAAAAACACAATGGGCCCATGTTGTTTGGATGATCCAAAGCATTCATTTGATGGGCCCTGGCATAGATAGGGTGTGCCCAAAAAATTAGCTCCATAGGATAATCCTAGCCCTTTGATTTGTGGAGGTTAAAAACACAGTGAGCCGACGTTGTTTTGATGATCCAAAGCATTGATTTGATGGGCCCTGACATAGATAGGATGTGCCTAAAAATCATCTCCATAGGATCATCCTAACCCTTCGATTTATGGAGGTTAAAATGGACGCTTATAAAGTCCACAAATTTGTCCATTTTTAACCTCCACAAATCAAAGGGTTAGGATGATCCTATGAAGCTAATTTTTTTGGCACACCCTATCTATGCGAGGGCCTATCAAATGAATGTTTTGGATTATCCAAATAATGTGGGACTACTGTGTTTTTTGGTCGGCGGACTAGAGAAGGTTGTCTAATCGGCTGACTAGAAAAACTTTCCTCATATATATATATATATATGAGAATACGGTTCCTGCGGGTGCCCTCAGGAAAGTTACCTGCGGTGATGAATTAAATAATAGCGGTGGCGTGAGCTCATGTGCGCAAATGAATTAAATAATGTGAGAGTGCGTTCTATGAAAACAGTAGTGTTGATATTTTAATCTTTCTTATTTTATAATAATGTGCTACCAAGCTTCTCCTCTTGGCAAGTGGCAATGGTGGTGCAAAGATGCGCGCAGATGGCAAATGATGCTAGCAAAAAAACGTAAACGTAATCATTACACAGAGAAGTAAAATAGGTAAAGTATAAAGTTTTAAATGAAACATTACCTAGAAATAGTTATAAAATTGTAAAATTATGAAAAAAATACCAATAAAATATATAAGGTTATGACAATTACCGTAATAAAATACATAAGTTTATGACAATTAATAAAAGAAACACTTACTTAGAATAATTATTACAAGTTTTCCATGCATACAAACATCCCCTATAATTGAACTGCTAATATTAGCAAGACACAAGACATCTTACGCACACATGGATGACGTGTATGTGATCCCCATCGCTCATCATGTGGCCTAATTGTATTGAAAACAGCCCAAATCTCATATATGTGTTTCTTTCAGTAATTGTCACAATTATTCTAAATATGTGTTTCTTTCAATAATTGTCATAAACTTATGTATTTTATTACGGTAATTGTCATAACCTTATATATTTTATTCGTATTTTTTTCATAATTTTAATGATTACGTTTTTACGTTTTTTGCTAGCACCATTTGCCATCTGGCGCATCTTTGCACCACCATTGCCACTTGCCAAGAGGAGAAGCTTGGTAGCACATTATTATAAAATAAGAAAGATTAAAATATCAACACTACTGTTTTCATAGAACGCACTCTCACATTATTTAATTCATTTGCGCACATGAGCTCACGCCACCGCTATTATTTAATTCATCACCGCTATTATTTAATTCATCACCGCAGGTAACTTTCCTGAGGGCACCCGCAGGAACCGTATTCTCATATATATATATATATATATATATTACTTGAAGTTCTTTCATGGTGCTCTCTCAAAGAGAAAGAGCTCCAAAGAACTTGAATTAGATGAGTGAAACTATCTCCTATTTATAGATGAAGGAGTGAAGGAGTTTGAATCCTAAATCTCCATGTGGGATTCACCAAATTAATGGAGGGAACTTGCACAAGTCTCAAAGACTATGACTTTTTTCCTTCAAAACATATTATTGTAATATAATATAATTTATAATATCAAATGCATTATTAGTAAAATAATATAATATATAATATATAACATCTACAACTTGTAGAATTGCATAATCAAGTAAATCAGTAGTAAAAAGAGATCTGCTGTAAGGGGTGGAGATAAGATAACAAATGAATGAATTGTTCTTGGGAGAGCTCCTTTTGAAATAAGGTGCTTGTTGGCCTTAACAATTCATATAATAGCCTCTCACAAAAACCATAGAATAAACAGTACCCTTTCACAGGCACCGGCAGCCACTTGTTCTGTTGTATTGTAATGCAAATTCCATAGGAAATTCGAACGGGGATTCAAGTTAAAACAGACAAAATGGTTGCAAGGTAGCAAGGGCATAGAATGCTTGGATTGTTCGGCACCCAGGATATACACTTTTTCCTTTTTGTGATTGTAAAAGAGAAACACAGAGAAAATTTATCAGGAAAGAAACATTGATCCTGTGGTACAGAAATGCAATTTATTTTTTAATTTTTTTTGTCTCAGAACTCAGGATACACACATTTTTGACTTCAAAGGAAGGCGCAAATAACACATCAAAAATGTGTGTGAAGGCATCTGCAAATATGAGTTTTACTCAACGATTTTTGACCTGCAAGCAAACTAAGATCATAGAAAACCATGGTTCATCCTAAAGATGATGAGAAGAGCAGGTTAATAGTTCCTCCCAAGTAGAGGAAAGCTTCGGTTCTCATAATAAAAAACTAACAATGCCTAGGGAAAAATAAAACCGGGAATGCATGAAATTTGCACCTAATCCTTGAATAAAACATGTTTGAATAATATGAAAAAAAGCCTCGTATTCATAACTGCGTCAGATTTGAAAGTATTCTTCATATTATACTTCTTTCAGTTTCAGCTGAAAGAAAGAGCACCTTCAGTTAAAAGAAAAACCCAGTTATCCCTCAAACTTTATGAATTTACAGCCTTAAATTGAACAACTTTGGGACTAACACTTCATACCCCATGAGAAAAAAATCTGAGAAGAGTAGATCAATACTTAATGTGTTTCTCTGTCCAACATTAGCAACTAATTTTTACTTGCATAAGCTCGACGAAATCCATGTTGGTTCTAGCTCACATGCATATTTGCAAACAACATGATTTTCAAAAGTACGCATAATCCCAATTTCACTTTGTGTCAGGAGTTCAGATTATGCAATGAGAAGAGGAAAATTAATAAGATAATGGTTGATGGTTGGTAGGCTTTTGGGTGTCATATACAGGAAACCCAAATCTCTTGGATCCTAATTTGGAAAAAAAAGCCTGATATTTTTCCCAAATAAGGATTTGAAGGGGGAATAATACTCCCATGAAAAGCAGATGGTTAAGTGCCTGGGAAGTAAGATATGTTAAAGGGGGGCATTTTTTTATCCGTTTAATGGTTGTAATCTAGCCTAAGCTCAGGGAAAAATCCAGAATTTTCGGGGTTGATGTGAAGTTTCTTGATAGCCCAAGAGGAGGGGGAAACGTTGAGACGGGAAAACCAGCCTAAAATCTCGGAAACTCGTCCAGAATCTCGCAAGTTTTTAATGCTGTATCGTCCAGCATATTTTTTAAAATCTTGGCATGAGCAGTAATTTTGCCTTCCCTCTTTATAATAGTATCGAAGATCTTTCATTATCAGTTTATTTTTTTAATAATACATGAGGTAGATACTGATTTTTTTTCCATGTTCGTTGACTTTATAAACATCATCTTTTTCAATAAAATCTTTTTAAATATTGAAGATCACATGAGAATTAAGAGATCTCGCTTTTGCATGGCCCATTGGCAATCACTATCGGATGCCTTTTGTAACACCACTTTGTTTAGCGAAACTACAAGGTTTTGTTCTTTGTTAGTCTTGACTCTTGAGTGGTAAACAAATCTCCAACCATGTATTATTGGGAGGGCCCACCCCATAAAAATACGAGGTAAAATGGTCGGCCCCACCCGATGCATGGGACTGAGTAGAGTTGGTCGGACACACACATAAAAGCAGTGTAAAATGGTGGTGTTAGGCGTATGGGGTGTGTGTTGGTTGGGGATTGGGGGAATTTCCAAATTATACCATTCTTCAAGATGAATCCCATTATATAGCAAAATTGAATCTGAAAATGGTGCAACAAATCTGATCTATAAAATAATATAGTAATCAAAAGATTGTTAGAAAAACTTATCATAGTTGAGGCACGAATCTCAATTCGTTGTCTTTGAGACATGTATTGCCTTCACATACGATGAATCGCGGTGCAGATTGGGTCTCTTGGCGTATGTCTCCAGGATACAACAACTCCACTTCAGGGGGTGTGCACTCACGCTACTCGGATGCCTAGCGAACACACTTATACAGCCTTGATCAATGAATAAAAATGACCCAAAATCTCTCAAAGAACAGAAAGCAAAAATTGAAGAAGAAAGAAAACCAGAGAATAAAATGTTCTGTTCTTCTGCATATCTTTCTCAACCAAAACGACACCTTAAAGAGACTTCCAAAAGTCGCATCCATTATCTCTTAATTAAGGGACATGATTAACTAACGTTTAAAATGTTGCCCAACGGGAAGAAAAGAAAAGCCGCACTTAATGAGCAGTTACAACGCCAAAACGCAAAACATCACGCTAAATAACTTCAAAGTTCTCAGGAACGGCGAAGTTATTTTACCGGGAACGGCGAAGTTATTCTCCAAATACCAGCGAACTTATTTTTCCAAGAACGGCGAAGTTATTTTCCAAGAATGGCAAACTTATTCTCCAATAACTTTGAAGTTCCCAGAGAATAAACATGTCCAGTAACTGTTGGCTTGGCCTAGGTGGGTACTGGACCCAGATTGGAAGTTGACCACTTGGTCCTAGGCTTTGTGCCAGTAATGCCCCATGGTCTTGACTCTTAATAAAGATAATGGTAGCGCCTTTCCCACCAACAATGTTTTTGGAGATAGCTGGTAAGCACCACGATCCTACAAATAGTATCAGAGCCAAGCCTTGGGTTCGAGTCCCCCTTGGGGTCATTTTGAGAAGGGAGATTGTTGGCCTAGGCAGAAACTGGACCTAGATCGGAGATTGTCCACGTGGTCCTAGGCCTTGTTCCAGCAATGCTCCTAGTCTCGACTCTTAATAAAGATAATGGTAGCGCCTTTACCATCAGCAATTGCTTTTTGGATAGTTGGTAAGCACCACGATCCTACAGTAACAAAATGAAAAATAAAAAAGAGGGAAAAAGGAAAAGGTTTGAGAAACATGAGCGGCCAACCGCGCCGAGCTGGTCCGGGCGGCGAACGTGTGTGGTATAGCCAAAAGCCCACTAGGTCCACTCAACCATTCATGCGCGTACGCCCCCCTTTTCCTCTTCTCATTCACAAATCTAGAGAAGTGAAAACCAGTATAAAGCCATGAGCCTTTCCTCCACTTTCCAATACGGGACTAAATGTCCCCACAAAGGACAAAGGGAAAGGAGGGAAACTCAAGTTTACTTTGAAAAGTCCACAAAAGCTTAAAGTGCAAAAGCCGAAAGATAACTGAGTAATTATTTTAATTTTGAATTATAATTTGACTATTTCCTTTTCACCAAAGAAAAAGTCAACAATCCCCAACAAATTCAAAATTATACTTAAAGAAAGAAAATCAAGAAGAGACAAGTCTGATCAAGGCAGGAGAATAAGTTATGCATTAGTATAGGTGTCTTTTGAACTTGAACATAGACCTAGTGCAAATATATCAAGTTTACCAAGTACTTCGTGAACGAAAGTCTTGAACCAAGGACTTTTAGTGATAAACAGAGACAACATATCACACACACAACTAATTCAAGCATAAGCGTATTCTTGGTGTAGCACTTTTCGACCATGTGCTCAATCATATTTGATGAGTGCTCTAGAGAATCAGCCCAAATTCTCATAGAAGTAGCCACACTTCTACACTCACATAGGTGTATCTATCAAGAGTGCCCTGTAACTATTGACCCCACAGTAAACTCAGTTATATATAGTTATAATAACTCATCCTCTACTCATTACAGGTTGCACCCACGAACACTATAAGGATAGGTTTAGTGAAGTTCACTTCACTTTAACACGGCGCAAAACAAACCGCTCAAGTAACTTGTTGTTCTAATTGAATCTACTTCTTGGGATCTCCAGTCAGATAGGTTGGTTTATCATGACAGGTGGTTCAATACATTGGCCTCAATCCCATCCCCTCTATGTGCTCAAGACTAAGTTCTTAATTAGTTTTTAAATCAGACAATCTAATATATTATCTTCTGACCTCACAAAATCAATTGTGATCACTCCATTTTTCAACAGTTAACTTATGGAGTTATGCCTCGACGAATATGTCACAATTTCCCATTGTATACATTGTTTTGTGCCCTTCCAATAGCATCCTTGCAATCACAATGAATTGTAATACCCGGTACCAGTTTATTCCATAAAGAAATATTCATAAGAATATTTCTAAGCCATTCGGCTTCCTCATTTGCTTTATCTAAAGCAACAAACTCAAATTCCTCGTGAAACTGAAGCTCTCCAAAGAGTGAAGACATATCCGCTCCTAAACTTTGTTTCTAACCCTGATGCCCAGTTAGCATCATTGTATCCCTCTAATAAAGCTAGATATTTACAAAAGTGTAAACCAAATTTAATTGTACCCTGTGGTACCCGGATCCCGCGAGAGGGGTGGGGCGCGAGCCGCCTCGCACTCTCTCTTGGTCTCTCGTTTCCACGCGATTGGCGTGTGCATTTTAATGTTGATTTGAATTAATCTTTCCTGTGAACTTGGGATCACTAAGGCAATCCGAATTCCACACGAAAGAGACTGACAGAGTCGCCACCTAGATGTGGGATCTAGGACCCGTAATTAACCAGAAATCTAGACTCGCTACCTGGTTACGAGAATGGAAGGTATGGGGAGTTATCCGCCACATGCACCATTCCTGCCCGATAATCGGTCTTCGATTCCAAAAGCTAACTCTTTTAAATTTATTTTAAATGGCTCATTCAACTCTATGTTAATGTGCGAACTAAGTGACATGCATCCTATGATCTAATTTCAATGAGAATCCTAAATGTGTATCTTGATTTATTAATTTGTCTGGATTCAATCTAAGTGAAAGTTCTCCTAGAATTCTAATTTCATGGAAAGTCCTAAGTGATTTGATTAAGTATTTACGAGAAAATTAATATACAAAACACCACAATTTGTTTGTGGTGCCGACTCGCGGGTGGTATGCCATCAGACATCCAAGCTGCCTACGTACCCAAGCCTTACTGGGATCAGAGTCGACGTAGTTCGGTGCACCTAAGCTAAGCTACTTATGCCTAACTCAACTAGGACACCGACCTAGACGGGATTGACTGTTTCAACAGTTTTAGGAGAAGTTATTTAATTCAAGTTGAGGATTTTATTATCTTAGGATTTCATCTAAGATGCTATATGATTCTCATCTAAATGCAAATGGTCCCTTAGACTAATGCAGGTTTGCCTACATCCTAGTTTACTAGGCTTGTCCTAGGGAAAGATTGGGTGACTAGTGTAACTAGACCTATGGCACGGTTGCTATACATAGCAAACGTCCGTGATGAGGCTGGACTCCTAACTCTAGGACTCCCTAAAACCTAAGACTCCCTAAAACTTAGGACACGACACGACACCGGTGTTCCTAAATTGGGCTCTAAGGGTCCTTACGACGGAAACCATAATCCAATGGTTCCGAGAGACACGAGATGAATCGAGATGATGAATAGTGTGAGGGAATGGGAAAGATAGAGAAAGGTGCGACTGAACTTGGGAGTGCCAAATTGCCTACGTACCCCGTGATGGGGATCAAGCCACACGTAGTTCCACTGGGGAGGTTGCTTGGATTTTGGAAAACAGGATTGGTATTTGGATCAGGAATCGGGTTTGTATTTGAGCATTGGACTTGAGATTCAGAAACATTGATTTAGCAATGGGATTTTGGAATTGGGAATTTGCATCAAAGAATTGAGCATACAGGAATCATCAAGGGTTTGAATTTTGGGAATTCAAAATGGGCGGGCTTATGAGATTCGGCCAAATGGATTCAAACATGCGACTCAGATTGTGTTGGGATATGACTTGGTTAGGCAAAAGGGAGGAAGTTCTATTAGGTGTAAAAGGGCATTAGTAGAATAGGGGAATGACTCGGTTGTGACATGGAAGGCCGCAACTTGGTCGAATGCGACTCGGTTGCATTGGGATGGGTTGATTAAGGAATTGGATTGAGTCAACTAAGGGGAGAGTCCAATCGGTTAAAGAGGTTGAGCATACTCGACTAGAGAGTTGGGTCAACTCGACTAGGGAGGTTGGCTAGAGTTGACTCAGTTGAGCTGGGTTGGGATCCCACTTGGTTGGATTGTATTGGGGCGATTTGACTTAAGCTGCAGGTGGCCTGGCTGGGTTAGATTTAATGTAACCAGATTTATGGATAAATGGTGTGCCTCAGTGAGTGGACAAAGGTATGGCTTGGGTTGATGTGACTCGGTTATAGGGTTTAAGGCTTATGGGTATGGGGTTTAGTGAGTTGGGTCTAAGTTAGGAGCAAACCCGAGACTAGCCATGGTCTAACCAGGAGGAAGCAGGGTACAAACCAGGGTGCGGACCAGGGTGCACCAGGGTGCGAACCAGCAGGGAACCAGGGTGCGAACCAGCAGGGGAACCAGGGTGCAACCAGCAGGGAACCTGGGTGCAACCAGCAGCGAACCTGGGTGCAACCAGGGTCTAACCAGAGTGCGAACCAGCAGGGAACCAGGGTGCGAACCAGTATCGAACCTGGGTGCAACCAGCAACGAACCTGGGTGCAACCAGGGTCTAACCAGAGGCTAACCAGGGGGAACCAGGGTGTGAACCAGGGTACGAACCAGAGTACAACCAGGGGCTGGCCAGGGTGCGAACCAGGGTGCGAATTAGTAGGGAACCAGAGTGCGAACCAGCAGGGAACCAGGGTGCGAACCAGCAGGGAACCAGGGTGCAACCAGCAGGGGAACCAGGGTGCGAATCAGTAGGGAACCAGGGTGCAACCAGCATCGAACCTGGGTGCAACCAGCAGCGAACCTGGGTGCAACCAGGGTCTAACCAGAGGCTAACCAGGGGGAAAACGGACCCTACATGCTTCCTAACATGGTTTTTCTTTTAAAGTAAAAGATATGCATGAAAACAGACCCTACATAGAATTGAAATAAATGCCTACCTCTTTGGAAACCCACTTTGTGTTTGATTTTTCTTTGATGGTAATTCCTTGAAGATGATTCCTTGCTTGATAATGACTGCTTTTGATATATATCACCCAACGTATAAAATCACCCGATCCGGCAAGGATGGCCGAACCCTTGAAGAGATGAGGGAGAGGGATGAATTTTCTAAGAGAGGGGTTCTTTTTCTTCTTTTTGTTGGATGGTGGGATGAGAGGGTATTTATAGGAGAATGGGATAGGAGGTTAGGTGAGGTTAGGTGAGGTTAGGTAAGGTTAGGTGAGGTTAGGTGGTTAGGTGAGGTTAGGTGAGGTTAGGTGAGGTTTGGATGGTTAGGATGAGAGGAGAGGTTAGGTGAGGTTAGGTGAGGTTTGGATGGTTAGGATGAGAGGAGAGGTTATGTGGTTTTGGATGGTTAGACCCAGGTCAAGATCTGCCATTGATCTAACGATTTACGGAAATCGGGTCTCGGAATGGAATCAGGGTTCGGGCTATGAAGTGACCCTATCTTATTTTGTCCCGATTGATGATCCGTAAAGTCAGATCAAGATATTAATGACCTAAAACATATATTAGGTTATTGTTGGTTAAAGTAAAGCAAAATGTGGGTGTCTACAGATGCCCCTCTTTGGTAGAGACGACGTAGTCATCGAATACCAAAGTTAAAATGACAGAACCATTTTGCGTAACTTTAATCGACAAAGGAACCCCCTAAACACAATGCAACCTAATATAATGCAAGACCTTAGATGAAATCCTAGAATTGGAATGCAATAAAACAAACCCGCTGCGGTGCCGCTGGCAACGAGAGAAATGGGATACCATTTTCAAATGGATTTTCGGAGGGAAAGGAATATCGCTTTTGAACAGCTTCAGAGGAAATGAGACGTCATTTTCAAATGGTCTCAGAGAGAATAATGGATGACTTTTGAAAGATTCTTAATGAAAATGCAGCATCATTTTTGAATGGGCTTGGGCAAGATAAAATACCGTATTTATACGGATTCCAAGGAAATGAGACATCATAGTTGTATGATGTTCAAAGGGTATAAGAGATCATTGTTGTATGGACTTGAAGAGAATGAAATACCGTATTTGTACGGATTCCAAGGAAATGAGACATCATAGTTGTATGATGTTCAAAGGGGATAAGAGACCATAGTTGTATGGACTCGAAGAGAATGAAATACCGTATTTGTACGGATTCCAAGGAAATGAGACATCATAGTTGTATGATGTTCAAAGGGTATAAGAGACCATAGTTGTATGGACTCGAAGAGAATGAAATACCGTATTTGTACGGATTCCAAGGAAATGAGACATCATAGTTGTATGATGTTCAAAGGGTATAAGAGACCATAGTTGTATGGACTCGAAGAGAATGAAATACCGTATTTGTAAGGATTCCAAGGAAATGAGACATCATAGTTGTATGATGTTCAAAGGGGATAAGAGATCAAAGTTGTATGGACTCGAAGAGAATGAAATACCGTATTTGTACGGATTCCAAGGAAATGAGACATCATAGTTGTATGATGTTCAAAGAGGATAAGAGACCATAGTTGTATGGACTTGAAGAGAATGAAATACCGTATTTGTACGGATTCCAAGGAAATGAGACATCATAGTTGTATGATGTTCAAAGGGGATAAGAGACCATAGTTGTATGGACTCGAAGAGAATGAAATACCGTATTTGTACGGATTCCAAGGAAATGAGACATCATAGTTGTATGATGTTCAAAGGGTATAAGAGACCATAGTTGTATGGACTCGAAGAGAATGAAATACCGTATTTGTAAGGATTCCAAGGAAATGAGACATCATAGTTGTATGATGTTCAAAGGGGATAAGAGACCATAGTTGTATGGACTCGAAGAGAATGAAATACCGTATTTGTACGGATTCCAAGGAAATGAGACATCATAGTTATATGATGTTCAAAGAGGATAAGAGACCATAGTTGTATGGACTTGAAGAGAATGAAATACCGTATTTGTACGGATTCCAAGGAAATGAGACATCATAGTTGTATGATGTTCAAAGGGGATAAGAGACCATAGTTGTATGGACTCGAAGAGAATGAAATACCGTATTTGTACGGATTCCAAGGAAATGAGACATCATAGTTGTATGATGTTCAAAGGGTATAAGAGACCATAGTTGTATGGACTCGAAGAGAATGAAATACCGTATTTGTAAGGATTCCAAGGAAATGAGACATCATAGTTGTATGATGTTCAAAGGGGATAAGAGACCATAGTTGTATGGACTCGAAGAGAATGAAATACCGTATTTGTACGGATTCCAAGGAAATGAGACATCATAGATGTATGATGTTCAAAGAGGATAAGAGACCATAGTTGTATGGACTCGAAGAAAAGAGGCACCGTTCACAAACGGGCTCAAGGAGAAGACAAGACCATTCACAAATGGACTCGAGAAATGAGGCACCATTCACAAACGGGCTCAAGGAGGACGATACCATTCACAAATGGATTCGAGAAAATGAGGCACCGTTCACAAACGGGCTCAAGGAGAAGATGAGACCATTCACAAATGGACTCAGAGAATGAGACACCGTTCACAAACGGGTTCAAGGAGAAGACGAGACCATTCACAAATGGACTCGAGAAATGAGGCCCCGTTCACAAACGGGCTCGAAGAATTTAGATATTTTTTATGAACTTGAATTTGACGTAGGATTGGATTTTTTTTTTTTTTAATTAAGGATTTGGATTTGATAAATTTTTTTATTTTTGGAAAATGAGGTACCGTCCGCAAACGGGCTCAAGGAGAAGATGAGACCATTCACAAATGGACTCGAGAAATGAGGCACCCTTCACAAACGGGCTCAAAGAGGACACGAGACCATTCACAAATGGACTCAGAAAATGAGGCACCGTTCACAAACGGGCTCAAGGAGAAGATGAGACCATTCACAAATGGACTCAGAGAATGAGACACCGTTCACAAACGGGCTCAAGGAGAAGACGAGACCATTCACAAATGGCCTCGAGAAAAGAGGCACCGTTCACAAACGGGCTCGAAGAATTTAGAGGTTTTCATGAATTTGAATTTGACGTAGAATTGGATTTGATGAATTTTGGATTTGAACTTAATGAAATCGGGGACATTATAGATCGTGCCCAGTAAAGATATTGGAAACCAAGACTTTGACGAATGATGAGACGACCAACCTTATGAACGAAGAACCATTAGTAACAAGAATGGATTAGGAACACTTTTATGAAACTTCAACAAGATTTTTCTCAATGAGACTGTTGGTCTTGTCTTCTTGGGATTTTGATAACTGAAACCTTGAACAAGACATTTGAGATTGGTAATTTAGAACAATGGCTCTCTTGGATATAATCATGAAAAAGTGGGATTTGCCTCTTGACAGGTGTTTAGATAAACATTTCTTGACCAGGATAGTATTTAACTAACTGGAAGGAGATTCCGAATTTTAATGGTTCATCTTTCTGAGAAATTGGCTCAACCACCATTGCATCTGGGGCTCTTCCAAGCTTAAGGTGCCTTCCTGGGGTATGATCTTTTTACGGAAGCTGGGCTTTTTGATGTTTCTACTTCTGAACTCTTCTGAGTTGATCTTCTTTGAAATGTAGCTGTTTGACTAGATTCTCGAACCCTTTCAGGTATAATTGCAGGGAGCTGCCTAGGCCGGGCTTCCTTCACCAAGACAGTTACATCATTTGGACATAGGAACGACGATTGACTCTTTCTAAAGAGAAAACTTAGATGAAAGGCACTACTCAAAGGATTGAGCAGCCCTGAAGGAGTGAACTTAGAATAACAAAGATTGACTGACTACACTGACAGACACAGTGATGCTTCTGACTTAGTTAATATTTTGTTTGGTAAGTCTATCCTTCCGAGGAATAGTTTTTCAATTGGTAAACACTGGACCTTTTCCTTAAAACAGTAATGCCTCAAGGATTTAATTACGACCCCTAAGATTGCTTAGCTTCAATGCCCCCAGTTTTGAGGATGTTACTTGAATTTGTTTGAACTTCAGTTAATCTTCAGTCTTGATATCGGATGTGGCCTTCTTATAATGATTCTCTTACCGTGACCAAGTCACCTTTTTGGGGTTTTTAACTTGGCGGACCGTGCTAACCTTAACTTTTGCCTGAATCGCCTTTCTAGGTTTTCGATTCAGCAGGCTGTCCCCTTAGCTTTTGCCTAAGCCGTCCTTTCGGGTTTTCAACTTAGCAGGGGAATGATCTTAAATTTTGCCTAAACCGCCTTTTCAGGTTTTCAGTCTAGCAGATCTTCAAACTCCGTTCTTTTTCTTATTCATCATTTTTTTTTCTTATCGTGTCTCGAGACCTAGATCATTAGTTCTGAACATCGGGAGGACTTCATAGGTAGGATAGGGCTTTACAAAGAATGGCTTAAGGCTCGACAAAGATTTCGACCGAACCTATGAACAGGTTGCCTACATATCCCCATGTAGGAATCAGGTCGTGTGTAATTCAGGGCGAATGCCCCTAGTTTGAAGATAAATTGTTTGAAGGTTAATTGATTTTTCCTTTTTTTCGTTCTTTCTGGAATGATTGACTTCTCTTCTGTTGGAACTTGTCCCTCTTCTTTTTTTCTGAAACGATTGAATTTCTTTTCTTTTTTTCTTTGAATCGTCCGAACTCGGTTTAACCGAGCTGCCTACGTACCCCAGTGTAGGGATCAGGTCTCGCGTAGTTCGGGGAAATGCCCCTGGTTTGATGGGTTTTCAAGAAAATTTTATTCAGGCTCGAAGGGTTTGCAAACCGGTATTCTTTTGACATTGGTTCTGATTTTGGGATTTATTCGGCCAAAGGGGGCCTTCCGATGTTCAGATTGGCTAGAGTCCGTCTGGTACTGATTATTTTTTTCTTTTTTGTTTTGTTTTGTTTTTTTTTTTTTTTACGGAGTTTGACGGCATTTCCAGGTAAGAGATAATGGATCTTCTTCTTCCAAGATTCTAAAGTGTGCTTTCGACTTTCATAGAGCGAAACTTGTTCTTTGACATCCTCCATCTATGGATTCGTACTCTCGATATCTGATGATCACTTTTCATTGTTTGCTCTTGAACTTTTCATCTTGAATTTGTTGGCTTTTTGCTATGAATTTGAGAACCAAGGTCATTGATTGGAAATATGAAAGTTGTTTCCACTCTATGCCCCTTGTATAGCATATATCTTCTCACTTTCTTCATTTTCTTTGAGCTTTCCATCTATGTCTTGCCCCTGGTATCGGTTGTAGCTTTTCTAGACAATCTTCTTATTCTTGAAATAATTTTATCAATTCTTCACACTCTTTAGAGGGTAATGCATTTTCAATCGGCATTCACTGAATCAAAGTTTCAGTGCTAGTGTTTATCATTTCAATTTCATCTTTGAAAGGTTGGGATTGGCGCTCCTCCTCTCGTTCAAGTAATTGCTGTGACTCAAGTGGAGTTTCGTCAATTTTGTCCTCATTTGAAGAGGGAGTCTTATTTTAAGATCAGAAGCACACTTAAGAACAGACACAAGTGAACTTTTTGGAACTGACTGAAATTTTATTTAAAGAAAAGCTATTACATCAGACGACCTATCCTGAACATGCTCAGGATTCACAACTCTAAATAAGAAAGGGAAACAGAAGATAACTTGCCTGGACTAGGCATTGACCTTTAACTGTAAGACCGGACTCAACAATTATACTGACCATGATGACTGACTCAACATAAAATAGTAAGTGACTAAAACTTTAACTGCTGCAACTGTTTGGCGTTGAAGGCTCGGCGAAGGCTGGTTCGTTCTGAACATCATCATGGCTGATACTTTCAATTTTGGACAATGATGACTGATTCGCATAGGGAAATGCCCCTAGCTCAAGGATTCTGAGAGTGAACTCTGAAGGACTTAGCAAAATAATCTTGAAAAAGGTAGCCCCTAGAGGAGGAACAGACCAGGGGTACAAGCAAGATTGGATTATCTGGACCAGGCATGATCAGATCATGAGAACGCATAATCGAAAGATTGTGAGATTCTGCATCTGCCAGTTAGGGGATGGCATGAAGATACGATCGAATCGTATGACAGAAGAACGAAAGGCGCACGATCAAAAGATTAGATGAGATAGCATAAGATTGCTTTCAACGGATAGATCATGAATGACTAATCCTATGAGATCTTTGGAAATGATGGGATTTATATCCTAACCCAAAGGGAATTTTTTTTTTTTCACATTTTATCAGTGTTACCTGAAGGCATCAACCTTAATCCTAATCTATCGGAGTGGAGAGAGAATCTCGACTCATGACTTTGTTCGTGTATATAAGGACCGATCGTGACCATTGGAAGATGGACCACGGCCTAATCTAGACACCAATGGGTAGGATATCCTAAACTAGGCTCACACACGTGATGCACATGTGTTCGTATACTACATGCATGTGTAGGTTAATCTAGGGGTAAGGCCAAGAGTTCCCTTAGCGCGAATCCCTGCTCGATATACTGTACCAGTGTCCGGCGTATCAGTACGTGAACAAGAGATCCGTTTACGTACCATAAAGGTACCAGGCTAAGGGTGGAATGCTTCTCTAGCACAGAGGCACCAGGTGATGAAATCCCAGTCAACCATGTTAGATAACACTCCGGGTTCCTAAAATAGGACGTGTGTGCACGTGAGATGCAAGAGTTTAGATGCAAGTGATGTAAGTGCGTGCAATAAGTTCGCGCGATCTATGATGCCTTCAGGTTTTGTTAGATTAAGTTTGAGTAAAATGTGATGAGAAAATAAAACAAGACAAACTAATCTGACAAGTATACAAGAGATAGAGTTCTTATGAGCCAGTTAAATTAAATTCAAATGAATTATCTTTTGGAATTTTAATGAAGTTAGGTGATCCCCAGCAGAGTCGCCAGACTGTGGTACCCGGATCCCGCGAGAGGGGTGGGGCGCGAGCCGCCTCGCACTCTCTCTTGGTCTCTCGTTCCCACGCGATTGGCGTGTGCATTTTATTTGTTGATTTGAATTCGTCTTTCCTGTGAACTTGGGATCACTAAGGCAATCCGAATTCCACACGAAAGAGACTGACAGAGTCGCCACCTAGATGTGGGATCTAGGACCCGTAATTAACCAGAAATCTAGACTCGCTACCTGGTTACGAGAATGGAAGGTATGGGGAGTTATCCGCCACATGCACCATTCCTGCCCGATAATCGGTCTTCGATTCCAAAAGCTAACTCTTTTAAATTTATTTTAAATGGCTCATTCAACTCTATGTTAATGTGCGAACTAAGTGACATGCATCCTATGATCTAATTTCAATGAGAATCCTAAATGTGTATCTTGATTTATTAATTTGTCTGGATTCAATCTAAGTGAAAGTTCTCCTAGAATTCTAATTTCATGGAAAGTCCTAAGTGATTTGATTAAGTATTTACGAGAAAATTAATATACAAAACACCACAATTTGTTTGTGGTGCCGACTCGCGGGTGGTATGCCATCAGACATCCAAGCTGCCTACGTACCCAAGCCTTACTGGGATCAGAGTCGACGTAGTTCGGTGCACCTAAGCTAAGCTACTTATGCCTAACTCAACTAGGACACCGACCTAGACGGGATTGACTGTTTCAACAGTTTTAGGAGAAGTTATTTAATTCAAGTTGAGGATTTTATTATCTTAGGATTTCATCTAAGATGCTATATGATTCTCATCTAAATGCAAATGGTCCCTTAGACTAATGCAGGTTTGCCTACATCCTAGTTTACTAGGCTTGTCCTAGGGAAAGATTGGGTGACTAGTGTAACTAGACCTATGGCACGGTTGCTATACATAGCAAACGTCCGTGATGAGGCTGGACTCCTAACTCTAGGACTCCCTAAAACCTAAGACTCCCTAAAACTTAGGACACGACACGACACCGGTGTTCCTAAATTGGGCTCTAAGGGTCCTTACGACGGAAACCATAATCCAATGGTTCCGAGAGACACGAGATGAATCGAGATGATGAATAGTGTGAGGGAATGGGAAAGATAGAGAAAGGTGCGACTGAACTTGGGAGTGCCAAATTGCCTACGTACCCCGTGATGGGGATCAAGCCACACGTAGTTCCACTGGGGAGGTTGCTTGGATTTTGGAAAACAGGATTGGTATTTGGATCAGGAATCGGGTTTGTATTTGAGCATTGGACTTGAGATTCAGAAACATTGATTTAGCAATGGGATTTTGGAATTGGGAATTTGCATCAAAGAATTGAGCATACAGGAATCATCAAGGGTTTGAATTTTGGGAATTCAAAATGGGCGGGCTTATGAGATTCGGCCAAATGGATTCAAACATGCGACTCAGATTGTGTTGGGATATGACTTGGTTAGGCAAAAGGGAGGAAGTTCTATTAGGTGTAAAAGGGCATTAGTAGAATAGGGGAATGACTCGGTTGTGACATGGAAGGCCGCAACTTGGTCGAATGCGACTCGGTTGCATTGGGATGGGTTGATTAAGGAATTGGATTGAGTCAACTAAGGGGAGAGTCCAATCGGTTAAAGAGGTTGAGCATACTCGACTAGAGAGTTGGGTCAACTCGACTAGGGAGGTTGGCTAGAGTTGACTCAGTTGAGCTGGGTTGGGATCCCACTTGGTTGGATTGTATTGGGGCGATTTGACTTAAGCTGCAGGTGGCCTGGCTGGGTTAGATTTAATGTAACCAGATTTATGGATAAATGGTGTGCCTCAGTGAGTGGACAAAGGTATGGCTTGGGTTGATGTGACTCGGTTATAGGGTTTAAGGCTTATGGGTATGGGGTTTAGTGAGTTGGGTCTAAGTTAGGAGCAAACCCGAGACTAGCCATGGTCTAACCAGGAGGAAGCAGGGTACAAACCAGGGTGCGGACCAGGGTGCACCAGGGTGCGAACCAGCAGGGAACCAGGGTGCGAACCAGCAGGGGAACCAGGGTGCAACCAGCAGGGAACCTGGGTGCAACCAGCAGCGAACCTGGGTGCAACCAGGGTCTAACCAGAGTGCGAACCAGCAGGGAACCAGGGTGCGAACCAGTATCGAACCTGGGTGCAACCAGCAACGAACCTGGGTGCAACCAGGGTCTAACCAGAGGCTAACCAGGGGGAACCAGGGTGTGAACCAGGGTACGAACCAGAGTACAACCAGGGGCTGGCCAGGGTGCGAACCAGGGTGCGAATTAGTAGGGAACCAGAGTGCGAACCAGCAGGGAACCAGGGTGCGAACCAGCAGGGAACCAGGGTGCAACCAGCAGGGGAACCAGGGTGCGAATCAGTAGGGAACCAGGGTGCAACCAGCATCGAACCTGGGTGCAACCAGCAGCGAACCTGGGTGCAACCAGGGTCTAACCAGAGGCTAACCAGGGGGAAAACGGACCCTACATGCTTCCTAACATGGTTTTTCTTTTAAAGTAAAAGATATGCATGAAAACAGACCCTACATAGAATTGAAATAAATGCCTACCTCTTTGGAAACCCACTTTGTGTTTGATTTTTCTTTGATGGTAATTCCTTGAAGATGATTCCTTGCTTGATAATGACTGCTTTTGATATATATCACCCAACGTATAAAATCACCCGATCCGGCAAGGATGGCCGAACCCTTGAAGAGATGAGGGAGAGGGATGAATTTTCTAAGAGAGGGGTTCTTTTTCTTCTTTTTGTTGGATGGTGGGATGAGAGGGTATTTATAGGAGAATGGGATAGGAGGTTAGGTGAGGTTAGGTGAGGTTAGGTAAGGTTAGGTGAGGTTAGGTGGTTAGGTGAGGTTAGGTGAGGTTAGGTGAGGTTTGGATGGTTAGGATGAGAGGAGAGGTTAGGTGAGGTTAGGTGAGGTTTGGATGGTTAGGATGAGAGGAGAGGTTATGTGGTTTTGGATGGTTAGACCCAGGTCAAGATCTGCCATTGATCTAACGATTTACGGAAATCGGGTCTCGGAATGGAATCAGGGTTCGGGCTATGAAGTGACCCTATCTTATTTTGTCCCGATTGATGATCCGTAAAGTCAGATCAAGATATTAATGACCTAAAACATATATTAGGTTATTGTTGGTTAAAGTAAAGCAAAATGTGGGTGTCTACATACCCTTAAGGTATCTCATTACTCTAACTAGTGCATCCCAATAATCATGTCTAGGGTTACTGGAGTAACTATTGAGTCTCCCTACTGCATAGGCTATATCTGGCCTTGTCCAGTTCATCAAATACATAAGACTCACAATTACGCTAGAATATTTTAGTTGGTTAACATCATCTCCTTTATTTTTACATAACCATATACGTGAATTATAAGATGTGGAAACAGGTTTACTGTCAAATTCATTAAACTTCTGTAGAATTTTCTCTACATAATGAGACTGGGTTAAAATTATTTCAACTGGGAACCTATTGAAAAGTGTCAAACTACAATTTACTCCAAAAGCTTAAGTCACCTCACGTCACGTGCATGTAGGCAAGACTGGTGCTAGTTGTATACAGAAAGAGATGTCCAATCTCTTTCCCAACTAGGAACTATTAAGGCTTGTACAGAACTGAGATGCCATATCTCCTTGCTCTCTTGGATCTGTGACTCCTTTGAGCATGGCATTTCTATTATGCTACCTAAGGACGAGCATGCATCAATAAACAAGCACATCACACACATTCATTAATATAATTACCCATTCATGTCATGAAATAAACCTTTATTGATTACAAAATATCATTCTACTGGCTTTTCAGGGCATATACTCTAACAGGTACAACTAAGGAAAAGCTCTATCTCAAGCATCTCAAGCATTGAACAAGCAAAGGAAGATCATTGAAGGCCAAAGCTTAAGGATCAACATGCAAAGGAGCTTGAACACATTGGTGGCATCATCCTTGGAAGATGTCAAAGCAAGGAGCTCAAGTGAAGATCCCACAAGTAAGCCAATGTGGACCCCGATCCGAGAGAGGCGGGAGGACGTGCTTCCTCGCTACAGTCTATGGATCATCCACGTGAATGGAGAGCTCTACCAAGGAACTCTCGAAAGAAGTGCCCCTCACAGTATGAGTGGCGATAAAAGGTAAGATACCTCTCGATTCGGGGACTAGCCCAGATTCGAGGCGTACCTTAAACAAAGAAGAGTCGTCATCCAAGGAAGTGGGCCAAGGATCCCATACTATGCTCTGTTGCAATGGACAACCAGAGATATAAAAGAAGGTTCGTGCCTGGTTACGAATTTGGAAGGTCTGAAGAGCACCTCGTCCGCCCAAGTGCAAGCACCTGGTCTCTTATGCCATTTACTTATTGATTTTGAAGAGTTTTGGGCGAAAGTCAAATGAAATGGGAACGAATATCTCTGAGAATACGTCTATCTAATCATGCATGTCTCGGATGAATAATAAGCACACATAAAAGAAATAAAATAAGTGTCACCTGAGAATAGCTAGGTTATGAGTGTCATACCTAATTGATGTCTAAATTCTGGTGTGCAAACACATGCATGCTACAGCTAAAGGTATAGGATCTGTACCTGAAAGTAAGAAAGCACAACAAAACACACAAACACAAATCAACTATATATATGACTGGACAAGATGAATCCTAAAACTCTAATGCGACTTGACTCGGACCAAGATGGTCGTCCATCCCAGCTGCTCTACGTATCCCGGCCTCGGGAAGAATCGGAGTCAACGTAGTTCGATGACCTATTCTAACTACGATGCCTAACCATCTAGAACCGCTATCCTAGACTCGATCCACTAGACTCAACTGATTTTTAAAGCTTTTTGTATGATTGCTTAAGTTCAGGTGAATTGTAATTTTCAGGACTCTCTATATGCCTTAACTAATGCAAGTTGATTAACCTTAAGCTAATGCAGGTGGGCCCTACATCCTATGTGTAACTAGGCTGTGCATCCTAAAGAAAATCATGGGCTGACTATATGCTTCCTAGTCTAGCCATCGGTTCGAATAAATGTCTAATCGATCAACTCGAGGCCTCCTAACTCTAGGGACACTCACACGACAGGACACGCCATATCAAACAAATCAGGACAGCCTCCTAACTCTAAAAACACCCCAAACAAACTAGGACAGATTCATAACTCTAAGGGAAGATCTTTTTGAAAAAGGTTTTGAAGATTTTTGTATTTTTGGGAAGGTTTGAAATGTTTATTTTTAAAGGTTTGGCTGGACTTAGGATGTGAATCCCAAGCTGCACTACGTACCCTATAGAAAGGGATCAAGCCAACGTAGCTCGAAAAAGATTTCCTAACTACTCCTAATGACTCAAGATTTTTGAGATTTTGATTTTTCAGATATTTTTAGAATTTTGACACAAGAGGACAAAATCCTATCATCATAAGAGTATGACAGACTCTTGATATCCCGCAAAGGTTGGACAGCATCCTATGCTTTGCGGGGGAATGAACAGAATAACAACTCTGCAAGGGTTGGACAGCATCCTATACCTTGCAGGAGCGGAAAAAAATCACATGATTTGATGAGAGGTTGGAAAGAATCCTAACCCCTATGATGATAGGACTGACTCCTGAAAGAAAGATTAACTCCCTAAGGACAGACTCCTATGCTAATGACTCTGAGAATGGCTCTAATGAGACATGACATGTCTCTTAAGACAAAAAGATAACTAAGGCCAATGAGACAAAGCCTATCTCCAAAGGTTTTGAATTTTCCTACTGAGACATAGCTTGTCTCCCTAAAGATGATTGATTTTTCTGTTGAGACACAGCTTGTCTCTCTAAAGGGTTTGATTTTTTTCTGTTGAGACACAGCTTGTTTTTCTAAAATGGCTCTAGATAGCTCCTTCATTGCCCTTGCAATGAATGGGGACTTAAGATTTAAGAAATGCACATCTAAAAAGACTAGGCAAGTCTTTTTTTTAAACAAAAGAGGGGAGTGTTACTTAGACTGAGCAAGTCCCCTAATGATGGGCTTGGGCTAGCGCCTTCATCGCCCTTGCAAATGAAATGGGCCTCTAATAATCTAGAGATTTATGTCTAAGGACTAAGAAAGCCACCTAAAAAAGATCAGGAAAGAGAAAGAGGCATAAAACTTAAACAAGTCTTCCCTAATGATGTGACTTGGGCTACTACCATATTATTGACCATATCATAAAAATTCTACATAAATGGAATGTCCTATCCATCAATTCTCATTAATCATAACATTGACCATCTAAATTTCATGAAAATATAATGATTGAATCCACCATAATTACTACAGCTAATCCACACTTCAAATCATGCCGACATAAGTCATAACAGGTTTTAACCTCTTACATTACCACTCCTCTGGATGAGAACATTTGATCGCTAAGAATTTCAAAAACAATATACAAGACATATACCTCTCATGACTTAAGGTATTTGATATGCAAAAGATAACTTTTATTTAAATCATATGAAATCTTACTATCTAAATGTCTGATGCACATATATATGACTTTTTCCTTATATACCAGACATAGATTCTATCTTCATTATTCTAAGAACCGAATTACTCTGTTAATAACAAACTAAGAATTCAAGCAGATTTTACATGAAGTGCAGTCTAAAATGAAATCAAAAATCAATTCTACAAAAACTCTTTTTCGGTAATAACTCGTATGTTTTGGGATATGATGAATATGTGAACAGGTATCAAACCAAGGTAGATGTGAGTCGTGACATGTCTATAGGCTGTCGGATTTATGACATGTGCAGATGAATCACAAATTGTATGACATTCATAGGAACTCACAATCTATCAGTTATAAGTTTAGTAAACTCAAAGACCTAATCATTAAATCTTAAAAATAGTAATCATAAAGAAATTATATTCACGTATCTTCATTCTATTACCTATACTAAACTGCTTGTCTTTTGACAATAAATATAGATAGCAAGACTATATATAAATTCAACCAATGAATACTCAACTTTCTATATTCTCTTTCATTTTAGATAAATCCAACATATCAATGAAATCTCATACATGAGAGTAGTTTCAAGAAAACATAACCTAAATTTTCTACGAATATTCATAAAAATTCAGATACCAAATTCGTGTATAATGCATAATTTCATCTCTTCAATTCCCTAGTTTCAAATTTAAACATTAACATTCCATTTTCTCATTAGAAATCCCTTCATAAAAATCAAAGAGTCGAACCCAAAGAACAGTTAAAATCTATCGAACAAGTTATGGAAAGAAGTGAAGGTGGTGAAATTAATGAAGGATGATAATGCCAATTTCATTATCCTTCAATCACACAATGATGGAATTTTAAGAACCAAATCATATAGAGATATAAGCATTGAGATGAAATTCAATCTGGAACTAAATACGCTAGGGACACAACAAACAAACAAGGGAAGGATGATAATGCCAATTTCATTATCCTTCAATCACACAATGATGGAATTTTAAGAACCAAATCATATAGAGATATAAGCATTGAGATGAAATTCAATCTTGAACTAAATATGCTAGGGACACAGCAAACAAACAAGGATATTTAATGCAGAAAATAATGATATTCCAACAGTTAATGAATGACTTAAATTTAGATAGAATAATATGAATACATGTCTACTGAAACAACTTATTCAAAGTAGGATTCCAATATTATTCAGTGTAACTGTCCGGGTAAATGAAATTAATTGTGATTACTTATTTTACTTCTCAACAAACTCATTTTCACGAGTTATCACTATTGTAATGAAGAAACAATAAAGAATCAATGAACTTTTCTCATTTTCATCCCAGTAACACTGATCCTTTAAATTTATAAATTCCACCTTATAGCAATATATTAGATCCAAAGAATATATATTGTAAAAAAAAAAATTATATATATATATATATGAACTATAAGAAGAAAAATCTGAAATAGAAATCATAATTCACAAAGCTTAAGATCAAATTCTTTTAATTCTAAGCCTTCATATCTTTCTATAATAGAACAAATTCCTAGATAATTGTAGAAAAATGAGATACTAAGCCAACGAAATGGAAATCCTACAGTTCTGAGCTATAGAATATCCACTATCCATGATTTTCATCACCACATAAATCATTGTGCTCACTTTATATATATATATACTAGATCACAAAACAGAGCAAAGAGAACAAAGATCGAATAAATTTACTATTTAATTCAATATAGAATCTCAACAAGAATAAAAAATAAACAAGAATCAAATAAACTTACCTCTCTTGTTGAGATGAAAACCTCAAAATAACAACAACAGGAGTTGATCGAAGCTGTAAATCTTCTTAGAAAATGAACCGAAGCTTCTTCTTTTTTTCAATATGACTGAGTCAAAAACTCATCAATTTGCCCTTAGTAAAACTCTTTTACTAGCAAAAATCCTCAGATTCGTCTTTAAAACACAGATTCAAAGTATCATTAAAAGGATCAAAGTAGATATAATAGTAATGAGGTAGAAAACAAGTAATTCCTGAGATTTATTGTGAAGATCGAGAAGTTAGGGTTTCAAGAATTCAAAAGGAAGAAGAGGTGAGAACAAAGGATGAAATAAATCTATGAAACCAAGCATGAAACAACTGAGGAGGTTTTCAGCTTGAAAATGACCGGAATCACTGAAATCTGCCGGATTTAAGATCACAGCCGCTGGATCTAGAGTTTCACAAATCGGATCTAAGGTTTTGAGAGTAGAAATAAGGTTTGGATGAGGCCAAAATGGAAAATGATGATGAACAAACTAGAAATAGAGGAAAAGCTATGGCTGGCCGGAGGAATGACCGGACTCCGGCTAGATCTAACGATGAAGAAAGGGAAAAAATAGGATTTCAAGACAAGAAAAATGAACGAAAGAGATAAGATGAAGATCTGTAAAGGTATTAGAAGTGGAGGAAGGTGGATCGGTGGTGCGAATTGACCGGCCGGAGCTCCGGTGTATACGCCGGAGAAGGTGAGCTTGGATCGGGTTGGGAAAATGAGATCTGTTTTCTCTCTCTACCTCTGCGAATTTTCCCTTCTTCTCTCTTTTTTTAAAAAAAATGAGAAGATTAACTCATATTTATAGGTGATTTTGCAGATGATATCAGCACTCCAATTTTTGATGAATGCACGGTTGGGCAAAGAAAATGATAGGCGCGCGATTTTGCGGATCCTATATGGCTAAGTTTGGCCCTTCCCCGGATAAACTCAACCCCCTTTTAAGATAAAATCACCCCCCTTTTCCTGCTTATATTACAACACTTACCTCGGCTCGTTCGCTGGGCAAACGCGCTCGGATTCCGACGAAAATTTGCAGGGATCTTATTGAGACCCTAATTTAGCTTGGGGTGAAATTTGGGACCCTAGTTGATTGATTTGGTTGGATTTTTGCTCAAACATGGGAGGCTCAGGGTACGGTCAAAATGGGGTGTCTACAGCCAAGAACCACATTGAAGATGAAATGAAGATTGGCTCAAGAGTTCATTCAAGAGAGTGTTCAAAATGGTAGAATGTATTCCTCTCTCTCTTGGAATTTCTCTTGATCAAGGCACATCTTAAAACCCCCCAAAAATATTTTTCAAAGAGACTCACAACCTGAAAAAGGACTTATATGGATAAGTGAATGACCATGGTGGTGTACCAATATGTTGGTACCCATATGGCATTCCATTACATGGTATAAAAATGAGTTTCGAAGGCCAAACTGAGATCAGAACCTAAAACCTATCATAAATGGTCCAAATCATTTCAAATATTTTAAACAATATTTTTAACAGAAAGATCTCATTGTTTCCATTCAAATCGAGTATAAGAACGTTGAAATCTGATGAGAAACGAATGAGATATGAATTTGACAAGATTGGTGCTGAAATCTGAAATCCAGGTACGGAACTCTATGGGTTCCCATGGAGCTCCGTGCACGGAACTCCGTGGAACCTCACGGAGCTCTATGGAGCAACCTGTTGAAAAATAAAAAATGACAAACGGTCACTACGGAGCTCCGTAGGTTGCCTCCGTACTAGCCGTTAGAGACTTCCAAACGGTCATAGTTAAGTTCCTTGGAATGAGATCATTAGTGGATTCCTCAAGATATCAACTTGGGAAGAGAGGAGTAGGTTTTGGGTTTAAGACCGAACCACTATAAAATCTTGTGTTAAGCTTCGTTGTCTTTTCTCTTCTTCTCTTTGGTAAGTGCTTCTACTCTTGAGTCTAAAACTAATCCTTATTCTTGATCTACTCAACACCCCCCTCTTGGCTTGCCTATTGAGATTTCACTTGGTATCAGAGCTAAGGCTCTTATAGAGGCTTTCTATTGAAAACCTAAAAGGGAAATATCATTTGGCAACCTAATGGCATCTAGACTTCTGTGCTTTGATAGAACCGACTATGGATCTCTGTCGATCCGTATGAGGTCTTATCTTAAGAGTGTAGATAGAGTGAATTATTAAATGTAATTGAAAATAGTTTTGTACTAAAATCTAAATCTAGAAAAATTAGTGATCATGATAAGAAGTTGTTTTCATTGAATTCAAAAGCTATGATTGCACTTTCTTGTTCTTTACCATATGACATGTTTGAAAATATTTCATCTTGCAAGAAATTTGGACCATACTTGAAAAGAACTATAAAGAAAATATTTGTCTTATGGCATTAGAAAAAGATTTTGATGATGATTTACATGGATTCACTAATGATGAATTGTTAATTGCATGTGAAAAACTTTATGAAAACTTGGATTTGCAAATACCAAAAAATAAGACTATGAAAAATTCTTTGCAAAATATAACAAGAGACTTTGACATTTTAAAGAAAGGATATGATTAACTTGCCTCTACTAATGAAAACTTAATCTTGAAAAATAAATCTCTTAGTGATAAAGTAGAAAAACTTTTGATGGAACACAAGAAATTTAAACAAGAAAAAGAAGAACTAAAGACAAGTTCATCTCTTGAAGTTAGCACATTGAAAGAACAATTTGAAGAGATGAAACTAGAAAAGGATAAACTTGTGTTGAAAAATCATAAGCTACAAAAAGAAAAAGCAAATCATGTTTGTTCTCATAACCATTCTTGTAGTTCATCTCGTTCCTCATCTAGTAGCTCATATTCTTGTGATTTTTGTGGTAGAGTTGGACATTACAAATCTATATGTAGACTTAGATTTTTAAAAAGTAACAAGTTTGTATGGATTGGAAAATATGCATTGTATAGGACAGACTTGGTTGGACCAAGTTGGTTTGGGTTCCAAAACCCCCTACTTGAAACATGCTTAGTAGATTTAGGAGTGTGCTTGAATGTTATATAATTTAAGAAAATAAGTTTTAGATACATATGACAAATTGTGCATATCTACTTGTATCCATGATTGTGCTCTATTGTTACATCATTTGAGTATCTCCATGCTAGATGTTTTATACTTATTGAAAACTATTTGTCTAGCTATTAGTGCTAAATGAACACATCTTGTGAAAATAAACATAGATACACTTAGGTTCATATTACTTGATGCCTTTGTATCTATGATGTAGTTTTCATACCATTTATGACATGAATTCATGTCATTATGTCTTACTAATTACATTTGTTTGGAATGGTGTAACCATGAACTTATGTCTAAGTGTTTGTTCCCTTATTTGAAATCCATGTTTACAGTTAGTATACTTGGTTGACAAACCTCACCTTGACCCATAGGAGTGCCTTAGTGTAGTTCAAGCTAGGTTCCTAGGTATAGTGTCTTGAAACTTGAACTTTAAATGTAACATGTCATGCTATTGCTAGATGTTAGTCGTTGATCATGTCCTTCTAACAAGCATAGAATAAATAGAATGAAAATTAAAAATAGAAAGAAATAAGTAGATTCATTGAAAAATATTATATCTAAGCAAAATCATTGTAAATCAAATATTAGACATTCTTTAAACAAACATTGTTGGGTCAAAGCACAAACCTTAGTGAATTTCAAAATCCATAGTTAATATCATGAGAAATTCATATGTTGATTAATTAGCCTAAGGTGTTTATCATCTATGAGACACTCTTAAATATCCTTGGCTTTTGAAATTAGCCCACTCAAAATCTTTGAACATTTAAGGGAATTTGAGACTTAGTTCAACATGAGTTATCTTGACTTATCATTAAACTAATCATGTCTATGATGTTAATATAATCATTCATCTATGACATGTGTTTCACTTGTTTAAAAAAAAACACAAAGATGAATAAAACACACTAACAAGTGAAGATAATGTGAAGTGCTAAGAAACTTTGGTTATCTCAAACCCTTCACCACAAACATAGGTATACATAGTCTATGGAATATATTGCATGTTTACTTATCTATGATAACTGTATGATCTATGATGAGTTCACAAAGTTTAAATAATCTTGAATAATCTAAATTTGTGTGAACTTCAAATTAAAGAGGAAAAACCAATTGTTATATTTATTGAATCTCCTTAACTAATGGCAATTGATTCAAATTGATATATATTTTACCTATTATATATGTGTGATATATGTGTGTCAAAAAATTACAACCCTCTCAAGCTAGATCACTATATATCATATAAGTTTGAGTTATTTGAGAACTTTGACTAATGAACTCAAACTTGTATTCATGAGAGACCATGGTCATATAGCCTAACGTGTGCCTAAAAGTGAGACATAAATTAGAAACATGTGTTTTAGGCTAAAATGTGTTTTCTAATTATAACTTGATTTTTTACTCAAATCCATCAAAATACATTGATAAGAGATGAAAATTAGTTTGTTTCTTTAGGAAAATTGAATACAACTAATTGTCTTAGAGTTGCTTGTTCTATGATAGTGGGACTTATCAAATTTTACTTATTAGCTATCCTTTGAGTGATTATTTATTGATCATATTGTAGCACTCTATATATATATATATAATTATTTATTTATTATCCCTTGATCGGTATTAGCTGCATGGTAAAGATGTTAAACCTTAAAGTTAAAAGCTATTCAATTGGTGCTCATGCCTTCTTATGAAGGAACAGTACCATCACCTTAATTAAAACATCTAATTCATTTGGCTTCTTGCAGGCATCTAAACCATTATCAGTCTTATATGTCTAGCCTTGTTATATATTATATGGACATATTCAAGGGAAGCATGTTTTGCTTAGTCATCCCATGATTTCATTTGGTATTAGCAAACATGCAATTGTAGCCCAAGGGTTCACCTTCGACTATTCACATGAAGACCCTTGGGGACTATATTTAGGACATTCCTTCGATTTATACCATATATGAGTCAATAATGATGGGGGAGCTTTAAAGTTATATATGTCATATCTTGGACTTATCATATATTTCATCAAGTGTATATCTCTTCACATATAGTAAGTACTCACATTTGAAGCTACATAGCTACATTTGTGTTGTTGGGCTTGTCTTGTGTCCCTATTCTGAGAACATCGATCATCTTTTGTATGGACAAAAGCCCCTAACTTGTGCCTTAATTTCATATATTTCCCAAGTTTTAAACTTATCTTGGATGGCCTCATTTTGTTTATCATTTGTGCCATTGATGAGTATCTCATTCTGAGCCTAATTTTACAAATCTATTAGAATTCCATTCACAGGATCCTATCTTACTCAATCAATCCTATAACCTATTGAAATTCCAAGGGTGGTCCCTAGTACGGCAACTATGAGGAGTGAAAATTAATTAGGTTTCTAACAAGTTTTAATCTTTTGAAAACTCAAACCTAAATTGGACGTTAAGAGATCAAAATGAAATTCAAGCACACAAGTTAAATCTAGAGGTGCTATGCAAAATAAAGAGCTAGAGTTCAAGAGAGAGTGCACCCGAGATTTAAAGTGGTTCGGTCCTCAAAACGCGAGGCCTACTCCACTCCACCAACAAAGACCCGTTGATGGCTTCACTAAGTGATCTTCTTAACTTCGGCGAAGATCAGTGCCGATTACAAATTCCGATTACCTTTAACCTTGGTGGCAATCTTCACCACGGAGAGTGAGCTACGCTTCTCCGAACACTCGCCCGAATATAATTTCTTGAATAAGAAAGAAAGAACAAAAATCCCTCACAAGGGTTTACAACTTTGTAGAAGATGTACAAATATAGCCTAAAGATCCAAATCCTAATCTAAGAGGATGAGAGGCATAATCAAGTTTGATTCACTCTTTGGATGTTCAAATGAAGTTTTTGAGTGTTAGGATTGATGATTTGGAAGTTTAGAATGCCCATATATATAGGAGAAACCAAATATGACCGTTCAATGGCATTGTGGTAATTCCAGAAAATTTCCCAATGGCCATTTTTCCGACCGTTGTAGTGTTCTCGGAGTTCCGAGAAAAAATCTCGAAGTTCCAGGAATACAAACAGAAGATGAAAAAAGTCTACTGGACCATTTCTCGGAGTTCCGAGAATATTTCTTAGAGTTCCGAGAAGCCTATGAAGAGCAGATTTTCACTTCTGTTTTTAGGCTTCTAACTTAACACCAAGTTGGGATTGCTATGAGGGTTCCAAGGTGTTGGAACTCCACAAAGACAATCTCTTTTATATTTAGGGTGTGTGTGATTAACTTAATTATATCTTTCAAAATCCTAAACTAGGATTGGATCTTAATACAATCTAATATAACTTGATCTTCAATTGATTCTTCGAGTCTTCATTTGTCTTGGACTTCGTTGTCTTTGGCCTTCATGATGTGGTCCAATGAGAGCTTCTTGGCCTTAATCCAAGCAATGTTGTCTTAACACCAATGTGATCTACAACTTAGACAATCAAACACATTAGTGATCATAAATCACTTGTGTATTGGAATCATCAAAATAAGATGGGAATGCCAAGGTGGGAACCATTGGGCTTACAATCTCCCCCTTTTTTATGATGTCAAGCACAAGAGATTTTCAAATAAGAAGCACATATTTTCCTTACACTAGAATTCTCTCCCCCTTTGGCATCAATCAAAAAGATTGGGGTAAAAGAGAAACAAATGGATGAAATATTCAATTTAAAGCTCCCCCTTTTTCAAGGAAAAAGACAAACCTAGAACTCCTCCTATTTAGAATTTTTATTCAATATAAGAGGGGATATTTAATTAATTTTGAAAAAGATATTCAATTTTAGAGCAAGCCCCTAATCTAAGCACATATAATGAAAATCATATGGGGGCTTTGGGAACCCAAGATTTCTTGGTTCCAACACTTTCCCTAATCTTAGATGCACATTGGAATTGGTAATGACCATTTATTCCACAATAATGGCATCTAACATGAGGGTTAGATACGCTAGTCCTATCATATGCATGTTTAGGCCTTTGACTAGTCTTCTTTAAGATTATGTTAATAATTTTGTCACCATTTAAGAATCCATGGAGACATAATCTTAATCTTTCATTTTCATTGTGAAGATGGGTTATTTGATTTAGAAAATCATTAAATTCATCTTCATAAGATTTGGAAGAGCTTGCCATAGCTTGGAGTTTTGCAATTTGGCAAGTTTTCTCATCCAAACAACCCTTAAGAGTTTCAATCTTAAGTTTAAAATTTTCAAGTTGAGCTTGAGATTTAGAAGAAGATTCATTTTTCAAAAAATTAAGTTCATTTTCTAATTTTGAAATGGATTTCTTTTGAACTTTATTTTTAGAAATTTGAGAGTGCAAGGTTGAGCACAATTCATCATATGATATTTTTTCACTATCACTACTAGATGAATAACATGAGGGGTTAGAGTCTACCTCATCTTCATGGGTGAGTGCCATGAAGCAAAGATCATCTTTCTTTTCTTCCCCTTCGCTTGAACTCTTTCCCGAGGTGCTAGTAGCATCACATCCGGCGGCAAGAGCTTTATGTTTCTTCCATTCCTTCTTTCCCTTGTATTTTGAGGAAGATGACTTGAGAAGTGGACAATCCGGTCTTTTGTGTCCGGCCTTCTTGCAATTATAGCACCTTATTCCTCCTTCTACTTCACTTTCTTCTTTCTTCTTCGTTTTATCCTTTTAATGTTTCTTTCTCCATAAGCTTTTAAATTTCCTTAAAGCTTCTTCTTCATCGCTATCCGCCTCGCTAGAGGATGATGAGTTTGCTTTAAAGGCTTTTAGAGCTAGAGATCGACTCTCTTTCTCTTTCTCTTTCGGCTTCTTCTCCTCTTGTCGGCTAGTGAGGAGCACCTCATGGGTGATGAGAGATCCTACAAGCTCCTCCATGGTTAGCGTCTTGAGATTCTTTGATTCTTGTATGGCGGTTACCTTTGGATCCCAATATGGAGGAAGAGACCTAAGAAACTTACTCACAAGCTCATCAGTAGGATAAGATTTACCAAGATTTGCTAATTCATTAGAAATTTTAGAAAAACGGGTATACATTTCGGAAATGCTTTCGTTTTGATCCATTCTAAACATTTCATATTTGCTCTTTAACAAGTTTATTTTGGAATCCTTGACTTGTGATGTTCCTTCATGGGTAACGGCAAGTGTATCCCAAATAATCTTGGCAGAATCAAAAAGAGCAACTCGATTAAACTCCTCCGTAGATAAGGTGCAAAACAAAGAATTTATAGCTTTGTAATTTAAATTTTAATGCCTTTTTTCTACCGTATTCCATTCTTCAAATGGTGTGGAAGGCAAAATGTATCCATTTTCAACAATATGCCAAAGTTCCACATCTATCGAAAGAAGATAGATGCGCATCCTTGTCTTCCAATGTCCATAGTTTGACCCATTAAAGAAGGGAGGTCTAGTTGTGGAATGGCCCTCCGGAAGTCCGGTTCCATTTCTATCCGTCATTTCACAATTAGAAAGTTGCCAAAGATCTTATGATCTTTCCCTTGTTGAAAATTTTTAAAAAAAAATTTACCAAAGATTTATAGAAAAGAAAATCTTTTAAGAGCCTTTGCTCTGATACCAAGTGAAATTCCAAGGGTGGTCCCTAGTACGGCAACTATGAGGAGTGAAAATTAATTAGGTTTCTAACAAGTTTTAATCTTTTGAAAACTCAAACCTAAATTGGAAGTTAAGAGATCAAAATGAAATTCAAGCACACAAGTTAAATCTAGAGGTGCTATGCAAAATAAAGAGCTAGAGTTCAAGAGAGAGTGCACCCGAGATTTAAAGTGGTTCGGTCCTCAAAACGCGAGGCCTACTCCACTCCACCAACAAAGACCCGTTGATGGCTTCACTAAGTGATCTTCTTAACTTCGGCGAAGATCGGTGCCGATTACAAATTCCAATTACCTTTAATCTTGGTGGCAATCTTCACCACGGAGAGTGGGCTACGCTTCTCCGAACACTCGCCCGAATACAATTTCTTGAATAAGAAAGAAATAACAAAAATCCCTCACAAGGGTTTACAACTTTGTAGAAGATGTACAAATATAGCCTAAAGATCCAAATCCTAATCTAAGAGGATGAGAGGCATAATCAAGTTTGATTCACTCTTTGGATGTTCAAATGAAGTTCTTGAGTGTTAGGATTGATGATTTGGAAGTTTAGAATGCCCATATATATAGGAGAAACCAAATATGACCGTTCAATGGCATTGTGGTAATTCCAGAAAAATTCCCAACGGCTATTTTTCCGACCGTTGTAGTGTTCTCGGAGTTCCGAGAATATTTCTCGGAGTTCCGAGAAAAAATCTCGGAGTTCCGGGAATACAAACAGAAGATGAAAAAAGTCTACTGGACCATTTCTCGGAGTTCCGAGAATATTTCTCGGAGTTCCGAGAATTCTCGGAGTTCCAAGAAGCCTATGAAGAGCAGATTTTCACTTCTGTTTTTAGGCTTCTAACTTAACACCAAGTTGGGATTGCTATGAGGGTTCCAAGGTGTTGGAACTCCACAAAGACAATCTCTTTTATATTTAGGGTGTGTGTGATTAACTTAACTATGCCTTTCAAAATCCTAAACTAGGATTGGATCTTAATACAATCTAATATAACTTGATCTTCAATGGATTCTTCAAGTCTTCATTTGTCTTGGACTTCGTTGTCTTTGGCCTTCATGAGTGGTCCAATGAGAGCTTCTTGGCCTCAATCCAAGCAATGTTGTCTTAGCACCAATGTGATCTACAACTTAGACAATCAAACACATTAGTGATCATAAATCACTTGTGTATTGGAATCATCAAAATAAGATGGGAATGCCAAGGTGGGAACCATTGGGCTTACACCTATGAATCTTCATGCTTATCATGTGCTTTTGAACTATATTCACCCATTCTCCATGATAAGTATCTCTGGCCAAGCCCTCATTGTCATATCTGAAATTCCAATGGTGGTCCCGAATTGGCAACAAATGAGGAGGGAAGAATTAGGTTTCTAACAAGTTTTAACTCTTTTGAAAACTTAAACCCAATTTTAGAAATTAAGAGATCAACAGTAAAATTTAAGCACACAAGTTAAATCTAAAGTGCAAATGCAAATAAAGAGCAAGAGTAAGAGAGATTGCACCCGAGATTTAAAGTGGTTCGGTCCTCCAAACGCGAGGCCTACTCCACTCCACCAACCAAACCCGTTGATGGCTTCACTATGCGATCTTCTTAACTTCGGCGAAGATCGGTGCCGTTTACAATTCTGAATGCCTTTAACCTTGGTGGCAATCTTCACCACAGAGAGTGGGCTACGCTTCTCCGAATACTCGCCCGATACAAAGTTCTTGATAAGAAAGAAGGAACAAAAATTCTCTCACAAGGGTTTACAAGAATTGTAGAAGATGTACAAATTGAGCCTATGATCCAAATCCTAATCTTTAGAGGATGAGAGGCATAATCAAGTTTGATTCACTCTTTGGATGTTCAAATGAAGTTTTAGAGTGTTAGGATTGATTGTCTTGAAGTTTAGAATGCCCATATATATAGGAAAACCAAAATATGACCGTTCAATGGCATTGTGGTAATTCGAGCAAAATTTCCAACGGCTAAAAATCCGACCGTTGTAGTGTTCTCGGAGTTCCGAGAAAAAATCTCAGAGTTCCGGGAATACAAATAGAAAATGGAAAAATGCTACTGGACCAAATCTCGGAAATCTGAGAAATCTCTCAGAGTTCCGAGCTCGGAGCTCCGAGAAATCTCTCGGAGTTCCAAGAAGCCTATGTTGAGCAGATTTTCACTTCTGTTTTTGGGCTTCCAATTTTACACCAACTTGGGATTGTTATGAGGGTTTCACATAGTTGGAACACCACAACGACAATCACTTATACATTTTTAGGGTGTGTGAGATTAACTTAATTATGCCTTTCAAAATCCTAAACTAGGATTGGATTTTAATACAATCTAATATAACTTTGATCTTCAATGTATTCTTGAAGTCTTCATTTGTCTTGGACTTTAATGACTTTGGCCTTCATGATGTGGTCCAATGAGATCTTCTTGGCCTCAATCCAATCAATGTTGTCTTAGCACCAATGTGATCTACAACTTAGACAATCAAACACATTAGTGATCATAAATCACTTGTGTATTGGAATCATCAAAATAAGATGGGAATGCCAAGGTGGAAACCATTGGGCTTACAATATCCTTAACCATTTTGCCTTGTCATGGCTTGCCTCATAGGTTTCACCCAAGGCTAATGACAAATACTTAGGGGGAGAGCCAAAGTGTCTCATCTTTATGTTTATATGGATCATAATGATATGCTCACAATGTCCATTGCCCCATTAGTTGTGCTTAAATTGCAAATCCTCTAGATTGAATAAAAAAATACTGCTTATCATGAACTTTGTCTGAATTTTCTTGTTGAATCTATTATAATAAGCATTAGGAGAGCTTAAATTAACATCTCATTCATGTTCTCATGGGCCATAGAGTTAGTTTGTAGTATTTCTATATCCGTTGCATGTGCCCATCTTACATAGCTCCACATAGGACCAAACATAGAACTGTCTTACAAATGCAAATCATATCTCTATGTGTTGCTTATCCCTATTCCTATCATGTGTATTTCAAGATTGATTATCCTATATTCATGATAGTTTCATAATAGAACCATAACTATAACGTCAGATCTTCTCAATCATTTTGCTTGTTATGCCATATTTTCTAGTGATTTATTGTATATGCATAACAAAAATTTAAGGGGAGTGCTAAACTGTAAAATCTTATATGTTCATAGGCTTCATAGGATTGTGTTTAGAATGTTCATACTATTAAACACCCTTTGATTGTGCTTAAACTGCATATCTTTCTTTACATACCAAAAAAAGGGGGAGGGCTTGTCATGCTAAACCTTGAATTGCATTATTTCTTTCCTGATAAGTAAATAATGGGCTTTAACTTGCCACATCACTCTTGTTTTATGGGTCATATGATTACTTAACATTAGATATATTCTTATATACCCTAAAACTGTACTGAAAGTTCATCTGATTTCCTATGTTCTTATACTCTTATCACGCATATTTTAACTTAATCATCATGTATCCATGATAAGTAGATAGGGGGATTGCATATTAAATATCTCTTATGTCATGAACTGTGCTTAACTGACTAGTCTGCCCTTTTTGTTGTCGCCAAAAGGGGGAGAATTTATGCAATTGATTAGATGTCCGTAATCCATATGCATTTTATACTATATTTTGTTAAATCTAACTCATATGTTTAGGGGGAGTAGTAATGTTTATCATGTATATCTAATCCTCTTAAGAGGTTCATCCTACCTATCTAGTCAATTTGGTTATCATCAAAAGGGGGAGATTGTTAGCCCAAGGGTTCCCATGAGTTCAACTAATCACCTTGTTATTTTGATGCTAACAAACCCAAATTGATTAGCTTTTAATGACTAATGAGTTGCCTTGGAGTGTTGTGCTATAGACAGGTATTTCACATGTCAATCCATGCTAGCACACCATTATACATGGCCTATGCTTGAAGATACATCAAATACAATTCAAAGGAGCTAGAACAAACTTGAAACATCATGCATTGGAGGTACAACTAAGGAAAAGCTCTATCTAAAGCATTGAACAAGCAAAGAAAGATCATTGAAGGCCAAAGCTTAAGGATCAACATGCAAAGGAGCTTGAACACATTGGTGGCATCATCCTTGGAAGAAGTCAAAGCAAGGAGCTCAAGTGAAGATCCCACAAACAAGTCAAGAACCACATTGAAGATCAAATGAAGATTGGCTCAAGAGTTCATTCAAAATAGTGTTCAAAATGGTAGAATGTATTCCTCTCTCTCTTGGAATTTCTCTTGATCAAGGCAGATCTTAAAACCCCCAAAAAATATTTTTCAAAGAGACTCACAACCTTAAAAAGGACTTACATGGATAAGTGAATGACCATGGTGGTGTACCAACATGTTGGTACACATATGAAATTCCATTACATGGTACAAAAACGAGTTCCGAAAGCCAAACTGAGATCAGCACATAAAACCTATCATAAATGGTCCAAATCATTTTCAAATATTTTTTAAAATATTTTTAACAAAAAGATCTCATCATTTCCATTCAAATCGAATGTAAGAACGACGAAATCCGACTAGAAACAAAGGAGATATGAATTTTACAAGATTGGTGCTGAAATCTGGAATCCAGGTACGGAACTCCGTGGGTTCCACGAAACTCCGTGGAGCAACCTGTTGAAAAATAAAAAATGACCAACGGTCACCACGGAACTCCGTGGGTTGCCTTCATACTAGCCGTTAGAGACTCACAAACGGTCATATTGAGTTGGATACCTATATATACACATCAAATGGACTTCAAAATTAAGGATTATGATGTTCCAACTGTAAGAAACCCTAAATCAAACTTGTTTATCAATTTTGGGTCAAATCTCTCTCCTATTCTCTTTGTACCTTGATCTTGAGCAAAACTTTTTGAGAGTGGATTAAGCTTTTCTTGTAATTTTCTTTAAGAGTTTTGTAGTGAGCTTTATTTGTGTAAATCAAGCCTACAAAGAGGCTAAAGAAGTGTGCTCAATCTTCCTTCAACCATTGTAAGGAGAGGATCTACGATTCGGCCCGAAAAGAAAGGAGAATTAAGCTTATAGAGAGAGGGTCTTCGATTCGGCCTGTTAAGAGAGGAGAATCAAGTGTTGTATAAAGGGTCTCCGATCCGGCCCGGTAAGAAAAGAGGATCATGTAGTGGATTGCCTCAAGGAGCCAAACTTGAGAAGAGTGGAGTAGGTCTTGGGTTTAAGGCCGGACCACTATAATCTTGTGTGCAATTGTCTTCTACTTCTTGGTGTACTTCTCTCTATCCCTTCTCTTTTCTTTATGCTTACTTTATGATTGGGATTATTTTCTTCAGTGATTTACTTGCACATCTTTGAATTGGGCATATTATAAACATCTTGCAAATAGGCCGAATAGTCTCTTAATCAAGCATTAACTCGGGATTAAATGCTTATCAATGTTATTATCTTAAGTCAATCAGTTTGTCTTGATTAAGTAAACAACTTGTAACTAGGGATTAACTAGGGACTAACTAGTGTTGAGTGTTAAGTGTTGTTGATCAACCTAAGTCTTTAAAAGCAACATTAGAAATCTAAATAGCAAAAGTTTATTTTTAAAAAGGGTAAAACATTTAAAGACAACCATTTCACCCCCCCCCCCCTGCCCCTCTTGGGTTGCCTATTGGGATTTCAATACTCCAATCCAACTCCGGATTTAAAGCTTAGTAAAAGATTCCAACCGGTACAGTTCATGAAAAAGCATGAAAAAGCATATTTGTAGTCTCCATGTCCAATAGGTTAAATGCTCTCACTCCCTGTTCTAATAGTCATATCATTATGAGTTAAAAAGAGATCTAACACTATTATGAATATCAAAAGAAGGATTTCATGTTATGGAAAATCCCTAAAATGCAAATCTGCGACTAAATGAATAGAGTTCATGCCCAGGTTTAAGTGTTTGGTTATTCTTCACTAGTATACATAACTTGGATTTTCATCAAAAAGAAATCATCACCACAGAGATAATAATAACTAAGCATTCAAGCTCATCTTTTATAATTCTAAAAACTAACAGAATATTATCTTGATTTCTAGAAGCTATCACAAGCAGATTAAATAAGACAAGTTATGGTCCTAAATGCATCGAAACACAGTGTGAACAGATATCATTTTCATAGGCAGTAGAAGAAAGGTATTTTCTTTAAGGTTAGGGGAATAATTCTATTAGGCTTTAGCAATTATAACTTACTGCTATTTTGGCATAAAGTCAAAAAAAAAAGTAAGTCAGGCAAGCTGAATTTGAACAATTATAAACCATGATTGGGCTATTAGAAGGGAACTAATGAAGCCATCTCTCTTTTATATTCTTACATTACACAACTCAATCTGTATATCTGATAATTATTAAGTTCATCTCAATTTCCGAAGGTTTTTAAAAAAAATATTCCCTAGAATGGCATAATTTGACTATTAGTATTGAATTCTCTAAAAAATTATGAACTGCTTTTTTATGTCTTGTGTATCTAAAATCCGAAAATAATATCATGACAAAAGATAAAACAGTACCATAAATTACATCAATTATTTCCTTTTCCAGCTGAATGAACTCAATAACAACTAAGGCATAAAAACTAAATGAATCTGTAGGCATTAACATCTATAAACTCCTATTTTAACAATCAAACACAACACCCTTCTTCATAAGCTTTGAATGGTTATAGTATAAAGATATATGTGGACCCGCGATCCCGGACGGCGAAGGACAGGATCCCCTCACATCCTTCAATCTCCACGTGAGAAGGAGAGCTCAATCGAGGCTCTCTCAAAATGTAGTGCCCTCACAGCATGAGTCATGGCGGTGTATGCGATACTTCTTGATTCGAAGTCAAAGCTCAGAACCAAGACGTATCTAAAAATAAAGAAGAGTCAGCATCCAGGGAATAAGGCCTTGGAACCAATAATATACTCTGTTGCAATGGATAACCAGAGAAGAATGAGTCTGTGCCTTGTTACGAGTGGGGAAGGAGTTAGGCAATCCACTCGCCCGAGCGCACTCGGTCTTGTATGCCATTTTTTATTATTTTCGAAGAATTTTGAGTGAAAATCATGTGATGGGAACGGACATAAGCAAATAAGCAATAACGAGCTACAGCTAAGCAGATAACCAAGATATAATAAGCAGATAAGCAGTAAATAGCTACAGCTAAACAGATAATCAAAGAGACACTAAACAAGTAATGCTACAG
This sequence comes from Tasmannia lanceolata, assembly GCF_043159265.1. Lineage (NCBI taxonomy): Eukaryota > Viridiplantae > Streptophyta > Magnoliopsida > Canellales > Winteraceae > Tasmannia > Tasmannia lanceolata. Next base: position 22,134,382 of record NW_027518684.1, on the reverse strand, counting down.
CTAAGCATGTGAATAAACAAGTAATCCAAATAAGATAAGCAAATAAATGCCACAGCTAAGCATGTGAATAGGCATATGATCAAAATAATAAAGTAAATAATACTACAGCTAAGTATGTGATCAATGCAATAAGGAAGCAGATAACACTATAATAAAACATGAGCAAGCATGTGATTAATGCCCAAAAACTATGCTAAACACACAAGTAAAGAATCAAAGAACCAATAAAAAAGGTTTGTGGAAGAAATTGGCTTATAGGCTCGAGGGGGCAATCGTCCTTACCTACAGCCTATGTCCAACTACAAGGTACTCCAAAGCTTAAGCTGTTGGAGAAAGCATTATTTATTCTTTTTTATACTTTAACACTCTCCCTCACATGTGGCCCCTCTTTCTTTGGGTTGGCTTACACGTGGCACATGTGGCCCCACTTTTGGGTTGACCATCGCATGTGGATTTTTGAAATCAAGGAGGTTTGAACTCATGTCAAACTACCAGTTACTCCAAAAGCTTAAGCTGTTGGAGAAGGCGTTATTTATTCTTTTTTATACTTTAATTGTAAGAAAATTAAAACTTGAGAATTGATAGAAATATCTGAGCAAATCCACGAATCATTTCTTATTGAGATTTGCCAAATCCAACACTCAATATCCCTATCATATTTAGACGGAGTGGAAGAAGGGAGGAGATTCCCGAACAAGGAAATTGATCTAATTACTTCAAAAGAATTGAACGAGGAGCCGTATGAGGTGAAAATCTCATAAACTTCTTTTGATGCAACATTAGACAAAACTAATGATCTTTGGCCTCTAGACAGAAGCCTAAAACAAAAGCAAACAGCTCTAATAAACTACAAACAGTTACAGAAGCTCAATCACAAGCAATAGACATGGAGGTGTCATACACATTAAAAGCAAAAACTTTTAGCATTGCAAAGTAGGAATCCTTTATACATATTACATCATCACATTAGTCTTCTGCATTCATTTCTTTCAAGAGGCTTACCAGAAAGCCCTAACTATTCCACCTTAAGGGCGAGCATTTGAATAATTACATGATTAAAGCTCAGCAGAGTTGCATTCTCATCCGCAATCATCAAAGAACTATTTAGCTTCCACAAGCCATACACTCTTCTCGGTTTTCCAGGGAACAAACTACTTGTGCCATTTTGGCTTCAACATCATCATCCTCTGGCTTAGCCTTTTCCTGAGTTTTATTTTCAAAGATCCATTATATCAGTAAGTAAAATGAGACTTAAAAAGACCAAGATAAAAGAAGACAGTAAGCAACATTGATCAATCAGATGGGAAAGAGTCCCCTTCTAACATTTTATTAAATTCAGAGAATCCACTTCCACCATCACCTGATCCAGGATGTCATGGTATCAGTGTGATTCCTTAGTAAACATCTCTTACATCTACCTCACGAATAATCGATGTACAAAATAGAAAGAGGGGTGCCATAGTCGATTTTACAGCATGAAAGACCCATAGCTATTCGGGTTTGAGGGTGTCTTCAGCGAGCCTACCAGGAGAATAGGGCAAACATATTGTATTCAAGAAGAGAGATGCTTTCATTTTGGGAACCTTGAATTCCCTCGGAGAATAGTGCAAACATATTGCATTCAACAGAATACAAGTCTGCTTTCATTGTGAGTTACAATGGCTATATAAATTTTATACTCCAAAAACCATGGTCTTAAGGTCCTAAGTGGAGGACTACCTAGGCGTTAGACTACCCAGCTTGGTACGGGACATGTTTAAAGGGCCTTGCCTAATGCATTCCAACAGCTCGAGAGCATTTGACGTATTAAAACAGTCCAAATTAACCATAATCATATCATTTCCCTCTAGTTGTGGAAAGTAAATTTTCCCCGAGAAACTACTCTCGCTACATCATATGCTATGTTGGCTCATGCAGTCAAACTCTTGGCTTGTATAGATCCTCCCAAATATCTGTTTGAGGAGCTCATGGCAATTGCTTTTCTTTGAGATTTCTTATGAACTCAGAAAGATATCAATGAAAGGTCAAGCACATATCACAGACAGAGACAGAGAGAGAGCAACAGCCATCAAAAGGGTTGAAAAATCTCACCCTAATTTATATTATATTATGCAGTTATCTTATGCTCACTGTGCAGTACTGAATTATACATATTTCATTGGGGACTGATAATCCCTCCCCACCCTCTTCTGACGGATAAAATCCCCCCTTTAACGTTATTCTTTAAGTTTTAAAGGCAAAGAGAAACGTTACAGGGGATGAATTTATCCTCAAGCAGTGAACCATCCTCACAGAAACAGTTTTTTTTTTTTTTTTTTTTTTTTTTGGGGGGGGGGGGGGGGGGGGGGGCGGGCAGGCCGGGGGGAGGATATCATTTCCCATTTCATTATGATTTCAAACTATGCTTATATCAACCTAAATTTTAACTTGAATATGGACTAAAAATCATAAGTCAGGCCCATTGAATTTCAGATTAGGTTTTGTGTATGATGATCTCAAGCCCTGTTTGTTTTAGATTTTAAGAAACAATTGTGAGTCCAAAACTGATTATTGGACTCAAAATTTAAAACAATCAGTTTCAGAATCACAATCGGTTCTCAAAATCTAAAACAAGCAGCGCCTAAGATGATTAAGATTGCCTGATTATCAACAGGTGGGATTACAGTAAATCATGATTGATCCTTCACTTGAAGTCCCTCCCTGAGGCAGAAAGCAAGCTAGTAATTAACACTAGAAGACAATTATTACAAATAAAATTTACACAACAAAACAATATCTACTAATCTGACATCAGACTCAACAAAAAACTCACTAGATGCGGAAGGCATCTTCAAACATTTTGCTGCAAAAGTTCCATTTTTTTTTCTTTTTTTTTGGACTTATCTTGATACAGAAGACCTCTGCTAAAACTGGAACCTCTGCTAAGAATTATATGGGAGTGGAACTTCATCTGGTATAACAAAGTCCTATCAACTCTTATCTTTTTTACCTCTTAAGAATTGTCTCTATTCTTGGGAATGTACTTTAGCCTACAAACTTTTTCAGCCTTGGTTCTGAATTTGGGCTTGTTAGAACGTTCGGAGGTTAAAACCAATGTCACATGGTCCTCGGCAATAGCCTCCTTCCATCCTGCATGAAATATCAAGAGTTTTACCCAATTTGCCCAAGGGAGAGAAAAAAATATCAGAGAAATAAAGACTTAGGCCATGTCTGGCAGCCAGGAATTTTTTTTTTTCAATGATAAATTAGTGTCTCCAAGTGGTGAGAGGGGTGGGGATTGAGACAAGGGTGAGAAGTGGCTAAAAATCAGGAAAAAGTCGATCATATTTTGAGTAGAGTTTTTTGTTTGCTGATTTTTTGCCACTTCTCACCACTTGGAGACACTAATTTCCTGATTTTTTTCCCGATTTTTAGCCACTTCACTTGCCCTGCCCCTCTCTCACCACTTGGAGACACTAGTTTATCATGAAAAAAAAATTCATGGTAGCCAAACGTGCCCCTAATTTCTTACGCTGTGCGAGAAATGCCTCTGCAACACGGCTTGAGAACAATGGAAGACCCATTGGCTCCGCATCTTCAGAAGCTTTACCAGAAACTTCAGTGAACTCAGCTTCTCTTTTATTGCTTTCAATTGACACTGACCCACCAACTTCATGCCGCCCCACTGGTCTCCAGTACTTTACTAATGACCTGTTTGAACCATTCTGACCACCATCTGGCTTGATTGGCTTCTCTTGGAAATTAACCCCCTTTGAGGATTGATGGTCAGAAGCTAAAGTATCAACTTGGTGATGACCATTACAATCTCCAACGGAAACACTAATTGAACCAATCAAGAGCTGACAGTTTTGATCGGGTTGGTCTCCTCTGGGATCTCTTTGCACTCCACCACTCAAACTTTTACCTTCATTTTCGAGCTTGGTTTTCTGGGTCCAGACCTTGTGACCATTGGCTAAAGAAACCGCCCTTTGATCCCCCCTGTGGTTGCCATATTTCTGCATTGGTTCTGACTTGGACACGGGAACCTGACCCAAATGAAAGCCATTTGGTCTGTTCTTCAATGCTTTCTGAAGCAAACCTGGGCCACTTCCCTGCAGCTCTCGCGCTTTGGAGTCTGAACCCTGACAATTAGGCATGTCAGCATTTCCACAAGCCATTTCCAAGTCAGCGTCACCAGGTCCCACTTGGTAAATGTTTTCCAAGTCAGCGTCACCAGGTCCCACTTGGTATATGTTTTTCTCTACTTCCATATTAGCATCCAAAGACTGGATAGGCTCCAGAAACAGTTGTACAGAACCTGAGGATGGTTCAGGAGGGTTTGAATCGGAATCAGAGGTAGACTGTGCGCTGGACATTTCCTCTGAAAAAGATATACCCATGACGGTATCTGGTGAACCTTCTTTAAAATCCATCTTGCTTCTATTGATTTGCATCTTAGTTTTCTGCTCTTTTTGCCTCAGCTTCTTCAATCGTCTTTTCTCCAGAAGCTCAACTTTCCTGAGAGAGAGATTCAAGGAAATTAGTTTTCATGCATCAAGAATATCCCAGCATGAATGAAGGCAGCTAGCACGATCTCACGAAGTTCTAGAGACTGAACAGCACTAGGATCCACCCAAAAACCCAAAGCCGATACACTATTTTAGCTAGTGGGCTATATGTGTGAAACTAAGGATCTAAAGTGCCAACAACTCACAACATTCCAAAGTGAGAAGAACACCCACAGATCCACAATTCATAGAACATACATATAAAAAATAAAAACACATGTTAGCATATTGATAGAATTCATATGCCCCAGAATCTACACAGTGACATGAATTAACCAGACTTCTTTGACTATGACAAATACACTTGATATTGTTCAAAACCAATATGCAGTGTATTTTGCAGACTTATCATAACAAGAACATATCAATTACTAACTGAATTAAGAAGCAGGATCTTGCTGGTCAATCCCAAGCAAGCAGAAAAAAAAAAGGGATCAATGGTTAGATCACCGTAAGTCGAGTTGGAACAAGTGGTGGCATTAAGTACGTCATAGGTGAAGCATGGTATTATTTTTCAAAAAACTAGGGTTTAACTTTTCCTTTTATGTCAAGAGACCAAAATATACGGAGTGTAAATTAAATTTTATGTAAAACAAGGATTTTATCTTCCATATCAGAAGTCTCTTTATCAATATTGGAAACAAACGGAAAATACTTTGGCAAGTCTATGTCCTAGCTACAATATGGGTTTTGTGGAAAGAAAGAAACTCGATAATTTTCAAGGGATTAAGAAAGGGAGCCCAGTTCCTATTTAATAAGGTGATAGCCATTACCATCTCACGGGTGAAAATTTTTCCTTGCTTCATATTTATCTCTACTTATGATTTATGGCATGGTTGGAAAGAGACCTGCAACGGATCTAGTAGTCTACCAAAGGTAGTCCAAAATTGGATGCCTCCTGCCCAAGGGTTCCTGAAACTTAATTTCGATAGATCTAGAATGGGAAATCCTGGTCTATCTCGCATTGGAGGTATCTTAAGGGATAAACATGGTGCAGTAAAATGGCCGTTCTCAGGCCCGGTTGCTGTGGCAGATGCAAATGAAGCGGAAGTTCAAGCCATACACCAAGGAATTAAGTTGCTTGAGAATGAAGACTTGAACAAGGTTGTGATTGAAGGTGATTCGCTAAATGTTATCAGGTGGCTTAAAGGCTCACAACCCGTACCTTGGAGATTTGTCCCATTTTCTGATGACATTCAAGACAGGATTGGGGTGTTGTCTATGTCCTTTTCCCACAATAGATGTTCAGCTAACGGCGAGGAGGACATATTAGATAGAGAGGGAGTCTTTAAGGATAATTTGAAACTCTATGATTTTCTTCCTCCCTGAGTGATCCTCAGTATTGTATCTCCTCTTTTCTCCATGCTTTTCATGCTTATTGTGATATTGTATTGTTGGGACCTCCTCAGTCTCGCTTTCCTATCAATAGAATCATCTACACCATTAAAAAAATGACATTGGAAACCCATTTTCAATTCTCTCATTCGCTGTTATGATTCCCATGATTCCCAACAAACTGCCGTCGTCCAATTAAAACAAAGAGAGGGATGACAATATCAGAACATGGAAGTGTGAATTCAGCTCCTCGTATAAATATCTTTACGCTCAAAATAGTCTTTCTTTTTAACTTCCACAAAACAACATAAAAGCAAAAAGTGGATGAAACTGCCCGCAAAGTTGGCTTTATATAATTATATATAGTATAAATGTAGGGAAATGTTATCAGCACTACTGTATTTTGATGAGGGCAGTCCTCACTTCATTAAAAGTACGGTATGGCCCGCACCATAGGATGATCCAAACCGTCCATTAGATGGGCCACAGCCTAAATAGGGTGTGCCCCAAAAATGATTTCCATAGGTTAATCCTAACCCTCCGATCTATAGAGGGTTAGGATCAACACTCTAACATTCAGATCGGAGGGTTAGGATCAACCTATGGAAATGATTTTTGGGGCACAACCTATTTAGGCTGTGGCCCATGTAATGGACGGCTTGGATCATCCTATGGTGCGGGCCATACCGTACTTTTAATAAAGTGAGGAGTGCCCTCATCAAAATACAGTAGTGCTGATAATATTTCTCCCTAAATGTATCCATCAAGACAACACAACTGAAAAAAACAAACAAAAACACAGCAAGAAAAAGAATCCATAGATAAGAAAATCAAAACCAATCCATTTCAAAAAAAAAAAAAAAAATTCAGAACTAGTGTATCACAGTGCATACTAACATTTATATAATATAAACATGGTTATTGTGAAGGTGGATGAACTTAAAGCTCAAAAAGGTCATAATGCAAAAATCCATGACTTCAGGATGAAAAGATATTGGGATTTTCAAGAGCAGAGTTTTGTCTTGTAAGGAACCTGATAGCCGAGCAGTCAGTCAAGCCTGAAGCATAAATTATAGCTACATTTGTTGGAATGGTAGCTGTAAACCAAATAATCCCAGAATCTTTCCTTATCTCTGTTTGGTTGCTCGGGTGTGGCTTGGAGAGTAGCGGAATAAGAAGTCCAAAGGGAGTAGACAAGCATGAAAGATGTCTAGAATTTCCACTCGGAGAATAATGGAAGAGTGGTAAGTAGTGTTTGGTTGTGCGGCAATCCTCTCGGAGAGTAGCGGAAAACTAGGGGTGTCATTACCAAATATAAAGTTAAGTAGAGAGAGATAGGGAAGAGAGAAAGAGAATATGACAAGACCTTTTCCACACTTCTTCTTCCCAAAAAACATCATTTTCGTACAATTTGGTTGGAAGATGAGAGGAGGGAACATTAGTGCCACATGAGCGCCACGTAGGAAAAAAAAAGCAATGATGGTGTCCCAAATATGTCTGGAGTCAAATGGAGTTTCAATGCAATATTGGCAACCAAACATAGAATCAGCATTCATTGAAAGTTCATTGGCATTTGAAATTCCAATAAATGCCGAGCGTTTGAGCAACCAAACAGGGCCTTAAGTCGCTCTGGAGGCGACAGATCACACGGCTCATCCCCAATTAAAGAGCAAGGAGTCATCAAGGACAACTCTAAATCACTGTTCACACTGATGGTTTCTAAGAAAAAGTTTAGTTCTTTTCACGTCATTGGACAGAACAAGCAAGCCGCCATTTAGAATCCTAAAACTATTTTACTTATACAGAGAGGGGAGCTCTTAGAATGGAAGTTCAAAGAAAAAACTTTCCCAGCCTGGATGCATGTTCCAGCCAATAACCTCAAATAATCACAAAATTTCAACAAATTTCCAGCGACTAAAATCCACGATTTCATTCTCATTCCTTTAAGCTAGGAGTATGTTGGCTCTGAAACTGTAGTCAAAAAGGCCAAAATAAAGTGGACCAGTCTTTAGTAGAGCAGTCACCGTTCAAAAAAAAAAAAAAGTGGAGCAGTCACAATCTACTCTAGTCTGACAACTAAAAATACCTTTTCTGAGCAGCTTCCTCTTCCTCCACAAGCAATTCCTGGCACCTTAGAGCTTCGGCATCCTTATCGGCAACCCATGCTTTAACCTACAACCAAACCATGATCAGGACAACAAAGATAGAAATTTGGTACAAATATGTGGGTTCAAACTAGAGTTGCAACTTGGGTGGGGTAAATCAACCCGACCCGAGTTGCAACTCCGATTTTTGTGCCTTTCACTTTCATTGAGACGATCATCTGAATTAACCATTACCCATCAATGCAACAACACTAATTTCCTGGGTCCTAGAGATTCTTAGCGCAAGCAGATTTAATACCGAAGATTAAGCATACTTTTAATGTGGGAATCGTACATATACACACACACGCCTCTATGAGTTTCGATTCTTTTTTATAAAATCTGGGAGTTCTTTGGAGAAAAAACCCTTTAACAAGATGTGTTCCAAATATATATTAGTTCAACCATTGGATTGGAATAGATCATGCACCATAAATTTAAACATTGGAACATAAATTATGGTACATGTATTGAGAATGTAGAAAAACTCGGTCTGACCCGACCTGACCCGAGAAACTATCTTGCGTAGGGTCGGGTTTAGGAATCTTGGGCTTTTTTCTAAAAGAACCAACCCGACACGACCCGAGATAGTTTCTTGGGTAGGGTAGGGTTCTAGAAAACCCGACCCGCCTGACCCAAGATAGTTTCTCAAGTGGGGTAGGGTTCTGGAAACCCGACCCACCCGTCCTGAGTTGCAACCCTAGTTCAAAACATAATTACAAAATGATGAAAGCAGCAACATCAAATTTGACCATGAATTAGAATTTGAAGATCTCCAATAATATAAGAAAGCCAAAGAAACTATACCAGTCTCTGTTCCACCAGAAAACTAGTGCAAGCAACTAGATTTTTCGTCTCCAAACCAATCTTCCCTGCTTCTCCATCAAAAACAAACTTCTGCATTGATATAGCAGTGCCACCACACAAGAAGGTCTTCTCACTGGCATTGTCAAGTATACTGAATAAATCCTGGGAGGATACTGGAAACCTGGAAGGGTTAGCTTGCACAACATCCTACACAAAGAATGTAAGAAGTAAGACCCTGAGGCAGACATCTAAGGTTTGCAATTGGGAATAAAAAGTTAGATGAAGGGAAATATAAAAGCACAGCCTCACCAAAAGAGCTGTGCCTGCCTTTACATAAGCTGGTGGCAGAGAAGAAAATCCTGGTTTTCGGACAAATGATGCCAATGCCCTTATAATTGAAGACCCATCCACCTCCTAAAATGAATTATTTGTAAGAAACAGATTCAAAAAATACAATGCAATCTGGGAAATATGATTTTCATTCTGAAATTTATGGCTGAAATAAGAGATGAATTGCAAGTGGTTTCAAATAATATTTCCAATCCTTTCCTATCAAAAAATAATAATATTTCCAACAGATTCACCGATGAGAAATATAGAGGGAGAAGAACTTTTTAAGAAAATAAAGGGCAACTAAGAAAATTTTATAGAGAATATGAAAGCACATAAACTTGGATTGCATACTTATGTCACTCTACAAAGTGGAGTGGGATTGTATGGCTATGTGCTCTTCTTAAGAACCTTGGAATTCCGCCCCACTCATCTTTGTTGTAAAAAAAAGTAAAATACCACTGCTATTTAAATTGCTTCTAATCTATCTGTCATAAAAATCACAAATCACATTGAATCTAATTCATCAAATCAGAGATAAATTCACTATTAACATCACTTTTGAAAGAACATTTCTTTGACGAATCGCATTGTTCCCTAAAGATATGACACATTACAAGTTTCCTAGGCAAATCAGAATCCCCTCTGCAACCTCCATGCATATAGTTGAGTTTAGTGTGGATGTGTATTTCTGGAGCACTTCCATCATATTCTTTAGTACGACCGTATTTATCCATTTCCCCTATGAAGAATTTTTTGCCCATTTCACCTTTCATTTACATGCTATACAAGAGCAAATAAGCACGTGCTAACTTATTGAGAACTTCTCCAAGATTGGGCTTCTCTTTTCCGATTTTCACACAAGACATGAATCCTTTGAGCCAGCCAAATTGCTCATGTCTTGTACATGTATTGGTTTGGTGATCCGTCATTCAGAGGGAGGATAATTGGTAGTTTTGTTGGATGTGGTATTTTCATCAGATTCATGACTGACTTGTTAGGAGTGCCATTCAAGAAATCAATCCACAATTCAAGTTTTCTCTTAGGCCATGTTCGTTTGAGATTATGGCAACCGATTGTGGGCCCCAAACCGATTACTGGACTCAAAATTAAACGTAATTTTGAGTCCAATATTCGGTTTGGGTCTCACAATCGGTCGCCACAATCTCAAGCGAACAGGGCATTAGCAATAATATATTGCCAATCAACTATAAGATAACTGATATCATCGAGTGTATGCTTGAGGATTTATGCCAAATCAATTGATCACTAAAATGCGGTACATATAGACATGAAAACATTGGATTGTCATCACCTCTAGTGTCACGTTCTTGAATGATAGAATTTCCTTTGCTTCATCCAAAGATAGCTGAAATACAAAACATAATAACCACAGTACAGTAACCAAAGAAATGAACCAGTTACTAATCCTGAGAAGAGAAAAAGGAACAATGTATCCAGAACAAAAAAGATAAAAACAAAACAAAAAATTACCTTATCCCAGAATGCACCCAAGAACTCCCTGTTCTTAGGAGAATCCTACAAAATGAAAATATAGCATTAGCAAACTAAATGTCAAGGTGATAGCAAGAACAAGGAAATCACAAACTTCTCATGAAATCACGAAATAACCAGATTCTGATTAAATGTTGGGAGTGCTTGATTTTGACTATCAAAGGCGCTAAAACGCCTAAATTTTCTGAAATGCCCAAGATTAAATGTTGGGAGTGCTTGATTTTGACTATCAAAGGCGTAAAATGCCTAAATTTTCAGAAATGCCCAAAATTTAAAAAAAATATAGGGAAGTGGTACCCACACAACCGTGTATTGATTCTAACACTAAACACTTTATTGATGTGCTGTTTGGCAGATTTTTGGGAACTGTAACAAATTTTAACTAAAAAATTAAAAAATAAAATGAAGAGAAGAGTGTCAGTATCAAAAGTAGTTTCGATGTCATTTCCCGTAAAAAGAGACAACAAAAATACAAGTATTTGACGCAATTCCATGTACATATGCACACATTAATAGTTCAAATTTGCTAATGAATAAACACTTAGGCTCAAGATTATACATGTAATATAAAAGTCCCCATTCATTTTAGTAATCCACTTCTGCTATGATAATAGAAAATGCTAGTAACTTTTGACTGGCCATAGTTAAAAAAACCAATGAGAAAGCATATTAAACTGAATTGATAGTGGCACCAAAATTTTGAAATCAGTTGCTGCATGCAATCTCAAAAGGGAAATGATTTGAGGATGCCCAAAGGATAGACGGGAGGCCCGGGCCCCCCACTCCATGTGAGCCAAGCAACTGTGTCCCTGTTGGCTCGCTTTGGCAGGGTGTCTTCTTTTCATGTGGTCTGGCCCACGTGCAGGGCATGCAGGGAGTGGCAGTCCTGGCTCTGCCATCCTCCTCGGGCATCCTGCTTACACTCCTTATCTTGAAATACTGACTCTGACAATTAAGGCAAATATAACAATAATAATACAAAGAATAATACCAACAATAATCTCATCATTCAATGAAAAATCATGTAGTCGATTTGTTTTGCCAAACACTAAAAGCTTACAAAAAAAGCAGGCATCCCTTTAACAATACTGCACGCTGAAAAAATGACATGCAATTAACAAAAAATACCAACAAAGCCACAAAAAAAAAACCTTATCAATGTTCAAAGATCGCCTATGCACACGTATATGCCGTCGGTAGTTAATGGGAGAACAAAATTCTCTGGAACACTTATCACACTTCTGCATCTGCACCTTGGAAGGAGCCAACAAGGGCCATCCAGAGAGATCTGCGACATGGAAATGGCAGTCAGTATAATCAACACCAAAACCTATGGGTAACTAAAACACAAAATACCTCTGTATGACACTTCACATACATTTTTCAGGCTCACCATTGGCCTTCGCTGCGGCCTGAGCGAAGGCCACAACAGCCTCAGGAATTTTGAGAGTTTGCATGTGCTCAGAGGTGCTCCTTGTTCTCTTTACAGGTACTCCACTACCCTTTATAGAGTGATCAACACCGTTCATTTCAGATGCAAGTCCACTCATACCATTGTAAGGCTCTTGAGGGAGTTCCTTCACTTCTAGTGAGTTATCAACCTTCAGACCTTTAGAAAGCTTGTTAGTTCCCTGTTGGTCTAAAGCATGGAGCAATTGGATCCACTGTACTGGGCTTTCTCCAGCTCTTGAGAAAGAAAGAAAAGGGTCTTTTCCTATTGCATGTCTGATGAAATTGTCGATGGAGTCATGCCCTTCCTTCTCTGGCTTGCCAGCCTTCTGCTCGGGCTTCATTGCATCAGGAATGGTACAGGCTCTTAGTTTTGCTACTGACATCTACAAAATAACCAAAAAATATATATGCCATCACAATAAAAACATGCTTGAGAAATAAAATTACAACACAGTGGCCAAACCCTGATGACTGATTTTTGAAAGAAGTCATTAGCCATTACATAATATCATCATTTTCATTTTCATGTAAATTTTATAATAAAGACAACATATTATTTGAGTATTGACAGAAATACAGCCTTTTCACAAGAGTAATTGGGGTAGTTAGAATTATATATAATGGTCAGGACTTCTTTTAGTTGGTATGCTGGGATTACCCACCAATTCAAGGTTAAGCGCAGAGAAGCTTCAATTGAAATATGCCAATAGAGCAAACTAACATATTCCTTCCCTGGTAGACAAATAGGATTAATTTTCAATCAGTCCTTTATCAGCTACAACAAGTGAGGAAAGGATTGTGGACACGGATTCATCTACGAGGAGAAGGATTTGTGGACACGGATTCGTATGTCGAGTGTCGACACGGATACGGAGTGTCCGACATGGCAACCCCTAGAAATCTACATATAAAATTATTGATTACTAATCATAATTTGCAAGAAAATAAATATAGTATTCATTTAATATACTAATAAATCTTAGGATTAACAGGTTAAGCAACTATAAGTCTCAAAAAACATACGATAATCAAATAACAGTGAATTTATCAATCTAATCTTAGTTATTTTCAGTCTATAATATGCATCGAGAAAGAGACACCAATACGATACAATGAATATAATATTAGAATAGCGTTTGTTTAGTGTTTTAGGTTTAGGGGGGAGAGGATAACAACAAAAACTAGGTAAAAAAGGGTTAATAATAAATAAAAGTTAATGATAAAAAAAGAGAAGATAAACACAAAATGCGATAAAAAACAGTATTTCACTTGACATGGTACAATAACATCCCGAAACGCCCACATTAAATCTGACAGCTCTAGCAGTTCGTTGACAAATTTCGAAAGGAGTATCAATATGTGTGTTGGTGTTGACACGCGTGTCTGCAGAACATTCAAAGTGTCGTAAAAAAACATAGTGAAAGTGTGAAATTCTCCACCCACAAAATGAATGCCAACGGCCGGACTCAATCCTTCTCCTCGTACTCTGACGAGAAAAACTATGAAAATCAGTCCTTCATCAGCTGCGACAAGCAGGGAACAATGTACCCATCGGAATTTCTAGCTACGGAAAGGACGCGAACATAATTAGATCAGACTTTGCTGCCTGCAACGAGAGTGACAACGATATGTTCCGCATGAGAATGCTAAAACATCCATAGTTCCATACACAAGTAACTCAGTACACTGCTGACTGAGGAGAAAAAACTATAAAATATATAAACATAACAAAGCAGAGATCAAAAACAAAGTTACATGAGGGGTGTAGATACCCAAACTGTTATTGAAGGTCCCATATCCATCTTAGTCAATGACCTGACAATCACATTAGCATCCCAGTAACCATGGCTGAATGAGACATGAAGGGAAGCCCACAGATCATCGATATCTTCCACATCCTCCAACATTTGCTACAACAAGCCCCCAGTTAACGCATCTAATAATGTTTTAACAGAATCCCATACCATTAAATGAGTATTGGAGTATAGAAAGTTACTAATGCCTTCTAGTAATGTGTGTCAACACCTCAGCCACGTTTGAGTCTTTTAAACCAATAGTCCTTCCAAAACATTAGTCAAGATGATAGCATTCTAGATTAACCTACTTGCACCCAACGAGCCCCGGTTACCTACATAAACTTCCACGGACATGTGTCGACTTCGGCTGACATGTGTCGACTTCCATGGGGACAATAATTCGGACCAAATTCCAAGGTTTAATTACTTGTAATGCACTCACATAACCGAAAAAACATCATATATCTAGGACATATTAATGGCATTCCATTAATAAGTTCAGTGAGTTGAAGAGTAAAAGAAATGGCACGATCATAGAAGCACAAAGCAGATGCGGGTGCGGGGAATCGTGAGGGTCTAGAAGAGTCTAAGGTTGGGAGCGCCGTGGGAGCATTAATATAATATTTTCATCATATGCCTTTCAAAATTCAAGTACTTAAAAAATAGTAATTTTTAACTATCTTCATATAAATATCATTCAAAAAAAAAAAAAAAACTATCTTCAGATAAATCTTTCAAAATTTAAGTACATCAAAAGTAGTAATTTTTAACCGTCTTCATTTTCATGCCCTCTTTTCTCAAGCATTCAGAAGATTTGCCTCCGTGCTTGCTCCAATGAAGTACTTTGAACAGTTAAGACTTTCATGCACGTAAGTTGGTGAGGGGGTTACTAATGGAGTAGTAGGAGCGGGTTGGGAGCTCCATGGGAGCGATTTCCATCTCTTCGGGATTGCGCTCCCTGGAAGCTCCTTCCTAAGGAGCGCCGAATCGTGGTTCCGAGTCGAGAGCGGCACCCCAAGGGAAGATTCCTACTTCTAAGGGCACGATCATTTTTTTTTTTAGAAGGTAAATAGATAATATATTAAAAAAACGAGACTGAGAAAGTCCCAAGAGAGATACAAGATAAAAAGTACAAAGATAGACAAAGACAGAGACTCAGGGTGGAAGATAGTCAAACTGTTCCGAACTCTCCCTAAAGACTCCACCTTTGGCTAATTTATTTGCAATCCCATTTGCATATCTCTTCACATGATACGCCTGTAGACAAGTGACTCCAATCAAGTTCTGAATCTCATTAAAGTAAGCCGCAAATCTCCAAGGGGAGGAATACGACCCATTAATCCATCTTATGACATTCTTCGAATCACCTTCAATCTCCACCCTAGTTAGGTCAATGTTAAGAAGTTTTATACCATGATGAATGGCTCGAACCTCTTCCTCATTCGCATCCAAGATCCCAATAGGACCAGAGAAAGCCCAAATCACTCTCCCTTGGCCGTCCCTTAATACTCCTCCAATACCAGATGGTCCGAGATTCCCATACTAAATCCGTCAAATTGAGTTTAAAGAAGCCCTGAGCAGGAGGTTCCCATACTTGATCCACCTTCGGGCTTCCCCTATCTCCATTGCAAATTACCAACCAACCATGCCACAGATCAAATGCTGATACAAAGGCAAAGCTGGGGATGAGTCTCACCCAAGAGATAATAAGCGCAACAACCTTGTTGAAAAGGAAAGAGGGTCTCCTGGAAAAACCTTTGAAGACCTTAGCATTTCTTGTGTTCCATAGAACCCATACTATAGCTAGAAAGGAGGTCCACCATAGAATTTTACCCTTACCTTTCCATGGACACCACTCCTAGTGATCAAACAGTTCTGATAGCTTTGCCGGAAAAACCCATGGTACACCAAATCTAGATACCAATCTATTCCAAATCTCTTATGCGATCTTGCAATGCAGAAGTAAGTGATCCACCGATTCCCCCTCTTCTATGCAAAGAGCACAGTGATCAACGATTATGATATTCCTCTTTCGCAGGAAATCCACCGTCTGAATTCTCTCCATTATAGTCGACCATGCGAAAGCTTGCACCCCCCCGAGAGGCGCTTGGATTCTCCATACCTTGGCTACTTTAGAAGATGCAGCATGAGGCACTAGGTGATGATAGAAGGATTTAACAAAGAAGTCCCCCCAGAGTCCCAGATACAAATTCTTTATCCGAGCCAGAACGTTTGATGTAGATATTTTCCAATGAAGCCATCAACCTTTCCACCAACTCAAGCTCTCTATAAAAAAAATTCCTTCTAAACAACGGCACCCAAACCACCCTGTTCTCTCTGCGAGTAAAACAGTCCTTGACCACTACATCTGTATCTGTTGCAACCGTAAACAAACCCGGAAAAATATCTGACAATGGCTTAGAGTCACACCATACATCCAACCAGAATCTAACACGGTCCCCTTTGTATACCCTGAATCTTATATCTTTATCAAATTTTGACTTTAATTTCATCACATTAACCCCCCCCTCCAACCCCCATAAGAATCTCCATTGGATTTTTTCCAATCTTAGCACCACACTAATGGGACATTTGACCAAAGAAAGTTGGTAGATGGGAATATTAGCTAAAACAGCTTTGATCAGAGTGATTCTACCCCCTTTAGATACAAGATTTCTCTTCCACATGTCTAAGCTCCTCTCTACTCTTTCAACAATATGTTCCCAACTTTCCTTTTTAGGTTTACCCGCTCCAAGGGGAGGCCAAGGTAAGAAGAGGGAAAGGAGTCGACCGAGCAACCCAAAATGCTTGCCAAACCCAAAACCTCTTCCTGGTTCATGTTGATCCCGAACACCTTTGATTTATAAAAGTTTGATCTTTGACCAATAATCGCCTCATAACATCGAAGAGTGGCTTTGAGATTTGCAATTCTCAAGATATCAGGAGAGCTAAATAAAAGTGTATCATCAGCAAACTGGAGATGTGATATTTCCACATTCCTGTCCCCCACGGTAAAGCCTTTGAGCAAACCTCTCTCACCTCCTTTATCCAAACCTCTCTCACCTCCTTTATCCAATAGCCTACTTAGCCTCTCCGCCACTACAACAAAGAGAAAGGGGGACAGGGGATCTCCCTGCCTTAGACCTCTGGAAGATTTAAAGAAACCCTTGGGGGATCCATTAATGAGAATATAGAACCATGGCGAGGAAACACACTTCTTAATCCAGGATCTCCACTTGGAGCCAAAACCCATCCTTCCAAGCAAGTAGTCAAGACAATCTCATTCCTCCCTATCATAAGCTTTTTCCATATCCAGCTTACAGACTATACCCTGATTCCCCATCTTTGAGTGATAATTGATCGTCTCAGTCGCAACGAGGGAACAATCGAGAATCTGTCTCTCCTGAACAAAGACGCACTGGTTAGGGGAGATGATCTTGTGTAATACCCTTTTAATGCTGTCAGCTAGCACTTTGGCAAGAACTTTATATAGACATCCAACCAAGCTAATAGGACAAAATCTTGCACTCTTGTGACTCCCTTGATTTTAGGAATGAGAGCTACGAAAGTGGCTCCCGTCCCTTTCACTCTAAGGGCACGATCATCAACTTTCAAAACACGTGAAATATCTCTATTTAGAATGAACCTTTTTTTTTTTTGAATGGTTGTTTACAATGAACCATACTATTCCATACATGCGCGACACCGCATAGAGGTGGACCAAAAAAGGAAGGCAAAAAGAAGAAACGAAAAAAAAAGAAGAAAAACACATGCTGCCCTCATGGACGGAGGTGGGCAAAAAACTCAAACTTAGTTCTCCACATCGCTACGGGCCAAACATCACGCTCAATATTGGCAGACCAATCTTTCAAAACACGTGAAATATCTCTGTTTAGAATGAACCTTTTTTTTTTTTTAATGGCTGTTTACAATTGACCTTACTATTCCATAGATGCGTGACACCGCACATCACAAGTTTTTTTTTTTGCTAGTAAGAGTTTATTAAGCGAAATAAAAAGTTACATCCCTAGACAGAGGTGGACCAAAAAAGGAAAGCAAAATGAAGAAACAAAAAAAAGAAGAAAAACACATGCTGCCCTCATGGACGGAGGTGGGCAAAAAACTCAAACTTATTTCTCTCCACATCGCTACGGGCAAAACATCAGGCTCAATATTGGCAGACCAATTGATAAGCTTAAAAGACGTCACATTACCCTCAATCGCAAAGAGAATCTCGATCTCATCATTATATCACCATGGAAAAAAATTTCCATCTTTCATCAATATGATGACATTGAGGGAGCCTCCCTCCATAACCAAGGTGTCTAGAAGAGATTGACCAACAGCATGAATGACATGCGGAAAAGGAAGAACTTCTTCCATACAAAAGTTTGTCAAACGACTCAAACCAATAAGCCTAGAGCACGCCCAAGATAACCTAAAAATTTGCCTCGCAAAGAAGCCCCTACATAATAATTTTCAAAAAAAAAAACCCTACATAAGCAGGACCTGGATTTCCCAGAATCGTCAAAATTGAGTTTTACAAACCCTAACGATGGAGGGACCAGCAAGGGGAAGGTCTGGCAGGAAGATGGAGAGTGCTCTCCCGAACCTCGACCCACGAATGACGAGACTCTGAGACCTCGAATCCAAAGCAAGCACTCAAATTCATAGCAAGCCGGTGCCCAATGGACAATGGTGGATCTGTTGCTGAAAATGCCTAACATTCATCCTAGCGCCTTGAATATCCTATGATTCCTTTCCATCTATAAGACAGTGGGAAGATTCAAAGTACACAACTTTTACCTCTTATAGACCTTGAAGCAAAATTCCAAAACTCAAAAAGATGGGTAAAATGACGAGGCATGACCCAAGATACCCCAAAAAGATCAAAATAAATATCCAAACTTCTCTCGAGAAGCAACAATGGACGAACAAGTGATCGATAGTCAACTTTTCTGAACCACACAAACTACACAGTGAAGAGATAACATTGCACCTATGCCGCAAATGATCAACGATCAGGATTTTGTCAACACACGTTGTCCAACAGAATGCACACACCCTGGGAGGAAGAAAAGGTAGTCAGGCCGGTATGCAGATGAAAAGAACGACGGTTAGTGCATCTACATGAAGGAGTTGATTGAAAACACTCCCCTAACATTCCAACTCCAAATTCTCTTACCATTCCCCATACGAGGAAAGGTTGGAGTTTCCAACCACATCAGAAAGGATGACATAGAGTCAAACTCCCTGTCAAAAAACGGTCTGCGAAATAGCAGTCCACTTCACTCTACTCTTAATTTGCCAAAAACAAGCTCCCACACTAGCCTCCCTATCAATTGCTACCTTAAACAAGTCTGGGAAATCAAACCTCAGCAATATGTTCCCATACCAAAGGTCCTCCCAAAAACACACATGCATGCTCAACCGAACCTGAAATCTGATGTTGGCTATGAAGAGTCCCAACTGATGCAAGATATCTCTCCAAAAGGAACTCCATACCTTATCGAATCACCGCCCTCCAAAGATAACTCTTGTTCCTCCCTGAACCACCAAAGCAACTTAGCCAAGAAAGTTTTATTCATATCCCTCAGACTACGAATACCCAAGCCTCCCTCCACTCTCGGTTTGCATACCAACTTCCAACTGACAATGTGATATTTTTTTCTCTCTTTCTTCTCATTCCAGGAAAATATCTCCTCGAGCTGCTCAATACATTGAATAAGACTAATCGGACATCAAATAAGAGAGAAAGTAGAGTGGTAGATTTGATAGAACCACCTTGATGAGTGACATCCCAAAGGATACGACATAACGTGCTTTTCTTCCATGAAGAAAACTTCTTTACTGCTCTCCATCACTGGATCCCAGAGACCTTTGGGCGACCAAAAAAATGCACAATGGAAGCTCCAAGTAAGAATTGCGCAATGAGCCAACCCGACAACCTGAAATTCCAACCATTTTGTTGACTATGATTTACTCGACTATCTTGCCTGTCACACAAAAAAATCGAAAAGTTGATTCATTGCATGAAAATAGCCTCATAACACCACATAAGAGCCTTGAGACGCATCACTTTACTTTCGTCCATACAACTGAAAAAGCAAAGTATCATCTGCATACTGTAAATTAGTGATCTCACTGCCCAGGTAACCCCTCGGAAGCATACAATCAAACCAAGTCACTTAGCCATTTCTATCATACAAATCATCTCAACAACAATGGAAAACGAGAGAGAGAGACAGAGAGAGAAAGAGAGTCTCTTTATCTCAAGCCCTAACACTCCTGAAGAATCTTTTGGGGAATCCATTCACATGAATGGAATGGCAAGCTGGAGAACCTCAGGCCACATTCTCAAATTTGAAAGAGATAATATTCTCAATGCGTTTAGTTTCAAAAAGATCGAGCATAATCCAACATCAAGGAAAGGCTTCCAAATTGCCTCATGAAAATGGAATTCTCAAGTTCCAAAAACGAAGAAGGTAAGCGGTCATCCTACTGGTTGTTTGCCAAGGTGAATATTGAAACTAAGAGGAAAACAAAAAAAAGATCATTCTAACCAACAAATGAAAACAAACTCCGAATATTGGAGCAAAACCAAATACCTAATTGCCCCTTCATTTTCATAGCAAAACTCAACTTGGGCCTCGTTGACCAATCTCATCTACAAAGATAACCTGACTACCTTCCCTTTTCTTGAAAAGATTATCCCCACCCAATTGTGTGGCCTCATTCAATTGCATGCAGCCTCTCATAACCAATCCACAGGCTTGTTGAGCTTCAATAGGAGAACTAAGAAAACTGTGTTCAGAGCATTAGGAATTTAGGACTGTGATGGGTTCCAAGGGAGTTTTCAGCAAATTGTATTCAGACCATTATGACTGTGTGACAGATTTGGAAATAGAAGGATGCATGTCTGTAATGTGTTTCCTTTAATCTTAGGCAATCAAAGTATGGGGTGATTAAACATACGTTGTTTGTGATTTTTTCATAAAGTTTGAATTGAGACTTAAAGAGGTTAAAAAAAGAACGAAAGAAAAAATTAAAAACTAGCAGTTACATAAGAATAGGACATCTGAAAATCTAAATGCAATCAGGGCGGCCCAGAGAGGCTGTTTCCGTTACTCGAACCAGTGACAACCAGGTCACAATGGAGCAACCTTACCGTTGCGCCAAGGCTCGCCCTCTAAAATCTAAATGGGCAGAGATCAACAAATAACTGTTGAATCGTACCATTTAGAAAAAAATTTGTTAAATCCTCCAAAAAACTGAATATATATATATATAGGAGGATAGAGTTGCTGCGCTCAAGCACAGAAACAGGGTGGGGCCACATTTTGAGTGGGATCCAAAGCATTCATTTGATGGGCCATTTCATGGGTAGGGTGTCCACCAAAAATCAGCTCCATTGGATCACCTTAGGGTGTCCATTTGTAGGGCAAAAATGGACAGATTTGTGTACAAACAGTATCTGTCCATTTTTGGCCCCACAAATGGACACCCATTGGTGATCCAATGGAGCTGATTTTTGGCAGGCCCCCCATCCATGATAGGGCCTTCCAAATGAATGGTTAGGATCACCCCCTTGTTTCTATGCTCGAGCGCTGCACTCGAGCGCAGCAACCCCTCCCTCCCTCCCTCCCTCCCTCTCTCTCTCTCTCTCTCTCTCTCTCTCTCTCTCTCTCTATATATATATATATATATATATATGAGGAAAGTGTCTCTAGTCTCTCCCCTAGATAAGCTTATCTACTCCTCCCTTTAAAAAACACAGTGGGCCCACACTGTTTAGATGATCCAAAGCATTCATTTGATAGGTCCTAACATAGATAGGGTGTGCCCAAAAAATCAGCACCAAAGGGTCATCCTAGAACTTCGTTTTGTGGTGCCTTGTGGTACCCAGAATGGACACATATAAACGTCCACGTTTATATGCGTCCATTTTGGACACGGTGTGCCCCACAAAACGAAGTTCTAGGATGACCCTTTGGTGCTGATGTTTTGGGCACACCCTATCTATGTTAGGACCTATCAAATGAATGCTTTGGATCATCCAAACAGCGTGGGCCCACTGTGTTTTTTTAAAGGGAGGAGTAGATAAGCTTATCTAGGGGAGAGACTAGAGAGACTTTCCTCTCTCTCTCTCTCTCTCTCTCTCTCTCTCTCTCTCTCTCTCTCTCTCTCTCTCTATATATATATATATATATATATGTGTGTGTGTGTGTGTGTGTGTGTGTGTGTGATTTGCCAGCGTCCATCGCAGAAGGCATTTCGCGGATGATCTGTTGAATGTGAGAGCAGCCACCAAGGATCACTTTTCAGCAGATTTTGCCTTCATTCATGAGGTGGCTGCTCTCTCTCTCTCTCTCTCTCTCTCTCTCTCTCTCTCTCTCTCTCTCTCTCTCTCTCTCTCTCTCTCTCTCTCTCTCTCTCACACACACACAGGAATTATATGGTGCCCGAGCATGAAGTCCAGTGTAGGCAGTACCGCCCTTGATATTTGATCCAACAGCCGCCTCTTAAAAAGTGCGCTGCTGTTG
Organism: Tasmannia lanceolata; assembly: GCF_043159265.1. Classification (NCBI taxonomy): domain Eukaryota; kingdom Viridiplantae; phylum Streptophyta; class Magnoliopsida; order Canellales; family Winteraceae; genus Tasmannia; species Tasmannia lanceolata. The sequence goes on along the minus strand of NW_027518684.1, from coordinate 22,111,913 downwards.
GATCAAATATCAAGCGTGGTAACGCCTACATTGGAATACAGACTCGGGCACCGTATAAAATCTCTCTCTCTCTCTCTCTCTCTCTCTCTCTCTCTCTCTCTCTCTCTCTCTCTCTCTCTCTCTCTCTCTCTCTCTCTCTCTCTCTGTGTGTATAAAACTCGCATCATGAACCCAAACCCTAATGCCTGTAAAATACAAGCCCAGATTCCTATGCTATCATATGAATCCAATCCAACAAAACCAACTCCATAGCTCGATAAACATCTCCCCATCCACGCGAATTAAATACCATAGATCTACCAAAATAGATCTTATAGAAACCATGAATCAAGCAAACAATAAACAAAACCAACATAGAAAATCCATTAACCCATGAAATCCAACCTCAAAAAGCAAATCACCAACACTAGGATAAAATAACATAGATGAGAAGCAATAACAAAAAAAACTACGATTCAACTATAATACAACCTCACCCAACTCAATTTTCAAAACAAAAAAAACCCAAAAAAAAAAAAGGAAGGAAAAAGATCCAAATCCGATCAAAACCAATCCAGTTACAAACAGATCAGCAAATAATCAAACAGAAAAGGGTAATTAAAACAGATCTAGGGTAAAGTTTTAGGTATTTGTAACGTGTGATATGAGATCATACATATAAAGATTGATAAAAATGCATAAAAGGAAGAAAATAAAGAGAAAGAGAATAAGGTTAAGACATATACCAGTGGAGATTCTGAGATCGGATAAAAAGAAGAGATTATTTGAATAGAAGATTGAAGATCGGAGGAGGGATTTGAGAGGTAATAGATGGGAGAAATATGGAGAGGAATGAGGAGTGATTGGAGGAAGAAATGGAAATGAAGAAGACGAGAGAGAGAAAAGAGAATCGGAGGGAAATAGAGAGGAATGAAGAGGAAGGGAATGTGAGTATTTAAAGGGGAAAGGGAACTTTTAATGGTGTCAATGGGCCCGGACTATTATCGGACATCCGAATCCGAACTTAAACGGACAGGATCTAAATACAAAGGTTCCAACTTGGGTATGGTTTTACCCTACTCACATCGACCCCGACTGAAAATAACATGGGTCGGGTTTAAAAATCATGGCTCGGGTCGGGTTTCAAGTTGAAAACCCCGACCCAATCTCTATGTCGGGTCGGGTTTAAAGAAAAAACATGAAATGCGACCCAGCTCTTATAAAGGTGTGCTATTATTTTCTTAAATAATATGCCAAATTAATAGAGATTCACCATTTCAAAAATGGAAAGTGATTGTACTCAATCGAGTAGAGAAGCTTATATACTCACTCAGGCAAAAAACAGTAGGGACCACATTGTTTCGATGAACTATCCAAACCATTCATTTGAAAGGCCCTTACATACATAGGGTGTCCACAAAAAATCAGATCTTGTCCACAGGACCTTCCTAACCCATCCTAACCCGTCCACATGATCATCCTAACCCATCCAAATGTGGAGGAAAAATGGCATGTGGATCTGATTTTTTGTGGACACCCTATCTAGATAAGGGCCTTTCAAATGAATGGTTTGGATCACCCAAACAATGTGGGCCACATTGTGTTTTGCCTGACCGAGTAGATAAGCTTGTCTACTCGGCCGAGTACAGTCACTTTTCCCTTTCAAAAAAAGGTATACTGATATAATTGTTTTCTCTGAGGTGATCATGTTTATGATGTGAAAAAGTAGTTTCCTTCTTAACTTTATGCATTTGACAACTTAAATTTAGAGATTTTTGGCGTGAAGATTGGTTGTTGTTTTTTCATTTATCTCTTTCAAGTCTTGTGTCATCCTCCTCTCTTCTTTCTCTAACCATTGGCCCTAAGTTCCTAGCCCATTGCGTTGTTGCCGTTACGGCTCACCCTCGCAGCTACCTATCACATTTGCATCCGCCCTCTCTTGATAATTTTAACTTTGTAAAATGTAAGTAGGTCCTGCTGGGACACTCCGATGGATGGTCCAATTTGAAATGGATAGTGATTGAGAGGTAGGAAGTATGACCTAAAGAACACTTCGAATTTTATCCGAGAGAGAGAGAGAGAGAGAGAGAGAGAATTTTTAGGATAATTTATGAAAAACAACATTTTATTTCTAATTTATCAGTTGATTGGTACTTTCTACTCTTTGAACTGAATAATGGAGTAGTACAGTCCAAAAGACAATTTTGCCCACAAGTAGATACAATGTATAGCATTGTATTCTTTCATTCCTTCATCTACTCTGAATGATCCTCCTGCCTGTGTGTTTGTTTTGCCAACAACTAGTAAAGACCGCTATCACCTTCCGCAGTCCACACACCATTAGACCCATACACAAGATACTTATGTATCTGGCCTAAGAAATGTATGTTATATTTCTTGGCTTTTCTTCTCTCTTTGAAGAAATTGATGAAGAATATGTAAGTCCGTTATGAAATCCGTTTGAACCCACGTCGAAAAATCGAAAGATGGTTCGAGGAAAATGAGGAAAGTTGGGTCGACCCCAACTTTGATCGAGTTGACCTCAACTTTCACTTTTTTTTACTAGATCGACTGGTTTGACTAGATACTTTTGTGGCATCACTTCCCTTCTCATAATACATAACTAACATGAAGAAATTTTAGACAGTTTCTTATTGTTCACGATGGCCGACGGTTCTTTGCCAAAGGTTGATGATGGTTCTTACAACACGGTCACAAGGCAACATCACGACACTAAGGCGACGATAAGGAAGTAAGGCGACGGCCGGGATAATCGCAACCGTTGGTCGAAGATGCAGGTAAAAATAGGTTGAAATGGTGGAATACAGAAGATGACGAAATAAAATGCTTTAAATGATAAAAAGGGCATTTGGTCCTTTTCAACACACGACCCCATAAATTAAAATGCAATTCATCTGTCATTTAAAAAATTAAATGTAATTTTTTTTTTCGTAAATTAGCCTTTTTTAACTTGTTTTTGTTGAGCTCGAGATTTTACATGGTGAGTGCGTGTGAAGTCCAGTATTTTTTTCAAAAAGTACAATGAAGTCCACTTCAAAGGATGATCGAAACCATTCATTTATCAGTCCACAACATACTTAGGTTGTACACTGTAGATCATCTCCATACAATGTTCATAATCCTCCAATCTGTCGAGGTTTTTATAATGTAGCTCAAATCTCAATAGGAAACAAAGCACTTGCAAAGCATATTGGTATACTCATTCAATTTCAGTTTGCGAATCATCAAAACATAGGTAATGCTGAACCTTGGGCTAACGATTAGGATCATCCTATGGAAATGATCTACGATGTACATCCTATTTATGTTATGGCATGATAAATGGACGGTTTGGATCATCCTTTGCCCACTGTGACTTTCGAAAAATAGTGGACTTCATGCGCACTCACCATGTATAAACTCGTTTAGTTCGTGTTAGGCCTAAAATCGGTAACAGATATGACAGCGACGTAAAAACCGAGCTGAAGGACCCGAGAAACCGAGGTGAGGGAGCTGAGTAGCTGAGCCCTGCGTAAAGAGCAAACGAGGTCAGAATGACCAACCCGGAGTGCTACTCCGGACAGGCCCTTCGACACTCTCAAGTCAGTATGAGCAGGAGTGCAGAGCGAGTTTAAGAGTGGTGGATGAGAAGTTATTACCCTTTTTATGAGCTTTGGAAGCCCTTTTATAGAGGGAAAACTGGGGTAGTTGGGGAGTTATTACTCGAGGACAGGTGTCGGCCAGCTATAGGTTCGAGCTCACCTACTCTGCTGTAATTACCAAACTACCCCTGCTGACGCGGGGTCTGCGGTAGGCCATCCTCGAGCCACGTGTCGACAGCTAATAGACTGCTGTTTTTATACCCCATCAGTTCGGTTGAGCATTTTTGTTCTTTTTTAAGTTCAATTATGAGCTTATTCTGATTTTCGATTGAAAAGAAGACTCATCCATATTGACCCTCAAGCATCATTATTTTATTTTTCTACATCTTAAATCTTGATTATTTAGAACAACTGGCTTGAGGATGCCAATTTTTACTCAAAACCAACGAGGGACCATCTCACCATTTTTGGTAAACTAATAGACTAGCTCTCGGATGTTCTCTAGGTAGTTCTTTTGAAAGGTCACCCCTTCCACTGGCAGTCTACTCCTTGACCACTCTCACTTGGGTTGTCTCAGTTAGACCTTTTTACAAGCCTTCCCTCTCGGTTTGCGGCCTACTCCTTGACGGTTTTTACTCTTGTTGCTCCAAGTATCCCTTTTCATAGGTCACCCCTTCTCTGACTTGAAAACGAGACATGGTGATTCAAGTGTGACTAGTATCTTCTCTTCTAGTTCATGATCCAAGGGATGGGAGAGAGGCCTTACGTTGAATGTTACTAATTGGTCATTAGGAGCTTATTTTCCATTAATAAAACTTTTGGCATGTATTTATGGGTAGTTATAAAGCTTCTTGTACTTGGCTATAAAAGCCAACTTTCAATTTCTTTTAGATCTGAAACTTTGAATTGTATTTTGAAATTGGAGAAAATTTCATTCTTATTTTGGGAGGGAAGCTTTCCTCTGAGGAAAACTCCTTTGCGAACTTCATCCAAGGATAGGAAGCTACAAGCTTAATTTTCAACCTTATTCTTCTCTAATTCTGTCACTGAAATCCTTGTAGTTTGAAATGACGATTTTCAATTGTAATATGCGCCTGGCATCCCTTTGTGGAGCACATAACACGCCAGCCCGTACCCCACTAAAAATATTCGGAGCACATATATCATGATGGAACCACCCAACTCTATTTAGAAGTTGATCTGATGGTAACAAAATACCTAGCATATTTTTACCATGTAAAGTCGCTTCAAACTTTCTAATTCACCGTAAAGAAGTTTCCAAGATCAATAAGAAGGTAGTGATCTTTGCATCTTATTGTTCATGAGTTCTCTTCCACATTTGCATGTTGAATATGTGAGTTTTATTTCCGTTGTTGGTTGAGCTTGTGACTAGGAATCTTTAGACTATCTAGATGTTAACTCAATTGGTTATTATAAGATTAAATGGAGATTCAATAGCAAAGGTCTAAATATCATCAAGCAGAGTTGCGTAGTTGTTACTCATCCAATTTTTGGTGAAGATTCATCAGATATGGAAACTTTACTACATTAGCTTCCAGATTTGAGGCTTACTTACAAACTCCTTTCTAATTGGTTGATACCGCAACCGCAAGCGTGATATTGGATTTCCTTGAGGAATGTTTAAATTTGAACTAAAGTTCAGGAATTCAAGTTAAATTTTAAGCTCCAAACGATTTCTACAAGTAGCACTATTATTGTACTTCAGAACTCTATTTCGACAATGGCTACTCATTAAAGCTTTTCTCCCAATTTGGCATCGAATTCTGCTTGCAAAGTTTTTTAGAAAGCCGATTTAGCACAATCAACCTTAGAGCTGAATATTTTCTTCACAGAAAAAGCGACTCCTCTGGACTGGAATCGTATTATGTAAGCAAGATTCACAAAGTCAGTCCAAGTGCTATAGAAATTGGTAAAACTAAGTTTAAGTTTCTTACCCCCTTTATCGCCATACTTGTTTATTATTGCAGAGGAGGTCTTGAGTAGGGGCCTGAGAAAGGTATTTCAAGATAATAAGGCTGATTACTTCAACTGTTCTAGAGGATGCATCCCAATCTCCCATTGTCTATTTGCAGATAATGCTATCATTTTCACAAATGGAAAAAGGTCATTAGAGAATATAATGAAGATCCTAGCTTCTTATGAATCTGCTTCAGGTCAACTCATCAACAAGGACCAAAGTTGCTTCTCATGTTCAGAGAAAAGCTCTTTAACTAGAGGGAGGATCATTAGTAAGTCCATAGGATTTACTTTAAATGCTTGCCTATGGACTATTTGGGGGCCCTCTTATACAAGGTGCGTTTAAAGATAAGTTACTTTGAACAGTTGATTGACATGGTGAGAATGCGGGTTGAAGGATGGAAAGGAAAGCTCTTAACCTTGGAGGTAAGCTTATTTTATTAAAGCATGTCAAGTCCTCTATAGTCTATACCAATACATATATTATCTGCTATCAAACCTCCTATAGCGGTTATCAAAAGAATTGAAAATATCTTTGCAAATTTCTGGTGGAGAACTATGGATCAAGGAAGGAAACACCACTGGGTGGCTTGGGATATTATCTGTAAACCAAAGGAAGAGGGAGGCCTTGGCATCAAATCTCCATGTGATATCTGCAATGCTTTTAGACTTAAAAGCATACATTATCTACATATAAAACCAAACCTTTGGAGTGATTTTATGAAATCCAAATACTTAAAAGGGTGAAAGTTTCTCTCAAAAGGAAACCAAGGCAGGTGATTCTAAACAATGGAAGGACATGGTCAAGCTGAAAGAAGAATGGATGAACAATTATAGATGGTTCATTGGGAAAGGGAATGCTGCTTTCTGGACTGACAAATGGTTTGGCAATCACCTTATCATCAACCAAGCGTATAGTAGAGAACATCTGAACTTGAAGCTTCAAAACAAAGATGTGATCAATATCAACGGAGAGTGGAAGCTTTATGAGGTAGAAAACAGCATCCCACAAGGAGTTAATGCCATTAAAGTTTCTAAAATTAAAATAGCTGATGACGATGATGAGGTTGTTTGGACTCCAAATACTTCTGGTCACTTCTCCACCAAGTCTGCTTGGAATATAGGCAGCACGACGGCTACCACATCCAGCTTTACATATATACTAGTGGTACCAATCGTGCGATGCATGATACACAAAGTGAAACAATGGATATAAACATTGTTTTAAAATGATGCCATACAACCTTTTTTGTAGATCACCCATAAGAGAATCTAAGGGTATTCTACAATGAGTCGTGGCACTCCTTCCAGCAAGCACACACAATAATCATCTATTGTTGTTATGTAAAGACACTCATGCTATCAATCAAAACATAAGAAAAAAAATAAAGAATAATATCAAATTGATCAATTGAAAGATATGAGAAAAGATACAGATAGGGGTAAGTAGACCACCAAATATAGAGAAATAAAATCATAAAAAAACTGAAATGGAAGAAATCAGTTGCTTCTTCACTAAAGAGAGAACGGATAAACATGTGAAACCCAATAAAATAAGAAACAGTTTAATGGTTTGGAAATGGACATTACTAAAGCAATAAAAAAGAAAGAATTGCATCAGCTGTTGATGGCAAGAATTGCAGTACTCACTTAATACCTTCTCACCTTTTTTAGATATCCAACGTAACAAACAAATTGAATTTTAAACTATGGAGGCAAAAAATGGACTAATTTGTGAAGGTTTATACACGTCCATTTTACCTCCACAAATCGTAGGGTTGGGATGATCCTATGGATCTGATTTTTTGTGGACACCCTATCTCTGTGAGGACCATTCAAATGAATGGTTTGGATCACCCAAACAATGTGGGCCCCCACTATATTTTAAGCTAGTGTGTAGGTAACTTACCTACACAAGTGTGTAGGAAATGTTTTCTCTCTCTCTCTCTCTCTCTCTCTATATATATATATATATATATATATATATATATATATATATATATATATATATATATATATATATATATATATATATATAGAGAGAGAGAGAGAGAGAGAGAACGGTTCTTGTGTAGATAAGTTATCTACACACTAGCTTAAAATACAATAGGGGCCACATTATTTGGGTGATCCAAACCATTCATTTTTAAGGCCCTCACATAGATAGGGTGTCCACAAAAAATCAGATCCATAGGATCATCCTAACCATTCGAACTGTGGAGGCAAAAATTGGACTAATTTGTGAAGGTTTAAAGACATCCATTTTACCTCCACAAATCGTAGGGTTGGGATGATCCTATGGATCTGATTTTTTGTAGACACCCTATCTATGTGAGGGCCTTTAAAATGGATGGCTTGGATCACCCAAACAATGTGGTCCCCCACTGTATTTTAAGCTAGTGTGTAGAGAACTCTCTACACATATGTGTAGGAACCGTTCTCTCTCATATATATATATATATATATATATATATATATATAAGGTGATTTAATGTGATTTTTATTAAATAAAAAGAGCTCTTTATATTTGTTTAATATTTTCTTTTCTTTTATTTAGACATGTGGCTTGCGATGCTGTCGGATATGGACGGCAGTGGACAATGTCTCCTTATGATATTATCCACTTTTAATGTTTTAAGGGCATATTTGGCAACCATGAATGAAAATTTTCTTAAAAAAAAGGTGTTTGATAACAACTTTTTTTTACGAAATCATTTTTACCTAAAACTACATTATGAAATACTTAAACCTGAGAAAATACTTTTTAATATAAATTTGTGTGAAATTATTTGTTTTCATGGTTTCCAAACTTGCCTGAGCAAACAATTATAGAAATTAATGTACATCGGACACTTAAAAGTAGGGCGGGTAGGGTTTTACCCGACCTGCATCGACCCGACCTGAAAATAGCTTGGGTTGGGTTCATGTTTCTCGGATTTCGGGTCGAGCCGGGTCTACGATCTAAAAGCCCGCATGAATCTCGGGTCGAGCCAGGTTTGAAGGGGCCCGACCCGACCCGAGTTACTTAACTTATAGTATGTATTTTTTTTCCTAAAATTTTGTTACTTTAAAAGTGAAAACTTAAAAGCAAAATTCACGCACGCACACAATCACATGGACTCTTTCCATCTTCGTTTCCCCCCTTTAGCTCTAGGGTTTCAAGTTTCAACTAAATAGTTAATGCACTAAATAGTTTGTTGTTTATCTCATATGAGTGTAATCATTTTCATTTGGTAATGCCTCAATTTATTCTCTTTGGACTAGTTATTAATTAATGCACTAAAGAGTTTGCCATGCTTGAGTTTTTCTATATCTATGAGTTGAGTTGCCTTACCAAATAAGAGTTCTCCTTAAAAAATTGCGTCAACGTAAAAAAACCCAACCCGACTCGAGATTTATCATGGGTAGGGCCGGGTTTGGGAATCATGGGTTTTCCGGGAAAAAACTCGACCCAACCTGAGATATTTCTCGGGTAGGGTTGGGTTCTTCAATACCCGATCCGTCGACCCGAGTTGCGGCCCTACTTAAAAGTGGATGCCTCGCTGATTTTATTTTAGGGGGTTTTGCAAAAGTAGTCATCTACTTTGCCTTCTTTGAAGGGCAAAATACACTTAGACCCCCTGTGGTTTCTGACACATTCAACTTAACCCCTAATGTTTAAAAAGTTACAAGTCCTGTGGTTTCAATTTGTATAAGGTAAGCCCCCGCAGTTGACGGTTCGTCCACAGATTGAAGGATTAGGATGATCTGATGGAGCTGATTTTTTGGGCACACCCTATCTATGTCAGGGCCCATCAAATGAACGCTTTGGATCATCCAAACAATGTGGGCCCATACCCAAATCCAAACACTACCAAAAACATAGTGGGCCCACATTGTTTGGATGATCCAAAGCGTTCATTTGATAGGCCCTGACATAGATAGGGTGTGCCTAAAAAATCAGCTCCATCGGATCATCCTAACCCTTCAATCTGTGGATGAACCGTCAACTGAGGGGGTCTTACCTCAAACAAATTGAAACCACAGGTGTCTACTTGTAACTTTTTAAACATTAAGGGTTAAGTTGAATGTGTCAGAAACCAAAGAGGGTCTAAGTGTATTTTTCCCTTCTTTGAAAAAAGAGACTTCTAATTTGACAATTTGTAAATAGTCATAACATTTGAGTGAATTTTGCAATCAAGTCATGCCATCATTTTGTGACCAAAATACCTATGGTGGATCGTTTTTTAGTCATAAAAATACCAAAATTGTCCTTGCTCCATTTCGTTGCCAGTAAAATTTTTATCCTATGGACTTTTAATCCAAACAGTGAAGTCAACGGGATTTGCTAGGCTTTTTTTTTCCTACAATTCCTAAAATTCCCGCCAAAATTTAGGGGTGTCATTACCAAAAATGGGAAGGGAGGAGAGAGAGAAAGAGAGATGACATCATTCCCTAGGAAAGAAAAAGAGGGGACAGGGAGTCCATGTCACCACAAAAGCAATTATTACAAAAGTGGGATTAAAAAAATTATAGTGCTAAAAGGCAACCAAACATGGGATGGGATGAAAATTTTACTAAAACTTCCGAGGACAAAAATTTTACTGGCAGCCAAACAGAGCATAAAAGTGATACGATAAAAATTGCCTTGTAAAAAGACCAAAATACTAATGACGGCCAATGATATGTTTTGAGTCAAGGGTGTGGGAATATCATTTCTATACTAGTGGACAACCCGTGCGATGCACGGGGCAAAAAATAAATAATTCGCCAAAATTTTACCAATCTATGTAGGATATTGAGAGATAGAAACAATTTTGCTAGAATCATGGGACATAGTGGAGATTTTTTCTCCACAAAATAAAAAAATTTGCTAATATATGTGGGATATTGAGTAATAGACACAATTTTGCTAAAAACGTGGGATATTGTGGGACTTTTTCTACAATCCAAATATATCAACTTATAGAGTTTTACGTTTTTTGAGGAGGGAGCCGGGTGGCGCACCCACGTTGTCCAAGATTCTGTTTTACATATATATATTATATGATATGTATACTAGCATTCATGGTGCATTCTATGCAAAAGTGAAAAAAAAAAAAAAAAATGGCCCCATCCCATCAAAACATGAGGTGTAAACTGGCAGGCCGCACCCTATACAATATACATGGGCTGGTGGGACCTACGCTATTAAAACAAAAGGGAAATTGGTGGGCCCCACCAGCATGGGTTTGAGTTGAGTTGGTGGGACCCACCGTATCAAAACATACTAATGAGCATCACTGATAATTTTGTCTTTTCCCATAAAATGAAATTTTGGTATTTTTACGAGTTAAAAAATCTAGCATGGGTATTTTGATTACAAAATGATGGCATGACCTGGTTTGCAAAAATCCACTCAAATGTGATGAGTACATTTGCAGATTGTCAAATTAGAAGACTCTTTTTGCAAATACAGCAAAGTAGAGGATTTCTTTTGCAAAAATCCCTTTATTTTTTCTCTTCCAAGGAAAATTTTTTCTGACGAGAAATATTTTTCTTGCAATCGAAAGAGAGTCTAAAAGAACAAGAAAATATGTGAATCGAATCCATACCAAGCTTACATCTTTGTAACAAAGCTCTAATGGCAAATGTCAAGGGATTTGTATATCATTTTGCGTATATATATATACATATATTTTTAGTCATCGTTTAACCTACATATACACAATGGAATATAAATACGTAATTCGGATTTTGCAACACACAAAAACTAAGAAACTTAGGAAGAAGAAAATTACAAAACAAATAACAAAAGAAAAGAAAAAAGAATTCATGGCTGATGAAGCCATTCTCGAATGGCAGAACGCAGGGAGTGGTTGGGGATAAGTTCACAATGGTTGAGCTTATTGTTGGTCATGGGCGAGGTGTCGTGGCCGCTATCCAGCCACCCTTTAATGGCTTCTGCTTCATATGTGAAGCCATCGGCTGCGACTTGAGGGTCACGCATGATCTCCTACAATTTCAGATCCAATCCCATAAGAAAAATATGAATGGATGGACACTTGGTAAAATTGTTTAAATGTGAAGATTCGGCCTTTAAATTTGACTCGTTTAGAAAACTTAGGCCGGGTTGTAGTGGGATCCTGGCTACAACGAGACCGCAACTTCGACTATGTCCACTGGGAGGGGTTCGAACCTACGATTGTTGGTGTGACGGAGCAACACTCCAACCATAGTTGTGCAATTTGGGTCGGGTCGGGTTGAGCTTTTGCTAAAAAAAAATGAATTGGAATTAACCCGAACCTTTCATGGTAAAACCTCAACCCAAAATCTTAAAAAACGAGTGAGTTGCACCTCTATCTAACCAACTTTGAGATGTCCTGTGTTGGAAGCCGGCAAAAAAATGGGACAGGAAAAATTCGAGTTTAATACGTTATTAGTTCAAAAAAATGCGTTTAAAATTTTGTCATTAACAAAATATAGTGGGGTAAAGTTGGAAAGTTAGCCAAAAAAGTGTTTAATATGTTTAAAATGCGTTTAAAATGTGTTTAAAATGTTTTTCTTATGGTTGGAACGCTCTCTCGGTGGGAGCTCATAATTGAAAAAATCAGGCTTCAGAATCGACTTTTAAAGACTGAAATACCATTTTCTTACTATAAGGTAACAACACTGATGATCACTTGGCACATTTTTTATGATCAGGAGCGCGGATTTGGTCGGCTTATTATTTATGAACTCCAACTCAGATGAGAACAGAGACAAGTGTGCTATTAATTATTAATTGATACAATCTAATTTTTTATTAACTGTTGCGAGTCAAAGGAGTTTTTAATTGACTTGGCAGGGCAAAACTCAGAGCCCAATGAGAACTTGGCAAAGGCAAAATTGAGTCGATTCAAGTGAGCTGGTGATTAACTCGGGGAGTTTTAAAATAATGGGTGAGCCATAATTAGGGGATGCAGGTGGGTCCTTCCCCTAAGGGCCTGTTTGTTTTGGATTTTCAGAGTCGGTTGTGAGTCCAAAACTGATTATTAGGCTCAAAATTAAACTTAAATTAAAATTTGAGTCCAATAATCAGTTGTGGCCTCATAATCGGTTCTGAAAATCCAAAACAAACGGGGCTTAAGCCGAAGAGAGATTCCATCTACAAGAGCGGCATGGACACGAACGTTGGGATTGAGAAAACGGAGGACAACTTTCTCATCACCCTTGATCGAAGGGTCTAGGATAATCCGATGACAAGTGAACTTGTGATGACCCCAAGATTCATGAACCCAATCATAGTGGGAAAATGGGCATGAATTTTGTTTTATGCCCATTTTACATCGAAAGGAACATAGCCTAAGTTTTTTACCTACTTGGGGTAAGCTAAGGCCCTGTTCATTTTGAATTTTGAGAATTGATTCTGAGTCCAAAACCAATTATTGGTAACACAACTCTGAGTTGATTTTCAAAATCCAAAACAAATAGGGCCTAAGCTAACATATGAACTTCAAGATGGTAAGCTTTAGTACTAACCTGAAAGATAGGGCAGATGAAGTAGGATGGCATTCTGCTTTCATCTTGAGACATAAGGTGAGAAGATGATGAGGAAGACCCCAATGACGCCCTCATCGGATCGAGCACCCTCGAGACCTCCGACACAAGGTCCGGACGGTTCCTCCTTTGCATATCACAACATCTTAGACCCATGTGTGCAAGTTGCTTTGCTTGCACAAAAGGCCAATCTCCGGCCGAATTGTCCAAAATCCCATGTAAATTCCCTTTCTCCAATGCCTCTTTTACTTCTTTTGCGATCCCAAACCCGGGCTTTCCAGTCAAAAGTTGGAGAATTATGATTCCAAATGAGTATACATCTGATTTGTGTGTAAGAACTCCGCTGGATAGAAACTCGGGGTCCATATAGACGAAAGTGCCCTTGGGATCTGTCCTCCAACCAAGTGCGGTTGTCGAGTTTTCAGGGAGGATTAGCCTACTAATGCCGAAATCTCCGAGCTTACTAACGAAATTTGAATCGATAAGTATATTTGCCGGCTTGAGATCGCCATGGATTATCATGTGGGGCTTGTTACAATGGAGAAAGATGAGGGCTGAGCAGATTTCGGCGGCGATTCGGGTTCGAATTTTCCATGAGAGAGGAGGAGTGCCTTCTTTACAGATAAGTCTGTCTTCAAGACTGCCATTAGGAAGGTACTCGTAGATGAGGGACCATGTTTCTGGGCATGTTCCTATGAGAGTGACTAGGTTGGGATGCCTTACTCTACTTAAAACTTCCACCTGAAAAAAACAAAAGAGAAAAAAATCTCAGACACCAGAAAAAAAATGGTAAGAAAAGTTTGGGACAAGAAAAGAGTAGATTATGTATAAAAACACACCTTGTTAGGTTGGATGTTTGGGACAATCCTAAAGCAAGCATTGTAAAATAACTAGTTACTCCAAAGGCTTAAGCTGTTGGGGAAGGCATTATTTATTCCTTAATACTATAACACTTCCCCTCACATGTGGCCCTTCTTTATAGGGTTTGCCTACACGTGGCACACGTGACCCCTCTTTTGGGTTTCGCCGTTGCATGTGGATTTTTGCTATGAATCCCATCTTTTTCCTATTATGTAAGATCAATTGATATTGTCTTGGAAGCATACTAATGGTTGCATCATTAGAATGAACACCTTCGCATTTTAAAATGCACATTAGACAGGTTCATGTTGCCATCCTCCTATATGTTTTAAGTGAATTTTATATTAATATACAAAACATTGGAATATTTCAAATATTTTATAAAGATTTGGTAAGCCATTTTGCATAGTCATTTCACGGCTCACTTTTTTCAGAGTGAACAGCCACCTCACAGCAAATTTTATTTTACTCATTTTATTCACCTTAGATAAGTGTTCTCTCCTGAAAAAAACCTTTCTACAAAATTGCCTATCAAATCCCATATTATCATATAATAATGAGAAAAGGGTTCCTATGCTCGATCACAGATAGCTTATCTGTGCTCGAGTGCAGGAAACAAGGGTGGGACCACATTGTTTGGGTGATCCTAAGCATTCACTTGAAAGGCTCCATCATGAATGGGGTGTGTAACAAAAATCAGCTTCATTGGATCTTCATAGGGTGTCCGTTTGTGGGGGTGAAAATAAACAGATATGGTTTGTCCACTAATCTGCCCATTTTCCACCCTACAAATGGACACCCTAAGATGATCCAATGGAGCTGATTTTTTGTGGACACCCTATCCATGAAATGACCTTCCAAATGAATGCTTTGGATCCCCCCAACAATGTGGGCCCACCCTTGTTTTTTTGCACTCGAGCACAGATAAGCTGCTAAGCTTATCTGTACTCGAGCGCATAAATCCTTTATAATAATTCGATGAATGCAAAACTGAAGGGCTCCCTTGAAAAAAACTAGATACAAGGGTGGCCCGCATTTGGACATTTGATTAATTAGTGAGATGTTCCAATGTGGGGCGCCCTTGTATATGGTGTTGCCAAGAGCCTCTTCTCTAATATTAACTTATCTAGTATGGAGACTTTGAATGTTATAAGCCCGTGTAGTCCAGGATGTTTCAAAAAGTACTATACATCTTTTTTTTGAAAAGGAAAAAGTACTATACATCTTAAACTTATAGGATGATCCAAATCGTCCATATGATGGGCCACAGCGTAAATAGGCTGTGCACCAAAAATCATATTCGTATGATGATCCCAACCCTCAGATCTATAGAGAAACTGCATATTTTAGTTACCTCTATAGATTAGAGGGTTCGGATCATCCGATGGAAATGATTGTTGGGACACAACCTATTTACGTTGTGGAACATCAAATGGACGGTTTGGATCGTCCTATGGTGTAACCCGAACAGTACTTTTTGAAAAACACTTGACTACACAGGCTTACACCATAATAAAAACTACACATAGAGAGGGTATACTATATAAGATTTTATATGATGTGTAGCCGTACAAAACCAGATAATTCAAAAAAGTACCCAATATGATGATCCAAGTACCCCCACCCTATAGGATAATCCAAACCGTCCATTTGAACATAGTGTGCACTCCCTCTAGAAATCGGAGGATAAGGATTATCCTATGGAAATGACTTTTTGGGGCACAACCTATTTTTGTTGTGGCCTAACAAATGGGCGGTTTGGATCAACCTGTGGAGTGGGCCATACCGTACTTATCGAAAAATACGTATCATTTTTGTAGGGGATACAGCTAAATTCATGAATGTAATAACAAGGGTTTAAAGAGCTAAATTCATGAATGGGATAAGAACACTAAAAAGGATTAATGATATTCTTTTTACCTCTCTTTGAAATTCAGACCGGCCTTGCATGCTTCGAGGGTTCAACATCTTGATAGCCACCTTGGTATGGCGAAGGTCCCCCATGTAAACACTTCCATATCCTCCTTCTCCGATCATCAACGAGTTATCAAACTTCTGTGTAGCTACTTCAAGCTCCGTGAAAGAGAACAAGGACAAGTTTTGAGCCCTATGCGAGCTCGAGGCTGCGTCCTCGTACTCTTTCCTTAGTCTCTCCGCTTCTCTAACAGCTTCATCTCGTTCCCTCTGTAATTCCTCGCTTTCTCTCTCGACTGTATTAAGGAGCTGTTGAGCGGATTCGAGTTTTTCTTTTAACTCGTTTGCAATACGATCGGAATCCGCTACTTGGATTTCTAATTCCTTTTGCTGCTCCCTTGCTCTACCCAGTTCTTCTATGACTGTCTCTTGTTGGATCTTGATGTTTTCCAGTTCTCGTATTTCTTGGGCTAGTAATTCTTCTATGTCTTTTCTTTGTTTCATTTCTCTGGCGTATAAGCTCTCTGTTTCTTTCACCTGCAAGAGAAGGTCATGAGCTTCGTGTGTGGAGAAGAACAGTTTCTACCTCTTTTTTCTTCTCGTTGGGAAATGATATCAGCACTACCATGTTTTGATATTTCCATTAAAGCATTTTGTCTTTTAGTATTTAAAGAGCTGTCAAAAGGTTATTACTAGGGGTGTAAACGGATCGAATTCGAAGCGGATATGGCTATATCCAAATTCAATTTCAGTATACAGTATCTGAGTTAGGATTCGAATTCGAATTCGACGGATATTTAATATCTATTACCAAATTCGATTCCGGCAGATATTGTTCGAAGAGAAATTATATGACGCCCGACCGTCAAAATGTAAAGGTCGGAAGGAGACAAAAATTGCTGCCTTGGTTTTTGAACCAAGGAAAAGTAAAAAACGGTGCTTTCTCTTGGTTTAAAAATCAAGGGAGAGAGATTTTGTCTCTCTCTGCCCTTTATTTTGACGGTCGGGGATCATATAATTTCTCTTGTTCGAATTCGGATATTATCCGTATCCGTTTATCCGGTAAATTTAAACATTTTACTGCAGCACTTTATCTTTCTTCTCCTTATTACTCTATTTCCTACCCAAAACACTTTTTGTTTTTATTTTTATTTTTTAAAAAGAAAATTCACTTTTCTTTTAGAAATAAAAGATATAGTGTCTTTACTAAAAACAAATATTAATGATATTACTAATAATAAATACAAAGGATGCATTTATCGGATTCGGATGTTAAACAGATCGGATATACCATTTACTAGAGTCGCATCCGTTAAGAGCCATATGTCTCATAAACCAATTCGGATGATATCTGCTTGAAACGGATTCAGATAATATTCGCTTGAAACGGATTCGGATGCGGACGGTAAACAAATTTTTGAATATCCATTTACACCCGTAGTTATTACACTTCCCAATAAGCTCTCACAAGCCAACTAAAAATGAAAAGACAATCTGGGACCATGCAATTATTCTATGAAGCCACTGATATTGGCACTAAAATGTTTTAATAATTGCACAAACTGAGCTTGTCTTTTCTTTTTATAGATGGGTTCTCTGAGCTTTTTGGTAACTGTAATAAACATTGACAGGTGTTTAAATGATAAAGGACAAGTTAGTGCAATGATCAAAACATGGGAGTGCCAATATCAATTGTCTTTGTGATGTAATATTATGCTACAAATAGGAAGACCGTTAGGCTTTGGAAAATGATATTTTCAACGTTAAAGGTGAGCGAATGCACACTGCGAGGGGTGAAAATATCATCGGCCTAGGCTTTTCCAAATGATAATTTGAGAAATTATACGATGTCCGACTGTCAAGTCCCGTGAAGGTGGTACTTCAAAAGTGGGATAATTTGATCCAACAGCAGCCTCTTAAAAAGTGGGCTAGTGTTGGATCAAATATCAAGGGTGGTAACGTTTTGACGGTACTTGACGGTCGGGCACCATATAAAAATTCTGATAATTTTAGGACCCACAAGTGCCACTTGGATGTCATTGGTCCGTTGATTCAACCCATAAAACACAACGGTGGGCCCACCTTTATCAATGATCCGAGTACTTAATAACACGGGTATGTCCATCAGGCAGATCAACGGTCCTGATTGCGCAAATATGTCGGTGTGTAGGGCCCAATGTTGACCGTGTCATTAGACTTAGATATGGTGCCATACAAAACATCGCGGTGTGGGTGTGGGTGTGGGGTGTTGACTGTTAGGAATGACTTTTAATTACGCTTTAGATGTGGTGTCCTACAAAATAATGTGATTTGTGTCACGTGTATGGTTTCCGTAACCATGCAGTTTGTACGTGATTTAGCAAAGCTATACACCGAATTTCAGAGTAAATTTTACACCAGATTAGTACGCTATGAAAATTTTCTAGTTTGGGAAAAGCTATGTTGAGTTGAGTTGAGAATAGTACCACTATTTATTCATCCATGCAATTTGCAGGAATTGGAAGGAAAGAAATGAAGGGGTTCACTTACTTTGCGTATGGCGTCAACTGCATCTTTTTCGGCCCTCCTGCGCTTGTTTGACTCTTCAAAGGCCTCTCGCTTACAATTATCGGCCTCCACCATGGCCTGGTCCAGCTGATCAAACACCTGATAATCTGCTCTCCTCCCTTCCTGCCAAATTCCGCATTTGTTTTGTAAGGAATAAAAGGTAGATATTGTCGGGGAATGATATTTTCACCCCTTTTCCAGCCTTTCACCCTCTTTTGTTTTCTATTGGGCGATTATAAATTCTCACCCCATGTAGGATAATTCGCACCCATGTAAACGTCAAAACGCGTTAAAGTCTGCCACATAATTCACGTTACAGGGGTGCAAATTATCCTATAGCGGGTGCGAATTTATCATCGCCCTTATTATTTATTTTATTTGATTATTTAGGAAATGATATTCCTACCTTTTTCCCTGCTTCAACCCTTTTGTTTTCATTTCTTAAAAATGATATTTTTTAGAAGAAAAATCGAACAAAAGATGTGGAAATGCGAGTTTTTATATGATGAAAAGGCCTTATAGTCCATTATTTTTTAAAAAGTACAGTACGGCCTACACCGTAGGACGATCCAAAAAGTCCATAGGGGCACAACCACCCCAAAATTCATTTCCATAGGTTGATCCTAACCCGCTGATCTATAAAGGGACTGTACATTAGAGGTTTAATCCTAACCCTCTATAGATCAGACGGTTAGGACCAACCAATGGAAATAATTTTTAGGTCCAATCTTATGGACCGTTCGGATCATCCTATGGTGTGGGCCGTACTGTAGTTTTTGAAAAATAATGGACTATAAGTCCTTTCATCATATAAAAACTCGTGGGAATGCAGTTCTTTCGGGAAAAAAAAAAAAAAGGGAGGGGGGGGGGGGGGGGGGGGGCTGGAAAGACCGGAGAAAATGGGTGGAAATATCATTTCGGACAAAATTTGCCGAAAACAAAATGAGTTGCAGAAATCAATTTTCAGTATAGCCAGAAATGCTTTAGAAATCCAACTAAAAAACTTTGGAAAGAAAGTAAGAAAAGTAATAGTAAGTATATATACCAAGTCGTTCATGAGAGATGAAAGCTGAACATCCTCTTCAAACTCATGCACAGGTGTGAGGGCCAATATTCCTTCCTCGCACTCCTCATCCCTCACCAAAGAAGCAGAAGCCGAGGTCCCAACACCATCGTCACTGGTGGACGATGTCGAGGCCACCGAAGCCTCAGAAGTACTTCTCACTGAAAGCCCTTCCCACGATGGAGTTGTTATAATCCTTCTGGCCACCTCTACTGATGTTGTCGCCCCTCCACCACGAGAGGCAAAGTTATCGGATTTGGACCGCCATAGATGGTCTTGAATCGGGCTCTCGGACTCTCTTTGGTGCAGGGATGATGATTTTCGTTGGATGGGTGGGGCAGCTTGGGTGCTCGGGGTCGAAACAGGTGATGGTGGGGTCACCCACACTCCTGTTCCATCTAGATTAGCTTCTCTGTTTTTAAGAAAGAAGAACTATAAGAAGGAGAAGATGATTTTAGTGCTAGTGATGGTTAGCTAAGGGCGGTTTAAGATGTGTAAATACATAATTTTTAAAAAAAATTATGACAAATCAAAGATTATGTCATTATATAAAGGGAATTGCTAGGCAATTTCGTGGAAAGCCATTTGCAGAATAACACAAAATCTGCCGAAAGTCAACCTGTGTGGCTGTTCTTGAAAAAACAGACAAAAAATGGCTCTCTACGAAATTGCCTAGCAAATCCCCCAACTAGACCTGCCAAACGGGTGGGTCGGGCAGTGATAAATTGACACCTTCTACGATAAATTCACCCTCTTTACCTCACAACTAGACCTGGCAAACGGGTGGGTCGGGCCGGGTCAACCCCCGGGTGATGCGGGTGCGGGTCACACGGGTCGGGTCAGGAGATGACCCGCATTTTTGCGGGTCAGAATTTTGGTGACCCGCGCGGCCCGTGGGTGGGCCGGGTCAACCCGCGGGTCACCCGCAAATTCAAACACTAGTTTATTTTGGAAAATATTATCACTGGATTTTGATGAGGGGGGTATGGCCGGCACCATGGATCCAAACCGTCCATTAGATGGCCCACAACCTAAATAGGTTGTACCCCAAAAATCATTTCAACAGGTTGATCCTAACCCTCCGATCTATAGAGGGTTAGGATCAAGTGATCAACCCTCTAACATTCAAATCGGAGGGTTGGGATCCACCTATGGTGCTAGCCACAACCTATTTATATTCTATAGTTCCAGCCATAACCTATTTAGGCATCAAACCCTTAAAAAATAGATTAGCATGACAAAATCTAACTAGATTAGCATAACAAAATCACCACCCTTTAAAAAGCCAAGTGACTTGCGGGTGCCAGCGGGTTGACCCAACCCGACCCGTGTTTTTGTGGGTTGGGTCACCCGCGGGTTAGTTTTGACGGGTCACTAAAACTCAGACCCGTGCCCGCAAATTTGCGGGTGGGTCGGGTCGCTTTTGTTAGGTCTACTCACAACCGGTACAACCCCCCCTCTCTCTCTCTCTCTTTTCCAAGGAATGGCCCTAACAATTGATTATTTAGATCTTTGAACAAGGTAGGCCCTAAATGTACTTATTCTCACAACTAGTATTCTCTCTTTTTTCGTGCGGCCAACAATGAATGGTCTAGATCTTTGAAGGTGGACATCATAAAAAGTGTATTTTTTTAATAAAAGATCACTTGGGCCCACCTGATTGGAAGATCCAAACCATTGATCTTTTGTTGGTCCCCATAAAATCATCTTCATAGGATGATCCAAACTCTCTAATCAGCCTCTATAAATTGGAGAGTTAGGATCATCATAGGGAGATGATTTTTGGGGAAAGTCCTATTAACAAAGTACCACTATTGAAAAAGGGAAGAAGGAATACCTGGTACACACAAGGTTTCCTTTGCAGACAAACCATATCTGGCAGGAAAGGTCGGCTTCTCGGCTCACAGTGATTGCTTTCTTGGACTTGGGTGTCCTCATTCTCCTGCAATATCCAAAAGCGGGGTTATAAATCAAGTATATTTTAATGCAACAAGATATACTTACATCAATCTTAAAAATCAATTTTTGTGTCCAACATGAGAACATGTATGTGAAATCAAGATCATTGATCTTGTGCAGAGGGCTGCCAATATCAAAAGAAAGGGGTGCCTATATAAGAAAAAAGCAGCTCCCTACAAGATCCACACCATATTCATCCTACACGCTCCCCCTTAGACGGTCCATAGTCAACATTGGATTGAAGGAACAATCTTAAGCATTCAATTGGAGGACTTTCGCCCATCAATCAAGGGTGAGGCGTTTAACTCATTTTTGTCATTATCCATTCATTTGGAGTTCATCTTCTCTGTGCACAGTAACAAGGACATGTGAGATGTTATTATTTCTTGTGAGTTTCATATACACCTTGAATAGTGCTTATCTGACGCTGCCCCCATGACGAGCTTGCTGACCCCGTTCTCGGCCACGAGTTCCACGATTCCTCTCTCAATATCATCCATTTCTTTTATAAATTTATCTGCTTGGACCTAAAAAATAAAATAAAGAACAATTAATGAAAGAAGCTAAAAAAACAAAAAAAGCTTTGGGTTGAATACTCCTTGTGTGCATTCCAGGAATTTTCACAAAAAGTTAGGAAAGGTTAAACTTTTCCAACAAAATTACTTGCTTTTCTATTGTTTGACTACACATAGAACAAAAATTACTTGAACAAGAATCCTTCTCCTGAGTCGATTGTGCACATGGTGTATGTGTAAAGCTTGTGGGAGCTTTCTTAGACATTCTCTCAAAGAATTTTTTATATTTGATATATGAAAAATACAAAAAAAGACCGGGGCTGTTAGGATCTTTCCTAATAGCCATCTTCTAGCACCACATGTTCCATGTGGATATGCTTGGGCTCATTAATCACACCAGTGAGCACAAGTTCTCCCCATTGCTTTTGACTGGGGATCATACTTACCTGGAAGGGAAAGACTTCAACACAGTAAAGACACGTGTGGCCGTGTGGGACCCTTCATTGAAATCAACATGAAAGATGCAATGAGCCTCATTGAGAGTCAATTGAAAGTGAACAAGAAATGTATAAAAACAATATGGCTATAGTAGGTTAGGGTGGAAGGATTAATGTAAGGCTATGAAGCAGGGGTACGGGTACGGGTACGGGGTACGGGTACGGGGTACGGGTACGACACGACACGGTACCTTGGTACGTGATTTGCCAAAAAAACCGGGTGCGGGTACGTTCGGGTACACCGAATATAATAATATTTTTTAATATTTTATTATATATTTATAAAAATAAAAATAAAATAATTGTAGAGCAATCAAATAACAATAACATCACCAAAATGAAAAATTCTAATATTACTCTTCATTTCATAAGTGATTAAGTTCCATATTTCATAACAAGATGCATCAATACATCATTCATTCGAAAAAAAAGTTTGTCACCAGTGTGTTGACCAGTGCCTGAGAAGATGAATAATTTTTAGAGACCAAATTATGAGATTTTTTTTCCCTGACTTTTGGGATTTAATAATGTTTGGACAAAATAGATTTTATGAATTTTTAAAATTTGAAAAATACCCCACCGTTTGGAAGTTAAGAAAGTTAAAATTTTGATCCGACCCTTTTTCTTTGAATTTTATACTAGAACTGGAGAGTTGACTTTTTTTCCTTTTAGATTTGGGTGTTGAAACTATTTTTAATAAATCCAAAAGGGGGGTACTCCGTTATTTACATGTAAATCTTAAATAAGACGTGTCGGGTACGCGAGGTGCGCACCCGACACGCATTTTTATTTTTTAAACAATGGGATACGTACCCCGGACGTACCCGGGGCGTACCCGCACCCCATACATGTCGGGTGCGGGTGCGGGAGCCCCGGGAGAGTACCCGTGCTTCCTAGATGTAAGGATTACCAGTAGTAAAGAAGATTTCACAATTGATGAGAATTTAAAGTTTTATGGATTTATACTCTCACAAGTTATTTTCATGTGAATTTAATGTTAAATTTTTGAAAAATGATCCATTTGAGTTTCATTGGAAATTTAAGATGGGGTTCAAATTTAAAACACATTCTTTTTTTTTAAAATGAGCTTCTAAATTATCAAAGGAAGAAGTAGTTTAAGAAAATAATCACCTAAATAGGAAATGTACTCTTAATTAAGAGGAAACGCATAAGAAGCATCTGGAAGTGTGTGAGAAGCGCACTTCTCCTAAATTTGGGAAGCATGAAGAAATTAGCTTCCCAAGAGACTTTCCCAACTAATAAGGAAGTTTTTGGAAACTATGCTCGGAATGATCCTAGTCACTCGATCCATCAAGCCTTGTTTAGAGTTCTACCAAGAAAAGCTAGCTACTTATTTAGCTACTTACTAGGAACAAGTGTCGACTCATGATGCTCTAGAAAATCAACTGTCTTGATTGCACAAACATGCCCATATAAAGAACCATATATAAATTGATCATTAGAATTGATCTGATGGTAAAATCCACATAGTCGGTCTCGATTTACATAAACATGGGTTGAGTATAGAGGATGTCTGATGGAGGTGAGACCAAATGTCTGAATATAACATTACATTGGAAAAAAAAATAGACACATTGGCTGACATTATAGAATGCATCAACAAATGATATAACCTTTCTTTACAGGTAAGTTGAGATTAATCGATACTCGGACCTCAAGATTGAAGAACAAAGCCTTAATCAATTGAGCTAAAGCTCAAATAAAAAATGATTTAAGCTTCCCATTAAATCGTCATATGCATGAATATAACATTATTGGGAAATATTTTGCTGGGCAGGAGCATCAATCTCAATTACTCAAGGCTTTGTACCTCAATCTTGGGGTTGCACAGGTATAAACCCGGCTTAATTACTACCCAAAAAAAAAAACGATAAAGGAGAAATATATCGTACGAATATCATCAAGTTAGGATTAGATTGTCTTATCTAAAACTCAACTCCATGTTAACCTAAGAGAATTGATAAAGATGAGCTCCACTTGTGTCTAGTTTGAGTCTTATCTAGAAGTAACCTCCATGTTTAAAACGATGATAAAATTAGTTAGGGGGCTGGTATGAATAACCTTAAAATTAGGCAAGACGCCCATGTGTCAGTACAAAATACCCTAGAAAATTATTATCTAAACAAAGATTTCAACCACATTAATCAAATTCGAAAAAAGTGGAGGAGAAGAAGATACATACCCTCACACTCGCGCAAGTCTGCACATATTCATCCAGGATTTTATGCATCTTTTCCCTTTCTTGTTCCCTATGTGCCTTAACTTGAGAAGGTTTCAGTTTGTCAACAGGAAACTTTCCCCCAACTGCAAACCCAAAAAAGGGTAATAAATTAACGGAGAACGTAAGAAATTAAGCCTGCATTGAAAAACATATACATGAAAAATAAAAATGATTAACCAAACAAACAGAAGAATATATTTACTAAAGCTTTGAAAATTCGCCCCCAATATGGCTTCACGCACTCCACGCAACAGAAAAGAATTCGAAAATTGGATTGACTCGGTTTCATTCAGTTGGAGTCAACTGTTTCTAATATTTCTTTACTTTTTTTTTAAAATTTCCTACCATTGTTTTTCTATTTCTACTGCAAATATTCGATTGACTGAGCAAATAAATCATGAAAATTGAAAGAGAAGAGTGACACTATCATAACAAAGAACGAGTCATCAGTGATAAACTCACCATGAAAGGAGCAGCTCTAATTTATTTGTTTAACAGGTGAGTGGAGTCGGTCAGAAACCAACCCGAGTCATCTTAATTGTTCATCGTGTTTACCATTACAAGAAAAAAACAACGAGAGACTATTCAACTTAGGTTTTGGTTTTTACTAACGTACGCATTGTAACTCCACCAAGTACCAAAATCAAGACTTTCTCATGAAATCCAAATCACTGTATACGATTTGATTTGATTTGATTTGATTTGATTTGAATTTTACGTTATTTCTCCATAGATTATTCAAAGTAAAAGAAAAAACAAGTAGAGAGAGAGAGAGAGAGAGAGAAAATTAAACTGAGATTTAGGTTTTCTAACTTACGCATGGGGATCGTTGACGCAGGCTGATGAACATGAAGGATACCAATCTTCTTCCCTCTAGCATTCTTCAAAGCATAAATCAGACTCATCATATTCTCCTTCTTTTCCTTTCCCACTGCAACGAAAATCCTCTCTTCAGGAACAGAAATCTCCAGTAAAGCCGGTAACTCTTCCTCGATCTCTCCAATGTTCTCTATTACAGATCTCGCCGTGTTCGAATCATGCAGATAAGACCTACTCCCTTCGATCTGCTGTCTTACAACAGGCATAGAACTCACCACAGCCATGGAACTTAAGATATAACCCTAATCCGGAGAATCTTCAGAATTGTTTTTGCTTTTTTTTTCCCTCTAAATTATATGAAATTTCTCAGTTCTTTCACCTCCAGAAGCTCTTTCTTGACTACGAGAACTGAAGAAATTCCTTGATTTTCCACCAAATGTCGAGAAATAGATAGAATTCCTCGTTTTTTCTTCGATATTCGTGCTCCTGCTCCTTGATAAAGTCACCGAAAAAACTTGTTTTCTCCCTATTTGGAGTTTCGGAACCCTAGCTTCGAAAAATCAGCTTTCACTTAAAAAAAAACATCAAACAGATCACGAATTCCTCACAATCTGAACCTTTGAAATCCGATTGAGTAGCCAAAAACACTCATTTTTTGAGTTTCGAAACCCTAGAGCCAATAAAGTTCTTCAATCTACTTCAAAATTTCAAATCCTAGCTTTTTCCCCATTCGCCACGAAAAAACCCTCATTTTTGCCGATCCTCTGCAAAAGCCAATGAATTTGCAGAATGGTTATCAGATTTTCAAGATTTTACTCCTTTTCCCTAAAGCTGTTCCTTGTCTGAACCTCAAAAGATTATAAATAAACAAGGATCCAATAAACAAAGGGTGATGATATTTTCACTTCCCTGCAGTACTTGCACACCCCATGATAACGTGATTTGACATAAAGTTTCCCACTTTTCATGTCAAATTAGGTTATAGGTGGGTGTGCACGTAATGCAGGGGGTGAAAATATCATCTCCCTGAACAAAATAAAAAAACAATTTTTCTTTATGCATTCTCTTTTGGGCAATCATAAATTCGCGCCCCCTTTAGGATAATTCGCACCACTTTATGAACGTTGAAAAAGCGTATCATGTCTCGAATATACTCTCTCGGGTGAGAATTTATCATCGCCCTCTGTTTTTTAATTTTTTGTCCTTCTCATTTGGTTGCTTGCCAATGAAGTTTCTCTGCTCCTACCGACGGTGCAAATTGTCAAATTGTACGGAGGAATCTTTTTGGAGGAATATTCTCGAGCCGCCTTGTTATGCCTCTATTCAACCGTCGTTATGACGTGGCAGGCCACGTAGGACAAGCGACGAGGTTCCACGTGGCAAATCTCTCCCATAACATGCTCAACACTCCCTTCTACTAGAGTAAGGATCCATTTCTCTCAAACAACCACCCTAATTCTGCCAAGTGTACGGATGGACGAATTTGTAATTTTATGCAGAAGAAGGGGTAATGGTGTCCTAAAAAGGTTACATTTGTAATACCACCGTATAGGGGTGTAAACGAGCCAAGCCCAGCCCGAGCCAACTAAGAATGATTTACTTGCGATGCAGGGTTTGTCACTCGGGTTTATCTTTGTCTGACGTGTGATAAACCCAAGTCAGATAGAGTTAAACCCGATTCAGACCGGATAAACACGAGTCAGACCGAGATAACACTGAGTTCTTCATTTTCTCATTTTTCATTTTTCTAGCGACTTCTTTTGGCAATGATTCTTTTTTCTTTTTTTTAGGAGATGATATTTTCACTCCCCAGCATTATGCACGTGCAGGGGCGGAGCCAGGAATTTACACTTGGGGGGGCCGAACTAATTTACACTTGCCCTCATTGGTCATGGGGGGGGGGGGTGCGGGGGCATGGCCACTAAACTAGCTTAGAATGCAAATACAACCAGAAACCATAAAAGAGATTTTGCAAGTTATTGGCCCCCCTTCATGCTCTGTGTGCCTCCGCCCCTGTGCACGTGCTCCCCTTTTAATGTGATTTGACGTGAAAAGTATGCTTAATGCAAGGGGTGAAAATATCACCACCCTTGTGTTTTACTATGCTTCCTCTTCTTTTCCATTTTCTCCGACTTCCATGTTTTTCAAGGTGCCTAATCTCTTATTCCCTCTATTCAATCGTCAGACAAGTCACGTGGGACAAGGGACAAAGTTCCACATGGCTATTCTCTTGAATAACATGCTCAACACTCCTGTCTACCAAAGTTAGGAGACATTGTCCCAAATAACCACCCTAATGCTGCCACCTATATGAAGACGCTGGCGAGCCTGGCCGAGCCTGACCGAGCCGAGCCGAGCCCGAGCCTGGTTCGAGCCCGAGCCGAGCCGGCCAAGCTCGGCTCGGCTCGGCTCGTTTACACCCCTACAAATCAGGTTATCAGGGGGGGTGCACGTAATGCAGGGGGTGAAATGAAAATATCATCTCCCTCAACAAAATAAAAAAATAATTTTTCTTCATGCATTCTCTTTCGGGCAATGATAAATTCGCCCCCCCTTTAGGATAATTCGCACCCCTTTATAAACGTTGAAAAAGCGTATAATGTCTCGCGTATACTCTCGTGTGTGAATTATCCGAAAGGGGTGAGAATTATCCCACAACATTCTCAACACTCCCTTCTAGAGTAAGGATCCATTTCTCTCAAACAACCACCCTAATTCTGCCAAGTGTACGGTTGGATGAATTTGTAATTTTATGCAAAAGAAGGGGTAATGGTGTCCTAAAAAGGTTACATTTGTAATACCACCGTAACAGTGATTTACTTGCGATGTAGGGTTTGTCACTCGGGTTTATCTTTGTCTGACTTGTGATAAACCCAAGTCAGATAGAGTTAAACCCGATCAGACCAGATAAACACGAGTCAAACCGAGATAACATTGAGTTCTTCAATTTCTCATTTTTTTTCATTTTTTTGGCGACTTACTTTTTTCCGGGGACTTTTTTCGACGACGATTCTTTTTTTTTTTTGGGAGATGATATTTTTACTCCCCCAGCATTACGCACTTGCTCCCCTTTTAATGTGATTTGACGTGAAAAGTATGCTTAATGCAGAGGGTGAAAATATCATCACTCTTGTGTTTTTTCATGCTTCCTCTTCTTTTCCATTTTTTCCTTGACTTTCATGTTTTTCAAAGTGCCTAATCTCTTATTCCCTCTATTCAATCGTCAGACAAGTCACGTAGGACAAGGGACCAGGGCTAATCTCTTGAATAACATGCTCAACACTCCTGTCTACCAAAGTTAGGATACATTGTCCCAAACAACCACCCTAATGCTGCCACCAATATGAAGACGCCCTAATTTGTGGGATCCTTTCAGTGTTGCCACATGTATGTCATTTTATTGTAGTTGTCAGGTTATTTTTGTCATATAAAGATAGGTCACTGTTTTGATAGGTAAAGGGCAGGCATAGTAGAGATCCTTTAGTTTTAATAAGATGGTGACAGATTCTTGGGAAATGTTTCCTGAAAGACAAGAAATAAACAAGTATTTGTTGAGAAAAGCTTACAGTAAAATGATGAAACTACCCCTCTTCGAGAAGTAAATTCTGGTTGCATCTGCCACCTAATCCCAGTGACTGCTTTAATGACTAGCATTTGTTTGAAAATTCAACCTTTAAATAAGGGTAGTTCTGTCATTATAGGCATTATTTAATTTATTACCATGGAGTTCCGTTTCGAAAGGGATTTCCCAAGTAGTTAATAAGAGGGTTGGGAAGAAGCTACTAGGGGTGGCCAACCGGTTCGGTTCTCGGTTCTTTTTTTTTCGGTTCTCGGTTCTCGGTTCCATGAACCGTAAAAACAGAACCGAACCGTAGTACACAGTAGGACCGAACCGAACCGTAGTACACAGTAGGACCGAACCGAACCAGACCGAACATAATCGGTTCGGTCCGGTCCGGTTCTTCGTTCTAATGGCTAATTATTAATTATAATTTATAAAAAATTTTAATTAAAGTTATAATATAAGTTACTTTCTTATTATAAGAATAGTATTAACTATTACTTATTAATATTATAAGTAATTTATATTATTAAGTATATGTATAATAGAAATATAAAAATATTATATATATATATATATATATATATATATATATATATATATGAGAAAACGGTTCCTACACATATGTGTAGATAAGTTATCTACACACTAGCTTAAAATACAGTGGGGGCCACATTATTTGGGTGATCCAAACCATTCATTTTTAAGGCCCTCACATAGATAGGGTGTCCATAAAAAATCAGATCCATAGGATCATCCTAACCATTCGAACTGTGGAGGCAAAAAATGGACTAATTTGTGAAGGTTTAAAGACATCCATTTTACCTCCACAAATCGTAGGGTTGGGATGATCCTATGGATCTGATTTTTTGTAGACACCCTATCTATGTGAGGGCCTTTAAAATGGATGGATTGGATCACCCAAACAATGTGGGCCCCCACTGTATTTTAAGCTAGTGTGTAGAAAACTCTCTACACATATGTGTAGGAACCGTTTTCTCTATATATATATATATATATATATATATATATATATATATATATATATATTCAAAGTTCGGTTCTTCGGTTCCGGAACCGAACCGAGAACATTAGACCCGGAACCGAACCGAATAAGTTCGGTTCTTCATCAGTGGAACCGAACCGGACCAAAAATATTTTTTTACAGTTCGGCTCCGGTTCGGTTCTTCGGTTCCGGTTCGGTTCTTCAGTTCTGGTTCGGTTCTGGCCACCCCTAGAAGCTACCGTGTCCCTACTTCCAACTAGGCAATATCACTACAAGTGATATATTGGCCCCTATTTTTCTTGGGACAGCCCCCTTTTTTACTTTTTACATCTAAATTGATTAAATCATCATAATCAAAGCCAATTCCCATCGGGAAAGCATAGACCAAATGAGTCTATCAGCTTGATTGATCAAGTATTATTTGAATTTTCAAAAAAAATATGAATGTTTGAGTCTATCTAACGCATGGATTATCCATTCTGGATGCGACCTGGATCATATGAGTCATCATATGAAGTTTTAACATGTCAACGGTCAGGAAATTAATTGTTACGCTTTTGATAGTGACTTATTGTGGAGTCGTTCTCCTCAGATTGCGGGAATAAGGTGGTGGAATCAGTAATCCTATTTTGATTCCGGCATCTAGTTCAAAAAATGAACGGAATCAAGGGGTGGAAATGAAACCCAGGGCGGAATGAAAGGGGACATTTTTAGAATCTATTTCTCATCCCAAGAGGTGATATTATGATTCTGCCCCAATCGGAATGAGATTTTTTATTGAAATGTTTTAAATTATTTTTTTGGATTTGGTAGCCATTTTTGTAAAAATTCATTTTGTGACTCACTATTAGAGGAGAGACCAACCACTTAATAAATGAACAAGTCAAAATTTGCTACAAGGTGGTTGTTCTCTCCTAAAAGAGTGAGCCAAGAAATGGCTTATGAGAAATTGCCTAGCAAGTCCCTTAAATTTTTTATTTTGATCTTTTTCATTCGATTTTCTACTTTACTCATTCTGATTCCTGATTCCAGCAATCCAAATGTAGCCTTATTACACATTTACCCCTGACAAATGGAAATGTAGGGTGGCCTTTTGGTCATAATAATTTGCAAGTGATATACTCGCCCCAATCTTCTTCTATGTGCCACCTCCTCCCTCCTGTGAAGTCATGCCTCTACTCTTTTTACACTACAAGGGGGTGGCCGAGGGAAGAAAAAGGGGTGAACATATCATTTCCCAATAATTTTGAGGGATTTGCTAGGCAATTTCGTGCAAACCCATTTTGCGGTTCACTTGTGTAGGAGATACAGCCACGTATGCTCACTTTTTAGCAGATTTTGTCTCCTGTAAAACTAAGCTGCGAAATGGCTTTCTGCAAAATTGCCTAGCAAATCCCAAGAGAGGGGAATGTAATTTCTAGGGGTGCAACTTGGGTTGGGCTCAACCCGAACTAGATGGTCTCAACTTGATTTTGGCTTTGGTTGGGTTGCCATTTCCTTGGGTCGGGTTGGGTTAGGGTTGAGCCCTGGCAACCTGAACCCGACCTTCATCCTCTAACTTTATCTCGATTTTCTTTGGGTTGTTGTATTTTTTAGTTTGACCCAAGATGAACCTGACTCAACCCAACCTGATTTCGGGTTAGATGGGTTGCTTTAGGGTTGAGAGATTTAGGAGTTGGGTTAGGGTTGACCATCCTCAACCCAAGGCTTGGGCTATCTCGGGTTGGGTTGAGGGAATGCTATCTCGGGTTGGGTGAGGGTGGACCTCAACCTCATCCAACCCCACCTGACTTGCACCCCTAATTAATTTCCTCACAAAAGATGTGACGACTTGGTGCTTTCATCAGCATGTTTGCAATTAACAAATGATTTATGTCGTTTCAAAGGAGGAACGTTTTGCAGAAAGAACCAGAGGCGGTAAGTGCTAACGTGGCACAACCTTGACTTCACCACCTTCGGTCTTTAGAAATTAGCAGGCTAAGGTTGTTGAAGATTCCGTGGGCCCCCCATCCATAATTAGACCACTTACTAATATTCGCACCACCATGTTTTGATAATCACACTAACTCACCTTGTTCTTTTAATTGGCTCTTGAGAACTTTTTGGTTGTCATAATAAACCTTTGACAGCCCGTAAAGTTGGGCTCTTGAGAACTTTTTGGGAGTCATAATAAACCTTTCACAGCCCGTAAAGTAAGAAAAGACAAGGTGAGTTCGTGCAAGTATCAAAACATGGTGGTGCCAATGTACGTATCAGCAAATAACCATCCATTTCATGTGCGGTGTGCGCTTGGGCCTACTTCATAGGATGATCTACGCCGTACATTTATTTGGCTGTAGCCCATTGAATCATCTCCATGGGATGATCCGAAACCTGCACATTATAAAAACCTAAATAAATTGAAGGCTAGGATCATCCTATGGAGATGATTTATGGGTTATAGCCTATTTACGTTGTGACCCAACAAATGAACAGTTTGGATCATTCTATGAAGTGGGCCCCACTGCACTTTTCTAAAAATACTGGACCTCACACTCACGCAGCATATAAAATCTCCTATATTCACAATCTATTGTCCAAAAAGGAAGAGTAGGTCCACTTGTAAAATTTACGAGTGAGAGCATTGTTGGAACCTTAACTACCATTAAAAGCAAATTAGAAAAGGAAGAGATAATGCTATAATGGAAATAAATTCTAGTTGCTTGGTAGGTAAGGTACACGCCAAACATAGAGTTTGGACTTCTGATCTCTAAAGTAATTAGCTTATAGCCCGTTCACATGGTGGGATCGGGTTTTAGGGGGGAGAAAAAGGGTTGTGGTCCTTGTGGATCATATGTGTTAGGCCTAAAATCGGTAACAGATACGGCAGTGACGTAAGAGCTGGACTGGAGGACCCGAGGAGCTGAAGTGAAGGAGCTGAGCCCTGCACAAGAGCAAACGAGGTCAGAAGACCAACCCGGAGTCGTTGCTCCGGATGGGCTCTTCGACACTCAAGTCAGTACGAGCAGGACTGCAGAGCCAAATTTTAAGAGTGGTAGCTTAGAAGTCATTACCCTTTACTTTAAGCCTTGAAAGGCCTTTTATAGAGGGAGGCCTGGGGTGGTTGAATTACCTACCCCAGGACAGGTGTCGGCCCTTCTGTGGGTTTAGGTTTACCTACTCTCAGGTAATTACCGGATTACCCCTGGGCAGGTGTCGATTTCGTGATGGGCCCTTCCGGGGCCACGTGTCGACAGCTTATTAGTTGCTATTTTTCGTACCCCATCAATTGCCCCCCAGTTCTCCAAGTCATTATAGTGATTTGGGGAAGTGTGAGGAGTTGTAATCTTAAATGGTAGAACGGGCCAGTGTTCGAGATGGCTCGATGGAAAACCTGTCCGGCCAAGCCGTTTGCCCGGCCTGGGACGGCCAGAAGCGGAGCGGAAAATCCGTCCGGCTAAGCCGTCTGTCCGGCCAAGCCGTCTGTCCGGCTTGGGACCGGCAGAAGTGAGGTGTAAAATCTGTCCGGCCAAGCAGTCTGTCTGTCCGTCCTGGAAAATCTGTCCGGCTAAGTCGTCTGTCCGGCCTGGAAAATTTGTCCTGCTAAGCTGTATGTCCGGCCTGGGGAATCTGTCCGGCCTTAGACAGAATGATTTTTGTCGTTTAGGGGACGCGTCATATCCTGTCCGGCTTGGACCAGACTGATTCTTATCGTTTAGCGGACGCGTCATAAAACAACACTTTTTAAGTAAGCAAAGAAATGGCTTATGAGAAATTGCCTAGCAAGTCCCTTAAATTTTTATTTTGATCTTTTTCATTTGATTTTCTACTTTACTCATTCTGATTCCTGATTCCAGCAATCCAAAGGTAGCCTTATTACACATTTGCCCCTGACAAATGGAAATGTAGGGTGGCATTTTGGTCATAATAATTTGCAAGTGATATACCCGCCCCAATCTTCTTCTATGTGCCACCTCCCTCCTGTGAAGTCATGCCTCTACTCCTTTTACACTGCAAGGGGGTGGCCGAGGGAAGAAAAAGGGGTGAATATATCATTTCCCAATAATTTTGAGGGATTTGCTAGGCAATTTCGTGCAAACCCATTTTGCGGTTCACTTGTGTAGGAGAGACAGCCACGTATGCTCACTTTTTAGCAGATTTTGTCTCCTGTAAAACTAAGCTGCGAAATGGCCTTCTGCAAAATTGCCTAGCAAATCCCAAGAAAGGGGAATGTAATTTCTAGGGGTGCAACTTGGGTTGGGCTCAACCCGAACTAGACGGTCTCAACTTGATTTTGGCTTTGGTTGGGTTGGCATTTCCTTGGGTTGGGTTGGGTTGAGTTAGGATTGGGAAAAGCTAACCCGATTTAGTTTCGAGTTTGGTTAGGGTTGAGCCCTGACAACCTGAACCCGACCTTCATCCTCTAACTTTATCTCGATTTTCTTTGGGTTATTGTATTTTTTAGTTTGACCCAAGAAGAACCCGACTCAACCCGACCTGATTTCGGGTTAGATGGGTTGTTTTATGGTTGAGAGATTTAGGAGTTGGGTTAGGGTTGACCATCCTCAACCCGAGGCTTGGGTTGATTTGAGGGAATGCTATCTCGGGTTGGGTTAGGGTGGACCTCAACCTCATCCAACCCCACCCGACTTGCACCCCTAATTAATTTCCTCACAAAAGATGTGACGACTTGGTGCTTTCATCAGCATGTTTGCAATTAACAAATGATTTATGTCGTTTCAAAGGAGGAACGTTTTGCAGAAAGAACCAGAGGCGGTAAGTGCTAACGTGGCACAACCTTGACTTCACCACCTTCGGTCTTTAGAAATTAGCAGGCTAAGGTTGTTGAAGATTCCGTGGGCCCCCCATCCATAATTAGACCACTTACTAATATTCGCACCACCATGTTTTGATAATCACACTAACTCACCTTGTTCTTTTAATTGGCTCTTGAGAACTTTTTGGTTGTCATAATAAACCTTTGACAGCCCGTAAAGTTGGGCTCTTGAGAACTTTTTGGGAGTCATAATAAACCTTTCACAGCCCGTAAAGTAAGAAAAGACAAGGTGAGTTCGTGCAAGTATCAAAACATGGTGGTGCCAATGTACGTATCAGCAAATAACCATCCATTTCATGTGCGGTGTGCGCTTGGGCCTACTTCATAGGATGATCTACGCCGTACATTTATTTGGCTGTAGCCCATTGAATCATCTCCATGGGATGATCCGAAACCTGCACATTATAAAAACCTAAATAAATTGAAGGCTAGGATCATCCTATGGAGATGATTTATGGGTTATAGCCTATTTACGTTGTGACCCAACAAATGAACAGTTTGGATCATTCTATGAAGTGGGCCCCACTGCACTTTTCTAAAAATACTGGACCTCACACTCACGCAGCATATAAAATCTCCTATATTCACAATCTATTGTCCAAAAAGGAAGAGTAGGTCCACTTGTAAAATTTACGAGTGAGAGCATTGTTGGAACCTTAACTACCATTAAAAGCAAATTAGAAAAGGAAGAGATAATGCTATAATGGAAATAAATTCTAGTTGCTTGGTAGGTAAGGTACACGCCAAACATAGAGTTTGGACTTCTGATCTCTAAAGTAATTAGCTTATAGCCCGTTCACATGGTGGGATCGGGTTTTAGGGGGGAGAAAAAGGGTTGTGGTCCTTGTGGATCATATGTGTTAGGCCTAAAATCGGTAACAGATACGGCAGTGACGTAAGAGCTGGACTGGAGGACCCGAGGAGCTGAAGTGAAGGAGCTGAGCCCTGCACAAGAGCAAACGAGGTCAGAAGACCAACCCGGAGTCGTTGCTCCGGATGGGCTCTTCGACACTCAAGTCAGTACGAGCAGGACTGCAGAGCCAAATTTTAAGAGTGGTAGCTTAGAAGTCATTACCCTTTACTTTAAGCCTTGAAAGGCCTTTTATAGAGGGAGGCCTGGGGTGGTTGAATTACCTACCCCAGGACAGGTGTCGGCCCTTCTGTGGGTTTAGGTTTACCTACTCTCAGGTAATTACCGGATTACCCCTGGGCAGGTGTCGATTTCGTGATGGGCCCTTCCGGGGCCACGTGTCGACAGCTTATTAGTTGCTATTTTTCGTACCCCATCAATTGCCCCCCAGTTCTCCAAGTCATTATAGTGATTTGGGGAAGTGTGAGGAGTTGTAATCTTAAATGGTAGAACGGGCCAGTGTTCGAGATGGCTCGATGGAAAACCTGTCCGGCCAAGCCGTTTGCCCGGCCTGGGACGGCCAGAAGCGGAGCGGAAAATCCGTCCGGCTAAGCCGTCTGTCCGGCCAAGCCGTCTGTCCGGCTTGGGACCGGCAGAAGTGAGGTGTAAAATCTGTCCGGCCAAGCAGTCTGTCTGTCCGTCCTGGAAAATCTGTCCGGCTAAGTCGTCTGTCCGGCCTGGAAAATTTGTCCTGCTAAGCTGTATGTCCGGCCTGGGGAATCTGTCCGGCCTTAGACAGAATGATTTTTGTCGTTTAGGGGACGCGTCATATCCTGTCCGGCTTGGACCAGACTGATTCTTATCGTTTAGCGGACGCGTCATAAAACAACACTTTTTAAGTAAGCAAAGAAATGGCTTATGAGAAATTGCCTAGCAAGTCCCTTAAATTTTTATTTTGATCTTTTTCATTTGATTTTCTACTTTACTCATTCTGATTCCTGATTCCAGCAATCCAAAGGTAGCCTTATTACACATTTGCCCCTGACAAATGGAAATGTAGGGTGGCATTTTGGTCATAATAATTTGCAAGTGATATACCCGCCCCAATCTTCTTCTATGTGCCACCTCCCTCCTGTGAAGTCATGCCTCTACTCCTTTTACACTGCAAGGGGGTGGCCGAGGGAAGAAAAAGGGGTGAATATATCATTTCCCAATAATTTTGAGGGATTTGCTAGGCAATTTCGTGCAAACCCATTTTGCGGTTCACTTGTGTAGGAGAGACAGCCACGTATGCTCACTTTTTAGCAGATTTTGTCTCCTGTAAAACTAAGCTGCGAAATGGCCTTCTGCAAAATTGCCTAGCAAATCCCAAGAAAGGGGAATGTAATTTCTAGGGGTGCAACTTGGGTTGGGCTCAACCCGAACTAGACGGTCTCAACTTGATTTTGGCTTTGGTTGGGTTGGCATTTCCTTGGGTTGGGTTGGGTTGAGTTAGGATTGGGAAAAGCTAACCCGATTTAGTTTCGAGTTTGGTTAGGGTTGAGCCCTGACAACCTGAACCCGACCTTCATCCTCTAACTTTATCTCGATTTTCTTTGGGTTATTGTATTTTTTAGTTTGACCCAAGAAGAACCCGACTCAACCCGACCTGATTTCGGGTTAGATGGGTTGTTTTATGGTTGAGAGATTTAGGAGTTGGGTTAGGGTTGACCATCCTCAACCCGAGGCTTGGGTTGATTTGAGGGAATGCTATCTCGGGTTGGGTTAGGGTGGACCTCAACCTCATCCAACCCCACCCGACTTGCACCCCTAATTAATTTCCTCACAAAAGATGTGACGACTTGGTGCTTTCATCAGCATGTTTGCAATTAACAAATGATTTATGTCGTTTCAAAGGAGGAACGTTTTGCAGAAAGAACCAGAGGCGGTAAGTGCTAACGTGGCACAACCTTGACTTCACCACCTTCGGTCTTTAGAAATTAGCAGGCTAAGGTTGTTGAAGATTCCGTGGGCCCCCCATCCATAATTAGACCACTTACTAATATTCGCACCACCATGTTTTGATAATCACACTAACTCACCTTGTTCTTTTAATTGGCTCTTGAGAACTTTTTGGTTGTCATAATAAACCTTTGACAGCCCGTAAAGTTGGGCTCTTGAGAACTTTTTGGGAGTCATAATAAACCTTTCACAGCCCGTAAAGTAAGAAAAGACAAGGTGAGTTCGTGCAAGTATCAAAACATGGTGGTGCCAATGTACGTATCAGCAAATAACCATCCATTTCATGTGCGGTGTGCGCTTGGGCCTACTTCATAGGATGATCTACGCCGTACATTTATTTGGCTGTAGCCCATTGAATCATCTCCATGGGATGATCCGAAACCTGCACATTATAAAAACCTAAATAAATTGAAGGCTAGGATCATCCTATGGAGATGATTTATGGGTTATAGCCTATTTACGTTGTGACCCAACAAATGAACAGTTTGGATCATTCTATGAAGTGGGCCCCACTGCACTTTTCTAAAAATACTGGACCTCACACTCACGCAGCATATAAAATCTCCTATATTCACAATCTATTGTCCAAAAAGGAAGAGTAGGTCCACTTGTAAAATTTACGAGTGAGAGCATTGTTGGAACCTTAACTACCATTAAAAGCAAATTAGAAAAGGAAGAGATAATGCTATAATGGAAATAAATTCTAGTTGCTTGGTAGGTAAGGTACACGCCAAACATAGAGTTTGGACTTCTGATCTCTAAAGTAATTAGCTTATAGCCCGTTCACATGGTGGGATCGGGTTTTAGGGGGGAGAAAAAGGGTTGTGGTCCTTGTGGATCATATGTGTTAGGCCTAAAATCGGTAACAGATACGGCAGTGACGTAAGAGCTGGACTGGAGGACCCGAGGAGCTGAAGTGAAGGAGCTGAGCCCTGCACAAGAGCAAACGAGGTCAGAAGACCAACCCGGAGTCGTTGCTCCGGATGGGCTCTTCGACACTCAAGTCAGTACGAGCAGGACTGCAGAGCCAAATTTTAAGAGTGGTAGCTTAGAAGTCATTACCCTTTACTTTAAGCCTTGAAAGGCCTTTTATAGAGGGAGGCCTGGGGTGGTTGAATTACCTACCCCAGGACAGGTGTCGGCCCTTCTGTGGGTTTAGGTTTACCTACTCTCAGGTAATTACCGGATTACCCCTGGGCAGGTGTCGATTTCGTGATGGGCCCTTCCGGGGCCACGTGTCGACAGCTTATTAGTTGCTATTTTTCGTACCCCATCAATTGCCCCCCAGTTCTCCAAGTCATTATAGTGATTTGGGGAAGTGTGAGGAGTTGTAATCTTAAATGGTAGAACGGGCCAGTGTTCGAGATGGCTCGATGGAAAACCTGTCCGGCCAAGCCGTTTGCCCGGCCTGGGACGGCCAGAAGCGGAGCGGAAAATCCGTCCGGCTAAGCCGTCTGTCCGGCCAAGCCGTCTGTCCGGCTTGGGACCGGCAGAAGTGAGGTGTAAAATCTGTCCGGCCAAGCAGTCTGTCTGTCCGTCCTGGAAAATCTGTCCGGCTAAGTCGTCTGTCCGGCCTGGAAAATTTGTCCTGCTAAGCTGTATGTCCGGCCTGGGGAATCTGTCCGGCCTTAGACAGAATGATTTTTGTCGTTTAGGGGACGCGTCATATCCTGTCCGGCTTGGACCAGACTGATTCTTATCGTTTAGCGGACGCGTCATAAAACAACACTTTTTAAGTAAGCAAAGAAATGGCTTATGAGAAATTGCCTAGCAAGTCCCTTAAATTTTTATTTTGATCTTTTTCATTTGATTTTCTACTTTACTCATTCTGATTCCTGATTCCAGCAATCCAAAGGTAGCCTTATTACACATTTGCCCCTGACAAATGGAAATGTAGGGTGGCATTTTGGTCATAATAATTTGCAAGTGATATACCCGCCCCAATCTTCTTCTATGTGCCACCTCCCTCCTGTGAAGTCATGCCTCTACTCCTTTTACACTGCAAGGGGGTGGCCGAGGGAAGAAAAAGGGGTGAATATATCATTTCCCAATAATTTTGAGGGATTTGCTAGGCAATTTCGTGCAAACCCATTTTGCGGTTCACTTGTGTAGGAGAGACAGCCACGTATGCTCACTTTTTAGCAGATTTTGTCTCCTGTAAAACTAAGCTGCGAAATGGCCTTCTGCAAAATTGCCTAGCAAATCCCAAGAAAGGGGAATGTAATTTCTAGGGGTGCAACTTGGGTTGGGCTCAACCCGAACTAGACGGTCTCAACTTGATTTTGGCTTTGGTTGGGTTGGCATTTCCTTGGGTTGGGTTGGGTTGAGTTAGGATTGGGAAAAGCTAACCCGATTTAGTTTCGAGTTTGGTTAGGGTTGAGCCCTGACAACCTGAACCCGACCTTCATCCTCTAACTTTATCTCGATTTTCTTTGGGTTATTGTATTTTTTAGTTTGACCCAAGAAGAACCCGACTCAACCCGACCTGATTTCGGGTTAGATGGGTTGTTTTATGGTTGAGAGATTTAGGAGTTGGGTTAGGGTTGACCATCCTCAACCCGAGGCTTGGGTTGATTTGAGGGAATGCTATCTCGGGTTGGGTTAGGGTGGACCTCAACCTCATCCAACCCCACCCGACTTGCACCCCTAATTAATTTCCTCACAAAAGATGTGACGACTTGGTGCTTTCATCAGCATGTTTGCAATTAACAAATGATTTATGTCGTTTCAAAGGAGGAACGTTTTGCAGAAAGAACCAGAGGCGGTAAGTGCTAACGTGGCACAACCTTGACTTCACCACCTTCGGTCTTTAGAAATTAGCAGGCTAAGGTTGTTGAAGATTCCGTGCCCCCCCCCCCCCCCCCCCCCCCATCCATAATTAGACCACTTACTGATATTCGCACCACCATGTTTTGATAATCACACTAACTCACCTTGTTCTTTTAATTGGCTCCTGAGAACTTTTTGGTAGTCATAATAAACCTTTGACAGCCCGTAAAGTTGGGCTCTTGAAAACTTTTTGGGAGTCATAATAAACCTTTCACAGCCCGTAAAGTAAGAAAAGACAAGGTGAATTCGTGCAAGTATAAAAACATGGTGGTGCCAATGTACGTATCAGCAGATAACCATCCATTTCATGTGCGGTGTGAGCTTGGGCCTACTTCATAGGATCATCTAAGCTGTACATTTATTTGGCTGTAGCCCATTGAATCATCTCCATGGGATGATCCGAACCCTCCAATATATAGAGGAACTACACATTATAAAAACCTAAATAAATTGAAGGGCTAGGATCATCCTATGGAGATGATATATGGGTTACAGCCTATTTACGTTGGGACCCAACAAATGAACAGTTCGGATCATTCTATGAAGTGGGCCCCACTGTACTTTTCTAAAAATACCGGACCTCACACTCACACAGCATATAAAATCTCCTATATTCACAATCTATTGTCAAGAAAGAAGGAGTAGGACGACTTGAGAGCATTGTTGGAACCTTAACTACCATTAAAAGCAAATTAGAAAAAGAAGAGATAATGCTGTAATGGAAATAAATTCTAGTTGCTTGGCAGGTAAAGTACACGCCAAACATAGAGTTTGGACTTCTGATCTCTCAAGTAATGCACATGGTGGGGATCGGGTTTTTAAGGGGAGAAAAAGGGTTGTGGTCCTTGTGGATCATATGCATATTTTTAAATAGGAGTATTTTGCAAAAGAAGTCCCTTACTTTGTCTTATTTGAGAAGCTGCCGTTCGATCAAATATCAAGGGTGGTACTGGTGATATCGTGATATATCCGCCCCTTTTGGTCACCAGGAACACCCCCTTGTAAGTGTTTGTGGCAATTAGGGGCATTAAATTCTTCTGACATAAGTACAACAGCCACTTTTTAGTCATTGATACACCGACAAGGGGTGTTCCTGGTGATAAAAAGGGGCGGACATATCATTTCCCTATTGTTAATGATATTGTCAATGTAAAGGAAACGAAGTGATTCCACTCCTTGTTTTGATAATCTCACTCCTTTTCTTATTAA
This sequence comes from Tasmannia lanceolata, assembly GCF_043159265.1. Lineage (NCBI taxonomy): Eukaryota > Viridiplantae > Streptophyta > Magnoliopsida > Canellales > Winteraceae > Tasmannia > Tasmannia lanceolata. The sequence continues at coordinate 22,070,168 of NW_027518684.1, read as the reverse complement.
TTTTTTCTTTCGGCGGATGATAGCTTGTTTGGAATTATAGCAGCCTTCAAATAGCTTAATCTTAGGATTAACACGACTAGGGGTGTAAACGAGCCGAGCCGAGCCGAGCCGAGCTTGGCCAGGCTCGGCTCGGCTTGGACTCGGACCAGCCTCGGCTCGGCTCGGCTCGGTCAGGCTCGGCCAGGCTCGCGAGCCTTACCGAGCTCGGGTTATATTCAATTCACACCCCTCATCTTCCCTGGACAACCCTATCTAGTGTAATTTGACTACTTTTTTTACACTATGGGTGGTGGTCCAAGTAACAAATGGGGTTCCAAAAATGAAGTGACATAGTTTGCCTTCCCCTTTCACTCCATGGACAACCCTTTTAGTGTATATAGGGGTGGCCAGATCTGAACCAGAACTGAAGAACCGAAGAACCGAACCGAACCGTACTACACAGTAGGACCATTGATCTTGTAGGACATCATGAACGTGTTCTTAACGAGCCTTAACGAGCCGAGCCTGGCCTAAATCGGGCTCGGCTCGTTAAGCTTAACGAGCCTGGAGAGCCGGCTCGGCTCGGCTCGTTAAGGATTCGAGCCGAGCTCGAGCGAGCTTCCAAGCCCGAGCCAAAATTGACACCCTTAAACACGACATTGACTTTTTATTTAAGGGCGGATGAGCAAAGAGAGGGGGGGTGGGATCCTTTATCATTTCTCAAATTAAATCAAAAATTTTGCTTAGGTCATTTTTTTCCTGAATATTTAGGTCATTTCATGTGTAAAAAAAACTTCTACTACGTGTAACTTGGTCATAAATTACAAGGCAAAGCACGAGACTTCATAAATGTAGTGGGGCCACATTAATCCGAGATTCAAACTGCCCCGAAAATCATCTCCATAGGAAGATCCCAATCCTCTGACCTATAAAGATAATGCCACAAGGGATAATTTTGGCGTATTCGAGACCATTGATCTTGTAGGACATCATGAACGTGTTAGGATTTAATCCTAACGGTGGATGTGGCCAGTGTCGGAGCCAGGATTTATGTATAAGGGGGGCAACTTTATATAGGCTTACACATGAGGGGGTTAGGCCTTCAAATTTTGAAAGGGGCTGGGCCCAATTGAGTTGGGCCTATTAAGGATTTGGCCCAACTCAAGAGGGGCAACTGCCCCCCTTATGCTACATGTAGCTCCGCCCCTGGATGTGGCCTTAGCAAGATCAACCGCCGAATCATTTTAGTTAGTTAAGTGTTTAAAGAATAAGATGTATCCCTTAATTGTGAAAGGGTATATTTGGAACAGTTGTAAACAAAGAGACACCCACACGGTCTTGCATTGCATCTTAAGATTATACATCCTTACATAAATCAAAGGCTTAGATTTTTTTTTGGCAGAGCCCCAAACTATACTTATGTTAAGGAAGAATCATCCAATGAAGGTGGGGGCCATCATGTCTATGTGGAGCCCAGAATTATTGACCATATGGGTTTTGTTTGGCAAATTCAACAACAGGCAATTTCTAGGTCATGCAAGGAAGCGGAGATCTCGTAAATCATATCCTTATGCTGTAAAGAAATAAGTTTGATTAGTTCATCTCCCAATAGGAATTGAACCTATGATGTTACGTGCTTGGATGGTCCTACTTAGTCAATATTCCAAGAGTCCTATCAAATCTCCATCTCGATTATAAATAAGGATCAATTACTGTTGCATGCTGGAGAGTTGAAAAAATGACGAGAAAATGTTTAGTTTTGAAAAAACACTAACAAATGTTACTTTATTAAAAAAAGAACTTTTTGGGACGAAAATACCCTAACCTTACTTTATCTTTCTCTTCTTTGTTTTTACACTTTATCTTTCCGGCGATAGAAGCCTTCTTCTCCGGCGATAAAAGCCTTCTTCTCCGGCGAAACATCTTTATTTCTCCGGCATATGCTCATTTGTCTTGAGAGGTTAGAAGGAGTTCTCTAGAGATGCCCCTTTCTCATTTTCTTTTTCTTCCTCCAAATATCCAAAATCTCATTATCTTTGTAAGTATTTCCCCTTTTCTAGTGGCTGTAGCCAAAATCAGTTGCCCAAAGAGCTTTCACTAGGCAAAAGGGTAGTGGAAGCCAAAATGGTACTCGAAGCAAAATGTAAGTTAGGCAAAAATGATAGTCGAAGCCCAAAAAATGCTAGTTGAAGCCAAAAAAAAGTTACTCCAAGCCAAAAATGATAGTCGAATCCAAAAAATGATAGTCGAAGCAAAAAAAAATGATAGTCGAAGCCAACAAATATTTCTCGAAGCTAAAATATATCAGTTAAAGACGAAAAAAGTTCCAAATGTTACTGGAATTTAAAAGTTTTAGTCGCAACCAAAAACATGTTAGTCGAAGCAAAAAAACCAGTTATTCGAAGCCTAAAAAACTTTAGTCGAAGCGAAAAACACAACGGCGAATGTTACAGGAAACACAATTGGCACTTCGACCAAGTAATTTTTACCTTCGACCAAGTAAATTTTGGCTTCGATTATCCTGTTTTGGCTTCGAGTACCTGTTTTTGCGTTGAGAAGAAGAGGGGAGATCTCTGAAAATAACTAATCATTTGATGTCCATTGGATAGCATGAAAATGATGAACATATGACTTTGCCATAGCATCTCTTTTACAAGTTTAGAAGTTAAGAGAGGTAGTGAAGTTTTCCATTAGCCACAGTAACACAACAAAAAATTATCAAATGGGGTTTCTCAACATGTCCATAATCCAATTTCTCCTTCTCATCTTCCCATTCTATTTTATTCCTCTGCTCACATGACGATATAAACACTGATAGATCGGTGCTCTTGGCTTTCAAGAAAGGCATAGTTGTTGATCTTCAGAATCCCTCAGGACAAAGGAGCATCTGCTGCCAGAGAAATGAGATGTTTCGCCGGAGAAGAAGGCTTCTATCGCCGGAAAATCTCGTCGTTTCACACAAAATCCGTCGGAGTAAAACCTAAAAATGAAAGAGTGTAAAACCTGCCAGTAAAAGAGTAAAATGGTAAAACCAAGAAGAGAAAGATTAAAGTAAGTTGAGGGGTATTTTCGTCCCTAGCAACCTTTCTTTTAATAAAGTAGCATTTGTTAGTGCGTTTTCAAAACTCAATATTTTCTCGTCATTTTTTCAGCTCTCCAGCATGCAACAGTAATTGATCCTATAAATAACTACTCGGCTACAACATTTGTATCACAAGTTATTCTAGACTATAAGTGGGACCCATCTAGGCACATAACATACATCCAATTAATTAACAGGCTGCTCTACCAAACTACCACTACCTTCCTTTTCTTTCCTGTCCAGTTTCCTAGTCATGGAGTGGAGATAAGGGAAAGGAAAATGGGTGGGTGATATTGAGATCTCCATGATTTGAGATATGAATTTCCAATAATGAGATTTCAATATTCACGGAGGTGGACCAGAGCGGTGCAGGAGAGGGAATGGATTTGAAATTTGGGTGACATTGATTTATATAATTTCTAAAGGCTGATGATAGTGGCACTACCATGTTTACACAATTAAACTGACTCATCCATTCTTTATTATTTAAACAGCCGTCTAAGGTTAATATAGTTCCCAATAAGCTTTCAGAAGCTAATTTAAAAGAAAAGACGAACTGAGTTTGTGCGCTTATTTAAACATGGCAGCACCAATTCCAGTAGCCTTTCTAAAACTGTTATAACCATATTGGCAAATCATTATTTTAAATTTTAAAAGCCTCTTAAAACCATTTGCGTACTAAGATTTTTTTATTTTTTTTTTTAATTATTCTCAGTAGTATCCTAATTGGCACTAGAGATTTGCTGGGCAATTTCGCATAAACCCATTTCGCGCCTCACTTTTGCATGAGAAATCAGCCACACATGATCACTTGTTAGTAGATCTTGTCTTATTTGCCTTCGGCGAATTGACTAGAAAATCTATTTGACATTAATATAAACTATATTCACCCAATCACCCCCACTATTTTAATGATGTCACTTCTCCTTTCATTCTACAATTTAATAATAATTGCACAAAGTCCGTTTGTCTTTTCTTTTTTAATTTGATTCTTAGAGTTTTTGGGAACTGTAATAACCTTTGACAGCTGTTTAAATTAGAAAGGACAAAATGGCTCTGTGCAATTATTAAAACATAGTAGCGCAAATATTAGTAGCCTTTTTTAATATCAAACTTGCGTAATGCCCATGATTTTAAATTTCAACCGAAATCCAAAACTTTGGGTTTCGGTCGACACCTAAACTCAAATAAGGTATACTCGAAACGTTACAAAATTTCAACTGGAATTTTGAAATTTCGACCTTTCCTGAAATTTCACCCAAGAATCTCAATTTTGTTCATTATTTAATATTTTTTTATTTCAGCCGAAATTTTGTATGAGATAAAATATTATTTTAATTGATTTTGTCAGAGGCCGAAATTTCGGTTTCGGCGGGGACTGAAAGGCATTCCGAAACCAAAATTTGAAACTATGGTCATGCCAATATGCCATCTAATTTCGTGTAGTATACATGGGGGGATTTGCTATCGTCCATTGCAGAGGCATTTCGAGGCTGGTATGTCGCAAATCAAACCAGCCACCGTGTGAATGGAGACAGCTTAGCGACCATCGCAGAAGGCATTTCAAGGCTGGTCTGTCGCAAATCAGACCAGCCACCGCGTGAATGGAGTCAGAGTGGCTGGTATGATTTGCGACAGACCAGCCTCGAAATGCCTTCTGCAATGGTCACTAGCAATTCCCATACATGGGAGCCTATCAAAGAAAGTTATATACGTTGACTTCTGGTCAACCCTATTCCCCCATGCGTGATGACCAAAATACCCATCTAGGGGTGCAAATTTGGCCCTGTCAGCCCTAACCCGCCCTGAGCCCGAACAGGGTCAGGGCTTGAGTTTCCAACCCTGAGGGCGGGTCGGGGTTCATGTTTTTAGACCCTGACTCAGGTTGGGTCGGGTTCTGGGTTAATGCCTCGGGTACCCTGACCCGGCCCGACCCTAAGTTTTCTATTATAGAATTGAACCATCTGTGCATGTTTCTTTTGCTAATGTTTTCTATTATCTTGGATTGATGTTTCTTTAGATTATTATTATTAATTGTCTCTGCTACCCGTCATGTTGTTGAATTCATAGTCTTATTTTGTTCCCTTTCTCTGTTTATTGATCATTTTGTTCTATATGATATGTAGTCGCTTTATTTTTGGCACTCTTAACAGGTATTTGCACTACGGTCAATCAGGGCCGGCCCTGCCCAATCAGGGCGGGCCAGGGCCGCACTGAGCCCTGCGGGGCGGGCAATGGGATCCAGGGTTGGGCTAGGGTTTTGAAAACCCCAACCCAACCCGACCTGTTGCAGCCCTATACCCATCCGATCCTCGTATGTACGGGAGATAGAAGGTGATGCCTGCCAGATCAGCTATTCAATTCAATGAAAGGGAAGGCTACAACTGTGGGGCAATCCCGATCAATATTTAATAGAGTCGTGCCATTATTATTATTATTATTATTTTATTTTTTATGGGTAAGCTGGGGTTAGGCAGACCCCTACCAGATAGATTGTATTAGAGTAAAGAAAATAGATACATGAAGTATAAGAGATTAAGAGCTTCCCAATCCCATAATGGGAAAAGAAGCAAGGCCAAAAAACAAAGCACCAAGGCTACAACAGGATCAAGCCTAGAAACAAAAACCAGAAAAAAACAACAAACAACAAGGGAGCATCAAATCAGAGGACCCAAAAACATACAGCAACAACTGAAATCAAATTTTGAAAGGAGCTGGGCCCAATTGAGTTGGGCCTATTAATGATTTGGCCCAACTCAACAGGGGCAACTGCCCCCCTTATGCTACATGTAGCTCCGCCCCTGGATGTGGCCTTAGCAAGATCAACGGCTGAATCATTTTAGTTAGTTAAGTGTTTAAAGAATAAGATGTATCCCTTAATTGTGAAACGGTATATTTGGAACAGTTGTAAACAAAGAGACACCCACATGGTCTTGCATTGCATCTTAAGATTATAAATCCTTACATAAATCAACGGCTTAGATTTTTTTTTGGCAGAGCCCCAAACTATACTTATGGGTTAGGGAAGAATCATCCAATGAAGGTGGGGGCCATCATGTCTATGTGGAGCCCAGAATTATTGACCATATGGGTTTTGTTTGGCAAGATTCAACAACAGGGAATTTCTAGGTCATGCAAGGAAGCGGAGATCTCGTAAATCATATCCTTATGCTGTAAAGAAATAAGTTTGATTATTGCATCTCCCAATAGGAATTGAACCTATGATGTTACGTGCTTGGATGGGTCCCAGTTAGCCAATATTCCAAGAGTCCTATCAAATCTCCATCTCGAATATAAATAACTACTCGGCTACGCCATTTGTATCACAAGTTATTCTAGACTATAAGTGGGACCCATCTAGGCACGTAACATACAACCAATTAATTACCAGGCTGCTCTACCAGACAACCACTACCTTCCTTTTCTTTCCCTTATCAGTTTCCTAGTCATGGAGTGGAGAGGGTGATATTGAAATCTCCATGATTTGAGATATGAATTTCCAATAATGAGATTTCAATATTCACGGAGGTGGACCAGAGCCGTGCAGTAGAGGGAATGGATTTGAAATTTGGGTGACATTGATTTATATAATTTCTAAAGGCTGATGATATTGGCACTACCATGTTTAACCATATTTGCAAATCATTATTTTAAATTTAAAAGCCTCTTAAAACCATTTGCGTACTAAGTTTTTATTTATTTATTTTTTTAATTATTCTCAGTAGTATCCTAATTGGCACTAGAGATTTGCTGGGCAATTTCGCATAAACCCATTTCGCGCCTCACTTTTGCATGAGAAATCAGCCACACATGATCACTTGTTAGTAGATCTTGTCTTATTTGCTTTCTGCGAATTGACTAGAAAATCTATTTGACATTAATATAAACTATATTCACCCAATCACCGCCACTATTTTAATGATGTCACTTCTCCTTTCATTCTACAATTTAATAATAATTGCACAAACTCAGTTTGTCTTTTCTTTTTTAATTTGATTCTTAGAGTTTTTGGGAACTGTAATAACCTTTGACAGCTGTTTAAATTAGAAAGGACAAAATGGCTCTGTGCAATTATTAAAACATAGTAGTGCAAATATCAGTAGCCTTTTTTAATACCAAACTTGCGTAATGCCCATGATTTTAAATTTCGACCGAAATCCAAAACTTTGGGTTTCGGTCGACTCCAAAACTCAAATCGGGTATACCCGAAACGTTACAAAATTTCAACTGAAATTTTGAAATTTCGACCTTTCCTGAAATTTCACCCAAGAATCTCGATTTTGTTCATTATTTAATATTTTTTATTTCAGCCGAAATTTTGTATGAGATAAAATATTATTTTAATTGATTTTGTCAGAGGCCGAAATTTCGGTTTCGGCGGGGACCGAAAGGCATTCCGAAACTAAAATTTGAAACTATGGTCATGCCAATATGCCATCTAATTTCGTGTAGTATACATGGGGGGATTTGCTATCGTCCATCGCAAGGGCATTTCGAGGCTGGTATGTCGCAAATCAAACCGGCCACCGTGTGAATGGAGACAGCTTACCGACCATTGCAGAAGGCATTTCAAGGCTGGTCTATCGCAAATCAGACCAGCCACCGCGTGAATGGAGTCAGAGTGGCTGGTCCGATTTGCGACAGACCAGCCTCGAAATGCCTTCTGCAATGGTCACTAGCAATTCCCATACATGGGAGCCTATCAAAGAAAGTTATATACGTTGACTTCTGGTCAACCCTATTCCCCCATGCGTGATGACCAAAATACCCATCTAGGGGTGCAAATTTGGCCCTGTCAGCCCTAACCCGCCCTGAGCCCGAACAGGGTCAGGGCTTGAGTTTCCAACCCTGAGGGCAGGTCGGGGTTCATTTTTCTAGACCCTGACTCAGGTTGGGTCGGGTTCTTTGTTAATGCCTCGGGTACCCTGACCCGGCCCGACCCTAAGTTTTCTATTATAGAATTGAACCATCTGTGCATGTTTCTTTTGCTAATGTTTTCTATTATCTTGGATTGATGTTTCTTTAGATTATTATTATTAATTGTCTCTGCTGCCCATCATGTTGTTGAATTCATAGTCTTATTTTGTTCCCTTTCTCTGTTTATTGATCATTTTGTTCTATATGATATGTAGTTGCTTTATTTTTGGCACTCTTAACATGTATTTGCACTAGGGTCAATCAGGGCCGGCCCTGCCCAATCAGGGCGGGCCAGGGCCGCACTGAGCTCTGCAGGGCGGGCAACGGGATCCAGGGTTGGGCTAGGGTTTTGAAAACCCCAACCCAACCCGACGTGTTGCAGCCCTATACCCATCCGATCCTCGTATGTACGGGAGATAGAAGGTGATGCCTGCCAGATCAGCTATTCAATTCAATGAAAGGGAAGGCTACAACTATTGGGCAATCCCGATCAATATTTAATAGAGGTGTGCCATTATTATTATTATTATTTTATTTTTTATGGGTAAGCTGGGGTTAGGCAGACCCCTACCAGATAGATTGTATTAAAGTAAAGAAAATAGATACATGAAGCATAAGAGCTAGGGGTGTAAACGGATCGAATTCGGAGCGGATATGGCTATATCCGAATTCGATTACAGTATACACTATCCGAATTCGGATTCGGATTCGGATTCGACGGATATGTAATATCTATTACCGAATTCGTATCCGTCGGATATTGTTCGAATTCGGATATTATCCGTATCCGTTTATCCGGTAAATTAGAACATTTTATTGCAGCACTTAATCTTTTTTCTCCTACTTACTCGGATGAATTTTCCAAACCCTAAAACTAGACCTCTACATTCTCTTCACAAAATTAACTCTCAAACCCTAAAATATATGAGATCATCTTCTTCCTTTTAAAACAAAGGCAGAGAGAGAGAGAGGGAGACGATGGGGATGGATGATAGTGTTGGTTGTGGTCTTTGGCTTTTTCCTTCTTTTTTTGTATATGATGGAATGGGTTTGGGTTATTTTGATGGAATGGGTTTGGGCTATTTTTGTTTTTATTTTATTTTTTCTAAAAAGAATATTCACTTTTCTTATAGAAACAAAAGATAGTGTGTCATTACTAAAAATAAATATTAATGATATTATTAACAATAAATAAAAAGGATTTACTTCTCGGATTCGGATGTTAAACGGATCGGATATACCATTTACCAGATTCGCATCCGCTAAGAGCCGGATATCTCATAAACGGATTTGGATAATATCCGCTTGAAACGGATTCGGATAATATTCGCTTTAAACGGATTCGGATGCGGACGGTAATCGAATTTCCGAATATTCATTTACACCCCTAATAAGAGCTTCCCAATCCCATAATGGGAAAAGAAGCAAGGCCAAAAAACAAAGCACCAAGGCTACAACAGGATCAAGCCTAGAAACAAAAACCAGAAAAAAACAACAAACAACAAGGGAGCATCAAATCAGAGGACCCAAAAACATACAGCAACAACTGAAATCAAATGGCAGCAGTCCTTGCGAGCTCGCAAGGACAGCCCAAACTCAACATATCCAATTGGAGAGGGCTGGGGACTTTCCTTTTTTCTTGTGAACCATTTGCCATTTTCCTTCCATATCGGTATTAGTAGGGGATGATTTATCATTTAATTTCTCCACATCATGTTGAGTGGCTTCATTTCCCATATTAAAACACTAGTAGAGTACTACTAATTTCATTTCCCATAACCTTTTTCTTTTTCTATATAATAAATGAGGTGGTGACCATATGAAACACAAATAACGTAGAAGAAATGAAAGGTAATATTTTGGGCATTTCCTTGTATTCTAAACTTCTAATCCATTGTGAGGTTCAAAACAAATGAGGCTGTCTCTCTCCAACTTCAACTATAACATTACAAATGGATAAGTTCAAAGGCTGTCTCTCTCCAACTTCAACTACATCATTACAAATGGAAAAGTTCAAAACTTTCTTGAAACCCCAGTATAATGGCATCACAAAGTAACTTATAAAATTTTGTAATTTTATAAGTTACTGGGTAACCCATCTACACACACACACTGTTAAATAAAACAAGAAAACTGGGTAAACCATTCTGGGATAAACCATTCCATTGGTTTACGATGAAATGGTAAACCAATGAAAATTTCTATTGTTACAGGGAAATTAAGTTGGGTATTTGATTTTCAATATTCTAGTGACCCAATGTTGTAGAGGTAAATATAAAACTTTTACATTTTACACTAAGTAGAACAGAGGGTTAGGATCATTTTCTCGGGACCAGTAAATGAATCTTTTAGATCAACGAAATAAGCATGCTCTATTCTTAAGCACAATACTAGCCAGAGAGAGAGAGAGAGAGAGAGAGAGAGAGAGAGAGAGAGGCTCACCCCACTACCAATTACTATCTTCAAAGGAATATGTGACTTCACATACTTTGGAGTAAATGACGGATGAGGGGCTAAGTAGCGTGCCCCACTTTTTCGTAGGGGGTAAATGAATGTTTTACCCCCTATTTATCCTAGGTAGAACAAACCTAAACAGAATACTATCGCACACACCAAAAATGCGTAAATAACAAAATAAGATTTTATATGGTTTGACAAGGGTGAGATAGGCTCTTCCACCATAATAATTACGAGAAATCAGAAAGATTATAAGAGATCACAGATCGAACCCTTTACACTCTCACTACTGAAGTCTAAAGGTGTTACGGTCTTAAGTGGGGCTTCCTAGGTTTGGGAACAGAAGGACCAAGTGTCGTAAAAGTTTATAGGGCTAGCCTAATGTCTTCCATCACCTCTAATCCCTTTCACATTTTGGTTACGTACCTAACATTTGGCATCAAAGCAGACACGCCAAAAATAGAGTTTGTTATGATCTCTGCAGTTTAGCTTATGGCCCGTTCACATGGTGGGGATGGGGTTTTCAAGGGGAGAAAAAGGGATATGGTCCTTGTGGATCATATGCATATTCTAGACACTAAGTGGGACCCATCTAGGCACGTAACATACGACCAGTGAATCAATGAACAGACTGCTCTACCACTACCTTCCCTTTCTTTCCCTGTCCAGTTTCCGAGTCATAGAGTGGAGAATAAGGGAAAGGAAAATGGGTGATATTGAAATCTCCATGATTTGAGATTTGAATTTCCAATAATGAGATTTCAATATTCGCGGAGGTGGACCAGAGCCGTGCAGGAGAGGGAATGGATTTGAAATTTGGGTGACATTAATTTATATAATTTCTAAAGGCTGCTGATATTGGCACTACCGTGTTTATACAATTGAACTGACTCATCCATTCTTTATTATTTAAACAGCCGTCAAAGGTTAATATAGTTCTCAATAAGCTTTCAGAAGCTAATTTAAAAGAAAAGACGAGCTGAGTTTGTGCGCTTATTTAAACGTGGCAGCACCAATTTCAGTAGCCTGTCTAAAACTGTTATAACTATATTTGCAAATCATTATTTTAAATTTTAAAAGCCTCTTAAAACCATTTGCGTACTAAGATTTTTTTTAAAAAAATTTATTCTCAGTAGTATCCTAATTGGCACTAGAGATTTGATGGACAATTTCGCAGAAAGCCATTTCGCGCCTCACTTTTGCATGAGAAATCAGCCACACATGATCACTTGTTAGTAGATCTTGTCTTATACATTTCATACATCTGAGGTGGCTGTTCTCTCATGCAAAAGTGAGCCACGAAATGGCTTTCCGCGAATTGACTAGAAAATCTATTTGACATTAACATAAACTATATTCACCCAATCACCCACACTATTTTAATGATGTCACTTCTCCTTTCATTCTTCAATTTAATAATAATTGCACAAACTCAGTGTGTCTTTTCTTTTTTAATTTGATTCTTAGAGTTTTTGGGAACTGTAATAACCTTTGACAGCTGTTTAAATTAGAAAGAACAAAATGGCTTTGTGCAATTATTAAAACATATTAGCGCAAATATCAGTAGCCTTTTTTAATACCAAACTTGCGTAATGCCTTGATTTTAAATTTCGACCGAAATCTAAAATTTTGGGTTTCGGTCGACACCAAAACTGAAATCAGGTATACCCGAAACGTTACAAAATTTCAACCGAAATTTTGACTTTTCCTGAAATTTCACCCAAGAATCTTGATTTTGCTCATTATTTAATATTTTTTATTTCAGCCAAAATTTTGTATGAGGTAAAATATTATTTTAATTGATTTTGTCAGAGGCCGAAATTTCGGTTTCGACGGGGAAGCAGTCACATGACTTTTACCCAAGGTACAACTCAAAGAAATTTGATGAAATCTTGCGGGCGCTGGCCCCTTTAAACAAGTAAACCAAAAACTCTGCCTATATTTGAAAATTGCAAAACTGAGTTCCAAATTCAAATGAGGATTTTTTTTTTTTTTTTTAAAGAAACTGGAAATCGAGGGTCCAGAGTAATAACCATGAAAAGCCAGACAGGGAATTTCAAAAGTCCGTGGCATTGTGCCACGAAGAGCCAAGATGACAAAAATCGAGGGTCTACGGTAATAAACCATGAAGAGCCTAGCAATAAATCTGAGGTCCATGGTAATTAGCCACGAAGGGCCCAGCTGAAAAGGAATCGAGGGTTCATGACAATAAACCGTGAAGAGCCAAGCATTAAATCCGGGGTCTGCAGCAATAAGCGACGAAGAGCCCAAAAGGAACAAAGATAAGTAATGGAAACGAATGGAATGATCATGGATAGTGGGTCCATGATATACAAAAGGATATATATCACAAAGAGCCACTCATAGAGCAAGGGTCCATGGTGTACCTGACTGATAGACCATGAAGAGCCAAGAATGAACAAGGATAATGACAAGCACTGGAGATGAATAGAATGAGTATGGATAGTGGGTCCATGATACAACTTGAAAGGCAGATCTCGAAGAACCACGCGGGAAGCAGGGGTCCATGGTATACTTGAATGGTAGACCACGAAGAGCCAAGAATGCATAAGACCTACACAGAGGACTTAGTGATTGAAGAATTGATTTTTCTGGGATTAAATGTCTCTTGCCGAGAAAAATGGGAATACGAGTTCCTTGCTGAGGATCGGACTCAAGTAACTTGCAGGGATTTGGATATTGACCCTTCTTTAATAGATGAAAAATATTCTGCTGAGGTTTGAAGTTGCGGGAGCAAATTCTAAACTCCGCTGGAGAAATTGATTTTCTTTGGAAATTGACTCTTTTAAGAAAGAGGGCTCACTTGAAGAGTTCAGAGATTTGGCTCAAGATGTGCTCGCCTCTCTCTTACTTCAACTTGTTGTAAACACTGGCACTGATTGCCTTTGTATGCTTGATATCTTTTATGACGCAAGTCATAAAAGATGCCCCTAGTGTATTGCACTTCCATGACAAGAGTCTCAAGGAAAGTAGAACAATGATAGATAAAGAAATTTTGGATTTGCATGGGTTCTTTCTTGGGAATGAAGATGGGAAAATGGCTAAGCTCAAAGACTTCTCCTTTCATTGACCATTATTTGAGGTTCGTTCTTTCCGACACCAACTGCTTGAAACTTGACATATTCAGCCTGTCCGAACAGGATACCTAAACCAGGATCTTTCATTTTGGAAGGTGTACACTCCTTCCTTTCAGTGCCTTACAATTTAGACCTTAAAAGAAAACAAATATAAATGAGGGACAGACTCCCAAGGACTCTATCAAAGAAGGTATATTATTCAAATAACTCGACTCACTTTTGATTCACCTTTAGATAAAATGTGTTATTTTTTTATGGTGAGGTTAGACACCTTCCGAGTAATCTCAAAACCCACGTCAAGAGGATCTAATTTCCTCCATCAGGATTTTCGTCATGGTTATTACCCCCTTCGGATTGTTCCGTCTTAATGCCCCTAGTTTAAAAAAGTATCAAAGCAAGTCTTGCCGACACTACTCGGATTCTGGGATCCTGTCCTGTTTTAAGACTTCTTCTCTGTCTCTTTGATTTCTCTCTTCAAAAGAAGTCACAACTCAAACTTGGAAATTCTGCATAACTGAAGAACTCCTTCGGTATCTCATCAATTCTCTCTTCATGAGAATTCTTTGCCTCTGACTAGATTGCCTCTTCAAATTTTCAATCCAGCAGACCGCTACCCTTACTTTGTATAAGCCAATCCCTTTGGTTATTGACTTAGCAAAAAAACAACTTTCACCTTTCTCTAGGCCGCCCTTTCGGGTTTTCAACCTAGTGGGTCTTCAGACTCTCGTTCTTTTTTCTGTTTTTGCTTTCATTTGCCTTGAACCCTTGCTTGTTTCACCAGAAGGACTTTCTAGGTGGGCTTGGGTTCAAAAGGGTGAGATATTTAAAGTTCAAACGATTTGGATCGAATCTGATCTTATCAGACTTCCTACGTACCCCAAAAATGGAGGATCAGATCCGCGTAGTTCGTTTGGGGTTTAACAAAGGATGGTTTAGCTTTAAGCTTCAAAATTTTGAAAGGGGAATGATTTAGCTTTCATCCCCAAGGCCGACCGAATCTGAATTAATCAGACGCCTACGTACCCCTGAAGAGGTGGGGATCAGGTCATAACGTAGTTCGAACTTCTTAAAAAAAATGCCCCTGGTTTATATTGTGGTTAGAACTTCTTAAAAAAAATGCCTCTGGTTTATATTGTGGTTAGAAAGAAAGGGTTTGATTTGACTTTTGGCCCAAAGGGTTCACAAAAAGATTTCAAAACGTTAAGATTTTGGCTATGAAGTCTCAAACGTCCAAGGATGGCCTCCTGGTGTTTTAACTTGCAAGCTCTTACATGCTAAGGTTCAAAGACTATGAAAATTTTTTCGAAGAGTCTGGCGGTTTTTCAGGCAAGACTTCAACCACAATGCTCCATCTCTTGTCTTGAAAATTTCGAATCCATGTCTAGGATTCCACAACTCTTATGGGTCTCCAAATGTTGAAGACAATAATTATATTCAATTTATCTCACTGACTCCATCATCTGGGTCCTTGATATTTCTAGGGAGTTGTCTTAGAGTCTCATTCACTTCTTTTTTTTTTATACATTAGAAATGTCCATACGCTTGAGATGGTGCAACTCAGAATCCCATTGAATACATGTAGACCAAGTGTTCCTTTTCTTTAGGGCTCAAATCTGTGACTTCATTTTCTGAAAGTCTTCTCTCAATATCTTATCAGCTCCATTGGATGTCTGATGCTTCACTCTCTAAAATTTTCACTTTCAACTTGATGTCTAAAGATGGTGGAGCCCTGTCTTGCATCACACCAAAACATTCACTTGTAGGATCAAACAAGACTTCCCTGAACCCCTCTAAATAGGTTTATCAATTCTTCACGCTCCTCGGGAGATAAAGTTTTGTCAATCCATCTTTCCCGAGTTTCGGATTTCGATACCACTATCGATAGCTTCGATTTCTTCTTCAAGTGGCTATGCTAGACGCTCTTCCTCTCGTTTGACCTTTTGAGATCTCGAGGGGAATTTCGTCTGCGATCTCATCCAAGAGGGTGTCTTTAGTTATTTAAACATTAGATCTAAAGAGTGAATCATAAAACATCAAAGATTCGAAACCAACAACTTTATTGACTTGAAGACTCTTAAGTATATCAGTAACTTTTTTTTTTTTGACGCACCTCTATGGGCTCTACATTGAACTTGACAAAGGACGTAAACTACAGACTTTGAATGAACACGACTCGACAAACATGACACACATCCTTCTTTTCTTTTCTTTTTTTTGACACTAACATAGTAAGACTTACCAACTCCGAGAGAAGAAAGTTGGTACAAACTTAATGAAAGACAAACCTTAACAACACATGACACATTTTTTTTTTCGATAATGATGAACTGGCACTGAAAATATGAGTAGTACACCTTCTTCCATGATGTCAATGACTTGGGGTTCAACCCTGGTATAAGTCCTGTTGACTTGCTTAGGTGAAGTGAAAGGAGACTGGTTCAACAAATGGGTGGGGTCAATTAGGTCAGACTCCTGTCATGGAATTGACAAAAACTGACTTTAGTATGAGGCAATCTCAGGAAAATGATATACACAAGTTGAAACAAGAGATAATACAAACGCATCCCTCCCTTGGATAAAACTAACAGCAGAACGGTAAGAAGGATCATGATAGGGTAAGCACATGACTTATCAATAATCCTAAAGGATAGCAATCACACTAAAAATGAGTTGAGTAAAATCTGGCAGCATGACGACCCTAAAAGGATCGTGGTAGAGTAAACTCATGGCTTATCGATAACTCTGAAAGATAGCGATCACGCTCAAGGTGTTTATATAAAATCCGACAGCATGACGGCAATATAAGGTGATCCCCACAACTCAACATAAGGGTAAATGAATAGAAACTCAGTAATGTAGGACTCTCAGCAAGGATACTTGCACTCAAATAATGATGGCAAGATAAGCACACAACCAGTAAGCAGAATATGGTCACCACGGAGATATAATCACATGAAGGACTGACCATGAATGACGACGCTTGGTCATGGGTTGGATTTGCGACCAAAAGATATATCCTGGCTATAGAGACACCGGACAAGCCATCGACCAGATCTAAGACACAACAAAAGAATGGATATATAATCAAAAGACGGCAAATAGACTGTGGCCATGAGAGTGACAAGTACATGCCACCCGTCAGGTGAATCTGAAAGAATGCGCATATAATTGATTAAACCAGGAATCCCCACTAGAAATGGGTCCTAATCTAATCAACCGACAGAATCATATACACACAAGAGATATGTACAATCTGAGGACGAGATGACAGATTATGGTTTCAACAATGGCAAGGGAAATGCCACCAACCAAATCAAGAGAATGCAGATAGGATAAATTAGACCAGGAATACCCACTGAAAATGGGTCCTAATCTGGACAATCAACTCAACAAATGGTTTAGTTACAAGAAGGTAACTACAAATCGACTCAGCAAATAAGTCATGTACAAAGGAACGACACAATTGTACACTCGAGAGACAAAAGACAGACCATGGTCAAAATAACGATATAGGAAAAATACTGACCGGGTCCGAAGGCTGGGGAATGAAACAATGTGGCTAATGGATAGACCAAAAAACTTCATTGATAGACAGGCCCTGGTCTAACAGCTAGCAAGGAATGATTAGGTTCACAAATTTTAAATGAAACGGATAACGAGGAATCGAGAAATGGATCATGGTCATAAAAGGTGGTGAACAAGAACCATCGGCCTGATCCAAGACTGAAATAGTGAACAAACTCTAATCGGCGATAATAGATCAGAAAATCTCTGTAGAAAGCAGGCCCCGATTTGACAGCCGACAAAACGGATAGATACTGAGATCATATGATAAAGATGATAGGGTAGACCGCGATCTGGATGATGACCAAGCAAGAGCAAGAGTCATCGACCGGGTCTGAAAGAATGGTATGACTGAAATAGATAAAGAAACCTTATTCGAAAGGATAAGCCCTAATATAAGAATAATACACTATACACACATATATATATACATATATATATATATACACACCCTAACCAGGGGCACCAGCCCTAATCTAATCTAACGGAGTCGAGAAAGTCTTGACTCATGACAGACTCGTGAGTGTACTAGGACCGTGCTGTAGCCATATAAAATAAGCTACCCTAGTCTACAAAGGGGACAAAGCTCCTAACTCTAGGTTTCACATGTGTGAGCAACACATGTTCGACCCTATATGAATGCAATATACTTATATAAACACGGGTACTTCCTAGTTGGGTTTCACTAAGTCAGTAAGTATATACATAATATATAAAACAAAGTAGGGCTCCGGACTCAATCTATCGGGTACTATGCGTATGAAACATACTTAATATGTATAACTCAAGTGCACCGAGTGTTATACATAGTATGCTTCATTGCTCATCGGCTGCTGTAAACACAAGTGCACCGAGTGTTTACGGCTGCAGTGCTGGCGCATAGCTTGGAAATAGATTCAACAGTACCATCAGGGTGTAATAACATCCCATTCGGGCACGCATTCAATCTATCCCGTGGAGCCAATAATAATGAAAAACAATGAAATAAGTAAAGAATAAACAATATGATAACATATGATGTGCAGTGTGTGAATCCATTGTTTTAATTACGCACCTATCTGGTGCCCCTGGATTCTAACGATAGAATTCCCATTTAAAATAATTTTAGCTCAAATTTCTCCGAAGTTAGTAAAAATGGCATTTTTATAGAGTTAGGCAATGTTTCAAGAACTCCCCATCAGAGTCGCCAGCCTGTGGACCCCGATCCGAGGACGGTGAGGGAACGGGTCCCTAACACCCTCCGGATCATCCACAACGAATGGAGAGCTCTACCAAGGAACTCTCGAAACGGATGCCACCCTCAAAGCATAGCATGAGTGGCGATATAAAAAGACGGAGATACACCCTGATCCGGAGCCAGGGCTCGAAACCAAGATATATCTAGAAATAACTCAGAGTCGCCATCCATGGACACGCCATTGAACCAAAACAAATGCTCTGTTTGCAATGGATAACCAGAGATACAAAAGGTCCGTGCCTGATGACGAATGGAGAAGGTCCGAAGAGCGCCCCCAATTCGCCCGAGTGCGAACACTTGGTCTCTTATGCCATTTATTATTAACCTTGAAGAGTTTCAAGCGAAAATCATATGAAATGGGAACACACATCTCCGAGAAAACGTCTATCTAATATGCATGTCTCGGAGATGAAAATAAGCACACACAAAAGAACCGAAATAAATGTCACCTAATGATAACTAGGTTATGAGTGCCATGCCTAACTGGTGTCTAAGTTCTGGTGAACAAACGCATGCATGCTACAGCCAAAGGTATAAGGTCTGCGCATGAAAGTAAGAAAACATAACAAAACACACAACATAACAAAATAACAAATCCTAAGACTCTAAACGATTTAGCCCGAGTCCTCGGATGGTCTGGTATTCATCCAAAGAAGCCTACGTATCCCCGCCTCCACGAGAATCAAGGCAACGTAGTTCTTCGCGCCTATTCTAAGCTAGGATGCCTAAGACACCTAGACCTCTATATTAGACTCGATCTAAAAGACCGGACTAGTTATTAAAGCTTTTTGAACGATTATTTAAATTCCAGTGAATTGTAGATTTTAGGACACCCTATATGCCCTAACTAAATGCAGGTTAGCCCTAAGCTAATGCAGGTGGTTCCTACAACCTATGTGTAACTAGGCTGTGTTTCCTAAGGAAAACAAATGGTGGGCTAACGCATCTTAGACCTAATCATCAGTCGGCGATGTGAATCGCCAACTGACCGGACGGAGGCACTCCTAGCTAGGACAAACTCCTAACTCTAACACAAACACACAACAAGCACGCAAGAAAAAACAAACTCCTAACTCTAAAACTCTCTATCTAGGACAAACTCTTAACTCTAGAGAAAGATCTTGTTGAAAAAAAAAGTTTTGAAGAAAAATGGTTAAATGATTTATTTACAAAGTTTGGCTGGACTTGGGATGAAGATCCCAAGCTGCACTACGTACCTCGTGGAAGAGGATCAAGCCACGTAGTTCGAAACGAACTCTCAAACTACGCTTCTAAAAGAAACACTCAACACTTTAGATGATTTTGAATTTTTCTGGTTTTCAAATGTTTTTGAAGAGTTTTAATATTTTTGACGATTAAAATGGCGTTAACACCCTTTCAGCTAAAGGGGATCCGATAGAAGAGCCTCCTTACCCACCATATCGCGGTAGAGTAATTTAGAGGGAAACGGGATCCCTAAAGCCTTGGGGGAAAGAAGACAAACGAGGGAACTAAAATTCCGATACGAGAAAAATAATCTCAAAGAGATGACCAAAAGCTGACGAGGCTTAGCCAGCATCCAAAAGAGACGAGTTTTAACCTGCGAGGGAAGACCCTAAATAAACGAGAGATGAAAAACCTCTAACCCAAGGGGAAAACCTCTAAACAAAAGGAGACTAATAAAAACTCTATAAGAAGATCTACTAAACGATCAGTCACTTAGAAACGGTCCTAACTGGCTGAACAACTCTAAGAGAAAAAAATCCCTTAACCTGCAAAAAAATCTAAGGCAGGAAGGGAAGAGGCTGGCTCAAGAAATGTTCCATCGTTGCCTAACCCAAAAGAAGCGTTCCTAAAATAGATGGAGTCCCGAAACTCGAAAAGGATCCCGAGGAACGCATGAAGAACAATCCCGAAAAGAAAGGAAACCCCTCAAACCCTGCGAAGGCTCTAAGATGGGAAAAAAATGATAAGAAGGGCAAGGGGTTGGCTCAAGAAACATTCTGTCATCGCCGGAATCCGAAAGAGATGTTTCCGAAATCAATGGAATCCCGAAACTCGAATGGGATTCTAAAAAGAACATATAAGGGGTAACCCCGAAGAACCGGGGTAGATCTAGAAAGACGAAGATGATCTCGAAAATCCCAAAGAAGCACGAAACTGAGAAGATCACATGAACACTATGAAGATCCTAAAACTGAGAAAAAGCATGAAGGATAATCAAAAAGAAGTGATAAAGGGGTTGTCGCCTGGACTGAACTCTTGGTTATAGAGTGAGGCCTAATTTACAACCGAGCATCACAACCCAAACTAAACAGAACTCAACCCTTTCCAAAATGGAAACACGAACAGTCCGAGGAGAAACTAATTAGGCTATATCCTTGCTTCTAAAAATAAGATCGAAGGTGGGTATCAAGAGAAATCCAGGTTTGGGATTGAAATCTATTTCTGTACATAACCGGAACAACCTAGAATGATCAGATCATACTCCAACGACCCCACAGAGCAAACCCACATTATTTGAAGAGCGAATGACTTGCGTTTACACCCCTGGATGATTTTAGCAAAGTAAGCTCATGCTATTCAATGACCAAACACAGACATAAGTTCCAAAGAACAAAGAGCCTAATCCATGCTCTTTAGAGCTTAAGAAGCAAGTAGACATCGAAACCGAGTTGGAGAACCGGGCCTCTGACCCATGCTCCGCAATTTAAAAATCAAATGAGAAACCATTGACAAAAGAGCCTTCGACCCCTATGGAAATTGACAAAGAAAGCTAACACATGATTTCAATATGAGAGCAAAGCATTTCTATGTAAAAAAAGAAAGATCTTGTTGAAAAAAAAAGTTTTGAAGAAAAATGGTTAAATGATTTATTTACAAAGTTTGGCTGGACTTGGGATGAAGATCCCAAGCTGCACTACGTACCTCGTGGAAGAGGATCAAGCCACGTAGTTCGAAACGAACTCTCAAACTACGCTTCTAAAAGAAACACTCAACACTTTAGATGATTTTGAATTTTTCTGGTTTTCAAATGTTTTTGAAGAGTTTTAATATTTTTGACGATTAAAATGGCGTTAACACCCTTTCAGCTAAAGGGGATCCGATAGAAGAGCCTCCTTACCCACCATATCGCGGTAGAGTAATTTAGAGGGAAACGGGATCCCTAAAGCCTTGGGGGAAAGAAGACAAACGAGGGAACTAAAATTCCGATACGAGAAAAATAATCTCAAAGAGATGACCAAAAGCTGACGAGGCTTAGCCAGCATCCAAAAGAGACGAGTTTTAACCTGCGAGGGAAGACCCTAAATAAACGAGAGATGAAAAACCTCTAACCCAAGGGGAAAACCTCTAAACAAAAGGAGACTAATAAAAACTCTATAAGAAGATCTACTAAACGATCAGTCACTTAGAAACGGTCCTAACTGGCTGAACAACTCTAAGAGAGAAAAATCCCTTAACCTGCAAAAAAATCTAAGGCAGGAAGGGAAGAGGCTGGCTCAAGAAATGTTCCATCGTTGCCTAACCCAAAAGAAGCGTTCCTAAAATAGATGGAGTCCCGAAACTCGAAAAGGATCCCGAGGAACGCATGAAGAACAATCCCGAAAAGAAAGGAAACCCCTCAAACCCTGCGAAGGCTCTAAGATGGGGAAAAAATGATAAGAAGGGCAAGGGGTTGGCTCAAGAAACATTCTGTCATCGCCGGAATCCGAAAGAGATGTTTCCGAAATCAATGGAATCCCGAAACTCGAATGGGATTCTAAAAAGAACATATAAGGGGTAACCCCGAAGAACCGGGGTAGATCTAGAAAGACGAAGATGATCTCGAAAATCCCAAAGAAGCACGAAACTGAGAAGATCACATGAACACTATGAAGATCCTAAAACTGAGAAAAAGCATGAAGGATAATCAAAAAGAAGTGATAAAGGGGTTGTCGCCTGGACTGAACTCTTGGTTATAGAGTGAGGCCTAATTTAGAACCGAGCATCACAACCCAAACTAAACAGAACTCAACCCTTTCCAAAATGGAAACACGAACAGTCCGAGGAGAAACTAATTAGGCTATATCCTTGCTTCTAAAAATAAGATCGAAGGTGGGTATCAAGAGAAATCCAGGTTTGGGATTGAAATCTATTTCTGTACATAACCGGAACAACCTAGAATGATCAGATCATACTCCAACGACCCCACAGAGCAAACCCACATTATTTGAAGAGCGAATGACTTGCGTTTACACCCCTGGATGATTTTAGCAAAGTAAGCTCATGCTATTCAATGACCAAACACAGACATAAGTTCCAAAGAACAAAGAGCCTAATCCATGCTCTTTAGAGCTTAAGAAGCAAGTAGACATCGAAACCGAGTTGGAGAACCGGGCCTCTGACCCATGCTCCGCAATTTAAAAATCAAATGAGAAACCATTGACAAAAGAGCCTTCGACCCCTATGGAAATTGACAAAGAAAGCTAACACATGATTTCAATATGAGAGCAAAGCATTTCTATGTAAAAAAAGAAAGATTCCAAGCATTCAATGAGGAGCCATTGGCGACATAAGGGTAGAAATGCATGCACTGAATTTGTTGAATAGGAAGAACATCATCAGATCAATGGGTAATCACAATATTACTGTCATTCATGGGTTCGGGTAAAAGAAATTAAACCAAAGTCTGTGAACCATAATATATTATTAAAATTTGATGTCCCATAGCTCACTACAATCTGATGATCAAGAGCACAAACTAGAGAGGTAGGGAAAAACCAAGGCAAGGCAAATGGGTTCTTCAACTGATAGCAAGTGGATTAATTACATTCACCAACACAGGGTAGCATCAAAATTATCAACCGAGGAGCCCTTATAAGTGTTACCCTGTTGTGATGATCGCCTAATTCTTTGCTTCTTAGACCCTTAGCATATGAAGGAAATTACTAACATGCTGAAATTCATGAGCTAGGAATCATGAAGATAAAGATTAATCATCAGAAATGGAGAGATAAAAGGAATGCCATGAGATGAGCCAATTGATAGATTTCTAACTAAACAATAAAGAAAATCATCATCTGAAGATGACCACCATAAGTTCAAGCTTGCAAATCAAAGGGCATTGAATCATGAAACACCAAGAATAGAGGTGACAGAATTTCGAGAAATAAGTCTAAAGGATTTTCAGAGATCACAATTAAACTTCAAAACTAAATCAGACAAACAATCCCTACTGTAAATTCTGACTAAAGTGCTTAAGAGGGTGAGAAATTACCTGAGCTGGGGTAGGTGGTCAAATGCTAGAAGCATTTTCTACGAGGATCGACATATGGGAATGATACACACGGAGCCCACTTCATGGTAAAGGGTGGCTTTGAGGCTCTTTCCCAACACCTGTAATTGTGCTGTTGACGGAAAGATGGGTTAATTATAGATGGAGGATAAGAATGGAAGAGGGATAAAAAAAACAGGGGAGGTTGATTTTGGTAGAGATGGGAATGGGGAAATTAAGAAGAGGGCTTGCAGACATGGGTTTGAGGTGGGTTTCAATGGCTACAAATGGTGTGGGAATGGGATTTGGGGAAGATGGAGAGGTGACGGTGCTCCGATTGGGTTGCCGGTGGCTGTGAAAAAGCGTGATAGAAGTGGGTTTGGAAATGGTGAAAAAATGGGTTTCATGGAGGGAGATTGAGGTAGAAATGGTGGTAGATGGTGAATTAGGATCTAATTAAGGAATAAGGAAGAAAAAGGGGTCTGTTGAGAGATGGGGGGGAGGGTCGGATTGGGTTTATGAGTTGGCTCTGCCGGATTTAATGGCGACTGGAGATGGGTTTGGGGAAGAGTGACCGACCGGAATTGGTAGGGATGGGGGTAGGAATGAAGTGGGTTCGGTGGGAGGTGGTGGTGGTGCTAGCCGGAGCTCTAATCCGCCGACAATAACGAACCGGCCGGAGACCGATCGGAAAAATGGCCGGAGAAGAGGAGATTCGACCGGAGAAGAAGAGTTTCGAGTTGGATGATGGAGGAGATTTTTTCTCTTCTCTCTGTTTCTTTTGATTTTAATGGATAAAGATTTGAGGGTTTGAAGAAGATGAAGGTAAAGATGGTTGGGGTTGGTAATGGTGGTCGGAGGTGACAGAGGTGGCCGGAGAAGAGGGTTTCAAGGGTTTGAAAGGGTTTGGGTCGGGTTTAATGGTGGCGGCCGGAGATGGTAGTGGTGGTTGGAATAAATGGTAGAGGTGGGTTTATTGGGTTGATTTGGACAGAGGTAGTGGCTCGGTTAGGGTAGATGGTGGGGATGGGTGGCTTTGATGGAGGTGGCCGGCCGGAGGGAGTGATGGTGGCGGTGGAAATGGGTGTGGGTAAAAAAAAATGAGATGGGTTTGGTGGTGGTTGCGATGAAGATGGAGGAGCTCGGTTGGGTTGGGGTTAAGAAAAATGGGTTTGGGTCTTGGGTTTTAGAGAAGAGGAGAAAAATGTAGAAGAAGAAGGGGATGGTGGTGGCTAGAGGTGGTGATGAAGATAGGGTTTGGAGAAGATGAGGAATCGGCCGGTCCTCTTGCTCCTCCTCCCTCTCTCTCTGTTTCTACTTCCCTCTCTCTGCGATCTCTTTCTCCCTCTCCCTTTCTAAAAAAAATGAGGCGCCTCCTCTCCAACCCTAATTTGGTTTAGTATTTAAAGGGAGATGATAAATTCTCACCCCCAATATTTCATGGACAGCCCTCTTAAAATAATCCACCCTCCTATGGATTGATATAGGCATAAACTTGGCTTGCCATTTCGTCCATTTTCTATCCAATTGCCACGAAATCTTGTTGGGGTATCCTAGGGGCCATTGATAATCTCTCGGGAATTTTGCGCCCGCAAATGCACACAATAGGGTGGTAGAAGCTCAGGTTCTCTCCTCGTTTGGACCCACTCTCTCGAGATTTTATTCAACTTCAAAAGTTTTATTCGACTGGGCCCGGTCAAAATGGGGTGTCTACAGCGAGCCTTACCGAGCTCAGGTTATATTCAATTCACACCCCTCATCTTCCCTGGACAGCCCTATCTAGTGTAATTTGACTACTTTTTTTACACTATGGGGGGTGGTCCAAGTAACAAATGGGGTTCCAAAAATGAAGTGACATAGTTTGCCTTCCCCTTTCACTCCATGGACAACCCTTTTAGTGTATATATTAATATATATAATATATATAATTAAATATATTAAATTCTTAACGAGCCTTAACGAGCCGAGCCTGGCCTAAATCGGGCTCGGCTCGTTAAGCTTAACGAGCCTGGAGAGCCGGCTCGGCTCGGCTCGTTAAGGATTCGAGCCGAGCTCGAGCGAGCTTCCGAGCCCGAGCCAAAATTGACACCCTTAAACACGACATTGACTTTTTATTTAAGGGCAGATGAGCGAAGAGAGGGGGGGTGGGATCCTTTATCATTTCTCAAATTAAATCAAAAATTTTCCTTAGGTCATTTTTTTCCTGAATATTTAGGTCATTTCATGTGTAAAAAAAACTTCTACTACGTGTAACTTGGTCATAAATTACAAGGCAAAGCACGAGACTTCATAAATGTAGTGGGGCCACATTAATCCGAGATTCAAACTGCCCCGAAAATCATCTCCATAGGAAGATCCCAATCCTCTGACCTATAAAGATAATGCCACAAGGGATAATTTTGGCGTATTCGAGACCATTGATCTTGTAGGACATCATGAACGTGTTAGGATTTAATCCTAACGGTGGATGTGGCCAGTGTCGGAGCCAGGATTTATGTATAAGGGGGGCAAGTTTATATAGGCTTACACATGAGGGGGTTAGGCCTTCAAATTTTGAAAGGGGCTGGGCCCAATTGAGTTGGGCCTATTAAGGATTTGGCCCAACTCAAGAGGGGCAACTGCCCCCCTTATGCTACATGTAGTTCCGCCCCTGGATGTGGCCTTAGCAAGATCAACGGCCGAATCATTTTAGTTAGTTAAGTGTTTAAAGAATAAGATGTATCCCTTAATTGTGAAAGGGTATATTTGGAACAGTTGTAAACAAAGAGACACCCACATGGTCTTGCATTGCATCTTAAGATTATAAATCCTTACATAAATCAACGGCTTAGATTTTTTTTGGCAGAGCCCCAAACTATACTTATGTTAAGGAAGAATCATCCAATGAAGGTGGGGGCCATCATGTCTATGTGGAGCCCAGAATTATTGACCATATGGGTTTTGTTTGGCAGATTCAACAACAGGCAATTTCTAGGTCAAGCAAGGAAGCGGAGATCTCGTAAATCATATCCTTATGCTGTAAAGAAATAAGTTTGATTAGTTCATCTCCCAATAGGAATTGAACCTATGATGTTACGTGCTTGGATGGTCCTACTTAGTCAATATTCCAAGAGTCCTATCAAATCTCCATCTCGATTATAAATAAGGATCAATTACTGTTGCATGCTGGAGAGTTGAAAAAATGACGAGAAAATGTTTAGTTTTGAAAAAACACTAACAAATGCTACTATATTAAAAAAGAACTTTTTAGGACGAAAATACCCCTAACCTTACTTTATCTTTCTCTTCTTTGTTTTTACACTTTATCTTTCCGGCGATAGAAGCCTTCTTCTCCGGCGATAAAAGCCTTCTTCTCCGGCGAAACATCTTCATTTCTCCGGCATATGCTCATTTGTCTTGAGAGGTTAGAAGGAGTTCTCTAGAGACGCCCCTTTCTCATTTTCTTTTTCTTCCTCCAAATATCCAAAATCTCATTTTCTTTGTAAGTATTTCCCCTTTTCTAGTGGCTGCAGCCAAAATCAGTTGCCCAAAGAGCTTTCACTAGGCAAAAGGGTAGTGGAAGCCAAAATGGTACTCGAAGCAAAATGTAAGTTAGGCAAAAATGATAGTCGAAGCCCAAAAAATGCTAGTTGAAGCCAAAAAAAAGTTACTCCAAGCCAAAAATGATAGTCGAATCCAAAAAATGATAGTCGAAGCAAAAAAAAATGATAGTCGAAGCCAACAAATATTTCTCGAAGCTAAAATATATTAGTTAAAGACGAAAAAAGTTCCAAATGTTACTGGAATTTAAAAGTTTTAGTCGCAGCCAAAAACATGTTAGTCGAAGCAAAAAAACCAGTTATTCGAAGCCTAAAAAACTTTAGTCGAAGCGAAAAACACAACGGCGAATGTTACAGGAAACACATTTTGCACTTCGACCAAGTAATTTTTGGCTTCGACCAAGTAAATTTTGGCTTCGATTATCCTGTTTTGGCTTCGAGTACCTGTTTTTGCATTGAGAAGAAGAGGGGGAGATCTCTGAAAATAACTAATCATTTGATGTCCATTGGATAGCACGAAAATGATGAACATATGACTTTGCCATAGCATCTCTTTTACAAGTTTAGAAGTTAAGAGAGGTAGTGGAGTTTTCCATTAGCCACAGTAACACAACAAAAAATTATCAAATGGGGTTTCTCAACATGTCCATAATCCAATTTCTCCTTCTCATCTTCCCATTCTATTTTATTCCTCTGCTCACATGACGATATAAACACTGATAGATCGGTGCTCTTGGCTTTCAAGAAAGGCATAGTTGTTGATCTTCAGAATCCCTCAGGACAAAGGAGCATCTGCTGCCAGAGAAATGAGATGTTTCGCCGGAGAAGAAGGCTTCTATCGCCGAAAAATCTCGTCGTTTCACACAAAATGCGTCGGAGTAAAACCTAGAATTGAAAGAGTGTAAAACCTGCCAGTAAAAGAGTAAAATGGTAAAACCAAGAAGAGAAAGATTAAAGTAAGTTGAGGGGTATTTTCGTCCCTAGCAACCTTTCTTTTAATAAAGTAGCATTTGTTAGTTTGTTTTCAAAACTCAATATTTTCTCGTCATTTTTTCAACTCTCCAGCATGCAACAGTAATTGATCCTATAAATAACTACTCGGCTACAACATATGTATCACAAGTTATTCTAGACTATAAGTGGGGCCCATCTAGGCACATAACATACATCCAATTAATTAACAGGCTGCTCTACCAAACTACCACTACCTTCCTTTTCTTTCCTGTCCAGTTTCCTAGTCATGGAGTGGAGATAAGGGAAAGGAAAATGGGTGGGTGATATTGAGATCTCCATGATTTGAGATATGAATTTCCAATAATGAGATTTCAATATTCACGGAGGTGGACCAGAGCGGTGCAGGAGAGGGAATGGATTTGAAATTTGGGTGACATTGATTTATATAATTTCTAAAGGCTGATGATAGTGGCACTACCATGTTTACACAATTAAACTGACTCATCCATTCTTTATTATTTAAACAGCCGTCTAAGGTTAATATAGTTCCCAATAAGCTTTCAGAAGCTAATTTAAAAGAAAAGACGAACTGAGTTTGTGCGCTTATTTAAACATGGCAGCACCAATTCCAGTAGCCTTTCTAAAACTGTTATAACCATATTGGCAAATCATTATTTTAAATTTTAAAAGCCTCTTAAAACCATTTGCGTACTAAGATTTTTTTTTTTTTTTTTAATTATTCTCAGTAGTATCCTAATTGGCACTAGAGATTTGCTGGGCAATTTCGCATAAACCCATTTCGCGCCTCACTTTTGCATGAGAAATCAGCCACACATGATCACTTGTTAGTAGATCTTGTCTTATTTGCCTTCGGCGAATTGACTAGAAAATCTATTTGACATTAATATAAACTATATTCACCCAATCACCCCCACTATTTTAATGATGTCACTTCTCCTTTCATTCTACAATTTAATAATAATTGCACAAAGTCCGTTTGTCTTTTCTTTTTTAATTTGATTCTTAGAGTTTTTGGGAACTGTAATAACCTTTGACAGCTGTTTAAATTAGAAAGGACAAAATGGCTCTGTGCAATTATTAAAACATAGTAGCGCAAATATTAGTAGCCTTTTTTAATATCAAACTTGCGTAATGCCCATGATTTTAAATTTCAACCGAAATCCAAAACTTTGGGTTTCGGTCGACACCTAAACTCAAATAAGGTATACTCGAAACGTTACAAAATTTCAACTGGAATTTTGAAATTTCGACCTTTCCTGAAATTTCACCCAAGAATCTCAATTTTGTTCATTATTTAATATTTTTTTATTTCAGCCGAAATTTTGTATGAGATAAAATATTATTTTAATTGATTTTGTCAGAGGCCGAAATTTCGGTTTCGGCGGGGACTGAAAGGCATTCCGAAACCAAAATTTGAAACTATGGTCATGCCAATATGCCATCTAATTTCGTGTAGTATACATGGGGGGATTTGCTATCGTCCATTGCAGAGGCATTTCGAGGCTGGTATGTCGCAAATCAAACCAGCCACCGTGTGAATGGAGACAGCTTAGCGACCATCGCAGAAGGCATTTCAAGGCTGGTCTGTCGCAAATCAGACCAGCCACCGCGTGAATGGAGTCAGAGTGGCTGGTATGATTTGCGACAGACCAGCCTCGAAATGCCTTCTGCAATGGTCACTAGCAATTCCCATACATGGGAGCCTATCAAAGAAAGTTATATACGTTGACTTCTGGTCAACCCTATTCCCCCATGCGTGATGACCAAAATACCCATCTAGGGGTGCAAATTTGGCCCTGTCAGCCCTAACCCGCCCTGAGCCCGAACAGGGTCAGGGCTTGAGTTTCCAACCCTGAGGGCGGGTCGGGGTTCATGTTTTTAGACCCTGACTCAGGTTGGGTCGGGTTCTGGGTTAATGCCTCGGGTACCCTGACCCGGCCCGACCCTAAGTTTTCTATTATAGAATTGAACCATCTGTGCATGTTTCTTTTGCTAATGTTTTCTATTATCTTGGATTGATGTTTCTTTAGATTATTATTATTAATTGTCTCTGCTACCCGTCATGTTGTTGAATTCATAGTCTTATTTTGTTCCCTTTCTCTGTTTATTGATCATTTTGTTCTATATGATATGTAGTCGCTTTATTTTTGGCACTCTTAACAGGTATTTGCACTACGGTCAATCAGGGCCGGCCCTGCCCAATCAGGGCGGGCCAGGGCCGCACTGAGCCCTGCGGGGCGGGCAATGGGATCCAGGGTTGGGCTAGGGTTTTGAAAACCCCAACCCAACCCGACCTGTTGCAGCCCTATACCCATCCGATCCTCGTATGTACGGGAGATAGAAGGTGATGCCTGCCAGATCAGCTATTCAATTCAATGAAAGGGAAGGCTACAACTGTGGGGCAATCCCGATCAATATTTAATAGAGTCGTGCCATTATTATTATTATTATTATTTTATTTTTTATGGGTAAGCTGGGGTTAGGCAGACCCCTACCAGATAGATTGTATTAGAGTAAAGAAAATAGATACATGAAGTATAAGAGATTAAGAGCTTCCCAATCCCATAATGGGAAAAGAAGCAAGGCCAAAAAACAAAGCACCAAGGCTACAACAGGATCAAGCCTAGAAACAAAAACCAGAAAAAAACAACAAACAACAAGGGAGCATCAAATCAGAGGACCCAAAAACATACAGCAACAACTGAAATCAAATTTTGAAAGGAGCTGGGCCCAATTGAGTTGGGCCTATTAATGATTTGGCCCAACTCAACAGGGGCAACTGCCCCCCTTATGCTACATGTAGCTCCGCCCCTGGATGTGGCCTTAGCAAGATCAACGGCTGAATCATTTTAGTTAGTTAAGTGTTTAAAGAATAAGATGTATCCCTTAATTGTGAAACGGTATATTTGGAACAGTTGTAAACAAAGAGACACCCACATGGTCTTGCATTGCATCTTAAGATTATAAATCCTTACATAAATCAACGGCTTAGATTTTTTTTTGGCAGAGCCCCAAACTATACTTATGGGTTAGGGAAGAATCATCCAATGAAGGTGGGGGCCATCATGTCTATGTGGAGCCCAGAATTATTGACCATATGGGTTTTGTTTGGCAAGATTCAACAACAGGGAATTTCTAGGTCATGCAAGGAAGCGGAGATCTCGTAAATCATATCCTTATGCTGTAAAGAAATAAGTTTGATTATTGCATCTCCCAATAGGAATTGAACCTATGATGTTACGTGCTTGGATGGGTCCCAGTTAGCCAATATTCCAAGAGTCCTATCAAATCTCCATCTCGAATATAAATAACTACTCGGCTACGCCATTTGTATCACAAGTTATTCTAGACTATAAGTGGGACCCATCTAGGCACGTAACATACAACCAATTAATTACCAGGCTGCTCTACCAGACAACCACTACCTTCCTTTTCTTTCCCTTATCAGTTTCCTAGTCATGGAGTGGAGAGGGTGATATTGAAATCTCCATGATTTGAGATATGAATTTCCAATAATGAGATTTCAATATTCACGGAGGTGGACCAGAGCCGTGCAGTAGAGGGAATGGATTTGAAATTTGGGTGACATTGATTTATATAATTTCTAAAGGCTGATGATATTGGCACTACCATGTTTAACCATATTTGCAAATCATTATTTTAAATTTAAAAGCCTCTTAAAACCATTTGCGTACTAAGTTTTTATTTATTTATTTTTTTAATTATTCTCAGTAGTATCCTAATTGGCACTAGAGATTTGCTGGGCAATTTCGCATAAACCCATTTCGCGCCTCACTTTTGCATGAGAAATCAGCCACACATGATCACTTGTTAGTAGATCTTGTCTTATTTGCTTTCTGCGAATTGACTAGAAAATCTATTTGACATTAATATAAACTATATTCACCCAATCACCGCCACTATTTTAATGATGTCACTTCTCCTTTCATTCTACAATTTAATAATAATTGCACAAACTCAGTTTGTCTTTTCTTTTTTAATTTGATTCTTAGAGTTTTTGGGAACTGTAATAACCTTTGACAGCTGTTTAAATTAGAAAGGACAAAATGGCTCTGTGCAATTATTAAAACATAGTAGCGCAAATATCAGTAGCCTTTTTTAATACCAAACTTGCGTAATGCCCATGATTTTAAATTTCGACCGAAATCCAAAACTTTGGGTTTCGGTCGACTCCAAAACTCAAATCGGGTATACCCGAAACGTTACAAAATTTCAACTGAAATTTTGAAATTTCGACCTTTCCTGAAATTTCACCCAAGAATCTCGATTTTGTTCATTATTTAATATTTTTTATTTCAGCCGAAATTTTGTATGAGATAAAATATTATTTTAATTGATTTTGTCAGAGGCCGAAATTTCGGTTTCGGCGGGGACCGAAAGGCATTCCGAAACTAAAATTTGAAACTATGGTCATGCCAATATGCCATCTAATTTCGTGTAGTATACATGGGGGGATTTGCTATCGTCCATCGCAAGGGCATTTCGAGGCTGGTATGTCGCAAATCAAACCGGCCACCGTGTGAATGGAGACAGCTTACCGACCATTGCAGAAGGCATTTCAAGGCTGGTCTATCGCAAATCAGACCAGCCACCGCGTGAATGGAGTCAGAGTGGCTGGTCCGATTTGCGACAGACCAGCCTCGAAATGCCTTCTGCAATGGTCACTAGCAATTCCCATACATGGGAGCCTATCAAAGAAAGTTATATACGTTGACTTCTGGTCAACCCTATTCCCCCATGCGTGATGACCAAAATACCCATCTAGGGGTGCAAATTTGGCCCTGTCAGCCCTAACCCGCCCTGAGCCCGAACAGGGTCAGGGCTTGAGTTTCCAACCCTGAGGGCAGGTCGGGGTTCATTTTTCTAGACCCTGACTCAGGTTGGTTCGGGTTCTTTGTTAATGCCTCGGGTACCCTGACCCGGCCCGACCCTAAGTTTTCTATTATAGAATTGAACCATCTGTGCATGTTTCTTTTGCTAATGTTTTCTATTATCTTGGATTGATGTTTCTTTAGATTATTATTATTAATTGTCTCTGCTGCCCATCATGTTGTTGAATTCATAGTCTTATTTTGTTCCCTTTCTCTGTTTATTGATCATTTTGTTCTATATGATATGTAGTTGCTTTATTTTTGGCACTCTTAACATGTATTTGCACTAGGGTCAATCAGGGCGGGCCAGGGCCGCACTGAGCTCTGCAGGGCGGGCAACGGGATCCAGGGTTGGGCTAGGGTTTTGAAAACCCCAACCCAACCCGACGTGTTGCAGCCCTATACCCATCCGATCCTCGTATGTACGGGAGATAGAAGGTGATGCCTGCCAGATCAGCTATTCAATTCAATGAAAGGGAAGGCTACAACTATTGGGCAATCCCGATCAATATTTAATAGAGGTGTGCCATTATTATTATTATTATTTTATTTTTTATGGGTAAGCTGGGGTTAGGCAGACCCCTACCAGATAGATTGTATTAAAGTAAAGAAAATAGATACATGAAGCATAAGAGCTAGGGGTGTAAACGGATCGAATTCGGAGCGGATATGGCTATATCCGAATTCGATTACAGTATACACTATCCGAATTCGGATTCGGATTCGGATTCGACGGATATGTAATATCTATTACCGAATTCGTATCCGTCGGATATTGTTCGAATTCGGATATTATCCGTATCCGTTTATCCGGTAAATTAGAACATTTTATTGCAGCACTTAATCTTTTTTCTCCTACTTACTCGGATGAATTTTCCAAACCCTAAAACTAGACCTCTACATTCTCTTCACAAAATTAACTCTCAAACCCTAAAATATATGAGATCATCTTCTTCCTTTTAAAACAAAGGCAGAGAGAGAGAGAGGGAGACGATGGGGATGGATGATAGTGTTGGTTGTGGTCTTTGGCTTTTTCCTTCTTTTTTTGTATATGATGGAATGGGTTTGGGTTATTTTGATGGAATGGGTTTGGGCTATTTTTGTTTTTATTTTATTTTTTCTAAAAAGAATATTCACTTTTCTTATAGAAACAAAAGATAGTGTGTCATTACTAAAAATAAATATTAATGATATTATTAACAATAAATAAAAAGGATTTACTTCTCGGATTCGGATGTTAAACGGATCGGATATACCATTTACCAGATTCGCATCCGCTAAGAGCCGGATATCTCATAAACGGATTCGGATAATATCCGCTTGAAACGGATTCGGATAATATTCGCTTTAAACGGATTCGGATGCGGACGGTAATCGAATTTCCGAATATTCATTTACACCCCTAATAAGAGCTTCCCAATCCCATAATGGGAAAAGAAGCAAGGCCAAAAAACAAAGCACCAAGGCTACAACAGGATCAAGCCTAGAAACAAAAACCAGAAAAAAACAACAAACAACAAGGGAGCATCAAATCAGAGGACCCAAAAACATACAGCAACAACTGAAATCAAATGGCAGCAGTCCTTGCGAGCTCGCAAGGACAGCCCAAACTCAACATATCCAATTGGAGAGGGCTGGGGACTTTCCTTTTTTCTTGTGAACCATTTGCCATTTTCCTTCCATATCGGTATTAGTAGGGGATGATTTATCATTTAATTTCTCCACATCATGTTGAGTGGCTTCATTTCCCATATTAAAACACTAGTAGAGTACTACTAATTTCATTTCCCATAACCTTTTTCTTTTTCTATATAATAAATGAGGTGGTGACCATATGAAACACAAATAACGTAGAAGAAATGAAAGGTAATATTTTGGGCATTTCCTTGTATTCTAAACTTCTAATCCATTGTGAGGTTCAAAACAAATGAGGCTGTCTCTCTCCAACTTCAACTATAACATTACAAATGGATAAGTTCAAAGGCTGTCTCTCTCCAACTTCAACTACATCATTACAAATGGAAAAGTTCAAAACTTTCTTGAAACCCCAGTATAATGGCATCACAAAGTAACTTATAAAATTTTGTAATTTTATAAGTTACTGGGTAACCCATCTACACACACACACTGTTAAATAAAACAAGAAAACTGGGTAAACCATTCTGGGATAAACCATTCCATTGGTTTACGATGAAATGGTAAACCAATGAAAATTTCTATTGTTACAGGGAAATTAAGTTGGGTATTTGATTTTCAATATTCTAGTGACCCAATGTTGTAGAGGTAAATATAAAACTTTTACATTTTACACTAAGTAGAACAGAGGGTTAGGATCATTTTCTCGGGACCAGTAAATGAATCTTTTAGATCAACGAAATAAGCATGCTCTATTCTTAAGCACAATACTAGCCAGAGAGAGAGAGAGAGAGAGAGAGAGAGAGAGAGAGAGGCTCACCCCACTACCAATTACTATCTTCAAAGGAATATGTGACTTCACATACTTTGGAGTAAATGACGGATGAGGGGCTAAGTAGCGTGCCCCACTTTTTCGTAGGGGGTAAATGAATGTTTTACCCCCTATTTATCCTAGGTAGAACAAACCTAAACAGAATACTATCGCACACACCAAAAATGCGTAAATAACAAAATAAGATTTTATATGGTTTGACAAGGGTGAGATAGGCTCTTCCACCATAATAATTACGAGAAATCAGAAAGATTATAAGAGATCACAGATCGAACCCTTTACACTCTCACTACTGAAGTCTAAAGGTGTTACGGTCTTAAGTGGGGCTTCCTAGGTTTGGGAACAGAAGGACCAAGTGTCGTAAAAGTTTATAGGGCTAGCCTAATGTCTTCCATCACCTCTAATCCCTTTCACATTTTGGTTACGTACCTAACATTTGGCATCAAAGCAGACACGCCAAAAATAGAGTTTGTTATGATCTCTGCAGTTTAGCTTATGGCCCGTTCACATGGTGGGGATGGGGTTTTCAAGGGGAGAAAAAGGGATATGGTCCTTGTGGATCATATGCATATTCTAGACACTAAGTGGGACCCATCTAGGCACGTAACATACGACCAGTGAATCAATGAACAGACTGCTCTACCACTACCTTCCCTTTCTTTCCCTGTCCAGTTTCCGAGTCATAGAGTGGAGAATAAGGGAAAGGAAAATGGGTGATATTGAAATCTCCATGATTTGAGATTTGAATTTCCAATAATGAGATTTCAATATTCGCGGAGGTGGACCAGAGCCGTGCAGGAGAGGGAATGGATTTGAAATTTGGGTGACATTAATTTATATAATTTCTAAAGGCTGCTGATATTGGCACTACCGTGTTTATACAATTGAACTGACTCATCCATTCTTTATTATTTAAACAGCCGTCAAAGGTTAATATAGTTCTCAATAAGCTTTCAGAAGCTAATTTAAAAGAAAAGACGAGCTGAGTTTGTGCGCTTATTTAAACGTGGCAGCACCAATTTCAGTAGCCTGTCTAAAACTGTTATAACTATATTTGCAAATCATTATTTTAAATTTTAAAAGCCTCTTAAAACCATTTGCGTACTAAGATTTTTTTTAAAAAAATTTATTCTCAGTAGTATCCTAATTGGCACTAGAGATTTGATGGACAATTTCGCAGAAAGCCATTTCGCGCCTCACTTTTGCATGAGAAATCAGCCACACATGATCACTTGTTAGTAGATCTTGTCTTATACATTTCATACATCTGAGGTGGCTGTTCTCTCATGCAAAAGTGAGCCACGAAATGGCTTTCCGCGAATTGACTAGAAAATCTATTTGACATTAACATAAACTATATTCACCCAATCACCCACACTATTTTAATGATGTCACTTCTCCTTTCATTCTTCAATTTAATAATAATTGCACAAACTCAGTGTGTCTTTTCTTTTTTAATTTGATTCTTAGAGTTTTTGGGAACTGTAATAACCTTTGACAGCTGTTTAAATTAGAAAGAACAAAATGGCTTTGTGCAATTATTAAAACATATTAGCGCAAATATCAGTAGCCTTTTTTAATACCAAACTTGCGTAATGCCTTGATTTTAAATTTCGACCGAAATCTAAAATTTTGGGTTTCGGTCGACACCAAAACTGAAATCAGGTATACCCGAAACGTTACAAAATTTCAACCGAAATTTTGACTTTTCCTGAAATTTCACCCAAGAATCTTGATTTTGCTCATTATTTAATATTTTTTATTTCAGCCAAAATTTTGTATGAGGTAAAATATTATTTTAATTGATTTTGTCAGAGGCCGAAATTTCGGTTTCGACGGGGAAGCAGTCACATGACTTTTACCCAAGGTACAACTCAAAGAAATTTGATGAAATCTTGCGGGCGCTGGCCCCTTTAAACAAGTAAACCAAAAACTCTGCCTATATTTGAAAATTGCAAAACTGAGTTCCAAATTCAAATGAGGATTTTTTTTTTTTTTTTAAAGAAACTGGAAATCGAGGGTCCAGAGTAATAACCATGAAAAGCCAGACAGGGAATTTCAAAAGTCCGTGGCATTGTGCCACGAAGAGCCAAGATGACAAAAATCGAGGGTCTACGGTAATAAACCATGAAGAGCCTAGCAATAAATCTGAGGTCCATGGTAATTAGCCACGAAGGGCCCAGCTGAAAAGGAATCGAGGGTTCATGACAATAAACCGTGAAGAGCCAAGCATTAAATCCGGGGTCTGCAGCAATAAGCGACGAAGAGCCCAAAAGGAACAAAGATAAGTAATGGAAACGAATGGAATGATCATGGATAGTGGGTCCATGATATACAAAAGGATATATATCACAAAGAGCCACTCATAGAGCAAGGGTCCATGGTGTACCTGACTGATAGACCATGAAGAGCCAAGAATGAACAAGGATAATGACAAGCACTGGAGATGAATAGAATGAGTATGGATAGTGGGTCCATGATACAACTTGAAAGGCAGATCTCGAAGAACCACGCGGGAAGCAGGGGTCCATGGTATACTTGAATGGTAGACCACGAAGAGCCAAGAATGCATAAGACCTACACAGAGGACTTAGTGATTGAAGAATTGATTTTTCTGGGATTAAATGTCTCTTGCCGAGAAAAATGGGAATACGAGTTCCTTGCTGAGGATCGGACTCAAGTAACTTGCAGGGATTTGGATATTGACCCTTCTTTAATAGATGAAAAATATTCTGCTGAGGTTTGAAGTTGCGGGAGCAAATTCTAAACTCCGCTGGAGAAATTGATTTTCTTTGGAAATTGACTCTTTTAAGAAAGAGGGCTCACTTGAAGAGTTCAGAGATTTGGCTCAAGATGTGCTCGCCTCTCTCTTACTTCAACTTGTTGTAAACACTGGCACTGATTGCCTTTGTATGCTTGATATCTTTTATGACGCAAGTCATAAAAGATGCCCCTAGTGTATTGCACTTCCATGACAAGAGTCTCAAGGAAAGTAGAACAATGATAGATAAAGAAATTTTGGATTTGCATGGGTTCTTTCTTGGGAATGAAGATGGGAAAATGGCTAAGCTCAAAGACTTCTCCTTTCATTGACCATTATTTGAGGTTCGTTCTTTCCGACACCAACTGCTTGAAACTTGACATATTCAGCCTGTCCGAACAGGATACCTAAACCAGGATCTTTCATTTTGGAAGGTGTACACTCCTTCCTTTCAGTGCCTTACAATTTAGACCTTAAAAGAAAACAAATATAAATGAGGGACAGACTCCCAAGGACTCTATCAAAGAAGGTATATTATTCAAATAACTCGACTCACTTTTGATTCACCTTTAGATAAAATGTGTTATTTTTTTATGGTGAGGTTAGACACCTTCCGAGTAATCTCAAAACCCACGTCAAGAGGATCTAATTTCCTCCATCAGGATTTTCGTCATGGTTATTACCCCCTTCGGATTGTTCCGTCTTAATGCCCCTAGTTTAAAAAAGTATCAAAGCAAGTCTTGCCGACACTACTCGGATTCTGGGATCCTGTCCTGTTTTAAGACTTCTTCTCTGTCTCTTTGATTTCTCTCTTCAAAAGAAGTCACAACTCAAACTTGGAAATTCTGCATAACTGAAGAACTCCTTCGGTATCTCATCAATTCTCTCTTCATGAGAATTCTTTGCCTCTGACTAGATTGCCTCTTCAAATTTTCAATCCAGCAGACCGCTACCCTTACTTTGTATAAGCCAATCCCTTTGGTTATTGACTTAGCAAAAAAACAACTTTCACCTTTCTCTAGGCCGCCCTTTCGGGTTTTCAACCTAGTGGGTCTTCAGACTCTCGTTCTTTTTTCTGTTTTTGCTTTCATTTGCCTTGAACCCTTGCTTGTTTCACCAGAAGGACTTTCTAGGTGGGCTTGGGTTCAAAAGGGTGAGATATTTAAAGTTCAAACGATTTGGATCGAATCTGATCTTATCAGACTTCCTACGTACCCCAAAAATGGAGGATCAGATCCGCGTAGTTCGTTTGGGGTTTAACAAAGGATGGTTTAGCTTTAAGCTTCAAAATTTTGAAAGGGGAATGATTTAGCTTTCATCCCCAAGGCCGACCGAATCTGAATTAATCAGACGCCTACGTACCCCTGAAGAGGTGGGGATCAGGTCATAACGTAGTTCGAACTTCTTAAAAAAAATGCCCCTGGTTTATATTGTGGTTAGAACTTCTTAAAAAAAATGCCTCTGGTTTATATTGTGGTTAGAAAGAAAGGGTTTGATTTGACTTTTGGCCCAAAGGGTTCACAAAAAGATTTCAAAACGTTAAGATTTTGGCTATGAAGTCTCAAACGTCCAAGGATGGCCTCCTGGTGTTTTAACTTGCAAGCTCTTACATGCTAAGGTTCAAAGACTATGAAAATTTTTTCGAAGAGTCTGGCGGTTTTTCAGGCAAGACTTCAACCACAATGCTCCATCTCTTGTCTTGAAAATTTCGAATCCATGTCTAGGATTCCACAACTCTTATGGGTCTCCAAATGTTGAAGACAATAATTATATTCAATTTATCTCACTGACTCCATCATCTGGGTCCTTGATATTTCTAGGGAGTTGTCTTAGAGTCTCATTCACTTCTTTTTTTTTTATACATTAGAAATGTCCATACGCTTGAGATGGTGCAACTCAGAATCCCATTGAATACATGTAGACCAAGTGTTCCTTTTCTTTAGGGCTCAAATCTGTGACTTCATTTTCTGAAAGTCTTCTCTCAATATCTTATCAGCTCCATTGGATGTCTGATGCTTCACTCTCTAAAATTTTCACTTTCAACTTGATGTCTAAAGATGGTGGAGCCCTGTCTTGCATCACACCAAAACATTCACTTGTAGGATCAAACAAGACTTCCCTGAACCCCTCTAAATAGGTTTATCAATTCTTCACGCTCCTCGGGAGATAAAGTTTTGTCAATCCATCTTTCCCGAGTTTCGGATTTCGATACCACTATCGATAGCTTCGATTTCTTCTTCAAGTGGCTATGCTAGACGCTCTTCCTCTCGTTTGACCTTTTGAGATCTCGAGGGGAATTTCGTCTGCGATCTCATCCAAGAGGGTGTCTTTAGTTATTTAAACATTAGATCTAAAGAGTGAATCATAAAACATCAAAGATTCGAAACCAACAACTTTATTGACTTGAAGACTCTTAAGTATATCAGTAACTTTTTTTTTTTTGACGCACCTCTATGGGCTCTACATTGAACTTGACAAAGGACGTAAACTACAGACTTTGAATGAACACGACTCGACAAACATGACACACATCCTTCTTTTCTTTTCTTTTTTTTGACACTAACATAGTAAGACTTACCAACTCCGAGAGAAGAAAGTTGGTACAAACTTAATGAAAGACAAACCTTAACAACACATGACACATTTTTTTTTTCGATAATGATGAACTGGCACTGAAAATATGAGTAGTACACCTTCTTCCATGATGTCAATGACTTGGGGTTCAACCCTGGTATAAGTCCTGTTGACTTGCTTAGGTGAAGTGAAAGGAGACTGGTTCAACAAATGGGTGGGGTCAATTAGGTCAGACTCCTGTCATGGAATTGACAAAAACTGACTTTAGTATGAGGCAATCTCAGGAAAATGATATACACAAGTTGAAACAAGAGATAATACAAACGCATCCCTCCCTTGGATAAAACTAACAGCAGAACGGTAAGAAGGATCATGATAGGGTAAGCACATGACTTATCAATAATCCTAAAGGATAGCAATCACACTAAAAATGAGTTGAGTAAAATCTGGCAGCATGACGACCCTAAAAGGATCGTGGTAGAGTAAACTCATGGCTTATCGATAACTCTGAAAGATAGCGATCACGCTCAAGGTGTTTATATAAAATCCGGCAGCATGACGGCAATATAAGGTGATCCCCACAACTCAACATAAGGGTAAATGAATAGAAACTCAGTAATGTAGGACTCTCAGCAAGGATACTTGCACTCAAATAATGATGGCAAGATAAGCACACAACCAGTAAGCAGAATATGGTCACCACGGAGATATAATCACATGAAGGACTGACCATGAATGACGACGCTTGGTCATGGGTTGGATTTGCGACCAAAAGATATATCCTGGCTATAGAGACACCGGACAAGCCATCGACCAGATCTAAGACACAACAAAAGAATGGATATATAATCAAAAGACGGCAAATAGACTGTGGCCATGAGAGTGACAAGTACATGCCACCCGTCAGGTGAATCTGAAAGAATGCGCATATAATTGATTAAACCAGGAATCCCCACTAGAATGGGTCCTAATCTAATCAACCGACAGAATCATATACACACAAGAGATATGTACAATCTGAGGACGAGATGACAGATTATGGTTTCAACAATGGCAAGGGAAATGCCACCAACCAAATCAAGAGAATGCAGATAGGATAAATTAGACCAGGAATACCCACTGAAAATGGGTCCTAATCTGGACAATCAACTCAACAAATGGTTTAGTTACAAGAAGGTAACTACAAATCGACTCAGCAAATAAGTCATGTACAAAGGAACGACACAATTGTACACTCGAGAGACAAAAGACAGACCATGGTCAAAATAACGATATAGGAAAAATACTGACCGAGTCCGAAGGCTGGGGAATGAAACAATGTGGCTAATGGATAGACCAAAAAACTTCATTGATAGACAGGCCCTGGTCTAACAGCTAGCAAGGAATGATTAGGTTCACAAATTTTAAATGAAACGGATAACGAGGAATCGAGAAATGGATCATGGTCATAAAAGGTGGTGAACAAGAACCATCGGCCTGATCCAAGACTGAAATAGTGAACAAACTCTAATCGGCGATAATAGATCAGAAAATCTCTGTAGAAAGCAGGCCCCGATTTGACAGCCGACAAAACGGATAGATACTGAGATCATATGATAAAGATGATAGGGTAGACCGCGATCTGGATGATGACCAAGCAAGAGCAAGAGTCATCGACCGGGTCTGAAAGAATGGTATGACTGAAATAGATAAAGAAACCTTATTCGAAAGGATAAGCCCTAATATAAGAATAATACACTATACACACATATATATATACATATATATATATATATATACACACCCTAACCAGGGGCACCAGCCCTAATCTAATCTAACGGAGTCGAGAAAGTCTTGACTCATGACAGACTCGTGAGTGTACTAGGACCGTGCTGTAGCCATATAAAATAAGCTACCCTAGTCTACAAAGGGGACAAAGCTCCTAACTCTAGGTTTCACATGTGTGAGCAACACATGTTCGACCCTATATGAATGCAATATACTTATATAAACACGGGTACTTCCTAGTTGGGTTTCACTAAGTCAGTAAGTATATACATAATATATAAAACAAAGTAGGGCTCCGGACTCAATCTATCGGGTACTATGCGTATGAAACATACTTAATATGTATAACTCAAGTGCACCGAGTGTTATACATAGTATGCTTCATTGCTCATCGGCTGCTGTAAACACAAGTGCACCGAGTGTTTACGGCTGCAGTGCTGGCGCATAGCTTGGAAATAGATTCAACAGTACCATCAGGGTGTAATAACATCCCATTCGGGCACGCATTCAATCTATCCCGTGGAGCCAATAATAATGAAAAACAATGAAATAAGTAAAGAATAAACAATATGATAACATATGATGTGCAGTGTGTGAATCCATTGTTTTAATTACGCACCTATCTGGTGCCCCTGGATTCTAACGATAGAATTCCCATTTAAAATAATTTTAGCTCAAATTTCTCCGAAGTTAGTAAAAATGGCATTTTTATAGAGTTAGGCAATGTTTCAAGAACTCCCCATCAGAGTCGCCAGCCTGTGGACCCCGATCCGAGGACGGTGAGGGAACGGGTCCCTAACACCCTCCGGATCATCCACAACGAATGGAGAGCTCTACCAAGGAACTCTCGAAACGGATGCCACCCTCAAAGCATAGCATGAGTGGCGATATAAAAAGACGGAGATACACCCTGATCCGGAGCCAGGGCTCGAAACCAAGATATATCTAGAAATAACTCAGAGTCGCCATCCATGGACACGCCATTGAACCAAAACAAATGCTCTGTTTGCAATGGATAACCAGAGATACAAAAGGTCCGTGCCTGATGACGAATGGAGAAGGTCCGAAGAGCGCCCCCAATTCGCCCGAGTGCGAACACTTGGTCTCTTATGCCATTTATTATTAACCTTGAAGAGTTTCAAGCGAAAATCATATGAAATGGGAACACACATCTCCGAGAAAACGTCTATCTAATATGCATGTCTCGGAGATGAAAATAAGCACACACAAAAGAACCGAAATAAATGTCACCTAATGATAACTAGGTTATGAGTGCCATGCCTAACTGGTGTCTAATTTCTGGTGAACAAACGCACGCATGCTACAGCCAAAGGTATAAGGTCTGCGCATGAAAGTAAGAAAACATAACAAAACACACAACATAACAAAACAACAAATCCTAAGACTCTAAACGATTTAGCCCGAGTCCTCGGATGGTCTGGTATTCATCCAAAGAAGCCTACGTATCCCCGCCTCCACGAGAATCAAGGCAACGTAGTTCTTCGCGCCTATTCTAAGCTAGGATGCCTAAGACACCTAGACCTCTATATTAGACTCGATCTAAAAGACCGGACTAGTTATTAAAGCTTTTTGAACGATTATTTAAATTCCAGTGAATTGTAGATTTTAGGACACCCTATATGCCCTAACTAAATGCAGGTTAGCCCTAAGCTAATGCAGGTGGTTCCTACAACCTATGTGTAACTAGGCTGTGTTTCCTAAGGAAAACAAATGGTGGGCTAACGCATCTTAGACCTAATCATCAGTCGGCGATGTGAATCGCCAACTGACCGGACGGAGGCACTCCTAGCTAGGACAAACTCCTAACTCTAACACAAACACACAACAAGCACGCAAGAAAAAACAAACTCCTAACTCTAAAACTCTCTATCTAGGACAAACTCTTAACTCTAGAGAAAGATCTTGTTGA
This sequence comes from Tasmannia lanceolata, assembly GCF_043159265.1. Classification (NCBI taxonomy): domain Eukaryota; kingdom Viridiplantae; phylum Streptophyta; class Magnoliopsida; order Canellales; family Winteraceae; genus Tasmannia; species Tasmannia lanceolata. The sequence goes on along the minus strand of NW_027518684.1, from coordinate 22,025,696 downwards.
AAAAAAAAGTTTTGAAGAAAAATGGTTAAATGATTTATTTACAAAGTTTGGCTGGACTTGGGATGAAGATCCCAAGCTGCACTACGTACCTCGTGGAAGAGGATCAAGCCACGTAGTTCGAAACGAACTCTCAAACTACGCTTCTAAAAGAAACACTCAACACTTTAGATGATTTTGAATTTTTCTGGTTTTCAAATGTTTTTGAAGAGTTTTAATATTTTTGACGATTAAAATGGCGTTAACACCCTTTCAGCTAAAGGGGATCCGATAGAAGAGCCTCCTTACCCACCATATCGCGGTAGAGTAATTTAGAGGGAAACGGGATCCCTAAAGCCTTGGGGGAAAGAAGACAAACGAGGGAACTAAAATTCCGATACGAGAAAAATAATCTCAAAGAGATGACCAAAAGCTGACGAGGCTTAGCCAGCATCCAAAAGAGACGAGTTTTAACCTGCGAGGGAAGACCCTAAATAAACGAGAGATGAAAAACCTCTAACCCAAGGGGAAAACCTCTAAACAAAAGGAGACTAATAAAAACTCTATAAGAAGATCTACTAAACGATCAGTCACTTAGAAACGGTCCTAACTGGCTGAACAACTCTAAGAGAAAAAAATCCCTTAACCTGCAAAAAAATCTAAGGCAGGAAGGGAAGAGGCTGGCTCAAGAAATGTTCCATCGTTGCCTAACCCAAAAGAAGCGTTCCTAAAATAGATGGAGTCCCGAAACTCGAAAAGGATCCCGAGGAACGCATGAAGAACAATCCCGAAAAGAAAGGAAACCCCTCAAACCCTGCGAAGGCTCTAAGATGGGAAAAAAATGATAAGAAGGGCAAGGGGTTGGCTCAAGAAACATTCTGTCATCGCCGGAATCCGAAAGAGATGTTTCCGAAATCAATGGAATCCCGAAACTCGAATGGGATTCTAAAAAGAACATATAAGGGGTAACCCCGAAGAACCGGGGTAGATCTAGAAAGACGAAGATGATCTCGAAAATCCCAAAGAAGCACGAAACTGAGAAGATCACATGAACACTATGAAGATCCTAAAACTGAGAAAAAGCATGAAGGATAATCAAAAAGAAGTGATAAAGGGGTTGTCGCCTGGACTGAACTCTTGGTTATAGAGTGAGGCCTAATTTACAACCGAGCATCACAACCCAAACTAAACAGAACTCAACCCTTTCCAAAATGGAAACACGAACAGTCCGAGGAGAAACTAATTAGGCTATATCCTTGCTTCTAAAAATAAGATCGAAGGTGGGTATCAAGAGAAATCCAGGTTTGGGATTGAAATCTATTTCTGTACATAACCGGAACAACCTAGAATGATCAGATCATACTCCAACGACCCCACAGAGCAAACCCACATTATTTGAAGAGCGAATGACTTGCGTTTACACCCCTGGATGATTTTAGCAAAGTAAGCTCATGCTATTCAATGACCAAACACAGACATAAGTTCCAAAGAACAAAGAGCCTAATCCATGCTCTTTAGAGCTTAAGAAGCAAGTAGACATCGAAACCGAGTTGGAGAACCGGGCCTCTGACCCATGCTCCGCAATTTAAAAATCAAATGAGAAACCATTGACAAAAGAGCCTTCGACCCCTATGGAAATTGACAAAGAAAGCTAACACATGATTTCAATATGAGAGCAAAGCATTTCTATGTAAAAAAAGAAAGATCTTGTTGAAAAAAAAAGTTTTGAAGAAAAATGGTTAAATGATTTATTTACAAAGTTTGGCTGGACTTGGGATGAAGATCCCAAGCTGCACTACGTACCTCGTGGAAGAGGATCAAGCCACGTAGTTCGAAACGAACTCTCAAACTACGCTTCTAAAAGAAACACTCAACACTTTAGATGATTTTGAATTTTTCTGGTTTTCAAATGTTTTTGAAGAGTTTTAATATTTTTGACGATTAAAATGGCGTTAACACCCTTTCAGCTAAAGGGGATCCGATAGAAGAGCCTCCTTACCCACCATATCGCGGTAGAGTAATTTAGAGGGAAACGGGATCCCTAAAGCCTTGGGGGAAAGAAGACAAACGAGGGAACTAAAATTCCGATACGAGAAAAATAATCTCAAAGAGATGACCAAAAGCTGACGAGGCTTAGCCAGCATCCAAAAGAGACGAGTTTTAACCTGCGAGGGAAGACCCTAAATAAACGAGAGATGAAAAACCTCTAACCCAAGGGGAAAACCTCTAAACAAAAGGAGACTAATAAAAACTCTATAAGAAGATCTACTAAACGATCAGTCACTTAGAAACGGTCCTAACTGGCTGAACAACTCTAAGAGAGAAAAATCCCTTAACCTGCAAAAAAATCTAAGGCAGGAAGGGAAGAGGCTGGCTCAAGAAATGTTCCATCGTTGCCTAACCCAAAAGAAGCGTTCCTAAAATAGATGGAGTCCCGAAACTCGAAAAGGATCCCGAGGAACGCATGAAGAACAATCCCGAAAAGAAAGGAAACCCCTCAAACCCTGCGAAGGCTCTAAGATGGGGAAAAAATGATAAGAAGGGCAAGGGGTTGGCTCAAGAAACATTCTGTCATCGCCGGAATCCGAAAGAGATGTTTCCGAAATCAATGGAATCCCGAAACTCGAATGGGATTCTAAAAAGAACATATAAGGGGTAACCCCGAAGAACCGGGGTAGATCTAGAAAGACGAAGATGATCTCGAAAATCCCAAAGAAGCACGAAACTGAGAAGATCACATGAACACTATGAAGATCCTAAAACTGAGAAAAAGCATGAAGGATAATCAAAAAGAAGTGATAAAGGGGTTGTCGCCTGGACTGAACTCTTGGTTATAGAGTGAGGCCTAATTTAGAACCGAGCATCACAACCCAAACTAAACAGAACTCAACCCTTTCCAAAATGGAAACACGAACAGTCCGAGGAGAAACTAATTAGGCTATATCCTTGCTTCTAAAAATAAGATCGAAGGTGGGTATCAAGAGAAATCCAGGTTTGGGATTGAAATCTATTTCTGTACATAACCGGAACAACCTAGAATGATCAGATCATACTCCAACGACCCCACAGAGCAAACCCACATTATTTGAAGAGCGAATGACTTGCGTTTACACCCCTGGATGATTTTAGCAAAGTAAGCTCATGCTATTCAATGACCAAACACAGACATAAGTTCCAAAGAACAAAGAGCCTAATCCATGCTCTTTAGAGCTTAAGAAGCAAGTAGACATCGAAACCGAGTTGGAGAACCGGGCCTCTGACCCATGCTCCGCAATTTAAAAATCAAATGAGAAACCATTGACAAAAGAGCCTTCGACCCCTATGGAAATTGACAAAGAAAGCTAACACATGATTTCAATATGAGAGCAAAGCATTTCTATGTAAAAAAAGAAAGATTCCAAGCATTCAATGAGGAGCCATTGGCGACATAAGGGTAGAAATGCATGCACTGAATTTGTTGAATAGGAAGAACATCATCAGATCAATGGGTAATCACAATATTACTGTCATTCATGGGTTCGGGTAAAAGAAATTAAACCAAAGTCTGTGAACCATAATATATTATTAAAATTTGATGTCCCATAGCTCACTACAATCTGATGATCAAGAGCACAAACTAGAGAGGTAGGAAAAAACCAAGGCAAGGCAAATGGGTTCTTCAACTGATAGCAAGTGGATTAATTACATTCACCAACACAGGGTAGCATCAAAATTATCAACCGAGGAGCCCTTATAAGTGTTACCCTGTTGTGATGATCGCCTAATTCTTTGCTTCTTAGACCCTTAGCATATGAAGGAAATTACTAACATGCTGAAATTCATGAGCTAGGAATCATGAAGATAAAGATTAATCATCAGAAATGGAGAGATAAAAGGAATGCCATGAGATGAGCCAATTGATAGATTTCTAACTAAACAATAAAGAAAATCATCATCTGAAGATGACCACCATAAGTTCAAGCTTGCAAATCAAAGGGCATTGAATCATGAAACACCAAGAATAGAGGTGACAGAATTTCGAGAAATAAGTCTAAAGGATTTTCAGAGATCACAATTAAACTTCAAAACTAAATCAGACAAACAATCCCTACTGTAAATTCTGACTAAAGTGCTTAAGAGGGTGAGAAATTACCTGAGCTGGGGTAGGTGGTCAAATGCTAGAAGCATTTTCTACGAGGATCCACATATGGGAATGATACACACGGAGCCCACTTCATGGTAAAGGGTGGCTTTGAGGCTCTTTCCCAACACCTGTAATTGTGCTGTTGACGGAAAGATGGGTTAATTATAGATGGAGGATAAGAATGGAAGAGGGATAAAAAAAACAGGGGAGGTTGATTTTGGTAGAGATGGGAATGGGGAAATTAAGAAGAGGGCTTGCAGACATGGGTTTGAGGTGGGTTTCAATGGCTACAAATGGTGTGGGAATGGGATTTGGGGAAGATGGAGAGGTGACGGTGCTCCGATTGGGTTGCCGGTGGCTGTGAAAAAGCGTGATAGAAGTGGGTTTGGAAATGGTGAAAAAATGGGTTTCATGGAGGGAGATTGAGGTAGAAATGGTGGTAGATGGTGAATTAGGATCTAATTAAGGAATAAGGAAGAAAAAGGGGTCTGTTGAGAGATGGGGGGGAGGGTCGGATTGGGTTTATGAGTTGGCTCTGCCGGATTTAATGGCGACTGGAGATGGGTTTGGGGAAGAGTGACCGACCGGAATTGGTAGGGATGGGGGTAGGAATGAAGTGGGTTCGGTGGGAGGTGGTGGTGGTGCTAGCCGGAGCTCTAATCCGCCGACAATAACGAACCGGCCGGAGACCGATCGGAAAAATGGCCGGAGAAGAGGAGATTCGACCGGAGAAGAAGAGTTTCGAGTTGGATGATGGAGGAGATTTTTTCTCTTCTCTCTGTTTCTTTTGATTTTAATGGATAAAGATTTGAGGGTTTGAAGAAGATGAAGGTAAAGATGGTTGGGGTTGGTAATGGTGGTCGGAGGTGACAGAGGTGGCCGGAGAAGAGGGTTTCAAGGGTTTGAAAGGGTTTGGGTCGGGTTTAATGGTGGCGGCCGGAGATGGTAGTGGTGGTTGGAATAAATGGTAGAGGTGGGTTTATTGGGTTGATTTGGACAGAGGTAGTGGCTCGGTTAGGGTAGATGGTGGGGATGGGTGGCTTTGATGGAGGTGGCCGGCCGGAGGGAGTGATGGTGGCGGTGGAAATGGGTGTGGGTAAAAAAAAATGAGATGGGTTTGGTGGTGGTTGCGATGAAGATGGAGGAGCTCGGTTGGGTTGGGGTTAAGAAAAATGGGTTTGGGTCTTGGGTTTTAGAGAAGAGGAGAAAAATGTAGAAGAAGAAGGGGATGGTGGTGGCTAGAGGTGGTGATGAAGATAGGGTTTGGAGAAGATGAGGAATCGGCCGGTCCTCTTGCTCCTCCTCCCTCTCTCTCTGTTTCTACTTCCCTCTCTCTGCGATCTCTTTCTCCCTCTCCCTTTCTAAAAAAAATGAGGCGCCTCCTCTCCAACCCTAATTTGGTTTAGTATTTAAAGGGAGATGATAAATTCTCACCCCCAATATTTCATGGACAGCCCTCTTAAAATAATCCACCCTCCTATGGATTGATATAGGCATAAACTTGGCTTGCCATTTCGTCCATTTTCTATCCAATTGCCACGAAATCTTGTTGGGGTATCCTAGGGGCCATTGATAATCTCTCGGGAATTTTGCACCCGCAAATGCACACAATAGGGTGGTAGAAGCTCAGGTTCTCTCCTCGTTTGGACCCACTCTCTCGAGATTTTATTCAACTTCAAAAGTTTTATTCGACTGGGCCCGGTCAAAATGGGGTGTCTACAGCGAGCCTTACCGAGCTCGGGTTATATTCAATTCACACCCCTCATCTTCCCTGGACAGCCCTATCTAGTGTAATTTGACTACTTTTTTTACACTATGGGGGGTGGTCCAAGTAACAAATGGGGTTCCAAAAATGAAGTGACATAGTTTGCCTTCCCCTTTCACTCCATGGACAACCCTTTTAGTGTATATATTAATATATATAATATATATAATTAAATATATTAAATTCTTAACGAGCCTTAACGAGCCGAGCCTGGCCTAAATCGGGCTCGGCTCGTTAAGCTTAACGAGCCTGGAGAGCCGGCTCGGCTCGGCTCGTTAAGGATTCGAGCCGAGCTCGAGCGAGCTTCCGAGCCCGAGCCAAAATTGACACCCTTAAACACGACATTGACTTTTTATTTAAGGGCAGATGAGCGAAGAGAGGGGGGGTGGGATCCTTTATCATTTCTCAAATTAAATCAAAAATTTTCCTTAGGTCATTTTTTTCCTGAATATTTAGGTCATTTCATGTGTAAAAAAAACTTCTACTACGTGTAACTTGGTCATAAATTACAAGGCAAAGCACGAGACTTCATAAATGTAGTGGGGCCACATTAATCCGAGATTCAAACTGCCCCGAAAATCATCTCCATAGGAAGATCCCAATCCTCTGACCTATAAAGATAATGCCACAAGGGATAATTTTGGCGTATTCGAGACCATTGATCTTGTAGGACATCATGAACGTGTTAGGATTTAATCCTAACGGTGGATGTGGCCAGTGTCGGAGCCAGGATTTATGTATAAGGGGGGCAAGTTTATATAGGCTTACACATGAGGGGGTTAGGCCTTCAAATTTTGAAAGGGGCTGGGCCCAATTGAGTTGGGCCTATTAAGGATTTGGCCCAACTCAAGAGGGGCAACTGCCCCCCTTATGCTACATGTAGTTCCGCCCCTGGATGTGGCCTTAGCAAGATCAACGGCCGAATCATTTTAGTTAGTTAAGTGTTTAAAGAATAAGATGTATCCCTTAATTGTGAAAGGGTATATTTGGAACAGTTGTAAACAAAGAGACACCCACATGGTCTTGCATTGCATCTTAAGATTATAAATCCTTACATAAATCAACGGCTTAGATTTTTTTTGGCAGAGCCCCAAACTATACTTATGTTAAGGAAGAATCATCCAATGAAGGTGGGGGCCATCATGTCTATGTGGAGCCCAGAATTATTGACCATATGGGTTTTGTTTGGCAGATTCAACAACAGGCAATTTCTAGGTCAAGCAAGGAAGCGGAGATCTCGTAAATCATATCCTTATGCTGTAAAGAAATAAGTTTGATTAGTTCATCTCCCAATAGGAATTGAACCTATGATGTTACGTGCTTGGATGGTCCTACTTAGTCAATATTCCAAGAGTCCTATCAAATCTCCATCTCGATTATAAATAAGGATCAATTACTGTTGCATGCTGGAGAGTTGAAAAAATGACGAGAAAATGTTTAGTTTTGAAAAAACACTAACAAATGCTACTTTATTAAAAAAGAACTTTTTAGGACGAAAATACCCCTAACCTTACTTTATCTTTCTCTTCTTTGTTTTTACACTTTATCTTTCCGGCGATAGAAGCCTTCTTCTCCGGCGATAAAAGCCTTCTTCTCCGGCGAAACATCTTCATTTCTCCGGCATATGCTCATTTGTCTTGAGAGGTTAGAAGGAGTTCTCTAGAGACGCCCCTTTCTCATTTTCTTTTTCTTCCTCCAAATATCCAAAATCTCATTTTCTTTGTAAGTATTTCCCCTTTTCTAGTGGCTGCAGCCAAAATCAGTTGCCCAAAGAGCTTTCACTAGGCAAAAGGGTAGTGGAAGCCAAAATGGTACTCGAAGCAAAATGTAAGTTAGGCAAAAATGATAGTCGAAGCCCAAAAAATGCTAGTTGAAACCAAAAAAAAGTTACTCCAAGCCAAAAATGATAGTCGAATCCAAAAAATGATAGTCGAAGCAAAAAAAAATGATAGTCGAAGCCAACAAATATTTCTCGAAGCTAAAATATATTAGTTAAAGACGAAAAAAGTTCCAAATGTTACTGGAATTTAAAAGTTTTAGTCGCAGCCAAAAACATGTTAGTCGAAGCAAAAAAACCAGTTATTCGAAGCCTAAAAAACTTTAGTCGAAGCGAAAAACACAACGGCGAATGTTACAGGAAACACATTTTGCACTTCGACCAAGTAATTTTTGGCTTCGACCAAGTAAATTTTGGCTTCGATTATCCTGTTTTGGCTTCGAGTACCTGTTTTTGCATTGAGAAGAAGAGGGGGAGATCTCTGAAAATAACTAATCATTTGATGTCCATTGGATAGCACGAAAATGATGAACATATGACTTTGCCATAGCATCTCTTTTACAAGTTTAGAAGTTAAGAGAGGTAGTGGAGTTTTCCATTAGCCACAGTAACACAACAAAAAATTATCAAATGGGGTTTCTCAACATGTCCATAATCCAATTTCTCCTTCTCATCTTCCCATTCTATTTTATTCCTCTGCTCACATGACGATATAAACACTGATAGATCGGTGCTCTTGGCTTTCAAGAAAGGCATAGTTGTTGATCTTCAGAATCCCTCAGGACAAAGGAGCATCTGCTGCCAGAGAAATGAGATGTTTCGCCGGAGAAGAAGGCTTCTATCGCCGAAAAATCTCGTCGTTTCACACAAAATGCGTCGGAGTAAAACCTAGAATTGAAAGAGTGTAAAACCTGCCGGTAAAAGAGTAAAATGGTAAAACCAAGAAGAGAAAGATTAAAGTAAGTTGAGGGGTATTTTCGTCCCTAGCAACCTTTCTTTTAATAAAGTAGCATTTGTTAGTTTGTTTTCAAAACTCAATATTTTCTCGTCATTTTTTCAACTCTCCAGCATGCAACAGTAATTGATCCTATAAATAACTACTCGGCTACAACATATGTATCACAAGTTATTCTAGACTATAAGTGGGGCCCATCTAGGCACATAACATACATCCAATTAATTAACAGGCTGCTCTACCAAACTACCACTACCTTCCTTTTCTTTCCTGTCCAGTTTCCTAGTCATGGAGTGGAGATAAGGGAAAGGAAAATGGGTGGGTGATATTGAGATCTCCATGATTTGAGATATGAATTTCCAATAATGAGATTTCAATATTCACGGAGGTGGACCAGAGCGGTGCAGGAGAGGGAATGGATTTGAAATTTGGGTGACATTGATTTATATAATTTCTAAAGGCTGATGATAGTGGCACTACCATGTTTACACAATTAAACTGACTCATCCATTCTTTATTATTTAAACAGCCGTCTAAGGTTAATATAGTTCCCAATAAGCTTTCAGAAGCTAATTTAAAAGAAAAGACGAACTGAGTTTGTGCGCTTATTTAAACATGGCAGCACCAATTCCAGTAGCCTTTCTAAAACTGTTATAACCATATTGGCAAATCATTATTTTAAATTTTAAAAGCCTCTTAAAACCATTTGCGTACTAAGATTTTTTTTTTTTTTTTTTAATTATTCTCAGTAGTATCCTAATTGGCACTAGAGATTTGCTGGGCAATTTCGCATAAACCCATTTCGCGCCTCACTTTTGCATGAGAAATCAGCCACACATGATCACTTGTTAGTAGATCTTGTCTTATTTGCCTTCGGCGAATTGACTAGAAAATCTATTTGACATTAATATAAACTATATTCACCCAATCACCCCCACTATTTTAATGATGTCACTTCTCCTTTCATTCTACAATTTAATAATAATTGCACAAAGTCCGTTTGTCTTTTCTTTTTTAATTTGATTCTTAGAGTTTTTGGGAACTGTAATAACCTTTGACAGCTGTTTAAATTAGAAAGGACAAAATGGCTCTGTGCAATTATTAAAACATAGTAGCGCAAATATTAGTAGCCTTTTTTAATATCAAACTTGCGTAATGCCCATGATTTTAAATTTCAACCGAAATCCAAAACTTTGGGTTTCGGTCGACACCTAAACTCAAATAAGGTATACTCGAAACGTTACAAAATTTCAACTGGAATTTTGAAATTTCGACCTTTCCTGAAATTTCACCCAAGAATCTCAATTTTGTTCATTATTTAATATTTTTTTATTTCAGCCGAAATTTTGTATGAGATAAAATATTATTTTAATTGATTTTGTCAGAGGCCGAAATTTCGGTTTCGGCGGGGACTGAAAGGCATTCCGAAACCAAAATTTGAAACTATGGTCATGCCAATATGCCATCTAATTTCGTGTAGTATACATGGGGGGATTTGCTATCGTCCATTGCAGAGGCATTTCGAGGCTGGTATGTCGCAAATCAAACCAGCCACCGTGTGAATGGAGACAGCTTAGCGACCATCGCAGAAGGCATTTCAAGGCTGGTCTGTCGCAAATCAGACCAGCCACCGCGTGAATGGAGTCAGAGTGGCTGGTATGATTTGCAACAGACCAGCCTCGAAATGCCTTCTGCAATGGTCACTAGCAATTCCCATACATGGGAGCCTATCAAAGAAAGTTATATACGTTGACTTCTGGTCAACCCTATTCCCCCATGCGTGATGACCAAAATACCCATCTAGGGGTGCAAATTTGGCCCTGTCAGCCCTAACCCGCCCTGAGCCCGAACAGGGTCAGGGCTTGAGTTTCCAACCTTGAGGGCGGGTCGGGGTTCATGTTTTTAGACCCTGACTCAGGTTGGGTCGGGTTCTGGGTTAATGCCTCGGGTACCCTGACCCGGCCCGACCCTAAGTTTTCTATTATAGAATTGAACCATCTGTGCATGTTTCTTTTGCTAATGTTTTCTATTATCTTGGATTGATGTTTCTTTAGATTATTATTATTAATTGTCTCTGCTACCCGTCATGTTGTTGAATTCATAGTCTTATTTTGTTCCCTTTCTCTGTTTATTGATCATTTTGTTCTATATGATATGTAGTCGCTTTATTTTTGGCACTCTTAACAGGTATTTGCACTACGGTCAATCAGGGCCGGCCCTGCCCAATCAGGGCGGGCCAGGGCCGCACTGAGCCCTGCGGGGCGGGCAATGGGATCCAGGGTTGGGCTAGGGTTTTGAAAACCCCAACCCAACCCGACCTGTTGCAGCCCTATACCCATCCGATCCTCGTATGTACGGGAGATAGAAGGTGATGCCTGCCAGATCAGCTATTCAATTCAATGAAAGGGAAGGCTACAACTGTGGGGCAATCCCGATCAATATTTAATAGAGTCGTGCCATTATTATTATTATTATTATTTTATTTTTTATGGGTAAGCTGGGGTTAGGCAGACCCCTACCAGATAGATTGTATTAGAGTAAAGAAAATAGAAGCAAGGCCAAAAAACAAAGCACCAAGGCTACAACAGGATCAAGCCTAGAAACAAAAACCAGAAAAAAACAACAAACAACAAGGGAGCATCAAATCAGAGGACCCAAAAACATACAGCAACAACTGAAATCAAATTTTGAAAGGAGCTGGGCCCAATTGAGTTGGGCCTATTAATGATTTGGCCCAACTCAACAGGGGCAACTGCCCCCCTTATGCTACATGTAGCTCCGCCCCTGGATGTGGCCTTAGCAAGATCAACGGCCGAATCATTTTAGTTAGTTAAGTGTTTAAAGAATAAGATGTATCCCTTAATTGTGAAACGGTATATTTGGAACAGTTGTAAACAAAGAGACACCCACATGGTCTTGCATTGCATCTTAAGATTATAAATCCTTACATAAATCAACGGCTTAGATTTTTTTTTGGCAGAGCCCCAAACTATACTTATGGGTTAGGGAAGAATCATCCAATGAAGGTGGGGGCCATCATGTCTATGTGGAGCCCAGAATTATTGACCATATGGGTTTTGTTTGGCAAGATTCAACAACAGGGAATTTCTAGGTCATGCAAGGAAGCGGAGATCTCGTAAATCATATCCTTATGCTGTAAAGAAATAAGTTTGATTATTGCATCTCCCAATAGGAATTGAACCTATGATGTTACGTGCTTGGATGGGTCCCAGTTAGCCAATATTCCAAGAGTCCTATCAAATCTCCATCTCGAATATAAATAACTACTCGGCTACGCCATTTGTATCACAAGTTATTCTAGACTATAAGTGGGACCCATCTAGGCACGTAACATACAACCAATTAATTACCAGGCTGCTCTACCAGACAACCACTACCTTCCTTTTCTTTCCCTTATCAGTTTCCTAGTCATGGAGTGGAGAGGGTGATATTGAAATCTCCATGATTTGAGATATGAATTTCCAATAATGAGATTTCAATATTCACGGAGGTGGACCAGAGCCGTGCAGTAGAGGGAATGGATTTGAAATTTGGGTGACATTGATTTATATAATTTCTAAAGGCTGATGATATTGGCACTACCATGTTTAACCATATTTGCAAATCATTATTTTAAATTTAAAAGCCTCTTAAAACCATTTGCGTACTAAGTTTTTATTTATTTATTTTTTTAATTATTCTCAGTAGTATCCTAATTGGCACTAGAGATTTGCTGGGCAATTTCGCATAAACCCATTTCGCGCCTCACTTTTGCATGAGAAATCAGCCACACATGATCACTTGTTAGTAGATCTTGTCTTATTTGCTTTCTGCGAATTGACTAGAAAATCTATTTGACATTAATATAAACTATATTCACCCAATCACCGCCACTATTTTAATGATGTCACTTCTCCTTTCATTCTACAATTTAATAATAATTGCACAAACTCAGTTTGTCTTTTCTTTTTTAATTTGATTCTTAGAGTTTTTGGGAACTGTAATAACCTTTGACAGCTGTTTAAATTAGAAACGACAAAATGGCTCTGTGCAATTATTAAAACATAGTAGCGCAAATATCAGTAGCCTTTTTTAATACCAAACTTGCGTAATGCCCATGATTTTAAATTTCGACCGAAATCCAAAACTTTGGGTTTCGGTCGACTCCAAAACTCAAATCGGGTATACCCGAAACGTTACAAAATTTCAACTGAAATTTTGAAATTTCGACCTTTCCTGAAATTTCACCCAAGAATCTCGATTTTGTTCATTATTTAATATTTTTTATTTCAGCCGAAATTTTGTATGAGATAAAATATTATTTTAATTGATTTTGTCAGAGGCCGAAATTTCGGTTTCGGCGGGGACCGAAAGGCATTCCGAAACTAAAATTTGAAACTATGGTCATGCCAATATGCCATCTAATTTCGTGTAGTATACATGGGGGGATTTGCTATCGTCCATCGCAAGGGCATTTCGAGGCTGGTATGTCGCAAATCAAACCGGCCACCGTGTGAATGGAGACAGCTTACCGACCATTGCAGAAGGCATTTCAAGGCTGGTCTATCGCAAATCAGACCAGCCACCGCGTGAATGGAGTCAGAGTGGCTGGTCCGATTTGCGACAGACCAGCCTCGAAATGCCTTCTGCAATGGTCACTAGCAATTCCCATACATGGGAGCCTATCAAAGAAAGTTATATACGTTGACTTCTGGTCAACCCTATTCCCCCATGCGTGATGACCAAAATACCCATCTAGGGGTGCAAATTTGGCCCTGTCAGCCCTAACCCGCCCTGAGCCCGAACAGGGTCAGGGCTTGAGTTTCCAACCCTGAGGGCAGGTCGGGGTTCATTTTTCTAGACCCTGACTCAGGTTGGTTCGGGTTCTTTGTTAATGCCTCGGGTACCCTGACCCGGCCCGACCCTAAGTTTTCTATTATAGAATTGAACCATCTGTGCATGTTTCTTTTGCTAATGTTTTCTATTATCTTGGATTGATGTTTCTTTAGATTATTATTATTAATTGTCTCTGCTGCCCATCATGTTGTTGAATTCATAGTCTTATTTTGTTCCCTTTCTCTGTTTATTGATCATTTTGTTCTATATGATATGTAGTTGCTTTATTTTTGGCACTCTTAACATGTATTTGCACTAGGGTCAATCAGGGCGGGCCAGGGCCGCACTGAGCTCTGCAGGGCGGGCAACGGGATCCAGGGTTGGGTTAGGGTTTTGAAAACCCCAACCCAACCCGACGTGTTGCAGCCCTATACCCATCCGATCCTCGTATGTACGGGAGATAGAAGGCGATGCCTGCCAGATCAGCTATTCAATTCAATGAAAGGGAAGGCTACAACTATTGGGCAATCCCGATCAATATTTAATAGAGGTGTGCCATTATTATTATTATTATTTTATTTTTTATGGGTAAGCTGGGGTTAGGCAGACCCCTACCAGATAGATTGTATTAAAGTAAAGAAAATAGATACATGAAGCATAAGAGCTAGGGGTGTAAACGGATCGAATTCGGAGCGGATATGGCTATATCCGAATTCGATTACAGTATACACTATCCGAATTCGGATTCGGATTCGGATTCGACGGATATGTAATATCTATTACCGAATTCGTATCCGTCGGATATTGTTCGAATTCGGATATTATCCGTATCCGTTTATCCGGTAAATTAGAACATTTTATTGCAGCACTTAATCTTTTTTCTCCTACTTACTCGGATGAATTTTCCAAACCCTAAAACTAGACCTCTACATTCTCTTCACAAAATTAACTCTCAAACCCTAAAATATATGAGATCATCTTCTTCCTTTTAAAACAAAGGCAGAGAGAGAGAGAGGGAGACGATGGGGATGGATGATAGTGTTGGTTGTGGTCTTTGGCTTTTTCCTTCTTTTTTTGTATATGATGGAATGGGTTTGGGTTATTTTGATGGAATGGGTTTGGGCTATTTTTGTTTTTATTTTATTTTTTCTAAAAAGAATATTCACTTTTCTTATAGAAACAAAAGATAGTGTGTCATTATTAAAAATAAATATTAATGATATTATTAACAATAAATAAAAAGGATTTACTTCTCGGATTCGGATGTTAAACGGATCGGATATACCATTTACCAGATTCGCATCCGCTAAGAGCCGGATATCTCATAAACGGATTCGGATAATATCCGCTTGAAACGGATTCGGATAATATTCGCTTTAAACGGATTCGGATGCGGACGGTAATCGAATTTCCGAATATTCATTTACACCCCTAATAAGAGCTTCCCAATCCCATAATGGGAAAAGAAGCAAGGCCAAAAAACAAAGCACCAAGGCTACAACAGGATCAAGCCTAGAAACAAAAACCAGAAAAAAACAACAAACAACAAGGGAGCATCAAATCAGAGGACCCAAAAACATACAGCAACAACTGAAATCAAATGGCAGCAGTCCTTGCGAGCTCGCAAGGACAGCCCAAACTCAACATATCCAATTGGAGAGGGCTGGGGACTTTCCTTTTTTCTTGTGAACCATTTGCCATTTTCCTTCCATATCGGTATTAGTAGGGGATGATTTATCATTTAATTTCTCCACATCATGTTGAGTGGCTTCATTTCCCATATTAAAACACTAGTAGAGTACTACTAATTTCATTTCCCATAACCTTTTTCTTTTTCTATATAATAAATGAGGTGGTGACCATATGAAACACAAATAACGTAGAAGAAATGAAAGGTAATATTTTGGGCATTTCCTTGTATTCTAAACTTCTAATCCATTGTGAGGTTCAAAACAAATGAGGCTGTCTCTCTCCAACTTCAACTATAACATTACAAATGGATAAGTTCAAAGGCTGTCTCTCTCCAACTTCAACTACATCATTACAAATGGAAAAGTTCAAAACTTTCTTGAAACCCCAGTATAATGGCATCACAAAGTAACTTATAAAATTTTGTAATTTTATAAGTTACTGGGTAACCCATCTACACACACACACTGTTAAATAAAACAAGAAAACTGGGTAAACCATTCTGGGATAAACCATTCCATTGGTTTACGATGAAATGGTAAACCAATGAAAATTTCTATTGTTACAGGGAAATTAAGTTGGGTATTTGATTTTCAATATTCTAGTGACCCAATGTTGTAGAGGTAAATATAAAACTTTTACATTTTACACTAAGTAGAACAGAGGGTTAGGATCATTTTCTCGGGACCAGTAAATGAATCTTTTAGATCAACGAAATAAGCATGCTCTATTCTTAAGCACAATACTAGCCAGAGAGAGAGAGAGAGAGAGAGAGAGAGAGAGAGAGAGAGAGAGAGAGAGAGAGAGAGAGGCTCACCCCACTACCAATTACTATCTTCAAAGGAATATGTGACTTCACATACTTTGGAGTAAATGACGGATGAGGGGCTAAGTAGCGTGCCCCACTTTTTCGTAGGGGGTAAATGAATGTTTTACCCCCTATTTATCCTAGGTAGAACAAACCTAAACAGAATACTATCGCACACACCAAAAATGCGTAAATAACAAAATAAGATTTTATATGGTTTGACAAGGGTGAGATAGGCTCTTCCACCATAATAATTACGAGAAATCAGAAAGATTATAAGAGATCACAGATCGAACCCTTTACACTCTCACTACTGAAGTCTAAAGGTGTTACGGTCTTAAGTGGGGCTTCCTAGGTTTGGGAACAGAAGGACCAAGTGTCGTAAAAGTTTATAGGGCTAGCCTAATGTCTTCCATCACCTCTAATCCCTTTCACATTTTGGTTACGTACCTAACATTTGGCATCAAAGCAGACACGCCAAAAATAGAGTTTGTTATGATCTCTGCAGTTTAGCTTATGGCCCGTTCACATGGTGGGGATGGGGTTTTCAAGGGGAGAAAAAGGGATATGGTCCTTGTGGATCATATGCATATTCTAGACACTAAGTGGGACCCATCTAGGCACGTAACATACGACCAGTGAATCAATGAACAGACTGCTCTACCACTACCTTCCCTTTCTTTCCCTGTCCAGTTTCCGAGTCATAGAGTGGAGAATAAGGGAAAGGAAAATGGGTGATATTGAAATCTCCATGATTTGAGATTTGAATTTCCAATAATGAGATTTCAATATTCGCGGAGGTGGACCAGAGCCGTGCAGGAGAGGGAATGGATTTGAAATTTGGGTGACATTAATTTATATAATTTCTAAAGGCTGCTGATATTGGCACTACCGTGTTTATACAATTGAACTGACTCATCCATTCTTTATTATTTAAACAGCCGTCAAAGGTTAATATAGTTCTCAATAAGCTTTCAGAAGCTAATTTAAAAGAAAAGACGAGCTGAGTTTGTGCGCTTATTTAAACGTGGCAGCACCAATTTCAGTAGCCTGTCTAAAACTGTTATAACTATATTTGCAAATCATTATTTTAAATTTTAAAAGCCTCTTAAAACCATTTGCGTACTAAGATTTTTTTTAAAAAAATTTATTCTCAGTAGTATCCTAATTGGCACTAGAGATTTGATGGACAATTTCGCAGAAAGCCATTTCGCGCCTCACTTTTGCATGAGAAATCAGCCACACATGATCACTTGTTAGTAGATCTTGTCTTATACATTTCATACATCTGAGGTGGCTGTTCTCTCATGCAAAAGTGAGCCAAGAAATGGCTTTCCGCGAATTGACTAGAAAATCTATTTGACATTAACATAAACTATATTCACCCAATCACCCACACTATTTTAATGATGTCACTTCTCCTTTCATTCTTCAATTTAATAATAATTGCACAAACTCAGTGTGTCTTTTCTTTTTTAATTTGATTCTTAGAGTTTTTGGGAACTGTAATAACCTTTGACAGCTGTTTAAATTAGAAAGAACAAAATGGCTTTGTGCAATTATTAAAACATATTAGCGCAAATATCAGTAGCCTTTTTTAATACCAAACTTGCGTAATGCCTTGATTTTAAATTTCGACCGAAATCTAAAATTTTGGGTTTCGGTCGACACCAAAACTGAAATCGGGTATACCCGAAACGTTACAAAATTGAAATTTTGACTTTTCCTGAAATTTCACCCAAGAATCTTGATTTTGTTCATTATTTAATATTTTTTATTTCAGCCAAAATTTTGTATGAGGTAAAATATTATTTTAATTGATTTTGTCAGAGGCCGAAATATCGGTTTCGACGGGGACAGAAAGGTATTCCAAAACCAAAATTTGAAACTATGGTCATGCCAATATGCCATCTAATTTCGTGTAGTATACATGGGGGGGTTTGCTAGCATCCATTGCAGAAGGTATTTTGCGATTGGTCTGTCGCACATCAAACCAGCCACCTCGTGAATGGAGACAACAGCTTTTGTCTCCATTCACGCGGTGGCTGGTCTGATTTGCGACAGACCAGCCGTAAATGCCTTCTGCGATGGTCGCTAGCAATTCCCGTACATGGGAACCTATCAAAGAAAGTTATATAATTCCCCCATGTGTGATGACCAAAAAATACCCATCCGACTCTCATATGTACGGGAGATAGAAGGTGAGGCCTGCCAGATCAGCTATTCAATTCAAATGAAAGGGAAGGCTACAACTGTGGGGCAATCCTGATCAATATTTAATAGAGGTGTGCCATTATTATTATTATTTTAATGGGTAAGCTGGGGTTAAGCAGACCCCTACCAGATTGTATTAGAATAAAGAAAAGAGGTACGTGAAGCATAAGAGCTTCCCAATCCCATAATGGGAAAGGAAGCAAGGCCAAAAAATAAAGCACCAAGGCTACAACAGGATCAAGCCTAGAAACAAAAACCAGAAAAAAAAACAACAAACAACAAGGGAGCATCAAATCAAAGGACCAAAAACATACAACAACAACTGAAATCAAATGGAAGCAATCCTTGCGAGCTCACAAGGACAGTGTGGATCCCTTCCCTGAGGTGGCCCACGAGGGTGTGTGTTATGATGATGGTGCCTTTGGTCATTGATTTTGTAGATGATTGCTTTCCTCGTAAATTTGGAATGAAAATCCTAATTTACGAGAGAAGCCATGACCAGAGTCGCCACCTAGATTAGGGATCTAGGACCCATGATTAACTATGTATATTTGGTCTACGGTTTAAATTATGGGTAAGTTACCTGGTAATGAGATCGAAATGTGTACCGCACGAAGTGTACAGCATCGATCTTGCATGACGAAAGTCAGACTTTACCTTTTAAATGCTTCAGTTGTTTAAGTTTTAACTAAATGGGGTAAATGCGAGTTTTACTTGAAAAACCTGAATATTACTAATGTCTTGGCCGTTCACAGTTTAGACTCCTGCGGGCCAGGAGTGCATCCTACATGCAATTACATGCCTACTTTTTGACATTTTATTGAGATTGATGAGATTTAGTGTGAGTTGGATTAGATTGTGCAAACTACGTTACATGCACCTAAGACTAATGCAATGGATTTTAAAATCCCATAGGCTGTTTGGGAGATGGATTCTAAAATCCAATGGGCTGTTTGGGGATGGATTCGGGTTAGGGTGGACTCGGATTGAGATGCGACTCTAAGTTGGGGCGCGACTTGAGTCAAGGCCGAATGAGCCAGGGGTTCGGGTCCAGGCCAAGTAGGCCATCGGTTTGGGTTGAGGTTATGATCCCTATTGTGATGAATTTCAACCGATTTAGGAGGGATGGGTAATATGATGTGTTGTAATTGGATGATAAGGAATGATAAGGATGATTTGGATCATATAGTCTACTTATTTAGAAACCGATGCATATCAGAATACATAATTAAATGGTTGATTTTCATGAGTGCGGTTATCAGGTTTGGGTATATGCAAGTTAGATTATGGGTTAGGCGAGATTCTGATAGGGTTGGGTTGGATCCCACGGGACCGGTCGGGCTTACTTTCGGGTAAAGGATAGGTTGGGGTTAATGGTTAGGTTGGATTGGGTTAATGGTTAGGGTCAAGTGAGTCGGGTCTAAGTTAGGGCCAAACCCGAGACTAGCCAAGGTCTAAGCAGGGGCTAACCAAGGGGAAGCAAGTTGTGAGCCAGGGTACGAACCAGGGTGAACCACGGGCTAAGCAGGATACAACCAGGGTGCGAACCAGCAGGGAACCGGCAGGGAACCAGGGTGCAACCAGGGGCTAAACAGGGTGCAACCAAGGTGCGAACTTGCAGGGAACCAGGGTGCAACCAGGGGCCAAGCAGGGTGCAACCAGAGTGCAACCAAGGGCTAAATCGGGTGCAACCTGAGTTGGGTTAGGGTGCGTGGTGAGGGGGGCAGGAGGGTGCAACCCGAGTTGGGTTGGGTCAAGGCCTAGGGGTGCAACCCGAGTCGGGTTGGGTCAAGGTGGATAGGGACAGAGGGGGGCAGGATTACAAGTATCGGGTTTCATTGAAAGGGCTTGGCACACAAGCTTGCATCTCATGCCTGTAGAGTGCATATCATTCACTTGGTTGTTTTTGTTTTTTATTTGCATGTATGTGTAGACACCCCATTTTGACCTGACCCAAATTTCCCAAAAATTGAATAAATCCCAAAATCTGAGTCCCGAAACCAAATTTCGAGTCCCAAATGTCAAGTTTCAAGTGCCTGAAGCATATCCCTGAAATTTCCAAAGAACCGAGCCTTCAATGCAAAAGAACCCGAAAAATATGCATTTGCAGATCATTGTTGAAACCCTTAGAAGCCTGGATGATCCCCAGAACTCCTGAAAACCCCCGCTTAATCGTCCCAATTCTCTAAAACTTATGAAATTTACAAAATATCCCAGAATTTTGGTATTGGCACCCCTCTATTTGGATCCCCGGGCTCCAATGTATATCGGCACAACCCTATTTTGATATTTGCACCCGACTGTCATTTATCCTTTAATCGGCTTGTCGGAGTTTATTTCTGAAAAGCAATAATCTATTGACAGCCATTTAAACACTAGATGACAAGACGATTTGCAAAGGTATCAAAATGAGGTAGTGCTAATATCATTTCTTCAGATAAAAGGGATAAAGGAGTGAATCCAAACACCAAGGAGGCGTGCTAATATCATCGACCTCTAAAGAAAGTGATATATTTGTCCCTCTTATTACCTTGGACAGCCCACCCCTTTTGCCAAAAAGAGTAGTCATAATCGCGCTAAAAGGGTGGGTTGTCCAGGTAAGAATGGGGTCACAAATATGTTACCTTTTTCTATAAGGTGGGCTGTCCGAGGAACAAAGATGAGGTAGATATATTTTCTTTCCTAGAAGTGGGGTGAATTAGCAAAGCAAGGATACCCATTGATTAAAAGAAAAAGCAAGTAGAGCTTAATGGCAAGAGGGTAATACACGTTAACCTTGGGGGTATTTTGGTACAGTTGATATTGCTTCCTTCCCAAGCAATAAACATGGGCCATTAGATAAAATGGGTGAGGTGTAAGGCTGGATTGGATTAGAACACTCTAGATCCTTAGGATTTCTAAGATGGCATTAGGGCAAACACAATGATCAAGGGCTAGGAGCATTCAAGAGGGGAAAGATACCAAATGAATGGTTAAGATCAACTGTTAAAAGAAAAACCTAGCTACTTAACCCAAGAGAGAGAGCTCGTCAGAGGGAGGAGTTCTTCATTTTTCTGAGAAAAAAACTTGCAGAGAAAAGAGAGAGAGAGAGAGAGAGAGAGAGAGAGAGAGAGAGAGAGAGAGAGAGAGAGAGAGAGGACCCAGTCATCTTCTGATTCTTCTCCGGCCACCCCTCCGAAGATACAACCGTTCATATATTCTCCATTTTCCCCCAACCGCCATCCATCAACCCCCAACATCTTGCCGGAATCCGGCCACCCTCATCTCTGCAAATCCTCCATCACCAAACCCTCCTCCATAGAAACCCACTTCATTTTCCTTCACAACCACCTTCTTCCTCTTCCTACAACCTCCACCACTACCCTTGTCATCCAAACCCCCTTCTCAGCCAACATCCTACCACCACCTTCTTCTTCATCTTCACCCCCAAAACCCATCTTCTCCAGCCGGATTGCAGGAATCCAGCCAAGGCACCGACCATTTCTTCACCCCAAAACCCATTACCACCACCACCAACCACTTTCTCCACTTTCACAACCATTTTCTCAGGGCATCTCACCCAAATCCCACCATCGTCAACCCAACACCCTTGCTACCACCCATCTCAAAGCCCTCTCTAACATTGGAAACCTCTCTCTCCAATCACCCTTTTCGTGGTCCGACCATCCTCTGCAAATCCGACTCCATTTTTCATCACCAAACCCACTTCATTTTCCCCTCTCCACCACCACCACGGACCATCTTCTTCTCTAACCCCTTACCAACATCTCCACCCAGATTCGACCACGCTCCCATTTTTACCACCTCAGCCACCATCCCACCGGAGCTTGACTATTTTGTTTTAGAAGGAAAGGAAGAGGCCGAGAAGACAAAGCAGAGAGAGAGAGAAGAAAAAGGGAGCCGCCACCTTCACCATCTCCGCCCCCCACTCTCCGGCCATTCCAACACGAATCCGACCCTACCACCACCATTTCCTTCATCTTCTCTGGTGGCCATCACCGGAATCCGGCAAACCCATCCCACTCCGGCCGGACATTAAACCGATCTCCACCCTCCTTCTCCTTCTACCTTCATCATAACCCCTCACATCCACCTTCTTAGTTCCTACCATCAAACCCACTTCTCCAAATCCCCATCTTCTCCACCGAGCCCACCATCTCCCTCAAACCCATTTAGCTAGGCCCCATTCCACCGAACCCCCTACCCTCATCTTCTTAAACCCTCCTTAAGCTCACCATTGTCTTGAGAAGTCTCAGATCCGGACCCTTTTCTGGCAAAGCTCTTGCAGCTATTTTCTTCCGCTAACATCGGAATCCGACTTAGCTAATCCAATCTCCGGTAATCTCTTTGACCTCACTCAATTTTCAATGCTATACTGCATATGCGATTGCTTAAAATTGATTTTTATTCTCTCCCAATTTGATTGCTCTGATGAATCGGTAGTTGGATTCCAATAATTCCATTTCCAATTTGCCAATTAAAATGATAGAATGCATGCTTGACGCTCTGTTGTTTTGGGTTTTCCAACCGTTTGCTCCTTGGTCTAAATTCCAGAAAGCCTAATTCATCATTCCTTTATGCGAGCATTTCTTTTGTCATTTAGTTTGGTTTTACATGATTCCATCAAGGCAGGGTACTAAGGGATGCTAATATAAGTTCTACTATGTATGTAATTGCATCAAACTATCTTTACAGGTGACTTGGTTATTATCAATCTATGGTAGTCCCTATATTGCTAGCTTAAAAGGACCTTTCCTCTATCCTTAGTGGAAAATGTTAACTGCACAGTTGCATTTTAATGTATACTTTATATAGTTCTTGTTTCGCTTGCATCAACTGTTTCGTGGGAAATGATATTAGGCCCTCATGTTTTAATAAATATATTTACGCCACAAATCATGTATTTTATTTTGAACCGTGCCATAGAGTTTATTTCTTAAATGAACTTTGCGAAGCCTGTTCCATGTTCTGTTTCTTTTTGTGTGCTTGGAATGTGTGTAATGGGACAATGTGGTGGTAGGCTAAGGTCCATCCCTTTAGTTTCATTCAGATATTGCCGTCTCTCAAGTTTTCAATGGCATAAGACAAACATATGAGTCTGTTAATTATTTTCCTTAGGGATACGCTTCTTGCCATGGTCTGTGAATTTTAGTGCGAGTATTCGATAGCATTATAATTGGATGTTATCTACTGCGTCAATTTAGTCATGGTCATTATGCCTCTTTGAAAAAATATTTGAATGGCACAGATATTAAGTCGCGTTCCATTAGTTTTCTACCTACTCCGATTTTGTTCCTTGTATAGGCTTTTGAAGGAAATCCAACCAAAGAGAGTTTACAGACTTTTGATCAAGTTTCCATGGATTTTGATCTCCAGTATAGGAAGATTGAGGCGTCTTATGTTGATCTTTGAGTTGGACTTTTGTTTGACAAATTGAAAAGGGATAGGAGTGAAGCTTGGGTTTCACAATTAGTTGTCTAAGAATTCAGATTTCTCTCATTCTTTCCCTTTTAAGGACCTTCTTCGTAGTTTCCTCGAGGCGAGGCGATGACGGAATGCTTCTTGAGCCAACCCCTTGCCCCTCCTATCATTTTTCCTATCTTAGGGTCTTCACAAGGTTTGAGAGGTTTCCTTCCTTTTCGGGATTACTCTTTGTATGTTCATCGGGATCCTTTTCGAGTTTCGGGATTCCATCGATTTTGGGAACACTTCTCTCGGGTTTAGCCGACGACGGACGGAAACCTCCTGAGCCAAAACCCCTTTCAATCAAAGGTATAAACAAAAACACATTAAAATCAAATAGTAAAAATCCAAAAACAACAAAAATCTAAAAACCAAAGTGTTTTCCAAAAAAGTTGTTCCGAACTACGTTGGCTTGATCCCTGTACACAGGGTACGTAGGTAGCTTGGGTCTACCCAAGTCCAGTCAAACCTTTTAATAAATATTTTCAAAAATTTTCAAACCTTTCAAAACAAAAGCAAAAGTGGGCAAGGATGGTGATTGCTAGGTCACTCGGAGCCCCCTTTTCATTCCATATCCGATTTTGATCATGGTTCTCCGGTTTTCATCGGTTTTCTGACGTTTTATCGAGTTTTGGGGCGTGCGATGACGTAGCGTGGCCCCTTCACAGGGATTGTCCTCGCTCAGCCCAACGATAGGTCATGACGATCGCGAGACTTGTCTGATCTTCAGCAGATAAGGATCGTTGGGCTTGATTCCTTTTGAATCGCCCTCTGAGCCTATCGTGTGTTCCAATTTCTTTTCCTTGGCATTTTTTATTATCGCATACCGTCGATTTTCTGATCCCTTTCCTTTCTTGCATCTTTTAGCTTTTTGTATGCTTGTCTTAGATTTCTTATGCGTTACTTTTAGTTTGTTTGTTCTTCTCGCATGTGATTGATTACTATTTTCTTATCCTTATCTCTTGTGCTAGTGTGTTTATTCTACTGCTTTGGTTGCTTAACTATAGCGTTTATTCATTTGTCTTATCTTGATTATCTGTCTAGATGTAGATCTTTGTTGTTTTCCTTATCTCATTATATCTGTCATTACCTGTTTAGTTATAGCCATGCATGCGATCGCCAACTGCTTTCTTAGATGCGATGAGTTAGGATCAGATGCAATGAGCTAGGATTTGGATGTTTATTTTCTTTTGCCCATCCCCGGGTCATGCATGTTTTGAAAGACGTTTTCTCGGGGATGCTTGTTCCCATTTCACATGATTTTCGCCCAAAACTCTTCAAAGTTAATTGAAAATGGCATAAGAGACCAAGTGATTGTACTTGGGCGAATTGGGGCTGCTCTTCGGATCTTCCTCATTCGTCACCAGGTACGGACCTTTTGTATCTCTGGTTATCCGTTGCAACAGAGTATTTTATGGGGTTCCAGAGCCGGCTCCCCTGGATGGCGACTCTGAGTTATTTTAGGTGCGTCTTGGTTTCGAGGCTCCTGTCTCTGAATCAAGAGGTATCTCATACATATACGTTGCCACCCATACTGTGAGTTGCATCGTTTCGAGAGTTCCTTGGTAGAGCTCTCATTCACATTGTGGAGGTCACAGAGAATTGACAGGGGATCTCGCGTCCGTCGCTCACCGTCCTCGGGATTGGGGTCCACAGTATGCACAATCATAGGCATATATATGACCATTAATAGTCTGTATTCACGCATTCAATACAAACCACTCACTTAGGCACACGTATTTGATGCATGTAGCTTGGCTTTTGGTCTCACATGGCATGTAGAGGTCATTATGGGTATGAGACTATGGCAAAAAGGGGTTCATGGCCTGGTATATATCATTCTCCAAGATAACACCACTGCTATTGTAACAAACAGCACAACCGAATGTGGCAACTCAACAAATAGCCTTATCACACAGTAGCATGAGCAGGGTTGTTGGGTTCCAATATCAATGGTGCTCTCGATTCCTATAGCAGTACCCCTTTAAAATTTTAAAAGAATTTACATTACTTCTCAATAGTTTTGGCCTACCTCTCCGTTGTTTGGTGTTGATTCTCGCTCCAGGCGATGAAGATGATTCCTTGAAGATGACTTAATTCCTTAGCGATTCCACCACCAAAGAAGATAAGAAGAAATGAGAGAGAGGGAGGAGGTGGTTTGGACGAATTTTAGGAAGGGAGGGCTGAAAATCCTCTTCCTTTTTTTTAAAGGGGGAGAATGAGGGGGTATTTATAGGTGAATGGGTGAGCAAGGTTGCCTTGTTTAGGAGATTAGATTTGATTGGAATTAGATGGGTAGGATTGATCACATATCTTGGGCATTCCTTTGATGGAGATTGTGATTGACTTGGTGGTGAAGGGATGAACATGGAGATGACATGTGTCTTGATGGGGGGTCTAGGCCATTGGTTTTTTTAGGGAGAATGTGGAGGAAATATGCTCAAAATCCATTAAAAGATATGTATCTTTAAGATATATTTGATGGAGATTGTGATTAACTTGGCCACTAAGCAAGGATCTAGGACAATCAACACAAAGGGGGTGTTCTTGGGAGGAGATGGGGTGGAAATAAGTGGCTATATGGGAAAATGTGGGGAGAACAAGGGAGTAGAAAGAGAAAGGGAGGAGGAGAGAGAAAGCGAGGAAAACACAGAAATGCCGTTTTTCGGAGATTTCGATGCCCGTTTTCGATAATTTTTTCGAATTTGAAATCCTTGATTTTTTCTCTTTCATTTAAGCCCAACATTGCCATAGAAATATTGATTCCAAATTTTTTGACCAATGAGAGCCATCGATCTCCATCGGCAGATCGCTTTTCCAAAGATTGGGCAAATTGGTGATCCAAACGAACCAACCGACTCGGTCAATTTTGGATCAACGGCTAAAATTATTGAACCAAGATACCAACACCAATTAGACATTACAAAGTTCTGTTATTGATGATTTAATGGGATAATTTTGATGGATCTCATTCATCCTGCTTTGATCCATGACTTTTCACTAGGTTTTTGCTCAATTAAGTAACCCAATGTTTAATCCTGATTTGAGATTAACCTTGATTGATATTATTTTGACTAAATGATCACAAATTCTTGGTAAAGAAAGACACCCAGATCAAGATTTGCCCTTTATCTGATGATTTACGGAAATCGGGTCTCGGAATGGAATCAGAGCCCGGGCTGTGAAGTGACCCTAGCTTATTTTGTCCCGATTGATGACTTGTAAAGTCAGATCGAGATATTAATGACTTAAAACATATAAATTCATGATAGAGGGACTCTCACATGGATTTAACACACTAAAGTCACCAATCAGGGTATTTTCCAATTTTTCGAATCAAATCATCTTACCAGGTACATCTCTTTATCATTTTGGTTTCTAGGAAATGTGATGATGCATATTTTACTAGTGAAATTCCACTGATCAATATATTAGGCTATTGTTTGTTAAAGTGTAACAAATTGAGGGTGTCTACAGACAGCCCAAACTCAACATATCCGATTAGAGGGACTTTCCTTTTTTCTTGTGAACCATTTCCAAAGTGCACCTAAAAAAGCGCCACTATGCGCCCTATACCCATTGCCCACGCCGCGCGCGCGAATGGTGTGTTGCACCGTCCCGCGGTTCCACCCATGGCTAAGACCCATTGTTCACTATTGTTGGTTAAAGTGTAACAAATTGAAGGTGTCTACAGACAACCCAAACTCAACATATCCGATTAGAGGGACTTTCCTTTTTTCTTGTGAACCATTTCCAAAGTGCACCTAAAAAAGCGCCACTATGTGCCCTATACCCATTGCCCACGCCGCGCACGCGAATGGTGTGTTGCACCGTCCCGCGGTTCCACCCATGGCTAAGACCCATTGTTCACCATAACAAAGAAGAGAAAAGAGTAAAGCTTTATAAGCCCAACTCTTTCTTTCTTATGAGTCGGTACGGGACTATCTCTTCAACAACACTTCTACACTCTTTACAAAAAGCAACTTTTTCCAAAAGAGAAGGCTTTTCTTTTCCAAAACACACTTAGAAAACATTTTCCAAGACATCATTTTTAACCAAAAATAAAAGATTTTGAAAATCAAAATCTAACAACTTTCACGTTTTTTTACTAGATCGACTGGTTTGACTAGATACCTTTTGTGGCATCACTTCCCTTCTCATAATACATAACTAACATGAAGAAATTTTAGACAGTTTCTTATTGTTCACGATGGCCGACGGTTCTTTGCCAAAGGTTGATGATGGTTCTTACAGCACGGTCACAAGGCAACATCACGACACTAAGGCGACGATAAGGAAGTAAGGCGATGGTCGGGATAATCGCAACCGTTGGTCGAAGATGCAGGTAAAAATAGGTTGAAATGGTGGAATAGAGAAGATGACGAAATAAAATGCTTTAAAAGATAAAAAGGGCATTTGGTCCTTTTCATCACATGACCCCATAAATTAAAATGAAATTCATCTGTCATTTAAAAAATTAAATGTAATTTTTTCGTAAATTAGCCTTTTCTTACTTCTTTTTGTTGAGCTCGAGATTTTACATGGTGAGTGCGTGTGAAGTCCAGTGTTTTTTTCAAAAAGTACAATGAAGTCCACTTCAAAGGATGATCGAAACCATTCATTTATCAGTCCACAACATACTTAGGTTGTACACTGTAGATCATCTCCATACGATGTTCCTAATCCTCCAATCTGTAGAGGTTTTTATCATGTAGCTCAAATCTCAATAGGAAACACAACACTTGCAAAGCACATTAGTACACTTATTCAATTTCAGTTTGTGAATCATCAAAACATAGGTAATGTTGAACCCTTTGGCTAACGCTTAGGATCATCCTATGGAATTGATCTACGATGTACATCCTATTTACGTTATGGCATGATAAATGAACGGTTTGGATCATCCTTTGCCCTTGATCTGACGATTTACGGAAATCGGGTCTCGGAATGGAATCAGGGCCCGGGCTGTGAAGTGATCCTATCTTATTTTTTTCCGATTGATGATCCGTTAAGTCATATCTAAATATTAATGACTTAAAACATATAGATCCATGATAGAGGGACTCTCACATGGATTTAACACATTAAAGTCACCAATCAGGGTATTTTTCCAAATTTTCGAATCAAATCATCTTACCAGGTACATCTCTTTATCATTTTGGTTTCTAGGGAATGTGAGGATGCATATTTTACCAGTGAAATTCCACAGATCAATATATTAGGCTATTGTTGGTTAAAGTGTAACAAATTGAGGGTGTATACAGACTGCCCAAACTCAACATATCCGATTGGAGAGGGATAGGGACTTTCCTTTTTTCTTGTGAACCATTTCCAACTCGAGCTCAACATAAACAAGTTGAAATGGTGGAATAGAGAAGATGACGAAGTAAAATGCTTTAAAAGATAAAAAGGGCATTTGGTCCTTTTCATCACACGACCCCACAAATTAAAATGAAATTCATCTGTCATTTAAAAAATTAAATGTAATTTTTTCGTAAATTAGCCTTTTTTTTTACTTGTTTATGTTGAGCTCGAGATTTTACATGGTGAGTGCGTGTGAAGTCCAGTATTTTTTTCAAAAAGTACAATGAAGTCCACTTCAAAGGATGATCGAAACCATTCATTTATCATTCCACAACATACTTAGGTTGTACACAATAGATCATCTCCATATGATGTTCCTAATCCTCCAATCTGTAGAGGTTTTTATCATGTAGCTCAAATCTCAATAGGAAACACAGCACTTGCAAAGCACATTAGTACACTTATTCAATTTCAGTTTGTGAATCATCAAAACATAGGTAATGTTGAACCCTTGGGCTAACGCTTAGGATCATCCTATGGAAATGATTTACGATGTACATCCTATTTACGTTATGGCATGATAAATGAACGGTTTGGATCATCCTTTGCCCACTTTAATTTTTGAAAAATACTGGATTTTACACGCACTCACCATATATAAACTCATTTAGTTCGGTTGAGCATTTTTGTTCTTTTTTTAAGTTCAATTATGAGCTTATTCTGATTTTCGATTGAAAAGAAGACTCGTCCATATTGATCCTCACGCATCATTATTTTATTTTTCTACATCTTAAATCTTGATTATTTAGAACAACTGGCTTGAGGAAGCCAAAAAAATTTAACTCAAAACCAACGAGGGACCATCGCACCATTTTTGTTAAACTAACAGACTAGCTCTCGGATGTTCTCTAGGTAGTTCTTTTGAAAGGTCACCCCTTCCACTGGCAGTCTACTCCTTGACCGCTCTCACTCGGGTTGTTTCAGACTTTTAGTTAGACCTTTTTACAAGCCTTCCCTCTTGGTTTGCGGCCTACTCCCTGACGTACTGTTTTTACTCTTGTTGCTCCGAGTAGCCCTTTTCACAGGTCGCCCCTTCTGTGACTTAAACACGACACATGGTGATGCAAGTGTGATTAGAATCTTCTCTTCTAGTTCATGACCCAAGGGAGAGGTTTTACGTTGAATGTTACTAATTGGTCATTAGGAGCTGATAAAACTTTTGGCATGTGTTTATGGGTAGTTATAAAGCTTCTTGTACTTGGCTATAAAAGCCAACTTTCAATTTCATTTTAGATCTGAAACTTTGAATTGTATTTTGAAAATGGAGAAAATTTCATTCTTATTTCGGGAGGGAAGCTTTCCTCAGAGGAAAACTCCTTTGCGAACTTCATCCAAGGATAGGAAGCTACAAGCTTAATTTTCAAGCTTATTATTCTCTAATTCTGTCACTGAAATCCTTGTAGTTTGAAATGACGAGTTTCAATTGTAATATGCGACTGGCATCCCCTTGCTAGACGATGTTCTATCACCATAAAGAAGTTTCCTAGATCAATAAGAAGATAGTGATCTTTGCATCTTATCGTTCATGAGTTCTCTTCCACAATTTCAAGTTAAATCTGTGAGTTTTATCTAAGTTGTTGGCTGATCTTGTAACTAGGAATCTATAGATTTTCTGGACGTTAACTCAATTGACTATTGAAAGGTTGAATGGCAAAAAGTATTCAATTGACTACTGAATACTTTCTTTAGAGAAAAACAACTCCTCTGGACTGGAATCGTATTCTGTGAGCATAATTCACAAAGTCAGTCCAAGTGTAACAGAAATTGGTAAAAGTGAGTCTAAGTTTCTTGCCGAATTTGTTGAACTCACTGTGGTATAAAGAGGCACTTCATTCATTCTGGGATACAACTTGTATGCATGCTTATTGCTTGGTACAATGTGTGTAAATCGTTTCAGAATTCTGCATGTGAATGGTGATATTCAATAGCCTGCAGTGAGAACCTTGTACTTGGAAATTCTCTGTGGATTTAAGGATGTGCTTTTGGTTAGGTCTGTATAATTCAGAAGTGAAATTGCATTCACTGTTTTACCCTATTGGCTAAAGTGGCATGATTTGCATGCAATGGAAATGCCAGAACAAGAAGCTCTTTAGACCATAGAAGCTTTTTCGATGAATATGAAACTACACTTATGTGCAATGGTTTTGGGACTACTTGCATCAATTTCAATAGACAGTTTTTCCTAAAGGGCTAGTAGTTGTTACCATGGCTTTAAATTTCGGTTTCAGTTTTGATTTCAGACTCGACCGAAACCGAAATTTTGGCTGAAATTCGTTAAATAGATACGGAATTTCGGTAATTTTAACCAAAATTTGGTAAAAAATAATAATAATAAAACATTTTATCAAAATTTCGACTGAAATTTGGTAAATTTTGGAAATTTCGGTTTCGGTCTGGAAATCTGAAATTTCATACCCAAATTTCAGATTTTGGTCGAAATTTAAAACCATGGTTTGTTACTAATTCATAGGAAGTGAATATTTTACGTTCCTTAGTTACTAGAAAGCCTTGATTCTTTGGTTTTGAAGAAGATTTATGTGTATTGTATTATAGTGCAGAATTCTACACTTAAGCCTAATTTCCCCATTTTCAGCCCATCTGTTCATTAGTTGATTGTGTCGTTACAACCCCGGATATTAGCGTCACTTGCACCTGCATCACATGGTCTCAACCCTTCCATGACTTGAACACGAGACATGGTGTTGCCGCTAATACCAAATGTTAGGTACTTAACCATTGCGCCAAAAGCCTCAGGACTAACAGAACTTATAATGATACTCCCTTAAACTACTTAGGATCATAACATTCCACCACACTTTGCAGCTGGCATCCCAGTTAACATAGAGGTGTAGCAGAAGCTTTGATACCAAGTTAATGTAGAGGTGACAACTTGCAAGTAGTCTGTATTCACAAAATAATTAAGAAAGCCACCGGAAGTTCTTCAAATGAGTTTTCCAGCAAAAACTTGGTCATAAATTACCCTTTCTTTTTTATCGGGATAGGGACTAACAAGAACGGTTGGGACAACAAACATCCATCTCCGTTGCTGAATGATTGATACTAGGTGGGATCAGCGAGTTGCACCATATTTTTTCTTGACAGGAAGATAAAGAGATGTCTCCGTGTGCTCTGGATCATTAATTGTATTCATTATTTGGATTCCAAGATCATGCACTAGGGTCAGGATGTGATTCAAATTATGCCCCATTCCAACGTTTAGTTCAAAAAAAAAAAAAGGAACGGAATCAATGGTTGCAACTGACACAAGAGTGGAATTAAAGACGGAAAAAATCCGGGAATCTGTTTCCCGCCTTAATAGGTGATATTTTTATTCTGCCTCGGCCAGATTGGAATTTTATTAGATTTTTTTTTCAATTAAATTTTCCATTTTATTTTTTCCTCATTCCGTTTTCGATTCCAATTCCTGATTCCAACAATCAAAACTTAGCCTTAGCATCGAGGAACCTCCAGACTACGTACTTTGTAGTTAAATGTGATTTTTATATTAGTTTAATATTTAATTTTCTTATATTTAGAGGGAAGTGATATATCCGCCCCTTTTGATCACCAGGAACACCCCCTGTCAGTGTTTGTGGCAATCAGAGGCATTAAATTCTTGTGACATAAGTACAACAACCCCTCTTTAGTCATTGATACAATGACATGGGGTGTTTCTAGTGATCAAAAGGGGCGGATATATCATTTCCCTATTTAGATGTGTGGCATGCGATTCTGCCGGATATGGACGGCGGTGGGGACAATGCGTCCTTGATATCCACTTTTAATGTTTTAAGGGCATAGTTGGCAACCATGAATGAAAATTTTTCTAAAAAAACACCTTATTTTTACGAAATCAGGTTTACCTAAAAGTGCATTACGAAATATTGGAACCTGAGAAAATAATTTTTAATACAAAAATTGTGTGAAAAAACAATTTCTCATGGTTTCCAAACTTGCCCTTAGGCTAACAATTATAAAAAATAATGTACATTGGACGCTTAAAAGTGGATGCCTCCCTGATTTCATTTTAGGGGTTTTTACAAAAGGAAGTCATCTACTCTGCTTTATTTGCAAAAAGAGACTTCTAGTTCCACAATTTGCAAATAGTCATAACATTTGAGTGAATTTTACAAATCAGGTCTTTCTATCATTTTGTGACCAAAATACCCATGGCGGATTGTTTTTTAGTCATAAAAATACAAAAATTGTGGTTAAAAGTGAGAAGATAAAAATTGCCTTGTAAAAAGACCAAAATACCAATGACGGCCAATGATATGTGTCCAATCAAGGGTGTGGGAATATCATTTCTATACATACTAGCATTCTTGGGGCGTTCTATGCAAAAGTGTAAAAATAATTGGGCCCATCCGATCAATACATAAGGTGTAAAATGGCAGGCTTAGGGCCGGCAATTTCACCCGAAAAAGCGGGGATCCGACCCGCTCCGCCCCTTTTGGGGTGGGGATTCCCCGATTTGAGAGGGGAAGGGGATTTTAAAAATTCCCCGGCGCGGGGAGGGGAAGGGGAAGGGGAAGGGGATGGAGTTGTCCCCGCCCCGCCCCGTTAATCAATGCCATTTTTTTGTATATTTTTAAGTGTTTTTTTTTTAAGAAAACTACTAGAAACTCTGTGGATCGGCTACAAGATTCCCCCAAACATAAACTTAGCTTGTCTTTTCCTTTTAATTAGCTTATGAGAGCATTTTGGGAACTATAATAACCTTTTGACAGATGTTGAAATAATAAAGACAAGCTGAGTGTATGCAATTATCAAAAAATCGTAGTGCCAACATCGGTAGCCAAAATAAATTGCATTTTATTATTAAAAGTATGGTATGGCCCGCACCATACGCTGATCCAAACCATCTATTAGATGGGGCACACCCTAAATAGGTTGTGCCCTAAAAATCATTTCCATAGGTTGATCCTAACCCTGCGATCTATAGAGGAATAGGATCATTCAGTACCTCTACAGATCGGAGGGTTAGGATCAACCTAAGGAAATGATTTTTTGGGCGCAACCTATTTAGGGTGTGCACCATCTAATGGACGGTTTGGATCATCCTATGGTGCGGGCCATACCTTACTTTTAATAAAGTCAGGAGTGCGATCATCAGAATACAGCAGTGCTCATAACATTGCCCAAAATTAATGATCCAAAATGGGGTTTGGATGTTGGGTACTCGAAGTGGCTATGATACCACTTGATCTAAAAACTTATGGGATGGTTGGGATCATCAAAGCGCCGTGGTCTTGGACCAATGGTCTATAAGTATGTTATAGACCAACTTATGGGATGGTTTGCTATCTTTTGAAGAGTAAGAAATATATCTCCTTCGTCTATAAGTATGTTAGTTTATAACATTTTTATATATTGAAATTGCATCAAGTTGATTAGGGACACCCAGCATTAGTGTATCAATGACTAAAGAGGGGGTGATGTTGGGGCGGGGCGGGGAGGGGATTTTGTCCCCGAAGGATGCGGGGAGGGGAAGGGGATTAGATATTCCCCGCGGGGAGGGGAGGGGGATTCCCCACCATCCACACAGAGGGGAGGGGAAGGGGAGGGGGGAAATTCCCCGCAAAGGGGAAGGGGTAGGGGACCCCAACATCCGGCCCCGACCCGCCCCGTTGCCAGCCCTACCCTATACATGGGCTGATGGGACCTACGCCATTAAAACATGAGGGAGATAGGTGGGGCCCCGCCCAATGTATGGGTTTGAGTTGAGTTGAGTTGGTGGGACCCATTCTATCAAAACATACTAATGAGCAACAGTGGTATTTTGATCTTTTTAGAAGGTAATTTTCGTCTTTTTGCATATAATGACATTTTGGTATTTTAATGACTTAAAAAATCTACTATGGGTATTTTTATTAGGAAAAATTATTAAAAAAATGCAAAGTTTTGCCTAAATTGTGAATAAAGGGTAGTGATTTGAAAATTATAAAAAAGGTGTTGTCAGGTACGAGAAGATGGCTTTTAGGACAAATATACCCCTCCTACCTCTTTTTTCCCTCCACCTTTTTCACCTATCCCTATACACTTATTACCTTCTCACCTACCACCTTCTTCTTCCTCAAGGCTTTTCTAACGTGGAAAACTCCATGAGAGGGTTTTGAAGGTTGCCATTTACCTACCACATTCTTCTTCCTCAAGGCTTCATGGAAGGTTTTTGAAGCTTGCCATTGCCATTGTAGTTTTGGAAAAAAACTCCATTGCCAACGTTTCCAAGCTCCATTACCATTGTATTGTTGGGAAAAAAACTCCATTTGCAACGTGATAAAGCTCCATTGCCATTGTACTTTAGGAAAAAAGCTCATTGCCAACATGATATAGCTCCATTGCCATTGTAGTTTGGAAAAAAATCTCCATTGCTTATTTGGGTGATAAGCATAGCTTTGGTTAGGTTTAACATCTTCTCTACATGTTTTCATGTTTTTTGTGCTTTAGTTTTTTCACCCTATTTATGAGACTCTTTGTTTGGTTACCATGTTTATCTTGACCTCTCTCTATCTCTCTCTATGTATACAATCATGTTTGGTTACATGTTAGAACCTAGTGGATCCGGGGTATAAAATGTGGTTCCGTAGTGGTTCCGAGGTAGAAAATCTGGTTCCCTAGTGGTTCTGAGGTATAAATGTGGTTCTGTAGTGGTTTTGTGGTATAAAATGTGGTTCTGTAGTGGTTCCGGGCTATAGAATGTGGTTCCCTAGTGGTTCCGGGGTATAAAATGTGGTTCACTAGTGGTTGCTGTGTATAAAATGTGGTTCCCTAGTGGTTCCGGGGTATAAAATGTGGTTCCCTAATGGTTCCGGGGTATCAAGTGTTGTTCCCTAGTGGTTCCAGAGTAAAAATTGTGGTTCCCTAGTAGTTTCGAGGTATAAAATGTGGTTCCCGGGTTTAAAATGTGGTTCCCTAGTGGTTCCGAGGTATCAAATGTGCTTCCGTAGTGGTTCCGGGGTAGAAAATGTGGTTCCCTAGTGGTTCCGGGGTATAAAATGTGGTTCCCTAGTGGTTCCGGAGTAGAAAATGTGGTTCCCTAGTGGTTTCGGGGTATAAAATGTGGTTCCCTAATGGTTCCGGGGTGTAAAATGTGGTTCCCTACTGGTTCCGGAGTAGAAAATGTGGTTCCCTAGTGGTTCCGCGGTATAAAATGTGGTTCCCTACTGGTTCCGGAGTAGAAAATGTGGTTCCCTAGTGGTTCCGGGGTAGAAAATGTGGTTCCCTAGTGGTTTTGAGGTATAAAATGTGGTTCCGTAGTGGTTCCGGGGTATAAAATGTGGTTCCCTAGTGGTCCCGGGGTAGAAAATGTGGTTCCCTAGTGCTTCCTGCGTATAAAATGTGGTTCCGTAGTGGTTCCGGGATTTAAAATGTGGTTCCCTAGTAGTTCCGGGATATAAAATGTGGTTCCCTAGTAGTTCCGGGGTATAAAATGTGGTTCCCTAGTGGTTCCGGGGTATAAAATGTGGTTCAGTAGTGTAGAATGTGGTTCCGTAGTGGTTCCGGAGTATAAAATATGGTTCCCTAGTGGTTCCGGGGTATAAAATGTGGTTCCCTAGTGGTTCCGGGGTAGAAAATGTGGTTCCCTAGTGGTCCTGGAGTAGAAAATGTGGTTCCTTAGTGGTTCTGGAGTAGAAAATGTGGTTCCCTAGTGGTTCCGAGGTATAAAATGTGTTTCTCTAGTGGTTCCGGGGTATAAAATGTGGTTCCCTAATGGTTCTGAGGCATAAAATGTGGTTCGGTAGTGGTTCGAGGGTATAAAATGTGGTTCCCTAGTGGTTCTGAAGTATAAAATGTGGTTCCATAGTGGTTCCGAGGTATAAAATGTGGTTCCGTAATGGTTCTGGGGTATAAAATGTGGTTCCGTAGTGGTTTCGAGGTATAAAATGTGGTTCCCTAGTGGTTCCGGCGTATAAAATGTGGTTCCCTACTGGTTCCGGAGTATAAAATGTGGTTCCCTAGTTGTTCCGAGGTATAACATATGGTTCCCTAGTGGTTCCGGGGTATAAAATGTGGTTCCCTGGTAGTTTCGGGGTATAAAATGTGGTTCTCTAGTGGTTCCGAGTTATAAAATGTGTTTCCCTAGTGGTTCCGGGGTATAAAATGTGGTTCCCTAGTGGTTCCGGGGTATAAATTGTGGTTCCCTAGTAGTTCCGGGGTAGAAAATGTGTTTCCCTATTTGTTCCGGGGTAGAAAATGTGGTTCCCTAATGGTTATGGGGTAGAAAATGTGGTTCACTAGTGTTTCTGGGGTATAATGGTTCCCTAGTGGTTCCAAGGTACAAAATTTGGTTCCCTAGTGGTTCCGGGGTAGAAAATGTCGTTCCCACACCGGGCCCATACGGGCCGGGTCGACCTGCGGGTCACCCAGATTTTTGCCCTATTTTTTAAGATGTTTTTGAGAAATGTTATCCGCACTACCGTATTTTGATGAGGACACTCCTCACTTTATTAAAAGTACAATATGGCCCGCACAATAGGATGATCCAAACCGTCCATTAGATGAGCCACAACCTAAATAGGTTGTTCCCCAAAAAGCATTTCCGTAGGTTTATCCTAACCCTCTGATCAAAATGTTAGAGGGTTGGTCCTAACCCTCTATAGATCAGAGGGTTAGGATCAACCTATGGAAATGATTTTTGGGACACAACCAATTTAGGCTATGGCCCATCTAATGTACGCTTTGGATCATCCTATGGGGGGGCCATACCGTACTTTTAATTAAATGAAGAGTGCCCTCATCAAAATACAGTAGTGTGGATAACATTTCCCTTTTTGTATGGGAATTTGCTAGCCACCTTTGCCGAGGCAACTTCTCGGCTTGTGGCCCATCCTTTGATGCAAAGATTGGTAGAAGTAATATGGGTGCAAAGGTGGCTAGCAAAAACATAATTGCAAAAAATAGTAATCATTACTTGCAAAAAATAGTAATCATTACGGATTTGTGGCCGAAGTGCTACGTTTTAAATGAAAAATTATGAAAAAATGGAAGCAAAGTAGTAAAATTATGAAAAAAAATACAAAAATGATGCACTAACATATGACAATTACCGAACTACAAAGTTCGACTGTCTTCCGTCGGAAGTCCGAACGTTTGTTCGGAAGTCCGACTCGGAAGTCCGAACAAACCTTCGGACTGCCGAATGAAACCGGTATTTTGGTTACGTATACTGGCTTCCATTCGGAAGTCCAAAGTTTTGTTTGGACTTCTGACGGAAGCCAGTAGAATAGGGATAATTCTAAAGATTTTTATTTTCAAATTGAGTAAAAATTCGAAGGATAATAGGGATATACATTGTGATCTTAGTGTCATGCAGGCAACCATAAATTGAAGCTTGGTTTTGATGTTTTAGAATCCAAAAATGCAAAGAAAATGAATTTATCTTGAAAATGGGGAAAACAACAACATTCAGTTTTAAGCTCAAAATTCATTTTCTTTGCATTTTGTAACACTGCTTCGATAAGTTTATCATGAACAAACCCTCATAATTACCAAACACTGTTGTAAATGGCAACCTTCAAAACTCTTCCATAGAGTTTTCCAAGTTAGAAAAGTCTTGAGGAAGAAGAAGGTGGTAGGTGAGAAGGTAATAAGTGCATAGGGATAGGTGCAATAAGGTGGAGAGAAAAAAGAGATATGAGGGGTATATTTGTCCTAAAAGTCATATTCTCTCACCTGACAACACCTTTTTTATAAATTTCAAATCACTACCCTTTATTCACAATTTAGACAAAACTTTGCATTTTTTTAATAATTTTTCCTTTTTATTAACAAATGACGGCATGACCTGGTATGCAAAACCCACTCAAATTTG
Organism: Tasmannia lanceolata; assembly: GCF_043159265.1. Classification (NCBI taxonomy): domain Eukaryota; kingdom Viridiplantae; phylum Streptophyta; class Magnoliopsida; order Canellales; family Winteraceae; genus Tasmannia; species Tasmannia lanceolata. The sequence continues at coordinate 21,986,912 of NW_027518684.1, read as the reverse complement.
CAAATTCTCAAATTAGAAGACTCTTTTTGCATAAAAAACAAAGTAGAAGACTTCTTTTGCAAAAATCCCTTTATTTTATTAAAAGTGCTTATTTTTCTCTTCCAAGGAAAAAAAATTTCCTTCCTGCAATCCAAAGAGACAAGAAAATATGTGAATCGAATCCATACATGTCATGCTTACATCTTTGTAACAAAGCTCTAATGGCAAATTTCAAGGGAATTCTATATCATTTTGCAACACACAAAAATTAAGAAACTTAGGAAGAAGAAAATTACAAAACAAATAACAAAAGAAAAGAAAAAAGAATTCATGGCTGATGAAGCCATTCTCGAATTGCAGAACGAAGGGAGTGAGTGGTTGGGGATAAGCTCACAATGGTTGAGCTTATTGTTGGTCATGGGCGAGGTGTCGTGGCCACTATCAAGCCACCCTTTAATGGCTTCTGCTTCATATGTGAAGCCATCGGCTGCGACTTGAGGGTCACGAATGATTCCTACAATTTCAGATCCAATCCCATAAGAAAAATATGAAAGGATGGACACCTTTTTTTACTGGTAAAATTGTTTAAATGTGAAGAATCAGCCTTTAAATTTGACTTTGTTTCGAAAAGTTAGGCCGGGTTGTAGTGGGAAGTGGGAACCTCGTGGGTACAATGAGACCGCAACTTTGAAATTGAGTCGATTCAAGTGAGCCGGTGATTGACTTGGGGAGTTTTAAAATATTGGGTGAGCCATGATTAGGGGATGTAGGTGGGCCCTAACCTTAAGGCACTGCTTCGTTTTGGATTTTGAAAGTCGATTGTGAGTCTAAAACTTATTATTAGACTCAAAATTAACATAAATTAAAATGTTAGTCCAATAATCAGTTGTGATCTCACAATCGGTTCTGAAAATCCAAAACAAACAGGGCCTAGAGATTCCATCTACAAGAGCAAGGCATGGACACGAACGTTGGCACAGCAGACGGAGGACAACTTTCCCATCACCATTGATCAAAAGGATAATCCGATGACAAGTGAACTTGTGATGACCCCAAGATTCATGAACCCAATCATAGTGGAAAAATGGGCATGAATTGTGTTTTATGCCCATTTTACGTCGAAAGGAACATAGCCTAAGAGTTTTACCTACTTGGGGTAAGCTAAGGCCCTGTTCATTTTGAATTTTGAGAATTGATTTTGAGTCCAAAACCAATTATTGGTAACACAACTTTGAGTTGATTTTCAAAATCCAAAACAAATAGGGCCTGAGCTAACATATGAACTTCAAGAAGGTAAGCTTTACTCCTAACCTGAAAGATAGGGCAGATGAAGTACGATGGCATTCTGCTTTCATCTTGAGACATAAGGTGAGAAGATGATGAGGGAGACCCCTCATCGGATCGAGCACCCTCGAGACCTCCGACACAAGGTCCGGACGGTTCCTCCTTTGCATATCACAACATCTTAGACCCATGTGTGCAAGTTGCTTTGCTTGCACAAAAGGCCAATCTCCGGCCGAATTGTCCAAAATCCCATGTAAATTCCCTTTCTCCAATGCCTCTTTTACTTCTTTTACGATCCCAAACCCGGGCTTTCCGGTCAAAAGTTGGAGAATTATGATTCCAAATGAGTATACATCTGATTTGTGTGTAAGAACTCCGCTGGATAGAAACTCGGGGTCCATATAGACGAAAGTGCCCTTGGGATCTGTCCTCCAACCAAGTGAGGTTGTCGAGTTTTCAGGCAGGATTAGCCTACTAATGCCGAAATCTCCGAGCTTACTAACGAAATTCGAATCGATAAGTATATTTGCCGGCTTGAGATCGCCATGGATTATCATGTGGGGCTTGTTACAATGGAGAAAGATGAGGGCTGAGCAGATTTCGGCGGCAATTCGGGTTCGAATTTTCCATGAGAGAGGAGGAGTGCCTTCTTTACAGATAAGTCTGTCTTCAAGACTGCCATTAGGAAGGTACTCGTAGATGAGGGACCATGTTTCTGGGCATGTTCCTATGAGAGTGACTAGGTTGGGATGCCTTACTCTACTTAAAACTTCCACCTGAAAAAAACGTATCATTTTTGTAGGGGATGCAGCTAAATTCATGAAAGTAATAACGAGGGGTTTAAAGAACTAAATTCATGAATGGGATAAGAACACTAAAAAGGATTAATGATATTCATTTTGTTAGAGTAATTAGGTCAAGCAAGAGGTTGCTTGAAGCATTACACCCAAGGTATCTAGTTTGGAATACCAAGTTTGTTGCCTCCAGCCCCTATATATAGAGATACACTAGGGTTAGAAGAGGTTAATGGGCTCCAGCCCAAATGGGCCCACTACACCTGGTCCATTACCTATTGGGCTTATATTAGAACATATATGGGTTATATGATATACCCAACAATCTCCTCCTATGTTCTACATATAGCACAATCCAATAGATAGATAATGTGATGTCCAAACAAAATTATTGAATCATCCATATCACCATATCAATAAAGATTTGTAATCCAACTGAAAACAAAAATACTTTAAAGAATAACCAAGAGTTTTAGAAATAATCTAAACTCAAACATAAGCAGTTTTATATGTAGGTGAACTATTTAATCAACGGAAAAGAAAATAATAGTTCCACTGCACTATAAGGATTCACTCATCAAGTAAGTCATCCTCATCAAGATCCAAATTGAGGCAATCTCCTCCATTTTCGCTAATTCCTGTAAATTATCAAATATGAATTTCATTAAAAAATGAATCCAATCATTTGTGTATTTTACCAAAAGTATCTAGTTCTACCAGAAGAACTTAGTACAATTTCATAATGGCTGAAAAATAAATATCAATATCAATAAGCATCAATGTCAAGTTTCAATCAAGAACCAGACCTAAACAGTTTCTTTACAAAGAACCATTCCATGTTTCCATTTGGAATGTTACAGGCATCATATCCAAATTGAGTTAAGCTGTATCATCAAGTTTGGAATGAAACAACCTTTCCCAAGAAGGACATATCATCAAATGTGGAATGACATAAAGATAACTGTAAACATCATTGAAACATATCAAGTGCTTATCTTGGCCAAGATAGGGAGATTCGAAAAATTCAAAATAATATGAATGTAGGTTAAGACATGTCTACACAGTCTTTAACCCCATCTCCCCCACAGTTTTGAATATTCGATCTTTGTTCAGTCCCTTCGTAAGAGCATCGGCCATATTATCCTTCGATCTCACATCAACCAAAGTGATAATACCTTATTCTAGAAGATAATTCAGCGTGGCATGTTTCAGCCTGACATGTCTCATCTTACCATTAAAGAGTGAGTTTTTCACAATCGTAATTGTAGCTTGATTATCACAGAACAAACTTAAAGAGTTAATCTTTAAATGGGTCAATGGAATGTCCAGGATCAGATCTCTTATCCACTCTGCTTCATCTCCTGTAGAAGCTAAAGCATAAAGTTCCGATTCCATAGATGACAGAGCAATACAAGTCTGTCTCTTTGACTTCCATGCAACAGCGGCTCCACCCAGTGTAAAAACATAACCACTGGTAGATTTACTGTCTCCTAATTCTGATCCCCATGATGCATCAGAATACCCTTCCAGGATAGGAGGATGGCCAGTATAACATAGAGCATATCCTTGAGTACCCTTAAGGTATCTCATCAGCCTCATAAGGGCATCCCAGTGCTCATGGCCAGGATTACTAGTGAAACGACTCAGCATGCCAACTGTAAAGGCTATGTCTGGTCTAGTGCAACTCATAGCATACATGAGACTACCAATCAGTTTAGAATAATCTAACTGATTCACACTGTCTCCTTCATTAGAGATCAGCTTCTTGGTATAATCAAATGGTGTCTCAATCGGTTTACACTCACTGTATCCCCATGTAGAAAGTAGTTTTTCAATATAATGGGCTTGGCTAAGAGTAATCCCTTGCCTTTCAAAACTTACTTTCATACCAAGAATGGTGTCAACCACACCAAGATCTTTCATGTCGAATTCTTGAGCCAAAGTGGTTTTCACGTCACTCACTGCAGAGAGATCGGAACCAAGAATCAACATATCGTCTACATACAAACAAATAATCGCAACCTTATTCGACACAGAACGATAGTAAAGGCATTTATCTGAGTAACTGGTCTGAAAACCAAAGCTCTTTACTACCTTGTCAAATTTTTGATGCCACAATTTAGGTGCTTGTTTAAGACCATACAAAGATTTGTGTAACTTACAAACTCTGTTCTCGAAACCTTCCATGACAAACCCTTCAGGTTGGTTCATGTAGATTTCCTCTGTGAGGTCTCCATTAAGGAAAGCCGTTTTTACATCCATTTGATGCACAACATACTTCTCAATAGAAGCCAAAGCAAGAAGAATTCTTATCGTTGCCAAATGACAGACCGGTGAGTAAACATCAAAGTAGTCTATCCCACTGACTTGAGTATAGCCCTTAGCTACTAAACGTGCTTTATACCGAGCTATGGATCCGTCAGGATTAAGTTTCTTCTTCAAAATCCACTTACAGCCCACAGTCTTAGCCCCTTTTGGCAAATCGACTAGCTGCCAAGTTTGATTTTGTAGCAGAGAGCTCATTTCATCATCAATGGCTTCTGCCCACAACAAAAAGTCCCTAGATCTCGTCGCTTCCTTATAGGTTGATGGATCATTCTCTACATGGTAGGTCACAAAGTCCTCACCAAAGTTCTTGGGTACTCTATCTCTTGTAGAAACTCTTAAAGGTTCTGATGTAGAAATCAGTGTAGGACAGGTGTCAGAAGTATTCTGTTCAAACTCTACATGTGATTCTGTAACCATTTCAGTATCGCCAGGTAGGTTCAAACCATGATCTCTGAGAAATTTATTCTCAAAGAATACTGCATCTCTAGATTCTATAACCAAATTGGTAGATAGATCCAAAAACCGATCAGCAGCACTATCTTCTGCACCACCTAGATAAACACAAGTGTTGGTTCTAGGTCCTACCTTAGGTCTCCTAGGGTCTTGTATCCTTACATAAGCAATACAGCCCCAAGTCTTAAGAGTGTCATATCTACAAGGATGTTTATGCCATAACTCATAAGGAGTAGTGGTCAACTTAGAGTGGTGTACTCTATTCAGGATGTGATTTGCAGTTAAAACTGCTTCTCCCCAATAGCTAGTAGGCATGCCAGCTGTTAATAACATAGAGTTTAACATTTCAGTTAACGTCCGGTTCTTACGTTCAACTATGCCATTAGATTGAGGTGAGTAAGGAGCAGTAGTTTCAAGTATTATGCCCTGAGAGGAACAGAATTCCTTGAACTCTGTCAAAGTGTATTCTCCTCCTCTATCACTCCTAAATCGCTTAATTTTTAAGTTCAATTGATTTTCAACACGATTCTTGAAAATTTTAAATTTATCAAAAGCTTCATCTTTTGATTTTAGGAGATAAATATGACAAAATCTAGAAAAATCGTCTATAAAAGTAATTAAATACTTCCGACCACCTCGAATAGTGAAACTTTTAAAGTCACAGAGGTCAGAATGTATTAACTCAAGAAGGTGTGTGCTACTAGAAACCGAACGAAAGGGTTTTCTAGTGATCTTGGTTTGTGCACACACTTCACACCTGTCAAATCTAATCGATGTATCTAAAGGTATATTATAAGTGTTAGCAAGTTTGACCATTTTTCTATAGTTCACATGTCCCAATCTAGTGTGTAACAACTTAGGATCAATCAAAGTGGAACTAACCTGACTAACGGTTTCATTTGCTAAACTCAGTCTATACATACCATCGATTAAGAAAGCACAGCCAAAATAATAAGAGTTAACAGTTAAAGTTACTCTACCACCTAAAAAAGATGAACACATGCCAACATTGTCCAAAAGACTAATAGAAATTAAATTCTTTTGAATAGCAGGAACTACTTTAACATTTTTTAAAGTTAGTATTTTACCTGAAGAAAGGACCAGGTTCGCAGTTCCAGTGTGAGTCACTTTTGCCTCAGCTCCACTAGCCACTGTAACGGTCTCTTTCACGCCAACAGCATCCGTAAGTAGTTTCTTCGAGTTGCAAACATGGCAGGTGGCTCCTGTATCTAACCACTAGTCTGAAGAAGTACTGGCCTTACCATTGCCTAACATGGCAATAAAATTCTTAGGCGCAGCACTGCCCACCATCATATGGGCTTCCTTTTGTGGTGTGTCAGATTTAGCCTTTTTTGGTTGTTTACACTCTGCAGCAAAGTGACCCCATTTCCCACAGTTGTGGCACTTGCCCTTCTTTTTCTGAAAGATAGTCTTTTTGGCCTCCAACTTGGGATGTTCACTTTTAGGTGACTTGGATTTTCGAGGAAATTTCTTGGGATATATTACCGCGTTAGCAGCAGATTGTTGCTGTCTAACCATCTCCAAGTTATTCCTAGCTCGATTCTCATCTTCGATTCGAATGAATCGTTTGAGATCATCCAGTCCCACTTGCACCTTTTTTCGATACATCTCGGTTTTGAAAGAGTGCCATGCAGATGGTAACTTGTATATAATTGCACCCACAAGAAATGAATCACAGACAACTATTTTTTCATTATTCAGCTTAGATCTCAAATTTTCTAGATCAGTAACTTGAGGAGTGATTTCCTTGTCTTCTTGAAACTTGAAATCCATGAATTTGTCCACAAGATGGGTCTTGGACAATTCCTCCTCCTTCTTGAATTGAGCATCTAAGTTGTCCCATATTGCTTTAGCAGTGTTAAATTTACTATAGGTTTCTGCAAGACGATCTGAAAGACAATTTAACAAGTAGTCTTTGCAGAAATCCTCATCCCTAAGCCATTGAGATTCATCAACGTCTTCATCCGACTCAGCAAAGGTACTCAAAACAGTGTAAAAACAATTCATATATTTTAGACCGAATTGAGTCTTTCGCTTCCATGAGTTAAACTCAGATCCACCAAAGGATTGAAGTTTGACCATCTCAAGAGGCATACCATTCTTTTCCATTGTATAATTAAGATGAAAAGAAAATTAGAAAGCGTGCACCTGATTGACGAATCGCGAAAACCCAATCCAAGTGGAATCCAAGAAACAAAATAAGAACTAGCGGCTCAACAATTAGTCGGCGGCGAGAAAGTGGCCGACGACAAGAGGAGGTTGACGGCAAAAATTTCAGTGTCGATTCGGCTTCGGCAAATCGACAAACCCCAACAGAGCAGCTTGTGATCTGCAGCCAAGCAAAAATCGAATGTCGGCCAAGCAATTCGACCCCACCAAAAGTCTAATTCCGTCCAACAAGAATTTCAGCCCAACAAAAAGACAACCTCCACCAGACCAGCTATTTCAGAGATGAATTTTTTTTTTTTTTTTAAAGCGTCAGAGATGAAACCCCTAAGCAAGGAAAAGAAATGATCGTTTTCTTTTCTTTTCTTTTTTTGGTTGGTTGCTGCTACACCAAATCAAAAGACAATCTGTAGGAGAGAGATAGGAACGTTGCCTGTTCAGGATAGAGATAGGAACGTTGCCCTTTTTTTTCTTTTTTCTTTTTTTTGACAAGAGAGATAGGAAAGTTGCCTTTTGCGGAGAAACACACGACCAATAAAAACAAAATTTTCAATCGAAGGATCCCTTCCAAATCTAAAATTGGAAGAAGCTAATTTAGCATCTGTCTCAACCAATCCATGTGGGCTTCTTCCTCAACTCAGTGCAATAGAGGGCCCAACAACAGTTGTGGCTCTGTCGTTGAAGAACAATCAAGACAAAGCCTTGAAACCAATTCTAATCTCAGAAATATGAGGCCCCTGGAAGAACCCAAAAAAGGTTCAAACGGTTCTTAGGCAAAGAAAGAGACGAGATGGGAGAAGGACAGTAGATCCCACCGTTCTTTTTAGGAAGGAGGGAGAGAGGAAACCCAACGCCCAAATTGATTCGAGAAAAGAATCCCACGCCCAAATCTTGATTTTTTGTTGGAAGAAACCCACGCCCAAAAAATCGTTCGTATGTGCGGGAGAGATTGACTACTATAAAAAATCAGGGTTTGATTTTTAATGCTTCAAGATTGTTAGAGTAATTAGGTCAAGCAAGAGGTTGCTTGAAGCATTACACCCAAGGTATCTAGTTTGGAATACCAAGTTTGTTGCCTCCAGCCCCTATATATAGAGATACACTAGGGTTAGAAGAGGTTAATGGGCTCCAGCCCAAATGGGCCCACTACACCTGGTCCATTACCTATTGGGCTTATATTAGAACATATATGGGTTATATGATATACCCAACACATTTTACCTCTCTTTGAAATTCAGACCGGCCTTGCTTGCTTCGAGGGTGCAACATCTTGATAGCCACCTTGGTATGGCGAAGGTCCCCCATGTAAACACTTCCATATCCTCCTTCTCCGATTATCAACGAGTTATCAAACTTCTGTGTAGCTTCTTCAAGCTCCATGAAAGAGAACAAGGACAAGTTTTGGGCCCTATGCGAGCTCGAGGCTGCGTCCTCGTACTCTTTCCTTAGATGATTTTAGTGCTAGTGATGGTTAGCAAGGGTGGTTTAAGATGTGTAAACACATAATTTTAAAAAAAATTATGAAAAATCAAAGATCATGTCATTACATAAAGGGAATTGCTAGGCAATTTTGTGGAAAGCCATTCGCGGAATAACACAAAATCTGCCAAAAGGTCAACCTGTGTAGCTGTTGTTGAAAAGGCAGAAACAAAATGGCTCTCTACGAAATTGCACTAGCAAATCCTACAAGGGACTTGCTAGGCAATTTCATAATGTTCAGTGATCAAATCACCCCTTCTAGGATAAATTCACCCTCTTTACCTCACAACCGGTACAACCCCCCTGTCTCACTCCCTCTCTCTTCCAAGGAATGGGCCTAACAATTGATCTTGGAACAACGTAGGCCCTAAATGTACTTATTCTCACAACTAGTATTCTCTCTTTTCTTTGAGCACAAACCCTTCGTGCAGCCCAACAATGAATGGTCTAGATCTTTGAAGGTGGACATCATAAAAAGTGTATTTTTTCAAATAAAAGATCACTTGGGCCCACCTATTCGAAGATCCAAACCATTGATCTTTTGTTGGTCCCCATAAAATCATCTCCATCGGATGATCCAAACTCTCTGATCAGCCTCTATAAATTGAGGAGTTAGGATCATCATAGGGAGACGATTTTTGGGGAAAGTCCTATTAACAAAGTACCACTATTGAAAAAGGGAAGGAATACCTGGTGCACACAAGGTTTCCTTTGCAGACAAACCATATCTGGCAGGAAAGGTCGGCTTCTCGGCTCACAATGATTGCTTTCTTGGACTTGGGTGCCCTCATTTTCCTGCAATATCCAAAAGCGGGGTTATAAATCGAGTATATTTTAATACAACGAGATATGCATACATCAATCCTAAAAATCAATTTTTGTGTCCAACATTGGAACATGTATGTGAAATCAAGACCATTGATCCTGTGCTGCAGAGGGCTGCCAATATCAAAAGAAAGGGGTGCCTATATAAGAAAAAGGCAGCTCCCTACAAGATCCAGACCATATTCATCCTACATGCCCCCCCCCTTAGACGATCCATAGTCAACATTGGATTGAAGGAACAATCTTAAGCATTCAATTGGAGGAATTTCGCCCATCAATCAAGGGTGAGGCGTTTAACTCATTTTTGTCATTTGGAGTTCATCTTGTCTGTGTGTGAAATGTGCTCTAACAGTAACAAGGACATGTGGGATGTTATTATTTCTTGTGAGTTTCATAAATACCTTGAATAGTGCTTATCTGCCGCTGCCCCCATGATGAGCTTACTGACCCCGTGCTCAGCCACGAGTTCCATGATTCCTCTCTCAATATCATCCATTTCTTTTATAAATTTATCTGCTTGGACCTAAAAATAAATAAAGAATACTCCTTGTGTGAATTCCAGGAATTTTCACAAAAAGTTCGGAAAGGTAAAACTTTTCCAACAAAATTACTTGCTTTTCTATTGTTTGACTACACATAAAACAAAAATTACTTGAACAAGTATCCTTCTCCTGAGTCGATTGTGCAAAAGGTGTACAGCTTGTGGGAGATTTCTTAGACATTCTCTCAAGAATTTTTTATATTTGATATATGAAAAATACTGAAAAGACCGTGGCTGTTAGGATCTTTCCTAATAGCCATCTTCTAGCACCACATGTTCCATGTGGATATACTTGATCTCATTAATCACACCAGCGAGCACAATTCTGCCCATTGCTTTTGACTGGGGATCATACTTACCTGGAAGGGAAAAACTTAAAAACAGTAAAGACACGTGTGGGACCCTTCATTGAAATCAACATGAAAGATGCAATGAGCCTCATTGAGAGTGAATTGAAAGTGAACAAGAAATGTATAAAAACAATATGGCTATAGTAGGTTAGGGTGGAAGGATTAATGTAAGGATTACCAGTAGTAAAGAAGATTTTACAATTGATGAGAATTTAAAGTTTTATGGATTTATACTTTCACAAGTTATTTTCATGTGAATTTAATGTTAATTTTTTGAAAAATGATCCATTTGAGTTTCATTGGAAATTTAAGATGGGGTTCAAATTTAAAATAAATTCTTTTTTTTTTTTAAATAAGCTTCTAAATTATCAAAGGAAGAACTAGTTTAAAAAAATAATCACCTAAATAGGAAATGTACTCTTAATTAAGAGGAAACGCATAAGAAGCATGTGGAAGTGTGTGAGAAGCGCACTTCTCCTAAATTTGGGAAGCGTGAAGAAATTAGCTTCCCAAGAGAGCTTACCAACTAATAACGAAGTTTTTGGAAACTATGCTCGGAATGATCGTTACTTGATCCATCAAGCCTTGTTTAGAGTTCTACCAAGAAAAGCTAGCTACTTATTTAGGTAGGCCTTAATCGTACGACGTCATGTGACTAGGAACAAGTGTCGACTCATGATGCTCTAGAAAATCAACTGTCTTGATTGCACAAACATGCACATATAAAGAACCATATATAAATTGATCATTAGAATTGATCTGATGGTAAAATCCACATAGTCGGTCTCAATTTATATAAACATGGCTTGAGTATAGAGGATGTCTGATGAGGTGAGACCAAATGTCTGAGATGTTTTATGATAGCACATTACATTGGAAAAAAACAGACACATTGGCTGACATTATAGAATGGATCAACAAATGATATAACCTTTTCTTTACAGGTAAGTTGAGATTAATTGATACTCGGACCTCAAGATTGAAGGACAAAGCCTTAATCAATTGAGCTAAAGCTCAAACAAAAAATGATTTAAGCTTCCCATTAAGTTTTCATATGCGTGAATATAACATTATTGAGAAATATTTTGTTAGGCCGGAGCATTTATATCTCAATTGGTCAAGGCTTTCTACCTCAATCTTGAGGTCGCACAGGTTTAACCCAGCTCACTACCAAAAAAACATAAAGGAGAAATAATTGTACGATATCATCAAGTTGAGTTCTGCTTAGGATTAGATTGTCTTATCTAAATGTCTACTCCATGTTAACCTAAGAGAGAAGTAGGGAAATATATTGTACAATATTGATAAAGTTGAGCTCCACTTGTGTTTAGTTTGAGTCTTATCTAGAAGTCAACTCCATGTTAAACACGATGATAAAATTAATTAGCTAGGGGGCTGGTACAAATAACCTTAAAAGACACCCATGTGTCAATACAAATACCCTAGAAAATTATTATTTAAACAAAGATTTCAACCACAATCATATTCTGAAAAAAGGGAAGAAGAAGAAGATATATACATACCCTCACGCTCACGCAAGTCTGCACATATTCATCCAGGATTTTATGCATCTTTTCCATTTCTTGTTCCCTATGTGCCCTAACTTGAGAAGGTTTCAGTTTGTCAACAGGAAACTTCCCCCCAACTGCAAACCCAAAAAAGGGTAATAAATTAAAGGAGAACGTAAGAAATTAAGCCTGCATTGAAAAACAAATACAAAAAAATAAAAATGATTAATCCAACAAACAGAAGAATATATTTACTAAAGCTTTGAAAATTCGCCCCCAATATGGCTTCATGTTCTCCATGCAACAAAAAAGAATTCGAAAATTGGATTGACTCGGTTTCATTCAGTTGGAGTGAACTGTTTCTAATATTTCTTTACTTCTTTTTTTTTTAATTTCCTACCATTGTTTTTCTATTTGTAATGCAGATATTCTATTAACTGAGCAAATAAATCATGAAATAGACTCACTAGAATTATTAACTCCGAACTCTGTAAACCACGATCACAGTTCACTGGAAACTATTGAAAACGAATCAATGTCCGTTTATAAGAAAACATGAAGAGTGTCAATATCAAAACACAGAACGAGTCAGTAATAAACTCATTAACAGGTGAGTGGAGTCGGTCAGAAACCAAGTGAAAACAACTCGACTCGGCAGCTAAATTGTTCATTGTGTGTACTCTCCCCAAAAAAAAAATATCACTACCACGCAACTCGACCGAGTACGAAAATCCAGACTTTCCCATGAAATCCAAATCATTGGATTTGATTTGATTTAATTTGATATGATTTTACTTTATTTCCCAAGCGTTTAAAGGAAGTAAAAAAAAAACAACGAGAGAAAAATTCAAATAAGGTTTTGGCTTTCTAACGTACGCATTGTAACTCGAGAGAGTACGAAAATCAATGACTTTCTCATGAAATCCAAATCACTGCATATGATTTGATTTGATTTTTACGTTATTTCTCGAGAGATTAAAGAGAGTAAAAAACAAAAAAAAACAACGAGAGAGAGAGAGAGAGTAAATTAAACTGAGATTTAGGTTTTCTAACGTACGCATGGGGATCGTTGACGCAGGCTGATGAACATGAAGGATACCAATCTTCTTCCGTCTAGCATTCTTCAAAGCATAAATCAGACTCATCATATTCTCCTTCTTTTCCTTTCCCACTGCAACAAAAATCCTCTCTTCAGGAACAGAAATCGCCGGTAAAGCCGGTAACTCTTCCTCGATCTCTCCAATGTTCTCCATTACAGAACTTGTCGTGTTCGAATCATGCAGGTAAGACCTACTCCCTTCTATCTGCTGTCTTAAAACAGGCATATAACTCACCACAGCCATGGAACTTAAGATATACCTCAAAGTTGTTGAAAAGCAAAACAAGAGACTATGCAAGAATTTCTCGGTTCCTTCACCTCAAGAACTTTTTCTTTCCGAACTTGAAATCTTTGACTTCGAGAAAGCCATTCGCGGAATAACAGAAAATCTGCCAAGAAGTCAACCTGTGTGGCTGTTCTTGAAAAAACAGACACAAAATGGCTCTCTACGAAATTGGCTAGCAAATCCTACAACAGACTTGCTAGGCAATTTCACAATGTTCAGTGATAAAATCACCCCTTCTAGGATAAATTCACCCTCTTTACCTCACAACCGGTACAACCCGCCTCTCTCCCTCCCTCTCTCTTCCAAGGAATGGGCCTAACAATTGATCTTGGAACAAAGTAGGCCCTAAATGTACTTATTCTCACAACTAGTACTAGTATTCTCTCCTCTTTGAGCACAAACCCTTCGTGCAGCCCAATAATGAATGGTCTAGATCTTTAAAGGTGGACAACATAAAAAGTGTTTTTTTTTAATAAATGATCACTTGGGCCCACCTGATTCGAAGATCCAAACCATTGATCTTTTGTTGGTCCCCATAAAATCATCTCCATAGGATGATCCAAACTCTCGGATCAGCCTCTATAAATTGGGGAGTTAGGATCATCATAGGGAGATGTATTTTGGGGAAAGTCCTATTAAGAAAGTACCACTTTTTGAAAAAGGGAAGAAGGAATACCTGGTGCACACAAGGTTTCTTTTGCAGACAAACCATATCTGGTAGGAAAGGTCGGCTTCTCGGCTCACAGTGATTGCTTTCTTGGACTTGGGTGCCCTCATTTTCCTGCAATATCCAAAAGCGGGGTTATAAATCAAGTATATTTTAATACAACGAGATATACTTTCATCAATCCTAAAAATCAATTTTTGTGTCCGACATGGGAAACATGTATGTGAAATCAAGACCATTGATCCTGTTCAGAGGGCTGCCAATATCAAAAGAAATGGGTGCCTGTATAAGAAAAAGGCAGCTCCCTACAAGATCCAGACCATATTCATCCTACACGCCACCCCCCCCACCCCCTAGATGATCCATAGTCAACATTGGATTGAAGGAACAATCTTAAGCATTCAATTGGAGTAATTTCGCCCATCAATCAAGGGTGAGGCGTTTAACTCATTTTTGTCATTTGGAGTTCATCTTGTCTGTGTGTGACATGTGCTCTAACAGTAACAAGGACATGTGGGATGTTATTATTTCTTGTGAGTTTCATATATACCTTGAATAGTGCTTATCTGCCGCTGCCCTCATGACGAGTTTGCTGACCCCGTGCTCGGCCACGAGTTCCACGATTCCTCTCAATATCATCCATTTCTTTTATAAATTTATCTGCTTGGACCAAAAAAAAAATAAAGAACAATTAATGCAAGAAGCTAAAAAACAAAAAAAGCTTTGGGTTGAATACTCCTTGTGCGCATTCCAGGAATTTTCACAAAAAGTTCAGAAAGGTAAAACTTTTCCAACAAAATTACTTGCTTTTCTATTGTTTGACTACACATAAAACAAAAAATACTTAAACAAGTATCCTTCTCCTGAGTCGATTGTGCCACATGGTGTAAAGCTTGTGGGAGCTTTCTTAGACATTCTCTCAAGAATTTTTTATATTTGATATATGAAAAATACTAAAAAGACTGTGGCTGTTAGGATCTTTCCTAATAGCCATCTTCTAGAACCACATGTTCCATGTGGATATACTTGGGGTCGTTAATCACACCAGCGAGCACAAGTTCTCCCCATTGCTTTTGACTGGGGATCATACTTACCTGGAAGGGAAAAACTTCAAAACTGTAAAGACATGTGTGGGACCCTTCATTGAAATCAACATGAAAGATGCAATGAGCCTCATTGAGAGTGAATTGAAAGTGAACAAGAAATGTATAAAAACAATATGGCTATAGTAGGTTTGGGTGGAAGGATTAATGTAAGGATTACCAGTAGTAAAGAAGATTTCACAATTGATGAGAATTTAAAGTTTTATGGATTTATACTTTCACAAGTTATTTTCATGTGAATTTAATGTTAATTTTTTGAAAAATGATCCATTTGAGTTTCATTGGAAATTTAAGATGGGGTTCAAATTTAAAATACATACTTTTCTTTTTTTAAATAAGCTTCTAAATTATCAAAGGAAGAACTAGTTTAAAAAAATAATCACCTAAATAGGAAATGTACTCTTAATTAAGAGGAAATGCATAAGAAGCATGTGGAAGTGTGTGAGAAGTGCACTTCTCCTAAATTTGGGAAGCGTGAAGAAATTAGCTTCCCACGAGAGCTTCCCAACTAATAAGGACGTTTTAGCTAACTATGCTCGGAATGCTAGTCCCTTGATCCATCAATCCTTGTTTAGAGTTCTACCAGGAAAAGCTAAGCTACTTATTTATGTAGGCATTAATCATACCACGTCATGTGACTAGGAAAAAGGGGGTCGACTCATGATGGTCTGGAAAACCAACTGTCTTGATTGCATAAACATGCATGCCCATATGAAGAACCATAAATAGATTAATCATTAGAATTGATCCGATGGTAACAAACACATAGTTGGTCTCTTGATATATAAAAAACATTGCTTGAGTATATAGGATATCTGATGGCGGTGAGACCAAATATCTGAGATATGTTATGATAGCAAACTAGATTGGGGAAAAAAAAATAGACACATTGGCTGACAATATAGAATGTATCAACAAATGATATAACCTTTTCTTTCAGGTAAGTTGAGATTAATTGATACTCGGACCTCAAGATTGAAGAACAAAGCCTTAATAAATTGAGCTAAAGTTCAAACCAAAAAATGATTTACGCTTCACATGAAATTTCCATCTGCATGAATATAACATTATTGAGAAATATATATTTTGTTAGGCCGGAGCATTTATCTCAATTGGTCAAGGCTTTCTACCTCAATCTTGAGGTCGCACAGGTTTAACCCAGCTCACTAACAAAAAAAAAACGATAAAGGAGAAATAATTGTACAATATCATCAAGTTGAGTTCTACTTAGGATTAGATTGTCTTATCTAAATGTCTACTCCATGGGCAAATATATGTCTACTCCTAAGAGAGAAGTAGGGAAATATATTGTACAATATTGATAAAGTTGAGCTCCACTTGTGTTTAGTTTGAGTCTTATCTAGAAGTCAACTCCATGTTAAACACGATGATAAAATTAATTAGCTAGGGGGCTGGTATAAATAACCTTAAAAGCTATGATTTGTGGACACGGGCATGAGTGTCGCGTGTCGACACGGATACGGAGTGTCGGACACGGCAAACCCCCAAGCTTTAGAAACGGGGACACTGCTAAAATAGAAAGTATATGTAATCATGATTTGTGGATATGGATTTGTGTGTCCAGTTTCAACATGGATACGCATTGTCTAAATGAGTTAAACACAATATTCAATAAAAAAACAGAATGCAACACTTGACACAGTACAAAAATATGTCCACACACCCACATTAAGTCTAACACTTAAGCAATACAAGTAAAAGTGTCCAAAGGAGTGTCGACACGTGTGGACACGGGTGTCGTGTCGGACACGGTTGGACACGTGAGTCGGCAATAAATTCGAAGTGTCGGCCAAATCATAGCTTAAAAGACACCCATGTGTCAATACAAATACCCTAGAAAATTATTATCTAAACAAAGATTTCAACCACAATCATATTCTGAAAAAAGGGAAGAAGAAGAAGATATATACATACCCTCACCCTCGCGCAAGTGTGCACATATTCATCAAGGATTTTATGCATCTTTTCCCTTTCTTGTTCCCTATGTGCCCTAACTTGAGAAAGTTTCAGTTTGTCAACAGGAAATTTCCCCCCAACTGCAAACCCAAAAAAGGGTAATAAATTAAAGGAGAACGTAAGAAATTAAGCCTGCATTGAAAAACAAATACAAAAAAATAAAAATGATTAATCCAACAAACAGAAGATTATATTTACTCAAGTTTTGAAAATTCGCCCCAATATGGCTTCACGCACTCCACGCAACAAAAAAGAATTCGAAAATTGGATTGACTCGGTTTCATTCAGTTGGAGTCAACTGTTTCTAATATTTCTTTACTTCTTTTTTTTATTTCTACCATTGTTTTTCTATTTCTACTGCAAATATTTGATTAACTGAGCAAATAAATCATGAAAATTGAAAGAGAAGAGTGACACTATCATAACAAAGAACGAGTCATCAGTGATAAACTCACCATGAAAGGAGCAGCTCTAATTTATTTGTTTAACAGTTCACAGGAAACTATTGAAATCAAATCAATGTCCGTTTATAAGAAAACATGAAGAGTGTCAATATCAAAACAAAGAACGAGTCAGTAATAAGCCCATTAACAGGTGAGTGGAGACGGTCAGAAACCAAGTGAAAACAACTCGACTCAGCAGCTAAATTGTTCATTGTGTGTACTCTTACCAAAAAAAAATATCACTACCACGCAACTCGACCGAGTATGAAAATCCAGACTTTCTCATGAAATACAAATCATTGGATTTAATTTGATTTAATTTGTTATGATTTTGCTTTATTTCCCGAGCGATTAAAGGAAGTAAAAAAAAACAACGAGAGAAAAATTCAGGTTTTGGCTTTCTAACGTACGCATTGTAACTCGAGAGAGTACGAAAATCAAGACTTTCTCATGAAATCCAAATTCACGTAGGAGGCATGTTAGAATATGTGAGATCTCACCAATAAGTTAGATTAGGCAACTATGGTTTGGTTAGGTAGAATAAAATCACATCTTCGAAGATTTGATTTGGATTAATTGGGGAAGATTATGTATGCAGGCTAGATTAGGTCTTGAGATTATCTTCTCATATCTTGTCAAATCTCTTTCCATAAATCTTGTGATACTAGTTTCTATGTTTATCCTCTTGAGTGTTCTATATAAACACTCATTAGGCTTGATTGTAAGATAAGCAAAGATTAGTGGAAATCTTCAATATTTTACATGCTATCAAAGCCACCGATCTTGGAGTGACCACAAGACAAATAGCTGATCTCTGGCCACCATCGCTTCCACGTTCTCTTTCTCAAATTAACACCACTAGTATTGCCTTCCTTACCTGCTTCATTAGTTTCAATCTCCTTGCATCCCTAGCATAATTCCTTAGCATTCTTGTTCAATCTTCTTGCATTCTTTTCTCATGTAATTTTCAAGACTTTCTTGGTTGCCTTAAATAACCCCTCATCTTCTTGAATGCACCCCCTCATCATCTTGTGCCAATTACACGGTCTCCTTATTTTGCTGTCAACACCTTCACAAATTGAAAAAAAAAGGGATTTGCATTTTCAAAACACATATTTGATATTTGCACACTTTTTCCCAGTGTCCAATTTTTCGTCGATAATTGTTGCCACCATTCCTAGCCGCTATTTGTCGCTTTCTCTTCTATTTCTTTCCTCTCTTTCTTTATATTTTTGTCTTTCGCCTATTTCGGTTGAGGTACCTCTTTGTGGTGCGTGTCCGAACTAAGCGCTCTACTCAGTTGAGGGGCCTCTCTCCTTGAGGTTCGTGCCTGAGAGAGCAATTTCTCTCTTTAATAAGGATCGGTATCTCAAGCTGACCCGTGAAGTCTGCTCATTGAGGCTTTCTTTTGCCCATAGAGGCCATTTCTTGCCCATTCCGGCTTTCGTCCATTGTGACACATTTCTTGCTCATTCCGGCATTGGTCCATTGTGACCCATTTTCTGAAGGTTCGATATTCTAATCGGCCTAATGACTCGCCCATTCAGGCTTGAGTCCAATCCAATTCATCGAAGCTCTTCGCGGCTCACCTTTTTAATGCGACACATTCTTCAACAACAGGAGGCCATCATCTTCAACAATATTGGCAACATACATCAAGCAGACATCAATCGTGACAACGTGCAACAAAATTGGCAAATTTTTACATTTTTTGGGGATATTCATTGTAATCAAACGTATATCGATTTTCAATCCATATACGTTTGAGGGGGCATGTTAGAATATGTGAGATCTCACCAATAAGTTAGATTAGGCAAAGATGGTTTGTTTAGGTAGAATAAAATCACATCTTCCAAGATTTGATTTTGATTAATTGGGAAAGATTATGTAGGCAGGCTAGATTAGGTATTGAGATTATCTTCTCCTATCTTGTCAAATCTCTTTCCATAAATCTTGTGATACTAGCTTCTATGTTTATCCTCTTGAGTGTTCTATATAAACACTCATTAGGCTTGATTGTAAGATAAGCAAAGATTAGTGGAAATCTTCAATATTTTACAGATTTTTACGTTATTTCTCGAGAGATTAAAGAAAGTAAAAAACAAAAAAAACAACGAGAGAGAGAGAGAGAGAGAGAATTCAACTGAGATTTAGGTTTTTTAACGTACGCATGGGGATCGTTGTCGCAGGCTGCTGAACATGAAGGATACCGATCTTCTTCCCTCTAGCATTCTGCAAAGCATAAATCAGACTCATCAGACTCTCCTTCTTTTCCTTTCCCACTACAACGAAAATCCTCTCTTCAGGAACAGAAATCTCAGGTATAGACGATAACTCTTCCTCGATCTCTCCAATGTTCTCCATTACAGATCTTGCTGTGTTCGAATCATGCAGATACGACCTACTCCCTTCGATCTGCTGTCTTACAACAGGCATAGAACTCACCACAGCCATGGAACTTAAGATGTACCTCAAAGTTGTTGAAAATCAAAACAACAGACTATGCGAGAATCTTCAGAATTGTTTTACTTGTTTTTTTCCTCCAAATTATACGAAATTTCTCGGTTCTTTCACCTCAAGAACTTTTTCTTTCCGAACTTGAAATCTTTGACTTCGAGAACCGAAGAAATTCCTTGATTTTCCACCAAATGTCGAGAAATCGATAGAATTCCTCGTTTTTTCTTCAAAATTCGTGCTCCTGATCAATCGAAAATCAGCATCTGAATCTTTGAAATTCGATAAAGTCACCGAAAAAACTTGTTTTCTCCCGATTTGGAGTTTCGGAACCCTAGCTTCGAAAAATCAGCTTTCACTTCAAAAAAAAACACCAAACAGATCACGAATTCCTCACCATCTGATCCTTTGAAATCCGATTGAGTAGCCAAAAACACTCATTTTTTGACTCGAATCAGAGTTTCGAAATCCCTCGCATCCAATAAAGTTGTTCAATCTACTTCAAAATTTCAAATCCTAGCTTTTTCCCCATTCGCCAAGAAAAAACCCTCGTTTTTGCCGATCCTCTGCAAAAGCCAATGAATTTGCAGAATGGATATCAGATTTTCATGATTTAACTCCTTTTAGCTGTTCCTTGTCTGACCTCAAAAGATTATAAATAAACAAAGGGTGATGATGAGGGGTGAAAATATCATCCCCCTAGACAAAATAAAAAATAATAATTTGGGGAGTGATAAATCGACTCCCCAAATTGATAAATCGACACCCATGTGTCTTTCTCTCTCCTCTGGGTTAGAGAGAGAGAGAGGACACATGGGGATCGAGCCGATTTATTTATTAATTTGGGGAGTCCACTGTTTTGTTCGGTAAAGGATGATGATTGGGAAATGTTTCCAGAAAGACAAGAAATAAACAAGTATTTGTTGAGAAAAGCTTACTGTAAAATGACGAAACTACCCCTTTCAGAGAAGTAAATTCTGGTTGCATCTGATCCCAGGGACTCCTTTATAATGACTAGCATTTGTTTGAAAATTCTACGTTTAAATAAGGGTAGTTTTGTCATTATATGCATTATTTAATTTATTATCATGGAGTTCCGTTTCGAAAGGGATTTCCCAAGTAGTTAATAGGACGGTTGGGAAGAAGCTACCGTGTCCCTACTTCCAACCAGGCAATATCACTGCAAGTGAAAAGGGAAGTGATATTTGGCCCCTTTTTTACTTGGGACAGCCCTTTTTTTAACTTTTTACATCTAAATTGATTAAGGGTTTAAAGCACCTATTTTCATGCTATGTTTGGTTGCCGGGTTTTTTTTGTTCCTGGGAGTTTTGTGGGAGAGTAAGTTAAATTTTGGTCCCATCCCATGTTTGGTTGCCTTTTAGCACTAGGTTTATTTTAATCCCACTCTTGTAATGATTACTTGTGGGGTGAATTTTTTAATCCCACTTTTATAATGATTGCCTTTTCATCCCATCTCAAGATAACCCCAGGAACAAAAATAAACTCAGGAACCAAAAATAAGCTTGAGAAGAATTTTTTTCTACCCAACAGTTCAAGCAACCAAACAAAGGTTTTTTTTTTTTTCCCACCATATCTCCCAGGGTATTTTTTTCTCCCACATAACCAAACATGGGATTTTTATTTTACCAGGATACTTATAGGACTTTTTTTTTCCCACCTATCTCCCAGGGTATTTTTTTCTCCCACATAACTCCCAGGAACAAAAAAAACCCGGCAACCATACAGAGCAAGGGTTTTCCCAAGTCGTCAAGGAGCACCTATTTTCATGTAAATTGCATTGGGGGAGGGTCTGGTTTTTACAAAAATACACCCATTACGAGAAAATAACAAGAATACCCCTATGTCATAAAAGATAATAGCCAAAGTACCTTAACCCATTTTCCATGAGATTGAAATATTTTATTATTTTATATGAGATAAGTTTTTTTTTATCATTTTCATGAGATAGTGTATTTTGTTCATAGGATCGATGATCATTCTATGGAGAAGATTTTGCGGGACCACACTATCTACATTAGGGCCCAACAAATGAATGGTTGGATCACCCACCCAAACAATGTCGGCACACGTATTTTTTTCATTTGTTGGGGGTGTGCCCAAAAAATATTTTTCAATCCTAACCCCCGATCTATGTAGTTTTTTTATATTGCGGTGTCCATTTTAAACCTCCTCAAATCAAAGGGTTAAGATCATTCTATGGAGATAATTTTATTAGAGAATAAAATTAGATATGAATTAGAGAATAAAATCAGGGCCCAACAAAATGAATGGTTGGATCACCAAAAAAATGCGGCCGCCAGTATTTTTTTCGGGTTGCACGTAAATGCAGAGCCGTCCACCATATAAATTGTCTTGCATTAGATAGGTCTTTTTTATTATTTTCTATGAGATATAAGTGTATTGGTCATTTTTTATGAGTGAGTGGGACTTTGATCACGTCTTTTTATTTTCCATGATATATGAGTTTTTTTTTTTTTTTTTTTTTTCCGAAGAGATAGGTGTATTTAACACTTTCTATGAGATATAAGTATTTTTGTCATTTTTAATGAGATTTAAGTAGGGATATTTTCATTATCTTTTATGAGATAAGGGTATTCTTGTTATTTTGTCATGGTGGGGTATTTTTGTAAAAACCAAACCCAAGCCTTTTTTGTTGAAATTGTAATTATTGAAATAAAGTCTCGATTACAATCGTTGCTCCAGTAATAAATGTGTTTGAGGATATAAGCGTGGGGGTGCAAGAAAATAGGTGCTTTAAATGCTTTAGCAAAACCCATTGATTAAAGGGAATAAGGTGGTGGAATCAGTAATCCTATTTTGATTCCGGTATCTAGTTCAAAAAATGAACGGAATCAAGGGGTGGAAATGAAACCTAGGCGGAATGAAAGGGGAAATTTTTAGAATCTATTTCCCATCCCAAGAGGTGATATTATGATTCAGCCCCTATCGGAATGAGATTTTTAATTGAAATGTTTTCAATTAAATTTTTGGATTTGGTAGCCATTTTTGTAAAAATCCATTTTGCACTCACTATTAGAGGAGAGACCAACCACTTAATAAATGAACTAGGCAAAATTTGCAACGTGGTTGTTCTCTCCTTAAAAAAAGTGAGCCAGGAAATGGCTTATGAGAAATTGCCTAGCAAGTCCCTTAAATTTTTTATTTTGATCTTTTCATTCGATTTTCTACTTTACTCATTCTGATTCCTGATTCCGGCAATCCAAACGGAATTGTAGGGTGGCATTTTGGTCATAATAATTTGCAAGTGATATACTCGCCCCCATCTTCTTCTCTGATCCACCTCCCTCTTGTGAAGTCATGCCTCTACTGGTTTTACACTACAAGAGGGTGGCCGAGGGAAGAAAAAAGGGTGAATATATCATTTCCCAATAATTTTGATGCAAACTCATTTTGCAGTTCACTTGTGCAGGAGAGACAGCCACATATGCTCACTTTTTAGCAGATTTTGTCTCCTGTAAAACTAAGCTGCGAAATGGCTTTCTGCAAAATTGCCTAGAAAATCCCAAGAAAGGGGAATGTAATTTCTAGGGGTGCCACTTGGGTTGGGCTCAACCCGAACTAGACGGTCTCAACCCGATTTTGGCTTTGGTTGGGTTAGGTTGGGTTGGGTTAGGGTTGGGAAAAGCTAACCCGATTTAGTTTCAGGTTGGGTTAGGGTTGAGCCCTAGCAACCTGAACCCGACCTCCATCCTCTAATTTTGTCTCGATTTTCTTTGGGTTATTGTATTTTTTAGTTTTACCCAAGGTGAACCCAACTCAACCCGACCCGATTTCAGGTTAGATGGGTTGCTTTAGGGTTGAGAGATTTAGGGGCAAGTTGGATTAGGGTTGACCATCCCCAACCCGGGGCTTGGGTTGGGTTGAGGGAATGATATTGCGGGTTGGGTGACGACTTGGTGCTGATGTGGGTTGGGTTGGGTTGAGGGAATGCTATCTCGGGTTGGGTGACAACGACTACAAATGATTTATGTCGTTTCACACGAGAGGAACGTTTTGCAGCCCGTAAAGTAATCTCCTTTCAATCGGCTCTTAGAGAACTTTTTGCCTTTGACAGCCCATAAAGTAATGTCCGTTCAGTTGGCTCTTGAGAGCTTTTTGGGAGTCATAATAAACCTCGGACAGCCCGTAAAGGAAGAAAAGACAAGGTGAATTAGTACAATTATCAAAACATGGTAGTGCCAATGTACGTAGCAGCAAATAACCATCCATTTCATGTGTGGTGTGGACCTTGCGGTCCTTGTGGATCACAAGGTACACGCCAAAAATAGAGTTTGGACTTTCTGATCCCCATCACATGGTGGGGATCGGGTTTTTAAGGGGAGAAAAAGGGTTGTGGATTTATTTTGCAAAAGAAGTCCTTTAATTTGTCTTATTTGAGAAGCTGTTGTTGGATCAAATATCAAGAGTGGTACAGTCACCTTTTATTACGTGTTTGTACATCAATTCATCATCTAATTTCTCTCATAAAAGTATCACCTTTTTCAGTCATCAGTCTTGAAAATAAAAAAGAGAAGAGGGGGGGGGTCTTAATCTTAGGTCATTTCATGTGTAAAAAAAACTTCTACTACGTGTAACTTGGTCACAAGTTTTGATGGCAGTACTGAATTGGAAAACTCAAGGGCAACGGTTCGGTTTGAAACCAAATTTGAATCGGTTTGATACAAACTGAAATTTGAATCGGTTTGGATTTACCAAACCGAAACCAAATTTTCAGTTCAGTTTCAGTTCGGTTTCGGTTGGATTGCCACCCCAAGTTATGGGTTAAGGAAGAATCATCCAATGAATGTGGGGGCCATCATGTCTATGTGGAGCCCAGAATTATTGACCGTATGGGTTTTGTTTGGCAAGATTCAACAACAGGCAATTTCTAGTCATGCAAGGAAGCGGAGATCTCGTAAATCATATCCTTATGCTGTAAAGAAATAAGTTTGATTATTTCTTCTCCCAGTAGGAATTGAACCTATGATGTTAGGTGCTTGGTCGGGTCCCACTTAGCCAATATGCCAAAGAGTCCTATCTAAACCTCCATCTCGAATATGAATAACTACTAAAAATATTGCCAGCTGCAACATTTGTATCACAAACTATTCTAGACTCTAAGTGGGGCCCAGTCTACCACTACCTTCGCTTTCTTTCCCTGTCCAGTTTCCGAGTCATAGATAAGGGAAAGGAAAATGGGTGATATTGAAACCTCCATGATTTTAGAATTGAATTTCCAATAATGAGATTTCAATATTCACGGAGGTGGACCAGAGCCGTGCAGGAAAGGGAATGGATTTGAAATTTGGGTGACATTAATTTATATAATTTCTAAAGGCTGATGATATTGGCACTACCATGTTTATATTATTGAACTGACTCATCCATTCTTTATTATTTAAACAGCCGTCAATGGTTAATATAGTTCTCAATAAGCTTTCAAAAGCTAATTTAAAAGAAAAGACAAGCTGAGTTTGTGCGCTTATTT
Source organism: Tasmannia lanceolata (assembly GCF_043159265.1). Classification (NCBI taxonomy): domain Eukaryota; kingdom Viridiplantae; phylum Streptophyta; class Magnoliopsida; order Canellales; family Winteraceae; genus Tasmannia; species Tasmannia lanceolata. The sequence continues at coordinate 21,961,646 of NW_027518684.1, read as the reverse complement.
AAACATGGCAGCACCAATTTCAGTAGCCTTTCTAAAACTGTTATAACCATATTTGCAAATCATTAGTTTAAATTTTAAAAGCCTCTTAAAACCATTTGCGCACGAAGATTTTTTTTTGAAAACTTATTCTCAGTATTATCCTAATTGGCACTGGAGATTTGCTGGGAAATTTCGCAGAAAGCCATTTCGCGCCTCACTTTTGCATGAGAAATCAGCCACACATGATCACTTGTTAGTAGATCTTGTCTTATTCATTTCATACATCTGAGGTGGCTGTTCTCTCATGCAAAAGTGAGCCACGAAATGGCTTGCCGCGAATCGACTAGAAAATCTATTTGACATTAATATAAACTATATTCACCCAATCACCCCCACTATTTTAATGATGTCACTTCTCCTTTCATTCTTCAATTTAATAATAATTGCACAAACTCAGTTTGTCTTTTCTTTTTTAATTTGATTCTTAGAGTTTTTGGGACTGTAATAACCTTTGACAGCTGTTTAAATTAGAAAGGACAAAATGGCTTTGTGCAATTATTAAAACATAGTAGCGCAAATATCAGTAGCCTTTTTTAATACCAAACTTGCGTAATGCCCTTTGATTTTAAATTTCGACCGAAATCCGAAATTTTGGGTTTCGGTCGACACCTAAACAGTACAAAATTTCAACCGAAATTTTGAAATTTCAACCTTTCCTGAAGTTTCACCCAAGAATCTCGATTTTGTTCATTATTTAATATTTTTGATTTCAGCCGAAATTTTGTATGAGATAAAATATTATATTAATTGATTTTGTCAGAGGCTGAAATTTCGGTTTCAGTGGGGACTGAAAGGCATTCCGAAACCAAAATTTGAAACTATGGTCATGCCAATATGCCATCTAATTTCGTGTAGTATACGTGGGGGGATTTGCTAGCGTACATTGCAGAAGGCATTTCGAGGTGGTCTGTCGCAAATCAGACCAGCCACCGCGTGAATGGAGACAGCTTAGCGACCATCGCAGAAGGCATTTCGAGGCTGGTCTGTTGCAAATCAGACCAGCCACCACGCTGACTCAATTCAATGAAAGGGACGGCTACAACTGTGGGGCAATCCTGATCAATATTTAATAGAGGCGTGCCATTATTATTATTATTATTATTATTATTTATGGGTAAGCTAGGGTTAGGCAGACCCTACCAGATTGTATTAGAATAAAGAAAATAGATACATGAAGCATAAGAGCTTCCCAATCCCATAATGGGAAAGGAAGCAAGGCCAGAAAAACAAAGCACCAAGGCTACAACAGGATCAAGCCTAGAAACAAAAACCAGAAAAAAAAACCAAAACACAAGGGAGCATCAAATAAGAGGACCCAAAAACATACAGCAACAACTGAAATCAAATGGAAGCAATCCTTGCGAGCTCGCAAGGACAGCCCAAACTCAACATATCCGATTGGAGAAGGATGGGGACTTTCCTTTTTCCTTGTGAACTATTTGCCATTTTCCTTCCATATCGGTATTGGTAGGGGATGATTTATCATTTAATTTCTCCACATCATGTTGAGTGGCTTCATTTCCCATAGTAGAGTACTAATTTCATTTCCCATTACCATTTTTTTTCTATATACTTCTAATCCATTGTGAGGTTCAAAACAAATGAGGCCGTCTCTCTCCAACTTCAACTATAACATTACAAATGGATAAGTTCAAAGGCTGTCTCTCTCCAACTTCAACTATATCATTACAAATGGATAAGTTCAAAACTTTCTTGAAACCCCAGTCTAATGACATCACAAAGTGAACCTATGAAAATTTTTACCATTTTTCTATTGTAAAAATAGTGAACCAATTAAAATTTCTATTGTTGCAGGGAAATTAAGTTGGGTGCTTGATTTTCAATATTCTAGAGACCCAATGTTGTAGAGGTAAATATATAACTTTTACATTTTACACTAAGTAGAACAGAGGGTTCGGATCATTTTCTCGGGACCAGTAAATGAATCTTGTAGATCAACAAAATAAGCATGCTCTATTCTTAAGCACAATACTAGCCAGAGAGAGAGAGAGAGAGAGAGGCTCACCCCATGACCAATTACTATCTTCAAAGGGGTATGTGACTTCACATACTTTGGAGTAAATGATGGATGAGGGGCTAAGTCGCGTGCCCCACTTTTTCGTAGGGGGTAAATGAATGTTTTACCCCCTATTTATCCTAGGTAGGACAAACCTAAACAGAATACTATCGCACACACCAAAAATGCGTAAATAACAAAATAAGATTTTATATGGTTTGACAAGGGTGAGATAGGCTCTTCCACCATAATAATTATGAGAAATTAGAAGGATTACAAGAGATCACAGATCGAACCCTTTACACTCTCACTACTAAATAAAGGTGTTACGGTCTTAAGTGGGGCTTCCTAGGTATGGGAATAGATAGGACCAAGTGTGGTACAAGTTTAAAGGGTTAGCCTAATGTCTTCCATCACCTCTAAAGCCTTTCACATTTTGGTTAAGTACCTAACATTTGGCATCAAAGCAGACACCATGTGTCACGGGCCTTTTCTTTTTTGCGTATATAAACTTGTGCGGCGCCTGAACATAGGCATATACCAAGGCCAGTCTTCACCAGTGCAAGGCCCTGAAGGCCCTACACGCCCTCTTGATTCTTTGCTTATTATGCTCATGATCTCCAGGCCTTTCATCAAGCTACTAAGCTTGTCTGGCTTTGCCCAACTTTAAACCCACTCTCGTGATAAGCCTGCATCACAAGTTCATCAAAGACAAGGCCCTCAAGCCAAGTGCAAAGTGCAACCAGTGCAAGGCATGTCCATGACACACACAAATCCGCCAAATCTCATGAACAAGCAATTCAAGCCCAAAGTCCATCTGGATGCGAGGCCAGGTCTAGCCATGCTACACTCCGCCAAGCCCGGAGACTTAGCGCTCACACCACCGCATTGAGGGACCATTTGCAAGATTGTGGCACGAGTCCACTCTCAGCTCGGATAGCTGAAGCCCCAAGAAACGAGGCATTGAGTGTGTTGCGTCCTAATTTGCCAAACCTGAAGGCTTGGTCATCCAAGGAGCAAGCATGCCCCATGGACTAATCTGGAAGACTTGCGACACGCGTGGGCGGCCGAAGCCACCCCAACACAAACTCATGGAAAGCCTAAAGATTGGCATATCACAAGCCGTACCGTGGTGCTGAAGCATCGTTAAAGTTCAACCTCAATACCGGTCCATACGTGGTATGCTAGTGGGAACCCAACCCGACATGCACTATCTTTGGCCCTTGTCCTCAACCAAAGAAAGTAGAGCATACCTCTAGAAAACTCACATTCAACACCCAAATCTCCCTTAGAGCATGCGTACGAACTTCAAGTTGATTTGTCATTGTGGCTCACACGCACAAGCAAGGTCCTCATACAGCCCTTCAACACACGTCTATGGTTCCAGCCCAGAGTCTACTGTGCCTAGGGGCTTAGCATGTCATGGGAGCCAACCCTCTTAGACATGAGTGCCCACCAAACATCTCCGAAGGACATACTTTTGAATACGCAACGAGACGAGTACACTTCGTCGTCATAATTCCAATTGCACCCCAGTGACACTCCCCCACTTGATAACATCGACGCCCTCGTAGACACTGAGCACTCTGCAAAACTCAGCTCCACATAAAGCAACATTATAAAATTCTTGATGCTACTGGCACTTCGACAACTCGGCTCTTCCTGAGCTCCTTGCCCTTCTTCATACCACAGTTCCACATTGAAGGTTTTCCCAAACTCCATCAAACTCCAATAACGGTTTGCTGAACTTCACCAAACTTATTGATGGTTTTTAGTGACGCCAACAAACACCAACGATGGTTTAGAGGACTCCACGAAACTCAGTGAAGGTTTTTTGTGATCCCTACAAACACCATAAGGGTAGAGCGACCCGACTTGATTTTTCCTCTCAAGCAACCTGCAGATTCCTCCATAGCTGCAACCAAGCTTCTTTTGGAGTGACCTTCCGAAACGTCCATCGTTGCACACTTTCGTCTCTAACCCTAATAGATTTTCACAACTCTTGCAGCACAAAACTTGCCACGCTTTCTTCTCTAACCCTGAAAGATTTTCACAACTCTTGCGGCACAACACTTGCCACTGGCAAAGTGAGAAGGAACCATAATAATGGTTCATAATAATGGTTCCGCCTTATCTTGAGGCCGAGAGTCTCCCTCCGAGATCCTCTACTTCAACACTTACTCTTGCATCCTTTTCCTCCAGTGCCAACCTACTTCTTCGGAAATATCAACCCTTATTTCACCAATAGTCTCCTTAGGTACTCCAACAGGATGGATGAAGCTCAATTTTGATGGCAGCTCAATTGGAAACCCTGGAAAGTCCAGGATTAGGGGTGTTATCCGAGATGAAAGTGGGAATTTGGTGATGCCTTATGCCGGTCCGATAGGAATTTGCGATGCAAATGAGGCGGAAGTAAGGGCTCTTCTATTCAGCATCAAGTGGTACTCTTGCAACACCTCCGGCTCTCTTATAATAAAGGGGGACTTATCTAACGCGATTGCTTGGGCAACGGGAAAAGCAAAAGGTCCTTGGCGACTACGACACTACATCGCGGAAATCAAGGATTTAGTACGTTTGATTCAGCCAACATTTCAGCATAGAAGATGCTCAGCAAATGAAATGGTGGATGCGCTGGCCAAACAAGGTGTACTGTTGGAGTCGATGAGTATCATTTTTTCAGACACTGTACTTGGGGGAGGGGGAGGACTGGTTTTTTTTCTTTTTATTGTTACCAGTTTACTTTGATGTAATGTATTTGGGCAGCTGACTGACTCGTTGCCCGGTGTGGGGACTTCAAGTCCCCGGCATGTTTTCTTTAAGATTAATAAAGTCAATTTAAAAATAAAAATAAAATAGTCTCCTAAGGAACCCGCGGCCAGTACTCAGCTGCCCGGTGTGGGGACTTCATTCCCCGACATGTTTTCTTTAAGATTAATAAAGTCAATTTTCAAAACAAAAAAATAGGCTCCTTAGGTGCCCGCGGCCAGCACTCATACTACTTGCCCACCCAAATCCTCCATCACTTGGATTGAACAACCCTTTCGGTCTTCTCCAGTACTAGAATTCCAAAGTGGCAAGAAGAACACAAGTTCAACATGCTGACTCATACCAACACATCTAACTCACATGCTACCTAAGCTCATCATGTTGTCCCATACTAGCGCAACTAACCCATGTCTGATCTAAGCGGCCCTAGTGTCTGCACCAAGGTCTTTCAGAGAGAGCATCTTGCATGCTCAAATTATACTGAGAATTGCCACCCAAGTACTTCAGCCAATGCCCAGCTTTTCACCCTAAGTATGCTTCTTCAGTCATTTGAGGTCGTGAACACATTCACCCTTCATGCTCGCCAGCTAGTATTTTACTCCTCTCCTTCGGAGCCCTACTCTACTCGTTTCAAAGTGAAAATGCATACCTTGACCTAGGTCCTTCAGTGTTTTCATCTTCATCCCAAGAGCAACTCCAATACTTCAAAATGGTCATGCCTTCAATCAATTAAGCAATCCACCTCTGTAAGCTCTTGGTGCATGTTTGGTTGCTCGGGGGTGGCTTGGAGAATAGTGGAAGAAGTCAAAAGGGAGTAGACAAGCATGGAATATGTTTAGAATTTCCACTGGGAGAATAGTGGAAAAGTGGTAAGTAGTGTTTGGTTGCACGGGAGAGTAGTGGATAAAGTAGAGGTGTCATTACCAACATAGAGTTTGGTAGAGAGAGAAAAGGACGAGAGAGAGAATAAGACAAGACCTTTTCCACTCTTCTACCCAAAAAATACCATTTTGGTGAAATTTGGTTGGAAGATTAGAGGAGGGAACATAAGCACCACGTAAGTAAAAAAGTAATGATGATGTTCCAAACATGTCTAGGAGTCAAATGGAGTTTCAATGCAATATTGAGAACCAAACATGGAATCGGCATTAATTGGAAGTTCATTGGCATTTTGAAACTCCAATGAACGCCGAGCGTTGAGCAACCAAACAGGTTAGAGAAGGGCTCTGCCAACAAGCCAACCCTCTCGTATCCTCCAAAGCCCTCAGGCCATATGGTACCACATCATCTGCTTAGCCAACACTACAACGGACCATGTCCAACTTCCCATATGCCACTTCTGACCTCACACATCAGCGGGCTGCTGGAACATGCCAACCCATTCACAAACAGTTGTTGCTCCTTCACTTGATCAAAGCTTCAAGCAAATCCATTCAGCAATGCTCATGCCACCTCTGACAGGACAAATCTTTCCATGCCATCGCACCTCCACTGCACGACTGATAAGATAGGGGAGAGTCTACACCACCAAGCTGCTATCCTTTACTGACATGCTTGTCGTGCTCACAAAGCACACTATGCAACTAACATAGCTCAATGATGTCCCACACACCGCTAAGAAAGCTACACATCCATTCCTCGGGAAGGAACCCCCACCCTTTTTTGTTCTGTTTGACTAACTTTTGGACTTTCAAGTGATGAATTCAAAGAGTTTTGCAGTCTAAAGCATACCAAGCTACCACCACTTGGTCAACATTCAAACTCTTTCAGACTTTGCCACAACTTTTTGAGAGAGTAGATGGTAAAGTTATTTGGAAACCTACTTTTCGGAGGAATTTCTTTGATAGAGAACTGTCTTCAGTGCTCAGATTCTTCCAGGTTCTTGAAAAGACGTACATCAGTTTATCAGGGGTAAATAAAAGGCTTGGGGTTTTAGATTCTTCCGGTTTCTTTTCTGTCAAGTCTTTTATAAGGGCCAGGTTCCTTATCAGGAAAATCCAATGGCAGCAAGGGTGTGGAAGATCAAGGCTCCTCCAAGAGTTTGTTTCTTCGGCTGGTCTGCGATATGCAGTCGGATCCAAACGGTGGACTTTCTGAGAAAGAGGAAAATGCTAATTCTTGATCATTGTGCTTTGTGTATAGAATCAGGGGAGTCGGTGGATCACATTTTCATTCACTGCAAAGTCGCTCGTGAGGTATGGGGCGGGATATTATCGAGGTTTGGAATTGATTGGGTTTTTCCTTCCACTCTTAAAGATTTATTTGAAGGTTGGTCCTGTAATCCTTGGAGGAAAAAAGGAAAGGTTTTATGGGCGCTCTCATTGGTGGCCACAATGTGGGTTATGTGGATCGAAAGGAATAATAGAGTTTTTGAAGGTAAAGCTAAATCTTCTTATTTTCTGTTTATCAAGGCCGTTGCTTTAACTATCTCTTGGGCTAGGGCTCTTCCGCTATTCCAATTTGTTTCGGGTTTCGAACTTTGGGAGGGTTGGAGAGTAGTTTGTAATAGTACGAAAAATGTTGATGTTATTACTCAGACCTGGCGTCCTCCCCCTGATGGACTCTTAAAGTTAAATTTTGATGGTTCTAGTTTGGGTAATCCTGGCCAAGCCGGGATAGGAGGTGTCCTGAGAGACTGCGCCGGCGAGGTCATTAAGGCTTATTCAGGTCCGATTGGAACAGCCGATTCGAGTGAAGCTGAAGTATGAGCAGTTCATCAAGGTTTTTTGTGTGTGGAAAGGAATAGGTTGAGCAGTTGCATTGTAGAGGGTGATTCGCTTAGTGTTATAAGGTGGCTCAGGGGCTCTTCGGTTCCTCCGTGGAGATTTCTTCGTTTCTTTGATGAGATAAAAGACATATCGGAAGGGCTTTCGATCTTATATCAGCATGCGAGAAGATCTGCCAATGCTATTGCAGATAAGTTGGCAAAAGATGGAGTTTCTAAGCAGGTTTTAGAGCTTTTTGATTTTTTACCACCCTAATTGTATAATTGCGGGGTTGTCTCTGTTTTCTTGATTTGTATCTGTGTCTTTGTACTTGAGGGGGGACCTTCTCAGTCTTCTTTTTAATGAATTCTGTTACCATTCAAAAAAAAATGCCCCAGCCGTGTAAATGCATATATTGGCCACAATGCATCTTATTGTCACGAATGATGACATTTACCATGAAAGAAGAGGAGATAAAAAGAGCAAAAATGCATTTCCTTTTCAGAGTTGGAACTTAAGCAGTCATTTTACATGATACACAATGTTACAAAGATACATGCTTACAAATTTGCACAACCTTTTTACTAAACTACATGCAACAATAGAAGTGTTGAGGAATAATCTTACTTGATCTCTTGAGGAAGCCACCGCTATACGTTAAACAAAGAGCCAACAAACTGCACAAAAGCATTTCATAATCACTTGCTGTAATCTGAAATTAGGGTGGAAAAATCTACACATGCGAGATTCCGTACATGTCATAAATGTTTGTCTTGGGAAGGGTTCTCTCAGGATATTTTCTCTTTTTTTTTTGCTATTTTTGGGTTTATATCGAGAAAAAGCTGGAAAAATAAAAATATCCAAAAACATAAAAATTTAAGAATAATATTAGGGCAACAAATAATAGCGTGAATTATTGGGATACTTTTCCGATATTTTTGCAATAAAAATAAAATATGAAGATATCTCTGTGATTTTTCAGAATCTCGGAAAAATTTCTGGATTTTGTCATTTTATCAAAAAAATTGCAAAATATTGCGACACTTTAAAAAATATTCGACTATGATTCTGTATCCTTGTTATGTTGTCCAGTTCATACCAAATATGTGTGATGTCATACCCTCTCTCAATTGTATATATGTTCTCCAAAGCCTCCTTTCCAAGGTATTCTGCTTGGTTGTTCTTGACTGATTCTTCATGATGAATGGGATGGGAGCTTATACTTTCTTCACAAAAACAATCAATCAACAGGCTCGATGCGGTGACTGAGTTTCCTTGGTTATGGTAGGATGATAGGATCAGAGCTTCAGACCCTTTAAAACCATATCAGTGACTCTCTGGTAACCTGAAATACGTAACATGAAATAAGAGAAAAACATTTAATACCATCATTTCTCAACCTGAAAACATCAATTTTCGCTAAATAATCATTTCATCCAGTTAGCAACACAGTCCCAATGGCAGAAACAGCAATCAAATGAGAGAAGCCAACCAATAAAGCAAAATACATCAGCAAATATTGCGATGTGTTGTAAGTTTACTACACATTAAGCTTGATGAAAAGGGAGCTGAAGCTTCTTGGTCTTTTGTCATTTCAATATGTTCACTAGTGTTTAGCCCAATGTTGCGTTAAAAAAAAAAAAAGCTTGCTGTTGGTTTTGGTTTTTAGAAAAATTCCATTCCATAATGCTATGTTTCTTTCGACGTAAAATCGGGGTAAACCAAATTTTACACCCGTTTTTAAGTGGAAATGGACATAAAATTTATTTCAAACCCAATTTATGGCAAAAGAAATGGAGCTTAAATGAATTGAGAACATCTAGTATGGGGCCGACAGATACTACCTGTGCAGCCGATCTCAAGACAATCTTGGTGAAGCCGAAATCTAACCCTCAATACAAGCTTGCTTAAGGTGAATTTTAAGTGGATATTATATTCTAGGTAAGAAGTTTTTTTCTATAGAAGTCCAAGGCATCGTTTTTTTTTTTTTTTTTTTAGCGATTAAATTATGAAATTCTTGTAAAGAAGGTGAATTTTAAGTGGATATTATATTCTAGGTAAGAAGTTTTTTTCTATAGAAGTCCAAGGCATCGTTTTTTTTTTTTTTTTTTTTCAGCGATTAAATTATAATTCTTGTAAAGCTCCCCTCAGATCCAAGGCATCTTTAAACCAAAAGAATGGATGGCATCCCTTAGTTGCAGGATAAATCTCAAATAACTAGGAAGCAATTTTGCAAACAAGTGTTTTGGTCAAGGTTGCCAGAGCGGGAAGCGAAAGCGGGAAGCGGGAAGCGGGAAGCGGGAGGCGAAGGCTCTTAGGAAGGTGGGAAGCATGAAGCGTGAAGGGCCAGAGAATTTTTTTTAATAGTTAAATATTAAAAAAAAATTAAAAAATTACTAAAAACAATATAACAAATAATTATATGAACCAAATATTTAAAAAAACACTTTTTCTTAAAAGATCCAACATTTACTTAAAGGAAAATCACTATAAGTTGAAATGCCTGTGTTGACCAGTGCGCCAATGCCTGACAAGAAGAAAAATATTTAGAAACCAAATTATGAGATTTTTTTACCGGACTTTTGAGATTTAATAATGCTTGGACATGATAGAATTTATGAATTTTTAAAATTGGAAAAATACCCCATCGTTTGGAAGTTAAGATTTTGACCCGACCCTCTTTTTTTTTTTTTGTACTAGAACTTGAAAGTTGATTTTTTATCCTTTTAGATTTGGGTCTTGGAACTATTTTTAATAGATTCAAATGGGGGTTATTCCCTTATTTACATATAATTCTTAAGTACTTAAATGACTTTACATGTAATACTAAGGAGAGGAAGAGAAGAGGACTAGCAAGAGACAAGGAGGGTAGATAGGAAACACGCTTCCATAGAGTGGGATACGCGTTTCTCATAGATTGGGAATCGAATTTCCCATAGAGTGGGAATCGTGTTTCCCACGTTTCTGAAATAGGATTCCCAAAATTCGGGGAATTGAGAAGATTCCCGTTTCTGAATCGATTTTTGGGGAATCGAGATTCCCCATTTTGAGTAGAGATTCCTGCTTCCTTGGTTTTGGTGAAGAAAATTTGATCTTACAACCATGATTAATGCTTCAGTAAGAAATAGTATTGCTCGACATACCGCCAAGGGAATTCACTTGTGTCTATCCCAGCTTGATGAAGCTCATCAACATACTGCAATGCTTCCCTGCACTCTTCCCTATCGTCAAAGAACTCCTCCTTCTCACCTTCTACTTGAAATGTTTCATGACCTTTGCCAGCAATGACCTGCAGGATATACGGTGATCATATTGTTGAACAACAGAATGTTTTCTAGTAAATAGAAGAAACCACTTTCGGCCATCCAAATTAAAAAATTGTCAATGGCATCAAATATTATTTATAACAAACCAAACAGACAAAATCAAAAAGTTTGCAAGAGTGAAACCCCTAATAAAAAATATAAAAAGATTGACTAGAAACTTCATAGCACTCTGCTATGCAAAAAGAACGAGAAAATGCAGAAAGCTACTGGTTTCTTCCTGAGCAATCAAAAGCAGCTAAAATATCCTTCAGCATTTGCAAAATGATCAAATACATATAGTTTGGATGTATTGGTAGCAACTTTAATAACAACTATCTTCCTTAGAGATTAACAATTAACATAACTTTTTCTTGGGACAGCAATAATGAAGATTAAGCATTAACTTACAATCCGTATAAACATGTTTTACGAAGCTCATGAGGGTTGAAGAAAAGATGATTCACAACTCCCATCCACATATTTACTTCAGCAGTGGAGGCCCAGCGAGTTGGTTGTAAAATCTAGTCTTTTGGGGCTATTTGCGAGCTATAGAGTTGATAAATCTGATTTGTAGGTCATGCACTTATAATTTGCAGGTGGTACTATTCCCTGTGCGATGCAACTGTGGAACAAGTTATTCAAATTAAATCTGCACTGGATGTTTTCAATCAGAATTAGGGTAAAAGAATAAACTTTGCAAAATCAGTGGTTATTAGGCTGAAAGTAGAAGGGGGTCTGGGCAGGATATCACAAAGATGTTGGATTGCAAATGGGGGATAATTCTTGGGGTCTTCCTTTATGCATTGGTGTTTACCTCTAGGCCACGTTTAGAAACCTCATGTTTTAGTATATGGATTTGGATTTGAGCTTTGGATACAAAATACATCAATCATCCTCATGCTCATGTTGCACGAGAGAGAGAGAGAGAGAGAGAGAGAGAGGGGGGGGGGGGGGGGGGGGGGGGGAGGGATGTCTGGCTGCCGCTGCTGCTGGTGCAGCAAGGTCGAGGAGCAGTGAGGGTGAAGGTAATTGCTACAAATATTGATTTCCAAATAATGACTTGCAGAACAGATTTCCAAATCGGATTTTTGTCACTGTTGAAGCTGATTTGGAAATCTAAGGATCTGATCCAGTTCCAAATCTCAACTGCAAATGTGGGAAATCCAAATTTACCCTAAAGATTTGACACAGTGAATTTCACGATGGGCTTTCAAATTCCAGTGGAAATCTTTGATTTTCCTGATGGACTCTCAGATTCCATGGGAAGCCAAGTCCATAGTGAAAAAGAAAATTCCCCAGCGAAATTGCAAGAAAGAGGTAAACAGATGAGGAGAAAAAGCATCCACGGAAATCCATCTCTTGGATTTCACAACGAAAGATTTCAATTTTACATGCAAAGCACATGGAAAAGCAGAGAGAGTGAGAGAGAGAGGGAGGGAGGGACGTCTGGCTGCTGCTCCCGGTGGTGTAGCAAGGTCGAGGAGCAGTGAGGGTGAAGGTAATTGCTACAGATATTGATTTCCAAATAATGACTTGCAGAACAGAATTCCAAATCAGATTTTTTTCACAATTGAAGCTGATTTGGAAATCTAAGGATCTGATCCAGTTCCAAATCTCAACTGCAAATGTGGGAAATCCAAATCTACCCTAAAGATTTGACACCATGAATTTCACGGTGGGCTTTCAAATTCCAGTGGAGATCTTTGATTTTCCTCGTGGACTCTCAGATTCCATGGGAAGCCAAGTCCATGGTGAAAAAGCAAATTCCCTAGCGAAGTTGCAAGAAAGAGGTAAACAGATGAGGAGAAAAAGCATCCACGGAAATCCATCTCTTGGATTTCGCAACGAAAGATTTCAATTTTACATGCAAAGCACATGGAAAAGCAGAGAGAGAGAGAGAGAGAGAGATGAAATACCACCAAAAATCCAAAATCCACAGTTCAACAGTGGATGTTTAGCCTCAACTGTGGAGATAGAACATTCCATGGTGAAGAACAATATTCCCCAATGGGAACCAAGTACCAAAGAGGACCATTTCATAACAGAAAGACAAAAATTATCACAGAGACCCATGTCATGGACTTCACGCTGGATTTGTGGACTATATGCATTGCAAATCTGGATTCCAAGAGGACATCCAGTTTTTTGAGTGGATGTTGGATTCCATGGTGGATTATGAAATCCCAAGCCTCAAGTTTGTATCAACCTACGATCTGTAGCAAGGGTGAAGAAAGATATGCTATTATAGTGAGCAGGTGACGACTCCAACTCCTGTAAGGGAGCTGCCAGACCCTTGAAAATTGAAATTTAACGTCGACGGATCCAGTCTAGGAAACCCTGGACCAGCAGGAGTAGGAGGGTTATTAAGAGATGAGCAGGGAATCATGAGGTGGGCCTTCTCAAGATCTATTGGAGTTACAGACTCCAATGAGGTGGAGGTGAGAGCAGTCCTCCAGGGCATAAAGATCATGGAGAACAATGTCATAGATAGACTGATTGTAGAGGGAGACGTCCTCAACATCAGCAGGTGGTTGAGTAGGACTCACCACCATACATAGAGATTTGTGCATTGATTTGATGAGATCCATGACCGAGCAGCGGGTGCAACCATCTCTTATCGGCATCTCTTAGCAAGGCCGAAGTTTCTAGGCAAGTTTTTTGTTTTTGTGTTTTTTTTTTTTTTTTTTTTTGAAAGACGACAGTTTTTATTCCAAAATCAAAAGATCAGATTACAATCCCATGGGGGACAAGCTGTCCCCAAAATAAAATTACAGGCCGTGCAAAAGCCTATATCAAAACTACAGAAATGAACAACAAACACAGATCCTAGAAATCAGTAAAGAAAGTCCAAAACGACGATTCAAAGGCGCCATCATGAGACTATCCAACTCCAACGTGAGGGATACTATGAAATACAGCAACCGGTTGCAAGTTCACCCTATCCTTTGCTAAACAGTCAGCACTCTCATTGGCGGATCATCTCATATGCTGGATTTTGGGACATATAACACGAACCAAATCCCGAATCTCAGCAGTAGTGTTTTCTAGTTTCCAAGGTCCCCTACACTTGTTGGAAACCCAAGCTAAAGCATTCAAGGAGTCTCCTTCAACGATGAGAGGGCCCAACTTGTGTTTCACGTACCATCTTAGTGCAAACAAGAGGGCCTTTGCTTCTGCTTCGTTAGCATCACAAAAACCCGCCGGGTCTGAGAAAGACATCAAAACAACACCGTTAGCATCACGAACAAGCCTTCCATCCCGGCCCACCCTGGATTGCCGACTGAATTTCTGTCAAAGTTTAGGGGGAGTGTTCGCGCGTGCACGAACGCACGCACATATATCATATTACATGGGAGCTCTCCCAATGAGACTCTCATCTTCTCCCTAATTTCTTCTCCTGCTTCTTCTCCTATTGAGACCATGTTACATTAGTTTGGCTATTTTCTCAATTTTGTGTGATGAAACCCTAATCCTAAAATTACATCCCCAAACCAGAACTTCGAAGGCCATTGGGTTTGGATCTTGGTCTAGAACCCCAGATTTGACCTTAACAATCCAACGATACAAACCCTAACTCTGAAATTTGAGAGAATCCTAATTCTGGAAATTTTACAATTTTCTGCATATTTCGAGTCTTGATCAAATCAACCACTTTTGTGGTCAGATCAATCCCAATTTTTTTTATATTATCTTTATTTCTAGATCTTCTACCACATATCCAAATTATTTAAGATCCAACAATCAAATCTACTCTGATCATCTAGACCAGTTACTAAAAAGAATTTTCTCCCAATCCGAATTTTGAATTTGGATCATATTCATTAGCCTAAACCCTAATTTCTGATCTCTAAAAGCTCTTCAAAACACCCCTGATCACCACTTTTTTTCTTTAAACCCAGTACCTCCAAAGCTGTCCTACGCCATAGCGTAACTCAAAGTGGGTTGTAGAATTATTTGGAGTCAAAATTTAGAAGAAACCTAACAGAAGGTAGAAGTTTTAAGTCATTTGAGTACATAGAATGTTTGATGAAGTTTATACCTGTGTTTTTGGCAGAGATGTATGAAAATGTTGTCCTAGAGGACGACTTCAATCGACAAGAATGATGTATCCCGGATCATTATAAGATGTCAAAAGGCATAAGAGTAGCCGGTAGCTTTAGATCATTTAATTTTTTTTAGAAGGTAAAGAAAATTTTATTCATAATAAATACTGATTACAGCAGGAATGGGACAAGATGTCCCCTTCCAACAGATACAGTCGACTACCTGAGCCAGAGATTACTGGGTGACTCGACCTAGATATCCCCAACACTTGAGAGTTCTAGGGTTCTTTCTGTCCATATAAATCCATATAAAGAAGCTGTTAGAGTTCCAACAACACATCAAATATCCCCCTCAACACTCACCGAATGATGATTCCATGGGGCGACGCCAAACGACATCTTCTTCTAGCCATTCATCAGCTTGTCGCTTCTGGTGGATTTTTTCTGCTCCATCCTTTGCTAAGTGACCAGCCTCTTCAATTGCAGATCGTCTCATGAGAGAAAAGCCAGGATTTAATTTCCGGTAGAGATCCTTAATTTCTAAAATTATGTTGGCTTAAGTTCCATGGCCCTTGCGCCTTGTTGTTTGCCCATGCCAAGACATTAGCTGAGTCACCTTCAATGATTAATGATAATCGTTGTTCTTTTACATACCATCACAAGCCCCTTAGGAGAGCATTCACCTCTTCCTCATTGGAATCGCATATCCCTGCCGGTTCGGAGAAAGAGAATAGTGTGTCTTTGTTGTCATCGCGAAAGATTTCTCCTATACCGGCTAGCCCTAGGTTCCTTTTTGGGCTCCCATCAAAGTTGAATTATACCCAACCAAGTGGAGGCAGGCACCATCTTGGGCTCACCTTAGGCTTCACCTCTCTTTCCCATATCACCATCTTCCAATTTCTCGACATGTCCCCATGGAAAATGCAGACAAAGTAGAGGTCTTGCTTCCCCAATATACAGGATCAATTTTTATCTCCAAGAAAGTGAACATTAGTTATTGGAAGGTGGAAACCACCACCAATTAACAAGCCTAAGTTAAACATCAATGGGTCCTCAATGGGCAATCCAGTGCAAAATGAAATCAGAGAATCATTAAGAACTACTTCAGAATAAGAAGACTGTCCTATTCAGGCCCGTCAATAGTTAAAGACTCAAGAAAGGAAGAGGTCTTAGCCTTTTTTAAGCCCAGACTGGAAACTTTATTATGACAAATTGTCAAGGTTCTTAGTTCTTACATTGTAGGAGATCCATTAAATCTAATTAGATGAATCAGTATGCATGTTGATTTTATGCTTATTTTTTAAAGGTAATGCATTAAAAAAAAAAGAGGCAGAAGCAGGGAGAACTACCAAGACCAAGATGTCAAACAAACAAAAGAAAAAGAGTAAAGAAAAAAAAACTACAAGGGGTTGGGCCTGTAGCTCAATGGCTGAGGCTTTGTATCACAACCTTGAGGTCGCAGGTTCGATCCCAGCGTACCTGCCAAAAAGAAAGAAAGAACAAAATACAAAAGTACCAAGGAAGTCTCATGATGGTCAAAGAACTCCTAGACTTAAGCATCATAATATGCGTGCTGATTACCCTTGGAGATTACTAGATCATATGAATGAAACCTAGACTTAAGTGAGTCGGTGAATGTATTTCTGCCATGGTCATAGGGAAGCAAATTCTAAGGCTGATTTGCTAGCCTAGCCAAAGTGTAGTGAGGGACAATATGGTGGTCAAGGAGGAGTTATTTCTTCAGACTATGATGTCATTTGTACTACTGTGCAGTTATGCAATGATTATCTCGGTCATTGTTTCCCTGTATACTATCTTTTACTTTCCTTTGTAATAAACTCGTTGCTATTGCGTCAAAATAAAATAATATGAAAAAAATTCCAAGTTAAAGCATAAAAGGAAAACGGAAATGAACTCCATTTATATACCAAATTAGATGTCATGAGTCATTTCAAAAAACGATGGAAATCAATGTGGTTTTTTAATAGTGGATAGACAGAAAGCAACAGTGCACTTAAAACCAGAAGTTATAAAACTGATGGAAATCAATGTGTTTTTTAACAGTAGGTAGACAGGTAATCTGATTGAGAAAGCAACAATGCACTTAAAACCAGAAGTTATAAAATAACCATGAGTTTGCCTAGGGCCTCATTGAAATTTGATCATTTCATGAAATTTAGACGGAAGTCTTCGATGCGTTCTGCTTGTCCCTAGAAACTCAGTCGCTCGGAAAAGTTTACCTTCCTTCGAACTACAAATATAGTTTGCCTTCTTGCACTTCGGTCAGGGGTACAATTCTAGTTTGAAGTTAAGACTTCAGAGTCATTAAGCATAAAACTCCTAAATGACACTTTAAATACTGTCCTGCGAAAATCAAATAGACACCAATAAGAGTCTACAAGAAATTTCATTCCAAGGTTCCAAGATGTATGAGATTCCAGATTATGGTATAAAAATACAAAGAAGAATGGTGGGAAAATAGTGATTTGGTTCTAATAACCTGTCTTCCAAGACTAGTTTCACATGATGGTATTCCTATATAAGATGTTCACATCAGATGCACAAAAGGGATATTTTTATTTTAATCCTACATTCGAGTTCATCCCCTAGACAAAAAGTTTTTTTTTTTTTTAAATCGGCCAAAAAGTAATTTGTACCAAAGTTTCTGGATGTTTACTTGATTCTCCTTATCAAAGTTCAGAAACTCGGACTAGACGAAAAAATTGGCCAAGGTAAAACTGAGTTGATTCGGGCTAGCCAATGATTGAAGATTAAATCTCTCGTTGACTCGTGTGAGTCGAAAGAGTTCTCAAGTGACTCGTTAGCGCCAAACTCGGGACTCAGACTCAGAAGAGAACTTGGCCAAGAGGAAAAGCCAAGTCAACATACACTACAAGATCCTCTGGGAGATTTTAAACAGTACACTCCTCAAATTAAACTTTAGGTTTTGAACTGAAAAGAAAGTAGAATAGGGCTACAAAATACTTACAACTATATCACCTTCCTCGCCCATGGCAACAGCAGCCCGTACAGCTACACGTCTAATGTCATGTAAGAAAAGCCTATGTCCATTTGGAAGAGGTGGATAGTAATCGTTTTCACCATATCGTAAGTAATCTTGCATGGTCAGTCCAACACCAGCCAGCATGTCATCCAAGATGTCCACTGATGACATGTAAATGAGGTGGCATCACAATTCACAAAGTTAGTTGGCATCCTACTTTGAAGGTGATATAGAGAGGTATAATCTAAATTTCTAACAACATTTCCACAGCACCTATTTGTTTAGAGATTAGAATAAACAGATAGACAGAGAGTTAATCCTCATAACAATATGAACAAGTTTAGAATGCATACATGGATCTTCTGTCTTCGGATTGTCTGAAGTCAAGATAACCACATCACTTTTGTCAGTTGCAATTTTTGTCATCATTGGTCTCTTTCCTCTATCACTCTCCCCAGGACACCCAAAAACTGCATACAAAGAAAAAAGTCAGACAAGGAAACACGAGAACAGTATCATACACTCCATATGTTGCTGCTATCTTTATCCGTGACTAAACTGGTAACATTGATAAAGTACTATTAATCAACAAGGCATTGACAAAATGACAACATAGAGTTTTCTTGCTTACAGAAAAATAATTAATGTCATCAAGGTAAAGTAAATATTCTTCTAGTGAGTTATCTTATGTTTAAATATTTTTCTTGTGAAGATGAAAGATGCATAATCGGATTTAATTTGTATGGTCTACAGATGGTTTAAATGCTTTCAACTAATTGTAAACAAATAATTGATACAAATTCCATCCAACAATAGAAAGATTTTAAGAAAGAAAAAAGCAACATACCGGTGATGAGTGTCCACCTGATGTTTTCTTGCTTCAAGCAAAATACCTAATGTCATCAATATTTTTTAGGGAGTTCTCTTATGTTTAATATTTTCTTGTGCGGATGAAAGATGCATAATTGGATTTAAGATATGTATTCTGCAGATGGTTCAATTGCTTCCAACTAACTGTAAACAAAGAATTTATGTAAAATTCCATCCAATGCTAGAAAGATTTTAAGTAAGAAAGAAGTAACATACCTGTGATGATTCTCCGTGGACCCAACTCCCTTACAGTGTCGAGAAGTCTGGATAAGGCATCAGGAGTATGAGCATAATCAACAATTACTGCAAATGCCTGCTCCTCATCTATCAATTCAAACCTACCCGGGACTCCATCAACCTCTTCGATACCTCTAACAATGCCCTCCAATGGAGCCCCAACTGCAATCCCAACTGCCACAGCCGCAAGAATGTTGTAGATATTGTGTCTCCCAAGCAAACCCGAAGATATTTCCAATATCCCTTGAGGTGTATTAATTAGAACCTGAGTCTCAAACAAAGAAAGCTCAAACTTCAACGGGTAAACATCCGCATTCTTATCCTCCATTGCATATGTCACAACGGGCACATCAGGGTTCCCTTGCGCAACAAAAAACGGGGCATTCGGATCATCAATGTTCACAATCTTTCGGTGTCGCTCTGGATCAACCATCCTTGCAAACAATTTGGCCTTGGCATCCCTATACTCCTCCTCGGACTTATGAAAATCCATATGATCCCTCGTCAAGTTTGTGAATATAGCAATGTCAAAATCAATTTCATCACACCTACCAAGCGTTAGACCGTGAGAAGAAGCCTCCATCACAACCGCCTCGGTCCCATTATGGAGCATCTTAGCCATAAGTTTCTGAACCATAACAGCATCCGGGGTCGTTTTTGGGGCTTCCAACTGGTTATCACCATATATGTAATAAGCAACGGTACTCAACATCCCAGTTCTCAAAGCCATGGCCTCATACATAGCCTTTATCAAATAAGATGTCGTTGTCTTCCCATTCGTGCCTGTGATTCCAATCACAGACATACTCTTAGATGGGTGTTGATAAAATGACGACGCCAATACAGGAAGAACTGAATTAGTATCTTCTACAATGACTAAAGCTCTGCAACCTAGGGTTTCATCTATGTCAATCTCTTTACTCGCAACAACCGCAACCGCCCCTCTCTTATCCGCCTCGCTCAAATACAAATGCCCATCAGTTTTCATCCCAACACAACACACAAACAGATCCCCCGAACTAACCTCACGCGAATCGTGTTGTATTCCACTAATCAAAACCTCTAAATTACCATAAACAGATAAAGGCACCACCCTACTCTCATCCAAAAGCTCAGCTAAAGTCATTTTAAACTTGGGTTCTAAAATCTGTGCCCTACTTTTCCCTAAACTATCAATATCAAGATCAAAAGCAGGCGACCGAGAATCCAAATCCAATTCTAAATCCAAATCACTCACCTCTTCACGAAATTTCACAGAATTCTCATCTAGGGTTTCCTCCGAAATCGTTGTGAGTCCCTGTAGCTCCTTGATTTCCTCCAAATCCACAACTTCCTCAGGCAAAAGTTCATCAATTCCTTCAAGAATTGAGTTGGGGATTTCACTTCCTTTCTTAGGGTTAGGTTTTAAGAGCCCTTGCTTGACAAATTCCTTGCGTTTTAGTGCAATTGCGCGGTCGATATCTCCAAATAGATCATCACCAGAATTTTCTTGATCTGTGAGGTTAGGGTTGTCAGGAGCGTCTTCTTCTAAAGCTAGGGCAGAGAGGAAGGTGGGTTGGTCTTTTTTGAATTGGTCTTCTTGGAGTTTACGCGCTTTTGAAGCTTGCCGGTGGATTTGCTGGAATTTGGAGACGCCGTGGCCGGAATCCTCTGGGGCTTCCGGCGGTTCATCGTCGGAGGGAGTTGGGTAGTATTTTCCGTCGGGGCCGATGGCGGTGGGAATGAGAAAGGTTTTGCGGAGTTGAAGAGAGAATGAGGGTTTTGAGAAGGGGAATTGGGGGTTTGGGGGAAGAAGGTAGGAGGGTGGAGAGAAGGTGGAGAGGAAGAGTGAGGGAAATGCCATGAGAGAGATAGAAGAGGGTTTTGGAGGTTTTATTTTGAGAACCAATTTAGGCCGTCTTTGTATCGGATTGGATAAAAGACTCCTGGTTACATAAAAATTTTGAAATTTGCCAAGGGGTGGCACCCAAAATGATTGAAAAGTGCTGTCGTGTCATCTTTTCAAGTCCTAGATCACTTTGCCCTCGAGTGCAAATAAAGCATACCTTAATCTTCTTGTACACTCATTTTTTTAAATTTTTCATTTCTGCAACCCCTAGGAATACGAAGAATAAAAAGAAAGGCAAGAAGAAGAAGAAGAAAGAGAGGAAGAGGATGAGGGTGGGGATGAAGAGGAAGTAAAAAGATTAATTTTCCTTAAAAGAAATAGTAAATAAGAGGAATAAGAAGGTTATAAAAAAATAAAAAAAAATTTGACGCCAAAAAATGGAAAGGTGCCGGAGAAATGGAAAAGAAAGGGGAGAAGAAGGTGAAAAGGAAAATCGATGTTAGAAAAAATATAAGAGAAAAATGAAGGGGAAAGAAGAACTAGCCCTGGAAAAATCGAAGGGGTAAGAAAAAAGTAGAAGACACCGGAAAATGAAAGAGAAGATGATGAAGGAAAGAAGAAGAATTTACCTTAAAAAAAAAAAAAAAACGCTAGAAAAACGGAGTACGCCTAAATTTGATCGAACTCAGGGTCATTTAGGTTTGACTTGGGGTTCATTGCTCAACTTGGACTAACCCTGTGTTGACAAAGATGACACCAGATCAGACCAATATGACCTAGAGTAAGTCCAAGATGAGCGGTGATCCCAAATTAGACGGGATAACCCAGAATAAAACTGAGATGACCCCCGAGTCGACAAAGATTACCCTGAGTCCCCAAGTCAACCAAGATGAATCCGAGATGATTCTATTTTCATTTTTCCAGTACCCTTCATTATTTCACCTTTTTTTCCTTCTTCCTCTTCATTTTTTTCCCAGCGTCTTCTATTTTTCCAACGTCGATTATTCTTCTTCATCTTCTTTTCTACTGTCCCAACGCCTTCCATTTTCTCGGCGTTGATTCTTCTTTTCTACCTTATTATTTATTTTCATTTTTCCGGTGCCTTACATTTTTCTTTTTCCTTACCTATTCTCTTTTCGTCATCCTTTTTATCTCATTATTCATCTTGTTTTTCTTCTTATCCTTACTCTGAAGAAACTAATAGAGACGAAAATTTGAAAAAGAAGAGAAGGAAAAGTAGATGACCCGATTCTATGTATCTGCACTCGAGGGTAAGATGGTATTTTAGACTTAAAATGATAGTTGGCCACGGCTTTTCAAATTTGTGAATCTTGATGCAACTCTATTAGGGCATGTTTGGTTGCGCAAGTGTGGTTCGGAGAGTAGTGGGATACAAGAGGGAGAATACAAGAATTTTGATCTGTTTAAAATTACCTCGGAGAATAGAGTAAATAGTGTTTTACGGCGTAGCGCATACTTTGAAAGTAGGAGAATAAGTAGGGGTGTTATTACCAATATAAAGAGAGAGAGAGTGTGTGATACAGAGAAAGAGAGAGCAACATTCCCTATAAAATTTAACTAAGATTCCTAATTTTTGGAAGAATTTTGTTTAAAAGTCATGAGGGGGGAGAAGGAATTCACCTCACCAAAGTAGTGTGTCAAAGGGCAGCCCAATGAGCGGGATTTGCTAGCGTAATCGCGGAAGCTTTCGCAGCCACCACGTGAATGGAGACAAAATCTGCTGAAAAGTGAGCCTGCGTGGCTGCTGTCAGATGCAACAGACCATCCGCGAAATGCCTTCGGCAGCAAATATTACAGCAACCAAAAAACTTAATGGGGGGAGTCCAATGATATTATAGTATAGCAACCAACAACACTCAGCGACGGACCTTCACGGCCAAAATCCTTCCGCAGGAACTGAAACGTTCGTCATTCTTTTCCCTAGGACAGCCCCGCTATTTTATTTATGACCACTATTTCACTGAAGGGGCTGTCCCAAGGAAAAAAGCGGCGAACATATTATTTTCCTCAACTCTCTTTTCGAATTTCTCCCACCAGAACGTCTTTCAGCGCCCCTCTTCCCCATTTTGACTGGTAGGTAGGGTTTTCTCATCCCCCAAATCCTAGATTTATTTTTTCTAGTCATGGAGATAATAATCCTTGAGATTTTCTCGTTAACATGGAAAATACCTCCGAAGATCGAATCGAGGACCGAAATATCTCCGATGATCCTCCCGAAGCTCGAATCGACGACCGAGATCTCTCCGAAAATCCTCCCGAAGATCAAATCGACGGACAAGATCTTTCTGATGATCCTCATAAAGATCAAATCGACGGCCGAGATCTGTCTGATGATCCTCATAAAGATCAAATCAACCATAGAGATCTGTCCGATGATCCTCCCGAACTGCCAGTCCGAAGCGATGCTGTTATTGCTGAATTCGAAATGCTCGAGGTATTATATGATGAACTCCGATCAAGATCCATGGCCATGGAGGATAACCTAATCCTTCTCAATAATCAGAATGAAGAAGCTCTGAAAGAAAATCTCAATCTCGTAAAAGTACTCGAAAAGGTCTCGAGCGAACGGGACGTTCTCCGGACTGATATTAATGGAATTAAAACTGCCGCGAGGGAGCGGGAAGATGAATTGTTGAGGCAGAGAGATGAGGAATTGAGAGAGAAATCAGATCTCCGAAACGAGGTCGGAGTTTTGAAAGTTAGGGTTTCAGAATTACTGGAGGAAAGGAGTATGAGAGATGAGGAATTGAGAGAGAAATTAGATCTCCAAAACGAGGTCGGAGTTTTGAAAGTTAGGGTTTCAGAATTACTGGAGGAAAGGAGTAGGAGAGATGAGGAATTCAGAGAGAAATCAGATCTCCAAAACGAGGTCGGAGTTTTGAAAGTTAGGGTTTCAGAATTGCTGGAGGAAAGGAGTAGGAGAGATGAGGAATTTAGAGAGAAATCAGATCTCCGAGACGAAGTCGGAGTTCTGAGAGATCAGGTATCGGAATTACTGGAGGAAAGGAGTAGGAGAGATGAGGAATTAAGAGAGAAATCGGATCTCCAAAACGAGGTCGGAGTTTTGAAAGATCGGGTATCGGAATTGCTGGAAGAGAGGAGTACGAAAATTAGGGTTTTATTGGAGATTTCAGATTCGATGAAGTTAGTGAGAGAGTGTTTGGTAAGAATCGTGGAGAGAATCGATGAAGAGAAGGCGGAGAATTTTCTTGAAGGAAATGAACTGGATAGACTGGATTTGGATGAAGAATCATTGAGATTATTGTCTGAAAATAGGGTTGTTTATAAGCTTGCAATGAGAGTGGATTCACTGTTATTGGAGCGAGAAGAGAAGAGAAGGAAGGATAAGAAGGAGTTGGAGAACAGCATTGTGAGTTTGACTGAGGAGAATAGAGATATCAGTAGTCTGCTTAGGATTGCTTTGGTAGAGAAAGAAGCAGTGGAAAAAACACTTAGTAAATTAAAGGGAGGTGGTGACCAGAAGAGGGTGGCAATTCTGCAGATTGCGGAGAGGGGATTGCAGAAGGTTGGCTTCGGATTTATGATGGGTGCTTCGAGTGGAGATTCGTCTGATAATTTCAGTTCCAACGCAAGCACGAGGTCAGACGGCAGCGAATGCGAGGAGGAGGTTGTCAGTCTGGTATTGTCTTTGCATCTTTTCCATTTGCAGTTCGGCTTTGTGGGTAAATTATTTCAACTTTGTTTGATAGACTGCAATTATTTTTTGTAACGTTGGATACTGTATTTCAACTGGTTGGAAAGCCAATCACTAAAATATGCTATGAACACTGGTAGAATTTTTTTAATCATTTGTACAGTTGCATCTTAGAAGATAGAGTTGCTGGCATGTTTTGGTTGTTTCTAATCTGTTTGTTGTATTCCTTTCTAAGAGACAAAAAACGAAAAGTTGGATTGATGTTGGTTGGAAGCCCATCACTAAAATATGCTATGAACACTGGAAGAATTTTTTAATCATCTGGACAGTTCCATCTTAGAAGATAGAGCTGCTGGCATGCTTTGGATGTTTTTAATCAGTTTGCAGTATTCCCTTTTAAGATAGAAAAATGAAAAGTTGGATTGGTGTTGGAAACCATCGAGTGGAAGATTTCTTTTGATATTTTCGTTCTAATTTTGAGTTTATTCTCAATTGGAGTGGATTTTATCCAACATGTCTCTCCAGCATTCATGTTAGACATATGATGATTTGACATCTTGACCTAAGTGACTTGAAATGGTTGGAAAATAGCCAACGCCCAGGTCTACTCTTAAAACTAGGGAAAGTACTTAGCTAAACGAAGAGGGATAAGATTTTAGATTGCTAAGTTGGCTAGTGGTAGAGTGGTTCCTGCCAAATTTCCGGAGTAGAGCAAGAACACCCATAGTAGCCAAGGGACTGGCTAGTTTGGTTGCTTTCGTGGTGGACTTGAGAAATATAAATTGCCTCGAAGTGATAAAAATGTCAAACGTCTCGCTAATGATTCAATGATATTCCAAGGACGAGAATATTAGTTAGACCACATAACAACATTAATGGGTTTCTGCTACCACCAATGCTAGTCTAGGAAGTGTACTAATCTTCTGCCCATCGCCACAAAAAAAAAAAGCTTCTGCTTCAACTTTTATCCATACATAGAACTGAACAAATTGTCTGAATCACCCATCTATTTTTTTTCGAAAGTACCTGAACTACCCCTGCTATTCCCAAAACTGTGAGTGTTAAGAAATGCAAAACTGAGATGGTCAATACAGCATGTTCTTGACCATGGTACATATGATTGTAAATATTTTGAACACAAATGATAAAATTTTCATTTGGATGTTTTGTGTCTTTAAAGTCAATTGGAGGAATGAATATCTAATAGGTAGACATGCAAATATATGTGCATGCTTGTAATTGCTCAAGTACCTTTGTACAAAGGACAACCATTTGTTTTGATGTTTCTGCTTATCCTGTCACCAGGCCTCAACTGTGGAGAAGATAATGAAGAACCTACGGCTTGAGATTACTGAATTGAAGCGATCATTGGAGGAATCTAGGTATCTTTCTGTTGACCTGCAACAGCTGTGAATTTAATTTCTATATCCCTTTCATGTATGTTTCTTGTGGTTCCCACAATATTGCAACATTATTGTGGTTTTATATTAAGAGATGAAGTAGATGCATGCGAGCTTAAGCATAGATCTTTGAGATATTATTTATATAGTTTTTCTAGGATGATATCATCAAACGACTTTTAAGGAGCTGATCTCCACACTCTCTTGTCTTAATTAGTTATACTCATCACTATATTTTAAGTGATTTTTCCAGTTAGTCCCTAGTTTGTAAAATATATCCAATTATGCAAAAAGTTAGCATCTTAGAGTTTAATTTCCAAAAGGTCGCTAAAACTATTTACTGTAACTTGTTGTTTACTATTAAGTTAGCATCTAGACTTGTTAAAGCTTGTCCTTCTTACATTTACAATGAGCAACACTCCAATTGATCAGTCCATCTCATGTATAATCCTTTGTGCAGGTTCATGTTTGAGTTATGTACTTATGTTCACTTTGTTATTGGTTTTCTAATCACCTATCCTATGCCAGGTCAGACAGTGAGCGTTTGCAAAGTCTTACAGAGAAACAAGCTCAAAAACTTGCAGAAAGCACATTATACATAAAAGATTTAGAAGAAAGGGAGAGTATGCTAACCCAAAATGTAAGTATCTGGTTTCCTCTATAAATCTATGATGCCACGACAGTTTTAAGATGTGCTCACCCATTTCTGGGTTATCGACCAGTTGGCTCATATTTCTTTTCTTCTGTTTGCTGCATGTAAGGTTGAAGAGCTCATGATGGAAATAGCAGAGGCCGAAGAAGAAGTTACCAGGTGGAAGGAAGCATGTGAGTTGGAGGTAGAAGCTGGCAAAAGTGCCATTGAAGAGCGTGACAAAGAGGTAAAATTGTCAATACATCATGTTTCATAAATTCTTTCCTTTTTTTTAATTATTAGTTAAACATCTAATCTCTCTCTTGGAGGGAAAAAGTATAGTTATATGAGAGAGCGTGATCAACTACTCTCATCCAGACTGTAGACATGCAAGCTCAAAAGTATCACCATAGAACAAAATGATTTGTTTTTATATGTTAAGCAGAGTGATAAGTTTTGCACATATAGCAATGAAGGGAACCATAGTCAAAATAGAAAGCTAAGATGTCACTTGTAATAAGTTAGCAACTGTTTTTCATGCTTATGTTCAAGAATGCAAATGAGGTCAAGGGATTTGGCCTCCCCCCTATTGGAGGATGTTGACATTGAAGGTTTAGACAGTGTCTACTGTATTGTAACATCCACTAAAACAAGTTCCTGTATTTAAGACAATAACATGGCAATATTCATGCTTGTGGGTTTGTAGTTATGAAACACAGACATGGATCTGAAAGGGTCAAAACACACCAATGACTGAACGTTTTCCGCCGATTCACTGACAAGTCCGCACAATAGATGAATAGGGATCATACTTAGTGATAGATATGGAAAGATTTATTCTATGTTTCCAACATGGCGAGGGTCATACTTCTTTGGTGGATGTTTTCATTGTATAGGACCACCTCATCCTTCTCTCTTTGTATCTTTTCCTTTTTTAATATATTATGTTATCATCTCTCAAACAAACTAAACGATTCCATATTAATATGAAAATAGAAAACAAAAGTAAGTACTCAAATAAGCACAAATACCTCCCCAAAGAAAGTATTCAAGTTTGTCTAAATACATTTTGGGTGCAGGATGGGTTCCATCCCCAATTCCTATTTGGGTCTTCCTTTGAGTTTTGGAATACCTTCAAAGTACCTCTGGGATCCAGTCACTGAAAGCTATCCCCTTGGAGTAAAAGTCCCTCGTGTCTTTTGGGGGTGGCGTGGGGGGATCACACTTTTGAGGCTGTTCTGTTTAACCTCCCTATTTACTACGTACCGTTATTTCCTTGACCGGTTTTTCTGATTGATAGGATTGAACAACTTCAACAAATTTTATTGCGGGCTTACAAAGAGGATATCAGGAAATGTCATTTAGTCAAATGGGATGATGTTTGTAAGTCTAAAGAAGAGGGAAATCTTGGCATCAGAAGGATGATATTGATGAACAAGGCCTTGCCGGGGAAATGGATTTGGAGGTTGAGATGGAGATATGGTTGATGGAGGGAGGGAGATATTTATTTTTTAAAGGTGTAGATATGGTTGATGTTATTTATGGACCTAACTTTGTGCGTGATATCGTGAAGGTGTTTGATGAGTATGGAGTTAAAGGAATTATGGTTTGGCGTGATATCGTGAAGGTTAATCCTCTTTTTAGGAAGGTGTTTGGTTTAGTGTTGGTTGTGGGGAGAAGATCAAGTTCTGGTTAGACGAATGGTGTGGCCAGGCCTTTGAAATCAGAATCCCCAAATCTTTTTAGTGTGCCTTCTAGCGAAGGAGTTAGTGTGGCGGACTCACTCAATAGGCAAAATGATGTGGTAGAATGAAAAGTGCAGTTCAAAAGAAACTTTTTTGACGGGGGAGTGCCCTGGATTGCTTCACTATTGTCTAGAGTCTAGTCGCCTAGTCGGTGATCATTAAGAGAGGTGGGCTTGATAAAAAGGTTTGGAAATGGTCTAAGTTCTCTGTTCACTCTTTCTGTATTAAGATGGTGCAACTATTGAATTCTTCTCCTGCTTGGAAGGCTTGATGCTCCTTGACCCCCACAGAGTATTCTGTTGGTTAGCATGTCTCGATAAGATTCTCACTGTAGCCTAGTCAATTGATCTCTCACTTTGGCCTTTGTCCCTTGGTCTTCCAGAGATAGAACTCTTTGGAACATTTTTCTTGCTGCCTCATTTCGGCTAGTCTTGAAAGAAAAACATAAGTGTTTTCAAAGGCTTCTCTAGAGATTTTCATAGTATCTAGAGATAAATCTTCTCTTAAGTGGTCTATTGGGTGACGATCCTTTCTATCATTAGTTGTATCTCTGTGACTTCTTTTCATAGGTCGTAGGAGGAGACTCGAACGAGCAGCTACATGGAGTGTTCTCATCCTAGGTGGGGCCCTCCTCTTGAGTTTTTGAAGTTGAAATTCGATGTTAGGTAATCCAGGTCCGGCTGGTATTGACGGATTGCTTTGAGATCCTGAGAGGGTGGCTATTTGGGCTTTTTCTAGGCCTTTAGGAGAAAAGGATTCTACCGAGGCAAAGGTCCAGGCGTTCCTTACTGGTATCCACCTCTTGGATCAACCCTTGTTGGATCTCATTATTGAGGGAGACTCCCTTTTTTTTTCAAAAGGTAACAAATTTTATTCCATCAAAAAGGAATATTACGGCCCAAAGGGACAAGATGTCCCAGAGGAGGTTCCCACTATGCACAAATCCATCAACAAGCCAAGTACCCCACCTCAAATTACATTAAAGATATCCCTCCAAAAAAACATTCAAGTGTTAGATTTGAGGACCCCAAAATTGCCTACCCCCTATCACATACCAGAGATCCCTCAGCAATACATGGGGATGCGAGATTGACGTTGTGCTTCGCCAATGCATCAACCATTGAATTTGCACTTCTTCTCTTATGCTCGATAAGGGGCTTCACAACCAACAAGGTCTCTGACCTCGTCAATTTTCGGTGCCATTCTCTACGGTCCACAGCACCAATTTGATGCCCAAGCAATAACATTTGCAGAATCCCCTTCGATAATCAAAGGACCCAAGTTTTGCTTGCTGTACCATTTGATACTGACTAAAAGAGCGGATATTTCCGCTTCATTGGCATCGCAAGTGCCGGATGGTCCTGAATATGAAGCAATGATAGCCTATATGGTTTTGGAAAACACCTCCAAAACTAGCTCTACCCTGATTGCCAAGAGAACTCCCATCAAAATTTAGTTTAATCCATCCCAACGGGCGCGGGGACCAGCACGGGGTAATGGGTGTACCTTTCTTCTTCTCGGAGCAGATCACCCTCCAGTTTCGCATAATCATCCCCACGGAATAGGGGATACTCGCTTTCGAGTTTGCCCATCGAATGATAGATATTGCGAATCTGGAGGCGAAAAACAGAATGCTGCCAAGTGGGTGAAAAACAAAATTTGTTTTCCTTAAAGTTTGTGGATGCTATTGAGGAAATTCTTGAGAAACTTGAAGGGCATGATATTGAGATCTGACATGTTTGGAGGTTTGTAAATAATGGTGCCAATCTTCTCAGCTTCTCTAAGGTTGACAATGATGCACTTTCTACTTTTGATCTTTTTCTCCCTTGACGAACCTAGTTTTGTTTTAGCAGTTTTTTAGTTCGCTAATGTGGAGGGTTGTGTGCACTAATGTGGATGCTAAAAGGATAGTAGTCCAAGAATGGGCTCCTCCTGGGCCAGGGCTCTTGAAACTCAACTTTGACGGGTCTAGCTTGGGAAATCCCAGTCCTGCCGGCATCGGTGGGGTCCTGAGGGGTGAAAATGATGAGGTCTTATGGCCGTTCGCGGGTCCAATAGGGGTGGCGGACTCATCGGAGGCATAACTAAGAGCAGTTCATCAAGGAATCAAGTTGCTAGCTAGAGATCGGCTAGTTAATGTGGTGTTAGAAGGGGACTCTTTAAATGTCATCCGATGGCTCAATGGCTCAATCAAGCACCCTAGGAGATATGGCTGGTTTTTTGATGAGATATTGGATCAGGTGGGGTCTGCATTATTTGTGTTCCAGCATGTTCGGAGATCTGCCAACTCAGTCGCCGATGCTCTTGCCAGAGATGGAGTTTTCATGGAAGATGTGGCGCTCTTTGATTCCCTCCCGCCCTGATGTTTGTCTTGTTATTTTTGTTGGTTCTGTTTCGCTTTGATTTGCTTGTTTGTAGTGTTTCTGCCTTGTAAATCGACCATCTCGATCATCTTTTTCAATAAAATTCGCATGCTCACCAAGGGGGGACCAAAGACTCGGTCTTGAATTTTATCAAAGAACTACGAAAACCTCCAAGGGGAGACCGACGTCACTCTCAACCATCGAGTCACTTTGAGGGAATCTCCCTCTACAATGACACAATCAATGAATCTCTATCCAAATGCATAATCCCCTGATGAGCTGCTCGAACGTCAGCCTCACTAGCATCCGTGCACCCGATCAGACCCGAGAACGCCCAAATTACCTCACCCTCAGAATCCCTAAGTACTCCACTAATTTCGGCCAGTCCTAGATTGCCCAAGCTAGAACCATCGATATTTAATTTGATAAAACCAGGAGAAGGGGGCTGCCATATTTAATTTTTCAGTTCGTTGTTGTTTGCTCTTCTTTGTTTGTTTTTTGTTTGCCAGTAGTCCTACTTGGTCTTGGCGCTTTTATTAATTCCATTGTCATTTTTAATGGCAATGGTTAAGTCCATTATCATTCCAAAAAGTGTAATTACGTTAAAACCATCAAAGTAATAAATAATACCAAAGGAGAAGAAAAAAATAATAAGTACGAGTGTCCACAACTGTTTGACACAACCATCCTGGTTCCCAGTCCTTTGAGAAATAGAATCTTTGTTATGTTGGTTTGAAGTGGTTATGAATTTCTTGCAATGGCATTCCTGCAGATAATGCTTGGTTCCTGCTAACGACCTCCTTATATATTATTAACTCTTTTAGCACAGAAATAAATAATAATTTAACCATATCCCCAGAAGAAATATCTACAAAGTGGTAAGAAATTTAATGCTACATCAACAGAAGCCTTTTGTTTTCTGACTAGCCACACAATCACCTTGAAGGACAGTATCTTTGCGTTCCAAATAAACACGTGATAACTTTTCTTTTTGTTTTGAAAATTGACATTTATTGATTTCAAAAGAAACAGGGGACAAGATGTCCCCCGATGGCATAGAGATCCATCCCAAGATACATCGAGAAAAGCAAGGAAATAGATCCGGACTACTCTAGTCCCCTGATTTCCGGCTCAACATGAAGTACCAGAGATTCCAGAACCATGCCCTTTTTAGCCAGTTCATCCGCCATTCCATTTGCGGATCGCCTCGTGATAACCTTAAATCAACATGCTTAAGGGAAACATCCAGGTATCAAACTGCAATATCTTTAGACATGCACTCTATTTTCAATCAGATTCGGTAAAGGTCACCATTCCTCAATATTCTTCTCAGTTTCATTCTCTCGTCTGTGGTGGTTCTTTCTTGGTATCTATGTAAGTTTGGCGTGTCTAGTGGTTTGGAGTTAGACACAGGTACAAGGTGTCACACATGGCAAACTCTGGGAGTACCCAACCTGTCTGTACTGTGGTATGGTAATAATGAAAGATATTATAATTATGATTTCGTAAGAACATAAGGAGTAAACTATATAAATTGGATAATTCATAAAAAAAAAACTATATAAATTGGATGTAAACAAAATCAAACAGTAGAGGATAAATCAGAAACTGAAGGTATAAATATTTGTATATACTGTCATAGATATGTAAGAACTTTTCACTCTACAAGTCTATAAAACAAGTGTACTTTTGGCATGTTCATACAAAGCACCCCAAAAAATACTCGGGCTCCATAAATCAATTGGAATTTGCTAAAAAATCCAAAAATTGCCATTGGAGAGTAAATTCCTAACTGTGATGTATATTCAGTATAAATACTAGGTCCCCCCGAGTATCCATGAAACACAGCTAATTCTTGAATTTCTTTAGATCTTATGTTGGAATCTTATAACTTTCTCTTTTTTTTTTTTGGAAGATAGCAAATTTTATTGATAATGGACAGAGATGGTCAAATTACATAAGGAGAATAAAATACAAGCATGTAATTATAGAACAGAGATAGAAAAAATGTAATACAAATCTTATTTTAGATCTATATGATTCTCTTATAACTTGCTCTTTATTGAGGGTACATGTAGAATCTACCTCTACTATAAGATCCAAGATCAGCAGCCTCTTCGGATACTGGATCTGCATTATCTTGACTCTTGACTAACGATTGGCTTTTCATTTTCAAGGTGTTCAACTAATATGAAAACCTGATGGGAAAAGATTAGCGTCACCGAGACATTCTCAAAGTGAAGAGATCCAAAATCATGTCAAATGACTGAAACATAAATCATTTTCGATCTGAACAGAATGGGATTTTTTTTTTGTGTTTAAAACTTATTTTTTTTTCTGTAGGATTCATTAGCCGATCCCAACTAGTTTGGGACTGTTAACTTACCAACTTCTCCAAAAGCTTAAGCTGTTGGAGAAACGCGTTATTTATCCTTTAGACTTTAACACTCCCCCGCACGTGTGGCTCACTTGGCAAACACGTGGCACATGTGGTCCCACTTTGGACCGACCATCGCATGTGGATTTTTGCTATCCGGGAGGTTTGAACTCGAAACCTTTGGCTCTGATACCATGTTAACTTACCAACTTTTCCAAAAGCTTAAGCTGTTGGAGAAAGGCGTTATTTATCCTTTATACTTTAACAGGGACAAAGGCTTAGTTGAGTTGAGTTTAAAACTTAGTTTTTTCTACATCTAGTATGAAAAAAAACTGCATCATTTTTCGAGTTCTACTGCCTCGAAACTTCCTAGATTCCACGCATGGTTTTAATGATAGATGAGAAACTTAAGACTTGAAACATGACCGACACTGTTGTAGCTCGCATAGGGCTGGCTAGTTTGATTTCTGCACCCAAACTTCAAATATTTCGCACGTCCAGACTCGTCTTAAGTAAAACGATTTCAATTGAAATGGCATCACCTCCATAAAGAAAACTATTCTATCCTTGGTTAATCTTATATTTGTGAAGAAACTAAAGCCTTACACACACTATACCGGAAATTCACTAATCTTGATCAGATGGTTATTAAGTGTGATCATTAGCTACAAGATTGGGGGACTTGCATCCAAATGATTTCACGTGGTAGATCCCTCAAGAGGGGTGGGGGTATGGAGAAAGTGAGTGAGGGTGATAGCTTTCTGTTGAAGAATTTTCTATTTACAGCTTTACACTGAAAATTATATGTTATTGACCAGGGTTTACTCCAAATCAGTCCTCCATCTTACTCTGATATCATACATTTTCTCTCTTTTCAGGTTGCTCTTCTCAGAGACGATTTGGACAAGACAAAGACCTCATTAGATTCACTGAATGTCAAATTGCAGCTGAAAGAAGAGCTAGCGGCCGCGGCCATGGCTGCCCAGGCAGCAGCAGAGAGATCTCTACAACTGGTAGACAGCCGATCCTCAGTTTTGCGGGAGCGGATTGAAGAGCTAACGAGACAGTTGGAGGAAGCAGACAGCAGAGGTGAGCGGATCAATCGCCGGAAAATAAGGCACGTCTGTTGGCCGTGGCGGGCCCTCAGGATAAATCCAGCGACTTCTACTTCTAGGGGGAGAAATATAACAAGAAGAAGGCTGCCGGAAATGGAAGCCCTGTTACATTTCAGTATCTGAACTTCAAATTGTTTTTCTTTCGCCGAGTTTTGAATGATAATTTTTATTAAGCCTTTTTTTCCCCATATAATTTGCTATTAAAGATATAGTTGGGGATGGTTTAGGCATTTCCAGCCATTTCAGTTTGCCTTATTTAGTATTTAGTTATTTTTTTCAACGTAAAGGACAAACTGACGTACCAACCTTGTACGGCTTTGGATACCATCTTTATCATCGACTGGCCGAGTCAACTCACTTTTACCTTGGCCGAGTTATTGTCGGAGTCCAGGTTTTGCTCTACCCGAGTTGATGAAAATTAACCTACACCAATGACTGATTTCCTGGGTCGACACCTTTTTACTGTGGTGAAGTTCGAGTTCTTAAACACCGGACTAAGACAGGATCCCATCAATGGGGGTGTCAATGGCCACTTCAGGAGGGGTTAAAAATGTCTGACTTGTAAGTGCCTTAGGCTCCATTTGGTTGCACACTTGCATGTAGTTACCTAGTAGATTAGTGGTGAATTAGAACTGAATAACAGTGAAGTAGTCTTCTCGTAGAGTCATTGTACAGTAGTGTTTGGTTAACTGAAGTAGTTTTTTTAGTGCAGTGTCATTGCCAGAATAAGGGGCAGGTGGTGTCACTATCAACATGTATAGAGAGGGAAAGGGAAGAGTACTAAATTCCAAGACTCTACTAGCAAAAAAACCTCTAGGAAGTGATAAATCCGCCCCAAGTAATCAAAAGGGGCGGATTTATCACTTCCCAAACCTTCGTTTTCAAGTTTGGTGAGCAACAAAAGTCATGCCAGGTGTGCAACTACTCTCTTAGCGGCTTGAATCAAAATATGAAACCAAAGACCACTAGTAGATGATGTGGCACTCATAAACCCAACCAAAGACCACTAGTAGATGATGTGGCACTCATAAACCCAACCGAAACACCTATCAAACACCAGATATTGTGAACACCAAAAATGGGAAAAATCATGGTAAAAAGGACATATTTTCCTTTAGGGCCCGTTTAGATACCTCGTGCATTTGTATTTTGATTTGGATACAAAACACATCAATCATCTTCATGATCATGTTTTAAGAGAGAGAGAGAAAGAGAGGGAGGTAGGGAGGTCTCGCAGCGATGGTGAAGGAAGTTTCCACAAATATTGATTTCCAAGTAATGAGAGCTATAGAAATCGTAGATGAGAAGGGTCATTTCTCTTAACTAATGTTAAGATTGTGTTGGATGAAAAATAATGTCTACTAACAAACGTTAAAATTATTTCGAGAGAAAGCTATCCATGGAAATGATTTTTGGGGATCTAATGGACGGGTTGGATCATCCTATGGTGCGGGCCATACCGTACTTTTAATCATTCTTTTAAATTTTGACTGAATTTCGGATTTCCGTGGAGACCGACACCGAAATCGATAAAAACCGAAACTTTTCCAAAATTTGACCCAAAAAATCTTTTTTTTAATATTAATTTAATATTTCACCGAAATTTAATATTGAATAAAATATTAGTTTTGGGTTTTGTACCAGATTTCGACTGAAATTTCAAAATTTCAGGGTCCGAAACCGGTACCGAAACCGAAATTTTAAACCTTGCTTTTAATATAGTGAGGAGTGTGATCATCAGAATACAGTAGTGCTGATAACATTTCCCTAATTTTTTTTAGCGCTACTCGCATGAAATAGAAACGCTTGAGTTCCTTGGGCCAATACAGAAGAAGTATGACGAGTTTTGTACGCGCAAGTGGCGGTAGCGTTTAGTATGCTTCTCGAATACCGAGGATGAAGATTGGGGCCTAAATCGGACTCCTAGTAAAAAAATCCCTACTATATAAACAGTACAACTGCCGCTCATTTCATTTTCATTTTACAGTCTCATTTGAAACAAGAAAATAAAAAAACACTGAAGCTCGAACTCCATCGATTCTCTCCAAACAGAGATAGTAAGAACTTCGAATCCTTAGTATTATAGAAATGCTATTCTTCTGAAATCTGTTGTTAAAATTAGGATTTTTGATGCTTCTATGAAGTTCTAGGGTTTTCGAGATTGAATTTTCTGAAATCGTTGAATTCGAATCTGTCTAGATTTCGATCCACTGATTAGGTTAAATGAAGCTGAAGATCAACAAGGCCTGCGATTTGAGCTCGATTTCTGTACTTCCTCCATACTCCAGGTCTAGATCTGTAGAAGAAAAGGAGAAATCCGGATTTATTTTCCTTATTCTTCGTTAGAAAAGAAGAAAGCTTGATTTGTTTTCGTTATTCTTCGTTTTGTCATGAATTTTTCTCGTTTTTTGAAGCAGAAGAGGAAATGCAATCTCTTCGGCAATGGATTCTTCGGTTTTCGGAAAGAGTCAGGCTTCTCAGCTTAGATCTCAGTCTCAGCAATCATTCTCGCAAGGAATGTCGCTCTCTCAGCTATCACAGAGTTCTCTCGATGAGATCGTGACGAACGAGCAGGTAAGGAACTTGAATTCGCTCTGATTTCCCATGTTTTGGACGAATGTATTGATAATTTGATATTCTACCCGAATCTGATCTTATTTTATTCTTGTTTTTCCTGATTTTTGAGATTATGACGATTAAGTTTTAAAAGGGAAATTTCCTTGTCATGCAATGTATTTGGAAAAGATTTCGTCATCTTTCTTTTTTCCTTTTCTCCTTTTCGTTTTTCATTTTTATTTTTTGTTTTTTGGAGAATTGAGTCTGGTTATTAGAGGAATCACTTACACTCGAGCGTGAAAAAGCCTCAAATACACTCTCATTTTATGTATTTGAAGAAATTAAGTGCTAGGAACCTGTAAATATCTCCAATTATGGCAGCTCCAGTTTTTGGAAGAGATTGTGGCCAATTATTGGATAGATCCTTGAGTTTGCTCTAATTTTCTAGTTCTCAGCTCAAAATCTCGATCTTGCACTCATTTTCTGGTTTTACAGTAGATTGTGAAAATTTTCCATTAGATTTATAAAAAAACAATGGAGTTTTTCTCCTTTACTGAGTACTCAACAGCTTTGCATCCATAGGAATTGTAAGAAAAATGGACTTTTATCCCTTTCTGTTTACAAAACAGCTTTGCGTCTTCTAGAGTCTAAGACTGGTTTAGTTACGTAAGTTTTAGCTCGTTATTTAGAACTATTCGCTTTCCTCAGCAAAGCTACTGGTAACATTTCATCACATGCTGCTGGTCCAATTTCCTCTTCCTTTAATGGTGTTATTTTCTTTTAATATTAGTTTTTAATTCCTTGTTAAATCGAGTGACATTTCCATGAAAAACGAAAGAAGGAAATTTCCACGGGAAATTCAATGTGGCGCGATACTTGAATGCCTAAATGTCTTACGTCTAAAGACTGCTCTTTTCCCTTCCATTTCTGTATTTTATATTTGTTTCCATTTAATTTAAATTCATGCATCTTGTCATTTTAATCTGATAGCTTGGAACTGTTGTTCCTTAAATTTTTCTTTATCATTTGTCTTTTGGAAAGACTATGCAGCATGTATTCTCAATGAGTCAGCTTCTACTGACTTTCTTTTCCATTGATATGTGCAGTATATGTAATCATGTGCAGTATGGTTTCTTATTTGTTTTCTTCGAGGGAAGAAATTCAATATTTTAGATATGTCCAAAATTATGCTGAAACCTGGATAAAATAAAGTAATGAAATTTCAATTGAATTTTGAGTGTGAACTATTCAGATAAAATATTTTGTTAGAATTTTCGGAAAATGACAAAAAATTGTTGAATAGATAATAGTTTTGTACATTGATAATAAGAATAGGAGAATGAAGTAAACCACATACTTCTAAAGGTTCATCAGAGTGTTATTTTCTATCATCTACCAATGCTCAAATATAAAAGCCCTAACTGCCAATTAAGTATTAGTTATACTGTTTAATCGAACATAATATTTTGAGAATCTTTAAGAAGTGTCTAGGGCATGAAGACAATGAAGCACCTTCAGTAACAGGGCCTCGCATGCACTACTCACATGTGCACTTCTGCAGAGAGTTGCATTCATGCACATAAACATAATGCGAACAAGTCTGTCACCAATACTCTGATACACGTAAAAGGTAGCACTCACATACCTACACACAAGGCAATACTCTAATACACGTAGAAGGTAGCACTCACATACCTACACGCAAGGCAAGACAGCACTATCATGCACGGTCATACGTATGTATGTTACATCCATATACAAGGTCTCAGGTTTTGGTTTCAATACGTGTTTTGGTCATAATGGAAATGGAAACATGTCGGTTTCGATTGGGCGGAAATCCTGTTAAATTACAGAAACGTGTGGAAACATATACAAATGATGGACATTTAAGATGAAACTTTGGGAAGTGCTAGAATAAGCACAAATACACACTAAAAAACAACCATATAAGTAAAAAAAAAAGATCAATAATGATTTAACAACATCGAACACCTAGTGACATGCGCTTTCGTGGATGTTTGATAATTCAGTACATACAACATTACACATAGAAGTTATATAAATATTTATACGTAATAAATACACTACATTTCAAAGTTCATATGCAATTCATATAAATATAATTATGTAACACATGCTGTTAAAGCATACTGATAATACACGGTTTTGGTTTCGCTATGCGTTTCTATTTCGGTAAGTGTTTTGGTGGGGATTGAAACAAAAATAATTCGGTCATTTCGGATTGGGTTAGAAAGAGATTTAAAACTATGTCCATATATGCATAATGAAACATCCATACAAACGTTCACATTTTAGCAATTTGGCAATTTGCATTCTTGACACATCCATACAAATGTTCACATTTTAACAACTTGGCAATTTTTTGGGTGGAGGGCAACTCATTAGTTGACTGGAATCCCTCCCTTAGGAGAAACTTCCTCGACAATTTTATGGCAATTTTTTGAGATGGCTGAAGAGGGGGAGCCTTGGCGCAACGGTAAGGTTGCTCCATTGGGACCTGGTGGTCACAGGTTCGAGTCACAGAAACAGCCTCTCTGAGAAGCAGGGTGGCTGCGTACATCTAGCCCTTCCCAGACTTCACAATGGCGGGAGCCTCGTGCACTCACTGGATCGCCCAGCCCCTTTTTGGGATGGCTGGCTGGACCCTGCTTTAGGAGAATGTTCCTATACTTGGAGATTGATGCAACACTCAACTTGTTGGAGTTTCTAAAAAGATTTTTTTACGAAACACTGTAAAGATAGAAGTATTTGGACATGATCATCTAATGGAGAATTTAAGGTCAGATCTATGTACTCTGCTCTAGTGGGTTCAGAAGTGGATGGGGCAAAGATAGCCAATATCTGGTCAACTCCCGTCCTAGAGTATTAGACTTTTGTTGGACGAAGGTTGTTACAAACTGCTCGCCATTTGGTGAAGCCAAAGTCGATCGATCTATTCATTGCAGCTTTGACGGTTGGGGCGTGGTCAGCAACAGGCAGATTACTATGGAGCTTGTGTCTTCCAACAACTCTATGGATGATCTGGATGACAGGAATAAGCGGATTTTTGAAGGAAAAGCTACAAGTGTGGATGGGTTAAAGAAGATGGTGATTGGAAAATCAACGGAATGGCTAATGACATGGAAAATATTCAAGGGTGTGTAAGCATTGGAAGTTGGGAGGAAATTGAGGAATTTCCTGTATTGTGCTGTTTCAAAAAGAAAGATTATTCCTAGGTGGAAATCACCTTCGATCGTAATCATATATTGAAATGTGTTGGCTCAAATTGGGGAAATTTGGGAAAAGCAGGTATTGGAGGCATCATTAGAGATGGAAATGGCGTGGTTTGTCTTACCTTTACTGGTCTGGCAATGGTGGGAGAGAACTCTACCAAAGCAGAAGCATTGACTCTTGCCATAAATTGAAGGTGACTTGAAATGTGATCATATGGATTAGAGAGGGCGTGGGATTTCCCTGGAAAATTGCAGGCGTTTTCAAAGAAGTGTTAGATA
The DNA here is from genome assembly GCF_043159265.1 of Tasmannia lanceolata. Taxonomy (NCBI): domain Eukaryota; kingdom Viridiplantae; phylum Streptophyta; class Magnoliopsida; order Canellales; family Winteraceae; genus Tasmannia; species Tasmannia lanceolata. Next base: position 21,921,457 of record NW_027518684.1, on the reverse strand, counting down.
GACTTGAAGGGCACCGCAGTCAGTTCTAACTTATGATACATTGATACCCATATGCACCTAGAGCTCCAACTTACCATGTCTGACAATACATGACACCCGGATACTTATGGATACATATTTTGGTCAAATAAATATGTTGTTTCAAATATATACAACTCTGTATTCGAATTATCTATCATGTTCTTTTGCTTGTTATTTTCTTATATTTGCAATTATAACTTTGAGGATGTGGGTCTTTTTTTTGAAATGGATGTGGGTCTTACAAATGCTATTTTAAATTTATTACTAATTTCATCATCTAAGTTAAATCTTAGTTAAGTTTTATGATATTTTATTTGTAAATGTCTCGTATCTTATCTGGTGGCATAGATACCCATATCCGTAACTGCATCCATGTCTGTAATTCTGTATCTGTGTCCGACATTTTGGAAAATGTCTAGTCCTATCCCTGTTCTTGTGTCTGTCTATGTCCTTATCCATCTCTATATCTGGTTATCATGTGTTCTTCCCTATTAGAGGAGAAGCCAATGACCAATGTAGAGACTGATCGACTAGCAAATGAGGGAGTTTCTAGTGGAAATGTTATAATTAGAAATCATGTCTGTATTTTATAGTAGGTCTTTGTAAGGTCTTCTTGTAGCTAGTTCCCTTATGTTTGATTTGTTTTATTTTGTTGCTTTGGTCTGATCATCTCAAGCGAGCTTCCCTTATGTTTGATTTGTTTTATTTTGGTGCCTTGGTCTGATCATCTCGATCTACCTTTGTTCTTATCTTTCATTCTATAAATGAAGATGTTGTTGTTACTCAAAAAAAAGAAGTGGAAAACTCATTAGATTGGCAAGTTTACATAATAATTAACAAACAGTAAGTTTGCAGAATATTTAACAAATGGTTTTGCCTTCATAATGGTTTTATTTTTAGTAAAAATCCACAATGGGTGCTTAATTTTTACACATTTAGCATCAAGCGCTAGAGATAAAAATCAATGAGTACATATTTTAATTTTTTCACAAAAAAGTGTTAGTTACCCCTAAACTCAAGCTTTCCTTCTCTTTAATTTTTATCTATGTGGTGAAATCTGAGAATTCCTTGTTTTTTATTTTCTTTTTAGAACCCATATCCTTGTGGCTGTGGTATTTCCAACTATGACACATGCAATTTCAAAGAATTTCCAAGTTTTTTGTGCAGATAATGAGATGAACATCCCAAGAGTATACTTCTAACTACACTTTTCATGATCCAAATTTTCGTAGCTGTTTCACTGTAGCTTCCATTTGAGGCTTGTGATGCCAGCACTGTCTGTGAACTTCAAACTTAATATCTTTGGATCAGAATTCAAGGGTGCTGCTATTTTGCAGCCCTTATTATGGGTGTCATAAGGGCATACTTGTGATTAGTGATTCATTACTTTAATTGAGCTTTGAGGAGGGGGGTGGTCGTTTTAATGATTCTTCTATCCCCAGAACCTTTTTTCTTTTCTCCTCCTCCTTCCCCTCTTCTCTCTGCTTGCTCTTTTCTCATTCTTACTATTTTCTTCAGCTCCCCTCATTTTGTCTTCTTCTTAGAAAATGTGACTATAAAGATGGGAGGAGAGGCCACCAAAAAAAGCTTAAAGTAGGAGAAAAGGGTGCCAATAGAATAAACAGGGATTACCAATAGCAGTGTCAAAATTTACTATGAATTTTGGCCAAATGAAAATAGAAAGACAAAATTGCATTTCGCTAGTTCTATGATAAGATCTTCCTTATCGTCTATGTTGATACTATGGAAATTTGAAAATCTTTCTTGAATTGCTAATTCTTCACAAATATACTTATCTTTCTCTCCATTAATTTTTCACGCATTGTAAATGCAGAGGCTTTGTTCTCAAGAAAGAGATAATTCATTGAAAAGGATTTCTTGCTTAGCACCAATTACTTACGCACGAGAAGACACTCAGATGGCTGCTTCAAGATCATCTAACAATGTGATACGCAGATGGAATTCGGCTCCAGTTCCAGATCATAGATGTAATCTTACTATTTTCCCCAACCATACTCTTGAACCAATACTTCTTGCTAATCTATGATTTGCACCTATTTAGATGATACATAAGCATGCACTCACCAATAGGACACTGGAAATGCTAAAATTCCCTTCATTTGATCGTTAAAACTTGAAGGGTAGTGATGTCCAGAGGCAATGGTCTGTATGGCATAACTAACACACAACATGGACACTCATTCACACAAACCAGAAACCAAAACACTAATGTCATGTTGGTGTCCCTTGCATGGGGTCCGCTGTGAAAGGCCTATTGGTGGCCACCACAAAGTGCTCCAAGTCTTCTTATGTGTCGCAAATTTTAAAAGGGAATGCATTTTAGTCATTTTACAGCTATGGTTGGGTTGGTAGGTCACATTCAAGTGCATGTTTGTGTTTGCATTGGCAAAAGCTTGCATGAGAGACCAGTTTTGATTTTTTTTTTTAACAGGTCAGGTTAGTGAGGAACTCGAGCATAGAATTGGACTGGTGGAAACTTCATTAAGCAGGCTGGGAAGAATTATGGATTCTGTTCAAAGTGATATCATGCAAGTAAATAAAGCAGTAAAAGAAGTATCACTGGAGAGTAAGTACTTGATATATTGGAACCAGGGAATTTATTCTCAAATTTTATAACATCATTTCTTGCTATACTAGTGATTTTGCTGAATCATACAATCATGACTTGTTTAGAATCTTTAGATTTTGAAAATGAAACTAGCATATTGCAGTTTTTTTTTTCAGAAAATGGAATGGTAGTAAATTTTCTGCGGTTTTGAGTAGTTTTTCTCAATTTAGTTGTACTACTGTGCCCATAGTTTCTACCTTAAAGTTTCAGGAGATCTAGAAATGATCATTTTCATAAGAGATTTGGAAGTTGACCGAAAAAAGTTCAAATTTAAAGACTGCAAATATTAAACTGAACTAAATTTTTTTATTTTTTAGCAGCAAAGGGAAATATTTTCATGGGTAACTAAAATCATCTATGAAATACAAACATAAAAGTTATGTGATCCCCAAATCTCAAAAATTTCAAGAGGGAGGCTTTGCTTGACTTCGAGGTAGGCTGCTGAAAAAGGTAGATCATTAAAAACATCAAAACTTCTCCAAGTAGGCATTATTAGGCATTCAAGGTGAACCAACTTATTGTTAGTGCACCTAGTAATATTGTGCAATCCTCATCAATTCAAATCTGAAAAATCGGTAGAAAGTTCAAGCAACATATTCCCTGAGCCTTTGCTCTTGGGAATCAATCAAAGATCAAACAATCAGCATATGACCTGAGCACACACCTTTATGATTGTGAAAAATCTACCAGGACCTTTAGGTTCTTAGGTTCTTGGTCAATTTTGATGCTTCTGATGAAGTATTCAAGATTTCGACCAGAGAAGGAAATGTGGAGCTTTCCAAAGGGTCCATATGATGCTCCATCAGCTGGAATTCCTAGAAAATCTGAAACCTTCCCACAAGCTTTCATATCTAATGAGGTGTCCCAACCACCATTTACCTGTCAACACAAACACACTAACCATGCCTTTTGCTTTTGACCTTTACACCTCATGGAAAAACAATGCACTCTTTCCCAATCTTCCACCCCACATTGTAAGATGTTTTTGGAATAGGAAATATAGATTTTGAATTTGCGTACATACTTTGACTTACTACTTCAAGTGTTCCTCGAGGAAGGGAAATGTTTGGCCTTCAAAACCATTGAGACAATGCGCATTGGAAACCCCAAAAATTGATACACATCTATGCAAACATTGCATGAAATTATACTGAAATGTTCTTTTTAATGACTACTGTATCATTGGATTTGATTGATCAATACCATTTTGGTTCATGTCTTCCAACTCAAAAGTCAATACATTATTTTGCAACACATATAAGTATAGGACAGCAGCACATTTTTTTTTCTGAACAATACGGTAGGATGGTAGTCACAGTCCTAAATCAATGATTTTACCAAAGTGATAGCAATTATAAGCTGGATATTTTTATTCTTAATGCTGTGTTATTTCCTCTAAATCTTATAGTATATTTTTCTTACGCGTGGAAAAATTTAGAATATATTTCAAAACTTTCTAGATTTTTGCCCGGCAAATGTATGCTATGGCCTTGCCCAGCTTGGTTTTAGTCTTTGATTTGAGCCTTCCGGACAAGGCTTGCAACTTCCGAACAATGACTGGCAGATTATGTACAATTGGAAGGAAAGTAACTTTTAAAAATAACTGGCACCCTTTCTTTATTTTTTTTTGCTTTGAAGGAAAAAGAATTGAATGCCATCATCAATTGGACAAACATCCATAGGAGTTTTTGTGGTTTTAAAAGTGATTTGGAAGGGAATTTTTCACGGGAAGAGGTTAAGGTCTTAAGGATAATATATTGGAAAGATGGAAGCCTCCCCCAACCAATCATCTCTAGCTGAATTTCGGTGAAACATCATTTGGTAATCCTGACCTTACTTTTCTGGTTAAATAAGCATCAAGAAAGTGGAGGTTTTAGCTATGTGGCATGCCCATGGGTGAGGCTTCTATTCTCCAATTGTTAAGGTCGCTTCATGATTGAGGGCGACCTTCTAAATGCTATCAGGCGGATTAGAAGAGAAGCATACTTCCCTTGGAGATTGGCGGATCCGATTGAGAAGTTTTGTCTCTTATAGGCAATTTGCTTTCATGATATTTGTGAAACAACCCCTAAAGGCAAACTCCAAAGAGGTTATTTGGCTAAGTAGTGGCCAGGGAGTACAGACTTCGAGTTTTGCTGCAGTTTCCTTTCTAGTTTCTGTTATCTGTTGTTTTTACTTTTTTAATGTAATTATTTTAGGTTTTGTTGCTGTTGGGTTGTTCTGCTCCTGTGACCAGCTTGATGGTCCTTTCGGTTTATTATCAATAAAATTATCATTTTTGCTAAAAAGGAAAAAAATGATAGCATGCTACCATAATAAAATCGCATGCAACTAACTATCCTTTTAAATTTTGACAGCCGAAGGCATACGACAAAAGATGATGGTTCATGATAATTCATTGCAGCTAATGGTAATATCTGTAGATGTATATCTTTTCTTCTTTAATTATTTGGTTTTACATTTGAAATGTGTATGAATTTAGACTTATGATTGAATTGAACTGGATATTCAGCTCAAGGGAGAAGAAGATATCAAAGCCAGCCTTGACGGAAACCTGAGGTCCATTTCCGATCAATTGAGAAAGGAATCAGAGAAAAACAAGTTAGAGGAGATTCTGTCTGTGTTTTCAACCTTACCAGACCAGATCGAGGCACGCTTATCAAATCTCCAGAATGAACTCTGTTGGGCCTTCACCAAAGAATTGGTATGATTCTGTTTGAACACTTCAAAATTTTCTATAACTTAAGATAACATCACTTGCTTTTTACAATTTCTCTGAGGAAACATGAAAAATGCTGAATTGAATTTTCTAAATGAACTTCATTTCCATTTTTCAAGATCTTCCCAAGATTTTCAATATTGAAATTTATTTATTTTTAATGTAAGATACACACAAAGTTGTCGGAAAGTACATTTTCCATGTAATATGAGAGACTTGAGACTTCAGTCACTTAATCAAAGTGGGTCGGTTGATGCAGAAATTCGAGAAAAAATTGAATGCATCTATGATGCGAAAAATTCCACAAAAATTGTTGGAGGATTTTTCTAGTGATTAAAATTCCAGAAAAATGATGCATGTGCATTTATATAGTTGAGCAAAAGTATGCTTTCCAGTTCAAATTTTTTTTTTTAGTAATTCTCCAACCAAATAATTGATATCAAAGTCACTTTCTGTAAAATTTACTAGGAATTTCACTAAACTTGGATGCATTACAAAGACAATCAATAGGTGCTTATAAAGAGCACTTACATGATAAACATAGAATCAAATCTAGATAACTAAGGAAATATATTATTCTAACTTAATCTAGTTGCCTAATCTATCTAGATTACCCAAACTAACCAACTTGTCCAATCTCCCTTCAAGATGATCCAACGGTCAGAATTTCCCAGGACAAATCTAATCTTAACACACCCCCTGAAACGTATATAGATTGAAAATCAATATAGGTTTGCTTAGAATAAAAATTCCCAAATTGATTACAATAAAATGTCTCCAACACATTTAGTGGGCATAATGCCAAATCTTCTTGTGTAATGCACACCAAGCTGATGAAGAAGGTCTTGATTGATGCTTCTTGTCAAATGTACGCCAAAGGTCCTGATGCCCGGTTGCCGAAAGGAAATCGCTAAAAAGATGAGTAGCGAAGAGAGACTCAAGGCCTTGATTGGCGAGCCTACATGAAATGGGTCACCATGGACCAATGCCAAAATTGGCGAGAATGAGCCTCCATGTGCAAGACAACTCTCTCAGGCACGCACTCCAAGGATCCGAGGCATACACCTCAATGGACTAAAGCACCTCAACTGATTGGAGTAGCTACTATATCAGGCACGCACCCCAAGGGTCCGAGGCATATACCTCAATGGACTGAAGCACCTCAACTGAAATAGTTTGGAAAAAATGGGAGAAAAAGAAGATAGAGAAGAACGGCAACTAGCGGCTTAAGGGCAACAATTAATGGCAAACATCCAAGAACTTACAAGACCTTGAGCAATTAGATAGTGTGCAAATATAGGGGTGTAAGTATCAATAATGGGGTGATAGAATGAAGAGGGGTGCCAATAACAATACCAGGAGATGTGATTTCTCTAAAAGGTTGAAAGGGAAAATCTAAAAAATGGAAAGATGAGTGCTGATATCAATTCAAGGGTAGATAATTTATAAAAGGCAAACATTGGAGTACAAATTCCAACTTCCTCCTTCCACGAGTAAGAAAGCACTTGGCATTTTGTGGTAGTAAAAAATAACTTGAATGGAAAACAATGAAGCTAAGAGAGTGCAAATACCAGAAGGCTCTTTAAAAGAGAAGGGGGTGTACGGACTAAAAATGAGGGATGTTGTTGAAGGCAACCATGTAAACAACCAACACTTCTCTGCTTCAAAGGCATTAAATGCCTTCTTGACCAAAGGGCTCATTTACTTTCTTTTCCTCGGCTGGGAAAGGTTTGGGCATGACCAGGAACGACACTCCGAAACCTATTCCGGATTCCATTGCCGGCAATGGTAATGTCGATGGCGAGTTCTCATGCCCACAATACCAAAGCTAACAAAGATAGCACCACCAGGAAGGATGGGCTGCAGCCTAAATTGCATCGTTGCTACAGTTTTACAAGAAGAACAGGGAAAAAACAGAAAACAAAGGGAGCTTGGTCTGGGAGGAAGAGAAGAGATTGGCGTGAGACGCCACAAGCTATTTGTAGGCGGGTCTAAGAAAGATGTACACATGGAAAAGGGGGTAAGAGTTTGCAGCCGGAAACAATGGATTCCTAGATCTAATGGGGCCGGGCGGACTGCTAGATCTGCTGTCCGCCGGAGAACAGAATTTCTAGGGTTTTGCTCAGGCCAAGGGGATCGCTTGCTTTGATACCATGTAAAATTTACTAGGAATTTCACTAAACTTGGATGCATTACAAAGACAATCAATAGGTGCTTATAAAGAGCACTTACATGATAAACATAGAATCAAATTTAGATAACTAAGGAAAGATATTATTCCAACTTAATCTAGTTGCCTACTCTATCTAGATTACCCAAACTAACCAACTTGCCCAATCTCCCTTCAAGATGATCCAACGGTCAGACTTCCCATGGCAAATCTAATCTTAACACTTTCTAAAACCCTTCAAAACCAAAGTTACTTTCTACCATTTGAAATGAAAATCATAAGATTAGAGCCAGTTTTGAGGAATGTTGCTGAGGATACATTGGACAGCATAGCATCATTCTTCATGCAGTATCTCACCCAAAGAAGAAGAAATTCTTACTCCGAAAGGCAAAACTCTCAGAACAATGGCAAAAGAAGCTTACCTACCTACTAAAATACTGTAAAGGTCTCATTTTCTGTTCTATCTTATTTTCACTAATGTGATTCCTCTATGTTATTCAATCCCTTTCAGGCAATGCTGACTAATGAGATGCCTTCTAATCCGAAGCACCCATTCCCTTCTCTTGAGCCGCTAAAGGTACTTCTGCTTTACTTATGGTCTGACGATTCATCCTATTACTCCTCGTGTAATGTTCACTTATAATACATATTGTTTTATTCACAAACCCTTTTTTTTACTGTGGTTTCAAATTCTTAGAGGAGAAGCAGTGCCACCCAGTCTCAAAAAAACCAGCTACTGATGATGGAGAAGTATGTTTTGTGTCTTGGATTTTCTTTCTTTTTATGACGTTTGTTCTCTTAGCTAGTTAAGCTACATGAGGATCATTGTAGCTGATGAGGCAACTCATCAAAGAAAATGCTAGGTAATAATGGTGAGATCCAGAATCTGCAAATCAGCTTTTTCAGCGATCAATTGCAAAAGTCTTAAGCAATGTTCCTGAAATCCCAAGTAATTTTAGCTTTAATCGTTCAGTTTTTTCTAAGTCCTCATCTTGCTAAGAGATTTTTCTACAATGAACAAATATCTATTTATTCAGACACATACACAACATGTGCATATATATATATATATAGCCACTTTCCAATTTCCTGTGTGCTCTTCCATTTGTAGTCCAGTACCTCATTGCGACCAAGCAGGTCACCTTGTTTTAGGGTTATGGTGGATTCATATGGAAAGGTACCCTGTGAAATTGCATGGTGCTAAAGTGTCTAGAGAACAGATATGCTTTCTCGGGTTATTATTGTTGGTAGAATCGGAACATGGTTGGTAGTTTGGTACTGCTACAAACATCTAAGATAACTACCCTCTATCTTCAAAAGCCAAAAATATCCTCTTTGTTAAATCCTCAGATGTTTTGTTTGATTGTTTTCTATTCACATTCTAATTACTAGCTTCTTCAACGCTTATTTCTCATGACTTTCTTAATTTCAGTCCAATTGCATTCCCAATGGTTCGTACAAGTGCTCTTGTTCCAAAGGAAGAACCTGACATCCTGAAATCACTTAAACCAAACCCAGTTGCTTTCATTGATAAAAAGCAAAATATGGAGCTCAAGCAGAAAGTAATTCCTCTCAAAGGAAAGGTAATCTCAGTGATCTTATCTTTCTGGTGAAAGAGTATCATGCACTTTGCCTTTCTGAAATGATAGCATATGAAAGCCTTTCTTTAAAATGATGGGGACGTCACTAAAAGCTGCATTGGGTAATGTTTGGTGTATCTATCCTTTTAATGAAAGGAGACGTCACTAAAAGCTGCATTGGGTAATGTTTGGTGTATCTATCCTTTTAATGAAAGGACATAGACACTCTGATAGAGAGAATCATTAGCCTAGTGATTTTTTTCCTTAAAGTAAACTGGAGCCCATGAACTCAAAGGTTGTGACATTAGCGCCTTCCAGTTGAACCATAAGCTCAACTCAGATTTTCTTTTGAGAATATTTTAAATCCCTATTCCGGCCTAGTGTGGCAAATAAATCAATCTTACATTACTTGAGAAATTCTCACCTGTGGTAAATAAATCTCTCTTACATTACTCGGAAATGTATAAAATATATACACCATATATAAACTGTGGATAGAAACATATCAGCTGTATAAATTATAACATGAAAGCGTTGCATCATGCATTCTAAGACATCACGTATTTTCTCATCAACATGATTTTGGTTTCAAGACAGTAATGACGAATGTTCAGGAAACCTAAGTTCATGGCTGATTTTTCTGCGACGAAGCTGAATTGTTTTGGAAAAATCACTTGTGATTTGGAATTGGAATCCATCCTTCTGTTTCCCTTCATGCTTCGCCATCAATGAAAGAGTCACTTAAAGATGAACGAAAGTCTAGTTATGGTGACATAAAGTATGAAATTCTGTTTACTCACTTTAAATTGAGTGTCCATTTCCCTCCTTCTCCTCCTAGGATTGGAAATCTTTTATGACACTTATCCATACGATCGAGTCTTTGGGTTTCCGAAATAGTGTAATGTAAAAAGAAGCGCTTCGACTCATTGCTATTTGTTCTACTTTTCCATTTTGAAAAGTGAAAATTTTAATTAAACCCTGAACCTATGGAATCTCAATCATTTGGGCATTTCTTGATTCCTAAGCATTTTGATTAATTTTAGAAATGACAGCCAAATATAATTAACAAGAAATTGGAAGTTAAGTTCCAACCTCACAGAAAATTCTGTACCTCACCTGGGTAGCCAACTATGTAAACCGTAACTTACTCCCAGAGAATGCTAGGATGGTTGAAACTTGAGAGTTTGGAACACAAAATCTGTTTCATTGTTTGTTTTAGAATTTCGTTTATTTTGAAATAGCCAAAAGTTTCAACACTTAAAATGTGCAAAACATACTGTTAGCAAAATATTTTGGAGATGCATTTGACATAAACTGTGGCGTGCAGGAACAAGATTGGAGAGTGATCATTGAATCAGATGAAGATATCAATGGAGGTTTTTCTTTCTTGCTTGAGGAAAAAGAAATAGGTTTGTAGATAAAAGTTGTGTTCCCTACTGATATGTTCTTGCTAACCAAGGTTTAAAATTTCAGCCCCTGGAATTTCGAAATTTCGGTGAAATATTAAATTAATATTAAAAAAACAGATTTGTTGGGTCAAATTTCGGAAAAACCGAAATTTCGGCCGAATAAATGACCGTTTTGGTTTTGATGCATTTCGGTGTCGGTCTTCGGTTTCGGATTTCGGTCGAAATTTAAAACCATGTTGCTAACAATGGTTGATATATCCTTCTTGAAAGTAAATATCTTCCTTGTTACCATGAAAGGCAACAGTTTTGACATTCTAAAAAAAGGGGTTGCATCGGCTGGGCCTTTGGTCTGGTTTAATTTTGAGGGACTGAGATCCAACTCAAAAACCAGGAAAACAAACTTCTGTTATTGGTAGGAGTCTTCCGAAATAATTCTAATCTGATTTTAGGAGGGAAAGAACCCACTGATTTACCACTTATTTCCGGCGAGAAATCTGATCAATATTCAGATGAAATCTCTGTAACTTAACAGCATTATGTGTCAGTGTCCAAAATGAGAACCGTAGAAATCTTAACATGGTAATATTTTGATACAAATATATGATAATATTGAAAAGATTTGTTGTAAAATAAATGTTAGTTTGCAAAAGCATGAGACATAAGAACTTATCTAGTTAAATCCAAATACACTAAAACTATATTAAAAGTAGAGAAATAATATCAAAAAATTTGAAAAGAGAGAATTAAAATTTCTATGTAAGAGTCTTATTGGCATGTGCATCTAACAACAATTTTTTAAAATATCAGTTTGATTACAATAACAGGTATATGTTTGTGTTTATGCCTAAAATATGATAATAAAAATATTATTTTATAATGCGTTTCTGTTTTGCTGACAGGAATGGAGCGCCATCTGATAGAAGAAGCAAATGAAGACACTAAGAGAATTCTGAGAAAAGCAAGAAGGCGAAAGAGAAAAGCCCGTAGCACTATAATCTTAGATTGAAGGTATGATGACAATTTATACCTTGTATGATTGGAGTTTTACTGGGCTTAAATACCCCTTACTGCCCAATTTACAGAAATAAAACTCATTCTTTTCCAAAATTCCCGTAAATATTCTTCTAGACCTGTTAAAGTATAAAAGATAAATAACGCCTTTCTCCATTCTCCAACAGCTTAAGCTTTTGGAGAAGTTGGTAAGTTAACATGGTATCAAAGCCAAAGGTCTCGAGTTCAAACTTCCCGGGTAGCAAAAATCCACATGCAATGGTCGGCCCGAAGTGGGACCACATGTGCCACGTGTTTGCCAAGTGGGCCACACGTTCGGGGGAGTGTTAAAGTATAAAAGATAAATAACGCCTTTCTCCAACAGCTTAAGCTTTTGGAGAAGTTGGTAAGTTAACAAGACCGCCTTGCTGATACAGCAAGTTGGAACCCTAGAATAGGACTTTTAACTCCCATCACAATTAATTGAATTGAATAATTCCTGTTTCAAAAATTGAGTTGATACAAGCAGTTGAAGCTTCTCTTGCTTTCCTGTTTTACAGGAACTAAGCTTTTTGGTACACATGAAACCACTACAATCTGAAAACATTTATCATACAAAAAATAATTATTATATTATAAACCAAGTAGCAAATTAGGGATTTGCTAGCATCCATCGCAGAAAGGAATTTCACGGCTGGTCTGTTGCATGTGAGAGCAGCAACACATGCTTAGATTTTGTCTTATTCATTTAATTCAGCTGAGGAGGCTACTCTCGCATAGAACAGACCAGCCGCGAAATGCCTTCTGCGATGGACGCTATCAAATCCCAGCAAATTATGTCATATAATATGCCAATAAGGTACCTTTTTTTTCTTCAAATAACTGATCAGTAAGGATGAACTAAGCCTATGTAACGTACTTCATGGTTCGAACCATGAACATGTACCAAGCACCAAGAATTCCAGCAAACCAGATGAGTATGGATTGGGCACTTTGTTGCAGTAAGTGTGATACATAAGTTTGTGTAGCACCGTATAAGATAGGCCGCAGCAGCATGTAAGATACTTCTCCTCGGTATCTATCCTTCTTAAGATAGAGACGTGAAATTCAAGCTTACAGGTTCTTTTGTTAGTTTTTTTTTTTCTTTTTTTGAATGGTGATTATTTATTAAAAAGAAGGCACAAAAGGCCGCATGACCAACACCAAAACAAAAACAAAGATGCAAGAAGGCCCCCAAGGGGGAAGGTGATCAAACACCTTGAAGTACCTCAGCAAGAGGAGTTTATGGTTGCAAAATTCCTCTATGGTCTTAGCCCCTACTACAATTTTGTATATGGACATATCTTGGAAAGTGTTGACCTCCCCTAAGTAATCTATATTGTTAACTCCAATGTATAGGACTCTTCTCCAATTCATCTTCACATCAATGTGTTGGCACCAAGTCTGCTTTGTATATTACTGTTGACCGTAGTGATGGTAGTCATGTGTCACGGGGAAACAGTTCAGGACACAACCGGTATTAGAATCCATCTCGTCTCGTCTCGTTGTGTCTCGGAAATGCGTTGTTTATAGCACATTTGGTCGCCACTGGTGGTTAAGGGGGTTGGTTGGCCAAACACTATAGGAGGAGGTGACCCTGTGACTTGTGACTTCTCCCCCGTTAGGCCCAGCAGGTGTGGGCGGGAGCCTTGGTGGCTTGCTCATGGGTTGCAAGAGGACTTGCTTGTGCATCTGTTGCACACAGTAGGAAATCATACTTCAACTCGTAGGCGTGCCCTAAGGGAGCTTGGGTGCGGACTGCGAGCTATCCATAGGGATGCTCCAGTTTCTTTGGTTGAGGATGGGGGCCAAAGACAGTGCATGTTGGGTTGGGTTCCCACATGCATTGCGCGGCGGACCGGTGCAGGGGGCTACTTATACTGTTTGCCCCTCTGCACCGCGGTACGTCTCGTGGGTAGGCCATTCTCTAGGTCTTCCATGGGTTCGTGCCGGGGCGACTTCGGTTGCCCTCGCGAGGTGTACACCTTGCGGATCAGTCCATGGGGCATCTTGCTCCTTGGATGACCAAGCCCTAGTGCTTGGCGGATTGGTGCGTGGCATCGTCATGCCTCGTACTCGATGGACTTTGCATTAGGCCCCAAGGCCTTATGTTCGATGTACTCGTGATGCAGGCTGATCATGAGTGTGGGTATCTAGAAGCGTATGTCAAGATCTGAGCCAAGTAGCCTGTTGAACAGCTTAGAGTTTGTGTGCACATTTAAAGCATCAAGGGGTGGTGGCGTGCAGGGCCTTTAAAGGCTTGCACGATTGAAGGCTGGCCCTAGCATTCGTACATGTTGGGGCGCCGCACGGGTTATTCCGTTGCTCAAATATTTGGCCCGTGACACATGGCTATGTTGGTTCTTGCCATGGTTGAAGTCGTGATTCAGGGGGAACATGTGGATGTGTTCAAGGCTGTGGTGCTCTTAAGTGTGTGCATTCCGATCAATCTAATCACAACTCTGAAAATTGTTGGGACGAATTTGGCAAACTTGCTTGGACAAATCAGGTTATGTCTACTAATGTTTGTAATGGTACTTGTCAGATTGTTATTGTTTTTAGTGGGACTACACTATAGGCTTCCTCTGGTCGTGACTCAGTGGTTGCTCTCATGTGAGAATTCTGAAGAACTTGTTAAATCTTCCCAATCTTCTTTTGCTTTTCCATCTTCTTCTCTTCTATCTTGGCACATATAAGTATTGTTTCTTTTTTCGGCTTGCAGAGACTTCCTCCTTGAGTCATTCTTTACATGTTCCTAAATTTCCTATTAATTTACTGTATGTTAGTGAACTTATTAACCAAATCCGTGGTTACAGAATTGTTTATTCATCTTGTGTGTTTTAGGATCCAAAGGCTAGGAGGACAATTAGTAGAGGGGTTTAGTTGAGTGGCCTTCTACTACTTAGTGACCTTGTTAGTGCTGTTCTGTCATTCGCCTCTTAGAAATTTGAAGTTAATCAGTTCTTAGTCTTGAGTCTTACCAAGTTTGGATTTTTTTTCCTTAATAAGACATAACTGAAGGCATAGTATGTTTGTCAAATCATTTACTTGGGTTTTTTTTTTAAAGGTTGTGGTTTCATTAAGGCTGCAACTCGCATGGACCCGACCCAAAAATACCCTTGGTCGTGCCCAAAAATCGTCTCCATTGGATGATCCTAACCCTCTGATCTATGGAGGTTTCTATATTCTTCGGCCCCTCTACGAATTGGAGGGTTAAGATTATCATTCAATGGAAATTATTTTCAGGTGTAAGATCATCATCCAACTTTCTAAGCCGTCTATTTTACACCAAACATTATTTTTGGGCACGGCCGCACGGCCTATCTAAGGCAGAGCCAAGGAATGAATGGTTCAGATCATCCAAATAAGTGGGCCCACTTTACTATTTTCTATGCTCACTATGTTGCTTTATCCCAACTTTGTCTCTTTTATGCCGCCCATGTGCTAATTAGTAATTACTGATTAATTTTATTTGATCATCTTTCTTTGTAGGAAGATAATGATGGCATCAAATTGGTTTCAACATAATCATCATAGAATTATTTAAGTAAAGAAATACACTTAATTTTACTATGACTTCTTTACTCTTATTAGCCTATGAACCAAGAGATCTTTAATCTCTATAGAATATTTCTAGATGAGATTACCAACATGATTATTTATTAAATAAATCTATTTGCCTAATGATCTCACCCGTCGGATCATGATCGTTGCGGTCCCATTTCGCATCGATGCTTTTGATGGCTTGGATTGCGGTTGCCGACCGATCAATGGATGCGATCACTCACACGATACGAAAGGGAGCCGCCTAACAGCCACTCCTTTTAGCATTTTTATTATTCAAATTGCACTAATGACTCATGATTCCACTGCCTTTTGTTTGTAATTTTGTTTTGGTGGGGCTTCTAATTCCCTTTCTTTTTTTATTGAAATTTGGCATGTAAAGCTTTAGGTTTGAGAAGAGCCCAAAAAGGAGAATCCAATGGTAGCAAAATAGAGAGAGAAATATTTTCAAACCCATAATAGTTAAAGTAGTCGGCCCACCCACCATCACATTTAGTCAAGAAAATATAAGATCAGATAAGGTTGCAGCAAAGCATTTGGTTAGGTTTTCTAAGCCTCAAGCTTATGACCTTGACCAAAAATAAGGAAAAAAATGGGGATTTTTCTATACAAATTGTCAATGAAAATTATAAAATGGGTGGCCCGGGAAGAAAATGGGTTGAATATATCATTTCCCTTACTTAAATAGGATTTACTGTACGTTGCTTTGTAATAGAAGTGCATCTAGTGTGTTGGAATTAGCTTAGAGTGGGCCCTTTCAGATGTTGCACTGATCAGAACCGTTCGATCAATAATCAATTGTCTTTGAGCTGCTGTAAATCATCCCTTTGCACGCCATCGATTAGACGGTTGGGATTATTTAATCAGTGTGATCTTGCAATGTTCATTCAAGGTCGGGCCCACTGAAATGTACCATCCACATAAGGTACATGTTGTCACATCCTATGTATAAACTCTTAGAGAAGCATCTAATAAAACTAAACTCTTTAACTAACTAAAATACAAGATAGAAGTCAAACAATATTTTTTTCTACTACACTACAAACTATTTAAAAGAATACTATTTATTTACTACTGACTCTCTACTAAACTACGAACTCTAAAAAAATCCTATTTATTTACTAACTCCTCTTACTTACCAATCAACCTAAATTATTGTGGTACGTATTGTAGGATTCCTTTGTTGATGTTATCATGTGGGGCCCACTTACATGAGTTTGGGTCCCTCACTAGTGTGCCGGCCCGGCCCCTCCGGCCGCGTGTGCAAGTCTGTGGTGATCAGGAATCGGAATCGACATCATATTCCGATTCCTATTTAGATTATCTCGAGAAAAATTAAAGTTAAAAATTAAATTTTAGAAAGAAAATTCTATTTTGAATGGGATAGAATCAGAATACGACCTCTTGGGGTTGCAAACAGATTATGGCCTTTTCCCCATTTAATCCTAACTAATCACAAGCACACGTGTGGCTCGACCTAAAAGGCCTCGTACTAAATATATTTTCATCACAACCCTTCTTTCGATTGGATCACCAAATCCCGACCACCCATCTTTCTCCATCAGATTGGCTATTTCTTTTCTATCCCTTCAAAGATTTCACATTTTAAAAGAAAAATTGCTTAGGAATCTAACTTGCACCAACCAACCAAACAATGCACTTGTTATCCAACTAATCCATCAACAAAGGGTAACCAACTCATTATGAGTTTAACATCTAACTCTCCTCTTTAATCATGTTTAGGTGAGTGTTTTGTCATTTTTCCAAAGAAGTCTTCTTCAATCTCTTGTAGAGACAAGAGTGGGAACCAAAGAGGGTAAGATAAAGAAGAAAATGAGGCCCATATAGACTCAACAAGTTTAGAAAGTTTGGTGTGGGGATGATTGCAGTAGAAAATGAGTGGTTGTTGTGGTCATCTCTGCTGTGTCTCCCACACTCCCACCTTCTCTCTTTTCCAGCTTTTCTCATCTTTAAATTATCTTTGAGGAGAAGCAAAGGTTTATACTTTTATTGAGAAAAAAGCTTACTCAAGAACTGGCATCTAAAAAGAAGAATGGTAGGGCCCATTTATTGGAGTTAGAGATGGATCCCTTGTACAATGCACATGATGGGGCCCACATACTTATGATATGAACAGTTATTTTCCACCCAAGGTAAAGAATGGAGCACCATTTGTTCAAACACCAACATCAGATTTTCTTACCAATGTGGATTGAATTTATTTTTTCTATACCTTTTCCCTTTACTTGCAGCATATCTTGAGTTTTTTATATGATCTCTTATAATTCAAAATCTATAGTGGGGCCCATCGTGTTGGAAGATCCAAACCATTAATTTGGGTGTCCCCGACGTAAATAGATGGGCCCCAAAATCATCTTCGAATGATGATCCTAACCCTCCGATTCTACTGATCGGAGGGTTAGGATCATCCTTTGGACATTATATTTGGGTCGCAATCTATTTACACTGGGTGATCAAAACAAATGATTTGGATCATGGAAAAAGATGGGCCCCACTATACTTCAACAAGTAATAATAATAATTAAGAGTCAACTTTTAACTAGAAAAATTTGGATCATGGAAAAAGATGGGCCCCACTATACTTCAACAAGTAATAATAATAATTAAGAGTCAACTTTTAACTAGAAAAAAGATCATTGTGATCTGCCATATGTACAATGTTCTCCGAACTGATAATGGAATAGGGCCCACTTTGTATGAGCGATGATCAAAAGATGAAATTGATCGGACAATCCTAGCCATTGCTTGCAAATACAGTTAAAACTCTATTTTCGCTTGTCACGGGCAAAGATTCGTAAACTATCAAGTTCTGTTTATGAATGAAAATACCCTCTACTTAATTTTATATCCTCATTTTTTGTCTGAATTTTGTTGGTATATGTTTGCTGACCAAGAAAAACTTTTCTTGATAATTTTCCTTGGAAAATCAAATTTTCAAAGTTAGCTAACCTGTTTGTTGGGTAAAAATCATTCCAAGGAAAAACTTTAGCTAAAATAGTTTTTACCTAATAAACAGCATTAACAGACCTTGGAAAATTTGTATTTCAAGGAAAAATATTTCAGAAAATTTTTTCATGGCTGCCAAACATGGAGTGGTGTTTTTTTTATATTAGAAATGCTTTTAGTTTTGTTAAGAATATAAAAAAATTGATTTTTGATATCTAATTGGAATATATTCTAAGGCAAAAATTCCTTTTATCAATATTAAAACCTGGAATGTTCTGATTTGAAGAGATTTTAACAGGTTGCAAGTGAAGTCCAGTAGTTTTGGAAAAGTACAGTGGGGACCACTCTAAAGGATGATCCGGACCGTTCGTTTGTTGGGCTACAATGTAAATAGGCTATACACCATAGACCCTTCTATAGGATGATCCTAACCCTCCGATATGTAGAGGGACTGCACATTATATAAACATCTATAGATCGGAGGGTTGGGATCATCCTATGGAGATTATCAATGTGGTACGACCAATTTATGTTGTGGCCCAACAAATGAACGGTTTGGATCATCCTATGAAGTGGGCCCACTCTATTTTTAAAAAATACTGGACTTCACAAGCACTCAGCATATAAAAAAAACTCCTGTTTTGAATCTCAAATATTGTTGTTACCAAATTACCCATGTCCCAAGGCTCTCTCTCTCTCTCTCTCATTCTTCCGTTGCAAATAGGGCATCTCTTTCTCATGTCATAACATAAAACTCTCTCTCTCTCTCTCTCTCTCTCTCTCTCTCTCTCTCATTCTTCTCTTGCAAATAGGGCATCTCTTTCTCATGTCATAACTCATAACATAAAAACTCTCTCTCTCTCTCTCTCTCTCTCTCTCTCTCTCTCTCTCTCTCATTCTTCCTTTGCAAATAGGGCATCTCTTTCTCATGTCATAACATAAAACTCTCTCTCTCTCTCTCTCTCTCTCTCTCTCTCTCATTCTTCCTTTGCAAATAGGGCATCTCTTTCTCATGTCATAACATAAAACTCTCTCTCTCTCTCTCTCTCATTCTTATTTTGCAAATAGGGCATCTCTTTCTCATGTCATAACATATAAAAAAATCCCAATCATGGATGCATTTTAGAAGTACATGAACATGACTTATGGAAAAAACTATATGCCTCTGTGACTGATATTTTATGGGTAAATGTAGAGACGGCAGACCTCCCTATAATATCTAAACTTGTTCTAGATTTTCTCCCTCTTTATTTTTATTCCATAAAATATTAGTTATAGTAGCACCATTATGGTCTCATCATATACACTGTTCTATTTTATTTTAATATATGTAGATTCCTTCAATAAAATTGTTTGATATTCGGTAGTTATATAAATGTATATTTATTAAGTATTTAATAGTTTAAAAACTTTTCATTTATTAGGTTTTAAATAAACCTCAACGACTGCCCCAAGTTTTGCCATTACATACAAATCCCAAGAAAGAAGGGAAAAATAAATTGTATTTTGATTAGAGTTTTTCTTTTCCCACCCTCTCCTCACTCTTCTCCTCTCTAGTCTCTCCTTCTCCAATCCTCCTGGCCCTCTCTCACCATTTGCTTAAAATTCAATGGGAAATTTTTTCATGGCAGTCAAACATGACCTTATATAGTTTCGAATCATCAGATCGTATTTGCATGTTTCCATCAGCCACATGTAAATGTTCAAATGAAAGTGACAAATAGAGAAGGACTTTAGCATTGGAGATAGTTGTTGGCACTTACCATGGTTTTTTAATATTGCATTGGTGTTTGTTGGATTAGTTGTTACTGATAAGGACATCTCTCTATACAATGATAGAAAAGGGGGGTTGTTCATATTAAATTGGGGTTGTGTACTTGTGTGGTTAAGGCAAATAATATGATAACAAATTATTAATACAAGCTTCCATTTCTTATTCCCTTCTGAGAGATTATCTGTCTCTATATGTCTCATTCATTAAT
Source organism: Tasmannia lanceolata (assembly GCF_043159265.1). NCBI lineage: Eukaryota > Viridiplantae > Streptophyta > Magnoliopsida > Canellales > Winteraceae > Tasmannia > Tasmannia lanceolata. Next base: position 21,901,387 of record NW_027518684.1, on the reverse strand, counting down.
TTAAGATAAAACCTGATCTACATATCTACATTAATTTTCACAAATTATGGCTTAATCGGCAGATTATCACACATTTTCCTTTGTATGTTTGTCAATCTCTTAACCAAGGTTTTAAATTTCTGTTTCGGTACCTATTTCGGACCCCACCGAAATCCCAAATTTCGGAGAAATTCGAAATTTGGTATTAAGCTTCGAAATTTCGGACTGAAATTTTGAATAAATTTTTTTTTTTTTTTTTAAATGCCATTTTCTCAAAATTTCGAACCGAAATTCCGAAACCCTAATTTTTCCCTAGACCTCCATGCTAGTACAAAAACATTCTGAGATGGACTGTGAGGGCACATTGATGTGGGTCAGGAACACAGTCCAATCAACTTATGGTGCCGACATATGATCTATGAAAGTGATATATTGGCCCCCTTTTCTTCCCGGGGCCACCTTATGACTAACAACTTGTTAGTCACTTTGCTAGACATAACAAGTTGTCTTGCCTCAACAATGAGAGTCAAGGAGGGTAGCCTTTTGTCTCCTGCCCGTCCCCGATCAGATGTGAAAAAAGAAAACAAATCCATTTTATAAGTAAATTCATGTGGTTGAAAATGAGCGATGATCTGTGATTTACAATCCAACGGCTATTTTTTGGGGTCCCACATGACCCACATCCATACAATCTATAAATGCATGCATGGAAACATTACAAACATAAATGTAAGGGTAAAATAGTCATTTGCCGAAAATAAATGCTGGCCATCGATCAAACAGATACGATTATTCGATCTATGCAACTTTTACACAGGGTCTTATCTGACATTGCATAGTGTATCCCATCTTTTGACTGATCTGTACCGTTCAATTTGTAAGCCTTGCTTTGGATCTTCTATTGACCAAATATCACGCAAATAATCAAATCCTAAGATACAATAATGTGCTTCTTCTGTTGTGGGACCCATCGGAAATGTACGGTTCGGATTAATCGACCGTCGGACCTACTATGTCATAATGGGCACACACCTCTTGTATTAAAATGTGAGGAGATTAATTTTATATGGTGTGTCGCCCTATAGTCTAGAGTTTTTCAAAGAGTATTGTACGGCTTACACCATAGGATGATCCAAACCGTCCATTTGATGGGCCACAACATAAATAGGTTATGACCTAAAATTATTCCCATCGGATGATCCTAACCCTTCGTTCTATAAACGGACTGCACATTATGGAAATATATAAAGCTCCGAGGGTTAGTATCATCCGATGGAAATGATTTTTAGGTTATAATCTATTTACGTTATGGTCCAACATTGGAAAACATTGGAAAACCCTAGCCCTTGCAGGTCACCGTATGCTCCTTTTTGCCGTCAAAACATTGAATTTCTAGTGACTTTATACGGTGCCCGCCCATGAAGTCCCCCCCTTGATATTTGATCAAACAACAGACTTTAAAAAAGTGGAGAATTTATATGGTGGCCAACCGTCAAACAACAAGGGCAGGGAGAGAAAAAACTCTCCCCTTGATTTTTATCCAGGTCAAACTCCCTTTTTTGACTTTCCCTTGATAAAAAATCAAGAGGTTGACATTTTCTCTCTCCGCCCTTTACATATAAAGGGCAGCCACCGTATAATTTCTGTTGTTGTTGGTAAGACCTGGCAAACAGGTGGGCCGGGCCGGGTCAACCCGCGGGTGATGCGGGTGCGGGTCACACGGGTTGGGTTAGGAAATGACCCGCATTTTTGCGGGTCAGAATTACTTGACCCGAGCATGGGCCGGGTCAACCCGCTGGTCACCCGCAAATTCGAACCATTTTTTTATTTAGGGAAATGTTAAAACTTAACAGTAGGGTATGGCCGACACTGTGGGATGATCCAAACCGTCCATTAGATGGCCCACGGCCTAAATAGGTTGTGCCCCAAAAAAATCATTTCAATAGGTTGATCCTAACCCTCCGATCTATAGAGGGTTAGGATCAAGTGATCAACCCTCTAACATTCAGATCGGAGGGTTGAGATCAACCTATGGTGCCAGCCACAGCCTATTTATATTCTATGGTGCCAGACATAACCTATTTATAATTTTATATTGGGCGGAGAAGAAAGAAACCCTAAGTGGCTAAGTTAAGGCATAAAACTAAAGGGCATAAAAGACAAAAAAGTTTGGGTCTTTTTTAGTATTTTAAAGAAGTAATAAAAACCAAAAAAAGGCATCAAAACCCACGGGTACCCGCGGGTTGACCCGACCCAACCCATGTTTTTGTGGGTTGGGTGGCCCACGGGTCAATTTTGGCGGGCCACTAAAACCCATACCCGTGCCCGTAAATTTGCGGATGGGTGGGGTCAACCCGCGGGCACGGGTCGGTTTTGCCAGGTCTAATCAAATATGGCGTAAGCCTGCACGGTACTTGACTCTCGGGCACCATATAAGAACACGAGTTTTTATATGGTGTAAGCCCGTATAGTCCAGTATCTTTCAAAATATGCCGTTCCTCTGTAGATTCGAGGGCTAGGATCATCCTACATTTTGGTCATTCCTCTTTTTAAAAACACTTTCTACTATAAACACTTCGGCCCTTTACATTCTCACGGTCAGTCATCATACAATTTCTCTTCTACTATATCTATAGTCTCTCTCATACACATAAGACTAAGCGAAAACGCGTACGTTAGAAAAAGAAAGAGAGGGGAGACAGAAGAAAAAAGAGAAGAGAACAGATCCGTTGATTGATCTACATAGAATTTGAGAGAGAGAGATGGAAAATTCCCCAACTTTTCTTGAGCCGAAAGCTTTGTGGGGGCCTTTGATGATGCAAAAAGCACAAGAAATTCCTCTGTTTTCACTTTTTCTCCCACCTTCCTTCACCCACCTTCCTCCTCTCTTCTTCTTCTTCCCTTTTTCCTTACACTCTTTAATGACCAACACGTGAAGGCCATAAAGAAAGTAGAGAGCCAGAGAGAATTGGGTTTTCAGTTATCTGGGTGTGGTAGAAAAATGGTCTAATTTTTGAAGGATTTTTTGTTTATTTACTGAATGATCTAGTTGGACTGGTTACTGGGTTTTGTGTATTTAGAAGGGTTTTCATAGAGTAAGTGTTTGAATTGGAAAGAGATTTCAGAATTCTGGTTTTATGAGAAGAGAGGTTGAATTTTGGTTATTTTGGGGTTTTACTTTGTTTGCTATGGAGAAAACTTGAAAATAGAAGGAATGAGAATTTGGTTATTTTTATTTTAAGTTTACAAGTAGGAAGAGTCCTGAAAAATTATTGGCTTTTGAAGAATTGCAGTGGAAGCAAAGTTTTGGATTCCTTTTTGAGTAGAGAAGAAAAAAAAAAAGATCCTTTAGCTTTTTCTTTCTTTTTTTTCTGTAAGAAAGCTTGGTGTTTGAGATTGGAATCTGGAGCTAGAGCTACTGTTCTTCTTTCACAGATTTACTATTCTTCTTCTTCATGGAATTGGGATTTGGGTTCTGAATTTCAGGTATGTATGAAATGTTTTGGTTTGCTATGTTGAGAACTAGACTTGTGATTTTATTTTTCTGATACTTGTGATTTTATGCAATTCTAGTTTTTTTTTCTTCTATTCGTTTTCTTATGTTTGCATGTTGTGAACTGGACTCGGGTGAGTTGTGTTTTGTCTCCCTGGGTTGAATAGACTACGAATGATCTCAACCGTCCATCCGGCCGAAATTTAGTTAAGAAGCAAGAAATGTCAATTTTTGGGAAATTACCGAAATTCAGCTGAAATTTGGGGAACGAATCAAAAATTAATATCTTTTTTCAAATTTGGCCTAAATTGAAGAAATTTCCACCAAAATTTGGTACGTTTCGCCAATTTCGGTTTCGGAGCATTTTGGTCTCGGTCAAGACCGAAACCTAAAACCATGGAACGAACTTTGTCTTACTCAGCTTGTCTTTTCTGTTCTTAATTGCACTAACTCTGCTTGTCTTTTCTTTTTAAATTGGCTTCGAAGAGCTTTTTCGGAATCCGTAGGGAGTTTGACAGCTGGTTAAATAATTAAAGACAAGTTGAGTTAGTGCAGTTATCAAAATATGGTATTGCAGATATCAGTAGCCTTTTTTCATTTATACCGTGAATATTTTCTCCCCACCGTTTTACCGTGGCCAGGCCATCGGGTGATCCGGTGGGAATTGTATGGTGTGGATTTTCAATTTTGGAAACTTTTCCGAAAATACAGGGAAAATTTTGAACTTTTTGGAAAAATGACAATGAAAATTAAAGACTTGTTTGGCAAAATGGGACGAAAATGAGATAATGAGAATGAGAATTTGCAAAAAGGGGGTGAGATTGAGAATTTGGTTTGAGAACTACTAAGATAACAACACACAGCTTTCATATGAAATTGCTATGGTCCTGAGTGGGGGCTCGCGTAGATATGGAACTGGGTGGGACCCAACCAAGTGCCGACAGGTTTAATGGACCAGCACGATTTGGAAATTGGGTTGGGTTAGGGTCGAGAGATTTAAAGGCGGGCTGGGTTACATTTGACCCAAGACTCAGGTTAGGGTTGAGGTTTTGGGTCTCGGCTTGGGCTAGGGTTTGCCTCAACTCGGCCAAACCTGGCCTGAGTTGGAACCCTATTTCATATTAACCGAGTTTGTTAGAGAAAGGAATTTTTGGTTTGAAATTTGGGTTGCTGTAGCTTCATCATTAATCGTACTGGAAAAGTATTCAGATCCTTCTATGCATGACAAATTAATTCACCCCCTACTACAGCATTTTCACCCCCCTTTTATTTGTCTTTTCTTGAAAATAAATTTAGGGAAATGTTTTCAGAAATATATACAGGAGTTCAAAAAAGAAAAGTAAAAAATATATACAGGAGTTCAAAAAAGAAGTCAAAAGTTGAAATTGGGCATTGAGTTCAGAATAAGAAGTCATAAATTGAAACTGGGTATTGAACCATTTTCCTTTCATGTCTGTTCATAATTAGCTAGTTTTAGTGCATTACAGCAAAACATTTCATGCCTCCTGGAGGGTTTGAGTTCTTAAACCATCAATTTCCAGGTTTAGAGATTTCATGCGCATCAAAGACTCATTTTAACTAGATTTTCGATCTGCGGAGGTCTTGATTTTCTTCGTTGACGATATTACATTGAATCTATACTCATAGCAGTTTCCACAATCTATTATAGGGTAATTAGAATTTCTATATTTCAAATCTTGATTGCAGAGCGGAAAATTATAAGGTCTAGTGCAGTAAGCCAGTAAGATAAAACTGAAACCTTGAAACCTACATTTAAGCACTGTAAAGAGAATGATCCCACTGACATTTCTCTATACACATAAAAGAAACAAGATTTTTTTGTTCTTATAGTTTTCCCATCCTTCAATCCCTGAAATCCAATTTTCACCCTGCCATGTTAAAGCTGCAATCTGGTTATTTATCATTGTAGTTTTATATTTGGTATTTGAGAAACTACCTTTCTCTGCCGCAGACTCCTGAATGTACTCATTCCTATAATCATGTGATTTCTTCAGTGTTTTGAGATTTGATTGCACCTTGGACGTAAAATTGACTTGTCGAGAGGAGAAGATCCTGGAATCAAATACCGAGTCAGTAGTCATGGCCAAGAAATCACATAAACGCTATGGGCGGTATGAAAAAGAGCAGTCGGGTTGTATGTGGGGTTTGATTAGTATCTTTGACTTCCGCCATGGTCGATTCACTCGAAGGTTAACTTCAGATACGAAGCATGGAAATGGCAGGCATGTTGCTGGTAAGGAATCCATTTTTTCATGGTACAAAACTATTTACAATAGAAATTTTATGTACAGATGATTGCTTGATATGATTCTATAGTGTTTTTATGTTCTAGTATTCATGTTGTTGCCTTTCATTTTGTGTTTACTTCCCCTTTGCTCTGAGAAAAAAAAATTAGGTCTGTTTGTCATTTCTTTGAAAAGTTTAGGTCTTCTTTTTATGACATACTGATGCTGTTTTGTTGGAATTGTTCGTATTTTCCGACACAATTTTGTTTCAGAACTACCTGAACAATCTACTTGCAACTTCACACCATTTACCTAATCTTTCTAGCATTCGAATTTCAATGGTTTACTATAAGTATTGAGCACATTTAGACACATTGATTTCTACCATTGCCAAATGATTAGGCATCAATTCTCTACATAGATGGATTGATCTTCTGTTCTTTGGAGGAGGAGAATGTTTTTCATGACTGATGAAACAAAGATAATGGATACTAAGAAATTCAATATAGAGATCAAAGCAACTAGAACTAATAGCATATAAAGTCTCACATTCCAATTCAAAATTGCATCATAGTGAAAGGATCCACTGGAGACGAACTACCATTGGTTTTACTAAGTACTAACCAGTAAAAGAAATGCTTCTGAAGTACAAATGCCTAGAAACAATGATCTTTTTGACTGAAACTGTCCTGTGCCTCTGTAAGGATGCTCCACGTAAAAAAGAACATTCCATGAAAAAATGAAGAGAGGTTATCTTCGTTGGAAGTTATACATAGTTTAATTTGAGCTGCATGTTGTGTGAGGCCATACGGTGTTTCTCCCTAATAATCAAAGTCCCACTAAATAAAACAACTCGAGATAAGATTTTTATTATTTTTAACAATAAATATTGATTTTTGACCAATTGACCGCAAACAGAGCTGGACAAAGCAGCAGAATAATCTCCATCCAAATATTGATTTTAAAACGTGAGAAGCTTCCTACTGTGAGAGAGCACCTTGCAAGAACGCCAGATATCTGATTATCAATGGATCTCAATTAGCTATCAAACAAATGGCGTGTATAAGGAATAAAGACAAGGCTGGGAGAGTCCTTTCGTTTTCTTTTTCATGGAACAGCAAATCATCATCCTGGTGCAATGGTCTTGAATGATACAAAAAAGAATAAACAAAAGGAAGTCATGCCTAAGGATTTGTATAAAGTACAATAAGGGCCCGTTTGGATACCTCAGATTTTGCATTTGGATTTGGAATTGAGTTTTCAGTACAAAATGAATAGATCTGGCAGCTCATGTTGAGGGAGACAGAGAGGGAAGGGGGTAATTCCTGCTGCAGGGGAGAGGTTGAGGAGCCAGGAGGGTGAAGGAAATTGCCAGATCTGTGGATTTCCAATTTCTTATTTCCACAGCTTATATGGAAATCTGATTTTTTTCACTGTCAGTCGTTGAATTGGAAATTCAAGGATTTGATCGGGATCCAAATGTCAACGCAAAAAGGGCTGCAAATGTGAGAATTCCAAATCAAAATCTTCTCGGCATCCAAACGGGCCCTAACAAAACTTAGGTTTTGGCTAAAGGAGTTACCAAAAAATCATTCAAAGGAATTGTTACTTAAAACCTAGTATTGACTAAAGAAATCATTAGTTATTGTCATTGGATACCCCAACTCAAGAAGTATTAGAATAAGGAATCATGGGTTCAAAGGAAACAGTAGAGGTACAGCCAGTCACATAGTTGGCAACGCTAGTCATAATGACCCAAGTTGTAACATAGGAGTGCAAGCAATACCTGATTGAGAAAAGTAAGAATCACAGAGCAACCAATATCTCAGCACTGAAAGAGTTTCTGTTGGACTCCTCCAAAGGTCAAGGGCAAAAGTTGTTATTCCCCGTTGGTTTCCAATCATAGGGTGTTCCCAACAAGTATCCAATATAAAATTCATGAAACTATAATGGGCACATTCATGATCCATTTTCTCCTTGTATCTAGCATCCTCACTTTGATATAGGACAGGGATTTTGGGAGCAATAACTTAAGAAAACATTATGAGAAACCATAGCTGCTCTAGATGCAGAGAAGGATACTTGATTGCCTTCTCTATGCGCCATCAAGGAAGAGCATTCATGGCCTCTTGATATTGTCTCACGTAAGAGCAACAAATAACTGAAACAACCCCTGATTCTCCATGTATTGAAGTGCAAATTTTTTTAATGTAGAGCATAAAGAGATTGATGCTGAGATTATTCTTCCAAGAGTAATCTTTGATTGATATAGCCTCAAGCTACCTAAGAAGGTTTAAGCTTATTTGAAGAATTTCTAGTAATGTTATTTCTTGGGCTTCTAAAAAGAGCCCCTGTCCCTGGAAGTTGGCACACAACATTGTCTAGTTGGTTAGACAATTCCTTAGCTAACGAAAGTGCAAGTTGGTGGGCTTTATGTATTTGTCCAATCCTTTCACTTTCTGTAATTTTTTTCTTTTATTTAATAAATTTGCTATTCATAACTAAATAAAAAGAAAATTCACAATCTTAGCCGTGGAACATGTGGAAGTGATATGTTGGTTGTAGAGGTCCAAGAAGACTTGCTAGATAAAGAAATAATCACCTAATTTATGCATCCCTAATCGGGGCCGTTTAAAACATAATGAAGATCATCTATACTTCAACTTGAGATTAATCCATCAACAACACGACAAAAGCAGTCAGATTGATCAGTAACCATCAGATCATCTCCATTAACTTTATATTGCATACAAAGGTTTTGGGCTTCTTCTGAACTGTTGTAATCCACATGTTAAAGCATTGATATTTTTTTGTGCAGGTGCTGGATACTCAAGGAGCAGACCTAATCTGCTGACCAATTGTGATGAAAAGCATAATGGCATGGATGTTGGCATTCACCATTTATCCGTAAGTTTACAAAAAGATCCATAACTGAATATCTCAATGTTTGAAAAGTTAAGAACTGCTTTTCGGTGGTCGTTAATGTTATAAAAAAGCCACTTGATTAGAATAGATTGGTGGCTGCATCAGATCTTAAGCCTGCCTTTCTGCATCCAGTCGTCTACGATTTGCAAATTTCTCATAGTAGAATTCAACTAAAGTTAGCTCAGGTATTACAAACTTCAGATGATTTAACTCTCTATCCATTCCATGGATTACACGAAAACAATCATCTAATTCCTAAAAGGTTTATAGAAACTCCAGCTTATTTTGTTCGACTGGCCGGGAAAGTGGATCAAATTGTTTTCTTGAAAAATGAGAGGAAAGGTTTTCCACAATGGCCCTTTTTCAAGAAGTTCAGTATGCCCATGGGTTTTTGCAGTTTCACTTGCAACCAACTTATTGCGACCTCGTCAGTCTCTAGTGGCCAAACCTTGCGCAATCCTTATTAACTTATCAGACTATATTCTCCAGACTGTGAACTGTAGCTAGTCCTTCAACAGACTCACCATCTTAGGTCTCTTCTTCTTTCAACCACATGACCCCCCGCCAAAAAAAAAATTATGTGCATGACTCGTTGGGTAATACTTCTTTTAGCAGCCATTTCCAGTCCTCCATATATATGGTAGCATGTGTTAGAATTCTCCTCGCAGAATGGCATCTATGGACAAACTAATACAACTGAACTTGTGTAGTGATGGGTGGATTCTCAAATTATAAATGATTTTTTTTTTAATAAAATAGAAATGATTTTCACCCAGATGTTTTAGGGTCCGATGCCCATGCCTTGTTTCATTGTTCCCTTCTTCAAGTTTAAGGTTGAATCAAGTGTATTTTGACTATTTTCCTTAAATGGAGTGCGTGTGTGTGCGTAGAGAGAGGGAGAGAAGTATATCTCCTTCATCGAGTAGATAACTAATCTACTCCGTCCGCTTAAAATGCAGTGGGGGCCCACATTATTTGGGTGATGCAAACCATTCATTTGCATGGAGACTGGCATCAAATCCCACACACATACATATACAAGTATATTCACAATTTTAACCTTGAATGTTTCAGGATGACGATGAAATCAAGGCAATGAAGGTTGAACACGGTAAGACAAGCGTTAAAGCCCTCATGGACGAAGAGATGTCCAAAGTGCAGCTCTCAAATACACATTTTCCTAGTGCTGCAATCGAGCACTCAAAACCAGATTTGGAACAAGAAGGCTGGGCTGAGAAGAATCATAGGCAGACGAATAAGACCGATAAGGTAGCTTGTGATCAACACTTTCATGATTTGGGAGCTTCTGAAAGCTTGGAAACTCATCAAACTTACCATGCAAATTCCACGGAAATAATTTCAGCACTACTAGAGTCCTACAATCAGAACCATCCTTGTCAAGAAATGCATTTGGATCATAAGAATAGGATTGGTTCTAGAAAATCCCATAAAAGTAAATCTCATATGAAGGGCAAGAATGCTATTCTTGAAGGAAAACTTTGTAGTGCAATGGAGGCTTTTCTAAATCAGAAATTTGTTGACGCAAAACTACTCAACAGAGACGGGGCTCTGCACCAGTCAAAAGAATTTCTGGATGCATTAGAGATAATAAATTCAAATAGGGAGTTGTTCTTAAAACTCCTACAGGACCCTAGCTCAATTCTTGTGCAACACATCCAAGGCCTACGGAATTCCCAGGCAGAGAAACCATCTAAAGCTAAACAATGTAAGTCATTTACAGGAGCCGAATTATCTGAAGAAGAGATCAGTAATCCAAGGCAACATAAGGAGCTTCTTGGTCATAAACACTTTCAGAAACCAAACATGCATAACCTTTTCAGAAGAAAAGACAAGCTCCAAAGCAACAACCCTTCAAAGAGAATAGTCGTTTTGAAGCCTGGCCCTGCAAGATTTCAAAATCCCACAACTGTAACTAGTACAAGCTCTTCACCACAATCTCTTTACAGCTTCGGAGATCAAAGAGAGAGCGAACGAGTCACCTCCCAGTTTTCCCTTAGAGAAATTAAAAGGAAGTTGAAACAGGTAATTGGAGAAAGTATAAAGGAGCGGAATCGGATATCTAAGGATGGAATTCTACACAGAATTCCATATGGGCAACAGGATTCGGGTGACATTGCAAATGAGATTTCCGGTAAGAACGTAGGGAAAGATTTTCCGAGCAAAATTTCTTGTCAAAGTGAAGTAACTTCGAAATATTCTCTCAGTTCCAATGGGAAAAATAAGAGAGGCAACCCAGATGAATGTCAGTCAAGCATCGATTATGATACTTTGCCTAGTGTTGATAACAACAAAAATCTAAACATTACAACCATTGTGCATTCCCAGAGAAGAGAAACACACATTTATGAAGAGGCTAAAAAACATCTTGCTGAGATGCTGAATAGCGGAGATGAAGATGAGGATTTGGTCAATAGACAGGTCCCACGGTCCTTAGGAAGAATACTTTCTTTGCCTGAATACAACATGGTGTCTCCTACGTTAAGTCCTGGAAGGGACAAGGAACCAGTCGTGTCTCCTAGGTTAAGTCCTGGAAGGGACAAGGAACCAGTCCTTGTACCAGAAGAGATGAACGTTTCCCCTCATAAGAATTTTCAAACTAGCAGTGAAAATATATGGTGGTTCAAAATTCCATTCAGGCAGAATTTTGAGAGTGTGCACTGTGATAGCAACAAACCAGGTGTTGAATTGCAAGTGCCAAAATCGAATTCAGAACTCTTGAAGGGGCCTCTACCTGATATTGAAGCACAGGAAAGCATCTGTAGAGGAGACTCCATTACAAAAGGTATTGTTTTCATATAGTTTTGTTCCAGTGAGAAGCATTTTCTAAAGCAATTGCTCAGGTGCCTCCTCTATTTTCTCTTTTGTTGAGACCTTTAATACGGCAAGTAGTATTTTCATATATAGAAAAGGAAGATCCCATTGATTTTATCGAAAAAAGCCGAGGCAATATTTATATCGTGACAATAAAGAAAGATCCTCCTTGTGTCACCTTTTCAATTTGATAAGCAAACATTGCTGGAGTCCCTTGGGACTAGTAAATTGTCCATGCAGGGTGCTTCTTTAAAGTCTACTTCTTATCTTCCCTTACATCATAATTTAGCAGTTCCATGAATATTTCTGCAGGTAGTACGGAGATTGTAGAAATTAAGGATATTATGTGCACAGAAAACAGTATGCTCTTAGAAATACGCTCAGAACCAGATATGGATAGACCCACAACCAGCACCAACCACATCAATGATGTATCAGAAAGATGCGGGGTTGAGGAATCCTTCGAATGCTCAAGACTGGTAAATCACTGCCTTTTTAGAAAAGAAAAGAAAACGTATAACACCTTCATTGATCAATTGTGTTCAATATTCCTTGTGATTTCCATCTCAAACCAAATAAAAAATGAACTAAATTAATTGTTGCATGGGCCCATCCTCTTTGATCATTTCTAGGATCCATCTGGAGAGAAGCCACCACTGGAATCCCAAGTAGCATCCTTCTCAGCAAGCCCGCTACTCATCCATGAAATCAAAACTCCAGAGGGCACCACCAAAAAGCTAGAATGGACAAGTCCAGTATCCGTTCTGGAGCCATTCTTGTCAGAAGAAGTTCTTAGTCCTTCGACCGCTGTAGCTCAACATGGTAAGCTTCTAAACATACCAACAAGCAATAATGATTCTATTTTTGTTTTTTAATTTATTGTTTACATGGAACATATCCACAAGATAACCTCATGAATATCTACAGCTAATTTGTCAAATCCACCACAAATTAATTCCGAAGAAGAAGAAAAGTCTGCTCTAAAAGTAACTGAAAATGAAATCAGTCTAAGAACTTGTATGGAGGATGAGGAATCCAAATTCGAGTATGTAAGAACTGTGTTGAAAGACTCTGGTTTTAGCTGTGAAGAATTCAACAGGAGGTGGCATTCTTCAGACCAGCCACTAGACCCGTCCTTGTTTAACGAAATAGAGACCACAACAACCCAATTTTATGATGAACGGAAGCTTCTCTTTGACTGCATAAATGAAGCTCTCATGGATGTTCATGAACGATATTTCAGTTGCTCGCCCTGGGTATCATTTGTGAAACCCAACCCTCGGCCAATCCCAGTGGGGGAAAATGTTTTACGAGAGATATGGGAAGGCATTGATTGGCATCTCCGCCCTCAGTTTCCACGTACGTTAGATCAAATCATTGCAAAAGACATGGGAAAAAGTGGAGCATGGTTGGACCTCCGATTTGAGGCCGAATGCACTGGCATCGAGATGGAAGAGGCCATTCTAGAAGAACTAATGGAAGAAACAATACTCGAATTATGGATTTGAACTTTCAGTAATGACATGGAGCTTTCATTCTTTCATCCAAGTTGGAAATGGTACACAGAGATGAATCAAATTGTACAGCCCAATAATCTCAAGACTTTTCAAGCATAGACCTACCTCTGCTAGAGAGGTAAGTGGCAAATCATATTTATTTTGAGTGTCATGAAAATATAAAACATCTAAAGCCTTATTTGATTTATTTTTTTCGCATTCTGGACAGGTGTGAGACAAGAGTGCCACGCTGGTTATGGATACGTGGAGGTTGATGCTAATCCTTGTGACACTAGGAATTCATTTTATTGATGTAGAATTTGGAAAGAGTTGGAGTTCAGCTGGTTGAGCTCCATGGTTATACACCATTGTCCAATAGTGTGTTCATTTCATTCATTTGCTTATCAGATCTCGGGTGGTCTTTTCATTAATTATTTTTTTTAAATTGACATATTTTATTAATATTAAGATAGCAATTGGGACCAGTAGTCCCATTTTGCAATACAAAATATTAGGGTGAACTAGGCCGACATGCCGACACTAGTCAAACAAGTTAAACTAAGCAGTATCCAGAGTTTAATACAGCATTCCATCACCATCCAAGTCATCCCGTCATTTTCTTCCTTTACCAATAACCAAAGTTTTCCGAAGAATTCCATCCCACTCCTTTGCCATATTCACAATTTCTCGATCCAGGCATAATCGAATTTTAACTCCCAAAAAATACATTTTCAGACCTTTTGAACAAAGAAAGGGACCTATGGCCGACAGCTAACATGCACAGTCACTCAACTCCACTGATAGGACTCCAATGTCCAATTCCATGTCTTCAGGCCAATAGTCTAAGGTGAACTGCAGAAAGGGGACCTCTTCCACAGGGTTCTTCCTAATTGAAATCAGTTCAGCTATTTTCCGAATGCAAAGGTTTTTCTTTGCCTCCCATTCTAACCGCCTTAATTCATTAGCAAAATCCAACCAGCCTTGAAAGAAAGGAAATTTGTAAATTGGTATACAAATATCCTTTAAGTAGTAAGTACCAGTGACAGGGAAAAATTCATCCGCAATCATCCAATAATCCGCCCCCATTGTCGTTTAATTGTCCTTCTAATCTGTTCAGGGATGGTGGGAGCTTCCACCGTGGCTCTGGCCCTATTGTATTGCAAGCTACGAACCCACCGACAGTGCTCAAACCACTCAGAAAGGTCTGGGATCTCCCTCCTTAATCTTGTAAATGTTTTAGAACCCGCGGAAGAAAAAGAAGTAGCCATTTTCCAGACACTAAGTGGTTGACCTTACCTTTACTAAGGAAAACCAGAGACTAGGTATCAGACGTCAATATCATTTGAGGAAAACCAAAGACTAGGTATCAGACGTCAATATCATTTAATGAAGAAGTACCGCCCCTATACACAAAACCTTAGGCCCACCACCAATTCTCGAGAAGGTGGTTATATCGAGACTAGATTAGCCCAAAAAGGTAATCAAAAGCCAATAAAGAGAACCGTCACCACTCTACCATTAAAGAGGCAGAGGAAAAGCCTCCTGAACCAAAAACCAAGAGAGTAATAATTTCTTTCCTTACTCTTCCCCAGAGATCATATCTGACACAATCTTTTAGAAAATCATGATAAAGACCATTCCAACCTAGGATTGTGACTATGGTCCAAAAACTAATTGCCATAACATTATCCATTGCAATCCCACTAATCTTTAGAATATCCTCCAATCTTGAGAGAGCATTTATCCTCCATGCTTCTAGATCTGAGGTTATCCTTACGTTTAAGGGGTTGCCCATAAACGAAAAGCCACTAAGATGATTTAACTTCCCTCACACGAAAAGGCAGATTTTGTATATCTGTTAAGTCCAGCAAAGCAACCGCATGCAAACAAAAAACACTATTGTTTAGACAACCAAACACAAGAACCCCCAAAACCTGCACCAAGTGCATCACACAGCTCCCTGCAAGGACCAACCTAAATAAGGTACCTCATCCACGGGACATCCCAGTCCTGCGAAGTAGGGTTGCCCCACTCAAAGTGTTGATTTGGTCAAGAGTTTTCTGGTCTTTCTAAAATAGGTTCCAGGGTAGAACTTACTCCTTCACCTGTCCTGAGGAAAGTCTTTCTCTAAAAATTCTTTACCTCCCTTTTGGTTCTGAACGTACCTGGAAGCCCAGAACTTAATCTGCATCGTTCCTGAACAAATTTGGAGGCTTCGGATCTAACAGATCCCCAATGTTTCCTCCTATTAAAAAATCTTCCCTTCCTAGACCAGGAGGGAAAAGAGCTGGCATTGCCAGAGTGGCGGTTGTGATGGGACACCTTAAAGTTTTGCTTTTTCACCTTACCCGAAATAAGGGAAGCGTAACCCGCATGGCTGGCAAGGCCCAACACCCCTGACAAAAACAGAGATTTGAAATTCAAACATGAAGGGATAGACTCTGAAGGTTCAACGGATACCCTAGCCAGCCGTTCCGACATGATGGAGAACAGTGGTTCCGGCACCGACGCCATTTTTTTTCGGGGAAGGAGGATAATGATTAAAGGGGCCAGAATCCGGAAGAGAGGGGAACCTACCCAAATGGGAATACGCAATCGGGGCATTAGAATCAGATATTTGCAGGCACCTCTGAAGCTCGATACCAATTGGGAAACATTGGCCGGAAATATGAATTTGAATAGAGGAAGGCGGAGGCTTCCACCAGGGGACAAGGACTTTAGCATATACAAATGTCATACAATGAATGTTATTCCCTTCCATTTTAACTTCTAATACCCGACCGAAGAGATTACCTAGAGCTTCCACTGTAGATATGGCCCAAACATGGAGAGGGATACCAAAAAATGTAACCCAAAATTCCTCTAATCCCGGGATGAAATCTCTAGTCCAACGAAAGAGAGAATGTAAATGATCCCCTCACACCTCCTGACCTTTGTCCAATATCACTGCAGCTTCCTCTTTTGATTCAAAGAAAAATAATACTTCATTTTCTGATAAGATACACGGGCATGCCAACAGGGGAAAATTCCAAGCTCTCTTAGCCCATAACCATAGGTCTTGAAGGGTCCCAGATTTACCCCTTTTTCTCCCAACTAAACAACTTTCAAGGGATTGTGCCTTGAAGATACTTTCTTTCCTGAGATAGACAGAGCCGGGTTACCTCTTTCAGGGAACACTGAAATCGTCCCAGAATCGGGCCATCTGTCACCTTCCATACTGATCGATCCGGGTTCCATCATATTTCTTTTCCCACCTAGAGGCGAAATTCTAATCTTTATGTCCAGGGGACATCTCCAGCATCTGGCTCGCCAGCTGAAATTGAGATACTTACAAGAGGGACAACTCCAATCACCCAGTCGCAAACCACGATCACCTCGTCTCAAGCTTCGATCCCTAATACTTCTTTTTTCCACCCATCTCCAAGAGCTCCGAGGGTTAGAACCAGAGTCCCGGAGTGTTCTTTTCATTAAAGATGCTATGAATTAGTTTGATGCTATTGTAATTAGAAAATTAATGAAAAAAGAAGATTTGGTGTTGGTGTTGTATATTGTATATTGTATTCATATATGATAAGGTCTCTTTGTCCTACTTGGATCAATTTTCTTAGTTCTTTTGATAATTAACTGTAATTTTGTGAGAAAGAAGAAAAGGACAGAAAATGTGGGGGAATAGATCGATCTACTGTTGAGATATAGAGAGGGTCGAAACAACATATCATAAGCCTTAATGATGACTGATGAAAGAGAAAAGGATATTGAAATAGGTAGTGTTTTCTCTTCTAGAAAAATAGAAAAAGATGTTGAAAAGAAATGGGAAAAATGGAAAAATTTAGAGAAAGAGGGGAAACCTTTCCCTCAAATACTGTTGGGAGTTGCTAAAAAAGGAAAGATAACCTTTCCTTCCAATACTAATGGAGTTGCTAGGTTTGCGTGTTGTTTTTTTTTTTTTTTTTTGAACGATAGATAATTTTACTAAAGAGAGAGAGAGGGGACAACCCCACAACCGAAATGGTCAATACACCAAGAGTAAAAGCGTAAAAGCAAAGATAGAAAACAACAAAGAGAGAAGCCCCTTAAGGAGGAAAAAATAAAAAATAACCAATCTATACCTGACAACACTAATTCGGCCAAGTCAATCTGCATCATTGTTCGCAGATCTCCTAACATGGTGGAAAGAGATCGGAAAACCAGCTATTTTGTGCTAGATCTCTTCTATGATATGCACAAATCTCCAAGGATGAGGGTGACTGGCACCCAACCACCTGATAACATAGGGAGTCTCCCTCGACAATCAAGTTGCCCAAATCTCTGCTCAATGATTTTAATGCCGTGGAGGATCGCCCTCACTTTCGCTTCATTAGAATTAGTGACCCACGTGGGCCCGAAAAAGCCCACCTGATCGTACAATTACTATCACTAAGAAGACTAGCTACGCCCACAGGACCTGGGCTACCAAAGCTAGACCCGTAAAAATTGAGCTTCAGCAATCTGGACCAAGAGGGTCCCACCTAAAGGAGGGAATCTCTTCATGCTCAATGTGAGCCCAAATCTCTATCCAACCTGGCCTAAGGTCATAGATAGAAATGAACCTGAAGCTAGGAAGGATCTTCACCTGGGAAATGGTCAAAAAGATCGCCTTTGAATAGATAAAATGCGAGCTTTTAACAGTGCTCCTAAAGACTCATGTGTTCTATTCCTTCCAAATTAACTGCAAGGTTGCCAGGACTATAACACTCTAAAAAATCTTCTCTTTCCTCCGACAAGGGTTAAAGAACTAACACTACCAACAGCTCCACAAGCCCGGAGGAAACCAATAAAAAAAATAATAATTTGGAAAACATGTCCCCTTGAAAACAATAAAACACAGCTTTTGTTGTTTTTTGCGTACTTTCAATTATAAAATGCAACTAAACATCGGCTGGTGATCCCACCGACAGTGATCTCGAAGTCAAAAACTCCAAGAATATTTGTCTATTTTATCAAGCCTAAAAAATCGATGCCTATGATTCGAGCACATTGGCTCTTATACCAATTATAAAATGGCTGGTTCATGAAGTATTTGTGTGATCAAATCATAAGCACATGATCAAACAAAACAAATACGAACAAATCGGATACGGTGAGTCCAATCCTCTACGCAACTGATAAACCACAATCCACGTATAGTCTTTTACTCTCTCCACAAATACTTACGTTTTTTCAAATAGGGAGAATACCAACTCTTGTGGAGACCAAATAGAAGAGTAGGGATCAATCTCTCCCACCCACACACGCACGCATGCAAGAAAGACACCATAGAGTCCACCCATTATGGTCTTGCTCCTCAAATAAGCTCATGTCCTCTAATTATGCCTTACTGAGCTTGCATTGGGCTCACACACTAATAATACATTACCATACCCACTCCAATCAGAACACATGCAGCTAACATCCTACCAAAAGCTTCACTATTTTCAATGACAACCTCTCCAACTCCGCAGAAGATACTAGCACCCTCTGGGACTCCTTCGCGAGTGTTCCCAAACAGCCAACAACATTTCAACATTCTGCAAGTACCATGTAGAAAACGTCCAATAACTAAATTCAAACCATGTGGGGACACCTATACCAACAATGTATAGAAACTTGAATATAATAGTGTTTTCCATCGTAATGCAAGGATATTACTTTCAGCCAAGATAAAATCAAGTTGAGAGGCGAGCCAATGATTGATGCTGTCGATTTTTCATTAGCTTACACAAGCCAACGGAGTTTTTTATTGATTCGGTATGGCCGAACTCAGACTTGGATGAGAACTCAACCAAGGTTGGAGACACCATTCTTTTCTCCCACAGCATGCAGTCCACCCTTGACCATAAGACACCTGGAGAGAAGAATTCAATGATGATCCAAAAACTTGAAGAAATATCTCACCTAAGAACCTATAAATCCATGGGACAAGTAACACAACTCCTATCTCTGTCAAAACATTCTATCATTATGGAGAACATCAAATGTTAAAATAATCTGAAGGATAGGGTTCACAATCTTAAGTGCATCCCCAAATAACAACCCTCCGGACATAACGGTTATACTGTGAATCTCTCTTGAACGTCACAATGTATTTTGATGTGTCGATTGATATTCTTCCTCGGATAAAGAGCCATGCCTCACTCATAGAGATGTTCCTCTTCAATATTTTTCAACCTTACTCCCATTTATCACCAAATTTGAAGCTTCTGGCAAGCATAAGCACATACAAGATTCTCTAGTGATGCACAAGGACTGTATTGGATGTCACTTCTAGGGATATTTCTTGAATAGCTAGAAAAAATATTGGTTAAGGAATATGAATGGAGCAACAACTCGCTTTTAAAGAGCTATTGGCTAATTGTAACACAGTATAAAACCATGAAGTTCTTACAAGCAATCACTTAGACACTCAATTCATTGCATAATTGACAAATGCATTGACTTCAATTTAACAAAGATAAAGTTCAATGTACCGATATACCATATCATACACAATTTCCTTCATCTCCAGCTACTGTTTTTGACATTCTGAAGAGTGTCAATTAGCCATTGATCCCTAGCAATTTTCCTGTGACGGGCACATTTGGAGCCATAATGAGAATCGCACATCTTTGTAAGAAAGGCTACATCAGAGATAGATGCACTCTCTTTTTTGTCAGAAAGGATATAGTATTATAGTGGAGATAAGGGTGATCACTTAGTGTCCGGACCAATTAGGATCCAAAGCAGGAAGCAGCCAACTCTCATGGCCGAGTAAATAGCTAGTGAACACTAATGGCTGTCAAAAAGTAGCATCAATCAAGTTCAGTTGAGAATTCACAATTTTTTTTCATTAGAATTGTATATCCATGCATTCTTCTGCTGATCTTTTCATGGTGATGATGATAGAAATAGTCTACTATTTGAAATGCACCATCATGGTAGAAGAAACCACACAAAAAAAAAACATAACTAAGAAACACACCTCATTAGGTGTTTTGTTTGACAAAGTAATAGTGAGTCATTTGTGTCTCTTCTTTGCCTGCAAAGATGGGGCAAGAACCATTTCTCTTTTCTTGGAAAAAGCATTTGTCCTACTCTCTGGACTGTAATCGTCACTATGTCCATCATTTCTCTCTTCTGGGTTGGACTCCTCTAGACTTTTAGCAGCACGCTTTTTCTCAGCATCCAACTTGGCACGCAATTTTCTTTCCACAGGACCAGTTGAAGTCGCCGCTTTCAATTGAGGTACTATCTTTGCCCCTAGTCCCAGCCTTTAGAAGCACATGAGAGTAAGCTTTATAAACCCATAAAGAAATGGTAAATAATATGCTAACATGCAACAAAAAACATAAAACAACCTGGAAGGACGACCTTCGAATTCCACTTCTTTTGATTCATCTGTAGATGATCCACTCATATTATTCACCCATGCCTCAGCCTGCGGATACATTATAGCTTTTGACAGTTAAGGTCACTATTGTCATGTTAAAAAATAGGGGAAAATGACATCAAATGCATGAAACTATTTGTTAGTTAAAGCGTGGCATTGAAACAAAATATCTTGCAGAGATCTGATTACCTTTAAAAAAACCAGAAGCACGTAACCAAAATGCAATATATCTAAATAGATATTGCTCTAGAATAATTCCATCATGAGTATAAAACGACAAGAAATTTGAAGGAGTAAAACACCAAGAAAATGACAAACATCAAAAACTGTGGCATGCAAGTTCCATTTGGTTTAATCCCCCAAATAACTACTTACAAGAACACTGTAAATGCAGCTAGTTAACAATGCAATCCCAACTTGGGACTATTACCAACAGATCCAATCAATCATTTTATGTTAGTCTATATGTTGGTTTAATCGCAGTCTAGGCTTGAAAATTTTGAAGAAAGTATAAGTTAGCCTAGCCCCAAGAAGTGTGATGGGAAGAAAAACAAAGCACATATTGCAGACAGCCCTTTAGCTGTACCAAAGGAAACACCTCCTATGACTCAACTCAAGAAAGCCTTTGTCCCAACCTAGTTGGGGTCGGCCAAAATTAATCCTTTAGAAAAATTTCAAAACACCTCCTATGACACAGCCCAAAAATTCACATGAAAGACAATTCCCTCAGGCTTGAAATCATCTTTTGTTTAAAGTTGTTAGCATATGGTTGCATGAATCTTTTAATTAGGGTGGTCTGCTTCTTTAACTGTTAGAAATGAGGGGCTTCTTCACTTGGTCAACAGTCATATAGGGGATTTTGGTCATTGTATTTTATTTTTATTTTTTGTATATGAGAGACATTGTATTATGTATTGTGATGAAAAGAAACAGAGTAGACTCCTCCATACGAAATTTATGCCTCCCCCTCCCATAATCCCATAATTAGATTTGGGTTAGTTAAGTGTAACATGGTACCATGATCAAGACATAACAGGATTCAACCTTCTTCCTAAAAGTACTTTGTTTTTCTCTTCTTCACTTTCTCAATTTTGCTTTCTTTCTTGCAATCTCTAGATTTCCTCTTTCGTTTATTTCTTTTTTATAAACTGGAATTTATTTAAGGATCTGGGTTGGCACCTTAAATTTTATTGATAATTACATGTCGCTTCACATCCAAACCCAAAAAATAAAGAACAACTTACCTACTATGAATAGTAGGCTCTATTGTCCACATCCTGCAATCATTGCTGGTTTATGCACAGTCAGAAGACTAATCATTGTTCGGTAAACAACTTGTCCGATAGAAAAATACCCATCACAGTTCAGTTGTAGAATAATTTCAACAAAGAGATGACCCCGACCCCAACCCCAACAATGAGATAATAGAAAATTCAAACCTAATGCTCTACAGAACAAAAAAGAAATGCCAAGAAAATTATACCAGAGAGAACTTGTAATGGAAAGCATATATAAACTAGGGGGAAATCTGTGGTAGAAATTGAAATTCATGACAATAATTGCACATTTCTAGATATAAGCCTTTCCCAAATATTCGATGAATCTTATGCATGAAGACTGACTGGTATAAATATTCATGTGTCACTAAGATTTTGAATGACCCATCAGCATATATTATAAAACATCGCAAGTTATTTGAACCAAAAGATCGATAAGACATCACTTCACTTCAAACTAAGAAGACATAAAGAGACTAATGTTTAAAATTCTTGAGCAGAACAACCCACAATGAGCTGTGATACAAACCACAATTGGTGCAAGAGCGTCATTCCAAGCATAAATGCCTCTAAGGGAACCTACATGTTTTACATTATCTAGGAGTAGAAAATCGTACTAATTTCAGTGCCTTCTCCAATTTCACCACTTGAGGATAAGCTTTCGACGATGCCTCCATGCTCATCAGTGGAAGGAATTCCAGATTTCAAATCCACTGACCCTCAAATTGCAACAACTTACAAGTCCTTGACACTGCAAAAGGAATTATATAATTCATTGCAGTAGAAAATATAATGCGATAAAATTAAATTAAATACATAAAATTAACGAAAAGAAAATTTGCAACTTCCACTTGAATGAACGTATCGTGGAAACTAAAAGCTCGCATTCTGAGGTGTAGATGAACTAGGAAAACAACAATTGTTACAGTAACTACCAATCCCATGCACACATTTACACGCATACAAGCATACACGCATGCCTTTTGAGGTCAAGATGAAGTAGGAAAACAACAATTGGCATATTAACTACAAATTTCATGCATACATTTACAGTTTTACACACATACACACGTACACAATCGTAGATACCAATCTCATGCATACATTTACACGCATACAAACATATATGCATATACACAAGGAACAACATAGCATTCTCAAGAACATTATTTATAATGAGCAAAACCATCCCGGCATAAATATTGGCACAAACTCATTGATCCGGCCCCACCAATTGAAGTTCCTCACATGGATGGCAAGTCAGCACAAATATTTCATTGGTCTGCCCAAACTTTTGAATCAGTTAAAATTTTGAAAAACAAAAACACATTCGGAGAGCAAAAATTCATTCATAGGACCAATAAAACATTTAACAAATCCAAATTTTGGGCAATGGCCCGCCCAATGTGTAGCACACAATTTGGATAGTACAAATAAGCAAGGTCAAAGATGATTCAGAGCACAATTCCATTCAAAAATGACGATTGTGAGCCACTAAATCAAACACGTCTAATATAATTATACGAAAAATTGTGTGGCCATTAATCCATGGATACATACATAGGGAAAAAATACATATACATATATGATTACATACAGATTTATTGACACACATGCATAATAAATATGAGAAAATAAATTCTGTTATTTTGTACAGAGATAACAATTTTTTATTAAGAAAATAAAAACAAATTGTTAAGGTAAGTCATTGGGTGGTAAAATCCAAGAATACATTGTCTCTAGAAACTCGAATTTGCCAACTTTTCAGCAATGCTGTTTCCACTCCTCGGGATGCGAGTAAACAAAATCTCCCGCCCTACCCATATAATAAATCTTATTGATGAACCTAGCTAACATCCACAATACGAGATTATTTGATTATTCCGGTGAACCCACAAAATCACATTGGATGAGGCACCCTCTACCTCTGCTCTTCCGTCCACCTGACTACGAAAATCGAAATGCAAGGCTTCCACCTCAGCCCCAAACGAATCGACATGACCAATCAGACCTAAAATACTCTACCAAATGAAGGCCAGTCTAGGGTTGCCAATGGAGCAACTGTTGAAGTTCAGCTTAGTGGAGTTGAGAGGAGACCTCCAAACAGCCTTGGATTGCAACTTAGGCACCATTCCCTTCAATATGTCCTGTCAATTTCTGAGTACCAGATCCAGTGTACTAGCTTGACGTGGCTGAATACTCGGTTGATGCGGTCATAACTCGGGAGAGTCAAAGGAGATTTATAGACTCTGTAGGCCAAAAAGTGGAACCCTGCAGCAAAACATGGAACGAGGCCAAGCGAAAGGGGAGTCGACTCGAGGGAGTCCACGATGATGCGGGGGAGTTTTAAACTATGATCAGATCAATCTAACATCTCCAAAACTCCTTGGAAACACTAAATTTGCTACATTGAACTTGATCTTCCATGCAACCAAAGCCATGGAAAATGCAGTAGCATTCCTTAAGTGCAAATTTCCCCCCATCATGGCAAAGGGAATCATCCCCCAAAGAATCAAGCCTAAAGTCAAAAACCAACTAATACACCAACTTTCCATAAGGCTCGTGATAGTCATCAGGAACCCAACATAAACCAAACCATCCAAACTCCTGATGCCAAATGGAAGATGGCACTATGCAATGGAGACAAGTGGTCATTGGCCTAGTTATTAATTTCGTTTCGTTTCACCCGAAATGGACGAAATATTTCGTTCCGGACCAAAATCCAAAATGAAATGGGTATGTTATTCGTTTCGTTACGGATGTCGATCGGAACGGATTACTTAGGATTTACATGTGGATAAGGGAATACCCCACATTTGAATTTATTAAAATAGTTTCAAGACCCAATTCTAAAGGGATAAAAGGTCAACTTCCAGTTCTAGTACAAAATTCGGAAAAAAAAAATGGCCCGGATCAAAATCTTAACTTCGAAATGGCGTGTTATTTTTTCAATTTTAAAAACTCAAAATTCTATCATGTCCAAACATTATTAAATATTTAAATCCCAAAAGTCAAGTAAAAAATCTCATAATTTGGTCTCTAAAAATTTTTCATCTCGTCAGGCATTTCAGCTGATAGTGATTTTCCTTTAAGTATGGGTTGCAGTGCAAAAACCCTAGTTGAAGACTTCGAAAACCCTAGCATTAGTTGCCAAACGCCAAAAACTCTAGAATTGCAAAACCCTAATACCAACTGCCAAACCAAAAACCCTATGCCAACTTCGTAAACCCTAACATGGCAAAAACCCAAATTTTAGCAACGTTCTAGTACAAAAACTCTAGCATCTCAGAACCCCATTACCAACTGCCAAAAACTCTGCCATTGCAATAATACCCTAAATACCAACTGACAAAAACCTTATCATTGCAAAAACCCTAATTGCCAACTTCGAAAACCCTAAAAATGACAGAAACCTAAATTTTAGTCACGTTAGTAGTACAAAAACTACCATTTTGTTGGTACTTGATGTATTCGAAAAGGGAAATAGCAGATAGTTCTTGGGCCGAGAGAGGGTGAATAGAGAGAGAGAGAGAGAGAGAGAGAGAGAGAGAGATTACCTGAGCGAGGAACCCCGACACCTTATACAATAGATTTGTTCATCCTTGAACAATAAAACGAATCTCGTATTATTGTTGAACAAAAAATTCGAGCACGCGCCGCTCAAGTATTCCTGAACAAAAAATTCGTCCCTAAAATCCCCCCCTACTTGAGGATAAATTCACCCACAACGTTTTTTCTCTCTCTGCCTTTAAAACTAAACGAATAACGTTGTGGCCCTTGCGGGG
The DNA here is from genome assembly GCF_043159265.1 of Tasmannia lanceolata. Lineage (NCBI taxonomy): Eukaryota > Viridiplantae > Streptophyta > Magnoliopsida > Canellales > Winteraceae > Tasmannia > Tasmannia lanceolata. The sequence goes on along the minus strand of NW_027518684.1, from coordinate 21,875,970 downwards.
GGCGGGGGGCGTAGGGGTGGGGGATATCATTTTTTGTACGGAGTTTTTATACGGTGTAAGCCCTTAGAGTCCCGTATTTTTCAGAAAGTATTGTGCGGACTAAATCATAAGATGATCCAAACCGTCCATGCGATGGAACACAATGTAACTAGGTTGTGCTCCAATAATCATTTCCATAGGATAAATTGCAGATCCTCTATAGATCAGAGGGTTGGAATCATCCTATAGAAATGATTTTTTGGTCACAACCTATATTTATGCTGTTTGCTTGCCCATCAAATTGACGGTTTGGATCATCCTATAGTGTGGGATGTACAGTACTTTTTAAAAAATACAGGACTATAAGGGCTTACACCATATAAAATCTCAAGAAATGATGTGGCAAAACAAAAACATAAGGGCGATGATAAATTCACACCCGGTGCAAGATAATTCACACCCCTGTAAACATGAAAAAAGATAAATGGTAGAATGAAGGCGCCCTTGTAAAAATCAGCTTCATAGGCGCCCCTATTGGTCAATTTCTGTAAATAATGGCCCGGAAAAAAGTGGATGGAGCTTAAAAAAGTGGAAACCGTGTTGACTTTGCATCAGTAGGCCAATAAGGGCGCCCTTCTTCTATCATTCCTCGAATATAAACACCCAAAAATAAAAGAAATTTTTAAAAGACAATCATATGCTTGTCTCCTAAAAACAACTTATAAAATACTCTAATATATCTTTCTTCGTCTTCAACCCCTCTTGAAAGAACATCAAAGCTATCTAGGGGCTCACAGCAGCCTTGTTTACTACACAACACCCTTCTTACAGATTTAAACTCTTCTTGTAACGCCCCGAATTTTTAGAAATACCAACTCGGTGCGTAGAAGAATATTACATCATCTTTCTCAAAAACTTTCATTATTCCCAAGATCTCAAATACAACAACTACGTTTAGAGGGTTTACATAAATTAGGTCTAACTTATTACATCTTAATTCAAGACATAGTTGATACATATTTAAAACATATTTGTCCTTTAGAACAGTTCTGCATTCAACTCTAGCATTCCTCATCTTTCATCTATACTTCACCTGGGGGTTGGAACAATAAAACAAGAAAAAAAAGGGGGTGAGCTCAAATAGCCCAGTAGGGTATAAACAACAAGTGATGTAAAATTGTCAAGCTCGTAAGAACATGATATTTTGCAGATAGGACATCTCACCTTATAAACATGGGAAGAAAGAATAAGCACAACATACTTTCCGAACGTATAGAGAAAACTTACAGAACTTGATATCAATAATTATATATATAGACTTCATTAAGCATAGATGCTTTCATTCATAGCCATATCTCGGCCCATTCATAGCCATACCTCGGCTCATAATCCTCTAGATTTACACTCTCTAGAGTCGTCTTTACCCACGTGCACATGGAAGACTATAACGCGTCCACCCGTCATCATATCATAACTCAGTCCATATTCAGAATTAGGATATCACAAGATAAACTCTAAACATAAACATATCTCACGGAAACAAGTTTTGAGGATACAAAATAGAATTATAGCTTTATCAGTAAAATCATTTATCTGAAAGGAATGGGGTCTGAAAGAAAGGATCCCCCTTGGATTCTCATCAGTTGTCGATCTTAGAAGGATATAAACTCTTATAGCAATTGCATATAAAGAGAATCAAAGAATATGAAATATTCACATCCAGTATATCAAAAGAGAATCAATGGAAGAAAACCCTTACATATAGCAAAAGAGAATCAATGGAAGAAAACCCTTACATATAGCAAAAGAGAATCAATGGAAGAAAACCCTTACATATAGCTTTCCGGTCACAGGTTTGTTTGAGCTTACACCTTGGAGTGGATAACCTGTAAATATATTCTAATTTTATCAAATTCATGTTTTAAGGCAGTGTCCTTTCTGTCCAGGTAATGTCCATCTATGACCAAAATAATGTTCTCTGTGTTCAGTGTTCTTTCTATTAAATTTTTAAGATCATGAGGCCCAGCATGCACTATTCATATGGACCCCACATGTTACTATTCATGTGGACCCCACAGGTTACTATGCTCAGCAGTTCACCATTCTTTGATTTAGTTTATTTCTTGGCTACTATGCTCAGCAGTTCGCCTTTCTTTGATTAAAGTTTACTTTACGGTTACTATGCTAGCATTTCACCGTTCAAATAAGATGGGCTACTATGCTCAGCAGTTCGTCTTTCTTTGATTAAAGTTTACTTTACGGTTACTATGCTAGCATTTCACCGTTCAAATAAGATGATAAAACTTGCATAATCTATAGCGAGTTATCGCCTCTTATGCATGCTTTATCCTAATATTTACATAGGTGGTAGAACCAACCATATTACCCATAATAAATACTTTAACTATCTATATGAAAGACTTACCTTGGTAGTGATGAAGTGGATTTCCTTTTCCTTCTCCTCTCTCTCTTACTCTTTCTTCTCTCTCTCTCTTTTTTTTTTCAACTACAGTCTTAAATTCACAACTACTCTCTTAAATGCTTTTACAAAAAATATAGGAATAGTAAAGGTATAAATAAATGAATAGTAAAGGCTGCTTGAATAGTAACATGATGATTAATATTATTTAATTATTATTTCCGTCGGTGAAGCGCAAATACTCATTAATGATAGTGGTTATGGAGTGACCCGCTTAACCAATGAGTTAATGAAAGTGGTTGCGGTGTGTCCTTCTGGTAGTGGTTCCCACTAGTGATGGGTCCCGCTGGCGTTGGGTCCCGCTATTTGTGGGTCCTGCTTGTTGTGGGTCCCACTGGTGATAGGACCCGCTTTTGTGGGGCCCGCTGATGTGGGACCCACTGTTGGTGGGACCCGCTTGTGAATAGTACTCGGTGGGTCCTACTGTGAATAGTAATTTTGAATAGTTTATCTCAATAGTGAATTTGCATAGTATTTCTGCATAGTAATCTTACGTAGTATTTCTGCATAGTGACTATTGTGAATAGTAATTATGAATAGTGACTATTGGTAATTTTTAATATGTGTAAGTATCTTGACATCTGGGGTCGTGGTTTAGTGGTAGGAAGCCGTTCAATCCTCGCTCAGCGTTGAGTTCGAATCGCGTACGCCCCATTATGCCAGATGTCCTCATGCCCGATTAACTCGGGAAAAATGAGTAATGGTCGATGATTACCCACCTATGAGGCCATTTTTATTTATTTGTATATATATATATATATATTTTACCGGTTATTACATTCTACCCCCCTAAAAAAAAATTTCGTCTTCGAAATTTTACATACCTTAAGAAGTAAATAAATGAGGATACTTTTGTTTCATCTCCTCCTCCGGTTCCCATGTTGCTTCCTCGGTGGCTTGGCTCCTCCACAGAATCTTCGCCAGTGATATTCTTTTTGTCCGAAGAATTTGTTCCTTTCGATCAAGGATTTGTACTGGTTGCTCTTCATAAGACAAATCTTGTTCCAACTGCATTGGTTCTGTTTGCAGTACATGTGATGGGTCCGCCAAGTATTTCCTTAAAAGTGAGACGTGAAACACATTGTGAACATGTGACAAGGCTGGTGGCAAAGCTACACGGTATGCTACTGGTCCAATTCGTTCAAGTATTTCATATGGTCCAATATATCTGGGACTGAGCTTCCCTTTCTTTCCGAACCTTATCACACCCTTCCAAGGTGATACTTTTAAGAATACACGGTCACCCACTGCAAACTCTAGGTCTCGACGTCGATGATCGGCGTAGCTCTTCTGTCTGCTTTGAGCCGTCCTCATATGTTGTTGGATCATACGTACTTTGTCAATAGTTTCTTGTACTAACTCTGGGCGTAGAAGTTTTCTTTCTCCGACCTCATCCCAACACGTCGGTGTTCTACATCTCTTACCATAGAGAGCTTCATAGGGTGCACTCTCTATACTAGAGTGATAACTGTTATTATAAGAAAATTCAACCAATGGTAAGTGTTGGTCCCAATTACCTTGGAAGTCTATTATGCAAGCTCTAAGCATATCCTCCAGTGTCTGAATTGTCCGTTTGGATTGACCATCTGTTTGAGGATGAAAGGCAGTGCTGAAGTTCAACTTTGTCCCCCAATGCTTTTGTATACTCCTCCAAAAATTAGATGTAAAGCGCGGGTCACGATCAGACACAATGGATGCTGGTATGCCGTGTAAACGGACTACTTCTTTGATGTAGAGCTTCGCCAATTGATCTAAGGAAAAATTTTCTCGTATTGGGATAAAATGAGCTACCTTCGTCAGTCGATCAATGATTACCCATATTGCGTCATTTCCTTTCGTAGTCCTTTGTAGTCCCGTAAAAAAATCCATTGCTATCATATCCCACTTCCATATAGGCACCTCTAGTGGTTGTAAGGCTCCCTTTGGTAGCTGTCGTTCTGCTTTAACTTGTTGGCAAACCAAGCATGTAGACACGAACTCAGCAATCTCTCTCTTCATATTATTCCACCAATAATGGGTTCGAAGATCTCGATACATCTTCGTACTCCCTGGGTGTATGGAGAATGCCAAACTATGTGCCTTAGTTAGCAACTTCCTTCTTAATTCTGGATCGGAGGGCACACACAGTCTTGTGTTGAATCTTAAGATGTCATCTTTATCAACATTGAATTCGGAAAGTTTGCCTTTCCGAACTGTTACGATCGTTCCTTGTAATTCAGGATCGTCGACTTGAGTGGCCTTGATTTTCTCCAATAGTGATGGTTGAGCAACCATCTGTGCTATGTAGCCCTTGGTTCGCGGTTCTACTATTTCCATATCCAGTTTTCTCAGATCTTGGAGTAAATGCTTTTGAGTGGTTAGCATTCTTGCCAAGGTTCCGAAAGTTTTTCTACTCAATGCATCTGCCACTACATTCGCCTTTCCAGGATGATAATGAATGGTGCAGTCATAATCCTTTAGTAACTCTAGCCACCTTCTTTGTCTCATATTCAGCTCCTTCTGGGAAAATATGTATTTGAGACTCTTGTGATCAGTATAAATTTCACACTTTTTCCTGTAGAGATAATGTCGCCAGATCTTCAGTGCAAAGATTACTGCTGCCAATTCCATATCATGCATGGGGTAGTTTTGCTCGTGGTATTTTAGTTGGCGTGATGCATAAGCTATAACTTTATCATTTTGCATTAATACGCAGCCGAGCCCTTCCTTTGATGCGTCACTGTAGATCACAAATCCTCTGGTTGGTGTTGGTAATTCTAGCACAGGTGCGCTGACGAGTCTCTTCTTTAACGTTTGGAAGCTTTCCTCGCATTATTTGGTCCAGATAAACTTCGCGCCTTTCCGAGTTAATTTCGTTAATGGATTTGCTAATCGAGCGAAGTTTTCCACGAACCTTCTATAATAGCCGGCAAGTCCCAAGAAACTCCGAATTTCTGTTGCTGTCGTGGGTCTTTGCCATTCTTCAACGGCTTTAGTCTTCGCTGGATCCACAGAAATTCCTTCTCGGGTGACTGTGTGACCCAAGAACGCCACTTGCTGCAACCAGAATTCACATTTACTGAATTTGGCATACAGCTTCTTCTGTCGAAGTGTTTGTAAAACAATCTTCAGATGTTCCTCATGTTCTTCGCGACTCTTAGAATAGACAAGAATGCCGTCGATAAACACCACGACAAACTTGTCAAGATAGTCGTGAAATACTCTGTTCATTAGATCCATGAATACGGCTGGGGCATTCGTTAGTCCGAATGGCATGACAATGAACTCATAATGTCCGTATCGCGTGCGGAACGCCGTCTTTGGAACGTCTTCTTTCTTTACTTTCAGTTGGTGGTAACCAGATCTGAGATCGATCTTGGAGAAGTACATGGCACCTTGAAGTTCGTCGATTCTGGGCAACGGGTACTTGTTCTTTATTGTGACATTGTTCAGTTCTCGATAATCAATGCACAACCTCATTGATCCATCCTTCTTCTTTACGAACAGGACGGGAGCTCCCCAGTGTGATACACTGGGCCGGATGAATCCTTTGTCTAATAGTTCTTGCAGTTGCTTCTTTAGTTCCTCCAATTCTATCGGCGCCATTCGATACGGTCTTTTGGATATTGGATTTGCTCCTGGTACTAGCTCGATAGAGAACTCCAGTTCTCGATTCGGTGGGGCTCCTGGTAGATCGTCAGGGAATACATCCATGTACTTTTGCACAATAGGCACGTCCTCCAATTTCATCTTCTTTTTACTCGTGTCCACAACTTGAACTTGAGCGAGATATCCTTCACAGCCCTGTTTTAATAATCGTCTTGCCTGCAACGATGATATTAGTGCTGGATACAAGTTGGGGTTTATCAGGAATAGTAAACATGACTTCTTTCCTGTAACAGTCTATGTTGGCATGGTTTAAAGTCAACCAATCCATTCCTAATATAACATCGAATTCTAAAATAGGTAAGGAGATAAGATCTACCGATAAGTTTCTACCACAAATATCAACAGAGCATGCTCGATAAACTCCTGATGTAACTAGATAATTTTCACCAGGCGTTTTAACAGAAAGTTCAAGATCTAACTTCTGAAGTGGTATGCTCAAATGCTCGGCAAACTTTGGTGAAACGAAAGAATGCGTAGAGCCAGAATCAAATAATATATGTGCATTCTTCGAACTTACAGACAAAGTACCTGTCACCACATCATTCGTTGCCTCCACTTCAGCAGTTGTGATAGCAAAAGTACGGGCCTGTCCCCTTGGCTGTTGTTGTTGTTGTCGACCCCCTCCTACTGCTCTAGGCTTGGTGCATTGATTTGAATAGTGTCCCATTTCGTTACAATTGAAACACTTGATGTCTGGGTGAGCATTCAGAGTCTGCTTGAGGGTTGGCTGACTGTTCCGAGTCAAAGTTGGATTTTGTTCCCGTTTTGGGACCGTCTTGCAGTCCTTTGCCACATGTCCTTCCATTCCGCATTGGAAGCATTTTCGTGTCCCCACGTAACGGACACCTCCATGTCTCTTTCCACATTTTGAGCAATGTTGCTGGTCTCCTGCTTCCTTGACATTAGGTCTCTTTGTTTCAAATCCTCCTGGTTGGCTTTCATTCGTTCTCTTTACGCCGGTCAACTTGTTTTTGGACTGCTGAAAGTCCAAATGTATAATTTCCACTTTCAAAGCACATCTCACCACAGCTTCGTAGCTTTGAAAATCTAAAGCTGCTAATGCTCGCCTGACACTAGGTTTTAATCCGTATTGGAATTTGTCCACCTTACTTTGAACGTCAGTCACTAGGTGGGTTGCATATCGAGCCAGTCTTGTGAATTTTGCTTCATATTGGGAGACTGTCTCTCCCTCTTCTTGCTTTAATGAAATAAATTCTCTCACTAGCTGAGCTTTTAGTGGTTGTGGGACGTATTTTTCGAGGAAGATTCTTTTGAATTCATTCCAACACATTGCGTTCATTTCTTCTTCGGTTTTTGTATTTCGGACTAAATTCCACCACTGATCCGCGTCACCGTCCAATCTATACGTCGCCAATCTTACACGTTGTTGGCTGGTGCAGTCAATCACCAAAAATATATTTTTTATGGAGTGAATCCATCTTTCAGCTTCTAAGGGATCTGTAGTTCCCGAGAAGGCAGCAGGATGTTGCCTTATAAACTGTTCCAGTATAGCTCCTTCGTTTTGAAGTGGAGCAGATGGGGCTCGTTGTTGGTTCATGTTTGCTGTCATTGCTTGGGCTAGCTGTGCCAATGCAGTGGCAATGTCATCATTTCCTGCGTTGTTGTTTCTAGCGTTGGCTGTAGGTTGTTCGTTTCTTGCTTGCCTTTCTCTGCGTGGCCTGCCACGTCCCCCCTTGCCTCAGCCTCAATTGTAAAAATCTGTTCCTGATTCTCCGCCATCTTCATATCATAGTATCACATTAGTAATCTAAATTATAACTCATATTTAAAAGCATTTAGATACAGAAGTATCACAGAAGTCATAAATAGCACATAAGTTCTATATTAACCAACGACTAGCGGTATAGTTAACATATTCTAACTTAACATTTAGATAGGGTAAATTCTAATCCTATCTTTTTGAATCCTAATTTCCAAAACCGACTAAACTTCGCTTTGATACCAAATGTAACGCCCCGAATTTTTGGAAATACCAACTCGGTGCGTAGAAGAATATTACATCATCTTTCTCAAAAACTTTCATTATTCCCAAGATCTCAGATACAACAACTACGTTTAGAGGGTTTACAGAAATTAGGTCTAACTTATTACATCTTAATTCAAGACATAGTTGATACATATTTAAAACATATTTGTCCTTTAGAACAGTTCTGCATTCAACTCTAGCATTCCTCATCTTTCATCTATACTTCACCTGGGGGTTGGAACAATAAAACAAGAAAAAAAAGGGGTGAGCTCAAATAGCCCAGTAGGGTATAAACAACAAGTAATGTAGAATTGTCAAGCTCATAAGAACATGATATTTTGCAGATAGGGCATCTCACATTATAAACATGGGAAGAAAGAATAAGCACAACATACTTTCCGAACGTATAGAGAAAACTTACAGAAATTGATATCAAGAATTATATATATAGACTTCATTAAGCATAGATGCTTTCATTCATAGCCATATCTCTGCCCATTCATAGCCATACCTCGGCTCATAATCCTCTAGATTTACACTCTCTAGAGTCGTCTTTACCCACGTGCACATGGAGGACTATAACGCGTCCACCCGTCATCATATCATAACTCAGTCCATATTCAGAATTAGGGTATCACAAGATAAACTCTAAACATAAACATATCTCACGGAAACAAGTTTCGATGATACAAAATAGAATTATAGGTTTATCAGTAAAATCATTTATCTGAAAGGAATGGGGTCTGAAAGAAAGGATCCCCTTTGATTCTCATCAGTTGTGGATCTTAGAAGGATAGAAACTCTTATAGCAATTGCGTATAAAGCGAATCAAAGAATATGAAATATTCACATCCAGTATATCAAAAGAGAATCAATGGAAGAAAACCCTTACATATAGCAAAAGAGAATCAATGGAAGAAAACCCTTACATATAGCTTTCCGGTCACAGGTTTGTTTGAGCTTACACCTTGGAGTGGATAACCTGTAAATATATTTTAATTTTATCAAATTCATGTTTTAAGGCAGTGTCCTTTCTGTCCAGGTAATGTCCATCTATGACCAAAATAATGTTCCCTGTGTTCAGTGTTCTTTCTATTAAATTTTTAAGATCATGGGGCCCAGCATGCACTATTCATATGGACCCCACATGTTACTATTCATGTGGACTCCACAGGTTACTATGCTCAGCAGTTCATCATTCTTTGATTTAGTTTATTTCTTGGCTACTATGCTCAGCAGTTCGCCTTTCTTTGATTAAAGTTTACTTTACGGTTACTATGCTAGCATTTCACCGTTCAAATAAGATGGGCTACTATGCTCAGCAGTTCGCCTTTCTTTGATTAAAGTTTACTTTACGGTTACTATACTAGCATTTCACCGTTCAAATAAGATGATACAACTTGCATAATCTATAGCGAGTTATCGCCTCTTATGCATGCTTTATCCTAATATTTACATAGGTGGTAGAACCAACCATATTACCCATAATAAATACTTTAACTATCTATATGAAAGACTTACCTTGGTAGTGATGAAGTGGATTTCCTTTTCCTTCTCCTCTCTCTCTTTTTCCCTCTCTCTCTTACTCTTTCTTCTCTCTCGTTCTCTTTTCTCTCTCTCTTTTTTTTTCAACTATAGTCTTAAATTCACAACTACTCTCTTAAATGCTTTTACAAAAAATATAGGAATAGTAAAGGTATAAATAAATGAATAGTAAAGGCTGCTTGAATAGTAACATGATGATTAATATTATTTAATTATTATTTTCGTCGGTGAAGCGCAACTACTCATTAATGATAGTGGTTGTGAAATGACCCGCTTAACCAATGAGTTAATGAAAGTGGTTGCGGTGTGTCCTTCTGGTAGTGGTTCCCACTATTGATGGGTCCCGCTGGCGTTGGGTCCTGCTTGTTGTGGGTCCCACTGGTGGTAGGACCCGCTTGTGTGGGGCCCGCTGATGTGGGACCTACTGTTGGTGGGACCCGCTTGTGAATAGTACTCTGTGGGTCCTACTGTGAATAGTAATTTTGAATAGTTTATCTCAATAGTAAACTTGCATAGTATTTCTGCATAGTAATCTTACGTAGTTATTCTGCATAGTAATTTTGCATAGTGACTATTGTGAATAGTAATTATGAATAGTGACTATTGGTAATTTTTAATATGTGTAAGTATCTTGACATCTGGGGCGGTGGTTTAGTGGTAGGAAGCCGTTCAATCCTCGCTCAGCGTTGGGTTCGAATCGCGTACGCCCCATTATGCCAGATGTCCTCATGCCCGATTAACTCGAGAAAAAATGAGTAATGGCCGATGATTACCCACCTATGAGGCCATTTTTATTTATTTGTATATATATATATATATATTTATATATATATATATATATATATTTTACCGGTTATTACACTTCTTCTTCCCTTTCCTCTTGTAAAGGTTGTGTCAGCAACCCGTTACTCCAAGAGCTTAAGCCGTTGGAGAAGGTGCTATTTAATCTTTTATACTCTAACACTCCCCCTCACGTGTGACCCTCCATTTTAGAGTTGCCTACACGTGGCATGAGGGGTTGCCTACACGTGGCAAGTGTGACCCCTCTTTTGGTCGAAATTCGGAATTCACACATCAGCTTAACAAAAAATGTTTCTATTTAAACAAACTAAACACCCATTCTGCCCATTTCAACAGAAGAGACGAGCACTTTTCATTTCCTTTCCAATCTCTAGAAACAAACTAAACAAACCCTAGCTCAAAAGGATAAACTTTCTCTTGGTCAAGTTCTTCACTTAATTGGATGATTGTTGCTTGGAAAGAACATTGAATACTCAACTACTACGGCCATGAGGTGCCCATGTATATATTAATGAGCTGTATGCTAATGGGGTCTGAATAAGGGATTGTGGGGGAGGGGGGAGGGGTTAAGAGACCCAAAAGCAATGGAGTCCACGTGTATACTGATAAGTGATCAACAAATTAGCTAAGATGGAGAGGCTAATTACCAAAAAACCAATGGTGAGCCCACCTATAAACAATGTGTGACCTACTAGCTAGTTGGGTTAAGAAGTGTGGGCCAAAAACCACTATGTTCCACCTATAAACTAGTGAGTGATATGATAGTCGTTTGTGGTGGTTTCAAAGTGAGCTATGAAACGACTGACATACTGGACTCGCTACAAGAATCCTCTGATTTCTTTCTCATTTATTTCTCAATCTCGAATGAGGTCATCTTTTGGAAGATCTTGATCTTGTTCTTGAAAGGGGTCGGCCTCAGTTCATCTTTAGTTGACCATAAACCACACGAGTATGTCCGAGGTTACTCCAAAGACACACTTACGAACGTTCAACCGGAGTTGATATTTCTTGATTCTCTCGAATAACCTCCACAAGGCAGTTATACGAGGGCTCTATCCCTGGGTTCCACAATTGTGTCGTCGATGTATACATCCACTTCGCGGTGCATCATGACGTGAACAAAAGTTTTTTTTTTTTTTTAATAGGTGGAAAATCGAAGGACAATAATAGTCGGCATGCTTCTACGAACCCCGCATCTAACTGCTCAGGAACTTCTTCTTTTGTTGCCAGGGCCTGCTTAGGTTTCATTTTCTCCGCCCAGGATGTTGAGTTGAAATGGGAAGCAAAAACAATTTTGAGAGAAAAACTTGCCCTAGCAATATGGGAAGAAAATCTTGCAAAATTTGAGTTGGAATTTAATGTTTTCCATAAGATTAAAATTCCCACTTCTAATTATAATTGCCATTTTTAATTTTTCTGCATTTTCTCGCTAACTTTCATCCTCTCTGCTAATTAGCCCCCTAACATTCATCCCTGTAATTTTATCGTTACTAATTTAATTTGTGCTAACTTTTAGTTTTGTGCGGATTTTGTCATTATGTGCCTTTATCCCCTATTAATTGGGTTTTTAACTTTCAACCGTTTCAAATTAAAATAGTTGCATGAGGTGACAGAAAGGTTTCCATTCGATGTAACTTCTTTATCTTTTCTCTTTCTTTCCCTCCCCCTAACACCTTGGTTTCATGGCCATGTCATTGGCTACTCTAAGAAGCTCATCAGGGTTTCTCGCTGGTTTTTTTGCATAAAACAGATTTCCCTTAAGCGGCCTATGAGATGCAGGTAGAGTGGAGCGGCAACACGAGATGGAGAATACAAGCAACAACTAAAATAATCTCGTGGGGGTTTGAAAACCCATGCCACGGTTTAGAGAAAAGCCCCATTATAACACGTGAAAGAGCCAATGCTCTCTTCACACCTAATGTCGAAAAAATAAACTTTATTCAGTATCTTTCTTGTTTTCCTCGTGCCATTACATTATATAGAGAGACAAAATCCAAAAATAGAACCCAAAATACTTGCCTAACCACTATTCTCAATCTTCTAATTAAAGCAACTTAAATGAAAAGTAGAAACATAAATAAAATATTTTAAAAATATATATCCTGTAATATACCTATACCATATTCGTAGAATGCCTATAACTTAGTCAAATCAAGTCCAAGTCGCGTAATCCTAGGCTCTTTAGATAGGTAATCGAAAAACATTTCTAAAAATACTAAAATCAGGCCAAAAGAACAAGATTTATTACCCCAGAAAAAATTATACAATTAAAATGACGAAAATAAAAAATAAAAAATAAAAGACTTGATCCACCCCCCACGTTCTACATCATTCATCCTCGCTTGAAGAAAACTCGACCTCGAGTCTAGGCCATTATCCTCAAAATCTAATTATCCGGTGCTACACCGATCTTCTATTTTCCATTCTTCTTCTTTTTCTATCTTTTGTAATCCCTTGCACGACGCTTAACCATGAAAAGGGGCTCTCGAAGGCACTCTCAGATCCATGGGTGTCTTCTCATGGATGCGAGCTTCGAGTAGTGCTAACTGTGTGAGCGTCTTCACCTGCTGTTGGAGTTATTCGTTCTTCGTGGCTAGATCAAGCTGGCCGGCGTTAGGTGCAGCGACTTCTTCATCCCGTCGTGCGTGCGTCGGAGAACCCCGTGCTCTGATACCAGTTGATGTGGGAAGAGTAGCAGCAACACAAGATAGAGATAACTAAAATAAGCACCAACTAAAATAAACTCCTGGGGGTTTGAAAACCTATGACACAGTTTGGAGAAAAACTCCAATATAACACAGGAAAGGAGCAAAGCTCCTTCCCCCACGCGAACGTGTCAATGCTTTCTTCACAGCTGATGTCCAAAAAATAAACTTTATTCAATCTCTTTCTTTTTTTCATCATGCCATTACACTATATAGAGAGCCAAAACCCAAGAATAGCAACCCTAAATACTTGCCTAATCTCAATCTTCTGACTAGAGCAACATAGATAAAAAGTAAAAACCTGACTAAAATATGGGAAGTGATAAATCCGCCCCTTTTGATTACTTGGGACACCCAACAACAGTGTATCAATGACTGCAGAGGGGCTGATGTACTTCATAACACTGCTGCTCGGTGTCCCAAGTAATCAAAAGAGGTGGATTTATCACTTCCCTATATTTACTGTTCATTTAGAAAAATATTATCATAGATTGAAGGTCACTCTAAACAAAAACTGAATAGGGCAGGATCAAATTATCTTCTTTTTATGAGTAAAAAAAGTAGGAAAATAAGTGGGACAGTGAGAGAGCGTAGATGGACCGTAAACAAGGGATAATAATGTGTGGTGGGGCCATCATTTATACCATGCTTTGATGGCATGGAGCCCACCATATACATCCAAACCGCATATGGTGTGCTACATTTTACACCTATAAGTGGGCTCACCAACTCCACCCAATTGGCCAATTTCATACATGGGGTGGGGCCTTTCATTTTACATCATGTTTTGATGGAACGGGTCCGATCAACTCCACTCAAGCCATTACATCAGGTGGGCCCCATCATTTTATTGTACTTTTTCACGGGTGGGTCCCATAATATCCACAAAGCTCACCTGCATAGGGTGGGCCCCACCATTTAACACTTCATGTTTTGACGGGGTGGCCCCCTCTATTTACACAATGGGCCATGACTTGGAGTGGCAATGGTTCGGTTTCGGTTTGGTTTGACCCCCAAACCGAACCGAACATGCTTACACTCCAAACTGAAACCGAGCCGAACGAACATATATATGTCCAGACCGAACCAAACCAAACCCAAGCCGAACTGATGAAAAGGGGCGCATTTATCATTGTTCAGACTGAACCAAATCGAAGCCGAACCAAAATTTGAATCGGTTTGGTTCTACCGAACCGAAACCGAATTGAAATTTGAAACAATCTGGTTTAACCAAACTGAAATCGGTTCCAGCTCTTTTTCGGTTCAATTCGGCCAATTTTGCCAGCCCTAGCCACTATTGCTGACAACCAAACAAGATCAAATGGTATTTCAGGCAAAAAATATTATTCGATTATATATTCGCACTCCCTTTAGGATGATTCGCTCCACTTTAACATGAATTACGTGGCAGACTTGAACGCCTTTTGATGTCAATTCACGTTAAAGGAGGCGCGAATTATCCTACAGTGGGTGTGAATTTATCGTCTCCCAAAACATTTTAATATTCTTATAGTGGTCTCTTCTAGGGGTACTCGGGTCGGGTTGGGTTGAGGCCAACCTGAACCCAACCCGAGCAACCATTTGGTCAACCCAAACTTGACCCGACCAGAGTAACCCTTTTTGCCAACTCAAACCAGACCCAATCCGAGATTTTTAGCTTAAAAAATTATAAAAAATTAATAAAAATGTCGGGTTCACTCGGGTCGGGTTGCCCAAGCCCTCAACCCGAACTCAAACTGGGTTGAGAAAACCCGACGTCGACTCGACCTGACTTTTTCCCGGGTTGAATCCGTCGGGTTCGGGTTGAGCCGCCCAAGTTGCACCCCTTACTGGCATCACAGTCTTCCCTTTTTTTATTTTTATCGCTCCCGAACAAGACCAAACGGGCATCACAGTCTTCATCAGCAAGCAAAGAGTCAAAAGCCTACAACTTCTCGTCTTCCTCAAGCGATTTATTTCGTTTTCCCTTTTGTAAAAGGTAACCCCCAAATCTCCCCCCTCCGCCCCCCCCTGTCTCTGAATCTTCCCTTTGCCTCTCTTTGTTTTCTAAGATATATGTTTCCGCCCTCAAAACCCTAGCGCTCGTCTCCACTCTCAAAACCTTGTTTTTTTAGCTTTGGATACCATTCAGAACCCTAACTTTCTCTCTCCGATCCATCGAGAGAATCTCAGTATTATTTTTCTCAATTCGGAAAGATTCTAAAACCCTAGTCCTTTTTTTGATTAGGATTTCCGGTCATGAATCGTGCTCGTTCTGTTCGTAGATTCGAAGGGTTTTGTGCATTATTCAGTGGGGGTATTTTCTTTAGCTGATTTCTCGAATTTCTTTTTTGATTGTGCAGTTTTTGATGATTTTTTAAATTATTTTATTTTTGTTTTAGCCGATTTTTTGTTTGTTTGTTTTGGTGTGGAGGTGATTTGAGCTACTCAAAGAATTCGATTTATGTACACGCTAGTAGGTTTTGAATGTGATTTTAGCTACTTGAAAATTTTGATTTTTTTACACCTCAGTATGTTGTCAATCAAGCTTTATTTTTGAATGAGACGCGATGGATCATATCAGTGAAATAGTGGAATTTATTTGCTAGTGATTTTGAACCATGGGGTTTGTTCTTTATGTTCAAGATTAGTTTTTTTATCACTGTTAAGGTGTAATTATTTATATAATGAACACTTCATCATTTTGCCAATACTTATCGGATTTTGAATATTTAGGTTATGCATATTACCATTACATTATTAATTTCAGCACATATGATTTTGAATAACTAGGTTATGCACGTTACATTCCTAATTTCAGCACAGATGATTTGGAGGGGACACTTCTTCCATCTTTTTCAACATGTAGGGTAGAATTGGGGCGTTGGATTTGTGAGTGCTTGCATTTTGCTTTTGACAGGAAGTAACTTTTAAAGATTAAGGTGATTTCTTTATTTTCACAGTGGTGTTTAAAGTTTAAACCGACGATTTGCTAAGACAGCTGGTGAATCTGTTCCTCGTGGAATCAACTCCCATGCTCAATATTCTATTCGAAGACTGGTGGGGGTTGAGCTTTGTGCTTGTTCTGGGGTGGTTCGACTTCAATTATTCGTGTTCATAGATAACCCAGGTAGAATTTTTCAACAAAGTATATCTTGTGTTGCTTATAGTGGTGCCGATGCTGGAGGCAGCATGCCGGTTATTATAGGGAGAAATGCAAAGGTTTCCTGCCACCAGCTGTGGTGGCGGAGTTAGCAACAGTGCAGGTAGCGGGACATCTGTTAGGGATGCTGGCAGAGCAGATTCATCTTTCCCATCATCAAACTTCTCGTTTAACTCAAGGTAAGAATTCTCCTCATTTTATGTTATTGGTGTTTCTTTTGATCACCCCTCTCTCTCTCTCTTTAAAAAAAAACAAAAAAAAAAACAGACACACATGCCAACATTCGAGTTTTGAGATTTGAAATTCTAGTTCGTATTGCCATTGGAAATGTTTTAACCTTTTGGCTCTATTTGGATATAGGTAGTTACCTTGTAGATTAGTGGTATAAGTAGTCAATAGGGAGGAGACAAACATTTTTTTTTTGAAAAATGACGTATTCCATTAATATTGAAGTAGCATTCGGGACCAGGAGTCCCATCCTGCTTATACTGAATATTAAGTGGAGGCCCGGACATACCCAAGGTCAATACAAAGAAGGAGAATGTAAAAGTGACAACTATTAATCCAAAAAGCTAGATCCTTCCTTAAACTGAAGAGATATTTACAGGAAGGATACTATTTCTAAATCTACCCTTTCAGCTCCAGCCTTAGCTAGGCTATCAACCACCTCATTCGCAGATCGTCTTCGATGTTCAATTCTTGGATCGAGTACCCTTATCAGATCCAATATTTCAGCAACCACTTCCAGCAATTTCCAAGGTCCCTTTGAGAGGCCAGACGCTCAGGCTACTGCATTTGTGGAATCACCTTCCAAAATCAAGGGTCGCTGATTATTCTCAAAGGCCCAACGCAATCCGAATAGTAGAGCTCTGATTTCTGCCTCGTTTGCGTCACATATACCAGCTGGCTCGGAATATGTCATAACCATCGAAGCGGAAGAATTTCTTATGACCTCCCCCTTACCCCGCCTTTTACGGATTCCCAAGGGAGCACCCATCAAAATTTAGTTTCAGCCACCCCGTTGGTGGTGGAATCCATTTAAGTTTAGGCTTGGTTATGATACTTCTGTCCCATATAACCGACCACCAGTTCCTTATAAGATCTCCCATCCCAGAGGGAATTTGTTTCTTAGACTTTTTCCATGAGACCAATTCTACTTTAATGTCCGATGCCAGTCGACTAGAAGTTCTACTTTTTTCCTCAACGATGCGTCTATTACGTTTCTTCCAGATATTCCAAGTTATGGCGTAGGGGAAGGTCGCCCAAAGCGTTTTGTGTCACTGAAAGGGCCAGAGCACCATCCGAGGTAAAGGGAGTTAATAGATTCAGGACATACCTAGGAAATCCCGAAAGCTTCGATTGCTCTTACCCACAGATGGTATGAGTATGCTCATTTTCCGGATTCCCAAGGGAGCACCCATCAAAATTTAGTTTCAGCCACCCCGTTGGTGGTGGAATCCATTTAAGTTTAGGCTTGGTTATGATACTTCTGTCCCATATAACCGACCACCAGTTCCTTATAAGATCTCCCATCCCATAGGGAATTTGTTTCTTAGACTTTTTCCATGAGACCAATTCCACTTTAATGTCCGATGCCAGTCGACTAGAAGTTTTACTTTTTTCCTCAAAGATGCGTCTATTACGTTCCTTCCAAATATTCCAAGTTATGGTGTAGGGGAAGGTCGCCCAAAGCGTTTTGTGTCACTGAAAGGGCCAGAACGCCATCCGAGGTAAAGGGAGTTAATAGATTCAGGACATACCTAGGAAATCCCGAAAGCTCCGATTGCTCTTACCCACAGATGGTATGAGTATGGGCAATGCAACATAAGATGATCCAACGTTTCCTCATGTTGTTGACAGAGGACACACATACTTGCTAGGCTGAAATGTCTTTTCTTTAGGCGATCACAGGTATTTATTTTCCTATGAATCAACGTCCACCCAAACGCAACCAAGCTCGGGGGTCCTAGAGATTTTTAGATTCGCCTAGTTGCTGATGGATGTCCAGTATTTAAAGCCTTAAAGAAAGATTTTGCAGTGAAGTCTCCATTGGATGCTGGAATCCAAATTCGCTCATCTTCCTTAAACTGTGAGCAATATGTCGTCTCCAAAATCGAAAAAGCCTCTGTAGGTCCTGGATTTCCTCCTCCTTAAGGTTTTGGCGTAAACGAATGTCCCAGAAGCCTCTGCCTCCCTGACCATCTCTAACTTGGTAATCTGAAACCGTTGCTTCAGGAGATATGGCAATTCTGAATAATCTTGGGAATTCCATGCTTAGCAATGACTTACCACACCAAAGATCTAGCCAGAATCACACATTCGTGCCTTTACCCACTTGGTAGCGTATTCCTTGTTCGAAATCTTTCTTGACAGAACAGATAGACTTCCAAGCTCCCGATCCCTTCCCTCCTGAAGGTTTCTTAAGTTCCAATCCCCCCATTCTGATCCATATTTCATTCCTGTCACCCGTTGCCATAGCACTGATTTCTCCACACCATACCTTCATAACCATTTTCCAAGTAGTGATTTATTACGCATTCTGAGCTTACCAATCCCCGGGCCCCCGATCCGTTTGGATTATGTGACCTTCTCCCAGTTGACTAGATGCTTCATCTTCTTTGACATACCATCTCCGTCCCATAAAAAGTTCCGCTGTAATCTTTCAATTATCAATGCTACCCTAGCTGGAATTTTGAACAGAGACATGAAATACATAGGCATGTTGGAAAGTGCAGCTTTTATTAATGTTATTCTTCCCCCGAGAGAGATATACTTCTTCTTCCAAGTTGCTAGCTTCCTCTCAATCCTTTCTACCACCGGGTCCCATTGGGCAGCCGACGGTACTGAATTGAATTGAATCCCCTCTAGCTTCGGTCGCCACTCCAAGGGTCTTGAGTATAGCGTCGAGTAGAACTCCACAATTTTAGCTTTGATAAGGTTGGGTTCCTCAATTATTGAATCCCCGTGCCTTAAGCAATTAATCGAATTGATTCGCCTTCGTGAGTTGGCTGTTCTATGGAAGAACTTCGAGTTCATATAACCTGCTATAAGCCACAAGGCGTGTGATTTTTTGTCTCCATTGGATCCCTTCTCTCCCCAGGATCATCTTGTTTTCCTCCAAAAGTTTTAGACGATCTGCGGACCCCGATCCTGAGGAGGCGGCGAGGAACGAGTCCCCCGTCGGTCCTTTGGATCATCCACGTGAAGAGAGAGCTCTATCATGGAACTCTCGAAACGGGTGCCACCCTCATAGCATAGCACGAGTGACGATATAAATGAGATACCTCGTGATCCGGAGCCAAGGCTCGAAACCAATACGTACCTAAAACAACTCAGAGTCGCCATCCAGGGAAGTCAGCCCTGGAACCCATAAAAACAAATCCTCTGTGCAATGGATAACCAGAAATATATATTGGTTTGTGCCTGATTACGGATGAGGAAGGTCCGAAGAGCATCTCAATCCGCCCAAGTTGTGCACTTGGTCCCTTATGCCATTTTTTAATTAACTTTGATGAATTTTGGGCGAAAATAATGTGAAATGAGAATAAATATCCCCGAGTAAACGTCTACCTAAGCATGCATGACCCAGGGATGGGTAAAAGAAAACAAACAAGTCCTAAAGAGAAATGATATCAGTGTTATCTGACATTAGAAATAACATTAGAATCCGTTGTCTCTCAAAGAGGCAAAGAAGACTAGAACCCATCTAATATCAGATAACCCTGTTATCTATCTCCATACATCATATCTAACATCCATACCTAAAGAGAACTAGTACCAGTATCATCTGTCATTAGAACGATCACTAGAATCCACCGTCTCCAAAGAGGCGGAAAAGTCTAATGTCAACCCTATAACAGATAACCCTGATACCAATTTCTATACATACATCTAATCCTAACTCAACACATCTATGAAAATAGTAAACATACACATGCATAGCTATAGAAACTAAACACGATGTACCTGCACGAGGAACAAATGTCAGTAAATGATATTAGAAATGATAATCAATAGTAATAAAGACTACAACTAAACATATGAGCAGTAAACAATATATAAGCAGTAAAGAGCTACAGTTAAACATGTGAGAGCTACAGCTAAGCATGTAAGGAAAACTAATGAAGAGATGATCACAATATGAAGTAAAACACATAATCATAGTCATAAGCTAGAAACAATGATATCAGTAAACACAAATCCTAAAACACTAATAACAAACCCTAAAACTCTAAACTTTTCGCCCGATTCTTTGGATAGTCTGGTATTCATCCAAAGCCGCCTACGTATCCCCGCCTTCACGAGAATCCATGCAACGTAGTTCTTCGTGCCTATTCTAAACTATGATGCCTAAGACATCTAAACCACTAAACTAGACTCAACCTAAAAGACCAGACTGATTTTTAAGCTTCTTGAGCGATTATTTAAATTTAAGTGAATTGTGAATTTTAGGACTCTCTATATGCCCTAACTAAATGCAAATTTTTATCCTTAAGCTAATGTAAGTGGTTCCTATATCCTATGTGCACTAGGCTGTGTGTCTTAAGGAAAAACAATGAGCTATCTAACACATCCTAAATCTAGTCATCAGTCGGCGATGTGGATCGCTAACTGACCGGACGGAGGCACTCCTAACTAGGACAAACTCCTAACTCTAAAATAAACACAAAACATAAGAACACTCTATCTAGGACAAAATCCTAACTCTTAGAGGAAGATCTTTTCGAAAACACATTTGTGAAAGATTTTAGTATTTTTAAAAGAGTTTAAATGATTTATTTACAAAGTTTGACTGGACTTGGGATGTGGATCCCAAGCTGCCTACGTACCTTGTGGAAGAGGATCAAGTCAACGTAGTTCGGAAACACTCTCCTAACTACACTCCTGAAAAACTTTTCAATTTTTGATGTTTTTATGGTTTTCAAATGTTTTTGGATTTAAATTTTTTTAACTCTTTTAGCCAAAGGGAACAAAATAAGAAAACACACTCTGTAATCCAAATCGCGGAAGAGTGTAAACACCTTAAGGTAAAAGCCCTAGGGCTAAAAGGAAAAACTTGAAAAGGTAAACTAGTGTCCCAAATATGAAAGCTAAATCCCAAATAGGCAGGTTCTAATAAGACTGAGATAGTCTCCGAAAAGGAAATGGGAAATGTCTAAACTAACAGACAAACTCCTATAAAAAAGGGTAAATTCTAGAACTATGAGGCTAAACTCTAGCTAAAAGGCAAACACCTAAACCAAAGGATAAATTCTTAAACTAAAGGGATGACTTCAAAGCTAAAGAATATGCCCCTAGACAAGTACACTAAAGAGGGGGTACAAATAAGTAGAAGCACGACTAAAAACTCTAAAAGGGGGTCAGATAAATGAGGCTAAGGTAAACTCCATAAGGGTAGGATCTAGACAACAAGGCTTGTCTCCGAAGGAGAACCGCCTTAATGAGACAGAATATGTCTCCTAGTGGGGGCTCTAGATGACTCTTTCATTGCCCTTGCAATAAATGGACAAATTCTAAGAGGATTTAAAAGACTAAACAAGCTACTAAACAAAAGAGGAGAGTGATACTAGGACCGAGCTAGTCCCCTAAGGATGGGCTTGGGCTAACGCCTTCATCGCCATAGCAATGTATAAGGCTACTAAACTATAAGTACCTAAAAGAGTGAGCTAGTCTAATAAACAAAGAGGGAACATGTTAGGCAAGATTCCTAAGGATGGGCTTGGGCTAACGCCTTCATCGCCATTGCAATGATGGAGGGACTAAAGCCTAAAAGACTACATTACTTTCTATAGGAAGAAGGAAAGATAAAGGGGAATGGTATAAGAAGGAAGAATCAAATTAAAGTCTATAGAATATGTTTTGGGTCTAGGCATCCATGACATGAAGAAACAAAATCATTGAAATATCAAGATTGCTTCAGTAAAGCCTCAAAATGAACTACCCACACAAGGACTCCTGTGGCCATAATTATCAAATTCTAATGATTAAACAACCTAGATAACAAATGAACAAAATTACAAATTTCTATTAAGTATTTCTTTGAAGAATCATGTAGTATTATCAACACAGTAAGGTAAACACTACCTGCTGAACATTCCTAATGAAACCTACTCACCAAAATGTTAAAATGCCATCGGATTAGTATATACTCATGCGTGAAGGGCTGCTATATTAAAAAGGTGTGAAGGGTGTAAACACCAAAGGGACAAGAGGGTTGCACATGCCAAAATGATGTGTGATATAAACACTAAATGGACAAGAGGGCTGCACATACCAAAATGATGTGTGATGTAAACATTAAATGGACAAGAGGGCTGTACATATCAAAATGATGTGTGATACAAACACTAAATGGACAAAAAGGCTGTACATAATCAAAATGAAATTAAGGATCTCAACACCCAAGTTGTAAAGGGGCTGTACATATCAAAATAAAGAGAAGGCTACAAAAATAAGGCTATAAGAGGGTTATCAATATCAAGGGTGTGTGGGGCTGTCATTATCAAAGGTGTGTGGGGATACCATTATCAAAAGATGAGTAGGGGCTGCCATTATCAAGTGGGTGAGGGCTGCCATTATCAAATGAGAGTAGGCTGCCAATATCAAAAGAAAGTGGGCTACCATTATCAAATGAGAGTAGGGGCTGTCATTATCAAGTGGGTGGGGGCTGTTATTATCAATATAGCATTCAACACTTTCTTTACAGCAAACAACACTCCACAAAACAAAGATTAAATGACAAGTTATCCCTACAATGGTTTCAAAAGTAAACTCATTCATTGAGCGCAATTGCAGACATTTATAGAAATGAGAAACATATGATATTTCAAGTCAATAATTATGTTCAATAGACCAATAGCTATAAGGTGTAGACTTTGTAGGAACTTTGAACCATGGTCTATAATTCCTACAGTACCATTAAACATCAAAATCTGGAACTTAAAACATTCTAGGGGTTCAAAGTGCTACCAATGATAGAAAGACTGAACTTGTACACCTACTAGAGCGCATATTACTATGAATTTCCATTATCTATCAAAGCCATAATAACTTTCAGCCTACACCTTTATATTAGCATTTAAAAAAAAAATTATGCAACACAGACAATACCGCTAAGAAAAATTCCCAATACCTACCAAATCAATAATATCTTCAGCCTTTTTGCAATCAATTGACAGTTAAAGCACAGAGCAATTGACATATGAATTCATGGACAACATTCAAATAGCCAAATCTTGAAGCTCGACTAATAGAATCAGTTAAATAAGGCTCCATTCAAGAGTGGTTATCATATGAAAAACGTCTACAAATAACTACAAACAACAAGCAAATTCAGAACATGACTTAAATATATACAAACAACTGCTACCTTTTCCACAACCATATTAACTCAACCTGTCTTTTTTTTTTCACCAAAATAATTTCCCTAAGCTGTTAAAATTCCAAAGAATGCTTGAACAACTCCACCAATACAGAAAATGCAAGATAATTTTCAAATTGCTTCTCTCATCCTATCTTCGATTAAAATTTTAAAGAAGTTCCTTCCACCTTACAAATGCCTGATCCTGTTAAATTGATATCTTCCATAAACAGGCGTATGCGACATTTTAAAAAATAGAATTTTAATTTGTCCTTCAAATAGATACTTTGCTTTGAAAATAATCATTTTCTGGTAAGAAACAAATCAAAATAAACATATGTTTTGAAATTCATGAATATCAATATCCAAGATAAGCAGGTAACATGCAAAATTGGTTTCATCACTATAATCTGTTTTATGAAACATTATTATCATGACTGAGAATTAACATAAATCAAATGTTCTACACACCAGAATATTAGAACCATGTACTAAAACAACACTACAAGAGTCCTTGGGTTAAAAGAATTGCCCAGAATGGCACCTGTTCAACTGAAATGATATTCTTCTTGAAGTAAGGAAAATAATTAAAAAAATAAAATAATACTCAACACTCTTAACCACTTCCACTATGAAAGACTACAATTCATAAAGAACTTTATCATTAATACTAGTAAAAAAATTCTAGCATGAATATTGCCTTGCCTTAGAAATCATTTCCAAAAATTCTATTTGATAAGTCAGCTATGGTGAAAATTAGTTGCACAGTATGTGTTTCTTTTTGTTCTATCATACATTCGGAATGGTCCAATGCACCCTTATGTACATACCCCATTTTGTTTAATCTACTTCACATGCTAGAACTAACTGTGTTCTTGTTAGGATCAACCGATTATATTAGCACTCAGCCATGATTAATCTGAGGTAGGTCCCACAAAATAGTTAGTCCAATCGACTTTTAAACCGCCCACCAGTAAGTGGCCTGTGTGAAATTGTCATAGCCGATGATGTGCTCTGAAGCAATTATTAGCTTCACAATTCAATACAATTTAGAGTCCAATTATCAATTTGCGCGTTTCAATCAGTTCTCACAATCCCAAACAAACAGGGCACAAACAGAAGCACTATTTGACTCAAGTTTTTATGGCCTTAACAGGGATAAAGTGAGGTAAAGATGACATTCAAACATCTTGTTGAATAAAACTACCAAGCATGCATGATCATCTTCATCTAAACTCTAAACAGGAATGACAAAAATAAAGAAAATGTAGGGAGAAAATTACCTGAAACTTACAGTATAAGTGATCACCTTCTTCTACTTCTTGTCCGAATTGAGCGTATAGATCATGGTAATGACTGCAAAGAGGTTTGTAGGAATAAAAATGAATGGATCTATGACTGATTGGAAGTTGACGATGGCGATGCCGGCCGGAGGAGATGGCTGAAGCTTCAATTTTCCGAAGAAAAGTCACCGGAAAAAGCAATATCACTCTCTCTCTCTCTACTGTTGTTTTGTAGAAAACGAAGAAACCCCCTGATTTTTCATTTAAATGCAATGTGATGGCTAAATGATGGTGATGAGATAAGATTCTCACTAGAATTTCAAAGCATTGTTGCCGGATTCCATGGAGATCGCCGGATTCTGGCGAAACTTGCCGGTAAAGATAACAAGTTAGGGTTAGATGTAGGGTTTTGGAGTGTAAATCTAGGGTTCTAGGATATGGATCTTGACTTTGGGTGAGTATAAGAGGGAAGAGAAAATGCTAGTGATGATGGAGAAGAATTCCGGTGGTCGGATCTCCGGCGAAACGGCCGGAATCCGGCGAGATCTCACCGGAGAAGATGAAGATTAGGGCTTGGACTTCTTAGATCTACTTTCTCTCACTAAAATCCCCACTAGGGGTGGCAACGGGGCGGGTCGGGGCCGGATGTTGGGGTCCCCTTCCCCTTCCCCTCTGCGGGGAATTTTCCCCCTCCCCTTCCCCTTCCCCTCTGCGGGGATGGTGGGGAATCCCCCTCCCCTCCCCGCGGGGAATCTCTAATCCCCTTCCCCTTCCCCTCCCCGCATCCTTCGGGGACAAAATCCCCGCCCCTCCCCGCCCCCTCTTTGGAACCCAACCAAATCAGCAAACAGAGCTTCTTTCTTCTACGTCCATTACAGACAATATTGTGATGAATGCTATGATTCTATTCATGTGATCAACAAACAGATGGACAAAATCAGAAATGCATGGATGAGACAACAAACATAAATAACAACAGGACCTCATCTTTCAGCAATTTTCTGCATAAATTATGGAATGATAAATAGGAAATGAGCACCAGGATTACCTTCATTAACAGGCAGCCAATGTGCAAAAAGTAACTATTTCAGTAGTCACAATGAACTTTAAAAGTCCATAAGTGGGCGCTCACACACGCAAAATAATATTCATTAGTTCATTCTGTATAGCATGTTAACCCCCAGATGAGCATGAGAAATGAGAATGGAGAAGAGAACAAAATCAACAAATAACTTATTTCTTTAACTGCAATTCAGTCTAGTGCTGACATGAAACAAATTTCTAGTAGCTAAATTTTTCTTGTTGAAAATTAAAACCTGCAATCCAACCCTAAAATTCTGTTGGCACTACGATTTTTTGATAATTGCATACACTCAGCGTCTCAGGCTCTCAGCTTGTCTTTATTATTTCAACATCTGTGAAAAGGTTATTATAGTTCCCAAAATGCTCTCAGAAGCTAATTAAAAGGAAAAGACAAGCTAAGTTTATGTTTGGGGGAATCTTGTAGCCGATCCACAGAGTTTCTAGTAGTTTTCCTTAAAAAAAACACTTAAAAATTTACAAAAAAATGGCATTGATTAGCGGGGCGGGGCGGGGCGGGGAAACTCCATCCCCTTCCCCTCCCCGCACCGGGGAATTTTTATATTCCCCTTCCCCTTCCCCTTCCCCTTTCAAATCGGGGAATCCCCTCCCCAAACGGGGCGGGGCGGGGCGGATCCCCGCTTTTTCGGGTGAAATTGCCAGCCCTAATCCCCACAGCTTCTCTCTCTAAAAGAAACGTATGAAAACTTTAATTAATTCGAAATGAGAACTCTTAAGCTTTATTTATAGAGATTTTACTTAATTTCCCCCCCTATTATGTTATGGGACAACCCTTCCATGTTATGGCCCATAGGTAGAAGTTTTAATGAAACATTAAGGAATAAATTCGTGTCCCTTTCCATTGCCCAGGGACACCCCTCACTGCAAATTACACATGTTTTATTTCTCCTAGGCAACCCCCTGGTTAGGATAATACACTCCCCTTCTGCTACACTATATATACACTTTCTCACGAACTACACTCGTTTGTTAGGCAAACCTCAACGGATTTAAACGAAATTTTAAAGGGACCTACTTGGGATCCTAATCTACCTTAAGGCACAATTTGGGACTCTAAAACACTAGTCTTATAGGGTTTCTAATCGAACTAAGTTATTTGGGGTTCGGTCAAAATGGGGTGTCTACACGATCAGATTTTTCCTCCACTGATAACGGCCCGTCCTCCTCTCTGTTCTCTAGAATGACCAAACTATTCGAGATCTCCTCCGTCCTTCGAGAGTTATCTTCATCAACGACCTTTTGCCATTCTTTAATTTTAAGTTTGAGTCCCTTCAATTTTTGGCAGAGGACGTATCCTTTCCGGCCTGTGATTTTGATTTCTTCCCGCCATAACTTCACCTTGTCTTCAAAACCTATTACCTCCAATAGATCCAGATCAAACCTAAACGGTCGTGGCCCCCCAGAGAAATTAGAGATTTCCAGTATGATTGCATTGTGGTCAGACAGGAACCTTGGAAGCGCCTTTTGAGAGATTAGAGGCAAGCATTCCTCCCATTCTTGAGTGATAAAAACACGGTAAATTCTGGTCATAACCAGTCGATCCTGGTTGTTAAACCATGTAAATCTCGCTCCATTCAGTGGGAGGTCTATCAATTCATGCTCTTGAATAAAATTTGAGAAATTTCTCATACTAGCTGTGATTCTGGTGTGTATATTCTTCTCTGATGGGTATCTGATCGTGTTAAAATCACCCCCGAGTATCCACGCACCTTGCCAAGAGTCTCGAGCATTCATCAGGTCATGCCAAAATTCTCTTCTCTTAGAGGCTCTAACCGGTCCATACACAACCGTAAGCATCCATTTTTCATTCCAGTCAGGAGAGGAAAAGATGATCGAGATCAGGAATCTTCCCATCCTGACTTCCTCCCGACGGAATCTACCTTCTTTCCATATTACTATGATCCCGCCTGCCGTACCCACAGCATCTTTTGCTATCCATTCTCGCTGATTCCTGCCCCATGTGTTGTTGATGATGATATCTGTTACCCCCATTAGCTTGGATTCAATGATGGCCACTAAGTCTAACCGATTCTGGTAGAGAGATTTTTTTACCGCCTGTAACTTTCTATCATCCCTTAATCCCCTAATGTTCCAGAAGCCTATCTTCATTGGGAGCGTGGATAAAGACTCCTAATGACTGCACAGTCCTCTGAGACGAGGACTCCTCGTCGCCCTTGGTTCCGCGAAGGCCCACCTCCCCGATACAAAGAGTAGTTTTTTCAAACGTCCGTGGTGTTTTAGACCCGCCTTCGGGGAAGGGATTCTTAAACCGGATATTTTCACTTCCAATAGTTTTCTTCGGAGTCTTCTTACCAAGAGCTTGGCTTCGAATTTTCCCCTTCTTCACCGAACTCCATTTGAAATTTCGTTCCTTTGCAATCACTCCTGAGGATCCAAATTGCTTCAATCCTTGTTTTAGGATTCCTAGGGCTTGGTCAACCTTCTTTTGCTATCTTGACGATAGGAGGGGCAGGGAAGTCTTTTTCCGATCTTTCGCCTTTTCTGATAAGTCAGCACGCATCTTTGCAATGATATCCGGCCTGGTGACTTTCGGGAAAGGGTCTGACAAAGGTCTTTGAAATTTGAAATATGAAATCTCCTCCTGATTCCAAACATGATGTTTGGGACCAATATCGCCCAAGTTCCCGACACGTGGCTGCGGCCAACGGTAATCTTTCCAACAGATTCCGAGTCGCTGGAATGAACCGATCCAGTTTTCGGTGACTTCCCCCGCTTCTTCCACCGGAAAAGATTCCTCCAATCGACGATCCTTGGACCGATCTCTCTCCAGTAAAGGACACGAGGTTAATGAGGGTTGGGTTTCTTCTCCTGGGATTCTAATATCCCCGCTATCCTCTTTCCTAGTCACTGACTGAGGATCAGCAACTTCGACGCCTATTTTGAAGCAGCTATCTTGGACCCATAGATCGACACACGATCTTGAGATTTTCCGCACTGGAGCAAAGATTCTTGTCGATGCAAAGCTCATACAGTCCTCATGGTGCCCTTTCATATCTATTTCAAGGACTGTACCAAATAACTTCCCCAGAGCTTCCATCGTTGATGTAGCCCACGCATGAAGTGGGATTCCTAGAAATCTAACCCAAATTGCTCTAGCTCCTTGCTGGGAACCCGGATTCCATTCTCTAAAAGAAAGTAAATAATGACCATAAGCTTTTCCCCTCAATTACATTAGCTTATTAGCCATACTTTCCTCCTCAAACATAAAAAAAGACTTCATTAGTAGCAAGAATGGATGGTTTGGGTAAAGTGGGGAGATCCCAGAACCATTTAGCCCAATTCCATAGATCTTCTAGATTCCACATAGGTTGATTAAGTCTTTCGATCAAGCATGATTTTAAGGTCTGTTGCCTTTCGTCAACTTCCTTTCCAGATACCGGGACCCCCGGTATTCCATTCCTCATAGTAACTGAAGTTTCCCCAGAGTCTGGCCAGATCTTCTCCTCCTTCGTATTTCGGGTTTGTAGGGCATCGTTCTTAGGTTTAGATGGTACAACGGACTGACCACTCCACCCACCGTTACATCTTCGACAAACCTTACGCCATTTGAAATTCTAATAGTAGCACACTACACATCCCCAATCCCCTCGTCTGAAATATCCCTCTGTTTGGGCTTGTGCAATCTCTTTTTTCTCTCCGGCATGATGCTCTTAATAGATACAAACATTTGATTTACCTAGAATTTACCTTGTAGAATAGTGATAAGTGGTGTTTGGTTGCCAACCTTGTAGAGCAGTGGGAGGGGGGGGGGTGTCATTACCAATGTAGAAAGAGAAGAGAGAGTAGGCAGATAGAGAAAGAGAAAAAGCTTGGAGAGTATGACGAGGAGACATTGATGCCACGTCACCAGCATGGTTTTAAATTTCGGCCGAAATCCGAAATTTCGGTGGAGACCGAAACCGAAATTTCGAAATTTTGGGAATTTCGGTCCGAAATTTCGAGAAATTGTAATTTAAAAAAAAAAATGTTACAAAATTTTGGTCTGAAATTTCAGAATTTCGGTCCTAAATTTTGAAATGAATTAAATATTCTTTTTTAATTATTTCCAAATTTCGACCGAAATTTCGGTTTTTGAAAGGTCCAAAACCGGTACCAAAACCGGAATTTTAAACCATGGTCACCAGGCATGCAATTATTACCTCTGAAACTTGTGTGGTAGTCTCCAGGGATTTCGATGCTACATGGGAAACCAAGCACCATAAAGTTGAAGAAAAGTGCATTTTTTTTGCTTGGGTAATCCTTGTGGATGCCTGGCATGTGGCATCCAAACATAGCCTTCGTGTTCTAATTATCTGCTATGTTCTCTGATCGATTGTATTGAGTAAAGATAGTGAGTGTGTTGGGGAGTGAGATGGTGAGAGGTTTCACCATGCAAAGTGAAAAGGGAGATTGGGAGAAGAAGCATATGTGGATGGGCATTGGAGGAATTTCTAGATAGAAATGAGAGTCGATGTTTTGTTGGGCGTCATCACATGAAAAATACATCACCGTAGACCATCTCATAAATAGGAATCAAAGAATTCAAAACATATGCAGTGTATGTGCAACTGTTGAAGAATCAATAAACATATGGAGCTATATTTTCTCATTGTGCAGCTACTATTGGTCAAAGTCGGAGGTCGATTGACTCTTTTATAGCAACATGGGTGGTGAGGGCCTGGTCGGCTTTGGGAAGAATGTGGCCTGTGGGGTCTGTCTTCCTACAACAATGTAGACTATTTAGATGAAGAGAAATGAAAGAATCTTCAACGGTAAAGCCAAAAGTGCCGGGCTTTTGAAGAAAAAGGTGATAAGTATATCATTGTAGTGGGCACTTATGACAAATCTATTTAAAGGTCAGAGGTTTGGATGATCTGCATAAAATGAAATTAAATTTTGCATAGGTTTATTCATAAAAGAAAGATAGTTCTTAGATGGAAACCACCTCCTATATGGAATATTAAGATGAACTTTACTGCTATGGAAATCCAGGGATGGTGGCCGCTGAAGTAATAGAGATGGGTGAGATTGGACTTGTCTTTACTTGTCTGGTGGGAAATAAAGGGTCTACAGAAGTGGAAGCGCTGGCTCTTAGATAGATAACTCATCCGTTTTCTTATTGAGACAACATTTATTGAAGGAGATTCACTAAATGCTATCAGATAAACTAGAATGGGTAGTGGGATGCCCATGGTGTCTTGTGCATGTGAATGGAGAAGTATCCGACATAAGGTCATCAGCTGCAGTTCAATAACATACATAAAGAGGCTAATGAGAAGGCAGATAAATTAGCTATGAATGGGTGACTAGCACATCTCTTGTGATTAGTGATCATATGACGAGGTCAGCAAATGAAAAAATTGGATCAGTTTGCTAAGGTTGGGGTGGAGAAGGTGGATGTAGAGTTGATCCTCGACCCCTCAGGAGAGGGCAGTGGTGTTACTTGACTCGGATTGTCTCGCTTCATGCCATTGCTGTTGTCTCTTGCGATACTTTGTCTCTATGCTTCCTGGTCGCCTCCTTGACCTCTTTCCTTTTCTGATTTCTGTTTATCCTCGAGGGCATCTTGCCCCCTTTGTATGTACCTTTATCTTTTCTCTATGAATAAAATCGTTAATTTTCAAAAAAGAAAAATGTAGCGCTCACATATTACTTTATTGTGCACGATCCTCTTAAACGGCTGTAATGAAACTTGATGAAATTTTAATATTATTCAAAAATAAGATATGAGAAGTTTGTCTATATATTATTCTGAAATTCTGAAATAACAAAATGGGTTAAATAAATGGATTTAAGGTATAATCCTTTGATATAATTTGCAAAATTCGTTAGAAAAGGGAGATAAAAAGAGTCCATTTTTTAACCATGCACACAAGCAAACTCCTTGCCCTTGAGGTTACAATGCCAAACCCAACACCAAACTACTCTCCCTGCATTTTTTTCAAGTAACAATCATGATTGCAAACACCTTTCCCACAAACCTATAGACTTGGGGACACATGACACAAAGGATGCGAACAGAACTACACCGTCTTGCCAAAATCTTCCCCTTTCCCTTCCTAACTTAAACTGAACCCATTAGAGAAACTCTTATCTAACACTACAAAGCTCACTCACTTGAGTCTTTACCTCTACCTACCTCTCTCCCCACACAACCTATTCCTCTCCATATCTCCCCGTTATGATTGTTCTCCAAAGAGATTCTTTCTCTTATGCCAATCTCCAATGCTACTCCCCAGGAGAGCTTATTCCTATTATGTAAGTTACCAATACCAAGGTCACCATGCGCCTTAATTTTACAAACATCTAAATGTTTCTTTTTTCCCTTCCTCACCTTCCAAAGAGAGTCTCTTTGTAATTTCTAAATCTGCTTACCCACAGGCACTATTCATGTTACTATCACTTTGGAATCACATGGCCATATAAGCAATTTACAACTTACAAAGGAAATTACCAGAGTGAGCTGACTGGACGACATGACCTTATAACTACTGATATAATGACTAAAATACCCCTTCCTAATAAAATCATGACCTAATACAATTCAACCAGCAATAAATACTTCATTGGTATGTATATGCTTGCATACCCTATTTCATGACATCTTGTGTATATTTTTATTCCGAAGAAGCTTAGTGCTCCTTCTGCTATATATTTTTGCAGTTTCTACCTCAAGCATATACACCTCAGTAATTTTTTGCTATCAGTTTATCTTTTTTAGCTATCAGGTTTTAAGATTGTTCTCTATTTTGCAGGCGAACATTGCTGCTAACACCATACAAGCTCAAGTGTGATGAAGAACCTCTAAATTGCCGGTAAATCGTGCACTAAAAAACAGGAGAGAAAATCTATATTACTGGCTATATGTTTGGATTTTAAACTGATTGCCTTTTCTCTCTTAGAAACTGATGAATTTCTCGTAACTCGTAAGGAAAAAGACAAGCTTCCTCTGTTTTTCTCTTCTTTTCTTTATTTTTTTACTACTTGGTCCAATTTTTAGGTCCAAATTTTGGTTTTGAATACTGAATCAAAATGCATAGAAAGGTTTGAAGCAGTAGTAGCTTGTTGTATTATTTATGTGTTTTGCATTTTTTTATGTGGTCAAATTATTCATATCCCTAGTTATGATCATTCATACACATATTTTTTCTCTTAGACTTGGACCACCAGACTTTTACCCCCGAACTCCAAACTGTCCGGAAGAGACATTATCCAGGGAATACCTGCAATCTGGCTACAAAGAGACCATTGAGGGAATTGAGGTACGCTAATGAAAAAACATTTATAGTTGCCCTTTTTAATATGAGAATAATGTTTATATATAGTGTTATATGGACTATTACTGTACTGTTCTGTTTTTTTTTTTTTTTTTCCATATTCATACATTTCTAATCAAATAAATTGTCCCTTTTATCACATGGACTTTGGTATCTGTGGGTATTGATGTTCTGGCTGATTCAACAGAAATGATGTAGCACGTGTATGACCTGTTTTGCTGTATTTTTAGACAGTGTAATGTTAGAGACCAACCTTCGTATGCACCATTTTAGTCCCTTTTGTGACATTGACAGTTTAAGGTGCCTCACAAAACCTAACAGATAGTTTCTATCAGTTGGTTCTGAAATTTTGGATTTCGTAACAAGATACACCTCTGATTTCTATATCTGATAATTTGAATGCTATTCTTTCATTGGAAAACCGGAGTTCATCTACGATTCCATTGGTCTGCTAACTTTCGCCCGAGTCACTTTTGTCGCTTCTATGATTGATACTTACAGTGTCCCACAAAATCTAATAAATTGTTTAAATAGTTCAACCAGTTCACTGGTTCTCGTATCTGACATTCAACTGTGGACTTTATATCTGGTGCATGCGCATGCTGCGGTTGTGCAACCCATTAAGGACAGTGGGGTCCGCATGAATGGATGATCTAAACCATTCTTTTTTTGGGCCCTATAGGGGCCACAAATTGAAGGGTTAGGATCATTCTATGGTCCACATTTCTTGGGTGATCCAAACCATTCAATTGATGGGCCCGGACATAGGCAGGGTGTGCCCATAAAGTCAGCTCCATAGGATCATCCTAACCCTTCGATTTGTGGGGGTTAAAAATGGACAGATTTGTGGAGGTTTATACCCGTCCATTTTAATCTCCACAAATCGAAGGGTTAGGGTGATCCTATGGTGCTAATCTTTTGGGCACACCCTATCTATGTTAGGGCCCATCAAATGAATGGTTTGCATCACCCAAACAATGTAGGCTCCCACTCTGTTTCTGGTCGACGGACCAGACAAGTTATCTGGTCGCTCACCAGAAACACTTTTCCCTTCATTTTATTAATGTAGAGAAAGATATTTGGCAGGCAATATCATTGAACTGCACATCAAAGTAACTATATCTTATGCATGGGATGTCAAATTGATATGGGACAAATAATACCTCGTAACTCTTTGTGGTATTGGCATAGATTTGGGGTCCTTCAAGGGGAGACTGGTCATTGTACTTTCTTATGCTTCTTTACAATGTAACTTTACTGTTCTAGACATGTGCGACAACGCATGTCATTAGGTGTTCAATGTGATTAAGCCATTATGAATGGTTTTGATGCTTATGTGATGGTTTCTAAGTATATATTTGTGCTTATTCTAGCATTTCTCAAAGTTTCATCTTAAAATTTCATCATTGACACGTGCTTTTTTAAAAGATTAAAAAATTTCATCATTGCATATGTTTCCATGATTTTACAAGATTTCCACTGAAACCAAAATGTTTCCATTTCCATGCCGACTAAAACTGAAATTTAAAACCTTGCTCTGTCGAGGAAGGTAATTGTCAGACAAATATGTTGATCATTTATTTATTTTGTGTGTGTATACCGGGGTGGGGGGGATTAAAATATTAGATAGAGGAAGAGGCTCAGTGACTTGGAAGTTGGAACTCTATATGTCATGTAGTTGAAGAGTATAAATCAGAGATAAGTTTAGGCTAGGTAATGGGGAGAGAGGGAGGTTTTGGGGAGATGTTTGGATAGGACATAGGAGATGTACCTTTTTGCCAAGCTTCCTATGAAAGGCGGGTGTTGTGGTGGGGGCAGGTAGAGGGGTTATTATGTGTGTGTGTCCTATTCAGAATTTTTTTGAATGGTAAATATATGAAAACCAAACAAAAGAACAAGGACCTAGACTGAGATGACCTGGGAAGAGAAAGAAACGTAAAACACAAAACAAAGAAGAAAAAAATAAATAAAAGGCCTCATAAAGGAGGTAGATAATAATAATAATAATAAAAAACTCATCTCTCCCTACAGGCCCGACCATCTGCCTCAGATGGCATAACCCTCAACAGTGGCTGAAATTTCCTCGATATCATCCACAAACTTCCACGGAAAAACTTTCCGATCCCTAAGACATCTAATAATATAAACTATAAAGAGAATCTCTCTCCACTATCAAAGTATTAAGAAGAGAATGCCATAAGACGAATGCCATGCAAAGGAGATAGTACTTCTGTCTTATTATAGTCAACCGCATTGATTGGGTAGGCTGTCCTGACCTCGGACTCCGCCAAAGCACAGAAGACCTCCATTGTCAACTGGACCAGGCTCCCTAGATTCTATCCTTCAAAATTGAGTTGAAGAACCCCAATGGCAGAGGGGCCCAACAAGGAGAAGGTTTGGCAGGACAATGAATAGTAATTTGCCTAATCTTGTCTCAAGAATACTGAATTAAAGACTCCCAAACTATAAAACCTGGAATACCTTCCGTTTGCTAGATAATGATGGAGCATATCAGTTGTTGAATGCGCCCAACATTCATGTTAGTGCCCTTAACAATTTTACAATTCTCTTCTTTCCAAATCAGCCACAAGGTCGTAGGTAGGTAAAGAATTCACAACTTTCTTCCTCTGACGTCCAAGGAGTGAAAGACCAAGCCTCAAACATTTCGCCAATAGGGCTAGGAAAGGCCCAGAGCACGCCAAGAAGGTAAAAATTGAATGCCCAAACGGCCCTCATAAACCGGCGATGGATAAACAATTGATCAATCGTCTCTTCTAAGCCACACATGCTGCACATAGAGAAATTATCCACACCTCTATTCTGTTAATGGTTTGGTGTCAGAATTTTGTCGAGACAAGCGGTCTAGACCTAGAATGCCCTGGAGATAACCAATCCCGGCCGGCCGGCGAAAGACATATAGAGGGAGCATCTGCAAGAAGGATCTAATAGTGAACACACCCTTGTGTTCCAAATCCAAAATCTCTGATTCACACCTCTTGTGTTGCAATTCCAAACTCTTCATTGTCCATCATCTGTCTAAAAATCACGGCCTCGAACCGAAAGATCAATGCTACTGCTGAGACAATCTCTACGTCAAAAAAAAAACCTGCGAAAAGGAACAATCTACACCATTCTACCATCTATCAGTTGTAAGTGAGGAACTCAGATTGATCTCTTTGTTAACCGTTACTCTAAACAAATCAGGGAACTCAAACCTTAAAGGTCTTTCTCCACAACAGGGATCTTTCCAGAAACGAGCACATGAACCCAAGCGAACCCAATAGCTGTTATGAGCATGAAAGAGATCAATAGAGCTAGAGATGTCTCTTTTGGCTGTTACTAAAGGAGATATCCCTATTCAGCAATCTTAAAGAGTCAAAGTTCAATAACTTATAAAATTACTTTGTATACCAGAGGAATACTTTGTATCGTAGTTTTGCAAGGACAATAGTGTATGGCCTCCAGACACTAGAGGGGAATTCAGACACTAGAGGGGAGTTCATGGTGAAATCTTTATTTGGAGCCCTTGCTCCCGAGGAAAGTGTGTTGATCCCGTGGAGGAATGCATGATGTGCACCAATTCTAACCAAGGTACAAGCTTCACTTGGCAACTACTATGAGGAA
Source organism: Tasmannia lanceolata (assembly GCF_043159265.1). NCBI lineage: Eukaryota > Viridiplantae > Streptophyta > Magnoliopsida > Canellales > Winteraceae > Tasmannia > Tasmannia lanceolata. The sequence goes on along the minus strand of NW_027518684.1, from coordinate 21,839,039 downwards.
GATTGACATGGTGGTCAGAATAAAGAGAAGGAAATTTCAGTTGGTGTGCATCTTTAAGATTTGTAGAGGAAGAAGAAACAACCAATCATCTTTATTACAATCCGAAGGAGCAAAATCAGTTAAAGATGCACTTGAAGCTTGGCAATACAACCATCTTGGAACCTTATGTATGATCATTTGGAAGATGGCCCTTCTGTCCGTTTAGTGGGGCCTTTGGAAGGAAAGAAATTAACACACATTTCAGGAAAACTCAAGCTCATTGAATGCAGTAATATTAAAGGTCAAGTTGGATCTTATTTGTTGGGCTTTATGCAGAAAAGAATTCAGGGGTTACTCACCTATGATCTGTGGACTCACACTCGTGTGTTGAGTGTCGACATGGAAACAAAGGGTCCGACACGACAACCATTAAAAATTTAGAAATAGAGACACGCTTGTACGCTTACATATAAAATTATTGATTACTAATCATAATTTGCAACAAATAATTATTGATTACTAATCATAATTTGCAACAAGATAAACGTGATACACATTTAACGAACTAATCAATCTTACAATTAAGCAAACATTTTTCTTGAACGGTAAAATTCATTAAAAAAGACCGAGATGGTCAGAGATTACAAAAAAGAAATAAACAATACAATTAAAGAAATGCCAACATCAAGGAGGCTACATGAGACTCCAACACAACCCCCCCTCCTAGCTTGAGAATCCGCCTCTTCATTTGCCGACCTCTTAACATGATTGAAAGCTACATGAGAATCTCCGATAATATAAAAAATCTCATTAAAAATCCGCAAACCTCCACGGGAACTTATGAGAACCCGATAACCATTGGATAACATTAATAGAATCACCTTCCACCACAACATTATTAAGATATTCTTCTTCTAGAAGCTTTATTCCTTGATGAGCAGCCCGCACTTCCGCCTTGTTCGAGTCAGCAATTCCAATAGGACCGGCAAATGACCAAATCACCTCACCCTTATCATCCTTAAAAACCCCTACAATACCCGCCGGGCCGGGATTACCTAAACTTGATCCATCGAAAAGTTACGCGATCCAAACTCCGGAGGAACCCAAGCTTGAACAATATTTGATTCCCTCTCAACACTTGAGCACACCTCTAACCACCCATACCATAAGTCGAATGCGGATACAAAATTGAAAAGAGACAATGACTTCGCCCAAAATATAGTTAACGCCATAGCTTTTGAAGCAACATAGACCGCACTTTTAGAAATGCCTCTAAAAGTTCTAGCATTTCTTTCTCTCCATAACGACCATATGATGGCAAGAAAAGATAGCTTCCAAAGAATCTTCCCCTTCATTCCCCACGGAGCATATTGCCAACTTTCTAAAGCCTGGGCGATGCCTTTCAGATGGGGGTGCTTATTCGGTTAAAACCGAACCGAAAAAACCGAATTGGATGAACCGAAATAATTTCGGTTACCTAAAACTTGCAACTGAAACCAAAACCGAAAAGTTGAAAACCGAAGCTAACCGAAACCGAAATTTTATTTCTGTTATTCGGTTTTTCGGTGAAAACAAATAGTGAGAACCCTGCTAAGCTATCAAACCCTAAAATAAACCCTAAACTGTAAAAAAATAATAATCAAATCCTAAAATAATAACTTTTTAGCGTTCAAACCCTAAAATCAAACCCTAACAAGTAACAAGTTCAAACCCTAAAATAAAAACCTTTTAGGGTTCTAAAATCAAACCCTAACAAGTAACAAGTTCAATCCCAAAAAGAAAAACTTTTTAGGGTTCAAACCATAAATTCAAACCCTAACAAACAAGTTCAAACCCTAAAATCAAAACCTACGATTACATTAAACCCTAATCACATTTAAAAAAATCAAACCCTAAATCTGTTGCATACCTCCCCGAATATGATTCACTGGACTTGAGACGAGGTGGCCCGAGATGAAGGTTGGCGGGAATAAAAGAAATAGGATTTTTGAGTCTCTCTCTCTCTTGCTGAAAAAACCAAGAAGAGGGTTAGAGAATAGAGACTAGGGCATACTTGATAAAAAGAAAGAAATAAATTTCAGAGACTTCACCTACTCTCTGTCTCTCTGAGTCGTGTAGCCAAGGAGAATAAAATAATTTTTTTAATATAACTATATAAGTCACACTTAGAATGTAAAATTGTAGAGGGCTACTTTTTACTTGGGACACCCCAATCGGTTTTCTAAACCGACACCAAAAACTGAAATGTTGTTTCCAGTACCCACAATTCGGTTTTTCCGGTTAACCGAAATTATATTTGATGGAAACCGAAACCGAAAACTGAATTGTGAGTATATGCGAAACCGAAACCGAACCGAATTGCCAAAAACCCGAACCGAAATAACCGAATCAAATCGGTTTGGTCGATTATTTCGGGTATAACCGATATATGAACACCCCTACTTTCGGAAACACCCAATGCACGCCAAACCTCCCCAACACCATTCCCCAGACCTTTCTCGCAAAATTACAATCAAGAAGCAAATGGCTCGCCGAGTCCCCATCTTCATGACAAAGAGTACATAAATTAATAATAATCATCTTTCTACCTCTTAAAAAGTCAATCGTTTGAATTCTTCCTAAAATGGCCGCCCACCCAAAAACAACAACCGAAGGAGGTGTCGGGATAGGCCATACTCTGGCAATATCAAGAGCACCAGAAGATGGCAGTAAATGGCTGTAAAAGGATTTAGATGTGAATTCACCTGCAGTATTCCAAATCCATACCCTAACATCCACCCCATCCCTTTTAATATAACAACTCTCTAGTATATCAAAAAGCCTTGAAACCGATATGAGTTCTCTATCAAAGAAATTACGCCTAAAAGCAGGCACCCATATAACCCTTCCTTCCGTCCTCACATAACAATCCCTAACCAAAGCATCCTTAGCCGACGCCACCAAAAACAAATCCGAAAATGAATCCAATCCTTACCACACCACAAATCCAACCAAAATCTCACACGATCGCCACTATGCACCCTGAATCCAATGCCCTTCTGGAACTCCAAGGATATGTTCAAAATGTCCCTCCATACCGTGCATCCTTTCCTCGAGAAACTATCTTCAGACTCCCAACGAGACACATCTGAACCATACTTACTAGCAAGACTTGTTCTCTAACAACCACTCTCTTCTTCTTCGAACCTCCACAACCACTTCCCTAACAAAGACTTGTTCACTATTCTAACTCTTCTAATACCCAAATCTCCTGACTTGATTGGCATGCAAACCTTTTTCCACCCCAATAACGAAACACCCTTCTTCTTAGTCCCTCCCCAAAGAAATCTCCGCTGAATCCGTTCAATTCTCTTCGAAATACTCACCGGGCATCTAAAATCCGACAACTGATAAATTGGAATGCTCGCCAATACGGCTTTAATCAAAGTAAGTCTATCACCTCGAGAGACAAGGTTCCTCTTCCAGGTATCTAATCTCCTCTCTACCCTCTCAACAATCGACACGCAACTTGCAATCTTTGGTCTCCCATAACCCAATGGTAATCCCAAACAAGATGAGGGTAAGCACTCTAGCTTGCAGCCCATAATGCTCGCCAAACCAAGAGACAACTCATAATCCATATTAACTCCATATAACTTAGACCTATGGAAACTAACCCGCTGACCCGAAATCAACTCATACCAACGGATGATAGCTTTGAGATAAAGAACTGACTCGACCTCCGACGAACAAAAAGGCAATGATTCACCTCAAACTGAAGATGAGTAACCTTCACCTCATTTTGCCCAACATAGAATCCTTGAATAAGCTTAGCAACGCACAATGAAGCACGGGTGCGCTCAAATGGGCTGCGTAACCGTATCGGGTGCGTATCCGACACGGTTGCGTACCCGAAACAAATAAAAAAAAAAAAAAACATTTTTGTAGTTCGGGTACGCTTGGGGTGCGCACCCGACACGTTTTGGGTATTATTTTAAAAAACACAACACGGGGGGCGTTTTAATCAAAAGAGGGGGGCTTAAATTATATTGGCTTAAAAAAGCCATACCTCGACTATCTCTCTCTCTCTCTCTCTCTTCGTCTTTCTCTCCTCGGCCTCTCCTCTCTCTCTTTTCTCTCTCGTCTCTCCTCTCTCTCTCGGTCTCCCGCCACGCCGCCACGCCGCCACGCCGGAGCTATCCCTCCTCTCCCGCCGCCTGAGCCCTAACCCTAGGTCCTAACCGGCTAACCCTGAAGGCTAAAACCGTAGGTACTCTCTCTACTCTCTCTCCACTGCTCTCTCTCTCTCTCTCTACTCTCTCTCCTTCCCTTTTCTCTACTCTCTCTCTCTCTTTCCCTTTTCTCTTTGTCTCTCTACTCTCTTTCTCTTTGACCGATTGTGAGCCACATAATCAGTTTGGAGCTCACAATCGGTTGGCAAATCTTAGGCCCTGTTCATTTTAGATTGTGACAACAAATTGTGAGCTTCAAACCGATTATTGGGCTCAAAATTAAACACATTTTTTGAGTCCAACAATCAGTTTGGGGCTCACAATCAGTTGTCACAATCTAAATTGATTTTCAGTTTTCAGTTTGGAGTTCAAAACTGATTTTCAACTTGGAGCTCACAATTGAAAATTTGGATTTAGGGCTATGGGTACATGTTAATTTCAGATTGTGACATTCATTTGGGAGCCCAAAAGTCCAAAACTGATTTTGGGAGTAAAAAATTGTGTTTAATTTTGACTCCCAAAATCCATTTTGGGCTCAATTATGCTTAATTTTGGGAGTAAAAAATTATGTTTAATTTCAGATTGTACATGTTAATTTCAGATTGTGACATTCAATTGGGAGCCCCAAACTGATTTTGGGAGTAAAAAATTATGTCAATTTGAGGGGTTAGGTCGTTAGGGCTTTAGCCTTTACCCTTTAGAGCCATGTTAATTTAAGATTGTGACAACTGACAATCGATTGGGAGCCCAAAACTGATTTTAGGAGTCAAAATTATGTTTAATTTTGACTCCAATAACTTGATTTGGGCTCACTATTAGGGGCTTAGGGTTTAGACTATCAAGATATAAGATTATGAGTCTTGTGACAACCGATTGGGAGTCCAATAATCTTATTTGCTTACTAAATTTGTGTTTGTGCTTTTAATAGAATGTCTTCATCCGGGGCTAGTAGCGCCGCCCAAGCCACAAATGCGCCACCTTCTACTTCTAGTGATGAAGACCTCTCGAAGCCCTTATGGAGGTATGCCACTAGATTTGATAAAGATCCTAAGGGTGGAGGGAATGTGAGATGGGAATGTAATTTTTGTCATAAGAGTTGGAATAGCTTCTACACAAGGGTTAGGGCGCACTTGTTGAAGGTATCGGGACAAGGAATCGGAGCGTGTCCTAAGGTGAAAGCAAGTGACCTACTCGGAATGCAAAGGTTGGAGGAAGAATGCAAGGAGGCTATGAAGCAAAATGCTCCCAAGAGAGTGCCATTGCCGCCATCATCAAGTAGTGGATCATTGAGTTGCCCAAGTAGTATGTTTGTCCCTCCAAGTTTTGATTTAAAGAGGAGGAAGACAAGTGGTTCAAGTGGAAGTGTGAGTGCTATTGAAAATGCATTTAACATGGCGGCCTGCGATCACTTACATGGCGAGATTGCTTGGATGTTTTACTCCGGTGGCTTGCCATTTCACCTAGCAAGGAACCCACACTATGCGAGTTCATACTCTTATGCGGCCACAATCCAATTTCCGGTTATTTGCCTTCGGGGTACAACTTGCTAAGAACGACTCTACTACAAAAAGAGACGGCAAATGTTGATAGGTTGTTGCAACCCCTTAGAGATACAGGGAAGGATAAAGGGGTGAGCATTGTTAGTGATGGATGGAGTGACTCACAAAGGCGGCCTCTCATTAACTTCATGACGGTAACAGAGGTGGGCCTATGTTTCTCAAGGCGGTAGATTGTTCGGGGGAGACAAAGGACAAACATTTCATTGCCAACTTGTTGAAGGAGGTAATTATGGAAGTTGGGCATGAAGATGTTGTCCAAGTAATTACCGATATCGCCACAAATTGCAAGGCGGCCGGGCAACTTATTGAGGCACAATTTCCTTCCGTCTTTTGGACCCCATGTGTAGTGCACACCCTCAACCTTGCTTTGAAGAACATATGTGCGGCGAAGAATGTGGAAGCAAATCAAGTTACGTATGACGAATGTAGTTGGATAACGGATGTTTCGGGAGATGCTAGCATATTCAAGGAGTTCAACACTTTGAAGTTGCTTTTCGTGGTGGAGACTCGATTTGCGAGTGTTATTGTTATGCTTAAGAGATTGAAACTCTTAAAGCAAGGTCTTCAAGCAATGATTATTAGCGACAAATGGACTTGTTATAGGGAGGATGACGTGGGAAAAGCGAGGTTTGTAAAAGAGAAGGTGTTAGATGACGTATGGTGAGATTCTATCGACTACATACTCGCATTTACATCCCCCATCTATGACATGCTTAGAGAGTGTGACACGGATACGCCTTGCCTTCACTTGGTTTATGATTTGTGGGATACCATGATAGAGAAAGTAAGGACGACGATATATAGGAAGGAAAGAGGAAAGAAGAGGAGTCCAATTTTTTTGACGTGGTGCACGAGATTCTTGTTGCTCGTTGGAACAAGAGCAACACTCCACTTTATTGCTTGGCTCATTCATTGAATCCAGAGTTAGGTGACTTTAAATTTATTTGGATTATTAGCTATTTATGTTTATTTCTAAGTTCTAACTTTGACTTGAAATTTGAAGCTAAATTACTTTTTTCTTTCTTAAAGTTATTATAGTGAGCAATGGCTTAGTGAAGATTCAAGTCGGGTGCCTCCACATAAGGATACAGAAATTTATACCGAGAGGATGGAGTGCTTCAAGAGGTACTTCACCAATTCCGCGGACGGCATGATAGCTAATGTGGAGTTCGCCCAATTCTCCATGAAGTCCGGATTATTCAATGATGTTGATTCCATCAATGAACGGTTCATTATCAAGCCTCATGAGTGGTGGGCCATCCATTGTACATGTGTCCCTATGCTTCAAAGCATAGCTTTGAAGATTCTTATGCAACCTTCATCGTCATCTTGTGCCGAGAGGAATTGGAGCAATTACTCTTTTGTGCGTTCTCTCAAGAGGACCAAGATAACTCCACAACGAGCTGAAGATTTGGTTTTCTTTCATAGCAATATTCAGCTTCTCTCAAGACAAACTCCACAATATAAGCAAGGAGAGACAAAGATGTGGGACATAGGTGGAGATACATTTGATTCATTCGAGGATGTAGGGGTACTTGAAGTTGCTAGTCTTTCTTTGGATGAGCCGGAGTTGGAGTCCATTGTTTTTACCGACGACGTAGAGGACGATGTTGTTGATATTGGAGATGAGGCGACAGACTTCTAGGATTGATGATGGATTGATGCTTTATGTTATTTTGGTGCTTTAATGACGAACATAATCACGTATGAAATGAAGAGTAATATTAGAATTTTCCATTTTGGTGATGTTATTGTTATCTGATTGCTTTCCTATTTTTTTAATTTTTATAAATATATAATAAAATAATAAAATATTATCATATTCAACGCACCTGCACCCGAGTTTTTTGGAAAATCACGTACTTGCGTACTCGTGTCGTGTTGCACCCGCACCCGCACCCGTGCTTCATAGGCAGCACACCCTTTAGCAATCAATCCATTGAGAGTTTCCGCAACCATAACAAAGAAAAAAGGGGACAGGGGGTCACCTTGTCTAAGCCCCCTTGACGATTTAAAATATCCCAATGGCGCACCATTAATCAGAATTGAAAACCATGAAGAAGATATGCACTTTGCCATCCAACCTCTCCACTTCCCACCAAAACCCATTCTACCCATCACATAGTCGAGGAAATGCCACTCCACCCGGTCATATGCTTTTTCCCTATCAAGTTTACATACAACACCACTCCTTCCACACTTAGCATAAAAGTCAATGGTCTCATTAGTTATAAGGGAACAATCAAGAATTTGCCTTTTGCTGATGAATGCAGACTGGAAATCCGAGATAATAAGAGGCATCACCAACTTTAACCTAGAAGCCAAAATCTTTGCCAGATGCTTGTAAAGGCATCCGACGAGACTAATAGGCCGATACTCTCCGGAGGTACCCTTTATCTCCGGAATGAGCGCAATGAAAGTTGAACCAGTTCCACGATCGAGCTCCAAACCATTAAAAAATTCACGAAAAAATCTGATAACATCCCCCTTCACCTAATCCCAACAAGACTGAAAGAAAGCCATACAAAATCCATCAGGACCAAGAGCTTTATCTCCTACCATAGAAGACAATCCTTTTTCCACTTCCTCCTCCGTAAACGGCCTTTCAAGATTATTCGAATCCTCCACCACCAGACTATTGAAGTTTACACCTTCCGGAATAATACACCCTTTCTCCTCCGAGGAATATAACTTTGTATACAAATCAATAAGCTCTTGCTTAATAACCTCCTTCTCATCACATATTTCCTACAATTAAGCAAACATTAGTATCAAACAAACATAAGATAATGAGTGACTCCAATGTGCAGTGAGAATGGGAGACTTTGCAGTGCAGCGAGAGTGAGGGACCATTAAGATACAATAAATACAATATTAGAAGATGAGTTTGTTTAGGGTTGTGGGTTTATGGGAGGGGGACGTTAAGGACATATAACAAAATAAATTTTTTTTAAAGGTAATATAACAAAATATTAGTTAAAGAATAGTTAATAATAAAAGAATTAGACACAATATTCAATAATAAAATAGTATTTCACACTTGACACGGTACAAAAATGTGTTGATAGGCCCACATTAGACACTGCTAATAGTACCTTTACAATTGTCGATACGTGTCGACACGCATGCCAGTGTCTACAAGTGTCGACACTTGTGTCAACAATAAATTCATAGTGTCTGCTAAATCATAGTTACTCATAGGAAAGTAGGAAACTATGCTAAGGAAGTGACAGGAAATTTTACAACGTAGATGCTTGGAGAAAAAGAGTAAAGCTCTTTGATCACCCTCCCCCCCACAAGATGTCATCAAGTTCAACTTTGACGGCTGCTCCCTTGGCAAATCTGGTGCAATGTGCATTGGGAAGTTTTTCGGGATTCAAACGAAGTGATTATTTTATCCCATTGGGGATCGATTGGCAAAAAAATCTCATTCAATGTTATCTCATGTCTAAAAGGAGAGAACTTAGGTCCATGAAGATTTAGGCAGTGGGTGTATGAGATAAAGGAGTCGCGAAGAGAAATAGTGGTTGGATGTAGGAACATACATAGGAAGCACAAACGAGCTAGCTGATAAATTAGCGAAATCAGGAGTGTCGAGACGGATTCTCTGTACTGTGGGCTGCAGCTGCCATTCTCTCTCTCTCTCTCTCTCTACCACAAAAAATCAGATCCATAGGATCATCCTAACCCATCCAAATGTGGGGGAAAAATGGGGAAAAATGGACAGACACAGTTTCTCACAAATCTGCCCATTTTTCCTTCCACAGTTGGATGGGTTAGGATGATCCGATGGGGCTGATTTTTTGTGGACACCCTATCTGTGTAAGGACCTTTCAAATGAATGGTTTGGATCACCCAAAAAATGTGGGCCCCCACTGTTTTTAGCCGACCGAGTAGATAAGCTTATCTACTCGACCGAGTACGCTCACTTTTCCCTATATATATATCACATACAGTATGTGGTAGCTTTTTAATATAACTCTAGTCTTCTCTCTCTCTCTCTCTCTCTCTCTATGTGTGTGTGTGTGTGAATGCCTGTTTTAAATTTTATTCTTAACCTTTTCTTGCATTTTTAATTTTGATTTCTCTCAGACTAATTATTTGTTTTCTTGTTACGTATGATAGGAGTCCAGAGAGACTGTACTAACCCAAGTTGGAACTTTGTTAAAGCCTGCCACTGTAAAATACAAAGAGGTAAATGTTCAATTTAAAGCACATAATTGTCACTGCAGTCTGATATTTCTTAGTGGTTAAATGTTTGTACATTAAATACATTGATTGATGCTTCACCCTGCACTTCATTTCATTACAGTCTCTGCAAACTGTAATTTCATTGTTGTTTGCTTTGTCTATGTACTTTGTTAGTATCACAGTGTGGTCTGAGAGTATTCTAATATATTCCTGCTATAGGCGCGACTCATTTTTTTATCTTTTTTCTTGAAAACATAATCTCTTCTATTTTTTTTGTTCCTGATTCAACCTTTATCCGTTTAGTGCCCAGATATAATTGGGTACCTCCATTCGGTTCTTTTCTTAACTAAAAGAAACTATATTTTTTATTTAAGAAGCAAAGGAATAGAAAACATAGACTGGACCAATAGATGGAGTTGTTCATCTAGCAAATAGTTCAGGATTTGTGTTTTAGCAGTTAGATTAATAATTTTAGTGCAAGATGGGAAACTTTGTGTGAAATTCATGATCTTATGTAGAAATAAATTGTCATATTTTCTTCAAGGATACCTATTTTTTAATTGTTTGCAAATTTTTACCGAAGGATCATTTCCTTTGGAGATTTTGCTTGATTTTCAAATTTTAGTCTTCAATTCTGCGAATAAGATTTTGCTCCAATTTTCCTTCAAGAGATGCAATTTTCTGTTGAAATCTGGAAACACATATTGATGTGTGGAATTTGTTACAATATGCGTGTAACGACCCGGCTTCCATTGGCTGAAGTCGCTGCGGAAAAGACAAAAATACCACATAGATTTTTTTTTTAAACACTACGAGTTAAACATAAGCGGAAGCGATATAAAAATTTAACCCATTCAAAGCATTTCTATAAATCTTCATCTCAATAATTAAAATAAACTTTGTTCCCAAACAATGAAATCAATATTCCAAACCATTAAATTTTAAATCCAGCTAAAGATAGTCTTTAAACCAAATTCATCTAATTACGACTTTCGGTCATGACAAACTATGTCATTCCGAAGACTGACACCAACTCTTCCATTCCCGCATGTGTTTCGTCAGATGTTCTCTTTTGCAAATGCTCCTTCTTCAACAGTGAGTTTCATTCTTGCGAACGTACTCCACAGGCGGGATACTTAACGCGTTAGCTACAACACTGCACGGGTCGATGCGCACAACGCCTAGTATCCATCGTTTACGGCTGGGACTACTGGGGTATCCAATCCCATTCGTTCTGCTAACTTTCGTCTCTCAGTGACATTGTCGGCCCATCAGAGCGCTTTCGCCAGGTCAGGATAAAAAGTCCGGAGACCATCCATTTCTTTTTCATGCCCTTACTACTAGGGGCTCCAGGCTTAACCCTATCTAAGATGAAGGCCCTCGCCGCACCTAGCTGCTCCGGAGTTAGAATCCCTAAATCAGGAAATGCTAACCAAAGAGCAATTGGCAAAGGGAATACTCCGATGGAGCGTACTTACATTCCCTGTAGTGTAGGTGAGTTAGAGCAAAGTAAAGACAACTCTGAAAATAATAAAAATGAGTAACATAAATTTTAGTATACTTAATTCCTACTATAATGGAATAATAATGGAACATGGACTTATGTGCATTTTTCTTATCATTCAACAACAAAATAATTAGCAACGAAATTTAAAAATAATGCAAATGCATGGCATCAATCAGAATGTTCTCTCTTTTCCCCAATGATCGTGTGGCATTTCCCATCGATTCTTTTCTCACCGCTTTTTAGCCTGGCCGGTGATCATTGACCATCAAGGACCCTCCATTTCCTAATGGAACGTGATCCACGTTAGGATTTCTATCGGATCACCTTAAAGGTTCCAACAAAATGCATCGCCTACCAGCTGTCATACGCTCTTAGATTGGTCGGCTTATAGCTTTTCGCCCAAGGTTGGATCCAAGGGTTCTCCTTAGTCCTCCCTCCTATTTTTCCAATCCTAAGTATGGTATGCAAAATGTTTTTTAACAAGAATCTTTTACCACCATTCTACATATTCTATCCTTGCATTTATTTTAAGTGATTATTATCCAAATTTCATGCATCATTCTATTGGAATCTTATATAGCATATGTACAACAAATTATTTCCAAATACACATGATCAATTATACATTTCATCATTATGAGAACTAGGGTAATAAAAATCGCATTATCTTTATAATCATTATTAAGCGAGTAAATCAATGCTTTCCTTTACTTGCTACCGAACGAATTTAATGATCTTCAAAGTTAGGAGCGAATATTGTCTGCAACAAAGCCAAAAGAATGATCTAAGTTTTCACTATTAGTTCTGTATGACACCCCTAACTTTAAATCTATTCATAAGTTATCCATAAGCTAAGTATTTTACCTTTTATTTAACTTTACCAACTTTAAACTCCTAATCTATTGTCATATACATACAAATAGAACCCTTTTTTACCATACTTACATATCTACAACATCTGCAGCTAAATTATCAAAATTTCAAATAAGACGAACCAGTTTTGTGCAATTATCAAAACTGTTTTTCGCTGAAAATTAGCAAAAATCTTTAAAAATCTCAGAATTAAAAGATCTATTTATTAAAAACAATCTGTGTAAAAATCAACCCCAAATCTTTAAATTTTTTTAAACAGGACGAAGGAATTTAGTGCAATATCAAAACATGAAACTCATTAAATCCGTTTTTAAATCTGAAATCATATAAGATTCCCTTTGTAGTTTCTCATAAAGTTCTAAAGTTAACACCTTTAAATTTCTAATAGGATGAACCAACTTTATGCGATTATCAATTCAGATTTTTGGGTCAGATCTATAAATTTACAGTTTTTCCGGCAAGTATATTTTATTCTAAGTTGTTTTTTTTTAAATTTTCACCCTAATTCCTTTAAATTTTACATAAGATAAGATCAACATGTGCGTTTATCAATTTCATTTTTGCACCTACATGGGTACAAAACTTATCCCAGATCTGAGTTTTTATTATTATTATTATTATTATACAAATATTGATTCTTGATCTAATTCTATACTAATTGAAAAGAAAAACACACAAAATGAGGTGTTTCGGCACTTACCTGACGAGTTACGAAGAACCCTAGATCTTTCTTTTCTCATTCTCATTCCCTTCTCTCTTCCTCTCTTTTTTTCATTTTCTTTTCTTCCTTCCTCTCTTCTTTCTCTTTTCTCTCTCTCTCTCTCTCTCTCTCTCTCTCTCTCTCTCTCACTTGGCCGTACATCTCTCTCTCTCTTAACGTGAATTTGAGAGGGAGAGAGGGGTGTCCATCTATTTTTATAGAGAAGGGGTGGGGAAGTTCCCAATTCGGATGGGATTCTTTCCCACGAATCAAAGCTTTCCTGAATCTTTTCTTTCCTATTTTCTTTACTTTCATAAATACCATAACTCTTACGGGACACTTTTCTTTCCTCAAGTAAATAATAAATTATTAGGAAGCTTTTAGATTATATATTTTTTAAATGAAACAACCTAAAAGTTGCATAATAAGACAAAACTTGTAACTATGCTTAACCCTAATAGAAAAATAGCCATAACTTACTCAAATCACGTCTGAATCGCTAAATCTTAGGTCCATTGGATATGTATTCGAAAAACCCATCCAATGAGACCAAAATCAAGTCAAACGGACAAGATTTGATGCCTCAAAATTTAACTACAATTAAAGTGACGAAAATACGAGTTAAAATAGAATAATATGTCCATCCTACTTTATTTCGCTGTCACATCTCGTTCCCTATTGGTCGAAATCTCTCATATTTTTTTTGTCAATTAAAGCTATAAAATAAATCAAATTAAACATAGATGAAATACGGTCCATTGATTTCCATACCATCCGCTAATTAAATAATTAAGGCTTGATCGATGCTCGGATGCTACAATCTTGCTTCCATTCGAGCCTGATTGAAGATCCAAGGGGCCCAATGGTTGATCCGATGCTCCGAAAGGCTCCAATTTCAATTCTAATTCATGCGACCATCGATCAAGAGAGATCTGTAGACAAGATTTATTAACTATTAAATACTTAACGGACCCTCATAGCGTCAGTCTTTAGTCTTTACAATACGTGTTATGGATGCACAAAAAGAGAAGGGTTTTTTTTATATGTAATGGACGGGGCTAGGGATTTTGTGGGAAGGACTTGTTTTGTTGTTTTTGGGGGAGAAATGGAAGAAAAATGAGAAAGAGAAGAACTATATATATATATATATATATATATATATATGTTATAATGACAGTAATGGCATTTGTTTAGCCAGGGGAAGCTAGTCCAAGAGAGTATGATTCGTTTAGCCAGTTGGAACATAGGTTCACTAACTGGTAAGCTGAGGGAATTAATTGATACACTGAGTAGAATGAGAGTTAATATAGCTTGTCTTCAGGAGACTAAATGGGTAGGAGAAAAGGCTAGGGAAATAGAAAATACGGGTTTCAAGTTATGGTATACATGGAAGGAGAGGAATAGAAATGGTGTAGGGATCATAATAGATAAGTGCCTAAGAGACGATGTTATAGATGTTAAAAGGAAGGGTGATAGAATTATTCAAATTAAATTAGTATTAGGTGAAGAGACGATTAACGTTATTAGTGCGTCTGCCCCTCAAATATGATTAAATGATATGGATGAAGTAGTCCAAGGAATACCACATGGAGAGAAGTTATTTATAGGAGGAGATTTAAATGGTCATTTGTGAAGAACTAGTGGAGGTTTTGAGAGGATTCATGGATGATTGGATTTTGGCAATAGGAATGAGGCAGAAGATATTTTAGGATTTGCAGTGGCATATGATTTGATGTTAACAAATACTTTTTTTAAGAATAGAGATTCACACTTGATAACCTTTAGTAGTGGCAACAACTGTAGCCAGATAGATTTTATCCTCACTAGGAGAGAGGACAGAGCTGCGTGTAAAGATTGTAAAGTCATACCCGGGGAGTGTTTAGTCACACAAGATAGGCTAGTGGTGTTGGATATATGCATCAAATGTTGGAGGAGAAAAGATAAAGATGTTAGACATTCGAGGACTAGGTAGTGGGATCTCAAAGGGGAAAAACTAAAGATGTTTAAGGATAGACTGGTTAAAGAAGGACCTTGGAGTCTTGATGAGGGGACTAATATTATGTGGAATGGGATGTCTAGTTATATTAGGAAAGTGGCTAGGGATGTACTTGGAGAATCTAGAGGAAGTGGGTCACCATCTAAAGACACATGGTGGTGGAATGAGGAGGTCCAAAAGGCGATTAGGTCTAAAAGAGAGTGTTATAAATGTTTGCAGAAGTGTAGAAATGAGGAGAACATTGAGAAGTATAAATTGGCTAGAAAAGAAGCTAAGAAGGTAGTAAGGGAAGCTAGAGGCAAGGCATATGAGGATTTGTACCACAGGTTAGGGACGAAAGAGGGTGAAAAAGATGTCTACAAGCTTGCTAAGATGAGAGAAAGGAAGAGCAGGGACTTGAATCATATAAAATGCATCAAAGACGAGAATCAAAGATTGGTAGTAAAAGAAAACGAGGTTAAAGAGAGGTGGAGAAGTTACTTTGATAAGTTGTTTAATGGAGAACCTGTAGCAGTATTGTGAGAACTTGATAACGCTTCTGATGATACAAATCAGAGGTTTTTTTGTAGAATCCGAACATCAGATGTAAGAGTAGCTATGAAAAATATGAAATTAGGTAAGGCTAGGGGGCTTGGCGATATTCCTATTGAGACTTGGAAATGCTTGGGTAATGTGAGTTTGGTTAACTAGATTATTTAACAATATTTTGAAGACTAAGAAGATGTCTGATGAGTGGAGGAAGAGTACATTAGTACCTATTTATAAGAATAAAGGAGATATTCAGAGTTGCACCAATTACCGCGGAATTAAGCTAATGAGTCACACCATGAAGCTTTGGGAGAGGGTAATTGAGCATAGACTAAGAAAAGAGATTAAGGAGTCGGAGAATCAGTTTGGCTTCATGCCCGGACGATCGACTATGGAAGCTATCTTCTTGATTAGGCGGTTAATGGAGAGATTTAGAGAAAATAAAAAGGACCTTCATATGGTTTTCGTTGATTTGGAGAAAAGGTATGATAGGGTTCCCAAGAGTGTTATGTGGTGGGTCCTTGAAAGGAAAAAAATGCCTACTAAATATGTTGAAGTGATTAAGGATATGTACGATGGAGCAGTAACTAGTGTCAGTACCACGTATGGCACGTCTAGTGAGTTTCCAATTACAATATGACTGCACCAAGGATTAGCTCTAAGCCCTTATCCTTTTACGTTAGTTATGGATGAGCTTACGGAGGGTATCCAGGATGAGGTGCCGTGGTGTATGTTATTCACAGATGACATAGTATTAATCGACGAAACCAAAGCAGGAGTAAATGCTAAATTAGAGTTATGGAGAACTACTCTGGAATCTAAAGGTTTTAGACTGAGTAGTACTAAGACAGAATATATGGAATGCAACTTTAGTAATGTAAGGAGGTGGGACGAGGATGTAGTAAATATGACTGGACAGGAGGTACCTAAGAGGGATATCTTTCGCTATCTTGGTTCAATTCTACATAAGGAAGGAGAGATTGAAGAGGATGTTAACCATAGAATAAGAGCATGTTGGTTGAAGTGGAAGCTTGCCTCAGGAGTTCTGTGCCACCATAAAATCCCTACCAAGTTGAAGGGAAAGTTTTATAAGACAGCTGTGAGGCCAGCCATGCTGTACGGCTCAAAATGTTGGGCCACCAAGAAGCAGCATGTGCATAAGATGAGTGTAGCGAAGATGCGAATGCTTAGATGGATGTGCGGCCACACAAGGCTAGATATAATTAAAAATGAAGACATTCGTAAAAAGGTGGGGGTGGCTCCAATTGAGGAGAAAGATGAGAGAGCACCGCTTAAGATGGTTTGGACATATCCAACGTAGGCCTTTGGATGTTCCGGTGAGAAGAGGCGACTCGTGCCAAATTGATGGAGTAACAAGAGGTAGGGGCAGACCGAAAACAACTTGCGTAGAAACATTGAGGAAAGACTTGATAGTAGGAACATAACAGAGAACATGACCTTGGATAGGATAGAATGGAAGAAAGTGATCCATGTAGAATAACCCAACTAGAACAGTAGAATCAGGATTAGAGCCGGGTAGATTGGATTCATTTAGCCGACCCCAACTAGTTTGGGACAAAGGCTTTGTTGAGTTGAGTTGAGTTGAGTTGAGTTGAGTTGAGCACAGTAATGGCATTTGAATAAATTAATGAAATTATTGGAACCTCCTAGAGTCTCGTTTGGAATTTAACCGCTCCAGTATAATGTTGGGAATGGGAGTTAATATCTACAACCAGTCGCTATTATTTTCTATTTTCGCAATCTTTTATTTAAAGATCCCATCACTACTTGTATCGTCCCTCGAGCCATACGTTAGCAGAAGAGTCTATGGAGGAGGTTATGGCAGTGAATATTTCCGAACATTTTGGCAAAGGATCAAAATTATAGATTTATGCGGGAAAGAGATTTTATTGAAGAAAATCATAAAATCTCTAGTTTTCCTAATCTAAATTCTAATGCCAGACTTGTTGGAACATCCCTCGAACTAATGTTGAATAGATACAAAATCTTTCAAGGCCCTTAAGGTAGATGGTCATTGCATGTCCAGGCTTACACCGCTCGATTAGTAGAAAGTCCCAAATAATTGTTGATCTAAAAATTCAGTTCAAAGTCTTAATATCCAACAAAACTTGGAGTAACGATAAAAAAAAAGAAGCATCCTTTCCCTACGTGTTTAGTAGAAGAAGTTCCTTTCTTAGATACAAGTTCTCAACTCTTTATTACATGGTGAAACCTGCACATTCCTGTTACCCTGACAAATACACTATTTTCTATTCTTGTCGTTTGCTTGAAAGATTCTAGACTGCTAGACACTACAATAAATTTTTTTTGAAAGATGACAATTTTATTGATACTATGAAAGGTACACTGGGACCAGGGGTCCCAACTTACATTACATAGCAACAATTCATATTTATTTGGCCAGAAGCATAGTCCTAGGCCAGAAAGGTTACTTAAAGAAGGATACTCTGTACTATATCCACACAAACCAAAGACACAAATAGCAGACCACCCAAACCCCATAAAATCTAGCAATCTTCCTCAGGAACACCAGGCCACCCAAAAACCAAAAAGCTTTAGCACCCCCACCTTAACCTGACTAAACTATGCCGCACACTTTTCCAGTTCCTCCAGGATGTGTTGGATTAGGAAGTCCGGCATTTCGATGAGTAATTCCTCCGGAACCCATTCCAACCGACTAGGGATTTTTCTCTCGGCAATCCTTTCTTCCACTTGACAGATACCTACTACCTTATTAGCTTCCCAGTTTAGCCTCCTCTCAGCCCTTTCTTCGGCCAACAGAGATTTGAAGATAGGGTGTTTAAAAAGTGGGGAATGGATATCTCTAACCTCGCCTAACCCATTGAGGCTGTAAAAGGTAAAAGGGCAATCCTGAGCGTCTAATTTAAAGATTTTCCACTGCTTACGAAGGAAATCTTCGGTTACTTCTTTGGGCGTCGGATCTAAGATCTGGGCCCTTTCTTCATCATAATTCATCGATTTTATCCTCTTGAGAATATTCTCTAAAATCATAGTCTCAGTGAATAAACGTCTCCTTCTTCCACCGGAGCAAACAGAAGGATCACTAGAATTACCTTGGTTCTCCATTCCTGAGAGGTATATTGGTTGACCAAAACTAGAAGCACCTAATGAATCCAAACAGACTCCTTAAGCTACCCACTATTGTTCAAGATGCAAAAATTATAATGCCAAAAAACCAATTTGTGACATTACGGCTTTCCTTTCCTCGGAAACGAAGATAATTATTCATTTTCACAGCAGGATTAATGTGCCCCACCTCAAAAGTCCAAACAATAAAGATAGACACTACAATAATGAATCTACATTTTTTGAATGGTCAATAACATATCCACATTGTTACGCCTCCATCACTACTCCCTGATGGGTTTGAATCACTCTTAATATTGACTGTTATTTTGAAGGTCCTCATGATCTTTGGATTATAAATAGCTCCACGGTCTTTTAGTTACACATTATTATTTTTTTGAATGGCGTTAGTTACACATTCTTACCCCTGTGCAATTCCATTATAGAAGGTCACTAATTTCCTAATCTAAATTGTAATATCAGACCCGTTGGAACATCCCTCGAACTTCTGTTGAAAAAATACAAAGTATTTCAAGGCCCGTGAGGTAGATGGTCATTAATAGAGCAGGAAGGCCTAAACACCCATAGTGATAATTTGAGTGGAAGGCGACTTGTCCAATATTTTTGGTTGGCCTTGATCTTTGTATCTTTCCATGTCATTTGTTTGGTATGATTTTGGGTGGAAGGGGACTTGTCAAATATGATTGCTTGGCCTTGCTTCAAAGTCCACACCCTTGCTCATATTTATTAGACATCTGGGATTCATTTAGAGGGACTGCTATTTCTTTTTTTGCATACAGTAGCAAGTCATGTAGCTGATTTATTCACTAGAGAATGCAAGATTTAAAATCATTTTTTTAACTTTTTTTGACATATACATTATACTCTGAATGCCAACAGTAATTTATAATTTTAGCTTAAATTATGTGAGTTCTAACCCTTCCTGTTATTGGCTCTTTCAGCTGATCCGGAAACGCCTCAGGGCTATCAACGAATCTCGTGCACAAAAGCGCAAGGTAGTTAAATAGAATTTTCCTTTCCCCATACAATTTGTTCCACTGGTTATACTATATTTGTATCCTCTTTGCATTTTTAGGCCCTTTTTCTTTGGTTTTTTAAAGTAACTTGAAGTTTCATGCTGTAAACTATGTGTTGATGTTGTGCACCAGGGTGGTCAAGTTTATGGAGTCCCTCTTGCGGGACCCTTATTAATCAAGCATGATGTTTTTCCTGAACAAAGGCCGTGTGGTGAAGATTTTCGGAAGAAATGGATTGAGGTCTATCCTTAAGCACCATTCCTTTTTCCCCTTCTCCAAAAGAACCTAATGAAGTTTAGAAAAATGGAGTGGTTCTTGCTTTAACTACTCTACATTTTTTCTGATGTACTGCCTTATTTTAGTCTCAGAAAAAGTTTGGCACTCCTTAAGGTACTGATCCACTGTTATCCATAGTGGGAATAAAGGGAGCAACATGGGACCTGCCCATGTTATGCGTGCAACCACTGATTCTGGTCAATGGAAGTGTGAACTTGTGTTTTGAGGAGTGCTGAATTGGAGCTCTTTCAATTGTTGTTTTTTGTGCTTGTTTTGTCTTTCTGATCCAATTGGTGCTATTAGTCTGTTTTGTTGTGTGTTTGTTTCCATTATCTTCCTGCTAATCAATTTTTAATTGGTTCAATGAAATTGTTCATCTGTATTCTCTACTTAAAATAAAAGGAAAAGTGAAATAGATGAGGGGGATTCTGAAATGCAATGTCCTCAACTCAAATCTTGTCACAGACTTTTTTTTTCCCCCTCTTTCCCTTGCATTTCTAACTTTCCTTTTTCTCTCTACTATATCTTCCAAGATCATGGAAGCAGTCCTGACTGATTTAGTTATTTACTCTATGCTTACTTGGGGTGGGGGTGGGGTTCCATGAAGTGTCTCACGGGCTACTTTTTTTTTTTTTGGGATCTTGTTGATATTCTGATTCCCAATTATGTGGGTGCCATTCCAAAGGGGGTCACTTATTCTAAATTCTGTCATGAATTAGGTTTTGTAAAAGGTCTAGAATTCTAGATATTACTTCATCAGGTTCTTCAGAAATAGCTGAATATTTCTTCTCCAGAAGTTCCCTGAATGCTTTGGGCTGCTGTTGCTAGGCTTGGGAAATGTTATTTATCCTTCTGATAGAAGGTACAAAGAGATAGTCAAATAAGACTAAATTTTATTCCTCCTGACAATGTCAGCTCGCAATCAACTACGGCTTGAACTGCAACTGTTGCATCCGTTCCAACTATAGGTAGAGTTTTCGCCTTTATTCAACCTTCTGCTTATCCTGAATCCCTGCAAAACATTGCAGACGTGTGAGGTCGCACTGGTATCAACACACCAGGAATACCATGAATCAGTTGGCTTTTGTCCTCGGTCGACAAATCCTAGACAATGCTGTTGTAGCTAATGAGGTGGTAGATCTTTTTGCAAATCCTGGGAGGGAAGGGGTCGTGTATAAGTTGGATATGGAAAAGACACATGGCAGAGTGGAATGGGAGTGTTTGGACTACTTGCATGTGCTGTTTTTTATTCTTGGGACTTTAGATTGTGCCGATCTCTTTGGGATTGTTATGTTTCTTTTTCTCCCCCACACTCCTATCAAAGTCCATGCAACTGGATTTCTTAGTCATGCAAAGCCAGCTAATATGCGCCTTCCAAACAAAGCTCTCAGTGCTTCTCAAACGAATATGAAGTCCTCCTAGATGATTTGGAATTTTGGATGCCCGGAATCAGTGTTTCAAAATGCAGATGTGGGTCAAAACACGGCCAAAGAAAATCCTAGACGACTTGGCATGATGTGGTCGAGTACTCGGTGGATGCGGTCATAACTTGGGAGAGTCGAAGGAGTTTTTATTGGCTTTGTAGGACAAGATTCGGACATGGAAACAAAACGCGGAACGCTGCCAAGGTAAAAGGGAGTCGAATAGGGGGAGTCCACGATGACACGGTGGAGTTTTAAAAGTTAAAACCATGCCCAGTATATTGAAAGTACAGTCTAGGGTGTCTATCACATGGCCCTTTCTTATGCGCAAACCCCTAAGCAAAATCAATACATCATTCTGATATTTTGTCAAATGGCATGACTTTCTATCATTTTCTTTTATTATGTTTTTATTGTAGTAAAAAATGATAGAAAATGACACCATTGATTTGAATTTCAACGAATTGTTCTTCTTTGTTGGATTTAATGCCTTGATGCCAGTCCATGTTCTATTGGCATGAAGATCATTTAGTTGTAGCTCTGTTTTCAGAGATTTGATGATTACTGGATGTAAAACATTTGGTTCACACCTTATTGTAGCATGCATACTGGAACGATGAATGCTATAACTGTAATTATATCATCTTACCAAGTTAAAGCCATCCATTTCCACAAACGCACACACAAAAAAAATACACCAAGTTAAAGCCATCAATCATGCAAGGGCGGTTGTTGTTCCAACTAAATGCTCATCGTATTACCAGAAGCCCAGTCACAGCTCCTCTAATACAACATTCTGATTTTTTTTTCTTTCTTTTTTTACAGGACCTATCGCAACAACATAAGCAACTGCGTTCTTTGGCTGATCATGCCCCTCATGGTTATAGGAGTAAATCCCTTTTTGAAGTTCTTATTCGACATAACGTTCCTTTGCTGAGAGCAACTTGGTTTATCAAAGTCACTTATCTCAATCAGGTGGCAGACCCCCTCTTAAGCTCAAACTTTTATTTTCCTTCATGGTCTTTTTCTACTTGTCTTTTATGCTGTATAGGAACCATGCCAATCAAAATTACTGCTATATGCAGGTACGGCCCGCCTCCACCAGTGTTTCTCCTGGCACACCAGATAAGTCGCAGCTATCCCGCTCCGAACTCTGGACGAAAGATGTTATTGAATGCTTGCAGTATCTCTTGGACGAATTCTTTCAAAAAGATGGTTCTTTTTGCACACCACACAGTAGGGATCAATCATACCAGACACTTTTGTCTGGTTTTTTTTTTTTTTTTTGAATAGTACTTCTGTCTGGTTCTGTACAACACAAAACTGATTCATTGCAGTTATTCCTGATGGCGAGGAGCCTGCGCTGCAGTTCAAATGGTGGTACATGGTGCATATTTTACAATGGCACCACGCAGAGGGGCTTCTTCTTTCGTCTCACATCATTGAGTGGGTTCTCAATCAACTCCAGGTTATTGATTGTCCTGTCAAGGCAAAAGTTAAACTTTAGATAAATATTTTTTTGTTTTGTAAGTTAACTAACTTTTTAAAACCAAGGTTTTAAATTCCGGTTTCGATTTCGGTTTCCGAAACCGAAATTTTGGCCGAAATTCAGTAAAAGAAAAGCAAATTTCAAAGTTATGCTGAAATTTTAGCCGAAATTCTGGAAAAAAAATGTAAAAACTCACAATTTCCTGAAATTTCGGCCGAAATTACCAAAATTTGGGACTCTGGCTGAAATTTCGGTTTCATTTGGTTTCGGTTTCGGTTCAACCAAAATCCGAAATTTCAGCCGCAATTTTGGTATTTCGGCCAAAATTTTAAACCATGTTTAAAATATTTTCTGTAATTGTTTCACGAGGACTGAGTGTATGAT
The DNA here is from genome assembly GCF_043159265.1 of Tasmannia lanceolata. Lineage (NCBI taxonomy): Eukaryota > Viridiplantae > Streptophyta > Magnoliopsida > Canellales > Winteraceae > Tasmannia > Tasmannia lanceolata. Next base: position 21,815,780 of record NW_027518684.1, on the reverse strand, counting down.
TTTAATGTTTGTCTGATGGATGCTTCCAGGAGAAGGAATCAATTGGGGTTTTGCAGTTACTTTTGCCTATTGTATTTGCTATAATAGAGAGCATCACATTATCACAGACATATGTACGGATGCTCGCGGAGATAGCTGTTCGTTCTATACAAGATCTTTCTCCACGCGGCACATGTTTAGGAGATAGCTCTGGAAGGCCCCACATTATCTCTTCTCTGGTTGAGATGCTCCGGTTTTTTATGCTTTCTGTACCTGATACATTTGTTGCTTTGGATTGCTTTCCTCTTCGGGAACTTGTTAAGATGTACAATGGCGAAGGGCAAGATATATATCGACGATATTTATCCTTCGGACATGTTACGTCATCTGTTCAGAAAAGGGCTGCTAAGCTGGCAATGGCTGTAAGCCCTGGTCTTCAAGGTCATGGTGTGGCCAAAGTTGTACAGGCCTTAGATAAAGCTTTGATTATAGGTGATATCCAAGGCACCTATAATTGTCTATTTGAAAATTTGTGTGAAGGTGACATTGAAGAACGGTGGATTGCAGATGTGAGTCCGTGCATACGGTCATCGTTGAAATGGATTGGGACAGTCAGCCTCTCAGTGATTTGCTCTGTGTTTTACCTTTTTGAGTGGGCTACATGTGATTTTAGAGATTGTCGTGTTGCCTTGCCACATGATATTAAATACACTGGTAGAAAAGATTTTTCTCAAGTGTACATTGCAGTTCTCCTGTTGAAACTTAAGATGGAAGATATGTGTGGCTCATTACATTCCAAGAAGGCCAATCCTTCAGAAGCCAGTCTCCTTGTTAAAGGTCCTACCCTACATGATAGTTTGGATGGGAACAAGAATACATCAGATATTCTTCAAAGTCCGGGCCCACTGCACGACATTGTGGTATGCTGGCTAGATCAGCATGAAATAACGAGGGGTGAAGGCTTTAAGCGCCTTCAAATGCTTATTACGGAACTTATTCGTTTTGGCATCTTTTATCCACAGGCCTATGCAAGACAGTTGATAGTTAGTGGAATTATGGATAAGAAAGAAACTCCGGCTGATATGGACAGGAAAAAGAGACACTATCGAATTCTAAAGCAATTGCCCGGGCACTATCTATTTAATGCTTTGGAAGATGCAAAAATTGCTGATGGCCCATTACTATTAGAGGCCATGCATGTTTACTCCAATGAACGTCGCCTTGTGCTTCACGGACTTTGCAATGGGTACTTTGATAATTCAAAGAAAGGAACTGACAATTCATTGAATTTTGCTCAGCCAAAACAAAAAAATTACTCAATTACTGGAAGGAATGGGGTTCCACTAGGTAAAACAACGGTGCAGGTTGCAGAGTTGAAAGCTGCCATTTCAGTTTTGTTGCATCTTCCAAGTAACTCTTCTACACACATCGATTCCAGACCTAATGAGTCTCAAGGGAATCTTAAGAGGCCTATCGGGTCACTTAGTACGATGATTGATGTGGCAGAAGGAACAACACCTGGCTGTGAAGAATGTAAAAGAGCAAAGAGGCAAAAGTCAGGTGAGGAAAGGAGTTCCCTCCTTCTAGGGTTCTCAACAAATCCATCAGATGATGAAGACACATGGTGGATGAGGAAGGGATCTAAATCCCTTGAGTCATTCAAGATTGACCCACCTCTGAAGTCAACCAAGATTGCATCGAGAGGAGGTAGGCAAAAGAATGTGCGCAAAACTCAAAGTCTAGCACAATTAGGATCTGCTAGGATTGAGGGTAGCCAGGGAGCATCTACTAGCCATATATGTGATAATAGAATAAGCTGTCCCCACCGCAGAACTTGTATGGAAGGAAAAATTCCAAAATCAATGGATATTGTTACAATTAGAAAAGCTTTTAAACGGTTGCGATTACTTGAAAAGAGGTCCATTACACTTTGGTTAGTTGCTTTAGTTAGGCAGCTTGTTGAAGGGTGTGAAAAGGATGCTGCCAAGGTGGGCCAATGTACCGGGCCATTTTCGCCCGCAATCGACGAGAGAAATGCTGTTAGGTGGAAACTTGGTGAAGACGATTTATCCTTCATACTTTATTTGCTGGATGTTTCTTCTGACTTATTTTCAGCCGTGAAGTTGCTGCTATGGTTGCTACCGAAGGCTCTCACTAGTCCAAATCTTACCATCCATGGTGGGAGAAATGTTTTAGTGCTTGCCAGGAATGCGGAAAGCCATCCTTGTGATGTAGGGGAGGCTTTTATGTTATCATGTATAAGAAGGTATAACTTGTATTTTCTTCTTTTCTAATTTATATTTCTTATAATTGCTTGTAAGATTCATGTTTCAGATGTCCTGGTAGAAGATATTTGCGATTTTTTGCCTTTTATTTTTTGAGAATCAACTTTGGTTTCTGCAATTTGTAGCTGTGCTTGTATTCAAAAAATTCTCCTTCATGTGGTACACCTTGTTTCTTAGATAATCTGTTTTCTATTATTTATTTGTGTCTATAATCTTATGTACTTTCTTTTCCTTCGTTTATGTGGTCTTTATGTTCCGTGTTTGCTTTTTCTTTATCTTTTCCTAATTAATGTTCATTATATATTTCTCTTTAGTCGAATGTCATAAGCCAACTGCTTTGCTATGGATATTCATGCGAAGAAAATAAAAACTTGGCACATGTACATGTGGCACATATTTGATCTTGCCATTAATTAAACAGGGCTTGATTGTAGGATTTTGGGTTTTTGCTAAATGGTTCGTTTCATTTCTTTACCTTTTTTTTTATTGATTCTCCCTTTGGATCTAAGATGTGATAGTAAGGGTTAAGTGGATTTAATTTTTCTCTTTCTGTTGTAATTTTTCAACATTGATTGCCATGTTTTGAAGCTGAACATGCCGTTGATCTCGCCAGTTTAGAATTCATTTCAGTTCTTTACTTTTTTTATTGATTTCCCTTCCTTTGGATCTAAGATGAGATTGTTAGTAAGGGGTTAGTGGATTTAATTTTTCTCTTGCCGTTTTAATTTTTGAACATTGATTACCATATTTTGAAGCTGAACTCATTGATCTCCCCAGTTTAGAATAACTGCATAGACGTTTTTGGGCCTAAAGAAGAGTACAAAATGTTGTCAGCTTCACAGTTTTGGAAATGTGTGAGAAATGTCTCCTCTTCAGATAGGACTAGAACACTGGCTTTTCTCGTCTGGTAGTGTTTATGGTGCGAAATTTCTCAGCTTCATAATTTTGGAAATGGATGCTGTTAAGTCCAAACTCCAAACGCTAGTGACTTTGTACTCTGGCTGTCTCGTTCTTCTATAATAAGTCTTGTTTAATAATTAGTTATTTAGATTGTTTATGAGGTTGAGTTCCAATTTGCTTCAATTCTCAGCCATCTTGATTACCATTAAGTTTATTTGCTAATTTGATTTGATTGTTAGCTGTTTTCAATTCTTCAGTTGTTTCGGCTGACTATCACAAATCTGCTCATGTCCATATAGTATTCAAATAAATCCAAATTTGGGTTGCTCTTGTTTGACGTTTTCTAATCTTCTTTGCACAAAATTTTGACTTTGATGTCTATAACAATGTATGGTCTTCAGTTTTTTCGGCTGACTTATCACAAATCTGCTCATGTTCGTATAGTATTCGAATAAATCCAAATTTGGGTTGCTCTTGTTTGACGTTTTCTGATCTTCTTTGCATAAAATTTTGACTTTGATGTCTATAACAATGTACACTTGGCCTGGCATCTTATTGTTACACAATTCTATTTGAGATTACTATTTTCAAACTTCTATTCTAGGTCAACTCTTTGACTTCTGCTTGTCGTGTTTCCTTTTTTCATTTCATTTCTTTCTTTGATACAATTTTATGGAGAAAGAGATGAAGGCATGTTCACAACTCTCTCCTGTAAAATTCTCTTTAGACGATAACAGTTAATTTTGCTCTTCATTATCAGTAATGTTGTAATGACTATGATATTTAGCATTCTGATGTCTTTAACTGATCCATTAACACCCATTGTTGTAATATTGTCTCTTGATAATCTATGTAGTATGCATTGTTATTTTTGCTCATATATCTGCTTATTAGTGATTTTGATCCATGGTCCTGTTACAGGCATTTTTCTCACAGTTTCTTGGGTTTAGACTGTTGTATTTCCTAACTATCAGTTTGGTTCAGGTATGAAAATGTACTTGTTGCAACAGATCTTCTTCCTGAAACCCTAACTGCCGCAATGCATCAAGCTGTGTCAGCCACGACATCTACTGGAAGACCTTCTGGTTCCGCTGCCTTTGCTTATGCTCGAAACTTGGTGAAGAAATATGGAAGTGTGGCAAGCGTGGCAAAATGGGAAAAGAATTTTAAAGCAACATGTGATCAGAGACTTCTCGCTGAACTTGAAAATGGGCGATCACTGGATACTGAGTTGGGATTTTCACCTGTTTCGATCCCAGTCGGACCGGACGATGTTGATGATTACATCCGTCAAAAAATATGTGGAAGGTCATCAAGGGCCGGCTCCGCTATGAAAGAAATAGTGCAAAGAAATGTTGAGGAAGCTTTGCAGTATTTTTATGGCAAGGAAAGAAAGCTTTTTGGAGCTACTACAAAAAGTTCTCCCGCTTTGGAAAAATGGGATGATGGGTATCAGAGAGCTCAACAAATTGTTTTAGGGTTAGTGGATTGCATTAGGCAGAATGGTGGGGCAGCTCAAGAAGGGGATCCCATTGTTATTGCTTCTGCTGTGTCTGCAATTGTTGGAAATGTGGGGCCCGCTATAGCAAAGATGTCAGATTTCACAGGAGGTAATAATTACACGGGCTTTTCTTCAACCCTAAGTCCATTGAATTTTGCTCGGCGCATTATACACATTCACATAACTTGCCTTTGCTTACTTAAGGAAGCTCTTGGTGAGCGTCATAGCCGTGTATTTGAGATATCTTTTGCCGTTGAAGCTTCTTCTACTGTTTCCGGAGCTCTTTCTCCTGGAAAGGTGGCTCGCAGTCAATTTCAATTGTCTCCCGAAACCCTAGATTCCAATTCGAACGTGTCAATTGAAATTTTGAACAACTCTGCCAAAGCAAGGGCTGCAAAAGCTGTGGCAGCTGTATCAGCACTTGTAATAGGGGCTGTTGTTCATGGAGTTACTAGCCTGGAAAGAATGGTTACTGTCTTTAAAGTTAAAGAAGGTTTGGATATTTTGCAATTTACAAAGAGTTCTCGATCCAGTTCAAATGGTATTTCTCGTTCAGTTGGTGGTTTTAAAGTGGATAACAGTACAGAAGTATTTGTGCATTGGTTTAGGCTGCTTGTTGGGAACTGCAAAACTGTTTCCGACGGGTTAGTTGTGGAGCTCCTTGGCGAAACCCATACCTTGGCTCTTTTGAGGATGCAGCGAATGCTCCCTCTGAACTTGGTATTCCCTCCGGCTTATTCAATCTTTGGATTGATGATATGGAGACCATACATTCTCAAAACTAATATTCCAGCCCGCGAAGATATACATTTATATCAATCTTTATCATTGGCCATAGGTGATGTTCTCAGGCACCAGCCTTTCCGGGATGTTTGTTTACAGGACACTCAAGCTTTTTATGATCTTTTAGCTTCCGATGCCAGTGATTCTGAGTTTGCCGCCATGCTAGAATTGCATGCTCCTGACAAATTTTTAAAAATGACGGCCTTTGTTCCTCTTCGAGCAAGGCTCTTTCTAAATGCCATCCTTGATTGTAAAATGCCCCAATTTACACTTATGAAGGATGATGAGACTTGGGTTCCTGGGCATGCTGGAAATGAAATGAAGCTTTTGGATCAGCTTGTACATGTTTTAGATACCCTACAACCGGCGAAATTTCATTGGCAGTGGGTTGAGTTGAGGCTTCTCTTGAATGAACAAGTACTCATTCAAATAATTGAAGCCCATAATATGTCCTTAGCGGATGCTATTCGATCGCTTTCCCCAAATTCCGACAACTCTGCACGCTCCGATAATGAAAAGAGTTTTACTGAAATTGTTATGACAAGATTACTTGTGAGACCTGATGCCGCTCCACTTTATTCAGAAGTAGTTCATCTACTTGGAAGGTCGCTAGAGGAGGCTTTGTTGCAGTCTGCAAAATGGTTTTTACAAGGCAATGATGTTCTTTTAGGACGCAAGTCCATTAGGCAACGGCTTATTAATGTTGCTCACTTGAGAGGTCTTTCAACTAAAGTCCAGTTTTGGAAACCATGGGGCTGGTCTTGTTCCATTGCCGAACCGGCAACAAACCGGAGTGACCGAAGGAAGTTGGATACAATGTCTCTTGAAGAAGGGGAAGTTGTAGGAGAAGGTATGGACATTAAAAGGTCTGGAAAATCAACCTCTCAAATGTTTAATATGGAAGGCTTCAATTCAAGCCAGCAATATGTAACTGAGAAAGCTCTTGCGGAATTGGTTCTTCCTTGTTTAGACCAGAGCTCTAGTGAGTCTCGCAATACATTTGCAAGTGAATTGATTAAGCATTTGGGTATTGTCGAGCAACAAATACATGCTCTCACTCGTGGTGCTAGTAAGCAGGCCAGTGCACCTTCTGGAGTTGAAGGTCCTACGAACAAAGGCAACGCTCGCAAAGGTGTAAAGGGTGGAAGTCCTGGATTGGGTAGACGCCCAACAGGACCGGTTGATTCTGTTCCATCCTCTGCGGCATTATTGCGAGCTTCCATGTGGTTGCGATTGCAATTCCTTTTGAGATTGCTTCCTATAATTTATGCTGACAGGTAACCACATGCTCTAATGCCATCCCCATCCCCCCCCCCTCCCAAAAAAAAAAAAAAAAAAAAAAAAAAAAGTCAAAAACCACATGTTCTAATGTTTTTTCCAACGCAATTTTTGCTACATCTTCCTGTGTATGTATTCATTTTATTTCTGTTGGTTTTGCACTGGAAAAGTACAATGTCAGTAATAGAGCAAGATGTTGTACTCTTTCTAAAGTTAAATTCATTTCTTATTTCTGTCCCTTAGTTCTTACAGCCATTTCCTTATGTCTTTGTGTAATTGTCATTTCAGTTGATTATGTTCTTGTTATAACTTATGAGTAACTTGTAAAAGGGCACGTGGTGATGTGCGCACACCTAAGACAGAGAAATAACTACTATTAATTGCTTAAACATTACACAGAAAAATCCAACCTTGATGCTTCTTTTTTCATAAAAATCACTCTTTATATAGGGCTATATCTTTTGATGTCAATGTAAAAGATCCATCAGCCTCAAGAATTTAGGAGAATTCTCCTCCCTTCCATTATTGGTTGTTTTGACATTGGGGAAGAAGAAGCATTTTTTGTGGTTGTAATGAGAGGGAGAGGGAGAGGCATAGGGCCGTCTTCTAAAACTTCAATGACATGGCAATGCATTTAATGATTTTACTCTTACCTTTTATTATTATTATTTATTTCTAAGCATTCTTAGTGGTTGCAATGAGAGACAACAGGAGAGGGGGCGGGAGAGAGTTTCATCTATTTTTATTGTTTTCATCTTATGGAACTTCAATGGAATGCTAATGCATCTTATGATTTTAATTTTACCTTTTCATTCTGTGTGCTCAGATACCTAGGTTAATAATATTAATCTATGTGATTACAAAGCATCCAAAATGAGCAATAGATAGATGTTGTGGGCTTTATTATATATAACTTGTGGTAGGATTTTGAAGATGCTTTCCGTACCCTTTGTGTTGTTGTCCATTCCTTAACATTGTAGCTTGTTTTCTCTCTATCGGAGTATTGTAGACAAATCACAATTTTCTTCCTGTTCAATTCAAAGCCAAAATCGATCAAGCTATTGATTTTTCACGAAAGGCCTACTAGGTCCCACCTTTTCACACTTTCAAAGCACCTGATGGCTCATCGATAGTGGTTAAAAAGGTAGCCGATGATCTCCGATACGAGTTGGACTCGAAAGGAGGAGATGTGCTCCTCGCTCCCTCAAAAGATACCGGAGGACTGGCAATGCCGTTATTGCCAATATCATAATTTTAGCTGGCGGAAAATCTGTAGAATATGCAATCGATCTGTGACGCATCAGGTAGTGTTGGGGGGGGGGGGGGGGGGGGGGGAGGTTGTTGTTTTCAAAAGAAATCGAAAGAAAACTAGGGTGAATTGGCAACGTCTTCCCTGCCGATACCTAAATTTTGAATGTCGAGAAAATTGTCGTTGGTGTCGCCGAAGTAGAACCTCCTCCAAATGGGTTCCTCGCTCCTCAACCCGCCCTCTAGCTAGCCCGGTTTTGATCCAGAGGGAGGACGATCCATGGCCTGACACGGGCACTATCTCTAATAAGATTGAAGGATCGCCGATATTAAGCATCGCGGGTAAGGAAGTGGACGTTCGGATGGAATCCCTAAAGTGCTGCTTCATTGGGAAAAGGAAGAACTATAATGGAGCTTTAGAAGCCCTCTGGTTTTGGGAAAAGAGCTCCTGAAACATTCCATCACTACAATGCCCATGTATTTTGTCAAAAGACGCGCTTCTCTTTATGTTTGACTCTGAAATGCATGCTCTCAAGGTTCTTTTTACTAGTTCTGAATCCTTGGCTCCCTATCTGATTTCACATACTAAGTGGAAAAAGGAATTCGTTCAAGGGGAGGAACCTATGTGGGTCAACCTTTATGGCATCCCTCTACATGCTTGGGCAATATCTACGGTGGAGGCCATAGGAGATTTGCTGGGTACAGTCCTAGACACAAAATTGGAAGGAATTTTGTCTCGGTCAAAATTCTTGCTTCCCGACGGATTGTCTCAGGCTCCTTCGCTGTAATTAAAATTTTAAACCATACCTATAGGATTGGTATTGAAATTCCTGAGAATTTTGGATCTTTGCCCCTTTGGCCTGCTGGGTCCCTTCCGGCCGCTGGGACTCGCCCCCGATCGTGGGGCGGGGTCGGAGCCCCTTAGTCTTTTCCGCCCCTCTCTGATTTCAAATTTCAATTTCTGTTGTCGTCGGCACGGTCCAGACTGGGCCTTGCGAGTTGATTTCTATTGTTTTAGGGTCTTTGGTTCTGACCTTTAATTTCTGAGGGTAGTTTCGTCTATTCCCTTGTTTGAGTTGTTCTTCCCTTTTTCTTTTTGGGGTCCTGAGGTTGGGTCCATTTGTCCTTTCGCCTATTTTATTTTAAAGGTTTTCTTGGGTTAGCACTGTAGTTACTTCTAGGTTTTTCCTCTTTTCTGCTTCCTCGCATTTTTCTCAATAATTTGTGGCTTGCTTCTCGGGGCGCTTCTTGGTTTGGTGTTGGATCTGGGTCTGGTCTCACATTTTATCTTTTTGAGAATGGAAAATCTAGGCGCATTTCCTAGTTTCTCTGCCTCCTATGAAGACAGAAGGTTGCGTTTGGCTTCAGAGATAAGGACTTTGGAAAACATATTAAGGAGGATAGAAGAGATGATTTACGATGAAGGAAAGGCCGCTATAATGGACCCTTGGCCCAAAGAGGTGGCTGATGACTTAGAAAGCAATGGGACATCTTCAGGCAAGAGGCCCAGGAATGTCCCTTCACCCTAACTCGTCTTACTGGGTCATCGGAGATTAGGGAAACCCAATCGCCTCTTTTCGCACATCCGTTCTTTAAATTCCTTTGGCAGAAGAAAAGGATGTGAGGAGGCTTAATTGGGAAGCCGACAAAATCATTGGTATTCGGCAAGTGAAAGAAAAGATTGCGGATAGGAAAATCCCTAGCCGTCTGGAGCAAGTTCCGGAGGAGCTTCTTGTAGAAATGCCGGATTTTATGATCCAGCATATTCTGGACAATCTTTAGAATTGTGCGGCTTAGGGTTTCCGGGGAGGAACTACTGTTCCGGCTATCCAGAGTTTTTTGGGCATTTTCAGAAGGGCAGGAAAATTTTGCTGTGCACTAGGAGGTTTAAAGCAAGCCGGGTAGAAAAGAAGGAAAAGGATTTTATATTTTGTCTGTTACATTTGTATGGTTTACTTTATTTGGCATTGGGTATGTCCATGCCAAATCATGTTTGTCTCTTGTATTGCAGGCTGGGACTTCTAGTCCCGAATGCAGTTTGAGAATTAATAAAATTTGTCATCTTTCAAAAAAAAAAAATTCAAAGCCAAAATATAGCTCCAAAAACACTGGCTGTGTGAACTGTATATCATTTTTTCTCTCAATCCAACAAATTGTTGTCTTGGCATGTTTACTAAAAGGTTCGTTTTTGGGTTCGGTCCCACTAATGCAGCTGAACATATGATCCTTGTTGCGTAGAAGATAAAGAAAATGAGAGATTGAAAGTCGTCTATATATATATATATATATATATATGAGAAAACGGTTCCTACACATGTGTAGAGAGTTCTCTACACACTAGCTTAAAATACAGTGGGGGCCCACATTGTTTGGGTGATCCAAGCCATCCATTTTAAAGGCCCTCACATAGATAGGTTGTCTACAAAAAATCAGATCCATAGGATCATCCCAACCCTACGATTTGTGGAGGTAAAATGGATGTCTTTAAACCTTCACAAATTAGTTCATTTTTTGCCTCCAAAGTTCGAATGGTTAGGATGATCCTATGGATCTGACTTTTTGTGGACACTCTATCTATGTGAGGGCCTTAAAAATGAATGGTTTGGATCACCCAAATAAGGTGACCCCCACTGTATTTTAAGCTAGTGTGTAGATAGCTTATCTACACATATGTGTAGGAACCGTTCTCTCTCTCTCTCTCTCTCTCTCTCTCTATATATATATATATATATATATATATATATATATATATATATATATATATATAATGACCAAAATACGCTTAAGTACATATAATGCATCTAACACTCCCCTTCAAGCTGGAATGTATATGTCATACATTCCCAGCTTGTTACAAATATAACTCAACTTTGCCTTACTCAGTGGCTTAGTAAACACATCAGCTGGTTGATCTATTGATCTAGTGAACATTGTGCTTATCCTCTAATGGATGAAGTGACAGTCCACTTCGATATGTTTGGTCCGCTCATGAAAGACTGGTTTTGTAGAGATGTGGACAACAGCCTTATTGTTGCAATATAACTGAGATGGACAAGAGGGAGGAATACCAATCTCTGATAAAAGAGAGCGCAACCAGATTAGCTCTCCACTTGTATGTGCCATGGCTCGGTTTTCGGCTTCTCCACTTAAGTTGGCTACCACGTCTTGCTTCTTCCTTCGACATGACACCAAGTTAGCTCCAACAAAGGTGCAATATCCAGTGATTGATCTCTTATCTGCTGGAGATCCTGCCCAATCTGCATCACTGAACCCTTCTTGTTTCTCATGACCATGTCTCTTGAACAACAAGCCTTTCCCTGGAGCACCTTTCAAGTATCTGATAATCTGAATCATTGCCGCCCAGTGGGAGGTACATGGTGAGCTCATAAACTGACTGACCACTTCTACTGCAAATGAGACGTCTGTACGAGTGACTGTGAGATTTATTAGCTTTCCAACCAACCTCTTGTACGTGCCAGGGTCATCTAATAAATCTCCCTCATCTGGAAGAAGCTTTACATTCGGATCCATGGGAACAACAACTGTTTTCACTCCAAGAGAACCTGTCTCATCTAATAAATCCGACACATATTTCCTCTATGATGGTGAAAGGCCACTGCGAGAATAGGCTACCTCAATTCCCAGAAAATATCGTAGACGTCCGAGGTCTTTGGTGGAGAATTCTCTCTGCAAGAAGATCTTCAACTTCTATATGCCTATCATATCACTCCCAGTGATGATAATATAATCCACATACACTATCAAGAGAACATATCCAGCATTAGGCTGATGGCTAAACACTGAATGGTCAACCGCACACTGCTTCATGGAAATCGCATGACAACATCACTGAATCTCCCAAACCATGCTCTAGGAGATTGTTTAAGACCATAGAGAGATTTGCGAAGACGGCAAACTGAGGAGGACCTTCCCCCTTGAGCAACATACCCAACAGGTTGCTCCATGTGTAGCTCCTCAGTGAGGTCATTGTGGAGAAAAGGCATTCTTAATATCCAGCTGATATAAAGGTCAACCCCGGTTGACGGTTAAAGAAATCAACACCCGAACCGAGAGAATTTTTGCAACAAGAGATAATGTTTCATTGTAGTCGACACCGAATGTCTGAGTATAGCCCTTTGCAACAAGACACGCTTTAAGGTGCTCAACTGTCCCATATTGCAAGTATTTAATGGTAAACAGCCAATGACATCCAACTGGCTAAGCACCAGGAGGTAGCGAAACCAAGTCCCTAGTATGATTGGCTTGAAGTGCGTCCATCGAAATATCCATGGCTGCACACCAACCTGGATGAGCAAGAGCCTCTGCCACATACTTCGGAACAAACAGAAGACAATGAAGACATAAAACTACGAAACACAATTGTTAGATGTTCATAGGAAACAAAATTAAAAATCGGAAGAGCGACGGTACGGGAACGAGTATGAGAAGCAATGGGAGAATCAACAAGTACGTGAGATGGTGTAAGATCAGGTACCTAAGAAGTGGATATCAATCCGTCTGACGGAGAAGAGGATGGCCCGAGCATAGAGCGGTGGACAACCTGTCTCGGACCACGCTGATAAACTTGCTTTATGAGCGGGAGTAGAATCCATAATCACATGGAGAAGGGGAAGAGGAAGGCGAGTGTCAGCCACAAACCCATCAGTCGAGCAGGAAAAGAATGACGTAGACTCAAAAGAATTTTACATCGGCAAAAATGAACAACCTGCGCAAATGAGTACTGTAACATCTACAACCTTTCTAAGTACAAGAGTACCCAAGAAAGACGTATTTTTCTGCACGAGGATCCAATTTGTCCAAGCCAGGAGATAATTTATGGACAAAGCAGAGACAACCAAACACCCTAGAAAGGAAAGGGAATGGATCACGATTAGCATGCTAAGAAACAGGAGATGAGAACAGCATCGCCCGAATAAACTTTAGGGACTCTCATTTGAAATATGAGAGTTCTAGCCATATCCAACAGATGCCGTACTTATGCAATATAATTTTGTTTTGTGTTCTCTCTTGTTTCATGATAATACATATTAAGTCTCGTCTTGGCTTATGATCTATGGTATGGTTGGAGGGTGGTGTGTTCTAGTAGTGAACGTGAAGAATCTGGTGGCCCTCAATGGAATCCCCCCTCTAGGCGCCTTAAAATTAATTTTGACGGATCTAGTTTAGGTAACTCCTGTCCTTTAGGGCATGTTCAGTTGCACGCAGGAAACGGAAAGGAAAAGGAAATGACGTGGCAGAAGGAAACGGAAAGGAAAAGAAACTGCTAAGAAAGCAGTAGGAGTGCGCATTCAGTTGCCAGGAAACGAAAAAGAAACAGTAAAGAAACAACATGAATGCGCATTCAGTTGCCAGGGAAACGGAAAAGAAGTAACACAGAATATGTTCTTTACCACATATAAAGCAAGTTATGCCCTCTAAGCCTACCAAATAGTCCAATAATACAAATAAATACTCAAAAAAACTTAAGAAGCAGATTTTAAAGTAATATAATGGAACCAACAAGAAAGAGGGAAACCCATGGTAACACTCTCTGTGGCACCGCCTCTGCCCTTTCATTTCGCAACTCCTCTACCCTTTGCACTTCCTCAACCCTTTCGCTGCTCCGATACCTGGCTCTCTCCAAATATGCGTCTAGCTGTGGCTGAGCCTCCGCCAACGTCCCAAATGAGCGGTAGCATGCTCCGCAAAATTTGTCAACTTGCTCATGGCACTTTGGCCAAGTGTAGTAAATCCCAGGCCTCCTGCCATTAAAGATAGCATAGCACTTCTGCTTCCCCATATTCACCTAACAAAAATACAACATATCACATGATGAAAAGATGTCAAAGCATCATCCAAATGTCAAAATAGAAAATATGCACCGCCTGCCATTAACCGCCATCCAAATGTCAAAGATCATTACAGATAAAAATAACTACCGCCATAATTACCAACATCCAAAATAAAAGCTACCACCATAACTACTAACATCTAAAATAAATAACCACCATCCAAAATAAAACAAAGACTGTAAAGTTCATATAACAGTAACTACCATCATAACCACCACCCAAAAAGTGCCATAAAAGCATTGTTCATATAACACTAACTACCACCATAACCACCCTCAATCATTCATCTGTTGCTTGATGAAACAAGCCATCTTCCTTCGGATGTACGACCTCCTCTCCTCCTCCTCGTACATGATGAAAAGATGTGCTTGAGATGAATTTACTGTGAGGTACTCCGTGGTCCTCAACAAGATATCCTGCGAAAAGCCCCCAACCCCTCTAACAGCTTCGCGAAGCTGTGCAAGGTAAGCAGGGGCACGCACACTTGTGAGGGCATCGGGAACCTTGTCCATGCTTGTTGAGAGACGCGACATACGGTCCAAATGTGCCCCACGCTGGCGAGTCCTCTGTCGTCTGGTATCAGCCCGTCTTAAGGGAGATGTCTCACTACCACCATTAATGGGATCTGCTTCTGGAGATGGTGGGTGGTGAGACATGGGGGTATGATCATCTGCAAAGCCATCCCCAATGTCATCAAGACTGACTGGCTGCGAACTTGCTATGCTTGGATTCTCATGCGTCCTAGACCCGGCCCCTTTCGCCAACTCATCTCCAAAGATTTTGCACATATCGTCATGCAAAACATGATGGGTAATGAAGTGTTTCTTATGTTTTGGATTAGCCTGTGACAAGGAGCATAAAAAATAAGAAGATATTGGATATGGTATCACTATATAAGAAGATTGTATCTTGAGAGGAAGTGTTTCTTACAGCGACGTAGTCATCGTAGACCTCTTTCTCGCGGGTGACCATTTTAGTGTCATTGTCCCAACCAAAACCGCTTCTACTGAGGATGATGCAAACATTCTTGTATGTTTCTTTCATAGCCTTGATGCGGTTTTTTATGTGCTCCTTATTGAGTTGGAGGTTGAAAAAGGCATTCATTGCAGTGGCCGCAGCTACATAAGCATGATCCTTAAAACCATTTGGCATTTTGTACTCCTCTGCGATTTGAACTAGAAGGGTATCTACGAGCACCTTGTCTATTTGGTCATTCCAAATGATATTCTTCCCCCTCTTCTGGGAGGTTTGTGGCGCAGTTGTCATTCTGATTCAATATGCACATATATGTTTGTTAGGAGTCATACATCCATATAACAACCTGAGATATATAACAACTTGACTAAACACACATACAACCATCAAAACATAACAAAGTTACATCATACATCATCCAAGCATAAAAAGATACAACACACATCATCCAAAACAACTAGCTACTATCTTCCTTCAAAATTTTAATCCATCACACTAATAACAACAGAGTTACTTGAATAAACACACATACAACCATCAGAACATAACAAAGTTACTCGAAACAGTAAAAGATTCATACAACCATCAAAACATAATAAAATTACTCCAACCATATATGGAGTGAAACTATAATCCCCTAACGTCAATGACATCTACTGAAATCATTCCACATCTGTGTGGTAAGCGTGTATCTAATTTCCTCTCCTGCTCTTTTGTCATCATTCCTTGATTGAGGAGGATCTCGTGGTATGTCCTCATCTTCCACAGTTTGTAGCAAGAATTGTCTAGCTAGAAAGTTATCCACATCTTCTAGTATTGAATCATTAGGCATGAAACGTCGAATATGATTATGGATGCAACAACATCCCACGAAGATGTCAATCTGCTTCTCGATATTGTACATTGGTTATTCATTAAGAATATTGAAATGCTTCTTCAAGACGCCAAATGTGCGCTCAATGACATTTCGACAAGACGAGTGTCTGTGATTGAACAACTCATTACTAGTTCGTGGACGCCGCCCGCTCCACTCACTTAGGTGGTATGTGGTCTTACGATGCGGGGTAATGAAATGTCGTAAGAGAGGGTACCCGCCATCGGCGAGGTAAAACTTTCCTACAAATAAAAAAAGATTATATATCAGCAACTAGTAATAAGTGGGAACTTGTTTACTACAATGTAACTATGTCATATACAATGTACTGGAATAAGTGGAATCTTGTCAGCTCTTGTTAATGCATCCGCTAACACTCTCGAGTCGGAAGCCGAACCCTCCCATCCGGCTAGGATATACGTGAATTTTAGGTCAAAGTCACAGGCCGCCTAAACATTTTGAGCTATAAAATGCTTACGACAAAAGTAGGTAGGTTTTTCTTCAATACGTACTTTAGCACGTATGTATGTCCCGTCTATTGCACCGATGCAATCCTTGAAATATGGCATCCACCTTGGATTCCCGTCAATCTGCGATGGTGTCTCACCTGTCGGTGGTTTGATGAAGAAATCTTGCATTCCCAAAATTGCCTTTAATACTTTGTTGAAATACGTCGAAACAGTTGCCCTTGAACGTCTAGCACATTCTCTAATAGTCCGAACCCTTTGATTATGTGCTATAATATGCAAGAAGATTGCAACTTGCTCCTCCACTTTACAATGGATTGTATCTTCCAGGGTTCCCGCCCTTTAAATATTTTGACAAATTGACGAAAGCACGTGACGTTTATCCGTAGCAAGTTATGACAATGTTCATCTGAATCGATGACAAAGGAAATGAACGTACGACACGTGAAATAATTGCTTTCATAGGGAGCTCTGACAAGATACTGTTCGTAGTACTCTTTCCAAAGTACTAACATAGCAGCAGCACCAGCCATTAGTAGTGCAACTGCTTGCCCAACTAGCTCATTCCTACGCTTCAACTCAGCTCTTCGCATCAACTCTTTCTTCCTCCTTGTAGGACGACGAGGCATCTTACTCTAAATAAGAAGTCAATAACTCAATGGAAACTACAACACAATCACAAATAAGACATCTTAAACACAAACACAAAGAAGACAATCATGAAACAATCCATCCATCCATAAACCCTCCCTCCATAAACAATCCATCCATCCACAGCCCATCCCTCCAAAACCAACCATCCATCCCCCCACAAACCATCCCCCCACAAACAATCCATCCACAAACCATCCCCTCACAAACAATCCCTCCATAAACAATCCATCCACAAACCATCCCTTCATAAACCACCCATCCATCCAAACACATACAAACAAGGAAAGAACATTCACTACCACAGCCAAACAACAGAAGCACATCTATCTATAGGATTCATTTCACAAGCACATCTATCTAAATAGATAAAAAATAACAACTGTGAGTGTTGATTACCTTGGAAATGATGGAAAAATTCTTGATAATGAAAATGAAATGGGAGACTGATCACCTCCAGAACATTCGATACCTCAATTAATAACATTCACCATCACAGATTTAATATTGGAGTAACCACACAAACCATACACAAATCACACACAGTACAAATCACAGACAATACATAGTTATACTAAAAATGAGGACACCAACCACCTGCAAAACAAGTCAGATTTTAAGCCAAGCCATTTCTCTTCCCCAGCACAAAAACTACAAAAACTGACCCCAAACCCCCTTTCATCTTATTCCCCAACCTAGAGAGAGAGAGAGAGAGAGAGAGAGAGAGAGAGAGAGAGAGATGGCCAAAAAAATTGAAATTAACAAACCCTAAAGCCCAGAAACCCTAAATCAACAAACCTTAATACCTAAATCAGCAATACTTTTAAATCAAAATCAGATATATTGCAAAAAGAACATCAAGAACAACAACAAGAACAAGAAAAAAAGTTAGATTTTTTTTCGAAAAATACCGAAGAGGGAAGAAGCCAAAAAAAGCAAAAATCCTAGCAGATAGATCCAAGCCAAAAAACCTAGATCTAAGCATAAGAAAATAGAGATCCAAGCCACAAAAAAAATAGAGATCCAAGCCCTAATCCAAGCATAAGATCCTAGATCCAAGAAGAAATCCAAAAAAACAATGGAAAAGAGGGGGAAAGGAGAAATCTCCTGATGAGAGAGGAGCGGCAGGAGTGATCTCGTAGCCGAGGGGAGGAGTTGATCTCGTAGCGAGGAAGGAGATGACAACAAGGCTCGCGGAGGAAGGAGATGACGACAAGGGTTTCACTGTTTTTCTTTTTAGACAATAGAGAGGGCTTCGATAAAGACGTGATTTTGGGACGCGGGGAAAATAAAGACGTGATTTAGGGAAAATAACTCAAATCCGAGTCTTTTTGACGGATTTTGGGACGTGGAAACGGTGTTGACACGCAGGATTTCATGGAATCCACATATGATAAAAAATTTCCATGCGCTTTCCTTATCCCCACAACAAAACGGCCTTTTAAGCGGGTTTCCATGGAAAAGGCACCCATTTTCCGTTTCTTTTCCATTTCCAACGCGCAAGTGAACACACCCTTAGGGATTGGCGGTTTACTATGAGACGAGTTGGGGGTCACGATCTTGGCCTTTTCAAGTCCAAGAGGAGTGGAGGATTCTAATGAGGCGGAGATCAGAGCGGCCTTATAGGGTATCATATTCGCCGAATCTCTTGATTTGGCAAAGGTGATTGTGGATGGCGATTCGCTTAATGTCGTAGGGTGGCTGAAGGGAAATAAGCCCACCCCTTGGAGATTTGCTATGTGAATTCGAGGTAATTTTATGCATGTCAAAAGGTCCGCTAAAGCCGAGGCGGATAGGCTTGCTAGAGCCGGAGTGGTGAGACAAGAGCTTGAGCTCTTTGATTTTTTACCCCTTTAATGGTCGCGTTTGGCATGATGTTTAATTGTATTTCTTCGTTCCTTTTTTCTCGGTCAACCTTGTCAGTTGGCTTTGCTATGTATTTTAATCCTCTTTTATGTATTAATGAATTTTTACCGTTCAAAAATAAAAGTCTCGTCTTCTTGAACACGAAGTGCCATTATAGTAGAATAAGTAAATACATGCCTATCATGGAATATTTATTACCGACATCTAAAGAAGACAGTAGTAGTTGATGCTAGTATGAGGGGATTTTCAGTTCTATAAGATGAGCCATTGAAGGCCCTCCACTCACTACCCCAAGGATAGATGACTTTCTTCCAAGGAGAAAGTTTCTTCTCGAATCACTTGATGAGCAGATCCCACAAGCTCTTATGGATCCCCATATAAGAATTCTGGAGCAAAGTCGCTCTACATCCGAACACTTGGGCGTAGTTCTCACTTTTGCTTCTCTTCCCCATGATCATAGACTTAGAGACCTTGATTCTTTGCCTTGTGACCGCCTCACAACATCTCACACCATCCTTCAGATTGTTGATATTCTCTTTACATCTCCACTGAAGAGAAGAGTGTCATCCGCATAATGTAGATGGGTGATCTCCAACTCTGAAGAATTGATGACAAAACTCTTGATGAGACCTTCAGCTCTTGCCCTATCCAACATTCAGCTCAAGGCTTCAGCCACAATCCTGAATAAGAAAGGTGGCAATGAATCCCCTTATCGGAGAACCCTATAACTCCTGAAAAATCCCATGGGGGATCCATTCACCTACACTCGGTACTAAGCATATGATGATAAGTATTACTGAATCAACTTCTTTACTTAGGTCCAGGATCCACACTCCCTAGTAGGCAGTCAAGGCAACTTCACTCCACTCTATCGTAAGCTTCTCCCTGTCAAGCTTACAGAGGACATCATCGATCTCATTCATGTGATTGTAGGCCAGATACCCATTTGCAATGACGGCGTCGTCGAGAATTTGCCTCCCATGGATAAATGCACTTTGAGGTCTTGAGATGATCTTACTAAGAGCCAACCTTAGCCAGTTAGCCTATCATCAAGCACTTTGATAAGGATCTTGTATATACTCCCACCAAACTATTTGGTCAGAAGTCCGTATGGTGATCCTCGTCGTCTTTTTTATGAATGAGAGTGATAAATGTGGCACCGATGCTCTTCTCAGTGCCCCCCTCTCCCACCACCACCACCACGACCACACACACACACACACACCCCACAAGAGAATTTTGCGCAGAAATATATCAATCATCTTTCCCTGACTCTTAATACACCTGGAAGAAGGCCAATCAGACGTTGTTTGGACTAGGCACATTCCAAACGATCTCTTTTCACATAGAGCACAACATTCAGAACTTTATCGATCCCTTCTCATGGATACACAAACACAACATTCTGAACTTAGTCCACCATGAATGCTCGCTAAAACTCCTCTCTAGTCGGCATCGATTGAGTTGAACCCAATCCCTTCCAATTTGAGGAACGAAACTCTCTCCTAGGTTAAAATCTCCTTATAGATGCTCATAATCTTGTCAGAATGAATTCGTCACCAAAGATTCAAACATCGGTTTCGATCCGGACTTCGGTCCCCACAAAAGTGAAAGTAATTTGTGAAAGGTTATGGTGGTCCATGCAAATGTTGTAAAAGTCATGGAGTTTTATGAAAGTCCATGAAAACGATGAAAATTTAAGATGAAACCTAATGCATCACATCGGACAATCATCCACAATGGTTTAACAAGATGATACTCATAGTGACCAAGGCTTGAAATTCCGGTATTGGTTTCAGCTTCGGCCTCAGCCGAAAACAAAATTTCGGTTTCGGTTTTAAATTTCGGTACCGGCCGAAATCTGAAATTTCAGTTTTCGGACAAAATTTAAAACCATTATACTTGTCACCGCACATGTCTAGAATTATAAGGTTCATTCTAAACATAGATATTTCACATGTTTTGAAAGCTGGTGATCATAGCATGTCTTGTACTTTTCAACTTACTCATCTTATTTATACAATGTGGGTGCATAATCTTCGGACTTTGATCCCCACAGGAGTCAACACATGGTGGAAATCAACACATGTTGGTGGAAATTTAAAGCCATGGATTTGTCGCAGTTGGAAATGTTTATTAGCATCCATTGGATGTGGTTGGACCTCCTTGCTCTAGCAATGCTATGTGAATAAGCCATGTTCTTTTTTCTTGAATAGCAAATAGGCCATGTTCTTATCCCCCTTTTTATGCCAATTAGATTGAGAATGCCGTCTTCAATTGATCTTCTCATGGAGGATGTTTCTATTGTATTCCTGTGAAACCCCACCTTAACTTGAAGGTCATTCTTGCTAACGGGATCATCTTTTTCTCCCTTGTTGAGCATGTCATTCCAACTCAAAATATCGGCCTTTAGTACCTTCATGGATCCCATCTGGTCCTTCAGTCTGAGCAAGTGTTGTCGTAGCCTGTTTAAAAGGTTCCTTAAACAAAGAAAAGAAAAGGAAATGAGGAGAAATGAAGGAGATCACATGCTTGTAAGAAAAGATGAAAAATAATGCAATCTACAAAATAGAGAATAGGAATGCTTACAATCTACCGTAAATGTTTTTTTTTTGGTTATTTTTGAATTGGTCCCGGGCATGCCCATCCCAATTCACTTTAATATTTTGTATTGCAGGCTGGACTCTTGGTCCCGATTGCTATCTGAATATTAATGAAATATGTCAACTTTCAAAAAGAAGAAGAAGAGAGAGATGATGTGCTGAGAAGAGAAGAAGAGGAGATGAGAGAAAACATGTTTTTCTTTTTTGTGTAGTTGGCAAACCCTAACCCACAAAGTGTATTATATAGAAGAGACTAATTACAAGCAAGTTTTCGGTTTTGGTTTCAGTTTCGGACATAGCCG
The DNA here is from genome assembly GCF_043159265.1 of Tasmannia lanceolata. Taxonomy (NCBI): domain Eukaryota; kingdom Viridiplantae; phylum Streptophyta; class Magnoliopsida; order Canellales; family Winteraceae; genus Tasmannia; species Tasmannia lanceolata. Next base: position 21,794,216 of record NW_027518684.1, on the reverse strand, counting down.
AAACTGAAATTTCTGTCGAAATACCGAAATTTCAGCTGAAATTCAGTAAAAAAAACAAATTTCAAATTTGTGCCAAAATTTCTGGCGAAATTTAGGAATTTTGGAAAAAGTAGTTTTCGGACTTTCCGAAATTTCAGTTTCAGGTAGTTTCGGTTTCGGTCTTGACTGAAATCCGAGTCGAAATTTAAAACCATTATTACAAGAATATCCCCATTACTCTTTTTCAAGAAAATCTCTACCCGGTTTGCTTTCTCACTTTTCTCTTTTTGATAGACTTTTGTTATTGTTCACGAACTGGCAAACATGTTTTATTCGATAATACAATCTTTTCTTGTACCAAAACTAAGATCATGTGGCAACCAGGTGATTGGGAGGCCTCTCTTTTCAGCTTTGTAATTTACTCCTTTTTTTCAATGAACTCATCCTTATGCAATATTTTTTTTTAAATTTTTTATGGGTCTGTTTAATTGCAATAGATAGTGCTTGAACTTTGACATTTGTAGCTACTTTGAGAGTGTTGTCACTTGCCAGTGCACTTTCATTCTAGATATTTAATTTGATTTGGTGATCTTGGGGTAGCAGAAAATTTTAAATAGCCGTTCACCAAATTTTTACTGTTAGGAACTCAAACATTTATCAGATCTTGATACTTCCTGATGAGTGATTAAACGCCATATACTAAAAAAGAGCAAGTGTCTAAGGAGGACTTTGTTTTTCGACTGAATATTTCCTTGTTTTGGTAATGGTTGGAATGTCTCTCTGACCCTTTGTCTAGTGGGAAATATAGCTATGCTGGGTCTCTCTCTCTCTCTCTCTCTCTCTCTCTCTCTCTCTCTCTCTCTCTCTCTCTCTCTCTCTCTCATCCAATTGAAACTTATCTTTTTGATATTTCCAGGGAACAATCTAGTCGAAACATGAGGCACATGCTTGCGTCGGTTTTACTTCGTCTACTTGGAACCAGGGTGGTGCATGAGGATGCAGACCACTTGTGTTTTCCATTGCCGAGGAACATTGCTGCCAAAAAGGAGGCAGAATTGCTGACGGAAGGTTCAGCCGCCGAGTCCTTGGACCTCTCTGGTGACAGTCTTTTTGACTGGTTTTTGTGGGTCCTGCATGGGTTGTTAAGTAGTTACAAGCCAAGCTGGTTGAAGCCCAAGTCTGCCTCCAAGTTGACCGTCAAATCTTCTCGGGATTTCTCCGTGTTTGATCGAGAGGCGGCAGAAAATTTGCAGGTTCGTTCCTGTTATCAATTTGTACTCTCCGACACACACACACACACACACACACACACACACACACACACACCCCTTTGAAATATACTGATACCCTCTCAACAAAATGAACGAAATAACTGGGTTTGAGTCCTGGTGGTAGAGCTTCTTCGGCCTCCTTGGTTTGTGCAGGTGATCCCAGACCTGACCCCACAAACCATATTTCCATTCCCTCTGCTGAGGATGCTCCTTCCCTCTAAGGACAGGGAATTGTAGTACTACTCTCACTAGAAAATTTTAAGCCGAGGGTGCTTGCCCTTGTGCCAAACGAGCCGAGAATGCTCCTTCCACTGTCTTATCTTGGTTCTGGTGTCCTGTTTACATGAACATTACCTGCTAGTGAGTCATGGGGCCCACTAAGCAGTTCTGCACGACACACTGGTATCGTTCTCGGGAATTTCTCGGCAAGGGAAAAATCTTGGGATATATTATTTTTTTATTTTTTCAGGTTTTTATTGGAAAAAATGATTAAAATATAATTATTTAAAAATATATAATTTAATAAAAAATATAAATAAGAATATCGTAGAAATATTACGAAATTATCGCAGTAAATGATTAAAGTTATTGCTATATATTGCTAAATCACGGGATTATTTCAGGTATTTGTTATTTTATCAAAATGTTGCGATAAAATCGCCATATCTTGAAAGGGAAATGATTTCAGCACTCCACTGGTTTTATAAGATGCGCGAAAGCATCTTGTCGATCTGTAACAGCTTTCTGAGAACTGTAATAATGTTCTGACAACCCTTTAAATACTACACGACAAGATGTGTCGCACATCTTATAAAACCATTGCAGCGTTGCTATCATTTCCCATTTTGAAAATATCGGAGATATCTGTGACATAGTTTTGCACCACGCCCAGGTCTTGAGCCTCACACAGCCCTCACTAATAACTGATCAGACAGCAGTGTTGACCGATGCAACTATTGTCCTGTTTATGTGTTACATTACATCCTGTTTGTGTGTTACATTACATCATCAATGTTCATCTGGAGTTTCATAAAGAAAATTACTATCTTTTACCTGTGTAGGCCGAGTTGGATCGGATGGAATTGTCCGTCACAATCCGGCGGCGTCTCCAAGCCGCAATGCCCGTCCTTCCCCCATCCCTTCCCTTCTCCGTCTCCTGCCAGCCACCAACAGTTTCTCCCACAGCTCTTACTTTGCTGCAAGCTAGCAGCATCCCAACTCATGGGTTCCTGCAGGGAAATTCAATCCCGCCCCCCAAAACCCTAGTTTCTTCTTCTGTGCGAACCACCACGAGCATATCTGGGAAAGCCAAGTCATTGTCGTCGAATGACACTGACATGGAAATTGACCCGTGGACACTGTTGGAAGATGGCACTGGATCTGAGCCCAGTTCAGGTAACAGCAGTATGGGTGTTGGAGGTGACCAGGCCAATCTGAAGGCTTGTAACTGGCTAAAAGGGGCGGTGAGAGTTAGAAGAACAGATCTCACTTACATTGGGGCTGTGGATGATGATAGCTGATTTTGCAAAGATGCCAGTGTCTCATCCAACAAGGTTTGACTGGTTTTGCATCATTGACAATGATTTCAATCTTTTGTTGTCGGACCGTGGGAGATTTTTCCAGCAACTGTTGTAAAGAGAGAATATCTCAGGTTACATTCTCTGGCCAACTCGCACCCGAGTGGGTTGTCGGCCAGTGGCACTAGAGCGGGTTGACTCAGGTTACTTTCTTCAACCAACTGGCATCCGAGCAGGTTGACTCAGGTTACTTTCTCCGGCCAACTGGCACCAAAGTGGGTTGACTCAGGTTACTTTCTTCAGCCAACTGGCGTCAGAGCGGGTTGACTCAGGTCACTTTCTCCAGCCAACTGGTATCAGAGCGGGTTGACTCAGGTTATGTTCTTCGGCCAACTGGCAATTGACCCTTTCTGAGCACTCCCCTTTCTTGGCATGGGCTCGCAAGGGCAGTTTGGAGGCTGTTGTATATATATAGAGATAATTGATTATTTTTCACGAGATGAGATGAGTAAAATGTCTCAAAAATGGTCTGTAGTTGTTCTGAGCTCCATCCCCTTTCATAATCTCTCACGCATTTTGTATGTATTTTACATGTGCAATGTGGCGTAGCTGTTTTGAGCTCAATTCCTTTCACCACCTATGGTTGTGAACTACACATATATGTAGGTGAATATATGCATGCCGAAAAAAAGACAGTGAGACCTACCTAGTTGATCTAAAACATTCATTTGCCAGTCCCTGCCGTAGATATAGCATGCCCCAAAAAATCTTCTACATAGGATGATTCTAACCCTCCGATATAAGGAGTTTTCAGATGGAGGGTTAGGATCGTCCTATGGAGATCTTTAGGCCTATTTCCAAACACACCTGTTCTTTTCCCATGGAATATTTTTTCCATGGATTTTAGTTATTCTCTTCCTAAATATTTTACACGCCCGCTCGCACAAAAAAAAAAAAAAAAGGATACAGTACAATAATTGGTTTTGGACTCACAATCGTTGTCATAATCTTGAACAAACCGGCCTGCGTTATTTAGGATTACTCTTTTTAAGCTGAAAGGGTGGCCCTGGGCAGAAAATGGGGTGAGTATATCATTTCCCAAAAAATGAGAAGGCAAAAGTAAGGCTCCACTTCTTCAGGTAATCCAAACCATTTATTTGTTAGATGTTGTTATAGATGGGCAATGCGTCAAAATCCACTCTCCCATCCTTGCTTTGTTTCCTTACCATCCACTTTCCCATCGTTGCTTTTTTGTTTTCTCACCATCTATTTGACGATCACAAATTCTTTTATTTAGAGGAATTGGAGGTCCCCCTAAATAAAACTTGAATTACGTTTTTTGGGGATTTTTTTAACAACACACTACGTATATTATGTTATTTTTCTTAAAAAGCGACATGGTTGCCTGCATGACACTAAGATCACAATGTATATCCCTATTATCCTTCGGATTTTTACTCAATTTGAAAATAAAAATCTTTGGAATTATCCCTATTCTACTGGCTTCCATCGGAAGTCCGAACAAAACTTCGGACTTCCGAATGGAAGCCAGTATACATAACCAAAATATTGGTTCCATTCGGAAGTCGGAAGGTTTGTTCGGGCTTCCGAGTGGGACTTCCGAACAAACGTTCGGACTTCCGACGGAAGACAGTCAAACTTTGTAGTTCAGTAATTGTCATATGTTAGTGCATCTTTTGGTATTTTTTCGTAATTTTAATACTTTGCTTCCATTTTTTCGTAATTTTTCATTTAAAACTTAGCACTTCAGCCACAAATCCGTAATGATTACTATTTTTTGCATTATTACTATTTTTTGCAATTATACTTTTGCTAGCCACCTTTACACCCATATTACTTCTGCCAATCTCAAATGATGGGCCACAAGCTGAGAAGTTGCCTCGGCAAAGGTGGCTAGAAAATTCCCATACAAAAAAAAGGGAAATGTTATCCACACTACTGTATTTTGATGAGGGCACTCCTCATTTAATTAAAAGTACGGTATGGCCCACCATAGGATGATCCAAAGCGTCAATTAGATGGGCCACAGCCTAAATTGGCTGTGTCCCAAAAATCATTTCCATAGGTTGATCCTAAGCCTCCGATCTATAAAGGGTTAGGACCAACCCTCTAACATTCTAATCAGAGGGTTAGGATAAACCTGCGGAAATGCTTTTTGGGGCACAACCTATTTAGGCTGTGGCCCATCTAATGGACGGTTTGGATCATCCTATGGTGCGGGCCATATCGTATTTTTAATAAAGTGAGGAGTGTCCTCATCAAAATACTGTAGTGCGGATAACATTTCCCAAAAACATCTTAAAAAATACGGCAAAAATCCGGGTGACGCGGGTCGACCCAGCCCGTACGGGCCCGGCGTGATAACCACATTTTCTACCCCGGAACCACTACGGAACCAAATTTTATACCTCGGAACCACTAGGGAACCACATTTTATACCCCAAAACCACTAGGGAACCACATTTTCTACTCCGGAACCATTAGAGAACCACATTTTATACCCCGGAACTACTAGGGAACCACATTTTTTACCCCGGAACCACTAGGGAACCACATTTTATACCCCGTAACCACTATGGAACCACATTTTATACCTCGGAACCACTAGGGAACCACATTTTATACCCCGGAACCACTAGGGAGCCACATTTTATACCTCGGAACCACTAGGGAACCACATTTTATACCCCGGAACCACTACGGAACCACATTTTATATGCTGGAACCACTAAGGAACCACATTTTATACGTCGGAACCAATACGGAACCACATTTTATACCTCGGAACCACTAGGGAACCACATTTTCTACTCCGGAACCACTAGGGAACCACATTTTCTACCCCGGAACCACTACGGAACCACATTCTATACTCCGGAACTACTAGGGAACCACATTTTATACCCCGGAACCACTAGGGAACCAGATTTTCTACCCTGGAACCACTACGGAACCACATTTTATACCTCGGAACCACTAAGGAACCACATTTTATACCCCGGAACCACTAGGGAACCACATTTTATACGTCAGAACTACTACGGAACCACATTTTCTACTCCGGAATACTAGGGAACAACATTTTATACCCCGGAACCATTAGGGAACCACATTTTATACCCCAGAACCACTAGGGAACCACATTTTATACCCCGGAACCACTACATAACCACATTTTATACCTCGGAACCACTAGGGAACCACATTTCTACCTCGGAACCACTTCGGAACCACATTTTATACCCCGGAACCACTAAATTCTAACATGTAACCAAACATGATTGTATACATAGAGAGAGATAGAGAGAGGTCAAGATAAACATTGCAACCAAACAAAGAATCCATAAATAGGGTGAAAAAATCATAAATAGAGCTTGGAAACATTGGTAATGGAGCTTGGAAACGTTGGCAATGGAGTTGTTTTCCAAAACTACAATGGCAATGGCAAGCTCCAAAAACCTTCCATGAAGCCTTGAGGAAGAAGACGGTGGTAGGTAAATGACAACCTTCAAAACCTTCTCATGGAGTTTTCCACGTTAGAAATGCCTTGAGGAAGAAGGTGGTAGGTGAGAAGGTAATAGTGTATAGGGATAGGTGAAATAGTGGAGGGAAAAAAGAGGTAGGAGGGGTATATTTGTCCTAAAAGTCATCTTCTCTCAGCTGACAACACCTTTTTTATAATTTTCAAATCACTACCCTTTATTCACAATTTAGACAAAACTTTGCATTTTTTTAATAATTTTCCCTAAATCTTATTTGTTAGGGATTTGCTAGGCTAATTTGAGGGCATCTTGGTTTTTTTAATAATGGGACGACTCACTTTGTTTTACAGTTGTCTGCTTGGCTGATCTGCTTTTTGGGAGTTGCAATGGCCTTTTACAGCTTGCAAAAACATGTAAAACAAGGTGAGTTCGTCCCATTATCAAAAGGTGGTTGTGCCAATATCAGTCCCTTTCTCTTCTGTGTAATTGTGGGGGTTTTGGTATCAATCTCACCTGCTCATTTAAGCTTGCTGAAGAGTGTCATTCTCCCAATTCCTTCTTCCATCTTTTCTATCATATTATTCAGTTGTATCTCACAATGCATGGTGTCATTTCCACCCTCCTTTTCTCTGCTGTTAAAGCTACTAGAGAGACCTCTCTTTGAAGCTTAAGACATTTTGATCTACTAATTCATAATGACTTTATTCAAGCTAGAATGACCAGTCAGCTTGACCTTCTATCCAACTTTTTCTCCAAACTCTTTTAAAATTCGTTCTTCTCTGTCTGGAATTCAAGGTGAAAGGATCTATAGAGGAGGCTCAGAGGCCATGGATCTGAAGGATCAGAGGCCTCGCTACCAAAAAGTCTCTGAATTCATTGACCCAAATCAAAATCCAAGAAACCAGTTTGATCTAAACTAGCCTTAACAGTCAAAACAACAGCAACCAGAGTGACAAAAAGAAGTAAAGGAGTGAACATCTTGTTCTATTTGGATTGACAGTTTCCAAGAACTAAATCTGGATCTAAGAAAGCAAGAACAATAAACAGGATGAAGAGTGGGGGATACAAGTCTAGTTCAATTTAAAAATATGTGACAAATGCGTGACTGAATTTATGTGATATAAATCAAACTTATTGTATGGAACAACTGTGGTTACAATCCCACCACAGTTCAAATATTTTGTTGAAATTTCCTATCAATCCTCCAAAAGTTGTAATTAGAAAAATCAAAAGTTTCTAAACCTCCAAAAGTGGTTGCAATTAGAAAAAAACAAGTGTTCTTTACAATGGAAATTGATGACATAAAAGGAAAATATACAACCCATGAGATAACATACATGAAATGAGTTTCATTCTTATACAAGTTGCCAGTAGACTAGGATCCATGAAATCTTACTCAGTAAAAAGACCACCAACTGCTTGTGTCATCATTACATTAATCTGTAATGAACAAAACAAACAAATTGAAAGGCCTCATCAGTAATCACTAAAAATGAAGAGGTTTTTTTTATGGAGACAAGATGTTGCTTAAGCAAAATAGTTTTCAATTAGAGTACTCTAAGAATTGTTTTCAATCAGAGTACTAAGAATAAGACACACTGTCTCTAGAAGCATGAGGAATAATCTATAAACTAATTAAGTTTTTTGAGCTATTGTAAAATATACATGGAATAAGATAACAATAATAAAATACCTGTCTGGATGAAAGGCCGATTTCTTTTAAATCATTGAGCTGTAAATGAAAAAAATAGGCCATTTTAGTCATATATTTTCCATCAAATTTTCATTCTATGATAAACTGAGTAAAAAGAACATTAGAAGCAATATCAAAGCTAAAACACCCAACACTCTTACATCCTTAAAGGGCACGGGAGATTCTTCACGAAGTTCAAGTATGTAACTAGCTCTTTTCTCTCCTATACCCTGCAAAAAAAAAAAAAAAAAAATTTGAAGGCTTGTTAAGGTGTAAATTGAAAATGCAGAGTGAAGACCTAAACTTGAAACTATAATTAAAACTCCATAAGTAGTTCAATAGACATACCTTCAATTCTTTCAGCTCATCCCTGTGGGTAGGAGTTAAACAAAACTATTAGTTCTTCATTCTTAGGGAGAGTAAAGAGATTTTCAATTGAGTAAATGAAAAACTATACGTCAAGGAGAAGACATTAATATGATCACTAGAAATGACAAGAAAAATACATGCGGTTGGTTTCATTAAAATCTAAATGAAGAAAACAAGCTCAAATATTATTAGACGAGGTATACTTTATTACTCTACCAGGGTACTAAATTACATCAATCCGTGGGACATCTCTGTTGGTGGAAATGGTGTGATCATTTCTACTCTGTTGGTGGTAATGGATTTCCATTGCTCTACCCAGATATTTATTGGCTAGGTAAGAAATTGAGAATACGGGCCAAGAAGACTAGATTGAATATGACTTGATGCTCTAAGCTATGAAAACTTGAAGATAGTCTCATTGTTTGCACGACTTTTAAAGTTCCAATACATACAAAATTCTTCATGAAAAATAATCTCCCTCAAAAAGTATATAGACACATGAATCATCGATATTTTTTTTATAGAAATAAACATCAATACTTAAGGTGTGGATTTACTTACTTGCTAGCAGAATTTAGAAACTTAAGACACTCCTTAACCAGGGATTTCTGTATATTGACACAAAAATCAAATTGAAATCAGTAACATGAACGAAACTCGATATATCAAACTATTTGGAAGTTATTAGGGAGTAGACATGCATTACTTTTAGTCCACAACTGCGTTGCATGAATGTTTCCTGTGGAGTACCAGCATTTGGAACCTCCCAATTATCGTGAACTCTCATATTGAATGTAACCACTGGAGTTTTTGTTTCTATTGCTTGACCACGGTAGAGATTATCCCCATTTGGTGTTTTTATGTTTAAGGGAATTGGAGAAGAAAGAGACTTCAATCTATTTGTTATCTCTCTTAGTCTTGTACTTATTGGAGGTGAGGGTCCACCAACATTAACAAGCGAGTTCTTGTTCTCATTCTCCATGTTGCAATCTGCATTAAAAACAAGATTATCTTAATCCCATTTAAAAAACATCTACTTTTAGTTACATATGTACACAATGTACCCATTGCTTTGAGAAATATCTAAGATGAAATGTGCCCCACCCTACCTTTTGTATTGGCTGACAGTTGTGGATCAAATCGCACAATGGTAGTGCCTGGATGGCTCTGCTCCACTTGTGAGGAAGTATCCTTAAATAAACAAGGAGAAGGTTATAGTTCATGGATTCACACATCCATACTTATCTATAAAAAAAGAAAATAAAAAATTTGTGTACTTAATGTGCCTTAGCAACACTTGATTTACATAGGGAAATTATATCAGCACAACCATGTTTTGATATTTTCATTAAATCATCTTGTCTTTTATTAGTATTTATTAGATCTGTCAAAGGTTATTACCGTTCCCAAAAAACTCTCACATTAAAAAAGAAACGACAAGCTAGGTTTGTGCAATTATTAAATCTTTGTTGTGCTGATATCATTTCCCTTTATGTATGCATAACATTACTAAATAGAACTTTTAAATGGAATTGAACAGTGTTTAACTATCGTACAAGTGTGTGCAGGAATCGAACAGAAGCTCTTGTACAAGTAATTGGAACTTTCATACCTCTTTTTGTATAGAAATCTCTATGCCTGGAGTGACACTTGATGATGTACTTTCCTGCATAGAATTCTAATATGAGTCGACCTTAAAATTTTCCATATAAAACAGCCATTCAAAAAAAAAAAAGTAAAAACTCTAATGGCCAATAATTGATTTGAAAAATGAAATTCCTGTATAGAAACCAGCTAATCTATTTCATAAACTTTTCTTCAGAAAGAACAGATATAGTATGGGAAGGGGGGTGGAGTCAGCCCTTCCTTTTGAGTTTGAGTCCATTTTTTTTCCGATTACCTTTTCTGTTTTAAGTGGTTCTGCATCTTTAGTGGAGCTTGATATGAAACTTTCCTGCACAAAATGTTAACTAGGCTCAGAGACCTTCAAACTTACAGATATCCACTCTGTAGATCATTGTTAACTTACCAACTTCTCTAGAAGCTTAAGCTATTTAAGAAAGGCGTTATTTATTTTTTATACTTTAACACTACCCGCACATGTGGCCCACTTGGCAAACACGTGGCACATGTGGTTGGATTTTTGCTATCCGGGAGGTTTGAAGTTGAGACCTTTGGCTCTGATACCAATGTTAGCTTACCAACTTCTCTAGAAGCTTGAGCTATTTGAGAAAGGCGTTATTTATTTTTTATACTTTAACAATCATAAATATATTATCACCCTAAACGAATCACAAAGAACAAAAACATGCATATCATACCTCTTTTGGTGCCTCTACGACTGGAGCTGCAATTGATGTGGAACTTGCCTGCATATAATTTGTAAACCCGAGATGATATTAACATTTCATAAACAGAGATGCAGAACTTTCATGTTGAAAATTTACATAATGATCTAAAAGTTGATTATAGACTCTGAAATTTGTTCACTAATAAGGTTTTGTGGCTTTCTTAGCGGCTTATTACTGAAAATTCTTGCATCTTGCAAAATCCATTGAACTGAACATAATTCCCTATACAAGAACTCCCAGTCCAAGTATCCAAAGATTCCAAACTGTATTTTCTGAACATATTACCACCCAATGAAAACCACAAGAAACAAAAGCTGAACCTACTATAATACCTCCTCTGATATATCAACTTCTATGGCTGGAAGAACACTTGATGAGGAATTTTCCTGCAAAGAATTATTAACGTAGATTGATCATAAACTACCGCAACATTCGAAGGGCAACGACTGAGTTGGAGAATGAAAAAGGTCCATGTAAATAAAGAACAAAAGATAAAGTTCAAGTGAAAGGCCAATCATTTTGATCTTGGGGGCTTCCTCCTGTTTTATAGCCGAGTTCATATAGATGAGGACTCAGAAGAGTTAATATAGCCTCTCCTAATTTTTGTTATGCCTTTATTTCAAATAAAATAAAAATTGCTATGCCTTTGCGTTCATTCACATCTTTGCTCCTTTGAAAGAATTCCATATAAACAAAGAACAAAAAATAAAGTTCAAGTGAAAGGACAGTCATTTTGATCTTTGGGGCTTCCTCCTGTTTTATTGCCGAGTTCATATAGATGAGGACTAAGAAAAGGTATAGCCTCTCCCAATCTTTGTTATGCCTTTCATTTCAAAAAACAAAAAAACTTGTTCTGCCTTTGCAGTCATCATTCACATCTTTGTTTCCCTCAGTTCAGGGATAAGGCTTTCCTCTGCAGGAAACTTGTGAGATAAGCCCCCTACAGGAGGTCTCCCGTCATCATAAAGTAGTCTTCGGGAAGCTCTCAGGAAGAGGGGTATTAGTTTTGTGAGGTAAGCCCTCTTCCCAAAGACTACTTTATGATGATCGGCAACCTCCCGTAGGGGGTTTATCGCACAAGGTAAACCCCCTGCAGAGGAAGCTTTATCCCTGAACTGAGGAGGAGAAAACAAAGATGTGAATGACGGCAATTATGTCAGATAGATGTACCATACAAGGCAAAGATTTTGTCAAAAAATCAAGATGGTCCAGTTAGTAAAAATAAGACAGCTTTTCCACTTAACCAAAATGAATTTTAAAGGTTAGAATGTTATGTGATATACAACAATGGACAATATCCAATGCTATGCATGTGGATGCCGTAATAGCTTATGACAGGAATGGCTTATCAGTGTCTGAAGTAGATCAGCTACCTTTACAGATTTGATGGCAGGATTTGCAGCCTTGAATGGATTTCTGCAAGCAAATGATATCAAATTTTCCATTAAAATGATAAACATGAAATGCAATATGGAAAAAATATTTACGTCATTAATAAAATCGAATCGAATCTTAAGTGCAAACCCGCACCTCCCTTTCTCTGTAGATGGCATATCATTGGTTTTCTTTTGAATTGATCCAAATTGGGAGTGGCCGGGTTTCTTCACAGACGTAAGAAGAGTTCGAGGTGTAACGACAGACGGGGAGCACATTTCTACATGTCTAACTTCTTTCTTAGTCTTCTTGGTTGAGTTGTGCCAGGTTTGTTTGGCAATATGACATGATCGACAAGCCAAACGGACCGTGTGAAGAGTTTCTTGGCAAAAATTTGGTTTCTACATTAGGAAACAACATACATTATCTGTATGATCAAATACTATACATGCATACACGCCACACGTGACAGTGAGCAGGCTTTAAATTGCAAACAGCAGCTGGTAAAGCCAAGGAATATAATAAAATGAGCAATGATAGAATGAAAGGCACCCTTGCAAAAACCAGCTTCAAGGGCCCGCCCCCCCCACCATTGGTCAATTTCAGCAAAGTCAAAGCTGTTTCCACTTTTTTCAACGCCATCATAAACGCACTTCGCTGAAATTGAGCAATGGGGGCGCCCTTAAAGCTGGTTTTTGCAAGGGCATCCTTCATTCTATCATTCCTCTAATAAAATGCTCATAATCTAATAACCAAAAGCCTCACCAAACAAGTAATCATCAATGCTTGGTTTGTTCCACCAATGGAATCCTGCAACAAGCGGCTAAGTTTGGTCTCTCGGAATGGCACATGCCTCTCGTTGGCATTCAGTGCGTAGAAAACATTTTGTAAAGCATGCAAGGACTTATTTATCCCAGCACTCTCAGCAAGACGAGGGTTGTCATTACTCATCCTTTTAGTCTCCTCATAACCTGATAAAAGTATCCAAAACAAAGTGTTTCATCCATTGAAAATATCTATCATTATGACTTATGTAAACATTTCTTTTGTACACGTGAAGAAGATTATGTACCTGCTAAATCTATGAAACTTATCTTGCCTACAAGAGGAGTATTGTAAATTTTATCATTGCAAGACACATGTATAATCAAGCCCTTGTGGCTCCTATGTGGAACATCATTCACAAGCATTTGTACAGGCTTCCGTTGATTATAGCCGTCACGATAAAATTTATTGAACTCTGACAATGATTTCACTGGAACCTAAAAAAAGGGGCAAAAAATACAAATCAAGAGACTCGAAAAAAATCCATTAAGAAAACCAAAATTCTATGATTGCCATCAACATACCTGGGAGAGGCCCTTGTAGTTAATTCTCCCTCCAATTTCTAAGATTAGCACTTCCTTCTCTTTAGGCTCCAAGAGATCATAAACATGGTCCTTATACACTTCATAGCACGAAATCAATACTGAGCTTCCGGTTTCCTCACTGATTGAAAGAATTTCTGCCATTGCCAAAGGTGCTAAACCCGGCTGCTCATCAGACCCCTACATATCAAAGTTACATAATAAATTAGCAAAAATCAAGAAAAGGAGCAGAAAAGCCTTAGCAGAAAAAAGAGTACAAAATATCTCAATTGCAAAAGAAAGGGAAATCAAAGAAGAAAAAGAAAACTACCTGAATCACATATGTCTTTCCGCTACCCCGAGTGCCATATGCAAGAATAGTAGCATTATACCCACAAAAAATATGTTGGCAAAGATGCTTAACTTCTCGAGAGAAAATCTGACACACATCTTCGTCTTGCTCATAGCAGTAATCTAGCTTATAAGATTCTTTATGACTGCATCACCATAAAAATACAAACCCTTCCAATCCAAATAAGGAGAAGATTAAATCTAGAATTCTTTTTGCTGCTTTTTGTAGCAATAGCTTGAAAGATTCCATACGACTTAAGATGATAAGGGCTCTCTCTATCTTGGATTTAAATTACAAAAAGACAAAAAAGAAAATCAGAAATATCTTTAATCTTCACCCAAGGACTTGTTTTGTAAGGTTCGGGTTCCCTTCCAGGTGCAAGAGGCAATGTTTTCCCCCTCTAATTAGGTACCCTAAATTACTGAAACCATAAAGAGAAAGCAAAAAGATAGAATTTTTTGCAGGTTAGGCAATAAAGAGAAGCAAAAAGATAGAATCTTCTAGCAGGTTAGGCAATAATCTTGTTCACAAGATTCCTCACAATTTCAAGAAGAAAGGTTTTTTTCTCTCTCTCTTTAAGGACATGTCTGGCAACACTGAAAAGTTTTTCCTGGATTTTTTCCTTTAAAAACTATTTTCTGGTTTTTGGATAACCCCTTTCCAGTTAGAAACTTCAGATGAAAATAAACCTGAGAACAAAATAACAGTAAATCTTTTCTCTCCTTCTTTGTCCCCTGAATAAGTTTTGCACTCTTTATTGAGTTTGAGTTTTTCGAGTTCTATTGGAGCTCTCTCTAGCTAGTAAGCACATCGAATGAGGAGCTTCATCGACCATTAAGTTATCTATTTTCTCTCCCTCTTTCTTTATTTTACTTTGCACTGTTTTCTTCTTGGTTTGTTTTTTTCATCTTTCTTCATGCATTTTATAGACGCAAACAGGCTTAAAATCGTTTCCCTCTAGGCTGAAAGGGAACAAAAAAAAATCTGAGTATTTAAGAAATCCTTTGTTTTATCTGATTTTCGTGTATCACTGATCATTTTAAATTCACTAAAAAGAATTACTCTAAAGATAATGGGAAGCAATATGTTTTAGTTTATCTAAAGGTTCCATAAAATGCTTCATAGGACTCTCTGATCTGTGTGAATGACTTGAGACAGAGATCCAACTAATATACATAGTATACTGGTTTATGGCTTAATATTACTCAATTAAGACCTAAGTTGTCAGTAGTTGTATGCTTTTATTGACATCGGTTATAGCTGACCGGATGATATGCATTAACGTGTATTCGAGTGCCCCGGGGATTTCTAAGAAGCTTTATGTTAGCTTTTCTCAACGGGAACTAGATACATAATCACGTATTGAAGAACACAAGGATAATGGGAACCAATATGTTTTAGTTTATCTAAAGGTTCCATAAAATGCTTCATAGGATTCTCTGATCTGTGTGAATGACTTGAGACAGAGATCCAACTAATATACATAGTATACTGGTTTATGGCTTAATATTACTCAATTAAGACCTAAGTTGTCAGTAGTTGTATGCTTTTATTGACATCGGTTATAGCTGACCGGATGATATGCATTAACGTGTATTCGAGTGCCCCGGGGATTTCTAAGAAGCTTTATGTTAGCTTTTCTCAACGGGAACTAGATACATAATCACGTATTCAAGAAAACAAGGATCAACACAACAAGAATGGAGAAGAGAGTAAGGGAGCGAAATTTACAACCACCATTATCCTTTGAAGAAACCGTTTGCTAACATAAGTTAACAAGGCCCCCAAGGGTACCCATTGTTCTAACAGAGTTAATGAGCACAAGGAGAGCAATCTCTACAAGAAGGTAGTGGTGGCTGGAAAGAAATTTGCAAAATGAAAAAAAGAAGAAAATGGGCTGCAGCCATCTTGGCTGATTGAATTCGATGAAGGATCCGGAATGGAATGGTAAAGGAGGTTGGAATCCTAGGGAACTTGTGAAGATGGGAAAGGCTTTAGGGATTCCCTCTATCAAATAGGGGCAGATGACATTTTTGTTCAGCTAGAGGAAAAAAATACGAGAAAGAAGGTTTTAAAAAAAAAGAAATATGCAGGGAGGGAAAGAGAGAGGCAAAATGAAGATCTTTAAAGAGAAAGATGATTTTGTAGAATATCCTTGAGAAGGTTGAGGAAATCACCAAAAGAAAATAAAAAAGTTTCAAAAGAGCTCTAGATATCCTTGAGAAGGTTGAAGAGGAAAGAGTCCTTACCGAGGAAGAAACGGAAGAAGAATGAACACCAAGAAATTTTTTTGAGGAAGTTCAAAGTCTTGAGAAGGGAAGAGTTCATCTGGGAATAGACGTCAAAAACCTTATATTGTTGAAAGGAGATAAAAACACACACTTTTGGATTGCTAGAGTAAGACAGAGAAAGAATGAGAGTAGTTAGATCTCTCACTCATGGCCTTAAATTTCGGCTGAAATATTTCGATTTTGGCTGTTGCCAAAACGAAATCCACTTGGATTAAAAAAATACCAGATTTGGCCGGAAATGTTGGGGTTTCGCCACAAATTTCAAGATTTCGCTAATGTTTCAGTCGAAACATGCGAAACATGCAATTTTGCAGATAAAATAGCAAAGTTTCTATCGAAATGTCGATATTTTGACAGAAACCCTGACAAAAATCTACTCCACACGCAGAAAAGAGAAGAACAACGAGATTCCTTTAAGATATTTCTAAAAATGACAAAAAAAGAAAGAAAAGAAAAGCCAATAGGGAAGAATCTTACCTAGATTTCGGCCGTGATTTCGTACTGAAATGTTTCCGTGAATTTACAAGATTTCGGCCGAAATTTCACATCAAAAACAAAATGTTTCCTTTTCAATGATTATCAAAACCAAAACCGAAACTAGAATTTAAAATCTTGCTCTCACTATCAGATTTTTTTTGTGAGGGGGATAGACAGATTCTAGATGGTATTTTGAATGCAAATGAATGCTTCAAATCCTAGAAATGGGGTGGTGTGGCAGAGTTGGTGTGGAACACATGGATAAAATATAGAACTGTCCCGACAATGATTTATTAGACTACCATGATTAAGAGGGGCCTCCGTCAAGGTGACTCACTGCCCCCTATCTTATTCACATCGGTAGGAGAAATGATAAGTAGGATTCTCAGTAGTGGGATTGATATGGATTTTTTTAGCGGTGTGGAGATTATGGTAGGGTGGGAAGCGATCACCTTCAATCTGAGGATGGTAACTATCATATTTTGCAAGGATTTGAACCATGAGATTGAGAACCTTGTGTTGGTTTGAGTCCTAGTTTGGGAGTTAATGGTTGGGAAATTCTGCCTAAATTTTTTTAGGACTTCTGCCCTTGAAAGAATGGAGCGGAAAGTGACAGGGTGGAGACGAAGCTTCTTATTGTTTATTGGTCATATAACCTTGATTAACGTTGATCTATCAACTCACCTACGTTATTTATGTTATCATTCTCTATAAGTAAAGATGTGGCAAAGAGATTGGAGAGGCTTCAGAGGGAATTTTTTGTGGCAGGAAAGAAGGTTGGCAAAAGGTTAAAGCACTTGGTGAGAAGGGAGGAGTACAAAAACTATGAAAGGTGGAAACTTGAGGTTGGGAATATCATCTTGAGGAACAACTTATTGCCCAAGAAATGGATTTGGAAATTTGGGGAAGAGCGGGAGACCTTACAAAGAGAGATTAACGCAAGAAGATACAGGAGGGGGGTTGGACCTGTAAATAACTTGGGTCGGGTTGAGAAACCCAACCCAATCTCGGGTCGGTTTGAGTTTAACGAAATAGACAGATACTCTACCTGAGCTTAATAACATAAAAAAATTTCCCCACTTCATTAAAAAATTAAAAGATAAAACCCTAACACCCCTAGCTTACCCAACACATCTGATGGCTGACACCTCTCCACTTCTCCCCTTCTTCAATCTCCTTCATTCCTCCAAACTCCAAGGTGAAAACAGTTGGTTGCATCAAAGATTTCTTCACAGGAGAAGCTTTTTCAAGTGGGTTTTGGCGGTGGCTCTCGTACATGCAAAATCTTGACAGTTTGGGTATTTTCCGTCATGCAAGAGCTACTTTCAGTCTTTCACCAGTTTCTTTTTCTAAGCTGAGATAGTTGATGGAAACAGAGTTCTTTTTCTAAGCTACGACAGTTGATGGAAACATAGAAGAGGCAGAGGTTGTTTGATTGAAGGTACGAATTGCTCAGTATTGATTTGTTAGGAGTTTCAAATCCTGTTCCTTCCTTGGCATGTGGTTCTCTTGTTCTTGCTCTTTAAGGGGCCCGACGTTCTCGGGTAAAAAGAAAATCGGTTATTATTGGGCTTTCCAAGTTCCACATGCACAGAATAGCTAGATGGGAATAATCCATAAACTTTTGACCAATTTGTTCCTTCATCTTTAACAAGTTTAACATCTCAGCCAGTGCTCCTTGTTTAACATCCATTGTCTTTTTACATGGACCTCCTATTCCATTTTGTTTTGTAAAGTCCTGTCTCTAGAACTCACGTCAATTGTCAGATCCATAACACTAAATATAGCTACAATCTATCTCATTCTCAACTGTTTAGTGTTCAGTGTCCACCTAATCACCTAATCTTTAAGGTGGTTGCAAACATGCTAAGGTGGAGATTATTGGGTTTAATGTGTCTTGATTAGGGGTCCTATACATTCCCATTTCAACTAGGAATGGTTTTGGGATTTGGTAATGGCCAAAGTGGAAAGAGACGCAAGGGTTTAAGAGGAGTATAAATAGAACTGCTTTTACAACATCATAAACAGATCATGTAAAAAACAGTGAAAAGCAGTCATAAATAGAACTTTTTTTACAAGCTGAGATGACCTAGAAAAACAGCTTCAAAATATCATGATTTTCAATTTGTTTTGGAACAGTTTCAGGTGCAAATTTCCATGGCATTGATTGCTTAACCTAAGCAACATCACATTTCTACCAGTTAGATTCAAAATATCATAATTCTCAATTTGTTTTGGAACATTTAACCCATTAAAACCAAACATGGAGATGAATCATACCTTTTAAAAAAAATAATAGACTATACGGGCTTACAGCATATAAAAACCTCGCATCTTACATTTAAAAACTAAATAACAAGACCCACAAGAAAGAAAGAAAGACAAACTCATATCTTACATTTAAACCCTAAAAGACAAGACCCACAAGAAAGAAAGAAACATGGAATAATAAAAAGGCTACAAAATTGTCTAAGGGTGCGATAAAAAAGAGTTCATGTGTTGAATTCAAGAATAAATAAAACCAGATTCAGTAATTGGTTAAAGAAATGCACACACCTTGGCGTTTGATCTCCCAAGAGTATTGTAACATTGTCTGATGAGTCTCCACCGGGTTTCAGAACAGAAATCTGGTGAGAGGAATCCGATTCCGAATCGAGAAAAGGTCGGATTTTCCCAATGATTCGGACCTTTCGACGAGAATCTGAAAGCAAAATGGGTTTCAGGGGGGCGGAATCGATTGCTGGTGAGGCCATGGATGAAAAAGTTAGGGAAGAAAAGAGGAAAGAGGATTGAGGGAGAGAAATATTTCTAGGGTTTTGATTAGGGAGAGATGAGAGAAAGAGGAGAAGAAAAAGGCTTTCTAGGGTTTTGATTTTAGGGAAACAAAGTAGCCGTTAGGGGGACTTGAATTTCAAATTAATTTCCGTTTCGGACGCTCCTGAGTAGAAAAGGAAAGTGATTATATTCGTTCTTCACTTTTAACTTTGGACAGCCTTTCTTTTACACGAGGGGCTGTCTCGAGTAGAAAAAGGGGAGAATGTATCATTTTCCATTCAAAAATTAAGAAGTTGCCATGTGGGCCCGGTGCAGTTCGAATTTGAAGGAATTTTTAGAAACGTGTGGGGAAATGATAAACGCGCCACTTTTCAACACTTGGGACACCCAGCTGCATTGCACGTGGCAATCAAGTCACTTCATTCCTCAGCACCTTTTCAGTCATAGATACACTACCCGGTGTCCCTAGTAATGAAAAGGGGTGCATTTATCATTTCCCAAAGATTGGAAGAGAAAAGTCATTGCACTTTCTAAAGCTGAAGATAGGAGAACACCTTGCACAGTCGCTCGAGCATGAGTTTATGAAAAGCTGAGAAACGGAAGCTACAATTGGATGCCGCACAGGTCCGTGCGGCACTTGTGATGTCTAGCAACAATGCAAGTCAGCCAAGTAAGGTTGTGGGGCTTAAACCCTGTGGGGCTGAAACTCTACTACTCTACCATTGGAACTACAATTTATAAATATGATACAACTAGTCACGGGCCACAGGCCATATGAGCAACGCAGGACGAAATGGCCCCGTGACCCTAAGGATGGCGGTAGATGAAGAGACCTAGGGCCTGTATTGATAGATGGATTTTAGAATCCCGGTTTTAGTTTGAAAGTGGTGTAAAATTCATAAATTAAGTAAGAAACCTCTCCGCCATCCTGGAGGATGAAACCCGGATTTTAAATAAGAAATCCAGGTTTTAGAAATCTCTCCCCTCATCATGAGATTTTTAAAACCTGGAAATACAGGATGGTCTCATAAACTGAGAAATCATAAAACGACGGATAATCTCCTTCTCTTGTCTCGCATCCAAGATTTTGAGGACATCCAAGATTCTAAAATCTGCATATCCAAACGACCCCTTGAAGATCACTTGATTGTGGAGAGGGGTAAGACGTGCCTAAAAATCATAGAAAAAATAATCTGTATTTTGATTAGAGTTGTTTCTTTTCCTTGTTTTTCAACCTTTCCTCATCCTCTCCTTACTCATGCCCTCTTCTGGTCTCTCCTTTCACTCTCCGTAGGAAATTTTAGAAGTATTTTATCTTTCCAAACTTTTCCAAAAAATTCCTGCAATCCAAACAGGGCCTTAAGGATTTGTTTTTTATTTTCTAAATTTAAGGAGAAAAATGAACTACACAGCCCACACCATAGGATGATCCAAACCGTCCATTTGATGGGCCACAACTTAAGTAGGTTGCACCCAAAATATCATTTCCATAGGATGATCACAACACTCCAATCTATAGAGGTTTCCATAATTTCCATAGGATGGTTACAACACTCCAATCCATAATATGCAGTTTCTCTTTAGATCGGAGGGCTAGGATTATCATATGGAAATGATATATTGGGGCGCAACCTATTTACTCTGTGGCCCATCAAATGGACGGCTTGGATCATCCTATGGTGTGGGCCGTGCACTTCATTTTGAAAAATATGTGTGGGGCCTACAATTGGGCCATAATTTCATTTTACAATAACTTTGATCCATTCGATTGTATTTTGATTCACGAAAGTCATTGAAAAATTATTTGTTAGTCCCACTAATGGTTGTGGGGGATTTTATCTCAAAACGGAAATATCACTACGCTGAATAAAACTCAAATTGCAGCTCGAGTCACTTCTTTTTCAAATGGACGGCTCGGATCATCCTATGGTCTGGACGGTACACTTCATTTTCAAAAATATGGGTGGGCCTAAATTGGTACGAACCACACCATAGGAGGATCATCCTATGTTGTGGACGGTACGCTTCAATTTGAAAAATATCGGTGGGGCCTACGATTGGGCCTTAATGTTATTGTACGACCAACTCCATAGGATTATCCAAACCATGGAAGGCTTGGATCATCCTATGTTGTGGACGGGCCTTAATGTTACTGTACGACCACAGGATGATCCAAACCATTCATTTGATGGGCCAACCCTTCTGGGGGCACAACCCATTTACGTTATGGCCCATCAAATGGACGGCTCGGATCATCCTATGGTCTGGACGGTACACTTCATTTTCAAAAATATGGGTGGGGCCTAAATTGGGCCTTAATGTTACTGTACGAACCACACCATAGGATGATCCAAACCATGGACGGCTTGGATCATCCTATGTTGTGGACGGTATGCTTCAATTTGAAATAATATCGGTGGGGCCTACAATTGGGCCTTAATGTTACTGTACGACCAACTCCATAGGATTATCCAAACCATGGACGGCTTGGATCGTCCTATGTTGTGGACGGGCCTTAATGTTACTTTACGACCAACTCCATAGAATGATCCAAACATTCATTTGATGGGCCACAATGTAAATAGGTTGTGCCCCAAAAATCATTTCCATAGGATGATCACAACACTACAATCTATAGAGGTTGCATAAAATGTAGTTTCTATTTAGATAAGAGGGCTAGGATCAGCCTATGGAAATGATATTTTGGGACGCAACCTATTTATGTTTATGACCCATCAAATGGACGGCTTGGATTATCCTATGGTGTGGTATGGGCGGGGCCTACGTTGTTCAAAGATGGGCCCACCATTCCACCAACGTTGTTCAAAGATGTAGTTTCTATAAGCTGTTGCAAACCTAGTTCCCCACTACTTCTCTAGGGCCTTGTTTGTGCAATAGCGTCGGGTTTTCTCTCTATTTTCGACTTACTTAGTGTTCTAAAGATCATCTATTTCCCCTTTTGTTTTTTTTGGCCTTTCATTGTTTTTATGAAGACTTGGATAGATTGGCTTATCTTCTTTGATTTTTCATTCCTCTGTGATTTTTAGAGGCACAGCCATTGCTCATTGTTCATACAACCCGATAAATATATCATTTCCTTCAATGACGTCTTCAGTTAAGAGCTTCGGACCAGGCTTGGATCTCCATCACAGGTCAGAAATAAGGTAGTGTTGTTGTCATGCTCATGGAAACGACCTAAGATTTATGGATGGATCGTTGTCGTCTTTGGCTGAATTGCAGACCACCTCCTCTTATTGACAAGGCTCCAGTAGTTAGGTAAGTTTTTTGTTAGCATACTTCTCCTTGGAATACTTTATCCTGTATATGTTGCTTGCTTCTTATATGTGTGTGTTTTACAGGTTATACTTATGGAATAGGTGATATAGGAAAAAAAATAAGGTTAATATATGTACTTCTCAATGAATTTCTTCATCAGATTTCATTATTTATTATTGCTAAATACTAAATTTGAATATGATGAAACAGGCTTTGCGACTTATTTGGGGTGGAAAAGATATGTGCCACAAATGGAACGGAATTTAACCGAGCTAATTAGTATCTTCAGCAACGTCCATGTGAGCTATCTGCATCTTCGAACATTACTTATGGCTCATGTTTTCCTTTTGTTTCAGGAAAATTAGTATCTGGCTTTTATTTTATTATGTTATGGCTCATGTTTCAGCCATATGCACATATGACAAACTAATGATTTTTCAAGTAAAGATCATAGCAAAAAGGACTACATGATTAGATATAAATTATGAGTTTTTATATGATGCCCGACCGTCAAAGTAACAAGACCTAGCCCTTGCAGATTTGACGGTCGGCCACCATATAATTTCTCATAAATTATTTCTTAATCCGAAACTCCTATTCATTTGCCAATCAAGGTATTGCTTTAGTCTATTGCCATCTAGTTGGTTTGGAATTTTTGCATATGAGATTATGATTTCTCGAATAATTTTGAAAGACTAAACAAAAATCCAATCTTGATAGAATTAGTAAATTGCAATCCTAGTCTTGTTAGAATAGGAAATTGCTCTTTGAAAATTGCTCTTTGAAAATTGATCTTCTTCATCGTTAATTTTAATTAACTATACATTTTCTATTCACTTCCCTTTTCTATCATACCAAACATCTAATTATAATTTTTCAAACTGTTTCCTCTGAGCCACTATTTAATTGTAAGTAGTTGCTATTTGAGTGTCTTTGTCACTATCAAATTGCATCTCCTTCATAATTTTATTGTTGCTATTTGAGTGTCTTTGTCACTATCAAATTGCATCTCCATAATTTTATAGTTGCTATTTTAGTGTCTTTGTCACTGTCAAATTGCATCTCCTTCATAATTTCACATTATTGACATCTTGTAATGCCTTTTTTTGCAAGTTTTGACAGAGATTCATCATGGTGATTAACTTGGACCTTAAAACGTTTATTCATTATTTTACAGTTTTCAGTTAGTATTTATGTTCTTACGATAGTGTCTTTTTTTGCAGGGGAGTTATTTTTGCAATCACTTTTATAAAGCGAAAGACCCCACTGCCAAATGTCACAGCAATAATAATGAAGACCTGCTATATCCAAATGTCACAGCAATTATATTGTTCAGATCAAAGCATCAAATTTCTACATGGCAAGATTGAATAAAAGAAATGTGAAATTTCTGGATGGAAAGATCTAAAAAAAGAAAGAAATGCTGGGGATGGAGAAGAACTTACTCCCGTAATTGAATTGGAGGGAGACTCGAGTGTTCAAGATCTTCATATGATCTATCCAATGGCATCCAATGGCTATGACTTTCAGGAGAACATGGTGGGTGCAGCTTCACCATCTCAAGGGGTTCCAGTATTCTCTTAGAAAACGGCCTGTGAAAGGAAGCTGGCGAAATTAATTACTTTTCGATGGAGGGGATCATGCTCCTCCTGCTCCCATAGGCCCGAGTTATGAAAATTGAGCCTGAGAAAAAAAAAGAAAAAAAAACTTATATCAGGTTGGCAAAATAAATAAAACAATAGATAAAATTTAAACATTATATATACCTTTTTTTTTCCCTATATCACCTGTTCCATAAGCGTATGTAAGTCTGTAAAACAAAAAACACACACACACACACACACACATATATATATAAGAAGCAAGCAATATGAAATAAAATATTCCCACCCTTATCTGAAGCAAGCAATGTGAAGTAAAGAATTCCCACCCTACTCTTAATCAAGCTAGCAAAAAAACTTACTTAACTACTAGACCCTTATCAATGAGACGAGGTGGAGGTGGTCTGCAAACCATAAATCTTACATCATCACCCTGCCTGTGGCAACAAAACAACAACATTAGTATTCCCACCCTCATCCCTTATTCAGGCATGAAGTAAGAACTACTCATAATAAAGTGTAGATCATGAATCACCACAATGCACAATCATCATAAAAAAAAAGGTAGGACTTACTTCTATGCATGCATGAGCTTTTATCCTTTTCATTATAACATTAATGAATAATACACCACAGATTTCTCATTTTGAACAGTAACGCATAACTTGAAATAAGTGCTTCCTTGGTAAATGCATCTTGAACACATAATCATGCCTCAAAGACCATGCTTTGACACCTAGAAACAGATTAAAAGTCACATAACCTCATATCTGAGCAGTCTTAGGTAACCAACTGTAACAGGACCATCAAAGACGAGCAAAGATGAGGAAGCACACTGCTAGTGGATTTGTGAATCAGAGTAGTAGGGTTCTACCAACCAATTTGATAACTCCACAAACTCTTTGTAATCACACCCGGATTCCTATGGGACTTAAAAGCTTAAAGCGTCATTTCCATTTCCAATAAAACTAGCTTGCGCACCATACATCCCAAAGCTCCTAAGGAAGTTAGTTGTACTCCCTGCATTTTCATCGTTCCATGTAGAAGCGAACACTATAATGTTAGCAGAACATAAATTTGTCAGCTGCATTTTCATCGTTCCATGTAGAAGCGAACACTATAATGTTACCAGAACATAAATTTGTCAGCTCCAGATGACTTGGAGTTAAAGTTCGCAGAGTAAGAAGAAAAACAAATGGGAAAACATGAGTGAGAAATGAAGACCCTAGATAAAGAGGATGTAGAGACAAGAAATGGATAATGAAGCAGGAAATGATGGGAGAAGTGCATCATATCCATGGGAAATGTTGGGGAACGAACAAACATGCTTTGCAGCATTATACACACACAATTTGTTTCCCTTGCACTTCTTCGAGGTCTCCTAGCATCTTCCCAGACTTCTCCTTGGGTTTCACATTTTTGGGGAAACTATTATAAAATTCATTTTCGATTAGCTATTATAGGAGAAGTTTTTCTCCACTCTGGAACTGACATCCTTGCTTTCGTGATCGTAGCTCCAATAATTGCATCTTTTTTCATGATAACTAGGAAATATTACCGAGATCGAAATGGAGCTCATACTACCATTAGATTAGTTTTTTAGGTCACCCTGATCATGTTGCAGACATTCTTAGTGCAATGCGCTCGACTTTGCACTCTAGAGACGACAACCAATTTATATCAGTTATCTAAATGAGAGCTCAATGAGTCACTATAGTACATGGTCATGACATTTTTTTCCCTTCTGCAATAGAGCAATAGTTCACCCACCCACGTTTATTCAGAATATATCTATGATAGTTTCATTTTCCTTTCAGGTTTTTATGCACCCATGATCTGAAAGTAATTCCAAGAAACTCCACTAAACCTCCACTTGTCTCTTCATAGTTTTATGCAGAAAGTATGCTCAGAAAATGGTAAATGCATATTGATGACAGTCAAAGTTAATTTGTGCATAAAGGTATGTCATGATATATTAGTACTCACAAAACATCAATAACAGATCTACTTTATGGAAATGCAAAATAATAGAAGTTTGAAAAGATAGGAGCAACATAGCACATGAATGTTTTCTCCCAGTAACTAGGGTGCCTAATTCAGGAGTGCAATAAAGCTTCAATTTTCATTGAACTCTTACTGTGAATTGATCTACACGGCGATGTTTTGAGGCTAGAAAATGCAACCTCATAGATGTTATTCTATCATATTCCAAGTAGAGCATAAAGCAAGTCCATATTGTAAATGCGTATGCCATTGATAGGTGGGCCCAAAACCTGAAACAGAAAAATTCTTTTCTTAATGCAATGTCCAACATTATCTCCTCTAAAATAAAAAAGAAAAAAAAAGTGGTATCGAACACCAGAACCAGCATGAAACATTTATGCAAATGGAAATGTCGGTGTTTAGAATTAGTACACATTACTAAGAGATGCTGCAGTAGTTCATCAGAAGATCTATGTAAAAATTGATTATTAAGAAAGGAATGTACACCTAAATAGAGTACTGTATAAACTTTTCAATTAAAAAAGAATGACCACACTAAAGAGATAAAAAACGCCGCTGCAAAAGGACCAAAAGTATTTTGAAAGTAGAGGAAAAGATATACATGGAATTTACAGTACACAAAGTTGAGGCATACGACAGAACTATTCCACCCTCAATAAGCTGAGAAATAAAGCCACAGAGAGCTTACAAGAAGTAGGATTTTCAGTAGGGAGAAGCAACATATGATCTCTTTCAAATTTCAATACTAATTAAATAATATAGTTTGAGTTAGGCTACAGAAAAGAAGCACTAAGAAAAAGTAGTAGAACGAGTAGACCCAAATACAACTGGGAATAATAAATAGATGATATTATCAATAGCATAAATCTGAAACTGATAATGATATGGATGTGAACTGATGGCCTCATGGCAGTAAAGCAGAAAATGACCTCACGTTGACATCCAAGTTTTTGGCAAACATAAATTTTTATTTCCTTCTGTGGTTCTATATCTGGCAAGTAGGTTGGGGTTGGGCCTGGGACATCAAGGTTACGTCACACAACATGGCAACCAATGCCAAAAGACAAGTCACCGCCAAATAGCTAACAAGATACCTGATGCACTCAAAATCCTACATCCTTTATGGATGAAATTGAAGATGGTGGAGACGAATTTTGAATTTTCTGTCATCAACTCTATACACACAATATTTATCAGAGATCCAAACTTTACAAAAGCCAAACAAATGTGACACGAACAATAAGGCCCGACTGATCATGACCTTTTGTGCTAAATTGTGGGTCACTCCCGAGCGGTTCCTAGACACTCTGATACAGTTTGTGAATTGGCAAGTCAATTGTGAGGCAAGAGGGAACATTTGTAACTAAATTGTAGTAAATTAGGATTATGTGGATATGTACACTCAAGATACTATCCAGTGTTCTTCTTGCAATAGTATGATGGTGTTTTAATTTTATTTTTTATTTTGAAAAGTGTAATTATGAGGATAAGTTCATAATGTGTCATCGTTTACTGAACCTTTTGTCGTTAACAATATTAACAGAGGTTCACCCAATAACAATGGACTCACTTTCCCTGAAGTTTAGGAGAATGATGGTGTTTTAATAAACAAGGTAACAGTTTCCATGGCATCATTTTTCAGTTTTCTCTAAGAAACAACCCATATCCTTAAAATATCCTGAGATGCTGACTTGCAACAAAGTAAAATAACATTAGATATTTTTTCACTAGGCAATGGAATCACATCTCCTTTTCTTATAATCAAGTAAAATTGTAAACAGTTCCTTAAGCTATTTTATAAAATGGACATGTCATATGAAATTGTTCATCCAATCTTCTTATACTAAGAACAAATAAGATACTTTGTGGCATAAATTCTTGCCTGAAAATAGAACAAGATTTCAAAAATCATGTATCAATTTGCAATTAAAAACTAAGAAAGAAATGAAATAAATGTACGAAAATTTCATACCTAATACTTACCCAGAATAATCATCGATGTCACCCACACTTATATTGTTCAGATCAAAGCATCAAATTTCTACATGGCAAGATTGAATAAAAGAAATGTGAAATTTCTGGATGGAAAGATCTAAAAAAAGAAAGAAATGTTGGGGATGGAGAAGAACTTACTCCCGTAATTGAATTGGAGAGACTCGAGTGTTCAAGATCTTCATATGATCTATCCAATGGCATCCAATGGCTATGACTTTCAGGAGAACATGGCGGGTGCAGCTTCACCGTCTCAAGGGGTTCCAGTATCTTCAAGTATTCTCTTAGAAAACAACTATATTTCATGGCCTGTGAAAGGAAGCTGGCGAAATTAATTACTTTTCGATGGAGGGGATGATGCTCCTCCTGCTCCCATAGGCCCGAGTTACGAAAATTGAGCCTGAGAAAAAAAAAGAAAAATAAAACTTATATCAGGTTGGCAAAATAAATAAAACAATATATATACCTTTTTTTTTTTCCTATATCACCTGTTCCATAAGCGTATGTAAGTCTGTAAAACAAACACACACACACATATATATATAAGAAGCAAGCAATATGAAATAAAATATTCCCACCCTTATCTGAAGCAAGCAATGTGAAGTAAAGTAATCCCACCCTACTCTTAATCAAGCTAGCAAAAAAACTTACTTAACTACTAGACCCTTATCAATGAGACGAGGTGGAGGTGGTCTGCAAACCATAAATCTTGCATCATCGACCTGCCTGCAGCAACAACACAACAACATTGAAGGAAATTACACTAACGAACGGATACAACCTCTATCTACAGAAGTCTACATAAAAAGGGGGAATAGATATTATTTAGAACACACCAAAAAAAAGGATATTCTTTATAACACAATAAAAGTAAGTAGAAATTAAAGGGGAAAAAACGACTATTTCATAAAATTGGAACAGAAATCGAATAAGAAACGCTTGATCTGATGAGGAACTAGGGTTTGTATTGCCTTATGTACCAAATTCCAAATGGGTTTATAGGGCACTCGTTAGGAAAAACCATTTGGATTGTAGGAATTTTCTAGAAAAGTTTGGAAAGGAAAAATGTTTCCAAAATTTCCAACTTTTATTACACCCTAAAATAGATAAAATGTTGCTGGAAACGTTAATGCAAAGTCTAAAATTTTTGGGAAACGTGGAAACACTAAGATCCCTTGGAAGAAAAAAAAGAAGAGAAAATACGAAATAAAAATATTCAGATTTGAGGGAAAATGAGAAAAAAAGGCTAAGAAAACTCACTTCATGTAGGCTTTTTTGGCCGTCTCAGCATTCAATTTGGCTTGCCAAAAGAAGATCTAATCGATGAAAACCGATAGAAGATCGGCCCAAAAGAAGGGATAAGGAAGGAGGGAAACGTACCTTGGATTATGGTTTTAAGGAAAAAAAGCAAGAAAAATGTCTATTTGGAAATAATAAGCAAGCAATATATATATGGGATAAAATATTCCCACCTTGTAATCTTGTGAAGAATAAGGATGGCAGCAAAAAACATACCTAGCTACTCGACCTTTGTCAATGAGAGAAGGTGGTCTGCAATTCAGCCAACGGAGACAACGCATAAATCTTAGGTTGTGATCCTGTCTGTGACGGTTGTCCAAGTCCAAGTCCATTGCAGTGACCGCTAGTCCGAACAATAAGAAATGGCTGCCACCTCTAATCTCACTTCTGGAAAATCAAAGAACATAAGCCGACCTACATGAAAACACAGTACGAAGTCTACATAAAAAAAACCACAAATCAATGAAAAACCAGAAAGAAAAAGGGGGAATAGATATTCTTTAGAACAAAATAAGAGGACGTAGAAATAAAAGGGCTGTTTCACAAACATGACTTGGCAAAAAAGAAAAGAAAAAGAAGAGAAAAGGAGATGAAAATGAAAAACAAACAGCGTTTTGTTGGCGAGAAAAGGAGAAGAGAATTTGCTCACACAGAGAAAAAAGTCAGAAAAACACAGGCATTGATCTTCAAGCTCTAACATGTTTTTCTTTTCATTTCTTCTCAGCAGAGTATAGAAACCCCATAAAGAGACCGGCCAAGATTGCTAAGGGTGGAGTTTTGCTCCAAGGCAGTGTTCCATTAAAAAAAAATCAGGGTTCCATAAGAACCCATGCCTTACGTTTTCTAAACCCATGTTCCAAAAACCCATATTTCAGAAGAAAAAAAAATGAGGTTTTCCTTTTCTTTTCCGCGCGAAGTGGTGCAACTGAACAGAGCCTAAAGAATGATTATCTGAACAGAAATCAAATGACTACGTGAAAGAAATGCCTGATACCTATTAGAGCGTAGTGATTAGATGCAGGGCATTGGGCTTTTTCTTTGTAGCGTCCTTAGCGTGGAAGGGATTTAAGAGATGGAGGAAAAACAAGAAAAGAGGAACTCAACGAGAGAGACACCGAGGAGCTTGGGTTTGTAACTTCCTATATACCTAAGGGGAGTGATATTTTGATTACATTCACCCCTTCGAGGATAATTTCACCCCTCTGTGTCAGTCCTCACTCCTCACCAGATTTTACATGGTGCAACTGTGCAAGCCCATCTTCAAACTTCAATTTTTCAAAATAGACTGTACAGTTATCGACGCTGTCCCAATTAATGGGCCACAGCGTAAATCGGTTGTGCCCGTTTCATAGGATGATCTTAGCCCTCCTATTTATAGAGAAACTGCATATTGTGGAAACCTCTATGTAAATGATTTTAGGGGCACAATCTATTTATGTTGTGGCCCAACAAACTATGATCATCCTATGGTGGTAGAGTCAATTTTGAAAAATATTTAACTCTAAAAAATCTCTCTAATCCCACAGCTAGTACTCTTCTAACTTTGAACACGAACCCTTAGTGGGACCCAATAATGAATGGTTTAGATCTTTGAAAGGGTGGACACCATAAGCACGTACTTTAAAAAAAAAAAAAAAAAAAAAAAGTCACCTGAGCTTACCTTGGTTGACCATCATTTGTTGTGACCCAACGTAAATAGGCTCCGAAAAACATCTCCCTTGGATGATCTTAACTCTTCGTGGAGATTAATATATGGTTTTGTCATATTAGATCGGAGGTTAGGATCATTGAGATGAGTTTTGGGACATAGACTATGTACCTTAAAGCTCGATTAATCAATGGTTTGGTTCTTCTAATAAAGTGTTCCAGTGAATTTTCAAAAAAATATGTGTTATATATGGTGTACAGTGTACACACGTTGGGTCCCGGTATCTTTTTGTAGGTGAGCATATATTTTGACAAATACAATGAAGCCCATCTTGTTCGAAGATCCAAGCCGTTCAGTTGTTGGGCCTTAATCTTACTACATTGTGCCCAAAAATCAGCTCCATTGGATGATCCTAACCCTTTAATCTATGGATAAACTACACGATATAGATATAGAAATCTCTACAGATCGAAGAGTTTGGGTCATCCAAGGGAGACGGTTTTCGTGGTACAATATTTTTACGTTGGTGCCTATCAACTTAAAATGGTTTAGATCTTGTTCATTTGAACAAGGTGGAACCCACTTTATTTTTAAAAATATGTGTATTTATTAGAAAATTCACGGCGACACTTCGAATATCCAAACTGTTCATTTGATGGACCCAATGTAAATAGGCATTTCTCCATATGATGATCCTAACTCCCCCGTCTGTAGAGGCTGCATCATCCTATGGAGTTGAATTTATGGGGCAAGGCCTATTTACGTTGGGGCCCAACAAATGAACTGTTTGGATCTTCGAATCTGGTGCGCCCAAGAGAGTACTAGTTGTGAGAATAAGTACAGGTAGCCCCACCTGATTCAAAGATCTAAACAGTTCAGTTGTTAGTCCCCTTCAAAACTATTTGTTAGGAGAAGTAGAAGGATTCCAGCATTTCCAAATTCCCAAGCAAGAAGTGTAGTGATATATTCTCTCCCATTTCTTCCCAGGGACTCCCTTCGGTGTATTTATGACTACTCTTTTTTAGGAAGCGGCAAAGGGAATACAAAGGAGCGAATATATCATATCCCTTTGACAAAAAGTGAAAATTTGGAACGTACAAAAGAAATCAAGAGGCTGGTATCATACTCACTTCTGTTCTAAAATGAAGCAGCTAATGAGCTCAGATCTAAGACAGCAAATGTGTAAACTAACGAAGCAGCCTCTAAGCACAACAGAGAAAGATAACTTTAGAAGCTATCAAATATCAATTATTAAGCATCTTACGCTGCCAAAAAAAACATACCCGTCTTGTAAGGACCTGATATATCTTAATAAATTTGGGCCTACCCACGGCTTATCAAACAAAAAAAAGAAAGCTGAAAGTAGACAGTCCAAAAATAGAAACATCATTTGATATCTAGCATTAGATTTTGGACCAGCACCAAGGGTGCATGACAGTGATTAAACAGGTAGTGGGTATCTTCCAAATGCTTCCAAAGCTGAAATTCTAGGGATGAAGCAAACAACAAATTACAACCTTCGGGTGTTTGATTTTATTTCATGATCATTTTAAATGTCTTATCAGAAGGATTGCAAATTCAGTGGTTGTGCAATTTTACAATATGCTTTGTCTCCCGCCATGCTCTACATAAAAAAAGTCTATGCAAACATACATAGGAAAGCATTCTTCTTGTTTTTTTGAATGTCTGGAAAGCATTCTTCTTAAGAGCTTGCGAGATATAGAATTCACTATCAAAGGATTCAACTAAATTGAAGCACTTGTGAATCAGATAATATACTGTGACATCAGTGTTTACCAATAGATGAGTACATCTAGAACACGGCAGAGTAGATAAAAGGCAATGGCTTTTCAATGTCATGTAACACATGCCACCACTTAAAAGCGTCTATACCGTAAAATCGATTTTCGACGGGCTCGGCTAAGTGACTTCGTAACCTAAACGTATGTTTTTTCATACTTTCTCGGGTCTAACCTTCACCGGGCTTGTTTAGGCAGTTCATACCATCCATACATAGTGTTTTGATATAAGATCTCAATTCTTCCATGTTTCAGCAGTAGCATATTGTTCCATGAAAGAAAGTCAAAATGTCCCCAATTGAACTAGAAATAAAAAGAATGAATGGCTAGTGTCCCGGAATAGAACATATGATTGAATGAAATGGCTGGTGTGGCGAGAAAAAGAAGTGGCTGGTCCCATGTACCATGCCTGCTCTTGTCATGCAGGCCTTTGGAATGAATCCGACACTGACGAGTCTGAGAGTAGGGCTTGAAAATCAGAAAATGCTAACCAAAGAGCAACTGGCAAAGGGAATACTCCCGATGGAGCGTGCATACAAAAAAAGTGCCATAACCACCGCCTTGATTTTGGGCATGGAGGACTAGAGATGCTCTTGGGGTGAAGAGGAAACACTGAAGAACTCAGGTCAAGGTATTCATTATCACTCTGAAAGGAATAGAGTGGTGCTCCCAGGAAGAGCAGTCATGCCCAGTTTTCTGGAACTAACTTTAGAAATTAGAACACATGCTCCTTGAGCTAGAATGTTATCATTGTTAGCATAAGCATAATTTGGGATCAATCTAGGAAGGATCCACCGAGATTGTTTACCAAGGATGTTACCATTGTTAGCATACACATAATTTTCTCTCTATTAACACAAAAGCATACTTGATGTTCATATCAGTCCTACCATAAACAACAACTCACTCCAATGTCAAATAAAAAACTAACAACTTATTTCTAACTACAACTTTTTTCCACCACACAACTTCAGTTCGTCTATTTGGTAAAGTAATATAGGCTATTATATTGTAATATATTGTACACACTAAAAATAATAATACTTGCAATCATACTCCAATTATCTGCGACTTAAAGTCAGCTGACGAAAGCCTTATTATGTGACGTCCTTCCTGATTAAACAAAGTGAAATCCATCGCTCCTGTACTTTCTGCGACCTTCATCTTTATCAGATACCTGAGTCGTTTATTACTTTATTCCATAAGAAGAGTTAATATATGTTG
Source organism: Tasmannia lanceolata (assembly GCF_043159265.1). Classification (NCBI taxonomy): domain Eukaryota; kingdom Viridiplantae; phylum Streptophyta; class Magnoliopsida; order Canellales; family Winteraceae; genus Tasmannia; species Tasmannia lanceolata. The sequence continues at coordinate 21,760,075 of NW_027518684.1, read as the reverse complement.
TTAAAACTATTTATCTGAGTGATGTTGGTAATGCCTATATCTGAGGGTAGATGCGTCGCTCTCGAATCCGTAGACGTTGCACTTGACTACAGCATCCGTGGTTGAAACTTTCTTGAAACTGATCAGACAACTGATCTGCGTGTATGTACATCAGGCGAGCAGTAATTCTATAATAGGTCGCCTATAATTTAGCGGAATGTTAGAAAGGTATATAAATATGAAAAAATAAAGATGAAAATGAATGGAAATAAATTATGAAATTAACACGAGTTTAGACGGCTGTGACCGACAGTTGGTGGATTATGGCTTTGTTGCTCCTCTACTTCTACAATGGTAATCTTTTTTGTTATTGGCAAAATGGATGCAATATTCGTTGGTGATGAAGAGGATAGATAATATTCTTGTTATATACAAATTTGCATCTCTATCAGAAGCTAACTTGAAACAAATGTAATATAATTTTTTCAACACATAGAGGGTGAAGCAAAATAACTTTCGCAGGAACCTATCAATGTTTAATACCAGTTAGATATTTCCTCTCCACCAACGCGCCTGGGATTGACTGTAACTGAAGTATATGTAGTACTTGATAATGAATGGCCTATAATATGCAATAGGCAAGAAGTTAATGAACATTAAAGACAGTAATATATAATTATGACTTAAGAAGTTGATATGACCCTTGATACTCAGCAATCCGAACTGCTTTGGCCATCAAAAAACTGTGTGATGCCGGGCAGAAGATAGGGCCGTGGCCAATTTTCTCTGGCACTAAGTCAGTTTTGGCACCCCATAGAGTCAGCACAACATTATGGTTACTGGTTAAGGGGAAAAATAAGTATTTAGAAGTAAATATTGGTGAAATTATAACTGAATTCAGAAGGAAGAGGGGAAAAGATTATATATATATATATATATATAGAGAAAACGGTTCCTACACATATGTGTAGAGAGTTCTCTACACACTAGCTTAAAATACAGTGGGGGCCCACATTGTTTGGGTGATCCAAGCCATCCAGTTTAAAGGCCCTCACATAGATAGGGTGTCTACAAAAAATCAGATCCATAAGATCATCCCAACCCTACGATTTGTGGAGGTAAAATGGATGTCTTTAAACCTTCACAAATTAGTCCATTTTTTGCCTCCACAGTTCGAATGGTTAGGATGATCCTATGGATCTGATTTTTTGTGGACACCCTATCTATGTGAGGGCCTTAAAAATGAATGGTTTGGATCACCCAAATAATGTGGCCCCCACTGTATTTTAAGCTAGTGTGTAGATAACTTATCTACACATATGTGTAGGAACCGTTTTCTCATATATATATATATATATATATATATATATATATATATATATACTAAGAAGCACGGGTACGTGTACGGGGTGCGGGTACAACACAACACGGGTACGCGGGTACGTGATTTTCCAAAAAACCCGGGTGCGGGTACGTTCGGGTACGCCGAATATAATAATATATTTTAATATTTTATTATATATTTATAAAAATTACAAAAAATTAAAAAAACAATAGGAGAGCAATCAAATAATCAGTTTTGGGCTCTCAATTGGTAGCCACAATCTCAAACAATGAAACAAGTACCTAACAAGGGAACAAAATTACATAAAGCCATTTTGTAGCTCACTTTTTTACAAGAGAACAACCAACTAGCAGCATATTTTTTCCTATTCATTTAATTTATCTAAGGTGTATGTTCTCTCCTGAGAAAATGAGCCGCGAAATGGTTTTTTGCAAAATTGCCTAGCAAACCCATATACAGCAGTAAAACTTATTATGGGACTAGCAAATCCCATGTACAACAGTAAAGATCTAGGGTTTAAGGCCCTGTTCGTTACAGATTTTGAAAACCGATCGTTCTCCCAAAACCTATTTGTAGATTATGACAACTGATTGTCAGCCCTAAACAGGTTTGAGGCTGATAATCAGTTGCCAAAATCTCAAACGAACAGGGCCTAAGTTTGGAGATTATGAGCTATGACAACCGATTGTCAGCCCTAAACCTATTATTGGACAAAATAGGTATGGGGAACACAATCAGTTGGCATAATCTCAAGGAAAAAGAAAAAAAAAATGGGAGAAAGAGAGAGCAGTAGAGAGAGAGAGAGAGAGAGAAAGGAATAGAGAGAGTTGTAGAGAGGGAGGGTGAGAGAGAGAGAGAGAGAGAGAGATAAATACCTTTGTGAGAGAGGGAGGGAGAGCCGGAGAGAGATTTTCCGTCGGGAGAGGGATCGGGAGAGGGAGTCGGGCTGAGAGAGAGAGATTTGTGTTAGGGTGAGAAATAGAAACCTAATTCTTTCTTTAAAGTGTTTTTTAAACATCCCCCCCCCCCCCCCCCCTTACTCCACACAACCTACCCATTACATTGTATGTCTCATTTAACCCCCCACTTTTACCCCCCACAGCCCCCCGTAACCCGTAACTTAAGTAAAAAAAAAACAAGTGGAACGAGTCGGGTGCGTCGGGGTGCGCACCCCAAACGCACCCGACACGCACCCAAGTCCCAAAATTGATTTTTTTTTAAACCCACAGTTGGGTGCGTACCCGGTACGTACCCGTACCGGATACGCACCCGACACGGGTACGAGGGCTTTTTTAAAGTACCCGTGCTTCATAGTATATATATAAGCCAAGGTAACTAATCAATGTTTAGAAATAGAACCACCAATGGGAGATGTCTCATCATCAGCAACAAATGTCAGCTGCGACAATCCATCAACTCCAAGAAAGAGAGGCAGAGAGGTCGGGATAGTGGATAGTCATCGAGGTCGGGATAGTCATCAGAGAGCCATCTAAAGAAGGTATAATCTATATACACTCTTCTAGAAAGCCAAGGTAATTAAAAAAACTAATAACTCCATCGTGAAGTTGATGATCATCCACAGGTGAGAGACCCTGAAGAAGTTATCGGGAAGGGAAAAGGGAAAGTTGAAGACAGCTAAAGAACATAAAAAATTTCATGTATGTGAAAGTAGTCTGGTGGAGGAAAAATACCGTTTACCGATGTTCAGCAAGAGAAGCACACGGCATATATTCCACTGCAACTGCTGTATTATAGATGATGTAAAAAAAATGTACAAAGAAAAGATAGTCTATAGTGTGTATACTAAGTACATAAGTCTGTACATACAGTAAGTACCCTTTGGTTTATAAAAAAAGGACTTTTTTGTAGACTCTTATGGTGTTGGTATAATGCATGGAGGATTGTCGTGTTCGTCTTTCATTACTTGGTTAAGTTTCACTCCAATACTGTCTCCTTAACTCTCTCTCTCTCTCTCTCTCTCTCTCTCTCTCTCTCTCTCTCTCTCTCTCTCTCTCTCTCTCTCTCTCTGCTTTTAGTTGTATTTCTTTCAGCCTATCACTTGCATCTGCTCCTTCTAATTTGGCTATTCTCTCATAGTATCGATCTTGATTTTTTATTGCATTCGTTCATCTTCAATAGTATCTTCACACACACACACATATTTTAGTTTCTGCCTGATACAAGAACTACAACCCAATTCATAGCCATCACCAATGTAACTTACCCAGGAATTTGTTCCCTTGTTGTAATTTTTTTTTTAATAGGTCCCTTCTTGTAATTTATACCATGGAAAATTCAGCTTCCTACAATTTTAGGTTGTAAAGATTTCAGATGCCTGATACAAGAACTACAACCCAATTCATAGCCATCACCGATGTAACCTAGGAATTTGTTCCCTTGTTGTAATTTTTTATTTATTTTAATAGGTCCCTTCTTGTAATTTGTACCATGGAAAATTCAGCTTCCTACACTTTTTTTAGGTTGTAAAGATTTCATATCTCAGTTTCCTAGTCCATGCTCTTTGATGTAAGACACCACAATGATATCTTCTTAAGGCATACAAGTCCCTTTACAATTATGTTTTCAATTGCAAAATTGTGTTAGGCTATTGATTCCGGAAAGAACGTTTCCAGCAATTCTCCCCTTTCACCCCACATGTCAAAACCAATTCATTCCGTACAATCCCATTTAATTACTTTAAAAAAGTTAGTCATTCAAAACTTGCAAAACATTTCCCCCTTTCATAATGTTTCAAGTTCATCGATGGCTATTTGAACTCTCAGAATGTGGATTCAATACAGTAAATTCGACACACATAAAAGTAAATTTTTGGTAAGAGGCTGGAAACCCCTTTCCTTTTCTTTCATCAGCTTTCACTCACGTGGATTGCAACTTTCTCAGATTGGCTCCCTCTTACATTACTTTCTATCAAAAATAAGATGCACAGTTTGTACCACTAGTATAAAAACCTTGAGAAAGAAGCATCATTCCAAAGACAACTTAACAAGAAAGATGAAGGGGAATTAAGTCCAATAGTCGCGTTGTCTAGATGTCAGTCACTGTCGGGGCTAACATATCTGCCATCATTTTCCAAAAAACAGTCACGAGAGCATGCAGATCTCCCATGAGGATGGTTGGTTGTTGGTGATGGCCTGAATCACATTGCTATAGTTTTCCACAATCTAGCAGTCGAGAAGTACAGAAGATTTTTAGCCGTAATCAAACCATGTCCAAAGGCTGCCCACTCTCCCTAGTGCTTGTTTTGTGTATGCAAATAAATGATATAACCCGTAATAAAAGTTCTCCAGCGGTCCTAGATACGCCTTGTGCCCCTATCATCTCCAGTGTTTCCTCTAGATGACCCATCAATATTTAGTTTGTACCGATCTCATGGGAAGGGTTCCAAGACACTCAAAATTTTCTAGGCTTTGTTTGCATGAGCTCGAGTTGAGATCTTTGTCAGATTTGTGTGTGGAGTCTCAGGAAGAATTTGCCTCAAATACGATACGAGACTTAACAATGTTCTAAATGGTGAAAATGGTTGGGCCATTTTTTCAAACACCTAATCGATGTTGGCTATGGACTGTCTGTGAAAGGAAGAGCTTTACTTTTGGCCAACATGAAAAGCCCTATATCTTCATTTTCCAATTTAAGTGAAATTTAAGTGAGAAAGAAGGTGGGATTAGCAACAGCCGGAGCAATAAGGGTTAGAACTGAACTTTGCTAGACATTCTAGAATATAAATGAGGAAATTCATACCCATCAAAATGCATACCCATAAAAATAAAAATAAATCCTTATTAGATTGCGATCTTGTTAGATATTCTAGAATATAAATGAGGAAATTCATCAACTCCATCCAAACATTAAAGAAAAAGTGAAGTACATATATTACCTTATTTTTTCCTATATCACCTGTTCCATGAGTATATACAAGCCTGTAAAACAGACGTATATAAAAAAACAAGAAAGTAATCTTGTCGAGAAAAAAAGATGGTAGCAAAACACTTACCAAACTAGCAGAATCTTGTCAATGAGAGGAGGTGGTCTGCAATTCAGTGAACGAACCATAAATCTTACGTCGTCGCCCTACTTGTGACAAACAACAAAACCTTATTTCCTACCTATGAGGGTGATCCAAGCCCTCTATGGAGCTCTTAACAGAAAATTGAAGGAAATGATAGATAGTGTTATCGTTACTGTGAAGAATGAGCAGTGGTTGCAGCCTCTAATCTCTAAAAAGTCACGGATCGATGAAAAACCAAAAACAAAAGGGGAAGTAGAAATTAAAGGGGAAAATGACTATCAATATCTGAAGAGCTGGTGAGGATCGGTTTGTAACTTTCTTATATAGGGAATTGCAAATATATGTGTCCTCAGCCGAAAGCGCCACGCTATTGGCTTGGTGACAAATGGAGCTTCTGATATACACAATTGTAACTAAATGTGTCCTTAGCAGGAAGTGCCACGCTATGGGCATGCATTGTTACAAAGGCCCGGTTAGAATTTGAGAAATTTTCTGGAGAAGTTTACAAAAGAAAAACTTTTTGGAATTTTCATTTTATATTGGGATATATGCTAGGGACCATTGCATAAGGCATTTTGCGGACGGACTGTTGCATGAGAGAGCAACCACGTAGGCTCAGATTTTGTCTTATTCATTTAATTCGTCTGAGGTGGCTGCTCTCTCATGCAACAGCCGTTCCTTAAAATGCCCCGACCTGATCCAATTTCAGGTTTGACAGGTTGGGTTAGGGTTGAGAGATTTAGACGCAGATTGGGTTAGGGTTGACGATCCTCAACCTGAGGCTCGGGTTGGGTAGAGTTAGGGTTGAGGGAATGCTCTCAGTTTGGGCTAGGGTTGGGTTCAACCTGGTCCAACCTGACCTGAGTTGCACACCTAGGACTACCGAGCAACATACTCTTTCACTCCGTGCTCAATTCTCATTCTATTGCCTCCGTCTGACTTGAGTGTTGAAGGATTTGGGTGTCCTTAACCTTTTGTCTGTGAGTACAGCACACAAGAGTTCGCTCTGTCCGACCACGCGCTTCTGACCGAATATGAGAGCCAAATTTGAGCAAGGTGTGGTGGTAGAAGAGGGACCAGAAGAAATGGGACAAGACAAAAGGTGTTTTTTTATGAAGAAAAGAAGAAGAAATGAGACTATCTAAGCTTTTCCGTTTGATATTTAGATTTCAATTGGTTCTACCTATTAATCAAAACAAGACCTCCATTACCCATCAAACAAAATGAAATCTCTCCAACAAGGAGAATGTTAACCTTCTCGCCTTTTCGAAAAGGGAGTCGTAATGCTCAATTATGGTTAAGTGGAAACTATGATTCCCACATTTTTTTAGACTTTTTTTACTTCAATTCAAAATGACAATAGTCTTGCCTTAGCAGCTTTAATTACTCTTCCGGTCACTACAAGAATTTGGGTTTTTCTTTCCGGTCATGACCGCTAGTACTTCCTGTTTTTTTCACCTGTGTTAAAAACACCGGCAGATTAAGACTGGTCCAAAATCCACCACTAATTGAGGCATTCCTAAAGGTTTTACCGGTGGATATTCAGAACGAAAGGGAACATGACCGGCAGTCCTGACCGACGCTACGGAGATGAAGGAATCACCGAAATTCTACATTCAGTGGCATTCATGACCGCCGGTAATTTGTCAAAGGTTTGCCAGCTGTCTTGATAACTGATCAAAGTGCGAGCATTGAATTCAAGGGAGACCTTTTTACCAGCGGTAAAATTGAATTAAATTTTTTTTTTTTTTAAATACTGATGGTCATGACCGCAGTCAAAAATGAAATTTAAAAAATAATAATTAAATATTAAAAAATTCCAACCTGTTTATGTCATGTTTTACATTCACAACCGATTTCTGATCGGTTTGCATCCTGTTTACAATAGTAAAAATGCACATGCAGTGCAGAAAGCATCATGTGTTCTTCGAATCTCCATATCCAAAATCCCGAATCTCTCGGCAAGAAAAAAGAATAAACAGTTTTCTCATTTTCTGTCTTTTTCTTAATCTTCAACAACAACCCAAAATCAACACCATCCACTGCGCCTCTAACTTACTTGCAAGAAATCTGCAATTTCAGAGGCGAAACCAAAATTACATCAAATAATTCTAATCTTAAAAATATTACAGTGATGTGATGATCTAACAATTGTTGTGACAGTAACAAAGATAGGGCTAAGATTGATTTCCACACTCTTTAATCAAACCAAAGATCAGATCAACAACAATATAGTATCAATCAACGTAACCAAAGTCCATAATCTGAGCGATAAAAAAACTTCCTAAGCTGATTGTAATAAAGGGGAGCTATTAGTTCCTCGATTCCTCCAATTTATTTGGAAAAGGTAATCTAACCATACTCATGGACCATAAAGTACATGGAACATTTCCATGTTTACAGTTTCAACAATAAATGATTAAACGGGTTAACAGGCACGTAAATAGAAGGGGTTAATAGGCATGTGATATAGATCATCAACAACATTTCTCAACAATCAATGATTGAAGATCATGGACAATCTTATTAATTCGTTATGCTTAGGTACCTCAGTGGACATACACCCCCTCCCCCCCACCCCTCCGCCATCGCCCTCTCTCTCCCTCCTCCAAAAATCCGAATAATAATAATAAATAAATAAAAGCCTGCAACATGCCCATTCACTCCTCAAAATCTCTCATACATCTTAGGCATTGAGACACAAACAGGCTTGCGCACGCAGAGAGAGAGAGAGAGAGAGAGAGAGAGAGAGAGAGCATTAAATGAACTCGAAAATATGAGAAAGGCAAAAAGAAGCAAGTTACCACAATTCAATCATATGAACAAAAGCAGACAATGCCACAGGCTGCCCAACCACTCATTACTCGGGAGCATTAAATGGACTCGAAAATATGAGAAAGGCATAAAGAAGCAAGTTACCACAATTCAATCATATGAACAAAAGCAGACAATGCCACAGGCTGCCCAACCACTCATTACTCGGGAGAATTATTTCAGAATAACCAAAACATGCCTGCAAGTATGAACTCTACATGACTGCAAGTATGACTTCTGATGGAAGTGCACCCAAAGTACGGTAAAATAGTCTCACCCAATACTACTACGTTGATCTTCTCAGAGAATGCATCATCACCAATTAGAATTTTAGATCCAATCCCACTTGCCTCTATATATCCAATAGCTTCCTCATCAACCATAGCAGCATCTATTCTACTGGCTCCTATTCTTGTGCCTGGAATCTGTAAAGAAAGCAAGATAAGATTTACTATATTGGAAAGGGAGAAGAGAAGATGTTTGTTGTCAACAGAGCCCATGGCGAATATTTGACTGAATATGTTTGATTCAGATCAGAATAAACAAAAGAGTCAAATATTTGACTGAATAAGTAGGAGAATAAACAAAAGAGTCGAATATTTGACTGAATAAGAAGTGAAATCGTCAGACTTTGATTGTTAGAGATTATAGTCTAGACAGTGAACTATTATCATCGCGATATTTTTTAAGAGGAAGTTATAATCTCTCATTGGATCTTGATTGTATAATAAGTCTGTTAATAGTTTCCCTTCTCTCCTTTACAAACTGAGTATGTTTGACTGTCTTGTAGCTGGTAATGCTCGAATCATTTCTCATTTTCAGCTTTTCATTTTTACCTTTATTAGCTCCTTTCTCTGAATGCATATATCATCTTCTGGTTAGCCGGTTGGTGCTTATCTGTGATTTCTTATTGGCTCTTCCAAACTTTAGGTTCTATCGACATCAATTGCGATATATTTTTTTGATAGGTTTCATTTCTGGTAGGAATATCTGCTTTCAATCATGTCTTATATTGTTCTACAATTTGTGATAGTAGTTTTGGTTTGATGCCTAATCCTGTTAAGAATGGAAATTCTAGATCCAGTGACAAATAGTCACACATTCTACAGAGCATCAATAATGCCTTTCTCATGTGAAAAATTAAGTTATTGAATACCTTTTCTGATAAATGTATTGCATTCAATCAACACAACATATGCAAAAAAATAAATACGAAAATAGGCACTTAGTGAAAAATCTGAAATCGGTCGCCTGGATTTATTCCATTACCATCCCCATTTTCTCAAAGGAAATTGGAAACATATAAGATACATCTTAACAACCTTAGAAATTCTGGATGATAATTAAACATCAAAGGAGACTGGCTTCAGCCCATGAATGGACCACCAAAAAATGTGGAAAGGAACCCCGATTGGCTATTTCTTTCAGAAAATTTCCATGATTAGGGAAGAACCCATGTGACAGAGTACAGTGGGTTAAATAAACATGTGTATGAGAATTAGATACTGAAACTAAATATGGGTTTGGAGAAAGATGTGTGTGAAATCAACTAAGGGGAAAAGGTAGATACCGTAGATATAGAGCAAGTCCTATTTAGAAAGTTCTCAAGAAGGGCAGGCAGTCCAAGCAATCCAGAGAAGAGGGGAAGCAAAACCGAGTTGGATCCAACCCCTAAACAAGAACTCGCATTTTCCCATGAACACGTTGTAAGCCCAATGGTTCCAACCTTGGCATTACCTTCTTGTTTTGATGATTCCATACACAAGTGATTTTATATCACTAATGTGTTTTTTATTGTCTAAGTTGTAGATCTCATTAGTATGCAATCAAGGAAGCTTGAATCAAGGCATTGAAACTAAATTGGAATGCATTTGGAGTGCCAAAGCTAGGATGATCCAAGAAGCACGGTGGACTTGAAGCCTTGAAGATCAAGAGAAGATTGTAGTGATTTTCAAGTTGTACTTCTCTCCTTGTTTTCAGAGATGTCAAAGGCACTAAATATAGGTTAAAATGTATTTGAAAATAGATTTGAAAATGTAGGAATAAATCCCAAAGACCATGGTCAAAAGTCCCTAAAGTTTTTAAAGTAAAAAAGGAATTTCATACAGGGCCGGTCGACCGGGCTATGCCAGGCGACCGCGAGATGGAACCTGGAATTCCAGGCATCTCGAATTTATCGGGCCGGTCGACCGGGGTAGTCCCGGACGACCGCGGATAGGTTTCTGTTTCGACAGAAACAAATCCAATTGATAATTACATCTAAGATAGGGCAAAATATAGTTTATTGTGACAAGGCTTCTTTCCAAGTAAATTAGGGGTGCAACTCGGGTTAGATCGGGTTGGGTTGAGGGCGACCTAAACCCAACCCAATAGATCATTTGCCTAACCCCAACCCGACCGACCAAGATTTATTTCAACCAAAACCCAACCCAAGTTGCAGAGAAAAAAAGGAAAAAGTGCAAAACAGAAACAAAATAAGGAAATAACTCACTTTTCTAGTTTTCTTCTTGTCTGGAGGTCTTAATCCTTGTATAGCTGAAGAGGAGATGCAATGAAAGTTTGATAAGACGACGAGAGTGAAAATTGCATTGGGAAAAATCCGTATGAATCCACTCTGGTGGCTCATCTCATTAGACCTAGCAAAATCGACCCGTGCCGTGCCCGTGGATCAACCCAACCCACCTGCAAATTTGCAGGTATGGGTTGGCATTTGAGTAACTCGTCAAAATTGACCCGCGGGTCACCCAACTCGCCAAAACATGGGTTGTGTCGGGTGAACCCGCGGGTACCCGCATTTCGTTTTTCTTTTGTTCGAGTAGGTACCGGCCGCATTTCCTAACTCGCAACAAAGGGCAGCTTTCAGATAAAAGAGGGGATTTCTCTCTTTTGGAGGGTACTCCAGGCATTTTGTGTTACTTCATTGAGAAGTAATCCATACGAACCGTGAGATTAAAAAAAAAGAGAAATGGACGATCTAGATTAAGAGGAAATGCAACCCAGTATAAAAGGGACAAGGGTTCATTTGCAATGGGGGTACTCCAGGCATTTTTTCTAAGTCTCTTCTTCTGTTTTTGTTGCTATAATTTCCTTATTCACCCAAAAAAAAACAAACTCTTTGGCAAACAATTGCTAGTTACCCGCGGGTTGACCCAACCCACCCGCAGTGGGTGCGGGTCACCTAAGTGCTGACCCGTAGGGGATGTGGGTCATTTTTTACCCAACCCATTTGACCCACACCCGTATGACCCGGTGGAGACTTGCATCATATTCATGTTTCATGGTTTTTCAAACGAAAAGCAACAAGGTTAACAAGCAAGCAAGGGAAGGAGCTCTCCCTTTTACAGAGAAACCAGAAGTTTCCTGAGGAAAAGCCATAAGGCTGTTTAGGGGAAAAAGGAGCTGGATTTTTTAGTTTTGATTTCTAGTTTTGCCTTTTTCAAAGCCAATAAATATGGCCAGCCTCGACAGCGGTAAAAGTAAAAAGATGGGAGAGTTCAGAGACTTTTTTCTCAGGTTTTGTAGCATCAAAGGCCACTAATATCAAACAGAGAAATGATAGATGCAAGGGCCCTCTTTATGCGAGGGCTAAAGAAGGGCCCTTGAATAGATGCACGTCATTAAGTGCAACCGAATTCAGTTTCTCAACCGACTTTAAAAATGACGTGGATCTATTCAAGGGCCCTTCTCCGGCCCTTCCATAAAAAGGGCCCTTGCATCTATCATTCCTCTATTGAATAAGGGATTTTAAAGAAAAAGGTACAGCTGTAGGGTTTTGCTTTTTTTAATGCCTTGAGTTTTGTCTTTTTTAAAGCACATTACAGCTGGAAAGCCTAAGACACAGAAAATTATGGGAATTCGTGAAAATTTTCAAATCAGTCGTCGGGCTGTCGGGTTTCCCACGAGTCAACCCAAACCCAACCCGATTTCATGTCGGGTCAGCCATTCTCAACCCTAACCCGACCCCATGCTAGTAAATCTAAACCCAACCCGAGTGAAAATCAGGTTGAACCCGTCGCCCGACCCGAGTTGCACCCCTAATATTGTCAATGCTTATCACTTGAGGACTTGTTTCACTAAAAGCTTCCTTGCACAGAGTTAAATTGGTGATAACTAATCACTAGTTTATGAATAAGTACATTATAGTGCCAGTCCCTCCCTAGCATTACACTATGCAAAGACACATCATAAATAGAAACACAATTATCCATTCAAACAAAATGTAGCAAGCTGGTGAGTTAGAAGTGTTGATATTTTACACCCATCTTTTCAAATTTGTTATTTTCATATTAGATTGGTAATTCTCAAGTAACAAAGAATGCATGATCTAAAAACTTATGCAAGAGAAATGACAGGGTATTGAATTATTGATTCCTAGAAGGCCAACAAAAGAAATGGGAACTGAAGAGAACGACTCAGGTGAGCGAATTTAACCTTCAAATGAAAACAAGAAACAATTAGAAGCCTTCAATAAACGTCTAATCATTCACCAATAACTACACAAGTCATTTACTTACCAAGAATGAAGGCCATGCGAGTCTGCGACAGATGCTCCAAGGACATCCATGATAGTTCTGACCTATCCGTATGGCCGTATCAATGATTCATCTATCACCACTGGAACCTTAAGTAAGACTTCGGAGAATCCCTCTCCCAATCGTATCCCAGCAACTAGTGTCGTCGGATCCTGTGACTTAAGAAGGCCCCAAGCCACTTCAACATCAGGTTGTGCAATGCTCATTACGACAACCTTACAAACAAAGATTCTTAATTAACACAGTGAATTATAAAATCAAGTAGTGACATTATTTAAATTAAAAGGTAACAATGTTTATACCTCAGGGAAGGATGGAACCACATGACTCGCAGAGGATGACGGGGCATGTGGCTGTGGCGTAGTCACGCCGGCGTGAGCCTAACATATAATAACATATTTATATTATTCAATACAATGGATTTTACAATCATAACTTAATCGTACTATACATAATTAAGATATAACATGAGTAGCCATGTAATTAGAGATGACGTCATAGAACCGTATAGTAAGGTTGTCCAACTTTGATTCGAGCATCTCATTTTTCTTATTAGCTTCTGCGACATGTCTCCGGCACTCCATGCAACAGGATGATGTGCCGCAAAGCTCACTCGGGGTCAGTCGTAACCCATACATCAGCACCCGCCCACGTCTCTCCTCCCATGACACAGGAGAAGACGTTGATAGTCACTCTTTCACTCACTCTATTTCCTTATTTATGTGATTATGTGACACATCTATCTTTTGAAACTATCACCATTAGCTAAAAGACAAGGATTAAATGTAAGGTGTTACATATTATCCCTTACAAAAGACAAACCATGTATGGTATAACTAACATTTGCATTGGCTGAGCTCCTCCCTGTCCCTTTTAACTTTCTATTCCAACAATTTCTAGCCGATGACTACCGATATATAAAGACTAAATGAAAACAAAAGGTCACAAAAGTACCTCATCCCTGCACATTCCAGCGAACCTCTTTGCCGTGACTAACCGTTTGCTTCGCACGATTAGTCTATGTTTCTCTGTGCAATGTGCAATCAATATAGTGAGAATCAAGCTATGTGTTCAAATTAAAACACACACACAAAAAAACTAAATAGTATTATATATTAACTGTCCCGGTGTCGAGTCCCAAAATTCAAAGAGTTCCTTTTATATTGCGACTCCACCACCCTCTCTACGAGCCTTAGGAGTTCATTTGGATGCACTAAAAAGTAGAAAAATCATAGTAAAATGACACATTTTCCATTTCCTAGCATTGTTTGGCTATCATTTACTATTCACATACCAGTCCTTGTCGGCTGTAAATCTTCCAAATGCAAGCCTTTTGGGATAGTTTGACTTTCCCCTCAAATCAAGAGAAAAAGGAAAGTAAAGAAATGGGAATCTATATTCCTTTCCTTCTAGTTCTATAATATGTGCATCCAGACGAACCCAAAGTTTGCACCAGAGGCAAACCCCATCGAAAAGGGGGAGCATCAATACCAACTTCCTTTAATCCATTATTCAAACTTTTTATGACATTTAATCAAGAGTTGTTCTAATAAGAAATCATTACATATGATTATTCCTTTCCCTTTTAACTTTCCGTCCCAACAATTGCTAGCCAATGACTACTAATATATAAAGACTGAGGCCGTTTGGATACGCAGATTTTAGAATCCGGGATTTCTTAAAAATTGTAGCTAAGAGACAACTGCTTGATCATGAACCCTCTTTTACATTGTTTTCAAACTACAAAACCTGGAAAATCTGCGTATCCAAATGGCCCCTGAATGAAATCGAAAGGTCACGAAAGTACCCTCCATGCGTATTCTAGCGAAACTCTTTTGTCCCGGCCGTGTGACTAATCGTTTGCTTCGTACGGTTAGTCTTGTTTGTCTGACTGTGTTTCTGAAATGTGCAATCAAAATAGTGAAAGCAATGTGTTCAAATTAAAACACACAATAAAAACTAAATAATATTGTATATTAACTGTCTCGGTGCCGAGTCCGATAATTCATATGGCTTTTTATATTATGACTCCGCCACCTAGGGGTTCATTTGGATGCACTAAAAAGCATAAAAATCATAGTAAAATGACACATTTTCCATTTCCTAGCGTTGTTTGATTACCATTTGCTATTCACATGGCAGTCCTGTTCGGCTGTAAATTTTCCAAATGCAAAACATTTTGTATAGTTTGACTTTCCCCACAAATCAAGAGAAAAAAGAAAGTAAAGATATGGGTTCATTATTCAAACTTTTTATGACATTTAACCAATAGTTGTTCTAATAAGAAATCATTAGATATGGTTATTCCTTTCCTTTTTAACTTTCCGTCCCAACAATTTTTAGCCAATGACTACCAATATATAACATAAGCGTATGTAATTCTGTAAAACAAAAAAAAACATGTATATAAGAAGCAAGCAATATGGAATAAAATATTTCCACCCTTATCTCTTAATCTAGATGCCAACAAAAAAAACTTACTTAACCACTACACCCTTATCAATGATACGAGGTGGAGGTGGTCTGAAATTCAGCCAGTGGAGACAACAAACCATAAATCTTACATCGTCGCCCTGCCTGTGGCAACAACACAACAACATTGAAGGATACAGAAGTCTACATAAAAAAATCACATATCTATGAAAAACCAAAAAACAAAAGGGGGAATAGATATTCTTTAGAACACACCCAGGAAAAAAAGATATTCTTCAGAACGCAATAAGTGTAAGTAGAAATTAAAGGGAAAAAAACGACTATTTCATAAATTTGGAACAGAAATCGAATAAGAAACGCTTGATACCTATACAGAGGGGAGGAAATGGTTTTGAACGGAGTAGGAAATCTGCTAGTGATTAGATGTTGTAGGGAGAGGTAATGAGGAACTAGGGTTTGTATTGCCTTGTGTACCAAATTCCAAATGGGTTTATAGGGCACTCGTTATGAAAAACCATTTGGATTGTAGGAATTTTCTAGAAAAATTTGGAAAGGAAAAATGTTTCCTTTCAAAATATCCAACTTTCATTACACCCAATTTTTTTTTAGGAAACGGCTATAAAAACACTAAGATCCATTCGAAACCGCTATAAAAACACCCTAAAAATTTTAAAACGGCTATAAAAATTTTGGCAAACACCAAGATACATTGAAGAACCCGGAAAAAAAAAACACTGATTTGATGTAAAAGATGAAAAAACAGCTAAGAAAACACACTTAATGGTTGCTGGGTTTTTTTTTTTTCTTAGGATTTATGTGGGAGAATATTTAGTGGTCACATCATCTTTTTCTCGGTGACATTAGCAAAATCTTGTCTTGAAAATGGTGGTCTCTCTTTCTCTCTCTCTACCCTCTCTCTCCCCTCATCATAATATTTTTCTCTAATTAATGCCTGTCCCTTCTTTTGTCTCCGACCTTTACCCACATAAATCCCAGGAAAAAAAAAAAGACTGATTATTAGACTCGAAATTACATTGAGTTGAGTCCAATAATCAGTTTTGGAGATGCATTCAATTCTCAAAATCCAAAACAAACAGGGCCTTGGACCAATAATCAGTTTTGGACTCAAAATTGATTCTCAAAATTCAAAACAAACAAGGTCTAAGAGGGCGTTTGGATCTATGGAAAAAGAATTATGGAAAAATTTCCATGGAAAAGATTGAGGGTCTAAGTAGGTTTGCAATTTGCATCTATAGATATTTGGTGGCTATAGAGCAGTTTACATGCACTAGATATATAGAGATCTTATTTTAGGGAGTTTTGTCAGTTTGTCCCTAGTTTGTAATATAATATCAAATTAGCCACCAAATATCTAAAATGTTAACCTTCTAGATAATAATTTTCAAACAGCAATTTGCTCATTTTCGTGGAAAGCCATTTCACGGCGAATGGGGACCTTCATGGCTTGATTTCCTGCAGCATAATTTTTTTGGAAGAACTGTGTTTCAGCCTTCCAATCCATTTGTTAAGAAACAAGTCAATTTTGTCTTCTAAAAACACATTTCTTCAATAAATCTTACAAAAAATGTAAAAAAAATCCTCCATTTGCGCACACGGTCAGCTCCGTTCGACTCCTTACGGGGACGAGAATCCAATGAACCTAGTTACGTGCTTTGAAATGGTGTACGCAATTTTTGCTCGTTTTTTACTCAAAGCTAAGTTTAAGCGAAAGCTATGTAAAAACAAGTTTTTATGGTTGTGCTGTAAAAGGCGGGTGCCGTGTGAAAACAGGTTTTTGGGTTCTAACTTTGGGACAAGTCTTTTTTTTTAGGAGTGTTTCCTATTTCGCAAACCAGAGAGAGATCAAGAGAAAGAGACTAGGGGCCTTGGACTCGTCATAGGACTCATCCTCGCGACAACCTATGATTCGTACCACCTTGACAAAATTGGGTGTCTACAGGGACTCTTTGGATGAGAGTTTGAATAGCACACAGATGTTGGGTTCACATAATATAAAAAGAACATGAGAAGACAGGAGGGTTTGGATCTGGAACTCATCCAGGGCGCTCCGTGTCAAGTCATTTTATTGCCTCTTTCTCCTATCAATTCACCCGTAGCTAGAATGTGGGACATTTCAGCCCCGCCTCCGGTACAAGCTTTTGGTTGGACAACCCTCCCAGATAACTTGCAATGTCGGAACATATGGATTATAGATCATTGTGCTCCATGCATCAAGTCGCGTGAGTCAATAGATTCCATATTCCTACATTGCGGCCTAGCGATTTGGAGTCAAGTCTTCTTTAGATTCGGCATCTTATGCGTCATGTCCATTAGCCTCTCACATCTACTTAGAGGGACGGCAGTCAAGGCCATTGCACAAGGAAGGATCCTTTGGAAACCGATCCTGTTAGCAGTACTCTGGGTCATATGGAAAGCCACATCGGCTGTCCATTGGACATGTTTGACCTTCAGATTCATGTCGAGAAAAATCAAAAACATATTTTTAAAATCTGTAAGGGTGGCATTTGGAACTTGGAGTCTTAGATACAAATTAGAGATTTAGGGCATGTTTGGCAGCAATGAAAAAATATTCTATGGAATATTAGTGGGGCCAGTTGTGAGGTATGGACAGAAAAGGAGAGACTTAGAAATGGCCGTAGTGAAGGAGCATGAAAAGCCACCGAAAAAGCAGGAAAAATACTCAATTTGAAGTATGGTATTTTTTTCACTGTTCTTAAGGAATTCTCATGATCTTTCCACTCTTGCCCTCAAAAGTCTCTACCCCTTCCATCTTAGGTGCTATTTCATTGTTGGGCCCATGAATTGTTTTTTGAAAATGGTAGCCGAATTTATTAAAGCCAAAGCAACCAAGATGGTCGATACAAAGAGGGAAAAAGAAAATACAAAAAACTGAAGAAGCATAAGAAAAAAACAGAAGAATCAAGGCAGAAGCGAGTCAAAATGCGCTAAAGAATCCTTGAGGACTCTATCTCTAGCAAGACAATCTGCTACTTGATTATCAGAATGCCGAACATGCCGGAAAGTAAACGCGTAAGATCTCGCCCAATCAAACATCTTGTCAAGTCACCTATCAAACCTCTGAGGGAGACAGTGAGATTCATTGGACCAACAGATAACATTCAACGGATCTCCTTCTACCACCACATTATTATGGTGAAGTTGGGCCTATGAATATTGCATGAAACAATTTTTCACGGATGGTAAACATGCCCATTTTTATGCATGAATATCAAAGCAGATTCATTTTTTCTTCCTGGATTGCCATTTTGAAGCATGCCTGACAGTATGATACACATGGGTCGACTAAGTGGGAGATTGGCGGTTCAAAAGTAAAAAAGCCTATCCATTAGCTACTCTATGGGGCATTTTTACAAACAAAAGGTGAAATGGAAACAAGGGGGCAAAATCAATTTGGATTGGGCTTCACAGGATCCAACACAGCTTGATTTTAGATTTTATGTTTACTCATGTTTATACCAAATCACAAGATTTATATCAAATCACTGCAAAAGGAATCAGAAACTTCATTAGCCTAATCTGATGAAGAAATTGATTGGTCTATATGGTTAATTTATCTAATAATAGATTTTATCTTTGCTCATGTTTATAATGATGGATTGCATTAATTTGATTTATAGGAATTATTTTAAATTATCCGACCATTTTTTGACTGTTTTTTAGGGCATATCAAGTCAGATTGACTTGAAATTTTTTCTGTGAAATCTATCGATCATGATTGAATTTATGTGACTTATTTCATTTTAAAATTAGAGATGAGATCTAAGGAAATTTTTATACAGATTAGTGATGTGTTAGAATTTGACCTAAAGTGGTGCAATATTGACCATTCCATCTTTAGTTGTGCTCCAAGTCTAGGAGGATTTTTCTAGGTGGTGCATATTGATCATTCATCTAATATGTGTAGGCCACGTTTATTGCCCAGCGGAGCAACAAGGACATCAAGATCATGGTGCAGTAGAACCAAAACAAAGATGCATATGGTAATGAACATACTGAAGCAGCAATATCCCTAGGCATCAAAGTAAACGGTGGTGATGGCACTTTGACCTCCGAAGCTCGATTTGTTCTTTTGGTATAGATGCATATCTCTAGTGTAACTGTGTTTACTAAAAGCTTATAGAAATTCCCATATTAAATTCCTTCCATGAAACCAAGTCTTCTTTTATAACCAGCCTGACATTAGGGTTGCATTGTACCAGATCAAGTTAGCATACAAGGCTTGGACCAGGCACACAACAACCCCTAGGACTACACTCCTAGCTCATCCAACTATGGTCTTTTCCCCCCAAATCACTTAAGTTATTTAAGTTTAAGGGTGTTTTTAACTCAGCTCCACACATCTATTACGGAAATTTAAAGTGGGGAGCAAGTCTTTAAGTCATTAGAGGGTATTCTAGTCCGAGCACCCTTGAACTTCAGAAATTAAGAGATTTGCCTCTAAATATTATTAGAAACTCTTCAGTTGATCAAATATTCAATGCCGAGCCTTTTAAAAGAGAAGGTCAATACTTTGGCCAGCATACTAGTCTTATTTACCCCAACCTGTCCCATAACTTTAATATATTCCCTAACCTAGCAAGACCATATTTGACTCAACTTAAAAGGAATTTTTTTTGTTGGCTGTCCTATGTCAATTGGTATCAGTGGCACTTCCGCTATCCGCCTCTGCGTCATTTGGTATATGCAGGAGTTCCATCTACTTCTGAGCCCACGAGATGGCAGGAAGAACTTCGGATTTCTTTACCCCGTTTGCATATTCCATCTCCTTTTTGCCTCTTGGTTGATGTGGCTGGCTTGATTTATCATCCATCATAATTATTCTCTTCCACCTGCCACAGTCTTGAGTTTGAGTTTGGTCTCGCCTTTCGTGGTGGGATATATATTGATACAGATTACAGGTACAAAAATACAGATTGAAACAAATTGTTCTTACAGTCTAGAATCCTCATTATAAGAGTTTGTGAAGGTGAATAGTTTGTATCCATAAAACATAGCAGAAAATATTGAAAAAAAACTTAATATGGGAAGTCCAATTTTATTTTTTTTAAATACAATAATTTCAAACAAATGAAGAATTGATTTATCTACATCATCTTGCCCATTGTATTTCTAGTTTCAGATGCTAAGAAGTAATTAGGAGGTAAAGCATATCCAGCTAAGTGTGTTTGCTTCTTCCACATTTACTTCATCTGCGATAAAAAATGACTTCTCTAGATAATCTTGCCTTCATTTTCTTTTGTATTTCTAGTTTTTGGTGCTAAGAGTACGAGGGCGGGTTAGGATGTTATACCCATGGGAGATATAGCGGGTTAGGATGTTATACCCATGGGAGATATAGTGGGTTAGGATGTTATACCCATGGGAGATATAGTGGGCGCGTTTTAAATTTTGACCGAAATCCGAAATTTTGGGTTTCGTTTGAGACTGAAATCGAAATCACAGATGCTCAAAACAGTAACTTATTTCGATCGAAATGTCGTTTATCTCCTCGGTCGAAATTTAAGGGATTTCCTCAAAAAAATCTGGATTTCTATTAATATTTAATCTTATCCGAAATTAACGAAATTAACTTCAGTAATTTCGAACAAAATTTTGTACGTCCTACGATAAACATTGATAAGATTTCATCGGATTTCAAACGAAATTTTGGTTTCAGTGAGGACCGAAACGCATTCAGAAACTGAAATTTGAAACCATTCCCATGGGAGATGTCGTGGGGAGGCTGCTGGAGTGTTGAATATGGTAATCCGAAAATTGAGCCTTAAAAAGAAGAGAAAAATAATGGGAGATGATATTTTCACTTCCCCCTGCATTACGCATGCGCCTCCCTTATGACATGATTTGACGTGAACAGTGGGCAACTTTAACGCTTTTTGACGTCAAATCACGTTATAAGGGCAGGTACTGCAGCGGGATAAAATATCATCACCCAAAAACTTATCAAGTCAAGACAAATATTAATCTGGAATGTCTAAAAATTTTCAAAAAGAAACTACAATTTCAAACAAATGAACAATTGATCACTCTGTATAATCTCGCCTTCATATCCTTTTGTAGTTCTTATTTTTGGTGCTAAGAAGTAATGCTATTAGATCATGTTAATTCTTTCATGGGTGGGGAGGTTGCCGGAGTGTCGGGTCTTGATCACTTTCTATGTTAATTCAGTAGGGAGGCTACAAGAGGGGAGGCTGGCTATATTTGAGTACTTACAAACTCATGATACCAAAAATTGAGCCTAAAAAAGGGAAAAAAATAAAACTTATAACAACTATTCAGATGATCATATTAATTCTTTCATTACATTCTACCCATGGGTGGGGAGTGTCACGTAATCGAGACACTACAAGAAGCATTCCTTTATGTATCAACGTTCCAACAACTAAGTCTGTTTTTTCAGACAAATATAGTGAACAATATTCTGAAAATTGAATCACATCATAAATCAGTGGGATGGACAGGATTGTGAATAATAAGTTTTTGAAAACATGGGACAGGATTTTGGTTAAATCTTCTAAATAAATTAAGAAAAAGAATATCAAATAATCAGCAACATGGGGATGAAAACTATTAAGCTACCATTGATGTTTCGGCTTTCTTTAAGTGTTTTTCAGTACGTGTTATAGAGCCAGGCAAATATTTCTACAGTTGGTAATGTTGTAGTGGCTTACTATATTTAAGAAATTGCAACTTTGTTACCAATTTAGCTTTAAAAATATATGTTACATGTAATTATGGAATGAAAGAGCCGATCATATCCTTAACCTGTCTCAAACGTAAGAGCTGAAAAACAAATTCTTTTCTTTGTAATGAAAGTTACCTAGACAACCAATTGCATCAATAGTGGAAGAACGAGAAATTTTTTTCAAAGAAAAAACTTATTATTCACCATGGACAGGATTGTGAATAGTAAGTTTTAGAGAGACTGATATGCCATGTACAGTTGCCGCCATCTCTGCGCCTGTAATATCACTGCCTCTCAACAGTGAAGACAAAGGCAAATTAGGGCTGCCCAAGATAGTTTCAAGTCTCAACACTTCCCAATCCCATAACGTATCAGAAAATTTGAATGTATCTATCTCCCATATAGATGATCCAGTAATATCAGCACTCCCCAATCACACAACTTTGCTTCTTTGAAGCTGTAGCGCAATAGTCAGAAAATTTGAATGCATCTGTCTCTCCCATATAGATGATCCAGTAATATCAGCACTCCCCAATTCTACAACTTTGCTTCTTTGAAGCTGGAGCGCAATAGTCAGAAAATTTGAATACGTCTGTCTCCCATATAGATGATCCAGTAATATCAGTGCCTCTCCACCGTGAAGAAAAGGACTGCCCTAGACCCCCCTCGCACAACTTTGCTTCTTTGAAACTGTAGCACCATAGTCAGAAAATTTGAATGTATCTGTCTCCCATGTAGATGATCCACCAGTAATATCAGTGCCTCTCAACGGTGAAGAAAGGGGCTGCCCAAGACCAGTAGCAAAATTTGAATGTATCTGACTCCCATATACATGATCCATCAACGCTTAATTTAAATGTTCCCGAATCCAATGGTATCCAGTGCTCGTCCTGATTACAATATTCGACTACCAGTTGTTTGATTCTGTCAGGAATTTCGATAACCTGCAAATACCAATTTAGAATTAAAAGATCATGACACAACAAAACAAAACGTGTGGATATGCCAATTACTGAAATTACCAATTACTGAAAAATTCAAAATAACAAAGAAGGATAGAGATGAAATTGGGATATAAAGATGGAAAAGAAATTCATGTATCATCGAGCATATTTGTAAGCCCTAAAAGGAATTGGGATATAAGATACATAAGACACTTAATAGGAAGAATCCCTAAGAAGCCAAATAGCAGCCAAAATCTCAAGGTTCACAATCCTATCCATGATGAAATTTAGCTGTAGAGGACACCTCTTGGGAATTTTTATCCGATATGCAGGCTTTGTCTCCCCATTTCCACCTTGAGGTCAAGATGTGTTTTGGAGGGCAGGAAAATGATAGAGAGCTGATCCAAGGGGAGGCTACAATGAAGGATTCAACTCCACTTTACAAAGTTAAAAGAATAATAGTTGAAACAGACTGTTACGACGTGTACGTGTACGTCAATTTAACCGGAAAGCTTACTTCTAAAAGGTTCACAGGTATGATAGAGTTGTTATAGAGTTAGGAGAACTATGATTCTGTTGAAGTATATTTTGTCAATAAGAAAAAGGATTTTGTCGGTAAGAAAAAGGACGAAATTGACTTGGCCGGTAAGAAAAACTTGGGTGATTCTCTCGCAGGACATGGACTTGTCATACTGATTTACACTCCTGTGTATTTTCATTACCATTAGCGGGCTTGGGTTTGATTCACTTGATATGTCTATGAACACGAAAATAGTATGAAAACTTCGATCCAACTATGAGGCTTGGCTGTGATTTTTTGGAGTATAGAAGAAGAGGAGAGTGGAGAGAGGTTGGATGTCAACCACAACTTCATTGGAGATTTGTTTTTTGGTTTTTGTTTTTGTTTGTGCTTGGTTTGTAGGATTGAAATGGAAGAAAGGGAGATGAAGGTAGAAATGTCAGAAGACAGTTTCATACATATCAGCTATGTCTGTTTATCTATACAGGCAAAAAAGGCAAATAAAGGGTCGTTGTCTGACTATCCTTGTCTTCTTTATAATTTATGATCTTACTATATAGTTACATTGTGTTTCGGGTGGTAAAAATGGTCAATCTAGAGGTATCCACTTGGATTGGTTGTCTGAATATGTATTTTTTCAGACAAATATAGTCTATTTTTTAATACATCATCAGCCTCTCTTCCACCTATTTTAGGTTTTTCATCCTTTCTTCCTCCATTTTTGTTTTCTTCAAATCCACCCTAGATTCAACTCACAAAACCTCTCCAAATCCCCTTTTTCCTCCATTACTTCACTCCATTCTTTTTCTCTCCAAAACTATAATCATAATCTATTCACCTTCAAATCCTCTCTTTCCTCTTTTTTCCTTAAAAAACCCTAATAATCCCTATGCTAGGTTCTAATGGCTCCTCAGAATCCTCACTGCCTCGCATTTTTCCCTAGATTCTAATGGATTCTCGGAAGAGTCTCCCCCCACTGCCTCACATTGTTCCTCGTTTGTAAACACTATAAAGCCACTCTTAATGAATAAGAGTGCAGATGGTGCAGTCTTTCCTCTTTTTTCCTTAAAAAAACTCTAATAATCCCTTAACCCTAGGTTCTAATGGCTCCTTAGAATCCTCACTGCCTCGCATTTTTCCCTAGGTTCTAATGGATCCTCGGAAGAGTCTTCCCACTACCTTGCATTGTTATGACTACGACTCTAGATGGTGCAGCTCCTGTTGCTGGGAGTTCCAAAAATTGAGCTAGAAAAATAAAAGAAAAATAAAACTTATATCAAGTTGGAAAAATAAATAAAACAGTAGATAAATTTTAAACATTATATATACCTTTTTTTTTTCCCTAGGAGTTGGCCATGGACTGCTTGCCAAAGGACAAAGGAAGAGCTTTGCTTTTGGCATACATGGCAAATCCTATATTTGCTTTTCTCAATTTAAGTGAGACGGAAAGTGAGCATTGAGGTAGGATTGGGGATACTCATTTAGAGTTTATAGGTTTAAGAGACTAAGAATTCTCCATTGGAAGAGGAGTAATAGGAAGAGGAATTTGCCAGATTTCATGCAAAGTAGTTGCATTTCATCTCCCTGTGTTTAGTCTTTTACAAGTGCCAGTAAGACTGTCCCAGTATAAATAGTATAGACTAGATAGAGATGTTAATCACTAAAGGCTATATTTGTTTAGGATTTTGAGAATTGATCTTGGTTTAAAAAAAACACTGATTATTGTACTCAAAATAACGTTTAGTCCAATAATGCGTTTTTGAGACGCAAGACACAATCAGTTCTCAAAATTTTTAAAAAAAACACGGTCTTAATTATTAGTTTTGGATTCAAAAATCTATTCTCAAAATCGAAAACAAACAAGGTCTAACAGGGCCTTTGGGTACAGGGAAAAAAGAATTATGGAAAAATATAGATAAAAAAACAATCCATAGATGAAATCTAGGGTCTAGCAGGTTTGCAATTTGCATGTATAAATATTTGGTACACGCGCACGAAATTCCAGATTTGATGGGATTTGCTAGCATCCACCATGGGTTCGGCTAAAATTTCGGCGAAATTTGGTACACGCGCACAAAATTCCGGATTTTTTTGCACGAATTTTTTTTCCGAAATTATTCATTCGAAATTCTGACGCTATAAATATTATTATTTTAATATCAATTTCTACGAAATTCCAGAAATGTCTTAAATTTTGAACGAAATTTGGTAAATTTTGGTTTCGGTACGTTTCGGTTTCGGTCCTCACCGAAATCCAAAATTTCGAATTTCGGTCTAAATTTAAAACCATAGGGTCCACCGCAAGAGGCATTTCGTATATGGGCTGTCACATGTTAGAGCAGGCAGGCGCAGAGGCTCACTTCACTCTGTGGCTGCTCTGACATGCGACATACCATCTGCGAAATGCCTTTTGCGATGGACACTAGCAAATCCCTTATTAGATATAAAGAAATCTTATTTTAGGGATTTTTGCCTTTTAGTCCCTAGTTTCTAAAATAATATCTATTTAGACAAATATCAGCTATATTAGCTAAAGGCTACTAATAGTTGAACTACCATGTTTTAATAATTGCACAAACTCATCTCATCTTTTATTATTTAAACAGCTCTCAAAGGTTATTACATTAGAAAAGTACGGAATGAGGGCATTAATTACCGAAAAATACGGATTTCTTGTACTAATTAGAACTATCATGAAACTCGGGTGATTTTCAAAAATCGGTGGAAAAAAGACCCCAATACCCTTCTGACATGATCAGAGTCCTCGTATGTTGCCCTTCCTGACACATTCACAGCCCAACGTCAATGATTATCTTTAAAATAATATTTTATTATTTATCAGGTCTCTTTTGGCTCAGATTATCAAGTACGCCGCCAGATTCTGTAATATGTCGCCGGAATATTAAGTACGCCACCGGAATATCAAGTACGCTGCCGAATTTTCTAGGTTCAAATATGTGTTCTAAACGTATCGAGTACGAGCCGGATTCTGGAGTACTGCGCCAGAATATCAAGTATGCTGTCGGATTTTCTAGGTTCAAACATGTGTTCCAAATGTATCGAGTATGCCGCCGGATTCTAGAGTATGCCACCGGAATATCTGAAGTACACCGCCGGAATATCAAGTACGCTGTCGGATTTTCTTGGTTCAAACATGTGTTCCAAACGTATTGAGTACGCCTCCGGATTCTGGAGTACCCAGCCAGAATATCTGAAGTACTTAAAAATATTTTCACTTGTGAAGGATCCAACGGTCTCTGCTTATTGCATACAACAAAGATTAAAACGAACCCAAGTCTCTTTTTTTTGTTCAAACATATGTTCAAATGAACCAAATGAAAACATGTGTTCCAAACGTATCGAGTATGCCGCCAAAATAACTGAAGTACATAAAAATATCTCCACTTGTCAAGGATCCAACTGGTCTCTGCTTATTACAGACGACAAAAATTAAAACGAACCCAATGCTTTTTTGGGTTCAAACACATGTTCAAACGAACCAAATGATAACAGCTAAGGTCAAATGCATTAAATGCTACCCTAGTTTCTCTCAAAGATAATATTAAAATATAAAAAAAATGGTTACAAAGAGACGTGAGAAATAATAAAATATTCAAATCTAATTTTAAAGATAATAATTGACGTTGGATTGTGATCATGTCAGAAGGATATTGGGGTCTTTTTTCCACCGATTTTTTAAATCATCCGAGTTTCATGATTGTTTTAATTAGTACCCGAAATCCTTATTTTTTTAGTAATTAATGCTCGCATTCCGTACTTTTCTCATATTACATTTCCCAAACAGCTCTCAGAAGCCAATGAAAAAAGAAAAGCCGAGTTTGTGTCATTCTCAAAACATATTAGTGCCAACATTAGTAGCCTATCTAAAATGTTTAAAATCATAAATAATAATTTTAAAAAACAGATTTGATAGGCAATTTTGCGGAAAGTCATTTTGCATCTCACTGCTTGCAATAGAGGACAACCACCTCAGATGAATTAAATGAGAAACACAAAATCTGCCTGTGTGGTTGTCCCGTCTTGGAAAAGTGAGCCGCGACATAGCTGTCCGCGAAATTGCCTAGCAAATTCCTTTAAAAAATATCTTAAGACTAACTTCCATTACTTTAATGTGTGTTATTTCATTTTCAATGAAAATTTTATCCTAGTTTAATAGTCTTAAACTCTTTAACTCGAGGCCTCTATTCTCATCATTCTGCTCACTCAAAACAAAACAAAACAAAATCCCAACTCTGCTCGTCGTCATGGAATCTAGGTGGTGCATGCAAGGTGACAACAAGTGTGGCTCAATTCTCAACGATGAATGTGATCTTCATGTATGTATTTCATGAAGAATAATTTTTTTGGAAGAACTGTGTTTTAGCCTTTCAACCCAACCATGCAATGTGCACTAACATTGCATTTGGGGGTTGATCACATAGCACTGACTGTGTTTTAGCCTTTCAACCCAACCGTAACACTAATTTACATTACATTGCATTGGGGGGCCGTGGCCCCCTACATGCTATACGTGGCCCCGCCCGTCTCGAGGTACTAGAGTACTTCACCGAGCCAAAGAGGTTCAAACACAAAATCACTAACGGAGCAGAGGAAAATTCCTCACTGAAATGAAGAGAATTAAACCTATAATATTAGAAAAAAATCAACAAGAAAGTTCTTAGCTAAGCTAACAATGGAATAGAAAACTGTGTTATTCATAGACGGTTAAAAAAGCAAAGAGTGACTAAGCAGGTATATAAAATGTGAAGCATGTAGAAATTAACCACAAGTCAGAGAATATGACAAAAGAATGCACGAACATTCATATGAGACACATGTCTTCGAACTCTCGTCACTGGGGAGCTCTGCCCATTTCTTCATTTCACTTTTATATATTCAAAATTACCCTTTTAACAAACTCATCCTAAAATTTAGTTTAAAAACACCATAATTCCCTATAAAAGAAGCAATTGAACCCCCAAAATTTTAAACTAAACAAAGCAGACTAGGCCCCTGTTCTTCTTAATGGGTGGTCTTGAACTTCTGATCAGCTTCTATAAAAGATTATCCCCAGTATTTCAAAAAAACTTGTCAAACATCTGTGAACACCACCTAATATCATGAAAATGAACCCTAAATCCAGTTCTCTCTCTCTCTCTCTCTCTCTCTCTCTCTCTCTCTCTCTCTCTCTCTCTCTCTCTATATATATATATATATATATATATATATATATATATATATGTATGTGTGTGAGAAAATAAAGTATCTGCAGCTGCACAGATAAGCTATCTGTGCATGGGTGTAAAAATCAGCCCTATTGGTTCATTACTTGGGGATCCAAAGCATTCATTTGGAAGGCCCATCCATGGATAGGGTGTGTGCCAAAAATCAGCCCTATAGGATCATCCTAACCCCGCCATTTGTGGAGGGAAAAATGGGCAGAAACAGTATCTGTCCATTTTCCCCTCTAACTTTGATTGGGTTAGGATGGTCCTATAGGGCTGATTTTTGGTACACACCCTATCCATGGAAGGGCCTTCCAAATGAATGCTTTGGATCCCAACGTAATGAACCAATAGGGCTGATTTTTACACCCATGCACAAATAACTTATTTGTGCAGCTGCACATACTTTATTCTCTCTCTCTCTCTCTCTCTCTCTCTCTCTCTCTCTCTCTCTCTCTCTCTCTCTCTCTCTCTCTCTCTCTATATATATATATATATATATATATATATATATATTGAGGAAAGTGTAGCTACACGATCGAGTAGCTAAATTAGCTACTCCGTCGGCTTAAAATACAGTGGGGGCCCACATTGTTTGGGTGATGCAAATCATTCATTTGATGGGCCCTCACAAAGATAGGGTGTGCCCAAAAAATCAGCTCCATAGGATCATCCCAACCCTACGATTTGTGGAGGGAAAAATGGAAGTGTATAAACCTTCACAAATCTGTCCATTTTTGCCTCCATAGTTTGAAGGGTTGGGATGATCCAATGGAGCTGATTTTTTGGGCACACCCTATCTATGTGAGGGCTTATCAAATGAATGGTTTGGATCACCCAAACAATGTGGGCCCACCGTATTTTAAGCCGACAAAGTAGCTAAGTTAGCTACTCGATCGAGTAACTACACTTTCCTCATATATATTTTGAATGGTGAAATCTAGTTCATTATATCATAAAAGAAATGATAGTTCAGTTACATGTCATAGCTCATTTAATAAAAAAAATGATAGTTCAGTTACATGTCAGAGCTCATTTAATAAAAATAATGACTAAAGTAATCTCAAAGAAGGTACACACTCTCAATATTAATAAGGAACTTACACTTTGGAAGGAGATGAAGATTTCTTATATTCTAGTATCTCAGAATATATCCATGCAATAAAGATGGGGGCAATTCCAAGCAAAAATGAAACCTGAAATGGAACAAAAAATTAAACTTGATGAAGATAACATACAGATTTTGATTTCAAGAAACAAGAACATGACAAGATGCAACACGGAAAAAATCAAACGCATTTGTATATGGCATCAAGTGATTTGCACATCAAAATCACATCAAAACTTATCTCAGGATCCAATGAGCCAATAAACAATAAACGGATATGGGAAAACATCAAAAGTGCTCATAAAATGATATGTGGAAAGCCAATCCAAAATGGGCTTGGCATCATAGGAGAAAAGGTATAATAAGCACTCACCAATCTAGCTTGTGAAAGACTAAGGGCCCTATATGAGCGTTTAACCACAGTTTCCGTTATTCATTTGTTTAATGATTTAGTTTATACAAATTTTATTCATTCTATTTCTCACCCTTTGTTGAGGATCGTAGGGTTTGGATTCCAGACCCTGCTGGTTCTCTTTCAATGCGATGTTTTTTGTCTTTTCTATAGGTTAGCATCTCTGAATAGGGAAGTCTCTCACTGCATAAGGATATGGAAAGCAGTGGCCCCACCTAGGGTGGTGGATTTCTCTTGAATAGTAGTCAGAAAGAAAATAAACACGTGTGACCGGCTAAAAAGAAGAAAGTACAGAAGGCTAGTTAGTGTATCTTCTGTTGCTGCAGTGAGGAGACGTTGGACCACCTTCTAGTTCAGAGTCCCTTCTCATTTGGACTATGAGAGTAATAAGCAGCTTTGGCATTCAGTGGGCACTCCAAAAGTCAATTAAAATGATTACTCTTGAAAGGAGTTCGGTGCCGTTTGGAGAGGTTGGTAGAGCCATGTGGAAATTTGTACCTTATGTGTTGATATGGCACCTCTGGAAGGAAAGAAACAATCGCATATTCAGAGATGTAAAGAGTAGCTGGGGGAGAATAGTATTTGACATTAACGCTGTATTATAGCTTGGAGTAGCATTGGGAAGGACGGACCAAGTTACAGCTTCGGGGAGATTTTAAGAAACTAGAAGACCGCCATTCATGAAAAGAAGAAGCAAATCGAAGCGCCAAGGTGGAGCCCCCCCCCCCCCCCCCCCCCCCCCCACCTAACAGCCGGATTAAATTGAACTTTGATGGAAGCTCTAAAGGGAACCCAGGACGAGCGGGGGGATTGGTGTCTTATTCATGGACTAAAGCGGATCTACTCTCCTTTCATACTCCGGACCGATGGGGCATTGCAATTCAAATGAAGCAGAAGCGTGGGCATTACCATAGGGATTGAGGTGGTTTACAAATCATGGAAGTGATCAATTGATCATTGAAGGATATTCATCAAATGCAAAATTGTAGGCTACTAATAAGTCAGTAGGTCCTTGGGCACTAGAGGATATCATGTCGGAAATCAGGGATCTAGATACATCCATATCCCCAAAATTCCAACATAAGCGTCGGTCCACCAATGAAGGAGACGACAATTTAGCAAAAGAAGGTGTGGAAAGAGAAAATATTGTCATTTTTCAGATGGAACCCGAAATGGAGGTGAGAGGTGATTGAAGGGGCAATGAAGGACTACATCTTTAGGGCTGGAAAAATTATCAAATTGGGTCTCTTGGGTTGGGATGAATATGTATCAAGGGATGATGTAGTGGCTGTTACACCAGTGGGGCACCTTGTCCCTGCGATGTAATACGATTACAGTGTTGATAAAGGGAAATGTTATCAGCACTACCATTTTTTATGATCGCACTCCTCACTTTACTAAAAAGTAAGGTATGGCCCGCACCATAGGATGATCCAAACCGTCTATTAGATGATGGGCCACAGCCTAAATAGGTTGTGCCCCAAAAATCATTTCCATAGGTTGATCCTAAGCCTATGGAAATGATTCTCGCTTAGGGTGCGAGAGGTTCCGAGTTCAATTCTCCGAATGCCCCATTACATAACAATTTTAGCAAATTTTTTACCTATCAAAAAAAATATATAGGTTGATCCTAACCCTCCGATCTATAGAAGGACTGAATCTTAGAGGGTTGATCCTAACCCTCTACAGGTCGGAGGGTTAGGATCAACCTATGGAAATGATTTTTGGGGGACAACCTATTTAGGCTGTGGCCCATCCAATGGACGGTTTGGATCATCCTATGGTGCAGGCCATACCGTACTTTTTAATAAAGTGGGGAGTGCGATGGTAGTGCTGATAACATTTCCCTTGATAAATTTGTTACTTTTCCAAAATAAAAAATAAAAAAACATTGAGCGTATGCACAAACATATTTATGAATAAACGTATGTGTGCATAAAAGTAAGCCAGTTAGAGGTATCATATTCCCAAACAGAATCATGAAAAATAACCAATATATTTATGAATAAACATTAAATGAATCACTTGCATCACCCAAACAACATAGGGCCCAAATATATTTCTGGTCGATCGAGCAGAAACACAGTGGGACCCATGTTGTTGGGTGATCCAAACCGTTAATTTGATGGGCCCTGACATAGATAGGGTGTGCCCAAAAAATCATCTCCATAGGATCATTCTAACCCTTGATTTGTGGAGGTTTAAAATGGACAGATTTTAAACCTCTACACATCCGTCCATTTTGAACCTCCACAAATCAAGGGTTAGGATGACTCCATGGAGATGATTTTTTAGGCACACGCTATCTATGTCAGGGCCCATCAAATGAATGGTTTGGATCACCCAAACAATGTGAGTCCCACTCTACTTCTTGATTGGATAATGTATACTTTAGTTACAATGCCCAGCTCATGTTTGGATCCCTATGCATATGCAAAATTGGAAATAAAAAATAATTCAAAAATTCTATATGGAAATGGACATGAAACAAAAGAAGCATCCGCTCCCCTCTTACATCATCTAATCACACTAAGAGATAGAAAACAAAGCAAGGTAAGCAAAATCAAAATTCATGCTTAATGGCCTCTGAGTCAATAGCTAAAGCATCTGTAACATCAATTGATATGCAAGCCTAACATGACCAAAACTAGGACCCATAAATCCAACTACCTTCATTTCTTACCATTGAAGTTGTGTTTACCGGAAAGGTGTAGCCGTGTTGGAAGGAAATATGAGCTAAAAGGTGATAATATGTAAAACTAGGCATTATAGGTGGTTAACTAGGCCATTGTAATCTTGCCAAAGCAAAGAAAAAGCCATGCTAACTCAGAGACATCCATCAGTTCCTTATAGATCAATCTTAAGAATCCATACCATTTCAACCATGAGGCTCTAAAACAGTCACTTCCACAAGATCAAAGTGTACAAAGAATATCAAGCATCAAAATGCCACCTTGATTCAACTAGAGAGCCCAATATCAAGCATCGAAATGCCATCTTGATTCAACTAAAGAGCCCAACATGCTCACATATTTCCTAAGGAAAGAACCATATATGCAAACAACAATTACCATACAAAATAAGAACTAGTGTCTCCTTTCCGAATCAAAATCGCATTGCTTCATAGTTCAAAACTATACCAGAGAATATCAACGATCACAACGAAACCTATGTTAACTAGAGAGGCCAGCATGTTTACACATTTGCAAAGGTGAATAAGTACGCCAGCATGTTCACATATTTGCAAAGTCTGCATAAGTACCATAAATGCAAAAGGAAAACTAAAATAGCCAAAAATAAGAACTATTATCTCCATTTCGAAACTTTGAAGTCTTGAAAATCATTATTATGACTCCTTAGCTTTACTAACCTTGCTATTGTTTTTATGTTATAGTGGTCCACGTAATTAGTATAAGCAATTCCTTTTGCCGCCCAAACTCATCGCATGACACTCCCTATGACCAGCCATATACAAAGTGAATCTCGCATATCATTTTCAAGTTGAGACAAGATATAGTGGTTCATCTTGTCAAATGTTCTTATATACTCCATGTTTGTCATCACCCTGGCTCTAGTAGTTTCCTGTCACATTTTTTTGAGTGGTGCAGTAACGGTTTTATTAAGGCATAGCCCAGGAGACCGAGATGGTCGAGAATTCGAGCTACAACAAAGATAAAAACCAACAAAAACAAGGCCCCAAGGAAGAAAATAGAACTCGGAAATTGGCAATCGCACACAACTGTGAGCTAGTTGATCTGATTCGCTATTAGAAACACCGTCGATCTTATTCACTATTAGCCAACTGTCTAGCGTGTTGAAACACCATCTGGTGACACTCAACACAATCCAAGATCTCTTCTATAGCATCATCAAATCTTCAACAAGCAATGATCCCCATGGATCATCCATTTGATAATCTTCAACGAGTGTCCTTCAACTATTAGCTTGTTGAAGTCCCTCAGATCCACCTTAAAGCTTGCATTTCAGCCTAATTAGCATCCTCTTCACCTATAGGTCCAGAGAAAACACACTTGGTTTCTGCAACCTCGTCTTGAAGACCTCCCATTCCTGCTGGGCCCGGGTTCCCCATACTAGAACCATCAAAGCTCAACTTGATCTGACAAATAGAAAGAGTGGACCATCGAGGAGTTGGGGCTTGAACAGCGAGTTTGCTTGTGCAAACCTCTACACAGGATCGCCTCAAGGTAGCTTTCGAAATTCCATTAAACTAGGGAGAACTTAAGCCCAATGGATAATCATCGAAAGGACCTATTGGTAAATTGGATATGAATTTCTAACAATTGTCCTTTGAAGAAACGTATATTCCTTTCCTTCACAAATTACAGCAAGAAAGGCGGGTGTATGACTCCTCATAGGCCATGGGACAAAGTTCCACCTGTCAATAAGAACGTTAAAATTATTTGGGAAATCCCAAGAATGCCTAATAACCTCGGAATATAATACTAGATCACTTTCGTGAACCTGCAATGGATGAAAATATGATCGATTGATTTTCCCACCCCTATGCAAAGGGTGCAATGATCGACGATGATGACACGGCAGCTACAAAGATGATCAACCATCCGAATCTTGTTAAGGTACATAGTCCATCCAAAAGCACATACTCTTAGCGAAGCAGAATTCCTCCGAATAATATTTGTTGTTGGTTAATACATTGTCCCATCACAAGCTCACTTCCAAATCCTCTTATTATTACCCTCTTGTATGATAAAAACCGACTCCAATGTTTCCAAGAACAATGAAACCCTCTCTATTTCCATATTAAAGAAGTTTATGTGAAATTCAATCTTCTATCCTCTTTGTCAAAGGAATATGTAACATTAATATCTCTCTTCTAGGACACCAAGAATAGGTCAAGAAACATGTCTTTCAGTGGAGCCTCTTTGCACAATGGATCACATCAGAACTGATGATTTGTGGACACGGACACGAGTGTCACAGGTCGACAAGGACACAGAGTGTCGGACATGGCAAACCCCAAAAATTTTGAAACGGGGACACGGTTAAAAAAGAAAGTATATATGATCATGATTCGTACACACAGATATGAGGTGTCTTGACATGACAACTCCTAAAAATCTAGAAATGGTGACACGCTCATACCATACATATAAAATTACTTATTAAAAAAAAGGGCGGCCCAGTGCGCAAGGCTCCCGCCATTGCGGGGTCTGGGGAGGGCTAGATGTATCATAAATTGCAACAATATAAATATGGTATTCATTTAGGGCACGTTTGGCTGCCATGAATTTCTTTTCATGATAAATCGGAATCTCCAAGTGGAGGTGAGGGTGAGATCGCTACAAAACCGGAAACAAGATCCCGGAACCTAGCGTCAACGTGGCTAAAAATTAGGAACAAAAAAACTCTACTCAAAATCGGGATGACCTTTTCCAGACTTTTAGCGCCCGGAGACACTAGTCGCCGGGATTTTGTTTCCTGATTTGTAGAGATGTCACCCTTATCTCCACTTGGAGATTCTGATTTATCATGAAAAGAAATTCATGGTAGCCAAACGTGCACTTAACAAACATATAAATCTTAGAATTAATCAGCTATAATCTAAAACAAACAGGAGATAAATAAATAAATAACAACGCACTCATTAATTTAACATATCCTCTTTAGTCTCCAATATGCAGCAAGAAAGGGAGACCAATAGGATACAATGAATAAAGTATTGGAATAAGAGTTTGTTCAGGGTTTTAGGTGTATGGGAGGGGATATAACAACAAATATTAGTTAAAGAAGAGAAGAGTTAATAACAAGAGGTAAACACGACATTCAATAATAAAACAGAATGTCACACTTGACACGGTACACAAACATCCCACATAAAGTCTGCCACTTATATTATAGTAGTACATTTAAAAGTGTCGAAAGGAGTGTCAACACGTGTGGACACGCGTGGCGTGGTGTGTCAGACACGGTAGGACACGCGTCTCAGCAATAAATTCGAAGTGTCGGGTAAATCATAGGAATTGTATCTCCTTTAGTCACTCTATATCAAACTCCCGTTAGAAAGGAGATCTTTAAAGTAAGAAAATCTCTCCCCGTTGTTACACTGGTGATCCTGTAGTTATCGAGCGAGTATCAGCCTCCAAAGCTCACTCCATTTTTCTCCTCAATCCCCTTCGTCCACAGATGAAATCCTATCTTCCCAAACCGCCACAACCACTTGCCAAACAATGCTCTATTCATTACTTTTTACGTTCCAGATGTTCTACCCCCAACTTTTTTTAGGCCAGCACACCTCCTTCCAATTGACCAGATGGAATCTCCTCTTATCATCTAAGTCAGCCCCAAAAAAAATTACAGTGGAGTTGTTCTATTAGCTGAGGACCCCAAATTGACATTTGAACTGAGATATGTAATAAGTGGGGAGGTTCAATAGAACTGAATTGATCAACGTGATTCTGCCTCCCAGAGACAACATAATCCTCTTTCAGGTAGAGAAACATTTATCCAGTTTTTCTATTATAGGATCCCACATTTGTTTCTTAGCCCGCCACATAAAAGCAGCCTCAAATGTCTAAAAGGGGGCTGACCCTTACAATATAGGCACATCTCTCACTATCTTCCTCACCGAGATTAATGCCCATCAAAACTGATTTGCTGGAGTTAGTTCTCTGGCCAATCACCACGTCATAACTTCGGATAACCGCTTACAGATTCTTGATTTTATCAGCCTCGGCACTACTAAAATCCAATGTGGCATCAACTACTGTAAATGAGTAACCGTTCCTGGCTCTCCCAATTTAAAGCCTTTAATGAGAAGACAACTCCTTGCCTTCTCTGACATTGTACTTATAGCCTTTGCCGTCAGGGTGAAAAAGAAATGAAGATAGCAGATTTCCCTGACGACGACCCCATGTGGATTTAAAGAAACCATGAAGCAACCCATCAACAAAGAACACAAAACTAGGGGCTAGGCCTCTAGCTCTATTGGTAAAGACGGCGTTCATCGACCTTGAGGTCAAAGGTTCAATCCCAGCTTACCTACCCAAAAAAAAGAGAAAACCAAGCAGACAAGATGCATCTGCACATTCAATACAGCCATCCATTGCGAAAACCAATCCTCCCCATCATGTAATCTAAGCTGACCCATTCAACTCTGTCATATGCTATCTCCATTTAAAATTTGCAGACCACACCTTTAATTGCATCACAATTATAACAATGCACTGGCTCACTAACGATCAAAGCACCATCGATGATGTGTCTCCCTTGAACGAAAGAACTTTGATTGTGCAAAAAATGTTTACTAAGAACTTTCTTCATCTGGTCTCTTGAGACCTTGGGCAACAGTTTGTACACACAACCCATCATAATCACGTATTTTAGTTGCCCCTTTTGTCTTCAGCATTAACGCAATAAAGTAGCCACGATAATTTTGTCTAGTGACATGTTGCCATAAGAGGCCTCGAATAAAGACATCAAGTCCACTTTCACCGTCTCCCAACACACCTGAAAAAAAAAGATTGCATTGTTTGGACTTGGGCAATATCACCTTTCAGGAAAAAAAGACTAAACATAATTTCCTCTTCACTGAATTCTGCCTCCAATCACTGTCCACTTGGTCAAGCTGATCGAAGAAAATCCCATTCGGGGGGGGTAGGGAAATGATTTCCCCTTGTGGAACACAGATATTTGTAAAATTAAAAAACTCACCGATGATGGCATCCTTATCTTCACTTCTGATATCCCATATCAACATCGATTGGATTCTCCTGCCTCTTCTTCCAGCACTGGCAATTTCATGAAAGTAAGAGGCCTTCTCATCTTCCTCTTTAAGCCATTTGGTTCTAAACCTTTGTTCCAGAACAATTGTTATTTTAAAATCACCCTATTGTATTCTTCATAAAATCTCGTCCTATCTCGTCTCCTCCTTCAAGAAAAAGGACCTTCTTCTTTCTCATCTATATATTTGATAAACTTAAGTAAATCTGCTTTTTTTAGGGTGACTTGGCCACTCTAACAGCTTCATGAGCTTATCTTTGACATATCTCAGCTTTTGGTCTATTTTCATGTCAGTTAGTCGGAAGCTTGAGCATCCTTCCACTAATCAACGAGCCTCTCTTTCATCTTCGGTTCCTCCAACCAGGCATGCTCAAACCTGAAAGGACACAGACCCCAGGACTCCGTCCACCCGTCCAATCTAATTGGACAATGGTTAGAAATCAATTTGACCACGGCACCTTGTCAAGCACTATGGAAAAGAGAAATCCATTAGTGACATACAAGAAAGCGGTCCAGTCTGCTTCTACCCTAATTCCTAGCCCACGTAAAGTGAGCACCAATCAAAGGAAGGTCCACTAAAGCATTAATGCTAACAAAGTTCAAGAAGACAAGCATTCTTGGTGATATTCTTTCGCTTCTAACTCTGTCCTCAATGGGTCTAATCACATTAAAGTCTCATCCAGTACACTAAGGCTCACTCCATCGTCCCATGAACACCTCAAGTTCCTCCAAGAATCCCCTATGTTCAGCCATATTAAGGGCCCATACACACTCGAGAAAATCCACCAAGAACCGTTAAGGTTCGTCTTAAGCAACATCGACACCAATAAGATGCCAGTGTGTTCATTTACCAATGAAAAATAAAAGCCATCCGAGGCAATCAGGATACCACCATCCGTTCCCACAAAGTCGAGAGAAGAATAAGCAAAATTGCCTCTCTACCCCATGTCCCTAATCACCTCCTTAGCATGAGAAACATTTTCTAGGTAGCCCAAACCCTGCACGTCCCACATAAAGATCATTGAACAACAACAAGTTGGAGAGCCCTACCCGTCTTCCTACTTCCACTACTTTCCGACGTAGAATTTCCACTTCATTCGCCGAAAGAAGATTCATCATAATTTATTGACAATTGAAAGCACACCATCTCATGAATCATTCTTCTTGAACTTTCACTTCTCGTTTGCTCGAGGGGGTCTTTCGCATGGCTGTCTCTATGTTCATATCTCAGAAAAGTCCCCCTGATCTCTTTTTCCATCACTTACAAATGACAAACCCGAAGTTTTGCCAACCACGATAAGTAGATCCTCCTCTATTCTATTAATATCTTTTTCCAACCAAATCCTCTGGTGCTCCCAATTCAGATTGTCTACTAAAATCATCCTTCATTAGGATAATGGCTAAATCTCTATCGCAGCAACCCAGCTCAAACTCTACTATCTACTGCAACGATTAATTCTTGTCTGAAAAAGACATGTTCTCTCTCTAGCTAGACATCTCTCTATCATAGTTTGCTTCCTCCTCTACCCTACCTAAAATGTCAATTCTTTCTATGAGGATCTCATTTCGAGTAGCACTACCTTGTGGCAAACCAGAACTAACAAGATAAACTTATGAAAATAAAGTCATTGTGTGCGTACCTCGATTAGTCGGGAACCTGTCGTGTCACCCTCACGACCAGTGTTTTAAAACTCGCTGACTCGGCTCGGAACTCGGCCGAGTCGACGCGGATCTGTGGCGGCCGCATTTGGGAGCCCCAGACTCGGCGAGTTTTGGCCGAGTACTCTATGCCATCTGAAACACCAAGCTAACTTTCTGCCCATTTTTCGCACAAAAAACCTCCTGAAACCCTATCTCACGAAGAAGAAGATGGAGAAATGATATTTTCACCCTTCTTTTCTATAGGGACAGCCCCAGTAAAAGTATAAAATAATTATAGATACACTAGAAGGGGCTGTCCCGAGTAATACAAAGGGCAGTCTGGAATAAAACAAAGGGGATAATACTTAACTTACCCCTTTTAAATTTCTTGTGCAGAGTGATGTACAGTGAAAGGACAAGCAATGTAATACACGGTGGGTTTATCTTGTCATCACAGCCTAGCTTAAATGACAGGCATAAACTCATCACTACTATGGCAGCCTACATTGACTTGTTTTGTAGAATCGTCTTGTCTTTTAGTATTTAAATAAGTATAAAATGTTACTATAGTTCCCATGAAGCTCTTACAAGTCAATTAAAAATAGAGGACAAGCTGAATTTGTGCAGTTACTAAACATTGATTGGGCTGATATCGTTCGCCTAAATCCAATGCCCAATTTGAAAGTGCATGAATTTTCTACAAAAGTTTAGTAAGAAAAATTATTTTTAAATCTTTTTATATTTTTAACACTTTAAAAAACATATAACTTGGCCGCGTCAACCGCGTTATTGGCCGCGTCAGCCGCGTCCGCGCCGAGTCAACAAGGTTTCTCTTCGGCCGCGTTCCGCGTCACATCCGCGTTTTAAAACACTGCTCACGACTACAATGAGTATAGCTCTGAGGTCCACAACTTCTATCACAGTCTCCCCCAGACTCAGTACGTCCACATCTACCACCATAACCACCTCCACCACATCCAAAATGACCACCACCAAAACCGCCGCCGCAGTTAATACCATACTCCTTTTTTTTGGGTAGGCAACCCGGTTTGGCAGGGACCCCACCGGTTTATTAGATAAAAGAGAAAGATGCTACATTCAAGGGCACAAGGCGCCAAGGGATTATTCGTCTGGAAAAGTAGTGCCTGAACCGTGTGACAGTGGAGGGTGATACCCTCAATGCCATCCGTTGGCTTAGATGATCTTCGGTCCCCCCTTGGAGATTCGCTCAGTTCTTTAATGAGATCCATGATAGAATTGATGGTTCATCAATTGTTTTCATGGCTATCAGAAGATCAAACAATAGTATTGCAGATCGTCTAGCTAGGGAAAGGTCAGGAGAGCAGGGTTTGAACTTTGGAGTTGTTTGATTTTCTGCCTCTTGATTCAGGGCTCATGTTGTATTTTCTTCTATTCTTTTTTCTGTGTTGGATTTTTTTGTACTCTTTGGGTTGACTCCCTCAGTCGTCCCTTTTGCCTATGAATGAAGCTTGCTATCATTCAAAAAAAAAAAAAAAACGACACCATCTGTAACTCAGAACACATTAGAGAGGGAGATCCAAAATCTAAGAGTTCAAATTGCTCAATAGTCAATGGATGAGTGCTAAGTAACATAATCAGCTAGCTCAATAACCCTTAGTTTCCCCCTCAAGACCTGCTTGGGAGGGTGACTCCACTCCTCCTATCCTTTCATTGCCATTTTTCCTGTAATTCACAGTGTGATACATTGGGTTACTCCATTTATGGGCCCTCTTCTTCACTGTCCTCAAATATTGAATCATAACTTTTCAGTTTAATATCTTGAGGGGCAATGTTTTCAGCACCTCTAATTGTGGTGTCTTCTACAACCTTCTTGGTAATTCGAACTGGTCGTCATTCCTGTTTGTGGATTTTAACCTGGGCCGTTGGGGAGCAATGACATGTTAATCCCTCATAACAGCCCAGGCAAATCGATCCCCAAGACCCAAACAATGAGAACACCAGACTCAGACATAGATGCACACTAGAGTCTACAAAAGACATCTAGTAAGAGAAGAATTTTAGGATTACTATGAATTTGCGACAATGACTGTTGAAACAAGAATTGCGATTGTACAAATATTTTGCGATCAGAAAATGCCACGGGACCATAAAATGCCACCACGAACAACATCTTCACTGAAGTCACCCCAAAATCCCTTTTATGATTGCATGATTGAAGCAAAATTCACATGATACTTCCAATCTCACACAACCCCTCTTTTGGTGTGTACAAAGGGAAAAAAGAAGAAGAAAAATACGGATATAGGGAAGAAGATATAGAAAAGAAGAAGAATGATCAAACCATAGAGTACACTCTTATAGCAAATTAGTGGTTGTGTATTGGGGCTATAAGCAAAAGAAGAAGATAGAGGAAAAAGGACAAAAGAAAAGAGGAGACAGTAGTGAGAAGAATCAAACCCTCACACACACACACAAACACAAACACATTGTGTATTACTATTTAGATACTAAAAATGTGATTGATACTAATACCCTAACGCCTAAAACGATACTCTAAAATCCTTAAATAAAATCATCCAAAAACAAACAAGGAATAAAAGCAACGAATCGTCCATAATAGAACTTAGAAAAAGAAATCCAATGTTCAATATCACAATATAATCCAAAACGACGAAAGATCAAACAGACTGTCACAAAAATCAACCAACGACATCATAGCAACTAATCCAGCTACAATCCCAGACAAAAATCTCATACATTTAACAAAAACAAATCAATATCACAAAATAAGAAAAGATTCTAACCCTAAAAACTATCAATTCATCCAAAATGCACAAAAAAAGAATAAAATCTCATACCTGACCAGGAGTCAAAGGCCCCGAAACCACCATTCTTATCTGAATCAACAACAAAAACAGAAACAAAAACAAAGAAAACGAATCAAATCGATCTGAATCCAGAAACGTGAGATCTCTCAATCGAGAAAACGAATCAAACTGATCTCAAATCAAAGAGCAGAGATCGAGAAAAAAATCCTGGGAATGATGATCTTTTGCACTTTATTTGTGAAAAGTATTCATGAATAGGAAGATCTGGGGAAGATTTAACCCTAGAAAAAGAGGAGAAGAGGAGATCTGAAGCAAAAGCGTTTTGCTTAGAAAATGGGAAAAATTTCGGAAGAAATGTCGCTCTCTGCAAAGGGGCGGTTGGGGGTTGTTGTTGTTCAGCTTCTGCTTATAATTCGTTGCTAAAAAAATGAAGGGTGATGATTTATTCGCACCCCTCTGTAGATGATTCGCACCCATTATAATAACGTGAATTTGACTTCAAAAAACTTTAGAAGAATAAAAGTCTGCCGCAGTTCACGTTATCTCTCAAAATGAAAGTCTTTATTTTCTTAAAAGGCTAGAGTACCCTCCATTCTTGTGCTGACACGTAGCGAGCGTAATCTTACTTGGTAGAAAAATCATTAATAAAAAGGGGTTTGGGTAAAGACTAAAGAGTGGCCTAATTAAAAAATGGAAAAATTGTCAACTGGTGACACAAAAATACGAAAATAGTGAATGGGTGACACCCTTTTGAAAGTTTGTGAACGGAGGTCGAAACACCTTTTTCTGACATAGCCTTTTACCCAAATACCCCTCATTGCAAAAAGAACACGTTAAACTAGATTTTTCTCTCTGTTACTTTTCACCTACCAAAGTTTACCGCCTACCTCTTGCATTTTCCTCCATTAACGCCTGAAACCCACGAAGTGTAAGTGAAGTAAGTGAAGGTTAGTAGCTTATCTACTCTCTTAGGATTAGTGCTTCCATTAATGCGTTTGAACCCTGTCTTTTGTGTGTGATAATAACCCTGTCTGTATTGTGTGTGATAACCCTATCTTTATTGTGATTGATAACCCTATCTTATAACCCTTTTCAAATGATGACTTAGGGCTTGTGCTTCTATTATCTCTGAAATGGGGATTATCCCCCTTCTCTAGTGTTGAAAACCCCTGAAGGGAGGTTGATAATCCCTATTGCTAGTGTTGGGAACCCCCTGTTGAGGGTAATAATCCCCATTCTCGTTCGTCTGTTGCGAACCCCCTGTGGTTGATAATCCTCCTTCTCTTCTGTTGAGAACCCCATGTTGAGGTTGATAATCCTCATTGTCCAGTGTTGAGAACCCCCTCCTGAGGTTGATAATCCCCCTTCTCAAGTGTTGAAAACCCCCTCAAGGGAGGTTGATAATCCCCATTGCCAGTGTTGAGAACCCCCTGTTGATAATCCCTTATTTGCTGTTGGTAAGTCCCATATATTTACCTGATAAACTTGTTTTGACACTAGATACACCTCGGAGAGGCTTGGTTACCCCCTTGGAGAGTGTTGAAAAGCCCTTCTGCATTGTTGGTAACTCCCCTTCTATGTACTTGGTAATCCCTTTAGAAACTTGAAAACCCCTAATTTGCAACTTGATTACCCTTTACAGAAGCCTCCGTACGGATTTGAATCCCCCATTAGGTAGCTGATAATCTCTTAAAACACCTTGTGGACTGACTTTCAAACCCCCTTTAGAGTCCATAACCCCACTTATGAACTTGGTAACCCATTGTGTACACTTGAATACCCCTCAAGAAGATATGAAGATCCCCTTTTAGAAACAACTCTGTTTAGAACCCCTATTTAGAATTTTATAAAAATGTCTGAAACAATGGTTTCTCTTCTTTTACACTATGATGGAGATTTGACGGATGATGTTTCTTGGAAATACGTCGGAGGGAAGAAGACATTGTTATCTGTCAGCCGCGGAATAAATTTCGAAGAATTTCAAGCTGCAATCCGAAGAAGGATTGGTGTTATAGAAAGGCAGGTTTTACTATCGATAAAATGTCGATATGTTGTGGATCCATATATAGTCACTTTAATCGACGTCAATGATGATGATGTTCTCCAAACAATGTTAAGGATGTTTGACAGATACATGTTCAATTCTGTGATGATATACATAACTAAGAGCATAAATGACAAATGTATTAATTCCTTAAATTCGTCAATGCTTCCCCCAAACAAACTCTGCACTAGGAGACCCTCTCTTAATCGTAGCATTCCTTCTACTTCGATTCCGTCCAAAAAACGTCTTCGTTTTGAAGTGGACT
This sequence comes from Tasmannia lanceolata, assembly GCF_043159265.1. Lineage (NCBI taxonomy): Eukaryota > Viridiplantae > Streptophyta > Magnoliopsida > Canellales > Winteraceae > Tasmannia > Tasmannia lanceolata. The sequence goes on along the minus strand of NW_027518684.1, from coordinate 21,715,491 downwards.
TGCAAAAAGACTACGAAAGTGAATTTGATGGGAGATATGTAAGTGAAGAGATCAGAGGTGGTCCAGCAGAACCTGTCATAAGGTATTGTAGTTCTTTGGCAATGTTTGAATACTTCCATATTTCAATTTATAATTCATATGGATCCAACTTGATTATATATTGCCGAACTATGCAGGTCTGAAATTGACTTAAATGAAACATTGGCAAGTGATTTGTATGGCAACCATGTTAGTGGAGGTATTGATGACTTCCAAAATGTGAGAGATGTTGAAGTGGACTTCAGTAATGTTTTTGAAGACGGTTTCTGTGTGAGGGGTTTAGATTTAGAAGAAGAAAGAAATGATGATGATAATGACGATGGTAGTGATGATGATGATGATGAGGAGGAGGAGGATGATGATGATGATGACGATTATGAAAATATCGGTGTTAGTCCATGCGCTCAGCCTTTCAGTGCGGATTCTCCTATCAGAGGGGGTTCTCCTATCAGAGAGGGATCTCAACCGGTTCCGACTAACAGTAGTCGGCCAATGAAAGCAGATGGGATGTTTGTTGGGGCCCATGATGTAGATACTAATAATCTTCAGTTTGAGCAGTTAACGGTTGGGGCAATATTTTCTAATATGCAACACTTCAAAAAGGTTGTCAAAGAGTACGCTATTCGGCAGAGGTTTATGTTCGTAAGGTCAAAGTCAACACCGAAGAAGTATGCCGTTCGATGCAAGGTAGAGGGTTGCAAATGGCGTATAACGGGTACTAATCATATGACCTGTGTGTTAGTGAAGTCGTTTGTCCCCGACCATACGTGTAGAACTAAATTAAGGGGCAATGATCACCCTCTTGTCACAGCAGCTTGGGTTGCTCAGACATGTTTACGCTTATTTGCTTGCCCAGATGATGTGAGGACGAGGTTCATACGAGAATATATCAAGATGCATTGGGGTATAATTATAAGCTATTGGAAGGCGTACAACGCGATGAACATCATACTTGAGATTAAGTGTGGGAATGTGGAGGACTCTTATCGAATATTGCCTGCACTTACAGTTCAAATGATGAGTAGAAATCCCGGCAGCTATATGCGTGTTTTCAGAGCCAGAGATTTACGACCTAGGGGAAATGATAGATTTGTTCGCTTATTTTGGACATTTGGTCCTAGCATACGGTCTTTTCATCGAACACTCAGGCCTATAATTTTGGTTGATGGGACACATCTGCGAGGGAAGTATTTAGGAATCTTATTGATTGCAATCGGGGTCGATGGTAACAACGGTTTATATCCATTAGCATTTGGGGTTGTTGAGACGGAGAACGAAGATAGTTGGAGGTGGTTTTTTATGTTGCTGAGGCAGTACGTATTGGCAGCGGAGATGAACATATTCACCATATGCTCTGATAGACAGAAGGGGTTGTTGCAGGCAGTGCCTAATATATTTCCCAATTCTCATCATAGTTATTGCATGCGTCACCTCGCCGCCAATTTGCGATCCGAGTTCAAAGATGTTCTACTTGAGAGATTGTTTTGGAAAGCCGCACGGACTTTGAGAGAGAGTGTGTTCAGAGAAACAATGGAGAAGATTAAGGTGAGGAATGAACGTGCACACAAGTGGATAAGTGACATTGCGAACGAACACTGGGCTAGTTTTTATTTTAAGGGGAATATGTATGATGTATTGACTACAAATAGATCGGAGTGTTTCAATGCTGTCCTGAAGGATGCGAGAAGATTGCCGATTGCATCATTGGTAGAGCACAGTAGACATCAGACTACAGACTTCATTCAAAAGCGTCAGAAATTGGGTCATAGTTGGCAAACAAAGTTGACTCATTACGCAGAAGAACGTATAACATTAGCGAGGGAAGAGAGCCGCCAGTATACAGCTTATCGAGTTGGGGTTCATGAATATGAAGTACGGTCCCTTGAACATACAGATGGCGTAAACTTGGAACTTCGCACGTGCAGTTGTCGTGCATTCCAAACATTTGGACTCCCGTGTGGACATGCTATGGCAGCCATTGGCATCACAGATTTTGATGCATACGATTACTGCGAGAAATGGTTTCATGTAGAGAGATATCGGGATACGTACGCTGAAGTTTTGCACCCGACACTAGACAGGACCCAATGGGAATTAAATCCCGAATCCTTGATGACAATATTACCGCCGATTGCAAAGAGACCACCGGGAAGGCCGCGTACGAGAAGAACTGATCGCGAATTGAAAGGTGGATTACATTACAAATGCACCCGATGTCGACAACTTGGCCACAATAGAAGAAGTTGCAAAGAACCACCCGTGGTAAGACAACAAGTTGACCAAACTGCTATTGGGCCTTCTGCACCCATACTCAGTAGGTCGGGCGTACCTTGCCAAGCTCCCTTCTTTGTGTAAGGGTGTAATTGAATTTTTTGAATGTTCTCAAATATTGTGATGACTTCTTTTTTGTTATTTTGTAAAGAATGGTTGTAATTGGAACATCAATACATGAACAATTTTTTTGGATATAGATATGCTATTTGTTCTCTATTTAGTAGTCGCTCTCCAACATCTAAACCATGAAAAGAGACTTCTCAACAGTAAGAATTGGATTACCGGCACAATCAATAGGATTATCAACCAATTCCGTAGGTTATCAACCAAAATCTAGGTTATCGAATCCCCCAAAATAGGTCATCAACCAATCGGAAGTGAGGTTATCAACACTCAAAATTGGATCATCAACCCATTCCCTTGGTTGATAAAGCTACTGGAATTCAAAATCCAGGTTATCGACTCCCTCAAAACGAGGTTACCAACATTCGAAAGTGGGTGATGGACCGAAATATTAAGGTTACCAACCTCCCTTTTTTTGGTTCATCGACCTTGGAATGTGGCTTACCAACCCAGAAAAAGGGTCACCAACCATTTTTCCAGCCGAGTGAAGCTGCTGGAATTGGAACTTAAGGTTACCAACCTCCCTTTTTTTGGGTTATCACCTTGGAATGTGGGTTATCAACCCAGAAAATGGGTCACCAACCTTTTTTTCAGCCGAGTGAAGCTGCTGGAATTGGAACTTAAGGTTACCAACCTTCATTTTTTTGGGTTATCAACCTTCGAATGTGGGTTATCAACCCAGAAAGAGGGTCACCAACCTTTTTTCCGGCAGAGTGAAGCTGCTGGAATTGGAACTTAAGGTTACCAACCTCCCTTTTTTTGGGTTATCAACCTTGGAATGTGGGTTATCAACCCAGAAAATGGGTCACCAACCTTTTTTCAGCCGAGTGAAGCTGCTGGAATTGGAACTTAAGGTTACCAACCTTCATTTTTTTGGGTTATCAACCTTCGAATGTGGGTTATCAACCCAGAAAGAGGGTCACCAACCTTTTTTCCAGCAGAGTGAAGCTACTGGACTTGGAACTTAAAGTTACCAACCTCCCTTTTTTTGGGTTATCAACCTTGGAATGTGGGTTATCAACCCAGAAAATGGGTCACCAACCTTATTTTCAGCCGAGTGAAGCTGCTGGAATTGGAACTTAAGGTTACCAACCTTCCTTTTTTTGGGTTATCAACCTTCGAATGTGGGTTATCAACCCAGAAAGAGGGTCACCAACCTTTTTTCCAGCAGAGTGAAGCTACTGGACTTGGAACTTAAAGTTACCAACCTCCTTTTTTTTGGGTTATCAACCTTGGAATGTGGGTTATCAACCTAGAAAATGGGTCACCAACCTTTTTTCGAGCGAGTGAAGCTGCTGGACTTGGAACTGAAGGTTACCAACCCAGAAAAATTTGGGTTATTAACCTTGGAATGTGGGTTACCAACCCAGAAAATGGGTCAGCAACCTTTTTTCCAGCCGAGTAAAGCTGCTGGAATTGAAAATGTCTAAAACCTGTATAAACACAAACACAAACACACTTAATATTCTGTTCACAAACACAAACACACATCATATTACGTTTTAATTTATAACTTCCCTACTCATTCAGAAACAGAAACACACATGTCTAAAACCTGTTTAAATTTACAAGTTCCAACATTCAAATTGAAACACAAACACAAATACACGTCCATAAAACCTGCTTACATTTACAACTTCTCCACATTTATAAACAAGTTCACAATTCCCTGTTTCACCAACCAAGTTCTCCACCCATTCACAAACACAAACACACTTCCATTAAACCTATTTCAATTTACAACCTCTCCACCCATTCACAAAGAAAAACACAGACACCCTGCCAACTTCCCTTGCCATTTAACAAATCCCCTGCCAATCTCCATTAAAAAATAAAGTTTGATCATCAGAAAAAATAAACATCCATCAACATTAGAAGGTGTTCCTATATAAGTGTGCAGTCCCCAAACTCTCCTCGTAAAAATCTCTCACAGAGTTGTAGCCGAAATTCAGGAATGTCTGTCGGCCCAAAGTTCAGTGGTTGACCATGGTAGAGATGCTCAATCGCTTTTAGGACAAAAGCGCCGCAATCAACCCTGTATAAAAGCATGCATTGAATAGAGTTACTTTTAAGCTAACTACGAATGAGATAGGAATACTAACAAAAATTCAAAAGTTTTAAGTTTGAACCCACCCATTGTTCTGCTTTCGGAAGCCATCCATCTGTGAATATGGAAAGTCATCAATGTTGCAACCCCGGCCCTTCAAATATTCCTTCATTAATGCTACCTGAATTTAAGACAACGAAGGAATATTGAGTGTCATACATATGGAAGTAACTTTAAATGTTACGGAAGATGTTAATTTACTTACAGTGGGAGATGCTCGCTCCTGAAATGAGTCCCCTTCCATTGAGTTGAACTCGACCATCTTTTTATTCACCATATCAACAAGCACAAGAGCCCAATGAAAGTCTTGACAGCATGGGATTAAAATCATCCCAATATCTTCTGACGGGATATGGTCAACTGTACGATGCAATAGCTCGTTCGCCAACCGATCGGACTCCAACTTATGTTTGTCATCCATTAAATCACGCCCTGAAGTCTTATATCCCTGTACAATGAAATGAATTTTGTGGAAAACTAAATCATGGATAAGTTGTAAAGTAACATGTATAGCTACAAAAAAGCCTCTTACATGTACTGACGAAGGAATATATACAATCCGTCCAGTCAAGGCATTGCTGGAGGCGCACAAATACTTCCCATATACATCCAACACCTACAACTCAAAAAAAATTCTTAATTACCTCAACAATGGGTACTGAAGACAACACTTAATTTAAAAAATGACACTTACTTGGCCACTGAGGACTCCTTTAAGGTTCCACAACGTTTCGAGATCCTCGGCCAAGACTTTTACCCCGTCAACGGTCATGACAATACGACTGCAAAAATATACAAAGGTTAGAGGAACCAAGTATCTAACTTTGAATAATGGTTAATTGAAAACAAGTGTACTTGCCTTTGCTCTTGTTTTTTCAACTTCTCAATGAGATCAGTTCGCCTCCGTGTTACTTTCTTCGTTGCCCTCTCACTTTTTTTCTTTGTCACTGGGGGTACTGTATAGGGGCTACTCTTGGCGTAGCTTGGTTTCCTATCCCTTCTCTGATTTTTCACTCTCCTCTCAATGCTCCCTAATTTTTCCGTCCCCTTCCTCTTCGCTTTACCCTCAGGGCTATCGAGAATGGTAACAACATCTGACGCTCCTGTTACAACTGCTTCATTTACGAAGCCAACATCTTCAGCCTGACTCATCACATTTATGACCTCCATATCTTCCTCCTCTCTTCTTTTTTCCCCATCTTTCCTCAATTCTTCCTTCTCCATTTCAGCTTTGTCTCCCTCCTGTCTTCTCATCGCTTCCCACTCATTCTGTATAATTTTCCTCTCAGCTGCAATCTGTATTCGTAAATTCTCTTTCTCCGCCTCCATCTCCACCCTGACTCTTCTTAACCTCTCCTTCTCCTCTTCATTCTGTCCCCTCTCTTTTTTTATATTGTCCCATGCCTCTCCTATCTTCTCCCACTCTCTTTTTATCCTCCTATCCTCACTGGCCTCCTCAGCACCCTCCTGACCACCCTCCTCAACTACAGTATCCCTTCCTTCAAACGCAGGTGTGGCGATCAATGTTGGGAAAGTAGGTGACTGCCCTAATGGTTCTCCCTGCCCAATGATTCCTTCTTCCTCGGCTTCCTAATATACAAATAAGGGATACAACACACAAAATTTGTAAACATTACCAGGTTAAATAAAACATAATATAAAAAGAGGTCCATTGCGATACCTGCTCAGGAATGTACTGCAGTTCGTCCTCTCGTGGCGTCAATGTCACCACTACCTAACGATTTGAGAAAGTTGTTAGATCAGAAAATATTACAGACTATCTAAAATGGTATCTAGTAGATAGGGTCTCACCTCAGATTTCTCTATCTTCCCCTGCTCAATCATATAGTACTTATTCGCTTCATTTCCTTTCGACTTCCACTTCAGAATACGTGGACAAGCATCTGGATTTTTTGGTATCCACAACTTCGTGTGCTCGAAAAGCCACACCTGCACACACAAGACAGACTTTGTTAATATTTTATTAATAGGAAGATAAATAAAAAGGCAAACTATTGCAGAGGCCATGATACCTGCAATGTCAGGGAGCAACCTCCAAGATATTTTCCCCCTGCGACGGATGCGTTTAAATACTCGAGTAACCAATTGTATACTGCTTCCCCCCAGTTATAGTCGCACATCTTCTCTAAATCATCGATATAGGGCCAAAACAGCTGGTCGGCCCGATGTGCAGCCTGAGTGAATAACACAGTAGCGAATAGGTGTAGCACGGCATATTTCACACAAGTCTCTATGGAGGGTTGGTCCTCTAGACCAACTAAGGCCTTGATTTGCACAGAAAGGTCAGATGCCAGAACAGATCCTCTACGAAATGGCCACCCAGGCAGTAAAGGAGTGGGTTTACTCTTGTCCGTCCACGGAACCCTCGCCAAATTAATTTTTTTCCCTCTAAGGGGAAGGCCTAAAGCCAATGCAACATCGCTAGCCCTAAATGGAACTGCGATACCTCCTAGCATGAATGTCTTCGTCGCCGGATCCCACTTACTGTGTAGTGCTCTAATTAGAGGCTTATGCATGACAGCCTCTTCTAGTGGATTCTGTTCTAGGCGGATGAAGTCCTTGAAAGGGGTCTTGCCTATAGCATCATAGTGGGACTGCCTGAACTGTGTACTCCGCATCTCCTTAATAAAGCACGATGGAGAACATCGTGCAGGGACATATGGATCCTGTAAAATAACATACATAATCAGAGCTTCAACTTTTATCAAGTAACTTAGATTAAAACTGTAAAAATCAAATACACTTACATGTTTCGCCTTCACTTCACTCTTCTGACCTTTCATGTTGCTTTTCATCTTCTGACCTTTCACTTTTTTTTTCATCTTCTGACCTTTCACTTCAACTTTCTTCTTCTGGCCTCTATTTTTCATTTTTGCCTTCCCAACTTTCAATTTTATTTTCCCCTTACCACCTTTCATTTTAATCTCCTCATTCTTTAAACCCATTCCGGGCTTCCTATTACACTTTCGACTCCGGCTCTCATTTGCCTATTAACACAATTAGAGAATAAAAGAGCATTCTATTGAGTAACAATCTAAAACGAGAACAAAAAGGACTACACTTACACGCGTCTTCATTGTAGACTTTGCCTTCTCCCAATCCAACTATATAACTGTCACAAAAAAAGAACATAATCAATTGTAATGTAAGTTCCTGTTTCTTAAAATGCGGTTCGCAACTCAAATATGTGATTCTCAAGTGTACAAACCATACCAAAAATTACTATATGAACAATGATCTAAAAGAGGATTGGCAACAATCTGAAAATGGGGATTATCAACCTCCCTTGAGGGGGTTTTCAACACTGGAGAAGGGGGATTATTAACCTCAAAAGGGAGTTCTCAACACTACAAATATTAATTATCAACCTCAACCGGGATTCACAACACTGGAAATGGGTATTATAAACTCCCTGAGGGGGTTTTCAACACTAGAGAAGGGGGATTATCAACCTCAATAGGGAGTTTTAACACTGGAGTAGGGGATTATCAACCTCAACAGGGGGTTCTCAACACAGGAAATGGGGATTATCAACCTCCCTTGAGGGGGTTTTCAACACTGGAGAAGGGGGATTATCAACCTCAGGAGGGGGTTATCAACACTGGACAATGAGGATTATCAACCTCAACAGGGGGTTCTCAACAGAAGAGAAGGGGGATTATCAACCACAGGGGGTTCTCAACACACGAGAATGGGGATTATCAACCTCAACAGGGGGTTCCCAACACTGGCAATAGGGATTATCAACCTCCATTCAGGGGTTTTCAACACTGGAGATGGGGGATTATCAACCTCAATAGGGGGTTTTTAACAGTGGAGAAGGGGGATTATCAATGTACCTAGAAAGGATTCTCAACACTGAAAGTGGGGGATTATCAGCCTGAAAAGGGGTTCCCAACACTGCAAATGGGACATTATGAACTACCTAGAGGGGGTTCTCAACACTGGCAATGGGGGATTATCAACATCCTAGAGAGGGTTACTAACATTGGAAATGAGGGGATTATCAATCTACCTGGAGGGGGTCCTCAACACTTAAATTGAGGGATTATGAACCTCAAAAGGGGGTCCCAACACTGGATATAAAGCATCCCAACACTGGAAAAGGGGGGTACCAACACTGGAAATGGGTTCTCAACACTGAAAAAGGGATATTATGAATCTCAAAAGGAGATTCTCAACACCGAGAATGAGAGATTATCAAAAGGGGGTTCTCCACAGTCAAAATCAAAGAAAATAGGGAACAAAAAAAAAATTTAAACCCTAGACATGTAAAGACTTCCAAATACTGATAATGTTACACCACAAAGCACAAAGGTAGCTTAATAGAACGAAAAAAAAAATGTAAAAAAATATGAAATACGACACCCTAACATACCTGCACGATGGGGATGGGGGAAAAATAAAGCCCACGCCGGAATAAATGAATCCCTCGTCAGAAAAATGAAGCCCTCGCCGGAAAAATGAACCCCTCGCCGGAGAAAAATGAACCCCTCGCCGGAAAAATGAAGCCCTCGCCGGAGATAAATGAACCCCTCGCCGGAATAAACTTGATAACAGAGGAGAGAGGTTCGGAATAATGCAGGAAACCGCACCACTCCAGAGAAAAATGAGAGTCTTCACGCCGGTCACACCTCACGCCTGAGAAGATGGGTTTCAGGTGGTTAAAATGGAGTAAAAGTGAAAAAAAAACCCTCTCTACAGTTAAAAACGAAGAGACAAAAAGCCTCTCTACAGTTAAAAAAAAAACCCTTTGTACAATGGGTTTTTCGTTCTTAAGGGTATTTACGTAAAATGGCATGTCAGAAAACGTATTTCGACCTCCGTTCACAAACTTTCAAAAGGGTGTCACCCATTCACTATTTTCCTATTTTTCTGTCACCAGTTGACAATTTTTCCTTAAAAAATTAATGCTTTGGTGGTAAGGAAGGTTTGAGTGCTGTCTGATTAAATGTGTTTTTGTTTTCTAAAGATTCTACCGCCAGACGCCAATCATCATGTCCAGGCACTTTACTGCTTTTATTCTCGCAATGGGCCCATCTCTGTTAAGAGATGCTTCAGTGGGCCCGACCCCGCTTTGATTGATCTGAACCGTCCATTTGATAGACTAATGTAACGTTATTGGATGTTTGGATTACTTAAGTGGTGTAATTTTGGGCCGTAGGAGATCCAATGCCAAGTCGATCTGTCAAATGGAGGGTTCAGATCAATTAGAGGTGGACCCAAAGCCAAGTCTTTTAAATGGAGGGCTCAGATCAATCAAAGGTGGACCCACTATAACCCACTATACGGTGAGGTCGGGAAGCATTCCTCCAAACTGTTGGGGGCTTTTCTTTTTCTAAAAGGGTCATGCAAAGTGCAAACAGCTGGGCTACTCTAATGATCGACAAGATTTTTGTCTTTAGTAAAGCAAAAGGAAGGTGGATATTTATAAGGGCAGATGATTAAAAAAATGCAAAGTTTATGCTAAATTGTGAATAAAAGGTAGATATTTAAATTTTGTAAAAAAATGGTTGTCAAGTGAGAGAGAATGAGTTTTAAGACAAATATACCCCCACTTTCATTTTCCCACCATTTTTTATGCTCTAATCCCTATGTTCACGTTTTTCTTTCTTCTTCCTCACCCATCCAACGTGAAAAACACCCAGTGCCGCCATTGGAATCATTTGGAAGCTTCAATCACATTGTATTTTGTTAGAAAAAAACACCATTACTTGTGAGAAATTTGAACTTCGGTGACAAACATAGCTCCAAGTAGGTCTATGCTCTTCTACTTGAATAGGGTTTAACAGTTTATGAAGGTTTTCATATTTTGTTGGGTTTTAACATTTTATGAAGGTTTTCAGTTTTGTTGGGTTTTAACATTTTATGAAGGTTTTCATTGTTTTCGTTGTTTTGTGTTGAAAAAAACAGATAAATTACCCAAGTTGTTCTATGTTGGTTGTATAATTGTTTTTATTGTTTTTTCTTGGGTTTTAAAAGAAAGTTAGAACCATCATTTTCTATGTTGGAAAAAGACCATTACTTGTTTGTACCCAATTTAGTTCGTACTGGTTCCGGGGTAAAAAATGTCGCTCCGTACTGGTTCCGGCGTATAAAATGTGGTTCCTCAGTGGTTTCGAGGTATAAAATTTGGTTCCGTACTAGGTTCAAGGGTATAAAATGTGGTTCCCTAGTGGTTATGGGGTATGAAATGTGGTTCCCTAGTGGTTCTGGCGTATAAAATGTGGTTCCCAAGTGGTTCCGGGGTTGAAAATGTGGTTCCCTAGTGGTTCCAGGGTACAAAATGTGGTTCCCTAGTGGTTACGAGGTATAAAATGTGGTTTCATAGTGGTGTGGGGTATAAAATGTGGTTCCCTAGTGGTTCGGGGTAAAAAATGTGGTTCCCTAGTGGCTCCGAGGTACAAAATGTGGTTCCCTAGTGGTTCCGGAGTATAAAATGTGGTTCCCTAGTGGTTCCGGAGTAGAAAATGTGGTTCCCTAGTGGTTTTGGGGTATAAAATGTAGTTCCCTAGTGGTTCCGGGGTATAAAATGTGGTTCCGTAGTGGTTCCGTAGTGGTTCCAGAGTATAAAATGTGGTTCCGTAGTGGTTCTGGAGTAGAAAATGTGGTTCCTTAGTGTTTCCGGCGTATAAAATGTGGTTCCGTAATGGTTCCTGGGTATAAAATATGGTTCCCTAGTAGTTCTGGGGTATAAAATGTGGTTCCCTAGTGGTTTCGGGGTATAAAATGTGGTTCCGGAGTATAAAATGTGGTTCCGGAGTATAAAATGTGGTTCTGTAGTGGTTCCGAGGTATAAAATGTGGTTCCCTAGTGGTTCTGGGGTATAAAATGTGGTTCCCTAGTGGTTCCGGAGTAGAAAATGTGGTTCCTTGGTGGTTTCGGAGTAGAAAATGTAGTTCTGAGGTATAAAATGTGTTTCCCTAGTGGTTCCTGTGGACCCCGATCCGAGAGAGGCGGCGGTGGGGGACGTGCCCCCACGCGCTAAGATCTCTATGGATCATCCACGTGAATGGAGAGCTCTACCAAGGAACTCTCGAAAGAATGTGCCTCTCACAGCTTGAGTGGCGTTAAAAGGTGAGATACCTCTCGATTCGGGGACTAGCCCAGATTCGAGGCGTACCTTAAACAAAGAAGAGTCGCCATCCAAGGAAAAGGCAAATGGGCCATGGATCCCATACCATGCTCTGTTGCAACGGATAACCAGAGATGTAAAAACAAGGTTCGTGCCTGGTTACGAATTCGGAAGGTCTAAAGAGCACCTCATCCGCCCAAGTGCAAGCACCTGGTCTCTTATGCCATTTATTTATTAATTTTGAAGAGTTTTAGGCGAAAGTCAAATGAAATGGGAATGAATATCTCCGAGAAGACGTCTATCTAATCATGCATGTCTCGGAGATGAATAATAAGCACACACAAAAGAAATGAAAGAGGTGTCACCTAGGAGTAGCTAGATTCTGAGTGACAAGCCTAAAAAGCTAAGTTATGAGTGTCATACCTAATTGGTGCCTGAGTCCTGGTGTGCAAACGCATGCATACTACAGCTAAAGGTATAAGATCTGTACATGAAAGTAAGAAAACACAGCAAAACACACAACACAATTCAATTCTATACATGACTGGACAAAATGAGTCCTAACTCTAACGTGACCTGACTCGGACCAAGATGGCCGTCCATCCTAGCTGCTCTACGTATCCCGGCCTCGGGAAGAATCGGAGTCAACGTAGTTCGATGCCCTATTCTAAACTACTATGCCTAACCATCTAGAACTGCTATCCTAGACTCGATTCCACTAGACTCGACTGATTTTTAAAGCTTTTTTGTACAATTGCTCAAGTTCAAGTGAATTGTGATTTTTAGGACTCTCTATGTGCCCTAACTAATGCAGGTTGTTTAGCCTTAAGCTAATGCAGGTGGGCCCTACATCCTATGTGTATCTAGGCTGTGCAACCTAAAGAAGACCAGGGCTGACTATATGCTTCATAGTCTAGCCATCGGTTCGACTAAATGTCTAACCGATCGACTTGAGGCCTCCTAACTCTACGGACACTCACACGACAGGACACACCACATCAACAAATCAGGACAGACGCCTAACTCTAAAAATACCCCAAACAGCTAAGACAGACTCCTAACTCTAGGAGAAAGATCTTTTTGAAAAGGTTTTGAATATTTTTTTATATTTTTTTGAATGTTTGAAATGTTTATTTTTGAAAGTTTGGCTGGACTTAGGATGTGAATCCCAAGCTGCACTACGTACCCTATTGAAAGGGATCAAGCCAACGTAGTTCGGAACTGATTTTCCTAACTACACTTAAATGACTCAAGATTTTTGTGATTTTTGGTTTTTCAGATGTTTTTGATGTTTTTGACTCAACAGGACATAATCCTATCATCATAAGGGGAGGACTGACTCCTGACATCCCGCAAAGGTTGGACAGCATCCTATGCTTTGCGGGGGAAAAGAACAGAATCATAGCTCTGCAATGGTTGGACAGCATCCTATACCTTGCAAGGAACTGGATAAAAATCATATGACTAGAGGAGAGGTTGGAAAGAATCCTAACCCCTATGATGATAGGACAGACTCCTGAAAGACTGAAGGACTGACTCCTATGCTAAAGACTGACTAAAAAACAAATGACTCAAAGAGAGGTGCCAATGAGACATAGCATGTCTCCTAGAGAAGAGGAAATAAGAAGGGTATGGCGATACATAGCATGTCTCTTAAGGATGGACTTACTAATCAGACAAAGCTTGTCTCTAAAGGATACAACTTTCTCTGCCTGAGACATAGCCTGTCTCCTTGAGAGGGCTCTAGAGAACTCTTTCATTGCTCTTGCAATGAGAGAGGGAAACCTAATGTCTAGGGGATACACACATAAAAGACTAGTCCAGTCTTTTGAATAGAAGAGGGGAGTGCTACTTGGACTGAGCAAGTCTCCTAAGGATGGGCTTGGGCTAGCACCTTCATCGCCCTTGCAATGAAAGGGACTTTATGTTTAAGAGATGCACATCTAAAAGACTTGGGCAAGTCTTTTAAATAAGAGAGAGGAGTGCTACTTGGACTAAGCCAGTCTCCTAATAATGGGCTTGGGCTACTTACGGGTTCATCGCCCTCGGCAATGCACTTCATCCTCAACAGCTCGGCGTACAAATTCGGATACCTAATTGTAATTTCTGCCTACAAATGACAGCTCTTCTTCAACCTCCAATTGTAATGAATCTACCTTCGAAAGCAACGCCCGAATTTCGCATACGCAGCCTCAACCTCCACTGCAACAGTTTGCTTAGTCTCATTAGCCAAGGTCAGCTGCCTTCGCAGCAGTTCCATTAGCTGATCATGACTTTCAGTCAAAGCCATCTCCAATCCTGCTTTCACATCTTCAATCTTCTGTAGTTTCTCCTCCAACTCTACTGTTTTCTGACACATGGCTTCGAGCTCGGCTTTGATGGACTTTTGCCACTATCACGTTGGTCTGCAACAGCAATGGGCTTTTCATTCTTGAACTGATCAGACTCTGCGATTAGAGTAGATGCCCATGAATCCGAGCAGCTCGGCTCACACTCGTTCAACTCCGCACTGCCCATCTTGTGAATATCACTGTCAAGAGCAAACAACCGATCCCCACTATCGGATTGGCTAGCAGTAAGCGATTCCACCTATACAGATGAGGCAACAATGATCGAGCTTGTGATCATTAGCCAATGATACCTTCCGAGCTGAAACTCGTAGCCTACGGCACTCGGCTTCAAGCTTAGCTGCTTTCTTTATACTCTCCAGATGCTGTTTGCTAGCTGTTTCCGCAGCTTGTGTACTTAGCTCCCTATCCAAAGCCCTAATCTTGAGCTCCTCAGCTTGAACAAGAAACTCAAGCTTGAGAGAAGAATTCTCTCTCTCTAGAGCTTCGAGCTTCAGCCGGAGATCATGAACAACAGAAGAAGCGGCTTCAGCCTTTGCGGCTTCCAGCAGGCTATGGAGCTCAAGCTGGCACTCGAACTCAAACTTATCAAATTCCCATTCACAAGTCTTCTTGATGACAGCATTATGGATTTTCTACTCTTGCTCCTCTCTTGCTTGCCGGATTTCCCTCACACATTCCTTGAGAGCACCGTCCAGGTGACCAACTCGGTTTTCGAGGACCGAATTCTTCTGAGTTGCAGTTTCGAGCTGCTGCTTTAAAGTCTCCACTTCAGTTTCCGCCATTTCCCAGTCTGAAACAGCTTCTTCTGCAACTTTGGCATGTTGCTGCACCAAATCTTCTTTGGCTCTCTGGGGATTGAGTATGATTCAGAGATGCCCTTGATGTATCCTCCAAAATCAGATCATGGAGTTTCAGGTTCTAAATTATCTGCTTGCTCATTTTCCTTCTTCTTTTCTAAACAAGGCAGGAAGAAATCGAACCTCACTGCTGAACTCCTTCTCGGTCTTACTTGTAGCACTCAATTCTAGCTTAAGGCCTCAGAAGATGCACCCAATAAATCAAACCACTAGTTATAAGATGGAACATACCTGTTGAAAGAATCCAATGGACGAATGGGCTGTTACATGATGGAAAGTGACCACCTATTGTTTACCCACACATAGCTTATACGGCTGCTGTAAAGTATTCAAATAGTTTCATCTCACCTATAGCTTTATCACGTAACAGGTGAACAAGTAAAGTTTATACAACAACTAAAACATGGTAAAGCCAAAAGCAAGTTCAATAAGCCTAAACTGAAATGACACCCTTCTCATGCTACGTATGCAGCCAAAAGCAAGTTCAATAAGCCAATCTAATTATAGTTACACAAGACCAAGTGATCCACAAACTGTAATATGACTCTCAACACATTTTGAGTAGAATCTAAATTTACTGCTCCCATTTCCATGCTTAAACTAAAAGAGTAATCCATCAACCCTACAAGAAAACTCTCCTCCATTCTCCCTTCATAGAGACCACATTTAAGTTTATAATAACTATCAAAAGTTAATGAATTAATATAGAAAGGTCTGAACTTCCCTCTGTTCTAAATTTTTAAGAATCAAATCAATAAAAAGAAATTCTGTTGCTACAAGTAATGCTATTGAAGCAAAGATCTCTGTAAGAATCACTAAAATTCTAACCAAATTATTTCAAATTTATACAGACCGAAATTCGAACCAAATTATTTCAAATTTGCGAAGATTTCTGAAGAAATTGCCACAGCATTAGTTAGATTCACACAAGATCTATATTATATAAGCATTGAACCATCTGGAAGCTAAAGAAAGGGCATAAATCTGAAGCAAGGGCATAGATCTGAAGCAACAACCTAGCAATACAATTAAAATAAAATAAAATAAATGTTAAACATACTCACCTGAATCATCAATCACTTGAATCTTACTTTGTGCTAGCCGGAGCTTGATCAAAGTTTGGCCGGAACATGACCGGAGCAAACCGGAGAAGAAAAGGAATAAGAGCTAGGGTTTCGGTGGAAGAATACCTCAGATCTACGGTATAACAGCAAGCCCTAGGGTTATAGGTACGTAGAAGAGAGGGATAACAAATTGAAATTGACCGGCCGGAGCTCCGATTACTTCGCCGGAGAAGGTGATCGGAAGAAAGGGAAAATGAACCTTAGCTTTCTTTCTTTATCTCTTTTTCTCTTTTTCCTCTGAAGTCAGATCGGAGAAGAAGATGCCGGACGGAGATTTGCCGGAGTTAGGCCGGAATCCGGTTGGATCTTGGCCGAGAAGGAAAAGGGAGAGGGTTAGGGGATTTAGGGAAAATCTCTCTTGCTCTCTCTCTCTGTTAGGATGACGAATCGGAGCTCGACCGGAGCTTGAGCGGAGAAGAATCGGAAAAAAAAAAAACGATCGGAGGAGATGGATTGCAGATCCCCTTTCTTCCCTCTCTGGATTTTTCTCTTTTTTTTAAAGAAGGTTTAAATGCTATTTATTAAGGATTTTCAAAATCGATATTGGCACCCCATTGATGGGCGCACACAAAAAAAAATTAATGATAAAGCGCGCGGTTTTGCGCGTCCTATTCTAACATGGCTCAGCCCTCTCTAGGATAAGTTCACCATGACACCAACTCGATTCGTTCGCTAGGCAAACGCGCTCAGAATTCGACGAAATTTTACAGGGACCTTGGTGGGACCCTAACCTACCTTGGGACGAAATTTGGGACCCTAGTTGATTGATTTGGTTGGGTTTTGCATAAAATTGGAAGGTTAAGGGCACGGTCAAAATGGGGTGTCTACAGATGCCCCTCTTTGGCAGAGCGCGCTTGTCGCACGAAGGCCAAAGCTAAAAAGACATCACATTTTGGTCGGCCCGAGATTCTGAGTGAAACGAAAGGGTATAGTGAAAAAGGTTCCAAAAAATGGTTATAGATGGCGCTATTCTAGCAACCAATTGAAAAGCTTTGGAGGGACATTGTTCTGGCATCTCTTCCAAAAGTATTGACGGGATCGATTGGCTGCGAAGGAGCTGAAAATATTGAAAGCAATGTTTTAGCTGCGAGCGAGCTTAGAAATTGAACAGACAAACCATTTTGGCCGACCCGAAAAAGAAGCAAATCAAATTTTGATTTTTTTGGTTTTGAAAATGATATTTACAAAGATAACACGGTGAAATAGCCTTTCACCGGACTCTGACTCTGCAAACGCTGGTGAGATAGCCTCTCTCCAACTCGTAACTCAACAATGGATACATGGATGAGATAGCCTCTCTTGTAAAACTTTAAAGGATTGATTTGGCTGCGAGAGAGCCGGGAAGGAAATTGGTTTGGTTGCGACTGAACCAGAAGACGGGGAACTGACTTGACTGCGACGGAGTCAGAGAATCAGGGATATTAGCGTGATTGCAAATGAACCCAAAAATTGGAACACTTACTTGACTTCGAATGAGTCGAAGAATTGGAAATTGGCTCAGTTGCGAATGAACTAGAAAACCGGATAATTGACTTGACTGCGAATGGTCGGAAGGTCAGAAATTTGCTTGGTTGCGAATGAACCGAAAAGCAAAGGGGTGACTTGACTGCGAAAGAGCCAGAGTTAGAGACATTGGCCTTGTTGCGAATGAACTATAAGACCAAAATAATGACTTGGTTGGAATGAACCAGAAAGTTAGGAATTTGATTTTAGCTCTGAATGAGCTAAGAATTGGAAGATTGACTCGACTGCGAGTGAGTCGAAGTCGGGGAGATTAGCTTGATTGCGAATGAATCAAGAAATCAGCGAGAAACTTGGCAGCGAACGTGCCGAAGAGTCTAAGATTTTAACCCGGTTGCGAATGAACCAAAAAGGCCAGAATGATGACTTGGTTGCGAACGAACCGAAGTCAAAGAGATTAACTTGACTGCGAATGAGTCAAGAAATCAGAAAACAGACCTGACTGCGAATGAGTCGGAAGCCTAAGATTTTGACTTGGTGCGAATGAACCAGAAGGCCGAGATGATGACTTGGTTGCGAATGAAGCAGAAAGGTAATAACATGACAGAATTAGAAGTTAAAGGATTAGCTCGGTTACAGATTAACCAAAAAACTTGACTGCGAAAGTCAAAAAGCTCAGAGATCAACTCGGTTGCGAATGAACCAGAAAGTCGAGGATTGACCTAGTTGCGAATGAACCGAAAGGTCGAAGATATGAGCGAAACTGCGAATGAGTCAAAGGCTCCAAGGATTGACCTGGTAGCGAATGAACCAAAAGGTCGAGGATATGAGCGAGACTGCGAATGAGTCAAAGGCTCAATGAAATGGTGAGACAAACTTTCAATGGGATAATGAGACAGACTCTCGGTGGTACATGAAACAGATTCTCAAAAGATTGACCTGGTTGCGAATGAACTGAAAGGTCGAAGATATGAGCTTGACTGCGAATGAGTCAAAGGCTTAGAGGATCGACTCGGTTGCGAATGAACCGAAAAGTCGAAGATCTGAGCTGGACTGCGAATGAGTCAAAGGTTCAGAGGATCGACCTGGTTGCGAATGAACCGAAAAGTCGAGGATACCTTGATCAAGCAGAAGTCTATATGAGACAGTACAGGAATCAAAGGTATGCCGGGCCTGTGAAAAGGCTTTCACCAAAATAACAGTTAGAGGGACATGTGGAAAGGCTGTTCTCTAAACAAATTGCTAGGAGATACAAACAATAATTTTGCTTCTAGATGCGAAAATTTTGATCGATTCCACTGAGAGATTGATTGTCTCTTGCCGAGAACCATTGCGAGTGCGAGTTCCTTGCTAGGACTGGACTCGGATAACTTGCTGGGTTTTGGGTATTAACCTTTTTTTTTTTTCAAGAGAATTGTATTCTGCTGGGGTTGAAGACTGTGGGAGCAAATTCTAGACTCCGCTGGGGAAACTGATTTTCTTGGGAAGTTGACTCTTCAGGAGAGTGGACTCGTCTGAGGAGTTTAGAAGTTTGGTTCGAGATATACTCGTACATCTCTTATCTCAACTTACTGAAGACATTTGCACTGATTACCTTTTATGTGCTTGATATCTTTTATGACGCAAGTCATAAAAGATGCCCCTAGTGTGTCGTGATTCCATGACAAGAGTCTTAAGGAAACGGAACCAGGATAGGTAAGGGAAAATTGAATTTGTATGGTTTTTTTCTTTGAAATAGGAAGAACAATCTCTATAATGACTGGGTCTGAGAATTCCTTCTGCCACTGCTCACTGTTTGAAGCCTTGATGTCTCTGGCAGGTCTGAACAAGATGTCTCTTGCCTCTCTTTGATTCCTAAACCAGGATATTCTTTGAATTTTCTTCGCATTTTGGAAGGTGTACTCTCGCTCTTCCAGTGCCAGACAACTTTAGATCTTGAGAACTTTACACCATGAGAGAAAAATTGATAAGAATGAGGAATAGACTTCGAATGACTCGATCAAAGAAAATTTATACGATTCAAGGGACGACTCACTTTTGATTCACCCTTAGATCCAATGTATTATTTTTTTAGGGTAAGGCTAGCCACTCTCAGAGTAATTTCGAAAACCATGTCAAGAGGCATTAATTTCCTCCATCGGTATTTCCGTCATGGTTATTACCCCTCTTCGGATTGCTCAGTTTTAATGCCCCTAGTTTAGAAGGGTATCAAAGTAAGTCTCGCTGACACTACTCAGATTCTGGGATCCTGCCCTGTTTGAAGACTGCTTCTCCAACTCTTTGATTCTCTTTCTTTCAAGGAAGTCAAACTGATGTCTTCCAGGTTTTCAGTCTTGCAGACCGCTTGTCTTGATTCTTGCTTTGAGTTCTCCATAATCGAGGAACTCCTTCCATGTCTTATCAGCTCACTTTTTAGAAGTCTTGCTGCCGACTAGATTGTCTTCTTGAGTTTTTAATCTAGCAAACCGCTACCATTTCTTTGTATAAGCTAACTCTTTGACTTAGCAAATACATGAATCTCTTTTCTCTAGGCCGCCCTTTCAGGTTTTCAACCTAGTGGGTCTTCAGACTCTCATTCTTTTCTTTTCTTTCTGTTTTTGTTCTATTTGCCTTTAACCTTTGCTTGTTTCACCAGAAGGACTTTCCAGGTAAGCTTGGGTTCAAAAAGGTTGGATATCTAAAGTTCTAAGAATTTGGACCGAATCTGGTCTTGCCAGACTACCTACGTACCCCAAAAATGGAGGATCAGGTCCGCGTAGTTCGCTTTGGGGTTTAACAAAGAATGGTTTAGCTTTTTAGCTTCAAAATTTTGAAAGGGGGATGATTTAGCTTTTATCCCCAAGGTTTGACCGAACCTGAGTTGATCAGGTTGCCTACGTACCCCCAAAGTGTTGGGGATCAGGTCATGACGTAGTTCAGGTTGCTTATCTTTTATGACGAAAGTCATAAAAGATGCCCCTGGTTTATAATGTGTTTGAAAGAATTGTTTGGTTTTAACAGCTCAAAGGGCTCACAAAAGGATTTTTTTTTTAAACGTTGGGATTTTGGCTATAAAGGTTCAAACGTCCAAGGATGGCCTCCTGGTGCTTTGATGTACAAGCTTTTGAATGTTTAAGGTTCAACGGCTTTGAATATTTTTGTCGAGGAGTCTGGCGGTACTCTTGGGCAAGACTTCAACCACGATGCTCCATTTGAATTTGTGCGCTTCTCAAATATCTTGAATTTATGCTCAAGATTATACAGCTCTCGATAGTCTCCAAATGTTGGAGACAATTCTGATATTCAATCTATCTCATAGACTCCATCACTTGGGTCTTTGATTTTTCTAAAGAGTTGTCTTAGAAACACATTCCTTCTACTCTTTTTTTTTTGCTTTTAGACATTAACAATGTCCTTACTCTTGAATTATTCCACATCGGAACCTCATTGAAAACATGGAACTCAAGTGCACTTTTCAGGCTCGAATTGATGACTTCATTTTCTGAAAGTCTTCGCTAAATTTCTCATCAGCTCGACTGGATGTCTGATGTTTCACTCTCTTGAATTTTGCTTTACAACTGATATCTAAAGCCGATGGAGTCTTGCTTTGCACAAGGCGTTCACCCGGTTTATCCTTATAGGATCAAGCACGATTACCTCAAACCCCTATAAACAGGTTTATCAATTCCTCGCTTTCCTCGGGAGATAAAGTTTTTCCAATCCATCTTTCCCGAGTTTCGGATTTCGATACCACTATCAACAGCTTTGATTTCTTCTTTGAGTGGCTATGCTCGACGCTCTTCCTCTCGTTTGATCATGTTTCAGATCTCGAGGGGAATTTCTTCTGCATTCTCATCCGAGAAGGGTGTCTTTAGTTATTTTAAACATTAGATCAAGAGTGAATCATAAGAATACTGATAACATTGAAATCAAACTTTATTGAATTGAAAACTTTCAAGTACATCAATAGTTCTCAACACGTCTCAGTGGGCTATATATCAGACTTGACAGAAAATAAAACACTGACTCTAAATGAGAAAGACTGACAAACATGACACCTTTTTTTTTTTTTTTTTTTTTGACATTGACACTATCACTCACCAACTTTCAACACAAGAGTTGGTATACACTTGATAGAAGTCAAATCTTGAAACATGATACTTGGAACACCTCACTTGAAACAATGACACTTGGACATGGACAAGGACTAGGCACTGAAGTTCACAAGTAGCATGCCTTCCTCCATGATGTTGTCGGCTAGTGGTTTCGGTTCTGGTATAGGAATCTCGGAAGAGGCGGTCCCATGTAGTTCTGTCTACCTTGCCCAAACTGCCCTTGAAAACCAGCTGGTGGCATCATGCCCTCTGCCCTGACATTCTTTGGAGGCTCAAATTCTGACATCTTTCCTTTTCCTTTCGATTCATTTCCCTGCTCTGAGGTGGCATAAGCAAATGTGGTGGGACATTTGAAGGGTTGAATGGGTCTAACCGGTGCATAATTCGCGAAAGCATAGAGTTCAGGAAGAATGGATGAATCTCCATCTATCTCGTCCTGAATTTTATGTTTCAATGCCATGCACTTTTCTGTTGTATGACCAATACCTCCGTGGTACTCGCAATACTGATCTCTTCTCCAGTGTTTGGGGACCGGGTTAGGAAGAAGCTTCGGATCTAAAAGTGTCAAACGACCTTCACTGACCCATTTCTTCATGATAACTTCCTGAGAACATGGCAGCTGAGCGTATTCCCTCCTCAGTCTCTGACCCATCCTTTCTTCCACTTCTATTATTGGCTTCTTAAAGGGTTGACGATAGGGTCCAACATTCTTAACTTCACTGGGAACAATGACAGGCTTGGTCCCACTATGCAAATCAACATATCTGTCAAGAATTAAACTCTGAACTGATGCTTCTTCTGTCATAGTACCCATATCGGCAAACTGCTTAGGAGCTGAATCATATCCGGTGGACAGATATCGTATTTGAGTTTTCATCTCCCTCACTTCTTCAGTTAACATGGCCATCTGACCAAAAAGCTTAACCATCCAGTTTTCCATTCTGATGAGGGCCAACCTTTCAAATGATTCCTCCATTGGTCGAGAGTTTGATGAAACAAGTGGTGTTTCTGAGATAGGACGAATAAGGGATGCAGGATCCAATAATGGTTCATCCGTAGAGATAGCTCCTACCATCGGTAAAGGACCAACTGATCTTTGCACTGGTTTTCTGGTAGCACCGGGTTCTCCAACAACTACCTTACCATCTTTGATAAGTTTTAGGATCTTATGTTTCAAGGCTTGGCAACTGTTGGATGAATGTCCATGAACTCTATGATATTCACAGAAGTCTTGTTCATAAAAGTTGCTAGGAAGAGGATTTGGAGGAGGAGAAGGTTCAGGAAGTTCAATTTTACCCACTTCGACCAATTCTCTCAAAGCTTTTTCAAGATTCTTCGGCAATGGAGGAATTTCTTTATTTGGCTTCTGAATAGGCTTGTTTCTTTTCTGAGCCACCTTCTTGAAAGGTTGACGAGAGGTCTCCACATTGCTGACCTCTTTAGCTGCTACCATAGTCCTCTTTCCGTCTCTAACATCAGTTGAGGTCCTTGTCTTTAGTCCTTTGGCCAGTGCATCCTCTACTTGGGTTCCTGTCTTTATGAGATGATTGAAATCGAGAAAGTATTGGATAGCCATATGATGGTAGTACTGTGTAGACAGATTCTTAACCACAATCTTGATCTGGTCTTCATCGGACAATCTGTGGGTCATCTGAGCTGCTTTCCTTCTCCATCTTCGGATGAAGGAAGTGAAGGTTTCATTATGTCCCTGTTTCAACATTTTCAGATCCCTTTTGGTTATGTCTATTCCTTCTTCCATGGAAAACTGTTCCACGAACTTGTTGGCAATGTCTTCCAAAGTTCTGATCTCATCAGACTTTAGACTCAAAAACCATTTCTTTGCAGTTCCGACTAGAGATCGAGGGAATACAAGGGCAATCTGCTCTGGAGAAAGTCCATGCTGTTGCAAAATAGGAATTACAGACTTCAAATGGCTTGTGGGACACCCTGTTCCATCATACTTATCAAGATCAGGTACTGTGAACTTAGGAGGAAGAACAACACCTGGGGCTATCATGAAGTCAGACATGTTCAACTTCTTAGTGCCTTGGAACTTCATGCTTTCCATTTCTAGGGTTAGCTTATCCAACCTGTCTACAATCCCTTTGTTTTTATCAGCTCTCTCCAGATGAGGGTGACAATTCTCCTCTACATACTGCTCATCCTCGAAGTCATCCTCAACAGCGAACACTGTTGGTCTGCTCATCATAGGAGGTGGAGGAGGTATGACTGAAGGATGCTGGGGTGCATGCTCCTTAGAAGTAGAACTCTTATCATTTTTTAGACGGGCTATTTCTTCATTAATGGTGCCCAACTGCGCCAGAATAGCCTTCATAACCTCATTGGTGTCAAGGGTATTATTTCCATTCTCCGCCATGGGTTCAAGTATAGGTAGAATGGGAATACTACAAATGAGTGAAGCCAACAAGGTCAGACTCCTGCCATGGAATGGGCAAACACTATAGTTCAGCATAGGGTAATCGAATGAAAATGCCATATGTAAGCTAAGACAAAAGATGATACGAATATATCCTCCCATGGATAAAATCCGGCAGCATAACATCTATGCAAGGAGATGTGGTAAGATAAGCACATAGAGTTTGTCAACAAGTCTAAAGGATAACGACCAAACCCAAGGTATTTGCAGAAAATTCGGCAGCATAACAGCTATATAGAGAGGGTCTAAAGCTGCTAATCACAAAGGGTATGCCAAATAGGTTAAGATAAAGTAAGGCTCTCAGCAAGAACACACACTCGAATGAATGTCAGCAGGACAAACTCGCAATCAAACAAGTGGAACATAATCAGATCAGAATCAATCATAGGAGAAGGATACAATAGGCAACACTGAATTTTTCATCCATGATCAAAGATGATCAGTAGATCAGAAAGAAGACCACGGCAAGTGGCAGAAGTAGGTCATAGACCAGGTCTAAATCTTGAAGATGGATTGATAGAATTGATCGAATTAGATAAGGAAACCTCACTGAATAAGAAGGCCTTAATCTAATAATCAATAGATAGATATATATATATATATACATATATATCCTAACCAGGGGCACCAACCCTAGTCTAATCTAGAGGAGTCAAGGAAGTCTTGACTCAAGACAGACATGTGAGTGTACTAGGACTGCGTCTGTAGCCACATAAGGTGAACTACAATAATCTATGGATAGGACATGGCTCCTAAATCTAGGCTCCAACATGTGTAAGCAACACATGTTCATCCTTATATGAATGCAATATATATATAAGCACATGCAGATCCTAATTGGGTTTTACTAAATCAACAAATATATCCATATACATAATATATGTAAAATGAAAGTAGAGCTCCGGACTCAATATATCAGGTACTATGCATATGATCCATACTTTAAGTATATAACACAAGTACACCGAGTGTTATATACAGTATGCTTCATTGCTCACCGGCTGCTGTAAACACAAGTACACCGAGTGTTTACGACTGCAGCACTGGCGCATAGCTTGGTAACAGATACAACAGCACCATCTGGATAGTGATATCCCATGAGGCACGCATTATATCTATCCCATGGAGCTAATAATAAGAAAATCAATAAAAGAAAAAAAATAAAATCAAAATGATGTATGCTGTGCAGTGTGTGAATCCCTTGTTTTAAACACCTATCTGGTGCCCCTGGATTCTAAACGATTAAATTCCCATTTATAATGATTTTAGCCCAAAATTCTTCAAAATTAATAACAAATGGCATTTTAACAGAGTTAGGCAATATCTCAAAAGAAATCCCCAGCAGAGTCGCCAGCCTGTGGACCCCGATCCGAGAGAGGCGGCGGTGGGGGACGTGCCCCCACGCGCTAAGATCTCTATGGATCATCCACGTGAATGGAGAGCTCTACCAAGGAACTCTCGAAAGAATGTGCCTCTCACAGCTTGAGTGGCGTTAAAAGGTGAGATACCTCTCGATTCGGGGACTAGCCCAGATTCGAGGCGTACCTTAAACAAAGAAGAGTCGCCATCCAAGGAAAAGGCAAATGGGCCATGGATCCCATACTATGCTCTGTTGCAACGGATAACCAGAGATGTAAAAACAAGGTTCGTGCCTGGTTACGAATTCGGAAGGTCTAAAGAGCACCTCATCCGCCCAAGTGCAAGCACCTGGTCTCTTATGCCATTTATTTATTAATTTTGAAGAGTTTTAGGCGAAAGTCAAATGAAATGGGAATGAATATCTCCGAGAAGACGTCTATCTAATCATGCATGTCTCGGAGATGAATAATAAGCACACACAAAAGAAATGAAAGAGGTGTCACCTAGGAGTAGCTAGATTCTGAGTGACAAGCCTAAAAAGCTAAGTTATGAGTGTCATACCTAATTGGTGCCTGAGTCCTGGTGTGCAAACGCATGCATACTACAGCTAAAGGTATAAGATCTGTACATGAAAGTAAGAAAACACAGCAAAACACACAACACAATTCAATTCTATACATGACTGGACAAAATGAGTCCTAACTCTAACGTGACCTGACTCGGACCAAGATGGCCGTCCATCCTAGCTGCTCTACGTATCCCGGCCTCGGGAAGAATCGGAGTCAACGTAGTTCGATGCCCTATTCTAAACTACTATGCCTAACCATCTAGAACTGCTATCCTAGACTCGATTCCACTAGACTCGACTGATTTTTAAAGCTTTTTTGTACAATTGCTCAAGTTCAAGTGAATTGTGATTTTTAGGACTCTCTATGTGCCCTAACTAATGCAGGTTGTTTAGCCTTAAGCTAATGCAGGTGGGCCCTACATCCTATGTGTATCTAGGCTGTGCAACCTAAAGAAGACCAGGGCTGACTATATGCTTCATAGTCTAGCCATCGGTTCGACTAAATGTCTAACCGATCGACTTGAGGCCTCCTAACTCTACGGACACTCACACGACAGGACACACCACATCAACAAATCAGGACAGACGCCTAACTCTAAAAATACCCCAAACAGCTAAGACAGACTCCTAACTCTAGGAGAAAGATCTTTTTGAAAAGGTTTTGAATATTTTTTTATATTTTTTTGAATGTTTGAAATGTTTATTTTTGAAAGTTTGGCTGGACTTAGGATGTGAATCCCAAGCTGCACTACGTACCCTATTGAAAGGGATCAAGCCAACGTAGTTCGGAACTGATTTTCCTAACTACACTTAAATGACTCAAGATTTTTGTGATTTTTGGTTTTTCAGATATTTTTGATGTTTTTGACTCAACAGGACATAATCCTATCATCATAAGGGGAGGACTGACTCCTGACATCCCGCAAAGGTTGGACAGCATCCTATGCTTTGCGGGGGAAAAGAACAGAATCATAGCTCTGCAATGGTTGGACAGCATCCTATACCTTGCAAGGAACTGGATAAAAATCATATGACTAGAGGAGAGGTTGGAAAGAATCCTAACCCCTATGATGATAGGACAGACTCCTGAAAGACTGAAGGACTGACTCCTATGCTAAAGACTGACTAAAAAACAAATGACTCAAAGAGAGGTGCCAATGAGACATAGCATGTCTCCTAGAGAAGAGGAAATAAGAAGGGTATGGCGATACATAGCATGTCTCTTAAGGATGGACTTACTAATCAGACAAAGCTTGTCTCTAAAGGATACAACTTTCTCTGCCTGAGACATAGCCTGTCTCCTTGAGAGGGCTCTAGAGAACTCTTTCATTGCTCTTGCAATGAGAGAGGGAAACCTAATGTCTAGGGGATACACACATAAAAGACTAGTCCAGTCTTTTGAATAGAAGAGGGGAGTGCTACTTGGACTGAGCAAGTCTCCTAAGGATGGGCTTGGGCTAGCACCTTCATCGCCCTTGCAATGAAAGGGACTTTATGTTTAAGAGATGCACATCTAAAAGACTTGGGCAAGTCTTTTAAATAAGAGAGAGGAGTGCTACTTGGACTAAGCCAGTCTCCTAATAATGGGCTTGGGCTACTTACGGGTTCATCGCCCTCGGCAATGCACTTCATCCTCAACAGCTCGGCGTACAAATTCGGATACCTAATTGTAATTTCTGCCTACAAATGACAGCTCTTCTTCAACCTCCAATTGTAATGAATCTACCTTCGAAAGCAACGCCCGAATTTCGCATACGCAGCCTCAACCTCCACTGCAACAGTTTGCTTAGTCTCATTAGCCAAGGTCAGCTGCCTTCGCAGCAGTTCCATTAGCTGATCATGACTTTCAGTCAAAGCCATCTCCAATCCTGCTTTCACATCTTCAATCTTCTGTAGTTTCTCCTCCAACTCTACTGTTTTCTGACACATGGCTTCGAGCTCGGCTTTGATGGACTTTTGCCACTATCACGTTGGTCTGCAACAGCAATGGGCTTTTCATTCTTGAACTGATCAGACTCTGCGATTAGAGTAGATGCCCATGAATCCGAGCAGCTCGGCTCACACTCGTTCAACTCCGCACTGCCCATCTTGTGAATATCACTGTCAAGAGCAAACAACCGATCCCCACTATCGGATTGGCTAGCAGTAAGCGATTCCACCTATACAGATGAGGCAACAATGATCGAGCTTGTGATCATTAGCCAATGATACCTTCCGAGCTGAAACTCGTAGCCTACGGCACTCGGCTTCAAGCTTAGCTGCTTTCTTTATACTCTCCAGATGCTGTTTGCTAGCTGTTTCCGCAGCTTGTGTACTTAGCTCCCTATCCAAAGCCCTAATCTTGAGCTCCTCAGCTTGAACAAGAAACTCAAGCTTGAGAGAAGAATTCTCTCTCTCTAGAGCTTCGAGCTTCAGCCGGAGATCATGAACAACAGAAGAAGCGGCTTCAGCCTTTGCGGCTTCCAGCAGGCTATGGAGCTCAAGCTGGCACTCGAACTCAAACTTATCAAATTCCCATTCACAAGTCTTCTTGATGACAGCATTATGGATTTTCTACTCTTGCTCCTCTCTTGCTTGCCGGATTTCCCTCACACATTCCTTGAGAGCACCGTCCAGGTGACCAACTCGGTTTTCGAGGACCGAATTCTTCTGAGTTGCAGTTTCGAGCTGCTGCTTTAAAGTCTCCACTTCAGTTTCCGCCATTTCCCAGTCTGAAACAGCTTCTTCTGCAACTTTGGCATGTTGCTGCACCAAATCTTCTTTGGCTCTCTTGGGATTGAGTATGATTCAGAGATGCCCTTGATGTATCCTCCAAAATCAGATCATGGAGTTTCAGGTTCTAAATTATCTGCTTGCTCATTTTCCTTCTTCTTTTCTAAACAAGGCAGGAAGAAATCGAACCTCACTGCTGAACTCCTTCTCGGTCTTACTTGTAGCACTCAATTCTAGCTTAAGGCCTCAGAAGATGCACCCAATAAATCAAACCACTAGTTATAAGATGGAACATACCTGTTGAAAGAATCCAATGGACGAATGGGCTGTTACATGATGGAAAGTGACCACCTATTGTTTACCCACACATAGCTTATACGGCTGCTGTAAAGTATTCAAATAGTTTCATCTCACCTATAGCTTTATCACGTAACAGGTGAACAAGTAAAGTTTATACAACAACTAAAACATGGTAAAGCCAAAAGCAAGTTCAATAAGCCTAAACTGAAATGACACCCTTCTCATGCTACGTATGCAGCCAAAAGCAAGTTCAATAAGCCAATCTAATTATAGTTACACAAGACCAAGTGATCCACAAACTGTAATATGACTCTCAACACATTTTGAGTAGAATCTAAATTTACTGCTCCCATTTCCATGCTTAAACTAAAAGAGTAATCCATCAACCCTACAAGAAAACTCTCCTCCATTCTCCCTTCATAGAGACCACATTTAAGTTTATAATAACTATCAAAAGTTAATGAATTAATATAGAAAGGTCTGAACTTCCCTCTGTTCTAAATTTTTAAGAATCAAATCAATAAAAAGAAATTCTGTTGCTACAAGTAATGCTATTGAAGCAAAGATCTCTGTAAGAATCACTAAAATTCTAACCAAATTATTTCAAATTTATACAGACCGAAATTCGAACCAAATTATTTCAAATTTGCGAAGATTTCTGAAGAAATTGCCACAGCATTAGTTAGATTCACACAAGATCTATATTATATAAGCATTGAACCATCTGGAAGCTAAAGAAAGGGCATAAATCTGAAGCAAGGGCATAGATCTGAAGCAACAACCTAGCAATACAATTAAAATAAAATAAAATAAATGTTAAACATACTCACCTGAATCATCAATCACTTGAATCTTACTTTGTGCTAGCCGGAGCTTGATCAAAGTTTGGCCGGAACATGACCGGAGCAAACCGGAGAAGAAAAGGAATAAGAGCTAGGGTTTCGGTGGAAGAATACCTCAGATCTACGGTATAACAGCAAGCCCTAGGGTTATAGGTACGTAGAAGAGAGGGATAACAAATTGAAATTGACCGGCCGGAGCTCCGATTACTTCGCCGGAGAAGGTGATCGGAAGAAAGGGAAAATGAACCTTAGCTTTCTTTCTTTATCTCTTTTTCTCTTTTTCCTCTGAAGTCAGATCGGAGAAGAAGATGCCGGACGGAGATTTGCCGGAGTTAGGCCGGAATCCGGTTGGATCTTGGCCGAGAAGGAAAAGGGAGAGGGTTAGGGGATTTAGGGAAAATCTCTCTTGCTCTCTCTCTCTGTTAGGATGACGAATCGGAGCTCGACCGGAGCTTGAGCGGAGAAGAATCGGAAAAAAAAAAAACGATCGGAGGAGATGGATTGCAGATCCCCTTTCTTCCCTCTCTGGATTTTTCTCTTTTTTTTAAAGAAGGTTTAAATGCTATTTATTAAGGATTTTCAAAATCGATATTGGCACCCCATTGATGGGCGCACACAAAAAAAAATTAATGATAAAGCGCGCGGTTTTGCGCGTCCTATTCTAACATGGCTCAGCCCTCTCTAGGATAAGTTCACCATGACACCAACTCGATTCGTTCGCTAGGCAAACGCGCTCAGAATTCGACGAAATTTTACAGGGACCTTGGTGGGACCCTAACCTACCTTGGGACGAAATTTGGGACCCTAGTTGATTGATTTGGTTGGGTTTTGCATAAAATTGGAAGGTTAAGGGCACGGTCAAAATGGGGTGTCTACAGTTCCGTGGTAGAAAATGTGGTTCCCTAGTGGTTCTGAGGCATAAAATGTGGTTCGGTAGTGGTTCGAGGGTATAAAATATGGTTCCCTAGGGGTTCCGAGGTATAAAATGTGGTTCCATAGTGGTTCCGTGGTATAAAATGTGGTTCCGTAGTGGTTCCGGGGTATGAAATGTGGTTCTGTAGTGGTTCTGGGGTAGAAAATGTGGTTCCCTAATGTTTCCGGCGTATAAAATGTGGTTTCGTAATGGTTCCAGGGTATAAAATATGGTTCCCTAGTAGTTCCGGGGTATAAAATGTGGTTCCGTAGTGGTTCCGGAGTATAGAATGTGGTTCCGTAGTGGTTCCGATGTATAAAATGTGGTTCCCTAGTGGTCCCGGGGTATAAAATGTGGTTCCCTAGTGGTTCCGGGGTAAAAAATGTGGTTCCCTAGTGGTCCTGGAGTAGAAAATGTGGTTCCCTAGTGGTTCTGGAGTAGAAAATGTGGTTCCTTAGTGGTTCCGAGCTATAAAATGTGTTTTCCTAGTGGTTCCGGGGTAGAAAATGTGGTTCCCTAGTGGTTCCGAGGCATAAAATGTGGTTCGGTAGTGGTTCGAGGGTATAAAATGTGGTTCCCTAGTGGTTCCGAGGTATAAAATGTGGTTCCATAGTGGTTCCAAGGTATAAAATGTGGTTCCGTAATGGTTATGGGGTATAAAATGTGGTTCCGTAGTGGTTCTGAGGTATAAAATGTGGTTCCCTAGTGGTTCCGACGTATAAAATGTGGTTCTTTAGTGGTTCTGGGGTAGAAAATGTGGTTTCCTAGTGGTTCCGAGGTAAAAATGTGGTTCCCTAGTGGTTCCGAGGTATAAAATTGGTTCCCTAGTGGTTCCGGGGTAGAAAATGTGGTTCTCACGCAGGGCCCGTACGAGCTGGGTCGACCCGCGTGTCACCCGGATTTTTGCCGTATTTTTTAAGATGTTTTTGGGAAATGTTATCCGCACTACCATATTTTGATGAGGACACTCCTCACTTTATTAAAAGTACAGTATGGCCCGCACCATAGGATGATCCAAACCGTCAATTAGATGGGCCACAGCCTAAATAGGTTGTGCCCCAAAAAGCATTTCCATAGGTTTATCCTAACCCTCTGATTAGAATGTTAGAGGGTTGGTCCTAACCCTCTATAGATCGGAGGGTTAGGATCAACCTATGGAAATGATTTTTGGGACATAACCAATTTAGGCTGTGGCCCATCTAATTGACGCTTTGGATCATCCTATGGGGGCCATACCGTACTTTTAATTAAATGAGGAGTGCCCTCATAAAAATACAGTAGTGTGGATAACATTTTCCTTTTTTTGTATGGGAATTTGGTAGCCACCATTGCCGAGGCAACTTCTCGGCTTGTGGCCCATCCTTTGATGCAAAAATTGGCAGAAGTGATATGGGTGCAAAGGTGGCTAGCAAAAGCATAATTGCAAAAAATAGTAATCATTACTTCCAAAAAATAGTAATCATTACGGACTTGTGGCTGAAGTGCTAAGTTTTAAATGAAAAATTATGAAAAAATAGAAGCAAAGTATTAAAATTACGAAAAAAATACCAAAATAATGCACTAACATATGACAATTACCGAACTACAAAGTTTGACTGTCTTCCGCCGGAAGTCCGGACAAACCTTCGGACTTCTGAATGGAACCAATATTTTGGTTATGTATATTGGCTTCCATTCGGAAGTCCGAAGTTTTGTTCGGACTTCCGACGGAAGCCAGTAGAATAGGGATAATTCCAAAGATTTTTATTTTCAAATTGAGTAAAAATTCGAAGGATAATAGGGATATACATTGTGATCTTAGTGTCATGCAGGCAACCATAAATTGAAGCTTGATTTTGATGTTTTAGAATAAAAAAATGCAAAGAAAATGGATTTATCTTGAAAATGGGGAAAACAACAAAATTCAGTTTTAAGCTCAAAATTCATTTTCTTTGCATTTTGTAACACTCCTTCGATAAGTTTATCATGAATAAACCCTCATGATTACCAAACCCTGTTGTAAATGACAACCTTCAAAACCCTTCCATGGAGTTTTCCACGTTATAAAAGTCTTGAGGAAGAAGAAGGTGGTAGGTGAGAAGGTAATAAGTGCATAGGGATAAGTGCAAAAAGGTGGAGAGAAAAAAGAGGTAGGAGGGGTATATTTGTCCTAAAAGCCTTATTCTCTCAGTTGACAATACTTTTTTTATAAATTTCAAATCACTACCCTTTATGCACAATTTAGCATAAACTTTGCATTTTTTTAATCATTTGCCCTAGATATAATGCCAATGCCACATCGTCGATCCATGTGAATGAATCTCATTCGGTCTCTTTCTCTTCTCCGTCATGTTTTCCTTTTGTGCTTGTTTCCTTCCCTCCACTTTTGCATTGAAGAGGGCAGAGGAAACGCTTGTTATGGGCCCACTATATCATCTTCCTCTTTTTTTCTTTTCAAAATGACAGAAATATCCTTTGCTTTCTTGTATTGCATGATTTTATCCTTAGAACTTAGCCATTTTGTTGCGAGGGCAGTGATAAATCCACCCCCATATATCTTAAGTCACACCCATATAGGGCAG
Source organism: Tasmannia lanceolata (assembly GCF_043159265.1). Lineage (NCBI taxonomy): Eukaryota > Viridiplantae > Streptophyta > Magnoliopsida > Canellales > Winteraceae > Tasmannia > Tasmannia lanceolata. Next base: position 21,682,273 of record NW_027518684.1, on the reverse strand, counting down.
TGCTTAGAGACAGAGGAGAGAGAGATATGGGGGTTCGATTTAATATATTAGGGGTCGATTTATCACTGCCCTCTTGTTGGAATAGTTTTTGTTTTTTTAAATGGGTAAGCTGCGGTTAGGCAAGACCCCAACCAGATGTATTAGATTAATAAAAAATAAACATGAAGCTTGAAAAGCCAACTCCAAGAAGACAGAGCAATACAGAAACTCCCACATGTAGGGGGAGTAGAAGGAGCAAGAATTAAAACAAACTAACAAAGCTTAAATAACAAAAAGGGGAGTCAATCCAAAACACTGAAGCCAAAGCAAGCAATTCCCTACGAGGAAAGGCAGATTAACTCCCTGCGGCATCCAAAACCCCAAAATTTGCTTTAGGGGATAGTTTGGAGAGGGATGGCAGAATGCATGTTGGAGAAGGACGAAGGAGAAGTACCAGAGACTTTCCTTTTTTCTTTTTAACTGTTTGCCAAGAATCATCATCATCCATACTAGGAGTGGAAACATTTTCAAGGGCAGCGAAGCGATTAGCATTAAACTGGATTTGAAAAGGACTGCTGGGGCCACCACGATCCAATTTTGAGTCAGGGTAAGTATTTATGAAATTTTATATGTTTTGTGCACTTAAAGTCCAAAGTCCATTATTTTTCAAAAAGTATTTGGGGTCCACTTCATAGGATGATCCAGACTGTTCATTGGTTGGGTCACAACGTAAACAGGTTGCACCCTGTAAATTGTCTCCATAGGATGATCCTAACCATCCGATCTACAATGGGATTGCCCGTTATAGAAACCTTTATTGCTATGGAGATTATTTACGCAGTGCATCCTATTTAGGTTGTGGTATAACAAATGATCAGTTTGGGTTATCCTATGAAGTGGGACCCCACATACTTCACGCGCACACAACATATAAAATCTTGGTTAAATCACTAACATTCTTGGGCCATGCTATGTATGGGTGTAAAATAGTGGGTCTTACCCATAAGAACATGAGTTATGCCCCACAGCAAAGGTGTAAATTGTGGGCTCTCACTTAGGGGAGGTGGGTCCCACCTATCAAAACATGAAGTGTAAAATGGTGGTTGCCAACATGCTATAATAGCCATTCTCTGCCACCTTTGGACCCGCCCCTGGGAGAGAAAAGAGAAGAAGCTGACCAGCCATCTTTTTTGACTCGTTTTTTACTTCTCGCCCTTTTTTCCGTCAGCAAGAGAGTAGCAGATCCTCCTATATTTCCAGGTTTTAGAAACCTCAGGATGCATACAGCTGACCAGGATAGCATACAGCAGCTTGATCATGAACCCTCTTTTACACTGTTTTCAAACTAAAAACTTGGATTCTAAAATCCGCGTATCCAAACAGCCCCTTAGTGATTGAAACATGGAAATCTCTTTGCAATCAGAGACTGATAATCATAATCTTTCTATTGAAATTTCTAGGTGCGATAGTGTGTTCACAATGCCAAGGTAACGGAGTAAATTCTGTTGACCACTTTAATGGCCAGTTTAAAGCGGGTGGATTATGTTGGCTTTGCAGGTATATCCATCAACCATTTAAAGATGTGTGTATGTTATCTTTTCTCTTTATTACAAGTTTACAAAACTAAAACGGCCTTTGACTCCAATCCTAAGGTAGATAGCAACTAAAAACGCAAAGCTTGCGTATGTAAGTTGCTTGTACCAGTGCTAATTAACTCCTTAGATGCGTCCATTGCATTGCAAAGTTGACAGGTCACTCATTACTTATCACTGCCAAAGTTGTTTATGGCTCTACTTATCATTGCCGAACCACTAGCGAATCAATGAAGACTATTATTTTCTTTGTTAAAATACTTTTTTTTTTTGAAAAGCGACATATTTCATTAGTAATAGATTAGCAGTCGGGACCAGTAGTCCCAGCATGCTATTACACTTAATCAGGAATCCTAGGCATACCTAGGGCAATATAGGGTACATATGCTGAGAGAAGTTTACATTAACCACAATGCTTGAATTCTTCGAGTACATCTTACAGAGAGGTAATTACTTTCATTTCATCCTGTTGGGCTCCAGCCTTCACCAAAATATCTGCCACCTCATTCGCCGATCATCTTCGATGTTCAATTCTCGTGGATAGGACTCGCATTAGGTCCAGTATTTCAACCACTTGGTCCTGTAGCTTCTAGGATCCCTTCGAGGAACCAGATGCCCAACCCACTGCATTCGTAGAATCCCCTTCAATAATCAATGGACTTTGATTATTCACAAGTGCTCACCACTGTAGACACCCCATTTTGACCGTACCCTAAACCTTCCGTGTTTGAGCAAAAACCCAACCAAATCTAGGGCCTCAAATTTCACCCTAGGCTAGTTTAGGGTCCTAACTAGGTCCCCATAAAATTTCGTTAAAGTCCGAGCGCGTTTGCCTATTGAACAAGATGGGAGAGTGTCCGTAGTGTAAACCGCAGGAGGGGGATGAATCACCTCAAAATGGGCTGTCCATGGAAGATATAAAAGGGCAGATTATATGTCATTTTTTTTGGAACCCCTGTTCTTGCTCGGACTACCTTAAGAGCAAAATTGACTATGAAATGCATTAGAGGGGGTTGTCCTAAGTCAAAGAGGGGGGAGCATTAATATATCATTTCCCTTTAGTTACAAGGGATCGAAGTAGAGAAAAAAAAAAGAAAAGGAAAAAAAATTCGCAGAGAGAACAGAGAAAATCTGAAACCCTAGTTCCGTCCGAACCTTCTTCTCCGCTCAAGCTCCGGTCGAGCTCCGGCGAGCACCGATCTGAGAAATCGATAGAAAAGACAGAGTAAAATAGCAGATCTGAGAGAGAGAGAGAGAGAGAGAGAGAGAGAGAGAGAGAGAGAGAGAGAGAGAGATTTTGGGGTTCCGATGGAGTTTCTTCCTTTGTCCGAACATCGTCTCCATCATGTTAGTCGGAGCTCCGGTTAATTTCCGACGAAATCCCCTTCTCAGATGTTATGTTTCATAGTCTTCATTCCTTTCTTTTTTTCTTTTTTTTTTCTCTTTTGATTTCAAGTTTAAAACCCAAACATTTTGTTTCTTCTCCGATCGGGATCTGAGAGATTTCCGATCAATCAGGTCAATTTTTCCGACCGGATTTGCACTCCGATTATGTTTCTCCTTGCTGTTACCTCCATTTCTATCATCTTTTTCCCCATTTTTCTTCTCAAACCCTAACTCCCCGGCTGGTCATCCTTTCCGATATTCTCCGGCTAGGTCTACCGGAGCTCCGATCGATCTCCGGTTGAGCTTTTCTTCCTTCATTCACCAGCCTTTGATGCCGTTACTCCTTTCTTCCAAAATTTTAGACTCAAGCTCCCTTTAAAACCCTACATTTTTCATCATTTAAACCTTAACTCCCTTCTTCAATCGATTCCCACTCATTTTCCAGCTAAATTTCAGCTGAGTTCTGGAAAAAACCTAGACCTTGTTAAATCTCAGAGCTTTGGAGTTTCATCACTTTTAATCTGGAAAGAGGAGACCAAAAGATCAGATTTCTTCTTTAATTCAGGTAACATTCTTTCTCTCCTTTGTGTTAATTTAAGAGATTGTATTTTTTTTCCCACTTGAGTTGATTTTTGTAGTGGCTTCGGTTTGATTTATATTATAGAAATATTTTCATTTTTTTGTGAAATTGTGTTGTGGCTGAGATGTTTGGCTTTAGATTTGTTTAAAAATGTTACAAGTAGTTAAAGCAATGATGTGCAATTAAACGATTTCAATTTTTCGTGCTTGATGGATTGAGAATGACTAGTTTTGAAGCAGGTTTTTAGTTCATGATGAATGTGCTTAGGAACTCATTAAAGATGTTTATATTCTCATGCGTTATCGAATATTTTAGCTGGGAACAGGAGACCAAGCAAATCTGTGTGGATCCAATTTAATTCCAAAATCTCTTGATCCAGCCATGTCGAAAATTTGAAAAATTCTTGCTGTTTGGAAGCTATGAATGTTACAAGTATTTTGTTTTTAAGAAAAAATAAAAAAAATGACATGGAACCTCATATGTAGTGTTAAAATCTCAGAAACTCTTGTTTCAGCCCCTGTTTCTTGAATGAGTTAATGAGGTTTTTATATAGTCCTTGTTTTAGCTTCTGTTTCGATACCTATTTTGGATCAGCCCATGTCTCTTTATATGGCAATCTGTCCACACACTTTTGATATTGGCAGCCCATGTACCCTCATGATATTTACAGGCCCTGTTGTGTGAATTGTTTCTCATGAATATTCGTATGGTTTTTCATTCTGCTCAGTACAAATATTGTTCATAGTATTGAGGCTGTTGTGCTTCGTCTCCAAGAATGATATTGTGATAATTAGGGTATTAAATTTGTGTGAAAGAATATTTTTCTATGAGATGTGTATATACAAATGTGTACGTGTCTGTATATGTCCATGTATGTATATATGTGCCCTTCTCCCTTCAATGCAAGGGCGATGAAGGCGTTAGCCCAAGCCCATTCTTTTAGAGAGACTTACCTAGCCATGGTAGTACTCTTTTCATTCTCTTTCCTTATATAGAGAGTTTCTGGTCTTTTAGATATCATTCTTAGTTATTTGTCTTTCCTTGCATATCATATGCGACTGATTGGAGAGGACTGATTGTCATTTAAGCTTAAGAAAAAAGATTTTGCTGTAAAGTCACCGTCAGGTGTTGGCATCCATATCCTATCATCCTCACTAAATTGGGTACAGTACTTCGACTGCAGTAGTGAGAGAAGTCTCTGAAGATCAAGTTGTTAAAATACATATTATATATACTTTAATATAGAATTGGTATTGACATCCTAGATTTAGTCATTTGCACCATGCTAGTTGTCTTATTTGATTTGATTTTACTTTTTTACAAATTGGGCAAGCTAGCTTTATATTAGTGAGTAAGCATGGTTGAATTCAAAGCAAAAGGTGGCAGATTCGTCCCTTACTGTGGTTGGCTATATATTTTAGATTTCTGTTGTAAATTTCACCCATTGAGTCATTCGAGGCTTTGACTCGATTTGCTGTCAAGTCAGCTTGGCCAAGCTTTGGATTGCTTCAAAACCATATTCTCTCTTACTCTTTAAGGTCATTCAATTTCCTCAGGTTTCCCTTTTAAGATTTTGAATTTCCGTGGTTATTATTTAAATCCATCTTGTATGGTGCGTATCATCACATCTTTTCTCTCCATTATCTATTATGGTTCATAATTTAGGCTCTGTTCGTTTTAGATTGTTGCAACCGATTGTAGGCCCAAACCGTCGGAGTCCAACAATCACTTTGGCCCCACAATCGGTTGCAACAATCTAAAATGAACAGGGCCTTAGTGTTTTAATGCTGATTATTTTTGTCATCCGTGAATTTAGTATCTTATACCGTTTTACTTCCATTTCTAGACCAGCTAGTGCCTGATGTTCCCATGTATTGAGGTATTTTTTTTCTGACGAAATATTGTGGTATTTTTTATTTCAATTTTTCTGACAGGGGTAAAAGGGAGATCTTATGTGGGAACTGCAATGGTGCAGGCTTCATGGGAGGTTTTATGAGCACTGCTGATGCTTAGTCGGATTTCCCATCTGTTCATCAGTCTTCACGATCTAACAAGAGAGAAGACAGGGTTTAAATTGGTTTCAAGGTATGATTACTTTAGGTGTTTGTAAATGTATCTATAGACATTGCTTTTGACTTCAAGAATAATATATTTTTTTACTTCAAGATTAGATGCTACATCTTATTTCTTGAAATGATACAGTTCTAAAAAGCAACAAAGGAGGTTTTTTTTTTTTTGTGTGAGTTTTCATGATAGTTAAAGGTATCGACCAATGTACTATGCATTAATACCAATAGCTTGCCAACACAGTAACCTTTCTCTATAATCTCAAGGTCTGGGAATGCTTTTTTTGTTTGAATGGCAAATGAGAATTCTTATATACATAATCTGATTGCAGTGTAGCATAAAAGCCCTTCCATACATACCATGGTTTTCAAGTGATACAAGTACAGGACTGAAATAATTTTACTGTAACTCACAATAAATCTCAGGATTGATTGATTTCTTTTTTCTGCAAAAATTTTCCAACTTAATTCTTTGAAATCCAAACATTTCCGTAGTTCACAAATCTCAAGAAAGACAGAGACTGTAAGAGATAACTCTTAAACCGGGGAATCTTTAGGACAGGTTGGGAACATTGGTAATACTGAAAGAACACAGACCCAAGAAATGTTCAGAACACCACAAGAGTAGTGAAAGAAACTCAGTTTCAATATATAGATCTACTATCTGGTCAAGATTAGGGTTTAAGGAATTGAACATGATGTTTATCTATATATGCAGTGTAGACAACCATATAAATAAAAGAATCCAGCAAAAATAAAGTTCGGTCCGGCAAAATATCCTTCTATTGATGTCTTCACATCTCCACACAGAAGAGGGACTTAGGATTTCAACTTCAGACTTGTACTCATTGCTTAGGATTTCACCTTCGGACTCTGGTTTTCCTCATCCTCTCCTTCATCTAGCTCCCCATCATTTCCGATTTTTCGGCCTTAACTAGATGCAGTGGCGCTCTTTGTGCATTCATTGAAACAGTGGCGAGGTTGATCATGGCGGTGGCACATTATTTTGATTGAGTGATGTGACTTGAAACAACTACATTAGCCTTTGATTTTCCCCTGATTAGAGTTTGGCTGGTGACTAGGTTTAGATGTTGTGATACCCGGCCTCACCATAAGAAATTGTATTCCTCAGTAGGTGTCTTTATTAAAACTAGGCATACAATTCTAAAGCTTGAATGGGGGTGCCGGTATCAAAATTTAACTCAAGTATTATTAGGACTTTGAGGTGTGTCGTTATCAAAAGAGACTTTATTAGTATTTGGAATTTTTGTGGAAGGTTTCTAAATTTTAGGATTTAGATTGACTTCTCTGTGTTTGACGACAAAGCTATTTTGGAAGCCACCCTATTTTGGACGTTTGAAATTTGGTAAGGAGTCCCATTAAATATGGGAACGTATATTTTATTAGTAAAGTAAATTAGTAATATTTGGAATTCTAATTGGAGATTGAAAGAGATTCTCCATGCCCTAACCTTTAGGGAGGGTGTACGGTGAATTATCCTTGGGATACTTGGGCGTGAAATACATCACTAATATTTAGGATCCTATGGCCTTTGAACCTAATTTGTAGGAAAGAAATCAATCTTAGTTGGGGTTTTCTCTTTGGGTTGGACGTTTCCTTTTCCTTTAGGAGAGCTCGAAGTTTACTTAGTTGGAAGGTTTTCCCTATTGCTGTGTTCTTTTAAGTTTCCTTCCCCCTCTTTTCTGCGGAAAGTCCGCTTTGTTTCCGTGGAAAACCGTAAAAAGCGTGTTCTTTTAGTTTCTGCGGAAACTTTTTTTTTCCTACCTCATACATCGGAAACTCCCTCTTTCCGAGACTTTCACCCGACGATCGAAGCTCTCTCTCTCTCTTTTCTCGCTCAGACTCTCTCTCAAGACCTCCATTTTCGACGACTCTCTCTCTCTCCCTCGCAAGACCTCCATTGTCGACGACTATCACCTTCCGGTAATGTTCTAAATTTGAAGCGAATTCGGGTTTTATCTATTTAATTTTGAGTTTTTTTTTGTGGGATTTGATGAAACCTAGGTTTTTTTTTGGTTCGCCTATGGTTTGATTTTTGTTTAGAAGATTAATTATCTAGAATACTTTCGGATTGATATTTTTGTCAAATCCGTTTATTTCTAGGGTTTTTATTGTTTTTCTTGTTCTTATATTTTGTTAGGGTTTGTAATTTGGTGAATTTGCTGATTTAGTGTGTGGATTTGAGGAATTTGAGAGAGAAATTGTAGTTTGAGTGTTTAGATGGGTTTTGTGTGGGATTTTTGTATCTGAATTGGTGGATTTCAGCGAAAAATTGCAGTTTGTAAAGGGTTTGTGTTGTTTGATAATTTTGAATTCGGTTGGGAATTGAAGGATTATGATGTTTAATAGCGTATGAAGCATATGAACTGTTGATTTTAGGGATTTGGTCTATTTGTGGTTCTTGAGGGTTGGGGAATTGATGGGAATGGAAGGAAATTCAGTGGTTTTATGTTGAATTGTATGCGATTGGTAGGACTTATTTGAGTTGAGGATTGTTGTATGGTTTATCTGTCTGTGAATTCCTGTGGATGTTTGATACTGAAGCTATGTTATTTCATGACTTTTGAGGTTTGAAGATTATAAGCGGATTGACAATTTGATTGATTCAGTCAGCAAATCATTGTGCTTTTTTGGGATTTATTCTGTTGACATCAAACAATCGGGTCTCTGTCACTATTTTGGCAGGTTTTTTTTATTGGGACCAGCTTGGAATAACAGGATTCTGGAAAGGATCTAATCCTTCAAAGGGCTCTTTGGGTTTTCGGTTTTTGTTTTGAAGGGATTGAATTTATGTTTTTGAAGGGGATATGATATGTCTGTAGGCGTACAGGGACTGATTTATCGCATCCATTTACTGTATTAGAAGGTGGGTATAGTAAGGAAAATGGGTCTTCCATGGATGATGAAAATTCTGAGGCTTTGGGAAGTTTGAAGCAGAAAAATGGGAAACCTCGACGGCACCTCTCAGTTATTCGGCATTGCATGAGAAGCGTTCGTTTGGTTGCTGAAAGTGAATTGGTGAGTCGTTGATATTTTCCCTTGTGTAGAGTTTCATACCTTTTTTCATATTAGTTGTCATGTAATTGAACTGTTTTATTTGAAAATCTTGATATGCCACAACATTTTCTTTTCTGTTGGGGATTAAAAGCATGATTATGTTCTCCATTTTCTGAAATATACTGCGACTAACATTTTTGCCCCACATCTACCTGTAGGAATTGGTTATTGGTGGTATTGGTGCAAAATCACCATCAGATGGACAGTCTGGTTCTGGATTTTTACCGGTATTTCGTTCGGGTAGCTGTTCTGAGAGAGGACCAAAACAGTACGTGGAGGATGAACACATCTGTATAGATAATCTACTTGAACATCTTGGTGAATCTATGGATTTTCCATCTCCAGGGGCTTTCTATGGGGTGAGTGAGTTAGTTGTTGCTACTGAACTTGTGTAATTTAATCATCTTATAAAATTATGAGTACATGGTCTTTTTTCATTGTTTGGGTATATCTTTTTTTTAATCACCGTTGGTAATTATTTCTTTTCTAGTGAATGGGTTACCATGTCTTGTACTTTCAGTTTCTTTTCGATATTTGTCAACCGAGATAATGGGTGCCTCTCACATTCCATTATTCATGAAATTTATAGAGCTTATGAAAGGTGAAGTCCTCGGTCAGGTTGAAATTTGCTTGAGGATCGTATTAAATATATTTATTACCAAGATATGGTGAGGTAGTTCGCACATAGTATAAAGATAGACTTGTGGACATGGTTTATGTTGGTGATAAATATATGCAACACCTAATATTTAGTAGTTTATGCTGGCAGGTATATGGTGAGGTTCCCCACCTGTGTGGAGAAGGTCATTAAGAGTGCATTTGTGAAAGTGGATCATGCATTTGCTGATGCCCGCTCTCTAGACAATTCCTCTGGCACCACAGCACTGATTGCCCTTATTTTTGGAAGGTATGAGCCAGGATTTTATTATGAAATCTACCCATCTATTGTTAATTATAGCTGCTTAAAGTGGATATGATAATCATGATTGTTTCTTGTTGGTATTGTTTTATTTTGGGACAGTTGTACTTTAATCAATGTAAGCTGCCTTATTTTTTAAGGCCATGGATGCATGGATATTCACCATGATTCTTGGCAGAATGGATTGCTAAAACCTATACAGTCTTTACTACTATTTTTGACAACATTTTGCTTTAAGGAAGCGGGGTCGTTCTGGTTATGGTGGAAAACCAAGCATTTGCTTGAGAAGAAAGTAGTAATAGACCTATTATTTGTGATGAAGGCAGAGATTAACTTGTCTGCTTATTATCCATGATCTTCTGTGTCATGACTTTTGGGTAATTTCTCCTGATGTTCAGATTGTGGATCATGGGTAGGAACATCCTCTTGGCTTCTTTGCTAGTGAAATCCACGAGTGGAAGGACTGCTGCGATTTACGGGTACTATTTTTCCATATTTCAGCCCTTTTTAGCCATGTTTTAGCCTTTAGAACCCCTTTCTAAGCACCCATAGATAACTATACTAGCCTAGTTTAAGCCTCTTATCATTTTTCTAGTAATATTTGGGCCCTAGATGTTGATTTCCTTTGTGGACAGCAATATAACGACCAATAAAGTTGAATAGTTGAGCCTCAAGTCTTCTTCTTTTCGTGATATTTATGCTATTATATGCTTCCATGCTTAGTGTAGATTATTTTCCCACTCACGAGTTTTCTTTAAAGCTTACTGTTGAATCTTTAAGAGGCCATTAATCATCTTTTATTATTTTTTCATTGATTTTGGGTTTGTGTATGATTACACGAATGTGAATTTGGTTCCCATGAGCTCCTAAAAGTTCCTGTAGAAAGTTGCAGCCTCCGGGTTTACACCACTTTTCAATACAGTCCATAACAAATTCCTCTCCCGAGCCCGAACTGGTCCGTAGACCACACCGTAAGCATCCATGAAGAATTTGATACCTGATGGAGAAACTGAGTTGTAATTGTGTGATCCCCTCTTTACAGTTTTGTCATTGACAAGATACTCTCCTTCCATATAACTATGATTCCCCCTGCAGTTCCCCTAGCATCTTTGGCCGTCCAACTGTCTGTCTCTTCTCCCCAAGATTCCATTAATCAACGATTTTGATACTCCCGTTATTTTAGATTCGATAACGGCAATGACATCAGGATGTCTTAAGACATAAATGCTTGTCTGCCATTTGTTTTTGATCCGATCTCAGCCCCCTAACATTCCAAAAGATTAACTTCATTGATAAACACCACATAATTGCTCCATGTCCTTCCTCCTCATCGCAACTATTTCAGCTCCCTATACCCTCTGGTTTTTCCATTAGAAGCATATGGATTTGGTTGATCCCTTTCAACGATCTCCTTTAGCATGAAATGGGTACTGGAAATATCTTCTTCATACTGAATGCCCCGGAGCCCATAATCATCATGGCCACAAATTCATTCGCCATATTATTATCATTAGAACTTTCCCCTTTGTCTCCACAGTTTAAACAGGAAGTAATCTTATCACGAAGGTCTCTATCCAACGTATTAGAAGAAAACTCCATATTGAGAGGTATACAACCATTATCATTCATTACTTCATTCGTTTCAGCTGGAACAACTCCCTCGCTGTGCGAAACAAAATGTTTTGTGTGAATCACCGTGTTGCTCTACAATGCCAGATTGGATTTGGCTATGGTGACACCACGGATTCCGCCACCAGACAATCCTTCTGTTCCAAACTTAACCAATTTTCTCCATTTCAACTCCAGGTAGCCTTGAGCGATCTTGTCTCTTTCAATAAAATTTTCATTACGAACACCACCATTTTCGAAAGAAAGCTGCCACTTCCAACGCTTCACGAATGATTTTCTCCAGGTAGTTACGGTGAGACGGTGCCCAACCATTCCAGCACGATTTCCGGACGACCGATCCCGCTTCCGAAGAGTGACGGTGTTGCCCACCGAAGCAATGAATTTTCTTCTCTTGTTTTGATTATTGAATATTGTTTTCTCCTTTTTACGCGATGGCCATCTGTCACGCTTCATGTTCGGCGGTGACACCAAGTCCTTTGGATAGTTATCGACTGTTCGCATCCTCTGAGAATGCTCTAAAGGCTACATCGGGTTATGGATAACTCTAATAAAAGAGAAATAGCCAAATTATTTGGTTGAATTGTTCGAGAATGCCAAGTTGGGTCAATGCAGAGTTATAACCTTTTTGATGATTTTAAATAAACAAATCTGCTGAGAGAAATTATCACCTTTTCATTTCCTCAGCAGAGTCGCCAGCCTGTGGGTGCCAATTTTTTCCCTCCCGCGTAGGACTACAGGGGATCACCACATCGGGTTCTCAAGGGAGTGTATATTTGATCTGCGTTACTTGTGGACTCGGGATCGAAATCCTAACTTCACAAAAATGAGAAACTCAGAGTCACCACCTAGGTTAGGGTCTAGGACCCGTGCCTGTTCTTCCAATGAAATGAGTAGTGATACTCGAATTTCGTTGGAAGAACAGTAACCGAAGGGGTTCTTTTGCACTGGGCCTTGAACTTTATATTTTGCTTTGTTTGCTTAAGGCATGGTCCTTACAGATATCTTGGTAAGGGTTATGGTTACAATCGGGGAAGGTGTTAGGCACCCCTCTTGCCCGGACGAATCCGGTCTCTTAACTTAGATTGGCATTTTTTGAAGAATTTAAACCAGGATAACTTATCTTTTTATCCTTTACTTAAGTTATGCTAAATTTCAGGAGGCAAATAAAAGTGAATTTACAAGAAGACCGAAAATAAGCAGTAGTTATCCTGATCGATGTTGTAAGTTGTATACGGATCTCTGCAAATCTCGCAACTAACTCGCAATCAGGTTAACTTAAAACTAACGGAAAAAGACAGTGCATAACGTAAAAGAAAGACAAAGGGATTTATATCATAAGTTCTGAGGGTCAATTCAGACTGGAGATCTTATGGTGTCACCACCTCATACCTTACTTTGTAAAGGAAAGTACATAAAGCTTGTTAAATAAATGTAATTTTACTGAAAGCTGAGGCAGACTTGGGCAGCGTAACTGCGCTTGTTGAGAAGAGGCGGGCTCCGATGTTGCAGAGTAATCGGCGGCTTAACGGCGCCGTGTTGACTAAGGAACTTTGGGTTTGCCATGATTTTGGCAGAACGACGCTATTTAGATAATAGGGCCTTCGAGTTCTCCGAAATTCGGCAGCGCAACGACACTGTGTTGGCAAAGGGGCTTTAGGTTTGCCGAGATTTCGGCAGAACAACGATGCTATTATTGAGAAATAGCTCGTGTTTCTGCGAAATCCGGCAGAACAACGACGTTGTTTGAAGGATGTCGCTCCGAACCTTCAGAATTTCGGCAGAATGCCAACGTCCGGTGTGAGCTACCTAGAGTTACTCTACAAGCAGACTAGGGTTTTTGGCTATAAAAAGGGGGTATGTGGGGCGTTGTAGACACCCCATTTTGACCGAACCCTAATAAGCGTCGTTAGGGTAGAAACCTTATTAAACTAGTGTTTTAATGTCCCAAATTTGTTCCTAGAATAGGTTAAGGTCTCATTTAGGTCCCCGTAAATTTTCGTCCGAATCCGTCTCGGTTCGCCTAGCAAGCGGACGATGTTTGTAGAGTAGTGTAGTGTAGGAATAAGGGTGGCGATTCAGCCAGAAGCGGGGGTGTGCAGGAATTTAGAAAACCAGTTCAAATTTTCTGTAATGGGTTGTCCAGGCAGAAGCAGGGGTATGCGGATTGGTGTGTAGCATAATTAGGGGGTGTATTATCCTGAAGCAGGGCAATTTCGTAATTTGCAAAGATGCTTTTCTTCCCCTCCAAGTCACCATTAAGGCCTAAGCTAGGTTAGTGAGAGCTTTAGGACTAGAATTAGCGAGAGGGGAATCCTATGTAGATTAGGCTTCCTTTGATCCCAGCCCTAAAACAAAAGCTGATTTGAAGGGCTAGGATCAAGGGGAGGGAGATATTTTCCATAAAATTTTCCCCCTCCGCCATTGCCCGAGGCCCCCCCCTGTAAGTTAGGAGATGTACAAAATGCATTGATGGGGGCTGTCCAAAGGAGAGGAAGGGGGCAGAATATATCATCTTTTTCTGGACCATTTCTTTCCTGGGCCCCCCTGTTGAGAAAGGAGTAGTCATAAATATGCATAGAGGGTGGTTGTCCTGGGGAAAGGGGGTCGAATTTATTATTACCCTCACCTAACGAATTAGGGCTACAGGAGGATTTTCTTTTTTTCGTTGGAAGCAGAGAACAAAAAAAAGAAAAACTAGCGAGAGAGGGAAAACGCAGAGAGAAAAAGAGAGAGAGAGGAGGAAGAAGAAGAGGGAGGAAACCACCTCCATACCCATTTCCCTAAAAATCCAAACCCATCTTCCCCATCCCCTTGATCCACCACCATCAAATCCATTCTCCTTCCTTTTCTTCTTTTATTCCCAAAACCCCACCATTATCCCCTCCATCTTCTTCTCCGGCCCCATTTTCCGCCGGAATCCGGCAAGCTCTCTTCCATTTTTTCGCACCCGCATCTCTCCATCAACCACCCATACCAGCCAAGCCACCATCCCCATCTTCAACCCTCTATCTGTGGAGATCCACCTCAAAACCCATTTCTTTCTTCTTGCGGAGAGAAGCAAAAGGGGTTTTTCCCATTTTTGTTAGAAAACAGAAAGAAGGAGAAATCGAGAGAGAGGAAGAGGAGGAGCCGCCATCCACCGCCTTCAATCTCAGCCATCCATTTCCACCTTCACCCTCTTTAAAACCACCACCATCTTCTTCCTCTTCATTTATTTTTTTTCCCTACAAACCCACCTCCATTTTTTATTTTAATCTCCTCTGCTACGACCCCACCCCATCTCCGGCCGGAATCCGGCCATCCACCATGGAATCCGGCCAAAAACCCCAATAAATCCGATCACCACCATCTTCTTTCTTTTACAACCACCAACTAAACCCATTCCTCATCCCATTAAACCCATTTCTATTCCCATTTGTATTTCAATCTATACTTCAATCGGCCTCTTCATTACCTGTCGGGTAAGCTTATTGCCTTTTAATTCAAATAGAAATCAAGGTTATTTTGCTAATTAGTGGGTTTAAAAATACTTCTGTTAGTTTCCATTCTTAAATATGCTAGTTTAGAGATTTGGATTGCTCCTATATTTCCCATTTTCTAACTAGACTAGCTTATGTGTTTGAATTGCCCCTATTGTTTTCATTTGCAAATCCTGCTAATTTGAGATTCCGAACCGTTCTTGTTGCTTATTGTTTTGGTATTTCGTTATAAATGGTTGATTCCTATTTTTCTGTCTATCCCTCTTGGGTGCCAAAGGTGTGTCCAAAGCAGGAAGTATACAGGGGATTGTGGTTTTGGTATGATGTTTGGATGATGTCAGGACTTGCAATTCATGTTTAAAGAATCGAACAGGGAGGGAAATTAGGTCCCTTAATTCGGTTTCAGTTCAGTGCCTAACACAAGCCATTATCCCTAAAAGGAAGCCTTAGAGCCTTTTCTTTCCTCAGTTGTTTGCGCCCTGAGATTGTACAAGTCTTCTTTCGTTCGCTGGTCTGGTTAACTCTTGCCTAAATATGGCTTAGTTCCCTATGTTTAGTTTTGTGGATTCTTTCGGAGCCTTTACAAACCACATATCTGTCGGTGGCGATGCATTTATGAAGGTATGGTGGTAGGGGTGTCCTCTCGAAATTTGGTATTTGAATGTGATCTAGTGAGGTTTTTTTTTGTTTCAGCTCTGATGTTCGAGCTAGAGTGAAGGGCGATGAAGGCGCTAGCCCAAGCCTACCCTTAGAGGACTTGCTCAGTCCAAGTTAGCGTTCCCCTCATTTGTATAGTAGACTTGCTTAGTCTTTTAGATGCCTCTTAGATATTAGTAGCCTCATTCATTGATAGGGCGATGAAGGCGATAGCCCAAGCCCATCTTTAGGGGACTCGCTCAATCCAAATAGCGCTCCCCTCTTTTGTTTAGTAGGCCTACCCAACCTTTTGGATTTCTTTTAACCATTTTTTTTAAAAGAACCCTTCTCTGGGCAATGATAAGGTTACTTGGAGCCCGTCTTTGTGTTTTGTGGCTCACCGTTTTTTGCACTTGAATCTGCACAAGTTGATGCCCCATGTTATGCACCAAAATTTATAAAAATCAGAAATATCATTGCATGCATTTGTATAATTTGTTGAAAAGTTAAGATTCTTCTTTTATGTTAAGTTTTAAGTTAGGTTCTGAAGATGAATGGACTGTTCAGGTGAGACTATTTTGAAAGCTTATCATACTTATTTTTTATTTAAATAAATTGTTTAATTGAAGAAGGAAATCAGATGACTACTCTATTCGATGTTATCGACATGAGTAATGTTTGATTTCAAGGCGGTTTGTAGAAATATTATGTGTATGAAATCAGATGATTACTTTGGCATCATCTGATTTCGTTGGAGTCCCCGTATTGGGGTTTGTGGTTGGCTTTGAAGTGTTTAATATCATTTTTTTATTTCATTAGGCTACCCAGCGGCTGGTCTGGGCTAATTAATTTTATTTTAAATAATTGTTTAATTGAAGAAGGAAATAAGATGATTTGCACTATTCGATGTCCTTGACACGAATATCGTCTGATTTCAAGGCGGTTTGTAGAAATATTATACGTGTAGGAAATCAGATGATTACTTTGGCATCATCTGATTTCATTGGAGTCCCCGTATTGGGGTTTGTGGTTGGCTTTGAGGTGTTTGATATTGTTTTTACTTCATTAGGCTACCTAGCGGCTGGTCTGGGCTAATTAATGTTGTTTATCATGCTATGATTGCTATTATTACAGGTTGTGTACTCTTTAGTTATAAGTCTTTCTTTGCTTAGTACTTGATTTGTTTATATAAGAATTGAATGGAAATTTGAGATTGCCTAGTAGCTCTTTTCTGCTCTCTTGGTGGACTAACGCAGTCTTCTAGACTTCTTTCGATACTAGAACCTGTACTAGGAGGCATATTCTGTCTCATTAGGAAATCCTCCTTTGGAGGCAAGCCTCATTTTTTTAGCTTAACCCATAGGAGGCATGCCTTGCCTCATTTAGAGAGCCTTTGAATCATTCGTTTGTGTGGTGATGTTATCGGGGGAGTCTTTGACTCATTTGATCTTTATTGATGTTATTAGGGAGTCATCTGTCTTGGCTTTGTAAGTAATTAGCCTTTAGAAGGCCTGCTTGGCCTCATTTGTAGAATCCTCTCTGAGGTTGTACCTCAATTTGTACCTCTGTTATTTAGAGACCAATTTGGTCAATTAGTTGTCTTAGCCTTGCTTACCCCTTGCAAGGGCAATGATAAGGTTACTTGGAGCCCATCTTTGTGTGTTTGGGAGACCCGCCCGGTCTCATTCTCTCGCTAGTTCTCCTCTTTGTGCGTCGTTTGGTTTTTGGGAGAACACCCTACTCGGCTTGGCTTCATACTCCTACCCTTATGGGGTACTGGGCGCACATTTGTTGCACCCTAGGGCTAAGTAGCTGTCCGGCCCGGCTGGGTGTTTTACCTCTGCCAAATGTGCAAATTCTTGTTCCTTTTCTTTTAGGGAGTCTCTGACTCATTTATACTTTAGTTAGTGTTAGTGGAGTCTTTGACTCATGTTCCTTTTCTTTTAGGGAGTCTCTGACTCATTTATCCTTTAGTTGGTGTTAGTGGAGTCTTTGACTCGTGTTTCTTTTTCTTTTAGAGAGTCTTTGACTCATCTATCCTTTAGTTGGTGTTAGTGGAGTCTTTGACTCGTGTTTCCTTCTCTTTTAGAGAGTCTTTGACTCATCTATCCTTTAGTTGGTATTAGTGGAGTCTTTGACTCATCTATCCTTTAGTTGGTTACGCCGTAAAAGGCGGGTGCTCTGTAAGAACATGCTTTCGATGCCGAAAAGGTAGGTGCTGTGTAAAAACTGGCTTTCCGGTTTGTAAACAAAAACGGCTTTCAGAAATCATTTTCTTCTGAAAACGCCCTAAAGAGAGATTGAGGAAAACTGAACTGGTGCTCTAGGACTCGTCATAAGGTTCTTTCTCGCGGCACCTATCATTAGTACTGGCTTGACAAAATTGGGTGTCTACATCATCCTCTGAATTTCATCCTATACGTTACAGCCTCCCTGCACGCCCACGGTCCAGTTGAGTGCTTTCACATACATCCTTTGCATTTTAGCCTCGTCGCGCGGCCATGGCCCGACTGAGTGCTTTACACGCATCCCCTATGTTACAGCCTTCTTGAGTGCCCATGGCCCGATTGAGCGCTTTGCACATATCCTGCAGCCTTCCTGCGTGCCAATGGCCCGGTTGAGCACTTTGCACACATCCTCTACGTTACAGCCTCCCCACGTGCTCATGGCTCAGCTGAGTGCTTTACAAGTATCTTCCGCTACAGCCACCCCGCATACCCATGTAGCATCGGATACTATTTTGCTTTCGGATACAAGGTCGCTTCGGATACTATGTCGCCTTCGGGTACAAAGTTGCCTCGTATACAATGTTGCCTCGGATATAAAGTCGCCCCGGATACAATGTTGCCCTTCGACTACAATGTCGCTTCGGATACTATGTTTCCTCCGGATATAATGTCGCCTCGGATACTATTTTACTTTCGGATACAAGGTCGCTTCAGATACAATGTCGCCTCGGATACAATGTTGTCTCGGATATAAAGTTGCCTTCTGCTACAATGTCACTACGGATATTATGTTGCCTTCGGATATAATGTCGCATCAGATACTATTTTGTTTTTGGATACAATGTCGCTTCGGATACTATGTCGCCTCAGATACAATGTTGCCTCGGATATAAAGTCGCCTCAGATACAATGTCGCCTCGGATACTATGTCGCCTTCGGCTACAATGTCGCTTCGGATACTATGTTGCCTTCGTATATAATGTTGCCTCGGATACAATGTAGCCTCGGATACTATTTTGCTATTGTAGCATCGGATACTATTTTGCTTTCGGATACAAGGTCGCTTCGGATACTACGTCGCCTTCAGATCCAATGTAGCCTTGGATACAATGTTGCCTTTGATATAAAGTAGCCTCGGATACAATGTAGCCTCGGATACTATGTTGCCTTCGGCTATAATGTCGCTTCGGATACTATGTTGCCTTCGGATATAATGTCGCCTCGGAAACAATGTAGCATCGGATACTATTTTGCTTTAGGATACAAGATCGCTTTGGATACTATTTCGCCTTCAGATACAATGTTGCCTCGGATACTATGTCGCCTTCGGCTACAATGTCGCTTCGGATACTATGTTGCCTTCGTATATAATGTTGCCTCGGATACAATGTAGCCTCGGATACTATTTTGCTATTGTATCCTCGGATACTATTTTGCTTTCGGATACAAGGTCGCTTCGGATACTACGTCGCCTTCAGATCCAATGTAGCCTTGGATACAATGTTGCCTTTGATATAAAGTAGCCTCGGATACAATGTAGCCTCAGATACTATGTTGCCTTCGGCTATAATGTCGCTTCGGATACTATGTTGCCTTCGGATATAATGTCGCCTCGGAAACAATGTAGCATCGGATACTATTTTGCTTTAGGATACAAGATCGCTTTGGATACTATTCCGCCTTCGGATACATTGTCCCCTCGAATGCAATGTTGCCTCGGATATAAAGTCGCCTCGGATACAATGTTGCCCTTCGACTACAATGTCGCTTCAAATATAATGTCGCCTCGGATACAATGTAGCCTCGGATACAATGTAGCCTCGGATACTATTTTGCTTTCGGACCCAAGGTCGCTTCGGATACAATGTCGCCTTTGGATACAATGTCGCCTCGGATACTATGTTGCCTTTGGCTACAATGTCGCTTCGGATACTATAATGCCTTCGGATATAATGTCGCTTAGGATTCAATGTTGCCTTCAGATATAATGTTGCCTTCGGATATAAAGTCGCCTTCGGATACAATGTTGCCTCGGATACATTGTAGCCTCGGATACTATGTTACCCTCGGCTACAATGTCACTTCGGATACTATGTTGCCTTCTGATATAATGTCGACTCGGATACTATTTTGCTTTCGGATAGAAGGTCGCTTCAGATATTTTGTCGCCTTCGGATACAATGTCGCCCCGGATACAATGTTTTCCCAAATATAAAGTCGCATCGGATACAATGTTGCCCTTCGGCTACAATGTCGCTTCGGATACTATGTTGCCTTCGGATATAATGTCGCCTCGGATACAATGTAGCCTCAGATATTTTGCTTTCGGATCTAATGTCTCTTCGGATATTATGTTGCCTCAGATACAATGTTGCCTCAGATATAAAGTCGACTCGGATACAATGTAGTCTCGGATACTATGTTGCCTTTGGCTACAATGTCGCTTCGGATACTATGTTGCCTTCGGATATATTGTCGCATTGGATACAATATAGCCTCCGATACTATTTTCTTTCGGATACAACGTCGCTTCAGATATTATGTCACCTTCTGGTACACTGTTGCCTCGGATACAATGTTGCCTCGGTTATAAAGTCGCCTAGGATACAATGTTGCCTTCGGCTACAATGTCGCTTCGGATAATTTGTTGCCTTTGGATATAATGTCGCATCGGATACAATGTAGTCTCATATACTATTTTGCTTTCGGATACAAAGTCGCTTTGGATACAATGTTGTCGCGGATAAAATGTTGCCTCGAATATAAAGTCGCCTTGGATACAATGTTGCCCTTCGGCTTCAATGTCGCTTCGGATACTATGTTTCCTTTGGATATAATGTTGCCTCATATACAATGTAGCCTCAGATACTATTTTACTTTCGGATACAAGGTCCCTTCGGATACAATGTCGCCATCGGATACAATGTTGCCTTCGATATAAAGTCGCCTCGAATACAGTGTAGGCTCGGGTACCATGTTGCCTTCGGTTATAATGTCGCTTCGGATACTATGTTGCCTTCATATATAATATCGCTTCGGATACAATGTAGCCTCAGATACTATTTTCCTTTCGGATACAAGGTCGCTTCGGATGCTATGTTGCCTTCGGATACAATGATGCCTCGGATACAATGTTTTCTCGGATATAAAGTCGCCTCGGATACAATGTAGCCTCGGATACTATGTTGCCTTCTGCTACAATGTTGCATCGGATACTATGTTGCCTTCGGATATAATGTTGCCTTGGAAACAATGTAGCATTGGATACTATTTTGCTTTCGGATACAAGGTCGCTTCGGATACTATGTCTCCTTCGGATACAACGTCGCCTCAGATACAATGTTGCCTCGGATGTAAAGTTGCCTCGGAGACAATGTTGCCCTTCCGCTACAATGTCTCTTCGGATATTATGTTGCCTTCGGATATAATGTCGCCTCGGATATAATATAGCCTCGGGTACTATTTTATTTTCGGATACAAGGTCGCTTTAGATACAATGTCGTAATCGGATACAATGTCACCTCGGATACAATGTTGCCTCGGATATAAAGTCGCATCGGATACAATGTAGCCTCGGATACTATGTTGCCTTCGGCTACAATGTCGCTTCGGATACTATGTTGCCTTCGGATATAATCTCGCCTCTGATACAATGTGGCCACGGATACTATTTTGCTTTCGTATACAAGGGCTCTTCGAATACTATGTCTCCGTCGGATACAATGTCACCTCGGATACAATATTTCCTCATATATAGAGTCTCCTCAGATACAATGTTGCCCTTCAGCTACAATGTCGCTTCGAATACTATTTTGCCTTCGGATATAATGTCGCCTCAAATACAATGTAGCATCATATACTATTTTACTTTCAGATACAAGGTAGCTTAGGATACTATGTCTCTGTCGGATACAATGTCACCTCGGTTACAATGTTGTCTCGGTTATGAGGTCGCCTTGGATACAGTGTATCATGGATACTATGTTGCCGTCGGCTAGAATGTCGCTTCGGATACTATGTTGCCTTCGGATATAATGTCGCCTAGGATGCAATGTAGCCGGATACTATTTTCTTTCAGATATAAGGTCGTTTCGGATACTTTGTCGCCTTCTGATACAATATTGCTGTCGGATACAATGTCGCCTCGGATATAATGTCGGTTCTGATATAAAGTCGCCTCGGAGACAATGTAGCCTCAGATACTATGTTCTCTTCGGCTACAATGTCGCTTCGGATACTATGTTGCCTTCAGATATAATGTCGCCTTAGATACTATTTTCTTTCGGATACATGATAGCTTCGCATACTATTACGCCTCAGATACAATGTTGCCTCGGATATAATGTCCCCTCGGATACAATGTAGCCTCGGGTACTATATTGCTTTCGGATACAATGTTGCCATCGGATACAATGTCACCTCTGATACAATGTTGCGTCGGATATATAGTCACCTCCGATACAATGTAGCCTCGGATACCATGTTGCCTTCGGCTATAATGTCGCTTTGGATACTATGTTGCCTACGGATATATTGTTGCCTTGGATACAATTTAACCTGAGATACTATTTTGCTTATGGATACATGGTCGCTTCGGATACAATGTCGCCTTGGATACAATGTTGCCTCATATATATAACTCGCCTTGGATACAATGTTGCCCTTTGGCTAAAATGTGGCTTCAGATACTATGTTGCCTTTGCATATAATGTAGCCTCGGATACATTTTTGCTTTCGGATACTATGTCCCCTCGGATACAATGTTGCATCGGATATAAAGTCGACTCGGCTACAATGTTGCTTCGGATACTATGTTGGCTTCGACTACAATGTCACTTCGGATACTATGTTGCCTTTTGATATAATGTCGCCTCGGATACAATGTAGCCCCGGATAATATTTCGTTCGGATACAAGGTCGCTTCGATTACAATGTTGCTTCGGATACTATGTTCTCTTAGGATATAATGTCGATTTGCATATAATGTAGCCACAAATACTTTTTTGATTTCGGATATATTGTCGCTTCAGATACTTTGTCTCCGTCGTTTACAATGTTGCCTAGGATATAAAGTCGTCTACGGATACAAAGTCGCCTCGGATAGAATGTTGCCCTTCTGCTAATATGTCGCTTCGGATACTATGTTGCCTTCGGATATAATGTCGCGTCGGATACAATGTAGCCTTAGATACTGTTAGGCTTTAGGATACTAGGTCGCTTCGGATACAATATCGCCAACGAATACAATGTTGCCTCGCATATAAAGTCGCCTCGGATGTAAAGTCGCCTCGGATACAATGCAGGCTTAGATACTATGTTGCCTTCGGTTATAATGTCGCTTCGGATACTATGTTGCCTTCAAATATAATGTCGCCTCGGATACAATGTAGCCTCAAATACTGTTTTGCTCTCGGATATGAGGTCGCTTCGGATACTGTCGCCTTCGGATACATTGTCGCCTCAAATACAATGTTGGCTAGGATTTAAAGTCTCCTCGGATACAATGGTGCATCCGATACTATGTTACCTTCGGCTACAATGTCGCTTCGGATAGTATGTTACCTTCGGATATAATGTCGCCTCAGATATAATGTAGCCTCGGATACTATTTTGCTTTCAGATATAAGGTCGCTTCGGATACTATGTCGCCTACATATACAATGTTGCCAGGGCACAATTTTGGCTCGGATATATAGTCGCCTTGGATACAATGTAGCATTAGATACTATGTTGCTTTCAGTTACAATGTCGAAGCAGATACTATGTTGCCCTCAGATATAATATCGCCTCGATTACAATGTAGCCTCGGATAATATTTTCTTTAGGGCACAAGGTCGCTTCGGATACTATGTCGCCTGGGATACAATGTCGCATCGAATATAAAATCGCCTTGGATACAATGTACCCTCGGATACTATGTTGCCTTCGGTTACATTGTTGCTTCGGATACTATTTTGCTTTCGGATATAATGGCGTCTCGGATACAATGTAGCCTCAGATATTTTGCTTTCGAATACAAGGTCGCTTCGGATACTATGTCCCCTTCGGATACAATGTCGCCTCAAATACAATGTTGTCTAGGATTTAAAGTCGTCTCGGATACAGTGGTGCCTCAGATACTATGTTACCTTCAGCTACAATGTCGCTTTGGATACGACGTTACCTTCAGATATAATGTCGCCTCAGATACAATCTAGCCTCGAATACTATTTTGCTTTCGGATATAAGGTCGCTTCGGATACTATGTCGCCTACGAATGCAATGTAGCCTGGGTACAATGTTTGCTCGGATATAAAGTCGCCTCGGATACAATGTAGCCCCATATACTATGTTGCTTTTTGCTACAATGTCGCATCGAAAATTACGTTGCGTTCGGATATAATATCGCCTCGGTTACAATGTAGCCTCGGATAATATTTGTTTTCTTGTACTAGGTCGCTTCGGATACTACGTCTCATTCGGATACAATGTCGCCTCGATTATAAAGTTGCTTTGGATATAATGTAGCCTCGAATTCTATGTTGTCTTCGGCTACAATGTCGCGTCGGATACTTTGTTGCCTTCGGATATAATGTTGCCTTGAATACAGTGTAGCTTCGGATACTATTTTGCTTTCGGATACAAGGTTGCTTTAGATACTATGTCGCCTTCGGGTACATTGTCGCCTCAGATAAAATGTTGCCTCGGAAAGATGGCCGCCTTGGATACAATGTTGCCCTTCTGCTACAATGTCGTTTCAGATACTATGTTGCCTTCGGATATAATGTCGCCTCGGATACAATGTAGCCTGAGATACTATTTTGCTTTTGGAAACAAGGCCGCTTCGGATACAATGTCGCCATCGGATACAATGTTGCCATCGGCTACAATTTCCCCTCTAATACTATGTTGCATTCGGATATAATCTTGCCCCGGATACAATGTTGCCTCTGATATAAATTCGCCTGGGATATAATGTTGCCGTTCGGCTACAATGTCTTTTCGGAAATTATGTTGCTTTCGGATATAATGTCGTCTCGGATACAATGTCGTCTCGGGTTCAATGTTGTCCGGGATATGCAGTCGCCTCAGATATAATGATGCCTCGGATACTATGTTGCCTTCGGCCGCAATCATGCTTCGCTATGTTGCCTTCGGATATAATGTCCCGTTAGATACATTGTAGCCTCAGATACTATTTTGCTTTCGGATCGAAGGTCGCTTCGGATACAATGCTGGCTCGGATATAAAGTTGCCTCGGATACAATGTAGCCACGGATACTATGTTCCCTTCGGCTACAATGTCTCGTCGGATATTATGTTGCCTTTGGATGTAATGTCGCCTCGGTTACAATTTAGCCTCGGATACAATGTTGCCTGTGATATAAAGTCGCCTCTGATACAATGTTGCCCTCAGGCTACAATGTCGCTATGGATACTATGTTGCCTTCGGATATAATGTCGTTTCTGATACAAAGTAGCCTCGGATACTGTTTTTCTTTCGGGTATATGGTAGCTACAGATACTATGTCGCCGTCGGATACAATGTCTCCTCGGATACAATGTTGCGTCGGATATAAAGTTGCCTCGGATACAAGATACAATGATGCCCTTTGGCTACAATGTGGCTTCGGATACTATGTTGCCTTTGCATATAATGTACCCTCAGATACTTTTTTGCTTTCGGATACTATGTCGCCTCGGATACATTGTTGCATCGGATATAAAGTCGACTCGGCTACAATGTTGCTTCGGATACTATGTTGGCTTCGACTACAATGTCACTTCGGATACTATGTTGCCTTCTGATATAATGTCGCCTCGGATACAATGTAGCCCCGGATAATATTTTGTTCGGATACAAGGTCGCTTCGATTACAATATCGCCTTCGGATATAATGTCGCCTCGGATTTAAAATCGCCTCGGAGACTATGTAGGCTCGGATACTATATTGCCTTATGCTACAATGTCGCTTTGGATACTTGTTGCCTTCAGATATAAACTTGCCTCTGATACTATTTTACTTTCGGATACAAGGTCGCTTCGGATACTATGTCGCCTCGGATATAAAGTCGCATCGGATACAATGTTGCCTCGGAGACTATGTTGCCTTCGGCTACAATGTCGCTTTGGTTACTATGTTGCATTCGGATATAATGTTGCCTCGGATACAATGTAGCCTCGTATACTATTTTGCTTTCGGATACAAAGTCGCTTCGGATACTATGTCGCCTTCGTATACAATGTCGCATCGAATACAATGTCGCCCTTCGGCTACAATGTCGCTTCGGATACTAAGTTTCCTTCGGATATAGACCAGCTTCGGATACTCTGTAGCCTCAGATACTATTTTGCTTTCTGATACTATTTCGCCGTCGGATACAATGTCGCCTCAGATACAATTTTCCCTCGGATATAAAGTCGCCTCGGATACAATGTGGCCTCAGATACTATGTTGGCTTCGGCTACAATGTCGTTTCGGATACTATGTTGCCTTTGGATATAATCTCGCCTCGGATACAATGTAGCCTCGGATACAAGGTCGCTTCGGATACTATGTCGCCTTTGGATTCAATGTCGCCTCGAATAGAATGTTGCGTCGGATATAAAGTCGCCTCGGATTTAATGTAGCCTCGGATACTCTGTTACTGTCGGCTACAATGTCGCCTCGGATACTATGTTGCCTTCGGATATATTGTTGCCTCAGATACTATTTTGCTGTCGGATATAAGGTCCCTTCGGATACTATGTCGCCTTCGGATATAATGTCGCCTCGGATACATTGTTGCCTCGGATACAATGTAGTCTCAGATACTTTGATGCCTTCGGCTACGATGTAGGTTCGGGTACTATATTGCCTTCGGATATAATGTCACCTTGGATACAATGTAGCCTCGGATAATATTTTGCTTTTGGATAGAAGGTCGCCTTCAGATGATATGTAGCCTTCGGATACAATGTCACCCCGGGTAGAATGTTGCCTCGGATACAATGTTGCCCTTCCGCTACAATGTCGCTTCGGGTACTATGGTGCCTTTGGACATAATGTCGGCTCGGATACAATGTAGCCTCAGATACTATTTTTCTTTCGGATACAAGGTCGCTTCGGAAACATAGTTGCCATTGGATACAATGTCGCTTCGGATATAACGTTGCCTCGGATATGGAGTCGCCTCGGATACAATTTAGCTTCGGATACTATGTTGCCTTCTGCTACAATGTCGTTTCGGATACTTTGTTTCCTTCGGATATTTTGTTGCCTAGGATACAATGTAGGCTCGGATACTATTTTGCTTTTGGATACATGGTCGCTTCGGATACTATGTGGCCTTCGGATACAATGTCGCTTCAAGTTCATTATTAGAGGTAACTCCAAAGGAATCAAAGAAGGTAATTTTTTGCTGATAAATCCACTTGATTTTGGTTATTTTTTTATGATCGGCAACAATACCTTTGTGATGTGATGGAATATGGTTGTGATGTTATTTGGAATTTGAAGTAGTTTTCTTGAGTTGTGATGATTTTTTTTTTGGTGCTGTGATGCTTGCCTGAAAATGTATGGATGAGATTTTGTTCAAAATTGATGCAAATTTCATATGATTTGTGATAACTTTCGATCTGATGATGCTTTCGCTTAGAACTTTTGCAACTATGCATAATCTGTGGCTATTATCCCCTGGTACGTATTTGATGAGATATGAACTTTTGCAACTATGCATTAAAGCCATCTGGTCCAGGAGCCTTGTCCCCATCAGCGGATAGAACAGCATTTTCGATCTCTTCACTTGTGACATCTCTAGTAAGAAGCTCAGATTCGTCATTAGAGATGAACCGGATTGGGTCAGGTGGTTCTAGCTTAGTATCTTTGCCATTGTTCAGAATGTTTTGGAAGTGTCCGATGAGAATCTCAGATATTTCTTTTGGCAAAATTTTCAACTCCCCCTCTTCATTTTTGATCGCACTGATGTTGTCTACACTATGCCTGGCTTTAATAGCAGAATATAAAATTTTGGTGTTAGAGTCTCTCAATTGTAACCAATTGTGTCTTGATTTCTGCCAAGCTAGCATTTCCTCTAGTTTGAGCACATTTATGAACTCTTCTCTCAACTTGTTTTCTTGCTCAATGCACTGGGGGTCTGAGGGATTGGAGACTAGCTTTTCCTGAGCTTTTTCTAATTCTTGCCTCACAATGGGAGCTTTGATATCAATTCTTCCGAAAACTTTCAGATTCCATACTCTAATATGCTTCTTTACTTCTCTCAGTTTGAGGACTAGTCTGTACATGGGATTCCCCCTGAATTTGGTAGCCCAGGCTTTCTCAACTATGGGATGAAGCGACATGTCCTCAAGCCACATATTCATGAACTTGAAGGGCTTGGGCTCAAGACTACTTTGATCCTTGAGGTGCATAATGATGGGGCTATGGTCTGAGATATCAGGAGAGAGATATTCAGCAAAAGAGCACGGAAAGAATGAATCCACAGATCATTTACAGTAGCTCCATCAAGGCGAGCAAACATTTTCTCTTCAGAAGCAGATCTGTTGTTCGAGGAGAATGGGCTGCCAATTGATCTAAGGTCAGTAAGAGAGCAGCTTGCAATGCAATTATTGAAGTCTTCCATATCCATAGCTTTTGGCATTGCACCATTGATTCGATCACTAGGATATCTAACAGAGTTGAAGTCCCCGACAACCGTCCAAGGAAGCTGAATCGATACGGCAAATTGCTCTAGCTCCCCCCACATATTTCTTCTATCCACCCCGTAGTTATGACCATATACTGCTGTCAGGAAGAAGGATTGAGCAGTTTGAATGACAGTGAATTCTGAATGAATCAGCTAGCTGGTTTCTTTGATGATATTGAGCTGAATTCTATCAGGTTCCCAAATAATCCAGACCCTGCCTTTAATTACACTCAAGTAGTTGCCATATGAGCTCCAGTTTTCTTGAATTTCATTTGAGTACTCCTTGAATTTATTTACTTTGGCCTTGGTCTCCATGAGGCAACAAATTGGGATCCTGGTTTTTCTGATGAGATTGGAGATTTCGGATCTTTTGGAGCTAGAGTAGAGCCCCCTAATGTTCCAAGCCCCTATTATTTTCATTTGGAATTGGATAGAGGTGGGTTTGGGCTCCCATTGGAGCAAACACTTGGGTCTCAGAATCACTGCTCCTTTGGTTATCTTCATCGTTATCCTGCGTGATTTTCTTTGGAGAGGTGCGAATTTCAGTCTGATTTACTGTAGTCCCCGGCATGTTCTTGACATCAGAATCTTGACCTGAATTGTCGGGTATGTGAGGAGCTTTGGGATGGTCTGCCTCCGTAGTCCCCATCATTGTCTCCTGAGGATCAGCCATGGTATAGTTTGTATTAATTGTACCTGCTGACTCTTTATTAGCTTCCTTTCTATCTTCTGCTTCTACATTTTCCAGGGCACTGAAAGCATTTGCCAATGTTAGTCCCTTTAGTTTTGGCACTTCAGCAACTTTCTGAGTTCTATTTTGGTTCATTTCAGCAATGATCTCTTTGTTGAATTGCTCCTTTTCTTCTTCCCACTTGCTCTGCTGATTTGGAGTTTGAGACTTATTCAGCTTTGGAACCCATTCCTGCCTTTTCCTAGTATCAACAAGTGCCTTTGAGGTTAGGGGGCAGTTTCTAAGAGCATGACTGAAATCCATAAATGTGGTAGGTAGAGAGAATTATATGTAATGCTTTGGATGAAAAGCTGCTATTACCTTATGGTGATGTACCTACCATTTCACATTATTGATTCTGATAAGATGGGAGACACCCACATTCTATCTCTTGTACACTTTTAGCTTGATTTCACTTATTTTGTTTGTGGTAGCTACAACCAAGATGCTCTTGTAATCCATTACCAGACCATACATGTTTTAATTTCCATTCGGATTCATGTGACATGAGCAACCTTTGTTTAAGATAGAGTTGTCACTTGAAGAGTAACACCCTCTTGAGATATTTGATTCATCAAATGTTGATCTTTTAATTTTATGTTTTATCTTTGTCGGTGTGGCTTTATACTCATTTGGGCAAAGTGGCTTCCTGATGAGTTTAACCTGTCTTCGTTGAATACCATAATATTAATTGTAGTATGAAATGTACTCAATTCTCTGAGTGACTGTGATTCTTTGCATATAATAGTTGTATACCACCACGGATTGTTATGAAGATTCAGCCTGTTCAGTTCATTTTCTCTTGAATTCTAATGTTGAACATTTTTCTTTTATGAAGGTAAAATTGGTACAAATGTCAAATGTTGATAAAATTATTTGGTAGAGTTTAAAAATTCATTGGAACCATTTTGATGCATCTCAAAATTCATTGATTGGATAGCCTCAATTGCTTTAAAAGATTTTATTCTTGGCACGCGAGAATTGAAATGAAATTTGTGAGCTGCTAGTCATGTAGATTGAAATGTGTTTAGAATAGGAACAAGGTAATGATTACATCCACATTTTGATTTTTTAGTGTAAAGTATTACTTTATTAATGTTGTTGGCTAAACTGTTTACACCTATACTTTTTGCTAACCTGTTTGTGGGGGTATTACCATTTTAAAGTGGTGTCGATGAACTTAAGCCCATATTGTTCAATTAGGATGATGATGTAGTTCCATTGATTTATGTCTTACACAAATGGAGTTCATTGATTAATCATGTCAAAATGACACTTTAGATTAGATGCATTCAATTAGCTTAATTCCTTGGTAAAGAGAGTGACATCAAATTAACTGTTTTTATGTTGGTTATGAGATTTCATTGTGTTGCTTGATTCCATTAATCATATATCTGATATTTGTTGTCTTGAATACTAATTTTGAAGCTTGGATTGCTATTTCAAGGTAATCTGTCTTAAAAAAAAAGGAAGAGAAGAGATAGAAATTGTTTTGGAGTTGTATTATGTATGGGTAACTGAAGTATAGTTGTTATTCTTTAGTGAATCACATTGTGTATTTTGCTGCTTGATATGTTTCATTTATATAATAAGTGGTTGAACTAGACTATGGAGGGGTCTTTGGGCTGTCTGTATTGACAGAAGGAATGCGTTTTTGAGCAAACAATGGGCTTATCAAATGGAAATTGCATTTTTTTTAGGTTTTTAAATGAGTATTTAAGAAATTGAGAGTTACATTTGAATTTTTTTAAAATTTTTTTAAGGTTATCATAAGCATTCTGTTTAAAAAATTTATTGCATAATTTTTTTAATATTGATCTTGGATAGGACCAAGAAGGCGTTTTTAGTTGTATTATGATTCTAAAATCAGGTAAAGAAATTACAACTGATTATTGTAATTGTTCATTGAGATTATTTATCCCTGTATCATTGTTTAAGGTTTGTTTGTTCTATCATGATTTCCAAATGGATCATAATTGTCAATACATTAGAATTTTATTGTCTGATATCATATTGTTTACTCGCAAATTTCAGTATGACCGAATTAAATTAGGAGTTGCACTTTTTTTGGTCAAGGTTCTTTTTCATTCATTTTGTCTAGGTTATAATTGTGTTAACTGGTGTTAGAGGGAGTCCTTTTTTTTTAGTAAAGTATTGGTAAATGTTTGACTATTTGACGTATTCCTTTTTTTTAGAGATACAGAGTCTTATTAGTTAAAAAAACTGGTTTTTTAACATGTACTGAATGAATCAAGTTTAATGGTTCATTAATGAGTAAAATCAATGAAGAAAATTACAGATAATTTGGGTATTTATTTTTTTATCTGGAATCGAAAGTGAATTATGGACAACAAAAAGAAAAATTTCAACAGGCGTAGTATCATATTTTTGTGGACACATGTCATTTGTGCTTTTCCTTTTCATATATTTGCTATGCAATAAGCATTTTAGGTGAATTATGAATTTGAATGTTTGCAACTATAGAGTATGTTTTCATACTAGGATTTATTTTGAACCCTGGATTACATAATGGTTGGTGCAACAGTACAAGGCATTAGATTAGAATTCAACTTAACTTTTGGCTCTGACTTTTAGATTTAAATAAATACTGATATGTCTGTATGCTTAAATGAGTTAATAATTTCAATAGTTGGTTGAAAGTAATGTTTGATATAATCAATATAGGAGAAGGATGTGATAACATGTACAACTAATTTGATATGAACATATGTGCTTACAAAGATTTTTTTTTAATACATATGGTGTGCACGTATTATACTTTGAATGGGCTTATTTGATAGGAGGGGTTATAAAACCCTGTTTATATTGCATTAAGAGTAAAAATTATATAGATAGTTGGCTATATCTTTGTTTAAGTGCATGTATGGATATTCTAGTATATCATTTTAATGATAATATCGATTTATTTGTGTCGTTTTGTTAGAGTTTTATTTTCTTGGGATCATATCATACACCTTGGGGCACTAGTTCATTTCTTTAGGATTTCCCCTTTAGGCTATACAGATTATGTCCTTTAGTGTTGATACTCCGCCGGGCTGTAGATCCTGGGATATGGTTATATAGGTTCCCTTTAGCTGAAAGGGTGAAAATATCTTTGAAAATCCAAAAGCATTGAAAAATTTTAAAAGAACAAAAAATTAAAAACTTGAAAAAAACTAAAAATGTATTTTGGAAAAGCTGTTTTCGAACTACGTTGGCTTGATCCTCTTCCACGGGGTACGTAGGCAGCTTGGGCCCTCCCAAGTCCAGTCAAACCTTGTAAATAAAATTTTCAAACCATTTAAAAAACTTTTTCAACGAAGTCTTCAAATCTCTCAGACAAAATAAAACATTTTCAGCTTATTTTCAAAGCTAATAAGACGATTTAAAAAATCTAAGGAAAAATAGTTTTCGACCAACAAACAGAAAGAGAAAGATGTTGTCGACGACACTCTGAAGTCAACGCTCTTATGAGAGTTGATTTCATTGGACACAGGCTGTAGGTAAGGACAATTGATCTCTCGAGCCTATAAGCCCCTTTTCTTCCGCAAACCATTTTTATTAATTCTTTGATTCTTTGATTGGTTTGTTGAGATGACCAGCTTCGGATACTCTGTCGCCTTCGGATACAATGCCACATTCGGATACAATGTAGCCTCTGATAAAATGTTGCCTCGGATATAATGTTGCCCTTCGGCTACAATGTCGCATCGGATACTATGTTTCCTTCGGTTACATTGTCGCTTCGGATACTATGTTTCCTTCGGATACTATGTTGCCTTCGGATATACCGTCTCCACGGATACAATGTAGCCTCGGATGTTATTTAGCTTTCGGATACAAGGTCGCTTCGGATTCTATGTCGCATTCGGATACAATGTCGCCTCAGATAAAATGTTGCCTCGGATATGAAGTCGCCTCGTATATAATGGTGCCTCGGATACTATGTTGTCTTCGGCCGGAATGTCGCTTCGCTATGTTGGCTTCCGATATAATGTCCCATCAGATACATTGTAGCCTCAGATAGTATTTTGCTTTTGGATACAAGGTCGCTTCAGATACTATGTCTCCTACGGATACAATGTTGCCTAGATACAATGTTGGCCTGGATATAAAGTTGCCTTGGATACAATATAGCCACAGATACTATGTTCCCTTCGGCTACAATGTCGCATCGGATATTATGTTGCCTTCGGATGTAATGTCTCCTTGGTTAAAATGTAGCCTCGGATACAATGTTGCCTCTGATATAAAGTCGCCTCGGATACAATGTTGCCCTCTGGCTACAATGTCGCTTCGGATACTATGTTGCCTTCGGATATAATGTCGTTTTGGATACAAAGTAGCCTCGGATACAATGTTGCCCTTCGGCTACAATGTTGCCCTTCGGCTACAATGTCTCTTCGGAAACTATGTTGCCTTCGGATATAATGTCATCTCGGATACAATGTAGCGTAGGGTACTATTTTGCTTTCGGATACGAGGTCGCTTTGGATATAATGTCGCCATCCGATACAATGTCGCCTCGGGTACATTGTCGCCTCGGATATAAAGTCGCCTTGAATATAATGTAGACTCGGATACCCTGTTGCCTTCTGCTACAATGTCGCTTCGGATATTATGTTGCTTCCGGATATAAAGTCGCCTCGGATATAATGTACTCTCGGATACTATTTTACTTTCGGATACATGGTCGCCTCGGATACCATGTCGCCTTCAGATATAATGTCACCTCGGATACAATATAGCCTCGCATATAAAGTCGCATCGGATATAAGGTCGCCTCGGATACAATGCAGCCTCAGATACTATGTTGCCTTCGGTTACAATGTCGCTTCAGATACTATGTTGCCTTCGGATATAATTTCTCCTGGGATACATTGTAGCCTCGGATACTGTTTTTCTCTCCCATATAGGTCACTTCGGTTACTGTCGTCTCAAATACAATGTTGGCTAGGATTTAAAGTCGCCTCAGATACAATGGTGCATCCGATACTATGTTAACTTCGGCTACAATGTTGCTTTGGATACTATGTTACTTTTAGATATAAGGTCGCCTCAGATATAATGTAGCCTCGCATACTATTTTGATTTCGGATACTATTTTAGCCTCGGATATAATGTAGTCACGGATTCTATGTCGCCTACAAATACAATGTTGCCTGGGTACAATTTTGGCTCGGATATATAGTCGCCTCAGATACAATGTAGCCTCAGATACTATGTTGCTTTCGGCTACAATGTCGCACCGGATACTATGTTGCCCTCGGATATAATATCGCCTTGGTTACAATCTAGGGCACAAGGTCGCTTCGGATACTAAGTCGCCTCGGATATAATGTCGCATCGAATATAAAGTCGCCTTCGATACAATGTTCCCTCGGATACTATATTGCCTTCGGTTACATTGTCGCTTCAGATACTATGTTGCATTCGGATATAATGTCGCCTCGGATACAATGTAGCCTCAGATATTTTGCTTTCGAATACAAGGTCGCTTCGGATACTATTTCGCCTTCGGATACAATGTCGCCTCAAATACAATGTTGTCTAGGATTTAAAGTCACCTCGGATACAATGTAACCTCATATACTATGTTACCTTCGGCTACAATGTCGCTTTAGATACGACGTTACCTTGGGATATAATGTCGCCTCAGATACAATCTAGCCTCGGATAATATTTTGCTTTCGGATATAAGGTCGCTTCGGATACTATGTCGCCTACGAATGCAATGTCGCCTGGGTACAATGTTTGCTCGGATATAAAGTCGCCTTGGATACAATGTAGCCTCAGATAATATGTTGCTTTCTGCTACAATGTCGCCTCGGTTACAATATAGCCTCGGATAATATTTGTTTTCGTGTACTAGGTCGCTTCGGATACTATGTCGCCTTCGGATACAATGTCGCCTAAGAGACAATGTTGTCTTGAATGGAAAGTTGCTTTGGATATAATGTAGCCTCAGATTCTATGTTGTCTTCGGTTACATTGTTGCGTCAGATTGTTTGTTGCCTTCGGATATAATGTTGCCTTGAATACAATGTAGCTTCGAATACTATTTTGCTTTCGGATACAAGGTTGCTTTAGAAACTATGTCGCCTTCGGATACATTGTCACCTCGGATAAAATGTTGCCTCGGAAAGCAGGACACCTTAAATACAATGTTGCCCTTCTGCTACAATGTCGCTTTGGATACTATGTTGCCTACGGATATAATGTCGCCTCGGATACAATGTAGCCTGAGATACTATTTTGCTTTCGGAAACAAGGTCGCTTCCGATACAATGTCGCCTAGGATATAATGTTGCCTCGGATATAATGTTGCCTCGGATATAATATAGCCTCGGATACTATGTTGGATACTATGTTTCCCTCGGCTACAATTTGGCTTCTAATACTATGTTGCATTCGGATATAATCTCGCATCGGATATAATGTTGCCTCTGATATAAAGTCGCATCGGATACAATGTTGCCCTCCGGCTATAATGTCGCTTCGGATAATATGTTGCCTTAGGATATAATGTCGCTTCGGATACAAACTAGCCTCGGATATTGTTTTTCTTTTGAATATAAGGTCGCTTCGGATACTATGTCGCCGTCGGATACAATGTCTCCTCGGATACAATGTTGCGTCGAATATAAAGTTGCCTCGGATACAATGTCGCTTCGGATACTATGTTGCCTTCGGATATAATGTCGACTCGGATACAATGTAGCCGTGGATACTATTTTGCATTCAGATACATGGTCGCCGCGGATATTACGTCGCCTTCGGATACAATGTCGCTCCGAATACAATGTTGCCTCAGATATAAAGTCGCCTCGGATACACAATTACCCTTCGGCTATAATGTCTCTTTGGATACTATGTCGCCTTCGGATATAATGTTGCTTCGGATACTATGTTGTCTTAGGATATAATGTCGATTTGCATATAATGTAGCCACAAATACTTTTTTGATTTCGGATATATTGTCGCTTCAGATACTTTGTCTCCGTCGTTTACAATGTTGCCTAGGATATAAAGTCGTCTACGGATACAATGTTGCCTCGGATATAAAGTCGCCTCGGATACAATGTTGCCCTTCTGCTAATATGTCGCTTCAGATACTATGTTGCCTTCGGATATAATGTCGTGTCGGATACAATGTAGCCTTAGATACTGTTAGGCTTTAGGATACTAGGTCGCTTCGGATACAATATCGCCAACGAATACAATGTTGCCTCAAATATAAAGTCGCCTCGGATACAATGCAGGCTTAGATACTATGTTGCCTTCGGTTATAATGTCGCTTCGGATACTATGTGGCCTTCAAATATAATGTCGCCTCAGATACAATGTAGCCTCAAATACTGTTTTGCTCTCGGACATGAGGTCGCTTCGGATACTGTCGCCTTCCGATACATTGTCGCCTCAAATACAATGTTGGCTAGGATTTAAAGTCTCCTCGGATACAATGGTGCATCTGATACTATGTTACCTTCGGCTACAATGTCGCTTCGGATACTATGTTACTTTCGGATATAATGTCGCGTCAGATATAATGTTGCCTCGGATACTATTTTGCTTTCGGATATAAGGTCGCTTCGGATACTATGTCGCCTACAGATACAATGTTGCCTGGGCACAATTTTGGTTCGGATATAAGGTCGCCTTGGATACAATGTAGCATTAGATACTATGTTGCTTTCGGCTACAATGTCTCTTCGGATACTATGTTGCCTTCGGATATAATGTCGCCTCGGTTACAATGTAGCCTCGGATAATATTTGTTTTCTTGTACTAGGTCGCTTCGGATACTGTCTCATTCGGATACAATGTCGCCACAGAGACAATGTTGCCTCGAATATAAAGTTGCTTTGGATATAATGTAGCCTCGAATTCTATTTTGTCTTCGGCTACAATGTCGCGTCGGATACTTTGTTGCCTTCGGAGATAATGTTGCCTTGAAAACAATGTAGCTTCGGATACTATTTTGCTTTCGGGTACAAGGTTGCTTTAGATACTATGTCACCTTCGGATACATTAGTCGCCTCAGATAAAATGTTGCCTCGGAAAGCAGGCTGCCTTCCATACAATGTTGCCCTTCCGCTACAATGTCGCTTCGGATACTATGTTGCCTTCGGATATAATGTCGCCTTGGATACAATGTAGCCTGAGATACTATTTTGCTTTCGGAAACAAGGTCGCTTCGGATACAATGTCGCCATCGGATACAATGTTGCCGCGGATATAAAGTCGCCTCGGATACTATGATGCCAAGCGACAACAATGTCGCTTCGAATACTATGTTGCCTTCGGATATAAAGTCGCCTCGGATAGATTGTAGCCTCGGCTATTATTTTTCTTTTGCATAGAAGGTCGCCTTCAGATGTTATGTTGGCTTAGGATAGAAGGTCGCCCCGGATACAATGTTGCCCTTCAGCTACAATGTTGCTTCGGATACTATGTTGTCTTAGGATATAATGTCGATTTGCATATAATCTAGCCTCAGATACTTTTTTGCTTTCGGATATATAGTCGCTACGGATACTTTGTCTCCGTCGTTTACAATGTTGCCTAGGATATAAAGTCGTCTCGGATACAATGTTGCCTCGGATATTATGTTGTCTTCGGCTACAATGTCGCTTCGGATACTATGTTGCCTTCGGATATAATGTTGCCTCGGATACTATTTTGTTTTCGGATACAAGGGCGCTTCGGATACATTCTCGCCCCAGTTAAAATGTAGCCTCGGATACAATGTTGCCTCTGATATAAAGTCGCCTCGGATACAATGTTGCCCTCCGGCTACAATTTCGCTTCTAATACTATGTTGCATTCGGATATAATCTTGCCCCGGATACAATGTTGCCTCTGATATAAATTTGCCTGGGATCAAATGTTGCTGTTCGGCTACAATGTCTCTTCGGAAACTATGTTGCCTTCGGATATATTGTCGTCTCGAATACAATGTCGTCTCGGGTACATTGTTGTCTCGGATATGCAGTCGCCTCGGATATAATGGTGCCTCGGATACTATGTTGCCTTCGGCCGCAATGTCGCTTCGCTATGTTGGCTTCGGATATAATGTCCCATTAGATACATTGTAGCCTCAGATACTATTTTGCTTTCGGATTGAAGGACGCTTCGGATACTATGTCTCCTACAGATACAATGTTGCCTAGATACAATGTTGGCTCGGATATAAAGTTGCCTCGAATACAATGTAGCCACGGATACTATGGTCCCTTCGGCTACAATGTCTCATTGGATATTATGTTGGCTTCGGATGTAATGTTGCCTCGGTTACAATGTAGCCTCGGATATAATGTTGCCTCTGATATAAAGTCGCCTCTGATACAATGTTGCCCTCCGGCTACAATGTCGCTTTGGATACTATGTTGCCTTCGGATATAATGTCGTTTCGGATACTATTTTTCTTTCGGATATAAGGTCGCTTCGGACACTATGTCGCCGTCGGATAAAATGTCTCCTCGGTTACAATGTTGCCTCGGATACAATGTAGCTTCGGCTACAATGTCGCTTCGGATACTATGTTGCCTTCGGATATAATGTCGCCTCGGATACAATGTAGCCGTGGATACCTTTTTGCATTCGGATACAAGGTCGCCCCGGATACTACGTCGCCTTCGGATAAAATGTTGCCCCGAATACAATGTTGCCTCAGATATAAAGTCATATTGGATACAAAGTTGCCTTTTAGCTACAATGTCTCTTCGGATACTATGTTGCCTTCGGATATAATGTCTCCACGGAAACTATTTTCTTTCAAATACAAGGTCGGTTCGGATACTATGTCGCCTCGGATAGAATGTTGCCTCGGATATAAAGTCGCCTCGGATACAGTGGTGCCTCGGATACTATGTTACCTTCAGCTACAATGTCGCGTTGGATACGACGTTACCTTCAGATATAATGTCGCCTCAGATACAATCTAGCCTCGAATACTATTTTGCTTTCGGATATAAGGTCGCTTCGGATACTATGTCGCCTACGAATGCAATGTCGCCTGGGTACAATGTTTGCTCGGATATAAAGTCGCCTCGGATACAATCTAGCCCCAGATACTATGTTGCTTTCTCCTACAATGTCGCATCGAAAATAATGTTGCGTTCGGATATAATATCGCCTCGGATAATATTTGTTTTCTTGTACTAGGTCGCTTCCGATCCTATGTCTCATTCGGATACAATGTCGCCACAGAGACAATGTTGCCTCGAATATAAAGTTGCTTTGGATATAATGTAGCCTCGAATTATATTTTGTCTTCGGCTACAATGTCGCGTCGGATACTTTATTGCCTTCGGAGATAATGTTGCCTTGAATACAATGTAGCTTCGGATACTATTTTGCTTTCGGGTACAAGGTTGCTTTAGATACTATGTCGCCTTCGGATACATTAGTCGCCTCAGATAAAATGTTGCCTCGGAAAGCAGGCTGCCTTCCAT
Source organism: Tasmannia lanceolata (assembly GCF_043159265.1). NCBI lineage: Eukaryota > Viridiplantae > Streptophyta > Magnoliopsida > Canellales > Winteraceae > Tasmannia > Tasmannia lanceolata. The sequence goes on along the minus strand of NW_027518684.1, from coordinate 21,642,849 downwards.
ACAATGTTGCCCTTCCGCTACAATGTCGCTTCGGATACTATGTTGCCTTCGGATATAATGTCGCCTCGGATACAATGTAGCCTGAGATACTATTTTGCTTTCGGAAACAAGGTCGCTTCGGATACAATGTCGCCATCGGATACAATGTCGCCTAGGGTATAATGTTGCCTCGGATATAAAGTCGCGTCAAATACAATGTAGCCTCGGATACTATGTTTCCTTCGGCTACAATTTCGCCTCTTATACTATGTTGCATTCGGATATAATCTTTCCCCGGATACAATGTTGCCTGGGATATAATGTTGCTGTTCGGCTACAATGTCTCTTCGGAAACTATGTTACCTTCAGATATAATGTCGCCTCGGATACAATGTTGCCGCGGATATAAAGTCGCCTCGGATACTATGATGCCAAGCGACAACAATGTCGCTTCGAATACTATGTTGCCTTCGGATATAAAGTCGCCTCGGATAGATTGTAGCCTCGGCTATTCTTTTTCTTTTGCATAGAAGGTCGCCTTCAGATGTTATGTTGGCTTAGGATAGAAAGTCGCGCCGGATACAATGTTGCCCTTCAGCTACAATGTGGCTTCGGATACTATGTTGTCTTAGGATATAATGTCGATTTGCATATAATCTAGCCTCAGATACTTTTTTGCTTTCGGATATATAGTCGCTACGGATACTGTCTCCGTCGTTTACAATGTTGCCTAGGATATAAAGTCGTCTCGGATACAATGTTGCCTCGGATATTATGTTGTCTTCGGCTACAATGTCGCTTCGGATACTATGTTGCCTTCGGATATAATGTTACCTCGGATACTATTTTGTTTTCGGATACAAGGGCGCTTCGGATACATTCTCGCCCCAGTTAAAATGTAGCCTCGGATACAATGTTGCCTCTGATATAAAGTCGCCTCGGATACAATGTTGCCCTCCGGCTACAATTTCGCTTCTAATACTATGTTGCATTCGGATATAATCTTGCCCCGGATACAATGTTGCCTCTGATATAAATTTGCCTGGGATCAAATGTTGCTGTTCGGCTACAATGTCTCTTCGGAAACTATGTTGCCTTCGGATATATTGTCGTCTCGAATACAATGTCGTCTCGGGTACATTGTTGTCTCGGATATGCAGTCGCCTCGGATATAATGGTGCCTCGGATACTATGTTGCCTTCGGCCGCAATGTCGCTTCGCTATGTTGGCTTCGGATATAATGTCCCATTAGATACATTGTAGCCTCAGATACTATTTTGCTTTCGGATTGAAGGACGCTTCGGATACTATGTCTCCTACAGATACAATGTTGCCTAGATACAATGTTGGCTCGGATATAAAGTTGCCTCGAATACAATGTAGCCACGGATACTATGGTCCCTTCGGCTACAATGTCTCATTGGATATTATGTTGGCTTCGGATGTAATGTTGCCTCGGTTACAATGTAGCCTCGGATATAATGTTGCCTCTGATATAAAGTCGCCTCTGATACAATGTTGCCCTCCGGCTACAATGTCGCTTTGGATACTATGTTGCCTTCGGATATAATGTCGTTTCGGATACTATTTTTCTTTCGGATATAAGGTCGCTTCGGACACTATGTCGCCGTCGGATAAAATGTCTCCTCGGTTACAATGTTGCCTCGGATACAATGTAGCTTCGGCTACAATGTCGCTTCGGATACTATGTTGCCTTCGGATATAATGTCGCCTCGGATACAATGTAGCCGTGGATACCTTTTTGCATTCGGATACAAGGTCGCCCCGGATACTACGTCGCCTTCGGATAAAATGTTGCCCCGAATACAATGTTGCCTCAGATATAAAGTCATATTGGATACAAAGTTGCCTTTTAGCTACAATGTCTCTTCGGATACTATGTTGCCTTCGGATATAATGTCTCCACGGAAACTATTTTCTTTCAAATACAAGGTCGGTTCGGATACTATGTCGCCTCGGATAGAATGTTGCCTCGGATATAAAGTCGCCTCGGATACAGTGGTGACTCGGATACTATGTTACCTTCAGCTACAATGTCGCGTTGGATACGACGTTACCTTCAGATATAATGTCGCCTCAGATACAATCTAGCCTCGAATACTATTTTGCTTTCGGATATAAGGTCGCTTCGGATACTATGTCGCCTACGAATGCAATGTCGCCTGGGTACAATGTTTGCTCGGATATAAAGTCGCCTCGGATACAATCTAGCCCCAGATACTATGTTGCTTTCTCCTACAATGTCGCATCGAAAATAATGTTGCGTTCGGATATAATATCGCCTCGGATAATATTTGTTTTCTTGTACTAGGTCGCTTCCGATCCTATGTCTCATTCGGATACAATGTCGCCACAGAGACAATGTTGCCTCGAATATAAAGTTGCTTTGGATATAATGTAGCCTCGAATTATATTTTGTCTTCGGCTACAATGTCGCGTCGGATACTTTATTGCCTTCGGAGATAATGTTGCCTTGAATACAATGTAGCTTCGGATACTATTTTGCTTTCGGGTACAAGGTTGCTTTAGATACTATGTCGCCTTCGGATACATTAGTCGCCTCAGATAAAATGTTGCCTCGGAAAGCAGGCTGCCTTCCATACAATGTTGCCCTTCCGCTACAATGTCGCTTCGGATACTATGTTGCCTTCGGATATAATGTCGCCTCGGATACAATGTAGCCTGAGATACTATTTTGCTTTCGGAAACAAGGTCGCTTCGGATACAATGTCGCCATCGGATACAATGTCGCCTAGGGTATAATGTTGCCTCGGATATAAAGTCGCGTCAAATACAATGTAGCCTCGGATACTATGTTTCCTTCGGCTACAATTTCGCCTCTTATACTATGTTGCATTCGGATATAATCTTTCCCCGGATACAATGTTGCCTGGGATATAATGTTGCTGTTCGGCTACAATGTCTCTTCGGAAACTATGTTACCTTCAGATATAATGTCGCCTCGGATACAATGTTGCCGCGGATATAAAGTCGCCTCGGATACTATGATGCCAAGCGACAACAATGTCGCTTCGAATACTATGTTGCCTTCGGATATAAAGTCGCCTCGGATAGATTGTAGCCTCGGCTATTCTTTTTCTTTTGCATAGAAGGTCGCCTTCAGATGTTATGTTGGCTTAGGATAGAAAGTCGCGCCGGATACAATGTTGCCCTTCAGCTACAATGTGGCTTCGGATACTATGTTGTCTTAGGATATAATGTCGATTTGCATATAATCTAGCCTCAGATACTTTTTTGCTTTCGGATATATAGTCGCTACGGATACTGTCTCCGTCGTTTACAATGTTGCCTAGGATATAAAGTCGTCTCGGATACAATGTTGCCTCGGATATTATGTTGTCTTCGGCTACAATGTCGCTTCGGATACTATGTTGCCTTCGGATATAATGTTGCCTCGGATACTATTTTGTTTTCTGCTTGAAGGGCGCTTCGGATACTATGTCGCCTTTGGATACAATGTCGCCCCGGATACAATATTGCCTCGGATATAAAGTCGCCTCGGATACAATGTTGCCCTTCGGCCACAATATCGCTTTGGATACTATGTTGCCTTCGGATATAATGTCGTTTCGGATACAATGTAGCATTGGATACTATTTTACTTTCAGATATAATGTCGCCGTCGGATACAATGTCGTGGTCGGATACAATGTCGCCTCGGACACAATGTTGCCTCAGAGATAAAGTTGCCCCGGGTACTGTTAGGCTTTAGGATACTAGGTCGCTTCGGATACAATATCGCCAACGAACACAATGTCGCCTCGGATACAATGTCGCCCCGGGTACAATATTGCCTCGGATATAAAGTCGCCTCGGATACAATGTTGCCCTTCGGCCACAATGTCGCTTTGGATACTATGTTGCCTTCGGATATAATGTCGTTTCGGATACAATATAGCATTGGATACTATTTTACTTTCGGATATAATGTCGCGTCGGATACAATGTAGCCTTAGATACTGTTAGGCTTTAGGATACTAGGTCGCTTCGGATATAATATCGCCATCGAATACAATGTTGCCTCAAATATAAAGTCGCCTCGGATACAATGCAGGCTTAGATACTATGTTGCCTTCAGTTATAATGTCGCTTCGGATACTATGTTGCCTTGAAATATAATGTCGCCTCGGATACAATGTAGCCGGATACAATGTAGCCTCAGATACTGTTTTGCTCTCGGAGATGAGGTCGCTTCGTATACTGTCGCCTTCGGATACATTGTCGCCTCAAATATAATGTTGGCTAGGATTTAAAGTCTCCTCGGATACAATGGTGCATCCGATACTATGTTACCTTCGGCTACAATGTCGCTTCGGATACTATGTTGCCTTCGGATATAATGTCGCCTCGGATACAATGTAGCGTCGGATACTATTTTTCTTTCAAATACAAGGTCGCTTCGGATACTATGTCACCGTCGGATACAATGTCGCCCTCGAATACAATGTCGCCTAGGATATAATGTTGCCTCGGATATAATATAGCCTTAGATACTATGTTGGATACTATGTTTCCCTCGGCTACAATTTGGCTTCTAATACTATGTTGCATTCGGATATAATCTCGCATCGGATACAATGTTGCCTCTGATATAAAGTCGCATCGGAAAGAATGTTGCCCTCCGGCTATAATGTCGCTTCGGATAATATGTTGCCTTAGGATATAATGTCGTTTCAGATACAAAGTAGCCTCGGATATTGTTTTTCTTTCGAATATAAGGTCGTTTCGGATACTATGTCGCCGTCGAATACAATGTCTCCTCGGATACAATGTTGCGTCGGATATAAAGTTGCCTCGGATACAATGTAGCTTCAGCTACAATGTCGCTTCGGATGCAATGTTGCCTTCGGATATAATGTCGACTCGGATGCAATGTAGCTCCGAATACAATGTTGCCTCAGATATAAAGTCGCCTCGGATACACAATTACCCTTCGGCTACAATTTCTCTTTGGATAATATGTCGCCTTCGGATATAATGTTGCTTCGGATACTATGTTGTCTTAGGCTATAATGTCGATTTGCATATAATGTAGCCACAAATACTTTTTTGATTTCGGATATATTGTCGCTTTAGATACTTTTTCTCTGTCGTTTACAATGTTGCCTAGGATATAAAGTCGTCTACGGATACAATGTTGCCTCGGATATAAAGTCGCCTCGGATACAATGTTGCCCTTCTGCTAATATGTCGCTTCGGATACTATGTTGCCTTCGGATATAATGTCGTGTCGGATACAATGTAGCCTTAAATACTGTTACGCTTTAGGATACTAGGTCGCTTCGGATACAATATCGCCAACGAATACAATGTTGCCTCAAATATAAAGTCGCATCGAATACAATGCAGGCTTAGATACTATGTTGCCTTCGGTTATAATGTCGCTTCGGATACTATGTGGCCTTCAAATATAATGTCGCCTCAGATACAATGTAGCCTCAAATACAGTTTTGCTCTCGGACATGAGGTCGCTTCGGATACTGTCGCCTTCCGATACATTGTCGCCTCAAATACAATGTTCGCTAGGATTTAAAGTCTCCTCGGATACAATGGTGCATCCGATACTATGTTACCTTCGCCTCAAATATAATCTTGCCTCGGATATAAGGTCGCTTCAGATATTATGTCGCCTACAGATACAATGTTGCCTGGGCGCAATTTTGGGTCGGATATATAGTCACCTTGGATACAATGTAGCATTAGATACTATGTTGCTTTCGGCTACAATGTCGAATCAGATAGTATGTTGCCCTCAGATATAATATCGCCTCGATTACAATGTAGCCTCGGATAATATTTTCTTTAGGGCACAAGTTCGCTTCGGATACTATGTCGCCTCAGATACAATGTCGCATCGAATATAAAATCGCCTTGGATACAATGTACCCTCGGATACTATGTTGCCTTCGGTTACATTGTTGCGTCGGATACTATGTTGCTTTCGGATATAATGTCGCCTCGGATACAATGTAGCCTCAGATATTTTGCTTTCGAATACAAGGTCGCTTCGGATAATATGTCCCCTTCGGATACAATGTCGCCTTCGGATACAATGTAGCCGTGGATACTATTTTGCATTCGGATACAAGGTCGTCGCGGATACTACGTCGTCTTCGAATACAATGTCGCCCCGGATACTATGTTGGCTCGAATACAATGTAGCCACGGATACTATTTCCCTTCGGCTACAATGTCTCATTGGATATTATGTTGCCTTCGGATGTAATGTTGTCTCATTGGATATTATGTTGCCTTCGGATGTAATGTTGCCTCGGTTACAATGTAGCCTCGGATTTAATGTTGCCTCTGATATAAAGTCGCCTCTGATACAATGTTGCCCTCCGGCTACAATGTCGCTTCGGATACTATGTTGCCTTCGGATATAATGTCGTTTCGGATACTATTTTTCTTTCGGATACTATGTCGCCGACGGATAAAATGTCTCCTCGGTTACAATGTTGCCTCGGATACAATGTCGCCACAGAGACAATGTTGCCTCGAATATAAAGTTGCTTTGGATATAATGTAGCCTCGAATTCTATTTTGTCTTCGGCTACAATGTCGCGTCGGATACTTTGTTGCCTTCGGAGATAATGTTGCCTTGAATACAATGTAGCTTCGGATACTATTTTGCTTTCGGGTACAAGGTTGCTTTAGATACTATGTCGCCTTCGGATACATTAGTCGCCTCAGATAAAATGTTGCCTCGGAAAGCAGGCTGCCTTCCATACAATGTTGCCCTTCCGCTACAATGTCGCTTCGGATACTATGTTGCCTTCGGATATAATGTCGCCTCGGATACAATGTAGCCTAAGATACTATTTTGCTTTCGGAAACATGGTCGCTTCGGATACAATGTCGCCATCGGATACAATGTCGCCTAGGGTATAATGTTGCATAGGATATAAAGTCGCGTCAAATACAATGTAGCCTCGGATACTATGTTTCCTTCGGCTACAATTTCGCCTCTTATACTATGTTGCATTCGGATATAATCTTTCCCCGGATACAATGTTGCCTGGGATATAATGTTGCTGTTCGGCTACAATGCCTCTTCGGAAACTATGTTACCTTCAGATATAATGTCGCCTCGGATACAATGTTGCCGCGGATATAAAGTCGCCTCGGATACTATGATGCCAAGCGACAACAATGTCGCTTCGAATACTATGTTGCCTTCGGATATAAAGCCGCCTCGGATAGATTGTAGCCTCGGCTATTATTTTTCTTTTGCATAGAAGGTCGCCTTCAGATGTTATGTTGGCTTAGGATAGAAGGTCGCCCCGGATACAATGTTGCCCTTCAGCTACAATGTTGCTTCGGATACTATGTTGTCTTAGGATATAATGTCGATTTGCATATAATCTAGCCTCAGATACTGTTTTGCTTTCGGATATATAGTCGCTACGGATACTTTGTCTCCGTCGTTTACAATGTTGCCTAGGATATAAAGTCGTCTCGGATAAAATGTTGCCTCGGATATTATGTTGTCTTCGGTTACAATGTCGCTTCGGATACTATGTTGCCTTCGGATATAATGTTGCCTCGGATACTATTTTGTTTTCTGATACAAGGGCGCTTCGGATACTATGTCGCCTTTGGATACAATGTCGCCCCAGATATAAAGTTGCCTCGGATACAATGTTGCCCTTCGGCCACAATGTCGCTTTGGATACTATGTTGCCTTCGGATATAATGTCGTTTCGGATACAATGTAGGATTGGATACTAGTTTACTTTCAGATATAATGTCGCCGTCGGATACAATGTCGCCTCGGAGATAAAGTCGCCTCGGATAGTATGTTGTCTTCGACTACAATATCGGTTCGGATACAATGTAGCCTTAGATACTGTTAGGCTTTAGGATACTAGGTCGCTTCGGATACAATATCGCCAACGGATACAATGTCGCCTTGGATACAATGTCGCCCCGGATACAATATTGCCTCGGATATAAAGTCGCCTCGTATAAATGTTGCCCTTCGGCCACAATGCCGCTTTGGATACTATGTTGCCTTCGGATATAATGTCGCGTCGGATACAATGTAGCCTTAGATACTGTTAGGCTTTAGGATACTAGGTCGCTTCGGATACAATATCGCCAACGAATACGATGTTGCCTCATATAAAGTCGTCTCAGATACAATGCAGGCTTAGATACTATGTTGCCTTCAGTTATAATGTCGCTTCGGATACTATGTTGCCTTCAAATATAATGTCGCCTCGGATACAATGTTGCCGCGGATATAAAGTCGCCTGGGATACTATGATGCCAAGCGACAACAATGTCGCTTCGAATACTATGTTGCCTTCGGATATAAAGTCGCCTCGGATAGATTGTAGCCTTGGCTATTATTTTTCTTTTGCATAGAAGGTCTCCTTCAGATGTTATGTTGGCTTCGGATAGAAAGTCGCCCCGGATACAATGTTGCCCTTCAGCTACAATGTCGCTTCGGATACTATGTTGTCTTAGGATATAATGTCGATTTGCATAGAATCTAGCCTCAGATACTTTTTTGCTTTCAGATATATAGTCGCTACGGGTACTTTGTCTCCGTCGTTTACAATGTTGCCTAGGATATAAAGTCGTCTCGGATACAATGTTGCCTCGGATATTATGTTGTCTTCGGCTACAATGTCGCTTCGGATACTATATTGCCTCAGATACTATTTTGTTTTCTAATACAAGGGCGCTTCGGATACTATGTCGCCTTTGGATACAATGTCGCCCCGGATACAATATTGCCTCGGATACAATGTTGCCCTTCGGCCACAATGTCGCTTTGGATACTATGTTGCCTTCGGATATAATGTCGTTTCGGATACAATGTAGCATTGGATACTATTTTACTTTCGGATATAAGGTCGCCGTCGGATACAATGTCGTGGTCGGATACAATGTCGCCTCGGACACAATGTTGCCTCGGAGATAAAGTCGCCTCGGATACTATGTTGTCTTCGACTACAATATCGGTTCGGATACTATGTTGCCATCGGATATAATATCGCCTCGGATACAATGTAGCCTCATATACTATTTTGTTTTCGGATTCAAGGTCGCTTTGGATACTATCCTGTCTTCGGATTCGTTCTCGCCCCGGTTAAAATGTTGCATATAAAGTCGCCTTGGATACGATGTAGCCTCGGATAATATGTTGCCTTCGGTTATAATGTCGCTTGGGATACTATGTTTCCTTCGGATATACTGTCGCCTCGGATACAATGTTCCCTCGGATATAATGTCGCCTCGGATACTATGATGCCTTCGGCAACAATGTCGCTTCAGATACTATGTTGCCTTCAGATATAAAGTAGCCTCGGATAGATTGTAGCATCAGATATTATTTTTCTTTTGCATAGAAGGTTGCCTTCTGATGTTATGTTGCCTTCGGATAGAAGGTCGCCCCGGATACAATGTTGCCAAAGATACATTGTTGCCCTTCAGCTACAATGTTGCTTCGGATACTGTGTTGTCTTAGGATATAATGTCGATTTGCATATAATGTAGCCTCAAATACTTTTTTGATTCCGGATATATTGTCGCTTCAGATACTTTGTCTCCGTCGTTTACAATGTTGCCTAGGATATAAAGTCGTCTCGGATACAATGTTGCCTCGGATATTATGTTGTCTTAGGCTACAATGTCTCTTCAGATACTATGTTGCCTTCGGATATAATGTTGCCTCGGATACTATTTTGTTTTCCGATACAAGGGCGCTTCAGATACTTGTCGCCTTTGGATACAATGTCGCCTCGGATACAATATTGCCTCGGATATAAAGTCGCCTCGGATACAATGTTGCCCTTCGGCTACAATGTCGCTTCGGATATAATGTCGTTTCGGATACAATGTGGCATCGGATACAAGGTCGTTGTGGATACCATGCTGCCTTCGGATACAATCTCGCCTCGGTTACATTGTCGCCTAGGATATAAAGTCGCCTTGAATATAATGTAGAATCGGATACCATGTTGCCTTCGCCTACAATGTCGCTTCGGATATTATGTTGCCTTCGTATATATTGTCCCCTCGGAGATAATGTAGTCTCGGATACTATTTTACTTTCGGATACAATGTCGCCTCGGATACCATGTTGCCTTTGGATATAATGTCATCTCGTATAAAATGTTACCTTAGCCCTTAGATATAAAGTTGCCTTGGATACATTGTTGCCTTTCTGGTACAATGTTGCCTCACATACTAGGTTGCCTTCGGATATAAGTCGCCTTGGATACAATGTAGGCTCGGATACTATTTTGTTTTCGGGGACAAGGTCGCTTCGGAATCTATGTATTCTTCGGATACAATGTCGTCTCGGATATAAAAATCGCCTCGGATACAATGTTGCCCTTCTGCTAATATGTTGCTTCGGATACTATGTTGCCTTCGGATATAATGTCGTGTCCGATACAATGTAGCCTCAGATACTGTTAGGCTTTAGGATACTAGGTCGCTTCGGATACAATATCGCCAACGAATACAATGTTGCCTCGCATATAAAGTCGCCTCGGATGTAAAGTCGCCTCGGATACAATGCAGGCTTAGATACTATGTTGCCTTCGGTTATAAAGTCGCTTCGGATACTATGTTGCGTTCAAATATAATGTCGCCTCAGATACTGTTTTGCTCTCAGATATGAGGTCGCTTCGGATACTGTCGCCTTCAGATACATTGTCCCCTCAAATACAATGTTGGCTAGGATTTAAAGTCTCCTCGGATACAATGGTGCATCCGATACTATGTTACCTTCGGCTACAATGTCTCTTCGGATATAATGCCGCCTCAGATATAATGTAGCCTCGGATACTATTTTGCTTTCGGATATAAGGTCGCGTCGGATTCTATGTCGCCTACAGATACAATGTTGCCTGGATGCAATTTTGGCTCGGATATATAGTCGCCTTGGATACAATGTAGCATTAGGTACTATGTTGCTTTCGGCTACAATGTCGAATCAGATACTATGTTGCCCTCAGATATAATAACGCCTCGATTACAATGTAGCCTCGGATAATATTTTCTTTAGGGCACAAGGTCGCTTCAGATACTATGTCGCCTCGGATACAATGTCGCATCGAATATAAAATCGCCATGGATACAATGTACTCTCGGATACTATGTTGCCTTCGGTTACATTGTTGCTTCGGATATAATGTCGCCTCGGATACGCTGTAGCCTCAGATATTTTGCTTTCGAATACAAGGTCGCTTCGGATACTATGTCCCCTTCGGATACAATGTCGCCTCAAATACAATGTTGTCTAGGATTTAAAGTCGCCTCGAATTCATTGGTGCCTCGGATACTATGTTACCTTCAGCTACAATGTCGCTTTGGATACGACGTTACCTTCAGATATAATGTCGCCTCAGATACAATCTAGCCTCGAATACTATTTTGCTTTCGGATATAAGGTCGCTTCGGATACTATGTCGCCTACGAATGCAATGTCGCCTGGGTACAATGTTTGCTCGGATATAAAGTCGCCTCGGATACAATGTAGTCGCAGATACTATGTTGCTTTCTGCTACAATGTCGCATCGAAAATTATGTTGCGTTCGGATATAATATCGCCTCGGTTACAATGTAGCCTCGGATAATATTTGTTTTCTTGTACTAGGTCGCTTCGGATACTATGTCTCATTCGGATACAATGTCGCCTCAGAGACAATGTTGCCTCGAATATAATGTAGCCTCGGATTCTATGTTGTCTTCGGCTAGAATGTCGCGTCAGATACTTTGTTGCCTTCGGATATAATGTTGCCTTGAATACAGTGTAGCTTCGGTTACTATTTTGCTTTCGGATACATGGTTGCTTTAGATACTATGTCGCCTTCGGATACATTGTCGCCTCAGATAAAATGTTGCCTCGGAAAGCAGGCCGCCTTGCATACAATGTTGCCCTTCCGCTACAATGTCGCTTCGGATACCTTGTTGCCTTCGGATATAATTTCGCCTCGGATACAATGTAGCTTGAGATACTATTTTGCTTTCGGAAACAAGGTCGCTTCGGATACAATGTCGCCTTGGGTATAATGTTGCCTCGGATATAAAGTCGCGTCGAATACAATATAGCCTCGGATACTATGTTTCCTTCGGCTACAATTTCGCTTCTAATACTTTGTTGCATTCGGGTATAATCTTGCCTCAGATACAGTGTTACCTCTGATATAAATTCGCCTCGGATACAATGTTGCCCTTCGGCTACAATGTCTCTTCGGAAACTATGTTGCCTTCAGATATAATGTCATCTCGGATACAATGTCGCCTCGGGTACAATGTTCCTCGGATATGAAGTCGCCTCGGATATAATGTTGCCTCGGATACTATGTCGCCCTCGGTCGCAATGTCGCTTCGCTATGTTGGCTTCGGATATAATGTCCCATTAGATACATTGTAGCCTCATATACTATTTTGCTTTCGGATCTAGGGTCGCTTCGGATACTATGTCTCCTACTGATACAATGTTCCCTAGATACAATGTTGGCTTGGATATAAAGTTGCCTCGGATACATTGTAACCACGGTTACTATGTTCCCTTCGGCTACAATGTCTCATCGGATATTATGTTGCCTTCGGATGTTATGTCGCCTCGGTTACAATGTTGCCTCTAATATAAAGTCGCCTCTGATACAATGTTGCCCTTTGGCTACAATGTCGCTTCGGATACTATGTTGCCTTCGGATACAAAGTAGCCTCAGATACTGTTTTTCTTTCGGATTTAAGGTCGCTTCGGATACTATGTCGCCGTCGGATACAATGTCTCCCCGCATACAATGTTGCGTTGGATATAAAGTTGCTTCGGATACAATGTAGCTTCGGCTACAATGTCGCTTCGGATACTATGTTGCCTTCGGATATAATGTCGCCTCGGATACAATGTAGCCATGGATACTATTTTGCATTTGGATACAAGGTCGCCCCGGATACTACGTAGTCTTCGGATACAATGTTGCCTCAGATATAAAGTCATCTCGGATACAAAGTTGCCTTTCAGCTACAATGTCTCTTCGGATACCATGTTACCTTCGGATATAATGTCGTCTCGGATACAATGTAGCGTCAGATACTATTTTTCTTTCAAATACAAGGTCGCTTCAGATACTATGTCGCACTCGGATACAATGTCGCTCGGATTGAATGTTGCTTAGGATATAAAGTCGCCTTGGATACAATGTAGCCTCGGATACTTTGTTACCGTCGGCTACAATATGTTGTATTCGGGATATAATGTCTTCTCTGATACAATGTAGCCGGTTACTATTTTTTTCTGGATACAAGTTGCTTCCGATATTGTCGCCTTTGGATGCAATGTCGCCTCAGATACCATGTTGCCTCGGATATAAAGTCGCCTCGAATATAATGTCGCCTCAGACTCTGTTGCCTTTGGCTACATTATCTTTTCGGATACTATGTTGCCTTCGGATATAAAGTCGCCTCGGATACTATTTTGTTTTCGGTTACAAGGTCGCTTCGGATTCTATGTCGTTTCCGGATAGAATGTCACCTCGCCTCGGATATAAAGTCGCCTCGGATACAATGTTGCCCTTCTGCTACAATGTCGTTTCGGATACTACGTTGCCTTCGGTTATAATGTCGTGTCGGATAAAATGTAGCGTCGGATACTATTTTGCTTTCACCAACGGATACAATGTTTCCTCGCATATAAAGTCGCCTTGGATACGATGTAGCCTTGGAGAATATGTTGCCTCCGGTTATAATGTCGCTTGGGATACTAGGTTTCCTTCGGATATAATGTCGCCTCGGATACAATGTTGCCTCCGATACTATGATGCCTTCGGCAACAATGTCGCTTCGGATACTATGTTGCCTTCGGATATAAAGTCGCCTCGGATAGGTTGTAGCCTCGGCTATTATTTTTCTTTTGCATAGAAGGTCGCCTTCAGATGTTATGTTGGCTTCGGATAGAAGGTAGCCCCGGATACAATGTTGCCCTTCAGCTACAATGTCGCTTCAGATACTCTGTTGTCTTAGGGTATAATGTCGATTTGCATATAATCTACCCTCAGATAATTTTTTGCTTTCGGAAATATAGTCGCTTCGGATACTTTGTCTCCGTCGTTTACAATGTTGCCTAGGATATAAAGTCGTCTCGGGTACAATGTTGCCTCGGATATTATGTTGTCTTCGGCTACAATGTCGCTTCAGATACTATGTTTCCTTTGGATACAAGGGCGCTTCGGATACTATGTCGCCCCGGATACAATATTGCCGTGGATATAAAGTCGCCTCGGATACAATGTTGCCCTTCGGCCACAATGTCGCTTCGGATACTATGTTGCCTTCGGATATAATGTCGTTTCAAATACTATTTTACTTTCGGATATAAGGTCGTCGTCGGATACAATGTAGCCTCGGGTACTATTTTGCTTTCGGACACAAGGTCGCATCCGATACAATGTCGCCTCGGTAATGTTGTCGCCTCGGATATAAAGTCGCCTTGAATATAATGTAGACTCGTATACCATGTTGCCTTCGGCTACAATGTCGCTTCGGATATTATGTTGCCTTCGGATATAAAGTCGCCTCAGATATAATGTAGTCTCGGATACTATTTTACTTTCGGATACAAGGTCGCTGCGGACACCATGTCGCCTTCAGATATAATGTCACCTCGGATACAATATTGCCTCGCATATAAAGTCGCATCGGATATAAGGTCGCCTCGGATACATTGCAGCCTCAGATACTATGTTGCCTTCAGTTACAATGTCGCTTCAGATACTATGTAGCCTCGGATACTGTTTTTCTCTTCGATATAAGGTCGCTTCGGTTGCTGTCGCCTTCGGATACAATGTCGCCTCCAATACATTGTTGGCTAGGATTTAAAGTCGCCTCGGATACAATGGTGCATCCGATACTATGTTAACTTCGGCTACAATGTTGCTTTGGATACTATGTTATCTTCAGATATATTGTCGCCTCAGATATAATGTAGCCTCGCATACTATTTTGCTTTCGGATACTATTTTGCTTTCGGATACTATTTTCGCCTCGGATATAATGTAGTCTCGGATATTATGTCGCCTACAAATACAATGTTGCCTGGGTCAATTTTGGCTAGGATATATAGTCGCCTCAGTTACAATGTAGCCTCAGATACTATGTTGCTTTCGGCTACAATGTCCCATCAGATATAATATCGCCTCTGTTACAATCTAGCCTCGGATAATATTTTCTTTAGGGCACAAGGTCGCTTCGGATACTAAGTCGCCTTGGATACAATGTCGCATCGAATATAAAGTCGCCTTCGATACAATGTAGCCTCTGATATTATGTTGCCTTCGGTTACATTGTCGCTTCAGATACTATGTTGCATTCGGATATAATGTCGCCTCGGATACAATGTAGCCTTGGATATTTTGCTTTCGAATACAAGGTGGCTTCGGATACAATGTCACCTCAAATACAATGTTGTCTAGGATTTAAAGTCACCTCGGATACAATGGTGCGTTGGATACTACGTTACCTTCGGCTACAATGTCGCTTTAGATACGACGTTACCTTCGGATAAAATTTCGCCTCAGATACAATCTAGCCTCGGATACTATTTTGCTTTCGGATATAAGGTCGCTTCGGATACTATGTCGCCTACGAATGCAATGTCGCCTGGGTACAATGTTTGCTCGGATATAAAGTCGCCTTGGATACAATGTAGCCTCAGATACTATGTTGCTTTCTGCTACAATGTCGCATCGAAAATTATGTTGCGTTCGGATATAATATCGCCTCGGTTACAATGTAGCCTCGGATAATACTTGTTTTCGTGTACTAGGTCGCTTCAGATACTATGTCGCCTTCGGATGCAATGTCGCCTCAGAGACAATGTTGCCTTGAATATAAAGTTGCTTTGGATATAATATAGCCTCGGATTCTATGTTGTCTTCGGCTACAAATGTCGCGTCGGATACTTTGTTGCCTTCAAATATAATGTTGCCTTGAATACAGTGTAGCTTCGGATACTATTTTGCTTTCGGATACAAGGTTGCTTTAGAAACTATGTCGCCTTCGGATACACATTGTCACCTCGGAAAGCAGGCCGCCTTGCATACAATGTTGCCCTTCCGCTACAATGTCGCTTTGGATACTATATTGCCTACGGATATAATGTCGCCTCGGATACAATGTAGCCTGAGATACTATTTTGCTTTCGGAAACTAGGTCGCTTCGGATACAATGTCGCCTAGGATATAATGTTGCCTCGGATATAAAGTCGCGTCGAATACAATATAGCCTCGGGTACTATGTTAGATACTATGTTTCCCTCGGCTATAGTTTGGCTACTAATACCATGTTGCATTCGGATATAATCTCGCCCCGGATACAATGTTGCCTCTGATATAAATTCGCCTCGAGTACAATGTTGCCCTTCGGCTACAATGTCTCTTCAGAAACTATGTTGCCTTCGGATATAATGTCGTTTCGGATACAAAGTCGCCTCGGGTACAATGTTCCTCGGATGTGAAGTCGCCTCGGATATAATGGTGCCTCGGATACTATGTTGCCCTGGGTCGCAATGTCGCTTCGCTATGTTGGCTTCGGATATAATGTCCCATCAGATACATTGTAGCCTGAGATACTATTTTGCTTTTGGATACAAGGTTGTTCGGATACTATGTCTCCTATGGACAAAATGTTGCCTGGATACAATGTTGGCTCGGATATAAAGTTGCCTCGGATACAATGTTGCCTCTGATATAAAGTCGCATCGGATACAATGTTGCCCTCCGGCTACAATGTCGCTTCGGATAATATGTTGCCTTAGGATATAATGTCGTTTCGGATACAAAGTAGCCTCAGATACTGTTTTCTTTCCGATATAAGGTCGCTTCGGATACTATGTCGCCGTCGGATACAATGTCTCGTATACAATGTTGCGTCGGATATAAAGTTGCCTCGGATACAATATATCTTCAGCTACATTGTCGCTTCGGATACTATGTTGCCTTCGGATATAATGTCGACTCGGATACAATGTAGCCGTGGATACTATTTTGCATTCAGATACGAGATCGCCACGGATATTACGTCGCCTTCGGATACAATGTCGCTGCGGATACAATGTTGCCTCAGATATAAAGTTGCCTCGGATACACAATTACACTTCGGCTACAATGTCTCTTTGGATACTATGTTGCCTTCGGATATAATGTCGCCTCGGATACAATGTAGCGTCGGATACGATTTTCTTTTCAGGTACAAGGTCGCTTCGAATACTATGTCGCCGTCGGATGCAATGTCCCCTCAGATAGACTGTTGCCTCGGATATAAAGTCACCTCGGATACAATGTAGCCTAGGATATTTTATTACCGTCGGCTTCAATATGTTGTATTAAGGATATAATGTCTCCTCAGATACAATGTAGCCGAATACTATTTTTTTTCGGATACAAGTCGCTCAGATACTATGTTGCCTTTGGATGCAATGTTGCCTCGGATACAATGTTGGCTCGGATATAAAGTCCCCTCGAATACAATGTCGCCTCGGATACTATGTTGCCTTCGGCTACGTTGTCTTTTCGGATACTATGTTGCCTTCGGATATAAAGTCGCCTCGGATACTATTTTGTTTTCGGATAAAAGGTCGCTTCGGATACTATGTAGCTTTCGGATAGAATGTCGTCTCGGATAGAATGTCGCCTCGGATATAAAGTTGCCTCGGATACAATGTTGCCCTTCTGCGTCAATGACGTTTCAGATACTATGTTGCCTTCGGAGATAATGTGTTGTCGGATAAAATGTAGCGCCAGATACTATTTTGCTTTCACCAACGGATACAATGTTGCCTTGCATATAAAGTTGCCTTGGATACGATGTAGCCTCGGATAATATGTTGCCTTCGGTTATAATGTCGCTTGGGATACTATGTTTCCTTCGGATATACTGTCGCCTCGGATACAATGTTCCCTCGGATATAATGTCGCCTTGGATACTATGATGCCTTCGACAACAATGTCGCTTCGGATACTATGTTGCCTTCGGATATAAAGTAGACTCGGATAGATTGTAGCATCAGATATTATTTTTCTTTTGCATAGAAGGTCGCCTTCTGATGTTATGTTGCCTTTGGATAGAAGGTTGCCCCGGATACAATGTTGCCCTTCAGCTACAATGTTGCTTCAGATACTATGTTGTCTTAGGATATAATGTCGATTTGCATATAATGTAGCCTCAAATAATTTTTTGATTCTGGATATATTGTCGCTTCAGATACTTTGTCTCCGTCGTTTACAATGTTGCCTATGATATAAAGTCGTCTCGGATACAATGTTGCCTCGGATATTATGTTGTCTTCGGCTACAATGTCTCTTCAGATACTATGTTGCCTCGGATACTATTTTGTTTTCCGATACAAGGGCGCTTCAGATACTATGTCGCCTTTGGATACAATGTCGCCCCGGATACAATATTGCCTCGGATATAAAGTCGCCTCGGATACAATGTTGCCCTTCGGCTACAATGTCGCTTCAGATACTATGTTGGCTTCAGATATAATGTCGTTTCGGATACAATGCAGCAACGGATACTATTTTACTTTCGGATACAAGGTCGTTGTGGATACTATGCTGCCTTCGGAAACAATCTCGCCCCGGATACAATGTTGCCCCTGATAAAAATTCGCCTCGGATACAATGTTGCCCTTCGGCTACAATGTCTCTTCTGAAACTATGTTGCCTTCGGATATAATGTCATCTCGGATACAATGTATCCGCGGGTACTATTTTGGTTTCGGATATAAGGTCGCTTTGGATACAATGTCGCCATCCGATACAATGTTGCCTCGGTTACATTGTTGCCTAGGATATAAAGTCGCCTTGAATATAATGTAGACTCGGATACCATGTTGCCTTCGGCCACAATGTCGCTTCGGATATTATGTTGCCTTCGTATATAATGTCGCCTCGGATACTATTTTACTTTCGGATATAAGGTCGCTGCGGATACCATGTCGCCTTCGGATATAATGTCGCCTCGGATAAAATGTTGCCTTAGCCCTTAGATATAAAGTCTCCTCGGATACATTGTTGCCTTTCTCCTAAATTGTTGCCTCGGATACTAGGTTGCCTTCGGATATAAGTTGCCTGGGATACAATGTAGGCTCGGATACTATTTTGTTTTCGGGGACAAGGTTGCTTCAGAATATATGTATCCTTCGGATACAATGTCGTCTCGGATATAAAGTCGCCTCGGATACAATGTTGCCCTTCTGCTAATATGTCGCTTCGGGTACTATGTTGCTTTCAGATATAATGTCGCGTCGGATACAATGTAGCCTCAGATACTGTTAGGCTTTAGGATACTAGGTCGCTTCGGATACAATATCGCCAACGAATACAATGTTGCCTTGCATATAAAGTCGCCTCGGATACAATGCAGGCTTAGATGCTATGTTGCCTTCGGTTATAATGTCGCTTCGGATACTATGTTGCCTTCAAATATAATGTTGCCTCGGATACAATGTAGCCTCAGATACTGTTTTGCTCTCGGATATGAGGTCGCTTCGGATACTGTCGCCTTCGGATACATTGTCGCCTCAAATACAATGTTGGCTAGGATTTAAAGTCTCCTCGGATACAATGGTGCATCCGATACTATGTTACCTTCCGCTACAATGTCGCTTCGGATACAAAGTTACCTTCGGATATGATGTCTCCTCAGATATAATGTAACTTCGGATACTATTTTGCTTTCGGATATAAGGTCGCTTCGGATACTATGTCGCCTACAGATACAATGTTGCCTGGGTACAATTTTGGCTCGGATATATAGTCGCCTTGGATACAATGTAGCATTAGATACTATGTTGCTTTCGGCTACAATGTCGAATCAGATACTATGTTGCCCTCAGATATAATATCGCCCGATTGCAATGTAGCCTATGATAATATTTTCTTTAGGGCACAAGGTCGCTTCGGATACTATGTCGCCTCGGATACAATGTCGCATCGAATAGAAAATCGCCTTGGATACACTGTACCCTCGGATACTATGTTGCCTTCGGTTACATTGTTGCTTCGGATACTATGTTGCTTTCGGATATAATGTCGCCTCGGATACAATGTAGCCTCGGATATTTTGTTTTCGAATACAAAGTCGCTTCGGATACTATGTCCCCTTCAGATACAATGTCGCCTCAAATACAATGTTGTCTAGGATTTAAAGTCGCCTCGGATACAATTTTGCCTCGAATACTATTTTGCTTTCGGATATAAGGTCGCTTCGGATACTATGTCGCCTACGAATGCAATGTCTCCTGGGTACAATGTTTGCTCGGATATAAAGTCGCCTCGGGTACAATGTAGCCGCAGATACTATGTTGCTTTCTGCTACAATGTCGCATCGAAAATTATGTTGCGTTCGGATATAATATCGCCTCGGTTACAATGTAGCCTCGGATAATATTTGTTTTCTTGTACTAGGTAGCTTGGGATACTATGTCTCATTCGGATACAATGTCGCCTCAGAGACAATGTTGCTTTGGATATAATGTAGCCTCAGATTTTATGTTGCCTTCGGCTACAATGTCGCGCGAATACTTTGTTGCCTTCGAATATAATGTTGCCTTGAATACAGTGTAGCTTCGGATAATATTTTGCTTTCGGATACAAGGTTGCTTTAGATACTATGTCGCCTTCGGATACATTGTCGCCTCAGATAAAATGTTGCCTTGGAAAGCAGGCCGCCTTGCATACAACGTTGCCCTTACGCTACAATGTCGCTTCGGATACTATGTTGCCTTCGGATATAATGTCGCCTCGGATACAATGTAGCCTGAGATACTATTTTGCTTTCGGAAACAAGGTCGCTTCGGATACAATGTTGCCATCGGATACAATGTCGCCTAGGGTATAATGTTGCCTCGGATATAAAGTCGCGTCGAATACAATGTAGCCTCGGATACTATGTTTCAGTCGGCTACAATTTCGCTTCTAATACTATGTTGCATTCGGATATAATCTTGCCCCGGATACAATGTTGCCTCTGATATAAATTCGCCTGGGATATAATGTTGCCGTTCGGCTACAACGTCTCTTCGGAAACTATGTTGCCTTCGGATATATTGTCGTCTCGGATACAATGTCGTCTCGGGTACAATGTTGTCTCGGATATGCAGTCGGCTCGGATATAATGGTGCCTCGGATACTATGTTGCCTTCGGCCGCAATGTCGCTTCGCTATGTTGGCTTCGGATATAAGGTCCCATTAGATACATTGTAGCCTCAGATACTATTTTGCTTTCGGATTGAATTACGCTTCGGATACTATGTCTCCTACAGATACAATGTTGCCTAGATACAATGTTGGCTCGGATATAAAGTTGCCTCGGATACAATGTAGCCAGGGATTCTATGTTCCCTTCGGCTACAATGTCTCATCGGATATTATGTTGCCTTCGGATGTAATGTCGCCTCAGTTACAATGTAGCCTCGGATATAATGTTGCATCTGATATAAAGTCGCCTCTGATACAATGTTGCCCTCCGGCTACAATGTCGCTTCGGATACTATGTTGCCTTCGGATATAATGTCATTTCGAATACAAAGTAGCCTCGGATACTATTTTTCTTTCGGATATAAGGTCGCTTCGGATACTATGTCGCCGTCGGATACAATGTCTCCTCGGTTACAATGTTGCCTCGGACACAATGTAGCTTCGGCTATAATGTCGCTTCGGATACTATGTTACCTTCGGATATAATGTCGCCTCGGATACAATGTAGCCGTGGATACTTTTTTGCATTTGGATACAAGGTCGCCCCGGATAAAATGTTGCCCCGAATACAATGTTGCCTCAGATATAAAGTCATCTCAGACATGTGAAATATAAGAAAATAGTTCAACTTGCTAAAACTTATAATATACCTTTAGATATATCGATTAGATTTGACAGATGTGAAGTGTGTGCACAAACCAAGATCACTAGAAAACATTTTCGTTTGGT
The DNA here is from genome assembly GCF_043159265.1 of Tasmannia lanceolata. Taxonomy (NCBI): domain Eukaryota; kingdom Viridiplantae; phylum Streptophyta; class Magnoliopsida; order Canellales; family Winteraceae; genus Tasmannia; species Tasmannia lanceolata. The sequence goes on along the minus strand of NW_027518684.1, from coordinate 21,620,869 downwards.
TTTTAGAAACACAACTTCCTGAGTTAATATATTCTGATCTCTGTGACTTTAAAAGTTTTACTACTAGCGGTGGTCGAAAGTATTTAATCACTTTTATAGACGATTTTTCTAGATATTGGCATATTTATCTCCTAAAATCGAAAGATGAAGCTTTTGATAATTTCAAAATTTTTAAGAATCGTGCTGAAAATCAATTGAACTTGAAAATTAAGCGATTTAGGAGTGATAGAGGAGGATCATACACTATGACATAGTTCAAGGAATTTTGTGCCTCTCAGGGTATAATACTTGAAACTACTGCTCCTTACTTGCCTCAGTTTAATGGCATAGCTGAATGTAAGAACATGACGTTAACTGAAATGTTAAATTCTATGTTATTAACAGCTGGCATGCCTACTTGCTATTGGGGAGAAGTAATTTTAACTGCAAATTACATCCTGAATAGAGTACCACACTCTAAGTTGACCTCTTCTCCTTAAGAGTTATGGCATAAACATCCTTATAGATATGACACTCTTAAGACTTGGGGTTGTATTGTTTATGTGAGTATACAAGACCCTATGAGACCTAAGGTAGGACCTAGAACCAACACTTGTATTTATCTAGGTGGTGCAGAAGATAGTGCTGCTGATCGATTATTGGATCTATCTACCAATATGGTTATAGAATCTAGAGATGCAGTATTCTCTGAGAATAAATTTCTTAGAGATCATGGTTTGATCATACCTGGCGATACTGAGATGGTTACAGAATCGCATGTAGAGTCTGAACATAATATTTCTGACACTCGTCCTACACTAATTTCTGAATTAGAACCTTTAAGAGTTTCTACAAGAGATAGAGTACCCAAGAACTTTGGTAAGGACTTTGTGACCTACCATTTAGAGAATGATCCATCATCTTATAAGGAAGCGATGAGATCTAGGGACTCTTTGTTTTGGGCAAAAGCCATTGATGATGAAATGAGCTTTCTGTTATAAAATCAAACTAGTCAGCTAGTCGATTTGCCAAAAGGGGCTAAGACTGTAGGCTGTAAGTGGATTTTGAAGAAGAAACTTAATCCTGACGTATCCATAGCTCGGCATAAAGCACGTTAGTAGCTAAGGGCTATACTCAAGTAAGTGGGATAGACTACTTTGATGTCTACTCACCGGTCTGTCATTTATCAATGATAAAAATTCTTCTTGCTTTAGCATCTATTGAGCAATATGTTGTGCTTCAAATTGATGTAAAGACGACTTTCTTTAATGGAGACCTCACAGAGAAAATCTACATGAACCAACCTGAAGGGTTTGTCACTGAGGTTTTGAGCACAAAGTTTGCAAGTTAAACAAGTCTTTGTATGGTCTTAAACAAGCACCTAAAATGTGGCATAAAAAATTTGACAAGGTACTAAAGAGTTTTGGTTTTCAGATCAGTTACTCAGATAAATGCCTTCACTTCCGTTCTGTGTCAAATAAGATTGCAATTCTTTGCTTGTATGTAGACGACATGTTGATTCTTGGTTCCGATCTCTCTGTAGTGAGTGACGTGAAATCAATGCTGGCTATGCTCTATGTTATAGTGGCCATCCTCCTTTTCTGGAAGGATATTCTGATGCATCATGCGGCTCAGAATTAGGAGACAGTAAATCTACCAGTGGTTATGTATTTACACTGCTTTTGTTTGAGTTTAGATTATTTCTAAAACTCTTGGTTAGTCCTAAAGGTATTCTTGTTTTCAATTAGATTACAGATTTTTTTGATATGGTGCTATGGATGATTCAATATTTTGTTTGAACATCACATTATCTATCTATTGGATTGTGCTATATGTAGAACATAGGAGGAGATTGTTGGGTATATAATATAACCCATATATGTTCTAATATAAGCCCAATAAGATAATGGACCGGTGTAGTGGGCCTACATGGGCTAGAGTCCATTACCTGTCATTAACCCTAGTGTATCACTATATATTGGGGCTGGAGGCTACAAACTTGGTATTCCAAACTAAATACCTTGGGTGTAATGCTTCAATCAACCTTTTGCTTGACCTAATTCCTCTAACAAGATACATCAGGGTTTTTAGAGGGAGAAATGGCTATATAATGTACTCATCATCTTGGAAGAGAACCCGTGTGCGATTTGAAAACAAAAGATTAAGACAAATGTTTGCATATCCATTCGTTGGATTGCCACTCTATATTTATAATGAATGGGGTGTTCTATACATGGAAGAGTACAACATGTCATATCTCATGACAGTAGGATTTCATGATTACAATCAATCAATATAAGAAAGAACATAAAATACAAAGAATGAATAAAATATTCTCTTTCCCAACATGGCATTAATTGGAAAGGCATTCCTTCTTTGGCTAGTCAAGGGTGACATCATCAATCCTTATCTTCTTATGTTGAAGATATCTTCCTTCTTGGGCTGCTGCAGAATGGAAGATTTCATGATTCAGCATGATGTCATGATGCCTTGACTATATAGAAGGTATGTCGTGGTTATCTTGAAGGAGATACGTTAACACCCTCCCGCAAGCTGGACGGGGCGGTAGAGACGTTCAGCTTGTCACGTAGCCATTGAAACCGTTTGATGGGCAAACCCTTTGTAAAACTATCGGCTAGTTGATCGGCACTATTGACGAAAAGCACTCTAAGAGCCCCACGAGCAGCCCTCTCTCTAACAAAGTGATAATCAACTTCGATATGCTTGGTTCGGGCATGTAAGACAGGATTGGCAACAAGATAAGTAGCACTCACATTGTCACAGTATAGTAGCGGAGGGTGCTTGATAAAGAGACCTATGTCACGCAGTAGATATTGCAACCAACATAAGTCGGTAGTAGTAGTGGCAAGAGCTCGGTATTCCGCCTCCGCTGACGAACGGGAGACAGTGGGTTGTTTACGAGAGCTCCAAAGTATGAGATTAGGACCAAGATAGATACAACTACCGGATGTAGAGCGACGATTATCAGGACATCCTGCCCAATCCGCATCAGAATAAGCAATCATGGCCGTAGAGGGAGAGGCCCGAAAGAAAAGTCCATGACCAATAGTACCCTTAAGATAACGCAAGATGCGCTTAACTGCGTCCATGTGGACGTGGTTGGTTGATGCATAAACTGGCAAACCTGATTTACTACGTAAGAAAGATCAGGTCGGGTCATGGTTAAATATTGTAATGCACCGACAATGCTGCGATATGTGGTAGGATCTATGAGAAGTTCCCTTCCAATGTTGATAGTTTAGTTCCTGAGGCCATAGGTGTTGCAACTGGTTTAGCACCAAGCATTGAAGTTCGTTGTAGAAGATCCAATGCATATTTCTTTTGGGACAACACAAGTGTAGAGGGAGAGCGGGTGACCTCCATCCCAAGAAAGAAGTGTAGAGAGCACAGATCTTTCATATTGAAGTTTAAGGCCAAGAAGTTTATCAAAGTGGTGATACCTGTAGAGTCATTACCCGTGATGATCATATCATCAACATATAGAAGTTAGAAGATACAGCCAGTCAATGTATGTATGATGAATAGAGAAGGATCATAGCGACTACAAAAAAATCCATGCTCACGCAAAACTGAGCTGAAACGTTGGAAGCAAGCCCGTGGGGCCTGTTTTAGGCCGTAGATTGCTTTTCGCAGGCGACATACATAATCAGGGTGTATGGAGTCGACAAATCTTGGCGGTTGTTGCATATAGACCTCTTCTTGAAGGGTTCCATGGAGAAATGCATTATGTACATCGAGTTGACGGAGTGACCATTGGTGGGAGCATGCAAGTGCAAGGATTAGGCGAATGGTGGGAGCCTTAACCACCGGACTGAAAGTATCCTCAAAATCTAATCCATGCTGTTGGTGAAATCCCTTTGCCACTAAGCGAGCTTTGTATCGTTCCTCAAAACCGTCAGCATTGCATTTGGTTTTGTAAACCCATTTACATCCGACAAGATTGGCCCGGTTTGGTGGGGGAACAAGAACCCATGTTTGATTCTTTATTAGGGCATTGAATTCATCTTGCATAGCTAAACGCCAATGGGAATCTTTAACAGCTTGTGAGAAACAAGTGGGATCGGTGGAAGGGGAAAGTAGGTGAAGCAAAGTGGAATAGGATGCTTGGTAGCAAGGAGAGCCTTAGGTTTTCTAATTCCATCTTTCAATCTTGTTATCATTGGGTGAGTGGAACCGTGGGAAGGTGGAGCCAGTCCAGTGGGAGGTTCAGGTAGGGGATCAGGAAGGGAGGCTTTGGGCAGACCTTCTTGATCTGCAGTGGGGAGAGGTTCAGAGGGAACCACCTGAGACAATGAGTCGAAGGAAGCAGAATCAATGGGTGATAATGAAGGAGCTGTGGCAGGCACAGGGTTGGAAGGAGAGGATGGACTATGGAGTGGGCCAAGCGGTGGAAACCATTGAAGAATAGTGGTGTTGTTGGTCGGTGGAATGGACGAGGAGAAAGGAACTGAAAAGGGAAATTTAGTTTCATCAAATGCAACATGACGGGATATATACAGGCGCCCAGTTGTGGGATCAAGGCACTTGTATCCTTTGTGGTGAGCCCCATAACCAAGGAATATACATTGGCGAGTTTTAAAATCCATCTTAGTTTTGTTATAGGGAACAAGTTAGGGATAACAAGCACACCCGAACGTACGAAGATGATCATATGAGGGTGGTTTGCCAAAAAGTTTCTCATAGGTAGAAATTCCTCCAAGAACTGAAGTTGCTAACCGATTAATGAGATAGACACTAGCTTGGAATGCTTCGACCCAAAAGGACTGTGGGAGGGAGGTTGGCTTGATGCAATAAGGTAAGTCCCATTTCTACAATGTGACGATGTTTGCGCTCAGCCACACCGTTTTGTTGGGGTGTGAAAGGACAATACCTGCGATGACCAATGCCAAAAGAGTCTAGAAAAGAAGTGAAAATTTTCCCAGTGTACTCCCCTCCACCATCACACTGAAAAGCTCGTATTGGCTTTTGGAGAACGAGTTCAACATTTCGTTTAAAATGAATAAAGCATTTAAGTACATCACTTTTATGGACTAAAGGGTATAGCCAAGTGAAACGAGAAATATCATCAACAAGAACCATGTAAAATCGAAAACCATCATTAGATACAGTAGGATTTTCTTTTTTTCGTTGGAAGCAGAGAAAAAAAGAAGAAAAACCAGCGAGAGAGGGAAAACGCAGAGAGAAAAAGAGAGAGAGAGGAGGAAGAAGAAGAGGGAGGAAACCACCTCCATACCCATTTCCCTAAAAATCCAAACCCATCTTCCCCATCTCCTTGATCCACCACCATCAAATCCATTGTCCTTCCTTTTCTTCTTTTATTCCCAAAACCCCACCATTATCCCCTCCATCTTCTTCTCCGGCCCCATTTTCCGCCGGAATTCGGCAAGCTCTCTTCCATTTTTTCCGCACCCGCATCTCTCCATCAACCACCCATACCAGCCAAGCCACCATCCCCATCTTCAACCCTCTATCTGTGGAGATCCACCTCAAAACCCATTTCTTTCTTCTTGCGGAGAGAAGCAAAAGGGGTTTTTCCCATTTTTGTTAGAAAACAGAAAGAAGGAGAAATCGAGAGAGAGGAAGAGGAGGAGCCGCCATCCACCGCCTTCAATCTCAGCCATCCATTTCCACCTTCACCCTCTTTAAAACCACCACCATCTTCTTCCTCTTCATTTATTTTTTTTTCCCTACAAACCCACCTCCATTTTTTATTTTAATCTCCTCTGCTACGACCCCACCCCATCTCCGGCCGGAATCCGGCCATCCACCATGGAATCCGGCCAAAAACCCCAATAAATCCGGTCACCACCATCTTCTTTCTTTTACAACCACCAAATAAACCCATTCCTCATCCCATTAAACCCATTTCTATTCCCATTTGTATTCCAAACCCACCTCCCCCATCTCCTCTTCCATCTCCGCATCCATTCTCCATCTCAATCTCCACCATCAACCGACCAAACCCATCATCTCCTCCATCTTCGTCAGCCAGCACCACCGCCATCTCCATCGATTCCGGCAAGCTTGCCGGAATCCGACCTCCCTACCTAAATCAACCATCACCAAACCCACCTCATTTCTACCCCTAAATCCGGTCAGAATCCGAAACCCTCTTCTTCGGTCACCACCCTATTCTCGTTTCTCTTTAAAACCCAACATCCAAACCCATCTCATTTTTATCTCTGCAAATCCAGCCCCATTTTTGCCTCCATCGCAACCCCACTTCGCCCAACCCTTGTTTTTTCATCACAGCCCATCTCAACCAAACCTTATTCCAATCTCCATTGGTTCATTCGGCCTTGCCGGAATCACCACCATCAATATTCTCCTCGTCGGCCATCTCCACTACCTGAGCCATCGCCTCCAGTTGTTTTACAATCTATACTTCAATCGGCCTCTTCATTAGTTGTCGGGTAAGCTTATTGCCTTCTAATTCAAATAGAAATCAAGGTTATTTTGCTAATTGGTGGGTTTAAAAATACTTCTGTTAGTTTCCATTCTTCTTAAATATGCTAGTTTAGAGATTTGGATTGCTCCTATATTTCCCATTTTCTAACTAGACTAGCTTATGTGTTTGAATTGCCCCTATTGTTTTCATTTGCAAATCCTGCTAATTTGAGATTCCGAACCGTTCTTGTTGCTTATTGTTTTGGCATTTCGTTATAAATGGTTGATTCCTATTTTTCTGTCTATCCCTCTTGGGTGCCAAAGGTGTGTCCAAAGCAGGAAGTATACAGGGGATTGTGGTTTTGGTATGATGTTTGGATGATGTCAGGACTTGCAATTCATGTTTAAAGAATCGAACAGGGAGGGAAATTAGGTCCCTTAATTCGGTTTCAGTTCAGTGCCTAACACAAGCCATTATCCCTAAAAGGAAGCCTTAGAGCCTTTTCTTTCCTCAGTTGTTTGCGCCCTGAGATTGTACAAGTCTTCTTTCGTTCGCTGGTCTGGTTAACTCTTGCCTAAATATGGCTTGGTTCCCTATGTTTAGTTTTGTGGATTCTTTCGGAGCCTTTACAAACCACATATCTGTCGGTGGCGATGCATTTATGAAGGTATGGTGGTAGGGGTGTCCTCTCGAAATTTGGTATTTGAATGTGATCTAGTGAGGTTTTTTTTTGTTTCAGCTCTGATGTTCGAGCTGGAGTGAAGGGCGATGAAGGCGCTAGCCCAAGCCCACCCTTAGAGGACTTGCTCAGTCCAAGTTAGTGTTCCCCTCATTTGTATAGTAGACTTGCTTAGTCTTTTAGATGCCTCTTAGATATTAGTAGCCTCATTCATTGATAGGGCGATGAAGGCGATAGCCCAAGCCCATCTTTAGGGGACTCGCTCAATCCAAGTAGCGCTCCCCTCTTTTGTTTAGTAGGCCTACCCAACCTTTTGGATTTCTTTTAACCATTTTTTTTAAAAGAACCCTTCTCTGGGCAATGATAAGGTTACTTGGAGCCCGTCTTTGTGTTTTGTGGCTCACCGTTTTTTGCACTTGAATCTGCACAAGTTGATGCCCCCTGTTATGCACCAAAATTTATAAAAATCAGAAATATCATTGCATGCATTTGTATAATTTGTTGAAAATTTAAGATTCTTCTTTTATGTTAAGTTTTGAGTTAGGTTCTGAAGATGAATGGACTGTTCAGGTGAGACTATCTTGAAAGCTTATCATACTTATTTTTTATTTAAATAAATTGTTTAATTGAAGAAGGAAATCAGATGTCTACTCTATTCGATGTTATCGACATGAGTAATGTTTGATTTCAAGGCGGTTTGTAGAAATATTATATGTGTATGAAATCAGATGATTACTTTGGCATCATCTGATTTCGTTAGAGTCCCCGTATTGGGGTTTGTGGTTGGCTTTGAAGTGTTTAATATCATTTTTTTATTTCATTAGGCTACCCAGCGGCTGGTCTGGGCTAATTAATTTTATTTTAAATAAATTGTTTAATTGAAGAAGGAAATCAGATGATTTGCACTATTCGATGTCCTTGACACGAATATCGTCTGATTTCAAGGCGGTTTGTAGAAATATTATACGTGTAGGAAATCAGATGATTACTTTGGCATCATCTGATTTCATTGGAGTCCCCGTATTGGGGTTTGTGGTTGGCTTTGAGGTGTTTGCTATTGTTTTTACTTCATTAGGCTACCTAGCGGCTGGTCTGGGCTAATTAATGTTGTTTATCATCCTATGATTGCTATTATTACAGGTTGTGTACTCTTTAGTTATAAGTCTTTCTTTGCTTAGTACGTGATTTGTTTATATAAGAATTGAATGGAAATTTGAGATTGCCTAGTTGCTCTTTTCTGCTCTCTTGGTGGACTAACGCAGTCTTCTAGACTTCTTTAGATACTAGAACCTGTACTAGGAGGCATATTCTGTCTCATTAGGAAATCCTCCTTTGGAGGCAAGCCTCATTTGTTTAGCTTAACCCATAGGAGGCATGCCTTGCCTCATTTAGAGAGCCTTTGAATCATTCGTTTGTGTGGTGATGTTATCGGGGGAGTCTTTGACTCATTTGATCTTTATTGATGTTATTAGGGAGTCATCTGTCTTGGCTTTGTAAGTAATTAGCCTTTAGAAGGCCTGCTTGGCCTCATTTGTAGAATCCTCTCTGAGGTTGTACCTCAATTTGTACCTCTGTTAATTAGAGACCAATTTGGTCAATTAGTTGTCTTAGCCTTGCTTACCCCTTGCAAGGGCAATGATAAGGTTACTTGGAGCCCATCTTTGTGTGTTTGGGAGACCCGCCCGGTCTCATTCTCTCGCTAGTTCTCCTCTTTGTGCGTCGTTTGGTTTTTGGGAGAACACCCTACTCGGCTTGGCTTCATACTCCTACCCTTATGGGGTACTGGGCGCACATTTGTTGCACCCTAGGGCTAAGTAGCTGTCCGGCCCGGCTGGGTATTTTGCCTCTGCCAAATGTGCAAATTCTTGTTCCTTTTCTTTTAGGGAGTCTCTGACTCATTTATACTTTAGTTAGTGTTAGTGGAGTCTTTGACTCATGTTCCTTTTCTTTTAGGGAGTCTCTGACTCATTTATCCTTTAGTTGGTGTTAGTAGAGTCTTTGACTCGTGTTTCCTTTTCTTTTAGAGAGTCTTTGACTCATCTATCCTTTAGTTAGTGTTAGTGGAGTCTTTGACTCATGTTCCTTTTGTTTTAGGGAGTCTCTGACTCATTTATCCTTTAGTTGGTGTTAGTGGAGTCTTTGACTCGTGTTTCCTTTTCTTTTAGAGAGTCTTTGACTCATCTATCCTTTAGTTGGTGTTAGTGGAGTCTTTGACTCGTGTTTCCTTTTCTTTTAGAGAGTCTTTGACTCATCTATCCTTTAGTTGGTATTAGTGGAGTCTTTGACTCGTGTTTCCTTCTCTTTTAGAGAGTCTTTGACTCATCTATCCTTTAGTTGGTATTAGTGGAGTCTTTGACTCATCTATCCGTTAGTTGGTTACGCCGTAAAAGGCGGGTGCTCTGTAAGAACATGCTTTCGATGCCGAAAAGGTAGGTGCTGTGTAAAAACTGGCTTTCCGGTTTGTAAACAAAAACGGCTTTCAGAAATCATTTTCTTCTGAAAACGCCCTAAAGAGAGATTGAGGAAAACTGAACTGGTGCTCTGGGACTCGTCATAAGGTTCTTACTCGCGGCACCTATCATTAGTACTGGCTTGACAAAATTGGGTGTCTACATCATCCTCTGAATTTCATCCTATACGTTACAGCCTCCCAGCACGCCCACGGTCCAGTTGAGTGCTTTCACATACATCCTTTGCATTATAGCCTCGTCGCGCGGCCATGGCCCGACTGAGTGCTTTACACGCATCCCCTATGTTACAGCCTTCCTGAGTGCCCATGGCCCGATTGAGCGCTTTGCACATATCCTGCAGCCTTCCTGCGTGCCAATGGCCCGGTTGAGCACTTTGCACACATCCTCTACGTTACAGCCTCCCCACGTGCTGATGTCTTCACTTGTGCCCATCAGCGGATAGAACAGCGGATAGAACAGCATTTTCGATCTCTTCACTTGTGACATCTCTAGTAAGAAGCTCAGATTCCTCATTAGAGATGAACCGGATTGGGTCAGGTGGTTCTAGCTTAGTATCTTTGCCGTTGTTCAGAATGTTTTGGAAGTGTCCGATGAGAATCTCAGATATTTCTTTTGGCAAAGTTTTCAACTCCCCCTCTTCATTTTTGATCGCACTGATGTGGTTTACACTATGCCTGGCTTTAATAGCAGAATATAAAATTTTGGTGTTAGAGTCTCTCAATTGTAACCAATTGTGTCTTGATTTCTGCCAAGCTAGCATTTCCTCTAGTTTGAGCACATTTATGAACTCTTCTCTCAACTTGTTTTCTTGCTCAATGCACTGGGGGTCTGAGGGATTGGAGACTAGCTTTTCCTGAGCTTTTTCTAATTCTTGCCTCACAATGGGAGCTTTGATATCAATTCTTCCGAAAACTTTCAGATTCCATACTCTAATATGTTTCTTTACTTCTCTCAGTTTGAGGACTAGTCTGTACATGGGATTCCCCCTGAATTTGGTAGCCCAGGCTTTCTCAACTATGGGATGAAGCGACATGTCCTCAAGCCACATATTCATGAACTTGAAGGGCTTGGGCTCAAGACTACTTTGATCCTTGAGGTGCATAATGATGGGGCTATGGTCTGAGATATCAGGAGAGAGATATTCAGCAAAAGAGCACGGAAAGAATGAATCCACAGATCATTTACAGTAGCTCCATCAAGGCGAGCAAACATTTTCTCTTCAGAAGCAGATCTGTTGTTCGAGGAGAATGGGCTGCCAATTGATCTAAGGTCAGTAAGAGAGCAGCTTGCAATGCATTTATTGAAGTCTTCCATATCCATAGCTTTTGGCATTGCACCATTGATTCGATCACTAGGATATCTAACAGAGTTGAAGTCCCCAACAACCGTCCAAGGAAGCTGAATCGATACGGCAAATTGCTCTAGCTCCCCCCACATATTTCTTCTATCCACCCCGTAGTTATGACCATATACTGCTGTCAGGAAGAAGGATTGAGCAGTTTGAATGACAGTGAATTCTGAATGAATCAGCTAGCTGGTTTCTTTGATGATATTGAGCTGAATTCTATCAGGTTCCCAAATAATCCAGACCCTGCCTTTAATTACACTCAAGTAGTTGCCATATGAGCTCCAGTTTTCTTGAATTTCATTTGAGTACTCCTTGAATTTATTTACTTTGGCCTTGGTCTCCATGAGGCAACAAATTGGGATCCTGGTTTTTCTGATGAGATTGGAGATTTCGGATCTTTTGGAGCTAGAGTAGAGCCCCCTAATGTTCCAAGCCCCTATTATTTTCATTTGGAATTGGATAGAGGTGGGTTTGGGCTCCCATTGGAGCAAACACTTGGGTCTCAGAATCACTGCTCCTTTGGTTATCTTCATCGTTATCCTGCGTGATTTTCTTTGGAGAGGTGTGAATTTCAGTCTGATTTACTGTAGTCCCCGGCATATTCTTGACATCAGAATCTTGACCTGAATTGTCGGGTATGTGAGGAGCTTTGGGATGGTCTGCCTCCGTAGTCCCCATCATTGTCTCCTGAGGATCAGCCATGGTATAGTTTGTATTAATTGTACCTGCTGAATCTTTATTAGCTTCCTTTCTATCTTCTGCTTCTACATTTTCCAGGGCACTGAAAGCATTTGCCCATGTTAGTCCCTTTAGTTTTGGCACTTCAGCAACTTTCTGAGTTCTATTTTGGTTCATTTCAGCAATGATCTCTCTGTTGAATTGCTCCTTTTCTTCTTCCCACTTGCTCTGCTGATTTGGAGTTTGAGACTTATTCAGCTTTAGAACCCATTCCTGCCTTTTCCTAGTATCAACAAGTGCGTTTGAGGTTAGGGGGCAGTTTCTAAGAGCATGACTGAAATCCATAAATGTGGTAGGTAGAGAGAATTATATGTAATGCTTTGGATGAAAAGCTGCTATTACCTTATGGTGATGTACCTACCATTTCACATTATTGATTCTGATAAGATGGGAGACACCCACATTCTATCTCTTGTACACTTTTAGCTTGATTTCACCCAAATCCATAAATGTGGTAGCTACAACCAAGATGCTCTTGTAATCCATTACCAGACCATACATGTTTTAATTTCCATTCGGATTCATGTGACATGAGCAACCTTTGTTTAAGATAGAGTTGTCACTTGAAGAGTAACACCCTCTTGAGATATTTGACTCATCAAATGTTGATCTTTTAATTTTATGTTTTATCTTTGTCGGGGTGGCTTTATACTCATTTGGGCAAAGTGTCTTCCTGATGAGTTTAACCTGTCTTTGTTGAATACCATAATATTAATTGTAGTATGAAATGTACTCAATTCTCTGAGTGACTGTGATTCTTTGCATATAATAGTTGTATACCACCACGGATTGTTATGAAGATTCAGCCTGTTCAGTTCATTTTCTCTTGAATTCTAATGTTGAACATTTTTCTTTTATGAAGGTAAAATTGGTACAAATGTCAAATGTTGATAAAATTATTTGGTAGAGTTTAAAAATTCATTGGAACCATTTTGATGCATCTCAAAACCCATTGATTGGATAGCCTCAATTGCTTTAAAAGATTTTATTCTTGGCACGCGAGAATTGAAATGAAATTTGTGAGCTGCTAGTCATGTAGATTGAAATGTGTTTAGAATAGGAACAAGGTAATGATTACATCCACATTTTGATTTTTTAGTGTAAAGTATTACTTTATTAATGTTGTTGGCTAAACTGTTTACACCTATACTTTTTGCTAACCTGTTTGTGGGGGTATTACCATTTTAAAGTGGTGTCGATGAACTTAAGCCCATATTGTTCAATTAGGATGATGATGTAGTTCCATTGATTTATGTCTTACACAAATGGAGTTCATTGATTAATCATGTCAAAATGACACTTTAGATTAGATGCATTCGATTAGCTTAATTCCTTGGTAAAGAGAGTGACATCAAATTAACTGTTTTTATGTTGGTTATGAGATTTGATTGTGTTGCTTGATTCCATTAATCATATATCTGATCTTTGTTGTCTTGAATACTAATTTTGAAGCTTGGATTGCTATTTCAAGGTAATCTGTCTTTAAAAAAAGGAAGAGAAGAGATAAAAATTGTTTTGGAGTTGTATTATGTATGGGTAACTGAAGTATAGTTGTTATTCTTTAGTGAATCACATTGTGTATTTTGCTGCTTGATAAGTTTCGTTTATATAATAAGTGGTTGAACTAGACTATGGAGGGGTCTTTAGGCTGTCTGTATTGACAGAAGGAATGAGTTTTTGAGCAAACAGTGGGCTTATCAAATGGAAATTGCATTTTTTTTAGGTTTTTAAATGAGTGTTTAAGAAATTGAGAGTTACATTTGAAATTTTTTAAGGTTATCATAAGCATTCTGTTTAAAAAATTTATTGCATAATTTTTTTTAATATTGATCTTGGATAGGACAAGAAGGCGTTTTTAGTTGTATTATGATTCTAAAATCAGGTAAAGAAATTACAGCTGATTATTGTAATTGTTCATTGAGATTATTTATCCCTGTATCATTGTTTAAGGTTTGTTTGTTCTATCATGATTTCCAAATGGATCATAATTGTCAATACATTAGAATTTTATTGTCTGATATCATATTGTTTACTCGCAAATTTCAGTATGACCGAATTAAATTAGGAGTTGCACTTTTTTTGGTCAAGGTTCTTTTTCATTCATTTTGTCTAGGTTATAATTGTGTTAACTGGTGTTAGAGGGAGTCCTTTTTTTTTAGTAAAGTATTGGTAAATGTTTGACTATTTGACGTATTCCTTTTTTTTAGAGATACAGAGTCTTATTAGTTAAAAAAACTGGTTTTTTAACATGTACTGAATGAATCAAGTTTAATGGTTCATTAATGAGTAAAATCAATGAAGAAAATTACAGATAATTTGGGTATTTATTTTTTTATCTGGAATCGAAAGTGAATTATGGACAACAAAAAGAAAAATTTCAACAGGCGTAGTATCATATTTTTGTGGACACATGTCATTTGTGCTTTTCCTTTTCATATATTTGCTATGCAATAAGCATTTTAGGTGAATTATGAATTTGAATGTTTGCAACTATAGAGTATGTTTTCATACTAGGATTTATTTTGAACCCTGGATTACATAATGGTTGGTGCAACAGTACAAGGCATTAGATTAGAATTCAACTTAACTTTTGGCTCTGACTTTTAGATTTAAATAAATACTGATATGTCTGTATGCTTAAATGAGTTAATAATTTCAATAGTTGGTTGAAAGTAATGTTTGATATAATCAATATAGGAGAAGGATGTGATAACATGTACAACTAATTTGATATGAACATATGTGCTTACAAAGAATTTTTTTTAATACATATGGTGTGCACGTATTATACTTTGAATGGGCTTATTTGATAGGAGGGGTTATAAAACCCTGTTTATATTGCATTAAGAGTAAAAATTATATAGATAGTTGGCTATATCTTTGTTTAAGTGCATGTATGGATATTCTAGTATATCATTTTGATGATAATATCGATTTATTTGTGTCGTTTTGTTAGAGTTTTATTTTCTTGGGATCATATCATACACCTTGGGGCACTAGTTCATTTCTTTAGGATTTCCCCTTTAGGCTATACAGATTATGTCCTTTAGTGTTGATACTCCGCCGGGCTGTAGATCCTGGGATATGGTTATATAGGTTCCCTTTAGCTGAAAGGGTGAAAATATCTTTGAAAATCCAAAAGCATTGAAAAATTTTAAAAGAACAAAAAATTAAAAACTTGAAAAAAACTAAAAATGTATTTTGGAAAAGCTGTTTCCGAACTACGTTGGCTTGATCCTCTTCCACGGGGTACGTAGGCAGCTTGGGCCCTCCCAAGTCCAGTCAAACCTTGTAAATAAAATTTTCAAACCATTTAAAAAACTTTTTCAACGAAGTCTTCAAATCTCTCAGACAAAATAAAACATTTTCAGCTTATTTTCAAAGCTAATAAGACGATTTAAAAAATCTAAGGAAAAATAGTTTTCAACCAACAAACAGAAAGAGAAAGATGTTGTCGACGACACTCTGAAGTCAACGCTCTTATGAGAGTTGATTTCATTGGACACAGGCTGTAGGTAAGGACAATTGATCTCTCGAGCCTATAAGCCCCTTTTCTTCCGCAAACCATTTTTATTAATTCTTTGATTCTTTGATTGGTTTGTTGAGATGACCAGCTTCGGATACTCTGTCGCCTTCGGATACAATGTCACATTCGGATACAATGTAGCCTCTGATAAAATGTTGCCTCGGATATAATGTTGCCCTTCGGCTACAATGTCGCATCGGATACTATGTTTCCTTCGGTTACATTGTCGCTACGGATACTATGTTTCCTTCGGATACTATGTTGCCTTCGGATATACCGTCTCCACGGATACAATGTAGCCTCGGATGTTATTTAGCTTTCGGATACAAGGTCGCTTCGGATTCTATGTCGCATTCGGATACAATGTCGCCTCAGATAAAATGTTGCCTCGGATATGAAGTCGCCTCGTATATAATGGTGCCTCGGATACTATGTTGTCTTCGGCCGGAATGTCGCTTCGCTATGTTGGCTTCCGATATAATGTCCCATCAGATACATTGTAGCCTCAGATAGTATTTTGGATACAAGGTCGCTTCAGATACTATGTCTCCTACGGATACAATGTTGCCTAGATACAATGTTGGCCTGGATATAAAGTTGCCTTGGATACAATATAGCCACAGATACTATGTTCCCTTCGGCTACAATGTCGCATCGGATATTATGTTGCCTTCGGATGTAATGTCTCCTTGGTTAAAATGTAGCCTCGGATACAATGTTGCCTCTGCTATAAAGTCGCCTCGGATACAATGTTGCCCTCTGGCTACAATGTCGCTTCGGACACTATGTTGCCTTCGGATATAATGTCGTTTTGGATACAAACTAGCCTCAGATACTGTTTTTCTTTCGGATATAAGGTCGCTTCGGATACTATGTCGCCGTCAGATACAATGTTGCGTCGGATATAAAGTTGCCTCGGATACAATGTAGCTTCAGCTACAATGTCGCTTCGGATACTATGTTGCCTTCGGAAATAATGTCGCCTCGGATACAATGTAGCCGTGGATACTATTTTGCATTCGGATACAAGGTCGCTGCGGATACTACGTCGTCTTCGGATACAATGTCGCCACGGATACAATGTTGCCTCAGATATAAAGTCATCTCGGATACAAAGTTGCCTATTGGCTACAATGTCTCTTCGGATACTATGTTGCCTTCGGATATAATGTCGCCTTGGATACAATGTAGCGTCGGATACTATTTTTCTTTCAAATACAAGGTCACTTCAGATACTATGTCGCCATCGGATACAATGTCGCCTCGGATAGAATGTTGCTTCGGATATAAAGTTGCCTCGGATACAATGTAGCCTCGGATACTTTGTTACCGTCGGCTACAATATGTTGTATTGGGGATATAATGTCTCCTTAGATACAATGTAGTCGGATACTATTTTTTTTTGGATACAAGTCGGTTCCGATACTGTCGCCTTTGGATGTAAAGTCGCCTCGGATACAATGTTGCCTCGGATATAAAGTCGCCTCGAATACAATGTCGCCTCAGACTCTGTTGCCTTCAGGTACATTATCTTTTCGGATACTATGTTGCCTTCGGATATAAAGTCGCCTCGGATACAATGTAGCCTCGGATACTATTTTGTTTTCGGATACAAGGTCGCTTCGGATGCTATGTCGTTTTCGGATAGAATGTCGCCTCGGATACAATGTTGCCCTTCTGCTACAACGTCGTTTCGGATACTATGTTGCCTTCGGATATAATGTCGTGTCGGATAAAATGTAGCGTCTGATTCTATTTTGCTGTCACCAACGGATACAATGTTGCCTCGCATATAAAGTCGCCTTGGATACGATGTAGCCTCGGATAATATGTTGCCTTCGGTTATAATGTCGCTTGGGATACTATGTTTTCTTCAGATATAATGTCGCCTCGGATACAATGTTGCCTCGGATATAATGTCGCCTCGGATACTATGATGCCTTCGGCAACAATGTCGCTTCGGATACTATGTTACCTTCGGATAAAAAGTCGCCTCGGATAGATTGCAGCCTCGGCTATTATTTTTGTTTTGCATAGAAGGTCGCCTTCAGATGTTATGTTGGCTTCGGATAGAAGGTCGCCCCGGATACAATGTTGCCCTTCAGCTACAATGTCGCTTCGGATACTGTGTTGTCTTAGGATATAATGTCGATTTGCATATAATCTAGCCTCAGATACTTTTTTGCTTTCGGATATATAGTCGCTTCGGATAATGTCTCCGTCGTTTACAATGTTGCCTAGGATATAAAGTCGTCTCGGATACAATGTTGCCTCGGATATTATGTTCTCGGATACAATGTTGCCTCGGATATTATGTTGTCTTCGGCTACAATGTCGCTTCAGATATAATGTTGCCTCGGATACTATTTTGTTTTCGGATACAAGGGCGCTTCGGATACTATGTCCCCTTTGGATACAATGTCGCCCCGGGTACAATATTGCCTCAGATATAATGTTGCCCTTTGGCCACAATGTCGCTTCGGATACTATGTTGCCGTCGGATATAATGTCGTTTTGGATACAATGTAGCATCAGATACTATTTTACTTTCGGATATAAGGTCGCCGTCGGATACAATGTCGCCTTGGATATAAAGTCGCCTCGGATACTATGTTGTCTTCGACTACAATATCAGTTCGGATACTATGTTGCCATTGAATATAATATCGTCTCGGATACAATATAGCCTCATATACTATTTTGTTTTCGGATGCAAGGTCACTTTGGATACTATGCTGCCTTCGGATAGATTTTGGCTCCTGATACAATGTTGCCTCTGATATAAATTCGCCTCGGATACAATGTTGCCCTTCGGCTACAATGTCTCTTCGGAAACTATGTTGCCTTCGGATATAATGTCATCTCGGATACAATGTAGCATAGGGTACTATTTTGCTTTCGGATACGAGGTCGCTTTGGATATAATGTCGCCATCCGATACAATGTCGCCTCGGTTACATTGTCGCCTCGGATATAAAGTTGCCTTGAATATAATGTAGACTCGGATACCCTGTTGCCTTCTGCTACAATGTCGCTTCGGATATTATGTTGTTTCCGGATATAAAGTCGCCTCGGATATAATGTAGTCTCGGATACTATTTTACTTTCGGATACATGGTCGCCTCGGATACCATGTCGCCTTCAGATATAATGTCACCTCGGATACAATATAGCCTCGCATATAAAGTCGCATCGGATATAAGGTCGCCTCAGATACAATGCAGCCTCAGATACTATGTTGCCTTCGGTTACAATGTCGCTTCAGATACTATGTTGCCTTCGGATATAATTTCTCCTGGGATACATTGTAGCCTCGGATACTGTTTTCCTCTCCCATATAGGTCACTTCGGTTACTGTCGCCTTCGGATACAATGTCGCCTCAAATACAATGTTGGCTAGGATTTAAAGTCGCCTCAGATACAATGGTGCATCCGATACTATGTTAACTTCGGCTACAATGTTGCTTTGGATACTATGTTACTTTTAGATATAAGGTCGCCTCAGATATAATGTAGCCTCGCATACTATTTTGCTTTCGGATACTATTTTCGCCTCGGATATAATGTAGTCACGGATTCTATGTCGCCTACAAATACAATTTTGCCTGGGTACAATTTTGGCTCGGATATATAGTCGCCTCAGATACAATGTAGCCTCAGATACTATGTTGCTTTCGGCCAAAATGTCGCACCGGATACTATGTTGCCCTCGGATATAATATCGCCTTGGTTACAATCTAGGGCACAAGGTCGCTTCGGATACAATGTCGCATCGAATATAAAGTCGCCTTCGATACAATGTTCCCTCGGATACTATATTGCCTTCGGTTACATTGTCGCTTCAGATACTATGTTGCATTCGGATATAATGTCGCCTCGGATACAATGTAGCCTCAGATATTTTGCTTTCGAATACAAGGTCGCTTCGGATACTATTTCGCCTTCGGATACAATGTCGCCTCAAATACAATGTTGTCTAGGATTTAAAGTCACCTCGGATACAATGTAACCTCATATACTATGTTACCTTCGGCTACAATGTCGCTTTAGATACGACGTTACCTTGGGATATAATGTCGCCTCAGATACAATCTAGCCTCGGATAATATTTTGCTTTCAGATATAAGGTCGCTTCGGATACTATGTCGCCTACGAATGCAATGTCGCCTGGGTACAATGTTTGCTCGGATATAAAGTCGCCTTGGATACAATGTAGCCTCAGATAATATGTTGCTTTCTGCTACAATGTCGCATCAGAACTTAAGTTGCGTTCTGATATAATATCGCCTCGGTTACAATGTAGCCTCGGATAATATTTGTTTTCGTGTACTAGGTCGCTTCGGATACTATGTCGCCTTCGGATACAATGTCGCCTCAGAGACAATGTTGTCTTGAATAGAAAGTTGCTTTGGATATAATGTAGTCACAGATTCTATGTTGTCTTCGGTTACATTGTTGCGTCAGATTGTTTGTTGCCTTCGGATATAATGTTGCCTTGAATACAATGTAGCTTCGAATACTATTTTGCTTTCGGATACAAGGTTGCTTTAGAAACTTTGTCGCCTTCGGATACATTGTCACCTCGGATAAAATGTTGCGTCGGAAAGCAGGACACCTTAAATACAATGTTGCCCTTCTGCTACAATGTCGCTTTGGATACTATGTTGCCTACGGATATAATGTCGCCTCGGATACAATGTAGCCTGAGATACTATTTTGCTTTCGGAAACAAGGTCGCTTCCGATACAATGTCGCCTAGGATATAATGTTGCCTCGGATATAATATAGCCTCGGATACTATGTTGGATACTATGTTTCCCTCGGCTACAATTTGGCTTCTAATACTATGTTGCATTCGGATATAATCTCGCATCGGATATAATGTTGCCTCTGATATAAAGTCGCATCGGATACAATGTTGCCCTCCGGCTATAATGTCGCTTCGGATAATATGTTGCCTTAGGATATAATGTCGTTTCGGATACAAAGTAGCCTCGGATATTGTTTTTCTTTCGAATATAAGGTCGCTTCGGATACTATGTCGCCGTCGGATACAATGTCTCCTCGGATACAATGTTGCGTCGGATATAAAGTTGCCTCGAATACAATGTAGCTTCAGCTACAATGTCGCTTCGGATGCTATGTTGCCTTCGGATATAATGTCGACTCGGATGCAATGTAGCCGTGGATACTATTTTGCATTCAGATACATGGTCGCTGCGGATATTATGTCGCCTTCGGATACAATGTCGCTCCGAATACAATGTTGCCTCAGATATAAAGTCGCCTCGGATACACAATTACCCTTCGGCTACAATGTCTCTTTGGATACTATGTCGCCTTCGGATAGTATGTTGTCTTAGGATATAATATCGATTTGCATATAATGTAGCCACAAATACTTTTTTGATTTCGGATATATTGTCGCTTCAGATACTTTGTCTCCGTCGTTTACAATGTTGCCTAGGATATAAAGTCGTCTACGGATACAATGTTGCCTCGGATATAAAGTCGCCTCGGATACAATGTTGCCCTTCTGCTAATATGTCGCTTCGGATACTATGTTGCCTTCGGATATAATGTCGTGTCGGATACAATGTAGCCTTAGATACTGTTAGGCTTTAGGATACTAGGTCGCTTCGGATACAATATCGCCAACGAATACAATGTTGCCTCAAATATAAAGTCGCCTCGGATACAATGCAGGCTTAGATACTATGTTGCCTTGGGTTATAATGTCGCTTCGGATACTATGTTGCCTTCAAATATAATGTCGCCTCAGATACAATGTAGCCTCAAATACTGTTTTACTCTCGGACATGAGGTCGCTTCGGATACTGTCGCCTTCCGATACATTGTCGCCTCAAATACAATGTTGGCTAGGATTTAAAGTCTCCTCGGATACAATGGTGCATCTGATACTATGTTACCTTTTTCTACAATGTCGCTTCGGATACTATGTTACTTTCAGATATAATGTCGCCTCAGATATAATGTTACCTGGGCACAATTTTGCTTTCAGATATAAGGTCGCTTCGGATACTATGTCGCCTACAGATACAATGTTGCCTGGGCACAATTTTGGTTCGGATATATAGTCGCCTTGGGTACAATGTAGCATTAGATACTATCTTGCTTTCGGCTACAATGTAGCATTAGATACTATCTTGCTTTCGGCTACAATGTCGAATCAGATACTATGTTGCCCTCAGATATAATATCGCCTCGATTACAATGTAGCCTCGGATAATATTTTCTTTAGGGCACAAGGTCGCTTCGGATACTTGTCGCCTCGGATACAATGTCGCATCGAATATAGAATCGCCTTGGATACAATGTACCCTCGGATACTATGTTGCCTTCGGTTACATTGTTGCTTCGGATACTATGTTGCTTTCGGATATAATGTCGCCTCGGATACAATGTAGCCTCAGATATTTTGCTTTCGAATACAAGGTCGCTTCGGATAATGTCCCCTTCGGATACAATGTAGCCGTGGATACTATTTTGCATTCGGATACAAGGTCACCGCGGATACTACGTCGTCTTCGAATACAATGTCGCCCCGGATACAATGTTGCCTCAGATATAAAGTCATCTCGGATACAAAATTGCCTTTCGGCTACAATGTCTCTTCGGATACTGTTGCCTTCGGATATAATGTCGCCTCGGATGAAATGTAGCGTCGGATACTATTTTTCTTTCAAATACAAGGTCGCTTCGGATACTATGTCACCATCGGATACAATGTCGCCTCGGGTAGAATGTTGCTTCGGATATAAAGTCGCCTCGGATACAATGTAGCCTCAGATACTTTGTTACCGTCGGCTACAATATGTTGTATTCGGGATATAATGTCTCCTCAGATACAATGTAGCCGGATACTATTTTTTTTTGGATACAAGTCGGTTCCGATACTGTCGCCTTTGGATGCAATGTCGACTCAGATACAATGTTACGTCGGATATAAAGTCGCCTCGAATACAATGTCGCTTGGGATACCATGTGTCCTTCGGATATAATGTCGCCTCGGATACAATGTTGCCTCGGATATAAAGTCGCCTCGGATACTATGATGCCAAGCGACAACAATGTCGCTTCGAATTCTATGTTGCCTTCGGATATAAAGTCGCCTCGGATTGATTGTACCCTTGGCTATTAGTTTTCTTTTGCATAGAAGGTCGCCTTCGAATGTTATGTTGGCTTCGGATAGAAGGTCGCCCCGGATACAATGTTGCCCTTCAGCTACAATTTCGCTTTGGATACTATGTTGTCTTACGATATAATGTTGATTTGCATATAATCTAGCCTCAGATACTTTTTTGCTTTCGGATATATAGTCGCCTCGGATACTTTGTCTTCGTCGTTTTACAATGATGCCCAGGATATAAAGTCGTTTACAATGTTGCCTAGGATATGAAGTCGTCTCGGATACAATGTTGCCTCGGATATTATGTTGTCTTCGGCTACAATGTCGCTTCGGATACTATGTTGCCTCGGAGACTATTTTGTTTTCGGATACAAGGGCGCTTCGGATACTATGTCGCCCTGGATACAATATTACCTCGGATATAAAGTCGCCTCGGATACAATGTTGCCCTTCGGCCACAATGTCGCTTCGGATACTATGTTGCCTTCGGATATAATGTCGTTTCGGATACAATGTAGCATCAGATACTATTTTACTTTCGGATATAAGGTCGTCGTCGGATACAATGTCACCTCGGATACAATGTCACCTCGGCCACAATGTCGCTTCGGATACTATGTTGCCTTCGGATATAATGTCATTTCGGATACATTGTAGCATCCGATACTATTTTACTTTCGGATATCAGGTCGTCGTCGGATACAATGTCACCTCGGATACAATGTTGCCTCGGATATAAAGTCGCCTCGGATACTATGTTGTCTTCGAGTACAATATCGGTTCGGATTCTATGTTGCCATCGGATAAAATATCGCCTCGTATACAATGTAGCTCATATGCTATTTTGTTTTCAGATTCAGGGTCAGTTTGGATACAATGCTGCCTCTGGATACATTCTCGCCCCAGTTAAAATGTAGCCTCGGATACAATGTTGCCTCTGATATAAAGTCGCCTCGGATAGACTGTTGCCCTCCGGCTACAATTTCGCTTCTAATACTATGTTGCATTCGGATATAATCTTGCCCCGGATACAATGTTGCCTCTGATATAAATTCGCCTGGGATATAATGTTGCTGTTCGGCTACAATGTCTCTTCGGATATATCGTCGTCTGGAATACAATGTCGTCTCGGGTACATTGTTGTCTCGGATATGCAGTCGCCTCGGATATAATGGTGCCTCGGATACTATGTTGCCTTCGGCCGCAATGTCGCTTCGCTATGTTTTCTTCGGATATAATGTCCCATTAGATACATTGTAGCCTCAGATACTATTTTGCTTTCGGATTGAAGGACGCTTCGGATACTATGTCTCCTACAGACACAATGTTGCCTAGATACAATGTTGGCTCGGATATAAAGTTGCCTCGAATACAATGTAGCCACGGATACTATGTTCCCTTCGGCTACAATGTCTCATTGGCTATTATGTTGCCTTCGGATGTAATGTTGCCTCGGTGACAATGTAGCCTCGGATATAATGTTGCCTCTGATATAAAGTCGCCTCTGATACAATGTTGCCCTCCGGCTACAATGTCGCTTCGGATACTATGTTGCCTTAGGATATAATGTCGTTTCGGATACAAAGTAGCCTCAGATACTATTTTTCTTTCGGATATAAGGTCGCTTCGGATACTATGTCGCCGTCGGATAAAATGTCTCCTCGGTTACAATGTTGCCTCGGATACAATGTAGCTTCGGCTACAATGTCGCTTCGGATACTATGTTGCCTTCGGATATAATGTCCCCTCGGATACAATGAAGCCGTGGATACTTTTTTGCATTCGGATACAAGGTCGCCCCGAATACTACGTCGCCTTCGGATAAAATGTTGCCCCGAATACAATGTTTCCTAAGATATAAAGTCATCTTGGATACAAAGTTGCCTTTTAGCTACAATGTCTCTTCGGATACTCTGTTGCCTTCGGATATAATGTCTCCACGGAAACTATTATTCTTTCAAATATAAGGTCGCTTCGGATACTATGTCGCCGTCGGATACAATGACGCCTCGGATAGAATGTTGCCTCTGATATAAAGTCGCCTCGGATACAGTGGTGCCTCGAATACTATGTTACCTTCAGCTACAATGTCGCTTTGGATACGACGTTACCTTCAGATATAATGTCGCCTCAGATACAATCTAGCCTCGAATACTATTTTGCTTTCGGATATAAGGTCGCTTCGGATACTATGTCGCCTACGAATGCAATGTCGCCTGGGTACAATGTTTGCTCGGATATAAAGTCGCCTCGGATACAATCTAGCCCCAGATACTATGTTGCTTTCTCCTACAATGTCGCATCGAAAATAATGTTGCGTTCGGATATAATATCGCCTCGGTTACAATGTAGCCTCGGATAATATTTGTTTTCTTGTACTAGGTCGCTTCGGATACTATGTCTCATTCGGATACAATTTCTCCACAGAGACAATGTTGCCTCGAATATAAAGTTGCTTTGGATATAATGTAGCCTCGAATTCTATTTTGTCTTCGGCTACAATGTCGCGTCGGATACTTTGTTGCCTTCGGAGATAATGTTGCCTTGAATACAATGTAGCTTCGGATACTATTTTGCTTTCGGGTACAAGGTTGCTTTAGATACTATGTCGCCTTCGGATACATTGTCGCCTCAGATAAAATGTTGCCTGGGAAAGCAGGCTGCCTTCCATACAATGTTGCCCTTCGGTACAATGTCGCTTCGGATATAATGTCGCCTCGGATACAATGTAGCCTGAGATACTATTTTGCTTTCGGAAACAAGGTCGCTTCGGATACAATGTCGCCATCGGATACAATGTCGCCTAGGGTATAATGTTGCCTCGGATATAAAGTCGCGTCAAATACAATGTAGCCTCGGATACTATGTTTCCTTCGGCTACAATTTCGCCTCTTATACTATGTTGCATTCGGATATAATCTTTCCCCGGATACAATGTTGCCTGGGATATAATGTTGCTGTTCGGCTACAATGTCTCTTCGGAAACTATGTTACCTTCAGATATAATGTCGCCTCGGATACAATGTTGCCGCGGATATAAAGTCGCCTCGGATAATATGATGCCAAGCGACAACAATGTCGCTTCGAATACTATGTTGCCTTCGGATATAAAGTCGCCTCGGATAGATTGTAGCCTCGGCTATTCTTTTTCTTTTGCATAGAAGGTCGCCTTCAGATGTTATGTTGGCTTAGGATAGAAAGTCGCCCCGGATACAATGTTGCCCTTCAGCTACAATGTGGCTTCGGATACTATGTTGTCTTAGGATATAATGTCGATTTGCCTATAATCTAGCCTCAGATACTTTTTTGCTTTCGGATATATAGTCGCTACGGATACTGTCTCCGTCGTTTACAATGTTGCCTCGGATATAAAGTCGTCTCGGATACAATGTTGCCTCGGATATTATGTTGTCTTCGGCTACAATGTCGCTTCGGATACTATGTTGCCTTCGGATATAATGTTGCCTCGGATACTATTTTGTTTTCGGATACAAGGGCGCTTCGGATACTATGTCGCCTTTGGATACAATGTCGCCCTGGATACAATATTACCTCGGATATAAAGTCGCCTCGGATACAATGTTGCCCTTCGGATACTATGTTGCCTTCGGATACTATGTTGCCTTCGGATATAATGTCATTTCGGATACATTGTAGCATCTGATACTATTTTACTTTCGGATATAAGGTCGTCGTCGGATACAATGTCACCTCGGATACAATGTTGCCTCGGATACTATGTTGTCTTCGAGTACAATATCGGTTCGGATACTATTTTGCCATCGGATAAAATATCGCCTCGAATACAATGTAGCTCATATGCTATTTTGTTTTCAGATTCAGGGTCAGTTTGGATACAATGCTGCCTTCGGATACATTCTCGCCCCAGTTAAAATGTAGCCTCGGATACAATGTTGCCTCTGATATAAAGTCGCCTCGGATAGACTGTTGCCCTCCGGCTACAATTTCGCTTCTAATACTATGTTGCATTCGGATATAATCTTGCCCCGGATACAATGTTGCCTCTGATATAAATTCGCCTGGGATATAATGTTGCTGTTCGGCTACAATGTCTCTTCGGATATATTGTCGTCTGGAATACAATATCGTCTCGGGTACATTGTTGTCTCGGATATGCAGTCACCTCGGATATAATGGTGCCTCGGATACTATGTTGCCTTCGGCCGCAATGTCGCTTCGCTATGTTTTCTTCGGATATAATGTCCCATTAGATACATTGTAGCCTCAGATACTATTTTGCTTTCGGATTGAAGGACGCTTCGGATACTATGTCTCCTACAGATACAATGTTGCCTAGATACAATGTTGGCTCGGATATAAAGTTGCCTCGAATACAATGTAGACATGGATACTATGTTCCCTTCGGCTACAATGTCTCATTGGCTATTATGTTGCCTTCGGATGTAATGTTGCCTCGGTTACAATGTAGCCTCGGATATAATGTTGCCTCTGATATAAAGTCGCCTCTGATACAATGTTGCCCTCCGGCTACAATGTCGCTTCGGATACTATGTTGCCTTCGGATATAATGTTGTTTCGGATACAAACTAACCTCGGATACTATTTTTCTTTCGGATATAAGGTCGCTTCGGATACTATGTCGCCGTCGGATAAAATGTCTCCTCGGTTACAATGTTGCCTCGGATACAATGTCGCTTTGGATACTATGTTGCCTTCGGATATAATGTCGCCTCGGATACAATGAAGCCGTGGATACTTTTTTGCATTCGGATACAAGGTCGCCCCGAATACTACGTCGCCTTCGGATAAAATGTTGCCCCGAATACAATGTTTCCTAAGATATAAAGTCATCTTGGATACAAAGTTGCCTTTTAGCTACAATGTCTCTTCGGATACTCTGTTGCCTTCGGATATAATGTCTCCACGGAAACTATTATTCTTTCAAATATAAGGTCGCTTCGGATACTATGTCGTTGTCGGATACAATGACGCCTCGGATAGAATGTTGCCTCTGATATAAAGTCGCCTCGGATACAGTGGTGCCTCGAATACTATGTTACCTTCAGCTACAATGTCGCCTCAGATACAATCTAGCCTCGAATACTATTTTGCTTTCGGATATAAGGTCGCTTCGGATACTATGTCGCCTACGAATGCAATGTCGCCTGGGTACAATGTTTGCTCGGATATAAAGTCGCCTCGGATACAATCTAGCCCCAGATACTATGTTGCTTTCTCCTACAATGTCGCATCGAAAATAATGTTGCGTTCGGATATAATATCGCCTCGGTTACAATGTAGCCTCGGATAATATTTGTTTTCTTGTACTAGGTCGCTTCGGATACTATGTCTCATTCGGATACAATTTCTCCACAGAGACAATGTTGCCTCGAATATAAAGTTGCTTTGGATATAATGTAGCCTCGAATTCTATTTTGTCTTCGGCTACAATGTCGCGTCGGATACTTTGTTGCCTTCGGAGATAATGTTGCCTTGAATACAATGTAGCTTCGGATACTATTTTGCTTTCGGGTACAAGGTTGCTTTAGATACTATGTCGCCTTCGGATACATTGTCGCCTCAGATAAAATGTTGCCTGGGAAAGCAGGCTGCCTTCCATACAATGTTGCCCTTCGGTACAATGTCGCTTCGGATATAATGTCGCCTCGGATACAATGTAGCCTGAGATACTATTTTGCTTTCGGAAACAAGGTCGCTTCGGATACAATGTCGCCATCGGATACAATGTCGCCTAGGGTATAATGTTGCCTCGGATATAAAGTCGCGTCAAATACAATGTAGCCTCGGATACTATGTTTCCTTCGGCTACAATTTCGCCTCTTATACTATGTTGCATTCGGATATAATCTTTCCCCGGATACAATGTTGCCTGGGATATAATGTTGCTGTTCGGCTACAATGTCTCTTCGGAAACTATGTTACCTTCAGATATAATGTCGCCTCGGATACAATGTTGCCGCGGATATAAAGTCGCCTCGGATTCTATGATGCCAAGCGACAACAATGTCGCTTCGAATACTATGTTGCCTTCGGATATAAAGTCGCCTCGGATGGATTGTAGCCTCGGCTATTATTTTTCTTTTGCATAGAAGGTCGCCCCGGATACAATGTTGCCCTTCAGCTAAAATGTGGCTTCGGATACTATATTGTCTTAGGATATAATGTCGATTTGCATATAATCTAGCCTCATATACTTTTTTACTTTCGGATATATAGTCGCTACGGATACTTTGTCTCCGTCGTTTAGAATGTTGCCTCGGATATAAAGTCGTCTCGGATAACATGTTGCCTCGGATATTATGTTGTCTTCGGCTACAATGTCGCTTCGGATACTATGTTGCCTTCGGATATAATGTTGCCTCGGATACTATTTTGTCTTCGGATACAAGGGCGCTTCGGATACTATGTCGCCTTTGGATACAATGTCGCCCTGGATACAATATTACCTCGGATATAAAGTCGCCTCGGATACAATGTTGCCCTTCGGATACTATGTTGCCTTCGAATATAATGTCATTTCGGATACATTGTAGCATCCGATACTATTTTACTTTCGGATATAAGGTCGTCGTCGGATACAATGTCACCTCGGATACAATGTTGCCTCGGATACTATGTTGTCTTCGAGTACAATATCGGTTCGGATACTATTTTGCCATCGGATAAAATATCGCCTCGAATACAATGTAGCTCATATGCTATTTTGTTTTCAGATTCAGGGTCAGTTTGGATACAATGCTGCCTTCGGATACATTCTCGCCCCAGTTAAAATGTAGCCTCGGATACAATGTTGCCTCTGATATAAAGTCGCCTCGGATAGACTGTTGCCCTCCGGCTACAATTTCGCTTCTAATACTATGTTGCATTCGGATATAATCTTACCCCGGATACAATGTTGCCTCTGATATAAATTCGCCTGGGATATAATGTTGCTGTTCGGCTACAATGTCTCTTCGGATATATTGTCGTCTGGAATACAATGTCGTCTCGGGTACATTGTTGTCTCGGATATGCAGTCGCCTCGGATATAATGGTGCCTCGGATACTATGTTGCCTTCGGCCGCAATGTCGCTTCGCTATGTTTTCTTCGAATATAATGTCCCATTAGATACATTGTAGCCTCAGATACTATTTTGCTTTCGGATTGAAGGACGCTTCGGATACTATGTCTCCTACAGAGACAATGTTGCCTAGATACAATGTTGGCTCGGATATAAAGTTGCCTCGAATACAATGTAGCCACGGATACTATGTTCCCTTCGGCTACAATGTCTCATTGGCTATTATGTTGCCTTCGGATGTAATGTTGCCTCGGTTACAATGTAGCCTCGGATATAATGTTGCCTCTGATATAAAGTCGCCTCTGATACAATGTTGCCCTCCGGCTACAATGTCGCTTCGGATACTATGTTGCCTTAGGATATAATGTCGTTTCGGATACAAAGTAGCCTCGGATACTATTTTTCTTTCGGATATAAGGTCGCTTCGGATACTATGTCGCCGTCGGATAAAATGTCTCCTCGGTTACAATGTTGCCTCGGATACAATGTAGCTTCGGCTACAATGTCGCTTCGGATACTATGTTGCCTTCGGATATAATGTCCCCTCGGATACAATGAAGCCGTGGATACTTTTTTGCATTCGGATACAAGGTCGCCCCGGATACTACGTCGCCTTCGGATAAAATGTTGCCCCGAATACAATGTTGCCTCAGATATAAAGTCATCTTGGATACAAAGTTGCCTTTTAGCTACAATGTCTCTTCGGATACTATGTTGCCTTCGGATATAATGTCTCCACGGAAACTATTTTTCTTTCAAATATAAGGTCGCTTCGGATACTATGTCGCCGTCGGATACAATGTCGCCTCGGATAGAATGTTGCCTCGGATATAAAGTCGCCTCGGATACTATATTACCTTCAGCTACAATGTCGCTTTGGATACGACGTTACCTTCAGATATAATGTCGCCTCAGATACAATCTAGCCTCGAATACTATTTTGCTTTCGGATATAAGGTCGCTTCGGATACTATGTCGCCTACGAATGCAATGTCGCCTGGGTACAATGTTTGCTCGGATATAAAGTCGCCTCGGATACAATCTAGCCCCAGATACTATGTTGCTTTCTCCTACAATGTCGCATCGAAAATAATGTTGCGTTCGGATATAATATCGCCTCGGTTACAATGTAGCCTCGGATAATATTTGTTTTCTTGTACTAGGTCGCTTCGGATACTATGTCTCATTCGGATACAATGTCGCCACAGAGACAATGTTGCCTCGAATATAAAGTTGCTTTGGATATAATGTAGCCTCGAATTCTATTTTGTCTTCGGCTACAATGTCGCGTCGGATACTTTGTTGCCTTCGGAGATAATGTTGCCTTGAATACAATGTAGCTTCAGATACTATTTTGCTTTCGGGTACAAGGTTGCTTTAGATACTATGTCGCCTTCGGATATATTAGTCGCCTCAGATAAAATGTTGCCTCGGAAAGCAGGCTGCCTTCCATACAATGTTGCCCTTCCGCTACAATGTCGCTTCGGAAACTATGTTACCTTCAGATATAATGTCGCCTCGGATACAATGTTGCCGCGGATATAAAGTCGCCTCGGATACTATGATGCCAAGCGACAACAATGTCGCTTCGAATACTATGTTGCCTTCGGATATAAAGTCGCCTCGGATGGATTGTAGCCTCGGCTATTATTTTTCTTTTGCATAGAAGGTCGCCTTCAGATATTATGTTGGCTTAGGATAGAAGGTCGCCCCGGATACAATGTTGCCCTTCAGCTACAATTTGGCTTCGGATACTATATTGTCTTAGGATATAATGTCGATTTGCATATAATCTAGCCTCAGATACTTTTTTGCTTTCGGATATATAGTCGCCTCGGATACTTTGTCTTCGTCGTTTTACAATGATGCCCAGGATATAAAGTCGTTTACAATGTTGCCTAGGATATGAAGTCGTCTCGGATACAATGTTGCCTCGGATATTATGTTGTCTTCGGCTACAATGTCGCTTCGGATACTATGTTGCCTTCGGATATAATGTTGCCTCGGATACTATTTTGTTTTCGGATACTATGTCGCCTTTGGATACAATGTCGCCCTCGATACAATATTACCTCGGATATAAAGTCGCCTCGGATACAATGTTACCCTTCGGCCACAATGTCGCTTCGGATACTATGTTGCCTTCGGATATAATGTCATTTCGGATACATTGTAGCATCCGATACTATTTTACTTTCGGATATAAGGTCGTCGTCAGATACAATGTCACCTCGGATACAATGTTGCCTCGGATATAAAGTCGCCTCGGATACTATGTTGTCTTCGAGTACAATATCGGTTCGGATACTATGTTGCCATTGGATAAAATATCGCCTCGTATACAATGTAGCTGATATGCTATTTTGTTTTCAGATTCAGGGTCAGTTTGGATACAATGCTGCCTTCGGATACATTCTCGCCCCAGTTAAAATGTAGCCTCGGATACAATGTTGCCTCTGATATAAAGTCGCCTCGGATAGACTGTTGCCCTCCGGCTACAATTTCGCTTCTAATACTATGTTGCATTCGGATATAATCTTGCCCCGGATACAATGTTGCCTCTGATATAAATTCGCCTGGGATATAATGTTGCTGTTCGGCTACAATGTCTCTTCGGATATATTGTCGTCTGGAATACAATGTCGTCTCGGGTACATTGTTGTCTCGGATATGCAGTTGCCTCGGATATATTGGTGCCTCGGATACTATGTTGCCTTCGGCCGCAATGTCGCTTCGCTATGTTTTCTTCGGATATAATGTCCCATTAGATACATTGTAGCCTCAGATACTATTTTGCTTTCGGATTGAAGGACGCTTCGGATACTATGTCTCCTACAGATACAATGTTGCCTAGATACAATGTTGGCTCGGATATAAAGTTGCCTCGAATACAATGTAGCCACGGATACTATGTTCCCTTCGGCTACAATGTCTCATTGGCTATTATGTTGCCTTCGGATGTAATGTTGCCTCGGTTACAATGTAGCCTCGGATATAATGTTGCCTCTGATATAAAGTCGCCTCTGATACAATGTTGCCCTCCGGCTACAATGTCGCTTCGGATACTATGTTGCCTTAGGATATAATGTCGTTTCGGATACAAAGTAGCCTCGGATACTATTTTTCTTTCGGATATAAGGTCGCTTCGGATACTATGTCGCCGTCGGATAAAATGTCTCCTCGGTTACAATGTTGCCTCGGATACAATGTAGCTTCGGCTACAATGTCGCTTCGGATACTATGTTGGCTTCGGATATAATGTCGCCTCGGATACAATGAAGCCGTGAATACTTTTTTGCATTCGGATACAAGGTCGCCCCGGATACTACGTCGCCTTCGGATAAAATGTTGCCCCGAATACAATGTTGCCTCAGATATAAAGTCATCTTGGATACAAAGTTGCCTTTTAGCTACAATGTCTCTTCGGATACTATGTTGCCTTCGGATATAATGTCTCCACGGAAACTATTTTTCTTTCAAATATAAGGTCGCTTCGGATACTATGTCGCCGTCGGATACAATGTCGCCTCGGATAGAATGTTGCCTCGGATACAGTGGTGCCTCGTATACTATGTTACCTTCAGCTACAATGTCGCTTTGGATACGACGTTACCTTCAGATATAATGTCGCCTCAGATACAATCTAGCCTCGAATACTATTTTGCTTTCGGATATAAGGTCGCTTCGGATACTATGTCGCCTACGAATGCAATGTCGCCTGGGTACAATGTTTGCTCGGATATAAAGTCGCCTCGGATACAATCTAGCCCCAGATACTATCTTGCTTTCTCCTACAATGTCGCATCGAAAATAATGTTGCGTTCGGATATAATATCGCCTCGGTTACAATGTAGCCTCGGATAATATTTGTTTTCTTGTACTAGGTCGCTTCGGATACTATGTCTCATTCGGATACAATGTCGCCACAGAGACAATGTTGCCTCGAATATAAAGTTGCTTTGGA
Organism: Tasmannia lanceolata; assembly: GCF_043159265.1. NCBI lineage: Eukaryota > Viridiplantae > Streptophyta > Magnoliopsida > Canellales > Winteraceae > Tasmannia > Tasmannia lanceolata. The sequence goes on along the minus strand of NW_027518684.1, from coordinate 21,587,541 downwards.
TATAATGTAGCCTCGAATTCTATTTTGTCTTCGGCTACAATGTCGCGTCGGATACTTTGTTGCCTTCGGAGATAATGTTGCCTTGAATACAATGTAGCTTCGGATACTATTTTGCTTTCGGGTACAAGGTTGCTTTAGATACTATGTCGCCTTCGGATACATTGTCGCCTCAGATAAAATATTGCCTTGGAAAGCAGGCTGCCTTCCATACAATGTTGCCCTTCGGTACAATGTCGCTTCGGATACTATGTTGCCTTCGGATATAATGTCGCCTCGGATACAATGTAGCCTGAGATACTACTTTGCTTTCGGAAACAAGGTCGCTTCGGATACAATGTCGCCATCGGATACAATGTCGCCTAGGGTATAATGTTGCATAGGATATAAAGTCGCGTCAAATACAATGTAGCCTCGGATACTATGTTTCCTTCGGCTACAATTTCGCCTCTTATACTATGTTGCATTCGGATATAATCTTTCCCCGGATACAATGTTGCCTGGGATATAATGTTGCTGTTCGGCTACAATGTCTCTTCGGAAACTATGTTACCTTCAGATATAATGTCGCCTCGGATACAATGTTGCCGCGGATATAAAGTCGCCTCGGATACTATGATGCCAAGCGACAACAATGTCGCTTCGAATACTATGTTGCCTTCGGATATAAAGTCGCCTCGGATAGATTGTAGCCTCGGCTATTATTTTTCTTTTGCATAAAAAGTCGCCAACAGATATTATGTTGGCTTAGGATAGAAGGTCGCCCCGGATACAATGTTGCCCTTCAGCTACAATGTGGCTTCGGATACTATATTGTCTTAGGATATAATGTCGATTTGCATATAATCTAGCCTCAGATACTTTTTTGCTTTCGGATATATAGTCGCTACGGATACTTTGTCTCCGTCGTTTACAATGTTGCCTAGGATATAAAGTCGTCTCGGATAAAATGATGCCTCGGATATTATGTTGTCTTCGGCTACAATGTCGCTTCGGATACTATGTTGCCTTTGGATATAATGTTGCCTCGGATACTATTTTGTTTTCGGATACAAGGGCGCTTCGGATACTATGTCGCCTTTGGATACAATGTCGCCCTGGATACAATATTACCTCGGATATAAAGTCGCCTCGGATACAATGTTGCCCTTCGGCCACAATGTCGCTTCGGATACTATGTTGCCTTCGGATATAATGTCATTTCGGATACATTGTAGCATCCGATACTATTTTACTTTCGGATATAAGGTCGTCGTCGGATACAATGTCACCTCGGATACAATGTTGCCTCGGATACTATGTTGTCTTCGAGTACAATATCGGTTCGGATACTATGTTGCCATCGGATAAAATATCGCCTCGTATACAATGTAGCTTATATGCTATTTTGTTTTCAGATTCAGGGTCAGTTTGGATACAATGCTGCCTTCGGATACATTCTCGCCCCAGTTAAAATGTAGCCTCGGATACAATGTTGCCTCTGATATAAAGTCGCCTCGGATAGACTGTTGCCCTCCGGTTACAATTTCGCTTCTAATACTATGTTGCATTCGGATATAATCTTGCCCCGGATACAATGTTGCCTCTGATATAAATTCGCCTGGGATATAATGTTGCTGTTCGGCTACAATGTCTCTTCGGATATATTGTCGTCTGGAATACAATGTCGTCTCGGGTACATTGTTGTCTCGGATATGCAGTCGCCTCGGATATAATGGTGCCTCGGATACTATGTTGCCTTCGGCCGCAATGTCGCTTCGCTATGTTTTCTTCGGATATAATGTCCCATTAGATACATTGTAGCCTCAGATACTATTTTGCTTTCGGATTGAAGGACGCTTCGGATACTATGTCTCCTACAGATACAATGTTGCCTAGATACAATGTTGGCTCGGATATAAAAATGCCTCGAATACACGGATACTATATTCCCTTCGGCTACAATGTCTCATTGGCTATTATGTTGCCTTCGGATGTAATGTTGCCTCGGTTACAATGTAGCCTCGGATATAATGTTGCCTCTGATATAAAGTCGCCTCTGATACAATGTTGCCCTCCGGCTACAATGTCGCTTCGGATACTATGTTGCCTTAGGATATAATGTCGTTTCGGATACAAAGTAGCCTCGGATACTATTTTTCTTTCGGATACAAGGTCGCTTCGGATACTATGTCGCTGTCGGATAAAATGTCTCCTCGGGTACAATGTAGCTTCGCCTACAATGTCGCTTCGGATACTATGTTGCCTTCGGATATAATGTCGCCTCGGATACAATGAAGCCGTGGATACTTTTTTGCATTCGGATACAAGGTCGCCCCGGATACTACGTCGCCTTCGGGTAAAATGTTGCCCCGAATACAATGCTGCCTCAGATATAAAGTCATCTTGGATACAAAGTTGCCTTTTAGCTACAATGTCTCTTCGGATACTATGTTGCCTTCGGATATAATGTCTCCACGGAAACTATTTTTCTTTCAAATATAATGTCTCTTCGGATACTAATTTGCATATAATCTAGCCTCAGATACTTTTTTGCTTTCGGATATATAGTCGCTACGGATACTGTGTCTCCGTCGTTTACAATGTTGCTTAGGATATAAAGTCGTCTCGGATTAAATGTTGCCTCGGATATTATGTTGTCTTCGGCTACAATGTCGCTTCGGATACTATGTTGCCTTCGGATATAATGTTGCCTAGGATACTATTTTGTTTTCTGATACAAGGGCGCTTCGGATACTATGTCGCCTTTGGATACAATGTCGCCCCGGATACAATATTGCCTCGGATACAATGTTGCCCTTCGGCCACAATGTCGCTTTGGATACTATGTTGCCTTCGGATATAATGTCGTTTCGGATACAATGTAGCATTGGATACTATTTTACTTTCGAATATAATGTCGCCGTCGGATACAATGTCGTGGTCGGATACAATGTCGCCTCGGACACAATGTTGCCTCGGAGATAAAGTCGCCTCGGATACTATGTTGTCTTCGACTACAATATCGGTTCGGATACAATGTTGCCTTAGATACTGCTAGGCTTTAGGATACTAGGTCGCTTCGGATACAATATCGCCTCGCATACAATGTCGCCCCGGATACAATGTTGCCCTTCGGCCACAATGTCGCGTTGGATACTATGTTGCCTTCGGATATAATGTTGTTTCGGATACAATGTAGCATTGGATACTATTTTACTTTCGGATATAATGTCGCGTCGGATACAATGTAGCCTTAGATACTGTTAGGCTTTAGGATACTAGGTCGCTTCGGATACATTATCGCCAACGAATACAATGTTGCCTCAAATATAAAGTCGCCTCGGATACAATGCAGGCTTAGATACTATGTTGCCTTCAGTTATAATGTCGCTTCGGATACTATGTTGCCTTCAAATATAATGTCGCCTCGGATACAATGTAGCCGGATACAATGTAGCCTCAGATACTGTTTTGCTCTCGGAGATGAGGTCGCTTCGGATACTGTCGTCTTCGGATACATTGTCGCCTCAAATATAATGTTGGCTAGGATTTAAAGTCTCCTCGGATACAATGGTGCATCCGATACTATGTTACCTTCGGCTACAATGTCGCTTCGGATACTATGTTACTTTCGGATATAATGTCGCCTCAGATATAATGTTGCCTCGGATACTATTTTGCTTTGCAGAAATTTTCTGGGAAAAATCTGCAATAGAAAAACTTTTCCATTGGTTCAGTACATACGAAAAAAGTGACTTTACCAACCCATTGGTTTTTACTTATTATTATTTCTCTCTAGATTAAGAGAAAAGAATTTCTCAAGAAAGGGGGGGTGAGATTTAGGAGCTAATCAAAGAAGGGAGGCGAAAAACTGATGAGACCCAACTCTTGGAGTGAAATGAGGATCTAAGGTTTGCTATATAACGAAATTTTAATATACGTGTCCTCAACGCAAATAGGCACGCTATGGGCTTTTTTTTCACTAAAAGCCACATTTCGTTTGCAGAAATTTTCTGGGAAAAATCTGCAATAGAAAAACTTTTCCATTGGTTCAGTACATATGAAAAAATTGACTTTATCAACCCATTTCTAGTTTCTACTTATTATTATTTATCTCTAGATTAAGAGAAAAGAATTTCTTAAGAAAGGGGGGGTGAGGTTTAGGAGCTAATCAAAGAAGGAAGGCGAAAAACAGATAAGACCCAACTCTTGGAGAGGAAATGAGGATCTAGGGTTTGCTATATAACCAATTTTTACTATACGTGTCCTCAACGCATAGAGCCACGCTATGGGCTTTTTTTTTCTCTAAAAGCCATGTTTGGTTTGCATAAATTTTCTGGGAAAAATCTGCAATAGAAAAACTTTACCAACCCATTTCTACTTTTTACTTATTATTATTTCTCTCTAGATTAATAGAAAAGAATTTCTCAAGAATGGGGGGGGGGGGTGAGATTTAGGAGCTAATCAAAGAAGGGAGGCGAGAAACAGATAAGACCCAACTCTTGGATAGGAAATGAGGATCTAGGGTTTGATATATAACAAATTTTTAATATACGTGTCCTCAACGCATACAGGCACGCTATGGGCTTCTTTTTTCACGAAAAGCCACGTTTTGTTTGAAGAAATTTTCTGGGAAAAATCTGTAATATAAAAACTTTTCCATTGGTTCCGTACATATGAAAAAAGTGACTTTACCAACCTATTTCTAGTTTTTACTTATTATTATTTCTCTCTAGATTAAGAGATACGAATTTCTCAAGAAAGGGGGGTGAGATTTAGGAGCTAATCAAAGAAGGGAGGCGAAAAACAGATAAGAACTAACTCTTGGAGAGGAACTGGGGATCTATGGTTTGTTATATGACGAATTTTTTATATACGTGTCCTCAACGCATATAGCCAAGCTATGGGCTTTTTTTTTCATTAAAAGCCACGTTTGGTTTGCAGAAATTTTCTGAGAAAAATCGGCATTAGGAAAAAATTTCCATTGGTTCAGTACATATGAAAAAAGTGTGACTTTACCAACCCATTTCTAGTTTTTACTTATTATTATTTCTCTCTAGATTAAGAGAAAAGAATTTCTCAAGAAAGGGGGGCTGAGATTTAGGAGCTAATCAAAGAACGGAGGCGAGAAACAGATAAGACCCAACTCTTGGAGAGGAAATGAGGATCTAGGGTTTGCTATATATAATTAATTTTTAATATATGTGTCCTCAACGCATAGAGCCAAGCTATGAGCTTTTTTTTTTCACTGAAAGCCACGTTTGGTTTGCAGAAATTTTATGGGAAAAATCTGCAACAGAAAAACTTTTCCATTGGTTCAGTACATTTGAAAAAAGTGACTTTACCAACCAATTTCTACTTTTTACTTATTATTATTTCTCTCTAAATTAAGAGAAAAGAATTTCTCAAGAAAGGGGAGGAGAGATTTAGGAGCTAATCAAAGAAGGGAGGTGAAAAACCGATAAGACCCAACTCTTGGAGAGGAAGTGAGGTTCTAGGGTTTGCTATATAACGAATTTTTAATATACGTGTCCTCAACGCCTAGAGCCACCCTATGAGCTTTTTTTTTCACTAAAAGCCATGTTCGGTTTGCAGAAATTTTCTGGGAAAAATCTGCAATAGAAAAACTTTTCCATTGATTTAGTACATATGAAAAAAGTGACTTTACCAACCCATTTCTAGTTTTTACATATTATTATTTCTCTCTAGAGTAAGAGAAAAGAATTTCTCAAGAAAGTGGGGGTGAGATTTAGGAGCTAATCACAGAAGGGAGGCGAAAAACAGATAAGACTCCACTCTTGGAGAGGAAATGAGGATCTAGGGTTTGCTATATAAGAGATTTTTAATATGCGTGTCCTCAACGCATAGAGCAACGCTATGGGCTTTTTTTTTCACCAAAAGCCACGTTTGGTTTGCCGAAATTTTCTGGGAAAAATCTGAAACTGAAATTTTTTTCCATTGGTTCAGTACATATGAAAAAAGTGACTTTACCAACCCATTTCTAGTTTTTACTTATTATTATTTCTCTCTAGATTAAGAGAATAGAACTTCTCAAGAAAGGGGGGGTGAGATTTAGGAGCTAATCAAAGAAAGGGGGGCTAAGATTTAGGAGCTAATCAAAGAAAGGGGGGCTAAGATTTAGGAGCTAATCAAAGAAGGGAGGCGAGAAATAGATAAGACCCAACTCTTGGAGAGGAAATGAGGATCTAGGGTTTGTTATATAATGAATTTTTAATATACGTTTTCTCAGCGCATAGAGCCAAGCTATGGGCTTTTTTTTTTCCCTGAAAGCCACGTTTGGTTTGCCGAAATTTTCTGGGAAAAATCTGCAATAGAAAAACTTTTCCATTGGTTCAGTACATATGAAAAAAGTGACGTTTCCAACCCATTTCTAGTTTTTACTTATTATTATTTCTCTCTAGATTAAGAGAAAAGAATTTCTCAAGAAAGGGGGGGGGGGGGTGAGATTTAGGAGCTAATCAAAGAAAAGAGGCGAAAAACAGATAAGACCCAACTCTTGGAGAGGAAATGAGGATATAAGGTTTGCTATATAACGAATTTTTACTATACGTGTCCTCAACGCATAGAGCCACGCTATGGGCTTTTTTTTTCAACTAAAAGCCACGTTTGGTTTGCAGAAATTTTCTGGGAAAAATCTGCAATTGAAAAACTTTTCCATTGGTTCTGTACATATGTAAAAAGTGACTTTACCAACCTATTTCTAGTATTTGCTTATTATTATTTCTCTCTAGATTAAAAGAAACGGATTTCTCAAGAAAGGGGGGTGAGATTTAGGAGCTAATCAAAGAAGGGAGGTGAAAAACAGATAAGACCCAACTCTTGGAGAGGAACTGAGGATCTACGGTTTGCTATATAACGAATTTTTAATATAGGTGTCCTCAACGCATAGAGCCACGTTTGCTATGCAGAAATTTTCTGGGAAAAATCTGCAATAGAGAAACTTTTCCATTGTTTCAGTATATACGAAAAAGTGACTTTACCAACCCATTTCTAGTTTTTACTTATTTTTATTTCTCTCCAGATTAAGAGAAAAGAATTTCTCAAGAAAGGGGGGCTGAGGTTTAGGAGCTAATCAAAGAAGGGAGGCGAGAAACAGATAAGACCCAACTCTTGGAGAGGAAATGAGGATCTAGGGTTTGCTATATAAAGAATTTTTAATATACGTGTTCTCAACGCATAGAGCCACGCTATGGGCTTTTTTTTTCACCAAAAGCCACGTTTGGTTTGCAGAAATTTTCTGGGAAAAATCTGCAATTGAAAAACTTTTCCATTGGTTTAGTACATATGAAAAAAGTGACTTTACGAACACATTTCTAGTTTTTACTTATTATTATGTCTCTCTAGATTAAGGGAAAAGAATTTCTCAGGAAAGAGGGGGTGAGATTTAGGAGCTAATCAAAGAAGGAAGGCGAAAAACAGATAAGACCCAACTCTTGGAGAGGAATTGAGGATCTAGGGTTTGCTATATAACGAATTTTTAATATACGTGTCCTCAACGCATAGAGCCAAGCTATGGGCTTTTTTTTTCATTAAAAGCCACGTTTGGTTTGCAGAATTTTCTAGGAAAAATCTGCAATAGAAAAACTTTTCCATTCGTTCATTACATATGAAAAAAGTGACTTTACCAACCCATTTCTAGTTTTTACTTATTATTATTTCTCTCTAGATTAAGAGAAAAGAATTTCTCAAGAAAGGGCGGCTCAGATTTAGGAGCTAATCAAAGAAAGGGGGGCTGAGATTTAGGAGCTAATCAAAGAAGGGAGGCAAAAAACAGATAAGACCCAACTCTGGGAGAGGAAATGAGGATATTGGGTTTGCTATATAACGAATTTTTACTATACGTGTCCTCAACCCCTAGAGCCACGCTACGGCCTTTTTTTTTCCACTAAAACCCACGTTTCGTTTGCAGAAATTTTCTGGGAAAAATCAGCAATAGAAAAACTTTTCCATTGGTTCAGTACATATGAAAAAAGTGACTTTACCAACCCAGTTCTAATTTTTACTTATTATTATTTCTCTTTAGATTAAGAGAAAAGAATTTCTCAAGAAAGGGGGGGTTAGATTTAGGAGCTAATCACAGAAGGGAGGCGAAAAACAGATAAGACCCAACTTTTGGAGAGGAAATGAGGATCTAGGGTTTGCTATATAACGAATTTTTAATATACGTGTCCTCAACGCATAGAGCCACGCTATGGGCTTTTTTTCACTAAAAGCCACGTTTGGTTTACAGAAATTTTTTGGAAAAAATCTACAATAGAAAAACTTTTCCATTGGTTCAGTACATATGAAAAAAGTGACTTTACCAACCCATTTCTAGCTTTTACTTATTATTATTTCTCTCTAGATTAAGAGAAAAGAATTTTTGCCGAAAGGGGGGTGAGATTTAGGAGGTAATCAAAGAAGGGAGGCGAAAAACAGATAAGACCCAACTCTTGGAGCGGAAATGAGGATCTAGGATTTGCTATATAACGAATTTTTAATATACGTGTCCTCAACACATAGTGCCACGCTATGGGCTTCTTTTTTCACTAAAAGCCACGTTTGGTTTGCAGAAATTTTCTCGGAAAAATCTGCAATAGAAAAACTTTTCCATTGGTTCAGTACATATGAAAAAAGTGACTTTACCAACCCATTTCCAGTTTGTACTTATTATTATTTCTCTCTAGATTAAGAGAAAAGAATTTCTCAAGAAAGGGGGGGTGAGATTTAAAAGCTAATAACAGAAGGGAAGCGAAAAACAGATAAGACCCAACTCTTGGAGAGAAAATGAGGATCTAGGGTTTGCTATATAACGAATTTTTAATATACGTGTCCTCAACGCCTAAAGTCACGCTATGGGCTTTATTTTTCACTAAAAGCCACGTTTGGTTTGCAGAAATTTTCTGGGAAAAATTTGCAATAGAAAAACTTTTCCATTGGTTCAGTACATATTAAAAAAGTGACTTTACCAACCCATTTCTAGTTTTTACTTATTATTATTTCTCTCTAGATTAAGAGAAAAGAATTTCTCAGGAAAGGGGGGGTGAGATTTAGGAGCTAATGAAAGAAGAGAGGCAAAAAACAGATAAGACCCAACTCTTGGAGAGGAAATGAGGATATAGGGTTTGCTATATAACGAATTTTTACTATACGTGTCCTCAACGCATATAGCCACGCTATGGGCTTTTTTTTCGGCTAAAAGCCACGTTTGGTTTGCAGAAATTTTCTGGGAAAATCTGCAATAGAAATTTTTTTCCATTGGTTCAGTACATACGAAAAAAGTGACCTTACCAACCCATTTTTAGTTTTTACTTATGATTATTTCTCTCTAGATTAGGAGAAAAGAATTTCTCAAGAAAGGGGGGGGTGAGATTTAGGAGCTAATGAAAGAAGAGAGGCGAAAAACAGATAAGACCCAACTCTTGGAGAGGCAATGAGGATCTAGGGTGCTATATAACGAATTTTTAATATACGTGTCCTCAACGCATAGAGCCACGTTATGGGCTTCTTTTTTCATTAAAAGCCACGTTTGGTTTGCAGAAATTTCTTGTGAAAAATCTACAATATAAAACTTTTCCTTTGGTTCAGTACATATGGAAAAAGTGACTTTACCCACCCACTTCTAGTTTTTACTTATTATTATTTCTCTCTAGATTAAGAGAAAAGAATTTCTCAAGAAAGGGGGGGTGAGATTTAGGAGCTAATCAAAGAAGGGAGGCGAAAAACAGATAAGACCCAACTCTTGGAGAGGAAATGAGGATCTAGAGTTTGCTATATAACGAATTTTTAATATACGTGTCCTCAACGCATACAGCCACGCTATGGGCTTTTTTTTTCACTAAAAGCCACGTTTGGTTTGCAGAAATTTTCTGGGAAAAATCTGCAATAGAAAAACTTTTCCATTGGTTCAGTACATACGTAAAAAGTGACTTTACCAACCCTTTTTTTAGTTTTTACTTACTATTATTTCTCTCTAGATTAAGAGAAACTTATTTTTCAGGAAAGGGGGGTAAGATTTTGGAGCTAATCAAAGAAGGGAGGCGAAAAACAGATAAGACTCTTGCAGAGGAAATGAGGATCTAGGATTTGCTATATAACAAATTTTTAATATACGGGTCCTCAACACATACAGCCACGCTATGAGCTTCTTTTTTCACTAAAACCCACGTTTGGTTTGTAGAAATTTTCTGGGAAAAATCTGCAATAGAGAAACTTTTCCATTGTTTCAGTATATACGAAAAAGTGACTTTACCAACCCATTTCTAGTTTTTACTTATTTTTATTTCTCTCCAGATTAAGAGAAAAGAATTTCTCAAGAAAGGGGGGCTGAGGTTTAGGAGCTAATCAAAGAAGGGAGGCGAGAAACAGATAAGACCCAACTCTTGGAGAGGAAATGAGGATCTAGGGTTTGCTATATAAAGAATTTTTAATATACGTGTTCTCAACGCATAGAGCCACGCTATGGGCTTTTTTTTTCACCAAAAGCCACGTTTGGTTTGCAGAAATTTTCTGGGAAAAATCTGCAATTGAAAAACTTTTCCATTGGTTTAGTAAATATGAAAAAAGTGACTTTACGAACACATTTCTAGTTTTTACTTATTATTATTTCTCTCTAGATTAAGGGAAAAGAATTTCTCAAGAAAGAGGGGGTGAGATTTAGGAGCTAATCAAAGAAGGGAGGTGAGAAACAGATAAGACCCAACTCTTGGAGAGGAAATGAGGATCTAGGGTTTGCTATATAAAGAATTTTTAATATACGTGTTCTCAACGCATAGAGCCACGCTATGGGCTTTTTTTTTCACCAAAAGCCACGTTTGGTTTGCAGAAATTTTCTCGGAAAAATCTGCAATTGAAAAACTTTTCCATTGGTTTAGTACATATGAAAAAAGTGACTTTAGGAACACATTTGTAGTTTTTACTTATTATTATTTCTCTCTAGATTAAGGGAAAAGAATTTCTCAAGAAAGAGGGGGTGAGATTTAGGAGCTAATCAAAGAAGGAAGGCGAAAAACAGATAAGACCCAACTCTTGGAGAGGAAATGAGGATCTAGGGTTTGCTATATAACGAATTTTTAATATACGTGTCATCAACGCATAGAGCCAAGCTATGGGCTTTTTTTTTCATTAAAAGCCACGTTTGGTTTGCAGAAATTTTCTAGGAAAAATCTGCAATAGAAAAACTTTTCCATTGGTTCATTACATATAAAAAAAGTGACTTTACCAACCCATTTCTAGTTTTTACTTATTATTATTTCTCTCTAGATTAAGAGAAAAGAATTTCTCAAGAAAGGGCGGCTCAGATTTAGTAGCTAATCAAAGAAAGGGGGGCTGAGATTTAGGAGCTAATCAAAGAAGGGAGGCAAAAAACAGATAAGACCCAACTCTTGGAGAGGAAATGAGTATCTAGGGTTTGCTATATAACAAATTTTTAATATACGTGTCCTCAACCCATAGATCTATGCTATGGGCTTCTTTTTTCACTAAAAGCCATGTTTGGTTTGAAGAAATTTTCTGGGAAAAATCTGTAATATAAAAACTTTTCCATTGATTCAGTACATATGAAAAAAGTGACTTTACCAACCTATTTCTAGCATTTACTTATTATTATTTCTCTCTAAATTATGAGAAATAGATTTCTCAAGAAAGGGGGGTGAGATTTAGGATCTAATCAAAGAAGGGAGGCGAAAAACAGATAAGACCCAACTCTTGGAGAGGAACTGAGGATCTACGGTTTGCTATATAACGAATTTTTATTATACGTGTCCTCAACGCATAGAGCCACGCTAAGGGCTTTTTTTTTCACTAAAAGCCACGTTTGGTATGCAGAAATTTTCTGGGAAAAATCTGAAATAGAGAAACTTTTCCATTGGTTCAGTATATACGAAAAAGTGACTTTACCAACCCATTTCTAGTTTTTACTTATTTTTATTTCTCTCCAGATTAAGAGAAAAGAATTTCTCAAGAAAGGGGGGCTGAGATTTAGGAGCTAATCAAAGAAGGGAGGCGAGAAACAGATAAGACCCAACTCTTGGAGAGGAAATGAGGATCTAGGGTTTGCCATATAACGAATTTTTAATATACGTGTTCTCAACGCATAGAGCCACGCTATGGGCTTTTTTTTTCACCAAAAGCCACGTTTGGTTTGCAGAAATTTTCTGGGAAAAATCTGCAATTGAAAAACTTTTCCATTGGTTGAGTACATATGAAAAAAGTGACTTTACGAACACATTTCTAGTTTTTACTTATTATCATTTCTCTCTAGATTAAGGGAAAAGAATTTCTCAAGAAAGGGGGGGTGAGATTTAGGAGCTAATCAAAGAAGGAAGGCGAAAACCAGATAAGACCCAACTCTTGGAGAGGAATTGAGGATCTAGGGTTTGCTATATAACGAATTTTTAATATACGTGTCCTCAACGCAAAGAGAAACTTTTTTTTTCATTAAAAGCCACGTTTGGTTTGCAGAAATTTTCTAGGAAAAATCTACAATAGAGAAACTTATCCATTGGTTTAGTATATACGAAAAAGTGACTTTACCAACCTATTTCTAGTTTTTATTTATTATTATTTCTCTCTAGATTAAGAGAAAAGAATTTCTCAAGAAAGGCGGGGTGAGATTTAGGAGCTAATCACAGAAGGGAGGCGAAAAACAGATAAGACCCAACTCTGGGAGAGGAAATGAGGATATTGGGTTTGCTATATAACGAATTTTTACTATACGTGTCCTCAACGCCTAGAGCCACGCTTCGGGCTTTTTTTTTCCACTAAAACCCACGTTTCGTTTGCAGAAATTTTCTGGGAAAAATCAGCAATAGAAAAACTTTTCCATTGGTTCAGTACATATGAAAAAAGTGACTTTACCAACCCAGTTCTAATCTTTACTTATTATTATTTCTCTTTAGATTAAGAGAAAAGAATTTCTCAAGAAAGGGGGGGTTAGATTTAGGAGCTAATCACAGAAGGGAGGCGAAAAACAGATAAGACCCAACTTTTGGAGAGGAAATGAGGATCTAGGGTTTGCTATATAACGAATTTTTAATATACGTGTCCTCAACGCATAGAGCCACGCTATGGGCTTTTTTTTCACTAAAAGCCACGTTTGGTTTACAGATATTTTTTGGAAAAAATCTGCAATAGAAAAAACTTTTCCATTAGTTCAGTACATATGAAAAAAGTGACTTTACCAACCCATTTCTAGCTTTTACTTATTATTATTTCTCTCTAGATTAAGAGAAAAGAATTTTTGCAGAAAGGGGGGTGAGATTTAGGAGGTAATCAAAGAAGGGAGGCGAAAAACAGATAAGACCCAACTCTTGGAGCGGAAATGAGGATCTAGGATTTGCTATATAACGAATTTTTAATATACGTGTCCTCAACACATAGAGCCACGCTATGGGCTTCTTTTTTCACTAAAAGCCACGTTTGGTTTGCAGAAATTTTCTCGGAAAAATCTGCAATAGAAAAACTTTTCCATTGGTTCAGTACATATGAAAAAAGTGACTTTACCAACCCATTTCCAGTTTGTACTTATTATTATTTCTCTCTAGATTAAAAGAAAAGAATTTCTCAAGAAAGGGAGGGTGAGATTTAAAAGCTAATAACAGAAGGGAAGCGAAAAACAGATAAGACCCAACTCTTGGAGAGAAAATGAGGATCTAGGGTTTGCTATATAACGAATTTTTAATATACGTGTCCTCAACGCCTAAAGTCACGCTATGGGCTTTTTTTTTCACTAAAAGCCACGTTTGGTTTGCAGAAATTTTCTGGGAAAAATTTGCAATAGAAAAACTTTTCCATTGGTTCAGTACATATTAAAAAAGTGACTTTACCAACCCATTTCTAGTTTTTACTTATTATTATTTCTCTCTAGATTAAGAGAAAAGAATTTCTCAAGAAAGGGGGGGTGAGATTTAGGAGCTAATGAAAGAAGAGAGGCGAAAAACAGATAAGACCCAACTCTTGGAGAGGAAATGAGGATATAGGGTTTGCTATATAACGAATTTTTACTATACGTGTCCTCAACGCATATAGCCACGCTATGGGCTTTTTTTTCGGCTAAAAGCCACGTTTGGTTTGCAGAAATTTTCTGGGAAAATCTGCAATAGAAATTTTTTTCCATTGGTTCAGTACATACGAAAAAAGTGACCTTACCAACCGATTTTTAGTTTTTACTTATTATTATTTCTCTCTAGATTAGGAGAAAAGAATTTCTCAAGAAAGGGGGGGGTGAGATTTAGGAGCTAATGAAAGAAGAGAGGCGAAAAACAGATAAGACCCAACTCTTGGAGAGGAAATGAGGATCTAGGGTGTTATATAACGAATTTTTAATATACGTGTCCTCAACGCATAGAGCCACGCTATGGGCTTCTTTTTTCATTAAAAGCCACGTTTGGTTTGCAGAAATTTCTTCTGAAAAATCTACAATATAAAACTTTTCCTTTGGTTCAGTACATATGGAAAAAGTGACTTTACCCACCCACTTCTAGTTTTTACTTATTATTATTTCTCTCTAGATTAAGAGAAAAGAATTTCTCAAGAAAGGGGGGGTGAGATTTAGGAGCTAATCAAAGAAGGGAGGCGAAAAACAGATAAGACCCAACTCTTGGAGAGGAAATGAGGATCTAGAGTTTGCTATATAACGAATTTTTAATATACGTGTCCTCAACGCATACAGCCACGCTATGGGCTTTTTTTTTCACTAAAAGCCACGTTTGGTTTGCAGAAATTTTCTGGGAAAAATCTGCAATAGAAAAACTTTTCCATTGGTTCAGTACATACGAAAAAAGTGACTTTACCAACCCTTTTTTTAGTTTTTACTTACTATTATTTCTCTCTAGATTAAGAGAAACTTATTTTTCAAGAAAGGGGGGGTAAGATTTTGGAGCTAATCAAAGAAGGGAGGCGAAAAACAGATAAGACTCTTGGAGAGGAAATGAGGATCTAGGATTTGCTATATAACAAATTTTTAATATACGGGTCCTCAACGCATAGAGCCACGCTATGAGCTTCTTTTTTCACTAAAACCCACGTTTGGTTTGCAGAAATTTTCTGGGAAAAATCCGCAATATAAAAACTTTTCCATTGGTTCAGTACATATGAAAAAAGTGACTTTACCCACCCATTTCTAGTTTTTACTTATTATTATTTCTCTCTAGATTAAGAGAAAAGAATTTCTCAAGAAAGGGGGGGTGAGATTTAGGAGCTAATCAAAGAAGGGAGGCGAAAAACAAATCAGACCTAATTCTTGGAGACGAAATGAGGATCTAGGGTTTGCTATATAACGAATTTTTAATATACGTGTCCTCAACGCATAGAGCCACGCTATGAGCTTCTTTTTTCACTAAAAGCCACGTTTGGTTTGCAGAAATTTTCTGGGAAAAATCTGCAATATAAAAACTTTTCCATTGGTTCAGTACATATGAAAAAAGTTACTTTACCAACCCATTTTTAGTTTTTACTTATTATTATTTCTCTCTAGATTAAGGGAAAAGAATTTCTCAAGAAAGGGGAGGTGAGATTTAGGAGCTAATCAAAGAAGGGAGGCGAAAAACAGATAAGACCCAACTCTTGGAGAGGAAATGAGGATCTAGGGTCTAGGAAATGAGGCACGTCATAAAAGATATTACACAATGATAACTGGGATATCAATTCTTAGCAAATAGAAACCAGAGAAGTTTGAACATACTCTTTGAGTTGAATTTCTTGATTAAATCGTTTCTTTTGGAGTTAGTTTCAGAAACTTCAATCCCCAGCAGAGTCGTTAGTCTGTGGACCCCGATCCGAGATAGAGGCGGTGAGGGAACGGGTCCATTACACCCTCTCTGGATCATCCGCAACGTGAAGGAGAGCTCTGCCAAGGAACTCTCGAAACGGATGCCACCCTCATAGCATAGCACGAGAGGCGATATAAAAAGAAAGAGATATGTCTTGAGCCGGAACCGAGGTTCGAAACCGAGACATACCTAAAATAAACTCAGAGTCGCCATCCATGGATGTGCCATGGAACCCTAAAATCAAATCCTCTGTGCAATGGATAACCAGAAATATATATGGGTTCGTGCCTGGTTACGAATGGAGAAGGTCTGAGAGCACCTCCAATTCGTCCGAGTGCAAGCACTTGGTCTCTTATGCCATTTTCATTAACTCCAAAGAAGTTTGGGTAAAAATCATATCAAATGGGAACAATCCTCATGAGTCGTCTACCTAAGCATGCATTTCCTGAGGATAAAATAATAAGCGCATGTAAAATAAAATGAAAGATGTGTCACCTAAGCATAGCTAGGTTATGAATGACATGCCTAATGGGTGTCTAAGTTCTGATGTGCAAACACATGCAAGCTATAGCTAAAAGGTATAGGATCAGTACTAGAAAGTAAGAAAACACATCAAAACATACAATAATTAAACACATCCTAAAACTCTAAATAATTAGCCCGAGTCCTCGGATGGTCTGGTATTCATCCAAAGAAGCCTACGTATCCCCGCCTCCACGAGAATCAAGGCAACGTAGTTCTTCACGCCTATTCTAAACTATGATGCCTAAGACACCTAGCCCTCTATCCTAAACTCGATCTAAAAGACCGGACCAATTATTAAAGTTTATTGTACGATTATTTAAATTCCAGTGAATTGTGAATTTTAGGACATCCTATATGCCCTAACTAAATGCAGATTAGCCCTAAGCTAATGCAGGTGGTTCCTACAACTTATATGTAACTAGGTTGTATTTCCTAAGGAAAACCAAAGGTGGACTAGCGTATCCTACTCTAGTCATCACTCGGCGATGTGGATCGCCAACTGATCGGACGGAGGCGCTCCTATAACTCTAGGACAGACCCCTAACTCTAAAACAAGCACACAACAAACAATCAATCAAACAACCTATCAAAAGAAAAAACCTAACTCTAAAACTCTCTATTTAGGAGAAACTCCTAACTCTAGAGGAAGATCTTTTGAAAACAGGGTTTTAAAGATTTTCGAAGAAGGTTTAAAATATTATTTATAAAAAAAGTTTGGCTGGACTTGGAATATGGATCACAAGCTGCACTACGTACCTCGTGAAAGAGGATCAAGCCAACGTAGTTCGAATCGAACTCTTCTAACTAAAACCTAACACTTCAAATGATTTAAGGGTTTTAATATTTTTCAAATGTTTTTGATATTTTTAAAGTTTTCAAATGATTTTGAGTTTTAAATTTCTAATGTTTTTGGATTTTAAATGATTTTAAAGCTCTTGGATCTTAAAATGATTTCACTCTTATAGGGAACAAACAAACATAACCATAAACTAGGGCAAAGCCCTAAAGCAAAGGGGAAACCCCGAACAAGCAACAAATGTCTCAAAGAGACGATCCACAACAAGCAAACAAGCGCTCTAAGAGCAGCGAAAATGAATCTAAGATCTCAAGCAGGGAAGGCTCTAACATGAGGCTAGGTAAGCCTCCTAAAGGGGAAACTCTCTATATGAGACAAGGCTTGTCCCCAAATAGGATTCTATAAATGAGGCAAGGCATGCCTTCTATACACACAAAGGATGTACACAAGAGTGCTAGACTACTATCAGACCGAAATGGTCCCCTACTAGCAAGGGGAACAAGTTGGGGAGGCTCTATAAATGAGGCACTGTATGCCCCTTACAAGCTTACTCTCTATAAGACTAGGGGAAACTCTCTAAGATACATGCTCTAAACTACGAGGCTCGTCTCCAAAGGAGGATCGCCTCAATAAGACAAAGCATGTCTCCTATGGGGGACTATTCTAATGAGACGAAAGGTTTTAACGAAATTCCCAAGGAGCTCGATGATCAAAATCTGTAGTACAAGACTAAATCCAATTATCCCCATAAAGAGATGGTTTTTTTAGTGACTCCTGTAAAGACATTCTTTTCATCGGGCTTTCGACCATTGAATTCATCAAATATCCCAAAAGTTGAAAGTGAGGAGGACACACACTTGGTACAGAGCTTGAAAAATCAAGTTTCTCCATATGATATTTGTAATGAGAGGTTCCCTTCGACCAACTGGAACTCTGCGCATAAGGCGATCTGTTGGTGGTTCAGTAGCCAATGCAAGTGCTCCAAGCGTATCCATGATGAGGTTAACCCAGAGAAATTGCATATACAGAACGCCCCCAATGGACAACCTTTATAACTGAAGTAAAGTTATCATCCAGTATAATAATATCAGAACTTTCTTTTGTAACTTCTGCTCCTGAAATACCCATTGCAAAGCCTATATCTGCCTTATGCAGTGCAGAAATATCATTAGTCCCATCTCCAGTTACAGCAACAACATGGCCTCTTTGGCGCAATGCTTGTACCAACAGGAGCTTGTCATTAGGAGAAGACCTTCCCATTACCGATATACTGTCAGCAATTTCTTCTCTTTTGTTAGTGAACAGAGCACGGAATACTTTTCCCTCAATGAGTGCTGGCTCTGTAGCAGTAGCTTCTGAATCAATTATTCCACATTCCAAAGCTATTGCTTCGTTGTCTGAAATTATCTCCGGTCACCATTCGTATCTTAACACCAGCACTTGTGCACAGTTGTACAGCATTTTTGACACCTGGTCGGCAAGGATCCTTTATACTCACAATTGCGAGAAAAACTAGGTCATCCTCTGGTAATGCCCACTGCGATAATTCTTCTTCATCTTTTTGGACTGCATTTGGTTCAAAACAGGGGCTGAACTGTGCCTGCCAAACAGGGCTAAAGTACGGGTTTAAAATGATGACCATGGACTGAAACTGGGATGGAACGAGGGCTGACTGATGGGGCGATACCAGGCTGAAACAATGGAAAGAATCATGCTACACAGTGGGGTTGAAGCATGGACAGAATCGTGTTAAACATTGAAGCATGGAAAACATCCTTGAACTAGAAGGAGATAGTGGGGAGGAGGAAAATTTTAGATGTTAAAAAGTTTCACATTCTGCAGGAACAGGGAGAACTGCTGAAATTTGCTGCAAAGACTTCACTCCAATCATGGAGATGCATGAGATAGAAATGTCTAATTCATCTTGAAGGATGAAAAAGACATGCAAGTGATAATATTAATATTCCCTGACCCCATCTTTTATAGCCAACATGATCCTTGAAATTATTACAGCTTTAAAGCAAATTTTTTTTTAAACACCCAGATCAATGGAGAATAAATAAATAAATAAAATGTAATCCATAGAAGTAATACCACATCCAATTTACATTTGTAACAATGGTTTTTACAAGGAAAATCAGCTAAAAAGAAAAAAGAGTAATCAAGTTGGAATAATAAGCTCATGACTTGTACAATTTTTCCTACAAGTTCAGAGAAGTGAAGGAACTACTGAACCTGTAATGAATTCGCAAAACATTAAAAATGCAACAAAGCATGCTGAAAGTAACTTATGATTTCAAAATTTAACAAAGTATGTACTGAGGGCAACCAAGTATTATATATTTCATCATTTTTATTTTTTAGAAAACAACACTTAAAGACAAGGGTTCCAGAAAAGGTAAATCAATAGCTTAGTATCTGCTTCTCATCTCCTTCCAATAACCATGTGACATCAAATGATTAATAAAAGGGAGCAACTAAATTTCAATAAATTTCCACAGACAAACACATGAATATGTATCACTGAATGCTCACCAAGAGGAAATTATCACTGATTATAAGAGACCACTACAAATTCCCGACCAATCCATAACCTCACACAATCAAATGAATATTTGAGAAAATTTGCCATAAATCAAAAGAAAATTTGAGGTGAATTCCAACCTGATCATCTTCTTTGGATGAATTCCACACCGGAGATCCACAAATACTGCAGATCCTTTAAGATACAACAATCCGAATTCCCTTTGCAAATATACTTAAAAGCTAATGATCGAGAATGAGATTTGCACCTTCAAGAGTTAAATCCATACCAGCCAGAGAATTTCAGATCTAAGATCGGAAGAGAAGAATAGTGGATCTAGGGTTTTAGACATGAAAGGAATATAGATCTGAGATTTGGACCTCGGATCTGAGATTTGGAAGGGAGCCGAGAGAGAGATCTAAGAGATTACAAAAGAGACGAGAATTATAGAATTGGTGATGAAGATAGGGGATGTATCCTGATTGAAATCAGGCAAAGCTTGCAAAATCTCTGACAAATCTGCCGGAAACAGAGAATCAGAGAAGAAATAGAGAGAAGAACTAGGGTTTCTAACTTGGATCTAAGGCTTATGAAAGACAAATGCTAGTTATGAATAGGTAAAACTAAATTTTCAAAGCAAAACCAACGGATCTGAGGTCTTTGGCAAGTAAAAGAACAAAAATCAGATCTGCACAAGAGAAATTTAGATTTTGGGTTTGAAATGAAGAAAAAGTAATTTGGATGGAGAATATAAGAAGGAAAAAAACAAAAACTCTCGGCCGGAGCTCCGGCGGGCTTAACCGGAGAAGCAGATCTGGAAACCCCTTTTTCCAATCTCTCTCTCTGCTTTCTTAAGAGAATGAAACTCTCTCTCTCTCTCTCTCTCTTTTCCGTCTCTCACAACCTCGGATCGGAGGTAATGTTTCCGACGAATGATCGGAGGAAACGATCGGCGGAGGAAGAAGACGAAGAGGAAAACTCCCAATCTCTTTCTCTCTCGCTCTCTCTTTTCTCTTCTTTTTTTTTTTCGAGAATGAACAGTGCCTCCCATTTTATATATATATATATCAAAATAACGGTGCTGAGAACAGCACCCCCACTTGATGAAGCGCGCGAAAATTTGATGAGGCGCGCCCGCCAGATTTGTCCTATTAGGTCCGGGCGCGCCCATCGCAGGATAAATCGCCCTCCTTCTCAACTTTATATTTAATGGCTTTATAAATACACCCCCCGGTACAGATAAATTCGCCCCCCTTTTGGCCTGCACTGCGCTCACTCTCTTGGCTCGTTCACTGAGCAAACGCGCTCGGATCTCGACGAAATTTTACGGAGACCTTAACCTGCCATAGGGTTCAATTTAGGACCCCAGCTCACTGATTTGATAAGGTTTCACATCAACGCTACGAATTTGGGTCCGGTCAAAATGGGGTGTCTACAGCTATATAAGGAATTTTTAATATATGTGTCCTCAACGCATAGAGCCACGCTATGGGCTTCTTTTTTCACTAAAAGCCACGTTTGGTTTGCAGAAATTTTCTGGGAAAAATCTGCAATATAAAAACTTTTCCATTGGTTAAGTACATATGAAAAAAGTTACTTTACCCACCCATTTCTAGTTTTTACTTATTATTATTTCTCTCATGATTAAGAGAAAAGAATTTCCCAAGAAAGGGGGGGTGAGATTTAGGAGCTAATCAAAGAAGGGAGGCGAAAAACAGATAAGACCCAACTCTTGGAGAGGAAATGAGGATCT
Source organism: Tasmannia lanceolata (assembly GCF_043159265.1). Taxonomy (NCBI): domain Eukaryota; kingdom Viridiplantae; phylum Streptophyta; class Magnoliopsida; order Canellales; family Winteraceae; genus Tasmannia; species Tasmannia lanceolata. Next base: position 21,566,194 of record NW_027518684.1, on the reverse strand, counting down.
AGGGTTTGCTATATAACGAATTTTTAATATACGTGTCCTCAACGCATAGAGCCACGCTATGGGCTTCTTTTTTCACTAAAAGCCACATTTGGTTTGCAGAAATTTTCTAGGAAAAATCTGCAATGAAAAAAGTGACTTTACCAACCCATTTCTAGTTTTTACTTATTATTATTTCTCTCTAGATTAAGAGAAAAGAATTTCTCAAGAAAGGGGGTGAGATTTAGGGGCTAATCAAAGAAGGGAGGCGAAAAACAGATAAGACCCAACACTTAGAGAGGAAATGAGGATCTAGGGTTTGCTATATAACGAATTTTTAATAAACGTGTCCTCAACGCATAGAGCCACGCTATGGGATTATTTTCACTAAAAGCCACGTTTGGTTTGCAGAAATTTTCTAGGAAAAGTCTGCAATAGAAAAACTTTTCCATTAGTTCGGTACATATGAAAAAAGTGACTTTACAAACCCATTTCTAGTTTTTACTTATTATTATTTCCCTCTAGATTAAGAGAAAAGAATTTATCAAGAAAAGAGGTGAGATTTAGGAGCTAATCGAAGAAGGGAGGCGAACAACAGATAAGACCCAACTGTTGGAGAGGAAATGAGGATCTTGGGTTTGCTATTTAACAAATTTTTAATATACGTGTCCTTAACGCATAGAGCCATGCTATGGGCTTTCTTTTTTCACTAGGTTTGCAGAAATTTTCTAGGAGAAATCTGCAATAGAAAAACTTTTCTATTAGTTCAGTACATATGAAAAAAGTGACTTTACCAACCCATTTCTAGGTTTTACTTATTATTATTTCTCTCTAGATTAAGAGAAAAGAATTTCTCAAGAAAGGGGGGTGAGATTTAGGAGCTAATCAAAGAAGAGAGGCGAAAAATAGATAAGACCCAACTATTGGAGAGGAAATGAGGATCTAGGGTTTGCTATATAACGAATTTTTAATATACGTGTCCTCAACGCATAGAGCCACGCTATGGGCTTTTTTTTTTCACTAAAACCACGTTTGGTTTGCAGAAATTTTCTGGGAAAAATCTGCAATAGAAAAACTTTTCCATTGGTTCAGTACATATGAAAAAAGTGACTTTACCAACCCATTTCCAGTTTTTACTTATTATTATTTCTCTCTAGATTAAGAGAAAAGAATTTCTCAAGAAATGGGGGTGAGATTTAGGAGCTAATCAAAGAAGGGAGGCGAAAAACATATAAGACCCAACTCTTGGAGAGGAAATGAGGATCTAAGGTTTGCTATATAACGAATTTTTAATATACGTGTCCTCAACGCATAGAGCCACGCTATGGGCTTTTTTTTTCACTAAAAGCCACGTTTGGTTTGCTGAAATTTTCTTGGAAAAATCTGCAACAGAAAAACTTTTCCATTGGTTTAGTACATATGAAAAAAGTGACTTTACCAATCCATTTCTAGTTTTTACTTATTGTTATTTCTCTCTAGATTAAGAGAAAAGAATTTCTCAAGAAATATTTTTCCTGCGAACCAAACATTCCTAACTTTTATGAGCTAGAAATAGATCAAGAGCTTTTAAAAATAAGATATTTAATAACTACTTAGAAAAACATTCATGAGAGATTAACTAAGAGCCATAAAGAAAGAGCTGCCCCGGAACATGTTTTGAAAATTGGTGTGAATTTTTTAGCCAAGGCTATTGATATTGGCACTACGTTTTTTTTTATAATTGAACTACCTCACCTCGTCTTTTGTTTTAAATTAGTTTATGTCGAGTTTTTTTGGGAATTGTGTTAACCATCAACAGCTAATTTAATACTTAAAGACAAGGTGAATTAGTGCAGTTATCAAAATATGATAGTGCCAATATCAGTAGCTTTAACCAATTGTCAAATACTGCTGAGGACTTGTTGGGAAATGCAACAGCTGATTAAAACATATATGTCAATGTAAGTCTGCACTGATCATCGAATGTCTGTGTCCATAACAGTAGCCTAAAGAGAGTACATTTTATAAGATTTTTTTTGGTAGTAAAAAGAAAGTTTACAATTCAACTGATTTTTTATTTTTTTGGGCTGTATGACCTGTCAAATAGATGATTCAGATCATTCAAAAGTGGGACCCACTATATTGTAGTTTCTTACCATGAGGGCAGTTCACACTGGTATAATTTGATTTAGAGATTTGCTAGGAAGACGCGCCTATATCAGGGATGCTCCTAACAGCCCTCTATAAGGTGACATGTTTTTCAAGTATGCATCAATTATCATTTTCCTCTTTCTCATCCCAATCTTTGATTTTCAGTCAACCATTTCTTTCCATTTACTCTGATCTCTCTTAATCTCCGAGGCCATGTTTGGCTGCAATGAAAATTTTTTGCATGGAATTTTAGTAAAGAAGAGGTATTGTGTGCTCACATAACTTTAAATATAGTGTTGCATGAGTGGACCAAACATATTTAAGGATTGTCCGTTGCTTTGTTATGTTCGTTAAGGTAAACATTCGCATATCATCAAATAACCAAAAACACAAAAAAGTACAAAATAAAAAACAAAATACAACTAAAAATTGTAATAAAGTGGGAAACTTTGCAAAAGAAACACATTTAACATGTTTAAAATTATAAATTCAGGAATTTCACGGAAAGTTATTTCAGGGCCGACTTTTGCATGAGAGAACAACCACCTCAGATTGTCTACTGAAAAGAGAATAAGACAACCTACTCAAAAGAGAGCCAGTGTGGCAGTTCTCTCATTCAAAAGTCAGCCGCGGAATGCCTTTCTGTGAAATTTCCTAGCAAATCCCTATAAATTCATAAAATCACCACCCTTAAAAAAGTGGGTGCCCGCGGGTTGACCCGACCCGTGTTTTTGCGGGTCACCCGCGAGTTTTGACGGGTCACTAAAACTCAGACCTGTGCCCGCAAAATTTGCGGGTGGGTCGGGTTGACCTGCGGGCACGGGTCACGTTTGCCAGGTCTACCCAGAGCGCCATATGTGGCAATCAAACCCCCTTTAGTCATTGATACAGTGGAGGTGCTGGGTGTCCCTGGTGATCAAAAGAGCATAAATCACTTCCCGGAAATAAAACAGTAGATAAAATTTAAACATTATATATACCTTTTTTTTTTTTCCTATATCACGTATTCCATAAGCGAATGTAAGTCTGTAAAACAAAAACACACATATATATATATAAGAAGAGCAAGCAATATGAAATAAAGTATTCCCACCTTATCTCTTAATCTAAATGGTAGCAAAAAAAACTTACTTAACTACAAGACCCTTATCAATGAGACGAGGTGGAGGTGGTCTGCAATTCTGCCAGTGGAGACAACAAACCATAAATCTTACATCATCGCCCTGCCTGTGGCAACAGCACAACATTGATGGAAATTACACTAACGAATAGATGCAACCTCTATCTACAGAAGTCCACATAAAAAATCACATATCAAAAAACCAAAACAAAAGAGGGAATAGATCTTCTTTAGAACACATCCAAAAAAATAAAAGATATTCTTTAGAACACAATAAGAGTAAGTAGAAATTAAAGGGAAAAAATGATTATTTCATAAAATTGGAACAGAAATCGCATAAGAAACGATTATTGCCTATGTACCAAATTCCAAATGGGTAGAAAAAACCATTTGGATTGTTGGAATTTTCTAGAAAAGTTAGGAAAGGAAAAATGTTTCCAAAATTTCCAACTTTTACTACACCCTAAAAAAGATAAAATGTTGCTGGAAACGTTCATGCAAAGTGGGAATCGTGAAAACACTAAGATCCATTCGAAGAACTAAAAAAAAAAAGAGAAAATACCAAAAACTCACTTCATGTAGGCTTTCTTGGCCGTCTCAGCTTTCTTGGCCTGAAAGAGGTGTAACGAAGGAAGGAATAGGGCTGGCAATTTCACCCGAAAAAGCCGGGATCCGCCCCGCCCTGCCCCGTTTGGGGCGGGGATTCCCCGATTTGAGAGGGGAAGGGGAAGGGGATGGAGCTGTCCCCGCCCCGCCCCGTTAATCAATGCCATTTTTTTGTATATTTTTAAGTGTTTTTTTTTTAGGAAAACTACTAGAAACTCTTTGGCTCGGCTACAAGATTCCCCCAAACATAAACTTAGCTTGTCTTTTCCTTTTAATTAGCTTCTGAGAGCATTTTGGGAACTATAATAACCTTTTGACAGATGTTGAAATAATAAAGACAAGCTGAGTGTCTGCAATTATCAAAAAATCGTAGTGCCAACATCGGTAGCCAAAATAAATTGCATTTTTATTTTGGTTAGGGTTTCCTTAATTCCTTCCCACGAAAGAAACTCTATCGTTCCCTCTTTTTTTCGACCTCCTCTCTCGCAGAAGAGACCTTCGTCGAGCTCGAGCCCTCCATCGGCCTCTCCTCTCCGGCAACCACGCTATCTCTGGCAAGGTATGTGGTCTCTCTCTCTCTCTCTCTCTCTCTCTCTCTCTCTCTCTCTCTCTCTCTCTCTCTCTCTCCAATGATCTATTTGGGTTTGTAACGCCTGTTGGTGCAACTGCTACGAGGGCACTCAAGTCAGTACTTCAAGGGATTTTGCTATCTTCTGAAGAGTAAGAAATATATCTCCTTCGTCTATAAGTATGTTAGTTTATAACTAGGGGTGTAAACGGATCGAATTCGGAGCGGATATGGCTATATTCGAATTCGATTACAATATACACTATCTGAATTCGGATTCGGATTCAACGGATATTTAATATTTATTACCGAATTCGTATCCGCCGGATATTGTTCGAATTCGGATATTATCTGTATCCGTTTACCCGGTAAATTCGAACATTTTATTGCAGCACTTTATAGTTTTTCTCCTTCTTACTCGAATGAATTTTCCTAACCCTAAAACTAGACCTCTACATTCTCTTCACAAAATTAACTCTCAAACACTAAAATATATGAGATCATCTTCTTCCTTTTAAAACAAAGGCAGAGAGAAAGAGGGAGGCGGTGGGCATGGATGATAGTGTTGGTAGTGGTCTTTGGGTTTTTCCTTCTTTTTTTTGTATATGATGAAATGGGTTTGGGCTATTTATTTTTTTTCTTAAAAAGAAAATTCACTTTTCTTTTAGAAACAAAAGATAGTGTGTCATTACTAAAAATAAATATTAACGATATTATTAATAATAAATAAAAAGGATTTACTTCTCGGATTCGGATGTTAAACGGATCGGATATACCATTTACCAGATTCGCATCCGCTAAGAGCCGGATATCTCATAAACGGATTCGGATAATATCCGCTTAAAACGGATTCGGATAATATTAACTTTAAACGGAGTCGGATGCGGACGGTAATCGAATTTCCGAATATCCATTTACACCCCTATTTATGACATTTTTATATATTGAAATTGCATCAAGTTGATTAGGGACACCCAGCATTAGTGTATCAATGGCTAAAGAGGGGGTGATGTTGGGGCAGGGCGGGGCGGGGATTTTGTCCCCGAAGGATGCGGGGAGGGGGGAGGGGAAGGGGATTAGATATTCCCCGCGGGGAGGGGAGGGGGATTCCAAACCATCCCCGCAGAGGGGAGGGGAAGGGGAGGGGGGAAATTCCCCGCAGAGGGGAAGGGGTAGGGGACCCCAACATCCGGCCCCGACCCGCCCCGTTGCCAGCCCTAGGAAGGAAAGGTACCTTGGGTTAGGGTTTGAAGGAAAAAAAGAGAAATGCTTCTTTGTTAGGTTGTGTGGAAATGAGGAGATAAAAAGAGCTTAAAAAGAACAGGAAAAGTAAACTCAATCGCGAAAGAAAATGAATTCCAGGTTTGGTGAGATTTGAAAATATATAATGCCACTGCCACGTCATCGATCCATGTGATTGAATCTCATTCGGTCTCTTCTCTCGTTGTGTTTTCCTTGAGTGCTTCTTTCGTAATTTCATTCTCTCCTCTTTTTCATTGAAGTGGGCCGAAGAAACGCTTCTTATGGGCCACCCTAACACAGGATGATACAGTGAGAAAAGACTAAGGTCATATTTCTTTTGGATTTTGAGAAGTGATTTTGATTTTTTATTTTTTTATTTTTTAAATTGATTATTGGACTAGAAGTTTCATTGAGTTGTGTCCAATAATCAGTTTTGGAGATGCAATCAATTCTCAAAATCCAAAACAAACAGAGCCTTGGTCCGATAATCAGTTTTGGACTCAAAATTGATTCTCAAAATCCAAAACAAACAAGGTCTAAGAGGGCGTTTGGATTTATGGAAAAATATACATGGAAAAAAATTGAGTGTCAAAGTAGGTTTGTAATTTGCATGTCTAATATTTAGGAGATTTTATATGGTGTAAGGGCTTACAACAATACGGTAGGGGCACCGCCCTTGATATTTGATCCAACAGCAGCTCACTTTTTGAGCTTTTGAGGAGCTGCTGTTGCATCAAATGTCAAGGGTGGTACTTCCACCTTACAAAGGCCTTATTGTGGTAAGCCCTTACACCATATAATTTCTCAATATTTAGTAGCTATAGAGTAGTTTACATGCTCTAGATATATAGAGATCTTATCTTATTATAGGTATTTTTGTCAGTTACTCCCTAGTTTGTATATTTTAGGGCTATGAAAACAACTTGGGTAGAAACAGTGAGGAAAGACTTGACGGTTAGGAACATAACAAAGAACATGACCTTGGATAAGATAGAATGGAAGAAAATGATCCATGTGGACGAACCCAATTAGTGTTAAGATTAGAGTTAGTCAATTTGAGTCAGGTAGATCCTTTCGCCTTCTTCATGAAAATATTCTAAAGGATTCATTAGCCGACCTTAACTAGTTTGGGACAAAGGCTTAGCTGAGTTGAGTTGACTCCCTAGTTTGTAAAATAATATCCAATTAGACAAAAATTTGCTATATTATCTAAAGAGTTAACATTTTAGATAATAATTTTCAAGGAATGATTTGGTAGACATTTTTGCGGAAATCCATTTCACGGTGAATGTGACCCGGCTTGCTTTCTTGAACTCTTGAAGCATTTTTTGTTTTTGTTTTTTGGAAGAGTGTGTTTCAGCTTTCCAACCCAATTTTTAAGAAACAAGTCAATTTTGTCTTGAAAAATATAGGTTCTTCAATTAATCTTACAGAAAATGTAACCAAAAAAAAAAAATCATCCATTTTCCTTGAATTATCGCCATAGATTCGAGTAAGAATCAAAATGGAGAATCTTGATTTACCCAATGTGAGGGAAGAGCGAAGAGGCTTTCCTGGAATTGTCGCTTAGATTCAAGTAGGAATCAAAATGTAGAATTCTGATTTACCTAATGTGAGAGAAGGGCAAAGAGGCGAAAGAGAATGAGAGATTTCAGGAGGCGGTCAGTGAGGAGAGTATGTGGTTGGGCTGAAAATAGGGGAAATAAAAACTTTATTCTAAAACGGAGTTTTTATTATCTTTGTTTTTCAGCCACTTCTCACCCTCTTCTCAGTCATGCACTCTCAATTCTGACCGCTGACCCTCCTTGCTTCTCTCCCACCAGTGGATATACTGATATTCTCAACTCAACTCAACAAAGCCTTTGTCCCAAACTAGTTGGATAAATTGATATTCCCTGGAAATATTTTTCATGGCTCCCAAATATGGTCTAGGTAAACAACTACCCCATGGATTTTTATTTTTTTTTCACGTTAGCCAAACTTGCCCTTAGGGACTCTTTGGATGAGAGTTTGAATCTTTATCTTTTTACACTGCAAGAATGACAGAGAGGAAGCACACAGATGGTGGGTTCACATGATATGAAAAGAACAAGAGAAGACAACAGGGTTTGAACTTGGAAGTCTTGTGGGGGCATTCTGCGTCAAATCATTTTATCGCCAAATTGCCTCTTTCTCCTATAGCTTTGTCTGTAGCTAGAGTGTGGGACATTCCAGCCACGCCTCGAGTACAAGCCTTTGGTTGGACAACCCTGCTAGATAAAATACCGATAGTGGATAACTTGAAATGTTGGAACATGTGGATTATATGTCATTGTGCTCTATGCATCAAGTCAAGTGAGTCAATAGATTTGGAGTAAAGTTTTCTCTAGATTTGGCATCTTATGGGTCATGCCCTCTACCCTCTCAGATCTACTAGAGGGGTGGCAGTTAGGGCCATGGCACAAAAAAGGAAGGATCCTTTTGAAACTGATCCTCTTAGCAGTACTTTGGGTCATATAGAAGGAAATGAAGGTTAAGACCTTTAGGGGATTGGTTAGAGGTCTCCACTTCTTATTCTGCGAAATCTTAGCATCAAGAACATTGCCTTCATTTAGATTTGTAATATCCTATGATTTATGGCATGGATGGAGGGAGGTTTGTTGTAGCTCGGAAGTGGCTCCGTCCCCCTCCCCTGAGTGGGCACATCCGACTTCAGGTTGCTTAAAACTAAATTTTGATGCCTCCAATTTCGACAATCCAGGGCCGACAGAGATAGGAGGGTGATGTAGTTCTACAGTGCGGAAGCAACCATCACAACTCAGGTGGTATGAATGATAACTAGTTTGAATAGGGCATTGTCACTTTTGCATTTTAGATCTCCTAGAATCAAAGAATGTGATCAACTCTTTCAATGAAGGAGTATCAGATCCAATGTTCGGACATTGATCATAAACGATTATTATTTTGAGGGCTCAAGCAATTATCATAAGCAAATAAAGCAGTTGAACTTTCTTGCAAGGGGAAACCCGTTTTAAACTTGTGAATGTCCCAAATGCAAAATTGTGGTTCAGCCACTATTCACATTAACCACCTCTGAATGATGTAACTTATGAAATGAACCTTCTTCAAGTTGGATATTCCTAAGGCTAAGGTTTAGGGAAACTGAAATTTAATGTTGGCCTTCCTTCAAAATTGTTTCCAAATTGTAATCTAAGACCTCAATTTAATCCAGTAGGATTTCACGTTTTTTTTCTCTTTCGAATCACACCTTCTTACGATCAGCCACAACACAATTTGGCAATGAATTTGGACAGTATTCGAAGAGGAATTTCTTCCGATCTTGGCCTTTTCTTCGTGGCTTCTAATTCAGTCTAGAACTAGGTTAAATTCTTCATACAATTGTGCAAGGGTTTTATCTTAAAGGATCCGAACATGATAAGAAGAATTCAAAGAAATCTCATATTTCTATTATTTATTTATTTTATGAATATGTATAAGAATTTTCAATCAAACATGCATGGATAGAATAGAAATTCAGAAATCACACTCCAATCGATGGGACAAATGGAGCTGACCGATTCCCTACAGTTTATGAAGTCCTTGTCTACAACAAGGATACATAGATAATTTCTAAGAAGGTGAGGAGCTATGGTTTCCCTCCTCAACTAAGAAATTCACTGAACTAGAAGCTCCTTCCTCAGCTGGACAATGGAAATCCAAAAAATCGACATTTCGTTTGTCTATACCGAATTTCGGCTAAAATTTCTGTTTCGGCTAGGTCCGAAATTAACCCCGAAACCGAAATTTAAAACCTTGATTGTAACTACCACTCTTCTGACTCATCTGATACGATGATCCTACGGTTGTGATATCACGTCTAACAAGCAGGAAAGTGGGATTGGAGATTACACATTTGGAGCTTATATATTTAAGAGACTGAGAATTCTCCATAGGAAGAGGAATTTGCCTAATCTATCATCCAAACCGTTCGATTTGGTTAAAATGGACGGGTATAAACCTTCACAAATATGTCCATTTTTTACCTCCACAGTTCAAAGGGTCAGGATGATCCTAAGGAGCTGATTTTTTGGGCACACCCTATTTATGTGAGGGCCTATCAAATGAATGCTTTGGATCATCCAAACATTGTGGGCCCACTGTGTTTCTGGCCGACGGAGTAGATAAGTTATCTACACGATCGTGTAAATACACTTTTCTATTTTAACTTTTAATGATATCCCTAAAATTTATCATTTCTCTCTAAATTGTGAAAATCAAATACAAATTTTTAAGAAAAATATGTTTCCTACAATCCAAACAGGGCCTTACTTTTACAAAAATATTTTTCCTACAATCCAATCATGGCCTTACTTTTTTACAAGATAGAAATGGACCGAGAGCTTAAAAATATACAAGTCATTAGGATGCAAGGATTTTATATTCCAGGATTGTAGAAACCTGAATTTTACAAGCTAAAATCTGGATTTTATTAGGTTCTAGCTTGTAAAATTCAAGTTGTAGCTTATAATAGGTTTTAGCTTGTAAGATTAAAGTATTAGCTTATAAAATCTAGGTTTTAGCTTGTAAAAATCAGGGTTTTACAATCTTGGATTTAAACCCCATGTTTCCAAACAGCTAAATAAGGTATTCAATAGCTATTGAGAAATTTGTATGCATAAGAGATCCAATAATAACCATAAAGTACGGCCACAGAACATGTTTTGATAATGGGGCGAACTCACACTGTCATGTATATTCTAGTCGGTTGTCAAAGTCCTATAGCTTTTTAGGAAGCCTAACAGCTGCTTACAACATATATGACAGTGTGAGTTTGCACTGACCATAAAAACAGGTTCGTGCCAATATTAGTTGCCCAAAGAAATTACATTTTACAAGATTTTTTTTGTAGTAAAAAGAAATTTTAGACCATCGCATAAGGCATTTTGCGGGCCGGTTGTTGCATGAGAGAGCAGCCACTTCAGATGAATTAAATGAACAAGACAAAATCTGTTGAAAAGTGAGCCTATGTGGCTGCTCTCTCATGCAACAGCCGGCCCCGCAAAATGCCTTTTTCCGAACCCAAATTTGCTTACTCGAACACAAATTATGTTCGTCGAACCCAAATTTGCTTACACGAACCTAAATTATTTTCATATGAACTCAATTTTGCATACTCGAACCAAAATTATGTTAGTCAATTTTGCTTATTCGAACCAAAATTATGTTAGTCGAACCCAAAATTGCATTCCAAATTCTTTTTTCTGAACCAAAATTTGCTTACTCAAACCCAAATTATTTTAGTCCAACCCAAATTTACTTACTCGAACTCAAATTATTTTAGGTAGAGAGAGAGAGACTAACCAAGGGGCATTTCAGTCCTATATTTTCAATTTTTAGCTAAGGTAACATTTATATTTCAGTCCTATATTTTCAAATTTTAGCTAAAGTAACATTTACCAAGTTTTCTCAACAACCTACATTTTGACGTTATTTTTTCAACACTTCCAAATGCTTTTGTACTATAGCCTAAATCTTATAGAAAATGTAAAATTCCTCCATTTTTCTTGAATTGTTGCCTTAGATTCAAGAATCAAAATGGAGAATCCTGATTTACGCATTGTGACTTGTGAGAGAGGCAGAGGCAAAAAAGACATTTGATGGGGCAGAAAATAGGGAAAGTAAAAAATTTATTCTCAACAAGATTTTTTTCCTCTGATTTCTAGGCGACACACACTCACACAAGCTCTCCATGCCCTCTCTTACACTAGGGCCATGTTTGTCAACCATGAAACTTTTTTTTATGGAATATTAGGTTCTCAAGTGGTGAGAGAGATGTAGGGAAGAGTGGGAGGAGGAGAGAATTGAGAGGAGTAAGGAAATAGTCCCAAGTGGCTAAGAAATAGGGGAAAACAATCCATTTTTACTAGTTTTTCTTGTCCCTGTTATTCCACCACTTCTCACCCTCTTCTCACTGATGCACTCTCAATTTTCTCCTTCTACCGTCCTTGCCCCTCTCCCAAATATTTTTTGGCAATCTCCAAGAAGAATGCCAAAAACAAATCTGCCTCCCCTCCATGAATCTCCTCTCCTTTCTGCCCATACTATTGTTCTGTTCAACATATCCTTTCCCTATTCCTCCATAGATTTGCACCAGATACAAAACAATTTCAGAACTTAGTTTCTGGATTAGTGAGCACATTTGTTCAAGCTGATCACTAAATTCTTTTCTCTAACTTCTGAGCAATTAATTTTTTTTTGTGGAGATCTTTGCCTCTAATACAAATAAAACAAAAAAGGTAAAAAGGACATAGATTAACAATTCAATTCAATCCTTTTTGCAAATCCATAAATTGTTTCATGTGAACAATAACTCCACACACACAGGGGTGTCTTGAACTCAAACAAAGCATTTTTATTTTTTTTTGAAAATTGACAAATATATTTATACCACCAAAATTTACAATGGGGACTAGCAGTCCCACCAGATTTACATAGTATGAATTGCCCAGAAGCATTCTCCTTAGCCCAAAAGAGAAACGCATTCCCCCTTACATTACCCAATAGCCTCAATTGTATCAAATCCAACAGAAAGTGCCATATTTGTGGGCCCTACAAAGTCAAGATCGTGATCTGTCACGTCACACAGACTTCTCTACCACATTCCAGCTAGCGACTTCGATTTTCAAAAATCCCCCTCAAAGACCTAGAGCTATTGTGCGCCCCTAACCGTGCACGAAAGCAAACAAAGCATATATAAATGTAATAGAGATCAACAATTCAATTCAAACCCAAATGTAAATCCAGAAGCTGTATCATGTGGAGAAAAAATAATCTACATCCATATGATAGGTTACAACTTAGAGGGCAATTATAGATCCAGCAACTGCCATAAATTATCCACAAATCCTGCTATTGTTAGCACAAACATGTCAATGTTCCCACTTTTTAGTTTCTGCCACATAACAAAATCAGGCTCCTCAAGCAAAGGTCTATTACATAGTATGTTTCTAGTCGGAATGAAGTAGCCATGGCTACCACATATTTTTAAACCAGTAGACACTCAACTTCTTTATCCATGCTCTAATGGCATTTAAGGCCATGGCAATGAGAAAGATGAGGCATATAACGGTCAGTTAGCAGTGTTAAATGCTTATGGATACAATCTCAGTGACTTGTCACTTGTCTCCATCACTGGGCATATTATAGGCATATTCCATGTAGGGTATCCTCACGTAGGGCTGGCAATTTCACCCGAAAAAGCGGGGATCCGCCCCGCCCCGCCCCGTTTGGGGAGGGGATTCCCCGATTTGAAAGGGGAAGGGGAAGGAGAAGGGGAATATAAAAATTCCCCGGTGCGGGGAGGGGAAGGGGAAGGGGATGGAGTTGTCCCCGCCCCGCCCCGCCCCGCCCTGCCCCGCTAATCAATGCCATTTTTTTGTAAATTTTTAAGTGTTTTTTTTAAGGAAAACTACTAGAAACTCTGTGGATCGGCTACAAGATTCCCCCAAACATAAACTTAGCTTGTCTTTTCCTTTTAATTAGCTTCTGAGAGCATTTTGGGAACTATAATAACCTTTTCACAAATGTTGAAATAATGAAGACAAGCTGAGAGCCTGAGACGCTGAGTGTATGCAATTATCAAAAAATCGTAGTGCCAACAGAATTTTAGGGTTGGATTGCAGGTTTTAATTTTCAACAAGAAAAATTTAGCTACTAGAAATTTGTTTCATGTCAGCACTAGACTGAATTGCAGTTAAAGAAATAAGTCATTTGTTGATTTTGTTCTCTTCTCCATTCTCATTTCTCATGCTCATCTGGGGTTAACATGCTATACAGAATGAACTAATGAACATTATTTGGCGTGTGTGAGCGCCCACTTATGGACTTTTAAAGTTCATTGTGACTACTGAAATACTTACTTTTTGCACATTGGCTGCCTGTTAATGAAGGTAATCCTGGTGCTCATTTCCTATTTATCATTCCATAATTTATGCAGAAAATTGCTGAAATATGAGGTCCTGTTGTTATTTATGTTTGTTGTCTCATCCATGCATTTCTGATTTTGTCCATCTGTTTGTTGATCACATGAATAGAATCATAGCATTCATCACAATATTGTCTGTAATGGACGTAGAAGAAAGAAGCTCTGTTTGCTGGTTTGGTTGGGTTCCAAAGAGGGGACGGGGCGGGGATTTTGTCCCCGAAGGATGCGGGGAGGGGAAGGGGATTAGATATTCCCCGCGGGGAGGGGAGGGGGATTCCCCACCATCCCCGCAGAGGGGAAGGGGAAGGGGAGGGGGAAAATTCCCCGCAGAGGGGAAGGGGAAGGGGACCCCAACATCCGGCCCCGACCCGCCCCGTTGCCACCCCTACCTCACCGTCCTAGCTACGCATATTCCATGTAAGGTACCCTCACTGTCCTAGCTGAATGTGGGATAATTATGGGTCTTTCATAACTGCTTTCGACCTCGAGTAGACTTTGGAAAGAGTATATACATGACTTGCATCTCCACAATTTGTATTCATTTCTCAAGTCATAGGCACACGTATGAGTTGCACCATTACACCACTAATGAAGACAATTATTATTTTGTATAGATACACATATGAGCTGCACCATTACAGTGCTACCGAAGACAATTATTATTTTGTACCCAATAGTTTATTTTTTAAAAAAAACCTCATTTCTAATAACAACAATGGTTCAACAATGGTTCAATAAACAATAGTGTCGGGTCTATTGTAATCATTATCTTTTCTAGCTATGGTAAAGACCTTAAATTCAGCATATAGGGCTTGGACCCAGACACACGACAACCCCTAGGACAACACTCCTAGCTCATCCGGCTATGTCAGGAGAGGCTGGTAGTTGGAGGAGTATGGTCTTTTTCCACCCAAATTACTTAAGGCTCTGTTCACTTATTTTTTCGGAAAAAGAAAAGAAGTTTCCCGGGAATCTGACGTGGCATTAGGAAAAGAAATTCATGGCATTAGGAAAAGAAATCCAGGGAAACTGTGTAGGAAAAGGTTTCCCCCGCCTGGTCACGTGCGTAGGAACTTTGCAGGAAAAGGTTTCCTAAGAAATTGCTTGCCCACCTTTTTTCACTAGTTTTCCCGGGAAAGCAAATCCGACTAAAATAGTGGGATTTGGTTTCCCACACTTGTGAGAAAAGAGACATTTCCACATATTTTTGGCAATTTCCATGTCATTATTTGACATTTTCCACCTAGGCTTGTTACTTTCTCAGCAAAGCAAGTGAACACCAGAATTCTGTCTTGTCAAGGAAAAAAGAGGTTGTTTTCCAGGGATTTGCTTTCCCGGGGACGCAAGTGAACATAGCCTAAGTTACTTAAGTTTAAGGGTATTTTTAATCAGCTCCACACATCTATTATGAAACTTTTAAGTGGGGAGAAAGTCTTTAAGTCATTAGAGGTATTTTTATCCGAACACCCTTGAACTTCAAAAGTTAAGAGACATGCCTCAAGGTGGCAACTGGGCCGTGCCGGCCCGCGGCACGCCCGGCACAGCACGCCACAATTGCTACAATGGGCCGTGGAGGGCTGAGGGTTTAGGCACGCGGCACGAAACGGCACGGCAAGGGCCACGGGCCGTGCCGTGCCTGGCCCAAGGGCCATGTGGGCTGCAAAATTTCGTGCCGTGCCGCGGCCCGTTTGCCACCTTGAGATATGCCTCTAAATATTATGAAAAACTCATTTGATCGAATATCTAATGCTGAGCTTCTTAAAGTGCAAGGTCAATACTTTAGCCAACATGCTAGTCTCATTTACCCCAACCTGTCCCATAACTTCAATATATTCTATCTGCTTTTGCCCATTGGTTGATGTGGCTGGCTTGACTTCTCCTCCATCAGGGGGAATAAATACTGAAAAAGATTACAAGTAGAAAAATACTGATGAGTTTGGCTGGAGATAGTAGGATCAACACATCAGAACGTGAGGTGTAAAATGGTTGGCCCGACCTGATAAAAGGATGCGGATTGAAATGGTAGGCCCAACACTATGCACTATTTGGACCCCATCCAATACAATCAAACAAATGGAAAGTGACATATTCACCCTCTTCTTTTTTTTCTCGCTAAATATATTTATGCCTCGTTTGGTTGCTAGTAAATTTTTTATCATAGGAGCTTTTTAATCCCAACAGTGAAGTCAACGGGATTTGCTAGGGTTTTTTTTCCCTACAATTTCTAAAATTCCCGCCAAAATTTAGGGGTGTCATTACCAGATATGGGAAGGGAGGAGAGAGAGAAAGAGAGAGGACAACATTCCCTAGGAAAGAAAAAGAGGGGATAAGGAGTCCATGCCATACTCATAAGCAATCGTTACAAGAGTGGGGTTAAAAAAATGCTAGTGCTAAAAGGCAACCAAACATGGGATGTGACGAAAATTTTACTGAAAACTTCTTTATTTTTAAATTTTACTGGCAACCAAAGAGACCTGGATTCTCTCTTTCCTACTGGAATTAAACACTTGTTTATGTTTTGGGACGAAGATATTGACACCTGGTATATTCCCACCACATACAGAGTGATACATCCACTGATTCCAAATGCATCCTAAAACAAATGAATTCATGATACATCCACTGATTCGAAATGCATCCCTAAAACAAATGAATACAACCAATCTAATCTAAATCTAAAGAGGAAGCAAAATATAATTCTATTTAGCTACACTGCCAATTCATCATAAAATGTAAAGTAAACATGACGAATGATATCACTTCAGATTTTGAGCTTTCGACGTGATCTTCCGTGGTATAATGTTGCTCTCCTCTTTACTCCGCTCCCATAGGCACAACTGTAAAAAATTGAGCCCGAAAAAGAAAAGAAAAATAAACCTTATATCAAGTTCGCAAAACAAATAAAACAGTAGATAAAATTTAAACATTATATATACCTTATTTTTTTTCCTATATATCACCTGTTCCATAAGCCCATAAGCGTATGTAATTCTGTAAAACAAAAAAAACATGTACATAAGAAGCAACCAATATGGAATAAAATATTTCCACCCTTATCTCTTAATCTAGATGCCAACAAAAAAAAACTTACTTAACCACTACACCCTTATCAATGATACGAGGTGGAGGTGGTCTGAAATTCAGCCAGTGGAGACAACAAACCATAAATCTTACATCGTCGCCCTGCCTGTGGCAACAACACAACAACATTGAAGGATACATAAGTCTACATAAAAAAATCACATATCTATGAAAAACCAAAAAACAAAAGGGGGAATAGATATTCTTTAGAACACACCCAGGAAAAAAAGATATTCTTCAGAACGCAATAAGTGTGAGTAGAAATTAAAGGGAAAAAACGACTATTTCATAAAATTGGAACAGAAATCGAATAAGAAACGCTTGATACCTATACAGAGGGGAGGAAATGGTTTTGAACG
Organism: Tasmannia lanceolata; assembly: GCF_043159265.1. Lineage (NCBI taxonomy): Eukaryota > Viridiplantae > Streptophyta > Magnoliopsida > Canellales > Winteraceae > Tasmannia > Tasmannia lanceolata. The sequence continues at coordinate 21,549,149 of NW_027518684.1, read as the reverse complement.
GAGTAGGAAATCTGCTAGTGATTAGATGTTGTAGGGAGAGGTAATGAGGAACTAGGGTTTGTATTGCCTTGTGTACCAAATTCCAAATGGGTTTATAGGGCACTCGTTATGAAAAACCATTTGGATTCTAGGAATTTTCTAGAAAAATTTGGAAAGGAAAAATGTTTCCTTTCAAAATTTCCAACTTTCATTACACCCAAATTTTTTTAGGAAACGGCTATAAAAACACTAAGATCCATTCGAAACCGCTATAAAAACACCCTAAAAATTTTAAAACGGCTATAAAATTTTTGGCAAACACTAAGATACATTGAAGAACCCGGAAAAAAAAAACACTGATTTGATGTAAAAGATGAAAAAACAGCTAAGAAAACACACTTAATGGTTGCTGGGTTTTTTTTTTTCTAAGGATTTATGTGGGAGAATATTTAGTGGTCACATCATCTTTTTCTTGGTGACATTAGCAAAATCTTGTCTTGAAAATGGTGGTCTCTCTTTCTCTCTCTACCCTCTCTCTCCACTCATCATAATATTTTTCTCTAATTAATGCTTGTCCCTTCTTTTGTCTCCGACCTTTACCCACATAAATCCCAGGAAAAAAAAAAAACCCGGCAACCAAACGGAGCAAAAATGTCAGCTTTCTTGGATGTATCTGCCTTGAATTTGGCTCCTTTCATCTCAAGATCTGCCGAAAAATGATCTTGAAAACCGATAGAAAATGGGTCGGGAAGAGTGGAGAACGAATGAGGGAAACGCATCTAGGGTTTGGTGGGATTTATAAATATAATGCCACTGCCACGTCATTCGGTTTCTTTCTCTTCTCCATTGCCCTTTTGGGCTTTTGATAAGAGTGCAGAATAAACGCTTCTTATGGGCCCCCGGCAACACCATAGCAAGACGAGATGATAGATACCTTGGGGGGGCCTTCCTTGGATTTTGAGAATTGATTTTGAAGAAAAAAAACTGATTATTGGACAGACTAATAAAAAAAAGACTGATTATTGGATTTTGTGAAGTGATTTTGAGTAAAAAAAAAAAAAAAGACTGATTATTAGACTCGAAATTACATTGAGTTGAGTCCAATAATCAGTTTTGGAGATGCATTCAATTCTCAAAATCCAAAACAAACAGGGCCTTGGACCAATAATCAGTTTTGGACTCAAAATTGATTCTCAAAATTCAAAACAAACAAGGTCTAAGAGGGCGTTTGGATCTATGGAAAAAGAATTATGGAAAAATTTCCATGGAAAAGATTGAGGGTCTAAGTAGGTTTGCAATTTGCATCTATAGATATTTGGTGGCTATAGAGCAGTTTACATGCACTAGATATATAGAGATCTTATTTTAGGGAGTTTTGTCAGTTTGTCCCTAGTTTGTAATATAATATCAAATTAGCCACCAAATATCTAAAATGTTAACCTTCTAGATAATAATTTTCAAACAGCAATTTGCTCATTTTCGTGGAAAGCCATTTCACGGCGAATGGGGACCTTCATGGCTTGATTTCCTGCAGCATAATTTTTTTGGAAGAACTGTGTTTCAGCCTTCCAATCCATTTGTTAAGAAACAAGTCAATTTTGTCTTCTAAAAACACATTTCTTCAATAAATCTTACAAAAAATGTAAAAAAAATCCTCCATTTGCGCACACGGTCAGCTCCGTTCGACTCCTTACGGGGACGAGAATCCAATGAACCTAGTTACGTGCTTTGAAATGGTGTATGCAATTTTTGCTCGTTTTTTACTCAAAGCTAAGTTTAAGCGAAAGCTATGTAAAAACAAGTTTTTATGGTTGTGCTGTAAAAGGCGGGTGCCGTGTGAAAACAGGTTTTTGGGTTCTAACTTTGGGACAAGTCTTTTTTTTTAGGAGTGTTTCCTATTTCGCAAACCAGAGAGAGATCAAGAGAAAGAGACTAGGGGCCTTGGACTCGTCATAGGACTCATCCTCGCGACAACCTATGATTCGTACCACCTTGACAAAATTGGGTGTCTGCAGGGACTCTTTGGATGAGAGTTTGAATAGCACACAGATGTTGGGTTCACATAATGTTGGGTTCACATAATATAAAAAGAACATGAGAAGACAGGAGGGTTTGGATCTGGAACTCATCCAGGGCGCTCCGTGTCAAGTCATTTTATTGCCTCTTTCTCCTATCAATTCACCCGTAGCTAGAATGTGGGACATTTCAGCCCCGCCTCCGGTACAAGCTTTTGGTTGGACAACCCTCCCAGATAACTTGCAATGTCGGAACATATGGATTATAGATCATTGTGCTCCATGCATCAAGTCGCGTGAGTCAATAGATTCCATATTCCTACATTGCGGCCTAGCGATTTGGAGTCAAGTCTTCTTTAGATTCGGCATCTTATGCGTCATGTCCATTAGCCTCTCACATCTACTTAGAGGGACGGCAGTCAAGGCCATTGCACAAGGAAGGATCCTTTGGAAACCGATCCTGTTAGCAGTACTCTGGGTCATATGGAAAGCCACATCGGCTGTCCATTGGACATGTTTGACCTGCAGATTCATGTCGAGAAAAATCAAAAACATATTTTTAAAATCTGTAAGGGTGGCATTTGGAACTTGGAGTCTTAGATACAAATTAGAGATTTAGGGCATGTTTGGCAGCAATGAAAAAATATTCTATGGAATATTAGTGGGGCCAGTTGTGAGGTATGGACAGAAAAGGAGAGACTTAGAAATGGCCGTAGTGAAGGAGCATGAAAAGCCACCGAAAAAGCAGGAAAAATACTCAATTTGAAGTATGGTATTTTTTTCACTGTTCTTAAGGAATTCTCATGATCTTTCCACTCTTGCCCTCAAAAGTCTCTACCCCTTCCATCTTAGGTGCTATTTCATTGTTGGGCCCATGAATTGTTTTTTGAAAATGGTAGCCGAATTTATTAAAGCCAAAGCAACCAAGATGGTCGATACAAAGAGGGAAAAAGAAAATACAAAAAACTGAAGAAGCATAAGAAAAAAACAGAAGAATCAAGGCAGAAGCGAGTCAAAATGCGCTAAAGAATCCTTGAGGACTCTATCTCTAGCAAGACAATCTGCTACTTGATTATCAGAATGCCGAACATGCCGGAAAGTAAACGCGTAAGATCTCGCCCAATCAAACATCTTGTCAAGTCACCTATCAAACCTCTGAGGGAGACAGTGAGATTCATTGGACCAACAGATAACATTCAACGGATCTCCTTCTACCACCACATTATTATGGTGAAGTTGGGCCTATGAATATTGCATGAAACAATTTTTCACGGATGGTAAACATGCCCATTTTTATGCATGAATATCAAAGCAGATTCATTTTTTCTTCCTGGATTGCCATTTTGAAGCATGCCTGACAGTATGATACACATGGGTCGACTAAGTGGGAGATTGGCGGTTCAAAAGTAAAAAAGCCTATCCATTAGCTACTCTATGGGGCATTTTTACAAACAAAAGGTGAAATGGAAACAAGGGGGCAAAATCAATTTGGATTGGGCTTCACAGGATCCAACACAGCTTGATTTTAGATTTTATGTTTACTCATGTTTATACCAAATCACAAGATTTATATCAAATCACTGCAAAAGGAATCAGAAACTTCATTAGCCTAATCTGATGAAGAAATTGATTGGTCTATATGGTTAATTTATCTAATAATAGATTTTATCTTTGCTCATGTTTATAATGATGGATTGCATTAATTTGATTTATAGGAATTATTTTAAATTATCCGACCATTTTTTGACTGTTTTTTAGGGCATATCAAGTCAGATTGACTTGAAATTTTTTCTGTGAAATCTATCGATCATGATTGAATTTATGTGACTTATTTCATTTTAAAATTAGAGATGAGATCTAAGGAAATTTTTATACAGATTAGTGATGTGTTAGAATTTGACCTAAAGTGGTGCAATATTGACCATTCCATCTTTAGTTGTGCTCCAAGTCTAGGAGGATTTTTCTAGGTGGTGCATATTGATCATTCATCTAATATGTGTAGGCCACGTTTATTGCCCAGCGGAGCAACAAGGACATCAAGATCATGGTGCAGTAGAACCAAAACAAAGATGCATATGGTAATGAACATACTGAAGCAGCAATATCCCTAGGCATCAAAGTAAACGGTGGTGATGGCACTTTGACCTCCGAAGCTCGATTTGTTCTTTTGGTATAGATGCATATCTCTAGTGTAACTGTGTTTACTAAAAGCTTATAGAAATTCCCATATTAAATTCCTTCCATGAAACCAAGTCTTCTTTTATAACCAGCCTGACATTAGGGTTGCATTGTACCAGATCAAGTTAGCATACAAGGCTTGGACCAGGCACACAACAACCCCTAGGACTACACTCCTAGCTCATCCAACTATGGTCTTTTCCCCCCAAATCACTTAAGTTATTTAAGTTTAAGGGTGTTTTTAACTCAGCTCCACACATCTATTACGGAAATTTAAAGTGGGGAGCAAGTCTTTAAGTCATTAGAGGGTATTCTAGTCCGAGCACCCTTGAACTTCAGAAATTAAGAGATTTGCCTCTAAATATTATTAGAAACTCTTCAGTTGATCAAATATTCAATGCCGAGCCTTTTAAAAGAGAAGGTCAATACTTTGGCCAGCATACTAGTCTTATTTACCCCAACCTGTCCCATAACTTTAATATATTCCCTAACCTAGCAAGACCATATTTGACTCAACTTAAAAGGAATTTTTTTTGTTGGCTGTCCTATGTCAATTGGTATCAGTGGCACTTCCGCTATCCGCCTCTGCGTCATTTGGTATATGCAGGAGTTCCATCTACTTCTGAGCCCACGAGATGGCAGGAAGAACTTCGGATTTCTTTACCCCGTTTGCATATTCCATCTCCTTTTTGCCCCTTGGTTGATGTGGCTGGCTTGATTTATCATCCATCATAATTATTCTCTTCCACCTGCCACAGTCTTGAGTTTGAGTTTGGTCTCGCCTTTCGTGGTGGGATATATATTGATACAGATTACAGGTACAAAAATACAGATTGAAACAAATTGTTCTTACAGTCTAGAATCCTCATTATAAGAGTTTGTGAAGGTGAATAGTTTGTATCCATAAAACATAGCAGAAAATATTGAAAAAAAACTTAATATGGGAAGTCCAATTTTATTTTTTTTAAATACAATAATTTCAAACAAATGAAGAATTGATTTATCTACATCATCTTGCCCATTGTATTTCTAGTTTCAGATGCTAAGAAGTAATTAGGAGGTAAAGCATATCCAGCTAAGTGTGTTTGCTTCTTCCACATTTACTTCATCTGCGATAAAAAATGACTTCTCTAGATAATCTTGCCTTCATTTTCTTTTGTATTTCTAGTTTTTGGTGCTAAGAGTACGAGGGCGGGTTAGGATGTTATACCCATGGGAGATATAGCGGGTTAGGATGTTATACCCATGGGAGATATAGTGGGTTAGGATGTTATACCCATGGGAGATATAGTGGGCGCGTTTTAAATTTTGACCGAAATCCGAAATTTTGGGTTTCGTTTGAGACTGAAATCGAAATCACAGATGCTCAAAACAGTAACTTATTTCGATCGAAATGTCGTTTATCTCCTCGGTCGAAATTTAAGGGATTTCCTCAAAAAAATCTGGATTTCTATTAATATTTAATCTTATCCGAAATTAACGAAATTAACTTCAGTAATTTCGAACAAAATTTTGTACGTCTTACGATAAACATTGATAAGATTTCATCGGATTTCAAACGAAATTTCGGTTTCAGTGAGGACCGAAACGCATTCAGAAACTGAAATTTGAAACCATTCCCATGGGAGATGACGTGGGGAGGCTGCTGGAGTGTTGAATATGGTAATCCGAAAATTGAGCCTTAAAAAGAAGAGAAAAATAATGGGAGATGATATTTTCACTCCCCCCTGCATTACGCATGCGCCTCCCTTATGACATGATTTGACGTGAACAGTGGGCAACTTTAACGCTTTTTGACGTCAAATCACGTTATAAGGGCAGGTACTGCAGCGGGATAAAATATCATCACCCAAAAACCTATATCAAGTCAAGACAAATATTAATCTGGAATGTCTAAAAATTTTCAAAAAGAAACTACAATTTCAAACAAATGAACAATTGATCACTCTGTATAATCTCGCCTTCATATCCTTTTGTAGTTCTTATTTTTGGTGCTAAGAAGTAATGCTATTAGATCATGTTAATTCTTTCATGGGTGGGGAGGTTGCCGGAGTGTCGGGTCTTGATCACTTTCTATGTTAATTCAGTAGGGAGGCTACAAGAGGGGAGGCTGGCTATATTTGAGTACTTACAAACTCATGATACCAAAAATTGAGCCTAAAAAAGGGAAAAAAATAAAACTTATAACAACTATTCAGATGATCATATTAATTCTTTCATTACATTCTACCCATGGGTGGGGAGTGTCACGTAATCGAGACACTACAAGAAGCATTCCTTTATGTATCAACGTTCCAACAACTAAGTCTGTTTTTTCAGACAAATATAGTGAACAATATTCTGAAAATTGAATCACATCATAAATCAGTGGGATGGACAGGATTGTGAATAATAAGTTTTTGAAAACATGGGACAGGATTTTGGTTAAATCTTCTAAATAAATTAAGAAAAAGAATATCAAATAATCAGCAACATGGGGATGAAAACTATTAAGCTACCATTGATGTTTCGGCTTTCTTTAAGTGTTTTTCAGTACGTGTTATAGAGCCAGGCAAATATTTCTACAGTTGGTAATGTTGTAGTGGCTTACTATATTTAAGAAATTGCAACTTTGTTACCAATTTAGCTCTAAAAATATATGTTACATGTAATTATGGAATGAAAGAGCCGATCATATCCTTAACCTGTCTCAAACGTAAGAGCTGAAAAACAAATTCTTTTCTTTGTAATGAAAGTTACCTAGACAACCAATTGCATCAATAGTGGAAGAACGAGAAATTTTTTTCAAAGAAAAAACTTATTATTCACCATGGACAGGATTGTGAATAGTAAGTTTTAGAGAGACTGATATGCCATGTACAGTTGCCGCCATCTCTGCGCCTGTAATATCACTGCCTCTCAACGGTGAAGACAAAGGCAAATTAGGGCTGCCCAAGATAGTTTCAAGTCTCAACACTTCCCAATCCCATAACGTATCAGAAAATTTGAATGTATCTATCTCCCATATAGATGATCCAGTAATATCAGCACTCCCCAATCACACAACTTTGCTTCTTTGAAGCTGTAGCGCAATAGTCAGAAAATTTGAATGCATCTGTCTCTCCCATATAGATGATCCAGTAATATCAGCACTCCCCAATTCTACAACTTTGCTTCTTTGAAGCTGGAGCGCAATAGTCAGAAAATTTGAATACGTCTGTCTCCCATATAGATGATCCAGTAATATCAGTGCCTCTCCACCGTGAAGAAAAGGACTGCCCTAGACCCCCCTCGCACAACTTTGCTTCTTTGAAACTGTAGCACCATAGTCAGAAAATTTGAATGTATCTGTCTCCCATGTAGATGATCCACCAGTAATATCAGTGCCTCTCAACGGTGAAGAAAGGGGCTGCCCAAGACCAGTAGCAAAATTTGAATGTATCTGACTCCCATATACATGATCCATCAACGCTTAATTTAAATGTTCCCGAATCCAATGGTATCCAGTGCTCGTCCTGATTACAATATTCGACTACCAGTTGTTTGATTCTGTCAGGAATTTCGATAACCTGCAAATACCAATTTAGAATTAAAAGATCATGACACAACAAAACAAAACGTGTGGATATGCCAATTACTGAAATTACCAATTACTGAAAAATTCAAAATAACAAAGAAGGATAGAGATGAAATTGGGATATAAAGATGGAAAAGAAATTCATGTATCATCGAGCATATTTGTAAGCCCTAAAAGGAATTGGGATATAAGATACATAAGACACTTAATAGGAAGAATCCCTAAGAAGCCAAATAGCAGCCAAAATCTCAAGGTTCACAATCCTATCCATGATGAAATTTAGCTGTAGAGGACACCTCTTGGGAATTTTTATCCGATATGCAGGCTTTGTCTCCCCATTTCCACCTTGAGGTCAAGATGTGTTTTGGAGGGCAGGAAAATGATAGAGAGCTGATCCAAGGGGAGGCTACAATGAAGGATTCAACTCCACTTTACAAAGTTAAAAGAATAATAGTTGAAACAGACTGTTACGACGTGTACGTGTACGTCAATTTAACCGGAAAGCTTACTTCTAAAAGGTTCACAGGTATGATAGAGTTGTTATAGAGTTAGGAGAACTATGATTCTGTTGAAGTATATTTTGTCAATAAGAAAAAGGATTTTGTCGGTAAGAAAAAGGAGGAAATTGACTTGGCCGGTAAGAAAAACTTGGGTGATTCTCTCGCAGGACATGGACTTGTCATACTGATTTACACTCCTGTGTATTTTCATTACCATTAGCGGGCTTGGGTTTGATTCACTTGATATGTCTATGAACACGAAAATAGTATGAAAACTTCGATCCAACTATGAGGCTTGGCTGTGATTTTTTGGAGTATAGAAGAAGAGGAGAGTGGAGAGAGGTTGGATGTCAACCACAACTTCATTGGAGATTTGTTTTTTGGTTTTTGTTTTTGTTTGTGCTTGGTTTGTAGGATTGAAATGGAAGAAAGGGAGATGAAGGTAGAAATGTCAGAAGACAGTTTCATACATATCAGCTATGTCTGTTTATCTATACAGGCAAAAAAGGCAAATAAAGGGTCGTTGTCTGACTATCCTTGTCTTCTTTATAATTTATGATCTTACTATATAGTTACATTGTGTTTCGGGTGGTAAAAATGGTCAATCTAGAGGTATCCACTTGGATTGGTTGTCTGAATATGTATTTTTTCAGACAAATATAGTCTATTTTTTAATACATCATCAGCCTCTCTTCCACCTATTTTAGGTTTTTCATCCTTTCTTCCTCCATTTTTGTTTTCTTCAAATCCACCCTAGATTCAACTCACAAAACCTCTCCAAATCCCCTTTTTCCTCCATTACTTCACTCCATTCTTTTTCTCTCCAAAACTATAATCATAATCTATTCACCTTCAAATCCTCTCTTTCCTCTTTTTTCCTTAAAAAACCCTAATAATCCCTATGCTAGGTTCTAATGGCTCCTCAGAATCCTCACTGCCTCGCATTTTTCCCTAGATTCTAATGGATTCTCGGAAGAGTCTCCCCCCACTGCCTCACATTGTTCCTCGTTTGTAAACACTATAAAGCCACTCTTAATGAATAAGAGTGCAGATGGTGCAGTCTTTCCTCTTTTTTCCTTAAAAAAACTCTAATAATCCCTTAACCCTAGGTTCTAATGGCTCCTTAGAATCCTCACTGCCTCGCATTTTTCCCTAGGTTCTAATGGATCCTCGGAAGAGTCTTCCCACTACCTTGCATTGTTATGACTACGACTCTAGATGGTGCAGCTCCTGTTGCTGGGAGTTCCAAAAATTGAGCTAGAAAAATAAAAGAAAAATAAAACTTATATCAAGTTGGAAAAATAAATAAAACAGTAGATAAATTTTAAACATTATATATACCTTTTTTTTTTCCCTAGGAGTTGGCCATGGACTGCTTGCCAAAGGACAAAGGAAGAGCTTTGCTTTTGGCATACATGGCAAATCCTATATTTGCTTTTCTCAATTTAAGTGAGACGGAAAGTGAGCATTGAGGTAGGATTGGGGATACTCATTTAGAGTTTATAGGTTTAAGAGACTAAGAATTCTCCATTGGAAGAGGAGTAATAGGAAGAGGAATTTGCCAGATTTCATGCAAAGTAGTTGCATTTCATCTCCCTGTGTTTAGTCTTTTACAAGTGCCAGTAAGACTGTCCCAGTATAAATAGTATAGACTAGATAGAGATGTTAATCACTAAAGGCTATATTTGTTTAGGATTTTGAGAATTGATCTTGGTTTAAAAAAAACACTGATTATTGTACTCAAAATAACGTTTAGTCCAATAATGCGTTTTTGAGACGCAAGACACAATCAGTTCTCAAAATTTTTAAAAAAAACACGGCCTTAATTATTAGTTTTGGATTCAAAAATCTATTCTCAAAATCGAAAACAAACAAGGTCTAACAGGGCCTTTGGGTACAGGGAAAAAAGAATTATGGAAAAATATAGATAAAAAAACAATCCATAGATGAAATCTAGGGTCTAGCAGGTTTGCAATTTTCATGTATAAATATTTGGTACACGCGCACGAAATTCCGGATTTGATGGGATTTGCTAGCATCCACCATGGGTTCGGCTAAAATTTCGGGCGAAATTTGGTACACGCGCACAAAATTCCGGATTTTTTTGCACGAATTTTTTTTCCGAAATTATTCATTCGAAATTCTGACGCTATAAATATTATTATTTTAATATCAATTTCTACGAAATTCCAGAAATGTCTTAAATTTTGAACGAAATTTGGTAAATTTTGGTTTCGGTACGTTTCGGTTTCGGTCCTCACCGAAATCCAAAATTTCGAATTTCGGTCTAAATTTAAAACCATAGGGTCCACCGCAAAAGGCATTTCGTATATGGGCTGTCACATGTTAGAGCAGGCAGGCGCAGAGGCTCACTTCACTCTGTGGCTGCTCTGACATGCGACATACCATCTGCGAAATGCCTTTTGCGATGGACACTAGCAAATCCCTTATTAGATATAAAGAAATCTTATTTTAGGGATTTTTGCCTTTTAGTCCCTAGTTTCTAAAATAATATCTATTTAGACAAATATCAGCTATATTAGCTAAAGGCTACTAATAGTTGAACTACCATGTTTTAATAATTGCACAAACTCATCTCATCTTTTATTATTTAAACAGCTCTCAAAGGTTATTACATTAGAAAAGTACGGAATGAGGGCATTAATTACCGAAAAATACGGATTTCTTGTACTAATTAGAACTATCATGAAACTCGGGTGATTTTCAAAAATCGGTGGAAAAAAGACCCCAATACCCTTCTGACATGATCAGAGTCCTCGTATGTTGCCCTTCCTGACACATTCACAGCCCAACGTCAATGATTATCTTTAAAATAATATTTTATTATTTATCAGGTCTCTTTTGGCTCAATTATCAAGTACGCCGCCAGATTCTGTAATATGTCGCCGGAATATTAAGTACGCCACCGGAATATCAAGTACGCTGCCGAATTTTCTAGGTTCAAATATGTGTTCTAAACGTATCGAGTACGAGCCGGATTCTGGAGTACTGCGCCAGAATATCAAGTATGCTGTCGGATTTTCTAGGTTCAAACATGTGTTCCAAATGTATCGAGTATGCCGCCGGATTCTAGAGTATGCCACCGGAATATCTGAAGTACACCGCCGGAATATCAAGTACGCTGTCGGATTTTCTTGGTTCAAACATGTGTTCCAAACGTATTGAGTACGCCTCCGGATTCTGGAGTACCCAGCCAGAATATCTGAAGTACTTAAAAATATTTTCACTTGTGAAGGATCCAACGGTCTCTGCTTATTGCATACAACAAAGATTAAAACGAACCCAAGTCTTTTTTTTTTGTTCAAACATATGTTCAAATGAACCAAATGAAAACATGTGTTCCAAACGTATCGAGTATGCCGCCAAAATAACTGAAGTACATAAAAATATCTCCACTTGTCAAGGATCCAACTGGTCTCTGCTTATTACAGACGACAAAAATTAAAACGAACCCAATGCTTTTTTGGGTTCAAACACATGTTCAAACGAACCAAATGATAACAGCTAAGGTCAAATGCATTAAATGCTACCCTAGTTTCTCTCAAAGATAATATTAAAATATAAAAAAAATGGTTACAAAGAGACGTGAGAAATAATAAAATATTCAAATCTAATTTTAAAGATAATAATTGACGTTGGATTGTGATCATGTCAGAAGGATATTGGGGTCTTTTTTCCACCGATTTTTTAAATCATCCGAGTTTCATGATTGTTTTAATTAGTACCCGAAATCCTTATTTTTTTAGTAATTAATGCTCGCATTCCGTACTTTTCTCATATTACATTTCCCAAACAGCTCTCAGAAGCCAATGAAAAAAGAAAAGCCGAGTTTGTGTCATTCTCAAAACATATTAGTGCCAACATTAGTAGCCTATCTAAAATGTTTAAAATCATAAATAATAATTTAAAAAAACAGATTTGATAGGCAATTTTGCGGAAAGTCATTTTGCATCTCACTGCTTGCAATAGAGGACAACCACCTCAGATGAATTAAATGAGAAACACAAAATCTGCCTGTGTGGTTGTCTCCTCTTGGAAAAGTGAGCCGCGACATAGCTGTCCGCGAAATTGCCTAGCAAATTCCTTTAAAAAATATCTTAAGACTAACTTCCATTACTTTAATGTGTGTTATTTCATTTTCAATGAAAATTTTATCCTAGTTTAATAGTCTTAAACTCTTTAACTCGAGGCCTCTATTCTCATCATTCTGCTCACTCAAAACAAAACAAAACAAAATCCCAACTCTGCTCGTTTTCATGGAATCTAGGTGGTGCATGCAAGGTGACAACAAGTGTGGCTCAATTCTCAACGATGAATGTGATCTTCATGTATGTATTTCATGAAGAATAATTTTTTTGGAAGAACTGTGTTTTAGCCTTTCAACCCAACCATGCAATGTGCACTAACATTGCATTTGGGGGTTGATCACATAGCACTGACTGTGTTTTAGCCTTTCAACCCAACCGTAACACTAATTTACATTACATTGCATTGGGGGGCCGTGGCCCCCTACATGCTATACGTGGCCCCGCCCGTCTCGAGGTACTAGAGTACTTCACCGAGCCAAAGAGGTTCAAACACAAAATCACTAACGGAGCAGAGGAAAATTCCTCACTGAAATGAAGAGAATTAAACCTATAATATTAGAAAAAAATCAACAAGAAAGTTCTTAGCTAAGCTAACAATGGAATAGAAAACTGTGTTATTCATAGACGGTTAAAAAAGCAAAGAGTGACTAAGCAGGTATATAAAATGTGAAGCATGTAGAAATTAACCACAAGTCAGAGAATATGACAAAAGAATGCACGAACATTCATATGAGACACATGTCTTCGAACTCTCGTCACTGGGGAGCTCTGCCCATTTCTTCATTTCACTTTTATATATTCAAAATTACCCTTTTAACAAACTCATCCTAAAATTTAGTTTAAAAACACCATAATTCCCTATAAAAGAAGCAATTGAACCCCCAAAATTTTAAACTAAACAAAGCAGACTAGGCCCCTGTTCTTCTTAATGGGTGGTCTTGAACTTCTGATCAGCTTCTATAAAAGATTATCCCCAGTATTTCAAAAAAACTTGTCAAACATCTGTGAACACCACCTAATATCATGAAAATGAACCCTAAATCCAGTTCTCTCTCTCTCTCTCTCTCTCTCTCTCTCTCTCTCTCTCTCTCTCTCTCTCTCTCTCTCTCTATATATATATATATATATATATATATATATATATATATATCATGAAAATGAACCCTAAATCCAGTTCTCTCTCTCTCTCTCTCTCTCTCTCTCTCTCTCTCTCTCTCTCTCTCTCTCTCTCTCTCTCTCTATATATATATATATATATATATATATATGTATGTGTGTGAGAAAATAAAGTATCTGCAGCTGCACAGATAAGCTATCTGTGCATGGGTGTAAAAATCAGCCCTATTGGTTCATTACTTGGGGATCCAAAGCATTCATTTGGAAGGCCCATCCATGGATAGGGTGTGTGCCAAAAATCAGCCCTATAGGATCATCCTAACCCCGCCATTTGTGGAGGGAAAAATGGGCAGAAACAGTATCTGTCCATTTTCCCCTCTAACTTTGATTGGGTTAGGATGGTCCTATAGGGCTGATTTTTGGTACACACCCTATCCAAGGAAGGGCCTTCCAAATGAATGCTTTGGATCCCAACGTAATGAACCAATAGGGCTGATTTTTACACCCATGCACAAATAACTTATCTGTGCAGCTGCACATACTTTATTCTCTCTCTCTCTCTCTCTCTCTCTCTCTCTCTCTCTCTCTCTCTCTCTCTCTCTCTCTCTCTCTATATATATATATATATATATATATATATATATATATATATATATATATATATATATTGAGGAAAGTGTAGCTACACGATCGAGTAGCTAAATTAGCTACTCCGTCGGCTTAAAATACAGTGGGGGCCCACATTGTTTGGGTGATGCAAATCATTCATTTGATGGGCCCTCACAAAGATAGGGTGTGCCCAAAAAATCAGCTCCATGGGATCATCCCAACCCTACGATTTGTGGAGGGAAAAATGGAAGTGTATAAACCTTCACAAATCTGTCCATTTTTGCCTCCACAGTTTGAAGGGTTGGGATGATCCAATGGAGCTGATTTTTTGGGCACACCCTATCTATGTGAGGGCTTATCAAATGAATGGTTTGGATCACCCAAACAATGTGGGCCCACCGTATTTTAAGCCGACAAAGTAGCTAAGTTAGCTACTCGATCGAGTAACTACACTTTCCTCATATATATTTTGAATGGTGAAATCTAGTTCATTATATCATAAAAGAAATGATAGTTCAGTTACATGTCATAGCTCATTTAATAAAAAAAATGATAGTTCAGTTACATGTCAGAGCTCATTTAATAAAAATAATGACTAAAGTAATCTCAAAGAAGGTGCACACTCTCAATATTAATAAGCAACTTACACTTTGGAAGGAGATGAAGATTTCTTATATTCTAGTATCTCAGAATATATCCATGCAATAAAGATGGGGGCAATTCCAAGCAAAAATGAAACCTGAAATGGAACAAAAAATTAAACTTGATGAAGATAACATACAGATTTTGATTTCAAGAAACAAGAACATGACAAGATGCAACACGGAAAAAATCAAACGCATTTGTATATGGCATCAAGTGATTTGCACATCAAAATCACATCAAAACTTATCTCAGGATCCAATGAGCCAATAAACAATAAACGGATATGGGAAAACATCAAAAGTGCTCATAAAATGATATGTGGAAAGCCAATCCAAAATGGGCTTGGCATCATAGGAGAAAAGGTATAATAAGCACTCACCAATCTAGCTTGTGAAAGACTAAGGGCCCTATATGAGCGTTTAACCACAGTTTCCGTTATTCATTTGTTTAATGATTTAGTTTATACAAATTTTATTCATTCTATTTCTCACCCTTTGTTGAGGATCGTAGGGTTTGGATTCCAGACCCTGCTGGTTCTCTTTCAATGCGATGTTTTTTTTCTTTTCTATAGGTTAGCATCTCTGAATAGGGAAGTCTCTCACTGCATAAGGATATGGAAAGCAGTGGCCCCACCTAGGGTGGTGGATTTCTCTTGAATAGTAGTCAGAAAGAGAATAAACACGTGTGACCGGCTAAAAAGAAGAAAGTACAGAAGGCTAGTTAGTGTATCTTCTGTTGCTGCAGTGAGGAGACGTTGGACCACCTTCTAGTTCAGAGTCCCTTCTCATTTGGACTATGAGAGTAATAAGCAGCTTTGGCATTCAGTGGGCACTCCAAAAGTCAATTAAAATGATTACTCTTGAAAGGAGTTCGGTGCCGTTTGGAGAGGTTGGTAGAGCCATGTGGAAATTTGTACCTTATGTGTTGATATGGCACCTCTGGAAGGAAAGAAACAATCGCATATTCAGAGATGTAAAGAGTAGCTGGGGGAGAATAGTATTTGACATTAACGCTGTATTATAGCTTGGAGTAGCATTGGGAAGGACGGACCAAGTTACAGCTTCGGGGAGATTTTAAGAAACTAGAAGACCGCCATTCATGAAAAGAAGAAGCAAATCGAAGCGCCAAGGTGGAGCCCCCCCCCCACCCCCACCTAACAGCCGGATTAAATTGAACTTTGATGGAAGCTCTAAAGGGAACCCAGGACGAGCGGGGGGATTGGTGTCTTATTCATGGACTAAAGCGGATCTACTCTCCTTTCATACTCCGGACCGATGGGGCATTGCAATTCAAATGAAGCAGAAGCGTGGGCATTACCATAGGGATTGAGGTGGTTTACAAATCATGGAAGTGATCAATTGATCATTGAAGGATATTCATCAAATGCAAAATTGTAGGCTACTAATAAGTCAGTAGGTCCTTGGGCACTAGAGGATATCATGTCGGAAATCAGGGATCTAGATACATCCATATCCCCAAAATTCCAACATAAGCGTCGGTCCACCAATGAAGGAGACGACAATTTAGCAAAAGAAGGTGTGGAAAGAGAAAATATTGTCATTTTTCAGATGGAACCCGAAATGGAGGTGAGAGGTGATTGAAGGGGCAATGAAGGACTACATCTTTAGGGCTGGAAAAATTATCAAATTGGGTCTCTTGGGTTGGGATGAATATGTATCAAGGGATGATGTAGTGGCTGTTACACCAGTGGGGCACCTTGTCCCTGCGATGTAATACGATTACAGTGTTGATAAAGGGAAATGTTATCAGCACTACCATTTTTTATGATCGCACTCCTCACTTTACTAAAAAGTAAGGTATGGCCCGCACCATAGGATGATCCAAACCGTCTATTAGATGATGGGCCACAGCCTAAATAGGTTGTGCCCCAAAAATCATTTCCATAGGTTGATCCTAAGCCTATGGAAATGATTCTCGCTTAGGGTGCGAGAGGTCCCGAGTTCAATTCTCCGAATGCCCCATTACATAACAATTTTAGCAGATTTTTTACCTATCAAAAAAAATATATAGGTTGATCCTAACCCTCCGATCTATAGAAGGACTGAATCTGAGAGGGTTGATCCTAACCCTCTACAGGTCGGAGGGTTAGGATCAACCTATGGAAATGATTTTTGGGGGACAACCTATTTAGGCTGTGGCCCATCCAATGGACGGTTTGGATCATCCTATGGTGCAGGCCATACCGTACTTTTTAATAAAGTGGGGAGTGCGATGGTAGTGCTGATAACATTTCCCTTGATAAATTTGTTACTTTTCCAAAATAAAAAATAAAAAAACATTGAGCGTATGCAAAAACATATTTATGAATAAACGTATGTGTGCATAAAAGTAAGCCAGTTAGAGGTATCATATTCCCAAACAGAATCATGAAAAATAACCAATATATTTATGAATAAACATTAAATGAATCACTTGCATCACCCAAACAACATAGGGCCCAAATATATTTCTGGTCGATCGAGCAGAAACACAGTGGGACCCATGTTGTTGGGTGATCCAAACCGTTAATTTGATGGGCCCTGACATAGATAGGGTGTGCCCAAAAAATCATCTCCATAGGATCATTCTAACCCTTGATTTGTGGAGGTTTAAAATGGACAGATTTTAAACCTCTACACATCCGTCCATTTTGAACCTCCACAAATCAAGGGTTAGGATGACTCCATGGAGATGATTTTTTAGGCACACGCTATCTATGTCAGGGCCCATCAAATGAATGGTTTGGATCACCCAAACAATGTGAGTCCCACTCTACTTCTTGATTGGATAATGTATACTTTAGTTACAATGCCCAGCTCATGTTTGGATCCCTATGCATATGCAAAATTGGAAATAAAAAATAATTCAAAAATTCTATATGGAAATGGACATGAAACAAAAGAAGCATCCGCTCCCCTCTTACATCATCTAATCACACTAAGAGATAGAAAACAAAGCAAGGTAAGCAAAATCAAAATTCATGCTTAATGGCCTCTGAGTCAATAGCTAAAGCATCTGTAACATCAATTGATATGCAAGCCTAACATGACCAAAACTAGGACCCATAAATCCAACTACCTTCATTTCTTACCATTGAAGTTGTGTTTACCGGAAAGGTGTAGCCGTGTTGGAAGGAAATATGAGCTAAAAGGTGATAATATGTAAAACTAGGCATTATAGGTGGTTAACTAGGCCATTGTAATCTTGCCAAAGCAAAGAAAAAGCCATGCTAACTCAGAGACATCCATCAGTTCCTTATAGATCAATCTTAAGAATCCATACCATTTCAACCATGAGGCTCTAAAACAGTCACTTCCACAAGATCAAAGTGTACAAAGAATATCAAGCATCAAAATGCCACCTTGATTCAACTAGAGAGCCCAATATCAAGCATCGAAATGCCATCTTGATTCAACTAAAGAGCCCAACATGCTCACATATTTCCTAAGGAAAGAACCATATATGCAAACAACAATTACCATACAAAATAAGAACTAGTGTCTCCTTTCCGAATCAAAATCGCATTGCTTCATAGTTCAAAACTATACCAGAGAATATCAACGATCACAACGAAACCTATGTTAACTAGAGAGGCCAGCATGTTTACACATTTGCAAAGGTGAATAAGTACGCCAGCATGTTCACATATTTGCAAAGTCTGCATAAGTACCATAAATGCAAAAGGAAAACTAAAATAGCCAAAAATAAGAACTATTATCTCCATTTCGAAACTTTGAAGTCTTGAAAATCATTATTATGACTCCTTAGCTTTACTAACCTTGCTATTGTTTTTATGTTATAGTGGTCCACGTAATTAGTATAAGCAATTCCTTTTGCCGCCCAAACTCATCGCATGACACTCCCTATGACCAGCCATATACAAAGTGAATCTCGCATATCATTTTCAAGTTGAGACAAGATATAGTGGTTCATCTTGTCAAATGTTCTTATATACTCCATGTTTGTCATCACCCTGGCTCTAGTAGTTTCCTGTCACATTTTTTTGAGTGGTGCAGTAACAGTTTTATTAAGGCATAGCCCAGGAGACCGAGATGGTCGAGAATTCGAGCTACAACAAAGATAAAAACCAACAAAAACAAGGCCCCAAGGAAGAAAATAGAACTCGGAAATTGGCAATCGCACACAACTGTGAGCTAGTTGATCTGATTCGCTATTAGAAACACCGTCGATCTTATTCACTATTAGCCAAGTGTCTAGCGTGTTGAAACACCATCTGGTGACACTCAACACAATCCAAGATCTCTTCTATAGCATCATCAAATCTTCAACAAGCAATGATCCCCATGGATCATCCATTTGATAATCTTCAACGAGTGTCCTTCAACTATTAGCTTGTTGAAGTCCCTCAGATCCACCTTAAAGCTTGCATTTCAGCCTAATTAGCATCCTCTTCACCTATAGGTCCAGAGAAAACACACTTGGTTTCTGCAACCTCGTCTTGAAGACCTCCCATTCCTGCTGGGCCCGGGTTCCCCATACTAGAACCATCAAAGCTCAACTTGATCTGACAAATAGAAAGAGTGGACCATCGAGGAGTTGGGGCTTGAACAGCGAGTTTGCTTGTGCAAACCTCTACACAGGATCGCCTCAAGGTAGCTTTCGAAATTCCATTAAACTAGGGAGAACTTAAGCCCAATGGATAATCATCGAAAGGACCTATTGGTAAATTGGATATGAATTTCTAACAATTGTCCTTTGAAGAAACGTATATTCCTTTCCTTCACAAATTACAGCAAGAAAGGCGGGTGTATGACTCCTCATAGGCCATGGGACAAAGTTCCACCTGTCAATAAGAACGTTAAAATTATTTGGGAAATCCCAAGAATGCCTAATAACCTCGGAATATAATACTAGATCACTTTCGTGAACCTGCAATGGATGAAAATATGATCGATTGATTTTCCCACCCCTATGCAAAGGGTGCAATGATCGACGATGATGACACGGCAGCTACAAAGATGATCAACCATCCGAATCTTGTTAAGGTACATAGTCCATCCAAAAGCACATACTCTTAGCGAAGCAGAATTCCTCCGAATAATATTTGTTGTTGGTTAATACATTGTCCCATCACAAGCTCACTTCCAAATCCTCTTATTATTACCCTCTTGTATGATAAAAACCGACTCCAATGTTTCCAAGAACAATGAAACCCTCTCTATTTCCATATTAAAGAAGTTTATGTGAAATTCAATCTTCTATCCTCTTTGTCAAAGGAATATGTAACATTAATATCTCTCTTCTAGGACACCAAGAATAGGTCAAGAAACATGTCTTTCAGTGGAGCCTCTTTGCACAATGGATCACATCAGAACTGATGATTTGTGGACACGGACACGAGTGTCACAGGTCGACAAGGACACAGAGTGTCGGACATGGCAAACCCCAAAAATTTTGAAACGGGGACACGGTTAAAAAAGAAAGTATATATGATCATGATTCGTACACACAGATATGAGGTGTCTTGACATGACAACTCCTAAAAATCTAGAAATGGTGACACGCTCATACCATACATATAAAATTACTTATTAAAAAAAAGGGCGGCCCAGTGCGCAAGGCTCCCGCCATTGCGGGGGTCTGGGGAGGGCTAGATGTATCATAAATTGCAACAATATAAATATGGTATTCATTTAGGGCACGTTTGGCTGCCATGAATTTCTTTTCATGATAAATCGGAATCTCCAAGTGGAGGTGAGGGTGAGATCGCTACAAAACCGGAAACAAGATCCCGGAACCTAGCGTCAACGTGGCTAAAAATTAGGAACAAAAAAACTCTACTCAAAATCGGGATGACCTTTTCCAGACTTTTAGCGCCCGGAGACACTAGTCGCCGGGATTTTGTTTCCTGATTTGTAGAGATGTCACCCTTATCTCCCTTGGAGATTCCGATTTATCATGAAAAGAAATTCATGGTAGCCAAACGTGCACTTAACAAACATATAAATCTTAGAATTAATCAGCTATAATCTAAAACAAACAGGAGATAAATAAATAAATAACAACGCACTCATTAATTTAACATATCCTCTTTAGTCTCCAATATGCAGCAAGAAAGGGAGACCAATAGGATACAATGAATAAAGTATTGGAATAAGAGTTTGTTCAGGGTTTTAGGTGTATGGGAGGGGATATAACAACAAATATTAGTTAAAGAAGAGAAGAGTTAATAACAAGAGGTAAACACGACATTCAATAATAAAACAGAATGTCACACTTGACACGGTACACAAACATCCCACATAAAGTCTGCCACTTATATTATAGTAGTACATTTAAAAGTGTCGAAAGGAGTGTCAACACGTGTGGACACGCGTGGCGTGGTGTGTCAGACACGGTAGGACACGTGTCTCAGCAAAAAATTCGAAGTGTCGGGTAAATCATAGGAATTGTATCTCCTTTAGTCACTCTATATCAAACTCCCGTTAGAAAGGAGATCTTTAAAGTAAGAAAATCTCTCCCCGTTGTTACACTGGTGATCCTGTAGTTATCGAGCGAGTATCAGCCTCCAAAGCTCACTCCATTTTCTCCTCAATCCCCTTCGTCCACAGATGAAATCCTATCTTCCCAAACCGCCACAACCACTTGCCAAACAATGCTCTATTCATTACTTTTTACGTTCCAGATGTTCTACCCCCAACTTTTTTTAGGCCAGCACACCTCCTTCCAATTGACCAGATGGAATCTCCTCTTATCATCTAAGTCAGCCCCAAAAAAAATTACAGTGGAGTTGTTCTATTAGCTGAGGACCCCAAATTGACATTTGAACTGAGATATGTAATAAGTGGGGAGGTTCAATAGAACTGAATTGATCAACGTGATTCTGCCTCCCAGAGACAACATAATCCTCTTTTAGGTAGAGAAACATTTATCCAGTTTTTCTATTATAGGATCCCACATTTGTTTCTTAGCCCGCCACATAAAAGCAGCCTCAAATGTCTAAAAGGGGGCTGACCCTTACAATATAGGCACATCTCTCACTATCTTCCTCACCGAGATTAATGCCCATCAAAACTGATTTGCTGGAGTTAGTTCTCTGGCCAATCACCACGTCATAACTTCGGATAACCGCTTACAGATTCTTGATTTTATCAGCCTCGGCACTACTAAAATCCAATGTGGCATCAACTACTGTAAATGAGTAACCGTTCCTGGCTCTCCCAATTTAAAGCCTTTAATGAGAAGACAACTCCTTGCCTTCTCTGACATTGTACTTATAGCCTTTGCCGTCAGGGTGAAAAAGAAATGAAGATAGCAGATTTCCCTGACGACGACCCCATGTGGATTTAAAGAAACCATGAAGCAACCCATCAACAAAGAACACAAAACTAGGGGCTAGGCCTCTAGCTCTATTGGTAAAGACGGCGTTCATCGACCTTGAGGTCAAAGGTTCAATCCCAGCTTACCTACCCAAAAAAAAGAGAAAACCAAGCAGACAAGATGCATCTGCACATTCAATACAGCCATCCATTGCGAAAACCAATCCTCCCCATCATGTAATCTAAGCTGACCCATTCAACTCTGTCATATGCTATCTCCATTTAAAATTTGCAGACCACACCTTTAATTGCATCACAATTATAACAATGCACTGGCTCACTAACGATCAAAGCACCATCGATGATGTGTCTCCCTTGAACGAAAGCACTTTGATTGTGCAAAAAATGTTTACTAAGAACTTTCTTCATCTGGTCTCTTGAGACCTTGGGCAACAGTTTGTACACACAACCCATCATAATCACGTATTTTAGTTGCCCCTTTTGTCTTCAGCATTAACGCAATAAAGTAGCCACGATAATTTTGTCTAGTGACATGTTGCCATAAGAGGCCTCGAATAAAGACATCAAGTCCACTTTCACCGTCTCCCAACACACCTGAAAAAAAAAGATTGCATTGTTTGGACTTGGGCAATATCACCTTTCAGGAAAAAAAGACTAAACATAATTTCCTCTTCACTGAATTCTGCCTCCAATCACTGTCCACTTGGTCAAGCTGATCGAAGAAAATCCCATTCGGGGGGGGTAGGGAAATGATTTCCCCTTGTGGAACACAGATATTTGTAAAATTAAAAAACTCACCGATGATGGCATCCTTATCTTCACTTCTGATATCCCATATCAACATCGATTGGATTCTCCTGCCTCTTCTTCCAGCACTGGCAATTTCATGAAAGTAAGAGGCCTTCTCATCTTCCTCTTTAAGCCATTTGGTTCTAAACCTTTGTTCCAGAACAATTGTTATTTTAAAATCACCCTATTGTATTCTTCATAAAATCTCGTCCTATCTCGTCTCCTCCTTCAAGAAAAAGGACCTTCTTCTTTCTCATCTATATATTTGATAAACTTAAGTAAATCTGCTTTTTTTAGGGTGACTTGGCCACTCTAACAGCTTCATGAGCTTATCTTTGACATATCTCAGCTTTTGGTCTATTTTCATGTCAGTTAGTCGGAAGCTTGAGCATCCTTCCACTAATCAACGAGCCTCTCTTTCATCTTCGGTTCCTCCAACCAGGCATGCTCAAACCTGAAAGGACACAGACCCCAGGACTCCGTCCACCCGTCCAATCTAATTGGACAATGGTTAGAAATCAATTTGACCACGGCACCTTGTCAAGCACTATGGAAAAGAGAAATCCATTAGTGACATACAAGAAAGCGGTCCAGTCTGCTTCTACCCTAATTCCTAGCCCACGTAAAGTGAGCACCAATCAAAGGAAGGTCCACTAAAGCATTAATGCTAACAAAGTTCAAGAAGACAAGCATTCTTGGTGATATTCTTTCGCTTCTAACTCTGTCCTCAATGGGTCTAATCACATTAAAGTCTCATCCAGTACACTAAGGCTCACTCCATCGTCCCATGAACACCTCAAGTTCCTCCAAGAATCCCCTATGTTCAGCCATATTAAGGGCCCATACACACTCGAGAAAATCCACCAAGAACCGTTAAGGTTCGTCTTAAGCAACATCGACACCAATAAGATGCCAGTGTGTTCATTTACCAATGAAAAATAAAAGCCATCCGAGGCAATCAGGATACCACCATCCGTTCCCACAAAGTCGAGAGAAGAATAAGCAAAATTGCCTCTCTACCCCATGTCCCTAATCACCTCCTTAGCATGAGAAACATTTTCTAGGTAGCCCAAACCCTGCACGTCCCACATAAAGATCATTGAACAACAACAAGTTGGAGAGCCCTACCCGTCTTCCTACTTCCACTACTTTCCGACGTAGAATTTCCACTTCATTCGCCGAAAGAAGATTCATCATAATTTATTGACAATTGAAAGCACACCATCTCATGAATCATTCTTCTTGAACTTTCACTTCTCGTTTGCTCGAGGGGGTCTTTCGCATGGCTGTCTCTATGTTCATATCTCAGAAAAGTCCCCCTGATCTCTTTTTCCATCACTTACAAATGACAAACCCGAAGTTTTGCCAACCACGATAAGTAGATCCTCCTCTATTCTATTAATATCTTTTTCCAACCAAACCCTCTGGTGCTCCCAATTCAGATTGTCTACTAAAATCATCCTTCATTAGGATAATGGCTAAATCTCTATCGCAGCAACCCAGCTCAAACTCTACTATCTACTGCAACGATTAATTCTTGTCTGAAAAAGACATGTTCTCTCTCTAGCTAGACATCTCTCTATCATAGTTTGCTTCCTCCTCTACCCTACCTAAAATGTCAATTCTTTCTATGAGGATCTCATTTCGAGTAGCACTACCTTGTGGCAAACCAGAACTAACAAGATAAACTGATGAAAATAAAGTCATTGTGTGCGTACCTCGATTAGTCGGGAACCTGTCGTGTCACCCTCACGACCAGTGTTTTAAAACTCGCTGACTCGGCTCGGAACTCGGCCGAGTCGACGCGGATCTGTGGCGGCCGCATTTGGGAGCCCCAGACTCGGCGAGTTTTGGCCGAGTACTCTATGCCATCTGAAACACCAAGCTAACTTTCTGCCCATTTTTCGCACAAAAAACCTCCTGAAACCCTATCTCACGAAGAAGAAGATGGAGAAATGATATTTTCACCCTTCTTTTCTATAGGGACAGCCCCAGTAAAAGTATAAAATAATTATAGATACACTAGAAGGGGCTGTCCCGAGTAATACAAAGGGCAGTCTGGAATAAAACAAAGGGGATAATACTTAACTTACCCCTTTTAAATTTCTTGTGCAGAGTGATGTACAGTGAAAGGACAAGCAATGTAATACACGGTGGGTTTATCTTGTCATCACAGCCTAGCTTAAATGACAGGCATAAACTCATCACTACTATGGCAGCCTACATTGACTTGTTTTGTAGATTCGTCTTGTCTTTTAGTATTTAAATAAGTATAAAATGTTGCTATAGTTCCCATGAAGCTCTTACAAGTCAATTAAAAATAGAGGACAAGCTGAATTTGTGCAGTTACTAAACATTGATTGTGCTGATATCGTTCGCCTAAATCCAATGCCCAATTTGAAAGTGCATGAATTTTCTACAAAAGTTTAGTAAGAAAAATTATTTTTAAATCTTTTTATATTTTTAACACTTTAAAAAACATATAACTTGGCCGCGTCAACCGCGTTATTGGCCGCGTCAGCCGCGTCCGCGCCGAGTCAACAAGGTTTCTCTTCGGCCGCGTTCCGCGTCACATCCGCGTTTTAAAACACTGCTCACGACTACAATGAGTATAGCTCTGAGGTCCACAACTTCTATCACAGTCTCCCCCAGACTCAGTACGTCCACATCTACCACCATAACCACCTCCACCACATCCAAAATGACCACCACCAAAACCGCCGCCGCAGTTAATACCATACTCCTTTTTTTTGGGTAGGCAACCCGGTTTGGCAGGGACCCCACCGGTTTATTAGATAAAAGAGAAAGATGCTACATTCAAGGGCACAAGGCGCCAAGGGATTATTCGTCTGGAAAAGTAATGCCTGAACCGTGTGACAGTGGAGGGTGATACCCTCAATGCCATCCGTTGGCTTAGATGATCTTCGGTCCCCCCTTGGAGATTCGCTCAGTTCTTTAATGAGATCCATGATAGAATTGATGGTTCATCAATTGTTTTCATGGCTATCAGAAGATCAAACAATAGTATTGCAGATCGTCTAGCTAGGGAAAGGTCAGGAGAGCAGGGTTTGAACTTTGGAGTTGTTTGATTTTCTGCCTCTTGATTCAGGGCTCATGTTGTATTTTCTTCTATTCTTTTTTCTGTGTTGGATTTTTTTGTA
Source organism: Tasmannia lanceolata (assembly GCF_043159265.1). NCBI lineage: Eukaryota > Viridiplantae > Streptophyta > Magnoliopsida > Canellales > Winteraceae > Tasmannia > Tasmannia lanceolata. The sequence continues at coordinate 21,523,191 of NW_027518684.1, read as the reverse complement.
CTCTTTGGGTTGACTCCCTCAGTCGTCCCTTTTGCCTATGAATGAAGCTTGCTATCATTCAAAAAAAAAAAAAAAACGACACCATCTGTAACTCAGAACACATTAGAGAGGGAGATCCAAAATCTAAGAGTTCAAATTGCTCAATAGTCAATGGATGAGTGCTAAGTAACACAATCAGCTAGCTCAATAACCCTTAGTTTCCCCCTCAAGACCTGCTTGGGAGGGTGACTCCACTCCTCCTATCCTTTCATTGCCATTTTTCCTGTAATTCACAGTGTGATACATTGGGTTACTCCATTTATGGGCCCTCTTCTTCACTGTCCTCAAATATTGAATCATAATTTTTCAGTTTAATATCTTGAGGGGCAATGTTTTCAGCACCTCTAATTGTGGTGTCTTCTACAACCTTCTTGGTAATTCGAACTGGTCGTCATTCCTGTTTGTGGATTTTAACCTGGGCCGTTGGGGAGCAATGACATGTTAATCCCTCATAACAGCCCAGGCAAATCGATCCCCAAGACCCAAACAATGAGAACACCAGACTCAGACATAGATGCACACTAGAGTCTACAAAAGACATCTAGTAAGAGAAGAATTTTAGGATTACTATGAATTTGCGACAATGACTGTTGAAACAAGAATTGCGATTGTACAAATATTTTGCGATCAGAAAATGCCACGGGACCATAAAATGCCACCACGAACAACATCTTCACTGAAGTCACCCCAAAATCCCTTTTATGATTGCATGATTGAAGCAAAATTCACATGATACTTCCAATCTCATACAACCCCTCTTTTGGTGTGTACAAAGGGAAAAAAGAAGAAGAAAAATACGGATATAGGGAAGAAGATATAGAAAAGAAGAAGAATGATCAAACCATAGAGTACACTCTTATAGCAAATTAGTGGTTGTGTATTGGGGCTATAAGCAAAAGAAGAAGATAGAGGAAAAAGGACAAAAGAAAAGAGGAGACAGTAGTGAGAAGAATCAAACCCTCACACACACACACAAACACAAACACATTGTGTATTACTATTTAGATACTAAAAATGTGATTGATACTAATACCCTAACGCCTAAAACGATACTCTAAAATCCTTAAGTAAAATCATCCAAAAACAAACAAGGAATAAAAGCAACGAATCGTCCATAATAGAACTTAGAAAAAGAAATCCAATGTTCAATATCACAATATAATCCAAAACGACGAAAGATCAAACAGACTGTCACAAAAATCAACCAACGACATCATAGCAACTAATCCAGCTACAATCCCAGACAAAAATCTCATACATTTAACAAAAACAAATCAATATCACAAAATAAGAAAAGATTCTAACCCTAAAAACTATCAATTCATCCAAAATGCACAAAAAAAGAATAAAATCTCATACCTGACCAGGAGTCAAAGGCCCCGAAACCACCATTCTTATCTGAATCAACAACAAAAACAGAAACAAAAACAAAGAAAACGAATCAAATCGATCTGAATCCAGAAACGTGAGATCTCTCAATCGAGAAAACGAATCAAACTGATCTCAAATCAAAGAGCAGAGATCGAGAAAAAAATCCTGGGAATGATGATCTTTTGCACTTTATTTGTGAAAAGTATTCATGAATAGGAAGATCTGGGGAAGATTTAACCCTAGAAAAAGAGGAGAAGAGGAGATCTGAAGCAAAAGCGTTTTGCTTAGAAAATGGGAAAAATTTCGGAAGAAATGTCGCTCTCTGCAAAGGGGCGGTTGGGGGTTGTTGTTCAGCTTCTGCTTATAATTCGTTGCTAAAAAAATGAAGGGTGATGATTTATTCGCACCCCTCTGTAGATGATTCGCACCCATTATAATAACGTGAATTTGACTTCAAAAAACTTGGGAAAATGACCAAATAGAAGGGGTTTCTTCTGACTATGACATTTCAAGAGGGCTGTTTTCTAAATCACCAATCAAGAGTGCATATGACTAAAATGCCCTTGACTCTCTCTCTCTCTCTCTCTCTCTCTCTCTCTCTCTCTCTCTCTCTCTCCCTATCAAATCACCTATTTGAAATGATTACATTTAGGAGAAAACAAATCCCAAAACCCACCTTTTTCCCTCTTCTTCTTCTTCCTCCCACCTACCAAAAAAACGTACGTATGAAAAACCCAAAAACCTCCATTTTTGAAACCCAAAAACCTCCATTGTTAGATGCCAAAAGCTCCATTCTAATGCTAAAAACCTCATTTTTAGATGTGAAAGCCTTCGTAACCCTTCATTGCATTGCACAGCGCTTCCATTTTCAACAAATATTGGAAAAAAACGTTATTAGATTTGGAAATCTTAAAAATCTTCACTAGACCACCATTCCATTGCAGAAAGCTTCCATTGAATGGAAAGGTACCCCTCTCCCTTCTCTTTCCATTATTAGGCATGTTTATAAACTTGAATGAAAGTTTTTCATGTTAAACTACTGTCTTCCATTGCAGAAGAATCACTATTTAATCTTATTTAAATTACTTTAAACACTTTATAATCGTTGTTATTTTACTGTAATCCACTAATTTCTTAAGTTAAACCAGTATTTCACTACCATAAACCAGTACTCAAGTGGGTGTTTATAAGTGGTTTATATAGGTTCTTTGGGTAAGATTCCTCCGTAGTGGTTTATAATCGTAATTAGTGGTTTATTAAGGGTTACCAGTGGTTTAGAGTGTTTATAAATGGTTTATAAGGATTAACAATGGTTTAAAATGTTTATAAATGATTTATACAGGGTAAGAAGTAGTTTCTAGTGTTTATAAGTGGTTTATATAGGCTTATCAGTGGTTTAGAGTGCTTACAACTGGTTTATATAGGGTAAACAGTAGTTTATATAAGCCTATTGGTGGTTTAGACTGTTTATAAGTGGTTTATGTAGGCTTATCAGTGGTTTAGAGTACTTATACATGGTTTATACAGGGTAAGAAGTATTTTATACTGTTTATAAGTGGTTTATATAGGTTTATCAGTGGTTTAAGTATTTACAACTGGTTTATATAAGGTAAACAGTGGTTTATATAGGCCTATCAGTGGTTTAGACTGTTTATAAGTGGTTTATATAGGCTTATCAGTGGTTTAGAGTGTTTATAGATGGTTTATACAGGGTAAGAAGTAGTTTATAGTGTTTATAAGTGGTTTATATAGGTTTATCAGTGGTTTAGAGTTTTTACAACTGCTTTATATAAGGTAAACAGTGGTTTATATAAGCCTATCAGTAGTTTATATAAGCCTATCAGTGGTTTATACTGTTTATAAGTGGTTTATGTAGGCTTATCAGTGGTTTAGAGTGTTTATACAGGGTAAGAAGTAGTTTATACTGTTTATAAGTGGTTTATATAGGTTTATCAGTGGTTTAGAGTTTTTACTACTGGTTTATATAGGGTAAACAGTGGTTTATATAACCCTATCAGTGGTTTAGACTGTTTATAACTGGTTTATGTAGGCTTATCAGTGGTTTAGAATGTTTATACATGGTTTATATAAGGTAAGAAGTAGTTTATAGTGTTTATAAGTGGTTTATATAGGTTTATCAGTGGTTTAGAGTTTTTACAACTGCTTTATATAAGGTAAACAGTGGTTTATATAAGTCTATCAGTGGTTTATACTGTTTATAAGTGGTTTATGTAGGGTTATCAGTGGTTTAGAGTGTTTATACATGGTTTATACAGGGTAAGAAGTAGTTTATACTGTTTAAAAGTGGTTTATATAGGTTTATCAGTGGTTTAGAGTTTTTACAACTGCTTTATATAAGGTAAACAGTGGTTTATATAAGCCTATCAGTGGTTTATATAAGCCTATCAGTGGTTTAGACTGTTTATAAGTGGTTTATGTAGGCTTATCAGTGGTTTAGAGTGTTTATACATGGTTTATACAGGGTAAGAAGTAGTTTATACTGTTTATAAGTGGTTTATATAGGTTTATCAGTGGTTTAGAGTTTTTACAACTGGTTTATATAGGGTAAACAGTGGTTTATATAACGCTATCAGTGGTTTAGACTGTTTATAAGTAGTTTATATAGAGTTACCAGTTGTTTTAGAGTGTTTATAAGTTGTTTATTTAGGATAACCATTGGTTTAAAGTGTTTATAAGTGGTTTATATTGGCTTAACAGTGGTTTATATTGGCTTAACAGTGGTTTATAGTATTTCTAAGTGCTTTATATGGGGTAAGTAGTGGTTCATATTTCCTTGTCATGACTTAGTAGGTCTTAGTAGTGGTTTATGTTGTTTTATGGAGACTTAGCAATGGTTGAAGTTGTGCATAATTCAAAAATGGGTGCTTTACTTGTTAATTGGAATGGTTTTTTTTTGAATTGGTTATTTTGACAATGGTTTAATTTTGTGTAAACAGGAGAACAGTAGAACGAAGAGCTTCTTTTATCTTACACGTCGACGGCTTTGTAAAGGATGCGGTATCATTTGAATACGTAGGAGGGAAGAAGTTGCCATTAATTGTGGGTCAGAAAATAAAATTTAGAGAATTTGACACTCTAATTCACAGGAAAATTGGGACTAATCGAAGTAATGTTTCTTTATCCATCAAGTGTCGATATATTTTAGACCCATATCAGATCATCTTATACGATATTCGAGATGATAACGACCTTGAGCTGGTGATGATGCTTTTTGATAGTACGGTTATTAATTCTCTGAGCTTGTATGTAACTAAAGAGTACAATTTTGGAGGAAACAATTCTCCTCACCCTACGGATGTCGGTCTGCTGTATCGGTGTGGAGATCCTCCTGATGAAGGAAGATGTGGTGATGGATATACGAGTGATAGGTAAAATAGTTGATTGTTTACAATCCATTTGTGAAATTGCCTTCCCTTTATTGTTACTCACCTTTGCGCAGATGTCACGCCAACTTAAGTGAAGTTTATGAAGATCATATTTCTTACCGGAATGTTGGTGTCGCAACGATCCCTACCTCATTTGCAGACGCTTCGAGGCCGAAAATTAATTCTGTCCTTGCATTACCGAGTCCATCGGTCGTTGCTCGAGAAGGAAAAAAAAGAAGACATAGCAGTAGTCATAACATACATCGGTAAATTATAGTAGAGAGCAATTGTTGAGTGCTATTCATATTCCTTCATTTCATTTATGAATCGATTATTTTATCTCTAATTGCTACCCGATGTGCAGCTACGAAGTGGACTTGAATCAGGATTTTGATGATCCCAATTTTAATGAGACCGACACCACTGAGACCGAGTTTGAGACAACCCACCCAAGCCAATACGAGGAGGAGTTGTCTAGGAATTTTGGAGGTGATGTTCATGCTAATGAATTGATTAGACCGAACGATGACAGTAATAACGATGATGATGACTTTGGTGATGATGAAGAGGACTTCAGTGACAGTGAGGACATGGGTGATGAGCAGGATGAACCTACTAATTATCTAGGCAATGCTTTGGGAAATACGTATGAAAGGCAGCCGATGGAAGCAGATGAAATGGTTGTAGGGGCTGATGAAGTAAATGAGATTGTGCGACTTGAGGAGTTCACGGTTGGGGCAATGTTCCCAAATCTTAAAGTCTTTGAAAAGAAACTCAGAGACTATGCAATCCAGCATCATTTTGTGTTTGTCCCACAGGAGAAAAATCCCACAAAGTATGGCGTTAGATGCAAGGAGCGTAGTTGCCCGTGGCGTATCACAGGGACCACTTACACAGATTATGTTAAGGTAAAAACATTTATCCCCCAACACACATGCTCAGGCACAGTGAAAGGGAACGATCATCCCATGGCCACTGCAAAATGGGCTGCTGAAAATTGTGTAGCCTTATTCCCCCGACCAGAAGACGTCAAGGCTACTTTGATAAGAGAGTACATCAAGGTCCAGTGGGGTATAACATTGTCCTATCGAAAAGCCCACATGGCGAAGGAGCTTATACACGAAATTAAGTGCGGAAATGCCGAGGCGTCTTACCGCATCCTGCCTACGTATACTGAGGAGTTGGTAAGAAGGAATCATGGCACAATAATACGGTTGTGCCGATCCCGAGAGTTACGGCCAAGAGGGGATGATACTTTCGCCCGTTTATTTTGGTCATTTGGCCCTAGCATACTTGCATTCAACCGAACAGTTAGGCCCCTCGCCCTAATTGACGGGACCCATTTGCGGGGGAAGTACAGGGGGACTCTACTAGCCGCAACTGGGATAGACGGCAACGGTGGGTTATTCCCGCTAGCATTTGCAGTAGTCGAGGCTGAGACGTATGAAAGCTGGGTATGGTTTCTGCATTTGTTCCGTCATAATTTCATTTCAGCGGGTCGAGATGTCATCACGATTGGGTCGGACCGGATGAAGGGGTTTCCGAGAAATTTTTTTTTTTCTGCGGAATTCCGAGTAAATGTCGGACTTCCGAGCAGTACTAAATTTATTTTTTTTGTAACATAAATATCATATGTACCCTATTGTGCTATGTTGGATTTGTTTGACCACCTCCATTATGTCCATTATTTTGGAGCCTTTTCCATCCATCCTATCCCCATGAAAACAAAAAAAATTGAATTTGTTTCGAATAGTGTATCTCACTGCAAGCAGCATATGTGAACTCATGACCATGCGCAACAATCAAATCCTAATCCAACCAATTATTAGATGCCAAGGTCATGAAAGTTACATTCGATTTGAACCTGCATTGGAGTTGGAAAATGGAAGAGATTGTCTGATCCTTACACAATGGACAAATTTACACACATTACAATTTGGAACTGAAGAAATGGAATAAGTGGTCTGACAATCACCATAATACATTACAATTTACAGACATTACAATTTCGAAATGATATGTCTCGAGAGCGTCGACCTGCAACAACACCACCACAGCCCCTACAAGTTGACAGTCGTGCCACACCGGCCATCTAAAAAATCCTCCAGTAGTTGTCTTCTCATGACCGTGATTTCTGCCTGACTGAACTTTGGCGGCACATCACGTGCCAGGCAATCCATCTCCTTCAGCACAAACAACCCACAATCATTGCTGCAAAAGAAGAAGACATCATCGACCAAGCTCGTGGAGCGCAAATAAGAGGCACAATGAATTTAAGTTTCCTAACCCCTGATTCTAATGAAATTTAGTACCTGTTTCTCTGTATGGGCCTCTTGTCAAGTTCTTCCACTAGAAACTTACTTACGTCCACCTTCCACTTTTCTAAGTATAGCCCCTCCAGGTATCGAACCTATGAAACAATCATTACAGGGTAACAGTTTTATATACTTACAAATTTAACGAAGGAAGGTGAGACTCGAACTCACCAATGGTCGAACCTCTGTCCAGTACTTAACATCTTTCAAGGAGTTGTAGATGTAGAACTTTTCGTCCACCATATCAAGGACCAGAAGAATCCAATGTTGAGGGACATGCACCGGGAAGAGGACTCTTTTTAGGGTATCCGGCGGGCATTGATTCAAGCGGCAAACGTACTTCTCAACGGAGTCGGGCCCGGCGTAGCCCTTGTCAGTTATACAATCCTACAGAAGCAATACAAGCAAAGTGATTCGTGACCAACACACATTCAAAGCTTCCTAAAAAATTATAAAATGAAAGTTTGGGAATGAAAAACGATTTATTCTTACGTAGAGGTAGGTGCTGATGGAAACACAGGCTCTTTCTCCAGGTTTTCTATTCTGTTCATCCCGGACGTTCAGATACTCGCCGTATACGTTCATAAGCTACGTAAGATAACATATAGATATTAGAGACGAATATCACTACTGAAAGAAGTCAGTATTAGAAAAAATAACCAAAACACTTACCGGAGAAGTTAACCACGCTACGGGGTCGTTAAGAATAACCAAGTCTTCCGCACACATGTACTCGTTGTTGATCTGTATGACTCGGTGGCTGCAAAACTTCGAATTGTTTAGCATTTACAAAGGGTAGATAACTATATTACAGAAGAGCTTCAATCCAATTTACCTTTTCGGAAGTGCAAGAAGCGGTCCGAGCAACCGATGGTTTTGCGGCTCTGTCACCGTCTGTTTATTGTTCGTCTTCTTACGCCCAATACCTCTAAACGGCGAACTAGTGTATTTAGAGGCTTTCTTCCTTCTTAAACCCAGCTTCACTACTCTCTCAATACTCCAAACTTTCCGACCCATAGGTTTTACTGGAGTGTCGTGGATGGAAATTACTACCGGCTCTATTCCCTTTCGTCGGTCTTGGCCTCCAAACATGACCAACTGCTGGTCGTCCCCTCCATCCGGACCTTCACCTTCAACCACCTCCGGTGTATCCTGGCTGGGAATGATGACCAACTGTCGGTCATCCCCTCCTTTCATCACCTCCCCCACTCCTTCATCTCCATCCTGGCCTTCGGCCTCCTGCTCCCCTTCAGCCTCCTGGTCCCCTTCAGCCAGCTTCCTCTTCAACTCAGCTACTTCATCTTCCAACTCAGCCACTTGATCTTCAAGTTGTCTTAACCTCCCCACTATGAAATTTAATTCAGCCCTGCTTATAGGCTTCTCTTCTCCATCCACTTTATTCTTTTCCTTATCAGTTTCTTTTTTTGTCCATCTTCTTCTCTTAACAGCTACGTTGCTCTGCAAAACATAAATGTGAAGTTAATAACATATGAAATATATAGTTATTGAAAATGAACTATAAAGACCGTACCAGTAGACTCAGGGACGCTATCGTTTCTTCCTCTGAAATGTGAATGTCTTGGAGACGATCATTGTCTCCAACACCTTTTCTCTTATAAACCTACGAAGATTAAAGAAAATTTAGATAACTTGAATACAATGACCCTATGTAAGCAAGAGAGTGATGTTCCTTACCACTGATATCGGAGTAGAACGTTTTCCGATCAACACATTCTCGACATCTAAGACATCATCTTCTACGACGGACTGCCGCTGTCCCTCTTCTCGAGGAAGAAGAGGATCGTCGAGATTGTCTACATCATCTGCTACGATGGATAAGAGACTCTCTTCTTCAGGAATAGGTAGTAAGCACTTCACAACCTGAAATCGAATAGTTCATTTCGGTTAGAATAAGTGAGACCTAGAGGAGTACAGAAGCTTTATGTCTCACCTCCTTCTTCTTTAGCTTCCTATCACGGATCAGGGTAATGAGGGTTGTCTGCTCCTTCATCCGTGTATCGATCCTCGAGGTCCACTTCAATAGGCGTGGACGCGCATCTGGAACTGAAGGTTCCCACAGGGTAGTATGCTCGAATAGCCAAACCTGGAATGAAGACGTACGATGATTAGAGAACAAAAATTTAACTTACATATCACTTATATGGTACATACTATATGTACTCTTTACCTGTAGCAGAATAGCACAACCGTTGATATATCCCATCCCCTTCTTCGAATATGAATCCAATGACTCTATGAGGAAGTCATAGACAGGGTATGCCCAACCAATTCTTCTGATGGTCTCTGCTTCTAAGTAGGGGAAAATGCAGGATTTCGTCTTGTGATCCGTGGCGTCGGCATGTGCAAAAAGCACAGAGCAGCAGAGGAGTAGCAAGACATGTCTGACTGTCGCCTGGATCGATAAAATCTCGTCCGACATGGACTCTGCCCTAATAACCTTCGCAATCTCAGCGAATCTTGCCGTTGGACTGCCGAACCTCCAACCTTCGACCTCTTCCGTCGAATGCCAGTCTATCCTTATTATATCCCCTTTAAGGCTTAGACCTAATGCTAATGCTACATCCTTAACCTCAAAGGGGACTACGATGCCGCCTACTCTAAATGCCCTGGACTTGGGTATCCAGGATCGCACGAGGGTGGTCAAAATTGCCTTGTGCAATTTTACACCTTCTAGGTTAAGCAAGCCTCCAAATGGGCTTCTACTTAGGATATCAGTATGTACATTCCTCAACTGCAGGGACTGGAAGAAGTCGTAAAACTTGGAGGGGCAGCATCTTGACGTAACATAAGACGGCTGGAAAATAAAGCATTATTAGATATATAGCACATTACCAGAAATACAACACTTAAAAGAATAACAGGAGGCATTACCATGATTTCACGAGATGATTACTATATGCAAAAGATGAATATGAATCCAAATAATCAGATGTGGACCTGTTCAAACACAATGTGAGGAAACAAATTAACAAATATCCATTTAATTTCTTAGAAGCCTATTAGGGTGTTGAGCAAATCTCTAAGGAGAATTAAACCCCTAATTTATCTATTAAACCACTGTTAACATGAAAAATTAGGGGTTTAAACACCTGATTGCTCGCAAACTCAAACCCAATATACCACTGAAATGTCTATTCTATTTTTTAATAGCCTAGTAGGGTGCTGACCAAATCACTACGGAGAATAAACCCCTAATTTATCAATTAAATCACTGTTAACATAAAAAAGTAAGGGTTTAAACAACTGATTTGTAACAAATTCAGCCCCTATAGAGCAATGACATGTCCATTCATTTTATTACAAGCCTATTAGGGTGTTGAGCAAATCACTATGGAGAATAAACGCGTCATTTCTCAATTAAACCACTAATTTCTCCTAAATTAGGTTTTTAAACCACCAATAGTTAGTTCAAACACCTTATTTATCAATTAAACGACTGATTTCTCACAAATTAGGTGTTTCAACAAATAATTTCTCAAAAATTAGGAGTTTAAACCACCGATTTCTCAGAAATTAGGTGTTTAAACCACTGCTTTCTAACAAATTAGGGGATTATAACCATCAATAGTTACTTCAAATCCCTCATTTATCAATTAAATCACTGAGATTGGTTTAAACCACTGATTTTTCATAACCCTAACTGAGAAAACGACTAAATCACTGACTTATCAAAACCCTAAATGACAAAACCACATAGAGACTGAAAGGGAGAGAGTGACAGTGAGAGAAATGGGTTACCAACCTGTGAGATTTCCCGCTGAGATTTCCCGCTGAGATTTCCCGCTCAGATTTACCTAGAGAGAGATACAGAGAGGCCGAGAGATAGAGAGAGAGAGAGAGAGAGAGAGAGAGAGAGAGAGAGAGAGAGAGACGGAGAGATGGAGAGACTTGCCGGAATTTCTCCGCCGACGCTCGTATTTGCAGCGAGAGAGAGAGAGAGAGAGAGAGAGAGAGTAAACAGTGGAAAGTAAAAAGTAAAAAAAAAATCAAGAGAGTAAAAACAGAGGGAGAGAAATAGAGTAAAGTTAAAACCGTGTTTTTTAACTAAGGGTATTTCCGTCCCATGGTCATCCAAACCAGTCAACATCACTTCTGTTTGGTGATTTAGAAAACAGCCCTTTTGAAATGTCATTCTCAGTAGAAACCGCTTCTATTTGGTCATTTTCCCAAAAACTTTAGAAGAATAAAAGTCTGCCGCAGTTCACGTTATCTCTCAAAATGAAAGTCTTTATTTTCTTAAAAGGCTAGAGTACCCTCCATTCTTGTGCTGACACGTAGCGAGCGTAATCTTACTTGGTAGAAAAATCATTAATAAAAAGGGGTTTGGGTAAAGACTAAAGAGTGGCCTAATTAAAAAATTAATGCTTTGGTGGTAAGGAAGGTTTGAGTGCTGTCTGATTAAATGTGTTTTTGTTTTCTAAAGATTCTACCGCCAGACGCCAATCATCATGTCCAGGCACTTTACTGCTTTTATTCTCGCAATGGGCCCATCTCTGTTAAGAGATGCTTCAGTGGGCCCGACCCCGCTTTGATTGATCTGAACCGTCCATGGGCCCGACCCCGCTTTGATTGATCTGAACCGTCCATTTGATAGACTAATGTAACGTTATTGGATGTTTGGATTACTTAAGTGGTGTAATTTTGGGCCGTAGGAGATCCAATGCCAAGTCGATCTGTCAAATGGAGGGTTCAGATCAATTAGAGGTGGACCCAAAGCCAAGTCTTTTAAATGGAGGGCTCAGATCAATCAAAGGTGGACCCACTATAACCCACTATACGGTGAGGTCGGGAAGCATTCCTCCAAACTGTTGGGGGCTTTTCTTTTTCTAAAAGGGTCATGCAAAGTGCAAACAGCTGGGCTACTCTAATGATCGACAAGATTTTTGTCTTTAGTAAAGCAAAAGGAAGGTGGATATTTATAAGGGCAGATGATTAAAAAAATGCAAAGTTTATGCTAAATTGTGAATAAAAGGTAGATATTTAAATTTTGTAAAAAAATGGTTGTCAAGTGAGAGAGAATGAGTTTTAAGACAAATATACCCCCACTTTCATTTTCCCACCATTTTTTATGCTCTAATCCCTATGTTCACGTTTTTCTTTCTTCTTCCTCACCCATCCAACGTGAAAAACACCCAGTGCCGCCATTGGAATCATTTGGAAGCTTCAATCCCATTGTATTTTGTTAGAAAAAAACACCATTACTTGTGAGAAATTTGAACTTCGGTGACAAACATAGCTCCAAGTAGGTCTATGCTCTTCTACTTGAATAGGGTTTAACAGTTTATGAAGGTTTTCATATTTTGTTGGGTTTTAACATTTTATGAAGGTTTTCAGTTTTGTTGGGTTTTAACATTTTATGAAGGTTTTCATTGTTTTCGTTGTTTTGTGTTGAAAAAAACAGATAAATTACCCAAGTTGTTCTATGTTGGTTGTATAATTGTTTTTATTGTTTTTTCTTGGGTTTTAAAAGAAAGTTAGAACCATCATTTTCTATGTTGGAAAAAGACCATTACTTGTTTGTACCCAATTTAGTTCATACTGGTTCCGGGGTAAAAAATGTCGCTCCGTACTGGTTCCGGCGTATAAAATGTGGTTCCTCAGTGGTTTCGAGGTATAAAATTTGGTTCCGTACTAGGTTCAAGGGTATAAAATGTGGTTCCCTAGTGGTTATGGGGTATGAAATGTGGTTCCCTAGTGGTTCTGGCGTATAAAATGTGGTTCCCAAGTGGTTCCGGGGTTGAAAATGTGGTTCCCTAGTGGTTCCAGGGTACAAAATGTGGTTCCCTAGTGGTTACGAGGTATAAAATGTGGTTTCATAGTGGTGTGGGGTATAAAATGTGGTTCCCTAGTGGTTCGGGGTAAAAAATGTGGTTCCCTAGTGGCTCCGAGGTACAAAATGTGGTTCCCTAGTGGTTCCGGAGTATAAAATGTGGTTCCCTAGTGGTTCCGGAGTAGAAAATGTGGTTCCCTAGTGGTTTTGGGGTATAAAATGTAGTTCCCTAGTGGTTCCGGGGTATAAAATGTGGTTCCGTAGTGGTTCCGTAGTGGTTCCAGAGTATAAAATGTGGTTCCGTAGTGGTTCTGGAGTAGAAAATGTGGTTCCTTAGTGTTTCCGGCGTATAAAATGTGGTTCCGTAATGGTTCCTGGGTATAAAATATGGTTCCCTAGTAGTTCTGGGGTATAAAATGTGGTTCCCTAGTGGTTTCGGGGTATAAAATGTGGTTCCGGAGTATAAAATGTGGTTCCGGAGTATAAAATGTGGTTCTGTAGTGGTTCCGAGGTATAAAATGTGGTTCCCTAGTGGTTCTGGGGTATAAAATGTGGTTCCCTAGTGGTTCCGGAGTAGAAAATGTGGTTCCTTGGTGGTTTCGGAGTAGAAAATGTAGTTCCGAGGTATAAAATGTGTTTCCCTAGTGATTCCGTGGTAGAAAATGTGGTTCCCTAGTGGTTCTGAGGCATAAAATGTGGTTCGGTAGTGGTTCGAGGGTATAAAATATGGTTCCCTAGGGGTTCCGAGGTATAAAATGTGGTTCCATAGTGGTTCCGTGGTATAAAATGTGGTTCCGTAGTGGTTCCGGGGTATGAAATGTGGTTCCGTAGTGGTTCTGGGGTAGAAAATGTGGTTCCCTAATGTTTCCGGCGTATAAAATGTGGTTTCGTAATGGTTCCAGGGTATAAAATATGGTTCCCTAGTAGTTCCGGGGTATAAAATGTGGTTCCGTAGTGGTTCCGGAGTATAGAATGTGGTTCCGTAGTGGTTCCGATGTATAAAATGTGGTTCCCTAGTGGTCCTGGAGTAGAAAATGTGGTTCCCTAGTGGTTCCGGAGTAGAAAATGTGGTTCCTTAGTGGTTCCGAGCTATAAAATGTGTTTTCCTAGTGGTTCTGGGGTAGAAAATGTGGTTCCCTAGTGGTTCCGAGGCATAAAATGTGGTTCGGTAGTGGTTCGAGGGTATAAAATGTGGTTCCCTAGTGGTTCCGAGGTATAAAATGTGGTTCCATAGTGGTTCCAAGGTATAAAATGTGGTTCCATAATGGTTATGGGGTATAAAATGTGGTTCCGTAGTGGTTCCGAGGTATAAAATGTGGTTCCGACATATAAAATGTGGTTCTTTAGTGGTTCTGGGGTAGAAAATGTGGTTTCCTAGTGGTTCCGAGGTAAAAATGTGGTTCCCTAGTGGTTCCGAGGTATAAAATTGGTTCCCTAGTGGTTCCGGGGTAGAAAATGTGGTTCTCACGCAGGGCCCGTACGAGCTGGGTCGACCCGCGTGTCACCCGGATTTTTGCCGTATTTTTTAAGATGTTTTTGGGAAATGTTATCCGCACTACCATATTTTGATGAGGACACTCCTCACTTTATTAAAAGTACAGTATGGCCCGCACCATAGGATGATCCAAACCGTCAATTAGATGGGCCACAGCCTAAATAGGTTGTGCCCCAAAAAGCATTTCCATAGGTTTATCCTAACCCTCTGATTAGAATGTTAGAGGGTTGGTCCTAACCCTCTATAGATCGGAGGGTTAGGATCAACCTATGGAAATGATTTTTGGGACATAACCAATTTAGGCTGTGGCCCATCTAATTGACGCTTTGGATCATCCTATGGGGGCCATACCGTACTTTTAATTAAATGAGGAGTGCCCTCATAAAAATACAGTAGTGTGGATAACATTTTCCTTTTTTTGTATGGGAATTTGGTAGCCACCATTGCCGAGGCAACTTCTCGGCTTGTGGCCCATCCTTTGATGCAAAAATTGGCAGAAGTGATATGGGTGCAAAGGTGGCTAGCAAAAGCATAATTGCAAAAAATAGTAATCATTACGGACTTGTGGCTGAAGTGCTAAGTTTTAAATGAAAAATTATGAAAAAATAGAAGCAAAGTATTAAAATTACGAAAAAAATACCAAAATAATGCACTAACATATGACAATTACCGAACTACAAAGTTTGACTGTCTTCCGTCGGAAGTCCGGACAAACCTTCGAACTTCTGAATGGAACCAATATTTTGGTTATGTATATTGGCTTCCATTCGGAAGTCCGAAGTTTTGTTCGGACTTCCGACGGAAGCCAGTAGAATAGGGATAATTCCAAAGATTTTTATTTTCAAATTGAGTAAAAATTCGAAGGATAATAGGGATATACATTGTGATCTTAGTGTCATGCAGGCAACCATAAATTGAAGCTTGATTTTGATGTTTTAGAATAAAAAAATGCAAAGAAAATGGATTTATCTTGAAAATGGGGAAAATAACAAAATTCAGTTTTAAGCTCAAAATTCATTTTCTTTGCATTTTGTAACACTCCTTCGATAAGTTTATCATGAATAAACCCTCATGATTACCAAACCCTGTTGTAAATGACAACCTTCAAAACCCTTCCACGGAGTTTTCCACGTTATAAAAGTCTTGAGGAAGAAGAAGGTGGTAGGTGAGAAGGTAATAAGTGCATAGGGATAAGTGCAAAAAGGTGGAGAGAAAAAAGAGGTAGGAGGGGTATATTTGTCCTAAAAGCCTTATTCTCTCAGTTGACAATACTTTTTTTATAAATTTCAAATCACTACCCTTTATGCACAATTTAGCATAAACTTTGCATTTTTTTAATCATTTGCCCTAGATATAATGCCAATGCCACATCGTCGATCCATGTGAATGAATCTCATTCGGTCTCTTTCTCTTCTCCGTCATGTTTTCCTTTTGTGCTTGTTTCCTTCCCTCCACTTTTGCATTGAAGAGGGCAGAGGAAACGCTTGTTATGGGCCCACTATATCATCTTCCTCTTTTTTTCTTTTCAAAATGACAGAAATATCCTTTGCTTTCTTGTATTGCATGATTTTATCCCTAGAACTTAGCCATTTTGTTGCGAGGGTAGTGATAAATCCACCCCCATATATCTTAAGTCACACCCATATAGGGCAGTGCTTAGATACAGAGGAGAGAGAGATATGGGGGTTCGATTTAATATATTAGGGGTCGATTTATCACTGCCCTCTTGTTGGAATAGTTTTTGTTTTTTTAAATGGGTAAGCTGCGGTTAGGCAAGACCCCAACCAGATGTATTAGATTAATAAAAAATAAACATGAAGCTTGAAAAGCCAACTCCAAGAAGACAGAGCAATACAGAAACTCCCACATGTAGGGGGAGTAGAAGGAGCAAGAATTAAAACAAACTAACAAAGCTTAAATAACAAAAAGGGGAGTCAATCCAAAACACTGAAGCCAAAGCAAGCAATTCCCTACGAGGAAAGGCAGATTAACTCCCTGCGGCATCCAAAACCCCAAAATTTGCTTTAGGGGATAGTTTGGAGAGGGATGGCAGAATGCATGTTGGAGAAGGACGAAGGAGAAGTACCAGAGACTTTCCTTTTTTCTTTTTAACTGTTTGCCAAGAATCATCATCATCCATACTAGGAGTGGAAACATTTTCAAGGGCAGCGAAGCGATTAGCATTAAACTGGATTTGAAAAGGACTGCTGGGGCCACCACGATCCAATTTTGAGTCAGGGTAAGTATTTATGAAATTTTATATGTTTTGTGCACTTAAAGTCCAAAGTCCATTATTTTTCAAAAAGTATTTGGGGTCCACTTCATAGGATGATCCAGACTGTTCATTGGTTGGGTCACAACGTAAACAGGTTGCACCCTGTAAATTGTCTCCATAGGATGATCCTAACCATCCGATCTACAATGGGATTGCCCGTTATAGAAACCTTTATTGCTATGGAGATTATTTACGCAGTGCATCCTATTTAGGTTGTGGTATAACAAATGATCAGTTTGGGTTATCCTATGAAGTGGGACCCCACATACTTCACGCGCACACAACATATAAAATCTTGGTTAAATCACTAACATTCTTGGGCCATGCTATGTATGGGTGTAAAATAGTGGGTCTTACCCATAAGAACATGAGTTATGCCCCACAGCAAAGGTGTAAATTGTGGGCTCTCACTTAGGGGAGGTGGGTCCCACCTATCAAAACATGAAGTGTAAAATGGTGGTTGCCAACATGCTATAATAGCCATTCTCTGCCACCTTTGGACCCGCCCCTGGGAGAGAAAAGAGAAGAAGCTGACCAGCCATCTTTTTTGACTCGTTTTTTTACTTCTCGCCCTTTTTTCCGTCAGCAAGAGAGTAGCAGATCCTCCTATATTTCCAGGTTTTAGAAACCTCAGGATGCATACAGCTGACCAGGATAGCATACAGCAGCTTGATCATGAACCCTCTTTTACACTGTTTTCAAACTAAAAACTTGGATTCTAAAATCCGCGTATCCAAACAGCCCCTTAGTGATTGAAACATGGAAATCTCTTTGCAATCAGAGACTGATAATCATAATCTTTCTATTGAAATTTCTAGGTGCGATAGTGTGTTCACAATGCCAAGGTAACGGAGTAAATTCTGTTGACCACTTTAATGGCCAGTTTAAAGCGGGTGGATTATGTTGGCTTTGCAGGTATATCCATCAACCATTTAAAGATGTGTGTATGTTATCTTTTCTCTTTATTACAAGTTTACAAAACTAAAACGGCCTTTGACTCCAATCCTAAGGTAGATAGCAACTAAAAACGCAAAGCTTGCGTATGTAAGTTGCTTGTACCAGTGCTAATTAACTCCTTAGATGCGTCCATTGCATTGCAAAGTTGACAGGTCACTCATTACTTATCACTGCCAAAGTTGTTTATGGCTCTACTTATCATTGCCGAACCACTAGCGAATCAATGAAGACTATTATCTTCTTTGTTAAAATACTTTTTTTTTTTGAAAAGCGACATATTTCATTAGTAATAGATTAGCAGTCGGGACCAGTAGTCCCAGCATGCTATTACACTTAATCAGGAATCCTAGGCATACCTAGGGCAATATAGGGTACATATGCTGAGAGAAGTTTACATTAACCACAATGCTTGAATTCTTCGAGTACATCTTACAGAGAGGTAATTACTTTCATTTCATCCTGTTGGGCTCCAGCCTTCACCAAAATATCTGCCACCTCATTCGCCGATCATCTTCGATGTTCAATTCTCGTGGATAGGACTCGCATTAGGTCCAGTATTTCAACCACTTGGTCCTGTAGCTTCTAGGATCCCTTCGAGGAACCAGATGCCCAACCCACTGCATTCGTAGAATCCCCTTCAATAATCAATGGACTTTGATTATTCACAAGTGCTCACCACTGTAGACACCCCATTTTGACCGTACCCTAAACCTTCCGTGTTTGAGCAAAAACCCAACCAAATCTAGGGCCTCAAATTTCACCCTAGGCTAGTTTAGGGTCCCAACTAGGTCCCCATAAAATTTCGTTAAAGTCCGAGCGCGTTTGCCTATTGAACAAGATGGGAGAGTGTCCGTAGTGTAAACCGCAGGAGGGGGATGAATCACCTCAAAATGGGCTGTCCATGGAAGATATGAAAGGGCAGATTATATGTCATTTTTTTTGGAACCCCTGTTCTTGCTCGGACTACCTTAAGAGCAAAATTGACTATGAAATGCATTAGAGGGGGTTGTCCTAAGTCAAAGAGGGGGGAGCATTAATATATCATTTCCCTTTTAGTTACAAGGGATCGAAGTAGAGAAAAAAAAAAGAAAAGGAAAAAAAATTCGCAGAGAGAACAGAGAAAATCTGAAACCCTAGTTCCGTCCGAACCTTCTTCTCCGCTCAAGCTCCGGTCGAGCTCCGGCGAGCACCGATCTGAGAAATCGATAGAAAAGACAGAGTAAAATAGCAGATCTGAGAGAGAGAGAGAGAGAGAGAGAGAGAGAGAGAGATTTTGGGGTTCCGATGGAGTTTCTTCCTTTGTCCGAACATCGTCTCCATCATGTTAGTCGGAGCTCCGGTTAATTTCCGACGAAATCCCCTTCTCAGATGTTATGTTTCATAATCTTCATTCCTTTCTTTTTTTCTTTTTTTTTTCTCTTTTGATTTCAAGTTTAAAACCCAAACATTTTGTTTCTTCTCCGATCGGGATCTGAGAGATTTCCGATCAATCAGGTCAATTTTTCCGACCGGATTTGCACTCCGATTATGTTTCTCCTTGCTGTTACCTCCATTTCTATCATCTTTTTCCCCATTTTTCTTCTCAAACCCTAACTCCCCGGCTGGTCATCCTTTCCGATATTCTCCGGCTAGGTCTACCGGAGCTCCGATCGATCTCCGGTTGAGCTTTTCTTCCTTCATTCACCAGCCTTTGATGCCGTTACTCCTTTCTTCCAAAATTTTAGACTCAAGCTCCCTTTAAAACCCTACATTTTTCATCATTTAAACCTTAACTCCCTTCTTCAATCGATTCCCACTCATTTTCCAGCTAAATTTCAGCTGAGTTCTGGAAAAAACCTAGACCTTGTTAAATCTCAGAGCTTTGGAGTTTCATCACTTTTAATCTGGAAAGAGGAGACCAAAAGATCAGATTTTTTCTTTAAGTCAGGTAACATTCTTTCTCTCCTTTGTGTTAATTTAAGAGATTGTATTTTTTTTCCCACTTGAGTTGATTTTTGTAGTGGCTTCGGTTTGATTTATATTATAGAAATATTTTCATTTTTTTGTGAAATTGTGTTGTGGCTGAGATGTTTGGCTTTAGATTTGTTTAAAAATGTTACAAGTAGTTAAAGCAATGATGTGCAATTAAACGATTTCAATTTTTCGTGCTTGATGGATTGAGAATGACTAGTTTTGAAGCAGGTTTTTAGTTCATGATGAATGTGCTTAGGAACTCATTAAAGATGTTTATATTCTCATGCGTTATCGAATATTTTAGCTGGGAACAGGAGACCAAGCAAATCTGTGTGGATCCAATTTAATTCCAAAATCTCTTGATCCAGCCATGTCGAAAATTTGAAAAATTCTTGCTGTTTGGAAGCTATGAATGTTACAAGTATTTTGTTTTTAAGAAAAAATAAAAAAAATGACATGGAACCTCATATGTAGTGTTAAAATCTCAGAAACTCTTGTTTCAGCCCCTGTTTCTTGAATGAGTTAATGAGGTTTTTATATAGTCCTTGTTTTAGCTTCTGTTTCGATACCTATTTTGGATCAGCCCATGTCTCTTTATATGGCAATCTGTCCACACACTTTTGATATTGGCAGCCCATGTACCCTCATGATATTTACAGGCCCTGTTGTGTGAATTGTTTCTCATGAATATTCGTATGGTTTTTCATTCTGCTCAGTACAAATATTGTTCATAGTATTGAGGCTGTTGTGCTTCGTCTCCAAGAATGATATTGTGATAATTAGGGTATTAAATTTGTGTGAAAGAATATTTTTCTATGAGATGTGTATATACAAATGTGTACGTGTCTGTATATGTCCATGTATGTATATATGTGCCCTTCTCCCTTCAATGCAAGGGCGATGAAGGCGTTAGCCCAAGCCCATTCTTTTAGAGAGACTTACCTAGCCATGGTAGTACTCTTTTCATTCTCTTTCCTTATATAGAGAGTTTCTGGTCTTTTAGATATCATTCTTAGTTATTTGTCTTTCCTTGCATATCATATGCGACTGATTGGAGAGGACTGATTGTCATTTAAGCTTAAGAAAAAAGATTTTGCTGTAAAGTCACCGTCAGGTGTTGGCATCCATATCCTATCATCCTCACTAAATTGGGTACAGTACTTCGACTGCAGTAGTGAGAGAAGTCTCTGAAGATCAAGTTGTTAAAATACATATTATATATACTTTAATATAGAATCGGTATTGACATCCTAGATTTAGTCATTTGCACCATGCTAGTTGTCTTATTTGATTTGATTTTACTTTTTTACAAATTGGGCAAGCTAGCTTTATATTAGTGAGTAAGCATGGTTGAATTCAAAGCAAAAGGTGGCAGATTCGTCCCTTACTGTGGTTGGCTATATATTTTAGATTTCTGTTGTAAATTTCACCCATTGAGTCATTCGAGGCTTTGACTCGATTTGCTGTCAAGTCAGCTTGGCCAAGCTTTGGATTGCTTCAAAACCATATTCTCTCTTACTCTTTAAGGTCATTCAATTTCCTCAGGTTTCCCTTTTAAGATTTTGAATTTCCGTGGTTATTATTTAAATCCATCTTGTATGGTGCGTATCATCACATCTTTTCTCTCCATTATCTATTATGGTTCATAATTTAGGCTCTGTTCGTTTTAGATTGTTGCAACCGATTGTAGGCCCAAACCGTCGGAGTCCAACAATCACTTTGGCCCCACAATCGGTTGCAACAATCTAAAATGAACAGGGCCTTAGTGTTTTAATGCTGATTATTTTTGTCATCCGTGAATTTAGTATCTTATACCGTTTTACTTCCATTTCTAGACCAGCTAGTGCCTGATGTTCCCATGTATTGAGGTATTTTTTTTCTGACGAAATATTGTGGTATTTTTTATTTCAATTTTTCTGACAGGGGTAAAAGGGAGATCTTATGTGGGAACTGCAATGGTGCAGGCTTCATGGGAGGTTTTATGAGCACTGCTGATGCTTAGTCGGTTTTCCCATCTGTTCATCAGTCTTCACGATCTAACAAGAGAGAAGACAGGGTTTAAATTGGTTTCAAGGTATGATTACTTTAGGTGTTTGTAAATGTATCTATAGACATTGCTTTTGACTTCAAGAATAATATTTTTTTTTACTTCAAGATTAGATGCTACATCTTATTTCTTGAAATG
Organism: Tasmannia lanceolata; assembly: GCF_043159265.1. Taxonomy (NCBI): domain Eukaryota; kingdom Viridiplantae; phylum Streptophyta; class Magnoliopsida; order Canellales; family Winteraceae; genus Tasmannia; species Tasmannia lanceolata. The sequence goes on along the minus strand of NW_027518684.1, from coordinate 21,501,424 downwards.
ATACAGTTCTAAAAAGCAACAAAGGAGGTTTTTTTTTTTTGTGTGAGTTTTCATGATAGTTAAAGGTATCGACCAATGTACTATGCATTAATACCAATAGCTTGCCAACACAGTAACCTTTCTCTATAATCTCAAGGTCTGGGAATGCTTTTTTTGTTTGAATGGCAAATGAGAATTCTTATATACATAATCTGATTGCAGTGTAGCATAAAAGCCCTTCCATACATACCATGGTTTTCAAGTGATACAAGTACAGGACTGAAATAATTTTACTGTAACTCACAATAAATCTCAGGATTGATTGATTTCTTTTTTCTGCAAAAATTTTCCAACTTAATTCTTTGAAATCCAAACATTTCCGTAGTTCACAAATCTCAAGAAAGACAGAGACTGTAAGAGATAACTCTTAAACCGGGGAATCTTTAGGACAGGTTGGGAACATTGGTAATACTGAAAGAACACAGACCCAAGAAATGTTCAGAACACCACAAGAGTAGTGAAAGAAACTCAGTTTCAATATATAGATCTACTATCTGGTCAAGATTAGGGTTTAAGGAATTGAACATGATGTTTATCTATATATGCAGTGTAGACAACCATATAAATAAAAGAATCCAGCAAAAATAAAGTTCGGTCCGGCAAAATATCCTTCTATTGATGTCTTCACATCTCCACACAGAAGAGGGACTTAGGATTTCAACTTCAGACTTGTACTCATTGCTTAGGATTTCACCTTCGGACTCTGGTTTTCCTCATCCTCTCCTTCATCTAGCTCCCCATCATTTCCGATTTTTCGGCCTTAACTAGATGCAGTGGCGCTCTTTGTGCATTCATTGAAACAGTGGCGAGGTTGATCATGGCGGTGGCACATTATTTTGATTGAGTGATGTGACTTGAAACAACTACATTAGCCTTTGATTTTCCCCTGATTAGAGTTTGGCTGGTGACTAGGTTTAGATGTTGTGATACCCGGCCTCACCATAAGAAATTGTATTCCTCAGTAGGTGTCTTTATTAAAACTAGGCATACAATTCTAAAGCTTGAATGGGGGTGCCGGTATCAAAATTTAACTCAAGTATTATTAGGACTTTGAGGTGTGTCGTTATCAAAAGAGACTTTATTAGTATTTGGAATTTTTGTGGAAGGTTTCTAAATTTTAGGATTTAGATTGACTTCTCTGTGTTTGACGACAAAGCTATTTTGGAAGCCACCCTATTTTGGACGTTTGAAATTTGGTAAGGAGTCCCATTAAATATGGGAACGTATATTTTATTAGTAAAGTAAATTAGTAATATTTGGAATTCTAATTGGAGATTGAAAGAGATTCTCCATGCCCTAACCTTTAGGGAGGGTGTACGGTGAATTATCCTTGGGATACTTGGGCGTGAAATACATCACTAATATTTAGGATCCTATGGCCTTTGAACCTAATTTGTAGGAAAGAAATCAATCTTAGTTGGGGTTTTCTCTTTGGGTTGGACGTTTCCTTTTCCTTTAGGAGAGCTCGAAGTTTACTTAGTTGGAAGGTTTTCCCTATTGCTGTGTTCTTTTAAGTTTCCTTCCCCCTCTTTTCTGCGGAAAGTCCGCTTTGTTTCCGTGGAAAACCGTAAAAAGCGTGTTCTTTTAGTTTCTGCGGAAACTTTTTTTTTCCTACCTCATACATCGGAAACTCCCTCTTTCCGAGACTTTCACCCGACGATCGAAGCTCTCTCTCTCTCTTTTCTCGCTCAGACTCTCTCTCAAGACCTCCATTTTCGACGACTCTCTCTCTCTCCCTCGCAAGACCTCCATTGTCGACGACTATCACCTTCCGGTAATGTTCTAAATTTGAAGCGAATTCGGGTTTTATCTATTTAATTTTGAGTTTTTTTTTGTGGGATTTGATGAAACCTAGGTTTTTTTTTGGTTCGCCTATGGTTTGATTTTTGTTTAGAAGATTAATTATCTAGAATACTTTCGGATTGATATTTTTGTCAAATCCGTTTATTTCTAGGGTTTTTATTGTTTTTCTTGTTCTTATATTTTGTTAGGGTTTGTAATTTGGTGAATTTGCTGATTTAGTGTGTGGATTTGAGGAATTTGAGAGAGAAATTGTAGTTTGAGTGTTTAGATGGGTTTTGTGTGGGATTTTTGTATCTGAATTGGTGGATTTCAGCGAAAAATTGCAGTTTGTAAAGGGTTTGTGTTGTTTGATAATTTTGAATTCGGTTGGGAATTGAAGGATTATGATGTTTAATAGCGTATGAAGCATATGAACTGTTGATTTTAGGGATTTGGTCTATTTGTGGTTCTTGAGGGTTGGGGAATTGATGGGAATGGAAGGAAATTCAGTGGTTTTATGTTGAATTGTATGCGATTGGTAGGACTTATTTGAGTTGAGGATTGTTGTATGGTTTATCTGTCTGTGAATTCCTGTGGATGTTTGATACTGAAGCTATGTTATTTCATGACTTTTGAGGTTTGAAGATTATAAGCGGATTGACAATTTGATTGATTCAGTCAGCAAATCATTGTGCTTTTTTGGGATTTATTCTGTTGACATCAAACAATCGGGTCTCTGTCACTATTTTGGCAGGTTTTTTTTATTGGGACCAGCTTGGAATAACAGGATTCTGGAAAGGATCTAATCCTTCAAAGGGCTCTTTGGGTTTTCGGTTTTTGTTTTTGAAGGGATTGAATTTATGTTTTTGAAGGGGATATGATATGTCTGTAGGCGTACAGGGACTGATTTATCGCATCCATTTACTGTATTAGAAGGTGGGTATAGTAAGGAAAATGGGTCTTCCATGGATGATGAAAATTCTGAGGCTTTGGGAAGTTTGAAGCAGAAAAATGGGAAACCTCGACGGCACCTCTCAGTTATTCGGCATTGCATGAGAAGCGTTCGTTTGGTTGCTGAAAGTGAATTGGTGAGTCGTTGATATTTTCCCTTGTGTAGAGTTTCATACCTTTTTTCATATTAGTTGTCATGTAATTGAACTGTTTTATTTGAAAATCTTGATATGCCACAACATTTTCTTTTCTGTTGGGGATTAAAAGCATGATTATGTTCTCCATTTTCTGAAATATACTGCGACTAACATTTTTGCCCCACATCTACCTGTAGGAATTGGTTATTGGTGGTATTGGTGCAAAATCACCATCAGATGGACAGTCTGGTTCTGGATTTTTACCGGTATTTCGTTCGGGTAGCTGTTCTGAGAGAGGACCAAAACAGTACATGGAGGATGAACACATCTGTATAGATAATCTACTTGAACATCTTGGTGAATCTATGGATTTTCCATCTCCAGGGGCTTTCTATGGGGTGAGTGAGTTAGTTGTTGCTACTGAACTTGTGTAATTTAATCATCTTATAAAATTATGAGTACATGGTCTTTTTTCATTGTTTGGGTATATCTTTTTTTTAATCACCGTTGGTAATTATTTCTTTTCTAGTGAATGGGTTACCATGTCTTGTACTTTCAGTTTCTTTTCGATATTTGTCAACCGAGATAATGGGTGCCTCTCACATTCCATTATTCATGAAATTTATAGAGCTTATGAAAGGTGAAGTCCTCGGTCAGGTTGAAATTTGCTTGAGGATCGTATTAAATATATTTATTACCAAGATATGGTGAGGTAGTTCGCACATAGTATAAAGATAGACTTGTGGACATGGTTTATGTTGGTGATAAATATATGCAACACCTAATATTTAGTAGTTTATGCTGGCAGGTATATGGTGAGGTTCCCCACCTGTGTGGAGAAGGTCATTAAGAGTGCATTTGTGAAAGTGGATCATGCATTTGCTGATGCCCGCTCTCTAGACAATTCCTCTGGCACCACAGCACTGATTGCCCTTATTTTTGGAAGGTATGAGCCAGGATTTTATTATGAAATCTACCCATCTATTGTTAATTATAGCTGCTTAAAGTGGATATGATAATCATGATTGTTTCTTGTTGGTATTGTTTTATTTTGGGACAGTTGTACTTTAATCAATGTAAGCTGCCTTATTTTTTAAGGCCATGGATGCATGGATATTCCCCATGATTCTTGGCAGAATGGATTGCTAAAACCTATACAGTCTTTACTACTATTTTTGACAACATTTTGCTTTAAGGAAGCGGGGTCGTTCTGGTTATGGTGGAAAACCAAGCATTTGCTTGAGAAGAAAGTAGTAATAGACCTATTATTTGTGATGAAGGCAGAGATTAACTTGTCTGCTTATTATCCATGATCTTCTGTGTCATGACTTTTGGGTAATTTCTCCTGATGTTCAGATTGTGGATCATGGGTAGGAACATCCTCTTGGCTTCTTTGCTAGTGAAATCCACGAGTGGAAGGACTGCTGCGATTTACGGGTACTATTTTTCCATATTTCAGCCCTTTTTAGCCATGTTTTAGCCTTTAGAACCCCTTTCTAAGCACCCATAGATAACTATACTAGCCTAATTTAAGCCTCTTATCATTTTTCTAGTAATATTTGGGCCCTAGATGTTGATTTCCTTTGTGGACAGCAATATAACGACCAATAAAGTTGAATAGTTGAGCCTCAAGTCTTCTTCTTTTCGTGATATTTATGCTATTATATGCTTCCATGCTTAGTGTAGATTATTTTCCCACTCACGAGTTTTCTTTAAAGCTTACTGTTGAATCTTTAAGAGGCCATTAATCATCTTTTATTATTTTTTCATTGATTTTGGGTTTGTGTATGATTACACGAATGTGAATTTGGTTCCCATGAGCTCCTAAAAGTTCCTGTAGAAAGTTGCAGCCTCCGGGTTTACACCACTTTTCAATACAGTCCATAACAAATTCCTCTCCCGAGCCCGAACTGGTCCGTAGACCACACCGTAAGCATCCATGAAGAATTTGATACCTGATGGAGAAACTGAGTTGTAATTGTGTGATCCCCTCTTTACAGTTTTGTCATTGACAAGATACTCTCCTTCCATATAACTATGATTCCCCCTGCAGTTCCCCTAGCATCTTTGGCCGTCCAACTGTCTGTCTCTTCTCCCCAAGATTCCATTAATCAACGATTTTGATACTCCCGTTATTTTAGATTCGATAACGGCAATGACATCAGGATGTCTTAAGACATAAATGCTTGTCTGCCATTTGTTTTTGATCCGATCTCAGCCCCCTAACATTCCAAAAGATTAACTTCATTGATAAACACCACATAATTGCTCCATGTCCTTCCTCCTCATCGCAACTATTTCAGCTCCCTATACCCTCTGGTTTTTCCATTAGAAGCATATGGATTTGGTTGATCCCTTTCAACGATCTCCTTTAGCATGAAATGGGTACTGGAAATATCTTCTTCATACTGAATGCCCCGGAGCCCATAATCATCATGGCCACAAATTCATTCGCCATATTATTATCATTAGAACTTTCCCCTTTGTCTCCACAGTTTAAACAGGAAGTAATCTTATCACGAAGGTCTCTATCCAACGTATTAGAAGAAAACTCCATATTGAGAGGTATACAACCATTATCATTCATTACTTCATTCGTTTCAGCTGGAACAACTCCCTCGCTGTGCGAAACAAAATGTTTTGTGTGAATCACCGTGTTGCTCTACAATGCCAGATTGGATTTGGCTATGGTGACACCACGGATTCCGCCACCGGACAATCCTTCTGTTCCAAACTTAACCAATTTTCTCCATTTCAACTCCAGGTAGCCTTGAGCGATCTTGTCTCTTTCAATAAAATTTTCATTACGAACACCACCATTTTCGAAAGAAAGCTGCCACTTCCAACGCTTCCCGAATGATTTTCTCCAGGTAGTTACGGTGAGACGGTGCCCAACCATTCCAGCACGATTTCCGGACGACCGATCCCGCTTCCGAAGAGTGACGGTGTTGCCCACCGAAGCAATGAATTTTCTTCTCTTGTTTTGATTATTGAATATTGTTTTCTCCTTTTTACGCGATGGCCATCTGTCACGCTTCATGTTCGGCGGTGACACCAAGTCCTTTGGATAGTTATCGACTGTTCGCATCCTCTGAGAATGCTCTAAAGGCTACATCGGGTTATGGATAACTCTAATAAAAGAGAAATAGCCAAATTATTTGGTTGAATTGTTCGAGAATGCCAAGTTGGGTCAATGCAGAGTTATAACCTTTTTGATGATTTTAAATAAACAAATCTGCTGAGAGAAATTATCACCTTTTCATTTCCTCAGCAGAGTCGCCAGCCTGTGGGTGCCAATTTTTTCCCTCCCGCGTAGGACTACAGGGGATCACCACATCGGGTTCTCAAGGGAGTGTATATTTGATCTGCGTTACTTGTGGACTCGGGATCGAAATCCTAACTTCACAAAAATGAGAAACTCAGAGTCACCACCTAGGTTAGGGTCTAGGACCCGTGCCTGTTCTTCCAATGAAATGAGTAGTGATACTCGAATTTCGTTGGAAGAACAGTAACCGAAGGGGTTCTTTTGCACTGGGCCTTGAACTTTATATTTTGCTTTGTTTGCTTAAGGCATGGTCCTTACAGATATCTTGGTAAGGGTTATGGTTACAATCGGGGAAGGTGTTAGGCACCCCTCTTGCCCGGACGAATCCGGTCTCTTAACTTAGATTGGCATTTTTTGAAGAATTTAAACCAGGATAACTTATCTTTTTATCCTTTACTTAAGTTATGCTAAATTTCAGGAGGCAAATAAAAGTGAATTTACAAGAAGACCGAAAATAAGCAGTAGTTATCCTGATCGATGTTGTAAGTTGTATACGGATCTCTGCAAATCTCGCAACTAACTCGCAATCAGGTTAACTTAAAACTAACGGAAAAAGACAGTGCATAACGTAAAAGAAAGACAAAGGGATTTATATCATAAGTTCTGAGGGTCAATTCAGACTGGAGATCTTATGGTGTCACCACCTCATACCTTACTTTGTAAAGGAAAGTACATAAAGCTTGTTAAATAAATGTAATTTTACTGAAAGCTGAGGCAGACTTGGGCAGCGTAACTGCGCTTGTTGAGAAGAGGCGGGCTCCGATGTTGCAGAGTAATCGGCGGCTTAACGGCGCCGTGTTGACTAAGGAACTTTGGGTTTGCCATGATTTTGGCAGAACGACGCTATTTAGATAATAGGGCCTTCGAGTTCTCCGAAATTCGGCAGCGCAACGACACTGTGTTGGCAAAGGGGCTTTAGGTTTGCCGAGATTTCGGCAGAACAACGATGCTATTATTGAGAAATAGCTCGTGTTTCTGCGAAATCCGGCAGAACAACGACGTTGTTTGAAGGATGTCGCTCCGAACCTTCAGAATTTCGGCAGAATGCCAACGTCCGGTGTGAGCTACCTAGAGTTACTCTACAAGCAGACTAGGGTTTTTGGCTATAAAAAGGGGGTATGTGGGGCGTTGTAGACACCCCATTTTGACCGAACCCTAATAAGCGTCGTTAGGGTAGAAACCTTATTAAACTAGTGTTTTAATGTCCCAAATTTGTTCCTAGAATAGGTTAAGGTCTCATTTAGGTCCCCGTAAATTTTCGTCCGAATCCGTCTCGGTTCGCCTAGCAAGCGGACGATGTTTGTAGAGTAGTGTAGTGTAGGAATAAGGGTGGCGATTCAGCCAGAAGCGGGGGTGTGCAGGAATTTAGAAAACCAGTTCAAATTTTCTGTAATGGGTTGTCCAGGCAGAAGCAGGGGTATGCGGATTGGTGTGTAGCATAATTAGGGGGTGTATTATCCTGAAGCAGGGCAATTTCGTAATTTGCAAAGATGCTTTTCTTCCCCTCCAAGTCACCATTAAGGCCTAAGCTAGGTTAGTGAGAGCTTTAGGACTAGAATTAGCGAGAGGGGAATCCTATGTAGATTAGGCTTCCTTTGATCCCAGCCCTTAAACAAAAGCTGATTTGAAGGGCTAGGATCAAGGGGAGGGAGATATTTTCCATAAAATTTCCCCCCTCCGCCATTGCCCGAGGCCCCCCCCTGTAAGTTAGGAGATGTACAAAATGCATTGATGGGGGCTGTCCAAAGGAGAGGAAGGGGGCAGAATATATCATCTTTTTCTGGACCATTTCTTTCCTGGGCCCCCCTGTTGAGAAAGGAGTAGTCATAAATATGCATAGAGGGTGGTTGTCCTGGGGAAAGGGGGTCGAATTTATTATTACCCTCACCTAACGAATTAGGGCTACAGGAGGATTTTCTTTTTTTCGTTGGAAGCAGAGAACAAAAAAAAGAAAAACTAGCGAGAGAGGGAAAACGCAGAGAGAAAAAGAGAGAGAGAGGAGGAAGAAGAAGAGGGAGGAAACCACCTCCATACCCATTTCCCTAAAAATCCAAACCCATCTTCCCCATCCCCTTGATCCACCACCATCAAATCCATTCTCCCTCCTTTTCTTCTTTTATTCCCAAAACCCCACCATTATCCCCTCCATCTTCTTCTCCGGCCCCATTTTCCGCCGGAATCCGGCAAGCTCTCTTCCATTTTTTCGCACCCGCATCTCTCCATCAACCACCCATACCAGCCAAGCCACCATCCCCATCTTCAACCCTCTATCTGTGGAGATCCACCTCAAAACCCATTTCTTTCTTCTTGCGGAGAGAAGCAAAAGGGGTTTTTCCCATTTTTGTTAGAAAACAGAAAGAAGGAGAAATCGAGAGAGAGGAAGAGGAGGAGCCGCCATCCACCGCCTTCAATCTCAGCCATCCATTTCCACCTTCACCCTCTTTAAAACCACCACCATCTTCTTCCTCTTCATTTATTTTTTTTCCCTACAAACCCACCTCCATTTTTTATTTTAATCTCCTCTGCTACGACCCCACCCCATCTCCGGCCGGAATCCGGCCATCCACCATGGAATCCGGCCAAAAACCCCAATAAATCCGATCACCACCATCTTCTTTCTTTTACAACCACCAACTAAACCCATTCCTCATCCCATTAAACCCATTTCTATTCCCATTTGTATTCCAAACCCACCTCCCCCATCTCCTCTTCCATCTCCGCATCCATTCTCCATCTCAATCTCCACCATCAACCGACCAAACCCATCATCTCCTCCATCTTCGTCAGCCAGCACCACCGCCATCTCCATCGATTCCGGCAAGCTTGCCGAAATCCGACCTCCCTACCTAAATCAACCATCACCAAACCCACCTCATTTCTACCCCTAAATCCGGTCAGAATCCGAAACCCTCTTCTTCGGTCACCACCCTATTCTCGTTTCTCTTTAAAACCCAACATCCAAACCCATCTCATTTTTATCTCTGCAAATCTAGCCCCATTTTTGCCTCCATCGCAACCCCACTTCGCCCAACCCTTGTTTTTTCATCACAGCCTATCTCAACCAAACCTTATTCCAATCTCCATTGGTTCATTCGGCCTTGCCGGAATCACCACCATCAATATTCTCCTCGTCGGCCATCTCCACTACCTGAGCCATCGCCTCCAGTTGTTTTACAATCTATACTTCAATCGGCCTCTTCATTACCTGTCGGGTAAGCTTATTGCCTTTTAATTCAAATAGAAATCAAGGTTATTTTGCTAATTAGTGGGTTTAAAAATACTTCTGTTAGTTTCCATTCTTAAATATGCTAGTTTAGAGATTTGGATTGCTCCTATATTTCCCATTTTCTAACTAGACTAGCTTATGTGTTTGAATTGCCCCTATTGTTTTCATTTGCAAATCCTGCTAATTTGAGATTCCGAACCGTTCTTGTTGCTTATTGTTTTGGTATTTCGTTATAAATGGTTGATTCCTATTTTTCTGTCTATCCCTCTTGGGTGCCAAAGGTGTGTCCAAAGCAGGAAGTATACAGGGGATTGTGGTTTTGGTATGATGTTTGGATGATGTCAGGACTTGCAATTCATGTTTAAAGAATCGAACAGGGAGGGAAATTAGGTCCCTTAATTCGGTTTCAGTTCAGTGCCTAACACAAGCCATTATCCCTAAAAGGAAGCCTTAGAGCCTTTTCTTTCCTCAGTTGTTTGCGCCCTGAGATTGTACAAGTCTTCTTTCGTTCGCTGGTCTGGTTAACTCTTGCCTAAATATGGCTTAGTTCCCTATGTTTAGTTTTGTGGATTCTTTCGGAGCCTTTACAAACCACATATCTGTCGGTGGCGATGCATTTATGAAGGTATGGTGGTAGGGGTGTCCTCTCGAAATTTGGTATTTGAATGTGATCTAGTGAGGTTTTTTTTTGTTTCAGCTCTGATGTTCGAGCTAGAGTGAAGGGCGATGAAGGCGCTAGCCCAAGCCTACCCTTAGAGGACTTGCTCAGTCCAAGTTAGCGTTCCCCTCATTTGTATAGTAGACTTGCTTAGTCTTTTAGATGCCTCTTAGATATTAGTAGCCTCATTCATTGATAGGGCGATGAAGGCGATAGCCCAAGCCCATCTTTAGGGGACTCGCTCAATCCAAATAGCGCTCCCCTCTTTTGTTTAGTAGGCCTACCCAACCTTTTGGATTTCTTTTAACCATTTTTTTTAAAAGAACCCTTCTCTGGGCAATGATAAGGTTACTTGGAGCCCGTCTTTGTGTTTTGTGGCTCACCGTTTTTTGCACTTGAATCTGCACAAGTTGATGCCCCATGTTATGCACCAAAATTTATAAAAATCAGAAATATCATTGCATGCATTTGTATAATTTGTTGAAAAGTTAAGATTCTTCTTTTATGTTAAGTTTTAAGTTAGGTTCTGAAGATGAATGGACTGTTCAGGTGAGACTATTTTGAAAGCTTATCATACTTATTTTTTATTTAAATAAATTGTTTAATTGAAGAAGGAAATCAGATGACTACTCTATTCGATGTTATCGACATGAGTAATGTTTGATTTCAAGGCGGTTTGTAGAAATATTATGTGTATGAAATCAGATGATTACTTTGGCATCATCTGATTTCGTTGGAGTCCCCGTATTGGGGTTTGTGGTTGGCTTTGAAGTGTTTAATATCATTTTTTTATTTCATTAGGCTACCCAGCGGCTGGTCTGGGCTAATTAATTTTATTTTAAATAATTGTTTAATTGAAGAAGGAAATAAGATGATTTGCACTATTCGATGTCCTTGACACGAATATCGTCTGATTTCAAGGCGGTTTGTAGAAATATTATACGTGTAGGAAATCAGATGATTACTTTGGCATCATCTGATTTCATTGGAGTCCCCGTATTGGGGTTTGTGGTTGGCTTTGAGGTGTTTGATATTGTTTTTACTTCATTAGGCTACCTAGCGGCTGGTCTGGGCTAATTAATGTTGTTTATCATGCTATGATTGCTATTATTACAGGTTGTGTACTCTTTAGTTATAAGTCTTTCTTTGCTTAGTACTTGATTTGTTTATATAAGAATTGAATGGAAATTTGAGATTGCCTAGTAGCTCTTTTCTGCTCTCTTGGTGGACTAACGCAGTCTTCTAGACTTCTTTAGATACTAGAACCTGTACTAGGAGGCATATTCTGTCTCATTAGGAAATCCTCCTTTGGAGGCAAGCCTCATTTTTTTAGCTTAACCCATAGGAGGCATGCCTTGCCTCATTTAGAGAGCCTTTGAATCATTCGTTTGTGTGGTGATGTTATCGGGGGAGTCTTTGACTCATTTGATCTTTATTGATGTTATTAGGGAGTCATCTGTCTTGGCTTTGTAAGTAATTAGCCTTTAGAAGGCCTGCTTGGCCTCATTTGTAGAATCCTCTCTGAGGTTGTACCTCAATTTGTACCTCTGTTATTTAGAGACCAATTTGGTCAATTAGTTGTCTTAGCCTTGCTTACCCCTTGCAAGGGCAATGATAAGGTTACTTGGAGCCCATCTTTGTGTGTTTGGGAGACCCGCCCGGTCTCATTCTCTCGCTAGTTCTCCTCTTTGTGCGTCGTTTGGTTTTTGGGAGAACACCCTACTCGGCTTGGCTTCATACTCCTACCCTTATGGGGTACTGGGCGCACATTTGTTGCACCCTAGGGCTAAGTAGCTGTCCGGCCCGGCTGGGTGTTTTACCTCTGCCAAATGTGCAAATTCTTGTTCCTTTTCTTTTAGGGAGTCTCTGACTCATTTATACTTTAGTTAGTGTTAGTGGAGTCTTTGACTCATGTTCCTTTTCTTTTAGGGAGTCTCTGACTCATTTATCCTTTAGTTGGTGTTAGTGGAGTCTTTGACTCGTGTTTCTTTTTCTTTTAGAGAGTCTTTGACTCATCTATCCTTTAGTTGGTGTTAGTGGAGTCTTTGACTCGTGTTTCCTTCTCTTTTAGAGAGTCTTTGACTCATCTATCCTTTAGTTGGTATTAGTGGAGTCTTTGACTCATCTATCCTTTAGTTGGTTACGCCGTAAAAGGCGGGTGCTCTGTAAGAACATGCTTTCGATGCCGAAAAGGTAGGTGCTGTGTAAAAACTGGCTTTCCGGTTTGTAAACAAAAACGGCTTTCAGAAATCATTTTCTTCTGAAAACGCCCTAAAGAGAGATTGAGGAAAACTGAACTGGTGCTCTAGGACTCGTCATAAGGTTCTTTCTCGCGGCACCTATCATTAGTACTGGCTTGACAAAATTGGGTGTCTACATCATCCTCTGAATTTCATCCTATACGTTACAGCCTCCCTGCACGCCCACGGTCCAGTTGAGTGCTTTCACATACATCCTTTGCATTTTAGCCTCGTCGCGCGGCCATGGCCCGACTGAGTGCTTTACACGCATCCCCTATGTTACAGCCTTCTTGAGTGCCCATGGCCCGATTGAGCGCTTTGCACATATCCTGCAGCCTTCCTGCGTGCCAATGGCCCGGTTGAGCACTTTGCACACATCCTCTACGTTACAGCCTCCCCACGTGCTCATGGCTCAGCTGAGTGCTTTACAAGTATCTTCCGCTACAGCCACCCCGCATACCCATGTAGCATCGGATACTATTTTGCTTTCGGATACAAGGTCGCTTCGGATACTATGTCGCCTTCGGGTACAAAGTTGCCTCGTATACAATGTTGCCTCGGATATAAAGTCGCCCCGGATACAATGTTGCCCTTCGACTACAATGTCGCTTCGGATACTATGTTTCCTCCGGATATAATGTCGCCTCGGATACTATTTTACTTTCGGATACAAGGTCGCTTCAGATACAATGTCGCCTCGGATACAATGTTGTCTCGGATATAAAGTTGCCTTCTGCTACAATGTCACTACGGATATTATGTTGCCTTCGGATATAATGTCGCATCAGATACTATTTTGTTTTTGGATACAATGTCGCTTCGGATACTATGTCGCCTCAGATACAATGTTGCCTCGGATATAAAGTCGCCTCAGATACAATGTCACCTCGGATACTATGTCGCCTTCGGCTACAATGTCGCTTCGGATACTATGTTGCCTTCGTATATAATGTTGCCTCGGATACAATGTAGCCTCGGATACTATTTTGCTATTGTAGCATCGGATACTATTTTGCTTTCGGATACAAGGTCGCTTCGGATACTACGTCGCCTTCAGATCCAATGTAGCCTTGGATACAATGTTGCCTTTGATATAAAGTAGCCTCGGATACAATGTAGCCTCGGATACTATGTTGCCTTCGGCTATAATGTCGCTTCGGATACTATGTTGCCTTCGGATATAATGTCGCCTCGGAAACAATGTAGCATCGGATACTATTTTGCTTTAGGATACAAGATCGCTTTGGATACTATTTCGCCTTCAGATACAATGTTGCCTCGGATACTATGTCGCCTTCGGCTACAATGTCGCTTCGGATACTATGTTGCCTTCGTATATAATGTTGCCTCGGATACAATGTAGCCTCGGATACTATTTTGCTATTGTATCCTCGGATACTATTTTGCTTTCGGATACAAGGTCGCTTCGGATACTACGTCGCCTTCAGATCCAATGTAGCCTTGGATACAATGTTGCCTTTGATATAAAGTAGCCTCGGATACAATGTAGCCTCAGATACTATGTTGCCTTCGGCTATAATGTCGCTTCGGATACTATGTTGCCTTCGGATATAATGTCGCCTCGGAAACAATGTAGCATCGGATACTATTTTGCTTTAGGATACAAGATCGCTTCGGATACTATTCCGCCTTCGGATACATTGTCCCCTCGAATGCAATGTTGCCTCGGATATAAAGTCGCCTCGGATACAATGTTGCCCTTCGACTACAATGTCGCTTCAAATATAATGTCGCCTCGGATACAATGTAGCCTCGGATACAATGTAGCCTCGGATACTATTTTGCTTTCGGACCCAAGGTCGCTTCGGATACAATGTCGCCTTTGGATACAATGTCGCCTCGGATACTATGTTGCCTTTGGCTACAATGTCGCTTCGGATACTATAATGCCTTCGGATATAATGTCGCTTAGGATTCAATGTTGCCTTCAGATATAATGTTGCCTTCGGATATAAAGTCGCCTTCGGATACAATGTTGCCTCGGATACATTGTAGCCTCGGATACTATGTTACCCTCGGCTACAATGTCACTTCGGATACTATGTTGCCTTCTGATATAATGTCGACTCGGATACTATTTTGCTTTCGGATAGAAGGTCGCTTCAGATATTTTGTCGCCTTCGGATACAATGTCGCCCCGGATACAATGTTTTCCCAAATATAAAGTCGCATCGGATACAATGTTGCCCTTCGGCTACAATGTCGCTTCGGATACTATGTTGCCTTCGGATATAATGTCGCCTCGGATACAATGTAGCCTCAGATATTTTGCTTTCGGATCTAATGTCTCTTCGGATATTATGTTGCCTCAGATACAATGTTGCCTCAGATATAAAGTCGACTCGGATACAATGTAGTCTCGGATACTATGTTGCCTTTGGCTACAATGTCGCTTCGGATACTATGTTGCCTTCGGATATATTGTCGCATTGGATACAATATAGCCTCCGATACTATTTTCTTTCGGATACAACGTCGCTTCAGATATTATGTCACCTTCTGGTACACTGTTGCCTCGGATACAATGTTGCCTCGGTTATAAAGTCGCCTAGGATACAATGTTGCCTTCGGCTACAATGTCGCTTCGGATAATTTGTTGCCTTTGGATATAATGTCGCATCGGATACAATGTAGTCTCATATACTATTTTGCTTTCGGATACAAAGTCGCTTTGGATACAATGTCGTCGCGGATAAAATGTTGCCTCGAATATAAAGTCGCCTTGGATACAATGTTGCCCTTCGGCTTCAATGTCGCTTCGGATACTATGTTTCCTTTGGATATAATGTTGCCTCATATACAATGTAGCCTCAGATACTATTTTACTTTCGGATACAAGGTCCCTTCGGATACAATGTCGCCATCGGATACAATGTTGCCTTCGATATAAAGTCGCCTCGAATACAGTGTAGGCTCGGGTACCATGTTGCCTTCGGTTATAATGTCGCTTCGGATACTATGTTGCCTTCATATATAATATCGCTTCGGATACAATGTAGCCTCAGATACTATTTTCCTTTCGGATACAAGGTCGCTTCGGATGCTATGTTGCCTTCGGATACAATGATGCCTCGGATACAATGTTTTCTCGGATATAAAGTCGCCTCGGATACAATGTAGCCTCGGATACTATGTTGCCTTCTGTTACAATGTTGCATCGGATACTATGTTGCCTTCGGATATAATGTTGCCTTGGAAACAATGTAGCATTGGATACTATTTTGCTTTCGGATACAAGGTCGCTTCGGATACTATGTCTCCTTCGGATACAACGTCGCCTCAGATACAATGTTGCCTCGGATGTAAAGTTGCCTCGGAGACAATGTTGCCCTTCCGCTACAATGTCTCTTCGGATATTATGTTGCCTTCGGATATAATGTCGCCTCGGATATAATATAGCCTCGGGTACTATTTTATTTTCGGATACAAGGTCGCTTTAGATACAATGTCGTAATCGGATACAATGTCACCTCGGATACAATGTTGCCTCGGATATAAAGTCGCATCGGATACAATGTAGCCTCGGATACTATGTTGCCTTCGGCTACAATGTCGCTTCGGATACTATGTTGCCTTCGGATATAATCTCGCCTCTGATACAATGTGGCCACGGATACTATTTTGCTTTCGTATACAAGGGCTCTTCGAATACTATGTCTCCGTCGGATACAATGTCACCTCGGATACAATATTTCCTCATATAAAGAGTCTCCTCAGATACAATGTTGCCCTTCAGCTACAATGTCGCTTCGAATACTATTTTGCCTTCGGATATAATGTCGCCTCAAATACAATGTAGCATCATATACTATTTTACTTTCAGATACAAGGTAGCTTAGGATACTATGTCTCTGTCGGATACAATGTCACCTCGGCTACAATGTCTCTTCGGAAACTATGTTGCCTTCGGATATAATGTCATCTCGGATACAATGTAGCGTAGGGTACTATTTTGCTTTCGGATACGAGGTCGCTTTGGATATAATGTCGCCATCCGATACAATGTCGCCTCGGGTACATTGTCGCCTCGGATATAAAGTCGCCTTGAATATAATGTAGACTCGGATACCCTGTTGCCTTCTGCTACAATGTCGCTTCGGATATTATGTTGCTTCCGGATATAAAGTCGCCTCGGATATAATGTACTCTCGGATACTATTTTACTTTCGGATACATGGTCGCCTCGGATACCATGTCGCCTTCAGATATAATGTCACCTCGGATACAATATAGCCTCGCATATAAAGTCGCATCGGATATAAGGTCGCCTCGGATACAATGCAGCCTCAGATACTATGTTGCCTTCGGTTACAATGTCGCTTCAGATACTATGTTGCCTTCGGATATAATTTCTCCTGGGATACATTGTAGCCTCGGATACTGTTTTTCTCTCCCATATAGGTCACTTCGGTTACTGTCGTCTCAAATACAATGTTGGCTAGGATTTAAAGTCGCCTCAGATACAATGGTGCATCCGATACTATGTTAACTTCGGCTACAATGTTGCTTTGGATACTATGTTACTTTTAGATATAAGGTCGCCTCAGATATAATGTAGCCTCGCATACTATTTTGATTTCGGATACTATTTTAGCCTCGGATATAATGTAGTCACGGATTCTATGTCGCCTACAAATACAATGTTGCCTGGGTACAATTTTGGCTCGGATATATAGTCGCCTCAGATACAATGTAGCCTCAGATACTATGTTGCTTTCGGCTACAATGTCGCACCGGATACTATGTTGCCCTCGGATATAATATCGCCTTGGTTACAATCTAGGGCACAAGGTCGCTTCGGATACTAAGTCGCCTCGGATATAATGTCGCATCGAATATAAAGTCGCCTTCGATACAATGTTCCCTCGGATACTATATTGCCTTCGGTTACATTGTCGCTTCAGATACTATGTTGCATTCGGATATAATGTCGCCTCGGATACAATGTAGCCTCAGATATTTTGCTTTCGAATACAAGGTCGCTTCGGATACAATGTCGCCTCAAATACAATGTTGTCTAGGATTTAAAGTCACCTCGGATACAATGTAACCTCATATACTATGTTACCTTCGGCTACAATGTCGCTTTAGATACGACGTTACCTTGGGATATAATGTCGCCTCAGATACAATCTAGCCTCGGATAATATTTTGCTTTCAGATATAAGGTCGCTTCGGATACTATGTCGCCTACGAATGCAATGTCGCCTGGGTACAATGTTTGCTCGGATATAAAGTCGCCTTGGATACAATGTAGCCTCAGATAATATGTTGCTTTCTGCTACAATGTCGCATCAGAACTTAAGTTGCGTTCTGATATAATATCGCCTCGGTTACAATGTAGCCTCGGATAATATTTGTTTTCGTGTACTAGGTCGCTTCGGATACTATGTCGCCTTCGGATACAATGTCGCCTCAGAGACAATGTTGTCTTGAATAGAAAGTTGCTTTGGATATAATGTAGCCTCAGATTCTATGTTGTCTTCGGTTACATTGTTGCGTCAGATTGTTTGTTGCCTTCGGATATAATGTTGCCTTGAATACAATGTAGCTTCGAATACTATTTTGCTTTCGGATACAAGGTTGCTTTAGAAACTATGTCGCCTTCGGATACATTGTCACCTCGGATAAAATGTTGCCTCGGAAAGCAGGACACCTTAAATACAATGTTGCCCTTCTGCTACAATGTCGCTTTGGATACTATGTTGCCTACGGATATAATGTCGCCTCGGATACAATGTAGCCTGAGATACTATTTTGCTTTCGGAAACAAGGTCGCTTCCGATACAATGTCGCCTAGGATATAATGTTGCCTCGGATATAATGTTGCCTCGGATATAATATAGCCTCGGATACTATGTTGGATACTATGTTTCCCTCGGCTACAATTTGGCTTCTAATACTATGTTGCATTCGGATATAATCTCTCATCGGATATAATGTTGCCTCTGATATAAAGTCGCATCGGATACAATGTTGCCCTCCGGCTATAATGTCGCTTCGGATAATATGTTGCCTTAGGATATAATGTCGCTTCGGATACAAACTAGCCTCGGATATTGTTTTTCTTTTGAATATAAGGTCGCTTCGGATACTATGTCGCCGTCGGATACAATGTCTCCTCGGATACAATGTTGCGTCGAATATAAAGTTGCCTCGGATACAATGTCGCTTCGGATACTATGTTGCCTTCGGATATAATGTCGACTCGGATACAATGTAGCCGTGGATACTATTTTGCATTCAGATACATGGTCGCCGCGGATATTACGTCGCCTTCGGATACAATGTCGCTCCGAATACAATGTTGCCTCAGATATAAAGTCGCCTCGGATACACAATTACCCTTCGGCTATAATGTCTCTTTGGATACTATGTCGCCTTCGGATATAATGTTGCTTCGGATACTATGTTGTCTTAGGATATAATGTCGATTTGCATATAATGTAGCCACAAATACTTTTTTGATTTCGGATATATTGTCGCTTCAGATACTTTGTCTCCGTCGTTTACAATGTTGCCTAGGATATAAAGTCGTCTACGGATACAATGTTGCCTCGGATATAAAGTCGCCTCGGATACAATGTTGCCCTTCTGCTAATATGTCGCTTCAGATACTATGTTGCCTTCGGATATAATGTCGTGTCGGATACAATGTAGCCTTAGATACTGTTAGGCTTTAGGATACTAGGTCGCTTCGGATACAATATCGCCAACGAATACAATGTTGCCTCAAATATAAAGTCGCCTCGGATACAATGCAGGCTTAGATACTATGTTGCCTTCGGTTATAATGTCGCTTCGGATACTATGTGGCCTTCAAATATAATGTCGCCTCAGATACAATGTAGCCTCAAATACTGTTTTGCTCTCGGACATGAGGTCGCTTCGGATACTGTCGCCTTCCGATACATTGTCGCCTCAAATACAATGTTGGCTAGGATTTAAAGTCTCCTCGGATACAATGGTGCATCTGATACTATGTTACCTTCGGCTACAATGTCGCTTCGGATACTATGTTACTTTCGGATATAATGTCGCGTCAGATATAATGTTGCCTCGGATACTATTTTGCTTTCGGATATAAGGTCGCTTCGGATACTATGTCGCCTACAGATACAATGTTGCCTGGGCACAATTTTGGTTCGGATATAAGGTCGCCTTGGATACAATGTAGCATTAGATACTATGTTGCTTTCGGCTACAATGTCTCTTCGGATACTATGTTGCCTTCGGATATAATGTCGCCTCGGTTACAATGTAGCCTCGGATAATATTTGTTTTCTTGTACTAGGTCGCTTCGGATACTGTCTCATTCGGATACAATGTCGCCACAGAGACAATGTTGCCTCGAATATAAAGTTGCTTTGGATATAATGTAGCCTCGAATTCTATTTTGTCTTCGGCTACAATGTCGCGTCGGATACTTTGTTGCCTTCGGAGATAATGTTGCCTTGAAAACAATGTAGCTTCGGATACTATTTTGCTTTCGGGTACAAGGTTGCTTTAGATACTATGTCACCTTCGGATACATTAGTCGCCTCAGATAAAATGTTGCCTCGGAAAGCAGGCTGCCTTCCATACAATGTTGCCCTTCCGCTACAATGTCGCTTCGGATACTATGTTGCCTTCGGATATAATGTCGCCTTGGATACAATGTAGCCTGAGATACTATTTTGCTTTCGGAAACAAGGTCGCTTCGGATACAATGTCGCCATCGGATACAATGTTGCCGCGGATATAAAGTCGCCTCGGATACTATGATGCCAAGCGACAACAATGTCGCTTCGAATACTATGTTGCCTTCGGATATAAAGTCGCCTCGGATAGATTGTAGCCTCGGCTATTATTTTTCTTTTGCATAGAAGGTCGCCTTCAGATGTTATGTTGGCTTAGGATAGAAGGTCGCCCCGGATACAATGTTGCCCTTCAGCTACAATGTTGCTTCGGATACTATGTTGTCTTAGGATATAATGTCGATTTGCATATAATCTAGCCTCAGATACTTTTTTGCTTTCGGATATATAGTCGCTACGGATACTTTGTCTCCGTCGTTTACAATGTTGCCTAGGATATAAAGTCGTCTCGGATACAATGTTGCCTCGGATATTATGTTGTCTTCGGCTACAATGTCGCTTCGGATACTATGTTGCCTTCGGATATAATGTTGCCTCGGATACTATTTTGTTTTCGGATACAAGGGCGCTTCGGATACATTCTCGCCCCAGTTAAAATGTAGCCTCGGATACAATGTTGCCTCTGATATAAAGTCGCCTCGGATACAATGTTGCCCTCCGGCTACAATTTCGCTTCTAATACTATGTTGCATTCGGATATAATCTTGCCCCGGATACAATGTTGCCTCTGATATAAATTTGCCTGGGATCAAATGTTGCTGTTCGGCTACAATGTCTCTTCGGAAACTATGTTGCCTTCGGATATATTGTCGTCTCGAATACAATGTCGTCTCGGGTACATTGTTGTCTCGGATATGCAGTCGCCTCGGATATAATGGTGCCTCGGATACTATGTTGCCTTCGGCCGCAATGTCGCTTCGCTATGTTGGCTTCGGATATAATGTCCCATTAGATACATTGTAGCCTCAGATACTATTTTGCTTTCGGATTGAAGGACGCTTCGGATACTATGTCTCCTACAGATACAATGTTGCCTAGATACAATGTTGGCTCGGATATAAAGTTGCCTCGAATACAATGTAGCCACGGATACTATGGTCCCTTCGGCTACAATGTCTCATTGGATATTATGTTGGCTTCGGATGTAATGTTGCCTCGGTTACAATGTAGCCTCGGATATAATGTTGCCTCTGATATAAAGTCGCCTCTGATACAATGTTGCCCTCCGGCTACAATGTCGCTTTGGATACTATGTTGCCTTCGGATATAATGTCGTTTCGGATACTATTTTTCTTTCGGATATAAGGTCGCTTCGGACACTATGTCGCCGTCGGATAAAATGTCTCCTCGGTTACAATGTTGCCTCGGATACAATGTAGCTTCGGCTACAATGTCGCTTCGGATACTATGTTGCCTTCGGATATAATGTCGCCTCGGATACAATGTAGCCGTGGATACCTTTTTGCATTCGGATACAAGGTCGCCCCGGATACTACGTCGCCTTCGGATAAAATGTTGCCCCGAATACAATGTTGCCTCAGATATAAAGTCATATTGGATACAAAGTTGCCTTTTAGCTACAATGTCTCTTCGGATACTATGTTGCCTTCGGATATAATGTCTCCACGGAAACTATTTTCTTTCAAATACAAGGTCGGTTCGGATACTATGTCGCCTCGGATAGAATGTTGCCTCGGATATAAAGTCGCCTCGGATACAGTGGTGCCTCGGATACTATGTTACCTTCAGCTACAATGTCGCGTTGGATACGACGTTACCTTCAGATATAATGTCGCCTCAGATACAATCTAGCCTCGAATACTATTTTGCTTTCGGATATAAGGTCGCTTCGGATACTATGTCGCCTACGAATGCAATGTCGCCTGGGTACAATGTTTGCTCGGATATAAAGTCGCCTCGGATACAATCTAGCCCCAGATACTATGTTGCTTTCTCCTACAATGTCGCATCGAAAATAATGTTGCGTTCGGATATAATATCGCCTCGGATAATATTTGTTTTCTTGTACTAGGTCGCTTCCGATCCTATGTCTCATTCGGATACAATGTCGCCACAGAGACAATGTTGCCTCGAATATAAAGTTGCTTTGGATATAATGTAGCCTCGAATTATATTTTGTCTTCGGCTACAATGTCGCGTCGGATACTTTATTGCCTTCGGAGATAATGTTGCCTTGAATACAATGTAGCTTCGGATACTATTTTGCTTTCGGGTACAAGGTTGCTTTAGATACTGTCGCCTTCGGATACATTAGTCGCCTCAGATAAAATGTTGCCTCGGAAAGCAGGCTGCCTTCCATACAATGTTGCCCTTCCGCTACAATGTCGCTTCGGATACTATGTTGCCTTCGGATATAATGTCGCCTCGGATACAATGTAGCCTGAGATACTATTTTGCTTTCGGAAACAAGGTCGCTTCGGATACAATGTCGCCATCGGATACAATGTCGCCTAGGGTATAATGTTGCCTCGGATATAAAGTCGCGTCAAATACAATGTAGCCTCGGATACTATGTTTCCTTCGGCTACAATTTCGCCTCTTATACTATGTTGCATTCGGATATAATCTTTCCCCGGATACAATGTTGCCTGGGATATAATGTTGCTGTTCGGCTACAATGTCTCTTCGGAAACTATGTTACCTTCAGATATAATGTCGCCTCGGATACAATGTTGCCGCGGATATAAAGTCGCCTCGGATACTATGATGCCAAGCGACAACAATGTCGCTTCGAATACTATGTTGCCTTCGGATATAAAGTCGCCTCGGATAGATTGTAGCCTCGGCTATTCTTTTTCTTTTGCATAGAAGGTCGCCTTCAGATGTTATGTTGGCTTAGGATAGAAAGTCGCCCCGGATACAATGTTGCCCTTCAGCTACAATGTGGCTTCGGATACTATGTTGTCTTAGGATATAATGTCGATTTGCATATAATCTAGCCTCAGATACTTTTTTGCTTTCGGATATATAGTCGCTACGGATACTGTCTCCGTCGTTTACAATGTTGCCTAGGATATAAAGTCGTCTCGGATACAATGTTGCCTCGGATATTATGTTGTCTTCGGCTACAATGTCGCTTCGGATACTATGTTGCCTTCGGATATAATGTTGCCTCGGATACTATTTTGTTTTCTGCTTGAAGGGCGCTTCGGATACTATGTCGCCTTTGGATACAATGTCGCCCCGGATACAATATTGCCTCGGATATAAAGTCGCCTCGGATACAATGTTGCCCTTCGGCCACAATATCGCTTTGGATACTATGTTGCCTTCGGATATAATGTCGTTTCGGATACAATGTAGCATTGGATACTATTTTACTTTCAGATATAATGTCGCCGTCGGATACAATGTCGTGGTCGGATACAATGTCGCCTCGGACACAATGTTGCCTCAGAGATAAAGTTGCCCCGGGTACTGTTAGGCTTTAGGATACTAGGTCGCTTCGGATACAATATCGCCAACGAATACAATGTCGCCTCGGATACAATGTCGCCCCGGGTACAATATTGCCTCGGATATAAAGTCGCCTCGGATACAATGTTGCCCTTCGGCCACAATGTCGCTTTGGATACTATGTTGCCTTCGGATATAATGTCGTTTCGGATACAATATAGCATTGGATACTATTTTACTTTCGGATATAATGTCGCGTCGGATACAATGTAGCCTTAGATACTGTTAGGCTTTAGGATACTAGGTCGCTTCGGATATAATATCGCCATCGAATACAATGTTGCCTCAAATATAAAGTCGCCTCGGATACAATGCAGGCTTAGATACTATGTTGCCTTCAGTTATAATGTCGCTTCGGATACTATGTTGCCTTGAAATATAATGTCGCCTCGGATACAATGTAGCCGGATACAATGTAGCCTCAGATACTGTTTTGCTCTCGGAGATGAGGTCGCTTCGTATACTGTCGCCTTCGGATACATTGTCGCCTCAAATATAATGTTGGCTAGGATTTAAAGTCTCCTCGGATACAATGGTGCATCCGATACTATGTTACCTTCGGCTACAATGTCGCTTCGGATACTATGTTGCCTTCGGATATAATGTCGCCTCGGATACAATGTAGCGTCGGATACTATTTTTCTTTCAAATACAAGGTCGCTTCGGATACTATGTCACCGTCGGATACAATGTCGCCCTCGAATACAATGTCGCCTAGGATATAATGTTGCCTCGGATATAATATAGCCTTAGATACTATGTTGGATACTATGTTTCCCTCGGCTACAATTTGGCTTCTAATACTATGTTGCATTCGGATATAATCTCGCATCGGATACAATGTTGCCTCTGATATAAAGTCGCATCGGAAAGAATGTTGCCCTCCGGCTATAATGTCGCTTCGGATAATATGTTGCCTTAGGATATAATGTCGTTTCAGATACAAAGTAGCCTCGGATATTGTTTTTCTTTTGAATATAAGGTCGTTTCGGATACTATGTCGCCGTCGAATACAATGTCTCCTCGGATACAATGTTGCGTCGGATATAAAGTTGCCTCGGATACAATGTAGCTTCAGCTACAATGTCGCTTCGGATGCAATGTTGCCTTCGGATATAATGTCGACTCGGATGCAATGTAGCTCCGAATACAATGTTGCCTCAGATATAAAGTCGCCTCGGATACACAATTACCCTTCGGCTACAATTTCTCTTTGGATAATATGTCGCCTTCGGATATAATGTTGCTTCGGATACTATGTTGTCTTAGGATATAATGTCGATTTGCATATAATGTAGCCACAAATACTTTTTTGATTTCGGATATATTGTCGCTTTAGATACTTTTTCTCTGTCGTTTACAATGTTGCCTAGGATATAAAGTCGTCTACGGATACAATGTTGCCTCGGATATAAAGTCGCCTCGGATACAATGTTGCCCTTCTGCTAATATGTCGCTTCGGATACTATGTTGCCTTCGGATATAATGTCGTGTCGGATACAATGTAGCCTTAAATACTGTTACGCTTTAGGATACTAGGTCGCTTCGGATACAATATCGCCAACGAATACAATGTTGCCTCAAATATAAAGTCGCATCGAATACAATGCAGGCTTAGATACTATGTTGCCTTCGGTTATAATGTCGCTTCGGATACTATGTGGCCTTCAAATATAATGTCGCCTCAGATACAATGTAGCCTCAAATACAGTTTTGCTCTCGGACATGAGGTCGCTTCGGATACTGTCGCCTTCCGATACATTGTCGCCTCAAATACAATGTTCGCTAGGATTTAAAGTCTCCTCGGATACAATGGTGCATCCGATACTATGTTACCTTCGCCTCAAATATAATCTTGCCTCGGATATAAGGTCGCTTCAGATATTATGTCGCCTACAGATACAATGTTGCCTGGGCGCAATTTTGGGTCGGATATATAGTCACCTTGGATACAATGTAGCATTAGATACTATGTTGCTTTCGGCTACAATGTCGAATCAGATAGTATGTTGCCCTCAGATATAATATCGCCTCGATTACAATGTAGCCTCGGATAATATTTTCTTTAGGGCACAAGTTCGCTTCGGATACTATGTCGCCTCAGATACAATGTCGCATCGAATATAAAATCGCCTTGGATACAATGTACCCTCGGATACTATGTTGCCTTCGGTTACATTGTTGCGTCGGATACTATGTTGCTTTCGGATATAATGTCGCCTCGGATACAATGTAGCCTCAGATATTTTGCTTTCGAATACAAGGTCGCTTCGGATAATATGTCCCCTTCGGATACAATGTCGCCTTCGGATACAATGTAGCCGTGGATACTATTTTGCATTCGGATACAAGGTCGTCGCGGATACTACGTCGTCTTCGAATACAATGTCGCCCCGGATACTATGTTGGCTCGAATACAATGTAGCCACGGATACTATTTCCCTTCGGCTACAATGTCTCATTGGATATTATGTTGCCTTCAGATGTAATGTTGTCTCATTGGATATTATGTTGCCTTCGGATGTAATGTTGCCTCGGTTACAATGTAGCCTCGGATTTAATGTTGCCTCTGATATAAAGTCGCCTCTGATACAATGTTGCCCTCCGGCTACAATGTCGCTTCGGATACTATGTTGCCTTCGGATATAATGTCGTTTCGGATACTATTTTTCTTTCGGATACTATGTCGCCGACGGATAAAATGTCTCCTCGGTTACAATGTTGCCTCGGATACAATGTCGCCACAGAGACAATGTTGCCTCGAATATAAAGTTGCTTTGGATATAATGTAGCCTCGAATTCTATTTTGTCTTCGGCTACAATGTCGCGTCGGATACTTTGTTGCCTTCGGAGATAATGTTGCCTTGAATACAATGTAGCTTCGGATACTATTTTGCTTTCGGGTACAAGGTTGCTTTAGATACTATGTCGCCTTCGGATACATTAGTCGCCTCAGATAAAATGTTGCCTCGGAAAGCAGGCTGCCTTCCATACAATGTTGCCCTTCCGCTACAATGTCGCTTCGGATACTATGTTGCCTTCGGATATAATGTCGCCTCGGATACAATGTAGCCTAAGATACTATTTTGCTTTCGGAAACATGGTCGCTTCGGATACAATGTCGCCATCGGATACAATGTCGCCTAGGGTATAATGTTGCATAGGATATAAAGTCGCGTCAAATACAATGTAGCCTCGGATACTATGTTTCCTTCGGCTACAATTTCGCCTCTTATACTATGTTGCATTCGGATATAATCTTTCCCCGGATACAATGTTGCCTGGGATATAATGTTGCTGTTCGGCTACAATGCCTCTTCGGAAACTATGTTACCTTCAGATATAATGTCGCCTCGGATACAATGTTGCCGCGGATATAAAGTCGCCTCGGATACTATGATGCCAAGCGACAACAATGTCGCTTCGAATACTATGTTGCCTTCGGATATAAAGCCGCCTCGGATAGATTGTAGCCTCGGCTATTATTTTTCTTTTGCATAGAAGGTCGCCTTCAGATGTTATGTTGGCTTAGGATAGAAGGTCGCCCCGGATACAATGTTGCCCTTCAGCTACAATGTTGCTTCGGATACTATGTTGTCTTAGGATATAATGTCGATTTGCATATAATCTAGCCTCAGATACTGTTTTGCTTTCGGATATATAGTCGCTACGGATACTTTGTCTCCGTCGTTTACAATGTTGCCTAGGATATAAAGTCGTCTCGGATAAAATGTTGCCTCGGATATTATGTTGTCTTCGGTTACAATGTCGCTTCGGATACTATGTTGCCTTCGGATATAATGTTGCCTCGGATACTATTTTGTTTTCTGATACAAGGGCGCTTCGGATACTATGTCGCCTTTGGATACAATGTCGCCCCGGATATAAAGTTGCCTCGGATACAATGTTGCCCTTCGGCCACAATGTCGCTTTGGATACTATGTTGCCTTCGGATATAATGTCGTTTCGGATACAATGTAGGATTGGATACTAGTTTACTTTCGGATATAATGTCGCCGTCGGATACAATGTCGCCTCGGAGATAAAGTCGCCTCGGATACTATGTTGTCTTCGACTACAATATCGGTTCGGATACAATGTAGCCTTAGATACTGTTAGGCTTTAGGATACTAGGTCGCTTCGGATACAATATCGCCAACGGATACAATGTCGCCTTGGATACAATGTCGCCCCGGATACAATATTGCCTCGGATATAAAGTCGCCTCCTATAAATGTTGCCCTTCGGCCACAATGCCGCTTTGGATACTATGTTGCCTTCGGATATAATGTCGCGTCGGATACAATGTAGCCTTAGATACTGTTAGGCTTTAGGATACTAGGTCGCTTCGGATACAATATCGCCAACGAATACGATGTTGCCTCATATAAAGTCGTCTCAGATACAATGCAGGCTTAGATACTATGTTGCCTTCAGTTATAATGTCGCTTCGGATACTATGTTGCCTTCAAATATAATGTCGCCTCGGATACAATGTTGCCGCGGATATAAAGTCGCCTCGGATACTATGATGCCAAGCGACAACAATGTCGCTTCGAATACTATGTTGCCTTCGGATATAAAGTCGCCTCGGATAGATTGTAGCCTTGGCTATTATTTTTCTTTTGCATAGAAGGTCTCCTTCAGATGTTATGTTGGCTTCGGATAGAAAGTCGCCCCGGATACAATGTTGCCCTTCAGCTACAATGTCGCTTCGGATACTATGTTGTCTTAGGATATAATGTCGATTTGCATAGAATCTAGCCTCAGATACTTTTTTGCTTTCAGATATATAGTCGCTACGGGTACTTTGTCTCCGTCGTTTACAATGTTGCCTAGGATATAAAGTCGTCTCGGATACAATGTTGCCTCGGATATTATGTTGTCTTCGGCTACAATGTCGCTTCGGATACTATATTGCCTCAGATACTATTTTGTTTTCTAATACAAGGGCGCTTCGGATACTATGTCGCCTTTGGATACAATGTCGCCCCGGATACAATATTGCCTCGGATACAATGTTGCCCTTCGGCCACAATGTCGCTTTGGATACTATGTTGCCTTCGGATATAATGTCGTTTCGGATACAATGTAGCATTGGATACTATTTTACTTTCGGATATAAGGTCGCCGTCGGATACAATGTCGTGGTCGGATACAATGTCGCCTCGGACACAATGTTGCCTCGGAGATAAAGTCGCCTCGGATACTATGTTGTCTTCGACTACAATATCGGTTCGGATACTATGTTGCCATCGGATATAATATCGCCTCGGATACAATGTAGCCTCATATACTATTTTGTTTTCGGATTCAAGGTCGCTTTGGATACTATCCTGCCTTCGGATTCGTTCTCGCCCCGGTTAAAATGTTGCATATAAAGTCGCCTTGGATACGATGTAGCCTCGGATAATATGTTGCCTTCGGTTATAATGTCGCTTGGGATACTATGTTTCCTTCGGATATACTGTCGCCTCGGATACAATGTTCCCTCGGATATAATGTCGCCTCGGATACTATGATGCCTTCGGCAACAATGTCGCTTCAGATACTATGTTGCCTTCAGATATAAAGTAGCCTCGGATAGATTGTAGCATCAGATATTATTTTTCTTTTGCATAGAAGGTTGCCTTCTGATGTTATGTTGCCTTCGGATAGAAGGTCGCCCCGGATACAATGTTGCCAAAGATACATTGTTGCCCTTCAGCTACAATGTTGCTTCGGATACTGGGTTGTCTTAGGATATAATGTCGATTTGCATATAATGTAGCCTCAAATACTTTTTTGATTCCGGATATATTGTCGCTTCAGATACTTTGTCTCCGTCGTTTACAATGTTGCCTAGGATATAAAGTCGTCTCGGATACAATGTTGCCTCGGATATTATGTTGTCTTAGGCTACAATGTCTCTTCAGATACTATGTTGCCTTCGGATATAATGTTGCCTCGGATACTATTTTGTTTTCCGATACAAGGGCGCTTCAGATACTTGTCGCCTTTGGATACAATGTCGCCTCGGATACAATATTGCCTCGGATATAAAGTCGCCTCGGATACAATGTTGCCCTTCGGCTACAATGTCGCTTCGGATATAATGTTGTTTCGGATACAATGTGGCATCGGATACAAGGTCGTTGTGGATACCATGCTGCCTTCGGATACAATCTCGCCTCGGTTACATTGTCGCCTAGGATATAAAGTCGCCTTGAATATAATGTAGAATCGGATACCATGTTGCCTTCGCCTACAATGTCGCTTCGGATATTATGTTGCCTTCGTATATATTGTCCCCTCGGAGATAATGTAGTCTCGGATACTATTTTACTTTCGGATACAATGTCGCCTCGGATACCATGTTGCCTTTGGATATAATGTCATCTCGTATAAAATGTTACCTTAGCCCTTAGATATAAAGTTGCCTTGGATACATTGTTGCCTTTCTGGTACAATGTTGCCTCACATACTAGGTTGCCTTCGGATATAAGTCGCCTTGGATACAATGTAGGCTCGGATACTATTTTGTTTTCGGGGACAAGGTCGCTTCGGAATCTATGTATTCTTCGGATACAATGTCGTCTCGGATATAAAAATCGCCTCGGATACAATGTTGCCCTTCTGCTAATATGTTGCTTCGGATACTATGTTGCCTTCGGATATAATGTCGTGTCCGATACAATGTAGCCTCAGATACTGTTAGGCTTTAGGATACTAGGTCGCTTCGGATACAATATCGCCAACGAATACAATGTTGCCTCGCATATAAAGTCGCCTCGGATGTAAAGTCGCCTCGGATACAATGCAGGCTTAGATACTATGTTGCCTTCGGTTATAAAGTCGCTTCGGATACTATGTTGCGTTCAAATATAATGTCGCCTCAGATACTGTTTTGCTCTCAGATATGAGGTCGCTTCGGATACTGTCGCCTTCAGATACATTGTCCCCTCAAATACAATGTTGGCTAGGATTTAAAGTCTCCTCGGATACAATGGTGCATCCGATACTATGTTACCTTCGGCTACAATGTCTCTTCGGATATAATGTCGCCTCAGATATAATGTAGCCTCGGATACTATTTTGCTTTCGGATATAAGGTCGCGTCGGATTCTATGTCGCCTACAGATACAATGTTGCCTGGATGCAATTTTGGCTCGGATATATAGTCGCCTTGGATACAATGTAGCATTAGGTACTATGTTGCTTTCGGCTACAATGTCGAATCAGATACTATGTTGCCCTCAGATATAATAACGCCTCGATTACAATGTAGCCTCGGATAATATTTTCTTTAGGGCACAAGGTCGCTTCAGATACTATGTCGCCTCGGATACAATGTCGCATCGAATATAAAATCGCCATGGATACAATGTACTCTCGGATACTATGTTGCCTTCGGTTACATTGTTGCTTCGGATATAATGTCGCCTCGGATACGCTGTAGCCTCAGATATTTTGCTTTCGAATACAAGGTCGCTTCGGATACTATGTCCCCTTCGGATACAATGTCGCCTCAAATACAATGTTGTCTAGGATTTAAAGTCGCCTCGAATTCATTGGTGCCTCGGATACTATGTTACCTTCAGCTACAATGTCGCTTTGGATACGACGTTACCTTCAGATATAATGTCGCCTCAGATACAATCTAGCCTCGAATACTATTTTGCTTTCGGATATAAGGTCGCTTCGGATACTATGTCGCCTACGAATGCAATGTCCCCTGGGTACAATGTTTGCTCGGATATAAAGTCGCCTCGGATACAATGTAGTCGCAGATACTATGTTGCTTTCTGCTACAATGTCGCATCGAAAATTATGTTGCGTTCGGATATAATATCGCCTCGGTTACAATGTAGCCTCGGATAATATTTGTTTTCTTGTACTAGGTCGCTTCGGATACTATGTCTCATTCGGATACAATGTCGCCTCAGAGACAATGTTGCCTCGAATATAATGTAGCCTCGGATTCTATGTTGTCTTCGGCTAGAATGTCGCGTCAGATACTTTGTTGCCTTCGGATATAATGTTGCCTTGAATACAGTGTAGCTTCGGTTACTATTTTGCTTTCGGATACATGGTTGCTTTAGATACTATGTCGCCTTCGGATACATTGTCGCCTCAGATAAAATGTTGCCTCGGAAAGCAGGCCGCCTTGCATACAATGTTGCCCTTCCGCGGATACCTTGTTGCCTTCGGATATAATTTCGCCTCGGATACAATGTAGCTTGAGATACTATTTTGCTTTCGGAAACAAGGTCGCTTCGGATACAATGTCGCCTTGGGTATAATGTTGCCTCGGATATAAAGTCGCGTCGAATACAATATAGCCTCGGATACTATGTTTCCTTCGGCTACAATTTCGCTTCTAATACTTTGTTGCATTCGGGTATAATCTTGCCTCAGATACAGTGTTACCTCTGATATAAATTCGCCTCGGATACAATGTTGCCCTTCGGCTACAATGTCTCTTCGGAAACTATGTTGCCTTCAGATATAATGTCGTCTCGGATACAATGTCGCCTCGGGTACAATGTTCCTCGGATATGAAGTCGCCTCGGATATAATGTTGCCTCGGATACTATGTCGCCCTCGGTCGCAATGTCGCTTCGCTATGTTGGCTTCGGATATAATGTCCCATTAGATACATTGTAGCCTCATATACTATTTTGCTTTCGGATCTAGGGTCGCTTCGGATACTATGTCTCCTACTGATACAATGTTCCCTAGATACAATGTTGGCTTGGATATAAAGTTGCCTCGGATACATTGTAACCACGGTTACTATGTTCCCTTCGGCTACAATGTCTCATCGGATATTATGTTGCCTTCGGATGTTATGTCGCCTCGGTTACAATGTTGCCTCTAATATAAAGTCGCCTCTGATACAATGTTGCCCTTTGGCTACAATGTCGCTTCGGATACTATGTTGCCTTCGGATACAAAGTAGCCTCAGATACTGTTTTTCTTTCAGATTTAAGGTCGCTTCGGATACTATGTCGCCGTCGGATACAATGTCTCCCCGCATACAATGTTGCGTTGGATATAAAGTTGCTTCGGATACAATGTAGCTTCGGCTACAATGTCGCTTCGGATACTATGTTGCCTTCGGATATAATGTCGCCTCGGATACAATGTAGCCATGGATACTATTTTGCATTTGGATACAAGGTCGCCCCGGATACTACGTAGTCTTCGGATACAATGTTGCCTCAGATATAAAGTCATCTCGGATACAAAGTTGCCTTTCAGCTACAATGTCTCTTCGGATACCATGTTACCTTCGGATATAATGTCGCCTCGGATACAATGTAGCGTCAGATACTATTTTTCTTTCAAATACAAGGTCGCTTCAGATACTATGTCGCACTCGGATACAATGTCGCTCGGATTGAATGTTGCTTAGGATATAAAGTCGCCTTGGATACAATGTAGCCTCGGATACTTTGTTACCGTCGGCTACAATATGTTGTATTCGGGATATAATGTCTTCTCTGATACAATGTAGCCGGTTACTATTTTTTTCTGGATACAAGTTGCTTCCGATATTGTCGCCTTTGGATGCAATGTCGCCTCAGATACCATGTTGCCTCGGATATAAAGTCGCCTCGAATATAATGTCGCCTCAGACTCTGTTGCCTTTGGCTACATTATCTTTTCGGATACTATGTTGCCTTCGGATATAAAGTCGCCTCGGATACTATTTTGTTTTCGGTTACAAGGTCGCTTCGGATTCTATGTCGTTTCCGGATAGAATGTCACCTCGCCTCGGATATAAAGTCGCCTCGGATACAATGTTGCCCTTCTGCTACAATGTCGTTTCGGATACTACGTTGCCTTCGGTTATAATGTCGTGTCGGATAAAATGTAGCGTCGGATACTATTTTGCTTTCACCAACGGATACAATGTTTCCTCGCATATAAAGTCGCCTTGGATACGATGTAGCCTTGGAGAATATGTTGCCTCCGGTTATAATGTCGCTTGGGATACTAGGTTTCCTTCGGATATAATGTCGCCTCGGATACAATGTTGCCTCCGATACTATGATGCCTTCGGCAACAATGTCGCTTCGGATACTATGTTGCCTTCGGATATAAAGTCGCCTCGGATAGGTTGTAGCCTCGGCTATTATTTTTCTTTTGCATAGAAGGTCGCCTTCAGATGTTATGTTGGCTTCGGATAGAAGGTAGCCCCGGATACAATGTTGCCCTTCAGCTACAATGTCGCTTCAGATACTCTGTTGTCTTAGGGTATAATGTCGATTTGCATATAATCTACCCTCAGATAATTTTTTGCTTTCGGAAATATAGTCGCTTCGGATACTTTGTCTCCGTCGTTTACAATGTTGCCTAGGATATAAAGTCGTCTCGGGTACAATGTTGCCTCGGATATTATGTTGTCTTCGGCTACAATGTCGCTTCAGATACTATGTTTCCTTTGGATACAAGGGCGCTTCGGATACTATGTCGCCCCGGATACAATATTGCCGTGGATATAAAGTCGCCTCGGATACAATGTTGCCCTTCGGCCACAATGTCGCTTCGGATACTATGTTGCCTTCGGATATAATGTCGTTTCAAATACTATTTTACTTTCGGATATAAGGTCGTCGTCGGATACAATGTAGCCTCGGGTACTATTTTGCTTTCGGACACAAGGTCGCATCCGATACAATGTCGCCTCGGTAATGTTGTCGCCTCGGATATAAAGTCGCCTTGAATATAATGTAGACTCGTATACCATGTTGCCTTCGGCTACAATGTCGCTTCGGATATTATGTTGCCTTCGGATATAAAGTCGCCTCAGATATAATGTAGTCTCGGATACTATTTTACTTTCGGATACAAGGTCGCTGCGGACACCATGTCGCCTTCAGATATAATGTCACCTCGGATACAATATTGCCTCGCATATAAAGTCGCATCGGATATAAGGTCGCCTCGGATACATTGCAGCCTCAGATACTATGTTGCCTTCAGTTACAATGTCGCTTCAGATACTATGTAGCCTCGGATACTGTTTTTCTCTTCGATATAAGGTCGCTTCGGTTGCTGTCGCCTTCGGATACAATGTCGCCTCCAATACATTGTTGGCTAGGATTTAAAGTCGCCTCGGATACAATGGTGCATCCGATACTATGTTAACTTCGGCTACAATGTTGCTTTGGATACTATGTTATCTTCAGATATATTGTCGCCTCAGATATAATGTAGCCTCGCATACTATTTTGCTTTCGGATACTATTTTGCTTTCGGATACTATTTTCGCCTCGGATATAATGTAGTCTCGGATATTATGTCGCCTACAAATACAATGTTGCCTGGGTCAATTTTGGCTAGGATATATAGTCGCCTCAGTTACAATGTAGCCTCAGATACTATGTTGCTTTCGGCTACAATGTCCCATCAGATATAATATCGCCTCTGTTACAATCTAGCCTCGGATAATATTTTCTTTAGGGCACAAGGTCGCTTCGGATACTAAGTCGCCTTGGATACAATGTCGCATCGAATATAAAGTCGCCTTCGATACAATGTAGCCTCTGATATTATGTTGCCTTCGGTTACATTGTCGCTTCAGATACTATGTTGCATTCGGATATAATGTCGCCTCGGATACAATGTAGCCTTGGATATTTTGCTTTCGAATACAAGGTGGCTTCGGATACAATGTCACCTCAAATACAATGTTGTCTAGGATTTAAAGTCACCTCGGATACAATGGTGCGTTGGATACTACGTTACCTTCGGCTACAATGTCGCTTTAGATACGACGTTACCTTCGGATAAAATTTCGCCTCAGATACAATCTAGCCTCGGATACTATTTTGCTTTCGGATATAAGGTCGCTTCGGATACTATGTCGCCTACGAATGCAATGTCGCCTGGGTACAATGTTTGCTCGGATATAAAGTTGCCTTGGATACAATGTAGCCTCAGATACTATGTTGCTTTCTGCTACAATGTCGCATCGAAAATTATGTTGCGTTCGGATATAATATCGCCTCGGTTACAATGTAGCCTCGGATAATACTTGTTTTCGTGTACTAGGTCGCTTCAGATACTATGTCGCCTTCGGATGCAATGTCGCCTCAGAGACAATGTTGCCTTGAATATAAAGTTGCTTTGGATATAATATAGCCTCGGATTCTATGTTGTCTTCGGCTACAAATGTCGCGTCGGATACTTTGTTGCCTTCAAATATAATGTTGCCTTGAATACAGTGTAGCTTCGGATACTATTTTGCTTTCGGATACAAGGTTGCTTTAGAAACTATGTCGCCTTCGGATACACATTGTCACCTCGGAAAGCAGGCCGCCTTGCATACAATGTTGCCCTTCCGCTACAATGTCGCTTTGGATACTATATTGCCTACGGATATAATGTCGCCTCGGATACAATGTAGCCTGAGATACTATTTTGCTTTCGGAAACTAGGTCGCTTCGGATACAATGTCGCCTAGGATATAATGTTGCCTCGGATATAAAGTCGCGTCGAATACAATATAGCCTCGGGTACTATGTTAGATACTATGTTTCCCTCGGCTATAGTTTGGCTACTAATACCATGTTGCATTCGGATATAATCTCGCCCCGGATACAATGTTGCCTCTGATATAAATTCGCCTCGAGTACAATGTTGCCCTTCGGCTACAATGTCTCTTCAGAAACTATGTTGCCTTCGGATATAATGTCGTTTCGGATACAAAGTCGCCTCGGGTACAATGTTCCTCGGATGTGAAGTCGCCTCGGATATAATGGTGCCTCGGATACTATGTTGCCCTGGGTCGCAATGTCGCTTCGCTATGTTGGCTTCGGATATAATGTCCCATCAGATACATTGTAGCCTGAGATACTATTTTGCTTTTGGATACAAGGTTGTTCGGATACTATGTCTCCTATGGACAAAATGTTGCCTGGATACAATGTTGGCTCGGATATAAAGTTGCCTCGGATACAATGTTGCCTCTGATATAAAGTCGCATCGGATACAATGTTGCCCTCCGGCTACAATGTCGCTTCGGATAATATGTTGCCTTAGGATATAATGTCGTTTCGGATACAAAGTAGCCTCAGATACTGTTTTCTTTCCGATATAAGGTCGCTTCGGATACTATGTCGCCGTCGGATACAATGTCTCGTATACAATGTTGCGTCGGATATAAAGTTGCCTCGGATACAATATATCTTCAGCTACATTGTCGCTTCGGATACTATGTTGCCTTCGGATATAATGTCGACTCGGATACAATGTAGCCGTGGATACTATTTTGCATTCAGATACGAGATCGCCACGGATATTACGTCGCCTTCGGATACAATGTCGCTGCGGATACAATGTTGCCTCAGATATAAAGTTGCCTCGGATACACAATTACACTTCGGCTACAATGTCTCTTTGGATACTATGTTGCCTTCGGATATAATGTCGCCTCGGATACAATGTAGCGTCGGATACGATTTTCTTTTCAGGTACAAGGTCGCTTCGAATACTATGTCGCCGTCGGATGCAATGTCCCCTCAGATAGACTGTTGCCTCGGATATAAAGTCACCTCGGATACAATGTAGCCTAGGATATTTTATTACCGTCGGCTTCAATATGTTGTATTAAGGATATAATGTCTCCTCAGATACAATGTAGCCGAATACTATTTTTTTTCGGATACAAGTCGCTCAGATACTATGTTGCCTTTGGATGCAATGTTGCCTCGGATACAATGTTGGCTCGGATATAAAGTCCCCTCGAATACAATGTCGCCTCGGATACTATGTTGCCTTCGGCTACGTTGTCTTTTCGGATACTATGTTGCCTTCGGATATAAAGTCGCCTCGGATACTATTTTGTTTTCGGATAAAAGGTCGCTTCGGATACTATGTAGCTTTCGGATAGAATGTCGTCTCGGATAGAATGTCGCCTCGGATATAAAGTTGCCTCGGATACAATGTTGCCCTTCTGCGTCAATGACGTTTCAGATACTATGTTGCCTTCGGAGATAATGTGTTGTCGGATAAAATGTAGCGCCAGATACTATTTTGCTTTCACCAACGGATACAATGTTGCCTTGCATATAAAGTTGCCTTGGATACGATGTAGCCTCGGATAATATGTTGCCTTCGGTTATAATGTCGCTTGGGATACTATGTTTCCTTCGGATATACTGTCGCCTCGGATACAATGTTCCCTTGGATATAATGTCGCCTTGGATACTATGATGCCTTCGACAACAATGTCGCTTCGGATACTATGTTGCCTTCGGATATAAAGTAGACTCGGATAGATTGTAGCATCAGATATTATTTTTCTTTTGCATAGAAGGTCGCCTTCTGATGTTATGTTGCCTTTGGATAGAAGGTTGCCCCGGATACAATGTTGCCCTTCAGCTACAATGTTGCTTCAGATACTATGTTGTCTTAGGATATAATGTCGATTTGCATATAATGTAGCCTCAAATAATTTTTTGATTCTGGATATATTGTCGCTTCAGATACTTTGTCTCCGTCGTTTACAATGTTGCCTATGATATAAAGTCGTCTCGGATACAATGTTGCCTCGGATATTATGTTGTCTTCGGCTACAATGTCTCTTCAGATACTATGTTGCCTCGGATACTATTTTGTTTTCCGATACAAGGGCGCTTCAGATACTATGTCGCCTTTGGATACAATGTCGCCCCGGATACAATATTGCCTCGGATATAAAGTCGCCTCGGATACAATGTTGCCCTTCGGCTACAATGTCGCTTCAGATACTATGTTGGCTTCAGATATAATGTCGTTTCGGATACAATGCAGCAACGGATACTATTTTACTTTCGGATACAAGGTCGTTGTGGATACTATGCTGCCTTCGGAAACAATCTCGCCCCGGATACAATGTTGCCCCTGATAAAAATTCGCCTCGGATACAATGTTGCCCTTCGGCTACAATGTCTCTTCTGAAACTATGTTGCCTTCGGATATAATGTCATCTCGGATACAATGTATCCGCGGGTACTATTTTGGTTTCGGATATAAGGTCGCTTTGGATACAATGTCGCCATCCGATACAATGTTGCCTCGGTTACATTGTTGCCTAGGATATAAAGTCGCCTTGAATATAATGTAGACTCGGATACCATGTTGCCTTCGGCCACAATGTCGCTTCGGATATTATGTTGCCTTCGTATATAATGTCGCCTCGGATACTATTTTACTTTCGGATATAAGGTCGCTGCGGATACCATGTCGCCTTCGGATATAATGTCGCCTCGGATAAAATGTTGCCTTAGCCCTTAGATATAAAGTCTCCTCGGATACATTGTTGCCTTTCTCCTAAATTGTTGCCTCGGATACTAGGTTGCCTTCGGATATAAGTTGCCTGGGATACAATGTAGGCTCGGATACTATTTTGTTTTCGGGGACAAGGTTGCTTCAGAATATATGTATCCTTCGGATACAATGTCGTCTCGGATATAAAGTCGCCTCGGATACAATGTTGCCCTTCTGCTAATATGTCGCTTCGGGTACTATGTTGCTTTCAGATATAATGTCGCGTCGGATACAATGTAGCCTCAGATACTGTTAGGCTTTAGGATACTAGGTCGCTTCGGATACAATATCGCCAACGAATACAATGTTGCCTTGCATATAAAGTCGCCTCGGATACAATGCAGGCTTAGATGCTATGTTGCCTTCGGTTATAATGTCGCTTCGGATACTATGTTGCCTTCAAATATAATGTTGCCTCGGATACAATGTAGCCTCAGATACTGTTTTGCTCTCGGATATGAGGTCGCTTCGGATACTGTCGCCTTCGGATACATTGTCGCCTCAAATACAATGTTGGCTAGGATTTAAAGTCTCCTCGGATACAATGGTGCATCCGATACTATGTTACCTTCCGCTACAATGTCGCTTCGGATACAAAGTTACCTTCGGATATGATGTCTCCTCAGATATAATGTAACTTCGGATACTATTTTGCTTTCGGATATAAGGTCGCTTCGGATACTATGTCGCCTACAGATACAATGTTGCCTGGGTACAATTTTGGCTCGGATATATAGTCGCCTTGGATACAATGTAGCATTAGATACTATGTTGCTTTCGGCTACAATGTCGAATCAGATACTATGTTGCCCTCAGATATAATATCGCCCGATTGCAATGTAGCCTATGATAATATTTTCTTTAGGGCACAAGGTCGCTTCGGATACTATGTCGCCTCGGATACAATGTCGCATCGAATAGAAAATCGCCTTGGATACACTGTACCCTCGGATACTATGTTGCCTTCGGTTACATTGTTGCTTCGGATACTATGTTGCTTTCGGATATAATGTCGCCTCGGATACAATGTAGCCTCGGATATTTTGTTTTCGAATACAAAGTCGCTTCGGATACTATGTCCCCTTCAGATACAATGTCGCCTCAAATACAATGTTGTCTAGGATTTAAAGTCGCCTCGGATACAATTTTGCCTCGAATACTATTTTGCTTTCGGATATAAGGTCGCTTCGGATACTATGTCGCCTACGAATGCAATGTCTCCTGGGTACAATGTTTGCTCGGATATAAAGTCGCCTCGGGTACAATGTAGCCGCAGATACTATGTTGCTTTCTGCTACAATGTCGCATCGAAAATTATGTTGCGTTCGGATATAATATCGCCTCGGTTACAATGTAGCCTCGGATAATATTTGTTTTCTTGTACTAGGTAGCTTGGGATACTATGTCTCATTCGGATACAATGTCGCCTCAGAGACAATGTTGCTTTGGATATAATGTAGCCTCAGATTTTATGTTGCCTTCGGCTACAATGTCGCGCGAATACTTTGTTGCCTTCGAATATAATGTTGCCTTGAATACAGTGTAGCTTCGGATAATATTTTGCTTTCGGATACAAGGTTGCTTTAGATACTATGTCGCCTTCGGATACATTGTCGCCTCAGATAAAATGTTGCCTTGGAAAGCAGGCCGCCTTGCATACAACGTTGCCCTTACGCTACAATGTCGCTTCGGATACTATGTTGCCTTCGGATATAATGTCGCCTCGGATACAATGTAGCCTGAGATACTATTTTGCTTTCGGAAACAAGGTCGCTTCGGATACAATGTTGCCATCGGATACAATGTCGCCTAGGGTATAATGTTGCCTCGGATATAAAGTCGCGTCGAATACAATGTAGCCTCGGATACTATGTTTCAGTCGGCTACAATTTCGCTTCTAATACTATGTTGCATTCGGATATAATCTTGCCCCGGATACAATGTTGCCTCTGATATAAATTCGCCTGGGATATAATGTTGCCGTTCGGCTACAACGTCTCTTCGGAAACTATGTTGCCTTCGGATATATTGTCGTCTCGGATACAATGTCGTCTCGGGTACAATGTTGTCTCGGATATGCAGTCGGCTCGGATATAATGGTGCCTCGGATACTATGTTGCCTTCGGCCGCAATGTCGCTTCGCTATGTTGGCTTCGGATATAAGGTCCCATTAGATACATTGTAGCCTCAGATACTATTTTGCTTTCGGATTGAATTACGCTTCGGATACTATGTCTCCTACAGATACAATGTTGCCTAGATACAATGTTGGCTCGGATATAAAGTTGCCTCGGATACAATGTAGCCAGGGATTCTATGTTCCCTTCGGCTACAATGTCTCATCGGATATTATGTTGCCTTCGGATGTAATGTCGCCTCAGTTACAATGTAGCCTCGGATATAATGTTGCATCTGATATAAAGTCGCCTCTGATACAATGTTGCCCTCCGGCTACAATGTCGCTTCGGATACTATGTTGCCTTCGGATATAATGTCGTTTCGAATACAAAGTAGCCTCGGATACTATTTTTCTTTCGGATATAAGGTCGCTTCGGATACTATGTCGCCGTCGGATACAATGTCTCCTCGGTTACAATGTTGCCTCGGACACAATGTAGCTTCGGCTATAATGTCGCTTCGGATACTATGTTACCTTCGGATATAATGTCGCCTCGGATACAATGTAGCCGTGGATACTTTTTTGCATTTGGATACAAGGTCGCCCCGGATAAAATGTTGCCCCGAATACAATGTTGCCTCAGATATAAAGTCATCTCAGACATGTGAAATATAAGAAAATAGTTCAACTTGCTAAAACTTATAATATACCTTTAGATATATCGATTAGATTTGACAGATGTGAAGTGTGTGCACAAACCAAGATCACTAGAAAACATTTTCGTTTGGTTTTTAGAAACACAACTTCCTGAGTTAATATATTCTGATCTCTGTGACTTTAAAAGTTTTACTACTAGCGGTGGTCGAAAGTATTTAATCACTTTTATAGACGATTTTTCTAGATATTGGCATATTTATCTCCTAAAATCGAAAGATGAAGCTTTTGATAATTTCAAAATTTTTAAGAATCGTGCTGAAAATCAATTGAACTTGAAAATTAAGCGATTTAGGAGTGATAGAGGAGGATCATACACTATGACATAGTTCAAGGAATTTTGTGCCTCTCAGGGTATAATACTTGAAACTACTGCTCCTTACTTGCCTCAGTTTAATGGCATAGCTGAATGTAAGAACATGACGTTAACTGAAATGTTAAATTCTATGTTATTAACAGCTGGCATGCCTACTTGCTATTGGGGAGAAGTAATTTTAACTGCAAATTACATCCTGAATAGAGTACCACACTCTAAGTTGACCTCTTCTCCTTAAGAGTTATGGCATAAACATTCTTATAGATATGACACTCTTAAGACTTGGGGTTGTATTGTTTATGTGAGTATACAAGACCCTATGAGACCTAAGGTAGGACCTAGAACCAACACTTGTATTTATCTAGGTGGTGCAGAAGATAGTGCTGCTGATCGATTTTTGGATCTATCTACCAATATGGTTATAGAATCTAGAGATGCAGTATTCTCTGAGAATAAATTTCTTAGAGATCATGGTTTGATCATACCTGGCGATACTGAGATGGTTACAGAATCGCATGTAGAGTCTGAACATAATATTTCTGACACTCGTCCTACACTAATTTCTGAATTAGAACCTTTAAGAGTTTCTACAAGAGATAGAGTACCCAAGAACTTTGGTAAGGACTTTGTGACCTACCATTTAGAGAATGATCCATCATCTTATAAGGAAGCGATGAGATCTAGGGACTCTTTGTTTTGGGCAAAAGCCATTGATGATGAAATGAGCTTTCTGTTATAAAATCAAACTAGTCAGCTAGTCGATTTGCCAAAAGGGGCTAAGACTGTAGGCTGTAAGTGGATTTTGAAGAAGAAACTT
Source organism: Tasmannia lanceolata (assembly GCF_043159265.1). Lineage (NCBI taxonomy): Eukaryota > Viridiplantae > Streptophyta > Magnoliopsida > Canellales > Winteraceae > Tasmannia > Tasmannia lanceolata. Next base: position 21,458,665 of record NW_027518684.1, on the reverse strand, counting down.
AATCCTGACGTATCCATAGCTCGGCATAAAGCACGTTAGTAGCTAAGGGCTATACTCAAGTAAGTGGGATAGACTACTTTGATGTCTACTCACCGGTCTGTCATTTATCAATGATAAAAATTCTTCTTGCTTTAGCATCTATTGAGCAATATGTTGTGCTTCAAATTGATGTAAAGACGACTTTCTTTAATGGAGACCTCACAGAGAAAATCTACATGAACCAACCTGAAGGGTTTGTCACTGAGGTTTTGAGCACAAAGTTTGCAAGTTAAACAAGTCTTTGTATGGTCTTAAACAAGCACCTAAAATGTGGCATAAAAAATTTGACAAGGTACTAAAGAGTTTTGGTTTTCAGATCAGTTACTCAGATAAATGCCTTCACTTCCGTTCTGTGTCAAATAAGATTGCAATTCTTTGCTTGTATGTAGACGACATGTTGATTCTTGGTTCCGATCTCTCTGTAGTGAGTGACGTGAAATCAATGCTGGCTATGCTCTATGTTATAGTGGCCATCCTCCTTTTCTGGAAGGATATTCTGATGCATCATGCGGCTCAGAATTAGGAGACAGTAAATCTACCAGTGGTTATGTATTTACACTGCTTTTGTTTGAGTTTAGATTATTTCTAAAACTCTTGGTTAGTCCTAAAGGTATTCTTGTTTTCAATTAGATTACAGATTTTTTTGATATGGTGCTATGGATGATTCAATATTTTGTTTGAACATCACATTATCTATCTATTGGATTGTGCTATATGTAGAACATAGGAGGAGATTGTTGGGTATATAATATAACCCATATATGTTCTAATATAAGCCCAATAAGATAATGGACCGGTGTAGTGGGCCTACATGGGCTAGAGTCCATTACCTGTCATTAACCCTAGTGTATCACTATATATTGGGGCTGGAGGCTACAAACTTGGTATTCCAAACTAAATACCTTGGGTGTAATGCTTCAATCAACCTTTTGCTTGACCTAATTCCTCTAACAAGATACATCAGGGTTTTTAGAGGGAGAAATGGCTATATAATGTACTCATCATCTTGGAAGAGAACCCGTGTGCGATTTGAAAACAAAAGATTAAGACAAATGTTTGCATATCCATTCGTTGGATTGCCACTCTATATTTATAATGAATGGGGTGTTCTATACATGGAAGAGTACAACATGTCATATCTCATGACAGTAGGATTTCATGATTACAATCAATCAATATAAGAAAGAACATAAAATACAAAGAATGAATAAAATATTCTCTTTCCCAACATGGCATTAATTGGAAAGGCATTCCTTCTTTGGCTAGTCAAGGGTGACATCATCAATCCTTATCTTCTTATGTTGAAGATATCTTCCTTCTTGGGCTGCTGCAGAATGGAAGATTTCATGATTCAGCATGATGTCATGATGCCTTGACTATATAGAAGGTATGTCGTGGTTATCTTGAAGGAGATACGTTAACACCCTCCCGCAAGCTGGACGGGGCGGTAGAGACGTTCAGCTTGTCACGTAGCCATTGAAACCGTTTGATGGGCAAACCCTTTGTAAAACTATCGGCTAGTTGATCGGCACTATTGACGAAAAGCACTCTAAGAGCCCCACGAGCAGCCCTCTCTCTAACAAAGTGATAATCAACTTCGATATGCTTGGTTCGGGCATGTAAGACAGGATTGGCAACAAGATAAGTAGCACTCACATTGTCACAGTATAGTAGCGGAGGGTGCTTGATAAAGAGACCTATGTCACGCAGTAGATATTGCAACCAACATAAGTCGGTAGTAGTAGTGGCAAGAGCTCGGTATTCCGCCTCCGCTGACGAACGGGAGACAGTGGGTTGTTTACGAGAGCTCCAAAGTATGAGATTAGGACCAAGATAGATACAACTACCGGATGTAGAGCGACGATTATCAGGACATCCTGCCCAATCCGCATCAGAATAAGCAATCATGGCCGTAGAGGGAGAGGCCCGAAAGAAAAGTCCATGACCAATAGTACCCTTAAGATAACGCAAGATGCGCTTAACTGCGTCCATGTGGACGTGGTTGGTTGATGCATAAACTGGCAAACCTGATTTACTACGTAAGAAAGATCAGGTCGGGTCATGGTTAAATATTGTAATGCACCGACAATGCTGCGATATGTGGTAGGATCTATGAGAAGTTCCCTTCCAATGTTGATAGTTTAGTTCCTGAGGCCATAGGTGTTGCAACTGGTTTAGCACCAAGCATTGAAGTTCGTTGTAGAAGATCCAATGCATATTTCTTTTGGGACAACACAAGTGTAGAGGGAGAGCGGGTGACCTCCATCCCAAGAAAGAAGTGTAGAGAGCACAGATCTTTCATATTGAAGTTTAAGGCCAAGAAGTTTATCAAAGTGGTGATACCTGTAGAGTCATTACCCGTGATGATCATATCATCAACATATAGAAGTTAGAAGATACAGCCAGTCAATGTATGTATGATGAATAGAGAAGGATCATAGCGACTACAAAAAAATCCATGCTCACGCAAAACTGAGCTGAAACGTTGGAAGCAAGCCCGTGGGGCCTGTTTTAGGCCGTAGATTGCTTTTCGTAGGCGACATACATAATCAGGGTGTATGGAGTCGACAAATCTTGGCGGTTGTTGCATATAGACCTCTTCTTGAAGGGTTCCATGGAGAAATGCATTATGTACATCGAGTTGACGGAGTGACCATTGGTGGGAGCATGCAAGTGCAAGGATTAGGCGAATGGTGGGAGCCTTAACCACCGGACTGAAAGTATCCTCAAAATCTAATCCATGCTGTTGGTGAAATCCCTTTGCCACTAAGCGAGCTTTGTATCGTTCCTCAAAACCGTCAGCATTGCATTTGGTTTTGTAAACCCATTTACATCCGACAAGATTGGCCCGGTTTGGTGGGGGAACAAGAACCCATGTTTGATTCTTTATTAGGGCATTGAATTCATCTTGCATAGCTAAACGCCAATGGGAATCTTTAACAGCTTGTGAGAAACAAGTGGGATCGGTGGAAGGGGAAAGTAGGTGAAGCAAAGTGGAATAGGATGCTTGGTAGCAAGGAGAGCCTTAGGTTTTCTAATTCCATCTTTCAATCTTGTTATCATTGGGTGAGTGGAACCGTGGGAAGGTGGAGCCAGTCCAGTGGGAGGTTCAGGTAGGGGATCAGGAAGGGAGGCTTTGGGCAGACCTTCTTGATCTGCAGTGGGGAGAGGTTCAGAGGGAACCACCTGAGACAATGAGTCGAAGGAAGCAGAATCAATGGGTGATAATGAAGGAGCTGTGGCAGGCACAGGGTTGGAAGGAGAGGATGGACTATGGAGTGGGCCAAGCGGTGGAAACCATTGAAGAATAGTGGTGTTGTTGGTCGGTGGAATGGACGAGGAGAAAGGAACTGAAAAGGGAAATTTAGTTTCATCAAATGCAACATGACGGGATATATACAGGCGCCCAGTTGTGGGATCAAGGCACTTGTATCCTTTGTGGTGAGCCCCATAACCAAGGAATATACATTGGCGAGTTTTAAAATCCATCTTAGTTTTGTTATAGGGAACAAGTTAGGGATAACAAGCACACCCGAACGTACGAAGATGATCATATGAGGGTGGTTTGCCAAAAAGTTTCTCATAGGTAGAAATTCCTCCAAGAACTGAAGTTGCTAACCGATTAATGAGATAGACACTAGCTTGGAATGCTTCGACCCAAAAGGACTGTGGGAGGGAGGTTGGCTTGATGCAATAAGGTAAGTCCCATTTCTACAATGTGACGATGTTTGCGCTCAGCCACACCGTTTTGTTGGGGTGTGAAAGGACAATACCTGCGATGACCAATGCCAAAAGAGTCTAGAAAAGAAGTGAAAATTTTCCCAGTGTACTCCCCTCCACCATCACACTGAAAAGCTCGTATTGGCTTTTGGAGAACGAGTTCAACATTTCGTTTAAAATGAATAAAGCATTTAAGTACATCACTTTTATGGACTAAAGGGTATAGCCAAGTGAAACGAGAAATATCATCAACAAGAACCATGTAAAATCGAAAACCATCATTAGATACAGTAGGATTTTCTTTTTTTCGTTGGAAGCAGAGAAAAAAAGAAGAAAAACCAGCGAGAGAGGGAAAACGCAGAGAGAAAAAGAGAGAGAGAGGAGGAAGAAGAAGAGGGAGGAAACCACCTCCATACCCATTTCCCTAAAAATCCAAACCCATCTTCCCCATCTCCTTGATCCACCACCATCAAATCCATTGTCCTTCCTTTTCTTCTTTTATTCCCAAAACCCCACCATTATCCCCTCCATCTTCTTCTCCGGCCCCATTTTCCGCCGGAATTCGGCAAGCTCTCTTCCATTTTTTCCGCACCCGCATCTCTCCATCAACCACCCATACCAGCCAAGCCACCATCCCCATCTTCAACCCTCTATCTGTGGAGATCCACCTCAAAACCCATTTCTTTCTTCTTGCGGAGAGAAGCAAAAGGGGTTTTTCCCATTTTTGTTAGAAAACAGAAAGAAGGAGAAATCGAGAGAGAGGAAGAGGAGGAGCCGCCATCCACCGCCTTCAATCTCAGCCATCCATTTCCACCTTCACCCTCTTTAAAACCACCACCATCTTCTTCCTCTTCATTTATTTTTTTTTCCCTACAAACCCACCTCCATTTTTTATTTTAATCTCCTCTGCTACGACCCCACCCCATCTCCGGCCGGAATCCGGCCATCCACCATGGAATCCGGCCAAAAACCCCAATAAATCCGGTCACCACCATCTTCTTTCTTTTACAACCACCAAATAAACCCATTCCTCATCCCATTAAACCCATTTCTATTCCCATTTGTATTCCAAACCCACCTCCCCCATCTCCTCTTCCATCTCCGCATCCATTCTCCATCTCAATCTCCACCATCAACCGACCAAACCCATCATCTCCTCCATCTTCGTCAGCCAGCACCACCGCCATCTCCATCGATTCCGGCAAGCTTGCCGGAATCCGACCTCCCTACCTAAATCAACCATCACCAAACCCACCTCATTTCTACCCCTAAATCCGGTCAGAATCCGAAACCCTCTTCTTCGGTCACCACCCTATTCTCGTTTCTCTTTAAAACCCAACATCCAAACCCATCTCATTTTTATCTCTGCAAATCCAGCCCCATTTTTGCCTCCATCGCAACCCCACTTCGCCCAACCCTTGTTTTTTCATCACAGCCCATCTCAACCAAACCTTATTCCAATCTCCATTGGTTCATTCGGCCTTGCCGGAATCACCACCATCAATATTCTCCTCGTCGGCCATCTCCACTACCTGAGCCATCGCCTCCAGTTGTTTTACAATCTATACTTCAATCGGCCTCTTCATTAGTTGTCGGGTAAGCTTATTGCCTTCTAATTCAAATAGAAATCAAGGTTATTTTGCTAATTGGTGGGTTTAAAAATACTTCTGTTAGTTTCCATTCTTCTTAAATATGCTAGTTTAGAGATTTGGATTGCTCCTATATTTCCCATTTTCTAACTAGACTAGCTTATGTGTTTGAATTGCCCCTATTGTTTTCATTTGCAAATCCTGCTAATTTGAGATTCCGAACCGTTCTTGTTGCTTATTGTTTTGGCATTTCGTTATAAATGGTTGATTCCTATTTTTCTGTCTATCCCTCTTGGGTGCCAAAGGTGTGTCCAAAGCAGGAAGTATACAGGGGATTGTGGTTTTGGTATGATGTTTGGATGATGTCAGGACTTGCAATTCATGTTTAAAGAATCGAACAGGGAGGGAAATTAGGTCCCTTAATTCGGTTTCAGTTCAGTGCCTAACACAAGCCATTATCCCTAAAAGGAAGCCTTAGAGCCTTTTCTTTCCTCAGTTGTTTGCGCCCTGAGATTGTACAAGTCTTCTTTCGTTCGCTGGTCTGGTTAACTCTTGCCTAAATATGGCTTGGTTCCCTATGTTTAGTTTTGTGGATTCTTTCGGAGCCTTTACAAACCACATATCTGTCGGTGGCGATGCATTTATGAAGGTATGGTGGTAGGGGTGTCCTCTCGAAATTTGGTATTTGAATGTGATCTAGTGAGGTTTTTTTTTGTTTCAGCTCTGATGTTCGAGCTGGAGTGAAGGGCGATGAAGGCGCTAGCCCAAGCCCACCCTTAGAGGACTTGCTCAGTCCAAGTTAGTGTTCCCCTCATTTGTATAGTAGACTTGCTTAGTCTTTTAGATGCCTCTTAGATATTAGTAGCCTCATTCATTGATAGGGCGATGAAGGCGATAGCCCAAGCCCATCTTTAGGGGACTCGCTCAATCCAAGTAGCGCTCCCCTCTTTTGTTTAGTAGGCCTACCCAACCTTTTGGATTTCTTTTAACCATTTTTTTTAAAAGAACCCTTCTCTGGGCAATGATAAGGTTACTTGGAGCCCGTCTTTGTGTTTTGTGGCTCACCGTTTTTTGCACTTGAATCTGCACAAGTTGATGCCCCCTGTTATGCACCAAAATTTATAAAAATCAGAAATATCATTGCATGCATTTGTATAATTTGTTGAAAATTTAAGATTCTTCTTTTATGTTAAGTTTTGAGTTAGGTTCTGAAGATGAATGGACTGTTCAGGTGAGACTATCTTGAAAGCTTATCATACTTATTTTTTATTTAAATAAATTGTTTAATTGAAGAAGGAAATCAGATGTCTACTCTATTCGATGTTATCGACATGAGTAATGTTTGATTTCAAGGCGGTTTGTAGAAATATTATATGTGTATGAAATCAGATGATTACTTTGGCATCATCTGATTTCGTTAGAGTCCCCGTATTGGGGTTTGTGGTTGGCTTTGAAGTGTTTAATATCATTTTTTTATTTCATTAGGCTACCCAGCGGCTGGTCTGGGCTAATTAATTTTATTTTAAATAAATTGTTTAATTGAAGAAGGAAATCAGATGATTTGCACTATTCGATGTCCTTGACACGAATATCGTCTGATTTCAAGGCGGTTTGTAGAAATATTATACGTGTAGGAAATCAGATGATTACTTTGGCATCATCTGATTTCATTGGAGTCCCCGTATTGGGGTTTGTGGTTGGCTTTGAGGTGTTTGCTATTGTTTTTACTTCATTAGGCTACCTAGCGGCTGGTCTGGGCTAATTAATGTTGTTTATCATCCTATGATTGCTATTATTACAGGTTGTGTACTCTTTAGTTATAAGTCTTTCTTTGCTTAGTACGTGATTTGTTTATATAAGAATTGAATGGAAATTTGAGATTGCCTAGTTGCTCTTTTCTGCTCTCTTGGTGGACTAACGCAGTCTTCTAGACTTCTTTAGATACTAGAACCTGTACTAGGAGGCATATTCTGTCTCATTAGGAAATCCTCCTTTGGAGGCAAGCCTCATTTGTTTAGCTTAACCCATAGGAGGCATGCCTTGCCTCATTTAGAGAGCCTTTGAATCATTCGTTTGTGTGGTGATGTTATCGGGGGAGTCTTTGACTCATTTGATCTTTATTGATGTTATTAGGGAGTCATCTGTCTTGGCTTTGTAAGTAATTAGCCTTTAGAAGGCCTGCTTGGCCTCATTTGTAGAATCCTCTCTGAGGTTGTACCTCAATTTGTACCTCTGTTAATTAGAGACCAATTTGGTCAATTAGTTGTCTTAGCCTTGCTTACCCCTTGCAAGGGCAATGATAAGGTTACTTGGAGCCCATCTTTGTGTGTTTGGGAGACCCGCCCGGTCTCATTCTCTCGCTAGTTCTCCTCTTTGTGCGTCGTTTGGTTTTTGGGAGAACACCCTACTCGGCTTGGCTTCATACTCCTACCCTTATGGGGTACTGGGCGCACATTTGTTGCACCCTAGGGCTAAGTAGCTGTCCGGCCCGGCTGGGTATTTTGCCTCTGCCAAATGTGCAAATTCTTGTTCCTTTTCTTTTAGGGAGTCTCTGACTCATTTATACTTTAGTTAGTGTTAGTGGAGTCTTTGACTCATGTTCCTTTTCTTTTAGGGAGTCTCTGACTCATTTATCCTTTAGTTGGTGTTAGTGGAGTCTTTGACTCGTGTTTCCTTTTCTTTTAGAGAGTCTTTGACTCATCTATCCTTTAGTTAGTGTTAGTGGAGTCTTTGACTCATGTTCCTTTTGTTTTAGGGAGTCTCTGACTCATTTATCCTTTAGTTGGTGTTAGTGGAGTCTTTGACTCGTGTTTCCTTTTCTTTTAGAGAGTCTTTGACTCATCTATCCTTTAGTTGGTGTTAGTGGAGTCTTTGACTCGTGTTTCCTTTTCTTTTAGAGAGTCTTTGACTCATCTATCCTTTAGTTGGTATTAGTGGAGTCTTTGACTCGTGTTTCCTTCTCTTTTAGAGAGTCTTTGACTCATCTATCCTTTAGTTGGTATTAGTGGAGTCTTTGACTCATCTATCCGTTAGTTGGTTACGCCGTAAAAGGCGGGTGCTCTGTAAGAACATGCTTTCGATGCCGAAAAGGTAGGTGCTGTGTAAAAACTGGCTTTCCGGTTTGTAAACAAAAACGGCTTTCAGAAATCATTTTCTTCTGAAAACGCCCTAAAGAGAGATTGAGGAAAACTGAACTGGTGCTCTGGGACTCGTCATAAGGTTCTTACTCGCGGCACCTATCATTAGTACTGGCTTGACAAAATTGGGTGTCTACATCATCCTCTGAATTTCATCCTATACGTTACAGCCTCCCAGCACGCCCACGGTCCAGTTGAGTGCTTTCACATACATCCTTTGCATTATAGCCTCGTCGCGCGGCCATGGCCCGACTGAGTGCTTTACACGCATCCCCTATGTTACAGCCTTCCTGAGTGCCCATGGCCCGATTGAGCGCTTTGCACATATCCTGCAGCCTTCCTGCGTGCCAATGGCCCGGTTGAGCACTTTGCACACATCCTCTACGTTACAGCCTCCCCACGTGCTGATGTCTTCACTTGTGCCCATCAGCGGATAGAACAGCGGATAGAACAGCATTTTCGATCTCTTCACTTGTGACATCTCTAGTAAGAAGCTCAGATTCCTCATTAGAGATGAACCGGATTGGGTCAGGTGGTTCTAGCTTAGTATCTTTGCCATTGTTCAGAATGTTTTGGAAGTGTCCGATGAGAATCTCAGATATTTCTTTTGGCAAAGTTTTCAACTCCCCCTCTTCATTTTTGATCGCACTGATGTTGTTTACACTATGCCTGGCTTTAATAGCAGAATATAAAATTTTGGTGTTAGAGTCTCTCAATTGTAACCAATTGTGTCTTGATTTCTGCCAAGCTAGCATTTCCTCTAGTTTGAGCACATTTATGAACTCTTCTCTCAACTTGTTTTCTTGCTCAATGCACTGGGGGTCTGAGGGATTGGAGACTAGCTTTTCCTGAGCTTTTTCTAATTCTTGCCTCACAATGGGAGCTTTGATATCAATTCTTCCGAAAACTTTCAGATTCCATACTCTAATATGTTTCTTTACTTCTCTCAGTTTGAGGACTAGTCTGTACATGGGATTCCCCCTGAATTTGGTAGCCCAGGCTTTCTCAACTATGGGATGAAGCGACATGTCCTCAAGCCACATATTCATGAACTTGAAGGGCTTGGGCTCAAGACTACTTTGATCCTTGAGGTGCATAATGATGGGGCTATGGTCTGAGATATCAGGAGAGAGATATTCAGCAAAAGAGCACGGAAAGAATGAATCCACAGATCATTTACAGTAGCTCCATCAAGGCGAGCAAACATTTTCTCTTCAGAAGCAGATCTGTTGTTCGAGGAGAATGGGCTGCCAATTGATCTAAGGTCAGTAAGAGAGCAGCTTGCAATGCATTTATTGAAGTCTTCCATATCCATAGCTTTTGGCATTGCACCATTGATTCGATCACTAGGATATCTAACAGAGTTGAAGTCCCCAACAACCGTCCAAGGAAGCTGAATCGATACGGCAAATTGCTCTAGCTCCCCCCACATATTTCTTCTATCCACCCCGTAGTTATGACCATATACTGCTGTCAGGAAGAAGGATTGAGCAGTTTGAATGACAGTGAATTCTGAATGAATCAGCTAGCTGGTTTCTTTGATGATATTGAGCTGAATTCTATCAGGTTCCCAAATAATCCAGACCCTGCCTTTAATTACACTCAAGTAGTTGCCATATGAGCTCCAGTTTTCTTGAATTTCATTTGAGTACTCCTTGAATTTATTTACTTTGGCCTTGGTCTCCATGAGGCAACAAATTGGGATCCTGGTTTTTCTGATGAGATTGGAGATTTCGGATCTTTTGGAGCTAGAGTAGAGCCCCCTAATGTTCCAAGCCCCTATTATTTTCATTTGGAATTGGATAGAGGTGGGTTTGGGCTCCCATTGGAGCAAACACTTGGGTCTCAGAATCACTGCTCCTTTGGTTATCTTCATCGTTATCCTGCGTGATTTTCTTTGGAGAGGTGCGAATTTCAGTCTGATTTACTGTAGTCCCCGGCATATTCTTGACATCAGAATCTTGACCTGAATTGTCGGGTATGTGAGGAGCTTTGGGATGGTCTGCCTCCGTAGTCCCCATCATTGTCTCCTGAGGATCAGCCATGGTATAGTTTGTATTAATTGTACCTGCTGAATCTTTATTAGCTTCCTTTCTATCTTCTGCTTCTACATTTTCCAGGGCACTGAAAGCATTTGCCCATGTTAGTCCCTTTAGTTTTGGCACTTCAGCAACTTTCTGAGTTCTATTTTGGTTCATTTCAGCAATGATCTCTCTGTTGAATTGCTCCTTTTCTTCTTCCCACTTGCTCTGCTGATTTGGAGTTTGAGACTTATTCAGCTTTAGAACCCATTCCTGCCTTTTCCTAGTATCAACAAGTGCCTTTGAGGTTAGGGGGCAGTTTCTAAGAGCATGACTGAAATCCATAAATGTGGTAGGTAGAGAGAATTATATGTAATGCTTTGGATGAAAAGCTGCTATTACCTTATGGTGATGTACCTACCATTTCACATTATTGATTCTGATAAGATGGGAGACACCCACATTCTATCTCTTGTACACTTTTAGCTTGATTTCACCCAAATCCATAAATGTGGTAGCTACAACCAAGATGCTCTTGTAATCCATTACCAGACCATACATGTTTTAATTTCCATTCGGATTCATGTGACATGAGCAACCTTTGTTTAAGATAGAGTTGTCACTTGAAGAGTAACACCCTCTTGAGATATTTGACTCATCAAATGTTGATCTTTTAATTTTATGTTTTATCTTTGTCGGGGTGGCTTTATACTCATTTGGGCAAAGTGTCTTCCTGATGAGTTTAACCTGTCTTTGTTGAATACCATAATATTAATTGTAGTATGAAATGTACTCAATTCTCTGAGTGACTGTGATTCTTTGCATATAATAGTTGTATACCACCACGGATTGTTATGAAGATTCAGCCTGTTCAGTTCATTTTCTCTTGAATTCTAATGTTGAACATTTTTCTTTTATGAAGGTAAAATTGGTACAAATGTCAAATGTTGATAAAATTATTTGGTAGAGTTTAAAAATTCATTGGAACCATTTTGATGCATCTCAAAACCCATTGATTGGATAGCCTCAATTGCTTTAAAAGATTTTATTCTTGGCACGCGAGAATTGAAATGAAATTTGTGAGCTGCTAGTCATGTAGATTGAAATGTGTTTAGAATAGGAACAAGGTAATGATTACATCCACATTTTGATTTTTTAGTGTAAAGTATTACTTTATTAATGTTGTTGGCTAAACTGTTTACACCTATACTTTTTGCTAACCTGTTTGTGGGGGTATTACCATTTTAAAGTGGTGTCGATGAACTTAAGCCCATATTGTTCAATTAGGATGATGATGTAGTTCCATTGATTTATGTCTTACACAAATGGAGTTCATTGATTAATCATGTCAAAATGACACTTTAGATTAGATGCATTCGATTAGCTTAATTCCTTGGTAAAGAGAGTGACATCAAATTAACTGTTTTTATGTTGGTTATGAGATTTGATTGTGTTGCTTGATTCCATTAATCATATATCTGATCTTTGTTGTCTTGAATACTAATTTTGAAGCTTGGATTGCTATTTCAAGGTAATCTGTCTTTAAAAAAAGGAAGAGAAGAGATAAAAATTGTTTTGGAGTTGTATTATGTATGGGTAACTGAAGTATAGTTGTTATTCTTTAGTGAATCACATTGTGTATTTTGCTGCTTGATAAGTTTCGTTTATATAATAAGTGGTTGAACTAGACTATGGAGGGGTCTTTAGGCTGTCTGTATTGACAGAAGGAATGAGTTTTTGAGCAAACAGTGGGCTTATCAAATGGAAATTGCATTTTTTTTAGGTTTTTAAATGAGTGTTTAAGAAATTGAGAGTTACATTTGAAATTTTTTAAGGTTATCATAAGCATTCTGTTTAAAAAATTTATTGCATAATTTTTTTTAATATTGATCTTGGATAGGACCAAGAAGGCGTTTTTAGTTGTATTATGATTCTAAAATCAGGTAAAGAAATTACAGCTGATTATTGTAATTGTTCATTGAGATTATTTATCCCTGTATCATTGTTTAAGGTTTGTTTGTTCTATCATGATTTCCAAATGGATCATAATTGTCAATACATTAGAATTTTATTGTCTGATATCATATTGTTTACTCGCAAATTTCAATATGACCGAATTAAATTAGGAGTTGCACTTTTTTTGGTCAAGGTTCTTTTTCATTCATTTTGTCTAGGTTATAATTGTGTTAACTGGTGTTAGAGGGAGTCCTTTTTTTTTAGTAAAGTATTGGTAAATGTTTGACTATTTGACGTATTCCTTTTTTTTAGAGATACAGAGTCTTATTAGTTAAAAAAACTGGTTTTTTAACATGTACTGAATGAATCAAGTTTAATGGTTCATTAATGAGTAAAATCAATGAAGAAAATTACAGATAATTTGGGTATTTATTTTTTTATCTGGAATCGAAAGTGAATTATGGACAACAAAAAGAAAAATTTCAACAGGCGTAGTATCATATTTTTGTGGACACATGTCATTTGTGCTTTTCCTTTTCATATATTTGCTATGCAATAAGCATTTTAGGTGAATTATGAATTTGAATGTTTGCAACTATAGAGTATGTTTTCATACTAGGATTTATTTTGAACCCTGGATTACATAATGGTTGGTGCAACAGTACAAGGCATTAGATTAGAATTCAACTTAACTTTTGGCTCTGACTTTTAGATTTAAATAAATACTGATATGTCTGTATGCTTAAATGAGTTAATAATTTCAATAGTTGGTTGAAAGTAATGTTTGATATAATCAATATAGGAGAAGGATGTGATAACATGTACAACTAATTTGATATGAACATATGTGCTTACAAAGAATTTTTTTTAATACATATGGTGTGCACGTATTATACTTTGAATGGGCTTATTTGATAGGAGGGGTTATAAAACCCTGTTTATATTGCATTAAGAGTAAAAATTATATAGATAGTTGGCTATATCTTTGTTTAAGTGCATGTATGGATATTCTAGTATATCATTTTGATGATAATATCGATTTATTTGTGTCGTTTTGTTAGAGTTTTATTTTCTTGGGATCATATCATACACCTTGGGGCACTAGTTCATTTCTTTAGGATTTCCCCTTTAGGCTATACAGATTATGTCCTTTAGTGTTGATACTCCGCCGGGCTGTAGATCCTGGGATATGGTTATATAGGTTCCCTTTAGCTGAAAGGGTGAAAATATCTTTGAAAATCCAAAAGCATTGAAAAATTTTAAAAGAACAAAAAATTAAAAACTTGAAAAAAACTAAAAATGTATTTTGGAAAAGCTGTTTCCGAACTACGTTGGCTTGATCCTCTTCCACGGGGTACGTAGGCAGCTTGGGCCCTCCCAAGTCCAGTCAAACCTTGTAAATAAAATTTTCAAACCATTTAAAAAACTTTTTCAACGAAGTCTTCAAATCTCTCAGACAAAATAAAACATTTTCAGCTTATTTTCAAAGCTAATAAGACGATTTAAAAAATCTAAGGAAAAATAGTTTTCAACCAACAAACAGAAAGAGAAAGATGTTATCGACGACACTCTGAAGTCAACGCTCTTATGAGAGTTGATTTCATTGGACACAGGCTGTAGGTAAGGACAATTGATCTCTCGAGCCTATAAGCCCCTTTTCTTCCGCAAACCATTTTTATTAATTCTTTGATTCTTTGATTGGTTTGTTGAGATGACCAGCTTCGGATACTCTGTCGCCTTCGGATACAATGTAGCCTCTGATAAAATGTTGCCTCGGATATAATGTTGCCCTTCGGCTACAATGTCGCATCGGATACTATGTTTCCTTCGGTTACATTGTCGCTACGGATACTATGTTTCCTTCGGATACTATGTTGCCTTCGGATATACCGTCTCCACGGATACAATGTAGCCTCGGATGTTATTTAGCTTTCGGATACAAGGTCGCTTCGGATTCTATGTCGCATTCGGATACAATGTCGCCTCAGATAAAATGTTGCCTCGGATATGAAGTCGCCTCGTATATAATGGTGCCTCGGATACTATGTTGTCTTCGGCCGGAATGTCGCTTCGCTATGTTGGCTTCCGATATAATGTCCCATCAGATACATTGTAGCCTCAGATAGTATTTTGGATACAAGGTCGCTTCAGATACTATGTCTCCTACGGATACAATGTTGCCTAGATACAATGTTGGCCTGGATATAAAGTTGCCTTGGATACAATATAGCCACAGATACTATGTTCCCTTCGGCTACAATGTCGCATCGGATATTATGTTGCCTTCGGATGTAATGTCTCCTTGGTTAAAATGTAGCCTCGGATACAATGTTGCCTCTGCTATAAAGTCGCCTCGGATACAATGTTGCCCTCTGGCTACAATGTCGCTTCGGACACTATGTTGCCTTCGGATATAATGTCGTTTTGGATACAAACTAGCCTCAGATACTGTTTTTCTTTCGGATATAAGGTCGCTTCGGATACTATGTCGCCGTCAGATACAATGTTGCGTCGGATATAAAGTTGCCTCGGATACAATGTAGCTTCAGCTACAATGTCGCTTCGGATACTATGTTGCCTTCGGAAATAATGTCGCCTCGGATACAATGTAGCCGTGGATACTATTTTGCATTCGGATACAAGGTCGCTGCGGATACTACGTCGTCTTCGGATACAATGTCGCCACGGATACAATGTTGCCTCAGATATAAAGTCATCTCGGATACAAAGTTGCCTATTGGCTACAATGTCTCTTCGGATACTATGTTGCCTTCGGATATAATGTCGCCTTGGATACAATGTAGCGTCGGATACTATTTTTCTTTCAAATACAAGGTCACTTCAGATACTATGTCGCCATCGGATACAATGTCGCCTCGGATAGAATGTTGCTTCGGATATAAAGTTGCCTCGGATACAATGTAGCCTCGGATACTTTGTTACCGTCGGCTACAATATGTTGTATTGGGGATATAATGTCTCCTTAGATACAATGTAGTCGAATACTATTTTTTTTTGGATACAAGTCGGTTCCGATACTGTCGCCTTTGGATGTAAAGTCGCCTCGGATACAATGTTGCCTCGGATATAAAGTCGCCTCGAATACAATGTCGCCTCAGACTCTGTTGCCTTCAGGTACATTATCTTTTCGGATACTATGTTGCCTTCGGATATAAAGTCGCCTCGGATACAATGTAGCCTCGGATACTATTTTGTTTTCGGATACAAGGTCGCTTCGGATGCTATGTCGTTTTCGGATAGAATGTCGCCTCGGATACAATGTTGCCCTTCTGCTACAACGTCGTTTCGGATACTATGTTGCCTTCGGATATAATGTCGTGTCGGATAAAATGTAGCGTCTGATTCTATTTTGCTGTCACCAACGGATACAATGTTGCCTCGCATATAAAGTCGCCTTGGATACGATGTAGCCTCGGATAATATGTTGCCTTCGGTTATAATGTCGCTTGGGATACTATGTTTTCTTCAGATATAATGTCGCCTCGGATACAATGTTGCCTCGGATATAATGTCGCCTCGGATACTATGATGCCTTCGGCAACAATGTCGCTTCGGATACTATGTTACCTTCGGATAAAAAGTCGCCTCGGATAGATTGCAGCCTCGGCTATTATTTTTGTTTTGCATAGAAGGTCGCCTTCAGATGTTATGTTGGCTTCGGATAGAAGGTCGCCCCGGATACAATGTTGCCCTTCAGCTACAATGTCGCTTCGGATACTGTGTTGTCTTAGGATATAATGTCGATTTGCATATAATCTAGCCTCAGATACTTTTTTGCTTTCGGATATATAGTCGCTTCGGATAATGTCTCCGTCGTTTACAATGTTGCCTAGGATATAAAGTCGTCTCTGATACAATGTTGCCTCGGATATTATGTTCTCGGATACAATGTTGCCTCGGATATTATGTTGTCTTCGGCTACAATGTCGCTTCAGATATAATGTTGCCTCGGATACTATTTTGTTTTCGGATACAAGGGCGCTTCGGATACTATGTCCCCTTTGGATACAATGTCGCCCCGGGTACAATATTGCCTCAGATATAATGTTGCCCTTTGGCCACAATGTCGCTTCGGATACTATGTTGCCGTCGGATATAATGTCGTTTTGGATACAATGTAGCATCAGATACTATTTTACTTTCGGATATAAGGTCGCCGTCGGATACAATGTCGCCTCGGATAGAAAGTCGCCTTGGATATAAAGTCGCCTCGGATACTATGTTGTCTTCGACTACAATATCAGTTCGGATACTATGTTGCCATTGAATATAATATCGTCTCGGATACAATATAGCCTCATATACTATTTTGTTTTCGGATGCAAGGTCACTTTGGATACTATGCTGCCTTCGGATAGATTTTGGCTCCTGATACAATGTTGCCTCTGATATAAATTCGCCTCGGATACAATGTTGCCCTTCGGCTACAATGTCTCTTCGGAAACTATGTTGCCTTCGGATATAATGTCATCTCGGATACAATGTAGCATAGGGTACTATTTTGCTTTCGGATACGAGGTCGCTTTGGATATAATGTCGCCATCCGATACAATGTCGCCTCGGTTACATTGTCGCCTCGGATATAAAGTTGCCTTGAATATAATGTAGACTCGGATACCCTGTTGCCTTCTGCTACAATGTCGCTTCGGATATTATGTTGCTTCCGGATATAAAGTCGCCTCGGATATAATGTAGTCTCGGATACTATTTTACTTTCGGATACATGGTCGCCTCGGATACCATGTCGCCTTCAGATATAATGTCACCTCGGATACAATATAGCCTCGCATATAAAGTCGCATCGGATATAAGGTCGCCTCAGATACAATGCAGCCTCAGATACTATGTTGCCTTCGGTTACAATGTCGCTTCAGATACTATGTTGCCTTCGGATATAATTTCTCCTGGGATACATTGTAGCCTCGGATACTGTTTTCCTCTCCCATATAGGTCACTTCGGTTACTGTCGCCTTCGGATACAATGTCGCCTCAAATACAATGTTGGCTAGGATTTAAAGTCGCCTCAGATACAATGGTGCATCCGATACTATGTTATCTTCAGCTACAATGTTGCTTTGGATACTATGTTACTTTTAGATATAAGGTCGCCTCAGATATAATGTAGCCTCGCATACTATTTTGCTTTCGGATACTATTTTCGCCTCGGATATAATGTAGTCACGGATTCTATGTCGCCTACAAATACAATTTTGCCTGGGTACAATTTTGGCTCGGATATATAGTCGCCTCAGATACAATGTAGCCTCAGATACTATGTTGCTTTCGGCCAAAATGTCGCACCGGATACTATGTTGCCCTCGGATATAATATCGCCTTGGTTACAATCTAGGGCACAAGGTCGCTTCGGATACAATGTCGCATCGAATATAAAGTTGCCTTCGATACAATGTTCCCTCGGATACTATATTGCCTTCGGTTACATTGTCGCTTCAGATACTATGTTGCATTCGGATATAATGTCGCCTCGGATACAATGTAGCCTCAGATATTTTGCTTTCGAATACAAGGTCGCTTCGGATACTATTTCGCCTTCGGATACAATGTCGCCTCAAATACAATGTTGTCTAGGATTTAAAGTCACCTCGGATACAATGTAACCTCATATACTATGTTACCTTCGGCTACAATGTCGCTTTAGATACGACGTTACCTTGGGATATAATGTCGCCTCAGATACAATCTAGCCTCGGATAATATTTTGCTTTCAGATATAAGGTCGCTTCGGATACTATGTCGCCTACGAATGCAATGTCGCCTGGGTACAATGTTTGCTCGGATATAAAGTCGCCTTGGATACAATGTAGCCTCAGATAATATGTTGCTTTCTGCTACAATGTCGCATCAGAACTTAAGTTGCGTTCTGATATAATATCGCCTCGGTTACAATGTAGCCTCGGATAATATTTGTTTTCGTGTACTAGGTCGCTTCGGATACTATGTCGCCTTCGGATACAATGTCGCCTCAGAGACAATGTTGTCTTGAATAGAAAGTTGCTTTGGATATAATGTAGTCACAGATTCTATGTTGTCTTCGGTTACATTGTTGCGTCAGATTGTTTGTTGCCTTCGGATATAATGTTGCCTTGAATACAATGTAGCTTCGAATACTATTTTGCTTTCGGATACAAGGTTGCTTTAGAAACTTTGTCGCCTTCGGATACATTGTCACCTCGGATAAAATGTTGCGTCGGAAAGCAGGACACCTTAAATACAATGTTGCCCTTCTGCTACAATGTCGCTTTGGATACTATGTTGCCTACGGATATAATGTCGCCTCGGATACAATGTAGCCTGAGATACTATTTTGCTTTCGGAAACAAGGTCGCTTCCGATACAATGTCGCCTAGGATATAATGTTGCCTCGGATATAATATAGCCTCGGATACTATGTTGGATACTATGTTTCCCTCGGCTACAATTTGGCTTCTAATACTATGTTGCATTCGGATATAATCTCGCATCGGATATAATGTTGCCTCTGATATAAAGTCGCATCGGATACAATGTTGCCCTCCGGCTATAATGTCGCTTCGGATAATATGTTGCCTTAGGATATAATGTCGTTTCGGATACAAAGTAGCCTCGGATATTGTTTTTCTTTCGAATATAAGGTCGCTTCGGATACTATGTCGCCGTCGGATACAATGTCTCCTCGGATACAATGTTGCGTCGGATATAAAGTTGCCTCGAATACAATGTAGCTTCAGCTACAATGTCGCTTCGGATGCTATGTTGCCTTCGGATATAATGTCGACTCGGATGCAATGTAGCCGTGGATACTATTTTGCATTCAGATACATGGTCGCTGCGGATATTATGTCGCCTTCGGATACAATGTCGCTCCGAATACAATGTTGCCTCAGATATAAAGTCGCCTCGGATACACAATTACCCTTCGGCTACAATGTCTCTTTGGATACTATGTCGCCTTCGGATAGTATGTTGTCTTAGGATATAATATCGATTTGCATATAATGTAGCCACAAATACTTTTTTGATTTCGGATATATTGTCGCTTCAGATACTTTGTCTCCGTCGTTTACAATGTTGCCTAGGATATAAAGTCGTCTACGGATACAATGTTGCCTCGGATATAAAGTCGCCTCGGATACAATGTTGCCCTTCTGCTAATATGTCGCTTCGGATACTATGTTGCCTTCGGATATAATGTCGTGTCGGATACAATGTAGCCTTAGATACTGTTAGGCTTTAGGATACTAGGTCGCTTCGGATACAATATCGCCAACGAATACAATGTTGCCTCAAATATAAAGTCGCCTCGGATACAATGCAGGCTTAGATACTATGTTGCCTTCGGTTATAATGTCGCTTCGGATACTATGTTGCCTTCAAATATAATGTCGCCTCAGATACAATGTAGCCTCAAATACTGTTTTACTCTCGGACATGAGGTCGCTTCGGATACTGTCGCCTTCCGATACATTGTCGCCTCAAATACAATGTTGGCTAGGATTTAAAGTCTCCTCGGATACAATGGTGCTTCTGATACTATGTTACCTTTTTCTACAATGTCGCTTCGGATACTATGTTACTTTCAGATATAATGTCGCCTCAGATATAATGTTACCTGGGCACAATTTTGCTTTCAGATATAAGGTCGCTTCGGATACTATGTCGCCTACAGATACAATGTTGCCTGGGCACAATTTTGGTTCGGATATATAGTCGCCTTGGGTACAATGTAGCATTAGATACTATCTTGCTTTCGGCTACAATGTAGCATTAGATACTATCTTGCTTTCGGCTACAATGTCGAATCAGATACTATGTTGCCCTCAGATATAATATCGCCTCGATTACAATGTAGCCTCGGATAATATTTTCTTTAGGGCACAAGGTCGCTTCGGATACTTGTCGCCTCGGATACAATGTCGCATCGAATATAGAATCGCCTTGGATACAATGTACCCTCGGATACTATGTTGCCTTCGGTTACATTGTTGCTTCGGATACTATGTTGCTTTCGGATATAATGTCGCCTCGGATACAATGTAGCCTCAGATATTTTGCTTTCGAATACAAGGTCGCTTCGGATAATGTCCCCTTCGGATACAATGTAGCCGTGGATACTATTTTGCATTCGGATACAAGGTCACCGCGGATACTACGTCGTCTTCGAATACAATGTCGCCCCGGATACAATGTTGCCTCAGATATAAAGTCATCTCGGATACAAAATTGCCTTTCGGCTACAATGTCTCTTCGGATACTGTTGCCTTCGGATATAATGTCGCCTCGGATGAAATGTAGCGTCGGATACTATTTTTCTTTCAAATACAAGGTCGCTTCGGATACTATGTCACCATCGGATACAATGTCGCCTCGGGTAGAATGTTGCTTCGGATATAAAGTCGCCTCGGATACAATGTAGCCTCAGATACTTTGTTACCGTCGGCTACAATATGTTGTATTCGGGATATAATGTCTCCTCAGATACAATGTAGCCGGATACTATTTTTTTTTGGATACAAGTCGGTTCCGATACTGTCGCCTTTGGATGCAATGTCGACTCAGATACAATGTTGCGTCGGATATAAAGTCGCCTCGAATACAATGTCGCTTGGGATACCATGTGTCCTTCGGATATAATGTCGCCTCGGATACAATGTTGCCTCGGATATAAAGTCGCCTCGGATACTATGATGCCAAGCGACAACAATGTCGCTTCGAATTCTATGTTGCCTTCGGATATAAAGTCACCTCGGATTGATTGTACCCTTGGCTATTAGTTTTCTTTTGCATAGAAGGTCGCCTTCGAATGTTATGTTGGCTTCGGATAGAAGGTCGCCCCGGATACAATGTTGCCCTTCAGCTACAATTTCGCTTTGGATACTATGTTGTCTTAGGATATAATGTTGATTTGCATATAATCTAGCCTCAGATACTTTTTTGCTTTCGGATATATAGTCGCCTCGAATACTTTGTCTTCGTCGTTTTACAATGATGCCCAGGATATAAAGTCGTTTACAATGTTGCCTAGGATATGAAGTCGTCTCGGATACAATGTTGCCTCGGATATTATGTTGTCTTCGGCTACAATGTCGCTTCGGATACTATGTTGCCTCGGAGACTATTTTGTTTTCGGATACAAGGGCGCTTCGGATACTATGTCGCCTTTGGATACAATGTCGCCCTGGATACAATATTACCTCGGATATAAAGTCGCCTCGGATACAATGTTGCCCTTCGGCCACAATGTCGCTTCGGATACTATGTTGCCTTCGGATATAATGTCGTTTCGGATACAATGTAGCATCAGATACTATTTTACTTTCGGATATAAGGTCGTCGTCGGATACAATGTCACCTCGGATACAATGTCACCTCGGCCACAATGTCGCTTCGGATACTATGTTGCCTTCGGATATAATGTCATTTCGGATACATTGTAGCATCCGATACTATTTTACTTTCGGATATCAGGTCGTCGTCGGATACAATGTCACCTCGAATACAATGTTGCCTCGGATATAAAGTCGCCTCGGATACTATGTTGTCTTCGAGTACAATATCGGTTCGGATTCTATGTTGCCATCGGATAAAATATCGCCTCGTATACAATGTAGCTCATATGCTATTTTGTTTTCAGATTCAGGGTCAGTTTGGATACAATGCTGCCTCTGGATACATTCTCGCCCCAGTTAAAATGTAGCCTCGGATACAATGTTATCTCTGATATAAAGTCGCCTCGGATAGACTGTTGCCCTCCGGCTACAATTTCGCTTCTTATACTATGTTGCATTCGGATATAATCTTGCCCCGGATACAATGTTGCCTCTGATATAAATTCGCCTGGGATATAATGTTGCTGTTCGGCTACAATGTCTCTACGGATATATCGTCGTCTGGAATACAATGTCGTCTCGGGTACATTGTTGTCTCGGATATGCAGTCGCCTCGGATATAATGGTGCCTCGGATACTATGTTGCCTTCGGCCGCAATGTCGCTTCGCTATGTTTTCTTCGGATATAATGTCCCATTAGATACATTGTAGCCTCAGATACTATTTTACTTTCGGATTGAAGGACGCTTCGGATACTATGTCTCCTACAGACACAATGTTGCCTAGATACAATGTTGGCTCGGATATAAAGTTGCCTCGAATACAATGTAGCCACGGATACTATGTTCCCTTCGGCTACAATGTCTCATTGGCTATTATGTTGCCTTCGGATGTAATGTTGCCTCGGTTACAATGTAGCCTCGGATATAATGTTGCCTCTGATATAAAGTCGCCTCTGATACAATGTTGCCCTCCGGCTACAATGTCGCTTCGGATACTATGTTGCCTTAGGATATAATGTCGTTTCGGATACAAAGTAGCCTCGGATACTATTTTTCTTTCGGATATAAGGTCGCTTCGGATACTATGTCGCCGTCGGATAAAATGTCTCCTCGGTTACAATGTTGCCTCGGATACAATGTAGCTTCGGCTACAATGTCGCTTCGGATACTATGTTGGCTTCGGATATAATGTCGCCTCGGATACAATGAAGCCGTGAATACTTTTTTGCATTCGGATACAAGGTCGCCCCGGATACTACGTCGCCCTCGGATAAAATGTTGCCCCGAATACAATGTTGCCTCAGATATAAAGTCATCTTGGATACAAAGTTGCCTTTTAGCTACAATGTCTCTTCGGATACTATGTTGCCTTCGGATATAATGTCTCCACGGAAACTATTTTTCTTTCAAATATAAGGTCGCTTCGGATACTATGTCGCCGTCGGATACAATGTCGCCTCGGATAGAATGTTGCCTCGGATATAAAGACGCCTCGGATACAGTGGTGCCTCGTATACTATGTTACCTTCAGCTACAATGTCGCTTTGAATACGACGTTACCTTCAGATATAATGTCGCCTCAGATACAATCTAGCCTCGAATACTATTTTGCTTTCGGATATAAGGTCGCTTCGGATACTATGTCGCCTACGAATGCAATGTCGCCTGGGTACAATGTTTGCTCGGATATAAAGTCGCCTCGGATACAATCTAGCCCCAGATACTATGTTGCTTTCTCCTACAATGTCGCATCGAAAATAATGTTGCGTTCGGATATAATATCGCCTCGGTTACAATGTAGCCTCGGATAATATTTGTTTTCTTGTACTAGGTCGCTTCGGATACTATGTCTCATTCGGATACAATGTCGCCAAAGAGACAATGTTGCCTCGAATATAAAGTTGCTTTGGATATAATGTAGCCTCGAATTCTATTTTGTCTTCGGCTACAATGTCGCGTCGGATACTTTGTTGCCTTCGGAGATAATGTTGCCTTGAATACAATGTAGCTTCGGATACTATTTTGCTTTCGGGTACAAAGTTGCTTTAGATACTATGTCGCCTTCGGATACATTGTCGCCTCAGATAAAATATTGCCTTGGAAAGCAGGCTGCCTTCCATACAATGTTGCCCTTCGGTACAATGTCGCTTCGGATATAATGTCGCCTCGGATACAATGTAGCCTGAGATACTATTTTGCTTTCGGAAACAAGGTCGCTTCGGATACAATGTCGCCATCGGATACAATGTCGCCTAGGGTATAATGTTGCCTCGGATATAAAGTCGCGTCAAATACAATGTAGCCTCGGATACTATGTTTCCTTCGGCTACAATTTCGCCTCTTATACTATGTTGCATTCGGATATAATCTTTCCCCGGATACAATGTTGCCTGGGATATAATGTTGCTGTTCGGCTACAATGTCTCTTCGGAAACTATGTTACCTTCAGATATAATGTCGCCTCGGATACAATGTTGCCGCGGATATAAAGTCGCCTCGGATACTATGATGCCAAGCGACAACAATGTCGCTTCGAATACTATGTTGCCTTCGGATATAAAGTCGCCTCGGATAGATTGTAGCCTCGGCTATTCTTTTTCTTTTGCATAGAAGGTCGCCTTCAGATGTTATGTTGGCTTAGGATAGAAAGTCGCCCCGGATACAATGTTGCCCTTCAGCTACAATGTGGCTTCGGATACTATGTTGTCTTAGGATATAATGTCGATTTGCATATAATCTAGCCTCAGATACTTTTTTGCTTTCGGATATATAGTCGCTACGGATACTGTCTCCGTCGTTTACAATGTTGCCTTGGATATAAAGTCGTCTCGGATACAATGTTGCCTCGGATATTATGTTGTCTTCGGCTACAATGTCGCTTCGGATACTATGTTGCCTTCGGATATAATGTTGCCTCGGATACTATTTTGTTTTCGGATACAAGGGCGCTTCGGATACTATGTCGCCTTTGGATACAATGTCGCCCTGGATACAATATTACCTCGGATATAAAGTCGCCTCGGATACAATGTTGCCCTTCGGATACTATGTTGCCTTCGGATACTATGTTGCCTTCGGATATAATGTCATTTCGGATACATTGTAGCATCTGATACTATTTTACTTTCGGATATAAGGTCGTCGTCGGATACAATGTCACCTCGGATACAATGTTGCCTCGGATACTATGTTGTCTTCGAGTACAATATCGGTTCGGATACTATTTTGCCATCGGATAAAATATCGCCTCGAATACAATGTAGCTCATATGCTATTTTGTTTTCAGATTCAGGGTCAGTTTGGATACAATGCTGCCTTCGGATACATTCTCGCCCCAGTTAAAATGTAGCCTCGGATACAATGTTGCCTCTGATATAAAGTCGCCTCGGATAGACTGTTGCCCTCCGGCTACAATTTCGCTTCTAATACTATGTTGCATTCGGATATAATCTTGCCCCGGATACAATGTTGCCTCTGATATAAATTCGCCTGGGATATAATGTTGCTGTTCGGCTACAATGTCTCTTCGGATATATTGTCGTCTGGAATACAATATCGTCTCGGGTACATTGTTGTCTCGGATATGCAGTCACCTCGGATATAATGGTGCCTCGGATACTATGTTGCCTTCGGCCGCAATGTCGCTTCGCTATGTTTTCTTCGGATATAATGTCCCATTAGATACATTGTAGCCTCAGATACTATTTTGCTTTCGGATTGAAGGACGCTTCGGATACTATGTCTCCTACAGATACAATGTTGCCTAGATACAATGTTGGCTCGGATATAAAGTTGCCTCGAATACAATGTAGACATGGATACTATGTTCCCTTCGGCTACAATGTCTCATTAGCTATTATGTTGCCTTCGGATGTAATGTTGCCTCGGTTACAATGTAGCCTCGGATATAATGTTGCCTCTGATATAAAGTCGCCTCTGATACAATGTTGCCCTCCGGCTACAATGTCGCTTCGGATACTATGTTGCCTTCGGATATAATGTTGTTTCGGATACAAACTAACCTCGGATACTATTTTTCTTTCGGATATAAGGTCGCTTCGGATACTATGTCGCCGTCGGATAAAATGTCTCCTCGGTTACAATGTTGCCTCGGATACAATGTCGCTTTGGATACTATGTTGCCTTCGGATATAATGTCGCCTCGGATACAATGAAGCCGTGGATACTTTTTTGCATTCGGATACAAGGTCGCCCCGAATACTACGTCGCCTTCGGATAAAATGTTGCCCCGAATACAATGTTTCCTAAGATATAAAGTCATCTTGGATACAAAGTTGCCTTTTAGCTACAATGTCTCTTCGGATACTGCCTTTGGATATAATGTCTCCACGGAAACTATTATTCTTTCAAATATAAGGTCGCTTCGGATACTATGTCGTTGTCGGATACAATGACGCCTCGGATAGAATGTTGCCTCTGATATAAAGTCGCCTCGGATACAGTGGTGCCTCGAATACTATGTTACCTTCAGCTACAATGTCGCTTTGGATACGACGTTACCTTCAGATATAATGTTGCCTCAGATACAATCTAGCCTCGAATACTATTTTGCTTTCGGATATAAGGTCGCTTCGGATACTATGTCGCCTACGAATGCAATGTCGCCTGGGTACAATGTTTGCTCGGATATAAAGTCGCCTCGGATACAATCTAGCCCCAGATACTATGTTGCTTTCTCCTACAATGTCGCATCGAAAATAATGTTGCGTTCGGATATAATATCGCCTCGGTTACAATGTAGCCTCGGATAATATTTGTTTTCTTGTACTAGGTCGCTTCGGATACTATGTCTCATTCGGATACAATTTCTCCACAGAGACAATGTTGCCTCGAATATAAAGTTGCTTTGGATATAATGTAGCCTCGAATTCTATTTTGTCTTCGGCTACAATGTCGCGTCGGATACTTTGTTGCCTTCGGAGATAATGTTGCCTTGAATACAATGTAGCTTCGGATACTATTTTGCTTTCGGGTACAAGGTTGCTTTAGATACTATGTCGCCTTCGGATACATTGTCGCCTCAGATAAAATGTTGCCTGGGAAAGCAGGCTGCCTTCCATACAATGTTGCCCTTCGGTACAATGTCGCTTCGGATACTATGTTGCCTTCGGATATAATGTCGCCTCGGATACAATGTAGCCTGAGATACTATTTTGCTTTCGGAAACAAGGTCGCTTCGGATACAATGTCGCCATCGGATACAATGTCGCCTAGGGTATAATGTTGCCTCGGATATAAAGTCGCGTCAAATACAATGTAGCCTCGGATACTATGTTTCCTTCGGCTACAATTTCGCCTCTTATACTATGTTGCATTCGGATATAATCTTTCCCCGGATACAATGTTGCCTGGGATATAATGTTGCTGTTCGGCTACAATGTCTCTTCGGAAACTATGTTACCTTCAGATATAATGTCGCCTCGGATACAATGTTGCCGCGGATATAAAGTCGCCTCGGATTCTATGATGCCAAGCGACAACAATGTCGCTTCGAATACTATGTTGCCTTCGGATATAAAGTCGCCTCGGATGGATTGTAGCCTCGGCTATTATTTTTCTTTTGCATAGAAGGTCGCCCCGGATACAATGTTGCCCTTCAGCTAAAATGTGGCTTCGGATACTATATTGTCTTAGGATATAATGTCGATTTGCATATAATCTAGCCTCATATACTTTTTTACTTTCGGATATATAGTCGCTACGGATACTTTGTCTCCGTCGTTTAGAATGTTGTCTCGGATATAAAGTCGTCTCGGATAACATGTTGCCTCGGATATTATGTTGTCTTCGGCTACAATGTCGCTTCGGATACTATGTTGCCTTCGGATATAATGTTGCCTCGGATACTATTTTGTTTTCGGATACAAGGGCGCTTCGGATACTATGTCGCCTTTGGATACAATGTCGCCCTGGATACAATATTACCTCGGATATAAAGTCGCCTCGGATACAATGTTGCCCTTCGGATACTATGTTGCCTTCGAATATAATGTCATTTCGGATACATTGTAGCATCCGATACTATTTTACTTTCGGATATAAGGTCGTCGTCGGATACAATGTCACCTCGGATACAATGTTGCCTCGGATACTATGTTGTCTTCGAGTACAATATCGGTTCGGATACTATTTTGCCATCGGATAAAATATCGCCTCGAATACAATGTAGCTCATATGCTATTTTGTTTTCAGATTCAGGGTCAGTTTGGATACAATGCTGCCTTCGGATACATTCTCGCCCCAGTTAAAATGTAGCCTCGGATACAATGTTGCCTCTGATATAAAGTCGCCTCGGATAGACTGTTGCCCTCCGGCTACAATTTCGCTTCTAATACTATGTTGCATTCGGATATAATCTTGCCCCGGATACAATGTTGCCTCTGATATAAATTCGCCTGGGATATAATGTTGCTGTTCGGCTACAATGTCTCTTCGGATATATTGTCGTCTGGAATACAATGTCGTCTCGGGTACATTGTTGTCTCGGATATGCAGTCGCCTCGGATATAATGGTGCCTCGGATACTATGTTGCCTTCGGCCGCAATGTCGCTTCGCTATGTTTTCTTCGAATATAATGTCCCATTAGATACATTGTAGCCTCAGATACTATTTTGCTTTCGGATTGAAGGACGCTTCGGATACTATGTCTCCTACAGATACAATGTTGCCTAGATACAATGTTGGCTCGGATATAAAGTTGCCTCGAATACAATGTAGCCACGGATACTATGTTCCCTTCGGCTACAATGTCTCATTGGCTATTATGTTGCCTTCGGATGTAATGTTGCCTCGGTTACAATGTAGCCTCGGATATAATGTTGCCTCTGATATAAAGTCGCCTCTGATACAATGTTGCCCTCCGGCTACAATGTCGCTTCGGATACTATGTTGCCTTAGGATATAATGTCGTTTCGGATACAAAGTAGCCTCGGATACTATTTTCTTTCGGATATAAGGTCGCTTCGGATACTATGTCGCCGTCGGATACAATGTCGCCTCGGATAGAATGTTGCCTCGGATATAAAGTCGCCTCGGATACTATATTACCTTCAGCTACAATGTCGCTTTGGATACGACGTTACCTTCAGATATAATGTCGCCTCAGATACAATCTAGCCTCGAATACTATTTTGCTTTCGGATATAAGGTCGCTTCGGATACTATGTCGCCTACGAATGCAATGTCGCCTGGGTACAATGTTTGCTCGGATATAAAGTTGCCTCGGATACAATCTAGCCCCAGATACTATGTTGTTTTCTCCTACAATGTCGCATCGAAAATAATGTTGCGTTCGGATATAATATCGCCTCGGTTACAATGTAGCCTCGGATAATATTTGTTTTCTTGTACTAGGTCGCTTCGGATACTATGTCTCATTCGGATACAATGTCGCCACAGAGACAATGTTGCCTCGAATATAAAGTTGCTTTGGATATAATGTAGCCTCGAATTCTATTTTGTCTTCGGCTACAATGTCGCGTCGGATACTTTGTTGCCTTCGGAGATAATGTTGCCTTGAATACAATGTAGCTTCAGATACTATTTTGCTTTCGGGTACAAGGTTGCTTTAGATACTATGTCGCCTTCGGATATATTAGTCGCCTCAGATAAAATGTTGCCTCGGAAAGCAGGCTGCCTTCCATACAATGTTGCCCTTCCGCTACAATGTCGCTTCGGAAACTATGTTACCTTCAGATATAATGTCGCCTCGGATACAATGTTGCCGCGGATATAAAGTCGCCTCGGATACTATGATGCCAAGCGACAATAATGTCGCTTCGAATACTATGTTGCCTTCGGATATAAAGTCGCCTCGGATGGATTGTAGCCTCGGCTATTATTTTTCTTTTGCATAGAAGGTCGCCTTCAGATATTATGTTGGCTTAGGATAGAAGGTCGCCCCGGATACAATGTTGCCCTTCAGCTACAATTTGGCTTCGGATACTATATTGTCTTAGGATATAATGTCGATTTGCATATAATCTAGCCTCAGATACTTTTTTGCTTTCGGATATATAGTCGCCTCGGATACTTTGTCTTCGTCGTTTTACAATGATGCCCAGGATATAAAGTCGTTTACAATGTTGCCTAGGATATGAAGTCGTCTCGGATACAATGTTGCCTCGGATATTATGTTGTCTTCGGCTACAATGTCGCTTCGGATACTATGTTGCCTTCGGATATAATGTTGCCTCGGATACTATTTTGTTTTCGGATACTATGTCGCCTTTGGATACAATGTCGCCCTCGATACAATATTACCTCGGATATAAAGTCGCCTCGGATACAATGTTGCCCTTCGGCCACAATGTCGCTTCGGATACTATGTTGCCTTCGGATATAATGTCATTTCGGATACATTGTAGCATCCGATACTATTTTACTTTCGGATATAAGGTCGTCGTCAGATACAATGTCACCTCGGATACAATGTTGCCTCGGATATAAAGTCGCCTCGGATACTATGTTGTCTTCGAGTACAATATCGGTTCGGATACTATGTTGCCATTGGATAAAATATCGCCTCGTATACAATGTAGCTGATATGCTATTTTGTTTTCAGATTCAGGGTCAGTTTGGATACAATGCTGCCTTCGGATACATTCTCGCCCCAGTTAAAATGTAGCCTCGGATACAATGTTGCCTCTGATATAAAGTCGCCTCGGATAGACTGTTGCCCTCCGGCTACAATTTCGCTTCTAATACTATGTTGCATTCGGATATAATCTTGCCCCGGATACAATGTTGCCTCTGATATAAATTCGCCTGGGATATAATGTTGCTGTTCGGCTACAATGTCTCTTCGGATATATTGTCGTCTGGAATACAATGTCGTCTCGGGTACATTGTTGTCTCGGATATGCAGTTGCCTCGGATATAATGGTGCCTCGGATACTATGTTGCCTTCGGCCGCAATGTCGCTTCGCTATGTTTTCTTCGGATATAATGTCCCATTAGATACATTGTAGCCTCAGATACTATTTTGCTTTCGGATTGAAGGACGCTTCGGATACTATGTCTCCTACAGATACAATGTTGCCTAGATACAATGTTGGCTCGGATATAAAGTTGCCTCGAATACAATGTAGCCACGGATACTATGTTCCCTTCGGCTACAATGTCTCATTGGCTATTATGTTGCCTTCGGATGTAATGTTGCCTCGGTTACAATGTAGCCTCGGATATAATGTTGCCTCTGATATAAAGTCGCCTCTGATACAATGTTGCCCTCCGGCTACAATGTCGCTTCGGATACTATGTTGCCTTAGGATATAATGTCGTTTCGGATACAAAGTAGCCTCGGATACTATTTTTCTTTCGGATATAAGGTCGCTTCGGATACTATGTCGCCGTCGGATAAAATGTCTCCTCGGTTACAATGTTGCCTCGGATACAATGTAGCTTCGGCTACAATGTCGCTTCGGATACTATGTTGGCTTCGGATATAATGTCGCCTCGGATACAATGAAGCCGTGAATACTTTTTTGCATTCGGATACAAGGTCGCCCCGGATACTACGTCGCCTTCGGATAAAATGTTGCCCCGAATACAATGTTGCCTCAGATATAAAGTCATCTTGGATACAAAGTTGCCTTTTAGCTACAATGTCTCTTCGGATACTATGTTGCCTTCGGATATAATGTCTCCACGGAAACTATTTTTCTTTCAAATATAAGGTCGCTTCGGATACTATGTCGCCGTCGGATACAATGTCGCCTCGGATAGAATGTTGCCTCGGATACAGTGGTGCCTCGTATACTATGTTACCTTCAGCTACAATGTCGCTTTGGATACGACGTTACCTTCAGATATAATGTCGCCTCAGATACAATCTAGCCTCGAATACTATTTTGCTTTCGGATATAAGGTCGCTTCGGATACTATGTCGCCTACGAATGCAATGTCGCCTGGGTACAATGTTTGCTCGGATATAAAGTCGCCTCGGATACAATCTAGCCCCAGATACTATGTTGCTTTCTCCTACAATGTCGCATCGAAAATAATGTTGCGTTCGGATATAATATCGCCTCGGTTACAATGTAGCCTCGGATAATATTTGTTTTCTTGTACTAGGTCGCTTCGGATACTATGTCTCATTCGGATACAATGTCGCCACAGAGACAATGTTGCCTCGAATATAAAGTTGCTTTGGATATAATGTAGCCTCGAATTCTATTTTGTCTTCGGCTACAATGTCGCGTCGGATACTTTGTTGCCTTGAATACAATGTAGCTTCGGATACTATTTTGCTTTCGGGTACAAGGTTGCTTTAGATACTATGTCGCCTTCGGATACATTGTCGCCTCAGATAAAATATTGCCTTGGAAAGCAGGCTGCCTTCCATACAATGTTGCCCTTCGGTACAATGTCGCTTCGGATACTATGTTGCCTTCGGATATAATGTCGCCTCGGATACAATGTAGCCTGAGATACTACTTTGCTTTCGGAAACAAGGTCGCTTCGGATACAATGTCGCCATCGGATACAATGTCGCCTAGGGTATAATGTTGCATAGGATATAAAGTCGCGTCAAATACAATGTAGCCTCGGATACTATGTTTCCTTCGGCTACAATTTCGCCTCTTATACTATGTTGCATTCGGATATAATCTTTCCCCGGATACAATGTTGCCTGGGATATAATGTTGCTGTTCGGCTACAATGTCTCTTCGGAAACTATGTTACCTTCAGATATAATGTCGCCTCGGATACAATGTTGCCGCGGATATAAAGTCGCCTCGGATACTATGATGCCAAGCGACAACAATGTCGCTTCGAATACTATGTTGCCTTCGGATATAAAGTCGCCTCGGATAGATTGTAGCCTCGGCTATTATTTTTCTTTTGCATAAAAAGTCGCCAACAGATATTATGTTGGCTTAGGATAGAAGGTCGCCCCGGATACAATGTTGCCCTTCAGCTACAATGTGGCTTCGGATACTATATTGTCTTAGGATATAATGTCGATTTGCATATAATCTAGCCTCAGATACTTTTTTGCTTTCGGATATATAGTCGCTACGGATACTTTGTCTCCGTCGTTTACAATGTTGCCTAGGATATAAAGTCGTCTCGGATAAAATGTTGCCTCGGATATTATGTTGTCTTCGGCTACAATGTCGCTTCGGATACTATGTTGCCTTTGGATATAATGTTGCCTCGGATACTATTTTGTTTTCGGATACAAGGGCGCTTCGGATACTATGTCGCCTTTGGATACAATGTCGCCCTGGATACAATATTACCTCGGATATAAAGTCGCCTCGGATACAATGTTGCCCTTCGGCCACAATGTCGCTTCGGATACTATGTTGCCTTCGGATATAATGTCATTTCGGATACATTGTAGCATCCGATACTATTTTACTTTCGGATATAAGGTCGTCGTCGGATACAATGTCACCTCGGATACAATGTTGCCTCGGATACTATGTTGTCTTCGAGTACAATATCGGTTCGGATACTATGTTGCCATCGGATAAAATATCGCCTCGTATACAATGTAGCTTATATGCGATTTTGTTTTCAGATTCAGGGTCAGTTTGGATACAATGCTGCCTTCGGATACATTCTCGCCCCAGTTAAAATGTAGCCTCGGATACAATGTTGCCTCTGATATAAAGTCGCCTCGGATAGACTGTTGCCCTCCGGTTACAATTTCGCTTCTAATACTATGTTGCATTCGGATATAATCTTGCCCCGGATACAATGTTGCCTCTGATATAAATTCGCCTGGGATATAATGTTGCTGTTCGGCTACAATGTCTCTTCGGATATATTGTCGTCTGGAATACAATGTCGTCTCGGGTACATTGTTGTCTCGGATATGCAGTCGCCTCGGATATAATGGTGCCTCGGATACTATGTTGCCTTCGGCCGCAATGTCGCTTCGCTATGTTTTCTTCGGATATAATGTCCCATTAGATACATTGTAGCCTCAGATACTATTTTGCTTTCGGATTGAAGGACGCTTCGGATACTATGTCTCCTACAGATACAATGTTGCCTAGATACAATGTTGGCTCGGATATAAAAATGCCTCGAATACACGGATACTATATTCCCTTCGGCTACAATGTCTCATTGGCTATTATGTTGCCTTCGGATGTAATGTTGCCTCGGTTACAATGTAGCCTCGGATATAATGTTGCCTCTGATATAAAGTCGCCTCTGATACAATGTTGCCCTCCGGCTACAATGTCGCTTCGGATACTATGTTGCCTTAGGATATAATGTCGTTTCGGATACAAAGTAGCCTCGGATACTATTTTTCTTTCGGATACAAGGTCGCTTCGGATAAAATGTCTCCTCGGGTACAATGTTGCCTCGGATACAATGTAGCTTCGCCTACAATGTCGCTTCGGATACTATGTTGCCTTCGGATATAATGTCGCCTCGGATACAATGAAGCCGTGGATACTTTTTTGCATTCGGATACAAGGTCGCCCCGGATACTACGTCGCCTTCGGGTAAAATGTTGCCCCGAATACAATGCTGCCTCAGATATAAAGTCATCTTGGATACAAAGTTGCCTTTTAGCTACAATGTCTCTTCGGATACTATGTTGCCTTCGGATATAATGTCTCCACGGAAACTATTTTTCTTTCAAATATAATGTCTCTTCGGATACTAATTTGCATATAATCTAGCCTCAGATACTTTTTTGCTTTCGGATATATAGTCGCTACGGATACTGTGTCTCCGTCGTTTACAATGTTGCTTAGGATATAAAGTCGTCTCGGATTAAATGTTGCCTCGGATATTATGTTGTCTTCGGCTACAATGTCGCTTCGGATACTATGTTGCCTTCGGATATAATGTTGCCTAGGATACTATTTTGTTTTCTGATACAAGGGCGCTTCGGATACTATGTCGCCTTTGGATACAATGTCGCCCCGGATACAATATTGCCTCGGATATAAAGTAGCCTCGGATACAATGTTGCCCTTCGGCCACAATGTCGCTTTGGATACTATGTTGCCTTCGGATATAATGTCGTTTCGGATACAATGTAGCATTGGATACTATTTTACTTTCGAATATAATGTCGCCGTCGGATACAATGTCGTGGTCGGATACAATGTCGCCTCGGACACAATGTTGCCTCGGAGATAAAGTCGCCTCGGATACTATGTTGTCTTCGACTACAATATCGGTTCGGATACAATGTTGCCTTAGATACTGCTAGGCTTTAGGATACTAGGTCGCTTCGGATACAATATCGCCTCGCATACAATGTCGCCCCGGATACAATATTGCCCTCGGATACAATGTTGCCCTTCGGCCACAATGTCGCTTTGGATACTATGTTGCCTTCGGATATAATGTTGTTTCGGATACAATGTAGCATTGGATACTATTTTACTTTCGGATATAATGTCGCGTCGGATACAATGTAGCCTTAGATACTGTTAGGCTTTAGGATACTAGGTCGCTTCGGATACATTATCGCCAACGAATACAATGTTGCCTCAAATATAAAGTCGCCTCGGATACAATGCAGGCTTAGATACTATGTTGCCTTCAGTTATAATGTCGCTTCGGATACTATGTTGCCTTCAAATATAATGTCGCCTCGGATACAATGTAGCCGGATACAATGTAGCCTCAGATACTGTTTTGCTCTCGGAGATGAGGTCGCTTCGGATACTGTCGTCTTCGGATACATTGTCGCCTCAAATATAATGTTGGCTAGGATTTAAAGTCTCCTCGGATACAATGGTGCATCCGATACTATGTTACCTTCGGCTACAATGTCGCTTCGGATACTATGTTACTTTCGGATATAATGTCGCCTCAGATATAATGTTGCCTCGGATACTATTTTGCTTTGCAGAAATTTTCTGGGAAAAATCTGCAATAGAAAAACTTTTCCATTGGTTCAGTACATACGAAAAAAGTGACTTTACCAACCCATTGGTTTTTACTTATTATTATTTCTCTCTAGATTAAGAGAAAAGAATTTCTCAAGAAAGGGGGGGTGAGATTTAGGAGCTAATCAAAGAAGGGAGGCGAAAAACTGATGAGACCCAACTCTTGGAGTGAAATGAGGATCTAAGGTTTGCTATATAACGAAATTTTAATATACGTGTCCTCAACGCAAATAGGCACGCTTTGGGCTTTTTTTTCACTAAAAGCCACATTTCGTTTGCAGAAATTTTCTGGGAAAAATCTGCAATAGAAAAACTTTTCCATTGGTTCAGTACATATGAAAAAATTGACTTTATCAACCCATTTCTAGTTTCTACTTATTATTATTTATCTCTAGATTAAGAGAAAAGAATTTCTTAAGAAAGGGGGGGTGAGGTTTAGGAGCTAATCAAAGAAGGAAGGCGAAAAACAGATAAGACCCAACTCTTGGAGAGGAAATGAGGATCTAGGGTTTGCTATATAACCAATTTTTACTATACGTGTCCTCAACGCATAGAGCCACGCTATGGGCTTTTTTTTTCTCTAAAAGCCATGTTTGGTTTGCATAAATTTTCTGGGAAAAATCTGCAATAGAAAAACTTTACCAACCCATTTCTACTTTTTACTTATTATTATTTCTCTCTAGATTAATAGAAAAGAATTTCTCAAGAATGGGGGGGGGGGGGGGGGGTGAGATTTAGGAGCTAATCAAAGAAGGGAGGCGAGAAACAGATAAGACCCAACTCTTGGATAGGAAATGAGGATCTAGGGTTTGATATATAACAAATTTTTAATATACGTGTCCTCAACGCATAGAGGCACGCTATGGGCTTCTTTTTTCACGAAAAGCCACGTTTTGTTTGAAGAAATTTTCTGGGAAAAATCTGTAATATAAAAACTTTTCCATTGGTTCCGTACATATGAAAAAAGTGACTTTACCAACCTATTTCTAGTTTTTACTTATTATTATTTCTCTCTAGATTAAGAGATACGAATTTCTCAAGAAAGGGGGGTGAGATTTAGGAGCTAATCAAAGAAGGGAGGCGAAAAACAGATAAGAACTAACTCTTGGAGAGGAACTGGGGATCTATGGTTTGTTATATGACGAATTTTTTATATACGTGTCCTCAACGCATAGAGCCAAGCTATGGGCTTTTTTTTTCATTAAAAGCCACGTTTGGTTTGCAGAAATTTTCTGAGAAAAATCGGCATTAGGAAAAAATTTCCATTGGTTCAGTACATATGAAAAAAGTGTGACTTTACCAACCCATTTCTAGTTTTTACTTATTATTATTTCTCTCTAGATTAAGAGAAAAGAATTTCTCAAGAAAGGGGGCTGAGATTTAGGAGCTAATCAAAGAACGGAGGCGAGAAACAGATAAGACCCAACTCTTGGAGAGGAAATGAGGATCTAGGGTTTGCTATATATAATTAATTTTTAATATATGTGTCCTCAACGCATAGAGCCAAGCTATGAGCTTTTTTTTTTCACTGAAAGCCACGTTTGGTTTGCAGAAATTTTATGGGAAAAATCTGCAACAGAAAAACTTTTCCATTGGTTCAGTACATTTGAAAAAAGTGACTTTACCAACCCATTTCTACTTTTTACTTATTATTATTTCTCTCTAAATTAAGAGAAAAGAATTTCTCAAGAAAGGGGAGGAGAGATTTAGGAGCTAATCAAAGAAGGGAGGTGAAAAACCGATAAGACCCAACTCTTGGAGAGGAAGTGAGGATCTAGGGTTTGCTATATAACGAATTTTTAATATACGTGTCCTCAACGCCTAGAGCCACCCTATGAGCTTTTTTTTTCACTAAAAGCCATGTTCGGTTTGCAGAAATTTTCTGGGAAAAATCTGCAATAGAAAAACTTTTCCATTGATTTAGTACATATGAAAAAAGTGACTTTACCAACCCATTTCTAGTTTTTACATATTATTATTTCTCTCTAGAGTAAGAGAAAAGAATTTCTCAAGAAAGTGGGGGTGAGATTTAGGAGCTAATCACAGAAGGGAGGCGAAAAACAGATAAGACTCCACTCTTGGAGAGGAAATGAGGATCTAGGGTTTGCTATATAAGAGATTTTTAATATGCGTGTCCTCAACGCATAGAGCAACGCTATGGGCTTTTTTTTTCACCAAAAGCCACGTTTGGTTTGCCGAAATTTTCTGGGAAAAATCTGAAACTGAAATTTTTTTCCATTGGTTCAGTACATATGAAAAAAGTGACTTTACCAACCCATTTCTAGTTTTTACTTATTATTATTTCTCTCTAGATTAAGAGAATAGAACTTCTCAAGAAAGGGGGGGTGAGATTTAGGAGCTAATCAAAGAAAGGGGGGCTAAGATTTAGGAGCTAATCAAAGAAAGGGGGGCTAAGATTTAGGAGCTAATCAAAGAAGGGAGGCGAGAAATAGATAAGACCCAACTCTTGGAGAGGAAATGAGGATCTAGGGTTTGTTATATAATGAATTTTTAATATACGTTTTCTCAGCGCATAGAGCCAAGCTATGGGCTTTTTTTTTTCCCTGAAAGCCACGTTTGGTTTGCCGAAATTTTCTGGGAAAAATCTGCAATAGAAAAACTTTTCCATTGGTTCAGTACATATGAAAAAAGTGACGTTTCCAACCCATTTCTAGTTTTTACTTATTATTATTTCTCTCTAGATTAAGAGAAAAGAATTTCTCAAGAAAGGGGGGGGGTGAGATTTAGGAGCTAATCAAAGAAAAGAGGCGAAAAACAGATAAGACCCAACTCTTGGAGAGGAAATGAGGATATAAGGTTTGCTATATAACGAATTTTTACTATACGTGTCCTCAACGCATAAAGCCACGCTATGGGCTTTTTTTTTCAACTTAAAGCCACGTTTGGTTTGCAGAAATTTTCTGGGAAAAATCTGCAATTGAAAAACTTTTCCATTGGTTCTGTACATATGTAAAAAGTGACTTTACCAACCTATTTCTAGTATTTGCTTATTATTATTTCTCTCTAGATTAAAAGAAACGGATTTCTCAAGAAAGGGGGGTGAGATTTAGGAGCTAATCAAAGAAGGGAGGTGAAAAACAGATAAGACCCAACTCTTGGAGAGGAACTGAGGATCTACGGTTTGCTATATAACGAATTTTTAATATAGGTGTCCTCAACGCATAGAGCCACGTTTGCTATGCAGAAATTTTCTGGGAAAAATCTGCAATAGAGAAACTTTTCCATTGTTTCAGTAT
The DNA here is from genome assembly GCF_043159265.1 of Tasmannia lanceolata. Classification (NCBI taxonomy): domain Eukaryota; kingdom Viridiplantae; phylum Streptophyta; class Magnoliopsida; order Canellales; family Winteraceae; genus Tasmannia; species Tasmannia lanceolata. The sequence goes on along the minus strand of NW_027518684.1, from coordinate 21,419,701 downwards.
ATACGAAAAAGTGACTTTACCAACCCATTTCTAGTTTTTACTTATTTTTATTTCTCTCCAGATTAAGAGAAAAGAATTTCTCAAGAAAGGGGGGCTGAGGTTTAGGAGCTAATCAAAGAAGGGAGGCGAGAAACAGATAAGACCCAACTCTTGGAGAGGAAATGAGGATCTAGGGTTTGCTATATAAAGAATTTTTAATATACGTGTTCTCAACGCATAGAGCCACGCTATGGGCTTTTTTTTTCACCAAAAGCCACGTTTGGTTTGCAGAAATTTTCTGGGAAAAATCTGCAATTGAAAAACTTTTCCATTGGTTTAGTACATATGAAAAAAGTGACTTTACGAACACATTTCTAGTTTTTACTTATTATTATGTCTCTCTAGATTAAGGGAAAAGAATTTCTCAGGAAAGAGGGGGTGAGATTTAGGAGCTAATCAAAGAAGGAAGGCGAAAAACAGATAAGACCCAACTCTTGGAGAGGAATTGAGGATCTAGGGTTTGCTATATAACGAATTTTTAATATACGTGTCCTCAACGCATAGAGCCAAGCTATGGGCTTTTTTTTTCATTAAAAGCCACGTTTGGTTTGCAGAATTTTCTAGGAAAAATCTGCAATAGAAAAACTTTTCCATTCGTTCATTACATATGAAAAAAGTGACTTTACCAACCCATTTCTAGTTTTTACTTATTATTATTTCTCTCTAGATTAAGAGAAAAGAATTTCTCAAGAAAGGGCGGCTCAGATTTAGGAGCTAATCAAAGAAAGGGGGGCTGAGATTTAGGAGCTAATCAAAGAAGGGAGGCAAAAAACAGATAAGACCCAACTCTGGGAGAGGAAATGAGGATATTGGGTTTGCTATATAACGAATTTTTACTATACGTGTCCTCAACGCCTAGAGCCACGCTACGGCCTTTTTTTTTCCACTAAAACCCACGTTTCGTTTGCAGAAATTTTCTGGGAAAAATCAGCAATAGAAAAACTTTTCCATTGGTTCAGTACATATGAAAAAAGTGACTTTACCAACCCAGTTCTAATTTTTACTTATTATTATTTCTCTTTAGATTAAGAGAAAAGAATTTCTCAAGAAAGGGGGGGTGAGATTTAGGAGCTAATCACAGAAGGGAGGCGAAAAACAGATAAGACCCAACTTTTGGAGAGGAAATGAGGATCTAGGGTTTGCTATATAACGAATTTTTAATATACGTGTCCTCAACGCATAGAGCCACGCTATGGGCTTTTTTTCACTAAAAGCCACGTTTGGTTTACAGAAATTTTTTGGAAAAAATCTACAATAGAAAAACTTTTCCATTGGTTCAGTACATATGAAAAAAGTGACTTTACCAACCCATTTCTAGCTTTTACTTATTATTATTTCTCTCTAGATTAAGAGAAAAGAATTTTTGCCGAAAGGGGGGTGAGATTTAGGAGCTAATCAAAGAAGGGAGGCGAAAAACAGATAAGACCCAACTCTTGGAGCGGAAATGAGGATCTAGGATTTGCTATATAACGAATTTTTAATATACGTGTCCTCAACACATAGAGCCACGCTATGGGCTTCTTTTTTCACTAAAAGCCACGTTTGGTTTGCAGAAATTTTCTCGGAAAAATCTGCAATAGAAAAACTTTTCCATTGGTTCAGTACATATGAAAAAAGTGACTTTACCAACCCATTTCCAGTTTGTACTTATTATTATTTCTCTCTAGATTAAGAGAAAAGAATTTCTCAAGAAAGGGGGGGTGAGATTTAAAAGCTAATAACAGAAGGGAAGCGAAAAACAGATAAGACCCAACTCTTGGAGAGAAAATGAGGATCTAGGGTTTGCTATATAACGAATTTTTAATATACGTGTCCTCAACGCCTAAAGTCACGCTATGGGCTTTATTTTTCACTAAAAGCCACGTTTGGTTTGCAGAAATTTTCTGGGAAAAATTTGCAATAGAAAAACTTTTCCATTGGTTCAGTACATATTAAAAAAGTGACTTTACCAACCCATTTCTAGTTTTTACTTATTATTATTTCTCTCTAGATTAAGAGAAAAGAATTTCTCAGGAAAGGGGGGGTGAGATTTAGGAGCTAATGAAAGAAGAGAGGCAAAAAACAGATAAGACCCAACTCTTGGAGAGGAAATGAGGATATAGGGTTTGCTATATAACGAATTTTTACTATACGTGTCCTCAACGCATATAGCCACGCTATGGGCTTTTTTTTCGGCTAAAAGCCACGTTTGGTTTGCAGAAATTTTCTGGGAAAATCTGCAATAGAAATTTTTTTCCATTGGTTCAGTACATACGAAAAAAGTGACCTTACCAACCCATTTTTAGTTTTTACTTATGATTATTTCTCTCTAGATTAGGAGAAAAGAATTTCTCAAGAAAGGGGGGGGTGAGATTTAGGAGCTAATGAAAGAAGAGAGGCGAAAAACAGATAAGACCCAACTCTTGGAGAGGCAATGAGGATCTAGGGTGCTATATAACGAATTTTTAATATACGTGTCCTCAACGCATAGAGCCACGTTATGGGCTTCTTTTTTCATTAAAAGCCACGTTTGGTTTGCAGAAATTTCTTGTGAAAAATCTACAATATAAAACTTTTCCTTTGGTTCAGTACATATGGAAAAAGTGACTTTACCCACCCACTTCTAGTTTTTACTTATTATTATTTCTCTCTAGATTAAGAGAAAAGAATTTCTCAAGAAAGGGGGGGTGAGATTTAGGAGCTAATCAAAGAAGGGAGGCGAAAAACAGATAAGACCCAACTCTTGGAGAGGAAATGAGGATCTAGAGTTTGCTATATAACGAATTTTTAATATACGTGTCCTCAACGCATACAGCCACGCTATGGGCTTTTTTTTTCACTAAAAGCCACGTTTGGTTTGCAGAAATTTTCTGGGAAAAATCTGCAATAGAAAAACTTTTCCATTGGTTCAGTACATACGTAAAAAGTGACTTTACCAACCCTTTTTTTAGTTTTTACTTACTATTATTTCTCTCTAGATTAAGAGAAACTTATTTTTCAGGAAAGGGGGGTAAGATTTTGGAGCTAATCAAAGAAGGGAGGCGAAAAACAGATAAGACTCTTGCAGAGGAAATGAGGATCTAGGATTTGCTATATAACAAATTTTTAATATACGGGTCCTCAACACATACAGCCACGCTATGAGCTTCTTTTTTCACTAAAACCCACGTTTGGTTTGTAGAAATTTTCTGGGAAAAATCTGCAATAGAGAAACTTTTCCATTGTTTCAGTATATACGAAAAAGTGACTTTACCAACCCATTTCTAGTTTTTACTTATTTTTATTTCTCTCCAGATTAAGAGAAAAGAATTTCTCAAGAAAGGGGGGCTGAGGTTTAGGAGCTAATCAAAGAAGGGAGGCGAGAAACAGATAAGACCCAACTCTTGGAGAGGAAATGAGGATCTAGGGTTTGCTATATAAAGAATTTTTAATATACGTGTTCTCAACGCATAGAGCCACGCTATGGGCTTTTTTTTTCACCAAAAGCCACGTTTGGTTTGCAGAAATTTTCTGGGAAAAATCTGCAATTGAAAAACTTTTCCATTGGTTTAGTAAATATGAAAAAAGTGACTTTACGAACACATTTCTAGTTTTTACTTATTATTATTTCTCTCTAGATTAAGGGAAAAGAATTTCTCAAGAAAGAGGGGGTGAGATTTAGGAGCTAATCAAAGAAGGGAGGCGAGAAACAGATAAGACCCAACTCTTGGAGAGGAAATGAGGATCTAGGGTTTGCTATATAAAGAATTTTTAATATACGTGTTCTCAACGCATAGAGCCACGCTATGGGCTTTTTTTTTCACCAAAAGCCACGTTTGGTTTGCAGAAATTTTCTCGGAAAAATCTGCAATTGAAAAACTTTTCCATTGGTTTAGTACATATGAAAAAAGTGACTTTACGAACACATTTGTAGTTTTTACTTATTATTATTTCTCTCTAGATTAAGGGAAAAGAATTTCTCAAGAAAGAGGGGGTGAGATTTAGGAGCTAATCAAAGAAGGAAGGCGAAAAACAGATAAGACCCAACTCTTGGAGAGGAATTGAGGATCTAGGGTTTGCTATATAACGAATTTTTAATATACGTGTCCTCAACGCATAGAGCCAAGCTCTGGGCTTTTTTTTTCATTAAAAGCCACGTTTGGTTTGCAGAAATTTTCTAGGAAAAATCTGCAATAGAAAAACTTTTCCATTGGTTCATTACATATAAAAAAAGTGACTTTACCAACCCATTTCTAGTTTTTACTTATTATTATTTCTCTCTAGATTAAGAGAAAAGAATTTCTCAAGAAAGGGCGGCTCAGATTTAGTAGCTAATCAAAGAAAGGGGGGCTGAGATTTAGGAGCTAATCAAAGAAGGGAGGCAAAAAACAGATAAGACCCAACTCTTGGAGAGGAAATGAGTATCTAGGGTTTGCTATATAACAAATTTTTAATATACGTGTCCTCAACCCATAGATCTATGCTATGGGCTTCTTTTTTCACTAAAAGCCATGTTTGGTTTGAAGAAATTTTCTGGGAAAAATCTGTAATATAAAAACTTTTCCATTGATTCAGTACATATGAAAAAAGTGACTTTACCAACCTATTTCTAGCATTTACTTATTATTATTTCTCTCTAAATTATGAGAAATAGATTTCTCAAGAAAGGGGGGTGAGATTTAGGATCTAATCAAAGAAGGGAGGCGAAAAACAGATAAGACCCAACTCTTGGAGAGGAACTGAGGATCTACGGTTTGCTATATAACGAATTTTTATTATACGTGTCCTCAACGCATAGAGCCACGCTAAGGGCTTTTTTTTTCACTAAAAGCCACGTTTGGTATGCAGAATTTTTCTGGGAAAAATCTGAAATAGAGAAACTTTTCCATTGGTTCAGTATATACGAAAAAGTGACTTTACCAACCCATTTCTAGTTTTTACTTATTTTTATTTCTCTCCAGATTAAGAGAAAAGAATTTCTCAAGAAAGGGGGGCTGAGATTTAGGAGCTAATCAAAGAAGGGAGGCGAGAAACAGATAAGACCCAACTCTTGGAGAGGAAATGAGGATCTAGGGTTTGCCATATAACGAATTTTTAATATACGTGTTCTCAACGCATAGAGCCACGCTATGGGCTTTTTTTTTCACCAAAAGCCACGTTTGGTTTGCAGAAATTTTCTGGGAAAAATCTGCAATTGAAAAACTTTTCCATTGGTTTAGTACATATGAAAAAAGTGACTTTACGAACACATTTCTAGTTTTTACTTATTATCATTTCTCTCTAGATTAAGGGAAAAGAATTTCTCAAGAAAGGGGGGGTGAGATTTAGGAGCTAATCAAAGAAGGAAGGCGAAAACCAGATAAGACCCAACTCTTGGAGAGGAATTGAGGATCTAGGGTTTGCTATATAACGAATTTTTAATATACGTGTCCTCAACGCAAAGAGAAACTTTTTTTTTCATTAAAAGCCACGTTTGGTTTGCAGAAATTTTCTAGGAAAAATCTACAATAGAGAAACTTATCCATTGGTTTAGTATATACGAAAAAGTGACTTTACCAACCTATTTCTAGTTTTTATTTATTATTATTTCTCTCTAGATTAAGAGAAAAGAATTTCTCAAGAAAGGCGGGGTGAGATTTAGGAGCTAATCACAGAAGGGAGGCGAAAAACAGATAAGACCCAACTCTGGGAGAGGAAATGAGGATATTGGGTTTGCTATATAACGAATTTTTACTATACGTGTCCTCAACGCCTAGAGCCACGCTTCGGGCTTTTTTTTTCCACTAAAACCCACGTTTCGTTTGCAGAAATTTTTTGGGAAAAATCAGCAATAGAAAAACTTTTCCATTGGTTCAGTACATATGAAAAAAGTGACTTTACCAACCCAGTTCTAATCTTTACTTATTATTATTTCTCTTTAGATTAAGAGAAAAGAATTTCTCAAGAAAGGGGGGGTTAGATTTAGGAGCTAATCACAGAAGGGAGGCGAAAAACAGATAAGACCCACCTTTTGGAGAGGAAATGAGGATCTAGGGTTTGCTATATAACGAATTTTTAATATACGTGTCCTCAACGCATAGAGCCACGCTATGGGCTTTTTTTTCACTAAAAGCCACGTTTGGTTTACAGATATTTTTTGGAAAAAATCTGCAATAGAAAAAACTTTTCCATTAGTTCAGTACATATGAAAAAAGTGACTTTACCAACCCATTTCTAGCTTTTACTTATTATTATTTCTCTCTAGATTAAGAGAAAAGAATTTTTGCAGAAAGGGGGGTGAGATTTAGGAGGTAATCAAAGAAGGGAGGCGAAAAACAGATAAGACCCAACTCTTGGAGCGGAAATGAGGATCTAGGATTTGCTATATAACGAATTTTTAATATACGTGTCCTCAACACATAGAGCCACGCTATGGGCTTCTTTTTTCACTAAAAGCCACGTTTGGTTTGCAGAAATTTTCTCGGAAAAATCTGCAATAGAAAAACTTTTCCATTGGTTCAGTACATATGAAAAAAGTGACTTTACCAACCCATTTCCAGTTTGTACTTATTATTATTTCTCTCTAGATTAAAAGAAAAGAATTTCTCAAGAAAGGGAGGGTGAGATTTAAAAGCTAATAACAGAAGGGAAGCGAAAAACAGATAAGACCCAACTCTTGGAGAGAAAATGAGGATCTAGGGTTTGCTATATAACGAATTTTTAATATACGTGTCCTCAACGCCTAAAGTCACGCTATGGGCTTTTTTTTTCACTAAAAGCCACGTTTGGTTTGCAGAAATTTTCTGGGAAAAATTTGCAATAGAAAAACTTTTCCATTGGTTCAGTACATATTAAAAAAGTGACTTTACCAACCCATTTCTAGTTTTTACTTATTATTATTTCTCTCTAGATTAAGAGAAAAGAATTTCTCAAGAAAGGGGGGGTGAGATTTAGGAGCTAATGAAAGAAGAGAGGCGAAAAACAGATAAGACCCAACTCTTGGAGAGGTAATGAGGATATAGGGTTTGCTATATAACGAATTTTTACTATACGTGTCCTCAACGCATATAGCCACGCTATGGGCTTTTTTTTCGGCTAAAAGCCACGTTTGGTTTGCAGAAATTTTCTGGGAAAATCTGCAATAGAAATTTTTTTCCATTGGTTCAGTACATACGAAAAAAGTGACCTTACCAACCGATTTTTAGTTTTTACTTATTATTATTTCTCTCTAGATTAGGAGAAAAGAATTTCTCAAGAAAGGGGGGGGTGAGATTTAGGAGCTAATGAAAGAAGAGAGGCGAAAAACAGATAAGACCCAACTCTTGGAGAGGAAATGAGGATCTAGGGTGTTATATAACGAATTTTTAATATACGTGTCCTCAACGCATAGAGCCACGCTATGGGCTTCTTTTTTCATTAAAAGCCACGTTTGGTTTGCAGAAATTTCTTCTGAAAAATCTACAATATAAAACTTTTCCTTTGGTTCAGTACATATGGAAAAAGTGACTTTACCCACCCACTTCTAGTTTTTACTTATTATTATTTCTCTCTAGATTAAGAGAAAAGAATTTCTCAAGAAAGGGGGGGTGAGATTTAGGAGCTAATCAAAGAAGGGAGGCGAAAAACAGATAAGACCCAACTCTTGGAGAGGAAATGAGGATCTAGAGTTTGCTATATAACGAATTTTTAATATACGTGTCCTCAACGCATACAGCCACGCTATGGGCTTTTTTTTTCACTAAAAGCCACGTTTGGTTTGCAGAAATTTTCTGGGAAAAATCTGCAATAGAAAAACTTTTCCATTGGTTCAGTACATACGAAAAAAGTGACTTTACCAACCCTTTTTTTAGTTTTTACTTACTATTATTTCTCTCTAGATTAAGAGAAACTTATTTTTCAAGAAAGGGGGGGTAAGATTTTGGAGCTAATCAAAGAAGGGAGGCGAAAAACAGATAAGACTCTTGGAGAGGAAATGAGGATCTAGGATTTGCTATATAACAAATTTTTAATATACGGGTCCTCAACGCATAGTGCCACGCTATGAGGTTCTTTTTTCAGTAAAACCCACGTTTGGTTTGCAGAAATTTTCTGGGAAAAATCCGCAATATAAAAACTTTTCCATTGGTTCAGTACATATGAAAAAAGTGACTTTACCCACCCATTTCTAGTTTTTACTTATTATTATTTCTCTCTAGATTAAGAGAAAAGAATTTCTCAAGAAAGGGGGGGTGAGATTTAGGAGCTAATCAAAGAAGGGAGGCGAAAAACAAATCAGACCTAATTCTTGGAGACGAAATGAGGATCTAGGGTTTGCTATATAACGAATTTTTAATATACGTGTCCTCAACGCATAGAGCCACGCTATGAGCTTCTTTTTTCACTAAAAGCCACGTTTGGTTTGCAGAAATTTTCTGGGAAAAATCTGCAATATAAAAACTTTTCCATTGGTTCAGTACATATGAAAAAAGTTACTTTACCAACCCATTTTTAGTTTTTACTTATTATTATTTCTCTCTAGATTAAGGGAAAAGAATTTCTCAAGAAAGGGGAGGTGAGATTTAGGAGCTAATCAAAGAAGGGAGGCGAAAAACAGATAAGACCCAACTCTTGGAGAGGAAATGAGGATCTAGGGTCTAGGAAATGAGGCACGTCATAAAAGATATTACACAATGATAACTGGGATATCAATTCTTAGCAAATAGAAACCAGAGAAGTTTGAACTTACTCTTTGAGTTGAATTTCTTGATTAAATCGTTTCTTTTGGAGTTAGTTTCAGAAACTTCAATCCCCAGCAGAGTCGTTAGTCTGTGGACCCCGATCCGAGATAGAGGCGGTGAGGGAACGGGTCCATTACACCCTCTCTGGATCATCCGCAACGTGAAGGAGAGCTCTGCCAAGGAACTCTCGAAACGGATGCCACCCTCATAGCATAGCACGAGAGGCGATATAAAAAGAAAGAGATATGTCTTGAGCCGGAACCGAGGTTCGAAACCGAGACATACCTAAAATAAACTCAGAGTCGCCATCCATGGATGTGCCATGGAACCCTAAAATCAAATCCTCTGTGCAATGGATAACCAGAAATATATATGGGTCCGTGCCTGGTTACGAATGGAGAAGGTCTGAGAGCACCTCTAATTCGTCCGAGTGCAAGCACTTGGTCTCTTATGCCATTTTCATTAACTCCAAAGAAGTTTGGGTAAAAATCATATCAAATGGGAACAATCCTCATGAGTCGTCTACCTAAGCATGCATTTCCTGAGGATAAAATAATAAGCGCATGTAAAATAAAATGAAAGATGTGTCACCTAAGCATAGCTAGGTTATGAATGACATGCCTAATGGGTGTCTAAGTTCTGATGTGCAAACACATGCAAGCTATAGCTAAAAGGTATAGGATCAGCACTAGAAAGTAAGAAAACACATCAAAACATACAATAATTAAACACATCCTAAAACTCTAAATAATTAGCCCGAGTCCTCGGATGGTCTGGTATTCATCCAAAGAAGCCTACGTATCCCCGCCTCCACGAGAATCAAGGCAACGTAGTTCTTCACGCCTATTCTAAACTATGATGCCTAAGACACCTAGCCCTCTATCCTAAACTCGATCTAAAAGACCGGACCAATTATTAAAGTTTATTGTACGATTATTTAAATTCCAGTGAATTGTGAATTTTAGGACATCCTATATGCCCTAACTAAATGCAGATTAGCCCTAAGCTAATGCAGGTGGTTCCTACAACTTATATGTAACTAGGTTGTATTTCCTAAGGAAAACCAAAGGTGGACTAGCGTATCCTACTCTAGTCATCACTCGGCGATGTGGATCGCCAACTGATCGGACGGAGGCGCTCCTATAACTCTAGGACAGACCCCTAACTCTAAAACAAGCACACAACAAACAATCAATCAAACAACCTATCAAAAGAAAAAACCTAACTCTAAAACTCTCTATTTAGGAGAAACTCCTAACTCTAGAGGAAGATCTTTTGAAAACAGGGTTTTAAAGATTTTCGAAGAAGGTTTAAAATATTATTTATAAAAAAAGTTTGGCTGGACTTGGAATATGGATCCCAAGCTGCACTACGTACCTCGTGAAAGAGGATCAAGCCAACGTAGTTCGAATCGAACTCTTCTAACTAAAACCTAACACTTCAAATGATTTAAGGGTTTTAATATTTTTCAAATGTTTTTGATATTTTTAAAGTTTTCAAATGATTTTGAGTTTTAAATTTCTAATGTTTTTGGATTTTAAATGATTTTAAAGCTCTTGGATCTTAAAATGATTTCACTCTTATAGGGAACAAACAAACATAACCATAAACTAGGGCAAAGCCCTAAAGCAAAGGGGAAACCCCGAACAAGCAACAAATGTCTCAAAGAGACGATCCACAACAAGCAAACAAGCGCTCTAAGAGCAGCGAAAATGAATCTAAGATCTCAAGCAGGGAAGGCTCTAACATGAGGCTAGGTAAGCCTCCTAAAGGGGAAACTCTCTGTATGAGACAAGGCTTGTCCCCAAATAGGATTCTATAAATGAGGCAAGGCATGCCTTCTATACACACAAAGGATGTACACAAGAGTGCTAGACTACTATCAGACCGAAATGGTCCCCTACTAGCAAGGGGAACAAGTTGGGGAGGCTCTATAAATGAGGCACTGTATGCCCCTTACAAGCTTACTCTCTATAAGACTAGGGGAAACTCTCTAAGATACATGCTCTAAACTACGAGGCTCGTCTCCAAAGGAGGATCGCCTCAATAAGACAAAGCATGTCTCCTATGGGGGACTATTCTAATGAGACGAAAGGTTTTAACGAAATTCCCAAGGAGCTCGATGATCAAAATCTGTAGTACAAGACTAAATCCAATTATCCCCATAAAGAGATGGTTTTTTTAGTGACTCCTGTAAAGACATTCTTTTCATCGGGCTTTCGACCATTGAATTCATCAAATATCCCAAAAGTTGAAAGTGAGGAGGACACACACTTGGTACAGAGCTTGAAAAATCAAGTTTCTCCATATGATATTTGTAATGAGAGGTTCCCTTCGACCAACTGGAACTCTGCGCATAAGGCGATCTGTTGGTGGTTCAGTAGCCAATGCAAGTGCTCCAAGCGTATCCATGATGAGGTTAACCCAGAGAAATTGCATATACAGAACGCCCCCAATGGACAACCTTTATAACTGAAGTAAAGTTATCATCCAGTATAATAATATCAGAACTTTCTTTTGTAACTTCTGCTCCTGAAATACCCATTGCAAAGCCTATATCTGCCTTATGCAGTGCAGAAATATCATTAGTCCCATCTCCAGTTACAGCAACAACATGGCCTCTTTGGCGCAATGCTTGTACCAACAGGAGCTTGTCATTAGGAGAAGACCTTCCCATTACCGATATACTGTCAGCAATTTCTTCTCTTTTGTTAGTGAACAGAGCACGGAATACTTTTCCCTCAATGAGTGCTGGCTCTGTAGCAGTAGCTTCTGAATCAATTATTCCACATTCCAAAGCTATTGCTTCGTTGTCTGAAATTATCTCCGGTCACCATTCGTATCTTAACACCAGCACTTGTGCACAGTTGTACAGCATTTTTGACACCTGGTCGGCAAGGATCCTTTATACTCACAATTGCGAGAAAAACTAGGTCATCCTCTGGTAATGCCCACTGCGATAATTCTTCTTCATCTTTTTGGACTGCATTTGGTTCAAAACAGGGGCTGAACTGTGCCTGCCAAACAGGGCTAAAGTACGGGTTTAAAATGATGACCATGGACTGAAACTGGGATGGAACGAGGGCTGACTGATGGGGCGATACCAGGTTGAAACAATGGAAAGAATCATGCTACACAGTGGGGTTGAAGCATGGACAGAATCGTGTTAAACATTGAAGCATGGAAAACATCCTTGAACTAGAAGGAGATAGTGGGGAGGAGGAAAATTTTAGATGTTAAAAAGTTTCACATTCTGCAGGAACAGGGAGAACTGCTGAAATTTGCTGCAAAGACTTCACTCCAATCATGGAGATGCATGAGATAGAAATGTCTAATTCATCTTGAAGGATGAAAAAGACATGCAAGTGATAATATTAATATTCCCTGACCCCATCTTTTATAGCCAACATGATCCTTGAAATTATTACAGCTTTAAAGCAAATTTTTTTTTAAACACCCAGATCAATGGAGAATAAATAAATAAATAAAATGTAATCCATAGAAGTAATACCACATCCAATTTACATTTGTAACAATGGTTTTTACAAGGAAAATCAGCTAAAAAGAAAAAAGAGTAATCAAGTTGGAATAATAAGCTCATGACTTGTACAATTTTTCCTACAAGTTCAGAGAAGTGAAGGAACTACTGAACCTGTAATGAATTCGCAAAACATTAAAAATGCAACAAAGCATGCTGAAAGTAACTTATGATTTCAAAATTTAACAAAGTATGTACTGAGGGCAACCAAGTATTATATATTTCATCATTTTTATTTTTTAGAAAACAACACTTAAAGACAAGGGTTCCAGAAAAGGTAAATCAATAGCTTAGTATCTGCTTCTCATCTCCTTCCAATAACCATGTGACATCAAATGATTAATAAAAGGGAGCAACTAAATTTCAATAAATTTCCACAGACAAACACATGAATATGTATCACTGAATGCTCACCAAGAGGAAATTATCACTGATTATAAGAGACCACTACAAATTCCCGACCAATCCATAACCTCACACAATCAAATGAATATTTGAGAAAATTTGCCATAAATCAAAAGAAAATTTGAGGTGAATTCCAACCTGATCATCTTCTTTGGATGAATTCCACACCGGAGATCCACAAATACTGCAGATCCTTTAAGATACAACAATCCGAATTCCCTTTGCAAATATACTTAAAAGCTAATGATCGAGAATGAGATTTGCACCTTCAAGAGTTAAATCCATACCAGCCAGAGAATTTCAGATCTAAGATCGGAAGAGAAGAATAGTGGATCTAGGGTTTTAGACATGAAAGGAATATAGATCTGAGATTTGGACCTCGGATCTGAGATTTGGAAGGGAGCCGAGAGAGAGATCTAAGAGATTACAAAAGAGACGAGAATTATAGAATTGGTGATGAAGATAGGGGATGTATCCTGATTGAAATCAGGCAAAGCTTGCAAAATCTCTGACAAATCTGCCGGAAACAGAGAATCAGAGAAGAAATAGAGAGAAGAACTAGGGTTTCTAACTTGGATCTAAGGCTTATGAAAGACAAATGCTAGTTATGAATAGGTAAAACTAAATTTTCAAAGCAAAACCAACGGATCTGAGGTCTTTGGCAAGTAAAAGAACAAAAATCAGATCTGCACAAGAGAAATTTAGATTTTGGGTTTGAAATGAAGAAAAAGTAATTTGGATGGAGAATATAAGAAGGAAAAAAACAAAAACTCTCGGCCGGAGCTCCGGCGGGCTTAACCGGAGAAGCAGATCTGGAAACCCCTTTTTCCAATCTCTCTCTCTGCTTTCTTAAGAGAATGAAACTCTCTCTCTCTCTCTCTCTCTTTTCCGTCTCTCACAACCTCGGATCGGAGGTAATGTTTCCGACGAATGATCGGAGGAAACGATCGGCGGAGGAAGAAGACGAAGAGGAAAACTCCCAATCTCTTTCTCTCTCGCTCTCTCTTTTCTCTTCTTTTTTTTTTTCGAGAATGAACAGTGCCTCCCATTTTATATATATATATCAAAATAACGGTGCTGAGAACAGCACCCCCACTTGATGAAGCGCGCGAAAATTTGATGAGGCGCGCCCGCCAGATTTGTCCTATTAGGTCCGGGCGCGCCCATCGCAGGATAAATCGCCCTCCTTCTCAACTTTATATTTAATGGCTTTATAAATACACCCCCCGGTACAGATAAATTCGCCCCCCTTTTGGCCTGCACTGCGCTCACTCTCTTGGCTCGTTCACTGAGCAAACGCGCTCGGATCTCGACGAAATTTTACGGAGACCTTAACCTGCCATAGGGTTCAATTTAGGACCCCAGCTCACTGATTTGATAAGGTTTCACATCAACGCTACGAATTTGGGTCCGGTCAAAATGGGGTGTCTACAGCTATATAAGGAATTTTTAATATATGTGTCCTCAACGCATAGAGCCACGCTATGGGCTTCTTTTTTCACTAAAAGCCACGTTTGGTTTGCAGAAATTTTCTGGGAAAAATCTGCAATATAAAAACTTTTCCATTGGTTAAGTACATATGAAAAAAGTTACTTTACCCACCCATTTCTAGTTTTTACTTATTATTATTTCTCTCATGATTAAGAGAAAAGAATTTCCCAAGAAAGGGGGGGTGAGATTTAGGAGCTAATCAAAGAAGGGAGGCGAAAAACAGATAAGACCCAACTCTTGGAGAGGAAATGAGGATCTAGGGTTTGCTATATAACGAATTTTTAATATACGTGTCCTCAACGCATAGAGCCACGCTATGGGCTTCTTTTTTCACTAAAAGCCACATTTGGTTTGCAGAAATTTTCTAGGAAAAATCTGCAATGAAAAAAGTGACTTTACCAACCCATTTCTAGTTTTTACTTATTATTATTTCTCTCTAGATTAAGAGAAAAGAATTTCTCAAGAAAGGGGGTGAGATTTAGGGGCTAATCAAAGAAGGGAGGCGAAAAACAGATAAGACCCAACACTTAGAGAGGAAATGAGGATCTAGGGTTTGCTATATAACGAATTTTTAATAAACGTGTCCTCAACGCATAGAGCCACGCTATGGGATTATTTTCACTAAAAGCCACGTTTGGTTTGCAGAAATTTTCTAGGAAAAGTCTGCAATAGAAAAACTTTTCCATTAGTTCGGTACATATGAAAAAAGTGACTTTACAAACCCATTTCTAGTTTTTACTTATTATTATTTCCCTCTAGATTAAGAGAAAAGAATTTATCAAGAAAAGAGGTGAGATTTAGGAGCTAATCGAAGAAGGGAGGCGAACAACAGATAAGACCCAACTGTTGGAGAGGAAATGAGGATCTTGGGTTTGCTATTTAACAAATTTTTAATATACGTGTCCTTAACGCATAGAGCCATGCTATGGGCTTTCTTTTTTCACTAGGTTTGCAGAAATTTTCTAGGAGAAATCTGCAATAGAAAAACTTTTCTATTAGTTCAGTACATATGAAAAAAGTGACTTTACCAACCCATTTCTAGGTTTTACTTATTATTATTTCTCTCTAGATTAAGAGAAAAGAATTTCTCAAGAAAGGGGGGTGAGATTTAGGAGCTAATCAAAGAAGAGAGGCGAAAAATAGATAAGACCCAACTATTGGAGAGGAAATGAGGATCTAGGGTTTGCTATATAACGAATTTTTAATATACGTGTCCTCAACGCATAGAGCCACGCTATGGGCTTTTTTTTTTCACTAAAACCACGTTTGGTTTGCAGAAATTTTCTGGGAAAAATCTGCAATAGAAAAACTTTTCCATTGGTTCAGTACATATGAAAAAAGTGACTTTACCAACCCATTTCCAGTTTTTACTTATTATTATTTCTCTCTAGATTAAGAGAAAAGAATTTCTCAAGAAATGGGGGTGAGATTTAGGAGCTAATCAAAGAAGGGAGGCGAAAAACATATAAGACCCAACTCTTGGAGAGGAAATGAGGATCTAAGGTTTGCTATATAACGAATTTTTAATATACGTGTCCTCAACGCATAGAGCCACGCTATGGGCTTTTTTTTTCACTAAAAGCCACGTTTGGTTTGCTGAAATTTTCTTGGAAAAATCTGCAACAGAAAAACTTTTCCATTGGTTTAGTACATATGAAAAAAGTGACTTTACCAATCCATTTCTAGTTTTTACTTATTGTTATTTCTCTCTAGATTAAGAGAAAAGAATTTCTCAAGAAATATTTTTCCTGCGAACCAAACATTCCTAACTTTTATGAGCTAGAAATAGATCAAGAGCTTTTAAAAATAAGATATTTAATAACTACTTAGAAAAACATTCATGAGAGATTAACTAAGAGCCATAAAGAAAGAGCTGCCCCGGAACATGTTTTGAAAATTGGTGTGAATTTTTTAGCCAAGGCTATTGATATTGGCACTACGTTTTTTTTTATAATTGAACTACCTCACCTCGTCTTTTGTTTTAAATTAGTTTATGTCGAGTTTTTTTGGGAATTGTGTTAACCATCAACAGCTAATTTAGTACTTAAAGACAAGGTGAATTAGTGCAGTTATCAAAATATGGTAGTGCCAATATCAGTAGCTTTAACCAATTGTCAAATACTGCTGAGGACTTGTTGGGAAATGCAACAGCTGATTAAAACATATATGTCAATGTAAGTCTGCACTGATCATCGAATGTCTGTGTCCATAACAGTAGCCTAAAGAGAGTACATTTTATAAGATTTTTTTTGGTAGTAAAAAGAAAGTTTACAATTCAACTGATTTTTTATTTTTTTGGGCTGTATGACCTGTCAAATAGATGATTCAGATCATTCAAAAGTGGGACCCACTATATTGTAGTTTCTTACCATGAGGGCAGTTCACACTGGTATAATTTGATTTAGAGATTTGCTAGGAAGACGCGCCTATATCAGGGATGCTCCTAACAGCCCTCTATAAGGTGACATGTTTTTCAAGTATGCATCAATTATCATTTTCCTCTTTCTCATCCCAATCTTTGATTTTCAGTCAACCATTTCTTTCCATTTACTCTGATCTCTCTTAATCTCCGAGGCCATGTTTGGCTGCAATGAAAATTTTTTGCATGGAATTTTAGTAAAGAAGAGGTATTGTGTGCTCACATAACTTTAAATATAGTGTTGCATGAGTGGACCAAACATATTTAAGGATTGTCCGTTGCTTTGTTATGTTCGTTAAGGTAAACATTCGCATATCATCAAATAACCAAAAACACAAAAAAGTACAAAATAAAAAACAAAATACAACTAAAAATTGTAATAAAGTGGGAAACTTTGCAAAAGAAACACATTTAACATGTTTAAAATTATAAATTCAGGAATTTCACGGAAAGTTATTTCAGGGCCGACTTTTGCATGAGAGAACAACCACCTCAGATTGTCTACTGAAAAGAGAATAAGACAACCTACTCAAAAGAGAGCCAGTGTGGCAGTTCTCTCATTCAAAAGTCAGCCGCGGAATGCCTTTCTGTGAAATTTCCTAGCAAATCCCTATAAATTCATAACCATAACATTGTTTTTTAATCGCATGGAAATCCAAATTCGAGGAAATTTCTGATGGGGCCATCTCTCACGGAATCAAAAAAGTTTGTCCCGTTTTGACATTAAGGACCTCTTTTAGGGCGATGACAAATTGGCACCCCTGTACGATAATTCACTCCCATGTAAGGAAGGATATGTGGCAGATTTTAACACTTTTTGACGTTAAAGTGCTGCGAATTATCCTACAGAGTGAGCGAATTTGTCATCAACCTTTTTTTTATCACAGGAATAACTTTTAGTATACTTCAATCTTATTTAAAAGAATCTTCAATTTAGGAAGATATCCCTTTCAATTAAGAACAATAAGGGCCTGTTTGGATATCTCATGCATTTGTTTTGATTTGAGTTCCCTGTTTTGAGAGAGAGAGAGAGAGAGAGAGAGAAGGAGGGAGGGATCTCTTGTTCCTGCCGGAGCAACATTGAGGAACAGCGATGGTGAAGGAAATTGCCACAAATATTTATTTCCAAATAATATCTCACAGAAAAGATTTGAAAATCGATTTTTTTTGCGTTGTAGCTGATTTGGAAATCTAAGGATCTAATCCAGTTCAAAATATCAATTAAATCAAAATCTAAATCATGTTGGTACCCAAGCGTGGCCTAAAAGAACCCAAATTTGTTTACTCGAACACAAGTTGTGTTCGTGGAACCCAAATTTGCTTACACAAACCCAAATTATTTTCGTATGAACCCAATTTTGCTTACTCAAACCAAAACTATTTTAGTCAATTTTACTTATTTGCATGTTTTTAAATTTCAGATTCAGCTAAAATTTCGGGCTTATTCGAAACTGAAATTTCAGCCGAAATAGCCGAAATTTGGCATTGCCGATCGAAATTCCATTTTGTTAGGGCAAAATTTCAGTAATTTCAATCGAAATTCTTTAACGCAATAAAAATATTATTTTATTATAAATTTCGAACGAAATTTCAGAAATCCGAAATTTCAATCTAAATTTTAAACCATGCTTATTTGAACCAAATTCTTTTTTCCGAACCCAAATTATTTTAGTCCAACCCAAATTTACTTACTCGAACCCAAATTAGAATTAGGTAAAACAAAACGAGAAAGAGAGAGTAACCAAGGGGCATTTCAGTTTTATATTTTACAATTTTTGGGTAAAGTAACATTTACCGAGTTTTCTCAACAACTGACATTTTTGACGTTATTTTTTCAATCACTTCCAAATGCTTTCTGTACTTTAGCCTAAATCCTATAGAAAATTTTAAATTCGTCCATTTTTCTTGAATTGTCACCTTAGGTTCCAGAATCAAAATGGAGAATATGATTTACCCAATGAGAGAAAGGCAAAGTGGCAACAAAGAGACTTATGGAAAATTGAATATGGTAATCTGAAAATTGAGCCTGAAAAAAAGAAAAAAGAAAAATAAAGCTTCTTATAACAAATTCTTTCATTATGAGAGTGCGGAGGTTGCATCGCTCGCACGGCTACAAGAGGGAAGGCAAGCTGTTGGAGTGTGGAAGGCTGGCTGCTGTGTTGGCTTCTTCCATATTTTAGTACTTCCACAACCATTACAAACACCTGATACTGAAATTGAGCCTAAAAAAATAAAAATAAAACTTCTTATAACAAATTAATTTTGATCTAAGAACTAACGCTCAGATCATGTATGTTCTGCACAATGGGATAATATTGTTGCTAAGAACTAGTGCTATGATGTTAATTCTTTCATTCTACTGCAGCATGATGTCAATGTCGATGTCCTAGCCATAGAGGATGCTGATGTAGGCAGGAGAATGCCTTCTATTGGGATGATGTGTTGGGTATATATAATATAACCCATGTATGTTCTAATATAAGGCCAATAGGTAATGGACCAGGTGTAGTGGGCCCATTTGGGCTGGAGCCCATTAACCTCTCATAACCCTAGTGTATCTCTCTATATATAGGGGCTGGAGGCAACAAACTTGGTATTCCAAACTAGATACCTTGGGTGTAATGCTTTAAGCATCCTTGCTTAAACCCTAATTGCTCTAACAATCTTAAAGCATCACAAAAAAAAAAAAAAAACCTACTTTTTTTTCGACGTCTGCTCCTCTCGAGATTGACCATCGCTCGGTGAAATCCATCTCCAACAGAGGGTTTCTCACGGAATCTTCTCTGCCGCCGGTGAAACCCATCTCACGGAATCTTCTTTGCCGGTCGGTGAAACCCATCTCCAACAGAGGATTTCTCACGGGATCTTATTTGCCACCGATGAAACCCATCTCCCACAGAGGGTTTCTTAAAAAGAAACCAACACAAGAATCGGTTTGGGCGTGACCTTCTTCTCTTTCAAAAATCTGTACAGAAGAGGCGAAACTTGTTGGGCACATAAGAATCGGTTTTCCAGATTGGGCATACCCATCCTCCTGTCTGACCAGCAGCCCTCTCTCCGTCGGATTCTCTTTTTCCGTTGGTCTCCCCTGTTGCTGCCGGTTCTATTGGGGAGTTGCAGAAATTTGTCCTGTGTTTCTGTCTATTTGCTCGTCAAAGAAGAGGCGAAACTTGTTGGGTATAGAAGGATTCGGCATGGAGGTTTTGATGGGTAGAAAGGAAATCTAATTAATTCTCTCAACCTCTTGTGGTGGGAGAATTGGTTCAGAGGGGAGGTGAAGTGGCATCACCAGAGGGGTACAATAGTGAATTGGAGAGAGAGGGAGGGGTAAAGTTTATTGTTTTTCCCTCTTACCTTCCATCTCCTGTTGGTCGAATCACTTGGTGTGGCCAAACCCTCCTTGGACACATATTTGAGCAACCCTTGTGACCGAATCTTGTGAGGAGCTATAGCTTGTGGTGGAAACTACTTTGGGGCTTGATCTTGGTAACCGAAAGTGGTTCTTGCAATTCGGATCACGGATACGATTCTCTGTTTTGGTTTGCAATTTGGTTCTCTCCAATTAGGTGCACTCTTTCTATTTTTTTTAATTTCCTCTGAAATATCAAATGGAAAAGATTTCTATGCCTTTTGAGATGGTCAAACTTCACTCCTTTGGTGGATCTGAGTTTAACTCATGGAAGCGAAAGACTCAATTCAGTCTAAAATATATGAATTGTTTTTACACTGTTTTGAGTACCTTTGCTGAGACGGATGAAGAAGTTGATGAATCTCAATGGCTTAGAGATGAGGATTTCTGCAAAGACTACTTGTTGAATTGTCTTTCAGATCGTCTTGCAGAAACCTATAGTAAATATAACACTGCTAAAGCAATATGGGACAACTTAGATGCTCAATTCAAGAAGGAGGAGGAATTGTCCAAGACCCATCTTGTGGACAAATTCATGGATTTCAAGTTTCAAGAGGACAAGGAAATCACTCCTCAAGTGACTTATCTAGAGAATTTGAGATCTAAGTTGAAGAATGAAAAAATAGTTGTCTGTGATTCATTTCTTGTGGGTGCAATTATATACAAGTTACCATCTGCATGGCACTCTTTCAAAACCGAGATGTATCGGAAAAAGGTGCAAGTGGGACTGGATGATCTCAAACGATTCATTCGAATCGAAGATGAGAATTGAGCTAGGAATAACTTGGAGATGGTTAGACAGCAACAATCTGTTGCTAACGCGGTAATATATCCCAAGAAATTTTCTCGGAAATCCAAGTCACCTAAAAGTGAACATCCCAAGTTGGAGGCCAAAAAGACTATCTTTCAGAAAAAGAAGGGCAAGTGCCACAACTGTGGGAAATGGGGTCACTTTGCTGCAGAGTGTAAACAACCAAAGAAGGCGAAATCTGACACACCACAAAAGGAAGCTCATATGATGGTGGGCAGTGCTGCGCCTAAGAATTTTATTGTCATGTTAGGCAATGGTAAGGCCAGTACTTCTTCAGACTGGTGGTTAGATACATGAGCCACCTGCAATGTTTGCAACTCGAAGAAACTACTTACGGATGCTGTTGGCGTGAAAGAGACCGTTACAGTGGCTAGTGGAGCTGAGGCGAAGGTGACTCACACTGGAACTGCGAACCTGGTCCTTTCTTCAGGTAAAATACTATCTTTAAAAAATGTTAAAGTAGTTCCTGCTATTCAAAAGAATTTAATTTCTATTAGTCTTTTAGACAATGCTGGCATGTGTTCATCCTTTTTGGGTGGAAGAGTAACTTTAACTGTTAACTCTTATTATTTTGGCTGTGCTTTCTTAATCGATGGTATGTATAGACTGAGTTTAGCAAATGAAACCGTTTGTCAGGTTAGTTCCAATTTGATTGATCCTAAGTTGTTACACACTAGATTGGGACATGTGAACTATAGAAAACTGGTCAAACTTGCTAAAACTTATAATATACCTTTAGATACATCGATTAGATTTGACAGATGTGAGGTGTATGCACAAACCAAGATCACTAGAAAACCTTTTCGTTCGGTTTCTAGGAGCACACAACTTCTTGAGTTAATACATTCTGACCTCTGTGATTTTAAAAGTTTCACTACTGAGGTGGTCGGAAGTATTTAATCACTTTTATAGACGAATTTTCTAGATATTGTCATATTTATCTCCTAAAATCGAAAGATGAAGCTTTTGATAAATTTAAAATTTTCAAGAATCGTGTTGAAAATCAATTGAACTTGAAAATTAAGCGATTTAGGAGTGATCGAGGAGGAGAATACACTTTGACAGAGTTCAAGGAATTCTGTGCCTCTCAGGGCATAATACTTGAAACTACTGCTCCTTACTCTCCTCAATCTAATGGCATAGCTGAACGTAAGAACCGGACGTTAACTGAAATGTTAAACTCTATGTTATTGACAGCTGGCATGCCTACTAGCGATTGGGGAGAAGCAGTTTTAACTGCAAATCACATCCTGAATAGAGTACACCACTCTAAGTTGACCACTACTCCTTATGAGTTATGGCATAAACATCCTTGTAGATATGACACTCTTAAGACTTGGGGTTGTATTGCTTATGTGAGGATACAAGACCCTAGGAGACCTAAGGTAGGACCTAGAACAAACACTTGTGTTTATCTAGGTGGTGCAGAAGACAGTGCTGCTGATCGGTTTTTGGATCTATCTACCAATTTGGTTATAGAATCTAGAGATGCAGTATTCTTTGAGAATAAAATTCTCAGAGATCATGGTTTGAACCTACCTGACGATACTGAAATGGTTACAGAATCGCATGTAGAGTTTGAACAGAATACTTCTGACACCTGTCCTACACTGATTTCTACATCAGAACCTTTAAGAGTTTCTACCAGAGATAGAGTACCCAAGAACTTTGGTGAGGACTTTGTGACCTACCATGTAGAAAATGATCTATCAACCTATAAGGAAGCGATAAGATCTAGGGACTCTTTGTTGTGGGCAGAAGCCATTGATGATGAAATGAACTCTCTGCTATAAAATCAAACTTGGCAGCTAGTCGATTTGCCAAAAAGGGCTAAGATTGTGGGCTATAATTGGATTTTGAAGAAGAAACTTAATCCTGACGGATCCATAGCTCGGTATAAAGCACGTTTAGTAGCTAAGGGCTATACTCAAGTCAGTGGGATAGACTACTTTAATGTTTACTCACCGGTCTGTCATTTGGCAACGATAAGAATTCTTCTTGCTTTGGCTTCTATTGAGAAGTATGTTGTGCATCAAATGGATGTAAAAACGGCTTTCCTTAATGGAGACTTCACAGAAGAAATCTACATGAACCAACCTGAAGGGTTTGTCATGGAAGGTTTCAAGAACAAAGTTTGTAAGTTACACAAATCTTTGTATAGTCTTAAACAAGCACCTAAATTGTGGCATCAAAAATTTGACAAGGTAGTAAAGAGCTTTGGTTTTCAAACCAGTTACTCAGATAAATGCCTTTACTATCGTTCTGTGTCGAATAAGGTTGCGATTATTTGCTTGTATGTAGATGACATGTTGATTCTTGGTTCCGATCTCTCTGTAGTGAGTGACGTGAAAACCACTTTGGCTCAAGAATTCGACATGAAAGATCTTGGTGTGGTTGACACCATTCTTGGTATGAAAGTGAGTTTTGAAAGGCAAGGGATTACTCTTAGCCAAGCCCATTATATTGAAAAACTACTTTCTACATAGGGATACAGTGAGTGTAAACCGATTGAGACACCATTTGATTATACCAAGAAGCTGATCTCTAATGAAGGAGTGTGAATCAGTTAGATTATTCTAAACTGATTGGTAGTCTCATGTATGCTATGAGTTGTACTAGACCAGACATAGCCTTTACAGTTGGCATGCTGAGTCGTTTCACTAGTAATACTGGCCATGAGCACTGGGATGCCCTTCTGAGGCTGATGAGATACCTTAAGAGTACTCAAGGATATGCTCTATGTTATACTGGCCATCCTCCTATCCTGGAAGGGTATTCTGATGCATCATGGGGCTCAGAATTAGGAGACAGTAAATCTACCAGTGGTTATGTTTTTACACTGGGTGGAGCCGCTGTTGCATGGAAGTCAAAGAGACAGACTTGTATTGCTCTGTCATCTATGGAATCGGAACTTTATGCTTTAGCTTCTACAGGAGATGAAGCAGAGTGGATAAGAGATCTGATCCTAGACATTCCATTGACCCATTTAAAGATTAACTCTTTAAGTTTGTTCTGTGATAATCAAGCTACAATTACGATTGTGAAAAACTCACTCTTTAATGGTAAGAGGAGACATGTCAGGCTGAAACATGCCACGCTGATCTTCTAAAACAAGGTATTATCACTTTGGTTGATGTGAGATCACAGGATAATATGGCCGATGCTCTTACGAAGGGACTGAACAAAGATCGAATATTCAAAACTGTGGGGGAGATGGGGTTAAAGACTGTGTAGACGTGTCTTAACCTACATTCCTATTATTTTGAATTTTTCGAATCTCCCTATCTTGGCCAAGATAAGCACTTGATATGTTTCAATGATGTTTACAGTTATCTTTATGTCATTCCACATTTGATGACATGTCCTTCTTGGGAAAGGTTGTTTCATTCCAAACTTGATGATACAGCTTAACTCAATTTGGATATGATGCCTGTAACATTTCAAATGGAAACATGGAATGGTTCTTTGTAAAAGAAACTATTTAGGTCTTGTTCTTGATTGAAACTTGACATTGATGCTTATTGATATTAATATTTGTTTTTCAGCCATTATGAAATTGTACTAAGTTCTTCTGGTAGAACTAGATACTTTTAGTAAAATACACAAATGATTGGATTCATTTTTTAATGAAATTCATATTTGATAATTTACAGGAATTGGCGAAAATAGAGGAGATTGCCTCAATTTGGATCGTGATGAGGATGACTTACTTGATGAGTGAATCCTTATAGCGCGGTGGGAACTATTATTTTCTTTTCCGTTGATTAAATAGTTCACCTACATATGAAACTGCTTATGTTTGAGTTTAGATTATTTCTAAAACTTTTGGTTATTCTTTAAAGTATTTTGTTTTCAATTGGATTACAAATCTTTATTGATATGGTGATATGGGTGCTTCAATAATTTTGTTTGGACATCACATTATCTATCTATTGGATTGTGCTATATGTAGAACATAGGAGGAGATTGTTGGGTATATATAATATAATCCATGTATGTTCTAATATAAGCCCAATAGGTAATGGACCAGGTGTAGTGGGCCCATTTGGGCTGGAGCCCATTAACCTCTCATAACCCTAGTGTATCTCTATATATAGGGGCTGGAGGCAACAAACTTGGTATTCCAAACTAGATACCTTGGGTGTAATGCTTTAAGCATCCTTGCTTAAACCCTAATTGCTCTAACATGATGCCCCTGGATGCAACTTGGGTCGGGCTCACCCCGAACAGGCTGAACCCGAATTTTGAAAAGCGACTTTACACTTTCGTAAAGTGAAGAGCAAATGGCCATTACTTTGCAAACAGCCTCATGTTTTCATGGAGACTTTCGTTCTCATTATCTCCAAGGCTTCTTTTTTATTTTTGATGAACTTGGACAAAATCTGCAAATCATGGAAAAATTAAAATGGAAAGCCTTTTTCTTGGTTGAGCCTGAGAAATCAAGTTCACCACTGTCTTCTCTCTATCTAATTTGATATTCAACCTCTTTTTGTAATGTCTTTTGGTGAGAATCTGCAAATTTCTTCTGCTTCTTAATATCTTTTGGTGGGAATCTGCAAATTTATTCTGCTTTTTCTCCTTGTTTAGTTTCCTTTCCAGCAACTCATTCGGGTTGAGAAACTTTTTCCTCAGGTTGGGTCGGATTGAACATGAACTTCTTCAAGTTGAGCCCGTCTGGACAAAGCGTAGATCCTAATCCTAGGGATATACTTTTGTTCATTTCTACGTCCAAATTTCATTTAAGGGGAAGGCAAAAGCAGCATCAGGGAGCTCTTCCAAGAACAATAAGTGGAAGCCGGGGTATACAGATCCACCTATCCTATTGTGTCTGGTCGTCCGGCCAATCCATTTTATCTTTCAAAGCCTTGCCTACCGGGTCGAGAGATGGGTATTCCTGTCTTATAGGGAACAAGAAATTCGAAGCCTATAGAACCCTTTTTTCCCTTAATTCCTAACCCGCCTCATTTTAAAGATCGATTGGTTGAGACTCGGGTCGGGTCAGATTCGGGTAAGAGAAACTCCCTCAGGTTGGGTTTGGGTTTTCTGAAATCGAGCTAGCATGGAGGATGCATTCCACTGGGATAATGCTCCAAGTGCTAAGCCGGATTTCTGAAAATTGAGCCTGAAAAGGAGGAAAAAAAAAAAAAAAAAACCTCATCTCAAGTTAGGCAAAATAAATAAAGGGAATCGCTAGCTATTTACACCCCTTTTGATCACCAGGTACACCAAGAGGGACACCCAGAGCTAGACCTGGCAAACGGGTGGGTCGGGCCGGGTCAACCCGCGGGTGATGCAGGTGCGGGTCACACGGGTTGGGTGAGGAAATGACCGGCATTTTTGCGGGTCAGAATTTAGGTGACCCGGGCGGCCCCCAAGTGGGCCGGGTCAACCTGCGGGTCACCCGCAAATTCAAACAATTGCTTATTTTGGGAAATGTTATCACTGGATTTTGATGATGGCCGTATGGCCGGCTCCGTGGGATGATCCAAACCGTCCATTAGATGGCCCACAGGCTAAATAGGTGTTGCCCAAAAATCATGTTGATCCTAACCCTCCGATCTATAGAGGGTTAGGATCAAGTGATCAACCCTCTAACATTCAAATCGGAGGGTTGGGATCAACCTATGGTGCTAGCCATAACCTATTCAGGCATCAAACCCTTAAAAAATAGATTAGCATGACAAAATCACCATCCTTGGCATTAGAAAAAAAAAGCCATCTAACAAGATTGACATAACAAAATCACCACCCTTAAAAAAGTGGGTGCCCGCGGGTTGACCCGACCCGTGTTTTTGCGGGTCACCCGCGAGTTTTGACGGGTCACTAAAACTCAGACCTGTGCCCGCAAAATTTGCGGGTGGGTCGGGTTGACCTGCGGGCACGGGTCACGTTTGCCAGGTCTACCCAGAGCGCCATATGTGGCAATCAAACCCCCTTTAGTCATTGATACAGTGGAGGTGCTGGGTGTCCCTGGTGATCAAAAGAGCATAAATCACTTCCCGGAAATAAAACAGTAGATAAAATTTAAACATTATATATACCTTTTTTTTTTTTCCTATATCACGTATTCCATAAGCGAATGTAAGTCTGTAAAACAAAAACACACATATATATATAAGAAGAGCAAGCAATATGAAATAAAGTATTCCCACCTTATCTCTTAATCTAAATGGTAGCAAAAAAAACTTACTTAACTACAAGACCCTTATCAATGAGACGAGGTGGAGGTGGTCTGCAATTCTGCCAGTGGAGACAACAAACCATAAATCTTACATCATCGCCCTGCCTGTGGCAACAGCACAACATTGATGGAAATTACACTAACGAATAGATGCAACCTCTATCTACAGAAGTCCACATAAAAAATCACATATCAAAAAACCAAAACAAAAGAGGGAATAGATCTTCTTTAGAACACATCCAAAAAAATAAAAGATATTCTTTAGAACACAATAAGAGTAAGTAGAAATTAAAGGGAAAAAATGATTATTTCATAAAATTGGAACAGAAATCGCATAAGAAACGATTATTGCCTATGTACCAAATTCCAAATGGGTAGAAAAAACCATTTGGATTGTTGGAATTTTCTAGAAAAGTTAGGAAAGGAAAAATGTTTCCAAAATTTCCAACTTTTACTACACCCTAAAAAAGATAAAATGTTGCTGGAAACGTTCATGCAAAGTGGGAATCGTGAAAACACTAAGATCCATTCGAAGAACTAAAAAAAAAAAAGAGAAAATACCAAAAACTCACTTCATGTAGGCTTTCTTGGCCGTCTCAGCTTTCTTGGCCTGAAAGAGGTGTAACGAAGGAAGGAATAGGGCTGGCAATTTCACCCGAAAAAGCCGGGATCCGCCCCGCCCTGCCCCGTTTGGGGCGGGGATTCCCCGATTTGAGAGGGGAAGGGGAAGGGGATGGAGCTGTCCCCGCCCCGCCCCGTTAATCAATGCCATTTTTTTGTATATTTTTAAGTGTTTTTTTTTTAGGAAAACTACTAGAAACTCTTTGGCTCGGCTACAAGATTCCCCCAAACATAAACTTAGCTTGTCTTTTCCTTTTAATTAGCTTCTGAGAGCATTTTGGGAACTATAATAACCTTTTGACAGATGTTGAAATAATAAAGACAAGCTGAGTGTCTGCAATTATCAAAAAATCGTAGTGCCAACATCGGTAGCCAAAATAAATTGCATTTTTATTTTGGTTAGGGTTTCCTTAATTCCTTCCCACGAAAGAAACTCTATCGTTCCCTCTTTTTTTCGACCTCCTCTCTCGCAGAAGAGACCTTCGTCGAGCTCGAGCCCTCCATCGGCCTCTCCTCTCCGGCAACCACGCTATCTCTGGCAAGGTATGTGGTCTCTCTCTCTCTCTCTCTCTCTCTCTCTCTCTCTCTCTCTCTCTCTCTCTCTCTCTCTCTCTCTCTCTCTCTCCAATGATCTATTTGGGTTTGTAACGCCTGTTGGTGCAACTGCTACGAGGGCACTCAAGTCAGTACTTCAAGGGATTTTGCTATCTTCTGAAGAGTAAGAAATATATCTCCTTCGTCTATAAGTATGTTAGTTTATAACTAGGGGTGTAAACGGATCGAATTCGGAGCGGATATGGCTATATTCGAATTCGATTACAATATACACTATCTGAATTCGGATTCGGATTCAACGGATATTTAATATTTATTACCGAATTCGTATCCGCCGGATATTGTTCGAATTCGGATATTATCTGTATCCGTTTACCCGGTAAATTCGAACATTTTATTGCAGCACTTTATAGTTTTTCTCCTTCTTACTCGAATGAATTTTCCTAACCCTAAAACTAGACCTCTACATTCTCTTCACAAAATTAACTCTCAAACACTAAAATATATGAGATCATCTTCTTCCTTTTAAAACAAAGGCAGAGAGAAAGAGGGAGGCGGTGGGCATGGATGATAGTGTTGGTAGTGGTCTTTGGGTTTTTCCTTCTTTTTTTTGTATATGATGAAATGGGTTTGGGCTATTTATTTTTTTTCTTAAAAAGAAAATTCACTTTTCTTTTAGAAACAAAAGATAGTGTGTCATTACTAAAAATAAATATTAACGATATTATTAATAATAAATAAAAAGGATTTACTTATCGGATTCGGATGTTAAACGGATCGGATATACCATTTACCAGATTCGCATCCGCTAAGAGCCGGATATCTCATAAACGGATTCGGATAATATCCGCTTAAAACGGATTCGGATAATATTAACTTTAAACGGAGTCGGATGCGGACGGTAATCGAATTTCCGAATATCCATTTACACCCCTATTTATGACATTTTTATATATTGAAATTGCATCAAGTTGATTAGGGACACTCAGCATTAGTGTATCAATGGCTAAAGAGGGGGTGATGTTGGGGCAGGGCGGGGCGGGGATTTTGTCCCCGAAGGATGCGGGGAGGGGGGAGGGGAAGGGGATTAGATATTCCCCGCGGGGAGGGGAGGGGGATTCCAAACCATCCCCGCAGAGGGGAGGGGAAGGGGAGGGGGGAAATTCCCCGCAGAGGGGAAGGGGTAGGGGACCCCAACATCCGGCCCCGACCCGCCCCGTTGCCAGCCCTAGGAAGGAAAGGTACCTTGGGTTAGGGTTTGAAGGAAAAAAAGAGAAATGCTTCTTTGTTAGGTTGTGTGGAAATGAGGAGATAAAAAGAGCTTAAAAAGAACAGGAAAAGTAAACTCAATCGCGAAAGAAAATGAATTCCAGGTTTGGTGAGATTTGAAAATATATAATGCCACTGCCACGTCATCGATCCATGTGATTGAATCTCATTCGGTCTCTTCTCTCGTTGTGTTTTCCTTGAGTGCTTCTTTCGTAATTTCATTCTCTCCTCTTTTTCATTGAAGTGGGCCGAAGAAACGCTTCTTATGGGCCACCCTAACACAGGATGATACAGTGAGAAAAGACTAAGGTCATATTTCTTTTGGATTTTGAGAAGTGATTTTGATTTTTTATTTTTTTATTTTTTAAATTGATTATTGGACTAGAAGTTTCATTGAGTTGTGTCCAATAATCAGTTTTGGAGATGCAATCAATTCTCAAAATCCAAAACAAACAGGGCCTTGGTCCGATAATCAGTTTTGGACTCAAAATTGATTCTCAAAATCCAAAACAAACAAGGTCTAAGAGGGCGTTTGGATTTATGGAAAAATATACATGGAAAAAAATTGAGTGTCAAAGTAGGTTTGTAATTTGCATGTCTAATATTTAGGAGATTTTATATGGTGTAAGGGCTTACAACAATACGGTAGGGGCACCGCCCTTGATATTTGATCCAACAGCAGCTCACTTTTTGAGCTTTTGAGGAGCTGCTGTTGCATCAAATGTCAAGGGTGGTACTTCCACCTTACAAAGGCCTTATTGTGGTAAGCCCTTACACCATATAATTTCTCAATATTTAGTAGCTATAGAGTAGTTTACATGCTCTAGATATATAGAGATCTTATCTTATTATAGGTATTTTTGTCAGTTACTCCCTAGTTTGTATATTTTAGGGCTATGAAAACAACTTGGGTAGAAACAGTGAGGAAAGACTTGACGGTTAGGAACATAACAAAGAACATGACCTTGGATAAGATAGAATGGAAGAAAATGATCCATGTGGACGAACCCAATTAGTGTTAAGATTAGAGTTAGTCAATTTGAGTCAGGTAGATCCTTTCGCCTTCTTCATGAAAATATTCTAAAGGATTCATTAGCCGACCTTAACTAGTTTGGGACAAAGGCTTAGCTGAGTTGAGTTGACTCCCTAGTTTGTAAAATAATATCCAATTAGACAAAAATTTGCTATATTATCTAAAGAGTTAACATTTTAGATAATAATTTTCAAGGAATGATTTGGTAGACATTTTTGCGGAAATCCATTTCACGGTGAATGTGACCCGGCTTGCTTTCTTGAACTCTTGAAGCATTTTTTGTTTTTGTTTTTTGGAAGAGTGTGTTTCAGCTTTCCAACCCAATTTTTAAGAAACAAGTCAATTTTGTCTTGAAAAATATAGGTTCTTCAATTAATCTTACAGAAAATGTAACCAAAAAAAAAAAATCATCCATTTTCCTTGAATTATCGCCATAGATTCGAGTAAGAATCAAAATGGAGAATCTTGATTTACCCAATGTGAGGGAAGAGCGAAGAGGCTTTCCTGGAATTGTCGCTTAGATTCAAGTAGGAATCAAAATGTAGAATTCTGATTTACCTAATGTGAGAGAAGGGCAAAGAGGCGAAAGAGAATGAGAGATTTCAGGAGGCGGTCAGTGAGGAGAGTATGTGGTTGGGCTGAAAATAGGGGAAATAAAAACTTTATTCTAAAACGGAGTTTTTATTATCTTTGTTTTTCAGCCACTTCTCACCCTCTTCTCAGTCATGCACTCTCAATTCTGACCGCTGACCCTCCTTGCTTCTCTCCCACCAGTGGATATACTGATATTCTCAACTCAACTCAACAAAGCCTTTGTCCCAAACTAGTTGGATAAATTGATATTCCCTGGAAATATTTTTCATGGCTCCCAAATATGGTCTAGGTAAACAACTACCCCATGGATTTTTATTTTTTTTTCACGTTAGCCAAACTTGCCCTTAGGGACTCTTTGGATGAGAGTTTGAATCTTTATCTTTTTACACTGCAAGAATGACAGAGAGGAAGCACACAGATGGTGGGTTCACATGATATGAAAAGAACAAGAGAAGACAACAGGGTTTGAACTTGGAAGTCTTGTGGGGGCATTCTGCGTCAAATCATTTTATCGCCAAATTGCCTCTTTCTCCTATAGCTTTGTCTGTAGCTAGAGTGTGGGACATTCCAGCTACGCCTCGAGTACAAGCCTTTGGTTGGACAACCCTGCTAGATAAAATACCGATAGTGGATAACTTGAAATGTTGGAACATGTGGATTATATGTCATTGTGCTCTCTGCATCAAGTCAAGTGAGTCAATAGATTTGGAGTAAAGTTTTCTCTAGATTTGGCATCTTATGGGTCATGCCCTCTACCCTCTCAGATCTACTAGAGGGGTGGCAGTTAGGGCCATGGCACAAAAAAGGAAGGATCCTTTTGAAACTGATCCTCTTAGCAGTACTTTGGGTCATATAGAAGGAAATGAAGGTTAAGACCTTTAGGGGATTGGTTAGAGGTCTCCACTTCTTATTCTGCGAAATCTTAGCATCAAGAACATTGCCTTCATTTAGATTTGTAATATCCTATGATTTATGGCATGGATGGAGGGAGGTTTGTTGTAGCTCGGAAGTGGCTCCGTCCCCCTCCCCTGAGTGGGCACATCCGACTTCAGGTTGCTTAAAACTAAATTTTGATGCCTCCAATTTCGATAATCCAGGGCCGACAGAGATAGGAGGGTGATGTAGTTCTACAGTGCGGAAGCAACCATCACAACTCAGGTGGTATGAATGATAACTAGTTTGAATAGGGCATTGTCACTTTTGCATTTTAGATCTCCTAGAATCAAAGAATGTGATCAACTCTTTCAATGAAGGAGTATCAGATCCAATGTTCGGACATTGATCATAAACGATTATTATTTTGAGGGCTCAAGCAATTATCATAAGCAAATAAAGCAGTTGAACTTTCTTGCAAGGGGAAACCCGTTTTAAACTTGTGAATGTCCCAAATGCAAAATTGTGGTTCAGCCACTATTCACATTAACCACCTCTGAATGATGTAACTTATGAAATGAACCTTCTTCAAGTTGGATATTCCTAAGGCTAAGGTTTAGGGAAACTGAAATTTAATGTTGGCCTTCCTTCAAAATTGTTTCCAAATTGTAATCTAAGACCTCAATTTAATCCAGTAGGATTTCACGTTTTTTTTCTCTTTCGAATCACACCTTCTTACGATCAGCCACAACACAATTTGGCAATGAATTTGGACAGTATTCGAAGAGGAATTTCTTCCGATCTTGGCCTTTTCTTCGTGGCTTCTAATTCAGTCTAGAACTAGGTTAAATTCTTCATACAATTGTGCAAGGGTTTTATCTTAAAGGATCCGAACATGATAAGAAGAATTCAAAGAAATCTCATATTTCTATTATTTATTTATTTTATGAATATGTATAAGAATTTTCAATCAAACATGCATGGATAGAATAGAAATTCAGAAATCACACTCCAATCGATGGGACAAATGGAGCTGACCGATTCCCTACAGTTTATGAAGTCCTTGTCTACAACAAGGATACATAGATAATTTCTAAGAAGGTGAGGAGCTATGGTTTCCCTCCTCAACTAAGAAATTCACTGAACTAGAAGCTCCTTCCTCAGCTGGACAATGGAAATCCAAAAAATCGACATTTCGTTTGTCTATACCGAATTTCGGCTAAAATTTCTGTTTCGGCTAGGTCCGAAATTAACCCCGAAACCGAAATTTAAAACCTTGATTGTAACTACCACTCTTCTGACTCATCTGATACGATGATCCTACGGTTGTGATATCACGTCTAACAAGCAGGAAAGTGGGATTGGAGATTACACATTTGGAGCTTATATATTTAAGAGACTGAGAATTCTCCATAGGAAGAGGAATTTGCCTAATCTATCATCCAAACCGTTCGATTTGGTTAAAATGGACGGGTATAAACCTTCACAAATATGTCCATTTTTTACCTCCACAGTTCAAAGGGTCAGGATGATCCTAAGGAGCTGATTTTTTGGGCACACCCTATTTATGTGAGGGCCTATCAAATGAATGCTTTGGATCATCCAAACATTGTGGGCCCACTGTGTTTCTGGCCGACGGAGTAGATAAGTTATCTACACGATCGTGTAAATACACTTTTCTATTTTAACTTTTAATGATATCCCTAAAATTTATCATTTCTCTCTAAATTGTGAAAATCAAATACAAATTTTTAAGAAAAATATGTTTCCTACAATCCAAACAGGGCCTTACTTTTACAAAAATATTTTTCCTACAATCCAATCATGGCCTTACTTTTTTACAAGATAGAAATGGACCGAGAGCTTAAAAATATACAAGTCATTAGGATGCAAGGATTTTATATTCCAGGATTGTAGAAACCTGAATTTTACAAGCTAAAATCTGGATTTTATTAGGTTCTAGCTTGTAAAATTCAAGTTGTAGCTTATAATAGGTTTTAGCTTGTAAGATTAAAGTATTAGCTTATAAAATCTAGGTTTTAGCTTGTAAAAATCAGGGTTTTACAATCTTGGATTTAAACCCCATGTTTCCAAACAGCTAAATAAGGTATTCAATAGCTATTGAGAAATTTGTATGCATAAGAGATCCAATAATAACCATAAAGTACGGCCACAGAACATGTTTTGATAATGGGGCGAACTCACACTGTCATGTATATTCTAGTCGGTTGTCAAAGTCCTATAGCTTTTTAGGAAGCCTAACAGCTGCTTACAACATATATGACAGTGTGAGTTTGCACTGACCATAAAAACAGGTTCGTGCCAATATTAGTTGCCCAAAGAAATTACATTTTACAAGATTTTTTTTGTAGTAAAAAGAAATTTTAGACCATCGCATAAGGCATTTTGCGGGCCGGTTGTTGCATGAGAGAGCAGCCACTTCAGATGAATTAAATGAACAAGACAAAATCTGTTGAAAAGTGAGCCTATGTGGCTGCTCTCTCATGCAACAGCCGGCCCCGCAAAATGCCTTTTTCCGAACCCAAATTTGCTTACTCGAACACAAATTATGTTCGTCGAACCCAAATTTGCTTACACGAACCTAAATTATTTTCATATGAACTCAATTTTGCATACTCGAACCAAAATTATGTTAGTCAATTTTGCTT
This sequence comes from Tasmannia lanceolata, assembly GCF_043159265.1. Taxonomy (NCBI): domain Eukaryota; kingdom Viridiplantae; phylum Streptophyta; class Magnoliopsida; order Canellales; family Winteraceae; genus Tasmannia; species Tasmannia lanceolata. Next base: position 21,385,140 of record NW_027518684.1, on the reverse strand, counting down.
ATTCGAACCAAAATTATGTTAGTCGAACCCAAAATTGCATTCCAAATTCTTTTTTCTGAACCAAAATTTGCTTACTCAAACCCAAATTATTTTAGTCCAACCCAAATTTACTTACTCGAACTCAAATTATTTTAGGTAGAGAGAGAGAGACTAACCAAGGGGCATTTCAGTCCTATATTTTCAATTTTTAGCTAAGGTAACATTTATATTTCAGTCCTATATTTTCAAATTTTAGCTAAAGTAACATTTACCAAGTTTTCTCAACAACCTACATTTTGACGTTATTTTTTCAACACTTCCAAATGCTTTTGTACTATAGCCTAAATCTTATAGAAAATGTAAAATTCCTCCATTTTTCTTGAATTGTTGCCTTAGATTCAAGAATCAAAATGGAGAATCCTGATCTACGCATTGTGACTTGTGAGAGAGGCAGAGGCAAAAAAGACATTTGATGGGGCAGAAAATAGGGAAAGTAAAAAATTTATTCTCAACAAGATTTTTTTCCTCTGATTTCTAGGCGACACACACTCACACAAGCTCTCCATGCCCTCTCTTACACTAGGGCCATGTTTGTCAACCATGAAACTTTTTTTTATGGAATATTAGGTTCTCAAGTGGTGAGAGAGATGTAGGGAAGAGTGGGAGGAGGAGAGAATTGAGAGGAGTAAGGAAATAGTCCCAAGTGGCTAAGAAATAGGGGAAAACAATCCATTTTTACTAGTTTTTCTTGTCCCTGTTATTCCACCACTTCTCACCCTCTTCTCACTGATGCACTCTCAATTTTCTCCTTCTACCGTCCTTGCCCCTCTCCCAAATATTTTTTGGCAATCTCCAAGAAGAATGCCAAAAACAAATCTGCCTCCCCTCCATGAATCTCCTCTCCTTTCTGCCCATACTATTGTTCTGTTCAACATATCCTTTCCCTATTCCTCCATAGATTTGCACCAGATACAAAACAATTTCAGAACTTCGTTTCTGGATTAGTGAGCACATTTGTTCAAGCTGATCACTAAATTCTTTTCTCTAACTTCTGAGCAATTAATTTTTTTTTGTGGAGATCTTTGCCTCTAATACAAATAAAACAAAAAAGGTAAAAAGGACATAGATTAACAATTCAATTCAATCCTTTTTGCAAATCCATAAATTGTTTCATGTGAACAATAACTCCACACACACAGGGGTGTCTTGAACTCAAACAAAGCATTTTTATTTTTTTTTGAAAATTGACAAATATATTTATACCACCAAAATTTACAATGGGGACTAGCAGTCCCACCAGATTTACATAGTATGAATTGCCCAGAAGCATTCTCCTTAGCCCAAAAGAGAAACGCATTCCCCCTTACATTACCCAATAGCCTCAATTGTATCAAATCAAACAGAAAGTGCCATATTTGTGGGCCCTACAAAGTCAAGATCGTGATCTGTCACGTCACACAGACTTCTCTACCACATTCCAGCTAGCGACTTCGATTTTCAAAAATCCCCCTCAAAGACCTAGAGCTATTGTGCGCCCCTAACCGTGCACGAAAGCAAACAAAGCATATATAAATGTAATAGAGATCAACAATTCAATTCAAACCCAAATGTAAATCCAGAAGCTGTATCATGTGGAGAAAAAATAATCTACATCCATATGATAGGTTACAACTTAGAGGGCAATTATAGATCCAGCAACTGCCATAAATTATCCACAAATCCTGCTATTGTTAGCACAAACATGTCAATGTTCCCACTTTTTAGTTTCTGCCACATAACAAAATCAGGCTCCTCAAGCAAAGGTCTATTACATAGTATGTTTCTAGTCGGAATGAAGTAGCCATGGCTACCACATATTTTTAAACCAGTAGACACTCAACTTCTTTATCCATGCTCTAATGGCATTTAAGGCCATGGCAATGAGAAAGATGAGGCATATAACGGTCAGTTAGCAGTGTTAAATGCTTATGGATACAATCTCAGTGACTTGTCACTTGTCTCCATCACTGGGCATATTATAGGCATATTCCATGTAGGGTATCCTCACCGTAGGGCTGGCAATTTCACCCGAAAAAGCGGGGATCCGCCCCGCCCCGCCCCGTTTGGGGAGGGGATTCCCCGATTTGAAAGGGGAAGGGGAAGGAGAAGGGGAATATAAAAATTCCCCGGTGCGGGGAGGGGAAGGGGAAGGGGATGGAGTTGTCCCCGCCCCGCCCCGCCCCGCCCCGCCCCGCTAATCAATGCCATTTTTTTGTAAATTTTTAAGTGTTTTTTTTAAGGAAAACTACTAGAAACTCTGTGGATCGGCTACAAGATTCCCCCAAACATAAACTTAGCTTGTCTTTTCCTTTTAATTAGCTTCTGAGAGCATTTTGGGAACTATAATAACCTTTTCACAAATGTTGAAATAATGAAGACAAGCTGAGAGCCTGAGACGCTGAGTGTATGCAATTATCAAAAAATCGTAGTGCCAACAGAATTTTAGGGTTGGATTGCAGGTTTTAATTTTCAACAAGAAAAATTTAGCTACTAGAAATTTGTTTCATGTCAGCACTAGACTGAATTGCAGTTAAAGAAATAAGTCATTTGTTGATTTTGTTCTCTTCTCCATTCTCATTTCTCATGCTCATCTGGGGTTAACATGCTATACAGAATGAACTAATGAACATTATTTGGCGTGTGTGAGCGCCCACTTATGGACTTTTAAAGTTCATTGTGACTACTGAAATAGTTACTTTTTGCACATTGGCTGCCTGTTAATGAAGGTAATCCTGGTGCTCATTTCCTATTTATCATTCCATAATTTATGCAGAAAATTGCTGAAAGATGAGGTCCTGTTGTTATTTATGTTTGTTGTCTCATCCATGCATTTCTGATTTTGTCCATCTGTTTGTTGATCACATGAATAGAATCATAGCATTCATCACAATATTGTCTGTAATGGACGTAGAAGAAAGAAGCTCTGTTTGCTGGTTTGGTTGGGTTCCAAAGAGGGGACGGGGCGGGGATTTTGTCCCCGAAGGATGCGGGGAGGGGAAGGGGATTAGATATTCCCCGCGGGGAGGGGAGGGGGATTCCCCACCATCCCCGCAGAGGGGAAGGGGAAGGGGAGGGGGAAAATTCCCCGCAGAGGGGAAGGGGAAGGGGACCCCAACATCCGGCCCCGACCCGCCCCGTTGCCACCCCTACCTCACCGTCCTAGCTACGCATATTCCATGTAAGGTACCCTCACTGTCCTAGCTGAATGTGGGATAATTATGGGTCTTTCATAACTGCTTTCGACCTCGAGTAGACTTTGGAAAGAGTATATACATGACTTGCATCTCCACAATTTGTATTCATTTCTCAAGTCATAGGCACACGTATGAGTTGCACCATTACACCACTAATGAAGACAATTATTATTTTGTATAGATACACATATGAGCTGCACCATTACAGTGCTACCGAAGACAATTATTATTTTGTACCCAATAGTTTATTTTAAAAAAAAAAACCTCATTTCTAATAACAACAATGGTTCAACAATGGTTCAATAAACAATAGTGTCGGGTCTATTGTAATCATTATCTTTTCTAGCTATGGTAAAGACCTTAAATTCAGCATATAGGGCTTGGACCCAGACACACGACAACCCCTAGGACAACACTCCTAGCTCATCCGGCTATGTCAGGAGAGGCTGGTAGTTGGAGGAGTATGGTCTTTTTCCACCCAAATTACTTAAGGCTCTGTTCACTTATTTTTTCGGAAAAAGAAAAGAAGTTTCCCGGGAATCTGACGTGGCATTAGGAAAAGAAATTCATGGCATTAGGAAAAGAAATCCAGGGAAACTGTGTAGGAAAAGGTTTCCCCCGCCTGGTCACGTGCGTAGGAACTTTGCAGGAAAAGGTTTCCTAAGAAATTGCTTGCCCACCTTTTTTCACTAGTTTTCCCGGGAAAGCAAATCCGACTAAAATAGTGGGATTTGGTTTCCCACACTTGTGAGAAAAGAGACATTTCCACATATTTTTGGCAATTTCCATGTCATTATTTGACATTTTCCACCTAGGCTTGTTACTTTCTCAGCAAAGCAAGTGAACACCAGAATTCTGTCTTGTCAAGGAAAAAAGATGTTGTTTTCCAGGGATTTGCTTTCCCGGGGACGCAAGTGAACATAGCCTAAGTTACTTAAGTTTAAGGGTATTTTTAATCAGCTCCACACATCTATTATGAAACTTTTAAGTGGGGAGAAAGTCTTTAAGTCATTAGAGGTATTTTTATCCGAACACCCTTGAACTTCAAAAGTTAAGAGACATGCCTCAAGGTGGCAACTGGGCCGTGCCGGCCCGCGGCACGCCCGGCACAGCACGCCACAATTGCTACAATGGGCCGTGGAGGGCTGAGGGTTTAGGCACGCGGCACGAAACGGCACGGCAAGGGCCACGGGCCGTGCCGTGCCTGGCCCAAGGGCCATGTGGGCTGCAAAATTTCGTGCCGTGCCGCGGCCCGTTTGCCACCTTGAGATATGCCTCTAAATATTATGAAAAACTCATTTGATCGAATATCTAATGCTGAGCTTCTTAAAGTGCAAGGTCAATACTTTAGCCAACATGCTAGTCTCATTTACCCCAACCTGTCCCATAACTTCAATATATTCTATCTGCTTTTGCCCATTGGTTGATGTGGCTGGCTTGACTTCTCCTCCATCAGGGGGAATAAATACTGAAAAAGATTACAAGTAGAAAAATACTGATGAGTTTGGCTGGAGATAGTAGGATCAACACATCAGAACGTGAGGTGTAAAATGGTTGGCCCGACCTGATAAAAGGATGCGGATTGAAATGGTAGGCCCAACACTATGCACTATTTGGACCCCATCCAATACAATCAAACAAATGGAAAGTGACATATTCACCCTCTTCTTTTTTTTCTCGCTAAATATATTTATGCCTCGTTTGGTTGCTAGTAAATTTTTTATCATAGGAGCTTTTTAATCCCAACAGTGAAGTCAACGGGATTTGCTAGGGTTTTTTTTCCCTACAATTTCTAAAATTCCCGCCAAAATTTAGGGGTGTCATTACCAGATATGGGAAGGGAGGAGAGAGAGAAAGAGAGAGGACAACATTCCCTAGGAAAGAAAAAGAGGGGATAAGGAGTCCATGCCATACTCATAAGCAATCGTTACAAGAGTGGGGTTAAAAAAATGCTAGTGCTAAAAGGCAACCAAACATGGGATGTGACGAAAATTTTACTGAAAACTTCTTTAGTTTTAAATTTTACTGGCAACCAAAGAGACCTGGATTCTCTCTTTCCTACTGGAATTAAACACTTGTTTATGTTTTGGGACGAAGATATTGACACCTGGTATATTCCCACCACATACAGAGTGATACATCCACTGATTCCAAATGCATCCTAAAACAAATGAATTCATGATACATCCACTGATTCGAAATGCATCCCTAAAACAAATGAATACAACCAATCTAATCTAAATCTAAAGAGGAAGCAAAATATAATTCTATTTAGCTACACTGCCAATTCATCATAAAATGTAAAGTAAACATGACGAATGATATCACTTCAGATTTTGAGCTTTCGACGTGATCTTCCGTGGTATAATGTTGCTCTCCTCTTTACTCCGCTCCCATAGGCACAACTGTAAAAAATTGAGCCCGAAAAAGAAAAGAAAAATAAACCTTATATCAAGTTCGCAAAACAAATAAAACAGTAGATAAAATTTAAACATTATATATACCTTATTTTTTTTCCTATATATCACCTGTTCCATAAGCCCATAAGCGTATGTAATTCTGTAAAACAAAAAAAACATGTACATAAGAAGCAACCAATATGGAATAAAATATTTCCACCCTTATCTCTTAATCTAGATGCCAACAAAAAAAAACTTACTTAACCACTACACCCTTATCAATGATACGAGGTGGAGGTGGTCTGAAATTCAGCCAGTGGAGACAACAAACCATAAATCTTACATCGTCGCCCTGCCTGTGGCAACAACACAACAACATTGAAGGATACATAAGTCTACATAAAAAAATCACATATCTATGAAAAACCAAAAAACAAAAGGGGGAATAGATATTCTTTAGAACACACCCAGGAAAAAAAGATATTCTTCAGAACGCAATAAGTGTGAGTAGAAATTAAAGGGAAAAAACGACTATTTCATAAAATTGGAACAGAAATCGAATAAGAAACGCTTGATACCTATACAGAGGGGAGGAAATGGTTTTGAACGGAGTAGGAAATCTGCTAGTGATTAGATGTTGTAGGGAGAGGTAATGAGGAACTAGGGTTTGTATTGCCTTGTGTACCAAATTCCAAATGGGTTTATAGGGCACTCGTTATGAAAAACCATTTGGATTCTAGGAATTTTCTAGAAAAATTTGGAAAGGAAAAATGTTTCCTTTCAAAATTTCCAACTTTCATTACACCCAAATTTTTTTAGGAAACGGCTATAAAAACACTAAGATCCATTCGAAACCGCTATAAAAACACCCTAAAAATTTTAAAACGGCTATAAAATTTTTGGCAAACACTAAGATACATTGAAGAACCCGGAAAAAAAAAACACTGATTTGATGTAAAAGATGAAAAAACAGCTAAGAAAACACACTTAATGGTTGCTGGGTTTTTTTTTTTCTAAGGATTTATGTGGGAGAATATTTAGTGGTCACATCATCTTTTTCTTGGTGACATTAGCAAAATCTTGTCTTGAAAATGGTGGTCTCTCTTTCTCTCTCTACCCTCTCTCTCCACTCATCATAATATTTTTCTCTAATTAATGCTTGTCCCTTCTTTTGTCTCCGACCTTTACCCACATAAATCCCAGGAAAAAAAAAAAACCCGGCAACCAAACGGAGCAAAAATGTCAGCTTTCTTGGATGTATCTGCCTTGAATTTGGCTCCTTTCATCTCAAGATCTGCCGAAAAATGATCTTGAAAACCGATAGAAAATGGGTCGGGAAGAGTGGAGAACGAATGAGGGAAACGCATCTAGGGTTTGGTGGGATTTATAAATATAATGCCACTGCCACGTCATTCGGTTTCTTTCTCTTCTCCATTGCCCTTTTGGGCTTTTGATAAGAGTGCAGAATAAACGCTTCTTATGGGCCCCCGGCAACACCATAGCAAGACGAGATGATAGATACCTTGGGGGGGCCTTCCTTGGATTTTGAGAATTGATTTTGAAGAAAAAAAACTGATTATTGGACAGACTAATAAAAAAAAGACTGATTATTGGATTTTGTGAAGTGATTTTGAGTAAAAAAAAAAAAAAAGACTGATTATTAGACTCGAAATTACATTGAGTTGAGTCCAATAATCAGTTTTGGAGATGCATTCAATTCTCAAAATCCAAAACAAACAGGGCCTTGGACCAATAATCAGTTTTGGACTCAAAATTGATTCTCAAAATTCAAAACAAACAAGGTCTAAGAGGGCGTTTGGATCTATGGAAAAAGAATTATGGAAAAATTTCCATGGAAAAGATTGAGGGTCTAAGTAGGTTTGCAATTTGCATCTATAGATATTTGGTGGCTATAGAGCAGTTTACATGCACTAGATATATAGAGATCTTATTTTAGGGAGTTTTGTCAGTTTGTCCCTAGTTTGTAATATAATATCAAATTAGCCACCAAATATCTAAAATGTTAACCTTCTAGATAATAATTTTCAAACAGCAATTTGCTCATTTTCGTGGAAAGCCATTTCACGGCGAATGGGGACCTTCATGGCTTGATTTCCTGCAGCATAATTTTTTTGGAAGAACTGTGTTTCAGCCTTCCAATCCATTTGTTAAGAAACAAGTCAATTTTGTCTTCTAAAAACACATTTCTTCAATAAATCTTACAAAAAATGTAAAAAAAATCCTCCATTTGCGCACACGGTCAGCTCCGTTCGACTCCTTACGGGGACGAGAATCCAATGAACCTAGTTACGTGCTTTGAAATGGTGTACGCAATTTTTGCTCGTTTTTTACTCAAAGCTAAGTTTAAGCGAAAGCTATGTAAAAACAAGTTTTTATGGTTGTGCTGTAAAAGGCGGGTGCCGTGTGAAAACAGGTTTTTGGGTTCTAACTTTGGGACAAGTCTTTTTTTTTAGGAGTGTTTCCTATTTCGCAAACCAGAGAGAGATCAAGAGAAAGAGACTAGGGGCCTTGGACTCGTCATAGGACTCATCCTCGCGACAACCTATGATTCGTACCACCTTGACAAAATTGGGTGTCTGCAGGGACTCTTTGGATGAGAGTTTGAATAGCACACAGATGTTGGGTTCACATAATGTTGGGTTCACATAATATAAAAAGAACATGAGAAGACAGGAGGGTTTGGATCTGGAACTCATCCAGGGCGCTCCGTGTCAAGTCATTTTATTGCCTCTTTCTCCTATCAATTCACCCGTAGCTAGAATGTGGGACATTTCAGCCCCGCCTCCGGTACAAGCTTTTGGTTGGACAACCCTCCCAGATAACTTGCAATGTCGGAACATATGGATTATAGATCATTGTGCTCCATGCATCAAGTCGCGTGAGTCAATAGATTCCATATTCCTACATTGCGGCCTAGCGATTTGGAGTCAAGTCTTCTTTAGATTCGGCATCTTATGCGTCATGTCCATTAGCCTCTCACATCTACTTAGAGGGACGGCAGTCAAGGCCATTGCACAAGGAAGGATCCTTTGGAAACCGATCCTGTTAGCAGTACTCTGGGTCATATGGAAAGCCACATCGGCTGTCCATTGGACATGTTTGACCTGCAGATTCATGTCGAGAAAAATCAAAAACATATTTTTAAAATCTGTAAGGGTGGCATTTGGAACTTGGAGTCTTAGATACAAATTAGAGATTTAGGGCATGTTTGGCAGCAATGAAAAAATATTCTATGGAATATTAGTGGGGCCAGTTGTGAGGTATGGACAGAAAAGGAGAGACTTAGAAATGGCCGTAGTGAAGGAGCATGAAAAGCCACCGAAAAAGCAGGAAAAATACTCAATTTGAAGTATGGTATTTTTTTCACTGTTCTTAAGGAATTCTCATGATCTTTCCACTCTTGCCCTCAAAAGTCTCTACCCCTTCCATCTTAGGTGCTATTTCATTGTTGGGCCCATGAATTGTTTTTTGAAAATGGTAGCCGAATTTATTAAAGCCAAAGCAACCAAGATGGTCGATACAAAGAGGGAAAAAGAAAATACAAAAAACTGAAGAAGCATAAGAAAAAAACAGAAGAATCAAGGCAGAAGCGGGTCAAAATGCGCTAAAGAATCCTTGAGGACTCTATCTCTAGCAAGACAATCTGCTACTTGATTATCAGAATGCCGAACATGCCGGAAAGTAAACGCGTAAGATCTCGCCCAATCAAACATCTTGTCAAGTCACCTATCAAACCTCTGAGGGAGACAGTGAGATTCATTGGACCAACAGATAACATTCAACGGATCTCCTTCTACCACCACATTATTATGGTGAAGTTGGGCCTATGAATATTGCATGAAACAATTTTTCACGGATGGTAAACATGCCCATTTTTATGCATGAATATCAAAGCAGATTCATTTTTTCTTCCTGGATTGCCATTTTGAAGCATGCCTGACAGTATGATACACATGGGTCGACTAAGTGGGAGATTGGCGGTTCAAAAGTAAAAAAGCCTATCCATTAGCTACTCTATGGGGCATTTTTACAAACAAAAGGTGAAATGGAAACAAGGGGGCAAAATCAATTTGGATTGGGCTTCACAGGATCCAACACAGCTTGATTTTAGATTTTATGTTTACTCATGTTTATACCAAATCACAAGATTTATATCAAATCACTGCAAAAGGAATCAGAAACTTCATTAGCCTAATCTGATGAAGAAATTGATTGGTCTATATGGTTAATTTATCTAATAATAGATTTTATCTTTGCTCATGTTTATAATGATGGATTGCATTAATTTGATTTATAGGAATTATTTTAAATTATCCGACCATTTTTTGACTGTTTTTTAGGGCATATCAAGTCAGATTGACTTGAAATTTTTTCTGTGAAATCTATCGATCATGATTGAATTTATGTGACTTATTTCATTTTAAAATTAGAGATGAGATCTAAGGAAATTTTTATACAGATTAGTGATGTGTTAGAATTTGACCTAAAGTGGTGCAATATTGACCATTCCATCTTTAGTTGTGCTCCAAGTCTAGGAGGATTTTTCTAGGTGGTGCATATTGATCATTCATCTAATATGTGTAGGCCACGTTTATTGCCCAGCGGAGCAACAAGGACATCAAGATCATGGTGCAGTAGAACCAAAACAAAGATGCATATGGTAATGAACATACTGAAGCAGCAATATCCCTAGGCATCAAAGTAAACGGTGGTGATGGCACTTTGACCTCCGAAGCTCGATTTGTTCTTTTGGTATAGATGCATATCTCTAGTGTAACTGTGTTTACTAAAAGCTTATAGAAATTCCCATATTAAATTCCTTCCATGAAACCAAGTCTTCTTTTATAACCAGCCTGACATTAGGGTTGCATTGTACCAGATCAAGTTAGCATACAAGGCTTGGACCAGGCACACAACAACCCCTAGGACTACACTCCTAGCTCATCCAACTATGGTCTTTTCCCCCCAAATCACTTAAGTTATTTAAGTTTAAGGGTGTTTTTAACTCAGCTCCACACATCTATTACGGAAATTTAAAGTGGGGAGCAAGTCTTTAAGTCATTAGAGGGTATTCTAGTCCGAGCACCCTTGAACTTCAGAAATTAAGAGATTTGCCTCTAAATATTATTAGAAACTCTTCAGTTGATCAAATATTCAATGCCGAGCCTTTTAAAAGAGAAGGTCAATACTTTGGCCAGCATACTAGTCTTATTTACCCCAACCTGTCCCATAACTTTAATATATTCCCTAACCTAGCAAGACCATATTTGACTCAACTTAAAAGGAATTTTTTTTGTTGGCTGTCCTATGTCAATTGGTATCAGTGGCACTTCCGCTATCCGCCTCTGCGTCATTTGGTATATGCAGGAGTTCCATCTACTTCTGAGCCCACGAGATGGCAGGAAGAACTTCGGATTTCTTTACCCCGTTTGCATATTCCATCTCCTTTTTGCCCCTTGGTTGATGTGGCTGGCTTGATTTATCATCCATCATAATTATTCTCTTCCACCTGCCACAGTCTTGAGTTTGAGTTTGGTCTCGCCTTTCGTGGTGGGATATATATTGATACAGATTACAGGTACAAAAATACAGATTGAAACAAATTGTTCTTACAGTCTAGAATCCTCATTATAAGAGTTTGTGAAGGTGAATAGTTTGTATCCATAAAACATAGCAGAAAATATTGAAAAAAAACTTAATATGGGAAGTCCAATTTTATTTTTTTTAAATACAATAATTTCAAACAAATGAAGAATTGATTTATCTACATCATCTTGCCCATTGTATTTCTAGTTTCAGATGCTAAGAAGTAATTAGGAGGTAAAGCATATCCAGCTAAGTGTGTTTGCTTCTTCCACATTTACTTCATCTGCGATAAAAAATGACTTCTCTAGATAATCTTGCCTTCATTTTCTTTTGTATTTCTAGTTTTTGGTGCTAAGAGTACGAGGGCGGGTTAGGATGTTATACCCATGGGAGATATAGCGGGTTAGGATGTTATACCCATGGGAGATATAGTGGGTTAGGATGTTATACCCATGGGAGATATAGTGGGCGCGTTTTAAATTTTGACCGAAATCCGAAATTTTGGGTTTCGTTTGAGACTGAAATCGAAATCACAGATGCTCAAAACAGTAACTTATTTCGATCGAAATGTCGTTTATCTCCTCGGTCGAAATTTAAGGGATTTCCTCAAAAAAATCTGGATTTCTATTAATATTTAATCTTATCCGAAATTAACGAAATTAACTTCAGTAATTTCGAACAAAATTTTGTACGTCTTACGATAAACATTGATAAGATTTCATCGGATTTCAAACGAAATTTCGGTTTCAGTGAGGACCGAAACGCATTCAGAAACTGAAATTTGAAACCATTCCCATGGGAGATGACGTGGGGAGGCTGCTGGAGTGTTGAATATGGTAATCCGAAAATTGAGCCTTAAAAAGAAGAGAAAAATAATGGGAGATGATATTTTCACTCCCCCCTGCATTACGCATGCGCCTCCCTTATGACATGATTTGACGTGAACAGTGGGCAACTTTAACGCTTTTTGACGTCAAATCACGTTATAAGGGCAGGTACTGCAGCGGGATAAAATATCATCACCCAAAAACCTATATCAAGTCAAGACAAATATTAATCTGGAATGTCTAAAAATTTTCAAAAAGAAACTACAATTTCAAACAAATGAACAATTGATCACTCTGTATAATCTCGCCTTCATATCCTTTTGTAGTTCTTATTTTTGGTGCTAAGAAGTAATGCTATTAGATCATGTTAATTCTTTCATGGGTGGGGAGGTTGCCGGAGTGTCGGGTCTTGATCACTTTCTATGTTAATTCAGTAGGGAGGCTACAAGAGGGGAGGCTGGCTATATTTGAGTACTTACAAACTCATGATACCAAAAATTGAGCCTTAAAAAGGGAAAAAAATAAAACTTATAACAACTATTCAGATGATCATATTAATTCTTTCATTACATTCTACCCATGGGTGGGGAGTGTCACGTAATCGAGACACTACAAGAAGCATTCCTTTATGTATCAACGTTCCAACAACTAAGTCTGTTTTTTCAGACAAATATAGTGAACAATATTCTGAAAATTGAATCACATCATAAATCAGTGGGATGGACAGGATTGTGAATAATAAGTTTTTGAAAACATGGGACAGGATTTTGGTTAAATCTTCTAAATAAATTAAGAAAAAGAATATCAAATAATCAGCAACATGGGGATGAAAACTATTAAGCTACCATTGATGTTTCGGCTTTCTTTAAGTGTTTTTCAGTACGTGTTATAGAGCCAGGCAAATATTTCTACAGTTGGTAATGTTGTAGTGGCTTACTATATTTAAGAAATTGCAACTTTGTTACCAATTTAGCTCTAAAAATATATGTTACATGTAATTATGGAATGAAAGAGCCGATCATATCCTTAACCTGTCTCAAACGTAAGAGCTGAAAAACAAATTCTTTTCTTTGTAATGAAAGTTACCTAGACAACCAATTGCATCAATAGTGGAAGAACGAGAAATTTTTTTCAAAGAAAAAACTTATTATTCACCATGGACAGGATTGTGAATAGTAAGTTTTAGAGAGACTGATATGCCATGTACAGTTGCCGCCATCTCTGCGCCTGTAATATCACTGCCTCTCAACGGTGAAGACAAAGGCAAATTAGGGCTGCCCAAGATAGTTTCAAGTCTCAACACTTCCCAATCCCATAACGTATCAGAAAATTTGAATGTATCTATCTCCCATATAGATGATCCAGTAATATCAGCACTCCCCAATCACACAACTTTGCTTCTTTGAAGCTGTAGCGCAATAGTCAGAAAATTTGAATGCATCTGTCTCTCCCATATAGATGATCCAGTAATATCAGCACTCCCCAATTCTACAACTTTGCTTCTTTGAAGCTGGAGCGCAATAGTCAGAAAATTTGAATACGTCTGTCTCCCATATAGATGATCCAGTAATATCAGTGCCTCTCCACCGTGAAGAAAAGGACTGCCCTAGACCCCCCTCGCACAACTTTGCTTCTTTGAAACTGTAGCACCATAGTCAGAAAATTTGAATGTATCTGTCTCCCATGTAGATGATCCACCAGTAATATCAGTGCCTCTCAACGGTGAAGAAAGGGGCTGCCCAAGACCAGTAGCAAAATTTGAATGTATCTGACTCCCATATACATGATCCATCAACGCTTAATTTAAATGTTCCCGAATCCAATGGTATCCAGTGCTCGTCCTGATTACAATATTCGACTACCAGTTGTTTGATTCTGTCAGGAATTTCGATAACCTGCAAATACCAATTTAGAATTAAAAGATCATGACACAACAAAACAAAACGTGTGGATATGCCAATTACTGAAATTACCAATTACTGAAAAATTCAAAATAACAAAGAAGGATAGAGATGAAATTGGGATATAAAGATGGAAAAGAAATTCATGTATCATCGAGCATATTTGTAAGCCCTAAAAGGAATTGGGATATAAGATACATAAGACACTTAATAGGAAGAATCCCTAAGAAGCCAAATAGCAGCCAAAATCTCAAGGTTCACAATCCTATCCATGATGAAATTTAGCTGTAGAGGACACCTCTTGGGAATTTTTATCCGATATGCAGGCTTTGTCTCCCCATTTCCACCTTGAGGTCAAGATGTGTTTTGGAGGGCAGGAAAATGATAGAGAGCTGATCCAAGGGGAGGCTACAATGAAGGATTCAACTCCACTTTACAAAGTTAAAAGAATAATAGTTGAAACAGACTGTTACGACGTGTACGTGTACGTCAATTTAACCGGAAAGCTTACTTCTAAAAGGTTCACAGGTATGATAGAGTTGTTATAGAGTTAGGAGAACTATGATTCTGTTGAAGTATATTTTGTCAATAAGAAAAAGGATTTTGTCGGTAAGAAAAAGGAGGAAATTGACTTGGCCGGTAAGAAAAACTTGGGTGATTCTCTCGCAGGACATGGACTTGTCATACTGATTTACACTCCTGTGTATTTTCATTACCATTAGCGGGCTTGGGTTTGATTCACTTGATATGTCTATGAACACGAAAATAGTATGAAAACTTCGATCCAACTATGAGGCTTGGCTGTGATTTTTTGGAGTATAGAAGAAGAGGAGAGTGGAGAGAGGTTGGATGTCAACCACAACTTCATTGGAGATTTGTTTTTTGGTTTTTGTTTTTGTTTGTGCTTGGTTTGTAGGATTGAAATGGAAGAAAGGGAGATGAAGGTAGAAATGTCAGAAGACAGTTTCATACATATCAGCTATGTCTGTTTATCTATACAGGCAAAAAAGGCAAATAAAGGGTCGTTGTCTGACTATCCTTGTCTTCTTTATAATTTATGATCTTACTATATAGTTACATTGTGTTTCGGGTGGTAAAAATGGTCAATCTAGAGGTATCCACTTGGATTGGTTGTCTGAATATGTATTTTTTCAGACAAATATAGTCTATTTTTTAATACATCATCAGCCTCTCTTCCACCTATTTTAGGTTTTTCATCCTTTCATCCTCCATTTTTGTTTTCTTCAAATCCACCCTAGATTCAACTCACAAAACCTCTCCAAATCCCCTTTTTCCTCCATTACTTCACTCCATTCTTTTTCTCTCCAAAACTATAATCATAATCTATTCACCTTCAAATCCTCTCTTTCCTCTTTTTTCCTTAAAAAACCCTAATAATCCCTATGCTAGGTTCTAATGGCTCCTCAGAATCCTCACTGCCTCGCATTTTTCCCTAGATTCTAATGGATTCTCGGAAGAGTCTCCCCCCACTGCCTCACATTGTTCCTCGTTTGTAAACACTATAAAGCCACTCTTAATGAATAAGAGTGCAGATGGTGCAGTCTTTCCTCTTTTTTCCTTAAAAAAACTCTAATAATCCCTTAACCCTAGGTTCTAATGGCTCCTTAGAATCCTCACTGCCTCGCATTTTTCCCTAGGTTCTAATGGATCCTCGGAAGAGTCTTCCCACTACCTTGCATTGTTATGACTACGACTCTAGATGGTGCAGCTCCTGTTGCTGGGAGTTCCAAAAATTGAGCTAGAAAAATAAAAGAAAAATAAAACTTATATCAAGTTGGAAAAATAAATAAAACAGTAGATAAATTTTAAACATTATATATACCTTTTTTTTTTCCCTAGGAGTTGGCCATGGACTGCTTGCCAAAGGACAAAGGAAGAGCTTTGCTTTTGGCATACATGGCAAATCCTATATTTGCTTTTCTCAATTTAAGTGAGACGGAAAGTGAGCATTGAGGTAGGATTGGGGATACTCATTTAGAGTTTATAGGTTTAAGAGACTAAGAATTCTCCATTGGAAGAGGAGTAATAGGAAGAGGAATTTGCCAGATTTCATGCAAAGTAGTTGCATTTCATCTCCCTGTGTTTAGTCTTTTACAAGTGCCAGTAAGACTGTCCCAGTATAAATAGTATAGACTAGATAGAGATGTTAATCACTAAAGGCTATATTTGTTTAGGATTTTGAGAATTGATCTTGGTTTAAAAAAAACACTGATTATTGTACTCAAAATAACGTTTAGTCCAATAATGCGTTTTTGAGACGCAAGACACAATCAGTTCTCAAAATTTTTAAAAAAAACACGGCCTTAATTATTAGTTTTGGATTCAAAAATCTATTCTCAAAATCGAAAACAAACAAGGTCTAACAGGGCCTTTGGGTACAGGGAAAAAAGAATTATGGAAAAATATAGATAAAAAAACAATCCATAGATGAAATCTAGGGTCTAGCAGGTTTGCAATTTTCATGTATAAATATTTGGTACACGCGCACGAAATTCCGGATTTGATGGGATTTGCTAGCATCCACCATGGGTTCGGCTAAAATTTCGGGCGAAATTTGGTACACGCGCACAAAATTCCGGATTTTTTTGCACGAATTTTTTTTCCGAAATTATTCATTCGAAATTCTGACGCTATAAATATTATTATTTTAATATCAATTTCTACGAAATTCCAGAAATGTCTTAAATTTTGAACGAAATTTGGTAAATTTTGGTTTCGGTACGTTTCGGTTTCGGTCCTCACCGAAATCCAAAATTTCGAATTTCGGTCTAAATTTAAAACCATAGGGTCCACCGCAAAAGGCATTTCGTATATGGGCTGTCACATGTTAGAGCAGGCAGGCGCAGAGGCTCACTTCACTCTGTGGCTGCTCTGACATGCGACATACCATCTGCGAAATGCCTTTTGCGATGGACACTAGCAAATCCCTTATTAGATATAAAGAAATCTTATTTTAGGGATTTTTGCCTTTTAGTCCCTAGTTTCTAAAATAATATCTATTTAGACAAATATCAGCTATATTAGCTAAAGGCTACTAATAGTTGAACTACCATGTTTTAATAATTGCACAAACTCATCTCATCTTTTATTATTTAAACAGCTCTCAAAGGTTATTACATTAGAAAAGTACGGAATGAGGGCATTAATTACCGAAAAATACGGATTTCTTGTACTAATTAGAACTATCATGAAACTCGGGTGATTTTCAAAAATCGGTGGAAAAAAGACCCCAATACCCTTCTGACATGATCAGAGTCCTCGTATGTTGCCCTTCCTGACACATTCACAGCCCAACGTCAATGATTATCTTTAAAATAATATTTTATTATTTATCAGGTCTCTTTTGGCTCAATTATCAAGTACGCCGCCAGATTCTGTAATATGTCGCCGGAATATTAAGTACGCCACCGGAATATCAAGTACGCTGCCGAATTTTCTAGGTTCAAATATGTGTTCTAAACGTATCGAGTACGAGCCGGATTCTGGAGTACTGCGCCAGAATATCAAGTATGCTGTCGGATTTTCTAGGTTCAAACATGTGTTCCAAATGTATCGAGTATGCCGCCGGATTCTAGAGTATGCCACCGAAATATCTGAAGTACACCGCCGGAATATCAAGTACGCTGTCGGATTTTCTTGGTTCAAACATGTGTTCCAAACGTATTGAGTACGCCTCCGGATTCTGGAGTACCTAGCCAGAATATCTGAAGTACTTAAAAATATTTTCACTTGTGAAGGATCCAACGGTCTCTGCTTATTGCATACAACAAAGATTAAAACGAACCCAAGTCTTTTTTTTTTGTTCAAACATATGTTCAAATGAACCAAATGAAAACATGTGTTCCAAACGTATCGAGTATGCCGCCAAAATAACTGAAGTACATAAAAATATCTCCACTTGTCAAGGATCCAACTGGTCTCTGCTTATTACAGACGACAAAAATTAAAACGAACCCAATGCTTTTTTGGGTTCAAACACATGTTCAAACGAACCAAATGATAACAGCTAAGGTCAAATGCATTAAATGCTACCCTAGTTTCTCTCAAAGATAATATTAAAATATAAAAAAAATGGTTACAAAGAGACGTGAGAAATAATAAAATATTCAAATCTAATTTTAAAGATAATAATTGACGTTGGATTGTGATCATGTCAGAAGGATATTGGGGTCTTTTTTCCACCGATTTTTTAAATCATCCGAGTTTCATGATTGTTTTAATTAGTACCCGAAATCCTTATTTTTTTAGTAATTAATGCTCGCATTCCGTACTTTTCTCATATTACATTTCCCAAACAGCTCTCAGAAGCCAATGAAAAAAGAAAAGCCGAGTTTGTGTCATTCTCAAAACATATTAGTGCCAACATTAGTAGCCTATCTAAAATGTTTAAAATCATAAATAATAATTTAAAAAAACAGATTTGATAGGCAATTTTGCGGAAAGTCATTTTGCATCTCACTGCTTGCAATAGAGGACAACCACCTCAGATGAATTAAATGAGAAACACAAAATCTGCCTGTGTGGTTGTCTCCTCTTGGAAAAGTGAGCCGCGACATAGCTGTCCGCGAAATTGCCTAGCAAATTCCTTTAAAAAATATCTTAAGACTAACTTCCATTACTTTAATGTGTGTTATTTCATTTTCAATGAAAATTTTATCCTAATTTAATAGTCTTAAACTCTTTAACTCGAGGCCTCTATTCTCATCATTCTGCTCACTCAAAACAAAACAAAACAAAATCCCAACTCTGCTCGTTTTCATGGAATCTAGGTGGTGCATGCAAGGTGACAACAAGTGTGGCTCAATTCTCAACGATGAATGTGATCTTCATGTATGTATTTCATGAAGAATAATTTTTTTGGAAGAACTGTGTTTTAGCCTTTCAACCCAACCATGCAATGTGCACTAACATTGCATTTGGGGGTTGATCACATAGCACTGACTGTGTTTTAGCCTTTCAACCCAACCGTAACACTAATTTACATTACATTGCATTGGGGGGCCGTGGCCCCCTACATGCTATACGTGGCCCCGCCCGTCTCGAGGTACTAGAGTACTTCACCGAGCCAAAGAGGTTCAAACACAAAATCACTAACGGAGCAGAGGAAAATTCCTCACTGAAATGAAGAGAATTAAACCTATAATATTAGAAAAAAATCAACAAGAAAGTTCTTAGCTAAGCTAACAATGGAATAGAAAACTGTGTTATTCATAGACGGTTAAAAAAGCAAAGAGTGACTAAGCAGGTATATAAAATGTGAAGCATGTAGAAATTAACCACAAGTCAGAGAATATGACAAAAGAATGCACGAACATTCATATGAGACACATGTCTTCGAACTCTCGTCACTGCGGAGCTCTGCCCATTTCTTCATTTCACTTTTATATATTCAAAATTACCCTTTTAACAAACTCATCCTAAAATTTAGTTTAAAAACACCATAATTCCCTATAAAAGAAGCAATTGAACCCCCAAAATTTTAAACTAAACAAAGCAGACTAGGCCCCTGTTCTTCTTAATGGGTGGTCTTGAACTTCTGATCAGCTTCTATAAAAGATTATCCCCAGTATTTCAAAAAAACTTGTCAAACATCTGTGAACACCACCTAATATCATGAAAATGAACCCTAAATCCAGTTCTCTCTCTCTCTCTCTCTCTCTCTCTCTCTCTCTCTCTCTCTCTCTCTCTCTATATATATATATATATATATATATATATATATATATATATATATATATATGTATGTGTGTGAGAAAATAAAGTATCTGCAGCTGCACAGATAAGCTATCTGTGCATGGGTGTAAAAATCAGCCCTATTGGTTCATTACTTGGGGATCCAAAGCATTCATTTGGAAGGCCCATCCATGGATAGGGTGTGTGCCAAAAATCAGCCCTATAGGATCATCCTAACCCCGCCATTTGTGGAGGGAAAAATGGGCAGAAACAGTATCTGTCCATTTTCCCCTCTAACTTTGATTGGGTTAGGATGGTCCTATAGGGCTGATTTTTGGTACACACCCTATCCAAGGAAGGGCCTTCCAAATGAATGCTTTGGATCCCAACGTAATGAACCAATAGGGCTGATTTTTACACCCATGCACAAATAACTTATCTGTGCAGCTGCACATACTTTATTCTCTCTCTCTCTCTCTCTCTCTCTCTCTCTCTCTCTCTCTCTCTCTCTCTCTCTCTCTCTCTCTCTCTCTCTCTCTCTCTCTCTATATATATATATATATATATATATATATATATATATTGAGGAAAGTGTAGCTACACGATCGAGTAGCTAAATTAGCTACTCCGTCGGCTTAAAATACAGTGGGGGCCCACATTGTTTGGGTGATGCAAATCATTCATTTGATGGGCCCTCACAAAGATAGGGTGTGCCCAAAAAATCAGCTCCATAGGATCATCCCAACCCTACGATTTGTGGAGGGAAAAATGGAAGTGTATAAACCTTCACAAATCTGTCCATTTTTGCCTCCACAGTTTGAAGGGTTGGGATGATCCAATGGAGCTGATTTTTTGGGCACACCCTATCTATGTGAGGGCTTATCAAATGAATGGTTTGGATCACCCAAACAATGTGGGCCCACCGTATTTTAAGCCGACAAAGTAGCTAAGTTAGCTACTCGATCGAGTAACTACACTTTCCTCATATATATTTTGAATGGTGAAATCTAGTTCATTATATCATAAAAGAAATGATAGTTCAGTTACATGTCATAGCTCATTTAATAAAAAAAATGATAGTTCAGTTACATGTCAGAGCTCATTTAATAAAAATAATGACTAAAGTAATCTCAAAGAAGGTGCACACTCTCAATATTAATAAGGAACTTACACTTTGGAAGGAGATGAAGATTTCTTATATTCTAGTATCTCAGAATATATCCATGCAATAAAGATGGGGGCAATTCCAAGCAAAAATGAAACCTGAAATGGAACAAAAAATTAAACTTGATGAAGATAACATACAGATTTTGATTTCAAGAAACAAGAACATGACAAGATGCAACACGGAAAAAATCAAACGCATTTGTATATGGCATCAAGTGATTTGCACATCAAAATCACATCAAAACTTATCTCAGGATCCAATGAGCCAATAAACAATAAACGGATATGGGAAAACATCAAAAGTGCTCATAAAATGATATGTGGAAAGCCAATCCAAAATGGGCTTGGCATCATAGGAGAAAAGGTATAATAAGCACTCACCAATCTAGCTTGTGAAAGACTAAGGGCCCTATATGAGCGTTTAACCACAGTTTCCGTTATTCATTTGTTTAATGATTTAGTTTATACAAATTTTATTCATTCTATTTCTCACCCTTTGTTGAGGATCGTAGGGTTTGGATTCCAGACCCTGCTGGTTCTCTTTCAATGCGATGTTTTTTTTCTTTTCTATAGGTTAGCATCTCTGAATAGGGAAGTCTCTCACTGCATAAGGATATGGAAAGCAGTGGCCCCACCTAGGGTGGTGGATTTCTCTTGAATAGTAGTCAGAAAGAGAATAAACACGTGTGACCGGCTAAAAAGAAGAAAGTACAGAAGGCTAGTTAGTGTATCTTCTGTTGCTGCAGTGAGGAGACGTTGGACCACCTTCTAGTTCAGAGTCCCTTCTCATTTGGACTATGAGAGTAATAAGCAGCTTTGGCATTCAGTGGGCACTCCAAAAGTCAATTAAAATGATTACTCTTGAAAGGAGTTCGGTGCCGTTTGGAGAGGTTGGTAGAGCCATGTGGAAATTTGTACCTTATGTGTTGATATGGCACCTCTGGAAGGAAAGAAACAATCGCATATTCAGAGATGTAAAGAGTAGCTGGGGGAGAATAGTATTTGACATTAACGCTGTATTATAGCTTGGAGTAGCATTGGGAAGGACGGACCAAGTTACAGCTTCGGGGAGATTTTAAGAAACTAGAAGACCGCCATTCATGAAAAGAAGAAGCAAATCGAAGCGCCAAGGTGGAGCCCCCCCCCCCCCCACCCCCACCTAACAGCCGGATTAAATTGAACTTTGATGGAAGCTCTAAAGGGAACCCAGGACGAGCGGGGGGATTGGTGTCTTATTCATGGACTAAAGCGGATCTACTCTCCTTTCATACTCCGGACCGATGGGGCATTGCAATTCAAATGAAGCAGAAGCGTGGGCATTACCATAGGGATTGAGGTGGTTTACAAATCATGGAAGTGATCAATTGATCATTGAAGGATATTCATCAAATGCAAAATTGTAGGCTACTAATAAGTCAGTAGGTCCTTGGGCACTAGAGGATATCATGTCGGAAATCAGGGATCTAGATACATCCATATCCCCAAAATTCCAACATAAGCGTCGGTCCACCAATGAAGGAGACGACAATTTAGCAAAAGAAGGTGTGGAAAGAGAAAATATTGTCATTTTTCAGATGGAACCCGAAATGGAGGTGAGAGGTGATTGAAGGGGCAATGAAGGACTACATCTTTAGGGCTGGAAAAATTATCAAATTGGGTCTCTTGGGTTGGGATGAATATGTATCAAGGGATGATGTAGTGGCTGTTACACCAGTGGGGCACCTTGTCCCTGCGATGTAATACGATTACAGTGTTGATAAAGGGAAATGTTATCAGCACTACCATTTTTTATGATCGCACTCCTCACTTTACTAAAAAGTAAGGTATGGCCCGCACCATAGGATGATCCAAACCGTCTATTAGATGATGGGCCACAGCCTAAATAGGTTGTGCCCCAAAAATCATTTCCATAGGTTGATCCTAAGCCTATGGAAATGATTCTCGCTTAGGGTGCGAGAGGTCCCGAGTTCAATTCTCCGAATGCCCCATTACATAACAATTTTAGCAGATTTTTTACCTATCAAAAAAAATATATAGGTTGATCCTAACCCTCCGATCTATAGAAGGACTGAATCTGAGAGGGTTGATCCTAACCCTCTACAGGTCGGAGGGTTAGGATCAACCTATGGAAATGATTTTTGGGGGACAACCTATTTAGGCTGTGGCCCATCCAATGGACGGTTTGGATCATCCTATGGTGCAGGCCATACCGTACTTTTTAATAAAGTGGGGAGTGCGATGGTAGTGCTGATAACATTTCCCTTGATAAATTTGTTACTTTTCCAAAATAAAAAATAAAAAAACATTGAGCGTATGCAAAAACATATTTATGAATAAACGTATGTGTGCATAAAAGTAAGCCAGTTAGAGGTATCATATTCCCAAACAGAATCATGAAAAATAACCAATATATTTATGAATAAACATTAAATGAATCACTTGCATCACCCAAACAACATAGGGCCCAAATATATTTCTGGTCGATCGAGCAGAAACACAGTGGGACCCATGTTGTTGGGTGATCCAAACCGTTAATTTGATGGGCCCTGACATAGATAGGGTGTGCCCAAAAAATCATCTCCATAGGATCATTCTAACCCTTGATTTGTGGAGGTTTAAAATGGACAGATTTTAAACCTCTACACATCCGTCCATTTTGAACCTCCACAAATCAAGGGTTAGGATGACTCCATGGAGATGATTTTTTAGGCACACGCTATCTATGTCAGGGCCCATCAAATGAATGGTTTGGATCACCCAAACAATGTGAGTCCCACTCTACTTCTTGATTGGATAATGTATACTTTAGTTACAATGCCCAGCTCATGTTTGGATCCCTATGCATATGCAAAATTGGAAATAAAAAATAATTCAAAAATTCTATATGGAAATGGACATGAAACAAAAGAAGCATCCGCTCCCCTCTTACATCATCTAATCACACTAAGAGATAGAAAACAAAGCAAGGTAAGCAAAATCAAAATTCATGCTTAATGGCCTCTGAGTCAATAGCTAAAGCATCTGTAACATCAATTGATATGCAAGCCTAACATGACCAAAACTAGGACCCATAAATCCAACTACCTTCATTTCTTACCATTGAAGTTGTGTTTACCGGAAAGGTGTAGCCGTGTTGGAAGGAAATATGAGCTAAAAGGTGATAATATGTAAAACTAGGCATTATAGGTGGTTAACTAGGCCATTGTAATCTTGCCAAAGCAAAGAAAAAGCCATGCTAACTCAGAGACATCCATCAGTTCCTTATAGATCAATCTTAAGAATCCATACCATTTCAACCATGAGGCTCTAAAACAGTCACTTCCACAAGATCAAAGTGTACAAAGAATATCAAGCATCAAAATGCCACCTTGATTCAACTAGAGAGCCCAATATCAAGCATCGAAATGCCATCTTGATTCAACTAAAGAGCCCAACATGCTCACATATTTCCTAAGGAAAGAACCATATATGCAAACAACAATTACCATACAAAATAAGAACTAGTGTCTCCTTTCCGAATCAAAATCGCATTGCTTCATAGTTCAAAACTATACCAGAGAATATCAACGATCACAACGAAACCTATGTTAACTAGAGAGGCCAGCATGTTTACACATTTGCAAAGGTGAATAAGTACGCCAGCATGTTCACATATTTGCAAAGTCTGCATAAGTACCATAAATGCAAAAGGAAAACTAAAATAGCCAAAAATAAGAACTATTATCTCCATTTCGAAACTTTGAAGTCTTGAAAATCATTATTATGACTCCTTAGCTTTACTAACCTTGCTATTGTTTTTATGTTATAGTGGTCCACGTAATTAGTATAAGCAATTCCTTTTGCCGCCCAAACTCATCGCATGACACTCCCTATGACCAGCCATATACAAAGTGAATCTCGCATATCATTTTCAAGTTGAGACAAGATATAGTGGTTCATCTTGTCAAATGTTCTTATATACTCCATGTTTGTCATCACCCTGGCTCTAGTAGTTTCCTGTCACATTTTTTTGAGTGGTGCAGTAACAGTTTTATTAAGGCATAGCCCAGGAGACCGAGATGGTCGAGAATTCGAGCTACAACAAAGATAAAAACCAACAAAAACAAGGCCCCAAGGAAGAAAATAGAACTCGGAAATTGGCAATCGCACACAACTGTGAGCTAGTTGATCTGATTCGCTATTAGAAACACCGTCGATCTTATTCACTATTAGCCAAGTGTCTAGCGTGTTGAAACACCATCTGGTGACACTCAACACAATCCAAGATCTCTTCTATAGCATCATCAAATCTTCAACAAGCAATGATCCCCATGGATCATCCATTTGATAATCTTCAACGAGTGTCCTTCAACTATTAGCTTGTTGAAGTCCCTCAGATCCACCTTAAAGCTTGCATTTCAGCCTAATTAGCATCCTCTTCACCTATAGGTCCAGAGAAAACACACTTGGTTTCTGCAACCTCGTCTTGAAGACCTCCCATTCCTGCTGGGCCCGGGTTCCCCATACTAGAACCATCAAAGCTCAACTTGATCTGACAAATAGAAAGAGTGGACCATCGAGGAGTTGGGGCTTGAACAGCGAGTTTGCTTGTGCAAACCTCTACACAGGATCGCCTCAAGGTAGCTTTCGAAATTCCATTAAACTAGGGAGAACTTAAGCCCAATGGATAATCATCGAAAGGACCTATTGGTAAATTGGATATGAATTTCTAACAATTGTCCTTTGAAGAAACGTATATTCCTTTCCTTCACAAATTACAGCAAGAAAGGCGGGTGTATGACTCCTCATAGGCCATGGGACAAAGTTCCACCTGTCAATAAGAACGTTAAAATTATTTGGGAAATCCCAAGAATGCCTAATAACCTCGGAATATAATACTAGATCACTTTCGTGAACCTGCAATGGATGAAAATATGATCGATTGATTTTCCCACCCCTATGCAAAGGGTGCAATGATCGACGATGATGACACGGCAGCTACAAAGATGATCAACCATCCGAATCTTGTTAAGGTACATAGTCCATCCAAAAGCACATACTCTTAGCGAAGCAGAATTCCTCCGAATAATATTTGTTGTTGGTTAATACATTGTCCCATCACAAGCTCACTTCCAAATCCTCTTATTATTACCCTCTTGTATGATAAAAACCGACTCCAATGTTTCCAAGAACAATGAAACCCTCTCTATTTCCATATTAAAGAAGTTTATGTGAAATTCAATCTTCTATCCTCTTTGTCAAAGGAATATGTAACATTAATATCTCTCTTCTAGGACACCAAGAATAGGTCAAGAAACATGTCTTTCAGTGGAGCCTCTTTGCACAATGGATCACATCAGAACTGATGATTTGTGGACACGGACACGAGTGTCACAGGTCGACAAGGACACAGAGTGTCGGACATGGCAAACCCCAAAAATTTTGAAACGGGGACACGGTTAAAAAAGAAAGTATATATGATCATGATTCGTACACACAGATATGAGGTGTCTTGACATGACAACTCCTAAAAATCTAGAAATGGTGACACGCTCATACCATACATATAAAATTACTTATTAAAAAAAAGGGCGGCCCAGTGCGCAAGGCTCCCGCCATTGCGGGGGTCTGGGGAGGGCTAGATGTATCATAAATTGCAACAATATAAATATGGTATTCATTTAGGGCACGTTTGGCTGCCATGAATTTCTTTTCATGATAAATCGGAATCTCCAAGTGGAGGTGAGGGTGAGATCGCTACAAAACCGGAAACAAGATCCCGGAACCTAGCGTCAACGTGGCTAAAAATTAGGAACAAAAAAACTCTACTCAAAATCGGGATGACCTTTTCCAGACTTTTAGCGCCCGGAGACACTAGTCGCCGGGATTTTGTTTCCTGATTTGTAGAGATGTCACCCTTATCTCCACTTGGAGATTCCGATTTATCATGAAAAGAAATTCATGGTAGCCAAACGTGCACTTAACAAACATATAAATCTTAGAATTAATCAGCTATAATCTAAAACAAACAGGAGATAAATAAATAAATAACAACGCACTCATTAATTTAACATATCCTCTTTAGTCTCCAATATGCAGCAAGAAAGGGAGACCAATAGGATACAATGAATAAAGTATTGGAATAAGAGTTTGTTCAGGGTTTTAGGTGTATGGGAGGGGATATAACAACAAATATTAGTTAAAGAAGAGAAGAGTTAATAACAAGAGGTAAACACGACATTCAATAATAAAACAGAATGTCACACTTGACACGGTACACAAACATCCCACATAAAGTCTGCCACTTATATTATAGTAGTACATTTAAAAGTGTCGAAAGGAGTGTCAACACGTGTGGACACGCGTGGCGTGGTGTGTCAGACACGGTAGGACACGTGTCTCAGCAAAAAATTCGAAGTGTCGGGTAAATCATAGGAATTGTATCTCCTTTAGTCACTCTATATCAAACTCCCGTTAGAAAGGAGATCTTTAAAGTAAGAAAATCTCTCCCCGTTGTTACACTGGTGATCCTGTAGTTATCGAGCGAGTATCAGCCTCCAAAGCTCACTCCATTTTCTCCTCAATCCCCTTCGTCCACAGATGAAATCCTATCTTCCCAAACCGCCACAACCACTTGCCAAACAATGCTCTATTCATTACTTTTTACGTTCCAGATGTTCTACCCCCAACTTTTTTTAGGCCAGCACACCTCCTTCCAATTGACCAGATGGAATCTCCTCTTATCATCTAAGTCAGCCCCAAAAAAAATTACAGTGGAGTTGTTCTATTAGCTGAGGACCCCAAATTGACATTTGAACTGAGATATGTAATAAGTGGGGAGGTTCAATAGAACTGAATTGATCAACGTGATTCTGCCTCCCAGAGACAACATAATCCTCTTTTAGGTAGAGAAACATTTATCCAGTTTTTCTATTATAGGATCCCACATTTGTTTCTTAGCCCGCCACATAAAAGCAGCCTCAAATGTCTAAAAGGGGGCTGACCCTTACAATATAGGCACATCTCTCACTATCTTCCTCACCGAGATTAATGCCCATCAAAACTGATTTGCTGGAGTTAGTTCTCTGGCCAATCACCACGTCATAACTTCGGATAACCGCTTACAGATTCTTGATTTTATCAGCCTCGGCACTACTAAAATCCAATGTGGCATCAACTACTGTAAATGAGTAACCGTTCCTGGCTCTCCCAATTTAAAGCCTTTAATGAGAAGACAACTCCTTGCCTTCTCTGACATTGTACTTATAGCCTTTGCCGTCAGGGTGAAAAAGAAATGAAGATAGCAGATTTCCCTGACGACGACCCCATGTGGATTTAAAGAAACCATGAAGCAACCCATCAACAAAGAACACAAAACTAGGGGCTAGGCCTCTAGCTCTATTGGTAAAGACGGCGTTCATCGACCTTGAGGTCAAAGGTTCAATCCCAGCTTACCTACCCAAAAAAAAGAGAAAACCAAGCAGACAAGATGCATCTGCACATTCAATACAGCCATCCATTGCGAAAACCAATCCTCCCCATCATGTAATCTAAGCTGACCCATTCAACTCTGTCATATGCTATCTCCATTTAAAATTTGCAGACCACACCTTTAATTGCATCACAATTATAACAATGCACTGGCTCACTAACGATCAAAGCACCATCGATGATGTGTCTCCCTTGAACGAAAGCACTTTGATTGTGCAAAAAATGTTTACTAAGAACTTTCTTCATCTGGTCTCTTGAGACCTTGGGCAACAGTTTGTACACACAACCCATCATAATCACGTATTTTAGTTGCCCCTTTTGTCTTCAGCATTAACGCAATAAAGTAGCCACGATAATTTTGTCTAGTGACATGTTGCCATAAGAGGCCTCGAATAAAGACATCAAGTCCACTTTCACCGTCTCCCAACACACCTGAAAAAAAAAGATTGCATTGTTTGGACTTGGGCAATATCACCTTTCAGGAAAAAAAGACTAAACATAATTTCCTCTTCACTGAATTCTGCCTCCAATCACTGTCCACTTGGTCAAGCTGATCGAAGAAAATCCCATTCGGGGGGGGTAGGGAAATGATTTCCCCTTGTGGAACACAGATATTTGTAAAATTAAAAAACTCACCGATGATGGCATCCTTATCTTCACTTCTGATATCCCATATCAACATCGATTGGATACTCCTGCCTCTTCTTCCAGCACTGGCAATTTCATGAAAGTAAGAGGCCTTCTCATCTTCCTCTTTAAGCCATTTGGTTCTAAACCTTTGTTCCAGAACAATTGTTATTTTAAAATCACCCTATTGTATTCTTCATAAAATCTCGTCCTATCTCGTCTCCTCCTTCAAGAAAAAGGACCTTCTTCTTTCTCATCTATATATTTGATAAACTTAAGTAAATCTGCTTTTTTTAGGGTGACTTGGCCACTCTAACAGCTTCATGAGCTTATCTTTGACATATCTCAGCTTTTGGTCTATTTTCATGTCAGTTAGTCGGAAGCTTGAGCATCCTTCCACTAATCAACGAGCCTCTCTTTCATCTTCGGTTCCTCCAACCAGGCATGCTCAAACCTGAAAGGACACAGACCCCAGGACTCCGTCCACCCGTCCAATCTAATTGGACAATGGTTAGAAATCAATTTGACCACGGCACCTTGTCAAGCACTATGGAAAAGAGAAATCCATTAGTGACATACAAGAAAGCGGTCCAGTCTGCTTCTACCCTAATTCCTAGCCCACGTAAAGTGAGCACCAATCAAAGGAAGGTCCACTAAAGCATTAATGCTAACAAAGTTCAAGAAGACAAGCATTCTTGGTGATATTCTTTCGCTTCTAACTCTGTCCTCAATGGGTCTAATCACATTAAAGTCTCATCCAGTACACTAAGGCTCACTCCATCGTCCCATGAACACCTCAAGTTCCTCCAAGAATCCCCTATGTTCAGCCATATTAAGGGCCCATACACACTCGAGAAAATCCACCAAGAACCGTTAAGGTTCGTCTTAAGCAACATCGACACCAATAAGATGCCAGTGTGTTCATTTACCAATGAAAAATAAAAGCCATCCGAGGCAATCAGGATACCACCATCCGTTCCCACAAAGTCGAGAGAAGAATAAGCAAAATTGCCTCTCTACCCCATGTCCCTAATCACCTCCTTAGCATGAGAAACATTTTCTAGGTAGCCCAAACCCTGCACGTCCCACATAAAGATCATTGAACAACAACAAGTTGGAGAGCCCTACCCGTCTTCCTACTTCCACTACTTTCCGACGTAGAATTTCCACTTCATTCGCCGAAAGAAGATTCATCATAATTTATTGACAATTGAAAGCACACCATCTCATGAATCATTCTTCTTGAACTTTCACTTCTCGTTTGCTCGAGGGGGTCTTTCGCATGGCTGTCTCTATGTTCATATCTCAGAAAAGTCCCCCTGATCTCTTTTTCCATCACTTACAAATGACAAACCCGAAGTTTTGCCAACCACGATAAGTAGATCCTCCTCTATTCTATTAATATCTTTTCCCAACCAAACCCTCTGGTGCTCCCAATTCAGATTGTCTACTAAAATCATCCTTCATTAGGATAATGGCTAAATCTCTATCGCAGCAACCCAGCTCAAACTCTACTATCTACTGCAACGATTAATTCTTGTCTGAAAAAGACATGTTCTCTCTCTAGCTAGACATCTCTCTATCATAGTTTGCTTCCTCCTCTACCCTACCTAAAATGTCAATTCTTTCTATGAGGATCTCATTTCGAGTAGCACTACCTTGTGGCAAACCAGAACTAACAAGATAAACTGATGAAAATAAAGTCATTGTGTGCGTACCTCGATTAGTCGGGAACCTGTCGTGTCACCCTCACGACCAGTGTTTTAAAACTCGCTGACTCGGCTCGGAACTCGGCCGAGTCGACGCGGATCTGTGGCGGCCGCATTTGGGAGCCCCAGACTCGGCGAGTTTTGGCCGAGTACTCTATGCCATCTGAAACACCAAGCTAACTTTCTGCCCATTTTTCGCACAAAAAACCTCCTGAAACCCTATCTCACGAAGAAGAAGATGGAGAAATGATATTTTCACCCTTCTTTTCTATAGGGACAGCCCCAGTAAAAGTATAAAATAATTATAGATACACTAGAAGGGGCTGTCCCGAGTAATACAAAGGGCAGTCTGGAATAAAACAAAGGGGATAATACTTAACTTACCCCTTTTAAATTTCTTGTGCAGAGTGATGTACAGTGAAAGGACAAGCAATGTAATACACGGTGGGTTTATCTTGTCATCACAGCCTAGCTTAAATGACAGGCATAAACTCATCACTACTATGGCAGCCTACATTGACTTGTTTTGTAGATTCGTCTTGTCTTTTAGTATTTAAATAAGTATAAAATGTTGCTATAGTTCCCATGAAGCTCTTACAAGTCAATTAAAAATAGAGGACAAGCTGAATTTGTGCAGTTACTAAACATTGATTGTGCTGATATCGTTCGCCTAAATCCAATGCCCAATTTGAAAGTGCATGAATTTTCTACAAAAGTTTAGTAAGAAAAATTATTTTTAAATCTTTTTATATTTTTAACACTTTAAAAAACATATAACTTGGCCGCGTCAACCGCGTTATTGGCCGCGTCAGCCGCGTCCGCGCCGAGT
The DNA here is from genome assembly GCF_043159265.1 of Tasmannia lanceolata. NCBI lineage: Eukaryota > Viridiplantae > Streptophyta > Magnoliopsida > Canellales > Winteraceae > Tasmannia > Tasmannia lanceolata. The sequence continues at coordinate 21,353,698 of NW_027518684.1, read as the reverse complement.
CAACAAGGTTTCTCTTCGGCCGCGTTCCGCGTCACATCCGCGTTTTAAAACACTGCTCACGACTACAATGAGTATAGCTCTGAGGTCCACAACTTCTATCACAGTCTCCCCCAGACTCAGTACGTCCACATCTACCACCATAACCACCTCCACCACATCCAAAATGACCACCACCAAAACCGCCGCCGCAGTTAATACCATACTCCTTTTTTTTGGGTAGGCAACCCGGTTTGGCAGGGACCCCACCGGTTTATTAGATAAAAGAGAAAGATGCTACATTCAAGGGCACAAGGCGCCAAGGGATTATTCGTCTGGAAAAGTAATGCCTGAACCGTGTGACAGTGGAGGGTGATACCCTCAATGCCATCCGTTGGCTTAGATGATCTTCGGTCCCCCCTTGGAGATTCGCTCAGTTCTTTAATGAGATCCATGATAGAATTGATGGTTCATCAATTGTTTTCATGGCTATCAGAAGATCAAACAATAGTATTGCAGATCGTCTAGCTAGGGAAAGGTCAGGAGAGCAGGGTTTGAACTTTGGAGTTGTTTGATTTTCTGCCTCTTGATTCAGGGCTCATGTTGTATTTTCTTCTATTCTTTTTTCTGTGTTGGATTTTTTTGTACTCTTTGGGTTGACTCCCTCAGTCGTCCCTTTTGCCTATGAATGAAGCTTGCTATCATTCAAAAAAAAAAAAAAAACGACACCATCTGTAACTCAGAACACATTAGAGAGGGAGATCCAAAATCTAAGAGTTCAAATTGCTCAATAGTCAATGGATGAGTGCTAAGTAACACAATCAGCTAGCTCAATAACCCTTAGTTTCCCCCTCAAGACCTGCTTGGGAGGGTGACTCCACTCCTCCTATCCTTTCATTGCCATTTTTCCTGTAATTCACAGTGTGATACATTGGGTTACTCCATTTATGGGCCCTCTTCTTCACTGTCCTCAAATATTGAATCATAATTTTTCAGTTTAATATCTTGAGGGGCAATGTTTTCAGCACCTCTAATTGTGGTGTCTTCTACAACCTTCTTGGTAATTCGAACTGGTCGTCATTCCTGTTTGTGGATTTTAACCTGGGCCGTTGGGGAGCAATGACATGTTAATCCCTCATAACAGCCCAGGCAAATCGATCCCCAAGACCCAAACAATGAGAACACCAGACTCAGACATAGATGCACACTAGAGTCTACAAAAGACATCTAGTAAGAGAAGAATTTTAGGATTACTATGAATTTGCGACAATGACTGTTGAAACAAGAATTGCGATTGTACAAATATTTTGCGATCAGAAAATGCCACGGGACCATAAAATGCCACCACGAACAACATCTTCACTGAAGTCACCCCAAAATCCCTTTTATGATTGCATGATTGAAGCAAAATTCACATGATACTTCCAATCTCATACAACCCCTCTTTTGGTGTGTACAAAGGGAAAAAAGAAGAAGAAAAATACGGATATAGGGAAGAAGATATAGAAAAGAAGAAGAATGATCAAACCATAGAGTACACTCTTATAGCAAATTAGTGGTTGTGTATTGGGGCTATAAGCAAAAGAAGAAGATAGAGGAAAAAGGACAAAAGAAAAGAGGAGACAGTAGTGAGAAGAATCAAACCCTCACACACACACACAAACACAAACACATTGTGTATTACTATTTAGATACTAAAAATGTGATTGATACTAATACCCTAACGCCTAAAACGATACTCTAAAATCCTTAAGTAAAATCATCCAAAAACAAACAAGGAATAAAAGCAACGAATCGTCCATAATAGAACTTAGAAAAAGAAATCCAATGTTCAATATCACAATATAATCCAAAACGACGAAAGATCAAACAGACTGTCACAAAAATCAACCAACGACATCATAGCAACTAATCCAGCTACAATCCCAGACAAAAATCTCATACATTTAACAAAAACAAATCAATATCACAAAATAAGAAAAGATTCTAACCCTAAAAACTATCAATTCATCCAAAATGCACAAAAAAAGAATAAAATCTCATACCTGACCAGGAGTCAAAGGCCCCGAAACCACCATTCTTATCTGAATCAACAACAAAAACAGAAACAAAAACAAAGAAAACGAATCAAATCGATCTGAATCCAGAAACGTGAGATCTCTCAATCGAGAAAACGAATCAAACTGATCTCAAATCAAAGAGCAGAGATCGAGAAAAAAATCCTGGGAATGATGATCTTTTGCACTTTATTTGTGAAAAGTATTCATGAATAGGAAGATCTGGGGAAGATTTAACCCTAGAAAAAGAGGAGAAGAGGAGATCTGAAGCAAAAGCGTTTTGCTTAGAAAATGGGAAAAATTTCGGAAGAAATGTCGCTCTCTGCAAAGGGGCGGTTGGGGGTTGTTGTTCAGCTTCTGCTTATAATTCGTTGCTAAAAAAATGAAGGGTGATGATTTATTCGCACCCCTCTGTAGATGATTCGCACCCATTATAATAAGGAAAAATTGTCAACTGGTGACACAAAAATACGAAAATAGTGAATGGGTGACACCCTTTTGAAAGTTTGTGAACGGAGGTCGAAACACCTTTTTCTGACATAGCCTTTTACCCAAATACCCCTCATTGCAAAAAGAACACGTTAAACTAGATTTTTCTCTCTGTTACTTTTCACCTACCAAAGTTTACCGCCTACCTCTTGCATTTTCCTCCATTAACGCCTGAAACCCACGAAGTGTAAGTGAAGTAAGTGAAGGTTAGTAGCTTATCTACTCTCTTAGGATTAGTGCTTCCATTAATGCGTTTGAACCCTGTCTTTTGTGTGTGATAATAACCCTGTCTGTATTGTGTGTGATAACCCTATCTTTATTGTGATTGATAACCCTATCTTATAACCCTTTTCAAATGATGACTTAGGGCTTGTGCTTCTATTATCTCTGAAATGGGGATTATCCCCCTTCTCTAGTGTTGAAAACCCCTGAAGGGAGGTTGATAATCCCTATTGCTAGTGTTGGGAACCCCCTGTTGAGGGTAATAATCCCCATTCTCGTTCGTCTGTTGCGAACCCCCTGTGGTTGATAATCCTCCTTCTCTTCTGTTGAGAACCCCATGTTGAGGTTGATAATCCTCATTGTCCAGTGTTGAGAACCCCCTCCTGAGGTTGATAATCCCCCTTCTCAAGTGTTGAAAACCCCCTCAAGGGAGGTTGATAATCCCCATTGCCAGTGTTGAGAACCCCCTGTTGATAATCCCTTATTTGCTGTTGGTAAGTCCCATATATTTACCTGATAAACTTGTTTTGACACTAGATACACCTCGGAGAGGCTTGGTTACCCCCTTGGAGAGTGTTGAAAAGCCCTTCTGCATTGTTGGTAACTCCCCTTCTATGTACTTGGTAATCCCTTTAGAAACTTGAAAACCCCTCAAGGGAGGTTGATAATCCCCATTATAATAACGTGAATTTGACTTCAAAAAACTTTAGAAGAATAAAAGTCTGCCGCAGTTCACGTTATCTCTCAAAATGAAAGTCTTTATTTTCTTAAAAGGCTAGAGTACCCTCCATTCTTGTGCTGACACGTAGCGAGCGTAATCTTACTTGGTAGAAAAATCATTAATAAAAAGGGGTTTGGGTAAAGACTAAAGAGTGGCCTAATTAAAAAATTAATGCTTTGGTGGTAAGGAAGGTTTGAGTGCTGTCTGATTAAATGTGTTTTTGTTTTCTAAAGATTCTACCGCCAGACGCCAATCATCATGTCCAGGCACTTTACTGCTTTTATTCTCGCAATGGGCCCATCTCTGTTAAGAGATGCTTCAGTGGGCCCGACCCCGCTTTGATTGATCTGAACCGTCCATGGGCCCGACCCCGCTTTGATTGATCTGAACCGTCCATTTGATAGACTAATGTAACGTTATTGGATGTTTGGATTACTTAAGTGGTGTAATTTTGGGCCGTAGGAGATCCAATGCCAAGTCGATCTGTCAAATGGAGGGTTCATATCAATTAGAGGTGGACCCAAAGCCAAGTCTTTTAAATGGAGGGCTCAGACCAATCAAAGGTGGACCCACTATAACCCACTATACGGTGAGGTCGGGAAGCATTCCTCCAAACTGTTGGGGGCTTTTCTTTTTCTAAAAGGGTCATGCAAAGTGCAAACAGCTGGGCTACTCTAATGATCGACAAGATTTTTGTCTTTAGTAAAGCAAAAGGAAGGTGGATATTTATAAGGGCAGATGATTAAAAAAATGCAAAGTTTATGCTAAATTGTGAATAAAAGGTAGATATTTAAATTTTGTAAAAAAATGGTTGTCAAGTGAGAGAGAATGAGTTTTAAGACAAATATACCCCCACTTTCATTTTCCCACCATTTTTTATGCTCTAATCCCTATGTTCACGTTTTTCTTTCTTCTTCCTCACCCATCCAACGTGAAAAACACCCAGTGCCGCCATTGGAATCATTTGGAAGCTTCAATCCCATTGTATTTTGTTAGAAAAAAACACCATTACTTGTGAGAAATTTGAACTTCGGTGACAAACATAGCTCCAAGTAGGTCTATGCTCTTCTACTTGAATAGGGTTTAACAGTTTATGAAGGTTTTCATATTTTGTTGGGTTTTAACATTTTATGAAGGTTTTCAGTTTTGTTGGGTTTTAACATTTTATGAAGGTTTTCATTGTTTTCGTTGTTTTGTGTTGAAAAAAACAGATAAATTACCCAAGTTGTTCTATGTTGGTTGTATAATTGTTTTTATTGTTTTTTCTTGGGTTTTAAAAGAAAGTTAGAACCATCATTTTCTATGTTGGAAAAAGACCATTACTTGTTTGTACCCAATTTAGTTCGTACTGGTTCCGGGGTAAAAAATGTCGCTCCGTACTGGTTCCGGCGTATAAAATGTGGTTCCTCAGTGGTTTCGAGGTATAAAATTTGGTTCCGTACTAGGTTCAAGGGTATAAAATGTGGTTCCCTAGTGGTTATGGGGTATGAAATGTGGTTCCCTAGTGGTTCTGGCGTATAAAATGTGGTTCCCAAGTGGTTCCGGGGTTGAAAATGTGGTTCCCTAGTGGTTCCAGGGTACAAAATGTGGTTCCCTAGTGGTTACGAGGTATAAAATGTGGTTTCATAGTGGTGTGGGGTATAAAATGTGGTTCCCTAGTGGTTCGGGGTAAAAAATGTGGTTCCCTAGTGGCTCCGAGGTACAAAATGTGGTTCCCTAGTGGTTCCGGAGTATAAAATGTGGTTCCCTAGTGGTTCCGGAGTAGAAAATGTGGTTCCCTAGTGGTTTTGGGGTATAAAATGTAGTTCCCTAGTGGTTCCGGGGTATAAAATGTGGTTCCGTAGTGGTTCCAGAGTATAAAATGTGGTTCCGTAGTGGTTCTGGAGTAGAAAATGTGGTTCCTTAGTGTTTCCGGCGTATAAAATGTGGTTCCGTAATGGTTCCTGGGTATAAAATATGGTTCCCTAGTAGTTCTGGGGTATAAAATGTGGTTCCCTAGTGGTTTCGGGGTATAAAATGTGGTTCCGGAGTATAAAATGTGGTTCCGGAGTATAAAATGTGGTTCTGTAGTGGTTCCGAGGTATAAAATGTGGTTCCCTAGTGGTTCTGGGGTATAAAATGTGGTTCCCTAGTGGTTCCGGAGTAGAAAATGTGGTTCCTTGGTGGTTTCGGAGTAGAAAATGTAGTTCCGAGGTATAAAATGTGTTTCCCTAGTGATTCCGTGGTAGAAAATGTGGTTCCCTAGTGGTTCTGAGGCATAAAATGTGGTTCGGTAGTGGTTCGAGGGTATAAAATATGGTTCCCTAGGGGTTCCGAGGTATAAAATGTGGTTCCATAGTGGTTCCGTGGTATAAAATGTGGTTCCGTAGTGGTTCCGGGGTATGAAATGTGGTTCCGTAGTGGTTCTGGGGTAGAAAATGTGGTTCCCTAATGTTTCCGGCGTATAAAATGTGGTTTCGTAATGGTTCCAGGGTATAAAATATGGTTCCCTAGTAGTTCCGGGGTATAAAATGTGGTTCCGTAGTGGTTCCGGAGTATAGAATGTGGTTCCGTAGTGGTTCCGATGTATAAAATGTGGTTCCCTAGTGGTCCTGGAGTAGAAAATGTGGTTCCCTAGTGGTTCCGGAGTAGAAAATGTGGTTCCTTAGTGGTTCCGAGCTATAAAATGTGTTTTCCTAGTGGTTCCGGGGTAGAAAATGTGGTTCCCTAGTGGTTCCGAGGCATAAAATGTGGTTCGGTAGTGGTTCGAGGGTATAAAATGTGGTTCCCTAGTGGTTCCGAGGTATAAAATGTGGTTCCATAGTGGTTCCAAGGTATAAAATGTGGTTCCGTAATGGTTATGGGGTATAAAATGTGGTTCCGTAGTGGTTCCGAGGTATAAAATGTGGTTCCGACGTATAAAATGTGGTTCTTTAGTGGTTCTGGGGTAGAAAATGTGGTTTCCTAGTGGTTCCGAGGTAAAAATGTGGTTCCCTAGTGGTTCCGAGGTATAAAATTGGTTCCCTAGTGGTTCCGGGGTAGAAAATGTGGTTCTCACGCAGGGCCCGTACGAGCTGGGTCGACCCGCGTGTCACCCGGATTTTTGCCGTATTTTTTAAGATGTTTTTGGGAAATGTTATCCGCACTACCATATTTTGATGAGGACACTCCTCACTTTATTAAAAGTACAGTATGGCCCGCACCATAGGATGATCCAAACCGTCAATTAGATGGGCCACAGCCTAAATAGGTTGTGCCCCAAAAAGCATTTCCATAGGTTTATCCTAACCCTCTGATTAGAATGTTAGAGGGTTGGTCCTAACCCTCTATAGATCGGAGGGTTAGGATCAACCTATGGAAATGATTTTTGGGACATAACCAATTTAGGCTGTGGCCCATCTAATTGACGCTTTGGATCATCCTATGGGGGCCATACCGTACTTTTAATTAAATGAGGAGTGCCCTCATAAAAATACAGTAGTGTGGATAACATTTTCCTTTTTTTGTATGGGAATTTGGTAGCCACCATTGCCGAGGCAACTTCTCGGCTTGTGGCCCATCCTTTGATGCAAAAATTGGCAGAAGTGATATGGGTGCAAAGGTGGCTAGCAAAAGCATAATTGCAAAAAATAGTAATCATTACGGACTTGTGGCTGAAGTGCTAAGTTTTAAATGAAAAATTATGAAAAAATAGAAGCAAAGTATTAAAATTACGAAAAAAATACCAAAATAATGCACTAACATATGACAATTACCGAACTACAAAGTTTGACTGTCTTCCGTCGGAAGTCCGGACAAACCTTCGGACTTCTGAATGGAACCAATATTTTGGTTATGTATATTGGCTTCCATTCGGAAGTCCGAAGTTTTGTTCGGACTTCCGACGGAAGCCAGTAGAATAGGGATAATTCCAAAGATTTTTATTTTCAAATTGAGTAAAAATTTGAAGGATAATAGGGATATACATTGTGATCTTAGTGTCATGCAGGCAACCATAAATTGAAGCTTGATTTTGATGTTTTAGAATAAAAAAATGCAAAGAAAATGGATTTATCTTGAAAATGGGGAAAACAACAAAATTCAGTTTTAAGCTCAAAATTCATTTTCTTTGCATTTTGTAACACTCCTTCGATAAGTTTATCATGAATAAACCCTCATGATTACCAAACCCTGTTGTAAATGACAACCTTCAAAACCCTTCCACGGAGTTTTCCACGTTATAAAAGTCTTGAGGAAGAAGAAGGTGGTAGGTGAGAAGGTAATAAGTGCATAGGGATAAGTGCAAAAAGGTGGAGAGAAAAAAGAGGTAGGAGGGGTATATTTGTCCTAAAAGCCTTATTCTCTCAGTTGACAATACTTTTTTTATAAATTTCAAATCACTACCCTTTATGCACAATTTAGCATAAACTTTGCATTTTTTTAATCATTTGCCCTAGATATAATGCCAATGCCACATCGTCGATCCATGTGAATGAATCTCATTCGGTCTCTTTCTCTTCTCCGTCATGTTTTCCTTTTGTGCTTGTTTCCTTCCCTCCACTTTTGCATTGAAGAGGGCAGAGGAAACGCTTGTTATGGGCCCACTATATCATCTTCCTCTTTTTTTCTTTTCAAAATGACAGAAATATCCTTTGCTTTCTTGTATTGCATGATTTTATCCCTAGAACTTAGCCATTTTGTTGCGAGGGCAGTGATAAATCCACCCCCATATATCTTAAGTCACACCCATATAGGGCAGTGCTTAGAGACAGAGGAGAGAGAGATATGGGGGTTCGATTTAATATATTAGGGGTCGATTTATCACTGCCCTCTTGTTGGAATAGTTTTTGTTTTTTTAAATGGGTAAGCTGCGGTTAGGCAAGACCCCAACCAGATGTATTAGATTAATACAAAATAAACATGAAGCTTGAAAAGCCAACTCCAAGAAGACAGAGCAATACAGAAACTCCCACATGTAGGGGGAGTAGAAGGAGCAAGAATTAAAACAAACTAACAAAGCTTAAATAACAAAAAGGGGAGTCAATCCAAAACACTGAAGCCAAAGCAAGCAATTCCCTACGAGGAAAGGCAGATTAACTCCCTGTGGCATCCAAAACCCCAAAATTTGCTTTAGGGGATAGTTTGGAGAGGGATGGCAGAATGCATGTTGGAGAAGGACGAAGGAGAAGTACCAGAGACTTTCCTTTTTTCTTTTTAACTGTTTGCCAAGAATCATCATCATCCATACTAGGAGTGGAAACATTTTCAAGGGCAGCGAAGCGATTAGCATTAAACTGGATTTGAAAAGGACTGCTGGGGCCACCACGATCCAATTTTGAGTCAGGGTAAGTATTTATGAAATTTTATATGTTTTGTGCACTTAAAGTCCAAAGTCCATTATTTTTCAAAAAGTATTTGGGGTCCACTTCATAGGATGATCCAGACTGTTCATTGGTTGGGTCACAACGTAAACAGGTTGCACCCTGTAAATTGTCTCCATAGGATGATCCTAACCATCCGATCTACAATGGGATTGCCCGTTATAGAAACCTTTATTGCTATGGAGATTATTTACGCAGTGCATCCTATTTAGGTTGTGGTATAACAAATGATCAGTTTGGGTTATCCTATGAAGTGGGACCCCACATACTTCACGCGCACACAACATATAAAATCTTGGTTAAATCACTAACATTCTTGGGCCATGCTATGTATGGGTGTAAAATAGTGGGTCTTACCCATAAGAACATGAGTTATGCCCCACAGCAAAGGTGTAAATTGTGGGCTCTCACTTAGGGGAGGTGGGTCCCACCTATCAAAACATGAAGTGTAAAATGGTGGTTGCCAACATGCTATAATAGCCATTCTCTGCCACCTTTGGACCCGCCCCTGGGAGAGAAAAGAGAAGAAGCTGACCAGCCATCTTTTTTGACTCGTTTTTTACTTCTCGCCCTTTTTTCCGTCAGCAAGAGAGTAGCAGATCCTCCTATATTTCCAGGTTTTAGAAACCTCAGGATGCATACAGCTGACCAGGATAGCATACAGCAGCTTGATCATGAACCCTCTTTTACACTGTTTTCAAACTAAAAACTTGGATTCTAAAATCCGCGTATCCAAACAGCCCCTTAGTGATTGAAACATGGAAATCTCTTTGCAATCAGAGACTGATAATCATAATCTTTCTATTGAAATTTCTAGGTGCGATAGTGTGTTCACAATGCCAAGGTAACGGAGTAAATTCTGTTGACCACTTTAATGGCCAGTTTAAAGCGGGTGGATTATGTTGGCTTTGCAGGTATATCCATCAACCATTTAAAGATGTGTGTATGTTATCTTTTCTCTTTATTACAAGTTTACAAAACTAAAACGGCCTTTGACTCCAATCCTAAGGTAGATAGCAACTAAAAACGCAAAGCTTGCGTATGTAAGTTGCTTGTACCAGTGCTAATTAACTCCTTAGATGCGTCCATTGCATTGCAAAGTTGACAGGTCACTCATTACTTATCACTGCCAAAGTTGTTTATGGCTCTACTTATCATTGCCGAACCACTAGCGAATCAATGAAGACTATTATCTTCTTTGTTAAAATACTTTTTTTTTTTGAAAAGCGACATATTTCATTAGTAATAGATTAGCAGTCGGGACCAGCAGTCCCAGCATGCTATTACACTTAATCAGGAATCCTAGGCATACCTAGGGCAATACAGGGTACATATGCTGAGAGAAGTTTACATTAACCACAATGCTTGAATTCTTCGAGTACATCTTACAGAGAGGTAATTACTTTCATTTCATCCTGTTGGGCTCCAGCCTTCACCAAAATATCTGCCACCTCATTCGCCGATCATCTTCGATGTTCAATTCTCGTGGATAGGACTCGCATTAGGTCCAGTATTTCAACCACTTGGTCCTGTAGCTTCTAGGATCCCTTCGAGGAACCAGATGCCCAACCCACTGCATTCGTAGAATCCCCTTCAATAATCAATGGACTTTGATTATTCACAAGTGCTCACCACTGTAGACACCCCATTTTGACCGTACCCTAAACCTTCCGTGTTTGAGCAAAAACCCAACCAAATCTAGGGCCTCAAATTTCACCCTAGGCTAGTTTAGGGTCCCAACTAGGTCCCCATAAAATTTCGTTAAAGTCCGAGCGCGTTTGCCTATTGAACAAGATGGGAGAGTGTCCGTAGTGTAAACCGCAGGAGGGGGATGAATCACCTCAAAATGGGCTGTCCATGGAAGATATAAAAGGGCAGATTATATGTCATTTTTTTTGGAACCCCTGTTCTTGCTCGGACTACCTTAAGAGCAAAATTGACTATGAAATGCATTAGAGGGGGTTGTCCTAAGTCAAAGAGGGGGGAGCATTAATATATCATTTCCCTTTACAAGGGATCGAAGTAGAGAAAAAAAAAAGAAAAGGAAAAAAAATTCGCAGAGAGAACAGAGAAAATCTGAAACCCTAGTTCCGTCCGAACCTTCTTCTCCGCTCAAGCTCCGGTCGAGCTCCGGCGAGCACCGATCTGAGAAATCGATAGAAAAGACAGAGTAAAATAGCAGATCTGAGAGAGAGAGAGAGAGAGAGAGAGAGAGAGAGAGAGAGAGAGATTTTGGGGTTCCGATGGAGTTTCTTCCTTTGTCCGAACATCGTCTCCATCATGTTAGTCGGAGCTCCGGTTAATTTCCGACGAAATCCCCTTCTCAGATGTTATGTTTCATAATCTTCATTCCTTTCTTTTTTTCTTTTTTTTTTCTCTTTTGATTTCAAGTTTAAAACCCAAACATTTTGTTTCTTCTCCGATCGGGATCTGAGAGATTTCCGATCAATCAGGTCAATTTTTCCGACCGGATTTGCACTCCGATTATGTTTCTCCTTGCTGTTACCTCCATTTCTATCATCTTTTTCCCCATTTTTCTTCTCAAACCCTAACTCCCCGGCTGGTCATCCTTTCCGATATTCTCCGGCTAGGTCTACCGGAGCTCCGATCGATCTCCGGTTGAGCTTTTCTTCCTTCATTCACCAGCCTTTGATGCCGTTACTCCTTTCTTCCAAAATTTTAGACTCAAGCTCCCTTTAAAACCCTACATTTTTCATCATTTAAACCTTAACTCCCTTCTTCAATCGATTCCCACTCATTTTCCAGCTAAATTTCAGCTGAGTTCTGGAAAAAACCTAGACCTTGTTAAATCTCAGAGCTTTGGAGTTTCATCACTTTTAATCTGGAAAGAGGAGACCAAAAGATCAGATTTTTTCTTTAAGTCAGGTAACATTCTTTCTCTCCTTTGTGTTAATTTAAGAGATTGTATTTTTTTTCCCACTTGAGTTGATTTTTGTAGTGGCTTCGGTTTGATTTATATTATAGAAATATTTTCATTTTTTTGTGAAATTGTGTTGTGGCTGAGATGTTTGGCTTTAGATTTGTTTAAAAATGTTACAAGTAGTTAAAGCAATGATGTGCAATTAAACGATTTCAATTTTTCGTGCTTGATGGATTGAGAATGACTAGTTTTGAAGCAGGTTTTTAGTTCATGATGAATGTGCTTAGGAACTCATTAAAGATGTTTATATTCTCATGCGTTATCGAATATTTTAGCTGGGAACAGGAGACCAAGCAAATCTGTGTGGATCCAATTTAATTCCAAAATCTCTTGATCCAGCCATGTCGAAAATTTGAAAAATTCTTGCTGTTTGGAAGCTATGAATGTTACAAGTATTTTGTTTTTAAGAAAAAATAAAAAAAATGACATGGAACCTCATATGTAGTGTTAAAATCTCAGAAACTCTTGTTTCAGCCCCTGTTTCTTGAATGAGTTAATGAGGTTTTTATATAGTCCTTGTTTTAGCTTCTGTTTCGATACCTATTTTGGATCAGCCCATGTCTCTTTATATGGCAATCTGTCCACACACTTTTGATATTGGCAGCCCATGTACCCTCATGATATTTACAGGCCCTGTTGTGTGAATTGTTTCTCATGAATATTCGTATGGTTTTTCATTCTGCTCAGTACAAATATTGTTCATAGTATTGAGGCTGTTGTGCTTCGTCTCCAAGAATGATATTGTGATAATTAGGGTATTAAATTTGTGTGAAAGAATATTTTTCTATGAGATGTGTATATACAAATGTGTACGTGTCTGTATATGTCCATGTATGTATATATGTGCCCTTCTCCCTTCAATGCAAGGGCGATGAAGGCGTTAGCCCAAGCCCATTCTTTTAGAGAGACTTACCTAGCCATGGTAGTACTCTTTTCATTCTCTTTCCTTATATAGAGAGTTTCTGGTCTTTTAGATATCATTCTTAGTTATTTGTCTTTCCTTGCATATCATATGCGACTGATTGGAGAGGACTGATTGTCATTTAAGCTTAAGAAAAAAGATTTTGCTGTAAAGTCACCGTCAGGTGTTGGCATCCATATCCTATCATCCTCACTAAATTGGGTACAGTACTTCGACTGCAGTAGTGAGAGAAGTCTCTGAAGATCAAGTTGTTAAAATACATATTATATATACTTTAATATAGAATCGGTATTGACATCCTAGATTTAGTCATTTGCACCATGCTAGTTGTCTTATTTGATTTGATTTTACTTTTTTACAAATTGGGCAAGCTAGCTTTATATTAGTGAGTAAGCATGGTTGAATTCAAAGCAAAAGGTGGCAGATTCGTCCCTTACTGTGGTTGGCTATATATTTTAGATTTCTGTTGTAAATTTCACCCATTGAGTCATTCGAGGCTTTGACTCGATTTGCTGTCAAGTCAGCTTGGCCAAGCTTTGGATTGCTTCAAAACCATATTCTCTCTTACTCTTTAAGGTCATTCAATTTCCTCAGGTTTCCCTTTTAAGATTTTGAATTTCCGTGGTTATTATTTAAATCCATCTTGTATGGTGCGTATCATCACATCTTTTCTCTCCATTATCTATTATGGTTCATAATTTAGGCTCTGTTCGTTTTAGATTGTTGCAACCGATTGTAGGCCCAAACCGTCGGAGTCCAACAATCACTTTGGCCCCACAATCGGTTGCAACAATCTAAAATGAACAGGGCCTTAGTGTTTTAATGCTGATTATTTTTGTCATCCGTGAATTTAGTATCTTATACCGTTTTACTTCCATTTCTAGACCAGCTAGTGCCTGATGTTCCCATGTATTGAGGTATTTTTTTTCTGACGAAATATTGTGGTATTTTTTATTTCAATTTTTCTGACAGGGGTAAAAGGGAGATCTTATGTGGGAACTGCAATGGTGCAGGCTTCATGGGAGGTTTTATGAGCACTGCTGATGCTTAGTCGGTTTTCCCATCTGTTCATCAGTCTTCACGATCTAACAAGAGAGAAGACAGGGTTTAAATTGGTTTCAAGGTATGATTACTTTAGGTGTTTGTAAATGTATCTATAGACATTGCTTTTGACTTCAAGAATAATATTTTTTTTTACTTCAAGATTAGATGCTACATCTTATTTCTTGAAATGATACAGTTCTAAAAAGCAACAAAGGAGGTTTTTTTTTTTTGTGTGAGTTTTCATGATAGTTAAAGGTATCGACCAATGTACTATGCATTAATACCAATAGCTTGCCAACACAGTAACCTTTCTCTATAATCTCAAGGTCTGGGAATGCTTTTTTTGTTTGAATGGCAAATGAGAATTCTTATATACATAATCTGATTGCAGTGTAGCATAAAAGCCCTTCCATACATACCATGGTTTTCAAGTGATACAAGTACAGGACTGAAATAATTTTACTGTAACTCACAATAAATCTCAGGATTGATTGATTTCTTTTTTCTGCAAAAATTTTCCAACTTAATTCTTTGAAATCCAAACATTTCCGTAGTTCACAAATCTCAAGAAAGACAGAGACTGTAAGAGATAACTCTTAAACCGGGGAATCTTTAGGACAGGTTGGGAACATTGGTAATACTGAAAGAACACAGACCCAAGAAATGTTCAGAACACCACAAGAGTAGTGAAAGAAACTCAGTTTCAATATATAGATCTACTATCTGGTCAAGATTAGGGTTTAAGGAATTGAACATGATGTTTATCTATATATGCAGTGTAGACAACCATATAAATAAAAGAATCCAGCAAAAATAAAGTTCGGTCCGGCAAAATATCCTTCTATTGATGTCTTCACATCTCCACACAGAAGAGGGACTTAGGATTTCAACTTCAGACTTGTACTCATTGCTTAGGATTTCACCTTCGGACTCTGGTTTTCCTCATCCTCTCCTTCATCTAGCTCCCCATCATTTCCGATTTTTCGGCCTTAACTAGATGCAGTGGCGCTCTTTGTGCATTCATTGAAACAGTGGCGAGGTTGATCATGGCGGTGGCACATTATTTTGATTGAGTGATGTGACTTGAAACAACTACATTAGCCTTTGATTTTCCCCTGATTAGAGTTTGGCTGGTGACTAGGTTTAGATGTTGTGATACCCGGCCTCACCATAAGAAATTGTATTCCTCAGTAGGTGTCTTTATTAAAACTAGGCATACAATTCTAAAGCTTGAATGGGGGTGCCGGTATCAAAATTTAACTCAAGTATTATTAGGACTTTGAGGTGTGTCGTTATCAAAAGAGACTTTATTAGTATTTGGAATTTTTGTGGAAGGTTTCTAAATTTTAGGATTTAGATTGACTTCTCTGTGTTTGACGACAAAGCTATTTTGGAAGCCACCCTATTTTGGACGTTTGAAATTTGGTAAGGAGTCCCATTAAATATGGGAACGTATATTTTATTAGTAAAGTAAATTAGTAATATTTGGAATTCTAATTGGAGATTGAAAGAGATTCTCCATGCCCTAACCTTTAGGGAGGGTGTATGGTGAATTATCCTTGGGATACTTGGGCGTGAAATACATCACTAATATTTAGGATCCTATGGCCTTTGAACCTAATTTGTAGGAAAGAAATCAATCTTAGTTGGGGTTTTCTCTTTGGGTTGGACGTTTCCTTTTCCTTTAGGAGAGCTCGAAGTTTACTTAGTTGGAAGGTTTTCCCTATTGCTGTGTTCTTTTAAGTTTCCTTCCCCCTCTTTTCTGCGGAAAGTCCGCTTTGTTTCCGTGGAAAACCGTAAAAAGCGTATTCTTTTAGTTTCTGCGGAAACTTTTTTTTTCCTACCTCATACATCGGAAACTCCCTCTTTCCGAGACTTTCACCCGACGATCGAAGCTCTCTCTCTCTCTTTTCTCGCTCAGACTCTCTCTCAAGACCTCCATTTTCGACGACTCTCTCTCTCTCCCTCGCAAGACCTCCATTGTCGACGACTATCACCTTCCAGTAATGTTCTAAATTTGAAGCGAATTCGGGTTTTATCTATTTAATTTTGAGTTTTTTTTTGTGGGATTTGATGAAACCTAGGTTTTTTTTTGGTTCGCCTATGGTTTGATTTTTGTTTAGAAGATTAATTATCTAGAATACTTTCGGATTGATATTTTTGTCAAATCCGTTTATTTCTAGGGTTTTTATTGTTTTTCTTGTTCTTATATTTTGTTAGGGTTTGTAATTTGGTGAATTTGCTGATTTAGTGTGTGGATTTGAGGAATTTGAGAGAGAAATTGTAGTTTGAGTGTTTAGATGGGTTTTGTGTGGGATTTTTGTATCTGAATTGGTGGATTTCAGCGAAAAATTGCAGTTTGTAAAGGGTTTGTGTTGTTTGATAATTTTGAATTCGGTTGGGAATTGAAGGATTATGATGTTTAATAGCGTATGAAGCATATGAACTGTTGATTTTAGGGATTTGGTCTATTTGTGGTTCTTGAGGGTTGGGGAATTGATGGGAATGGAAGGAAATTCAGTGGTTTTATGTTGAATTGTATGCGATTGGTAGGACTTATTTGAGTTGAGGATTGTTGTATGGTTTATCTGTCTGTGAATTCCTGTGGATGTTTGATACTGAAGCTATGTTATTTCATGACTTTTGAGGTTTGAAGATTATAAGCGGATTGACAATTTGATTGATTCAGTCAGCAAATCATTGTGCTTTTTTGGGATTTATTCTGTTGACATCAAACAATCGGGTCTCTGTCACTATTTTGGCAGGTTTTTTTTATTGGGACCAGCTTGGAATAACAGGATTCTGGAAAGGATCTAATCCTTCAAAGGGCTCTTTGGGTTTTCGGTTTTTGTTTTTGAAGGGATTGAATTTATGTTTTTGAAGGGGATATGATATGTCTGTAGGCGTACAGGGACTGATTTATCGCATCCATTTACTGTATTAGAAGGTGGGTATAGTAAGGAAAATGGGTCTTCCATGGATGATGAAAATTCTGAGGCTTTGGGAAGTTTGAAGCAGAAAAATGGGAAACCTCGACGGCACCTCTCAGTTATTCGGCATTGCATGAGAAGCGTTCGTTTGGTTGCTGAAAGTGAATTGGTGAGTCGTTGATATTTTCCCTTGTGTAGAGTTTCATACCTTTTTTCATATTAGTTGTCATGTAATTGAACTGTTTTATTTGAAAATCTTGATATGCCACAACATTTTCTTTTCTGTTGGGGATTAAAAGCATGATTATGTTCTCCATTTTCTGAAATATACTGCGACTAACATTTTTGCCCCACATCTACCTGTAGGAATTGGTTATTGGTGGTATTGGTGCAAAATCACCATCAGATGGACAGTCTGGTTCTGGATTTTTACCGGTATTTCGTTCGGGTAGCTGTTCTGAGAGAGGACCAAAACAGTACATGGAGGATGAACACATCTGTATAGATAATCTACTTGAACATCTTGGTGAATCTATGGATTTTCCATCTCCAGGGGCTTTCTATGGGGTGAGTGAGTTAGTTGTTGCTACTGAACTTGTGTAATTTAATCATCTTATAAAATTATGAGTACATGGTCTTTTTTCATTGTTTGGGTATATCTTTTTTTTAATCACCGTTGGTAATTATTTCTTTTCTAGTGAATGGGTTACCATGTCTTGTACTTTCAGTTTCTTTTCGATATTTGTCAACCGAGATAATGGGTGCCTCTCACATTCCATTATTCATGAAATTTATAGAGCTTATGAAAGGTGAAGTCCTCGGTCAGGTTGAAATTTGCTTGAGGATCGTATTAAATATATTTATTACCAAGATATGGTGAGGTAGTTCGCACATAGTATAAAGATAGACTTGTGGACATGGTTTATGTTGGTGATAAATATATGCAACACCTAATATTTAGTAGTTTATGCTGGCAGGTATATGGTGAGGTTCCCCACCTGTGTGGAGAAGGTCATTAAGAGTGCATTTGTGAAAGTGGATCATGCATTTGCTGATGCCCGCTCTCTAGACAATTCCTCTGGCACCACAGCACTGATTGCCCTTATTTTTGGAAGGTATGAGCCAGGATTTTATTATGAAATCTACCCATCTATTGTTAATTATAGCTGCTTAAAGTGGATATGATAATCATGATTGTTTCTTGTTGGTATTGTTTTATTTTGGGACAGTTGTACTTTAATCAATGTAAGCTGCCTTATTTTTTAAGGCCATGGATGCATGGATATTCCCCATGATTCTTGGCAGAATGGATTGCTAAAACCTATACAGTCTTTACTACTATTTTTGACAACATTTTGCTTTAAGGAAGCGGGGTCGTTCTGGTTATGGTGGAAAACCAAGCATTTGCTTGAGAAGAAAGTAGTAATAGACCTATTATTTGTGATGAAGGCAGAGATTAACTTGTCTGCTTATTATCCATGATCTTCTGTGTCATGACTTTTGGGTAATTTCTCCTGATGTTCAGATTGTGGATCATGGGTAGGAACATCCTCTTGGCTTCTTTGCTAGTGAAATCCACGAGTGGAAGGACTGCTGCGATTTACGGGTACTATTTTTCCATATTTCAGCCCTTTTTAGCCATGTTTTAGCCTTTAGAACCCCTTTCTAAGCACCCATAGATAACTATACTAGCCTAGTTTAAGCCTCTTATCATTTTTCTAGTAATAATGTTGATTTCCTTTGTGGACAGCAATATAACGACCAATAAAGTTGAATAGTTGAGCCTCAAGTCTTCTTCTTTTCGTGATATTTATGCTATTATATGCTTCCATGCTTAGTGTAGATTATTTTCCCACTCACGAGTTTTCTTTAAAGCTTACTGTTGAATCTTTAAGAGGCCATTAATCATCTTTTATTATTTTTTCATTGATTTTGGGTTTGTGTATGATTACACGAATGTGAATTTGGTTCCCATGAGCTCCTAAAAGTTCCTGTAGAAAGTTGCAGCCTCCGGGTTTACACCACTTTTCAATACAGTCCATAACAAATTCCTCTCCCGAGCCCGAACTGGTCCGTAGACCACACCGTAAGCATCCATGAAGAATTTGATACCTGATGGAGAAACTGAGTTGTAATTGTGTGATCCCCTCTTTACAGTTTTGTCATTGACAAGATACTCTCCTTCCATATAACTATGATTCCCCCTGCAGTTCCCCTAGCATCTTTGGCCGTCCAACTGTCTGTCTCTTCTCCCCAAGATTCCATTAATCAATGATTTTGATACTCCCGTTATTTTAGATTCGATAACGGCAATGACATCAGGATGTCTTAAGACATAAATGCTTGTCTGCCATTTGTTTTTGATCCGATCTCAGCCCCCTAACATTCCAAAAGATTAACTTCATTGATAAACACCACATAATTGCTCCATGTCCTTCCTCCTCATCGCAACTATTTCAGCTCCCTATACCCTCTGGTTTTTCCATTAGAAGCATATGGATTTGGTTGATCCCTTTCAACGATCTCCTTTAGCATGAAATGGGTACTGGAAATATCTTCTTCATACTGAATGCCCCGGAGCCCATAATCATCATGGCCACAAATTCATTCGCCATATTATTATCATTAGAACTTTCCCCTTTGTCTCCACAGTTTAAACAGGAAGTAATCTTATCACGAAGGTCTCTATCCAACGTATTAGAAGAAAACTCCATATTGAGAGGTATACAACCATTATCATTCATTACTTCATTCGTTTCAGCTGGAACAACTCCCTCGCTGTGCGAAACAAAATGTTTTGTGTGAATCACCGTGTTGCTCTACAATGCCAGATTGGATTTGGCTATGGTGACACCACGGATTCCGCCACCGGACAATCCTTCTGTTCCAAACTTAACCAATTTTCTCCATTTCAACTCCAGGTAGCCTTGAGCGATCTTGTCTCTTTCAATAAAATTTTCATTACGAACACCACCATTTTCGAAAGAAAGCTGCCACTTCCAACGCTTCCCGAATGATTTTCTCCAGGTAGTTACGGTGAGACGGTGCCCAACCATTCCAGCACGATTTCCGGACGACCGATCCCGCTTCCGAAGAGTGACGGTGTTGCCCACCGAAGCAATGAATTTTCTTCTCTTGTTTTGATTATTGAATATTGTTTTCTCCTTTTTACGCGATGGCCATCTGTCACGCTTCATGTTCGGCGGTGACACCAAGTCCTTTGGATAGTTATCGACTGTTCGCATCCTCTGAGAATGCTCTAAAGGCTACATCGGGTTATGGATAACTCTAATAAAAGAGAAATAGCCAAATTATTTGGTTGAATTGTTCGAGAATGCCAAGTTGGGTCAATGCAGAGTTATAACCTTTTTGATGATTTTAAATAAACAAATCTGCTGAGAGAAATTATCACTTTTTCATTTCCTCAGCAGAGTCGCCAGCCTGTGGGTGCCAATTTTTTCCCTCCCGCGTAGGACTACAGGGGATCACCACATCGGGTTCTCAAGGGAGTGTATATTTGATCTGCGTTACTTGTGGACTCGGGATCGAAATCCTAACTTCACAAAAATGAGAAACTCAGAGTCACCACCTAGGTTAGGGTCTAGGACCCGTGCCTGTTCTTCCAATGAAATGAGTAGTGATACTCGAATTTCGTTGGAAGAACAGTAACCGAAGGGGTTCTTTTGCACTGGGCCTTGAACTTTATATTTTGCTTTGTTTGCTTAAGGCATGGTCCTTACAGATATCTTGGTAAGGGTTATGGTTACAATCGGGGAAGGTGTTAGGCACCCCTCTTGCCCGGACGAATCCGGTCTCTTAACTTAGATTGGCATTTTTTGAAGAATTTAAACCAGGATAACTTATCTTTTTATCCTTTACTTAAGTTATGCTAAATTTCAGGAGGCAAATAAAAGTGAATTTATAAGAAGACCGAAAATAAGCAGTAGTTATCCTGATCGATGTTGTAAGTTGTATACGGATCTCTGCAAATCTCGCAACTAACTCGCAATCAGGTTAACTTAAAACTAACGGAAAAAGACAGTGCATAACGTAAAAGAAAGACAAAGGGATTTATATCATAAGTTCTGAGGGTCAATTCAGACTGGAGATCTTATGGTGTCACCACCTCATACCTTACTTTGTAAAGGAAAGTACATAAAGCTTGTTAAATAAATGTAATTTTACTGAAAGCTGAGGCAGACTTGGGCAGCGTAACTGCGCTTGTTGAGAAGAGGCGGGCTCCGATGTTGCAGAGTAATCGGCGGCTTAACGGCGCCGTGTTGACTAAGGAACTTTGGGTTTGCCATGATTTTGGCAGAACGACGCTATTTAGATAATAGGGCCTTCGAGTTCTCCGAAATTCGGCAGCGCAACGACACTGTGTTGGCAAAGGGGCTTTAGGTTTGCCGAGATTTCGGCAGAACAACGATGCTATTATTGAGAAATAGCTCGTGTTTCTGCGAAATCCGGCAGAACAACGACGTTGTTTGAAGGATGTCGCTCCGAACCTTCAGAATTTCGGCAGAATGCCAACGTCCGGTGTGAGCTACCTAGAGTTACTCTACAAGCAGACTAGGGTTTTTGGCTATAAAAAGGGGGTATGTGGGGCGTTGTAGACACCCCATTTTGACCGAACCCTAATAAGCGTCGTTAGGGTAGAAACCTTATTAAACTAGTGTTTTAATGTCCCAAATTTGTTCCTAGAATAGGTTAAGGTCTCATTTAGGTCCCCGTAAATTTTCGTCCGAATCCGTCTCGGTTCGCCTAGCAAGCGGACGATGTTTGTAGAGTAGTGTAGTGTAGGAATAAGGGTGGCGATTCAGCCAGAAGCGGGGGTGTGCAGGAATTTAGAAAACCAGTTCAAATTTTCTGTAATGGGTTGTCCAGGCAGAAGCAGGGGTATGCAGATTGGTGTGTAGCATAATTAGGGGGTGTATTATCCTGAAGCAGGGCAATTTCGTAATTTGCAAAGATGCTTTTCTTCCCCTCCAAGTCACCATTAAGGCCTAAGCTAGGTTAGTGAGAGCTTTAGGACTAGAATTAGCGAGAGGGGAATCCTATGTAGATTAGGCTTCCTTTGATCCCAGCCCTTAAACAAAAGCTGATTTGAAGGGCTAGGATCAAGGGGAGGGAGATATTTTCCATAAAATTTCCCCCCTCCGCCATTGCCCGAGGCCCCCCCCTGTAAGTTAGGAGATGTACAAAATGCATTGATGGGGGCTGTCCAAAGGAGAGGAAGGGGGCAGAATATATCATCTTTTTCTGGACCATTTCTTTCCTGGGCCCCCCTGTTGAGAAAGGAGTAGTCATAAATATGCATAGAGGGTGGTTGTCCTGGGGAAAGGGGGTCGAATTTATTATTACCCTCACCTAACGAATTAGGGCTACAGGAGGATTTTCTTTTTTTCGTTGGAAGCAGAGAACAAAAAAAAGAAAAACTAGCGAGAGAGGGAAAACGCAGAGAGAAAAAGAGAGAGAGGAGGAAGAAGAAGAGGGAGGAAACCACCTCCATACCCATTTCCCTAAAAATCCAAACCCATCTTCCCCATCCCCTTGATCCACCACCATCAAATCCATTCTCCTTCCTTTTCTTCTTTTATTCCCAAAACCCCACCATTATCCCCTCCATCTTCTTCTCCGGCCCCATTTTCCGCCGGAATCCGGCAAGCTCTCTTCCATTTTTTCGCACCCGCATCTCTCCATCAACCACCCATACCAGCCAAGCCACCATCCCCATCTTCAACCCTCTATCTGTGGAGATCCACCTCAAAACCCATTTCTTTCTTCTTGCGGAGAGAAGCAAAAGGGGTTTTTCCCATTTTTGTTAGAAAACAGAAAGAAGGAGAAATCGAGAGAGAGGAAGAGGAGGAGCCGCCATCCACCGCCTTCAATCTCAGCCATCCATTTCCACCTTCACCCTCTTTAAAACCACCACCATCTTCTTCCTCTTCATTTATTTTTTTTCCCTACAAACCCACCTCCATTTTTTATTTTAATCTCCTCTGCTACGACCCCACCCCATCTCCGGCCGGAATCCGGCCATCCACCATGGAATCCGGCCAAAAACCCCAATAAATCCGATCACCACCATCTTCTTTCTTTTACAACCACCAACTAAACCCATTCCTCATCCCATTAAACCCATTTCTATTCCCATTTGTATTCCAAACCCACCTCCCCCATCTCCTCTTCCATCTCCGCATCCATTCTCCATCTCAATCTCCACCATCAACCGACCAAACCCATCATCTCCTCCATCTTCGTCAGCCAGCACCACCGCCATCTCCATCGATTCCGGCAAGCTTGCCGGAATCCGACCTCCCTACCTAAATCAACCATCACCAAACCCACCTCATTTCTACCCCTAAATCCGGTCAGAATCCGAAACCCTCTTCTTCGGTCACCACCCTATTCTCGTTTCTCTTTAAAACCCAACATCCAAACCCATCTCATTTTTATCTCTGCAAATCCAGCCCCATTTTTGCCTCCATCGCAACCCCACTTCGCCCAACCCTTGTTTTTTCATCACAGCCTATCTCAACCAAACCTTATTCCAATCTCCATTGGTTCATTCGGCCTTGCCGGAATCACCACCATCAATATTCTCCTCGTCGGCCATCTCCACTACCTGAGCCATCGCCTCCAGTTGTTTTACAATCTATACTTCAATCGGCCTCTTCATTACCTGTCGGGTAAGCTTATTGCCTTTTAATTCAAATAGAAATCAAGGTTATTTTGCTAATTAGTGGGTTTAAAAATACTTCTGTTAGTTTCCATTCTTAAATATGCTAGTTTAGAGATTTGGATTGCTCCTATATTTCCCATTTTCTAACTAGACTAGCTTATGTGTTTGAATTGCCCCTATTGTTTTCATTTGCAAATCCTGCTAATTTGAGATTCCGAACCGTTCTTGTTGCTTATTGTTTTGGTATTTCGTTATAAATGGTTGATTCCTATTTTTCTGTCTATCCCTCTTGGGTGCCAAAGGTGTGTCCAAAGCAGGAAGTATACAGGGGATTGTGGTTTTGGTATGATGTTTGGATGATGTCAGGACTTGCAATTCATGTTTAAAGAATCGAACAGGGAGGGAAATTAGGTCCCTTAATTCGGTTTCAGTTCAGTGCCTAACACAAGCCATTATCTCTAAAAGGAAGCCTTAGAGCCTTTTCTTTCCTCAGTTGTTTGCGCCCTGAGATTGTACAAGTCTTCTTTCGTTCGCTGGTCTGGTTAACTCTTGCCTAAATATGGCTTAGTTCCCTATGTTTAGTTTTGTGGATTCTTTCGGAGCCTTTACAAACCACATATCTGTCGGTGGCGATGCATTTATGAAGGTATGGTGGTAGGGGTGTCCTCTCGAAATTTGGTATTTGAATGTGATCTAGTGAGGTTTTTTTTTGTTTCAGCTCTGATGTTCGAGCTAGAGTGAAGGGCGATGAAGGCGCTAGCCCAAGCCCACCCTTAGAGGACTTGCTCAGTCCAAGTTAGCGTTCCCCTCATTTGTATAGTAGACTTGCTTAGTCTTTTAGATGCCTCTTAGATATTAGTAGCCTCATTCATTGATAGGGCGATGAAGGCGATAGCCCAAGCCCATCTTTAGGGGACTCGCTCAATCCAAATAGCGCTCCCCTCTTTTGTTTAGTAGGCCTACCCAACCTTTTGGATTTCTCTTAACCATTTTTTTTAAAAGAACCCTTCTCTGGGCAATGATAAGGTTACTTGGAGCCCGTCTTTGTGTTTTGTGGCTCACCGTTTTTTGCACTTGAATCTGCACAAGTTGATGCCCCCTGTTATGCACCAAAATTTATAAAAATCAGAAATATCATTGCATGCATTTGTATAATTTGTTGAAAAGTTAAGATTCTTCTTTTATGTTAAGTTTTGAGTTAGGTTCTGAAGATGAATGGACTGTTCAGGTGAGACTATCTTGAAAGCTTATCATACTTATTTTTTATTTAAATAAATTGTTTAATTGAAGAAGGAAATCAGATGACTACTCTATTCGATGTTATCGACATGAGTAATGTTTGATTTCAAGGCGGTTTGTAGAAATATTATGTGTATGAAATCAGATGATTACTTTGGCATCATCTGATTTCGTTGGAGTCCCCGTATTGGGGTTTGTGGTTGGCTTTGAAGTGTTTAATATCATTTTTTTATTTCATTAGGCTACCCAGCGGCTGGTCTGGGCTAATTAATTTTATTTTAAATAATTGTTTAATTGAAGAAGGAAATAAGATGATTTGCACTATTCGATGTCCTTGACACGAATATCGTCTGATTTCAACGCGGTTTGTAGAAATATTATACGTGTAGGAAATCAGATGATTACTTTGGCATCATCTGATTTCATTGGAGTCCCCGTATTGGGGTTTGTGGTTGGCTTTGAGGTGTTTGATATTGTTTTTACTTCATTAGGCTACCTAGCGGCTGGTCTGGGCTAATTAATGTTGTTTATCATGCTATGATTGCTATTATTACAGGTTGTGTACTCTTTAGTTATAAGTCTTTCTTTGCTTAGTACTTGATTTGTTTATATAAGAATTGAATGGAAATTTGAGATTGCCTAGTAGCTCTTTTCTGCTCTCTTGGTGGACTAACGCAGTCTTCTAGACTTCTTTAGATACTAGAACCTGTACTAGGAGGCATATTCTGTCTCATTAGGAAATCCTCCTTTGGAGGCAAGCCTCATTTTTTTAGCTTAACCCATAGGAGGCATGCCTTGCCTCATTTAGAGAGCCTTTGAATCATTCGTTTGTGTGGTGATGTTATCGGGGGAGTCTTTGACTCATTTGATCTTTATTGATGTTATTAGGGAGTCATCTGTCTTGGCTTTGTAAGTAATTAGCCTTTAGAAGGCCTGCTTGGCCTCATTTGTAGAATCCTCTCTGAGGTTGTACCTCAATTTGTACCTCTGTTATTTAGAGACCAATTTGGTCAATTAGTTGTCTTAGCCTTGCTTACCCCTTGCAAGGGCAATGATAAGGTTACTTGGAGCCCATCTTTGTGTGTTTGGGAGACCCGCCCGGTCTCATTCTCTCGCTAGTTCTCCTCTTTGTGCGTCGTTTGGTTTTTGGGAGAACACCCTACTCGGCTTGGCTTCATACTCCTACCCTTATGGGGTACTGGGCGCACATTTGTTGCACCCTAGGGCTAAGTAGCTGTCCGGCCCGGCTGGGTGTTTTACCTCTGCCAAATGTGCAAATTCTTGTTCCTTTTCTTTTAGGGAGTCTCTGACTCATTTATACTTTAGTTAGTGTTAGTGGAGTCTTTGACTCATGTTCCTTTTCTTTTAGGGAGTCTCTGACTCATTTATCCTTTAGTTGGTGTTAGTGGAGTCTTTGACTCGTGTTTCTTTTTCTTTTAGAGAGTCTTTGACTCATCTATCCTTTAGTTGGTGTTAGTGGAGTCTTTGACTCGTGTTTCCTTCTCTTTTAGAGAGTCTTTGACTCATCTATCCTTTAGTTGGTATTAGTGGAGTCTTTGACTCATCTATCCTTTAGTTGGTTACGCCGTAAAAGGCGGGTGCTCTGTAAGAACATGCTTTCGATGCCGAAAAGGTAGGTGCTGTGTAAAAACTGGCTTTCCGGTTTGTAAACAAAAACGGCTTTCAGAAATCATTTTCTTCTGAAAACGCCCTAAAGAGAGATTGAGGAAAACTGAACTGGTGTTCTGGGACTCGTCATAAGGTTCTTTCTCGGGGCACCTATCATTAGTACTGGCTTGACAAAATTGGGTGTCTACATCATCCTCTGAATTTCATCCTATACGTTACAGCCTCCCCGCACGCCCACGGTCCAGTTGAGTGCTTTCACATACATCCTTTGCATTATAGCCTCGTCGCGCGGCCATGGCCCGACTGAGTGCTTTACACGCATCCCCTATGTTACAGCCTTCCCGAGTGCCCATGGCCCGATTGAGCGCTTTGCACATATCCTGCAGCCTTCC
The DNA here is from genome assembly GCF_043159265.1 of Tasmannia lanceolata. NCBI lineage: Eukaryota > Viridiplantae > Streptophyta > Magnoliopsida > Canellales > Winteraceae > Tasmannia > Tasmannia lanceolata. Next base: position 21,327,112 of record NW_027518684.1, on the reverse strand, counting down.
TGCGTGCCAATGGCCCGGTTGAGCACTTTGCACACATCCTCTACGTTACAGCCTCCCCACGTGCTCATGGCTCAGCTGAGTGCTTTACAAGTATCTTCCGCTAGAGCCACCCCGCATACCCATGTAGCATCGGATACTATTTTGCTTTCGGATACAAGGTCGCTTCGGATACTATGTCGCCTTCGGGTACAAAGTTGCCTCGTATACAATGTTGCCTCGGATATAAAGTCGCCCCGGATACAATGTTGCCCTTCGACTACAATGTCGCTTCGGATACTATGTTTCCTCCGGATATAATGTCGCCTCGGATACTATTTTACTTTCGGATACAAGGTCGCTTCAGATACAATGTCGCCTCGGATACAATGTTGTCTCGGATATAAAGTTGCCTTCTGCTACAATGTCACTACGGATATTATGTTGCCTTCGGATATAATGTCGCATCAGATACTATTTTGTTTTTGGATACAATGTCGCTTCGGATACTATGTCGCCTCAGATACAATGTCGCCTCAGATACAATGTCGCCTCAGATACAATGTCGCCTCGGATACTATGTCGCCTTCGGCTACAATGTCGCTTCGGATACTATGTTGCCTTCGTATATAATGTTGCCTCGGATACAATGTAGCCTCGGATACTATTTTGCTATTGTATCATCGGATACTATTTTGCTTTCGGATACAAGGTCGCTTCGGATACTACGTCGCCTTCAGATCCAATGTAGCCTTGGATACAATGTTGCCTTTGATATAAAGTAGCCTCGGATACAATGTAGCCTCGGATACTATGTTGCCTTCGGCTATAATGTCGCTTCGGATACTATGTTGCCTTCGGATATAATGTCGCCTCGGAAACAATGTAGCATCGGATACTATTTTGCTTTAGGATACAAGATCGCTTTGGATACTATTTCGCCTTCAGATACAATGTTGCCTCGGATACTATGTCGCCTTCGGCTACAATGTCGCTTCGGATACTATGTTGCCTTCGTATATAATGTTGCCTCGGATACAATGTAGCCTCGGATACTATTTTGCTATTGTATCCTCGGATACTATTTTGCTTTCGGATACAAGGTCGCTTCGGATACTACGTCGCCTTCAGATCCAATGTAGCCTTGGATACAATGTTGCCTTTGATATAAAGTAGCCTCGGATACAATGTAGCCTCAGATACTATGTTGCCTTCGGCTATAATGTCGCTTCGGATACTATGTTGCCTTCGGATATAATGTCGCCTCGGAAACAATGTAGCATCGGATACTATTTTGCTTTAGGATACAAGATCGCTTTGGATACTATTTCGCCTTCGGATACATTGTCCCCTCGAATGCAATGTTGCCTCGGATATAAAGTCGCCTCGGATACAATGTTGCCCTTCGACTACAATGTCGCTTCAAATATAATGTCGCCTCGGATACAATGTAGCCTCGGATACAATGTAGCCTCGGATACTATTTTGCTTTCGGACCCAAGGTCGCTTCGGATACAATGTCGCCTTTGGATACAATGTCGCCTCGGATACTATGTTGCCTTTGGCTACAATGTCGCTTCGGATACTATAATGCCTTCGGATATAATATCGCTTAGGATTCAATGTTGCCTTCAGATATAATGTTGCCTTCGGATATAAAGTCGCCTTCGGATACAATGTTGCCTCGGATACATTGTAGCCTCGGATACTATGTTACCCTCGGCTACAATGTCACTTCGGATACTATGTTGCCTTCGGATATAATGTCGACTCGGATACTATTTTGCTTTCGGATAGAAGGTCGCTTCAGATATTTTGTCGCCTTCGGATACAATGTCGCCCCGGATACAATGTTTTCCCAAATATAAAGTCGCATCGGATACAATGTTGCCCTTCGGCTACAATGTCGCTTCGGATACTATGTTGCCTTCGGATATAATGTCGCCTCGGATACAATGTAGCCTCAGATACTATTTTGCTTTCGGATCTAATGTCTCTTCGGATATTATGTTGACTCAGATACAATGTTGCCTCAGATATAAAGTCGACTCGGATACAATGTAGTCTCGGATACTATGTTGCCTTTGGCTACAATGTCGCTTCGGATACTATGTTGCCTTCGGATATATTGTCGCATTGGATACAATATAGCCTCCGATACTATTTTCTTTCGGATACAACGTCGCTTCAAATATTATGTCACCTTCTGGTACACTGTTGCCTCGGATACAATGTTGCCTCGGTTATAAAGTCGCCTAGGATACAATGTTGCCTTCGGCTACAATGTCGCTTCGGATAATTTGTTGCCTTTGGATATAATGTCGCATCGGATACAATGTAGTCTCATATACTATTTTGCTTTCGGATACAAAGTCGCTTTGGATACAATGTCGTCGCGGATAAAATGTTGCCTCGAATATAAAGTCGCCTTGGATACAATGTTGCCCTTCGGCTTCAATGTCGCTTCGGATACTATGTTTCCTTTGGATATAATGTTGCCTCATATACAATGTAGCCTCAGATACTATTTTACTTTCGGATACAAGGTCCCTTCGGATACAATGTCGCCATCGGATACAATGTTGCCTTCGATATAAAGTCGCCTCGAATACAGTGTAGGCTCGGGTATCATGTTGCCTTCGGTTATAATGTCGCTTCGGATACTATGTTGCCTTCATATATAATATCGCTTCGGATACAATGTAGCCTTAGATACTATTTTCCTTTCGGATACAAGGTCGCTTCGGATGCTATGTTGCCTTCGGATACAATGATGCCTCGGATACAATGTTTTCTCGGATATAAAGTCGCCTCGGATACAATGTAGCCTTGGATACTATGTTGCCTTCTGCTACAATGTTGCATCGGATACTATGTTGCCTTCGGATATAATGTTGCCTTGGAAACAATGTAGCATTGGATACTATTTTGCTTTCGGATACAAGGTCGCTTCGGATACTATGTCTCCTTCGGATACAACGTCGCCTCAGATACAATGTTGCCTCGGATGTAAAGTTGCCTCGGAGGCAATGTTGCCCTTCTGCTACAATGTCTCTTCGGATATTATGTTGCCTTCGGATATAATGTCGCCTCGGATATAATATAGCCTCGGGTACTATTTTATTTTCGGATACAAGGTCGCTTTAGATACAATGTCGTAATCGGATACAATGTCACCTCGGATACAATGTTGCCTCGGATATAAAGTCGCATCGGATACAATGTAGCCTCGGATACTATGTTGCCTTCGGCTACAATGTCGCTTCGGATACTATGTTGCCTTCGGATATAATCTCGCCTCTGATACAATGTGGCCACGGATACTATTTTGCTTTCGTATACAAGGGCTCTTCGAATACTATGTCTCCGTCGGATACAATGTCACCTCGGATACAATGTTTCCTCATATATAGAGTCTCCTCAGATACAATGTTGCCCTTCAGCTACAATGTCGCTTCGAATACTATTTTGCCTTCGGATATAATGTCGCCTCAAATACAATGTAGCATCATATACTATTTTACTTTCAGATACAAGGTAGCTTAGGATACTATGTCTCTGTCGGATACAATGTCACCTCGGTTACAATGTTGTCTCGGTTATGAGGTCGCCTTGGATACAGTGTATCATGGATACTATGTTGCCGTCGGCTAGAATGTCGCTTCGGATACTATGTTGCCTTTGGATATAATGTCGCCTAGGATGCAATGTAGCCGGATACTATTTTCTTTCAGATATAAGGTCGTTTCGGATACTTTGTCGCCTTCTGATACAATATTGCTGTCGGATACAATGTCGCCTCGGATATAATGTCGGTTCTGATATAAAGTCGCCTCGGATACAATGTAGCCTCAGATACTATGTTCTCTTCGGCTACAATGTCGCTTCGGATACTATGTTGCCTTCAGATATAATGTCGCCTTAGATACTATTTTCTTTCGGATACATGATAGCTTTGCATACTATTACGCCTCAGATACAATGTTGCCTCGGATATAATGTCCCCTCGGATACAATGTAGCCTCGGGTACTATATTGCTTTCGGATACAATGTTGCCATCGGATACAATGTCACCTCTGATACAATGTTGCGTCGGATATATAGTCACCTCCGATACAATGTAGCCTCGGATACCATGTTGCCTTCGGCTATAATGTCGCTTTGGATACTATGTTGCCTACGGATATATTGTTGCCTTGGATACAATTTAACCTGAGATACTATTTTGCTTATGGATACATGGTCGCTTCGGATACAATGTCGCCTTGGATACAATGTTGCCTCATATATATAAGTCGCCTTGGATACAATGTTGCCCTTTGGCTAAAATGTGGCTTCAAATACTATGTTGCCTTTGCATATAATGTAGCCTCGGATACATTTTTGCTTTCGGATACTATGTCCCCTCGGATACAATGTTGCATCGGATATAAAGTCGACTCGGCTACAATGTTGCTTCGGATACTATGTTGGCTTCGACTACAATGTCACTTCGGATACTATCTTGCCTTTTGATATAATGTCGCCTCGGATACAATGTAGCCCCGGATAATATTTCGTTCGGATACAAGGTCGCTTCGATTACAATGTTGCTTCGGATACTATGTTCTCTTAGGATATAATGTCGATTTGCATATAATGTAGCCACAAATACTTTTTTGATTTCGGATATATTGTCGCTTCAGATACTTTGTCTCCGTCGTTTACAATGTTGCCTAGGATATAAAGTCGTCTACGGATACAAAGTCGCCTCGGATAGAATGTTGCCCTTCTGCTAATATGTCGCTTCGGATACTATGTTGCCTTCGGATATAATGTCGCGTCGGATACAATGTAGCCTTAGATACTGTTAGGCTTTAGGATACTAGGTCGCTTCGGATACAATATCGCCAACGAATACAATGTTGCCTCGCATATAAAGTCGCCTCGGATGTAAAGTCGCCTTGGATACAATGCAGGCTTAGATACTATGTTGCCTTCGGTTATAATGTCGCTTCGGATACTATGTTGCCTTCAAATATAATGTCGCCTCGGATACAATGTAGCCTCAAATACTGTTTTGCTCTCGGATATGAGGTCGCTTCGGATACTGTCGCCTTCGGATACATTGTCGCCTCAAATACAATGTTGGCTAGGATTTAAAGTCTCCTCGGATACAATGGTGCATCCGATACTATGTTACCTTCGGCTACAATGTCGCTTCGGATAGTATGTTACCTTCGGATATAATGTCGCCTCAGATATAATGTAGCCTCGGATACTATTTTGCTTTCAGATATAAGGTCGCTTCGGATACTATGTCGCCTACATATACAATGTTGCCAGGGCACAATTTTGGCTCGGATATATAGTCGCCTTGGATACAATGTAGCATTAGATACTATGTTGCTTTCAGTTACAATGTCGAAGCAGATACTATGTTGCCCTCAGATATAATATCGCCTCGATTACAATGTAGCCTCGGATAATATTTTCTTTAGGGCACAAGGTCGCTTCGGATACTATGTCGCCTGGGATACAATGTCGCATCGAATATAAAATCGCCTTGGATACAATGTACCCTCGGATACTATGTTGCCTTCGGTTACATTGTTGCTTCGGATACTATTTTGCTTTCGGATATAATGGCGCCTCGGATACAATGTAGCCTCAGATATTTTGCTTTCGAATACAAGGTCGCTTCGGGTACTATGTCCCCTTCGGATACAATGTCGCCTCAAATACAATGTTGTCTAGGATTTAAAGTCGTCTCGGATACAGTGGTGCCTCAGATACTATGTTACCTTCAGCTACAATGTCGCTTTGGATACGACGTTACCTTCAGATATAATGTCGCCTCAGATACAATCTAGCCTCGAATACTATTTTGCTTTCGGATATAAGGTCGCTTCGGATACTATGTCGCCTACGAATGCAATGTAGCCTGGGTACAATGTTTGCTCGGATATAAAGTCGCCTCGGATACAATGTAGCCCCAGATACTATGTTGCTTTTTGCTACAATGTCGCATCGAAAATTACGTTGCGTTCGGATATAATATCGCCTCGGTTACAATGTAGCCTCGGATAATATTTGTTTTCTTGTACTAGGTCGCTTCGGATACTACGTCTCATTCGGATACAATGTCGCCTCGATTATAAAGTTGCTTTGGATATAATGTAGCCTCGAATTCTATGTTGTCTTCGGCTACAATGTCGCGTTGGATACTTTGTTGCCTTCGGATATAATGTTGCCTTGAATACAGTGTAGCTTCGGATACTATTTTGCTTTCGGATACAAGGTTGCTTTAGATACTATGTCGCCTTTGGGTACATTGTCGCCTCAGATAAAATGTTGCCTCGGAAAGATGGCCGCCTTGGATACAATGTTGCCCTTCTGCTACAATGTCGTTTCGGATACTATGTTGCCTTCGGATATAATGTCGCCTCGGATACAATGTAGCCTGAGATACTATTTTGCTTTTGGAAACAAGGCCGCTTCGGATACAATGTCGCCATCGGATACAATGTTGCCATCGGCTACAATTTCCCCTCTAATACTATGTTGCATTCGGATATAATCTTGCCCCGGATACAATGTTGCCTCTGATATAAATTCGCCTGGGATATAATGTTGCCGTTCGGCTACAATGTCTTTTCGGAAATTATGTTGCCTTCGGATATAATGTCGTCTCGGATACAATGTCGTCTCGGGTTCAATGTTGTCCGGGATATGCAGTCGCCTCAGATATAATGATGCCTCGGATACTATGTTGCCTTCGGCCGCAATCATGCTTCGCTATGTTGCCTTCGGATATAATGTCCCGTTAGATACATTGTAGCCTCAGATACTATTTTGCTTTCGGATCGAAGGTCGCTTCGGATACAATGCTGGCTCGGATATAAAGTTGCCTCGGATACAATGTAGCCACGGATACTATGTTCCCTTCGGCTACAATGTCTCGTCGGATATTATGTTGCCTTTGGATGTAATGTCGCCTCGGTTACAATTTAGCCTCGGATACAATGTTGCCTGTGATATAAAGTCGCCTCTGATACAATGTTGCCCTCCGGCTACAATGTCGCTATGGATACTATGTTGCCTTCGGATATAATGTCGTTTCTGATACAAAGTAGCCTCGGATACTGTTTTTCTTTCGGGTATATGGTAGCTACAGATACTATGTCGTCGTCGGATACAATGTCTCCTCGGATACAATGTTGCGTCGGATATAAAGTTGCCTCGGATACAAGATACAATGTTGCCCTTTGGCTACAATGTGGCTTCGGATACTATGTTGCCTTTGCATATAATGTACCCTCAGATACTTTTTTGCTTTCGGATACTATGTCGCCTCGGATACATTGTTGCATCGGATATAAAGTCGACTCGGCTACAATGTTGCTTCGGATACTATGTTGGCTTCGACTACAATGTCACTTCGGATACTATGTTGCCTTCTGATATAATGTCGCCTCGGATACAATGTAGCCCCGGATAATATTTTGTTCGGATACAAGGTCGCTTCGATTACAATATCGCCTTCGGATATAATGTCGCCTCGGATTTAAAATCGCCTCGGAGACTATGTAGGCTCGGATACTATATTGCCTTATGCTACAATGTCGCTTTGGATACTTGTTGCCTTCAGATATAAACTTGCCTCTGATACTATTTTACTTTCGGATACAAGGTCGCTTCGGATACTATGTCGCCTCGGATATAAAGTCGCATCGGATACAATGTTGCCTCGGAGACTATGTTGCCTTCGGCTACAATGTCGCTTTGGTTACTATGTTGCATTCGGATATAATGTTGCCCCGGATACAATGTAGCCTCGTATACTATTTTGCTTTCGGATACAAAGTCGCTTCGGATACTATGTCGCCTTCGTATACAATGTCGCATCGAATACAATGTCGCCCTTCGGCTACAATGTCGCTTCGGATACTAAGTTTCCTTCGGATATAATGTCGCATCGGATACAATGTAGCCTCAGATACTATTTTGCTTTCTGATACTATTTCGCCGTCGGATACAATGTCGCCTCAGATACAATTTTCCCTCGGATATAAAGTCGCCTCGGATACAATGTGGCCTCAGATACTATGTTGGCTTCGGCTACAATGTCGTTTCGGATACTATGTTGCCTTTGGATATAATCTCGCCTCGGATACAATGTAGCCTCGGATACAAGGTCGCTTCGGATACTATGTCGCCTTTGGATTCAATGTCGCCTCGAATAGAATGTTGCGTCGGATATAAAGTCGCCTCGGATTTAATGTAGCCTCGGATACTCTGTTACTGTCGGCTACAATGTCGCCTCGGATACTATGTTGCCTTCGGATATATTGTTGCCTCAGATACTATTTTGCTGTCGGATATAAGGTCCCTTCGGATACTATGTCGCCTTCGGATATAATGTCGCCTCGGATACATTGTTGCCTCGGATACAATGTAGTCTCAGATACTTTGATGCCTTCGGCTACGATGTAGGTTCGGGTACTATATTGCCTTCGGATATAATGTCACCTCGGATACAATGTAGCCTCGGATAATATTTTGCTTTTGGATAGAAGGTCGCCTTCAGATGATATGTAGCCTTCGGATACAATGTCACCCCGGGTAGAATGTTGCCTCGGATACAATGTTGCCCTTCCGCTACAATGTCGCTTCGGGTACTATGGTGCCTTTGGACATAATGTCGGCTCGGATACAATGTAGCCTCAGATACTATTTTTCTTTCGGATACAAGGTCGCTTCGGAAACATAGTTGCCATTGGATACAATGTCGCTTCGGATATAACGTTGCCTCGGATATGGAGTCGCCTCGGATACAATTTAGCTTCGGATACTATGTTGCCTTCTGCTACAATGTCGTTCTGGATACTTTGTTTCCTTCGGATATGTTGTTGCCTAGGATACAATGTAGGCTCGGATACTATTTTGCTTTTGGATACATGGTCGCTTCGGATACTATGTGGCCTTCGGATACAATGTCGCTTCAAGTTCATTATTAGAGGTAACTCCAAAGGAATCAAAGAAGGTAATTTTTTGCTGATAAATCCACTTGATTTTGGTTATTTTTTTATGATCGGCAACAATACCTTTGTGATGTGATGGAATATGGTTGTGATGTTATTTGGAATTTGAAGTAGTTTTCTTGAGTTGTGATGATTTTTTTTTTTGTGCTGTGATGCTTGCCTGAAAATGTATGGATGAGATTTTGTTCAAAATTGATGCAAATTTCATATGATTTGTGATAACTTTCGATCTGATGATGCTTTCGCTTAGAACTTTTGCAACTATGCATAATCTGTGGCTATTATCCCCTGGTACGTATTTGATGAGATATGAACTTTTGCAACTATGCATTAAAGCCATCTGGTCCAGGAGCCTTGTCCCCATCAGCGGATAGAACAGCATTTTCGATCTCTTCACTTGTGACATCTCTAGTAAGAAGCTCAGATTCGTCATTAGAGATGAACCGGATTGGGTCAGGTGGTTCTAGCTTAGTATCTTTGCCATTGTTCAGAATGTTTTGGAAGTGTCCGATGAGAATCTCAGATATTTCTTTTGGCAAAGTTTTCAACTCCCCCTCTTCATTTTTGATCGCACTGATTTTGTCTACACTATGCCTGGCTTTAATAGCAGAATATAAAATTTTGGTGTTAGAGTCTCTCAATTGTAACCAATTGTGTCTTGATTTCTGCCAAGCTAGCATTTCCTCTAGTTTGAGCACATTTATGAACTCTTCTCTCAACTTGTTTTCTTGCTCAATGCACTGGGGGTCTGAGGGATTGGAGAGTAGCTTTTCCTGAGCTTTTTCTAATTCTTGCCTCACAATGGGAGCTTTGATATCAATTCTTCCGAAAACTTTCAGATTCCATACTCTAATATGCTTCTTTACTTCTCTCAGTTTGAGGACTAGTCTGTACATGGGATTCCCCCTGAATTTGGTAGCCCAGGCTTTCTCAACTATGGGATGAAGCGACATGTCCTCAAGCCACATATTCATGAACTTGAAGGGCTTGGGCTCAAGACTACTTTGATCCTTGAGGTGCATAATGATGGGGCTATGGTCTGAGATATCAGGAGAGAGATATTCAGCAAAAGAGCACGGAAAGAATGAATCCACAGATCATTTACAGTAGCTCCATCAAGGCGAGCAAACATTTTCTCTTCAGAAGCAGATCTGTTGTTCGAGGAGAATGGGCTGCCAATTGATCTAAGGTCAGTAAGAGAGCAGCTTGCAATGCAATTATTGAAGTCTTCCATATCCATAGCTTTTGGCATTGCACCATTGATTCGATCACTAGGATATCTAACAGAGTTGAAGTCCCCGACAACCGTCCAAGGAAGCTGAATCGATACGGCAAATTGCTCTAGCTCCCCCCACATATTTCTTCTATCCACCCCGTAGTTATGACCATATACTGCTGTCAGGAAGAAGGATTGAGCAGTTTGAATGACAGTGAATTCTGAATGAATCAGCTAGCTGGTTTCTTTGATGATATTGAGCTGAATTCTATCAGGTTCCCAAATAATCCAGACCCTGCCTTTAATTACACTCAAGTAGTTGCCATATGAGCTCCAGTTTTCTTGAATTTCATTTGAGTACTCCTTGAATTTATTTACTTTGGCCTTGGTCTCCATGAGGCAACAAATTGGGATCCTGGTTTTTCTGATGAGATTGGAGATTTCGGATCTTTTGGAGCTAGAGTAGAGCCCCCTAATGTTCCAAGCCCCTATTATTTTCATTTGGAATTGGATAGAGGTGGGTTTGGGCTCCCATTGGAGCAAACACTTGGGTCTCAGAATCACTGCTCCTTTGGTTATCTTCATCGTTATCCTGCGTGATTTTCTTTGGAGAGGTGCGAATTTCAGTCTGATTTACTGTAGTCCCCGGCATGTTCTTGACATCAGAATCTTGACCTGAATTGTCGGGTATGTGAGGAGCTTTGGGATGGTCTGCCTCCGTAGTCCCCATCATTGTCTCCTGAGGATCAGCCATGGTATAGTTTGTATTAATTGTACCTGCTGAATCTTTATTAGCTTCCTTTCTATCTTCTGCTTCTACATTTTCCAGGGCACTGAAAGCATTTGCCAATGTTAGTCCCTTTAGTTTTGGCACTTCAGCAACTTTCTGAGTTCTATTTTGGTTCATTTCAGCAATGATCTCTTTGTTGAATTGCTCCTTTTCTTCTTCCCACTTGCTCTGCTGATTTGGAGTTTGAGACTTATTCAGCTTTGGAACCCATTCCTGCCTTTTCCTAGTATCAACAAGTGCCTTTGAGGTTAGGGGGCAGTTTCTAAGAGCATGACTGAAATCCATAAATGTGGTAGGTAGAGAGAATTATATGTAATGCTTTGGATGAAAAGCTGCTATTACCTTATGGTGATGTACCTACCATTTCACATTATTGATTCTGATAAGATGGGAGACACCCACATTCTATCTCTTGTACACTTTTAGCTTGATTTCACTTATTTTGTTTGTGGTAGCTACAACCAAGATGCTCTTGTAATCCATTACCAGACCATACATGTTTTAATTTCCATTCGGATTCATGTGACATGAGCAACCTTTGTTTAAGATAGAGTTGTCACTTGAAGAGTAACACCCTCTTGAGATATTTGAGTCATCAAATGTTGATCTTTTAATTTTATGTTTTATCTTTGTCGGTGTGGCTTTATACTCATTTGGGCAAAGTGGCTTCCTGATGAGTTTAACCTGTCTTCGTTGAATACCATAATATTAATTGTAGTATGAAATGTACTCAATTCTCTGAGTGACTGTGATTCTTTGCATATAATAGTTGTATACCACCACGGATTGTTATGAAGATTCAGCCTGTTCAGTTCATTTTCTCTTGAATTCTAATGTTGAACATTTTTCTTTTATGAAGGTAAAATTGGTACAAATGTCAAATGTTGATAAAATTATTTGGTAGAGTTTAAAAATTCATTGGAACCATTTTGATGCATCTCAAAATTCATTGATTGGATAGCCTCAATTGCTTTAAAAGATTTTATTCTTGGCACGCGAGAATTGAAATGAAATTTGTGAGCTGCTAGTCATGTAGATTGAAATGTGTTTAGAATAGGAACAAGGTAATGATTACATCCACATTTTGATTTTTTAGTGTAAAGTATTACTTTATTAATGTTGTTGGCTAAACTGTTTACACCTATACTTTTTGCTAACCTGTTTGTGGGGGTATTACCATTTTAAAGTGGTGTCGATGAACTTAAGCCCATATTGTTCAATTAGGATGATGATGTAGTTCCATTGATTTATGTCTTACACAAATGGAGTTCATTGATTAATCATGTCAAAATGACACTTTAGATTAGATGCATTCAATTAGCTTAATTCCTTGGTAAAGAGAGTGACATCAAATTAACTGTTTTTATGTTGGTTATGAGATTTCATTGTGTTGCTTGATTCCATTAATCATATATCTGATCTTTGTTGTCTTGAATACTAATTTTGAAGCTTGGATTGCTATTTCAAGGTAATCTGTCTTAAAAAAAAAGGAAGAGAAGAGATAGAAATTGTTTTGGAGTTGTATTATGTATGGGTAACTGAAGTATAGTTGTTATTCTTTAGTGAATCACATTGTGTATTTTGCTGCTTGATAAGTTTCATTTATATAATAAGTGGTTGAACTAGACTATGGAGGGGTCTTTGGGCTGTCTGTATTGACAGAAGGAATGCGTTTTTGAGCAAACAATGGGCTTATCAAATGGAAATTGCATTTTTTTTTAGGTTTTTAAATGAGTATTTAAGAAATTGAGAGTTACATTTGAATTTTTTTTTAAATTTTTTAAGGTTATCATAAGCATTCTGTTTAAAAAATTTATTGCATAATTTTTTTTAATATTGATCTTGGATAGGACCAAGAAGGCGTTTTTAGTTGTATTATGATTCTAAAATCAGGTAAAGAAATTACAACTGATTATTGTAATTGTTCATTGAGATTATTTATCCCTGTATCATTGTTTAAGGTTTGTTTGTTCTATCATGATTTCCAAATGGATCATAATTGTCAATACATTAGAATTTTATTGTCTGATATCATATTGTTTACTCGCAAATTTCAGTATGACCGAATTAAATTAGGAGTTGCACTTTATTTGGTCAAGGTTCTTTTTCATTCATTTTGTCTAGGTTATAATTGTGTTAACTGGTGTTAGAGGGAGTCCTTTTTTTTTAGTAAAGTATTGGTAAATGTTTGACTATTTGACGTATTCCTTTTTTTTAGAGATACAGAGTCTTATTAGTTAAAAAAACTGGTTTTTTAACATGTACTGAATGAATCAAGTTTAATGGTTCATTAATGAGTAAAATCGATGAAGAAAATTACAGATAATTTGGGTATTTATTTTTTTATCTGGAATCGAAAGTGAATTATGGACAACAAAAAGAAAAATTTCAACAGGCGTAGTATCATATTTTTGTGGACACATGTCATTTGTGCTTTTCCTTTTCATATATTTGCTATGCAATAAGCATTTTAGGTGAATTATGAATTTGAATGTTTGCAACTATAGAGTATGTTTTCATACTAGGATTTATTTTGAACCCTGGATTACATAATGGTTGGTGCAACAGTACAAGGCATTAGATTAGAATTCAACTTAACTTTTGGCTCTGACTTTTAGATTTAAATAAATACTGATATGTCTGTATGCTTAAATGAGTTAATAATTTCAATAGTTGGTTGAAAGTAATGTTTGATATAATCAATATAGGAGAAGGATGTGATAACATGTACAACTAATTTGATATGAACATATGTGCTTACAAAGATTTTTTTTTAATACATATGGTGTGCACGTATTATACTTTGAATGGGCTTATTTGATAGGAGGGGTTATAAAACCCTGTTTATATTGCATTAAGAGTAAAAATTATATAGATAGTTGGCTATATCTTTGTTTAAGTGCATGTATGGATATTCTAGTATATCATTTTGATGATAATATCGATTTATTTGTGTCGTTTTGTTAGAGTTTTATTTTCTTGGGATCATATCATACACCTTGGGGCACTAGTTCATTTCTTTAGGATTTCCCCTTTAGGCTATACAGATTATGTCCTTTAGTGTTGATACTCCGCCGGGCTGTAGATCCTGGGATATGGTTATATAGGTTCCCTTTAGCTGAAAGGGTGAAAATATCTTTGAAAATCCAAAAGCATTGAAAAATTTTAAAAGAACAAAAAATTAAAAACTTGAAAAAAACTAAAAATGTATTTTGGAAAAGCTGTTTCCGAACTACGTTGGCTTGATCCTCTTCCACGGGGTACGTAGGCAGCTTGGGCCCTCCCAAGTCCAGTCAAACCTTGTAAATAAAATTTTCAAACTATTTAAAAAACTTTTTCAACGAAGTCTTCAAATCTCTCAGACAAAATAAAACATTTTCAGCTTATTTTCAAAGCTAATAAGACGATTTAAAAAATCTAAGGAAAAATAGTTTTCAACCAACAAACAGAAAGAGAAAGATGTTGTCGACGACACTCTGAAGTCAACGCTCTTATGAGAGTTGATTTCATTGGACACAGGCTGTAGGTAAGGACAATTGATCTCTCGAGCCTATAAGCCCCTTTTCTTCCGCAAACCATTTTTATTAATTCTTTGATTCTTTGATTGGTTTGTTGAGATGACCAGCTTCGGATACTCTGTCGCCTTCGGATACAATGTCACATTCGGATACAATGTAGCCTCTGATAAAATGTTGCCTCGGATATAATGTTGCCCTTCGGCTACAATGTCGCATCGGATACTATGTTTCCTTCGGTTACATTGTCGCTACGGATACTATGTTTCCTTCGGATACTATGTTGCCTTCGGATATACCGTCTCCACGGATACAATGTAGCCTCGGATGTTATTTAGCTTTCGGATACAAGGTCGCTTCGGATTCTATGTCGCATTCGGATACAATGTCGCCTCAGATAAAATGTTGCCTCGGATATGAAGTCGCCTCGTATATAATGGTGCCTCGGATACTATGTTGTCTTCGGCCGGAATGTCGCTTCGCTATGTTGGCTTCCGATATAATGTCCCATCAGATACATTGTAGCCTCAGATAGTATTTTGGATACAAGGTCGCTTCAGATACTATGTCTCCTACGGATACAATGTTGCCTAGATACAATGTTGGCCTGGATATAAAGTTGCCTTGGATACAATATAGCCACAGATACTATGTTCCCTTCGGCTACAATGTCGCATCGGATATTATGTTGCCTTCGGATGTAATGTCTCCTTGGTTAAAATGTAGCCTCGGATACAATGTTGCCTCTGCTATAAAGTCGCCTCGGATACAATGTTGCCCTCTGGCTACAATGTCGCTTCGGACACTATGTTGCCTTCGGATATAATGTCGTTTTGGATACAAACTAGCCTCGGATACTGTTTTTCTTTCGGATATAAGGTCGCTTCGGATACTATGTCGCCGTCAGATACAATGTTGCGTCGGATATAAAGTTGCCTCGGATACAATGTAGCTTCAGCTACAATGTCGCTTCGGATACTATGTTGCCTTCGGAAATAATGTCGCCTCGGATACAATGTAGCCGTGGATACTATTTTGCATTCGGATACAAGGTCGCTGCGGATACTACGTCGTCTTCGGATACAATGTCGCCACGGATACAATGTTGCCTCAGATATAAAGTCATCTCGGATACAAAGTTGCCTATTGGCTACAATGTCTCTTCGGATACTATGTTGCCTTCGGATATAATGTCGCCTTGGATACAATGTAGCGTCGGATACTATTTTTCTTTCAAATACAAGGTCACTTCAGATACTATGTCGCCATCGGATACAATGTCGCCTCGGATAGAATGTTGCTTCGGATATAAAGTTGCCTCGGATACAATGTAGCCTCGGATACTTTGTTACCGTCGGCTACAATATGTTGTATTGGGGATATAATGTCTCCTTAGATACAATGTAGTCGGATACTATTTTTTTTTGGATACAAGTCGGTTCCGATACTGTCGCCTTTGGATGCAAAGTCGCCTCGGATACAATGTTGCCTCGGATATAAAGTCGCCTCGAATACAATGTCGCCTCAGACTCTGTTGCCTTCAGGTACATTATCTTTTCGGATACTATGTTGCCTTCGGATATAAAGTCGCCTCGGATACAATGTAGCCTCGGATACTATTTTGTTTTCGGATACAAGGTCGCTTCGGATGCTATGTCGTTTTCGGATAGAATGTCGCCTCGGATACAATGTTGCCCTTCTGCTACAACGTCGTTTCGGATACTATGTTGCCTTCGGATATAATGTCGTGTCGGATAAAATGTAGCGTCTGATTCTATTTTGCTGTCACCAACGGATACAATGTTGCCTCGCATATAAAGTCGCCTTGGATACGATGTAGCCTCGGATAATATGTTGCCTTCGGTTATAATGTCGCTTGGGATACTATGTTTTCTTCAGATATAATGTCGCCTCGGATACAATGTTGCCTCGGATATAATGTCGCCTCGGATACTATGATGCCTTCGGCAACAATGTCGCTTCGGATACTATGTTACCTTCGGATAAAAAGTCGCCTCGGATAGATTGCAGCCTCGGCTATTATTTTTGTTTTGCATAGAAGGTCGCCTTCAGATGTTATGTTGGCTTCGGATAGAAGGTCGCCCCGGATACAATGTTGCCCTTCAGCTACAATGTCGCTTCGGATACTGTGTTGTCTTAGGATATAATGTCGATTTGCATATAATCTAGCCTTAGATACTTTTTTGCTTTCGGATATATAGTCGCTTCGGATAATGTCTCCGTCGTTTACAATGTTGCCTAGGATATAAAGTCGTCTCGGATACAATGTTGCCTCGGATATTATGTTCTCGGATACAATGTTGCCTCGGATATTATGTTGTCTTCGGCTACAATGTCGCTTCAGATATAATGTTGCCTCGGATACTATTTTGTTTTCGGATACAAGGGCGCTTCGGATACTATGTCCCCTTTGGATACAATGTCGCCCCGGGTACAATATTGCCTCAGATACAATGTTGCCTTCGGATACAATGTCGCTTCAGATACTATGTTGCCTTCGGATATAATTTCTCCTGGGATACATTGTAGCCTCGGATACTGTTTTCCTCTCCCATATAGGTCACTTCGGATATAATTTCGCCTCGGATACAATGTAGCCTCAAATACTGTTTTGCTCTAGGACAAGAGGTCGCTTCGGATACTGTCGCCTTCCGATACATTGTCACCTCAAATACAATGTTGGCTAGGATTTAAAGTCGCCTCAGATACAATGGTGCATCCGATACTATGTTATCTTCAGCTACAATGTTGCTTTGGATACTATGTTACTTTTAGATATAAGGTCGCCTCAGATAAAATGTAGCCTCGCATACTATTTTGCTTTCGGATACTATTTTCGCCTCGGATATAATGTAGTCACGGATTCTATGTCGCCTACAAATACAATGTTGCCTGGGTACAATTTTGGCTCGGATATATAGTCGCCTCAGATACAATGTAGCCTCAGATACTATGTTGCTTTCGGCCACAATGTCGCACCGGATACTATGTTGCCCTCGGATATAATATCGCCTTGGTTACAATCTAGGGCACAAGGTCGCTTCGGATACTAAGTCGCCTCGGATACAATGTCGCATCGAATATAAAGTCGCCTTCGATACAATGTTCCCTCGGATACTATATTGCCTTCGGTTACATTGTCGCTTCAGATACTATGTTGCATTCGGATATAATGTCGCCTCGGATACAATGTAGCCTCAGATATTTTGCTTTCGAATACAAGGTCGCTTCGGATACTATTTCGCCTTCGGATACAATGTCGCCTCAAATACAATGTTGTCTAGGATTTAAAGTCACCTCGGATACAATGTAACCTCATATACTATGTTACCTTCGGCTACAATGTCGCTTTAGATACGACGTTACCTTGGGATATAATGTCGCCTCAGATACAATCTAGCCTCGGATAATATTTTGCTTTCAGATATAAGGTCGCTTCGGATACTATGTCGCCTACGAATGCAATGTCGCCTGGGTACAATGTTTGCTCGGATATAAAGTCGCCTTGGATACAATGTAGCCTCAGATAATATGTTGCTTTCTGCTACAATGTCGCATCAGAACTTAAGTTGCGTTCTGATATAATATCGCCTCGGTTACAATGTAGCCTCGGATAATATTTGTTTTCGTGTACTAGGTCGCTTCGGATACTATGTCGCCTTCGGATACAATGTCGCCTCAGAGACAATGTTGTCTTGAATAGAAAGTTGCTTTGGATATAATGTAGTCTCAGATTCTATGTTGTCTTCGGTTACATTGTTGCGTCAGATTGTTTGTTGCCTTCGGATATAATGTTGCCTTGAATACAATGTAGCTTCGAATACTATTTTGCTTTCGGATACAAGGTTGCTTTAGAAACTTTGTCGCCTTCGGATACATTGTCACCTCGGATAAAATGTTGCGTCGGAAAGCAGGACACCTTAAATACAATGTTGCCCTTCTGCTACAATGTCGCTTTGGATACTATGTTGCCTACGGATATAATGTCGCCTCGGGTACAATGTAGCCTGAGATACTATTTTGCTTTCGGAAACAAGGTCGCTTCCGATACAATGTCGCCTAGGATATAATGTTGCCTCGGATACTATGTTGGATACTATGTTTCCCTCGGCTACAATTTGGCTTCTAATACTATGTTGCATTCGGATATAATCTCGCATCGGATATAATGTTGCCTCTGATATAAAGTCGCATCGGATACAATGTTGCCCTCCGGCTATAATGTCGCTTCGGATAATATGTTGCCTTAGGATATAATGTCGTTTCGGATACAAAGTAGCCTCGGATATTGTTTTTCTTTCGAATATAAGGTCGCTTCGGATACTATGTCGCCGTCGGATACAATGTCTCCTCGGATACAATGTTGCGTCGGATATAAAGTTGCCTCGAATACAATGTAGCTTCAGCTACAATGTCGCTTCGGATGCTATGTTGCCTTCGGATATAATGTCGACTCGGATGCAATGTAGCCGTGGATACTATTTTGCATTCAGATACATGGTCGCTGCGGATATTATGTCGCCTTCGGATACAATGTCGCTCCGAATACAATGTTGCCTCAGATATAAAGTCGCCTCGGATACACAATTACCCTTCGGCTACAATGTCTCTTTGGATACTATGTCGCCTTCGGATATAATGTTGCTTCGGATAGTATGTTGTCTTAGGATATAATATCGATTTGCATATAATGTAGCCACAAATACTTTTTTGATTTCGGATATATTGTCGCTTCAGATACTTTGTCTCCGTCGTTTACAATGTTGCCTAGGATATAAAGTCGTCTACGGATACAATGTTGCCTCGGATATAAAGTCGCCTCGGATACAATGTTGCCCTTCTGCTAATATGTCGCTTCGGATACTATGTTGCCTTCAGATATAATGTCGTGTCGGATACAATGTAGCCTTAGATACTGTTAGGCTTTAGGATACTAGGTCGCTTCGGATACAATATCGCCAACGAATACAATGTTGCCTCAAATATAAAGTCGCCTCGGATACAATGCAGGCTTAGATACTATGTTGCCTTCGGTTATAATGTCGCTTCGGATACTATGTTGCCTTCAAATATAATGTCGCCTCAGATACAATGTAGCCTCAAATACTGTTTTGCTCTCGGACATGAGGTCGCTTCGGATACTGTCGCCTTCCGATACATTGTCGCCTCAAATACAATGTTGGCTAGGATTTAAAGTCTCCTCGGATACAATGGTGCATCTGATACTATGTTACCTTTTTCTACAATGTCGCTTCGGATACTATGTTACTTTCAGATATAATGTCGCCTCAGATATAATGTTACCTCGGATACTATTTTGCTTTCGGATATAAGGTCGCTTCGGATACTATGTCGCCTACAGATACAATGTTGCCTGGGCACAATTTTGGTTCGGATATATAGTCGCCTTGGATACAATGTAGCATTAGATACTATGTTGCTTTCGGCTACAATGTCGAATCAGATACTATGTTGCCCTCAGATATAATATCGCCTCGATTACAATGTAGCCTCGGATAATATTTTCTTTAGGGCACAAGGTCGCTTCGGATACTTGTCGCCTCGGATACAATGTCGCATCGAATATAAAATCGCCTTGGATACAATGTACCCTCGGATACTATGTTGCCTTCGGTTACATTGTTGCTTCGGATACTATGTTGCTTTCGGATATAATGTCGCCTCGGATACAATGTAGCCTCAGATATTTTGCTTTCGAATACAAGGTCGCTTCGGATAATGTCCCCTTCGGATACAATGTCGCCTTCGGATACAATGTAGCCGTGGATACTATTTTGCATTCGGATACAAGGTCACCGCGGATACTACGTCGTCTTCGAATACAATGTCGCCCCGGATACAATGTTGCCTCAGATATAAAGTCATCTCGGATACAAAATTGCCTTTCGGCTACAATGTCTCTTCGGATACTATGTTGCCTTCGGATATAATGTCTCCTCGGATGAAATGTAGCGTCGGATACTATTTTTCTTTCAAATACAAGGTCGCTTCGGATACTATGTCACCGTCCGATACAATGTCGCCTCCGGTAGAATGTTGCTTCGGATATAAAGTCGCCTCGGATACAATGTAGCCTCAGATACTTTGTTACCGTTGGCTACAATATGTTGTATTCGGGATATAATGTCTCCTCAGATACAATGTAGCCGGATACTATTTTTTTTTGGATACAAGTCGGTTCCGATACTGTCGCCTTTGGATGCAATGTCGACTCAGATACAATGTTGCGTCGGATATAAAGTCGCCTCGAATACAATGTCGCTTGGGATACCATGTGTCCTTCGGATATAATGTCGCCTCGGATACAATGTTGCCTCGGATATAAAGTCGCCTCGGATACTATGATGCCAAGCGACAACAATGTCGCTTCGAATTCTATGTTGCCTTCGGATATAAAGTCGCCTCGGATTGATTGTACCGTTGGCTATTAGTTTTCTTTTGCATAGAAGGTCGCCTTCGAATGTTATGTTGGCTTCGGATAGAAGGTCGCCCCGGATACAATGTTGCCCTTCAGCTACAATGTCGCTTTGGATACTATGTTGCCTTAGGATATAATGTTGATTTGCATATAATCTAGCCTCAGATACTTTTTTGCTTTCGGATATATAGTCGCCTCGGATACTTTGTCTTCGTCGTTTTACAATGTTGCCCAGGATATAAAGTCGTTTACAATGTTGCCTAGGATATGAAGTCGTCTCGGATACAATGTTGCCTCGGATATTATGTTGTCTTCGGATACTATGTTGCCTTCGGATATAATGTTGCCTCGGAGACTATTTTGTTTTCGGATACAAGGGCGCTTCGGATACTATGTCGCCTTTGGATACAATGTCGCCCTGGATACAATATTACCTCGGATATAAAGTCGCCTCGGATACAATGTTGCCCTTCGGCCACAATGTCGCTTCGGATACTATGTTGCCTTCGGATATAATGTCGTTTCGGATACAATGTAGCATCAGATACTATTTTACTTTCGGATATAAGGTCGTCGTCGGATACAATGTCACCTCGGATACAATGTCACCTCGGCCACAATGTCGCTTCGGATACTATGTTGCCTTCGGATATAATGTCATTTCGGATACATTGTAGCATCCGATACTATTTTACTTTCGGATATAAGGTCGTCGTCGGATACAATGTCACCTCGGATACAATGTTGACTCGGATATAAAGTCGCCCCGGATACTATGTTGTCTTCGAGTACAATATCGGTTCGGATACTATGTTGCCATCGGATAAAATATCGCCTCGTATACAATGTAGCTCATATGCTATTTTGTTTTCAGATTCAGGGTCAGTTTGGATACAATGCTGCCTCTGGATACATTCTCGCCCCAGTTAAAATGTAGCCTCGGATACAATGTTGCCTCTGATATAAAGTCACCTCGGATAGACTGTTGCCCTCCGGCTACAATTTCGCTTCTAATACTATGTTGCATTCGGATATAATCTTGCCCCGGATACAATGTTGCCTCTGATATAAATTCGCCTGGGATATAATGTTGCTGTTCGGCTACAATGTCTCTTCGGATATATTGTCGTCTGGAATACAATATCGTCTCGGGTACATTGTTGTCTCGGATATGCAGTCGCCTCGGATATAATGGTGCCTCGGATACTATGTTGCCTTCGGCCGCAATGTCGCTTCGCTATGTTTTCTTCGGATATAATGTCCCATTAGATACATTGTAGCCTCAGATACTATTTTGCTTTCGGATTGAAGGACGCTTCGGATACTATGTCTCCTACAGATACAATGTTGCCTAGATACAATGTTGGCTCGGATATAAAGTTGCCTCGAATACAATGTAGACACGGATACTATGTTCCCTTCGGCTACAATGTCTCATTGGCTATTATGTTGCCTTCGGATGTAATGTTGCCTCGGTTACAATGTAGCCTCGGATATAATGTTTCCTCTGATATAAAGTCGCCTCTGATACAATGTTGCCCTCCGGCTACAATGTCGCTTCGGATACTATGTTGCCTTCGGATATAATGTCGTTTCGGATACAAACTAACCTCGGATACTATTTTTCTTTCGGATATAAGGTCGCTTCGGATACTATGTCGCCGTCGGATAAAATGTCTCCTCGGTTACAATGTTGCCTCGGATACAATGTCGCTTTGGATACTATGTTGCCTTCGGATATAATGTCGCCTCGGATACAATGAAGCCGTGGATACTTTTTTGCATTCAGATACAAGGTCGCCCCGAATACTACGTCGCCTTCGGATAAAATGTTGCCCCGAATACAATGTTGCCTAAGATATAAAGTCATCTTGGATACAAAGTTGCCTTTTAGCTACAATGTCTCTTCGGATACTCTGTTGCCTTCGGATATAATGTCTCCACGGAAACTATTTTTCTTTCAAATATAAGGTCGCTTCGGATACTATGTCGTTGTCGGATACAATGACGCCTCGGATAGAATGTTGCCTCGGATATAAAGTCGCCTCGGATACAGTGGTGCCTCGAATACTATGTTACCTTCAGCTACAATGTCGCTTTGGATACGACGTTACCTTCAGATATAATGTCGCCTCAGATACAATCTAGCCTCGAATACTATTTTGCTTTCGGATATAAGGTCGCTTCGGATACTATGTCGCCTACGAATGCAATGTCGCCTGGGTACAATGTTTGCTCGGATATAAAGTTGCCTCGGATACAATCTAGCCCCAGATACTATGTTGCTTTCTCCTACAATGTCGCATCGAAAATAATGTTGCGTTCGGATATAATATCGCCTCGGTTACAATGTAGCCTCGGATACTATGTCGCCTCGGTTACAATGTTGCCTTCGGATACTATGTCGCCGTCGGATAAAATGTCTCCTCGGTTACAATGTTGCCTCGGATACAATGTAGCTTCGGCTACAATGTCGCTTCGGATACTATGTTGCCTTCGGATATAATGTCCCCTCGGATACAATGAAGCCGTGGATACTTTTTTGCATTCGGATACAAGGTCGCCCCGGATACTACGTCGCCTTCGGATAAAATGTTGCCCCGAATACAATGTTGCCTCAGATATAAAGTCATCTTGGATACAAAGTTGCCTTTTAGCTACAATGTCTCTTCGGATACTATGTTGCCTTCGGATATAATGTCTCCACGGAAACTATTTTTCTTTCAAATATAAGGTCGCTTCGGATACTATGTCGCCGTCGGATACAATGTCGCCTCGGATAGAATGTTGCCTCGGATATAAAGTCGCCTCGGATACTATGTTACGTTCAGCTACAATGTCGCTTTGGATACGACGTTACCTTCAGATATAATGTCGCCTCAGATACAATCTAGCCTCGAATACTATTTTGCTTTCGGATATAAGGTCGCTTCGGATACTATGTCGCCTACGAATGCAATGTCGCCTGGGTACAATGTTTGCTCGGATATAAAGTCGCCTCGGATACAATCTAGCCCCAGATACTATGTTGCTTTCTCCTACAATGTCGCATCGAAAATAATGTTGCGTTCAGATATAATATCGCGTCGGTTACAATGTAGCCTCGGATAATATTTGTTTTCTTGTACTAGGTCGCTTCGGATACTATGTCTCATTCGGATACAATGTCGCCACAGAGACAATGTTGCCTCGAATATAAAGTTGCTTTGGATATAATGTAGCCTCGAATTCTATTTTGTCTTCGGCTACAATGTCGCGTCGGATACTTTGTTGCCTTCGGAGATAATGTTGCCTTGAATACAATGTAGCTTCGGATACTATTTTGCTTTCGGGTACAAGGTTGCTTTAGATACTATGTCGCCTTCGGATACATTGTCGCCTCAGATAAAATGTTGCCTGGGAAAGCAGGCTACCTTCCATACAATGTTGCCCTTCGGTACAATGTCGCTTCGGATACTATGTTGCCTTCGGATATAATGTCGCCTCGGATACAATGTAGCCTGAGATACTATTTTGCTTTCGGAAACAAGGTCGCTTCGGATACAATGTCGCCATCGGATACAATGTCGCCTAGGGTATAATGTTGCCTCGGATATAAAGTCGCGTCAAATACAATGTAGCCTCGGATACTATGTTTCCTTCGGCTACAATTTCGCCTCTTATACTATGTTGCATTCGGATATAATCTTTCCCCGGATACAATGTTGCCTGGGATATAATGTTGCTGTTCGGCTACAATGTCTCTTCGGAAACTATGTTACCTTCAGATATAATGTCGCCTCGGATACAATGTTGCCGCGGATATAAAGTCGCCTCGGATACTATGATGCCAAGCGACAACAATGTCGCTTCGAATACTATGTTGCCTTCGGATATAAAGTCGCCTCGGATGGATTGTAGCCTCGGCTATTATTTTTCTTTTGCATAGAAGGTCACCTTCAGATATTATGTTGGCTTAGGATAGAAGGTCGCCCCGGATACAATGTTGCCCTTCAGCTACAATTTGGCTTCGGATACTATGTTGTCTTAGGATATAATGTCGTTTCGGATACAAAGTAGCCTCGGATACTATTTTTCTTTCGGATATAAGGTCGCTTCGGATACTATGTCGCCGTCGGATAAAATGTCTCCTCGGGTACAATGTTGCCTCGGATACAATGTAGCTTCGCCTACAATGTCGCTTCGAATACTATGTTGCCTTCGGATATAATGTCGCCTCGGATACAATGAAGCCGTGGATACTTTTTTGCATTCGGATACAAGGTCGCCCCGGATACTACGTCGCCTTCGGGTAAAATGTTGCCCCGAATACAATGCTGCCTCAGATATAAAGTCATCTTGGATACAAAGTTGCCTTTTAGCTACAATGTCTCTTCGGATACTATGTTGCCTTCGGATATAATGTCTCCACGGAAACTATTTTTCTTTCAAATATAAGGTCGCTTCGGATACTATGTCGTCGTCGGATACAATGTCGTCTCGGATAGAATGTTGCCTCGGATATAAACTCGCCTCGGATACAGTGGTGCCTCGGATACTATGTTACCTTCAGCTACAATGTCGCTTTGGATACGACGTTACCTTCAGATATAATGTCGCCTCAGATACAATCTAGCCTCGAATACTATTTTGCTTTCGGATATAAGGTCGCTTCGGATACTATGTCGCCTACGAATGCAATGTCGCCTGGGTACAATGTTTGCTCGGATATAAAGTCGCCTCGGATACAATCTAGCCCCAGATACTATGTTGCTTTCTCCTACAATGTCGCATCGAAAATAATGTTGCGTTCGGGTATAATATCGCCTCGGTTACAATGTAGGCTCGGATAATATTTGTTTTCTTGTACTAGGTCGCTTCGGATACTATGTCTCATTCGGATAAAATGTCGCCACAGAGACAATGTTGCCTCGAATATAAAGTTGCTTTGGATATAATGTAGCCTCGAATTCTATTTTGTCTTCGACTACAATGTCGCGTCGGATACTTTGTTGCCTTCGGAGATAATGTTGCCTTGAATACAATGTAGCTTCGGATACTATTTTGCTTTCGGGTACAAGGTTGCTTTAGATACTATGTCGCCTTCGGATACATTGTCGCCTCAGATAAAATATTGCCTTGGAAAGCAGGCTGCCTTCCATACAATGTTGCCCTTCGGTACAATGTCGCTTCGGATACTGTGTTGCCTTCGGATATAATGTCGCCTCGGATACAATGTAGCCTGAGATACTACTTTGCTTTCGGAAACAAGGTCTCTTCGGATACAATGTCGCCATCGGATACAATGTCGCCTAGGGTATAATGTTGCCTCGGATATAAAGTCGCGTCAAATACAATGTAGCCTCGGATACTATGTTTCCTTCGGCTACAATTTCGCCTCTTATACTATGTTGCATTCGGATATAATCTTTCCCCGGATACAATGTTGCCTGGGATATAATGTTGCTGTTCGGCTACAATGTCTCTTCGGAAACTATGTTACCTTCAGATATAATGTCGCCTCGGACACAATGTTGCCGCGGATATAAAGTCGCCTCGGATACTATGATGCCAAGCGACAACAATGTCGCTTCGAATACTATGTTGCCTTCGGATATAAAGTCGCCTCGGATAGATTGTAGCCTCGGCTATTATTTTTCTTTTGCATAGAAAGTCGCCAACAGATATTATGTTGGCTTAGGATAGAAGGTCGCCCCGGATACAATGTTGCCCTTCAGCTACAATGTGGCTTCGGATACTATATTGTCTTAGGATATAATGTCGATTTGCATATAATCTAGCCTCAGATACTTTTTTGCTTTCGGATATATAGTCGCTACGGATACTTTGTCTCCGTCGTTTACAATGTTGCCTAGGATATAAAGTCGTCTCAGATAAAATGTTGCCTCGGATATTATGTTGTCTTCGGCTACAATGTCGCTTCGGATACTATGTTGCCTTTGGATATAATGTTGCCTCGGATACTATTTTGTTTTCGGATACAAGGGCGCTTCGGATACTATGTCGCCTTTGGATACAATGTCGCCCTGGATACAATATTACCTCGGATATAAAGTCGCCTCGGATACAATGTTGCCCTTCGGCCACAATGTCGCTTCGGATACTATGTTGCCTTCGGATATAATGTCATTTCGGATACATTGTAGCATCCGATACTATTTTACTTTCGGATATAAGGTCGTCGTCGGATACAATGTCACCTCGGATACAATGTTGACTCGGATATAAAGTCGCCTCGGATACTATGTTGTCTTCGAGTACAATATCGGTTCGGATACTATGTTGCCATCGGATAAAATATCGCCTCGTATACAATGTAGCTTATATGCTATTTTGTTTTCAGATTCAGGGTCAGTTTGGATACAATGCTGCCTTCGGATACATTCTCGCCCCAGTTAAAATGTAGCCTCGGATACAATGTTGCCTCTGATATAAAGTCGCCTCGGATAGACTGTTGCCCTCCGGCTACAATTTCGCTTCTAATACTATGTTGCATTCGGATATAATCTTGCCCCGGATACAATGTTGCCTCTGATATAAATTCGCCTGGGATATAATGTTGCTGCTCGGCTACAATGTCTCTTCGGATATATTGTCGTCTGGAATACAATGTCGTCTCGGGTACATTGTTGTCTCGGATATGCAGTCGCCTCGGATATAATGGTGCCTCGGATACTATGTTGCCTTCGGCCGCAATGTCGCTTCGCTATGTTTTCTTCGGATATAATGTCCCATTAGATACATTGTAGCCTCAGATACTATTTTGCTTTCGGATTGAAGGACGCTTCGGATACTATGTCTCCTACAGATACAATGTTGCCTAGATACAATGTTGGCTCGGATATAAAAATGCCTCGAATACACGGATACTATGTTCCCTTCGGCTACAATGTCTCATTGGCTATTATGTTGCCTTCGGATGTAATGTTGCCTCGGTTACAATGTAGCCTCGGATATAATGTTGGCTCTGATATAAAGTCGCCTCTGATACAATGTTGCCCTCCGGCTACAATGTCGCTTCGGATACTATGTTGCCTTAGGATATAATGTCGTTTCGGATACAAAGTTGCCTCGGATACTATTTTTCTTTCGGATATAAGGTCGCTTCGGATACTATGTCGCCGTCGGATAAAATGTCTCCTCGGGTACAATGTTGCCTCGGATACAATGTAGCTTCGCCTACAATGTCGCTTCGGATACTATGTTGCCTTCGGATATAATGTCGCCTCGGATACAATGAAGCCGTGGATACTTTTTTGCATTCGGATACAAGGTCGCCCCGGATACTACGTCGCCTTCGGGTAAAATGTGCCCCGAATACAATGCTGCCTCAGATATAAAGTCATCTTGGATACAAAGTTGCCTTTTAGCTACAATGTCTCTTCGGATACTATGTTGCCTTCGGATATAATGTCTCCACGGAAACTATTTTTCTTTCAAATATAAGGTCGCTTCGGATACTATGTCGTCGTCGGATACAATGTCGTCTCGGATAGAATGTTGCCTCGGATATAAACTCGCCTCGGATACAGTGGTGCCTCGGATACTATGTTACCTTCAGCTACAATGTCGCTTTGGATACGACGTTACCTTCAGATATAATGTCGCCTCAGATACAATCTAGCCTCGAATACTATTTTGCTTTCGGATATAAGGTCGCTTCGGATACTATGTCGCCTACGAATGCAATGTCGCCTGGGTACAATGTTTGCTCGGATATAAAGTCGCCTCGGATACAATCTAGCCCCAGATACTATGTTGCTTTCTCCTACAATGTCGCATCGAAAATAATGTTGCGTTCGGATATATTATCGCCTCGGTTACAATGTAGGCTCGGATAATATTTGTTTTCTTGTACTAGGTCGCTTCGGATACTATGTCTCATTCGGATACAATGTCGCCACAGAGACAATGTTGCCTCGAATATAAAGTTGCTTTGGATATAATGTAGCCTCGAATTCTATTTTGTCTTCGGCTACAATGTCGCGTCGGATACTTTGTTGCCTTCGGAGATAATGTTGCCTTGAATACAATGTAGCTTCAGATACTATTTTGCTTTCGGGTACAAGGTTGCTTTAGATACTATGTCGCCTTCGGATATATTAGTCGCCTCAGATAAAATGTTGCCTCGGAAAGCAGGCTGCCTTCCATACAATGTTGCCCTTCCGCTACAATGTCGCTTCGGATACTATGTTGCCTTCAGATATAATGTCGCCTCGGATACAATGTAGCCTGAGATACTATTTTGCTTTCGAAAACAAGGTCGCTTCGGATACAATGTCGCCATCGGATACAATGTCGCCTAGGGTATAATGTTGCCTCGGATATATAGTCGCGTCAAATACAATGTAGCCTCGGATACTATGTTTCCTTCGGCTACAATTTCGCCTCTTATACTATGTTGCATTCGGATATAATCTTTCCCCGGATACAATGTTGCCTGGGATATAATGTTGCTGTTCGGCTACAATGTCTCTTCGGAAACTATGTTACCTTCAGATATAATGTCGCCTCGGATACAATGTTGCCGCGGATATAAAGTCGCCTCGGATACTATGATGCCAAGCGACAACAATGTCGCTTCGAATACTATGTTGCCTTCGGATATAAAGTCGCCTCGGATAGATTGTAGCCTCGGCTATTATTTTTCTTTTGCATAGAAGGTCGCCTTCAGATGTTATGTTGGCTTAGGATAGAAGGTCGCCCCGGATACAATGTTGCTTCGGATACTATGTTGTCTTAGGATATAATGTCGATTTGCATATAATCTAGCCTCAGATACTTTTTTGCTTTCGGATATATAGTCGCTACGGATACTATGTCTCCGTCGTTTACAATGTTGCCTAGGATATAAAGTCGTCTCGGATAAAATGTTGCCTCGGATATTATGTTGTCTTCGGCTACAATGTCGCTTCGGATACTATGTTGCCTTCGGATATAATGTTGCCTAGGATACTATTTTGTTTTCTGATACAAGGGCGCTTCGGATACTATGTCGCCTTTGGATACAATGTCGCCCCGGATACAATATTGCCTCGGATATAAAGTAGCCTCGGATACAATGTTGCCCTTCGGCCACAATGTCGCTTTGGATACTATGTTGCCTTCGGATATAATGTCGTTTCGGATACAATGTAGCATTGGATACTATTTTACTTTCGAATATAATGTCGCCGTCGGATACAATGTCGTGGTCGGATACAATGTCGCCTCGGACACAATGTTGCCTCGGAGATAAAGTCGCCTCGGATACTATGTTGTCTTCGACTACAATATCGGTTCGGATACAATGTTGCCTTAGATACTGCTAGGCTTTAGGATACTAGGTCGCTTCGGATACAATATCGCCTCGCATACAATGTCGCCCCGGATACAATATTGCCCTCGGATACAATGTTGCCCTTCGGCCACAATGTCGCTTTGGATACTATGTTGCCTTCGGATATAATGTTGTTTCGGGTACAATGTAGCATTGGATACTATTTTACTTTCGGATATAATGTCGCGTCGGATACAATGTAGCCTTAGATACTGTTAGGCTTTAGGATACTAGGTCGCTTCGGATACAATATCGCCAACGAATACAATGTTGCCTCAAATATAAAGTCGCCTCGGATACAATGCAGGCTTAGATACTATGTTGCCTTCAGTTATAATGTCGCTTCGGATACTATGTTGCCTTCAAATATAATGTCGCCTCGGATACAATGTAGCCGGATACAATGTAGCCTCAGATACTGTTTTGCTCTCGGAGACGAGGTCGCTTCGGATACTGTCGTCTTCGGATACATTGTCGCCTCAAATATAATGTTGGCTAGGATTTAAAGTCTCCTCGGATACAATGGTGCATCCGATACTATGTTACCTTCGGCTACAATGTCGCTTCGGATACTATGTTACTTTCGGATATAATGTCGCCTCAGATATAATGTTGCCTCGGATACTATTTTGCTTTGCAGAAATTTTCTGGGAAAAATCTGCAATAGAAAAACTTTTCCATTGGTTCAGTACATACGAAAAAAGTGACTTTACCAACCCATTGGTTTTTACTTATTATTATTTCTCTCTAGATTAAGAGAAAAGAATTTCTCAAAAAAGGGGGGGTGAGATTTAGGAGCTAATCAAAGAAGGGAGGCGAAAAACTGATGAGACCCAACTCTTGGAGTGAAATGAGGATCTAAGGTTTGCTATATAACGAAATTTTAATATACGTGTCCTCAACGCAAATAGGCACGCTATGGGCTTTTTTTTCACTAAAAGCCACATTTCGTTTGCAGAAATTTTCTGGGAAAAATCTGCAATAGAAAAACTTTTCCATTGGTTCAGTACATATGAAAAAATTGACTTTATCAACCCATTTCTAGTTTCTACTTATTATTATTTATCTCTAGATTAAGAGAAAAGAATTTCTTAAGAAAGGGGGGGTGAGGTTTAGGAGCTAATAAAAGAAGGAAGGCGAAAAATAGATAAGACCCAACTCTTGGAGAGGAAATGAGGATCTAGGGTTTGCTATATAACCAATTTTTACTATACGTGTCCTCAACGCATAGAGCCACGCTATGGGCTTTTTTTTCTCTAAAAGCCATGTTTGGTTTGCACAAATTTTCTGGGAAAAATCTGCAATAGAAAAACTTTACCAACCCATTTCTACTTTTTACTTATTATTATTTCTCTCTAGATTAATAGAAAAGAATTTCTCAAGAATGGGGGGGGGGGGGGTGAGATTTAGGAGCTAATCAAAGAAGGGAGGCGAGAAACAGATAAGACCCAACTCTTGGATAGGAAATGAGGATCTAGGGTTTGATATATAACAAATTTTTAATATACGTGTCCTCAACGCATAGAGGCACGCTATGGGCTTCTTTTTTCACGAAAAGCCACGTTTTGTTTGAAGAAATTTTCTGGGAAAAATCTGTAATATAAAAACTTTTCCATTGGTTCCGTAGATATGAAAAAAGTGACTTTACCAACCTATTTCTAGTTTTTACTTATTATTATTTCTCTCTAGATTAAGAGATACGAATTTCTCAAGAAAGGGGGGTGAGATTTAGGAGCTAATCAAAGAAGGGAGGCGAAAAACAGATAAGAACTAACTCGTGGAGCGGAACTGGGGATCTAGGGTTTGTTATATGACGAATTTTTTATATACGTGTCCTCAACGCATAGAGCCAAGCTATGGGCTTTTTTTTTCATTAAAAGCCACGTTTGGTTTGCAGAAATTTTCTGAGAAAAATCGGCATTAGGAAAATTTTTCCATTGGTTCAGTACATATGAAAAAAGTGTGACTTTACCAACCCATTTCTAGTTTTTACTTATTATTATTTCTCTTTAGATTAAGAGAAAAGAATTTCTCAAGAAAGGGGGGCTGAGATTTAGGAGCTAATCAAAGAACGGAGGCGAGAAACAGATAAGACCCAACTCTTGGAGAGGAAATGAGGATCTAGGGTTTGCTATATATAATTAATTTTTAATATACGTGTCCTCAACGCATAGAGCCAAGCTATGAGCTTTTTTTTTTCACTGAAAGCCACGTTTGGTTTGCAGAAATTTTATGGGAAAAATCTGCAACAGAAAAACTTTTCCATTGGTTCAGTACATTTGAAAAAAGTGACTTTACCAACCCATTTCTACTTTTTACTTATTATTATTTCTCTCTAAATTAAGAGAAAAGAATTTCTCAAGAAAGGGGGGGTGAGATTTAGGAGCTAATCAAAGAAGGGAGGTGAAAAACCGATAAGACCCAACTCTTGGAGAGGAAGTGAGGATCTAGGGTTTGCTATATAACGAATTTTTAATATACGTGTCCTCAACGCCTAGAGCCACCCTATGAGCTTTTTTTTTCACTAAAAGCCATGTTCGGTTTGCAGAAATTTTCTGGGAAAAATCTGCAATAGAAAAACTTTTCCATTGATTTAGTACATATGAAAAAAGTGACTTTACCAACCCATTTCTAGTTTTTACATATAATTATTTCTCTCTAGAGTAAGAGAAAAGAATTTCTCAAGAAAGTGGGGGTGAGATTTAGGAGCTAATCACAGAAGGGAGGCGAAAAACAGATAAGACTCCACTCTTGGAGAGGAAATGAGGATCTAGGGTTTGCTATATAAGAGATTTTTAATATGCGTGTCCTCAACGCATAGAGCCACGCTATGGGCTTTTTTTTTCACCAAAAGCCACGTTTGGTTTGCAGAAATTTTCTGGGAAAAATCTGAAACTGAAATTTTTTTCCACTGGTTCAGTACATATGAAAAAAGTGACTTTACCAACCCATTTCTAGTTTTTACTTATTATTATTTCTCTCTAGATTAAGAGAATAGAACTTCTCAAGAAAGGGGGGGTGAGATTTAGGAGCTAATCAAATAAAGGGGGGCTAAGATTTAGGAGCTAATCAAAGAAAGGGGGGCTAAGATTTAGGAGCTAATCAAAGAAGGGAGGCGAGAAACAGATAAGACCCAACTCTTGGAGAGGAAATGAGGATCTAGGGTTTGTTATATAATGAATTTTTAATATACGTTTTCTCAGCGCATAGAGCCAAGCTATGGGCTTTTTTTTTTCCCTGAAAGCCACGTTTGGTTTGCCGAAATTTTCTGGGAAAAATCTGCAATAGAAAAACTTTTGCATTGGTTCAGTACATATGAAAAAAGTGACGTTTCCAACCCATTTCTAGTTTTTACTTATTATTATTTCTCTCTAGATTAAGAGAAAAGAATTTCTCAAGAAAGGGGGGGGGGGGGGGGGGGTGAGATTTAGGAGCTAATCAAAGAAAAGAGGCGAAAAACAGATAAGACCCAACTCTTGGAGAGGAAATGAGGATATAAGGTTTGCTATATAACGAATTTTTACTATACGTGTCCTCAACGCATAGAGCCACGCTATGGGCTTTTTTTTTCAACTAAAAGCCACGTTTGGTTTGCAGAAATTTTCTGGGAAAAATCTGCAATTGAAAAACTTTTCCATTGGTTCTGTACATATGTAAAAAGTGACTTTACCAACCTATTTCTAGTATTTGCTTATTATTATTTCACTCTAGATTAAAAGAAACGGATTTCTCAAGAAAGGGGGGTGAGATTTAGGAGCTAATCAAAGAAGGGAGGTGAAAAACAGATAAGACCCAACTCTTGGAGAGGAACTGAGGATCTACGGTTTGCTATATAACGAATTTTTAATATAGGTGTCTTCAACGCATAGAGCCACGTTTGCTATGCAGAAATTTTCTGGGAAAAATCTGCAATAGAGAAACATTTCCATTGTTTCAGTATATACGAAAAAGTGACTTTACCAACCCATTTCTAGTTTTTACTTATTTTTATTTCTCTCCAGATTAAGAGAAAAGAATTTCTCAAGAAAGGGGGGCTGAGGTTTAGGAGCTAATCAAAGAAGGGAGGCGAGAAACAGATAAGACCCAACTCTTGGAGAGGAAATGAGGATCTAGGGTTTGCTATATAAAGAATTTTTAATATACGTGTTCTCAACGCATAGAGCCACGCTATGGGCTTTTTTTTTCACCAAAAGCCACGTTTGGTTTGCAGAAATTTTCTGGGAAAAATCTGCAATTGAAAAACTTTTCCATTGGTTTAGTACATATGAAAAAAGTGACTTTACGAACACATTTCTAGTTTTTACTTATTATTATGTCTCTCTAGATTAAGGGAAAAGAATTTCTCAGGAAAGAGGGGGTGAGATTTAGGAGCTAATCAAAGAAGGAAGGCGAAAAACAGATAAGACCCAACTCTTGGAGAGGAATTGAGGATCTAGGGTTTGCTATATAACGAATTTTTAATATACGTGTCCTCAACGCATAGAGCCAAGCTATGGGCTTTTTTTTTCATTAAAAGCCACGTTTGGTTTGCAGAAATTTTCTAGGAAAAATCTGCAATAGAAAAACTTTTCCATTGGTTCATTACATATGAAAAAAGAGACTTTACCAACCCATTTCTAGTTTTTACTTATTATTATTTCTCTCTAGATTAAGAGAAAAGAATTTCTCAAGAAAGGGCGGCTCAGATTTAGGAGCTAATCAAAGAAAGGGGGGCTGAGATTTAGGAGCTAATCAAAGAAGGGAGGCAAAAAACAGATAAGACCCAACTCTAGGAGAGGAAATGAGGATATTGGGTTTGCTATATAACGAATTTTTACTATACGTGTCCTCAACGCCTAGAGCCACGCTACGGGCTTTTTTTTTCCACTAAAACCCACGTTTCCTTTGCAGAAATTTTCTGGGAAAAATCAGCAATAGAAAAACTTTTCCATTGGTTCAGTACATATGAAAAAAGTGACTTTACCAACCCAGTTCTAATTTTTACTTATTATTATTTCTCTTTAGATTAAGAGAAAAGAATTTCTCAAGAAAGGGGGGGTGAGATTTAGGAGCTAATCACAGAAGGGAGGCGAAAAACAGATAAGACCCAACTTTTGGAGAGGAAATGAGGATCTAGGGTTTGCTATATAACGAATTTTTTATATACGTGTCCTCAACGCATAGAGCCACGCTATGGGCTTTTTTTTCACTAAAAGCAACGTTTGGTTTACAGAAATTTTTTGGAAAAAATCTACAATAGAAAAACTTTTCCATTGGTTCAGTACATATGAAAAAAGTGACTTTACCAACCCATTTCTAGCTTTTACTTATTATTATTTCTCTCTAGATTAAGAGAAAAGAATTTTTGCCGAAAGGGGGGTGAGATTTAGGAGCTAATCAAAGAAGGGAGGCGAAAAACAGATAAGACCCAACTCTTGGAGCGGAAATGAGGATCTAGGATTTGCTATATAACGAATTTTTAATATACGTGTCCTCAACACATAGAGCCACGCTATGGGCTTCTTTTTTCACTAAAAGCCACGTTTGGTGTGCAGAAATTTTCTCGGAAAAATCTGCAATAGAAAAACTTTTCCATTGGTTCAGTACATATGAAAAAAGTGACTTTACCAACCCATTTCCAGTTTGTACTTATTATTATTTCTCTCTAGATTAAGAGAAAAGAATTTCTCAAGAAAGGGGGGGTGAGATTTAAAAGCTAATAACAGAAGGGAAGCGAAAAACAGATAAGACCCAACTCTTGGAGAGAAAATGAGGATCTAGGGTTTGCTATATAACGAATTTTTAATATACGTGTCCTCAACGCCTAAAGTCACGCTATGGGCTTTATTTTTCACTAAAAGCCACGTTTGGTTTGCAGAAATTTTCTGGGAAAAATTTGCAATAGTAAAACTTTTCCATTGGTTCAGTACATATTAAAAAAGTGACTTTACCAACCCATTTCTAGTTTTTACTTATTATTATTTCTCTCTAGATTAAGAGAAAAGAATTTCTCAAGAAAGGGGGGGTGAGATTTAGGAGCTAATGAAAGAAGAGAGGCAAAAAACAGATAAGACCCAACTCTTGGAGAGGAAATGAGGATATAGGGTTTGCTATATAACGAATTTTTACTGTACGTGTAAACGCATATAGCCACGCTATGGGCTTTTTTTTCGGCTAAAAGCCACGTTTGGTTTGCAGAAATTTTCTGGGAAAATCTGCAATAGAAATTTTTTTCCATTGGTTCAGTACATACGAAAAAAGTGACCTTACCAACCCATTTTTAGTTTTTACTTATTATTATTTCTCTCTAGATTAGGAGAAAAGAATTTCTCAAGAAAGGGGGGGGTGAGATTTAGGAGCTAATGAAAGAAGAGAGGCGAAAAACAGATAAGACCCAACTCTTGGAGAGGCAATGGGGATCTAGGGTGCTATATAACGAATTTTTAATATACGTGTCCTCAACGCATAGAGCCACGCTATGGGCTTCTTTTTTCATTAAAAGCCACGTTTGGTTTGCAGAAATTTCTTGTGAAAAATCTACAATATAAAACTTTTCCTTTGGTTCAGTACATATGGAAAAAGTGACTTTACCCACCCACTTCTAGTTTTTACTTATTATTATTTCTCTCTAGATTAAGAGAAAAGAATTTCTCAAGAAAGGGGGGGTGAGATTTAGGAGCTAATCAAAGAAGGGAGGCGAAAAACAGATAAGACCCAACTCTTGGAGAGGAAATGAGGATCTAGAGTTTGCTATATAACGAATTTTTAATATACGTGTCCTCAACGCATACAGCCACGCTACGAGCTTTTTTTTTCACTAAAAGCCACGTTTAGTTTGCAGAAATTTTCTGGGAAAAATCTGCAATAGAAAAACTTTTCCATTGGTTCAGTACATACGTAAAAAGTGACTTTACCAACCCTTTTTTTAGTTTTTACTTACTATTATTTCTCTCTAGATTAAGAGAAACTTATTTTTCAAGAAAGGGGGGTAAGATTTTGGAGCTAATCAAAGAAGGGAGGCGAAAAACAGATAAGACTCTTGCAGAGGAAATGAGGATCTAGGATTTGCTATATAACAAATTTTTAATATACGGGTCCTCAACACATAAAGCCACGCTATGAGCTTCTTTTTTCACTAAAACCCACGTTTGGTTTGCAGAAATTTTCTGGGAAAAATCTGCAATAGAGAAACTTTTCCATTGTTTCAGTATATACGAAAAAGTGACTTTACCAACCCATTTCTAGTTTTTACTTATTTTTATTTCTCTCCAGATTAAGAGAAAAGAATTTCTCAAGAAAGGGGGGCTGAGGTTTAGGAGCTAATCAAAGAAGGGAGGCGAGAAACAGATAAGACCCAACTCTTGGAGAGGAAATGAGGATCTAGGGTTTGCTATATAAAGAATTTTTAATATACGTGTTCTCAACGCATAGAGCCACGCTATGGGCTTTTTTTTTCACCAAAAGCCACGTTTGGTTTGCAGAAATTTTCTGGGAAAAATCTGCAATTGAAAAACTTTTCCATTGGTTTAGTATATATGAAAAAAGTGACTTTACGAACACATTTCTAGTTTTTACTTATTATTATTTCTCTCTAGATTAAGGGAAAAGAATTTCTCAAGAAAGAGGGGGTGAGATTTAGGAGCTAATCAAAGAAGGGAGGCGAGAAACAGATAAGACCCAACTCTTGGAGAGGAAATGAGGATCTAGGGTTTGCTATATAAAGAATTTTTAATATACGTGTTCTCAACGCATAGAGCCACGCTATGGGCTTTTTTTTTCACCAAAAGCCACGTTTGGTTTGCAGAAATTTTCTGGGAAAAATCTGCAATTGAAAAACTTTTCCATTGGTTTAGTACATATGAAAAAAGTGACTTTACGAACACATTTCTAGTTTTTACTTATTATCATTTCTCTCTAGATTAAGGGAAAAGAATTTCTCAAGAAAGGGGGGGTGAGATTTAGGAGCTAATCAAAGAAGGAAGGCGAAAACCAGATAAGACCCAACTCTTGGAGAGGAATTGAGGATCTAGGGTTTGCTATATAACGAATTTTTAATATACGTGTCCTCAACGCAAAGAGCCAAGCTATGGGCTTTTTTTTTCATTAAAAGCCACGTTTGGTTTGCAGAAATTTTCTAGGAAAAATCTACA
Organism: Tasmannia lanceolata; assembly: GCF_043159265.1. Classification (NCBI taxonomy): domain Eukaryota; kingdom Viridiplantae; phylum Streptophyta; class Magnoliopsida; order Canellales; family Winteraceae; genus Tasmannia; species Tasmannia lanceolata. The sequence goes on along the minus strand of NW_027518684.1, from coordinate 21,288,683 downwards.
ATAGAGAAACTTATCCATTGGTTTAGTATATACGAAAAAGTGACTTTACCAACCTATTTCTAGTTTTTATTTATTATTATTTCTCTCTAGATTAAGAGAAAAGAATTTCTCAAGAAAGGCGGGGTGAGATTTAGGAGCTAATCACAGAAGGGAGGCGAAAAACAGATAAGACCCAACTCTGGGAGAGGAAATGAGGATATTGGGTTTGCTATATAACGAATTTTTATTATACGTGTCCTCAACGCCTAGAGCCACGCTTCGGGCTTTTTTTTCCACTAAAACCCACGTTTCGTTTGCAGAAATTTTCTGGGAAAAATCAGCAATAGAAAAACTTTTCCATTGGTTCAGTACATATGAAAAAAGTGACTTAACCAACCCAGTTCTAATCTTTACTTATTATTATTTCTCTTTAGATTAAGAGAAAAGAATTTCTCAAGAAAGGGGGGGTTAGATTTAGGAGCTAATCACAGAAGGGAGGCGAAAAACAGATAAGACCCAACTTTTGGAGAGGAAATGAGGATCTAGGGTTTGCTATATAACGAATTTTTAATATACGTGTCCTCAACGCATAGAGCCACGCTATGGGCTTTTTTTTCACTAAAAGCCACGTTTGGTTTACAGATATTTTTTGGAAAAAATCTGCAATAGAAAAACTTTTCCATTAGTTCAGTACATATGAAAAAAGTGACTTTACCAACCCATTTCTAGCTTTTACTTATTATTATTTCTCTCTAGATTAAGAGAAAAGAATTTTTGCAGAAAGGGGGGTGAGATTTAGGAGGTAATCAAAGAAGGGAGGCGAAAAACAGATAAGACCCAACTCTTGGAGCGGAAATGAGGATCTAGGATTTGCTATATAACGAATTTTTAATATACGTGTCCTCAACACATAGAGCCACGCTATGGGCTTCTTTTTTCACTAAAAGCCACGTTTCGTTTGCAGAAATTTTCTCGGAAAAATCTGCAATAGAAAAACTTTTCCATTGGTTCAGTACATATGAAAAAAGTGACTTTACCAACCCATTTCCAGTTTGTACTTATTATTATTTCTCTCTAGATTAAAAGAAAAGAATTTCTCAAGAAAGGGAGGGTGAGATTTAAAAGCTAATAACAGAAGGGAAGCGAAAAACAGATAAGACCCAACTCTTGGAGAGAAAATGAGGATCTAGGGTTTGCTATATAACGAATTTTTAATATACGTGTCCTCAACGCCTAAAGTCACGCTATGGGCTTTTTTTTTCACTAAAAGCCACGTTTGGTTTGCAGAAATTTTCTGGGAAAAATTTGCAATAGAAAAACTTTTCCATTGGTTCAGTACATATTAAAAAAGTGACTTTACCAACCCATTTCTAGTTTTTACTTATTATTATTTCTCTCTAGATTAAGAGAAAAGAATTTCTCAAGAAAGGGGGGGGTGAGATTTAGGAGCTAATGAAAGAAGAGAGGCGAAAAACAGATAAGACCCAACTCTTGGAGAGGAAATGAGGATCTAGGGTGTTATATAACGAATTTTTAATATACGTGTCCTCAACGCATAGTGCCACGCTATGGGCTTCTTTTTTCATTAAAAGCCACGTTTGGTTTGCAGAAATTTCTTCTGAAAAATCTACAATATAAAACTTTTCCTTTGGTTCAGTACATATGGAAAAAGTGACTTTACCCACCCACTTCTAGTTTTTACTTATTATTATTTCTCTCTAGATTAAGAGAAAAGAATTTCTCAAGAAAGGGGGGTTGAGATTTAGGAGCTAATCAAAGAAGGGAGGCGAAAAACAGATAAGACCCAACTCTTGGAGAGGAAATGAGGATCTAGAGTTTGCTATATAACGAATTTTTAATATACGTGTCCTCAACGCATACAGCCACGCTATGGGCTTTTTTTTTCACTAAAAGCCACGTTTGGTTTGCAGAAATTTTCTGGGAAAAATCTGCAATAGAAAAACTTTTCCATTGGTTCAGTACATACGAAAAAAGTGACTTTACCAACCCTTTTTTTAGTTTTTACTTACTATTATTTCTCTCTAGATTAAGAGAAACTTATTTTTCAAGAAAAGGGGGGTAAGATTTTGGAGCTAATCAAAGAAGGGAGGCGAAAAACAGATAAGACTCTTGGAGAGGAAATGAGGATCTAGGATTTGCTATATAACAAATTTTTAATATACGGGTCCTCAACGCATAGAGCCACGCTATGAGCTTCTTTTTTCACTAAAACCCACGTTTGGTTTGCAGAAATTTTCTGGGAAAAATCCGCAATATAAAAACTTTTTCATTGGTTCAGTACATATGAAAAAAGTGACTTTACCCACCCATTTCTAGTTTTTACTTATTATTATTTCTCTCTAGATTAAGAGAAAAGAATTTCTCAAGAAAGGGGGGGTGAGATTTAGGAGCTAATCAAAGAAGGGAGGCGAAAAACAAATCAGACCTAATTCTTGGAGACGAAATGAGGATCTAGGGTTTGCTATATAACGAATTTTTAATATACGTGTCCTCAACGCATAGAGCCACGCTATGAGCTTCTTTTTTCACTAAAAGCCACGTTTTGTTTGCAGAAATTTTCTGGGAAAAATCTGCAATATAAAAACTTTTCCATTGGTTCAGTTCATATGAAAAAAGTGACTTTACCAACCCATTTTTAGTTTTTACTTATTATTATTTCTCTCTAGATTAAGGGAAAAGAATTTCTCAAGAAAGGGGAGGTGAGATTTAGGAGCTAATCAAAGAAGGGAGGCGAAAAACAGATAAGACCCAACTCTTGGAGAGGAAATGAGGATCTAGGGTCTAGGAAATGAGGCACGTCATAAAAGATATTACACAATGATAACTGGGATATCAATTCTTAGCAAATAGAAACCAGAGAAGTTTGAACATACTCTTTGAGTTGAATTTCTTGATTAAATCGTTTCTTTTGGAGTTAGTTTCAGAAACTTCAATCCCCAGCAGAGTCGTTAGTCTGTGGCCCCCGATCCGAGATAGAGGCGGTGAGGGAACGGGTCCATTACACCCTCTCTGGATCATCCGCAACGTGAAGGAGAGCTCTGCCAAGGAACTCTCGAAACGGATGCCACCCTCATAGCATAGCACGAGAGGCGATATAAAAAGAAAAAGATATGTCTTGAGCCGGAACCGAGGTTCGAAACCGAGACATACCTAAAATAAACTCAGAGTCGCCATCCATGGATGTGCCATGGAACCCTAAAATCAAATCCTCTGTGCAATGGATAACCAGAAATATATATGGGTTCGTGCCTGGTTACGAATGGAGAAGGTCTGAGAGCACCTCCAATTCGTCCGAGTGCAAGCACTTGGTCTCTTATGCCATTTTCATTAACTCCAAAGAAGTTTGGGTAAAAATCATATCAAATGGGAACAATCCTCATGAGTCGTCTACCTAAGCATGCATTTCCTGAGGATAAAATAATAAGCGCATATAAAATAAAATGAAAGATGTGTCACCTAAGCATAGCTAGGTTATGAATGACATGCCTAATGGGTGTCTAAGTTCTGATGTGCAAACACATGCAAGCTATAGCTAAAAGGTATAGGATCAGTACTAGAAAATAAGAAAACACATCAAAACATACAATAATTAAACACATCCTAAAACTCTAAATGATTAGCCCGAGTCCTCGGATGGTCTGGTATTCATCCAAAGAAGCCTACGTATCCCCGCCTCCACGAGAATCAAGGCAACGTAGTTCTTCACGCCTATTCTAAACTATGATGCCTAAGACACCTAGCCCTCTATCCTAAACTCGATCTAAAAGACCGGACCAATTATTAAAGTTTATTGTACGATTATTTAAATTCCAGTGAATTGTGAATTTTAGGACATCCTATATGCCCTAACTAAATGCAGATTAGCCCTAAGCTAATGCAGGTGGTTCCTACAACCTATATGTAACTAGGTTGTATTTCCTAAGGAAAACCAAAGGTGGACTAGCGTATCCTACTCTAGTCATCACTCGGCGATGTGGATCGCCAACTGATCGGACGGAGGCGCTCCTATAACTCTAGGACAGACCCCTAACTCTAAAATAAGCACACAACAAACAATCAATCAAACAACCTATCAAAAGAAAAAACCTAACTCTAAAACTCTCTATTTAGGAGAAACTCCTAACTCTAGAAGAAGATCTTTTGAAAACAGGGTTTTAAAGATTTTCGAAGAAGGTTTAAAATATTATTTATAAAAAAAGTTTGGCTGGACTTGGGATATGGATCCCAAGCTGCACTACGTACCTCGTGAAAGAGGATCAAGCCAACGTAGTTCGAATCGAACTCTTCTAACTAAAACCTAACACTTCAAATGATTTAAGGGTTTTAATATTTTTCAAATGTTTTTGATATTTTTAAAGTTTTCAAATGATTTTGAGTTTTAAATTTCTAATGTTTTTGGATTTTAAATGATTTTAAAGCTCTTGGATCTTAAAATGATTTCACTCTTATAGGGAACAAACAAACATAACCATAAACTAGGGCAAAGCCCTAAAGCAAAGGGGAAACCCCGAACAAGCAACAAATGTCTCAAAGAGACGATCCACAACAAGCAAACAAGCGCTCTAAGAGCAGCGAAAATGAATCTAAGATCTCAAGCAGGGAAGGCTCTAACATGAGGCTAGGTAAGCCTCCTAAAGGGGAAACTCTCTATATGAGACAAGGCTTGTCTCCAAATAGGATTCTATAAATGAGGCAAGGCATGCCTTCTATACACACAAAGGATGTACACAAGAGTGCTAGACTACTATCAGACCGAAATGGTCCCCTACTAGCAAGGGGAACAAGTTGGGGAGGCTCTATAAATGAGGCACTGTATGCCCCTTACAAGCTTACTCTCTATAAGACTAGGGGAAACTCTCTAAGATACATGCTCTAAACTACGAGGCTCGTCTCCAAAGGAGGATCGCCTCAATAAGACAAAGCATGTCTCCTATGGGGGACTATTCTAATGAGACGAAAGGTTTTAACGAAATTCCCAAAGGAGCTCGATGATCAAAATCTGTAGTACAAGAGTAAATCCAATTATCCCCATAAAGAGATGGTTTTTTTAGTGACTCCTGTAAAGACATTCTTTTCATCGGGCTTTCGACCATTGAATTCATCAAATATCCCAAAAGTTGAAAGTGAGGAGGACACACACTTGGTACAGAGCTTGAAAAATCAAGTTTCTCCATATGATATTTGTAATGAGAGGTTCCCTTCGACCAACTGGAACTCTGCGCATAAGGCGATCTGTTGGTGGTTCAGTAGCCAATGCAAGTGCTCCAAGCGTATCCATGATGAGGTTAACCCAGAGAAATTGCATATACAGAACGCCCCCAATGGACAACCTTTATAACTGAAGTAAAGTTATCATCCAGTATAATAATATCAGAACTTTCTTTTGTAACTTCTGCTCCTGAAATACCCATTGCAAAGCCTATATCTGCCTTATGCAGTGCAGAAATATCATTAGTCCCATCTCCAGTTACAGCAACAACATGGCCTCTTTGGCGCAATGCTTGTACCAACAGGAGCTTGTCATTAGGAGAAGACCTTCCCATTACCGATATACTGTCAGCAATTTCTTCTCTTTTGTTAGTGAACAGAGCACGGAATACTTTTCCCTCAATGAGTGCTGGCTCTGTAGCAGTAGCTTCTGAATCAATTATTCCACATTCCAAAGCTATTGCTTCGTTGTCTGAAATTATCTCCGGTCACCATTCGTATCTTAACACCAGCACTTGTGCACAGTTGTACAGCATTTTTGACACCTGGTCGGCAAGGATCCTTTATACTCACAATTGCGAGAAAAACTAGGTCATCCTCTGGTAATGCCCACTGCGATAATTCTTGTTCATCTTTTTGGACTGCATTTGGTTCAAAACAGGGGCTGAACTGTGCCTGCCAAACAGGGCTAAAGTACGGGTTTAAAATGATGACCATGGACTGAAACTGGGATGGAACGAGGGCTGACTGATGGGGCGATACCAGGCTGAAACAATGGAAAGAATCATGCTACACAGTGGGGTTGAAGCATGGACAGAATCGTGTTAAACATTGAAGCATGGAAAACATCCTTGAACTAGAAGGAGATAGTGGGGAGGAGGAAAATTTTAGATGTTAAAAAGTTTCACATTCTGCAGGAACAGGGAGAACTGCTGAAATTTGCTGCAAAGACTTCACTCCAATCATGGAGATGCATGAGATAGAAATGTCTAATTCATCTTGAAGGATGAAAAAGACATGCAAGTGATAATATTAATATTCCCTGACCCCATCTTTTATAGCCAACATGATCCTTGAAATTATTACAGCTTTAAAGCAAATTTTTTTTTAAACACCCAGATCAATGGAGAATAAATAAATAAATAAAATGTAATCCATAGAAGTAATACCACATCCAATTTACATTTGTAACAATGGTTTTTACAAGGAAAATCAGCTAAAAAGAAAAAAGAGTAATCAAGTTGGAATAATAAGCTCATGACTTGTACAATTTTTCCTACAAGTTCAGAGAAGTGAAGGAACTACTGAACCTGTAATGAATTCGCAAAACATTAAAAATGCAACAAAGCATGCTGAAAGTAACTTATGATTTCAAAATTTAACAAAGTATGTACTGAGGGCAACCAAGTATTATATATTTCATCATTTTTATTTTTTTAGAAAACAACACTTAAAGACAAGGGTTCCAGAAAAGGTAAATCAATAGCTTAGTATCTGCTTCTCATCTCCTTCCAATAACCATGTGACATCAAATGATTAATTAAAGGGAGCAACTAAATTTCAATAAATTTCCACAGACAAACACATGAATATGTATCACTGAATGCTCACCAAGAGGAAATTATCACTGATTATAAGAGACCACTACAAATTCCCGACCAATCCATAACCTCACACAATCAAATGAATATTTGAGAAAATTTGCCATAAATCAAAAGAAAATTTGAGGTGAATTCCAACCTGATCATCTTCTTTGGATGAATTCCACACCGGAGATCCACAAATACTGCAGATCCTTTAAGATACAACAATCCGAATTCCCTTTGCAAATATACTTAAAAGCTAATGATCGAGAATGAGATTTGCACCTTCAAGAGTTAAATCCATACCAGCCAGAGAATTTCAGATCTAAGATCGGAAGAGAAGAATAGTGGATCTAGGGTTTTAGACATGAAAGGAATATAGATCTGAGATTTGGACCTCGGATCTGAGATTTGGAAGGGAGCCGAGAGAGAGATCTAAGAGATTACAAAAGAGACGAGAATTATAGAATTGGTGATGAAGATAGGGGATGTATCCTGATTGAAATCAGGCAAAGCTTGCAAAATCTCTGACAAATCTGCCGGAAACAGAGAATCAGAGAAGAAATAGAGAGAAGAACTAGGGTTTCTAACTTGGATCTAAGGCTTATGAAAGACAAATGCTAGTTATGAATAGGTAAAACTAAATTTTCAAAGCAAAACCAACGGATCTGAGGTCTTTGGCAAGTAAAAGAACAAAAATCAGATCTGCACAAGAGAAATTTAGATTTTGGGTTTGAAATGAAGAAAAAGTAATTTGGATGGAGAATATAAGAAGGAAAAAAACAAAAACTCTCGGCCGGAGCTCCGGCGGGCTTAACCGGAGAAGCAGATCTGGAAACCCCTTTTTCCAATCTCTCTCTCTGCTTTCTTAAGAGAATGAAACTCTCTCTCTCTCTCTCTCTCTTTTCCGTCTCTCACAACCTCGGATCGGAGGTAATGTTTCCGACGAATGATCGGAGGAAACGATCGGCGGAGGAAGAAGACGAAGAGGAAAACTCCCAATCTCTTTCTCTCTCGCTCTCTCTTTTCTCTTCTTTTTTTTTTTCGAGAATGAACAGTGCCTCCCATTTTATATATATATATCAAAATAACGGTGCTGAGAACAGCACCCCCACTTGATGAAGCGCGCGAAAATTTGATGAGGCGCGCCCGCCAGATTTGTCCTATTAGGTCCGGGCGCGCCCATCGCAGGATAAATCGCCCTCCTTCTCAACTTTATATTTAATGGCTTTATAAATACACCCCCCGGTACAGATAAATTCGCCCCCCTTTTGGCCTGCACTGCGCTCACTCTCTTGGCTCGTTCACTGAGCAAACGCGCTCGGATCTCGACGAAATTTTACGGAGACCTTAACCTGCCATAGGGTTCAATTTAGGACCCCAGCTCACTGATTTGATAAGGTTTCACATCAACGCTACGAATTTGGGTCCGGTCAAAATGGGGTGTCTACAGCTATATAAGGAATTTTTAATATATGTGTCCTCAACGCATAGAGCCACGCTATGGGCTTCTTTTTTCACTAAAAGCCACGTTTGGTTTGCAGAAATTTTCTGGGAAAAATCTGCAATATAAAAACTTTTCCATTGGTTAAGTACATATGAAAAAAGTTACTTTACCCACCCATTTCTAGTTTTTACTTATTATTATTTCTCTCATGATTAAGAGAAAAGAATTTCCCAAGAAAGGGGGGGTGAGATTTAGGAGCTAATCAAAGAAGGGAGGCGAAAAACAGATAAGACCCAACTCTTGGAGAGGAAATGAGGATCTAGGGTTTGCTATATAACGAATTTTTAATATACGTGTCCTCAACGCATAGAGCCACGCTATGGGCTTCTTTTTTCACTAAAAGCCACATTTGGTTTGCAGAAATTTTCTAGGAAAAATCTGCAATGAAAAAAGTGACTTTACCAACCCATTTCTAGTTTTTACTTATTATTATTTCTCTCTAGATTAAGAGAAAAGAATTTCTCAAGAAAGGGGGTGAGATTTAGGGGCTAATCAAAGAAGGGAGGCGAAAAACAGATAAGACCCAACACTTAGAGAGGAAATGAGGATCTAGGGTTTGCTATATAACGAATTTTTAATAAACGTGTCCTCAACGCATAGAGCCACGCTATGGGATTATTTTCACTAAAAGCCACGTTTGGTTTGCAGAAATTTTCTAGGAAAAGTCTGCAATAGAAAAACTTTTCCATTAGTTCGGTACATATGAAAAAAGTGACTTTACAAACCCATTTCTAGTTTTTACTTATTATTATTTCCCTCTAGATTAAGAGAAAAGAATTTATCAAGAAAAGAGGTGAGATTTAGGAGCTAATCGAAGAAGGGAGGCGAACAACAGATAAGACCCAACTGTTGGAGAGGAAATGAGGATCTTGGGTTTGCTATTTAACAAATTTTTAATATACGTGTCCTTAACGCATAGAGCCATGCTATGGGCTTTCTTTTTTCACTAGGTTTGCAGAAATTTTCTAGGAGAAATCTGCAATAGAAAAACTTTTCTATTAGTTCAGTACATATGAAAAAAGTGACTTTACCAACCCATTTCTAGGTTTTACTTATTATTATTTCTCTCTAGATTAAGAGAAAAGAATTTCTCAAGAAAGGGGGGTGAGATTTAGGAGCTAATCAAAGAAGAGAGGCGAAAAATAGATAAGACCCAACTATTGGAGAGGAAATGAGGATCTAGGGTTTGCTATATAACGAATTTTTAATATACGTGTCCTCAACGCATAGAGCCACGCTATGGGCTTTTTTTTTTCACTAAAACCACGTTTGGTTTGCAGAAATTTTCTGGGAAAAATCTGCAATAGAAAAACTTTTCCATTGGTTCAGTACATATGAAAAAAGTGACTTTACCAACCCATTTCCAGTTTTTACTTATTATTATTTCTCTCTAGATTAAGAGAAAAGAATTTCTCAAGAAATGGGGGTGAGATTTAGGAGCTAATCAAAGAAGGGAGGCGAAAAACATATAAGACCCAACTCTTGGAGAGGAAATGAGGATCTAAGGTTTGCTATATAACGAATTTTTAATATACGTGTCCTCAACGCATAGAGCCACGCTATGGGCTTTTTTTTTCACTAAAAGCCACGTTTGGTTTGCTGAAATTTTCTTGGAAAAATCTGCAACAGAAAAACTTTTCCATTGGTTTAGTACATATGAAAAAAGTGACTTTACCAATCCATTTCTAGTTTTTACTTATTGTTATTTCTCTCTAGATTAAGAGAAAAGAATTTCTCAAGAAATATTTTTCCTGCGAACCAAACATTCCTAACTTTTATGAGCTAGAAATAGATCAAGAGCTTTTAAAAATAAGATATTTAATAACTACTTAGAAAAACATTCATGAGAGATTAACTAAGAGCCATAAAGAAAGAGCTGCCCCGGAACATGTTTTGAAAATTGGTGTGAATTTTTTAGCCAAGGCTATTGATATTGGCACTACGTTTTTTTTTATAATTGAACTACCTCACCTCGTCTTTTGTTTTAAATTAGTTTATGTCGAGTTTTTTTGGGAATTGTGTTAACCATCAACAGCTAATTTAGTACTTAAAGACAAGGTGAATTAGTGCAGTTATCAAAATATGGTAGTGCCAATATCAGTAGCTTTAACCAATTGTCAAATACTGCTGAGGACTTGTTGGGAAATGCAACAGCTGATTAAAACATATATGTCAATGTAAGTCTGCACTGATCATCGAATGTCTGTGTCCATAACAGTAGCCTAAAGAGAGTACATTTTATAAGATTTTTTTTGGTAGTAAAAAGAAAGTTTACAATTCAACTGATTTTTTATTTTTTTGGGCTGTATGACCTGTCAAATAGATGATTCAGATCATTCAAAAGTGGGACCCACTATATTGTAGTTTCTTACCATGAGGGCAGTTCACACTGGTATAATTTGATTTAGAGATTTGCTAGGAAGACGCGCCTATATCAGGGATGCTCCTAACAGCCCTCTATAAGGTGACATGTTTTTCAAGTATGCATCAATTATCATTTTCCTCTTTCTCATCCCAATCTTTGATTTTCAGTCAACCATTTCTTTCCATTTACTCTGATCTCTCTTAATCTCCGAGGCCATGTTTGGCTGCAATGAAAATTTTTTGCATGGAATTTTAGTAAAGAAGAGGTATTGTGTGCTCACATAACTTTAAATCTAGTGTTGCATGAGTGGACCAAACATATTTAAGGATTGTCCGTTGCTTTGTTATGTTCGTTAAGGTAAACATTCGCATATCATCAAATAACCAAAAACACAAAAAAGTACAAAATAAAAAACAAAATACAACTAAAAATTGTAATAAAGTGGGAAACTTTGCAAAAGAAACACATTTAACATGTTTAAAATTATAAATTCAGGAATTTCACGGAAAGTTATTTCAGGGCCGACTTTTGCATGAGAGAACAACCACCTCAGATTGTCTACTGAAAAGAGAATAAGACAATCTACTCAAAAGAGAGCCAGTGTGGCAGTTCTCTCATTCAAAAGTCAGCCGCGGAATGCCTTTCTGTGAAATTTCCTAGCAAATCCCTATAAATTCATAACCATAACATTGTTTTTTAATCGCATGGAAATCCAAATTCGAGGAAATTTCTGATGGGGCCATCTCTCACGGAATCAAAAAAGTTTGTCCCGTTTTGACAGTAAGGACCTATTTTTAGGGCGATGACAAATTGGCACCCCTGTACGATAATTCACTCCCATGTAAGGAAGGATATGTGGCAGATTTTAACACTTTTTGACGTTAAAGTGCTGCGAATTATCCTACAGGGTGAGCGAATTTGTCATCAACCTTTTTTTTTTATCACAGGAATAACTTTTAGTATACTTCAATCTTATTTAAAAAGAATCTTCAATTTAGGAAGATATCCCTTTCAATTAAGAACAATAAGGGCCTGTTTGGATATCTCATGCATTTGTTTTGATTTGAGTTCCCTGTTTTGAGAGAGAGAGAGAGAGAGAAGGAGGGAGGGATCTCTTGTTCCTGCCGGAGCAACATTGAGGAACAGCGATGGTGAAGGAAATTGCCACAAATATTTATTTCCAAATAATATCTCACAGAAAAGATTTGAAAATCGATTTTTTTTGCGTTGTAGCTGATTTGGAAATCTAAGGATCTAATCCAGTTCAAAATATCAATTAAATCAAAATCTAAATCATGTTGGTATCCAAGCGTGGCCTAAAAGAACCCAAATTTGTTTACTCGAACACAAGTTGTGTTCGTGGAACCCAAATTTGCTTACACAAACCCAAATTATTTTCGTATGAACCCAATTTTGCTTACTCAAACCAAAACTATTTTAGTCAATTTTACTTATTTGCATGGTTTTAAATTTCAGATTCAGCTAAAATTTCAGGCTTATTCGAAACTGAAATTTCAGCCGAAATAGCCGAAATTTGGCATTGCCGATCGAAATTCCATTTTGTTAGGGCAAAATTTCAGTAATTTCAATCGAAATTCTTTAACGCAATAAAAATATTATTTTATTATAAATTTCGAACGAAATTTCAGAAATCCGAAATTTCAATCTAAATTTTAAACCATGCTTATTTGAACCAAATTCTTTTTTCCGAACCCAAATTATTTTAGTCCAACCCAAATTTACTTACTCGAACCCAAATTAGAATTAGGTAAAACAAAACGAGAAAGAGAGAGTAACCAAGGGGCATTTCAGTTTTATATTTTACAATTTTTGGGTAAAGTAACATTTACCGAGTTTTCTCAACAACTGACATTTTTGACGTTATTTTTTCAATCACTTCCAAATGCTTTCTGTACTTTAGCCTAAATCCTATAGAAAATTTTAAATTCGTCCATTTTTCTTGAATTGTCACCTTAGGTTCCAGAATCAAAATGGAGAATATGATTTACCCAATGAGAGAAAGGCAAAGTGGCAACAAAGAGACTTATGGAAAATTGAATATGGTAATCTGAAAATTGAGCCTGAAAAAAAGAAAAAAGAAAAATAAAGCTTCTTATAACAAATTCTTTCATTATGAGAGTGCGGAGGTTGCATCGCTCGCACGGCTACAAGAGGGAAGGCAAGCTGTTGGAGTGTGGAAGGCTGGCTGCTGTGTTGGCTTCTTCCATATTTTAGTACTTCCACAACCATTACAAACACCTGATACTGAAATTGAGCCTAAAAAAATAAAAATAAAACTTCTTATAACAAATTAATTTTGATCTAAGAACTAACGCTCAGATCATGTATGTTCTGCACAATGGGATAATATTGTTGCTAAGAACTAGTGCTATGATGTTAATTCTTTCATTCTACTGCAGCATGATGTCAATGTCGATGTCCTAGCCATAGAGGATGCTGATGTAGGCAGGAGAATGCCTTCTATTGGGATGATGTGTTGGGTATATATAATATAACCCATGTATGTTCTAATATAAGGCCAATAGGTAATGGACCAGGTGTAGTGGGCCCATTTGGGCTGGAGCCCATTAACCTCTCATAACCCTAGTGTATCTCTCTATATATAGGGGCTGGAGGCAACAAACTTGGTATTCCAAACTAGATACCTTGGGTGTAATGCTTTAAGCATCCTTGCTTAAACCCTAATTGCTCTAACAATCTTAAAGCATCACAAAAAAAAAAAAAAAACCTACTTTTTTTTCGACGTCTGCTCCTCTCGAGATTGACCATCGCTCGGTGAAATCCATCTCCAACAGAGGGTTTCTCACGGAATCTTCTCTGCCGCCGGTGAAACCCATCTCACGGAATCTTCTTTGCCGGTCGGTGAAACCCATCTCCAACAGAGGATTTCTCACGGGATCTTATTTGCCACCGATGAAACCCATCTCCCACAGAGGGTTTCTTAAAAAGAAACCAACACAAGAATCGGTTTGGGCGTGACCTTCTTCTCTTTCAAAAATCTGTACAGAAGAGGCGAAACTTGTTGGGCACATAAGAATCGGTTTTCCAGATTGGGCATACCCATCCTCCTGTCTGACCAGCAGCCCTCTCTCCGTCGGATTCTCTTTTTCCGTTGGTCTCCCCTGTTGCTGCCGGTTCTATTGGGGAGTTGCAGAAATTTGTCCTGTGTTTCTGTCTATTTGCTCGTCAAAGAAGAGGCGAAACTTGTTGGGTATAGAAGGATTCGGCATGGAGGTTTTGATGGGTAGAAAGGAAATCTAATTAATTCTCTCAACCTCTTGTGGTGGGAGAATTGGTTCAGAGGGGAGGTGAAGTGGCATCACCAGAGGGGTACAATAGTGAATTGGAGAGAGAGGGAGGGGTAAAGTTTATTGTTTTTCCCTCTTACCTTCCATCTCCTGTTGGTCGAATCACTTGGTGTGGCCAAACCCCCCTTGGACACATATTTGAGCAACCCTTGTGACCGAATCTTGTGAGGAGCTATAGCTTGTGGTGGAAACTACTTTGGGGCTTGATCTTGGTAACCGAAAGTGGTTCTTGCAATTCGGATCACGGATACGGTTCTCTGTTTTGGTTTGCAATTTGGTTCTCTCCAATTAGGTGCACTCTTTCTATTTTTTTTAATTTCCTCTGAAATATCAAATGGAAAAGATTTCTATGCCTTTTGAGATGGTCAAACTTCACTCCTTTGGTGGATCTGAGTTTAACTCATGGAAGCGAAAGACTCAATTCAGTCTAAAATATATGAATTATTTTTACACTGTTTTGAGTACCTTTGCTGAGACGGATGAAGAAGTTGATGAATCTCAATGGCTTAGAGATGAGGATTTCTGCAAAGACTACTTGTTGAATTGTCTTTCAGATCGTCTTGCAGAAACCTATAGTAAATATAACACTGCTAAAGCAATATGGGACAACTTAGATGCTCAATTCAAGAAGGAGGAGGAATTGTCCAAGACCCATCTTGTGGACAAATTCATGGATTTCAAGTTTCAAGAGGACAAGGAAATCACTCCTCAAGTGACTTATCTAGAGAATTTGAGATCTAAGTTGAATAATGAAAAAATAGTTGTCTGTGATTCATTTCTTGTGGGTGCAATTATATACAAGTTTCCATCTGCATGGCACTCTTTCAAAACCGAGATGTATCGGAAAAAGGTGCAAGTGGGACTGGATGATCTCAAACGATTCATTCGAATCGAAGATGAGAATCGAGCTAGGAATAACTTGGAGATGGTTAGACAGCAACAATCTGTTGCTAACGCGGTAATATATCCCAAGAAATTTTCTCGGAAATCCAAGTCACCTAAAAGTGAACATCCCAAGTTGAAGGCCAAAAAGACTATCTTTCAGAAAAAGAAGGGCAAGTGCCACAACTGTGGGAAATGGGGTCACTTTGCTGCAGAGTGTAAACAACCAAAGAAGGCTAAATCTGACACACCACAAAAGGAAGCTCATATGATGGTGGGCAGTGCTGTGCCTAAGAATTTTATTGTCATGTTAGGCAATGGTAAGGCCAGTACTTCTTCAGACTGGTGGTTAGATACAGGAGCCACCTGCAATGTTTGCAACTCGAAGAAACTACTTACGGATGCTGTTGGCGTGAAAGAGACCGTTACAGTGGCTATTGGAGCTGAGGCGAAGGTGACTCACACTGGAACTGCGAACCTGGTCCTTTCTTCAGGTAAAATACTAACTTTAAAAAATGATAAAGTAGTTCCTACTATTCAAAAGAATTTAATTTCTATTAGTCTTTTAGACAATGCTGGCATGTGTTCATCCTTTTTGGGTGGAAGAGTAACTTTAACTGTTAACTCTTATTATTTTGGCTGTGCTTTCTTAATCGATGGTATGTATAGACTGAGTTTAGCAAATGAAACCGTTAGTCAGGTTAGTTCCAATTTGATTGATCCTAAGTTGTTACACACTAGATTGGGACATGTGAACTATAGAAAACTGGTCAAACTTGCTAAAACTTATAATATACCTTTAGATACATCGATTAGATTTGACAGATGTGAAGTGTATGCACAAACCAAGATCACTAGAAAACCTTTTCGTTCGGTTTCTAGGAGCACACAACTTCTTGAGTTAATACATTCTGACCTCTGTGATTTTAAAAGTTTCACTACTGATGTGGTCGGAAGTATTTAATCACTTTTATAGACGATTTTTCTAGATATTGCCATATTTATCTCCTAAAATCGAAAGATGAAGCTTTTGATAAATTTAAAATTTTCAAGAATCGTGTTGAAAATCAATTGAACTTGAAAATTAAGCGATTTAGGAGTGATCGAGGAGAAGAATACACTTTGACAGAGTTCAAGGAATTCTGTGCCTCTCAGGGCATAATACTTGAAACTACTGCTCCTTACTCTCCTCAATCTAATGGCATAGCTGAACGTAAGAACCGGACGTTAACTGAAATGTTAAACTCTATGTTATTGACAGCTGGCATGCCTACTAGCTATTGGGGAGAAGCAGTTTTAACTGCAAATCACATCCTGAATAGAGTACACCACTCTAAGTTGACCACTACTCCTTATGAGTTATGGCATAAACATCCTTGTAAATATGACACTCTTAAGACTTGGGGTTGTATTGCTTATGTGAGGATACAAGACCCTAGGAGACCTAAGGTAGGACCTAGAACAAACACTTGTGTTTATCTAGGTGGTGCAGAAGATAGTGCTGCTGATCGGTTTTTGGATCTATCTACCAATTTGGTTATAGAATCTAGAGATGCAGTATTCTTTGAGAATAAAATTCTCAGAGATCATGGTTTGAACCTACCTGGCGATACTGAAATGGTTACAGAATCGCATGTAGAGTTTGAACAGAATACTTCTGACACCTGTCCTACACTGATTTCTACATCAGAACCTTTAAGAGTTTCTACCAGAGATAGAGTACCCAAGAACTTTGGTGAGGACTTTGTGACCTACCATGTAGAGAATGATCTATCAACCTATAAGGAAGCGATGAGATCTAGGGACTCTTTGTTGTGGGCAGAAGCCATTGATGATGAAATGAACTCTCTGCTACAAAATCAAACTTGGCAGCTAGTCGATTTGCCAAAAGGGGCTAAGATTGTGGGCTATAATTGGATTTTGAAGAAGAAACTTAATCCTGACGGATCCATAGCTCGGTATAAAGCACATTTAGTAGCTAAGGGCTATACTCAAGTCAGTGGGATAGACTACTTTAATGTTTACTCACCGGTCTGTCATTTGGCAACGATAAGAATTCTTCTTGCTTTGGCTTCTATTGAGAAGTATGTTGTGCATCAAATGGATGTAAAAACGGCTTTCCTTAATGGAGACTTCACAGAAGAAATCTACATGAACCAACCTGAAGGGTTTGTCATGGAAGGTTTCAAGAACAAAGTTTGTAAGTTACACAAATCTTTGTATAGTCTTAAACAAGCACCTAAATTGTGGCATCAAAAATTTGACAAGGTAATAAAGAGTTTTGGTTTTCAAACCAGTTACTCAGATAAATGCCTTTACTATCGTTCTGTGTCGAATAAGGTTGCGATTATTTGCTTGTATGTAGATGACATGTTGATTCTTGGTTCCGATCTCTCTGTAGTGAGTGACGTGAAAACCACTTTGGCTCAAGAATTCGACATGAAAGATCTTGGTGTGGTTGACACCATTCTTGGTATGAAAGTGAGTTTTGAAAGGCAAGGGATTACTCTTAGCCAAGCCCATTATATTGAAAAACTACTTTCTACATAGGGATACAGTGAGTGTAAACCGATTGAGACACCATTTGATTATACCAAGAAGCTGATCTCTAATGAAGGAGACAGTGTGAATCAGTTAGATTATTCTAAACTAATTGGTAGTCTCATGTATGCTATGAGTTGTACTAAACCAGACATAGCCTTTACAGTTGGCATGCTGAGTCGTTTCACTAGTAATCCTGGCCATGAGCACTGGGATGCCCTTCTGAGGCTGATGAGATACCTTAAGGGTACTCAAGGATATGCTCTATGTTATACTGGCCATCCTCCTATCCTGGAAGGGTATTCTAATGCATCATGGGGCTCAGAATTAGGAGACAGTAAATCTACCAGTGGTTATGTTTTTACACTGGGTGGAGCCGCTGTTGCATGGAAGTCAAAGAGACAGACTTGTATTGCTCTGTCATCTATGGAATCGGAACTTTATGCTTTAGCTTCTACAGGAGATGAAGCAGAGTGGATAAGAGATCTGATCCTAGACATTCCATTGACCCATTTAAAGATTAACTCTTTAAGTTTGTTCTGTGATAATCAAGCTACAATTACGATTGTGAAAAACTCACTCTTTAATGGTAAGAGGAGACATGTCAGGCTGAAACATGCCACGCTGAATTATCTTCTAAAACAAGGTATTATCACTTTGGTTGATGTGAGATCACAGGATAATATGGCCGATGCTCTTACGAAGGGACTGAACAAAGATCGAATATTCAAAACTGTGGGGGAGATGGGGTTAAAGACTGTGTAGACGTGTCTTAACCTACATTCCTATTATTTTGAATTTTTCGAATCTCCCTATCTTGGCCAAGATAAGCACTTGATATGTTTCAATGATGTTTACAGTTATCTTTATGTCATTCCACATTTGATGACATGTCCTTCTTGGGAAAGGTTGTTTCATTCCAAACTTGATGATACAGCTTAACTCAATTTGGATATGATGCCTGTAACATTTCAAATGGAAACATGGAATGGTTCTTTGTAAAAGAAACTATTTAGGTCTTGTTCTTGATTGAAACTTGACATTGATGCTTATTGATATTAATATTTGTTTTTCAGTCATTATGAAATTGTACTAAGTTCTTCTGGTAGAACTAGATACTTTTAGTAAAATACACAAATGATTGGATTCATTTTTTAATGAAATTCATATTTGATAATTTACAGGAATTGGCGAAAATAGAGGAGATTGCCTCAATTTGGATCGTGATGAGGATGACTTACTTGATGAGTGAATCCTTATAGCGCAGTGGGAACTATTATTTTCTTTTCCGTTGATTAAATAGTTCACCTACATATGAAACTGCTTATGTTTGAGTTTAGATTATTTCTAAAACTTTTGGTTATTCTTTAAAGTATTTTGTTTTCAATTGGATTACAAATCTTTATTGATATGGTGATATGGGTGCTTCAATAATTTTGTTTGGACATCACATTATCTATCTATTGGATTGTGCTATATGTAGAACATAGGAGGAGATTGTTGGGTATATATAATATAACCCATGTATGTTCTAATATAAGCCCAATAGGTAATGGACCAGGTGTAGTGGGCCCATTTGGGCTGGAGCCCATTAACCTCTCATAACCCTAGTGTATCTCTATATATAGGGGCTGGAGGCAACAAACTTGGTATTCCAAACTAGATACCTTGGGTGTAATGCTTTAAGCATCCTTGCTTAAACCCTAATTGCTCTAACATGATGCCCCTGGATGCAACTTGGGTCGGGCTCAGCCCGAACAGGCTGAACCCGAATTTTGAAAAGCGACTTTACACTTTCGTAAAGTGAGGAGCAAATGGCCATTACTTTGCAAACAGCCTCATGTTTTCATGGAGACTTTCGTTCTCATTATCTCCAAGGCTTCTTTTTTATTTTTGATGAACTTGGACAAAATCTGCAAATCATGGAAAAATTAAAATGGAAAGCCTTTTTCTTGGTTGAGCCTGAGAAATCAAGTTCACCACTGTCTTCTCTCTATCTAATTTGATATTCAACCTCTTTTTCTAATGTCTTTTGGTGAGAATCTGCAAATTTCTTCTGCTTCTTAATATCTTTTGGTGGGAATCTGCAAATTTATTCTGCTTTTTCTCCTTGTTTAGTTTCCTTTCCAGGAACTCATTCGGGTTGAGAAACTTTTTCCTCAGGTTGGGTCGGATTGAACATGAACTTCTTCAAGTTGAGCCCGTCTGGACAAAGCGTAGATCCTAATCCTAGGGATATACTTTTGTTCATTTCTACGTCCAAATTTCATTTAAGGGGAAGGCAAAAGCAGCATCAGGGAGCTCTTCCAAGAACAATAAGTGGAAGCCGGGGTATACAGATCCACCTATCCTATTGTGTCTGGTCGTCCGGCCAATCCATTTTATCTTTCAAAGCCTTGCCTACCGGGTCGAGAGATGGGTATTCCTGTCTTATAGGGAACAAGAAATTCGAAGCCTATAGAACCCTTTTTTCCCTTAATTCCTAACCCGCCTCATTTTAAAGATCGATTGGTTGAGACTCGGGTCGGGTCAGATTCGGGTAAGAGAAACTCCCTCAGGTTGGGTTTGGGTTTTCTGAAATCGAGCTAGCATGGAGGATGCATTCCACTGGGATAATGCTCCAAGTGCTAAGCCGGATTTCTGAAAATTGAGCCTGAAAAGGAGGGAAAAAAAAAAACCTCATCTCAAGTTAGGCAAAATAAATAAAGGGAATCGCTAGCTATTTACACCCCTTTTGATCACCAGGTACACCAAGAGGGACACCCAGAGCTAGACCTGGCAAACGGGTGGGTCGGGCCGGGTCAACCCGCGGGTGATGCAGGTGCCGGTCACACGGGTCGGGTGAGGAAATGACCCGCATTTTTGCGGGTCAGAATTTAGGTGACCCGGGCGGCCCCCAGGTGGGCCGGGTCAGCCCGCGGGTCACCCGCAAATTCAAACAATTGCTTATTTTGGGAAATGTTATCACTGGATTTTGATGATGGCGGTATGGCCGGCTCCGTGGGATGATCCAAACCGTCCATTAGATGGCCCACAAGCTAAATAGGTGTTGCCCAAAAATCATGTTGATCCTAACCCTCCGATCTATAGAGGGTTAGGATCAAGTGATCAACCCTCTAACATTCAAATCGGAGGGTTGGGATCAACCTATGGTGCTAGCCATAACCTATTCAGGCATCAAACCCTTAAAAAATAGATTAGCATGACAAAATCACCATCCTTGGCATTAGAAAAAAAAGCCATCTAACAAGATTGACATAACAAAATCACCACCCTTAAAAAAGTGGGTGCCCGCAGGTTGACCCGACCCGTGTTTTTGCGGGTCACCCGCGAGTTTTGACGGGTCACTAAAACTCAGACCCGTGCCCGCAAAATTTGCGGGTGGGTCGGGTTGACCTGCGGGCACGGGTCACGTTTGCCAGGTCTACCCAGAGCGCCATATGTGGCAATCAAACCCCCTTTAGTCATTGATACAGTGGAGGTGCTGGGTGTCCCTGGTGATCAAAAGAGCATAAATCACTTCCCGGAAATAAAACAGTAGATAAAATTTAAACATTATATATACCTCTTTTTTTTTCCCTATATCACGTATTCCATAAGCGAATGTAAGTCTGTAAAACAAAAACACACATATATATAAGAAGAGCAAGCAATATGAAATAAAGTATTCCCACCTTATCTCTTAATCTAAATGGTAGCAAAAAAAACTTACTTAACTACAAGACCCTTATCAATGAGACGAGGTGGAGGTGGTCTGCAATTCTGCCAGTGGAGACAACAAACCATAAATCTTACATCATCGCCCTGCCTGTGGCAACAGCACAACATTGATGGAAATTACACTAACGAATAGATGCAACCTCTATCTACAGAAGTCCACATAAAAAATCACATATCAAAAAACCAAAACAAAAGAGGGAATAGATCTTCTTTAGAACACATCCAAAAAAATAAAAGATATTCTTTAGAACACAATAAGAGTAAGTAGAAATTAAAGGGAAAAAATGATTATTTCATAAAATTGGACCAGAAATCGCATAAGAAACGATTATTGCCTATGTACCAAATTCCAAATGGGTAGAAAAAACCATTTGGATTGTTGGAATTTTCTAGAAAAGTTAGGAAAGGAAAAATGTTTCCAAAATTTCCAACTTTTATTACTACACCCTAAAAAAGATAAAATGTTGCTGGAAACGTTCATGCAAAGTGGGAATCGTGAAAACACTAAGATCCATTCGAAGAACTAAAAAAAAAAGAAGAGAAAATACCAAAAACTCACTTCATGTAGGCTTTCTTGGCCGTCTCAGCTTTCTTGGCCTGAAAGAGGTGATAACGAAGGAAGGAATAGGGCTGGCAATTTCACCCGAAAAAGCCGGGATCCGCCCCGCCCTGCCCCGTTTTGGGTCGGGGATTCCCCGATTTGAGAGGGGAAGGGGAAGGGGATGGAGCTGTCCCCGCCCCGCTCCGTTAATCAATGCCATTTTTTTGTATATTTTTAAGTGTTTTTTTTTTAGGAAAACTACTAGAAACTCTTTGGCTCGGCTACAAGATTCCCCCAAACATAAACTTAGCTTGTCTTTTCCTTTTAATTAGCTTCAGAGAGCATTTTGGGAACTATAATAACCTTTTGACAGATGTTGAAATAATAAAGACAAGCTGAGTGTCTGCAATTATCAAAAAATCGTAGTGCCAACATCGGTAGCCAAAATAAATTGCATTTTTATTTTGGTTAGGGTTTCCTTAATTCCTTCCCACGAAAGAAACTCTATCGTCCCCTCTTTTTTTCGACCTCATCTCTCGCAGAAGAGACCTTCGTCGAGCTCGAGCCCTCCGTCGGCCTCTCCTCTCCGGCAACCACGCTATCTCTGGCAAGGTATGTGGTCTCTCTCTCTCTCTCTCTCTCTCTCTCTCTCTCCAATGATCTATTTGGGTTTGTAACGCCTGTTGGTGCAACTGCTACGAGGGCACTCAAGTCAGTACTTCAAGAGATTTTGCTATCTTCTGAAGAGTAAGAAATATATCTCCTTCGTCTATAAGTATGTTAGTTTATAACTAGGGGTGTAAACGGATCGAATTCGGAGCGGATATGGCTATATTCGAATTCGATTACAATATACACTATCTGAATTCGGATTCGGATTCGACGGATATTTAATATTTATTACCGAATTCGTATCCGCCGGATATTGTTCGAATTCGGATATTATCTGTATCCGTTTACCCGGTAAATTCGAACATTTTATTGCAGCACTTTATATTTTTTCTCCTTCTTACTCGAATGAATTTTCCTAACCCTAAAACTAGACCTCTACATTCTCTTCACAAAATTAACTCTCAAACACTAAAATATATGAGATCATCTTCTTCCTTTTAAAACAAAGGCAGAGAGAAAGAGGGAGGCGGTGGGCATGGATGATAGTGTTGGTAGTGGTCTTTGGGTTTTTCCTTCTTTTTTTTGTATATGATGAAATTGGTTTGGGCTATTTATTTTTTTTCTTAAAAAGAAAATTCACTTTTCTTTTAGAAACAAAAGATAGTGTGTCATTACTAAAAATAAATATTAACGATATTATTAATAATAAATAAAAAGGATTTACTTCTCGGATTCGGATGTTAAACGGATCGGATATACCATTTACCAGATTCGCATCCGCTAAGAGCCGGATATCTCATAAACGGATTCGGATAATATCCGCTTAAAACGGATTCGGATAATATTAACTTTAAACGGAGTCGGATGCGGACGGTAATCGAATTTCCGAATATCCATTTACACCCCTATTTATGACATTTTTATATATTGAAATTGCATCAAGTTGATTAGGGACACCCAGCATTAGTGTATCAATGGCTAAAGAGGGGGTGATGTTGGGGCAGGGCGGGGCGGGGATTTTGTCCCCGAAGGATGCGGGGAGGGGGGAGGGGAAGGGGATTAGATATTCCCCGCGGGGAGGGGAGGGGGATTCCAAACCATCCCTGCAGAGGGGAGGGGAAGGGGAGGGGGGAAATTCCCCGTAGAGGGGAAGGGGTAGGGGACCCCAACATCCGGCCCCGACCCGCCCTGTTGCCAGCCCTAGGAAGGAAAGGTACCTTGGGTTAGGGTTTGAAGGAAAAAAAGAGAAATGCTTCTTTGTTAGGTTGTGTGGAAATGAGGAGATAAAAAGAGCTTAAAAAGAACAGGAAAAGTAAACTCAATCGCGAAAGAAAATGAATTCCAGGTTTGGTGAGATTTGAAAATATATAATGCCACTGCCACGTCATCGATCCATGTGATTGAATCTCATTCGGTCTCTTCTCTCGTTGTGTTTTCCTTGAGTGCTTCTTTCGTAATTTCATTCTCTCCTCTTTTTCATTGAAGTGGGCCGAAGAAACGCTTCTTATGGGCCACCCTAACACAGGATGATACAGTGAGAAAAGACTAAGGTCATATTTCTTTTGGATTTTGAGAAGTGATTTTGATTTTTTATTTTTTTATTTTTTAAATTGATTATTGGACTAGAAGTTTCATTGAGTTGTGTCCAATAATCAGTTTTGGAGATGCAATCAATTCTCAAAATCCAAAACAAACAGGGCCTTGGTCCGATAATCAGTTTTGGACTCAAAATTGATTCTCAAAATCCAAAACAAACAAGGTCTAAGAGGGCGTTTGGATTTATGGAAAAATATACATGGAAAAAAATTGAGTGTCAAAGTAGGTTTGTAATTTGCATGTCTAATATTTAGGAGATTTTATATGGTGTAAGGGCTTACAACAATACGGTAGGGGCACCGCCCTTGATATTTGATCCAACAGCAGCTCACTTTTTGAGCTTTTGAGGAGCTGCTGTTGCATCAAATGTCAAGGGTGGTACTTCCACCTTACAAAGGCCTTATTGTGGTAAGCCCTTACACCATATAATTTCTCAATATTTAGTAGCTATAGAGTAGTTTACATGCTCTAGATAGCATCAAGTCAAGTGAGTCAATAGATTTGGAGTAAAGTTTTCTCTAGATTTGGCATCTTATGGGTCATGCCCTCTACCCTCTCAGATCTACTAGAGGGGTGGCAGTTAGGGCCATGGCACAAAAAGGAAGGATCCTTTTGAAACTGATCCTCTTAGCAGTACTTTGGGTCATATAGAAGGAAATGAAGGTTAAGACCTTTAGGGGATTGGTTAGAGGTCTCCACTTCTTATTCTGCGAAATCTTAGCATCAAGAACATTGCCTTCATTTAGATTTGTAATATCCTATGATTTATGGCATGGATGGAGGGAGGTTTGTTGTAGCTCGGAAGTGGCTCCGTCCCCCTCCCCTGAGTGGGCACATCCGACTTCAGGTTGCTTAAAACTAAATTTTGATGCCTCCAATTTCGATAATCCAGGGCCGACAGAGATAGGAGGGTGATGTAGTTCTACGGTGCGGAAGCAACCATCACAACTCAGGTGGTATGAATGATAACTAGTTTGAATATGGCATTGTCACTTTTGCATTTTAGATCTCCTAGAATCAAAGAATGTGATCAACTCTTTCAATGAAGGAGTATCAGATCCAATGTTCGGACATTGATCATAAACGATTATTATTTTGAGGGCTCAAGCAATTATCATAAGCAAATAAAGCAGTTGAACTTTCTTGCAAGGGGAAACCCGTTTTAAACTTGTGAATGTCCCAAATGCAAAATTGTGGTTCAGCCACTATTCACATTAACCACCTCTGAATGATGTAACTTATGAAATGAACCTTCTTCAAGTTGGATATTCCTAAGGCTAAGGTTTAGGGAAACTGAAATTTAATGTTGGCCTTCCTTCAAAATTGTTTCCAAATTGTAATCTAAAACCTCAATTTAATCCAGTAGGATTTCACGTTTTTTTTCTCTTTCGAATCACACCTTCTTACGATCAGCCACAACACAATTTGGCAATGAATTTGAACAGTATTCGAAGAGGAATTTCTTCCGATCTTGGCCTTTTCTTCGTGGCTTCTAATTCAGTCTAGAACTAGGTTAAATTCTTCATACAATTGTGCAAGGGTTTTATCTTAAAGGATCCGAACATGATAAGAAGAATTCAAAGAAATCTCATATTTCTATTATTATTTTTATGAATATGTATAAGAATTTTCAATCAAACATGCATGGATAGAATAGAAATTCAGAAATCACACTCCAATCGATGGGACAAATGGAGCTGACCGATTCCCTACAGTTTATGAAGTCCTTGTCTACAACAAGGATACATAGATAATTTCTAAGAAGGTGAGGAGCTATGGTTTCCCTCCTCAACTAAGAAATTCACTGAACTAGAAGCTCCTTCCTCAGCTGGACAATGGAAATCCAAAAAATCGACATTTCGTTTGTCTATACCGAATTTCGGCTAAAATTTCTGTTTCGGCTAGGTCCGAAATTAACCCCGAAACCGAAATTTAAAACCTTGATTGTAACTACCACTCTTCTGACTCATCTGATACGATGATCCTACGGTTGTGATATCACGTCTAACAAGCAGGAAAGTGGGATTGGAGATTACACATTTGGAGCTTATATATTTAAGAGACTGAGAATTCTCCATAGGAAGAGGAATTTGCCTAATCTATCATCCAAACCGTTCGATTTGGTTAAAATGGACGGGTATAAACCTTCACAAATATGTCCATTTTTTACCTCCACAGTTCAAAGGGTCAGGATGATCCTAAGGAGCTGATTTTTTGGGCACACCCTATTTATGTGAGGGCCTATCAAATGAATGCTTTGGATCATCCAAACATTGTGGGCCCACTGTGTTTCTGGCCGACGGAGTAGATAAGTTATCTACACGATCGTGTAAATACACTTTTCTATTTTAACTTTTAATGATATCCCTAAAATTTATCATTTCTCTCTAAATTGTGAAAATCAAATACAAATTTTTAAGAAAAATATGTTTCCTACAATCCAAACAGGGCCTTACTTTTACAAAAATATTTTTCCTACAATCCAATCATGGCCTTACTTTTTTACAAGATAGAAATGGACCGAGAGCTTAAAAATATACAAGTCATTAGGATGCAAGGATTTTATATTCCAGGATTGTAGAAACCTGAATTTTACAAGCTAAAATCTGGATTTTATTAGGTTCTAGCTTGTAAAATTCAAGTTGTAGCTTATAATAGGTTTTAGCTTGTAAGATGAAAGTATTAGCTTATAAAATCTAGGTTTTAGCTTGTAAAAATCAGGGTTTTACAATCTTGGATTTAAACCCCATGTTTCCAAACAGCTAAATAAGGTATTCAATAGCTATTGAGAAATTTGTATGCATAAGAGATCCAATAATAACCATAAAGTACGGCCACAGAACATGTTTTGATAATGGGGCGAACTCACACTGTCATGTATATTCTAGTCGGTTGTCAAAGTCCTATAGCTTTTTAGGAAGCCTAACAGCTGCTTACAACATATATGACAGTGTGAGTTTGCACTGACCATAAAAACAGGTTCGTGCCAATATTAGTTGCCCAAAGAAATTACATTTTACAAGATTTTTTTTGTAGTAAAAAGAAATTTTAGACCATCGCATAAGGCATTTTGCGGGCCGGTTGTTGCATGAGAGAGCAGCCACTTCAGATGAATTAAATGAACAAGACCAAATCTGTTGAACAAGTCTGCTCTCTCATGCAACAGCCGGCCCCGCAAAATGCCTTTTTCCGAACCCAAATTTGCTTACTCGAACACAAATTATGTTCGTCGAACCCAAATTTGCTTACACGAACCTAAATTATTTTCATATGAACTCAATTTTGCATACTCGAACCAAAATTATGTTAGTCAATTTTGATTATTCGAACCAAAATTATGTTAGTTGAACCCAAAATTGCATTAAAACCCAAATTCTTTTTCTGAACCAAAATTTGCTTACTCAAACCCAAATTATTTTAGTCCAACCCAAATTTACTTACTCGAACTCAAATTATTTTAGGTAGAGAGAGAGACTAACCAAGGGGCATTTCAGTCCTATATTTTCAATTTTTAGCTAAGGTAACATTTATATTTCAGTCCTATATTTTCAAATTTTAGCTAAAGTAACATTTACCAAGTTTTCTCAACAACCTACATTTTGACGTTATTTTTTCAACACTTCCAAATGCTTTTGTACTATAGCCTAAATCTTATAGAAAATGTAAAATTCCTCCATTTTTCTTGAATTGTCGCCTTAGATTCAAGAATCAAAATGGAGAATCCTGATTTACGCATTGTGACTTGTGAGAGAGGCAGAGGCAAAAAAGACATTTGATGGGGCAGAAAATAGGGAAAGTAAAAAATTTATTCTCAACAAGATTTTTTTCCTCTGATTTCTAGGCGACACACACTCACACAAGCTCTCCATGCCCTCTCTTACACTAGGGCCATGTTTGTCAACCATGAAACTTTTTTTTATGGAATATTAGGTTCTCAAGTGGTGAGAGAGATGTAGGGAAGAGTGGGAGGAGGAGAGAATTGAGAGGAGTAAGGAAATAGTCCCAAGTGGCTAAGAAATAGGGGAAAACAATCCATTTTTACTAGTTTTTCTTGTCCCTGTTATTCCACCACTTCTCACCCTCTTCTCACTGATGCACTCTCAATTTTCTCCTTCTACCGTCCTTGCCCCTCTCCCAAATATTTTTTGGCAATCTCCAAGAAGAATGCCAAAAACAAATCTGCCTCCCCTCCATGAATCTCCTCTCCTTTCTGCCCATACTATTGTTCTGTTCAACATATCCTTTCCCTATTCCTCCATAGATTTGCACCAGATACAACACAATTTCAGAACTTAGTTTCTGGATTAGTGAGCACATTTGTTCAAGCTGATCACTAAATTCTTTTCTCTAACTTCTGAGCAATTAATTTTTTTTTGTGGAGATCTTTGCCTCTAATACAAATAAAACAAAAAAGGTAAAAAGAACATAGATTAACATTTCAATTCAATCCTTTTTGCAAATCCATAAATTGTTTCATGTGAACAATAACTCCACACACACAGGGGTGTCTTGAACTCAAACAAAGCATTTTTATTTTTTTTTGAAAATTGACAAATATATTTATACCACCAAAATTTACAATGGGGACCAGCAGTCCCACCAGATTTACATAGTATGAATTGCCCAGAAGCATTCTCCTTAGCCCAAAAGAGAAACTCATTCCCCCTTACATTACCCAATAGCCTCAATTGTATCAAATCCAACAGAAAGTGCCATATTTGTGGGCCCTACAAAGTCAAGATCGTGATCTGTCACGTCACACAGACTTCTCCACCACATTCCAGCTAGCGACTTCGATTTTCAAAAATCCCCCTCAAAGACCTAGAGCTATTGTGCGCCCCTAACCGTGCACGAAAGCAAACAAAGCATATATAAATGTAATAGAGATCAACAATTCAATTCAAACCCAAATGTAAATCCAGAAGTTGTATCATGTGGAGAAAAAATAATCTACATCCATATGATAGGCTACAACTTAGAGGGCAATTATAGATCCAGCAACAGCCATAAATTATCCACAAATCCTGCT
Organism: Tasmannia lanceolata; assembly: GCF_043159265.1. Classification (NCBI taxonomy): domain Eukaryota; kingdom Viridiplantae; phylum Streptophyta; class Magnoliopsida; order Canellales; family Winteraceae; genus Tasmannia; species Tasmannia lanceolata. The sequence goes on along the minus strand of NW_027518684.1, from coordinate 21,259,770 downwards.
ATTGTTAGCACAAACATGTCAATGTTCCCACTTTTTAGTTTCTGCCACATAACAAAATCAGGCTCCTCAAGCAAAGGTCTATTACATAGTATGTTTCTAGTCGGAATGAAGTAGCCATGGCTACCACATATTTTTAAACCAGTAGACACTCAACTTCTTTATCCATGCTCTAATGGCATTTAAGGCCATGGCAATGAGAAAGATGAGGCATATAACGGTCAGTTAGCAGTGTTAAATGCTTATGGATACAATCTCAGTGACTTGTCACTTGTCTCCATCACTGGGCATATTATAGGCATATTCCATGTAGGGTATCCTCACCGTCCTAGCTACGCATATTCCATGTAAGGTACCCTCACTGTCCTAGCTGAATGTGGGATAATTATGGGTCTTTCATAACTGCTTTCGACCTCGAGTAGACTTTGGAAAGAGTATATACATGACTTGCATCTCCACAATTTGTATTCATTTCCCAAGTCATAGGCACACGTATGAGTTGCACCATTACACCACTAATGAAGACAATTATTATTTTGTATAGATACACATATGAGCTGCACCATTACAGTGCTACCGAAGACAATTATTATTTTGTACCCAATAGTTTATTTTTTTTTTTAAAAACCTCATTTCTAATAACAACAATGGTTCAACAATGGTTCAATAAACAATAGTGTCGGGTCTATTGTAATCATTATCTTTTCTAGCTATGGTAAAGACCTTAAATTCAGCATATAGGGCTTGGACCCAGACACACGACAACCCCTAGGACAACACTCCTAGCTCATCCGGCTATGTCAGGAGAGGCTGGTAGTTGGAGGAGTATGGTCTTTTTCCACCCAAATTACTTAAGGCTCTGTTCACTTATTTTTCCGGAAAAAGAAAAGAAGTTTCCCGGGAATCTGACGTGGCATTAGGAAAAGAAATTCATGGCATTAGGAAAAGAAATCCAGGGAAACTGTGTAGGAAAAGGTTTCCCCCGCCTGGTCACGTGCGTAGGAACTTTGCAGGAAAAGGTTTCCTAAGAAATTGCTTGCCCACCTTTTTTCACTAGTTTTCCCGGGAAAGCAAATCCGACTAAAATAGTGGGATTTGGTTTCCCACACTTGTGAGAAAAGAGACATTTCCACATATTTTTGGCAATTTCCATGTCATTATTTGACATTTTCCACCTAGGCTTGTTACTTTCTCAGCAAAGCAAGTGAACACCAGAATTCTGTCTTGTCAAGGAAAAAAGAGGTTGTTTTCCAGGGATTTGCTTTCCCGGGGACGCAAGTGAACAGAGCCTAAGTTACTTAAGTTTAAGGGTATTTTTAATCAGCTCCACACATCTATTATGAAACTTTTAAGTGGGGAGAAAGTCTTTAAGTCATTAGAGGTATTTTTATCCGAACACCCTTGAACTTCAAAAGTTAAGAGACATGCCTCAAGGTGGCAACTGGGCCGTGCCGGCCCGCGGCACGCCCGGCACAGCACGCCACAATTGCTACAATGGGCCGTGGAGGGCTGAGGGTTTAGGCACGCGGCACGAAACGGCACGGCAAGGGCCACGGGCCGTGCCGTGCCTGGCCCAAGGGCCATGTGGGCTGCAAAATTTCGTGCCGTGCCGCGGCCCGTTTGCCACCTTGAGATATGCCTCTAAATATTATGAAAAACTCATTTGATCGAATATCTAATGCTGAGCTTCTTAAAGTGCAAGGTCAATACTTTAGCCAACATGCGAGTCTCATTTACCCCAACCTGTCCCATAACTTCAATATATTCTATCTGCTTTTGCCCATTGGTTGATGTGGCTGGCTTGACTTCTCCTCCATCAGGGGGAATAAATACTGAAAAAGATTACAAGTAGAAAAATACTGATGAGTTTGGCTGGAGATAGTAGGATCAACACATCAGAACGTGAGGTGTAAAATGGTTGGCCCGACCTGATAAAAGGATGCGGATTGAAATGGTAGGCCCAACACTATGCACTATTTGGACCCCATCCAATACAATCAAACAAATGGAAAGTGACATATTCACCCTCTTCTTCTTTTTCTCGCTAAATATATTTATGCCTCGTTTGGTTGCTAGTAAATTTTTTATCATAGGAGCTTTTTAATCCCAACAGTGAAGTCAACGGGATTTGCTAGGGTTTTTTTTCCCTACAATTTCTAAAATTCCCGCCAAAATTTAGGGGTGTCATTATCAGATATGGGAAGGGAGGAGAGAGAGAAAGAGAGGACAACATTTCCTAGGAAAGAAAAAGAGGGGATAAGGAGTCCATGCCATACTCATAAGCAATCGTTACAAGAGTGGGGTTAAAAAAATGCTAGTGCTAAAAGGCAACCAAACATGGGATGTGACGAAAATTTTACTGAAAACTTCTTTAGTTTTAAATTTTACTGGCAACCAAAGAGACCTGGATTCTCTCTTTCCTACTGGAATTAAACACTTGTTTATGTTTTGGGACGAAGATATTGACACCTGGTATATTCCCACCACATACAGAGTGATACATCCACTGATTCCAAATGCATCCTAAAACAAATGAATTCATGATACATCCACTGATTCGAAATGCATCCCTAAAACAAATGAATACAACCAATCTAATCTAAATCTAAAGAGGAAGCAAAATATAATTCTATTTAGCTACACTGCCAATTCATCATAAAATGTAAAGTAAACATGACGAATGATATCACTTCAGATTTTGAGCTTTCGACGTGATCTTCCGTGGTATAATGTTGCTCTCCTCTTTACTCCGCTCCCATAGGCACAACTGTAAAAAATTGAGCCCGAAAAAGAAAAGAAAAATAAACCTTATATCAAGTTCGCAAAACAAATAAAACAGTAGATAAAATTTAAACATTATATATACCTTATTTTTTTTCCTATATATCACCTGTTCCATAAGCCCATAAGCGTATGTAATTCTGTAAAACAAAAAAAACATGTACATAAGAAGCAACCAATATGGAATAAAATATTTCCACCCTTATCTCTTAATCTAGATGCCAACAAAAAAAAACTTACTTAACCACTACACCCTTATCAATGATACGAGGTGGAGGTGGTCTGAAATTCAGCCAGTGGAGACAACAAACCATAAATCTTACATCGTCGCCCTGCCTGTGGCAACAACACAACAACATTGAAGGATACATAAGTCTACATAAAAAAATCACATATCTATGAAAAACCAAAAAACAAAAGGGGGAATAGATATTCTTTAGAACACACCCAGGAAAAAAAGATATTCTTCAGAACGCAATAAGTGTGAGTAGAAATTAAAGGGAAAAAACGACTATTTCATAAAATTGGAACAGAAATCGTATAAGAAACGCTTGATACCTATACAGAGGGGAGGAAATGGTTTTGAACGGAGTAGGAAATCTGCTAGTGATTAGATGTTGTAGGGAGAGGTAATGAGGAACTAGGGTTTGTATTGCCTTGTGTACCAAATTCCAAATGGGTTTATAGGGCACTCGTTATGAAAAACCATTTGGATTGTAGGAATTTTCTAGAAAAATTTGGAAAGGAAAAATGTTTCCTTTCAAAATTTCCAACTTTCATTACACCCAAATTTTTTTAGGAAACGGCTATAAAAACACTAAGATCCATTCGAAACCGCTATAAAAACACCCTAAAAATTTTAAAACGGCTATAAAATTTTTGGCAAACACTAAGATACATTGAAGAACCCGGAAAAAAAAAACACTGATTTGATGTAAAAGATGAAAAAACAGCTAAGAAAACACACTTAATGGTTGCTGGGTTTTTTTTTTTCTTAGGATTTATGTGGGAGAATATTTAGTGGTCACATCATCTTTTTCTTGGTGACATTAGCAAAATCTTGTCTTGAAAATGGTGGTCTCTCTTTCTCTCTCTCTCCACTCATCATAATATTTTTCTCTAATTAATGCTTGTCCCTTCTTTTGTCTCCGACCTTTACCCACATAAATTCCAGGAAAAAAAAAAAACCCGGCAACCAAACGGAGCAAAAATGTCAGCTTTCTTGGATGTATCTGCCTTGAATTTGGCTCCTTTCATCTCAAGATCTGCCGAAAAATGATCTTGAAAACCGATAGAAAATGGGTCGGGAAGAGTGGAGAACGAATGAGGGAAACGCATCTAGGGTTTGGTGGGATTTATAAATATAATGCCACTGCCACGTCATTCGGTCTCTTTCTCTTCTCCATTGCCCTTTTGGGCTTTTGATAAGAGTGCAGAATAAACGCTTCTTATGGGCCCCCGGCAACACCATAGCAAGACGAGATGATAGATACCTTGGGGGGGCCTTCCTTGGATTTTGAGAATTGATTTTGAGTAAAAAAAACTGATTATTGGACAGACTAATAAAAAAAAGACTGATTATTGGATTTTGTGAAGTGATTTTGAGTAAAAAAAAAAAAAAGACTGATTATTAGACTCGAAATTACATTGAGTTGAGTCCAATAATCAGTTTTGGAGATGCATTCAATTCTCAAAATCCAAAACAAACAGGGCCTTGGACCAATAATCAGTTTTGGACTCAAAATTGATTCTCAAAATTCAAAACAAACAAGGTCTAAGAGGGCGTTTGGATCTATGGAAAAAGAATTATGGAAAAATTTCCATGGAAAAGATTGAGGGTCTAAGTAGGTTTGCAATTTGCATCTATAGATATTTGGTGGCTATAGAGCAGTTTACATGCACTAGATATATAGAGATCTTATTTTAGGGACTTTTGTCAGTTTGTCCCTAGTTTGTAATATAATATCAAATTAGCCACCAAATATCTAAAATGTTAACGTTTTAGATAATAATTTTCAAACAGCAATTTGCTCATTTTCGTGGAAAGCCATTTCACGGCGAATGGGGACCTTCATGGCTTGATTTCCTGAAGCATAATTTTTTTGGAAGAACTGTGTTTCAGCCTTCCAATCCATTTGTTAAGAAACAAGTCAATTTTGTCTTCTAAAAACACATTTCTTCAATAAATCTTACAAAAAATGTAAAAAAAATCCTCCATTTGCGCACACGGTCAGCTCCGTTCGACTCCTTACGGCGACGAGAATCCAATGAACCTAGTTACGTGCTTTGAAATGGTGTACGCAATTTTTGCTCGTTTTTTACTCAAAGCTAAGTTTAAGCGAAAGCTATGTAAAAACAAGTTTTTATGGTTGTGCTGTAAAAGGCGGGTGCCGTGTGAAAACAGGTTTTTGGGTTCTAACTTTGGGACAAGTCTTTTTTTTTAGGAGTGTTTCCTATTTCGCAAACCAGAGAGATCAAGAGAAAGAGACTAGGGGCCTTGGACTCGTCATGGGACTCATCCTCGCGACAACCTATGATTCGTACCACCTTGACAAAATTGGGTGTCTACAGGGACTCTTTGGATGAGAGTTTGAATAGCACACAGATGTTGGGTTCACATAATATAAAAAGAACATGAGAAGACAGGAGGGTTTGGATCTGGAACTCATCCAGGGCGATCCGTGTCAAGTCATTTTATTGCCTCTTTCTCCTATCAATTCACCCGTAGCTAGAATGTGGGACATTTCAGCCCCGCCTCCAGTACAAGCTTTTGGTTGGACAACCCTCCCAGATAACTTGCAATGTCGGAACATATGGATTATAGATCATTGTGCTCCATGCATCAAGTCACGTGAGTCAATAGATTCCATATTCCTACATTGCGGCCTAGCGATTTGGAGTCAAGTCTTCTTTAGATTCGGCATCTTATGCGTCATGTCCATTAGCCTCTCACATCTACTTAGAGGGACGGCAGTCAAGGCCATTGCACAAGGAAGGATCCTTTGGAAACCGATCCTGTTAGCAGTACTCTGGGTCATATGGAAAGCCACATCGGCTGTCCATTGGACATGTTTGACCTGCAGATTCATGTCGAGAAAAATCAAAAACATATTTTTAAAATCTGTAAGGGTGGCATTTGGAACTTGGAGTCTTAGATACAAATTAGAGATTTAGGGCATGTTTGGCAGCAATGAAAAAATATTCTATGGAATATTAGTGGGGCCAGTTGTGAGGTATGGACAGAAAAGGAGAGACTTAGAAATGGCCGTAGTGAAGGAGCATGAAAAGCCACCGAAAAAGCAGGAAAAATACTCAATTTGAAGTATGGTATTTTTTTCACTGTTCTTAAGGAATTCTCATGATCTTTCCACTCTTGCCCTCAAAAGTTTCTACCCCTTCCATCTTAGGTGCTATTTCATTGTTGGGCCCATGAATTTTTTTTTGAAAATGGTAGCCGAATTTATTAAAGCCAAAGCAACCAATATGGTCGATACAAAGAGGGAAAAAGAAAATACATAAAACTGAAGAAGCATAAGAAAAAAACAGAAGAATCAAGGCAGAAGCGAGTCAAAATGCGCTGAAGAATCCTTGAGGACTCTATCTCTAGCAAGACAATCTGCTACTTGATTATCAGAATGCCGAACATGCCAGAAAGTAAACGCGTAAGATCTCGCCCAATCAAACATCTTGTCAAGTCACCTATCAAACCTCTGAGGGAGACAGTGAGATTCATTGGACCAACAGATGACATTCAACGGATCTCCTTCTACCACCACATTATTATGGTGAAGTTGGGCCTACGAATATTGCATGAAACAATTTTTCACGGATGGTAAACATGCCCACTTTTATGCATGAATATCAAAGCAGATTCATTTTTTCTTCCTGGATTGCCATTTTGAAGCATGCCTGACAGTATGATACACATGGGTCGACTAAGTGGGAGATTGGCGGTTCAAAAGTAAAAAAGCCTATCCATTAGCTACTCTATGGGGCATTTTTACAAACAAAAGGTGAAATGGAAACAAGGGGGCAAAATCAATTTGGATTGGGCTTCACAGGATCCAACACAGCTTGATTTTAGATTTTATGTTTACTCATGTTTATACCAAATCACAAGATTTATATCAAATCACTGCAAAAGGAATCAGAAACTTCATTAGCCTAATCTGATGAAGAAATTGATTGGTCTATATGGTTAATTTATCTAATAATAGATTTTATGTTTGCTCATGTTTATAATGATGGATTGCATTAATTTGATTTATAGGAATTATTTTAAATTATCCGACCATTTTTTGACTGTTTTTTAGGGCATATCAAGTCAGATTGACCTGAAATTTTTTCTGTGAATTCTATCGATCATGATTGAATTTATGTGACTTATTTCATTTTAAAATTAGAGATGAGATCTAAGGAAATTTTTATATAGATTAGTGATGTGTTAGAATTTGACCTAAAGTGGTGCAATATTGACCATTCCATCTTTTTTTTCTTTTTTTTTTTATTGGTAAGATAGGGTTAGGCAGGACCCCAACCAGATATCATAAATGGAAAAAGATTACAAAGTTAGGGGGGCTCGAAGGCCACACCACAGGGAACAAACTCCCTTGGAATTACATATAAGCACCCATCAGCGATGGTGGGGCTACAAAAGAGGGGGCAATCCACAGCCTGGAAGAGACAAAAGAAAATGAACAATACCCGGTGAACAAAAGAAGCTAAATTCTTCATTTCCTAGTATAAATTTTACCCGAGGAGTCCTTGGAAGCGATTGCGACCAGATCCTGTGGCAAGCAGTGTAGGGGGATGGCCTCTCCTTTCATCGGACTGTCATGATTTGATATGAAATCTGCACCTCTGATTGCTTCTCCCCATGTGTGGAATATCTTCCATTGAGAAAGAGATTGAAGCTGTTCTTTTATCCTATGAAGGATATGTTTCTTCTCCAGGGGCAATTGGAATGACCTTTTATAATGTTGACTGCAAGGAGGGAAACGGATTCTATCCATAGATTTGAAATGTTCTTCTTCTGAGCCAGAACTAATCCTTTGTGGGTGGCGTCAATTTCCAGTTCCTGAATAGTAGCTGGAGGGCAAACAAGAGGAAGATTACAACCGAAGGTAGGATTTTCCGGAAAAATCCTCGGAGAGAATCACAGAAAGATCAAAAGGCAAGAGGTTAAGAGGGATCGGGTTCCCTTTACATAAACAGTTGCTTTTTGAGAGGTAATCAGCAGCTCTATTACCCTCTCTCCAAATGTGAGAAATTTTCCAAGATTCCAATCTATTGAGAACGATGAGAAGGTTCTCTAATGCGGGAATTTGCTTCCAAGGGCAAGGCCATTCTTTTCTAATTATATTCACTGCCTGGAGGGAATCAGATTCAATCCATAGCTTTGGATTGGTGGCTTTGTCAAGCAAATGGACTCCTTGGATGATTGCTTCTAATTCAAGGTCTGAAATGGGCCCACGATCGACATCAATGGAAAACATAAAACGGGCATCTCCACTGCTGCCTCTGAGAATGCCTCCGATGGAAGCGGAATCACTGGACAGCGAGGCATCAATATTAAGCTTGACTTCGTTGGGCTGCGGGGGAATCCAGACACAATATTTAAGCGCTGGACAGAATGAAATAGAGAAAGGTTCCATATCCGGGCTATCCGGGCATTATCTTCATTATGATCATCATCCAGCTTCAGGAATATAGCTCGGTTTCTTGCAGCACAAATAATTCTGTTAAGAATAATTCTTTTATGGGTTTTTACCTGGTTGTGAAGTCTGCTATTTCGTTCGGACCAGATAAAGAAGATAGAAGCAGTGAAAAGGAGTCTTGCGAGGATGCTCGACTGACCTTTGAGATTAAATTTTCGACGAATCCATAGCTCCTCCTCCCCCACTGAATTCTTCTGCTTTTTCCTATCTGAGATATTCTTGAGAATCGTCCTCCATATCCAAGCCGAGAAGGAACAGGAGAAGAAGAGATGGTTAACACTCTCAGTCTCGCAGCTACAAAGGAGACAAGATTTATCAACCGAGGGACCAAGGAAATGGAGGTTATCTTTGGTGGAAAGATGGTTTTGAATGGCCAACCAAGCAGAGAAACTGAATTTTGGGATATGGCCCGGGAACCAAATGGAGGAGACCCAACAGGGGGGCGAATCTTTTACTCTAACAGCATTCCAAACACTTTTAAACGAGCAAATACCATCTGGTTGAGGTTTCCAAATGGGATACGAAGGAGATAAAGATGAAAAAAGCCCAGAATTTAAAACTGGTTTCAACTCCTAGAAGAGAGGGAGCTCAAGGATTTCATCCCAACCTCCATCTTGGATGGAGCCTCGAATAGAGGCAAGCGGGGAGATGAAGATGGAAAAGGATCCGAGGGAGGATTGGGATTCAAGAGGGCCTTTGGGATGCCAAGGGTCCTTCCAAAACAGAAGAGAAGAATCCGGACCAACAATGTAGCAAATGTGTTTCTTCGCAACCTCTCTAGCCTTGAAAATGCTTCTAACGGCCCAAGAAGGATTGCTAGGCATAGGAGAGAACCAAAAACTTCTGTTTCGAAGATACTTTCGGTGGAACCAGGTGACCCAAGGGCTGTTCTGATCAGACACAATTTTCCAAAGTTGTTTGATTTGAGCAGCAAAGTTGAGGTCTTTAAGTCTTCGAATTCCAAGCCCCCCTTCAGATATAGGCTTACAAATACTATCCCAGGAGATAGGATGATGCTTTCTTTCCAGGTTCTGACCCGACCAGATGAAATCTCTAAACACTTTTTCATGACCATTCCATCTTTAGTTGTGCTCCAAGTCTAGGAAGATTTTTCTAGGTGGTGCATATTGATCATTCATCTAATATGTGTAGGCCACGTTTATTGCCCAGCGGAGCAACAAGGACATCAAGATCATGGTGCAGTAGAACCAAAACAAAGATGCATATGGTAATGAACATACTGAAGCAGCAATATCCCTAGGCATCAAAGTAAACGGTGGTGATGGCACTTTGACCTCCGAAGCTCGATTTGTTCTTTTGGTATAGATGCATATCTCTAGTGTAACTGTGTTTACTAAAAGCTTATAGAAATTCCCATATTAAATTCCTTCCATGAAACCAAGTCTTCTTTTATAACCAGCCTGACATTAGGGTTGCATTGTACCAGATCAAGTTAGCATACAAGGCTTGGACCAGGCACACAACAACCCCTAGGACTACACTCCTAGCTCATCCAACTATGGTCTTTTCCCCCCAAATCACTTAAGTTATTTAAGTTTAAGGGTGTTTTTAACTCAGCTCCACACATCTATTACGGAAATTTAAAGTGGGGAGCAAGTATTTTAAGTCATTAGAGGGTATTATAGTCCGAGCACCCTTGAACTTCAGAAATTAAGAGATTTGCCTCTAAATATTATTAGAAACTCTTCAGTTGATCAAATATTCAATGCCGAGCCTTTTAAAAGAGAAGGTCAATACTTTGGCCAGCATACTAGTCTTATTTACCCCAACCTGTCCCATAACTTTAATATATTCCCTAACCTAGCAAGACCATATTTGACTCAACTTAAAAGGAATTTTTTTTGTTGGCTGTCCTATGTCAATTGGTATCAGTGGCACTTCCGCTATCCGCCTCTGCGTCATTTGGTATATGCAGGAGTTCCATCTACTTCTGAGCCCACGAGATGGCAGGAAGAACTTCGGATTTCTTTACCCCGTTTGCATATTCCATCTCCTTTTTGCCCCTTGGTTGATGTGGCTGGCTTGATTTATCATCCATCATAATTATTCTCTTCCACCTGCCACAGTCTTGAGTTTGAGTTTGGTCTCGCCTTTCGTGGTGGGATATATATTGATACAGATTACAGGTACAAAAATACAGATTGAAACAAATTGTTCTTACAGTCTAGAATCCTCATTATGAGAGTTTGTGAAGGTGAATAGTTTGTATCCATAAAACATAGCAGAAAATATTGAAAAAAAACTTAATATGGGAAGTCCAATTTTATTTTTTTTAAATACAATAATTTCAAACAAATGAAGAATTGATTTATCTACATCATCTTGCCCATTGTATTTCTAGTTTCAGATGCTAAGAAGTAATTAGGAGGTAAAGCATATCCAGCTAAGTGTGTTTGCTTCTTCCACATTTACTTCATCTGCGATAAAAAATGACTTCTCTAGATAATCTTGCCTTCATTTTCTTTTGTATTTCTAGTTTTTGGTGCTAAGAGTACGAGGGCGGGTTAGGATGTTATACCCATGGGAGATATAGTGGGTTAGGATGTTATACCCATGGGAGATATAGTGGGCGCGTTTTAAATTTTGACCGAAATCCGAAATTTTGGGTTTCGTTTGAGACTGAAATCGAAATCACAGATGCTCAAAACAGTAACTTATTTCGATCGAAATGTCGTTTATCTCCTCGGTCGAAATTTAAGGGATTTCCTCAAAAAAATCTGGATTTCTATTAATATTTAATCTTATCCGAAATTAACGAAATTAACTTCAGTAATTTCGAACAAAATTTTGTACGTCTTACGATAAACATTGATAAGATTTCATCGGATTTCAAACGAAATTTCGGTTTCAGTGAGGACCGAAACGCATTCAGAAACTGAAATTTGAAACCATTCCCATGGGAGATGACGTGGGGAGGCTGCTGGAGTGTTGAATATGGTAATCCGAAAATTGAGCCTTAAAAAGAAGAGAAAAATAATGGGAGATGATATTTTCACTCCCCCCTGCATTACGCATGCGCCTCCCTTATGACATGATTTGACGTGAACAGTGGGCAACTTTAACGCTTTTTGACGTCAAATCACGTTATAAGGGCAGGTACTGCAGCGGGATAAAATATCATCACCCAAAAACCTATATCAAGTCAAGACAAATATTAATCTGGAATGTCTAAAAATTTTCAAAAAGAAACTACAATTTCAAACAAATGAACAATTGATCACTCTGTATAATCTCGCCTTCATATCCTTTTGTAGTTCTTATTTTTGGTGCTAAGAAGTAATGCTATTAGATCATGTTAATTCTTTCATGGGTGGGGAGGTTGCCGGAGTGTCGGGTCTTGATCACTTTCTATGTTAATTCAGTAGGGAGGCTACAAGAGGGGAGGCTGGCTATATTTGAGTACTTACAAACTCATGATACCAAAAATTGAGCCTAAAAAAGGGAAAAAAATAAAACTTATAACAACTATTCAGATGATCATATTAATTCTTTCATTACATTCTACCCATGGGTGGGGAGTGTCACGTAATCGAGACACTACAAGAAGCATTCCTTTATGTATCAACGTTCCAACAACTAAGTCTGTTTTTTCAGACAAATATAGTGAACAATATTCTGAAAATTGAATCACATCATAAATCAGTGGGATGGACAGGATTGTGAATAATAAGTTTTTGAAAACATGGGACAGGATTTTGGTTAAATCTTCTAAATAAATTAAGAAAAAGAATATCAAATAATCAGCAACATGGGGATGAAAACTATTAAGCTACCATTGATGTTTCGGCTTTCTTTAAGTGTTTTTCAGTACGTGTTATAGAGCCAGGCAAATATTTCTACAGTTGGTAATGTTGTAGTGGCTTACTATATTTAAGAAATTGCAACTTTGTTACCAATTTAGCTCTAAAAATATATGTTACATGTAATTATGGAATGAAAGAGCCGATCATATCCTTAACCTGTCTCAAACGTAAGAGCTGAAAAACAAATTCTTTTCTTTGTAATGAAAGTTACCTAGACAACCAATTGCATCAATAGTGGAAGAACGAGAAATTTTTTTCAAAGAAAAAACTTATTATTCACCATGGACAGGATTGTGAATAGTAAGTTTTAGAGAGACTGATATGCCATGTACAGTTGCCGCCATCTCTGCGCCTGTAATATCACTGCCTCTCAACGGTGAAGACAAAGGCAAATTAGGGCTGCCCAAGATAGTTTCAAGTCTCAACACTTCCCAATCCCATAACGTATCAGAAAATTTGAATGTATCTATCTCCCATATAGATGATCCAGTAATATCAGCACTCCCCAATCACACAACTTTGCTTCTTTGAAGCTGTAGCGCAATAGTCAGAAAATTTGAATGCATCTGTCTCTCCCATATAGATGATCCAGTAATATCAGCACTCCCCAATTCTACAACTTTGCTTCTTTGAAGCTGGAGCGCAATAGTCAGAAAATTTGAATACGTCTGTCTCCCATATAGATGATCCAGTAATATCAGTGCCTCTCCACCGTGAAGAAAAGGACTGCCCTAGACCCCCCTCGCACAACTTTGCTTCTTTGAAACTGTAGCACCATAGTCAGAAAATTTGAATGTATCTGTCTCCCATGTAGATGATCCACCAGTAATATCAGTGCCTCTCAACGGTGAAGAAAGGGGCTGCCCAAGACCAGTAGCAAAATTTGAATGTATCTGACTCCCATATACATGATCCATCAACGCTTAATTTAAATGTTCCCGAATCCAATGGTATCCAGTGCTCGTCCTGATTACAATATTCGACTACCAGTTGTTTGATTCTGTCAGGAATTTCGATAACCTGCAAATACCAATTTAGAATTAAAAGATCATGACACAACAAAACAAAACGTGTGGATATGCCAATTACTGAAATTACCAATTACTGAAAAATTCAAAATAACAAAGAAGGATAGAGATGAAATTGGGATATAAAGATGGAAAAGAAATTCATGTATCATCGAGCATATTTGTAAGCCCTAAAAGGAATTGGGATATAAGATACATAAGACACTTAATAGGAAGAATCCCTAAGAAGCCAAATAGCAGCCAAAATCTCAAGGTTCACAATCCTATCCATGATGAAATTTAGCTGTAGAGGACACCTCTTGGGAATTTTTATCCGATATGCAGGCTTTGTCTCCCCATTTCCACCTTGAGGTCAAGATGTGTTTTGGAGGGCAGGAAAATGATAGAGAGCTGATTCAAGGGGAGGCTACAATGAAGGATTCAACTCCACTTTACAAAGTTAAAAGAATAATAGTTGAAACAGACTGTTACGACGTGTACGTGTACGTCAATTTAACCGGAAAGCTTACTTCTAAAAGGTTCACAGGTATGATAGAGTTGTTATAGAGTTAGGAGAACTATGATTCTGTTGAAGTATATTTTGTCAATAAGAAAAAGGATTTTGTCGGTAAGAAAAAGGACGAAATTGACTTGGCCGGTAAGAAAAACTTGGGTGATTCTCTCGCAGGACATGGACTTGTCATACTGATTTACACTCCTGTGTATTTTCATTACCATTAGCGGGCTTGGGTTTGATTCACTTGATATGTCTATGAACACGAAAATAGTATGAAAACTTCGATCCAACTACGAGGCTTGGCTGTGATTTTTTGGAGTATAGAAGAAGAGGAGAGTGGAGAGAGGTTGGATGTCAACCACAACTTCATTGGAGATTTGTTTTTTGGTTTTTGTTTTTGTTTGTGCTTGGTTTGTAGGATTGAAATGGAAGAAAGGGAGATGAAGGTAGAAATGTCAGAAGACAGTTTCATACATATCAGCTATGTCTGTTTATCTATACAGGCAAAAAAGGCAAATAAAGGGTCGTTGTCTGACTATCCTTGTCTTCTTTATAATTTATGATCTTACTATATAGTTACATTGTGTTTCGGGTGGTAAAAATGGTCAATCTAGAGGTATCCACTTGGATTGGTTGTCTGAATATGTATTTTTTCAGACAAATATAGTCTATTTTTTAATACATCATCAGCCTCTCTTCCACCTATTTTAGGTTTTTCATCCTTTCTTCCTCCATTTTTGTTTTCTTCAAATCCACCCTAGATTCAACTCACAAAACCTCTCCAAATCCCCTTTTTCCTCCATTACTTCACTCCATTCTTTTTCTCTCCAAAACTATAATCATAATCTATTCACCTTCAAATCCTCTCTTTCCTCTTTTTTCCTTAAAAAACCCTAATAATCCCTATGCTAGGTTCTAATGGCTCCTCAGAATCCTTACTGCCTCGCATTTTTCCCTAGATTCTAATGGATTCTCGGAAGAGTCTCCCCCCACTGCCTCACATTGTTCCTCGTTTGTAAACACTATAAAGCCACTCTTAATGAATAAGAGTGCAGATGGTGCAGTCTTTCCTCTTTTTTCCTTAAAAAAACTCTAATAATCCCTTAACCCTAGGTTCTAATGGCTCCTTAGAATCCTCACTGCCTCGCATTTTTCCCTAGGTTCTAATGGATCCTCGGAAGAGTCTTCCCACTACCTTGCATTGTTATGACTACGACTCTAGATGGTGCAGCTCCTGTTGCTGGGAGTTCCAAAAATTGAGCTAGAAAAATAAAAGAAAAATAAAACTTATATCAAGTTGGAAAAATAAATAAAACAGTAGATTAATTTTAAACATTATATATACCTTTTTTTTTTCCCTAGGAGTTGGCCATGGACTGCTTGCCAAAGGACAAAGGAAGAGCTTTGCTTTTGGCATACATGGCAAATCCTATATTTGCTTTTCTCAATTTAAGTGAGACGGAAAGTGAGCATTGAGGTAGGATTGGGGATACTCATTTAGAGTTTATAGGTTTAAGAGACTAAGAATTCTCCATTGGAAGAGGAGTAATAGGAAGAGGAATTTGCCAGATTTCATGCAAAGTAGTTGCATTTCATCTCCCTGTGTTTAGTCTTTTACAAGTGCCAGTAAGACTGTCCCAGTATAAATAGTATAGACTAGATAGAGATGTTAATCACTAAAGGCTATATTTGTTTAGGATTTTGAGAATTGATCTTGGTTTAAAAAAAACACTGATTATTGTACTCAAAATAACGTTTAGTCCAATAATGCGTTTTTGAGACGCAAGACACAATCAGTTCTCAAAATTTTAAAAAAAAAACACGGCCTTAATTATTAGTTTTGGATTCAAAAATCTATTCTCAAAATCGAAAACAAACAAGGTCTAACAGGGCCTTTGGGTACAGGGAAAAAAGAATTATGGAAAAATATAGATAAAAAAACAATCCATAGATGAAATCTAGGGTCTAGCAGGTTTGCAATTTGCATGTATAAATATTTGGTACACGCGCACGAAATTCCGGATTTGATGGGATTTGCTAGCATCCACCATGGGTTCGGCTAAAATTTCGGGCGAAATTTGGTACACGCGCACAAAATTCCGGATTTTTTTGCACGAATTTTTTTTCCGAAATTATTCATTCGAAATTCTGACGCTATAAATATTATTATTTTAATATCAATTTCTACGAAATTCCAGAAATGTCTTAAATTTTGAACGAAATTTGGTAAATTTTGGTTTCGGTACGTTTCGGTTTCGGTCCTCACCGAAATCCAAAATTTCGAATTTCGGTCTAAATTTAAAACCATAGGGTCCACCGCAAAAGGCATTTCGTATATGGGCTGTCACATGTTAGAGCAGGCAGGCGCAGAGGCTCACTTCACTCTGTGGCTGCTCTGACATGCGACATACCATCTGCGAAATGCCTTTTGCGATGGACACTAGCAAATCCCTTATTAGATATAAAGAAATCTTATTTTAGGGATTTTTGCCTTTTAGTCCCTAGTTTCTAAAATAATATCTATTTAGACAAATATCAGCTATATTAGCTAAAGGCTACTAATAGTTGAACTACCATGTTTTAATAATTGCACAAACTCATCTCATCTTTTATTATTTAAACAGCTCTCAAAGGTTATTACATTAGAAAAGTACGGAATGAGGGCATTAATTACCGAAAAATACGGATTTCTTGTACTAATTAGAACTATCATGAAACTCGGGTGATTTTCAAAAATCGGTGGAAAAAAGACCCCAATACCCTTCTGACATGATCAGAGTCCTCGTATGTTGCCCTTCCTGACACATTCACAGCCCAACGTCAATGATTATCTTTAAAATAATATTTTATTATTTATCAGGTCTCTTTTGGCTCAGATTATCAAGTACGCCGCCAGATTCTGTAATATGTCGCCGGAATATTAAGTACGCCACCGGAATATCAAGTACGCTGCCGAATTTTCTAGGTTCAAATATGTGTTCTAAACGTATCGAGTACGAGCCGGATTCTGGAGTACTGCGCCAGAATATCAAGTATGCTGTCGGATTTTCTAGGTTCAAACATGTGTTCCAAATGTATCGAGTATGCCGCCGGATTCTAGAGTATGCCACCGGAATATCTGAAGTACACCGCCGGAATATCAAGTACGCTGTCGGATTTTCTTGGTTCAAACATGTGTTCCAAACGTATTGAGTACGCCTCCGGATTCTGGAGTACCCAGCCAGAATATCTGAAGTACTTAAAAATATTTTCACTTGTGAAGGATCCAACGGTCTCTGCTTATTGCATACAACAAAGATTAAAACGAACCCAAGTCTTTTTTTTTTGTTCAAACATATGTTCAAATGATCTTTTTTTTTTGTTCAAACATATGTTCAAATGAACCAAATGAAAACATGTGTTCCAAACGTATCGAGTATGCCGCCAAAATAACTGAAGTACATAAAAATATCTCCACTTGTCAAGGATCCAACTGGTCTCTGCTTATTACAGACGACAAAAATTAAAACGAACCCAATGCTTTTTTGGGTTCAAACACATGTTCAAACGAACCAAATGATAACAGCTAAGGTCAAATGCATTAAATGCTACCCTAGTTTCTCTCAAAGATAATATTAAAATATATAAAAAATGGTTACAAAGAGACGTGAGAAATAATAAAATATTCAAATCTAATTTTAAAGATAATAATTGACGTTGGATTGTGATCATGTCAGAAGGATATTGGGGTCTTTTTTCCACCGATTTTTTAAATCATCCGAGTTTCATGATTGTTTTAATTAGTACCCGAAATCCTTATTTTTTTAGTAATTAATGCTCGCATTCCGTACTTTTCTCATATTACATTTCCCAAACAGCTCTCAGAAGCCAATGAAAAAAGAAAAGCCGAGTTTGTGTCATTCTCAAAACATATTAGTGCCAACATTAGTAGCCTATCTAAAATGTTTAAAATCATAAATAATAATTTAAAAAAACAGATTTGATAGGCAATTTTGCGGAAAGTCATTTTGCATCTCACTGCTTGCAATAGAGGACAACCACCTCAGATGAATTAAATGAGAAACACAAAATCTGCCTGTGTGGTTGTCCCCTCTTGGAAAAGTGAGCCGCGACATAGCTGTCCGCGAAATTGCCTAGCAAATTCCTTTAAAAAATATCTTAAGACTAACTTCCATTACTTTAATGTGTGTTATTTCATTTTCAATGAAAATTTTATCCTAGTTTAATAGTCTTAAACTCTTTAACTCAAGGCCTCTATTCTCATCATTCTGCTCACTCAAAACAAAACAAAACAAAATCCCAACTCTGCTCGTCGTCATGGAATCTAGGTGGTGCATGCAAGGTGACAACAAGTGTGGCTCAATTCTCAACGATGAATGTGATCTTCATGTATGTATTTCATGAAGAATAATTTTTTTGGAAGAACTGTGTTTTAGCCTTTCAACCCAACCATGCAATGTGCACTAACATTGCATTTGGGGGTTGATCACATAGCACTGACTGTGTTTTAGCCTTTCAACCCAACCGTAACACTAATTTACATTGCATTGCATTGGGGGGCCGTGGCCCCCTACATGCTATACGTGGCCCCGCCCGTCTCGAGGTACTAGAGTACTTCACCGAGCCAAAGAGGTTCAAACACAAAATCACTAACGGAGCAGAGGAAAATTCCTCACTGAAATGAAGAGAATTAAACCTATAATATTAGAAAAAAATCAACAAGAAAGTTCTTAGCTAAGCTAACAATGGAATAGAAAACTGTGTTATTCATAGACGGTTAAAAAAGCAAAGAGTGACTAAGCAGGTATATAAAATGTGAAGCATGTAGAAATTAACCACAAGTCAGAGAATATGACAAGAATGCACGAACATTCATATGAGACACATGTCTTCGAACTCTCGTCACTGGGGAGCTCTGCCCATTTCTTCATTTCACTTTTATATATTCAAAATTACCCTTTTAACAAACTCATCCTAAAATTTAGTTTAAAAACACCATAATTCCCTATAAAAGAAGCAATTGAACCCCCAAAATTTTAAACTAAACAAAGCAGACTAGGCCCCTGTTCTTCTTAATGGGTGGTCTTGAACTTCTGATCAGCTTCTATAAAAGATTATCCCCAGTATTTCAAAAAAACTTGTCAAACATCTGTGAACACCACCTAATATCATGAAAATGAACCCTAAATCCAGTTCTCTCTCTCTCTCTCTCTCTCTCTCTCTCTCTCTCTCTCTCTCTCTCTCTATATATATATATATATATATATATATATATATATATATATATATATATATATGTATGTGTGTGAGAAAATAAAGTATCTGCAGCTGCACAGATAAGCTATCTGTGCATGGGTGTAAAAATCAGCCCTATTGGTTCATTACTTGGGGATCCAAAGCATTCATTTGGAAGGCCCATCCATGGATAGGGTGTGTGCCAAAAATCAGCCCTATAGGATCATCCTAACCCCGCCATTTGTGGAGGGAAAAATGGGCAGAAACAGTATCTGTCCATTTTCCCCTCTAACTTTGATTGGGTTAGGATGGTCCTATAGGGCTGATTTTTGGTACACACCCTATCCATGGAAGGGCCTTCCAAATGAATGCTTTGGATCCCAACGTAATGAACCAATAGGGCTGATTTTTACACCCATGCACAAATAACTTATTTGTGCAGCTGCACATACTTTATTCTCTCTCTCTCTCTCTCTCTCTCTCTCTCTCTCTCTCTCTCTCTCTCTCTCTCTCTCTCTATATATATATATATATATATATATATATATATTGAGGAAAGTGTAGCTACACGATCGAGTAGCTAAATTAGCTACTCCGTCGGCTTAAAATACAGTGGGGGCCCACATTGTTTGGGTGATGCAAATCATTCATTTGATGGGCCCTCACAAAGATAGGGTGTGCCCAAAAAATCAGCTCCATAGGATCATCCCAACCCTACGATTTGTGGAGGGAAAAATGGAAGTGTATAAACCTTCACAAATCTGTCCATTTTTGCCTCCACAGTTTGAAGGGTTGGGATGATCCAATGGAGCTGATTTTTTGGGCACACCCTATCTATGTGAGGGCTTATCAAATGAATGGTTTGGATCACCCAAACAATGTGGGCCCACCGTATTTTAAGCCGACAAAGTAGCTAAGTTAGCTACTCGATCGAGTAACTACACTTTCCTCATATATATTTTGAATGGTGAAATCTAGTTCATTATATCATAAAAGAAATGATAGTTCAGTTACATGTCATAGCTCATTTAATAAAAAAAATGATAGTTCAGTTACATGTCAGAGCTCATTTAATAAAAATAATGACTAAAGTAATCTCAAAGAAGGTACACACTCAATATTAATAAGGAACTTACACTTTGGAAGGAGATGAAGATTTCTTATATTCTAGTATCTCAGAATATATCCATGCAATAAAGATGGGGGCAATTCCAAGCAAAAATGAAACCTGAAATGGAACAAAAAATTAAACTTGATGAAGATAACATACAGATTTTGATTTCAAGAAACAAGAACATGACAAGATGCAACACGGAAAAAATCAAACGCATTTGTATATGGCATCAAGTGATTTGCACATCAAAATCACATCAAAACTTATCTCAGGATCCAATGAGCCAATAAACAATAAACGGATATGGGAAAACATCAAAAGTGCTCATAAAATGATATGTGGAAAGCCAATCCAAAATGGGCTTGGCATCATAGGAGAAAAGGTATAATAAGCACTCACCAATCTAGCTTGTGAAAGACTAAGGGCCCTATATGAGCGTTTAACCACAGTTTCCGTTATTCATTTGTTTAATGATTTAGTTTATACAAATTTTATTCATTCTATTTCTCACCCTTTGTTGAGGATCGTAGGGTTTGGATTCCAGACCCTGCTGGTTCTCTTTCAATGCGATGTTTTTTTTCTTTTCTATAGGTTAGCATCTCTGAATAGGGAAGTCTCTCACTGCATAAGGATATGGAAAGCAGTGGCCCCACCTAGGGTGGTGGATTTCTCTTGAATAGTAGTCAGAAAGAGAATAAACACGTGTGACCGGCTAAAAAGAAGAAAGTACAGAAGGCTAGTTAGTGTATCTTCTGTTGCTGCAGTGAGGAGACGTTGGACCACCTTCTAGTTCAGAGTCCCTTCTCATTTGGACTATGAGAGTAATAAGCAGCTTTGGCATTCAGTGGGCACTCCAAAAGTCAATTAAAATGATTACTCTTGAAAGGAGTTCGGTGCCGTTTGGAGAGGTTGGTAGAGCCATGTGGAAATTTGTACCTTATGTGTTGATATGGCACCTCTGGAAGGAAAGAAACAATCGCATATTCAGAGATGTAAAGAGTAGCTGGGGGAGAATAGTATTTGACATTAACGCTGTATTATAGCTTGGAGTAGCATTGGGAAGGACGGACCAAGTTACAGCTTCGGGGAGATTTTAAGAAACTAGAAGACCGCCATTCATGAAAAGAAGAAGCAAATCGAAGCGCCAAGGTGGAGCCCCCCCACCTAACAGCCGGATTAAATTGAACTTTGATGGAAGCTCTAAAGGGAACCCAGGACGAGCGGGGGGATTGGTGTCTTATTCATGGACTAAAGCGGATCTACTCTCCTTTCATACTCCGGACCGATGGGGCATTGCAATTCAAATGAAGCAGAAGCGTGGGCATTACCATAGGGATTGAGGTGGTTTACAAATCATGGAAGTGATCAATTGATCATTGAAGGATATTCATCAAATGCAAAATTGTAGGCTACTAATAAGTCAGTAGGTCCTTGGGCACTAGAGGATATCATGTCGGAAATCAGGGATCTAGATACATCCATATCCCCAAAATTCCAACATAAGCGTCGGTCCACCAATGAAGGAGACGACAATTTAGCAAAAGAAGGTGTGGAAAGAGAAAATATTGTCATTTTTCAGATGGAACCCGAAATGGAGGTGAGAGGTGATTGAAGGGGCAATGAAGGACTACATCTTTAGGGCTGGAAAAATTATCAAATTGGGTCTCTTGGGTTGGGATGAATATGTATCAAGGGATGATGTAGTGGCTGTTACACCAGTGGGGCACCTTGTCCCTGCGATGTAATACGATTACAGTGTTGATAAAGGGAAATGTTATCAGCACTACCATTTTTTATGATCGCACTCCTCACTTTACTAAAAAGTAAGGTATGGCCCGCACCATAGGATGATCCAAACCGTCTATTAGATGATGGGCCACAGCCTAAATAGGTTGTGCCCCAAAAATCATTTCCATAGGTTGATCCTAAGCCTATGGAAATGATTCTCGCTTAGGGTGCGAGAGGTCCCGAGTTCAATTCTCCGAATGCCCCATTACATAACAATTTTAGCAGATTTTTTACCTATCAAAAAAAATATATAGGTTGATCCTAACCCTCCGATCTATAGAAGGACTGAATCTTAGAGGGTTGATCCTAACCCTCTACAGGTCGGAGGGTTAGGATCAACCTATGGAAATGATT
The DNA here is from genome assembly GCF_043159265.1 of Tasmannia lanceolata. Classification (NCBI taxonomy): domain Eukaryota; kingdom Viridiplantae; phylum Streptophyta; class Magnoliopsida; order Canellales; family Winteraceae; genus Tasmannia; species Tasmannia lanceolata. The sequence goes on along the minus strand of NW_027518684.1, from coordinate 21,237,436 downwards.
TTTGGGGGACAACCTATTTAGGCTGTGGCCCATCCAATGGACGGTTTGGATCATCCTATGGTGCAGGCCATACCGTACTTTTTAATAAAGTGGGGAGTGCGATGGTAGTGCTGATAACATTTCCCTTGATAAATTTGTTACTTTTCCAAAATAAAAAATAAAAAAACATTGAGCGTATGCACAAACATATTTATGAATAAACGTATGTGTGCATAAAAGTAAGCCAGTTAGAGGAATCATATTCCCAAACAGAATCATGAAAAATAACCAATATATTTATGAATAAACATTAAATGAATCACTTGCATCACCCAAACAACATAGGGCCCAAATATATTTCTGGTCGATCGAGCAGAAACACAGTGGGACCCATGTTGTTGGGTGATCCAAACCGTTAATTTGATGGGCCCTGACATAGATAGGGTGTGCCCAAAAAATCATCTCCATAGGATCATTCTAACCCTTGATTTGTGGAGGTTTAAAATGGACAGATTTTAAACCTCTACACATCCGTCCATTTTGAACCTCCACAAATCAAGGGTTAGGATGACTCCATGGAGATGATTTTTTAGGCACACGCTATCTATGTCAGGGCCCATCAAATGAATGGTTTGGATCACCCAAACAATGTGAGTCCCGCTCTACTTCTTGATTGGATAATGTATACTTTAGTTACAATGCCCAGCTCATGTTTGGATCCCTATGCATATGCAAAATTGGAAATAAAAAATAATTCAAAAATTCTATATGGAAATGGACATGAAACAAAAGAAGCATCCGCTCCCCTCTTACATCATCTAATCACACTAAGAGATAGAAAACAAAGCAAGGTAAGCAAAATCAAAATTCATGCTTAATGGCCTCTGAGTCAATAGCTAAAGCATCTGTAACATCAATTGATATGCAAGCCTAACATGACCAAAACTAGGACCCATAAATCCAACTACCTTCATTTCTTACCATTGAAGTTGTGTTTACCGGAAAGGTGTAGCCGTGTTGGAAGGAAATATGAGCTAAAAGGTGATAATATGTAAAACTAGGCATTATAGGTGGTTAACTAGGCCATTGTAATCTTGCCAAAGCAAAGAAAAAGCCATGCTAACTCAGAGACATCCATCAGTTCCTTATAGATCAATCTTAAGAATCCATACCATTTCAACCATGAGGCTCTAAAACAGTCACTTCCACAAGATCAAAGTGTACAAAGAATATCAAGCATCAAAATGCCACCTTGATTCAACTAGAGAGCCCAATATCAAGCATCGAAATGCCATCTTGATTCAACTAAAGAGCCCAACATGCTCACATATTTCCTAAGGAAAGAACCATATATGCAAACAACAATTACCATACAAAATAAGAACTAGTGTCTCCTTTCCGAATCAAAATCGCATTGCTTCATAGTTCAAAACTATACCAGAGAATATCAACGATCACAACGAAACCTATGTTAACTAGAGAGGCCAGCATGTTTACACATTTGCAAAGGTGAATAAGTACGCCAGCATGTTCACATATTTGCAAAGTCTGCATAAGTACCATAAATGCAAAAGGAAAACTAAAATAGCTAAAAATAAGAACTATTATCTCCATTTCGAAACTTTGAAGTCTTGAAAATCATTATTATGACTCCTTAGCTTTACTAACCTTGCTATTGTTTTTATGTTATAGTGGTCCACGTAATTAGTATAAGCAATTCCTTTTGCCGCCCAAACTCATCGCATGACACTCCCTATGACCAGCCATATACAAAGTGAATCTCGCATATCATTTTCAAGTTGAGACAAGATATAGTGGTTCATCTTGTCAAATGTTCTTATATACTCCATGTTTGTCATCACCCTGGCTCTAGTAGTTTCCTGTCACATTTTTTTGAGTGGTGCAGTAACGGTTTTATTAAGGCATAGCCCAGGAGACCGAGATGGTCGAGAATTCGAGCTACAACAAAGATAAAAACCAACAAAAACAAGGCCCCAAGGAAGAAAATAGAACTCGGAAATTGGCAATCGCACACAACTGTGAGCTAGTTGATCTGATTCGCTATTAGAAACACCGTCGATCTTATTCACTATTAGCCAAGTGTCTAGCGTGTTGAAACACCATCTGGTGACACTCAACACAATCCAAGATCTCTTCTATAGCATCATCAAATCTTCAACAAGCAATGATCCCCATGGATCATCCATTTGATAATCTTCAACGAGTGTCCTTCAACTATTAGCTTGTTGAAGTCCCTCAGATCCACCTTAAAGCTTGCATTTCAGCCTAATTAGCATCCTCTTCACCTATAGGTCCAGAGAAAACACACTTGGTTTCTGCAACCTCGTCTTGAAGACCTCCCATTCCTGCTGGGCCCGGGTTCCCCATACTAGAACCATCAAAGCTCAACTTGATCTGACAAATAGAAAGAGTGGACCATCGAGGAGTTGGGGCTTGAACAGCGAGTTTGCTTGTGCAAACCTCTACACAGGATCGCCTCAAGGTAGCTTTCGAAATTCCATTAAACTAGGGAGAACTTAAGCCCAATGGATAATCATCGAAAGGACCTATTGGTAAATTGGATATGAATTTCTAACAATTGTCCTTTGAAGAAACGTATATTCCTTTCCTTCACAAATTACAGCAAGAAAGGCGGGTGTATGACTCCTCATAGGCCATGGGACAAAGTTCCACCTGTCAATAAGAACGTTAAAATTATTTGGGAAATCCCAAGAATGCCTAATAACCTCGGAATATAATACTAGATCACTTTCGTGAACCTGCAATGGATGAAAATATGATCGATTGATTTTCCCACCCCTATGCAAAGGGTGCAATGATCGACGATGATGACACGGCAGCTACAAAGATGATCAACCATCCGAATCTTGTTAAGGTACGTAGTCCATCCAAAAGCACATACTCTTAGCGAAGCAGAATTCCTCCGAATAATATTTGTTGTTGGTTAATACATTGTCCCATCACAAGCTCACTTCCAAATCCTCTTATTATTACCCTCTTGTATGATAAAAACCGAATCCAATGTTTCCAAGAACAATGAAACCCTCTCTATTTCCATATTAAAGAAGTTTATGTGAAATTCAATCTTCTATCCTCTTTGTCAAGGAATATGTAACATTAATATCTCTCTTCTAGGACACCAAGAATAGGTCAAGAAACATGTCTTTCAGTGGAGCCTCTTTGCACAATGGATCACATCAGAACTGATGATTTGTGGACACGGACACGAGTGTCACAGGTCGACAAGGACACAGAGTGTCGGACATGGCAAACCCCAAAAATTTTGAAACGGGGACACGGTTAAAAAAGAAAGTATATATGATCATGATTCGTACACACAGATATGAGGTGTCTTGACATGACAACTCCTAAAAATCTAGAAATGGTGACACGCTCATACCATACATATAAAATTACTTATTAAAAAAAAGGGCGGCCCAGTGCGCAAGGCTCCCGCCATTGCGGGGTCTGGGGAGGGCTAGATGTATCATAAATTGCAACAATATAAATATGGTATTCATTTAGGGCACGTTTGGCTGCCATGAATTTCTTTTCATGATAAATCGGAATCTCCAAGTGGAGGTGAGGGTGAGATCGCTACAAAACCGGAAACAAGATCCCGTAACCTAGCGTCAACGTGGCTAAAAATTAGGAACAAAAAAACTCTACTCAAAATTGGGATGACCTTTTCCAGACTTTTAGCGCCCGGAGACACTAGTCGCCGGGATTTTGTTTCCTGATTTGTAGAGATGTCACCCTTATCTCCACTTGGAGATTCCGATTTATCATGAAAAGAAATTCATGGTAGCCAAACGTGCACTTAACAAACATATAAATCTTAGAATTAATCGGCTATAATCTAAAACAAACAGGAGATAAATAATAAATAACAACGCACTCATTAATTTAACATATCCTCTTTAGTCTCCAATATGCAGCGAGAAAGGGAGACCAATAGGATACAATGAATAAAGTATTGGAATAAGAGTTTGTTCAGGGTTTTAGGTGTATGGGAGGGGATATAACAACAAATATTAGTTAAAGAAGAGAAGAGTTAATAACAAGAGGTAAACACGACATTCAATAATAAAACAGAATGTCACACTTGACACGGTACACAAACATCCCACATAAAGTCTGCCACTTATATTATAGTAGTACATTTAAAAGTGTCGAAAGGAGTGTCAACACGTGTGGACACGCGTGGCGTGGTGTGTCAGACACGGTAGGACACGTGTCTCGGCAATAAATTCGAAGTGTCGGGTAAATCATAGGAATTGTATCTCCTTTAGTCACTCTATATCAAACTCCCGTTAGAAAGGAGATCTTTAAAGTAAGAAAATCTCTCCCCGTTGTTACACTGGTGATCCTGTAGTTATCGAGCGAGTATCAGCCTCCAAAGCTCACTCCATTTTTCTCCTCAATCCCCTTCGTCCACAAATGAAATCCTATCTTCCCAAACCGCCACAACCACTTGCCAAACAATGCTCTATTCATTACTTTTTACGTTCCAGATGTTCTACCCCCAACTTTTTTTAGGCCAGCACACCTCCTTCCAATTGACCAGATGGAATCTCCTCTTATCATCTAAGTCAGCCCCAAAAAAAATTACACTGGAGTTGTTCTATTAGCTGAGGACCCCAAATTGACATTTGAACTGAGATATGTAATAAGTGGGGAGGTTCAATAGAACTGAATTGATCAACGTGATTCTGCCTCCCAGAGACAACATAATCCTCTTTTAGGTAGAGAAACATTTATCCAGTTTTTCTATTATAGGATCCCACATTTGTTTCTTAGCCCGCCACATAAAAGCAGCCTCAAATGTCTAAAAGGGGGCTGACCCTTACAATATAGGCACATCTCTCACTATCTTCCTCACCGAGATTAATGCCCATCAAAACTGATTTGCTGGAGTTAGTTCTCTGGCCAATCACCACGTCATAACTTCGGATAACCGCTTACAGATTCTTGATTTTATCAGCCTCGGCACTACTAAAATCCAATGTGGCATCAACTACTGTAAATGAGTAACCGTTCCTGGCTCTCCCAATTTAAAGCCTTTAATGAGAAGACAACTCCTTGCCTTCTCTGACATTGTACTTATAGCCTTTGCCGTCAGGGTGAAAAAGAAATGAAGATAGCAGATTTCCCTGACGACGACCCCATGTGGATTTAAAGAAACCATGAAGCAACCCATCAACAAAGAACACAAAACTAGGGGCTAGGCCTCTAGCTCTATTGGTAAAGACGGCGTTCATCGACCTTGAGGTCAAAGGTTCAATCCCAGCTTACCTACCCAAAAAAAAGAGAAAACCAAGCAGACAAGATGCATCTGCACATTCAATACAGCCATCCATTGCGAAAACCAATCCTCCCCATCATGTAATCTAAGCTGACCCATTCAACTCTGTCATATGCTATCTCCATTTAAAATTTGCAGACCACACCTTTAATTGCATCACAATTATAACAATGCACTGGCTCACTAACGATCAAAGCACCATCGATGATGTGTCTCCCTTGAACGAAAGCACTTTGATTGTGCAAAAAATGTTTACTAAGAACTTTCTTCATCTGGTCTCTTGAGACCTTGGGCAACAGTTTGTACACACAACCCATCATAATCACGTATTTTAGTTGCCCCTTTTGTCTTCAGCATTAACGCAATAAAGTAGCCACGATAATTTTGTCTAGTGACATGTTGCCATAAGAGGCCTCGAATAAAGACATCAAGTCCACTTTCACCGTCTCCCAACACACCTGAAAAAAAAAGATTGCATTGTTTGGACTTGGGCAATATCACCTTTCAGGAAAAAAAGACTAAACATAATTTCCTCTTCACTGAATTCTGCCTCCAATCACTGTCCACTTGGTCAAGCTGATCGAAGAAAATCCCATTCGGGGGGGGTAGGGAAATGATTTCCCCTTGTGGAACACAGATATTTGTAAAATTAAAAAACTCACCGATGATGGCATCCTTATCTTCACTTCTGATATCCCATATCAACATCGATTGGATTCTCCTGCCTCTTCTTCCAGCACTGGCAATTTCATGAAAGTAAGAGGCCTTCTCATCTTCCTCTTTAAGCCATTTGGTTCTAAACCTTTGTTCCAGAACAATTGTTATTTTAAAATCACCCTATTGTATTCTTCATAAAATCTCGTCCTATCTCGTCTCCTCCTTCAAGAAAAAGGACCTTCTTCTTTCTCATCTATATATTTGATAAACTTAAGTAAATCTGCTTTTTTTAGGGTGACTTGGCCACTCTAACAGCTTCATGAGCTTATCTTTGACATATCTCAGCTTTTGGTCTATTTTCATGTCAGTTAGTCGGAAGCTTGAGCATCCTTCCACTAATCAACGAGCCTCTCTTTCATCTTCGGTTCCTCCAACCAGGCATGCTCAAACCTGAAAGGACACAGACCCCAGGACTCCGTCCACCCGTCCAATCTAATTGGACAATGGTTAGAAATCAATTTGACCACGGCACCTTGTCAAGCACTATGGAAAAGAGAAATCCATTAGTGACATACAAGAAAGCGGTCCAGTCTGCTTCTACCCTAATTCCTAGCCCACGTAAAGTGAGCACCAATCAAAGGAAGGTCCACTAAAGCATTAATGCTAACAAAGTTCAAGAAGACAAGCATTCTTGGTGATATTCTTTCGCTTCTAACTCTGTCCTCAATGGGTCTAATCACATTAAAGTCTCATCCAGTACACTAAGGCTCACTCCATCGTCCCATGAACACCTCAAGTTCCTCCAAGAATCCCCTATGTTCAGCCATATTAAGGGCCCATACACACTCGAGAAAATCCACCAAGAACCGTTAAGGTTCGTCTTAAGCAACATCGACACCAATAAGATGCCAGTGTGTTCATTTACCAATGAAAAATAAAAGCCATCCGAGGCAATCAGGATACCACCATCCGTTCCCACAAAGTCGAGAGAAGAATAAGCAAAATTGCCTCTCTACCCCATGTCCCTAATCACCTCCTTAGCATGAGAAACATTTTCTAGGTAGCCCAAACCCTGCACGTCCCACATAAAGATCATTGAACAACAACAAGTTGGAGAGCCCTACCCGTCTTCCTACTTCCACTACTTTCCGACGTAGAATTTCCACTTCATTCGCCGAAAGAAGATTCATCATAATTTATTGACAATTGAAAGCACACCATCTCATGAATCATTCTTCTTGAACTTTCACTTCTCGTTTGCTCGAGGGGGTCTTTCGCATGGCTGTCTCTATGTTCATATCTCAGAAAAGTCCCCCTGATCTCTTTTTCCATCACTTACAAATGACAAACCCGAAGTTTTGCCAACCACGATAAGTAGATCCTCCTCTATTCTATTAATATCTTTTTCCAACCAAATCCTCTGGTGCTCCCAATTCAGATTGTCTACTAAAATCATCCTTCATTAGGATAATGGCTAAATCTCTATCGCAGCAACCCAGCTCAAACTCTACTATCTACTGCAACGATTAATTCTTGTCTGAAAAAGACATGTTCTCTCTCTAGCTAGACATCTCTCTATCATAGTTTGCTTCCTCCTCTACCCTACCTAAAATGTCAATTCTTTCTATGAAGATCTCATTTCGAGTAGCACTACCTTGTGGCAAACCAGAACTAACAAGATAAACTGATGAAAATAAAGTCATTGTGTGCGTACCTCGATTAGTCGGGAACCTGTCGTGTCACCCTCACGACCAGTGTTTTAAAACTCGCTGACTCGGCTCGGAACTCGGCCGAGTCGACGCGGATCTGTGGCGGCCGCATTTGGGAGCCCCAGACTCGGCGAGTTTTGGCCGAGTACTCTATGCCATCTGAAACACCAAGCTAACTTTCTGCCCATTTTTCGCACAAAAAACCTCCTGAAACCCTATCTCACGAAGAAGAAGATGGAGAAATGATATTTTCACCCTTCTTTTCTATAGGGACAGCCCCAGTAAAAGTATAAAATAATTATAGATACACTAGAAGGGGCTGTCCCGAGTAATACAAAGGGCAGTCTGGAATAAAACAAAGGGGATAATACTTAACTTACCCCTTTTAAATTTCTTGTGCAGAGTGATGTACAGTGAAAGGACAAGCAATGTAATACACGGTGGGTTTATCTTGTCATCACAGCCTAGCTTAAATGACAGGCATAAACTCATCACTACTATGGCAGCCTACATTGACTTGTTTTGTAGAATCGTCTTGTCTTTTAGTATTTAAATAAGTATAAAATGTTACTATAGTTCCCATGAAGCTCTTACAAGTCAATTAAAAATAGAGGACAAGCTGAATTTGTGCAGTTACTAAACATTGATTGGGCTGATATCGTTCGCCTAAATCCAATGCCCAATTTGAAAGTGCATGAATTTTCTACAAAAGTTTAGTAAGAAAAATTATTTTTAAATCTTTTTATATTTTTAACACTTTAAAAAACATATAACTTGGCCGCGTCAACTGCGTTATTGGCCGCGTCAACCGCGTCCGCGCCGAGTCAACAAGGTTTCTCTTCGGCCGCGTTCCGCGTCACATCCGCGTTTTAAAACACTGCTCACAACTACAATGAGTATAGCTCTGAGGTCCACAACTTCTATCACAGTCTCCCCCAGACTCAGTACGTCCACATCTACCACCATAACCACCTCCACCACATCCAAAATGACCACCACCAAAACCGCCGCCGCAGTTAATACCATACTCCTTTTTTTTGGGTAGGCAACCCGGTTTGGCAGGGACCCCACCGGTTTATTAGATAAAAGAGAAAGATGCTACATTCAAGGGCACAAGGCGCCAAGGGATTATTCATCTGGAAAAGTAGTGCCTGAACCGTGTGACAGTTTAGGGTGATACCCTCAATGCCATCCGTTGGCTTAGATGATCTTCGGTCCCCCCTTGGAGATTCGCTCAGTTCTTTAATGAGATCCATGATAGAATTGATGGTTCATCAATTGTTTTCATGGCTATCAGAAGATCAAACAATAGTATTGCAGATCGTCTAGCTAGGGAAAGGTCAGGAGAGCAGGGTTTGAACTTTGGAGTTGTTTGATTTTCTGCCTCTTGATTCAGGGCTCATGTTGTATTTTCTTCTATTCTTTTTTCTGTGTTGGATTTTTTTGTACTCTTTGGGTTGACTCCCTCAGTCGTCCCTTTTGCCTATGAATGAAGCTTGCTATCATTCAAAAAAAAAAAAAACGACACCATCTGTAACTCAGAACACATTAGAGAGGGAGATCCAAAATCTAAGAGTTCAAATTGCTCAATAGTCAATGGATGAGTGCTAAGTAACATAATCAGCTAGCTCAGTAACCCTTAGTTTCCCCCTCAAGACCTGCTTGGGAGGGTGACTCCACTCCTCCTATCCTTTCATTGCCATTTTTCCTGTAATTCACAGTGTGATACATTGGGTTACTCCATTTATGGGCCCTCTTCTTCACTGTCCTCAAATATTGAATCATAATTTTTCAGTTTAATATCTTGAGGGGCAATGTTTTCAGCACCTCTAATTGTGGTGTCTTCTACAACCTTCTTGGTAATTCGAACTGGTGGTCATTCCTGTTTGTGGATTTTAACCTGGGCCGTTGGGGAGCAATGACATGTTAATCCCTCATAACAGCCCAGGCAAATCGATCCCCAAGACCCAAACAATGAGAACACCAGACTCAGACATAGATGCACACTAGAGTCTACAAAAGACATCTAGTAAGAGAAGAATTTTAGGATTACTATGAATTTGCGACAATGACTGTTGAAACAAGAATTGCGATTGTACAAATATTTTGCGATCAGAAAATGCCACGGGACCATAAAATGCCACCACGAACAACATCTTCACTGAAGTCACCCCAAAATCCCTTTTATGATTGCATGATTGAAGCAAAATTCACATGATACTTCCAATCTCACACAACCCCTCTTTTGGTGTGTACAAAGGGAAAGTAGAAGAAGAAAAATACGGATATAGGGAAGAAGATATAGAAAAGAAGAAGAATGATCAAACCATAGAGTACACTCTTATAGCAAATTAGTGGTTGTGTATTGGGGCTATAAGCAAAAGAAGAAGATAGAGGAAAAAGGACAAAAGAAAAGAGGAGACAGTAGTGAGAAGAATCAAACCCTCACACACACACAAACACAAACACATTGTGTATTACTATTTAGATACTAAAAATGTGATTGATACTAATACCCTAACGCCTAAAACGATACTCTAAAATCCTTAAATAAAATCATCCAAAAACAAACTAGGAATAAAAGCAACGAATCGTCCATAATAGAACTTAGAAAAAGAAATCCAATGTTCAATATCACAATATAATCCAAAACGACGAAAGATCAAACAGACTGTCACAAAAATCAACCAACGACATCATAGCAACTAATCCAGCTACAATCCCAGACAAAAATCTCATACATTTAACAAAAACAAATCAATATCACAAAATAAGAAAAGATTCTAACCCTAAAAACTATCAATTCATCCAAAATGCACAAAAAAAGAATAAAATCTCATACCTGACCAGGAGTCAAAGGCCCCGAAACCACCATTCTTATCTGAATCAACAACAAAAACAGAAACAAAAACAAAGAAAACGAATCAAATCGATCTGAATCCAGAAACGTGAGATCTCTCAATCGAGAAAACGAATCAAACTGATCTCAAATCAAAGAGCAGAGATCGAGAAAAAAATCCTGGGAATGATGATCTTTTGCACTTTATTTGTGAAAAGTATTCATGAATAGGAAGATCTGGGGAAGATTTAACCCTAGAAAAAGAGGAGAAGAGGAGATCTGAAGCAAAAGCGTTTTGCTTAGAAAATGGGAAAAATTTCGGAAGAAATGTCGCTCTCTGCAAAGGGGCGGTTGGGGGTTGTTGTTGTTCAGCTTCTGCTTATAATTCGTTGCTAAAAAAATGAAGGGTGATGATTTATTCGCACCCCTCTGTAGATGATTCGCACCCATTATAATAACGTGAATTTGACTTCAAAAAACTTTAGAAGAATAAAAGTCTGCCGCAGTTCACGTTATCTCTCAAAATGAAAGTCTTTATTTTCTTAAAAGGCTAGAGTACCCTCCATTCTTGTGCTGACACGTAGCGAGCGTAATCTTACTTGGTAGAAAAATCATTAATAAAAAGGGGTTTGGGTAAAGACTAAAGAGTGGCCTAATTAAAAAACTAATGCTTTGGTGGTAAGGAAGGTTTGAGTGCTGTCTGATTAAATGTGTTTTTGTTTTCTAAAGATTCTACCGCCAGACGCCAATCATCATGTCCAGGCACTTTACTGCTTTTATTCTCGCAATGGGCCCATCTCTGTTAAGAGATGCTTCAGTGGGCCTGACCCCGCTTTGATTGATCTGAACCATCCATTTGATAGACTAATGTAACGTTATTGGATGTTTGGATTACTTAAGTGGTGTAATTTTGGGCCGTAGGAGATCCAATGCCAAGTCGATCTGTCAAATGGAGGGTTCAGATCAATTAGAGGTGGACCCAAAGCCAAGTCTTTTAAATGGAGGGCTCAGATCAATCAAAGGTGGACCCACTATAACCCACTATACGGTGAGGTCGGGAAGCATTCCTCCAAACTGTTGGGGGCTTTTCTTTTTCTAAAAGGGTCATGCAAAGTGCAAACAGCTGGGCTACTCTAATGATCGACAAGATTTTTGTCTTTAGTAAAGCAAAAGGAAGGTGGATATTTATAAGGGCAGATGATTAAAAAAATGCAAAGTTTATGCTAAATTGTGAATAAAAGGTAGATATTTAAATTTTGTAAAAAAATGGTTGTCAGGTGAGAGAGAATGAGTTTTAAGACAAATATACCCCCACTTTCATTTTCCCACCATTTTTTATGCTCTAATCCCTATGTTCACGTTTTTCTTTCTTCTTCCTCACCCACCAACGTGAAAAACACCTAGTGCCGCCATTGGAATCATTTGGAAGCTTCAATCCCATTGTATTTTGTTAGAAAAAAACACCATTACTTGTGAGAAATTTGAACTTCGGTGACAAACATAGCTCCAAGTAGGTCTATGCTCTTCTACTTGAATAGGGTTTAACAGTTTATGAAGGTTTTCATATTTTGTTGGGTTTTAACATTTTATGAAGGTTTTCAGTTTTGTTGGGTTTTAACATTTTATGAAGGTTTTCATTGTTTTCGTTGTTTTGTGTTGAAAAAAACAGATAAATTACCCAAGTTGTTCTATGTTGGTTGTATAATTGTTTTTATTGTTTTTTCTTGGGTTTTAAAAGAAAGTTAGAACCATCATTTTCTATGTTGGAAAAAGACCATTACTTGTTTGTACCCAATTTAGTTCGTACTGGTTCCGGGGTAAAAAATGTCGCTCCGTACTGGTTCCGGCGTATAAAATGTGGTTCCTCAGTGGTTTCGAGGTATAAAATTTGGTTCCGTACTAGGTTCAAGGGTATAAAATGTGGTTCCCTAGTGGTTATGGGGTATGAAATGTGGTTCCCTAGTGGTTCTGGCGTATAAAATGTGGTTCCCAGGTGGTTCCGGGGTTGAAAATGTGGTTCCCTAGTGGTTCCAGGGTACAAAATGTGGTTCCCTAGTGGTTACGAGGTATAAAATGTGGTTTCATAGTGGTGTGGGGTATAAAATGTGGTTCCCTAGTGGTTCGGGGTAAAAAATGTGGTTCCCTAGTGGCTCCGAGGTACAAAATGTGGTTCCCTAGTGGTTCCGGAGTATAAAATGTGGTTCCCTAGTGGTTCCGGAGTAGAAAATGTGGTTCCCTAGTGGTTTTGGGGTATAAAATGTAGTTCCCTAGTGGTTCCGGGGTATAAAATGTGGTTCCGTAGTGGTTCCAGAGTATAAAATGTGGTTCTGTAGTGGTTCTGGAGTAGAAAATGTGGTTCCTTAGTGTTTCCGGCGTATAAAATGTGGTTCCGTAATGGTTCCCGGGTATAAAATATGGTTCCCTAGTAGTTCTGGGGTATAAAATGTGGTTCCCTAGTGGTTTCGGGGTATAAAATGTGGTTCCGGAGTATAAAATGTGGTTCTGTAGTGGTTCCGAGGTATAAAATGTGGTTCCCTAGTGGTTCTGGGGTATAAAATGTGGTTCCCTAGTGGTTCCGGAGTAGAAAATGTGGTTCCCTGGTGGTTTCGGAGTAGAAAATGTAGTTCCGAGGTATAAAATGTGTTTCCCTAGTGGTTCCGTGGTAGAAAATGTGGTTCCCTAGTGGTTCTGAGGCATAAAATGTGGTTCGGTAGTGGTTCGAGGGTATAAAATATGGTTCCCTAGGGGTTCCCGAGGTATAAAATGTGGTTCCATAGTGGTTCCGTGGTATAAAATGTGGTTCCGTAGTGGTTCCGGGGTATGAAATGTGGTTCCGTAGTGGTTCTGGGGTAGAAAATGTGGTTCCCTAATGTTTCCGGCGTATAAAATGTGGTTTCGTAATGGTTCCAGGATATAAAATATGGTTCCCTAGTAGTTCCGGGGTATAAAATGTGGTTCCCTAGTGGTTCCGTAGTGGTTCCGGAGTATAGAATGTGGTTCCGTAGTGGTTCCGATGTATAAAATGTGGTTCCCTAGTGGTCCCGGCGTATAAAATGTGGTTCCCTAGTGGTTCCGGGGTAGAAAATGTGGTTCCCTAGTGGTCCTGGAGTAGAAAATGTGGTTCCCTAGTGGTTCCGGAGTAGAAAATGTGGTTCCTTAGTGGTTCCGAGCTATAAAATGTGTTTCCCTAGTGGTTCCGGGGTAGAAAATGTGGTTCCCTAGTGGTTCCGAGGCATAAAATGTGGTTCGGTAGTGGTTCGAGGGTATAAAATGTGGTTCCCTAGTGGTTCCGAGGTATAAAATGTGGTTCCATAGTGGTTCCAAGGTATAAAATGTGGTTCCGTAATGGTTATGGGGTATAAAATGTGGTTCCGTAGTGGTTCCGAGGTATAAAATGTGGTTCCCTAGTGGTTCCGACGTATAAAATGTGGTTCTTTAGTGGTTATGGGGTAGAAAATGTGGTTTCCTAGTGGTTCCGAGGTAAAAATGTGGTTCCCTAGTGGTTCCGAGGTATAAAATTGGTTCCCTAGTGGTTCCGGGGTAGAAAATGTGGTTCTCACGCAGGGCCCGTACGAGCTGGGTCGACCCGCGTGTCACCCGGATTTTTGCCGTATTTTTTAAGATGTTTTTGGGAAATGTTATCCGCACTACCATATTTTGATGAGGACACTCCTCACTTTATTAAAAGTACAGTATGGCCCGCACCATAGGATGATCCAAACCGTCAATTAGATGGGCCACAGCCTAAATAGGTTGTGCCCCAAAAAGCATTTCCATAGGTTTATCCTAACCCTCTGATTAGAATGTTAGAGGGTTGGTCCTAACCCTCTATAGATCGGAGGGTTAGGATCAACCTATGGAAATGATTTTTGGGACATAACCAATTTAGGCTGTGGCCCATCTAATTGACGCTTTGGATCATCCTATGGGGGCCATACCGTACTTTTAATTAAATGAGGAGTGCCCTCATAAAAATACAGTAGTGTGGATAACATTTTACTTTTTTTGTATGGGAATTTGGTAGCCACCATTGCCGAGGCAACTTCTCGGCTTGTGGCCCATCCTTTGATGCAAAAATTGGCAGAAGTGATATGGGTGCAAAGGTGGCTAGCAAAAGCATAATTGCAAAAAATAGTAATCATTACTTCCAAAAAATAGTAATCATTACGGACTTGTGGCTGAAGTGCTAAGTTTTAAATGAAAAATTATGAAAAAATAGAAGCAAAGTATTAAAATTACGAAAAAAATACCAAAAGAATGCACTAACATATGACAATTACCGAACTACAAAGTTTGACTGTCTTCCGTCGGAAGTCCGGACAAACCTTCGGACTTCTGAATGGAACCAATATTTTGGTTATGTATATTGGCTTCCATTCGGAAGTCCGAAGTTTTGTTCGGACTTCCGACGGAAGCCAGTAGAATAGGGATAATTCCAAAGATTTTTATTTTCAAATTGAGTAAAAAGTCGAAGGATAATAGGGATATACATTGTGATCTTAGTGTCATGCAGGCAACCATAAATTGAAGCTTGATTTTGATGTTTTAGAATAAAAAAATGCAAAGAAAATGAATTTATCTTGAAAATGGGGAAAACAACAAAATTCAGTTTTAAGCTCAAAATTCATTCTCTTTGCATTTTGTAACACTCCTTCGATAAGTTTATCATGAATAAACCCTCATGATTACCAAACCCTGTTGTAAATGACAACCTTCAAAACCCTTCCATGGAGTTTTCCACGTTATAAAAGTCTTGAGGAAGAAGAAGGTGGTAGGTGAGAAGGTAATAAATGCATAGGGATAAGTGCAAAAAGGTGGAGAGAAAAAAGAGGTAGGAGGGGTATATTTGTCCTAAAAGCCTTATTCTCTCAGTTGACAATACTTTTTTTATAAATTTCAAATCACTACCCTTTATGCACAATTTAGCATAAACTTTGCATTTTTTTAATCATTTGCCCTAGATATAATGCCAATGCCACATCGTCGATCCATGTGAATGAATCTCATTCGGTCTCTTTCTCTTCTCCGTCATGTTTTCCTTCTGTGCTTATTTCCTTCCCTCCACTTTTGCATTGAAGAGGGCAGAGGAAACGCTTGTTATGGGCCCACTATATCATCTTCCTCTTTTTTTCTTTTCAAAATGACAGAAATATCCTCTGCTTTCTTGTATTGCATGATTTTATCCCTAGAACTTAGCCATTTTGTTGCGAGGGCAGTGATAAATCCACCCCCATATATCTTAAGTCACACCCATATAGGGCAGTGCTTAGAGACAGAGGAGAGAGAGATATGGGGGTTCGATTTAATATATTAGGGGTCGATTTATCACTGCCCTCTTGTTGGAATAGTTTTTGTTTTTTTAAATGGGTAAGCTGCGGTTAGGCAAGACCCCAACCAGATGTATTAGATTAATAAAAAATAAACATGAAGCTTGAAAAGTCAACTCCAAGAAGACAGAGCAATACAGAAACTCCCACATGTAGGGGGAGTAGAAGGAGCAAGAATTAAAACAAACTAACAAAGCTTAAATACCAAAAAGGGGAGTCAATCCAAAACACTGAAGCCAAAGCAAGCAATTTCCTATGAGGAAAGGCAGATTAACTCCCTGCGGCATCCAAAACCCCAAAATTTGCTTTAGGGGATAGTTTGGAGAGGGATGGCAGAATGCATGTTGGAGAAGGACGAAGGAGAAGTACCAGAGACTTTCCTTTTTTCTTTTTAACTGTTTGCCAAGAATCATCATCATCCATACTAGGAGTGGAAACATTTTCAAGGGCAGCGAAGCGATTAGCATTAAACTGGATTTGAAAAGGACTGCTGGGGCCACCACGATCCAATTTTGAGTCAGGGTAAGTATTTATGAAATTTTATATGTTTTGTGCACTTAAAGTCCAAAGTCCATTATTTTTCAAAAAGTATTTGGGGTCCACTTCATAGGATGATCCAGACTGTTCATTGGTTGGGTCACAACGTAAACAGGTTGCACCCTGTAAATTGTCTCCATAGGATGATCCTAACCATCCGATCTACAATGGGATTGCCCGTTATAGAAACCTTTATTGCTATGGAGATTATTTACGCAGTGCATCCTATTTAGGTTGTGGTATAACAAATGATCAGTTTGGGTTATCCTATGAAGTGGGACCCCACATACTTCACGCGCACACAACATATAAAATCTTGGTTAAATCACTAACATTCTTGGGCCATGCTATGTATGGGTGTAAAATAGTGGGTCTTACCCATAAGAACATGAGTTATAAATAGTGGCCCCACAGCAAAGGTGTAAATTGTGGGCTCCCACTTAGGGGAGGTGGGTCCCACCTATCAAAACATGAAGTGTAAAATGGTGGTTGCCAACATGCTATAATAGCCATTCTCTGCCACCTTTGGACCCGCCCCTGGGAGAGACAAGAGAAGAAGCTGACCAGCCATCTTTTTTGACTCGTTTTTTACTTATCGCCCTTTTTTCCGTCAGCAAGAGAGTAGCAGATCCTCCCATATTTCCAGGTTTTAGAAACCTCAGGATGCATACAGCTGACCAGGATAGCATACAACAGCTTGATCATGAACCCTCTTTTACACTGTTTTCAAACTAAAAACTTGGATTCTAAAATCCGCGTATCCAAACAGCCCCTTAGTGATTGAAACATGGAAATCTCTTTGCAATCAGAGACTGATAATCATAATCTTTCTATTGAAATTTCTAGGTGCGATAGTGTGTTCACAATGCCAAGGTAACGGAGTAAATTATGTTGACCACTTTAATGGCCAGTTTAAAGCGGGTGGATTATGTTGGCTTTGCAGGTATATCCATCAACCATTTAAAGATGTGTGTATGTTATCTTTTCTCTTTATTACAAGTTTACAAAACTAAAACGGCCTTTGACTCCAATCCTAAGGTAGATAGCAACTAAAAACGCAAAGCTTGCTTATGTAAGTTGCTTGTACCAGTGCTAATTAACTCCTTAGATGCGTCCATTGCATTGCAAAGTTGACAGGTCACTCATTACTTATCACTGCCAAAGTTGTTTATGGCTCTACTTATCATTGCCGAACCACTAGCGAATCAATGAAGACTATTGTCTTCTTTGTTAAAATACATTTTTTTTTTGAAAAGCGACATATTTCATTAGTAATAGATTAGCAGTCGGGACCAGTAGTCCCAGCATGCTATTACACTTAATCAGGAATCCTAGGCATACCTAGGGCAATATAGGGTACATATGCTGAGAGAAGTTTACATTAACCACAATGCTTGAATTCTTCGAGTACATCTTACAGAGAGGTAATTACTTTCATTTCATCCTGTTGGGCTCCAGCCTTCACCAAAATATCTGCCACCTCATTCGCCGATCATCTTCGATGTTCAATTCTCGTGGATAGGACTCGCATTAGGTCCAGTATTTCAACCACTTGGTCCTGTAGCTTCTAGGATCCCTTCGAGGAACCAGATGCCCAACCCACTGCATTCGTAGAATCCCCTTCAATAATCAATGGACTTTGATTATTCACAAGTGCCCACCACTGTAGACACCCCATTTTGACCGTACCCTAAACCTTCCGTGTTTGAGCAAAAACCCAACCAAATCTAGGGCCTCAAATTTCACCCTAGGCTAGTTTAGGGTCCCAACTAGGTCCCCATAAAATTTCGTTAAAGTCCGAGCGCGTTTGCCTATTGAACAAGATGGGAGAGTGTCCGTACTGTAAACCGCAGGAGGGGGATGAATCACCTCAAAATGGGCTGTCCATGGAAGATATAAAAGGGCAGATTATATGTCATTTTTTTTGGAACCCCTGTTCTTGCTCGGACTACCTTAAGAGCAAAATTGACTATGAAATGCATTAGAGGGGGTTGTCCTAAGTCAAAGAGGGGGGAGCATTAATATATCATTTCCCTTTACAAGGGATCGAAGTAGAGAAAAAAAAAAGAAAAGGAAAAAAAATTCGCAGAGAGAACAGAGAAAATCTGAAACCCTAGTTCCGTCCGAACCTTCTTCTCCGCTCAAGCTCCGGTCGAGCTCCGGCGAGTACCGATCTGAGAAATCGATAGAAAAGACAGAGTAAAATAGCAGATCTGAGAGAGAGAGAGAGAGAGAGAGAGAGAGAGAGAGAGAGAGAGAGAGAGAGATTTTGGGGTTCCGATGGAGTTTCTTCCTTTGTCCGAACATCGTCTCCATCATGTTAGTCGGAGCTCCGGTTAATTTCCGACGAAATCCCCTTCTCAGATGTTATGTTTCATAGTCTTCATTCCTTTCTTTTTTTCTTTTTTTTTTTTCTCTTTTGATTTCAAGTTTAAAACCCAAACATTTTGTTTCTTCTCCGATCGGGATCTGAGAGATTTCCGATCAATCAGGTCAATTTTTCCGACCGGATTTGCACTCCGATTATGTTTCTCCTTGCTGTTACCTCCATTTCTATCATCTTTTTCCCCATTTTTCTTCTCAAACCCTAACTCCCCGGCTGGTCATCCTTTCCGATCTTCTCCGGCTAGGTCTACCGGAGCTCCGATCGATCTCCGGTTGAGCTTTTCTTCCTTCATTCACCAGCCTTTGATGCCGTTACTCCTTTCTTCCAAAATTTTAGACTCAAGCTCCCTTTAAAACCCTACATTTTTCATCATTTAAACCTTAACTCCCTTCTTCAATCGATTCCCACTCATTTTCCAGCTAAATTTCAGCTGAGTTCTGGAAAAAACCTAGACCTTGTTAAATCTCAGAGCTTTGGAGTTTCATCACTTTTAATCTGGAAAGAGGAGACCAAAAGATCAGATTTCTTCTTTAATTCAGGTAACATTCTTTCTCTCCTTTGTGTTAATTTAAGAGATTGTATTTTTTTTCCCACCTGAGTTGATTTTTGTAGTGGCTTCGGTTTGATTTATATTATAGAAATATTTTCATTTTTTTGTGAAATTGTGTTGTGGCTGAGATGTTTGGCTTTAGATTTGTTTAAAAATGTTACAAGTAGTTAAAGCAATGATGTGCAATTAAACGATTTCAATTTTTCGTGCTTGATGGATTGAGAATGACTAGTTTTGAAGCAGGTTTTTAGTTCATGATGAATGTGCTTAGGAACTCATTAAAGATGTTTATATTCTCATGCGTTATCGAATATTTTAGCTGGGAACAGGAGACCAAGCAAATCTGTGTGGATCCAATTTAATTCCAAAATCTCTTGATCCAGCCATGTCGAAAATTTGAAAAATTCTTGCTGTTTGGAAGCTATGAATGTTACAAGTATTTTGTTTTTAAGAAAAAATAAAAAAAATGACATGGAACCTCATATGTAGTGTTAAAATCTCAGAAACTCTTGTTTCAGCCCCTATTTTGTTTCAGCCCCTGTTTCTTGAATGAGTTAATGAGGTTTTTATATAGTCCTTGTTTTAGCTTCTGTTTCGATACCTATTTTGGATCAGCCCATGTCTCTTTATAATGGCAATCTGTCCACACACTTTTGATATTGGCAGCCCATGTACCCTCATGATATTTACAGGCCCTGTTGTGTGATTTGTTTCTCATGAATATTCGTATGGTTTTTCATTCTGCTTAGTACAAATATTGTTCATAGTATTGAGGCTGTTGTGCTTCGTCTCCAAGAATGATATTGTGATAATTAGGGTATTAAATTTGTGTGAAAGAATATTTTTCTATGAGATGTGTATATACAAATGTGTACGTGTCTTTATATGTCCATGTATGTATATATGTGCCCTTCTCCCTTCAATGCAAGGGCGATGAAGGCGTTAGCCCAAGCCCATTCTTTTAGAGAGACTTACCTAGCAATGGTAGTACTCTTTTCATTCTCTTTCCTTATATAGAGAGTTTCTGGTCTTTTAGATATCATTCTTAGTTATTTGTCTTTCCTTGCATATCATATGCGAATGATTGGAGAGGACTGATTGTCATTTAAGCTTAAGAAAAAAGATTTTGCTGTAAAGTCACCGTCAGGTGTTGGCATCCATATCCTATCATCCTCACTAAATTGGGTACAGTACTTCGACTGCAGTAGTGAGAGAAGTCTCTGAAGATCAAGTTGTTAAAATACATATTATATATACTTTAATATAGAATCGGTATTGACATCCTAGATTTAGTCATTTGCACCATGCTAGTTGTCTTATTTGATTTGATTTTACTTTTTTACAAATTGGGCAAGCTAGCTTTATATTAGTGAGTAAGCATGGTTGAATTCAAAGCAAAAGGTGGCAGATTCGTCCCTTACTGTGGTTGGCTATATATTTTAGATTTCTGTTGTAAATTTCACCCATTGAGTCATTCGAGGCTTTGACTCGATTTGCTGTCAAGTCAGCTTGGCCAAGCTTTGGATTGCTTCAAAACCATATTCTCTCTTACTCTTTAAGGTCATTCAATTTCCTCAGGTTTCCCTTTTAAGATTTTGAATTTCCGTGGTTATTATTTAAATCCATCTTGTATGGTGCGTATCATCACATCTTTTCTCTCCATTATCTATTATGGTTCATAATTTAGGCTCTGTTCGTTTTAGATTGTTGCAACCGATTGTAGGCCCAAACCGTTGGAGTCCAACAATCACTTTGGCCCCACAATCGGTTGCAACAATCTAAAATGAACAGGGCCTTAGTGTTTTAATGCTGATTATTTTTGTCATCCGTGAATTTAGTATCTTATACTAAATTGTTGCAACCGATTTAGATTGTTGCAACCGATTGTAGGCCCAAACCGTTGGAGTCCAACAATCACTTTGGCCCCACAATCGGTTGCAACAATCTAAAATGAACAGGGCCTTAGTGTTTTAATGCTGATTATTTTTGTCATCCGTGAATTTAGTATCTTATACCGTTTTACTTCCATTTCTAGACCAGCTAGTGCCTGATGTTCCCATGTATTGAGGTATTTTTTTTCTGACGAAATATTGTGGTATTTTTTATTTCAATTTTTCTGACAGGGGTAAAAGGGAGATTTTATGTGGGAACTGCAATGGTGCAGGCTTCCTGGGAGGTTTTATGAGCACTGCTAATGCTTAGTCGGATTTCCCATCTGTTCATCAGTCTTCACGATCTAACAAGAGAGAAGACAGGGTTTAAATTGGTTTCAAGGTATGATTACTTGAGGTGTTTGTAAATGTATCTATAGACATTGCTTTTGACTTCAAGAATAATATTTATTTTTACTTCAAGATTAGATGCTACATCTTATTTCTTGAAATGATACAGTTCTAAAAAGCAACAAAGGAGGTTTTTTTTTTTTTGTGTGAGTTTTCATGATAGTTAAAGGTATCGACCAATGTACTATGCATTAATACCAATAGCTTGCCAACACAGTAACCTTTCTCTATAATCTCAAGGTCTGGGAATGCTTTTTTTGTTTGAATGGCAAATGAGAATTCTTATATACATAATCTGATTGCAGTGTAGCATAAAAGCCCTTCCATACATACCATGGTTTTCAAGTGATACAAGTACAGGACTGAAATAATTTTACTGTAACTCACAATAAATCTCAGGATTGATTGATTTCTTTTTTCTGCAAAAATTTTCCAACTTAATTCTTTGAAATCCAAACATTTCTGTAGTTCACAAATCTCAAGAAAGACAAAGACTGTAAGAGATAACTCTTAAACCGGGGAATCTTTAGGACAGGTTGGGAACATTGGTAATACTGAAAGAACACAGACCCAAGAAATGTTCAGAACACCACAAGAGTAGTGAAAGAAACTCAGTTTCAATATATAGATCTACTATCTGGTCAAGATTAGGGTTTAAGGAATTGAACATGATGTTTATCTATATATGCAGTGTAGACAACCATATAAATAAAAGAATCCAGCAAAAATAAAGTTCGGTCCGGCAAAATATCCTTCTATTGATGTCTTCACATCTCCACACAGAAGAGGGACTTAGGATTTCAACTTCAGACTTGTACTCATTGCTTAGGATTTCACCTTCGGACTCTGGTTTTCCTCATCCTCTACTTTATCTAGCTCCCCATTTCCTCATCCTCTCCTTCATCTAGCTCCCCATCATTTCCGATTTTTCGGCCTTAACTAGATGCAGTGGCGCTCTTTGTGCATTCATTGAAACAGTGGCGAGGTTGATCATGGCGGTGGCACATTATTTTGATTGAGTGATGTGACTTGAAACAACTACATTAGCCTTTGATTTTCCCCTGATTAGAGTTTGGCTGGTAACTAGGTTTAGATGTTGTGATACCCGGCCTCACCATAAGAAATTGTATTCCTCAGTAGGTGTCTTTATTAAAACTAGGCATACAATTCTAAAGCTTGAATGGGGGTGCCGGTATCAAAATTTAACTCAAGTATTATTAGGACTTTGAGGTGTGTCGTTATCAAAAGAGACTTTATTAGTATTTGGAATTTTTGTGGAAGGTTTCTAAATTTTAGGATTTAGATTGACTTCTCTGTGTTTGACGACAAAGCTATTTTGGAAGCCACCCTATTTTGGACGTTTGAAATTTGGTAAGGAGTCCCATTAAATATGGGAACGTATATTTTATTAGTAAAGTAAATTAGTAATATTTGGAATTCTAATTGGAGATTGAAAGAGATTCTCCATGCCCTAACCTTTAGGGAGGGTGTACGGTGAATTATCCTTGGGATACTTGGGCGTGAAATACATCACTAATATTTAGGATCCTATGGCCTTTGAACCTAATTTGTAGGAAAGAAATCAATCTTAGTTGGGGTTTTCTCTTTGGGTTGGACGTTTCCTTTTCCTTTAGGAGAGCTCGAAGTTTACTTAGTTGGAAGGTTTTCCCTATTGCTGTGTTCTTTTAAGTTTCCTTCCCCCTCTTTTCTGCGGAAAGTCCGCTTTGTTTCCGTGGAAAACCGTAAAAAGCGTGTTCTTTTAGTTTCTGCGGAAACTTTTTTTTTCCTACCTCATACATCGGAAACTCCCTCTTTCCGAGACTTTCACCCGACGATCGAAGCTCTCTCTCTCTCTTTTCTCGCTCAGACTCTCTCTCAAGACCTCCATTTTCGACGACTCTCTCTCTCTCCCTCGCAAGACCTCCATTGTCGACGACTATCACCTTCCGGTAATGTTCTAAATTTGAAGCGAATTCGGGTTTTTTCTATTTAATTTTGAGTTTTTCTTTGTGGGATTTGATGAAACCTAGTTTTTTTTTTGGTTCGCCTATGGTTTGATTTTTGTTTAGAAGATTAATTATCTAGAATACTTTCGGATTGATATTTTTGTCAAATCCGTTTATTTCTAGGGTTTTTATTGTTTTTCTTGTTCTTATATTTTGTTAGGGTTTGTAATTTGGTGAATTTGCTGATTTAGTGTGTGGATTTGAGGAATTTGAGAGAGAAATTGTAGTTTGAGTGTTTAGATGGGTTTTGTGTGGGATTTTTGTATCTGAATTGGTGGATTTCAGCGAAAAATTGCAGTTTGTAAAGGGTTTGTGTTGTTTGATAATTTTGAATTCGGTTGGGAATTGAAGGATTATGATGTTTATGAGCGTATGAAGCATATGAACTGTTGATTTTAGGGATTTGGTCTATTTGTGGTTCTTGAGGGTTGGGGAATTGATGGGAATGGAAGGAAATTCAGTGGTTTTATGTTGAATTGTATGCGATTGGTAGGACTTATTTGAGTTGAGGATTGTTGTATGGTTTATCTGTCTGTGAATTCCTGTGGATGTTTGATACTGAAGCTATGTTATTTCATGACTTTTGAGGTTTGAAGATTATAAGCGGATTGACAATTTGATTGATTCAGTCAGCAAATCATTGTGCTTTTTTGGGATTTATTCTGTTGACATTAAACAATCGGGTCTCTGTCACTATTTTGGCAGGTTTTTTTTATTGGGACCAGCTTGGAATAACAGGATTCTGGAAAGGATCTAATCCTTCAAAGGGCTCTTTGGGTTTTCGGTTTTTGTTTTGAAGGGATTGAATTTATGTTTTTGAAGGGGATATGATATGTCTGTAGGCGTACAGGGACTGATTTATCGCATCCATTTACTGTATTAGAAGGTGGGTATAGTAAGGAAAATGGGTCTTCCATGGATGATGAAAATTCTGAGGCTTTGGGAAGTTTGAAGCAGAAAAATGGGAAACCTCGACGGCACCTCTCAGTTATTCGGCATTGCATGAGTAGCGTTCGTTTGGTTGCTGAAAGTGAATTGGTGAGTCGTTGATATTTTCCCTTGTGTAGAGTTTCATACCTTTTTTCATATTAGTTGTCATGTAATTGAACTGTTTTATTTGAAAATCTTGATATGCCACAACATTTTCTTTTCTGTTGGGGATTAAAAGCATGATTATGTTCTCCATTTTCTGAAATATACTGCGACTAACATTTTTGCCCCACATCTACCTGTAGGAATTGGTTATTGGTGGTATTGGTGCAAAATCACCATCAGATGGACAGTCTGGTTCTGGATTTTTACCGGTATTTCGTTCGGGTAGCTGTTCTGAGAGAGGACCAAAACAGTACATGGAGGATGAACACATCTGTATAGATAATCTACTTGAACATCTTGGTGAATCTATGGATTTTCCATCTCCAGGGGCTTTCTATGGGGTGAGTGAGTTAGTTGTTGCTACTGAACTTGTGTAATTTAATCATCTTATAAAATTATGAGTACATGGTCTTTTTTCATTGTTTGGGTATATCTTTTTTTTAATCACCGTTGGTAATTATTTCTTTTCTAGTGAATGGGTTACCATGTCTTGTACTTTCAGTTTCTTTTTTGATATTTGTCAACCGAGATAATGGGTGCCTCTCACATTCCATTATTCATGAAATTTATAGAGCTTATGAAAGGTGAAGTCCTCGGTCAGGTTGAAATTTGCTTGAGGATCGTATTAAATATATTTATAACCAAGATATGGTGAGGTAGTTCGCACATAGTATAAAGATAGACTTGTGGACATGGTTTATGTTGGTGATAAATATATGCAACACCTAATATTTAGTAGTTTATGCTGGAGGTATATGGTGAGGTTCCCCACCTGTGTGGAGAAGGTCATTAAGAGTGCATTTGTGAAAGTGGATCATGCATTTGCTGATGCCCGTTCTCTAGACAATTCCTCTGGCACCACAGCACTGATTGCCCTTATTTTTGGAAGGTATGAGCCAGGATTTTATTATGAAATCTACCCATCTATTGTTAATTATAGCTGCTTAAAGTGGATATGATAATCATGATTGTTTCTTGTTGGTATTGTTTTATTTTGGGACAGTTGTACTTTAATCAATGTAAGCTGCCTTATTTTTTAAGGCCATGGATGCATGGATATTCCCCATGATTCTTGGCAGAATGGATTGCTAAAAACCTATACAGTCTTTACTACTATTTTTGACAACATTTTGCTTTAAGGAAGCGGGGTCGTTCTGGTTATGGTGGAAAACCAAGCATTTGCTTGAGAAGAAAGTAGTAATAGACCTATTATTTGTGATGAAGGCAGAGATTAACTTGTCTGCTTATTATCCATGATCTTCTGTGTCATGACTTTTGGGTAATTTCTCCTGATGTTCAGATTGTGGATCATGGGTAGGAACATCCTCTTGGCTTCTTTGCTAGTGAAATCCACGAGTGGAAGGACTGCTGCGATTTACGGGTACTATTTTTCCATATTTCAGCCCTTTTTAGCCATGTTTTAGCCTTTAGAACCCCTTTCTAAGCACCCATAGATAACTATACTAGCCTAGTTTAAGCCTCTTATCATTTTTCTAGTAATATTTGGGCCCTAGATGTTGATTTCCTTTGTGGACAGCAATATAACGACCAATAAAGTTGAATAGTTGAGCCTCAAGTCTTCTTCTTTTCGTGATATTTATGCTATTATATGCTTCCATGCTTAGTGTAGATTATTTTCCCACTCACGAGTTTTCTTTAAAGCTTACTGTTGAATCTTTAAGAGGCCATTAATCATCTTTTATTATTTTTTCATTGATTTTGGGTTTGTGTATGATTACACGAATGTGAATTTGGTTCCCATGAGCTCCTAAAAGTTCCTGTAGAAAGTTGCAGCCTCCGGGTTTACACCACTTTTCAATACAGTCCATAACAAATTCCTCTCCCGAGCCCGAACTGGTCCGTAGACCACACCGTAAGCATCCATGAAGAATTTGATACCTGATGGAGAAACTGAGTTGTAATTGTGTGGTCCCCTCTTTACAGTTTTGTCATTGACAAGATACTCTCCTTCCATATAACTATGATTCCCCCTGCAGTTCCCCTAGCATCTTTGGCCGTCCAACTGTATGTCTCTTCTCCCCAAGATTCCATTAATCAACAATTTTGATACTCCCGTTATTTTAGATTCGATAACGGCAATGACATCAGGATGTCTTAAGACATAAATGCTTGTCTGCCATTTGTTTTTGATCCGATCTCAGCCCCCTAACATTCCAAAAGATTAACTTCATTGATAAACACCACATAATTGCTCCATGTCCTTCCTCCTCATCGCAACTATTTCAGCTCCCTATACCCTCTGGTTTTTCCATTAGAAGCATATGGATTTGGTTGATCCCTTTCAACGATCTCCTTTAGCATGAAATGGGTACTGGAAATATCTTCTTCATACTGAATGCCCCGGAGCCCATAATCATCATGGCCACAAATTCATTCGCCATATTATTATCATTAGAACTTTCCCCTTTGTCTCCACAGTTTAAACAGGAAGTAATCTTATCACGAAGGTCTCTATCCAACGTATTAGAAGAAAACTCCATATTGAGAGGTATACAACCATTATCATTCATTACTTCATTCGTTTCAGCTGGAACAACTCCCTCGCTGTGCGAAACAAAATGTTTTGTGTGAATCACCGTGTTGCTCTACAATGCCAGATTGGATTTGGCTATGGTGACACCACGGATTCCGCCACCGGACAATCCTTCTGTTCCAAACTTAACCAATTTTCTCCATTTCAACTCCAGGTAGCCTTGAGCGATCTTGTCTCTTTCAATAAAATTTTCATTACGAACACCACCATTTTCGAAAGAAAGCTGCCACTTCCAACGCTTCCCGAATGATTTTCTCCAGGTAGTTACGGTGAGACGGTGCCCAACCATTCCAGCACGATTTCCGGACGACCGATCCCGCTTCCGAAGAGTGACGGTGTTGCCCACCGAAGCAATGAATTTTCTTCTCTTGTTTTGATTATTGAATATTGTTTTCTCCTTTTTACGCGATGGCCATCTGTCACGCTTCATGTTCGGCGGTGACACCAAGTCCTTTGGATAGTTATCGACTGTTCGCATCCTCTGAGAATGCTCTAAAGGCTACATCGGGTTATGGATAACTCTAATAAAAGAGAAATAGCCAAATTATTTGGTTGAATTGTTCGAGAATGCCAAGTTGGGTCAATGCAGAGTTATAACCTTTTTGATGATTTTAAATAAACAAATCTGCTGAGAGAAATTATCACTTTTTCATTTCCTCAGCAGAGTCGCCAGCCTGTGGGTGCCAATTTTTTCCCTCCCGCGTAGGACTACAGGGGATCACCACATCGGGTTCTCAAGGGAGTGTATATTTGATCTGCGTTACTTGTGGACTCGGGATCGAAATCCTAACTTCACAAAAATGAGAAACTCAGAGTCACCACCTAGGTTAGGGTCTAGGACCCGTGCCTGTTCTTCCAATGAAATGAGTAGTGATACTCGAATTTCGTTGGAAGAACAGTAACCGAAGGGGTTCTTTTGCACTGGGCCCTTGAACTTTATATTTTGCTTTGTTTGCTTAAGGCATGGTCCTTACAGATATCTTGGTAAGGGTTATGGTTACAATCGGGGAAGGTGTTAGGCACCCCTCTTGCCCGGACGAATCCGGTCTCTTAACTTAGATTGGCATTTTTTGAAGAATTTAAACCAGGATAACTTATCTTTTTATCCTTTACTTAAGTTATGCTAAATTTCAGGAGGCAAATAAAAGTGAATTTCAAGAAGACCGAAAATAAGCAGTAGTTATCCTGATCGATGTTGTAAGTTGTATACGGATCTCTGCAAATCTCGCAACTAACTCGCAATCAGGTTAACTTAAAACTAACGGAAAAAGACAGTGCATAACGTAAAAGAAAGACAAAGGGATTTATATCATAAGTTCTGAGGGTCAATTCAGACTGGAGATCTTATGGTGTCACCACCTCATACCTTACTTTGTAAAGGAAAGTACATAAAGCTTGTTAAATAAATGTAATTTTACTGAAAGCTGAGGCAGACTTGGGCAGCGTAACTGCGCTTGTTGAGAAGAGGCGGGCTCCGATCTTGCAGAGTAATCGGCGGCTTAACGGCGCTGTGTTGACTAAGGAACTTCGGGTTTGCCATGATTTTGGCAGAACGACGCTATTTAGATAATAGGGCCTTCGAGTTCTCCGAAATTCGGCAGCGCAACGACACTGTGTTGGCAAAGGGGCTTTAGGTTTGCCGAGATTTCGGCAGAACAACGACGCTATTATTGAGAAATAGCTCGTGTTTCTGCGAAATCCGGCAGAACAACGACGCTGTTTGAAGGATGTCGCTCCGAACCTTCAGAATTTCGGCAGAATGCCAACGTCCGGTGTGAGCTACCTAGAGTTACTCTACAAGCAGACTAGGGTTTTTGGCTATAAAAAGGGGGTATGTGGGGCGTTGTAGACACCCCATTTTGACCGAACCCTAATAAGCGTCGTTAGGGTAGAAACCTTATTAAACTAGTGTTTTAATGTCCCAAATTTGTTCCTAGAATAGGTTAAGGTCTCATTTAGGTCCCCGTAAATTTTCGTCCGAATCCGTCTCGGTTCGCCTAGCAAGCGGACGATGTTTGTAGAGTAGTGTAGTGTAGGAATAAGGGTGGCGATTCAGCCAGAAGCGGGGGTGTGCAGGAATTTAGAAAACCAGTTCAAATTTTCTGTAATGGGTTGTCCAGGCAGAAGCAGGGGTATGCGGATTGGTGTGTAGCATAATTAGGGGGTGTATTATCCTGAAGCAGGGCAATTTCGTAATTTGCAAAGATGCTTTTCTTCCCCTCCAAGTCACCATTAAGGCCTAAGCTAGGTTAGTGAGAGCTTTAGGACTAGAATTAGCCAGAGGGGAATCCTATGTAGATTAGGCTTCCTTTGATCCCAGCCCTTAAACAAAAGCTGATTTGAAGGGCTAGGATCAAGGGGAGGGAGATATTTTCCATAAAATTTCCCCCCTCCGCCATTGCCCGAGGCCCCCCCTGTAAGTTAGGAGATGTACAAAATGCATTGATGGGGGCTGTCCAAAGGAGAGGAAGGGGGCAGAATATATCATCTTTTTCTGGACCATTTCTTTCCTGGGCCCCCCTGTTGAGAAAGGAGTAGTCATAAATATGCATAGAGGGTGGTTGTCCTGGGGAAAGGGGGTCGAATTTATTATTACCCTCACCTAACGAATTAGGGCTACAGGAGGATTTTCTTTTTTTCGTTGGAAGCAGAGAAAAAAAAAGAAAAACTAGCGAGAGAGGGAAAACGCAGAGAGAAAAAGAGAGAGAGAGGAGGAAGAAGAGGGAGGAAACCACCTCCATACCCATTTTCCTAAAAATCCAAACCCATCTTCCCCATCCCCTTGATCCACCACCATCAAATCCATTCTCCTTCCTTTTCTTCTTTTATTCCCAAAACCCCACCATTATCCCCTCCATCTTCTTCTCCGGCCCCATTTCCGCCGGAATCCGGCAAGCTCTCTTCCATTTTTTTCGCACCCGCATCTCTCCATCAACCACCCATACCAGCCAAGCCACCATCCCCATCTTCAACCCTCTATCTGTGGAGATCCACCTCAAAACCCATTTCTTTCTTCTTGCGGAGAGAAGCAAAAGGGGTTTTTCCCATTTTTGTTAGAAAACAGAAAGAAGGAGAAATCGAGAGAGAGGAAGAGGAGGAGCCGCCATCCACCGCCTTCAATCTCAGCCATCCATTTCCACCTTCACCCTCTTTAAAACCACCACCATCTTCTTCCTCTTCATTTATTTTTTTTCCCTACAAACCCACCTCCATTTTTTATTTTAATCTCCTCTGCTACGACCCCACCCCATCTCCGGCCGGAATCCGGCCATCCACCATGGAATCCGGCCAAAAACCCCAATAAATCCGGTCACCAACATCTTCTTTCTTTTACAACCACCAACTAAACCCATTCCTCATCCCATTAAACCCATTTCTATTCCCATTTGTATTCCAAACCCACCTCCCCCATCTCCTCTTCCATCTCCGCATCCATTCTCCATCTCAATCTCCACCATCAACCGACCAAACCCATCATCTCCTCCATCTTCGTCAGCCAGCACCACCGCCATCTCCATCGATTCCGGCAAGCTTGCCGGAATCCGACCTCCCTACCTAAATCAACCATCACCAAACCCACCTCATTTCTACCCCTAAATCCGGTCAGAATCCGAAACCCTCTTCTTCGGTCACCACCCTATTCTCGTTTCTCTTTAAAACCCAACATCCAAACCCATCTCATTTTTATCTCTGCAAATCCAGCCCCATTTTTGCCTCCATCGCAACCCCACTTCGCCCAACCCTTGTTTTTTCATCACTGCCTATCTCAACCAAACCTTATTCCAATCTCCATTTGTTCATTCGGCCTTGCCGGAATCACCACCATCAATATTCTCCTCGTCGGCCATCTCCACTACCTGAGCCATCGCCTCCAGTTGTTTTACAATCTATACTTCAATCGGCCTCTTCATTAGCTGTCGGGTAAGCTTATTGCCTTTTAATTCAAATAGAAATCAAGGTTATTTTGCTAATTGGTGGGTTTAAAAATACTTCTGTTAGTTTCCATTCTTCTTAAATATGCTAGTTTAGAGATTTGGATTGCTCCTATATTTCCCATTTTCTAACTAGACTAGCTTATGTGTTTGAATTGCCCCTATTGTTTTCATTTGCAAATCCTGCTAATTTGAGATTCCGAACCGTTCTTGTTGCTTATTGTTTTGGCATTTCGTTATAAATGGTTGATTCCTATTTTTTTGTCTATCCCTCTTGGGTGCCAAAGGTGTGTCCAAAGCAGGAAGTATACAGGGGATTGTGGTTTTGGTATGATGTTTGGATGATGTCAGGACTTGCAATTCATGTTTAAAGAATCGAACAGGGAGGGAAATTAGGTCCCTTAATTCGGTTTCAGTTCAGTGCCTAACACAAGCCATTATCCCTAAAAGGAAGCCTTAGAGCCTTTTCTTTCCTCAGTTGTTTGCGCCCTGAGATTGTACAAGTCTTCTTTCGTTCGCTGGTCTGGTTAACTCTTGCCTAAATATGGCTTGGTTCCCTATGTTTAGTTTTGTGGATTCTTTCGGAGCCTTTACAAACCACATATCTGTCGGTGGCGATGCATTTATGAAGGTATGGTGGTAGGGGTGTCCTCTCGAAATTTGGTATTTGAATGTGATCTAGTGAGGTTTTTTTTTGTTTCAGCTCTGATGTTCGAGCTGGAGTGAAGGGCGATGAAGGCGCTAGCCCAAGCCCACCCTTAGAGGACTTGCTCAGTCCAAGTTAGCATTCCCCTCATTTGTATAGTAGACTTGCTTAGTCTTTTAGATGCCTCTTAGATATTAGTAGCCTCATTCATTGATAGGGCGATGAAGGCGATAGCCCAAGCCCATCTTTAGGGGACTCGCTCAATCCAAGTAGCGCTCCCCTCTTTTGTTTAGTAGGCCTACCCAACCTTTTGGATTTCTTTTAACCATTTTTTTTAAAAGAACCCTTCTCTGGGCAATGATAAGGTTACTTGGAGCCCGTCTTTGTGTTTTGTGGCTCACCGTTTTTTGCACTTGAATCTGCACAAGTTGATGCCCCCTGTTATGCACCAAAATTTATAAAAATCAGAAATATCATTGCATGCATTTGTATAATTTGTTGAAAATTTAAGATTCTTCTTTTATGTTAAGTTTTGAGTTAGGTTCTGAAGATGAATGGACTGTTCAGGTGAGACTATCTTGAAAGCTTATCATACTTATTTTTTATTTAAATAAATTGTTTAATTGAAGAAGGAAATCAGATGACTACTCTATTCGATGTTATCGACATGAGTAATGTTTGATTTCAAGGCGGTTTGTAGAAATATTATATGTGTATGAAATCAGATGATTACTTTGGCATCATCTGATTTCGTTGGAGTCCCCGTATTGGGGTTTGTGGTTGGCTTTGAAGTGTTTAATATCATTTTTTTATTTCATTAGGCTACCCAGCGGCTGGTCTGGGCTAATTAATTTTATTTTAAATAATTGTTTAATTGAAGAAGGAAATAAGATGATTTGCACTATTCGATGTCCTTGACACGAATATCGTCTGATTTCAAGGCGGTTTGTAGAAATATTATACGTGTAGGAAATCAGATGATTACTTTGGCATCATCTGATTTCATTGGAGTCCCCGTATTGGGGTTTGTGGTTGGCTTTGAGGTGTTTGATATTGTTTTTACTTCATTAGGCTACCTAGCGGCTGGTCTGGGCTAATTAATGTTGTTTATCATGCTATGATTGCTATTATTACAGGTTGTGTACTCTTTAGTTATAAGTCTTTCTTTGCTTAGTACTTGATTTGTTTATATAAGAATTGAATGGAAATTTGAGATTGCCTAGTAGCTCTTTTCTGCTCTCTTGGTGGACTAACGCAGTCTTCTAGACTTCTTTAGATACTAGAACCTGTACTAGGAGGCATATTCTGTCTCATTAGGAAATCCTCCTTTGGAGGCAAGCCTCATTTTTTTAGCTTAACCCATAGGAGGCATGCCTTGCCTCATTTAGAGAGCCTTTGAATCATTCGTTTGTGTGGTGATGTTATCGGGGGAGTCTTTGACTCATTTGATCTTTATTGATGTTATTAGGGAGTCATCTGTCTTGGCTTTGTAAGTAATTAGCCTTTAGAAGGCCTGCTTGGCCTCATTTGTAGAATCCTCTCTGAGGTTGTACCTCAATTTGTACCTCTGTTATTTAGAGACCAATTTGGTCAATTAGTTGTCTTAGCCTTGCTTACCCCTTGCAAGGGCAATGATAAGGTTACTTGGAGCCCATCTTTGTGTGTTTGGGAGACCCGCCCGGTCTCATTCTCTCGCTAGTTCTCCTCTTTGTGCGTCGTTTGGTTTTTGGGAGAACACCCTACTCGGCTTGGCTTCATACTCCTACCCTTATGGGGTACTGGGCGCACATTTGTTGCACCCTAGGGCTAAGTAGCTATCCGGCCCGGCTGGGTGTTTTACCTCTGCCAAATGTGCAAATTCTTGTTCATTTTCTTTTAGGGAGTCTCTGACTCATTTATACTTTAGTTAGTGTTAGTGGAGTCTTTGACTCATGTTCCTTTTCTTTTAGGGAGTCTCTGACTCATTTATTCTTTAGTTGGTGTTAGTGGAGTCTTTGACTCGTGTTTCTTTTTCTTTTAGAGAGTCTTTGACTCATCTATCCTTTAGTTGGTGTTAGTGGAGTCTTTGACTCGTGTTTCCTTCTCTTTTAGAGAGTCTTTGACTCATCTATCCTTTAGTTGGTATTAGTGGAGTCTTTGACTCATCTATCCTTTAGTTGGTTACGCCGTAAAAGGCGGGTGCTCTGTAAGAACATGCTTTCGATGCCGAAAAGGTAGGTGCTGTGTAAAAACTGGCTTTCTGGTTTGTAAACAAAAACGGCTTTCAGAAATCATTTTCTTCTGAAAATGCCCTAAAGAGAGATTGAGGAAAACTGAACTGGTGCTCTGGGACTCGTCATAAGGTTCTTTCTCGCGGCACCTATCATTAGTACTGGCTTGACAAAATTGGGTGTCTACATCATCCTCTGAATTTCATCCTATACGTTACAGCCTCCCCGCACGCCCACGGTCCAGTTGAGTGCTTTCACATACATCCTTTGCATTATAGCCTCGTAGCGCGGCCATGGCCCGACTGAGTGCTTTACACGCATCCCCTATGTTACAGCCTTCCTGAGTGCCCATGGCCCGATTGAGCGCTTTGCACATATCCTGCAGCCTTCCTGCGTGCCAATGGCCCGGTTGAGCACTTTGCACACATCCTCTACGTTACAGCCTCCCCACGTGCTCATGGCTCAGCTGAGTGCTTTATAAGTATCTTCCGCTACAGCCACCCCGCATACCCATGTAGCATCGGATACTATTTTGCTTTCGGATACAAGGTCGCTTCGGATACTATGTCGCCTTCGGGTACAAAGTTGCCTCGTATACAATGTTGCCTCGGATATAAAGTCGCCCCGGATACAATGTTGCCCTTCGACTACAATGTCGCTTCGGATACTATGTTTCCTCCGGATATAATGTCGCCTCGGATACTATTTTACTTTCGGATACAAGGTCGCTTCAGATACAATGTCGCCTCGGATACAATGTTGTCTCGGATATAAAGTTGCCTTCTGCTACAATGTCACTACGGATATTATGTTGCCTTCGGATATAATGTCGCATCAGATACTATTTTGTTTTTGGATACAATGTCGCTTCGGATACTATGTCGCCTCAGATACAATGTTGCCTCGGATATAAAGTCGCCTCAGATACAATGTCGCCTCGGATACTATGTCGCCTTCGGCTACAATGTCGCTTCGGATACTATGTTGCCTTCGTATATAATGTTGCCTCGGATACAATGTAGCCTCGGATACTATTTTGCTATTGTATCCTCGGATACTATTTTGCTTTCGGATACAAGGTCGCTTCGGATACTACGTCGCCTTCAGATCCAATGTAGCCTTGGATACAATGTTGCCTTTGATATAAAGTAGCCTCGGATACAATGTAGCTTCGGATACTATGTTGCCTTCGGCTATAATGTCGCTTCGGATACTATGTTGCCTTCGGATATAATGTCGCCTCGGAAACAATGTAGCATCGGATACTATTTTGCTTTAGGATACAAGATCGCTTTGGATACTATTTCGCCTTCGGATACATTGTCCCCTCGAATGCAATGTTGCCTCGGATATAAAGTCGCCTCGGATACAATGTTGCCCTTCGACTACAATGTCGCTTCGAATATAATGTCGCCTTGGATACAATGTAGCCTCGGATACAATGTAGCCTCGGATACTATTTTGCTTTCGGACCCAAGGTCGCTTCGGATACAATGTCGCCTTTGGATACAATGTCGCCTCGGATACTATGTTGCCTTTGGCTACAATGTCGCTTCAGATACTATAATGCCTTCGGATATAATGTCGCTTAGGATTCAATGTTGCCTTCATATATAATGTCGCCTTCGGATATAAAGTCGCCTTCGGATACAATGTTGCCTCGGATACATTGTAGCCTCGGATACTATGTTACCCTCGGCTACAATGTCACTTCGGATACTATGTTGCCTTCGGATATAATGTCGACTCGGATACTATTTTGCTTTCGGATAGAAGGTCGCTTCAGATATTTTGTCGCCTTCGGATACAATGTCGCCCTGGATACAATGTTTTCCCAAATATAAAGTCGCATCGGATACAATGTTGCCCTTCGGCTACAATGTCGCTTCGGATACTATGTTGCCTTCGGATATAATGTCGCCTCGGATACAATGTAGCCTCAGATACTATTTTGCTTTCGGATCTAATGTCTCTTCGGATATTATGTTGCCTCAGATACAATGTTGCCTCAGATATAAAGTCGACTCGGATACAATGTAGTCTCGGATACTATGTTGCCTTTGGCTACAATGTCGCTTCGGATACTATGTTGCCTTCGGATATATTGTCGCATTGGATACAATATAGCGTCCGATACTATTTTCTTTCGGATACAACGTCGCTTCAGATATTATGTCACCTTCTGGTACAATGTTGCCTCGGTTATAAAGTCGCCTAGGATACAATGTTGCATTCGGCTAAAATGTCGCTTCGGATAATTTGTTGCCTTTGGATATAATGTCACATCGGATACAATGTAGTCTCATATACTATTTTGCTTTCGGATACAAAGTCGCTTTGGATACAATGTCGTCGCTGATAAAATGTTGCCTCGAATATAAAGTCACCTTGGATACAATGTTGCCCTTCGGCTTCAATGTCGCTTCGGATACTATGTTTCCTTTGGATATAATGTTGCCTCATATACAATGTAGCCTCAGATACTATTTTACTTTCGGATACAAGGTCCCTTCGGATACAATGTCGCCATCGGATACAATGTTGCCTTCGATATAAAGTCGCCTCGAATACAGTGTAGGCTCGGGTACCATGTTGCCTTCGGTTATAATGTCGCTTCGGATACTATGTTGCCTTCATATATAATATCGCTTCGGATACAATGTAGCCTCAGATACTATTTTCCTTTCGGATACAAGGTCGCTTCGGATGCTATGTTGCCTTCGGATACAATGATGCCTCGGATACAATGTTTTCTCGGATATAAAGTCGCCTCGGATACAATGTAGCCTCGGATACTATGTTGCCTTCTGCTACAATGTTGGATCGGATACTATGTTGCCTTCGGATATAATGTTGCCCTGGAAACAATGTAGCATTGGATACTATTTTGCTTTCGGATAGAAGGTCGCTTCGGATACTATGTCTCCTTCGGATACAACGTCGCCTCAGATACAATGTTGCCTCGGATGTAAAGTTGCCTCGGAGACAATGTTGCCCTTCTGCTACAATGTCTCTTCGGATATTATGTTGCCTTCGGATATAATGTCGCCTCGGATATAATATAGCCTCGGGTACTATTTTACTTTCGGATACAAGGTCGCTTTAGATACAATGTCGTAATCGGATACAATGTCACCTCGGATACAATGTTGCCTCGGATATAAAGTCGCATCGGATACAATGTAGCCTCGGATACTATGTTGCCTTCGGCTACAATGTCGCTTCGGATACTATGTTGCCTTCGGATATAATCCGCCTCTGATACAATGTGGCCACGGATACTATTTTGCTTTCGTATACAAGGGCTCTTCGAATACTATGTCTCCGTCGGATACAATGTCACCTCGGATACAATGTTTCCTCATATATAGAGTCTCCTCAGATACAATGTTGCCCTTCAGCTACAATGTCGCTTCGAATACTATTTTGCCTTCGGATATAATGTCGCCTCAAATACAATGTAGCATCATATACTATTTTACTTTCAGATACAAGGTAGCTTAGGATACTATGTCTCTGTCGGATACAATGTCACCTCGGTTACAATGTTGTCTCGGTTATGAGGTCGCCTTGGATACAGTGTATCATGGATACTATGTTGCCGTCGGCTAGAATGTCGCTTCGGATACTATGTTGCCTTCGGATATAATGTCGCCTAGGATGCAATGTAGCCGGATACTATTTTCTTTCAGATATAAGGTCGTTTCGGATACTTTGTCGCCTTCTGATACAATATTGCTGTCGGATACAATGTCGCCTCGGATATAATGTCGGTTCTGATATAAAGTCGCCTCGGATACAATGTAGCCTCAGATACTATGTTCTCTTCGGCTACAATGTCGCTTCGGATACTATGTTGCCTTCAGATATAATGTCGCCTTAGATACTATTTTCTTTCGGATACATGATAGCTTCGCATACTATTACGCCTCAGATACAATGTTGCCTCGGATATAATGTCCCCTCGGATACAATGTAGCCTCGGGTACTATATTGCTTTCGGATACAATGTTGCCATCGGATACAATGTCACCTCTGATACAATGTTGCGTCGGATATATAGTCACCTCCGATACAATGTAGCCTCGGATACCATGTTGCCTTCGGCTATAATGTCGCTTTGGATACTATGTTGCCTACGGATATATTGTTGCCTTGGATACAATTTAACCTGAGATACTATTTTGCTTATGGATACATGGTCGCTTCGGATACAATGTCGCCTTGGATACAATGTTGCCTCATATATATAAGTCGCCTTGGATACAATGTTGCCCTTTGGCTAAAATGTGGCTTCAGATACTATGTTGCCTTTGCATATAATGTAGCCTCGGATACATTTTTGCTTTCGGATACTATGTCCCCTCGGATACAATGTTGCATCGGATATAAAGTCGACTCGACTACAATGTTGCTTCGGATACTATGTTGGCTTCGACTACAATGTCACTTCGGATACTATGTTGCCTTTTGATATAATGTCGCCTCGGATACAATGTAGCCCCGGATAATATTTCGTTCGGATACAAGGTCGCTTCGATTGCAATGTTGCTTCGGATACTATGTTCGCTTAGGATATAATGTCGATTTGCATATAATGTAGCCACAAATACTTTTTTGATTTCGGATATATTGTCGCTTCAGATACTTTGTCTCCGTCGTTTACAATGTTGCCTAGGATATAAAGTCGTCTACGGATACAAAGTCGCCTCGGATACAATGTTGCCCTTCTGCTAATATGTCGCTTCGGATACTATGTTGCCTTCGGATATAATGTCGCGTCGGATACAATGTAGCCTTAGATACTGTTAGGCTTTAGGATACTAGGTCACTTCGGATACAATATCGCCAACGAATACAATGTTGCCTCGCATATAAAGTCGCCTCGGATGTAAAGTCGCCTCGGATACAATGCAGGCTTAGATACTATGTTGCCTTCGGTTATAATGTCGCTTCGGATACTATGTTGCCTTCAAATATAATGTCGCCTCGGATACAATGTAGCCTCAAATACTGTTTTGCTCTCGGATATGAGGTCGCTTCGGATACTGTCGCCTTCGGATACATTGTCGCCTCAAATACAATGTTGGCTAGGATTTAAAGTCTCCTCGGATACAATGGTGCATCCGATACTATGTTACCTTCGGCTACAATGTCGCTTCGGATAGTATGTTACCTTCGGATATAATGTCGCCTCAGATATAATGTAGCCTCGGATACTATTTTGCTTTCAGATATAAGGTCGCTTCGGATACTATGTCGCCTACATATACAATGTTGCCAGGGCACAATTTTGGCTCGGATATATAGTCGCCTTGGATACAATGTAGCATTAGATACTATGTTGCTTTCGGTTACAATGTCGAAGCAGATACTATGTTGCCCTCAGATATAATATCGCCTCGATTACAATGTAGCCTCGGATAATATTTTCTTTAGGGCACAAGGTCGCTTCGGATACTATGTCGCCTGTGATACAATGTCGCATGGAATATAAAATCGCCTTGGATACAATGTACCCTCGGATACTATGTTGCCTTCGGTTACATTGTTGCTTCGGATACTATTTTGCTTTCGGATATAATGGCGCCTCGGATACAATGTAGCCTCAGATATTTTGCTTTCGAATACAAGGTCGCTTCGGATACTATGTCCCCTTCGGATACAATGTCGCCTCAAATACAATGTTGTCTAGGATTTAAAGTCGCCTCGGATACAGTGGTGCCTCAGATACTATGTTACCTTCAGCTACAATGTCGCTTTGGATACGACGTTACCTTCAGATATAATGTCGCCTCAGATACAATCTAGCCTCGAATACTATTTTGCTTTCGGATATAAGGTCGCTTCGGATACTATGTCGCCTACGAATGCAATGTAGCCTGGGTACAATGTTTGCTCGGATATAAAGTCGCCTCGGATACAATGTAGCACCAGATACTATGTTGCTTTTTGCTACAATGTCGCATCGAAAATTATGTTGCGTTCGGATATAATATCACCTCGGTTACAATGTAGCCTCGGATAATATTTGTT
The DNA here is from genome assembly GCF_043159265.1 of Tasmannia lanceolata. Classification (NCBI taxonomy): domain Eukaryota; kingdom Viridiplantae; phylum Streptophyta; class Magnoliopsida; order Canellales; family Winteraceae; genus Tasmannia; species Tasmannia lanceolata. Next base: position 21,197,365 of record NW_027518684.1, on the reverse strand, counting down.
TTCTTGTACTAGGTCGCTTCGGATACTACGTCTCATTCGGATACAATGTCGCCTCGATTATAAAGTTGCTTTGGATATAATGTAGCCTCGAATTCTATGTTGTCTTCGGCTACAATGTCGCGTCGGATACTTTGTTGCCTTCGGATATAATGTTGCCTTGAATACAGTGTAGCTTCGGATACTATTTTGCTTTCGGATACAAGGTTGCTTTAGATACTATGTCGCCTTCGGGTACATTGTCGCCTCAGATAAAATGTTGCCTCGGAAAGATGGCCGCCTTGGATACAATGTTGCCCTTCTGCTACAATGTCGCTTCGGATACTATGTTGCCTTCGGATATAATGTGGCCTCGGATACAATGTAGCCTGAGATACTATTTTGCTTTTGGAAACAAGGCCGCTTCGGATACAATGTCGCCATCGGATACAATGTTGCCATCGGCTACAATTTCCCCTCTAATACTATGTTGCATTCGGATATAATCTTGCCCCGGATACAATGTTGCCTCTGATATAAATTCGCCTGGGATATAATGTTGCCGTTCGGCTACAATGTCTTTTCGGAAATTATGTTGCCTTCGGATATAATGGCGTCTCGGATACAATGTCGTCTCGGGTTCAATGTTGTCCGGGATATGCAGTCGCCTCAGATATAATGATGCCTCGGATACTATGTTGCCTTCGGCCGCAATCATGCTTCGCTATGTTGCCTTCGGATATAATGTCCCGTTAGATACATTGTAGCCTCAGATACTATTTTGCTTTCGGATCGAAGGTCGCTTCGGATACAATGCTGGCTCGGATATAAAGTTGCCTCGGATACAATGTAGCCACGGATACTATGTTCCCTTCGGCTACAATGTCTCGTCGGATATTATGTTGCCTTCGGATGTAATGTCACCTCGGTTACAATTTAGCCTCGGATACAATGTTGCCTGTGATATAAAGTCGCCTCTGATACAATGTTGCCCTCCGGCTACAATGTCGCTACGGATACTATGTTGCCTTCGGATATAATGTCGTTTCTGATACAAAGTAGCCTCGGATACTGTTTTTCTTTCGGGTATATGGTAGCTTCAGATACTATGTCGCCGTCGGATACAATGTCTCCTCGGATACAATGTTGCGTCGGATATAAAGTTGCCTCGGATACAAGATACAATGTTGCCCTTTGGCTACAATGTGGCTTCGGATACTATGTTGCCTTTGCATATAATGTACCCTCAGATACTTTTTTGCTTTCGGGATACTATGTCGCCTCGGATACATTGTTGCATCGGATATAAAGTCGACTCGGCTACAATGTTGCTTCGGATACTATGTTGGCTTCGACTACAATGTCACTTCGGATACTATGTTGCCTTCTGATATAATGTCGCCTCGGATACAATGTAGCCCCGGATAATATTTTGTTCGGATACAAGGTCGCTTCGATTACAATATCGCCTTCGGATATAATGTCGCCTCGGATTTAAAATCGCCTCGGAGACTATGTAGGCTCGGATACTATATTGCCTTCTGCTACAATGTCGCTTTGGATACTTGTTGCCTTCAGATATAAACTTGCCTCTGATACTATTTTACTTTCGGATACAAGGTCGCTTCGGATACTATGTCGCCTCGGATATAAAGTCGCATCGGATACAATGTTGCCTCGGAGACTATGTTGCCTTCGGCTACAATGTCGCTTTGGTTACTATGTTGCATTCGGATATAATGTTGCCTCGGATACAATGTAGCCTCGTATACTATTTTGCTTTCGGATACAAAGTCGCTTCGGATACTATGTCGCCTTCGTATACAATGTCGCATCGAATACAATGTCGCCCTTCGGCTACAATGTCGCTTCGGATACTAAGTTTCCTTCGGATATAATGTCGCATCGGATACAATGTAGCCTCAGATACTATTTTGCTTTCTGATACTATGTCGCCGTCGGATACAATGTCGCCTCAGATACAATTTTCCCTCGGATATAAAGTCGCCTCGGATACAATGTGGCCTCAGATACTATGTTGGCTTCGGCTACAATGTCGTTTCGGATACTATGTTGCCTTTGGATATAATCTCGCCTCGGATACAATGTAGCCTCGGATACAAGGTCGCTTCGGATACTATGTCGCCTTTGGATTCAATGTCGCCTCGAATAGAATGTTGCGTCGGATATAAAGTCGCCTCGGATTTAATGTAGCCTCGGATACTCTGTTACGGTCGGCTACAATGTCGCCTCGGATACTATGTTGCCTTCGGATATATTGTTGCCTCAGATACTATGTTGCTGTCGGATATAAGGTCCCTTCGGATACTATGTCGCCTTCGGATATAATGTCGCCTCGGATACATTGTTGCCTCGGATACAATGTAGTCTCAGATACTTTGATGCCTTCGGCTACGATGTAGGTTCGGGTACTATATTGCCTTCGGATATAATGTCACCTCGGATACAATGTAGCCTCGGATAATATTTTGCTTTTGGATAGAAGGTCGCCTTCAGATGCTATGTAGCCTTCGGATACAATGTCACCCCGGGTAGAATGTTGCCTCGGATACAATGTTGCCCTTCCGCTACAATGTCGCTTCGGGTACTATGGTGCCTTTGGACATAATGTCGGCTCGGATACAATGTAGCCTCAGATACTATTTTTCTTTCGGATACAAGGTCGCTTCGGAAACATAGTTGCCATTGGATACAATGTCGCTTCGGATATAACGTTGCCTCGGATATGGAGTCGCCTCGGATACAATTTAGCTTCGGATACTATGTTGCCTTCTGCTACAATGTCGTTTCGGATACTTTGTTTCGTTCGGATATGTTGTTGCCTAGGATACAATGTAGGCTCGGATACTATTTTGCTTTTGGATACATGGTCGCTTCGGATACTATGTGGCCTTCGGATACAATGTCGCTTCAAGTTCATTATTAGAGGTAACTCCAAAGGAATCAAAGAAGGTAATTTTTTGCTGATAAATCCACTTGATTTTGGTTATTTTTTTATGATCGGCAACAATACCTTTGTGATGTGATGGAATATGGTTGTGATGTTATTTGGAATTTGAAGTAGTTTTCTTGAGTTGTGATGATTTTTTTTTTGTGCTGTGATGCTTGCCTGAAAATGTATGGATGAGATTTTGTTCAAAATTGATGCAAATTTCATATGATTTGTGATAACTTTCGATCTGATGATGCTTTCTCTTAGAACTTTTGCAACTATGCATAATCTGTGGCTATTATCCCCTGGTACGTATTTGATGAGATATGAACTTTTGCAACTATGCATTAAAGCCATCTGGTCCAGGAGCCTTGTCCCCATCAGCGGATAGAACAGCATTTTCGATCTCTCCACTTGTGACATCTCTAGTAAGAAGCTCAGATTCCTCATCAGAGATGAACCGGATTGGGTCAGGTGGTTCTAGCTTAGTATCTTTGCCATTGTTCAGAATGTTTTGGAAGTGTCCGATGAGAATCTCAGATATTTCTTTTGGCAAAGTTTTCAACTCCCCCTCTTCATTTTTGATCGCACTGATGTTGTCTACACTATGCCTGGCTTTAATAGCAGAATATAAAATTTTGGTGTTAGAGTCTCTCAATTGTAACCAATTGTGTCTTGATTTCTGCCAAGCTAGCATTTCCTCTAGTTTGAGCACATTTATGAACTCTTCTCTCAACTTGTTTTCTTGCTCAATGCACTGGGGGTCTGAGGGATTGGAGACTAGCTTTTCCTGAGCTTTTTCTAATTCTTGCCTCACAATGGGAGCTTTGATATCAATTCTTCCGAAAACTTTCAGATTCCATACTCTAATATGCTTCTTTACTTCTCTCAGTTTGAGGACTAGTCTGTACATGGGATTCCCCCTGAATTTGGTAGCCCAGGCTTTCTCAACTATGGGATGAAGCGACATGTCCTCAAGCCACATATTCATGAACTTGAAGGGCTTGGGCTCAAGACTACTTTGATCCTTGAGGTGCATAATGATGGGGCTATGGTCTGAGATATCAGGAGAGAGATATTCAGCAAAAGAGCACGGAAAGAATGAATCCACAGATCATTTACAGTAGCTCCATCAAGGCGAGCAAACATTTTCTCTTCAGAAGCAGATCTGTTGTTCGAGGAGAATGGGCTGCCAATTGATCTAAGGTCAGTAAGAGAGCAGCTTGCAATGCAATTATTGAAGTCTTCCATATCCATAGCTTTTGGCATTGCACCATTGATTCGATCACTAGGATATCTAACAGAGTTGAAGTCCCCGACAACCGTCCAAGGAAGCTGAATCGATACGGCAAATTGCTCTAGCTCCCCCCACATATTTCTTCTATCCACCCCGTAGTTATGACCATATACTGCTGTCAGGAAGAAGGATTGAGCAGTTTGAATGACAGTGAATTCTGAATGAATCAGCTAGCTGGTTTCTTTGATGATATTGAGCTGAATTCTATCAGGTTCCCAAATAATCCAGACCCTGCCTTTAATTACACTCAAGTAGTTGCCATATGAGCTCCAGTTTTCTTGAATTTCATTTGAGTACTCCTTGAATTTATTTACTTTGGCCTTGGTCTCCATGAGGCAACAAATTGGGATCCTGGTTTTTCTGATGAGATTGGAGATTTCGGATCTTTTGGAGCTAGAGTAGAGCCCCCTAATGTTCCAAGCCCCTATTATTTTCATTTGGAATTGGATAGAGGTGGGTTTGGGCTCCCATTGGAGCAAACACTTGGGTCTCAGAATCACTGCTCCTTTGGTTATCTTCATCGTTATCCTGCGTGATTTTCTTTGGAGAGGTGCGAATTTCAGTCTGATTTACTGTAGTCCCCGGCATGTTCTTGACATCAGAATCTTGACCTGAATTGTCGGGTATGTGAGGAGCTTTGGGATGGTCTGCCTCCGTAGTCCCCATCATTGTCTCCTGAGGATCAGCCATGGTATAGTTTGTATTAATTGTACCTGCTGAATCTTTATTAGCTTCCTTTCTATCTTCTGCTTCTACATTTTCCAGGGCACTGAAAGCATTTGCCAATGTTAGTCCCTTTAGTTTTGGCACTTCAGCAACTTTCTGAGTTCTATTTTGGTTCATTTCAGCAATGATCTCTTTGTTGAATTGCTCCTTTTCTTCTTCCCACTTGCTCTGCTGATTTGGAGTTTGAGACTTATTCAGCTTTGGAACCCATTCCTGCCTTTTCCTAGTATCAACAAGTGCCTTTGAGGTTAGGGGGCAGTTTCTAAGAGCATGACTGAAATCCATAAATGTGGTAGGTAGAGAGAATTATATGTAATGCTTTGGATGAAAAGCTGCTATTACCTTATGGTGATGTACCTACCATTTCACATTATTGATTCTGATAAGATGGGAGACACCCACATTCTATCTCTTGTACACTTTTAGCTTGATTTCACTTATTTTGCTTGTGGTAGCTACAACCAAGATGCTCTTGTAATCCATTGCCAGACCATACATGTTTTAATTTCCATTCGGATTCATGTGACATGAGCAACCTTTGTTTAAGATAGAGTTGTCACTTGAAGAGTAACACCCTCTTGAGATATTTGAGTCATCAAATGTTGATCTTTTAATTTTATGTTTTATCTTTGTCGGTGTGGCTTTATACTCATTTGGGCAAAGTGTCTTCCTGATGAGTTTAACCTGTCTTCGTTGAATACCATAATATTAATTGTAGTATGAAATGTACTCAATTCTCTGAGTGACTGTGATTCTTTGCATATAATAGTTGTATACCACCACGGATTGTTATGAAGATTCAGCCTGTTCAGTTCATTTTCTCTTGAATTCTAATGTTGAACATTTTTCTTTTATGAAGGTAAAATTGGTACAAATGTCAAATGTTGATAAAATTATTTGGTAGTTTAAAAATTCATTGGAACCATTTTGATGCATCTCAAAACCCATTGATTGGATAGCCTCAATTGCTTTAAAAGATTTTATTCTTGGCACGCGAGAATTGAAATGAAATTTGTGAGCTGCTAGTCATGTAGATTGAAATGTGTTTAGAATAGGAACAAGGTAATGATTACATCCACATTTTGATTTTTTAGTGTAAAGTATTACTTTATTAATGTTGTTGGCTAAACTGTTTACACCTATACTTTTTGCTAACCTGTTTGTGGGGGTATTACCATTTTAAAGTGGTGTCGATGAACTTAAGCCCATATTGTTCAATTAGGATGATGATGTAGTTCCATTGATTTATGTCTTACACAAATGGAGTTCATTGATTAATCATGTCAAAATGACACTTTAGATTAGATGCATTCAATTAGCTTAATTCCTTGGTAAAGAGAGTGACATCAAATTAACCGTTTTTATGTTGGTTATGAGATTTCATTGTGTTGCTTGATTCCATTAATCATATATCTGATCTTTGTTGTCTTGAATACTAATTTTGAAGCTTGGATTGCTATTTCAAGGTAATCTGTCTTAAAAAAAAAGGAAGAGAAGAGATAGAAATTGTTTTGGAGTTGTATTATGTATGGGTAACTGAAGTATAGTTGTTATTCTTTAGTGAATCACATTGTGTATTTTGCTGCTTGATAAGTTTCGTTTATATAATAAGTGGTTGAACTAGACTATGGAGGGGTCTTTGGGCTGTCTGTATTGACAGAAGGAATGAGTTTTTGAGCAAACAATGGGCTTATCAAATGGAAATTGCATTTTTTTTAGGTTTTTAAATGAGTATTTAAGAAATTGAGAGTTACATTTGAATTTTTTTAAAATTTTTTTAAGGTTATCATAAGCATTCTGTTTAAAAAATTTATTGCATAATTTTTTTTAATATTGATCTTGGATAGGACCAAGAAGGCGTTTTTAGTTGTATTATGATTCTAAAATCAGGTAAAGAAATTACAACTGATTATTGTAATTGTTCATTGAGATTATTTATCCCTGTATCATTGTTTAAGGTTTGTTTGTTCTATCATGATTTCCAAATGGATCATAATTGTCAATACATTAGAATTTTATTGTCTGATATCATATTGTTTACTCGCAAATTTCAGTATGACCGAATTAAATTAGGAGTTGCACTTTTTCTGGTCAAGGTTCTTTTTCATTCAGTTTGTCTAGGTTATAATTTTGTTAACTGGTGTTAGAGGGAGTCCTTTTTTTTTAGTAAAGTATTGGTAAATGTTTGACTATTTGACGTATTCCTTTTTTTTTAGAGATACAGAGTCTTATTAGTTAAAAAAACTGGTTTTTTAACATGTACTGAATGAATCAAGTTTAATGGTTCATTAATGAGTAAAATCAATGAAGAAAATTACAGATAATTTGGGTATTTATTTTTTTATCTGGAATCGAAAGTGAATTATGGACAACAAAAAGAAAAATTTCAACAGGCGTAGTATCATATTTTTGTGGACACATGTCATTTGTGCTTTTCCTTTTCATATATTTGCTATGCAATAAGCATTTTAGGTGAATTATGAATTTGAATGTTTGCAACTATAGAGTATGTTTTCATACTAGGATTTATTTTGAACCCTGGATTACATAATGGTTGGTGCAACAGTACAAGGCATTAGATTAGAATTCAACTTAACTTTTGGCTCTGACTTTTAGATTTAAATAAATACTGATATGTCTGTATGCTTAAATGAGTTAATAATTTCAATAGTTGGTTGAAAGTAATGTTTGATATAATCAATATAGGAGAAGGATGTGATAACATGTACAACTAATTTGATATGAACATATGTGCTTACAAAGATTTTTTTTTAATACATATGGTGTGCACGTATTATACTTTGAATGGGCTTATTTGATAGGAGGGGTTATAAAACCCTGTTTATATTGCATTAAGACTTAAGAGTAAAAATTATATAGATAGTTGGCTATATCTTTGTTTAAGTGCATGTATGGATATTCTAGTATATCATTTTGATGATAATATCGATTTATTTGTGTCGTTTTGTTAGAGTTTTATTTTCTTGGGATCATATCATACACCTTGGGGCACTAGTTCATTTCTGTAGGATTTCCCCTTTAGGCTATACAGATTATGTCCTTTAGTGTTGATACTCTGCCGGGCTGTAGATCCTGGGATATGGTTATATAGGTTCCCTTTAGCTGAAAGGGTGAAAATATCTTTGAAAATCCAAAAGCATTGAAAAATTTTAAAAGAACAAAAAATTAAAAACTTGAAAAAAACTAAAAATGTATTTTGGAAAAGCTGTTTTCGAACTACGTTGGCTTGATCCTCTTCCACGGGGTACGTAGGCAGCTTGGGCCCTCCCAAGTCCAGTCAAACCTTGTAAATAAAATTTTCAAACCATTTAAAAAACTTTTTCAACGAAGTCTTCAAATCTCTCAGACAAAATAAAACATTTTCAGCTTATTTTCAAAGCTAATAAGACGATTTAAAAAATCTAAGGAAAAATAGTTTTCGACCAACAAACAGAAAGAGAAAGATGTTGTCGACGACACTCTGAAGTCAACGCTCTTATGAGAGTTGATTTCATTGGACGCAGGCTGTAGGTAAGGACAATTGATCTCTCGAGCCTATAAGCCCCTTTTCTTCCGCAAACCATTTTTATTAATTCTTTGATTCTTTGATTGGTTTGTTGAGATGACCAGCTTCGGATACTCTGTCGCCTTCGGATACAATGCCACATTCGGATACAATGTAGCCTCTGATAAAATGTTGCCTCGGATATAATGTTGCCCTTCGGCTACAATGTCACATCGGATACTATGTTTCCTTCGGTTACATTGTCGCTTCGGATACTATGTTGCCTTCGGATATACCGTCTCCACGGATACAATGTAGCCTCGGATGTTATTTAGCTTTCGGATACAAGGTCGCTTCGGATTCTATGTCGCATTCGGATACAATGTCGCCTCAGATAAAATGTTGCCTCGGATATGAAGTCGCCTCGTATATAATGGTGCCTCGGATACTATGTTGTCTTCGGCCGGAATGTCGCTTCGCTATGTTGGCTTCCGATATAATGTCCCATCAGATACATTGTAGCCTCAGATAGTATTTTGCTTTTGGATACAAGGTCGCTTCAGATACTATGTCTCCTACGGATACAATGTTGCCTAGATACAATGTTGGCCTGGATATAAAGTTGCCTTGGATACAATATAGCCACAGATACTATGTTCCCTTCGGCTACAATGTCGCATCGGATATTATGTTGCCTTCGGATGTAATGTCTCCTTGGTTAAAATGTAGCCTCGGATACAATGTTGCCTCTGATATAAAGTCGCCTCGGATACAATGTTGCCCTCTGGCTACAATGTCGCTTCGGATACTATGTTGCCTTCGGATATAATGTCGTTTTGGATACAAAGTAGCCTCGGATACTGTTTTTCTTTCGGATATAAGGTCGCTTCGGATACTATGTCGCCGTCAGATACAATGTTGCGTCGGATATAAAGTTGCCTCGGATACAATGTAGCTTCAGCTACAATGTCGCTTCGGATACTATGTTGCCTTCGGAAATAATGTCGCCTCGGATACAATGTAGCCGTGGATACTATTTTGCATTCGGATACAAGGTCGCCGCGGATACTACGTCGTCTTCGGATACAATGTCGCCACGGATACAATGTTGCCTCAGATATAAAGTCATCTCGGATACAAAGTTGCCTATTGGCTACAATGTCTCTTCGGATACAATGTAGCCTCGGATACTATTTTGTTTTCAGATACAGGGTCGCTTCGGATGCTATGTCGTTTTCGGATAGAATGTCGCCTCGGATATAAAGTCGCCTTGGATACAATGTTGCCCTTCTGCTACAACGTCGTTTCGGATACTATGTTGCCTTCGGATATAATGCGTGTCGGATAAAATGTAGAGTTTGATTCTATTTTGCTGTCACCAACGGATACAATGTTGCCTCGCATATAAAGTCGCCTTGGATACGATGTAGCCTCGGATAATATGTTGCCTTCGGTTATAATGTCGCTTGGGATACTATGTTTCCTTCGGATATAATGTCGCCTCGGATACAATGTTGCCTCGGATATAATGTCGCCTCGGATACTATGATGCCTTCGGCAACAATGTCGCTTCGGATACTATGTTACCTTCGGATAAAAAGTCGCCTCGGATAGATTGCAGCCTCGGCTATTATTTTTGTTTTGCATAGAAGGTCGCCTTCAGATGTTATGTTGGCATCGGATAGAAGGTCGCCCCGGATACAATGTTGCCCTTCAGCTACAATGTCGCTTCGGATACTGTGTTGTCTTAGGATATAATGTCGATTTGCATATAATCTAGCCTCAGATACTTTTTTGCTTTCGGATATATAGTCTCTTCGGATAATGTCTCGGTCGTTTACAATGTTGCCTAGGATATAAAGTCGTCTCGGATACAATGTTGCCTCGGATATTATGTTCTCGGATACAATGTTGCCTCGGATAGTATGTTGTCTTCGGCTACAATGTCGCTTTGGATACTATGTCGCCTTCGGATATAATGTTGCTTCGGATACTATGTTGTCTTAGGATATAATGTCGATTTGCATATAATGTAGCCACAAATACTTTTTTGATTTCGGATATATTGTCGCTTCAGATACTTTGTCTTCGTCGTTTACAATGTTGCCTAGGATATAAAGTCGTCTACGGATACAATGTTGCCTCGGATATAAAGTTGCCTCGGATACAATGTTGCCCTTCTGCTAATATGTCGCTTCGGATACTATGTTGCCTTCGGATATAATGTCGTGTCGGATACAATGTAGCCTTAGATACTGTTAGGCTTTAGGATACTAGGTCGCTTCGGATACAATATCGCCAACGAATACAATGTTGCCTCAAATTTAAAGTCGCCTCGGATACAATGCAGGCTTAGATACTATGTTGCCTTCGGTTATAATGTCGCTTCGGATACTATGTGGCCTTCAAATATAATGTCGCCTCAGATACAATGTAGCCTCAAATACTGTTTTGCTCTCGGACATGAGGTCGCTTCGGATACTGTCGCCTTCCGATACATTGTCGCCTCAAATACAATGTTGGCTAGGATTTAAAGTCTCCTCGGATACAATGGTGCATCTGATACTATGTTACCTTCGGCTACAATGTCGCTTTGGATACTATGTTACTTTCGGATATAATGTCGCCTCAGATATAATGTTGCCTCGGATACTATTTTGCTTTCGGATATAAGGTCGCTTCGGATACTATGTCGCCTACAGATACAATGTTGCCTGGGCACAATTTTGGTTCGGATATATAGTCGCCTTGGATACAATGTAGCATTAGATACTATGTTGCTTTCGGCTACAATGTCGAATCAGATACTATGTTGCCCTCAAATATAATATCGCCTCGATTACAATGTAGCCTCGGATAATATTTTCTTTAGGGCACAAGGTCGCTTGGGATACTTGTCGCCTCGGATACAATGTCACATCGAATATAAAATCGCCTTGGATACAATGTACTCTCGGATACTATGTTGCCTTCGGTTACATTGTTGCTTCGGATACTATGTTGCTTTCGAATACAAGGTCGCTTCGGATAATATGTCCCCTTCGGATACAATGTCGCCTTCGGATACAATGTAGCCGTGGATACTATTTTGCATTCGGATACAAGGTCGCCGCGGATACTACGTCGTCTTCGAATACAATGTCGCCCCGGATACAATGTTGCCTCAGATATAAAGTCATCTCGGTTACAAAATTGCCTTTCGGCTACAATGTCTCTTCGGATACTATGTTGCCTTCGGATATAATGTCGCCTCGGTTACAATGTAGCCTCGGATAATATTTGTTTTCTTGTACTAGGTCGCTTCGGATACTGTCTCATTCGGATACAATGTCGCCACAGAGACAATGTTGCCTCGAATATAAAGTTGCTTTGGATATAATGTAGCCTCGAATTCTATTTTGTCTTCGGCTACAATGTCGCGTCGGATACTTTGTTGCCTTCGGAGATAATGTTGCCTTGAATACAATGTAGCTTCGGATACTATTTTGCTTTCGGGTACAAGGTTGCTTTAGATACTATGTCGCCTTCGGATACATTAGTCTCCTCAGATAAAATGTTGCCTCGGAAAGCAGGCTGCCTTCCATACAGTGTTGCCCTTCCGCTACAATGTCGCTTCGGATACTATGTTGCCTTCGGATATAATGTCGCCTCGGATACAATGTAGCCTGAGATACTATTTTGCTTTCGGAAACAAGGTCGCTTCGGGTACAATGTCGCCATCGGATACAATGTCGCCTAGGGTATAATGTTGCCTCGGATATAAAGTCGCGTCAAATACAATGTGGCCTCGGATACTATGTTTCCTTCGGCTACAATTTCGCCTCTTATACTATGTTGCATTCGGATATAATCTTTCTCCGGATACAATGTCGCCTGGGATATAATGTTGCTGTTCGGCTACAATGTCTCTTCGGAAACTATGTTACCTTCAGATATAATGTCGTCTCGGATACAATGTTGCCGCGGATATAAAGTCGCCTCGGATACTATGATGCCAAGCGACAACAATGTCGCTTCGAATACTATGTTGCCTTCGGATATAAAGTCGCCTCGGATAGATTGTAGCCTCGGCTATTATTTTTCTTTTGCATAGAAGGTCGCCTTCAGATGTTATGTTGGCTTAGGATAGAAGGTCGCCCCGGATACAATGTTGCCCTTCAGCTACAATGTTGCTTCGGATACTATGTTGTCTTAGGATATAATGTCGATTTGCATATAATCTAGGCTCAGATACTTTTTTGCTTTAGGATATATAGTCGCTACGGATACTTTGTCTCCGTCGTTTACAATGTTGCCTAGGATATAAAGTCGTCTCGGATACAATGTTGCCTCGGATATTATGTTGTCTTCGGCTACAATGTCGCTTCGGATACTATGTTGCCTTCGGATATAATGTTGCCTCGGATACTATTTTGTTTTCGGATACAAGGGCTCTTCGGATACTATGTCGCCTTTGGATACAATGTCGCCCTGGATACAATATTACCTCGGATATAAAGTCGCCTCGGATACAATGTTGCCCTTCGGCCACAATGTCGCTTCGGATACTATGTTGCCTTCGGATATAATGTCATTTCGGATACAATGTAGCATCAGATACTATTTTACTTTCGGATATAAGGTCGTCGTGGGATACACTGTCACCTCGGATACAATGTTGCCTAGGATATAAAGTCGCCTCAGATACTATGTTGTCTTCGAGTACAATATCGGTTCGGATACTATGTTGCCATCGGATATAATATCGCCTCAGATACAATGTAGCCTCATATGCTATTTTGTTTTCGGGTTCAGTGTCAGTTTGGATACAATGCTGCCTTCGGATACATTCTCGCCCCAGTTAAAATGTAGCCTCGGATACAATGTTGCCTCTGATATAAAGTCGCCTCGGATACAATGTTGCCCTCCGGCTACAATTTCGCTTCTAATACTATGTTGCATTCGGATATAATCTTGCCCCGGATACAATGTTGCCTTTGATATAAATTTGCCTGGGATATAATGTTGCTGTTCGGCTACAATGTCTCTTCGGAAACTATGTTGCCTTCGGATATATTGTCGTCTCGAATACAATGTCGTCTCGGGTACATTGTTGTCTCGGATATGCAGTCGCCTCGGATATAATGGTGCCTCGGATACTATGTTGCCTTCGGCCGCAATGTCGCTTCGCTATGTTGGCTTCGGATATAATGTCCCATTAGATACATTGTAGCCTCAGATACTATTTTGCTTTCGGATTGAAGGACGCTTCGGATACTATGTCTCCTACAGATACAATGTTGCCTAGATACAATGTTGGCTCGGATATAAAGTTGCCTCGAATACAATGTAGCCACGGATACTATGTTCCCTTCGGCTACAATGTCTCCTTGGATATTATGTTGGCTTCGAATGTAATGTTGCCTCGGTTACAATGTAGCCTCGGATATAATGTTGCCTCTGATATAAAGTCGCCTCTGATACAATGTTGCCCTCCGGCTACAATGTCGCTTCGGATACTATGTTGCCTTCGGATATAATGTCGTTTCGGATACTATTTTTCTTTCGGATATAAGGTCGCTTCAGATACTATGTCGCCGTCGGATAAAATGTCTCCTCGGTTACAATGTTGCCTCGGATACAATGTAGCTTCGGCTACAATGTCGCTTCGGATACTATGTTGCCTTCGGATATAATGTCGCCTCGGATAAAATGTTGCCCCGAATACAATGTTGCCTCAGATATAAAGTCATCTTGGATACAAAGTTGCCTTTTAGCTACAATGTCTCTTCGGATACTATGTTGCCTTCGGATATAATGTCTCCACGGAAACTATTTTTCTTTCAAATACAAGGTCGCTTCGGATACTATGTCGCCTCGGATAGATTGTTGCCTCGGATATAAAGTCGCCTCGGATACAGTGGTGCCTCGGATACTATGTTACCTTCAGCTACAATGTCGCGTTGGATACGACGTTACCTTCAGATATAATGTCGCCTCAGATACAATCTAGCCTCGAATACTATTTTGCTTTCGGATATAAGGTCGCTTCGGATACTATGTCGCCTACGAATGCAATGTCGCCTGGGTACAATGTTTGCTCGGATATAAAGTCGCCTCGGATACAATCTAGCCCCAGATACTATGTTGCTTTCTCCTACAATGTCGCATCGAAAATAATGTTGCGTTCGGATATAATATCGCCTCGGTTACAATGTAGCCTCGGAAAATATTTGTTTTCTTGTACTAGGTCGCTTCGGATACTATGTCTCATTCGGATACAATGTCGCCTCGAATATAAAGTTGCTTTGGATATAATGTAGCCTCGAATTATATTTTGTCTTCGGCTACAATGTCGCGTCGGATACTTTGTTGTCTTCAGAGATAATGTTGCGTTGAATACAATGTAGCTTCGGATACTATTTTGCTTTCGGGTACAAGGTTGCTTTAGACACTATGTCGCCTTCGGATACATTAGTCGCCTCAGATAAAATCTTGCCTCGGAAAGCAGGCTGCCTTCCATACAATGTTGCCCTTCCGCTAGAATGTCGCTTCGGATACTATGTTGCCTTCGGATATAATGTCGCCTCGGATACAATGTAGCCTGAGATACTATTTTGCTTTCGGAAACAAGGTCGCTTCGGATACAATGTCGCCTAGGGTATAATGTTGCCTCGGATATAAAGTCGCGTCAAATACAATGTAGCCTCGGATACTATGTTTCCTTCGGCTACAATTTCGCCTCTTATACTATGTTGCATTCGGATATAATCTTTCCCCGGATACAATGTTGCCTGGGATATAATGTTGCTGTTCGGCTACAATGTCTCTTCGGAAACTATGTTACCTTCAGATATAATGTCGCCTCGGATACTATTTGTCCTTCAGATATAATGTCGCCTCGGATACAATGTCGCTTGGGATACTATGTGTCCTTCGGATATAATGTCGCCTCGGATACAATGTTGCCTCGGATATAAAGTCGCCTCGGATACTATGATGCCAAGCGACAACAATGTCGCTTCGAATTCTATGTTGCCTTCGGATATAAAGTCGCCTCAGATAGATTCTAGCCTTGGCTATTATTTTTCTTTTGCATAGAAGGTCGCCTTCAGATGTTATGTTGGCTTCGGATAGAAGGTCGCCCCGGATACAATGTTGCCCTTCAGCTACAATGTCGCTCTGGATAATATGTTGTCTTAGGATATAATGTCGATTTGCATATAATCTAGCCTCAGATACTTTTTTGCTTTCGGATATATAGTCGCTTCGGATACTTTGTCTTCGTCGTTTACAATGTTGCCCAGGATATAAAGTCGTTTACAATGTTGCCTAGGATATAAAGTCGTCTCGGATACAATGTTGCCTCGGATATTATGTTGTCTTCGGCTACAATGTCGCTTCGGATACTATGTTGCCTTCGGATATAATGTTGCCTCGGATACTATTTTGTTTTCGGATACAAGGGCACTTCGGATACTATGTCGCCTTTGGATACAATGTCGCCCTGGATACAATATTACCTCGGATATAAAGTCGCCTCGGATACAATGTTTCCCTTCGGCCACAATGTCGCTTCGGATACTATGTTGCCTTCGGATATAATGTCGTTTCGGATACAATGTAGCATCCGATACTATTTTACTTTCGGATATAAGGTCGTCGTCGGATACAATGTCACCTCGGATAAAATGTTGCCTCGGATACTATGTTGTCTTCGAGAACAATATCGGTTCGGATACTATGTTGCCATCGGATATAATATCGCCTCGGATACAATGTAGCCTCATATGCTATTTTGTTTTCGGATTCAGGGTCAGTTTGGATACAATGCTGCCTTCGGATACATTCTCGCCCCAGTTAAAATGTAGCCTCGGATACAATGTTGCCTCTGATATAAAGTCGCCTCGGATACAATGTTGCCCTCCGGCTACAATTTCGCTTCTAATACTATGTTGCATTCGGATATAATCTTGCCCCGGATACAATGTTGCCTCTGATATAAATTCGCCTGGGATATAATGTTGCTGTTCGGCTACAATGTCTCTTCGGAAACTATGTTGCATTCGGATATATTGTCGTCTCGAATACAATGTCGTCTCGGGTACACAGTCGCCTCGGATATGCAGTCGCCTCGGATATAATGGTGCCTCGGATACTATGTTGCCTTCGGATATAATGTTGCCTCTGATATAAAGTCGCCTCTGATACAATGTTGCCCTCCGGCTACAATGTCGCTTCGGAGACTATGTTGCCTTCGGATATAATGTTGTTTCGGATACTATTTTTCTTTCGGATATAAGGTCGCTTCAGATACTATGTCGCCGTCGGATAAAATGTCTCCTCGGTTACAATGTTGCCTCGGATACAATGTAGCTTCGGCTACAATGTCGCTTCGGATACTATGTTGTCTTCGGATATAATGTCGCCTCGGATACAATGTAGCCGTGGATACTTTTTTGCATTCGGATACTACATCGCCTTCGGATAAAATGTTGCCTCGAATACAATGTTGCCTCAGATATAAAGTCATCTTGGATACAAAGTTGCCTTGTAGCTACAATGTCGCATCGAAAATAATGTTGCGTTCAGATATAATATCGCCTCGGTTACAATGTAGCCTCGGATAATATTTGTTTTCTTGTACTAGGTCGCTTCGGATACTATGTCTCATTCGGATACAATGTCGCCACAGAGACAATGTTGCCTCGAATATAAAGTTGCTTTGGGTATAATGTAGCCTCGAATTATATTTTGTCTTCGGCTACAATGTCGCGTCGGATACTTTGTTGCCTTCGGAGATAATGTTGCCTTGAATACAATGTAGCTTCGGATACTATTTTGCTTTCGGGTACAAGGTTGCTTTAGATACTATGTCGCCTTAGGATACATTAGTCGCCTCAGATAAAATGTTGCCTCGGAAAGCAGGCTGCCTTCCATACAATGTTGCCCTTCCGCTACAATGTCGCTTCGGATACTATGTTGCCTTCGGATATAATGTCGGCTCGGATACAATGTAGCCTGAGATACTATTTTGCTTTCGGAAACAAGGTCGCTTCGGTTACAATGTCGCCATCGGATACAATGTCGCCTAGGGTATAATGTTGCCTCGGATATAAAGTCGCGTCAAATACAATGTAGCCTCGGATACTATGTTTCCTTTGGCTACAATTTCGCCTCTTATACTATGTTGCATTCGGATATAATCTTTCCCCGGATACAATGTTGCCTGGGATATAATGTTGCTGTTCGGCTACAATGTCTCTTCGGAAACTATGTTACCTTCAGATATAATGTCGCCTCGGATACAATGTTGCCGCGGATATAAAGTCGCCTCGGATACTATGATGCCAAGCGACAACAATGTCGCTTCGAATACTATGTTGCCTTCGGATATAAAGTCGCCTCGGATAGATTGTAGCCTCGGCTATTATTTTTCTTTTGCATAGAAGGTCGCCTTCAGATGTTATGTTGGCTTAGGATAGAAGGTCGCCCCGGATACAATGTTGCCCTTCAGCTACAATGTTGCTTCGGATACTATGTTGTCTTAGGTTATATCGTCGATTTGCATATAATCTAGGCTTAGATACTTTTTTGCTTTCGGATATATAGTCGCTATGGATACTTTGTCTCTGTCGTTTACAATGTTGCCTGGATATAAAGTCGTCTCGGATACAATGTTGCCTCGGATATTATGTTGTCTTCGGCTACAATGTCGCTTCGGATACTATGTTGCCTTCGGATATAATGTTGCCTCGGATACTATTTTGTTTTCGGATACAAGGGCTCTTCGGATACTATGTCGCCTTTGGATACAATGTCGCCCTGGATACAATATTACCTCGGATATAAAGTCGCCTCGGATACAATGTTGCCCTTCGGCCACAATGTCGCTTCGGATACTATGTTGCCTTCGGATATAATGTCATTTCGGATACAATGTAGCATCCGATACTATTTTACTTTCGGATATAAGGTCGTCGTCGGATACAATGTCACCTCGGATACAATGTTGCCTCGGATATAAAGTCGCCTCGGATACTATGTTGTCTTCGAGTACAATATCGGTTCGGATACTATGTTGCCATCGGATATAATATCGCCTCGGATACAATGTAGCCTCATATGCTATTTTGTTTTCGGGTTCAGTGTCAGTTTGGATACAATGCTGCCTTCGGATACATTCTCGCCCCAGTTAAACTGTAGCCTCGGATACAATGTTGCCTCTGATATAAAGTCGCCTGGGATACAATGTTGCCCTCTGGCTACAATTTCGCTTCTAATACTATGTTGCATTCGGATATACTCTTGCCCCAGATACAATGTTGCCTCTGATATAAATTCGCCTGGGATATAATGTTGCTGTTCGGCTACAATGTCTCTTCGGAAACTATGTTGCCTTCGGATATATTGTCGTCTCGAATACAATGTCGTCTCGGGTACATTGTTGTCTCGGATATGCAGTCGCCTCGGATATAATGGTGCCTCGGATACTATGTTGCCTTCGGCCGCAATGTCGCTTCGCTATGTTGGCTTCGGATATAATGTCCCATTAGATACGTTGTAGCCTCAGATACTATTTTGCTTTCGGATTGAAGGATGCTTCGGATACTATGTCTCCTACAGATACTATGTTGGCTCGGATATAAAGTTGCCTCGAATACAATGTAGCCACGGATACTATGTTCCCTTCGGCTTTAATGTCTCATTGGATATTATATTGCCTTCGGATGTATTGTTGCCTCGGTTACAATGTAGCCTCGGATATAATGTTGCCTCTGATATAAAGTCGCCTCTGATACAATGTTGCCCTCCGGCTACAATGTCGCTTCGGATACTATGTTGCCTTCGGATATAATGTCGTTTCGGATACTATTTTTGTTTCGGATATAAGGTCGCTTCGGATACTATGTCGCCGTCGGATAAAATGTCTCCTCGGTTACAATGTTGCCTCGGATACAATGTAGCTTCGGCTACAATGTCGCTTCGGATACTATGTTGCCTTCGGATATAATGTCGCCTCGGATACAATGTAGCCGTGGATACCTTTTTGCATTCGGATACAAGGTCGCCCCGGATACTACGTCGCCTTCGGATAAAATGTTGCCCCGAATACAATGTTGCCTCAGATATAAAGTCATCTTGGATACAAAGTTGCCTTTTAGCTACAATGTCTCTTAGGATACTATGTTGCCTTCGGATATAATATCTCCACGGAAACTATTTTTCTTTCAAATACAAGGTCGCTTCGGATACTATGTCGCCTCGGATAGAATGTTGCCTCGGATATAAAGTCGCCTCGGATACTATGTTACCTTCAGCTACAATGTCGCTTTGGATACGACGTTACCTTCAGATATAATGTCGCCTCAGATACAATCTAGCCTCGAATACTATTTTGCTTTCGGATATAAGGTCGCTTCGGATACTATGTCGCCTGGGTACAATGTTTGCTCGGATATAATGTCGCCTCGGATACAATCTAGCCCCAGATACTATGTTGCGTTCTCCTACAATGTCGCATCGAAAATAATGTTGCGTTCGGATATAATATCGCCTCGGTTACAATGTAGCCTCGGATAATATTTGTTTTCTTGTACTCGGTCGCTTCGGATACTATGTCTCATTCGGATACAATGTCGCCACAGAGACAATGTTGCCTCGAATATAAAGTTGCTTTGGATATAATGTAGCCTCGAATTATATTTTGTCTTCGGCTACATTGTCGCGTCGGATACTTTGTTGCCTTCGCAGATAATGTTGCCTTGAATACAATGTAGCTTCGGATACTATTTTGCTTTCGGGTACAAGGTTGCTTTATTTACTATGTCGCCTTCGGATACATTAGTCGCCTCAGATAAAATGTTGCCTCGGAAAGCAGGCTGCCTTCCATACAATGTTGCCCTTCCGCTACAATGTCGCTTCGGATACTATGTTGCCTTCGGATATAATGTCGCCTCGGATACAATGTAGCCTGAGATACTATTTTGCTTTCGGAAACAAGGTCGCTTCGGATACAATGTCGCCATCGGATACAATGTCGCCTAGGGTATAATGTTGCCTCGGATATAAAGTCGCGTCAAATACAATGTAGCCTCGGATACTATGTTTCCTTCGGCTACAATTTCGCCTCTTATACTATGTTGCATTCGGATATAATCTTTCCCCGGATACAATGTTTCCTGGGATATAATGTTGCTGTTCGGGTACAATGTCTCTTCGGAAACTATGTTACCTTCAGATATAATGTCGCCTCGGATACAATGTTGCCGCGGATATAAAGTCGCCTCGGATACTATGATGCCAAGCCACAACAATGTCGCTTCGAATACTATGTTGCCTTCAGATATAAAGTCGCCTCGGATAGATTGTAGCCTCGGCTATTATTTTTCTTTTGTAGCCGGATACAATGTAGCCTCAGATACTGTTTTGCTCTCGGAGATGAGGTCGCTTCGTAAACTGTCGCCTTCGGATACATTGTCGCCTCAAATATAATGTTGGCTAGGATTTAAAGTCTCCTCGGATACAATGGTGCATCCGATACTATGTTACCTTCGGCTACAATGTCGCTTCGGATATAATGTCGCCTCAGAGATAATGTTGCCTCGGATACTATTTTGCTTTCGGATATAAGGTCGCTTCGGATAATACGTCGCCTACAGATACAATGTTGCGTAGGCACAATTTTCGCTCGGATATATAGTCGCCTTGGATACAATGTAGGATTAGATGCTATGTTGCTTTCGGCTACAATGTCGAATCAGATACTATGTTGCCCTCAGGTATAATATCGCCTCGATTACAATGTAGCCTCGGATAATATTTTCTTTAGGGCACAAGGTCGCTTTGGATACAATGTCGTATCGAATATAAAATCGCCTTGGATACAATGTACCCTCGGATACTATGTTGCCTTCGGTTACATTGTTGCTTCGGATATAATGTCGCCTCGGATACAATGTAGCCTCAGATATTTTGCTTTCGAATACAAGGTCGCTTCGGATATATGTCCCCTTCGGATACAATGTAGCCGTGGATACTATTTTGCATTCGGATACAAGGTCGCCGCGGATACTACGTCGTCTTCGGATACAATGTCGCCCCGGATACAATGTTGCCTCAGATATAAAGTCATCTCGGATACAAAGTTGCCTTTCGGTTACAATGTCTCTTCAGATATTATGTTGCCTTCGGATATAATGTCGCCTCGGATACAATGTAGCGTCGGATACTATTTTTCTTTCAAATACAAGGTCGCTTCGGATACTATGTCACCGTCGGATACAATGTCGCCATCGGATACAATGTCGCCTAGGATATAATGTTGCCTCAGATATAATATAGCCTCAGATACTATGTTGGATACTATGTTTCCCTCGGCCACAATTTGGCTTCTAATACTATGTTGCATTCGGATATAATCTCGCATCGGATACAATGTTGCCTCTGATATAAAGTCGCATCGGATACAATGTTGCCCTCCGGCTATAATGTCGCTTCGGATAATATGTTGCCTTAGGATATAATGTCGTTTCAGATACAAAGTAGCCTCCGATATTGTTTTCTTTCGAATATAAGGTCGCTTCGGATACTATGTCGCCGTTGCATACAATGTCTCATCGGATACAATGTTGCGTCGGATATAATGTTGCCTCGGATACAATGTAGCTTCAGCTACAATGTCGCTTCGGATATAATGTCGACTCGGATGCAATGTAGCCGTGGATACTATTTTGCATTCAGATACATGGTCGCCGCGGATATTATGTCGCCTTCGGATACAATGTCGCTCCGAATACAATGTTGCCTCAGATATAAAGTCGCCTCGGATACACAATTACCCTTCGGCTACAATTTCTCTTTGGATAATATGTCGCCTTCGGATATAATGTTGCTTCGGATACTATGTTGTCTTAGGATATAATGTCGATTTGCATATAATGTAGCCACAAATACTTTTTTGATTTCGGATATATTGTCGCTTCAGATACTTTGTCTCCGTCGTTTACAATATTGCCTAGGATATAAAGTCGTCTACGGATACAATGTTGCCTCGGATATAAAGTCGCCTCGGATACAATGTTGCCCTTCTGCTAATATGTCGCTTCGGATACTATGTTGCCTTCGGATATAATGTCGTGTCGGATACAATGTAGCCTTAGATACTGTTAGGCTTTAGGATACTAGGTCGCTTCGGATACAATATCGCCAACGAATACAATGTTGCCTCAAATATAAAGTCGCCTCGGATACAATGCAGGCTTAGATACTATGTTGCCTTCGGTTATAATGTCGCTTCGGATACTATGTTGCCTTCAAATATAATGTCGCCTCAGATACAATGTAGCCTCAAATACTGTGTTGCTCTCGGACATGAGGTCGCTTCAGATACTGTCGCCTTCCGATACATTGTCGCCTCAAATACAATGTTGGCTAGGATTTAAAGTCTCCTCGGATACAATGGTGCATCCGATACTATGTTACCTTCGGCTACAATGTCGCTTCGGATACTATGTTGCCTTCGGATATAATGTCGCCTCGGATACAATGTAGCCTGAGATACTATTTTGCTTTCGGAAACAAGGTCGCTTCGGATACAATGTCGCCTAGGGTATAATGTTGCCTCGGATATAAAGTCGCGTCAAATACAATGTAGCCTCGGATACTATGTTTCCTTCGGCTACAATTTCGCCTCTTATACTATGTTGCAGTCGGATATAATCTTTCCTCAGATACAATGTTGCCTGGGATATAATGTTGCTGTTCGGCTACAATGTCTCTTCGGAAACTATGTTACCTTCAGATATAATGTCGCCTCGGATACAATGTTGCCGCGGATGTAAAGTCGCCTCGGATACTATGATGCCAAGCGACAACAAATTACGCTTCGAATACTATGTTGCCTTCGGATATAAAGTCGCCTCGGCTATTATTTTTCTTTTGCATTGAAGGTCGCCTTCAGATGTTATGTTGGCTTAGGATAGAAGGTCGCCCCGGATACAATGTTGCCCTTCAGCTACAATGTTACTTCGGATACTATGTTGTCTTAGGATATAATGTCGATTTGCATATAATCTAGCCTCAGATACTTTTTTGCTTTCGGATATATAGTCGCTACGGATACTTTGTCTCCGTCGTTTACAATGTTGCCTAGGATTTAAAGTCGTCTCGGATAAAATGTTGCCTCGGATATTATGTTGTCTTCGGCTACAATGTCGCTTCGGATACTATGTTGCCTTCGGATATAATGTTGCCTCGGATACTATTTTGTTTTCTGATACAAGGGCGCTTCGGATACTATGTCGCCTTTGGATACAATGTCACCCCGGATACAATATTGCCTCGGATATAAAGTCGCCTCGGATACAATGTTGCCCTTGGCCACAATGTCGTTTTGGATACTATGTTGCCTTCGGATATAATGTCGTTTCGGATACAATGTAGCATTGGATACTATTTTACTTTCGGATATAATGTCGCCGTCGGATACAATGTCGTGGTCGGATACAATGTCGCCTCGGACACATTGTTGCGTCGGAGATAAAGTCGCCTCGGATACTATGTTGTCTTCGACTACAATATCGGTTCGGATATAATGTAGCCTTAGATACTGTTAGGCTTTAGGATACTAGGTCGCTTCGGATACAATATCGCCAACGGATACAATGTCGCCTCGGATACAATGTCGCCCCGGATACAATATTGCCTCGGATATAAAGTCGCCTCGGAGACAATGTTGCCCTTCGGCCACAATGTCGCTTTGGATACTATGTTGCCTTCGGATATAATGTCGTTTCGGATACAATGTAGCATTGGATACTATTTTACTTTCGGATATAATGTCGCGTCGGATACAATGTCGCTTCGGATACAATATCGCCAACGAATAGAATGTTGCCTCAAATATAAAGTCGCCTCGGATACAATGCAGGCTTAGATACTATGTTGCCTTCAGTTATAATGTCGCTTCGGATACTATGTTGCCTTCAAATATAATGTCGCCTCGGATACAATGTAGCCGGATACAATGTAGCCTCAGATACTGTTTTGCTCTCGGAGATGAGGTCGCTTCGGATACTGTCGCCTCAAATATAATGTTGGCTAGGATTTAAAGTCTCCTCGGATACAATGGTGCATCCGATACTATGTTACCTTCGGCTACAATGTCGCTTCGGATACTATGTTACTTTCGGATATAATGTCGCCTCGGATACAATGTAGCCTGATATACTATTTTGCTTTCGGAAACAAGGTCGGTTCGGATACAATGTCGCCTAGGGTATAATGTTGCCTCGGATATAAAGTCGCGTCAAATACAATGTAGCCTCGGATACTATGTTTCCTTCGGCTACAATTTCGCCTCTTATACTATGTTGCAGTCGGATATAATCTTTCCTCGGATACAATGTTGCCTGAGATATAATGTTGCTGTTCGGCTACAATGTCTCTTCGGAAACTATGTTACCTTCAGATATAATGTCGCCTCGGATACAATGTTGCCGCGGATACTATGATGCCAAGCGACAACAAATTACGCTTCGAATACTATGTTGCCTTCGGATATAAAGTCGCCTCGGATAGATTGTAGCCTCGGCTATTATTTTTCTTTTGCATTGAAGGTCGCCTTCAGATGTTATGTTGGCTTAGGATAGAAGGTCGCCCCGGATACAATGTTGCCCTTCAGCTACAATGTTACTTCGGATACTATGTTGTCTTAGGATATAATGTCGATTTGCATATAATCTAGCCTCAGATACTTTTTTGCTTTCGGATATATAGTCGCTACGGATACTTTGTCTCCGTCGTTTACAATGTTGCCTAGGATTTAAAGTCGTCTCGGATAAAATGTTGCCTCGGATATTATGTTGTCTTCGGCTACAATGTCGCTTCGGATACTATGTTGCCTTCGGATATAATGTTGCCTCGGATACTATTTTGTTTTCTGATACAAGGGCGCTTCGGATACTTTGTCGCCTTTGGATACAATGTCGCCCCGGATACAATATTGCCTCGGATATAAAGTCGCCTCGGATACAATGTTGCCCTTCGGCCACAATGTCGTTTTGGATACTATGTTGCCTTCGGATATAATGTCGTTTCGGATACAATGTAGCATTGGATACTATTTTACTTTCGGATATAATGTCGCCGTCGGATACAATGTCGTGGTCGGATACAATGTCGCCTCGGACACAATGTTGCGTCGGAGATAAAGTCGCCTCGGATACTATGTTGTCTTCGACTACAATATCGGTTCGGATATAATGTAGCCTTAGATACTGTTAGGCTTTAGGATACTAGGTCGCTTCGGATACAATATCGCCAACGGATACAATGTCACCTCGGATACAATGTCGCCTCGGATACAATATCGCCTCGGATATAAAGTCGCCTCGGAGACAATGTTGCCCTTCGGCCACAATGTCGCTTTGGATACTATGTTGCCTTCGGATATAATGTCGTTTCGGATACAATGTAGCATTGGATACTATTTTACTTTCGGATATAATGTCGCGTCGGATACAATGTCGCTTCGGATACAATATCGCCAACGAATACAATGTGCCTCAAATATAAAGTCGCCTCGGATACAATGCAGGCTTAGATACTATGTTGCCTTCAGTTATAATGTCGCTTCGGATACTATGTTGCCTTCAAATATAATGTCGCCTCGGATACAATGTAGCCGGATACAATGTAGCCTCAGATACTGTTTTGCTCTCGGAGATGAGGTCGCTTCGGATACTGTCGCCTCATATATAATGTTGGCTAGGATTTAAAGTCTCCTCGGATACAATGGTGCATCCGATACTATGTTACCTTCGGCTACAATGTCGCTTCGGATACTATGTTACTTTCGGATATAATGTCGCCTCAGATATAATGTTGCCTCGGATACTATTTTGCTTTCGGATATAAGGTCGATTCGGATACTACGTCGCCTACAGATACAATGTTGCCTGGGCACGATTTTGGCTCGGATATATAGTCGCCTTGGATACAATGTAGCATTAGATACTATGTTGCTTTCGGCTACAATGTCGAATCAGATACTATGTTGCCCTCAGATATAATTTCGCCTCGATTACAATGTAGCCTCGGATAATATTTTCTTTAGGGCACAAGGTCACTTCGGATACAATGTCGTATCGAATATAAAATCGCCTTGGATACAATGTTCCCTCGGATAATATGTTGCCTTCGGTTACATTGTTGCTTCGGATATAACGTCGCCTCGGATACAATGTAGCCTCAGATATGTTGCTTTCGAATACAAGGTCGCTTCGGATAATATGTCCCCTTTGGATACAATGTAGCCGTGGATACTATTTTGCATTCGGATACAAGGTCGCCGCGGATACTACGTCGTCTTCGGATACAATGTCGCCCCGGATACAATGTTGCCTCAGATATAAAGTCATCTCGGATGCAAAGTTGCCTTTCGGTTACAATGTCTCTTCGGATACTATGTTGCCTTCGGATATAATGTCGCCTCGGATACAATGTAGCGTCGGATACTATTTTTCTTTCAAATACAAGGTCGCTTTGGATACTATGTCACTGTCGGATACAATGTCGCCATCGGATATAATGTCGCCTAGGATATAAAGTTGCCTCGGATATAATATAGCCTCAGATACTATGTTGGATACTATGTTTCCCTCGGCTACAATTTGGCTTCTAATACTATGTTGCATTCGGATATAATCTCGCATCGGATACAATGTTGCCTCTGATATAAAGTCGCATCGGATACAATGTTGCCCTCCGGCTATAATGTCGCTTCGGATAATATGTTGCCTTATGATATATTGTCGTATGTTTCCCTCGGCTACAATTTGGCTTTTAATACTATGTTGCATTCGGATATAATCTCGCATCGGATACAATGTTGCCCTCCGGCTATAATGTCGCTTCGGATAATATGTTGCCTTAGGATATAATGTCGTTTCAGATACAAAGTAGCCTCGGATTTTGTTTTTCTTTCGAATATAAGGTCGCTTCGGATACTATGTCGCCGTCGCATACAATGTCTCCTCGGATACAATGTTGCGTCGGATATAAAGTTGCCTCGGATACAATGTAGCTTCAGCTACATTGTCACTTCGGATACTATGTTGCCTTCGGATATAATGTCGACTCGGATGCAATGTAGCCATGGATACTATTTTGCATTCAGATACATGGTCGCCGCGGATATTATGTCGCCTTCGGATACAATGTCGCTCTGAATACAATGTTGTCTCAGATATAAAGTCGCCTCGGATACACAATTACCCTTCGGCTACAATGTCTCTTTGGATACTATGTCGCCTTCGGATATAATGTTGCTTCGGATACTATGTTGTCTTAGGATATAATGTCGATTTGCATATAATGTAGCCACAAATACTTTTTTGATTTCGGATATATTGTCGCTTCAGATACTTTGTCTCCGTCGTTTACAATGTTGCCTAGGATATAAAGTCGTCTACGGATACAATGTTGCCTCGGATACAATGTTGCCCTTCTGCTAATATGTCGCTTCGGATACTATGTTGCCTTCGGATATAATGTCGTGTCGGATACAATGTAGCCTTAGATACTGTTAGGCTTTAGGATACTAGGTCGCTTCGGATACAATATCGCCAACGAATACAATGTTGCCTCAAATATAAAGTTGCCTCGGATACAATGCAGGCTTAGATACTATGTTGCCTTCGTTTTAATGTCGCTTCGGATACTATGTGGCCTTCAAATATAATGTCGCCTCAGATACAATGTAGCCTCAAATACTGTTTTGCTCTCGGACATGAGGTCGCTTCGGATACTGTCGCCTTCCGATACATTGTCGCCTCAAATACAATGTTGGCTAGGATTTAAAGTCTCCTCCGATACAATGGTGCATCTGATACTATGTTACCTTCGGCTACAATGTCGCTTCGGATACTATGTTACTTTCGGATATAATGTCGCCTCAGATATAATGTTGCCTCGGATACTATTTTGCTTTCGGATATAAGGTCGCTTCGGATACTATGTCGCCTACAGATACAATGTTGCCTAGGCACAATTTTGGTTCGGATATATAGTCGCCTTGGATACAATGTAGCATTAGATACTATGTTGCTTTCGGCTACAATATCGAATCAGATACTATGTTGCCCTCAGATATAATATCGCCTCGATTACAATGTAGCCTCGGATAATATTTTCTTTAGGGCACAAGGTCGCTTCGGATACTATGTCGCCTCGGATACAATGTCTCATCGAATATAAAATCGCCTTGGATACAATGTACCCTCGGATACTATGTTGCCTTCGGTTACATTGTTGCTTCGGATACTATGTTGCTTTCGGATATAATGTCGCCTCGGATACAATGTAGCGTCAGATATTTTGCTTTCGAATACAAGGTCGCTTCGGATATAATGTCGCCTTGGATACAATGTAGCCTCAGATATTTTGCTTTCGAATACAAGGTCGCTTCGAATAATATGTCCCGTTCGGATACAATGTCGCCTTCGGATACAATGTAGCCGTGGATACTATTTTGCATTCGGATACAAGGTCGCCGCGGATACTACGTCGTCTTCGAATACAATGTCGCCCCGGATACAATGTTGCCTTTCGGATATAAGGTCGCTTCGGATACTATGTCGCCGTCGGATAAAATGTCTCCTCGGTTACAATTTTGCCTCGGATACAATGTAGCTTCGGCTACAATGTCGCTTCGGATACTGTGTTGCCTTCGGATATAATGTCGCCTCGGATACAATGTAGCCGTGGATACCTTTTTGCATTCGGATACAAGGTCGCCCCGGATACTACGTCGCCTTCGGATAAAATGTTGCCCCGAATACAATGTTGCCTCAGATATAAAGTCATCTTGGATACAAAGTTGCCTTTTAGCTACAATGTCTCTTCGGATACTATGTTGCCTTCGGATATAATGTCTCCACGGAAACTATTTTTCTTTCAAATACAAGGTTGCTTCGGATACTATGTCGCCTCGGATAGAATGTTGCCTCGGATATAAAGTCGCCTCGGATACAGTGGTGCCTCGAATACTATGTTACCTTCAGCTACAATGTCGCTTTGGATACGACGTTGCCTTCAGATATAATGTCGCCTCAGATACAATCTAGCCTCGAATACTATTTTGCTTTCGGATATAAGGTCGCTTCGGATACTATGTCGCCTACGAATGCAATGTCGCCTGGGTACAGTGTTTGCTCGGATACAAAGTCGCCTCGGATACAATCTAGCCCCAGATACTATGTTGCTTTCTCCTACAATGTCGCATCGAAAATAATGTTGCGTTCGGATATAATATCGCCTCGGTTACAATGTAGCGTCGGATAATATTTGTTTTCTTGTACTAGGTCGCTTCGGATACTATGTCTCATTCGGATACAATGTCGCCACAGAGACAATGTTGCCTCGAATATAAAGTTGCTTTGGATATAATGTAGCCTCGAATTCTATTTTGTGTTCGGCTACAATGTCACGTCGGATACTTTGTTGCCTTCGGAGATAATGTTGCCTTGAATACAATGTAGCTTCGGATACTATTTTGCTTTCGGGTACAAGGTTGCTTTAGATACTATGTCGCCTTCGGATACATTAGTCGCCTCAGATAAAATGTTGCCTCGGAAAGCAAGCTGCCTTCCATACAATGTTGCCCTTCCGCTACAATGTCGCTTCGGATACTATGTTGCCTTCGGATATAATGTCGCCTCGGATACAATGTAGCCTGAGATACTATTTTGCTTTCGGAAACAAGGTCGCTTCGGATACAATGTCGCCATCGGATACAATGTCGCCTAGGGTATAATGTTGCCTCGGATATAAAGTCGCGTCAAATACAATGTAGCCTCGGATACTATGTTTCCTTCGGCTACAATTTCGCCTCTTATACTATGTTGCATTCGGATATAATCTTTCCCCGGATACAATGTTGCCTGGGATATAATGTTGCTGTTCGGCTACAATGTCTCTTCGGAAACTATGTTACCTTCAGATATAATGTCGCCTCGGATACAATGTTGCCGCGGATATAAAGTCGCCTCGGATACTATGATGCCAAGCGACAAAAATGTCGCTTCGAATACTATGTTGCCTTCGGATATAAAGTCGCCTCGGATAGATTGTAGCCTGGGCTATTATTTTTCTTTTGCATAGAAGGTCGCCTTCAGATGTTATGTTGGCTTAGGATAGAAGGTCGCCCCGGATACAATGTTGCCCTTCAGCTACAATGTTGCTTCGGATACTATGTTGTCTTAGGATATAATGTCGATTTTCATATAATCTAGCCTCAGATACTTTTTTGCTTTCGGATATATAGTCGCTACGGATACTTTGTCTCCGTCGTTTACAATGTTGCCTAGGATATAAAGTCGTCTCGGATAAAATGTTGCCTCGGATATTATGTTGTCTTCGGCTACAATGTCGCTTCGGATACTATGTTGCCTTCGGATATAATGTTGCCTTAGATACTGTTAGGCTTTAGGATACAAGGGCGCTTCGGATACTATGTCGCCTTTGGATACAATGTCGCCCCGGATACAATATTGCCTCGGATATAAAGTCGCCTCGGATACAATGTTGCCCTTCGGCCACAATGTCGCTTTGGATACTATGTTGCCTTCGGATATAATGTCGTTTCAAATACAATGTAGCATTGGATATTATTTTACTTTCGGATATAATGTCGCGTCGGATACAATGTAGCCTTAGATACTGTTAGGCTTTAGGATACTATGTCGCTTCGGATATAATATCGCCAACGAATACAATGTTGCCTCAAATATAAAGTCGCCTCGGATACAATGCAGGCTTAGATACTATGTTGCCTTCAGTTATAATGTCGCTTCGGATACTATGTTGCCTTCAAATATAATGTCGCCTCGGATACAATGTAGCCGGATACAATGTAGCCTCAGATATTGTTTTGCTCTCGGAGATGAGGTCGCTTCGGATACTGTCGCCTTCGGATACATTGTCGCCTCAAATTTCATATGATTTGTGATAACTTTCGATCTGATGATGCTTTCGCTTAGAACTTTTGCAACTATGGGTAATCTGTGGCTATTATCCCCTGGTACGTATTTGATGAGATATGAACTTTTGCAACTATGCATTAAAGCCATCTGGTCCAGGAGCCTTGTCCCCATCAGCGGATAGAACAGCATTTTCGATCTCTTCACTTGTGACATCTCTAGTAAGAAGCTCAGATTCCTCATTAGAGATGAATCGGATTGGGTCAGGTGGTTCTAGCTTAGTATCTTTGCCATTGTTCAGAATGTTTTGGAAGTGTCCGATGAGAATCTCAGATATTTCTTTTGGCAAAGTTTTCAACTCCCCCTCTTCATTTTTGATCGCACTGATGTTGTCTACACTATGCCTGGCTTTAATAGCAGAATATAAAATTTTGGTGTTAGAGTCTCTCAATTGTAACCAATTGTGTCTTGATTTCTGCCAAGCTAGCATTTCCTCTAGTTTGAGCACATTTATGAACTCTTCTCTCAACTTGTTTTCTTGCTCAATGCACTGGGGGTCTGAGGGATTGGAGACTAGCTTTTCCTGAGCTTTTTCTAATTCTTGCCTCACAATGGGAGCTTTGATATCAATTCTTCCGAAAACTTTCAGATTCCATACTCTAATATGCTTCTTTACTTCTCTCAGTTTGAGGACTAGTCTGTACATGGGATTCCCCCTGAATTTGGTAGCCCAGGCTTTCTCAACTATGGGATGAAGCGACATGTCCTCAAGCCACATATTCATGAACTTGAAGGGCTTGGGCTCAAGACTACTTTGATCGTTGAGGTGCATAATGACGGGGCTATGGTCTGAGATATCAGGAGAGAGATATTCAGCAAAAGAGCACGGAAAGAATGAATCCACAGATCATTTACAGTAGCTCCATCAAGGCGAGCAAACATTTTCTCTTCAGAAGCAGATCTGTTGTTCGAGGAGAATGGGCTGCCAATTGATCTAAGGTCAGTAAGAGAGCAGCTTGCAATGCAATTATTGAAGTCTTCCATATCCATAGCTTTTAGCATTGCACCATTGATTCGATCACTAGGATATCTAACAGAGTTGAAGTCCCCGACAACCGTCCAAGGAAGCTGAATCGATACGGCAAATTGCTCTAGCTCCCCCCACATATTTCTTCTATCCACCCCGTAGTTATGACCATATACTGCTGTCAGGAAGAAGGATTGAGCAGTTTGAATGACAGTGAATTCTGAATGAATCAGCTAGCTGGTTTCTTTGATGATATTGAGCTGAATTCTATCAGGTTCCCAAATAATCCAGACCCTGCCTTTAATTACACTCAAGTAGTTGCCATATGAGCTCCAGTTTTCTTGAATTTCATTTGAGTACTCCTTGAATTTATTTACTTTGGCCTTGGTCTCCATGAGGCAACAAATTGGGATCCTGGTTTTTCTGATGAGATTGGAGATTTCGGATCTTTTGGAGCTAGAGTAGAGCCCCCTAATGTTCCAAGCCCCTATTATTTTCATTTGGAATTGGATAGAGGTGGGTTTGGGCTCCCATTGGAGCAAACACTTGGGTCTCAGAATCACTGCTCCTTTGGTTATCTTCATCGTTATCCTGCGTGATTTTCTTTGGAGAGGTGCGAATTTCAGTCTGATTTACTGTAGTCCCCGGCATGTTCTTGACATCAGAATCTTGACCTGAATTGTCGGGTATGTGAGGAGCTTTGGGATGGTCTGCCTCCGTAGTCCCCATCATTGTCTCCTGAGGATCAGCCATGGTATAGTTTGTATTAATTGTACCTGCTGAATCTTTATTAGCTTCCTTTCTATCTTCTGCTTCTACATTTTCCAGGGCACTGAAAGCATTTGCCAATGTTAGTCCCTTTAGTTTTGGCACTTCAGCAACTTTCTGAGTTCTATTTTGGTTCATTTCAGCAATGATCTCTTTGTTGAATTGCTCCTTTTCTTCTTCCCACTTGCTCTGCTGATTTGGAGTTTGAG
The DNA here is from genome assembly GCF_043159265.1 of Tasmannia lanceolata. Taxonomy (NCBI): domain Eukaryota; kingdom Viridiplantae; phylum Streptophyta; class Magnoliopsida; order Canellales; family Winteraceae; genus Tasmannia; species Tasmannia lanceolata. The sequence continues at coordinate 21,163,943 of NW_027518684.1, read as the reverse complement.
ACTTATTCAGCTTTGGAACCCATTCCTGCCTTTTCCTAGTATCAACAAGTGCCTTTGAGGTTAGGGGGCAGTTTCTAAGAGTATGTGGTCTAGGATTTAAAGTCACCTCGGATACAATGTAACCTCATATACTATGTTACCTTCGGCTACAATGTCGCTTTAGATACGACGTTACCTTGGGATATAATGTCGCCTCAGATACAATCTAGCCTCGGATAATATTTTGCTTTCGGATATAAGGTCGCTTCGGATACTATGTCGCCTACGAATGCAATGTCGCCTGGGTACAATGTTTGCTCGGATATAAAGTCGTCTTGGATACAATGTAGCCTCAGATAATATGTTGCTTTCTGCTACAATGTCGCCTCGGTTACAATATAGCCTCGGATAATATTTGTTTTCGTGTACTAGGTCGCTTCGGATACTATGTCGCCTTCGGATACAATGTCGCCTCAGAGACAATGTTGTCTTGAATGGAAAGTTGCTTTGGATATAATGTAGCCTCAGATTCTATGTTGTCTTCGGTTACATTGTTGCGTCAGATTGTTTGTTGCCTTCGGATATAATGTTGCCTTGAATACAATGAAGCTTCGAATACTATTTTGCTTTCGGATACAAGGTTGCTTTAGAAACTATGTCGCCTTCGGATACATTGTCACCTCGGATAAAATGTTGCCTCGGAAAGCAGGACACCTTAAATACAATGTTTCCCTTCTGCTACAATGTCGCTTTGGATACTATGTTGCCTACGGATATAATGTCGCCTCGGATACAATGTAGCCTGAGATACTATTTTGCTTTCGGAAACAAGGTCGCTTCCGATACAATGTCGCCTAGGATATAATGTTGCCTCGGATATAATATAGCCTCGGATACTATGTTGGATACTATGTTTCCCTCGGCTACAATTTGGCTTCTAATACTATGTTGCATTCGGATATAATCTCGCATCGGATATATTGTTGCCTCTGATATAAAGTCGCATCGGATACAATGTTGCCCTCCGGCTATAATGTCGTTTCGGATAATATGTTGCCTTAGGATATAATGCCATTTCGGATACAAAGTAGCCTCGGATATTGTTTTTCTTTCGAATATAAGGTCGCTTCGGATACTATGTCGCCGTCGGATACAATGTCTCCTCGGATAAAATGTTGCGTCGAATATAAAGTTGCCTCGGATACAATGCAGCTTCAGCTACAATATCGCTTCAGATACTATGTTGCCTTCGGATATAATGTCGACTCGAATACAATGAAGCCGTGGATACTATTTTGCATTCAGATACATGGTCGCCGCGGATATTACGTCGCCTTCGGATACAATGTCGCTCCGAATACAATGTTGCCTCAGATATAAAGTCGCATCGGATATACAATTACCCTTCGGCTACAATGTCTCTTTGGATACTATGTCGCCTTCGGATATAATGTTGCTTCGGATACTATGTTGTCTTAGGATATAATGTCGATTTGCATATAATGTAGCCACAAATACTTTTTTGATTTCGGATATATTGTCGCTTCAGATACTTTGTCTCCGTCGTTTACAATGTTGCCTAGGATATAAAGTCGTCTACGGATACAATGTTGCCTCGGATACAATGTTGCCCTTCTGCTAATATGTCGCTTCGGATACTATGTTGCCTTCGGATATAATGTCGTGTCGGATACAATGTAGCCTTAGATACTGTTAGGCTTTAGGATACTAGGTCGCTTCGGATACAATATCGCCAACGAATACAATGTTGCCTCAAATATAAAGTCGCCTCGGATACAATGCAGGCTTAGATACTATGTTGCCTTCGGTTATAATGTCGCTTCGGATACTATGTGGCCTTCAAATATAATGTCGCCTCAGATACAATGTAGCCTCAAATACTATTTTGCTCTCGGACATGAGGTCGCTTCGGATACTGTCGCCTTCCGATACATTGTCGCCTCAAATACAATGTTGGCTAGGATTTAAAGTCTCCTCGGATACAATGGTGCATCTAATACTATGTTACCTTCGGCTACAATGTCGCTTCGGATACTATGTTACTTTCGGATATAATGTCGCCTCAGATATAATGTTGCCTCGGATACTATTTTGCTTTCGGATATAAGGTCGCTTCGGATACTATGTCGCCTACAGATACAATGTTGCCTGGGCACAATTTTGGTTCGGATATATAGTCGCCTTGGATACAATGTAGCATTAGATACTATGTTGCTTTCGGCTACAATGTCGAATCAGATACTATGTTGCCCTCAAATATAATATCGCCTCGATTACAATGTAGCCTCGGATAATATTTTCTTTAGGGCACAAGGTCGCTTCGGATACTTGTCGCATCGAATATAAAATCGCCTTGGATACAATGTACCCTCGGATACTATGTTGCCTTCGGTTACATTGTTGCTTCGGATACTATGTTGCTTTCGGATATAATGTCGCCTCGGATACAATATAGCCTCAGATATTTTGCTTTCGAATACAAGGTCGCTTCGGATAATATGTCCCCTTCGGATACAATGTCGCCTTCGGATACAATGTAGCCGTGGATACTATTTTGCATTCGGATACAAGGTCGCCGCGGATACTACGTCGTCTTCGAATACAATGTCGCCCCGGATACAATGTTGCCTCAGATATAAAGTCATCTCGGTTACAAAATTGCCTTTCGGCTACAATGTCTCTTCGGATACTATGTTGCCTTCGGATATAATGTCGCCTCGGTTACAATGTAGCCTCGGATAATATTTGTTTTCTTGTACTAGGTCGCTTCGGATACTGTCTCATTCGGATACAATGTCGCCTTCGGATACAATGTAGCCGTGGATACTTTTTTGCATTCGGATACAAGGTCGCCCCGGATACTACGTCGCCTTCGGATACAATGTTGCCTCGAATACAATGTTGCCTCAGATATAAAGTCATCTTGGATACAAAGTTGCCTTGTAGCTACAATGTCTCTTCGGATACTATGTTGCCTTCGGATATAATGTCTCCACGGAAACTATTTTTCTTTCAAATACAAGGTCGCTTCGGATACTATGTCGCCTCGGATAGATTGTTGCCTCGGATATAAAGTCGCCTCGGATACAGTGGTGCCTCGGATACTATGTTACCTTCAGCTACAATGTCGCTTTGGATACGACGTTACCTTCAGATATAATGTCGCCTCAGATACAATCTAGCCTCGAATACTATTTTGCTTTCGGATATAAGGTCGCTTCGGATACTAAGTCGCCTACGAATGCAATGTCGCCTGGGTACAATGTTTGCTCGGATATAAAGTCGCCTCGGATACAATCTAGCCCCAGATACCATGTTGCTTTCTCCTACAATGTCGCATCGAAAATAATGTTGCGTTCGGATATAATATCGCCTCGGTTACAATGTAGCCTCGGATAATATTTGTTTTCTTCTACTAGGTCGCTTCGGATACTATGTCTCATTCGGATACAATGTCGCCACAGAGACAATGTTGCCTCGAATATAAAGTTGCTTTGGATATAATGTAGCCTCGAATTATATTTTGTCTTCGGCTACAATGTCGCGTCGGATACTTTGTTGCCTTCGGAGATAATGTTGCCTTGAATACAATGTAGCTTCGGATACTATTTTGCTTTCGGGTACAAGGTTGCTTTAGATACTATGTCGCCTTCGGATACATTAGTCGCCTCAGATAAAATGTTGCCTCGGAAAGCAGGCTGCCTTCCATACAATGTTGCCCTTCCGCTACAATGTCGCTTCGGATACTACGTTGCCTTCGGATATAATGTCGCCTCGGATACAATGTAGCCTGAGATACTATTTTGCTTTCGGAAACAAGGTCGCTTCGGATACAATGTCGCCATCGGATACAATGTCGCCTAGGGTATAATGTTGCCTCGGATATAAAGTCGCGTCAAATACAATGTAGCCTCGGTTACTATGTTTCCTTCGGCTACAATTTCGCCTCTTATACTATGTTGCATTCGGATATAATCTTTCCCCGGATACAATGTTGCCTGGGATATAATGTTGCTGTTCGGCTACAATGTCTCTTCGGAAACTATGTTACCTTCAGATATAATGTCGCCTCGGATACTATGTGTCCTTCGGATATAATGTCGCCTCGGATACTATGTGTCCTTCGGATATAATGTCGCCTCGGATACAATGTTGCCTCGGATATAAAGTCGCCTCGGATACTATGATGCCAAGCGACAACAATGTCGCTTCGAATTCTATGTTGGCTTCGGATATAAAGTCGCCTCAGATAGATTCTAGCCTTGGCTATTATTTTTCTTTTGCATAGAAGGTCGCCTTCAGATGTTATGTTGGCTTCGGATAGAAGGTCGCCCCGGATACAATGTTGCCCTTCAGCTACAATGTCGCTCTGGATACTATGTTGTCTTAGGATATAGTGTCGATTTGCATATAATCTAGCCTCAGATACTTTTTTGCTTTCGGATATATAGTCGCTTCGGATACTTTGTTTTCGTCGTTTACAATGTTGCCCAGGATATAAAGTCGTTTACAATGTTGCCTAGGATATAAAGTCGTCTCGGATACAATGTTGCCTCGGATATTATGTTGTCTTCGGCTACAATGTCGCTTCGGATACTATGTTGCCTTCGGATATAATGTTGCCTCGGATACTATTTTGTTTTCGGATACAAGGGCACTTCGGATACTATGTCGCCTTTGGATACAATGTCGCCCTGGATACAATATTACCTCGGATATAAAGTCGCCTCGGATACAATGTTTCCCTTCGGCCACAATGTCGCTTCGGATACTATGTTGCCTTCGGATATAATGTCGTTTCGGATACAATGTAGCATCCGATACTATTTTACTTTCGGATATAAGGTCGTCGTCGGATACAATGTCACCTCGGATACAATGTTGCCTCGGATATAAAGTCGCCTCGGATACTATGTTGTCTTCGAGTACAATATCGGTTCGGATACTATGTTGCCATCGGATATAATATCGCCTCGGATACAATGTAGCCTCATATGCTATTTTGTTTTCGGATTCAGGGTCAGTTTGGATACAATGCTGCCTTCGGATACATTCTCGCCCCAGTTAAAATGTAGCCTCGGATACAATGTTGCCTCTGATATAAAGTCGCCTCGGATACAATGTTGCCCTCCGGCTACAATTTCGCTTCTAATACTATGTTGCATTCGGATATAATCTTGCCCCGGATACAATGTTGCCTCTGATATAAATTCGCCTGGGATATAATGTTGCTGTTCGGCTACAATGTCTCTTCGGAAACTATGTTGCCTTCGGATATATTGTCGTCTCGAATACAATGTCGTCTCGGGTACACAGTCGCCTCGGATATGCAGTCGCCTCGGATATAATGGTGCCTCGGATACTATGTTGCCTTCGGATATAATGTTGCCTCTGATATAAAGTCGCCTCTGATACAATGTTGCCCTCCGGCTACAATGTCGCTTCGGAGACTATGTTGCCTTCGGATATAATGTCGTTTCGGATACTATTTTTCTTTCGGATATAAGGTCGCTTCGGATACTATGTCGCCGTCGGATAAAATGTCTCCTCGGTTACAATGTTGCCTCGGATACAATGTAGCTTCGGCTACAATGTCGCTTCGGAAACTATGTTGCCTTCGGATATAATGTCGCCTCGGATACAACGTAGCCGTGGATACTTTTTTGCATTCGGATACAAGGTCGCCCCGGATACTACGTCGCCTTCGGATACAATGTTGCCTCGAATACAATGTTGCCTCAGATATAAAGTCATCTTGGATACAAAGTTGCCTTGTAGCTACAATGTCTCTTCGGATACTATGTTGCCTTCGGATATAATGTCTCCACGGAAACTATTTTTCTTTCAAATACAAGGTCGCTTCGGATACTATGTCGCCTCGGATAGATTGTTGCCTCGGATATAAAGTCGCCTCGGATACAGTGGTGCCTCGGATACTATGTTACCTTCAGCTACAATGTTGCGTTGGATACGACGTTACCTTCAGATATAATGTCGCCTCAGATACAATCTAGCCTCGAATACTATTTTGCTTTCGGATATAAGGTCGCTTCGGATACTATGTCGCCTACGAATGCAATGTCGCCTAGGTACAATGTTTGCTCGGATATAAAGTCGCGTCGGATACAATCTAGCCCCAGATACTATGTTGCTTTCTCCTACAATGTCGCATCGAAAATAATGTTGCGTTCGGATATAATATCGCCTCGGTTACAAGGTAGCCTCGGATAATATTTGTTTTCTTGTACCAGGTCGCTTCGGATACTATGTCTCATTCGGATACAATGTCGCCACAGAGACAATGTTGCCTCGAATATAAAGTTGCTTTGGATATAATGTAGCCTCGAATTATATTTTGTCTTCGGCTACAATGTCGCGTCGGATACTTTGTTGCCTTCGGAGATAATGTTGCCTTGAATACAATGTAGCTTCGGATACTATTTTGCTTTCGGGTACAAGGTTGCTTTAGATACTATGTCGCCTTCGGATACATTAGTCGCCTCAGATAAAATGTTGCCTCGGAAAGCAGGCTGCCTTCCATACAATGTTGCCCTTCCGCTACAATGTCGCTTCGGATACTATGTTGCCTTCGGATATAATGTCGCCTCGGATACAATGTAGCCTGAGATACTATTTTGCTTTCGGAAACAAGGTCGCTTCGGATACAATGTCGCCTAGGGTATAATGTTGCCTCGGATAAAAAGTCGCGTCAAATACAATGTAGCCTCGGATACTATGTTTCCTTCGGCTACAATTTCGCCTCTTATACTATGTTGCATTCGGATATAATCTTTCCCTGGATACAATGTTGCCTGGGATATAATGTTGCTGTTCGGCTACAATGTCTCTTCGGAAACTATGTTACCTTCAGATATAATGTCGCCTCGGATACAATGTTGCCGCGGATACTATGATGCCAAGCGACAACAATGTCGCTTCGAATACTATGTTGCCTTCGGATATAAAGCCGCCTCGGATAGATTGTAGCCTCGGCTATTATTTTTCTTTTGCATAGAAGGTCGCCTTCAGATGTTATGTTGGCTTAGGATAGAAGGTCGCCCCGGATACAATGTTGCCCTTCAGCTACAATGTTGCTTCGGATACTATGTTGTCTTAGGATATAATGTCGATTTGCATATAATCTAGGCTCAGATACTTTTTTGCTTTCGGATATATAGTCGCTACGGATACTTTGTCTCCGTCGTTTACAATGTTGCCTAGGATATAAAGTCGTCTCGGATACAATGTTGCCTCGGATATTATGTTGTCTTCGGCTACAATGTCGCTTCGGATACTATGTTGCATTCGGATATAATGTTGCCTCGGATACTCTTTTGTTTTCGGATACAAGGGCTCTTCGGATACTATGTCACCTTTGGATACAATGTCGCCCTGGATACAATATTACCTCGGATACAATGTTGCCCTTCGGCCACAATGTCGCTTCGGATACTATGTTGCCTTCGGATATAATGTCATTTCGGATACAATGTAGCATCCGATACTATTTTACTTTCGGATATAAGGTCGTCGTCGATACAATGTCACCTCGGATACAATGTTGCCTCGGATATAAAGTCGCCTCGGATACTATGTTGTCTTCGAGTACAATATCGGTTCGGATACTATGTTGCCATCGGATATAATATCGCCTCGGATACAATGTAGCCTCATATGCTATTTTGTTTTCGGGTTCAGTGTCAGTTTGGATACAATGCTGCCTTACATTCTCGCCCCAGTTAAAATGTAGCCTCGGATACAATGTTGCCTCTGATATAAAGTCGCCTCGGATACAATGTTGCCCTCCGGCTACAATTTCGCTTCTAATACTATGTTGCATTCGGATATACTCTTGCCCCAGATACAATGTTGCCTCTGATATAAATTCGCCTGGGATATAATGTTGCTGTTCGGCTACAATGTCTCTTCGGAAACTATGTTGCCTTCGGATATATTGTCGTCTCGAATACATTGTCGTCTCGGGTACATTGTTGTCTCGGATATAATGGTGCCTCGGATACTATGTTGCCCTCGGCCGCAATGTCGCTTCGCTATGTTGGCTTCGGATATAATGTCCCATTAGATACGTTGTAGCCTAAAATACTATTTTGCTTTCGGATTGAAGGATGCTTCGGATACTATGTCTCCTACAGATACAATGTTGCCTAGATACAATGTTGGCTGGGATATAAAGTTGCCTCGAATACAATGTAGCCACGGATACTATGTTCCCTTCGGCTACAATGTCTCATTGGATATTATGTTGGCTTCGGATGTAATGTTGCCTCGGTTACAATGTAGCCTCGGATATAATGTTGCCTCTGATATAAAGTCGCCTCTGATACAATGTTGCCCTCCGGCTACAATGTCGCTTCGGATACTATGTTGCCTTCGGATATAATGTCGTTTCGGATTACTATTTTTCTTTCGGATATAAGGTCGCTTCGGATACTATGTCGCCGTTGGATAAAATGTCTCCTCGGTTACAATGTTGCCTCGGATACAATGTAGCTTCGGCTACAATGTCGCCTCGGATACTATGTTGCCTTCGGATATAATGTCGCCTCGGATACTTTTTTGCATTCGGATACAAGGTCGCCCCGGATACTACGTCGCCTTCGGATAAAATGTTGCCCCGAATACAATGTTGCCTCAGATATAAAGTCATATTGGATACAAAGTTGCCTTTTAGCTACAATGTCTCTTCGGATACTATGTTGCCTTCGGATATAATGTCTCTACGGAAACTATTTTTCTTTCAAATACAAGGTCGCTTCGGATACTATGTCGCCTCGGATAGATTGTTGCCTCGGATATAAAGTCGCCTCGGATACAGTGGTGCCTCGGATACTATGTTACCTTCAGCTACAATGTCGCTTTGGATACGATGTTACCTTCAGATATAATGTCGCCTCCGATACAATCTAGCCTCGAATACTATTTTGCTTTCGGATATAAGGTCGCTTCGGATACTAAGTCGCCTACGAATGCAATGTCGCCTGGGTACAATGTTTGCTCGGATACAATCTAGCCCCAGATACTATGTTGCTTTCTCCTACAATGTTGCATCGAAAATAATGTTGCGTTCGGATATAATATCGCCTCGATTACAATGTAGCCTCGGATAATATTTGTTTTCTTGTACTAGGTCGCTTCGGATACTATGTCTCATTCGGATACAATGTCGCCACAGAGACAATGTTGCCTCGAATATAAAGTTGCTTTGGATATAATGTAGCCTCGAATTCTATTTTGTCTTCGGCTACAATGTCGCGTCGGATACTTTGTTGCCTTCGGAGATAATGTTGCCTTGAATACAATGTAGCTTCGAATACTATTTTGCTTTCGGGTACAAGGTTGCTTTAGATACTATGTCGCCTTCGGATACATTAGTCTCCTCAGATAAAATGTTGCCTCGGAAAGCAGGCTGCCTTCCATACAATGTTGCCTTTCCGCTACAATGTCGCTTCGGATACTATGTTGCCTTCGGATATAATGTCGCCTCGGATACAATGTAGCCTGAGATACTATTTTGCTTTCGGAAACAAGGTCGCTTCGGATACAATGTCGCCATCGGATACAATGTCGCCCAGGGTATAATGTTGCCTCGGATAAAAAGTCGCGTCAAATACAATGTAGCCTCGGATACTATGTTTCCTTCGGCTACAATTTCGCCTCTTATACTATGTTGCATTCGGATATAATCTTTCCCCGGATACAATGTTGCCTGGGATATAATGTTGCTGTTCGGCTACAATGTCTCTTCGGAAACTATGTTACCTTCAGATATAATGTCGCCTCGGATACAATGTTGCCGCGGATATAAAGTCGCCTCGGATACTATGATGCCAAGCGACAACAATGTCGCTTCGAATACTATGTTGCCTTCGGATATAAAGCCGCCTCGGATAGATTGTAGCCTCGGCTATTATTTTTCCTTTGCATAGAAGGTCGCCTTCAGATGTTATGTTGGCTTAGGATAGAAGGTCGCCCCGGATACAATGTTGCCCTTCAGCTACAATGTTGCTTCGGATACTATGTTGTCTTAGGATATAATGTCGATTTGCATATAATCTAGCCTCAGATACTTTTTTGCTTTCGGATATATAGTCGCTACGGATACTTTGTCTCCGTCGTTTACAATGTTGCCTAGGATATAAAGTCGTCTCGGATACAATGTTGCCTCGGATATTATGTTGTCTTCGGCTACAATGTCGCTTCGGATACTATGTTGCATTCGGATATAATGTTGCCTCGGATACTCTTTTGTTTTCGGATACAAGGGCTCTTCGGATACTATGTCACCTTTGGATACAATGTCGCCCTGGATACAATATTACCTCGGATACAATGTTGCCCTTCGGCCACAATGTCGCTTCGGATACTATGTTGCCTTCGGATATAATGTCATTTCGGATACAATGTAGCATCCGATACTATTTTACTTTCGGATATAAGGTCATCGTCGGATACAATGTCACCTCGGATACAATGTTGCCTCGGATATAAAGTCGCCTCGGATACTATGTTGTCTTCGAGTACAATATCGGTTCGGATACTATGTTGCCATCGGATATAATATCACCTCGGATACAATGTAGCCTCATATGCTATTTTGTTTTCGGGTTCAGTGTCAGTTTGGATACAATGCTGCCTTCGGATACATTCTCGCCCCAGTTAAAATGTAGCCTCGGATACAATGTTGCCTCTGATATAAAGTCGCCTCGGAAACAATGTTGCCCTCCGGCTACAATTTCGCTTCTAATACTATGTTGCATTCGAATATACTCTTGCCCCAGATACAATGTTGCCTCTGATATAAATTCGCCTGGGATATAATGTTGCTGTTCGGCTACAATGTCTCTTCGGAAACTATGTTGCCTTTGGATATATTATCGTCTCGAATACAATGTCGTCTCGGGTACATTGTTGTCTCGGATATGCAGTCGCCTCGGATACTATCTTGCCTTCGGCCGCAATGTCGCTTCGCTATGTTGGCTAAGGATATAATGTCCCATTAGATACGTTGTAGCCTCAGATACTATTTTGCTTTCGGATTGAAGGATGCTTCGGATACTATGTCTCCTACAGATCCAATGTTGCCTAGATACAATGTTGGCTCGGATATAAAGTTGCCTCGAATACAATGTAGCCACGGATACTATGTTCCCTTCGGCTACAATGTCTCATTGGATATTATGTTGGCTTCGGATGTAATGTTGCCTCGGTTACAATGTAGCCTCGGATATAATGTTGCCTCTGATATAAAGTCGCCTCTGATACAATGTTGCCCTCCGGCTACAATGTCGCTTCGGAGACTATGTTGCCTTCGGATATAATATCGTTTCGGATACTATTTTTCTTTCGGATATAAGGTCGCTTCGGATACTATGTCGCCGTTGGATAAAATGTCTCCTCGGTTACAATGTTGCCTCGGATACAATGTAGCTTCGGCTACAATGTCGCTTCGGATACTATGTTGCCTTCGGATATAATGTCGCCTCGGATACAACGTGGCCGTGGATACTTTTTTGCATTCGGATACAAGGTCGCCCCGGATACTACGTCGCCTTCGGATAAAATGTTGCCTCGAATACAATGTTGCCTCAGATATAAAGTCATCTTGGATACAAAGTTGCCTTGTAGCTACAATGTCTCTTCGGATACTATGTTGCCTTCGGATATAATGTCTCCACGGAAACTATTTTTCTTTCAAATACAAGGTCGCTTCGGATACTATGTCGCCTCGGATAGATTGTTGCCTCGGATATAAAGTCGCCTCGGATACAGTGGTGCCTCGGATAATATGTTACCTTCAGCTACAATGTCGCGTTGGATACGACGTTACCTTCAGATATAATGTCGCCTCAGATACAATCTAGCCTCGAATACTATTTTGCTTTCGGATATAAGGTCGCTTCGGATACTATGTCGCCTACGAATGCAATGTCGCCTAGGTACAATGTTTGCTCGGATATAAAGTCGCCTCGGATACAATCTAGCCCCAGATACTATGTTGCTTTCTCCTACAATGTCGCATCGAAAATAATGTTGCGTTCGGATATAATATCGCCTCGGTTACAATGTAGCCTCGGATAATATTTGTTTTCTTGTACTAGGTCGCTTCGGATACTATGTCTCATTCGGATACAATGTCGCCACAAAGACAATGTTGCCTCGAATATAAAGTTGCTTTGGATATAATGTAGCCTCGAATTATATTTTGTCTTCGGCTACAATGTCGCGTCGGATACTTTGTTGCCTTCAGAGATAATGTTGCCTTGAATACAATGTAGCTTCGGATACTATTTTGCTTTCGGGTACAAGGTTGCTTTAGATACTATGTCGCCTTCGCATACATTAGTCGCCTCAGATAAAATGTTGCCTCGGAAAGCAGGCTGCCTTCCATACAATGTTGCCCTTCCGCTACAATGTCGCTTCGGATACTACGTTGCCTTCGGATATAATGTCGCCTCGGATACAATGTAGCCTGAGATACTATTTTGCTTTCGGAAACAAGGTCGCTTCGGATACAATGTCGCCATCGGATACAATGTCGCCTAGGGTATAATGTTGCCTCGGATATAAAGTCGCGTCAAATACAATGTAGCCTCGGTTACTATGTTTCCTTCGGCTACAATTTCGCCTCTTATACTATGTTGCATTCGGATATAATCTTTCCCCGGATACAATGTTGCCTGGGATATAATGTTGCTGTTCGGCTACAATGTCTCTTCGGAAACTATGTTACCTTCAGATATAATGTCGCCTCGGATACTATGTGTCCTTCGGATATAATGTCGCCTCGGATACTATGTGTCCTTCGGATATAATGTCGCCTCGGATACAATGTTGCCTCGGATATAAAGTCGCCTCGGATACTATGATGCCAAGCGACAACAATGTCGCTTCGAATTCTATGTTGGCTTCGGATATAAAGTCGCCTCAGATAGATTCTAGCCTTGGCTATTATTTTTCTTTTGCATAGAAGGTCGCCTTCAGATGTTATGTTGGCTTCGGATAGAAGGTCGCCCCGGATACAATGTTGCCCTTCAGCTACAATGTCGCTCTGGATACTATGTTGTCTTAGGATATAATGTCGATTTGCATATAATCTAGCCTCAGATACTTTTTTGCTTTCGGATATATAGTCGCTTCGGATACTTTGTTTTCGTCGTTTACAATGTTGCCCAGGATATAAAGTCGTTTACAATGTTGCCTAGGATATAAAGTCGTCTCGGATACAATGTTGCCTCGGATATTATGTTGTCTTCGGCTACAATGTCGCTTCGGATACTATGTTGCCTTCGGATATAATGTTGCCTCGGATACTATTTTGTTTTCGGATACAAGGGCACTTCGGATACTATGTCGCCTTTGGATACAATGTCGCCCTGGATACAATATTACCTCGGATATAAAGTCGCCTCGGATACAATGTTTCCCTTCGGCCACAATGTCGCTTCGGATACTATGTTGCCTTCGGATATAATGTCGTTTCGGATACAATGTAGCATCCGATACTATTTTACTTTCGGATATAAGGTCGTCGTCGGATACAATGTCACCTCGGATACAATGTTGCCTCGGATATAAAGTCGCCTCGGATACTATGTTGTCTTCGAGTACAATATCGGTTCGGATACTATGTTGCCATCGGATATAATATCGCCTCGGATACAATGTAGCCTCATATGCTATTTTGTTTTCGGATTCAGGGTCAGTTTGGATACAATGCTGCCTTCGGATACATTCTCGCCCCAGTTAAAATGTAGCCTCGGATACAATGTTGCCTCTGATATAAAGTCGCCTCGGATACAATGTTGCCCTCCGGCTACAATTTCGCTTCTAATACTATGTTGCATTCGGATATAATCTTGCCCCGGATACAATGTTGCCTCTGATATAAATTCGCCTGGGATATAATGTTGCTGTTCGGCTACAATGTCTCTTCGGAAACTATGTTGCCTTCGGATATATTGTCGTCTCGAATACAATGTCGTCTCGGGTACACAGTCGCCTCGGATATGCAGTCGCCTCGGATATAATGGTGCCTCGGATACTATGTTGCCTTCGGATATAATGTTGCCTCTGATATAAAGTCGCCTCTGATACAATGTTGCCCTCCGGCTACAATGTCGCTTCGGAGACTATGTTGCCTTCGGATATAATGTCGTTTCGGATACTATTTTTCTTTCGGATATAAGGTCGCTTCGGATACTATGTCGCCGTCGGATAAAATGTCTCCTCGGTTACAATGTTGCCTCGGATACAATGTAGCTTCGGCTACAATGTCGCTTCGGAAACTATGTTGCCTTCGGATATAATGTCGCCTCGGATACAACGTAGCCGTGGATACTTTTTTGCATTCGGATACAAGGTCGCCCCGGATACTACGTCGCCTTCGGATACAATGTTGCCTCGAATACAATGTTGCCTCAGATATAAAGTCATCTTGGATACAAAGTTGCCTTGTAGCTACAATGTCTCTTCGGATACTATGTTGCCTTCGGATATAATGTCTCCACGGAAACTATTTTTCTTTCAAATACAAGGTCGCTTCGGATACTATGTCGCCTCGGATAGATTGTTGCCTCGGATATAAAGTCGCCTCGGATACAGTGGTGCCTCGGATACTATGTTACCTTCAGCTACAATGTCGCGTTGGATACGACGTTACCTTCAGATATAATGTCGCCTCAGATACAATCTAGCCTCGAATACTATTTTGCTTTCGGATATAAGGTCGCTTCGGATACTATGTCGCCTACGAATGCAATGTCGCCTAGGTACAATGTTTGCTCGGATATAAAGTCGCGTCGGATACAATCTAGCCCCAGATACAATGTTGCTTTCTCCTACAATGTCGCATCGAAAATAATGTTGCGTTCGGATATAATATCGCCTCGGTTACAAGGTAGCCTCGGATAATATTTGTTTTCTTGTACCAGGTCGCTTCGGATACTATGTCTCATTCGGATACAATGTCGCCACAGAGACAATGTTGCCTCGAATATAAAGTTGCTTTGGGTATAATGTAGCCTCGAATTATATTTTGTCTTCGGCTACAATGTCGCGTCGGATACTTTGTTGCCTTCGGAGATAATGTTGCCTTGAATACAATGTAGCTTCGGATACTATTTTGCTTTCGGGTACAAGGTTGCTTTAGATACTATGTCGCCTTCGGATACATTAGTCGCCTCAGATAAAATGTTGCCTCGGAAAGCAGGCTGCCTTCCATACAATGTTGCCCTTCCGCTACAATGTCGCTTCGGATACTATGTTGCCTTCGGATATAATGTCGCCTCGGATACAATGTAGCCTGAGATACTATTTTGCTTTCGGAAACAAGGTCGCTTCGGATACAATGTCGCCATCGGATACAATGTCGCCTAGGGTATAATGTTGCCTCGGATAAAAAGTCGCGTCAAATACAATGTAGCCTCGGATACTATGTTTCCTTCGGCTACAATTTCGCCTCTTATACTATGTTGCATTCGGATATAATCTTTCCCCGGATACAATGTTGCCTGGGATATAATGTTGCTGTTCGGCTACAATGTCTCTTCGGAAACTATGTTACCTTCAGATATAATGTCGCCTCGGATACAATGTTGCCGCGGATATAAAGTCGCCTCGGATACTATGATGCCAAGCGACAACAATGTCGCTTCGAATACTATGTTGCCTTCGCATATAAAGCCGCCTCGGATAGATTGTAGCCTCGGCTATTATTTTTCTTTTGCATAGAAGGTCGCCTTCAGATGTTATGTTGGCTTAGGATAGGAGGTCGCCCCGGATACAATGTTGCCCTTCGGCTACAATGTTGCTTCGGATACTATGTTGTCTTAGGATATAATGTCTATTTGCATATAATCTAGCCTCAGATACTTTTTTGGTTTCGGATATATAGTCGCTACGGATACTTTGTTGTCTTCGAGTACAATATCGGTTCGGATACTATGTTGCCATCGGATATAATATCGCCTCGGATACAATGTAGCCTCATATGCTATTTTGTTTTCGGGTTCAGTGTCAGTTTGGATACAATGCTGCCTTACATTCTCGCCCCAGTTAAAATGTAGCCTCGGATACAATGTTGCCCTCCGGCTACAATTTCGCTTCTAATACTATGTTGCATTCGGATATACTCTTGCCCCAGATACAATGTTGCCTCTGATATAAATTCGCCTGGGATATAATGTTGCTGTTCGGCTACAATGTCTCTTCGGAAACTATGTTGCCTTCGGATATATTGTCGTCTCGAATACAATGTCGTCTCGGGTACATTGTTGTCTCGGATATAATGGTGCCTCGGATACTATGTTGCCTTCGGCCGCAATGTCGCTTCGCTATGTTGGCTTCGGATATAATGTCCCATTAGATACGTTGTAGCCTCAAATACTATTTTGCTTTCGGATTGAAGGATGCTTCGGATACTATGTCTCCTACAGATACAATGTTGCCTAGATACAATGTTGGCTGGGATATAAAGTTGCCTCGAATACAATGTAGCCACGGATACTATGTTCCCTTCGGCTACAATGTCTCATTGGATATTATGTTGGCTTCGGATGTAATGTTGCCTCGGTTACAATGTAGCCTCGGATATAATGTTGCCTCTGATATAAAGTCGCCTCTGATACAATGTTGCCCTCCGGCTACAATGTCGCTTCGGATACTATGTTGCCTTCGGATATAATGTCGTTTCGGATTACTATTCTTCTTTCGGATATAAGGTCGCTTCGGATACTATGTCGCCGTTGGATAAAATGTCTCCTCGGTTACAATGTTGCCTCGGATACAATGTAGCTTCGGCTACAATGTCGCCTCGGATACTATGTTGCCTTCGGATATAATGTCGCCTCGGATACTTTTTTGCATTCGGATACAAGGTCGCCCCGGATACTACGTCGCCTTCGGATAAAATGTTGCCCCGAATACAATGTTGCCTCAGATATAAAGTCATATTGGATACAAAGTTGCCTTTTAGCTACAATGTCTCTTCGGATACTATGTTGCCTTCGGATATAATGTCTCTACGGAAACTATTTTTCTTTCAAATACAAGGTCGCTTCGGATACTATGTCGCCTCGGATAGATTGTTGCCTCGGATATAAAGTCGCCTCGGATACAGTGGTGCCTCGGATACTATGTTACCTTCAGCTACAATGTCGCTTTGGATACGACGTTACCTTCAGATATAATGTCGCCTCAGATACAATCTAGCCTCGAATACTATTTTGCTTTCGGATATAAGGTCGCTTCGGATACTAAGTCGCCTACGAAAGCAATGTCGCCTGGGTACAATGTTTGCTCGGATATAAAGTCGCCTCGGATACAATCTAGCCCCAGATACCATGTTGCTTTCTCCTACAATGTCGCATCGAAAATAATGTTGCGTTCGGATATAATATCGCCTCGGTTACAATGTAGCCTCGGATAATATTTGTTTTCTTGTACTAGGTCGCTTCGGATACTATGTCTCATTCGGATACAATGTCGCCACAGAGACAATGTTGCCTCGAATATAAAGTTGCTTTGGATATAATGTAGCCTCGAATTATATTTTGTCTTCGGCTACAATGTCGCGTCGGATACTTTGTTGCCTTCGGAGATAATGTTGCCTTGAATACAATGTAGCTTCGGATACTATTTTGCTTTCGGGTACAAGGTTGCTTTAGATACTATGTCGCCTTCGGATACATTAGTCGCCTCAGATAAAATGTTGCCTCGGAAAGCAGGCTGCCTTCCATACAATGTTGCCCTTCCGCTACAATGTCGCTTCGGATACTATGTTGCCTTCGGATATAATGTCGCCTCGGATACAATGTAGCCTGAGATACTATTTTGCTTTCGGAAACAAGGTCGCTTCGGGTACAATGTCGCCATCGGATCCAATGTCGCCTAGGGTATAATGTTGCCTCGGATATAAAGTCGCGTCAAATACAATGTAGCCTCGGTTACTATGTTTCCTTCGGTTACAATTTCGCCTCTTATACTATGTTGCATTCGGATATAATCTTTCCCCGGATACAATGTTGCCTGGGATATAATGTTGCTGTTCGGCTACAATGTCTCTTCGGAAACTCTGTTACCTTCAGATATAATGTCGCCTCGGATACTATGTGTCCTTCGGATATAATGTCGCCTCGAATACTATGTGTCCTTCGGATATAATGTCGCCTCGGATACAATGTTGCCTCGGATATAAAGTCGCCTCGGATACTATGATGCCAAGCGACAACAATGTCGCTTCGAATTCTATGTTGCCTTCGGATATAAAGTCGCCTCAGATAGATTCTAGCCTTGGCTATTATTTTTCTTTTGCATAGAAGGTCGCCTTCAGATGTTATGTTGGCTTCGGATAGAAGGTCGCCCCGGATACAATGTTGCCCTTCAGCTACAATGTCGCTCTGGATACTATGTTGTCTTAGGATATAATGTCGATTTGCATATAATCTAGCCTCAGATACTTTTTTGCTTACGGATATATAGTCGCTTCGGATACTTTGTCTTCGTCGTTTACAATGTTGCCCAGGATATAAAGTCGTTTACAATGTTGCCTAGGATATAAAGTCGTCTCGGATACAATGTTGCCTCGGATATTATGTTGTCTTCGGCTACAATGTCGCTTCGGATACTATGTTGCCTTCGGATATAATGTTGCCTCGGATACTATTTTGTTTTCGGATACAAGGGCACTTCGGATACTATGTCGCCTTTGGATACAATGTCGCCCTGGATACAATATTACCTCGGATATAAAGTCGCCTCGGATACAATGTTTCCCTTCGGCCACAATGTCGCTTCGGATACTATGTTGCCTTCGGATATAATGTCGTTTCGGATACAATGTAGCATCTGATACTATTTTACTTTCGGATATAAGGTCGTCGTCGGATACAATGTCACCTCGGATACAATGTTGCCTCGGATATAAAGTCGCCTCGGATACTATGTTGTCTTCGAGTACAATATCGGTTCGGATACTATGTTGCCATCGGATATAATATCGCCTCGGATACAATGTAGCCTCATATGCTATTTTGTTTTCGGATTCAGGGTCAGTTTGGATACAATGCTGCCTTCGGATACATTCTCGCCCCAGTTAAAATGTAGCCTCGGATACAATGTTGCCTCTGATATAAAGTCGCCTCGGATACAATGTTGCCCTCCGGCTACAATTTCGCTTCTAATACTATGTTGCATTCGGATATAATCTTGCCCCGGATACAATGTTGCCTCTGATATAAATTCGCCTGGGATATAATGTTGCTGTTCGGCTACAATGTCTCTTCGGAAACTATGTTGCCTTCGGATATATTGTCGTCTCGAATACAATGTCGTCTCGGGTACACAGTCGCCTCGGATATGCAGTCGCCTCGGATATAATGGTGCCTCGGATACTATGTTGCCTTCGGATATAATGTTGCCTCTGATATAAAGTCGCCTCTGATACAATGTTGCCCTCCGGCTACAATGTCGCTTCGGAGACTATGTTGCCTTCGGATATAATGTCGTTTCGGATACTATTTTTCTTTCGGATATAAGGTCGCTTCGGATACTATGTCGCCGTCGGATAAAATGTCTCCTCGGTTACAATGTTGCCTCGGATACAATGTAGCTTCGGCTACAATGTCGCTTCGGATACTATGTTGCCTTCGGATATAATGTCGCCTCGGATACAACGTAGCCGTGGATACTTTTTTGCATTCGGATACAAGGTCGCCCCGGATACTACGTCGCCTTCGGATAAAATGTTGCCTCGAATACAATGTTGCCTCAGATATAAAGTCATCTTGGATACAAAGTTGCCTTGTAGCTACAATGTCTCTTCGGATACTATGTTGCCTTCGGATATAATGTCTCCACGGAAACTATTTTTCTTTCAAATACAAGGTCGCTTCGGATACTATGTCGCCTCGGATAGAATGTTGCCTCGGATATAAAGTCGCCTCGGATACAGTGGTGCCTCGGATACTATGTTACCTTCAGCTACAATGTCGCTTTGGATACGACGTTACCTTCAGATATAATGTCGCCTCAGATACAATCTAGCCTCGAATACTATTTTGCTTTCGGATATAAGGTCGATTCGGATACTATGTCGCCTACGAATGCAATGTCGCCTGGGTACAATGTTTGCTCGGATATAAAGTCGCCTCGGATACAATCTAGCCCCAGATACTATGTTGCTTTCTCCTACAATGTCGCATCGAAAATAATGTTGCGTTCGGATATAATATCGCCTCGGTTACAAGGTAGCCTCGGATAATATTTGTTTTCTTGTACTAGGTCGCTTCGGATACTATGTCTCATTCGGATACAATGTCGCCACAGAGACAATGTTGCCTCGAATATAAAGTTGCTTTGGATATAATGTAGCCTCGAATTATATTTTGTCTTCGGCTACAATGTCGCGTCGGATACTTTGTTGCCTTCGGAGATAATGTTGCCTTGAATACAATGTAGCTTCGGATACTATTTTGCTTTCGGGTACAAGGTTGCTTTAGATACTATGTCGCCTTCGGATACATTAGTCGCCTCAGATAAAATGTTGCCTCGGAAAGCAGGCTGCCTTCCATACAATGTTGCCCTTCCGCTACAATGTCGCTTCGGATACTATGTTGCCTTCGGATATAATGTCGCCTCGGATACAATGTAGCCTGAGATTCTATTTTGCTTTCGAAAACAAGGTCGCTTCGGATACAATGTCGCCATCGGATACAATGTCGCCTAGGGTATAATGTTGCCTCGGATATAAAGTCGCGTCAAATACAATGTAGCCTCGGATACTATGTTTCCTTCGGTTTCAATTTCGCCTCGGATACTATGTTTCCTTCGGCTAAAATTTCTCCTCTTATACTATGTTGCATTCGGATATAATCTTTCCCCGGATACAATGTTGCCTGGGATATAATGTTGCTGTTCGGCTACAATGTCTCTTCGGAAACTATGTTACCTTCAGATATAATGTCGCCTCGGATACAATGTTGCCGCGTATATAAAGTCGCCTCGGATACTATGATGCCAAGCGACAACAATGTCGCTTCGAATACTATGTTGCCTTCGGATATAAAGTCGCCTCGGATAGATTGTAGCCTCGGCTATTATTTTTCTTTTGCATAGAAGGTCGCCTTCAGATGTTATGTTGGCTTAGGATAGAAGGTCGCCCCGGATACAATGTTTCCCTTCAGCTACAATGTTGCTTCGGATACTATGTTGTCTTAGGATATAATGTCGATTTGCATATAATCTAGCCTCAGATACTTTTTTGCTTTCGGATATATAGTCGCTACGGATACTTTGTCTCCGTCGTTTACAATGTTGCCTAGGATATAAAGTCGTCTCGGATACAATGTTGCCTCGGATATTATGTTGTGTTCGGCTACAATGTCGCTTCGGATACTATGTTGCCTTCGGATATAATGTTGCCTCGGATATTATTTTGTTTTCGGGTACAAGGGCTCTTCGGATACTATGCCACCTTTGGATACAATGTCGCCCTGGATACAATATTACCTCGGATATAAAGTCGCCTCGGATACAATTTTGCCCTTCGGCCACAATGTCGCTTCGGATACTATGTTGCCTTCGGATATAATGTCATTTCGGATACAATGTAGCATCCGATACTATTTTACTTTCGGATATAAGGTCGTCGTCGGATACAATGTCACCTCGGATACAATGTTGCCTCGGATATAAAGTCGCCTCGGATACTATGTTGTCTTCGAGTACAATATCGGTTCGGATACTATGTTGCCATCGGATATAATATCGCCTCGGATACAATGTAGCCTCATATGCTATTTTGTTTTCGGGTTCAGTGTCAGTTTGGATACAATGCTGCCTTCGGATACATTCTCGCCCCAGTTAAAATGTAGCCTCGGATACAATGTTGCCTCTGATATAAAGTCGCCTCGGAAACAATGTTGCCCTCCGGCTACAATTTCGCTTCTAATACTATGTTGCATTCGAATATACTCTTGCCCCAGATACAATGTTGCCTCTGATATAAATTCGCCTGGGATATAATGTTGCTGTTCAGCTACAATGTCTCTTCGGAAACTATGTTGCCTTCGGATATATTGTCGTCTCGAATACAATGTCGTCTCGGGTACATTGTTGTCTCGGATATGTAGTCGCCTCGGATATAATGGTGCCTCGGATACTATGTTGCCTTCGGCGGCAATGTCGCTTCGCTATGTTGGCTTCGGATATAATGTCCCATTAGATACGTTGTAGCCTCAGATACTATTTTGCTTTCGGATTGAAGGATGCTTCGGATACTATGTCTCCTACAGATACAATGTTGCCTGAATACAATGTTGGCTCGGATATAAAGTTGCCTCGAATACAATGTAGCCACGGATACTATGTTCCCTTCGGCTACAATGTCTCATTGGATATTATGTTGCCTTCGGATGTATTGTTGCCTCGGTTACAATGTAGCCTCGGATATAATGTGGCCTCTGATATAAAGTCGCCTCTGATACAATGTTGCCCTCCGGCTACAATGTCGCTTCGGATACTATGTTGCCTTCGGATATAATGTCGTTTCGGATACTATTTTTCTTTCGGATATAAGGTCGCTTCGGATACTATGTCGCCGTCGGATAAAATGTCTCCTCGGTTACAATGTTGCCTCGGATACAATGTAGCTTCGGCTACAATGTCGCTTCGGATACTATGTCGCCTTCGGATATAATGTCGCCTAGGGTATAATGTTGCCTCGGATATAAAGTCGCGTCAAATACAATGTAGCCTCGGATACTATGTTTCCTTCGGCTACAATTTCGCCTCTTATACTATGTTGCATTCGGATATAATCTTTCCCCGGATACAATGTTGCCTGGGATATAATGTTGCTGTTCGGCTACAATGTCTCTTCGGAAACTATGTTACCTTCAGATATAATGTCGCCTCGGATACAATGTTGCCGCGGATATAAAGTCGCCTCGGATACTATGATGCCAAGCGACAACAATGTCGCTTCGAATACTATGTTGCCTTCGGATATAAAGTCGCCTCGAATAGATTGTAGCCTCGACTATTATTTTTCTTTTGTAGCCGGATACAATGTAGCCTCAGATACTGTTTTGCTCTCGGAGATGAGGTCGCTTCGTATACTGTCGCCTTCGGATACTGTCGCCTTCGGATACATTGTCGCCTCAAATATAATGTTGGCTAGGATTTAAAGTCTCCTCGGATACAATGGTGCATCCGATACTATGTTACCTTCGGCTACAATGTCGCTTCGGATACTATGTTACTTTCGGATATAATGTCGCCTCAGATATAATGTTGCCTCGGATACTATTTTGCTTTCGGATATAAGGTCGCTTCGGATAATACGTCGCCTACAGATACAATGTTGCCTGGGCACAATTTTGGCTCGGATAAATAGTCGCCTTGGATACAATGTAGGATTAGATGCTATGTTGCTTTCGGCTACAATGTCGAATCAGATACTATGTTGCCCTCAGGTATAATATCGCCTCGATTACAATGTAGCCTCGGATAATATTTTCTTTAGGGCACAAGGTCGCTTTGGATACAATGTCGTATCGAATATAAAATCGCCTTGGATACAATGTACCCTCGGATACTATGTTGCCTTCGGTTACATTGTTGCTTCGGATATAATGTCGCCTCGGATACAATGTAGCCTCAGATATTTTGCTTTCGAATACAAGGTCGCTTCGGATATATGTCCCCTTCGGATACAATGTAGCCGTGGATACTATTTTGCATTCGGATACAAGGTCGCCGCGGATACTACGTCGTCTTCGGATACAATGTCGCCCCGGATACAATGTTGCCTCAGATATAAAGTCATCTCGGATACAAAGTTGCCTTTCGGTTACAATGTCTCTTCAGATATTATATTGCCTTCGGATATGTCGCCTCGGATACAATGTAGCGTCGGATACTATTTTTCTTTCAAATACAAGGTCGCTTCGGATACTATGTCACCGTCGGATACAATGTCGCCATCGGATACAATGTCGCCTAGGATATAATGTTGCCTCGGATATAATATAGCCTCAGATACTATGTTGGATACTATGTTTCCCTCGGCCACAATTTGGCTTCTAATACTATGTTGCATTCGGATATAATCTCGCATCGGATACAATGTTGCCTCTGATATAAAGTCGCATCGGATACAATGTTGCCCTCCGGCTATAATGTCGCTTCGGATAGTATGTTGCCTTAGGATATAATGTCGTTTCAGATACAAAGTAGCCTCGGATATTGTTTTTCTTTCGAATATAAGGTCGCTTCGGATACTATGTCGCCGTCGCATACAATGTCTCATCGGATACAATGTTGCGTCGGATATAAAGTTGCCTCGGATACAATGTAGCTTCAGCTACAATGTCGCTTCGGATGCTATGTTGCCTTCGGATATAATTTCGACTCGGATGCAATGTAGCCGTGGATACTATTTTGCATTCAGATACATGGTCGCCGCGGATATTATGTCGCTCCGAATACAATGTTGCCTCAGATATAAAGTCGCCTCGGATACACAATTACCCTTCAGCTACAATTTCTCTTTGGATAATATGTCGCCTTCGGATATAATGTTGCTTCGGATACTATGTTGTCTTAGGATATAATGTCGATTTGCATATAATGTAGCCACAAATACTTTTTTGATTTCGGATATATTGTCGCTTCAGATAGTTTGTCTCCGTCGTTTACAATGTTGCCTAGGATATAAAGTCGTCTACGGATACAATGTTGCCTCGGATATAAAGTCGCCTCGGATACAATGTTGCCCTTCTGCTAATATGTCGCTTCAGATACTATGTTGCCTTCGGATATAATGTCGTGTCGGATACAATGTAGCCTTAGATACTGTTAGGCTTTAGGATACTAGGTCGCTTCGGATACAATATCGCCAACGAATACAATGTTGCCTCAAATATAAAGTCGCCTCGGATACAATGCAGGCTTAGATACTATGTTGCCTTCGGTTATAATGTCGCTTCGGATACTATGTTGCCTTCAATTATAATGTCGCCTCGGATACAATGTAGCCTCAAATACTGTTTTGCTCTAGGACAAGAGGTCGCTTCGGATACTGTCGCCTTCCGATACATTGTCGCCTCAAATACAATGTTGGCTAGGATTTAAAGTCTCCTCGGATACAATGGTGCATCCGATACTATGTTACCTTCGGCTACAATGTCGCTTCGGATACTATGTTACTTTCGGATATAATGTCGCCTCAAATATAATGTTGCCTCGGATATAAGGTCGCTTCAGATACTATGTCGCCTACAGATACAATGTTGCCTGGGCACAATTTTGGTTCGGATGTATAGTCGCCTTGGATACAATGTAGCATTAGATACTATGTTGCTTTCGGCTACAATGTCGAATCAGATACTATGTTGCCCTCAGATATAATATCGCCTCGATTACAATGTAGCCTCGGATAATATTTTCTTTAGGGCACAAGGTCGCTTCGGATACTATGTCGCCTCGGATACAATGTCGCATCGAATATAAAATCGCCTTAGATACAATGTACCCTCGGATACTATGTTGCCTTCGGTTACATTGTCGCCTAAGATATTTTGCTTTCGAATACAAGGTCGCTTCGGATAATATGTCCCCTTCGGATACAATGTAGCCGTGGATACTATTTTGCATTCGGATACAAGGTCGCTGCGGATACTACGTCGTCTTCGAATACAATGTCGCCCCGGATACTACGTCGTCTTCGAATACAATGTCGCCCCGGATACAATGTTGCCTCAGATATAAAGTCATCTCGGATACAAAATTGCCTTTCGGCTACAATGTCTCATCGGATACTATGTGGCCTTCGGATATAATGTTGCCTCGGATGAAATGTAGCGTCGGATACTATTTTTCTTTCAAATACAAAGTCGCTTCGGATACTATGTCACCGTCGGATACAATGTCGCCTCGGTTAGAATGTTGCTTCGGATATAAAGTCGCATCGGATACAATGTAGCCTCGGATACTTTGTTACCCTCGGCTACAATTTGTTGTATTCGGGATATAATGTCTCCTCAGATACAATGTAGCCGGATACTATTTTTTTTTTGGATACAAGTCGGTTCCGATACTGTCGCCTTTGGATGTAATGTCGACTCAGATACAATGTTGCGTCGGATATAAAGTCGTCTCGAATACATTGTCGCTTGGGATACTATGTGTCCTTCGGATATAATGTCGCCTCGGATACAATGTTGCCTCGGATATAAAGTCGCCTCGGATACTATGATGCCAAGCGACAACAATGTCGCTTCGAATTCTATGTTGCCTTCGGATATAAAGTCGCCTCGGATAGATTCTAGCCTTGGCTATTATTTTCTTTTGCATAGAAGGTCGCCTTCAGATGTTATGTTGGCTTCGGATAGAAGGTCGCCCCGGATACAATGTTGCCCTTCAGCTACAATGTCGCTCTGGATACTATGTTGTCTTAGGATATAATGTCGATTTGCATATAATCTAGCCTCAGATACTTTTTTGCTTTCGGATATATAGTCGCTTCGGATACTCTGTCTTCGTCGTTTACAATGTTGCCCAGGATATAAAGTCGTTTACAATGTTGCCTAGGATATAAAGTCGTCTCGGATACAATGTTGCCTCGGATATTATGTTGTCTTCGGCTACAATGTCGCTTCGGATACTATGTTGCCTTCGGATATAATGTTGCCTCGGATACTATTTTGTTTTCGGATACAAGGGCACTTCGGATACTATGTCGCCTTTGGATACAATGTCGCCCTGGATACAATATTACCTCGGATATAAAGTCGCCTCGGATACAATGTTTCCCTTCGGCCACAATGTCGCTTCGGATACTATGTTGCCTTCGGATATAATGTCGTTTCGGATACAATGTAGCATCCGATACTATTTTACTTTCGGATATAAGGTCGTCGTCGGATACAATGTCACCTCGGATACAATGTTGCCTCGGATATAAAGTCGCCTCGGATACTATGTTGTCTTCGAGTACAATATCGGTTCGGATACTATGTTGCCATCGGATATAATATCGCCTCGGATACAATGTAGCCTCATATGCTATTTTTTTTTCGGATTCAGGGTCAGTTTGGATACAATGCTGCCTTCGGATACATTCTCGCCCCAGTTAAAATGTAGCCTCGGATACAATGTTGCCTCTGATATAAAGTAGCCTCGGATACAATGTTGCCCTCCGGCTACAATTTCGCTTCTAATACTATGTTGCATTCGGATATAATCTTGCCCCGGATACAATGTTGCCTCTGATATAAATTCGCCTGGGGTATAATGTTGCTGTTCGGCTACAATGTCTCTTCGGAAACTATGTTGCCTTCGGATATATTGTCGTCTCGAATACAATGTCGTCTCGGGTACATTGTTGTCTCGGATATGCAGTCGCCTCGGATATAATGGTGCCTCGGATACTATGTTGCCTTCGGCCGCAATCTCGTTTCGCTATGTTGACTTCGGATATAATGTCCCATTAGATACATTGTAGCCTCAGATACTATTTTGCTTTCGGATTGAAGGACGCTTCGGATACTATGTCTCCTACAGATACAATGTTTGCTCGGATATAAAGTTGCCTCGAATACAATGTAGCCACGGATACTATGTTCCCTTCGGCTACAATGTCTCATTGGATATTATGTTGCCTTCGGATGTAATGTTGCCTCGGTTACAATGTAGCCTCGGATTTAATGTTGCCTCTGATATAAAGTCGCCTCTGATACAATGTTGCCCTCCGGCTACAATGTCGCTTCGGATACTATGTTGCCTTCGGATATAATGTCGTTTCGGATACTATTTTTCTTTCGGATATAAGGTCGCTTCGGATACTATGTCGCCGTCGGATAAAATGTCTCCTCGGTTACAATGTTGCCTCGGATACAATGTCGCCACAGAGACAATGTTGCCTCGAATATAAAGTTGCTTTGGATATAATGTAGCCTCGAATTCTATTTTGTCTTCGGCTACAATGTCGCGTCGGATACTTTGTTGCCTTCGGAGATAATGTTGCCTTGAATACAATGTAGCTTCGGATACTATTTTGCTTTCGGGTACAAGGTTGCTTTAGATACTATGTCGCCTTCGGATACATTAGTCGCCTCAGATAAAATGTTGCCTCGGAAAGCAGGCTGCCTTCCATACAATGTTGCCTTTCCGCTACAATGTCGCTTCGGATACTATGTCGCCTCGGATATAATGTAGCCTGAGATACTATTTTGCTTTCGGAAACAAGGTCGCTTCGGATACAATGTCGCCTAGGGTATAATGTTGCCTCGGATATAAAGTCGCGTCAAATACAATGTAGCCTCGGATACTATGTTTCCTTCGGCTACAATTTCGCCTCTTATACTATGTTGCATTCGGATATAATCTTTCCCCGGATACAATGTTGCCTGGGATATAATGTTGCTGTTCGGCTACAATGTCTCTTTGGAAACTATGTTACCTTCAGATATAATGTCGCCTCGGATACAATGTTGCCGCGGATATAAAGTCGCCTCGGATACTATGATGCCAAGCGACAACAATGTCGCTTCGAATACTATGTTGCCTTCGGATATAAAGTCGCCTCGGCTATTATTTTTCTTTTGCATAGAAGGTCGCCTTCAGATGTTATGTTGGCTTAGGATAGAAAGTCGCCCCGGATACAATGTTGCCCTTCAGCTACAATGTCGCTTTGGATACTTTGTCTCCGTCGTTTACAATGTTGCCTAGGATAGAAAGTCGTCTCGGATACAATGTTGCCTCGGGTATTATGTTGTCTTCGGCTACAATGTCGCTTCGGATACTATGTTGCCTTCGGATATAATGTTGCCTCGGATACTATTTTGTTTTCTGCTTGAAGGGTGCTGCGGATACTATGTCGCCTTTGGATACAATGTCGCCCCGGATACAATATTGCCTCGGATACAATGTTGCCCTTCGGCCACAATGTCGCTTTGGATACTATGTTGCCTTCGGATATAATGTCGTTTCGGATACAATGTAGCATTGGATACTATTTTACTTTCAGATATAATGTCGCCGTCGGATACAATGTCGTGGTCGGATACAATGTTGCCTCAGAGATAAAGTCGCCCCGGGTACTGTTAGGCTTTAGGATACTAGGTCGCTTCGGATACAATATCGCCAACGAATACAATGTCGCCTCGGATACAATGTCGCCCCGGGTACAATATTGCCTCGGATATAAAGTCGCCTCGGATACAATGTTGCCCTTCGGCCACAATGTCGCTTTGGATACTATGTTGCCTTCGGATATAATGTCGTTTCGGATACAATATAGCATTGGATACTATTTTACTTTCGGATATAATGTCGCGTCGGATACAATGTAGCCTTAGATACTTTTAGGCTTTAGGATACTAGGTCGCTTCGGATACAATATCGCCAACGAATACAATGTTGCCTCAAATATAAAGTCGCCTCGGATACAATGCAGGCTTAGATACTATGTTGCCTTCAGTTATAATCTCGCTTCGGATACTATGTTGCCTTGAAATATAATGTCGCCTCGGATACAATGTAGCCGGATACAATGTAGCCTCAGATACTGTTTTGCTCTCGGAGATGAGGTCGCTTCGTATACTGTCGCCTTCGGATACATTGTCGCCTCAAATATAATGTTGGCTAGGATTTAAAGTCTCCTCGGATACAATGGTGCATCCGATACTATGTTACCTTCGGCTACAATGTCGCTTCGGATACTATGTTGCCTTCGGATATAATGTCGCCTCGGATACAATGTAGCGTCGGATACTATTTTTCTTTCAAATACAAGGTCGCTTCGGATACTATGTCACCGTCGGATACAATGTCGCCATCGGATACAATGTCGCCTAGGATATAATGTTGCCTCGGATATAATATAGCCTTAGATACTATGTTGGATACTATGTTTCCCTCGGCTACAATTTGGCTTCTAATACTATGTTGCATTCGGATATAATCTCGCATCGGATACAATGTTGCCTCTGATATAAAGTCGCATCGGAAAGAATGTTGCCCTCCGGCTATAATGTCGCTTCGGATAATATGTTGCCTTAGGATATAATGTCGTTTCAGATACAAAGTAGCCTCGGATATTATTTTTCTTTCGAATATAAGGTCGTTTCGGATACTATGTCGCCGTCGCATACAATGTCTCCTCGGATACAATGTTGCGTCGGATATAAAGTTGCCTCGGATACAATGTAGCTTCAGCTACAATGTCGCTTCGGATGCAATGTTGCCTTCGGATATAATGTCGACTCGGATGCAATGTAGCTCCGAATACAATGTTGTCTCAGATATAAAGTCGCCTCGGATACACAATTACCCTTCGGCTACAATTTCTCTTTGGATAATATGTCGCCTTCGGATATAATGTTGCTTCGGATACTATGTTGTCTTAGGATATAATGTCGATTTGCATATAATGTAGCCACAAATACTTTTTTGATTTCGGATATATTGTCGCTTCAGATACTTTGTCTCTGTCGTTTACAATGTTGTCTAGGATATAAAGTCGTCTACGGATACAATGTTGCCTCGGATATAAAGTCGCCTCGGATACAATGTTGCCCTTCTGCTAATATGTCGCTTCGGATACTATGTTGCCTTCGGATATAATGTCGTGTCGGATACAATGTAGCCTTAGATACTGTTACGCTTTAGGATACTAGGTCGCTTCGGATACAATATCGCCAACGAATACAATGTTGCCTCAAATATAAAGTCGCATCGGATACAATGCAGGCTTAGATACTATGTTGCCTTCGGTTATAATGTCGCTTCGGATACTATGTTGCCTCAGATACAATGTAGCCTCAAATACAGTTTTGCTCTCGGACATGAGGTCGCTTCGGATACTGTCGCCTCAAATACAATGTTGGCTAGGATTTAAAGTCTCCTCGGATACAATGGTGCATCCGATACTATGTTACCTTCGCCTCAAATATAATCTTGCCTCGGATACTATTTTGCTTTCGGATATAAGGTCGCTTCGGATATTATGTCGCCTACAGATACAATGTTGCCTGGGCACAATTTTGGTTCGGATATATAGTCACCTTGGATACAATGTAGCATTAGATACTATGTTGCTTTCGACTACAATGTCGAATCAGATATTATGTTGCCCTCAGATATAATATCGCCTCGATTACAATGTAGCCTCGGATAATATTTTCTTTAGGGCACAAGGTCGCTTCGGATACTATGTCGCATCGAATATAAAATCGCCTTGGATACAATGTACCCTCGGATACTATGTTGCCTTCGGTTACATTGTTGCGTCGGATACTATGTTGCTTTCGGATATAATGTCGCCTCAGATATTTTGCTTTCGAATACAAGGTCGCTTCGGATAATATGTCCCCTTCGTATACAATGTCGCCTTCAGATACAATGTAGCCGTGGATACTATTTTGCATTCGGATACAAGGTCGTCGCGGATACTACGTCGTCTTCGAATACAATGTCGCCCCGGATACTATGTTGGCTCGGATATAAAGTTGCCTCGAATACAATGTAGCCACGGATACTATGTTGCCTTCGGCTACAATGTCTCATTGGATATTATGTTGCCTTCGGATGTAATGTTGTCTCATTGGATATTATGTTGCCTTCGGATGTAATGTTGCCTCGGTTACAATGTAGCCTCGGATTTAATGTTGCCTCTGATATAAAGTCGCCTCTGATACAATGTTGCCCTCCGGCTACAATGTCGCTTCGGATACTATGTTGCCTTCGGATATAATGTCGTTTCGGATACTATTTTTCTTTCGGATATAAGGTCGCTTCGGATACTATGTCGCCGTCGGATAAAATGTCTCCTCGGTTACAATGTTGCCTTGGATACAATGTCGCCACAGAGACAATGTTGCCTCGAATATAAAGTTGCTTTGGATATAATGTAGCCTCGAATTCTATTTTGTCTTCGGCTACAATGTCGCGTCGGATACTTTGTTGCCTTCGGAGATAATGTTGCCTTGAATACAATGTAGCTTCGGATACTATTTTGCTTTCGGGTACAAGGTTGCTTTAGATACTATGTCGCCTTCGGATACATTAGTCGCCTCAGATAAAATGTTGCCTCGGAAAGCAGGCTGCCTTCCATACAATGTTGCCCTTCCGCTACAATGTCGCTTCGGATACTATGTTGCCTTCGGATATAATGTCGCCTCGGATACAATGTAGCCTGAGATACTATTTTGCTTTCGGAAACAAGGTCGTTTCGGATACAATGTCGCCATCGGATACAATGTCGCCTAGGGTATAATGTTGCCTCGGATATAAAGTCGCGTCAAATACAATGTAGCCTCGGATACTATGTCTCCTTCGGCTACAATTTCGCCTCTTATACTATGTTGCATTCGGATATAATCTTTCCCCGGATACAATGTTGCCTGGGATATAATGTTGCTGTTCGGCTACAATGTCTCTTCGGAAACTATGTTACCTTCAGATATAATGTCGCCTCGGATACAATGTTGCCGCGGATATAAAGTCGCCTCGGATACTATGATGCCAAGCGACAACAATGTCGCTTCGAATACTATGTTGCCTTCGGATATAAAGCCGCCTCGGATAGATTGTAGCCTCGGCTATTATTTTTCTTTTGCATAGAAGGTCGCCTTCAGATGTTATGTTGGCTTAGGATAGAAGGTCGCCCCGGATACAATGTTGCCCTTTAGCTACAATGTTGCTTCGGATACTATGTTGTCTTAGGATATAATGTCGATTTGCATATAATCTAGCCTCAGATACTTTTTTGCTTTCGGATATATAGTCGCTACGGATACTTTGTCTCCGTCGTTTACAATGTTGCCTAGGATATAAAGTCGTCTCGGATAATATGTTGCCTCGGATATTATGTTGTCTTCGGCTACAATGTCGCTTCGGATACTATGTTGCCTTCGGATATAATGTTGCCTCGGATACTATTTTGTTTTCTGATACAAGGGCGCTTCGGATACAATGTCGCCTTTGGATACAATGTCGCCCCGGATATAAAGTTGCCTCGGATACAATGTTGCCCTTCGGCCACAATGTCGCTTTGGATACTATGTTGCCTTCGGATATAATGTCGTTTCGGATACAATGTAGCATTGGATACTATTTTACTTTCGGATATAATGTCGCCGTCGGATACAATGTCGCCTCGGACACAATGTTGCCTCGGAGATAAAGTCGCCTCGGATACTATGTTGTCTTCGACTACAATATCGGTTCGGATACAATGTAGCCTTAGATACTGTTAGGCTTTAGGATACTAGGTCGCTTCGGATACAATATCGCCAACGGATACAATGTCGCCTTGGATACAATGTCGCCCCGGATATAAAGTCGCCTCGGATAAATGTTGCCCTTCGGCCACAATGCCGCTTTGGATACTATGTTGGCTTTGGAGATAATGTCGTTTCGGATATAATGTCGCGTCGGATACAATGTAGCCTTAGATACTGTTAGGCTTTAGGATACTAGGTCGCTTCGGATACAATATCGCCAACGAATACGATGTTGCCTCATATAAAGTCGTCTCAGATACAATGCAGGCTTAGATACTATGTTGCCTTCAGTTATAATGTCGCTTCGGATACTATGTTGCCGTCAAATATAATGTCGCCTCGGATACAATGTTGCCGCGGATATAAAGTCGCCTCGGATACTATGATGCCAAGCGACAACAATGTCGCTTCGAATACTATGTTGCCTTCGGATATAAAGTCGCCTCGGATAGATTGTAGCCTTCGCTATTATTTTTCTTTTGCATAGAAGGTCGCCTTCAGATGTTATGTTGGCTTCGGATAGAAAGTCGCCCCGGATACAATGTTGCCCTTCAGCTACAATGTCGCTTCGGATACTATGTTGTCTTAGGATATAATGTTGATTTGCATAGAATCTAGCCTCAGATACTTTTTTGCTTTCAGATATATAGTCGCTACGGATACTTTGTCTCCGTCGTTTACAATGTTGCCTAGGATATAAAGTCGTCTCGGATACAATGTTGCCTCGGATATTATGCTGTCTTCGGCTACAATGTCGCTTCGGATACTATATTGCCTCAGATACTATTTTGTTTTCTAATACAAGGGCGCTTCGGATACTATGTCGCCTTTGGATACAATGTCGCCCTGGATACAATATTGCCTCGGATACAATGTTGCCCTTCGGCCACAATGTCGCTTTGGATACTATGTTGCCTTCGGATATAATGTCGTTTCGGATACAATGTAGCATTGGATACTATTTTACTTTCAGATATAAGGTCGCCGTCGGATACAATGTCGTGGTCGGATACAATGTCGCCTCGGACACAATGTTGCCTCGGAGATAAAGTCGCCTCGGATACTATGTTGTCTTCGACTACAATATCGGTTCGGATACTATGTTGCCATCGGATATAATATCGCCTCGGATACAATGTAGCCTCATATACTATTTTGTTTTCGGATTCAAGGTCGCTTTGGATACTATCCTGCCTTCGGATTCGTTCTCGCCCCGGTTAAAATGTTGCCTCTGATATAGAGTCACCTCGGGTACAATGTTGCCCTTCGGCTACAATGTCGCTTCGGATACTATGTTGCCTTCGGATATAATGTCGTTTCTGATACTATGTCGTTTTCGGATAGAATGTCGCCTTAGATAGAATGCCTCGAATATAAAGTCGCCTCGGATACAATGTTGCCCTTCTGCTACAATGTCGTTTCGGATACTATGTCGTTTTCGGATAGAATGTCGCTTCGGATAGAATGTTACCTCGGATACAAAGTCGCCTCGGATACAATGTTGCCTCGGATATTATGTTTTCTTCGGCTAAAATGTCGCTTTGGATACTATGTTGCCTTCGGATATAATGTTGCCTCGGATATTATTTTGTTTTCGGATACAAGGGCGCTTCGGATACTATCTCGCCCCGGATACAATATTGCCTCGGATATAAAGTCGCCTCGGATACAATGTTGCCCTTCTGCTACAATGTCGTTTCAGATACTATGTTGCCTTCGGATATAATGTCGTGTCCGATAAAATGTAGCGTCAGTTACTATTTTGGTTTCACCAACGAATACAATGTTGCCTCGCATATAAAGTCGCCTTGGATACGATGTAGCCTCGGGTAATATGTTGCCTTCGGTTATAATGTCGCTTGGGATATTATGTTTCCTTCAGTTATAATGTCGCCTCGGATACAATGTTGCCTCGGATATAAAGTCGCCTCGGATACTATGATGCCTTCGGCAACAATGTCGCTTCGGATACTATGTCGCCTTCGGATATAAAGTCGCCTCGGCTATTATTTTTCTTTTGCATAGAAGGTCGCCTTCAGATGTTATGTTGGCTTCGGATAGAAGGTCGCCCCGGATACAATGTTGCCGTTCATCTACAATATCGCTTCGGATACTATGTTGTCTTAGGATATTGTTAGCCCAAGGGTTCCCCATGGGTTCATTCAATCACCTTATTTTGATGATTAACAAACACAAATTGATTAGTCTTTTATGGACTAATTGTTTGCCTTGAGTGTTGTGCTATGGACAGGAAATTCACAGGTCAATCCGTACTAGCACACACTATTGATGGCATATGCTTGAAGATGAACCAAACACGTGTCAAAGGAGCTAGAGCATACAAATGATCAATCATACCTTGGACGATCAACCAAGGAGAAGCTGAACATTAGTCATCTCAAAGCATTGAATAAACAAAGAAAGATCGATGAAGGCCAAAGCTTAGAGATCAACAACTTGAAGAAGTGATCAATGCAAGAGACCAAGACTTGAAGATTAGCTTTAAAGTTGAAGATGTGAGTAATGAGTCTTGTGTTAGATTGTATAATTTAATCCCACTTAGGTATCCCTTGTTGAGGCATAATCAAGTCACTAATAAGGTCCCAAACAATATTAGAATATAAGGAAAAGACCCGTGGACCAAAGCCCTAGTGCCATAAATAGCTTAGAATTGCAAAAGATTCAAATCGGCACACTTAGCACTTGAATTTTGAGATCATGTCATAAATCCTATCATAACTGATCCTAAACATTTTTAAATATTTTTGAAAATATTTTTAACAGAAAGAGCTCATCATTTCCGTTCAAATCGAGTATAAGAACGTCGAAATCCGACGAGAAACGAGTGAGATATTAATTTTACAAAACCGAGTCTGAAATCTGGAAAATGCCAAAAATGCCCTGAAATAGATCCGTTGGGAAGTTGCCCAGAATTACATAAGTGCCCTTGTAACGGCTAGTTTTGGGTTTTCTCTATATATATGGGTTCCCTAAGCATGTGAACTAATCTCTCCCATTCCTAAACTTGTTGTAAAAATATTAGAGAGTGGAAAACACCCTTGTGCCTCAATTTGGGAATATCTAAAGGGATTAGACCTAGGCTTATCTTTGTAATTATCTTTGAGAGACTCTTGTGAGCTTTACATTGTATCAAGCCTTAAGAGGCTAAAGAGTGTGCTTCAATCTTCTTCTTCATTGTAAACTTGGCAACAAAGGGCGCCGTATTTAAGACCCTTGGAGCTTGGACGCTCGGATTGTACAAGGCGAAAACAACGCCATATTTAAGTTCCTTGGAAGATAGTGGATTCCTCAAGGAGATAAAACTTGAGAAGAGTGGAGTAGGTCTTGAGGTTAAGACCGAACCACCATAAATCTTCACGTCTCTTGTGTGGTATTTATCTCTCACCCTCACTCTTATTTGTGCTTGCATTTATACACTTCGAATTGAGTGAGTAGTTAGCAATGGTAATTAACTTGCTTATCTAGTACCTTGCTAATTAGCTCATTTAATCTTGTTAATTAAGTTTGCATGAGCCTTCCACCAAGTGTGTTTGATAAAAGGCCTAAAAAAAACCATTCATCTAATTCCTTTACCTTGTTGTGGGATTTACAAGCTTTAATCAACCACCAAGTATTTTCATAAAAAGAATAAAAAGGGAATAATCAACTAGGGTTTTCAAAAGCCATCTAACAAGTGTTTGACAAAAGGTCCAAGAAAGGATATTCATTTAAGATTTTGAAACTAATCTTACAAAAGTTTTTAAAGAGGATAAATTTTTTTAAAGACACCCAATTCACCCCCCTCTTGGGAAGCCTACTGGGATTTCACTAAAGTCGAGGTATTTTAGAATACCTCTTTTCTCTCTCATTCTTCTCTCTCTCTCTACCAATCTCCAACATATATAATGTCGATTTGCATATAATCTAGCCTCAGATACTTTTTTGCTTTCGGATATATAGGCGCTTCGGATACGTTGTCTCCGTCGTTTACAATGTTGCCTAGGATATAAAGTCGTCTCGGGTACAATGTTGCTTCGGATATTATGTTGTCTTCGGCTACAATGTCGCTTCGGATACTATGTTGCCTTCGGATATAATGTTGCCTCGGATATTATTTTGTTTTCGGATACTAGGGCGCCTTGGATACATCCGATACTATGTTACCTTCGGCTCAAATATAATCTTGCCTCGGATACTATTTTGCTTTCGGATATAAGGTCGCCTACAGATACAATGTTGCCTGAGCACAATTTTGGTTCGGATATATAGTCACCTTGGATACAATGTAGCATTAGATACTATGTTGCTTTCGGCTACAATGTCGAATCAGATATTATGTTGCCCTCAGATATAATATCGCCTCGATTACAATGTAGCCTCGGATAATATTTTCTTTAGGGCACAAGGTCGCTTCGGATACTATGTCGCCTCGGATACAATGTCGCATCGAATATAAAATCGCCTTGGATACAATGTACCCTCGGATACTATGTTGCCTTCGGTTACATTGTTGCGTCGGATACTATGTTGCTTTCGGATATAATGTCGCCTCGGATACAATGTAGCCTCAGATATTTTGCTTTCGAATACAAGGTCGCTTCGGATAATATGTCCCCTTCGGATACAATGTCGCCTTCGGATACAATGTAGCCGTGGATACTATTTTGCATTCGGATACAAGGTCGTCGCGCATACTACGTCGTCTTCGAATACAATGTCGCCCCGGATACTATGTTGGCTCGGATATAAAGTTGCCTCGAATACAATGTAGCCACGGATACCATGTTTCCTTCGGCTACAATGTCTCATTGGATATTATGTTGCCTTCGGCTACAATGTCTCATTGGATATTATGTTGCCTTCGGATGTAATGTTGTCTCATTGGATATTATGTTGCCTTCGGATGTAATGTTGCCTCGGTTACAATGTAGCCTCGGATTTAATGTTGCCTCTGATATAAAGTCGCCTCTGATACAATGTTGCCCTCCGGCTACAATGTTGCTTCGGATACTATGTTGCCTTCGGATATAATGTCGTTTCGGATACTATTTTTCTTTCGGATATAAGGTCGCTTCGGATACTATGTCGCCGTCGGATAAAATGTCTCCTCGGTTACAATGTTGCCTTGGATACAATGTCGCCACAGAGACAATGTTGCCTCGAATATAAAGTTGCTTTGGATATAATGTAGCCTCGAATTCTATTTTGTCTTCGGCTACAATGTCGCGTCGGATACTTTGTTGCCTTCGGAGATAATGTTACCTTGAATACAATGTAGCTTCGGATACTATTTTGCTTTCGGGTACAAGGTTGCTTTAGATACTATGTCGCCTTCGGATACATTAGTCGCCTCAGATAAAATGTTGCCTTGGAAAGCAGGCTGCCTTCCATACAATGTTGCCCTTCCGCTACAATGTCGCTTCGGATACTATGTTGCCTTCGGATATAATGTCGCCTCGGATACAATGTAGCCTGAGATACTATTTTGCTTTCAGAAACAAGGTCGCTTCGGATACAATGTCGCCATCGGATACAATTTCGCCTAGGGTATAATGTTGCCTCGGATATAAAGTCGCGTCAGATACAATGTAGCCTCGGATACTATGTTTCCTTCGGCTACAATTTCGCCTCTTATACTATGTTGCATTCGGATATAATCTTTCCCCGGATACAATGTTGCCTGGGATATAATGTTGCTGTTCGGCTACAATGTCTCTTCGGAAACTATGTTACCTTCAGATATAATGTCGCCTCGGATATAAAGTCGCCTCAGATACTATGATGCCAAGCGACAACAATGTCGCTTCGAATACTATGTTGCCTTCGGATATAAAGCCGCCTCGGATAGATTGTAGCCTTGGCTATTATTTTTCTTTTGCATAGAAGGTCGCCTTCAGATGTTATGTTGGCTTAGGATAGAAGGTCGCCCCGGATACAATGTTGCTTCGGATACTATGTTGTCTTAGGATATAATGTCGGTTTGCATATAATCTAGCCTCAGATACTTTTTTGCTTTCGGATATATAGTCGCTACGGATACTTTGTCTCCGTCGTTTACAATGTTGCCTAGGATATAAAGTCGTCTCGGATAAAATGTTGCCTCGGATATTATGTTGGCTTCGGCTACAATGTCGCTTCGGATACTATGTTGCCTTCGGATATAATGTTGCCTCGGATACTATTTTGTTTTCTGATACAAGGGCGCTTCGGATACTATGTCGCCTTTGGATACAATATCGCCCCGGATATAAAGTTGCCTCGGATACAATGTTGCCCTTCGGCCACAATGTCGCTTTGGATACTATGTTGCCTTCGGATATAATGTCGTTTCGGATACAATGTAGCATTGGATACTATTTTACTTTCGGATATAATGTCGCCGTCGGATACAATGTCGCCTCGGACACAATGTTGCCTCGGAGATAAAGTCGCCTCGGATACTATGTTGTCTTCGACTACAATATCGGTTCGGATACAATGTAGCCTTAGATACTGTTAGGCTTTAGGATACTAGGTCGCTTCGGATACAATATCGCCAACGGATACAATGTCGCCCCGGATACAATATTGCCTCGGATAAATGTTGCCCTTCGGCCACAATGCCGCTTTGGATACTATGTTGCCTTCGGATATAATGTCGTTTCGGATATAATGTCGCGTCGGATACAATGTAGCCTTAGATACTGTTAGGCTTTAGGAT
The DNA here is from genome assembly GCF_043159265.1 of Tasmannia lanceolata. NCBI lineage: Eukaryota > Viridiplantae > Streptophyta > Magnoliopsida > Canellales > Winteraceae > Tasmannia > Tasmannia lanceolata. Next base: position 21,123,938 of record NW_027518684.1, on the reverse strand, counting down.
ACTAGGTCGCTTCGGATACAATATCGCCAACGAATACGATGTTGCCTCATATAAAGTCGTCTCAGATACAATGCAGGCTTAGATACTATGTTGCCTTCAGTTATAATGTCGCTTCGGATACTATGTTGCCTTCAAATATAATGTCGCCTCGGATACAATGTTGTCGCGGATATAAAGTCGCCTCGGATACTATGATGCCAAGCGACAACAATGTCGCTTCGAATACTATGTTGCCTTCGTATATAAAGTCGCCTCGGATAGATTGTAGCCTTGGCTATTATTTTTCTTTTGCATAGAAGGTCGCCTTCAGATGTTATGTTGGCTTCGGATAGAAAGTCGCCCCGGATACAATGTTGCCCTTCAGCTACAATGTCGCTTCGGATACTATGTTGTCTTAGGATATAATGTCGATTTGCATAGAATCTAGCCTTAGATACTTTTTTGCTTTCAGATATATAGTCGCTACGGATACTTTGTCTCCGTCGTTTACAATGTTGCCTGGGATATAAAGTCGTCTCGGATACAATGTTGCCTCGGATATTATGTTGTCTTCGGCTACAATGTCGCTTCGGATACTATATTGCCTCAGATACTATTTTGTTTTCTAATACAAGGGCGCTTCGGATACTATGTCGCCTTTGGATACAATTTCGCCCCGGATACAATATTGCCTCGGATACAATGTTGCCCTTCGGCCACAATGTCGCTTTGGATACTATGTTGCCTTCGGATATAATGTCGTTTCGGATACAATGTAGCATTGGATACTATTTTACTTTCGGATATAAGTTCGCCGTCGGATACAATGTCGTGGTCGGATACAATGTCGCCTCGGACACAATGTTGCCTCGGAGATAAAGTCGCCTCGGATACTATGTTGTCTTCGACTACAATATCGGTTCGGATACTATGTTGCCATCGGATATAATATCGCCTCGGATACAATGTAGCCTCATATACTATTTTGTTTTCGGATTCAAGGTCGCTTTGGATACTATCCTGCCTTCGGATTCGTTCTCGCCCCGGTTAAAATGTTGCCTCTGATATAGAGTCGCCTCGGGTACAATGTTGCCCTTCGGCTACAATGTCGCTTCGGATACTATGTTGCCTTCGGATATAATGTCGTTTCTGATACTATGTCGTTTTCGGATAGAATGTCGCCTCGGATAGAATGCCTCGGATATAAAGTCGCCTCGGATACAATGTCGTTTCGGATACTATGTCGTTTTCGGATAGAATGTCGCTTCGGATAGAATGTTGCCTCGGATACAAAGTCGCCTCGGATACAATGTTGCCTCGGATATTATGTTTTCTTTGGCTAAAATGTCGCTTTGGATACTATGTTGCCTTCGGATATAATGTTGCCTCGGATATTATTTTGTTTTCGGATACAAGGGCGCTTCGGATACTATCTCGCCCCGGATACAATATTGCCTCGGATATAAAGTCGCCTCGGATACAATGTTGCCCTTCTGCTACAATGTCGTTTCAGATACTATGTTGCGTTCGGATATAATGTCGTATCCGATAAAATGTAGCGTCAGTTACTATTTTGGTTTCACCAACGAATACAATGTTGCCTCGCATATAAAGTCGCCTTGGATACGATGTAGCCTCGGGTAATATGTTGCCTTCGGTTATAATGTCGCTTGGGATATTATGTTTCCTTCAGTTATAATGTCGCCTCGGATACAATGTTGCCTCGGATATAAAGTCGCCTCGGATACTATGATGCCTTCGGCAACAATGTCGCTTCGGATACTATGTTGCCTTCGGATATAAAGTCGCCTCGACTATTATTTTTCTTTTGCATAGAAGGTCGCCTTCAGATGTTATGTTGGCTTCGGATAGAAGGTCGCCCCGGATACAATGTTGCCGTTCATCTACAATATCGCTTCGGATACTATGTTGTCTTAGGATATTGTTAGCCCAAGGGTTCCTCATGGGTTCATTCAATCACCTTATTTTGATGATTAACAAACACAAATTGATTAGTCTTTTATGGACTAATTGTTTGCCTTGAGTGTTGTGCTATGGACAGGAAATTCACAGGTCAATCCGTGCTAGCACACACTATTGATGGCATATGCTTGAAGATGAACCAAACACGTGTCAAAGGAGCTAGAGCATACAAATGATCAATCATACCTTGGACGATCAACCAAGGAGAAGCTGAACATTAGTCATCTCAAAGCATTGAATAAACAAAGAAAGATCGATGAAGGCCAAAGCTTGGAGATCAACAACTTGAAGAAGTGATCAATGCAAGAGACCAAGACTTGAAGATTAGCTTTAAAGTTGAAGATGTGAGTAATGAGTCTTGTGTTAGATTGTATAATTTAATCCCACTTAGGTATCCCTTGTTGAGGCATAATCAAGTCACTAATAAGGTCCCAAACAATATTAGAATATAAGGAAAAGACCCGTGGACCAAAGCCCTAGTGCCATAAATAGCTTAGAATTGCAAAAGATTCAAATCGGCACACTTAGCACTTGAATTTTGAGATCAGGTCATAAATCCTATCATAACTGATCCTAAACATTTTTAAATATTTTTGAAAATATTTTTAACAGAAAGAGCTCATCATTTCCGTTCAAATCGAGTATAAGAACGTCGAAATCCGACGAGAAACGAGTGAGATATTAATTTTACAAAACCGAGTCTGAAATCTGGAAAATGCCAAAAATGCCCTGAAATAGATCCGTTGGGAAGTTGCCCAGAATTACAGAAGTGCCCTTGTAACGGCTAGTTTTGGGTTTTCTCTATATATATGGGTTCCCTAAGCATGTGAACTAATCTCTCCCATTCCTAAACTTGTTGTAAACATATTAGAGAGTGGAAAACACCCTTGTGCCTCAATTTGGGAATATCTAAAGGGATTAGACCTAGGCTTATCTTTGTAATTATCTTTGAGAGACTCTTGTGAGCTTTACATTGTATCAAGCCTTAAGAGGCTAAAGAGTGTGCTTCAATCTTCTTCTTCATTGTAAACTTGGCAACAAAGGGCGCCGTATTTAAGACCCTTGGAGCTTGGACGCTCGGATTGTACAAGGCGAAAACAACGCCATATTTAAGTTCCTTGGAAGATAGTGGATTCCTCAAGGAGATAAAACTTGAGAAGAGTGGAGTAGGTCTTGAGGTTAAGACCGAACCACCATAAATCTTCACGTCTCTTGTGTGGTATTTATCTCTCACCCTCACTCTTATTTGTGCTTGCATTTATACACTTCGAATTGAGTGAGTAGTTAGCAATGGTAATTAACTTGCTTATCTAGTACCTTGCTAATTAGCTCATTTAATCTTATTAATTAAGTTTGCATGAGCCTTCCACCAAGTGTGTTTGATAAAAGGCCTAAAAAAAACCATTCATCTAATTCCTTTACCTTGTTGTGGGATTTACAAGCTTTAATCAACCACCAAGTATTTTCATAAAAAGAATAAAAAGGGAATAATCAACTAGGGTTTTCAAAAGCTATCTAACAAGTGTTTGACAAAAGGTCCAAGAAATGATATTCATTTAAGATTTTGAAACTAATCTTACAAAAGTTTTTAAAGAGGATAAATTTTTTTAAAGACACCCAATTCACCCCCCTCTTGGGAAGCCTACTGGGATTTCACTAAAGTCGAGGTATTTTGGAATACCTCTTTTCTCTCTCATTCTTCTCTCTCTCTCTACCAATCTCCAACATATATAATGTCGATTTGCATATAATCTAGCCTCAGATACTTTTTTGCTTTCGGATATATAGGCGCTTCGGATACGTTGTCTCCGTCGTTTACAATGTTGCCTAGGATATAAAGTCGTCTCGGGTACAATGTTGCTTCGGATATTATGTTGTCTTCGGCTACAATGTCGCTTCGGATACTATGTTGCCTCGGATATTATTTTGTTTTCGGATACTAGGGCGCTTCGGATACTATCTCGCCCCGGATACAATATTGCCTCGATATAAAGTTGCCTCCGATACAATGTTGCCCTTCTGCTACAATGTCGTTTCAGATACTATGTTGCCTTCGGATATAATGTGTTGTCGGATAAAATGTAGCGCCAGATACTATTTTGCTTTCCCCAACGGATACAATGTTGCCTTGCATATAAAGTCGCCTTGGATACGATGTAGCCTCGGATAATATGTTGCCTTCGGTTATAATGTCGCTTGGGATACTATGTTTCCTTCGGATATACTGTCGCCTCGGATACAATGTTCCCTCGGATATAATGTCGCCTCGGATACTATGATGCCTTCGGCAACAATGTCGCTTCAGATACTATGTTGCCTTCAGATATAAAGTAGCCTCGGATAGATTGTAGCATCAGATATTATTTTTCTTTTGCATAGAAGGTTGCCTTCTGATGTTATGTTGCCTTCGGATAGAAGGTCGCCCCGGATACAATGTTGCCAAAGATACATTGTTGCCCTTCAGCTACAATGTTGCTTCGGATACTGTGTTGTCTTAGGATATAATGTCGATTTGCATATAATGTAGCCTCATACTTTTTTGATTCCGGATATATTGTCGCTTCAGATACTTTGTCTCCGTCGTTTACAATGTTGCCTAGGATATAAAGTCGTCTCGGATACAATGTTGCCTCGGATATTATGTTGTCTTCGGCTACAATGTCTCTTCAGATACTATGTTGCCTTCGGATATAATGTTGCCTCGGATACTATTTTGTTTTCCGATACAAGGGCGCTTCAGATACTTGTCGCCTTTGGATATAATGTCGCCTCGGATACAATATTGCCTCGGATATAAAGTCGCCTCGGATACATTGTTGCCCTTCGGCTACAATGTCGCTTCGGATACTATGTTGGCTTCAGATATAATGTCATTTCGGATACAATGTGGCATCGGATACAAGGTCGTTGTGGATACCATGCTGCCTTCGGATACAATCTCGCCTCGGTTACATTGTCGCCTAGGATATAAAGTCGCCTTGAATATAATGTAGAATCGGATACCATGTTGCCTTCGACTACAATGTCGCTTCGGATATTATGTTGCCTTCGTATATATTGTCCCCTCGGATACTATTTTACTTTCGGATACAATGTCGCCTCGGATACCATGTTGCCTTTGGATATAATGTCATCTCGTATAAAATGTTACCTTAGCCCTTAGATATAAAGTTGCCTTGGATACATTGTTGCCTTTCTGGTACAATGTTGCCTCACATACTAGGTTGCCTTCGGATATAAGTCGCCTTGGATACAATGTAGGCTCGGATACTATTTTGTTTTCGGGGACAAGGTCGCTTCGGAATCTATGTATTCTTCGGATACAATGTCGTCTCGGATATAAAAATCGCCTCGGATACAATGTTGCCCTTCTGCTAATATGTTGCTTCGGATACTATGTTGCCTTCGGATATAATGTCGCGTCCAATACAATGTAGCCTCAGATACTGTTAGGCTTTAGGATACTAGGTCGCTTCGGATACAATATCGCCAACGAATACAATGTTGCCTCGCATATAAAGTCGCCTCGGATACAATGCAGGCTTAGATACTATGTTGCCTTCGGTTATAAAGTCGCTTCGGATACTATGTTGCCTTCAAATATAATGTCGCCTCAGATACTGTTTTGCTCTCAGATATGAGGTCGCTTCGGATACTGTCGCCTTCTGATACATTGTCCCCTCAAATACAATGTTGGCTAGGATTTAAAGTCTCCTCGGATACAATGGTGCATCCGATACTATGTTACCTTCGGCTACAATGTCTCTTCGGATATAATGTCGCCTCAGATATAATGTAGCCTCGGATACTATTTTGCTTTCGGATATAAGGTCGCGTCGGATACTATGTCGCCTACAGATACAATGTTGCCTGGATGCAATTTTGGCTCGGATATATAGTCGCCTTGGATACAATGTAGCATTAGGTACTATGTTGCTTTCGGCTACAATGTCGAATCAGATACTATGTTGCCCTCAGATATAATAACGCCTCGATTACAATGTAGCCTCGGATAATATTTTCTTTAGGGCACAAGGTCGCTTCAGATACTATGTCGCCTCGGATACAATGTCGCATCGAATATAAAATCGCCATGGATACAATGTACTCTCGGATACTATGTTGCCTTCGGTTACATTGTTGCTTCGGATATAATGTCGCCTCGGATACGCTGTAGCCTCAGATATTTTGCTTTCGAATACAAGGTCGCTTCGGATACTATGTCCCCTTCGGATACAATGTCGCCTCAAATACAATGTTGTCTAGGATTTAAAGTCGCCTCGAATTCAATGGTGCCTCGGATACTATGTTACCTTCAGCTACAATGTCGCTTTGGATACGACGTTACCTTCAGATATAATGTCGCCTCAGATACAATCTAGCCTCGAATACTATTTTGCTTTCGGATATAAGGTCGCTTCGGATACTATGTCGCCTACGAATGCAATGTCGCCTGGGTACAATGTTTGCTCGGATATAAAGTCGCCTCGGATACAATGTAGCCGCAGATACTATGTTGCTTTCTGCTACAATGTCGCATCGAAAATTATGTTGCGTTCGGATATAATATCGCCTCGGTTACAATGTAGCCTCGGATAATATTTGTTTTCTTGTACTAGGTCGCTTCGGATACTATGTCTCATTCGGATACAATGTCGCCTCAGAGACAATGTTGCCTCGAATATAATGTAGCCTCGGATTCTATGTTGTCTTCGGCTACAATGTCGCGTCAGATACTTTGTTGCCTTCGGATATAATGTTGCCTTGAATACAGTGTAGCTTCGGTTACTATTTTGCTTTCGGATACATGGTTGCTTTAGATACTATGTCTCCTTCGGATACATTGTTGCCTCAGATAAAATGTTGCCTCGGAAAGCAGGCCGCCTTGCATACAATGTTGCCCTTCCGCTACAATGTCGCTTCGGATACCTTGTTGCCTTCGGATATAATTTCGCCTCGGATACAATGTAGCTTGAGATACTATTTTGCTTTCGGAAACAAGGTCGCTTCGGATACAATGTCGCCATCGGATACAATGTCGCCTTGGGTATAATGTTGCCTCGGATATAAAGTCGCGTTGAATACAATGAAGCCTCGGATACTATGTTTCCTTCGGCTACAATTTCGCTTCTAATACTTTGTTGCATTCGGGTATAATCTTGCCTCAGATACAGTGTTACCTCTGATATAAATTCGCCTCGGATACAATGTTGCCCTTCGGCTACAATGTCTCTTCGGAAACTATGTTGCCTTCGGATATAATGTCGTCTCGGATACAATGTCGCCTCGGGTACAATGTTCCTCGGATATGAAGTCGCCTCGGATATAATGTTGCCTCGGATACTATGTCGCCCTCGGTCGCAATGTCGCTTCGCTATGTTGGCTTCGGATATAATGTCCCATTAGATACATTGTAGCCTCATATACTATTTTGCTTTTGGATCTAAGGTCGCTTCGGATACTATGTCTCCTACGGATACAATGTTCCCTAGATACAATGTTGGCTTGGATATAAAGTTGCCTCGGATACATTGTAACCACGGTTACTATGTTCCCTTCGGCTACAATGTCTCATCGGATATTATGTTGCCTTCGGATGTTATGTCGCCTCGGTTACAATGTTGCCTCTAATATAAAGTCGCCTCTGATACAATGTTGCCCTTTGGCTACAATGTCGCTTCGGATACTATGTTGCCTTCGGATACAAAGTAGCCTCAGATACTGTTTTTCTTTCGGATTTAAGGTCGCTTCGGATACTATGTCGCCGTCGGATACAATGTCGCCGTCGGATACAATGTCTCCCCGGATACAATGTTGCGTTGGATATAAAGTTGCTTCGGATACAATGTAGCTTCGGCTACAATGTCGCTTCGGATACTATGTTGCCTTCGGATATAATGTCGCCTCGGATACAATGTAGCCATGGATACTATTTTGCATTTGGATACAAGGTCGCCCCGGATACTACGTCGTCTTCGGATACAATGTTGCCCCGGATACAATGTTGCCTCAGATATAAAGTCATCTCGGATACAAAGTTGCCTTTCAGCTACAATGTCTCTTCGGATACCATGTTACCTTCGGATATAATGTCGCCTCGGATACAATGTAGCGTCAGATACTATTTTTCTTTCAAATACAAGGTCGCTTCGGATACTATGTCGCTGTCGGATACAATGTCGCTCGGATTGAATGTTGCTTAGGATATAAAGTCGCCTTGGATACAATGTAGCCTCGGATACTTTGTTACCGTCGGCTACAATATGTTGTATTCGGGATATAATGTCTTCTCTGATACAATGTAGCCGGTTACTATTTTTTTCTGGATACAAGTTGCTTCCGATATTGTCGCCTTTGGATGCAATGTCGCCTCAGATACAATGTTGCCTCGGATATAAAGTCGCCTCGAATATAATGTCGCCTCAGACTCTGTTGCCTTTGGCTACATTATCTTTTCGGATACTATGTTGCCTTCGGATATAAAGTCGCCTCGGATACTATTTTGTTTTCGGTTACAAGGTCGCTTCGGATTCTATGTCGTTTCCGGATAGAATGTCACCTCGCCTCGGATACAATATTGCCCTTCTGCTACAATGTCGTTTCGGATAATACGTTGCCTTCGGTTATAATGTCGTGTCGGATAAAATGTAGCGTCGGATACTATTTTGCTTTCACCAACGGATACAATGTTTCCTCGCATATAAAGTCGCCTTGGATACGATGTAGCCTTGGAGAATATGTTGCCTCCGGTTATAATGTCGCTTGGGATACTAGGTTTCCTTCGGATATAATGTCGCCTCGGATACAATGTTGCCTCCGATACTATGATGCCTTCGGCAACAATGTCGCTTCGGATACTATGTTGCCTTCGGATATAAAGTCGCCTCGGATAGGTTGTAGCCTCGGCTATTATTTTTCTTTTGCATAGAAGGTCGCCTTCAGATGTTATGTTGGCTTCGGATAGAAGGTAGCCCCGGATACAATGTTGCCCTTCAGCTACAATGTCGCTTCAGATACTCTGTTGTCTTAGGGTATAATGTCGATTTGCATATAATCTACCCTCAGATACTTTTTTGCTTTCGGAAATATAGTCGCTTCGGATACTTTGTCTCCGTCGTTTACAATGTTGCCTAGGATATAAAGTCGTCTCGGATACAATGCTGCCTCGGATATTATGTTCTCGGATACAATGTTGCCTCGGATATTATGTTGTCTTCGGCTACAATGTCGCTTCAGATACTATGTTTCCTTTGGATACAAGGGCGCTTCGGATACTATGTCGCCCCGGATACAATATTGCCGTGGATATAAAGTCGCCTCGGATACAATGTTGCCCTTCGGCCACAATGTCGCTTCGGATACTATGTTGCCTTCGGATATAATGTCGTTTCGAATACTATTTTACTTTCGGATATAAGGTCGCCGTCGGATACAATGTTGCTTCGGATATAAAGTCGCCTCGGATACTATGTTGTCTTCGACTACAATATCGGTTCGGATACTATGTTGCCATCGGATATAATATCGCTTCGGATACAATGTAGCCTCATACTATTTTGTTTTCGGATTCAAGGTCGCTTTGGATACTATGCTGCCTTCGGAAACATTCTCGCCCCGGATACAATGTTGCCTCTGATATAAATTCGCCTCGGATACAATGTTGCCCTTCGGCTACAATGTCTGTTATGAAACTATGTTGCCTTCGGATATAATGTCATCTCGGATACAATGTAGCCTCGGGTACTATTTTGCTTTCGGATACAAGGTCGCATCCGATACAATGTCGCCTCGGTAACGTTGTCGCCTCGGATATAAAGTCGCCTTGAATATAATGTAGACTCGTATACCATGTTGCCTTCGGCTACAATGTCGCTTCGGATATTATGTTGCCTTCGGATATAAAGTCGCCTCAGATATAATGTAGTCTCGGATACTATTTTACTTTCGGATACAAGGTCGCTGCGGATACCATGTCGCCTTCAGATATAATGTCACCTCGGATACAATATTGCCTCGCATATAAAGTCGCATCGGATATAAGGTCGCCTCGGATACATTGCAGCCTCAGATACTATGTTGCCTTCAGTTACAATGTCGCTTCAGATACTATGTAGCCTCGGATACTGTTTTTCTCTCCGATATAAGGTCGCTTCGGTTGCTGTCGCCTTCGGATACAATGTCGCCTCAAATACATTGTTGGCTAGGATTTAAAGTCGCCTCGGATACAATGGTGCATCCGATACTATGTTAACTTCGGCTACAATGTTGCTTTGGATACTATGTTATCTTCAGATATATTGTCGCCTCAGATATAATGTAGCCTCGCATACTATTTTGCTTTCGGATACTATTTTGCTTTCAGATACTATTTTCGCCTCGGATATAATGTAGTCTCGGATATTATGTCGCCTACAAATACAATGTTGCCTGGGTCAATTTTGGCTAGGATATATAGTCGCCTCAGTTACAATGTAGCCTCAGATACTATGTTGCTTTCGGCTACAATGTCCCATCGGATATAATATCGCCTCTGTTACAATCTAGCCTCGGATAATATTTTCTTTAGGGCACAAGGTCGCTTCGGATACTAAGTCGCCTTGGATACAATGTCGCATCGAATATAAAGTCGCCTTCGATACAATGTAGCCTCTGATATTATGTTGCCTTCGGTTACATTGTCGCTTCAGATACTATGTTGCATTCGGATATAATGTCGCCTCGGATACAATGTAGCCTTGGATATTTTGCTTTCGAATACAAGGTGGCTTCGGATACAATGTCACCTCAAATACAATGTTGTCTAGGATTTAAAGTCACCTCGGATACAATGGTGCGTTGGATACTACGTTACCTTCGGCTACAATGTCGCTTTAGATACGACGTTACCTTCGGATAAAATTTCGCCTCAGATACAATCTAGCCTCGGATACTATTTTGCTTTCGGATACAATGTCGCCTACGAATGCAATGTCGCCTGGGTACAATGTTTGCTCGGATATAAAGTCGCCTTGGATACAATGTAGCCTCAGATACTATGTTGCTTTCTGCTACAATGTCGCATCGGAAATTATGTTGCGTTCGGATATAATATCGCCTCGGTTACAATGTAGCCTCGGATAATACTTGTTTTCGTGTACTAGGTCGCTTCAGATACTATGTCGCCTTCGGATGCAATGTCGCCTCAGAGACAATGTTGCCTTGAATATAAAGTTGCTTTGGATATAATGTAGCCTCGGATTCTATGTTGTCTTCGGCTACAAATGTCGCGTCGGATACTTTGTTGCCTTCGAATATAATGTTGCCTTGAATACAGTGTAGCTTCGGATACTATTTTGCTTTCGGATACAAGGTTGCTTTAGAAACTATGTCGCCTTCGGATACATTGTCACCTCGGAAAGCAGGCCGCCTTGCATACAATGTTGCCCTTCCGCTACAATGTCGCTTTGGATACTATGTTGCCTACGGATATAATGTCGCCTCGGATACAATGTAGCCTGAGATACTATTTTGCTTTCGGAAACTAGGTCGCTTCGGATACAATGTCGCCTAGGATATAATGTTGCCTCGGATATAAAGTCGTGTCGAATACAATATAGCCTCGAATACTATGTTAGATACTATGTTTCCCTCGGCTATAGTTTGGCTACTAATACCATGTTGCATTCGGATATAATCTCGCCCCGGATACAATGTTGCCTCTGATATAAATTCGCCTCGGGTACAATGTTGCCCTTCGGCTACAATGTCTCTTCAGAAACTATGTTGCCTTCGGATATAATGTCGTTTCGGATACAAAGTCGCCTCGGGTACAATGTTCCTCGGATGTGAAGTCGCCTCGGATATAATGGTGCCTCGGATACTATGTTGCCCTGGGTCGCAATGTCGCTTCGCTATGTTAGCTTCGGATATAATGTCCCATCAGATACATTGTAGCCTGAGATACTATTTTGCTTTTGGATACAAGGTTGTTCGGATACTATGTCTCCTATGGACAAAATGTTGCGTGGATACAATGTTGGCTCGGATATAAAGTTGCCTCGAATACAATGTTGCCTCTGATATAAAGTCGCATCGGATACAATGTTGCCCTCCGGCTACAATGTCGCTTCGGATAATATGTTGCCTTAGGATATAATGTCGTTTCGGATACAGAGTAGCCTCAGATACTGTTTTCTTTCCGATATAAGGTCGCTTCGGATACTATGTCGCCGTCGGATACAATGTCTCGGATACAATGTTGCGTCGGATATAAAGTTGCCTCGGATACAATATATCTGCAGCTACAATGTCGCTTCGGATACTATGTTGCCTTCGGATATAATGTCGACTCGGATACAATGTAGCCGTGGATACTATTTTGCATTCAGATACGAGGTCGCCACGGATATTACGTCGCCTTCGGATACAATGTCGCTGCGGATACAATGTTGCCTCAGATATAAAGTTGCCTTGGATACACAATTACACTTCGGCTACAATGTCTCTTTGGATACTATGTTGCCTTCGGATATAATGTCGCCTCGGATACAATGTAGCGTCGGATACGATTTTCTTTTCAGGTACAAGGTCGCTTCGAATACTATGTCGCCGTCGGATGCAATGTCGCCTCAGATAGACTGTTGCCTCGGATATAAAGTCACCTCGGATACAATGTAGCCTAGGATATTTTATTACCGTCGGCTTCAATATGTTGTAGTAGGGATATAATGTCTCCTCAGATACAATGTAGCCGAATACTATTTTTTTTCGGATACAAGTCGCTCGGATACTATGTTGCCTTTGGATGCAATGTTGCCTCGGATACAATGTTGGCTCGGATATAAAGTCCCCTCGAATACAATGTCGCCTCGGATACTATGTTGCCTTCGGCTACGTTGTCTTTTCGAATACTATGTTGCCTTCGGATATAAAGTCGCCTCGGATACTATTTTGTTTTCGGATAAAAGGTCGCTTCGGATACTATGTAGCTTTCGGATAGAATGTCGTCTCGGATATAATGTCGCCTCGGATATAAAGTTGCCTCGGATACAATGTTGCCCTTCTGCGTCAATGACGTTTCAGATACTATGTTGCCTTCGGAGATAATGTGTCGTCGGATAAAATGTAGCGCCAGATACTATTTTGCTTTCACCAACGGATACAATGTTGCCTTGCATATAAAGTTGCCTTGGATACGATGTAGCCTCGGATAATATGTTGCCTTCGGTTATAATGTCGCTTGGGATACTATGTTTCCTTCGGATATACTGTCGCCTCGGATACAATGTTCCCTCGGATATAATGTCGCCTTGGATACTATGATGCCTTCGACAACAATGTCGCTTCGGATACTATGTTGCCTTCGGATATAAAGTAGACTCGGATAGATTGTAGCATCAGATATTATTTTTCTTTTGCATAGAAGGTCGCCTTCTGATGTTATGTTGCCTTCGGATAGAAGGTTGCCCCGGATACAATGTTGCCCTTCAGCTACAATGTTGCTTCAGATACTATGTTGTCTTAGGATATAATGTCGATTTGCATATAATGTAGCCTCAAATAATTTTTTGATTCTGGATATATTGTCGCTTCAGATACTTTGTCTCCGTCGTTTACAATGTTGCCTATGATATAAAGTCGTCTCGGATACAATGTTGCCTCGGATATTATGTTGTCTTCGGCTACAATGTCTCTTCAGATACTATGTTGCCTCGGATACTATTTTGTTTTTCGATACAAGGGCGCTTCAGATACTATGTCGCCTTTGGATACAATGTCGCCCCGGATACAATATTGCCTCGGATATAAAGTCGCCTCGGATACAATGTTGCCCTTCGGCTACAATGTCGCTTCGGATACTATGTTGGCTTCAGATATAATGTCGTTTCGGATACAATGCAGCAACGGATACTATTTTACTTTCGGATACAAGGTCGTTGTGGATACTATGCTGCCTTCGGAAACAATCTCGCCCCGGATACAATGTTGCCCCTGATAAAAATTCGCCTCGGATACAATGTTGCCCTTCGGCTACAATGTCTCTTCTGAAACTATGTTGCCTTCGGATATAATGTCATCTCGGATACAATGTATCCGCGGGTACTATTTTGGTTTCGGATATAAGGTCGCTTTGGATACAATGTCGCCATCCGATACAATGTCGCCTCGGTTACATTGTCGCCTAGGATATAAAGTCGCCTTGAATATAATGTAGACTCGGATACCATGTTGCCTTCGGCTACAATGTCGCTTCGGATATTATGTTGCCTTCGTATATAATGTCGCCTCGGATACTATTTTACTTTCGGATATAAGGTCGCTGCGGATACCATGTCGCCTTCGGATATAATGTCGCCTCGGATAAAATGTTGCCTTAGCCCTTAGATATAAAGTCTCCTCGGATACATTGTTGCCTTTCTCCTAAAATGTTGCCTCGGATACTAGGTTGCCTTCGGATATAAGTTGCCTTGGATACAATGTAGGCTCGGATACTATTTTGTTTTCGGGGACAAGGTTGCTTCAGAATCTATGTATCCTTCGGATACAATGTCGTCTCGGATATAAAGTCGCCTCGGATACAATGTTGCCCTTCTGCTAATATGTCGCTTCGGGTACTATGTTGCTTTCAGATATAATGTCGCGTCGGATACAATGTAGCCTCAGATACTGTTAGGCTTTAGGATACTAGGTCGCTTCGGATACAATATCGCCAACGAATACAATGTTGCCTTGCGTATAAAGTCGCCTCGGATACAATGCAGGCTTAGATGCTATGTTGCCTTCGGTTATAATGTCGCTTCGGATACTATGTTGCCTTCAAATATAATGTTGCCTCGGATACAATGTAGCCTCAGATACTGTTTTGCTCTCAGATATGAGGTCGCTTCGGATACTGTCGCCTTCGGATACATTGTCGCCTCAAATACAATGTTGGCTAGGATTTAAAGTCTCCTCGGATACAATGGTGCATCCGATACAATGTTACCTTCAGCTACAATGTCGCTTCGAATACAAAGTTACCTTCGGATATGATGTCTCCTCAGATATAATGTAACTTCGGATACTATTTTGCTTTCGGATATAAGGTCGCTTCGGATACTATGTCGCCTACAGATACAATGTTGCCTGGGTACAATTTTGGCTCGGATATAGTCGCCTTGGATACAATGTAGCATTAGATACTATGTTGCTTTCGGCTACAATGTCGAATCAGATACTATGTTGCCCTCAGATATAATATCGCCCGATTGCAATGTAGCCTCGGATAATATTTTCTTTAGGGCACAAGGTCGCTTCGGATACTATGTCGCCTCGGATACAATGTCGCATCGAATAGAAAATCGCCTTGGATACACTGTACCCTCGGATACTATGTTGCCTTCGGTTACATTGTTGCTTCGGATACTATGTTGCTTTCGGATATAATGTCGCCTCGGATACAATGTAGCCTCGGATATTTTGTTTTCGAATACAAAGTCGCTTCGGATTCTATGTCCCCTTCAGATACAATGTCGCCTCAAATACAATGTTGTCTAGGATTTAAAGTCGCCTCGGATACAATTTTGCCTCGAATACTATTTTGCTTTCGGATATAAGGTCGCTTCGGATACTATGTCGCCTACGAATGCAATGTCTCCTGGGTACAATGTTTGCTCGGATATAAAGTCGCCTCGGGTACAATGTAGCCGCAGATACTATGTTGCTTTCTGCTACAATGTCGCATCGAAAATTATGTTGCGTTCGGATATAATATCGCCTCGGTTACAATGTAGCCTCGGATAATATTTGTTTTCTTGTACTAGGTAGCTTCGGATACTATGTCTCATTCGGATACAATGTCGCCTCAGAGACAATGTTGCTTTTGATATAATGTAGCCTCAGATTCTATGTTGTCTTCGGCTACAATGTCGCGTCGGATACTTTGTTGCCTTCGAATATAATGTTGCCTTGAATACAGTGTAGCTTCGGATAATATTTTGCTTTCGGATACAAGGTTGCTTTAGATACTATGTCGCCTTCGGATACATTGTCGCCTCAGATAAAATGTTGCCTCGGAAAGCAGGCTGCCTTGCATACAACGTTGCCCTTACGCTACAATGTCGCTTCGGATACTATGTTGCCTTCGGATATAATGTCGCCTCGGATACAATGTAGCCTGAGATACTATTTTGCTTTCGGAACAAGGTCGCTTCGGATACAATGTTGCCATCGGATACAATGTCGCCTAGGGTATAATGTTGCCTCGGATATAAAGTCGCGTCGAATACAATGTAGCCTCGGATACTATGTTTCCGTCGGCTACAATTTCGCTTCTAATACTGTTGCATTCGGATATAATCTTGCCCCGGATACAATGTTGCCTCTGATATAAATTCGCCTGGGATATAATGTTGCCGTTCGGCTACAACGTCTCTTCGGAAACTATGTTGCCTTCGGATATATTGTCGTCTCGGATACAATGTCGTCTCGGGTACAATGTTGTCTCGGATATGCAGTCGGCTCGGATATAATGGTGCCTCGGATACTATGTTGCCTTCGGCCGCAATGTCGCTTCGCTATGTTGGCTTCGGATATAAGGTCCCATTAGATACATTGTAGCCTCAGATACTATTTTGCTTTCGGATTGAATTACGCTTCGGATACTATGTCTCCTACAGATACAATGTTGCCTAGATACAATGTTGGCTCGGATATAAAGTTGCCTCGGATACAATGTAGCCAGGGATTCTATGTTCCCTTCGGCTACAATGTCTCATCGGATATTATGTTGCCTTCGGATGTAATGTCGCCTCAGTTACAATGTAGCCTCGGATATAATGTTGCATCTGATATAAAGTCGCCTCTGATACAATGTTGCCCTCCGGCTACAATGTCGCTTCGGATACTATGTTGCCTTCGGATATAATGTCGTTTCGAATACAAAGTAGCCTCGGATACTATTTTTCTTTCGGATATAAGGTCGCTTCGGATACTATGTCGCCTTCGGATACAATGTCTCCTCGGTTACAATGTTGCCTCGGATATAATGTTGCCTCGGACACAATGTAGCTTCGGCTATAATGTCGCTTCGGATACTATGTTACCTTCGGATATAATGTCGCCTCGGATACAATGTAGCCGTGGATACTTTTTTGCATTCGGATACAAGGTCGCCCCGGATACTACGTCGCCTTCGGATAAAATGTTGCCCCGAATACAATGTTGCCTCAGATATAAAGTCATCTCAGACATGTGAAATATAAGAAAATAGTTCAACTTGCTAAAACTTATAATATACCTTTAGATATATCGATTAGATTTGACAGATGTGAAGTGTGTGCACAAACCAAGATCACTAGAAAACATTTTCGTTTGGTTTTTAGAAACACAACTTCCTGAGTTAATATATTCTGATCTCTGTGACTTTAAAAATTTCACTACTAGCGGTGGTCGAAAGTATTTAATCACTTTTATAGAGGATTGTGCTATATGTAGAACATAGGAGGAGATTGTTGGGTATATAATATAACCCATATATGTTCTAATATAAGCCCAATAAGATAATGGACCGGTGTAGTGGGCCTACATGGGCTAGAGTCCATTACCTGTCATTAACCCTAGTGTATCACTATATATTGGGGCTGGAGGCTACAAACTTGGTATTCCAAACTAAATACCTTGGGTGTAATGCTTCAATCAACCTTTTGCTTGACCTAATTCCTCTAACAAGATACATCAGGGTTTTTAGAGGGAGAAATGGCTATATAATGTACTCATTATTTTGGAAGAGAACCCGTGTGCGATTTGAAAACAAAAGATTAAGACAAATGTTTGCATATCCATTCGTTGGATTGCCACTCTATATTTATAATGAATGGGGTGTTCTATACATGGAAGAGTACAACATGTCATATCTCATGACAGTAGGATTTCATGATTACAATCAATCAATATAAGGAAGAACATAAAATACAAAGAATGAATAAAATATTCTCTTTCCCAACATGGCATTAATTGGAAAGGCATTCCTTCTTTGGCTAGTCAAGGGTGACATCATCAATCCTTATCTTCTTATGTTGAAGATATCTTCCTTCTTGGGCTGCTGCAGAATGGAAGATTTCATGATTCAGCATGATGTCATGATGCCTTGACTATATAGAAGGTATGTCGTGGTTATCTTGAAGGAGATACGTTAACACCCTCCCGCAAGCTGGATGGGGCGGTAGAGACGTTCAGCTTGTCACGTAGCCATTGAAACCGTTTGATGGGCAAACCCTTTGTAAAACTATCGGCTAGTTGATCGGCACTATTGACGAAAAGCACTCTAAGAGCCCCACGAGCAGCCCGCTCTCTAACAAAGTGATAATCAACTTCGATATGCTTGGTTCGGGCATGTAAGACAGGATTGGCAACAAGATAAGTAGCACTCACATTGTCACAGTATAGTAGCGGAGGGTGCTTGATAAAGAGACCTATGTCACGCAGTAGATATTGCAACCAACATAAGTCGGTAGTAGTAGTGGCAAGAGCTCGGTATTCCGCCTCCGCTGACGAACGGGAGACAGTGGGTTGTTTACGAGAGCTCCAAAGTATGAGATTAGGACCAAGATAGATACAACTACCGGATGTAGAGCGACGATTACCAGGACATCCTGCCCAATCCGCATCAGAATAAGCAATCATGGCCGTAGAGGGAGAGGCCCGAAAGAAAAGTCCATGACCAATAGTACCCTTAAGATAACGCAAGATGCGCTTAACTGCGTCCATGTGGACGTGGTTGGTTGATGCATAAACTGGCAAACCTGATTTACTACGTAAGAAAGATCAGGTCGGGTCATGGTTAAATATTGTAATGCACCGACAATGCTGCGATATGTGGTAGGATCTGGGAGAAGTTCCCCTTCCAATGTCGATAGTTTAGTTCCTGAGGCCATAGGTGTTGCAACTGGTTTAGCACCAAGCATTGAAGTTCGTTGTAGAAGATCCAATGCATATTTCTTTTGGGACAACACAAGTGTAGAGGGAGAGCGGGTGACCTCCATCCCAAGAAAGAAGTGTAGAGAGCACAGATCTTTCATATTGAAGTTTAAGGCCAAGAAGTTTATCAAAGTGGTGATACCTGTTTCATTACCCGTGATGATCATATCATCAACATATAGAAGTTAGAAGATACAGCCAGTCAATGTATGTCTGGTGAATAGAGAAGGATCAGAGCGACTACAAAAAAATCCATGCTCACGCAAAACTGCTCGTGTGGCCTGTTTTAGGCCATAGATTGCTTTTCGTAGGCGACATACGTAATCAGGG
The DNA here is from genome assembly GCF_043159265.1 of Tasmannia lanceolata. Taxonomy (NCBI): domain Eukaryota; kingdom Viridiplantae; phylum Streptophyta; class Magnoliopsida; order Canellales; family Winteraceae; genus Tasmannia; species Tasmannia lanceolata. The sequence continues at coordinate 21,104,711 of NW_027518684.1, read as the reverse complement.
TGTATGGAGTCGACAAATCTTGGCGGTTGTTGCATATAGACCTCTTCTTGAAGGGTTCCATGGAGAAATGCATTATGTACATCGAGTTGACGGAGTGACCATTGGTGGGAGCATGCAAGTGCAAGGATTAGGCGAATGGTGGGAGCCTTAACCACTGGACTGGAAGTATCCTCAAAATCTAATCCATGCTGTTGGTGAAATCCCGTTGCCACTAAGCGAGCTTTGTATCGTTCCTCAGAACCGTCAGCATTGCATTTGGTTTTGTAAACCCATTTACATCCGACAAGATTGGCCCGGTTTGGTGGGGGAACAAGAACCCATGTTTGATTCTTTATTAGGGCATTGAATTCATCTTGCATAGCTAAACGCCAATGGGAATCTTTAACAGCTTGTGAGAAACAAGTGGGATCGGTGGAAGGGGAAAGTAGGTGAAGCAAAGTGGAATAGGATGCTTGGTAGCAAGGAGAGCCTTAGGTTTTCTAATTCCATCTTTCAATCTTGTTATCATTGGGTGAGTGGAACCGTGGGAATGTGGAGCCAGTCCAGTGGGAGGTTCAGGTAGGGGATCAGGAAGGGAGGCTTTGGGCAGACCTTCTTGATCTGCAGTGGGGAGAGGTTCAGAGGGAACCACCTGAGACAATGAGTCGAAGGAAGCAGAATCAATGGGTGATAATGAAGGAGCTGTGGCAGGCACAGGGTTGGAAGGAGAGGATGGACTATGGAGTGGGCCAAGCGGTGGAAACCATTGAAGAATAGTGGTGTTGTTGGTCGGTGGAATGGACGAGGAGAAAGGAACTGAAAAGGGAAATTTAGTTTCATCAAATGCAACATGACGGGATATATACAGGCGCCCAGTTGTGGGATCAAGGCACTTGTATCCTTTGTGGTGAGCCCCATAACCAAGGAATATACATTGGCGAGTTTTAAAATCCATCTTAGTTTTGTTATAGGGAACAAGTTAGGGATAACAAGCACACCCGAACGTACGAAGATGATCATATGAGGGTGGTTTGCCAAAAAGTTTCTCATAGGTAGAAATTCCTCCAAGAACTGAAGTTGGTAACCGATTAATGAGATAGACACTAGCTTGGAATGCTTCGACCCAAAAGGACTGTGGGAGGGAGGTTGGCTTGATGCAATAAGGTAAGTCCCATTTCTACAATGTGACGATGTTTGCGCTCAGCCACACCGTTTTGTTGGGGTGTGAAAGGACAATACCTGCGATGAGCAATGCCAAAAGAGTCTAGAAAAGAAGTGAAAATTTTCCCAGTGTACTCCCCTCCACCATCACACTGAAAAGCTCGTATTGGCTTTTGGAGAACGAGTTCAACATTTCGTTTAAAATGAATAAAGCATTTAAGTACATCACTTTTATGGACTAAAGGGTATAGCCAAGTGAAACGAGAAATATCATCAACAAGAACCATGTAAAATCGAAAACCATCATTAGATACAGTAGGTGCCGGGCCTTATAAGTCCGAGTGTATGAGTTCAAGTGCATCATGAGAAATAGAAGTAGATAATGAAAATGGTAATTTAGACATTTTTCCAGCAAGACAATGAGAACAAAGTTCATTATTCTTCAAAGAACTAGTAAGAGAAATGCTACTACGGTTGACTAGTGAATTAAGAATATGAAAATGAGGATGTCCCAATCGCATGTGCCAAACATCTCCTGAAACACGACGTCCATGGAAAGCGGAATGATCCAGTGAGTGTGGAATGCCATTGGGCTGAATTGGGTAGAGGCCTCCATTATTCGGTCCGGCGTGGAGAAGTATCCCCGTGGCTCAATCCTTTATGGTGAACCCATCAGAATGGAATGTAAAAAAACAATTGAGATCACGTGTCAGTTGCGCAACCGAGAGAAGGTTCTTTTTAATAGCAGGAACACATAAAACATAATGCAAGGGAATAGTAGAGAGAGGTGTCTGAAGTTGCACCATACCAGTATGAGTAATGGGAAGAGAAGTACCATTACCGACAATGATCTGATAAGAATCGTAATAGTTAGAGTGAAGAGCCATGCTGTTGAGATCGGCTGTCATGTGGTTGGTGGCCCCAGTATCGGGGTACCATTGTTGGTCACCAGAATGAAGACTCATGGTGGCAAAGGATTGAGGAAGATCATCAGGCTGATAGGAGTGGTTGAAACGATTGTAGCAGTGGAGGGCCTCGTGACCACGCTTGCGACATATTTGGCAAGTCAGAGGAGATGTTTGATTGGTTGAGTTATGTGGTGCTACTCCCAAAATGCCATTCTTGACAAGTGGTGGGGCTAGAGTGGGACAGGTGTTGGAATGACCACGGCCTCGACCACGATTGTTATATGCACTAAAGGCGGTGTTCTGAGCGTGGACTAAGGAGTGTTGTTGGGCATGCTCGAGGCGTTGTTCATGATGCAACAACAAGGAGTGAAGTTCAGAAAAAGAGATGGGATCAATTCTTACGGAGATAGCAGTGGTGAAGGATTCATAGTCCGATCCAAGACCGTTAAGAGTGTAAAGGATTAAATCAGTATCCGTTACAAGTTGACGGATAAGAGCAAGAGCATCGGCAATTGCCTTCAACTGTTGGAGATATTCGGTGATAGTGAAGGATCCTTTGCGAGCAGACTGAAGTTGGTAACGAAGGCTCATGATCCTTGCATTGGAGAGAGAGGAGAAGGTGGATTCAAGAGAGAGCCATACATCACGAGCAGTAGGGAGACCGACAACTTGAGCGAGTACGGTGTCGGACAAAGTGGCATTGAGCCAACTGAGGAGCATTTGATCAATGCGAACCCATGTGGCATAGTCTTGGTTTGGGATGGTGAGGACATTATTATCATCGCCAGGTTGCGTGATAAACGGACTAGGGGCCGAGAGACTACCATCAACGTATTTCAAGAGGTCTTGGCTCTTAAGGATAGGGAGAAGTTGACTATGCCATAATAAGCAGTTGGTTCTATCAAGTTTCACAGAGACAAGATGAGAAATATTGGTAAGCAATCCAACATTGGGCATGATTGTTGAACCAGACGGTGGGAGGGAAGAAGAGCTAGTGGCAGATATGGTAGATGCCATTGAAAAGGGAGAGAAAAGGAAGTGAAGAAGAAGGGGAGTTAGGAAGAGAAGGATCGATTTGACTAGCAATAGAGGATTGTTAGTGCTCTGATACCATGAAAACAAAAGATTAAGACAAATGTTTGCATATCCATTGGTTGGATTGCCACTCTATACTTATAATGAATAGGGTGTTCTATACATGGAAGAGTACAGCATGTCATATCTCATGATAGTAGGATTTCATGATTACAATCAATCAATATAAGGAAGAACATAAAATACAAAGAATGAATAAAATATTCTCTTTCCCAACATGGCATTAATTGGAAAGACATTCCTTCTTTGGCTAGTCAAGGGTGACATCATCAATCCTTATCTTATTATGTTGAAGATATCTTCCTTCTTGGGCTGCTGCAGAATGGAAGAGTTCATGATTCAGCATGATGTCATGATGCCTTGACTATATAGAAGGTATGTCGTGGTTATCTTGAATGAGATACGTTAACACTGTTCTCAATGGAGGTGTTCCGAGGAATCAATGAATTCTTCCATTTTGCAATTCCATCTGCTGTAATGATATGGTAATTTCTATTTTAGTAATAAGTTTTCATGTTTTTCTCAGCTAGAATGTTCTTTAATTTACCTTAAATGAGTTTTTTTGTTGTCGATGATGATCAATCTTGAATGGTGGTCCTTTGAGATGATTATCTTGCTGTCTGGGCTTCTACCCAATCCAAAGCTTGAAACTTCATTACTTTCTGTATGGTACGGTATATGATTGTAATTTTATATATTTAATACTAAAAATGAGAAACTACCAATTAGGTTCTTTGTTGTTCCATTTGGGTTTTTTTTTCTTGGATTCCGATTTGTTGTTTCATCCTTGCTGCCTTTTTTCCCTTGCATTTCAAATTTTTTTGGTTCGGTCCCGCTGCCTATATAACTATTTGTTCTTTTGGATTCCTTATCTTTTTGTTCAAAGTAATTTTATGGGTTTCCTTCTTTCTAGCCTTTCTTACACGAATAGCATGTTTCATTTCTCTAATGAGCTTTCCTTTGTTTCACAGGTTTAATGTAGTGACAAGTTAGAAAGAAAAGAATTGAGGGCTTTCTCCTTTAGGATCAGCCAAAATTCCTTCTCTGTTTGTGTTCTCTCTGTTGATTGATTAGCGGATGCACTTTGGGGTTTTTTGGTTTCTTTCTTTGTGTTTTTACTTCATTTCTCCAATGGGCTTACCTTTGTTTCGCAAGTTCGTGCAGAGACAACCCGAATGCTTTTACCATGGTTTTCTACTTTACAGAGCCGCTAAAATTCCTTCTGCTTGTCTTTGCTCCGTCCCCCTGCTCTTTCGCAAATGGGTCCCGTTCTAGGTAAACTTAAATTCCTTCTTTGTTTCAATCTCCGCTTCATTATGTGAATTCGAGCAGCCTCGCATGGGAGGACTTTATCTGAATTTTCGTCTTTTAGGTAATTCATGCTTTCACTCTTCATGTCCATAGTTTTTAATTAATAAACCAAAACATACTGCCAACCGATCAAATTGTGACATTCAAATTTCTTTGTTTTAGTCTTCACGTGAGATAAGAAGAACACGGATCTTAATGATTTTGTTGTTTTCCCTTTCACTTATACCTTTCACCTAGACTTATCGAAACACTACAACCTTTTTTCTCTTTTTTTTTGCCAAATTATTTTTCGTAATGGAGTCCACTACACCTTTTGACAGCGATAGTTATGGCCATGCAATTTTTTCATTGTGTAGAATCATAGTTTGGCACCAGCCAATAATGATGGTACAAGAAATCATGCGATGGATTTTTCGGACTAGTTGGAGGATGCCAATGACAGGCTTGCAAGGATGCTAAAAGGAATTACTGGCATCTCTGGTGAAGCCTTCAAGGGTAAAAAAGCTAATTCCTTGATCATTTTTTTATTAAATTATCACAGTCATGTCAGTATATAATTCGCCTGAGGCAATAAGCTGGGTTTTAAAGATTTTATTGATCTTGATTTTTTAGGATTTGTGATTTTTTTGAATCAAGTAATGCATAACTTCTAGAAGTTGTGTATGAGAGTTGGGTTTCTACTCTTTTGCAAATGCCGGTCCAATATAGAGTTGGAATGATCTATTGTGTGTGTGTGTGTGTGTGTGTTAAGAAAGGCTTCAGGTAAGATTTTTTATGGCAGTGTTTGGTTATGATAGAATTCTAATCTTTTCATGCTATTTATCTGTACCTTCATGTGTGTCTACTGTTATTGGATTTTGTAAAGATTTTGTGTTTATTTTATTTTTTTACCTTTTTTATGATTTAAAGAGATATGCGGATTGGAAATTGATATGTAGATCTGGATTTTGGGGGTTGGTCAGTTTTGGTTTTAAGAAGTTGGAATTGGAAGGTCTGCTTTTCCGTCATAAAAAAAATCGATGGTCTCTGCTTCCTCCCGCCCGACGTAAGAATGAACTTTTCTTTTTTCGATAGCTTTCACCAAGACTTCGGCAATGACCTCGATGACCCACCACTAATAAGGCTTTCCAAAAGGGCAAAAATATTTTCTCCCAATTTTTCATCTATTATGTTTTCTCCCTTTTGATTTTGTGGCTCATTGCAGAAACCAGTATGAAAAAACAGAATTCCATTCATGAAGACAATTTTCTGAAGAGGCACACATGGGCTGATTTCTTGGTTAACCTCACCTTTTGTTGTTTCTTAGCTCTTGGTTGATTTTCATCAGTTGCATATATTGAACCAGTGTGTTTTGGAAGATGAATTTGCTCATTGTATATACGTGGTTGTTAATTTTCTAATGATTGTTCTCATTGGTATATGGACAGCTTTAAAACCTCTATACAAGTGAGTTGATCTCTAGTGAGTTTCTTCTTTTCAAGTTTTATTGTTAATGTATTAGTTATAGAAAGTGAATGAATATGTCTATTTTTATTTGTGGTCTATTTTCTTTTGACATTTTTATAAAGCAGACGTCAAAATTCTTTTTTTTTCATAGTTGAACCTTTATTCTAGCAATCACATCAATTTTTTTGTCTTTTATATATTCAGGATTTATCAGTAAAAGCAACACCCATCTGTAGAAAAACGTAGGTGAAAAGAGTGAGTGGTAATAAGAAGAGACTAAAAAGATAGCTTTTCCTTTTCCTTTTTTGGGTATTCTATATCCTTCCTTTGGGTGTTTTGTTAGTATCACCCTTTCGGCTTGGGGATTTTTTTAGTTTCATTTTACTAAAAGAAGGGCATTTAAGATTAGGTATCATTTTGGGTGTTCTTTCGCATCCCTTTGCTGCCCAAAGAGGAGTGGCTTTCCAGCATATGGTAACATTGTGGCAAAAAAGATATACAATATTTAAGTGCAATTATTTTCTTCTCAAATCTTTATAAATAGTTAAATGCAATCACATTATGTTCACAATGTTACTTACAAAATATAATTTATACCAAGGTAGCAAGGTTCTTACAAAATAGTATTTGATTTTAGCAGAGCAAATATTTTCTGCTCAGTTTTTTAAATGTTTAATGCGGCTATATTTTCTTTAAAATTTGGCACACTAATGGCTATCATTTGGTGAGGGTATTATGTGAAATGAAGGCAGTTCATGTTCCATATGATTTTGGCCATTCTTGCTGATATTTCACGATAAATCAATACAATCCTCTCTCCCCCAATAAGCAAATCCTCTCTCTCAAGCCGAAACTAAGTACAATCCTCTATTTTGAACAATATTTAACGCCTAATTTTTATATTATCTACTATTTTAGTGATGGCTCTGCAATGTAATTTAGTAGTATAAGACAATTTTGCGTTGTAGGAACTTTATACATCATTCTCCCTTTAGGGTTCCTCCAAGAATACCTAAAATCTTTATCTTATCAATTCGATGTCCCTTCTTAATGCCAGCTAAGACCATATAGTGTGTCTTCTTTGTTTTGAAAATGACCAACACAAGTGGTCATGCGGGCTTCTATTTTTTTAGATATCTAAGAAGTTAATATCAAGACTCCTTTATTTTGATGATTGCACTCCTTGGGCCCCCGTTTGAGTTGGATTTTGAGTACCAATTTTGAGTCCAAAACTTCTTTTGGATTTTCTTATGATAGTGACTCCAAGATCTTCGAGTATTTTTCAGGACTCCATCGCTTTTTTGGATGAAACCTTCTGTTGACATTTTTCCTTTTCGCTGTATTTGTATAAGATAATCTTCATTTTTTGAAAGTATAATATTTCATAAATCGAGGTTATAGTAACTTTTGGAAGTTTGTATATGTAGGAAATTTATAATGCTTTTTGTATGAAGATATATTGTTCATTCGCTTCCTTTGATTCTTTGTTTTTTTTTTTTTTTTTTTTTTTTCCGTTCCCATGCAACACACGGCTCTACTACAAGTACAGTAAGTAAAATAGCAGAATGTGATTAAACTGCAATGACATGCATATCTAGAAAATAAAGCCACTGAACCAACCCTGTTTGGATTGCAAGAAATTGAATAGTTTGGAATGTAAAATTTTATAAAATTTTCAAATCAACAAAAAAATAAATTGAACCACCTAATTTTTAATGAGAGGGGTCTTATATTTATGATCATATCCCTCTAAATTAACTAAAATATCATGTTGTTTTACTCTAAATAGTGGAAAGGGAAATTTTTAAATAGAATTTTTTCCATTGAAATGTTTTTCTTACAATCCAATCCAGCATATGGTCATGAAACAGATGTGTTGAAATTTTTTGGGATCACGAAATATTTCGTGGATGAGTGATCCATTCATGAAATATGGCAAGGAGGATCCTCTCTCTCTCTCTCTCTCTCTCTCTCTCTCTCTCTCTCTCCACCAAAGCGATTAAAGCATATTTTTCGAACAAAGACGCTTAAGTAGATTAGATTACAATATTCCATCATTATCTCTTTCCATAGTCTGCTTGATCTCTTTCTATGTTTATCATGTATGTGCTCAATATAAGCACACCTTGAGCTCTATTGTAAATCATCCAACATTAGTGAAAATCTCCAAAATTCTTCATGGTATCAAAGCAAGAAGATCCAATCCGGACCTGACCACAATAGTGTTGATTTCGTTCTCCGGCGGACGGCCGCTATAGCCGTCATCCATCCGCCCGGTCTCGTTTGATCTCATTGATTTTTCTTTAACTTTAATTCAATCATTGCTTTATTTCTTTATTTTCTCTTGCATCCCAAAACACCATCAGCCCTTGTTGCCCTCAACAATTTTTCTTTGAATCCCAAACCCAGAAGAGCATGCCCACCTATTCTCTGTCTTAGAGGGCCGAGTGTTGCAAAAAAAAAAAAAAAAAGGGGGGGAAACAATTGATAGGACTGCCTCTCATGGCATAATCTCTTCCTTCAAGTCCATCTTTCCCCGCCACCATCATTGCAAACCCTCAATTTTTTTTTTTGAGAAATGATGATATGATGCATGTGAAAAGAGAAGGGGATAGAAATCATTTAGATGCTAAAAAAATAATTTGTAACTTCCCACAGAAATGACTGGGTTTGAGTCGTTTGACGGCTGGTATTTTCACTCACAGATTTTATGCAATAAACCTTGATTTGGTGATGGCACCCCCTTCCCTTATCATTTACCTTGTTCCAATCCATATGATTTTGATAGTGGCACCTATTCCAATTCCTTTTCTTTTTCTACTTCTCTCTTGCCTTATCATATGCGAAAAATGCATACCCCCATATTTGATATGCATACATCCTCTTGATAAAAATAAAAAATAAAAAAAATTCCTTCCAATGTCCCAATTTTTCTTTTGCACACTTTCGTATTTGCCGCAAGCCATTAATTGCCACCAATTTCTTCTTTTTTTTTACTCTTCTTTGTTGCCCATTCCGACATTTGTCCATGGTCCGACATTGGTCCATCGTGACCCATTTCTTGCCCATTCCGGCATTGGTCCATAAGGACCCATTTCTTGCCCATATCAACATTGGTCCATAGTGACCCATTTCTTGCGCATTCTGGCATTGGTCCATAGTGACCCTTTTCTTGCCAATTCTGGCATCGGTCCATAATGACCCACCATTTCTTACCCATTCTAGCATCGGTCCATAGTGACCCACCCTTTTCTTGCCCATTCCGGCGTCGGTCCATAGTGACCCACCATTTCTTGCCCATTCCGGCATTGGTCCGTAGTGACTCATTATTACTCGCCCATCGAGGCTTGAGTCTTCTCTAGGATCTATGATCCATTGGCTTTTATAAGCCCTCTTGGCGGCATATCAACAAGCGGCGTTTCATCAACAACATTAGGATATTATAACATCAAGGGATATTCATCATCAAAATTCATCAGCGTGCTCAAATCATAGGATTCTATTTTCCTATGGGAATTTCAAGTGAAGGTTTTTATTTTTCATATTGGGGATTTTTATTGTAATCAAATGTATATCGATTTTCAATCCATATACGTTTGGGGGGGCATGTTAGAATATGTGAAATCCACCGTTGGATTAAGTGTAGATCTCACTGTTAGATCTTCTTGTGGGAGATTAGGCAAATTGGTTAATGAGGCAACCCACTAGAATAGGCAGCTAGATTTAATTAGTAAGTAGATTAGATTAGAATATTCCATCATTATCTCTTTCCATAGTCTGCTTGATCTCTTTCTATGTTTATCATGTATGTGCTCAATCCATTTCAAAAAATCATGTATGTGCTCAATATAAGCACACCTTGAGCTCTATTGTAAATCATATGGCTGCAACTCGGGTCGGGCGGGTCGGGTTTTGGAGAACCCAACCCAACCCGAGAAATATCTCAAGTCGGGTCGGGTCGGGTTTTTTTTCGGAAAACCCACGATTCCCAAACCCGGCCCTACCCATGATAAATCTCGGGTCGAGTCGGGTTTTTTCACGTTGACGCAATTTTTTAAGGAAAATTCTTGTTTGGCAAGGCAACTCAACTCATAGAAGCAGAAATTACACTCACATTACACTTGAATCAAACAATGATGTAATTACACTTGAATCAAACAATGCTGTAATCAAACAATGTTGTAATTACAATCAAACAATGCTGAATCAAACACTTGAATCAACTACACTCACATACAATAACAGTGGGGTGTGGGTTTTCACTTTTAACTTTTAACTAACAATAGAAAAAAAATGTACACACTATAACTTATGTAACTCGGGTCGGGACCCTTCAAACCAGGCTCGACCCGAGATTCATGCGGGCTTTTGCTAAACCCGGCTCGACGCGAAACCCATGAAACCTGAACCCAACCCAAGCTATTTTCAGGTCGGGTCGATGCGGGTCAGCTAAAACCCGGCTCGAGTTGCAGCCCTAGTAAATCATCCAACATTAGTGAAAATCTCCAAAAAGAAAGAATTTTAACTAAAAACTAGAATGGGTGTTGTTATTATACGAGGGGTAGGATGTTTCACTAAAGATTATTAAATTTTTATTTTACCGGGAATTTTTTTCCCATCATAGTCCGGTCAACCAAACATGGGATTTTTATTTTACCGGGATACTTCCAGAGAGTTTTTTTTTCCCACCACCAATCTTCCAGGAAGTTTTTTGTTCCACAAAAGTCCCAAGAATTTTTTTTTTTGGAAGAACTGAGTTTCAGCCTTGAGTTCCCACCCATTTGTTAAGAAACAAGTCGATTTTGTCTTAAAAAAAGATGGTTCGTCTAATCTAACAGAAAATGCATAAAAAAAAGAAAAAAAAGATCCTCCATTTTCCTTGAATTGTCTCCATAGATTCAAGTGAGAATCAAAATGGAGAATCCTGATTTACCCAATGTGAGAGAAGAGCATAGTGGCTTTCCTTAAATTGTTACCTTAGATTCAGTAATCAAAATGGCGAATCCTGATTTCCCTAATGTGAGAGGCGATGGAGAACAAGAGAGTTGAGGTGGCGAGTGAGGAGAGTGGGCGAAAATAAAAACTTAATTCTAAACAAGGATTTTTTTTTCCTCTGATTTCTGGCCCCATCTTACCTCACCCTCAAATCTCTCTCTCACTAGCCCTCTATGCCCATGTTTGTTTAGCCACTTGCTCACCCTCTTCTCACTCATGCACTCTTAATTATTTCCTCCCATCCTCCTTGCTCATCTCCCAGCAGTGGATAAACTAATATTCCACGGAATTTTTTTTATTGCTCCCAAACATGGTCTAGGTAAACAACTACTCCATAAAAAAATTTAATTTTTTTTTCATGTTTGCCAATCTTGCCCATCCTTGGGGGTTCTTTGGTTCAACCCCAGCTTTCCTATAAAAAAGACATTTATTATTTTACACCACAAGAATGAGACAGAAGAAGAGAATAGATTTTGAGTGTTGAATTTATTTGCTACCACATGAATCATACAAACATGAGTGTACCTCAACGGCCTCCATTGCCATCAGCTTCTTACCAGCTGAAAAAAATGAACAAAGATAAATGGCCATCTTCAAGAAGAACGCAAAAAAACAAATTTACCTCCCCTCCATGAATCTCCTCTCCTTTCTGTCCATACTACTATTCTGCTCAACATATCCTTTCCCTCTTCCTCCATAGATTTGCGCCAGATACAAAAGCACAATTCAAGATATTTGGATACACTTTTCTTCAAAATAAAATTATAACGCTAGCGTCATAAGCCTGATTCTCAAACAAAACCTTCAGCTCCGATCCGCTTATTAACTGGAACCGGAAATTTTTCGGTTTTCATCAAACAAATCACCTTGAAACCATCAAGGGATCTCAATCCATCAGGCCTGTGAAAACGTAACAGTTGATTATTTCATATGATAAAGAAAGATTACGGGCCTGTTAGTTTTAGATTTTGAGAACCGATTGTGAGTCCAGAAAGATTATTGGACTTAAAATTAAACACAAATTTGAGTCTAATAGTCACTTTTGGACCCACAATCGGTTCTCAAAATCCAAAACAAACAGGGCCTAAGTTCAGCTTGAGCAGTTTCTTAAGGTTCTGATACTAACAGAAGTTAGAAAGCTCACCCCAAGTAGAGGAATCTGAAGAAGAATCAATGAAATAAAATACAAGCAGAGGGAAATAGCAGCTCCAGCTATTAAATTGTACAACAGACGCTTGTTATCTTTACTTGGAATGAAGAGAGATTTCAGCGAACTTGTCAGCGTGAAGAGCCTGTAGGATATCTGGAAATGCAAAACACTGGGACTGAGGAGCAAGTAAAAGTGGCACAACTATGTGCTGAAATAAGATACTTTTTTTTTTCCTTCAGACGTTTTTAAGGGTCAAGATGTGGTACACTTACATGGAGATAAATGGCAGTTGTAAGCAGGAAGTTGAGTATCGGATAATCTGGAATGAGACAAAGGAGCCACTTAGGCTGTCCATTGGGCATGTTTAACCTGCGTATTCATGAGGAGAAAATACAAAAACATATTTTTAAAATTTGTAAGGACAGCATTTTGAACTTGGAGACTTGGACACAACAATTTCCAGAAATACCGAGTAAAAGCCTTATGGATGTACCGCTGTCAGATGTGGCAACGCTGATGTACTCTAAACAAGTCTATGGATAAATTAAAACATCGTGAGGCAAACTATAACCATTGGACATACAAAAGGATACAATGTAGAGATTTAGGGCAAGTTTGGCAACCATTGAAAAGGTAAAAAAAAATCTATGGAATATTAGTGGGGCCAGTTGTTGTGAAGGATGGGCAGAGAAAGAGAGACTTTGAAAGGGTGGGAATGAGAGAACATGAAAAGCCCCCGAAAAACAGGAAAAATACTCAATTTGAAGTAGGGTTTTTTTTACTGTTTTTAGGGATTTCTCATAAAATCTCCATGCTCCTTCCACTCATGCCCCCTGAACTCTCTCCTTCCCTCTCAGCTCCTATTTAACAGTTGGGCCCATGAATATTCCATGAAATAAGTCTCTCCTTCCTTCTCAGCTCCTATTTAACAGTTGGGCCCACGAATATTCTATGAAATAATTTTTCACGGTTGCCAACACATGCCCTTACAGAACCTAGAAGTATATGCATGACAGAGCAGATTCAATTTCTCTTCTTAGATTGCCATTTTGAAGCTCTGATAGTCTGATACAAACAGGTTTACTAAGTGGGAGATTGACAGTTCATATAGAAAAAAAGCCAATCCATTAGCTACGATAGGGAAAATTTTCAGAAACAAATGAAATGGAAGCAGGGGGGCAAAATCAATTATGTTTTTTCGAGCAGACTCAGACATGTTCTTCTGTCAGTCTCAAACCTAGTTAATTACACACGGAACTAAATAACTGTACGGCACCGGATATGAACTGAAACAATTAGAGAGGTGCAGTGGAAGTTCACAAACCTCAGCCAGATATGGATCTGGGAAATGTAGGTTTCCAGTGTTATCTTGCCAAGCCACCTAAAAACAGAGAGCCATTAAAAATGGAGAACACTGCAAATGTTGGTTAACCAAAAGCTTTGGAGCTTGAAAGGGGAGCAAAAATCAATCATGTGGATGGCACTTACGCAAAGAGTGTCAAAGAAAAATTACGAAGCTGTTGTGTAAAATTTCGCAAGCAGATGTAAACACTGGAGAACAAATGAAACAGAGGCAAGTTATAAATAGCATATTAGATTAGAACTACAACAAAAACTACTACTACACACAATAAAAACTCCCCCATACGCACGTTATGGGAATCCATGATGTGTAAGGATGGAACTTATTGTATGTAACCTTGTCCAGCTTGTAAATATGTTCATACCACATATAACCAGCCTACACGAATAAGAAGAATTAAACCAGACAATTCCTAGAGATTGGAAAGAGATAAAGTTATTGATACGCTGGAGATAATTGATCACGTTAATAGAGACATCACCGACAAAAACCATGCAACTTACCACTAATGAAAGCGCCACAATGGTTGTTTTAATTGACAACCTCCGCTTGGTTTCAGATTCTTCTAATTTCTCCATCCACCTCTCAACCTACGACAAAAAAAGGCTTCAAAAGTTCAGCAACCTTTACACCCGGAAAGCAACTTCATCAATCACACGGTACGCTAGAACCATAATGAGTGTGGCTGATCAAACTACACAAAAGGTGTGCAAGAAATTACAGTAGGATGATAGTAGGCATATATCATTCCAATGATCCAGATATAGCGATCGAGTCCTGATCTGAAATGTCATTCATGCAAGCGAGGAAAATCTCGTTTTGAAGCTGGATCAGTGTACCCTCCATCCGAGAGCATTATTATGGTTGTAAATTAGCCAATAGCCCTACAGTGCACTGGATGAAGCATAATGAAGCTAATTAGGTGACTAACCTACTCCAGAGAATTTCAAAAACTCCAGGAACTTCCCAAACGAAGATAACCACCAAAAAACACATGATGATCTTCAAAGCCATCACTGACCCATTCTCATTATACTTGTTGAAGATTCCGAGTGCTCCATACACCATAAGAGTGAAAAGTGTGTGCATGGGACAAATATAGTACAGCATGTAGTCATTATTAAGGACAATGCAGGTAATAGTCACCAAAAAATTTAGCCGCCACATCATCTACATTTGAAAGACAAGAAATATATATCTTTTAGATTGGTCAGAGAAAGAAAGATAAATCAGAATACATATCACTTCTGATTGTAAAAACAGTGATGGGATGAAACAATCATGATGGAACCTGAGCAAAACATCCAAGGCTAAAATCCTTTCGAATGTAATAATATGAGAAGTTCCCAAATCCTGTCATCCAGACATAACGGCAATGAACACTCGAATTGCATTATATATCTCTGTTGCAGCGAAGTAGTGGTACATCAAAAATAAGACCTGAGGGAAACACAAAAGGAAAGGAACTCTTAATCACAGAAAGTCCCCAATGCAGGCTAGGCAACAATACAATTCATATTATACAGTAATTTATGGATGAAATATTGAAACAATTCATATCATACAGTAAAATAGGGATGGAATTTCCTATAACCCCCCCCCCCCCCCCCCACTCTCTCTCTCTCTCTCTCTCTCTCTCTCTCTCTCTCTCTCTCTCTCTCTCTCTCTCTCTCTCTCTCTCTCTCTCTCTCTCCTTTTTTAGGCCACTCCTCAAAAATCATCTCCATTGGATAATCCCGACCCTCTGATCTATAGAGGTTCCTAGACCGATATCTCCGCACCTAACGCAAGTAAATCCAAAATAATACAGTGGACCCACATGACCTTGGATGGGATAGAATGGAAGAAAATGATCCATGTATACGAACCCAACTAGTGTCAGGATTAGACTTAGTCAATTTGAGTCGGGTAGACTCTTTCACCTTCTTCATGAAAACTTTATAAAGGATTCATTAGCCAACCCCAACTAGTTTGGGACAAAAGCTTAGTTGTGTTGAGTTGAGTAGAAAAAACCTTGACCAACACTGATGAATGGGTGGATGGCTTGAGAAGAAGAATAATCTTATAAGCTACAGAAAACATAAGCCTATTCAAGAAATTCAGATTTAACATAGAAGAATACTGAAGCATTGATATGATTGCATGTTACACAACATATGGCACAACATGGAAAAAATCAAGTAATGATGAATAATCATACGTATGCTTCCAACATTGGAAGAAATAGCAGAAAACCCAGTCTACCCCTGAAGGCTAAATTATCTGCATATTTATGTGTGTTGGTATTGTGTGAAACAGAAAGGGTGAGCATCTTTGACAATGTTGTCTTCGATGTAATAATGTTAAGACTACATGCATATAAGATTGTGTGCAAATAATTTTTAGCGGCAAACAAAGAGGCCCCAGGGGTGCTTTCATCATTTTCCAAAATTTACCTTTCTAAATCTTTCATGACATTATTACCTTAAATGGGAGGTGATAACCAAACAGGGTTCACTCTGCGAACAAGCAATGCAATAAATGGGATGTAGTAAGATGCTTTCGAGAGGGAAATCCGGATGGAGAAACAGTCCATTCAAGTGTGTAAAGACCGACCCCACTAGGGTCTTTACTGTAACAAATTCTTAGTAAATATCGTCCGTGTGTGTGTATGCGTGTATTTCACTAGGTGGCTGTTTTCATGAAAAATCAGCACATATTTACGATCTTCATCATGAATAAAATCTGTTTTCCACAGATCAGATTTTGTATACGTAATTTATATGCAATAGATAAACTGTTTTCACAAAAACAGCACTATGCGTGTGAATTATATACACTAAGGTAATGTTTTCTTGCAAAATCAATTCATGTAATTTATAAGGCAAGGCACTGTTTTTCATAAAAACAGCCCATGCGTGTGATCTTTTGGCCACCAAGGAGTGTGTTTTTTCAAAAAACAGCATCTTGTATGTAATTTTTATAATATATTCGGATATCTTTGTGGAAAAATAAGCTTGTACGTATGATAAATGAGCCATAATACAACTGTTTTCGTAAAAATCGGTCCTTGTGTGTAACATGGATGTTGTTTTCTTAAAAATCTAACTTTTAAGAGGAAGATAAAAGTCTCGATTGCTATTTTCTTTAAAAATCAGATTGTGTGAGTTGGATAGTGTTAAAAAGATGTATTTAATCAAGTCATAATATGCGTTTGACTTGCATAGTGTAGGAACCATAATGCTTTTGAAAATCAGCACCTAAAAGTGTTATTTTGGTGCAATAGGTTAAGTTTTCTTATGCTAAAACTATATAAAGAAACTCTTTGCACAGTAGTTATATGTATGTAAGTGGAGTTACCTTAAAAGTAATCTTAATGTAATTCTAAAGGTATATAATGACTGAAAAACGGATAGAAACTTGAGGAGAATAATAAATCCTAAATAACTTAGAAGAAACAATGATTTGTAGGTAACCTAAATAACATCATGACTATGTAATCATTTCAGGTTGATTTTCGCTTAGATACTTCGAGACTTTCATCTCTTTTCGCGTTCAAAACACTAAGGCAAGTGGTAGCTTCACTCGTACAATAATAGTTTTGATATTACAATCATTGTTTTGAAAATCTTACGATTTACGGTTCGATTTACGATTCTTAGGCAAAACGATTTGAATCCCATGATTGAATCTTAATTTGTATGAATCTTACGATTCGATCATAATTCGTATGATTCATACGATTTATGTGATTTATCCAAATTAAGTTTTGTATAAAAGAAAATATGTCTTTCTTGCAAAAGACCTCATTTCCTTTCTACATTACAAGAAGCCTTTGAAATCCCTCTCATTAGAAGGAAGAAGACAGAGGAGGAGTAGGACTTCGAACGAATCGAACCAGCCGAGCACAAAGCATTTGTTGAGGGCATTACTCACATCGAGGTGGGAGTCGAAGTGGGAGACTACCATATTAAGGACAACATCGATTCCCGTCTTTTATGATTAATATTTGTCATTTGATGTTTGAGACTTTGAGAATTGATATGATCTTGTCTTTTTTTAAAGATTATTAACCAAGATGCATGGTTTGGATGAGAATTAGATGATTAGTATGTGTCAAGTTTGTCAGCAAACAATTCGTATTACGATATTGAATGCTAATCATGGTAGTTTTTGTTTGAATTAATGAATTTGATGAAAAATGAATAATTGGCTTTTTTTTCTTTAATTTATTTGTAATCTTTATTATACATATTTTTTTAATATTTTTGAATGAATCTAACGATTTACGATACGATTTACAATCCGATACGATTCGACCCTGATTTCGATTTACGATTTGATTCCGATTTTCAAAACATTGATTACAGTATGGTTTCGTTATGATGATGTTCTTGCCTCCTGTTTAGACATATTCTTATAGAACCATTAGATATATTGATTGATACCATGTGGGAAATGGATGGCTAACCATTGACAGGTGCAAATTAATTCCTCATGATAGAGAGAGAGAAGAGGTACGTATGATTTACATTACATGTTGTGTGCATAGCATGTAGGAACGGGAGGGAGGCAAAGCGGCCAACCTTGGACGAGATGTCAAAAGCCAAGCCTGAGGAGAGCGTACGGCATTGGGTTGGCAATGGATATTGATGGGGAAAACCCCGAAGTGGATGGGCAGATAACTGTGATCCTGATGAAAAATCCTAAAGAGGGCCCTACTTATAGGCGGGTGGTTTGCGGTCAAGGTTGACGACCGATATATTTATATGTACTATGAAATGAACCGGAAAAGAAAATGAGAAAAAGAAAAGGGGTGTGAAATGCCGTATGACCTTGGGGGTAACCGCCTTACAACACTTGTTGCACACACATATGCACGTAGATGTGTCATTCTCTTTTACATTGTTCATTCATATTATATTTTTTTTAAAAGATGACAGTTTTATTGAATCTATGAAAATCACAGTGGGGACCAGAAGTCCCTACAAACATTACATAGAGTCAACAGATAAAGAGCAGGATTATATCCCTGAACAAAAAGGTCCGATAATTCTTCAAAATCAAGCCACGAATAACCCCCTCCACCCCCCAGCCTTACCAAAGACTCCTAAACCCTCATATACCCCTTCTCAGCCGATGAATCCAAGAAGATTAAACAGGGACGTCTTAGAACATGTTCTCTCCATGTTCACTTTTAGTCTCACCATCCATTAAGCAGTAACTTGCAAGCATTCTCACATAGATAAATTACATTGAAGATCCATGTCTGCAACATCATCGCCCTAGCACGAACTATCTCTCATTACCCTCAATAGTCAATACGAACATTTTCCAAGCTCATCAAGGAAGCTTTGGAGAAGGGAAATCGGCAAGCACTCATCTTCGGCTCCCAAAGGCCTGCCCATGAATCCAGGGGAAGATCGAGATGCGATTTCACCTTCCAAAACAGAAATTGCCAACTCCCTAGAGGCAAGCCATACTCTATTCCGAGTCAACCTATCTTCAGGCCGATCTGGCCGATTTCCATGCCTAGCGTTGAAGCCATTAGCTACTGCTAACTCATCAACATATGACACTCCTCTTATCTTTTGAAGAATCGTGTTCAACACCATAATTTCCATGAAGAGGTTTTGCTTTCGACTTCCAGCGCAAGAAGATTCCTGGGGGTCTAAATGATCCATTTCTACAAGGATCTTGAGAGCTTAGCTACCGCTATCCCAAGTTTTTAGAGATATCTAAGGAATTAATGCTTATTACTGCTATTTGCTATATTCAAGCAAGCCATCCCTTCCCAAAAAAACCAAAACATCTTCCCAAGTAATATTTTTACAGGTCCTAGAACTTCGAGACTTCCAATTAGATTTTCAAAAGAAAACATATCCCTGGCCCATGTGGACTAAGCCACCAGACCAATCAAATCCCCTTTCTTTTGGCCAACGACTTTAGGATCTTGAACACCCCACGCCTCCTAGGGCCCGGAATCAAATCCAGAACAGCATTCAGCGGTGCATCATAGTACTCTTGTGTGACCGGAGCCGATTAGTCACCTCTTTTGTGCCATCATACCTTCTCCCATCTCGAAAATTAATCACTTTCCTAATTTTTAATAGAAGACCATGCGACCTGGAGTATGTGCCCAAAAAATCTCTTTTGCGTCTAGGAGTGGAAATGCCGGCCTTAGATAAAGGACAAACAGAGGTTCCGAGGGTCCTATCAAGAGGACCTTTTCCAGAAAAATCCGTCCAAGCAACTTTTTTCCTAGGGGCAATATAGTCAAAGCTCTTGCTCCTCTGACCTAGGCTTGTCAGTACGGGATCCACCTGGATTTTTTCAGAGCCCTTATAGACGCTACCTGTAAATTTGAAATTTGAATCAACAAGAAGCTTACCCACAAGCAGCACGGACACCCCAATCGGCGGTGAATCCCCTCCCGGCAGAGAGGCATACGAAACAGAAAAAACCCGAAGAACTAATGGGTTGTGAATCGCCATTTTTAGTATATTGATGTCTCTGAATATCAATCACAATTGCATAAACCTTATCAAGAACTCTAATATTGACACAGGAACTATTGAAACGCCACCGGGGGCCAAAATTTTAGCTCATACAAAGCTCATACAGTGCATATTATTACCTTCCATATTAGTTTCCAGAACTTTTCCAAATAAGCTTCCTAGGGCTTCCACTGTTGAGACAGCCCAAACATGTAAAGGGATACCATAAAAATTGACCCAGAGGGTTTCTTCCCCTTGAATAAAATCCTTATTCCATGGTGGGAGAGAAATTAATTGATTTCCAAGGGCTTTAGGTCCCAATTCTAGGATTTTAGATACCTGGATTCAAATTCGAACATTAAAAGAACTGAATCCTCCGCAAGAGTACAAGGGCAAAGCAGGGAGGGAGAGTCCCCTTCTTTTTGTGCCTAGGACCAAAGGGCCTTCAGGGATCGAAAATTGCCATTCGGTTTTTCCAACTAAACAAGCTTTTAGGGAATCCATGCGAGTAAGCACTTCCTTGCCGAAAATGGAAAAGGCCGAGCTCCCACTACCCTTAAGAAAAGAAACTTTACCTCAATCAGGCCATCGATTATCCGCCTCCACTTTCTCCAACGGATCCGACTTGAAACTATCACGGACAACCCATTTAGATGGGTGTTCAGACCAGAGAAGCAGGATTCGCATCTGGGGTTGGGGATTCGCGATTCCTCGAATCGCGAATCGGAATCGTAATTCGATTCGATTCCCCGATTCTGAGGAATCCCGAATCCATTCCATCGGAATCGCGAATCGTAATTTGGGAATCGCGATTCTGTTTCCACCGGAATTGCGATTCGGGAATGGTAAATACGCCTTTTATGGAAATAAAATCTGCGGTTTTTAGTCATTTGGATTCGGGAATCACATAATTTAAAACCGCGATTCCCATAAGATCAAATCCGGTCTTTTAGTGATGGGAATCGCGAATCCCAACTTTTTGACGTGAAATTACATTTATAGCCTATTTTTAACAGTAAGGGTGATATTTTGAGTGGGGTTATTTTTGTAATTTCATTTTAAAACCTATAAAAGCTAATAAAACCCTAAAAAACGAAAAAATAAAAAAACCCTCTTCTCCTCCTCCTCACAGCCGCCCCTCTCCCCCTTTCCTCTCTCACTGCCGCCCCTCTCTCTCACCGCGATTCCCGCCGGCAAGAAGAAGAAGAAGGAAATGTATGTATTATATATTTGTTTTGAAAAAACTAAAAAAAAGGGATGGGTTTTCTGTGTGGGAATGGTTTCTGTGAGAAACCATTCTCACACAGTTTCTGTGAAATGGTCGGTTGACTCATGTGGGATGTATTTTGATTTTTGAATTTTTGATGAGGGCACTCCTCACGGCATGGCCCGCACCACAGGATAATCCAAACCGTGGATAATCCTCACGGTTTGGAACTTTGGATAATCCACGATTTTTTAATTTTTGTATTTTTAATAAAAAGTATGGCATGGCCCGCACCACAGGATAATCCAAACCGTCCATTAGATGGGCCACGGCCTAAAAAAGTTTTTTTGCCCCAAAAATCATTTCCATAGGTTGATCCTAACCCTCTATAGATTAGAGGGTGAGGGTTAGGATCAACTCTCAAACCCTCCGATCTGAATGTTTGAGAGTTGATCCTAACCCTCTATAGATCGGAGGGTTAGGATCAAGTGATCAACCTATGGAAATGATTTTTGGGGCCCAACCTATTTAGATCGTGGCCCATCTAATGGACGGTTTGGATCATCCTGTAGTGCAGGCCATACCATACTTTTAAATTTTTAATAAAGTGAGGACTAAGGACTAAGGAGTGCCCGCATCAAAATACAGTAGTGCTGATAACTTTGGGTTTGGCAGTGGCTTTTGGCTACTGATGTTAGCAGTTTAGCACTACCATGTTTTAATATTGCACAACTAAGTGATTTTTCAAAAGTACAGTGGAGCCCACTTGATAGGATGATCCAAACCATTCATTTGGTTTGGACTTTGGACTTTGCAACTTTGGTCTTTGGATCATCCTTAGAAGTTGCCCAACTGTCCTTTTTGAAACCTTTTTGAAAAAAACTATACTTCGCTAAATAGAGGGCTGATGGATGATCTTGTTAGTGGCACTAAAGGTGTTGCAAATTGATATTCCTTAGATGAGATGTGAATTTTGATTCCAAAAGTGTTTACTGATTCAAAATTACATTTAGGCCCAATTAATTTTAGAATTTGAGAATTGAGTTTGAGTTCAAAATTGAATATTATTTAGATTGAATGAGCTGATTGTAGCATTGTGCAAAAATATTTTTATCAAATATTGTTTATGATTGAATGTGCTGAATTGTTGATTTTTTGTGTCTGACTCAAATTGAATGTGCTGATTGTAGCATTGTAGTTGTAGTTGTACAAACTCAATTTCTCTCTGACTTACGGTGGGCCTATCTTATTAGCCTATCTTTTGAGCTAATAAGATATTGTTTATCATTTGTCATTCGATAATAGTACGAGACTACATAACGAGCCTACGTGGGGACTTTATGAGTGATGGCGAGCGGAATGGCTGAAGTCTTCAACAATGGTTTACTGGCATGGATCAGTGGGTTGCATCAAGTGGAAGGAGTTAATCTTGGCACGGTGGGCCTCTGCAGCTTACGCAATATTGCCACTGTCTGTGTTGATTGGGGTTTGATTCGTGCCGCATTCAGTTGTTGGGATCCAGATTTGCATGTGTTTCATTTTGGAATGCAAGAGCTTTATCCGACTCATGAAGATATTTGCATGATGCTCCCATTTCTCCTGATGGTCCCATGTTCAAGCCTTCCTTTAAGGAAGGATATGATAAGGCATTGAGCCGTCTGATTGGCATGCCACATAAGTCCCTAGGTCACTACCGTCAGGCAAGTAGTATCTTCGTGCATAAGCTAGTACAAGTCTTTTTACCAAGTAGAGAACTGGATATGGAGTATCGTTGTTGCCGTGAAAATGCATTAGCATTATGTGCTTATCCAATGTTTCTCTTTCCGGGCCGATCAGAGTCATCAAACTTGATTCCATTATATTTTGTAGACTTGGTTGATCAAGTTCGCCAAGGTGCAAATCTAGCTCCTATTGTCTTAGCGGAACTTTTTTATAGCCTAGATAGTGCTCGCCGATCTACTGGATCTGACTTCTTGGGAAGTTCCGTCATTCTTTATGTAAGTATTGGATGGTTTATTAAAAATGCTTGAATGATGTACTTGGTTATGGATAATTATTGTTTCTAACTTTTTTTTATTTAGGTTTGGCTAGTGGAGAGATTACGAATTTTGGCTCCACCACCTTTGCCAAGACGAGCCTGGACGAGGAGTTTTAATACTCGGGAGGTGTTGGTTTCATTCGATGGTCACGACAGTTGGGCTATATGGCTTAAGGGTCGCGAAAGTAAGGACATTGAGTGGACTCTCCCATGGGCTCCCATTTCCTCTGCAGTCCTCGAGACTTCTGGTCAGAAGTGCGTTCGGATAATGGGTTTCCAGAGCACTTCCTTTTACTTGCCTCTTCGGATCCTCCGACAGTACTTTGGAGCCCAACATCACATAGCGATGATGGATGTTTCGGTACCAGACTCCATTCGCCCTCAATCCTTGAAGAAGAGGACAGTGAATGCGATTGATGGAGACTGGAATCGGCGAACCATCGTTGTCGTTCAGAACAACCCCACCCCTGGAGAGGTGAACAACTATTTTTGGGAATGGTATGGGACTGGTGAGGCACAGTCAAGTGCTGCTTCTATGACTGGTGAGGCAAGGGGGTGATTTATTTGTATTTTGATGATGTATTTTGCTGAACGGTTATCAGATATTCAGATCTATGTAATAGTTAATTAGTTGATTACTATTTTGTATTCTCAAATAGGGCTTATGTAATGGTAGTTGGATATAAATCCAATGGATTCGACACTGCGTCACGGGAAACCCAACCCTCACCCTACCCCTGCAAGATAGTGAATACCCTCGGGAATTCCCACGTAAGACGGTCTGTTGGATATAAATCCAATGGATTCGACACTGCGCCACGGGAAACCCAACCCTCACCCTACCCCTGCAAAATAGTGAATACCCTAGGGAATTCCCACGTAAGACGGTCTGTTGGATATAAATCCAATGGATTCGACACTGCGCCAAGGGAAACCCAACCCTCACCCTACCCCTGCAAAATAGTGAATACCCTCGGAAATTCCCACGTAAGACGGTCTGTTGGATATAAATCCAATAGATTCGACACTGCGCCACGGGAAACCCAACCCTCACCCTACCCCTGCAAAATAGTGAATACCCTCGGGAATTCCCACGTAAGACGGTCTGTTGGATATAAATCCAATAGATTCGACACTGCGCCACGGGAAACCCAACCCTCACCCTACCCCTGCAAAATAGTGAATACCCTCGGGAATTCCCACGTAAGACTGTCTGTTAGATATAAATCCAATGGATTCGACACTGCGCCACGGGAAATCCAACTCTCACCCTACCCCCTGCAAAATAGTGAATACCCTCGGGAATTCCCATGGAAACCCAACCCTGAGCCTACCGCTGCATACCCTTGCATGCATGCATGTAAGACACTCACAGTAGAAAATATCTATCATACTATTCAAATATTTTACAATTTGATTTTGTAAGGAGGCAATTGAGGAAAGATGGACGAGACTGTCGACCAAGAATTTCAAGGCCAAGGTGTAGGTGATGATGACATAGTTTTTGAAGGGGACCTAGAATACAACTATGACGAAGAATATGTGGAAGAAGATTATGACGAGGACATAGTGTTGGCTCCAAACGCAAGGTCAGCGACAGTTTTATGGTCACACGTAGTCAAAGGAAAGAAAGCTGGCGAAAGACATGGGGGAACCAAAAAGTGGAAATGTAAGCACTGTAAGAAGGTTTACACTGTGAAAGCACCAAGAGGTCAAGGTCAAGGAATAGCATATTGCAGTGCAGTTGCAAAAGACAAACAATTACAAGAGCACATCAGAAGCCAAGTCCAAAGAGCAGAGAATTTACCTGGGAAACTGCCACTGAAGAAATCACGGTTAGACATGCTTGGCAAGTCTTCCAGCTCCGGTGCGACTTCTTCAAGTAAGGGTGGTGAATCACCACTTGGCAAGTCTTTTAGAGCAAAGGATAGAGACGATGTTGATCATAAAGTGCTGCGATTTTTGGCCGCCAATGGGATTCCCTTTAACGTCCTCCGATCTCCATATTTTCAAGAGATGATAACTGCCGCCAATTTTGTGCCTGGATACAAGTTGCCTTCTTATGAGAAAGCAAGAATAACTTTATTGGACCATGAGAAAGAGAATGTAACAAAAGATCTAGGTGTTGTGAGAGAAAAATGGCCTGAACATGGGCTTTCTATTGTCTCTGATGGATGGACAAACGTGAAGAACAAAGCCCTGATTAATGTACTGGCATCGAATATGTTCGGTTCAATGTTTCTCTATGCGCACGACTTTTCTGCAGTGGAGAAATCAGGGAAAAACATTGCAAAGTTTTTGTTGGATGCCATTGAAGAAGTAGGGCCTTTTAATGTTGTGCAAGTGCTGACAGATAATGCAGCCAATTGCAAGCTTGCTGGGACAGAGGTTAATAAAGTTTATCCCCACATATTTTGGTCTCCTTGTGTGGTTCACACATTAAATCTGATATTCAAAGACTTGACCAAGCATAAACACCTAGGTTGGATTGGAGAGACTTACCGTTCCTGCAAGGATGTCGTCAAATATATTACCAATCATTTGCAGGCTCTTGCTATATTTAGAAGCAATTCGAAGTTTGAGTTGCTGAAAGTTGCGAAGACTAGATTTGCAACTCATTATACTACACTTAAGAGACTTCTTGATGTAAGGGAGGCGTTGCAGATGACAGCATTAACAGATGCTTGGAAAGATTGGTTGAATGCTTGCACCGACAAAGTGATGATAGAGAGGGGCGAGATGACAACTACTTGTGTAGTCTCTGATGAATTTTGGACGAACATAAGATTGGCATTATTAATTACGGAGCCCGTCTATAAAATGATTAAGTTCACTAACCAGGAAGGCTGTCTGATATCAGACGTGTACGAAGGCATGGACAATATGTTAGGACAAATAAAAGATAACTTGAAAGATGTGCCTGACATGTACAATCATATTCATGGTATTGTGGTGGGACGATGGGGGAAGATGAATGTTCGAATGCATGCCTTGGCTCATGTACTCACTCCAAAATATTATGATCTGCATATCTCAATATTTCAGCACCAGGCGGTGGTAAACGAGTCACCCCAGGTATGTAATTGTTTCTCATATTGTGAATTTTCATAATGTAATTGTATTTATCTTCATTTATGTTTTCGACTGATCGATTATTCAATTTTATTTTCAGATAAAGACCCTGAAATCATGGATGCTGTATATGAAGCCATTATGGATCTCTCCCCTGATGATGAGATGAGTGGTACGATTAGACGTCAGTTATATGATTTCATAGGAAGGGTTGGAAGGTTTTCCAGTAAATTTGCCAGGGAGGATGCGAAAGATCCCAATGTGTGTGTGACCAAATGGTGGAACTTTCATGGAAGTCATGTACCAGAGTTACAGTCAGTGGCCATCAAAATTCTCTCACAGCCTATCAGCACATCTTCTGCAGAGAGAGTATGGAGCACGTATAGCTTCATTCACAATGTAAAGCGTAATCGCTTAAATTCACATCGTACTGATACTCTTGTGTACATCCACTCAAATCTTCGACTCCTATCCAGGTTTAAAGTTTGTTTCGTTTTTGCATGCAATAATTAATTTTTATTATTTATGTCAGATTATTTATTTAATTTCGAATCTATTATTTAGATTTAATGCGGCTGCATACAAAGAAGGACCAAATAGAAAATGGGACATCAACCCAGAGCTCCCACTTATGGATGACTCCTCTATCAGAATGGAGGATATGCGATGGCAGGATCTCGATGATGATTTCCTTAGACCTTCTACATTTCGTGCGTCATCTCAGTCATTACTTTCAAGTCCTTCACTCACTATTCGTGACTTAGATGACAATGACGAAGCTGCAGGATCTGAGACTCCAAGAGTGGTCAGTAGCTCGGAACTTGAAATTGGAGGACCATCCAACACTCAAGGTCGTATTACTAGTTTCCTGGGGCGTGGAGAAAGTACAATGGGAGGTACAAAATCTTTAACACTTGCAATTTCCCAGTGAAGATATTAGTCTTATAAATATTAATTCATTTATTTAAACTTTTCATTTACAGAAAATGTAGAAGGAAGAGGAGAAGGAAGAGGACGAGCTGATCATGCTTATTCGAAGGGAAAGAGAAAAGCCTAACTTTAATTCTTTTTATTTGAAAATACTGGAGAAATTCTGTAATAATTTTGATATTTCACTTTTTGGAAACTGAATTTTTTGTTTAATGGTGGAGTCCTGGACTCCTGGCCTCCTGGGCCTCCTGGCTCCTGAATGAAGAAAAACTGTTATAATTTCAGTATTTGGAGAATCATGTTTATGTTTAATGGTGTACAATTGAATGCTTAGATTTTGATTTTTAGGTATTTTTCCTTAAATTTTATCTTTTATTATTTTTTATCGCTCTCCGACGACTCTCCGACGAATCCCCGGCGAATCCCCGACGACTCTCCGGCGAAAAATCGAATTCCGCTCCCAACCATCCCCGGAACCTTCGAATCCCGCTTTCGATTCCCGAATCGAATCCCGCCCTGGCAACCTTGGTTCAGACCGATAGCACCATCGACATTTTTCCCGCCATATAAAGTTAAATTATTTGCAAGGAGAGCACAACCAACCATCAAGATCATTCTTTGTTTTTGAGGAAAACCCATTGTTGAATGATTTCCTTACTCCGGATTGATGATGGAGAGGAGATAGAGCTAGTTTACCCTGCAAACATATTCTACACTTTTTCCTCCATCTAAAATTGTGATATGAACAACTACAACACTGCCAATCCACCGACCATTCTCCTTTTCTAACTCCAGCACCATCGACATTTTCCCGGCACCGGCCTTTTCTAACTCCGGCACCGACCATTCTCCCCATGACGTCTTTTTTATGCCTATTTTAGGTTTTTCTAGCTCATTCATCTTTCTATATATTACTGTCCTGAAATGCTAATTCATGATTCATAAGAAATTCTAATGTAAATTCAATTCTCGTTTACTCTTACTTTGCGAGCCGCTTGATGAGCTTGCTCTCACTCTGTTTCCCCTTGTAGGAGAGGAAGAGGGAGCTTTCGCAAATGAAGAAACATAATAAAGCAGCATAGGATGGGGAGAGTTCATAGAGTTTTTTTTTAGGGGATGACGAGTTCGTCGTATCTTTTTTTTTTCGTCGTATCCCATAGATGATTTCCTTTATGCGAGACTATAGTTTGATATTTCAATTCCCTGGATTTTGGTTTATGATATTAGTAGTAGTGTTTTTTTTAGAACATGATGTAATTGGCATTGATTAAATGAATAAGAATTAATAGATGGTTTGCAGTAGCTAATTCTCTCTTATGTTTTAAAAAAAATATATTGTATTTTTAGTTGTTTCTTTTGCTAGTAGCGACCCGATCTGGTTTTGGGTCGTTACAACTACAATCAGAACCATTCCCAGCACATAGACCTCCCACCAATTATAAAATGATAAAGCAGGAATACCAAATCATACAAAGAGAATGATATTAAATCCATCAAAAGGTGCTGGTAAAAGAGTAGTTTACCTGCATCCATCCTCTCCACTCCTCAGTTTGATGCCGATTAAGATAAAGTAAGGATTTCCCAGAGAACGCTGACTTATCTTGGTGCTTCTTCAAAGAAGTCATTGCTGAAACTATGATGAGCATGATGTAGAGAAAAAGGAAAAGGTCGCGGCTGTAGTTCTGTCAACAAATAATCACAGATTATCAATGTGAATATAAGTTTTATAATACGAGCTTTAAAGTAGTATAATGGAAAAAATGTTTTCAAGTAAATAATTCCTGTCAGAGCATTTACATGTAAGACATTTTTATAAAATGTGACACTAAATTGAGAAAAAACATCATTTACATATTTGAGGAATTGCAGCAATAGTTTGTCTTCAGATAAAATAGAAGTCATATAAATAACTGAGATTGAACAACAGGAAGTATTTCATGGATGCTCTTATCTTTGATTACACGTGCAGAACACCCAATTCCACGCACCATCTATTATGGGAGTGGCTGTGTCCAATACAGCTGCATCCTGCAATGCTGCTAAAACAGAAGAAAAGGTATGAGAGAGCTGAGACAGCCTTTTCTCATACCTAAATCCCAATTTGCACCTCTTCAGCATTATATTCTTTCCTTCATGTTTAACCCTAATCCTTGCCCCAAAGAGCCATTCAATGGTGCCGTTTAACTAGTGAAGTCATCCAGGTTCTGACATGACTCAGTATTCATTTTTTGCATGGAAAACATAAACACATTTTTTTTGGAAGTATGTGTAACTATCCATATGGTGGAAACAAAAAGTAAAACAACGAGGTGGTTGGAAGAAAGTTCACTGAGGCAGTAAATAATGTATTAAATATGTTTTAACAATCAATTCATGTTGTTGGCCTTTGTTTTCTCTCTTAGTGGTGTTTGAAGACGGTTGAAGGTGAGTAGTAATTGGTGTTGAACTAAATTGCATTGGAGTTTTTTTTTCCTGAATTTATTTACTAGAACATTAGATATCATCATCACGGCATTTCCCCTGGTACTTGACGAATGCAACGTTCAACCAAGTTCTTGCAATCACCATCAGTATCCATTTTTTTGGTTCCATTTCCCAGAAATGCAGAAATTAGGATTATCGGCATGGTTCTAAATCTGAAAATTTTGGATTGAAACAGGAAAAAACCAGCAATTTCCAAAGAATCTAGAAGCTGAGAATCAGATTCAATCTGGAACTAATCGAAGAAACTGGCTTGTTATGGTTTCCTTGAAGGTTTTGATCAGAGAAAGGACGATTTTTTGTGTGTGGAAGAAAGATCCTCATTTCAGATTCCTGAAGTGATGAGTTGAGCGGTTCTGATTTTGTATGAGAAGAACATTCAATCTGTTATTGATTCAAACAGAAACAGCGAAATATGCAAATATGGATTTCATCTGCATCTGCTGCTTTTGCTTCATTAGAGGAGAAGGTGGATTAAGATTATGGTCAGCAATGTCTTTCAAAAAAAAAAGAAGATATGGTCACCGCTGTCATCATCAATGTTGCAGACTGCAGCAGCCCTGTAATAAAGGTGCAACTTGGGTCAAATTTTAGGAATTTTTGTTGAGCTTTTACCATAAAATTGAGTCGGGTTTGGGTTGATTCCCATTCATTTTTTAGAAAAGCTCAAGCCCACCGACCCAAATTGCACCCCTACACCCTACACCCTCTCTTGCAGATATAGACCTTAGGGTTTCAGTCTTTCAGTTGATGATGGAGAAACAAGTTTCAACTGGTGAAAGTTCACTCGTGCAAAGCCACATGCACGACTGACAAGTAAAAGATCTTTTTGCCCACGCCCCTTTCCAAGGCACATTTAGACCTAGCAAATTTCTAATAAATATAGTTCAATATATCATTTAAAATATAGGCTAATTATATGCATAACTAAAAAAATATATGAATTACATATATTAATTATGCACCTAAATAACATAACATAATAATATACCTACACAATTATACTTAATATAGGTAAATTTACCTACATAATATACCTAAATTTACCTAATAAATCCATAGGAAAAGAAGGGGACTCAGTTTAGGTTTTAAACATTAAATAAAATAACTTTAAAAGGAGGAGGGGATCCTTGGTAAAACAGGGGCATGGTTTCACCAGTGCTTCAAAACTTAAATTCAAATGAGATCAGCCATAGCAAAAGGGTGTCGATTTGGGTGAGTCAATGATTGAAGCAATCAAGGGTTCACTTCCTATGTAGGTGATTATTTCTTCCTAAAAGAATATTTTCTTTCTTTTATATGATGCTAACGGCTCATATTTAAAGCCATTAAAAAAAAGGATCATATTTAAAACAAGAGTGCATTTCAAACTTGAGATGGAAATTATGAGCATTTTTTTCCCAAAAACTTAACATTAAATATGCATGAATAAAATACGCGAAGCTGTAAATTCCTAAAACTATACGTGCAATCATTACCTATATAACCCTTCCTCCCTAACCTACTATAATGTTACTCTTTCTATGTACTTGTTCACTTCAAATGAGGCCTTATATTAACCCTTCCTCCCTAACCTACTACAATGCTGCTCTTTCTATGTACTTCTTGTTCGCTTCAAATGAGGCTTACTACATGCTTCATGTTGACTTCTAATGCCGCTTCCCACACATTTTCTCTTAATTTTCTTTAGAACTTATGCTTCCCATATTTTCTCTTTTCTAAACACCTCGCTTCCTACGTCGCTTCTCACACTTGCTTCCCGCTCTAGAAACTAAGGATCTACCTTTCAACATTAGGTATTCTTCAATATGGCAGCCGGAATGACGCGGAACTGACATGTCTTGCTTATGTCATCAAGTGGTTTGTTTAATGCTTCCAACATGTTCCAACTAGATATTTTAGATGTCAAACATAACAGCATTTTAGATGGAGAAAAAAATCTTCACCAGAGGTGCTCATACTCTTAGTGTTTCTATCATCCAAAGACTATTCCACATACTTCTTCTGAAGCAGTCATGTGCTTGCTTGTTAACAAGCAATTGCAAATTTCTGTTGATACATTCTGAACCGATCGGCCATTTGGAATTGTACTATATATATATATATATATATATAGGGCTTACTGTAAATGAGTTAGAGCTCATTTACGCTAAATGAGGTAGAATGCCAAAACACATGGGTCCCACATTTTTTGTGGTGATTCAAACCATTCATGTGCAAGGCCAAATCATAGATAGGGTGTGTACCAAAAATCAGGTCCATTGGATCATCCTAACCCCTCCAAAAGTGGAGGGCAAAAATGGGCACATTTGTCCCCTATAGTGTCTGTCCATTTTCCCCTCTATTTTTGGATGGGTTAGGATTATCCTATGGACCTATTTTTGGTACACACCCTATCTATGTAAAGTCCTTCTAAATGAATGCTTTGGATCACCTCAAAAAATGTGGGACCCATGTTTTTGTGGGACCCATATATATATAAGCTCTCAAATCATCAAATCAAACAAGAAAAGCCAATGTTGAAGGGAATCTAAGCTCCAAAGTAAATGCAAAAGAAGACAGATGACAGCCATTTGAAAATTGTCTCCTAGTAAACACAACCTCAAACAACTCCAACCCTGAGACACTACCGACTTCCTCCTCATGCCAATTTTGGACAACATGACCCAGACCAACTACCATCTCTTGGATGAGAACTTCCATTAAAGATCCACACAACTGGCTTTGTAGCTAACAATGAGACTACCTCATACAGCAGTCTGTTCCCTCCCCAAGGGAGACAACTTAGCCTTCAAAGTGTTTATGTCTCGAAAGTTCTGCACAGACATGCATAGGATTTGACCCTATCAGCATATCCAACTACCTTCAACTCAGTATCAAGAAGCCCTTTGTATCTTAGAATTCTTAAGAAAACAATGTAACTATTTATGCACAAAGAGAAGTGATCACGCTATTCAATAAGCCACACGGGGAAGGCAAAACATCAACAATTAAAATTATATAAAGAAAGAAGGAAGACTTGTAACATTTCCTTTAATTAAATTGGTTGATCTGCAAAAAGCAAGAAGGGGGCTCGAATCACTAGAATAGAGCTGTATGCATAAAGGGGCTACTAAGAAAACACCCAAACTTTTTCCAATTGCCACTTATATTTATGCATCTACATGTCATATGAAACAGCAGGTTGCAATGTAAGGCTTTAGGCAAGATTATTTACAGTAATTATATTCAAGATTTGTTTCTTCAGTCCTAAACAAAGTTCAGAAGAATGAGTCAAAGAAGAAACAGAGGCACCTTATTCGAGTCTGAAAACAGATTCGTCCGATCAGACAAGTAGAAGTAAACCATGATCGCCCCAAATTCAGACCTACACATCATTGCACCGTCATATTTAGAAAATAGAAAGAACCATTATCTGCTAATCATATTAGACTGCAACCTATGGAAAAAGAATCACTTACATGGATCTTAGAGCAGCTCGATTTTCAAGTAAGAAAGGCTCATCCATCGTTAAAAACCTAAACTTCCATCACAAGCAAAAAAAGTTCAGAAGGGTTTATAAAAATGGCCTTATGAAAAAAATAGAGTAGAATATTGCACCATCTAATGTTCTAAAAGACCTGACTAGATTTGCTCTGATTGATGAACTCAAAAATTTTGAGGACACTGATTTTGTAAGCCCTCCTTCAAGCAAAATAGCTCGATCATCTTCCTTGATCGCCTCATTTCCCAAGTCAACAAGATTGATATCTGAATGACTGTTACCAAGCAAAGAATGTGAGATGGACAGAAGGATATATACGTGTATATAGAGTCCATGGACTTCGAAGCACTAGGAAATATGGGCACAGGAGAAAACTAGAAAGCATGCAGTCAATCAAGAAAAGAATTCAGATGCGACAGATGCCAAGTGATTCATGACATAAGAAAAAGGAAATGTAAAATATCTTGCATTGGCACCCTGGCAAATATTTGTTCCACTAAAGGCCTTAACCCCAATGAATTCACAATAGCGCTATTCCTTTTTTTCCCCAGTGAAAGTTAACAGCTGAGGGTTAGATCAATTGAAACGAAAGTACAGAAGAAACCAGGGTCAAGGCGACGTGAATACGTATCTAAAGAAGAAACAACAGAAAAAACTAAACACTAACTAAGAAAGGTACCAGAAAAGAAGAAAGTTCCTGATAAAAATGGTCGCTCAATCAACTCCTCTAGTTAGTCTATACCTAAGTTCCTAGCTGTAGGGAATGTTCTTGAAAGAAGGGAGTAACTATTTTGCAAGATTGATGATTTCTAGGGACGTTGGCTAACTTCCACAACCTAGATTTCTTGGACCTAGATCTCTTGGCACAAGAAATCTCTCTAGCCACAATTATTATGTTTATTTAAGTGATTTACAACTGTTCTGATCCTAGTTAATGGCCTAGGCAGTGCT
Source organism: Tasmannia lanceolata (assembly GCF_043159265.1). Lineage (NCBI taxonomy): Eukaryota > Viridiplantae > Streptophyta > Magnoliopsida > Canellales > Winteraceae > Tasmannia > Tasmannia lanceolata. The sequence continues at coordinate 21,070,664 of NW_027518684.1, read as the reverse complement.
GTATAAAAAGGTTTCCCCTCTCTGTCCTGTGTGATAAAATTTATCAGAGCCGGGGCCCTCAAGAATATTCAAATATTGCCTCCCTCATCATCATTTTTACCCCTGAGAGACATCAATCACAACTCCCATATTGAAGCTTCCCATCGAGTCCTGAAAGGATGCCATATGAAAGAAGCTAAAAAGATGCGACCTTAGACAGGAGATGTGGGCAGATTTACCACTAGATCCCTAGCGTGAGATGGGGTACACCCTCCTCGAATGTCCGAGCAGTGCGGTTAGCAGCGAGAACCAATGATCTACCCCAAATAAAAGGTTTGAGTTGACATATGCATAAGAGACAATCTCAGCAAGGCCTCATTTCCTTTCAGCCTATCAGGGCAGTGGATGCACTATGAAGATGAACCAAATAAATTTTTTTAGATCAAATTTTCATGTTCTGGAACTTCAAAATGCCAAGCACAAGAAATACATTCAGAATGGTGAGGGAATAAGTGACAAAGATAATGTGGCTGAAGTAGCTAAAATGCACTCTAAAAACTAGACCAATTGAATGCTTTGCATATATAAAACACTGTAAAACGGAACCATTTACCTAGAACAATCCATTTCAAAAGATAAAATTTACTTAGAACATAATTTTCAATGTAGGTATACTTATGTTCAGGACAATACAGTGAAGCCTATTATCTTTTATTTTCAAAAAGGCCAGTGGCCTGATACAGTGAGCATTTTATTATTTCATGCCAAAGGGCAAACAGTTATGAGTGCTGCTCAAGACACCATTCCCTGACAACATTTGGATGGACAAACAAAAGTTTAAATCCCTTCAGTGCAGATCACCATAGTCAATTAGTTATCAAGCCAGTAATGGTCCAATGGACACACGGCTCAAGGAGTGTGGAAGGTATTCATACAGGTAGACTAGACCATTATATACACATGTACAAGCACACATGCACACGTGCACTGACGGACATATAGATAGATAGATTGCATAATTTGTAATCTAACGACAAAAAACCTGTATATCTCTCCCATACAGAACTCATTCTCTAAGCATTTCTTTCATTTTTATTTTTTATGACATAGGGTATCCCCACTCCATTTTAGGACGGGACTAATCCCTATGGATACGCGCATCGGGTTTACTACAGGGGGATTCGAACTCTCGTCACTGGGGAGCTCTGCCCATTTCTTCATTTCACTTTTATATATTCAAAATTACCCTTTTAACAAACTCATCCTAAAATTTAGTTTAAAAACACCATAATTCCCTATAAAAGAAGCAATTGAACCCCCAAAATTTTAAACTAAACAAAGCAGACTAGGCCCCTGTTCTTCTTAATGGGTGGTCTTGAACTTCTGATCAGCTTCTATAAAAGATTATCCCCAGTATTTCAAAAAAACTTGTCATACATCTGTGAACACCACCTAATATCATGAAAATGAAACCTAAATCCAGTTCTTCTCTCTCTCTCTCTCTCTCTCTCTCTCTCTGTATATATATATATATATATATATATATATATATATATATATATATATATATATATATATATATATATATGAGAAAATAAAGTATGTGCAGCTGCACAGATAAGCTATCTGTGCATGGGTGTAAAAATCAGCCCTATTGGTTCATTACTTGGGGATCCAAAGCATTCATGTGTTTCCCTAGTGGTTCTGGGGTAGAAAATGTGGTTCCGAGGTATAAAATGTGTTTCCCTAGTGGTTCCGTGGTAGAAAATGTGGTTCCCTAGTGGTTCTGAGGCATAAAATGTGGTTCGGTAGTGGTTCGAGGGTATAAAATATGGTTCCCTAGGGGTTCCGAGGTATAAAATGTGGTTCCATAGTGGTTCCGTGGTATAAAATGTGGTTCCATAGTGGTTCCGGGGTATAAAATGTGGTTCCGTAGTGGTTCTGGGGTAGAAAATGTGGTTCCCTAGTGTTTCCAGCGTATAAAATGTGGTTTCGTAATGGTTCCAGGGTATAAAATATGGTTCCCTAGTAGTTCCGAGGTATAAAATGTGGTTCCCTAGTGGTTCCGGGGTATAAAATGTGGTTCCGTAGTGGTTCCGGAGTATAGAATGTGGTTCCGTAGTGGTTCCGATGTATAAAATGTGGTTCCCTAGTGGTCCCGGGGTATAAAATGTGGTTCCCTAGTGGTTCTGGGGTAGAAAATGTGGTTCCCTAGTGGTCCTGGAGTAGAAAATGTGGTTCCCTAGTGGTTCCGGAGTAGAAAATGTGGTTCCTTAGTGGTTCCGAGCTATAAAATGTGTTTCACTAGTGGTTCCGGGGTAGAAAATGTGGTTCCCTAGTGGTTCCGAGGCATAAAATGTGGTTCGGTAGTGGTTCGAGGGTATAAAATGTGGTTCCCTAGTGGTTCCGAGGTATAAAATGTGGTTCCATAGTGGTTCCGAGGTATAAAATGTGGTTCCGTAATGGTTATGGGGTATAAAATGTGGTTCCGTAGTGGTTCCGAGGTATGAAATGTGGTTCCCTAGTGGTTCCGACGTATAAAATGTGGTTCTTTAGTGGTTCTGGGGTAGAAAATGTGGTTTCCTAGTGGTTCCGAGGTAAAAATGTGGTTCCCTAGTGGTTCCGAGGTATAAAATTGGTTCCCTAGTGGTTCCGGGGTAGAAAATGTGGTTCTCACACAGGGCCCGTACGAGCTGGGTCGACCTGCGTGTCACCCGGATTTTTACCGTATTTTTTAAGATGTTTTTGGGAAATGTTATCCGCACTACCGTATTTTGATGAGGACACTCCTCACTTTATTAAAAGTACAGTATGGCCCGCACCATAGGATGATCCAAACCGTCAATTAGATGGGCCACAACCTAAATAGGTTGTGCCCCAAAAAGCATTTCCATAGGTTTATCCTAACCCTCTGATTAGAATGTTAGAGGGTTGGTCCTAACCCTCTATAGATCGGAGGGTTAGGATCAACCTATGGAAATGATTTTTGGGACATAACCAATTTAGGCTGTGGCCCATCTAATTGACGCTTTGGATCATCCTATGGGGGCCATACCGTACTTTTAATTAAATGAGGAGTGCCCTCATAAAAATACAGTAGTGTGGATAACATTTTCCTTTTTTTGTATGGGAATTTGGTAGCCACCATTGCCGAGGCAACTTCTCGGCTTGTGGCCCATCCTTTGATGCAAAAATTGGCAGAAGTGATATGGGTGCAAAGGTGGCTAGCAAAAGCATAATTGCAAAAAATAGTAATCATTACTTCCAAAAAATAGTAATCATTACGGATTTGTGGCTGAAGTGCTAAGTTTTAAATGAAAAAATATGAAAAAATGGAAGCAAAGTATTAAAATTACGAAAAAAATACCAAAAGAATGCACTAACATATGACAATTACCGAACTACAAAGTTTTACTGTCTTCCGTCGGAAGTCCGAACAAACCTTCGGACTTCCGAATGGAACCAATATTTTGGTTATGTATATTGGCTTCCATTCGGAAGTCCGAAGTTTTGTTCGGACTTCCGACGGAAGCCAGTAGAATAGGGATAATTCCAAAGATTTTTATTTTCAAATTGAGTAAAAATTCGAAGGATAATAGGGATATACATTATGATCTTAGTGTCATGCAGGCAACCATAAATTGAAGCTTGATTTTAATGTTTTAGAATAAAAAAATGCAAAGAAAATGGATTTATCTTGAAAATGGGGAAAACAACAAAATTCAGTTTTAAGCTCAAAATTCATTTTCTTTGCATTTTGTAACACTCCTTCGATAAGTTTATCATGAATAAACCCTCATGATTACCAAACCCTGTTGTAAATGACAACCTTCAAAACCCTTCCATGGAGTTTTCCACGTTATAAAAGTCTTGAGGAAGAAGAAGGTGGTAGGTGAGAAGGTAATAAGTGCATAGGGATAAGTGCAAAAAGGTGGAGAGAAAAAAGAGGTAGGAGGGGTATATTTGTCCTAAAAGCCTTATTCTCTCACTTGACAATACTTTTTTTTATAAATTTCAAATCACTACCCTTTATGCACAATTTAGCATAAACTTTGCATTTTTTTAATCATTTGCCCTAGATATAATGCCAATGCCACATCGTCGATCCATGTGAATGAATCTCATTCGGTCTCTTTCTCTTCTCCGTCATGTTTTCCTTCTGTGCTTGTTTCCTTCCCTCCACTTTTGCATTGAAGAGGGCAGAGGAAACGCTTGTTATGGGCCCACTATATCATCTTCCTCTTTTTTTCTTTTCAAAATGACAGAAATATCCTTTGCTTTCTTGTATTGCATGATTTTATCCCTAAAACTTAGCCATTTTGTTGCGAGGGCAGTGATAAATCCACCCCCATATATCTTAAGTCACACCCATATAGGGCAGTGCTTAGAGACAGAGGAGAGAGAGATATGGGGGTTCGATTTAATATATTAAGGGTCGATTTATCACTGCCCTCTTGTTGGAATAGTTTTTGTTTTTTTAAATGGGTAAGCTGCGGTTAGGCAAGACCCCAACTGGATGTATTAGATTAATAAAAAATAAACATGAAGCTTGGAAAGCCAACCCCAAGAAGACAGAGCAATACAGAAACTCCCACATGTAGGGGGAGTAGAAGGAGCAAGAATTAAAACAAACTAACAAAGCTTAAATAACAAAAAGGGGAGTCAATCCAAAACACTGAAGCCAAAGCAAGCAATTTCCTACAAGGAAAGGCAGATTAACTCCCTGCGGCATCCAAAACCCCAAAATTTGCTTTAGGGGATAGTTTGGAGAGGGATGGCAGAATGCATGTTGGAGAAGGACGAAGGAGAAGTACCAGAGACTTTCCTTTTTTCTTTTTAACTGTTTGCCAAGAATCATCATCATCCATACTAGGAGTGGAAACATTTTCAAGGGCAGCAAAGCGATTAGCATTAAACTGGATTTGAAAAGGACTGCTGGGGCCACCACGATCCAATTTTGAGTCAGGGTAAGTATTTATGAAATTTTATATGTTTTGTGCACTTAAAGTCCAAAGTCCATTATTTTTCAAAAAGTATTTGGGGTCCACTTCATAGGATGATCCAGACTGTTCATTGGTTGGGTCACAACGTAAACAGGTTGCACCCTGTAAATTGTCTCCATAGGATGATCCTAACCATCCGATCTACAATGGGATTGCCCGTTATAGAAACCTTTATTGCTATGGAGATTATTTACGCAGTGCATCCTATTTAGGTTGTGGTATAACAAATGATCAGTTTGGGTTATCCTATGAAGTGGGACCCCACATACTTCACGCGCACACAACATATAAAATCTTGGTTAAATCACTAACATTCTTGGGCCATGCTATGTATGGGTGTAAAATAGTGGGTCTTACCCATAAGAACATGAGTTATAAATAGTGGCCCCACAGCAAAGGTGTAAATTGTGGGCTCCCACTTAGGGGAGGTGGGTCCCACCTATCAAAACATGAAGTGTAAAATGGTGGTTGCCAACATGCTATAATAGCCATTCTCTGCCGCCTTTGGACCCACCCCTGGGAGAGACAAGAGAAGAAGCTGACCAGCCATCTTTTTTGACTCGTTTTTTACTTATCGCCCTTTTTTCCGTCAGCAAGAGAGTAGCAGATCCTCCCATATTTCCAGGTTTTAGAAACCTCAGGATGCATACAGCTGACCAGGATAGCATACAGCAGCTTGATCATGAACCCTCTTTTACACTGTTTTCAAACTAAAAACTTGGATTCTAAAATCCGCGTATCCAAACAGCCCCTTAGTGATTGAAACATGGAAATCTCTTTGCAATCAGAGACTGATAATCATAATCTTTCTATTGAAATTTCTAGGTGCGATAGTGTGTTCACAATGCCAAGGTAACGGAGTAAATTCTGTTGACCACTTTAATGGCCAGTTTAAAGCGGGTGGATTATGTTGGCTTTGCAGGTATATCCATCAACCATTTAAAGATGTGTGTATGTTATCTTTTCTCTTTATTACAAGTTTACAAAACTAAAACGGCCTTTGACTCCAATCCTAAGGTAGATAGCAACTAAAAACGCAAAGCTTGCTTATGTAAGTTGCTTGTACCAGTGCTAATTAACTCCTTAGATGCGTCCATTGCATTGCAAAGTTGACAGGTCACTCATTACTTATCACTGCCAAAGTTGTTTATGGCTCTACTTATCATTGCCGAACCACTAGCGAATCAATGAAGACTATTGTCTTCTTTGTTAAAATACATTTTTTTTTGAAAAGCGACATATTTCATTAGTAATAGATTAGCAGTCGGGACCAGTAGTCCCAGCATGCTATTACACTTAATCAGGAATCCTAGGCATACCTAGGGCAATATAGGGTACATATGCTGAGAGAAGTTTACATTAACCACAATGCTTGAATTCTTCGAGTACATCTTACAGAGAGGTAATTACTTTCATTTCATCCTGTTGGGCTCCAGCCTTCACCAAAATATCTGCCACCTCATTCGCCGATCATCTTCGATGTTCAATTCTCGTGGATAGGACTCGCATTAGGTCCAGTATTTCAACCACTTGGTCCTGTAGCTTCTAGGATCCCTTCGAGGAACCAGATGCCCAACCCACTGCATTCGTAGAATCCCCTTCAATAATCAATGGACTTTGATTATTCACAAGTGCCCACCACTGTAGACACCCCATTTTGACCGTACCCTAAACCTTCCGTGTTTGAGCAAAAACCCAACCAAATCTAGGGCCTCAAATTTCACCCTAGGCTAGTTTAGGGTCCCAACTAGGTCCCCATAAAATTTCGTTAAAGTCCGAGCGCGTTTGCCTATTGAACAAGATGGGAGAGTGTCCGTAGTGTAAACCGCAGGAGGGGGATGAATCACCTCAAAATGGGCTGTCCATGGAAGATATAAAAGGGCAGATTATATGTCATTTTTTTTGGAACCCCTGTTCTTGCTCGGACTACCTTAAGAGCAAAATTGACTATGAAATGCATTAGAGGGGGTTGTCCTAAGTCAAAGAGGGGGGAGCATTAATATATCATTTCCCTTTACAAGGGATCGAAGTAGAGAAAAAAAAAAGAAAAGGAAAAAAAATTCGCAGAGAGAACAGAGAATCTGAAACCCTAGTTCCGTCCGAACCTTCTTCTCCGCTCAAGCTCCGGTCGAGCTCCGGCGAGCGCCGATCTGAGAAATCGATAGAAAAGACAGAGTAAAATAGCAGATCTGAGAGAGAGAGAGAGAGAGAGAGAGAGAGAGAGAGAGAGAGAGAGAGAGAGAGAGAGATTTTGGGGTTCCGATGGAGTTTCTTCCTTTGTCTGAACATCGTCTCCATCATGTTAGTCGGAGCTCCGGTTAATTTCCGACGAAATCCCCTTCTCAGATGTTATGTTTCATAGTCTTCATTCCTTTCTTTTTTTCTTTTTTTTTTCTCTTTTGATTTCAAGTTTAAAACCCAAACATTTTGTTTCTTCTCCGATCGGGATCTGAGAGATTTCCGATCAATCAGGTCAATTTTTCCGACCGGATTTGCACTCCGATTATGTTTCTCCTTGCTGTTACCTCCATTTCTATCATCTTTTTCCCCATTTTTCTTCTCAAACCCTAACTCCCCGGCTGGTCATCCTTTCCGATCTTCTCCGGCTAGGTCTACCGGAGCTCCGATCGATCTCTGGTTGAGCTTTTCTTCCTTCATTCACCAGCCTTTGATGCCGTTACTCCTTTCTTCCAAAATTTTAGACTCAAGCTCCCTTTAAAACCCTACATTTTTCATCATTTAAACCTTAACTCCCTTCTTCAATCGATTCCCACTCATTTTCCAGCTAAATTTCAGCTGAGTTCTGGAAAAAACCTAGACCTTGTTAAATCTCAGAGCTTTGGAGTTTCATCACTTTTAATCTGGAAAGAGGAGACCAAAAGATCAGATTTCTTCTTTAATTCAGGTAACATTCTTTCTCTCCTTTGTGTTAATTTAAGTGATTGTATTTTTTTTCCCACTTGAGTTGATTTTTGTAGTGGCTTCGGTTTGATTTATATTATAGAAATATTTTCATTTTTTTGTGAAATTGTGTTGTGGCTGAGATGTTTGGCTTTAGATTTGTTTAAAAATGGTACAAGTAGTTAAAGCAATGATGTGCAATTAAACGATTTCAATTTTTCGTGCTTGATGGATTGAGAATGACTAGTTTTGAAGCAGGTTTTTAGTTCATGATGAATGTGCTTAGGAACTCATTAAAGATGTTTATATTCTCATGCGTTATCGAATATTTTAGCTGGGAACAGGAGACCAAGCAAATCTGTGTGGATCCAATTTAATTCCAAAATCTCTTGATCCAGCCATGTCGAAAATTTGAAAAATTCTTGCTGTTTGGAAGCTATGAATGTTACAAGTATTTTGTTTTTAAGAAAAAATAAAAAAAATGACATGGAACCTCATATGTAGTGTTAAAATCTCAGAAACTCTTGTTTCAGCCCCTATTTTGTTTCAGCCCCTGTTTCTTGAATGAGTTAATGAGGTTTTTATATAGTCCTTGTTTTAGCTTCTGTTTCGATACCTATTTTGGATCAGCCCATGTCTCTTTATAATGGCAATCTGTCCACACACTTTTGATATTGGCAGCCCATGTACCCTCATGATATTTACAGGCCCTGTTGTGTGATTTGTTTCTCATGAATATTCGTATGGTTTTTCATTCTGCTTAGTACAAATATTGTTCATAGTATTGAGGCTGTTGTGCTTCGTCTCCAAGAATGATATTGTGATAATTAGGGTATTAAATTTGTGTGAAAGAATATTTTTCTATGAGATGTGTATATACAAATGTGTACGTGTCTGTATATGTCCATGTATGTATATATGTGCCCTTCTCCCTTCAATGCAAGGGCGATGAAGGCGTTAGCCCAAGCCCATTCTTTTAGAGAGACTTACCTAGCAATGGTAGTACTCTTTTCATTCTCTTTCCTTATATAGAGAGTTTCTGGTCTTTTAGATATCATTCTTAGTTATTTGTCTTTCCTTGCATATCATATGCGAATGATTGGAGAGGACTGATTGTCATTTAAGCTTAAGAAAAAAGATTTTGCTGTAAAGTCACCGTCAGGTGTTGGCATCCATATCCTATCATCCTCACTAAATTGGGTACAGTACTTCGACTGCAGTAGTGAGAGAAGTCTCTGAAGATCAAGTTGTTAAAATACATATTATATATACTTTAATATAGAATCGGTATTGACATCCTAGATTTAGTCATTTGCACCATGCTAGTTGTCTTATTTGATTTGATTTTACTTTTTTACAAATTGGGCAAGCTAGCTTTATATTAGTGAGTAAGCATGGTTGAATTCAAAGCAAAAGGTGGCAGATTCGTCCCTTACTGTGGTTGGCTATATATTTTAGATTTCTGTTGTAAATTTCACCCATTGAGTCATTCGAGGCTTTGACTCGATTTGCTGTCAAGTCAGCTTGGCCAAGCTTTGGATTGCTTCAAAACCATATTCTCTCTTACTCTTTAAGGTCATTCAATTTCCTCAGGTTTCCCTTTTAAGATTTTGAATTTCCGTGGTTATTATTTAAATCCATCTTGTATGGTGCGTATCATCACATCTTTTCTCTCCATTATCTATTATGGTTCATAATTTAGGCTCTGTTCGTTTTAGATTGTTGCAACCGATTGTAGGCCCAAACCGTTGGAGTCCAACAATCACTTTGGCCCCACAATCGGTTGCAACAATCTAAAATGAACAGGGCCTTAGTGTTTTAATGCTGATTATTTTTGTCATCCGTGAATTTAGTATCTTATACCGTTTTACTTCCATTTCTAGACCAGCTAGTGCCTGATGTTCCCATGTATTGAGGTATTTTTTTTCTGACGAAATATTGTGGTATTTTTTATTTCAATTTTTCTGACAGGGGTAAAAGGGAGATTTTATGTGGGAACTGCAATGGTGCAGGCTTCCTGGGAGGTTTTATGAGCACTGCTGATGCTTAGTCGGATTTCCCATCTGTTCATCAGTCTTCACGATCTAACAAGAGAGAAGACAGGGTTTAAATTGGTTTCAAGGTATGATTACTTGAGGTGTTTGTAAATGTATCTATAGACATTGCTTTTGACTTCAAGAATAATATTTATTTTTACTTCAAGATTAGATGCTACATCTTATTTCTTGAAATGATACAGTTCTAAAAAGCAACAAAGGAGGTTTTTTTTTTTTTGTGTGAGTTTTCATGATAGTTAAAGGTATCGACCAATGTACTATGCATTAATACCAATAGCTTGCCAACACAGTAACCTTTCTCTATAATCTCAAGGTCTGGGAATGCTTTTTTTGTTTGAATGGCAAATGAGAATTCTTATATACATAATCTGATTGCAGTGTAGCATAAAAGCCCTTCCATACATACCATGGTTTTCAAGTGATACAAGTACAGGACTGAAATAATTTTACTGTAACTCACAATAAATCTCAGGATTGATTGATTTCTTTTTTCTGCAAAAATTTTCCAACTTAATTCTTTGAAATCCAAACATTTCCGTAGTTCACAAATCTCAAGAAAGACAGAGACTGTAAGAGATAACTCTTAAACCGGGGAATCTTTAGGACAGGTTGGGAACATTGGTAATACTGAAAGAACACAGACCCAAGAAATGTTCAGAACACCACAAGAGTAGTGAAAGAAACTCAGTTTCAATATATAGATCTACTATCTGGTCAAGATTAGGGTTTAAGGAATTGAACATGATGTTTATCTATATATGCAGTGTAGACAACCATATAAATAAAAGAATCCAGCAAAAATAAAGTTCGGTCCGGCAAAATATCCTTCTATTGATGTCTTCACATCTCCACACAGAAGAGGGACTTAGGATTTCAACTTCAGACTTGTACTCATTGCTTAGGATTTCACCTTCGGACTCTGGTTTTCCTCATCCTCTACTTTATCTAGCTCCCCATTTCCTCATCCTCTCCTTCATCTAGCTCCCCATCATTTCCGATTTTTCGGCCTTAACTAGATGCAGTGGCGCTCTTTGTGCATTCATTGAAACAGTGGCGAGGTTGATCATGGCGGTGGCACATTATTTTGATTGAGTGATGTGACTTGAAACAACTACATTAGCCTTTGATTTTCCCCTGATTAGAGTTTGGCTGGTAACTAGGTTTAGATGTTGTGATACCCGGCCTCACCATAAGAAATTGTATTCCTCAGTAGGTGTCTTTATTAAAACTAGGCATACAATTCTAAAGCTTGAATGGGGGTGCCGGTATCAAAATTTAACTCAAGTATTATTAGGACTTTGAGGTGTGTCGTTATCAAAAGAGACTTTATTAGTATTTGGAATTTTTGTGGAAGGTTTCTAAATTTTAGGATTTAGATTGACTTCTCTGTGTTTGACGACAAAGCTATTTTGGAAGCCACCCTATTTTGGACGTTTGAAATTTGGTAAGGAGTCCCATTAAATATGGGAACGTATATTTTATTAGTAAAGTAAATTAGTAATATTTGGAATTCTAATTGGAGATTGAAAGAGATTCTCCATGCCCTAACCTTTAGGGAGGGTGTACGGTGAATTATCCTTGGGATACTTGGGCGTGAAATACATCACTAATATTTAGGATCCTATGGCCTTTGAACCTAATTTGTAGGAAAGAAATCAATCTTAGTTGGGGTTTTCTCTTTGGGTTGGACGTTTCCTTTTCCTTTAGGAGAGCTCGAAGTTTACTTAGTTGGAAGGTTTTCCCTATTGCTGTGTTCTTTTAAGTTTCCTTCCCCCTCTTTTCTGCGGAAAGTCCGCTTTGTTTCCGTGGAAAACCGTAAAAAGCGTGTTCTTTTAGTTTCTGCGGAAACTTTTTTTTTCCTACCTCATACATCGGAAACTCCCTCTTTCCGAGACTTTCACCCGACGATCGAAGCTCTCTCTCTCTCTTTTCTCGCTCAGACTCTCTCTCAAGACCTCCATTTTCGACGACTCTCTCTCTCTCTCCCTCGCAAGACCTCCATTGTCGACGACTATCACCTTCCGGTAATGTTCTAAATTTGAAGCGAATTCGGGTTTTTTCTATTTAATTTTGAGTTTTTTTTTGTGGGATTTGATGAAACCTAGTTTTTTTTTTGGTTCGCCTATGGTTTGATTTTTGTTTAGAAGATTAATTATCTAGAATACTTTCGGATTGATATTTTTGTCAAATCCGTTTATTTCTAGGGTTTTTATTGTTTTTCTTGTTCTTATATTTTGTTAGGGTTTGTAATTTGGTGAATTTGCTGATTTAGTGTGTGGATTTGAGGAATTTGAGAGAGAAATTGTAGTTTGAGTGTTTAGATGGGTTTTGTGTGGGATTTTTGTATCTGAATTGGTGGATTTCAGCGAAAAATTGCAGTTTGTAAAGGGTTTGTGTTGTTTGATAATTTTGAATTCGGTTGGGAATTGAAGGATTATGATGTTTATGAGCATATGAAGCATATGAACTGTTGATTTTAGGGATTTGGTCTATTTGTGGTTCTTGAGGGTTGGGGAATTGATGGGAATGGAAGGAAATTCAGTGGTTTTATGTTGAATTGTATGCGATTGGTAGGACTTATTTGAGTTGAGGATTGTTGTATGGTTTATCTGTCTGTGAATTCCTGTGGATGTTTGATACTGAAGCTATGTTATTTCATGACTTTTGAGGTTTGAAGATTATAAGCGGATTGACAATTTGATTGATTCAGTCAGCAAATCATTGTGCTTTTTTGGGATTTATTCTGTTGACATTAAACAATCGGGTCTCTGTCACTATTTTGGCAGGTTTTTTTTATTGGGACCAGCTTGGAATAACAGGATTCTGGAAAGGATCTAATCCTTCAAAGGGCTCTTTGGGTTTTCGGTTTTTGTTTTGAAGGGATTGAATTTATGTTTTTGAAGGGGATATGATATGTCTGTAGGCGTACAGGGACTGATTTATCGCATCCATTTACTGTATTAGAAGGTGGGTATAGTAAGGAAAATGGGTCTTCCATGGATGATGAAAATTCTGAGGCTTTGGGAAGTTTGAAGCAGAAAAATGGGAAACCTCGACGGCACCTCTCAGTTATTCGGCATTGCATGAGTAGCGTTCGTTTGGTTGCTGAAAGTGAATTGGTGAGTCGTTGATATTTTCCCTTGTGTAGAGTTTCATACCTTTTTTCATATTAGTTGTCATGTAATTGAACTGTTTTATTTGAAAATCTTGATATGCCACAACATTTTCTTTTCTGTTGGGGATTAAAAGCATGATTATGTTCTCCATTTTCTGAAATATACTGCGACTAACATTTTTGCCCCACATCTACCTGTAGGAATTGGTTATTGGTGGTATTGGTGCAAAATCACCATCAGATGGACAGTCTGGTTCTGGATTTTTACCGGTATTTCGTTCGGGTAGCTGTTCTGAGAGAGGACCAAAACAGTACATGGAGGATGAACACATCTGTATAGATAATCTACTTGAACATCTTGGTGAATCTATGGATTTTCCATCTCCAGGGGCTTTCTATGGGGTGAGTGAGTTAGTTGTTGCTACTGAACTTGTGTAATTTAATCATCTTATAAAATTATGAGTACATGGTCTTTTTTCATTGTTTGGGTATATCTTTTTTTTAATCACCGTTGGTAATTATTTCTTTTCTAGTGAATGGGTTACCATGTCTTGTACTTTCAGTTTCTTTTTCGATATTTGTCAACCGAGATAATGGGTGCCTCTCACATTCCATTATTCATGAAATTTATAGAGCTTATGAAAGGTGAAGTCCTCGGTCAGGTTGAAATTTGCTTGAGGATCGTATTAAATATATTTATTACCAAGATATGGTGAGGTAGTTCGCACATAGTATAAAGATAGACTTGTGGACATGGTTTATGTTGGTGATAAATATATGCAACACCTAATATTTAGTAGTTTATGCTGGCAGGTATATGGTGAGGTTCCCCACCTGTGTGGAGAAGGTCATTAAGAGTGCATTTGTGAAAGTGGATCATGCATTTGCTGATGCCCGTTCTCTAGACAATTCCTCTGGCACCACAGCACTGATTGCCCTTATTTTTGGAAGGTATGAGCCAGGATTTTATTATGAAATCTACCCATCTATTGTTAATTATAGCTGCTTAAAGTGGATATGATAATCATGATTGTTTCTTGTTGGTATTGTTTTATTTTGGGACAGTTGTACTTTAATCAATGTAAGCTGCCTTATTTTTTAAGGCCATGGATGCATGGATATTCCCCATGATTCTTGGCAGAATGGATTGCTAAAACCTATACAGTCTTTACTACTATTTTTGACAACATTTTGCTTTAAGGAAGCGGGGTCGTTCTGGTTATGGTGGAAAACCAAGCATTTGCTTGAGAAGAAAGTAGTAATAGACCTATTATTTGTGATGAAGGCAGAGATTAACTTGTCTGCTTATTATCCATGATCTTCTGTGTCATGACTTTTGGGTAATTTCTCCTGATGTTCAGATTGTGGATCATGGGTAGGAACATCCTCTTGGCTTCTTTGCTAGTGAAATCCACGAGTGGAAGGACTGCTGCGATTTACGGGTACTATTTTTCCATATTTCAGCCCTTTTTAGCCATGTTTTAGCCTTTAGAACCCCTTTCTAAGCACCCATAGATAACTATACTAGCCTAGTTTAAGCCTCTTATCATTTTTCTAGTAATATTTGGGCCCTAGATGTTGATTTCCTTTGTGGACAGCAATATAACGACCAATAAAGTTGAATAGTTGAGCCTCAAGTCTTCTTCTTTTCGTGATATTTATGCTATTATATGCTTCCATGCTTAGTGTAGATTATTTTCCCACTCACGAGTTTTCTTTAAAGCTTACTGTTGAATCTTTAAGAGGCCATTAATCATCTTTTATTATTTTTTCATTGATTTTGGGTTTGTGTATGATTACACGAATGTGAATTTGGTTCCCATGAGCTCCTAAAAGTTCCTGTAGAAAGTTGCAGCCTCCGGGTTTACACCACTTTTCAATACAGTCCATAACAAATTCCTCTCCCGAGCCCGAACTGGTCCGTAGACCACACCGTAAGCATCCATGAAGAATTTGATACCTGATGGAGAAACTGAGTTGTAATTGTGTGATCCCCTCTTTACAGTTTTGTCATTGACAAGATACTCTCCTTCCATATAACTATGATTCCCCCTGCAGTTCCCCTAGCATCTTTGGCCGTCCAACTGTATGTCTCTTCTCCCCAAGATTCCATTAATCAACGATTTTGATACTCCCGTTATTTTAGATTCGATAACGGCAATGACATCAGGATGTCTTAAGACATAAATGCTTGTCTGCCATTTGTTTTTGATCCGATCTCAGCCCCCTAACATTCCAAAAGATTAACTTCATTGATAAACACCACATAATTGCTCCATGTCCTTCCTCCTCATCGCAACTATTTCAGCTCCCTATACCCTCTGGTTTTTCCATTAGAAGCATATGGATTTGGTTGATCCCTTTCAACGATCTCCTTTAGCATGAAATGGGTACTGGAAATATCTTCTTCATACTGAATGCCCCGGAGCCCATAATCATCATGGCCACAAATTCATTCGCCATATTATTATCATTAGAACTTTCCCCTTTGTCTCCACAGTTTAAACAGGAAGTAATCTTATCACGAAGGTCTCTATCCAACGTATTAGAAGAAAACTCCATATTGAGAGGTATACAACCATTATCATTCATTACTTCATTCGTTTCAGCTGGAACAACTCCCTCGCTGTGCGAAACAAAATGTTTTGTGTGAATCACCGTGTTGCTCTACAATGCCAGATTGGATTTGGCT
Source organism: Tasmannia lanceolata (assembly GCF_043159265.1). NCBI lineage: Eukaryota > Viridiplantae > Streptophyta > Magnoliopsida > Canellales > Winteraceae > Tasmannia > Tasmannia lanceolata. The sequence goes on along the minus strand of NW_027518684.1, from coordinate 21,054,917 downwards.
ATGGTGACACCACGGATTCCGCCACCAGACAATCCTTCTGTTCCAAACTTAACCAATTTTCTCCATTTCAACTCCAGGTAGCCTTGAGCGATCTTGTCTCTTTCAATAAAATTTTCATTACGAACACCACCATTTTCGAAAGAAAGCTGCCACTTCCAACGCTTCCCGAATGATTTTCTCCAGGTAGTTACGGTGAGACGGTGCCCAACCATTCCAGCACGATTTCCGGACGACCGATCCCGCTTCCGAAGAGTGACGGTGTTGCCCACCGAAGCAATGAATTTTCTTCTCTTGTTTTGATTATTGAATATTGTTTTCTCCTTTTTACGCGATGGCCATCTGTCACGCTTCATGTTCGGCGGTGACACCAAGTCCTTTGGATAGTTATCGACTGTTCGCATCCTCTGAGAATGCTCTAAAGGCTACATCGGGTTATGGATAACTCTAATAAAAGAGAAATAGCCAAATTATTTGGTTGAATTGTTCGAGAATGCCAAGTTGGGTCAATGCAGAGTTATAACCTTTTTGATGATTTTAAATAAACAAATCTGCTGAGAGAAATTATCACTTTTTCATTTCCTCAGCAGAGTCGCCAGCCTGTGGGTGCCAATTTTTTCCCTCCCGCGTAGGACTACAGGGGATCACCACATCGGGTTCTCAAGGGAGTGTATATTTGATCTGCGTTACTTGTGGACTCGGGATCGAAATCCTAACTTCACAAAAATGAGAAACTCAGAGTCACCACCTAGGTTAGGGTCTAGGACCCGTGCCTGTTCTTCCAATGAAATGAGTAGTGATACTCGAATTTCGTTGGAAGAACAGTAACCGAAGGGGTTCTTTTGCACTGGGCCCTTGAACTTTATATTTTGCTTTGTTTGCTTAAGGCATGGTCCTTACAGATATCTTGGTAAGGGTTATGGTTACAATCGGGGAAGGTGTTAGGCACCCCTCTTGCCCGGACGAATCCGGTCTCTTAACTTAGATTGGCATTTTTTGAAGAATTTAAACCAGGATAACTTATCTTTTTATCCTTTACTTAAGTTATGCTAAATTTCAGGAGGCAAATAAAAGTGAATTTACAAGAAGACCGAAAATAAGCAGTAGTTATCCTGATCGATGTTGTAAGTTGTATACGGATCTCTGCAAATCTCGCAACTAACTCGCAATCAGGTTAACTTAAAACTAACGGAAAAAGACAGTGCATAACGTAAAAGAAAGACAAAGGGATTTATATCATAAGTTCTGAGGGTCAATTCAGACTGGAGATCTTATGGTGTCACCACCTCATACCTTACTTTGTAAAGGAAAGTACATAAAGCTTGTTAAATAAATGTAATTTTACTGAAAGCTGAGGCAGACTTGGGCAGCGTAACTGCGCTTGTTGAGAAGAGGCGGGCTCCGATCTTGCAGAGTAATCGGCGGCTTAACGGCGCTGTGTTGACTAAGGAACTTCGGGTTTGCCATGATTTTGGCAGAACGACGCTATTTAGATAATAGGGCCTTCGAGTTCTCCGAAATTCGGCAGCGCAACGACACTGTGTTGGCAAAGGGGCTTTAGGTTTGCCGAGATTTCGGCAGAACAACGACGCTATTATTGAGAAATAGCTCGTGTTTCTGCGAAATCCGGCAGAACAACGACGCTGTTTGAAGGATGTCGCTCCGAACCTTCAGAATTTCGGCAGAATGCCAACGTCCGGTGTGAGCTACCTAGAGTTACTCTACAAGCAGACTAGGGTTTTTGGCTATAAAAAGGGGGTATGTGGGGCGTTGTAGACACCCCATTTTGACCGAATCCTAATAAGCGTCGTTAGGGTAGAAACCTTATTAAACTAGTGTTTTAATGTCCCAAATTTGTTCCTAGAATAGGTTAAGGTCTCATTTAGGTCCCCGTAAATTTTCGTCCGAATCCGTCTCGGTTCGCCTAGCAAGCGGACGATGTTTGTAGAGTAGTGTAGTGTAGGAATAAGGGTGGCGATTCAGCCAGAAGCGGGGGTGTGCAGGAATTTAGAAAACCAGTTCAAATTTTCTGTAATGGGTTGTCCAGGCAGAAGCAGGGGTATGCGGATTGGTGTGTAGCATAATTAGGGGGTGTATTATCCTGAAGCAGGGCAATTTCGTAATTTGCAAAGATGCTTTTCTTCCCCTCCAAGTCACCATTAAGGCCTAAGCTAGGTTAGTGAGAGCTTTATGACTAGAATTAGCCAGAGGGGAATCCTATGTAGATTAGGCTTCCTTTGATCCCAGCCCTTAAACAAAAGCTGATTTGAAGGGCTAGGATCAAGGGGAGGGAGATATTTTCCATAAAATTCCCCCCCTCCGCCATTGCCCGAGGCCCCCCCCTGTAAGTTAGGAGATGTACAAAATGCATTGATGGGGGCTGTCCAAAGGAGAGGAAGGGGGCAGAATATATCATCTTTTTCTGGACCATTTCTTTCCTGGGCCCCCCTGTTGAGAAAGGAGTAGTCATAAATATGCATAGAGGGTGGTTGTCCTGGGGAAAGGGGGTCGAATTTATTATTACCCTCACCTAACGAATTAGGGCTACAGGAGGATTTTCTTTTTTTCGTTGGAAGCAGAGAAAAAAAAAGAAAAACTAGCGAGAGAGGGAAAACGCAGAGAGAATAAGAGAGAGAGAGGAGGAAGAAGAAGAGGGAGGAAACCACCTCCATACCCATTTCCCTAAAAATCCAAACCCATCTTCCCCATCCCCTTGATCCACCACCATCAAATCCATTCTCCTTCCTTTTCTTCTTTTATTCCCAAAACCCCACCATTATCCCCTCCATCTTCTTCTCCGGCCCCATTTTCCGCCGGAATCCGGCAAGCTCTCTTCCATTTTTTTCGCACCCGCATCTCTCCATCAACCACCCATACCAGCCAAGCCACCATCCCCATCTTCAACCCTCTATCTGTGGAGATCCACCTCAAAACCCATTTCTTTCTTCTTGCGGAGAGAAGCAAAAGGGGTTTTTCCCATTTTTGTTAGAAAACAGAAAGAAGGAGAAATCGAGAGAGAGGAAGAGGAGGAGCCGCCATCCACCGCCTTCAATCTCAGCCATCCATTTCCACCTTCACCCTCTTTAAAACCACCACCATCTTCTTCCTCTTCATTTATTTTTTTTCCCTACAAACCCACCTCCATTTTTTATTTTAATCTCCTCTGCTACGACCCCACCCCATCTCCGGCCGGAATCCGGCCATCCACCATGGAATCCGGCCAAAAACCCCAATAAATCCGGTCACCACCATCTTCTTTCTTTTACAACCACCAACTAAACCCATTCCTCATCCCATTAAACCCATTTCTATTCCCATTTGTATTCCAAACCCACCTCCCCCATCTCCTCTTCCATCTCCGCATCCATTCTCCATCTCAATCTCCACCATCAACCGACCAAACCCATCATCTCCTCCATCTTCGTCAGCCAGCACCACCGCCATCTCCATCGATTCCGGCAAGCTTGCCGGAATCCGACCTCCCTACCTAAATCAACCATCACCAAACCCACCTCATTTCTACCCCTAAATCCGGTCAGAATCCGAAACCCTCTTCTTCGGTCACCACCCTATTCTCGTTTCTCTTTAAAACCCAACATCCAAACCCATCTCATTTTTATCTCTGCAAATCCAGCCCCATTTTTGCCTCCATCGCAACCCCACTTCGCCCAACCCTTGTTTTTTCATCACTGCCTATCTCAACCAAACCTTATTCCAATCTCCATTGGTTCATTCGGCCTTGCCGGAATCACCACCATCAATATTCTCCTCGTCGGCCATCTCCACTACCTGAGCCATCGCCTCCAGTTGTTTTACAATCTATACTTCAATCGGCCTCCTCATTAGCTGTCGGGTAAGCTTATTGCCTTTTAATTCAAATAGAAATCAAGGTTATTTTGCTAATTGGTGGGTTTAAAAATACTTCTGTTAGTTTCCATTCTTCTTAAATATGCTAGTTTAGAGATTTGGATTGCTCCTATATTTCCCATTTTCTAACTAGACTAGCTTATGTGTTTGAATTGCCCCTATTGTTTTCATTTGCAAATCCTGCTAATTTGAGATTCCGAACCGTTCTTGTTGCTTATTGTTTTGGCATTTCGTTATAAATGGTTGATTCCTATTTTTTTGTCTATCCCTCTTGGGTGCCAAAGGTGTGGCCAAAGCAGGAAGTATACAGGGGATTGTGGTTTTGGTATGATGTTTGGATGATGTCAGGACTTGCAATTCATGTTTAAAGAATCGAACAGGGAGGGAAATTAGGTCCCTTAATTCGGTTTCAGTTCAGTGCCTAACACAAGCCATTATCCCTAAAAGGAAGCCTTAGAGCCTTTTCTTTCCTCAGTTGTTTGCGCCCTGAGATTGTACAAGTCTTCTTTCGTTCGCTGGTCTGGTTAACTCTTGCCTAAATATGGCTTGGTTCCCTATGTTTAGTTTTGTGGATTCTTTCGGAGCCTTTACAAACCACATATCTGTCGGTGGCGATGCATTTATGAAGGTATGGTGGTAGGGGTGTCCTCTCGAAATTTGGTATTTGAATGTGATCTAGTGAGGTTTTTTTTTGTTTCAGCTCTGATGTTCGAGCTGGAGTGAAGGGCGATGAAGGCGCTAGCCCAAGCCCACCCTTAGAGGACTTGCTCAGTCCAAGTTAGCATTCCCCTCATTTGTATAGTAGACTTGCTTAGTCTTTTAGATGCCTCTTAGATATTAGTAGCCTCATTCATTGATAGGGCGATGAAGGCGATAGCCCAAGCCCATCTTTAGGGGACTCGCTCAATCCAAGTAGCGCTCCCCTCTTTTGTTTAGTAGGCCTACCCAACCTTTTGGATTTCTTTTAACCATTTTTTTTAAAAGAACCCTTCTCTGGGCAATGATAAGGTTACTTGGAGCCCGTCTTTGTGTTTTGTGGCTCACCGTTTTTTGCACTTGAATCTGCACAAGTTGATGCCCCCTGTTATGCACCAAAATTTATAAAAATCAGAAATATCATTGCATGCATTTGTATAATTTGTTGAAAATTTAAGATTCTTCTTTTATGTTAAGTTTTGAGTTAGGTTCTGAAGATGAATGGACTGTTCAGGTGAGACTATCTTGAAAGCTTATCATACTTATTTTTTATTTAAATAAATTGTTTAATTGAAGAAGGAAATCAGATGACTACTCTATTCGATGTTATCGACATGAGTAATGTTTGATTTCAAGGCGGTTTGTAGAAATATTATATGTGTATGAAATCAGATGATTACTTTGGCATCATCTGATTTCGTTGGAGTCCCCGTATTGGGGTTTGTGGTTGGCTTTGAAGTGTTTAATATCATTTTTTTATTTTATTAGGCTACCCAGCGGCTGGTCTGGGCTAATTAATTTTATTTTAAATAATTGTTTAATTGAAGAAGGAAATAAGATGATTTGCACTATTCGATGTCCTTGACACGAATATCGTCTGATTTCAAGGCGGTTTGTAGAAATATTATACGTGTAGGAAATCAGATGATTACTTTGGCATCATCTGATTTCATTGGAGTCCCCGTATTGGGGTTTGTGGTTGGCTTTGAGGTGTTTGATATTGTTTTTACTTCATTAGGCTACCTAGCGGCTGGTCTGGGCTAATTAATGTTGTTTATCATGCTATGATTGCTATTATTACAGGTTGTGTACTCTTTAGTTATAAGTCTTTCTTTGCTTAGTACTTGATTTGTTTATATAAGAATTGAATGGAAATTTGAGATTGCCTAGTAGCTCTTTTCTGCTCTCTTGGTGGACTAACGCAGTCTTCTAGACTTCTTTAGATACTAGAACCTGTACTAGGAGGCATATTCTGTCTCATTAGGAAATCCTCCTTTGGAGGCAAGCCTCATTTTTTTAGCTTAACCCATAGGAGGCATGCCTTGCCTCATTTAGAGAGCCTTTGAATCATTCGTTTGTGTGGTGATGTTATCGGGGGAGTCTTTGACTCATTTGATCTTTATTGATGTTATTAGGGAGTCATCTGTCTTGGCTTTGTAAGTAATTAGCCTTTAGAAGGCCTGCTTGGCCTCATTTGTAGAATCCTCTCTGAGGTTGTACCTCAATTTGTACCTCTGTTATTTAGAGACCAATTTGGTCAATTAGTTGTCTTAGCCTTGCTTACCCCTTGCAAGGGCAATGATAAGGTTACTTGGAGCCCATCTTTGTGTGTTTGGGAGACCCGCCCGGTCTCATTCTCTCGCTAGTTCTCCTCTTTGTGCGTCGTTTGGTTTTTGGGAGAACACCCTACTCGGCTTGGCTTCATACTCCTACCCTTATGGGGTACTGGGCGCACATTTGTTGCACCCTAGGGCTAAGTAGCTATCCGGCCCGGCTGGGTGTTTTACCTCTGCCAAATGTGCAAATTCTTGTTCATTTTCTTTTAGGGAGTCTCTGACTCATTTATACTTTAGTTAGTGTTAGTGGAGTCTTTGACTCATGTTCCTTTTCTTTTAGGGAGTCTCTGACTCATTTATTCTTTAGTTGGTGTTAGTGGAGTCTTTGACTCGTGTTTCTTTTTCTTTTAGAGAGTCTTTGACTCATCTATCCTTTAGTTGGTGTTAGTGGAGTCTTTGACTCGTGTTTCCTTCTCTTTTAGAGAGTCTTTGACTCATCTATCCTTTAGTTGGTATTAGTGGAGTCTTTGACTCATCTATCCTTTAGTTGGTTACGCCGTAAAAGGCGGGTGCTCTGTAAGAACATGCTTTCGATGCCGAAAAGGTAGGTGCTGTGTAAAAACTGGCTTTCCGGTTTGTAAACAAAAACGGCTTTCAGAAATCATTTTCTTCTGAAAATGCCCTAAAGAGAGATTGAGGAAAACTGAACTGGTGCTCTGGGACTCGTCATAAGGTTCTTTCTCGCGGCACCTATCATTAGTACTGGCTTGACAAAATTGGGTGTCTACATCATCCTCTGAATTTCATCCTATACGTTACAGCCTCCCCGCACGCCCACGGTCCAGTTGAGTGCTTTCACATACATCCTTTGCATTATAGCCTCGTAGCGCGGCCATGGCCCGACTGAGTGCTTTACACGCATCCCCTATGTTACAGCCTTCCTGAGTGCCCATGGCCCGATTGAGCGCTTTGCACATATCCTGCAGCCTTCCTGCGTGCCAATGGCCCGGTTGAGCACTTTGCACACATCCTCTACGTTACAGCCTCCCCACGTGCTCATGGCTCAGCTGAGTGCTTTATAAGTATCTTCCGCTACAGCCACCCCGCATACCCATGTAGCATCGGATACTATTTTGCTTTCGGATACAAGGTCGCTTCGGATACTATGTCGCCTTCGGGTACAAAGTTGCCTCGTATACAATGTTGCCTCGGATATAAAGTCGCCCCGGATACAATGTTGCCCTTCGACTACAATGTCGCTTCGGATACTATGTTTCCTCCGGATATAATGTCGCCTCGGATACTATTTTACTTTCGGATACAAGGTCGCTTCAGATACAATGTCGCCTCGGATACAATGTTGTCTCGGATATAAAGTTGCCTTCTGCTACAATGTCACTACGGATATTATGTTGCCTTCGGATATAATGTCGCATCAGATACTATTTTGTTTTTGGATACAATGTCGCTTCGGATACTATGTCGCCTCAGATACAATGTTGCCTCGGATATAAAGTCGCCTCAGATACAATGTCGCCTCGGATACTATGTCGCCTTCGGCTACAATGTCGCTTCGGATACTATGTTGCCTTCGTATATAATGTTGCCTCGGATACAATGTAGCCTCGGATACTATTTTGCTATTGTATCCTCGGATACTATTTTGCTTTCGGATACAAGGTCGCTTCGGATACTACGTCGCCTTCAGATCCAATGTAGCCTTGGATACAATGTTGCCTTTGATATAAAGTAGCCTCGGATACAATGTAGCTTCGGATACTATGTTGCCTTCGGCTATAATGTCGCTTCGGATACTATGTTGCCTTCGGATATAATGTCGCCTCGGAAACAATGTAGCATCGGATACTATTTTGCTTTAGGATACAAGATCGCTTTGGATACTATTTCGCCTTCGGATACATTGTCCCCTCGAATGCAATGTTGCCTCGGATATAAAGTCGCCTCGGATACAATGTTGCCCTTCGACTACAATGTCGCTTCGAATATAATGTCGCCTTGGATACAATGTAGCCTCGGATACAATGTAGCCTCGGATACTATTTTGCTTTCGGACCCAAGGTCGCTTCGGATACAATGTCGCCTTTGGATACAATGTCGCCTCGGATACTATGTTGCCTTTGGCTACAATGTCGCTTCAGATACTATAATGCCTTCGGATATAATGTCGCTTAGGATTCAATGTTGCCTTCATATATAATGTCGCCTTCGGATATAAAGTCGCCTTCGGATACAATGTTGCCTCGGATACATTGTAGCCTCGGATACTATGTTACCCTCGGCTACAATGTCACTTCGGATACTATGTTGCCTTCGGATATAATGTCGACTCGGATACTATTTTGCTTTCGGATAGAAGGTCGCTTCAGATATTTTGTCGCCTTCGGATACAATGTCGCCCTGGATACAATGTTTTCCCAAATATAAAGTCGCATCGGATACAATGTTGCCCTTCGGCTACAATGTCGCTTCGGATACTATGTTGCCTTCGGATATAATGTCGCCTCGGATACAATGTAGCCTCAGATACTATTTTGCTTTCGGATCTAATGTCTCTTCGGATATTATGTTGCCTCAGATACAATGTTGCCTCAGATATAAAGTCGACTCGGATACAATGTAGTCTCGGATACTATGTTGCCTTTGGCTACAATGTCGCTTCGGATACTATGTTGCCTTCGGATATATTGTCGCATTGGATACAATATAGCGTCCGATACTATTTTCTTTCGGATACAACGTCGCTTCAGATATTATGTCACCTTCTGGTACAATGTTGCCTCGGTTATAAAGTCGCCTAGGATACAATGTTGCATTCGGCTAAAATGTCGCTTCGGATAATTTGTTGCCTTTGGATATAATGTCACATCGGATACAATGTAGTCTCATATACTATTTTGCTTTCGGATACAAAGTCGCTTTGGATACAATGTCGTCGCTGATAAAATGTTGCCTCGAATATAAAGTCACCTTGGATACAATGTTGCCCTTCGGCTTCAATGTCGCTTCGGATACTATGTTTCCTTTGGATATAATGTTGCCTCATATACAATGTAGCCTCAGATACTATTTTACTTTCGGATACAAGGTCCCTTCGGATACAATGTCGCCATCGGATACAATGTTGCCTTCGATATAAAGTCGCCTCGAATACAGTGTAGGCTCGGGTACCATGTTGCCTTCGGTTATAATGTCGCTTCGGATACTATGTTGCCTTCATATATAATATCGCTTCGGATACAATGTAGCCTCAGATACTATTTTCCTTTCGGATACAAGGTCGCTTCGGATGCTATGTTGCCTTCGGATACAATGATGCCTCGGATACAATGTTTTCTCGGATATAAAGTCGCCTCGGATACAATGTAGCCTCGGATACTATGTTGCCTTCTGCTACAATGTTGGATCGGATACTATGTTGCCTTCGGATATAATGTTGCCCTGGAAACAATGTAGCATTGGATACTATTTTGCTTTCGGATAGAAGGTCGCTTCGGATACTATGTCTCCTTCGGATACAACGTCGCCTCAGATACAATGTTGCCTCGGATGTAAAGTTGCCTCGGAGACAATGTTGCCCTTCTGCTACAATGTCTCTTCGGATATTATGTTGCCTTCGGATATAATGTCGCCTCGGATATAATATAGCCTCGGGTACTATTTTACTTTCGGATACAAGGTCGCTTTAGATACAATGTCGTAATCGGATACAATGTCACCTCGGATACAATGTTGCCTCGGATATAAAGTCGCATCGGATACAATGTAGCCTCGGATACTATGTTGCCTTCGGCTACAATGTCGCTTCGGATACTATGTTGCCTTCGGATATAATCCGCCTCTGATACAATGTGGCCACGGATACTATTTTGCTTTCGTATACAAGGGCTCTTCGAATACTATGTCTCCGTCGGATACAATGTCACCTCGGATACAATGTTTCCTCATATATAGAGTCTCCTCAGATACAATGTTGCCCTTCAGCTACAATGTCGCTTCGAATACTATTTTGCCTTCGGATATAATGTCGCCTCAAATACAATGTAGCATCATATACTATTTTACTTTCAGATACAAGGTAGCTTAGGATACTATGTCTCTGTCGGATACAATGTCACCTCGGTTACAATGTTGTCTCGGTTATGAGGTCGCCTTGGATACAGTGTATCATGGATACTATGTTGCCGTCAGCTAGAATGTCGCTTCAGATACTATGTTGCCTTCGGATATAATGTCGCCTAGGATGCAATGTAGCCGGATACTATTTTCTTTCAGATATAAGGTCGTTTCGGATACTTTGTCGCCTTCTGATACAATATTGCTGTCGGATACAATGTCGCCTCGGATATAATGTCGGTTCTGATATAAAGTCGCCTCGGATACAATGTAGCCTCAGATACTATGTTCTCTTCGGCTACAATGTCGCTTCGGATACTATGTTGCCTTCAGATCTAATGTCGCCTTAGATACTATTTTCTTTCGGATACATGATAGCTTCGCATACTATTACGCCTCAGATACAATGTTGCCTCGGATATAATGTCCCCTCGGATACAATGTAGCCTCGGGTACTATATTGCTTTCGGATACAATGTTGCCATCGGATACAATGTCACCTCTGATACAATGTTGCGTCGGATATATAGTCACCTCCGATACAATGTAGCCTCGGATACCATGTTGCCTTCGGCTATAATGTCGCTTTGGATACTATGTTGCCTACGGATATATTGTTGCCTTGGATACAATTTAACCTGAGATACTATTTTGCTTATGGATACATGGTCGCTTCGGATACAATGTCGCCTTGGATACAATGTTGCCTCATATATATAAGTCGCCTTGGATACAATGTTGCCCTTTGGCTAAAATGTGGCTTCAGATACTATGTTGCCTTTGCATATAATGTAGCCTCGGATACATTTTTGCTTTCGGATACTATGTCCCCTCGGATACAATGTTGCATCGGATATAAAGTCGACTCGACTACAATGTTGCTTCGGATACTATGTTGGCTTCGACTACAATGTCACTTCGGATACTATGTTGCCTTTTGATATAATGTCGCCTCGGATACAATGTAGCCCCGGATAATATTTCGTTCGGATACAATGTCGCTTCGATTGCAATGTTGCTTCGGATACTATGTTCTCTTAGGATATAATGTCGATTTGCATATAATGTAGCCACAAATACTTTTTTGATTTCGGATATATTGTCGCTTCAGATACTTTGTCTCCGTCGTTTACAATGTTGCCTAGGATATAAAGTCGTCTACGGATACAAAGTCGCCTCGGATACAATGTTGCCCTTCTGCTAATATGTCGCTTCGGATACTATGTTGCCTTCGGATATAATGTCGCGTCGGATACAATGTAGCCTTAGATACTGTTAGGCTTTAGGATACTAGGTCACTTCGGATACAATATCGCCAACGAATACAATGTTGCCTCGCATATAAAGTCGCCTCGGATGTAAAGTCGCCTCGGATACAATGCAGGCTTAGATACTATGTTGCCTTCGGTTATAATGTCGCTTCGGATACTATGTTGCCTTCAAATATAATGTCGCCTCGGATACAATGTAGCCTCAAATACTGTTTTGCTCTCGGATATGAGGTCGCTTCGGATACTGTCGCCTTCGGATACATTGTCGCCTCAAATACAATGTTGGCTAGGATTTAAAGTCTCCTCGGATACAATGGTGCATCCGATACTATGTTACCTTCGGCTACAATGTCGCTTCGGATAGTATGTTACCTTCGGATATAATGTCGCCTCAGATATAATGTAGCCTCGGATACTATTTTGCTTTCAGATATAAGGTCGCTTCGGATACTATGTCGCCTACATATACAATGTTGCCAGGGCACAATTTTGGCTCGGATATATAGTCGCCTTGGATACAATGTAGCATTAGATACTATGTTGCTTTCGGTTACAATGTCGAAGCAGATACTATGTTGCCCTCAGATATAATATCGCCTCGATTACAATGTAGCCTCGGATAATATTTTCTTTAGGGCACAAGGTCGCTTCGGATACTATGTCGCCTGTGATACAATGTCGCATGGAATATAAAATCGCCTTGGATACAATGTACCCTCGGATACTATGTTGCCTTCGGTTACATTGTTGCTTCGGATACTATTTTGCTTTCGGATATAATGGCGCCTCGGATACAATGTAGCCTCAGATATTTTGCTTTCGAATACAAGGTCGCTTCGGATACTATGTCCCCTTCGGATACAATGTCGCCTCAAATACAATGTTGTCTAGGATTTAAAGTCGCCTCGGATACAGTGGTGCCTCAGATACTATGTTACCTTCAGCTACAATGTCGCTTTGGATACGACGTTACCTTCAGATATAATGTCGCCTCAGATACAATCTAGCCTCGAATACTATTTTGCTTTCGGATATAAGGTCGCTTCGGATACTATGTCGCCTACGAATGCAATGTAGCCTGGGTACAATGTTTGCTCGGATATAAAGTCGCCTCGGATACAATGTAGCCCCAGATACTATGTTGCTTTTTGCTACAATGTCGCATCGAAAATTATGTTGCGTTCGGATATAATATCGCCTCGGTTACAATGTAGCCTCGGATAATATTTGTTTTCTTGTACTAGGTCGCTTCGGATACTACGTCTCATTCGGATACAATGTCGCCTCGATTATAAAGTTGCTTTGGATATAATGTAGCCTCGAATTCTATGTTGTCTTCGGCTACAATGTCGCGTCGGATACTTTGTTGCCTTCGGATATAATGTTGCCTTGAATACAGTGTAGCTTCGGATACTATTTTGCTTTCGGATACAAGGTTGCTTTAGATACTATGTCGCCTTCGGGTACATTGTCGCCTCAGATAAAATGTTGCCTCGGAAAGATGGCCGCCTTGGATACAATGTTGCCCTTCTGCTACAATGTCGCTTCGGATACTATGTTGCCTTCGGATATAATGTGGCCTCGGATACAATGTAGCCTGAGATACTATTTTGCTTTTGGAAACAAGGCCGCTTCGGATACAATGTCGCCATCGGATACAATGTTGCCATCGGCTACAATTTCCCCTCTAATACTATGTTGCATTCGGATATAATCTTGCCCCGGATACAATGTTGCCTCTGATATAAATTCGCCTGGGATATAATGTTGCCGTTCGGCTACAATGTCTTTTCGGAAATTATGTTGCCTTCGGATATAATGTCGTCTCGGATACAATGTCGTCTCGGGTTCAATGTTGTCCGGGATATGCAGTCGCCTCAGATATAATGATGCCTCGGATACTATGTTGCCTTCGGCCGCAATCATGCTTCGCTATGTTGCCTTCGGATATAATGTCCCGTTAGATACATTGTAGCCTCAGATACTATTTTGCTTTCGGATCGAAGGTCGCTTCGGATACAATGCTGGCTCGGATATAAAGTTGCCTCGGATACAATGTAGCCACGGATACTATGTTCCCTTCGGCTACAATGTCTCGTCGGATATTATGTTGCCTTCGGATGTAATGTCACCTCGGTTACAATTTAGCCTTGGATACAATGTTGCCTGTGATATAAAGTCGCCTCTGATACAATGTTGCCCTCCGGCTACAATGTCGCTACGGATACTATGTTGCCTTCGGATATAATGTCGTTTCTGATACAAAGTAGCCTCGGATACTGTTTTTCTTTCGGGTATATGGTAGCTTCAGATACTATGTCGCCGTCGGATACAATGTCTCCTCGGATACAATGTTGCGTCGGATATAAAGTTGCCTCGGATACAAGATACAATGTTGCCCTTTGGCTACAATGTGGCTTCGGATACTATGTTGCCTTTGCATATAATGTACCCTCAGATACTTTTTTGCTTTCGGATACTATGTCGCCTCGGATACATTGTTGCATCGGATATAAAGTCGACTCGGCTACAATGTTGCTTCGGATACTATGTTGGCTTCGACTACAATGTCACTTCGGATACTATGTTGCCTTCTGATATAATGTCGCCTCGGATACAATGTAGCGCCGGATAATATTTTGTTCGGATACAAGGTCGCTTCGATTACAATATCGCCTTCGGATATAATGTCGCCTCGGATTTAAAATCGCCTCGGAGACTATGTAGGCTCGGATACTATATTGCCTTCTGCTACAATGTCGCTTTGGATACTTGTTGCCTTCAGATATAAACTTGCCTCTGATACTATTTTACTTTCGGATACAAGGTCGCTTCGGATACTATGTCGCCTCGGATATAAAGTCGCATCGGATACAATGTTGCCTCGGAGACTATGTTGCCTTCGGCTACAATGTCGCTTTGGTTACTATGTTGCATTCGGATATAATGTTGCCTCGGATACAATGTAGCCTCGTATACTATTTTGCTTTCGGATACAAAGTCGCTTCGGATACTATGTCGCCTTCGTATACAATGTCGCATCGAATACAATGTCGCCCTTCGGCTACAATGTCGCTTCGGATACTAAGTTTCCTTCGGATATAATGTCGCATCGGATACAATGTAGCCTCAGATACTATTTTGCTTTCTGATACTATGTCGCCGTCGGATACAATGTCGCCTCAGATACAATTTTCCCTCGGATATAAAGTCGCCTCGGATACAATGTGGCCTCAGATACTATGTTGGCTTCGGCTACAATGTCGTTTCGGATACTATGTTGCCTTTGGATATAATCTCGCCTCGGATACAATGTAGCCTCGGATACAAGGTCGCTTCGGATACTATGTCGCCTTTGGATTCAATGTCGCCTCGAATAGAATGTTGCGTCGGATATAAAGTCGCCTCGGATTTAATGTAGCCTCGGATACTCTGTTACGGTCGGCTACAATGTCGCCTCGGATACTATGTTGCCTTCGGATATATTGTTGCCTCAGATACTATTTTGCTGTCGGATATAAGGTCCCTTCGGATACTATGTCGCCTTCGGATATAATGTCGCCTCGGATACATTGTTGCCTCGGATACAATGTAGTCTCAGATACTTTGATGCCTTCGGCTACGATGTAGGTTCGGGTACTATATTGCCTTCGGATATAATGTCACCTCGGATACAATGTAGCCTCGGATAATATTTTGCTTTTGGATAGAAGGTCGCCTTCAGATGCTATGTAGCCTTCGGATACAATGTCACCCCGGGTAGAATGTTGCCTCGGATACAATGTTGCCCTTCCGCTACAATGTCGCTTCGGGTACTATGGTGCCTTTGGACATAATGTCGGCTCGGATACAATGTAGCCTCAGATACTATTTTTCTTTCGGATACAAGGTCGCTTCAGAAACATAGTTGCCATTGGATACAATGTCGCTTCGGATATAACGTTGCCTCGGATATGGAGTCGCCTCGGATACAATTTAGCTTCGGATACTATGTTGCCTTCTGCTACAATGTCGTTTCGGATACTTTGTTTCGTTCGGATATGTTGTTGCCTAGGATACAATGTAGGCTCGGATACTATTTTGCTTTTGGATACATGGTCGCTTCTGATACTATGTGGCCTTCGGATACAATGTCGCTTCAAGTTCATTATTAGAGGTAACTCCAAAGGAATCAAAGAAGGTAATTTTTTGCTGATAAATCCACTTGATTTTGGTTATTTTTTTATGATCGGCAACAATACCTTTGTGATGTGATGGAATATGGTTGTGATGTTATTTGGAATTTGAAGTAGTTTTCTTGAGTTGTGATGATTTTTTTTTTGTGCTGTGATGCTTGCCTGAAAATGTATGGATGAGATTTTGTTCAAAATTGATGCAAATTTCATATGATTTGTGATAACTTTCGATCTGATGATGCTTTCGCTTAGAACTTTTGCAACTATGCATAATCTGTGGCTATTATCCCCTGGTACGTATTTGATGAGATATGAACTTTTGCAACTATGCATTAAAGCCATCTGGTCCAGGAGCCTTGTCCCCATCAGCGGATAGAACAGCATTTTCGATCTCTCCACTTGTGACATCTCTAGTAAGAAGCTCAGATTCCTCATCAGAGATGAACCGGATTGGGTCAGGTGGTTCTAGCTTAGTATCTTTGCCATTGTTCAGAATGTTTTGGAAGTGTCCGATGAGAATCTCAGATATTTCTTTTGGCAAAGTTTTCAACTCCCCCTCTTCATTTTTGATCGCACTGATGTTGTCTACACTATGCCTGGCTTTAATAGCAGAATATAAAATTTTGGTGTTAGAGTCTCTCAATTGTAACCAATTGTGTCTTGATTTCTGCCAAGCTAGCATTTCCTCTAGTTTGAGCACATTTATGAACTCTTCTCTCAACTTGTTTTCTTGCTCAATGCACTGGGGGTCTGAGGGATTGGAGACTAGCTTTTCCTGAGCTTTTTCTAATTCTTGCCTCACAATGGGAGCTTTGATATCAATTCTTCCGAAAACTTTCAGATTCCATACTCTAATATGCTTCTTTACTTCTCTCAGTTTGAGGACTAGTCTGTACATGGGATTCCCCCTGAATTTGGTAGCCCAGGCTTTCTCAACTATGGGATGAAGCGACATGTCCTCAAGCCACATATTCATGAACTTGAAGGGCTTGGGCTCAAGACTACTTTGATCCTTGAGGTGCATAATGATGGGGCTATGGTCTGAGATATCAGGAGAGAGATATTCAGCAAAAGAGCACGGAAAGAATGAATCCACAGATCATTTACAGTAGCTCCATCAAGGAGAGCAAACATTTTCTCTTCAGAAGCAGATCTGTTGTTCGAGGAGAATGGGCTGCCAATTGATCTAAGGTCAGTAAGAGAGCAGCTTGCAATGCAATTATTGAAGTCTTCCATATCCATAGCTTTTGGCATTGCACCATTGATTCGATCACTAGGATATCTAACAGAGTTGAAGTCCCCGACAACCGTCCAAGGAAGCTGAATCGATACGGCAAATTGCTCTAGCTCCCCCCACATATTTCTTCTATCCACCCCGTAGTTATGACCATATACTGCTGTCAGGAAGAAGGATTGAGCAGTTTGAATGACAGTGAATTCTGAATGAATCAGCTAGCTGGTTTCTTTGATGATATTGAGCTGAATTCTATCAGGTTCCCAAATAATCCAGACCCTGCCTTTAATTACACTCAAGTAGTTGCCATATGAGCTCCAGTTTTCTTGAATTTCATTTGAGTACTCCTTGAATTTATTTACTTTGGCCTTGGTCTCCATGAGGCAACAAATTGGGATCCTGGTTTTTCTGATGAGATTGGAGATTTCGGATCTTTTGGAGCTAGAGTAGAGCCCCCTAATGTTCCAAGCCCCTATGTCGCCGTCAGATACAATGTTGCGTCGGATATAAAGTTGCCTCGGATACAATGTAGCTTCAGCTTCAATGTCGCTTCGGATACTATGTTGCCTTCGGAAATAATGTCGCCTCGGATACAATGTAGCCGTGGATACTATTTCGCATTCGGATACAAGGTCGCCGCGGATACTACGTCGTCTTCGGATACAATGTCGCCACGGATACAATGTTGCCTCAGATATAAAGTCATCTCGGATACAAAGTTGCCTATTGGCTACAATGTCTCTTCGGATACTATGTTGCCTTCGGATATAATGTCGCCTTGGATACAATGTAGCGTCGGATACTATTTTTCTTTCAAATACAAGGTCACTTCAGATACTATGTCGCCATCGGATACAATGTCGCCTCGGATAGAATGTTGCTTCGGATATAAAGTTGCCTCGGATACAATGTAGCCTCGGATACTTTGTTACCGTCGGCTACAATATGTTGTATTCGGGATATAATGTCTCCTTAGATACAATGTAGTCGGATACTATTTTTTTTTGGATACAAGTCGGTTCCGATACTGTCGCCTTTGGATGCAAAGTCGCCTCGGATACAATGTCGCCTCGGATATAAAGTCGCCTCGAATACAATGTCGCCTTAGACTCTGTTGCCTTCGGGTACATTATCTTTTCGGATACTATTTTGCCTTCGGATATAAAGTCGCCTCGGATACAATGTAGCCTCGGATACTATTTTGTTTTCGGATACAAGGTCGCTTCGGATGCTATGTCGTTTTCGGATAGAATGTCGCCTCGGATATAAAGTCGCCTCGGATACAATGTTGCCCTTCTGCTACAACGTCGTTTCGGATACTATGTTGCCTTCGGATATAATGTCGTGTTGGATAAAATGTAGCGTCTGATTCTATTTTGCTGTCACCAACGGATACAATGTTGCCTCGCATATAAAGTCGCCTTGGATACGATGTAGCCTCGGATAATATGTTGCCTTTGGTTATAATGTCGCTTGGGATACTATGTTTCCTTCGGATATAATGTCGCCTCGGATACAATGTTGCCTCGGATATAATGTCGCCTCGGATACTATGATGCCTTCGGCAACAATGTCGCTTCGGATACTATGTTACCTTCGGATAAAAAGTCGCCTCGGATAGATTGCGGCCTCGGCTATTATTTTTGTTTTGCATAGAAGGTCGCCTTCAGATGTTATGTTGGCTTCGGATAGAAGGTCGCCCCGGATACAATGTTGCCCTTCAGCTACAATGTCGCTTCGGATACTGTGTTGTCTTAGGATATAATGTCGATTTGCATATAATCTAGCCTCAGATACTTTTTTGCTTTCGGATATATAGTCGCTTCGGATAATGTCTCCGTCCTTTACAATGTTGCCTAGGATATAAAGTCGTCTCGGATACAATGTTGCCTCGGTTATTATGTTCTCGGATACAATGTTGCCTCGGATATTATGTTGTCTTCGGCTACAATGTCGCTTCGGATACTATGTTGCCTTCGGATATAATGTTGCCTCGGATACTATTTTGTTTTCGGATACAAGGGCGCTTCGGATACTATGTCCCCTTTGGATACAATGTCGCCCCGGGTACAATATTGCCTCGGATATAAAGTCGCCTCGGATATAATGTTGCCCTTTGGCCACAATGTCGCTTCGGATACTATGTTGCCGTCGGATATAATGTCGTTTTGGATACAATGTAGCATCAGATACTATTTTACTTTCGGATATAAGGTCGCCGTCGGATACAATGTCAAAGTCGCCTTGGATATAAAGTCGCCTCGGATACTATGTTGTCTTCGACTACAATATCGGTTCGGATACTATGTTGCCATTGAATATAATATCGTCTCGGATACAATCTAGCCTCATATACTATTTTGTTTTCGGATGCAAGGTCGCTTTGGATACTATGCCGCCTTCGGATAGATTCTGGCTCCTGATACAATGTTGCCTCTGATATAAATTCGCCTCAGATACAATGTTGCCCTTCGGCTACAATGTCTCTTCGGAAACTATGTTGCCTTCGGATATAATGTCATCTCGGATACAATGTAGCGTAGGGTACTATTTTGCTTTCGGATACGAGGTCGCTTTGGATATAATGTCGCCATCCGATACAATGTCGCCTCGGGTACATTGTCGCCTCGGATATAAAGTCGCCTTGAATATAATGTAGACTCGGATACCCTGTTGCCTTCTGCTACAATGTCGCTTCGGATATTATGTTGCTTCCGGATATAAAGTCGCCTCGGATATAATGTAGTCTCGGATACTATTTTACTTTCGGATACATGGTCGCCTCGGATACCATGTTGCCTTCAGATATAATGTCACCTCGGATACAATATAGCCTCGCATATAAAGTCGCATCGGATATAAGTTCGCCTCGGATACAATGCAGCCTCAGATACTATGTTGCCTTCGGTTACAATGTCGCTTCAGATACTATGTTGCCTTCGGATATAATTTCTCCTGGGATACATTGTAGCCTCGGATACTGTTTTTCTCTCCCATATAGGTCACTTCGGTTACTGTCGCCTTCGGATACAATGTCGCCTCAAATACAATGTTGGCTAGGATTTAAAGTCGCCTCAGATACAATGGTGCATCCGATACTATGTTAACTTCAGCTACAATGTTGCTTTGGATAGTATGTTACTTTTAGATATAAGGTCGCCTCAGATATAATGTAGCCTCGCATACTATTTTGCTTTCGGATACTATTTTAGCCTCGGATATAATGTAGTCACGGATTCTATGTCGCCTACAAATACAATGTTGCCTGGGTACAATTTTGGCTCGGATATATAGTCGCCTCAGATACAATGTAGCCTCAGATACTATGTTGCTTTTGGCTACAATGTCGCACCGGATACTATGTTGCCCTCGGATATAATATCGCCTTGGTTACAATCTAGGGCACAAGGTCGCTTCGGATACTAAGTCGCCTCGGATATAATGTCGCATCGAATATAAAGTCGCCTTCGATACAATGTTCCCTCGGATACTATATTGCCTTCGGTTACATTGTCGCTTCAGATACTATGTTGCATTCGGATATAATGTCGCCTCGGATACAATGTAGCCTCATATATTTTGCTTTCGAATACAAGGTCGCTTCGGATACTATTTCGCCTTCGGATACAATGTCGCCTCAAATACAATGTTGTCTAGGATTTAAAGTCACCTCAGATACAATGTAACCTCATATACTATGTTACCTTCGGCTATAATGTCGCTTTAGATACGACGTTACCTTGGGATATAATGTCGCCTCAGATACAATCTAGCCTCGGATAATATTTTGCTTTCGGATATAAGGTCGCTTCGGATACTATGTCGCCTACGAATGCAATGTCGCCTGAGTACAATGTTTGCTCGGATATAAAGTCGCCTTGGATACAATGTAGCCTCAGATAATATGTTGCTTTCTGCTACAATGTCGCCTCGGTTACAATATAGCCTCGGATAATATTTGTTTTCGTGTACTAGGTCGCTTCGGATACTATGTCGCCTTCGGATACAATGTCGCCTCAGAGACAATGTTGTCTTGAATGGAAAGTTGCTTTGGATATAATGTAGCCTCAGATTCTATGTTGTCTTCGGTTACATTGTTGCGTCAGATTGTTTGTTGCCTTCGGATATAATGTTGCCTTGAATACAATGTAGCTTCGAATACTATTTTGCTTTCGGATACAAGGTTGCTTTAGAAACTATGTCGCCTTCGGATACATTGTCACCTCGGATAAAATGTTGCCTCGGAAAGCAGGACACCTTAAATACAATGTTGCCCTTCTGCTACAATGTCGCTTTGGATACTATGTTGCCTACGGATATAATGTCGCCTCGGATACAATGTAGCCTGAGATACTATTTTGCTTTCGGAAACAAGGTCGCTTCCGATACAATGTCGCCTAGGATATAATGTTGCCTCGGATATAATGTTGCCTCGGATATAATATAGCCTCGGATACTATGTTTCCCTCGGCTACAATTTGGCTTCTAATACTATGTTGCATTCGGATATAATCTCGCATCGGATATAATGTTGCCTCTGATATAAAGTCGCATCGGATACAATGTTGCCCTCCGGCTATAATGTCGCTTCGGATAATATGTTGCCTTAGGATATAATGTCGTTTCGGATACAAAGTAGCCTCGGATATTGTTTTTCTTTCGAATATAAGGTCGCTTCGGATACTATGTCGCCGTCGGATACAATGTCTCCTCGGATACAATGTTGCGTCGAATATAAAGTTGCCTCGGATACAATGCAGCTTCAGCTACAATGTCGCTTCGGATACTATGTTGCCTTCGGATATAATGTCGACTCGGATACAATGTAGCCGTGGATACTATTTTGCATTCAGATACATGGTCGCCACGGATATTACGTCGCCTTCGGATACAATGTCGCTCCGAATACAATGTTGCCTCAGATATAAAGTCGCCTCGGATACACAATTACCCTTCGGCTACAATGTCTCTTTGGATACTATGTCGCCTTCGGATATAATGTTGCTTCGGATACTATGTTGTCTTAGGATATAATGTCGATTTGCATATAATGTAGCCACAAATACTTTTTTGATTTCGGATATATTGTCGCTTCAGATACTTTGTCTCCGTCGTTTACAATGTTGCCTAGGATATAAAGTCGTCTACGGATACAATGTTGCCTCGGATATAAAGTCGCCTCGGATACAATGTTGCCCTTCTGCTAATATGTCGCTTCAGATACTATGTTGCCTTCGGATATAATGTCGTGTCGGATACAATGTAGCCTTAGATACTGTTAGGCTTTAGGATACTAGGTCGCTTCGGATACAATATCGCCAACGAATACAATGTTGCCTCAAATATAAAGTCGCCTCGGATACAATGCAGGCTTAGATACTATGTTGCCTTCGGTTATAATGTCGCTTCGGATACTATGTGGCCTTCAAATATAATGTCGCCTCAGATACAATGTAGCCTCAAATACTGTTTTGCTCTCGGACATGAGGTCGCTTCGGATACTGTCGCCTTCCGATACATTGTCGCCTCAAATACAATGTTGGCTAGGATTTAAAGTCTCCTCGGATACAATGGTGCATCTGATACTATGTTACCTTCGGCTACAATGTCGCTTCGGATACTATGTTACTTTCGGATATAATGTCGCCTCAGATATAATGTTGCCTCGGATACTATTTTGCTTTCGGATATAAGGTCGCTTCGGATACTATGTCGCCTACAGATACAATGTTGCCTGGGCACAATTTTGGTTCGGATATATAGTCGCCTTGGATACAATGTAGCATTAGATACTATGTTGCTTTCGGCTACAATGTCGAATCAGATACTATGTTGCCCTCAAATATAATATCGCCTCGATTACAATGTAGCCTCGGATAATATTTTCTTTAAGGCACAAGGTCGCTTCGGATACTTGTCGCCTCGGATACAATGTCGCATCAAATATAAAATCGCCTTGGATACAATGTACCCTCGGATACTATGTTGCCTTCGGTTACATTGTTGCTTCGGATACTATGTTGCTTTCGGATATAATGACGCCTCGGATACAATATAGCCTCAGATATTTTGCTTTCGAATACAAGGTCGCTTCGGATAATATGTCCACTTCGGATACAATGTCGTCTTCGGATACAATGTAGTCGTGGATACTATTTTGCATTCGGATACAAGGTCGCCGCGGATACTACGTCGTCTTCGAATACAATGTCGCCCCGGATACAATGTTGCCTCAGATATAAAGTCATCTCGGATACAAAATTGCCTTTTGGCTACAATGTCTCTTCGGATACTATGTTGCCTTCGGATATAATGTCGCCTCGGTTACAATGTAGCCTCGGATAATATTTGTTTTCTTGTACTAGGTCGCTTCGGATACTATGTCTCATTCGGATACAATGTCGCCACAGAGACAATGTTGCCTCGAATATAAAGTTGCTTTGGATATAATGTAGCCTCGAATTCTATTTTGTCTTCGGCTACAATGTCGCGTCGGATACTTTGTTGCCTTCGGAGATAATGTTGCCTTGAATACAATGTAGCTTCGGATACTATTTTGCTTTCGGGTACAAGGTTGCTTTAGATACTATGTCGCCTTCGGATACATTAGTCGCCTCAGATAAAATGTTGCCTCGGAAAGCAGGCTGCCTTCCATACAATGTTGCCCTTCCGCTACAATGTCGCTTCGGATACTATGTCGCCTCGGATATAATGTAGCCTGAGATACTATTTTGCTTTCGGAAACAAGGTCGCTTCGGATACAATGTCGCCATCGGATACAATGTCGCCTAGGGTATAATGTTGCCTCGGATATAAAGTCGCGTCAAATACAATGTAGCCTCGGATACTATGTTTCCTTCGGCTACAATTTCGCCTCTTATACTATGTTGCATTCGGATATAATCTTTCCCCGGATACAATGTTGCCTGGGATATAATGTTGCTGTTCGGCTACAATGTCTCTTCGGAAACTATGTTACCTTCAGATATAATGTCGCCTCGGATACAATGTTGCCGCGGATATAAAGTCGCCTCGGATACTATGATGCCAAGCGACAACAATCTCGCTTCGAATACTATGTTGCATTCGGATATAAAGTCGCATCGGATAGATTGTAGCCTCGGCTATTATTTTTCTTTTGCATAAAAGGTCGCCTTCAGATGTTATGTTGGCTTAGGATAGTAGGTCGCCCCGGATACAATGTTGCCCTTCAGCTACAATGTTGCTTCGGATACTATGTTGTCTTAGGATATAATGTCGATTTGCATATAATCTAGCCTCAGATACTTTTTTGCTTTCGGATATATAGTCGCTACGGATACTTTGTCTCCGTCGTTTACAATGTTGCCTAGGATATAAAGTCGTCTCGGATACAATGTTGCCTCGGATATTATGTTGTCTTCGGCTACAATGTCGCTTCGGATACAATCTAGCCCCAGATACTATGTTGCTTTCTCCTACAATGTCGCATCGAAAATAATGTTGCGTTCGGATATAATATCGCCTCGGTTACAATGTAGCCTCGGATAATATTTGTTTTCTTGTACTACGTCGCTTCGGATACTATGTCTCATTCGGATACAATGTCGCCACAGAGACAATGTTGCCTCGAATATAAAGTTGCTTTGGATATAATGTAGCCTCGAATTATATTTTTTCTTCGGCTACAATGTCGCGTCGGATACTTTGTTGCCTTCGGAGATAATGTTGCCTTGAATACAATGTAGCTTCGGATACTATTTTGCTTTCGGGTACAAGGTTGCTTTAGATACTATGTCGCCTTCGGATACATTAGTCGCCTCAGATAAAATGTTGCCTCGGAAAGCAGGCTGCCTTCCATACAATGTTGCCCTTCCGCTACAATGTCGCTTCGGATACTATGTTGCCTTCGGATATAATGTCGCCTCGGATACAATGTAGCCTGAGATACTATTTTGTTTCGGAAACAAGGTCCCTTCGGATACAATGTCGCCATCGGATACAATGTCCCCTAGGGTATAATGTTGCCTCGGATATAAAGTCGCGTCAAATACAATGTAGCCTCGGATACTATGTTTCCTTCGGCTACATTTTCGCCTCTTATACTATGTTGCATTCGGTTATAATCTTTCCCTGGATACAATGTTGCCTGGGATATAATGTTGCTGTTCGGCTACAATGTCTCTTCGGAAACTATGTTACCTTCAGATATAATGTCGCCTCGGATACAATGTTGCCGCGGATATAAAGTCGCCTCGGATACTATGATGCCAAGCGACAACAATGTCGCTTCGAATACTATGTTGCCTTCGGATATAAAGTCGCCTCGGATAGATTGTAGCCTCGGCTATTATTTTTCTTTTGCGTAAAAGGTCGCCTTCAGATGTTATGTTGGCTTAGGATAGAAGGTCGCCCCGGATACAATGTTGCCCTTCAGCTACAATGTTGCTTCGGATACTATGTTGTCTTAGGATATAATGTCGATTTGCATATAATCTAGCCTCAGATACTTTTTTGCTTTCGGATATATAGTCGCTACAGATACTTTGTCTCCGTCGTTTACAATGTTGCCTAGGATATAAAGTCGTCTCGGATACAATGTTGCCTCGGATATTATGTTGTCTTCGGCTACAATGTCGCTTCGGATACTATGTTGCCTTCGGATATAATGTTGCCTCGGATACTATTTTGTTTTCGGATACAAGGGCGCTTCGGATACTATGTCGCCTTTGGATACAATGTCGCCCTGGATACAATATTACCTCGGATATAAAGTCGCCTCGGATACAATGTTGCCCTTCGGCCACAATGTCGCTTCGGATACTATGTTGCCTTCGGATATAATGTCATTTCGGATACAATGTACCATCCGATACTATTTTACTTACGGATATAAGGTCGTCGTCGGATACAATGTCACCTCGGATACAATGTTGCCTCGGATATAAAGTCGCCTCGGATACTATGTTGTCTTCGAGTACAATATCGGTTCGGATACTATGTTGCCATCGGATGTAATATCGCCTCGGATCCAATGTAGCCTCATATGCTATTTTGTTTTCGGGTTCAGTGTCAGTTTGGATACAATGCTGCCTTCGGATACATTCTCGCCACAGTTAAAATGTAGCCTCGGATACAGTGTTGCCCTCCGGCTACAATTTCGCTTCTAATACTATGTTGCATTCGGATATACTCTTGCCCCGGATACAATGTTGCCTCTGATATAAATTCGCCTGGGATATAATGTTGCTGTTCGGCTACAATGTCTCTTCGGAAACTATGTTGCCTTCGGATATATTGTCGTCTCGAATACAATGTCGTCTCGGGTACATTGTTGTCTCGGATATGCAGTCGCCTGGGATATAATGGTGCCTCGGATACTATGTTGCCTTCGGCGGCAATGTCGCTTCGCTATGTTGGCTTCGGATATAATGTCCCATTAGATACGTTGTAGCCTCAGATACTATTTTGCTTTCGGATTGAAGGACGCTTCGGATACTATGTCTCCTACGGATACAATGTTGCCTAGATACAATGTTGGCTCGGATATAAAGTTGCCTCGAATACAATGTAGCCACGGATACTATGTTCCCTTCGGCTACAATGTCTCATTGGATATTATGTTGCCTTCGGTTGTAATGTTGCCTCGGTTACAATGTAGCCTCGGATATAATGTTGCCTCTGATATAAAGTCGCCTCTGATACAATGTTGCCCTCCGGCTACAATTTCGCTTCGGATACTATGTTGCCTTCGGATATAATGTCGTTTCGGATACTATTTTTCTTTCGGATATAAGGTCGCTTCGGATACTATGTCGCCGTCGGATAAAATGTCTCCTCGGTTACAATGTTGCCTCGGATACAATGTCGCTTCGGATACTATGTTGCCTTCGGATATAATGTTGCCTCGGATACAATGTAGCCGTGGATACTTTTTTGCATTCGGATACAAGGTCGCCCCGGATACTACGTCGCCTTCGGATAAAATGTTGCCCCGAATACAATGTTGCCTCAGATATAAAGTCATATTGGATACAAAGTTGCCTTTTAGCTACAATGTCTCTTCCGATACTATGTTGCGTTCGGATATAATGTCTCCACGGAAACTATTTTTCTTTCAAATACAAGGTCGCTTCGGATACTATGTCGCCTCGGATAGAATGTTGCCTCGGATATAAAGTCGCCTCGGATACAGTGGTGCCTCGGATACTATGTTACCTTCAGCTACAATGTCGATTTGGATACGACGTTACCTTCAAATATAATGTCGCCTCAGATACAATCTAGCCTCGAATACTATTTTGCTTTCGGATATAAGGTCGCTTCGGATACTATGTCGCCTACGAATGCAATGTCGCCTGGGTACAATGTTTGCTCGGATATAAAGTCGCCTCGGATACAATCTAGCCCCAGATACTATGTTGCTTTCTCCTACAATGTCGCATCGAAAATAATGTTGCGTTCGGATATAATATCGCCTCGGTTACAATGTAGCCTCGGATAATATTTGTTTTCTTGTACTAGGTCGCTTCAGATACTATGTCTCATTCGGATACAATGTCGCCACAGAGACAATGTTGCCTCGAATATAAAGTTGCTTTGGATATAATGTAGCCTCGAATTATATTTTGTCTTCGGCTACAATGTCGCGTCGGATACTTTGTTGCCTTCGGAGATAATGTTGCCTTGAATACAATGTAGCTTCGGATACTATTTTGCTTTCGGGTACAAGGTTGCTTTAGATACGATGTCGCCTTCGGATACATTAGTCGCCTCAGATAAAATGTTGCCTCGGAAAGCAGGCTGCCTTCCATACAATGTTGCCCTTCTGCTACAATGTCGCTTCGGATACTATGTTGCCTTCGGATATAATGTCGCCTCGGATACAATGTAGCTTGAGATACTATTTTGCTTTCGGAAACAAGGTCGCTTCGGATACAATGTCGCCATCGGATACAATGTCGCCTAGGGTATAATGTTGCCTCGGATATAAAGTCGCGTCAAATACAATGTAGCCTCGGATACTATGTTTCCTTCGGCTACAATTTCGCCTCTTATACTATGTTGCATTCGGATATAATCTTTCCCCGAATACAATGTTGCCTGGGATATAATGTTGCTGTTCGGCTACAATGTCTCTTCGGAAACTATGTTACCTTCAGATATAATGTCGCCTCGGATACAATGTTGCCGCGGATATAAAGTCGCCTCGGATACTATGATGCCAAGCGACAACAATGTCGCTTCGAATACTATGTTGCCTTCGGATATAAAGTCGCCTCGGATAGATTGTAGCCTTGGCTATTATTTTTCTTTGGCATAGAAGGTCGCCTTCAGATGTTATGTTGGCTTAGGATAGAAGGTCGCCCCGGATACAATGTTGCCCTTCAGCTACAATGTGGCTTCGGATACTATGTTGTCTTAGGATATAATGTCGATTTGCATATAATCTAGCCTCAGATACTTTTTTGCTTTCGGATATATAGTCGCTACGGATACTTTGTCTGCGTCGTTTACAATGTTGCCTAGGATATAAAGTCGTCTCGGATACAATGTTGCCTCGGATATTAAGTTGTCTTCGGCTACAATGTCGCGTCGGATACTATGTTTCCTCGGATACTATTTTGTTTTCTGCTAGAAGGGCGCTTCGGATACTATGTCGCCTTTGGATACAATGTCGCCCCGGATACAATATTGCCTCGGATATAAAGTCGCCTCGGATACAATGTTGCCCTTCGGCCACAATGTCGCTTGGGATACTATGTTGCCTTCGGATATAATGTCGTTTCGGATACAATGTAGCATTGGATACTATTTTACTTTCGGATATAATGTCGCCGTCGGATACAATGTCGTGGTCGGATACAATGTCGCCTCGGACACAATGTTGCCTCGGAGATAAAGTTGCCTCGGAAACTATGTTGTCTTCGACTACAATATCGGTTCGGATACAATGTAGCCTTAGATACTGTTAGGCTTTAGGATACTAGGTCGCTTCGGATACAATTTCGCCAACGCATACAATGTCGCCTCGGATACAATGTCGCCCCGGGTACAATATTGCCTCGGATATAAAGTCGCCTCGGATACAATGTTGCCCTTCGGCCACAATGTCGCTTTGGATACTATGTTGCCTTCGGAAATAATGTCGTTTCGGATACAATATAGCATTGGATACTATTTTACTTTCGGATATAATGTCGCGTCGGATAGAATGTAGCCTTAGATACTGTTAGGCTTTAGGATACTAGGTCGCTTTGGATACAATATCGCCAACGAATACAATATTGCCTCAAATATAAAGTCGCCTCGGATACAATGCAGGCTTGGATACTATGTTGCCTTCGGTTATAATGTCGCTTCGGATACTATGTTGCCTTCAAATATAATGTCGCCTCGGATACAATGTAGCCGGATACAATGTAGCCTCAGATACTGTTTTGCTCTCGGAGATGAGGTCGCTTCGTATACTGTCGCCTTCGGATACATTGTCGCCTCAAATATAATGTTGGCTAGGATTTAAAGTCTCCTCGGATACAATGGTGCATCCGATACTATGTTACCTTCGGCTACAATGTCGCTTCGGATACTATGTTGCCTTCGGATATAATGTCGCCTCGGATACAATGTAGCGTCGGATACTATTTTTCTTTCAAATACAAGGTCGCTTCGGATACTATGTCACCGTCGGATACAATGTCGCCATCGGATACAATGTCGCCTAGGATATAATGTTGCCTTGGATATAATATAGCCTTAGATACTATGTTGGATACTATGTTTCCCTCGGCTACAATTTGGCTTCTAATACTATGTTGCATTCGGATATAAAGTCGCCTCGGATACAATGTAGCCTCGGATACTTTGTTACCGTCGGCTACAATATGTTGTATTCGGGATATAATGTCTCCTCAGATACAATGTAGCCGGATACTATTTTTTTTTGGATACAAGTCGGTTCCGGTACTGTCGCCTTTGGATGCAATGTCGACTCAGATACAATGTTGCGTCGGATATAAAGTCGCCTCGAATACAATGTCGCTTGGGATACTATGTGTCCTTCGGATATAATGTCGCCTCGGATACAATGTTGCCTCGGATATAAGGTCGCCTCGGATACTATGATGCCAAGCGACAACAATGTCGCTTCGAATACTATGTTGCCTTCGGATATAAAGTCGCCTCGGATAGATTCTATCCTCGGCTATTATTTTTCTTTTGCATAGAAGGTCGCCTTCAGATGTTATGTTGGCTTAGGATAGAAGGTCGCCCCGGATACAATGTTGCCCTTCAGCTACAATGTGGCTTCGGATACTATGTTGTCTTAGGATATAATGTCGATTTGCATATAATCTAGCCTCAGATACTTTTTTGCTTTCAGATATATAGTCGCTATGGATACTTTGTCTCCGTCGTTTACAATGTTGCCTAGGATATAAAGTCGTCTCGGATACAATGTTGCCTCGGATATTATGTTGTCTTCGGCTACAATGTCGCTTCGGATACTATGTTGCCTTCGGATATAATGTTGCCTCGGATACTATTTTGTTTCCTGCTAGAAGGGCGCTTCGGATACAATGTCGCCTTTGGATACAATGTCGCCCCGGATACAATATTGCATCGGATACAATGTTGCCCTTCGGCCACAATGTCGCTTTGGATACTATGTTGCCTTCGGATATAATGTCGTTTCGGATACAATGTAGCATTTGATACTATTTTACTTTCGGATATAATGTCGCCGTCGGATACAATGTCGTGGTCGGATACAATGTCGCCTCGGACACAATGTTCCCTCGGAGATAAAGTCGCCTCGGAAACTATGTTGTCTTCGACTACAATATCGGTTCGGATACAATGTAGCCTTAGATACTGTTAGGCTTTAGGATACTAGGTCGCTTCGGATACAATATCGCCAACGCATACAATGTCGCCCCGGGTACAATATTGCCTCGGATATAAAGTCGCCTCGGATACAATGTTGCCCTTCGGCCACAATGTCGCTTTGGATACTATGTTGCCTTCGGAAATAATGTCGTTTCGGATACAATATAGCATTGGATACTATTTTACTTTCGGATATAATGTCGCGTCGGATACAATGTAGCCTTAGATACTGTTAGGCTTTAGGATACTAGGTCGCTTCGGATACAATATCGCCAACGAATACAATGTTGCCTCAAATATAAAGTCGCCTCGGATACAATGCAGGCTTAGATACTATGTTGCCTTCAGTTATAATGTCGCTTCGGATACTATGTTGCCTTCAAATATAATGTCGCATCGGATACAATGTAGCCGGATACAATGTAGCCTCAGATACTGTTTTGCTCTCGGAGATGAGGTCGCTTCGTATACTGTCGCCTTTGGATACATTGTCGCCTGAAATATAATGTTGGCTAGGATTTAAAGTCTCATCGGATACAATGGTGCATCCGATACTATGTTACCTTCGGCTACAATGTCGGTTCGGATACTATGTTGCCTTCGGATATAATGTCGCCTCGGATACAATGTAGCGTCGGATACTATTTTTCTTTCAAATACAAGGTCGCTTCGGATACTATGTCACCGTCGGATACAATGTCGCCATCGGATACAATGTTGCCTCGGATATAATATAGCCTTAGATACTATGTTGGATACTATGTTTCCCTCGGCTACAATTTGGCTTCTAATACTATGTTGCATTCGGATATAAAGTCGCCTCGGATACAATGTAGCCTCGGATACTTTGTTACTGTCGGCTACAGTATGTTTTATTCGGGATATAATGTCTCCTCAGATACAATGTAGCCGGATACTATTTTTTTTTGGATACAAGTCGGTTCCGATACTGTCGCCTTTGGATGCAATGTCGACTCAGATACAATGTTGCGTCGGATATAAAGTCGCCTCGAATACAATGTCGCTTGGGATACTATGTGTCCTTCGGATATAATGTCGCCTCGGATACAATGTTGCCTTGGATATAAAGTCGCCTCGGATACTATGATGCCAAGCGACAACAATGTCGCTTGGAATACTATGTTGCCTTGGGATATAAAGTCGCCTCGGATAGATTCTAGCCTCGGCTATTATTTTTCTTTTGCATAGAAGGTCGCCTTCAGATGTTATGTTGGCTTAGGATAGAAGGTCGCCCCGGATACAATGTTGCCCTTCAGCTACAATGTGGCTTCGGATACTATGTTGTCTTAGGATATAATGTCGATTTGCATATAATCTAGCCTCAGATACTTTTTTGCTTTCAGATATATAGTCGCTACGGATACTTTGTCTCCGTCGTTTACAATGTTGCCTAGGATATAAAGTCGTCTCGGATACAATGTTGCCTCGGATATTATGTTGTCTTCGGCTACAATGTCGCTTCGGATACTATGTTGCCTTCGGATATAATGTTGCCTCGGATACTATTTTGTTTCCTGCTAGAAGGGCGCTTCGGATACAATGTCGCCTTTGGATACAATGTCGCCCCGGATACAATATTGCATCGGATACAATGTTGCCCTTCGGCCACAATGTCGCTTTGGATACTATGTTGCCTTCGGATATAATGTCGTTTCGGATACAATGTAGCATTTGATACTATTTTACTTTCGGATATAATGTCGCCGTCGGATACAATGTCGTGGTCGGATACAATGTCGCCTCGGACACAATGTTCCCTCGGAGATAAAGTCGCCTCGGAAACTATGTTGTCTTCGACTACAATATCGGTTCGGATACAATGTAGCCTTAGATACTGTTAGGCTTTAGGATACTAGGTCGCTTCGGATACAATATCGCCAACGCATACAATGTCGCCCCGGGTACAATATTGCCTCGGATATAAAGTCGCCTCGGATACAATGTTGCCCTTCGGCCACAATGTCGCTTTGGATACTATGTTGCCTTCGGAAATAATGTCGTTTCGGATACAATATAGCATTGGATACTATTTTACTTTCGGATATAATGTCGCGTCGGATACAATGTAGCCTTAGATACTGTTAGGCTTTAGGATACTAGGTCGCTTCGGATACAATATCGCCAACGAATACAATGTTGCCTCAAATATAAAGTCGCCTCGGATACAATGCAGGCTTAGATACTATGTTGCCTTCAGTTATAATGTCGCTTCGGATACTATGTTGCCTTCAAATATAATGTCGCATCGGATACAATGTAGCCTCAGATACTGTTTTGCTCTCGGAGATGAGGTCGCTTCGTATACTGTCGCCTTCGGATACATTGTCGCCTGAAATATAATGTTGGCTAGGATTTAAAGTCTCATCGGATACAATGGTGCATCCGATACTATGTTACCTTCGGCTACAATGTCGGTTCGGATACTATGTTGCCTTCGGATATAATGTCGCCTCGGATACAATGTAGCGTCGGATACTATTTTTCTTTCAAATACAAGGTCGCTTCGGATACTATGTCACCGTCGGATACAATGTCGCCATCGGATACAATGTTGCCTCGGATATAATATAGCCTTAGATACTATGTTGGATACTATGTTTCCCTCGGCTACAATTTGGCTTCTAATACTATGTTGCATTCGGATATAAAGTCGCCTCGGATACAATGTAGCCTCGGATACTTTGTTACTGTCGGCTACAGTATGTTTTATTCGGGATATAATGTCTCCTCAGATACAATGTAGCCGGATACTATTTTTTTTTGGATACAAGTCGGTTCCGATACTGTCGCCTTTGGATGCAATGTCGACTCAGATACAATGTTGCGTCGGATATAAAGTCGCCTCGAATACAATGTCGCTTGGGATACTATGTGTCCTTCGGATATAATGTCGCCTCGGATACAATGTTGCCTCGGATATAAAGTCGCCTCGGATACTATGATGCCAAGCGACAACAATGTCGCTTGGAATACTATGTTGCCTTTGGATATAAAGTCGCCTCGGATAGATTCTAGCCTCGGCTATTATTTTTCTTTTGCATAGAAGGTCGCCTTCAGATGTTATGTTGGCTTAGGATAGAAGGTCGCCCCGGATACAATGTTGCCCTTCAGCTACAATGTGGCTTCGGATACTATGTTGTCTTAGGATATAATGTCGATTTGCATATAATCTAGCCTCAGATACTTTTTTGCTTTCGGATATATAGTCGCTTCGGATACTTTGTCTCCGTCGTTTACAATGTTGCCTAGGATATAAAGTCGTCTCGGATACAATGTTGCCTCGGATATTATGTTGTCTTCGGCTACAATGTCGCTTCAGATACTATGTTGCCTTCGGATATAATGTTGCCTCGGATACTATTTTGTTTCCTGCTAGAAGGGCGCTTCGGATACTATGTCGCCTTCGGATACAATGTCGCCCCGGATACAATATTGCATCGGATATAAAGTCGCCTCGGATACAATGTTGCCCTTCGGCCACAATGTCGCTTTGGATACTATGTTGCCTTCGGATATAATGTCGTTTCGGATACAATGTAGCATTGGATACTATTTTACTTTCGGATATAATGTCGCCGTCGGATACAATGTCGTGGTCGGATACAATGTCGCCTCGGACACAATGTTGCCTCGGAGATAAAGTCGCCTCGGAAACTATGTTGTCTTCGACTACAATATCGGTTCGGATACAATGTAGCCTTAGATACTGTTAGGCTTTAGGATACTAGGTCGCTTCGGATACAATATCGCCAACGCATACAATGTCGCCTCGGATACAATGTCGCCCCGGGTACAATATTGCCTCGGATATAAAGTCGCCTCGGATACAATGTTGCCCTTCGGCCACAATTTCGCTTTGGATACTATGTTGCCTTCGGAAATAATGTCGTTTCGGATACAATATAGCATTGGATACTATTTTACTTTCGGATATAATGTCGCGTCGGATACAATGTAGCCTTAGATACTGTTAGGCTTTAGGATACTAGGTCGCTTCGGATACAATATCGCCAACGAATACAATGTTGCCTGAAATATAAAGTCGCCTCGGATACAATGCAGGCTTAGATACTATGTTGCCTTCAGTTATAATGTCGCTTCGGATACTATGTTGCCTTCAAATATAATGTCGCCTCGGATACAATGTAGCCTCAGATACTGTTTTGCTCTCGGAGATGAGGTCGCTTCGTATACTGTCGCCTTCGGATACATTGTCGCCTCAAATATAATGTTGGCTAGAATTTAAAGTCTCCTCGGATACAATGGTGCATCCGATACTATGTTACCTTCGGCTACAATGTCGGTTCGGATACTATGTTGCCTTCGGATATAATGTCGCCTCGGATACAATGTAGCGTCGGATACTATTTTTCTTTCAAATACAAGGTCGCTTCGGATACTATGTCACCGTCGGATACAATGTCGCCATCGGATACAATGTCGCCTAGGATATAATATAGCCTTAGATACTATGTTGGATACTATGTTTCCCTCGGCTACAATTTGGCTTCTAATACTATGTTGCATTCGGATATAAATTCGCCTCGGATACAATGTAGCCTCGGATACTTTGTTACCGTCGGCTACAATATGTTGTATTCGGGATATAATGTCTCCTCAGATACAATGTAGCCGGATGCTATTTTTTTTTGGATACAAGTCGGTTCCGATACTGTCGCCTTTGGATGCAATGTCGACTCAGATACAATGTTGCGTCGGATATAAAGTCGCCTCGAATACAATGTCTCTTGGTATACTATGTGTCCTTCGGATATAATGTCGCCTCGGATACAATGTTGCCTCGGATATAAAGTCGCCTCGGATACTATGATGCCAAGCGACAAGAATGTCGCTTCGAATTCTATGTTGCCTTCGGATATAAAGTCGCCTCGGATAGATTCTAGCCTGGGCTATTATTTTTCTTTTGCATAGAAGGTCGCCTTCAGATGTTATTTTGGCTTCGGATAGAAGGTCGCCCTGGATACAATGTTGCCCTTCAGCTACAATGTCGTTCTGGATACTATGTTGTCTTAGGATATAATGTCGATTTGCATATAATCTAGCCTCAGATACTTTTTTGCTTTCGGATATATAGTCGCTTCGGATACTTTGTCTTCGTCGTTTACAATGTTGCCCAGGATATAAAGTCGTTTACAATGTTGCCTAGGATATAAAGTCGTCTCGGATACAATGTTGCCTCGGATATTATGTTGTCTTCGGCTACAATGTCGCTTCGGATACTATGTTGCCTTCGGATATAATGTTGCCTCGGATACTATTTTGTTTTCGGATACAAGGGCGCTTCGGATACTGTCGCCTTTGGATACAATGTCGCCCTGGATACAATATTACCTCGGATATAAAGTCGCCTCGGATACAATGTTGCCCTTCGGCCACAATGTCGCTTCCGATACTATGTTGCCTTCGGATATAATGTCATTTCGGATACAATGTAGCATCCGATACTATTTTACTTTCGGATATAAGGTCGTCGTCGGATACAATGTCACCTCGGATACAATGTTGCCTCGGATATAAAGTCGCCTCGGATACTATGTTGTCTTCGAGTATAATATCGGTTCGGATACTATGTTGCCATCGGATATAATATCGCCTCGGATACAATGTAGCCTCATATGCTATTTTGTTTACGGATTCAAGGTCAGTTTGGATACAATGCTGTCTTCGGATACATTCTCGCCCCAGTTAAAATGTAGCCTCGGATACAATGTTGCCTCTGATATAAAGTCGCCTCGGATACAATGTTGCCCTCCGGCTACAATTTCGCTTCTAATACTATGCTGCATTCGGATATAATCATGCCCCGGATACAGTGTTGCCTCTGATATAAATTCGCCTGGGCTATAATGTTGCTGTTCGGCTACAATGTCTCTTCGGAAACTATGTTGCCTTCGGATATATTGTCGTCTCGAATACAATGTCGTCTCGGGTACATTGTTGTCTCGGATATGCAGTCGCCTCGGATATAATGGTGCCTCGGATACTATGTTGCCTTCGGATATAATGTTGTCTCTGATATAAAGTCGCCTCTGATACAATGTTGCCCTCCGGCTACAATGTCGCTTCGGATACTATGTTGCCTTCGGATGTAATGTCGTTTCGGATACTTCTTTTCTTTCGGATATAAGGTCGCTTCGGATACTATGTCGCCGTCGGATAAAATGTCTCCTCGGTTACAATGTTGCCTCGGATACAATGTAGCTTCGGCTACAATGTCGCTTCGGATACTATGTTGCCTTCGGATATAATGTCGCCTCGGATACAATGTAGCCGTGGATACTTTTTTGCATTCGGATACAAGGTCGCCCCGGATACTACGTCGCCTTCGGATAAAATGTTGCCGCGAATACAATGTTGCCTCAGATATAAAGTCATCTTGGATACAAAGTTGCCTTGTAGCTACATGTCTCTTCGGATACTATGTTGCCTTCGGATATAATGTCTCCACGGAAACTATTTTTCTTTCAAATACAAGGTCGCTTCGGATACTATGTCGCCTCGGATAGAATGTTGCCTCGGATATAAAGTCGCCTCGGATACAGTGGTGCCTCGGATACTATGTTACCTTCAGCTACAATGTCGCTTTGGATACGACGTTACCTTCAGATATAATGTCGCCTTAGATACAATCTAGCCTCGAATACTATTTTGCTTTCGGATATAAGGTCGCTTCGGATACTATATCGCCTACGAATGCAATGTCGCCTGGGTACAATGTTTGCTCGGATATAAAGTCGCCTCGGATACAATCTAGCCCCAGATACTATGTTGCTTTCTCCTACAATGTCGCATCGAAAATAATGTTGCGTTCGGATATAATATCGCCTCGGTTACAATGTAGCCTCGGATAATATTTGTTTTCTTGTACTACGTCGCTTCGGATACTATGTCTCATTCGGATACAATGTCGCCACAGAGACAATGTTGCCTCGAATATAAAGTTGCTTTGGATATAATGTAGCCTCGAATTATATTTTGTCTTCGGCTATAATTTCGCGTCGGATACTTTGTTGCCTTCGGAGATAATGTTGCCTTGAATACAATGTAGCTTCGGATACTATTTTGCTTTCGGGTACAAGGTTGCTTTAGATACTATGTCGCCTTCGGATACATTAGTCGCCTCAGATAAAATGTTGCCTCGGAAAGCAGGCTGCCTTCCATACAATGTTGCCCTTCCGCTACAATGTCGCTTCGGATACTATGTTGCTTTCGGATATAATGTCGCCTCGGATACAATGTAGCCTGAGATACTATTTTGCTTTCGGAAACAAGGTCCCTTCGGATACAATGTCGCCATCGGATACAATGTCGCCTACGGTATAATGTTGCCTCGGATATAATGTCGCGTCAAATACAATGTAGCCTCGGATACTATGTTTCCTTCGGCTACAATTTCGCCTCTTATACTATGTTGCATTCGGATATAATCTTTCCCCGGATACAATGTTGCCTGGGATATAATGTTGCTGTTCGGCTACAATGTCTCTTCGGAAACTATGTTACCTTCAGATATAATGTCGCCTCGGATACAATGTTGCCGCGGATATAAAGTCGCCTCGGATACTATGATGCCAAGCGACAACAATGTCGCTTCGAATACTATGTTGCCTTCGGATATAAAGTCGCCTCGGATAGATTGTAGCCTCGGCTATTATTTTTCTTTTGCATAGAAGGTCGCCTTCAGATGTTATGTTGGCTTAGGATAGAAGGTCGCCCCGGATACAATGTTGCCCTTCAGCTACAATG
This sequence comes from Tasmannia lanceolata, assembly GCF_043159265.1. NCBI lineage: Eukaryota > Viridiplantae > Streptophyta > Magnoliopsida > Canellales > Winteraceae > Tasmannia > Tasmannia lanceolata. The sequence continues at coordinate 21,016,333 of NW_027518684.1, read as the reverse complement.
TTGCTTCGGATACTATGTTGTCTTAGGATATAATGTCGATTTGCATATAATCTAGCCTCAGATACTTTTTTGCTTTCGGATATATAGTCGCTACGGATACTTTGTCTCCGTCGTTTACAATGTTGCCTAGGATATAAAGTCGTCTCGGATACAATGTTGCCTCGGATATTATGTTGTCTTCGGCTACAATGTCGCTTCGGATACTATGTTGCCTTCGGATATAATGTTGCCTCGGATACTATTTTGTTTTCGGATACAAGGGCGCTTCGGATACTATGTCGCCTTTGGATACAATGTCGCCCTGGATACAATATTACCTCGGATATAAAGTCGCCTCGGATACAATGTTGCCCTTCGGCCACAATGTCGCTTCGGATACTATGTTGCCTTCGGATATAATGTCATTTCGGATACAATGTAGCATCCGATACTATTTTACTTTCGGATATAAGGTCGTCGTCGGATACAATGTCACCTCGGATACAATGTTGCCTCGGATATAAAGTCGCCTCGGATACTATGTTGTCTTCGAGTACAATATCGGTTGGGATACTATGTTGCCATCGGATATAATATCGCCTCGGATACAATGTAGCCTCATATGCTATTTTGTTTTCGGGTTCAGTGTCAGTTTGGATACAATGCTGCCTTCGGATACATTCTCGCCACAGTTAAAATGTAGCCTCTGATATAAAGTCGCCTCGGATACAATGTTGCCCTCCGGCTACAATTTCGTTTCTAATACTATGTTGCATTCGGATATACTCTTGCCCCGGATACAATGTTGCCTCTGATATAAATTCGCCTGGGATATAATGTTGCTGTTCGGCTACAATGTCTCTTCGGAAACTATGTTGCCTTCGGATATATTGTCGTCTCGGGTATATTGTTGTCTCGGATATGCAGTCGCCTCGGATATAATGGTGCCTCGGATACTATGTTGCCTTCTGCCGCAATGTCGCTTCGCTATGTTGGCTTCGGATATAATGTCCCATTAGATACGTTGTAGCCTCAGATACTATTTTGCTTTCGGATTGAAGGACGCTTCGGATACTATGTCTCCTACAGATACAATGTTGCCTAGATACAATGTTGGCTCGGATATAAAGTTGCCTCGAATACAATGTAGCCACGGATACTATGTTCCCTTCGGCTACAATGTCTCATTGGATATTATGTTGCCTTCGGATGTAATGTTGCCTCGGTTACAATGTAGCCTCGGATATAATGTTGCCTCTGATATAAAGTCGCCTCTGATACAATGTTGCCCTCGGCTACAATGTCGCTTCGGATACTATGTTGCCTTCGGATATAATGTCGTTTCGGATACTATTTTTCTTTCGGATATAAGGTCGCTTCGGATACTATGTCGCCGTCGGATAAAATGTCTCCTCGGTTACAATGTTGCCTCGGATACAATGTAGCTTCGGCTACAATGTCGCTTCGGATACTATGTTGCCTTCGGATATAATGTCGCCTCGGATACAATGTAGCCGTGGATACCTTTCTGCATTCGGATACAAGGTCGCCCCGGATACTACGTCGCCTTCGGATAAAATGTTGCCCCGAATACAATGTTGCCTCAGATATAAAGTCATCTTGGATACAAAGTTGCCTCAGATATAAAGTCATCTTGGATACAAAGTTGCCTTTTAGCTACAATGTCTCTTCGGATACTATGTTGCCTTCGGATATAATGTCTCCACGGAAACTATTTTTCTTTCAAATACAAGGTCGCTTCGGATACTATGTCGCCTCGGATAGAATGTTGCCTCGGATATAAAGTCGCCTCGGATACAGTGGTGCCTCGGATACTATGTTACCTTCAGCTACAATGTCGCTTTGGATACGGCGTTACCTTCAGATATAATGTCGCCTCAGATACAATCTAGCCTCGAATACTATTTTGCTTTCGGATATAAGGTCGCTTCGGATACTATGTCGCCTACGAATGCAATGTCGCCTGGGTACAATGTTTGCTCGGATATAAAGTCGCCTCGGATACAATCTATCCCCAGATACTATGTTGCTTTCTCCTACAATGTCGCATCGAAAATAATGTTGCGTTCGGATATAATATCGCCTCGGTTACAATGTAGCCTCGGATAATATTTGTTTTCTTGTACTAGGTCGCTTCAGATACTATGTCTCATTCGGATACAATGTCGCCACAGAGACAATGTTGCCTCGAATATAAAGTTGCTTTGGATATAATGTAGCCTCGAATTATATTTTGTCTTCGGCTACAATGTCGCGTCGGATACTTTGTTGCCTTCGGAGATAATGTTGCCTTGAATACAATGTAGCTTCGGATACTATTTTGCTTTCGGGTACAAGGTTGCTTTAGATACGATGTCGCCTTCGGATACATTAGTCGCCTCAGATAAAATGTTGCCTCGGAAAGCAGGCTGCCTTCCATACAATGTTGCCCTTCTGCTACAATGTCGCTTCGGATACTATGTTGCCTTCGGATATAATGTCGCCTCGGATACAATGTAGCTTGAGATACTATTTTGCTTTCGGAAACAAGGTCGCTTCGGATACAATGTCGCCATCGGATACAATGTCGCCTAGGGTATAATGTTGCCTCGTATATAAAGTCGCGTCAAATACAATGTAGCCTCGGATACTATGTTTCCTTCGGCTACAATTTCGCCTCTTATACTATGTTGCATTCGGATATAATCTTTCCCCGGATACAATGTTGCCTGAGATATAATGTTGCTGTTCGGCTACAATGTCTCTTCGGAAAGTATGTTACCTTCAGATATAATGTCGCCTCGGATACAATGTTGCCGCGGATATAAAGTCGCCTCGGATACTATGATGCCAAGCGACAACAATGTCGCTTCGAATACTATGTTGCCTTCGGATATAAAGTCGCCTCGGATAGATTGTAGCCTCGGCTATTATTTTTCTTTTGCATAGAAGGTCGCCTTCAGATGTTATGTTGGCTTAGGATAGAAGGTCGCCCCGGATACAATGTTGCCCTTCAGCTACAATTTGGCTTCGGATACTATGTTGTCTTAGGATATAATGTCGATTTGCATATAATCTAGCCTCAGATACTTTTTTGCTTTCAGATATATATTCGTTACGGATACTTTGTCTCCGTCGTTTACAATGTTGCCTAGGATATAAAGTCGTCTCGGATACAATGTTGCCTCGGATATTATGTGTCTTCGGCTACAATGTCGCTTCGGATACTATGTTGCCTTCAGATATAATGTAGCCTCGGATAGTTTGTTACCGTCGGCTACAATATGTTGTATTCGGGATATAATGTCTCCTCAGATACAATGTAGCCGGATATTTTTTTTTTTTTGGATACAAGTCGGTTCGGATACTGTCGCCTTTGGATGCAATGTCGACTCAGATACAATGTTGCGTCGGATATAAAGTCGCCTCGAATACAATGTCGCTTGGGATACTATGTGTCCTTCGGATATAATGTCGCCTCGGATACAATGTTGCCTCGAATATAAAGTCGCCTCGGATACTATGATGCCAAGCGACAACAATGTCGCTTCGAATTCTATGTTGCATTCGGATATAATCTTGCCCCGGATACAATGTTGCCTCTGATATAAATTCGCATGGGATATAATGTTGCTGTTCGGCTACAATGTCTCTTCGGAAACTATGTTGCCTTCGGATATATTGTCGTCTCGAATACAATGTCGTCTCGGGTACATTGTTGTCTCGGATATGCAGTCGCCTCGGATATAATGGTGCCTCGGATACTATGTTGCCTTCGGATATAATGTTATCTCTGATATAAAGTCGCCTCTGATACAATGTTGCCCTCCGGCTACAATGTCGCTTCGGATACTATGTTGCCTTCGGATATAATGTCGTTTCGGATACTATTTTTCTTTCGGATATATGGTCGCTTCGGATACTATGTCGCCGTCGGATAAAATGTCTCCTCGGTTACAATGTTGCCTCGGATACAATGTAGCTTCGGCTACAATGTCGCTTCGGATACTATGTTGCCTTCGGATATAATGTCACCTCGGATACAATGTAGCCGTGGATACTTTTTTGCATTCGGATACAAGGTCGCCCCGGATACTACGTCGCCTTCGGATAAAATGTTGCCGCGAATACAATGTTGCCTCAGATATAAAGTCATCTTGGATACAAAGTTGCCTTGTAGCTACATGTCTCTTCGGATACTATGTTGCCTTCGGATATAATGTCTCCACGGAAACTATTTTTCTTTCAAATACAAGGTCGCTTCGGATACTATGTCGCCTCGGATAGAATGTTGCCTCGGATATAAAGTCGCCTCGGATACAGTGGTGCCTCGGATACTATGTTACCTTCAGCTACAATGTCGCTTTGGATACGACGTTACCTTCAGATATAATGTCGCCTCAGATACAATCTAGCCTCGAATACTATTTTGCTTTCGGATATAAGGTCGCTTCGGATACTATGTCGCCTACGAATGCAATGTCGCCTGGGTACAATGTTTGCTCGGATATAAAGTCGCCTCGGATACAATCTAGCCCCAGATACTATGTTGCTTTCTCCTACAATGTCGCATCGAAAATAATGTTGCGTTCGGATATAATATCGCCTCGGTTTGAATGTAGCCTCGGATAATATTTGTTTTCTTGTACTAGGTCGCTTCGGATACTATGTCTCATTCGGATACAATGTCGCCACAGAGACAATGTTGCCTCGAATATAAAGTTGCTTTGGAAATAATGTAGCCTCGAATTATAATTTGTCTTCGGCTACAATGTCGCGTCGGATACTTTGTTGCCTTCGGAGATAATGTTGCCTTGAATACAATGTAGCTTCGGATACTATTTTGCTTTCGGGTACAAGGTTGCTTTAGATACTATGTCGCCTTCGGATACATTAGTCGCCTCAGATAAAATGTTGCCTCGGAAAGCAGGCTGCCTTCCATACAATGTTGCCCTTCCGCTACAAAGTCGCTTCGGATACTATGTTGCCTTCGGATATAATGTCGCCTCGGATACAATGTAGCCTGAGATACTATTTTGCTTTCGGAAACAAGGTCGATTCGGATACAATGTCGCCATCGGATACAATGTCGCCTAGGGTATAATGTTGCCTCGGATATAAAGTCGTGTCAAATACAATGTAGCCTCGGATACTATGTTTCCTTCGGCTACAATTTCGCCTCTTATACTATGTTGCGTTCGGATATAATCTTTCCCCGGATACAATGTTGCCTGGGATATAATGTTGCTGTTCGGCTACAATGTCTCTTCGGAAACTATGTTACCTTCAGATATAATGTCGCCTCGGATACAATGTTGCCGCGGATATAAAGTCGCCTCGGATACTATGATGCCAAGCGACAACAATGTCGCTTCGAATATTATGTTGCCTTCGGATATAAAGTCGCCTCGGATAGATTGTAGCCTCGGCTATTATTTTTCTTTTGCATAGAAGGTCGCCTTCAGATGTTATGTTGGCTTAGGATAGAAGGTCGCCCCGGATACAATGTTGCCCTTCAGCTACAATGTTGCATCGGATACTATGTTGTCTTAGGATATAATGTCGATTTGCATATAATCTAGCCTCAGATACTTTTTTGCTTTCGGATATATAGTCGCTACGGATACTTTGTCTCCGTCGTTTACAATGTTGCCTAGGATATAAAGTCGTCTCGGATACAATGTTGCCTCGGATATTATGTTGTCTTCGGCTACAATGTCGCTTCGGATACTATGTTCCATTCGGATATAATGTTGCCTCGGATACTATTTTGTTTTCGGATACAAGGGCTCTTCGGATACTATGTCGCCTTTGGATACAATGTCGCCCTGGATACAATATTACCTCGGATATAAAGTCGCCTCGGATACAATGTTGCCCTTCGGCCACAATGTCGCTTCGGATACTATGTTGCCTTCGGATATAATGTCGTTTCGGATACAATGTAGCATCCGATACTATTTTACTTTCGGATATAAGGTCGTCGTCGGATACAATGTCACCTCGGATACAATGTTGCCTCGGATACTATGTTGTCTTCGAGTACAATATCGGTTCGGATACTATGCTGCCATCGGATATAATATCGCCTCGGATACAATGTAGCCTCATATGCTATTTTGTTTTCGGATTCAGGGTCAGTTTGGATACAATGCTGCCTTCGGATACATTCTCGCCCCAGTTAAAATGTAGCCTCGGATACAATGTTGCCTCTGATATAAAGTCGCCTCGGATACAATGTTGCCCTCCGGCTACAATTTTGCTTCTAATACTATGTTGCATTCGGATATAATCTTGCCCCGGATACAATGTTGCCTCTGATATAAATTCGCCTGGGATATAATGTTGCTGTTCGGCTACAATGTCTCTTCGGAAACTATGTTGCCTTCGGATATATTGTCGTCTCGAATACAATGTCGTCTCGGGTACACACTCGCCTCGGATATGCAGTCGCCTCGGATATAATGGTGCCTCGGATACTATGTTGCCTTCGGATATAATGTTGCCTCTGATATAAAGTCGCCTCTGATACAATGTTGCCCTCCGGCTACAATGTCGCTTCGGAGACTATGTTGCCTTCGGATATAATGTCGTTTCGGATACTATTTTTCTTTCGGATATAAGGTCGCTTCAGATAATATGTCGCCGTCGGATAAAATGTCTCCTCGGTTACAATGTTGCCTCGGATACAATGTAGCTTTGGCTACAATGTCGCTTCGGATACTATGTTGCCTTCGGATATAATGTCGCCTCGGATACAATGTAGCCGTGGATACTTTTTTGCATTCGGATACTACGTCGCCTTCGGATAAAATGTTGCCTCGAATACAATGTTGCCTCAGATATAAAGTCATCTTGGATACAAAGTTGCCTTGTAGCTACAATGTCTCTTCGGATACTATGTTGCCTTCGGATATAATGTCTCCACGGAAACTATTTTTCTTTCAAATACAAGGTCGCTTCGGATACTATGTCGCCTCGGATAGAATGTTGCCTCGGATATAAAGTCGCCTCGGATACAGTGGTGCCTCGGATACTATGTTACCTTCAGCTACAATGTCGCTTTGGATACGACGTTACCTTCAGATATAATGTCGCCTCAGATACAATCTAGCCTCGAATACTATTTTGCTTTCGGATATAAGGTCGCTTCGGATACTATGTCGCCTACGAATGCAATGTCGCCTGGGTACAATGTTTGCTCGGATATAAAGTCGCCTCGGATACAATCTAGCCCCAGATACTATGTTGCTTTCTCCTACAATGTCGCATCGAAAATAATGTTGCGTTCGGATATAATATCGCCTCGGTTACACTGTAGCCTCGGATAATATTTGTTTTCTTGTACTAGGTCGCTTCGGATACTATGTCTCATTCGGATACAATGTCGCCACAGAGACAATGTTGCCTCGAATATAAAGTTGCTTTGGGTATAATGTAGCCTCGAATTATATTTTGTCTTCGGCTACAATGTCGCGTCGGATACTTTGTTGCCTTCGGAGATAATGTTGCCTTGAATACAATGTAGCTTCGGATACTATTTTGCTTTCGGGTACAAGGTTGCTTTAGATACTATGTCGCCTTCGGATACATTAGTCGCCTCAGATAAAATGTTGCCTCGGAAAGCAGGCTGCCTTCCATACAATGTTGCCCTTCCGCTACAATGTCGCTTCGGATACTATGTTGCCTTCGGATATAATGTCGCCTCGGATACAATGTAGCCTGAGATACTATTTTGCTTTCGGAAACAAGGTCGCTTCGGATACAATGTCGCCATCGGATACAATGTCGCCTAGGGTATAATGTTGCCTCGGATATAAAGTCGCGTCAAATACAATGTAGCCTCGGATACTATGTTTCCTTCGGCTACAATTTCGCCTCTTATACTATGTTGCATTCGGATATAATCTTTCCCCGGATACAATGTTGCCTGGGATATAATGTTGCTGTTCGGCTACAATGTCTCTTCGGAAACTATGTTACCTTCAGATATAATGTCGCCTCGGATACAATGTTGTCGCGGATATAAAGTCGCCTCGGATACTATGATGCCAAGCGACAACAATGTCGCTTCGAATACTATGTTGCCTTCGGATATAAAGTCGCCTCGGATAGATTGTAGCCTCGGCTATTATTTTTCTTTTGCATAGAAGGTCGCCTTCAGATGTTATGTTGGCTTAGGATAGAAGGTCGCCCCGGATACAATGTTGCCCTTCAGCTACAATGTTGCTTCGGATACTATGTTGTCTTAGGATATAATGTCGATTTGCATATAATCTAGCCTCAGATACTTTTTTGCTTTCGGATATATAGTCGCTACGGATACTTTGTCTCCGTCGTTTACAATGTTGCCTGGATATAAAGTCGTCTCGGATACAATGTTGCCTCGGATATTATGTTGTCTTCGGCTACAATGTCGCTTCGGATACTATGTTGCCTTCGGATATAATGTTGCCTCGGATACTATTTTGTTTTCGGATACAAGGGCTCTTCGGATACTATGTCGCCTTTGGATACAATGTCGCCCTGGATACAATATTACCTCGGATATAAAGTCGCCTCGGATACAATGTCGCCCTTCGGCCACAATGTCGCTTCGGATACTATGTTGCCTTCGGATATAATGTCATTTCGGATACAATGTAGCATCCGATACTATTTTACTTTCGGATATAAGGTCGTCGTCGGATACAATGTCACCTCGGATACAATGTTGCCTCGGATATAAAGTCGCCTCGGATACTATGTTGTCTTCGAGTACAATATCGGTTGGGATACTATGTTGCCATCGGATATAATATCGCCTCGGATACAATGTAGCCTCATATGCTATTTTGTTTTCGGGTTCAGTGTCAGTTTGGATACAATGCTGCCTTCGGATACATTCTCGCCCCAGTTAAAATGTAGCCTCGGATACAATGTTGCCTCTGATATAAAGTCGCCTCGGATACAATGTTGCCCTCCGGCTACAATTTCGCTTCTAATACTATGTTGCATTCGGATATACTCTTGCCCCAGATACAATGTTGCCTCTGATATAAATTCGCCTGGGATATAATGTTGCTGTTCGGCTACAATGTCTCTTGGGAAACTATGTTGCCTTCGGATATATTGTCGTCTCGAATACAATGTCGTCTCGGGTACATTGTTGTCTCGGATATGCAGTCGCCTCGGATATAATGGTGCCTCGGATACTATGTTGCCTTCGGCCGCAATGTCGCTTCGCTATGTTGGCTTCGGATATAATGTCCCATTAGATACGTTGTAGCCTCAGATACTATTTTGCTTTCGGATTGAAGGATGCTTCGGATACTATGTCTCCTACAGATACTATGTTGGCTCGGATATAAAGTTGCCTCGAATACAATGTAGCCACGGATACTATGTTCCCTTCGGCTACAATGTCTCATTGGATATTATATTGCCTTCGGATGTATTGTTGCCTCGGTTACAATGTAGCCTCGGATATAATGTTGCCTCTGTTATAAAGTCGCCTCTGATACAATGTTGCCCTCCGGCTACAATGTCGCTTCGGATACTATGTTGCCTTCGGATATAATGTCGTTTCGGATACTATTTTTCTTTCGGATATAAGGTCGCTTCGGATACTATGTCGCCGTCGGATAAAATGTCTCCTCGGTTACAATGTTGCCTCGGATACAATGTAGCTTCGGCTACAATGTCGCTTCGGATACTATGTTGCCTTCGGATATAATGTCGCCTCGGATACAATGTAGCCGTGGATACCTTTTTGCATTCGGATACAAGGTCGCCCCGGATACTACGTCGCCTTCGGATAAAATGTTGCCCCGAATACAATGTTGCCTCAGATATAAAGTCATCTTGGATACAAAGTTGCCTTTTAGCTACAATGTCTCTTCGGATACTATGTTGCCTTCGGATATAATATCTCCACGGAAACTATTTTTCTTTCAAATACAAGGTCGCTTCGGATACTATGTCGCCTCGGATAGAATGTTGCCTCGGATATAAAGTCGCCTCGGATACTATGTTACCTTCAGCTACAATGTCGCTTTGGATACGACGTTACCTTCAGATATAATGTCGCCTCAGATACAATCTAGCCTCGAATACTATTTTGCTTTCGGATATAAGGTTGCTTCGGATACTATGTCGCCTACGAATGCAATGTCGCCTGGGTACAATGTTTGCTCGGATATAATGTCGCCTCGGATACAATCTAGCCCCAGATACTATGTTGCGTTCTCCTACAATGTCGCATCGAAAATAATGTTGCGTTCGGATATAATATCGCCTCGGTTACAATGTAGCCTCGGATAATATTTGTTTTCTTGTACTCGGTCGCTTCGGATACTATGTCTCATTCGGATACAATGTCGCCACAGAGACAATGTTGCCTCGAATATAAAGTTGCTTTGGATATAATGTAGCCTCGAATTATATTTTGTCTTCGGCTACATTGTCGCGTCGGATACTTTGTTGCCTTCGCAGATAATGTTGCCTTGAATACAATGTAGCTTCGGATACTATTTTGCTTTCGGGTACAAGGTTGCTTTAGATATTATGTCGCCTTCGGATACATTAGTCGCCTCAGATAAAATGTTGCCTCGGAAAGCAGGCTGCCTTCCATACAATGTTGCCCTTCCGCTACAATGTCGCTTCGGATACTATGTTGCCTTCGGATATATTGTCGCCTCGGATACAATGTAGCCTGAGATACTATTTTGCTTTCGGAAACAAGGTCGCTTCGGATACAATGTCGCCATCGGATACAATGTCGCCTAGGGTATAATGTTGCCTCGGATATAAAGTCGCGTCAAATACAATGTTGCCTCGGATACTATGTTTCCTTCGGCTACAATTTCGCCTCTTATACTATGTTGCATTCGGATATAATCTTTCCCCGGATACAATGTTGCCTGGGATATAATGTTGCTGTTCGGCTACAATGTCTCTTCGGAAACTATGTTACCTTCAGATATAATGTCGCCTCGGATACAATGTTGCCGCGGATATAAAGTCGCCTCGGATACTATGATGCCAAGCGACAACAATGTCGCTTCGAATACTATGTTGCCTTCGGATATAAAGTCGCCTCGGATAGATTGTAGCCTCGGCTATTATTTTTCTTTTGCATAGAAGGTCGCCTTCAGATGTTATGTTGGCTTAGGATAGAAGGTCGCCCCGGATACAATGTTGCCCTTCAGCTACAATGTTGCTTCGGATACTATGTTGTCTTAGGATATAATGTCGATTTGCATATAATCTAGCCTCAGATACTTTTTTGCTTTCGGATATATAGTCCCTATGGATACTTTGTCTCCGTCGTTTACAATGTTGCCTGGATATAAAGTCGTCTCGGATACAATGTTGCCTCGGATATTATGTTGTCTTCGGCTACAATGTCGCTTCGGATACTATGTTGCCTTCGGATATAATGTTGCCTCGGATACTATTTTGTTTTCGGATACAAGGGCTCTTCGGATACTATGTCGCCTTTGGATACAATGTCGCCCTGGATACAATATTACCTCGGATATAAAGTCGCCTCGGATACAATGTCGCCCTTCGGCCACAATGTCGCTTCGGATACTATGTTGCCTTCGGATATAATGTCATTTCGGATACAATGTAGCATCCGATACTATTTTACTTTCGGATATAAGGTCGTCGTCGGATACAATGTTACCTCGGATACAATGTTGCCTCGGATATAAAGTCGCCTCGGATACTATGTTGTCTTCGAATACAATATCGGTTGGGATACTATGTTGCCATCGGATATAATATCGCCTCGGATACAATGTAGCCTCATATGCTATTTTGTTTTCGGGTTCAGTGTCAGTTTGGATACAATGCTGCCTTCGGATACATTCTCGCCCCAGTTAAAATGTAGCCTCGGATACAATGTTGCCTCTGATATAAAGTCGCCTCGGATACAATGTTGCCCTCCGGCTACAATTTCGCTTCTAATACTATGTTGCATTCGGATATACTCTTGCCCCAGATACAATGTTGCCTCTGATATAAATTCGCCTGGGATATAATGTTGCTGTTCGGCTACAATGTCTCTTGGGAAACTATGTTGCCTTCGGATATATTGTCGTCTCGAATACAATGTCGTCTCGGGTACATTGTTGTCTCGGATATGCAGTCGCCTCGGATATAATGGTGCCTCGGATACTATGTTGCCTTCGGCCGCAATGTCGCTTCGCTATGTTGGCTTCGGATATAATGTCCCATTAGATACGTTGTAGCCTCAGATACTATTTTGCTTTCGGATTGAAGGATGCTTCGGATACTATGTCTCCTACAGATACTATGTTGGCTCGGATATAAAGTTGCCTCGAATACAATGTAGCCACGGATACTATGTTCCCTTCGGCTACAATGTCTCATTGGATATTATATTGCCTTCGGATGTATTGTTGCCTCGGTTACAATGTAGCCTCGGATATAATGTTGCCTCTGATATAAAGTCGCCTCTGATACAATGTTGCCCTCCGGCTACAATGTCGCTTCGGATACTATGTTGCCTTCGGATATAATGTCGTTTCGGATACTATTTTTCTTTCGGATATAAGGTCGCTTCGGATACTATGTCGCCGTCGGATAAAATGTCTCCTCGGTTACAATGTTGCCTCGGATACAATGTAGCTTCGGCTACAAAGTCGCCTCGGATAGATTGTAGCCTCGGCTATTATTTTTCTTTTGTAGCCGGATACAATGTAGCCTCAGATACTGTTTTGCTCTCGGAGATGAGGTCGCTTCGTACACTGTCGCCTTCGGATACATTGTCGCCTCAAATATAATGTTGGCTAGGATTTAAAGTCTCCTCGGATACAATGGTGCATCCGATACTATGTTACCTTCGGCTACAATGTCGCTTTGGATATAATGTCGCCTCAGAGATAATGTTGCCTCGGATACTATTTTGCTTTCGGATATAAGGTCGCTTCCGATAATACGTCGCCTACAGATACAATGTTGCGTAGGCACAATTTTCGCTCGGATATATAGTCGCCTTGGATACAATGTAGGATTAGATGCTATGTTGCTTTCGGCTACAATGTCGAATCAGATACTATGTTGCCCTCAGGTATAATATCGCCTCGATTACAATGTAGCCTCGGATAATATTTTCTTTAGGGCACAAGGTCGCTTTGGATACAATGTCGTATCGAATATAAAATCGCCTTGGATACAATGTACCCTCGGATACTATGTTGCCTTCGGTTACATTGTTGCTTCGGATATAATGTCGCCTCGGATACAATGTAGCCTCAGATATTTTGCTTTCGAATACAAGGTCGCTTCGGATATATGTCCCCTTCGGATACAATGTAGCCGTGGATACTATTTTGCATTCGGATACAAGGTCGCCGCGGATACTACGTCGTCTTCGGATACAATGTCGCCCCGGATACAATGTTGCCTCAGATATAAAGTCATCTCGGATACAAAGTTGCCTTTCGGTTACAATGTCTCTTCAGATATTATGTTGCCTTCGGATATAATGTCGCCTCGGATACAATGTAGCGTCGGATACTATTTTTCTTTCAAATACAAGGTCGCTTCGGATACTATGTCACCGTCGGATACAATGTCGCCATCGGATACAATGTCGCCTAGGATATAATGTTGCCTCAGATATAATATAGCCTCAGATACTATGTTGGATACTATGTTTCCCTCGGCCACAATTTGGCTTCTAATACTATGTTGCATTCGGATAAAATCTCGCATCGGATACAATGTTGCCTCTGATATAAAGTCGCATCGGATACAATGTTGCCCTCCGGCTATAATGTCGCTTCGGATAATATGTTGCCTTAGGATATAATGTCGTTTCAGATACAAAGTAGCCTCAGATATTGTTTTTCTTTCGAATATAAGGTCGCTTCGGATAATATGTCGCCGTCGCATACAATGTCTCATCGGATACAATGTTGCGTCGGATATAATGTTGCCTCGGATACAATGTAGCTTCAGCTACAATGTCGCTTCGGATGCTATGTTGCCTTCGGATATAATGTCGACTCGGATGCAATGTAGCCGTGGATACTATTTTGCATTCAGATACATGGTCGCCGCGGATATTATGTCGCCTTCGGATACAATGTCGCTCCGAATACAATGTTGCCTCAGATATAAAGTCGCCTCGGATACACAATTACCCTTCGGCTACAATTTCTCTTTGGATAATATGTCGCCTTCGGATATAATGTTGCTTCGGATACTATGTTGTCTTAGGATATAATGTCGATTTGCATATAATGTAGCCACAAATACTTTTTTGATTTCGGATATATTGTCGCTTCAGATACTTTGTCTCCGTCGTTTACAATGTTGCCTAGGATATAAAGTCGTCTACGGATACAATGTTGCCTCGGATATAAAGTCGCCTCGGATACAATGTTGCCCTTCTGCTAATATGTCGCTTCGGATACTATGTTGCCTTCGGATATAATGTCGTGTCGGATACAATGTAGCCTTAGATACTGTTAGGCTTTAGGATACTAGGTCGCTTCGGATACAATATCGCCAACGAATACAATGTTGCCTCAAATATATAGTCGCCTCGGATACAATGCAGGCTTAGATACTATGTTGCCTTCGGTTATAATGTCGCTTCGGATACTATGTTGCCTTCAAATATAATGTCGCCTCAGATACAATGTAGCCTCAAATACTGTGTGTCTCTCGGACATGAGGTCGCTTCGGATACTGTCGCCTTCCGATACATTGTCGCCTCAAATACAATGTTGGCTAGGATTTAAAGTCTCCTCGGATACAATGGTGCATCCGATACTATGTTACCTTCGGCTACAATGTCGCTTTGGATACTATGTTACTTTCAAATATAATGTCGCCTCAGATATAATGTTGCCTCGGATACTATTTTGCTCTCGGATATAAGGTCGCTTCGGATACTATGTCGCCTACAGATACAATGTTGCCTGGGCACAATTTTGGTTCGGATGTATAGTCGCCTTGGATACAATGTAGCATTAGATACTATGTTGCTTTCGGCTACAATGTCGAATCAGATACTATGTTGCCCTCAGATATAATATCGCCTCGATTACAATGTAGCCTCGGATAATATTTTCTTTAGGGCACAAGGTCGCTTCGGATACTATGTCGCCTCGGATACAATGTCGCATCGAATATAAAATCGCCTTAGATACAATGTACCCTCGGATACTATGTTGCCTTCGGTTACATTGTCGCCTAAGATATTTTGCTTTCGAATACAAGGTCGCTTCGGATAATATGTCCCCTTCGGATACAATGTAGCCGTGGATACTATTTTGCATTCGGATACAAGGTCGCCGCGGATACTACGTCGTCTTCGAATACAATGTCGCCCCGGATACAATGTTGCCTCAGATATAAAGTCATCTCGGATACAAAATTGCCTTTCGGCTACAATGTCTCATCGGATACTATGTGGCCTTCGGATATAATGTTGCCTCGGATGAAATGTAGCGTCGGATACTATTTTTCTTTCAAATACAAAGTCGCTTCGGATACTATGTCACCGTCGGATACAATGTCGCCTCGGGTAGAATGTTGCTTCGGATATAAAGTCGCATCGGATACAATGTAGCCTCGGATACTTTGTTACCCTCGGCTACAATTTGTTGTATTCGGGATATAATGTCTCCTCAGATACAATGTAGCCGGATACTATTTTTTTTTTGGATACAAGTCGGTTCCGATACTGTCGCCTTTGGATGTAATGTCGACTCAGATACAATGTTGCGTCGGATATAAAGTCGTCTCGAATACATTGTCGCTTGGGATACTATGTGTCCTTCGGATATAATGTCGCCTCGGATACAATGTTGCCTCGGATATAAAGTCGCCTCGGATACTATGATGCCAAGCGACAACAATGTCGCTTCGAATTCTATGTTGCCTTCGGATATAAAGTCGCCTCGGATAGATTCTAGCCTTGGCTATTATTTTCTTTTGCATAGAAGGTCGCCTTCAGATGTTATGTTGGCTTCGGATAGAAGGTCGCCCCGGATACAATGTTGCCCTTCAGCTACAATGTCGCTTTGGATACTATGTTGTCTTAGGATATAATGTCGATTTGCATATAATCTAGCCTCAGATACTTTTTTGCTTTCGGATATATAGTCGCTTCGGATACTTTGTCTTCGTCGTTTACAATGTTGCCCAGGATATAAAGTCGTTTACAATGTTGCCTAGGATATAAAGTCGTCTCGGATACAATGTTGCCTCGGATATTATGTTGTCTTCGGCTACAATGTCGCTTCGGATACTATGTTGCCTTCGGATATAATGTTGCCTCGGATACTATTTTGTTTTCGGATACAAGGGCACTTCGGATACTATGTCGCCTTTGGATACAATGTCGCCCTGGATACAATATTACCTCGGATATAAAGTCGCCTCGGATACAATGTTTCCCTTCGGCCACAATGTCGCTTCGGATACTATGTTGCCTTCGGATATAATGTCGTTTCGGATACAATGTAGCATCCGATACTATTTTACTTTCGGATATAAGGTCGTCGTCGGATACAATGTCACCTCGGATACAATGTTGCCTCGGATATAAAGTCGCCTCGGATACTATGTTGTCTTCGAGTACAATATCGGTTGGGATACTATGTTGCCATCGGATATAATATCGCCTCGGATACAATGTAGCCTCATATGCTATTTTGTTTTCGGATTCAGGGTCAGTTTGGATACAATGCTGCCTTCGGATACATTCTCGCCCCAGTTAAAATGTAGGCTCGGATACAATGTTGCCTCTGATATAAAGTCGCCTCGGATACAATGTTGCCCTCCGGCTACAATTTCGCTTCTAATACTATGTTGCATTCGGATATAATCTTGCCCCGGATACAATGTTGCCTCTGATATAAATTCGCCTGGGATATAATGTTGCTGTTCGGCTACAATGTCTCTTCGGAAACTATGTTGCCTTCGGATATATTGTCGTCTCGAATACAATGTCGTCTCGGGTACACATTCGCCTCGGATATAATGGTGCCTCGGATAATATGTTGCCTTCGGCCGCAATGTCGCTTCGCTATGTTGGCTTCGGATATAATGTCGCATTAGATACATTGTAGCCTCAGATACTATTTTGCTTTCGGATTGAAGGACGCTTCGGATACTATGTCTCCTACAGATACAATGTTGCCTAGATACAATGTTGGCTCGGATATAAAGTTGCCTCGAATACAATGTAGCCACGGATACTATGTTCCCTTCGGCTAAAATGTCTCATTGGATATTATGTTGCCTTCGGATGTGCTGTTGCCTCGGTTACAATGTAGCCTCGGATATAATGTTGCCTCTGATATAAAGTCGCCTCTGATACAATGTTGCCCTCCGGCTACAATGTCGCTTCGGATACTATGTTGCCTTCGAATATAATGTCGTTTCGGATACTATTTTTCTTTCGGATATAAGGTCGCTTCGGATACTATGTCGCCGTCGGATTAAATGTCTCATCGGTTACAATGTTGCCTCGGATACAATGTAGCTTCGGCTACAATGTCGCTTCGGATACTATGTTGCCTTCGGATATAATGTCGCCTCGGATACAATGTAGCCGTGGATACTTTTTTGCATTCGGATACAAGGTCGCCCCGGATACTACGTCGCCTTCGGATAAAATGTTGCCCCGAATACAATGTTGCCTCAGATATAAAGTCATCTTGGATACAAAGTTGCCTTTTAGCTACAATGTCTCTTCGGATACTATGTTGCCTTCGGATATAATGTCTCCACGGAAACTATTTTTCTTTCAAATACAAGGTCGCTTCGGATACTATGTCGCCTCGGATAGAATGTTGCCTCGGATATAAAGTCGCCTCGGATACAGTGGTGCCTCGGATACTATGTTACCTTCAGCTACAATGTCGCTTTGGATACGACGTTACCTTCAGATATAATGTCGCCTCAGATACAATCTAGCCTCGAATACTATTTTGCTTTCGGATATAAGGTCGCTTCGGATACTATGTCGCCTACGAATGCAATGTCGCCTGGGTACAATGTTTGCTCGGATATAAAGTCGCATCGGATACAATCTAGCCCCAGATACTATGTTGCTTTCTCCTACAATATCGTATCGAAAATAATGTTGCGTTCGGATATAATATCGCCTCGGTTACAATTTGGCCTCGGATAATATTTGTTTTCTTGTACTAGGTCGCTTCGGATACTATGTCTCATTCGGATACAATGTCGCCACAGAGACAATGTTGCCTCGAATATAAAGTTGCTTTGGATATAATGAAGCCTCGAATTCTATTTTGTCTTCGGCTACAATGTCGCGTCGGATACTTTGTTGCCTTCGGAGATAATGTTGCCTTGAATACAATCTAGCTTCGGATACTATTTTTCTTTCGGGTACAAGGTTGCTTTAGATACTATGTCGCCTTCGGATATATTAGTCGCCTCAGATAAAATGTTGCCTCGGAAAACAGGCTGCCTTCCATACAATGTTGCCCTTCCGCTACAATGTCGCTTCGGATACTATGTTGCCTTCGGATATAATGTCGCCTCGGATACAATGTAGCCTGAGATACTATTTTGCTTTCGGAAACAAGGTCGCTTCGGATACAATGTCGCCTAGGGTATAATGTTGCCTCGGATATAAAGTCGCGTCAAATACAATGTAGCCTCGGATACTATGTTTCCTTCGGCTACAATTTCGCCTCTTATACTATGTTGCCTGGGATATAATGTTGCTGTTCGGCTACAATGTCTCTTCGGAAACTATGTTACCTTCAGATATAATGTCGCCTCGGATACAATGTTGCCGCGGATGTAAAGTCGCCTCGGATACTATGATGCCAAGCGACAACAAATTACGCTTCGAATACTATGTTGCCTTCGGATATAAAGTCGCCTCGGATAGATTGTAGCCTCGGCTATTATTTTTCTTTTGCATTGAAGGTCGCCTTCAGATGTTATGTTGGCTTAGGATAGAAGGTCGCCCCGTATACAATGTTGCCCTTCAGCTACAATGTTACTTCGGATACTATGTTGTCTTAGGATATAATGTCGATTTGCATATAATCTAGCCTCAGATACTTTTTTGCTTTCGGATATATAGTCGCTACGGATACTTTGTCTCCGTCGTTTACAATGTTGCCTAGGATTTAAAGTCGTCTCGGATAAAATGTTGCCTCGGATATTATGTTGTCTTCGGCTACAATGTCGCTTCGGATACTATGTTGCCTTCGGATATAATGTTGCCTCGGATACTATTTTGTTTTCTGATACAAGGGCGCTTCGGATACTATGTCGCCTTTGGATACAATGTCGCCCCGGATACAATATTGCCTCGGATATAAAGTCGCCTCGGATACAATGTTGCCCTTGGCCACAATGTCGTTTTGGATACTATGTTGCCTTCGGATATAATGTCGTTTCGGATACAATGTAGCATTGGATAGTATTTTACTTTCGGATATAATGTCGCCGTCGGATACAATGTCGTGGTCGGATACAATGTCGCCTCGGACACAATGTTGCGTCGGAGATAAAGTCGCCTCGGGTACTATGTTGTCTTCGACTACAATATCGGTTCGGATATAATGTAGCCTTAGATACTGTTAGGCTTTAGGATACTAGGTCGCTTCGGATACAATATCGCCAAAGGATACAATGTCGCCTCGGATACAATGTCGCCCCGGATACAATATTGCCTCGGATATAAAGTCGCCTCGGAGACAATGTTGCCCTTCGGCCACAATGTCGCTTTGGATACTATGTTGCCTTCGGATATAATGTCGTTTCGGATACAATGTAGCATTGGATACTATTTTACTTTCGGATATAATGTCGCGTCGGATACAATGTCGCTTCGGATACAATATCGCCAACGAATACAATGTTGCCTCAAATATAAAGTCGCCTCGGATACAATGCAGGCTTAGATACTATGTTGCCTTCAGTTATAATGTCGCTTCGGATACTATGTTGCCGTCAAATATAATGTCGCCTCGGATACAATGTAGCCTCAGATACTGTTTTGCTCTCGGAGATGAGGTGGCTTCGGATACTGTCGCCTCAAATATAATGTTGGCTAGGATTTAAAGTCTCCTCGGATACAATGGTGCATCCGATACTATGTTACCTTCGGCTACAATGTCGCTTCGGATACTATGTTACTTTCGGATATAATGTCCCCTCGGATACAATGTAGCCTGAGATACTATTTTGCTTTCGGAAACAAGGTCGCTTCGGATACAATGTCGCCTAGGGTATAATGTTGCCTCGGATATAAAGTCGCGTCAAATACAATGTAGCCTCGGATACTATGTTTCCTTCGGCTACAATTTCGCCTCTTATACTATGTTGCAGTCGGATATAATCTTTCCTCGGATACAATGTTGCCTGGGATATAATGTTGCTGTTCGGCTACAATGTCTCTTCGGAAACTATGTTACCTTCAGATATAATGTCGCCTCGGATACAATGTTGCCGCGGATACTATGATGCCAAGCGACAACAAATTACGCTTCGAATACTATGTTGCCTTCGGATATAAAGTCGCCTCGGATAGATTGTAGCCTCGGCTATTATTTTTCTTTTGCATTGAAGGTCGCCTTCAGATGTTATGTTGGCTTAGGATAGAAGGTCGCCCCGGATACAATGTTGCCCTTCAGCTACAATGTTACTTCGGATACTATGTTGTCTTATGATATAATGTCGATTTGCATATAATCTAGCCTCAGATACTTTTTTGCTTTCGGATATATAGTCGCTACGGATACTTTGTCTCCGTTGTTTACAATGTTGCCTAGGATTTAAAGTCGTCTCGGATAAAATGTTGCCTCGGATATTATGTTGTCTTCGGCTACAATGTCGCTTCGGATACTATGTTGCCTTCGGATATAATGTTGCCTCGGATACTATTTTGTTTTCTGATACAAGGGCGCTTCGGATACTTTGTCGCCTTTGGATACAATGTCGCCCCGGATACAATATTGCCTCGGATATAAAGTCGCCTCGGATACAATGTTGCCCTTCGGCCACAATGTTGTTTTGGATACTATGTTGCCTTCGGATATAATGTCGTTTCGGATACAATGTAGCATTGGATACTATTTTACTTTCGGATATAATGTCGCCGTCGGATACAATGTCGTGGTCGGATACAATGTCGCCTCGGACACAATGTTGCGTCGGAGATAAAGTCGCCTCGGATACTATGTTGTCTTCGACTACAATATCGGTTCGGATATAATGTAGCCTTAGATACTGTTAGGCTTTAGGATACTAGGTCGCTTCGGATACAATATCGCCAACGGATACAATGTCACCTCGGATACAATGTCGCCTCGGATACAATATCGCCTCGGATATAAAGTCGCCTCGGAGACAATGTTGCCCTTCGGCCACAATGTCGCTTTGGATACTATGTTGCCTTCGGATATAATGTCGTTTCGGATACAATGTAGCATTGGATACTATTTTACTTTCGGATATAATGTCGCGTCGGATACAATGTCGCTTCGGATACAATATCGCCAACGAATACAATGTTGCCTCAAATATAAAGTCGCCTCGGATACAATGCAGGCTTAGATACTATGTTGCCTTCAGTTATAATGTCGCTTCGGATACTATGTTGCCTTCAAATATAATGTCGCCTCGGATACAATGTAGCCGGATACAATGTAGCCTCAGATACTGTTTTGCTCTCGGAGATGAGGTCGCTTCGGTTACTGTCGCCTCATATATAATGTTGGCTAGGATTTAAAGTCTCCTCGGATACAATGGTGCATCCGATACTATGTTACCTTCGGCTACAATGTCGCTTCGGATACTATGTTACTTTCGGATATAATGTCGCCTCAGATATAATGTTGCCTCGGATACTATTTTGCTTTCGGATATAAGGTCGCTTCGGATACTACGTCGCCTACAGATACAATGTTGCCTGGGCACGATTTTGGCTCGGATATATAGTCGCCTTGGATACAATGTAGCATTAGATACTATGTTGCTTTCGGCTACAATGTCGAATCAGATACTATGTTGCCCTCAGATATAATTTCGCCTCGATTACAATGTAGCCTCGGATAATATTTTCTTTAGGGCACAAGGTCACTTCGGATACAATGTCGTATCGAATATAAAATCGCCTTGGATACAATGTACCCTCGGATAATATGTTGCCTTCGGTTACATTGTTGCTTCGGATATAACGTCGCCTCGGGTACAATGTAGCCTCAGATATGTTGCTTTCGAATACAAGGTCGCTTCGGATAATATGTCCCCTTTGGATACAATGTAGCCGTGGATACTATTTTGCATTCGGATACAAGGTCGCCGCGGATACTACGTCGTCTTCGGATACAATGTCGCCCCGGATACAATGTTGCCTCAGATATAAAGTCATCTCGGATGCAAAGTTGCCTTTCGGTTACAATGTCTCTTCGGATACTATGTTGCCTTCGGATAAAATGACGCCTCGGATACAATGTAGCGTCGGATACTATTTTTCTTTCAAATACAAGGTCGCTTTGGATACTATGTCACTGTCGGATACAATGTCGCCTAGGATATAAAGTTGCCTCGGATATAATATAGCCTCAGATACTATGTTGGATACTATGTTTCCCTCGGCTACAATTTGGCTTCTAATACTATGTTGCATTCGGATATAATATCGCCTCGGATACAATGTAATACAATGTAGCTTCGGATACTATTTTGCTTTCGGGTACAAGGTTGCTTTAGATACTATGTCGCCTTCGGATACATTAGTTGCCTCAGATAAAATGTTGCCTCGGAAAGCAGGCTGCCTTCCATACAATGTTGCCCTTCCGCTACAATGTCGCTTCGGATACTACGTTGCCTTCGGATATAATGTCGCCTCGGATACAATGTAGCCTGAGATACTATTTTGCTTTCGGAAACAAGGTCGCTTCGGATACAATGTCGCCATCGGATACAATGTCGCCTAGGGTATAATGTTGCCTCGGATATAAAGTCGCGTCAAATACAATGTAGCCTCGGTTACTATGTTTCCTTCGGCTACAATTTCGCGTCTTATACTATGTTGCATTCGGATATAATCTTTCCCCTGATACAATGTTGCCTGGGATATAATGTTGCTGTTCGGCTACAATGTCTCTTCGGAAACTATGTTACCTTCAGATATAATGTCGCCTCGGATACTATGTGTCCTTCGGATATAATGTCGCCTCGGATACTATGTGTCCTTCGGATATAATGTCGCCTCGGATACAATGTTGCCTCGGATATAAAGTCGCCTCGGATACTATGATGCCAAGCGACAACAATGTCGCTTCGAATTCTATGTTGGCTTCGGATATAAAGTCGCATCAGATAGATTCTAGCCTTGGCTATTATTTTTCTTTTGCATAGAAGGTCGCCTTCAGATGTTATGTTGGCTTCGGATAGAAGGTCGCCCCGGATACAATGTTGCCCTTCAGCTACAATGTCGCTCTGGATACTATGTTGTCTTAGGATATAATGTCGATTTGCATATAATCTAGCCTCAGATACTTTTTTGCTTTCGGATATACAGTCGCTTCGGATACTTTGTCTTCGTCGTTTACAATGTTGCCCAGGATATAAAGTCGTTTACAATGTTGCCTAGGATATAAAGTCGTCTCGGATACAATGTTGCCTCGGATATTATGTTGTCTTCGGCTACAATGTCGCTTCGGATACTATGTTGCCTTCGGATATAATGTTGCCTCGGATACTATTTTGTTTTCGGATACAAGGGCACTTCGGATACTATGTCGCCTTTGGATACAATGTCGCCCTGGATACAATATTACCTCGGATATAAAGTCGCCTCGGATACAATGTTTCCCTTCGGCCACAATGTCGCTTCGGATACTATGTTGCCTTCGGATATAATGTCGTTTCGGATACAATGTAGCATCCGATACTATTTTACTTTCGGATATAAGGTCGTCGTCGGATACAATGTCACCTCGGATACAATGTTGCCTCGGATATAAAGTCGCCTCGGATACTATGTTGTCTTCGAGTACAATATCGGTTCGGATACTATGTTGCCATCGGATATAATATCGCCTCGGATACAATGTAGCCTCATATGCTATTTTGTTTTCGGATTCAGGGTCAGTTTGGATACAATGCTGCCTTCGGATACATTCTCGCCCCAGTTAAAATGTAGCCTCGGATACAATATTGCCTCTGATATAAAGTCGCCTCGGATACAATGTTGCCCTCCGGCTACAATTTCGCTTCTAATACTATGTTGCATTCGGATATAATCTTGCCCCGGATACAATGTTGCCTCTGATATAAATTCGCCTGGGATATAATGTTGCTGTTTGGCTACAATGTCTCTTCGGAAACTATGTTGCCTTCGGATATATTGTCGTCTCGAATACAATGTCGTCTCGGGTACACAGTCGCCTCGGATATGCAGTCGCCTCGGATATAATGGTGCCTCGGATACTATGTTGCCTTCGGATATAATGTTGCCTCTGATATAAAGTCGCCTCTGATACAATGTTGCCCTCCGGCTACAATGTCGCTTCGGAGACTATGTTGCCTTCGGATATAATGTCGTTTCGGATACTATTTTTCTTTCGGATATAAGGTCGCTTCGGATACTATGTCGCCGTCGGATAAAATGTCTCCTCGGTTACAATGTTGCCTCGGATACAATGTAGCTTCGGCTACAATGTCGCTTCGGATACTATGTTGCCTTCGGATATAATGTCGCCTCGGATACAATGTAGCCGTGGATACTTTTTTGCATTCGGATACAAGGTCGCCCCGGATACTACGTCGCCTTCGGATAAAATGTTGCCTCGAATACAATGTTGCCTCAGATATAAAGTCATCTTGGATACAAAGTTGCCTTGTAGCTACAATGTCTCTTCGGATACTATGTTGCCTTCGGATATAATGTCTCCACGGAAACTATTTTTCTTTCAAATACAAGGTCGCTTCGGATACTATGTCGCCTCGGATAGAATGTTGCCTCGGATATAAAGTCGCCTCGGATACAGTGGTGCCTCGGATACTATGTTACCTTCAGCTACAATGTCGTTTTGGATACGACGTTACCTTCAGATATAATGTCGCCTCAGATACAATCTAGCCTCGAATACTATTTTGCTTTCGGATATAAGGTCGCTTCGGATACTATGTCGCCTACGAATGCAATGTCGCCTGGGTACAATGTTTGCTCGGATATAAAGTCGCCTCGGATACAATCTAGCCCCAGATACTATGTTGCATTCTCCTACAATGTCGCATCGAAAATAATGTTGCGTTCGGATATAATATCGCCTCGGTTACAAGGTAGCCTCGGATAATATTTGTTTTCTTGTACTAGGTCGCTTCGGATACTATGTCTCATTCTGATACAATGTCGCCACAGAGACAATGTTGCCTCGAATATAAAGTTGCTTTGGATATAATGTAGCCTCGAATTATATTTTGTCTTCGGCTACAATGTCGCGTCGGATACTTTGTTGCCTTCGGAGATAATGTTGCCTTGAATACAATGTAGCTTCGGATACTATTTTGCTTTCGGGTACAAGGTTGCTTTAGATACTATGTCGCATTCGGATACATTAGTCGCCTCAGATAAAATGTTGCCTCGGAAAGCAGGCTGCCTTCCATACAATGTTGCCCTTCCGCTACAATGTCGCTTCGGATACTATGTTGCCTTCGGATATAATGTCGCCTCGGATACAATGTAGCCTGAGATACTATTTTGCTTTCGGAAACAAGGTCGCTTCGGATACAATGTCGCCTAGGGTATAATGTTGCCTCGGATAAAAAGTCGCGTCAAATACAATGTAGCCTCGGATACTATGTTTCCTTCTGCTACAATTTCGCCTCTTATACTATGTTGCATTCGGATATAATCTTTCCCCGGATACAATGTTGCCTGGGATATAATGTTGCTGTTCGGCTACAATGTCTCTTCGGAAACTATGTTACCTTCAGATATAATGTCGCCTCGGATACAATGTTGCCGCGGATATAAAGTCACCTCGGATACTATGATGCCAAGCCACAACAATGTCGCTTCGAATACTATGTTGCCTTCGGATATAAAGCCGCCTCGGATAGATTGTAGCCTCGGCTATTATTTTTCTTTTGCATAGAAGGTCGCCTTCAGATGTTATGTTGGCTTAGGATAGAAGGTCGCCCCGGATACAATGTTGCCCTTCAGCTACAATGTTGCCCTTCAGCTACAATGTTGCTTCGGATACTATGTTGTCTTAGGATATAATGTCGATTTGCATATAATCTAGCCTCAGATACTTTTTTGCTTTCGGATATATAGTCGCTACGGATACTTTGTCTCCGTCGTTTACAATGTTGCCTAGGATATAAAGTCGTCTCGGATACAATGTTGCCTCGGATATTATGTTGTCTTCGGCTACAATGTCGCTTCGGATACTATGTTGCATTCGGATATAATGTTGCCTCGGATACTCTTTTGTTTTCGGATACAAGGGCTCTTCGGATACTATGTCACCTTTGGATACAATGTCGCCCTGGATACAATATTACCTCGGATATAAAGTCGCCTCGGATACAATGTTGCCCTTCGGCTACAATGTCGCTTCGGATACTATGTTGCCTTCGGATATAATGTCATTTCGGATACAATGTAGCATCCGATACTATTTTACTTTCGGATATAAGGTCGTCGTCGGATACAATATCACCTCGGATACAATGTTGCCTCGGATATAAAGTCGCCTCGGATACTATGTTGTCTTCGAGTACAATATCGGTTCGGATACTATGTTGCCATCGGATATAATATCGCCTCGGATACAATGTAGCCTCATATGCTATTTTGTTTTCGGGTTCAGTGTCAGTTTGGATACAATGCTGCCTTACATTCTCGCCCCAGTTAAAATGTAGCCTCGGATACAATGTTGCCTCTGATATAAAGTCGCCTCGGATACAATGTTGCCCTCCGACTACAATTTCGCTTCTAATACTATGTTGCATTCGGATATACTCTTGCCCCAGATACAATGTTGCCTCTGATATAAATTCGCCTGAGATATAATGTTGCTGTTCGGCTACAATCTCTCTTCGGAAACTATGTTGCCTTCGGATATATTGTCGTCTCGAATACAATGTCGTCTCGGGTACATTGTTGTCTCGGATATAATGGTGCCTCGGATACTATGTTGCCTTCGGCCGCAATGTCGCTTCGCTATGTTTGCTTCGGATATAATGTCCCATTAGATACGTTGTAGCCTCAAATACTATTTTGCTTTCGGATTGAAGGATGCTTCGGATACTATGTCTCCTACAGATACAATGTTGCCTAGATACAATGTTGGCTCGGATATAAAGTTGCCTCGAATACAATGTAGCCACGGATACTATGTTCCCTTCGGCTACAATGTCTCATTGGATATTATGTTGGCTTCGGATGTAATGTTGTCTCGGTTACAATGTAGCCTCGGATATAATGTTGCCTCTGATATAAAGTCGCCTCTGATACAATGTTGCCCTCCGGCTACAATGTCGCTTCGGATACTATGTTGCCTTCGGATATAATGTCGTTTCGGATTACTATTTTTCTTTCGGATATAAGGTCGCTTCGGATACTATGTCGCCGTTGGATAAAATGTCTCCTCGGTTACAATGTTGCCTCGGATACAATGTAGCTTCGGCTACAATGTCGCCTCGGATACTATGTTGCCTTCGGATATAATGTCGCCTCGGATACTTTTTTGCATTCGGATACAAGGTCGCCCCGGATACTACGTCGCCTTCGGATAAAATGTTGCCCCGAATACAATGTTGCCTCAGATATAAAGTCATATTGGATACAAAGTTGCCTTTTAGCTACAATGTCTCTTCGGATACTATGTTGCCTTCGGATATAATGTCTCTACGGAAACTATTTTTCTTTCAAATACAAGGTCGCTTCGGATACTATGTCGCCTCGGATAGATTGTTGCCTCGGATATAAAGTCGCCTCGGATACAGTGGTGCCTCGGATACTATGTTACCTTCAGCTACAATGTCGCTTTGGATACGACGTTACCTTCAGATATAATGTCGCCTCAGATACAATCTAGCCTCGAATACTATTTTGCTTTCGGATATAAGGTCGATTCGGATACTATGTCGCCTACGAATGCAATGTCGCCTGGGTACAATGTTTGCTCGGATATAAAGTCGCCTCGGATACAATCTAGCCCCAGATACTATGTTGCTTTCTCCTACAATGTCGCATCGAAAATAATGTTGCGTTCGGATATAATATCGCCTCGGTTACAAGGTAGCCTCGGATAATATTTGTTTTCTTGTACTAGGTCGCTTCGGATACTATGTCTCATTCGGATACAATGTCGCCACAGAGACAATGTTGCCTCGAATATAAAGTTGCTTTGGATATAATGTAGCCTCGAATTATATTTTGTCTTCGGCTACAATGTCGCGTCGGATACTTTGTTGCCTTCGCAGATAATGTTGCCTTGAATACAATGTAGCTTCGGATACTATTTTGCTTTCGGGTACAAGGTTGCTTTAGATACTATGTCGCCTCAGATAAAATGTTGCCTCGGAAAGCAGGCTGCCTTCCATACAATGTTGCCCTTCCGCTACAATGTCGCTTCGGATACTATGTTGCCTTCGGATATAATGTCGCCTCGGATACAATGTAGCCTGAGATACTATTTTGCTTTCGGAAACAAGGTCGCTTCGGATACAATGTCGCCATCGGATCCAATGTCGCCTAAGGGTATAATGTTGCCTCGGATATAAAGTCGCGTCAAATACAATGTAGCCTCGGTTACTATGTTTCCTTCGGTTACAATTTCGCCTCTTATACTGTGTTGCATTCGGATATAATCTTTCCCCGGATACAATGTTGCCTGGGATATAATGTTGCTGTTCGGCTACAATGTCTCTTAGGAAACTATGTTACCTTCAGATATAATGTCGCCTCGGATACTATGTGTCCTTCGGATATAATGTCGCCTCGGATACTATGTGTCCTTTGGATATAATGTCGCCTCGGATACTATGTGTCCTTCGGATATAATGTCGCCTCGGATACAATGTTGCCTCGGATATAAAGTCGCCTCGGATACTATGATGCCAAGCGACAACAATGTCGCTTCGAATTCTATGTTGGCTTCGGATATAAAGTCGCCTCAGATAGATTCTAGCCTTGGCTATTATTTTTCTTTTTCATAGAAGGTCGCCTTCAGATGTTATGTTGGCTTCGGATAGAAGGTCGCTCCGGATACAATGTTGCCCTTCAGCTACAATGTCGCTCTGGATACTATGTTGTCTTAGGATATAATGTCGATTTGCATATAATCTAGCCTCAGATACTTTTTTGCTTTCGGATATATAGTCGCTTCGGATACTTTGTCTTCGTCGTTTACAATGTTGCCCAGGATATAAAGTCGTTTACAATGTTGCCTAGGATATAAAGTCGTCTCGGATACAATGTTGCCTCGGATATTATGTTGTCTTCGGCTACAATGTCGCTTCGGATACTATGTTGCCTTCGGATATAATGTTGCCTCGGATACTATTTTGTTTTCGGATACAAGGGCACTTCGGATACTATGTCGCCTTTGGATACAATGTCGCCCTGGATACAATATTACCTCGGATATAAAGTCGTCTCGGATACAATGTTGCCCTTCGGCCACAATGTCGCTTCGGATATAATGTCGTTTCGGATACAATGTAGCATCTGATACTATTTTACTTTCGGATATAAGGTCGTCGTCGGATACAATGTCACCTCGGATACAATGTTGCCTCGGATATAAAGTCGCCTCGGATACTATGTTGTCTTCGAGTACAATATCGGTTCGGATACTATGTTGCCATCGGATATAATATCGCCTCGGATACAATGTAGCCTCATATGCTATTTTGTTTTCGGATTCAGGGTCAGTTTGGATACAATGCTGCCTTCGGATACATTCTCGCCCCAGTTAAAATGTAGCCTCGGATACAATGTTGCCTCTGATATAAAGTCGCCTCGGATACAATGTTGCCCTCCGGCTACAATTTCGCTTCTAATACTATGTTGCATTCGGATATAATCTTGCCCCGGATACAATGTTGCCTCTGATATAAATTCGCCTGGGATATAATGTTGCAGTCGCCTCGGATATAATGGTGCCTCGGATACTATGTTGCCTTCGGATATAATGTTGCCTCTGATATAAAGTCGCCTCTGATACAATGTTGCCCTCCGGCTACAATGTCGCTTCGGAGACTATGTTGCCTTCGGATATAATGTCGTTTCGGATACTATTTTTCTTTCGGATATAAGGTCGCTTCGGATACTATGTCGCCGTCGGATAAAATGTCTCCTCGGTTACAATGTTGCCTCGGATACAATGTTGCTTCGGCTACAATGTCGCTTCGGATACTATGTTGCCTTCGGATATAATGTCGCCTCGGATACAATGTAGCCGTGGATACTTTTTTGCATTCGGATACAAGGTCGCCCCGGATACTACGTCGCCTTCGGATAAAATATTGCCCCGAATACAATGTTGCCTCAGATATAAAGTCATCTTGGATACAAAGTTGCCTTGTAGCTACAATGTCTCTTTGGATACTATGTTGCCTTCGGATATAATGTCTCCACGGAAACTATTTTTCTTTCAAATACAAGGTCGCTTCGGATACTATGTCGCCTCGGATAGAATGTTGCCTCGGATATAAAGTCGCCTCGGATACTATGTTACCTTCAGCTACAATGTCGCTTTGGATACGACGTTACCTTCAGATATAATGTCGCCTCAGATACAATCTAGCCTCGAATACTATTTTGCTTTCGGATATAAGGTCGATTCGGATACTATGTCGCCTACGAATGCAATGTCGCCTGGGTACAATGTTTGCTCGGATATAAAGTCGCCTCGGATACAATCTAGCCCCAGATACTATGTTGCTTTCTCCTACAATGTCGCATCGAAAATAATGTTGCGTTCGGATATAATATCGCCTCGGTTACAAGGTAGCCTCGGATAATATTTGTTTTCTTGTACTAGGTCGCTTCGGATACTATGTCTCATTCGGATACAATGTCGCCACAGAGACAATGTTGCCTCGAATATAAAGTTGCTTTGGATATAATGTAGCCTCGAATTATATTTTGTCTTCGGCTACAATGTCGCGTCGGATACTTTGTTGCCTTCGCAGATAATGTTGCCTTGAATACAATGTAGCTTCGGATACTATTTTGCTTTCGGGTACAAGGTTGCTTTAGATACTATGTCGCCTTCGGATACATTAGTCGCCTCAGATAAAATGTTGCCTCGGAAAGCAGGCTGCCTTCCATACAATGTTGCCCTTCCGCTACAATGTCGCTTCGGATACTAAGTTGCCTTCGGATATAATGTCGCCTCGGATACAATGTAGCCTGAGATTCTATTTTGCTTTCGGAAACAAGGTCGCTTCGGATACAATGTCGCCTAGGGTATAATGTTGCCTCGGATATAAAGTCGCGTCAAATACAATGTAGCCTCGGATACTATGTTTCCTTCGGCTTCAATTTCGCCTCGGATACTATGTTTCCTTCGGCTACAATGTTGCCTGGGATATAATGTTGTTGTTCGGCTACAATGTCTCTTCGGAAACTATGTTACCTTCAGATATAATGTCGCCTCGGATACAATGTTGCCGCGGATATAAAGTCGCCTCGGATACTATGATGCCAAGCGACAACAATGTCGCTTCGAATACTATGTTGCCTTCGGATATAAAGTCGCCTCGGATAGATTGTAGCCTCGGCTATTATTTTTCTTTTGCATAGAAGGTCGCCTTCAGATGTTATGTTGGCTTAGGATAGAAGGTCGCCCCGGATACAATGTTTCCCTTCAGCTACAATGTTGCTTCGGATACTATGTTGTCTTAGGATATAATGTCGATTTGCATATAATCTAGCCTCAGATACTTTTTTGCTTTCGGATATATAGTCGCTACGGATACTTTGTCTCCGTCGTTTACAATGTTGCCTAGGATATAAAGTCGTCTCGGATATTATGTTGTCTTCGGCTACAATGTCGCTTCGGATACTATGTTGCCTTCGGATATAATGTTGCCTCGGATACTATTTTGTTTTCGGATACAAGGGCTCTTCGGATACTATGTCACCTTTGGATACAATGTCGCCCTGGATACAATATTACCTCGGATATAAAGTCGCCTCGGATACAATGTTGCCCTTCGGCCACAATGTCGCTTCGGATACTATGTTGCCTTCGGATATAATGTCATTTCGGATACAATGTAGCATCCGATACTATTTTACTTTCGGATATAAGGTCGTCGTCGGATACAATGTCACCTCGGATACAATGTTGCCTCGGATATAAAGTCGCCTCGGATACTATGTTGTCTTCGAGTACAATATCGGTTGGGATACTATGTTGCCATCGGATATAATATCGCCTCGGATACAATGTAGCCTCATATGCTATTTTGTTTTCGGGTTCAGTGTCAGTTTGGATACAATGCTGCCTTCGGATACATTCTCGCCCCAGTTAAAATGTAGCCTCGGATACAATGTTGCCTCTGATATAAAGTCGCCTCGGAAACAATGTTGCCCTCCGGCTACAATTTCGCTTCTAATACTATGTTGCATTCGAATATACTCTTGCCCCAGATACAATGTTGCCTCTGATATAAATTCGCCTGGGATATAATGTTGCTGTTCAGCTACAATGTCTCTTCGGAAACTATGTTGCCTTCGGATATATTGTCGTCTCGAATACAATGTCGTCTCGGGTACATTGTTGTCTCGGATATGTAGTCGCCTCGGATATAATGGTGCCTCGGATACTATGTTGCCTTCGGCGGCAATGTCGCTTCGCTATGTTGGCTTCGGATATAATGTCCCATTAGATACGTTGTAGCCTCAGATACTATTTTGCTTTCGGATTGAAGGATGCTTCGGATACTATGTCTCCTACAGATACAATGTTGCCTAGATACAATGTTGGCTCGGATATAAAGTTGCCTCGAATACAATGTAGCCACGGATACTATGTTCCCTTCGGCTACAATGTCTCATTGGATATTATGTTGCCTTCGGATGTATTGTTGCCTCGGTTACAATGTAGCCTCGGATATAATGTTGACTCTGATATAAAGTCGCCTCTGATACAATGTTGCCCTCCGGCTACAATGTCGCTTCGGATACTATGTTGCCTTCGGATATAATGTCGTTTCGGATACTATTTTTCTTTCGGATATAAGGTCGCTTCGGATACTATGTCGCCGTCGGATAAAATGTCTCCTCGGTTACAATGTTGCCTCGGATACAATGTAGCTTCGGCTACAATGTCGCTTCGGATACTATGTTGCCTTCGGATATAATGTCGCCTCGGATACAATGTAGCCGTGGATACCTTTTTGCATTCGGATACAAGGTCGCCCCGGATACTACGTCGCCTTCGGATAAAATGTTGCCCCGAATACAATGTTGCCTCAGATATAAAGTCATCTTGGATACAAAGTTGCCTTTTAGCTACAATGTCTCTTCGGATACTATGTTGCCTTCGGATATAATCTCTCCACGGAAACTATTTTTCTTTCAAATACAAGGTCGCTTCGGATACTATGTCGCCTCGGATAGAATGTTGCCTCGGATATAAAGTCGCCTCGGATACAGTGGTGCCTCGGATACTATGTTACCTTCAGCTACAATGTCGCTTTGGATACGACGTTACCTTCAGATATAATGTCGCCTCAGATACAATCTAGCCTCGAATACTATTTTGCTTTCGGATATAAGGTCGCTTCGGATACTATGTCGCCTACGAATGCAATGTCGCCTGGGTACAATGTTTGCTCGGATATAAAGTCGCCTCGGATACAATCTAGCCCCAGATACTATGTTGCGTTGTCCTACAATGTCGCATCGAAAATAATGTTGCGTTCGGATATAATATCGCCTCGGTTACAATGTAGCCTCGGATAATATTTGTTTTCTTGTACTAGGTCGCTTCGGATACTATGTCTCATTCGGATACAATGTCGCCACAGAGACAATGTTGCCTCGAATATAAAGTTGCTTTGGATATAATGTAGCCTCGAATTATATTTTGTCTTCGGCTACAATGTCGCGTCGGATACTTTGTTGCCTTCGCAGATAATGTTGACTTGAATACAATGTAGCTTCGGATACTATTTTGCTTTCGGGTACAAGGTTGCTTTAGATACTATGTCGCCTTCGGATACATTAGTCGCCTCAGATAAAATGTTGCCTCGGAAAGCAGGCTGCCTTCCATACAATGTTGCCCTTCCGCTACAATGTCGCTTCGGATACTATGTTTCCTTCGGATATAATGTCGCCTCGGATACAATGTAGCTTGAGATACTATTTTGCTTTCGGAAACAAGGTCGCTTCGGATACAATGTCGCCATCGGATACAATGTCGCCTAGGGTATAATGTTGCCTCGGATATAAAGTCGCGTCAAATACAATGTAGCCTCGGATACTATGTTTCCTTCGGCTACAATTTCGCCTCTTATACTATGTTGCATTCGGATATAATCTTTCCCCGGATACAATGTTGCCTGGGATATAATGTTGCTGTTCGGCTACAATGTCTCTTCGGAAACTATGTTACCTTCAGATATAATGTCGCCTCGGATAGAATGTTGCCGCGGATATAAAGTCGCCTCCGATACTATGATGCCAAGCGACAACAATGTCGCTTCGAATACTATGTTGCCTTCGGATATAAAGTCGCCTCGGATAGATTGTAGCCTCGACTATTATTTTTCTTTTGTAGCCGGATACAATGTAGCCTCAGATACTGTTTTGCTCTCGGAGATGAGGTCGCTTCGTATACTGTCGCCTTCGGATACATTGTCGCCTCAAATATAATGTTGGCTAGGATTTAAAGTCTCCTCGGATACAATGGTGCATCCGATACTATGTTACCTTCGGCTACAATGTCGCTTCGGATACTATGTTACTTTCGGATATAATGTCGCCTCAGATATAATGTTGCCTCGGATACTATTTTGCTTTCGGATATAAGGTCGCTTCGGATAATACGTCGCCTACAGATACAATGTTGCCTGGGCACAATTTTGGCTCGGATAAATAGTCGCCTTGGATACAATGTAGGATTAGATGCTATGTTGCTTTCGGCTACAATGTCGAATCAGATACTATGTTGCCCTCAGGTATAATATCGCCTCGATTACAATGTAGCCTCGGATAATATTTTCTTTAGGGCACAAGGTCGCTTTGGATACAATGTCGTATCGAATATAAAATCGCCTTGGATACAATGTACCCTCGGATACTATGTTGCCTTCGGTTACATTGTTGCTTCGGATATAATGTCGCCTCGGATACAATGTAGCCTCAGATATTTTGCTTTCGAATACAAGGTCGCTTCGGATATATGTCCACTTCGGATACAATGTAGCCGTGGATACTATTTTGCATTCGGATACAAGGTCGCCGCGGATACTACGTCGTCTTCGGATACAATGTCGCCCCGGATACAATGTTGCCTCAGATATAGTCATCTCGGATACAAAGTTGCGTTTCGGTTACAATGTCTCTTCAGATATTATATTGCCTTCGGATATAATGTCGCCTCGGATACAATGTAGCGTCGGATACTATTTTTCTTTCAAATACAAGGTCGCTTCGGATACTATGTCACCGTCGGATACAATGTCGCCATCGGATACAATGTCGCCTAGGATATAATGTTGCCTCGGATATAATATAGCCTTAGATACTATGTTGGATACTATGTTTCCCTCGGCCACAATTTGGCTTCTAATAATATGTTGCATTCGGATATAATCTCGCATCGGATACAATGTTGCCTCTGATATAAAGTCGCATCGGATACAATGTTGCCCTCCGGCTATAATGTCGCTTCGGATAATATGTTGCCTTAGGATATAATGTCGTTTCAGATACAAAGTAGCCTCGGATATTGTTTTTCTTTCGAATATATGGTCGCTTCAGATACTATGTCGCCGTCGCATACAATGTCTCATCGGATACAATGTTGCGTCGGATATAAAGTTGCCTCGGATACAATGTAGCTTCAGCTACAATGTCGCTTCGGATGCTATGTTGCCTTCGGATATAATTTCGACTCGGATGCAATGTAGCCGTGGATACTATTTTGCATTCAGATACATGGTCGCCGCGGATATTATGTCGCCTTCGGATATAATGTCGCTCCGAATACAATGTTGCCTCAGATATAAAGTCGCCTCGGATACACAATTACCCTTCGGCTACAATTTCTCTTTGGATAATATGTCGCCTTCGGATATAATGTTGCTTCGGATACTATGTTGTCTTAGGATATAATGTCGATTTGCATATAATGTAGCCACAAATACTTTTTTGATTTCGGATATATTGTCGCTTCAGATACTTTGTCTCCGTCGTTTACAATGTTGCCTAGGATATAAAGTCGTCTACGGATACAATGTTGCCTCGGATATAAAGTCGCCTCGGATACAATGTTGCCCCTCTGCTAATATGTCGCTTCGGATACTATGTTGCCTTCGGATATAATGTCGTGTCGGATACAATGTAGCCTTAGATACTGTTAGGCTTTAGGATACTAGGTCGCTTCGGATACAATATCGCCAACGAATACAATGTTGCCTCAAATATAAAGTCTCCTCGGATACAATGCAGGCTTAGATACTATGTTGCCTTCGGTTATAATGTCGCTTCGGATACTATGTTGCCTTCAATTATAATGTCGCCTCGAATACAATGTAGCCTCAAATACTGTTTTGCTCTAGGACAAGAGGTCGCTTCGGATACTGTCGCCTTCCGATACATTGTCGCCTCAAATACAATGTTGGCTAGGATTTAAAGTCTCCTCGGATACAATGGTGCATCCGATACTATGTTACCTTCGGCTACAATGTCGCTTCGGATACTATGTTACTTTCGGATATAATGTCGCCTCAGATATAATGTTGCCTCGGATATAAGGTCGCTTCGGATACTATGTCGCCTACAGATACAATGTTGCCTGGGCACAATTTTGGTTCGGATGTATAGTCGCCTTGGATACAATGTAGCATTAGATACTATGTTGCTTTCGGCTACAATGTCGAATCAGATACTATGTTGCCCTCAGATATAATATCGCCTCGATTACAATGTAGCCTCGGATAATATTTTCTTTAGGGCACAAGGTCGCTTCGGATACTATGTCGCCTCGGATACAATGTCGCATCGAATATAAAATCGCCTTAGATACAATGTACCCTCGGATACTATGTTGCCTTCGGTTACATTGTCGCCTAAGATATTTTGCTTTCGAATACAAGGTCGCTTCGGATAATATGTCCCCTTCGGATACAATGTAGCCGTGGATACTATTTTGCATTCGGATACAAGGTCGCCGCGGATACTACGTCGTCTTCGAATACAATGTCGCCCCGGATACAATGTTGCCTCAGATATAAAGTCATCTCGGATACAAAATTGCCTTTCGGCTACAATGTCTCATCGGATACTATGTGGCCTTCGGATATAATGTTGCCTCGGATGAAATGTAGCGTCGGATACTATTTTTCTTTCAAATACAAAGTCGCTTCGGATACTATGTCACCGTCGGATACAATGTCGCCTCGGGTAGAATGTTGCTTCGGATATAAAGTCGCATCGGATACAATGTAGCCTCGGATACTTTGTTACCCTCGGCTACAATTTGTTGTATTCGGGATATAATGTCTCCTCAGATACAATGTAGCCGGATACTATTTTTTTTTTGGATACAAGTCGGTTCCGATACTGTCGCCTTTGGATGTAATGTCGACTCAGATACAATGTTGCGTCGGATATAAAGTCGTCTCGAATACATTGTCGCTTGGGATACTATGTGTCCTTCGGATATAATGTCGCCTCGGATACAATGTTGCCTCGGATATAAAGTCGCCTCGGATACTATGATGCCAAGCGACAACAATGTCGCTTCGAATTCTATGTTGCCTTCGGATATAAAGTCGCCTCGGATAGATTCTAGCCTTGGCTATTATTTTCTTTTGCATAGAAGGTCGCCTTCAGATGTTATGTTGGCTTCGGATAGAAGGTCGCCCCGGATACAATGTTGCCCTTCAGCTACAATGTCGCTTTGGATACTATGTTGTCTTAGGATATAATGTCGATTTGCATATAATCTAGCCTCAGATACTTTTTTGCTTTCGGATATATAGTCGCTTCGGATACTTTGTCTTCGTCGTTTACAATGTTGCCCAGGATATAAAGTCGTTTACAATGTTGCCTAGGATATAAAGTCGTCTCGGATATTATGTTGTCTTCGGCTACAATGTCGCTTCGGATACTATGTTGCCTTCGGATATAATGTTGCCTCGGATACTATTTTGTTTTCGGATACAAGGGCACTTCGGATACTATGTCGCCTTTGGATACAATGTCGCCCTGGATACAATATTACCTCGGATATAAAGTCGCCTCGGATACAATGTTTCCCTTCGGCCACAATGTCGCTTCGGATACTATGTTGCCTTCGGATATAATGTCGTTTCGGATACAATGTAGCATCCGATACTATTTTACTTTCGGATATAAGGTCGTCGTCGGATACAATGTCACCTCGGATACAATGTTGCCTCGGATATAAAGTCGCCTCGGATACTATGTTGTCTTCGAGTACAATATCGGTTGGGATACTATGTTGCCATCGGATATAATATCGCCTCGGATACAATGTAGCCTCATATGCTATTTTTTTTCGGATTCAGGGTCAGTTTGGATACAATGCTGCCTTCGGATACATTCTCGCCCCAGTTAAAATGTAGCCTCGGATACAATGTTGCCTTTGATATAAAGTAGCCTCGTATACAATGTTGCCCTCCGGCTACAATTTCGCTTCTAATACTATGTTGCGTTCGGATATAATCTTGCCCCGGATACAATGTTGCCTCTGATATAAATTCGCCTGGGGTATAATGTTGCTGTTCGGCTACAATGTCTCTTCGGAAACTATGTTGCCTTCGGATATATTGTCGTCTCGAATACAATGTCGTCTCGGGTACATTGTTGTCTCGGATATGCAGTCGCCTCGGATATAATGGTGCCTCGGATACTATGTTGCCTTCGGCCGCAATCTCGTTTCGCTATGTTGACTTCGGATATAATGTCCCATTAGATACATTGTAGCCTCAGATACTATTTTGCTTTCGGATTGAAGGACGCTTCGGATACTATGTCTCCTACAGATACAATGTTGCCTAGATACAATGTTTGCTCGGATATAAAGTTGCCTCGAATACAATGTAGCCACGGATACTATGTTCCCTTCGGCTACAATGTCTCATTGGATATTATGTTGCCTTCGGATGTAATGTTGCCTCGGTTACAATGTAGCCTCGGATTTAATGTTGCCTCTGATATAAAGTCGCCTCTGATACAATGTTGCCCTCCGGCTACAATGTCGCTTCGGATACTATGTTGCCTTCGGATATAATGTCGTTTCGGATACTATTTTTCTTTCGGATATAAGGTCGCTTCGGATACTATGTCGCCGTCGGATAAAATGTCTCCTCGGTTACAATGTTGCCTCGGATACAATGTCGCCACAAAAGACAATGTTGCCTCGAATATAAAGTTGCTTTGGATATAATGTAGCCTCGAATTCTATTTTGTCTTCGGCTACAATGTCGCGTCGGATACTTTGTTGCCTTCGGAGATAATGTTGCCTTGAATACAATGTAGCTTCGGATACTATTTTGCTTTCGGGTACAAGGTTGCTTTAGATACTATGTCGCCTTCGGATACATTAGTCGCCTCAGATAAAATGTTGCCTCGGAAAGCAGGCTGCCTTCCATACAATGTTGCCTTTCCGCTACAATGTCGCTTCGGATACTATGTCGCCTCGGATATAATGTAGCCTGAGATACTATTTTGCTTTCGGAAACAAGGTCGCTTCGGATACAATGTCGCCTAGGGTATAATGTTGCCTCGGATATAAAGTCGCGTCAAATACAATGTAGCCTCGGATAATATGTTTCCTTCGGCTACAATTTCGCCTCTTATACTATGTTGCATTCGGATATAATCTTT
This sequence comes from Tasmannia lanceolata, assembly GCF_043159265.1. Lineage (NCBI taxonomy): Eukaryota > Viridiplantae > Streptophyta > Magnoliopsida > Canellales > Winteraceae > Tasmannia > Tasmannia lanceolata. Next base: position 20,976,273 of record NW_027518684.1, on the reverse strand, counting down.
CCCCGGATACAATGTTGCCTGGGATATAATGTTGCTGTTCGGCTTCAATGTCTCTTTGGAAACTATGTTACCTTCAGATATAATGTCGCCTCGGATACAATGTTGCCGCGGATACTATGATGCCAAGCGACAACAATGTCGCTTCGAATACTTTGTTGCCTTCGGATATAAAGTCGCCTCGGATACAATGTAGCCGTGGATACTTTTTTGCATTCGGATACAAGGTCGCCCCGGATACTACGTCGCCTTCGGATAAAATGTTGCCGCGAATACAATGTTGCCTCAGATAGAAAGTCATCTTGGATACAAAGTTGCCTTGTAGCTACATGTCTCTTCGGATACTATGTTGCCTTCGGATATAATGTCTCCACGGAAACTATTTTTCTTTCAAATACAAGGTCGCTTCGAATACTATGTCGCCTCGGATAGAATGTTGGCTCGAATATAAAGTCGCCTCGGATACAGTGGTGCCTCGGATACTATATTACCTTCAGCTACAATGTCGCTTTGGATACGACGTTACCTTCAGATATAATGTCGCCTCAGATACAATCTAGCCTCGAATACTATTTTGCTTTCGGATATTAGGTCGCTTCGGATACTATGTCGCCTACGAATGCAATGTCGCCTGGGTACAATGTTTGCTCGGATATAAAGTCGCCTCGGATACAATCTAGCCCCAGATACTATGTTGCTTTCTCCTACAATGTCGCATCGAAAATAATGTTGCGTTCGGATATAATATCGCCTCGGTTACAATGTAGCCTCGGATAATATTTGTTTTCTTGTACTACGTCGCTTCGGATACTATGTCTCATTCGGATACAATGTCGCCACAGAGACAATGTTGCCTCGAATATAAAGTTGCTTTGGATATAATGTAGCCTCGAATTATATTTTGTCTTCGGCTATAATTTCGCGTCGGATACTTTGTTGCCTTCGGAGATAATGTTGCCTTGAATACAATGTAGCTTCGGATACTATTTTGCTTTCGGGTACAAGGTTGCTTTAGATACTATGTCGCCTTCGGATACATTAGTCGCCTCAGATAAAATGTTGCCTCGGAAAGCAGGCTGCCTTCCATACAATGTTGCCCTTCCGCTACAATGTCGCTTCGGATACTATGTTGCGTTCGGATATAATGTCGCCTCGGATACAATGTAGCCTGAGATACTATTTTGCTTTCGGAAACAAGGTCCCTTCGGATACAATGTCGCCATCGGATACAATGTCGCCTACGGTATAATGTTGCCTCGGATATAATGTCGCGTCAAATACAATGTAGCCTCGGATACTATGTTTCCTTCGGCTACAATTTCGCCTCTTATACTATGTTGCATTCGGATATAATCTTTCCCCGGATACAATGTTGCCTGGGATATAATGTTGCTGTTCGGCTACAATGTCTCTTCGGAAACTATGTTACCTTCAGATATAATGTCGCCTCGGATACAATATTGCCGCGGATATAAAGTCGCCTCGGATACTATGATGCCAAGCGACAACAATGTCGCTTCGAATACTATGTTGCCTTCGGATATAAAGTCGCCTCCGATAGATTGTAGCCTCGGCTATTATTTTTCTTTTGCATAGAAGGTCGCCTTCAGATGTTATGTTGGCTTAGGATAGAAGGTCGCCCCGGATACAATGTTGCCCTTCAGCTACAATGTTGCTTCGGATACTATGTTGTCTTAGGATATAATGTCGATTTGCATATAATCTAGCCTCAGATACTTTTTTGCTTTCGGATATATAGTCGCTACGGATACTTTGTCTCCGTCGTTTACAATGTTGCCTAGGATATAAAGTCGTCTCGGATACAATGTTGCCTCGGATATTATGTTGTCTTCGGCTACAATGTCGCTTCGGATACTATGTTGCCTTCGGATATAATGTTGCCTCGGATACTATTTTGTTTTCGGATACAAGGGCGCTTCGGATACTATGTCGCCTTTGGATACAATGTCGCCCTGGATACAATATTACCTCGGATATAAAGTCGCCTCGGATACAATGTTGCCCTTCGGCCACAATGTCGCTTCGGATACTATGTTGCCTTCGGATATAATGTCATTTCGGATACAATGTAGCATCCGATACTATTTTACTTTCGGATATAAGGTCGTCGTCGGATACAATGTCACCTCGGATACAATGTTGCCTCGGATATAAAGTCGCCTCGGATACTATGTTGTCTTCGAGTACAATATCGGTTGGGATACTATGTTGCCATCGGATATAATATCGCCTCGGATACAATGTAGCCTCATATGCTATTTTGTTTTCGGGTTCAGTGTCAGTTTGGATACAATGCTGCCTTCGGATACATTCTCGCCACAGTTAAAATGTAGCCTCTGATATAAAGTCGCCTCGGATACAATGTTGCCCTCCGGCTACAATTTCGCTTCTAATACTATGTTGCATTCGGATATACTCTTGCCCCGGATACAATGTTGCCTCTGATATAAATTCGCCTGGGATATAATGTTGCTGTTCGGCTACAATGTCTCTTCGGAAACTATGTTGCCTTCGGATATATTGTCGTCTCGAATAGAATGTCGTCTCGGGTACATTGTTGTCTCGGATATGCAGTCGCCTCGGATATAATGGTGCCTCGGATACTATGTTGCCTTCGGCCGCAATGTCGCTTCGCTATGTTGGCTTCGGATATAATGTCCCATTAGATACATTGTAGCCTCAGATACTATTTTGCTTTCGGATTGAAGGACGCTTCGGATACTATGTCTCCTACAGATACAATGTTGCCTAGATACAATGTTGGCTCGGATATAAAGTTGCCTCGAATACAATGTAGCCACGGATACTATGTTCCCTTCGGCTACAATGTCTCATTGGATATTATGTTGCCTTCGGATGTAATGTTGCCTCGGTTACAATGTAGCCTCGGAAACAAGGTCGCTTCGGATACAATGTCGCCATCGGATACAATGTCGCCTAGGGTATACTGTTGCCTCGGATATAAAGTCGCGTCAAATACAATGTAGCCTCGGATACTATGTTTCCTTCGGCTACAATTTCGCCTCTTATACTATGTTGCATTCGGATATAATCTTTCCCCGGATACAATGTTGCCTGGGATATAATGTTGCTGTTCGGCTACAATGTCTCTTCGGAAACTATGTTACCTTCAGATATAATGTCGCCTCGGATACAATGTTGCCGCGGATATAAAGTCGCCTCGGATACTATGATGCCAAGCGACAACAATGTCGCTTCGAATACTATGTTGCCTTCGGATATAAAGTCGCCTCGGATAGATTGTAGCCTCGGCTATTATTTTTCTTTTGCATAGAAGGTCGCCTTCAGATGTTATGTTGGCTTAGGATAGAAGGTCGCCCCGGATACAATGTTACCCTTCAGCTACAATGTTGCTTCGGATACTATGTTGTCTTAGGATATAATGTCGATTTGCATATAATCTAGCCTCAGATACTTTTTTGCTTTCGGATATATAGTCGCTACGGATACTTTGTCTCCGTCGTTTACAATGTTGCCTGGATATAAAGTCGTCTCGGATACAATGTTGCCTCGGATATTATGTTGTCTTCGGCTACAATGTCGCTTCGGATACTATGTTGCCTTCGGATATAATGTTGCCTCGGATACTATTTTGTTTTCGGATACAAGGGCTCTTCGGATACTATGTCGCCTTTGGATACAATGTCGCCCTGGATACAATATTACCTCGGATATAAAGTCGCCTCGGATACAATGTCGCCCTTCGGCCACAATGTCGCTTCGGATACTATGTTGCCTTCGGATATAATGTCATTTCGGATACAATGTAGCATCCGATACTATTTTACTTTCGGATATAAGGTCGTCGTCGGATACAATGTCACCTCGGATACAATGTTGCCTCGGATATAAAGTCGCCTCGGATACTATGTTGTCTTCGAGTACAATATCGGTTGGGATACTATGTTGCCATCGGATATAATATCGCCTCGGATACAATGTAGCCTCATATGCTATTTTGTTTTCGGGTTCAGTGTCAGTTTGGATACAATGCTGCCTTCGGATACATTCTCGCCCCAGTTAAACTGTAGCCTCGGATACAATGTTGCCTCTGATATAAAGTCGCCTCGGATACAATGTTGCCCTCTGGCTACAATTTCGCTTCTAATACTATGTTGCATTCGGATATACTCTTGCCCCAGATACAATGTTGCCTCTGATATAAATTCGCCTGGGATATAATGTTGGTGTTCGGCTACAATGTCTCTTCGGAAACTATGTTGCCTTCGGATATATTGTCGTCTCGAATACAATGTCGTCTCGGGTACATTGTTGTCTCGGATATGCAGTCGCCTCGGATATAATGGTGCCTCGGATACTATGTTGCCTTCGGCCGCAATGTCGCTTCGCTATGTTGGCTTCGGATATAATGTCCCATTAGATACGTTGTAGCCTCAGATACTATTTTGCTTTCGGATTGAAGGATGCTTCGGATACTATGTCTCCTACAGATACTATGTTGGCTCGGATATAAAGTTGCCTCGAATACAATGTAGCCACGGATACTATGTTCCCTTCGGATATAATGTTGCCTCGGATACTATTTTGTTTTCGGATACAAGGGCTCTTCGGATACTATGTCACCTTTGGATACAATGTCGCCCTGGATACAATATTACCTCGGATATAAAGTCGCCTCGGATACAATGTTGCCCTTCGGCCACAATGTCGCTTCGGATACTATGTTGCCTTCGGATATAATGTCATTTCGGATACAATGTAGCATCCGATACTATTTTACTTTCGGATATAAGGTCGTCGTCGGATACAATGTCACCTCGGATACAATGTTGCCTCGGATATAAAGTCGCCTCGGATACTATGTTGTCTTCGAGTACAATATCGGTTGGGATACTATGTTGCCATCGGATATAATATCGCCTCGGATACAATGTAGCCTCATATGCTATTTTGTTTTCGGGTTCAGTGTCAGTTTGGATACAATGCTGCCTTCGGATACATTCTCGCCCCAGTTAAAATGTAGCCTCGGATACAATGTTGCCTCTGATATAAAGTCGCCTCGGAAACAATGTTGCCCTCCGGCTACAATTTCGCTTCTAATACTATGTTGCATTCGAATATACTCTTGCCCCAGATACAATGTTGCCTCTGATATAAATTCGCCTGGGATATAATGTTGCTGTTCAGCTACAATGTCTCTTCGGAAACTATGTTGCCTTCGGATATATTGTCGTCTCGAATACAATGTCGTCTCGGGTACATTGTTGTCTCGGATATGTAGTCGCCTCGGATATAATGGTGCCTCGGATACTATGTTGCCTTCGGCGGCAATGTCGCTTCGCTATGTTGGCTTCGGATATAATGTCCCATTAGATACGTTGTAGCCTCAGATACTATTTTGCTTTCGGATTGAAGGATGCTTCGGATACTATGTCTCCTACAGATACAATGTTGCCTAGATACAATGTTGGCTCGGATATAAAGTTGCCTCGAATACAATGTAGCCACGGATACTATGTTCCCTTCGGCTACAATGTCTCATTGGATATTATGTTGCCTTCGGATGTATTGTTGCCTCGGTTACAATGTAGCCTCGGATATAATGTTGACTCTGATATAAAGTCGCCTCTGATACAATGTTGCCCTCCGGCTACAATGTCGCTTCGGATACTATGTTGCCTTCGGATATAATGTCGTTTCGGATACTATTTTTCTTTCGGATATAAGGTCGCTTCGGATACTATGTCGCCGTCGGATAAAATGTCTCCTCGGTTACAATGTTGCCTCGGATACAATGTAGCTTCGGCTACAATGTCGCTTCGGATACTATGTTGCCTTCGGATATAATGTCGCCTCGGATACAATGTAGCCGTGGATACCTTTTTGCATTCGGATACAAGGTCGCCCCGGATACTACGTCGCCTTCGGATAAAATGTTGCCCCGAATACAATGTTGCCTCAGATATAAAGTCATCTTGGATACAAAGTTGCCTTTTAGCTACAATGTCTCTTCGGATACTATGTTGCCTTCGGATATAATATCTCCACGGAAACTATTTTTCTTTCAAATACAAGGTCGCTTCGGATACTATGTCGCCTCGGATAGAATGTTTCCTCGGATATAAAGTCGCCTCGGATACTATGTTACCTTCAGCTACAATGTCGCTTTGGATACGACGTTACCTTCAGATATAATGTCGCCTCAGATACAATCTAGCCTCGAATACTATTTTGCTTTCGGATATAAGGTTGCTTCGGATACTATGTCGCCTACGAATGCAATGTCGCCTGGGTACAATGTTTGCTCGGATATAATGTCGCCACGGATACAATCTAGCCCCAGATACTATGTTGCGTTCTCCTACAATGTCGCATCGAAAATAATGTTGCGTTCGGATATAATATCGCCTCGGTTACAATGTAGCCTCGGATAATATTTGTTTTCTTGTACTCGGTCGCTTCGGATACTATGTCTCATTCGGATACAATGTCGCCACAGAGACAATGTTGCCTCGAATATAAAGTTGCTTTGGATATAATGTAGCCTCGAATTATATTTTGTCTTCGGCTACATTGTCGCGTCGGATACTTTGTTGCCTTCGCAGATAATGTTGCCTTGAATACAATGTAGCTTCGGATACTATTTTGCTTTCGGGTACAAGGTTGCTTTAGATACTATGTCGCCTTCGGATACATTAGTCGCCTCAGATAAAATGTTGCCTCGGAAAGCAGGCTGCCTTCCATACAATGTTGCCCTTCCGCTACAATGTCGCTTCGGATACTATGTTGCCTTCGGATATAATGTCGCCTCGGATACAATGTAGCCTGAGATACTATTTTGCTTTCGGAAACAAGGTCGCTTCGGATACAATGTCGCCATCGGATACAATGTCGCCTAGGGTATAATGTTGCCTCGGATATAAAGTCGCGTCAAATACAATGTAGCCTCGGATACTATGTTTCCTTCGGCTACAATTTCGCCTCTTATACTATGTTGCATTCGGATATAATCTTTCCCCGGATACAATGTTGCCTGGGATATAATGTTGCTGTTCGGCTACAATGTCTCTTCGGAAACTATGTTACCTTCAGATATAATGTCGCCTCGGATACAATGTTGCCGCGGATATAAAGTCGCCTCGGATACTATGATGCCAAGCGACAACAATGTCGCTTCGAATACTATGTTGCCTTCGGATATAAAGTCGCCTCCGATAGATTGTAGCCTCGGCTATTATTTTTCTTTTGCATAGGTCGCCTTCAGATGTTATGTTGGCTTAGGATAGAAGGTCGCCCCGGATACAATGTTGCCCTTCAGCTACAATGTTGCTTCGGATACTATGTTGTCTTAGGATATAATGTCGATTTGCATATAATCTAGCCTCAGATACTTTTTTGCTTTCGGATATATAGTCGCTATGGATACTTTGTCTCCGTCGTTTACAATGTTGCCTGGATATAAAGTCGTCTCGGATACAATGTTGCCTCGGATATTATGTTGTCTTCGGCTACAATGTCGCTTCGGATACTATGTTGCCTTCGGATATAATGTTGCCTCGGATACTATTTTGTTTTCGGATACAAGGGCTCTTCGGATACTATGTCGCCTTTGGATACAATGTCGCCCTGGATACAATATTACCTCGGATATAAAGTCGCCTCGGATACAATGTCGCCCTTCGGCCACAATGTCGCTTCGGATACTATGTTGCCTTCGGATATAATGTCCTTTCGGATACAATGTAGCATCCGATACTATTTTACTTTCGGATATAAGGTCGTCGTCGGATACAATGTCACCTCGGATACAATGTTGCCTCGGATATAAAGTCGCCTCGGATACTATGTTGTCTTCGAGTACAATATCGGTTGGGATACTATGTTGCCATCGGATATAATATCGCCTCGGATACAATGTAGCCTCATATGCTATTTTGTTTTCGGGTTCAGTGTCAGTTTGGATACAATGCTGCCTTCGGATACATTCTCGCCCCAGTTAAAATGTTGCCTCGGATACAATGTTGCCTCTGATATAAAGTCGCCTCGGATACAATGTTGCCCTCCGGCTACAATTTCGCTTCTAATACTATGTTGCATTCGGATATACTCTTGCCCCAGATACAATGTTGCCTCTGATATAAATTCGCCTGGGATATAATGTTGGTGTTCGGCTACAATGTCTCTTCGGAAACTATGTTGCCTTCGGATATATTGTCGTCTCGAATACAATGTCGTCTCGGGTACATTGTTGTCTCGGATATGCAGTCGCCTCGGATATAATGGTGCCTCGGATACTATGTTGCCTTCGGCCGCAATGTCGCTTCGCTATGTTGGCTTCGGATATAATGTCCCATTAGATACGTTGTAGCCTCAGATACTATTTTGCTTTCGGATTGAAGGATGCTTCGGATACTATGTCTCCTACAGATACTATGTTGGCTCAGATATAAAGTTGCCTCGAATACAATGTAGCCACGGATACTATGTTCCCTTCGGCTACAATGTCTCATTGGATATTATATTGCCTTCGGATGTATTGTTGCCTCGGTTACAATGTAGCCTCGGATATAATGTTGCCTCTGATATAAAGTCGCCTCTGATACAATGTTGCCCTCCGGCTACAATGTCGCTTCGGATACTATGTTGCCTTCGGATATAATGTCGTTTCGGATACTATTTTTCTTTCGGATATAAGGTCGCTTCGGATACTATGTCGCCGTCGGATAAAATGTCTCCTCGGTTACAATGTTGCCTCGGATACAATGTAGCTTCGGCTACAATGTCGCTTCGGATACTATGTTGCCTTCGGATATAATGTCGCCTCGGATACAATGTAGCCGTGGATACCTTTTTGCATTCGGATACAAGGTCGCCCCGGATACTACGTCGCCTTCGGATAAAATGTTGCCCCGAATACAATGTTGCCTCAGATATAAAGTCATCTTGGATACAAAGTTGCCTTTTAGCTACAATGTCTCTTCGGATACTATGTTGCCTTCGGATATATTATCTCCACGGAAACTATTTTTCTTTCAAATACAAGGTCGCTTCGGATACTATGTCGCCTCGGATAGAATGTTGCCTCGGATATAAAGTCGCCTCGGATACTATGTTACCTTCAGCTACAATGTCGCTTTGGATACGACGTTACCTTCAGATATAATGTCGCCTCAGATACAATCTAGCCTCGAATACTATTTTGCTTTCGGATATAAGGTCGCTTCGGATACTATGTCGCCTACGAATGCAATATCGCCTGGGTACAATGTTTGCTCGGATATAATGTCGCCTCGGATACAATCTAGCCCCAGATACTATGTTGCGTTCTCCTACAATGTCGCATCGAAAATAATGTTGCGTTCGGATATAATATCGCCTCGGTTACAATGTAGCCTCAGATAATATTTGTTTTCTTGTACTCGGTCGCTTCGGATACTATGTCTCATTCGGATACAATGTCGCCACAGAGACAATGTTGCCTCGAATATAAAGTTGCTTTGGATATAATGTAGCCTCGAATTATATTTTGTCTTCGGCTACATTGTCGCGTCGGATACTTTGTTGCCTTCGCAGATAATGTTGCCTTGAATACAATGTAGCTTCGGATACTATTTTGCTTTCGGGTACAAGGTTGCTTTAGATACTATGTCGCCTTCGGATACATTAGTTGCCTCAGATAAAATGTTGCCTCGGAAAGCAGGCTGCCTTCCATACAATCTTGCCCTTCCGCTACATTGTCGCTTCGGATACTATGTTGCCTTCGGATATAATGTCGCCTCGGATACAATGTAGCCTGAGATACTATTTTGCTTTCGGAAACAAGGTCGCTTCGGATACAATGTCGCCATCGGATACAATGTCGCATAGGGTATAATGTTGCCTCGGATATAAAGTCGCGTCAAATACAATGTAGCCTCGGATACTATGTTTCCTTCGGCTACAATTTCGCCTCTTATACTATGTTGCATTCGGATATAATCTTTCCCCGGATACAATGTTGCCTGGGATATAATGTTGCTGTTCGGCTACAATGTCTCTTCGGAAACTATGTTACCTTTAGATATAATGTCGCCTCGGATACAATGTTGCCGCGGATATAAAGTCGCCTCGGATACTATGATGCCAAGCGACAACAATGTCGCTTCGAATACTATGTTGCCTTCAGATATAAAGTCGCCTCGGATAGATTGTAGCCTCGGCTATTATTTTTCTTTTGTAGCCGGATACAATGTAGCCTCAGATACTGTTTTGCTCTCGGAGATGAGGTCGCTTCGTACACTGTCGCCTTCGGATACATTGTCGCCTCAAATATAATGTTGGCTAGGATTTAAAGTCTCCTCGGATACAATGGTGCATCCGATACTATGTTACCTTCGGCTACAATGTCGCTTTGGATATAATGTCGCCTCAGAGATAATGTTGCCTCGGATACTATTTTGCTTTCGGATATAAGGTCGCTTCCGATAATACGTCGCCTACAGATATAATGTTGCGTAGGCACAATTTTCGCTCGGATATATAGTCGCCTTGGATACAATGTAGGATTAGATGCTATGTTGCTTTCGGCTACAATGTCGAATCAGATACTATGTTGCCCTCAGGTATAATATCGCCTCGATTACAATGTAGCCTCGGATAATATTTTCTTTAGGGCACAAGGTCGCTTTGGATACAATGTCGTATCGAATATAAAATCGCCTTGGATACAATGTACCCTCGGATACTATGTTGCCTTCGGTTACATTGTTGCTTCGGATATAATGTCGCCTCGGATACAATGTAGCCTCAGATATTTTGCTTTCGAATACAAGGTCGCTTCGGATATATGTCCCCTTCGGATACAATGTAGCCGTGGATACTATTTTGCATTCGGATACAAGGTCGCCGCGGATACTACGTCGTCTTCGGATACAATGTCGCCCCGGATACAATGTTGCCTCAGATATAAAGTCATCTCGGATACAAAGTTGCCTTTCGGTTACAATGTCTCTTCAGATATTATGTTGCCTTCGGATATAATGTCGCCTCGGATACAATGTAGCGTCGGATACTATTTTTCTTTCAAATACAAGGTCGCTTCGGATACTATGTCACCGTCGGATACAATGTCGCCATCGGATACAATGTCGCCTAGGATATAATGTTGCCTCAGATATAATATAGCCTCAGATACTATGTTGGATACTATGTTTCCCTCGGCCACAATTTGGCTTCTAATACTATGTTGCATTCGGATAAAATCTCGCATCGGATACAATGTTGCCTCTGATATAAAGTCGCATCGGATACAATGTTGCCCTCCGGCTATAATGTCGCTTCGGATAATATGTTGCCTTAGGATATAATGTCGTTTCAGATACAAAGTAGCCTCAGATATTGTTTTTCTTTCGAATATAAGGTCGCTTCGGATACTATGTCGCCGTCGCATACAATGTCTCATCGGATACAATGTTGCGTCGGATATAATGTTGCCTCGGATACAATGTAGCTTCAGCTACAATGTCGCTTCGGATGCTATGTTGCCTTCGGATATAATGTCGACTCGGATGCAATGTAGCCGTGGATACTATTTTGCATTCAGATACATGGTCGCTGCGGATATTATGTCGCCTTCGGATACAATGTCGCTCCGAATACAATGTTGCCTCAGATATAAAGTCGCCTCGGATACACAATTACCCTTCGGCTACAATTTCTCTTTGGATAATATGTCGCCTTCGGATATAATGTTGCTTCGGATACTATGTTGTCTTAGGATATAATGTCGATTTGCATATAATGTAGCCACAAATACTTTTTTGATTTCGGATATATTGTCGCTTCAGATACTTTGTCTCCGTCGTTTACAATGTTGTCTAGGATATAAAGTCGTCTACGGATACAATGTTGCCTCGGATATAAAGTCGCCTCGGATACAATGTTGCCCTTCTGCTAATATGTCGCTTCGGATACTATGTTGCCTTCGGATATAATGTCGTGTCGGATACAATGTAGCCTTAGATACTGTTAGGCTTTAGGATACTAGGTCGCTTCGGATACAATATCGCCAACGAATACAATGTTGCCTCAAATATAAAGTCGCCTCGGATACAATGCAGGCTTAGATACTATGTTGCCTTCGGTTATAATGTCGCTTCGGATACTATGTTGCCTTCAAATATAATGTCGCCTCAGATACAATGTAGCCTCAAATACTGTGTTGCTCTCGGACATGAGGTCGCTTCGGATACTGTCGCCTTCCGATACATTGTCGCCTCAAATACAATGTTGGCTAGGATTTAAAGTCTCCTCGGATACAATGGTGCATCCGATACTATGTTACCTTCGGCTACAATGTCGCTTTGGATACTATGTTACTTTCAAATATAATGTCGCCTCAGATATAATGTTGCCTCGGATACTATTTTGCTCTCGGATATAAGGTCGCTTCGGATACTATGTCGCCTACAGATACAATGTTGCCTGGGCACAATTTTGGTTCGGATGTATAGTCGCCTTGGATACAATGTAGCATTAGATACTATGTTGCTTTCGGCTACAATGTCGAATCAGATACTATGTTGCCCTCAGATATAATATCGCCTCGATTACAATGTAGCCTCGGATAATATTTTCTTTAGGGCACAAGGTCGCTTCGGATACTATGTCGCCTCGGATACAATGTCGCATCGAATATAAAATCGCCTTAGATACAATGTACCCTCGGATACTATGTTGCCTTCGGTTACATTGTCGCCTAAGATATTTTGCTTTCGAATACAAGGTCGCTTCGGATAATATGTCCCCTTCGGATACAATGTAGCCGTGGATACTATTTTGCATTCGGATACAAGGTCGCCGCGGATACTACGTCGTCTTCGAATACAATGTCGCCCCGGATACAATGTTGCCTCAGATATAAAGTCATCTCGGATACAAAATTGCCTTTCGGCTACAATGTCTCATCGGATACTATGTGGCCTTCGGATATAATGTTGCCTCGGATGAAATGTAGCGTCGGATACTATTTTTCTTTCAAATACAAAGTCGCTTCGGATACTATGTCACCGTCGGATACAATGTCGCCTCGGGTAGAATGTTGCTTCGGATATAAAGTCGCATCGGATACAATGTAGCCTCGGATACTTTGTTACCCTCGGCTACAATTTGTTGTATTCGGGATATAATGTCTCCTCAGATACAATGTAGCCGGATACTATTTTTTTTTTGGATACAAGTCGGTTCCGATACTGTCGCCTTTGGATGTAATGTCGACTCAGATACAATGTTGCGTCGGATATAAAGTCGTCTCGAATACATTGTCGCTTGGGATACTATGTGTCCTTCGGATATAATGTCGCCTCGGATACAATGTTGCCTCGGATATAAAGTCGCCTCGGATACTATGATGCCAAGCGACAACAATGTCGCTTCGAATTCTATGTTGCCTTCGGATATAAAGTCGCCTCGGATAGATTCTAGCCTTGGCTATTATTTTCTTTTGCATAGAAGGTCGCCTTCAGATGTTATGTTGGCTTCGGATAGAAGGTCGCCCCGGATACAATGTTGCCCTTCAGCTACAATGTCGCTTTGGATACTATGTTGTCTTAGGATATAATGTCGATTTGCATATAATCTAGCCTCAGATACTTTTTTGCTTTCGGATATATAGTCGCTTCGGATACTTTGTCTTCGTCGTTTACAATGTTGCCCAGGATATAAAGTCGTTTACAATGTTGCCTAGGATATAAAGTCGTCTCGGATACAATGTTGCCTCGGATATTATGTTGTCTTCGGCTACAATGTCGCTTCGGATACTATGTTGCCTTCGGATATAATGTTGCCTCGGATACTATTTTGTTTTCGGATACAAGGGCACTTCGGATACTATGTCGCCTTTGGATACAATGTCGCCCTGGATACAATATTACCTCGGATATAAAGTCGCCTCGGATACAATGTTTCCCTTCGGCCACAATGTCGCTTCGGATACTATGTTGCCTTCGGATATAATGTCGTTTCGGATATAATGTAGCATCCGATACTATTTTACTTTCGGATATAAGGTCGTCGTCGGATACAATGTCACCTCGGATACAGTGTTGCCTCGGATATAAAGTCGCCTCGGATACTATGTTGTCTTCGAGTACAATATCGGTTGGGATACTATGTTGCCATCGGATATAATATCGCCTCGGATACAATGTAGCCTCATATGCTATTTTGTTTTCGGATTCAGGGTCAGTTTGGATACAATGCTGCCTTCGGATACATTCTCGCCCCAGTTAAAATGTAGGCTCGGATACAATGTTGCCTCTGATATAAAGTCGCCTCGGATACAATGTTGCCCTCCGGCTACAATTTCGCTTCTAATACTATGTTGCATTCGGATATAATCTTGCCCCGGATACAATGTTGCCTCTGATATAAATTCGCCTGGGATATAATGTTGCTGTTCGGCTACAATGTCTCTTCGGAAACTATGTTGCCTTCGGATATATTGTCGTCTCGAATACAATGTCGTCTCGGGTACACATTCGCCTCGGATATGCAGTCGCCTCGGATATAATGGTGCCTCGGATAATATGTTGCCTTCGGCCGCAATGTCGCTTTGCTATGTTGGCTTCGGATATAATGTCGCATTAGATACATTGTAGCCTCAGATACTATTTTGCTTTCGGATTGAAGGACGCTTCGGATACTATGTCTCCTACAGATACAATGTTGCCTAGATACAATGTTGGCTCGGATATAAAGTTGCCTCGAATACAATGTAGCCACGGATACTATGTTCCCTTCGGCTAAAATGTCTCATTGGATATTATGTTGGCTTCGGATGTGCTGTTGCCTCGGTTACAATGTAGCCTCGGATATAATGTTGCCTCTGATATAAAGTCGCCTCTGATACAATGTTGCCCTCCGGCTACAATGTCGCTTCGGATACTATGTTGCCTTCGAATATAATGTCGTTTCGGATACTATTTTTCTTTCGGATATAAGGTCGCTTCGGATACTATGTCGCCGTCGGATAAAATGTCTCATCGGTTACAATGTTGCCTCGGATACAATGTAGCTTCGGCTACAATGTCGCTTCGGATACTATGTTGCCTTCGGATATAATGTCGCCTCGGATACAATGTAGCCGTGGATACTTTTTTGCATTCGGATACAAGGTCGCCCCGGATACTACGTCGCCTTCGGATAAAATGTTGCCCCGAATACAATGTTGCCTCAGATATAAAGTCATCTTGGATACAAAGTTGCCTTTTAGCTACAATGTCTCTTCGGATACTATGTTGCCTTCGGATATAATGTCTCCACGGAAACTATTTTTCTTTCAAATACAAGGTCGCTTCGGATACTATGTCGCCTCGGATAGATTGTTGCCTCGGATATAAAGTCGCCTCGGATACAGTGGTGCCTCGGATACTATGTTACCTTCAGCTACAATGTCGCTTTGGATACGACGTTACCTTCAGATATAATGTCGCCTCAGATACAATCTAGCCTCGAATACTATTTTGCTTTCGGATATAAGGTCGATTCGGATACTATGTCGCCTACGAATGCAATGTCGCCTGGGTACAATGTTTGCTCGGATATAAAGTCGCCTCGGATACAATCTAGCCCCAGATACTATGTTGCTTTCTCCTACAATGTCGCATCGAAAATAATGTTGCGTTCGGATATAATATCGCCTCGGTTACAAGGTAGCCTCGGATAATATTTGTTTTCTTGTACTAGGTCGCTTCGGATACTATGTCTCATTCGGATACAATGTCGCCACAGAGACAATGTTGCCTCGAATATAAAGTTGCTTTGGATATAATGTAGCCTCGAATTATATTTTGTCTTCGGCTACAATGTCGCGTCGGATACTTTGTTGCCTTCGCAGATAATGTTGCCTTGAATACAATGTAGCTTCGGATACTATTTTGCTTTCGGGTACAAGGTTGCTTTAGATACTATGTCGCCTCAGATAAAATGTTGCCTCGGAAAGCAGGCTGCCTTCCATACAATGTTGCCCTTCCGCTACAATGTCGCTTCGGATACTATGTTGCCTTCGGATATAATGTCGCCTCGGATACAATGTAGCCTGAGATACTATTTTGCTTTCGGAAACAAGGTCGCTTCGGATACAATGTCGCCATCGGATCCAATGTCGCCTAAGGGTATAATGTTGCCTCGGATATAAAGTCGCGTCAAATACAATGTAGCCTCGGTTACTATGTTTCCTTCGGTTACAATTTCGCCTCTTATACTGTGTTGCATTCGGATATAATCTTTCCCCGGATACAATGTTGCCTGGGATATAATGTTGCTGTTCGGCTACAATGTCTCTTAGGAAACTATGTTACCTTCAGATATAATGTCGCCTCGGATACTATGTGTCCTTCGGATATAATGTCGCCTCGGATACTATGTGTCCTTTGGATATAATGTCGCCTCGGATACTATGTGTCCTTCGGATATAATGTCGCCTCGGATACAATGTTGCCTCGGATATAAAGTCGCCTCGGATACTATGATGCCAAGCGACAACAATGTCGCTTCGAATTCTATGTTGGCTTCGGATATAAAGTCGCCTCAGATAGATTCTAGCCTTGGCTATTATTTTTCTTTTTCATAGAAGGTCGCCTTCAGATGTTATGTTGGCTTCGGATAGAAGGTCGCTCCGGATACAATGTTGCCCTTCAGCTACAATGTCGCTCTGGATACTATGTTGTCTTAGGATATAATGTCGATTTGCATATAATCTAGCCTCAGATACTTTTTTGCTTTCGGATATATAGTCGCTTCGGATACTTTGTCTTCGTCGTTTACAATGTTGCCCAGGATATAAAGTCGTTTACAATGTTGCCTAGGATATAAAGTCGTCTCGGATACAATGTTGCCTCGGATATTATGTTGTCTTCGGCTACAATGTCGCTTCGGATACTATGTTGCCTTCGGATATAATGTTGCCTCGGATACTATTTTGTTTTCGGATACAAGGGCACTTCGGATACTATGTCGCCTTTGGATACAATGTCGCCCTGGATACAATATTACCTCGGATATAAAGTCGTCTCGGATACAATGTTGCCCTTCGGCCACAATGTCGCTTCGGATATAATGTCGTTTCGGATACAATGTAGCATCTGATACTATTTTACTTTCGGATATAAGGTCGTCGTCGGATACAATGTCACCTCGGATACAATGTTGCCTCGGATATAAAGTCGCCTCGGATACTATGTTGTCTTCGAGTACAATATCGGTTGGGATACTATGTTGCCATCGGATATAATATCGCCTCGGATACAATGTAGCCTCATATGCTATTTTGTTTTCGGATTCAGGGTCAGTTTGGATACAATGCTGCCTTCGGATACATTCTCGCCCCAGTTAAAATGTAGCCTCGGATACAATGTTGCCTCTGATATAAAGTCGCCTCGGATACAATGTTGCCCTCCGGCTACAATTTCGCTTCTAATACTATGTTGCATTCGGATATAATCTTGCCCCGGATACAATGTTGCCTCTGATATAAATTCGCCTGGGATATAATGTTGCAGTCGCCTCGGATATAATGGTGCCTCGGATACTATGTTGCCTTCGGATATAATGTTGCCTCTGATATAAAGTCGCCTCTGATACAATGTTGCCCTCCGGCTACAATGTCGCTTCGGAGACTATGTTGCCTTCGGATATAATGTCGTTTCGGATACTATTTTTCTTTCGGATATAAGGTCGCTTCGGATACTATGTCGCCGTCGGATAAAATGTCTCCTCGGTTACAATGTTGCCTCGGATACAATGTAGCTTCGGCTACAATGTCGCTTCGGATACTATGTTGCCTTCGGATATAATGTCGCCTCGGATACAATGTAGCTGTGGATACTTTTTTGCATTCGGATACAAGGTCGCCCCGGATACTACGTCGCCTTCGGATAAAATATTGCCCCGAATACAATGTTGCCTCAGATATAAAGTCATCTTGGATACAAAGTTGCCTTGTAGCTACAATGTCTCTTTGGATACTATGTTGCCTTCGGATATAATGTCTCCACGGAAACTATTTTTCTTTCAAATACAAGGTCGCTTCGGATACTATGTCGCCTCGGATAGAATGTTGCCTCGGATATAAAGTCGCCTCGGATACTATGTTACCTTCAGCTACAATGTCGCTTTGGATACGACGTTACCTTCAGATATAATGTCGCCTCAGATACAATCTAGCCTCGAATACTATTTTGCTTTCGGATATAAGGTCGATTCGGATACTATGTCGCCTACGAATGCAATGTCGCCTGGGTACAATGTTTGCTCGGATATAAAGTCGCCTCGGATACAATCTAGCCCCAGATACTATGTTGCTTTCTCCTACAATGTCGCATCGAAAATAATGTTGCGTTCGGATATAATATCGCCTCGGTTACAAGGTAGCCTCGGATAATATTTGTTTTCTTGTACTAGGTCGCTTCGGATACTATGTCTCATTCGGATACAATGTCGCCACAGAGACAATGTTGCCTCGAATATAAAGTTGCTTTGGATATAATGTAGCCTCGAATTATATTTTGTCTTCGGCTACAATGTCGCGTCGGATACTTTGTTGCCTTCGCAGATAATGTTGCCTTGAATACAATGTAGCTTCGGATACTATTTTGCTTTCGGGTACAAGGTTGCTTTAGATACTATGTCGCCTTCGGATACATTAGTCGCCTCAGATAAAATGTTGCCTCGGAAAGCAGGCTGCCTTCCATACAATGTTGCCCTTCCGCTACAATGTCGCTTCGGATACTAAGTTGCCTTCGGATATAATGTCGCCTCGGATACAATGTAGCCTGAGATTCTATTTTGCTTTCGGAAACAAGGTCGCTTCGGATACAATGTCGCCTAGGGTATAATGTTGCCTCGGATATAAAGTCGCGTCAAATACAATGTAGCCTCGGATACTATGTTTCCTTCGGCTTCAATTTCGCCTCGGATACTATGTTTCCTTCGGCTACAATGTTGCCTGGGATATAATGTTGTTGTTCGGCTACAATGTCTCTTCGGAAACTATGTTACCTTCAGATATAATGTCGCCTCGGATACAATGTTGCCGCGGATATAAAGTCGCCTCGGATACTATGATGCCAAGCGACAACAATGTCGCTTCGAATACTATGTTGCCTTCGGATATAAAGTCGCCTCGGATAGATTGTAGCCTCGGCTATTATTTTTCTTTTGCATAGAAGGTCGCCTTCAGATGTTATGTTGGCTTAGGATAGAATGTCGCCCCGGATACAATGTTTCCCTTCAGCTACAATGTTGCTTCGGATACTATGTTGTCTTAGGATATAATGTCGATTTGCATATAATCTAGCCTCAGATACTTTTTTGCTTTCGGATATATAGTCGCTACGGATACTTTGTCTCCGTCGTTTACAATGTTGCCTAGGATATAAAGTCGTCTCGGATATTATGTTGTCTTCGGCTACAATGTCGCTTCGGATACTATGTTGCCTTCGGATATAATGTTGCCTCGGATACTATTTTGTTTTCGGATACAAGGGCTCTTCGGATACTATGTCACCTTTGGATACAATGTCGCCCTGGATACAATATTACCTCGGATATAAAGTCGCCTCGGATACAATGTTGCCCTTCGGCCACAATGTCGCTTCGGATACTATGTTGCCTTCGGATATAATGTCATTTCGGATACAATGTAGCATCCGATACTATTTTACTTTCGGATATAAGGTCGTCGTCGGATACAATGTCACCTCGGATACAATGTTGCCTCGGATATAAAGTCGCCTCGGATACTATGTTGTCTTCGAGTACAATATCGGTTGGGATACTATGTTGCCATCGGATATAATATCGCCTCGGATACAATGTAGCCTCATATGCTATTTTGTTTTCGGGTTCAGTGTCAGTTTGGATACAATGCTGCCTTCGGATACATTCTCGCCCCAGTTAAAATGTAGCCTCGGATACAATGTTGCCTCTGATATAAAGTCGCCTCGGAAACAATGTTGCCCTCCGGCTACAATTTCGCTTCTAATACTATGTTGCATTCGAATATACTCTTGCCCCAGATACAATGTTGCCTCTGATATAAATTCGCCTGGGATATAATGTTGCTGTTCAGCTACAATGTCTCTTCGGAAACTATGTTGCCTTCGGATATATTGTCGTCTCGAATACAATGTCGTCTCGGGTACATTGTTGTCTCGGATATGTAGTCGCCTCGGATATAATGGTGCCTCGGATACTATGTTGCCTTCGGCGGCAATGTCGCTTCGCTATGTTGGCTTCGGATATAATGTCCCATTAGATACGTTGTAGCCTCAGATACTATTTTGCTTTCGGATTGAAGGATGCTTCGGATACTATGTCTCCTACAGATACAATGTTGCCTAGATACAATGTTGGCTCGGATATAAAGTTGCCTCGAATACAATGTAGCCACGGATACTATGTTCCCTTCGGCTACAATGTCTCATTGGATATTATGTTGCCTTCGGATGTATTGTTGCCTCGGTTACAATGTAGCCTCGGATATAATGTTGACTCTGATATAAAGTCGCCTCTGATACAATGTTGCCCTCCGGCTACAATGTCGCTTCGGATACTATGTTGCCTTCGGATATAATGTCGTTTCGGATACTATTTTTCTTTCGGATATAAGGTCGCTTCGGATACTATGTCGCCGTCGGATAAAATGTCTCCTCGGTTACAATGTTGCCTCGGATACAATGTAGCTTCGGCTACAATGTCGCTTCGGATACTATGTTGCCTTCGGATATAATGTCGCCTCGGATACAATGTAGCCGTGGATACCTTTTTGCATTCGGATACAAGGTCGCCCCGGATACTACGTCGCCTTCGGATAAAATGTTGCCCCGAATACAATGTTGCCTCAGATATAAAGTCATCTTGGATACAAAGTTGCCTTTTAGCTACAATGTCTCTTCGGATACTATGTTGCCTTCGGATATAATCTCTCCACGGAAACTATTTTTCTTTCAAATACAAGGTCGCTTCGGATACTATGTCGCCTCGGATAGAATGTTGCCTCGGATATAAAGTCGCCTCGGATACAGTGGTGCCTCGGATACTATGTTACCTTCAGCTACAATGTCGCTTTGGATACGACGTTACCTTCAGATATAATGTCGCCTCAGATACAATCTAGCCTCGAATACTATTTTGCTTTCGGATATAAGGTCGCTTCGGATACTATGTCGCCTACGAATGCAATGTCGCCTGGGTACAAT
Source organism: Tasmannia lanceolata (assembly GCF_043159265.1). Classification (NCBI taxonomy): domain Eukaryota; kingdom Viridiplantae; phylum Streptophyta; class Magnoliopsida; order Canellales; family Winteraceae; genus Tasmannia; species Tasmannia lanceolata. Next base: position 20,955,037 of record NW_027518684.1, on the reverse strand, counting down.
GTTTGCTCGGATATAAAGTCGCCTCGGATACAATCTAGCCCCAGATACTATGTTGCGTTCTCCTACAATGTCGCATCGAAAATAATGTTGCGTTCGGATATAATATCGCCTCGGTTACAATGTAGCCTCGGATAATATTTGTTTTCTTGTACTAGGTCGCTTCGGATACTATGTCTCATTCGGATACAATGTCGCCACAGAGACAATGTTGCCTCGAATATAAAGTTGCTTTGGATATAATGTAGCCTCGAATTATATTTTGTCTTCGGCTACAATGTCGCGTCGGATACTTTGTTGCCTTCGCAGATAATGTTGACTTGAATACAATGTAGCTTCGGATACTATTTTGCTTTCGGGTACAAGGTTGCTTTAGATACTATGTCGCCTTCGGATACATTAGTCGCCTCAGATAAAATGTTGCCTCGGAAAGCAGGCTGCCTTCCATACAATGTTGCCCTTCCGCTACAATGTCGCTTCGGATACTATGTTTCCTTCGGATATAATGTCGCCTCGGATACAATGTAGCTTGAGATACTATTTTGCTTTCGGAAACAAGGTCGCTTCGGATACAATGTCGCCATCGGATACAATGTCGCCTAGGGTATAATGTTGCCTCGGATATAAAGTCGCGTCAAATACAATGTAGCCTCGGATACTATGTTTCCTTCGGCTACAATTTCGCCTCTTATACTATGTTGCATTCGGATATAATCTTTCCCCGGATACAATGTTGCCTGGGATATAATGTTGCTGTTCGGCTACAATGTCTCTTCGGAAACTATGTTACCTTCAGATATAATGTCGCCTCGGATAGAATGTTGCCGCGGATATAAAGTCGCCTCCGATACTATGATGCCAAGCGACAACAATGTCGCTTCGAATACTATGTTGCCTTCGGATATAAAGTCGCCTCGGATAGATTGTAGCCTCGACTATTATTTTTCTTTTGTAGCCGGATACAATGTAGCCTCAGATACTGTTTTGCTCTCGGAGATGAGGTCGCTTCGTATACTGTCGCCTTCGGATACATTGTCGCCTCAAATATAATGTTGGCTAGGATTTAAAGTCTCCTCGGATACAATGGTGCATCCGATACTATGTTACCTTCGGCTACAATGTCGCTTCGGATACTATGTTACTTTCGGATATAATGTCGCCTCAGATATAATGTTGCCTCGGATACTATTTTGCTTTCGGATATAAGGTCGCTTCGGATAATACGTCGCCTACAGATACAATGTTGCCTGGGCACAATTTTGGCTCGGATAAATAGTCGCCTTGGATACAATGTAGGATTAGATGCTATGTTGCTTTCGGCTACAATGTCGAATCAGATACTATGTTGCCCTCAGGTATAATATCGCCTCGATTACAATGTAGCCTCGGATAATATTTTCTTTAGGGCACAAGGTCGCTTTGGATACAATGTCGTATCGAATATAAAATCGCCTTGGATACAATGTACCCTCGGATACTATGTTGCCTTCGGTTACATTGTTGCTTCGGATATAATGTCGCCTCGGATACAATGTAGCCTCAGATATTTTGCTTTCGAATACAAGGTCGCTTCGGATATATGTCCACTTCGGATACAATGTAGCCGTGGATACTATTTTGCATTCGGATACAAGGTCGCCGCGGATACTACGTCGTCTTCGGATACAATGTCGCCCCGGATACAATGTTGCCTCAGATATAGTCATCTCGGATACAAAGTTGCGTTTCGGTTACAATGTCTCTTCAGATATTATATTGCCTTCGGATATAATGTCGCCTCGGATACAATGTAGCGTCGGATACTATTTTTCTTTCAAATACAAGGTCGCTTCGGATACTATGTCACCGTCGGATACAATGTCGCCATCGGATACAATGTCGCCTAGGATATAATGTTGCCTCGGATATAATATAGCCTTAGATACTATGTTGGATACTATGTTTCCCTCGGCCACAATTTGGCTTCTAATAATATGTTGCATTCGGATATAATCTCGCATCGGATACAATGTTGCCTCTGATATAAAGTCGCATCGGATACAATGTTGCCCTCCGGCTATAATGTCGCTTCGGATAATATGTTGCCTTAGGATATAATGTCGTTTCAGATACAAAGTAGCCTCGGATATTGTTTTTCTTTCGAATATATGGTCGCTTCAGATACTATGTCGCCGTCGCATACAATGTCTCATCGGATACAATGTTGCGTCGGATATAAAGTTGCCTCGGATACAATGTAGCTTCAGCTACAATGTCGCTTCGGATGCTATGTTGCCTTCGGATATAATTTCGACTCGGATGCAATGTAGCCGTGGATACTATTTTGCATTCAGATACATGGTCGCCGCGGATATTATGTCGCCTTCGGATATAATGTCGCTCCGAATACAATGTTGCCTCAGATATAAAGTCGCCTCGGATACACAATTACCCTTCGGCTACAATTTCTCTTTGGATAATATGTCGCCTTCGGATATAATGTTGCTTCGGATACTATGTTGTCTTAGGATATAATGTCGATTTGCATATAATGTAGCCACAAATACTTTTTTGATTTCGGATATATTGTCGCTTCAGATACTTTGTCTCCGTCGTTTACAATGTTGCCTAGGATATAAAGTCGTCTACGGATACAATGTTGCCTCGGATATAAAGTCGCCTCGGATACAATGTTGCCCCTCTGCTAATATGTCGCTTCGGATACTATGTTGCCTTCGGATATAATGTCGTGTCGGATACAATGTAGCCTTAGATACTGTTAGGCTTTAGGATACTAGGTCGCTTCGGATACAATATCGCCAACGAATACAATGTTGCCTCAAATATAAAGTCTCCTCGGATACAATGCAGGCTTAGATACTATGTTGCCTTCGGTTATAATGTCGCTTCGGATACTATGTTGCCTTCAATTATAATGTCGCCTCGGATACAATGTAGCCTCAAATACTGTTTTGCTCTAGGACAAGAGGTCGCTTCGGATACTGTCGCCTTCCGATACATTGTCGCCTCAAATACAATGTTGGCTAGGATTTAAAGTCTCCTCGGATACAATGGTGCATCCGATACTATGTTACCTTCGGCTACAATGTCGCTTCGGATACTATGTTACTTTCGGATATAATGTCGCCTCAGATATAATGTTGCCTCGGATATAAGGTCGCTTCGGATACTATGTCGCCTACAGATACAATGTTGCCTGGGCACAATTTTGGTTCGGATGTATAGTCGCCTTGGATACAATGTAGCATTAGATACTATGTTGCTTTCGGCTACAATGTCGAATCAGATACTATGTTGCCCTCAGATATAATATCGCCTCGATTACAATGTAGCCTCGGATAATATTTTCTTTAGGGCACAAGGTCGCTTCGGATACTATGTCGCCTCGGATACAATGTCGCATCGAATATAAAATCGCCTTAGATACAATGTACCCTCGGATACTATGTTGCCTTCGGTTACATTGTCGCCTAAGATATTTTGCTTTCGAATACAAGGTCGCTTCGGATAATATGTCCCCTTCGGATACAATGTAGCCGTGGATACTATTTTGCATTCGGATACAAGGTCGCCGCGGATACTACGTCGTCTTCGAATACAATGTCGCCCCGGATACAATGTTGCCTCAGATATAAAGTCATCTCGGATACAAAATTGCCTTTCGGCTACAATGTCTCATCGGATACTATGTGGCCTTCGGATATAATGTTGCCTCGGATGAAATGTAGCGTCGGATACTATTTTTCTTTCAAATACAAAGTCGCTTCGGATACTATGTCACCGTCGGATACAATGTCGCCTCGGGTAGAATGTTGCTTCGGATATAAAGTCGCATCGGATACAATGTAGCCTCGGATACTTTGTTACCCTCGGCTACAATTTGTTGTATTCGGGATATAATGTCTCCTCAGATACAATGTAGCCGGATACTATTTTTTTTTTGGATACAAGTCGGTTCCGATACTGTCGCCTTTGGATGTAATGTCGACTCAGATACAATGTTGCGTCGGATATAAAGTCGTCTCGAATACATTGTCGCTTGGGATACTATGTGTCCTTCGGATATAATGTCGCCTCGGATACAATGTTGCCTCGGATATAAAGTCGCCTCGGATACTATGATGCCAAGCGACAACAATGTCGCTTCGAATTCTATGTTGCCTTCGGATATAAAGTCGCCTCGGATAGATTCTAGCCTTGGCTATTATTTTCTTTTGCATAGAAGGTCGCCTTCAGATGTTATGTTGGCTTCGGATAGAAGGTCGCCCCGGATACAATGTTGCCCTTCAGCTACAATGTCGCTTTGGATACTATGTTGTCTTAGGATATAATGTCGATTTGCATATAATCTAGCCTCAGATACTTTTTTGCTTTCGGATATATAGTCGCTTCGGATACTTTGTCTTCGTCGTTTACAATGTTGCCCAGGATATAAAGTCGTTTACAATGTTGCCTAGGATATAAAGTCGTCTCGGATATTATGTTGTCTTCGGCTACAATGTCGCTTCGGATACTATGTTGCCTTCGGATATAATGTTGCCTCGGATACTATTTTGTTTTCGGATACAAGGGCACTTCGGATACTATGTCGCCTTTGGATACAATGTCGCCCTGGATACAATATTACCTCGGATATAAAGTCGCCTCGGATACAATGTTTCCCTTCGGCCACAATGTCGCTTCGGATACTATGTTGCCTTCGGATATAATGTCGTTTCGGATACAATGTAGCATCCGATACTATTTTACTTTCGGATATAAGGTCGTCGTCGGATACAATGTCACCTCGGATACAATGTTGCCTCGGATATAAAGTCGCCTCGGATACTATGTTGTCTTCGAGTACAATATCGGTTGGGATACTATGTTGCCATCGGATATAATATCGCCTCGGATACAATGTAGCCTCATATGCTATTTTTTTTCGGATTCAGGGTCAGTTTGGATACAATGCTGCCTTCGGATACATTCTCGCCCCAGTTAAAATGTAGCCTCGGATACAATGTTGCCTTTGATATAAAGTAGCCTCGGATACAATGTTGCCCTCCGGCTACAATTTCGCTTCTAATACTATGTTGCATTCGGATATAATCTTGCCCCGGATACAATGTTGCCTCTGATATAAATTCGCCTGGGGTATAATGTTGCTGTTCGGCTACAATGTCTCTTCGGAAACTATGTTGCCTTCGGATATATTGTCGTCTCGAATACAATGTCGTCTCGGGTACATTGTTGTCTCGGATATGCAGTCGCCTCGGATATAATGGTGCCTCGGATACTATGTTGCCTTCGGCCGCAATCTCGTTTCGCTATGTTGACTTCGGATATAATGTCCCATTAGATACATTGTAGCCTCAGATACTATTTTGCTTTCGGATTGAAGGACGCTTCGGATACTATGTCTCCTACAGATACAATGTTGCCTAGATACAATGTTTGCTCGGATATAAAGTTGCCTCGAATACAATGTAGCCACGGATACTATGTTCCCTTCGGCTACAATGTCTCATTGGATATTATGTTGCCTTCGGATGTAATGTTGCCTCGGTTACAATGTAGCCTCGGATTTAATGTTGCCTCTGATATAAAGTCGCCTCTGATACAATGTTGCCCTCCGGCTACAATGTCGCTTCGGATACTATGTTGCCTTCGGATATAATGTCGTTTCGGATACTATTTTTCTTTCGGATATAAGGTCGCTTCGGATACTATGTCGCCGTCGGATAAAATGTCTCCTCGGTTACAATGTTGCCTCGGATACAATGTCGCCACAAAGACAATGTTGCCTCGAATATAAAGTTGCTTTGGATATAATGTAGCCTTGAATTCTATTTTGTCTTCGGCTACAATGTCGCGTCGGATACTTTGTTGCCTTCGGAGATAATGTTGCCTTGAATACAATGTAGCTTCGGATACTATTTTGCTTTCGGGTACAAGGTTGCTTTAGATACTATGTCGCCTTCGGATACATTAGTCGCCTCAGATAAAATGTTGCCTCGGAAAGCAGGCTGCCTTCCATACAATGTTGCCTTTCCGCTACAATGTCGCTTCGGATACTATGTCGCCTCGGATATAATGTAGCCTGAGATACTATTTTGCTTTCGGAAACAAGGTCGCTTCGGATACAATGTCGCCTAGGGTATAATGTTGCCTCGGATATAAAGTCGCGTCAAATACAATGTAGCCTCGGATACTATGTTTCCTTCGGCTACAATTTCGCCTCTTATACTATGTTGCATTCGGATATAATCTTTCCCCGGATACAATGTTGCCTGGGATATAATGTTGCTGTTCGGCTACAATGTCACTTTGGAAACTATGTTACCTTCAGATATAATGTCGCCTCGGATACAATGTTGCCGCGGATACTATGATGCCAAGCGACAACAATGTCGCTTCGAATACTTTGTTGCCTTCGGATATAAAGTCGCCTCGGATAGATTGTAGCCTCGGCTATTATTTTTCTTTTGCATAGAAGGTCGCCTTCAGATGTTATGTTGGCTTAGGATAGAAAGTCGCCCCGGATACAATGTTGCCCTTCAGCTACAATGTCGCTTTGGATACTTTGTCTCTGTCGTTTACAATGTTGCCTAGGATAGAAAGTCGTCTCGGATACAATGTTGCCTCGGATATTATGTTGTCTTCGGCTACAATGTCGCTTCGGATACTATGTTGCCTTCGGATATAATGTTGCCTCGGATACCATTTTGTTTTTTGCTTGAAGGGCGCTGCGGATACTATGTCGCCTTTGGATACAATGTCGCCCCGGATACAATATTGCCTCGGATACATTGTTGCCCTTCGGCCACAATGTCGCTTTGGATACTATGTTGCCTTCGGATATAATGTCGTTTCGGATACAATGTAGCATTGGATACTATTTTACTTTCAGATATAATGTCGCCGTCGGATACAATGTCGTGGTCGGATACAATGTCGCCTCGGACACAATGTTGCCTCAGAGATAAAGTCGCCCCGGGTACTGTTAGGCTTTAGGATACTAGGTCGCTTCGGATACAATATCGCCAACGAATACAATGTCGCCTCGGATACAATGTCGCCCCGGGTACAATATTGCCTCGGATATAAAGTCGCCTCGGATACAATGTTGCCCTTCGGCCACAATGTCGCTTTGGATACTATGTTGCCTTCGGATATAATGTCGTTTCGGATACAATATAGCATTGGATACTATTTTACTTTCGGATATAATGTCGCGTCGGATACAATGTAGCCTTAGATACTGTTAGGCTTTAGGATACTAGGTCGCTTCGGATACAATATCGCCAACGAATACAATGTTGCCTCAAATATAAACTCGCCTCGGATACAATGCAGGCTTAGATACTATGTTGCCTTCCGTTATAATGTCGCTTCGGATACTATGTTGCCTTCAAATATAATGTCGCCTCGGATACAATGTAGCCGGATACAATGTAGCCTCAGATACTGTTTTGCTCTCGGAGATGAGGTCGCTTCGTATACTGTCGCCTTCGGATACATTGTCGCCTCAAATATAATGTTGGCTAGGATTTAAAGTCTCCTCGGATACAATGGTGCATCCGATACTATGTTACCTTCGGCTACAATGTCGCTTCGGATACTATGTTGCCTTCGGATATAATGTCACCTCGGATACAATGTAGCGTCGGATACTATTTTTCTTTCAAATACAAGGTCGCTTCGGATACTATGTCACCGTCGGATACAATGTCGCCATCGGATACAATGTCGCCTAGGATATAATGTTGCCTCGGATATAATATAGCCTTAGATACTATGTTGGATACTATGTTTCCCTTGGCTACAATTTGGCTTCTAATACTATGTTGCATTCGGATATAATCTCGCATCGGATACAATGTTGCCTCTGATATAAAGTCGCATCGGAAAGAATGTTGCCCTCCGGCTATAATGTCGCTTCGGATAATATGTTGCCTTAGGATATAATGTCGTTTCAGATACAAAGTAGCCTCGGATATTGTTTTTCTTTCGAATATGAGGTCGTTTCGGATACTATGTCGCCGTCGCATACAATGTCTCCTCGGATACAATGTTGCGTCGGATACAATGTAGCTTCAGCTACAATGTCGCTTCGGATGCAATGTTGCCTTTGGATATAATGTCGACTCGGATGCAATGTAGCTCCGAATACAATGTTGCCTCAGATATAAAGTCGCCTCGGATACACAATTACCCTTCGGCTACAATTTCTCTTTGGATAATATGTCGCCTTCGGATATAATGTTGCTTCGGATACTATGTTGTCTTAGGATATAATGTCGATTTGCATATAATGTAGCCACAAATACTTTTTTGATTTCGGATATATTGTCGCTTCAGATACTTTGTCTCTGTCGTTTACAATGTTGTCTAGGATATAAAGTCGTCTACGGATACAATGTTGCCTCGGATATAAAGTCGCCTCGGATACAATGTTGCCCTTCTGCTAATATGTCGCTTCGGATACTATGTTGCCTTCGGATATAATGTCGTGTCGGATACAATGTAGCCTTAGATACTGTTACGCTTTAGGATACTAGGTCGCTTCGGATACAATATCGCCAACGAATACAATGTTTCCTCAAATATAAAGTCGCATCGGATACAATACAGGCTTAGATACTATGTTGCCTTCGGTTATAATGTCGCTTCGGATACTATGTTGCCTTCAAATATAATGTCGCCTCAGATACAATGTAGCCTCAAATACAGTTTTGCTCTCGGACATGAGGTCGCTTCGGATACTGTCGCCTTCCGATACATTGTCGCCTCAAATACAATGTTGGCTAGGATTTAAAGTCTCCTCGGATACAATGGTGCATCCGATACTATGTTACCTTCGCCTCAAATATAATCTTGCCTCGGATACTATTTTGCTTTCGGATATAAGGTCGCTTCGGATATTATGTCGCCTACAGATACAATGTTGCCTGGGCACAATTTTGGTTCGGATATATAGTCACCTTGGATACAATGTAGCATTAGATACTATGTTGCTTTCGACTACAATGTCGAATCAGATATTATGTTGCCCTCAGATATAATATCGCCTCGATTACAATGTAGCCTCGGATAATATTTTCTTTAGGGCACAAGGTCGCTTCGGATACTATGTCGCCTCGGATACAATGTCGCATCGAATATAAAATCGCCTTGGATACAATGTACCCTCGGATACTATGTTGCCTTCGGTTACATTGTTGCGTCGGATACTATGTTGCTTTCGGATATAATGTCGCCTCGGATACAATGTAGCCTCAGATATTTTGCTTTCGAATACAAGGTCGCTTCGGATAATATGTCCCCTTCCTATACAATGTCGCCTTCAGATACAATGTAGCCGTGGATACTATTTTGCATTCGGATACAAGGTCGTCGCGGATACTACGTCGTCTTCGAATACAATGTCGCCCCGGATACTATGTTGGCTCGGATATAAAGTTGCCTCGAATACAATGTAGCCACGGATACTATGTTCCCTTCGGCTACAATGTCTCATTGGATATTATGTTGCCTTCGGATGTAATGTTGTCTCATTGGATATTATGTTGCCTTCGGATGTAATGTTGCCTCGGTTACAATGTAGCCTCGGATTTAATGTTGCCTCTGATATAAAGTCGCCTCTGATACAATGTTGCCCTCCGGCTACAATGTCGCTTCGGATACTATGTTGCCTTCGGATATAATGTCGTTTCGGATACTATTTTTCTTTCGGATATAAGGTCGCTTCGGATACTATGTCGCCGTCGGATAAAATATCTCCTCGGTTACAATGTTGCCTCGGATACAATGTCGCCACAGAGACAATGTTGCCTCGAATATAAAGTTGCTTTGGATATAATGTAGCCTCGAATTCTATTTTGTCTTCGGCTACAATGTCGCGTCGGATACTTTGTTGCCTTCGGAGATAATGTTGCCTTGAATACAATGTAGCTTCGGATACTATTTTGCTTTCGGGTACAAGGTTGCTTTAGATACTATGTCGCCTTCGGATACATTAGTCGCCTCAGATAAAATGTTGCCTCGGAAAGCAGGCTGCCTTCCATACAATGTTGCCCTTCCGCTACAATGTCGCTTCGGATACTATGTTGCCTTCGGATATAATGTCGCCTCGGATACAATGTAGCCTGAGATACTATTTTGCTTTCGGAAACAAGGTCGCTTCGGATACAATGTCGCCTAGGGTATAATGTTGCCTCGGATATAAAGTCGCGTCAAATACAATGTAGCCTCGGATACTATGTTTCCTTCGGCTACAATTTTGCCTCTTATACTATGTTGCATTCGGATATAATCTTTCCCCGGATACAATGTTGCCTGGGATATAATGTTGCTGTTCGGCTACAATGTCTCTTCGGAAACTATGTTACCTTCAGATATAATGTCGCGTCGGATACAATGTTGCCGCGGATATAAAGTCGCCTCGGATACTATGATGCCAAGCGACAACAATGTCGCTTCGAATACTATGTTGCCTTCGGATATAAAGCCGCCTCGGATAGATTGTAGCCTCGGCTATTATTTTTCTTTTGCATAGAAGGTCGCCTTCAGATGTTATGTTGGCTTAGGATAGAAGGTCGCCCCGGATACAATGTTGCCCTTCAGCTACAATGTTGCTTCGGATACTATGTTGTCTTAGGATATAATGTCGATTTGCATATAATCTAGCCTCAGATACTTTTTTGCTTTCGGATATATAGTCGCTACGGATACTTTGTCTCCGTCGTTTACAATGTTGCCTAGGATATAAAGTCGTCTCGGATAATATGTTGCCTCGGATATTATGTTGTCTTCGGCTACAATGTCGCTTCGGATACTATGTTGCCTTCGGATATAATGTTGCCTCGGATACTATTTTGTTTTCTGATACAAGGGCGCTTCGGATACAATGTCGCCTTTGGATACAATGTCGCCCCGGATATAAAGTTGCCTCGGATACAATGTTGCCCTTCGGCCACAATGTCGCTTTGGATACTATGTTGCCTTCGGATATAATGTCGTTTCGGATACAATGTAGCATTGGATACTATTTTACTTTCGGATATAATGTCGTCGTCGGATACAATGTCGCCTCGGACACAATGTTGCCTCGGAGATAAAGTCGCCTCGGATACTATGTTGTCTTCGACTACAATATCGGTTCGGATACAATGTAGCCTTAGATACTGTTAGGCTTTAGGATACTAGGTCGCTTCGGATACAATATCGCCAACGGATACAATGTCGCCTTGGATACAATGTCGCCCCGGATATAAAGTCGCCTCGGATAAATGTTGCCCTTCGGCCACAATGCCGCTTTGGATACTATGTTGCCTTCGGATATAATGTCGTTTCGGATATAATGTCGCGTCGGATACAATGTAGCCTTAGATACTGTTAGGCTTTAGGATACTAGGTCGCTTCGGATACAATATCGCCAACGAATACGATGTTGCCTCATATAAAGTCGTCTCAGATACAATGCAGGCTTAGATACTATGTTGCCTTCAGTTATAATGTCGCTTCGGATACTATGTTGCCTTCAAATTTAATGTCGCCTCGGATACAATGTTGCCGCGGATATAAAGTCGCCTCGGATACTATGATGCCAAGCGACAACAATGTCGCTTCGAATACTATGTTGCCTTCGGATATAAAGTCGCCTCGGATAGATTGTAGCCTTCGCTATTATTTTTCTTTTGCATAGAAGGTCGCCTTCAGATGTTATGTTGGCTTCGGATAGAAAGTCGCCCCGGATACAATGTTGCCCTTCAGCTACAATGTCGCTTCGGATACTATGTTGTCTTAGGATATAATGTCGATTTGCATAGAATCTAGCCTCAGATACTTTTTTGCTTTCAGATATATAGTCGCTACGGATACTTTGTCTCCGTCGTTTACAATGTTGCCTAGGATATAAAGTCGTCTCGGATACAATGTTGCCTCGGATATTATGTTGTCTTCGGCTACAATGTCGCTTCGAATACTATATTGCCTCAGATACTATTTTGTTTTCTAATACAAGGGCGCTTCGGATACTATGTCGCCTTTGGATACAATGTCGCCCCGGATACAATATTGCCTCGGATACAATGTTGCCCTTCGGCCACAATGTCGCTTTGGATACTATGTTGCCTTCGGATATAATGTCGTTTCGGATACAATGTAGCATTGGATACTATTTTACTTTCGGATATAAGGTCGCCGTCGGATACAATGTCATGGTCGGATACAATGTCGCCTCGGACACAATGTTGCCTCGGAGATAAAGTCGCTTCGGATACTATGTTGTCTTCGACTTCAATATCGGTTCGGATACTATGTTGCCATCGGATATAATATCGCCTCGGATACAATGTAGCCTCATATACTATTTTGTTTTCGGATTCAAGGTCGCTTTGGATACTATCCTGCCTTCGGATTCGTTCTCGCCCCGGTTAAAATGTTGCCTCTGATATAGAGTCACCTCGGGTACAATGTTGCCCTTCGGCTACAATGTCGCTTCGGATACTATGTTGCCTTCGGATATAATGTCGTTTCTGATACTATGTCGTTTTCGGATGGAATGTCGCCTCGGATACAATGTTGCCCTTCTGCTACAATGTCGTTTCGGATACTATGTCGTTTTCGGATAGAATGTCGCTTCGGATAGAATGTTGCCTCGGATACAAAGTCGCCTCGGATACAATGTTGCCTCGGATATTATGTTTTCTTCGGCTAAAATGTCGCTTTGGATACTATGTTGCCTTCGGATATAATGTTGCCTCGGATATTATTTTGTTTTCGGATACAAGGGCGCTTCGGATACTATCTCGCCCCGGATACAATATTGCCTCGGATATAAAGTCGCCTCGGATACAATGTTGCCCTTCTGCTACAATGTCGTTTCAGATACTATGTTGCCTTCGGATATAATGTCGTGTCCGATAAAATGTAGCGTCAGTTACTATTTTGGTTTCACCAACGAATACAATGTTGCCTCGCATATAAAGTCGCCTTGGATACGATGTAGCCTCGGGTAATATGTTGCCTTCGGTTATAATGTCGCTTGGGATATTATGTTTCCTTCAGTTATAATGTCGCCTCGGATACAATGTTGCCTCGGATATAAAGTCGCCTCGGATACTATGATGCCTTCGGCAACAATGTCGCTTCGGATACTATGTTGCCTTCGGATATAAAGTCGCCTCGGCTATTATTTTTCTTTTGCATAGAAGGTCGCCTTCAGATGTTATGTTGGCTTCGGATAGAAGGTCGCCCCGGATACAATGTTGCCGTTCATCTACAATATCGCTTCGGATACTATGTTGTCTTAGGATATTGTTAGCCCAAGGGTTCCCCATGGGTTCATTCAATCACCTTATTTTGATGATTAACAAACACAAATTGATTAGTCTTTTATGGACTAATTGTTTGCCTTGAGTGTTGTGCTATGGACAGGAAATTCACAGGTCAATCCGTACTAGCACACACTATTGATGGCATATGCTTGAAGATGAACCAAACACGTGTCAAAGGAGCTAGAGCATACAAATGATCAATCATACCTTGGACGATCAACCAAGGAGAAGCTGAACATTAGTCATCTCAAAGCATTGAATAAACAAAGAAAGATCGATGAAGGCCAAAGCTTAGAGATCAACAACTTGAAGAAGTGATCAATGCAAGAGACCAAGACTTGAAGATTAGCTTTAAAGTTGAAGATGTGAGTAATGAGTCTTGTGTTAGATTGTATAATTTAATCCCACTTAGGTATCCCTTGTTGAGGCATAATCAAGTCACTAATAAGGTCCCAAACAATATTAGAATATAAGGAAAAGACCCGTGGACCAAAGCCCTAGTGCCATAAATAGCTTAGAATTGCAAAAGATTCAAATCGGCACACTTAGCACTTGAATTTTGAGATCAGGTCATAAATCCTATCATAACTGATCCTAAACATTTTTAAATATTTTTGAAAATATTTTTAACAGAAAGAGCTCATCATTTCCGTTCAAATCGAGTATAAGAACGTCGAAATCCGACGAGAAACGAGTGAGATATTAATTTTACAAAACCGAGTCTGAAATCTGGAAAATGCCAAAAATGCCCTGAAATAGATCCGTTGGGAAGTTGCCCAGAATTACAGAAGTGCCCTTGTAACGGCTAGTTTTGGGTTTTCTCTATATATATGGGTTCCCTAAGCATGTGAACTAATCTCTCCCATTCCTAAACTTGTTGTAAACATATTAGAGAGTGGAAAACACCCTTGTGCCTCAATTTGGGAATATCTAAAGGGATTAGACCTAGGCTTATCTTTGTAATTATCTTTGAGAGACTCTTGTGAGCTTTACATTGTATCAAGCCTTAAGAGGCTAAAGAGTGTGCTTCAATCTTCTTCTTCATTGTAAACTTGGCAACAAAGGGCGCCGTATTTAAGACCCTTGGAGCTTGGACGCTCGGATTGTACAAGGCGAAAACAACGCCATATTTAAGTTCCTTGGAAGATAGTGGATTCCTCAAGGAGATAAAACTTGAGAAGAGTGGAGTAGGTCTTGAGGTTAAGACCGAACCACCATAAATCTTCACGTCTCTTGTGTGGTATTTATCTCTCACCCTCACTCTTATTTGTGCTTGCATTTATACACTTCGAATTGAGTGAGTAGTTAGCAATGGTAATTAACTTGCTTATCTAGTACCTTGCTAATTAGCTCATTTAATCTTGTAATTAAGTTTGCATGAGCCTTCCACCAAGTGTTTGATAAAAGGCCTAAAAAAAACCATTCATCTAATTCCTTAATCTTGTTGTGGGATTTACAAGCTTTAATCAACCACCAAGTATTTTCATAAAAAGAATAAAAAGGGAATAATCAACTAGGGTTTTCAAAAGTCATCTAACAAGTGTTTGACAAAAGGTCCAAGAAAGGATATTCATTTAAGATTTTGAAACTAATCTTACAAAAGTTTTTAAAGAGGATAAATTTTTTTAAAGACACCCAATTCACCCCCCTCTTGGGAAGCCTACTGGGATTTCACTAAAGTCGAGGTATTTTAGAATACCTCTTTTCTCTCTCTACCAATCTCCAACATATATAATGTCGATTTGCATATAATCTAGCCTCAGATACTTTTTTGCTTTCGGATATATAGGCGCTTCGGATACGTTGTCTCCGTCGTTTACAATGTTGCCTAGGATATAAAGTCGTCTCGGGTACAATGTTGCTTCGGATATTATGTTGTCTTCGGCTACAATGTCGCTTCGGATACTATGTTGCCTTCGGATATAATGTTGCCTCGGATATTATTTTGTTTTCGGATACTAGGGCGCTTCGGATACTATCTCGCCCCGGATACAATATTGCCTCGATATAAAGTTGCCTCCGATACAATGTTGCCCTTCTGCTACAATGTCGTTTCAGATACTATGTTGCCTTCGGATATAATGTGTTGTCGGATAAAATGTAGCGCCAGATACTATTTTGCTTTCCCCAACGGATACAATGTTGCCTTGCATATAAAGTCGCCTTGGATACGATGTAGCCTCGGATAATATGTTGCCTTCGGTTATAATGTCGCTTGGGATACTATGTTTCCTTCGGATATACTGTCGCCTCGGATACAATGTTCCCTCGGATATAATGTCGCCTCGGATACTATGATGCCTTCGGCAACAATGTCGCTTCAGATACTATGTTGCCTTCAGATATAAAGTAGCCTCGGATAAATTGTAGCATCAGATATTATTTTTCTTTTGCATAGAAGGTTGCCTTCTGATGTTATGTTGCCTTCGGATAGAAGGTCGCCCCGGATACAATGTTGCCAAAGATACATTGTTGCCCTTCAGCTACAATGTTGCTTCGGATATTGTGTTGTCTTAGGATATAATGTCGATTTGCATATAATGTAGCCTCAAATACTTTTTTGATTCCGGATATATTGTCGCTTCAGATACTTTGTCTCCGTCGTTTACAATGTTGCCTAGGATATAAAGTCGTCTCGGATACAATGTTGCCTCGGATATTATGTTGTCTTCGGCTACAATGTCTCTTCAGATACTATGTTGCCTTCGGATATAATGTTGCCTCGGATACTATTTTGTTTTCCGATACAAGGGCGCTTCAGATACTTGTCGCCTTTGGATACAATGTCGCCTCGGATACAATATTGCCTCGGATATAAAGTCGCCTCGGATACAATGTTGCCCTTCGGCTACAATGTCGCTTCGGATACTATGTTGGCTTCAGATATAATGTCGTTTCGGATACAATGTGGCATCGGATACAAGGTCGTTGTGGATACCATGCTGCCTTCGGATACAATCTCGCCTCGGTTACATTGTCGCCTAGGATATAAAGTCGCCTTGAATATAATGTAGAATCGGATACCATGTTGCCTTCGACTACAATGTCGCTTCGGATATTATGTTGCCTTCGTATATATTGTCCCCTCGGATATAATGTAGTCTCGGATACTATTTTACTTTCGGATACAATGTCGCCTCGGATACCATGTTGCCTTTGGATATAATGTCATCTCGTATAAAATGTTACCTTAGCCCTTAGATATAAAGTTGCCTTGGATACATTGTTGCCTTTCTGGTACAATGTTGCCTCACATACTAGGTTGCCTTCGGATATAAGTCGCCTTGGATACAATGTAGGCTCGGATACTATTTTGTTTTCGAGGACAAGGTCGCTTCGGAATCTATGTATTCTTCGAATACAATGTCGTCTCGGATATAAAAATCGCCTCGGATACAATGTTGCCCTTCTGCTAATATGTTGCTTCGGATACTATGTTGCCTTCGGATATAATGTCGCGTCCGATACAATGTAGCCTCAGATACTGTTAGGCTTTAGGATACTAGGTCGCTTCGGATACAATATCGCCAACGAATACAATGTTGCCTCGCATATAAAGTCGCCTCGGATACAATGCAGGCTTAGATACTATGTTGCCTTCGGTTATAAAGTCGATTCGGATACTATGTTGCCTTCAAATATAATGTCGCCTCAGATACTGTTTTGCTCTCAGATATGAGGTCGCTTCGCATACTGTCGCCTTCTGATACATTGTCCCCTCAAATACAATGTTGGCTAGGATTTAAAGTCTCCTCGGATACAATGGTGCATCCGATACTATGTTACCTTCGGCTACAATGTCTCTTCGGATATAATGTCGCCTCAGATATAATGTAGCCTCGGATACTATTTTGCTTTCGGATATAAGGTCGCGTCGGATACTATGTCGCCTACAGATACAATGTTGCCTGGATGCAATTTTGGCTCGGATATATAGTCGCCTTGGATACAATGTAGCATTAGGTACTATGTTGCTTTCGGCTACAATGTCGAATCAGATACTATGTTGCCCTCAGATATAATAACGCCTCGATTACAATGTAGCCTCGGATAATATTTTCTTTAGGGCACAAGGTCGCTTCAGATACTATGTCGCCTCGGATACAATGTCGCATCGAATATAAAATCGCCATGGATACAATGTACTCTCGGATACTATGTTGCCTTCGGTTACATTGTTGCTTCGGATATAATGTCGCCTCGGATACGCTGTAGCCTCAGATATTTTGCTTTCGAATACAAGGTCGCTTCGGATACTATGTCCCCTTCGGATACAATGTCGCCTCAAATACAATGTTGTCTAGGATTTAAAGTCGCCTCGAATTCAATGGTGCCTCGGATACTATGTTACCTTCAGCTACAATGTCGCTTTGGATACGACGTTACCTTCAGATATAATGTCGCCTCAGATACAATCTAGCCTCGAATACTATTTTGCTTTCGGATATAAGGTCGCTTCGGATACTATGTCGCCTACGAATGCAATGTCGCCTGGGTACAATGTTTGCTCGGATATAAAGTCGCCTCAGATACAATGTAGCCGCAGATACTATGTTGCTTTCTGCTACAATGTCGCATCGAAAATTATGTTGCGTTCGGATATAATATCGCCTCGGTTACAATGTAGCCTCGGATAATATTTGTTTTCTTGTACTAGGTCGCTTCGGATACTATGTCTCATTCGGATACAATGTCGCCTCAGAGACAATGTTGCCTCGAATATAATGTAGCCTCGGATTCTATGTTGTCTTCGGCTACAATGTCGCGTCAGATACTTTGTTGCCTTCGGATATAATGTTGCCTTGAATACAGTGTAGCTTCGGTTACTATTTTGCTTTCGGATACATGGTTGCTTTAGATACTATGTCGCCTTCGGATACATTGTCGCCTCAGATAAAATGTTGCCTCGGAAAGCAGGCCGCCTTGCATACAATGTTGCCCTTCCGCTACAATGTCGCTTCGGATACCTTGTTGCCTTCGGATATAATTTTGCCTCGGATACAATGTAGCTTGAGATACTATTTTGCTTTCGGAAACAAGGTCGCTTCGGATACAATGTCGCCATCGGATACAATGTCGCCTTGGGTATAATGTTGCCTCGGATATAAAGTCGCGTCGAATACAATGAAGCCTCGGATACTATGTTTCCTTCGGCTACAATTTCGCTTCTAATACTTTGTTGCATTCAGGTATAATCTTGCCTCAGATACAGTGTTACCTCTGATATAAATTCGCCTCGGATACAATGTTGCCCTTCGGCTACAATGTCTCTTCGGAAACTATGTTGCCTTCGGATATAATGTCGTCTCGGATACAATGTCGCCTCGGGTACAATGTTCCTCGGATATGAAGTCGCCTCGGATATGATGTTGCCTCGGATACTATGTCGCCCTCGGTCGCAATGTCGCTTCGCTATGTTGGCTTCGGATATAATGTCCCATTAGATACATTGTAGCCTCATATACTATTTTGCTTTCGGATCTAAGGTCGCTTCGGATACTATGTCTCCTACGGATACAATGTTCCCTAGATACAATGTTGGCTTGGATATAAAGTTGCCTCGGATACATTGTAACCACGGTTACTATGTTCCCTTCGGCTACAATGTCTCATCGGATATTATGTTGCCTTCGGATGTTATGTCGCCTCGGTTACAATGTTGCCTCTAATATAAAGTCGCCTCTGATACAATGTTGCCCTTTGGCTACAATGTCGCTTCGGATACAAAGTAGCCTCAGATACTGTTTTTCTTTCGGATACTATGTCGCCGTCGGATACAATGTCTCCCCGGATACAATGTTGCGTTGGATATAAAGTTGCTTCGGATACAATGTAGCTTCGGCTACAATGTCGCTTCGGATACTATGTTGCCTTCGGATATAATGTCGCCTCGGATACAATGTAGCCATGGATACTATTTTGCATTTGGATACAAGGTCGCCCCGGATACTACGTCGTCTTCGGATACAATGTTGCCCCGGATACAATGTTGCCTCAGATATAAAGTCATCTCGGATACAAAGTTGCCTTTCAGCTACAATGTCTCTTCGGATACCATGTTACCTTCGGATATAATGTCGCCTCGGATACAATGTAGCGTCAGATACTATTTTTCTTTCAAATACAAGGTCGCTTCGGATACTATGTCGCTGTCGGATACAATGTCGCTCGGATTGAATGTTGCTTAGGATATAAAGTCGCCTTGGATACAATGTAGCCTCGGATACTTTGTTACCGTCGGCTACAATATGTTGTATTCGGGATATAATGTCTTCTCTGATACAATGTAGCCGGTTACTATTTTTTTCTGGATACAAGTTGCTTCCGATATTGTCGCCTTTGGATGCAATGTCGCCTCAGATACAATGTTGCCTCGGATATAAAGTCGCCTCGAATATAATGTCGCCTCAGACTCTGTTGCCTTTGGCTACATTATCTTTTCGGATACTATGTTGCCTTCGGATATAAAGTCGCCTCGGATACTATTTTGTTTTCGGTTACAAGGTCGCTTCGAATTCTATGTCGTTTCCGGATAGAATGTCACCTCGCCTCGGATACAATATTGCCCTTCTGCTACAATGTCGTTTCGGATAATACGTTGCCTTCGGTTATAATGTCGTGTCGGATAAAATGTAGCGTCGGATACTATTTTGCTTTCACCAACGGATACAATGTTTCCTCGCATATAAAGTCGCCTTGGATACGATGTAGCCTTGGAGAATATGTTGCCTCCGGTTATAATGTCGCTTGGGATACTAGGTTTCCTTCGAATATAATGTCGCCTCGGATACAATGTTGCCTCCGATACTATGATGCCTTCGGCAACAATGTCGCTTCGGATACTATGTTGCCTTCGGATATAAAGTCGCCTCTGATAGGTTGTAGCCTCGGCTATTATTTTTCTTTTGCATAGAAGGTCGCCTTCAGATGTTATGTTGGCTTCGGATAGAAGGTAGCCCCGGATACAATGTTGCCCTTCAGCTACAATGTCGCTTCAGATACTCTGTTGTCTTAGGGTATAATGTCGATTTGCATATAATCTACCCTCAGATACTTTTTTGCTTTCGGAAATATAGTCGCTTCGGATACTTTGTCTCCGTCGTTTACAATGTTGCCTAGGATATAAAGTCGTCTCGGATACAATGTTGCCTCGGATATTATGTTCTCGGATACAATGTTGCCTCGGATATTATGTTGTCTTCGGCTACAATGTCGCTTCAGATACTATGTTTCCTTTGGATACAAGGGCGCTTCGGATACTATGTCGCCCCGGATACAATATTGCCGTGGATATAAAGTCGCCTCGGATACAATGTTGCCCTTCGGCCACAATGTCGCTTCGGATACTATGTTGCCTTCGGATATAATGTCGTTTCGAATACTATTTTACTTTCGGATATAAGGTCGCCGTCGGCTACAATGTCGCTTCGGATATAAAGTCGCCTCAGATATAATGTAGTCTCGGATACTATTTTACTTTCGGATACAAGGTCGCTGCGGATACCATGTCGCCTTCAGATATAATGTCACCTCGGATACAATATTGCCTCGCATATAAAGTCGCATCGGATATAAGGTCGCCTCGGATACATTGCAGCCTCAGATACTATGTTGCCTTCAGTTACAATGTCGCTTCAGATACTATGTAGCCTCGGATACTGTTTTTCTCTCCGATATAAGGTCGCTTCGGTTGTTGTCGCCTTCGGATACAATGTCGCCTCAAATACATTGTTGGCTAGGATTTAAAGTCGCCTCGGATACAATGGTGCATCTGATACTATGTTAACTTCGGCTACAATGTTGCTTTGGATACTATGTTATCTTCAGATATATTGTCGCCTCAGATATAATGTAGCCTCGCATACTATTTTGCTTTCGGATACTATTTTGCTTTCAGATACTATTTTCGCCTCGGATATAATGTAGTCTCGGATATTATGTCGCCTACAAATACAATGTTGCCTGGGTCAATTTTGGCTAGGATATATAGTCGCCTCAGTTACAATGTAGCCTCAGATACTATGTTGCTTTCGGCTACAATGTCCCATCGGATATAATATCGCCTCTGTTACAATCTAGCCTCGGATAATATTTTCTTTAGGGCACAAGGTCGCTTCGGATACTAAGTCGCCTTGGATACAATGTCGCATCGAATATAAAGTCGCCTTCGATACAATGTAGCCTCTGATATTATGTTGCCTTCGGTTACATTGTCGCTTCAGATACTATGTTGCATTCGGATATAATGTCGCCTCGGATACAATGTAGCCTTGGATATTTTGCTTTCGAATACAAGGTGGCTTCGGATACAATGTCACCTCAAATACAATGTTGTCTAGGATTTAAAGTCACCTCGGATACAATGGTGCGTTGGATACTACGTTACCTTCGGCTACAATGTCGCTTTAGATACGACGTTACCTTCGGATAAAATTTCGCCTCAGATACAATCTAGCCTCGGATACTATTTTGCTTTCGGATATAAGGTCGCTTCGGATACTATGTCGCCTACGAATGCAATGTCGCCTGGGTACAATGTTTGCTCGGATATAAAGTCGCCTTGGATACAATGTAGCCTCAGATACTATGTTGCTTTCTGCTACAATGTCGCATCGGAAATTATGTTGCGTTCGGATATAATATCGCCTCGGTTACAATGTAGCCTCGGATAATACTTGTTTTCGTGTACTAGGTCGCTTCAGATACTATGTCGCCTTCGGATGCAATGTCGCCTCAGAGACAATGTTGCCTTGAATATAAAGTTGCTTTGGATATAATGTAGCCTCGAATTCTATGTTGTCTTCGGCTACAAATGTCGCGTCGGATACTTTGTTGCCTTCGAATATAATGTTGCCTTGAATACAGTGTAGCTTCGGATACTATTTTGCTTTCGGATACAAGGTTGCTTTAGAAACTATGTCGCCTTCGGATACATTGTCACCTCGGAAAGCAGGCCGCCTTGCATACAATGTTGCCCTTCCGCTACAATGTCGCTTTGGATACTATGTTGCCTACGGATATAATGTCGCCTCGGATACAATGTAGCCTGAGATACTATTTTGCTTTCGGAAGCTAGGTCGCTTCGGATACAATGTCGCCTAGGATATAATGTTGCCTCGGATATAAAGTCGCGTCGAATACAATATAGCCTCGAATACTATGTTAGATACTATGTTTCCCTCGGCTATAGTTTGGCTACTAATACCATGTTGCATTCGGATATAATCTCGCCCCGGATACAATGTTGCCTCTGATATAAATTCGCCTCGGGTACAATGTTGCCCTTCGGCTACAATGTCTCTTCAGAAACTATGTTGCCTTCGGATATAATGTCGTTTCGGATACAAAGTCGCCTCGGGTACAATGTTCCTCGGATGTGAAGTCGCCTCGGATATAATGGTGCCTCGGATACTATTTTGCCCTGGGTCGCAATGTCGCTTCGCTATGTTGGCTTCGGATATAATGTCCCATCAGATACATTGTAGCCTGAGATACTATTTTGCTTTTGGATACAAGGTTGTTCGGATACTATGTCTCCTATGGACAAAATGTTGCGTGGATACAATGTTGGCTCGGATATAAAGTTGCCTCGAATACAATGTTGCCTCTGATATAAAGTCGCATCGGATACAATGTTGCCCTCCGGCTACAATGTCGCTTCGGATAATATGTTGCCTTAGGATATAATGTCGTTTCGGATACAAAGTAGCCTCAGATACTGTTTTCTTTCCGATATAAGGTCGCTTCGGATACTATGTCGTCGTCGGATACAATGTCTCGGATACAATGTTGCGTCGGATATAAAGTTGCCTCGGATACAATATATCTTCAGCTACAATGTCGCTTCGGATACTATGTTGCCTTCGGATATAATGTCGACTCGGATACAATGTAGCCGTGGATACTATTTTGCATTCAGATACGAGGTCGCCACGGATATTACGTCGCCTTCGGATACAATGTCGCTGCGGATACAATGTTGCCTCAGATATAAAGTTGCCTTGGATACACAATTACACTTCGGCTACAATGTCTCTTTGGATACTATGTTGCCTTCGGATATAATGTCGCCTCGGATACAATGTAGCGTCGGATACGATTTTCTTTTCAGGTACAAGGTCGCTTCGAATACTATGTCGCCGTCGGATGCAATGTCGCCTCAGATAGACTGTTGCCTCGGATATAAAGTCACCTCGGATACAATGTAGCCTAGGATATTTTATTACCGTCGGCTTCAATATGTTGTAGTAGGGATATAATGTCTCCTCAGATACAATGTAGCCGAATACTATTTTTTTTCGGATACAAGTCGCTCGGATACTATGTTGCCTTTGGATGCAATGTTGCCTCGGATATAAAGTCCCCTCGAATACAATGTCGCCTCGGATACTATGTTGCCTTCGGCTACGTTGTCTTTTCGGATACTATGTTGCCTTCGGATATAAAGTCGCCTCGGATACTATTTTGTTTTCGGATAAAAGGTCGCTTCGGATACTATGTAGCTTTCGGATAGAATGTCGTCTCGGATAGAATGTCGCCTCGGATATAAAGTTGCCTCGGATACAATGTTGCCCTTCTGCGTCAATGACGTTTCAGATACTATGTTGCCTTCGGAGATAATGTGTTGTCGGATAAAATGTAGCGCCAGATACTATTTTGCTTTCACCAACGGATACAATGTTGCCTTGCATATAAAGTTGCCTTGGATACGATGTAGCCTCGGATAATATGTTGCCTTCGGTTATAATGTCGCTTGGGATACTATGTTTCCTTCGGATATACTGTCGCCTCGGATACAATGTTCCCTCGGATATAATGTCGCCTTGGATACTATGATGCCTTCGACAACAATGTCGCTTCGGATACTATGTTGCCTTCGGATATAAAGTAGACTCGGATAGATTGTAGCATTAGATATTATTTTTCTTTTGCATAGAAGGTCGCCTTCTGATGTTATGTTGCCTTCGGATAGAAGGTTGCCCCGGATACAATGTTGCCCTTCAGCTACAATGTTGCTTCAGATACTATGTTGTCTTAGGATATAATGTCGATTTGCATATAATGTAGCCTCAAATAATTTTTTGATTCTGGATATATTGTCGCTTCAGATACTTTGTCTCCGTCGTTTACAATGTTGCCTATGATATAAAGTCGTCTCGGATACAATGTTGCCTCGGATATTATGTTGTCTTCGGCTACAATGTCTCTTCAGATACTATGTTGCCTCGGATACTATTTTGTTTTCCGATACAAGGGCGCTTCAGATACTATGTCGCCTTTGGATACAATGTCGCCCCGGATACAATATTGCCTCGGATATAAAGTCGCCTCGGATACAATGTTGCCCTTCGGCTACAATGTCGCTTCGGATACTATGTTGGCTTCAGATATAATGTCGTTTCGGATACAATGCAGCAACGGATACTATTTTACTTTCGGATACAAGGTCGTTGTGGATACTATGCTGCCTTCGGAAACAATCTCGCCCCGGATACAATGTTGCCCCTGATAAAAATTCGCCTCGGATACAATGTTGCCCTTCGGCTACAATGTCTCTTCTGAAACTATGTTGCCTTCGGATATAATGTCATCTCGGATACAATGTATCCGCGGGTACTATTTTGGTTTCGGATATAAGGTCGCTTTGGATACAATGTCGCCATCCGATACAATGTCGCCTCGGTTACATTGTCGCCTAGGATATAAAGTCGCCTTGAATATAATGTAGACTCGGATACCATGTTGCCTTCGGCTACAATGTCGCTTCGGATATTATGTTGCCTTCGTATATAATGTCGCCTCGGATACTATTTTACTTTCGGATATAAGGTCGCTGCGGATACCATGTCGCCTTCGGATATAATGTCGCCTCAGATAAAATGTTGCCTTAGCCCTTAGATATAAAGTCTCCTCGGATACATTGTTGCCTTTCTCCTAAAATGTTGCCTCGGATACTAGGTTGCCTTCGGATATAAGTTGCCTTGGATACAATGTAGGCTCGGATACTATTTTGTTTTCGGGGACAAGGTTGCTTCAGAATCTATGTATCCTTCGGATACAATGTCGTCTCGGATATAAAGTCGCCTCGGATACAATGTTGCCCTTCTGCTAATATGTCGCTTCGGGTACTATGTTGCTTTCAGATATAATGTCGCGTCGGATACAATGTAGCCTCAGATACTGTTAGGCTTTAGGATACTAGGTCGCTTCGGATACAATATCGCCAACGAATACAATGTTGCCTTGCATATAAAGTCGCCTCGGATACAATGCAGGCTTAGATGCTATGTTGCCTTCGGTTATAATGTCGCTTCGGATACTATGTTGCCTTCAAATATAATGTTGCCTCGGATACAATGTAGCCTCAGATACTGTTTTGCTCTCGGATATGAGGTCGCTTCGGATACTGTCGCCTTCGGATACATTGTCGCCTCAAATACAATGTTGGCTAGGATTTAAAGTCTCCTCGGATACAATGGTGCATCCGATACAATGTTACCTTCAGCTACAATGTCGCTTCGAATACAAAGTTACCTTCGGATATGATGTCTCCTCAGATATAATGTAACTTCGGATACTATTTTGCTTTCGGATATAAGGTCGCTTCGGATACTATGTCGCCTACAGATACAATGTTGCCTGGGTACAATTTTGGCTCGGATATATAGTCGCCTTGGATACATTGTAGCATTAGATACTATGTTGCTTTCGGCTACAATGTCGAATCAGATACTATGTTGCCCTCAGATATAATATCGCCCGATTGCAATGTAGCCTCGGATAATATTTTCTTTAGGGCACAAGGTCGCTTCGGATACTATGTCGCCTCGGATACAATGTCGCATCGAATAGAAAATCGCCTTGGATACACTGTACCCTCGGATACTATGTTGCCTTCGGTTACATTGTTGCTTCGGATACTATGTTGCTTTCGGATATAATGTCGCCTCGGATACAATGTAGCCTCGGATATTTTGTTTTCGAATACAAAGTCGCTTCGGATACTATGTCCCCTTCAGATACAATGTCGCCTCAAATACAATGTTGTCTAGGATTTAAAGTCGCCTCGGATACAATTTTGCCTCGAATACTATTTTGCTTTCGGATATAAGGTCGCTTCAGATACTATGTCGCCTACGAATGCAATGTCTCCTGGGTACAATGTTTGCTCGGATATAAAGTCGCCTCGGGTACAATGTAGCCGCAGATACTATGTTGCTTTCTGCTACAATGTCGCATCGAAAATTATGTTGCGTTCGGATATAATATCGCCTCGGTTACAATGTAGCCTCGGATAATATTTGTTTTCTTGTACTAGGTAGCTTCGGATACTATGTCTCATTCGGATACAATGTCGCCTCAGAGACAATGTTGCTTTGGATATAATGTAGCCTCAGATTCTATGTTGTCTTCGGCTACAATGTCGCGTCGGATACTTTGTTGCCTTCGAATATAATGTTGCCTTGAATACAGTGTAGCTTCGGATAATATTTTGCTTTCGGATACAAGGTTGCTTTAGATACTATGTCGCCTTCGGATACATTGTCGCCTCAGATAAAATGTTGCCTCGGAAAGCAGGCCGCCTTGCATACAACGTTGCCCTAACGCTACAATGTCGCTTCGGATACTATGTTGCCTTCGGATATAATGTCGCCTCGGATACAATGTAGCCTGAGATACTATTTTGCTTTCGGAACAACGTCGCTTCGGATACAATGTTGCCATCGGATACAATGTCGCCTAGGGTATAATGTTGCCTCGGATATAAAGTCGCGTCGAATACAATGTAGCCTCGGATACTATGTTTCCGTCGGCTACAATTTCGCTTCTAATACTGTTGCATTCGGATATAATCTTGCCCCGGATACAATGTTGCCTCTGATATAAATTCGCCTGGGATATAATGTTGCCGTTCGGCTACAACGTCTCTTCGGAAACTATGTTGCCTTCGGATATATTGTCGTCTCGGATACAATGTCGTCTCGGGTACAATGTTGTCTCGGATATGCAGTCGGCTCGGATATAATGGTGCCTCGGATACTATGTTGCCTTCGGCCGCAATGTCGCTTCGCTATGTTGGCTTCGGATATAAGGTCCCATTAGATACATGTAGCCTCAGATACTATTTTGCTTTCGGATTGAATTACGCTTCGGATACTATGTCTCCTACAGATACAATGTTGCCTAGATACAATGTTGGCTCGGATATAAAGTTGCCTCGGATACAATGTAGCCAGGGATTCTATGTTCCCTTCGGCTACAATGTCTCATCGGATATTATGTTGCCTTCGGATGTAATGTCGCCTCAGTTACAATGTAGCCTCGGATATAATGTTGCATCTGATATAAAGTCGCCTCTGATACAATGTTGCCCTCCGGCTACAATGTCGCTTCGGATACTATGTTGCCTTCGGATATAATGTCGTTTCGAATACAAAGTAGCCTCGGATACTATTTTTCTTTCGGATATAAGGTCGCTTCGGATACTATGTCGCCGTCGGATACAATGTCTCCTCGGTTACAATGTTGCCTCGGACACAATGTAGCTTCGGCTATAATGTCGCTTCGGATACTATGTTACCTTCGGATATAATGTCGCCTCGGATACAATGTAGCCGTGGATACTTTTTTGCATTCGGATACAAGGTCGCCCCGGATACTACGTCGCCTTCGGATAAAATGTTGCCCCGAATACAATGTTGCCTCAGATATAAAGTCATCTCAGACATGTGAAATATAAGAAAATAGTTCAACTTGCTAAAACTTATAATATACCTTTAGATATATCGATTAGATTTGACAGATGTGAAGTGTGTGCACAAACCAAGATCACTAGAAAACATTTTCGTTTGGTTTTTAGAAACACAACTTCCTGAGTTAATATATTCTGATCTCTGTGACTTTAAAAGTTTCACTACTAGCGGTGGTCGAAAGTATTTAATCACTTTTATAGAGGATTGTGCTATATGTAGAACATAGGAGGAGATTGTTGGGTATATAATATAACCCATATATGTTCTAATATAAGCCCAATAAGATAATGGACCGGTGTAGTGGGCCTACATGGGCTAGAGTCCATTACCTGTCATTAACCCTAGTGTATCACTATATATTGGGGCTGGAGGCTACAAACTTGGTATTCCAAACTAAATACCTTGGGTGTAATGCTTCAATCAACCTTTTGCTTGACCTAATTCCTCTAACAAGATACATCAGGGTTTTTAGAGGGAGAAATGGCTATATAATGTACTCATTATTTTGGAAGAGAACCCGTGTGCGATTTGAAAACAAAAGATTAAGACAAATGTTTGCATATCCATTCGTTGGATTGCCACTCTATATTTATAATGAATGGGGTGTTCTATACATGGAAGAGTACAACATGTCATATCTCATGACAGTAGGATTTCATGATTACAATCAATCAATATAAGGAAGAACATAAAATACAAAGAATGAATAAAATATTCTCTTTCCCAACATGGCATTAATTGGAAAGGCATTCCTTCTTTGGCTAGTCAAGGGTGACATCATCAATCCTTATCTTCTTATGTTGAAGATATCTTCCTTCTTGGGCTGCTGCAGAATGGAAGATTTCATGATTCAGCATGATGTCATGATGCCTTGACTATATAGAAGGTATGTCGTGGTTATCTTGAAGGAGATACGTTAACACCCTCCCGCAAGCTGGACGGGGCGGTAGAGACGTTCAGCTTGTCACGTAGCCATTGAAACCGTTTGATGGACAAACCCTTTGTAAAACTATCGGCTAGTTGATCGGCACTATTGACGAAAAGCACTCTAAGAGCCCCACGAGCAGCCCGCTCTCTAACAAAGTGATAATCAACTTCGATATGCTTGGTTCGGGCATGTAAGACAGGATTGGCAACAAGATAAGTAGCACTCACATTGTCACAGTATAGTAGCGGAGGGTGCTTGATAAAGAGACCTATGTCACGCAGTAGATATTGCAACCAACATAAGTCGGTAGTAGTAGTGGCAAGAGCTCGGTATTCCGCCTCCGCTGACGAACGGGAGACAGTGGGTTGTTTACGAGAGCTCCAAAGTATGAGATTAGGACCAAGATAGATACAACTACCGGATGTAGAGCGACGATTACCAGGACATCCTGCCCAATCCGCATCAGAATAAGCAATCATGGCCGTAGAGGGAGAGGCCCGAAAGAAAAGTCCATGACCAATAGTACCCTTAAGATAACGCAAGATGCGCTTAACTGCGTCCATGTGGACGTGGTTGGTTGATGCATAAACTGGCAAACCTGATTTACTACGTAAGAAAGATCAGGTCGGGTCATGGTTAAATATTGTAATGCACCGACAATGCTGCGATATGTGGTAGGATCTGGGAGAAGTTCCCCTTCCAATGTCGATAGTTTAGTTCCTGAGGCCATAGGTGTTGCAACTGGTTTAGCACCAAGCATTGAAGTTCGTTGTAGAAGATCCAATGCATATTTCTTTTGGGACAACACAAGTGTAGAGGGAGAGCGGGTGACCTCCATCCCAAGAAAGAAGTGTAGAGAGCACAGATCTTTCATATTGAAGTTTAAGGCCAAGAAGTTTATCAAAGTGGTGATACCTGTTTCATTACCCGTGATGATCATATCATCAACATATAGAAGTTAGAAGATACAGCCAGTCAATGTATGTCTGGTGAATAGAGAAGGATCAGAGCGACTACAAAAAAATCCATGCTCACGCAAAACTGAGCTGAAACGTTGGAACCAAGCTCGTGTGGCCTGTTTTAGGCCATAGATTGCTTTTCGTAGGCGACATACATAATCAGGGTGTATGGAGTCGACAAATCTTGGCGGTTGTTGCATATAGACCTCTTCTTGAAGGGTTCCATGGAGAAATGCATTATGTACATCGAGTTGACGGAGTGACCATTGGTGGGAGCATGCAAGTGCAAGGATTAGGCGAATGGTGGGAGCCTTAACCACTGGACTGGAAGTATCCTCAAAATCTAATCCATGCTGTTGGTGAAATCCCGTTGCCGCTAAGCGAGCTTTGTATCGTTCCTCAGAACCGTCAGCATTGCATTTGGTTTTGTAAACCCATTTACATCCGACAAGATTGGCCCGGTTTGGTGGGGGAACAAGAACCCATGTTTGATTCTTTATTAGGGCATTGAATTCATCTTGCATAGCTAAACGCCAATGGGAATCTTTAACAGCTTGTGAGAAACAAGTGGGATCGGTGGAAGGGGAAAGTAGGTGAAGCAAAGTGGAATAGGATGCTTGGTAGCAAGGAGAGCCTTAGGTTTTCTAATTCCATCTTTCAATCTTGTTATCATTGGGTGAGTGGAACCGTGGGAAGGTGGAGCCAGTCCAGTGGGAGGTTCAGGTAGGGGATCAGGAAGGGAGGCTTTGGGCAGACCTTCTTGATCTGCAGTGGGGAGAGGTTCAGAGGGAACCACCTGAGACAATGAGTCGAAGGAAGCAGAATCAATGGGTGATAATGAAGGAGCTGTGGCAGGCACAGGGTTGGAAGGAGAGGATGGACTATGGAGTGGGCCAAGCGGTGGAAACCATTGAAGAATAGTGGTGTTGTTGGTCGGTGGAATGGACGAGGAGAAAGGAACTGAAAAGGGAAATTTAGTTTCATCAAATGCAACATGACGGGATATATACAGGCGCCCAGTTGTGGGATCAAGGCACTTGTATCCTTTGTGGTGAGCCCCATAACCAAGGAATATACATTGGCGAGTTTTAAAATCCATCTTAGTTTTGTTATAGGGAACAAGTTAGGGATAACAAGCACACCCGAACGTACGAAGATGATCATATGAGGGTGGTTTGCCAAAAAGTTTCTCATAGGTAGAAATTCCTCCAAGAACTGAAGTTGGTAACCGATTAATGAGATAGACACTAGCTTGGAATGCTTCGACCCAAAAGGACTGTGGGAGGGAGGTTGGCTTGATGCAATAAGGTAAGTCCCATTTCTACAATGTGACGATGTTTGCGCTCAGCCACACCGTTTTGTTGGGGTGTGAAAGGACAATACCTGCGATGAGCAATGCCAAAAGAGTCTAGAAAAGAAGTGAAAATTTTCCCAGTGTACTCCCCTCCACCATCACACTGAAAAGCTCGTATTGGCTTTTGGAGAACGAGTTCAACATTTCGTTTAAAATGAATAAAGCATTTAAGTACATCACTTTTATGGACTAAAGGGTATAGCCAAGTGAAACGAGAAATATCATCAACAAGAACCATGTAAAATCGAAAACCATCATTAGATACAGTAGGTGCCGGACCTTATAAGTCCGACCTTATGATAGAATTCTAATCTTTTCATGCTATTTATCTGTACCTTCATGTGTGTCTACTGTTATTGGATTTTGTAAAGATTTTGTGTTTATTTTATTTTTTTACCTTTTTTATGATTTAAAGAGATATGCGGATTGGAAATTGATATGTAGATCTGGATTTTGGGGGTTGGTCAGTTTTGGTTTTAAGAAGTTGGAATTGGAAGGTCTGCTTTTCCGTCATAAAAAAAATCGATGGTCTCTGCTTCCTCCCGCCCGACGTAAGAATGAACTTTTCTTTTTTCGATAGCTTTCACCAAGACTTCGGCGATGACCTCGATGACCCACCACTAATAAGGCTTTCCAAAAGGGCAAAAATATTTTCTCCCAATTTTTCATCTATTATGTTTTCTCCCTTTTGATTTTGTGGCTCATTGCAGAAACCAGTATGAAAAAACAGAATTCCATTCATGAAGACAATTTTCTGAAGAGGCACACATGGGCTGATTTCTTGGTTAACCTCACCTTTTGTTGTTTCTTAGCTCTTGGTTGATTTTCATCAGTTGCATATATTGAACCAGTGTGTTTTGGAAGATGAATTTGCTCATTGTATATACGTGGTTGTTAATTTTCTAATGATTGTTCTCATTGGTATATGGACAGCTTTAAAACCTCTATACAAGTGAGTTGATCTCTAGTGAGTTTCTTCTTTTCAAGTTTTATTGTTAATGTATTAGTTATAGAAAGTGAATGAATATGTCTATTTTTATTTGTGGTCTATTTTCTTTTGACATTTTTATAAAGCAGACGTCAAAATTCTTTTTTTTTCATAGTTGAACCTTTATTCTAGCAATCACATCAATTTTTTTGTCTTTTATATATTCAGGATTTATCAGTAAAAGCAACACCCATCTGTAGAAAAACGTAGGTGAAAAGAGTGAGTGGTAATAAGAAGAGACTAAAAAGATAGCTTTTCCTTTTCCTTTTTTGGGTATTCTATATCCTTCCTTTGGGTGTTTTGTTAGTATCACCCTTTCGGCTTGGGGATTTTTTTAGTTTCATTTTACTAAAAGAAGGGCATTTAAGATTAGGTATCATTTTGGGTGTTCTTTCGCATCCCTTTGCTGCCCAAAGAGGAGTGGCTTTCCAGCATATGGTAACATTGTGGCAAAAAAGATATACAATATTTAAGTGCAATTATTTTCTTCTCAAATCTTTATAAATAGTTAAATGCAATCACATTATGTTCACAATGTTACTTACAAAATATAATTTATACCAAGGTAGCAAGGTTCTTACAAAATAGTATTTGATTTTAGCAGAGCAAATATTTTCTGCTCAGTTTTTTAAATGTTTAATGCGGCTATATTTTCTTTAAAATTTGGCACACTAATGGCTATCATTTGGTGAGGGTATTATGTGAAATGAAGGCAGTTCATGTTCCATATGATTTTGGCCATTCTTGCTGATATTTCACGATAAATCAATACAATCCTCTCTCCCCCAATAAGCAAATCCTCTCTCTCAAGCCGAAACTAAGTACAATCCTCTATTTTGAACAATATTTAACGCCTAATTTTTATATTATCTACTATTTTAGTGATGGCTCTGCAATGTAATTTAGTAGTATAAGACAATTTTGCGTTGTAGGAACTTTATACATCATTCTCCCTTTAGGGTTCCTCAAAGAATACCTAAAATCTTTATCTTATCAATTCGATGTCCCTTCTTAATGCCAGCTAAGACCATATAGTGTGTCTTCTTTGTTTTGAAAATGACCAACACAAGTGGTAATGCGGGCTTCTATTTTTTTAGATATCTAAGAAGTTAATATCAAGACTCCTTTATTTTGATGATTGCACTCCTTGGGCCCCCGTTTGAGTTGGATTTTGAGTACCAATTTTGAGTCCAAAACTTCTTTTGGATTTTCTTATGATAGTGACTCCAAGATCTTCGAGTATTTTTCAGGACTCCATCGCTTTTTTGGATGAAACCTTCTGTTGACATTTTTCCTTTTCGCTGTATTTGTATAAGATAATCTTCATTTTTTGAAAGTATAATATTTCATAAATCGAGGTTATAGTAACTTTTGGAAGTTTGTATATGTAGGAAATTTATAATGCTTTTTGTATGAAGATATATTGTTCATTCGCTTCCTTTGATTCTTTGTTTTTTTTTTTTTTTTTTTTTTTTTCCGTTCCCATGCAACACACGGCTCTACTACAAGTACAGTAAGTAAAATAGCAGAATGTGATTAAACTGCAATGACAT
Organism: Tasmannia lanceolata; assembly: GCF_043159265.1. Lineage (NCBI taxonomy): Eukaryota > Viridiplantae > Streptophyta > Magnoliopsida > Canellales > Winteraceae > Tasmannia > Tasmannia lanceolata. Next base: position 20,921,183 of record NW_027518684.1, on the reverse strand, counting down.
GCATATCTAGAAAATAAAGCCACTGAACCAACCCTGTTTGGATTGCAAGAAATTGAATAGTTTGGAATGTAAAATTTTATAAAATTTTCAAATCAACAAAAAAATAAATTGAACCACCTAATTTTTAATGAGAGGGGTCTTATATTTATGATCATATCCCTCTAAATTAACTAAAATATCATGTTGTTTTACTCTAAATAGTGGAAAGGGAAATTTTTAAATAGAATTTTTTCCATTGAAATGTTTTTCTTACAATCCAATCCAGCATATGGTCATGAAACAGATGTGTTGAAATTTTTTGGGATCACGAAATATTTCGTGGATGAGTGATCCATTCATGAAATATGGCAAGGAGGATCCTCTCTCTCTCTCTCTCTCTCTCTCTCTCTCCACCAAAGCGATTAAAGCATATTTTTCGAACAAAGACGCTTAAGTAGATTAGATTACAATATTCCATCATTATCTCTTTCCATAGTCTGCTTGATCTCTTTCTATGTTTATCATGTATGTGCTCAATATAAGCACACCTTGAGCTCTATTGTAAATCATCCAACATTAGTGAAAATCTCCAAAATTCTTCATGGTATCAAAGCAAGAAGATCCAATCCGGACCTGACCACAATAGTGTTGATTTCGTTCTCCGGCGGACGGCCGACGGCAGTGTTGATTTCGTTCTCAGGCGGACGGCCGCTATAGCCGTCGGCCATCCGCCCGGTCTCGTTCGATCTCATTGATTTTTCTTTAACTTTAATTCAATCATTGCTTTATTTCTTTATTTTCTCCTGCATCCCAAAACACCATCAGCCCTTGTTGCCCTCAACAATTTTTCTTTGAATCCCAAACCCAGAAGAGCATGCCCACCTATTCTCTGTCTTAGAGGGCCGAGTGTTGCAAAAAAAAAAAAAAAAAAAAAGGGGGAAACAATTGATAGGACTGCCTCTCATGGCATAATCTCTTCCTTCAAGTCCATCTTTCCCCGCCACCATCATTGCAAACCCTCAATTTTTTTTTTGAGAAATGATGATATGATGCATGTGAAAAGAGAAGGGGATAGAAATCATTTAGATGCTAAAAAAATAATTTGTAACTTCCCACAGAAATGAGTGGGTTTGAGTCGTTTGACGGCCGGTATTTTCACTCACAGATTTTATGCAATAAACCTTGATTTGGTGATGGCACCCCCTTCCCTTATCATTTACCTTGTTCCAATCCATATGATTTTGATAGTGGCACCTATTCCAATTCCTTTTCTTTTTCTACTTCTCTCTTGCCTTATCATATGCAAAAAATGCATACCCCCATATTTGATATGCATACATCCTCTTGATAAAAATAAAAAATAAAAAAAATTCCTTCCAATGTCCCAATTTTTCTTTTGCACACTTTCGTATTTGCCGCAAGCCATTAATTGCCACCAATTTCTTCTTTTTTTTTACTCTTCTTTGTTGCCCATTCTGACATTTGTCCATGGTCCGACATTGGTCCATCGTGACCTATTTCTTGCCCATTCCGGCATTGGTCCATAAGGACCCATTTCTTGCCCATATCAACATTGGTACATAGTGACCCATTTCTTGCGCATTCTGGCATTGGTCCATAGTGACCCTTTTCTTGCCAATTCTGGCATCGGTCCATAATGACCCACCATTTCTTACCCATTCTGGCATCAGTCCATAGTGACCCACCCTTTTCTTGCCCATTCCGGCGTCGGTCCATAGTGACCCACCATTTCTTGCCCATTCCGGCATTGGTCCGTAGTGACTCATTATTACTCGCCCATCGAGGCTTGAGTCTTCTCTAGGATCTATGATCCATTGGCTTTTATAAGCCCTCTTGGCGGCATATCAACAAGCGGCGTTTCATCAACAACATTAGGATATTATAACATCAAGGGATATTCATCATCAAAATTCATCAGCGTGCTCAAATCATAGGATTCTATTTTCCTATGGGAATTTCAAGTGAAGGTTTTTATTTTTCATATTGGGGATTTTTATTGTAATCAAATGTATATCGATTTTCAATCCATATACGTTTGGGGGGGCATGTTAGAATATGTGAAATCCACCGTTGGATTAAGTGTAGATCTCACTGTTAGATCTTCTTGTGGGAGATTAGGCAAGTTGGTTAATGAGGCAACCCACTAGAATAGGCAGCTAGATTTAATTAGTAAGTAGATTAGATTAGAATATTCCATCATTATCTCTTTCCATAGTCTGCTTGATCTCTTTCTATGTTTATCATGTATGTGCTCAATCCATTTCAAAAAATCATGTATGTGCTCAATATAAGCACACCTAGAGCTCTATTGTAAATCATATGGCTGCAACTCGGGTCGGGCGGGTCGGGTTTTGGAGAACCCAACCCAACCCGAGAAATATCTCAGGTCGGGTCGGGTCGGGTTTTTTTTCAGAAAACCCACGATTCCCAAACCCGGCCCTACCCATGATAAATCTCGGGTCGGGTCGGGTTTTTTCACGTTGACGCAATTTTTTAAGGAAAATTCTTGTTTGGCAAGGCAACTCAACTCATAGAAGCAGAAATTACACTCACATTACACTTGAATCAAACAATGATGTAATTACACTTGAATCAAACAATGCTGTAATCAACAATGTTGTAATTACAATCAAACAATGCTGAATCAAACACTTGAATCAACTACACTCACATACAATAACAGTGGGGTGTGGGTTTTCACTTTTAACTTTTAACTAACAATAGAAAAAAAATGTACACACTATAACTTATGTAACTCGGGTCGGGACCCTTCAAACCAGGCTCGACCCGAGATTCATGCGGGCTTTTGAATGCTGAACCCGGCTCGACCCGAAACCCATGAAACCTGAACCCAACCCAAGCTATTTTCAGGTCGGGTCGATGCGGGTCAGCTAAAACCCGGCTCGAGTTGCAGCCCTAGTAAATCATCCAACATTAGTGAAAATCTCCAAAAAAGAAAGAATTTTAACTAAAAACTAGAATGGGTGTTGTTATTATACGAGGGGTAGGCTGTTTCACTAAAGATTATTAAATTTTTATTTTACCGGGAATTTTTTTCCCATCATAGTCCGGTCAACCAAACATGGGATTTTTATTTTACCGGGATACTTCCAGAGAGTTTTTTTTTCCCACCACCAATCTTCCAGGAAGTTTTTTGTTCCACAAAAGTCCCAAGAATTTTTTTTTTTGGAAGAACTGAGTTTCAGCCTTGAGTTCCCACCCATTTGTTAAGAAACAAGTCGATTTTGTCTTAAAAAAAGATGGTTCGTCTAATCTAACAGAAAATGCATAAAAAAAAGAAAAAAAAGATCCTCCATTTTCCTTGAATTGTCTCCATAGATTCAAGTGAGAATCAAAATGGAGAATCCTGATTTACCCAATGTGAGAGAAGAGCATAGTGGCTTTCCTTAAATTGTTACCTTAGATTCAGTAATCAAAATGGCGAATCCTGATTTCCCTAATGTGAGAGGCGATGGAGAACAAGAGAGTTGAGGTGGCGAGTGAGGAGAGTGGGCGAAAATAAAAACTTAATTCTAAACAAGGATTTTTTTTTCCTCTGATTTCTGGCCCCATGTTACCTCACCCTCAAATCTCTCTCTCTCTCACTAGCCCTCTATGCCCATGTTTGTTTAGCCACTTGCTCACCCTCTTCTCACTCATGCACTCTTAATTATTTCCTCCCATCCTCCTTGCTCATCTCCCAGCAGTGGATAAACTAATATTCCACGGATTTTTTTTTATTGCTCCCAAACATGGTCTAGGTAAACAACTACTCCATGGAATTTTTTAATTTTTTTTTCATGTTTGCCAATCTTGCCCATCCTTGGGGGTTCTTTGGTTCAACCCCAGCTTTCCTATAAAAAAGACATTTATTATTTTACACCACAAGAATGAGACAGAAGAAGAGAATAGATTTTGAGTGTTGAATTTATTTGCTACCACATGAATCATATCAACGGCCTCCATTGCCATCAGCTTCTTACCAGCTGAAAAAAATGAACAAAGATAAATGGCCATCTTCAAGAAGAACGCAAAAAAACAAATTTACCTCCCCTCCATGAATCTCCTCTCCTTTCTGTCCATACTACTATTCTGCTCAACATATCCTTTCCCTCTTCCTCCATAGATTTGCGCCAGATACAAAAGCACAATTCAAGATATTTGGATACACTTTTCTTCAAAATAAAATTATAACGCTAGCGTCATAAGCCTGATTCTCAAACAAAACCTTCAGCTCCAATCCGCTTATTAACTGGAACCGGAAATTTTTCGGTTTTCATCAAACAAATCACCTTGAAACCATCAAGGGATCTCAATCCAACATTAGTGAAAATCTCCTAAATTCTTCATGGTATCAAAGCAAGAAGATCCAATCTGGACCTGACCACAATAGTGTTGATTTCGTTCTCCGGCGGACGGCCACTATAGCCGTCGGCCATCCGCCCGGTCTCGTTCGATCTCATTGATTTTTCTTTAACTTTAATTCAATCATTGCTTTATTTCTTTATTTTATCCTGCATCCCAAAATACCATCAGCCCTTGTTGGCCTGAACAATTCTTCTTTGAATCCCAAACCCAGAAGAGCATGCCCACCTATTCTCTGTCTTAGAGGGCCGAGTGTTGCAAAAAAAAAAAAAAGGGGGAAACAATTGATAGGACTGCCTCTCATGGCATAATCTCTTCCTTCAAGTCCATCTTTCCCCGCCACCATCATTGCAAACCCTCAAATTTTTTTTTTGAGAAATGATGATATGATGCATGTGAAAAGAGAAGGGGATAGAAATCATTTAGATGCTAAAAAAATAATTTGTAACTTCCCACAGAAATGAGTGGGTTTGAGTCGTTTGACGGCTGGTATTTTCACTCACAGATTTTATGCAATAAACCTTGATTTGGTGATGGCACCCCCTTCCCTTATCATTTACCTTGTTCCAATCCATATGATTTTGATAGTGGCACCTATTCCAATTCCTTTTCTTTTTCTACTTCTCTCTTGCCTTATCATATGCGAAAAATGCATACCCCCATATTTGATATGCATACATCCTCTTGATAAAAATAAAAAATAAAAAAAATTCCTTCCAATGTCCTAATTTTTCTTTTGCACACTTTCGTATTTGCCGCAAGCCATTAATTGCCACCAATTTCTTCTTTTTTTTCTCTTCTTTGTTGCCCATTCCGACATTTATCCATGGTCCGACATTGGTCCATCGTGACCCATTTCTTGCCCATTCCGGCATTGGTCCATAAGGACCCATTTCTTGCCCATATCAACATTGGTCCATAGTGACCCATTTCTTGCGCATTCTGGCATTGGTCCATAGTGACCCTTTTCTTGCCAATTCTGGCATCGGTCCATAATGACCCACCATTTCTTACCCATTCCGGCATCGGTCCATAGTGACCCACCCTTTTCTTGCCCATTCCGGCGTCGGTCCATAGTGACCCACCATTTCTTGCCCATTCCGGCATTGGTCCGTAATGACTCATTATTACTCGCCCATCGAGGCTTGAGTCTTCTCTAGGATCTATGATCCATTGGCTTTTATAAGCCCTCTTGGCGGCATATCAACAAGCGGTGTTTCATCAACAACATTAGGATATTATAACATCAAGGGATATTCATCATCAAAATTCATCAGCGTGCTCAAATCATAGGATTCTATTTTCCTATGGGAATTTCAAGTGAAGGTTTTTATTTTTCATATTGGGGATTTTTATTGTAATCAAATGTATATCGATTTTCAATCCATATACGTTTGAGGGGGCATGTTAGAATATGTGAAATCCACCGTTGGATTAAGTGTAGATCTCATTGTTAGATCTTCTTGTGGGAGATTAGGCAAGTTGGTTAATGAGGCAACCCACTAGAATAGGCAGCTAGATTTAATTAGTAAGTAGATTAGATTAGAATATTCCATTATCTCTTTCCATAGTCTGCTTGATCTCTTTCTATGTTTATCATGTATGTGCTCAATCCATTTCAAAAAATCATGTATGTGCTCAATATAAGCACACCTTGAGCTCTATTGTAAATCATATGGCTGCAACTCGGGTCGGGCGGGTCGGGTTTTGGAGAACCCAACCCAACCCGAGAAATATCTCAGGTCGGGTCGGGTCGGGTTTTTTTTCGGAAAACCCACGATTCCCAAACCCGGCCCTACCCATGATAAATCTCGGGTCGGGTCGGGTTTTTTCACGTTGACGCAATTTTTTAAGAAAAATTCTTGTTTGGCAAGGCAACTCAACTCATAGAAGCAGAAATTACACTCACATTACACTTGAATCAAACAATGATGTAATTACACTTGAATCAAACAATGTTGTAATTACAATCAAACGATGCTGAATCAAACACTTGAATCAACTCAACTCATAGAAGCAGAAATTACACTCACATACAATAACAGTGGGGTGTGGGTTTTCACTTTTAACTTTTAACTAACAATAGAAAAAAAATGTACACACTATAACTTATGTAACTCGGGTCGGGACCCTTTAAACCCGGCTCGACCCGAGATTCATGCGGGCTTTTGAATGCTCAACCCGGCTCGACCCGAAACCCATGAAACCTGAACCCAACCCAGGCTATTTTCAGGTAGGGTCGATGCGGGTCGGGTAAAACCCGGCTCGAGTTGCAGCCCTAGTAAATCATCCAACATTAGTGAAAATCTCCAAAAAGAAAGAATTTTAACTAAAAACTAGAATGGGTGTTGTTATTATACGAGGGGTAGGCTGTTTCACTAAAGATTATTAAATTTTTATTTTACCGGGAATTTTTGTCCCATCATAGTCCGGTCAACCAAACATGGGATTTTTATTTTACCGGGATACTTCCAGAGAGTTTTTTTTTTTCCCACCACCAATTTTCCAGGAAGTTTTTTGTTCCACAAAAGTCCCAAGAATTATTTTTTTTTGGAAGAACCGAGTTTCAGCCTTGAGTTCCCACCCATTTGTTAAGAAACAAGTTAATTTTGTCTTAAAAAAAGATGGTTCGTCTAATCTAACGGAAAATGCATAAAAAAAGAAAAAAAATGGCGAATCCTGATTTCCCTAATGTGAGAGGCTATGGAGAACGAGAGAGTTGAGGTGGCGAGTGAGGAGAGTGGGCGAAAATAAAAACTTAATTCTAAACAAGGATTTTTTTTTCCTCTGATTTCTGGCCCCATCTTACCTCACCCTCAAATCTCTCTCTCACTAGCCCTCTATGCCCATGTTTAGCCACTTGCTCACCCTCTTCTCACTCATGCACTCTTAATTATTTCCTCCCATCCTCCTTGCTCATCTCCCAGCAGTGGATAAACTAATATTCCACGGAATTTTTTTTATTGCTCCCAAACATGGTCTAGGTAAACAACTACTCCATGGAATTATTTTCTTTTTTTCATGTTTGCCAATCTTGCCCATCCTTGGGGGTTCTTTGGTTCAACCCCAGCTTTCCTATAAAAAAGACATTTATTATTTTACACCACAAGAATGAGACAGAAGAAGAGAATAGATTTTGAGTGTTGAATTTATTTGCTACCACATGAATCATATCAACGGCCTCCATTGCCATCAGCTTCTTACCAGCTGAAAAAAATGAACAAAGATAAATGGCCATCTTCAAGAAGAACGCAAAAAAACAAATTTACCTCCCCTCCATGAATCTCCTCTCCTTTCTGTCCATACTACTATTCTGCTCAACATATCCTTTCCCTCTTCCTCCATAGATTTGCGCCAGATACAAAAGCACAATTCAAGATATTTGGATACACTTTTCTTCAAAATAAAATTATAACGCTAGCGTCATAAGCCTGATTCTCAAACAAAACCTTCAGCTCCGATCCACTTATTAACTGGAACCGGAAATTTTTCGGTTTTCATCAAACAAATCACCTTGAAACCATCAAGGGATCTCAATCCATCAGGCCTGTGGAAACGTAACAGTTGATTATTTCATATGATAAAGAAAGATTACGGGCCTGTTAGTTTTAGATTTTGAGAACCGATTGTGAGTCCAGAAAGATTATTGGACTTAAAATTAAACACAAATTTGAGTCTAATAGTCACTTTTGGACCCACAATCGGTTCTCAAACTCCAAAACAAACAGGGCCTAAGTTCAGCTTGAGCAGTTTCTTAAGTTTCTGATACTAACAGAAGTTAGAAAGCTCACCCCAAGTAGAGGAATCTGAAGAAGAATCAATGAAATAAAATACAAGCAGAGGGAAATAGCAGCTCCAGCTATTAAATTGTACAACAGACGCTTGTTATCTTTACTGGGAATGAAGAGAGATTTCAGCGAACTTGTCAGCGTGAAGAGCCTGTAGGATATCTGGAAATGCAAAACACTGGGACTGAGGAGCAAGTAAAAGTGGCACAACTATGTGCTGAAATAAGAATACTTTTTTTTTCCTTCAGACGTTTTTAAGGGTCAAGATGTGGTACACTTACATGGAGATAAATGGCAGTTGTAAGCAGGAAGTTGAGCATCGGATAATCTGGAATGAGACAAAGGAGCCACTTAGGCTGTCCATTGGGCATGTTTGACCTGCGGATTCATGAGGAGAAAATTCAAAAACATATTTTTAAAATTTGTAAGGACAGCATTTTGAACTTGGAGACTTGGACACAACAATTTCCAGAAATACCGAGTAAAAGCCTTATGGATGTACCGCTGTCAGATGTGGCAACGCTGATGTACTCTAAAAAAGTCTATGGATAAATTAAAACATCGCGAGGCAAACTATAACCATTGGACATACAAAAGGATACAATGTAGAGATTTAGGGCAAGTTTGGCAACCATTGAAAAGGTAAAAAAAATTCTATGGAATATTAGTGGGGCCAGTTGTTGTGAAGGATGGGCAGAGAAAGAGAGACTTTGAAAGGGTGGGAATGAGAGAACATGAAAAGCCCCCGAAAAACAGGAAAAATACTCAATTTAAAGTAGGGTTTTTTTTACTGTTTTTAGGGATTTCTCATAAAATCTCCATGCTCCTTCCACTCATGCCCCCTGAACTCTCTCCTTCCCTCTCAGCTCCTATTTAACAGTTGGGCCCATGAATATTCCATGAAATAAGTCTCTCCTTCCTTCTCAGCTCCTATTTAACAGTTGGGCCCACGAATATTCTATGAAATAATTTTTCACGGTTGCCAACACATGCCCTTACAGAACCTAGAAGTATATGCATGACAGAGCAGATTCAATTTCTCTTCTTAGATTGCCATTTTGAAGCTCTGATAGTCTGATAGAAACAGGTTTACTAAGTGGGAGATTGACAGTTCATTTAGAAAAAAAGCCAATCCATTAGCTACGATAGGGAAAATTTTCAGAAACAAATGAAATGGAAGCAGGGGGGCAAAATCAATTATGTTTTTTCGAGCAGACTCAGACATGTTCTTCTGTCAGTCTCAAACCTAGTTAATTACACACGGAACTAAATAACTGTACGGCACCGGATATGAACTGAAACAATTAGAGAGGTGCAGTGGAAGTTCACAAACCTCAGCCAGATATGGATCTGGGAAATGTAGGTTTCCAGTGTTATCTTGCCAAGCCACCTAAAAACAGAGAGCCATTAAAAATGGAGAACACTGCAAATGTTGGTCAACCAAAAGCTTTGGAGCTTGAAAGGGGAACAAAAATCAATCATGTGGATGGCACTTACGCAAAGAGTGTCAAAGAAAAATTACGAAGCTGTTGTGTAAAATTTCGCAAGCAGATGTAAACACTGGAGAACAAATGAAACAGAGGCAAGTTATAAATAGCATATTAGATTAGAACTACAACAAAAACTACTACTACACAATAAAAACTCCCCCATACGCACGTTATGGGAATCCATGATGTGTAAGGATGGAACTTATTGTATGTAACCTTGTCCAGCTTGTAAATATGTTCATACCACATATAACCAGCCTACACGAATAAGAAGAATTAAACCAGACAATTCCTAGAGATTGGAAAGAGGTAAAGTTATTGATACACAGGAGATAATTGATCACGTTAATAGAGACATCACCGACAAAAACCATGCAACTTACCACTAATGAAAGCGCCACAATGGTTGTTTTAATTGACAACCTCCGCTTGGTTTCAGATTCTTCTAATTTCTCCATCCACCTCTCAACCTACGACAAAAAAAGGCTTCAAAAGTTCAGCAACCTTTACACCCGGAAAGCAACTTCATCAATCACACGGTACGCTAGAACCATAATGAGTGTGGCTGATCAAACTACACAAAAGGTGTGCAAGAAATTACAGTAGGATGATAGTAGGCATATATCATTCCAATGATCCAGATATAGCGATCGAGTCCTGATCTGAAATGCCATTCATGCAAGCGAGGAAAATCTCGTTTTGAAGCTGGATCAGTGTACCCTGCATCCGAGAGCATTATTATGGTTGTAAATTAGCCAATAGCCCTACAGTGCACTGGATGAAGCATAATGAAGCTAATTAGGTGACTAACCTAGTAGGAATGTCAAAGGACTCCAGAGAATTTCAAAAACTCCAGGAACTTCCCAAACGAAGATAACCACCAAAAAACACATGATGATCTTCAAAGCCATCACTGACCCATTCTCATTATACTTGTTGAAGATTCCGAGTGCTCCATACACCATAAGAGTGAAAAGTGTGTGCATGGGACAAATATAGTACAGCATGTAGTCATTATTAAGGACAATGCAGGTAATAGTCACCAAGAAATTTAGCCGCCACATCATCTACATTTGAAAGACAAGAAATATATATCTTTTAGATTGGTCAGAGAAAGAAAGATAAATCAGAATACATATCACTTCTGATTGTAAAAACAGTGATGGGATGAAACAATCATGATGGAACCTGAGCAAAACGTCCAAGGCTAAAATCCTTTCGAATGTAATAATATGAGAAGTTCCCAAATCCTGTCATCCAGACATAACAGGCAATGAACACTCGAATTGCATTATATATCTCTGTTGCAGCGAAGTAGTGGTACATCAAAAATAAGACCTGAGGGAAACACAAAAGGAAAGGAACTCTTAATCACAGAAAGTCCCCAATGCAGGCTAGGCAACGATACAATTCATATTATACAGTAATTTATGGATGAAATATTGAAACAATTCATATCATACAGTAAAATATGGATGGAATTTCCTATAACCCCCCCACTCTCTCTCTCTCTCCTTTTTTAGGCCACTCCTCAAAAATCATCTCCATAGGATAATCCCGACCCTCTGATCTATAGAGGTTCCTAGACCGATATCTCCGCACCTAACGCAAGTAAATCCAAAATAATACAGTGGACCCACATGACCTTGGATGGGATAGAATGGAAGAAAATGATCCATGTATACGAACCCAACTAGTGTCAGGATTAGACTTAGTCAATTTGAGTCGGGTAGACTCTTTCACCTTCTTCATGAAAACTTTATAAAGGATTCATTAGCCGACCCCAACTAGTTTGGGACAAAAGCTTAGTTGTGTTGAGTTGAGTAGAAAAAACCTTGACCAACACTGATGAATGGGTGGATGGCTTGAGAAGAAGAATAATCATATAAGCTACAGAAAACATAAGCCTATTCAAGAAATTCAGATTTAACATAGAAGAATACTGAAGCATTGATATGATTGCATGTTACACAACATATGGCACAACATGGAAAAAATCAAGTAATGATGAATAATCATACGTATGCTTCCAACATTGGAAGAAATAGCAGAAAACCCAGTCTACCCCTGAAGGCTAAATTATCTGCATATTTATGTGTGTTGGTATTGTGTGAAACAGAAAGGGTGAGCATCTTTGACAATGTTGTCTTCGATGTAATAATGTTAAGACTACATGCATATAAGATTGTGTGCAAATAATTTTTAGCGGCAAACAAAGAGGCCCCAGGGGTGCTTTCATCATTTTCCAAAATTTACCTTTCTAAATCTTTCATGACATTATTACCTTAAATGGGAGGTGATAACCAAACAGGGTTCACTCTGCGAACAAGCAATGCAATAAATGGGATGTAGTAAGATGCTTTCGAGAGGGAAATCCGGATGGAGAAACAGTCCATTCAAGTGTGTAAAGACCGACCCCACTAGGGTCTTTACTGTAACAAATTCTTAGTAAATATCGTCCGTGTGTGTGTATGCGTGTATTTCACTAGGTGGCTGTTTTCATGAAAAATCAGCACATATTTACGATCTTCATATTGAATAAAATCTGTTTTCCACAGATCAGATTTTGTATACGTAATTTATATGCAATAGATAAACTGTTTTCACAAAAACAGCACTATGCGTGTGAATTATATACACTAAGGTAATGTTTTCTTGCAAAATCAATTCATATAATTTATAAGGCAAGGCACTGTTTTTCATAAAAACAGCCCATGCGTGTGATCTTTTGGCCACCAAGGAGTGTGTTTTTTCAAAAAACAGCATCTTGTATGTAATTTTTATAATATATTAGGATATCTTTGTGGAAAAATAAGCTTGTACGTATGATAAATGAGCCATAATACAACTGTTTTCGTAAAAATCGGTCCCTGTGTGTAACATGGATGTTGTTTTCTTAAAAATCTAACTTTTAAGAGGAAGATAAAAGTCTCGATTGCTATTTTCTTTAAAAATCAGATTGTGTGAGTTGGATAGTGTTAAAAAGATGTATTTAATCAAGTCATAATATGCGTTTGACTTGCATAGTGTAGGAACCATAATGCTTTTGAAAATCAGCACCTAAAAGTGTTATTTTGGTGCAATAGGTGAAGTTTTCTTATGCTAAAACTATATAAAGAAACTCTTTGCACGGTAGTTATATGTATGTAAGTGGAGTTACCTTAAAAGTAATCCTAATGTAATTCTAAAGGTATATAATGACTGAAAAACGGATAGAAACTTGAGGAGAATAATAAATCCTAAATAACTTAGAAGAAACAATGATTTGTAGGTAACCTAAATAACATCATGACTATGTAATCATTTCAGGTTGATTTTCGCTTAGATACTTCGAGACTTTCATCTCTTTTCGCGTTCAAAACACTAAGGCAAGTGGTAGCTTCACTCGTACAATAATAGTTTTGATATTACAATCATTGTTTTGAAAATCTTACGATTTACGGTTCGATTTACGATTCTTAGGCAAAACGATTTGAATCCCATGATTGAATCTTAATTTGTATGAATCTTATGATTTTTTATTGAATCTTACGATTCGATCATAATTCGTATGATTCATACGATTTATGTGATTTATCCAAATTAAGTTTTGTATAAAAGAAAATATGTCTTTCTTGCAAAAGACCTCATTTCCTTTCTACATTACAAGAAGCCTTTGAAATCCCTCTCATTAGAAGGAAGAAGACAGAGGAGGAGTAGGACTTCGAACGAATCGAACCAGCCGAGCACAAAGCATTTGTTGAGGGCATTACTCACATCGAGGTAGGAGTCGAAGTGGGAGACTACCATATTAAGGACAACATCAATTCCCGTCTTTTATGATTAATATTTGTCATTTGATGTTTGAGACTTTGAGAATTGATATGATCTTGTCTTTTTTTAAAGATTATTAACCAAGATGCATGGTTTGGATGAGAATTAGATGATTAGTATGTGTCAAGTTTGTCAGCAAACAATTCGTATTACGATATTGAATGCTAATCATGGTAGTTTTTGTTTGAATTAATGAATTTGATGAAAAATGAATAATTGGCTTTTTTTTCTTTAATTTATTTGTAATCTTTATTATACATATTTTTTTAATATTTTTGAATGAATCTAACGTTTTACGATACGATTTACAATCCGATACGATTCGACCCTGATTTCGATTTACGATTTGATTCCGATTTTCAAAACATTGATTACAGTATTGTTTCGTTATGATGATGTTCTTGCCTCCTGTTTAGACATATTCTTATAGAACCATTAAATATATTGATTGATACCATGTGGGAAATGGATGGCTAACCATTGACAGGTGCAAATTAATTCCTCATGATAGAGAGAGAGAAGAGGTACGTATGATTTACATTACATGTTGTGTGCATAGCATGTAGGAACGGGAGGGAGGCAAAGCGGCCAACCTTGGACGAGATGTCAAAAGCCAAGCCTGAGGAGAGCGTACGGCATTGGGTTGGCAATGGATATTGATGGGAAAAACCCCGAAGTGGATGGGCAGATAACTGTGATCCTGATGAAAAATCCTAAAGAGGGCCCTACTTATAGGCGGGTGGTTTGCGGTCAAGGTTGACGACCGATATATTTATATGTACTATGAAATGAACCGGAAAAGAAAATGAGAAAAAGAAAAGGGGTGTGAAATGCCGTATGACCTTGGGGGTAACCGCCTTACAACACTTGTTGCACACACATATGCACGTAGATGTGTTATTCTCTTTTACATTGTTCATTCATATTATATTTTTTTTAAAAGATGACAGTTTTATTGAATCTATGAAAATCACAGTGGGGACCAGAAGTCCCTACAAACATTACATAGAGTCAACAGATAAAGAGCAGGATTATATCCCTAAACAAAAAGGTCCGATAATTCTTCAAAATCAAGCCACGAATAACCCCCTCCACCCCCCAGCCTTACCAAAGACTCCTAAACCCTCATATACCCCTTCTCAGCCGATGAATCCAAGAAGATTAAACAGGGACGTCTTAGAACATGTTCTCTCCATGTTCACTTTTAGTCTCACCATCCATTAAGCAGTAACTTGCAAGCATTCTCACATAGATAAATTACATTGAAGATCCATGTCTGCAACATCATCGCCCTAGCACGAACTATCACTCATTACCCTCAATAGTCAATACGAACATTTTCAAAGCTCATCAAGGAAGCTTTGGAGAAGGGAAATCGGCAAGCACTCATCTTCGGCTCCCAAAGGCCTGCCCATGAATCCAGGGGAAGATCGAGATGCGATTTCACCTTCCAAAACAGAAATTGCCAACTCCCTAGAGGCAAGCCATACTCTATTCCGAGTCAACCTATCCTCAGGCCGATCTGGCCGATTTCCATGCCTAGCGTTGAAGCCATTAGCTACTGCTAACTCATCAACATATGACACTCCTCTTATCTTTTGAAGAATCGTGTTCAACACCATAATTTCCATGAAGAGGTTTTGCTTTCGACTTCCAGCGCAAGAAGATTCCTGGGGGTCTAAATGATCCATTTCTACAAGGATCTTGAGAGCTTAGCTACTGCTATCCCAGGTTTCCAGAGATATCTAAGGAATTAATGCTTATTACTGCTATTTGCTATATTCAAGCAAGCCATCCCTTCCCAAAAAAACCAAAACATCTTCCCAAGTAATATTTTTACAGGTCCTAGAACTTCGAGACTTCCAATTAGATTTTCAAAAGAAAACATCTCCCTGGCCCATGTGGACTAAGCCACCAGACCAATCAAATCCCCTTTCTTTTGGCCAACGACTTTAGGATCTTGAACACCCCACGCCTCCTAGGGCCCGGAATCAAATCCAGAACAGCATTCAGCGGTGCATCATAGTACTCTTGTGTGACCGGAGCCGATTAGTCACCTCTTTTGTGCCATCATACCTTCTCCCATCTCGAAAATTAATCACTTTCCTAATTTTTAATAGAAGACCATCCGACCTGGAGTATGTGCCCAAAAAATCTCTTTTGCGTCTAGGAGTGGAAATGTCGGCCTTAGATAAAGGACAAACAGAGGTTCCGAGGGTCCTATCAAGAGGACCTTTTCCAGAAAAATCCGTCCAAGCAACTTTTTTCCTAGGGGCAATATAGTCAAAGCTCTTGCTCCTCTGACCCAGGCTTGTCAGTACGGGATCCACCTGGATTTTTTCAGAGCCCTTATAGACGCTACCTGTAAATTTGAAATTTGAATCAACAAGAAGCTTACCCACAAGCAGCACGGACACCCCAATCGGCGGTGAATCCCCTCCCGGCAGAGAGGCATACGGAACAGAAAAACCCGAAGAACTACTGGGTTGTGAATCGCCATTTTTAGTATATTGATGTCTCTGAATATCAATCACAATTGCATAAACCTTATCAAGAACTCTAATATTGACACAGGAACTATTGAAACGCCACCAAGGGCCAAAATTTTAGCTCATACAAAGCTCATACAGTGCATATTATTACCTTCCATATTGGTTTCCAGAACTTTTCCAAATAAGCTTCCTCGGGCTTCCACTGTTGAGACAGCCCAAACATGTAAAGGGATACCATAAAAATTGAACCAGAGGGTTTCTTCCCCTTGAATAAAATCCTTATTCCATGGTAGGAGAGAAATTAATTGATTTCCAAGGGCTTTAGGTCCCAAGTCTAGGATTTTAGATACCTGGATTCAAATTCGAACATTAAAAGAACTGAATCCTCCGCAAGAGTACAAGGGCAAAGCAGGGAGGGAGAGTCCCCTTCTTTTTGTGCCTAGGACCAAAGGGCCTTCAGGGATCGGAAATTGCCATTCGGTTTTTCCAACTAAACAAGCTTTTAGGGAATCCATGCGAGTAAGCACTTCCTTGCCGAAAATGGAAAAGGCCGAGCTCCCACTACCCTTAAGAAAAGAAACTTTACCTCAATCAGGCGATCGATTATCCGCCTCCACTTTCTCCAACGGATCCGACTTGAAACTATCACGGACAACCCATTTAGATGGGTGTTCAGACCAGAGAAGCAGGATTCGCACCTGGAGTTGGGGATTCTCGATTCCCCGAATCGCGAATCGGAATCGTAATTATATTCGATTCCCCGATTCTGAACCCGAATCCATTCCATCGAAATCGCGAATCGTAATTTGGGAATCGTGATTCTGTTTCCACCGGAATCGCGATTCGGGAATGGTAAATACGCGTTTTATGGAAATAAAATCTGCGGTTTTTAGTCATTTGGATTCGGGAATCACATAATTTAAAACCGCGATTCCCATAAGATCAAATCCGGTCTTTTAGTGATGGGAATCGCGAATCCCAACTTTTTGACGTGAAATTACATTTATAGCCTATTTTTAACAGTAAGGGTGATATTTTGAGTGGGGTTATTTTTGTAATTTCATTTTAAAACCTATAAAAGCTAATAAAACCCTAAAAAACGAAAAAAAAAAAAAAAAAACCCTCTTCTCCTCCTCCTCACAGCCGCCCATCTCCCCCTTTCCTCTCTCACTGCCGCCCCTCTCTCTCACCGCGATTCCCGCCGACAAGAAGAAGAAGAAGAAGAAGAAGAAGGAAATGTATGTATTATATATTTTTTTTGAAAAAACTAAAAAAAAGGGATGGGTTTTCTGTGTGGGAATGGTTTCTGTGAGAAACCATTCTCACACAGTTTCTGTGAAATGGTCGGTTGACTCATGTGGGATGTATTTTGATTTTTGAATTTTTGATGAGGGCACTCCTCACGGCATGGCCCGCACCACAGGATAATCCAAACCGTGGATAATCCTCACGGTTTGGAACTTTGGATAATCCACGATTTTTGAATTTTTGTATTTTTATTAAAAAGTATGGCATGGCCCGCACCACAGGATAATCCAAACCGTCCATTAGATGGGCCACGGCCTAAAAAAGTTTTTTTGCCCCAAAAATCATTTCCATAGGTTGATCCTAACCCTCTATAGATTAGAGGGTGAGGGTTAGGATCAACTCTCAAACCCTCCGATCTGAATGTTTGAGAGTTGATCCTAACCCTCTATAGATCGGAGGGTTAGGATCAAGTGATCAACCTATGGAAATGATTTTTGGGGCCCAACCTATTTAGGTCGTGGCCCATCTAATGGACGGTTTGGATCATCCTGTAGTGCAGGCCATACCATACTTTTAAATTTTTAATAAAGTGAGGACTAAGGACTAAGGAGTGCCCGCATCAAAATACAGTAGTGCTGATAACTTTGGGTTTGGCAGTGGCTTTTGGCTACTGATGTTAGCAGTTTAGCACTACCATGTTTTAATATTGCACAACTAAGTGATTTTTCAAAAGTACAGTGGAGCCCACTTGATAGGATGATCCAAACCATTCATTTGGTTTGGACTTTGGACTTTGCAACTTTGGTCTTTGGATCATCCTTAGAAGTTGCCCCACTGTCCTTTTTGAAACCTTTTTGAAAAAAACTATACTTGGCTAAATAGGGGGCTGATGGATGATCTTGTTAGTGGCACTAAAGGTGTTGCAAATTGATATTCCTTAGATGAGATGTGAATTTTGATTCCAAAAGTGTTTACTGATTCAAAATTACATTTAGGCCCAATTAATTTTAGAATTTGAGAATTGAGTTTGAGTTCAAAATTGAATATTATTTAGATTGAATGAGCTGATTGTAGCATTGTGCAAAAATATTTTTATCAAATATTGTTTATGATTGAATGTGCTGAATTGTTGATTTTTTGTGTCCGACTCAAATTGAATGTGCTGATTGTAGCATTGTAGTTGTAGTTGTACAAACTCAATTTCTCTCTGACTTACGGTGGGCCTATCTTATTAGCCTATCTTTTGAGCTAATAAGATATTGTTTATCATTTGTCATTCGATAATAGTACGAGACTACATAACGAGCCTACGTGGGGATTTTATGAGTGATGGCGAGCGGAATGGCTGAAGTCTTCAACAATGGTTTACTGGCATGGATCAATGGGTTGCATCAAGTGGAAGGAGTTAATCTTGGCACGGTGGGCCTCTGCAGCTTACGCAATATTGCCACTGTCTGTGTCGATTGGGGTTTGATTTGTGCCGCATTCAGTTGTTGGGATCTAGATTTGCATGTGTTTCATTTTGGAATGCAAGAGCTTTATCCGACTCATGAAGATATTTGCATGATGCTCCGCATTTCTCCTGATGGTCCCATGTTCAAGCCTTCCTTTAAGGAAGGATATGATAAGGCATTGAGCCGTCTGATTGGCGTGCCACATAAGTCCCTAGGTCACTACCGTCAGGCAAGTAGTATCTTCGTGCATAAGCTAGTACAAGTCTTTTTACCAAGTAGAGAACTGGATATGG
This sequence comes from Tasmannia lanceolata, assembly GCF_043159265.1. Taxonomy (NCBI): domain Eukaryota; kingdom Viridiplantae; phylum Streptophyta; class Magnoliopsida; order Canellales; family Winteraceae; genus Tasmannia; species Tasmannia lanceolata. Next base: position 20,902,240 of record NW_027518684.1, on the reverse strand, counting down.
AGTATCGTCGTTGCCGTGAAAATGCATTAGCATTATGTGCTTATCCAATGTTTCTCTTTCCGGGCCGATCAGAGTCATCAAACTTGATTCCATTATATTTTGTAGACTTGGTTGATCAAATTCGCCAAGGTGCAAATCTAGCTCCTATTGTCTTAGCGGAACTTTTTTATAGCCTAGATAGTGCTCGCCGATCTACTGGATCTGACTTCTTGGGAAGTTCCGTCATTCTTTATGTAAGTATTGGATGATTTATTAAAAATGCTTGAATGATGTACTTGGTTATGGATAATTATTGTTTCTAACTTTTTTTTATTTAGGTTTGGCTAGTGGAGAAATTACGAATTTTGGCTCCACCACCTTTGCCAAGACGAGCCTGGACGAGGAGTTTTAATACTCGGGAGGTGTTGGTTTCATTCGATGATCACGACAGTTGGGCTATATGGCTTAAGGGTCGCGAAAGTAAGGACATTGAGTGGACTCTCCCATGGGCTCCCATTTCCTCTGCAGTCCTCGAGACTTCTGGTCAGAAGTGCGTTCGGATAATGGGTTTCCAGAGCGCTTCCTTTTACTTGCCTCTTCGGATCCTCCGACAGTACTTTGGAGCCCAACATCACATAGCGATGATGGATGTTTCGGTACCAGACTCCATTCGTCCTCAATCCTTGAAGAAGAGGACAGTGAATGCGATTGATAGAGACTGGAATCGGCGAACCATCGTTGTCGTTCAGAACAACCCCACCCCTGGAGAGGTGAACAACTATTTTTGGGAATGGTATGGGACTGGTGAGGCACAGTCAAGTGATGTATTTTGATGATGTATTTTGCTGAACGGTTATAAGATATTCAGATCTATGTAATAGTTAATTAGTTGATTACTATTTTGTATTCTCAAATAGGGCTTATGTAATGGTAGTTGGATATAAATCCAATGGATTCGACAATGCGTCACGGGAAACCCAACCCTCACCCTACCCCTGCAAAATAGTGAATACCCTCGGGAATTCCCACGTAAGACGGTCTGTTGGATATAAATCCAATGGATTCGACACTGCGCCACGGGAAACCCAACCCTCACCCTACCCCTGCAAAATAGTGAATACCCTCGGGAATTCCCACGTAAGACGGTCTGTTGGATATAAATCCAATAGATTCGACACTGCGCCACGGGAAACCCAACCCTCACCCTACCCCTGCAAAATAGTGAATACCCTCGGGAATTCCCACGTAAGACGGTCTGTTGGATATAAATCCAATAGATTCGACACTGCGCCACGGGAAACCCAACCCTCACCCTACCCCTGCAAAATAGTGAATACCCTCGGGAATTCCCACGTAAGACGGTCTATTAGATATAAATCCAATGGATTCGACACTGCGCCACGGGAAACCCAACTCTCACCCTACCCCCTGCAAAATAGTGAATACCCTCGGGAATTCCCATGGAAACCCAACCCTGAGCCTACCGCTGCATACCCTTGCATGCATGCATGTAAGACACTCACAGTAGAAAATATCTATCATACTATTCAAATATTTTACAATTTGATTTTGTCAGGAGGCAATTGAGGAAAGATGGACGAGACTGTCGACCAAGAATTTCAAGGCCAAGGTGTAGGTGATGATGACATAGTTTTTGAAGGGGACCTAGAATACAACTATGATGAAGAATATGTGGAAGAAGATTATGACGAGGACATAGTGTTGGCTCCGAACACAAGGTCAGCGACAGTTTTATGGTCACACGTAGTCAAAGGAAAGAAAGCTGGCGAAGGACATGGGGGAACCAAAAAGTGGAAATGTAAGCACTGTAAGAAGGTTTACACTGTGAAAGCACCAAGAGGTCAAGGTCAAGGAATAGCATATTGCAGTGCAGTTGCAAAAGACAAACAATTACAAGAGCACATCAGAAGCCAAGTCCAAAGAGCAGAGAATTTACCTGGGAGACTGCCACTGAAGAAATCACGGTTAGACATGCTTGGCAAGTCTTCCAGCTCCGGTGCGACTTCTTCAAGTAAGGTTGGTGAATCACCACTTGGCAAGTCTTTTAGAGCAAAGGATAGAGACGATGTTGATCATAAAGTGCTACGATTTTTTGCCGCCAATGGGATTCCCTTTAACGTCCTCCGATCTCCATATTTTCAAGAGATGATAACTGCCGCCAATTTTGTGCCTGGATACAAGTTGCCTTCTTATGAGAAAGCAAGAATAACTTTATTGGACCATGAGAAAGAGAATGTAACAAAAGATCTAGGTGTTGTGAGAGAAAAATGGCCTGAACATGGGCTTTCTATTGTCTCTGATGGATGGACAAACGTGAAGAACAAAGCCCTGATTAATGTAATGGCATCGAATATGTTCGGTTCAATGTTTCTCTATGCGCACGACTTTTCTGCCGTGGAGAAATCAGGGAAAAACATTGCAAAGTTTTTGTTGGATGCCATTGAAGAAGTAGGGCCTTTTAATGTTGTGCAAGTGCTGACAGATAATGCAGCCAATTGCAAGCTTGCTGGGACAGAGGTTAATAAAGTTTATCCCCACATATTTTGGTCTCCTTATGTGGTTCACACATTAAATCTGATATTCAAAGACTTGACCAAGCATAAACACCTAGGTTGGATTGGAGAGACTTACCGTTCCTGCAAGGATGTCGTCAAATATATTACCAATCATTTGCAGGCTCTTGCTATATTTAGAAGCAATTCGAAGTTTGAGTTGCTGAAAGTTGCGAAGACTAGATTTGCAACTCATTATACTACACTTAAGAGACTTCTTGATGTAAGGGAGGCGTTGCAGATGACAGTATTAACAGATGCTTGGAAAGATTGGTTGAATGCTTGCACCGACAAAGTGATGACAGAGAGGGGCGAGATGACAACTACTTGTGTAGTCTCTGATGAATTTTGGACGAACATAAAATTGGCATTATTAATTACAGAGCCCATCTATAAAATGATTAAGTTCACTAAACAGGAAGGCTGTCTGATATCAGACGTGTACGAAGGCATGGACAATATGTTAGGACAAATAAAAGATAACTTGAAAGATGTGCCTGACATGTACAATCATATTCATGGTATTGTGGTGGGACGATGGGGGAAGATGAATGTTCGAATGCATGCCTTGGCTCATGTACTCACTCCAAAATATTATGACCTGCATATCTCAATATTCCAGCACCAAGCGGTGGTAAACGAGTCACCCCAGGTATGTAATTGTTTCTCATATTGTGAATTTTCATAATGTAATTGTATTTATCTTCATTTATGTTTTCGACTGATCGATTATTCAATTTTATTTTCAGATAAAGACCCTGAAATCATGGATGCTGTATATGAAGCCATTATGGATCTCTCCCCTGATGATGAGATGAGTGGTACGATTAGACGTCAGTTATATGATTTCATAGGAAGGGTTGGAAGGTTTTCCAGTAAATTTGCCAGGGAGGATGCGAAAGATCCCAATGTGTGTGTGACCAAATGGTGGAACTTTCATGGAAGTCATGTACCAGAGTTACAGTCAGTGGCCATCAAAATTCTCTCACAGCCTATCAGCACATCTTCTGCAGAGAGAGTATGGAGCACGAATAGCTTCATTCACAATGTAAAGCGTAATCGCTTAAATTCACATCGTGCTGATACTCTTGTGTACATCCACTCAAATCTTCGACTCCTATCCAGGTTTAAAGTTTGTTTCGTTTTTGCATGCAATAATTTTTTATTATTATTTATGTCAGATTATTTATTTAATTTCGAATCTATTATTTAGATTTAATGCGGCTGCATACAAAGAAGGACCAAATAGAAAATGGGACATCAACCCAGAGCTCCCACTTATGGATGACTCCTCTATCAGAATGGAGGATATGCGATGGCAGGATCTCGATGATGATTTCCTTAGACCTTCTACATTTTGTGCGTCATCTCAGTCATTACTTTCAAGTCCTTCACTCACTATTCGTGACTTAGATGACAATGACGAAGCTGCAGGATCTGGGACTCCAAGAGTGGTCAGTAGCTCGGAACTTGAAATTGGACGACCATCCAACACTCAAGGTCGTATTACTAGTTTCCTGGGGCGTGGAGAACGTACAATGGGAGGTACAAAATCTTTAACACTTGCAATTTCCCAGTGAAGATATTAGTCTTATAAATATTAATTCATTTATTTAAACTTTTCATTTACAGAAAATGTAGAAGGAAGAGGAGAAGGAAGAGGACGAGCTGATCATGCTTATTCGAAGGGAAAGAGAAAAGCCTAACTTTAATTCTTTTTATTTGAAAATACTGGAGAAATTCTGTAATAATTTTGATATTTCGCTTTTTGGAAACTGAATTTTTTGTTTAATGGTGGAGTCCTGGACTCCTGGCCTCCTGGCTCCTGAATGAAGAAAAACTGTTATAATTTCAGTATTTGGAGAATCATGTTTATGTTTAATGGTGTACAGTTGAATGCTTAGATTTTGATTTTTAGGTATTTTTCCTTAAATTTTATCTTTTATTATTTTTTATCGCTCTCCGACGACTCTCCGACGAATCCCCGGCTAATCCCCGACGACTCTCCGGCCAAAAATCGAATCCCGCTCCCAACCGTCCCCGGAACCTTTGAATCCCGCTTTCGATTCCCGAATCGAATCCCGATTTCGAATCCCGCCCTGGCAACCTTGGTTCAGACCGATAGCACCATCGACATTTTTCCCGCCATATAAAGTTAAAATATTTGCAAGGAGAGCACAACCAACCATCAAGATCATTCTTTGTTTTTGAGGAAAACCCATTGTTGAATGATTTCCTTACTCCGGATTGATGATGGAGAGGAGATAGAGCTAGTTTACCCTGCAAACATATTCTACACTTTTTCCTCCATCTAAAATTGTGATATGAACAACTACAACACTGCCAATCCACCGACCATTCTCCTTTTCTAACTCCGGCACCATCGACATTTTCCCGGCACCGGCCTTTTCTAACTCCGGCACCGACCATTCTCCCCATGACGTCTTTTTTATGCCTATTTTAGGTTTTTCTAGCTCATTCATATTATTGTTCTCATCTTTCTATATATTACTATCCTGAAATGCTAATTCATGATTCATAAGAAATTCTAATGTAAATTCAATTCTCTTGTTTACTCTTACTTTGCGAGCCGCTTGATGAGCTTGCTCTCACTCTGTTTCCCCTACAGGTTTTGTAGGAGAGGAAGAGGGAGCTTTCGCAAATGAAGAAACATAATAAAGCAGCATAGGATGGGGAGAGTTCATAGAGTTTTTTTTTAGGGGATGACGAGTTCGTCGTATCTTTTTTTTTTCGTCGTATCCCATAGATGATTTCCTTTATGCGAGACTATAGTTTGATATTTCAATTCCCTGGATTTTGGTTTATGATATTAGTAGTAGTGTTTTTTTTAGAACATGATGTAATTGGCATTGATTAAATGAATAAGAATTAATAGATGGTTTGCAGTAGCTAATTCTCTCTTATGTTTTAAAAAATATATATTGTATTTTTAGTTGTTTCTTTTGCTAGTAGCGACCCGATCTGGTTTTGGGTCGTTACAACTACAATCAGAACCATTCCCAGCACATAGACCTCCCACCAATTATAAAATGATAAAGCAGAAATACCAAATCATACAAAGAGAATGATATTAAATCCATCAAAAGGTGCTGGTAAAAGAGTAGTTTACCTGCATCCATCCTCTCCACTCCTCAGTTTGATGCCGATTAAGATAAAGTAAGGATTTCCCAGAGAACGCTGACTTATCTTGGTGCTTCTTCAAAGAAGTCATTGCTGAAACTATGATGAGCATGATGTAGAGAAAAAGGAAAAGGTCGCGGCTGTAGTTCTGTCAACGAATAATCACAGATTATCAATGTGAATATAAGTTTTATAATACGAGCTTTAAAGTAGTATAATGGAAAAAATGTTTTCAAGTAAATAATTCCTGTCAGAGCATTTACATGTAAGACATTTTTATAAAATGTGACACTAAATTGAGAAAAAACATCATTTACATATTTGAGGAATTGCAGCAATAGTTTGTCTTCAGATAAAATAGAAGTCATATAAATAACTGAGATTGAACAACAGGAAGTATTTCATGGATGCTCTTATCTTTGATTACACGTGCAGAACACCCAATTCCACGCACCATCTATTATGGGAGTGGCTGTGTCCAATACAGCTGCATCCTGCAATGCTGCTAAAACAGAAGAAAAGGTATGAGAGAGCTGAGACAGCCTTTTCTCATACCTAAATCCCAATTTGCACCTCTTCAGCATTATATTCTTTCCTTCATGTTTAACCCTAATCCTTGCCCCAAAGAGCCATTCAATGGTGCCGTTTAACTAGTGAAGTCATCCAGGTTCTGACATGACTCAGTATTCCTTTTTTGCATGGAAAACATAAACACATTTTTTTTGGAAGTATGTGTAACTATCCATATGGTGGAAACAAAAAGTAAAACAACGAGGTGGTTGGAAGAAAGTTCACTGAGGCAGTAAATAATGTATTAAATATGTTTTAACAATCAATTCATGTTGTTGGCCTTTGTTTTCTCTCTTAGTGGTGTTTGAAGACGGTTGAAGGTGAGTAGTAATTGGTGTTGAACTAAATTGCATTGGAGTTTTTTTTCCTGAATTTATTTACTAGAACATTAGATATCATCATCACGGCATTTCCCCTGGTACTTGACGAATGCAACGTTCAACCAAGTTCTTGCAATCACCATCAGTAACCATTTCTTTGGTTCCATTTCCCAGAAATGCAGAAATTAGGATTATCGGCACGGTTCTAAATCTGAAAATTTTGGATTGAAACAGGAAACAACCAGCAATTTCCAAAGAATCTAGAAGCTGAGAATCAGATTCAATCTGGAACTAATCGAAGAAACGGGTTTGTTATGGTTTCCTTTAAGGTTTTGATCAGAGAAAGGACGATTTTTTGTGTGTGGAAGAAAGATCCTCATTTCAGATTCCTGAAGTGATGAGTTGAGCGGTTCTGATTTTGTATGAGAAGCACATTCAATCTGTTATCGATTCAAACAGAAACAGCGAAATATGCAAATATGGATTTCATCTGCATCTGCTGCTTTTGCTTCATTAGAGGAGAAGGTGGATTAAGATTATGGTCAGCAATGTCTTTCAAAAAAAAAGAAGATATGGTCACCGCTGTCATCATCAATGTTGCAGACTGCAGCAGCCCTGTAATAAAGGTGCAACTTGGGTCAAATTTTAGGAATTTTTGTTGAGCTTTTACCATAAAATTGAGTCGGGTTTGGGTTGATTCCCATTCATTTTTTAGAAAAGCTCAAGCCCACCTGACCCAAATTGCACCCCTACACCCTACACCCTCTCTTGCAGATATAGACCTTAGGGTTTCAGTCTTTCAGTCGATGATGGAGAAACAAGTTTCAACTGGTGAAAGTTCACTCGTGCAAAGCCACATGCACGACTGACAAGTAAAAGATCTTTTTGCCCACGCCCCTTCCCAGGCACATTTAGACCTAGCAAATTTCTAATAAATATAGTTCAATATATCATTTAAAATATAGGCTAATTATATGCATAACTAAAAAAATATATGAATTACATATATTAATTATGCACCTAAATAACATAACATAATAATATACCTACACAATTATACTTAATATAGGTAAATTTACCTACATAATATACCTAAATTTACCTAATAAATCCATAGGAAAAGAAGGGGACTCAGTTTAGGTTTTAAACATTAAATAAAATAACTTTAAAAGGAGGAGGGGATCCTTGGTAAAACAGGGGCATGTTTTCACCAGTGCTTCAAAACTTAAATTCAAATGAGATCAGCCATAACAAAAGGGTGTCGATTTGGGTGAGTCAATGATTGAAGCAATCAAGGGTTCACTTCCTATGTAGGTGATTATTTCTTCCTAAAAGAATATTTTCTTTCTTTTATATAATGCTAACGGCTCATATTTAAAACCATTAAAAAAAAGGATCATATTTAAAACAAGAGTGCATTTCAAACTTGAGATGGAAATTATGAGCATTTTTTTCCCAAAAACTTAACATTAAATATGCATGAAAAAAATACGCGAAGCTGTAAATTCCTAAAAGTATACGTGCAATCATTACCTATATAACCCTTCCTCCCTAACCTACTATAATGTTACTCTTTCTATGTACTTGTTCACTTCAAATGAGGCCTTATATTAACCCTTCCTCCCTAACCTACTACAATGCTGCTCTTTCTATGTACTTCTTGTTCGCTTCAAATGAGGCTTACTACATGCTTCATGTTGACTTCTAATGCCGCTTCCCACACATTTTCTCTTAATTTTCTTTAGAACTTATGCTTCCCATATTTTCTCTTTTCTAAACACCTCGCTTCCTACGTCGCTTCTCACACTTGCTTCCCACTCTAGAAACTAAGGATCTACCTTTCAACATTAGGTATTCTTCAATATGGCAGCCGGAATGACGCGGAACTGACATGTCTTGCTTATGTCATCAAGTGGTTTGTTTAATGCTTCCAACATGTTCCAACTAGATATTTTAGATGTCGAACATAACAGCATTTTAGATGGAGAAAAAAATCTTCACCAGAGGTGCTCATACTCTTAGTGTTTCTATCATCCAAAGACTATTCCACATACTTCTTCTGAAGCAGTCATGTGCTTGCTTGTTAACAAGCAATTGCAAATTTCTGTTGATACATTCTGAACCGATCAGCTATTTGGAATTGAACTATATATATATATATATATATATATATATATATAGGGCTTACTGTAAATGAGGTAGAGCTCATTTACGCTAAATGAGGTAGAATGCCAAAACACATGGGTCCCACATTTTTTGTGGTGATCCAAACCATTCATGTGCAAGGCCAAATCATAGATAGGGTGTGTACCAAAAATCAGGTCCATTGGATCATCCTAACCCCTCCAAAAGTGGAGGGCAAAAATGGGCACATTTGTCCCCTATAGTGTCTGTCCATTTTCCCCTCTATTTTTGGATGGGTTAGGATTATCCTATGGACCTATTTTTGGTACACACCCTATCTATGTAAAGTCCTTCTAAATGAATGCTTTGGATCACCTCAAAAAATGTGGGACCCATGTTTTTGTGGGACCCATATATATAAGCTCTCAAATCATCAAATCAAACAAGAAAAGCCAATGTTGAAGGGAATTTAAGCTCCAAAGTAAATGCAAAAGAAGACAGATGACAGCCATTTGAAACTTGTCTCCTAGTAAACACAACCTCAAACAACTCCAACCCTGAGACACTACCGACTTCCTCCTCATGCCAATTTTGGACAACATGACCCAGACCAACTACCATCTCTTGGATGAGAACTTCCATTAAAGATCCACACAACTGGCTTTGTAGCTAACAATGAGACTACCTCATAGAGCAGTCTGTTCCCTCCCCAAGGGAGACAACTTAGCCTTCAAAGTGTTTATGTCTCGAAAGTTCTGCACAGATATGCATAGGATTTGACCCTATCAGCATATCCAATTACCTTCAACTCAGTATCAAGAAGCCCTTTGTATCTTAGAATTCTTAAGAAAACAATGTAACTATTTATGCACAAAGAGAAGTGATCACGCTATTCAATAAGCCACACGGGAAGGCAAAACATCAACAATTAAAATTATATAAAGAAAGAAGGAAGACTTGTAACATTTCCTTTAATTAAATTGGTTGATCTGCAAAAAGCAAGAAGGGGGCTCGGATCACTAGAATAAAGCTGTATGCATAAAGGGGCTACTAAGAAAACACCCAAACTTTTTCCAATTGCCACTTATATTTATGCATCTACATGTCATATGAAACAGCAGGTTGCAATGTAAGGCTTTAGGCAAGATTATTTACAGTAATTATATTCAAGATTTGTTTCTTCAGTCCTAAACAAAGTTCAGAAGAATGAGTCAAAGAAGAAACAGAGGCACCTTATTCGAGTCTGAAAACAGATTCGTCCGATCAGACAAGTAGAAGTAAACCATGATCGCCCCAAATTCAGACCTGCACATCGTTGCACCGTCATATTTAGAAAATAGAAAGAACCATTATCTGCTAATCATATTAGACTGAAACCTATGGAAAAAGAATCACTTACATGGATCTTAGAGCAGCTCGATTTTCAAGTAAGAAAGGCTCATCCATCGTTAAAAACCTAAACTTCCATCACAAGCAAAAAAAGTTCAGAAGGGTTTATAGAAATGGCCTTATGAAGAAAATAGAGTAGAATATTGCACCATCTAATGTTCTAAAAGACCTGACTAGATTTGCTCTGATTGATGAACTCAAAAATTTTGAGGACACTGATTTTGTAAGCCCTCCTTCAAGCAAAATAGCTCGATCATCTTCCTTGATCGCCTCATTTCCCAAGTCAACAAGATTGATATCTGAATGACTGTTACCAAGCAAAGAATGTGAGATGGACAGAAGGATATAGAGTCCATGGACTTCGAAGCACTAGGAAATATGGGCACAGGAGAAAACTAGAAAGCATGCAGTCAATCAAGAAAAGAATTCAGATGCGACAGATGCCAAGTGATTCATGACATAAGAAAAAGGAAATGTAAAATATCTTGCATTGGCACCCTGGCAAATATTTGTTCCAGTAAAGGCCTTAACCCCAATGAATTCACAATAGCGCTATTCCTTTTTTTCCCCAGTGAAACTTAACAGCTGAGGGTTAGATCAATTGAAACGAAAGTACAGAAGAAACCAGGGTCAAGGCGACGTGAATACGTATCTAAAGAAGAAACAACAGAAAAAACTAAACACTAACTAAGAAAGGTACCAGAAAAGAAGAAAGTTCCTGATAAAAATGGTCGCTCAATCAACTCCTCTAGTTAGTCTATACCTAAGTTCCTAGCTGTAGGGAATGTTCTTGAAAGAAGGGAGCAACTATTTTGCAAGATTGATGATTTCTAGGGACGTTGGCTAACTTCCACAACCTAGATTTCTTGGACCTAGATCTCTTGGCACAAGAAATCTCTCTAGCCACAATTATTATGTTTATTTAAGTGATTTACAACTGTTCTGATCCTAGTTAATGGCCTAGGCAGTGCTGTATAAAAAGGTTTCCCCTCTCTGTCCTGTGTGATAAAATTTATCAGAGCCGGGGCCCTCAAGAATATTCAAATATTGCCTCCCTCATCATCATTTTTACCCCTGAGAGACATCAATCACAACTCCCATATTGAAGCTTCCCATCGAGTCCTGAAAGGATGCCATATGAAAGAAGCTAAAAAGATGCGACCTTAGACAGGAGATGTGGGCAGATTTACCACTAGATCCCTAGCGTGAGATGGGGTACACCCTCCTCGAATGTCCGAGCAGTGCGGTTAGCAGCGAGAACCAATGATCTACCCCAAATAAAAGGTTTGAGTTGACATATGCATAAGAGACAATCTCAGCAAGGCCTCATTTCCTTTCAGCCTATCAGGGCAGTGGATGCACTATGAAGATGAACCAAATAAATTTTTTTAGATCAAATTTTCATGTTCTGGAACTTCAAAATGCCAAGCACAAGAAATACATTCAGAATGGTGAGGGAATAAGTGACAAAGATAATGTGGCTGAAGTAGCTAAAATGCACTCTAAAAACTAGACCAATTGAATGCTTTGCATATATAAAACACTGTAAAACGGAACCATTTACCTAGAACAATCCATTTCAAAAGATAAAATTTACTTAGAACATAATTTTCAATGTAGGTATACTTATGTTCAGGACAATACAGTGAAGCCTATTATCTTTTATTTTCAAAAAGGCCAGTGGCCTGATACAGTGAGCATTTTATTATTTCATGCCAAAGGGCAAACAGTTATGAGTGCTGCTCAAGACACCATTCCCTGACAACATTTGGATGGACAAACAAAAGTTTAAATCCCTTCAGTGCAGATCACCATAGTCAATTAGTTATCAAGCCAGTAATGGTCCAATGGACACACGGCTCAAGGAGTGTGGAAGGTATTCATACAGGTAGACTAGACCATTATATACACATGTACAAGCACACATGCACACGTGCACTGACGCACATATAGATAGATAGATTGCATAATTTGTAATCTAACGACAAAAAACCTGTATATCTCTCCCATACAGAACTCATTCTCTAAGCATTTCTTTCATTTTTATTTTTTATGACATAGGGTATCCCCACCCCATTTTAGGACGGGACTAATCCCTATGGATACGCGCATCGGGTTTACTACAGGGGGATTCGAACTCTCGTCACTGGGGAGCTCTGCCCATTTCTTCATTTCACTTTTATATATTCAAAATTACCCTTTTAACAAACTCATCCTAAAATTTAGTTTAAAAACACCATAATTCCCTATAAAAGAAGCAATTGAACCCCCAAAATTTTAAACTAAACAAAGCAGACTAGGCCCCCTGTTCTTCTTAATGGGTGGTCTTGAACTTCTGATCAGCTTCTATAAAAGATTATCCCCAGTATTTCAAAAAAACTTGTCATACATCTGTGAACACCACCTAATATCATGAAAATGAAACCTAAATCCAGCTCTCTCTCTCTCTCTCTCTCTCTCTCTCTCTCTCTCTCTCTCTCTCTCTCTCTCTCTCTCTCTCTCTCTCTCTATATATATATATATATATATATATATATATATATATATATATGAGAAAATAAAGTATGTGCAGCTGCACAGATAAGCTATCTGTGCATGGGTGTAAAAATCAGCCCTATTGGTTCATTACTTGGGGATCCAAAGCATTCATTTGGAAGGCCCATCCATGGATAGGGTGCGTACCAAAAATCAGCCCTATAGGATCATCCTAACCCCGCCATTTGTGGAGGGAAAAATGGGCAGAAACAGTGTCTGTCCATTTTCCCCTCTAACTTTGATTGGGTTAGGATGATCATATAGGGCTGATTTTTGGTACACACCCTATCCATGGAAGGGCCTTCCAAATGAATGCTTTGGATCCCAACGTAATGAACCAATGGGGCTGATTTTTACACCCATGCACAAATAACTTAACCGTGCAGCTGCACATACTTTACTCTCTCTCTCTCTCTCTCTCTCTCTCTCTCTCTCTCTCTCTCTCTCTCTCTCTCATATATATATATATATATATATATATATATATATATATATATATATATATATATATATATATATTGAGGAAAGTGTAGCTACACGATCGAGTAGCTAAATTAGCTACTCCGTCGGCTTAAAATACAGTGGGGGCCCACATTGTTTGGGTGATGCAAATCATTCATTTGATGGGCCCTCACAAAGATAGGGTGTGCCCAAAAAATCAGCTCCATAGGATCATCCCAACCCTACGATTTGTGGAGGGAAAAATGGAAGTGTATAAACCTTCACAAATCTGTCCATTTTTGCCTCTACAGTTTGAAGGGTTGGGATGATCCAATGGAGCTGATTTTTTGGGCACACTCTATCTATGTGAGGGCCTATCAAATGAATGGTTTGGATCACCCAAACAATGTGGGCCCACCGTATTTTAAGCCGACAAAGTAGCTAAGTTAGCTACTCGATCGAGTAACTACACTTTCCTCATATATATTTTGAATGGTGAAATCTGGTTCATTATATCATAATAGAAATGATAGTTCAGTTACATGTCATAGCTCATTTAATAAAAAAAATGATAGTTCAGTTACATGTCATAGCTCATTTAATAAAAATAATGACTAAAGTAATCTCAAAGAAGGTACACACTCTCAATATTAATAAGGAACTTACACTTTGGAAGGAGATGAAGATTTCTTATATTCTAGTATCTCAGAATATATCCATGCAATAAAGATGGGGGCAATTCCAAGCAAAAATGAAACCTGAAATGGAACAAAAAATTAAACTTGATGAAGATAACATACAGATTTTGATTTCAAGAAACAAGAACATGACAAGATGCAACACGGAAAAAATCAAACTCATTTGTATATGGCATCAAGTGATTTGCACATCAAAATCACATCAAAACTTATCTCAGGATCCAATGAGCCAATAAACAATAAACGGATATGGGAAAACATCAAAAGTGCTCATAAAATGATATGTGTAAAGCCAATCCAAAATGGGCTTGGCATCATAGTAGAAAAGGTATAATAAGCACTCACCAATCTAGCTTGTGAAAGACTAAGGGCCCTATATGTGCGTTTAACCACAGTTTCCGTTATTCATTTGTTTAATGATTTAGTTTATACAGATTTTATTCATTCTATTTCTCACCCTTTGTTGAGGATCGTAGGGTTTGGATTCCAGACCCTGCTGGTTCTCTTTCAATGCGATGTTTTTTTTCTTTTCTATAGGTTAGCATCTCTGAATAGGGAAGTCTCTCACTGCATAAGGATATGGAAAGCAGTGGCCCCACCTAGGGTGGTGGATTTCTCTTGGATGGTAGTCAGAAAGAGAATAAACACGTGTGACCGGCTAAAAAGAAGAAAGTACAGAAGGCTAGTCAGTGTATCTTCTGTTGCTGCAGTGAGGAGACGCTGGACCACCTTCTAGTTCATAGTCCCTTCTCATTTGGACTATGAGAGTAATAAGCAGCTTTGGCGTTCAGTGGGCACTCCAAAAGTCAATTAAAATGACTACTCTTGAAAGGAGTTCGGTGCCGTTTGGAGAGGTTGGTAGAGCCATGTGGAAATTTGTACCTTATGTGTTGATATGGCACCTCTGGAAGGAAAGAAACAATCGCATATTCAGAGATGTAAAGAGTAGCTGGGGGAGAATAGTATTTGACATTAACGCTGTATTATAGCTTGGAGTAGCATTGGGAAGGACGGACCAAGTTACAGCTTCGGGGAGATTTTAAGAAACTACAAAACCACCATTCATGAAAAGAAGAAGCAAATCGAAGCGCCAAGGTGGAGCCCCCCCCACCTAACAGCCGGATTAAATTGAACTTTGATGGAAGCTCTAAAGGGAACCCAGGACGAGCGGGGGGATTGGTGTCTTATTCATGGACTAAAGCGGATCTACTCTCCTTTCATACTCCGGACCGATGGGGCATTGCAATTCAAATGAAGCAGAAGCGTGGGCATTACCATAGGGATTGAGGTGGTTTACAAATCATGGAAGTGATCAATTGATCATTGAAGGATATTCATCAAATGCAAAATTGTAGGCTACTAATAAGTCAGTAGGTCCTTGGGCACTAGAGGATATCATGTCGGAAATCAGGGATCTAGATACATCCATATCCCCAAAATTCCAACATAAGCGTCGGTCCACCAATGAAGGAGACGACAATTTAGCAAAAGAAGGTGTGGAAAGAGAAAATATTGTCATTTTTCAGATGGAACCCGAAATGGAGGTGAGAGGTGATTGAAGGGGCAATGAAGGACTACATCTTTAGGGCTGGAAAATTTATCAAATTGGGTCTCTTGGGTTGGAATGAATATGTATCAAGGGATGATGTAGTGGCTGTTACACCAGTGGGGCACCTTGTCCCTGCGATGTAATACGATTACAGTGTTGATAAAGGGAAATGTTATCAGCACTACCATTTTTTATGATCGCACTCCTCACTTTACTAAAAAGTAAGGTATGGCCCGCACCATAGGATGATCCAAACCGTCTATTAGATGATGGGCCACAGCCTAAATAGGTTGTGCCCCAAAAATCATTTCCATAGGTTGATCCTAAGCCTATGGAAATGATTCTCGCTTAGGGTGCGAGAGGTCCCGAGTTCAATTCTCCGAATGCCCCATTACATAACAATTTTAGCAGATTTTTTACCTATCAAAAAATATATATAGGTTGATCCTAACCCTCCGATCTATAGAAGGACTGAATCTTAGAGGGTTGATCCTAACCCTCTACAGGTCGGAGGGTTAGGATCAACCTATGGAAATGATTTTTGGGGGACAACCTATTTAGGCTGTGGCCCATCTAATGGACGGTTTGGATCATCCTATGGTGCAGGCCATACCGTACTTTTTAATAAAGTGGGGAGTGCGATGGTAGTGCTGATAACATTTCCCTTGATAAATTTGTTACTTTTCCAAAATAAAAATAAAAAAACATTGTGCGTATGCACAAACATATTTATGAATAAGCGTATGTGTGCATAAAAGTAAGCCAGTTAGAGGTATCATATTCCCAAATGGAATCATGAAAAATAACCAATATATTTATGAATAAACATTAAATGAATCACTTGGATCACCCAAACAACATAGGGCCCAAATATATTTCTGGTCGATCGAGCAGAAACACAGTGGGACCCATGTTGTTGGGGGATCCAAACCGTTAATTTGATGGGCCCTGACATAGATAGGGTGTGCCCAAAAAATCATCTCCATAGGATCATTCTAACCCTTGATTTGTGGAGGTTTAAAATGGACAGATTTTAAACCTCTACACATCCGCCCATTTTGAACCTCCACAAATCAAGGGTTAGGATGACTCCATGGAGATGATTTTTTAGGCACACGCTATCTATGTCAGGGCCCATCAAATGAATGGTTTGGATCACCCAAACAATGTGAGTCCCACTCAACTTCTTGATTGGATAATGTATACTTTAGTTACAATGCCCAGCTCATGTTTGGATCCCTATGCATATGCAAAATTGGAAATAAAAAATAATTCAAAAATTCTATATGGAAATGGACATGAAACAAATCCGGTCCCCTCTTACATCATCTAATCACACTAAGAGATAGAAAACAAAGCAAGGTAAGCAAAATCAAAATTCATGCTTAATGGCCTCTGCGTCAATAGCTAAAGCATCTGTAACATCAATTGATATGCAAGCCTAACATGACCAAAACCCCCTAGGACCCATAAATCCAACTACCTTCATTTCTTACCATCGAAGTTGTGTTTACCGGAAAGGTGTAGCCGTGTAGGAAGGAAATATGAGCTAAAAGGTGATAATATGTAAAACTAGGCATTATAGGTGGTTAACTAGGCCATTGTAATCTTGCCAAAGCAAAGAAAAAGCCATGCTAACTCAGAGACATCCATCAGTTCCTTATAGATCAATCTTAAGAATCCATACCATTTCAACCATGAGGCTCTAAAACAGCCACTTCCACAAGATCAAAGTGTACAAAGAATATCAAGCATCAAAATGCCACCTTGATTCAACTAGAGAGCCCAATATCAAGCATCGAAATGCCATCTTGATTCAACTAAAGAGCCCAACATGCTCACATATTTCCTAAGGATGAAGAACCATATATGCAAACAACAATTACCATACAAAATAAGAACTAGTGTCTCCTTTCCGAATCAAAATCGCATTGTTTCATAGTTCAAAACTATACTAGAGAATATCAACGATCACAGCGAAACCTATGTTAACTAGAGAGGCCAGCATGTTTACACATTTGCAAAGGTGAATAAGTACGCCAGCATGTTCACATATTTGCAAAGTCCGCACAAGTACCATGAATGCAAAAGGAAAACTAAAATAGCCAAAAATAAGAACTATTATTATCTCCATTTCGAAACTCTGAAGTCTTGAAAATCATTATTATGACTCCTTAGCTTTACTAACCTTGCTATTGTTTTTATGTTATAGTAGTCCACGTAATTAGTATAAGCAATTCCTTTTGCTGCCTAAACTCATCGCATGACACTCCCTATGACCAGCCATATACAAAGTGAATCTCGCATATCATTTTCAAGTTGAGACAAGATATAGTGGTTCATCTTGTCAAATGTTCTTATATACTCCATGTTTGTCATCACCCTGGCTCTAGTAGTTTCCTGTCACATTTTTTTGAGTGGTGCAGTAACGGTTTTATTAAGGCATAGCCCAGGAGACCGAGATGGTCCAGAATTCGAGATACAACAAATATAAAAACCAACAAAAACAAGGCCCCGAGGAAGAAAATAGAACTCTGAAATTGGCAATCCCACGCAACTGTGAGCTAGTTGATCTGATTCGCTATTAGCCGAGCATCTAATGTGTTGAAACACCGTCGATCTTATTCACTATTAGCCAAGTGTCTAGCGTGTTGAAACACCATCTGGTGACACTCAACACAATCCAAGATCTCTTCTATAGCATCATCAAATCTTCAACAAGCAATGATCCCCATGGATCATCCATTTGATAATCTTCAACGAGTGTCCTTCAACTATTAGCTTGTTGAAGTCCCTCAGATCCACCTTAAAGCTTGCATTTCAGCCTAATTAGCATCCTTTTCACCTATAGGTCCAGAGAAAACACACTTGGTTTCTGCAACCTTCCATTCCTGCTGGGCCCGGGTTCCCCATACTAGAACCATCAAAGCTCAACTTGATCCGACAAATAGAAAGAGTGGACCATCGAGGAGTTGGGGCTTGAACAACGAGTTTGCTTGTGCAAACCTCTACACAGGATCGCCTCAAGGTAGCTTTCGAAATTCCATTAAACTAGGGAGAACTTAAGCCCAATGGATAATCATCGGAAGGACCTATTGGTAAATTGGATATGAATTTCTAACAATTGTCCTTTGAAGAAACGTATATTACTTTCCTTCACAAATTACAGCAAGAAAGGCGGGTGTACGACTCCTCATAGGCCATGGGACAAAGTTCCACCCGTCAATAAGAACGTTAAAATTATTTGGGAAATCCCAAGAATGCCTAATAACCTCGGAATATAATACTAGATCACTTTCGTGAACCTGCAATGGATGAAAATATGATCGACTGATTTTCCCACCCCTATGCAAAGGGTGCAATGGTCGACGATGATGACACAGCAGCTACAAAGATGATCAACCATCAGAATCTTGTTAAGGTACGTAGTCCATCCAAAAGCACATACTCTTGGCGAAGCAGAATTCCTCCGAATAATATTTGTTGTTGGTTAAATACATTGTCCCATCACAAGCTCACTTCCAAATCCTCTTATTATTACCCTCTTGTATGATAAAAACCGAATCCAATGTTTCCAAGAACAATGAAACCCTCTCTATTTCCATATTAAAGAAGTTTCTGTGAAATTCAATCTTCTATCCTCTCTGTCAAAGGAATCTGTAACATTAATATCTCTCTTCTAGGACACCAAGAATAGGTCAAGAAACATGTCTTTCAGTGGAGCCTCTTTGCACAATGGATCACATCAGAACTGATGATTTGTGGACACGGACACGAGTGTCGCAGGTCGACAAGGACACAGAGTGTCGGACATGGCAAACCCCAAAAATTTTGAAACGGGGACACGGTTAAAAAAGAAAGTATATATGATCATGATTCGTACACAAAGATATGAGGTGTCTTGACATGACAACTCCTAAATATCTAGAAATGGTGACACGCTCATACCATACATATAAAATTACTTATTAAAAAAAAGGGCGGCCCAGTGCGCGAGGCTCCCGCCACTGCGGGGTCTGGGGAGGGCTAGATCCTAGATGTATCATAAATTGCAACAATATAAATATGGTATTCATTTAGGGCACGTTTGGCTGCCATGAATTTCTTTTCATGATAAATTGGAATCTCCAAGTGGAGGTGAGGGTGAGATCGCTACAAAACCGGAAACAAGATCCCGGAACCTAGCGTCGATGTGGCTAAAAATTAGGAACAAAAAAACTCTACTCAAAATCGGGATGACCTTTTCCAGACTTTTAGCGCCCGGAGACACTAGTCGCCGGGATTTTGTTTCCTGATTTGTAGAGATGTCATCCTTATCTCCACTTGGAGATTCCGATTTATCATGAAAAGAAATTCATGGTAGCCAAATGTGCACTTAACAAACATATAAATCTTAGAATTAATCAGCTATAATCTAAAACAAACAGGAGATAAATAAATAAATAACAACACACTCATTAATTTAACATATCCTCTTTAGTCTCCAATATGCAGCGAGAAAGGGAGACCAATAGGATACAATGAATAAAGTATTGGAATAAGAGTTTGTTCAGGGTTTTAGGTGTATGGGAGGGGATATAACAACAAATATTAGTTAAAGAAGAGAAGAGTTAATAATAAGAGGTAAACACGACATTCAATAATAAAACAGAATGTCACACTTGACACGGTACACAAACATCCCACATAAAGTCTGGCACTTATCTTATAGTAGTACATTTAAAAGTGTCGAAAGGAGTGTCAACACGTGTGGACACGCGTGGCGTGGTGTGTCAGACACGGCAGGACACGCGTCTCAGCAATAAATTCGAAGTGTCGGGTAAATCATAGGAATTTTATCTCCTTTAGTCACTCTATATCAAACTCACGTTAGAAAGGAGATCTTTAAAGTAAGAATATCTCTCCCCATTGTTACACTGGTGATCCTGTAGTTATCGAGCGAGTATCAGCCTCCAAAGCTCACTCCATTTTTCTCCTCAGTCCCCTTCGTCCACAGATGAAATCCTATCTTCCCAAACCGCCACAACCACTTGCCAAACAATGCTCTATTCATGACTTTTTACGTTCCAGATGTTCAACCCCCAATTTTTTTTAGGCCAGCACACCTCCTTCCAATTGACCAGATGGAATCTCCTCTTATCATCTAAGTCAGCCCCAAAAAAAATTACACTGGAGTTGTTCTATTAGCTGAGGACCCCAAATTGACATTTGAACTGAGATATGTAATAAGTGGGGAGGTTCAATAGAACTGAATTGATCAACGTGATTCTGCCTCCCAGAGACAACATAATCCTCTTTTAGGTAGAGAAACATTTATCCAGTATTTCTATTATAGGATCCCACATTTGTTTCTTAGCCCGCCACATAAAAGCAGCCTCAAATGTCTAAAAGGGGGCTGACCCTTACAATATAGGCACATCTCTCACTATCTTCCTCACCGAGATTAATGCCCATCAAAACTGATTTGCGGGAGTTAGTTCTCTGGCCAATCACCACGTCATAACTTCGGATAACCGCTTACAGATTCTTGATTTTATCAGCCTCGGCACTACTAAAATCCAATGTGTCATCAACTACTGTAAATGAGTAACCGTTCCTGGCTCTCCCAATTTAAAGCCTTTAATGAGAAGACAAATCCTTGCCTTCTCTGACATTGTACTTATAGCCTTTGCCGTCAGGGTGAAAAGAAATGAAGATAGCAGATTTCCCTGACGACGACCGCATGTGGATTTAAAGAAACCATGAAGCAACCCATCAACAAAGAACACAAAACTAGGGGCTAGGCCTCTAGCTCTATTGGTAAAGACGGCGTTCATCGACCTTGAGGTCAAAGGTTCAATCCCAGCTTACCTACCCAAAAAAAAGAGAAAACCAAGCAGACAAGATGCATCTGCACATTCAATACAGCCATCCATTGCGAAAACCAATCCTCCACATCATGTAATCTAAGCTACCCCATTCAACTCTGTCATATGCTATCTCCATTTAAAATTTGCAGACCACACCTTTAATTGCATCACAATTATAACAATGCACTGGCTCACTAACGATCAAAGCACCATCGATGATGTGTCTCCCTTGAATGAAAGCACTTTGATTGTGCAAAAAATGTTTACTAAGAACTTTCTTCATCTCGTCTCTTGAGACCTTGGGCAACAGTTTGTACACACAACCCATCATAATCACGTATTTTAGTTGCCCCTTTTGTCTTCAGCATTAACGCAATAAAGTAGCCACGATAATTTTGTCTAGTGACATGTTGCCATAAGAGGCCTCGAATAAAGACATCAAGTCCACTTTCACCGTCTCCCAGCACACCTGAAAAAAAAAAGATCGGAATTGTTTGGACTTGGGCAATATCACCTTTCAGGAAAAAAAGACTAACCATAATTTCCTCTTCACTGAATTCTGCCTCCAATCACTGTCCACTTGGTCAAGCTGATCGAAGAAAATCCCATTCGGGGGGGTAGGGAAATGATTTCCCCTTGTGGAACACAGATATTTGTAAAAATAAAAAACTCACCGATGATGGCATCCTTATCTTCACTTCTGATATCCCATATCAACATCGATTGGATTCTCCTGCCTCTTCTTCCAACACTGGCAATTTCATGAAAATAAGAGGCCTTCTCATCTTCCTCTTTAAGCCATTTGGTTCAAAACCTTTGTTCCAGAACAATTGTTATTTTAAAATCACCCTATTGTATTCTTCATAAAATCCCGTCCTATCTCGTGTCCTCCTTCGAGAAAAAGGACCTTCTTCTTTCTCATCTATATATTTGATAAACTTAAGTAAATCTGCTTTTTTTAGGGTGACTTGGCCACTCTAACAGCTTCATGAGCTTATCTTTGACATATCTCAGCTTTTGGTCTATTTTCATGTCAGTTAGTCGGAAGCTTGAGCACCCTTCCACTAATCAATAAGCCTCTCTTTCATCTTCGGCTCCTCCAACCAGGCATGCTCAAACCTGAAAGGACACAGACCCCAGGACTCCGTCCACCCGTCCAATCTAATTGGACAATGGTTAGAAATCAATTTGGCCACGGCACCTTGTCAAGCACTATGGAAAAGAGAAATCCATTAGTGACATACAAGAAAGCGGTCCAGTCTGCTTCTACCCTAATTCCTAGCCCACGTAAAGTGAGCACCAATCAAAGGAAGGTCCACTAAAGCATTAATGCTAACAAAGTTCAAGAAGACAAGCATTCTTGGTGATATTCTTTCGCTTCTAACTCTGTCCTCAATCTAATCACATTAAAGTCTCCTCCAGTACACTAAGGCTCACTCCATCGTCCCATGAACACCTCAAGTTCCTCCAAGAATCCCCTATGTTCAGCCATATTAAGGGCCCATACACACTCGAGAAAATCCACCAAGAGCCGTTAAGGTTCATCTTAAGCAACATCGACACCGATAAGATGCCAGTGTGTTCATTTACCAATGAAAAATAAAAGCCATCCTAGGCAATCAGGATACCACCATCCGTTCCCACAAAGTCGAGAGAAGAGAAAGCAAAATTGCCTCTCTACCCCATGTCCCTAATCACCTCCTTAGCATGAGAAACATTTTCTAGGTAGCCCAAACCCTGCACGTCCCACATAAAGATCATTGAACAACAACAAGTTGGAGAGCCCTACCCGTCTTCCTGCTTCCACTACTTTCCGACGTAGAATTTCCACTTCGTTCGCCGAAAGAAGATTCGTCATAATTTACTGACAATTGAAAGCACACCATCTCATGAATCATTCTTCTTGAACTTTCATTTCTCGTTTGCTCGAGGGGGTCTTTCACATGGCTGTCTATAAGTTCAGATCTCAGAAAAGTCCCCCTGATCTCTTTTTCCATCACTTACAAATGACAAACCCGAAGTTTTGCCAACCACGATAAGTAGATCCTCCTCTATTCTATTAATATCTTTTTCCAACCAAATCCTCTGGTGCTCCCAATTCAGATTGTCTACTAAAATCATCCTTCATTCGGATAATGGCTAAATCTCTATCGGAGCAACCCAGCTCAAACTCTACTATCTACTGCAGCGATTCATTCTTGTCTGAAAAAGACATGTTCTCTCTCTAGCTAGACATCTCTCTATCAAAGTTTGCTTCCTCCTCTACCCTACCTAAAATGTAAATTCTTTCTACGAGGATCTCATTTCGAGTAGCACTACCTTGTGGCAAACCAGAACTAACAGGATAAACTGATGAAAATAAAGTCATTGTGTGCGTACCTCGATCAGTCGGGAACCTGTCGTGTCACCCTCACGACTACAATGAGTATAGCTCTGAGGTCCACAACTTCTATTGCAGTCTCCCCCAGACTCAGTACGTCCACATCTACCACCATAACCACCTCTACCACATCCAAAATGACCACCACCAAAACCGCCGCCGCAGTTAATACCATACTCCTTTTTTTTGGGTAGGCAACCCGGTTTGGCAGGGACCCCACCGGTTTATTAGATAAAAGAGAAAGATGTTACATTCAAGGGCACAAGGCGCCAGGGGATTATTCGTCTGGAAAAGTAGTGCCTGAACCGTGTGACAGTGGAGGGTGATACCCTCAATGCCATCCGTTGGCTTAGATGATCTTCAGTCCCCCCTTGGAGATTCGCTCAGTTCTTTAATGAGATCCATGATAGAATTGATGGTTCATCAATTGTTTTCATGGCTATCAGAAGATCAAACAATAGTATTGCAGCTCGTCTAGCTAGGGAAAGGTCAGGAGAGCAGGGTTTGAACTTTGGAGTTGTTTGATTTTCTGCCTCTTGATTCAGGGCTCATGTTGTATTTTCTTCTATTCTTTTTTCTATGTTGGATTTTTTTGTACTCTTTGGGTTGACTCCCTCAGTCGTCCCTTTTGCCTATGAATGAAGCTTGCTATCATTCAAAAAAAAAAAAAAACGACACCATCTGTAACTCAGAACACATTAGAGAGGGAGATCCAAAATCTAAGAGTTCAAATTGCTCAATAGTCAATGGATGAGTGCTAAGTAAGATAATCAGCTAGCTCAGTAACCCTTAGTTTCCCCCTCAAGACCTGCTTGGGAGGGTGACTCCAC
Organism: Tasmannia lanceolata; assembly: GCF_043159265.1. Taxonomy (NCBI): domain Eukaryota; kingdom Viridiplantae; phylum Streptophyta; class Magnoliopsida; order Canellales; family Winteraceae; genus Tasmannia; species Tasmannia lanceolata. The sequence continues at coordinate 20,877,862 of NW_027518684.1, read as the reverse complement.
TCCTCCTATCCTTTCATTGCCATTTTTCCTGTAATTCACAGTGTGATACATTGGGTTACTCCATTTATGGGCCCTCTTCTTCGCTGTCCTCTAATATTGAATCATAATTTTTCAGTTTAATATCTTGAGGGGCAATGTTTTCAGCACCTCTAATTGTGGTGTCTTCTACAACCTTCTTGGTAATTCGAACTGGTCGTCATTCCTGTTTGTGGATTTTAACCTGGGCCGTTGGGGAGCAATGACATGTTAATCCCTCATAACAGCCCAGGCAAATCGATCCCCAAGACCCCAACAATGAGAACACCAGACTCAGACATAGATGCACACTAGAGTCTACAAAAGACATCTAGTAAGAGTAGAATTTTAGGATTACTATGAATTTGCGACAATGACTGTTGAAACAAGAATTGCGATTGTACAAATATTTTGCGATCAGAAATGCCACGGGACCATAAAATGCCACCACGAACAACATCTTCACCGAAGTCACCCCAAAATCCCTTTTATGATTGCATGATTGAAGAAAAATTCACATGATACTTCCAATCTCACACAACCCCTCTTTTGGTGTGTACAAAGGGAAAAAAGAAGAAGAAAAATACGGATATAGAGAAGAAGATATAGAAAAGAAGAAGAATGATCAAACCATAGAGTACACTCTTATAGCAAATTAGTGGTTGTGTATTGGGACTATAAGCAAAAGAAGAAGATAGAGGAAAAAGGACAAAAGAAAAGAGGAGACAGTAGTGAGAAGAATCAAACCCTCACACACACACAAACACAAACACATTGTGTATTACTATTTAGATACTAAAAATGTGATTGATACTAATACCCTAACGCCTAAAACGATACTCTAAAATCCTTAAATAAAATCATCCAAAAACAAACAAGGAATAAAAGCAACGAATCGTCCATAATAGAACTTAGAAAAAGAAATCCAATGTTCAATATCACAATATAATCCAAAACGACGAAAGATCAAACAGACTGTCACAAAAATCAACCAACCACATCATAGCAAGTAATCCAGCTACAATCCCAGACAAAAATCTCATACATTTAACAAAAACAAATCAATATCACAAAATAAGAAAAGATTCTAACCCTAAAAACTATCAATTCATCCAAAATGCACAAAAAAAGAATAAAATCTCATACCTGCCCAGGAGTCAAAGGCCCAGAAACCACCATTCTTATCTGAATCAACAACAAAAACAGAAACAAAAACAAAGAAAACGAATCCAATCGATCTGAATCCAGAAACGCGAGATCTCTCAATCGAGAAAACGAATCAAACTGATCTCAAATCAAAGAGCAGAGATCGAGAAAAAAATCCTGGGAATGATGATCTTTTGCACTTTATTTGTGAAAAGTATTCATGAATAGGAAGATCTGGGGAAGATTTAACCCTAGAAAAAGAGGAGAAGAGGAGATCTGAAGCAAAAGCGTATCGCTTAGAAAATGGGAAAAATTTCGGAAGAAATGTCGCTCTCTGCAAAGGGGCGGTTGGGGGTTGTTGTTGTTGTTCAGCTTCTGCTTATAATTCGTTGCTAAAAAAATGAAGGGTGATGATTTATTCGCACCCCACCCCACCCCTCTGTAGATGATTCGCACCCCTGATAATAACGTGAATTTGACTTCAAAAAACTTTAGAAGAATAAAAGTCTGCCGCAGTTCACGTTATCTCTCAAAATGAAATTCTTTATTTTCTTAAAACGCTAGAGTACCCTCCATTCTTGTGCTGACACGTAGCGAGCGTAATCTTACTTGGTAGAAAAATCATTAATAAAAAGGGGTTTGGGTAAAGAGTGGCCTAATTAAAAAATTAATGCTTTAGTTGTAAGGAAGGTTTGAGTGCTGTCTGATTAAATGTGTTTTTTTTTTCTAAAGATTCTACCGCCACACGCCAATCATCATGTCCAGGCACTTTACTGCTTTTATTCTCGCAATGGGCCCATCTCTGTTAAGAGATGCTTCAGTGGGCCCGACCCCGCTTTGATTGATCTGAACCGTCCATTTGATAGACTAATGTTAACGTTGACTAATTTAATATTTTTGGCATTAAAGATGAGGGCCAAAAGCTACATAAGGCAACAGTTCAGATTTTAGAGAATTTATATGATGGGTGGCCGTGAAAACACGTGAAGTCTAAAAAAGTAGGTACGGCCCACTTTTTTTTAATGATCCAAACCGTTCATCTGTTTGGGCATAACATAAATAGGTTGTGCCCAAAAAATCATTTCTATAGGATGATCCTAACCCTCCGATCTGAACTGATCTGAATATGGAGATTTCTAAAAATCATTTATGAAATCTTCTACAGATCGGAGGGTTAGGATCATCCTATGGAAATGATTTTTTGGCCACAACCTATAGATGAACGGTTTGGATCATCAAAAAAAGTGGGCCATACCTACTTTTTTTAGAATTCACGTGTTTTCACGGCCACCCATCATATAAATTCTCCAGATTTGAAGGAAAAAAATTGTAAGTTATTGGATGTTTGGATTACTTAAGTGGTGTATTTTTGGGCCGTAGGAGATCCAATGCCAAGTCTGTCAAATGGAGGGTTCAGATCAATCAGAGGTGGACCCAAAGCCAAGTCTTTTAAATGGAGGGATCAGATCAATCAAAGGTGGACCCACTATACGGTGAGGTCGGGAAGCATTCCTCCAAACTGTTGGGGGGCTTTTCTTTTTCTAAAAGGGTCATGCAAAGTGCAAAGTGCAAACTGCTGGGCTACTCTAATGATCGACAAGATTTTTGTCTTAAGTGAAGCAAAAGGAAGGTGGATATTTATAATTTACTATAATATTAAGGGCATAATCGTAAATTGCCTTGTGAGAGGGCCTAGTCGGTTTGGATGATCTAAACCATCCATTTTTCGAGGATAGGTTTTGCCCCAAAAATCTTCTCCATGGGATGATCTAACCCTTTGATTAGTGGAGGCTTCTATTGATTATATATGGTTTGGATGATCTAAACCATCCATTTTTCGAGGATAGGTTTTGCCCCAAAAATCTTCTCCATGGGATGATCTAACCCTTTGATTAGTGGAGGCTTCTATTGATTATATATGGTTTGGATGATCTAAACCATCCATTTTTCGAGGATAGGTTTTGCCCCAAAAATCTTCTCCATGGGATGATCTAACCCTTTGATTAGTGGAGGCTTCTATGACACCAGCTTTTAAACTTTGATTAGTGGAGGTTTCTGAGCCATCCATTTTACATTGATTATATTGGAGGGTTAGAGTCATCTATGAGAAGGTTTTTGGGGCGTGATTGATCTAGGCTGAGGATAAAAAATGAATGGTTTAGATCATCCAAATAGGATGGCCCCCATTGTATAATTGTGTTTAGGCAATTGTGCACAACCCATTTTTCACCCCTCCTCTCTCTTTCTCAGATATTTAGCTAGATCAAGGGTCGATGATGGATCAATGGCCTAGAATCATCCTATCAAAGCGATCTCAAATCTATTTGTCTGGCTACATAGTTTCTGTTCGGATCAATGGATCCGATCACGTAATTGAGGTAAAAAGTGGGGCCTAATAAATGCCTTTTAAGAAAGTGCATACTTAGAATTCCTATGCATTTAACAATCCACGCCCTTTAAATTGTCAAATATTATAGTATAAACATTTGATTTTTTGTTTCACCGATCTTTAAATGATCTAAGAAAAAGGGGAAAATGTTTGTGAGCTAGAGCTCATATAAGCTTATATGAGCTGGACCTCACTAACATAGGACCTCACTAACATAGGAGGTCCACATTGTTCGGATGAAAGATCCTTGTACTGTTGGCTTTTGATCCAAGATCTAAAGATCAATGATACATGCTAGAATATGTAAGACATTGGATTGGGTTATTGGCTTCTGATCCAAGATCCAAAGATCGATGACAAATGTTAGAATATGTGAGACATTGGCTTCTGATCCAAGACCCAAAGGTCAATGATAAATATTAGAATATGTGAGACCTTGGATTGGGTTGAGATTCACCGTTGGATCGTCTCTGGATCGTCTCGGTGGTGGATTAGGCAAGTGGGTTGAATGAGGTAATCTAGCTAGATTAAGCAGCTTGATTAAATTAGTAATTAGGTTAGATTAGTATGTTTCCATCATTATCTATTTCCACAATCGAGGCTAATCTTTCCATGTTTTTCCTTTGAGTTTTCTATTTAACCCCTCATTAGGCTCATTGTAAAACATCCAAGAATTAGTGAAATGCCTAAATTATCAATAAAGAAATGAGAACATATTACTACTGCCAATTTTATCATCATGTAAAGAACACTGGAGTGAAAATTTAAGAAACATCCTTTGTCCACCTATTCTTACACAATTTGGAACATCCAAGAACTACAGAGAGTTAGTGTGCCTGTTACCCGAGTGAGTGTGCCTGTTACCCAACTGCAACTCTCATCCAAGTTGTTAGTATCTAAACTTGAAAGGTGAGAACTTTTAAATTGTTTCTCAGCACTTTGTCAATATGACAACATATAACAGTTCATATGATTCATACAGATTTCATTTTTGAGATCAATAAGATTGATTCCTTGCGTAGAATCAGTTCATCAGTTGGCAAAACTTGTTGGAATGTCAACGAGGCCGATGAACAGAATGGGCTCCTGCATGAACTTTGGAGTTGAGAGCAAGTTTTACTTCCTATGATTGGATTTTTTCACGGATCCATCCACGTAAAGTACGTCATCAATCCAAGCTACAATGTTAAATGCTAAACCTTCCAACACTCTTGAGTAGCTCTCTAATATTGCTTGCCCAACATCCTGCAAGAAACAATGAATGTTACAAACAAATGGGCACAAATATGACCACACACACACACACAAAATACAAATACAATTCCAATAAAAGACTTAAAAAATTCAATATCTTGCAAGGTAGGATCACAATTGGCACAAATACCATATTCTTTGATGACTTCCTTAAGGCCATATTTGGCAACCATGTAAATTTCTTTCCATGAAATATTATTTTATCAGGTGGTGAGAGGGCTAGGGAGGGTGGGAGATGAAGAAACTAGAGATAACATGACTAAAATGCAGGAGAAAATAAATTGTATTTTGATTAGAGTTTCTTTTTTCCTTGCTTTTCAGCCTTTTCTCATCATCTCCTCACTCATACCCTCTTTAGTCTCTCCTTCTCCACCCCCCTAGCCCTCTCTTGCCACTTGATAAACTACAATTCCAGAAAAAAACTTTTCATGTCAGCCCAACATGGCCTAAATTTATGAATGTTCTGTGTACATTTAGGGGGTTATTTTGGATAATTTCAAATTTTCATAAACATATACTCTTGAATTTTGGACCAAATTCACCATTTCTGAGGTGTTGAGACACTGTTTGAAACAGACCAAAACCTTTTCTTCCTCCTCCTGTGTCTTCAATCAAGCTTCAAAATCTAAATCCTCAATTGTCTTGACTTCATTAGACAAACTATGTGGACAAATTAAAGGCAATGGGAATGATGTTGAAGATACTAAGAGAGGAACAAAGAAGTAAATGCAAGGTCTGGCCAGTAGTTTGTTAATTAAAAAAAATACCTATAAACCTCAAACTTTTATTGTAGAAATTTCAATAGATTCGCATAAATACTACAAGACCATTTTGATATTTACCTTATTATACTGGATCTTGCATGTGTCCAGGGTTGTCTGTGACAATTCAGGGTACCTTTGCTTCAAACATAACAACAAACTCTCAGCTCTGCAAGCAAGAGTCCCATTTTTATCTCCATCAGCCATCAAGTCTTTGACCATATCCCATGAAGATTTCGAATTATTAGTGCATGCTTTACGCCTCCATATATACATGGAAGCCTCAATGCGATCTGCAATCTCGAGAGCTTCATGTTCGGATGTTATGTTGAGACAATCGAGAAGATAATTGGGGGAGAACTGTTCTGTGGTCGAAATGTAACGGTGAATTGAGTCCCCTAGGCTCACTCTTCCACTCTGAAAACAAGAAAAATTTACTGGGTGAAATATTTTCCTGATAGATCCAAAAAGAGTCGAACCCAAGTCCCTAAAATCGTTGGTAAATGTTGGTGATTGTGTATATAAATTTTATAAAAAAAAACATTGAAGGTAGGTTGCGTTCTTTAACAATTCCCATGATTCTCATTCTGGAAGCCAGAATCAATTGTTATTCTCTGGAATGCTTCTAAAATTGGAATCATGTTTTTGAACTCATTTCTAAGAATCATTCTTTTCTTTTTTTGTAATAGAATCATGTTATTCTGTCATTGAAAAAATTGATTCTAGAGTACTAGTTTGTGAGATTTACATGACAAACATAATTTAATAGGAATGGATGCCCCAGTTGGGAAAAGAGCTATAGAATTATGTTAATCATGACGACAAAAGGATTCCAATTTCCTTTGTGTATTGAGTGTAGCAGCTCATTGAAGCATATACATATAATGGAAGGGATATCTCACCTTTGGAAGAGCTGCCAAGTAAGTTTCTGGTACTACCATCTCAGCAAGAATACTACTGTTAATAGCCAAGGCTGCTTTCAGAATTTGGTTTGCACAATCACGTTTGTGCTGCAATTGTTTCCTTGACATCTCAGAAAGGCCACACGGAGGAACACAAGGCACCGGCAACCACCATTTTTCCTCTTTCCGGTGAATGACCCGCCGAAATGACCCCGAATTATTCGTATTTGAAGACAGATTTCCTTGGTCTACATACCAGAATTCTGTTTTGCTAAAGCCCTCAAATATTTCCTGTAGAAGGAAAGTTAGGTGCTTACTTAGCCAGTACTAATCAAAGCAATGACATGGACATTTTGATTGAAGAACGAGATCTTACAAGCAGCATAGTGTCCAACTTTTGTAGTGCAGGAAGGTTGATGTAAATATCCAATCTGGGTCTGCTCGTCATCACCTGAAAAATGATAAGTGTATGTTAGAGGCAAGAAAAATTGATCTTAAATATTCATGAAAACCTATTCACAAAACTGCAGATTCTCACCTCTAAAGTGGTTCCATCTTGGAAGTTTTGGGAACAAGAGGGGAAGAACTCAACTATGTACTCACATACAGATAAAAGGCAATCCATTTCTCTCCTCCACATTGACTTCTTATGAGGAGGTAGAGGTTCCAATCTCCAAAACTGACCAAAAACTGTAGCTGCAGAAACAAAAACAGAATTGAGAGGGAGAAATGGGTTTTTCTTAAATTTCATAATGTTGTTCTGAAATTCCATAACCTTCAAGAAAACTGGGATTTTCTTAATTCCTGAAATGGAGAGTTATGCTGCTCTTTGGCATGAAGAACCAGATATAAGAGATGGAAAGGCATGTGTAAATGTTTTAAATTTCAGTTTCGGTTTCAGTTACGGTCATCATCGAAATGGAAACATTTCGGTTTCGGTACGTAATTTCTGCTGAAATCTTTTAAAATCATGAAAACATTTCGGTACAAAATCAAGGCAGAAATCCAGGTAAGATTCTTCGCCGCTGAGTTTTCTTTTTATTTTTTGTCGCATTTTTAGAAATATTTTAAAGGAATCCCGTTGTTCTTCTCTTTTCTGCAAGTGTAGTTGATTTTTGCCAGGGTTTATGTCGAAATTCAGGGCGAAATCTGGTATTTTTCCGAACCAAGTAGATTTCGTTTCGATAGCGGCCCAAATAGAAATATTTCAACATGTTTCGGTCGAAATTTAAAAGCATTGGTTTAGATTTCATACTCTTCAAGAAAATTGGGATTTTTTTAAAATTTATAATATTGCTTCTATGGAATTGAGAATTATGCTGTTCTTTGGCATGAAGAACCAGTTATAAGAGCTGTAAATGCAAGTGTATGCAAAAAACTAAAAGGCATAGTAACAAAACACCCAATTTTTTCTCTTTGTTCTTATACAGAATCATACCATAGAGGTTTGTAATGGAATTTGAAATTGCGACTGCTGTGCAGACGCCTTTCCCACTTCCAGACATGTCTTCACCCAATAACAGCTTTGAAAATCTTTCCTTCATTATTTCAAGCTCTGAAAGTTCCAAAACACAGAGTCCCATAAGAGTGAGCTTTATTTTGTAAGGACTTAAACTGGTTAAAAAACATACTTTGTTTTAAGACTTAAGAACACAACTGACCTGAATCAATTGCATCTTGATCATCGGATTTCTCGTCCAGAACAAGGGTATTCTTTTTCATTTCTGATGTAGCAAGAATTGCATGACTGTGAGCCTCTGATTTGGCAACAGGCCAGCCCAAAGGAGGGAGTTCATCAGAACCACTGTTCGAATTGTTAGGCTCCGAAGAAGCCGAGGTTTCAGAGCTCGTTCGGCTGTATCCATATGAATCACTACTTAATCTTGAGCACCCGGTATCAGTAAACGATTCCTCAGTCTGATCTTCAGATGATGGATGGTAATCCAACTCACAATTTTCACTAGAATTCAAAAAGTTGTCCATTTCAAATTTGAGAAATCGGGTTCCTCTTATCAAACCTGCAAATTATTAGAAATTACAATGTTTGAGAATTCATGGGCTGAAGATACATTATGAGGTTAGGAATTGAAACTGTTACAAATTTTGCTGGAGTAATGAAATCAGTTAAAGATGTTATTTGAGAAGGCCATAAATCATAAGTCCAATGCTATTTACAGTTAATTGGTTACACAAAAAACTTTTGAAATTGATGATCAATTAAGAGAACAGTGGAGTTTTAGAAATGCATGTGAAATTGGATATCCTAAATACAGAAAATTCTTGAAAAAAGGCAACTGATATTGGCACTGCCATGTTTTGATAATCTCACTAACTTATCTACTCTTATTATTAAACCAGCTGCCAGGGGTTATAGCCATTCCCAAAAAGCTCCAAAAACCCAATTAAAAAAGAAAAGACAAGGTGATTTAGTGCATTTATCAAAACATTGCAGTGCCAATATCAGTAGCCATTACAATTGCAAATCAAGAGGAACAACATACCAAAGAAAGACCCCCAAGAAGAACAAAACTCTAATGCTCTTCAACCTGATAAAAACCAAAAGTACTAAAAAAATTGCAACTCGCAATATGAGAGAGAGAGAGAGAGAGAGAGAGAGAGAGAGAGATTCAAACACAAAAATGCAAAAAAGTCAAAAGTTCAGAAAAAAATAAAAAGGAAAAGGAAAATTATAAGAAGCCCTTTTTTGGGTATCTATCCTCAAAACCCAATTCATAAATTTCTGATTTCTGCAAAAAGAGATCATTGTAAACTATAAAGTAATCCACAAATGGTTTCTAAGTCCAAAAGCTGAAGAAATGATATTTGAAAAAACTAACCGTTAGAGAAAAGCAACGGTCCCCCTTTTCTTCTCTTTCTCTTCAGTTTTTTGAATTCGAACGTCTATACTCTTACTGACTATTTGAAACTCCTCCCTCTCTAAAATTTCTTTTTCCTCTCTGCAACCTTTTCTCCAAAAGCTTCTTCAAGAAACCCATTTCCTTGTCCTTTGAAAAACAGAAATCGTCACCGTTGGTTTAAGGGTTTTGAATCAAGGCCTGAAAATCTTGCAATTGGTTGAGTTATAGTGTTTTAAAATGACCCATTTGAAGACTTAACGAATTCCGCCATGAATGTGCAGAGAAGAGAGACCGTTTAAAGATTTAGGAAGATTTGGGACCCACTGATTACTCTAAAGTCTCATCATATAAATTTTTTTATTTTTTGCTATTTTGACTTTGGGAATTGAAAAAGAAGAGTTTTTATATGGAATAAGCCATATAAATTTATATACGGTAAATTACTGTTGGATGCTGCAAAATTGAAAAAATGACCGAGAAAATGTTGACTTTTGAAAAAACTCTACAGAATGCTATTTTATTAAAAGAATGATCTTTTAGAATAAAAATACCCCTCAGCTTACTTGAATCTTTCTTTTCTTTGTTTTACAGTTTTACTCTTTTACTTTTTCTTCCAGGTTTTACACTTTCTTTCTAGGTTTTACTCTGACCCATTTTGTGTGAAACGGCCTAATTTTCCGACGAGAGAAGCTTTCTTCTCCGGCGAAACATCTTCATTTCTCCGGCAGCAGATGCTCATTTGTCCTAAGAGGGTAGAAGGAGTTCTCTAGAGACGCCCCTTTCTCATTTTCTTTTTCCTTATCCAAATATCCAAAATCTCATTATCTTTGTTGTGTTACTGTGGCTAATGAAAAAAGAGTTCCGAATGTTACTGGAACATGTTACTTGAATTCAACATTTTAGTCGAAGCCAAAACGTCTTAGTCAAACCAAAAAACAGTTAGTTGAAGCCAATCAGGTGGTAGTCCAAGCAGAAAAAATATTTGTGGAAGCTAAAAATTGCTTGGTCGAAGCCAAACAACACAACGGCGAATGTTACTCGAAACACATTTTTGGCTTCGAATAACCTTTTTTTGCTTCGAGTAGTTGTTTTTGCGTCGAGAAGGAGAAAAAATGTTATTCGAAGCTTAAAAAATTAGTCGCAGCAAAAAACACGAATGTGAATGTTACTGGAAACACATTTTTGGCTTCGAATAACCTATTTTTGCTTCGAGTACATGTTTTTGCGTCGAGAAGGAGAAAAACAGTTATTCGAAGCCTAAAAAATTTAGTCGAAGCGAAAAATACAACTACGAATGTTACTGAAAACACATTTTTGGCTTCGACCAAGCAATTTTTGGTTTCAACCAAGTATTTTTTGGCTTCGAATAACCTTCTTTCGCTTCGAGTACCTATCTTTTAGTCAAGAAGGAGAAAACAGTTATTCGAAGCCTAAAAAATTTAGTCAAAGCAAAAAACACAACTACGAATGTTACTGGAAACACATTTTTAGTTTCAACCAAGCAATTTTTGGCTTCGACCAAGTTTTTTTTAGCTTCGAATAACTTGTTTTCCCATCGACTACCTGTTTTTGCATCGAGAAGAAGAGGGAGAGATCTCGAAACTCTTTTTGAGAAAGATTTGAAAAGGAAGAAGGCCGATGTGTCCAATTTTGTGCATTTGAAGCAAAAAACCACCACAAGTTTTCTTTTGCAAATGCAATTTGGAAGCTCCAGTAACTATTTCGCTTCGATTAAACTGTTTTCGCTTCGAGTAACTATTTTTGGCTTCAACTACGTTTTTTGTCTTCAAGATTGAGAGGGAGAGACAGCTCCAAACCATTTTTCAACAGCAAGAGGGAAACCCTAACTGTAATGGAAGATAAATTTATAAAATAAAGCAACCCTAATTTATTCAATTACTTCCCTTCAACAATGAGAGAGAGAGAGAGAGCTTGTACCTACTTTAGAAAAGAAGAGAACAGTTCGCCGGAGAAGAGAACATTTCGCCAGCAAACCATCTTCCTCGTATATATGCTTGATGAAGGTAAAAGGTAAATGGAAAAAATAAAACAAATGCTAAAGGGTATAAAGGGGCATTTTCGTCCTTGAATTCCCTTTGTCTTTAAAAATAACATTTATAAGGGTTTTGGAAACAACCAACATTTTTTGGTTAATTTTTAAAGACTATAGCACCCATTTATATACGGTCAGGTGCATAGCCGTGCATGCACATGCAGCCAAAACAAACAGTGGGGCCACATTACTAGGGTGATCCAAACCATTCATTTATTGGGCCCCGACTCGATAGGGTGTGCCCAAAAAATCTTTTCCATAGGATGGTCCTAACCCTTCTATCTATGGAGATTTCTATGACGTGATGTCCATTTGGGCACACCATAAATCGGAGGGTTAAGACCATCCTATGAAGAAGATTATCTGGGCACACCCTGTCAATGTAAGGGCCCAACAAATGTATGGTTTGGATTACCTAAATAATGTGGGCCACACTGTTTTTTGGTGCCGCACGTGCTGCAGTGCACCATAAAATTTGGTGTAAGCTCGTGTAGTCCAGTATTTTTTAAATAGTACTGTAAAAGTCACACCATAGGATCATCCAAACTGTCCATTTGATGGGCCACACACAACCCAAGTAGGTTGTAAGCAAAAAAAGTATTTACATAGGATGATCCTAGCCCTCCAATCTATAGAGGAACTGCATATTATGGAACCTTATAGATTGGAGGGTTGGGATCATCCTATGGAAATGATTGTTGGACCACAACTTACTCAACTTGTGGCGCATCAAATGGACGGTTTGGATCATTGTACAGTACTTTTTGAAAATAATGGATATTAGGGCTTACACCATATAAAATCTGGGGAGAGATATGTGGGAAATTATTTTTCAGAAAATCCCGAATTTATATGCTGCTTTGACGTATGAGACAAATATGGGGGAAAATATTTTTCAGAAAATCCCGAATTGATTGCAATTTATATGATCCGTAAAGGGTCTGATTTTTCAAAATGAATTTCATCAAATGGGAAAGAATCAATTATTCCGGTTGATATTTACACTTAGGCCCTGTTCGGTTAAGATTATGAGAACCGATTGTGAGTGCTGAACTGGTTATTGGACTCAAATGTAAACGTAATTTTGAGTCCAATAATAGGTTTGGCACTTACAATTGACTGTAATAATCTGTATATACACAAATAAAATGGTGTCTATGCGATATACAATGGACTGATGGTGAATAGTGGATGGGAGGGTTTAATATTAATTTCTTGCATGATTTTGAAGGCTGGCGTTGCCTACGGTACACGCACCATTGAAGGAGCTTCGTAACAGCTCTCCCCATTGAGCCACCTACCCAACGAAAGATTAATGACCATCTTTTTAATGGGGTGCAACTTGGGTCGGGCTCAACCCGAACCCGACGGGTTCAACCCGATTTTGGTTCGGGTTGGGTTGGCATTTTCTCAAGTTGGGTTGGGTTAGGTTTGGGAAATGCCAACCCGATTTAATTTCGGTTGTGCTCAGGTTGAGACCTTGGCAACCCGACATGAACCCGACCTCCGTTGTCTAATTATCTCATGATTTTCTAGGATTATACTTTTTTTTCTTGTATTTTTCTATTTGACCCTAGATGAACCTGAACTCAACCGACTCAACCCAAACCCAACCCGACCAGATTTGGAGGCGGGTTGGTTTAGGGTTAACCTCAACCTGACCCAACACCAAGTTGCACCCCGACTTTTTATGACCAAATAACATATATATCCTTGATAAAATGATGACCATATCCCTTCTTTAGTACATATGGCAGTACTGCGGGGGGGCTGTTTGGGAAGTCCCTGTCCGTAGACAAAGAGAGGGAGCACCAAATGTGGGGCAGGGATAAATTTAATATCTACCAAAATGACCAACATACCCCTATTTTGGGGATAACAAAACATAGCAATCTCCCTCCGGTGTTGGAGAAAAGTCCAAGGCAAAAGGTGGTCTACCATCCGCCAATTGTAAAACTAAGGACCTGTTAGTTTGAGATTGTGGTAACCGATTGTCACCGCCCAATCCGATTATTGGGCTCAAAATCAAGGCCATGTTCGTTAAAGATTAGTACAATGGATTATAAGCCCCAAACCAATTATTGTACTCAGAATTATGTTTAATTATGTGTCTAATAATTGGTTTGGGGCTCAAAATCGTTTGTCACAATCTAAAATGAACAGGGCCTAAATGATTTTGAGCCCCATGGTAGTAGGGGGTGACAATCAGTTGTCATAATCCCAAACAAACAGGGCATAATACAGATAGATATTAGTTCGGTTTTTCAATGGCGACAAATCACTTTTTCCTCCTATGCACATTTGGCCGGATGGAGAGACCCAGGTAGGTGTTTGTTGTGTGAGATGGCAGGTGGTAGGCTAAGTTGATGTGAAATTTATTTAAAATCTTAGCGGTAAGGGTATTTTGGTCATTTACCACATTTTTATTTTTTATACTGAGGCCTATTTGAAATTGATTTCCATGCAATAATAGTGTCATTAATTGCACGTAGTAAGCACTGTCAAGTATATAAATTGGTTTGGTAGTTGAGGGAAGAAGTGAGGGAATCAAAGACCATTGAAAGCAATAGATATAATGCATAAAATTGAGGGCTGTCATTATCACATTAAAAGGGTCAGATTCTCCCAAACGGGGTCGTGTTGTAGTTATGCTTCCCATGTTGTCTTTTCCTCCTTTGAAATGAATGGTTTAGATCACCCAAACAGTATGGGCCTCATTGTATATTTGGGCTGCACGTGCATGCACGGCCGTCCACCATATAAATCTTAGTTCTTAATTTCTCTTACTATTATTGTTGGAAAATGATATATCAGCACAACCATGGTTTGATATTATTTAAAGAGCTTTCAAATGTTATTACAGACAGTTCCGAAAAGCTCTTAAAAGCCAATTAAAAAAGAAAAGACAAGTTGGGTTTGAGCAATTATTAAAATATGGTTGTGCTGATATCATTTCCCTTATTTGCTTTTTTTTTTTTTTGGTAAGTAATTAGGGTTAGGCAAGACCCCGACTAGATGCATTAAAATAAGGAAATGTACAAGAGTTAAGGAGGCTCAAAGGCCAGCAAACAGGAAACAAGCTCCCAGCAATACAAAAGCCAATAAATCAAAAGAGCAGCAAAATAATAGCTAACACTGTGGTCTATGAGCCTGACTACCTCAGAAGAGGAGAAGAAGCTAGGCAGCAAGCACTGTTGTCTATGTGCCCTTATTTGCTTTAGCTAAACATCAAATGAGTTTCTTAAACTATTGAATTGTTGTATGTTATTGCATGATAATAGGATATTGATGTAGTAAATTGGTGGTTCTGGTTGGACAACACATTGGAAGAGGTGGGAAATTGGCCAAACGAACTCTTCAAGAGCTTAGTTGAGAACTCTACTTCAATTGAATGGGGTGGGCAGACTTACGGGCCCGGGCCACGTGGGCCTCCGATGGGCAGCGGAGAGTCCGCTAATTTAATTAGGACCTAAACAGGCATGTTACATTTGTGGGATCATACATATTACCTAAACAGGCTAGTTAATTTTATCATTTGAAATTAAAGAACGGAAAAACAAGAAATTTTGAAAAAGCCATCATATGGCATCATACATATTAATGTATAAAGATGTAAATACAATAGAGTAGCGCTAGGGAGACCCCGTTTTACAAACAAGGAGGAAACCGAACAAATCAGTTATTGCCACCACATCACAAGTGACATACAACTGTTCCTTTGTTTGGGGAGTGATATTTACGCCCCTTTTGATCACTAGGGACACCCAGCGCCAATGCATCAATGACTAAAGGGGGGCTAATGTACTTGACGTTAGAAGAATCCAATGAGTTTGATAGCCACATACACTGACATTGGGTGTCCCCTAGTGATCAAAAGGGGCGTAAATATCACTACCCCTTTGTTTTAGGAAACTCGCCCAAAATGTCATTTTTTTTTTTTTGCACGCGGGACGCATTCTAAATGTTGGTTCCTCCCATCGGTCTTATTCTTACTATTTTCCAGACAAAATTATATGATAAATGGCCCAAAATGTCTGTAGGTCTTTGACTAGTCAATGTGTTTTGAGTTCCTAAGCTATTAATAATGTATGTAAGCCCCTAAAATAGTTAGTAGGCTACCTTGAACGTCTTTTCTATTGTATTTTCTCTATAAAATTCCAGCAAACATCTGTAATGAAGTTTGGAAGTTGAATATTGAATGAAAATTTGCCTAGAGCATTTCCCTTGAACCTTGAAAAGTTCATCCTTGAAACCTAGAAGAGCTTCACTCTTTCCTTGAAGTGTACGAGCTTTCCCTATCGTTTGCATAATTGAAGAGTTGCAACCATCAATCTAGAAGAATTGATGTTACCTACCTTCCTTGGCAACCTTGAAGAGTAGGCATTGAGGTTGTTATCTATACCCTGAATTTAATCTTTGCTAGACAGCCTACTTCTAGCATACTTTCGAGTACCTTACAGTGCTTTTCTAAGAAAACTTTCTTCGTCAAAGTTTTAGATTTGTGAGTCCTTGAAATTTTGGCTTTGGAATCAGGTCATTCTGACCTATATCGAAGGAGATATGCTCATTTTACTGAACTTGCACAAATCTGTTTTCCCGTTTCCGAATTATTGAGCGATTGAGTGTGTGTCTATCACTCCCCCGATCCTTAGCCCAAGAAGCCTAGGAGAGGCTTGCATCAATTTTTGGCCAGCCAATACGCATCGGAGGAAACTCTGGCTACAAAAGGTGGCCCAATGGAAAACGCAAATTTGAACTCTTGTTATCCAAAAATAAACATATTGTTGTTGGAGTTGTAGAATTGATTTGTGTCCAAAGTTGACTTTACAATGCAAACCAAACTTTCAAATTTTCCAAGATTCAGTTTTGGACTCGAAGTCGATTCTCAAAATAAGGTTTTAAACTTTTGTTTCGATTTTTATTTCTGTCAGCATGGAAACAGAAACATTTCAGTTTATGTGGAAATCTTATAAAATCATGGAAACGTATGGAAACATATGCAAATGATGAAATTCTAAGATGAGACTTTGGGAAATGTTAAAATAAGCACAAATACATAATTAATTAGAAACCATCTCATAAGCAAGAGAGCCATTCATAATGGCTTAATCACATCAAACACCTAGTGACATGCGTTGCAGTACACGTAATGAGAATAAGATAATATAATGGCCATCCTCTCCTCTAACCCCAACTCTATGTCAATACCACATAGAGTTACAAAGTACTAATGGTCCCACGTCGTTCTGACATCCCATGCATAAGATACGGTTACTTTGTTGTGAAGTTCAATGATGTTGTCTACCAAATATCACATTCTACATTAATGAAATGAAATGCATTGAAAATGATAACATCTTTTCAATTTTTGCCGTTGTGACCATTTCATGATTTTTGATTGAATTTCAGGAATTTCGACGGAAATAATGACGTAGAAGGAATTCATTGAGATTTCGTTTCAATGTAGATGGAAATGAAAACATTCCGGTTGTTGCGGAGAAATTAAAAACTATGTCTCAAAATACAAAACACATGGGGCCTTAGGGTGTGTTCGGCAAGGCTTCTCATTTTGTCATGAAGTCGCTTCGTAAAGTCTCATTTTTCACTTTATCGGCCTTGCGTGAAGCGGAAACGGGAGAAACCGGCTAGTCGGATCCATGTGTTGAACTCTTAGTTTCAAAACTCCCCCACGTCATAGTGGACACCCTCGAGTCGACTCCTTTTTTACTTTGGCCATGTTATTGTTCGAGTTTGCATTTTGCCCTACAAAGTCAATCAAAACTTCTTTGACTCTCCCTAAATAGGAACACATTAACTGGGTACTCAATCACATCAACCAAGTACTTGAGCATGTCGTGCTCCGCATAACCCCTTACGTGAAAGGTCTTCGAATGCAACCAACATATTTATTCTAGCTTTTTTTATTATTGTCATGCCTAAATATCGAATGTGCTGCTTAACGTTCTTAGGCTCCATTTTTCTCGATGTAAAATCGGTGGGTGTAAAACAAATTTTAAGCCTTTTTCCACTTAAAAA
Source organism: Tasmannia lanceolata (assembly GCF_043159265.1). NCBI lineage: Eukaryota > Viridiplantae > Streptophyta > Magnoliopsida > Canellales > Winteraceae > Tasmannia > Tasmannia lanceolata. The sequence continues at coordinate 20,860,448 of NW_027518684.1, read as the reverse complement.
TGGGTGTAAAATTCATTTTACGCCTATTTTAAGTCAAATGAAACATAGCTTCATTGTAATTTTATTGCAAGAAAATAGGATTTGAGCAAGGGAAAATTAGTGGTTGACGTTGGGAACAAATGAATTGGTGGGATATTAGCCAGAGACCCTCTTACAGAGCTTAATTAGCAAAGTAAACTATGAAGATTGCACGGGGTGTGCAGTCTTACGGTCCACCCACTTGTGAAACAACCGCGTTATTTGTTATTTCTTTTATACTATAACACTCCCCCTCACGTGTGGCCCCTCTCTTTCTTTGGGCTGGCCTACACGTAGCACATGTGGCCCCATTTTTGAGTTGACCATTGCATGTGGATTTTTGACACCAGGAAGGCTTGAACTCAGGACCTTTGCTTTGATACCATGTGAAACAAGTAGTTACTCCAAAAGCTTAAGCTGTTGGAGAAAGCGTTATTTATTCTTTTATACTCTAACACCAATTGCTCCAAAAGCTTAATCTGTTAGAGTTGGTGTTATTTAATCATTTATACTTCAACACTCCCCCTCACGTGTAGCCTCTCTTTTATGGGTTTGCCCTACATGTGGCACATGTGGCCCCTCTTTTTTGGGTTGGTCCTACACGTGACATAGGTGGCCCCTCTTTTGGGTTTGGATGTACACGTGAATTTTTAATATCAAGGAGTTGAGTTTTGGACCGAGAATATGTTGATATGATACCATGTGAAATAACCAATTGCTCCAAAAGCTTAAGCCAATAGACTTGGTGTTATTTAATCATTTATACTTCAACAACATTCACTGGGCTCTTTAATTCAGCCATTGGATTCTACAAACCTTCCTTATTTGGCTGCCAAGTTGGCCATCGTAATTTTTGTGAAGCTTTTAAATACTAGAGAGCTGGAACAAGAACCTAACAACCATATGTGACAAATGCCTTGAATTTTCTCTCTAATATATTTCCTTTATTAGCTTTACTCCTTCCAAATATAAGAAGATAAAGATAAGTTCATCTTTATGGCAAATCTCTGCATTCATTCATTAGTTTGAACGAAGACAATTTTACCATTTTTAGAGAGTTCAGGTTATATATGAGTGGCTACTGCTATGTCATGGATTGAAGGGAAGGAGAAAACTTGGCCGTAAACATGGCTTTTGGAGATGGTTTTGATCATGTTTTGGGTTTCAAGCGCATGACATTCGTAGTTGTTCTTTCATTTGTTCTTGTTTTAAGCAGCCGTGGAGTGGAAGGAGGAAGAGGTCTGTCTGTAGAAGAAGATTTGGAGTTGGAGAGACAACTCAAGCTTCTCAATAAACCAGCAATCAAGACCATTCAGGTATAAAATTTATTTGGGTTTTTATCTCCTTTGTTGTGAGAATGAAGAGAAAATCAGGAAGAAGAAGAAGAAGAAAAATGATAAGATTTCAAAAAGAAAAATATAGCAAAATTTTACTTTTACGAGGACATTTCACATAATAACATCTCCAACAATGTTAATGAAAAAAAGAAAACGTAAGGGTGTGGCTCTTTGGCTTAAAGTCATGGGTATGCTCCCCATTGAAGCAAGTTCGAATCTCCATGGCCTTTACTTGATGCGCGTGGTTTACGGGTGATTTGTTAGAAGGGTTGTAAACACCCGGGCAAAATCACAACGTTCAGCGGAATAAAATCGCGTAGAACAAAATTTTAACGACTTTGCCCTAAACCATGATAAAATAAAAGACATGTAATGAGCAAAATACCTTTCTTTGAGTTGAGATGAAAATCCGTCCGCTTGATCTGCTCCCCGAACGTTCGTGAAGGTTCCAAACACCACGAACCCACAAGTTGATCTGATGGGATCCTTTGTTTCACGCAAAGGGTTGAAGAACAACTATTGTTCTCACTTATATTCTGATCTAAATCAGAATATTGAATGGGATAAACAAACTTCGTTGATGGAGCTTTGATTAGTTTTCATCAAACTAGGAGAGAGAGAGAGAGAGAGAGAGAGAGAGAGAGAGCTATGGACATTTTTCCAAGTGTTTCACACATAAACAATCATCCCATATTTCTCATATATATTGTGTTGTTTCTATCTTTAAGACAAGACCAAAAATATCTCCCACAATCCCTTGAAAAAGGAAAACTAGTCAATTAGCTTTTTGAAAAATAGAAACCAAAACAATGTGATTCCTTTTTAAAGAAAAACTTGGACTTATAGCTTGCCCAAGCTTTGGAAATTGTGGGTTACTTGTTGTTGGTTGCAAAAAGATCTCCTAAAAGATCTTCACTTTATTCTCTTTTATATTTTTCTCTCTTTATAGGAAACTTCTTTCTATTTATTCTCCAAAAAGACACAAACCAAAGTAAATCAATTCACATCACATTGGGAATGCCACCTTGGACTTTTTTTTTGCATGGGACCCACTCAAAATTCGTCATATATGAAATAGACAAAATTTCATTGTTAAAGGGCACTATCTCTAACATGATTCTGTGCATCCGTAGGGAATAGTCCCGCCCTAAAAATTGGGGTGGGGATACCCTATGTCAACAAAAAGAAAAAAAAAATCCTATTCTCGACTGATTGCTGCAAAAAGTTGAGGTGCAATTTGTTCTGGCTTTACTAGCGAAGGAAAGAAGAAAAAAAAGGAAAAAATAATAATGGGAGAATTAACGGAGATTATCGGTTTTTGCAGACAGAAGATGGTGATATCTTTGATTGTGTTGACATCAACAAGCAACCCGCTTTGATCATCCACTGCTTAAGAATCACAAGGTTCAGGTATGGTAATTACTTATGGGAGAATTTGTGTTCATCATATTATATTTAATTATGGGAAAGAAAAAGGCGCGAATATATCATTCCCCTTGCATTATGTCTCGAATTATATTCCATGCATATTTCTATGGTTTCCTATGATGTGGGCTCATAGAGAGCCCCTAAATAATGGAAGCACAAACTGAAGGTTTTTTCATAGATGTTTTGTGTATCATGTACCTTTTTCCATACATATTTTGTGTACCTTGTACTTTTGAATTTTAATCTTAATGTATGGTCAAGCTCTTCAGTTGCCTTCGCCTATGGACGTAGAACATAACATGACGAACCACGTAAATCTTTTGTGTACTCGATTGTGTTCTTTTTGTTTTATTTCTTTGCTCACATTATTTACTTTCTTGTGTATATTATTTTGGCTATTGGTCATAGCTCACTACTTTGATGTGTAGTTTTACCAACCTCTGCTAAAATATCATTGAAAAAGAGAAACATATAAGGAAAAGGATAACAATCCTAGAAAGAAAGAAAAAAAAAATGTATTGTAAGGAAAGCAACTTACTCTAAGGTACTCTTCTGCTCTTACTATACACAGATGAGACCCAATTCATTTCCCAAAGAAACGATTAGAGATGGGGCATCATCAGTTGGCAAACAACTGCAAATAGGGCTTAAGGATGGAGGGTGCCCAACAGGAACAGTTCCTATTCGGAGGACTCAAAAGGAAGACCTAATTAGGGCAAAATCTTCCAATATGCCTCAACCCACATCAAGTGACCCCCGTTTAGGTCATGTAAGTAATGTTTCATCAAATTGATTCTTATCAAATATTGGGAGGAGAAATCCCCCCTCACTCTCCCATTCTTCTTGTTTTTTTAATGCATTATTTAACCCATAATCATATAAAAAATTGAGTGCTGATATCTGTTATTTTCCTAGAATGCATTCTTCAGAACAACCGAGGAAGTGTATTATGGAACAAGATTATACATGAATACTTGGGCCCTAGATATTTCAGATGACCAATACAGCATGGTCACTACTTGGGTTCGGAACCAACAAGAAAGTATTCAAGCAGGATGGATGGTAAGCTATCTCTTACATCTATCTTGCACGAGCACGCCTGATCTGGTACCATATAAAATCTCTCTCTCTCTCTCTCTCTCTCTCTCTCTCTCTCTCTCTCTCTCTCTCTCTCTCTCTCTCTCTATATATATATATATATATATATATATATATATATAGAGAGAGAGAGAGAGAGAGAGAGAGAGAGGTGTTCATGCGCAGCTGCTCAGATAGCTTATTATCGCAAAAGGCATTTCGCAAATGGTCTGTTGCATGTAAGACCAGCCATCTCGTGAAAGAAGACAAAAGATGCCTCAATTTGTAGTATAGGACTAAATTTTTTAAGTTTTTATTTACACTTTAAATCACTAGACTCATTTTTATAGCTTAGAATTGCATATATTTGAATTCTTATTGGATCTCGCAGGTACAACCAGCACTATTCGGAGACAGTAAAACTCGACTGTTTACATTCTGGACTGTAAGCTTAAAAAACCTCTTAGCCCGTTCTTTAATCTCGCTAATCGACTAACTAATTATTTGTTCTGTTGGTGACCAGAAAGATGCTTTCCACGGAACAGGTTGCTACAATACTATATGCCCAGGGTTTGTACAAGTTAGCCAAATGATACCCCTTGGCATGGTTCTACCAGTTTCTACCTACAATGGAACCCAAACTGATATCTTTCTTTACGTCACCAAGGTAAAAGAAATCAAACTCATCACTTCTCAACACATTGAAAAACTTCAAATGCTTTTTAAAGGGTCATTTATAGAAGTAGGATTGAGCCATAATAGTATGAATTATCTCTATATTTTCTTAGTCAATGCATTGTTTAAAACACTGCTTAAAATTTTCTCGAGTCCATTTTGGCTCACCTGAGTTGACTCCCATTTACCATGGCCAAATTCTCATCTAAGTCCGTGTTTTTACCTACTCAGTTGATCAAAACTTCTTTTACTCTCCCATGGTGATGAAAAAGCAATGCCGATCATTGACTTGCATGCGTCGACTCCTTTTTACCTTGGTCGAGTTCTTAACCAAGTTCGAGTTTAAAAATACTAGTTTACAATGACATGGAAAGTTCCCACATCATTTTCCTTACTACTATTTTTTAGAGTAGTTAGGTTCTCTGATTTCTCCCATCCATGCGTCGAATGTGATTCTCGTTTATTCCAAGTTTGGGAAATCTGTTTTTTTTTTTTTTTGAACTAGCACTCTATATAGTGTGCATGCATGCGGGCAAGAAAACCAAAAAGAGAGCATGAATCCCCAGAAATGGAAAAAAAATCATGTGAAAATGACCAAATCATCAGTCATTTTCACTCAGGTCTTTATTTTCAGAACAGGATCCCATTTTAGGAGTGTTTTCCCTTAATTTATTACTACTTTGAGTGCGAATAATTCAGATTTGCACCCACTTTTGAGCATTTTCACCCACCCTTGTTTCTTTCTTTCTTTCTTTATTTTGAATGTCTCATCTGGCTACATGGGCATGGTCTGACCCTTGCTTCTCTTCCTGAAAATGACTATATCTCTACCTCGGGGTATAAATGTTAAGAAAGCGGGCGAAAATATTACTTCCCTATTAGTATCTTTCCTTGATCTTAATATTATTGTTTTAGCTAAACATCAAATGTAAAAATTCCTAAAAACCCTGATCTCTTACTGAATGATGTACTTTAATTTAGAGAATTCATATCTAAAGCATAATCTAATGATTCATATAAAATGGGTTTCTTATAGTTTGGAATTGTAATGTTAATCGCATGGAAATAGGATTTGAGCAGCGGTGGAAATTGGTGGTTGAGTTGGGGAACAAACGAACAGCAGGTGGGATATTGGCCAAATGATCTCTTTGAGAGCTTAGCAGACAACTCTTCGTCGATTGCGTGGGGTGGGCAGACCTACGGCCCACTCAATAAACCATTGCCTCCAATGGGAAGTGGATTCACAGATGGATGTTACCTTGCTGGGATTCAGGTCATGAATGGGAATCTAATCTACTACGACCCTGAAAATCATGTTCGTAAGGTTGATGAGAATTGCTATCAAATAAGTAAGGCGTATCGCATAAAAGGTGACTTTGGGTTCTATATAGGGGGACCTGATTGCTATACATAAATGTAAGATGTGCCCATATCAAACTAAATAAGGAACATTGTTTTAAGTGTAACTCACCTCCTAAAGCTAGAAAAGTTTGATGTGCCCATCAAACTAAATAAAGAGTACATGATTGTGACCCATCTCCTCAAGCTTGTAATGTGACTCCCCAAACTACTCTCTCATTTCAATTTCCCTCTGGCCTTGTTTGGATTGCAAGAAAAACATCTATTGCAGAATATATTTTTTTCTACGGATATATTTGTTTCCATAATTTACGGGTAAATGGCGTGATTAGGCTTAGTTGGATGGAGGTTGGAGGCTCAATACCAGCTTACCTACCAAAAAATCATTATAAATTGATAGTCCTGTAGTAAAACTTGAAGTGGAGTAGTTCATGTTAATGTTTATCATTTGTAATCAAACAATGAAAAAACAATAAAATCTAAAAATGTCATCATATGGAATGGCTAACATTGACATCACACTAACATTTACAATCTTGGACTATAAAATCCTTGTACCCAAATGGCAGGCTCCCAGTATCAAATGTTGTAGTTCTTGGCTCCTGGAGCCACAAAACATCTTTAAGCTTTTTGATAGATGCAGTAAATAAAAAACCCTGTGTAGGGAAGTTTTAGTATCTAATATATCTTTCTATCTTCACCAAAAAAAAAAAAAAAAGACTGCAAATTCTAAGTAAATGCCCTAAGAGACCACATTGGGATTGAGGGCTAGGATCATAATCATGGTGGGACTTTTTTTTTAATGTTATAATCATGGTAAGACTGTAATGGAAATCAGTAAATTAGCCTTACTCAGTCATTGAATTCTACAGGCAATCTTTAATTGGCTTTAGAGTTGGCCATGATCTCATTTCAGACTGGATTGACGACATGGGATTTTCTCTCTACTGTACTTTGATTAAAATAAATTCATCTTTATGACAGAAAAATCAATTCATCTTTATGAAAGAACTCTGCATTCATGCACTAGTTTGAAAGGAGACAATTTTACCATTTTTACAGTCCATGTTGTATAGGAAAAAATTGAGAGGTCGTAAGGAGATGATCCATAGTGGCTGAAACTCAACTCAACTCAACTCAACAAAGCCTTTGTCCCAAACTAGTTGGGGTCGGCTAAATGAATCCTTTAGAAAAATTTCATGAAGAAGGAATCTACCCGGCTCTAATCCTAGCTCTAGTTGGGTTCTTCTACGTGGATCATTTTCTTCCATTCTGTCCTACGAGGATCATTTTTTTTTCCTATTGTTCAACCACTTTGGATTCATTTCATAGAAGAGTTGCAAAGTTTACGGCTGGGTGCCAACCTGATGCCAGGATAAAGGACGAGGGTTGGCGTCAGGTTGGCAACCCGCCGTAAACTTTGCGACTCTTCTATAAAATGAATCCAAAGTGGTTGAAAAATAGGGGGGAAAAAAACCTATTATAAGGGCATGTTTGGCTAACATGAAATTTTTTCTTGGAATATTAGCTTACCCAATGGTGAGGGAGGAGAGGACAGGGTGGAAAAAAGTCTGAAAAACAAGGAAACAACAAAGAGACCGATTCCGCTACATCGTGCTGCACCACAACGCGCTTCGTCGCCCATAACATAACCGTCGGCCTTTTTTAGCCATTCTCAACCACTACTCATTCGCGTATTCTCAAGTCTCTCCTTCCACCCGTCCTACCCCTCTCTCACCAGTCAACGTGAAAAAAAAAAATGGTTGCCAAACATGGCCTTGAGAATTTTCTTTTCCCTGTTTTTCAGCCACTTTGGATCATCTCGTTACTCAAGCCCTCTCGATTCTCTCCCTCCACCCTCTTGCCCCCCTACCTCCCACCACTGGATAAACTAATATTCCATGAGAGAAAAAAAAATTCATTGCGGCCAAACATAGCCTTAATAGTTATAGAGAAATTTACATGTGTGGATATTTAAAAGATTTTTAAAAGATAAAGCAAACTACACATTTATAAGGTTTAAAATGACCTCGGGCACCCAAGCTTTCCCATTATATATATGGAATATATTTAGGCTACTGATATTGGCACTACCATGTTTTGATAACTCCACTAACTCATCCTTTTTTTATTATTTAACCAGCAATCAAAGGTCATTACAACTCCCAAAAGGCTCTCAGAAGCCATTTAAGAAACAAAATACATCTTTTATAATTTAAACAGCAGTCAAAGATTAGTGCAATTATCAAAACATGGTGGTGCAAATATCAGTAGCCTAGATTTGTAGTAATGATACACACCCCCCCCCCCAAAAAAAATAATAATAATAAATAAAAAAATAAAAAAAAAGGAAGAAGAAGAAGAAGAAAAAAATAACCTGAAAATCTAAAAACCTCCCAAAGTAATACCTGAGAATGAAGTTTCCATTCATTATGCAATAGAGAAGCTCAAAATGCAATGCAACATGGTCAAATGTCAGGAGAAGTTAAAAAGTTTTTATAAATTAAGTGTAACTGTTCTGCAGCTTCAATAAGTAGGATTTACCCAAAAGGAATTTACAGGATACCTTGGGTTGCAAATACAGAAAGGGAGGGGATACCTCAAACTTCCATTAAGTGAGCCTTATCGCTTGAGTTTGGCCTCGGCCCTTCCCATAGTTCCATGAGTTTGTTTCTAATCCACGAGATGAAGATAGCAGGCCCCAAAGTCGAAGGCACCTGCATTCACAAAATCATTAAGATAATAAAACATGAATGATTTGATTCCAATTAGGTGTGCAACTTGGGTCGGGTCAGGTTTAGCTTTTGCTAAAAAATGAATTGGAATCAACGCGAACCTAAACCAATTTTAGGGTAAAAGCTCAACTCAAATTCCCAAAAAGGGGGCCCGAGTTGCACCCCTAATTCCAATGCCATTGTTCTAAACTTTACATTTTGTAGATGCTACATTTGAGAGTTCAAGATAGTGTTGCGCTTAATCTCAGACTTCGCCGTATTGTAATTCAACCAAGAGCATGTTTTTAATCCAACTATCACTAGTTGCATATCTGTCTGAAGCTTGAATATCCAGGACAAATGTTACTCTATTTACATCACAACTTTGGATCAGCATATACAAAGGGCATCCCTCTAGTTTGGGGGGGTCACAGGCTCTAATCCACTGGTAATCAAAACAAGGGTTAAAGCAGAAAAATAGTGGACTATACAGGCAGTCTAAAGATATCAGTATCTTTTCAGAAGGTAGATTTTATATGGTGTATGCAGGTGAAGCCTAATATTTTCAAAAAGTACTGTGGGGCCCACTTCATAGGATGATCCAAACCGTTCGTATTTTCCATTCCCCATACCGGAAAATCCTCCCTTGAATGGTTGCCGAACAAACGTGACCTCAGTCACCAATATCCGGTCACCGGATTCTAGTATTCAGTCATTGGATTCAATAGGCCTTCCTCATTCGGCTACCAAGTTGGCCATCATGATGATCCAACGGCAAATCTACACCCAATCTAATGGTTAGATCTTACGTATTCTAACAAAGATCTCAAAAGGGGAAAATGTGGAAAATTTTGAATTTGGGCATTTCATACACAAAAAAATCTGCTAGAGTTACTGAAAAAATAATACTTTCTCCATGAACATCACCACTACTCTCTTTATTTTATTTTATTTTTTTCGTAACTCATCTCTTAGCTCAACTGATTTCTTCAAAATTTTGAGGTAGCAATTTGTAGTTGCCAAACTAGCTATAGCAAAGAAAAAAGAAAAAAAAAAGATAATGGGGGATTTAATGGAGATTATCGGTTTTTGCAGACGGAACATGGTGATATCTATGATTGTGTTGATATCAACAAGCAACCTGCTTTAGATCATCCATTGCTTAAGAATCACAAGGTTCAGGTGTGGTAAGAACTTTATTTATGGGAGATTTTTTCCATTTTATATGTAATTACGTCTCACATTATATCCCATGCATATTCCTACAGCTCCTATGATGTGAGCACAAATAGTCCCTAAATAACGTAAGACGAGGCCAGGTGATTGGGGCAGCGCCCTTGAAGTACAAATTGAAGGTTTTTTCATCATGTGAAAATCGCATAGCTTCCATGTTTGAGTGAAATTAATTCACTGATATTAAACTTGGATTTTTATATAAGTTCTTGATCATAGACATTTTTGGTATCATGTACCTTTTAATCTCCGTGTATAGTGAAGCTCTTCAGTTGCCTTAAAACCATGTAGATCTCTTGTGTTTTTCCTTTGTGCTTTTCCTTTGTTTGTTCGCGGGCAGGCTTCTATCATACCCACGATGTATGGTTTTCACAACATTTCTTTTTACTGGCGTATATTAGTTTTTGTGTAGTCTTACCACTTAAAATATCATTGAAAAAACAGAAAAACATGAAAAAAAAAAAGAGGATAACAATTCTAGGAAAATAGTCACTTTTCAAAAAAAAAAACAATTCTAGGAAAAATAGATGTATGGTAAGGAGAGCAACTCACTCGAAGGTACTCTTTGCTCTTTCTATTTTTGCATTAGTGATGGGAAGTTTTCTTATATACAAATGAGACCCAAGTCCTTTCCCAAAGAAATAATTAGAGATGGAGCATGATCAGTTGACAAACAATTGCAAATAGGGCTGAAGAATGGAGGGTGCCCAACAGGAATAGTTCCCATCCGGAGGACTCAAAAGGAAGACCTAATTAGGGCAAAATCTCTCAAATATTGGGATGAAAAATCGTTCTAATATGCCTCAACCCAAATCATCAGACCCAAGTTTAGCTCATGTAAGTCATTTTTCATCAAATTGATTCTTATTATGGTTTCATCTTTTTCAGCTCATGCAGATCATCAGACCCAAACATAAACCCATCAATGGGAGGAAATTAAAAATTTCCAAGGCCTCGCTAGAGACTCCCTCCCTAACTAGACGATAGGCCTCGCTATTAACCAATCTTCTCACTTGATGAAAAGAGAGGGAGGATCCCACCCCTCAATCCAAAATCTCATCAATCCATTGTGCAAACCGGTAAGGATGGAAAGACTTTCCTTTAACCATTTTATAACATTAAAGGAGTCACCTTCAACTATCAAGATTGTTGGTGTCAATCAACCTTATTCCTTGATGAACCGCTCTGATCCCGTCTCATTGGGGTTTGCAATCACAATGGGGCTTTAGAAAGCCCAACTCATTGCACCACTATGGTCACGAAGGAGACCACCTACTCCAAGTCGGCCCGGGATTCCCCCAGCCTGAACCATCAAAGTTCAACTTAAAATAGCCCCTCATAGATGGGTCCCATGCCTGTGTAACAGTCAGCCTCTGCCCATTACTCATGCATACCTCAGACCAACCCCATCACAAGTGATACGCCAACACGAATCAAAATTGGGCAGTGCTCTAACCCAGGAGATTGTCAGTGCTATCACCTTAATGAGTAGGTAACGAGGGATTTTTACTAAAGCCTCTAAAAACCCCGGCGTTCCTCTCTCTTTTTCTATTGTGTTTTTAATGCATTAGCACATTGTGTTTTTAATGCATTAGCACATAACTATATAAAAAAATTGAATACTGATAACTATTACTTTCCTCGAACGTATATCTACGAACAGACGGCGACACATATTATGGAACAGGATTATACCTCAATACGTGGGGACTAAATATTTCAGCCGGCCAATACAGCATGGTTACTACTTGGCTGCGGAACCAACAAGAAAGTATTCAAGCAGGGTGGATGGTAAGCCATCTCTTACCTCTATCAGACTCTGTTTAAAACATGTTCTAATGTATACCAGTTCATTGAAACACAACTTACCTTAAATTATATCAAATTTCTGCTTGTTTACACATTGATTACACCACTTTATATAAGAATGCTTCTTTTTTTCGTTTTTACAATTCCAAATATGTTGCAGGAGCATGTAAATGTGTCTAAGAGGAAGAAAGGGGTGTGTAATTACCAAAACAAGGGTCTCAGGGATTGTGTTTCAGTTATGACACTAAACAGTCTATGAGCTCGACTGTTATGAATAATTTGGACCACTTTGGATTCTCCTAAATACTATTTGTAAATAGGGATTTTCTAAGCAATTTCAGGAAAAGCACTTTGCAGCTCACTTTGCAGGAGAGAACAGCTACACAGGCTCACTCTGTCTTATTTATTTAATGCATTTGACGTGGCTATTCTCTCCTGCAAAAGTGAGCCACAAAATGGCTTTCCGCAAAATTTCCTAGCAAATCCCTTGGAAATAATATTTATATGCATATAGCGTAATTTCTCATATATATGATGTGAAACATGTTGCAATAGTGTTTTCTTTTTTTGAATGGTATACATGTTACAATAGTTAAATAGGTATCTTAGTCAATGGCTGCCAATGTGGCTTTAATTAGTGTCCCATTTGCAAATAAAACTTACATAAAATAATCTTTTTTTAATTACCATAAAATAATCTTATTTGCCAATATAGACCAATTTTGTGTTACATTACAGAGAAATTGGGCACAGAATAAATGAAAATGGGTTTTTTAATCTAGAAAAAATAGGATGATATTGAGAGGAGATAATTGGATTTTTTCCAATAAGAAAATTAAAGTATGGGCTACAGTTGTAGGAGGTTTTATTCTTGTCAAGGATGTCAGCTCTTGGTGTTTTTTCCAAATATGTTTTAAATTTGTAACACAGGATAAAATTATTAGAGTTTTTATCTACTCTTCAAACGACTAGACTCGATTCTTTTTCTTTTTATTTTATTTTTTTGCAGCGTAAAAATCCATATATTTGAAATCTTATTGGATCTTGCAGATACAGACATCACTTTTCGGGGACAGTAAAACTCGACTGTATACATTCTGGACTGTAAGCTTGCAAAACCCCCTTTTTTTATAAGTAAGCTGGGATTGAACTTCCGACCGCCGGGTTGAAGAACAAAGCACTTAAAAAAACCTCTTAGCCCATGATTTAGTCTCGCTAATCGAGTAACTAATTATTTGTTCTGTTCACCAACAGATAGATGCTTTCCACGGAAGAGGTTGCTACAATATTGGATGCCCAGGGTTTGTACAAGTTAGCCAAATGATAACCCTTGGCATGGTTCTACCCGTTTCTACCTACGATGGAGACCAATCTTTCATCCATCTCCACGTAAGAAAGGTTAAAAAAAATTAAACTCCTTTGTTGTCAATACATCTAAGGAAAATTTTCAAGTGCTAGTTAAGGGCCATTTAATAATGGTACGAACTATCTCCATCTCATAGTCTTACATCCAAGCATTGTTAAAAACACTGCTTAAACACTAATTCAGTCATTTATCGATTAGCCTTAGTGGAATCTGATGTAGGACGTTCCTTACATCTTTAGGTCTCTTAGTTTGGTAGTTAGTTGGTAGTTAGTGTGAGTTGTAATTAGAATTCCTGTTAAGATAGGAGTCCTAGTCCTAGTTAGGTTTGAAAAGACATGGTTTCAGTCAAGTTAGGAAAGAAAATTCAATCTCTATAAATGAGAATTTATATGATGCCCGACCGTCAAAACATAAAGGGCGCATATAGACAAAACCTGCTGCCTTGAGAACTGAACCAAGGAAAAGTCAAAAAAGGGGGTTTCTCTTGGATTAAAAATCAAGGGAGAGATGGTTCTCTCTCCCCGCCCTTTAGGTTTTGACGGTCGGGCACCATATAAGTTCTCTCTATAAATAATGGACTTAAGTGTTGAGGAAGTTTTCCCACTGAATGAAAATTGAATGGTGGTTTCTTTATCCTCCGGATTCAAGGGTTTTCATCAGAGGGAGACGATCTCTCTTCTTTTATTTCCCCTTCCCTTTCAAACTTTCGCCGTGATCAAATTGCATTCACCATAGCCAAATTCTCAAGTTTGAGCATGTCTTCTTCCTACTATGTCAATCAAAACTCATGTTACGTGCCCAATTTAATCAAAATTTGGCAGCGCCAATCGCATCGACTCATTTTTACCTTTGCCAAGTTCCCGATCAAGTTCAAGTTTCGAAATACTGGTTTATGATGACATGCAGAGTGGTGTTGAGGTTTTCATGTAAGTATTTATAAAGAAGATTTTGCTCATGTGTTCTTGAATCCAAACCATGAAAACTTTGCATGATTTGTACCAAAATATCAAATGGGATTTCTGGCAAGGTTTTAAATGTCGGTTTCGTCGGCCGAAATCAAGTAAAACTTAGTATGTATCCATTCTCTTATGTTGGGAAAGTTGGCTTGTTTCCTATGCTTGGTTTCCATTTTCATGAGAAGCAAAACAGGAAACTCTCTGTTTTTTAGGTTTTTAGAAAACTAAAGGATATATATAATTCTTCTTCTCCAATGACAAGAAATGTTGAGGAAAGAGTGGCCCCGTGAGAGAAAACCGACCATAGGTTTCTCGTGGGGCTTGAGATAATAAGGGATAGAGAAAGAGAGAAAAATGAGAGAGGAGGCTTTCTTCTTTGGTTTTTTCTTGGATTTTTCTCAGGTTACTCTCCTATGTACTGTCTTGGTTGAAAATCAAGGGAAAGGGTTGCAGGTTTGTGGGTTTCATATTATTGCTCATGCACGTAGTCATCTTAGCCGAACCATGTAAAATCTCGGTGTTCATATTGCGGTTTGTGTTTCTTTTCATGTTTCTGTTTATTTGTGCACGATTGGATCGGATTTGCAAGGCGGATTTTCTCAACATCTTACCATTATTGTTTCAGCTAAACATCAAATGTGTTTCTTACACTTTTGAATATTAATGTTACTGCATGATAATAGGATTTAAAAAGAGGAAATTGGTGGTTGATATGGTAAACAACTGAAGAGTTGGGATTTGGCCAAAGGAACTCTTCAAGAACTTAGCTGAGAACTCTTCCTCGATTGCATGGGGTGGTCAGACATACTGCTCGGGTAGTCCTCCGATGGGAAGCGGAAAGTCCGCTTCATTAGGAACTAAAAAGGCATGTTACCTTGGTGGGATTCAGCTAATGGATAAATCCATGAATTTCTACGACCCTGACCTTGATCATATTAGTAAGGTTGAAGACAAATGCTATAATTTATATCGTCCGGATGTCGAACAAGGTAACTTTGGCTTCTATATAGGTCAACTGACTTTGTGCTTATAAAATCATTATTTGCCTATCAAATTAAATAAGGAACATGATTAAGTGTGACTAATCTCTTCAAGCTTTTATGAGGTTACCCAAACTACTCTCTCTTTTAATTTCTTTTAGGCCATGTTTGGCAACCTTGAAAAAATATTCCATGAAATATATATGGGGGCAGTTGTGACTTGTGAGAGATGGACAGGAGAGGGAGAAACTTGAGAGGGCGTGAGCGTGGCGAGCACGAAAAGCTACAAAAAATCAGGAAAACAAAATAACAATTTTAAGTAGGTAGTATTACTTTTATCCTGAAAAGTTAAAAACAGCCCAAGACATACATGAGAGTGATGCTTGCATTCATTATGTGACGACGAAGCTCAAAATGCAATGCAACATGGTCAAATGTCAGGAGAAGTTAAAAAGATTCTATAGATTAAGTGTAACTGTTCTGCAGCTTCAATAAGTAGGATTTACCCAAAAGGAATTTACAGGATAGATTGGGTTGCAAATACAGGAAGGGGGGAGATACCTCAAACTTCCATTAAGTGAGCCTTATCGCTTGAGTTTGGCATCGGCCCTTCCCATAGTTCCATGAGTTCATTTCTAATCCACGAGATGAAGATAACAGGCCCTAAAGTCGAAGGCACCTGCATTCACAAAATCATTAAGATAATAACACATGAATAAGTTGATTCCAATTAGGCATGCAACTTGGGTCGTGTCGGGTTAAGCTTTTGCTAAAAAAAAGGGAATTGGAATCAACCCGAACCCGACCCGATTTTATGGTAACAGCTCAACTCGAATTCCCAAAAACGAACCCAAGTTGCACTTTCCAATGCGCCATTGTTCTACACTACATTTAGTAGATGCTACATTGGGTTGTTAAAAATAGGGTTGCACATTAATATCAGGCTTCAGCATGTTGTAATTCAACCAAGAGCATGTTTCTGTGAAACAACCAAGCACTCCAAAAGAAGCTTAAGCTGTTAGATTTGGTCTTATTTAGGCCCAAACCTATGATTTGGCCGACACTTCGAATTTATTGCCGACTCACGTGTCCGACACAACGCGCGTGCCCAGACGTGTCGACACTCCTTTGGACACATTTACTTGTATTGCTAGAAGTGTTAGACTTAATGTGGGTGTGTGGACATGTTTTTGTACCGTGTCAAGTGTGACATTCTGTTTTTTTATTGAATATTGTGTTTACCTCATTTAGACCAAGGAAGCAGGATTCGTACCCAGAGTTGGGGATTCGCGAATCCCCGAATCGCGAATCCGAATCGTGATTCGATTCGAATCCCCGATTCTGGGGAACCCCGATTCCCAATTTTGGGAACCCCGATTCTCAATTTTGGGAAACCCCGATTCCCACTTTATAGGAACCCCGATTCCCAGGCGATTCCCTGCGAATCCCCAGCGAATCCCAACTCCCCACGACTCTCAGCGATTCCCCGACGAATCCCCGACGATTCCCCGACGAATCCCTTGCGAATCCCCGTCGACTCTCTGGCAAACCCACGATTCCCGGTTCCCACCATCCCAGGAGCCTTTGATTCCCGCTTTCGAATCCCGCTTTCGATTCCCGCCTTGGCAACCTTGATTTAGACAACTCGTATCCATGTCGAAACTGGACACACGAATCCATATCCACAAATCATGATTACATATACTTTCTATTTTAGCCGTGTCCCTGTTTCTAAAGTTTAGGGGTTTCCCGTGTCCAACACTCCGTGTCTGTGTCAACACACGACACTCGTGTCCGTGTCCACAATTCATAGGCCGAAACTAATTATTGGACCGAAAGTTGCACTAACTAATCGGCTGGGGACTCCACCATCGGTTGTTATAATCTAAAACAAACACGGCCCTTAATCATTTATACTTCAACCTCTCTCTCTCTCTCTCTCTCTCTCTCTCTCTCTCTCTCTCTCTCTCTCTCTCTCACACACACACACACACACACACACACACACACATGTGGCCCCTCTTTTTTCGGTTGCCATACACGTGGATTTTTAATATAAAGGAATTGTTGGGTTTTGAACCCAGGACCTTCCCTGAGGCAATAGCTCCGATACCATGTGAAACAACCACTCACTCCAAAAGCTTAAGCTGTTAGAGTTTACTTCAACAGTTTCTAATCCAACTATCGCTAGTTGTATCTCGGTGGGAAGCTTGAATATCCAAGACATTTACTCTATTTACATCAGAACTTTGGATAGGCAAATACAACCCTCTAGTTAGGGGCGGTCACACAGGTCCTCTCTTTATCTGACAGATTTTTCCTTGGCTGTAACTATTCCCAAAAAAGCTATCAATAGTCATTCAGACAATTAAAATAGAGTGAGTAAATACAAACAAGGGAGTCCTGATATTATCTATACAATTATAAAGGAAAAAAATAAAGGAATCTTTCGCCCTCACATTTTTTACCATCCATTCCCAAAAAAAGCCTTCTCTTTAATTAAGTCCCCTTTTGACCAGCTCTCTCTCTCTCTCTCATGGTTCTCTCTCTCTAAAATCTCTTGTTAATTAAAAGTCCCATAATTATGCATCTCTAAAGAGAAGGAAACATTTATGTTATGTTACAAATCTAATTGGATTTCAGAGAGAGACAGAAAGAGAACGAGAGAGAAAGGATCATGGGAGTTAAAACAATTTAAACACATTCTAAAATGGAGAAAAAGAGAGAACAAGGAAAGACTTTAGCCTTAAACCTGTAAAGCGGGTTATTAGAGAGAAGTAATTAAAAAAAGACATAAATGTGGGAAAGAGAGGAAATTTAAGTCAACAAGAGAAATAAAGAGATGTGTGTTCATGAGTGAAGAGATGTTGGGAAATAGAGCGAGAAGGAAAGAAAGCTAAATCATTTGTCTTTGTGCCTGTGTGGAGAGATTACAAAAAACAAAGAGAGAGAGAGAGAGCTTGACTTGTGTGTAGGTGCATGAGAGAGAGTGGTTAGAGGGATATCTTAGGGAGAGAAGATAACATCTCATGCAAAGAGGGGAGAAGGCAATAGGAGAGATTTTTGTAGCCATTTAGCGGGAGACTAAACATTGAGTGGGTTTGTGTTGACATGTACGTGTGTGCGCATGCATGTGTGTGCGTGTGCGTGTGCGTGTGTGTGTGTGTGAGTGTGTGTGTGTGTGTGTGTGTGTGTGTGAGAGAGAGAGAGAGAGAGAGAGAGAGAGAGAGAGACTTAAGACATGATCTGCAAGGCTTCTTATCCTCTCCTGCAAAATCTTGGAGCAATGGACTGATGAGAATCTATTGAAGCGACTCCGAGTCGGTCCGCAAAATCTCATCAAATCCCATCATTTACGTGAAGATGAAAAAAAACAGAATGGCAGGAAAAAAATCTCATCAAATCCTACATCTCGGTCTTCCTTTTTCTCTTTTAATGAATTTGTCACCATTCAAAAAAAAATGAAAAATTACAGAAACAGGCTTGCTGGCCTTGTTTACCAAACGGCCTTTTAGGCATTCTGTTGCCCTTCTCATTCTCTGCTCTTAGAAAAATGGCAGAAACCATTTTGATAATGGTTGCCGAACACGCCCTTAAATGTAAGAGGGAATTTAATTCATTTCAAAAGCAAGAGAAATTGAGAGGGGAAATGATTAGAGAAAGAAAGAGATGTGTCCAAAAGTGGAGGGAAAGAGAGTGATTAGCTGGAGACTTCGAGGAGAAATAAAATGTATCCTTTATAGAGAGAGGGAGGAAGGGTTTTACAGGAATTTAGTGGGAGACTAAGTGTTGAATGTGTGTGTGAACGAGAGGTAATGAGAGAGATTTCAAGAGAGTTTAGTGGACGACATGCCGTCAAGTGTGTATGAGGGAGGTAACAGAGTGATTTCAAGGGAGTTTAAGAGATATAACACCAGGTGGCTGCATGAGAGAGAGAGAGAGAGAGAGAGAGAGTAGGATGATTTCTAAAGAACACTCTAGAGTCCTATAAGTGCCAGATGTGATTGGGTTAGTTGATCTAGCCAACAACACGAGTTCGGCCCACTGTTGTTGGCTTCACCTTGATTAGATGAACCTGAGCCCTTGATCTATAGCCCTTGTTTAGCGTACAAACAAGAGAAGCTAAAGCATTAATTTTTATCAGCCTTGTCTTACAAATGTGACGTCTGTCTGAAATGGAACCTGGACCAAATGGGATTCCTCATGAAGATCCATTAGATCAAAGGTTCTTATGTCCCCTGTGCGACCCAATGTTGACTATTAAGAACATAGTTTCAAAACTTCCTGCACCAGCGTTGACTAGCCAGAGTTGACTCCCTTTTACCTTGGGCGAGTTCTTGTCCAAGTCCGAGTTTTTCCCTACAAATACAGTCAAAAGTTCTTTGGCTCCCCGAGTTATGATCGCGTAAACCGTGTACTCGACCGTGTGAACCAAGCACTTGATCACCCTATGCCAAATCGATTAGGATTTGCATTGGACCCATTGTAGCCTGCATAAGATTCAATCGTGAAGGTGATCGTCCACCTTTTCAATCTCAAGAGGAAGCAATCAATTCCTTTGTTGATAACACTTGTTCCGAACATTCTTGTGGCATCCTTTCGCTATTGGCCAGAGAAATACAAACCTTCCGTTGTTTCCTTGTCTGCTTAACCTTTCCAATATTCAAATTGAAACAATCAAGTTTCAGTTCTTAGTATGCATAGGTCTATGGCCTTCAACTCAACTCAACTCAACAAACCCTTTGTCCCAAACTAGTTGGGGTCGGCTAAAACCGACTCAACAAAGTCTACGGCCTTGATCTTCTTTTTTTTTGGAAAATGATGGTCTTGATCTTAAAACCAACTTTTGGGAGTCATTTTAAGGAATAGGGAATTAGGGTTATGGGGTCAACTAAGTATTTATAGTTCCATTAAATAAGTAAGGTTTTGGGTTTAGCTAAGTATTTACATTTGGGAAATGATATCAACAATGCAAAGTTTTATTAAGATGCGCGAAGCATCTTGTCGTTTTGTATTTAAAGAAAGAGCTGTCAGAAGGATATTACAGTTCTCAAAAACTCTTACAAGCTCTTTAAATACTAAACGACAAGATACTTTTTTTTGGTACGAAACAACAAGATGCTTCGTGCATCTTATTAAAATAGTGCAGTGCCAATATCATTTCCCTTATATTTTCATTAAATATGTTACCCTAGTTTATGGGAATAAGGGAATATGAAATAGGGTTTTGGGCTATGTCACAAATATCTCCGATATTTTCAAAATATCGCGTTTTTATGGCAACATTTTGATAAAAAGACTAAATCCTGAAAAAATCCAGAGATTTTAAAAATATAGTGATATTTGCGTTTTTATCATAAAATATCGTGATATTATCACGATAGTATCCTGTCATTTTTACAATATTTTTATTTTATGTTTTTTGTTACATTTTATATATTTTTTAAATAATTTAATTTTTGTCGTTTTTTCCCAATATAAACCCGAAAAAAATTAAAAAAATATATATATTCCGAGATTTTTCCTTCCCGAGAACGATATTTGTAATAGGGTTTGGGTTTAGGTAAGAATATATAAATAATATTTAATATTTGAGAAAACGGTTCCTACACATATGTGTAGAGAGTTCTCTACACACTAGCTTAAAATACAGTGGGGGCCCACATTGTTTGGGTGATCCAAGCCATCCATTTTAAAGGCCCTCACATAGATAGGGTGTCTACAAAAAATCAGATCCATAGGATCATCCCAACCCTACGATTTGTGGAGGTAAAATGGATGTCTTTAAACCTTCACAAATTAGTCCATTTTTTGCCTCCACAGTTCGAATGGTTAGGATGATCCTATGGATCTGATTTTTTGTGGACACCCTATCTATGTGAGGGCCTTAAAAATGACCGGTTTGGATCACCCAAATAATGTGGCCCCCAATGTATTTTAAGCTAGTGTGTAGATAATTTATCTACACATATGTGTAGGAACCGTTTTCTCTTAATATTTATACTAACTATTAAGGTAAGTTATAAAGCTATTATTTATAACCTAAGGAATTAAGGCTTAAAATCTTGGCATTTCGTCTTACCTAACCAACGGTGAAGATGACGACAATACAAAGTTCATGGAGAAGATTTCAAGCCGCCTCATGATTCTAAACCTCCTCAATAGGAACAACAACTCCCTCGCGATTTTGAATTTCATGATGAAGATAGCGAACCTCACAGGGACATAGTTTATAGAATGGAATCCCCCTCCCCCTCTTATTTTTCCCCCTTTTTGAAATAGTGCATGCAAAATGTCAACATTTTGCACGAGGAATCCATGTCCATTGTTTTAAAGTTCGACCGAAATCCGAAATTTGGGTTTCGGTCGAGACCGAAAACCGAAATCACGAGTGCCCGAAACAGGACTTTATTTCGACAGAAATTTCGTCCGAAATTTTAGGAAATTTGACCAAAAAATCTCGATTTTTTTATTTGTTTTTAGGGAAAATTACATTTACACCCCCTCTAGTTTCTGACACATTCAACTCTAACCCCTTAACGTGACATGTACACCCCTTAACGTGACAGAGTAGACGGCGAGGCAAAAATGACCAAAATGCCCTCGTCTTCCCCAACTGAAAATTTGAAAATTAGGGTTTGATTCAAACCCTTATTTATTTATCAACATAAACCCTCGATTTAGGAGTTTTATTTCTCTTCATTCACACCATTATCATGATTTGCACATAAACCCTAATATTTTAGGGCTTTTTTTGTTTTTATCAATACTTTTTTCTTGAAATGTGGGTTTGATGTAGCCATGGGGTGGCATTTCATTGTCAGTGGTGGAGGTAGCGGCGGTGGCCAGAGATGGCGAAGGTGGCGGTGGTCGGAGGTGCGACGGCAGCGGTGGGAAATGGTATAACCCTAATCCCTCTGCATATGAGGGTATTTCTGTCCTCAAAATATTAACCATGGTTAGTTTCAGTCTTTCCGTCAGTTTAAACTGACGGATTCTTGACAAAGGGGGTGTACTTGTCACGTTTTGAAACCTTAGGGGGTGTACTTGTCACGTTTTGAAAGTCAGGGTTAGAGTTGAATGTGTCAGAAACTAGAGGGGTGTAAATGTAATTTTCCCTTCTTTTTATTAATTTCCCAAAATTTCAACCGAAATTACCGAGATTCGTAATAAGTAAAATATTTTTTTTTAAATTCCGACGGATTTCGGCCAAAATTTCGGTGAGGTGAGGTCCGAAACCAGCACTGAAACCGAAATTTAAAACCATGTCCATGTCGACTTCTTTCACAAGTTCTTTAATCAAAGGCACACTTTGTTGATTATTTCAATTAGGTTGACCCTTTCCATATCAATATTTCGGAGTTTCTGAACTACATTTGTACCTTTTAGGTCATGTCGAACAAAATATTAATAACATAAGGCCAAAATAACTGAAATTTCAACTGCCATCTTGTAACAATGTGATTCTAGTTGGACCTTATCTCGGTCCCGACATATGTCGCCCTTTCCATGTCAACATTTTGGAGTTTCTAAACTACATTTGTAACTTTTCAGTCATGTCAACCAAAATGTTACCAACATCAGACCAAAATAACCGAAATGTACAATTTTGTAACAATGTGATTCTTGCTGGATTTTGTGTCGATCACGACCAATGTTGGCATATCATGGATACAAAACATTAGAGAGGGGAATGTAGTGCAAGTTATCACTGATATCCATTCTAGTTATGTCAATGCAGGGAAGAAGTTAATGGAGAAAATGATGAAATTATATTGGAATACTTATATTCCTCGCTGCATTGACTTGATGGAATGCCTGTATTGCTCGCTGCATTGACTTGATGCTATAGAACATACTAAGTTGAAAGCGCACACCGAGAGCAATCAAAATTCTAGGCAAATAACAAAGTTTGCTTATGGGCATCCATCAGGGTTTAGCTTGATGAGAACCTATACAAAGAAGCGCGAGTGTCGCCGTCCTGCAGCTACTAGATTTGGCATGGCCTATCGCTCTTTGCAGAGCTTGTATTTGTATAAGCAGAAGCAATCTCTCGTATCATTATTTTCCTCTAAGACTTTTACTAAGAGTGCTTATGCCAAAAAGGTTGAGGGCATAAAGGCACGTTCAACAGTATTGTTTGACCCAACCTTTTTGGCAACATCTAGCCTTTTGCATTAAGACAATTTCCATTTATTAGTGTCCTTCGAGAGGTGGATTCGGAGGAGAGCCTACTGTGAGATTTATTTATGAGCTGATGGATTCAGCTAAGGAAAATATTATGTTTAACAGTATGGGAACCAAAAGAAATTATCTTCCTATTTAGATGAAGATAGACGGGCGATAGACAAAAATGTTAATTAGCAATGCCCACTACCAAGTTGAAGGGAAAGTTTTATAAGACATGTGAGGCTAGCCATGCTGTACGGCTCAGAATGTTGGGCCACCAAAAAGCAGCATGTGCATAAGATGTGTGTAGCGGAGATGCAAATGCTTAAGATGAATGTGCGGCCACACAAGATTAGATAGAATTAAAAATGAACACATCCGTAAAAAGGTGGGGGTGGCACCAATTGAGGAGAAGATGAGAGAGCACCGCTTAAGATGGTTTGGGCATATCCAAAGTAGGCCTTTGGATGCTCCAATGAGAAGAAGTGACTCGTGCCAAGTTGATGGAGTAAAAAGAGGCAGGGGTAGACCGAAACCAACTTGGGCAGAAACAGTGAGGAAAGACTTGATGGATGGGAACATAAACATGACCTTGGATAGGAGAGAATGGAAGAAAATGATCCATGTAGTCCACGTAGACGAACCCAACTAGTGTCAAGATTAGACTTAGTCAATTTGATGAGCGAGGTAGATCCTTTCGCCTTCTTCATGAAAATTTTCTAAAGGATTCATTAGCCGACCCCAACTAGTTTGGGACCAACTAGTTTGGGACAAAGGCTTAGTTGAGTTGAGTTGAGTAGCATTGCCCATTACTTGTACTTGGCTACTACCTAAATCCTCGGCTAAGATACTCAGATGGCTTCTCCAATGTTGATGAGGTAAAAGATAGACTCTACCAGTGAATGGATAGGTTGTTGAACAAGGACACTGAAGATTTATATGACGGGACCAAGGGAGAATTCGGCACCTGCATGGTCATTGATGGAAAGAAGAAGTGCTCTCCAAGTACTTTTTACTTTTTTAGTTTTTATCTATTTAGTTGTTAGTTAATTTGATGCCTTTTTTCATTATTTGTTATCTATTAAAATATCAGTACTTTAGATTCTAAATAATTAGAGTGCATTTGATACAGTAAGTTACTAAGTTCATGTTTTTAGTTGCTATCATTCGTGTAAATTTTGATTTGTGAATAAGATTGTTGATTTTAAAATGGTCTTGATTGAAGATTCGTACAAAAATGATGATTAGACCAAAGCAATATAAGTTAAATGCTAGTCTACGTGAGATTCATCAAGCTACATATCAAGAATTTGATTTGAATATTATCTAAGCAAAAACTGAAATAGTCAGACAAACACAAACGAAGTTGAGCATCTCATACATTGTTGGAAACATACCAGATAAAGAAGAGCGGGTTGAGGAGAGTGGGTCAATATCCCGGCTGCTAGAGCAGTAACCATTCCAATGGCATACCCAGAAAGTGCATACCACACATATTTGTGCCCTTTGAAGGAAGATGCATCCATAGGACTGACAGAATCCCTACTCTTTCGATAATCGAAACAGAGTACCAAAGCTAAAAGCATGCCAGGAATTGCCTAGAAAATCAAAACGGCCAAATTCAATTAGAAATTTGAGAAACTCCTTATTAAGGAAAACCTTCTCTATCCATTGCAAGTTTGCAACTCCCAATTTCTCAAGACATTGAAAATAATGCTTCAGGTCCTGCTAAGTGAGGCTTAGTCTACATAAGTCTAATTTCAAAAGAGCATGCAAAGGCAATCATCAGACACAACAAACAAGCCATGATACCTATATACTTGTACCCGCCCAAAATATCATGCCTGATTTGATACACTACTAGAAACATCATGAATTTTTGTCATTGTCAATTTCGCTATCAAGCTTACCATTCAAAAAAATAGCTATCGTGCTAAAATATATGGCACTCGCATCGAATTAACTATCATGGCTCTTCATTAATATGAATATTTCCAACTAAACAACGTAGAGAAACTCAGGAGTAGGACTCATACCTGACTCGATCGGAGCCTAAATATTAACTATGGCAAGCTGACACATCGAATTAACTATTCAAGTTTTTTGTGTCAAATACATGGTAAATATGAAAATTAAAAAATATATTAGGGCCTAAATTTGGAATCTGGCAGCCGACGTGGTGCTTTGACAAGTCAAGTTTTCGGTTAAAATTTTTGAAAATATGAAAATTGCATATAAATAACAAAAAATCAGCAAAGAAAAGGAAATACACAAAGAAAACATTAATTTTATTACCTCCTATAGCGAATAAAAAATAATACCATTCAAAAAAATTGTACTGATAAAAATATGACCATGATTAACTTCTAATGATTTAGTTGACTTTTCAACCCATATGAGTCACACATGTGGCGAGCCAACTAGGCTGATTTGGCAAAAACTTTATTCATTATTTGATAATCATAGAAGTTTTGACTCAGAAAAACTTTTTCCTAATATGGTACAAGTCATTGAGTCATGCCAAAACTCAGACAAGTTATCATTCTTTTATATTCCTAGCAGAACAAGTCACACCGCCTTTTTACTCGGCGAGAGAAAAATGGTAAATTGGCCAGTTTTCCAGCTGTGATTTTGAGTTTGCAAGTCTTTTTTATGCTATAGCCAATACATTATTGATTTATTTTTCTAAGTTGAATCGAGTGAAGCTTTCAAGTTTTTATTTATATTATGTAAACTACTTATGGTTCAATTCTAAGAGGGATATCTTTCGCTATCTTGGTTCAATTCTACATAAGGAAGGAGAGATTGAAGAGGATGTTAACCATAGAATAAGAGCAGGTTGGTTGAAGTGGAAGCTTGCCTCAGGAGTTCTGTGCGACCGTAAAATCCCTACCAAATTGAAGGGAAAGTTTTATAAGACAATTGTGAGGCCAGCCATGCTGTACGGCTCAGAATGTTGGGCCACCAAGAAGCAACATGAGCATAAGATGAGCGTAGCAAAGATGCGAATGCTTAGACGGATGTGCGGCCACACAAGGTTAGATAGAATTAAAAATGAAGACATTTGTAAAAAGGTGGGGGTGGCACCAATTGAGGAGAAGATGAGAGAGCACAGCTAAAGATGGTTTGGACATGTCCAACGTAGCCCTTTGGATGCTCCGCTGAGAAGAGGCGACTCGTGCCAAATTGATGAAGTAAAAAGAGGTAGGGGCAGACTGAAAACAACTTGTGTAGAAACAGTGAGGAAAGACTTGATAGCTAGGAACATAACAGATAACATGACCTTGGATAGGATAGAATGGAAGAAAATGATCCACGTAGAAGAACCCAACTAGAACCGGGATTAGAGCCGGGTAGATTCCTTTTACCTTCTTCATGAATTTTTTCTAAAGGATTCATTTAGCCGACCCCAACTAGTTTGGGACAAAGGCTTTGTTGAGTTGAGTTGAGTTGATGTCAACTACTTATGGTATAGAATACCCATACTTGTATGCCTTGTCTTTGAAAAGATGTGGAGTCATGGCCTTTTTACTCGGCGAGAGAAAAATGGTAAATCGGCCAGTTTTCCAGCTGTGATTTTGACTTTGCAAGTCTTTTTTATGCTATAGCCAATACATTATTTATTTATTTTTCTAAGTTGAATCGAGTTAAGCTTTCAAGTTTTTATTTATATTATGTAAACTGCTTATGGTATAGGATACCCATACTTGTGTGCCATGTCTTTGAAAAGATGTGGACTCATGGCCTTTTTACTCGGCGAGAGAAAAATGGTAAATCGGCCAGTTTTCCAGCTGTGATTTTGAGTTTGCAAGTCTTTTTATGCTATAGCCAATACATTATTTATTTATTTTTCTAAGTTGAATTGAGTTAAGCTTTCAAGTTTTTATTTATATTATGTAAACTACTTATGGTATAGGATACCCATACTTGTATGCCTTGTCTTTCAAAAGATGTGGAGTCATGTTTCCACTCCCATATCTGTGTCTTTATCCATACAAGAAAATGGCACATGATGCATTCTTCCAAAAAAATGGCACGCAATAAACGTGAACATATTATTCATGCAAAAAATGTGTTTTATGACTAAAATTTTCATGAGGTGACAAGTTTAATATACTAAAGGCGACAACTACATGTTACGGACATTCAATCAATGAACATGATCTCAATGGTGTAAATGGATAGTTGAAAAGGTATTCAACAAAAAATATACTTGACACCAAATCAAACTTTCAAAAGGAATACACGCGCGCGCGCGCACAGCTTTTTTTGAAAATGATGTACACATATAGTTTACAACCAAAATTCACCATGAGGAAGAGAAGCTTTCCTTGATATACATTTTCAGATATACAATATGTAATAGTGCACGTAGCCCAGACAGAAAAATCCATATTATCAATCCAAAAAATAACTCCAGCATTGATGCATATGTGCACGTGTGCATGTTGTACACTAACATGCTAGAGACACGACAGGGGAAACAACAGGACATAAATGTTCGGGGTGATTATAACACTGTTGACATGTGTGCGCTATAAAATGCAGGTCATACATAGGTTGTACAGTTGTCACTACTGTCAACTAACGAGGATCTACTTGCCCAAGCCAACCTGGTGGCATATCATACCCCATTGGAGTACTTTAATTATTCACACTTTGTATTTATCCTCCCGACAAAGATACTATTTATTGCCTTCTAAAACATTGTCGTTGTTCAGATGCATGCAACCCATATATGGAAAACTAAATGCAGCTATAAATATAAGACGACATTACAACATGGCCAGCAATAACACATACAATCTTCAAAGATTTTAAGAGCTGAGGAATAATTACTGCATAAGAGAACAGCATACCATATCGCCGAGACCAAGCATCATGAATTGCCTGGCATTGCTTCCAGGAACCATTCCACCCATCAAATTCCTCGGGAAAACGAGCTTCACCGGGAGCTCAAGCTTCTTCGTGATCAGCTGCAGCCCCGGAAGGCTTAAACTGTTTGCTACTGTGTGAACAGGATTAGAAGCCTGCTGAGTTGCAACCGAAACCATAACGTTCGCACCGAAAAATCTCTCCGAGAAAAAAACCCAGAATATATCATAAACGAACAAGCAAACGAGAAGCAAAGAACAGATCTTAATGTTCGGGAGTCGCACATGGCTAACAAATGCAATACATATCGAAATACCCAACACATTGTTCAACACCCAATGCCCAGAAACAAGCCACGCAAACACGGTTCCCACACTAACCAAAAGCAAAATTCCTTGAGTTCGAGTAAACGATTTCGAACAACAGCGGGATACAAAAGGGTCCATCAACCCAAATTGTGATTTGAAGTATGTGACATAAGGTGAGAGGCAGAAAAAGATGGATGAAGCAGAGGCAATGGCGGTAAAGGCGGTTATGAGTTGGGAGACTGATGAAAAGAGATAGAACATCAAAAGAAGGCTACAGGAGCTCGCGAGCGGGATCATGAGTGCTTGCGACCTATCTAAAGTAATGGATGCTTCAGAGAAATCGCGGTTTCTCTCCATTTCTTTTCCGTAATTTAATGCTCTTGACGCCGATGCAAAAGTCACGGCCACCGCCGTCAAGATTAGGGTTACAGAGGCAGGTTCGAGTAAATACATGAGCTTCCATAAGGATTCCATTTTTTGCATAAAATTACACTATGCTATTTCTTCAATCTATCAGTGTAATGAGTCTAAAAAAACCCTAAAAGCACCGTTTTTTGCTACCAAAACCGTGAAATCGACTCCAATTTTGCATGCAATTACACTTCACTATCTCTACAATCTATCAGTGTAATGAGACTATCGTATTCGTTTTTTCTACGAAGAAAGTGTCACAGTTTCGACACTGCACGCAGAAAAAAAAAAAAAAAAACCCTATAAACACCGTTTTCGCTATTTTTGCTACCAAGAACGTGACATGCCACCGAAACCGAAATTTTTCGGTCGGATGAGAGAGGAGAGATTCAAAAGATTCGAACTATAATTACTGACGGAAAAAACAAAGAAGAGTCGGATTTTGCCCTAATTTACTGTTCCAGATCTAAAACAACCAAATACCTTAAAAAACAAGTGAAATTCAAGCAAAAACCCTAATGCGCGTGAGAAATCTGTCTTCTATTCTCCAAAATCTAACCACCTAGGGTTTCGAACCGAAAGAAATTTGAAACAAAGAGAACAAATCGTTCGAATCAAGAACAGAAGAAATAAAAAACGAGAGAGCGAAATTCGAAGAGATGTGAGAAGAAAGAGGATGGATTAACAATGATACAAACCAGTAGATCTGGAAGAAGAAGAATTAGAATTCATAGCTCGTTCCGCCATGAATCGATGAAGAAATGGTGAGTATAAATTAGAGAGAGGGTTTTGGCCTTTGTCGGGGAGGACTTTGTTTGGACTCGACGGACTCAGAGATGGCCAAATTTTGGTTTATTGTGGCTTTGCTGCAACAGTTCTGCAGAGTAGATGAAATGACGAAAATGCCCTTAGGGGTTTGTTGTTGTGGGACCACCCGTATGATGAACGGTTTGGATCATTTTTCACTGGTGGTCCCAATCTGTAATCTTGCTGGCCAGCTTTTTCCCAATGTATGTTGGTCTTGTACCTAACATACTCGACCTGCTTATTCAACGGCTACGTCTCGTCTATTGATGATCTCACGTATCACATGATATTTCCAGAAGACATGCTTTGACTTCTAGTGAGATCGAAGTTCCTTTGCCTGCGCTACAACCCCAGAGTTGTCACAATATAACGCAATGGGCCTCTCGGCAAAGGGAACAACACCCGGTTCATCCAAGAACTTGAGTAGTCATACTGCCTCCTTCCGCCTAAGTTGTGGAGTCCACTGTGGTTTCTTGGTTGCAACTCCTCCAGCACATTGCCCCATTGCCCAAAGTGAACACAAAACCCAAGTAGGACTTCATGCCATCGACATCAAACTGAAAGTCCGAATCGGAATAGCCAGAAATGACCAAGTCATCTCTACCATACACAAGACAATAATGCTTGGTTCTCCTAAGTACTTGAAAATATGTTTCATTGTCATCCAATGCTCAGGACCAGAGTTTGCCTGAAATGATCCAGATCCTTAATCCATTCAGGGTTCCCAACAAAATCTAAACCAGTTATCTTTGTAGTTCTTTATCTTATAAATGGGGTGTATGGGAGCATGCGGGTCACTTATGATGTTGTACAAGATCTCATCCATGCCACTTTTAAGATGTCTATGTTCATTTGCGTTTCTCAGTTGAAAAAATCAAGGAAAAGATGTAGAAAAAGAAAAATAAAAGATAAAAAAGGAGGAATTGGTTATCATGAAAAAAGAAAGGGGAATGATATCAGTACAACCATGTTTAAATAATTGCACTAGTCCATCTTATCTTTTATCATTTAAATAGATGACAAAAATTATTACAGTTCTCAAAAAGTTCCCACAATTCAATTAGAAAAGAAAAGACAACTTGAGTTTGAGCAATTATTAAAACGAGGAATGCTAGACTCACGGAGCCCTTGCAAAAAAACAGGGAAAGGGCGCCCCCCTTGGTCAAAACCAATTTAGGATGCATAGAAAATCATGGTCATAACTGCCATAAAGCAGTTTTGACCAATGAGGGCACCCTTTCCCTTGTTTTTTGCAAGGGCTCCTGTGAGTCTAGCATTCCTCTTATTGAAACATGGTTGCGCTGATATCATTTCCCAAAAGAAAAGAATCTTTATCTTCGTTTTTTTTGTTATTATCGTCTTTTGTCAGTCTCCACTGCCAAAAATCGAAAATAATATTTGCAAAAGATCTTTACCAAGAAAGTCTGTGTAAAAAATCTCCACCGCCACTAATCGGAAAGTCTGAAGAGGAAAGTTTGCAAAGATATCCATTGTCATTAATAGGAAAGTCTAAAGAAGAAAGGCTCTACAAAAATCTCCACCACCATTAATATGGCGAAGAGAAAATCTCTACAAAAAATCCCCACCACGATATGAAAGCCTAAATCAATGCCCAGCAAATAACCTATCACCTTTATGCAAAAAAATCTCCACCTCCTCAAGCAGTGTTGCCCGCTTCAATTTGCAAATATGTCTTGACTTTTTAACTATGCAAAAAATCTCCATCATAATTAATAGGGGAGAATGTTTAAAGCGCTAATATAACCCATCACCTCTACCATTCAAAATAATAATAATAATAATAACAAAAATAAACCCATCGCCTTTTTACTCTTCTACAGACAATACCCTCGTATCTGTCACCAAACTATGCATGTGGCTGTACAGTCCAATACTTTTCAAAAAATAGGGAACAATACAGATAACCCCCTCAACTATGGCCAAATTCCACTTCTAACCCCATGGTTTCGAAGTTAACAATGACACCTCTAAAACTATCCGTTGATTTTTTTAATGTGATGGAGTGGATGGATAGGAAGAAATGACTATAATGCCCTCATCTTGCCCAACAAAAAATCAACTGGAAATTAGGGTTTGATTCAAACCCTTGTTTATTTATCAGCTCAAAACCTCGATGTAGGGGTTTTATTTGTCTTCATTCACATCATTATCATGCTTTGCACAGAAACCCTAATATTTTAGATTTTTTTGTTTTGTTTTTATCAATATTTTTCTTCTTAAAATGTGGGGTTTGATGTAGCCATGGAGTGGGGATTGATTGTCTGTGATGGAGGTGACGGCGGATGCCGGAGATGGCGACGACGACGGTGGTCGGAGGTGGCGACGACGACGGTGGGAAATGGTGTAACCCTAATCCCTCTGCAAAACCAGTGACAAGGGTATTTATGTCCTCAAAATATTAACCATGGTTAGTTTAGTCATTCCGACAGGTTAAACTAACAGACTGCCAACGGAGGGGGTCTACTTAAAAATGTCAGAAAGTTGAGGGGTGTCTTTTGTACCTTCAATACCATAGGGTTAGAGTGGAATTTGGCCATAGTTGAGGGGGTGTATTTGTATTTTTCCCCAAAGAAATTGTACTGCCCACTCCATAGGATGATCCAGACCGTCAATTTGGTGGGTGGGCACCGTTTGCTAGGGGAGCACAGTAAACAGGTTCATTTCCATCGGATGATTCTAATCATTCGACATATAGAATTTTCCATTATTTGCGGTCCCTCTATAGATCGGAGGGTGACGATGATGATCATCCTATGGAAATGATTCTTGGGAGACAGCCTATTTATGTTGTGGCTCGACAAATGGGCATTTTGGATCATCCTATAGTGTGGGCTGTTCAATATGTTGGACTATACGGCCACACACCATAATTAAAACTTGTTTAATATCCAGGGATTTGCTAGTGTCGATCGCAGAAGGCATTTCGCTGATTGGCTGTTGCACGTGAGAGCAGCCACATCATGAATGATTGGCTGTTGCACGTGAGAGCAGCCACATCATGAATGAAGATAAAATCTGCCGAAAAGTGAGCCGATGTGGCTGCTCTCACATGCAACAGCCAATCCACGAAATGCCATCTGCGATGGATGCTAGCAAATCCCTAATATCTAAGCAAGACTATTTGAAAGTCTTAAGAACCGTTAAGCATATATTTTTCAAGAGGAATGCTAGTTCAAGAGGAATGCTAGATTTACAAGCGCCCTTGCAAAAAAGGGAGCAAAGGGCGCCCCCATTGGTCAACTTCCACTAAAGATGGCACAAAAAATAAAGGTCTTGACTGTCTTTAATGGAAGTTGACCAATAGGGGTCCCCTTTGCTCCCTTTTCTGAAAGTGCGTCTGTGAATCTAGCATTCGTCATTTTTCAATAGCTTTACTTTTCTTGACGAAACCCTAAACCAGGCTTAATGCATCAAGAGCCTAGATCATCCGATCAAGATGTTCTGAATTTGACTGACTTATCGGATCAACGGATATGATCACGTGAATCGAGGCATGAGTGCGCTCCAATAAAAGTGGGCTTTCTTTTGGTAAATGATATAGTCTCTCCCTTTTCTTCCCAGGGCCACCCCCTTTACTCCTTTAGTGTAAAAAAGTAGTCAGAACTCATAACTCGTAAGTGCTCTAGAGGAGGCTGCTCTGAGGAAGAAAAGGGGGAAACATATATAGCATCCCTTTCTTTTTTGGCTTCTTAATCCTCCGAAATAAGTGTCTCTTTTTTTTTTATTTCGATCCCTGATCGAGGATTTTCCATTTTCCCCAAAGTTACAGCAACAATTTCGAAGATTCAGAACTGAAATCTTTCATTTTGCAGATCCTCAGGCGCTTAGGGTTTCGATCCCTTACTAAATTTAGTTCTCGATCCCCAAATTTCGAACCAGAAACCCTAGATTTGTTGCTTGGAGGACGAGATCGAATCAGTCATGGGTTTCTGGGTAACAACCCTAATTTTCATCTTGGCAGGCGTCGTGGCCTCTCTCTTTTCAAGATTGTGCTGCAACAGAGGCCCCTCGGTTAATCTGTACGTTGATCTTCTTCCTTTCCTTGTGTGTGCGTGTTTTTAATTCGATTACTTTTCTCTAATTTTGTTTGTATTTTACAAATTGTTGAATGTTAGAAAATAAGTAGATTAACACATAAGGGTTTTATGGTGATGGGTTCTCTGTTATTCGAACTACAATCAGATCCATGAATTAGATTCTGGTACCAGAATCCTGAAATGACGAATGCATTGGTTTGTGAATTTTGGCTTGGATGTTATAAGGAAGGGCAAGATTGCCACATAACCAGACATGCAATAATTACTCAGGAGACATCCAAGGACTCTCCAAGGAGTTCAATGCTATCTTGGCAACCAAATGGGGAATTTTGCTTGCATGGCACCCAAATGCCAAGCAAAACCCTTTTAAGTCTCCGTGACTTTGGTGCAACCAAACACACCCTATAGTATTTTTTTAGTGCAGCTTAGGAATTGTATATTTGATGTTATTGGATCCAATTTTGTTGTTGCCAATGAAAATGGTGGTGATTGAAACAACAGATACGGAGACTATCATCCTCATTTTATCATTTTGTGATCTGGGAGACATTAACTATTTGTTTCTTTCGAGTGTTGATCGGATACTTGTGCTCTCCCTCTATCTCAAGTGTTGAATGAATGTTCGTGATCTCTCTCTCTCTCTCTCTCTCTATATATATATATATATATATATATATATATATATATATATATATATATATATATATATATATATATATATATATATATAGAGAGAGAGAGAGAGAGAGAGAGAAAACTGTTGGTGCGCTGCTCACCATTTTTTTGGTGCGCTTAAGTTGTTATAACGCGTCCCATTCGTTTAAATGTTTGGGTCCTGCTGGGTCCCGCACAAGCGCACCAATGGGAGGCGTTATGACAACTGAAGCACACCAAAAAAATGGTGCGCTTAAGCTCACCAACAGTTTTCTCATATATATATATATATATATGAGGAAAGGGTTCCTGCTAACGTTAGCGTAAAACAAGGTTGGGCCACATTGTTGGGCTGATCCTAAGCATTCATTTCAAAAGGTCTCATCATGGATGGGGTGTGTACCAAAAATCAGCTTCATTGGATCATCATAGGATGTTCATTTGTGGGCGTGAAAATGGACAGATACTGTTTGTCCACTAATCTGCCCATTTTTTCACTCCACAAATGGACACCCTAAGATGATCCAATGGAGCTGATTTTTTGTGCACACCCTATCCATGAAAGGGCCTTCCAAATGAATGCTTTGGATCCCCCCAACAATGTTGGCCCACCTTGTTTTACGCTAACGTTAGTAGGTAAGCTTACCTGCTAACGTTAGCAGGAACAATTTCCTATATATATATATATAGTAAATGGTATCTGAGCTCAAGCTCAGATAGAATTTCTGAGGCAGATAAGGTGTACTTAAGAAATCATCTTCATAGGATCATGGTAACCATTGATTTGTGGAGGTTTAAAATGGACGTCTGCAAAATGGTCCATTTTGTGCCTCTACAGATCGAACGGTTAGGAGGATCCTATGGAGATGGTTTCTTAGGAACAACCTATCTATGTCAGCTTCTATGGAAATGGCTTGGATGAGTCAAACAACATGGGAGATGCCCTATATAAAAACTCTACCTCAGATAGAATTTCGCCTATATATATATATATATATACATATATATATATATATATATATACATATATATATATATATATATATATATATATATATATATATAGGAAAGTGTTCCTGCGCTGTAGTGCGCTATAACGCCTCCCATTCGTCAATTTTTTGTGGGCCCGTAAAGTGGGACCCCTTAACCGAACCAATGGGAGCGTTATAAACGCGCTACAACGCAGGAACACCTCTCTCTCTCTCTCTCTGTCTCTCTGTCTCTCTCTCTCTCTCTCTCTATATATATATATATATATATATATATATATATATATATATAGGAAATGGTTTGTGAGCAGCTGCTCAGATAAGCTTATCTAAGCATTCATTTGGAAGGCCTCATCATGGATGGGGTGTGTACCAAAAATCAGCTCCATTGGATCATCCTAGGGTGTCCATTTGTGGAGGGAAAAATGGACAGATACTGTTTGTCCACAAATCCCCCTCCCCCCCACCCCCCCCCCCACACCCACACACACACACACCCAAATGGAAGGGTTAGGATGATCCAATGGAACTGATTTTTGGTACACACCCCATCTATGATGGGGCCTTCCAAATGAATGCTTAGGATCACCCCCAAAATGTGGACCCCCTATGGTTTGTGAGCTCTACTGCTCACAAACCATTTCCTCATATATATATGAGGAAAATGATTGTACGCTCGAGTGTACCAAGCTTATGATACACTCGAGTGCCCAATCACATGTGGGCCCACTTTGTTAGGATGATCCAAAGCATTCATTTGAAACTGGACTAGGGATCTAGTTCTGAAATTGGACCTGACTTCCATCATACGAAGAGATCAGCAAATGAACTTGCTGATAAGTTGGCAAAAGATGGAGTGGCAAAGGAAGGGTTGGAGATTGTTATTCAGGACGTGAGGGAGGTGAATTAAGGGCTTGGAGGGTGGGCAGTTTTTGGAGGGTTTCTTTTGTGTGGGTTCTGCTGTAACTATTGTATGGGACGTCTCGTCCCTATGACAGATTTGTTTCTGTTCTGTTTCTCTTAATTAAAATTGTTACCTTTCGAAAAAAAAATCTATCTTCATTAGCAAATCTCTAATGGTTAATGCATTCTCTGTTGCAGGTTGCACCTAACATTGGTTATTACGGCAACAGTTTGCTGTTGGATGATGTAAGTCCTCATCGCCTTTGCATATAGTTACTTGGCATAGAAATTATAGACGTTTTGTAACATCTTAAATTTGAAGTTTGAACTCTTTTGGAAGCCGTTCTATGTTTACAAGGTTCTCGCATGACATTACTCTTGTCTATGTTTCTTTGCTGACTGCCAACTCAAGTATCCTTGGATAGCTATAATGCTTTTCAAAGACTATTCTTTTACAAAATCAGGTCCATTGTTTATAATGAAATATTTAATTGAAGAGCAATGCATGATGTCATGAAAAACTTGATCCATGAACCATTTCCCTCTGAAAGGATGCTTTTTCTATTAATAAGTTGTTTTGTACAATTAATATATGCCTGAGCTACATGTTACATAACTTGGCCTCAATCTAAACAAGATTTTGTTATGCGATTTGGATATTGTAGATTAAAATATTGTATTGATAGATTCTTTTAGTGTTCAATCTTTTAATAAACCTTTTGGCCGTACCTTAGATGGAAAAGAATGCAATAATGTATCATTCTGTCTATTGCTTATCTTATTAGCAAATAGCAACCTATGAAAGACATTTAGTACAAACTATATGGAAGAGGATGTTTTATTATGTGCTTTTCGCTTATACCGTGAGCCCATTCTTTCAAGACTTCAAGCAATGTCTCAATTGAATCCGTTCAAGTCATTTTTGGATTCGATTTACTTTTACAAGTTAGCCCTACCATCTTCCAAGCAATCACTTTTTCATTGTGCCTTTTAGTGTTAGTATTACTTGTTCCGTATACTGTTTTGACTGAGTATTTACCCGAGTGTGAAGGGGCCCATATAATAACATCATGGCACACAATTTGACTAATGTTTGCTGATGTGATTAGGCTTCATAGGTCATCAAAGACTTTCTTCAGTTTCTAATGATTCCAAGAGCTTGCTCCCATCAATATAGTCCATTATAATTTCATTTTTACGATGATTGCTAGCAGTAGATGCAATCATTTCCCATTGTGTTGCTCCTCTAGGGCACTCTGTGGATCTGCCCCAATACTAATGGAGTGTTCATTTCGAAGATGCCAAATTATTCTTCTTTTAAGTAGGTTACTTGTATGCAGGACTGCCTTCTAAGTGAATGATGCAGTTATCTTCATG
Source organism: Tasmannia lanceolata (assembly GCF_043159265.1). Classification (NCBI taxonomy): domain Eukaryota; kingdom Viridiplantae; phylum Streptophyta; class Magnoliopsida; order Canellales; family Winteraceae; genus Tasmannia; species Tasmannia lanceolata. The sequence continues at coordinate 20,822,945 of NW_027518684.1, read as the reverse complement.
TGGACATGCAAAAAGGAATATCTGCTAAGATATTTTCTATTTACCAAGTCCGCATCCTAGTTGGGTGTGCATTTATGACTAACAAAAAATAAAAACACCGAGGGAATAGAAACAACATTCAGATTAATGGATAAAGTCCTATGATAGAACTGAAAAGAAATTTCAGATCAGGTGAAGGATTTAGGCTCATGCAAAAAACAGGGAGGAAAGAAGGGATTGGAATGGGTGGGAAATTCAGGTTATATAAAAAATATAGGAGTGAATAAATGTGAAGAAGTAGAAAAGACAAAATTCAGGTCACAGATTGGAGTAACAGATCAAGAATCAAAGACTGAGAAATTTGAAGAAACTTGAATGAAGATTGAGTCAGCTCTGTGAAAGCCATGTGATTATATATTAGAATCAAGATCCTTTGTTATTCGACTGAGATTTTAAAACCATCATGATTGATTAGATCTTGAAATAAGTGGACCCCGAAAGTATGTCTAACATGTCATCAAAGCGAGGAATAGGAAATTAGTACATGATGGGTATCTTGTATTCTTGTTAATCATTAGGCTGTCAACACACATCCTCCATGATCCATCTTTCTTTGGCATCAGAAAAGCTGGCACTACGCGTGGCCTAAGAATCTCGCAGATGAAACCCTTTTGCAACAAGTCTCCTATGTATGCATCTTCATTTGGATTCATATGGTAGGCCAGTAAGTTAGGCAATATGGATCCTGGTGCAAGATTGATAGTGTGTTGTATGTTACGTATTGCTGGTAGCTCTTCTCGCAACTCATCAGATGCTAAGTCAGGAAATTTTGAAAGAACCTCTTGCACCTCATGAGGAAGAGTTGGCTTCTCTTCAATGATATTATCATCTACCTCTAGTGCAACTATGACATCTTGTTCTTTGCATTCATCCTCAAACTGCATCATGATAAGCACGTTGCAAAGTTTCTTCAATTCATTGTCCAAAATACACATTTCTTGACATTTTAAACTCCAACGTACAATGGATTAAGAATGATATATTTCCCTTGAAAATGAAAGCACGAGTATTACTCTTACCTCGAAGAGTAGCATCTCGGTCATATACCCATGGTCTCCCCGAAAGAACATGTATGATTCGCATTAGAATGACATCACACCGGATTGAATCCTTATGGGGGCCCATCTCAATAGGAACTATTCATTGCTGATCCACAGTCAGAACATGATCATTAATCAGTGTCACATTGTAAGGTCGTGGATGCTTCTCCATCGATAGTTGTACCTTCTCAACAAAGGCCTTGGATATCATATTAGAATTGCTCTCGTTATCAACAATCACCATGCACACCTCCTCACACTTGACTTGTATTTGGAAAATACTACTGCACAACTAATCTTCCTCACCGTCATTAATTACAAGAATGTGCTCTACGATATTCATGTGTCCCCTCTACTTCATCATCATTTCCAACCTAGCAATTTGATCCTCCTTGCTCGTAGCTATTGGGTTTACATTCTGGCGTGGAGTCCTAGTTCTTCCACCTTCCAAAGCTTATAATCTCTCATCTTTTCTGAAATTTAGATGAGTTCACCTCTTTACAGATCTGTCAACTTTCCCTTATAAGTTCTCACTTCTTGTAGGCATGGTGCTGAACCTAGGTTCTGATGCCAATTTGATATAGGAGATTTATGTAGGGCTAACAAAAAGATTGGATTAGGCTTTATGAATAGGTTTGGGTTTACTTCATGAGGAAGCGATAACTATGGCTAACAGAAATTAAACTAAAATACAGAGGGAATAGAAAACATGGCTCAGATTAATGCATAAAGTCCTATGATGGAACTAGAAAAAAAAAATCAGATCATGTAAAGGATTTAGACTCATGTTGGAAACATGGAATATTAATCAAGGGAGAAAGGATTGGAATGGTTAGGAAAATTTAGGTCACAGACAAAATATAGGACTAATTTATTTATTGATTTGAATGGTAGAACATTACATTTTATTTGCATGGTTGAACATTACATTAAAAAAGGAGGCCTCTACAAGGGGAAAGCCTCGCGACCGAGGCGATCAATACAAGGAACAACTGACAAACAAAATAAGAAACCAATACAAGAAAGGGTCACAGAGGATGAAAATAAAAAAATTCCATCTGGGTCCCACCAACTCCCATGTGGGCTAACCTATCAACATCTTTGTTAGCCTCTCTCTCTCTTTCTCTCTCTCTCTCATGCTGGAAACGAACTGGATTACCCTCCACACAGTCCTGAATCTCATCGACCATAACAAATCTCCAAAGACAAGATTTACTGCATAGAATGGTTGCTCTATATAACTTATCAACATCATTAGTGTGGTTGCTTTACATATCATACATTTACCTCATAGAATGCCATCAAATATTAAAATTTTTGAAAAAACTTAATATGGAATTTTAGGATATGGCCAATTTGTCCACGATCTTATTTATTTAATAGCTGTAAATATTCATTATATTTGTTACTTATAAGTTAAATTTAAATTTTAAAAAGATAAACCTATATAAATTAGATACATGAGAAATTATTTAAAAATGATTTTAATTTATAAAGAATTATAAAACATATGTTTGGTTCAGTCAGTGAATTAGACCTTTGCAATCAAATTTTGATTTCTGAACTTCTTTTCTCCTGTTCTTAATATGAAGACTAAAATTCTGTTACTGAGTTCTTCTTTCCTGCATTTTTAGGTGGGCAATAGTATATCTTGCGCAGCTGAATCCACTAATCGTTCCTATACTGAATGAAGGAGAGTGAGAGACATCTGTTGAAGAGTAATGGGTTTTCAGGTAATAGAAATTATGTATGATCAATTGCTCAAAAGCTAATTATTTCAGGTTTTTCATGCCTTTGAAGTCTGCGCCAATAGAATTTGGACCTCTTCTTGGAACAATGTTCTGTGTATTACTTATTGAAGAACTCAATGTCTAGTGCCTGAAACTTCGTAGAAATAGTTGTGTTGCATTATGTTGTTCTATTTGCTTCATAGAAACTTTTGATTTTAGGATCATTGAAGGAAAGATTTGCGGGGTATTTCATTACACCTCAGAAGAAAAATAAATTTGATTACTTCCGATGAAATATTGAGAATAAACCCTGGTGATTTGGCTATGTACTCAATAATGGTGTGTGATTTTACTCTCGCGTATTTTCATGCATTTCAGATCTTGATTTATATGTTAAACCTGGTTTAAGCTGATGGATTCTGGGTCTATAGGCAACAACATATATGTTTAAAGTTTCTATGTATGTGTTGTGAGGTTCGGCGTGGTACTGAGGGTGTGTTCAGTAACTATTTTCCGTAGGGCTTTTGTGCTTTTTTCTGTAACTATTTTCTGTAGCGCTTTTGTGCTTTTTTCTGTCCGGAGAATGTGAAAAAAAGGGAGAGATTGGTGTCTGGCAAACTCGACCCTCTGCGCCTGTTTCTCAAAATCTGCAGAGGGAGCTGAAATCTCGAAGCTAAATGGACTCTCTTTGGGTGATTCTGTTCCGCCATTTAGCCCACTCCGAAATTCAGAGAATGGGAAATGTTGCAGAACGGGCCCTGAATTTCTGGAGATTGTTGGGTTCGTTGAGCATCGAAATGCTCGTACGGTAAGGGTGGGTGTGTTTGGTTGCACAAAAGCCGGGAGGACTCGAGGGTTTTGCTTGGCATTTTAGGTGCATCGTCAGCAAAACCCACCCCCTGTTTGGTTGCCAAATAGCATTGAAATCCTTGAAGACTACTAGGGGATGTCTCCTAGTTAATTATTGCATGTCTACTTATGTATCACCCCTATCACCTCCCTAGAAAAGCCAAGCCAAAAACCACAAAAAGGTGGAATTTTACGTGGTTTCCTTGAGAATGACTCTCTCTCTCTCTCTCTCTCTCTCTCTCTCTCTCTCTCAAATGACACTAGCTACCAATACGAGGTTGGCAACCAAACACTACTTATCACTATTTTACAAGGTAAATTCTAGGTAAATCAAATGTTTGTCACCGGTTGCCAACCTCGTAGAGCAGTGGGAGGGGGTGTCATTTCCATGAGAGAGAGAGAGAGGGAGAGAGAGGGAGAGGCATCATTTTCCAAGCCAAATTCCTTGTTTTTAGAGAAATTTTGCTTGGAAAGAACAAGGAGGGGACATTGATGTTGCGCCACAAGACATGCAATTATTACCTCTGAAACTTGTTTGATAGAAAGAGGTTTAATGCTTTTAAAGTTGAAGAAAAGTGCATTTTTTTTCTTTGGGAAATTCTTGAGGATGCCAGGCCGTGGCATCAAGTATAGTGGAATCTGCTCGGTTTACATCCGCCCAATCAAGGCATGCAAAAAATTAATGGTCATGCTTTCGGGGGAAATCTCATCTGTTTGGTAATGGCCCACTAAATTTACGGCTGAAATGGACTGTACATGTATACAGGTACAGTAGGGGTTCTGCAGGGTGATTTTCAAAACTGAGTATCCCACTCTATTGCCTAGTCCAGTAATGGGATCTACTAGGGACCATGGCAAAAGGCATTTTGCGGAACACATGTTGCATGAGAGAGCAGCCACAGAGGCTCACTTTTTAACAGATTTTGTCATTAGTCATGATGTGGTTGCTCTCGTGCAAAAGGCAATCTGCGAAATGCCCTGTGCGATGGTCCCTAGCAAATCCCCATTTCACGGAACGCCTGTTGCATGAGAGATCAGCCAGATAGGCTCACTTCTCAACAGATTTTGTCTTTATTCATGATGTGGCTGCTGACTGTGAACCAATTTGGTGCAGAAAGTCGCACGGACGATTTGCCTTAAGGTTTAGGTTTTTGCGCTAAGGATGATCTCAGCCAGAGAGTCGCATAAGATTACCATCTAAGTGAACCAATTTGGTGCACACAAATCTCATCGCCTATGATTGTGATTCGTCGGCGGGGCCGACATATTGCATTATGTGCAAAAAAATTGAAAAAAGAAGAAGCAATGCAGGCATTTGATACCTGTTTCTCACAAGATCATTCTTCTTTATCTAAGATTTTTCTTTCCCTTTTCAATCTAGATTAACCATATATTTTTCTCCAAGTTCAGTACTAGAAGAAAATAAGAATCATGTCAGCCATAACAATTGTCCCCTTGCCAATGTGTTCACATTCGATCGATATTATGGACTTTTTGCAATAGATTGGCAGAATAAATTTTGTTGTAGCAACATAAGAAAGGATTTACCAATAACAGAAAAAAAAAATAGAGAAATAAAAAATATATATATAGGAGAACAAAATATGATATACCCTCTGATAGATGGTCACAAAATAACACAGCCACAGCATACCCCAATGGATTTCTTGCTCTTTAGCTGTTCTTGGATGAGCTCCAATGCCGTGATAATGTCTTCAAACGATGGTCTACACTCTGGATTCTTGTGCCAGCACTCTCGAAGAAGCCTGAAGCAAATGGGTAATAAAATTTTCATGAAAATGTCTGATAATAAATAAAAATTTGGGTTCCCTGGATGCTTCGGTACTACTCAACACAGAATAAATTTTGTTTTGGCAAACAGACATCTAAGCTATGTGAATGTGTGAAAAAATATATTCCTTGAAAAGTGAAAAGGTAACAAATCAAGCGAAATGTGTCAACCATTATCCAACATGAAAATGAACACCATTTCATATGCTATATAACATGGAAGAGAGCCATTGAAGGGGAATGAGTGCATATTTACAATGTAGTCATGTGGGCAATTGATCTGTTTAGGAACACAATACATTTAGTCGTATTGCAAGTTCAAGAATGACGAAAAAATGACTTAAAATATTGCAGCTACGTACTTCTTGACAGATTCTGGATAGACAAATGAGGAGAGAGATGGTCGAGAATCTTCATAAGCACGCCTGTCTGCTACAGCTTCTGGTGATTCGCATCTGTTTGAGGGCCCCCCTTGGAACATCTGCAACAATAGTGCACAAATCCATGCCACTGTTATGTTTGGAACAGCTTTTATACCCACAGTGAGTGTAAAACGCAAACAAAAATGGGTATATTCTGGTCATTTCTAAGAACCATAAAGATACTCTAACTGTGTGGTTGAATGGAAAAAATGATTCAGCGACAAGTAATAATCTCAATATCATTCATCGATTGTAAGGAAATGTTTAATCACTATTAAGAACAGTCGACCAAGGATATAAAACAACTGTTCTATTTATCTTAGAATTTGATATACCTCGTGTACTATTAAGGCAAAAGAGAAGACATCAACACTCTTTCCATATGATTCTCGACGATAAACCTCAGGTGCCATGTAACGATCTGCCAAATGCAAAGATAAATCACAAAAATTTACAAATTACACAAAACCAAAATTTGAATGCAGCTTTGAGATGAAAAAACTCACATGAACCAGTTCCTCCCGTCATTTTATAACCAAATGAATCTTTCTCCTGTGCTATCTTACTTAAACCAAAATCTGTAACCTTAAGGCGCCCTGCTTCATCTTGTAGGACATTTCTGTTTAGGATGTAGGACGTAAAACAAATAGAAGAACGATGTTAGGATGAAAAAAAAAAGCTTACAAAAATCGAAACTTAAAACTTGTCACATGTAAATTATAGTATGGGGCTTCTTGTTGCAGTACCGTGGGGTGAGATCCCTGTGTATGATGGCATGTGGTTTATGCTGGTGAAGATAATTCATGCCCCTGCAGAGTTTGCAAAGAAATGCACACATCACTAGTGGTCTGACTTTCACTAGTATAAGAATTGTGGATGTAATAGAAAATACTGAGTTTGAAATATATGAAGCTCTCATTACTTTTCGGTACTAAGTTTGGACTACTGGATATGAGGGACATGGAAGCAAGATAATAAGCTCCAAGATGATATGTGTGTAGTAGCAGCAGTAGTAGTGGGAGCGACATTTATTCAGAAATATCAAAAAAATTCAGGATGCATGTAGACGAACCCAACTAGTGTTAGGAGTAGACTTTGTCAATTTGAGCAGGGTAGATCCTTTCAACTTCTTCGTGAAAACTTTCTAAAGGATTCATTAGCCGACCCCAACTAGTTTGGGACAAAGGCTTAGTTGAGTTGAGTAGAGATTAAAAAAATTCAGGATGCAGTCTGGCCAACTTTTTTATTAAAAAAATGGTGTAAATGTATATACTGATAAAGAATCACAAAGTACAAGGAAACCAAGGCAAAGATAAAAATAACCCTATATTTGTTAAAAAGAACTATAATGTTAAAAATATTGAACTGGTAAAAATATGATTGTGAGCTTGAAGCTCATATAGCTTATATGAGCTTGAGGGCCCAAACACATGTGGGCCCACATTGTTAGGATGATCCAAAGCATTCATTTGAAAGGCCCTTACATAGATAGGGTGTGTACAAAAAATCGGCTCCATAGGATCATCCTAACCCATCCAAAAGTGGAGGGCAAAATGGACAGACACCATTTGCCACAAATCTGCCCATTTTTGCCCTCCGCTTTTGGAGGGGATAGGATGATCCAATGGAGCTGGTTTTTGGTACACACCCTATCTATGATGGGGCCTTGCAAATGAATGGTTTGGATCACCACAAAAAATGTGGGACCCATGTGTTTGGGCCCTCAAGCTCATATAAGCTATATGAGCTTCAAGCTCACAATCATTTTCCTCATATATATATATATATATGCTTGAAATGGAATTAATCTTTTTTGGAATGACGATTATATATTAAAAGAATGGTGAAACCCCAAGACCTAGATGGTCAAGCAACACCAACAAAAGCGGAAGAGATGAGAAATAGAAGAAGAAAAATAGGAACAAGCTAAGCTAGGCATATCTTTACCTCGCAATATCTAAAGCATAAGCAACAGCCGTGACAGAATCAAGTCTTCCTTTCTTTCTGAGGATATCATACAAACTTCCCTACAGTCCAGAGGAAAACAGAAATAAAAAAATGAACTTTGAATACCTCGTATCATGGTAAATAGTCAAGACACTCACATTGCAAAGATACTCGGTGAGGAAGATCAACCGATCAGAATGTGTTAAGACACCAAGAAATTGAACTATATTAGGATGGCGGAGCCCTTGCCATAGTCCAAGCTCCTTCTTGAAGGTACGTCTGTAGGTCTAAAAGATCAGGCACAATGACATATAAAGTAGAATATGATCACAGATTATAAGATGAAAGAAAATATTATGGGTTACCATGGGAATAAATTATCCTTTTTATTACCATCACTGAGGAAGCTGTTCATCAAATCCATATGTATGATATATTTGAGACGGTCCTGAGAGAAACTTTCTAGCATATTTTTATAACAAAGCAGCAACACTTGATGCTGAACACCTTAGCTAAGATCACTAGCAGGAACAAATGTGCCAACTTCACAAATTAATCCCAACCAGTGCATTAACTCGGACTCGGATGAGAACCCAAGGTAAAAAGGAGTTGACTCGAGTGAGTCAATGATTGACAGGGTCAAACTTTCAATAACTCAGGCAAGTCAAACAGTGATCCCAAGTTGTCACTGATTATTGTTGCTATTGGGAGCTAAGACTAAGATCAGATTCTCAAATATATTTTATCACCGTGAATGTCTGAGCTGGTTTTTTTTTTTTTTCATTTCTTCAAATTAGTAACAGAGCTTACATTCTTAACATCCTAATTGCATGACTATTGAAGCCCAACAGAAACCCTCAAAACCGATACAAAAAGAAGCAAATATCACTAGTTCAACACACACAAGTCATGGTGATTAAAGTAAAGCAAGCTTAATAGCTTTGAATCAGAAGACAATACAACTCACTTCACCCTGTTATCTGATGCGATAGAAGAACGAATGGTTTTTGCAGCAACTTCTGTACCTCGCCATCTCACTAAATAAACTTCACCATACGATCCCTGTCCACATTAAATAATTTAGCTTAACACAAATAACCAATAAGAAGAATTATACAGTTGTGTGTGTGTGTGTGTGTGTGTGTGTGTGTGTGTGTGTGTGTGTGTGAGAGAGAGAGAGAGAGAGAGAGAGAGAGAGAGAGAGAGAGAGAGAGAGAGAGAGATGAATGGAAGTATTTGATAAAGATCAGACATTTCTAACTTGAAAATAAATTGTTCCATGATCTCTGGAGAATTCTAACTGAAAATTCCCATCACATTGGAATTTCCAAATGACCTCCAAGTACCTCCCAAATGGCCGTATTGACATTTATACAAATCCTGTCCAAAATGGGTCTCATGTTCAGAAAAGGTTCCTCATATATAGAATCAAATTCCTTAAGCATGTGGGCCTGATACTGGAAAATGGGTCTACAATCTCCTTTTCGAATGACATTTGGCATGGCCCCCCACTAGTAAGCCCTTGCCTCTAGATGCTGTAGCACACTTCCAATTACACCATTGGTATTATTTTATTTTATGAATGAGAGGAAATTCATTATATGAAGAAGAAACAAATTCTCATCAAATATAACCTACCACCTGTAAAAGAAACTACTCCTAGCTAAGGGATCCAGAGTCCAAACCAGGACATCAGGGATACAAATCCCCAATTAACATAATAATCTGCTATGAATATACCCAATATACATTATCTTCATCAACCTTTGGTTTTACTTCCTTTTACATCTCAAGGTCTGACAGCAATCACATGTTAATGTTCTAAATGTATATGCAATAATCAGCAGCACGTGCATGAGTAGCTCAAACTTGAAAGAAGTCAATATCTTTCTTTTTTTTGAAAGATAGGAATTTATTATAAAGGTACGGAAAAGGAAAAAGAAAAAATAATTACATGAGGGGTAGAGGTTGCCCCACAAAAAAAAAACCTCAAAACCCACCCACGCCCTTGATGAATGACTCTCTTTTGTTATTGCCAAGTTCCAACTTATAACACGATGGGTTTTACTAGACGACAAAAAATGCTTCTTTGTTCATATCAATACTACAAAAATCAAAGAATCACTAAGGAAATTTGCTTTTAGTCAATATGATCTCCATATGGGAAATAAGGATACATAAACCCTAGTAAGCTTTTAATAAGTAAAAAAGAATCTGTGATTTTAATAAAAAGAAATGGAGAGCAACCGGCAACACACCTGAAAGAAACATTATGTATTCCAACCAGTTTCCAAGTAGAATCAGAACTGTATTAGGGATAGTTTCTAAAACAAATTTCTATTTTTGCTTCTATGGTTCATTAAAAAATTAAGTTTGGCATGAGAACTTGAAAACAAGATGAATTACTTCTCCAATAAGAGTTGCTTCGTCCATGTCCACCTCAGTGTGATCAATTTCACAGCATGGGTTCTGGGAGTCAAGCCCAACCTATCAAAATCAAAAGGATGTAAGCTATTTAATCTATGAAGGGAACAAATGAACAATACAAGAAGTTTTGGCACCTCTAATTCAATAAGATGCAAAAGACATTGTAATTGGTAGAATATGAAAACAATTTAACATGAAGGAAACCCACTTGAATCAAATTGGGAATTAGCTGTCAAATAAAACCATCAGCCCAGAATATAATATAGACCATCCACTGAATATCAGCCATTGATCTAGAAAATTTTGTAGGTCAAAATGCTTACATAATTCCAAAGCTGTGCAAAGCAAAAATAGAGTAGTGAAAACATGAGATCAAAGAGGATAAATGATGCAAAACAAATGGATGGAATACACAGCACACTATACTTGCAAGAAAAAAAATCGAAAATTACTACTGGAATCAACCAAATAGTAAGTCAAATTTTTATGTAGGATTGGTTTATGGATACTGAAATACCCTTTGAAATGTAATGGAAAAACTAGAAAAAGAAGCATGTAGCCTATAGCAGTCTCAAAATATCGGAAAATTAGTGTTGAAAAGAAAACAAGAAACTCAGAAAACATAACTTATGTCATTGATTGTTGCATTATATATGTAGTACCAAAAATCACTAGAACTCTATAAACCTTAACTTTCCAATCTAAAACAGACAATGGTTTCTTCATCAACCCAAAACACACCTCCTTCCTACTTTATTTGGTAGAAAATAAAATACTAAGAACATTTCCTGTCCACAAAACTCAGCAAACTTTTAAACTGATAAAGCTACGAAAATGGAACTCCCTAGTCCTTACATTTCAAAACTAAACCCGGACAACTATAATAAGTTACTATCACATCCCAAAAAGACTACTTTCCAAATTAATCAACTTTCAAGGTTAGAAAGAACATAAACAGAAAAAGACGGCTCTTTGTAGAAACACATCATATTATAATGGGAAAGAATTACTGATATTAGGCTTGTTTCTTTCCATGCTCCTTTGCCAAGTCATCCACCATCTTGCTTGACATATGCTTAAAGGTAGGATCGATGAGCCTATATAGGTCGAGCACTTCTTAACTTAAGGGCGATCGGGACCATCCACAATCTGAAGAGGACAAAGAAATTGCACCAGGCACCGTGCACCTTCAAAGTTGGGTAAGGCACATGCCACCCGGACTCGCCCTAATGACTAAAGGTGAGTGGAGGCAGAGGGAGATATCAAAAATGGATTGGGAATGTCGTTAGATTCACCATAGCTACAGCACCGCTTATGCTGTGAGGAACCAATTCATTCTCGGTGGACAAAAGAACACGATCTTTTTGTCCACCAACAGAAGCATTGCACTTCTATTTTGACTAACTAGATTATTCGAATCGCCGTCTACAGATAGTCACATCTCGCAGGCAAAGTGCACCACCAGCCTCTCTTTTTGGAGGGATTCAGTCCGGAATCCCCATGTTCAAGGCAACACCTTGCCGTGAACACCCCTGGACCTTACACACACCCCATGCACGTTTCAGAACTCTGCCATTATTGCCCCCACTTGTGACATTGGACCCCCCACCCTCTCTCCTAAAACCCTATACAATTGGAGGGAAAAGTTGACATTTGCTTGTGTGGCCGTGATCAAATTGTAGCAAGCAAAGATTCCACCATTAATGGGTTTTCATAGGTAAGAGAGAGAGTAGGGGTGCAACTCGGGTCGGGTTGAACCCGAACCCGACGGGTTGAACCCGAATTTGGGTTGGCTCGGGTTAAGCTTTTTTAAAAATCGGGTTGGGTCCCGAATTGGAAATCGGGTGGGGTGTCGGGCAACCCGACCCGACCTGACCCGAAACCCGACAAGTATTCCCATATGTATAAAATTTTAAAAGTTAAAACGGCAAACATGTGAATATTCCAACATAAATTTATCCTTATGAAGCTAGAAATGTGCTTAAATTTCAACATAAATTTATCCTTCAGTTACAAAGAGTTTTTATATGGTGGATACCTGTTAGGAATGTGAGCCAAAAAAAAGAAAAAGTGAGGCCCACAAAAAAAACATGTGCATGATGGGCGGGTCAACCCGACCCGATCCAACCCGAATTGGAAATCGGGTTGGGTCGGGTTGACGAAATTGCAATTCGGGTTGGGTCGGGTTGAGCCCAGCCGGGTTGGAAATCGGGTTAGGTTGGAAAAATGGGTTCCTCGGGTTGGCCTCAACCCGACCCAACCCGAGTTGCACCCCTAAGAGAGAGAGAGAAGTGTGTGTGTGTGTGTGTGTGTGGGTGGGGATTCATTTGATGGAAGTTTTGAAGCGTTAGGGCAATATAGATTATGACCTGGATCAGGTCGATTTTTTTATAAATCTCTATATATGCAATTCCTTCTAAACGAGATCTCATATTTTTTTGTACATAATTCTTTATCCAATCCCGTATTTTTTTTATCTTCCTGGAGACCCCTGGAATAACTTTTTGGTTGTGGGAACCAAGGGGAACAATGACTTTGGTTTGCACCAAGTTGGAAACCAAGTGGATTTTTTTTCCCATATCATATTTATCTCTCTCTCTCTCTCTCTCTCTCTCTCTCTCTCTATATATATATATATATATATATATATATATATATATATGTGAGAAAAGTGTAGCTACACATACGTGTAGCTAACTTAGAACGGCTTAAAATACAGTGAGCCCCACATTGTTTGGGTGATGCAAACCATTCATTTGATGGGCCCTCACATAGATAGGGTGTGCCCAAAAAATCAGCTCCATTGGATCATCCCAACCTTACGATTTGTGGAGGCAAAAATGGACGTGTAAAAACCTTCACAAATCTGTCCATTTTTGCCTCCACAGTTTGAAGGGTTGAGATCATCCAATAGAGCTGATTCTTTGGGCACACCCTATCTATATGAGGGCCCATCAAATGAATGGTTTGCATCATCCAAACAATGTGGGGCATATAGAGAGTTAAGTGAAGCTACACATACGTGTAGCTAACTTAGCTTACACCGACGGCTTAAAATACAGTGGGCCCCACATTGTTTGGATGATGCAAACCATTCATTTGATGGGCCCTCATATAGATAGGGTGTGCCCAAAAAATCAGCTCTATAGGATCATCCCAACCTACGATTTGTGGAGGCAAAAATGGACGCGTAAAAACCTTCACAAATCTTTCCATTTTTGCCTCCACGGTTTGAAGGGTGGGGATGATCCTATGGAGCTGATTTTTTGGGCACACCCTATCAATGTGAGGGTCTATCAAATGAATGGTTTACATCATCCAAACAATGTGGGGCCCACTGTATTTTAAGCCGTCGGTGTAGCTAAGTTAGCTACACGTTTGTGTAGCTTCACTTAACTCATATATATATATATATATATGACGAAAGTGAAGCTACACCGCCGGTGTAGCTAACTTAGCTACACCGCCGGCTTAAAACACAATGGGCCCACATTGTTTTGGTGATCCAAAGAATTCATTTGATTGGCCCTCACATAGATAGGGTGTCCACCAAAAATTAGCTCCATATGATCATCCCAACCCTACGATTTGTGGAGGCAAAAATGAACGTGTAAAAATCTTCACAAATTTGTCCATTTTTGCCTCCACAGTTTGAAGGGTTGGGATGATCCTATGGAGCTGATTTTTGGTGGACACCCTATCTATGTGAGGGCCAATCAAATGAATTCTTTGGATCACCAAAACAATGTGGGCCCATTGTATTTTAAGCCGGCGGTGTAGCTAAGTTAGCTACACCGGCGGTGTAGCTTCACTTTCCTCTCTCTCTCTCTCTCTCTCTCTCTCTCTATATATATATATATATATATATATATTCCAATTCGGAACAGAAGGAGGCATTTAAAGAAGTTTATCTCTCTCTCTCTCTTTCTCTAGATATCTCTTTATTATAGTATCTTTAAATACATCTTTATTCTCTAAAAGGAAATCTTGTTCAGTTTTCATTTTAGATTGACTTAAAGGTTAATTTCTTTTTAGAGTCCATGTGAAAGAGTGACTTAAAGGTTAATTTCTATTTTGGAAGTCATTTTAGAAGTCAAAGAGCCTTGTAATAGGGGGTTTCTAGTTTAGTCGTATCTGACATTAATAAGAGTCAAAGTCCTAGGATTAGTTTCCTTTTCCAAATGTCAAAGTTTAGGTCAGTTTCCCTTTTCAATCTAAATAGATACCTAAAATTTAAGGCAAAACTTAGTCGTAGGATTTGCTTGAGTTTCCTATTTTGTCCAGGCAATGTAAGAACCCTCTAGATTTAATGTATGGCTTATGTTGGCCTATGGACATATTTATAGATGATGAATGAATAAAGAAAAGCCCCTTGATTGCGTTTGGATTGAGGATCAATCATTGGTGTAATGCTCTTGATAAACCTAAGGGGTGTGCCTTAGGATTACTAGTGGCGGGCAGGCGCACACGCGCACACACACACAAAACATCCTTACAGTGGCTTAGGTTCTCAAACTTGAGTGATCCTTGTTCCACCATAAATACATCCTCGGCAATCATGAATAAGTTCCAGGAATCAGAATTTCCTCTTACACCAAATTCATGAAGAAAATAATCATGAATAAGTTCCAGGGATCAGAATTTTTGGATGGGCGGCTCTTTTTTAAGACAGTTGATTTCTTGTGTACAAGGGAGATCCTGATTATTGATCATTGCACGCATTATACTGAGGCAGGGGAGACGGTGGATCATTTGTCCATGCATTGCCGCATAGCTAGGGATGTGTGGAGTAAACTGGCAGATTCAGGATTGAGTGGATCTTCCCTGTGAAGCTTTTTAGATCTATTTTTTGGGTAGTCACAGGTATCATGGAAAAAGAAAGGTATAATTCTTTGGAAAGTATATTTCTTAGCTATAATAAGAGTACGGTGGAAAGAAAGGAATGCTAGAGTATTCGAGAACCATGCAAAGAGTTCATCTTATTTCTACTTTAAGGTGGTTGCTCTGACCATACCTTGGGTTAGAATCATTACTTGTTTTAAATTTGTATCAGCTTTTGACCTATGGAACGGGTGGAAGGAGATTTGTCTTAGTTTGGAGCAAAAGTAGAAGTTGGTGCAGATTTGGGAGCCGCCCCTCTCATGGCTTTTTGAAGCTTGATTTTGATGGACCTAGTTTGGGGAATCCTGCCAGTATTGGGGGTGTTCTAAGAAATGAGGCAGGGGAGTTTCTTTGGGTTTTTGCGGGTCCTATTGGCAATGCGGATGCAAGTGAGGCAGAGGTGTGTGCAGTGCAACAAGGAATTAAACTATTAGATAAAGAATGCCTGAAAAAAGTTGCGGTAGAAGGGGACTCTCTTAATCTTAATGTTATCCGGTGGCTTAGTGGCTCCCTTCATCATACTTGGAGGTTTGCTGCTTTTTCGACGAGATTCATGATTGGACGGGTTCATCATCTTTTATATTTCACCATGTCAGGAGATCAGCATATGGAGTCGCCGATAGTCTTGCTAAGGAGGGAGTGGATAAGGACTTGTTAGAATTGTTTGACTCCTTGCCCCCTTGAATCTCTCTCGTTATTTGCTTTTTTATTTTTTCTCTGTGCGCTTTTCTCTTTCTGTATAGACCATCTCAGTCTTATTTTTCATTAATATATCTGTTGTCATTCGAAAAAAAAAAAAAAAAAACCCCAATAGTAACTAAACAAAGGAGAAAAAAATAGAGCGTTAATTAGTGTTGCTTTCAATGTGAAATGAAGCAAAGAAAAAAATAAAAGCTACCAACACAATCATAAAGAACTCCCCAAAAAATGTCTTTACATCGCATGCATACAAGATTCTAAAACCCTAACTTATTCCTCAAGCAATCAAACCTCTATTCTAGACTCTTCCTACTTCTAACACAGTCCCAAAAGAATCTTTCCTAAGTTTAGGGGTGCAACTTGGGTCGGGCTCAACCCAAACGCGACGGGTTCAACCTGATATTGGCTCGGGTTGGGTTGGGTTAGGGTTAGGAAAAGCCAACCCAATATAATTTTGGGTTGGGTTAGGGTGGAGGCCTTAGCAACCCGAACCCGACCTTCGTCCTCGAATTTTATCTTTATTTTCTTTGGGTTATTGTATTTTTCTGTTTTGCTCAAGGCGAACCCGAACCAACCCATCAACCCAACCCGATTTTGGTAGATGGGTTGGGTTAGGGTTGAGAAATTTAGAAGCAGGTTGGGTTAGGGTTGGCCTCAACCCGGTCTAGCCCAACCCGAGTTGCACCCCTACCTAAGTTGATTATGAGTCTCCCATCAATTAGAAAGTGGTGTCTCCAAACAACCCACACAATTTCCAAGTTGGTACCAGCTAAAAACAACTCAAATCAGCTCCTAAAATTAATTAAAATTTACCACAATTCTAGAGAATTAAGAAAGACAACCCATTTTTATTTTCAACTCAAACCATGGCATATGGACCCCACTTCTAACATATGGCATCATCAACCAGACCCCTTTTGGCCTATTTTGACTCTTCTCCTTTGAGGATCCATCAAAAGTCGCACTGTGAGAGACTATTCCAAAGGTCATTTTTTTGTATCAGACACGCTAATTACACAATCAATATATACATAACTATCTTTACGAAAGTGCCACTATATACAATACATGCATATTGAAATCTCTGAATGTGTATATATATATATATATATATATATATATATATATATATATATATATATATATTGAGAAAACGGTTTCTACACAGGTGTAGATGAGTTATCTACACACTAGCTTAAAATACAGTGGAGGGCATATTGTTTGGATGATCCAAACGATTCATTTGATTGGCCCTCACATAGATAGGGTGTCCATAAAAAATTAGCTCCATAGGATCATCCCAACCCTATGATTTGTGGAGGTAAAACGGACGTGTATAAACCTTCACAAATCTGTCCATATTTTGCCTCCACGGTTCGAAGGGTTAGGATGAACCTATGGAGCTGATTTTTTGTGGACACCCTATCTATGTGAGGGCCAATCAAATGAATGGTTTGGATCACCCAAACAATGTGGGCCTCCACTTTATTTTAAGCTAGTGTGTAGATAACCTGCCATTTGTGGAGGGGAAAATGGGCAGAAACATGGACACACAGTGTCTGTCCATTTTCCACTCCAACTTTGATTGGGTTAGGATGATCTTATAGGGCTGATTTTTGGTACACACCTTGTCCATGGAAGGGCCTTCGAATGAATGCTTTGGATCTCCCAAAAAAAATGTGGGCCACATGTGTTTTTGAGCATGTGCTTAGATAAGTTTATCTAAGCACGTGCTTAGAAACACTTTTCTCATATGCTCAAATCCCATATATATAGAGGAAAATGATTGTACGCTTGAGTGTATCTAACCTTAGGTATGCTCGAGTGCCAAATCACATGGGTCCCACATTTTTTGTGGTCATCTAAATCATTCATTTGCAAGGCCCCATCATAGATAGGGTCCGTACCAAAAATCAGCTCCATAGGATCATCCTAACCCATCCATTTGTGGAGGTAAAAATGGACAGACACTGTTTGTCCTCAAATTTGCCCATTTTGCCCTCCAGTTTTGGAGGGGTTAGGATGATTCAATGGAGCTGATTTTTGGTACACACCCTATCTATGATGGGGCCTTGCAAATGAATGGTTTAGATGACCACAAAAAATGTGGGACCCATGTGATTTGGCACTCGAGCGTACCTTAAGGTTAGGTACACTCGAGCGTACAATCCTTTTCCTCATATATATATATATATATATATGAGGAAAGTGAAGCTACACCGCCGGCTTATAATCCTATGGGCCCACATTGTTTTGGTGATCCAAAGAATTCATTTGATTGGCCCTCATATAGATAGGGTGTCCACCAAAAATCAGCTCCATAGGATCATCCCAACCCTACGATTTGTGGAGGCAAAAATGAACGTGTAAAAACCTTCATAAATTTGTCAATTTTTGCCTCCACAGTTTGAAGGGTTGGGATGATCCTATGGAGCTGATTATTGGTGGACACCCTATCTATGTGAGGGCCAATCAAATGAATTCTTTGGATCACCAAAACAATGTGGGCCCATTGTATTTTAAGCCGGCGGTGTAGCTTCACTCTCTCTCTCTCTCTCTCTCTCTCTCTCTCTCTATATATATATATATATATACATATATATATATATATACATATATATATATATAGAGAGAGAGAGAGAAAGGAACCATTTTTTTGGTGCGCTTAAGTGGTTATAACGCCTCCCATTCATTTATATATATATATAGGAATATGTTCGTGCGCTTGAGCGTTGGAACCAAATGGTGCGCTTGAGTGCACCATATATATGAGGAAAATGATTGTCAGCTTGAAGCTCATATAGCTTATATGAGCTTGAGGACCCAAACACATGTGGGCTCACATTGTGAGGATGATCCAAAGCATTCATTTGAAAGGCCCTTACATAGATAGGGTGTGTACAAAAAATCAGCTCCATAGAATCATCCTAACCCATCCAAAAGTGGAGGGCAAAATGGACAGACACGGTTTGCCACAAATCTACCCATTTTTGCCCTCCGCTTTTGGAGGGGTTAGGATGATCCAATGGAGCTGATTTTGGTTCACTCCCTATCATTTTCCTCTAAAAATGTGGGACCCATGTGTTTGCTACGGACCATCGCAGAAGGCATTTTTTGGACCAGCTGTTGCATGAGAGAGCAGCCATTTAGGCTCAGATTTTGTCTTATTCATTTAATTCCTCTGAGGTGGCTGCTCTCTCATGCAAAAGCCGGTCGGCGAATGATGCCTTCTGTATATAGAGCAGCCATATATATATATATATATATATATATATATATATATATATATATGAGGAAACTGTTGGTGAGCTTAAGCTCACCAAACTTATGGTGAGCTAGCTTGCCCAATCACATGGGGGCCCACTTTGTTAGGATGATCCAAACCATTCATTTGAAAGTCCCTTACATAGATGGGGGGTGTACCAAAAATCAGCTCCATAGGATCATCCTAACCCCTCCATTTGTGGAGGACAAAAATGGATAGACACAAATCTGCCCCTTTTTGTCCTCCACAAATGGAGCGGTTAGGATGATCCTATGGAGCTGATTTTTGGTACACCCCCTATCTATGATAAGGCCTTGCAAATGAATGGTTTGGATCACTCCCCAAAATGTGGGACCCATGTGATTGGGCAAGCTAGCTCACCATAAGTTTGGTGAGCTTAAGCTCACCAACAGTTTCCTCTATATATATATATATATATATATATATGAGGAATAAGATTGTACGCTTGACCGTACCTAAAGTTAGGTACGGTAGAGTGCCAAATCACATGGGTCCCACATTTTTGGTGAGCATCTAAACCATTCATTTGCAAGGCCCCATCATAGATAGGGTGCATACCAAAAATCAGCTCCATAGGATCATCCTAACCCATCCATTTGTGGAGGCCAAAATGGACAGACAGTGTTTGTCCACGAATCTGGCCATTTTGACCTCCAGTTTTGGAGGGGTTAGGATGATTCAATGGTGCTGATTTTTGGTATGCACCCTATCTATGATGGGGCCTTGCAAATGAATGGTTTAGATGCCCACCAAAAATGGGGGACCCATGTGATTTGGCACTCTACCGTACCTAACTTAGGTACGGTCGAGCGTACAATCCTTTTCCTCATATATATATATGAGAAAACGGTTCCTACACATGTGTGTAGATAAGTTATCTACACACTAGCTTAAAATACAGTGGGGGCCACATTATTTGGGTGATCCAAACCATTCATTTTTAAGGCCCTCACATAGATAGGGTGTCCATAAAAAATCAGATCCATAGGATCATCCTAACCATTTGAACTGTGGAGGCAAAAAATGGGCTAATTTGTGAAGGTTTAAAGACATCCATTTTACCTCCACAAATCGTAGGGTTTGGATGATCCTATGGATCTGATTTTTTGTAGACACCCTATCTATGTGAGGGCCTTTAAAATGAATGGTTTGGATCACCCAAACAATGTGAGCCCCCATTGTATTTTAAGCTAGTGTGTAGAGAACTCTCTACACATATGTGTAGGAACCGTTTCTCTCTCTCTCTCTCTCTCTCTCTCTCTCTCTCTCTCTCACTCTATATATATATATATATAGAGAGAGAGAGAGGAAATGGTTTGTGAGCAGTTGATCAGATAAGCTTATATGAGCAGGAGCCATGGTTTTAAATTTCGACCAAAATTTAGGATTTCGGTGGAGACTGACACCGAAACCACCAAAAACCGAAACGGTCATTTATTTTAAATTTCTAACCGAAATTTCGTTTTTTCCGAAATTTCACACAAAATACCAGTTTTTTTTTATTATTTTAATATTATACCAAAATTTCGGCCATATTGAATAAAATACCATTTTCTTTGTGGTACCGGATTTCGACCGAAATTTCAAAATTTCAGGGTCCGAACCGGTACTGAAACCAAAATTTTAAACCTTGGCAGGAGCTCACAAAACATAGGGGGCCACATTTTTTGGGGGATCCAAAGCATCCGTTTGGAAGGCCCTTCAATGGATAGGGTGTGTACCAAAAATCAGATCAATAGGATCATCCTAACCCAATCAAAGGTGGAGGGAAAAATGGACAGACACTGTGTGTCCATGTTTCTGCCCATTTTTTCCCTCCACAAATGGCAGGGTTAGGATGATCCTATAGTGCTGATTTTTGGTACACACCCTATCCATGGAAGGGCCTTCCAAATGAATGCTTTGGACCCCCCAAAAATGTGTGCCCCCTATGGTTTGTGAGCTCCTGCTCAGATAAGCTTGTCTAAGCAGCTGCTCACAAACCATTTCCTCATTTTATATATATATATATATATATATATATATATATATATATATATATATATATATATAGAGAGAGAGAGAGAGAGAGAGAGAAAACGGTTCCTATACATATGTGTAGAGAGTTCTCTAGACACTAGCTTAAAATACAGTGGGGGCCCACATTGTTTGAGTGATCCAAGCCATCCATTTTAAAGGCCCTCACATAGATAGGGTGTCTACAAAAAATCAGATCCATAGGATCATCCCAACCCTACGATTTGTGGAGGTAAAATGGATGTCTTTAAACCTTCACAAATTAGTCCAATTTTTGCCTCCACAGTTCGAATGGTTGGGATGATCCTATGGATCTGATTTTTTGTGGACACCCTATCTATGTGAGGGCCTTAAAAATGAAAGGTTTGGATCACCCAAATAACGTGGCCCCCATTGTATTTTAAGCTAGTGTGTAGATAACTTATCTACACATGTGTGTAGGAACCGTTCTCTCATATATATATATATATGAGAATAGAGTTCCTAAGGTGTCACCTCATATAGCTTATATATGAGAATAGAGTTCCTAATGTGAGGGCCATTTATGTTTTGTGAGCGCCACCTCATATAAGCTATATGAGGTGACACCTTAGGAACTCTATTCTCTCTCTCTCTCTCTCTCTCTCTCTCTCTCTCTCTCTCTCTCTCTCTCTCTCTCTCTCTCTCTGTATATATATATATATATATATATGATCAGCTTTGACTAATATCAATACACTGAACATTTAGAAAGTAGGCAAGGGCAGATTTTCATATGGGCAAAAGGAAACATTTCTTTCTCACACAAAATATTAAACCACATTAAACACTTCCATCCAACATATTCTAATATTTAATCCTCAAGAAAGAAATACCGGATCAGTTCCACCTCGGCCCCTCAATATCTTGCAAATCTCATCATGACCAAAGCTGCGAGCATCTGATAAGGGCTGCAAATTTATGTGTTACTATCCAGTTTACAGTCTACTCTACTTATATTTGCATAAACATAAAATTTCAACATCTTTGGGAGGCAGAAACTAAATATTAAATATCAAAGTTGGAAACAGCTATCCCAAAATCAAGAAAAAAGAAGAAGCACACATATGTCAAAAGCTAGAAGAGTCCAATTTTCAAGAAGAAAATGTCAAAGCATACATATTCAATCCAGAATTATATGAACACTTATTTTTTGTATGAATCCAAAAAAATGTCTCAGAAATCATCCTTTTGCTGGAAATAGTTTTAAGTGCTTAGGAATGTGAATTATTTTTTACAAATGATGATACTGCTGTTCCTTAAACATTCTGGATAAGCACAGTTTTGGTCAATTGCTAAGTTAGACATATATAGGTGAAATCCTACCAATGACACGTGGATTTGAGATGGCTTTGCAAAATCATGACTGTTTGCATAACTTTATGAACCCAATTTTAGTCTCAAAAGTATGAGCGTAAGAGCTATATTCATTTGAAAACAAAAGAAATGCCCCTCCTAAAACATAAAGAAATTTTAGAAACTTCTCAACGCTTTTGTCCAACCATGAACAGTGAGAAATAATTTCAAAGCTTAAAAAACTAAAGAAGCTAACTGTTGCCCTCTTGGAAAGGGTGAAGTTATGAGTAAAGATAAAAACCTTCTATGATTGTCTTAATTCACTAAAAGAAGCCATGGAAGGTGTTCAAGTCAGTCTTTTCCGTCAAAGTTAAAAGATACTGTAGGTAAGATTACATACCAGTCAACCACAATAACAACATAGTGGGGAGACGTTAGGGTTGTGCTTGTTGATTTTGGCATATAAATTTATTAGTTTCACATTTGCAATTACACTTCAAATTTATTGACGACTCATGTGTCCTGTTGTGTCCGACACGACACGCGTGTCCGCAGGTGTCGACACTCCTTTGGACACTTTTACTTGTATTGCTGGAAGTGTTAGACTTCATATGGGTATGTGGACATGTTTTTATACCGTTTCAAGTGTGACATTCTGTTTTTTTTATTGAATATTGTGTTTACCTCATTTAGACAACTCGTATCCATGTTTGAAACTGGACACACAAATCCATATACATATACTTTCTATTTTAGCCGTGTCTCCGTTTCTAAAGTTTGGGGGTTTGCCGTGTCCAACACTCCGTGTTCGTGTCGACGCGCGACACTCGTGTTTGTGTCCACAAATCATAGGAAAATGAATATTCAAGGACCAACGAGAAAACTCCAGGCATGTTAATGTGAACTCAACTCACCTACAGACCTTCATGAAGCACTCAGAAGTAATCTACGTAAACTTCGTATATATGAAAAGAGAAAAGTCATAAACTTCGTCTAGCATAATTTTACAATTGCCTTTACCTGAATCATATCTCTTGTAATTTTGTCAGATTTTGTTTTAAAAAATGTGACAGTTTCATTGATATGTTGCAACCATAGTACAAAATTGGAACAAGACGTCGCTCAATGCTGCAGACAGATCTGATTCCCTACTAATGTGTCATTCTCCATCAGGTCACTATCCGCTCCCTTCTTAGCTAGACAATCGGCAATATCATTTGTGGATTTTCTCATATGGGAAAATTCTGGATTTACAATTAGACATAACTCCCGGATTTCAGAAATAATATTGGCTACCACGGACCGGGCACTTTCTTGATGGCCCATGCCATGACATTTGCAGAATCTCCTTCAATGATTGTTCGTGAAGTCGGCACTTTTGCGTACCCTCGCAAACCCCAAAGGAGAGTTGTCGCCTCTGCCTCATTGGCATTGCACACACCAGCTGGACCGCAAAAGGAGAAGAGCATGCTCCCTTCATTGTCACAAAACAATCCTCCAATCCCTGCTCGCCCCGAATTTCCTTTTGAGCTACCATCAAATTGAATTTTACCCAACCAATTGGAGCAGTCGCTATTTTGGGTCAATTTTACCTGTCTCTCTTTCCAAAATGATTATTTTTCAATTTCTTAGAATGTCCCTCATGCTGTATAAAGATAAGGTAAAGAGGTCCCCGTGCCCCAAGAAATGAGATCAATTTTAATCTCCAATATTATCATTCCCACTCTTTTCTTTTCTTTTCTTCGAAAATATGACTCTCTCTCTCTCTCTCTCTCTCTCTCTCTCTCTCTCTCTCTCTCTCTCCAAATGTGCCATATCAAAGCATATGGCACAAATCACCACATAGTTTTTCCCATGTCTCCAAACAGTCCATTGCTCCAATGCAATACCGTCTTCCTGTTAGATTGACCTCCAAATCAATACCCACGACATTCTGAAGCTTTTAATGATTGACCTCCAAATCCTGAGTGATAATGGGCAATGAAGTGGCACATGATCCAAAATTTCTTCTTCTTTCATACATAAGGTACACAAGTTGGCAAAGGGGAACTTCCTTCTTTTTAAGACACTCGCACTTGTTGATTCTTTTACTTGCCACTGTCCATGCAAACGTCTTGATCCTTGGAGGGGCCAAAGAATGTTGAATCCTAGAAAGCGCCTTGCTAGACCCAGCCGCACTAGCCAGCTTGTAAAAAAAGGAGCAAACAAAAAAGGAACCAGTAGTGTTAGGGGTACACACTCTATGGTCACTAGAAGAAGGAGAACGATATTGGGTTTCAATGGGTTTCAATGAGACTAAGGAGCAGGGCAAGACTGACAATTTTACCTGTGATCGATTTCCTACTCTCCCAATCCCCCTACGCCCTCCCATACTTGTCCCCAACAATGCAGGGCCACAGGGCATCCTTCTCCTCTCCAAATCGCCATAGGCATTTCCCCATCAGGGCTTTGTTCCCTAATCTTAATTGCCGATCCCAAGCCCACCATGTGACTTTAGTCTACATACCTTCTCGTGCCACATTAGGTGTTTCAATCTTCTATTTGTCTCTCTTCCCTCCCATGGAAAGTCCTTTTGTAGTTTCTATCTTCGCTACCTTTATTGGGATTTTACACATCAACAGGTAATCGACCAGCAGGTAAGCCATGGCCACCTTGATTAGAGTAATTCTACCCCCAAGAGATAGATTGTGATTTTTTCAAGTGGCCAGCTTTTTTCCACTCTTTCTACTACCGGATCCCACATAGAAACAGAGGCTTGGAGGATGCCATAACCCAGCGGTAAGCCAAGGTAGCTTATAGGCAAGGTGTCTCCTTTACAGCCAATAGCCATGGCATGAGTCTCCTCCACCTCCATTGCCTGCATATTTATTCCTGCAACCATGCTTTTTTGGAAACTTAACCCTGACACCATTTCAAAGCACCTGAAAATTCTTTTTGGCTCTGTTTGGTTAGATGAGATTTTAGTTGAAGTAGTAGTTAACAAGGAGGTGACAAGGGTGGGATATGTGTAGACTTGTCTAGAGAAGATTAGAGGGAATTTTGGGGAATTTTGGTAGTGTGTTTGGTTAGATGTCAAAGCATGTGGGAGAATGGAGGGGTGTCATTAACAAAATAAATAGTAGAAGAGAGAGAAAGAGGAGAGAGAAAGAGAGAAAAAAGTAATGATTACACATGGCATTTCATATTCTACTCTTCTCCCCTCTAAAATTTACCAAAAACAAGGTTTGGCATTGGAAAAGTAGGGGAGGGGACAATCCCGCCACATAGGCGCCACCTAAGCAAAAAGCTAATAATGATGTCTCTTCCATGTCTAGTAGTTCAATGGGATTTGAGCTAAAAAATGACAACCAAACAACATTTGGTATTTCATATTCCTAGAAATGCTCAGCCGTCTTCCCTACTTTTTGCAACCAAACAGAGCCTTTAGGTTTTTGTGTAATCCATCCATTGTGTCATCCACAAATTGCAAGTGTGAGAGTTATTGTACATTCTTGCTTGGTTCCATACCATGAATAAAGCCCCTTTCCTTTTTGTCATAATTATTTCTCTCACTATTTTGTATATTTGTAGACTTGGGAGTCATTTCTTTCTATTACTATTTTGTATAAATATTTCTCTTGCTATATTGTCAGTCATTTTTTAATAGCAAATTTTTTCCATGGAAAATTTGTATTGGAAATTTTTTCCATGGACAATTTCATTGAAATTTTTTCAATGGACAATTTCGTTTAAATTTTTTCAATGAAAATTTTTATTAGAAGTTTCAACCGTAGGAAATAAATTTTCCAGCATTTTGTAAACTCAATTTCCATGGAAATTGTTTTCGAAAATAGAATTTTTTTCTTCTTTTCAAGGAAAATTGCAAACCTACTAGACTTATTGGATTTTTTTCTTTGAATATTATTTTCCATGGAATTTTTTACACCCTCCTGCATAGGTGGAGCCCACTATTTTACAGACATGCATCGCATGGACCAGGAATGCTAGTGTGTGTGTAATGTGTATTAGTGTGTACACAAAATAATGAAAAGGAAGATGAGACGATTCAAGGAAACAAAATTATAACAATGCTTGCTTCGGTCCAAATGAAAATCAAAGCCAATGTGTGCATACCAGTAACAATAATGACATGATTTAGTGAAGGAGGATTAACTAGCCCTTTAGATTATCACTAATCACTATCTTGGAAAGATCTATTGCCATTAGCACAATTTTTTGATGAAGAAATAAAAAAAAAGTGCTAGAGATTTCTTGAACTACATGAGAAACGCTAGATTATTTACTGGTTGATGTTGGAATTTGGTTAGTTCCATAAAAGAAAAGGTAATGTTGGGAAAGTTGCCTTATTTCCCACCCACTGTGGTTGTTTGGGTGGGAAGGCAAAGGCAAAAATAAAGATTTCTATTTTTAGCTTTTGGGAAAAACTAAACTATAAAAAGAGAAGTGTTGTTCTCTTGGGCTGCGGCGAAGCAAGACGTCTTTGGTGTGTCGGCTGCCAAAGGAGAGAGAAGAAAAAGAGAGAGAAAGGGAGAAGAGGATTTTCATCTCGGGGTTTTCTCTTGTGTTCTTTTTCGGGTTTATCTCTCGGGTTATCTCTTGTGTGCGATCTTGGGTTTGAGAAGCAAGGAAAGGGTTTTGGGTTTGAGTTTAATCCATTTTAATCCTTGTATATTGTTTTTCTCATAGTGGAAGATCGTGTTTCTCGCCCGTGGAGTAGGCTTAGCTGAACCACGTAAAATCTTGGTGTTCATCTTGTGGCTTGTTTGTTTATTTTATCTTTTCCGTCTAATTTGTGCACAATCGGATCAGATTGCCTAGCGGTTTTTCTCAACAAGTGGTATCAGAGCTCAGGTTGAACGATCGTCGAGGCCAGGTGGAGTGATCGTGGGTGTTGTAATTGGATCGCAGTTAGAGCAATTTTTTGGGGTGGAAAGACTGTCAAAGAAGATTCTTGTTCGAGGTGGAGCACTACACCGAGAAGTGCGAAGTAATCTGAGATGGCGGTAAAATCGAGTTCTACCCAGTTCAACAGCGACAGATTTGACAGAAAGGGCAATTTCACCCTATGACAGATGAGGGTGAAGGACATCCTAGTTCAACAGGGCTTGGTTAAGGCGTTGAAGGAAAATGATGGCAAGCATGAGAGGATGACGGTACCTGCGTTGGGGAGGATGGATCGAGATCCCTCTCCAAGGTTGACTAGGTGAGTTAACGGGTTGGCAGCTACACATGTGCATTGGCCGTGTTGATCGAATCGGGAGGAGTCAGAACCAAGGTGATTCGAGGGTGTGTAGCTGGTATTTCGGAAGGCCAATGGTGGTTTGCTGTGATAGCGGACCGGTGGCATCATTAACGGAAAATTTTCAGGTGGCTGGGAAATAAGCCAAGGTGGAGATTGTTGGGAAAGTTGCCTTATTTCCCACCCACGGTGGTTGTTTAGGTGGGAAGGCAAAGGCAAAGGCAAAAATAGAGATTTCTATTTTTAGCTTTTGGGGAAAACTAAACTATAAAAAGAGAAGTGTTGTTCTCTTGGGTTGTGGCAAAGCAAGACGTCTTTAGTGTGTCGGCTGCCAAAGGAGAGAGAAGAAAAAGAGAGAGAAAGGGAGAAGACGTTTTTCATCTCGGGGTTTTCTCGTGTTCTTTTTCAGGTTTATCTCTCGGGTTATCTCTTGTGTGCGGTCTTGGGTTTGAGAAGCAAGGGTTTGAGTTTAATCCATTGAAATCCTTGTATATTGTTTTTCTCATAGTGGAAGATCGTGTTTCTCGCTCATGGAGTAGGCTTGGCCGAACCACATAAAATCTCGGTGTTCATCTTGTGGCTTGTTCGTTTATTTTATCTTTTCCGTCTGATTTGCGCACGATCGGATCGGATTGCCCGGCGGTTTTTCTCAACAGGTGAGATCCAATTATTATGATGAAGTAGATAATGCATTATGGGACTAGATATTCCATATAAGATCAATGATAGACATCCAAAAATGAAGAGGCATGTCTCAAGACTATATATGAATCCCTGAAGAAATAGTTTACCACTGCTAAAATTGTTAAAAAGTAAAAAGTTTATTCATTGAAAAACTTACAGTGCGACCCCAGCGATCTACAGAGTTGACATCAGCTCCTTTCTCAATAAGCAAATTAACAATTTCGGTGCAACCTTCACAAGATGCCAAATGAAGTGCTGTTCTCTTATCATAATCTGCTAGATTTGGAGATACCCCTCTCTCAATTTCCTGAATTACACCATCTTTATCACCCTTACTTGAACAATAAAGAAGCCGATATGGTCCTTCCAAGTCAACCGGCTGCTGCTGAATCCTCTGCTAAGTGCATGACGTGAGTTTCGTGTTTTACATTATAAAAGAAGCACAGGTCGAGTAGCCATAGTATAATAAAAGAAAAGGCAACAATAAGAAGACCACTGTACATGTACACACTAAGCGATAGTATTATTTACTGCCTTTTATCGTCAACATCAATACTAAATTGTAAATTATCTAAAAACTCTTTAACTTGGCTCTAGACTCGCTCTAGCCCAGTAGTCCCCTAACAAAACCAGTTGATGCGAAACTAATAACCAGCCATCTCGCTCAAGTTTTGTATTCCTGGTCTCTCGGATACGTAACCATCAAGTGTGGGTCCAGAAAACCAGCCACCCCCGATTCCACCAACCTACGCTCAACCCACAATCCAAATCAACCCAAAACATCATCAACCAAACCCATAGTTTTAGAATCCAAATCAACCCAAAACATCATCAATCAAACCCACAAGCTCCTAAAACTATAGGATTCCAAGTCGCTGATACTAGGAACTAAAAGTGGAATATCTTTAAACAAAGAAAACACCATTCTATTACCACCACATAATGAAAATAATTACAAAAAACACAGGTGCAAATGCGTATAAGCAGTATTCACATAATATAATCCACTTCAAACAAACAAAAATTACAGTGTGTAAACTTAAGCTGACAAGACCAAATTAATTTATTCCAGGAAAGTACACATAGCAACTGCTCTTTTGGACCACAGAATTATTACTTGGGAAATTTGCATCAATTCAAATAGGTTTTCACTGCATACCATGAGCGGAGACTGCAGCTAAGGAATTATCTCTTTACTAATAAATAATAACGGGGAAGATTAAAATACCAATCAAAGAGGAATAAGTAGTTGATAGATAGAGCTAATAAGATTGCAGTCATAATGTACTCAAATGGCAATGCTATAATTATTACAACGTAGTAGAGCAATGGTAGAGTAATTGTAGTCCTCAAGAAATGTACAGCTCAGTTACAGCTTTTCCCAAGCTCATTAACCTATTTCAAGGATCTCAGAAAAATTACGAAAAGACAAACATGAAATCAACATATATACAAAATTTGTTTCGAAGATCATCATAAAACAACAGATGTACCACCCATTTAAGAACATCTCCATCTTACAATTCAAACCCTAATTCCTCTCAGTAGCTAATAAAACTACATATTACATAGAAATCCAGTCAATCGAAAAAATTAAGTAAAGACAGTAACGAATTCATCAAACACATAAAAAAAGAGAGAGAGAGAGAGAGAAATACAAAATCTCACCTTTGATGGTGGTGATGGGCATTCTTCTTCCATTTATTAGTCGGAATATACAGAATCGGATAAAATTGAAACACTGATTCTAGAACTTTGGAATAATATCCGAATAATGGAATAAGAGGTTGTAGAGATTGAAAATATAGATTAAAAAGATGGGTGGATTTATCAGATTTGATGATGGGAAAGGAAGAAGAGTCCAATTGCATCGCCATCGGATTAGGGTTTCTGAGTTTTCGAGATTTGTTTTGTTTTTGGGGCGGTGAAATTTTAAACCCTCGGTGTTGTCGCCATTGCTTGAGAAAAGGGCTGAGAACAAATGGCGGGAAAATTAGGGTTTGGGGGTTTAATTTGTGGGAGATTATAAATTCGCACCCCTGGTAACGTGAATTGCGGCAGACTAATGCCTTTTGACGTCAAAATCATTGTTACGAGTGGTGCGAATTATTCTACAGGGGGGTGCGAATTTATCATCATCCTGATCCTGATTTGTTTAGCAAATCTCTAAAAATATGTTGTTTTTTCTTACAAGCGATCATCTTAAACAAATCTAGATAGATTGGGATTTGCTAGCGTTCATGGAAAAAGGAATTTCGCGGTTTGGCTGTTGCATTCGAGAGCAGCCACAATATGAATAAAGACAAAATTCTGCTGAAAACTGAGCATGTGTGGCTGCTCTCACATGAAACAACCCATCCACGAAGCAAATCCTAGGTAAATTATATGATGAGTGGCTGTACAAACCCGTGTTTTTAAAAAAGGTACGGTACAGACCACACCATAGTATGATCCAAACCGTCAATTTGACGGGTCACACTTTAAATAAAGGTGGTACACCAAAAATCATTTCGTAGTATTATCCTGAAAAATTATATGATGAAAGGCCTTATGAACACGTACCCATCATCCCATCTTTGATATTTTGATCCAACAATAGATCAAATATCAAGGGTGGTACCTTTATCGTACCACCTTTATGTGTTGATACCGCCGGCCTTCATATAATTTCTCGTATTATCCTAATTCCTAACCTTCCAATCTATAGAAGTTTCCATAATGTGCAGTCACCTGTAGATCAGATGGTTAATTAGGATCTTCCTATGGGAATATTATTTGGGGCACAACCTATTTACATTGTGGCCCACAAAATGGACGGTTTGGATCATCTTACGGTGACCGTACCACATTTTTTTTTTTTAAATACGACTTTGTATTGCCACCCATTATATAATTTCTTTTTCTTGAATTTTGTAAACGGTGGAGATCAAGTGGGTCTCTTTCGATAGTGATATTCTTGGATGATTTTTCATGAAATGTAAAAATAGTAAGTCCCTAACTCATCTTGGGCTTTATATTTAATTGAATGATAAAAAATATAATAAAAGAAATTCTAAACAAGGTAGATAAAACCCAAAGTATGGTACCTCTTTTGAATCCAGTACTTTGATGAAGGCCCAACTAGCATAGAATGTGTTGGAAGGCGATAGTGCTGAAAAAATGGAGAAAAAAGCTTCTCTTCAAGCGTTGGGCAGGATTTGGGGAAGACATAAGTTTTGAAAGTGAGAAAAAAAGCTTCTCTTCATGCATTTGTATTTTGATTTGGATTTGAGTTTTGGATACAAAACACATCAATCATCTTCATGATCATGTTTTAAGAGAGAGAGAGAGAGAGAGAGAGAGAGAGGGAGGGAGGGAGGGATGTCTCGCTGCTGCCGAAGCAACGTCAAGGAGCAGTGATGGTGACAGAAGTTGCCACAACGTTGATTTCCAAATAATGTCTTGCAGGAAAAGATTTGAAAATCGGAATTTTTTGCAATGTTGTAACTAATTTGGAAATTCTAAGGATCTGATCTAGTTCAAAATATCAACTAAATTCAAATCTAAATCTTGCTGGTATCCAAACGTGGCCTAAATTAAAACTAGAGATATAAGTGCTATTATCAGTTCTACAAGTCAATCCTTGATATTTTAAACACACTCAACTTCAATATTTTGAATTTTCTATTGCTGTTTTGAAATTGTTCTTTCTGCCATTTACCTTCAACTGTTGTCTATTTTGCAGGAATGGGAGAACATGTTGGATCGAGTAGAGAGGTTTCGCTATCAGAAGAGGATCCCGAAACCGCGGAGAAACTACGGCTGCCTAAATTAAAGATCTGGAGTAACTTCTCTGCTATGCCCATTATTTGGACGAGGATGAATGACTATAATTCAACAATAGACAGACTAATGTAAATGTGCATCCTGTTTTTAAAAAGAAGAGAACACACTGACTTTCATTTTCCATAGACCATGACCTCCTGTAACTCTGTGAAAATATTGTTTTGGTGTACCATGGTGTAACATACGTTTTTATTATGTGGCAAATCATATCAAGTCACATGTACGAATTGAGTATTTACAGATGAGCAATTCCTTGAACTCTGTGTTTTCAAATGGATCTCTTTGAATGTAGGTGTTTGAACATTCCCAATCTAACAGAATCGTTTACTTACAGGCTTCTAATCCCCAGTAAATTAGTGTGATTTTCATCTGTACTTGGCTTCCATCCTTTGGCCTTTCAACTCAACTCAACAAAGCCTTTGTCCCAAATTAGTTGGGGTCGGCTAAAATGAATCCTTTAGAAAAAATTCATGAAGAAAGTGAAAGGAATCTACCCGGCTCTAGGTGGCCTTTAAGCTTTTAATTTCCATATGTAAATCCTATGAAATCAATCACATGTAATCAATTTGAGTATTTACAGTCTTACAGTTGAAGTGCAATTCCTTGAGCACATTGTGATAGCTTCAGTATCCTTTTCTTGAAAAAAAATCTGAGCAATTGAGAAAAGGACATTCCAAGTCTTGCTCATCGAATTGCCACATTAGCAGCTGTAATACTCTAGTTGGTAATCAAAGCTGACGAGATGAACGGTCCAGATCATTGTAATGTTGCATCCTACTTATAGCGGCTGGCATTCCATGCCCCTTCTATGCATGGTCAGGGTGTCAACAGATCAACTTCAGGTCGGATCCACCTATGTTATAGTCACAATCCATTCAAATTCCTTATCGATCGGGTCGGAGTTGGATTGTTCTTCGGATCCTACTTTCCACGTCATGATCACGATCCATTTTAATTCGGACCGTCCATCGGAGTGTCCTATTATGTCCTACTAAGCTAAGTAAACAATTAATTTTTTTAAAAAGAGATAGAATGGCAGTCCACTATTAGTGTCTCTATGCATTTTCTTCAAATAAATTAAAATTTTATCTATGTTTAATCCATGTGTATAATAACGCTTGTAAACAATAAAACTGATCAAAATTATATACACAAATATAATGTATAACTATTATCAAAGAATATGATGCATAAAGAACAAACCGCTCTGTTTTCCTTCGTGAAAGTGTGAAATAAAACGACTTAAA
Organism: Tasmannia lanceolata; assembly: GCF_043159265.1. Taxonomy (NCBI): domain Eukaryota; kingdom Viridiplantae; phylum Streptophyta; class Magnoliopsida; order Canellales; family Winteraceae; genus Tasmannia; species Tasmannia lanceolata. The sequence continues at coordinate 20,789,509 of NW_027518684.1, read as the reverse complement.
TTCGTGAAATCGCATTCCCATCCGATTTATTAATTGATAAGAGAGGTTTTTACCAAAATACCTTTCATAGAAGGGTTAGCATTAACAAAATTTGGAGGGTATTTTTGTAAAACCATTTCGGATCGTGAATATCCAATGGGCATCTGTTGTGTGCCCATGCACAATCCAAAAATTTTCGGATCCCATATTTGATGATTCGAAATATGCCTATGGATCCTATTCATATGTTTAGATCCCGTTCATTAACGTTCGGATTCGGACGATCCATCAGACCGTCTGGATCCATTGACACCCCTATGCATGGTGTAAAATTGCGGGACCAACGCCATCAAAACGGGAAATGGTGGGCCCACCTATGTTTTGGTCTTAGTTGAGATGGTGGGATCCGCCCCATCAAAACATGAGGTGTAAAATGATGGGCCACACCCTATGCATGGGGTTGAGGTGGAGATGGTGCATGGGTCCCATTTCATCAGAACATCAATTGTAAAATGGCGGACCCCACCTGTGCTATGCATGGTGTAAAAATGGTGGGTCCAGCCAATGCTATGCATTGGGTGTAAAAAAATTTCCAAGAAAAATAATACTCCGTGGAAAATTCCCATGCCTAGGTAGTTTCTCAATTTTCCTTCAAAAGTAAGAATTTTAGATTTTGGAAAATAATTGCCATGGAAAATTCCTTTATGGCCGGTTTTGGTTTCCAAATGTGCGCGGGAGAATAGTGGAGTGGGAAGTCAATCGGGAGAAGGAAAGAATAGGGGTTAAGGGGGAGATGAGTCGTAGGTGTAATTTTGGTGTTGTTTGGTTGTCATGGAATTGTGAGGGAGTTTGCTTGAAAATAAAAAGTCATCTGTGTTTGGTTTGATGAATTTGAGGATACCAACGGTTCTAATTTTTCCAACCCTTCTTTTGAATATACCAACGGTCATCAGACCCCAAAAACCATTCAAAACATAAAATAACAGTGGGGCCCATGTACGATGGTTCATCTGAACCCTTCTAAGATCCCATGCCAAAATAAGATGGGCGGCTCATATGAAGTGTGCCGTGTGGGGCCCAGATGCAACACAGAAGGCCGATCCACGAATTGGAATGCTTTGCCTACCAAATGGACGGGCCAGATGGAGTCAGTTGTGGGCGCCACGCACGATCCAAAAACTGTTAAAAAACGGGCTGGTTAGCGTATCAATTGGGCCATTGTATGCAGAGAATGAGGAGGAAAAACATCAGGAAACAACAAAAAATCCTTACTATTCTAAAAGCCTAAACCTTCAAATTTCGTCAACCAACTTTTGCCGTAATGACCTGCCCCTGCTTTGCTATTTCTTCCCGGTATATCCAATTTCTTCGGGTCATTTTCGCCATTTCAACTCTTCTTCGATGCATGCAAAAAACCGCCACTTGTAATCTCCTTTTCCAGGCCACGCGTTTTCAATTGCATGTCTTGTGTGTTTTTCCTATCTTGGTTTCTCCGTCACTAGAACACGCGTCCCTTTTTCAGAAAAAAAAAACCCTCTTTTATCTGTGTGCAGTTCATTTTCTCCTCTTTGGCGGATTCTTTGCTTGGAAATCCTAGCCCCAATATCTCTTCGACGAGAAGAACCCTAGGTATATCTTTTGTTTCCTTCTCCGTGTCTCATTTCCGATATTACCTTCTCCTCCACTGGTTTCAAAAAGAATTCCTTTGCTTCTTCTTCCAAGCATATGTTCAATATAGATCAAAGAATTTCAGGTACGGAATCAGAAATCTTTTGTGGGTCTCTTCTTTCTTTTTTTTTCAAATTTGTTCCCTCAAGTTCCAAAATGAAATCCTGTGATTTTCCTAACCTGAGGATTATTTACTGGCAGTTCTGAAAAATAAAGTCTCCCATGCTCACCAACATGCTTTTATCAAGGAGAATTGTCAGGGCTTTGGAAAATATTCAGCAATACTCGGTTGGTTGGTAAGTTGCTTCATGCTTAATATCTATTGTATTCCTTCTTTTTTGGTCGAAGCCTGGAACAATTGAAATACACTTTCCCTATCTTACTGGTTTTAAGCTCAAATATGCCTCCAATAACTTGAACACTTTCAATCATAATGAGTTATGCACATTTGGCATGGTTCCACAGGCCTTGCTTGGACTGAAATATTGCATTGTCAGTTGCCAACCATAATAATGGTTATCCAATGCTGCCTTAATGGAAGAAGTCCGAAGAATCTTCAATTTTTAGTACCTACATTTATAATAGCAATCAACAATTGATTTCTGCACAGGGTCAATATTTTTGGAAAAAGGTGAATCATCAAAACTAGAAATACATTTAATATGTGAATCTAGAGGGTGACTCTGAACATTTGCCTCCGATTATTACTATCTATTTTTACTATTATTGATGTTGTTGCTGTTATTATTTATGTTTCTCATCTTTTAGGTTAGTGATAAGTGCAAGTCTTATTAACTTTGGTCTAACTTGCAGCTTATGAGAAATGTGGCCTCCTGAAAATGATCTATTGGATCAACTGCCTTTAATTAGAGAAATGGTAAAGAGAGGTGAGACTCTAGCAAAATTCAAGGTTTCTTTAGATTTATTTCCTTAAAAATTTGATTGGAAATACAGCACGTATTCTTGTTACCTTTTTACGTGCCGTAACTCATTACTTGGTGTAAAATAATTGCTTTTTTGGATATATTTAATTATTTATGATGCCCAACTCTCTCTCTCTCTCTCTCTCAGTAGTAGGTATAGTATTTAAACAAGTGAACAATGGGCACTCATGAATATTTTCAAATTCACTCCCGCATCATAAAAATGAAGACCCAACAAAAATTCCATGAATCCTCATTCACTATAATACAAGTTGCTCATCCAACAACCACTATGTTTGTTGCTTCCAATAGCGAGCATGTATTTATGTGATAACAGAAATGTTAAGCAAATAAAAAAGAAAAGATGAAAATAGAAATATGCTAGTGGCTCACCATGGCAATATCCATGATCATGACAAGGAAAGCCAACACTAACTAGTTCTCTGCCGTGGTTAAGAGCAGAATCACTGAAAATCAGGTATTGTTTGGTGCAAGAGAATCTGGAGGGCCTCCTGTAACAGGAAAAAAATTATAATCTGGGAAATATGAAATGCCATTCTAGTGGCAGGCGCCTTAGCACCCTCTTCATCTTCCTGGTGTACATCTCGGGGAGAATTATAGAATTTTGTGTTAGGAGAACCATGTCAAATGGACGGCTAAATTTCTAAAAGGCATTATAGGTTCAACTATTAAATTAACTCCTTATTGGATCCTTTGGTTTTGATGATCTCAAATGATGTAATGTGTTTCTTGTAAATTTCTGAAAGACATTATAGGTTCTGCTTCTAAATTAACATGTTATTGTATCCTTCCTTTGGATTAATAGATATCAAATTATGCGATGTGCTACATGCCAATAAAGAGCAAAGCCATCCATTGGATAATTGAAGCTCATATATTGATAGAAAGAGCAAAGCCATCCATTGGATAATTGAAGCTCATTTATTTTATTGAATCATTAAAAGGAACTGATCAATCAAGTTTCATTCAAATTAGATCCAATGAATATTTCAATGATCTGATTCCATGTTCATATTTTGAATCTCCCTAAAGAGAAAATAGAGAGACTTGTTCCTTTATTGTTTAACCTTCCCCGGTTTGGTTGGTTTGGGGGATTAATTGATTGGATACCCGAGACAGTTAATGCTTACTGCCGACAGGTTTGGGGTATGGTGCACCTTAACGAGCCATGTCTATTGGAGAAGCTTAAAGGAATTCAAATAGCTTATGGTGTCATATTTTGCATGCGTTGTTTATTAATATTCACTAAATATGAATTACGGCCTTTCAAGGTCACTAATATGGAATACGGCCGTTCAGGTTACAGAGATTTCCGACGACACAATGGAGTATAGGTCAACCGTTGAAGATGGAAAACATTTGAAGTAGATGCTGCAATCAATGCTGTCTAGGTTGGAGTTCTGAACGCAGTCGTAGACTGTTTTTTTTTTTTTATTACTTTTTTTTGAGCTAAAGATAGATATATTAATAGAGACGAGATTACAAATGCACGTCGTCAAAGTTTGCCCGACATACAAGGAATCCTGCAGCGCTTCAGATTTGGCCAATCGATCTGCAAGATCGTTAGCACTTCTAGGAATATGGATAAAAGAAATAAACCCATCATCATACATCGTAGAAATTTCATCCAAAAACCTAGATAATCTCCAGGGACCTACGATCTTACCTTGAACCTACATTAGATGAATCACTTTCCACCTCTATTTTACTACCTTCCATCTCTTCCCTAAATATGCTTATGCCAAGATGGATAGCCTGAGTCGGTGGAGTCTCGTTAAACCAATTGGCCCTGAAAACACAAAAATGATGATGCCATTGATGCCATTTACCATCAACATTTAGTTTGAGAGTATTGGCTGGAGGAGGTTTACACAAAGCTGATTTTTTCTTCTTCCCAATGGTGCCTGACGAGTCATACTGTGCAATTGGACCATAGAACAAGATTGCATTGCACTTTTGACATGGTTTTCTAGCCGAGTGTGTAGCTTTTGGGCTGTTGTAGCTGCATCTTACGAATATCTTATGAATGCAGCTATTTCTTGAATCTTTAGAAGCTAACTCGTCATCCCGTCTTTGTTCAATGCGTGGTTGGCCCATGACAGTGAGAAGGAACAGATGAACTGAAGCTTTATTTTGTAAAATAAACATGTTTTTAAAAAAAATTATCAATCTTCTGAAAAATTCTTGGACAATATTCATATAAACTATTTTATTCAGTCCTCTGTTGTAGTGAAAGTGCTTGTGATCAGTTCTGATGTCCCAAGATGTACCTACTATAACTATTGAAAGTGCTTGTGATCAGTTCTGATGTCCCAAGATGTACCTACTATATGATTGGAAACAAAAACTATTGATGATTATAGTTTTCTTTTGGAATCACAGGTGTGAATTAATAATTGTATTCTCTCTTTATTAGTGTTCTCTAATATGGATTATGAATTTTTAAGGTGACAGACATTGCTGGATGACATGATGGAATAAAAATAGTTGAAGATGTTAAAACATTTGGAGCAGATGCTGCCTAAATGGAAAGAAGCAGCGTCATGGACCGCGAAATTGGAATTGAGAACTAGAAGATTGCATTGCACTTTAACAAGATTTTATGGCCTAATTTGGAGTTGTTGCAGCCACATCTTATGAATGTAGTTATCTCCATCAATGTTTAAATGCCTACCAGCTGGGGAAGATGGAAGCTTTACATTGTAAAATAAACTTGTTTTTTGCAGTTATATGTTGTAAAATACCGTAGTAGTTCCACGTGCAACGCACGTGCACTTTTACTAGTAGTTCAAAAACCTGGACCAAAAAGAGGGTTTATTCAGGGAGAACCCCCAAAAAATGGCCGAGTCTTCACGTGAAAGGGAAAACATGCACCGAAAAGAGGGTTTATTCCATCTAGGAAACCCAGTTTAATAGAGACAATAGATAAAAAGCCAACAAATTACCCTTTTCAACTCATAAAACAGAGAAAATAAACAAAATTGCATGTCCTAAGAGGGTTTGAAGAACACAATTTCAGAAACAAGGGTTTCAAAAATGGGGTTTCGGAGATGTTCCATCCATCGATTGCATGGATTTTGAGTGAGGGTTTTCAAGAACACAAACTCATAAACTAGGGTTTCGGTTTGCCCAAATGTGAACCCCATTTCCGCAACCCTTGTGGCGAAAAAATTGCAAAAAAATGATTCGAACTTACCCGGTAGGGGTTCTCTTTCCCAGCTTTGCTGAAGAGGGGAAGGAAGACGAGCTCGATTGTGAGTTCAGAGAACAACAACGGCTGTTTTCCAAGCTTTCCTGTCTCTCTCCTTGCAACGTCTTTTCTCGCTAGTGTATCGCCGAAGGAGATCTTTGGTAGAGGTGTCGTTTCAACTTAATCTTCCTTCCAAAGACCTACGATTTAGAGGAATTGCATTAGATTTTCTTTAGGTTCCCACGTCGCCCGGTCAAAAAGAGGTTTTTTTTTTTTTTTCAAATGCAACCAAACGGTGTCCGGGAATTCAAATCCCACCACTACTCCATCATTCTTCCAGCATTTTGGCAACCAAACAGGCACGATCACTGGAAAAAATAACTCCCATGGAGAATATTCGATTTAGTTTTCAAAATGTTGACAAATTAATTTTTATTGAAAAAAAAATTCTATAAATCCATGTTTGTCGGCCCTCAAATTTTGCGAAAAATACAGTTACACGCCTCAACTCTGTGACACATTCAACGATGACCTTGTAGTTTCAAACTCATCAACTACACTCCTAAACTTTTCAATGGGTATAAAGAATACGCCCTCAGTCGACAGTCCGTCCACTGATCGAAGGGTTAGGATTATCCTATGAAGCTGAATTTTTGGGCACACCCATCTATATCCTAGCCCATTAAATGAATTCTTTGTATCATCCAAACAATGTAGGCCCACCGTGTTTTTGGTCGGCGGACTAGAGAAGGTTTTCTAGTCGACCAACTAGAGATGAGATCTTAATTAGCATTGATTGTGTTTCAAAAGAGGGGGTCTACCTTATACATATTGAAAAGTCACGTTGGTGAAATTGAAACTAGAGAGGGTTATCATTGAATGTGTCATAAAGTTGAGGGGGTGTACCTGTATATTTCCCCAATTTTTTTCGGTAGGCTCTGTTCACTTGTGTTCTTCAGAAATCGAATCCCAGGAAAAGGGGCACAGAGGGTGGGAGTGGCCGAGTGGGAGGCAATTGAGGGGTAGAGTGAGAAGTGCATGAAAAATAGCTGAGAAACAAGGAAAAGAAAATCTATCACTCAAAATAGAGGTGTTGGTGCCTCTTTCTAGCGTGATATAGTAGCCCCCATTTTACGTAGGACAGCCTCCTCTAATTTATTTACGACTGCTCGTTTAGACCAGAGGGGGCTGTCCCAAGTAAAAACAGGGCCAATATATCATTTCCTGAAAATATTTCTTAGTTAACCCTACAGGTGCAATTTGAGTCGGGTTAAGCCGAGCTTTTGGTAAAAATGAATTGGAATAAACCCTAACCGCTCCATGTTTTTGATAAAAATTAAACCAAAATTCCCTTATAACACTTTATTTTTCTCCTCGAGCTGAAATTTTTCCAAAACGCAGTGTAAAAAAAGAAGCAGCATTGGCATGGGGACTTCGGTTCAGGTGACTCCCCTTTGCGGTGTATACAATGAAAACCCTCTCTCGTATTTGCTTTCCATCGATGGGTTTAACTTTCTCATCGACTGCGGATGGAACGATCTCTTCGACCCTTCTCTTCTTCAACCCCTTTCCAGGTTACATTTCCCTTCTCTCTCTCTCTCTCTATAACTTTGTTTTCTGAGTTATGATTCTTTGTTTTTGTTTATGGTTTTGGGCTTTATTCGATCTTAGTGTGGAAGAAATCTACAGAAACACGCAAATCTCAACTACCCATTTGAAAAATTTCCTCATCCCTCTCTCTCTCTCTCTTCCCCCTTTCTTCTTTGGTTTGATTTGCTTCTCTATGCAGAAGTTTTTAAATCCAGTAAAAAAGAAAAGGGTGTCTGCCTATGTTACTGTCCGGGGGGGGGGGGGGGGGCGCTGCCTAGGTATGGGGACTAGGTGGGACCAAGGATTTAAATGTCGGGTTCGGTGTCGATTTCGGCCACCACCCGGTGGAAATTTCGACCAAAATCGTGTGAAACCTTGATAAAAATTTCAGTTTTAATAAAATTTCCACTGAAATGTATAAAATTTTGGTGGAAATTTCGGTAATATCGGTGGAAATATTTAACATTTTGGTTGAAATTTTGTAAGTAAGAGTCAAAATTTTGAAATTTCGGCGGAATATTTTTCTGATTCAATGTACTTTCGGTTTTGGTCCAAACTGACACCGAAATATTTCGGCCCAAATTTAAAACTATGGGTGGGACCCAGCATGTTAGGGACGGGTTTGAAGGGCCTAGCCCAATATGTTCCATCATGTCTGAAGCTTTTGGGGTATTGGTTAGGTACTTAACATCTAGTATCGAAGCTGCTACCACATCCTATGTTTGAGTCACAGAAGGCCGGCCCGTCGAGAGGACCTTGACATTGAGAAATATGACCTTGTCGGGGAAATGGGTGTTGAGATTCGGTGAAAGAAAAAGATGCCTTTCGACAAAAAATCATTGGGGCTAAATATGGGTTCCGATGGGGAGGAGGGTGGGTTTATAAGGGTTATGAAACATGGTGGTTGGTTTGTTCAAGTCAAGATAGGACTAGTGGTCACTTTTTTTTTTTTTTTGGGGGGGGGGGATTATATTTTAGGTTTCACAACGTCTTGTGGTTAGGTCTGGTTCCTTCTTTATTGTCATGTCTTTTCGAGCTTGTATCATCTAGATCTAGTTGATCTTATGAGGTATGTACTAGGGTGTGTGCTATGAAGGGGAAGGTGGTATGAGCAAGGTTTAAAATTTCAATTTCAACCATCAGTGAAACCGAAACATTTTGGTTTCGGGCTAGTCAATAAGCTATCACTGGTCAATAGCCTTAGATATCTTCATATCCGACCCCTCCCCTGATGGTATTCAGCCTTTCTCTCTCGTCAGTTTGGCTTACTTAGCCTTCTCCCCCCTTACGTGGTTGGAACTTGTCTCAATGAAAAAAAGAAGAAAAAGACCAGAATGAGCAGCAAGCGAACTGACTAATGGGGGGGCAATTGACCGAAACTTGTAAACTTACGTAAACATTTAGGCACAAAATCACGGCCACCGCCGAAATCCTTGTTAGATTCTTCACCACCGTTTTTTTTTCTTTGCCATTTTTAAAAGAAATATCTTAAAGGAATCTCGTTGTTCTCTTTTCTGCAAGTGTAGTTGATTTTTGTTAGGGTTTCTGTTGAAATGTCCACATTTTCGATATAAATTTTACTTTTTTTATCTGAAAAGTTCAATGTTTCACATATTTCAACCCAAGTATTATGGCAATCCCGAAATTTTGTGCGAAATCTTGTATCTTTCGGAATCCTTGTGGATTTCATTTCGGTAGCAGCCGAAATCAAAATACTTCGCTTGAAACAAAATGTTTTGGCCAAAATTTAAAACTATGGGTTCAATGGTCAGTGTTTAGGTGAACCTCAAACAAGAAGAAAATAGCTTTGTTGTATCTCTTTTTATTACGTGCCTCCATTCGCTTCCCAAGTTGTTAGAAGAAGGCCACATATCTCCTTTCAAACTTTGTATCCATATAGATGCTTTTCGGTAAACTCTTTTTCTTCGTTGCTTGTAGCTTGCGATGTATCTCCTTGTGCACATACATCTAGGGTTTTCTCTCTATTTCTTCATTGAGTTTATATGTGATGATGGTCAAGCATAAACATGCGAGACACATAATAAAAGGAGTATAGGCTTGCTAATGTGTCCTTTGTAGGGAAGAGGAATAAACTTTGGGTCATGTCCTCCGTTGTAAAGTGAGACAAGATTTGAATGACTATGTATCATGCTATCACGTGGATTGTCTTTGTAAGGTCAATTTTGTATATTTTATTGGCCAAAAGGGTCCTTTAGGGGTTGTTCTTATCTAGGGTAAAATTAGTGTTTAAAAACACGGATGCGGTGCGGAACGCGGCCGAAGAAAATCCTAGTGGACTCTGCACGACGTGTTCGATTACTTGGTTGACGCGATTGAGCACTTGGCTGACGCAGTCATAATTCGGGAGAGTCAACGAAGATTTTATTGACTTTGTAGGGGAAAACGCGGAACATGGCCAAGGTAAAACTATGGGTAAAATTATTTATGGAAAAAAATTCCAGGGTCAGTAAGGTTGACATGTTCTTAAAAAATAGGGAAAATTTTCAATTTTGGGAAAAAATCTATTGTAAATGAGGGACGATCAGGGAGGTTCACACCTTGGATTGATGAGTTTCACGAAAGTGCAGAAGGTGTCTCTATTTCCTACTTGCATGTGAGGAGCTCGGCCAATGGTGAGACCGATAGGTTAGCTAGGGTGGGGTTTGCAAGAGTATCCTTGGAGCTGATCGATTTTCTCCCCCCTTGAGGTCCTATCTTCAATATTTTGTTCCGTCTATCGCTTTTTTCTTTGCTATCTTGGACCATCTCAGTCCTTTGTATTGTGTCTTCTTTTAATAATTGCCTTTCAAAAAAAAAAATCCATGGAAAATGAGATGGTATTCATTGGAAAGAGAAAATTTTACGCTAGCTCCAGAGAAGAAGGTAAAATTCTTTGGAAAGTGTTTCCTATTAGGTGATATGGAACATTTGGAGCGAAAGAAACATGCGAATTGTTGACTGTAGAAGTGGAATGATTGGGAGGATCATAGTGGAGATTAGGGTGTTCTTTTTTTTATGGTAAGCATGAGGAACGAACTACATGCTATCTTGGTGGGTGATGCACTTAAGAATTGAAAGGTAGTGTCTATGAGCTTCCCACTGGTTTTAGGTGCGTTGTAGCAAGACGGTGCCCTCCTCGGAATATTATCAAGCTAATTTCGATGTGAGTTGACGACTTCACGTGTTTAACTTGGGACTGGCTACCATAGGAGTTATGTCTAGATTAATATAGAGTTGACTCCAGTCCTATTGTGATTGAGATTCTTATGAAGTGGAAGTGGGATCACTACTAGTAGGACTCTGGTTATTCAAGCTGGTATTATTTGAAACTATTTGTGTGAATTGCAACTTGATGAACATTGTAACATGGGCCAAACAATGTGCTTGAAGATTGACCAATTCTATCTTTTAGAATTAATCAATTGTAGCCGGGAACTGGTTCTTTTCTTTCAATACATCCCAAGGAGTACCAATAAGAGGACACTTTTTTGTATTTGACCGGATCGAACTCTGGATTGGGCTGGTAATGCCTCTCTTGTAAAAACTGTTTTTGGTTTTTTACCTGCTTTTCTTCATTAATAAACTTTCAACTAATTGCTCAAAAATAAAAAACTTCATCTTTTTCTCCTTTGGTGAAAATGTGCTTTAGTATTTGTTTTTCTGCGTGCCCATCTGGAATTATATGGCATGAAACATGAACATGGTATGATATGCCACATCGTGCTTCCTTTGGTTTGAGTTGTTTCCATCGAATTTCCTCTTAATTCCTTGAAAATGGTTGTGATTTCGCAGAATAGCTTCCACAATCGATGCTGTTTTGCTATCCCATCCAGATACTCTGCATCTCGGTGCTTTGCCATATGCCATGAAACACTTTGGACTTTCTGCTCCGGTTTATTCAACAGAACCTGTGTACAGACTAGGTCTTTTGACTATGTATGATCACTATCTTTCTCGAAAGGTAACTTCCTTTCTCACTCCTTTTGTTTTGGTTCTTTGGAATATTTATTATCCAATCCTGTCGAGGAAATTTTCTAAATTTGTAAGGCATATGGCTCTGATAATGGTTGTGATTTTCTAAATGAATAAGATGTCGCAAAGCTATGTATGGATTCATAGACTTCTAATACTCTTCTATTATTATTTTTAGTAAGTGATTAAGTGTTACTATGTAAGAAGACTATAGCATGAGTTTTCAAATTAAATTTTGATGGTGGGTCATTGGGCAATTTGAGTTCACGGGTAACTCATGTGGCCTTTTCCCACGCTTGTAGGGTTGTTTCTTCTTTTAACCATACTTCATTCAAGGATTTAGAAATACATATAGATGACTCATGCCTGAAATGCTCTATTTCCGACAACATCATTGATTCCTTTTTATTTTTCTTTGTTTGGATAGGATTATTAATCACTAATGTCTTTTGTCTTAGACTTAATTTTCTCTTCCTTTGCAGCAAGTTTCAGATTTTGATTTATTTACTCTGGACGACATTGACGCTGCTTTTCAAAGTGTGACTCGACTGACGTACTCTCAGAATTATCATATCTCTGGTTGGTTTTTGACATAATTTTATGAAGCAAAGCCAGAAAAAGTCAACTATAACATCTATCAACTATTTTTTCTTTTCCTTTTTTAGGTAAAGGAGAGGGGATTGTAATCGCACCTCATGTGGCTGGGCATCTCTTGGGAGGTACTGTGTGGAAGATAACAAAAGATGGGGAAGATGTAGTATATGCTGTGGACTTCAACCATCGTAAAGAACGGTTATATGCTCTTTATGTTATAAAATTACATACACCAAAGAAAAGCTTTGCGCACACACACACACACACACACACACACACACACACATATATATATATATATATATATATATATATATATATATATAGAGAGAGAGAGAGAGAGAGAGAGAGAGAGAGAGAGAGAGAGAGAGAGAGCTTGAAGCTCATATAGCTTATATGAGCTTGAGGGCCCAAACACATGGGTCCCACATTTTTTGTGGTGATCAAACCATTCATTTGCAAGGCCCCATCATAGATAAGGTGTGTACCAAAAACCAGCTCCATTGGATCATCCTAACCCCTCCAAAAGCGGAGGGCAAAAATGGGCAGATTTGTGGCAAACGGTGTCTGTCCATTTTGCCCTCCACTTTTGGATGGGTTAGGATGATCCTATGGAGCTGATTTTTTGTACATACCCTATCTATGTGAGGGCCTTTCAAATGAATGCTTTGGATCATCCTAACAATGTGGGCCCACATGTGTTTGGGCCCTCAAGCTCATATAAGCTATATGAGCTTCAAGCTCACAATCATTTTCCTCATATATATATATATATATATTTCTGTTACTATGAGAATATACAACATGCTTACTGGTATGGTGTATCAGGCACTTGAACGGAACAGTTCTAGAATCTTTTGTGCGGCCTGCTGTTCTGATAACGGATGCTTATAATGCTTTAAACAATCAGCCTTCTAGGCGGCAAAGGGATCAAGAATTTCTAGGTAGTCTAATCTCTTGAAGTGTTTTTTATTTTTATTTAATTTATTTATTTTTTTGAAAAAAGTGGTTATTTTTTTGCACTATTTTCTTAAGTTCTTGCTTATAGATTGCTTTAGGATCATCTTAAATTTTGCTGTGATTTTTTCTGGGAATTCGTTTAAAAATTTTTAGGTGAATTTCCTGATATTTAAAGAGCTCCATTCATTCTAGAAACATTTTATTTACTATTATATGAGTTTGGAGGACTGCGTTTAAGAAGTTTGGAGCTGTTAATATGACTTTGCTTGATGCTATGCATGACCTTGTTTGTTACTGAGTTGATTGGTTTCAAAGTGTTATTTGCATTTTATAGCTATCTGTTTTACTTCATGAATTACTAATAAAAATTCTCTTTATACTTTTTAGAAAAAGAAAATGGGTTTCCCTCAATCTCAATTGAGGATCACCATTCCTAAGTTAAAATTTTATAATTTTAATGGAAAGTCATTATTGTTATATCCTGCTAGGGGTGTAAATGAGCCGAGCCGAGCCGAGCTTGGCCAGGCTCGGCTCGGGCTCGGGCTCAAACCGGGCTCGGCTCGGCTCGGTCAGGCTCGGCCAGGCTCGCGAGCCTTACTGAGCTCGGGTTATATTATGTTCACACCCCTCATCTTCCCTGGACAGCCCTACTAGTGTAATTTGACTACTTTTTTTACACTATGGGGGGTGGTCCTAGTAACAAATGGGGTTCCAAAAATGAAGTGACATATTTTGCCCCCCCCTTTCACTCCATGGACAACCCTTTTAATGTATATATTAATATATAATATATATATTTAAATATATTAAATTCTTAACGAGCCTTAACGAGCCGAGCCGAGCCGAGCCTAGCCTAACTCGGGCTCGGCTCGGCTCGTTACGGATTCGAGCCGAGCTTGAGCCGAGCTTTTTTCGAGCCGAGCCCGAGCCAAAATTGACACCCTTATATCCTGCTCATGCAAAACAAAATATCAGTTTGTCTTGATATATTTACCTAGACTATGCCAGATTCCATTTGTTTGTCAGCTGCAGTCTCTGATTTACTAATGATTCTAGGTGGCTGTTATGTTCCTGCAATATTTAATCTTTTGAAATTCTAAACATTTTCTGACATTTTTATGGATTCTCTTTTTATATTGCTATTAGATGCAATACTAAAAGCCCTTCGAGCGGATGGGAATGTACTCCTTCCTGTTGATACTGCCGGACGAGTGTTAGAACTTATGTTGATATTGGAACAGGTAATTGGAAGTAAATTTTTTTTATTTGTCTTTTCTTCTGTTGGGTAACCTTCCAAAATCCTCAAGGACATATTTTGATAAATGTTTCAGTACTGGACGCAACATCACCTGACTTATCCCATCTTCTTTCTGAATAATGTGGCAACAAGCACGGTCGATTATGTCAAGAGTTTCCTTCAGTGGATGAGTGATTCAATAGCAAAATCCTTTGAACATACACGTGACAATGCTTTCCTGTTGAAGTGAGTATTCTATTTAATCATATTGTCCAAATAATGTGTCATGTTTTATAATATCACTTCCTTCGCCTACATTGCTTTCTCCAGTCGTTTTTCTATGTATTACAATAGTCGGACTTGTAGTTATTGCGTTGTTAGATTCTAATATTTATTTAGAGATGTAACTCAAACTTGATATGATGCATATTTACTGGAAACTTCCTACTCGAATGGGAAGCTCGCTTCCCCGGAAACTTGCTTCGGAAGCTAAGGTACTCCCGCTTCCTGAATTTAGGGGAAACAGACAATTCGTACATGTTTCCTCTTAATTAAGAGTACGGTTTCTATTTAGACACTTATTTCTTCCTAAAAAAATATTTTCTCCTTTTGATAATGTTGGAGCATATTTGAAAAAAGAGTGCATTTAAAACTTAAAAACTAATCTTAAATGTCAAATGGAAATTATGTGGATTATTTTTCAATAACTTAACATTAACTATACATGAATAAAACATGTGAAACTTTAACCATTAAAAAAAGAAGAAGAGAAACTGTGAATTTCTAACACTTGTAGTCCTAGTTATTTGTGATGTCTTGTTTTCTACTTGTAATCCTTAACTTTCATGTGGATCAATAACCTTCTTCAGTACCATCACAAATCCTCAAACGATTTCCCACATCAAACTTGCTTTGACACCAATTGATGCAATTAAACTACTAGGAATGCTCCATAAGTAGAGAACTCACTGAAGAATTGAAAAATGTTTCAAATAATCCAATAGATCTTGCTTTGATACCAATTGTAAATTCCCAGATCTGGCCTGCGATCATTCCAGATCTAGAACAGACCTCTAAAACCCATAAGTTTCAAACTTTTACCTTGCTAAACCTAGCCTACAGCCCCAATCACTCGCTACCTATGTACAGTCATTTTTTTACCATTCCAAGCTTTGCAGACCTCCTACCATTACAACTTACAAGACACCTTCCTGAAGCCTGTTACAGGCATATATTCATCCTGCAGTGAGGTCGTGAACCGGCTGTCACCTCCGTTCAGAATTTAGCTGTCTTTTAGCCCTTTTAGCTTTACCTAAGCCTTCCACCGCCTTTTTTTCACCTTATTACAGACCCCCAACTGGATTTTATTTCTGCTACAAATTATCACCCTACTATCTGCCACAGATTTTTCTAACAATCTTACCCTGTCTCTGTGATCTGTTACAGAATTTTATTTCTGTAACCGTCTTTAAACATTCAGCTTTAATCCTTATTTTTCAACCCAAAACTTTTCCTAAAACCGATATTCAACCTAGTCGACCATTCCCATTTACCCAGAAACTTCAGAACTGTAGCATGGACATAATTGTGGCCTGTAGAAAGTAAATGTATTAGAATGATTTTAAGCTGAGCTGAATAAATACTTAGAGAAGTTCTAGGAGGAGACCGCAGTGAGGACTCCAGCCTGGCATCCTCACTGTGGTGTCCTTGAATTCTTTTCTTAATGCATTTTTCATCTATCAATTGACATTTCAGACTATTATTTACTTTTAATCAGTTATTTATATTGTTAATTCCAGGAATGTCACGCTCCTAATCAACAAGAATGAACTTGATAAAATACCAGAAGGTCCTAAGGTAAGCAGCTTGTTTTTCTTAATGAATACATAATTTCAGTATGGCATGAACTGATACACCTAATTTAGGTTGTTCTAGCATCCATGGCCAGTCTTGAAGTGGGGTTCTCTCATGATATATTTGTGGAATGGGCAACTGAAACAAAGAACCTAGTATTTTTTACAGAAAGAGGCCAGGTATATTTATTCTATTGCATATCTGCTATGCTGCTTTATACTAACATATTTTATTTTACTGAGGTTGAGAAATTATGACATGAAAAGATGGTTGCTCTGATATTTGCAATTTATATGATTATACCCTCTGTTTGCATTTTTATGATCACATATAGTAAGCAGGGAATGTGTTTTTTTAATGGTGTTTAGAGTTCGTTTAAAGCAGGAAATTTGTTTAGAGTTCGTTTTCCGTCAAAGATTCATTCTCATAAAAAAAAAAAAAAAACTAACTGTAAATGGACCCAAACTCCAAAATGCTAACTTATCTCTTAAGCTATCTCAACCTTTGTTTCATTCCAGTCTTAATGAATTGAAACTTAACCTAAAGATACCTTTTTCAGTCTGAGGTACTTACCATAACAGAAAAATAAAGATCGCCTCTAAATCTACTATTGATGCTTTTCATGATAGGCCCTACCAAAAACCCAACTAAATAACCCCCAAAAATCATGTCAAAAAACACCAAAATTCTATATAAAAAAACCATCTCACCAATTTTCGGTGCAAAATTGCAAATAGAGACCACAAAAGCCCACTTCAAGAACTCTTCTTGCATTAGTTTCTCGATTTCTCATTAATTGGTGAGAACTTATCAAGTTCTTTCTCGTCTTTGTGTTAAGTTTCTGTAGTTGAGAATTCTGTGAAAGGTGTCGGGAATTTCTTTCCATGAAGGTAATTGGATTAAACACTAATGTTTTTTCATGCTTGTGCATCATCTCAATATTGTGCTCTCTCTCTCTCTCTCTCTCTCTCTCTCTGAATGGTAACACAAAAAAAAAAGTCTTCATAGAAAATTTAAAAAAAAAACACTTTCAAAAGTCTCACCTACTTTGACAACTCCAATAAAATTGTTGTTTCCTGAAGCTCCCATTTTTTCAGTGTTGCTTTATGGAGCTAAGATAATACATTAGATTATCAATGTGTTTTTTAATCAGAAATTTATTCTCCATTGATTTTATTAGAATGTTCTCCATCAATAGGATTGTCCAAATTCAATGAGTTATTCTCCTGTTAGAGTACACATTAAAGATAGGGCCTCCAACAGCTTACGTTACATCACCAAGATATTTATCAAAGATTACAATCATTTGTTCTAAAGCTTTGAAGAGCCTCTCTTCCAATTCTCCATGTTCGATACATTGTCTTCAGATCTATCCAACACCTCTTGGATGTATTACATCCTCAAATTCGTATCAGTTGGATGATCTTAGCCATCTTATAAATCACATTCTTTTGAATGATCAAAATAAATGTTATTGATTGTTCCTATTAAAAACAATGTTATTGATTGTTCAAAAGAATCAATTTGTTTGATGGTTGAGATGAAGATTTCCAAACAATGAGGTGATCGATGGATTGGTTTGTTTGTAGAGATGAGATGGTTCTCTGGTTGGATGGCATCTGGAGTGCAGTATAAACTTACATAGTGTAGTGCATTATTTAATATTTCCTCAGTTTTGATCATTTATAAGAATGGCTTGCCTATTTAACCCGTGACTTCACTCTTCTATGTTATGTGTTAAAGTTCTATGACAATGTAACTTTGTTCGAAGGTTTTGGGTGATGGAACACATTTTGATCTTATAGTGTGGAAGCTTTGTGGTTGGATGGGCTATGATTCAGAAATAAGAATTTTGAGTCTTTTGACGGATTTTTTTCATACCGCATTTCTCAAAATGCCTCCCTTGAATTTCAAAATTCAATCTGAGAATCCTTGTTTGCAGAGTTCATTGCAATGTTTTAGACTCGCCAGGTCAACATTGACTTGCCTGAGCCGACTATGTTGGATTTTCCTTGTCATTAAAAAACTCGCTTAACTTGCACAAGTCAATGGAAAAACTTACCTGTTTAACCATTTACTTGCCCGAGTCGACTCAGTTTTTTCTTAGTCGATTTTGTTAACTGAGCAGGAGTTCTTAAACATTGGTAATGTAATCGAAAGTGTTCTCTACAAGCCTCACTTAACTCTATGTTTTTTTTTTGAACAGCCTCACTAAACTCTGAATGTTCTCAATGGATGTTGTTTTTGTCTTGCAGTATTGCTTTCTTTTTAGTTGTTAGCATAGGGATTCACAGTCAAATTCTTTTACTATAGGAATGCTAAACTGATGAATTTATTGTGTATACGAATCTGATATATCCGTTATCGGTTCAAGCATATTATGTTATGACAAATCCTTATCACATATAAAGTCTGCACAGCATTATGAGAAAGGGAAAGATGCACCCGATGCGGTCAATGATTCCCTAGCTTTGAAAGTTGAAAATGATATTTTGGTCTTTGTAGTGATAAATACTTCTGATATATTAGAAGATTCAAAGGATTGAAAGCAGTGGGCCGGTAGGGGCTGAATTTCGCGATGATCTTGACCCATAAAGGCTGAATTTGGCATCGATCTTGAGCCATATTACTTTGTGTATCTGCTTTGTAGAGGAGAATGAAGGGCGTCCCTGCAAAAATCAGCTTCTAGGGTGTCCTTATTGGTTGATTTCTGCAAAGTCAACATGGTTTCCATTTTTTTAGGTGCCACCCACTTTTTTCGGCGCCTCACTTTGCAGATTAACCAGTAGGGGGCGCCTTTGAAGCTGATTTTTGCAAGGACATCCTTCATTCTATCATTTCTCCTGTTTTGTATAATAATAGCTGTCCATTGTCGTTTCACACCTGATTTTCTTGAGTAATTGTTAACCATGAGATTCCGTATTTATTTCCAAAAGTTGGGTAACATAGGCACACTTTCACATTTTCTGTAATTTTTATCTTTGCAGTTCGCAACATTAGCTCGCATGCTTCAGGTGGATCCACCTCCTAAAGCTGTAAAGGTTACCATGCGAAAGAGGGTTCCTTTAGTTGGGGAGGAGTTAATAGCTTACGAAGAAGAACAAAATCGAATAAAAAAGGAGGAAGCTCTAAAAGCTAGTCTTGCCAGAGAGGAGGATTTAAAAGCATCCCATGGATCTGATAATCTAGCTGATCCCATGGAAATTGATGCAAGCACTGCCAATGTTTCGTCAGATGGTATGCCGTTGATTTTTTGGTTTCGTGTATGCAAGAGACTTCGTCTCTATTTTCTATGGTTTGCATTTGAAATTTTCTCCCCAATAATATTATTCCAGTGAATGATTAAAGTTGTTAAGTTTGTTTATTGTCCATTTAATTTCGAAGTGTATTTAAATATGCTTTCTGGAGGGAGATCTACTTAGCGGAGTATCACATGTCAAATGTTGGTGCAAGGGAAAAATTCTTGAACGGATGGTTACTAATCCAACGATTAAATAGCATTTGAGAAACGATTGAACCAGCTGTACCTATTTTCCAATCATTCTTTCTTTTTTCTTGCTAAATTTTGGCATTTAAAATCTTTACTGGGTTATTCTTCTCTTGTTAATGTCAGACGTGAGACCAAACAGAGAATTTTAGAATCTGTCAAAATGAAATTTCTCTACACATTCTTTTTCTCGGTAGGCACTTGAGCCATGAAATTTCTTTGCACATTCTTTTCGGAAACAGTGTTTTTTATAAGCTGGGCTTGTAAGTTTTGTATCAATGTTTCACCTTCCCACCTTTACTATTCCTCCCACACAGACTTGGCTATGAGATGCAATTGGGGCCTTTTCCATTCTTTGTTCTTTTTTGTGCTGCCCCCAACTTTCTGTACAGATACGCATGATCTCATTCTGGTGTTGCCTATTATCTATACTATATATAAAGAGAAAACCCCCCCTCCTACTTTTAAGGAGTACAGCCATCGAGATGATCCGGGAAATCCAGAATCGGGGAGTATTACGAGATGATCAAGGAAATGTCATATGGGCCTATTTGGGCCCATAGGAGTCTCGGATGCAAATGAGGCAGAAGTGCGAGCCGTCCACCATGGTATTAAGCTTTTAATCAATGTCGACTTGGAAAAGGTTGAGAGAGAAGGAGACTCAAAGAATGTGATAAGTTAGATCAATGGGACACACTCAACACCGTGGAGATTCGCCGCCTTCTTTGATGAAATCCAAGATAGAGTTGAAGGGACACACATAAATGCTTATTATGTGAAGAGGTCCACAAATGGCGTAGAGGATAAGCTAGCCAAAGATGGGTATCCAGGGAAAGAATTGAGCAGTTTGACTATCTTCCCCCTTGAGTTTTCCTTTGACTTTTATATTCTATTGTAGCTTCTCTTGTATCATTTTTCCGGACGGCCGGAACCTCTTGGTCTCTTTTTCTTAATATATGTTCTACCTACCATTAAAAAAAGAGGAGTACAACCATCGACCAACGAAAACATAAACATATTTAAAGCAGTCATTATGACTGTTAAATGAACTACTAATAATGATGTGCAAGCATGGGATGCCGAGTTTCTATGTCTTAAGCTAATTTTTCCTTTGGTAGTTCAGCTGATCTATTCAAGCCAGTAAATGGAATGATGATGAATTCTCTTGGGTAGTTATGTTGCTAGATGAAAGCTCACTGACTCTCACATGCGAAATTAGTCGTCAAATGATGGGTGGATGTTTTTATTGAGGGCCTTATAATCCTCGTCTTTGTGTATTGGTTTAGCTAGTGTTGGGAAAGTTTTGCTTTGTTTCCCACAACTTCCGTGGGAAGCAAAAGGCAAAATAGAAACTTTTGCTCTCTAGGTTTTGGAAAAGCCCAAGTATAAAATCCTCTTCAAAGACACAAGGAAATGGGCGGCAAAGAGGAGGCATGGGCTTGAGAGAGAGAGAGAGAGAGAGAGAGAGAGAGAGAGAGAGAGAGAGAGAGAGAGAGAGAGAGTTCTCTCGGGTTTGCTCTTGGATACCTCTTGGGCTTTCTTCTCGAGTTTCCTGTCAGGTTATTCTCGGGATTCTCTTGTGTACGGTCTTTGGTTGAGAGGGCAAGTAAAGGGGTGCGGGTTTGTGGGTTTTGGTCAATTCATTGTAATCCTAGTATATTGTTTTTCTGATAGTGGAGACCGTGTTCTTACCCGTGGACATAGGCATCTTGGCCGAACAACATAAAATCTTGTGTGCATCTTGTGGCTTGTGTTTATTTTTGCTCTTCCGTTTACTTATGCATGATCGAATTGGATTTGGCCGACTGATTTTCTCAACTAGTGGTATCAGAACTGCAGTTGGAGTGATCATCGAGGTTGGGTGGAGTGATCACGGCTGTTGTGATTGGATCACGGCTAGAGTGATCATCGTGATTGGATCACGGTTAGAGTGATCGTCGGAGGTTGAAAGATTGTTCGAGAGATCCTCGTTCCAGGTGGTGCTTCATATTGAGGGTGATATGAGATAGCGGAAAAATCGAGTTCTACCCAGCTTAACATCTATAGGTTTGATGGAAAAGGCAGTACAATGGGGACTAGTAGTCCCACTAGATTTACATAGTATGAATTGCCCAGAAGTATTCTCCTTGGCCCAAAAGAAGACCCGTTACCCCTTACATTACCCAATAGCCTCAATTCAAACGAATCCAGGAAAAAGTGCCATATTTGTGGGGCCGACGAAGGCAAGATCGTAATCAGGGCCAAAAAGGCAAGCAGAAACAACGGGAGTCAGATCCTTCCTGCACCAAGCGATGGGCAGATCTTACACTCCGCCCAGACCAAAAGTTCGAATCCTTCTCAAAACCCTTAGAGGATTGTCTTCCCCTAGCATTAAACCCCTTCTAAAGCCTTTATAAGCCTCACCAAAATCCTGGAAAGGCAACGCATTCATCAAAACATACTTGTTATCACCATCTAGATAGCCATTCAGTTTGTACTTTTAAACAATTCGCCTATGCCGAACACTTTTCCAACTCCTCCATAATATGCTGAATTTGGAAATCTGGCATATCAAGGAAGAGGTCCTCCGGAATCTGATCCAAAAATCCAGGATTTTTTCTGCTCGCAATCCTTTCTTCCACCAGACGGATTCCCACCGCCTTAGTAGCTTACCAGTTTTGCTTCCTCGTAGTCCTTTCTTCAATCACGAGTAGCTTAAAGAAAGGGTGTTTGTACAACGACGAATGTGTGTCTTTGATCGTAGTAAACCCACAGAGCACATTGCTGTGTTTAACGGGCTTGTGGATCAGCTCCACAAGGTTGATGAAAAGTTGAAGGAAGAAGACAAGACTCTTTTGCTTCTTACTTCGCTTCATGATTCATATGCAATCTGGTGACGACTTTATTGTATGGTAAAGATACGATGAAGTTAGAGGAAGTTATGACATCGCTCTTATCGAATGAGATGCAGAAGAAGCCTGTTCTTGATCGGAGTCAAGAGCATGGGCTGGTTGTTCATGGTGGAAATCAAAGAGGAAGGTCATCTGACAGGGGATCAAGGGTGTGCAATGTTATCGTTGCAAGGAATATGGCCATATCAAGCAAATATTGTCAAAAGTGCGCTGAAACATCGTACAATGGTGCTACAAATACGGTGGTGGCTATAATAAATGAGCAGAGCGAAAAGGTTGGAGACTTTCTCACAGTCTCCACTGGTAATCCCACTTTTGCTCATGATGAGTGGATTTTAGATTCAGGATTGCTCTGTTCATGTATGCTCCAGAAGGGAATATTTTGATGTGTTTAAGGAGACAAGGGCATGTGTAGTGTCCTTGGGTCTACTTGTGATGTTACGGGAGTTGGAATGGTGAAGATCAAGATGTTCGATGGAGTGGTTCGTACTTAGGGTGGTGTAGCATGTGTCCCAAAGATGTGGAACAATCTAGTTTTGCTTGGCCGGTTGGACTCCAGGGGTTGCATGTATTCAGCTGTAGAAGAAGCCATGAAAATCACACGTGGCTGTATAGTTTTGATTAAAGGAGAGAAGTTTGACGAATTATATCGTTCAGTCGGGGACATGGTGACTAATGTTCCTAAGATTTCGATGGCTTGTTGGAAACGGGGTGGTAGCGTGTGCACGCATAGGGTCTCTTTCTTAGTTAGTGTAGAGACAAGTTTTCAGGTTGCAGACGATGGTGAGAAGGTGACAATACTTATATTGGGGAGGATGGATCGAGATCTCTCTCCATGGTTGACTGGGTGAGTCAACGGGTAGGCAGCTACACATGTGCGTTGGCCGTGTTGATCGAATTGACATGAGTCAGAACCAGGATGATTCGAGGGTGTGAAACTGGTACTTCAGAATGCCAATGGGGGCTTGCGGCGATAGAGGACCATTGACGCCATCAACGGAAAATCTTCATGTGGTTGGGAAACAAGCCAAAGAGGAGATTGTTGGGAAAGTTGCCTTGTTTCCCACAACTTCCGTGGGAAGCAAATGGCAAAATAAAAACTTTTACTCCCTAGGTTTTGGAAAAGCCTAAGTATAAAATCCTCTTCAAAGACACAAAGAGGTGGGCGGCAAAGAGGAGGCTTGGGCGAGAGAGAGAGAGAGAGAGAGAGAGAGAGAGAGAGAGAGAGAGAGAGAGAGAGAGAGAGTTCTCTTGGGGTTGCTCTTTGGTTCCTCTTGGGCTTTCTTCTCGGGTTTCCTCTCATGTTATTCTCGGGGTTGTCTTTTGTGTACGATCTTGGTTGAGAGGGCAAGGAAAGGGTTGCGTGTTTGTGGGTTTTGGGTTAATCCTTTGTAATCCTTGTATATTGTTTTTCTCACAGTGGAAGATCGTGTTCTTGCCCGTGGTCCTAGGCATCTTGGGCGGACCACGTAAAATCTCGGTGTGCATCTTGTGGCTTGTGTTTATTTTTACTTTTCCGTTTGCTTGTGCAATTTCGAATCGGATTGGCCCAACAGATTTTCTCAAAAGCTAGTTCATTTTGTCTTGGATTTGCCTTTTCTCTTCATAGAAACATTCCTACTCTAAACTTCTTGTTGTTGAACATGCTTTAACTGCATTAGCCTTCTCTTAGTGTCACCCATGAAATACTTGTTTCCTAATAAAGCAATTGGTTTGGAAAAGCAGTACTTCAAATTGACCATCTGTTCTTTTGGTTGTCAAGTGTTGGAATGAGAATGATTCTATCTATAGTCTAGGACTTAATGGATTTTTCTTCTTGAATTAAATATATGCAATCGCTGTGGAGATTATAGTGATTAATACCTTTTTTATTTACTTTTCAGTCACTAGCCCGCGCATTGGAGGACATCGGGACATCGTCATCGATGGATTTGTTCCTCCATCTACGAGTGTTGCTCCAATGTTTCCCTTTTTTGAGAACTCTTCTGAATGGGATGATTTTGGGGAGGTCATTAATCCTGATGACTATGTAATCAAGGAAGATAACATTGATCAAAGTTACATGCATGTAAGTTCTAAGTTGAATCTACACATTAGTTTTTGCTCTTCTTGTAGCATTTGACAAATAGATTTAGAATTTTGTTTTTTTCCCATTTTGTCTGAACAAAACCACCTCTATGCCGATAGATCTCATGTTGTGTAACTTGCCACCATACTAACCGACTTTATGGATGATACCAAACTGTAAACTTTTGAACAAACTGCCTTATTCATCACCACCTATTCTTGCATTGAAATGACCAATCGACCACTTATCACCATCCTTTTTTTATACTTATAATGCTTATTATGTCCCACACCCGTGCTTCTAGACTCCTAATTGAACAGAAAAGATGCTTGGGCAGTATTTGAATATGCCTAAATTTCATGTAGGCTGTGGATCTGATGATTCCTCTTTTTATTTTTTTTACAGGCCAATGGGTTGGATCTGGATGGTAAACTTGATGAAGGCTCTGCCAGTTTGCTCCTTGATTCTAAACCTTCAAAAGTTGTTTCTAATGAAATGACAGTAAGTGAATGTTTGTCTTTTCTTAGAAGGGATTTATGGACAACATGCAACAATAAAGCATAAGTGCCATGGATGTTGAAAATTCTGAAAGTTCCATGACCTCTGATCATATCACTTCTGTAAATACACACATTGTTTCTTACTTTTGACTTTTTTTTATGTCTCCTTCAGTATACATTAGTTGCTTAGGATTTTTCGTTCTTACACATGGGCATAACATGCAATTCAGTGATATGGAATCTGATAAAACTATTTATGCATTTAGCATTCAAAAGTTCATCAAGTTAATCCGTGAATCTTTCCATAGGATTAGCTCTATCAATCTGTGGTGGGGTGGGCAAATAAACATGGGTTGGTCATCATGAGTTATGAGAGTTGAATGAGTTATGCATAGGTTTCTTAGTGAACAATTCGTGGCCCTTTTTTTTGTTCTAAACATGAACTGCTCTTGGAAATAATAAGCAAATGGTAGTGTAGGGACTTTGGTTTTGGGTGATTTTTGTACACTCAATTGTTGGATTTTTTTGCCAAAATTTTCACCCTTAGCAGCTATTACTAGATTGGAGGCTAGTCCTGGGTCGTCACTACCTTAGTGACGCGCCACATCGGTGCCATGGTGTGGTAAAAAATGAGCAAGGGTCCTCCCACTTTACTGGACGGGTGCGAGGGTAGAAGGAGAGTTAATATAGCTTGTCTTCAGAAGACTAAATGGGTAGGCGAAAATCTAGGGAAATAGAAAATACGGGTTTCAAGTTATGGTATACAGGGAAGGAGAGTAATATAAATGGTGTAGGGATTATAATAGATAAGAGCCTAAGAAATGAGGTTGTAGATGTTAAAAGGAAGGGTGATAGAATTATTCTAATTAAATTAATATTAGGTGAAGAAATGATTAATGTTATTAGTGCGTGTGGCCCTCAAATAGGATTAAATGATTGTCAAGAGGCAATTTTGGAAGGATATGGATGAAGTAGTCCAAGGAATACCACATGGAGAGAAGTTATTTATAGGAGGAAATTTAAACGGGCATGTGGGAAGAACTAATGGAGGTTTTGAGAGGGTTCATGGAGGACTGGTGATGCAGCACCGTGAAGAAAAATTGAGGAAAGGGGAGAAAAATAGACGAAAAGGGATAGAATTAGAAGAATAGGGGAAGAAGAGACGAAAATAACCTGAAGAAGAGACGAAAATAACCAGAAGAATAGACGAATTTAGGGAGAGAAGAGAAGAAATTAGAGGAGAGAAGAAGAAAACCAGAATTAGAAGGAGAAGAATATTTATTCAATATCAATAATCATCAAAAGTTTTTAAAGTTCCTAATACAATGAGGCCTATATATAGGCAATGCGCTGGAAATAAAATTCCATGGAAAATAATTAACTTTCCTAATTCTAAATAACATAGAAAATAAAATCCTAGAAACTAATAACATGGAAATAAAATACTAGAAACTAAATAATACGGAAATAAATCCTAATATGTGCATCATTGGAGAGAAATAGATGAAAGAGGATAGAGTTAGAAGAATAGGGGAAGAAGAGACGAAAATAACCTGAAGAAGAGATACAAATAACTAGAAGAATAGATGAATTTAGGGAGAGAAGAGAAGAAATCAGAAGAAAGAAGAAGAAAACCAGAATTAGAGGGAGAAGAATCTTTATTCAATATCAATAATCATCAAAAGTTTTTTAAGTTCATAATACAATGAGGCCTATATATAAGCAATGCAATGGAAATAAAGTTCCATGGAAAATAATTACCTTTCCTAATTCTAAATAACATTGAAAATAAAATCCTAGAAACTAATAACATGGAAATAAAATACTAGAAACTAAATAATACGGAAATAAATCTTAATATCTGCTTCAACTGGGGTTTGGCAATAGGAATGAGTCAGGAGAAGATATTTTGGAGTTTGTAGTGGCATATGATTTGATGTTAACAAATACTTTTTTTTACGAAAAGAGATTCATACTTGATAAGCTTTAGCAGTGGCACCAATTGTAGTAAGATAGATTTTATCCTCACTAGGAGAGAGGACAGAGCTGTGTGTAAAGATTGTAAAGTCATACCCGGGGAGTGTTTAGTCATACAACATAGATTGGTGGTATTGGATATATGCATTAAACGTTGGAAGAGAAAAGATACAGATGTTAGACATCCTGAGGACTAGGTGGTGGGATCTCAAACGGGAAAAACTAAATATGTTAGGATAGACTGCTTAAAGAAGGACATTTAAGTCGTGACGAAGAGACTAATATTATGTGGAATGAGATGTCTAGTTATATCAGGAAAGTGGCTAAAGAGGTATTTGGAGAATCTAGAGGAAGTGGGCCGCTGTCTAAAGATACGTGGTGATGGAATGAGGAGGTCCAAAAGACGATTAGGTCTAAAAGGGAGTGTTATAAATCTTTGCATAAGTGTAAAAATGAGGAGAACATTGAGAAGTATAAATTGGCTAGAAAAGAAGCTAAGAAGGCAGTAAGGGAAGCTAGAGGCAAGGCTTATGGGGATTTGTACCACAGGTTAGGGACGAAAGAGGGTAAAAAAGATGTTTACAAGCTTGCTAAGATGAGAGAAAGGAAGAGCATGGACTTGAATCATATAAAATCCATCAAAGACGAGAATCAAAGATTGTTAGTAAAAGAAAACGAGGTTAAAGAGAGGTGGAGAAATTACTTCGATAAGTTGTTTAATGGAGAACCCGTAGAAAATTTGGAGATCTTGATAGCGCTTTTGATGATACAAACCAGAGGTTTGTTCATTGAATCCGAGCATCAGAGATAAGAGTAGCTATGAAAAATATGAAATTAGGTAAGGGTATGGGGCCTGACAGTATTCCTATTGAGACTTGGAGATGTTTGAGTGATGTGGGTTTGGTTTAGTTAACTAGATTATTTAACAATATTTTGAAGACTAAGAAGATGCCTGATGAGTGGAGGAAGAGTACATTGGTACCTGTTTATAAGAATAAAGGGGATATTCAGAGTTGCACCAATTACTGGGGAATTAAGCTAATCAGTCACAGCATGAAGCTTTGGGAGATGATAATTGAGCATAGACTAAGAAAATAGACTAAGGTATCGGAGAATCAGTTTGGCTTCATGCCCGAACGATCGACTATGGAAGCTATCTTCTTGATTAGGTGGTTAATGGAGGGATTTAGAGAAAATAAAAAGGACCTACATATGGTTTTCATTGATTTGGAGAAAGCGTATGATAGGTTCCTAGGAGTGTTATGTGGTGGGTCCTTGAAAGGAAAAAAATGCCTACTAAATAAGTTGATGTGATTAAAGATATGTACGATGGAGCAGTAACTAGTGTCAGAGCTACGGAAGGAGAGATTGAAGAGGATGTTAACCACATAATAAGAGCAGGTTGGTTGGAGTGGAAGCATGCTTCAGGAGTTTTGTACGACCGTAAAATACCTACAAATTGAAGGAAAAGCTTTATAAGACAACTGTGAGGCCAGCCATGCTGTACGGCTTAGAATGTTGGGCCACCAAGAAGCAACATGTGCATAATATGAGTGTAGTGGAGATGCGAATGCTTAGATGGATGTGCGGCCACACAAGGTAAGATAGAATTAAAAATGAAGACATCCGTAAAAAAGTGGGGGTGGCACCAATTGAGGAGAAGATGGGAGAGCACCGCTTAAGATGGTTTGGGCATATCCAATGTAGGCCTTTGGATGCTCCAGTGAGAAGAAGTGGCTCGTGCCAAGCTGATGGAGTAAAAAGAGGTAGGCGCGGACCGAAATCAACTTGGGTAGAAACAGTAAGGAAAGACTTGATGACTAGGAACATAACAAAGAACATGACCTTGGATAGGAGAGAATGGAAGAAAACGATCCATGTAGACAAACCCAACTAGTGTCAGAATTAGACTTAGTCAATTTGAGCCGAGTAGATTCTTTCACCTTCTTCATGAAAATTTTCTAAAGGATTCATTAGCCGACCCCAACTAGTTTGGGACAAAGGCTTAGTTGAGTTGAGTTGAGTTGAGCAGCTATTACTAGATTGGAGGTAGTTATAGGGAGAGTTCCGTTCTTCTTCATCTCTACTTTTTGTGAATGTGGGAAATAGCTTGGGTCTATTTACATATTGTTTTTTTAATGGTCTATTTACATATTGTTATAGGGAGTGTTTCTTTCTTTTTGTTTCAACTTTTTATGAATGTGTGAAATAGCTTGGATCTATTTACATTTCATGCCATAATGAACTGCACCCAACTAGTGTCAGGATTATACCTAGTCAATTTGAGCTGGGTAGATTCTTTCACCTTCTTCATGAAAATTTTCTAAAGGATTCATTAGCCGACCCCAACTAGTTTGGGATAAAAGGCTTAGTTGAGTTGAGTTGAGTTGAGTTGAGTTGAGCAGCTACTACTAGATTGGAGGTGGTTATAGGGAGAGTTCCGTTCTTCTTCATCTTTACTTTTTGTGAATGTGGGAAATAGCTTGGGTCTATTTACAAATTGTTTTTTTTTTAATGGTCTATTTACATATTGTTATAGGGAATTTTTCTTTCTTTTTGTTTTTGTTTTAACTTTTTATGAATGTGTGAAATAGCTTGGATCTTTTTACATTTCATGCCATAATGAACTGCAATATATCCTTATACTTCATCTAAAGAGTTCGTGGATTTAAAAATGATTTGTTTTAATGGTTTCAAAATGAATTTTATCTACACAAGAATACTTTGTCGTAGACTTGAATTGTGCACCATGTGCTTTTTATTTCACATTTCCACTTCATTTTGATGTTTTACGAGGCTTCAATTATTGTGGCTTATTTTGAGCTTATTTACAACCTATTTTAGGTAATTTTTCCTATAATGATTGTTCAATTGATATAGTGGCTGAACTTGGTTGGATAAAATGTTTTTATAATATAATAGTGTGATCATCTGTAATGTTGACTTTCAGATTAAAATTAAGAGTTGTCAAATCATCCTCTTTTTATCGTATATGAAAATAGTCATATTAGTGTATTTGGAAAACATTGTTCAAGATAATATGGAGGCAAAATAAAGTCAAATGTCATCAATGTCAGGTTTGATATTGCTAGCTTGGTGACATCGATTAGGTCTTAAAAACAACTCTAAAGGCATGGATTAGGTCTCAAGGATCTAGGCAAGTTAAAATACTTCCTTGGGATTGAGGTAGCCCGTTCAAAAACAGGAGGAATCTTCATATCCCAATGTACGTACATCCTAGACATTCTTAACGAGACATGTAATCTTGGGGCAAAGCATTGAGCACTCCCATTGAGCAGAATCATAGACATGTAATCAAGACCCTTTCAGAGATATGTTGATTCATCTCTGTCCCACAATCGGCCTAATATTGCTTATGGAGTTGGTATATTTAGTCAATTTATGCATGCCCCAGGACCACACATTTAGAGGCAGCTCACAGGATTCCTGGATATTTGAAATCTTCTCCTGGAAAGGGAATTTTATTTACTAGACATGGTCACTTGAGAGTTTAAGTTGATATAGATGCAGATTGGGTAGGCCCGGTTATTGACCGGAGGTCTACTTCAGGAATCAGGATATTGGTCCTTAGCTGGAGGAAACCTTGTAAGAAGCAATTTTTTATGGCTAGATCTAGTGTAGAAGCATGATATAGATCTATTACTCAGGTCCTTTGTATCGGAGTAGAGATTCCATACTTCAAGGCTAATGAACTTGTATTGTCATAATAAGGCAGTGATAAGTATTGCTCACAATCCAGTTCAACATGTCCGCACTATGGCCCTGTTCATTTGAGATTGTGGCAACTTATTGTCACCCTCCAATCCAATTATTGGACCCAAAATTAATGTAATTTTACTCCCGGTCCCGAATGCCATCTTAATATTAATGAAATACGCCATTTAAAAATAATAATAATAATAATATATATATATATATATATATATATATATATATATATATAAGGAAAAGGATTGTACGCTCGAGCATACCAAGCTTATGGTACGCTCGAGTGCCCAATCACATGGGTCCCACATTTTTTTGTGGTGATCCAAAGCATTCATTTGCAAGGCCTTATCATAGATAGGGTGTGTACCAAAAATCAGCTCCATTGAATCATCCTAACCCTCCAAAAGTGGAGGGCAAAAATGGGCAGATTTGTGGACAAACAGTGTCTGTCCATTTTGACCTCCACAGAAGGATGGGTTAGGATGATCCTATGGAGCTGATTTTTGGTACACACCCCATCTATGTAAGGGCCTTTCAAATGAATGCTTTGGATCATCCTAACAAAGTGGGCCCACATGTGATTGGGCACTCGAGTGTACCATAAGCTTGGTACACTCGTGCGTACAATCCTTTTCCTCTCTCTCTCTCTCTCTCTATATATATATATATATATATATATATATATATATATATATATATATATATATATAGAGAGAGAGAGAGAGAGAGAGAGAGAGAGAGAGAGAGAGAGAGAGAGAGAGAACATTTCCTACACACTTGTGTAGGTAAGTTACCTACACACTACCTTAAAATACAGTGGGGGCCCACATTGTTTGGGTGATCCAAACCATTCATTTGAATGATCCTCACATAGATAGGGTGTCCACAAAAAATCAGATCCATAGGATCATCCTAACCATTCAAACTATGGAGGCAAAAAATGGACTAATTTGTGAAGGTTTATACGCGTCCATTTTACCTCCACAAATCGTAGGGTTGGGATGATCCTATGGATCTGATTTTTTGTGGACACCCTATCTATGTGAGGACCATTCAAATGAATTGTTTGGATCACCCAAACAATGTGGGCCCCCACTGTATTTTAAGGTAGTGTGTAGGTAACTTACCTACACAAGTGTGTAGGAAATGTTCTCTCATATATATATATATGGGAAAAGTGAGTATGGTCAGTTGGCCAAAAAACAGTGGGGGCCCACACTGTTGGGGTGATCCAAAGCTTTCATTTGGAAGGATCTATCATAGATAGGGTGTCCACAAAAAAGCAGCTCCATTGGATCATCCTAACCCTTCCATGGATTGGGGGTGGCAATTGGTTGTCATAATCGCAAACGAATAGGGATAAATATAGGGAAATGTTACCAGCACTACTGTATTTTGATGAGGGCACTCCTCACTTTATTAAAAGTACGGTATGGCCCGCACTATAGGATGATCCAAACCGTCCATTAGATGGGCCACAGCCTAAATAGGTTGTGCCCCAAAAATTATTTCCATAGGTTGATCCTAACCCTCTGATCTATAGAAGGTTAGGGTCAATCCTCTAAAATTCAGATCGGAGGGTTAGGATCAACCTATGGAAATGATTTTTGGGGCACAACCTATTTAGGCTGTGGCCCATCTAATGGACGGTTTGGATCATCCTATGGTGCGGGCCACACCGTACTTTTAATAAAGTGAGGAATGCCCTCATCAAAATACAGTAGTGCTGATAACATTTCCCTAAATATATAGAGGTAGATCATCATTTTATAAAGGAGGAGTTGGAGGTTGGATTATTTGCTCTCCCTATATCTTTATTCTGTTTCTGTTGGACAAAATATATATATTCTTTTCTGTACCAGTTTCAATTTGCAAATACATTTTATGTATCTTTTGAGGATTCAGAATGTGCAAAATGCTTCTGAATTGTATGGTCTTTGAGCATACTTTCTCCTTTTTACTATTTGTAAATGAGTTATTATATTGTTAAATTCATTTGCGATCAGTAAAAGGTTGCAATAGTCTGTTGTATTATTTCTCCTGAGTAACCTACTTGTAAAATATTTCAGGTGCAAGTGAGGTGTTCATTAATTTACATGGACTTTGAGGGTCGTTCTGATGGCCGTTCAATCAAAGCAATCCTAGGACATGTGTCGCCGCTCAAGCTTGTATGCTACTCTTTATGCTATCAACCTGTTTCTCAATAATTCAGCACTTGTTGATTTTATCAGTTTAAACTTGAAAGTTGAAACACTGCTACGTAGTCTTTTTTGATGAAGTTAGTTGACTTTGTTGACTGCTGACACTGTAATGGTCTTACATTTTACCATGAGATCCTGCATGTATGTAAATTATATCTACTTTTTGATTGCATGGCTCTGTAAACTGTGTTCTTTTTTTTGTTGTTGAATGTAGCTGTAGATTCTCGACTCATTGCTTTTGTGAGCCGAGGACCAAAATCCTGGGAAACCAATTACTCACACATTTTCCCCTTGAAATTCTCTTTCCAGTTTCAGATTTCAAAATTTTCTCTAAATAAACTTTAGTTCATGGTGTTTTTGTCACACTGTTTAAAAACTCCCCGAGTTGACTCCCTTTTTACTTGTCTGAGATCTTCTCGGAGCCTGAGTTTTGCCTTACCAATCAATCAAAACTCCTTTGACTCACCCGACTTATTGAAGATTTGTCCACGTCAATTTTGACTAGCCCAAGTCGACTTTGGTTTACTTTACTTTGATTTACTTTAGCCCAGTTCTCATGCAGATCTGAAATCTGAAACAGCGTCCTGCCATTCCTAAATTTCTATAATTTTGTTGTATATGTACACATATTTTTTCATTTACTTAATATTTCTAATATTATAAAGAACCATTGCCCAAATTGTTTAATCTGTCCTTGGTCTTTAGCCTCAAATTCTTTTTATGCTTCTCTTCTTCTTTGTTGACATTGTCAACATTATCCACACCAGATCACTATTAGGTCCTTATGCACAACATTTGTGAGGTGAATGATAATAATCAATGATTTGGTTGTTCTTCTCACAATGTTTAATGCACGTGGCTGATAATAATCAATGATTTGATTGCTGCTCTCACACTGCTCAATGCACTATTGTCCAATCGTGCCATATTTTTCACAAGTTATTGTACTTGCAGTTTTTTTTGGTTACTGTGGAACCCACAATATAAAACATATGTTCTCATATGATGTTTAACTGTAGGTTCTAGTTCACGGTTCGGCAGAGGCTACTGAGCATTTGAAAGAGCACTGCTTGAAAAATGTTTGCCCTCATGTATATGCTCCTCAAATTGGAGAAACAATTGATGTCACTTCAGATTTGTGTGCTTACAAGGTATCCACATGGCATCTTTGAAAATTTACAGATAATTAATGGTTGAAAGCCACATAATTTTATGCTTACATCTTTTGCTCAATGATCACAGGTGCAGCTTTCTGAGAGGCTCATGAGTAATGTGCTCTTCAAGAAGGTAAATATCTTGGCAGTAATTGATAGATTAAATTTTTTGTTGTAGTTAAATATGTATTATTTCCAATAAAAGTATGATTTGTCTTAGTTAAATATGTATTAAAGATTCACCTTTTTTCCTTTTTGCTTCGGGATATAAAATTGAAGCTCTTGCTTGTTCAAGGTTTTGTCAAAGTGTAATTAGTGGGATCAGAACATTTGGGTGTTAGAGTGAGGCCACAGAAAAACATTCTTTTCAGCATAAATTAGAATGAATTAGCGAAAATGAGGAATGCATTTTAGTTTTCCCTTTGTCCAGATTATTTACTTTCTCTGTAGGTGTCGTTTTGGTATATCTGACTAGTGGTCTTACTAGCAAGGTTTGAAATTTGGGATTCGGTGGAAAGTTCAGTGAAAAACTTATAATTGCAGCTGAAATTTTAAATTTCGGTTTTGGTTTTAAATTTTGGTCCTGGCCGAAATCCGAAATTTAAAATCATGTTTACTAGTTTGTTATCATCTTTTTTATTGTGATCAATGCCCGTGTTTGAGTTAGTTACTTGAAGAAATGTGTTAAAAGTATAAAAGAATAAATAGCGCCTTTCTCCAATGGCTTAAGCTTTTGGAGTTACTGGTTGTTTCACACGGTATCAGAGCAAAGGTCCTGATTTCAAACCTCCTCGATATCAAAAATCCAAATGGGATGGCAAACCCAAAAAAGGGGCCACATGTGCCACGTGTAGGCGAACCCTAAAAAGAGGGGCGACACATGAGGGGGAGTGTTAAAGTATAAAAGAATAAATAGCGCCATTCTCCAACGGCTTAAGCTTTTGGAGTAATTGGTAGTTTTATAAAATGGATAATGGTTTAAGTTTTCATGGTATCCTATTATATCCCTCGATCCCGATCTTTGAACCGTTCACTTTGAAGATTGACCTTTAGTTCCAATTCCTAACCAAGAATGCGGCCGAAGGGATTGGTTTCCTATCTTTCCTATGAATTAGAGACAATGTATCAGTTTCGTTGAGTCCTCAACATTGAAAACTCTGCAATGTAAGTTGTGGTTTATATCTCACATACTGACTTCCCTTATGCAAGTTATTGTGTTGCACAATGACATTCTGAAAATAATCAACTTTGGTTGTGTTTTAGCACTTTGATGAACAGTCTGGCTTGTCATTTGAGAGGCCTCCCAACGTAACCTTGTTAACATGAGATGACAACACTAATCTTTATTCTTTTTTCTTTCTTTTTTTTGAATGGTTATAATTTGTCTTGTGTTCTCAACATGCAAACAATCATTAACAAAATGAATTTTTTTAATGATATCTGTTACTTTAGAACGTATATTAACTCACATCTCTTTGCATGACCATTTCATCCTTCAATTCAATTACTTTTATAGGTGAAAGGCAATCCTATTGCACATGAATCTAGCAGAAAGAACTATCTATGAACGTCTATCATGATACTTTAGCTTCATTGTTCACAATTTTTTGGAACTACTGTTGGGAAGAGTTATTTCTCCCTTTGTGTGATAGCCCATTTTATACTCTCTTCATTTTCCTTTTTTGATACGACGGTGATCTTACAGCTTGGTGACTATGAGATAGCTTGGGTAGATGCTGAAGTAGGCAAGACAGATGACATGCTTTCTCTTCTTCCTCTCTCAACTCCTCCTCCACCTCACAAATCTGTTCTTGTTGGCGATCTGAAATTGGCTGATTTCAAGCAGTTTCTTGCAAGCAAAGGTGTCCAGGTACTTTCCATTCTTTCTTGTTTAAACCCGTTCTTTTTAGTCAGCAATTACATATACTTTCCTTACTTTGAGCCATGGATTTAAATTTCGGTTTCAGTCCCTACCTAAACCGACTTTTTTTTTCAAATTTCGTTCATTTTGGCCCAAACTTTTACAATTTCGGTCAAATGACCAAATTTTGTCCGAAATCCAAACTGAAATCCGAAATTTTAAGAGTTTGGTCCCACCTGAAATCCAAAATTTAAAACCATGGTTTGAACTAGGAGGGAACTATTTTTTCGTTCTTTCAGTTATATCATTTTCGATTTTTTTACTTGTTCTGTTGTTCATGTTGATTGTTGTGGGGAGACTGGTTGTTTTTCCTCTGCTTTATGTCATAGTTTGTTTGCCCACAGAGAAAACTTCATTGTATCAACTCCAACATGATATGTCTCCTTTTTTTAAGTTTAAAGGCTGTTAATGTTTGAATAATTAAACATAAATAGTCCTACCAGAAATGTTTGAATAATAGAACTACTTGCATAATGGAATTCATGGGTGACAGAGAGGGGCGGGTACCCTTGGCGATTGCTGTCGTGAAGGATATCCTGGACAATGTAAAGGCCAGAACCCTTAGCTCTAGAGGCTGACACTTTAGCTAAAGATGGTGTGGCTAGAGTGGATCTTGTGTTTAGTGATCACTTCCCTCATTGAATTGCCTTGTCGTCATTTTGATGGTCATGTATGGCTTTTTTTCACCATCTGGGTAGCTTGCAACTCTTTTCCCTCTTTTTAATAATTTTTAACTATTAAAAAAATCAATTTTCGTAACGGTTACAAAATTAGTCCAAAGAACCCTTATATGTAACATATATTTGCCATTTTATGACCCAACCTTCCCAAATTAAGGATTACTAATCATAGATACTTTTTCGCCTTTAAAAAGGCCCCAATAAACACTCTTAAAGATAGAAATTTCCCAAAGAAAACTAATCAGATTTCTTTTTGAAATATTACTTCTCATCCTTAATTTTTTAGCTATAAGTCAGTCCTAGTTCAACTCTCCTACTTCACCTTAAACCTCTAATTCAAAATGGAAACTCTTGAAGCTTCAAACAATCTAATTTTTTTTTTCCAAAATATGGATTTTCTTAAACCCAGCTAATATACTGCGAAAAATTAAAATAAAGTTGCAACAAATCACAAAAAAATTCTTCAAAGATCACCCTTCTCAAAATTTTGGTTTGAAGGACCTATGAATATGTGCTGCATCAATTCCCTCTTGGTTGGAGAAGATTCGATTTTGGTGAATTGATAGTCCAGTACCTACTGCTTTAAAGTTTTGAATGAGTATACTTTTCCATCGAATAAGGTATATGGAGTAGAGCTCCATACCTCTTTTCACAAATCCTCCAAACATATTTCAAACTTTTGGAATAAGTATACTATTCCACCAAATGAGGTATTTGGAGTAGAGCTCAATACCTCTTTTCACAAATCCTCAAACTTGTTCACATATTTTCCAAAAGAGCATAAAGGGCATAAAATCTTGATGAAAGTTCACAAGGTCATGGTGAACAATGTGTACCCAAAAAATTAATAATGAGACTCCCATGATTGGTATTGAATTCATCATTTTTCACGGAGTCTTCAACGCCATCATCATAAATCTGTTAATCGAATTTTCCTTGCAGATCTTCCTGTTTATTGTAATATTCATTGAAATTGGGCCCTCCAAAGAACTTTTTGAGCCATTCACCTTGTCTAAATAACCATCTTATTCTTGGTCATGGATTCCTTTCGGTATTCCTTCCAAACTCTCTCCATCTTTAGAGCATGTTGGATGAAGTCAATGTCCTCTTTTGCCGTAGGCTTCATCCTCCATCTCATCATGTTGAGCTTGTTCCGCCAAGACTCCTCCATCCTGATTTCCATCAAATCAAACCCCGTTCCCACCTCCTAGTTGAGTTGGATCTTGAATTTCTCCTTGGACAACTCCAAATTTATTGGTAAAATTATCTAACAGATTGTCTGCCAATATTGGATCCCGACAATACTTATCTCTATCGGCCAATATTTCAAAGCATGGGCATAGGGGGAAAAGTAACAACTATGGGTTTCAAACATGAATTCAAACCCAAAACTAGTGTTTCAAAATGTAGTTGAAGAAAATCCTAGTCGATGGGGTCGAGTACTCGGTTGATGCGGTCATAACTCGGGAGAGTCAAAGGAGTTTTTTATTAACTCTATAGGGCCAAACGCGGAACGCGGTGGAAAAATGTGGAACGTGACCAAGGGAAAAAGGAGTCGACTCGGGGGAGTCCATGATGATGTGGGAGAGTTTTAAAACTATGCTCAAAACAAAACCAAATACATACCTCAGTAAATAACAAGGAGAGTAAAATTTGATCTTGTCTGAAAGAAAAACAATAGAGAATATGCAAAACTAGTTGCATCAATTTTAATTTTAGTAATGGTTATAAAACCAGGCTCAAATTTTAGACTGAGCTGGGCTAATACAGAGTATATGGAGTGCAACTTTAGTAATGTAAGGAGGTGGGGCGAAGATGTAGTAAATATGACTGGACAGAAGGTACCTAAGAGGGATATCTTTCGATATCTTGGTTCAATCCTACATAAGGAAGGAGAGCCTTAAGAGGATGTTAACCACAGAATAAGAGCAGGTTGATTGAAGTGGAAGCATGCTTCAGGAGTTCTGTGCGACCGTAAAATACCTACTAAGTTGAAGGGGAAGTTTTTGTAAGACAGCTGTGAGGCCAACCATGTTGTACGTCTCAAAATGTTGGGCCACCAAGAAGCAGCATGTGCATAAGATGAGTGTAGCGGAGATGCAAATGCTTAGATGGATGTCCGGCCACACAAGGTTAGATCGAATGAAAAATGAAGAAAAGGTGGGGGTGGCACCAATTGAGGAGAAGATGAGAGAGCACCACTTAAGATGGTTTGGGCATATCCAACGTAGGCCTTTGGATGCTCCAATGAGAAGAAGTGACTCGTGCCAAGTTGATGGTGTAAAAAGTAGGGGTAGACCGAAAACAACTTGGGTAGAAACAGTGAGGAAAGACTTGAGTGCTAGGAACATAACAGAGAACATGACCTTGGATAGGTGGATGAAAATGATCCATGTAGATGAACCCAACTAGTGTCAGGATTAGACTTAGTCAATTTGAGCTGGGTAGAGATCCTTTCACCTTCTTCATCAAAATTTTCTGAAAATCCCTTATATAGACCATATACGGATTACAAAACCTTCCTAAAGTAAGGGCTCCTAGACTTACACTTTCCAACCTTTAGACCCAAAATATTATGTCAAATCCTCCCCTCAAAAAAACTAACCAAGTCCCTTCTATCTGCCATGTGAGTGCTATGGAAAGAAAGAAATGATAGAGTGTTCGAGGGAGTGGCCAAATCATCCTATTTCTTGTTCATCAAAGTTTTAGCTCTAACGATTGCTTGGGCTAAATCCCTTCCGTCTTTCCGCTTTATTTTGGCGTTTGCGTTATGGGACGGATGGAGCGTGATATGCAATAGCAAGGAGAATCGCCCTTTGGTGGTTCAACAGTGACAACCCTTGCCCGATGGTTTGGTGAAATTAAACTTCGATGGGTCAAGTTTCGGTAATCCTGGTCCTGCAGGAATTGGAGGTGTGTTAAGGAATTCAGGGGGAGAAGTGATATGGGTTTTTTCAGGGCCTACAGGGACAGCGGATGCTACCAAAGCGGAGGTTAGGGCGATCCACAAAGGTTTCGTCTTAGAGGATAGAAGTAGCATGGGCCGGTTGATTGTTGAGGGTGATTCCCTGAATGTTATAAGGTGGCTTAAGGGTTGTTTGGTGCCACCTTGGAGATTCGCTTCTTTTTTTTTATGAGATCAAGGACAGAATGTAAGGTCACTCTATTTCTTTTGTCCATGTGAGAAGGTCTGCTAATGGGATAGCTGACGAGTTAGCCAGGGAAAACGTCCTCATGATTTAGAATTATTTGATTTCCTGCCCCCTTAATAGGGTGTTATGAT
This sequence comes from Tasmannia lanceolata, assembly GCF_043159265.1. Classification (NCBI taxonomy): domain Eukaryota; kingdom Viridiplantae; phylum Streptophyta; class Magnoliopsida; order Canellales; family Winteraceae; genus Tasmannia; species Tasmannia lanceolata. The sequence goes on along the minus strand of NW_027518684.1, from coordinate 20,749,630 downwards.
TGTAGTTCTGCTAATTGTCTTTATCATTGTTCGTTGTCCTTCCTCTATGGAAGGACTCTCTCAGTCTTTCTGTTTTATTAATGAAATTAGCCATTACTCAAAAAAAAAAAAAAAAAAACTAAAACTAACCAAATTTCCTTCAGAAATATATCTTCTTTTCTAAACTTTCTAACTCTAAGCCAGTCCTAATTCAACTTTTTAAAGTATAAAAGAATAAACAACGCCTTCTCCAACAGCTTAAGATTTTGGAGTGATTGGTTGTTTCAGATGGTATCAGAGCAAATGCCTGGCTTCAAACCTCCTTGATAGCGAAAATCCAAATGCAATGGCCAAACCCAAAAGAGGGGCCACATGTAGGCCAACCCAAAGTAAGGGGGCCACACGTGAGGGGGAGTTTTATAGTATAAAAGATTAATAACGCCTTTCTCCAACAACTTAAGCTTTTGGAGTGACTGGTAGTTTCACACAACTTTCTAACTTCAAATATCTCCTCAATTCCAAACAGACACTTTAGAAGCTTCAAAACAATAACTCTATAAGCCAGTCTTAGACCGTTTCACACTTTCAAACATATCCAAAATATTATGTTAGATTCACCCAATGAAAACTAACGCTCTTTTTTGGATTTTAAGTCCAAAACTAATTACAGTTTTGAGTCCAATAATCAGTTCGATTCTCAAAATCCAAAATGAACAGGGCCTAAGCAAATCTCCTTCAGAAATATAATTGTTTTCCTAATTTTTTTAACTATAAGCCCATCCTAATTCAAAAAAGAAAAAAAACCCGTCCTAATTCAACTTGCTTGCATTTACTTAAACCTCCTCAATCTTAAAAAAAGAATTCTTCAAAGGTCATTCTTCTCCAAAGTTTGATTTGGAGAACCTATGAATTCACATTGCATCACGAACCCTTAAGGTGTATTCTCAGTCAAATAATTTTTTCAATTGAAGTAAGGATCTTGCTAGCATTTTGCAGTTCTTTGGGTGTCGAAGCCTTTTGTTGGAGTGCCGTAGTGGAGAAAACCAACACTAATGACATGCTCAAGAAGAAAAAACTTTTCTCCTTCCGGAGTAGGTCTTTCTTTGCAAAGAATAAGAAGAATCCTTGGGCATATTTGGGGAGAAGAAATGAAAATATTCTCACAGGTACGGCAAATTCTATTGGAAAAACGTCACTGACATCAATATATGCAAATTCTATTGGGAGAAACATCACTGACAGATGGGCTAGCACTAAGGTAGTCTTTTTGGATTACCAGTCACGCATCTTGCGAGGGTGGGTGGAAGTTTTCCGTTTTTTGAGTGCCAAGTCTAAGAGAGAAACCAAGGTAGGTTTTTCCTCCTCATTTCATAAAGGCGAATTTTGATGGGAGCTCCCAGGTCGGCTGATATTGGGGTTGTGTTTAGAAATTCGGTGGGTTTGGTTTTAAATGTTCTCCTTGGCGAAGAGCAGATTTTGATGAGGCGAGGCTCAGGGTGCTTCTTGAGTCTTCATATTTTTAGGAATGATTTCAAGGGTTCTTTTGTAAGAGATTCAAGCAATTTTATTATTTGGTCTAAGAGATGAGTTTCACTAGGGCCTGTAGAAATGATAGACATCTGTTGTGATATCTCAAACTGTTTTTTGCATTCCCCTAGATTAACCGATGTCGTTCATCGATGGAAGATTAGCTACTTGAGGGCTAGAAAGAATTTTTGTGGCTAAGTTATAAATTCCGTTTCGTTCACCGTTTCTTTTTGGCGACTGGAACGGAATGTTTCGGTGCTTCGTCTATTTCGTTCAACGTTTCATTCGAAACTTTTCGTTCCGCTATGACAAGGGAATTTATTTTTAAATTTTTTTATGAAAAAAATCCAAAAAAATCAGAAATTGTTAGAAAAATATAAGAAAGTAGACTAGAATTTTGGGTCCAGAATTTTTTCGAATTTTGTATTAGAATTAAAAAGTTGACTTTTTATCCTTTTAGATTTGGGTCTTGAAACTATTTTTAATAGATCCAAATTGGAGGGGGGGGGGGGGTGCGTATTCCCTTATTTACATGTAAATCTTAAGTAAATGGACAATAAAAATGACTTTATATGTAAATATTAAGAAGAAAAGAGAATCAAGAGGAGGAAACAACAAGAGATGAAAAAACGAAAAATTGGGTAATTCCGGACGAAACATGGCAGAGTTCCCCTGTTTCGTCCGGAATTCCGGTCTCCACCAGATTTCCTGCCAGAATGATCGGAATTCCGGCCGGAACGAAAAATATGCCCAAACTGTTCTGGATTCTAGACCGGAACCAGAATTTCGGTCCATTCCGACCGGAACGAAACGGATTTTATAACTTAGTTCTGTGCTGATTTCTCTGTAACTTTGGCTGTATCATATTTCTGTTTTATTTTGCTTCTGTTTTCCGTTTAAGTAGAGTCTACTATCTGTTCCATGTCGTTTCTAGACACCTCGTCTAAGAGTGCAACTTGGGTCGGGCTCAACCCGAACCCATCAGGTTCAACCCGATTTTTTGTCAGGTTGGGTTGGGTTCGGGTTGGAAAATGCTAACCCGAAATTTTCGTGTCTCGTTAGGGTTGAGGCATGTGACAACCTGACCCGAGACAAAATTCGACATCTGATGTTAAAAAAATAATTTTTTAATCTGTAGTATAGAAAGCAAAGATTCCTAGCCCTAGCGCATCTCTTTTTTCCCTTACTTTACCCTCTTCATCTTGACTCGTCCAATACTCTGGTGGTTTGGTGCTCACGAAATCTGCTTTCTCCTCCTTTGCCCTCTCAATCTCAACCTCCCTTGTTGGAAGAGGTGGAGACGCTTTTGTTTTCTTTTCCTTCTACATTGAAGAACAATAGAACCAGCTATCTGCCACTTTTTGATAGGTAAGCGCTATATTTTTTTGCTTTTTGTTTTTCCATTTTATGCCTGATTTTTGGGTACTTGATTTCTGTATTTTTTATGCCTGATTTCTGTATCTTCTATGCATGATTTTTGTTGGGATTTTTATGACTGATACGTGTATTTTATGGTTGATTTCTATGGGTTTTTTTTGCTTCTGAAACATGAGAATGAACAGAGATCAGCAAAGTCAAAATTTAGGGTTTTTCATTTGCTTGGGTCGGGTTCGGGTTGGAATAATTTTATGCGGGTTGGGTCGGGTTGAGAGTCAGGTTAGGTCAGTGTTGGGCAATTAGTTCCTCGGGGGTTCGGGTTGGCCTCAACCCTACCCAAACCGGTCCGAGTTGCACCCCTAATCTAGTCGCCCTGCTGGACTTCATCTTCTTGAATAGAATTTGATCACTTGTTATCGCTAGGGAAAAAAAGAAGAAAAAAAGAGTGAAAGTTTTGAAGTTCTCAATTATTAATAATGCAGTGTAGCTTTCTGTTTTTTTTTTGTTTTTTTTTAAAAAGTGGTGTAGTTTTCTGTATTCAACAACAATATTAAAGTAGCTTCTTATTAGCCATGTATTGCGAAAGTGATTTCTATTTCTTACTATTATTCTCTAGGTGGAATTTGCTGGGGGAGCCTTACGTTGCGGTGAATATGTGACACTGCGAAAGGTTGGGGATTTAAGCCAGAAGGTGATTATTCCTTTTTAATATTTATGCCATGCATGGCTAGTTAAGCTCTAGTTCCAATTGTTACAAGTTCTGTTCTGAATAACTCTGCAGGGTGGTGGCACTGGTACTCAGCAAGTAGTTATTGAAGGTCCTTTAACAGAGGAATATTATAAGATCCGCGAATATCTATACCAACAGTTTTATCTGCTATAAACCAATGGGAAATTCTTTATTGGCTGGCGATTTCAGAGCTGAGACATGGAGAACTTCGTTTCTTCGAGAAAGAGTATAATTTTGAGAGAAGAAATATAGCTTCTTGTTGGTTTTTGCCGGCTTGGTGTGATAGACCCTTCTTGATTCACAGAGATGTATCAGAGATGAGGTCATTCTAGGCGCTTCCCCCCCCCTCTCTCTCTCTCTCTCAAATTAAGACTTTTTCAACGCCTACCTGAAGTACTGAATGGATGGTTTAGATTAGATTAAGTTGGTTGAAATGTTTATCTTAGGAATTAACTGTAAAAAATCAATTTTTTTAGTTATGCAATGTGAAGCTGTGGGGATGTTGAAATATAAGAGCACTCATCTAGATTCTTGAGGTAGGCTTACTATTTAGATGCTCAGAAGTCATCTGCTTCAAACAGGGATACTTGCTTTTGTTTTGGGCATGATAATGGTTTAGAAGAGTTGTATCTTTCCTTATTGTTGATGGAGGTTTTATTCTTAAAATACTAAATTAGTAATTTTTTTGGAGCTCAAGCTATTGTTTTATTTTCTTAGATTAGTAACTATTTTGGAAAGGAATAATATTTTCTAAAATTTCATACTTTTTTACACGTGCGGGCGCACACACAATTAAAAAAAAGAAGATAACTTGAACCAACCCTATTCAATTTTTGCTGGAAGGACCTTCAATTTATGATAATATCCTTCAAAATTAAACGTAATCATATTATTTTACTCTAAATTGTGGGAAGAAAAAAAATTTCCTATGAAAAAATTGTCAAATGCTTTTTATTGCAATCCAAACAGGACCTAAAGAGAATGATATCTCCACCCCTGCCAATATTGCATATAAAAGATTGCATTTCCACAGAGATGGATTGTTCATATTAGATTTGCTCAAATGAACTAATATGGTTGATGCTAAGCCTGTCTCAACTCCCCTCTCCACAAATTCTAAGCTAGACTCTCTGGATCGCTTGGGCTGCAGTTACTGATGTGAGATGGAGCTAGAAAATGTGAGATGGATCCAGAAAAAGGGGGTTGAGTTATATAATCCAGAAACACTTTGTGTTTATATTCCACAGAAACGTGAAATCAAAGTAGGTGATAAAATAAGAGGTGGCCTTTTAATATTTAGTGTTAACTCATCTTGGTATTTTATTTGTTACGAATAAAATTTGCCCAATTGTTTGTATCAGCCAACCATAGAAACTATAGATCATTGGTTAGCGGTTAAGCATATCTTGCGCTATCTCAAACTTACAATGCACTTCAGATTACTTTTACACTGCATCTTGATCCAAACATTGTGCCAAGAACTTGGGATCTCTCTTTTGTATTCTCCAATATTATGGTGTGATAACGTTGGTGCAACCATGGTTTTAAATTTCGACTGAAATTTCGGTCAACCACGAAACCAAAATCAGGTATACCCCAAACTTTACATGATTTTGCCCAAAATTTCCAAAAATCAACAAAAATCCTTTTTTTTTTTAAGGGGAGTGATATTTACGCCTCTTTTTATTACTAGGGACACCTTGTGTCAGTGTATTAATGACTAAAGAGGGGCTTATGTACTTTACGTTAGAAGAATCCAGTGGGTTTGATTGCCACGTGTGGCACTGGGTGTCCCTGGTGATCAAAAGGGGCGTAAATATCACTTCCCTTGTTTTTAATTATATAATATTTTCCAGAAATTTGTTATAAGATAAAATATTATATTTAATTTGTAATGATCTCCCCAAAAATTTTCATTTACATATAAATTTTGAAAACAAAAAGAAATCTCCGGAAAAGTTTTTCCTCGAGACATGTTTTTCCTGCCAACCAAACATGGTTGATGGAAGTTTTTTTTTCTTTTCTTAAGAACATTTTCTTTCCACGATTTAGAGGAAAATGATAGGATTGTAGTTATTTAAAGGGATATTATTAAAAATAGAATAGGGTTAGTTCAAGTTATTTTTTGTGTGTAATACTTTTCTTTTCCAAACTTTTCTAGAATATTCTTGCAATCCAAACTGGGCCTAAGTTTAGATATGTTAGAATTAATCCCATATATTGACTTTTTATGACTGTTTTTTTTTTTTTTTTTTGAATGGTAGGACTTTTTATTGCGTTAAAGTGGATTTTTAATCACTCTTAACTGTTTACCTCCATGCTATTGCTAAAAAGTAATTGAGCAATAAGAAGCCACTTTAGAGCAGTAAATTAGAGTAATTCGTGTGATTACTCACATTGTTTCTAAGAACGTGATTTAAGAGAAAAAAAGTTAATTTATAGCGATAAATTTTCTTTTTTCGTGGAATGCATATCTAAAGTTTTTAAAAGTTGCAAAGGATATCTAAGAGAAATATCTTCATCTTTTACATGGTCTTCTTTGTTCTTATTCATCTTCTTTGATACTATTTTGGCACTAGATGAACCTGAACCCAACCCTATTCAACCCGATCTGATTTGGAGACGGGTTGGGTCATGGTTGACCATCCTCAACCCGAGACTTGGGTTGGGTTGGGTTGGGTTGGGTTGGGTTAGGGTTGAGAGAATGCTACCTCGGGTTGGCCTCAACCCGACCTGAGTTGCGCCCCTAGTTTTTTGACGTCAAATCAATTTATAAGGGGAGCGCATGCGTAATGCAGGGTGGTGAAAATATGATCGCCCTAATTTAAAACGTGAACCTACCCGAAATTCAGCTACTTTTCAAAGAATATAAGCAGTAAAAATTCAAAGATTTGAAAACAATATATACGCACGCTGAAAAAGTGTTGTTATTTTTTTCGAATATATGACGCGGCTTGACGTCCTCTCAGGATATTCCACGAGATCAACGGTGAGGTTCCAGAAACCTCACTTCTGGAATTAAATTAAATGGCAATGATAAATTCGCACCCCCTGGAGGATAATTCGCACCTCTTTCGCGTAAAAAGTGTGGTTAAAGTCGATTCACAGTATTCTTCAGTGGGTACGAATTTGTCAGCTCCCTAAATTAAATTAATGAAGAGATTAGAAAACGCAAAAAACGCGACCTTTCACTGTTTCACCCCGTGAAAACGAAGGACTGGTAATCTCTCTCCGTTATCTCTACTCACGCACTCCAAAATAAAAACCCTAACCCTAGAAAATTCCAATTCCCGATTCTCTTTCCAAATTCCTCTTCCCTTATCTATTTAATTACTAGCAAAATTCCCTATAATCTCTCCATAAGCTATAGATTTCTCTTTCTATCTATCCTGTGATTGTTCGTTCTACAATTTGAGGTTTTTTTTTCCTGTTCTTACCTTTGATTTTTGTGGAATTTCTCATTTTTTTCTGTTTGGATCCTATTATCTTCTTTGAATTCCTTTGAATTAGGGTTTTAACTAGAGTAATGGCGTCTCTAATCGCTACTTCTAGTCCTAATTCGTTTCAGCTTCGTTTAGGGTTTAAAAGCAAGAAATCTAGTTTTGTTCTTCTTCGAATGAATTTCCGAAACCTAGATTATCGTCGAATTAGTGTGTGTTCTGCCTCTGGAAGTGCGGCGAGAGATGAAGGCGAGTCGTGGATGAATTCAGATGCATCTGATTCATTCTCTGGATGGTTTGATAAGGATTCTGGCAATGGATTATCGCCGAAGCGAGGGTTTGGAGGTAGGCGTGCTTATTGTGTTTGCTGAATTAGAGGGAGTCTCTTAGGAAGCTCTAGCTCTTTTCAATTCTCTTCCTCCTTAGTTCCTTCTTTGTCTTTATATTTCACTTGTTTGATGTATCTTTGGCTTTGTATTTTGACCACCTCGTCCGCCTTATTTTATAAAATTGACTATCATTTTCCAAAAAAGAAAAAAGAAAAAAAAAGAAAAAAGAAAGAGGATCATAATTGGATGTGTTTCATTTTTGTGTTACGTGTCTAATTCGTCGTAACATAAATAAACAGAGAAAAGATAGGGAAATGGTTGATTCGAGGCAACAAGACCGACCTCCTAAAGGTTCAATTCGAGAGGAATAATAACTCTCCTAAGACATAAGTTTCTATTTTGGTTGCAAATTCTTTACATTTTCATAAGAGTAATGCTAGGGAGACCGAGGGTATGACTGAGCAGAGGACTGAACAAATAGCATCTTGTCACAAATCACAAGTGATGTAAGGCAGCCCTTAGGTTTAGGAGAATACGCAAAAAAAGTAAATTTTTTTGACATATGGCACATTCCCATTGGTGGGTTCTCTCTTGGTCGTACTCTCGGTCTCCGTATCATTTTCCTTTTCATTAAGATACAACTCCTTCAAAACAAACACAAAGGTGTGCCATGCCACCAACCCATTTACCCACTTACATGACACATAATCAGTAATTAACACGCACAAATCTAAAATGCATAATCCTACCATAACTACTTTGTAACTACATCGTATATGCTCCTTAACATGTACGTATCATTTTGTTTCATGGAATTTGTTTCGTTTAATTTTCTTGATGAGGAAATTTGGGATATATTTCTTACAAAACAAAATCAATAATTTAACGACAATGAATTGTTCTGGCTAAAAAAAGATTGTTTTTTTTTTTTTAACAAATCATGATTTCTGTCCTAAAGAAACAAGAGGTGCAAAGGCATATAATAAAGAACAACTCTCCAATGACAAAATTGTAATAGAATTTCCGATTGATGTAGTCGATTTAGAATGGTCTTTATTCCTATGGAGTGGTTAGCTCATTTATCTCTTGTAAAATATGATGGGATTTAATGAAATGGTCTTTACAATGCAAGTAGGATTTCCAAAAGATGGAATTCGATTCTTATCACGGGGCAGTATGTACATTTTCTTCAGGCTCGGACGCATAGTCTGTCTTTGAAATATTAGAGAAACTTGACGGCATTCAAGGTTTTTTGTGGACTAATGACACATCTTTGGTAGTCTACTTTCAGGGATTGTGGGAGTGGGATTGGCAGGAGTATTTCTTGCTGCTGGTGTTGCATTTGCCTCATTATCTTTTAGCAAGAGGAGTACTGCCGGTATGTGGGGTTTTTATTTTATTTTTTGGGTACATCTGGGAGTATATTTTTATCGGGTAGAATACAATGTCTTAAGCATGGCATATGCTTCTTGTGGTTCACAAATCACACCCACTTATTATGCATCAAAGGTTATGTACATTGCACCCCCCCCCCCCCCCCCCCCGCCCCCCCTCTGGAATGTTGGTTAGGGGTGGTTTCAAATGCATGGGTTTGGAGTGTTTGTTACCTAAGATCTTTAACTTATCTTGGTTCTGTATGAATTTTATTATCGGTAGGTGCATTATAGAATTGGCAGGGAATATTAATGTCCAAAGTCAACTGTGTTGAGTATGCTTCTGAGTATTTGGATGCACACAGGACCCAAACTCCAGATGGAACCCCTCACAATCCAGCAGGAAGTGCTGCCAGCCACCGAGGACTGGGATGAAAATGTAGATCAGCTTGAAAAAGAAGGCAATACAGTGTTGCTAGATGAAGGAAACCAACAGAACGGTTGTGATTCAAAATGCAACACAGGTATAAACCTGGACTCCTTTTCACCTATAGAAACTTCTGAAGCAACTTCTGAGAATATTCCTTGTGATAAAATCAATGTGAGGACCTCGTTATTACAAAATGTTGCAATTGATAGCAATGGTTTTGATGCCATTCCCCATGCTTCCGGTCAAGAAGATTTGCAAATCCACCCTGGTGTTGATGACATTACAGAACCCAGTGCATCTAATCCCAGGCCACCTGAATTATCTGAATCTGATGTAGTTCAAGATTCTCACAGCATTACGATTTTTGATTTACCAGTCCCAGAGGCAATTATTGAAATCAAAACGAATGTGGGTACTGTCGAACTTGCTAACTTGCCCCTTTCTGATGATGATTCAAAAAATCTTACCATCGACAGTCAGGAAGGAATTTTTATTTCACCGAAAATGGAAAATTTCGAGCTTAATTCTGATTTTTCTCCTTGTTCGTCTGGCCAGCTGCCCAGTGACTCTTTAACTTCGGGTTGTGTGGTAACTTCCGAGTCAGATATTATGCTAGATTCCCAAGTACATTCTAAAGATGTAGTGGAGACCCTGACCCCTGTTTCAAGCCAACAAGAGTTCAATCCGAGCGAAAAACTGCAACTCCTAAGTGAAGGCATCAGTTCACCTCCAGAACGACATAATTTAAATGAAACTGAGCCATTTGGAGCAACCTCGGAATCAGTACTAGCTGATCTATATGGAAATGAATCAGACATGAATGGTCATAACGAAATTAATAGGAGCAGCCTGTTTGATTCACCAATACCCGAGAGTTCTTTTTCCTATGCTGGTATTCCTGCTCCATCTTTAGTTTCTGCAGCCCTGCAGGTGCCTCCAGGAAAGGTTGTGGTCCCCGCAATTGTTGACCAGGTTCAAGGCCAGGCATTTGCAGCATTGCAAGTTTTGAAGGTACTTTTATTCTTTGCTTCTGCCGTAACTAATGTTTTTGACAGCTCTTCATTGGAGAGTTTTCTACTATTCGAATTTTTTGTGACCGCTCAGTACCCTTTTAATAGCTAGTGAAATGGTATACTTTTCTTTTGATTAATATTGAAAAGACATACTTAACTCCAAACTTTTTGCTTTTGCTAGTTGCCTATAAAGAGTTCATTGCCTGTGCTAAATGTATTCACTTTGTTTGTTGTCAATTCCTTCGTTTTCTTTGCCATTTGAGAGCTTTTATATATAATCTTGTCTCTTCAAAATTTCAAACATTGCCATACTGAATTGACATGCTTGCTTTTTGTTTCTTGGGCATCATTGTTCAACTTCATATTAGGGCGATTTCTTCTCCCCCCCTCCCTAGGTCGATGGAAACCCTAGGGAGGGAGGCGATTTCATCTCTCTCTCTCTTGTGTCTCTCTCTCTCTCTCTCTCTCTCTCTCTCTCTCTCTCTCTCCCCTTTTTAGTGTTTTTCCCCATCTCTCGCTGGTCTCTTTCTCCCTCTCTCCTTTCTTGATCTCTCTCTTTCTCCCCCTATCTTCTTTTCTTTCATTTTTCTGATCTCTTCCCGATCTCTCTTTCTGCTTTTTCTGTTCCTCCTATTTCTATCTCTTTGGTCTATCTTTCTCTTAGATCTATCTCTTCTACTTTCTGATCTCTCCCTTGATGGGCAAGGGAGGTGTTTGTGGCCGGACGATGCCCGGAGTTGTGCAGATCTCGCAAGGGATGCATCAAGGGTGGCTGGAGGTGCAGAGTGGCCGGATCTGGGTCCGAGTGGGCCGGATTTAATGGGGAAAGGATCGGAACTGGGTAGGGTGGATGGAGAAAGTGGGCTGGTGAGTTGGAAGTGGTGGACATGGCAGGAGTATGAAAAATGGTGGCCGGATTCGGAAAAAAGGAAGAGGTTGGATGTGGAGGTGATGGTGGTGATGGTGGAGAAAATGTATGATGGAGGATACTGACGACGATACTAAGACGGCCGGTTATTCCAAACCCTCCTCTCCCTCTTGAAACGCAGAAGGCAAGTGAGATATCGGAAATGGTGCTGCGGATGATAGGCAAAGGGCTTTAGGAAGCCGTGGGTCGCCGGATCTGGGGGTCGTGTTGAGTGGCGGAGGTGATGGGTAGCCGGAGATAGCATTGGGGTTGCCGTCTGAAGTTTGGGAGGTAAAAGATGGGTTTGATCGAGGTGTAAGGTTGAGGCTAGAAGGGTCGGGGTGTTAAGTTAGGATAGTTGTTTTGGGTTGCAGGTAGTTAGCTGGAGTGGTGACAGGCGGTGGTTGGAGAGGTAGTGGTTCAGGAAGGAGGTAAGAATAGGGTTAGGTGGAAGGTAGGGTAGGATTAGAGATTTAGGGTTTGGTGGAAGTGAAGAGGAAGAATGTTAGGGTGAACAATGGTGGTCTCTAGAGTTTGGTGGAAGGAAGGGTAGGGTTAGGGTTTTAGGTTCTGGTGGAGGTGAAGAGGAAGAGGTTAGGGTGAACAATGGTGGTCTCTAGGGTTAGACTAGGGTTTTTGGCTTGGTTGTTTAACGGGGATCTCGGGACGGGCGGTGGCGCAAGGTGGAGGCCGCCAAAAATCAGATTCGATTGGTTGGCTACTGTGCACGGTTAGGGGCGCACAATAGCTTCAAGCCTTTGAGCGGGATTTTTGAAAATCGAATTCGCCAGTTAGAAAGTGGTGGAGAAGTTTGTGTGACGTGGCATGTCACACATATGACTTGATGGGGTCCACAAATATGGCACTTTTTGTTGGATTCGATTCAATTGAGAACATTGGGCAGTGTAAAGGAAAGGAAGGGGGAATGGTGAAGGCAATTTAGGCTGTGGTAGTAGATTTCGAAAGGAAAGTGAAATAGTTATTTGGCATGGTGGCAGCGCATGGAAGTGTGGACCTCATTGTAGCGGTTGATCCAGAAGATCACTTCTTTTGGTTTTTACTGGCCTAGGAGTATGCTCCTGGCCACCCTTAATTGATTCTATGTAATGCAAGTAGGGACCCTTGGTCCCCAATGTAATCTTCATAGTATCAATGAAATTGTCAATTTAAAAAAAAAAAAAAAAAAAAACTTCATATTGAAGATCTTTTTATAAATCATGGATTGTCTTATTTTGCCTGCGCATTGCTATCACCTTCTGAGGGATAATGGGTTTTCAAGAGGCAAATTTTCATTTGGCCATACTTATCACCTTCTTTTTTCCCTTGTTGCTAAGGTGAACTCAATTCGGGTCCTCATTTCTTTAGCTTCCAACTTGGATCGGGCACTTCAGGTTGACATGAAGAATGCCTTTCTCCATCGACATTTGGAGGAAGAAGTCTATATAGATGTTCCTGTAGGGTTCCCTCTTTCGTCAACTAGTGAGAGGGTGTGTAGGCTGAAAAAAGGCATTATATGACTTGCTAATTGGGCTTGTTCTTTCTAAGCATAGCCATATGAAGATAGAACCGTACACTGATGCTGATTGGGCTGGTTCTATTGTTGATAGAAGGTCAATATCAAGATATTATACTCTTTTATGTGTTAACCTAGTAACATGTCAAAAGCAAAAGGCAGTCATTTGTTTCTCGGTCAAGTGCAAAGCTGGAGTTTAGGGCCATGACATCTGAAGTATGATAGCTGTTAATCATGGTTCAATGAGACTATAGTTGATAACAAATCAGCCATCAACATTGCACATAATCCAATCCAGCATGATACGACAAAGCATATTGAGTTTGATAGACATTTCAAAATTAGGGAGAAGCTGAGTTCTGGCCTTATTTGCACTCTTTTTTGTGAAGATAGGAGATCAGCTTGCAAACATCTTGACAAAAGGGAGCCTGTAGTTCAGTGTTTCACTCTATCCTATGCAAAATGCGCGTGATGTCTTCGCACCCGCTTGAGGGGGGAGTGTTAATAGGAATTGTCAGTTAATCAGTTTAGTGTCTTCGTTGTATGTTATGTTTATATCTGTCTTGGGATATGTATATACTTTCCTTTTGTTGTTTCTTCTCCATATTTAAATATAAGTGGGAATTAGACAGTTAACCACTCTCTAACTCCCTTTCTCACACACTCTTTTCTTCTGTTTTTCACTCTTCTTCTCGCTTCAAACACTAGATTGACAAACCAACTATTAATAGTAAAAAGACATTAAGCTCTTTGTGTGTTTATATGGAAGTGAGTTGAAGGTATTGAGCTATCATGTCTAGCAAAAGTTGTACGTATAGCCCACCTAGCTTGCACATGATTTCCACTTGAGGACGAACTAGTCATCTAGAGAATTCATCCTTTAGAGATGATTGAACTCAGAGAATATGAAATGATAGCATTATTCTGACCCATTTTCGTCTTTAAAGGTTATTGAGCCTGATGTTCAACCTAGTGATCTATGTACCCGTCGGGAGTATGCTCGTTGGTTGCTTTGTGCAAGCAGTGTTCTTTCAAGGTATATTTCTCTTCCGTACAATGATTGCATGAATTTCATACATATGCTGATGATTTTACCACAAATATTTGAAACAACTACGAATGATTTGATGTGCATAACGTAAAAGTTTAGATGTGGTAGTAAGTAAACCAGTGGTTACTAACTGCTACGTATGTGCAGAAGCACGATTTCAAAAGTATATCCAGCAATGTTCATAGAGAATGTTACCGAACTTGCTTTTGACGATGTGACTCCAGAAGACCCCGACTTTCCCTTTATTCAAGGTGAGAAAGTGGGATTTTATGCTTAAAATTGTACATAAATTAAAGCTCTATGCTTACTCTGTGAGAGAATGGGCTTTCCTGTCATGTAAACTGTGAAACAACCAATTACCCCAAAAGCTTAAGTTGTTAGAGTTGGTCTTATTTAGTCATTTATACTTCAACAACCCCCCTCACACGTGGCCCCTCTTTTAGGTTTGCCGTACACATGAATTTTCAATATCAAGGAGTTGTTGGGTTTTGAACCCAGGACCTGCCGTGAGACAATTGCTCTTATACCATGTGAAACAACCAATTACTCCAAAAGCTTAAGTTGTTAGAGTTGGCGTTATTTAATCATTTATACTTCAACATAAACCATTTTACATTCAAATTTAGTATGTGTTTGATGGTTTTGCATAGAGAATATTACTGAAAATGCATTGATCAGGCTTGGCAGAGGCTGGACTAATTTCGAGCAAGCTCTCAATAAATGATGCACATCATTCTCAAGACAAAGAGCACAATCCTATCCTCTTTTCACCTGAAAGGTGAATTCTCAAATGTTAACTATAAAAAATAATTTCAGGTCTTGCTTCTTATGAGCTTCTCTATTTTTCTAACTTTTTTCCACTGCAGCCCCTTGTCACGGCAGGATCTCATAAGTTGGAAGATGGCATTAGAGAAAAGACAGCTCCCGGACGCTGACAGAAAGGTTATTTGAATTTGTTACTCAATTTATTCAGCAATTATTTATTTACACTAGTGAAACCTTTTATTGACGTGACACTTACCCATGTGACTTGTGGTCAGATTCTATATCAGTGCTCTGGCTTTATTGACATTGATAAGATAAACCCAGATGCATGGCCTGCTCTTGTAGCTGACCTCTCTGCTGGGGAACACGGAATCACTGCCCTTGCTTTTGGTATTCCTCATTTTTTTTTGCTCATGTTTCTTTAATCCATAAAAATGTCCTCATTACCATGGTTTTAAATTTCGGCCGAAATACCGAAATCCAAAATTTTAGTTGGGACCGAAACCGAAATCCCAAGAACCCAAAATTTAGTAAATATCCCAAAATTTTCTGCCGAAATTTCAGAAATATTGGAAAAATGAAATTTTTTTCACAAATTTACTAATTTTCTGAAATTTTGGTTTTGGCCAAGGCCGAAACCAAAATTTAAAACCTTGCTCATTACATGCTCACTTCACAATGTTACTTGATTTTTTCCATAGGCTACACTAGGCTCTTTCAGCCAGACAAACCAGTCACCAAGGCACAAGCTGCTATTGCTCTTGCGACCGGCGATGCCACTGAAGTTGTGGGTGAGGAGCTTACTCGTATTGAAGCGGAGTCAATAGCTGAAACTGCCGTGGCAGCCCATACTGCTCTAGTAGCTCAAGTTGAGAAGGACCTCAATGCGAGTTTTGAGAAGGAACTTTTGATCGAAAGGGAAAAGATAGATGCCATTGAGAAATTGGCTGAAGAAGCAAGGCTGGAATTGGAAAGGTTAAGAGCTGAAAGCGAGGAAGAAAATGATGCTCTAATGAGAGGGCGGGCAGCTGTTGAATCAGAAATGGAAGTTCTTTCAAGATTACGGGTTGAGGTGGAGGAGCAGTTACAGAGCCTTATGAGTAACAAAATGGAGATATCATTCGAGAGGGATAGGATTAACAAGCTCCGGAAGGAGGCAGAAAATGAAAACCAGGTAATTGCCCAGTTACAGTACGACCTTGAGGTTGAGAGGAAGGCATTGTCCATGGCCAGGTACCAATTCAGTTGCTTTCTTTTGCTTTCTCTATAAACAAAAACCGGGTTCCTTTTATTTTGATATGTTCTGCTAAAAAATTAGTGCTTTATGCTGTTCTTTTGTTTGCTATGTTCTGTTATGAAATCAGTGATTTTTGTTGCTCTTTTGTTTGCTATATTCTGTTACACAATCAGTAAATTTATGTTTTTATTTTTTTGTGCTTAGAGGTATGACTTACCTTTGGCTGCTGGTTAAAATTTGGGCATTCAATAAAATCATTGTCATTGTGACAAACAATGAGAAAGTTTAGTTCTCTATTATTATACATAATAAAGCTGGATATTGTAGATTTGTAGTATATAAAGGAAGAGTGGAAGATGGAGAGGTAGAGGAGAAATTTTTGAGAGGATAGGAGTTGTTCAATTTAAGTAGCATCCTATCTTTTATTAACTTTAAGAGAAATTACATGGCCTCCTATATTTTATTAACTTAAGAGAGATACATGAAATGACTAAAATACCCATAGCTGTAAATACATGATAAAAGTTCTCATATTTCAAAACTTATGTCCAACATATCTCGAAGTTCTCATATCTCAAGCTGAAGTATAGATGTCAATCATGTCCGACATAACTCGAAGTCAATTGAGACTTGAGACTCGAGAGAAAGAGAATGTTTTCGTTTATTAAATGTCTGGTCAGTTGATAATAGGATTTGCCTGTTAGATCTAAGTAGCTAGAGGATTCAAGCAGATCAGTATATATTGGTGTTCCATTTAACATTTTATGGTCGATTCAACTTTTGTTATTCTCCCTAGGGTTGGAGTATTATCATTTACTAATGGGACCCAAAATAGATACACCCAGACAGAACCAGATGTGCTTTATTGGTCAATCCTTTGCACCATGGAGAAAATGAGTATCAGCATGATATTAGCATTCCTCAAATCTCAAAATTATGTTTAATTTTGAGTCCCCAAAAGCAATTCTCTAAATCCAAAACGAACGGCGCCTTAACTTTTAGTTTCCCTACTATTTGCTTTTTAACTCCTTTCTTGTTTGAATTCTTTGATGTCTGTGCACCACGCTAGTTTCCTGCTAGTTTTCCTACACTATCTGCCTCATCCCATATTTATCAGCAGTTTTTCTCTGACAAGGGATTAAGTAAAGATACAGATGCTTATTATACACAGATATGCCTCACCGGCTTTATATAATAATAAATCTTATACAATATTGGATGCTCTTTAATTTGCTAATTTTCAATTTAAATTTTAGATCTTGTTTTCCTTGCTCATTTCATTGATTATAATGATGATGGGAACATTCAAATTGCAGATTTTTTATGACTAATTATTCACTAACACATTTTATCTGTATTTATCCTACAAATTCCCGTTTACACATCCAGTTTAAAGTTTCAGAGATGGACTTTGTTGCCTTTCAAATGTTGCGGGAATAATCCATTAATTCCCATGTGTTTTCAATTTATTATTTGTTAATCAGGACTTGGGCAGAGGATGAAGCAAAGAGAGCAAGAGAGCAGGCCAAAGCACTAGAGGAAGCCAGAGAAAGGTGGGAGAGGCATGGCCTCAAAATTGTCGTTGACGAAGAACTCCGAGACTACGCTTATGCCGGAGTTACATGGGTTGAAGCTGGGAAACCTTCACCCATTGACGGAACTGTCAACAGGGCCGAGAAATTGGTGGTTAAGCTCAAGGCAATGTCAAGCGAAATAAAAGGGAAATCCTTCTCAATGGCAGGCGAAATAAAGGAGAAATCCGCCTCAATGGCAGGTGAAATAAAGGAGAAATCCACCGCAATGGCAGGCGAAATAAAGGGGAGATCCTTCTCCATTATCGAGAAAATAATTCAAAAAATAGAATATTTGATCTCAGTTATGAAGCAGCAGGTTGCCGAAGCTGCTAGGCAAGCCAGAGACCTTCAAAGCACCATCGCTTTGAAAGCGAGTAGATCAGCGGAAGAGTTTCAGGAAAATGCCATCAATTTTGGTTCGAATGTTAAAGACGGTGCGAAGAGGATTGCCGAAGATTGCAGGGAAGGAGTAGAGAAAATCACTCAGAAGTTCAAGACATGAACTTCCATTCCTGAATATTGAGAAGTATTCCTCCTTATCTTTTGTATGGCATGTAAAAGGGAAAGAAGATTGAGAAGTCCTCTCAATCTTTCGGCAAGATAACTAATTTGAGTGTCAATGCTGGTCTACATGCCAAGCAGTTCATTTATATATGTAAACGCTGTTAAGTGATTTGCTTAGCAGAAAGTTTGACTCTCACTCTCTCACTCATCTTCATCCTCTTTTTAAGTGAACCAGGGATCCATGGCCGAGCACGTCGGAGTCGGCTTGTCAAGCGTGATGATCCTCCTTATCTTTTGTATGTCATGTAAAAGGGAAAGAAGATTGAGAAGTCCTCTCAATCTTTCGGCAAGATAACTAATTTGAGTGTCAATGCTGGTCTACATGCCAAGCAGTTCATTTATATATGTAAAAATTGTTAAATGATTTGCTTAGTGGAAAGTTTGACTCTCACTCTGTCACTCATCTTCATCCTCTTTTTAAGTGAAGCAGGGATCCATTGCCGAGCATGTCGGAGTCGGCTTGTCAAGCTTGATGATCCTCTGGCGTTGTTTAGAGGTGCAATTCGGGTTGACCTTTTGAAATTCAGGTTGATCTTTTACCATAAGTTAGGCTCGGGTTTGGGCTGATTCCAACATTTTTTAGCAAAAGCTCAACCCGGAGTCGACAGTGATAGAAAGTTCAAGCAGGGTGGATTCGGACTTGAAATTTGAATTTTGGGTGAGGTTTCTAAAAAGGGTTCTTTTATATTTTAATGTAGTGACTAGAAAAATTCTCTCCCTCTCTATCCTTTCTCATTCTTTCAGCAACCACAGGTCCACAACTCTCATGATGCTTTGTTTCCATCTCCGTCCTCTTTCTGCGCCCAAATCATTCTCTCTTGAACAGCAACTGCACTGCAGAAACTCTAGCATTTCCCTCTTTTCCAATCTCGACAATTTTCAGAATGAAGCTTCGAAATGCAGTGGCAGTTTACAGCATGTTTCCAGAGTCCTTGAAGCTTTATCCTATCTGTGTTGCCCAAAGAAACTGGTGCTGGTAATGATCTTGGCCTTGAAATTTCTAGTTTTAACCGCTCTTTGCAAATTTTATCAATTATTAGTGTGGCTTTTCGACAAAATTGTTCTATTGGCTGCTTGTTGATTTGCGTCCATTAGAGCAATTTGATGTTTATATGATGTCTGGGAGATTTTTTGGTGAATATTTCTTATTATAATAGTTTCAAATTTCCACAGAGATTAGAGCTGAGGGTGCAACTTGGGTCGGGTAAAACCCGACCTGCATCGACCCGACCCGAAAATAACATGGGTCGGGTTTAGAAATCATGGGTCTTGGGTGGGGTTAGGTTTAAAGAAAAAAAAACAAGAAACCCGACTCGACTCATACAGGTGTAGTGTAACTTTCTTGAATATCTCTTGAATAACATAGTAAATTTCTCTTAAATAACAAAGGGAAACAATCCACAAGGTCTTCCTTAGCATGTTTACAAATGATAGACTAATGGAAAAGATTGAGGAAATGAACTTCAGAATGAAGGCAATCATGTTGGTAATACTAGAGGCAGAACAAATCTACCTTCTAGAGAAAGAGAAGGCCAAGAAACAAGATGGATTAGAGCAAAGAACTAGCAATGTTCCTGTGTTTGTAAACAGATTTCTGTAAAAAAAAATTGCTCTAATACTCTAATCAAATTGATATTTGTCTTAAAAAAAACCATAGCAAATTATTTTCCAGTATATTGATATAATTGTTTTCATTAAGGTGATCATGTTTGTAACGTGAAAATATAGTTTCCTTAGATTTATACGCATGATGACAAATTTAGAGATTTTTGGTGTCAAAATTTATTTTCTTGGTACAATCTTTAAAATTAGTCATTATCCTACACTAAAAAAATAAAAACCCAACCCAACCCGAGAAACTATCTTGGGTAGGGCCAGGTTTACGAATCTTGGGTTTTCCTATGAAAAATTAGACCCGACCCGACCCAATATTATTTCTCGGGTATGGTAGGGTTTTGGAAAACCCGACCTGAGTTGCAATCCTAATTAGAGCAAAGCAACCAAAATGTTTTTGTTTGCAACCCAACCGAAACACTTAATGAAATTGAAGTGCATAGCAAAGCCAACAACATAAGTGCATGTGAACCGTATAGTGTATAAAATTTTACATGAAATACATGTGAAATATGGTTTGTACTAAAATATTAGACGTGCGTTGAGAGCATGATACTACATGTTTGATGCTGGTAAAATATAATGATTATTATACTTTACTTTTTGCTTATGTGATAGTTTTTTAGTGTGTATTTGAACTTATTCTAGCACTTCCTAAAATTTCATCTTAAATGTCAATCATTTGCAGATACCTCTATATTGTTATGTCATCATCCTCTTCATCCTTGGGCATATATTTACCCACATTGACTATATCTCACCCACATATAAGATCATTAAAGGGGATTTCAAGTGATCGCCACTGTTCTATTTCGAAGTGGAAGTGTGTTTGGCTGCAAAAACAATCATGTATTGCTTGGCGGTTTTGTTTGGCATTTGGTTGTCATGTCAACAAAACCCCTTGTTTAGCAATTTAGCAATGGCATCCCATGAGGGTGCAAAACCTTGTTTAGTAATATAGCATTGACGTACCATGAGACTACGCGCCATCCTTGTCCCCTCCCTCTGAAATCCAACCCAAAAAAGGTGGTGTCTTGATTGAATTTACTGGGAATGATACTTTTTCCCTCTCTCTCCTCTCTCTCTCTCTATATTGATAACGACACCCTCTGTTACGAATCCGAACGGTTCGTAACATGATTCGATCTTCTTAGAGGGAAGATCAGTCCTCCTTTGTGCAAAAAGACACAATTTCTAAGATGGTTTCTTCATTCCTTTCATTAACAATATCATGTGCTTATATAAAGCACTTATAGATAAAAATAGAACATGATAAGCATAGAAAGATCTTATGATAAGAATAGAAATAGCCAAATAAATATTATCATAATCTAAGTAGGTATCCTAATCTAGCATAACTAGATCTGGTAAGATCTGATATTATTCACTAAGATATCTAATTAATTTATTCCACCCTAAGTGGGACCCATCTAGGCACCTAACACCCCCATACCACTGCTCTGCAATGTTGACAACCAGACACTACTTACCTCTATTCTCAAGGTAGTTCGAAGCAATTCCTATGCTTGTCTCATCCCTGTTGACTACTTACACCTCTAATCTACGAGGTAAATACTTGCAACCAAACAGGTTTTGTTAATGAGTGGGCACTCTTTATGGTGATTGAAAATGTAAATCTACACATTGTTTGAGAAACAAAGACTCAAAGGCAATGTAAAACTCTTAATCCATATGTGAAGGGCGCTGATACCCCCCCCCCCCCGACGGCTAGCTAACATATTCCCACCATTTGAGCTCTCTCTCTCTCTCTCTCTCTCTCTCTCTCTCTCTCTCTCTCTCTCCACACACACACACAACAGGACAGTTGGTGGGCCCAACAGAAACCATTGGTGGAATGGTGGACCCATCTTTGAACAACGTAGGCCCCGCCCATACCACACCATAGGATAATCCAAACCGTCCATTTGATGGGCCATAAACGTAAATAGGTTGCGTCCCAAAATATTTTTCCATAGGCGGATCCTAGCCCTCCGATCTAAATAGAAACTACATCTTATGCAACCTCTATAGATTGTAGGGTTGTGATCATCCTACGGAAATGATTTTTGGAGCACAACCTATTTACATTGTGGCTCATCAAATGGACAGCTGGGATCATCCTATGGTATGGACAGTACACTTCATTTTCAAAAATAAGGGTGGGGCCTAAATTGGTACGAACCACACCATAGGATGATCCAAACCATGGACGGCTTGGATCATCCTATGTTGTGGACGGTATGCTTCAATTTGAAAAATATCGGTGGGGCCTACGATTGGGCCTTAATGTTAGTGTACGGCCAACTCCATAGATGTTAGTGTACGGCCAACTCCATAGGATTATCCAATTGGGCCTTAATGTTAGTGTACGGCCAACTCCATAGGATTATCCAAACCATGGACGGCTTGGATCGTCCTATGTTGTGGACGGGCCTTAATATTACTTTACGACCAACTCCATAGAATGATCCAAACCATTCATTTGATGGGCCACAATGTAAATAGGTTGTGCCCCAAAATCATATCCATAGGATGATCACAACCCTACAATCTATAGAGGTCGCATAAGATGTAGTTTCTATTTAGATCGGAGGGCTAGGATCAGACCCAAGTCATTTATGCTTAGCCCATCATAAAGACGGTCCAAATCATCAATGTCCAGGGATCTAAAGATCCAAACATCAGATTCAAATGTGAAAAAAAATAAATCAGATATGATTGATACTGCTCACAAATCCTTTGCATTTTAAAGAAAATCACATGGCCAATAAAGCCCAATCAGTGAGTTCCTTCTAAGGATTCATCATAGCAAACTCAGAACCCAAAAAAAAAAACCCTAAACCAAACCCTAAATTCAAAAGTCTATGTGTTTTCTGTTTAAAACCCCTGATAAATAAAACCCATAGATAAACTCCTAATACAGAGTAAACCCTAAAAAGAAATACCCTCAAAACCTAATAACCTCCTCGTTAAGGGCTCATTCATGAAAACGATTTGGGTGTTAACAAGCTTTAATATGCCACAAAGAAGAGAGAAAACCCCTAGTTCTTTAGTCTAACAAGAACAAGACAGATTATAACGAAGAAAGCTGAAGAACAACATAGAAACCCTAAAAAGTGAAGACTAGAGTGAGATGTGGAGATGAAATTAACCATGTGTTTGGTGGGCCCAAAATCATAGGGTTATAATAATGAATCATTTGGCGAGGGGAAGTGATATATTCGCCCCCTTTTCTTCTCCTGGCCAACCCCATCCATGGGTTGGGTACATAGTTAGCAAAACTCTGTTTTATTTTTTTTAGAACGCGTTTTATTGTCGTGCCGTTTAAAACTTTCACAACGAATAAAACTCCATTTTTTGAGGCAAACATTTTAAACACGGTTAAAATGCTTTTAAATGTTTTTTTTGGGCCAACTTTCCAATTTTACCCCGCAATATTTTGTAAATGACAAAAGTCTTAACTCATTTTCTTGTGTTTCCGTTTTTTTTACTACGTTTTTTTTTAGTAGTACCGTATTAATTAAACTCGAATATTTGTCGTCCCATTTTTTTTTGGCAAATCTCATTTTGCTAACTATGGTTGGGTAGGGGTGTTCATTATTCGGTTATAACCGAATAACCGAACCGAACCGAATTGGTTCGGTCGGTTCGGTTTCGGTTTTTTTTTTTTGGAAATTCGGTTATTCAGTTTCGGTTTCGGTTATCTCAACAACAAAAAAATCGGTTAACCGAAATTATGATAAAAACAATTATTTTTTTTAAAAAAAGTGCTATATGGGCACTCCGTAGGATGATCAAAACCGTCCATTTGATTGATCACAACTTAATTAGGGTGTGCTCAAAAAATCATTTCGATTGGATGATCCTAGCCCTCCGATCGAAACCGACATTTTGTTTTTTCCCTCTTTTTCTCACACTATTCGGTTAACCGAAATAACCGAATTTTTTATCGATTCGGTTTTGGTTCGGTTTTTAAAAATTTCAGTTCGGTTTCGGTTACTGAAATTTGATAACCGAAATTATTTCGGTTATCAAATTTCGGTTATTTCGGTTCGGTTATAACCGAATAACCACCCCTAGGTTGGGTGGACTGTGGAGGGAGTAAAAGTGGAGAAATGCTATATTCATTTTCACCCCTTTCTCATCCAAGTTACATTAACATGTCACGAAAGTGCATTTATAATCATATTTAATAGAGAATTAGGCTTGTTTGATTTGGATTTTGAGAACCGATTGTGAGTGCATAACTGATTATTGGACAGAATTATAATCGTTTGTAGGTTGTTGTACGTGTAGATCTCTTCGAACAGACAAGTGCCATGGGAAAACAGTTCAGGACACAACCGGTATTAAAATCCAAACTTACCTCGTCTCGTTACGTCTTGAGAAGTCGTATTTTTCAACACCTTTGGTTGCCACTGGTGGTTGAGGGGGTTGGTTGCCCAAACTCTATAGGGAGAGTTGGCCTTGTGACCTGTTGACTCCTCCCCCGATAGGCCCAGCAGGTGTGGGTAGGAACCTTGGCGCTTTGCTCATGGGTTGCAAGAGGACTTGCTTGTGCATAGACGCACACAACAGGAAATCATACTTCAACTTGTAGGTGTGCCCTAAGGGAGCTTTGGGTGCGGACTGCGAGCTATCCACAGGGATGCTCTAGTTTCTTTGGTCGAGGATGGGGGGCCAAAGACAGTGCATGTTGGGTTGGGTTCCCACATGCATTACGCGTACGGACCGATGGAATGGGCTAGCTATACTATTTGCCTCATGCACCGCGGTACGTCTTGTGGGCAGGCCAATCTCTGGGCCTTCCATGAGTTCGTGCCGAGGCAACCTTGGTTGCCCTCGCGAGGTATACACATTGCGGATCAGTCCATGGGGCATTTTGCTCCTTGGGTCACCAAGCCCCAGCGCTTGGCTTGTACTCCATGGACTTTGCATTGGGCCCCGAGGCCTTACATTCGATGTACTCGTGATGCAGGTTGATCATGAGTGTAGGTATCTAGAAGCGCATGTCAAGATCTGAGCTAAGTAGCCTGTTGAACAGCTTAGAGTTTGTGTGCACATTCGAAGCATCAAGGGGTGTTGGCGTGTAGGGCCTTTAAAGCCTTGCACGATTGAAGGCTTGCCCTAGCATTCGTGCATGTTGGGGCGCGGCACGGGTTATTCCGCTGGTCAAACATTTGTCCCGTGACACAAGGATCTATTACTCACAAGTCTTTCGCATAAGTAGCTAGGGTTGCAAGTTGGATCAGGCTCAACCTGAACCAGACCAGTTCAACCCAGTTTTTACTTGGGTTGGGTCGGGTTAGGGCTGAGGTCTTGCACAACGTAACCCGAACCCAACCTCCACCACCCCTGATTTTACAGTGATTTCTTAGGGTTATTTTTATTTTTATTTATTTATTTGTTTATTTATTTTGTAATTTTCTGTTCGGCCCTAGGTTAACATGAAACCAACCCGACTCAATCCGACCCAATTTGGAAAACCAACAGGTTAGATGGGCTGAGTTAGAGTTGATAAATTTGGAGGCAGGTTAGGTTAGAGATGAGCATCCTCGAACAAAGGCTCAGGTTGGGTCTGATTAGGGTCGAGGAAATGCTATCTCAGGTTGGGCTAGGGTTAAAAAATATTTCATGCACACAACGTACAGGCCTTGTGTAGTACAGTACTAGTACCAAACAATGGAGCACAACACAAGATGGATGACATGGCAACTCTCCGCCCCATTAAGGCCCTATTCCTCTGGGATTTTGAGAGTTGTTTTGGATCCATTAGTGCTTATTGGACTCAAAATAGGGCTTAGTTTCAGTCCAAATAATCAGTTTTGGACAAAATCAATTTTCAAAATCCAAAATGAAGAGTGGCTAAGGTCATCTTTAAGTGACACTTATTGCAATGATGCTGTTTAGGGCGTGTTTGGCAACCATCTAAAAATCGGGTTTTTCCCGATTTTGTAGGCATGTGAAAATGAGTAAAGCCATAAAAATCATTATAATCTTATTCAGAAGCCATGGCCGGTAGTGATCCGTTTCTAAAATTCTCATTTTTAAGTGAGATTTTGCGGCGATTCAGAGTCACTCCACAAATCTCATCAATCCGCTTCTACCCCGCTTCATTTAGCGAGAATGAGAAGCCTTCCCGAACACGCCCGTAGCCCATGTTTGGCTGCCATGGAATATAGGTTTATCCAGGGGGTTGGAGAGGATGAAAACTAAGGCATGAGTGAGGAGGGTAATATTACCGTTATAAAGGGATTTGCTAAGCAGCCTTGCAGAAAGCAATTCGAGGATAGACTGTTGCATGTGAGTAGCCCCCATGAATTAAATGAATAAGACAATCTGAGCCTGTGTGGCTGCTCTCACATGCAACAGTTCATCCCCATTATATACTAGATTTAAAATAGGCTACTGATGTTGGCATTACCAAGTTTTATTTTAATAATTTCAAAAAGTCATCTAGTCTTTTTCTATTTAATTGGCTTCCTATATCTTTTCCAACAATCTGGGTAGAACAAGATGAATCAAGGTAAGAGCAAAATGATGACGGATAATATCATCAATTTTTGTTATATGAAACGATGAAAGATAATAAGAGGTTGGGGGGGGGAATAATTCTAACACACACAGTTAAAAATGAAAAATCTCAACATCCTAGAGGGCATAGCAAGGTAAGAGTTCTGAGAGAATTAACTATAGCACTAACTTTTTCTTCTCTCCAACACCAGCAGACCTGAAAAAAGAAAAAGAAAAAAGAGCACCCAGTCAAAAACTCCATGACCAACAAATGAAAGCTCATACTTAATTTAATTTCTAATAAACAGTGAATGAGATGTTATCACATGAGCAGATCTCCATTAATTTTAGACTAAGTGATCATCTCCCATGATATTAGCACTCATTAAAACAAATTTTATGCCCATTTTTAAGTGGAAAATGGGCATAAAATTTGCAAAATATGGGCACAAAAAATGTTTTACGCCTACGTACATCATACACCATGCATACATAAGCCATGAAAAAAGTGAACTGTTCTGCGTGCATTTGAGTTATCAACTCAACTCAACAAAGCCTTTGTCCCAGATAAATTTGCGTTATCACTGTTAGAAAGAAAAAAAAAAGTTGAATTACCTCATCTTTCTGAGGACATTTGACATCTCCTCACGCTTCTTTTTGGCCCTCTTGTGGGTTCCCAGCTTTCGTTTTGCCACTTTCAATGCTCGCTTGTCTTTTCCGACTTTGAGAAGCTCAGTAATCCTCTTCTCATATGGAGCGAAACCAGCAACTTCTCTGATCAGGTTTCTAACAAAATGAGTCCTCTTACTGGTTTTCTGAATGAACAAAGAAAATCTTTATTAATATATTAACAATACAAATTAAGTATGGGAGTAAGAAACTGAGGTTAAGATCAAGTAATGTTGATATATTCACTAGTGCCCGAGTTTAAAGCTTAATTTATAGCAACACAACAAATTAAATATGTTCACAATCAATTTACCTATAAAAAAGTATGTTCACAATCAAATTACCTACACAGAAGTTGCTAATAAATATTTTACATAGTAATGCAATATTCTATAAGACTCTAAAGCTGATTGTTTAATTTAACCCGTCTGAATATATACACACACGCATGCATGCACACATTCACAGATAGATATCATAGTTACTGCGATAACAATCCTCTGCCATAGCCATCACACTCTTAAAATACATAGTAAAGACATAATAACAACATACGAAACAGAAATATAAGGGAATATCCATGCTACATGAACTTACCCCTTTCTTGTCAGAGGGGCGAGGAGCCAATTCTTTCTTTGTTACAATGTGGCCTTTGTTTAACCCCACAAAGAGGCCAGATTTTGGCTGTGATGGAGCCATTGCCTGCTCCAGTCAATTCAAATCAAATAAGTTGATGTGTGCATGAATACTAACAGAACTGTCAAAATTAATACTAACAGAAGTGTCAAAAGCATTGCTCTGAATATGTCACAGAAATATGTCTCTCTCAAACGCATCAGAAAACTAATAAGAATATAGCAAAAGATAACTTATATAACAAGCACTTACCAACCCTAAATTTCGTCTGATAGAACTAACTCCTAAAAGTCTCACAGCTTAACAAATAGAAGTCATCTAAATATTCTATTTTCAACTAACCCAAAAAACTGGAAAAGAAAAACCATGGAATTTGTCCATGCTCAATTGAAATAAAACTCCCAAGGAAAGGAAGATACATATATCAATTTGATAGATAAAGCTAAGGCCATTCTTTAACCTACACTGGTCGATGTGTATGCTCGGAACAGGCAGTGCACACTCAACTCAACTCAACAAAGCCTTTGTCCCAAACTAGTTGGGATCGGCTAATGAATCCTTTAGAAAATTTTCATGAAGAAGGTGAAAGGATCTACCAGGCTCAAATTCACTAAGTCTAATCCTGACACTAGTTGGGTTCGTCTACATGGATCATTTTCTTCCATTCTATCCTATCCAAGGTCATGTTCCTAGCCCTCAAGTCTTTCCTCACTGTTTCTACCCAAGTTGTATTCGGTCTGCCCCTACCTCTTTTTACTCCATCAACTTGGCACGAGTCACTTCTTCTCACTGGAGCATCCAAAGGCCTATGTTGGATATGCCCAAACCATCTTAAGCGGTGCACACTCAATTTTATCAATTTTTTAAAGGCCGGTGCATCTTATTGTGAAAGAGATCTCATCTGAAGTTCGTAAACATCTAAATATAGATATCACAATCTCTCATTCCAAACGAAAAACAGAAAACTAGATAATAAGAATACTAACATTTAAGCCTCAGGAAATATCAGAATCATGAAGAACTCAATAGATTATAAGAAAAACAAAGCCATTATGATCCAGGTGGATCGTGGCTAAGAGCAGGCCTTGATTGGAGGTGCCACACGCAGATAAAAAAAACGTAAGGACAGGTGCCTTTTTTGGCCACGGCTGACGTCGTGGGTTTTTGACACACTGAACGGTGACTAAGAAGTTGGCAAGCTGGGAGACTCAGCATGTTACCTGGACTAAGGTATAGCAGTCCCCACACGTGTGGGCTGTAGGAGGTGGTTCGATGCCAAGCAAAATCGTATTCAGGTGAGATTCCTAAATGGTAACTTCACATGAAGTTGAAAAGCACCGGAGAGAGGAAAAACAACCAAGTTGCTTTTGGTTCTTTGACTTCAATAATGGGGATTGTGTTCAATTAAAAGAAGGATCCTAAGGAATACTTCATTTGTGAATTTGCAATTCAGTTTGCAAGATTCATGTGTTAGTTTGCAATTCAGTTTGCAAGACTTCATGTGTGAATTTGCAATCGGTTTACAAAGATTTTGTTCGAAGGAAGACTTAATGTGTGAGCTTGCAAGAATCAAAAAGCAAAGACGTAATGAAATTCGGTTACCTGAAAATTAGGAGATAGGAAGAGTTTTATTTAGAATATGATTAGGAAATGTAGGATCTATTTTTCTATTCAAAGTTCAGATGTAGGATCGGTTTTGTTATTCTTGAAACCATGGGGTTTTTATAAATTGAAAGCCTTGTGCTGCTTTGGGATCTCCAACCGAAAGTTACCTCCAAAACTAAGATTGTAGGCTGTGTCGATTCAACAAAAGTGTTTGAAAATGCAAATGTGAGTTAAAAAGAGGTTAAAGCAAATCCTAGTCGACTCAGTGTGACACGGTCAAGTACTTAGTTGACACAGCTGAGTAATCTGTTGACGCAGCATAACTTAGGAGAATCAAAGGGAGCTTTGATTGATTTCATAGGGCAACACGGTCTCAGACAAGAACACGTCCAACGTAAAAAGGAGTCTACTCAGGGGAGTCCACGATGATGCTGGGAGTTTTAAAAGTATGCTACAAAAACCCAATATTGTTTGATTCCTATAAGCCATTGATGCGTAAGAAGGATCTGCTTCATTGAATCATGGATCAAGTGCTATCAAAGCCACTGGATTTTTCAGCACCTAAACGCAGTTTGGATTACATTACATCTCCGAGAACCTCACAAATAGAACAATAGCTTATATATAAAAAATCCATATAACATCTTAACATCTTAATAGAAAAAAGATCTAAAAACATAAGTACTCTAACACAAACCAGAGAAGTTCGTAAATCTCATGAAATTAGGAAAGAAAAGCAATAACAAATCAAAAAATTATGCCCAAATCAAAGTCATTACATCTCTAAGAGCTTTGCAAATAAAAAACACAGATAAAAAGTCTAATTACAACAGATCGAGCAATGAATCTATTATTTCAACATATTGAACGATAGATAACGATCTAAGAGGGGGGAAATTCCATATTAAATCTCAAACGAGTAAGAAAAATCACACAAAAATACGAAAACAGAACCAGATTTCACGCCGGTAGGGTAAAATCAATACATTCCGACAAGATTAGAAGCACCTCTATTAGAAAATGAACAAAAAATACAACGGGAATGGAAAATCAATGAGAATAAAGTTAGGGTTTTGGTTTTTTACCTTGCAAAGAGGAGACCAAACAGAGGCTGAAGAATAATGCTAGGGTTTTGGGCTTCCACTCAATTTATATGAAAACAATATGCGGAATATTAAAAAAAGAAGAAGGGTATTTTCGTCTTTTTTGCTTTGTCTTTAACGTGGAGGAAATACGAGCGGGCCTGTTTGATGATCCACACCGTTCATTTGTTGGGGAAGGAAGAATTCACAGATTGAGGGGTTAGGATCGTCTGATAAGGGAGATTTTTGGGACAAGAACCAATCTCTGATGGGGCCCACCAAATAACTGGCTTATATATTAACAAGTGGGCCCCTTCTCCTTTTGCCAACTAATATTT
Organism: Tasmannia lanceolata; assembly: GCF_043159265.1. Taxonomy (NCBI): domain Eukaryota; kingdom Viridiplantae; phylum Streptophyta; class Magnoliopsida; order Canellales; family Winteraceae; genus Tasmannia; species Tasmannia lanceolata. The sequence goes on along the minus strand of NW_027518684.1, from coordinate 20,719,364 downwards.
TCCAAAGGAAAACTAGGCCACTGTCCCACCACATGGCCTTAGAATAATATAGACCCTTGTATATGGTGAAGTCAAGTATTTTTTCAAAAAGTATGGTGGGACCCATTTCATTGGACGATCCAAACCGTTCATTGTTGGGCTACAATATGAATTGGTTGTACTCTGAAAATCATTTCCGTATGATTATCCTAACCTGTTAAAGGGGTAATCTTGCTAGATTAGGAAGCTAGATTAAATTAGTAATTATGTTAGATTAGAATATTCTACCAATATCTCTTTCCATGTTTACTATGATCTTCTTTCTATGTTTATCATCTAAGTGCTCAATATAAGCACTACTTGATTCTCTTGTAATCACATCCCTCCGATCTGTAGAGGTTTCTATAATGTGCAACCTAATGCGAGTTCAGAACTAATTATTGGACTCAAGATTAAATGCAAATTTAATCTTGAGTGGGTCTGGGTCACGCCCTGGTACCCGTGGGCATGGTTTTAAATTTCGACCGAAATCAGAAATTTCGGATTTCGGTGGAGACCGACACCGAAACCACTAAAAATCGAAATGGTCATTTATTTCGGTCGAAATTTAGGTTTTTCCGAAATTTGACCCAAAAAAATCTATTTTTTAAAAATTAATTTAATATTTCACTGAAATTTCGACCGAAATTTAATATTGAATAAAATATTGATTTCGACTTTTGTACCAGATTTCAACCGAAATCTTGAAATTTAAGGGTCCGAAACTGGTACCGAAACCGAAACTAGGGTTAGGTTTTTTTTTTTTTTTTTTTCTTTTTTTTGGGGGGGGAGGGGTTCAATGTTCATGTGATAACTGATGAAAATTTTGGCCACCCTGATAGCTTCAATCATGGCCTTTGTATTGTTGGACACCCTCAATTCAGTTTTGCTACATGCTGAATTTCAAGCTCTCATCTCTATTGTTCTGTGTATTTCTTACTCTAGCCGTGCTATTGGTCATTTTCTTTTAAGATGCTTCTATTTCTCTCAAAAAACGGTTGGGTAATAAGGTTGGACAAAGAATTTTGAATCCTTCAGTCACTCCGGAGGGGGAGGGACTGTTGCCAGGTCAGTTGGCACGTGATACTAGAATGTGTTTATGGAATTTTTAGCAAAACTGGTTTCTTTATAATCGCTGCCCTTGCCTGTAGTTCGTAGCACTGCCTGAAATTACTGAATTAATCGCTGCACTTGCCTGCATTTTCTATGGGATTATAATCCATAGAAAATGAAACGCCGTTGCCGCAAAAGTTTTTCTTTTTTAAATTAAAAATATATTTGTTGGGTTATCTTGGGTCTGGGTTAGTAAAAAGCCTACCCGAAGAACTGCGGGTATTTTTTTTACCCGTACCCGCTGGGTGCCTACGCTCGTGGGCGCCCTATCCGTTTGCTGGGTCTACTTTACGTCAGTCTTTACCTCGCTCATAAGTTCATAACAGAAAGAAAAGAAAAGAAACACCGTTACTAACTGAGAATTGTTAATACGCTCCTGATATTGGCACTACCAACTTTTGATAATTGCACTAACTTACCTTGTCCTTTTTTTAATTAATCGGCTACCTAGGGCTTTTTGTGAATTGCCCGGCAAATCCCTTGTAAGTAAACCTTTGACAGCTGGTTATGAGAAGACAAGACAAGTTAGTGCAATTATCAAAACAGGGTAGTGCGAATATCAAATCAATAACTTGAAATGACAGAATTACCCTTTAATGGCATGGAAATTACAGAAATAGGATTTTTTCCCTCTGTGGTAATAATGTTTGAAAGCGTCTAGAATCTAGGAATGTAGTCGATTTTGCAGGATGGATTTGTCTATTTACCCTCTGTTGAATTTTTGACTTGTAGGTTTGTCTTTGTTTCTTTCTTTTAGTTGAGAGTAAGAGGTTGAAAAAGCCAAAAATAAAAGAAAAAAAAGAAAATACTTTTCACAATCACACATACTATTCAAATTTCTATAAACAAATCCAACTAACTCGCAGTTTTATAAATTCTCAATTTGATAAGAAACCCAACACTCTCCATAGAAAGGGATTCACAATTTTCCTCAGTTTTGTTCAAACCCACAAAACCCTACTTGCTGGTTTGGATTTCTGAGCGTGTTGCCAAAGCATCAGTTGGGCAAACTGCAAATTTCCATTGATTTTTACTCAGTAAGATCTCTCACATACAAAACCCAATTTTTGTTTTTCAGTATAACCCTTTTTTTCTTTTTCAGTTCCAACTTCAAAACTCACACTCTTCTTCCATTTTAGAATCCCTTTACTTCATTCTTGAAATACCCTTATGTTCTGATCCCTAGTTGAATTCTTCTTCATAACTTCAATACCCATCTCATATATTGCAATACCCATCTCTCCTTTTTATCCCAAAACCATATCCCCACATTTTTCTATAGAAGAACCCTTTTCTGAAACTTAAAATTCTACCATTCCCCTCACCAAAAACCCACCTCCAATTTTCACCACCATGCACCCACATTTTCTATAGAGGAACCCTTTTTCTGAAGCTCCAAAATTTTACCATTCCACCAGCTCCCACCCCCCGTCCCTCTTCCCCAACAAACACCACCACACTCTCACACACGCGCCCGCGCACACACTATAGTTTCAAAACTCATTGTTGACTCCCCCACTACCACACTCTCACACATGCGGGTGCACGCACACTATAGTTTCAAAACTCATGGTTGACTCCTCCAAGTCAACTCCTCTTGGCCGCGTTCTCTCTGAATCCACATTTTACCCTACAAAGTCAATCAAAACTCCTTTGTATCAGCCCATTACTCGGACGTGTCGTACCGAGTCGACTAGGATTTGCTTTGGCCGCATTTTGACACACACACACACCAAAAATCCACCTCCAATTTCCACCACCATACCCCCACATTTTCTACAGAAGAAACCTTTCCTGAAACTCCAAAATTCTACCATTCCAAACTCAATGTTATGCGTCTCCTTCTAGCATAAATGCAGCAAACATTACCTTCTGCTCATCTGTACAACCCATGGCTTCAAAGATCTTCTTTTTTTTCTTTTGACAACATAGGGTACCCCACCCCAATTTTTAGGAAGGGACTATTCCCTACGGATGCGCGCGATGCGCGCAATCACCCGTAAACCACGCTCATCGGGTAAGCCCGGGGGGATTTGAACTCGCGTCAATGGGGAGCATACCCATGACTTTAAGCCAAAGAGCCAGACCCGTACTGGTTTGGCTTCAAAGATCTTCTCTACTTGCATAATCCACCTTTCTGCCTCTAGGGCTCTAGGCAGACCCTTAAAAGATGGTGGATTTAACTTCTTGAATTTCTCTATAGCTCTGATCATGTCTATCTTATTTTACATGTGCAGGAATATTTTGTTCTGCTTGTGGATGCATAATTTCAGCTCTATCACCCAAAGCTCAAAAGCCCCACACCCACACCCAAAACTCACCTTCAATTTCCACCACCATACCCCCATATTTTTATATGGAGGACATCCACCACCAAAGCCCACCTCCAATTTCCACCACCATGCTTGATTAGTATCCCCCCATGTCCCTCGCTTGTGGCATCCCTCTCCTTGAATGCTTCTACTGCCTGGCATGTACACGCTGGGCATGGAAGCGATGTCTCCACACGGCAGGCCATGAAAGTGAGAACTGGGGCCTTGCATCGGCCGAAGAATTCGAACCCGTCCCCCGACTCTGCCGCCTAATCCTCTCTGTCTATGAAGACGACCTCCGCAACCCCCTATGGGCTCCCCCTGGTGGATATGGCATCAATCCCGATTGGGTAATTCATCGAAAAACCTACGAAGACACCCAAGGCCGAGCCCCTCCTTACATAATCTACCTTGATCACAAAAATGCTGATATAGTCCTTGCCATAAGAGGCTTTAATATGGTGAAGGAAGGCGATTATGCGGTTTTATTGGATAACAAGCTTGGGCAGAGGAAATTCGATGGTGGATATGTTCATAACGGGCTCTTGAAGGCTGCGGGTTGTGTTTTGGATGCAGAGTGTGAGGTTTTAAGGGAATTGGTGGAGAATCATCTGAATTTTACTCTGACACTTACTGGGCATTCACTAGGGGCTGGGGTGGCAGCACTGTTGGCAATGGTGGTTTTGCAAAACCGCGACCGGTTGGGGAATATAAATAGGAAGAGGATAAGGTGTTTTGCTATTGCACCTGCAAGGTGTATGTCACTGAATTTGGCTGTGAGATATGCTGATGGGATCAATTCCGTTGTGCTCCAGGCAAGTTCATGTGGTTTGTAGTTTCTTTCATTGTAGGTTTTTTTTGTTACTCTAGGTGTCTGGATGGATTAGGAGGAAGCTTGCAATAAAACCAGGTTAGTTGTTGTGAAAAAACAAATTACTCGAAAAGCGTAAGTTGTTAGAGCTGGCACTATTGAATTACTTATACTTCAACACTCTCCCTCACATGTGGCCCCTCTTTTTTGGGCTGGCCTTACACGTGGCACCTCTTTTGGGTTGGCCGTACATGTGGATTTTTAATGTCATTGAGCTGTTGGGTTTTAAACCCAGGACCTTCCGTGAGGCAATAGCTCTGATACCATGGGAAAAAACCAATTATTCCAAAAGCTTAAGTTGTTAGAGTTGGCATTATTTAATCATTTATACTTCAACAATCCTAAAAATTATGATTGGACCTTGATCTCATTTTCATGTTCCATTGGAAGTTAAATTGTGTTTGCATTTGTTTGGCAATGAAACTAAGAAAGTTTCGATGCTTTGGTTTTCTTTGCTGTTATCCCATTAATGTTACTGGCACTTGTTATCCTGTTCATGTTACTAGTACAATGTACTATTATTGTGGTTGTTACTGAATTTTGAACTAATTTGAACAAATCCTACTCTTTATAGATTACTTAATGATAGCATTAAATTATGCTCTCTGAAATGATCTTCCTATATGTGTCTATAAACTTCAAACTGCTTGTATTCTACCTGAAATCCCAAGTGTATACTTTTGAACTTTAGTATACACCCCACATTTATCTTAGCCTAAGGGCATGTTTGGCAACCACGAAAAATATCCCACGGAATATTCTTGGGCTCAGTCATGAGAGATGGGCAGGAAAGGGAGAGACTTGAGAGGGTGGGAATGAGGGGAGGGCGAAAAGCCCTGAAAACAAGGGGAAAATCTCTGAAAACAAGGGGAAAATCTATTTTAAGTAGGGACTTTTTGCTCACTGTTTTTAGGGATTTCTTATGATCTCTCAATGCTTTCTCCACCACCGCTCTCAAGCCACCTCTCCCTCCTCCACTCATCTCTCACACCTGAGCCCTCGAATATTCCATGGAATAAATTTTCAATGTTGCTAAACACGCCCCCAAGTATTTATGAAATGTATTGAAGTGTTAATTTGATCCAATCCTACTCTCTCTAGGTCACTTATGGGTAAACAGTGCCTATTTAGCTAAGAGATCTTACTAGATATGAATGTAGACTTGTGCAATTTCTATTTTTCTTTTTAACTAAGAATTACTGTTGAATTAATTTACATCGGAAACTTATCTTAATCTAAGTATTTATTTAATTTTATACAAGTGATCATGTTTAATCTGAAATTATTGAAAGTGGTTTTGTAGCTCATCTCAATGTAAAATTCTTTGGCGTAACTAGAGTTTATTGAATTAGTCAACTTGTAGAGACCGTCTGCCTGAGATCTCTAAACCAAAGGGTATAAAGCTTTCTGTTGCTAATATAAGTGCACGTCTTTGTTAGAATGTTATTAGTTACTAAACTACTTGTTCATTTCATATACTGTATGAATCACCATTATCTGCCCCCGCCTTCCCCTACAATAATAGCAGTATCATTGTTATTAATTGATATTAAGGAGAAGCACCCTTCACCCCAAAGTGCTTCTATAATAAACTGATAATCTCTATGCTCCATCAAACTTGAGCAGTTGGATAACATATTCTTTCACCACAATTAGCTAGGAGGATCATGGTGGCTTATATAATACATATACTTGCTTGGTTCCAGCATTCCCTTGCAATGATCATGTGCAATAGAATCTCCTGTAAAGTAGAAAAAAACTATATTTCTAAAAAAATATATTACATGTGCATGTTCGCTTCAATTTTTTTTTTATCTGTGAGTTATTCTTGCTCAGTCTACTGATTAAAGAAGTCAGATTTTTTTCATTTTAAAAATTAACTATTTTATTTATTTTTCCTTTAAATTTCCATGATTATATTGTACTCCGTTATATTGTACATTCTTCATGAAATTAATGAATTCAGTGACTTTTGCCCTACATTTTGTGTTTATTTGAAGCATATGTATATGCGGCTGTATGTATTTTCAGTTTAAAATGGATCTTATTGTTCCAGACATGTGTGATAACACATGTTAAACCTTATTGATAGTCATCTTGCTTATGTGATGGTTTCTAAGCATACATTTGTGCTTATTGTACCATTTTCTAAAGTTTCATCTTAAATTTTCATCATTTGTATGCATTTCCATAAATTTCTGTTATTTAGACGATTTCTACCGAAACCGGTATGTTTCCATTTCTGTGGCGACCAAAATACATGCCGAAATCAACATTTAAAACCTTTGTTTCTATTGTTACATTTTGTTTAAAAAATTTATTAGTTGATATTAGCTCGGGTGTTTATAATGAAAGGTGAACTCCATAGTCATGCGATGTGTTCTGTGGGCTAACATAATTATACGATTCAATCAAAATGCCATTATGGGAGAATATATCATTACAGAAAAGAGTCATTGAAATCCTGTCATGTGCGCCCATCAATAAGCAGTCTACCAAGAATCAATATTACTTAGGCACCATTCACACGATAAAAAACTTGAGGTTAAATTATCAGTGCATCATTGTAACATGGTTTTAGTGCTTTTATTATTTTCATATGTTTAAAAATTCAGACTTAGCCATGGACTCACCAAGCAGCCTGGTTGAGGTGAACAAGTCTCTCTTGGGCCATGTGGAGTTTTCCAAGTTTTTTATTGACTCTGTAGGGATAAAAGCAACTCACCTGAATCAATAATTTACAAAGTGAATCTTAGAATCGAGCTTTCTTTGAAAAACCTAACCCGTCAATTATCATATGAATGTATTACATGTGTGTATTTTTCTATCTTGCAAATAATATTTAACAGATAACAGTTGTATATATTTCATATACATATCTTTTACTTCACAAGTCACATACTTTATGTTGTACGCATATTATCGGTTTATTATGTGCATGTACTTTATATAAAAAAAATTGTTATGACATTCTTATCTATGAATGCTATTGTGTTATAAAAATTATATTATCTACTAAATTAAATAACATTTTTTTGTGGTTAATTTGTAATTAGAGTTTCCTTTACTTTCCCTATGCTTTTGTAGCAAGGACATGCCAGCGTAGTCCCGATTGTTTTAACTCGGTGATTGCAACTCACCAAAACATGTCAAACGCTAACACCCATAGCTCTATCTGTTTAACACTCTCAAGAATGATGTGAAACACCAATTTTTGGCCTGATAAAAAGTTTAAGAAAAGTGAGTCTAGGTATACATCTGTAAGACAAACAGTACCATCAAATGATTCCATAGTCCATACTCATGAAATGGGTATTGATTATGACATGCTTTGTTTGTTCATAGATACTTGAGTTCTGAGCCATCTTAATCATTTATAGGGGAGTAGTCAGACGAAATTCAAGCTTAGAAAGTAATTAACAGCGGCAGATATCAACCGGTAAACATCGTTTGTTGTTAAATTGATTTTGGAATTGGGAAAATTTTCTGGTTTCTAACATTTCCTAGCTCCTTGAGACATGATTATTTTGTTGTTTTGTAACTTTTGTTGTGTATCAGTGGCATCATTGTGATGGGAGATGAATTTGGTTCCCTTATCGTGTAAAGTTCATTGCAGCAAATTTAAAAATGATCTTGGTCTATTCAAAATTCCAAATGCTTCTCTGAGCTGAATATAGCTTTCTCTGAAAGGGCATATGATTATGCCTGTGTGTATTATACGGATATCATCAAGCTTTCATCTGCATCTATAAATGCTAAGGAGGAATTCATTCTCCGTAGCACTCTTATTGGACCAGAGTCGAAAGCACGCGTGATGTGTTGTCGCCCAGTTTAGCTTCCAAAAGGCATAACTTGGGCTATGGTTGCCAGAATGGGTCTTATAATATACTCTTGGAAAGTGGACGGCGAGCCCCGCAGGAGTGCCAACATTGGCAGTTCAGAAGCCTCACAAAAGGAGATCGTTTTGAGGTTCAAATTTGAGTCTGAAGTCAACACTTACTAATTTTAGCAAGTTTTCATTTTGCGTGTTGGGTATCCCAATAGGTTGGATTTACTTTAATTGTTGATTTAAGTTTTAGATGGGGTTGAATTTTACTATTTTTAGAAAGTTGTGTGTTACTATTTTTGGAAAGTTAACTATTTTTAATTAGTGTGAAAATTGGATTAAGTTTGGAGTTGGTTGGATTAGGAGTCTTTTCTGCTTATGCAAGTCATGTGAACTACTTTGATTATTATCAATGAAATTTCATCTTTTTAGGGAATTTTGTTTCTCAGCTCCTTTTGGATTTAAAGATCTCTTTTCAAGGTTGGAGGCAGTGATCTTCACCTTCTTTTCTACTATGTCCACCTTTTCATATATGCAATGGCTATCAAAGTTCACTTAAATGCTGCATGTAACACCATTCTTGTGAGAGGATTGGGGATGACCTATACTGACGTGGACTGTGCTGTTAACACTTAACACTCCCTTAGATCGCTGTTCAATTGCAGCTAGATCGACATTATCTGAATTTCGAAGGGCTCATGCAAATAAGTGAAGTTGTTCAGCATAGCGAGTCTATATGCTTTCAATATTAGAAAGAATAAGTATGATAAAAATCTCATATTTCCATGCCTCTGTTTCTCTGGACAGGTTCATTTTTCTTATTGATACAATAAATGTTCAAAAACTTACTGATCCTCTTCGACCTTGTCTGATCCATTCAGGCTTCAAGTTCTTAGTCTCAACCTAGGATTAGTAAGACTGTCCTGGGTCCATCGTCAACTTGTCTGAGTTGGACTTTTCTAAAGACCAATTTCCGAGCGAGTCTGCATTTTTTAACATTGGATAGTCATGCTAAATGACATGTTAAATTGTTTATTATTCTGATTTCCTTGTTGCTATATGTGCTTTGAGTGCTGATCATAATTACTGTGACACAGGATGATTTCTTACCTCGGACCGCTACTCCCTTGGAAGACATGTTCAAGTCAGTTTTCTGGTAAATGGTGACCTGCAACTTATTTTACAGTTAGGGTGTCTTTGCAATTTCTCATTGATATAAGAACCCTCATTGATGTTAAGAATTAACAAGAGAAAAATGCAGCTAACATGACTAATCCGAATTCAACTCTTGCTGCCTAAAAATTACTCTAATATTGAATCCGATTTTTTTTGGAATGTGCTTGTTGGTAATTGTTCAGAGTGAGATTTTTGAAAATGATGCTTTGTTACAAAGAATTTAATTATGCTGCCTTAAACAATGGGTATTCCCTTATAGTTTGAAAATTTATCTTGAGTGTTTACATATGTGAGAGGTTGATGGGTTTTCTTTTGTACAGCTTACCATGCATATTATGCCTGAGATGTATGAAAGATACGTGCATACCAGATGAGATGATGCTCAAGGATCCAAGGAGGTTATACGCACCTGGTCGACTCTATCACATTGTCGAGAGAAAACCATTCAGGTAATCAATAATGAACATGCGCTTCTGCACCAGGGGAGGTGGTGTTTGGCTACTTAGAATTAGCAAGTTTCAAAAAGCTATTTCTTAAGTAAAGTCAATTGATAAATTCCCATCATTATCGTGAGAAAATAATGATTAAAAAGTTTATGTATTCTTGAGAGTTGAGGATCATTTATGGTTAGTAGGAGAATCTTGCATAATCCAAGATCTCAAAATTATGATTCAGATGTTTATTTATTCTTGAGCATCATTTATTATTCTCAATATGATTAGTGGGAGAATCTTGCTTAACCCCAAATCTCAAAATTATGATTCGGATGTTTATGTATTCTTGGCTTTCATTTATGGGTTGCAGGTGTGGAAGATTTCCCCCTGTCGTTAGAACGGCAGTGCCGGTGGATGGGAGGTTTGAGCACATTGTTCTTTCTTGCAATGCTACTGCTGACCATGCCATTATTTGGATAGAGAGAGAAGCCCAAAGGGCCCTAGATGTAAGTCTTGACTTTTTCCAATGAGCTCATAGTTATTCTTTCATTTCTATAATGGATGCTTCTCAAGTCTGGTGAGAAATTGATAAGAAACCATGGTGCAAACTTCCAAGGCAATATTTTATGGGCAATGATGCTGTGACACCTAAATGAGACACAACCATGTGACATGACATGATCTGGGCTGCTTATCCAGTGGGCCGCACTGGAGATTCCATTGACTAAAAGCCCCGTCTTGGTGGACAATCCTAACCATCCGATCAAATCCAGTCACAGGACTTGAATGTGCACTGTTTTTGAACTTGTTAACCATCCATTTGCAAGTCACCTATCTTGACTCTTGCTCGTCCCATGAGTGCGGTTTCTAGGCTATATCATATCCACATTTGGATCCATTGGATGAATGTTCCAAATCATGTGGACGGAGTGAACGGGCACATCTCATGAGTTATCTTATATAGGTGCATCTTATAGTATCATTCCCAATTTTGGATTGCAGGGCAACATACCAAAACCTTCATTTTTCATCTATTTGACCACTGCCCACCCTATTTTCCTCCAGTTGGATGAGGTTTTATAGCTTGAAATTCTAGGATGACCCAAGTCTGATATGACAAACAACTTGGTCAAGTTCTCTATCACATCTTTTGAGTTTTAAAATTCCATGATTTAGTCTGATTTTTCAAGTACTCAAAGAGAGGCTTTTTTGGGCTATGAGTAAACTGAGTTACTCCAACTCAACCCAAGTCAATTAAGTTGAGGCAGCTCAATGAACTTTTTAATTACATGACAGGGATCCTTAACCATATTTCCATGGCACCCTCAAAATTACCATGTTTAGTGAAATACAGAAGGCAGCTGTGTTACACACTTCTTATAGCTCTCAAAACTCAAGTAATTTCGTCTTCTGATGAAACTGAAATGTTCTTAACTTAGTTGATGATGGAGAAGGAGCGTATTATGGAGATTCCAGCAAAGCAAAGAGTGGAACTACAGGAGTATCTTGCAAGAGAACACAGCAAGGAATACAAAGAAGCACTCCGGCGAGCAGTGACATTGTCCGTCCCACATGCTTACTCGCCTTCGTATGGGACTTTCGATGAAACCGGCAGCGAGAAATCCAGTAGCATGGGAGAGGGCTCAATGGGTTCATCTTTGAAGGGCCCACAAAGGGAGAGCTGGGATGAATTGATCGAGCGTCTATTCGAGAAGGACGAATCGGGACACATGGTGTTCAAGCAATCCCCATCAGAAAGATGATGTAAGAAATACATACATTCATTTATTATTTTTGATTTGATTGTGTTTAAATAAAAATGATAAAAGGTGATTGTGTATGAAAATCTTCCTATTCCTTGTCCAATTCAAAATTGTCTTGGAATTGACCATTGGGATTTCAAATCTCTGCTAGTTTGGGAAGATTTTGGATATGGTTACTGTGGCTAATATTTTCTGTTGCTGAGGTCAAATGGGGTCCATTTTGCCTATTGAATGCTGGTCTTTCAGTTGATTTTTGCCATCCATTTGAAGGCCATTGATCAGAGGATCTGTGGCTCCTTGGTCAATCTAGAGCCACCAGATGGATGGTCAGGATCATCTGAGAACCAAGATTGCTTAAATCATAAGACCCTGAGGTTTCACATTGAGCAAATAGAAGACCGGTTTCAAGTACCATACACATGCTTCATGTAAGGCAATAGTTTCTGCTAGACTACCTGAATTGATTATGTGAGGACAATCCTCCTTTTCCTATCCATGATATTTGCTTAGAGAGGAACCTAACTCCCATGATATTTTAGCCTGAGTTATTCAATCGCTTCTCATTCATTCTTTTTTGAAAAGATTCGCTTCTCATTCATCTTTTTCTGGAAGGGGCTGAAACAGGTGGAACGGAATCACACGGACTCGGCTTTGTTTCCATAGAAAAATAGGGGTGCAACTCAGGTCGGGTTGGATCGGGTTGAGGCTAAACCTAGCCCAACCTGAGTTAGCATTCCCTCAACCCTAACACGACCCGTGTTAGCATTCCCATAACCCTAACCTGAGCCAACCCGATGAGATGGTCAACCCTAAGACAACCCGCCTCTAAATCTCTCAACCCTAACCCAACCCATCTTACCCGAAATCAGGTTGGGTGGGGTTTGGGCTCACCTAGGGCAAAACAAAAAAATATAAGAAAAAAACATAACCCAAAGAAAATCATGATAAAATTAGAGTACAGGAGGGTTTCGGCCGAAAATTGGAAAAGAATAAAATAATACTTTTTTTGTTACAGGATTCAGTTTTCGGCCAAGGCCAAAATTGGTACCGGAACCGAAATTTAAAACCATGCTTTTATTTTCCTTGTTTCCTAGCACATTACATGCTAGACTCACTTGTCAACCCCTCAAATCTCTCTTTCTCTGCTGCCTCTTTGCTCATCTATCACACTAGGCAAATCCAGATTCCATGATTTTTTTTCATGGCTGGGCTTGTTTAGCAGCCATTAATTTTTTTTTCCCTGCATTTTGCTTTCCTTGAAAATTGATTTTGCCAAGGTTTGCTACCCTTTTTAAAGCAAAATATTAATTTCAGGAAAGTATTCTCATGGTTGCCAAAATGCCATTAAGGGGCTGTTTGGAACATGAAGGTTACAAAAAGAGGGGTTTGTCAATTATCATTTTCTACCAAAGGAAAGTTAAATGCAATGCAGTTCATTATACGCTGGGAAATTTTGTATGGTGTCTACACCAATACACCACTTTTTTTGAAAATGAATATGCATGACTTTAAAAAAAAAAAATTCAATGGGCCCACTCCATCAGATGATCCAAACCATTCAATTGTTGGGCTCCAATGTAAATCGGCCATGCCCCGAAAATCATCTCCGTAGGATGATCCAAACCCTCCAATTTGTAGAGGTATAACACATAATAGAAAACTTTATAGACCAGAGAATCTTGACCATTCAAGCCAACGCCCGATCGACTGAGATAACATGATGTATGGTTTTCAGGTTATGCATCTCCATGACGGGCCCACTAAAACATGCTGATGTCATATGGGTGTGCTCATATCAGATTCTCATGTGCTTCTCACAGTAAAAATATGATGATATGAGTTTCACTTTTGACAGACATTCTTCTTTGTTATGAGAACAATAGGATATGAGAATTGACAACTTTATAGGAATTTCTTTACAGAGGGGAAGGGTTTTGTGTCTACAGACAAGTAACAAGGACAATTTTTTCCTTACACCTGCAAAGAAGCACATCAATTTTAAGGGGAGAAGAGATTAACAATAACATTACCCAAAAGTAAGGATTGAAACCCTCCTCCCCTCCTCTTCTTCTATGATTGGAGATCAAGAACTGCTTCCCCTGCCAATGGAAATGATTAAAATGTCAAATACCAATAAAAATCTCCCAACTTTCTCATCAATGTTATCCATATTAGTAAGAGATGAAGTTCTAAATAACATGATTTGGACTACAAATATGGTATCAACATATTATTAGCAAGCAATCCATGAAAATTTGCCACATTTAAGGCCCTCCTCGTTTTGGATTTTGAGAACCGATTGGGAGTCCAAAACTGATTATTGGGCTCAAAATTAAGGCCCTATTTGTTTTGGACTCGCATTCGGTTCTCAAACTTCAAAACAAACAGGGCCTAAACATAATTTTGTGAGCTATATTAAGCATTCAGTCAAGAATAATTAAATTCTACCATTATAACATCTATCTATATGGTTGCATAATGCAAAAGAAAAGTTAATTGAGCTATGCTAAGAAAATAAAAATGTTATTGCAGAATTGGAAAGTCAAGGTAATTTTAATGGGGAGATCTCCCTCATTTTGATAATGGCAATCCTGCTTTAATTACGCTTTCTAGTCATATAGGGCATGTTTTGCAACCACGAAAAAAAGATACATGAAATTTTTTTCCTTGGGAAACAATTTTTTCTGCTAATGCCTTTTCATGTAAAAAAATTTTCACCTAAAATTTTTCCAATAAAAAACTAATGGAGTTATACCTGAAATAATTTTTACCTATTGGAAAAGTCGATTTCCAAATATATTTTTTCATTGTTACAAAACATATGCCCTTGGAGGCTGTTAAAATTTCCAAAACGCAAGCAATAGCAGATTTGAGAAGTGTAAAATACAGAAACAAGTGCCATGGTCAAAACAAGGGAGAGTGTGGATATCATTTTCCTTTTTTAATAACTACCACCTAATTAAATCAATAGATTTGCTAAAAGAGTCATGAAATAAACAAATGAAGGATAAAGTACCCATTGTTTACCATGCATTCTCTTGACAAAACGTTCGAACTCTAAGAAGTTGTGTCTCTCCATAAGCACTGGGCTGAGCCTTAGGTAGGTAAATGCAGATAAGTGCCTCCCATCTGGATCATTCATAGGCTTGGCATTTTCCAATATCTTGTTATAGCCTTCTCTATCATAGCATGGAAGAGCATTCTCACTAGCCACAGGTATACAAACATCCCATGCGGCATTCAACACCTGACAATGGAAACACAAATTAAATAAAGGCTACAACATTTTCCAAAATATTTCAGTCATAAAGCTTCTATTGATCTTCTGATAGAATTTTGACACAATCACATTCCATGCCATCCCCCAAAAGACAATCTTTTATTCCCCAAACTTCATTTTGAGCAAGGTTCAAAAGATTGATATAGTCAGCCTATCGATCAGAAGCCAAAAGGGTATGGATTGGCCCTCTAAACAAATACATGTTGGTTGTATCAGCAATACATCTATGAATCGGATGACATAGAATCTCATGGTCCCAAAAACATAGTGATATGCTTGACCACATTTTTGTGCACCTTTATTTTCAATGATTTTTGGCATTTGCTTCAACTAAAAATTTTGATGTGATAATTTTAACTTGATTTATTAGATTTATACTTCTTGTCTCTTAACAGGTCTCAAGGTTAAAACTAGTCAAATTTATTTTTTTTAAAAATAGTAAAATAAACAAGAATAACCCTACACACTTATGTCTGAGCAAAAATTTCGAAGAAAATCAAACATAAAAGAGTTAATTATTAGAAAGTTAAAAATTGGAAAAAGAAAAAGAAAAAGAAAAAGAAAAAATGGTTCATTAAAAATGAACAAATACATTTATATATACATGGATCATGCTCTTAACAGGCATATCTAGCTCTATAACATTTAAAAAATAACATAAATAGAATGGCAGATACAACTTAAAATAAATTAATAATAAAATGAAGAAGAAACTATAGATCTAGATATATAAAACAACAAAACAATACATTCCGCAAGTAGATTTATCATTAAAAGATGAAACATTATGAAAAAAAGTAGAAATAAACAGAGAATAATATCCACATATATAACATCCAAACAATGAAAACAATACATTGCATGTTTTTGATGTACTACAACTAATCTGTAAAGAGAGAGAGAGAGAGAGAGAGAGAGGGAGAGAGAGAGAGGGAGAGGGAGAGCATGATCATAATTTCATCATTCATTTCCAAAATAATATACAAAAAAACCTCTTTTAAGAGAATGTGAAAGACAGGTAAGTAACACATGGTAAAGAGAGACGAGTATAACTACTTGGGCGACACATGACAAGAGAAGAGGATAACTACTTGGGTACAACGACCTGAGTGACACGTGGCAAGAGAAGTGGAGAGATGCGTAAAACTACTTGGGTGACACATGATAAGATAAGAGAATAGATGGGTATAACTACACAGGTGACACATGTCAAGAGAAGTAGAGAGATGAGTATAAATATTTGGTGTTGGTGACACATAGCAAGAGAGGAGGATAGATAGGTATAACTACCTGGGTGACACATGGCAAATGAAGAGGAGAGATAAGTATAACTACCTGGGTGACACATGACAAGAGAAGAGAGATGGTGCTCCCATTTAATAAGAAATATACACATGGCACCATCTAACTATTACAACACATTAATACAAGCTTACAATACACAAGATAAAATAAAAGTAAAAAGGTCACTTTGAATAGATAGATGTTCTCTTGGCCGCCCTCTTGATGTGGTTGGTTCTCCATCACCAATATACCCTAGTGTCTCGACTTTCAGGCCTTGGCAGTCTTTTTTTTTTTTTTTTTTTCGAATGATGAATGATGAGGCAGATACACTGGCTAAAGAGGGAGTCTTTGCGACTGAAACAACTGTATATTTTTGTAATTTATTGGACCCAACATAGGCTTATAATCTATATTGGATGTACTGGCTTATCATGCCCACCTCTAACTTTCGTGGTTGTATTGGGACATCTTGTCCCGCTCTTTTGATATAATTAATAATCAGTCAACTTTCAAAAAAAAATGATGAAGATTTCAATAAAAGAATGGAGACCGAGACGGTCAATACAACAAGATATAGAGATACACAAGGAAAGAAAAGGAATAAAAACCCAAGAAAGAGGGCAGAGAACAAGCATTAAGGAGGGAGAGAATAATAAAGATCCAAATCCTCTTTGAAACCCCCCTTCTCTAGCTAACCTGTCGGCAACATCATTAGCCGATCTCCTAACATGACAGAAAGAAGGGGAAGATTCGGCCACCTGATCTAAATTCTCCTCAAAAAAGCTAGCGAACCTCCGAGGATACGGATGGGCACCACTAAGCCATTTTATGACATTGAAAGAGTCTCCTTACACAATGACCTTGTCCAAAATCTCATTTTCAGCCTTGGCAATCTTGATATGGATAAATGTGTTCTATCAAAGACAAGGATGCATCTGTCATCTGACTCATTCAACAACGTTCAGTAGACACAGATTGCTTGGTTTCAAACAGATGAAACTAATCACTATTTTTTATATGTCCAACATACCTATTTTAGAACAAGTACATATACAAATATTTTGATACTTAAAATTTTAAAAATCGATCGAACACCCTTCATTTTTTAAGCATGGCCAAATAAATTTGAGCTTTTAGATGCCACAAATTGTCTCTCTTTTATCTAAATATTTTTTGAAATGCAACGATGTATTGATAAAATGAGGCAAATCCCCTCCTGATGGAACTAGCGAAGTCTAAACCTTTCTTATAGGCTCTGATTTCTTAGCACTCCAGATTTTCACTCAAGAAACACATGCAGAGATCAATTCAAAAGAATGAAGGAGAACTGCAAAATTAAACAAGTTTTACCTGCCAGACAAGACCCTCTGGATCTGCCAAAGCCTCTGGGAAGTCCTCATGTTGGTCCAAAGTACGCAACTCAACACATGTAAAGTTTAAAGCAGTGCCATGCTTCTTTAACATCGTAGCGATTGAAGCATAGCCATCACGGTTGCATGGGTTGTAAAATCCAGTGGTCAGTTCAGCCGCATGGCTGGCTGTCTTGTACCACCAATGTATTCCAGAGAGCTGTTAATCAAAGAAAAGTGCAGATAAAAGATTAAGGTCATCAATAGTATTCGTTCGATTAACTAGGAATATAAGATAACCATAAATTTAATCAACAAGAGCAAAGAAAGGATCAAATCAAACTACAGCTGGAGAAAATAATTAACCTACTCATGAAATAGAACTAAGTAATTCAAATTTGTTTTACAGGACGAAACGCCACTAGATCTCTCTACTTCAAGTACTGATCTCAAGAAGAAGAAGCAAATCCAGTTTCAGATGAACTTTCATAATCATCATTGATATAGATAAGTAAATTATGTTCCAAAAGGTGAGGAAACTCTATTTTGACTAGATTCCAATCATTAAGTACAAAACCAATTGATCTGTTGATTTTAACAGAAAAGACAATTAACCATGGTTTCAAATTTCGGCCGAAATACTGAAATTTTGGCCAGGGTTGACACCGAAAGTACATGAATTCAGTGTCAAAATTTCGGCCATTTCTTAAAAAATTCTGAAAATTTGGCAGAAATTTTGGAACATGAAGGGATTTTTTTATTACCAAATTTCGGCCGAAACCAACACCGAAACCGAAATTTTAAACCTTGCGATTAACACACCTTTGAAGCAATGCAGGTGCCTTCAAAAGCCAGCTTGGCCAGAGATAGTACCCGATCAGCATGGTCAACCAAAACCTGAGAGTACCAACCAAGAAAGAATCTGCCATAATAGCTGTCATAATCCCCTCCATCACAAAAGAATCCAGTTTCATGTGGCTGAGAATTATAAGTGCCTGCATTATCTGGTCCTCTAGCCCAAAAGGAGTGCCCTCTCACTTCCGCTGCCTTTCTTAGACTCTTCATTAGATATTGGTCGTAACACTTGAAAAGGAAAACAATTTCAATAAATGAAAGACATACTAGCACAGAAAATTATTACAAGATATAGCCATATAGTGAGAACATTTGAAACCAACTGGATTACGAAGTAAGCAACGCAATGATTGAGAACATTTACTACACCATATTAGCAAACTACATCATAGAATTTCCCTTATAGCACATTAGCTTTTGCTCCATTTCTATAAATCAGGCATTAATAGTAGAAACATGTGGGTTCTTGAAGAGAGAGAGGGGGGGGGGGGGGGGGGGGGGGGGAGCACATGTGTTTTGGGGACATGAGTAGATATGGTAAATGCATTAATCACCCATATTAATGTGTGCTATACATATGGATAGTCCAAACCGAAAAGGAGAAACATAGGAAGGGAGAAATTTTCTACCAAGATTGGAATTTCAAGGAAGCAAAGAACTTGATAAAATGTTACCTGGAACTCGCCAACGCCAGGATATCTCCAACCATGCTTTACAGGATAGGATGGATACCGAAGCTCTCCACATGGACCTAATCCGACCTCAATCTCAGAGATAATCCCATCCTCAAAGAATTCATCAAATTCTACTCGAAAGCTTCTCATATAGTCAAAGTACACCTACATGGAATTTATTAGAAGGCAATAAAAGGAAAGACGAGGTATTCTGCACATGAAATGATGAAATCCTTAATAACATGTAGTTATTCAAACATTTCATTGTCCGGAGAAAATGTTATTGTCAATCATTCTAAAAACTTTACGAAAATCCCATAGGCTGTGGCGGGGGTATATTTATAAATGTAGATAGTGATATCTAATTTCAGATGCTGTTAAAAAATAACATAAAACAGGACAAAAAGACAAAAGATGGCACTACTACAGTGGATAACATGCGTACTAGTGTTTATAAGAAAAGGGAAAGAAAATATGAAGTAGTTGGATATCAGACCCAAATACCTCAAGTGCAGTTCGGCCTCTTAAAACCCTTTCCTTATCAATTCCCCATGAGAGACATTCAGGGTTGCGTCTTCCCTCTCTATCTGTGAAAAATATGTCTGGTTTGCTACGGCCAATTTCTACTACCCAATGAGGCAGGGGAATACATACATCATCACCAACATTGCCTCCACATTCATGAAATGACATCACCACCTGTGGCAGTTAATAAGTCAATAATCCGAAAACAGTTGGTCTGAAAGGATTCTTCTGCAAAAATTGCAGAAAAACAACACATTCATATTAGGGGGCAAAACAGTTGTTCATCCGTGCAACAAGTAATGTCAACCTACCAAGTATTTTAGAATGTAGATACAAACACTTTCACAGACTGATAACAGACTTTAATATCAAGAATGATTTACTATGAATTTAAGGGTCGCCAGAAAGCCCTTATAGTCTTAAAAGTTTGTGACAGTGTTTGCCATCTGTTTGTTGCCAATTAAGGAAATTTGATTGCCAATATTTGTGCTACAAAAAATAAATCATTTATCTCCAAAATCTGTGCCTAAATATCATATAGCAATAAAACCCACCTGCAGCTTTAGCTTGAGTTCACGTACAATCTGGAAGAGTCGCTTATATCCATTCCAGTTGTACTCTTGTGGAGCATGCGCCTCTACTATTCCCCACCAGCAATCAACCATTACACCATCAACATTAACTGATTTTAAAATTCTTAGCTGCTTTAGTAGACCATCCGGATCAACTAGCTCACACTTCATATTGATGACACCCAGCTAGCATCCCATCAAAGAGATAAATTAGTTTCCCAGTCCCATAACCAATCGTGGAGAGATTAAAATTCACTCACCGCATGCATAAGATGCAAATATGTTAAAAAGTGACATGCATCAAATTAGCTATGAAAATGGTAATTAAAATGTGAACAAGAGAAGAGGAAAGAAAAGTAAACAATGCATTTAACAACAAGAAGAAAGAGACCGCAGAGAAAACGTGATAGAGGTGAAACATGAAGCCTTCAACTTACCGGTAGCATCACATAAACTGGAACATAAGGAGTGCCGGCAAAATTGCGCTCCTGGAACTTTGGAGGTATGTCCATTATCTAAACATATTAAGAAAAAAAAATGACAAGAAGCGAGGGAAGAATCATTTGTGCATATGATCAATTCAAAATTGAAGCAAAAGCCATAAAAGCTACATAAAGTAAAAAAATTACAGTGCAATGGAACTCCTTTACAATAGTGGCAACTCAAAGCTCCAAAAATGACTTGGTATCGAATATGGAATGGTAGGGTTAGGCAATCCTAAAGATTAATTTAGGATTAATTTTGGGCAATCCCTGTGGACCTCCTAAAGATTAATTTTGACGGTTCTAGCTTGGGCAATCCGGGGCTGGCTGGTATTGGAGGGCTTTGTAGGGATGCTTCTGGAATGGTCTTATGGTCCTTTTCTGGCCCTATTGGAGTTGGGGATTCCTCTGAGGCGGAGGTTAAAGCGGTGTATCAAGGAATTAAAAAATTGATTAGGAATCTTCTGAGCAAGACAAAAGTGAAGGGGGATTCTAAAAATGTGGTGAGGTGGCTGTCGGGTTCAACGGCTCCCCCTTGGAGGTTTTTGTCTTTTTTTTATGAAATCGCAGTTCTATTGTCTTTAGACATGTAAGGAGATCTGCTAATTCTGATGCAGACTCTCTAGCGAGGGATGGGGTGACTAGGGTGGGTTTGGAATGGTTTGATTTCCTCCCTCCCAGAGTCCGTGCTTTTTCCTTTGTATTCTTTTTTTTATCCTTGTATGCTCCTTTAAGGAATTTCTCGGTTCTCCTTTTAATGAATTATTTTACCATCTCAAAAAAAAAAGATACAAAAAAAAAAAAAAAAAAAAAACGCTAATACCCAGATGTACATGAAATTATTGTGCAAGTCAATTAGACTGATGTGGTGTATAATGTCTGTGGTCAGTTCCTGCACGCTATTTGGAAAATGTATATAGCCCATCAATCTTAGTATGTATACCGTGTCCAAGTGTCACAGACTTATGTCTACATCCCATTCATTGTCTATTGGATTCTTCAGCGGGGAAAGTCTTACTAGGTCATTCCTGAAGATAGAAATCCGTGTTCAAAGAGCTCACATTTAAAGGGATAGAAACTCCATCTGACTTTGGTTGGCAACAAGCAGGTCAGATCCACAGTTCCACTCCAGATTTCATATAACTCTAGTAACAGTAAGCTCATTCTGAGTATATATAAGAAAAAAAAAAAAAAAACACCATGCAGCAAAAGAAAGTGTCTGCAATAATACCAACATCAAATGAGAAAGCAACAAATTTCAATTAGAATAATGTCATTTATAATGTCTGCGGTTAGTTCCTGCACCCTCTATGGAAAATGTATACAGCCTATCAATTTTAGTATGAATATCCATGTCCTAGTGTCACAAGCTTAGGTCTACAACTCTACAAGCAAACACCCCATTCATTTTCTATTGGATTCTTCAGGAGGGAAAGTATTAATAGGTCATTCCTAAATATAGAAATCCGTTTTCAAAGAGCTCAAATTTATAGGGATAGAAACTAGTGTTGCAGCCCGCATCAACCCCACGCAAAAAAGACATGGGTCAGGTTCAAAATGGGCGGGTTTTGGGCTGAGTCGGGTTCAAGTTTTTAAAACCCGAGTCATTCTCAGGTCGGGTCGGGTTAAAAGAGAAAAAACCCGACCCGCATTACTTACCCATTTTTTTTTATATATAAATGCTATAAATTATAAGAGGGAAAGTAGAAAACAAAAGGTCGAAAACTGTTTCAGCTGAAAACCCAAACTGCCCGACCCAAGTTGCAACCCTAATAGAAACTCCATTGGGCTCTGGTTGGCAACAAGCAGGTCAGATCTACTGTTCCACTCCAGGTTTCATACAACTGTAGTAACAGTAAGCTCATCATGGGTATATATAAGCAAAATAATAATAATAATAATAATAAAACACCATGCAGCAGAAGAAAGTGCCTCCAATAATATCAAAATCAAATGAGAAAGCAACAAATTTCACCACTAAATTCTCAAATCGATCCCATCAGTTGCTACCAGAAAAAAAACCATGTGAAAACAAAACCAAAAACCAGTGAAGGGAGATGTGAATATTATGATAAAATCAAGAGAAATGCAACAATCTTGCTTGAATTACAATAGCCTAGTTGCTTAATCTAGCACCTTTTTTTTTTTTTTGAAAATTAAACTAGCGCCTTAATCAAATCTTATCTCACAAATCTAACATATCAAAACAAGAATCAAGATAAAGTAGTCAGTTATACCTGTTTATCATCGAGAGTGTCCATACAGCTACCAATAAGGGGAGAATTATCAGCCCTCTCTCCTCTGTCTCCCAACATAGCAGCAGTCCTAGACCGAGACCCATCATAAGCAGAGGCAGAATTTGGTACAAAAACTCCCTTTAGACGACATGGTTGGTACTCTACCAAACTTCGAAATCCAGAAGAAACCCCCCTCAGTGTAGCAGGTGGAGTCTGTGCTGGTGCCATATGTGATGACGGCGAGGTAATGGCGGAGTTAGAAGGCGCGCCCGCGGGCCTTGCGGCCTGTAAAATGGAAGCAGAGATAAACCCCATTTTGGGTTTTTTTTTTTACATAAGGGTTAGAATATTGGATATCAAAGACTCTGGAAAATGGAAACAGAGAACAACCCCATTTTGGGTTTTTCCCAGACAGGTTATAACTTGATATCACAGACTCCAGAGAGGATTTTCAGTCAAGAAAACAGAGAGAGACCCGTGATGTTAGCAACAAAAAGAAAAAAGGAAACTGGAAAGGTATAAGAATTAATGATACCTTGGGGCAAGCGAGAAAACTGTATCGTAATATCATCGAGAAATGTTTGAAAATTCCATAGCGTAAAACAGAAAAAAGCTCACTACACAATAGAGCTAAAAAAACCCAGAGTTCGATTCTCCCACGTGAAAGGGAGATGAGCGCTAGTTAAAAATGCCTCCCCAGCTCTCACGTTAGGAAGATGTGGGTTGAAATCGAGACCCTTAATTTTGGGCATGTTCACTGTCTTAGGTATAGGACAAAGTGCCAGGGGGTTTCATGCTTAATTTTAGGGGTGTATGACAATCCCCAAAAAGAAAACTCATCAGCTTAGCTTGTCTAACTGATGTTTGGCACTACCATTTTTTGATAAGTACACTAACTTAGCTTGTTTTTTATTATTTAAACAGCTTTCAATGGTTATTACACTTCCCAAAAAGCTTTTGGAAGCCATTTAAAAAGGAAAAGACAAGATGATTTTGTGAGACGTCTGCAAAAGGCCAAGAAAGAGCATACGTGAGTAGTGCCCAATCTGCCTTTCAAATAATATGACCAAAATACCCATAGTAAATTTTCGAATGCATATCCACATGAGGCCCAACTGGGACAAGTTCAAAAGGCCAAGTAGGGCGGTAGTGTGTGGTGCATAGTGTTACGGTCGGGCTACCTAGGTATGGGACTGGGTGAGACCCAACCTGGTATGAGACAAGCTCAAAAAGCCTAGTCAGCTCCAAGTTTAAAGGGCCTAGCCTAATGTGTTCCGAGACACATTAGCCTAGACCTTTTAAACCTGCTTCATACCAAGATGGGTCCCCCAAGTCCCTTACCTAGCCCAATACAGGGCCCCCGCGCCAAGACCCCCCACAAAAATTGCATTTTATTTCGCGCTTTAAAAAAAGAAAAGAAGGAAAAGTCAGTTTTCAGCCCCCCTAGTTTTTTTTAATGATTACTCTATCACACTAAAAGGGGCTGTCCCAAGTAAAGAAAGCAAGAAATATATCATTTATCCCCCCCAGTCCAAGATAAAAAGAAAGAAATATTTAGTTTTTGTTGTTGTTGAATACCTCATACCTCATACCTGAGATCTAGAAGGGAAGGTAGTGCCATCAGGAAGAACAACCCAACCAGCTTCTCTAGCCAAAGCAGCAATAACATCATTAATATCAGCCCTAACCCTAAGATTATAATTCCCATGCCTTCTCAACCCTGCCAATATCCTCGCTGTTATAGCCCTCCGATGTCTTTCCCTCAGCTTCGTTCTCTCCTTCTCTTCCTTCGGCCTACACCTCCTAACCCCTGACATCTGCCCTTCTCCCCTGTAAAACCGATCTCCACCGCTCATCTCTTTATCTCCTTCTACTCCAACAATCATAGCCGTTGATTTATTCTCTTCTTCATCCTCATCTTCATCTTCCTCTTCTTTTACGTCCATTTCCATCTCCTCTTCATCTTCTTCCTCGCTCGTTCCCCCCAGTTTCTCCCTCTCCTGCGCCATCTAAAACCCTAACCCTAGCTCATCTCTTTAGAGCATTGGAGAAATTCAGATCTCAAATTCTAACCCTAGCTCAATTCGTGAGTAGAGAACTTAGCAGATCTAAAGCACAGAGATCTCAAATTCTAACCCTAGCTTATCTCTGTAATCCAATTTTGCTCCAGATTTTAAGCATTTGTGAAAATAGGATCTCAAATTCGTGCGAAGAGAACTTGCAGATCTGAAGCAGAGTAACAAATTAACTGAATCGTCTTTGTCTGAAATCTCGCTGGTTGAATAATGACTATGATTAATCTCAGCTTGCTTACGATGAAATCAGAACCTGGCCTGAATTCGTGCGAAGATGAATTGCGGATTTTAGGCAGAGAGAGAAATCGAACCGAATCTTCTCTGAAATTTCACTTCAAGCTTTTCCAAATCTTCTCTGTTGAAAGCTTGTTTTTTTTTTTTTTTTCGGATTATACCGATTCCTCAACGGAATCTCTTCTTCTCACGCCATTGTTCAAATAGATCTCGATCTTGGAACCCTGAACCGAAGAAATCGTGTTCATACGCCATGAGATCTAAACTAAGCAATTTTCCGGCGAGATTTGTAGCTCCTTCGAATCAAAATTCAACAAATGCACTGAAATCTGTTCTTTAAGACAAGATTTCGTGACCAGAACCAGATTTTTCTTTCCAATAACCTACCTTTCCAGCTTTTCTCGAACCTAAAACCTCTAAATCTCTCTATCCGAGCTCTTCCGCCGAAGATTCCGAACCAGATCGCAATCTTCCGGCTAAAACCGGATTTCCGGCGAGACGTCCGGCGACGTCCTATGGACAGATCCGGCGACTTTCCGTCTAAATCGAGCTGCTCCGGCGAACTCCGGTGTTCGGAATCGAGATTCCCGGCGATTTTCCGGCGGTCTCCGAGAGGGAGGAGTTTTTCGGGGGAGGCTGCGGTTTCTAGGGTTTCGCTCGTGTGTGTTCGCGTGTTTGGGTTTATGTTTAACACGAACGAAGCTGGGAAGCAATCGGACGGTCGTGTGGGAGACACGTGTCGCACGTGTAGGTAGTGTGAATCACGCGCGCGGGCTGGAGTCGCCTAGGGCACGCTATCAAGATTCGTGTTAATCTGCTTGTGCCGGACTTTTATATTTTTTAATAATTTGAGGGGACTGATATCCGCACTACCATATTTTGATCATACCACTACTCACTTAGATTTTATACTTTTCTAAACTAGTCTCTTTATTACTGTAACAACAACTTAAAAAAAAGTAAAACAAAGTAAGTAGTGCCATTACACGAAGAGCATTAAAAAGTTAAAAAACAATGTATGTGGTGCCACTATCAGCCTCCTATTTTAAATGCTAGAAAATATAATTAAAACAAAGTTTATGATGTAATTTATTAGGATAATTTATGAAAAATATTGCATTCTATTAATGAAATGATAGGTGGATGTAGTTTTATTTGATTTCGTTTCGGTCTCAAGTCATTGAAGAAAAAGATGAAAATGCCATATTTTTCATCTTCATGACCGCTGAGCTTCGTTGCAACTCAGAAGAGGAAGAGCATGAAGAAGAGGGAGAATAAAAAGGAAGAGGAAGAAAAAAAGGAAAGAGAAGAATTGCTCTCGAAAAATTAGGAGGCGTTGAAAATAGAGACAAGGAAAGATTTGTTAAAATAATAGGTTAGATCAGCAAAAATCGACATAAATTGGGGTCAAATTGGTAAAAATCGGATTTAATTGCAAAAAATCGAGTCGACTTAGTAAAGTTGGGGTCGACGCAGTAAAAGCTGGGGTCACTCAATAAAAGTTCAAGTTGAATAGGTAAAAATTGGGGTTGACTCGGTAAAGGAAAGTGTAGACCTCCAAAATAACATCAATTTTCTTATGAACACTCTATTTCAGCGGCTTCTTTTCTTTCTTAGATCAATTCGGCAGCACCAGAATTGGTGATACTAGAAGCTCATGATCCCTGTGACTTGCCTGGAGTAGAAAATATTTAGGATTGGATGAGAATCGGAGTGGCGGAATAATTTCTTCTTCCCCCTTCAATTGTTGTTATGGGGTTACTTTCACTACAAGTAACATTTTTATTTCTGGAATGTATTAAGCCCACCCCAAGATGAGTGCTCTCCTATTCCAACTTCCCCAGAGCCTCCTGTAGCACAGCCGGGACAACGACAGGTTATCTGCCTCTACGGGGATGGAGCGACAGAAGTCTTGAGAATCTAAGAGACCTCCACGAAAAGCTTCCATTTTGAAATTTATTGGCGTTCATCACATCCATGAATATTGTTTCACTCATGCGAACAAATTACTTAGTTTTTAGTATTTCTACAAGTTTATGAATACACGAGAGACGGGCGTAAATTTTATGAACACCTCATGCTGAGATGAGAAATTAAATATCTAAAACTAAAATATATTTCAGAACATTGAAAAGAGCATGATTATTCTAAATTATTTTTGAAAACCTATAGCTTTTTGCAATCGATCTCAATTTCACCTGTGGAGCCCCTCCTCGTGCTAGGGTCCCATATAAAACTTATTAGCCCGGTGAGGAAAAGTTCAACTTACCAACCAGTCAACCACCCAATGGCTCCACCTCTAGGACAATAGTAAATTTCTCCGTTGTTTTGGAGTAACAGTGATGAAATAAACGTTAGAGCTAATGCAACAGTTGCAGTCGATGTTGTGGGATCACTAGAGTTTAACATTTTCTGGTAGCAGGAAGCTGTTATTACATGACTAATTACGGGTTCCTTCAATAAGGAATATGTTTATGTTTCAAGACTACTTTACTCTAGATATTTAGTAGTTTTGATAAAGATGTTTTTATTAAACATGGAAATTTATCGATTGCAAAAAGGACCTTGGTAGATGGTCTATATATTATAAATGCTAGCTTGAATAATGTTAACTACATTAAGGGGTCGTTTGGATACGCGGATTTTAGAATCCAGGATTTCCTCAAAATCGTAGTTGGGAGACGAGAGAAAAAGGAGACCACTTGCTTCACTTCTCTTTAGAATCATGGATTTTAAGTAAGAAATCCAGGTTTTAGAAATCTCTCCCACATCCTGAGATTTTTAAAACCTGGAGAGATTTCTAAAACCTGGAAACACAGGATGACCTCCTGCTCTCTTGCTGACGAAAAGAAGGGCGAGAAAACAGAAAACGATGGCTAGTCTCTTGTCTCCCAACTACAATTTGGAGGAAATCCAAGATTCTAAAATCTGCATATCCAAATGGCCCCTAAGAGTGTAGCATCTAATAGTGTCGTACCTCGGAAAAGGGTGAGAGACGTAAATATGACTTATCTCCGGCACCTTTGATTATATCATATTAATTTAGAGTAGATCACTAGATTGGTCAAGGATGATCCATTGGATTCGATCAAGCATAACACTTTCTAACACATGAGTCGTGCCTTCAGTGCAAAATGACTAGGATTCCCTTTGAGGGCAAGGGTACAAGGGCTGAGGATTTGTTAGATTTGATTCAAAATATCGTGTGTGGACTTCTTTCTCATCTGACTAGATGTGTGTTCATCTACTCCACTGCACTTACATATGATTATTCCATGTATGATTATCTATAGATGATGTGACACAACCCGCAATCCCTTGGAAATCCAAGAATTCATGAATGAAGTATAGAATGAAGGCGGTGAAAAGATTAAGACTTTTCATTGTTATAGAGAAAGAGAAGATATCTCAAATGAGAAATCGAACTCTATTAGGTATAGTTCAATCAATAATGAGCTTTGCTGACGTACCTGTATTTTTATGATGCAACATCATATAAACAACGCTCTATATTCTCAATCAAGTCTCAACTAAATCAGTGCCAAAGACTCCATATAAGATATGGACGGGATAGAAAACATGCACAGTTTAGGGGTGTCAAGCCCGGTTAAAAAAATAAGTGTTGAAAAGTTGGAGACAAGAACCGAGAAATGTATCTTTATTAGATACCCAAAGGAAAGATGGATATATTGGCTTGGGCCCACAAATATTTGGTTTGGGTCCCACAATCCACTATCACAATCTAAAATGAACACGGCCTTAAAAGTTTTGATAATCACCATTGAGACTGATCCTAATGATCAATTTTTGGACTCCACAGAGAAACATGTAGACAACATTTAGCAACAATGAAAAAAAATATTCCACTGAATATCATTGGGGTCAATTGTGAGCTGTGGGCATAGAAGAAGAAGAGACTTACAAGGGTTGGAGTGAGGGGAGCATGAAAAGGCTTTACAAAACATGAAAAACAAAAGGTGATGATATTTTCACTCCTGCATTACTTGCACGCTCCCCCTTATAACGTGATTTGACATTAAGTTGCCCACTTTTCACGTCAAATCAGGTTATAAGGGGAGCGTGCACCTAATGCAGGAAAGTGAAAATATAATCTCCGAAAACAAAACCTAATTTGAAGTGGTTTTTTTTTATTTGGGTATTTCTCGTGTTATCACTACACACCCTCTTTAGACTCTTCCCTCCCTTCTTAGCTCCTCTTTTACAATTGGGCCATAAATCTTTCACAAAATTATTTTTTCTGTCTCCAAACATGCTTATATATGCAATCAATATATTTGAGCCCGTGGGATGTCTTGAGCATGGAATTTATGTGTGACTGTGAAGTCTAGCATTTTTCAAATGTACAGTGGGGCGCCCAGGATGATCCATCCCATTCATTTGTTGGGCCACAATGTAAATAGACCGTACCGTATATCATCTCTACAGGATGACCCAAACCGTTCATTTTGTTGGGCCAACTTCAAAGGATGATCCAAATCGTTCATTCGTTGGCCCACAAATGTAATATTTCTAAGATTTTATATGGTGTGTGGCCCTTTAGTCCAGTATTTTTTCAAAAAGTACTGTATGATCCACTCCACGCAACCATTTGTTGATCCAGAGCGTAAATATATTGTGCCTTGGAAATCATTTTCATAGGATGATCATAACCCTTCGATGTATAGGGGGACTCTGCATTATTAAAACCTCCATAGATCAAACTTGTAGTAACATCCTAGGTAAATGATTTCTGGGGCACAACCTATTTACGTTGTGGCCAAATAAATGGACGGTTTGGATCATCCTGTTCTGTGGTCCCTACAGTACTTTTTAAAAAATACGGGACTATAAGGGCTTACACTATATAAAAACTAGGGTATGTCCTATATTTTTCAGAAAATACTGTACGGCCCATTCCATGGGAGGATCTAAACCGTCCATGGGTCACAATTTTAAATAGGTTGTGCCTAGGATAATCCTAGCCCTCCGATCCATAGAGGAACTTCATATTATGGAAACATATATGGATCGGAGGGCTAGGATCATCCTATCGAAATAATATTTGAGGAACAACCTATTTACGTTGTGTCCCATCACATCACATGGACAGTTTGGATCATCCTATGATGTGGTCCGTGCAGCACTTTGTGAAAAATAAGGGAACTATAAGGGCATACACCATATAAGATCTAGGACTTAGCCCCATATAAAAACTCCAACAAATGAACGGTTTGGATCATCCAATGAAGTGGCCCCCACAGTATTTTAATACGGGACTCCACATGCACATAGCATACTAACTATCATGTTATGATAACTGCACTAACTCATCTTGTCTTTTATTAAAACATGGTAGTGCTAGCCCATATAAAATCTCACTTTTTACCTCAGAAAAACTCGACTGACAGATAAATTCATAACAATTCCCGGGTTAGAGGTCGGGAAGATCAAAGAGGGAGAATGGAAGAAAGCCCATATGATTCTTCAACGAACTCAGAAACCCTAATTCAAGATCCCGATCGAGACATTATCTCTACGAATCCATCAGATTCTCAAAACATTCCCTTTGATTCGAGACCTTCTTTGGGCCAACGGGATATTTTCAGAGCCCTAGAAGTGGTGGAAAGAGATTCCACAGCCATTGCTGAAAGCTTCAATTCCCTCTTCTCATCTCTTCGATTGGCCCTATCCGAAGTGAGTTTCTCATCATTGTATGAATTCTAGGTTAAAGAAAGGCTACTGATGTCTGCACAACCATTTTTTAATAGTTGCACAAACTCAGCTTGTCGTTTCCTTTTTAAACAGCTGTCAAAGGTTTTTACAGTCATTTACAATGTAGTATTATTGGAGCTTCAATTGTTATGCTGCTTGCCTCCTTTCTTCTGTGCTTCAGACCCTCTCCTCTTTGCTAAGTAATGATGCCAAAATCCGAATCTGAGCGTCGGGCGAGCGGTATTGGCAAAACCAGCAGCTTAGGTTGTTAGAGCTCCTATTCATGGGTGGGTGCGTGCGCCCATAGAAAACAACGTTAGAAGGGCCCCGGAGTGGGGACTCGGGGGCACCATCGGACGCTCAAGTCAGGTATTGGTATCACATATATCTAAGGAGATAAACATGCTTACGAGGGGAAGAAGTGTGCGTTTTACCATTGAGCAAGAGGGTGCCTTTTATAGCTTGAGTTCTTACACCATGTTTTGGTCTATAAGCCATGTGTCCCTGTGCATGCCATGTTTTAGCATGTTTGCCACTTGTCGGTGAGCATGCCATGCATTAGCATGTATGCCATGTGTCTAATATAAAAGGGGGTGCCAATTTCCCCCCAACATTACTCCCCCACTTCCTTGAGCCGTTTTTGGGTCAAGGAAGTAGCTCTAGGCTTTGGAGATCTTTTTTCGGGTATGAAGTTTGGATACTTGCTTCTGAGCTTCTTTCCTTTGCTTACTTAAGAATGGGCAAGGTGAAGCTTGTTTGGAGAATTTTGGAGATGTAGCCATGCTTTGAGACTTTTAACTTTAAGAGGTTTAGTCTGAGCTGCTTCTCTTATTGAATTCTCGAATATCCTGTTTCCTCGACTTACTTAAGAGTAAGAAGGGCGGATGTCTTTTGGAGAATACAGAGATAAATTCCTCATGTTGTTCTTTTGGTGGCGAAGTTCCAGCCACAAAACTTTTTAGTTTATGTATGAATGCTCGTCCGTATGTTTCATTATCAATTTTTGAGGAACCGTGCATTGGCCTTTCCTGGTGTGGAGAACGTCGAGCCCATCTCTAGATGGTTATAGGAGAGAAAGCCTCTACCACGCCGTCGTGGGTGCGGTGTTTGGGTATTCCTTTTATATGACGATCACCTTTCTCTCGAGTGATCAGCTCGGAGTCGGTAGATCCGCCTGTCCTTTGTAGGGACAAGCCTTTTACATGGGAAGCGTTTTGGGTGTTTTCAAGAGGATCATTCCCAGTTTCACCTCTTCACTTCTTGTGCCCTTCCAGGCCAGCGCATGGCTTGGACCGGAGGGTGGAGATCCATATTGACTCTTTCGTAGAGATGTAGAGAAAACCTCATTTCATTAATCTTTAACGTGATTGTAGAGTGACGCTGAATCTGCCAAAAGGAAACAAAAACACAAAATATATTGTATTTCATAAACAATTTTACCTATTCCTTCTACGGATAAAACTTCCGCAAATTTTCCATGTTGAATGTGCAGAGAACTGTGGGTCCATCAAGTCTTAAGTTGGTGGGTGCCTGGTTGGAGGACTTAGGTGACTTCGTATGGCCCATTCCTTGCTCGATTGGTTAGGGTGATGCACAATTGGAGGATTCCTCGGATGGACTGTTATCCGGCTCTTCGACCTTAAAATGTTCGAGCCAAGCTCATTTTATGTGGCGATTTTGGCTTAATGGAGAGGAGTGTAGCGTCTACTGGCCTTTAAAAGATCATGGGCATTCCCCCTAACTCAAGTCTTCCCGAAGTATGGAGATGGTCAGAGAGTGCTTCCTTGCTTGGCAACGGAGCTTGGTAGTGGGAATTCTTAGCACATCCTAAGAAGTGGAATATCTTTTCCCGGAATTTGGAGAATATGGATCAGCAAGCTAAAAAATCGCAATCCTAACTAATTTTGCCAATTTTGATGGGTGAGTTATTGAGATTTTATTTGGCTCGGCTGAATTATGTCGGCGAATATTGGTCCAAAGCATTTCAACTTGTACTCGACGGAGCTTTGAAGCTCGGCATATAGCTTGACAAAACTTTTAAGCTCGGCCTACAACTTTCTCGTCCATCCTTGGCGGAACTTTGAAGCTTGGCGTAGAGCTCTTTGTGTAAAAATCAAAATATTTTTGTGGTGATAACACTTCTCTTATTGAGAATCACAACTCCTTAGTTTGCAAAGAATTTCATCAAGGCCTTTAAGATAGAAGCTGGAGCCAAATTCAGTGTGTATAGGTATGGCAGGTGATCCGACCCGTTAATGTCATGCCTTGGTACCCGACTAGAGGATCCGTGGTCCTTTGATGTCTTCCGCGGTATCTCCGACCGTATAAGGTGGGATCCGGGTTCCGTTGATACCGTCCGTGGTATCTCCGACCGTATAAGGTGGGATCCGGGTTCTGTTGATGCGGTCCGCGGTATCTCCGACCATATAAGGTGGGATCCGGGTTCCTTTGATGCCGTCCGCGGTATCTCAGACCGTATAAGGTGGGATCCGGGTTCCGTTGATGCGGTCCGCGGTGTCTCCGATCGTATAAGGTGGGATCCAGGTTCCTTTGATGCTGTCCGCGGTATCTCTGACCGTATAAGGTGCGATCCGGGTTTCGTTGATGCCGTCCGCGGTATCTCCGACCGTATAAAGTGGGATCCGTGTTCCTTTGATGCCGTCCGCGGTATCTCCGACCGTATAAGGTGGGATCCGAGTTCTGTTGATGTCGTGCCTCGGAGGGGTCTTTTGGCGATGCTTGGCCTCGAAGAGGGCTTTTGATCTCGGCCTAGAACTTTATAGCCCATCCTTGGCGGAACTTTTAAGCTCGGCCTAGAGGAAGAACGTCAACACAAATGTTAATCTTGCAAATGGCATTTCAAAAGCAAACATAGAATTTCAACAAGATAAAACTGTGACCAAGATAGTTTGAGGAGAACATAGCTTTACGTATGGTTTAGAGACCTCAATAGTGATCATTTACTTGGTGACTTGAATACGTCTGTTGTTTACCATGATTTTAACCGCAGATGGTTAGTATGTAGCATTTCCATATAAGCGCCTATTAAATAAATGGCCCGGATTTTTCAAGCCATTCAAATAACTTATTAGAAAAATTTGAGTATTAATTATTACTTTGAGTGGCGAGTCCTGAAACTTGTTCCAAGGTTATAAAGCTTTCAGGGGCCCACCATTTCTGGCCACACGCTGGTGTTATTTTTCAAATTCGAGAGATCCAAACACTGGCCCATCCAAGAATGGTTCGAATCAATTTAAGGTGCCACCCACTTTTTGTAGCAAGCTTGCCATGGATAGAAAGAGAAATATAATAAACAATTTAACCTTGGGTTCCAGATGTAATCCGTCATAGCTAGGGACTTTCATGGGTGCATGTTTATCTTTCTCAAAAGAAGAAGTACACCTAGCTGTGAACTATGTTTTACTCTAAGATAGGGTTTTCATTTACCGAAAAAAAGAGGAGTGTGATTTAAAATATTTTCAAACTATCATCGCTTATAAAATAAAGAGAAAGTTTTGCCCCTTATTCTTCCCAAGGTACAAACACCTTTCTTCCAAGTTCCAACACAAGTAGTGGGAAAAGACAAGATATGACATAAAGGAGGGATATTTTCCGTTCCCTAGGCTAATCTTTGCCTTTCTTTTTATTTGTAAAAGATCTCAAACGACAATGGCGACAGAGTTTTAAGACCAACTTTTTCTAATATATAGTATTATATTAGATACTTTCCCACTCTTGTTTTATCATATCTATTTCTTTTTCCAAAAGAATAAAGAAAAAATGCCTTGTCTGCCCTTCATCCCAATGCACTGATGAGACAAGATTCCTCTCTCTTTTCTTTTATTTATTTGTTTTTATTTATTTACTCTAGTAGAGTTTTATTTTATTTTCCCAGGACTCTACTTTTACTGTCAAACTCACCTCTTTTCCTCTTCTAATATGCCAAAGCAAACAGAGGGGGGGTTAGAGATGACCTTTGGCGAAGTCTATTGGCCGATGGTTTTGGGTTGCCGGTGGAGACAAATATATCCGGCATATCCATTGTGGCCCCATTCATGTTGGGTCGAACCACTTTTGGGCTTACGTACGACTCACCTGATCTTCACGTCCATTGTCCGATGCTTCGGCATCTTCGAGAAGTCCAGCATCTACCATCTGACTCAGTGTGAAGCACATAGGTGGCGTAGGGCGAGTCCATAAGCTTCAGGATCTCCACTTCACGGAAGATCTGACCGCGGGAAGAGTTTTACCTTGCTAACTCCGATTGATTTCAGAATCAGAACCACATTTTCCGGCGAGGGGAGATTGTCCGCGATCAGGCCGTAGTTGATTCTGACCGGAGTAGATGATGCTGGAACGAGAGAATCCGACATATTAAGAAGAATAACGAGTACATAAGAGAAGTAGCAACTGTTGAATGTCATAGCTTCGTTCTAAAACGATAAATCAATCACTCTCAACTCTTGCCCCCAGCACGCCCTCCGTCGTTATGCTTAGATTTATTTCTTCGAGTCCCACGGATGACGCCAATCTGATGATGCCAAAATCCATATCTGCGCGTCGGGCGAGCGTTAGTGGCAAAACCAATAGCTTAGGTTGGTAGAGCTCCTATTCATGGGTGCGTGCGCTCATAGAAAACAACGTTAGAAGGGCCCCGGAGTGGGGACTCGGGGGCACCCTTCGACGCTCAAGTCAGGTATTGGTATCACAGATATCTAAGCAAGACTAATTGAGATAAACATGCTTATGGGGGGAAGAAGAGTGTGTTTTACCATTGAGCAAGAGGGTGCCTTTTATAGGCTTAGAGTTCTTACACCATGTTTTGGTGTATAAGCCATGTGTCCCTGTGCATGCCATGTTTTAGCATGTTTGCCACTTGTCGATGTGCATGCCATGCATGTATGCCATGTGTCTAATATAAAAGGGGGTGCCAATTTTTCCCCCAACACTAAGCCTTACCAACTTTTTCTGCATTATGTTTTAGCTATATCTAAAGGTTTTTTGTGCAATCATAGAAATGTTGAGCACTTTATGACTCACATAGAATGAAAATTGATCTATACCTGATTGTGTCATTGATTTTTTTTGAATGGTCTGACTGTGTCATTGATCTGAATAGGGAATCCCAACTGCTTTCATTTTATATTGTTCCATTGATTATTAGTGCCTCTAATGGAATGAAAAATATCCTATAGGTCACTGGAACTTCGGTTGAGCACATGCGTTGCTTCAATGATGCTGCAGGTCGCATGCAAGAATCTGGTAAGCTAAAAGTGCACTTGAATCATGAATCATACTAATTTATGTTTATATTTTCTATGCGATCTAAAAAAACTGCATTAGAAACTTTGGAATATTTGCTATGTCTCTCTCTCTCTCCCCTTGATTTTTTGTCATCTTGTTTCTCCTTCAGATTTTTCTGTTTTGTACTTGACCATCTCGGTCCTTTTCAATATAATGGCTACCATTAAAAAAAAGAAGAAGAGACTTTGGAATATTATAAAATCATAATTAATTCCAAATTTTATGCAGTGCATACCTATTCATTTAGCTAATTTATATGTTTTCAAACAGTCCATCCCGTTGATTATGGATGAACATTTATCTCCCCCCTGATCCTGCTTGTCGTCACCAATCAAGTGTCCAACACTTGGGTCAAGGAGTTCCATCAGTCTTCCAAATCTCCACAGCGATTAGACTTGAAGAAACCAAAGGCCATACCTGTAATCCCCTATCCAATCCTTTCCCCAAGATCGATCCCTACACTTTCTACCACTAGCATTGTCTCCAAATGTGGCTTAGCCTGAAACAAATGGATCAAAGCAAAACTCCGACCTAGAATACACATTCACACACGATCCCCTAGACCTTGGCTGGCAGTTTCTATCCCAACTCGACCAGATTTTGTTGCATCTTCAACGCTACCCTCCTGAAGTTAAGAATTTTATACTAGAGCAAAACCAATCACCCACGTCCCGAAACCTTCTCTTTAGTCGCTTTGGCCGTCTTTGATCAAATCTGTTCCTCCTGATATCCCAACGGAAAGAAACACTACTCTGACCATCCATTTATGACTCAAATCATTTTGAGACCTTCAACAATCCTGCTAATGTGCTGTTGTTTAGCAGCTCCTTTTTGGCAAATTATGGATCTCTCGCTTCTTGACATTGCTTCTTTTTCACCATGTCTTGTTAATGCCCTAATGAAGATGTTCCAGCTAAGTGCTCTTCAGAGCTTCGACCATAAACCAAGATATCATCGAAATATACTACTATAAAATGACCGATCAAAGGATCTGCTTACATGAAAGTACTAGGAGCATCATATAGCCTGAACGACATTACAAGCCACTCATACAAATTGCCCTTGGTCTTGAATGCTATCTTCCATCCGCCATCGGGCTGAACTGATTTGATGGTACTTGCTAAGAAGATCAATCTTCAAAAAGACAATTGAACCATCTAGTTCATCAACTCATCAAGCATGTTGTCGGGTTGAGGAATGGTGAAGTGATACTTGTTGATTTTGTCTATAGCCCAACTGTCTATGCACATCCGCCAAGTCATGGCCTCAATAAGGCAGGGACAACACATGGCCTCCTACTCTTACGAATAAGCCCTTTGGACAACAACTCATCCACTTGTCTCTTGAGTTCTGTGTGCTTCGATGGATTCATACAATAATGGGCCAAACTAGGGATGGAGCTTAACTTTGATGGTTTTATTCTTGGCATTCCCGTCCTGGTTGGAGTTAAAGGACTTCTTAGAGATGAGGAAGGATCAACTCGATGGGCTTTTTTAGGACCCATTCGGAAAAAGGAGTCGAATGAGACGGAAGTGAGAGC
The DNA here is from genome assembly GCF_043159265.1 of Tasmannia lanceolata. Lineage (NCBI taxonomy): Eukaryota > Viridiplantae > Streptophyta > Magnoliopsida > Canellales > Winteraceae > Tasmannia > Tasmannia lanceolata. Next base: position 20,681,728 of record NW_027518684.1, on the reverse strand, counting down.
GGTTCTGTAGTGTATCTGAACCACTGACAATAGTGATTTGGACACACTTGTCATGGAGAGAGACTCCCTCAACAGCATTAGATGGTTGGATGGAAGCCAGTCTCACCTGTGGAGTTCGTGGGAATGATAGACGAGATTTGTGATCGTGGTGTGGGGTTCAAGGCTTGTTTTCCATCATGTTTCCAGATCACCCAATAGCGTGTCTGACCGACTTGCCATATCGGGAGTTCATAGAGTGGAGGCCTAGAGACCCTTGATTTTCTTCTCCCTTGACTCCTATTGTATATATTATTTCTCTTTTGCTTTTTAGTTTTTTCTTTGTATCTTTGACCATCTTGGTCTTGGGATTTTTCTCCCTTTCTCCTTTCTAATAATATTTGCGCCATTTCAAAAAGAGGGCCAAATTAGGTCATTGCACTAGTGATTTAAATCAATCCGATACTGGACATTTTGCATGGGGGTTAGGCCATGGAGAAGTTCTTTTGGAACTAAATCTTCAAAATCAGGCAGCAACTCTTGGACCTGGGGTGCTGAAATCTCAGTTACAATAGTATCCTTCTTTCACTTCCAACATATAAACTTGTCATGTCGCTTCACTTTCTTCAACAAATCTTCGAGTAGTCAAGATATTTGATACTTTCACATTTTTCTGTGATACATCATCTCCGTTAGGGGATTAAGAATAATCTTTTCTCCGTCCTTGCGAAACGCTAACTGTTAGCTTGGATATAATGGATACAATCTTTATCCCATAGCCAAGGTCTCCTTAGAGGTACCTGACGAGCATCCATGGTTGTGACATCAAACCAAACAAAATCTGATTTTTTGTCTCCCATTGGAAACTTATCAAGCAGCGTAATGTGACAGGGAATTCAGATCCTTTCTTGAACCATGCCACCTTATAGGGGTTCCAATGCTTCTTAGTTGTCAGTTTTAGTTTCTCAACTATTTTTTTGTGGATACAATATTTTCATTTTTCAATACTACCCCATCTTCAATCATCATGCACGCTTTTCAGTCGGTCTTAGACTCCTGGGATACCATCACACTCTTCACGAACAATAATTCCCCTTCTATCTTGTCAATCATCACGTCCTCTTCCCTTCGATGAAGGGCTTAAACCCATATTTCTGGTCACGTTCCCCATCGATGGCTGCTGTAAATTTAGCTAAATTAGTTTACCCCATGTTCCTTGTTTTGGGCACTCAAATGAGAGAGGACGTTGGTTCCTACGGGTAAAACAACGCGCAATGCACACCAGATGATCCTCAAAGAGTTCATGATGAAGATTCACCTCGGTCACAATATGAAATAGAGCCTGCAGCCCTCTTTACATGTGAAGAGGTTGTACAATTAGGAGTTTGAGATGTTCGATTGTGTTGGGTGTCACGAACAATGCCTACAGTTCTACTCCCACTAATTATTCCTTAACTCTACTCAGTCCTGCTCTTGGGTGTTCTTCCCATAGTTACCGAAAACTTCCCAATTGGATGGGAAGTTCGCTTCCCCAACAGCTTGCTTCAAAAGCTAAGTTCTTCTATGCTTCCCACATGTTTTTACGTGGTTCACACATTTCTTATGCGTTTCTTTTAGATTAAGCGTACAAGTCCTATTTAGGTGATTATTTTTTCCTAAAAGAGTGTTTTCTCCTCTGGGTGATGCCGAATGAGCATATTTAAAAAATAATGTATTTACCAAATACCTAATCTTAAATCTATATGAATAAAACATGTGAAACTATAAATCCCTTAAACTTGCGACTATAATCGGTCGCAAAGTCTTTTTTATTACTCATAATCCTTACCTACATTAACCTAAACCTACTATAACCCTACTCTTTTTTGTGCACTTTTTTTTTTTTTGGCTTCAAATGAGGCTTATTACATGCTTCATTTTGATTTCGTTGTTGCTTCCCTCATGTTTCCTCTTATTTCTTTCTTTAGAGATTTTCGCTTACCACATTTTCTCTTTTATAAACCTCTCGCTTACCGCATCTGCTTCCCGTATCGTTTTGTCCCACTGTCTTCCCACTGGCAATTACCCACTCCCTCTTCAACAGTAGCTAATACACTTTCAGCAATTAGAGTACCAAGTGTTCTCTGACTTTTAAATTCGGACCTGATAAATAAATCTAAGTAATGATCTCCTCCGATTCAGCTAGCCCATTACACATTGCCAAGTTGTAGAATTCGTCTGTATACTCCTCAACAAACTGTCTTTCTGGCGTAGCATTTGATTACATTCAAACATGTCTTGTTTTTAATCTATGGGAAATAAATACTCTTTTAACTTTACCTTCATATGATCCCATGTCTGAATGTATTTCTTACCACTAGTCTCCGCTACCAAATTGCGACATCCCCTTTTTACTTGGTTTTCTCAAAGATAATCTTCCGCTTTTCCAGCCCTCACCATGATGATCTGATAAGATAAGGAATCACAACCTGGCTCTAATACCAAAACTTTATGTAGAAAAACACAGACGGGAACAAAATTCCTGCAAATAATAGGCAATTTTTTTGTTCGAATCTGCGTAAATAAACAACCAGCATAGCAATGAAAACTCAGCAAAGGGTTCTTACGAACAGTAATCTCAGAACTCCAATCTTCCTGCGGTCATGCCTATAAAACCCTGTCTCGTCTTAATAGTCCCTCCCTAAATTCTTTTATCACAAAATGCCTTACGCTACTAAATATTTTCAAACAAAAAAAAGAAAATAACAGCATTGGCTTAACTGTCCTCCTAACCATTAAAAAAAAAACAAAAACAAAAAGGAAGCTTAACTGTCCTCCTATCTGAGACCGAAATAAAAACATGGATTCATTCCTAAGGATCAGAACCTTTAGGCCTATGCTGATACATTTGCTTGAAAAACTTATATCTTGCTCCTGCATCACCATCAAAGATAGTTTTTGGGGGTTAGGAACCAATTTGCCAACACAATGCAGATTGGATTGGGGCCTCTGTCCTTGTAGTTTATGAAGGTTTAACTGCATTTGCTTTTTTTTTTTACCTTTTTGTATTTCTAATTTTTTGAGTTCATACTTCATACTTAAACTACAAAAGAAAATCCTGTGTAACCTTCTTCCTTGTATTTTCTTCTTTATTTTGCAGCACTTGATGCAGCAACCAAGGGAAACCGTTATATAAATTCTTGTCTAAGGTTCTACTTTCATTCTATCCTCAATATTCCATCATTATATTATTGACAGTTTTTAGTAACAGTAAAACAATAGCAGCTTCTAGCCTTCTTGGGGTGCTCGAAAGTGATCACTGTTACTAATATCATGATACTTCTAGGTCTTCAGGCTTCATGAATTGGAAATGCTTGTTGTAAGGAATGTCGATGAAAGTGTTATGAAATTAATGTTTTGAACCAAAATTTCTAGAATATATTTGCTTCAAAGGTTCAAAATTTCTAGAATATGTGCTTCAACAATGATATCTGTGTATCTTGTTATCTCATAAAAGAAATTTAAAACCAGTGTTTAAAAACGCAGATGCGATGCGGAACACGTTCGAAAAAAACTCTAGTTGACTTGGGCACGACGCGATCGAGTACTCGGTTGACGTGGTCATGATTAGGGAGAGTCAAAGGAGTTTTATTGGCTTTGTAGGGCAAAATGCGGAATGCGGCCAAGGTGAAAGGGAGTCGACTCGAGGGAGTCCACGATGACATGGGGGAGTTTTAAAACAATGCTTAAAACCATACTGGGTCCATTTTTGAGATGAGACCAAGGACTAGCAACTGTCACATATTTTGTTTCTGAAAATATATCTACATCTGCTAATCATGCACATGATACCTAAAATCTCTCTTTTAGGAACACACCAACAAATCAACTGGCAACACAAGAATTTTTTGGAGTTTTTCAGGCAGAAGAAATCAACGAAGCCTGAAGCCCATGGTGCAAGATGACACCCGGTCAACCAATTCCAAAAGCATAAGAATGGAAAAAGAAGTTTTAAAAACCCTATTCATTAATAAACAAAGCTTACAATTATGGCTCTCATAGCATGGTAACCGAATAGAAATAACAAATAGAAGAAAGTAAAAGGTTAAAGTATTCTTGGCTACTCTCGAGAGGAAGAGCACCTAGGTCCGACTATAGCTACATCTCTAGAAGAGACTTGTAGTATTACATGAGAGACCTTTTAGTTTGAGGAAAGGCTCGGAATATATACAATCGACTCTAAGTTTCATGTTAAAAAAGTGAAGGGTGCGTTCGGCAACCATTCTTTAGCCGGATTTTTTGGGTGCGGAGGATGAGAATACCGAACAATCTGAAAAATATCGTTTGTTTTCAATTACTAAAATGCGTTATTTTAGAGATCAGATATCTTAAAACCCGATTTTAGGAAGCGGCTATTTGCGGCTTCTGAAAATCTCTTAAATGAGTTCATCGGGTTAAGCAATAATATCGGGTTAAGCAATACTATCTCTCTAAGCAATACTATCTTCTGATTGACCCACGGACGCTACAGGAACGACGAAGCAAATCTCTCTCTCTCTCCATCAACATTAGGGTTTCAATAGCCCTATTAAACTGCCATTTCTTTTTGCAGATAGTGAAGGAGAATCTCCAAAAAGAGACGGCTCGAGAAAAGAAACTGTTGTATTCACCTGCAAAAAAGTTGTTTTGGACTTCTCGAAGCTTTATGATACATAGCTAAGGCAATATGTGACGTTAGGGTTTTGGAAATGGTATTACATTGGTGAAATTGTGGTTTGTAAAATGGATCCCCTGCTTTATTTTAGGCCTGTCTTGACTGATTCCTTTAATGGTGTCAGGAAGCTAGAACACAACCCACCTCAGAAAACGCAGTGAACAGAACCAATTATGATCTCTTGATGAGGAGATTTTTATCAATTTAACGTCGATCTGCTAAAAAACTAAAATAATTCATTCTTGGATGCGAGTTTGCCGAACTTGATTCTACTGAAAAAAGAATAATTCATTCTTGGGCAGGAGTTTGCCGAACTCAATTCTGCTACAATAAGCACTAAACAAAAATTCCTTCTGATTCTTGATTCCATAATGTGAATCAATGAATGGTTGCCGAACGCAGCGAGGATTTTGTTGATATTCGACAGTTCGATAGAAATAGAAACCCTGACAAAAATCAACTCCGCGTGTAACCGAAATCAAAGTTTAAAACCTTCTCTTTCCTCTCAGAGTTGTTGTTGAAGCTTGTGAAATTTTCGCATTTGATGTTCATGCTCAAGCTAATATAATAGTTTTTTTTCTTTTTTAGCACGATTTTGATTGAATTCTAATCCCTCATACAATTAAAACACATTATTTGATAAATTGTCAAATTTTATATTATCTAATATTTTATACAAAATGTGTCCACTTTGGGTGTAAATTATTGGAGTATCAACCATAAACTAGCCAGTGTCGGACTTGTAGTGTGGACAACTATTAGCTTGAGCAATTGGCGAACACTTTTGCATGTGGCAAGTTGTAGTTTTCTATTTCTTATCTGGGCCTCCCTCTTGGTTCTAGTATCCCTTTCAGTCTCCTGGTGTAATTCTATCGTGGAGAGAATGGGTAGGAAATTGGTGGTTTAGAAAGAACTTATCTTTAGGGGGGCATTCTACTCCTATAAAGGTGGTTGTATCGAATCTTCGAGGGAACTCTATGTCTTTGTTTAAGATTCTTAAGGCCATAGTCAATCTAGTAGAGTTGATTTCCTCATGGGAAGGTAAGGAGGAAAAGAAAAAGCTCTAACACTTGGTTGGGTAAGAAACTATGTGCTTATCGAAGATGGATGGGGTGTTGGTTTTGGCAAAGCTCTCTTTTCATTTTGGTCCTCCTTGAAAAATGGCTATGGAGATTTGGTGAGCATGGCTTTAAATTTCCATCGAAACCAACACGAAACGATCGAAAATTTTCTATTTCCATCCCCACTGAAACACATACCGAACCGAAACACATCGAAACCAAAATTGTAAATGTATTATTGGTATACTATATCAATATGTATTGCGTAATTATATTTATATGAGTTGGTAAACATGGTACATATTTCTCCTCTTTGGATTCTCTGACGAATGAAGTGGCAATCTACTTCAATGTGTTTGGTTCACTCATGGAAGACCGGGTTGGTGGCGATATGAATGGCAGATTTACTGTCACAATACAACCGTGCTGGCCCTAAAGACGGAAAACCAAATTCTGATAGAAAAGACCGCAACCAATCAGTTCTCCACTCGTATATGACTTCGCCCTGTAGTTTTTTTTTTGAAATGGTATGACTTCGCCCTGTATTCTGCTTCCACACTTGATTTAGACACAATGCCTTGCTTTTTACTTCTCCAAGACACCATATTACCTCTGACAAAGGTACAATAACTTGTTGTGGACCTCCTATTTGCTGGAGATCCCACCCAATTTGCATCAGTGAATCCCTCTATTCTCTCATGACCATTTTTCTTAAAACATTAGCCTTTCCCTGGTGTACCCTTCAAGTATCTGACAATCTGAATCATTGCTGCCCAATGGGATGTACGAGGAGAATACATAAACTGACTAACTACCCCTACAACGAATGGGATATCAGGATGAGTAACAGTCAAATAAATCAGCTTTCCAACTAACCTCCTGTATCGTCCTGAATCATCTAACAAGTCTCCTTGATCTGGAAGGAGTTTGACATTCGGATCCATAGGTGTGGATTCTGGTTTTACGCCCATATGACCTGTCTCCTCTAATATGTCTAAAGTATATTTTCTCTGTGACAAGGAAAGTCCATAATGAGAACGAACTACCTCGATGCCAATGAAATATTTGAGGAATCCCAAGTCTTTAGTGGAAAACTCTCCCTGGAGGAAACTCTTTAATCTTCGTATGCCAACTTGGTCATCTCTTGTGATCACAATATCATCCACGTATACTATCAAGAAGATATAACTAAGAGTGGACTGATAGCTGAAAACAGAGTGATCAACATCGCACTGTTTCATGCTAAATCGCAGAATTGCATCACTGAACTTCCCAAACAATGCCCTCAGAGATTTTTTTAAGGCGACAAAGGGGGAGAGAGGGGCGGTTAAGAGGAGGACGGTCTAGGGTTGGGGCCGAGTGAAAAATTACATTCCGGGCTAGTAGGGTTAGGGTTTGAGTTGAAATAAAGCTAGGGTTTGAGGTTAGAGATGAAAGAAGAGAGTGAGGCAAGGGGAGAGGGGCGGTTAAAGTCTGGGTTAGGGTTAGAGGTGGAGATTTAGAGTTTTGGGGATGGAAGAGGGGATCTGGGTGGAGAGTTCCTCCAAATGGGATGTGGCTGGAGGTGTAGGGAATAGGATTTGGGAAATAGGGTTTAGCGATTTGGGGTTCTAGATGGAGATTAAGGGTTAGGATTCTATTGAAAAACCCAAAACAAAGGTAATACTTTTAAGGAGGGAGGATCACTTCCACCTAGGGGAAGTTTGGCCCTGTGAGCCTGGACCCGCCCCGAGCCTGTACAAGGTCTGGTATGGATTTTCCAACCTTGAGGGTTGAGGGCGGACTTGGGCTCACTTTGTAGGCCAGAGCCAGGGTAGGGTCGAGTCGGGCTCAGGGGTGATACCCCGGGCCAACTCGACATGGCCTAGCCCGACCTTATGCCATATTTTGATATTTACACCAACCCGTCTTGTCTTTTAGTACTTGAAAAACTTATTACATTTTCCAAAATGCTCTTACAAAGTTACAAGCCAATTAAAGAAGAAAAGACAGCTTGGTTTGTGTTGTTATAAAAACTTGGCTGTGCTGATAACATTTCCTTTGAGTGAATCGATCTTGGCCATTGAGGTTCACCTCAAATGGATGGCCAAGTTCTATTTTGAATAGATATATATTCACTAGGGTCAATCAGGGCCAGTTCGGCCTGGCCCGGCCCAATCAGGGCGAGCCTAGTAGGGCGTGCTTGGGTTGAGGTTTCTTAGGCCCTGACTCAAGGTTAGAGCGGGCCAGGGCTAAGATAATGGGATCCAGGGTTGGGCTGGGCATTTCGAATGCCCAGCCCAACCCGACCCTGTTGCAGCCCTACTTCCACCTTTAGCTCTGATACCATGTTAGATTGCTACATGAAGAGAGAGAGAGAGAGAGAGAGAGAGAGAGAGAGAGAGTGGCGTGAAGGGAGAAGAACAAAATTACGTTCTCTTCCCCCCCCTCCCCCCCGATTTCATATATTAGTGAAATCTAATACAAAATGGCCAAACTGCCCTTAATGGGCATGAATACATCCAACAATACCAATCCATATGATAATTGTGTTCTTAGAAGGGGATTTTCTTACATTCTCTTATGATGGTACAGGAATATATCCTTTCCAATTGTGTTTAATTGCTATTTTACTGTCTTAACTATGGTTTCAGCATGGGGTTTTGATGGGACCCAATGCCATCTATTGTTGTAGCACTAAACTTGAGATTCTCTTTGATCCTTTACTGTCTTAATTGTGGTTTCGGCGTGGGTATTTGATGGGACCCAGTGCCATCTATTATTGTAGCATTTCATTTGAGATTCTCTTTGCAATGTTTGCTGCAGATTGAATCAAGAAATGAAGGACATCGAAAATCTTGCCTTGCAATTGTATCCTTTTCTTTTATTTTTTTCTTTCAAGAAATCATTTTATTTCCCATGAATGCATTTTGACACACTATCATTTGAATAGCTATTGCAGTACTAAGCTTAGCAATACTGGGTTATAATATTAATTGATATAAAATATGGCTGATTGCTGTATCCATTTGTGTAAATCATAGACAATAAGCTATGATTTAGCCAACACTTCGAATTTTTTGGTGACACAATTTTTGGGAGAACCCTCTAGAGAAGGGTATTTTGTCAAAAAGGGATATTTTTGTAGGGTTTTGGAATCCTCTAGAACCTTTTTTTTCTATATATATAAGTAGTCCTTAGGGATATCCCCTTTTCACACATGTTATGTTAATGAAAAAGAGAGCTTTTGCTTCCAACTTGAAGAATTCTTCTTCCCATTAGATCTTGAAGTGATTTCTCAATCCTGTGGGTGTGACTCCTCTCTTCCACTTATGTGAGACCATTGAATCCTATGCCGTCTCCTTCTCTACATCTTTTATGGTAAGATTTTCACCATTACTTACAACAAGCCTTCTGAAATTTTGGATATTGAATTTTAAAGTTTATGTGGATAGTTCGGTTGGTTATTAAGAGGAACAATATGAACGAATCTGATTTGAGATCGGACAACTGGTTTGAGTCAATATCCACTGTTGAATTTCTAGATTGTGTTGATCTTGAGATCCAATGGTCAGATCAACTTGATTTTGACTATGGGATCAACTAGGTTAACAGTACTTGTAAATTTTAAACTAGATCTGAGGGGGTGAATCTGTGCTATTTTTGAAAGTGTGTGAAACCCTGATTTGACTTCATGTTTGGGCATTTTACATAAACTAAAGATTGTTGTGGACTTCCTCTATTAATCTTACACCTGTTGGTGACTAGATTGTGTGAGTAGCCTAGGCTTTCTCAAGCACTATCTGGTAAAAACATTTAGCATATAGGGAGTTTATTTTGTGTGGAAGATGTGGTTGCAGTTATTTTGCCTTGAGCTGTTGGGTGGGTGCGTTTCGTTCTCTCATTGGAGGTAGAAAACTATATGTGGTCTTCAATGTTGAAAAAAGGCAGTCCTAGGATTTGATTTGGAGGACATGAAACTTAGCCAAAAATGTAGCTTTCAAACTTAGTTTATGCTAATTTATATTTATGTTTTGGTGTAAATATGTCAATTAACTTTATGTTTAATTGCTTTAGTAGGATCGGGTCCATCATTAATTGGGTCGTTAATGTCATTTTATGTAAGTAGTGAACTTTACAAATGGTCATGGAGTTGGATTTAAAATATCCACACCTCCCGCGAATTCTCTCCTATCTTTATTTCTTCTCCCCCCCGCCCCGCCCTGGTCCTCTTTTTGCTTCTTTCATACGGAGTGCTTGTGGATGGATTATTTCAAAGTTCCAACATATTTCAAAATAGAAGCCGTTTACCCTTTTTTGTCGTATTTTGGTACGGACAAATAGGGATGAAATGACCTGGTATGGAACGAAATTCTGACCGCACGTCACTCGTTTCGTCGTATTTCAGTATGCACAAATCGGGATGAAACTGCTTGGTACTGAACAAAAGAGGGTGTGCATATAAGTTTGTTAGTCATGGGGCATGTGTGTTCCTTTTCCATTTTTTTTTCTTGTTCTCCTTAGTATTCCCTTGTCGTTCAATGAGGGGGAAAAGAAGAAAAAAAATATGTTTTAGATGTTCATACACTCTTAGCCAAGGTTTGCCATTTACATTGTGGTAACAATTTCTTAACTGTGTTCTTTTGTTTGTGTTGATATATTTGACCTTTGTGATTATTTTATTGTTCTTTCTCCTAATTATATCGCATCTTGTTTTAGTCTCTATGCTTCGGCTAGTGGCTCTTCACCCATTTGCTGATTATATATACTTGGTTGTCATCATATTAACTCCATTTAGATTGTAATAATCATGTTATCTGTCAAATCTTCTCTCCTAGAAATACCTTGATTTCTTGAACAGTAGTGTTTTTTTTTTTTAAACTGGCTTTCTTGAACACTAGTTATCTTGTGTTCTTCTAGGAATGTTAAAAAAAATGACCTTTCCTTCAGAAAATCTTGAATAATAGAGATGAAATTATTTGTTTGACTTCTTAATGCTTGTGAAGAAAGGTCTTGAGGAGGCATGTAGATGCTCTAGACTCATCTGTGAACAAACTCATCAGATATCCATGAACTGGAGACATCTCATATTTTCCACAGGTGATTATTCTTGAGAAGTTCCTTTGTATTTGTTGAGTACTATGCTTGTAAATTGTTGGCATTTTCTCGCTTTAATCATATAGAGAACAATGATATTTAGAGTATTTTTGGCATTAAAAGTTATAGAAAATGTGGGTGATCTTTAATTTTCCCAATTTATGGGCAGGTACTCGTAAATCTTTGTAAACCTAATCATTTGGCCTCTCTGATCTCAACAAATTGCATGCCTACTCAACCTCTTCATGTTCTTCACCAAAAGTATTTGAATTATGACAGAACATCTCATAGTAGAGTACATAATGACTTTGAAACTGTTTTTTTTTTACATTACATTAATGGGAGCATTTGGTCAAAAGGTAAGTCTCATCCTTTTGTCTCCTCTCTTACAAAAGATCTTCAATGTCACAATATCCTTTGGGAAGTGATATTTTACCCCCCTTTTCTTAACCAGGCCACCTTCTCTGGTCTCTTTATGACCCCCCCTTTTACTGTTTAGACTACAATGGGTGGCTCAGGGAAGAAAAGGGGGCGAATATATCATTTTCCTATCCTTTTTTTTTTATGAATTGTGGAAATATTATTAAACTAGAAAAGAAGACTCTGATGCCTATGATTGCAAGAGCAAAGAAAACCCCCAATGGGGGAGATGATAAATTTTTTATAATACATCTCTATCAATTCTAAATCGAGTAAGCTGGTCAGCTTCACCATTGCCTCTGTGCCTTGTGACCCTCAAATCTTATTTATAATTTTCTCAATCTCTTTTACCCATCTAATAACATTAAAGGAATCGCCCTCAATAATCAGATACTCCATCTGATTTTGTTCAAGCAAATGATTAGCATTAAAAAGCTCAAGAACCTCAGCCTCATTGGAATCCTTCTCGCGTACTAGACCTTGAAATCCTAGCTCATGACTCGGGAGAAAACCTCCAATCCCTACCAGGCCCGAGTTACCGAGGCTCAATGTGTCGAAATTCAGTTTTCAAAGCCCAAGAGAGGGAGGGCTCCATGTAGGATGCAAATGGTCTCTATTGCACCTGTTAATTTGAATTTTCTCCCAAGATCTGTGCATGAAAGTCTCAGCAATCTGTTGCCCAATGAACCACCTTGGAGAAGATTTGCCTATGGAAAATCTCAGTTGATGCCCGATGAACTTCCATTGAAAAGATTTGCCTATGGATGATGTGAATATCTTTGGATGCGCCTTTAAAGACATTCCTTCTTTCCTTCCGGGTACTAGAAAATAGAATTTTTCCATGTACTGTACAGAGAGAAATTGTCCCCACTTAAAATAGTAACCCAAACTAAAATAGGGGCAGTGATGAATCCACCCCCCCATATATCTTAAATCGACCCCCATATAGGGCAGTGCATAGAGAGACAGAGCGAGCGAGAGATGGGGGTGGATTTAAGATAGTAGGGGGTCAATTTATCACTGCCGTAAAATAGTCCTCACTGAATATAGCAACCGAAATTAATGAGAAATTAAGGAGCAAAAGTAACTGAAATTAAAAGAGTCTCTCTCACTAGTCGTTTTCTGCCTCCTGAATTTACGAGGCAAAAGCAAAGGTTACTTAGAAAAGGATTTATTGGGATTTTCAAAGCAAAAATCTATCTATTTTTTCTTTGTTTGGTTTGAAATTTATTGAAGGGAAAAATACATTTACACCCCCTCTAGTTTCTAAGACATTCAACTCTAATCCTGACTTTCAAAACGTGACAAGTACACCTCTTGAAGTTTTTTTAACGTGACGGAGTACACGGTGAGGCGGAAATGACCAAAATGCCCTCGTCTTCTCCAACTGAAAATTAGGTTTTGATTCAAACCCTAGTTTATTTATCAACATAAACCCTCGATTTAGGAGTTTTATTTGTCTTCATTCACACCATTATCATGATTTGCACATAAACCCTAACATTTTAGGGTTTTTTCTTGTTTTTATCAATGTTTTTTTCTTGAAATGTGGGTTTGATATAGCCATGGGGTGGAGTTTCATTGTCTGTGGTGGAGGTGACGATGGTGGCCGGAGATGGCGACGGCAGCGGTGGCGACGAAGGCAGTGGCCGGAGGTGCGACGGCGGTGGCGGTAAATGGCGTAACCCTAATCCCTCTGCAAATAAGGGTATTTTTGTCCTCAAAATATTTACCATGGTTAGTTTTACTCTTTCCGTCAAGTTAAACCGATGGACCATTGACGGAGGGGGTGCACTTGTCACGTTTTGAAACGTCAGAGGGTGTACTTGTCACGTTTTGAAAGTCAGGATTAAAGTTGAATATGTCAGAAACTAGAGGGTGTGTAAATGTAATTTTCCCTTTATTAAATTGCCAGCATACTTGCCCCATGCATCAAAACATAAGGTGTAAGATAATGGGCCCTACTAAATCAAAATAAGAAATCTCACTTGATGCCCAATGAACCACCAAAGAATCAAGGTGATTAGTTATACAACTAGGAAAGACACATATCAAGATAAAAACAAGATCTTATTTGTAGAATTGCAGTGAAGAATCAAGTGATCAACATACTCCCCATCTTCTAAACATAAAGCACAATGATTCACAATAGTCTTTTGTCTAGTCTTTTGTCTAGTACGAAGGTGGTCTATAGCAAGAATTGCTAACCATTTTAAAGTAGTTTAGTTAAAGATTTTGTAGTTAATGAAAATTTTGCACATCCAATTTTCATGTTCCAAGTATTACATAGTTTTTATCTAGTAAAAAAAAAATCTTTCACTATTCGTAGTATTTTTATATTAGATGACAACATTGGTTGTCAATTCTAGGGCTGCAACTCGAGCCGGGTTTTACCCGACCCGCATCGACCCGACCCGAAAATAGCCTGGGTTGGGTTCAGGTTTCATGGGTTTCGGGTCGAGCCGGGTTGAGCATTCAAAAGCCCGCATGAATCTTGGTTCGAGCCGGATTTGAAGGGGCCCGACCCGACCCGACCCGAGTTACATAAGTTATAGTATGTACATTTTTTTCTATTGTTAGTTAAAAGTTAAAAGTGAAAACCCACGCACCCACTGTTATTGTACGTGAGTGTAATTTCTGCTTCTATGAGTTGAGTTGATTCAAGTGTTTGATTCAGCATTGTTTGATTGTAATTACAACATTGTTTGATTACAACATTGTTTGATTCAAGTGTAATGTGAGTGTAATTACATCATTGTTTGATTCAAGTGTAATGTGAGTGTAATTTCTGCTTCTATGAGTTGAGTTGCATTTCCAAACAAGAATTTTCCTTAAAAAATTGTGTCAACGTGAAAAAACCCGACCCGACCCGAACTGACCCGAGATTTATCATGGGTAGGGCCGGGTTTGGGAATCGTGGGTTTTCCGATAAAAAACCCGACCCGACCCGAGATATTTCTCGGGTAGGGTTGGGTTCTCCAAAACCCGACCCGCCCGACCCGAGTTGCAGCCCTAGTCAATTCCATTCCGTTTCAGACGAAATTATTATAACATTCATGTTTCTGGAATGGAATTAAGAACACAATCGCGAGCAAAATAATTAAAAAATAAAACTAGTATAAGATTTTTTTTTCCTTGTTTTTCCTCATGTGACCCCTAAAATTATTGCTTTAATTTTGCCGAATAGATTTTGATGTCATTTACTCTTCCCAATCAAATGGGAGGATCAAAACACATCTAAAACCCTTCTTTTCTACATTTGTTTGATTTTCCAAGTTTCTTAAAATGTTAAAATACGGTTAAAGATGGTGATTTCTCACTCACATTTATGTACAGCCTCTTTTATTTTTAGCTTTCCATTCTTTTTACACCCAGGGACACCATTTTAATATGTTTTAAATGGTGAAGCCACAAAAGGCATTTTGCTAACTATGTTCAGGATAATAGTTAGGAAAACGTAATACAACAAAGATATTGGACGGGAAAAAATCGGGTTTAATATGGTATTGGTTCAAAAAACATAGTAGAAAATAGTCAAATAAAAAAAAAAAAAAAAAGGAATATAACCAGGATAAAATTGAAAAGTTGGTAAGAAAATACGCTTAAAAGGCGTTTTAAGGCGTGTCGGGCAAGCAAGAATTTTTTTTCACGATAAATTAGTTTCTCTGCGTCGTAGAAGGAGAGACTTGAGACGCCACTAATGAGTAGTAAAAAACAAGGAAAAAGTCATCATATTTTTTGCTGAGTTGTTTGTTTCCTTGTTTTTGATGCTTTTCTTACCCTCTCCTCACCTAGTCCCTTTAATACCCATTCCTCACCTATCCTTCCTCACCATTGGGTAAGCCAATATTCTAGGAAAACATTCATAGTAGCCAAACGCGCCCTTAAAGTTTTCCTCAAGAAATAAAATGAAAAGTTTTAAACAAAGTATTAAACCACAAAGCGACAAAATGCATTCAAAAAAGAGAAGGGTTCCTGCACTCGAGCGCAGATAAGCTTATCTGCGCTCGAGTACAGAAACAGGGGTGGGCCACATTTGCGGGGGGGATCCAAAGCATTCATGTAGATTTGTGGACAAACAGTATCTGTCAATTTTCTCCCCCACGAATGGACACCCTAAGATGGTCCAATGGAGCTGATTTTTGGTACACCCCCCTGTAGACACCCCATTTTGACCGGATCCATGTTCGTTGTGTTTGTGCGAAACCCCATCCAATCACCAAGCTAGGATCCCAAATTGCATCGCAAGTTAGGTTAGGGTCTCACCAAAGCCCCCGCCAAATTTCATCTAAATACCACCCTGGTTCCTACCCGAGCCATCTTATAGTGTAACAGAATGGTCATATATTGTGCTATATGGGGGCTATCCATAGGAAAAGAAGGGGGTGCGAATTTATCATTTATCTATATAAGGAGCCGAATATTGCATAAACGGGGGACTCATTTTTACAATCAGAAATTAGAGCAAAGGAGGCTCAAAAGGGTGCAAATATTGGAAATGGGGTGTGCTGAAATCAGCAAACACCCTAGCCATAAGATGACATGCGATTAGACATTTGGAGAGGGGTGTAATTACCAAAGCATGGGGGTGCTGAAATCAGCACACCCCTCACCTATAAAGATCCTAATCGAACAGGGCATCAAAGGGGGGATTTCATTTTTTTATTTTCGTTTGGGTTTTTGGCCGAGCAGAGAGAGAGAGAGAGAGAGAGAGAGAGAGAGAGAGAGAGAGAGAGAGAGAGAGAGAGAGAGAGAGAGAGAGCAATGGGTTTAGGCCTGAGAGCAATTCGATCTTCATCTTCTTCCCCCTTATCATTCTCCAGGTTTTTCACATCTCGAAACCCTAACAATCCCTTCCGATGCAGTGTTTCCACTCCCGATCGTAAAACCCCAGAAGCCGCTGCTGCCGCAGCACCGGATCCAGAAATCCCTCCTCCTTCCTCCGCCGGTGGTGCCCGGATTCATTTCCCCAGCCCTGAAGATGCGATTGAGGTCTTCGTAGACGGATTTCCCATCAAAATCCCCAAAGGAATGACCGTTTTACAAGCCTGTGAAGTCGCCGGTGTAGACATCCCTCGGTTTTGCTATTGTAGACACCCCATTTTGACCAAGCCCTAAAAACAAAAGCAAAACAAAAAAAAATTGGAAAATCCCTGAGCAGCTGGACCCGGATAAGTCCTCGACAAAAAAAGAAAAGAAAAAAATAAATAATAATAACCTATGAATTAGCAACTCAAGGCTCTGGGGTTAAATCTTGAATAGTTCGAGACCGTAAGTGGGCCCCCTGAAGTTTCGTCGAGATTCGACAGAATTTTGCCTGGGTAATGGGGTTTATTTCGAAAAATAGTGCAGAAGGGGGTCGGATTAGTCAAGTCAGGGGTGCCCTAGGCAGAGGAAAAGCGGTGAAGATAAACCAAAAGAGGGTTGTCCCTGGGAAAAAGAAGGAGCAAAATTCGTGCGCTCATCAAGGTTGGGTTTTGGTGCGCTTAGAGGATATTGGTGTGCCAATATCCCCCCCCCCCCCCCAAACCTACCTATATATGGCAAAGAGAGGGGGGAGAAGCCTCATTTCTCATTTTTTTTAAGAAAAATTCAAGAAGAGGGGAGAGGGAGCCGAGACACTGCCACCATCTCTTCATCTCCATCACCAGCCGCCCATCTTCTTCCACCTCTCCCTACTCCGGCCACCCTCCACCTCCTCCCTCCTCTCTCCACCTCCACCAGCTACCATCCACGGCCACCATCCCCACCCCAAACCTCTACAACCACCTTCTGTTGTTTCATCCATCAAAACCCACCTAAACAAAAACAAAAAAAACAAAAAACCACAGCCACCACCTTCCCGCCGGCCACCCAAGCCTCTCCGGCCAGCCACCTCCCCCTTCCTCCTCATTTTCGTCCCAACATCCTCCTCCACAACCCACGGTCATCATCATCCAACCTCATCTCCTTAAAACCCCAAAATCCAACCCTAAACCCACTCTCTTCTCCGGCAAGTCTCCCGAACCCGACAACCGCCACCACGCACACCACCATCAGCCACCGAAATCCTTCGAAAATCCTCCACCATCCTCCACCTTCACCTTCACCTTCCTCAACCCTCAAAGCCGAACCCACTTTTTGCACCTCCCAAAAACTGAAACCCATAGCCACCAGCCGCAACCTCCACCCCATCAAACCCATTTCACAGCCATCAAGCATCTTCCACCGCCCATCACCACCTCCATCGGCCGCAATCTCCACCCCTCACAAACCATTTTTTCCCTCTTCACCACCTCCAAACCGATCAACCCAAACCCATTTCGAAAAAAACCCAAAAAAAAAAACCCACCACCATCTCACTTGCTACCCCATTCGAACACATCAAACCTCCTTCTCCATCTTCTCCGATCCCGCGCCGCCGGAGCTCCGGCCAAATCACCATTTCCACCTCCCGAAACCCACTTCGATTTTGATCTTCTCTGCCATTAAAACCCCCTATTCATATCAAACCCATTTGGTGCTCCCCCATTTTTGTCAGCAGACAGAGAGAGAGAGAGAAAACAGAGAGGGGGAGGAGAAGGAACCGCCGTCCATCCTCTCTGCATCACCGCCCCTTCCTCTGTAGATCCAAGCCCAAGATTTTCCCTGATCGTTTCTACAATCCCTCCGATATATAAACCCATTTCATTATTCCATTTCCACTACCTTCTAACCTGCATTATAAAGCCCCAAACCCCATATCCGAATCTCCATTTTTCTCGAAACCCACTTCAAAACCCACTCCTCCACCATTTATTTCTCCCGTCGGTACCACCAAAACCCGGCTCTATTGCTTTATTCACCTCCGTTCCCTTCATTTCCAGTGACTTGAATCTCATCTCCCCATCAGATCTAACTCTCTATTTCAACTGTACCATCGAAGCCACCTCGCCATTTATTCCAACAATCCTTGAAAATTCCGGCAATCGATTCATCAACCTTGCCATCGGATCGGAAACTTCGGCAATTCCAGCTTAGATCCGGCACCGTCACAATCCTGGAGATGGTCGGCCACCATTTTCGGTGCCGACACTAAAGCTCTAAGGAATCCTCTGCATTGGAGATTTCCCTCCAAACAGGTAATACCCTTCCTTTGCCTCACTTTCGACTTTCCTTAGAGTTTGGGATTTTCTTTCATTTTGGGGCTCCTTCAGTTTCGTTTTCTCCTTCGAGTTCCTGCGTTTCGAGATTTCATTCGGTTTTCGAGATCTTCATCGATTTTCGGAGTTTCCATCGGGTTTAGGCTATGACGGAATGCTTCTTGAGCCAACCCCTTCCCTTCCTGCCTTAGAGTCTTCGCAGGTTAAGGGATTTCTTCCTCTATAGAGTCAGTCGTAGAGAGTTTAGGGGTCTGCCCTACCATCTTAGGGTTTGGGAGTCTGTCCTACCCTTGTAGAATTTAGGATTCTGTCCTATCCCTTCATAAAGTTTGGGATTCCGCCTTTCCATCTTCCAGAGTCCGTCTTCAGCATAAGAGTCAGTCCTTCAGTCTTTCAGGGGTCTGTCCTATCATCATAGGGGTTAGGATTCTGTCCATCCCCTCATCAAATCATGTGATTTTTATCCGCTCCTGCAAGGTATATGATGCTGTCCAACCCTTCCAGAGTTGTTATTCTGTCCATTCCCCCCGCAAAGCATAGGATGCTGTCCAACCTTTGCGGGATATCAGGAGTCTATCCTACCCTTATGATGATAGGATTCTGTCCTCTTGAGTCAAAAATTCAAAAACACTTCAAAAACATCTAAAAACCAAAAATCTCAAAAATCAAGAGTCATTAAGAGTAGTTAGGAAATTTTGGTCCGAACTACGGATGGCTTGATCCCTAGCTGAGGGGTACGTAGGCAGCTCAGACATGCTGCTGGCATCCTGAGTCCAGTCACCTTTTTTTTAAATCACCATTTTTGCAAATATTTCTCACAACTTTCACAACTTCAAAAACTTTCATAAGCTTCAAGACCTTTCAAGTCTTCTCAAAATACAAAAATTCTTCAAAATAACCTTGCAAACCATTTTCAAAGGATCTTCCCATAGAGTTAGGAGTCTGTCTTAGGCGTTTGGGGTGTCTTAGAGTTAGGAGTATGTCCTGATTTTGTGGATTTGTCATGTCTGGTCGTGTGAGTGTCCCTAGAGTTAGGAGGCCTCAAGTCGTGGTCGGTTAGACACTTAGTCGAGCCGATGACTAGACTAGAATGCGCTTAGATAGCCCATGGTTTTCCTTAGGACACGCAGCCTAGTCACACGTAGGGTGTAGGGCCCACTTGCATTAGTTAGGGCATATAGGGAGTCCTAAAAATTACAATTCACTTGAACTTAAGTAATGACGCCAGAAGCTTTAAAAACTAGTCAGGTCTAGTTGATCGAGTCTAGGATAGCGGTCTTAGAAGGTTAGGCATTGTAGTTTAGCATAGGTCGCCGAACTACGTTGGCTCTGATTCTTTCCGAGGCCGGGATACGTAGTGCAGCTAAGATGGATGGCCATCTTGGTCCGAGTCAATTATCGCATTAGAGTCTAGGGTTTGTCATATTGTATGTTTTGTTGTGTTTTCTTACTTTCATGTACAGATCCTATACTTTTAGCTGTAGCATGCATGTGTTTGTCCACCAGAACATAGACACCAATTAGGCATGACACTCACAATCTAGCTATTCTTAGGTGTCATGACTTTCATTTCCTTTTTGTGTGTGTTTCTTGTTCATCTCCGAGACATGCATGATTAGCTAGACGTTATCTCGGGGATATTCGTTCCCATTTCGCATGATTTTCGCCCAAAACTCTTCAAAGTTAATAATAAATGGCATAAGAGACCAGGTGCTCGCACTTGGGCGAATTGGGAGCGCCTAACCCCTTCCCCATTCGTCATCAGGCACGGACCTTTTATATCTCTGGTTATCTGTTTCGACAGAGCACAGCATGTGATCCAGGGCCTACTTCCTTGGATGGCGACTCTTTCTTCGTTTAAGGTGCGTCTCGGATCCGGGCTAGTCCCCGAATCGAGAGGTATCTCATTTTACATCGCCGCTCATGCTGTGAGGGGCACTCTTTCGAGAGTTCCTTGGCGGAGCTCTCCTTCACGTGGATGATCCTGAGACTCGCGTGGGGGCCCGTCCCCCCGCCTCTCTCGGATCGGGGTCCACAGCTATCACAGTCGCCTCTCAATTGCCGGAAATTGCCGAATGTGTCTCGTTGAAGTCCAAAAATCACCCAAACCTGTCGCCTCTTGCGTCATGCCCGCTCTTCCAGGGAGAAATCCATTTTTTTTTAGCCTTCTTCTCAGGCAAGTTTCTGATCTTCGGCCATTTTTCCGTTCAAAGCTCCGGTAAGCTCCGATTAACCATGGCCAGTATACTACCTAAGCTTATTTCTTCGCTATCATCATTCTCTGTCTTTATCAACCATAGATCTGTCATTAGAAACCCTAATCTCAGCCTTTTGTCATCTGATCTATCATTTATCTGTAGAAATCTTGGATCTGTGATTCTCTTAGCTTCTAAGCCATAGATCGATGCTCCAAAACCCTACATCTAACCTTCTTAGTATAGATTCGATTAGTCTGAGCTTTCGTCTGAATAACCTCACCTAAATCCATCTCATTTCAGCTCAAGCCCTAGTTTAGAATCCGAATCTGATAATCTTTGTTGTTATTTCACTATTTCTTCTTTTCAATAATCTCATTCCAGCAGGATTTTAAAAGATCAAAAAGAAGAAAAAGGTTCTTCAACAAACATCTCGCCAGGAATTCAGCGAATTGGATTTTTCTGAGGGAAACTTCATCGGAAAAGAAGTTGGAAGTCTCGTTGGCCATTTGAAAAGAGGAGAAAGAGCAAATTCAATGGACAAGAATAACACTCTGATTTGAAGGTCGAAGGTAATCCAAACAATCCGGATTCAGGTAAGTTTAATTTTGCCTTTGATGTTCAGCCTTACATGTTTTCTATAATCATTTGAAGATATTTTGCTATGCTTGTTATGGTTAGGGTATGGATTTCAACTTTGGAGTCGAGGTGTTGATTATGCTTTTCTTTGATATCCTTGTTATACGTTTTGGTCAATATAAGGAGGTTGAAATGATTTTTACATTTAATATGACTTGATTAATCTTGATTCTCTGATTGATTTTACTCATGAGTATATTGTCTCTATTGCTTACCCATTTTGAAATCCAAAATGCATTTTCTACATTGGGAAGTAGAGGAAATGTTCATTATGTTGATCTCATAGTCATTAAACTGTGAATGTATGATTTTATGGTCCTTCATAAATGGTGTGAATTAAAATTTCCTAGATAGTTGAGATTTAATTTCATGTCAGTTTACTCACAGGATATGTTAGCACGATCATGTTCTTATTAAATTGTGTATTTCTTTTGTTCTTTGCATCCTCCTATCATTGCAAGGGCGATGAAGGAGTCATCCCAAGCCCATCCTTAGGGGACTTGCTCAGTCCAAGCAGCATACCCCTCCTTTGTAGACGCCTTTTAGATATTAGAACCCTTCTCATTGCAAGGGCGATGAAGGAGTCATCCCAAGCCCCTCTTTTAGGAGAATTTGTTTAAGTCTTGTAGCATCAATTTCTCTTCTTTTTAGAAGACTTTCCAAGTATTTCAGATATTCTCTTTAAACATGTTTCATCTGATTGATGTTTCATTTGTTTGTGATCATGCTAGTTTACTTGTTTGTGACCACGCTGGTATACCTGTTTGTTAGCACACTAGTTTACTTGTTTGTGAATCACCCTTGTGTACTTGTTTAGTGTCTTTATCTTGGAATATGTTTCGAACTACGTTGGCTTGATCATCTTTCAAGAGGTACGTAGTGCAGCTTGGGATCCACATCCCAGGTCCAGCCAAACCTTTAAAAGTAAATTTGTCAAACCTTCCAAAAATACAAAACTTTTTCAAAACCTTTTCAAAAGATCTTCCCCTAGAGTTAGGAGTTTGTCCTAAATATTTGGGGTGTTTTAGAGTTAGGGGGCTGTCTTGATTTGTATTGATATGGTGTGTCCTGTCGTGTGAGTGTCCCTAGAGTTAGGAGGCCTCGAGTCGATCGGTTAGACATTTAGTCGAACCGATGGCTAGACTAGGAAGCATATAGTCAGCCCAAGGTTTTCCTTAGGTTGCAGAGCTTAGTTACACATAGGATGTAGGGTCCACCTGCATTATCTTAAGGCTAATCAACTTGCATTAGTTAGGGCATATAGAGAGTCCTAAAACTTACAATTCACATAAATTTAAGCAATTGTGTAAAAAACTTTAAAAATCAATCGAGTCTAGTGGATCGAGTCTAGGATAGCGGTTCTAGATGGTTAGGCATCGTAGTTTAGAATAGGTCATCGAACTACATTGACTCCGATTCTTCCCGAGGCCGGGATACGTAGAGCAGCTGGGATGGACGGCCATCTTGGTCAGAGTCAAGTCGCATTAGAGTTAGGATTTGTCTTGTCCTGTCATATATATGATTGGTTTGTGTTTTATGTTTTGATGTGTTTTCTTATTTTCTTGTACTGATACTGTACCTTTAGCTGTAGCTTGCATGTGTATGTCCACCAGAACTTAGACACCCATTAGGCATGTCACTCATAACTTAACTTTGCTTAGGTGATACATTTTTTTCATTTCATTTTGTGTATGCTTATTTCTTTATCCTCAGGAAATGCATGCTTAGGTAGACGATTCCTGAGAATTGTTCCTATTTCATATGATTTTCACCCGAAACTCTTTGAGGTTAATAATGAATGGCATAAGAGACCAAGTGCTTGCACTCAGACGAATTGGGGGTGCTCTCAAACCTTCTCCATTCGCAATCAGGCACGGACCCATACATATCTCTGGTTATCCATGGTATACAAGACATATTTTTTTAGGATCCATGGCCGTATACCATGGATGGCGACTCTGAGTTTTGTTTTTGTTTCGAGAGTTCCTTGGTAGAGCTCTCCTTCACACGTGGATGATCCAAGAGGCCGCTGGGGGCTCGTCCCCCACCTCTCTCCCGGATCGAGGTCCACACCCCCCATCCATGATGGGACCTGTCAAATAAATGCTTAGGATCACCCCCTATGTAGCCCCACCCCTGTTTCCAGCACTCGGGCGCAGATAGCTTATCGCGCTCGAACATAGGAACCCTTTTTTCTTCAAAAAATGTAGTTTAAAATAAAGTTTTCATTGGGACGCGAGTAGAACTCACCCATAAAAGCTAGCGTTTAAGGGGAGGGGTGCCCAAGTCCTTATTAGTCCATTCACTCTTCCGATGTGGGATATTTGCTTTTGTGCGGAACCCCAACAAATTCCCCTACACACAAAGCAACAACATGGACAATCTCATCCCTCAAAGCGTGCGGCAACATGGGAACTAGAAGATCTTTCCTGAGAGATTTTCTCCGTCCTCAAGGGTACGCCGGGGTTGCCGAGACCTTCCCCGAGAGAGTTTCACCATTCTCGAAGGTACATCAGGTTACCACGCCCTCAGCTCTGATACCACTTGTTGGGACCCGAGTAGAACTCACCCTTAAAAGCTAGCCGTTAAGGGGAGGGTGTCCATCCACATCCATTCACTTTTACGTTGTGGGATATTTGTTTTTGCATCGAACCCCCAACAGTTCTGCTAATTAAGGTCATGATCTTTGATTTCCCTTTCTTTCATAGTCATTGTCTGTAGGTTTGAAGCGCTACAAAAAAAGTGACATCCAAATGTAGGTCAGAATAAGGAGTCCTTTGTTGTATTGGTCCCCGATTTGGATGGAAATAATTAAAAAAAAATCACGTGAATGTACTGCCGTCCTTTTGGCTGGTAACCATTTTGGCATGTGAATGCATGGTACCCCACCAAAGACAATGTCTTTTTCTACATTATAACCAATGTCAGTTTCTTCAGCCCCGTTACCCTCACCAAGGGACCAGCAATATTATTGAATGATCACTTCATTCGGTGGGCCGCCTTCTTCGGTGGGTCCCACCGGAATGTGTTCGTGTCTTAATCAGAGAATCTCTTGAATCATACTCTTCGGGTGCGCTTGGATTGCCAAAATCAGGAATTGGAATCGGGATCCTATTCTGATTCTACTCGATTATGGCGTTTGGTTGCCTCATTGGAATCCTTCTCGCCTATTAGACGTTGAGGGCTCCATCTAGGATGCAAATGGTCTTTATTGCAGCTGTTAATTTGAACTCTCTCCCAATATATGTGCATGAAAGTCTCAGAAATCTCAGTTGATGTCCAATGAACCACCTTCGAGAAGATTTGGCTATGGAAAATCTCAGCTAGTGCCCAATGAACCACCATTGAAAAGATTTGCCTATGGATGATGTGAATATTTATCTTTGGATGAGCCTTTAAAGACTATTGCTTCTTTACTTCCGGGTACTAGAAAATAGAAATTTTCTCCTAGTACTGTACAGAGAAATTGTCCCCACTTAAAATAGTAACCCCCTCACTGAATATAGCAACCGAAATTAATGAGAAATTAATGATCATTAAGGAGCAAAAGCAACCGAAATTAATGAGAAATTAATGCTCATTAAGGAGCAAAGCAACCGAAATTAAAGCAGTCTCTCTCACTTGTCGTTTTCTGCCTCCTGAATTTAAAGAGGCAAAAGCAAAAAGTTAGTTGAGAAAAGGATTTATTGGGATTTTTCAAAGCAAAAATCGATCTGTTTTTCCTTCCTTTGGCTTGAAATTTATTAAATTACCAGCCTACTTGCCCAATGCATCTAGACATAAGGTGTAAGATAATGGGCCCTACTAAATCAAAATAAGAAATCTCAGACCAAAGAATCAAAGTGATTCGTTATTCAACTAAAAAAGGCCCATCACTATTTAGAGGTCGTATTTGGGTCACAAGTATTGATTGCATGTAAGAGCTAGGTTCATCATTTTGAAGTAGTCTAGTTAAAGATTTTGTAGTTAATGAAACTTTTGGACATCCAATTTTCATGTTTCAAGTACTACATAGTTTTTATCTAGTAAAAAAAAAAATCTTTTGCTCTTCGTAGTATTTTTATCTTCGATGACAATATTGGCTGTCATCCAAGATAAAAAGAGGTAGGGATAGACCGAAAACAACTTGGGTAGAAACGGTGAGGAAGGACTTGATAGCTAGGAACATAACAGAGAACATGACCTTGGATAGGATAGAATGGAAGAAAACGATCCACGTAGAAGAACCCAACTAGATCGAACCAGGATTAGAGCTAGGTAGATTCCTTTTACCTCCTTCATGAATTTTTTTCTAAAGGATTCATTTAGCCGACCCCAACTGGTTTAGGACAAAGGCTTTGTTGAGTTGAGTTGAGTGGAGTTGAGTTGTACGGCACTATTGGTTGTCAATTCCGTTCCATTTCGGGCAAAATTATTAGAGAATTCATTTTTTGGAATGGATTTAAGAACACAATTGCGAGGAAAATTTCTTAAAAATAAAACTAGTTTAATATCTTTTTTTCTTTGTTTTTCCTCTTTTTTGCTCCTAAATGATTGTTTTAATTTTGTAGAATAGATTTTGATGTCATTTACTCTTCCCAATCAATTGGGAGGATCAAAACACATCTAAAACCCTTCTTCTCTACATTTTTTTCCTAAGTTTCTTAAAATGTTAAACTATGGTAAAAGATGATGAATTTTCACTTACATTTTTGTACAGGCTCTTTTATTTTAAGCTTTTCATTCTATTTACACACAGGGACACCATTTTTTTTTTTTTTTTTTTGTTAAATTATTTTTTATTTTCTCAAAGGAAAAACCAATTAAAAAATCTTATACCTTCCTACTTAGGAACAAACTAATGGAATGGACAGAATGCCACAACATTCCACTACAAGGTGGTGGCCCAGGGAAAAAATATGAATATATCGAGGGTAAAATTGGAAAGTTGCTAAAAAAAATACGATTAAAAAGGGTTTTTAAGGCCATGTCGAGCAACCAATATTATTTTTTTTCACGATAAATTAGTTTCTCCGGGTTGTAGAAGGAGAGACTTGAGACTTGAGGCCGCTCATGAGTAGAGGGTGACAAGTGCCTAAAAAAGAAGGAAAAAGTCATCATATTTTTGGTGTAGTTGTTTGTTTCCTTGTTTTTTATGCATTATTTCTTACCCTCTTCTCACTGAGTCCCTTTCGTACCCACCCTCACGGATCCTCCCTCCCTCCCTCCCCCCTTATGGGAAAAAAAATAAATTCATAGTAGCCAAACGTGCCCTTCACGTTGTCCTCAAGAAATAAAACAGAAAGTTTTAAACAAAGCATTAAATGGCAAACCTACAAAATGCATTTTTAAAAAGGGAAGTGATACATGTGCCCCATTTATCATTTCCCTTTTAAAATGCAGTTATAAAAAGGTTTTGCCCAAGTCCTTATAAACCCATCAACATACATTCACTCTTCCGATGTGGGATATTTGCTCCTGCATGGAACCCCAAAAATCTCCCCCTCCACATAAAGTAAGCAACGTGGACAATCTCACCCCTTCAAGCAGCGGCAACGTGCGACCTACAAGATCTTTCCCAAGAGATTTTCTCTATCCTCAAGGGTACACCATGGTTGCCGAGACCTTCCCTGAGAGAGTTTCACCATCCTTGAAGGTACATCGGGGTTACCACGCCTCCAGCTCTGATACCACTCGTAGGGGCCCGAGTAGAACTTACCCTTAAAAGCTAGCCGTTAAGGGGAGGGTGCCCATCCACATCCATTCACCTTTCCGATGTGGGTATTTGCTTTTGCGTGGAACCCCAACTGTTTTGCTAGGGTAAGAATCTTTGATTTCTCTTTCTTTCATAGTCATTGTCTGTAGATTTGATGCATTACAACAATGTGACATCCCATGTAGGTCACAATAAAGAGTCATTTGTTGTAATGGTCCCCGATTTGGTTGGAAATAGGAAATTTGGTCAAAAGGGTCCAAAAAATAGCGGAAATAGTGAAACAGTACCCCCACATTTCAAATTTGTGAAATGGATCCATTTTACTTTTCCTGACATGTTTTTTTACCTAAATACCCCTCAGACAGTTTTGTTTATTTTAAAAATATTACAGGCTTACAACCCTCTTTTACATGGAAGGGGTTACCAGGTCAAGAAAAATTAGGGTAACACATATGAAAATAGGGTGACCAAGAGATGAAATGGGGTTATCACACCTGGAAAATTTTCGGTTCATGTCTGTTGGGCCCGGAAGGGGTTATCGGTCAAGGAAAATGGGGTATCACATATGAAAATGGGGTGACCAAGAGATGAAATGGGGTTATCACACCTGGAAAATTTTCGGTTCATGTCTGTTGGGCCCGGAAGGGGTTACCGATCAAGGAAAATGGGGTATCACATATGAAAATGGGGTGACCAAGAGATGAAATGGGGTTATCACACCTGGAAAATTTTCGGTTCATGTCTGTTGGGCCTGGAAGGGGTTACCAGGTCAAGGAAAATGGGAGTACCACATATGAAAATGGGGTGACCAAGAGATGAAATGGGGTTATCACACCTGAAAAATTTTCGGTTCATGTCTGTTGGGCCCGGAAGGGGTTACCGGTCAAGGAATATGGGATATCACATATGAAAATGGGGTGACCAAGAGATGAAATGGGGTTATCACACCTGGAAAATTTTCGGTGCATGTCTGTTGGGCCTTGAAGGGGTTACCAGGTCAAGGAAAATGGGAGTATCACATATGAAAATGAGGTGACCAAGAGATGAAATGGGAGTATCACACCTGGAAAAATTTCGGTTCTTATTTGTTGGGCCTGGAAGGGGTTACCAGGTCAAGGAAAATGGGGGTATCACATATGAAAATGGGGTGACCAAGAGATGAAATGGGGTTATCACACCTGGAAAATTTTCGGTTCATGTCTGTTGGGCCTGGAAGGGGTTACCAAG
Source organism: Tasmannia lanceolata (assembly GCF_043159265.1). NCBI lineage: Eukaryota > Viridiplantae > Streptophyta > Magnoliopsida > Canellales > Winteraceae > Tasmannia > Tasmannia lanceolata. Next base: position 20,653,625 of record NW_027518684.1, on the reverse strand, counting down.
TCAAGGAAAATGGGAGTATCACATATGAAAATGGGGTAACCAAGAGATGAAATGGGAGTATCACACCTGGAGAAATTTCAATTTTTATCTGTTGGGCCTTGTGGGAGCAGATCCCGCGAGAGGGGTGGGGCGCGAGCCGCCGCACTCTCTCTCTTTTGGTCTCTCGTACCCACGCAATTGGCGTGTGCATTTTAATATTGATTTGAATTCATCTTTCCTGTGGACTTGGGATCACTAAGGCAATCCGAATTCCACACGAAAGAGACTGACAGAGTCGCCACCTAGATATGGGATCTAGGACCCGTAATTAACCAAAAATCTAGAATCGCTACCTGGTTACGAGAATGGAAGGTATGGGGAGTTATCCGCCACATGCACCATTCCTGCCCGATAATCGGTCTTCGATTCCAAAAGCTAACTCTTTTAAATTTATTTTAAATGGCTCATTCAACTCTATGTTAATGTGCGAACTAAGTGACATGCATCATATGATCTAATTTCATTGTGGATCCTAAATGTGTGTCTTCATTTCTTAATTTGTCTGGATTCAATCTAAGTGACAGTTCTCCTAGAATTCTAATTTCATGGAAAATCCTAAGTGATTTAATTAAGCATTTACAAGAAAATTAATATATAAAACACCACAATTTGTTGTAGTGCCGACTCGCGGGTGGTATGCCATCAGACATCCAAGCTGCCTACGTACCCAAGCCTCACTGGGATCAGAGTCGACGTAGTTCGGTGCACCTAAGCTAAGCTACTTATGCCTAACTCAACTAGGACACCGATCTAGACGGGATTGACTGTTTCAACAGTTTTAAGAGGAGTTATTTAATTCAAGTTGAGGATTTTATTATCTTAGGATTTCATCTAAGATGCTATATGATTCTTATCTAAATGCAAGTTGTCCCTTAGACTAATGCAGGTTTGCCTACATCCTAATTTACTAGGCTTGTCCTAGGGAAAGATCGGGTGACTAGTGTAATTAGACCTATGGCACGGTTGCTATACATAGCAAGCGTCCGTGATGAGGCTGGACTCATAACTCTAGGACTCCCTAAAACTTAGGACACGACAAGACACCAGTGTTCCTAAATTGGACTCTAAGGGTTCCTAAAGGAATTTTGAATCCACCGGCTCTTAGGAATCTCGAATTCTTTTGGGTTTGTGGAAACTTTAAGAGTTTTCTTGAAGCTTTTATTATCTGAAGGTATTTAGTGTGTTTGGTAACTTTTAAAGTTGTTTATTTACAAGGTTTTAGTTTCACTTGAGATTTTTAGTGGTCTTTTACTTAATGGCTTTTAACGGATTTAGAGCAATGGTTTTTTACATGGGTAAAGTTTAGATTTGTGACTTTAAGGTTAGGTATATTTTAAATTAATGTCTTTTAATTTTGGTTTAGAGAATGATATTAACACAAAAATGTTTGACAATTGCACAAATTCGACAAAACCTTAACCATTTAAAGATTTAGCAAATCCAGCCCACTAAAACTGTCATAACTCTTTAACCACTTAGCCAAATCTAACATACGAATATGCGTTGGAAAGATATTTTAAAGGGCTTCAACTTTGTAGTTTACCATTTTCTATGAATCTGTGGTTTAGAGGTTCGAAATAGGGTCACAAGACGGGCAGCCAGCACTATGGCGGGAATGATATTGGCACTACCACGTTTTGCCCTATTATTTGTAATAACTCCTGTTGTCGTTGTTGTGATTAATGGGTTATCAAAAGGGTGTGGGCTGTGAATATCAATTAGAAATGAGGGCTACTATTATTAATTTGGAATGGGGCTACGAATATCAATTTGGAATGATGGCTGTTATTATTAATTTGGGATGAGGCTGTTATTATTAATTTGGAATGGGGTTGCGAATATCAATTTGGAATGAGGGCTGTTATTATTAATTTGGAATGGGGTTGTGAATATCAATTTGGAATGAGGGCTGTTATTATTAATTTGGAATGGGGCTGCGAATATCAATTTGGAATGAAGGCTGTTATTATTAATTTGGAATGGGGCTGCGAATATCAATTTGTGAAGTGGATGTAGGCTATATTTGTTAGCGCTGCACAAGTTGGTTCTAAGATTGAGTGGGTTTTGCAAAATTGGGTTCTTGGTTGCAAAATTAGGTTCTTGGGCTATAAAAATGGGTTTTTAAATTGAGTTTTGGACTGTGTTGTGGTTGCAAAATTGGGTTTCGAATTATTGATTTTTGCCCATGAGGAACCGAAAATCCCATGAGCCTAAGATTCAAATTCCAACCTAAAGGATTACCTAATTAGGTTTTATAATTAAATTTAATCAAAGCATGCAAAATAAAATTCATAATATATAAATCAAAGTTAAAAGAACACAAAGAATATATATAAGTCTGGTCAAGGCAATCCTAGAATTAAAGGGGCGAAAGAAAATCATAGCGCACCTTTTTAGATGAAGAACACGACCGAGCTTAAGAGATCCTACCACAAAAATGTATTGAGAGAGGGTAAGAGGAGGCGGCTGGAAGAGAGTTATCCGAGAGGGAAGAGCTGAATTTCGTGTGATGGAACCCAGAGAAGGTTGCTAATTTTGTGAGATGGAGAGGCCGAGCGATCTCCCCGGCTGAGAGGGAGAGAGCCTGCTGTTGAGGAGCGGGGGCTGCCTTTGAGGAGGTGGGTATAGGTATAGCATGGATGCATGGGACGATGGGGTGTCAAGATCATGAGAAAGAAAATGAAGAAGAGTAACTGAGGGAGAGAGAGATAGAGAATCTTGTTCCCCACGATCAGAGAGAGATCTCTCTTCTTCAACTTCGTCACCTGTTATACGCCTCCTCCCCCTTTTAGCAACCCACGATTGCCCTTTTTATTGAATCCAATTGACAATAAAAAATGATACCCACCTACCCCCCTCAAATGGTAGACAAGTTTTGAGAAAACGTATAATATTCTTGGTCAACAAAGAGGCACATTATAAAATTGATTTCCAATCTCTTACCCTCCTTCTTTGAAAAATAAAATATATTTGGCATCCTTGCAAACGTGTAATATTCTTGGTCAACAAAGAGGCACGTTATAAAATTGATTTCCAATCTTTTAAATAAACCGAATCTCCTCTTCCTCTTTTATTTGTATTGGGCCCTACTTCGAATTCCCAAAAACACATATCCTTCTGCCGAATTATATTTCTAAAAAAAAATTGGTTTCTTCAAAATATTGCGGGTCCCACTTCGGGTGAATTATTCTTGAATTGCAATACTTACATTCAAATCCCCTCCATGAAATGATCCAATCCGTCCACTTGATGCAACATAATGTAAATTAGTTGTGCTCCATAATGATCTCCATGGGCTAATCCGATCCAGCAAATGCCGAGTTAGATGTGAATTGGTTGCGCCCCCTAACTCATCTCCTTATAATAATCGAGAACTTCCCATTAATGGATCCCAAAGCAAATTGGCCGTGCCCCCCTTAAACCTTTTCCATCAAATGATCCAAACCGGGCTGCCATGTCCGTTGGCCGAAATACACTATGTGCGTTATGAAAACAACGCAGTTCACACTTGCTTGATCAAAAATCTAATCGAAATGTTCAATGCACAGTCACCCAGTGGGTCCAAATTCTCTCCTGCTCGGATTCTCGTGAATAACCATTCTCAACCCTTAGCGGAAAAATGCGAAATGCGACAGAAATGATAAAAAAATTGAGAAAACGCGAGAAACGGACACGGAAATAGAAAACGGTAGAAAACCGATAGCAAAACACTAACTTTGTTGTTGATTAAAGCGGAGCAAAATGGGGTGTCTACAGGCCTGGAAGGGGTTACCAAGTCAAGAAAAATGGGAGTATCACATATGAAAATGGGGTGACCAATAGATGAAATGGGCTTATCACACCTGGAAAATTTTTGATTCATGTCTGTTGGGCCTGGAAAGGGTTATCAGGTCAAAGAAAATGGGAGTATCACATATGAAAATGGGGTGACCAAGAGATGAAATGGGGGTATCACATATGAAAATTTAGAAATGACCAGGGATGGAGGAGACCTCTATTATTACTTGAACATATCAGGTCGAGTTATGCCAAACTGTGGGACCCACTGTAATAACTCAGCAATCGATCTGTTACCGTTTCAAAAATAGGGTGACTTCTACTCCAAAAAATTTATAAAAAAATTCGTAAGAGTATATGAGTACTTAAAAAAAAATCATATACAACTTCTCCTCAAAAAAACCCACACCCTTACGCAAAGAAGGGAACTTGACAAGGTACGCTCAACCTCGTGTTTATTGGTGCAGAAGGTCCAATAGCAGTTTCGTCGAGGTTCGGTCTGACGACGGGAGGTTCTTTGCAACTTCTTCTATTGTGACCAAGTTGTCGGCATCGGATGCACTTGTAATGTAATCCACCTTTCAACTCGTAATCTGTTCTTCTCGTACGTTGCCTTCCAGGCGGTCGCTTCGCAAGCGGTGGTAATATTGTCATCAACGGTTCGGGACTTTCATGCCATTGTGTCCGATCTAGTGTTGCGTGTACAACCTCAGCTTATGTATTCTGATACCTCTCTGCATCAAAACATTCGTCGCATTAATCGTACGGATCGAATTCTGTGATGTTAATGGCTGGATTGCTTGTCTGCACGGTAGTCCATATGCTTGGAAGCCATGACAACTACATGTTCGAGTTATCAAATCGACGGAATCTGTAGTTTCAAGGGACTTTACTTCGAATTCATGAGTCCCTACTCGATAAGCTGTATATTGGCAGCTCTCCTTCAGTGATGACTCCATAAGTTCTTCTGCGTAATGAGTCAACTTTGTGTGCCAACTACTACCTAATTTCTGACGCTTCTGAATGAACTGGGTAGTCTGATGTCGAGTGTGCTCTACCAATTATGCAATCGGCAATTTTCTGGCATCCTTCAAGACATCATTGAAACACTCCGATCTATTCGTAGTCAATACATCATACCTATCCCCCTTGAAATAAAAACTAGCCAAGTTTTCCTTCGGAATGTTACTTATCCATTTATGTGCGTGTTTATTCTTTGCCTTAATCTTCTCTATTGTTTCTTTGAAAACACTCTCCCTCAATATCCTTGCGGTTCTCTAGAGCAATCTCTCAAGTAGAAGATCTTTGAAGTCGGACCGGAAGTTGGTAGTGAGGTGACACATGCAATAACAATGATAACAATTGGAAAATACTGTAGGTATTGCCTGCAACAACTCCTTCCGCCGATCATAGCATATAGTGAATACATTCATCTACTCTGGCAATACGTGCCTCTTCAACAACTTCAGAAACCACTCCCAACTATTTTCATTCTCCGTCTCCACCACCCCAAATGCTAATGGATGTACACCGTTGTTACCATCGACACCGATTGCAATCAATAAGATTCCTAGATATTTCCCTCGCAGATGTGTTCAGTCCACCAAAACTATAGGTCTCAATGTTCGGAAAGAACGTATGCAGGGACCAAATGTCCAGAACAAGTGAGAAACTTTATCATCTCCCCTTGGACGTAAATCTCTGTGTCGAAAAACACGCATGTAGCTTCCGGAATTTCTCCCCATTATCTCAACTGCAAATGCGGACAATATGCTGTAAGAGTCCTCGACATTCCCACACTTAATCTCAAGTATGATGTTCATCGCATTGTACGCTTTCCAATAGCTAATAGTTATACCCCAATGCATCTTGATATATTCTCTTATGATCCTTGTGCGGACGTCCTCTGGGCGAGCGAATAAACGTAAACATGTCTCAGCTACCCAAGCTGCTACAACGAGAGGGTGATCATTGCTTCTTATTTTAGCTGTACACGTATGGTCCGCAACAAACGACTTCACTACCACAAAAGTCATATGATTTACACTCGTTATACACCATTTGCAACCATCTTCCTTGCATCGAACGTAGTACTTTTTGCGTGAGGACTTTTGCTTCTTAAAGATGAATCTCTATCGAATAGCATATTCTCGAACAATTTTCTTGAAGTGTCTCATGTCATATAACATTGCCCCAACTGTTAACTGGTCAAATTTTAATGTATCAACTTCTATCTCTTGGGCTCCAACAAGCATGCCATCTACTTCCATTGGCCCACTACCGTCACTCAGAACCGATTGAGTACCACCTCTGATAGGAAAGCCTCCGTTGTAGCCTCCGTTGATAGGCTGAATGGTTGGACTAACAAAGATGTTCTCATGATGATCATTCCCATCCTCCACTTCCTCCTCCTCCTCATCATCATCATTTCTTTCTTCTTCATAATCTAAACCCCTTATACATAAATGATTTTCAAAACATTATTGACGTTCACTTCATGATCTCCATCATTTTGTAACTCATCTATACCCCCGGTAACAGGGTTAGCATGCAGACCACTTGCCAATATTTCATTTAAGTCAAATCAAGACCTGTATAGTTCAAAAATATATGATCAGCCTCAATCCATATGATTAATTCATAATTTGAACTATGATAGTCTTGAAAGATTACCAAAGAACAAAAATACCTTATGCTGCGTTCTCCTGGACCACCTCCTATACTGGTATCAAGGATCTCTTCACTTACAAATTCACTTTCGTAGTCTTTTTGCAAATCCACTTCAAAATGCGGGCGAAGTTTGACATTTTCTCGTTAGCGCGCACATTCTTGGAGCCGAATCAAAGTAGATAGAATGTTAAGATTAATAGAGGTTTTACTAATACAGACATTGTTTGGGGGAAGCATTGACGAATTCAATAAATTAATACCGTTCTCACTTATGGTTTTAGTTATGTATATCATAACAGAATTGAACATGTCTCTATCAAACATCCTCAACATTGTTTGAAGGACATCATCATCATCAACGTCGATTAAAGTGATTATATATGGATCAACAACGTATCGACATTTGATCGATAGTAAAATATTCATTTCTGTGATACCAATTCTTCTTTGGATTGCACTTTGAAATTCATCAAAATTAATTCGGCAGGAAACCGATAACAATGTCTTCCTCCCCCCGACAGAGTCCCAAGAAAGCTCATCCTCCAAATGTCCATCATAGTTAAGGGTGGCAACGGTTCAGTTTCGGTTGATTTGACCCCCAAACCGAACCCGAATCGAACATGCTTACCTCTAAACCGAACCGAACAGAATCGAAATCGAACCGATCATACATTCCAAACCGAACCGAACCGATGAAAAGGGGCATATTTATCATTTTCCTATGAAAAGGGCCACATTTATCATTGTCCAAACCGAACCGAAACCAAACTAAAACCGAAACTGAACCGAACCAATCATCAGTTTGGTTCTACCGAACTGAAACCAAATTTTTGGTTCGGTTTTGGTTCGGAATCGGTTCGGTTCAGTTGATTTTGCCACCCTTAATCATAGTGTAAAAGAAGAGAAACCATTGATTCGGACAATTTTCTATAATCTTACACAGTGGGTCTAAACTTTCTAATATAAACTTCAAGACTCTAAAAGGGGCTATAAAGTTGTGGCTTAATAAAGCTTATCGAAGGTGTTTTCAATTGGACAGATTGGAATAAAATATGGTCACGAAGTAAAAGGTGGTTTCCAGTACCTAAATGAGGGTTTTCTATGGGATTATCAAAGCAAAAAAATAAGAAATTATTTTTTGAATAATCTCTTAGACAACCTTAATCAGGGCAGTTATGAAATATCTAGCAAGGGTTCAACTCAATGGTAGGGCCATCAAACATTAATAACAATTATGAACCCTTATAAACTCTTAGACAACCATAATCATGAAAGTTATGAAATACACAGCAATGGTTCAACTCAATGGTAGGGCCATCAAACATTAATAACACTTATAAACCCTTAATACACCCTTATACACCATCACAAAAAGACAGAGTTATAAATGAGATATTAGGGGTTACAAGCACAAACCTTAAGAGGACAAAAATAAAACTCACATTTTTCTCCCTTTTTTTTTGTTCCAGGCGTTAATGGGGATTGGGGAAAAAGAAGGGTTGGTAGAAAAAGAAGGAAACACTTTTTTATCCCCTTTTTATGGCTTAACGTGTATTTTGAGGGTGGAAGGGTATTTCGGTCAAAAACCATGTCAGGAAAAGCAAAATGGAACCCTTTGACAAGTTTGAAATTCAAGTGTTCCATCTCACTATTTCATATATTTTGGGGTACCGTTTGACCAAATTTCCTTGGAAATAATTGAAAATAAATAAATCACGTGAATGTATGACAGTCGTCCTTTTGGGTTGGTAACCATTATTGGCATGTGAATGCATGGTACCATATCAAAGACATTGTCTTTTTCTACATTACGACCAATGGCAGTTTCGTCAGCCTCATTACCCTTACCAAGGGACCACCATTGTTGAATGATCACTTCATTCCAAGGTCTGGTAGCCCACCTTCTTCCGTGGGTCCCACCAGAATGTGTTCGGGTCTTAATCAGAGAATCTCTTGAATCATACTCTTTGGGTGAGCTTGGATTGCAAAAATCAGGAATTGGAATTGGGATCCTATTCTGATTCTACCCGATTCTAGCATTTGGTTCAAATAAATGAACGGAATGGAGATGGAGTTGAACCTGGGGTGGAATAGATGGGGGAATTTACAACATCATTTGTTATCCTCCCAAGAGGTGGTATTCTGATTCCAGTGAAATCTGTCTAGGGATGCCAATTTTGATTCTTAATTCTGGCAATTCAAACAGATCGCTAAAATCAGCCACTCCAATTGGGATCCTATTTTGATTCCGCTTGATTATGGCATTTGGTTCAAATAAATAAACAGAATAGGGATGGAGCAGATGTTTTTTTTTTTTTTTTTTTTTTGTTGGGGTCAATAGATGCTGGATTTTACGACATGTTCAAGAGGTGCTATTCTGATTCTAGCGGAATCAGAATCGGGATGTCGATTTTAATTCCTGATCCTGTCCACTCCCATAGTAATGAAATTTTTGTAGGAATATTTTGGAATTAAATTTTTATTTTATTTTTTATTTTGTCTTAATGGAATTGGAATAAGAATCGGAATAGGATGCCAATTCCTGATTCCGGCAAAATGCTGCCGCTGTGTTTGAATCGAACTCTATTTGGATTTGGTCTGTCTAGGATCCAACAACAAAATAAAAAGCTACTCTACTCCCATTTAGAAGTTAGGAAATATGTTTCTCAGCAAATATTTGCATATTTGTTATAAAATTAGTGAAGTGATATATTCGCCCCCTTTTTCCATGGGCCAGCCCCATCTAGTGTATTTATGAATACCAAAAGGGGTGGCCCAAGGAAGAAAAAGGGGCGAATATATCATTTCTAAAAAATTATTAAAGTGATGATTCACAATTTTTTCATGGGCCATCCATGTTTCTCCCTTTGAGCTTGGGAAATGACATATTCATCCTCTTGTCTTCCACACACTAGATGTGTTTTTGCAAAAGAAGCCTCCTTGAATGCTATAATTTGCAAAAGAAAACTTTATGGTTTGTAAATTTTCAAAAAAGAAATAAAAAAGATAAAACAAATAAACTAAACGGGAAATAATATTCCATCCACTTTCCAAGCATTTTCATCCCTTTCCATGTCATTTTCAGCTTTTAAATAAGAAATTTCACATCCAATAATATTTTTTCCTGGAAAAGAAGTGAACACAGAAATTATTTCTTGTCAAGGTCTTGTCAGGAAAAAAAAAGGCAGTTTTCTAGGAAAAACAACACCAGGGAAAAGAAGTGAATAGAGCCTATGTCTCTCTATTCTTAAAAATGGCTAAATTTTCTAACCCTTTTGTTTGACTATTCCTTGAAATAAAGCCACTTTTTTTTTTTTAAAGGCACAAAATAGAGAGATGAAAATGCTTAAGAAGGTGGAAATATCATTTTCCAAATAGAAAATTATAATAAAAATCTTTCTTTTCTTTTTAGAATTATTCCTTTTAAGATTCCAAGCTCCTCTCTACTAGATTTAGGCCATGTTTGGCAACCATGAATATTTTTCCATGAAATATGTTTGTGCCGACATCAGTAGCCGTCGTAAAACTGTCGAAGGATAATTCTCCAAACCATTGTTACCAAAACAACTTTTCAACGGTGTTTTTTTTTTTTTTTGAAAAGTTTTATTGGTTTGCCGGTTTAATACTCTGTTTAAAACTTTCATAGTAAAAATCCTCTTTTTTTAGGAAATTGTTTTAAACAAATTTAAAACACGTCTTTTTGGCCAACTTTCCAACTCTACCCCCCACTATATTCTCTAAATGACAAAATTTTAAGGGAAAACAGTTTCTGAGCTCGAGCTCACAAACTCATGTGAGCTCACATTTTTGGAGTGATCCAAAACATTTATTTGAAATGCGCTTGCATAGATAAGGTGTCCACAAAAAATCAGGTAATTAAGATCATCCTAGAACTTCTATTTGTGGAGGGAAGAAAATGGGCAGATTTGTTGAGAAACAGTATCTGCCCAATTTTCCCTCCACTTTTGGATGAGTTATGATGATTCTATAGATCTGTTTTTTGGTACACACCCTATCTATGCAAGGACCTTTCAAATGAATGTTTTGGATCACCCAAAAAATGTAGGCCCACATGAACTTTTGATGCTCGAGCTCATATCAGCTAGCTGAGCTCGAGCTCAGAAACCGTTTTCCCATTTCTTAAATGCATTTTTTCCGTTTCCGTTTTTTGAACTAATACCATATTTGAACTCGAATATTTCCCGGCTCCTTTTGTTTTGAAATTCACGTTTTGCTAGCTATTGTCCCGACTCCAACTTCATTCTTTTGTTTGAGACTGAGCCATTTTTGCTTAGTTTTAATAAAGCTCATGATATCGGCGCTACCACTTTTTTATAATTGCACCAACTTCTCATTTCTTTTATTGTTTAAACAGCTGTCAAATGCTAACACATCACAAAAAGCTCTCGGAAAGTTGGAAGCAATTAAAACAAAAAAAGATAAGATTAATTCTTACAATTATGAAAACATGGTAGCGCCAATATCAGCAGCTCTAGCAAAAAGGTGGGTGTGTGACAGAGACTCGAGGGGTAGTTAGCCATTTAGCCCCAGTCGGGGTGGGTCCCACTGTTTTCAAGCTCAGCTCGGCTTTGACAGCTACTTAGATCTGAGCCGACTGTAAATTTGTCGTATTGCCTTTCATTATAATTAAAAGACTAATGGACTCTCCCTCTTAATTGAATTGGACCCGAACTCATAAATATCAGGAATTTTTCTTCTTCTTCCAAGAGTCAAATAATAATCGTACGGCATGAGATACTGCCACGTGTAAGAATGGTGTCCATGAATATGGTTTGGCATCACAATTCTGGCCTACTGTCCATGGTGATGGTCCCACCTTCACAGATGATTCTTGACCCTTGATCCAGTATGATGAGAAGAGACACGCTTTAAGATATCATTAAGGTATGGAAATCATATGTACGGTCACGATTAGTAATCGTAAATATTTTGATAATTTGCAGGGATTGATGAAGATTGGGCCCCTGTTTAAGGTTGTCTAGGGATATGTTTGTCATTTTATCGAAAATTATAGACTGAAATCTAGAGATTAGATAGTTAGGAATAAGGATGATCCTAAGAAAATAATTTACATTGGAGGCCAACAATTGAAATGATAGGAATAGGTGGGGTCTGGTGTATCTTTGAAAAAATATGCATAACTATGTGGTAAGGGTGTCAATTTTGGCTCGGGCTCGGAAGCTCGTTCGAGCTCGGCTCGAATCCTTAACGAGCCGAGCCCGAGTTAGGCCAGGCTCGGCTCGGCTCGGCTCGTTAAGAATTTAATATATTTAAATATATATATTATATATTAATATATACATTAAAAGGGTTGTCCATGGAGTGAAAGGGGGGGGCAAAATATCTCACTTCATTTTTGGAACCCCATTTGTTACTAGGACCACCCCCCATAGTGTAAAAAAAGTAGTCAAATTACACTAGTAGGGCTGTCCAGGGAAAATGAGGGGTGTGAACATAATATAACCCGAGCTTGGTAAGGCTCGCGAGCCTGACCGAGCCGAGCCTCACTTATGAGCTTAACGAGCCGAGCCGAGCCTGGCCAAGCTCGGCTCGGCTCGGCTCGTTTACACCCCTACTATGTGGACAACTAAATAACGTGGCGCCCTCCTATTATATGGCACAAAAGAGGAGATATTATTATGACCTCTCATAGTTGGTTTGCCCTACATTTTAAAAGAAACACTATAGTCTTCTACCTTGTTGGAAGATCCAAAGCTATAATATTTATGTTGCGGCCCAACAAATACACGGTTGGTATCTTCAAACAAGGTGGGCCCAAGTGAACTTTTAAAAAATATATGCTTTTGTAGTGTCCACGCACCTAGGAAGATCTAAACCGTCCGTTAGATGGGCCACAGCCTAAATAGGTTGTGCCCCAAAAATCATATCTGTAGGTTGATCCTAACCCTCCAATCTGAATGTTCCGCCCATCTAACGGACGTGGGGCCATACCGTACTTTTAATTAAGTGTGGAGTGCCCTCATCAAAATACAGTAGTGCTGATAACATTTCCCTTTTTTTAAAAAGGGGAGTGATATCCCCCCCCTCTGACGGATAAAACCCCCCTTTAACGTTAAGGATCAAAGGGGTGAATTTATTCATTCTCGCAGAAACCATTAAGGGGGGAATCTTATCCTTTTAGGGGGGCGGGGAGATATCATTTCCCTTTTTTTAAAAGCCTTTGAATGAAGATGGCATGCAGGAGGGTCCACCATCTACATAAAGGTATGTGGCATGCAGGAGGGTCCACCATCTACCCAAAGGTATGTGGATTTAGACTCTTTTGGAAATATTCTTTATATATTTGTACATTTTGTTAGTGGCATGTGAATTGGGATCATGCCTCTCAACTAATAAGGTTGTTCTCCCTAGGATAGGATAGCAAGCCGAGGTTTATTTTAATCTTTTATAGGGTTGTTATCCTCTGTTCACGTGGACAACCTTGGTTCTTGGATAAAATATTATCAGCCAAAAATTGGTGAACAATGGACAAGATAATATCAAGATAAGCTTATCTACTGTCCAGGCAGAAAGTGGAAGTTTTTTGCTGAAATTGACCAATGGGGACGCCCTTGAAGCTGGTTTTTGCAGGGCGCCCTTCGTTCTATCAAAGACTGAGGGAAAAATTTCCCCTTTTCCTACTACAATCCTTCGGCATCATTTCTTTCAAGGGTGTAAAACAACTTTTACCCTTGGAAAAATAGATGTAAAATATTTTTTCATGCCCATTTTATGGAATCAGTGGGCCCTGTTTAGATTGAAGAATTTTTTTTTCCTGGAAAGTTTGGAAAGGAATTTTTTTCGAAAATTTCTGGTGTTTCCATTGTTTGCTAACAAATGATAAAAAGTGACTTGAAGCACCGCAGTTCAAGTTTTATTTACGGGGACCTTGAATTTATAATGATATCGATTATTTATAATTTCCCTCTAAATTGTGGAACAAAAATAATTCTTAGGAAACAATTTCCCCAAGAAATGTTTTTCCTACAATCCAAGCAGGGCCTTTGCAAAGACTCAAAGGCGACAAACACCCAGAGGCATATTAGCAAAAAATCAAAGGCCACACACACACGGGTTTTAGGGAAATGATTTCAGAACTTCAATGTTTGATAAAGATGCGTGGATCATCTTGTCGTGTAGTGTTTAAGGGCTTGTATGAGCTTTTTGAGAACTGTAATATTCCTATGACAGCCCTATAAATACTACACGACAAGATGTTACACGCTTCTTTATCAAAACATTGGAGCGTTGAAATCATTTCCCTTGTTTTACACCTATTTTATGTCCAAGGCTCTGTTTCTTCCGACATAAAATGGGCGTCAAGACAAATTTTTTGGTCATTTTAAGTGGAGCATAACAAGAGGAAGGCAACAATCTCAATCACATGAGGACTTTTTCTTTTCAATTCTCTTTTTTCTTTCTGCTTTATGAAAGGCATACAACAGTCTCAATCATATATGCAAATTTTTCTTTCAATTCCTTGCTTTTCCCCACTTTGTAATGCCACCCATGTGCTCAAAATAATATGCTACACATTATCTTACACAAGGATAGTCACCTAATCTTTAATTAACTAGACAATTAATCCCTATTGGACCACGTCAAGATTCCAATTACCCAGTTTCAGCAACTTGAGATTTAACAAATTGAAGCCAAAATTGGCGTAAAACAAGTTTTGGAAAAAAAAACAGGTGTAAAATTTGTTTTACGCCCGTTTATTCTCTCTCTCTCTCTCTCTCTCTCTCTCTCTCTCTCTCTCTCTCTCCACACACACACACAACAGGAACAGTTGGTGGGCCCAACAGAAATCGTTGGTGGAATGGTGGGCCCATCTTTGAACAACGTAGGCCCCGCCCATAGCACACCACAGGATAATCCATACCGTCCATTTGATGGGCCATAAACGTAAATAGGTTGCGTCCCAGAATATCATTTCCATAGGCTGATCCTAGCCCTCCGATCTAAGTAGAAACTACATCTTATGCAACCTCTATAGATTGTAGGGTTGTCATCATCCTGTGGAAATGATTTTTGGGGCACAACCTATTTACATTGTGGCCCATCAAATCAATGGTTTGGATCATTCTATGGAGTTGGTCGTAAAGTAACATTAAGGCCCGTCCACAACATAGGACGATCCAAGCCGTCCATGGTTTGGATAATCCTATATATGGAGTTGGTCGTACAGTAACATTAAGGCCCAATCGTAGGCCCCACCGATATTTTTTCAAATTGAAGCGTGCCATCCACAACATATGATGATCCAAGCCGTCCATGGTTTGGATCATCCTATGGGGTGGTTCGTAAAGTAACATTAAGGCCCAATTTAGGCCCCACCCATATTTTTGAAAATGAAGTGTACCGTCCAGACCATAGGATGATCCGAGCCGTCCATTTGATGGGCCATAACGTAAATGGGTTGTGCCCCCAAAAGGGTTGGCCCATCAAATGAATGGTTTGGATCATCATGTGGTCGTACACTAACATTAAGGCCCGTCCACAACATAGGATGATCCAAGCCGTCCATGGTTTGGATAATCCTATGGAGTTGGTCGTACACTAACATTAAGGCCCAATCGTAGGCCCCACCGATATTTTTGAAATTGAAGCGTACCGTGCACAACATAGGATGATCCAAACCATGGGTTTGGATCATCCTATGGTGTGGTTCATACCAATTTAGGCCCCACCCATATTTTTGAAAATGAAGTGTACCGTCCAGACCATAGTATGATCCGAGCCATCCATTTGATGGGCCACAATGTAAATAGGTTGTGCCCCAAAAATCATTTCCGTAGGATGATCACAACCCTACAATCTATAGATGTTGCATAAGATGTAGTTTTTATTTAGATCGGAGGGCTAGGATTAGCCTATGGAAATAATATTTTGGGAAGCAACCTATTTACATTTATGGCCCATCAAATGGACGGTTTGGATTATCCTATGGTGTGGTATGGGCAGGGCCTACGTTGTTCAAAGATGGGCCCACCATTCCACCAACTGTTTCTGTTGGGCCCACCAACTGTTCCTGTTGTGTGTGGAGAGAGAGAGAGAGAGAGGTCAAATGGTGGGAAAACGTTCGCCAAGGGGGGGCGAGAAATAATCCATCATTGGTAGAAATACTATTTATTGGTCCTTAGAATGCTACACAGGTATAAAACATCACATCAGTTTCACACCCTTTTCGTAGAGGTTGTTGGCATCTGTTTCATTAAAGGCTGCGTCTCTTAAGACGTAACATTGGAGTACAAAAAATAGACCCAAACAATTTTACAACCATTTTTTTCACTTACAAAATGGGTGAAAATTTGTTTTCCACCCATTTTATGCGGAAAGAAAGGAGCAAGAGGAGAAAAATACTACCAAAGTGTTGAAGTATAAATGATTGAATAGCACCAACTCCAACAGCCCAAGCCTACCGATTGTCAGGCCAAAACCTATTATTGGACTCCAAAAGATGATGGAGATGGCATTATTTAATCTTTTAACTTTAATACTCCGCCTCACGCGTGGCCCCTCTTTCTAGAGTTGGCTTACATGTGGCACATTTGGCCCATCTTTTGGATTTGGCCATTGCATGTGGATTTTTGCTATCAAGGAGGTTTGAACTAGGACCTTTAGATCTGATACCATTTGAAACTACCAGTTACTCCAAAAGCTCAAGCAGATGGAGATGGTGTTATTTAATCCTTTGTACACACAATCGGTTGTCATAATCTAAAACAAACAGGACTTAAGCTTTAGCTTTTGGAGTAATTGGTTGTCTCACATGGTATTAGGGCTGTTGCCTCATGACAAGACCTGAGTTCAAAACCCAACAACTCCTTGATATATAAATATTCAGAGTTTAAAACCCAACAACTCCTTGATATTAAAAATCAACTTGTATATCCAACCCAAAAGAGGGGCCACATGTGTTACATGTATGCGCAATCCCAAAAAAAGGGGCTACACGTGACAACTCTAAATGGCTTATGCTTTTGGAGTAATTGCTTGTTTCACACAAAGTCTGTAGTTAGATCCAATGGAAAAACAACGTTGGTCATACAATACTATTCATTTCATGCATGGATATTTGTTCGCTGAATTAATGACAATTATTCTAACTTTTTTTTTGGCTATTAATTAGATGGTTAGGATTGTTTAATCATGAGATTTTTTTGTTAGAAAATTTCAAAAGAGTTCTTTTCAACAATAGAAATGGGGGGAGACGGTCCCAAATTCTTCTAGTTGCTATTCATTTTATAAAAAGGATGGGGGACGCTCCACAACCATTCCTAAAATTGCTTTCCCAACCTTTTTTTTTTATGGGCAAGCTAGGGTTTAGTGGGGACCCCTGCTGGTTTATTTGATAAAGAGAAAGATGATAATTGAAGGCACAAAAGCCACCTTAACTCGGTACATGTGAGACAGGGAGAACCAAGGCTCAGCACATATGAGTGACGAACACTAAGCCTCAATTCTTTTGAGTTACATAATCAACTAATTTGGTAGGGGTATGTTGGGCTCTTTGTGAGCGTCTTGACCAATTTATCTTGTGAACTTCCTGCCATGATTCATTTGAGTCCTCAAGTTCTGGATTCTATTCTTCACTATCCTCTTGCTCGATTGGGACAGGTGGACTAGGCGACATTCATCCGCATAGGATGCTTTCCTTTTTCGAGTTTCTTTGAGACCTTTTGTGTTTGTTGGATCGTCTTCCTTTTCTGAGGAGGATTCCAATGAGGAGGAAACCTCTTCAAGGCCGGAGTACTCCTCTGATTCAGTGTCCTCCTCACTCTCTATTCCTTCCTCTTTTGGTATAGCATAGGTGCCCTCTTCTTTGTTGATGTTTAGACTTACATTTCTTTAGACTCGATGAGGTAAATAAGAAAAGCTGAAAATAAAAAAATGGCATTCAACAACCTTGACCTACAAAGCCAATTTTTCACATGTTTTATCTTCTGTGCGCTTAAAAAATGAGATTCTTCTGAGCGATTACGAGCCGCTTCCGAAGATTCTCATTAATACATTTTGCCCTTTCAGTCGGGAGAGAATGAGGAGCCTTGCTAAACACGCCCTTAGTAGCTCTCCTAGAACTGTCCTACATGTGACTAAACTTATTGAGGAGGTGAAATATAAGCAATGCATGTTATTTCTTAATCGCGGTTGAATCAAATCATTAGAAGAATTAAGGCAAAAATTAGATTCATTCTCTAGATTCTATTTGGATTGTAGAAACAATAATTCTTATGGAGTTTTTTTTCCTAGGATTTGTTTTTTGGTTTCCAGATATCAATATCAAGCG
This sequence comes from Tasmannia lanceolata, assembly GCF_043159265.1. Lineage (NCBI taxonomy): Eukaryota > Viridiplantae > Streptophyta > Magnoliopsida > Canellales > Winteraceae > Tasmannia > Tasmannia lanceolata. The sequence continues at coordinate 20,635,828 of NW_027518684.1, read as the reverse complement.
TCTGAATAAAACATGAACTACAATGGTTCAAGTTATTTTATTTTTCATGTGTAATCAAACAATGGAAAAGAAGAAGAAATTGTGGTAAAGATTTCTTTTCCAAACTTTTCTAGAAAATTCCGTCAATGCTTTCACAGAAGGGCCCCCTAACCGAGAATCAGTATTGGAGAACTAGGGAGGTTATGGTAATTTTTGCCTCCTTATGATTGCGTTTATAGACAAATAACAAATTCATGAACCGGACCTGTTTGTCATTATAGAAGAATACAAGGGGGATAGAAAACGAAGGTGTGAATAATGAGAAGCTAGCTGTTGTTTGAAGCCAAGCCAAAGCTGGGCTCATTAATCTCTTTGTCCTTTCAGTAATCCAACCAATCTCAGCATTGATTCACATGCAATAAAGGCAAGAGAAGAGAGAGATTCAAAAATCAAAAGGAATAATTGATGGAGAAATTGTGTTATGTTTCTGAAATGACATATGAATGGTGTTTTGCTTGATTTTATGATCATCTTAGGTTGTACAATGGAAAAGACCAAAATGCCCTCTTCTATTTTTTTCCATCTCTACAGCCCTTGATGACCAACTCAATTGAGGGAGAAGAAAAAAAATGAGAGGAGGGGGAGAAAAAGAAGAAAGAAGAATCAACGTCTGAAAAAAATATATAAGATACTAGAAAAATGTAAAGAAGAAGAATTAAATGAACCAATGGTGGAAAACTAGGAGGCGTCACGAAAATAAAAAAAACAAAGGGTCAACAGGGCGAATTGCCAAATTTTCTAACACGACACATACTTTTCCTATTCGACTTCAAATTTCCCCTTTTTTCCACCATTTTTTTTATTCTCGATTTTTTTTTTGCCGTCGTCTTTTTCATTTTTTTCGATGTTAATTCTTCTTTTTTATCTCATCTTCTTTTCTTCCTCTTCTTATGGTTCTTTTCTTCAAGAGTTTGAGCGATGATCATCGACAATGGTAGTAGACATGGAAAAACATAAAAGTAAAAGAAGACGAAGAGGGTAATCTGGTCTTTTTATCCATAAGGCACCACTTGAACGTTAACTCAAATTTCAAAGCCATTCTACGGTCATTTCAGAAATAAAGAACAATTTCTGAGGTAATTTCCCAATGAAAATCTTTCCTCCTGCAAGTAAAAATTCTGAGTAATAATGGCTAGTCTCTCATGTGACCCTTTCTGAAAAGGGGGTCCTCCTGCTTTGTCTGCCATTTGGAAGAGTCTAACAAGAGCTTCTACAACTGGTTTTGCTAATCAGATTTCTCTGTTGGTTTTTTATATCATTCATTACCTTTTTTCCTCCAATCAGGTCAAGAAGAGAGAAAAAAAATGACTTTTGTTGGTGGGTTTTGACGGCTGAGTTCTAAAGCCAGAAAGAACTGCCACAAATACCAACTCATTGAAGAAGACCATTAGTCCTCTATTTTTCATGTTTTAATCAGTTCTATAATTAGTTCTTTGTGCAAGAAGCCATTATCTAAACTGGGTAATGCTTTTTGTGGAGTGATAACAGTAACCCACCCCAGAAAAAAAACTGTGTTTTTTTTTTTTTGGTGTGTAGGACCCAGGTATTTCAGTTTTCTCAGCCAAAAATCAGATTTTTAATTGTTGGGTTTTTTTTGAGGCTCCAAACCAGTAGTAGAAAACTACTGATGGTACTGTCTTCAACCTTTGTTCAATAAATGGTTTTCATTTCTTTGTGTTAAAGGCATTATTTGAGCTGGGTTCCTGTTTTTGTGGAGGAATAACTGAAATCCACCCTTAGAAAAATAAAAAAATAAGAAAGTTCTTTTTTTCTCTATGATTCAGTTTTCTCAGTCAAAACTAGACCTTTTGTGTGTTGGATTTTGGCTTCTAGATTGAGAAACACAAAAATCCCTTCATGTTTTCTCCTTTGCATCTGATTTTCTAGCTGAAAAACACTAAGAAATCAGGCAGTCTAGTTTCAAGTTTCAGCCTCCTTAGCCAAAATAAAGGTGGTTTTGAGGTAGGGTTCTTCTTGACTTCTCTTTGGGTTTGGGTTTTATCTGGGTTTGGGTTTTTGAGCATAAAAAAGGGTGTAGTAACAGAATTTCTACTTAGAAACTACTGTGGATGCTGCTTTGAATTAGTTTTTTTTCTAGTGGAAGCCTGGGTTATGTGTTGGGCTATGGCTACTGGACTTCAAAACCAGGAAGGAGTGTCTGGAAATCATTTGAAGAGAAAGCTTTCTGCTATTGTGAGGAGCATTCAGTGGAGCTATGCAGTCTTTTGGTCCATCTCAACCAGACAACAAGGGTATACAATCTTTAACTTCCAACCTCTGTATTCTTTAACCTTTTTTTTTTTTTTTTTGTATGTGGGTCAGTTTAATTTTCGGAGCACTGACATAAAATGGGCAGTATTCTTTTATTCTTTGATTTTCTTTCTGCATGTCGGTCAGTTTAATTTTCAGAGAACTGATATAAAATGGATAGTGTTCTTTTTTCTTTGATTTTCTTTTTGCATGTGGGTCAGTTTAATTTTCAGAGGACTGATGTAACATGGGTAGTGTTTTTTCTTTTTCTTTTTAATTTTCTTTTTGCATGTGGGTCAGTTTAATTTTTGGATGACTGCTACTAAATGGGCTGTGTTCAAGTTTGGTGAACGGAGATGAATTTTCTTTCTGTATATAGATCAGGGTCAGATTTCTTGAAGTAAATGGCTGTGTTTCTGCAACATAATGTGTAATGTGGGAGATGAGTGGTGGAAATTGTTGAATCCATCATCTCTTTCTAAGCTGTAGGTCTAAACGTAGTTCACTTCAATGGCACTGAACACTGCTAATAATGCTTGACCGGGTCTTTTGAAAAATGAAAATTTAGTTAGTATAATCCATCTTGCTTTGTTTTCTTGTATTACAGTTCTACTCAATTGCTACACTTTCTTGCATTATCTGGTCACTTTCTTTCAATTTCCGGTGCTTTAACTCGGCAATTACTTGTATTCTCAAACTATGTATGACATTCAAAGAACTTTCCAAGAATTGAAACTCAGTCCTAGTTTCTTTTTTTTTGTTTTTGTTATTCTGTATAGTTCCTGTTTTGAAAAGATGTAACCTTCACCGAGCAACTACTTTGTAACATGAGCTATCCTTTGATGTGTATACATTTAAGAATGCTTGTAGTTGATTTATTGAAATGGTTTTAGATTTGTTGAGTTGGGTGTCTTAAATTGTGTGTGACCTAGATGCGGCCTGTTTTGGCCCGCCCCCTTTTAAGTGATTTCGGCCTGATTTGAGTGAGTTTTGGCCCGCTTTATATGAAGGGATTGTAGGGCTTATTTTCGTTTTCTTGTCTTTGAGAAGGGGGCTGAGAGCTCAAAAAGGGAAAAAAGGTGTGCTATGGTTTATTGTGGGTTTGGTGAGAGATACAGATCTTCTCTTGTAATCTCTTGTTCTTATAGTGGATTCGTCGCCTCTGCTGTGGATGTAGGCTTTGCCGAACCATGTAAATCTTTGTCTCTTTGTGTGTTTGCTTGTGTTTGGTTCTTATGTTTTGCTTTGCCATTGAAATCTCAGATTGATATAGAGGGGTATTTCACAAGAAAATTCGTTTGTATTGTTATGATTGTAAATGCTCTCTTACTTTTTTGGTGGAAATTTGGTTTCCTAGGATGCTGGAATGGGGCGCTGGGTATTACAATGGCGATATAAAGACAAGAAAGACAGTGCAGCCAATGGAGCTTAATGCTGACCAGCTGGGATTGCAGAGGAGTGAGCAGTTAAGAGATCTTTATGAATCTCTTTCAACAGGTGAAAACAATCAACAGTCTAAGAGGCCTTCTGCAGCATTATCTCCGGAAGATCTAACAGGCCTAGAATGGTACTACTTGGTTTGCATGTCCTTCACTTTCAATCCTGGCCAAGGGTAATTCTTTCTTCCCAAGTGATGAACTGGGTCTTTTAGTGCTTAATATTGATTTCACATTTCAGGTTGTTGTTGAGGTTTTTGCATGTAATGTGTTAGTCAATGGTTTTGTTCTGTTGAATTTGTTTGTTATATTTAGTCTCCTATTATAACTATTCAGATATTATGCATCAGTCTTGTCGTTTTCCCTCATTTATTTTTCGGGGTCTGTTTGTATGCACCAAAAAGTGGGAAAATCAAAGTAAAAGGACAAATTTTACATTTCCTAGCATTGTTTGGTTGCCGTTTGTAGGGACCCGGGTAGAGCTCACCCTTAAAAGCTAGCCATTAAGGAGAGGGTGCCCAAGTCCTTAGAAAGCTCATCCACATCTATTACTTATCCATTGTGGGATCTTGCTTTCAGGTGGAACCCCCAACACCGTTTGCTATTCACATGGCAGTCCTTGTTGGCTGTAAATTTTCCAAATGCAAGCCATTTTGTACTGTTTGAATTTCCCCTCAAATCAGGAGGAATGGGAAAGTAAAGAAATAGGAATCTATACTCATTTCCTTCTACTTATATATTACGAGTATCCAAAGTCCAAACAGACCCTTAAGGTTTGGTACTGTCATTTTTTCCGGGTAGTACATAATAGGTTTTTCAATGTTTCTAGATAGTCTCCTATGTAAGCAAATTTTCAAGGGGTTTAATCCTTATCCATTTTTACAATTTCTTGATTTACATAGCACCGAAGTTTCTTATATGTTACACTCACTTCACAAATGAGTTTATGGAATATCCATAGTCCATACACTAATCTTTGCTATTCTAGAATCTCAAATTCTATTGAGCCCATTATAGCATCTTCTCAAAAGAAAAAAATGAGGCCAGTATAGCTGATATCCCAACCTGTTTTTTAATGGAAACGGGCACGGGTTATATACTTACATTTGCAGACTTTTTCATAAGTCAATTCATCCTTTTCTTTATTACTTAGCCAGATCCTCCCACTGAGATCCTCTTAGTGATGAACCCTAGTCCCTAGCTGTTATCAATTTGCTCATGCTTTCGTCCTCGCTCTTATCCTTGCTCTTGGCTTCACATCATTATCTACCAGAGCCAGAGCCAAGAAGTATCAATTAACTGAATCAATCAATTCAAGACATTTATACAGTTATTGTGGCAATTATATGGTTCTATTTATGATGAAAATCCACTTAATTAGTCTCTTTAAGCTTTTGATGCTTCTTCACCCCAAGCTCAAGCATATTTGAGCTTCTACTGTGCTCTGTCAATCTGTTTATAGCTTGGTCTCATCTTGAAATTTAAGGCATTTCAATCACTCTTATTGGCTCTACCGCGCAAAGCATAATTGAACACTAGAACAAAATGATATATATCATCTTGAACGTACAAGACTTATATTTGGATAAACAGATGTTCGTAAAAGTTCTTGGCGTCTGTCACATACCAGGATGAACCAAATTCTTGTGCTGAACTAATTTAATGCTTCCAATGTATGCCACTCTTGCCGATGTAATCATGCTTCTTGTCTATTAGTGTTGCATATTTGCATTTTTAAATTTTGATTATGTGCCTTATGGATGCTATTATCGATATGTTATTGGTTCCTTTTTCTAAGTTAAATCTAATTAAATTTCGAATTATATATATTTCTTTTCTTTGTGCTTTCTAATGGCATTTGATACCCATATTTGTGATTGTGTCTGGGAAATTAAGGAAAATCTGAGTCATATCTTTGTTCCCCATATCTGTTTTTGCGTCACCATCCTATAGTGAAAGCTCTTGATCACTTTCTCTTCAGGACAGTCACATAATGATGAACCGCATAAATATGTTATGTCTTGATTTGTGTATTCATTTAATTTCTTTGTTTGTTGCATTTCCGTCAAACTGTAGATCGATTATTTTCACAACAATTGACATCAGAGCTATGGTTGGGTTTTACGATGGCCATAAAAGTTTCGAACGCGGGGTTCGAGGTGGAGAAGTTCGATGAGAAGAACAACTTTTCCTTATGGCAAGTCAAGGTTTGAAATCTGTTGATCCTGATGGGTCTACACAAGTGAGGGGGAGATCAAAGAAGCCTATCGATATCCCATAGAATGAGCTGAAACTGATATATTATGATTTCAGGGCTGTGAGTGTGATCCTATTGTGTCTTGCGGGTTATGTGTTATATACATCATAAATGTGGAGTTTGGGGAGAAGCACTCAATGAAGCTTGTGCAGCCTACATGCAAAATCACTCGTAAATTTGTTATATCTAAAGAAACTGTTGTGTGGATGAAAGAAAGTACTTCAGTATCTGATTATCGAATGAGTTTAACAAATTTCTCGTTAATTGTGAAGTATTAACGTTAGGCTTGAGGATGAGCATAAAGCCCTAATTTTGTTGTCCTCTCTTCATTTGTTTTATGAGCATCTTATACACTATGCCTTATGACAATGATAAGATTGGTATGGAGAACATCATAACAACCCTTCTCTCGCATGAACTGGAAAAAAATGGTTCCTAACAACGATACCTATGCGGAAGATATGGTTACCTGAAGTAGGGAAAAAGAAAGAGGTATTGAATTAAAGGTAAAAATCTCTTTACTGTTAGGGAACATAGTTCTGAGTGGAGTAGATGTGTAATCATTGGAGGATCTTGATTTTGACTTGAAACGACTGTGGCATTGGCACATGCGACCGAGCAACATGAGGGATCGAGGTTTGATTGAGATGAGGAAACATGGTTTGATCTATGGAGACATGACTTTTGTGAGCACTGTGTATTTGGGAAGCAGTGCAGGATAAATCTCAATGCAATTTAGCATTGCGTGAAGGCTAAGCTCAACTACATCCCACTCAAATCTATAGAATCACTCCACAATTTCTCCAAAAGTGGGATCTTGGTGTTTGTTTCTGTTAACTAACCAACTTCTCCAAAAGCTTAAGCTGTTGGAGAAAGGCGTTATTTATCTTTTATACTTTAACACTCCCCTGCACGTGTGGCACACTTGCAAACATGTGGCACATGTGGTCCCACTTTGGGTCGACCATTGCATATGGTTTTTTGCTATCTGGGAGGTTTGAATTTGAGACCTTTGGCTCTGATACCATGTTAGCTAACCAACTTTTTGCTATTTGGGAGGTTTGAATTCGAGACCTTTGGCTCTGATACCATGTTAGCTAACCAACTTCTCCAAAAGCTTAAGCTATTGGAGAAAGGCATTATTTATCTTTTATACTTTAACAGTTTCATTTGTGGACAAGTTCTCGGGGAAGGCTTATAATATATACACTGAAGGCTAAGGGTACTAAGGTCTTTGTCACACTCAAGCAGTTGAAGGTATGGTCAAGAGGCATGCTAGGATGAAATCCAAGCGATTGAGGACTGACAATGGTACTGAAGTTCAAGAGAAGCAATTTAAGAAGTTATGCACAGATGAAGGGATTGTTATCAATGCAAATATTTGGATCAACTTACAATGCATAGAAATGATGAAAAATTAAATTACACAACCTAGGAACAACCTACAATGCACGGAGAAGTGAAGTACTCGACGCATTCAACTTAGGAACAATCTACAATGCATGGAAAAAAGCAACACATTCATGGTTTCAATGCACTCAACATTTGGAAAATGCCTTATTATGTTAATTGCCTTTTCTGCCCTTTCTTTTGTGCTGTCCCATTATGTCCCTTTTAGCACGGCAAATAGCAAAACTGCCCTCCTCTCTGTTAGGATGTAAACTTTTCTCATTGACATCTATGCTTTGGACTACATCAATCAGGTATTCTATGGCTTGCAATCCACTAGTCAATGCGATTAGCAAGTGTATGGAAAATCTAGGGAGAAGACATTAGCACAGAGTGAAATGGATACTCATGTAGCTAAAGGGTACATTAGATGTTGGCCTGAGTGTTTGATAGGGATATTGGCACATATAGGTTGTGTCGGATTTGCAGATTCTAATTATGTGTTGGAGACTTGATACGAGGGTGTCATCTACGGACTCTATGTTCACTCTTGCAGCAGGTGCTATGAGTTGGAGGTCGACGTTATGATCGACGGTTGCGTTGTCTATGTTAAAAGCAGAGAACAAGGCATTGCATGAGTGAGTGAAGGAAGCTAGAATTCAAGCCAAGCTGGAGATCTTTTATATTTATATCTCAAGTTCTATCCCATGTATATTCCTATTGGACCCTATGATTACAATATGAGCCCGAAGGGCCCTCGTGTAAAGTTTGTTGGGGGGTCTAGAAGGCGTGGGTGAGGAGAGAGCGGCGGGGTTGGGATTCTATATTTGGTCTTGGTTGTAGGCATTTCCAATTTCTTATACTTTGTAATCTTCGTTTATAATGGAAGCTCCTGATTGTCTTTTTCTGTGGACATAATCACAGAACATGATCAACTAGTGGTTAAAACCTTCGAGTCGGACAAGAACTCTGGCAAAATAAAAATGAGTTGACTCAATTGAATCAATTATTGACATGGTCAACATTTCATTAACTTGGAGAATTAAAGGAGTTTTTTAATTGATTTGGTAGTGAAAAACTCAGATTCAGACACAAGAACTTAGCCAAAGTAATGGGAGTTGACTCTGGAGAGTGGATGAATGACTCGGAGAGATTTTAAACAGTGTAATGATCCACTTAAATCACTTTTGTTCTCAATTTTTGTTTTGTTTAATTTCTTTGTTTCTTTCATTTCCATTGAATCCTATATCAATTGTTTCCACAACAGGATCAGTATCTTGGCATCATGGCCCTGTTTGGATTGCAGGAATTTTATGGAAAAGTTTGGAAATAAAAAATATTTCCGGAATTTCTTACTTTTGTTACACATGAAAAATGATTACTTTAACACAACTTATTCAATTTTTACTTAGAGATTTCTTAAATTTATGATAATACCCCTCTAAATTAGCCATAATCATATCATTTTCCTCTAAGTCATAGAAAGAAAATATTTTCACAAGAACAAATTTTCTGTCGGAAATGTTTTCCTTGCAATACACACCTTGGACTTATAGTTGTATAATCCAATCTACATAAAAACAGTGAAAAGTTTATAAAACATTTTAGATGGTTAATGATAGTAGATTCCACAAATGCTTGATGGAACTTCGTGGATAGAGTCCTGTACTTCCTGGGGAACAACTTGTTATTATTTCATTTTGCATTGTTGTGACAGACTGACGTGGAAATTACTATCTCATTAACAAATGAGGAATGCTAAACCTATTGCATACAGTCGCCAATGGGAAAAGGGAAGGTCTACATAAATATTTGAAATACAAGTAACTACCAAAAACTAAGGAAGAAAAAAAAAAAGTACCCTGGCCTTGAGAGCTTATAGTTGACTTCAATTCAGATCCAGTGCAACTATGGCAAGAGTGGTAGTGCTGTTGGTAACTGAAAAGGTGGCCTTCACCTAAAAAGGGAAGGTCTACATAATTATTTGAAATACAAGTAACTACCAAAAACTAAGGAAGAAAAAAGTACCCTGGCCATGAGAGCTTATACTTGACTTCAATTCAGATCCATTGCAACTATGGCAAGAGGGGTAGTGCTGTTGGTAACTCAAAAGGTGCCCTTCACCTTTGTAAGATCCCACATCGGAAAGGGAGAGAAAGTTCCTGGGCTATATATATGTGAACTCCCCTTCTCTTGTGTGGATGCGTTTTCAGCATCTCCAAGGTGCGGGCTTGCAGAGTGGATCGGGCACAGTTAGTGCTGCTGGAAAACAAAACCGGGGAGGGTAGAAGACCCAAAATCGGACAATAATTACACAGTGGGGTTGGGGCGTGACAACCTTGTCTTAGCGAGATCATGCTTGCTTCTATGCGTGTTGAATTGGAACAGATTGTCATGGCCAAGTCTTTCAGTTTTCTCCTCTTCATCTATGCAGCCTCAAAACTAATGTTGGCCATATAACCAATTTTTGTGTTTTTTTTGTTTCTTCTAATATAGTGTTGTCAGAGAAATAAGAAATTTGCAAGTTCCGCTTTACTTTTCTCTGTTCATTATGACTGTCATCCTTGAACTCTTTCAAATTAGTCTATTAAATGTTATTTCTGGATAGGTTTCTTTTTTAGGGCTCGTCAGAAATCAGTTTTTATTCAGTTCACTAGCATCTTCTTTACATTTGTTTCCCATGAACATAGTGTCTTTAACGGGCTAAAGTTTCGTGGCTTATTCAATTTTTAGCTGTTTGTTATAATATATTGGGCTTCATTTTATGTTCTAAATGTATTCACCCCAGATTGCCCGGAAGGGCATTAGCAAATGGTCATCTTATCTGGCTATGCAATGCTCATTATGCGGAAAGCAAAGTCTTCACTCGTTCACTTCTAGCAAAGGTCAGTGTTCCTTGAATGCATTCTCTTTTTACCTGATCCCAGTTTCAGTTGGAACAGTACAACATATTGAGCTGATGATTTTTTGTTTGTTATTTGGTTTCTGTTCAACCACTGTACCGGTATCAATTGTAACCCCCAGAGCGCATCTATTCAGGTATGATTTATATTATTCATTTATCAATGATATTTGAGAAACTATGTTAATAATTATCACAACTGATATAGGTGCAATGAGGTATGTTAGAAATCCATGTTGTTGCGGTCAACCATGGATATATGAGCCCAAGTTGCATCCAACTATGGTCGACTGAAAGACCTATTTCAATTTGAACCCCAATGCACACTAAATAACATAAGGCCTACATACATGAATAGCATAGGGAATGCAAGATATATTTTTACAATTACATGCCCAACCCTACACTCATGTCACAAATATCTCCAATATTTTCAAAATATAGCAAATTTATCGTGATATTTTGATAAAACGACAAAATCTCAACTTACTATTGCGAATTAAAAAAATATAGCAATATTTTCATTTACCACAATAAGATCACGATATTTTTTATTTTTTCCTTAATTTATATTTAAATAATCTCAAGATTTTTCCTTGCCTAGAAATTCCCGAGAGCGATATTTGTGACATAGCCCTACACAATATACATGCATGTAGCGTGCAACACATGCCTTAGACATGCATGATATAGTTTCTGCCTGTTAAGTATAAAAGAATAAATAACACCATTTCTAACAGCTTAAGCCTTTGGAGTAACTGGTAGTTTCACATGGTATCAGAGCAAAGGTCCTGAGTTTAAACCTCCTTGATGTTAAAAATCCACATGCAATGGCCAAACCCAAAAAAAGAGGGGCCACACATGATGGGGAGTGTTAAAGTATAAAATAATAAATAATGTCATCTCCAACAGCTTAAGCTTGGAGTAACTGGTAGTTTCACACTACCATTATGTTGCTGCATAGATTATACATATCCTGCATCAATTCTACCCATAGGCACTGGCCTACTGTTAATTTCTATGAGATTAGATGTATTTGGGTTCTTTCTATTGAAAACACTTTATTCACCACGCTTGAAATTGATTTGCAGACTGTGGTATGCTTTCCCCTTCTGGGTGGTGTGCTAGAATTGGGTGTAACTGAACTGGTAACTTCCTGTGTCAGATTTTTCCAGCTAAATTCTACTGTTGTCACTATAATATTTTGCCAGTTGCATTAATTAGACAACTTATTCTACTTCTATCTGATTTTATTATCTAAAGATATTGGAAGACCCCACTCTCATTCAACACATTACGACCTCCTTTTTGGAGTTTCCAAACCCTGAATGCTCTGAGCAGTCCGCTTCAAGCCCTCAGAAAGCCGACAAGGATGAAGATGTACCTTTGGAGAAATTTAATTCAATGGCAGAATGTGAAATGCAATCCGAGGGTGGTCCCCACCATAACACTAATGGGTTCTTAGATCAAGAAATTGAATTGGACCCTGATAGAATAGAAGAATTGCATGCTAATATCTGCGAGGAGTTTAAAACTGGTTCTTCTGACAACAGCTCTAATGGGTGTGGTCCTCACCATAACACTGATGATTCTTTCATGTTGGAGGGGCTTAATGGTCATTCACAAGTTCAGAGCTTGCAGTTCATGGACGACGAATTTAGCAATTGCCTTCATGGTTCTATAAATTCAAGTGATTGCATATCTCAGTCATTTGCAAATCCCGAAAAGGCGCTCTCTTCTCCAAAAGGTGAAAAGATAAATAATCAATTTTTGAAAGAGCTACAAGATTGCAACCACACGAAATTTAGCTCGTTGGATCTCAAAGATGATGACTCGCACTATTCGAAAACTCTTTCAGCCATTTTTCGAAATTCCCACCGTTTAATTGTGAAACCGTACTTTTATAAGGGTTCTTGTGGATCCAGCTTTACGACTTGGAGGAAGGACTTGGATACTCAGAAGGCACAGATTAGCGCGTCACAAAGATTATTAAAGAGGATTTTGTTTGATGTGGCTTGGATGCATGGAAGTTGTTCACTGAAGTTCCAGCAAGAAATTGGAAACAAGGACAGCGTTTGGAAATTGGAAGGGGATGATATTAATGCGAACCATGTTTTTTCAGAACGGAGAAGAAGAGAGAAACTGAATGAGAAGTTTCTGATTCTTAGATCACTGATTCCTTCTATCGACAAGGTACTTGAATCTCATCTTAGACTGTAATTAGTTGTTCATTTTCACGCATTGGGTTTCTATTTATGCTGTCACAACTCAGATGCACAATTATTTCATATCTAAGGAAATTTTCCATTGAAGCTCTGTAAGGGCTTCTTCAAGGGAAGTTTTTGAAGGATGCATTGATTGGTTCCTAGTGATACGTACCTAGATGGGTCCTACTTAGGATTTAGCAATATCTAAATTGGCTTTTGATATTAATTAATGTGGTTGTTGACAATATTTTTAGTAGTTATCTATATTCAGTAGGAGAGGGATATTTGATGGGACTCTTAGCATATTGGCTACTCTTAGAATAGTAAGCTATTATTTAATTGGGAAGTAGATTTGGGTAGGAATCTTATTATGTAGGAAAGTATGTACGATTATGGGATATAAATAAGTTGTAATCTTCTATTTCATCAATGAAGAAAATATCTTAGAAATTGTGTCTTTCTGCACAATGGAGGATTGATCCTTCCCTCGAAGTGGATCAAGAGGCCGATCTTCCCTCTAAGAAGATCAAATCTGCTGTGAACCGATTCGGGTTCGTAACACCTAGTCTTTCAGAGAGTTGGTTTTTTTCATGAATTATAGAAAAGTCGGGCATTAAAAAGAGTACTTTTTTCCTTTGTTATTCTTTCTTCCTGCAAATTTTCTATGTTTTCTCCACTCTATATCCACATCTTTTCTATGGAGTATTTTTTACTTCATGTTTTTAGTTTCTATTAGATTAGGGCTGCTTCATATTAGCTTTTTAAGTTTCAAAAATGGCCTAAATATTTTAATTTAAAAAGGAATTTAAAAAGCAGTAAAGAAAACATAACAGTTAATGGGAAATGTTATCAGCACTACTGTATTTTGATGAGGGCACTCCTCACTTTATTAAAAATACGGTATGGCCTGCACCATAGGATGATCCAAACCGTCCATTAGTTGGGCCACAGCCTAAATAGGTTGTGCCCCAAAAATTATTTCCATAGGTTGATCCTACCCTCCGATCTATAGACGGTTAGGGTCAATCCGCTAACAATCAGATCGGAGGGTTAGGATCAACCTATGGAAATGATTTTTGGGGCACAACCTATTTAAGTTGTGGCCCATCTAATGGACGGTTTGGATCATCCTATAGTGGGGGCCATACCGTGCTTTTAATAAAGTGAGGAGTGTGCCCTCATCAAAATACGATAGTGCTGATAACATTTCCCCAGTTAATTTGTCTCTCATAGTAATACTATGAAAATTAAATTAGGAAGCCCGTTCAAATGTTTCAATCGATTAGCCAGTTTGAATGATTCATTAAATTGGTTGATACAATCAAGAAATTGTTTGAACAGGCCATTTATTTTGGTTCATAATGCTCCAAACCAAAGGCTGTTCAATTACTTTGATAATGACTCGCATAAACAGGGCAATGCTGGCATTTTCTGAATTATGGATAAAGTGGGCTGAATTAGCTAATCTTTTAATGAAATACTATTATTATTAAAAGCTCAAAAATATTTCAACCACTTAATCCGGTCCTAATTGAGCTTGGATGCCTCTAATGGAAAAAATCTAGTATCATTGGTAAGATCATAGGATAGCAAAGTAAATATTGTTTGAGAAGTTAACATGCCATCCCATTTTGCATCGTGCCATTGGAAAGAAAAAAAATAGAGATACATGCTACGACTGCTTGTCTAAACTCTAAACTCAGGCGACTGTTATGCCATTGTTCTTTTCGGTCAATTCCTCTGCATCCTAACGTAATATATAAAGGTGACTAGTTATATAGAATGTTAAATATATATCTGAAAAAATCTTGTATTTTTTGGGAAAATAGAGGATTTTCTTGTCTCCTCTGCCGTGGATGTAGGCTTTGCCGAACCACGTAAATCTTTGTGTCTTTGTGCGTTTGTTTGTGTTTGGTTTTTTTGTCTTTCTTTGCCATTGAAATCGCAGATTGCTATTTGGGGGTTTTTCAATACTGCTTCGTGATGAATATTCATGTTTGCACAGGTTGATAAGGCATCTATCCTCGGTGACACAATAGAGTATGTGAAAGAGCTCGAGAGAAGGGTAGAAGAGTTGGAAGCTTGCAAGGAGTCTGCTGGGTCCGATGCAAGGGAAAGAAGGAAACACCCAGATATAGTAGAGAGAACATCTGACAACTATGGTTATAACGAGATTGCTAACGGAAAGAAGCCTTCCATAAACAAGAGGAAGGCATCTGACTTAGACAAGGTTGATGCTGAGCTAAATTGGGTTTTATCCAAAGATGGTTTAGCAGATGTGACTGTCACCATAGTTGACAAGGAAGTAATGATCGAGATGCGTTGTCCATGGAGGGAATGTTTACTTCTTGAAATAGTGGATTCAATAAGCAATCTCCATTTAGACGTCCACTCAGTGCAATCATCCACTGCTGATGGCATTCTTTCTCTGACGCTAAGATCTAAGGTTTGGATTATTCAAAATTGTTGTGTACTGCTTTATGGTTTGTTTCTAGGGTTTCTGTTGGATATTTTCAAAATATTTATTTTTGAAATTTATAAAATGAGTTTTTCAAAGAGACACTTCTTTTATGTGGATGGGTATTTCCATTAAAAAAGGTGTTATTGAATTTGAAAGGGTGCCTTCATATCTTTTTATCTTCTGTTAAAAAGACAGCTTGGGGTGTCATTTTCAGTATATGATTCTCTCCTCTTTGACTGCTCTCTTTTTCTGCGGGTAGACTGGTTGTCTTGAACTTGGGGTGGAGCCCTTGTTCTTGGTGTTGGCATTGTACCCTCGGGACTTATTTCCTGGTATCCACCTGCATAAGTAGGGAAATTAGAGTCTATAAGAGAAAGCTTTGGCTTGCCTTGCCTTGCCTACTCCCATTTTTTCCAACTCTCATTGCTAACCCTATTTGTGTTTCTTACTTTGATTATTTGCGTCTCCACTGTTTAATTATTTACCAAACCAGGTGGTCCCAACAGTTTCAAATACTGATTTGTTGAGTAATTTGCTTGCAGTTTAGGGGAGCAGCAGTAGCATCGGCTGGGATGATCAAACAAGCACTTCAGAGAGTTGTTGGTTAGTGCTGATGTTTGATATGTCAATGGATCTCTTAGTAATGCATTGATAGGTATACGGTTGGTCCTGTTCTTAGAATTTGTTTTCTCTGGTAATTGAAATTTGTGGCCAGTCCATGCAGCTGTCTTGCTTAGCATGTGTAAATCTTTGGGTTTTCTCTTTGAGAGTAATGCTCATTGCTCTATAATTGCTTCAGACATTTTCTACTCAGTCTTCTTGTTTATGCCTGAATGTATGATAAGAAGATGAGTTAAAAACAAGTCCCTTAGACACTTCACAATGGAAATCTGTAGTACATTATTGGATGCATTCCAAGTGTAATGATTTGTAATTTTGTTGTTTGAGCTGTTTCTTGTCTTGGACAAAAAATTCCTGACAAGGAGGAGAAGAAACAGAGAATAAAGAAAGACATGTAAAAGGTTTTGTTGGGACCCAGGTAGAACTCACCCTTAAAAGCTAGTCGTTAAGGGGAGGGTGCCAAGTCCTTATAAGCCCTTCCACATCCAGTCAATTTAGCGTGGAACCCCCTACAATCTCCCCCTCCATGCGGAAGGAAGCAACGTGGGGAACTATGAGATCTTCCCAAAGGGATTTTTCTCGATCCTTGAGGATGGTACACCGTGGTTACCCCGCTCCAGCTTTGATACCACTTTTTGGGACCAAGTAGAACTCACCCTTAAAAGCGGGAGGGTGCCCAAGTCCTTATAAGCCTTCCACATCCTATGTCACAAATATCTCAATATTGTGTTGTTATCATTATATTTTGATAAAATGACAACATCCCAAAATAATTCCGAGATTTTAAAAATAGTGATATTTTCAATTTATCATAAAATATCTTGATAATAACCTGATATTTTTATTTTATATTCTTAAATTTAATATATCTATATATCTTTTAAATAATTTTATTTTTATCATTTTTCCCAATATAAACCTGAAAAAGTAAAAAATAAATAAATATATCTTGAGATTTTCCCTTGTTGAGAAATTCCTGAGAATGAAATTTGTGACGTAATCCACATCCAGTCACTTGTGTGAAACCCCCTACAATCTCCCCCACCTTACGGAAGGAAGCGACATGGGAACTATGAGATCTTCCCCGAGGGGTTTTCTCAGTCCTCAAGGGTACGCCAGGGTTACCACGCCCCGGCTTTGATACCACTTGTTGGGATCCAGGTAGGACTCACCCTGAAAAGCTACCCATTAACGGGAGTATGCTCAAGTCCTTATAAGCCCTTCCACATCCAATCACTTTTCCGATGTCAGATCTTTGTTTTCACGTGGAATCCCTGCTCTGTTTGGTTGCCAATAAAATTTTTGTCCTACGAAGTTTTAGTAAAATTTTGGTCCTATCCCATGTTTGGTTGCCTTTTAGCACTAGAATTTTTTTAATCCCACTCTTGTAATGATTGCCTTTTCATCCCATCCCAAAATAATCCCAGGAACCAAGATAATCCAGGAACCAAAAATAAGCTTGAGAAGAATTTTTTTCTTCCCAACAGTTCAAGCAACCAAACAAAGGTTTTTTTTTTTTTTTTTCCCCCACTATAGTCCGGTCAACCAAACATGTGATTTTTATTTTATCAGGATACTTCTAGGACTTGTTTTCTCCCACCAATCTCCTTGGATTTTTTTCCTCCCACATAAATCCCAGGAACCAAAAAAAACCCTGTAACCAGACAGAGCAAGGTTTAATCTAACAAGCATGCATTTCACCAAAGGTTAAATATCAGAAAGAAAGAAAGAAGATTTAAAGTTTGCATCCTCACACATACATTTTAGTATTTACTCACAATTACCATACATTATAAGCGCTATGCAAGATATAATTGTTATTACCCTTGTCCGAGGACTCGTGAGCATTTCAGT
Source organism: Tasmannia lanceolata (assembly GCF_043159265.1). Lineage (NCBI taxonomy): Eukaryota > Viridiplantae > Streptophyta > Magnoliopsida > Canellales > Winteraceae > Tasmannia > Tasmannia lanceolata. The sequence goes on along the minus strand of NW_027518684.1, from coordinate 20,618,412 downwards.
CTCCAGTCCAGCATGTTTGATAAAGGGGGCAAACTTCTGATCTCTGATGCTTCTGTGCTTAGAAAGTTCTAAGTGGATATGGAAGTTTTTTTACATGGCTCTAAGTAGTACCCAAGGTTTTAAATTTCGGTAGAAGCGCTCGGAATGTCGGATTTTTGTAAAGAAATAAAAATTAATATTTTATTGAAAATTTAGCTGAATTTCCAAAATTTCGACCAAAATTTGGTAAATTTCTTAGATTTCGACAATTCCGGTTTCGGTCCTGACCGAAATCCGAAATTTAAAACCATGGTAGTTCCATGTTCTAGACAGTTAGAATAAGTAAAGAAGAGCAGCAGTCAAGTACTAATGTTAAGTGGGACACGATATAAAGATGGTGTGCTTTGTTAACTTGAGATACCAATGAAAATTATGACCAGGCAGGCGGGTGCTCCAGTTTTTTGTTCAGGGCCTTTTGGATACATGGATTTTTTATAATTCAGTTACAAGCTAAACCTTGGATTTTGTAAGCTAAAACCTGGATTCTATTATCCCGAAAATGCACAATCCAGATTTTAGGCCTACCTTACCTTGGGTCTTTGATACCGTGTAAAAGTAGAAGGAATAGATTGGAACTTGTCTCTACTATAGATTGCAACTTCTCTCTTACCCATTATTGCACCCGGAGAGTATCAATATATAGAATGCGAATGTGTGTCCACGTTTTGGGAAGACCCAATAATACAAGGAATTTTGTCAAGTATGGTTGTAACCCATATTGGGAAGGTCATTCTCAATTTTGTTCCACGCGGAAAAGCAATGATCCCACATAAGAAAAGTGAGTGGATGCGGAAAGGCTTATAAGGATTTGGGCACCCTCTCCTTAATGTCTGGCTAGCTTGTAAGGAGCCTCTGGCTCTTCCTCAACTTGGGAACTCTTATGTGTAAGAGTTCTGCTTTCTTTTGTTGGGGACGCTCTTCTTCACCATCTTCTTCTTCCACCTCTTCTACGGAGGATGAGTACTCTATTTTAGACCCAACCCTTTCACTTTCCGCAGCTTTCTCGGGTGTGCTTCGCATGGGTTTTTGAACCTTAGCTTTCTCGAGTCGCCAACAACCTAAATCTAGAGTGAAGAAAAAAAAGCAGTAATATAGCTTCTTATACAAATTTTACTGTAATCTTCTCTAGTAAATTAATTGGAGATGGATGGTGTGTGATTTTCAGGATTGGATATTGATTTCCAAACCTGATTTGATACACATTAGATACAAATCATAAAACCAACAAAATTTGGGATTAGGTAAAGTTTTTATGATTGTTAATGGAAAAGGAGAAATTCAACGGTGCGTGGAGATTTTATATGGTGATTGGTGCCCGATCAGGCATGTACACTGGCGGGGTATCCACGCCTAAAATTTGATCCAACAACAGCCCACTTTTTCAACTCTTTAAGGAGCTGCTGTTGGATCGAATATCAACGGCAGATGCCCGGCCAGTGTACATGTGCCCGAGCGACCACCATATAATTTCTCTATGGTCCAGTATTTTTCAAAAAGTAATAGGATGATCTAAACCGTTCATTTATTAGGCCACAACGTAAGTAGGTTGGTTGTGCCCAAAAAATCATTTCCATATGATGATCCTAACCTTGCCATCTATAGATGGACTCCACATATTTATCCCATGGAAACCTCTATAGCATTACATTCTAGGCTTCTAGCCCAATACATGAACGGTTTGGATTATACTATGAAGTGGGAAATATAGTAATTTTAAAAATTACTGTACTAGAAGGCCACACATAGGGGTGTAAACGAGCCTAGCAGAGCTTGGCCAGGCTCGGTTCGGCTCGGCTCGTTAAGCTCAAAAGCTCGGCTCGGCTCGGTCAGGCTCGCGAGCCTTACTGAGCTTGGGTTATATTAAGTTCACACCCCTCATCTTCCCTGGACAGCCCTATATAGTGTAATTTCACTACTTTTTTTACACTATGGGGGGTGGTCCAAGTAACAAATGGGATTCCTAAAATGAAGTGACATATTTTGCCTCCCCTTTTCACTCCCTGGACAACCCTTTTAGTGTATATATTAATATATAATATATATATTTAAATATATTAAATTCTTAACGAGCCGAGCCTGGCCTAAATCGGGCTCGGCTCGGCTCGTTAAGGATTCGAGCCGAGCTCGAGCGAGCTTCCGAGCCCGAGCCAAAATTGACACCCTCAGCGACACACCATATAAAATCTCGTAGAGAAGATTAAGTTTGCAGAAAAAAAAACACTTCGCCTGTGTTTCAGGTTTTTCAACAGCCAGGGAAAGTTCTTGAACCCTGAGCGAGCATCCTTAGCATTCCTCTAAATTTCAACAAATTACCATTGGCCAAAATTTGTGGGACCCACCTGTCAAATCACAGATTCCATAACCTTTGGACCATCTCAACTTGCCCTCTTAATTAAAACACTCTCTCTCTCTCTCTCTCTCTCGTGTAGTTTGTATCAAAACTCTCTTCCGCGTGCGAAAAACAACGTGGTGGGCTTATCCTTGAGGATAAGGTCTGATTCTTTTTTCTCTCCATTTGTAACAAAATTTAATGAAAATTCATGCACGAAGGAGTGGCATTTTCTGTAAATTCATACACTAATAATGTCAGTTTCAAATTAGTTAAAGTTATATATGTACATATTTTTTTTTTCTCCGTTGTCATTTTGTCTACCTTCTTCATCTTCTTCTTCTTCCTTCTTCTTGTTGAGATAAATTTCATTGAAATGAGGATAAATTTCTCTGAAATGAGAAATCATTTCTCCATAATTTGGTTGATTTTGCTGAGTTTATATCCCTGGAGAGTTTACTCGGAGATGCTTCTGGTTAACATGACTCTGGTTAGAGGAGCTGAAGCTAGAGGAGCAGGCAAGATATTTAGAAAATCAAAATACTTGTATTTTTCTCCTCCCCTTGTTTTGGCACTTTCCACCCATTTCTCCTATTTAGTTTTTTTTTTTTTTTCCATTTATTTCTGTTGATTTATTTCATACTAACCAATTAAAATTTCTTAACAAGAGACTGGGTGGAAAGTACCAATGCAACAGGGATGTTTGAGTTCTTAGAGGATTTATAGTTTTTTTTTTTTCGAAAAGTACTGTACGGCTTTTACACATAGGATGATCCAAACCGTCCATTTGATCGGCCACAACGTAAATAGATTGTGCCCCAAAAATCATTTCCATAGGATGATTCCAACCCTGGAATCTATATACGTTTTCATAATATGGAGTTGGAGGGCTAGGATCATCCTATAAAAATGATTTTTTTGGGCACGACTTTTTAGTTGTGGCCCATCAAATGGACGGTTTAGATCATCCTATTGTGTAAGCCTTACAGTAGTTAATAAATGAAATTATTCTTTTGTTTGCAGTTTGTTTGGATGGAAGCTTGCCTGCTTATCATTTGGACAGAGGATGTGGATCAGGAGCACATAACTGGCTTCTGCAATTTGAGGTGAGAAAAAAATATTATTTGTACATAGAGGGAAATGATATCTCCACTCCTTTTTACACCTTCATTTGTCTTTTCCTAAATGTACTGCCATTTTTTTCATAGAAAAGACAAACAAGAGTGTAGAAATACACCAACTTTTGGAAAAGACAATCTAAATAGAGTGGGAATATAACCCAAGTGGTCTCTTGTATATGAGAAGTCTAAAATACCCTTATATAATGTACTCTTAAAGAAGCTCTGCGATCTAAAAAATGAGGGTAAATTTGTAAAGTTACATTATGCCAAAAGGAGCACATTTGGACCTTTTGACAAGTGGTATTCATTTTTCTTCTATGAATTTATTTCCGCTGCTAAAAGTAAAAGTCTGTTAAGAAAAAGAGTAGAGCATCCATTCTTTTTGGGGCCCACATGTGCAAGGTAGAGACTGGACTGAGGTTGGAGTACCAACTTTGGTAGTTAAGGGGCTTCTATCCATGCTGATTACCTATAAAAAAAAAAAAGAAAAGTATAAGCTCAGAGAGGAGTGTCATTATTAAAACAAGAGGGTCGATATCATCTCCCCTACCAATAGGCAGATATATATATATGTGGGGCCCATCCGACAATGCCTGTTATGTCTAAACAGCTGCCGCATGGGAGTGCCGATATCATTTTCTTCTATTACTAATTATTTTTTATTGATTTTTTGTAGGGAGGTGGGTGGTGTAATGATATAGAGTCTTGCTTAGAAAGAGCGAGAACACGTAGAGGATCCACCCGTCATATGAACAAGTTAGAGGTCTTCTCTGGAATCCTAAGCAACAATGCTTCATTAAATCCTGGTACGTTTTCTTCTATCACCATTTTTAAAGGGTCTGTTTGTATACATGGATTGTAAAATCCTAGATTTACCTAGCTAAAACCTGGATTTTACAATCGAGGTTTTAGCTTATAATGCAATTGGGTCCACCCAGATGATGTTGTTAAGATCTTAGTCGCCCATTTGATGGGCCCTTTACGATGACAAAATCTCAAAATTACTCTTACAAACAATCCCATCTATCCAATTGAAGAAATCTTCATATTTATATGAAAAATAGATTGGATCCACCCATGTCTCCGTCCATTCAAATCCCTCATCAATCGGGGATCAGATTAGGATGTTCTTCGGATCCTACTTATCATGTCTCGGTCACGATTCATTTTAAATCGGGCTGTCCATCAGAGTATCCTAGTAGGTGCTACTTACATTGCACACAATTAAATTTCTTATAAGAAGGCTAAGTGAGATCCACATTAGGGTCAATGGTTTTAGAAGGAAGACGACAGGACAACTCCTGACTTGACAGAGATGAATGACAAAATACTAAAAGTAAGAAATATAATAAATTCGGATTTAGGACAGTCAAGAGGGCCTTTGTAGTTGTCTAGGTGCGATTGGAAATTTTTTGGATCCGATGGTATGGATCCTTTTAATGTATCTAGATCCTGTCCAAGTTGGGACTAGGATGCTCAATCGGACCGCTTGAGTCCGTTGACACCCCAACTCACTAGGGGACTCGTGTGGTGAAAAGTAAACTAGAGGGTGTGGTCCGGGGAGAAAAGAGGGCAAATCTATCATTTTCCTTTGGCGGTGGGGTTAGAAACTTAGAACTTTGCTATGTTCACTTGTTTTCTTAGGAAAGGAAAATAAAAATTTTTCCGAGAATCTGACATGGCATTAGGAAAAGAAATCCAAGGAATCTGTGCAGGAAAAGGTTTCCCTGGACTATTCACTTGCGCAGGAAAAAGTTTCCAGGGAAACTGCTTGCCCTTCCTTTTGCATTAGTTTTTTTGGGAAACGAAATCCAAGTGTTTTTTGTAGGAAATGAAATCCCTAAGGCTCTGTTTATTTCTTTTCCTTGGTGCTGTTTTTCTGGAAAACAGCCTTTTTTTTCCATGACATGACCTTGACAAGACAGAATTTCTGTGTTCACTTCTTTTCCAGGAAAAACTATTATCGGATATGGAATTTCTTATTTAAAGGCTAAAAATGACGTGGAAATTGACTTTTTCCCTCTTACTTGAGATTTGCTTTCCGATTAAATATATCAGAAAGAGAATTTCCAGAGAAAACGAAGCCTTTTCCTCTTCATTCCTTTCCCTTCTGTCATGTCACCTGGAAAGAAAAGGAAAACGAAATCTTTTCCTTTCCTTTCCGGGGAAAAGAAGTGAACAGAGCCTATAGGGGGAGAAATGAGCTTTTCCATATCATTTTTTGACTTGTTGTAGAAATGCCACAAGTGTAATTCTATTTTCCTGGGAAAGCAAGTGAACACTAGAATTCTGTCTTATAAAAGGAAAAAAGAGGTTGTTTTTCTGGGATTTGCTTTCCCGGGAATGCAAGTGAACAGAGCCTAGAGAACTTAGAACATGTAAAACGAAGTTCGAATCGAGACACACAACCTGCAACTTTGTCTGACACGGAAAAGAGCTTACGAGCAACACAAGAAAAGTATATTCGCTGTTCGTTTCTGCATGCGCGAGTCACGACAACCCCAACCGACAAAATAATTTCTCATTAAAAGCCTCTACAAACCAACATAGCTTGACTTGTCTTCGGTGGGCCCAAAACAAAGCCTTTAGAAGAAAAAAACACTGATTCTTGATAGAGGGATATAATAAGTGCCAATTTAAAGGAGATGGGACCCACATCCTCACTACCAACAAAAAGTAATTGGGGCCACATCTTTGAATGATCTAAGCCGTTTAAATAGGCAGGATCTCTACGCATTATTAAGATCCATGAACACATTTCAGAATCCGAAATCATTTCCAATCTGATCCAAACAACTCCATATTCATAACTTTTAATATTATTTCAGGAGTATTTTAGTAAAAATAAGCCGCATGCTTTTTTTTTTTGAACTACTCTTACTTTTCAATATTGTGTTATTCATCTCTCCCAAGTAAGGGTGTCAATTTTGGCTCTGGCTCGGAAGCTCACTCGAGCTCGGCTCGAATCCTTAACGAGTCAAGCCCGATTTAGGCCAGGCCAGGCTCGGCTCGGCTCGGCTCGTTAAGAATTTAATATATTTAAATATATATATTATATATTAATATATACACTAAAAGGGTTGTCCAGGGAGTGAAAGGGGGAGGCAAAATATGTCACTTCATTTTTGGAACCCCATTTGTTACTTGGACCACCCCAATAGTGTAAAAAAAGTAGTCAAATTACACTAGATAGGGCTGTCCGGGGAAGATGAGGGGTGTGAACTTAATATAATCCGAGCTCAGTAAGGCTCGCGAGCTCGGCTCGGCTCGGCTCATTTACACCCTTACTCCCAAGTCTCTGCAACTCTCCCCTTGTTCTGAGAATTTTTAATTGTGTACAATGTAGGTAGGACTCACAAGGATACTCCGGTTGACCGTCCGATTTGAAATTAATCATTATTCAGGCACGGGAAGGAGGATCCGAAAACAACCCAAATCTGAGCTGATTGTGTGCTTTTTTGAGTCACTGTATTTCTGCTGAAATACACGCCCAACATCATATATAAAGTCTCTCCTTAATGGTCTAGTCTTTAGGGTGAAGGGCGGTCCATGCAAGTGCAACAAAATATATGGTGGGGCCCGTATTAATGCTCTATTTAAAGGGAAATAACAAACTCACCCCGCCCCCTTTTTAACTTGGGACGGCGCTTCTATTGTAAAAGAGTAGTCATAAATACACTACAAGGGGCTGTCCCAAGTGAAAAAGGGGGCGAATATATATCATCACTTCTCTATTTAAACCATCTATTTTTATGCTTCAGCACGTCTATGGGTCGTTCCCCAAAAATCTTATAAACCTAACCTTCCAAATTGTAGGGATTTTTTTTTACAGGGGGCCATACATTTTATACCTCCACATATCAAAGGATTGGAGTCTTTCCATGGTGAATATTTTTGGGGCACAACCTATCTATGATGATTTTCAAGGAATGAGCGGTTTAAATCACCCAATAATATAGTCCCCACCATAATTTCAAGTTAGGATGACCTATGAAGAAGACTACTTGAAAAGGGCTACCCGATTAAAAAGCCAGAGTGAAAGCTGTTGATGTAAAGTTGCAACAAAGTAGGCTTTAAGGAGCAACCTGTGGAAAGGGCTACCTGAAAAAAAAAGAAAAAGAAAAGTAGGAGTGAATGCCGCCACAAAGTGGGCTGCCAAAGAATGCATATACGAAAACGTAGTGAAATGTTACAGTCCTAAGTGGTGCCCTGCCTAGGTATAGGAAGGAACTATGCTAGTACCGGAAAGGTTTCAAAGGCCTAACCTAACATGTTACATAAGTCTAGGGTTTTTTGGTATATTGGTTGCGAACATACACTAATTACAAGAATTTCTAAATGGTGTTGCTATGAGCCTATATTAAAAAAGAAATACACTGGGGCACACACATCAACCATCCAAACCATTCATCTGTTGGTCTCCAAGGTAAATAGGCTGCGGGCCCATAAATCATATATCATCTCCATGAGATTTTTAAATGTGTCATCTCTCTATAGATTTTCTCGATAGATGGGGCCTGGGGGTTAAAGAATCATCCTATGAAGAAGATTTGAAGAGGATGGACAATCTAGGCTGGGCCCAACAAATGAATGGTTTTGATCAACAAATAGATTTTCTCATGAGTCGTATGGGCTTTGGGGGTCGGTGGACCCGGAACTGCTTATCGTCCGCCTGGTTTTCTGTCCTCATCAACGGATCAGCAAAAGGATTCTTCAAATCTTCTAGAGGATTGTGGCAGGGCGATCCTCTCTCTCCTTTTCTTTTCTTGATTGTGGCCGAATCACTGTGCAGACTGCTGAAAAAAGGAAGTGAGTTGGGGCTATATCAAGGGTTCCTTATTGGCGAGAGTAAGGTGGAAGTATCGCTTCTTCAGTTTGCGGATGACACTCTTCCGTTCTGTTCTCCGGTCATATCCCAGATTCTTAACCTTAAAGCTATGCTTCGTTGTTATGAGATGGTTTCGGGTCAAAGATCTAATTTCACAAAATCTCGGTTGTTCGCGATCAACGTTTCTGAGAGCGATGCATCATTTTTCGCCGGAATTATGGAGTGTGGATTAGATGTCTTTCCAGCAACCTATCTGGGTCTTCCTCTTGGTGTGGGTCGACCGAAACACAACCTATGGGCTCCTATTATTCAAAGGATTGAGCGACGTTTGGCCACCTGGAAGCGCCGGTTGGTTTCCAAAGGAGGTAGATTAGTGCTTATAAAGGCCGTTCTATCCAATATGCCGATATATTTTCTATCTCTTTTTCAATGTCCCGCCTCGGTTGCTAAACGCATCGAACAAATTCAGAGACGCTTCCTGTGGGGCGGATCAGGGTCTTCCAAGGGGGTCTCCCTGATTAAATGGAGTATGGTCTGCTTGCCTACTAAAAATGGAGGTTTGGGTATCAGGAGGGTTCAGAGTTTTACCAGGCCCTTATGGGCAAGTGGCTGTGGAGATTTGGCGAAGAACAATTCTCTTTGTGGGTCCGGGTCATTGGAAGTAAGTATGGTTCAGATCATGGGCATTGGGACTCTATTGATAATTTTAAACTCAAAGGTCTCACGGTTTGGAGGGACATCTTGAAGTTGAAGTCGTTATTTGCTCCTGGCGTCCGATTCAGAGTATATAAGGGGGATCGGATTCGGTTCTGGCAGGATCCTTGGTGTTCGGACGATCATCTTCAAGTGATGTTTCCTGACTTATTCATCGTTTCATCTCAGAAAGAGGCCTGGGTATCAGAATGTTTTGCAAGGGAACATGGAAGGTGGCTTGGTCTCCTAAGTTTCGCAGAGACTTCTTTGTTAGGGAGTTAAACTCTTACAGCGCCCTCCTCTCCTTATTGGATTCTTGCTTCATCAAGTCTTCGGGCGTAGATCGTCGGATTTGGATTTGGAATCCTTCGGGGATATTTTCAGTCAAATCTTTTTATAACCATCTGATCCCTTCTTTAGTGGAGCATGTGTCCTCCTCGGTTTGGAGACAATCTTGCCCTCCGAGAGTTGCTTTCTTTGGGTGGTCGGTTAGCTGGGGCCGCATTCAAACTATGGATTTTTTGAGGAAACGAGGAATGTGGTTGGTAGATCACTGTCCTCTATGTTTATCCGCTGGGGAATCCATTGACCACCTTTTCATACACTGTAAGGTTGCTCGCCATATTTGGGGTCTTATTTTTTCTCGTTTTGGAATCAGTTGGGTCCCCTCCAACTCTATGGCTGAATTCATTCAGAGTTGGGCCTGGACTCCTTGGAAAAGGAAAGGCAGAACGCTGTGGAAGATGTGTCTCCTGGCCTCATGGTGGTTCTTGTGGAAAGAGAGGAATGCTCGTATCTTTGAAGGGAAGGCTAGATCTCCCTATTGGATTTATATTCAGTTGATAGCTGCGGTCATATCCTGGGCTCGAAGCCTTCCCCTGTTTCGTTTTGTTTCAGCTTTCGACCTCTGGGAAGGATGGTCAATCATATGCTTGGAATCGGCTACCAAAGTGAAAATCCTCCCCTCCTGGATTCCTCCTCCTCCGGGGTCCCTGAAACTTAACTTTGACGGATCGTCTATCGGCAATCCAGGAATGGCAGGAGTAGGGGGGTTATGTAGAAACCACAAAGGGGAAGTCCTCTGGGCCTACTCGGGGCCTATCGGAGTGGCAGACTCAAACGAGGCAGAGGCCCGAGCCGTTCATAGCGGGCTTCTCTCGATGCCTCATCTAGAGTGCGACAAAATTATCGTCGAAGGGGATTCCTTAAATGTTATTCGCTGGCTTTCGGGTAACGCTTCTCCCCCTTGGCGATTTTTGCATCTCTTAGAGGAAATAGAGGACAGAGCTAAGGGCTCCTCAATAGTTTTTCGCCATGTCAGGAGATCAGCCAATGCGGAAGCAGACACCCTTGCCAAGAAAGGAGTCTTTCGGGCCGCGTTTGAGTGCTTTGACTATCTACCTCCTTGAATTATTGTACTGCTATCTTTGTATTATCTTTGTTCCTTCAGGACCACCTCGATTCTGTTTTTACATATATATATATATATATATATATATATATATATATATATATATATATATATATATATATATATTCTGTTGCTCTTTTAAAAAAAAAAAAAAACTATTATGGCTATCCTAAGTCGCCCTTAAACTACTTTTTTATTTCATAATTTTCATTGACTAATCCAAAAATAATTTAAAAATTACATATTTATAAGCAACAATCCCTTAAAAACTAATTTAGCTATCTTTTTGTGTAGATTTCTACAATTGGAACCGAGTGAAGCTTCGGTACTGCGATGGGGCCTCTTTTGCTGGTGACTCCCTCTTTCAAAACAGAGTAAGTTCCTCTGTATCCCTTTCAATTGACCAAAATACCCTTACAAAATCTTATAGTTGAAGGGTCATTGTCGTCACTTTCGAGCCAAATTTTTGCTTGGGCAAGCTACCATTTAGCTGGAAATTTATTTTCAAAACTTTCTATGTCTTTTACAGAAAAAAAAAAAAAAAAAGATATCTTGAACCAACCCTATTCAATTTTTATACAAAAAATTTCCCATCGGAAATGTTTTTCTTGCAATCCAAACAGGGCTCAATTCCAGTGAGAAAAATTCCAAATAAAAGAGATTGGTGGCAAAATCAAAACCATGTAGCTGGCATGACAAGCCCCTTAAGATCATACCTTATATTGTAAGACTATTTTTCACAGACTGAAATGAGCTGTTTGTGTGTGTGTGTGTGTGAACAGACAACATCACTTTATTTCAGAGGGCAAAGGATTTGGCATGCCATTGTTCTTGATCTTCTCCCTAAAGGATTGAACCTTGCACATAAGGTGGGACCCCCTTTCCTTTATTTTTTATATTTCCACATCATGTTGTATGCATATATGCAGAAATAAATACATATCAATTAAACCAACAAAATGCATGTACAACATACACACATGTTGTCTATGTAGGCATACATATCATGCACATATACGTAATCCCATTACATAGATGTTAGTATACCATATGGGTGCAAATTTGGCCCTATCAGCCCTGACCCGCCTTGAGCCGGAACAGGGTCAGGACTGGATTTTCCAATCCTGAGGGAGGGTCAGGGTTCATTTTTTTAGACCCTTACTCAGGTCGGGTCGGGTTCTGGGTTAATGCCTCGGGTACCGTGACCCCGCCCGACCCTAAGTTTTCTATTATAGAATTGAACCATCTGTGCATGTTTCTTTTGCTAATGTTTTCTATTATCTTGGATTGATGTTTCTTTAGATTATTATTATTAATTGTCTCTGTTGTCCGTCATGTTGTTGAATTCATATTGTCTTATTTTGTTCCCTTTCTCTGATCATTTTGTTCTATATGACAAGTGGTTGCTTTATTTTTGGCACTCTTAACAGGTATTTGCACTGGGGTCAATTAGGGCCGGCCCGGTCCGGCCCAATTAGGGCCAATCAGGGCAGGCCAGGGCCAGCACTGACCCCTGTAGGGCGGGCAATGGGTTGCGGTTTTCCAGCCCTGACCCTGGGTCAGGGCGAGTTAGGGCCGAGATAATGGGATCCAGGGTTGGGCTAGGGTTTTGAAAAACCCGACCCTGTTGCAGCCCTAGTATACCATATGCATAGTTACTACCATGAAATAATTGATAGCTTGTTTCTTGCTAATTTCATTGTACATGTAGATAACTAGGAACAAGGAGTGGCCAAAAAACGGCATAATTATGCATGTATACATCCATGCATATATATCCATGAATGTATGTACATTATTTGTGCATCAGACATGTATATATGCATGCATATACATGTATGCTTTACGTTTGTTAATGTATTTGCATCATGTCATGTATGTGAACTCCTCGAATCAATCATCGACTCACTCGAGTAGACTCTCTTTTACCTTTCTGTTTGTTTTGGATTTTGAGAACCAACTGCAAGTCCAAAAATGATTAATGGACTCAAAATTAAGACACTGTTTGTTTTGGATTTTGATAATTTTGAGTCCAAAACTGACGAATGCAATTTTGAGTACAATAATCTGTTTTGGACTCAACATCGATTCTCAAAATCCAAAACGAACACGGCCTTAAAACATAAATTTGAGTCCAATAATCAGTTTGGGAGTCAGTCGGTTCTCAAAATACAAAACAAACAGGGCCTTGCTGAACTAATGTCTAGTTCTTGCTAATTTCATTGTAAAGTAGGAACAGTGAGTCACCACAAAACTGCATAATTGTGCATGTATATCATGAATATATGTATGTATATTATCTGTGCATCATGTATATACGTATACACACATATACAAATATGTTTTACATTTTTTATGTATTTGTATCATTACATGAATGTATATACCACTATCTGATTGTAAGAACTCCTTGAGTCAAATCATCGACTCACCCAAGTCGACTCAGTTTTACCTTGCCGAGTTCTAGTCTGATTATGAGATTTGTCATATCAAATCAATCAATATCTCTTTTAATCCATTGGAATTAACTGAAAATTTGGCCTCATCAAGCATTGACTCGCCCGAGTCGACTCTTTTTTACATTGGCCGAGTTCTCATCTGAGTCTGACTTTTTAAATGCTGAATTGTGAACCTTCTTTCTCTTCAGGCTCTGCTTTCAGGTTGTTCAGCTGGGGGTCTAGCAACTTTTCTGCACTGTCATAATTTCACAAGGATTCTACCCAAAACAGCCAGTGTGAAATGCCTAAGTGATGCTGGATTTTTCCTTGATGTGTAATTTTTCCACCTTCAAACATTCATAACATCAATGCTCTTAATCTAGTGTTACAAGTGTTATTTTTCTGTCAAGTGTTTCAAATCCTATATCTAAGATTTTTTTTTCATGTACTGAGTTATTTGGAATTTGTTTTCAGGCGAGATGTATCCGAGATTCACTCCATAAGATCCTTCTTTGGAAGCCTAGTTACTGTACAGGTGTGACATACAACAATGCCATTTATTATGAAGAAAAGTGTTCTAGTTTTAAGTACATTCAACATTAGGAAATTTGTCTGGCCAAGTTGGAATTCCACCAAGTCAATTCGGTTATGGCCCCAACAAAGCACAAGTGTACATGACTCGACCGAGTTTTTCATTCACTGGGCTGAGTCCAAAAAATCTCATATACAATCCCCATTCTTTTCTTGTTTTATCTTATATATAGCATTTCTTCGAGGTAATTCATTGATTCATTCGACTTGCTTTTTTTTGACAAAGGTAACGATTTATTAAAACAATAAAAATGGATTACAAGCGCACTTCCGAGGGTAAATATTGCCCCATAAACAAAGATTCGCTAGAAGCTACTAATCGTTGGTACTTTTAGGTACAAGAGAAAAGTAAATAGAACCATACACACAAAGATCTTTTATCTCGTCCAATAGATTGGCGAGTCTCCACGGACCGGTGTGAATCTCTTTAGCCCACAAACCTGTATTTGAAGAGTTGCTTTCCACTTCCAACCTTCCCTCCATTTGGTTAATAAAGATAGATAATCCTTTGTGGAGAGCACGAACCTCGGCTTCAGTAGAACCACTAATTCTGATAGGTCTAGCAAAAGAATAGATGATGTTGCCCAAAGAATTCCTAAAAACGCCCTATGCCCTCCATGCCTGGGTTGCAGGGAGCAACCATCGACATTGAGTTTGATGACATTAGTAGGAGGAGGATTCCACTTCGCTACCACTAGTTTTAGGAACACTACCTTTCAAAATTGTATCCCAATTCTTTATAACAATGTTCGCAGAGTATCCTCTCTCCTGCGAATGGTTTGGAGATCTGTTCGACTTGCTCGAGTCAGAAATAACTCAACCAGGCATCCGGGAGAGCTCCAAGTTGAGTCCAAGTACATTGCATATTTACATTAAATTGATAGAAGAAAAAATGTGATGATAAGTAGAAAGTGAAAAAAAAAACTATGTTAAGCTGTTACTATCTGCTAAAACCCATTCCTATATTAACCATTAAGTGTTGCCTCTTGTGCATAGTTTCAAAACTCCCCATGTCATCGTGTACTCCCCCGAGTCAACTCCCATTTATACCTTGGTAGCATTCTTGTCCAAGTCCTCATTTTGCCCTACAAAGTCAATCAAAACTTCTTTGACTCTCCCAAGTTATGACTGCGTCAACCGAGCACTCAACTTCATCAACCGAGTACTCAACCTCTTCGTGACAAGTCAAGTAGGATTTTCTTTAGCCGCTTTGTGACCCACATCCGTATTTCGAAACACTAGTCTCATGTTCTTCCCTCTTCCATGTTATACTATATTTCTTTTTCTTTTTAGTGTTGATTCTAATGTTTCTTTTACAAATGAAAACTTTATTATGCAGGGGGTTGAACAAAATCTGGATAAAAACTGCACCACTTCTCTTGACAATCCATCTATGGTTTGAATTCTCATATCTGACCCCAATAAATAGTTGATTACCAAGACTTTGATCTTTCTAACTCCTAACTGATCTTTTCAATTCTATGCAGTGCTTCTTCCCACAGTATGCATTGAAATTTATTCAGACTCCTTATTTTATCTTAAATTCAGCATATGATGTATACCAAGTAAGCACTCCCATGCATATTTATGTGTTGCTTGCAAATATCTTGCACTTTGATTACTATTTTTTTCTTTTCATGCTTAAGATTACTACACCTTGTTCATGTAATCTCTAAATGTTCTTGCAAGTTGCAACTACTAAAAAGGTTTAAATATTTTTGTGCCTGTAGTTTCATCATATATTAGTTCCATCATCGGCCGATTCCCATGGACATTGGCTTTACTGCAAGCTTAATCCTGCAGCATGTACTCCAAACCAAATCACCATCTTGCAAGGTTGTATGATCTTAATTACCAAGTTTTGAAACTTTCTTTGTCTTTCCATTGATTCAATTCAAATATCCTGAAGGCACAGGCATTTCTAAATTCTTAGTGAAGTCATGCCAGTTTTTATGACAGAAAGTGAAATTCAACTACACATCATTCTTGTTGTTGCTTACTCATTTCCTACCAAATCCAAATCTTATCATGTTCATTAAAGAGTATTAAGATGGTTTGCAACACAGTTACCCCACAAACTTCCTAGTTTGATGGGAAGCTCGCTTCTGAAGCTAAGTTCTTCTCGCTTCCCAAAATACACTTCTATGAGTTTTTTCTTAATTAAGACTACGTGTTGCATTTATGTGATTATTTTTTCCTAAAAGAGTATTTGTCATTTTAATAATTTGAAAGGAGCGTATTTAGAAACAGAGTGTATTTAAAACTTAAAAACTCATTAAGTATCATATGAAACTTATATGGATCTTTTTCCCAAAAATAAAAACTTTAAAACAACATGAATAAATTAACTCAAGATTTCATTTCATCTTGGTCATATCTTGTGCGAATTGATTTCTTCTATCTACTTCCAAATGTACTTGTGTTTTGGCATCAGTCATCCAATTCTTATACCATAACTGTCATACCACTGCACAAATTCAATACGCAAATTGTCCATTTCACCATTACTTTTTGAGTAAAACACCAGGTTTTCCTCATTAACTAATGAAAATTCTTGTCCTACAGGTTTCAGAGATGAAATGCTTGCAGCTCTAAGAGTCTTTGAAGTTTCAAGGAATGGAGGGATGTTTATAAACTCATGTTTTGCTCATTGTCAGAGTGAGTTGCAAGAGACATGGTTTGCACCTGATTCTCCAAGAGTACACAACAAGGTATTTAAAATCATAGGGACTCTGATTAGTTGTTACATGTTGATCTCATTAACCTACATGTCACAGATGTTAGTATTTGTAGCATTTCTGGTTATCTGCAGATTGCTCCCATCCATGCAACTTAAGTTCAGAGAACATGGACAAAATCATAAGTTTTATGGAGAAAATTGACATATGTAATCTTTTCCACAGTTACAAGAAAATAAATTTGTTACCAATTGAAACTGAACTTTTAACTTGCCGAGTCCTGCGAAAGTTTGTTGTTTTAAGAACTTATGATTTTAGTGGGGAGTAATCGCCTGGTTACTGCATGCAGACAATTGCAGAGGCTGTTGGCGATTGGTATTTCGAGAGGAAGGTCGGTAAGGAAATCGACTGCCCGTATCCCTGTGACAATACCTGTCACAACCTGATACCATCAACACAAAAGGCAGGTATTCTTGTTTGGTTATAGATCAAGGAATAAGTATTAATTCATTTGTCCAAAACCCTATTTTTTATACAAATCCTGGGTAAACATACACTTTGCTATCTTAATCCATTGATAGGTAGAGAAGTTAAAAAGAGAAATATATATTTTCCTAAAAAAAAATTGAATATTTTCTTGTAAGTTCAGAAGTGTTCAAACTATTGAAGATGATGTTACGTGTGAACCCGAACCTAAGTTTTATTGTAAGCTTAGAAGTGTTACAAAGCTCTTTTTTGCTGCCGATCCATCGGAGAGCTAATTATGAATGGTTGCAGGTCTTGGAGAAGAAAAGGAGTAGAGAAGGATTTGAGTAATTTAGGATCTTTACCTGTTGGAAGGTAATGAAGCTGTTAACTGGCTTGCAAATGAAGGACTTGATAGAGAAACAAATTGGGTTTGGGATATACACATCCCAATCAAATATCTATGTTCATTGATGAAGTTCTGATTCATGTAGTATAGATTATTCTTTCTTATTATTTGATAAAGCTGGTGAAGATCTCTGCCTTAAGCAGAACAAGGTATCTTTGCCTCTGATCTCTTGTAACTGTATAAAGCAACTGCAAGGAATGCAGCATTTAGGCGGATTGAATTATACATGGAATATTACTTTCTCATTAAAAGGAATTATATAAATTAAAGTACCTTTATGTTCTTTATAATTGAATCATTCATTCCTATCCAAACAAGGAAAGACGTCTCCAATGTCTTGCACGTTGCATTTGACAATTTTCAACATGCTATTAAGGCGAATAAAAGAACAAGGAAATAAATCTCCAATGTCTTGCACATTGCATTGATAATTTTCAACATGCTATTACGGTGAAAAAAGAACGATTTTGCACCTGTTACTGATTTTACCAGATTGACAGTGCCAGTTCTCACTTTTAATTTTTTTTTGTTGCAATTCCAACAAGCTTCCATATTAATATTAATCACTTCTTGTTTATATTCTTGGTTCATGATTGCCCTTATATCCTTAGTTTCGCCCATAGTTGCCAGGGTGGGAAACAGATTCGGGAAGCGAAACGGGTAACGGAAACGGGAAAACGAGAAAAGGGAAACGCAAGAAAAAAAATAGAGGAGAAACGAGAAACGGGAAAACAAGAAAAAATCATACGAGAAACGTCTTAGGAAAGACATTAAAAACGTTTCAGAAATGATAGAGAAACATGAATGAAAACGCATGCGAAACACAAGGAAAACATGAAATATATGGTTTTGTAAATTTAAATTTTGTTTAGTTCAAATTTCTATTTGGATATTTCTTACTTTTTGTTTTTAATACAGTCAGGAGCGGAGCAAAGCATATACACTTGGAGGAGCCGGACTAATTTACGCATTGCCTGCATTAGTCATTGGCGTGGGGCGAGGCTATATGTCCCTCCACCCCTGATTACGTTATATGTTGTTGTTTTCTTTTTTAATATCTATTCCACAATTTTTTC
Organism: Tasmannia lanceolata; assembly: GCF_043159265.1. Classification (NCBI taxonomy): domain Eukaryota; kingdom Viridiplantae; phylum Streptophyta; class Magnoliopsida; order Canellales; family Winteraceae; genus Tasmannia; species Tasmannia lanceolata. Next base: position 20,600,334 of record NW_027518684.1, on the reverse strand, counting down.
TGTTTTTTTAAAATGATTTTTGTAAGTTTCACACATATTTCCACACGTTTCACAAACGTTTTCTACAAGTTTTCCATACGTTTTTCATGTTTTTCAAGTAAATTTCTTATATGTTTCTCATGCATTTCGGAAATGAGTTTCCACCTTTCCGAAATTCATTTTTGGGGAAACGAGTTTCCTACCTGTCCAAGGAGTTTCCAGCTACTACTTTCTCCTGTGTTGTGTAGACGTCTTGTATATTGACAGTGAATCATAGAACACAGATGTTGGTCGAGCTAATATTGAAATAGTGAAACTCTTCTCCCGTGGGCATAGCCACACTGTTGAACCAAGTAAATTTTGCATTTCGTAGTTTATGTGTTTGTGATTCTTGCATTTTATCTTATTATTAGCTGCACATCAAGTCTGATTCTATTTTGAGAGATATTAGAGATCTCTCAGTTTGCAACATGCTGAGTCAATTTTATTTTACCATGTCAAATTTTTGTCCGAGTCCACATTTTGCCATACAAAGTCAATCAAAATTCCTTAGACTCTTCTGAGTTAAGACCGTGTGAACCAAGTACTCGGTCGTGTAAACCGAATACTCGGTCCATCACCTCGAGTCGACTAGGATTTGCTTTGACCCGTTTTGGCCTGCGTCCACATTTTAAAACAATGCTTACATGTAAAGGTTGTAACTTTTGGCAAATAGGAATCTATATTTAGGCTCTATTTCTTTCGACATAAATCAGATGACATCAAATTTTACAACCATTTTTGTGAAACAACCAATTACTCCAAAAGCTTAATATGTTAGAGTTGGTGTTATTTAATCTTTAATATCTAAAGCAACAATTTAGTGAAGGCCATCTCTCATTGTTCTAGCTTCAGCTATCATATTGGTATTCACATCATAGAAGTGAGAAAAGGCAAATATTACCTAAACATTATTGTCTCTAATAACCCTTCCTCGGGCTATACCAGGATTGGGGCCCGGCCTATTTAAGATGAAATTCAACAAATGAACGGTTTAGATCATCCTATAATGTGGGACCCATTGATTTTCTTAATGTACTTGCATGTTGCGGCCACACCATACTACGACTTGGTTCTTATATTGTATCCCCACATTCAAGTACAATAAAAAAACTCAGTTGACCCATATTATTGGATGATTCAAACCGTTCATTTATTAGGCCCCAAAATAGGTGGTGCCCAGAAAACAAATTTCCATAGGGTAATAATACTAACCGTCTGATCTGTAGAGGTTTTTGGGGCACAGCCTGATGATGCCGAGATCAGCTCTACACGATCTAGTAGTGATAGAGTTATTACTGTAAGCAACTTGCACTCACAGAAAGATATTAGTAGTATCGGAATTATAATACTTCAATATTTAAGCTAGAAATCGGAATCACATGTGAATTGAAGGGAACGAGATGGGATTCAGGAGCATTACCAACGAAGAAGAGGGGGAGATGATTGTGACTGAACCTGGTCTTCCCAAGCTGCCTACGTACGCCTTTTTTGAAGATCAAGTCTAACGTAGTTCCATTATGAAGGTGAGGGTCTTCCTCTATAGAGAATAGAGTCTATGATGATTATAATCTTACTGTTTCAGGAGTCTTTCCTTATTTGTCGACTTCCCCGAGAGGTTTATATCTATTTTTTAAAGATATCTTATTTCCCTGTACAAGTAAGTTGCTATGAATGTGACTCCTATAATTGAAAGATCACCGCCTTAGAGCATATTGCCTCTTTGAGGGACGGTTTCCCAATTATGGACGTTGCTATTTATAATGAGAAGATAATATCTCATTCTCTTATCCCGTAGGTCGGTTCCTAATTAGTCAGAAGTACCATGTGTTGTTCATCAACGGTAGGTACTGATTTTACCCCTAACACGGCCTATTTTACTTAGGGCCTGAAAAATGAAAGGCTGGGGTTGGCCTGAAAAAAGAACGGTTCGGATTATCCCATAATGTGATCCCCCCTTAGTTTTTTTTTCTGTACTACTTACATGTATTGCATACACCATATAAAAAAGATTGCATACACCATAAAAAAAAAGGAAAAGGATATCAGCACAACCATGATTTTTTAATTGCACAAACCCAGCTTGTCTCTTCTTTTTTAATTGGTTTGTGAGAGCTTTTCGGGAACTATGATACCTCTGATAACTATATAAATAATAAAAGACAAGATGAGTTAGTGTGTATATCAAAACATGGTTGTGCTGATATCATTTCCCAATAAAAATCCCATAATATGCACTCTTTATTTATGGTGCACCATTGATATGGTGCACCATCATGAGGCGATCGAGATGATCTGATCTCATTGTGAAAGGATATCAAGGGGCTAGGATCATCCGATCAAGGTGGGCCCAACGGCAATGGCCCCGCACTTCAGTTCACCATTTGATCAATGGACTTGATCATGTCCACGTGGCACACCTCCCAACTGTCTCTCTCTCTCTCTCTCTCTCTCTCTCTCTCCTCTCAAACCCAAACCCTAATTCATCATCAAGCCGAGCTAAATAAAAAATCCTTTGAATCCATATTCATCATCAAGCCGAGCTATATAAAAAATCCTTTGAATCCAACATTTATCCATCTGGGCTTATCTCTAAAACCCTAGAAAAAATGCATCTTATAACCCTTACCCCTCCCAAATTTAACCCCAATCCAAAAATCTATGCATTTTCTAATTATACCTTCCCCTCATTCCCCACAAAAGGTAAGGTCCCAAAATCCAATTCTGTAAATGGGTTTTGCAATTTCCACAAAAGGGTATATAAATCTCCTTGTGTTGAGAGAATTCATTACAATTCGAGAAGCATAAGATGTGAGGCATTTTCCCAGAAAGATGATAGTTTTTATATGAGAAGGTGTGTTGAATTGGCAAAGAAAGCTGTTGGTAACACAAGCCCTAATCCCATGGTTGGATGTGTGATTGTTAAGAACGGAAAGATTGTTGGTGAAGGGTTTCATCCTAAGGCAGGCCAACCTCATGCTGAGGTAACCCAATTTCTTCCCTCTCTTTTTTTCATTAGGCCTTGTTTGGATTCCAAGAAAAAGCTTTTATGATAGATTCTTTTTTTCTTTACATGGTTTAATGGAAAATGACATGATTATGCTTAATTTAGTGGGATATTATAATAACATGAAGGTCCTTCTAAGTAAAAGTTGAATTGGGTTTGTTCAAGTTTTTTTTTTTTTTTCCGATCGGTAAGCTGGGGTTAGACGGACCCCTACCAGTATATTAATTAAAGAAAGATGATACAATAGAAGAAACAAGACGACAACTCCTCAATCCTTAGAACAATGTCTAAGGAAGGGGCAGAACTACCAAGGATATGATACCCTTGATAACAAAACTTGTTAGAATAGCATAAACTAGCAAGAGATAAGAGAATACACGAGATCTCTAGAGTCAGTTCCCATTAAAACTACTGATCCAAGAGGTCTTTCATCTTTCTTGCTCTGTGGCTCTTCCTCAACTTTTGAACCTTTGGGGATTCTGTTTTTCTTTGATTGAGGGACTCGGTTTTCTTCTGTTGGGGGTGCTCTTCTTCACCATCTTCCTTTTCCGACTCTTTCTTAGAATTCTGCCCTTGTTGCTCCTGCGGGATGGGTTCCTGATCGGAGTCTTTTCCATCTAGATTGTCAAGGGTGCTGAAAGCATTGTTGGCGGGGACTCCATCAATGGCTTGGCTTTGCTTCTGATGTGCATCCTGCTCTCTTTCTCCATCCTCTGATTCTCTTGTAGCAGCAGCCTCCTCCCCAAATCTTAGGAGGAAATTTAATGGATACATTGTTGTCTGGAGAAAGTGTTTCAACAGATGGGGTGTCCAGGGATAGAGGCTCAGCATTAGCACAAGAGTTCTGAAAGGGTTTTTTCAAGTTACTTTTTCTTGCGTGTAAAAAAAAGTAGGAAATTTTAGATATATTTTCCTTAAACATTTCCAGAAAATTCTTGGAATCCAAACAGGGCCTTAGTGCATTATTTGTTTTTCAAGTTGTTGCTCCTCAATAGATAATATATGACTGTGCCCATTTTTTGTGGTTTCATCTTCTACTTATCTATTGAGTTCAAGTTGCTATCTTCTTTTGGAAGTTGTACTTAGATTTGGAAAATCTGTGGTTTTCCTCTTTTTAATTTTGATATTACCCATTTTCTTCCTTGTATTCTCCTTTGCCTTGAATTTAGACTGACTTTATATTGTCGTGCTTTTTAATCTTGAATGGGTACCTAGACACAGATAATGTGTTTGTCAAAATGCTTATGTCGGGCTTTTATATTGTCTCGATTGATTTTTCTGATCTTCTTGTGGTTATTTCAAATACTAGCCGTTTTTCTCCAATCCATTCCATCTGGGCATTGAATTCAAAATGCCATCTTTTTTTAAAGGTTATTTTGGATGTGTATCTACACTTGGGAGGTCTTCATTAAGATGTTAACATGCTTGTGGTTCATCAACATATTCATATTGTCTTAAGGGCTATTTGGTTAGCAAGAAAGTGGTCTAAAGGAAAACCTTTTCCATGTTCCCATCACTTTCCTTTGTTTGATTGTGCAATAAAAAAATATCAGGCAGCCTCTATCTCTCTCTCTCTCATCCTCTCTCTCTCTCTCTCATGTTTCATTATTTTCTGAGATTTGTTATCATTGATGCAGATCTTTAATATTCCCAATTTTATTGCACATAACTATCGAGGGTGAAAGCTGTTCTGTTGGTGCAATCCCTAGGTTTGGAGGTTCTTTTAGAATAATTCAGAAGCATAAAAGTGTCTAAATCTCAATTAAAACAGCACATTCCTTCCATGAGCTTACATAACATTTTAAATGTTTAGCTATTGGTTGTTCTTCTCAAGACTGTAAACATTCATGCAGGTAGAAGAGTCTTTGAAGCTTGTGCTCCATCCCTGTTTTGCATTGAGCTTCCAGTTATTTCTTGAGCTATTGGCCTTTCCTTATCGATTTTTCAGATTTTTTTTTTGTCTCTTGTCAATTTCAGGCACTACATATACTCTTTATTGTACTATCATTTTTTATAGGTAATTCCTAGTCTTGGATAATCTGCATTATAATGTTCGCATCCTTGTGGAGTTCTGGTGTTTACCGTTTGTTTATTGATTTATTTTCTTGATCTTTACCATGAAATTTCAAATACTTGCCATTTTATTATCTTTTGCATGCTCTCTTTTAGTCAATATAAAAAATCTCCACGATAGGGTGTTTTATATTTATATATGTAATTTTGGAGTTGTATTCGCACACAAGGAATAGAAAATTATTTTCTTTTTGTTAACCTGTACAACTTTTTTTGCTGAAGTATTTGAGGCAAGAGGTGATACTTGCAGGTTTTTGCCCTGAGAGATGCTGGGACATTGGCTGAAGATGCTACAGCTTATGTAAGCTTAGAGCCATGTAATCATTATGGGAGAACACCTCCTTGCACTGAAGCATTGATTAAAGCCAAAGTGAAAAATGTGGTTGTTGGAATGGTGGATCCGAATCCAATTGTAGCTTCAAAGGGAGTTGAAAGACTGAGAGAATCAGGAATTGGAGTAACAGTAGGGGTGGAGGAAGAATTGTGCCACAAGCTTAATGAGGCCTATATCCATCGAATACTTACTGGGAAACCATTCGTCACACTTAGGTAAATCGCAGAACACAAATCTTTTAGCACCCAAAGAAAAGAACGGGGTAGAATTAGGAATGGCATTTCTCTGTTTTCTATACTGCAGAATTTCACTAGACAGAGTTAAGGCATGCTAGAAGAAACAAATGACTAATGTTGGAGTGCCTTTTCATTGAGTGGAATAGTTTCTACATAACATATATTACGAGGTTGTGATGGTCCACATATTGAGTAAAATAGTTACAAGGCATGCTAGAAGAAGCAAATGACTAATGTTGAAGTGCCTTTTCATTTAGTAGAACAGTCTCTACCTATAACATATATTACGAGGTTGTGATGGTTCACATATTGAGTAGAATAGTTACAAGGCATGCTAGAAGAAGCAAATGACTAATGTTGAAGTGCCTTTTCATTTAGTAGAATAGTCTCTACCTATAACATATATTACGAGGTTGTGATGGTCCACATATTGAGTAGAATAGTTACAAGGCATGCTAGAAGAAACAAATGACTAATGTTGAAGTGCCTTTTCATTTAGTAGAATAGTCTCTACCTATAACATATATTACGAGGTTGTGATGGTCCACATATTGAGTAGAATAGTCTCTACCTACCCTTTGGCTCCGGGTACTCTCCAACATCGGCTCTTCGCCAATGTTTCCACTGCTGCTTGATGCTTGCTGACTCGTTCGCCATCAAGCCTCGTACCACCAACTAACTACCAACACCTTCTCTTTCTGCTACACACCAACATTTCAGTGCCCTTGACATGTGGATATTTTCATGGTTTCGTTAATAAAATTGCAAATGCTCAAATTCCAGCATGTCGGGGGATCGGCTAATAGTGACGCTGATTCGGTTAGTGTGGGGGAGGGGATTGGGAGAAATTAGTTGGACCTGTGGGTAGAGAAAATGCCTCGAGCCAATGTCCGAGTACCAGGCGCTACGGCGCTGAAGTAACCCATGCCATACTCCCAGGAAAAGCATGCCCACGGGTCGTGAACTTCTTTTCCCGGAGAAGAAGCAATGACGGTATCTGGGGAATAAGCATCGGCTTTTGAGTTTTTTTCGAAATGGTATATTTATTTTCTTTTTTTATTTTGCTCTGGATATATGTTGTTTGTTAGAGGCAGTTGGGCTTAGGTATGTTGCATCTTAGACCTCGATCCTCGAGTTTTTTCCCTTTTTAATAAAATTTATCACCATTCAAAAGAAAAATTAATTGCTTAGAAAAAACGGAAAAGAAAAAGAAATGAGATGGAGATTTGTGATGTGAAGCACCTTTTTTGTTAACCTAGAATTCTACCTTACATATTAGAAGTATATATGGTCCTATTTGAACCTTTTATTTTCTTAACTGAATATGGTGATTCTTAAAAGCATTACACTTCTCCTTCTTGTGCCCGTGATTTTTTATCATAGATGTGCATTTGTGGCTCTGTAATTCTTCATGAATTGTGCGTGCCATCTTTCATGCTTAAAGCTTTGTTTCTTTCTACGTAAAATGGGCCTAAAACAAAATTTATGCCTATTTTTAAGTATAAAATGGGTGTAAAATCTGTTTTACTCTCATTTTACATCGAAAGAAACAGAGCTTAAATGAAAATTCTCATGCCTTTTAAGATTAAGAATGTTCCTATTAATCTCACTTCTAGCTATAACCTACAGATTTTTACGCGTATTTTTAATTGGAAAATTGGGTGTAACATTTGTTCTACTCCCATTTTACATCGAAAGAAACAGAACTTAAATGAAAATTCTCATGCCTTTAAGATTAAGAATGTTCTTATTAATCTGACTTCTATCTATAACCTGTAGATACTCACTCTCATTCAGTGGTCGGATTCTGAATCAGCTCAGCAGAGAAGCACAAGAGTCCGGTGGGTACTACTCGCAGATACTCCAAGAACATGATGGGATCATCATTTCTGGCACCTCACTAGCTGAATCCTCAACCTTTCCATCATCTCAAGAAATGGGTTCCAATCAACCTCTCCAGATCATAATAGCGACCTCTCCTAATTCTCCATTTCATCTCCCTACTCCACTCACCTCACAGACCGCCAGCCGAATGATAGTCTTCACAGATAGAAGTACAGTTTTTGACCCATCAACAGAGTCAAATTTGCATCAACAGGGGATCGAAACTGTAGTTTTGGATCGGGTGGAATTGGGTCCAATTTTGGATTATTGTGGGGGGCAAGGATTGTGCAGTGTATTGATAGATTTGAGAGGGGATTTTGAGGAACTTAAAGAACTTGTTGGAGAGGGTCTTGAGAAGGGGATGTTGCAAAAGGTGGTGATGGAAATATGCCCAAGTTGGGATGAAAGTGAGGGGAGTTCAGTTTTGTTATTGAAGAAACTTGATAAAAAATCAATGAAACTGAAAGATTTGAAGTCAAGAATCTCAAAGGAGAGTGTTGTGGTGGAAGGATATATTTGCTAGAGGTGGTGGTTTACCACATTATAATTCCCATGTCCACTGACTTGGATTACCGCGGTGGCCCATTGCCAAACAACTTAGAAAAAGAAGAGTTTATTGGACTCAAAATTAAGGCTCTGTTTGTTTTCGATTTTGAGAACTGATTTGAGTCCAAAACTGATTATTGGAGTCAAATTTGCGTAGTTGTGGTTATGCATGCTCTGCTGTTTTCTGATTTGAGCTATTGACAATCTGTAATGTGGCAATTTAGATGAGAAGGTTGGATTCTTAGTATTGTTCAATCACATTGTAGGACTTTCCTTTGATCAGATTGTTAGGATCAACCACTCGATTACTAAACCATTGTAGTAAAAGGGCATAAAAGGGGTGCATTCATCATTGCTCTTGTTTAAAATTTGTTAGTACAAAGTTAGAGGTATGACATTTAGGACATTTTTGGCAAGGGAAATGATAAATGTGCCCCTTTTCATCACTTGGGGCACCCACTACGCAGCTGCATTGTGGGTGTTAATCAGGTATGTTCACTCCTTCAAATGTGAAGTACATTTACCCTTTGCAGTCATAGATACACCGTAGCTGGGGGTCCCAATCCCAAGCACTGAAAGGGGGCGCATTTATCATTTTCCTTTTGGCAACCATGAAAATAATTTCATGGAATCCCTGTTTAAGAGCTGTGAAATCTTTTTCCATGGTTGCCAAACATGCACTCAGAGCACAGGGGCAATCCAAAAGTAGAACAAAATTAGAGAAATTTGTCGTTTGTATACAAGCTTAGGAAGTGGCGATTTTGTTATTGCTTAAATAATTATCACTATGTTCTTCAATCACCATCCGTTTGCCAAAACACAACAACCACACAAACCCTGGGCAACGATGTTTACTAATATAAGGGTTGCCATCATCAAAACAATGAGGAGTGGATATCATTTTTTTTTCAAAAAAAAAAAGAGACCTGAACCCAAGCCGACCCTGAACCCAATTTCTTTTTCTTTTTTCCTATTTATTTCTGTTTTTGGCCCGGGCCAACCTGAACCCGACTTGACTCGATTTTTCAAATCGGGTTAGTTGGGTTAGGGTTGAGAGATTTAAAGACGGGTCGGGTTACGTCTCACTCTCTTCAACAGGAGGTTTAGGTTGGGTCGGATTAGGGTTGAGGTAATGCTACCTCGGCCTGAGTTGCGGTCCACTTAAGGGGAAGCACGTTTAGATTCAGCAAATCACAAGACACTGATCATATATTTAAAGAGAATAGTGTTTCTGAAATATGATGCATGTACAATTACATAAAGGGAGCCCAATTTAGACCACTAACCACCCATTTTATGCAGTAAGTAAATGCAAGAAGAGCCATTTCATGGCATTGAAATATACATGAAAGTGAGATTGATGGCCTAAATTCTGACATGGTATCATCACAAAGAATCAAATTATAAGCCCAACAACTGTACACCAAGTACTCACCAACACTGATCCTTTTCTTTCTTTTTTTGAAAAGTTACCAACACTGATCCTTAACCCCTACTGATGTAGAAATTGAACATATATTCCAAGCATATATTTAGTACATATGATACATATATAATGACATAATGGGAGCCCAAATTTAGACCACCAACCATCCCTTTCCCCCATTTTATACACGGCAACTAAATGCAAGACCAGCCATTTCATGGCATTGAAAGATACATAAAAGTAAGATTAATGGCCTAACTTCTGATCATCATATCATTCCAAAGAATCAAAGTAAGCACAGCAACTGTACACCAAATACTTACCAGCACTGAGATGATTCCTATTCCTCCTCCATCTCCACCTCCGGCTCGAACTCCGGCGAATCAATATCGGCCAAATTCTTCAGATCAACCACTGATAACTCGTCCAAATTCCTCACCACCAAATCCGCCGCAGTAAGCTCGTAAATCGGATGCTTACTCGCAACCGCCACACACTTCATTCGAGCATCGTGTGCGGCCTCTACCGTGGAATTCGAATTCCCAAACACAATGCACCTGTCCGGTATGAAATTCAAACACTGCGATGCATAAACAAACATCTCCGGATCGGGTTTTCCCCTATAAACATCTTCAGCCGTGACAATCACACTAAAATAACCTTCAAATCCAATAGCTTCTATCACCATTTCGAGGTTCTTTCTCGGACGAGTAGACACCAATGCAGTTGGGATCTTATAGTTTATCAAAGTTGTTACAAATTCTCGCGAACCAGACCGTAATCTAAAGAACCCGCCTTGTAAAGATTGGTATATTTCTTCTTTTCGAGCTGCCAATCTTCGAACTTGGGCTGTATCTCTTGACCAACAAAGAACTTCGGAGATTGCTTGTTCGTTCTTCATCCCTTCAATTCTTCTCAAAATGAAAGTTGGGGGTGCGGATTTCCCTTCTTCTTGGGATAGAACTAGCCATGATCGTCTCTCTATATCGGAATTATCTTCGATAATTACTCCTTCCCATTCAAAGATCGCCCCTAACCACCCACATCCCATTCGCTCTTGCCGGAGCAATGGATTGTGTAATGAAGGGTTATCAGCCTTATTCAAAGGTGGCCATAACCCAATTTTCCCAAATTTTGTATCAATTGAGTAATCAAAATTTTGGGGTATTTTCTCTTCCTCACTAAATGAATTTGCCTCTTTTGTTAGCTCCATTGCAAGAGCTCTAGTCTGAGAAACTGTAATCTGATTGAATCCCCTTTTAATTCTTGATTGAGAAGAGAAAACCCTAAAACCCAAGAAATCAGAATTGTGAAATAGACGGCCCCCGAATCTTCGCTGATTGGATCCATCCTTGTAACCAGAATTCAGATACAACGGCCGATGCCCAAGAACAGACGTCGCAGAAATCGAATCCACCATTTTTATCAAACCCTAATTGAAACCAAACAGCTATAAACCCTAATTGATTTTTCTCAAACACAAGGAATTCCACTTTGGATTGGTTGATTTGCAATTTGCGTTTGCTGAATCGAATTGCGTATATAGAAAATCTCACAAATTTGACCTAATCCAAACAGAACGTGTATCGAATTTTCCCAATTCCACCAAATCAGATCAATTTTTTCCGAATCCTAATCAATTTTTTTCAGACACAAGGAAATTCACTTTTGGATTGGTTGACTCAAAATTTGGGATGTTGAACCAAATTGAGTATACAGAAAATCCCACAAATTTGACCTAATCAAAATAGAATTTCTATTGAATTTTCCCAATTCCACCAAATCAGACCAATTCAGCCTTCAAAACCCCAATTCAATTCCCTCCAATATCCACTCAATTCACACCCAGTCTAAAAAAAAAAGGCAAATTTGTCCCATTTTCTTTGGACAAAACACATACCCATTTCCTAAATTTCCTCAGAAATCCTTCTCCATCACAAAATACCACAAACCCAAAGAAGAAATTTCACAAAACCAAAGGAAACCAAACAGCTTTCAAAACCCTAAAAAAGAAAATTTGTTTTTCTATACACCAAGAACATCAATTAAAACCCAATTCCAAGCTAAACAGATTAAAACCCATCAACCCACCAAGAAGAATCAAACAATCTACAACAAAATTCAGCCAAATTTACAATTGCACCTTCAAAATCCTCAAAATAAACAAGAACTTTTATAACCAATTCAACAGAAATCCAAAACCAGGTTCAGAAATTCTAACAACCCAGAATTCCTAATCCAAGATAAAATCCAAAAACATTCTGTACACACAAAAAAAAAGAAGTAAACATAAATGAGGAAAGCTAAGATAAAGAACCTAGGGAAGATCTAACCGTCAGATAAAAAGCGGACGGTCAGAAAAGAAGTAGAGAAGTGCACGGCAGAGAAGTAAAAGATTCTTCGAATGAATCTTCGGACAGCTTTCGTTTATATGTGTCGTGCTAACCGGGAGTAGACGACACGTGTCGGTATCAGTTTTAGATGAAATTACTTATATGCCCCTACTTAGCTATGGGCTGTAAACTTGTAATATATTTGACAATGCTGCCGAGAATTCTTTGATTAGGATCCGACCGGTCATGGGACCCATAAGATGATCCAAACCGTCCATTAGATGGACCACATTCTAAATAGGTTGTGCCCCAAAAATTATTTCCATAGGTTGATCCTAATCCTCGGATCTATAGAGGGTTAGGATCAAACCTCTAACATTCAGATCGGAGGGTTAGGATCAACCTATGGAAATGATTTTTGAGGCACAACCTATTTAGGATGTGGCCCATCTAATGGACAGTTTGGATCATCCTATGGTGTGGGCCATACCGTACTTTTAATAAAGTGAGGATTGCCCTCATCAAAATACTGTAGTGCTGATAACATTTTCCTATTTAAATGGTGGGGATGCTTATCCCTATTTTAAGGGAAATGGTATCCCCTTTTCTTTCTTTTTTAATGATAAAGGGAAATAATGAAATATGGTTTCCATAATCCTTTGTTTCTAATTATGGCAACCTCCTCTCCTTTACACTTTTTTCTAATAAACTGCAGATAGGAAACAGCAAATTTAAAGTGTTTAATAAAGTAAAGTGAAGAGTGCAGATATTACTTTTCTACTTTAATAATTACATTTTTCAAGATTTTTACATTTTACTTTTAAATTTTATAAGGTGATTAATAAAGTGAAGTAGAGGATTATTACATTTTTCCTAAAATCAAGCCGTCTAAGTTGCATGGGTGGTTAAAGGCCAGAATCCGACATAGGCCATTTGGCTAACCTAAATAATGAATTCGAAGATTTGTCCCATTTTACTTCTCTTACATGGTAATATAGCTATATATTGAGAATTTCGGTAGGTTAAGTAAATATCATATTTCATTTCCAAATAAAAACTTGATATTAGAATAGGGGATTTGCTAGGACCATCACAAAAGGCATTTCGCGGACGGGCTGTTGCATGAGAAAGCAGCCACATAGGTTCAAAATTTGTCCCATTCATTTAACTCATCTGCGGTGGCTGGTCTCACATGCAACAGCCGGTCCGCAAAATGCCTTTTTGTGATGGTCCCTAGCAAATCCCTTAGGAAAGATAAAACTCAAAACATGTGGTAATTGTAAATTTGCTGTGGTATGTTGGGGGAAAAAAATAGATTAGAGACCTAGAAGTAGAGGTGCAACTTGGGTCGGGTTTTACCTGACCCGCAACGACGCGACTCAAAAATAGGGTTTAGAAATCATGGGTCTTAGGTTGGGTAGGGTTTTAGGTTGAAAAAGCCGACTTACTCTTGAGTCGGATAGGGTTTAGAGTAAAAAAACCTGAAACCCAACCAAACTCATATAGGTGCACTATGACTTTCTCAAAATATCTCTGGAATAAGATGGTGAATTATTTGTTAATATATTGATATAATTATTTTCATTGGGCCGATCATGTTTGTGAGGTGAAAAAATAGTTTCTTTCTTAAATTTATGCGCTTGATGATATAAATCAAGGGATTTTTGGCGTGAAAATTTGTCATTTTCTACAACTCAACTCAACTAAGCCTTTGTCCCAAACTAGTTGGGGAAATTTTTTCATTTTCTACAACCTTTGACTTTAGTCATTATCCTATGCTAAATAATAAAAACTCAACCCGACCTGAACCAACCAGAGAAACTATCCTAGGTAAGGTTGGGTTTATGAATCTAGAGCTTTCTCAAAGAAAACACAACCCGAGATAATTTCTCGGGTAGGGTAGGGTAGGGTAGTGTTCTAGAAACTCCGACCCTCCCGACCCGAGTTGCAGCCCTACCTAGAAGTATCTCATGGAATTCTAAATTATTAGAATCCATATAACATAGTGCACCGACAAGATAGTCACTGTGCCGAGGAGCCCTGCAATGACCATCAGAGCACTATTGACCACAGAGTTTGGTTCATGTACACTTCCCTTACTAATCAATTAGATCTTTTGAATATGAATGCTTTTGTGCCTTGTGGAGCACAGAAGAGATACCTACTCAAAACAACTGCACTCTGTAGAGCCACATCATCACCGCCCCTAAAGCATTACATTTGTCACACTGTTCTAGGGAAGTGGGTCCCTCTCCATCTCTCCATCTCCAAGAAGTAGGTTTCTGGACCAAACCCTAGACCAGTTTGAGCCACTTCATCAGCCCTGAAACAGTAGTGGTGAAAGATGACTACCTATTCAAGTAGTATGCACAAGCACGGTCGTTCACTAGTGTGGCCAGCATGGATGATTGCCTCGGCATTGAAATCTCACTGATCAGATAATACTATTTATCTTGCCTGTCTAATCATATAGGGCATAGTTGGAGAAGGTACTGATTTTAACACTGATTTTATTTACAGATAAAAATCAAAATTGAATTGTGCAACATGCACCCCTTGGGGTGACAACAACGGACCAAAATGTGTTCATTGGATCCATATAGTAAGGTCAGAAATTATTACTTGGAGAGCATTTTGGGAATGGTAGCAACCCTTACAAGCTAATTAAAAAAGTGAAGGGTGTAGTTTTACATATTTTATTCATGCAGATTTAATGTTAAGCTTTTGAAAGAAAAGATCTTTAAAACTTAATATGAATTTTGACAATATCAAAAGGAGAAAAAAAAAAAAAACTGTTTTAAGAAAAATAATCGCCAAAATAAGAAATGTACTCCTAATTAAGGGGAAGGGGGAAGCGAAAAGAATTTAGCTTCAGAAGTGAGCTTCCTACCCAACTACGAAGCTTCCGGTAACAATGGTCTAAACAATGCTTAATCATGCATATAGATAATTCCATGATTAGGTGCATAATCAACTATTCAAAAGAAACATGCAAACTGAGAACCTTCAAAGGAAATATTTTCTTTTCTTTTAGGTCTGTGAGCTAAATTCAGTTAAAACTGGGTCCAGTACAACTTGAACAAGATCATAGCTCAACAGCAAAACAATACTGTTGTAGTGATGGTTACCTGATAAACTGTAAAAGATGTGATTTGTCGAAAGTAAAAATTTCAGAAACGCGCTACTTAATACCAAAATAACACAAACTGCCTTAATGTTGAAAATTTACAGTAAATCCCCTCCAATGCAAAGATAACCACGGCTATGGAACCCGAAAGAGGCATTTCGGTATCTAGGAGGGATACTAATCCATTTTCAAATTCATGGTAGTTTTGATCAGTATAGCCCTTTTCTTTTCTCTTCTTTTCCTTTAGATTTTTCGGGGTGAGAGAGGATTTACCCTATTGTTTGGCGTGACGCCCTGCTCTCTTTTGTCACGCCATAATAGACTGGCTTACTTCCTGGATACATAGTAAAATTCCAGCCAATGGGCGATCCTCCAACAACATATGTGCCGAGAAGCACTCCTTCGTCTGAATTCTTTTCAGAGATCTCTCTTGAAACCTTTTTCTCTTCTGGGAGTTTCTCAGGGATCTTCTCTCGGACCTTATCGGGTTGAGGCTTCTCCACAGGCTTTTCAACTTGAAGCTTTTCTGCGGGTGCATTAGTTATTTCAGTAGGTAGAGCGTGATGAGGCTTCTCCACTGGTTTTTCATTTTGCCGCTTCTCTGTGGGTACTTCAGTTATTTCAGCAGGTAAAGAGTGATCGCCAGATGGTTTCTTTGGATTTCCTAAAGTGACTGTCTCCATCCTCAATTGCTTAGATAACTCTATCATAATTTGCATCTCTGCAAGTTGCAAATTATAAGGAAATCAGCAAAACTAAAATAATCCCACTTTTGGTGCATCCTATTTATTCTTTTTCCAGCCATATCAATACGGAATTTGTTAAGCAAAGAGTTTTAAAATCATCCATGAAAAAAGTGGCAAATTTGAAGTTCTGGCAGCAGGATATTGGAGTGCAAGAATGGACAGTCACATATTTCATACAAAGCAAGAATACACACCACTATGATGACTCTTTTCAAAACAGATACACTAACACAGCATGCTAAAATGGCATATACGACACAACAACAATAAAAAAAAGCTATTCTATTACACTCCACTACTTAAAATTGAATGCTCTAGTCTCTATGGCCCCTAAACTATAAGACTTTGGAAAGCACACCATAATATGACTTACCCACCCATAAGTCCTCCCAAAATACAATACTTTTTCCCTCATCCAACCTAAAGTTAACAACAAACAAATGTTCGACTTAAAAGCAACAAATGGACCACTACGCACCTGAGCCTCTACCCCTAGGGAGGCTCTTACTATCTTACACACCCAACCCCCCTCAATCAAAACCATATTTGTTCCCGTTAAAATTTTGCCATAGGATTTCTTTCTTCAAAAAATCTCCAAAACCATTTTCCTAGGTAGCTGCATAGGTGACACGTTTGTTGCACTAATACCCAAAAAAAAAAAGATGGTGTGGTAGATGCACGGGCCCCAAATAATCCATTAAATTCCAATATGTTTTATTGTGTGCCTAAATTTCCTTTTAATTTACTTTTCGTCAGTAAATTTATACAATCTCTTGATTGTTCGGCAACCTTTTATCCCTCCTCTTGCATTTTTCAGGATCTCAAGACATAGAAGATTGGTGGAGGAGTTAAGTTTGGTGGTCTCTACTACCTAGATCATGAAATGGCAGACACTCTTTCACCACAACTATGGTATCAACGTCATGGTCATCTATCAATGCGTAGTTCACAACTTCACATTTAGTTGTTTCTGGTCTTGAGTCTGTCTCTAGTTTGAATTGTGATACATGTCACTTAGGAAAGCATCACCAAATTTTGTTTCCATTTGGCGTTTCCTTTAAGACAGACAAGAAGAAATTAGTTCCTATATCTCTTGTTCATTCTGATGTTTGGGGGGCCATTCCATCTTCCAACTTTATCTAGTCATAAATATTCGTTATCAATGGATGATTACTCTTGCATGACATGATTAGAGTTGATGAAAGAACACCTTGATGCTTGGTCTATATTTCAAACTTTTCACAAGGAAATTCAAAATAAATTGCATTATGATACTGCCGAGTGCCAAAGAATGTGTCTAGGGAATTCCAATGTACCTTTGGACAATTTGGGATCCTTCATCATACATTTTTTTCTCACACTCTCCTGTGAAAATAAACATCGTCATCTCCCTGAAGTTACTCCCGCACTTGTAATCAATATGAATGTTTCTTAGTAATATTGGGTAGATGCAATGATTACTGCTTATTATTTAATAAATGGGATGCCTTCTATCTTAGGGGAGAAGTACCTGAATTCTTTTCTTTTTCATGATATCCCATTATTCTTTATTCTTCCTAAGTTTTTGGTTATGTCTACTTCGTCCATTCTCTTACTCCATGATTGGATATGCTTGATTCT
Source organism: Tasmannia lanceolata (assembly GCF_043159265.1). Taxonomy (NCBI): domain Eukaryota; kingdom Viridiplantae; phylum Streptophyta; class Magnoliopsida; order Canellales; family Winteraceae; genus Tasmannia; species Tasmannia lanceolata. The sequence goes on along the minus strand of NW_027518684.1, from coordinate 20,582,984 downwards.
CATTCTGTTAAGTATGCATTTATGAGATAGTCTCACTCAGAAAGGGTGTCGATGCTAGAATCTAACTTCACGGAAAAAGCAAGTGCTAATGTCACATCCGTCCAAAATACACCCCTCGGTGCTCATTCTAGGCCCTCCTTTGTCCAATCTACAATTGCCTACAGTGTTGTCCTTTTGACCAATACCCCTACCACTCTTAAGAAGTCCTCACTCCTCATATCTTAGTATTGTCCCTTGGAAACCAATAAGTCTATATGTGGAAACAAAAGACACCAACTCAGTCTACCTCAAAGCCTCTGTTGATCCTACATGTGCTTCACCTTCCGTTGATCTTCCTATTGCTAATAGAAAAGGTATATGGTCCTACACTTGACATCCAATTGCTAACTTTGTGTCCCTTTCTTTTTTGTTTTCCACCTACAAGTCCTGTGTTGCCTCTTTCTTCTATGACCCCTACCTCGCACTTGTGTTGAGGCAATGCCTCACAATGGATGGAGGAAAGCGATGGATAAGGAGAATAAGAGATGAGTGCCTTAAAACATAATCAAACCTAGGAATTGGCTGAATTATCTGAAGCTAACATGCAGTTGGGGGTTGATGAGTTTATATGGTGATGTATTTATCTGATGGTTCCATTGAACACTTGAAGGCAAGAGTAGTTGCAATAGGATATATCCAAAATTTGGTATTGACTATTCTGAAGCGTTTGCACCTAATGCCAAATTGAACTATGTCTGGGCCATTATCTCTGTTGCAGCTAAATCTTGATTGGCTATTATGGCAACTAGAAGGGAGAAGATGGTGAGTCTCCACTAAGGAGCTCCCCATGTAATACGATGTATATGTAGGCCCAACTAAGGATTACATGGTAAAAATACTACAACACCCTTCAACATACATATAAAGACCAAAATACTCTCCAACACCCCCAATGGATCTCAATACAAAGTTGGTTAAGGAAAAGGGCAAATTCTTCATCCCTCGGAAACAAAAATGTTTGGGGCAAAGCCTATTGATACCACCCAATGGATCTGATTCTCAATACAAAGTTGGTTAAGGAAAAGGGCAAATTCTTCAAAAATCTTGGTAGATACCTCCGCCTAGTTGGAAAGTGGATCTACCCTACTATCAAATGACTAGATAGTTCTTTCCTTGTACTGTTAGCCAATTCACTCAATAGCCCATTGTTGCTCATTGGGAATTTGATCGACTTACTTTATCTCAAGGAAGCACTACGGAAAAGAACTTGTGTCCAAGACTTACTTTAAGATATCTCAAGGGAGCACTAGGGAAAAGAACATGTGTCCAAGAAAAACAATCACTTAAATGTGGACAGTTTTTCAGATGCAGATTTGCAAGATCACGATCACACAGAAGATCAATTACTGGCTATTGTACATTCATTGGAAGAAACTTAGTTAATTTGACACGACAAGAAACATAATTTATTCGTGAGATCCAATTCAGAAGTTGAGTACCGCAAAATGGCACATACTAAGTGTGAGTTAATATGGCTAAAGACACTAATGGAAGAGTCGGGTTTCAAGGTTTCTCAACCTATGAAAATGCAATGTGACAATCATGCTGCAATATGCATTACCAGCAATCCTATGTTTCATGAAAGAACCAAACATATTTACATTGATTGTCATTTCATCCGTGAAAAGGAGGAGTGAAATGATAGCTACACCATATGGGAAGTCCAAAGATCAAATGGCAGAAATATTTACAGAAACTCTAGCATGTAGTCAATATGGAAGTATTTGCTCCAAGGTAGGCATGAATAACATCTATGCACAAGCTTGAGGGGGAGTGTTGAAGAAATTGAGTGAGATAGTGCAAACTGGCCACACATGAACAACATTTTATCCCTCCCTCCCTCCCTGTACACACACACACACACACAAAGGGCGGCCCAGTGCACGAGGCTCCCACCATTGCGAGGTCTGGGGAGGGCTAGATGTACGCAACCACCATGAGAGAGCACCACATAGGCTCAGATGTTGTCCCAATCATTTAATTCATTTGAGGTGGTTGCTCTCTCATGCAACAGCCGCTCTCGGCGAAATGCCTTTTGCGATGGTCCCTAGCAAATCCCTATATATATATATATATATATATATATATATATATATATATATATATATATATATATATATAGAGAGAGAGAGAGAGAGAGAGAGAGAGAGAGAGAGAGAGCAAAGTGTTCCTGCGCAGCTGCTCAGATAGCTTATCTGAGCAACTGCTTCAAAAACTCATGTGGCCCCACATTTTTGGGGTGATCCAAAGCATTCATTTGGAAGGCCCTTCCATGGATAGGGTGTGTACAAAAAATGAGCTCTTTAGGATCATCCTAACCCTGCCATTTGTGGAGGGAAAAAATGGTCAGAAACAGTGTCTGTCCATTTTCCCCTCCACCTTTGATTGGGTTAGGATGATCCTATAGGGCTGATTTTTGGTACACACCCTATCCATGGAAGGGCCTTTCAAATGAATGCTTTGGATCGCCCCAAAAATGTGGGCCATATGAGTTTTTGAAACAGCTGCTCAGATAAGCTATCTGAGCAGCTGCGCAGGAACACTATTCTCATATATATATATATATATATATATAGGAAAAGGTTCTACATACATAAATGATATATACATTTTTTTAATGGAAGAAATGATATATACATATCCACCAATTATTTTACAAAATCATTGAACTGTGTCAAACATGGAAATCAGAAGCCTAATCTCAAAGTTGAGCCCCCAAATTGAACATTCAATTTGTATGTATCTGTGTAAGTAATCCACTAAAACCAATAATTTGAAATGTGACTAACCAAAATTACATCAATCCAAAGAGAAAACAGTTGATAGCATTCAAAAACTTAATCACATATTTATAGAGATAAAACTTCTCCGAAAGTAAATGGACAGCCAAGAATGCATGGATAAGAGCTTACGTTTCCGAATTTCATGAGCCGCTTTGCAGTTTCGGAAGTCAGGAGCACGTAGAGCCTTTTCAAGGAGAAAAATGTCAGGTTCTTAAAAGTAGAATATGTCAAGAAAATCATAAGCTAAATAGGTGAGCCAGTGTCTAACTCTGAAATTTGTATAAATCATAGGTGGCATGAAATGTAAAAGAGGGAGCATTCTCTTCCAACTTATAAATAAAAAACACCACCATGCATGAAGGAAATGGCTGAAATGCATTAATGCAAGATAATGTAGTAGAATCTCTGATGGCCAGATGTGGGCATATATACAAGGAATAACATTAAAAGTTAGTATTTTCCAAAATCCAGAAAAAGGATACGGGTACAGAACCATGAGGTAAAACATGAAACAAAAATAAAAATTAGAAAACATAAACAGACTTGGGAAAATGGAACAGACATTTATTATTTTAACATTTAAATAATATTTATTTCTAAATTTCTTGGAATTACCACATTGTGAAAATTAGTTTTATGAAATGAGTTTCTCTCTCTTTTTCATTAAAATATAAGTTTCCATTTTCATTTCATATGTTCAATTTTGTTTTACTTTTATCCCATGAAATTTTTCTAAAGGATTCATTTAGCCGACGCCAACTAGTTTGGGACAAAGGCTTTGTTGAGTTAAGTTGAGCCATGGTATTCCTGAATTATTAAACCAGAAATTAGTCAAAAATTTGTCAGGAGTTAAAGTAAAATCCAACATGCAAGAAACAAGGACTTTAGGTATTTTCCTCATTATTATAATACACACACACACACACACACACAACACACACATTTGTGTGTGTGCCTGTGTGTATGTGAATAATTTTGGATCAAAACATTTAGAAAATAGATGAACATGGAGCAGGGTATTCGATACATCTACCCATGCCCATAACCATTTCATATCATATCAAAACCAGTATTCTGGACTGTGCCACTATCTAAGTTGTGGAAGGAGGCACAACCTAAGTACAAGTCTAATAGAAAATAGGATCCTAGTCACATATTCCTATGTAAGTTTGATCAGCATGCAACAGAATGAGTTTGAACTAAGAATAATAAGTTTGAAGGGTATGATTATTTCATTTTATAAATGGCTCGAAAAAATGAATTTCTAGCAATAAGTTAAAATGAGAATAAATCTTATTACAATTCAATATTTTTTCCTGAATGGTTACTGTTAGATGGACCTACAGCTAATATCCATCATTCAAGCCATGTTATAAAAATTTAATTATTTTTCTCCTTTTATGAATGACACACCCAACTCCATGGTACCATAAGGAAGCACATTGTTCTAGACATTTAGTTTCTTTAGAATTTAATTAAGACTTACAGACAGCACCAATGGAAGCACAAAGGCAAACTAGATATTTTATAAAAATCCATTTTGTTTTTTGAATTGTAACCGGCTCTTTATTGAAAAAAAACAGAAGCTTACAAAGGATGCACTCCAGGATTGGAGCAATAAAGAAAAATAAACCAAGAGAACCACAATCAACATCCATAAGAGGGAAGGTCTCGAAAATAGCAATAGAGACTCTAGGTACAAGTTCCCGAGCCAGAGAAATCTGCAACCTCATTAGCTGATCAAAAAAATATGATAAAAATGAGAACCCATGACTAGAAGATCCTTCCACAATCTTCTTGGAGCCCACAGATCTCTAGAGGCAACTCTCCTTACTTTGGTCCTAACAAATTAAAGTGCATGAATAACCATTCACAATGATGGGTTCAGAGTTCAAATGCATCCACAACTTGATACCTAAAGAGCCACCACTTCCACCTCATAAGAATACTTACCCAATAGGGCCTGAGAAAGCCAACCCAATCTCCCTATTATGGTCTCTTATGATAGCGCCAATGCTAGTCGGGCCGGGGGTGCTGAATCTAAAGCCATCAAAGTTGAGCTTACAAGACCCTCCAACGGGGGGCTAATACAAGGGGAAGAAGATTTTGAGTCAAGCACACAAAGGAGACTGTAATCCAATGAGAGAAAATAGAACCCATACTTGAAACGAGAATAGTAACCTCAGGCCATTGGATGATGGAATTGAAAACAATGCTTTTTCACACCCCAACCAGTTTGGTATTCCCGCTAAAATCCTTCTGATCTCTTCCCTTCCAGACATTCCAAAAATAGCGAGGATGCAAAAAGACTAAAAAACCTTGCCTCTATTCAGCTAAGGTCCAAAAGCACAAGACCCAACAAGAACAGCATCGACTTGGGTGAAACCCACGGTACCCAAAGAGAAAAAATAAATTTCCACAGAGAGGATGCCACCTAACAGTGAATCAAAAGGTGATCGACAATTCAGCCTCATACAACACATTGAGAACTTGTTGATAATAAAGCGCCAATGATGAATGGGGTCATCCATTGTTAGGATCTTATGGGGGTAGAATAGTCCAAAGCCTCATACAACACATTGAGAACTTGATGATAATAAAGCGCCAATGATGAATGGGGTCATCCATTGTTAGGATCTTATGGGGGTAGAATAGTCCAAAGCCTTGCGAATGAGGTTGTGCCGCCTCTAGATCTCGACAAATGGAAATAAAAATATCTAACCAAGAACATGTCAAAGAGACGTCAATACCAAATACAACAATCTTCTCCAATCTGGTAAATGTGAACTGTTGCGCAAACCATCGATATAAGGATGGAAACGCAAACAAAGAGAGAAATTTGAGAGAAAATATAATGGACAGCACGAGATTTATGTGGTTCATCACGTTGCGTGACTACATGTCTACATCCATGGGTGAAGGTGATCCAAGAGCCTCCCTTGTTGGCAAAGATTACAAAATAAAAGAAACCCAAAAGGTCAACAACCAAGATCTTTATATGAGTGCCAACCCTAAACCAAGTTCAATAATTTCACTCAAACACACATAAACTATATGTCTTTTACATGAAAAATATCCTTATTTTGTACTTCAATAGCACTTCCCATGATCCCCCATCGGAGGGGGGATCAAATCGTGTCGGAAGAATCCTCCGCCCCGCCACGCCACCCCACCCGGCTCTCTCCCACGCCAAGAGGGAGCAGAGAACTTTGCGTATGTTACATCTTTGAGTGTTGTTAAAATATAAAAGATAAATAATGCCTTTCTCCAACAGCTTAAGCTATTGGAGAAGTTGGTAAGTTAACATGGTATCAAAGCCAAAGGTCTCGAGTTCAAACCTCCCGGATAGCAAAAATCCACATGCGATGGTCGGCCCAAAGTAGGACCACATGTGCCATGTGTTTGCCAAGTGGGCCACACATGCGGGGGAGTGTTAAAATATAAAAGATAAATAATGCCTTTCTCCAACAGCTTAAGCTATTGGAGAAGTTGGTAAGTTAACAAGTGTCAAACCTGCGTCATCACATCATATAATCTCCACAACACGTGTATGTGATAAGAGCCTGAAAATTTGTGACCCCTCTATTTTAGGGAAATGATAAATGCGCCCCTTTTCATCAGGACACCCACCTACATTGTACGTGGCAATCAGGTTCGTTCATTCCTTCAAATGTGAAGTACATCAGCCCCTTTGCAGTCATAGATACACTGTAGCTGGGTGTCCCAGGTAATGAAAAGGGGTGCATTTATCATTTCCCCTATTTTATTATAAAAACTGAAAAACACCAAGTTTTTTTTAATGATGAAAACTTTTATTAATAAGGAAAAAAAAAAGGGATGGGAGCAGATGGGACCCGCGACCAAGATGGTCACTACAAACCAAAGAAAGCCAAGCTATGAGTTACTAGCAGAAACATAGACGAAGCTCTCAAGGAGGAAGGTGATCAAAGACAACCAAGCTAAGTCTGCCTACACCCGACCGGGCTAATTGGTCAGCGTCACAATTGGTTGATCTTCTCACATGCTGTAAAGAAGTAGAGGAGCCTACCAAGATCACCTGAATCTCATCAATGAAATGGGGAAAATCTCCACGAATGGGGGTGGCTCCCATCCATCCATCGAAGAATGTTGAGAAAATCTGCTTCAACAATCAATCTCTCCAAGTCACCTCTGCCTATAATCCTGATGCCCTGGAAAACCGTTGTTACCTCCACTTCATTTGAATCGGTGATCCCAATTGGACCGGAGAAAGACCCACCTTGAAAAGTCTTTCTCGTCTCAAAGAACATCACCTACTCCAGCTGGCCCAAGATTGCCCAAACTAGACTCATCTAAGTAAGCTTTAACTGACCTAGCCCAAGAGGGACCCACCTAAAAGAAGGAATCGTCACCTAATCGCCACTAACACAAATATCAGTGACGAACCTGAATGTGGGTAGAATTTGACACAAGAAATGGTTAAGGTGATCACCTTCGTAAAGATATAGTGGGAACTCTTGACTGCCCCTTTGAACACACAAGCATTACAGTCCTTCCATAGGACCCATATAGTAGCCATCAAAACCACACTCCATGGGATATTCCCTTTCTTCCACCATGGAACAAAGAACCAATTGTCCAAGAGATCAGAAAGCCGTGCTCGAAGACTCATGCAAGGCCGAATCGCCAGTGAACCTAACTCTATACATCTCTGGCCAACCTGCAATGAAGAAACATATGATCTACTGACTCCCCTGACAACACGCATAGATCACAGTGATCGATGATCATCGTGTGACAATTACGCAAGTGATCCACTGTGAGGATTTTATCTAGGAAGGCGGTCCAGCCGAAAGCGCAAACCTAGGGAGGAGCAGGAATGTTCCATACTTTAGTTAAAAGCAGGGTTGCCAAGAAAGCGACTATATGATACTAAAATTATTTGACTGAAGATCGCGGATGAGCTCCAGATCCAAACCCTTTTATCGAAACCAGTGTTTTTGATGTAGCAGGATTGCAGACTCTCCAAAAGCCAAGCGATTCAATCTAATTCTCTATCAAAGAAATTGGGTCCAAAATTTATCTTCCACGAAATTCTATTCTCCACCTACTACAAGCAGTCTTTTTACGGAGGTTTCCTTGTCCAGTGCTACCCCAAAGAGATATAAGAACACCTCCCTGAGAGGAGATTCTTCACACCACTTATCATGTGATAATTTAATACTATCATCCGAATATAATCTGAAATGAATCCCTTCATTGAACTTATGGTTTTGCCTTAGGAAGTCCCTCCAAACTATCAGTCGATTGAAACTGTATCGATCATAAGATATCTACTGGCCCAGAAAGGATCCACATTTGTTTTCAATGTCTCAAACCCACAGCTGACGTCTCTCTTCCCCAAAGCTCCTAACCTAGAAGTACTTTGAAAATCACAAATCATTAACAGCCTAGATAGGTACCCATCTGCTTGATGATTGTGCTTAACGCTGATTCAAGTAATTGGAAATCAGACACAATCTCCAGAATTTACATGTTACATTTTACTTATCTCACCCAGGTCATACACCAAGTCCAATTGCTAGAGCAGATAAAAACTGACCTGCTTTAACAGATGTCCCTCTGAAGCTTCCCACGAACACACGCGAATCACCAACTATAGAAAAGATCTCAAAAATAGAAGAAAATATAAGAAAAGGATGAACATGGAAAAGTGAGCGAAAGAAATAAGTGTACATGCCTCTGTCTCTGCCTATCAAAAATTCATAGGCTTCAAAAAGTGCACAGATCAAACAGCAGCCCCTTATTGATCAACTCTACCCTACTTTTGGATCCTAGGAACCAATCACAGCCAGACAAGTGGCAACTCTTCAGTGGAAATTGGTGCAAAGCACCCTTGAATCCAATAACAGTGTGATACTGTCGCCTGGTTTGGAATTTAATTCACATACCTGGTAAAAGACAGATAGCAAACCTTGATGGCACATACCTGGTAAAAGACAAGTAGAATACTGGTGTTTCTGTCGGCTGGTTGCACACAAGGAAGAAGTAGAAAGGGTTTTCTGGATGGAGAGAAGGATGACTCTTAAGTCAATCGGTTTGGAATTTAATTTATCCCGATTTCTACGAAATTACTTCACGGCCCTTAACTGTAAAGTTAGGTTTATTTTGAAAATAATTTCCAGGCAGTGGGCAGTAAAAAAAAGCTTATTTTAACGATTGGAACGCCCATGAGTTTGCGTTAAGGGGTGTAAACAATTTTTTTCCTTCATTTTAGTTCAGTTATAGAAATACTTCCATTGTCGAATCTATGAACTTATTATACTTCCTACCAATGTTTCAAAATGTGGATGCGGGTCAAAACGAGGATGAAGAAAATCCTAATTGATTCGGAACGACGTAGCTGAGTACTCGATTGACGCGGCCAAATAATTAGTTAACGCAGCCGAGTAGTTGGTTGATGCAGTTGTAGGGCAAAATGCAGATCCAAACAAGAACGCAGCCAAGGTAAAAAAAAAAGACGACTAGGGCGAGTCAACAATGACGCAGGGGAGTTTTGAAACTTCGCTTCAGAATTCGAAGTTCGAACTCACTGGGTATTTGGAGAACCGGATACTTTCGAATTTGAATATAAAAGCAATGTAGTATAAGTATCAAGATGCTCGACCAATATCACTAATGACTATATACACCAACCCATCAGGCAACGAAAATGATCAGAATCATCACCATGGTAACAAATTACCAGAACAAAAAATGAAACAGTGTAAATAGGAATCATCTAAGATCAAATTAATCTCCAAACAACAAAAATCTTTTCAGTTCTCATCCCATATATTAAAATAGGCATCATTCTAAGATTCAGACGATATAATTCTGAGGTGGGTAGTATAGATAAACGTCAAAACCACCCATCAATATTAGCCAAACCAACTTCAGCAAAAATGAATACGCACAAACCCATGACTCAAAAAAAGCCAAAAATCTCTCAACTTACAATGAAAAAAATAACTCTGTTAAAAGTTAGAGAACTGGATACTTTTGACATTGACTATAAAAGAAATGTATTATAACTATCAGGATCGCTCGATCAATATCACTAATGACCATATACACCCAGGGGCAGAGCTAAGTGTAGCATAAGGGGGGTAGCTGCCCATGTTGACTTGGGCCAAAGTCCTTAATAGGCCCAACTCAATTGAGCACAGCCTTATGTATAATCAACACCCTCCCCCCCCCCCCCCCCCCCCCGCCAAAACCCACCCCAACCCCCATGTATAATGCCCCCCCTTATGTATAACCTGCCCCCCTTTTGTATAAATCCTGGTTCTGCCACTGTATACACCAACCCATCAAGCAACAAAAAATCTCAGAATCATCACCATGGTAACAAATCCCCAGAACAAAGAATGAAACAGTGTAAATAGGTATCATCTAAAGTCAAATTAATCACAAAACAACAATTATCTCCAACCATGCTTCAGCTCTCATCCCATGTATTAAAATAGGAGCAGTTGGCAACAATTTTTCCATTATTTTTGTTTCCATAATAGTGCGAAAGGAAGCCCGGCTCCAAATTGTTCAGGAATAGTGAAATAGCAGCATTGAGTTCTCGACCATTTGTCTTAGAATTAGTCATTCTAATGTTCAGAGGATATAATTCTGAAGTGGGTAGTATCTATAAACGTCAAAACCACCCATCAATATAAGCCAAACCAATTTCAACAAACATGAATTCACACAAACCCATGACTCAAAAAACCAAAATCTCTCAACTTACCATGAAAAAGTGACTCCGTTAGAACCCATTTCCACTTTAAACAATAAAAAATCCCAACAGAGGGAAAAACACATTCCATCACAAAACAACACAAGACAGAATGTACCCAGAAGGGAAATAACCAAAAACGTTGCACAGAATTCAGATAAATTGAACAGCCAGAACGACTTAAAAACCAACAAAAAAAGAAAAAAAGAAAACCCTAAAGACAATTATAAGAATTTTAAAATAACTGTACAAATTGGGGTTCTTTGTTTTTTTCATTTTTTCTTTACCTCGATGAAAGATGGTCGAAGGTCTTTGATGATGGAACGTATCTTGAAGTATTTGGAGTTCTGAAAATCAGCATTTTCGAGCTTTCTCTTGTTGTTTTGAGGGTTTGTTGAAGGGGGGTTCTGAGTTGAGGATGTGGGGTTTTGGGTCTGAGGGATAGAATTGGGAACTTCCATTGCTGGAAAAGAGGGCTTCTGTCCCCAAATGAGTAATCGAAGGGCAATGAAAGCAGCTTTTGAGGCTATTTCCTTAAATACTTAAAATTAATATATACACTGGGCCACTGATAATTGCACTAACTCACCTTGTCTTTTCTTTTTTTAGTTGGCTTTCGGTAGCTTCTTGGGAATTGTAATTTGGGTGGGGGGTTGTTCAATGTGAAAGCAAAGATCCCACATCTAATCTAATCTAATCTAATCTAAATCTCTCTCTCTCTCTCTCTCTATATATATATATATATATATATATATATATATATATATAGATTGATTATATGAGGGCCCAAACACATGGGTCCCACATTTTTTGTGGTGATCCAAACCATTCATTTGCAAGGCCTCATCATAGATAGGGTATGTACCCAAAAAAAGCTCCATTGGATCATCCTAACCCCTCCAAAAGTGGAGGGCAAAAATGGGCAGATTTGTGGCAAACGGTGTCTGTCCATTTTGCCCTCCACTTTTGGATGGGTTAGGATGATCCTATGGAGCTGATTACCTGTACACAAGCTATCTATGTAAGGGCCTTTCAAATGAATGCTTTGGATCATCGTAAAATGTGGGCCCACATGTGTTTGGGCCCTCAAGCTCATATAAGCTATATGAGCTTCAAGCTCACAATTATATATATATATATATATATATATATATATATATATAATACTATATCTAATCTAATACTATATAGCAGAAGAGAAAATTGAGAATTATTGTCCATTTAACACATCAATGGAGATGATTTTTACCGTTTTTTCCCTCCCCACATATCTGTACATACTATCTATGTGAGGGTAAAATCGCATCTACATACGAAAAGTACCGACACGGGTACCTGTCTATGACAATTGCGGAAAAAAAAACTACCTAGAAGAGGTAAAGACATATGACAATGACGAAAGAACTACCTTCTATTACTCATGCAGGACACTTGCAAAATATTGACGGATTCCGGGCACCTAAAGAGGAACAACAATTACGGAAACCTCTATCGATTGGAGGGCTAGGATCAGCCTACATCGATTGGAGGGCTAGGATCAACCTATGGAAATGATTTTACGAGCACAACCAATTGATGTTGTGTTCCATCACATGGACGGTTTGGATCAACCTATAAAGCCACATAATTTCAATCTTACCCCCCCCCCCCTCCTTTATGCTTTTTTAATAAAAAAATCTATAAGGTGATCTTAACCATCCGATTTAAGAGGAACAACATATTATGGAATCCTCTATAGATTGGAGGGCTAGGATCACCCTATGGAAATGATTTTTGGGGCACAACCTATTTATGTTGTGTTTCATCACATGGACGGTTTGGATCAACTTATGATGTGGTCCGTACAGTTCTTTGTCGGCTCTTGCATCGCACGAGGTTTCTTACTAGTACTACTATATAGCAGAAGAGAAAAGGAGAGAAATTTGTCCATTTAACACGTCAATGTGGATGATTTTTACTTTTTTTTGGCCCTCCCTACATATCTGTACATACTATCTATGTGAGGGTAAAAAAGGTATGATTATTTGCAAAATCTGTGGCATTAACACCTCACTAGTAATTTTGAATCTTGATTTGCTAGCCACCTTCTCCAAACGCTATGTCTCGCCCATCCTTTTCAATTGTATGTATTCAGAGATTTGTCTTATTAGATGTGATGAAAAACTGCACGGAAATACTATTTCTTGAAATGTTGCTAGTAAAGAAAGAAGCTAGCAATAATAATCATTAAGTAGTAAAGTTAGTAAAGTTTGGGAGGAAAATTACAGACAATGGGTACCTGGATATGACAATTACGGAAAAAACTACAAAGGAGAGGTATCAAAATATGACAATGATGAAAAAACTACTTTTCCTTATTCATTTTTTGAGGATATTACGAATTCCGCACACCTGTAAAAATATTTACAAATTCTGGGCACCTTCAGACGAACAACAGATTATGGAAACCTCTATAGATTGGAGGGCAAGGATCAGCCTATGGAAATGATTTTACGGGCACAACCTATTGATGTTGTGTTCCATCACATGGACGGTTTGGATCAACCTATGATGTGGTCCGTACAATTCTTTGTCGGCCCGTGCATCGCAAGGGGTTTTTTACTATATCTATTATAATCTAGCTGGATGGTGTGGACCCCGATCCGAGAGAGAGGCGGGGAACGGGCCCCCACGCGAGTCTCAGGATCATCCACGTGAATGGAGAGATCTGCCAAGGAACTCTCGAAAGAAGTGCCTCTCACAGCATGAGTGGCGATATAAAAGGTGAGATACCTCTCGATTCGGGGACTAACCCGGATTCGAGGCGTACCTTAAACAAAGAAGAGTCGCCATCCAAGGAAAAAGGCAAATGGGCCTTGGATCCCATACTATGCTCTGTTGCAACGGATAACCAGAGATATAAAATAAGGTTCGTGCCTGGTTACGAATTCGGAAGGTCTAAAGAGCACCTCATCCGCCCAAGTGCAAACACCTGGTCTCTTATGCCATTTACTTAATAATTTTGAAGAGCTTTGGGCGAAAATCATATGAAATTGGAATGAATATCTCCGAGAAGACGTCTATCTGATCATGCATGTCTCGGAGATGAAATCAAAGGCACACAAGATAAAATAAAAGAAACATGTGTCACCTAAGCATAGCTAGGTTATAAGTGACATGCCTAATGGGTGTCTAAGTTCTGATGAACAAACACATGCATGACACACCAAAAAAGTATAAGGTCTGCGCAATAAAGTAAGAAAACACTGCAAAACATAGAAAATGACTCGATACCATACAACCCTAAAACTCTAATCTATACCTAGGCCCGAGTCTTTAGATGATCTGATGTTCATCCAAAGAAGCCTACGTATCCCCGCCTCCACGAGAATCAAGGCAACGTAGTTCTTCGCGCCTATTCTAAGCTAGGATGCCTAAAACACCTAGACCTCTATCCTAGACTCGATCTAAAAGACTGGACTAGTTATTAAAGTTTCTTGTATGATTATTTAAATTCCAGTGAATTGTGGATTTTTAGAACACCCTATATGCCCTAACTAAATGCAGATTAGCCCTAGGCTAATGCAGGTGGTTCCTACAACCTATGTGTAACTAGGCTGTATTTCCTAAGGAAAACCAAGGGTGGACTAGCGAATCCTATTCTAGTCATCACTCGGCGATGTGGATCGCCGACTGACCGGACGGAGGCGCTCCTATAACTCTAGGACAAACCCCTAACTCTAAAACAATCACAAACAAGCACACAACAAAACAAAGGTCAAACCCTAACTCTAAACTCTCTATCTAGGACAAAGTCCTAACTCTAAAGGAAGAGCTTTTTGAAATCAAATGCTTATTCAAAAAGATTTAAAACCCTATTTACAAAAGTTTGGCTGGACTTGGGATGTAAATCCCAAGCTGCACTACGTACCTCGGAAGAGGATCAAGCCAACGTAGTTCGAAACAGATTTCCTAACTACTCCTAATGACTCAAGATTTTTGAGATTTTTGGTTTTTTAGATGTTTTTGTTGTTTTTAAGTATTTTTGACTCAATGGGGACAAATCCTATCATCATAAGGGGAGGACAGACTCCTGATATCTCGCAAAGGTTGGACAGCATCCTATACTTTGCGGGGAAAAAGAACAGAAACACAGCTCTGCAAGGGTTGGACAGCATCCTATACCTTGCAAGAGTGGATAAAAACATGATACGATGAGAGGTAGAATAGAATCCTAACCCCTATGATGATAGAATTTGATTCTTGAACAAGAGGATTGACTCTCTAGACTAAGGACGGATTCCTATACTAGTGGACTAATCAAACTAAGATAAAGCTCAACAAGTAATAAGGAAAGACCTTGTGCATATTTGGCAAAGGTAAAACACCCAGCCGGGCCGGACAGCTACCTAGCCCTAGGGTGCAACAAATGTGCAACCCAATACCCATAAGGGTAAGGGGTATGTTGCCAAGCCGAGTAGGATGTTCTCCCAAAACCAAATGATGCACAAAGAGGGGGTTTAGTAAAAGAATGAGACTGGGTAAGTCTATTAGACACATAGGTAGGATAGAGAAAAATGCTAACAAGGAAAAAGAGACCTTGTGCATGTTTGGTTTAGGTAAAAACACCCAGCCGGGCCGGACAGCTACCTAGCCCTAGGGTGCAACAAATGTGCAACCCAATACCCATAAGGGTAAGGGGTATGTTGCCAAGCCGAGTAGGATGTTCTCCCAAAAACCAAATGATGCACAAAGAGGAGGTTTAGGAAGAAAAATGAGATTGGGTGAGACTCCTAAACAAAAAGATGAGCTCCAAGAGAGGTGCTGACGAGACATGGCATGTCCCCTATGGATAGACTCACTAATGAGACAAAGCTTGTCTCTAAAGGATACAACTTTCTCTGTCTGAGACATAGCCTGTCTCCCTAAATTGAGGCTCTAAATGACAAAGTTTAAGGGTATCTCAAAAGACTGGGCACGTCTTAAAAAAAATAAACGAGGGGAGGGTTACTCGGACTAAGAGAGTCCCCTAAGGATGGGCTTAGGCTAGCGCCTTCATCGCCCTTGCAATGAAAGGGGATTCTAGATAATCGCAAATTCTATTTCTATTCTTATAAAAAAAAATCAAGTGCTAAGCAAAGAAGAATATACAATCTAATAGCAATCATAAAATGATAAATAACACCAATTAGTCCAGACCAGCCGCTGGATAGCCTAATAAAGTAAAAACCATATTAAACACTTCAAAACCAACCACAAACCCCAATACGGGGACTCCAATGAAATCAGATGATGCCAAAGTAATCATCTGATATCATATACACATGATAATATTTCTAATCCCGCCTTGAGATCAGACAGTACTCATGTCGATAATATCGATCAGAGTAGTCATCTGATCTCCTTCTTCCTATTAACAATTTATTTAAATAAATAAATAAATAAGTATTATAAGCCTCAAGACATTCTCACCTGAACAATCCATTTATTATTGTCTTCAAACCCTAACTCAAAGCTTAGTATAAAAGACAAATATTAAATATTCAGTAGGTTAAATGAAACATATTAAATGATATCTACATCGCCCTAAAAGATAGGCTTGGGATAACTCCTTCATCGCCCTTTACTCTTATTCTAATGGACAGCAAGTAGGTGAACAATAGTAATAGTGGATATCAATTATGTGCTTGTGAAACAAACCAATAGGCAACAGTTCATATGAAATAATGTGCATCAAACAGTAAATCACAATGGACAGCAACTATGTATTAGTGAAAAGAACCAAATGGGCAGCAGTTATGTGCAACAATGAGCATCAAACAATGAACCACAACAACTGTGTGCTATTGACAAGAATCAATGGACAGTAGTTATTTGCAACAATGAGCCTCAAACAGTAAACCACAATAGACAACAACTGTGTGCTATTGACAAGAATCAATGGACAGTAGTTATTTGCAACAATGAGCCTCAAACAGTAAACTACAATAGACAACAACTGTGTGCTATTGACAAGAATCAATGGACAGTAGTTATTTGCAACAATGAGCCTCAAACAGTAAACCACAATAGACAACAACTGTGTGCTATTGACAAGAATCAATGGACAGTAGTTATTTGCAACAATGAGCCTCAAACAGTAAACTACAATAGACAACAACTGTGTGCTATTGACAAGAATCAATGGACAGTAGTTATTTGCAACAATGAGCCTCAAACAGTAAACCACAATAGACAACAACTGTGTGCTATTGACAAGAATCAATGGGCAGCAGTTATGTGCAACAATGAACTAAACTAGTGCCAACACAAGGAGAAACATGCAGAAAATGAGCTGAGCTAGTGACACACTAGAGCAAAATGTGCAGAAAACTATGGGAACAGCAACTATCTGGAATAATTGACACTGATTATTGATAAAATAAAATGAAAACGAGCTGATATTGTACGATTTTGACAGATTAAAAATGCAAACATTAACATTTCTTCCATTAAAATTTTTCACGATTCTTATCAGAGATTAAAAGGAAAAAGAATAACTGAACTCAAACACATAAAATTGCAAAATTGTGCAGTCCAAAAATAAAAATTAGAAGCATTTAGATCCTTAAAAAAAATTAAAAATTAGAAGAAAATAACATACCTGAGTGATGATCAGATGAAGATGGCCGAATGATCTCGAATCTCAGAAATTTCTTCTTCGGAAAAACAAGATTCACTATATTTTTTATTCAACGTTCAAATCTGATCTAAATCTGAACTTTTAGCTTCTCCCTTTCTCCTTCTTTCTCTGCTCTCCTCTAATTTTCTTAAAACCAGATCTCCTTTTCTAAAGCTTATGATTGAGAATGATGAGCCGAGAATTGATGAGATTAAAGAATAGAAAATGAGAGCTAGTGTTTAAGAGTTGTTTTAGATCTGAGATTTAAGCTTCGAAATTTGGGGAAAAACTTCAAGATCGGAGATCTGGCAAATTGTCGGAGAGGCAATCGAAGAAGATAACCGGAGCTTTGCCGGAGAATAAAGAAAAAAAAGAAGATAAGACCCTAGCTTTTTCTCTCTTTCTGTCTCTCACAGATCTAAGTAAATCTAGGATTTCTAAGCGGAGAAGAAGAAGATCAGCCGGATTTTATACTTGCCGGAGAAGAAAGCCGTTGGTCGGAATGTAAGATCTGGACGAAGATGTACTCGCCGAAGAAGATGAGCTCCCCGGAAATGGTGGATCGCCGGAGAAATAGCCGGAGAAGAGGAGAAATGAGATTAAGGTTTCAACTCTTCTCTCCTTTGCTCTCTGCGCGATTTTTCCTTCTTCCCTCCTCGGAATAAAATAGAACTAGTCAGCCGGAGATTTATACTTGCCGTAGAAGGTAGATTGGCCGGGATCTGGCCTGAATCTGGCCGGAGAAGAAAGGAAATTTGGGTTTCGGTTGAAGGGAAAACCTCTCTCTTCTCCTCTGCGAATTTTCTCTCCTCTGCGAACTTTCTCCCTCTGCAGATGGAAAATGGTTAACCAGAAGCCGGCCGGAATATTGCCGGATTCTAGCCGGATTTAAGGAGGAAGATGATCGGAAAATCTCGATCGAAAAAGAAAAAAAACTCTCTCTACAAATTTCTCTCCTCGTCCCCTTTTTTTTAAAAAAAAAAAAATGAGAAAATCCATATTTAACGAAAATCCGAAGGATGATATCCGCACTCCAATTGGATAAAGCGCGCGATTATTTTGATGAGCGCACCCGCAAATCTTGTCTTATTCGCATCGGGCACGTCCCATCCAGGATAATCCACCCCCCTTATGCGCATTTACACTACAGCAAAGCTTCGGTCTGTTCGCTAGGCAAATGAGCTCGGATTTTGACGAAATTTTGCAGGGGCCTTGGCGGAACCTTAAGCTAGCTCGGGGTGAAATTTGGGACCCTAGTTGATTGATTTGGTTGGGTTTTTGCTCAAACCTGGGAGGCTCAAGGTACGGTCAAAATGGGGTGTCTACAGATGGGGGTTTCACTGTTCACGCCCACGTGGACAGCTCCCTCATCCAGCCTTCAATCCAACGTGGCACCCTCTTTAGAAAAACGCAATGTAAATTGTATCTCTAAAAAGTCGACAATTAAAACTCATATGCCTAAAAAGTCTCCCCTAAAATCAGCAATTAAACTAGAAAATATATTCATAAAATCTCTCTCTCTCTCCACTCTAAAAATATGTGCGACACTCAATAGCAAATTAACTTGCTTAGAATCCCTTAAAATCAGCAATTAATATCTTCACAACGATTCCTTTCTAATTCTCTCCAATCATCTTTCGGCTAATTCTTTTATGTTTCTAATTCACCTCTAAAACTACGCTTCTTATCACAAAATAAATTTATATTGTCCCCCCACTGGAAGAAATTGCAGTGGTCACAAGAGGGCTCCTTGAATATTCCATGTTAGTATTGATGGGTATCGAACCCTTCTTTAGCTCTTGACGAGAGAAATTCTAAGATCCAAAGTGTGATAAATTGATATGACAAGGTTTCCGAGAACAGAATGATAAATTTGCCTCATGTTTTCATATGTTCAGTCCTTAATTTTTTTTTTTTGTGATATTTTTAATGGTTTTTGAAGGAAGATCTAATCTTTATTCTGTTTTTAAGGAATTGATTTTCTAACCTTTTGATTTGGATTGGATGTGGGTTTTGTGCAGTATTATTTTTACTTTTCATGATTAGCAAAAGCTCAAAAACCCAAGGTGCAATCCAAGGGCATGGAAGGTGGTGTCCGGAAAGAAGAAGGGTGACAAAATGCTTACTATGCAATATCTCTTCACATTTCTACCCATACCAAATGATATTGTTCTTCTTTTTCTTTTCTATATTTTATTAGGATTCATTTTTATTCTCAATTGTTGGATTAGGATTCATTTTTATTCTCAATTGTTGGTGTGTGCGATTCATATATTAGAGCATGTAAATTTGTCATGTAAGAAAATTTCTGATCGTAATAAAATTTTGGACATGTAACAACATTTATTCTTAAAGTGGGTGTTTGTTTTATTATTTCCTTTAATGTTGTATAAAGATAAGTATTTTTTGTAACTTTTTTGTTTTTCGTATGAAATTTTTTCCCTTTCTTCTTTGTTTTCGATGCAGGTCGATTCAAGGAAATGGCTTGGACTCCTAGCAACTGGCATGATAGGTTTTGTTTTGTTTTTTTTGTTTTCCTTTGAGCTATTTCCTTGCTAGAAATTTTAATTTTAATTTGACTAATTAGTCACAAATGGTTAACTTTTGCATCTCAGTTTTGTTTGGAGGTTTCTCCTGTCATTCATTTAGGCCCTGTTTGTTTTACTTTTTGAGAATTAATTTTTGATCCAAAGTTGTTAGCGGATTTCTCCCCCTTTCATTCACAGCGTATGTGTTTATATTTTTCAGTTCATGGGAGGAAGCGGAGGGAGTTTTTTATAACCGCTTTTAATGGGAAGGTAATTTGGGTTCCAATTCTCCAAATTATTTTATTTGAAAATATGGATCTGATTGAAATTCGTGGCTGACTGTTGGAAATGGAAAATTTTAGAAAGCTTTTACATTTTTTTCCACTGGGCTTATGTACTCTTTTCCCTACAAAAACTCTGACAACTTGAAATTCTTCTCACAAATTGGAATAATAGAAGAAATGAGTTTTCTCATTATCCCTTCTAAATGAATTTTGCTACTAATCATGAATCGTATTGCATTTTCGCTTCTTTTCATTTTATGTTCAGGTGTTTTTTCAGTTATTTTCTTCTCTCAGGGTGCAATTTTTAGCCTACAGGATTCAACATTCCCTGATTATAGTCTCTTTGTTTCTTTTTCTTCTTTTCATTTTTTTTTGTAAGCAAGCGAGGAACAAGAAAGCCAAATCATTGGAAACTCTTCTTGCCATCAACTCTCATGTTAGGAAGAAAGATTCTATGAAAGTATGATTCATGTGTTGATGATGATACATGTATGTATATTGGGATAGTTAAAAAGGGAAAATGATGTTTAGGAACAATTCATATCATCATTCTTAGAGTTTTTTTCTCCTTTTTTTTTGTAATATATGAAGGTTGTAGGGTCAGACACGATTAGGCATTTTCTAACCATGTTTAAAATTTATGGACAACTTTTTCATTAATTTACATCTAATCGTTTGTATTGACATTTTAGGAGAAAAGGACATGAACACGACAATAATGGTTAATCATTCTTGGAATCTCCAACTTTTTGAGATAATTCTATCAGAATCGACTTCTCTCGAGTAAGTATTTCTTCTTCCTTTGTTCTTTTTTAACTGATGTAATTTTTCTATTTTTAACAAGGTTTGAAGGTGGTAATCTTTTTTTATAAAATGGCTGAAGGTGGCAATCTTTTTGACGTCTTTTTCTTTTCTGAACATTTTTTCCAGTCTATGCAACTTTTTAGTTCCTCAAAAATAAATAAATGTGAATTAGGGGGTTTTTAGATCATGTGGTTTTTTCTTTTCCATTTCTCTTCTGCTAAGTTCAGGTTAGGTTTTAAGATCTTTAAAATTTCTATGGTTTTTGTTCAGGATGCTGATGTGTTGTGCTTTTCTTTTCCATTTCTCTTCTGCTAAGTTAAGGTTACAGGTTAGGGAATTTCACTGTTCACGCCCACGTGGAAAGTCCCTCCATGCGGCTTGAGATCTACGTGGCACTTGTTGGGTATATAATATAACCCTATTATGTTCTAATATAAGCCCAATAAGATAATGGACCGGTGTAGTGGGCCTATTTGGGCTAGAGCCCACAAACCTATTAAAACCCTAATGTATCTCTACATATAGGGGCTGGAGGCAACAAACTTGGTATTCCAAATTAGATACCCTAGGTGTAATGCTTCAAGCAACCTCTTGCTTGACCTAAACCTCTAACAATCTTGAAGCATTAGCATTACCCCAATTTCGTTTGCGATTATCTTCTTGGAGTTCGAATTGCAGGTTTCTCACGAAGTTGGGGTTTCACAAATCTGCAAAACCAATTTGGGGATCTTTCAGTGAAACCGTGTGTTTAATATCTTATCTCATGTGCTACGGTTTCTGAACACCGTTTGTGAGATTGTATCCCAATAACTCGTTTCAATTTTGATCCCATAGAGACATGTGTCTGCTTCATTGATCCCATAGAGACATCTCAATTTTGATCCCATAGACACGTTAACTCCTCTGCTTCATTGACGTGGGTTTTTTCATCTAATAGAGACATCTGTTGGAACTTGGAAGAAACATATAAAGAATCACTTCCTTTCTTGGTTGGTGATTAGAAGCCATCTCACTTGTTCAAACAATTCCACGTTCTCTCTCGCTTGGAAGAATTAAGTTATTCAGCCACCAAATTGGTAACTCTCTCGTGGATATTTTATATTGGTTTTCAATATTAAGTTCACTCACGACAGTTATTTCAAATCCGGGTAGGATCTCACGATTGTGGAGGAGAGCTCTCGACCTTGGGGTTCTAAAGGGATCTTTGATAGCCGGCATCCCTCTCTCGGCTGTGTTTGTGTCGGATACAAAAAGGAAACAATCGTGAACGAATTGTATTCCTTTTTTAGAGAAAATTCTGCAATCACGAATTGGCAGAGGCTTGTCTTGGATTCAGCTTGGATTCGGTTCTTGGAGATCATCTTCGATTCGGTTCTCGCGATTCGCAAATCAGGTGCACTCTTTCCAATTTTATTTCCTCTACAAATATACAATGGATAAGAACACTATTCCGTTTGAGATGGTCAAACTTCAATCCTTTGGTGGGTCTGAGTGTAATTCATGGAAGCGAAAGACTCAATTCAATCTAAAATATATGAATTGTTTTTACACCGTTTTGAGTACCTTTGCTGAGACGGATGAAGAAGTTGATGAATCTCAATTAGGGCTGCAACTCGAGCCGGGTTTTACCCGACCCGCATCGACCCGACCCGAAAATAGCCTGGGTTGGGTTCATGTTTCATGGGTTTCAGGTCGAGCCGGGTTGAGCATTCAAAAGCCCGCATGAATCTCGGGTCGAGCCGGGTTTGAAGGGGCCCGACCCGACCCGACCCGAGTTACATAAGTTATAGTATGTACATTTTTTTCTATTGTTAGTTAAAAGTTAAAAGTGAAAACCCACGCACCCACTGTTATTGTATGTGAGTGTAATTTCTGCTTCTATGAGTTGAGTTGATTCAAGTGTTTGATTTAGCATTGTTTGATTGTAATTACAACATTGTTTGATTACAGCATTGTTTGATTCAAGTGTATTGTGAGTGTAATTACATCATTGTTTGATTCAAGTGTAATGTGAGTGTAATTTCTACTTCTATGAGTTGAGTTGCCTTGCCAAAGAAGAATTTTCCTTAAAAAATTGCGTCAACGTGAAAAAACCCGACCCGAACCGACTCGACCCGAGATTTATCATGGGTAGGGCCGGGTTTGAGAATCGTGGGTTTTCCGAAAAAAAACCCGACCCGACCCGGCCCGAGATATTTCCAGGGTAGGGTTGGGTTCTCCAAAACCTGACCCGCCCGACTCGAGCTGCAGCCCTAATCTCAATGGCTTAGAGATGAGAATTTCTGCAAAGTCTACTTGTTGAATTGTCTTTCAGATCGTCTTGCAGAAACCTATAGTAAATATAACACTGCTAAAGCAATATGTGACAACTTAGATGCTCAATTCAAGAAGGAGGAGGAATTGTCCAAGACCCATCTAGTGGACAAATTCATGGATTTCAAGTTTCAAGAGGACAAGGAAATCACTCCTCAAGTCACTAATCTAGAGAATTTGAGATCTAAGTTGCATAATGAGAAAATAGTTGTCTGTGATTCGTTTCTTGTGGGTGCAATCATATACAAGTTACTATCTGCATGGCACTCTTTCAAAACCGAGATGTATCGAAAAAAGGTGCAAGTGGGACTGGATGATCTTAAACGATTCATTCGAATCGAAGATGAGAATCGAGCCAGGAATAACTTGGAGATGGTTAGACAGCAACAGTCTGCTGCTAACGCGGTAACATATCCCAAGAAATTTCCTCGAAAATTCAAGTCACCTAAAAGTGAACATCCCAAGTTGGATGCCAAAAAGACTATCTTTCAGAAAAAGAAGGGCAAGTGCCACAACTGTGGGAAATTGGGTCACTTTCCTGCAGAGTGTAAACAACCTAAGAAGCCTAAATCTGACACACTACAGAAGGAAGCTCATATGATGGTGGGCAAGGCTGAGCTTAAGAGTTTTGTTGCTATGTTGGGCAACGGTAAGGCCAGTACTCCTTCAGACTGGTGGTTAGATACAGGAGCCACATGCCATGTTTGCAACTCGAAGAAACTACTTACGGATGCTGTTGGCGTGAAAGAGACTGTTACAGTGGCTAGTGGAGCCGAGGCAGAATTGACTCACACTGAAACTGCGAACTGGTCTTTTCTTCAGGTTAAGTACTAACTTTAAAAAATATTAAAGTAGTTCCTGCTATTCAAAAGAATTTAATTTCTATTAGTCTTTTAGACAATGCTGGCATGTGTTCATCTTTTTTGGGTGGTAGAGTAACTTTAACCGTTAACTCTTATTATTTTGGTTCTGCTTTCTTAATCGATGGTATGTATAGATTGAGTTTAGCAAATGAAACCGTTAGTCAGGTTAGTTCCATTTTGATTGATCCTAAGTTGTTACACACTAGATTGGGACATGTGAACTATAGGAAAATGGTCAAACTTGCTACAACTTATAATATACCTTTAGATACATAGATTCGATTTGACAGGTGTGAAGTGTATGCACAAACCAAGATCACTAGAAGACCTTTTTGTTCGGTTTCTAGGAGCACACAACTTCTTGAGTTAATACATTCTGACCTCTGTGACTTTAAAAGTTTCACTACTAGAGGTGGTCGGAAGTATTTAATCACTTTTATAGATGATTTTTCTAGATATTGTCATATTTATCTCCTAAAATCGAAAGATGAAGCTTTTGATAAATTTCAAATTTTCAAGAATCGTGTTAAAATCAATTGAACTTAAAAATTAAGCGATTTAAGAGTGATAGAGGAGGAGAATACACTTTGACAGAGTTCAAGGAATTCTGTGCCTCTCAGGGCATAATCCTTGAAACTACTGCTCCTTACTCACCTCAATCTAATGGCATAGCTGACGTAAGAACAAGACGTTAACTGAAATGTTAAACTCTATGTTATTGACAGCTGGCATGCCTACTAGCTATTGGGGAGAAGCACCTTTAACTGCAAATCACATCCTGAATAGAGTACCACACTCTAAGTTGACCTCTACTCCTTTTGAGTTATGGCATAAACATCCTTGTAGATATGACACTCTTAAGACTTGGGGCTGTATTGCTTATGTGAGGATACAAGACCCTAAGAGGCCTAAGGTAGGACCTAGAACCAACACTTGTGTTTATCTAGGTGGTGCAGAAGATAGTGCTGCTGATCAATTTTTGGATCATCTACCAATTTGGTTATAGAATCTAGAGATGTAGTATTCTTTGAGAATAAATTTCTCAGAGATCATGGTTTGAACCTACCTGGCGATACTGAGATGGTTACCGAATCACATGTAGAGTTTGAACAGAATATTTCTGACACCCGTCCTACACTGATTTCTGAATCAGAATCTTTAAGAGTTTCTACAAGAGATAGAGTACCCAAAAACTTTGGGGAGGACTTTGTGACCTACCATGTAGAGAATGATCCATCAACCTATAAGGAACCGATGAGATCTAGAGACTCTTTGTTGTGGGCAGAAGCCATTGATGATGAAATGAGCTCTCTGTTACAAAAGGGGCTAAGATTGTGGGCTGTAAGTGGATTTTGAAGAAGAAACTTAATCCTGATGGATCCATAGCTCGGTATAAAGCACGTTTAGTAGCTAAGGGCTATACTCAAGTAAGTGGGATAGACTACTTTGATGTTTACTCACCGGTCTGTCATTTGGCAACGATAAGAATTCTTCTTGCTTTGGCTTCTATTGAGAAGTATGTTGTGCATCAAATGGATGTAAAAACGACTTTTCTTAATGGAGACCTCACAAAGGAAATCTACATGAACCAACCTGAAGGGTTTGTCATGGAAGGTTTCGAGAACAAAGTTTGTAAGTTACACAAATCTTTGTATGGTCTTAAACACGCACCTAAATTGTGGCATCAAAAATTTGACAAGGTAGTAAAGAGCTTTGGTTTTCAGACCAGTTACTCAGATAAATGCCTTTACTTTCGTTCTGTGTCGAACAAGGTTGCGATTATTTGCTTGTATGTAGACGATATGTTGATTCTTGGTTCCGATCTCTCTGTAGTGAGTGACGTGAAAACCACTTTGGCTAAATAATTCGACATGAAAGATCTTGGTGTTGTTGACACCATTCTTGGTATGGAAGTAAGTTTTAAACGGCAAGGGATTACTCTTAGCCAAGCCCATTATATTGAAAAACTGCTTTCTACATGGGGATACAGTGAGTGTAAACCGATTGAGACACCATTGATTATACCAAGAAGCTGATCTCTAATGAAGGAGACAGTGTGAACCAGTTAGATTATTCTAAACTGATTGGTATTCTCATGTATGCTATGAGTTGCACTAGGCCAGACATAGCCTTTACAGTTGGCATGCTGAGTCGTTTCACTAGTAATCTTGGCCATGAGCACTGGGATGCCCTTATGAGGCTGATGAGATACCTTAAAGGTACTCAAGGATATGCTCTATGTTATAATGGCCATCCTCCTATCCTAGAAGGATATTCTGATGCATCATGGGGCTCAGAATTAGAAGACAGAAAATCTACCAGTGGTTATGTGTTTACACTGGGTGGAGCCATTGTTGCATGAAAGTCAAAGAGACAGACTTGTATTGTTCTGTCATCTATGGAATTGGAACTTTATGCTTTAGCTTCTACAGGAGATGAAGCGGAGTGGATAAGAGATCTGATCCTGGACATTCCATTGACCCATTTAAAGATTAACTCTTTAAGTTTGTTCTGTGATAATCAAGCTACAATTACGGTTGTGAAAAACTCACTCTTTAATGGTAAGAGAAGACATGTCAGGCTGAAACATGCCACGTTGAATTATCTTATAGAACAAGGTATTATCACTTTGGTTGATGTGAGATCGAAGGA
This sequence comes from Tasmannia lanceolata, assembly GCF_043159265.1. Classification (NCBI taxonomy): domain Eukaryota; kingdom Viridiplantae; phylum Streptophyta; class Magnoliopsida; order Canellales; family Winteraceae; genus Tasmannia; species Tasmannia lanceolata. The sequence goes on along the minus strand of NW_027518684.1, from coordinate 20,556,331 downwards.
TAATCTAGCCGATGCTCTTACGAAGGGACTGAGCAAAGATCGAATATTCAAAACTGTGGGGGAGATGGGGTTAAAGACTGTGTAGACGTGTCTTAACCTACATCCATGTTATTTTGAATTTTTCGAATCTCCCTTTCTTGGCCAAGATAAGCACTTGATATGTTTCAATGATGTTTACAGTTGTCTTTATGTCATTCCACATTTGATGACATGTCCTTCTTGGGAAAGGTTGTTTCATTCCAAACTTGATGATACAGCTTAACTCAATTTGGATATGATGCCTGTAACATTTCAAATGGAAACATGGAATGGTTCTTTATAAAAGAAACTGTTTAGGTCTTGTTCTTGATTGAAACTTGACATTGATGCTTATTGATATTGATATTTGTTTTTCAGCCATTATAAAATTGTACTAAGTTCTTCTGGTAGAACTAGATAGTTTTAGTAAAACACACAAATGATTGGATTCATTTTTAATGAAATTCATATTTGGTAATTTACAGGAATTGGCGAACATGGAGGAGATTTCCTCAATTTGGATCTTGATGATGATGACTTACTTGATGAGTGAATCCTCATAGAGCAGTGGAACTATTATTTTCTTTTCAGTTGATTAAATAGTTCACCTACATATGAAACTGCTTATGTTTGAGTTTAGATTATTTCTAAAACTCTTGGTTATTCTTTAAAGTATTCTTGTTTTCAGTTGGATTACAGATCTTTATTGATATGGTGATATGGATGATTCAATAATTTTGTTTGGACATCACATTATCTATCTATTGGATTGTACTATATGTAGAACATATAAGGAGATTGTTGGGTATATAATATAACCCTATTATGTTCTAATATAAGCCCAATAAGATAATGGACCGGTGTAGTGGGCCTATTTGGGCTAGAGCCCACTAACCTATTAAAACCCTAGTGTATCTCTATATATAGGGGCTGGAGGCAACAAACTTGGTATTCCAAATTAGATACCCTGGGTGTAATGCTTCAAGCAACCTCTTGCTTGACCTAAACCTCTAACAACACTTTCTCTATACCCATTTTGTTTCTAAAATTTATGGCATTTTTTTTCTTATTTTTCGATTGTAAAAGGCAACCAAATTCTTTTAGTATCCTAACGTTTCATTTAATTGATAACCCTTTCTAATAAGAGAATAGGATATTACGTCTCTTTATGTGTCCAGACGGGAAAGGGTTTTACTTCGATTTTATTTCCTCTTTCTTTCATGAATCCAACCCTTTCAGTTGCTAAAAGATAGGGATGTAACATAGGAAGGGTCATCAACCACAGCCGTATTTCTAGCATTGATCCCATCCCGCTTATATCCCACGTGGCATGAAATATAGCTATTTATCACCAAAACCCTTTTTTAAATAAACCAAAGCCTTGCTGAAACTTCGGCTTTAAAAAAAGAGATTTTAGGAAGGTGTGAGAGCAAACCAAGAGGCCATGAAGTGTGGGTGTATATGTAAGGCATGATCTTGCGTCCAATAATTTTTTCTTATCTCTAAAGTTGTATATGTAAGAGATGTTACTGAATCTTCTATTTCTCTTCGTTTATTTATTTAATTACGTAGGTTAGATCATGAACCAGTCGTCTTAAGAGAAGTGTCAGGAATTTCTTAGATAATTAGTTCTCATCAGCACAAAGCCTTTTTATTGGATGCCTTTCATGTGATGATATTTGATATTTGGAGTAATTGGATAATGTAACTGCTCATAGCCGCCGCCGGATGAACTTAAAAAATTGCAAATTTAAACAATTCTTCTTGAAAGTTTCCATATCACCTTATTTTGTTTTAATTTCATTTTCTTCTTTTATGCTTGTATATGCATTTGCTTATTTATTTATAATTTAATTTCTTTTGTGTTAGTCCACGACCCAGAAGTAAGATCAGTAGTATGGTCATTGAGGCAACAAGTTTGGCATATTCCTTTCTCTTTTGTCTTTTTTCTCATTTCATGGTATTCAATATTTTATTTTATAGGGCATTTTTTTTTGTTTGATGAATAAGATTATAGCTTTGAATTATTTACTGAAATTCATGCATGTTATGTTATAGTATTCATGAGCCCACCATGACTGTTATGAACCAATCATTACATTAAGACTCACTTTTGAGACTGCATGAGCTTGAATCCCACCACAGATCTGCTATGTTTTATGCATAACATTCTATGTATAGATAGCTGCTAATATTTTTATGACCATGTTTTGATAATGAGTGCCTCTACATCCCTTTTAATTTTAGCATATTCATATTTAAATATGGTGAATCTAAATCAGCAAAACTTATCCAATATCTTCTAAAGATGGTGCCTCGATTCCTTCTTTAGTTTAAGAAGGTAGTGCAAATTGGCCCAACTCTTTAAATACAGCCTTCTACAATTTGCCATGTTAATTGTATGTTAAATGAAACCATTTTCTTTCTTTTTAGGAAAAGACAAGCAAGATAGGTGGAAATATCATTTCCGTTAACTTTTAATTTATATAATAGTTTCCAGTCCTTTTTACACATGTTTTTAAAACTCATTTTTTCAGCGCTCCGTGCATCACATGGGTGTCCCACTAGTGTATATATGTGTGTATATATATATATATGAGAAAACAGTTCCTACACATATGTGTAGAGAGTTCTCTACACACTAGCTTAAAATACAATGGGGGCCCACATTGTTTGGGTGATCCAAGCCATCCATTTTAAAGGCCCTCACATAGATAGGGTGTCTACAAAAAATTAGATCCATAGGATCATCCCAACCCTATGATTTGTGGAGGTAAAATGGATGTCTTTAAACCTTTACAAATTAGTCCATTTTTTGCCTCCACAGTTCGAATGGTTAGAATGATCCTATGGATCTGATTTTTTGTGGACACCCTATCTATGTGAGGGCCTTAAAAATGAATGGTTTGGATCACCCAAATAATGTGGCCCCCACTGTATTTTAAGCTAGTGTGTAGATAACTTATCTACACATGTGTAGGAACCGTTTTCTCTCTCTCTCTCTCTCTCTCTCTATATATATATATATATATATATATATATATATATATATATATATATATATAGAGGAAAGTGAAGCTACACCGCCGGCTTAAAATACAATGGGCCCACATTGTTTTGGTGATCCTAACCATTCATTTGACTGGCCCTCACATAGATAGGGTGTCCACCAAAAATCAGCTCCATAGGATCATCCCAACCCTTCAAACTGTTGTGGACCCCGATCCGAGATAGGCGGCGAGGGAACGGGTCCCTAACACCCTCTGGATCATCCACGTGTGAAGGAGAGCTCTACCAAGGAACTCTCAAAACGGATGCCACCCTCATAGCATAGCACGAGTGACGATATAAAAAGAAAGAGATATGTCTCTATCCGGAGCCAAGGCTCGAAACCAAGACATACCTGAAATAAACTCAGAGTCGCCATCCATGGATATGCCATGGAACCCTAAAATCAAATCCTCTGTGCAATGGATAACCAGAAATATATATGGGTTCGTGCCTGGTTACGAATGGGGAAGGTCTGAGAGCACCCTCAATTCGTCCGAGTGCAAGCACTTGGTCTCTTATGCCATTTTTAGTAACTCCAAAGAAGTTTGAATAAAAATCATGTGAAATGGGAACAATCCTCATGACTCGTCTACCTAAGCATGCATTTCCTGAGGATAAAAATAATAAACACATATAAAATAAAATGAAAGATGTGCCACCTAAGCATAGCTAGGTTATGAGTGACAAGCCTAATGGGTGTCTAAGTTCTGATGTGCAAACACATGCAAGCTATAGCTAAAGGTATGAGATCAGTACAAAAAAATGAGAAAACATATCAAATCATACAATAACTACACAACAAATCCTAAGACTCTAAATTATTAGCCTGAGTCCTCGGATGGTCTGGTATTCATCCAAAGAAGCCTACGTATCCCCGCCTCCACGAGAATCAAGGCAACGTAGTTCTTCGCGCCTATTCTAAGCTATGATGCCTAAGACACCTAGACCTCTATCCTAGACTCGATCTAAAAGACCGGACTAGTTATTAAAGTTTCTTGTACGATTATTTAACTTCCAGTGAATTGTGGATTTTAGGACACCCTATATGCCCTAACTAAATGCAGATTAGCCCTAGGCTAATGCAGGTGGTTCCTACAACCTATGTGTAACTAGGCTGTATTTCCTAAGGAAAACCAAAGGTGGACTAGCGTATCCTATTCTAGTCATCACTCGGCGATGTGGATCGCCGACTGACCGGACGGAGGCGCTCCTATAACTCTAGGACAGACCCCTAACTCTAAAACAAGCACACAACAAACAAACAAACAAACAACCTATCAAAAGAAACACCTAACTCTAAAACTCTCTATCTAGGAGAAACTCATAACTCTAGAGGGAGATCTTTTGAAAAACAAGGTTTTAAAGGTTTTTGAAGAAAGTTTAAAATATTATTTACAAAAAGTTTGGTTGGACTTGGGATGTGGATCCCAAGCTGCGCTACGTACCTCAGAAGAGGATCAAGCCAACGTAGTTCGAAACGAACTCTCCTAATTGGTAATTCTAAAACATTCAACAATTTAGGCTTTTGATATTTTTTTAATGTTTTTTATGTTTTTAAATTTCTAATGTTTTTGAGTTTTAAAATATTCAATGTTTTTGGATTTTAAAACTTTTTCCAATGTTTTTGAAGTTTAAAGAGTTTTCACCCTTTTGGTCAAAGACCTAAGGGAATATACAAAGCAAAACTCTAGGGTTAAACCGCAGGGCTAACAGGGGAAACCCCTAAACCAGATAAACTAACGCCAAAGACGAGGGAATGATCTAAGATCACAAACAAGAAAAGCTCTAATGAGACTGTGCTAGTCTCTAACAGAGAAGAACGGCGACAACACTAAGGAAAAACTCCCAACTAATAACACTATCGAAAGAGAAGGTAAATGAATCAAAGACTCTCTAATAACATCAACAAAAGAACGAATGAGTCAAAGACTCTCTAATAAAACTATTAAAAAGGATAAATGAGTCAAAGACTCTCTAATAACACCTAAAGACAACTGAGTCAAAGACTCTCTAACAACACCTACCCGAAGGACGAAGGAGTCAACGACTCTCTAACAAAGCTATTCAAAGAACGAGTGAGTCCACGACTCTCTAATAAAAACCACTAACGAAAATAAATGAGCCAAAGGCTCTCTAATACTACAACTTAAAGGAGGAATGAGTCAAAGACTCTCTAAAAGGAGCTGCTCTAATATAAGGCTGGGTAAGCCTTCTAAAAATAGAAACGCTCTAAATGAGACAAGGCTTGTCTCCAAATAGGGGCTCAATAAATGAGGCAAGGCATGCCTCCTCTGGGTATACTCCCTACCAAACTAAAGCGACCTCCCTAAGGGTAGGTCCAAAATAACAAGGCTTGTCTCCGAGGGAGAAACACCTTAATGAGACAAAGCATGTCTCCTAGCACGGAACTCGCTAATAAGACCACAATGGTCTCCTAAATGAGGAAGAGAAACTACCACTTAAAGGTTTCTAAAAGACTAGAGAAGTCTCTAAATAAAAGAGGGGAAGCTCTACTAAGACTGAGCAAGTCCCCCGAGGCCGGGCTTAGGCTAGCGCCTTCATCGCCCAAATATCCACATCCTCAAGTCTTCTCTGAATTAAATCCAAACCCATAAAAGAAGACCAGACAATCAACCTCTTCCCACCTTTGAGAGAAGTTCGATTAACACGACTCGCATCTATTTTTATACCATAGATCATCTCATCAAGCCTCTTGATCCTTTGACCCTTTTCTTCTAAGCACTTGGCAGCAAAATACCCAAAGTGCCTATTATCACTAGCAAGGGTACCTCTATGCATCAAAGAATCTGTTATAGATGCCCGCTTGTAAATAAAATCATCGACCCAAATCTTTGTAGAGGTAGGTGAGCTCTTGATAAACAACAATTCAATGCCTTTTGCAGCCATGAAATCATGGGAAATATCAGTCGTATCAGGAAAAGTTTCACTAACTGGAAGGAGATTTCCATCGATCACCCAAGCATTGTATTCATACTCAAGACATTTTCTTATAAAATCTCCTTGATCAGCTCCTCATTAGACCCTTGAAACCCCATCAATTTATACCTTTTAATATCATTGATCATTTGCTCTGCGTAAATCACGGGATGTCCTCTCCTCGCAAGATCAGTCAGAAATTCAGAGTTGACACCAATCAGAATGCAGTTCTAAATATTTAGCCTCTCAAAATGGCAGAGCAAGTTCATGTGCTGCTACTCCAAAAGACCAAATGTCTGCCTTAAAATCATATCCATGCAATTGCTGCATACTTCAGGAGCCATCCAGCATGGAGTCCCAACAAACGTATTTCTTGGGCGCTGTCTGCCGTCAGTATCAAAACATGCATGCTGAAACATCAAAGTCTGCTAACTTTACAGCGCCATTGCGGGTCCCACATCCGCGGGTCCCACAGCGGGTCCCACAGCGGTAGGTCCCACAGCGGGTCCCACAGAGGGTCCCACATCTGCGGGTCCCACATCCGCGGGTCCCACAGCGGGTCCCACAAGCGGGTCCCACAGGGGGTCCCACATCCGCGGGTCCCACAGCGGGTCCCACATCAGTAGGTCCCACAGCAGTAGGTCCCACAGCGGGTCCCACATCCGCGGGTCCCACATCAGTAGGTCCCACAGCGGGTCCCAGCGGGTCACAGCGGGTCCCACAACAGCGGGTCCCACAACGGGTCCCACAACAGTGGGTCCCACAGCAGTGGGTCCCACATCAGCGGGTCCCACATCAGCGGGTCCCACATCAGCGGGTCCCAGCGGGTCCCACATCAACGGGTCCCACAACAGCGGGTCCCGCAGCGGGTCCCACAACAGCGGGTCCCACATCAACGAGTCCTACTATGAATAGTAGTTTTGAATAGTACTTATAAATAGTAATTATGAATAGTAGTTTTGAATAGTACTTACAAATAGTAATTATGAATAGTAGTTTTGAATAGTACCTATAAATAGTAATTATGAATAGTATTTTTGAATAGTAATCTTGTATAGTAATTATAAATAGTAATTATAACAGTCTTCAGCACAGGAGTCAGTCCTTCAGTCAGTCCAGGAGTTTTTCCTATCATCATAGGGGTTAGGATTCTGTCCATCCTCTCATCAAGTCGTGATCTTTACCCGCTCCTGCAAGGTATAGGATGCTGTCCAACCCTTGCCGAGTTATTTTCCTGTTCGTTCCCCCGCAAAGCATAGGATGCTATCCAACCTTTGCGGGATTCCAGAAGTCTCCCTACCCGTATGATGATAGGATTTTATTCTCTGGTGTCAAAAAACAATAAAAACATTTCAAAAATACTTGAAAACAACAAAAACATTCCAAAAAACACTTGAAAATTCAAAAACATCTCAAAAATAATTCAAAATCCAAAAACATAATCAAAATCAAAAATCTCAAAAAATCTTGAGTCATGTGCAGAGTAGTTAGGAATTCGTTCCGAACTACGGATGGCTTGATCCCTAGCTGAGGGGTACGTAGGCAGCTCAGGCGTGCTGCTGGCACCCTGAGTTCAGTCACCATTTTTACACCCTTTCACCATTTTTAGACACCATTTTTGTAAATATTTCTCACAACTTTCACCATTTTTCATAACTTCAAAACCTCAAAAAAATACAAAAAAAAAAAACTTCAAAACCTTTTCAAAAAGATCTTCCCCTAGAGTTAGGAGTCTGTCCTAGATATTTAGGGTGTTTTAGAGTTAGGAGTCGGTCTTGATTTGTATTGATGTGGTGTGTCCTGTCGTGTGAGTGTCCCTAGAGTTAGGAGGCCTCGAGTCGATCGGTCAGACACTTAGTCGAACCGATGGCTAGACTAGGAAGCATATGGTCAGCCCATGGTTTTCTTTATGTTGCACAGCCTAGATACACATAGGATGTAGGGCCCACCTGCATTAGCTTAAGGCTAATCAACTTGCATTAGTTAGGGCATATAGAGTCCTAAAAATTACAATCCACTTGAATTTAAGCAATCGCACAAAAAGCTTTAAACATCAGTCGAGTCTAGTGGATCGAGTCTAGGATAGCGGTCCTAGAGTTTTAGGCATCGTAGTTTAGAATAGGGCACCGAACTACGTTGGCTCTGATTCTTCCCGAGGCCGGGATACGTAGTGCAGCTAGGATGGATGGCCATCCTGGTCCGAGTCAAGTATTGCATTAGAGTCTAGGGTTTGTCGTGTCGGGTCGTGTGTCGAGTCGTGTCGTGTTGTGTGTTATGCTGTGTTTTCTTATTTTTATGTACAGATCCTATACCTTTAGCTGTAACATGCATGTGCTTGTCCACCAGAACTTAGACACCAATTAGGCATGGCACTCATAACCTAGCTATTCTTAGGCGACATATCTTTCATTTCTTTTGTGTGTGCTTCTTATTCATCTCCGAGACATGCATGATTAGCTAGACGTAATCTCGGAGATATTCGTTCCCATTTCGCATGATTTTCGCCCAAAACTCTTCAAAATTAATAATAAATGGCATAAGAGACCAGGTGCTAGCACTTGGGCGAATTGGGGGCGCCTAATCCCTTCCCCATTCGTCATCAGGCACGAACCCTATTTTATATCTCTGGTTATCCGTTGCAACAGAGCACAGCATGGGATCCAGGGCCCACTTCCTTGGATGGCGACTCTTCTTTGTTTAAGGTACGCCTCGAATCTGGGCTAGTCCCCGAATCGAGAGGTATCTCACTTTACATCGCCGCTCATGCTGTGAGGGGCACTCTTTCGAGAGTTCCTTGGTGGGGCTCTCCTTCACGTGGACGATCTAGAGAGACTCGCGCGGGGGCCCGTCCCCTCACGCCCGTCCCGGATCTGGTTCCACAGCCATTAGCAACGATTAAAATATTTCCAGACTTAACATCTCTGTGGATATGCCCATGGCCATGGAGATAAACAAGAGCTTTAAGAACCTCCCGCAAAAAAAAAGTTGCAATAACTGGCTCTTCAAAACCTTCTGGATGAGCAGACTTCATTATATGAAGGCAAGATCCCCCAGACATGCAAGGCATCACAACCCAAAGGTTGTGGTCTGCCGGGAAAGAGCAATGCCCGAAGTAAGCTTGGATGATTAGTCAAAGTCATGGTTTGCATCTCACAACGGATTTCATCCCAATCATTATTGCACATTTCCAGGTCCAGAACCTTAATAGCAACTACCTCATTAAGCGGAATGCAGAGAGCCTTGTACACAGCAGCACTGACACCTTCCCCAACTTCCTCATATAATTTGCACTCTTTTGAACTGACTGGAAATCTCATCTCAGATACCTGTTCCATGGTTCTTTATTATAGCACATCATTAACACCCTCTGCACCCCTGGATATTCCATAATAGATACTGAGTTTTACAACTAATGGAATATCAGCCAACTTAATATGAAGCGTCTTCCAATTTGGTAATAGCTCCCCTTTGCTCAAAACAAAATTTGTACACGAACCTAACAATTCCATGAAGTTGGTCACACTCAATATTACTATATCATGTAAAAGCATACGTAATTTTGTACAAGTGATGATTTAAGAACCCTAATCATTTCCAATAAAGACCAGTATTTGATAATCTCACTGTGCATTCAAATTTATTTCTTCAAGTAATCACATGATGCGATCAAATCCTGTTTCAAAAATCTCGAGAGCAGTCCTCTCCAATCCAAAATTTGAACACCTTGATACCAGGCATCTTGCCAGAAACCGCATATAAGAGAGGAGGCATTAGCGATACTCATTAGACGACTTCCAATGCCAAAGATGATGCTAACTGAGCCTCCAAATGAGCATGTTAGCAGTTCAACCATTTTGAGTTTAGAGAAACATTCTCTACTAAGAAGATGTCCAATGAATCAGTGAGAAATAAGATTGAGACAACCTGAACACTTTCAACAAATCTTTAGAATTCTATGCTATTTCCATTGTTTCAAACCCATTTCATTCTTTCCCATCAGGCTAATACTGAATTCATGACAATTCACAAGAATAGACGCTAAACATAGATTGATAAAAAGAGAAATATAGGCTGATTGTATGCCATAGCTGAAATTACATGGCGCTGGAAGAGAGAAAATAAACAAGGTTTCTTTGATCCAAACAAAATGAAGAAGTGGTCGAACATCAGCACATGGGAAGCAAGCATGAAAATAATAAGATCTAATAGAACGGAAAGAAACGAAGTGAACATACATTACCTTCTTTACTCTTCTTCTCTTAGATTTGGTAATCATCACTGCAGCCACGGAATCACAATTTTCACGGTATCAGAATTGGGGGAAACTGGCCGGAATTACACAGGAGGTGGAAGAAGGTTGAAAAGGGGATTTGAGGGATCCGGTGGGTAGTGAACGGAAAAGACGATGACTGGCCGGAGAAGACAACAGACTTTGCCGAAATGGTTTGTGATTGCCGTAGATTGGGTTTCCAGGTGGGTTTGGAGAAAAAAAAATGTATCAGAGCAAGATGGAGATTTTAATGGAAGTTGATGGTGGTGGATGTGGCGGCTCAAGATGGTGGTGGCGATAGGTGAAGAATAGGGTCGGATTTAATGGAGGTGATGGCCGGCCGATCGGAGCTCCGGCACCATTGCCGGAGGAGAAACACTCTCCCTTTCTCTGCAATCTCTTTCCCTCTGTATCACGAGGAAAATCTCAGATCTAGATCTGAGATTTTCTCTCAAAATCTCAGATCTGGATCTGAGATTACCTCTTCAAATCTCCTCCTCTCTCTTTCTCTCTCTCTCTCTCTCTGAAATTCCAGCGAAAATGATTTCTCCCCTTTTTTTTCATTCGTTACAGGTTTATATAAACAAAAGATGGTTGTTGATATTCACACTCCCCAAATGATGATCGCACAAAATTTGATAAGCGCGCGAATCGGCTCCGTCCCAGACGGGATTATGCACCCCCCTTCTACGAAAAAATGATATATTTGCCTCCCTTTTTCCGTGGACAACCCCCTTTTCAGATTCTTCACCCCCCTTCTGGTCTGCATTGCGCTCACTCCCTTGGCTCGTTCACTGAGCAAACACGCTCGGATCTCGACGAAATTTTACGGAGTCCTATGGAAAACCTTAAGCTACCCTAGGGTTCAATTTGGGACCCCAGCTCACTGATTTGACGAGGCTTCGCACAAGCGACGTGAACTCGGGTTCGGTCAAAATGGGGTGTTTACAACTGTGGAGGCAAAAATGGACAAATTTGTGAAGGTTTTTACACGTTCATTTTTGCCTCCACAAATCGTAGGGTTGGGATGATCCTATGGAGCTGATTTTTGGTGGACACCCTATCTATGTGAGGGCCAATCAAATGAATTCTTTGGATCACCAAAACAATGTGGGCCCATTGTATTTTAAGCAGGCGGTGTAGCTTCACTTTCCTCATATATATATATATATATATATATATATATGAGGAAAGTGTTGGTGAGCTTAAGCTGTAACGACCCGATTTCCGTCGTGTCGCTACGAGCAAAAGAAAGTAAAAATCATGGAAATATTTTTTTTTTTTATACAAGCATCAACGACGATCCCGATAGAATCTTATTACAACTTAAAAATGATACATGACGTAAGACGTCAAAATGCAAGGACTCCAGGAACGAACTCTCTGATCACACAGTCCCTTATCCCATGGTTCCTTCATTTGCAAATGCTCCGCCATCTAATGCCTCAACCCCTGTGGTGGAGGAATCAACGTCAAAGCAGGGTCATCCAAAGACCGAGCAAAGTAAAAGAGACAATAATAACAGTGCATACAATAAAATCCACATTTCAATAATGTCTAGAATAAAGATTACAATGCCCATGGCAATATAAATCAAAGGAGTGACAATAATTTCAATGTATGCTATGTATGCATGTATGCAACAATTTTATAAAATGAGACAGCACATTCCCCAGGTACATCCGGCTTTTCCCCCATTTATTTTTCTGTCAGTTCTTTTCTGACTTTTTCATTTTCTTTTATTTTTTTCTGCCGGTGTCCTTGCCGCACGGCTAACCACTACCCCTGTCTGAAGGTAGTGACGTTATGGACTTGGATTACGGTCTCGCATTTGCCGAGCCGGGGATACTATCCCTCGGGGATACTTTCCCTTTTTGGTTGGTTTGCCAACGAAAGGCAGTACACGCTTCTCGCGTTGGCCTTTGGACCTTAGGTCCCAGGATGATTCCACCACACCCTTATGTTCCCCTTCACTCTCCCCCATGTATGCAACATGTATGCAATTACTTACCTTTGCCTTTCTTCCTGCATTCATTTCAATTCATTTGATTCCAGCATTCATTTCAATTCATTTGATTCCAGGCAAGCGAGTATAAATTCACTAAGCAGGTATTTATCAGGCAATTTATAAGCAGAGCTACATTGCATAGACAATTATATTGAATACCATTACAAGACAAGGTCTAGCTGTCACCTGCCTTTTCTTATAGTCGCAGTAGGACGAGATGGCTCCTGTAGGCAAATAAGTGAAATAGGTCAACTTATTTTAGTCTAGGTCCTTTTAATATCACACAGACAACACTTGTCCTTTCTGTGTCCATTTATGTCCTAAAATAAGGTTCCCTGTGTTCACTATTCATGTGGGCCCCACATGCTACTATTCATGTGGGCCCCATCATGTCACTATTTATGTGGGCCCTGCATGTCACTATTTATGTGGGCCCCATCATGTCACTATTTATGTGGGCCCTGCATGTCACTATTTATGTGGGCCCCATCATGTCACTATTTATGTGGGCCCCATCATGTCACTATTCATTTCACCATAAGTTGATAAAGTTTACTTTACGGTTACTATGCTAGTATTTCACCGTTAAGTATATAGGTGGTAGAACCAACCATTACTTTATCCATATAGGTGGTAAAACCAACCATTACTTCAAATAAAATATAGGTAGGTGGTAGAACCAACCATGAAAGAGATCATTAAATAATTTAGGTGGTAGAACCAACCATTGAAAGAGATCATTAAATAATTTAGGTGGTAGAACCAACCATGAAAGAGAGACTATTATAAAAGACTTACTTGGTAGTGGATTTTCTTTTTCCTTCTTCTCTCTCTCTCTTCCTCTTTCTCTTTCTTCTCTTCTCTTCCTCTCTCTCTCTCTCTTCTCTTCTCTTCTCTTCTCTTCTCCTTTTCTTCTCCTCCTCCTCCTCTATTTATAGACATTTTTTTGCATAGTACTTTTTGCATAGTAAAGACTATTTACTATTTTAAATTATTATTTCTGTCGGTCAATAGTATTTTTGCATAGTACTTTTGCATAGTAAAAACTATTTACTATTTTAAATTATTATTTTCGTCGGTTAACAGTATTTTGCATAGTTAATAATATTTTTTTATTATTAATTTTGTCGGTCAATAGTATTTTTGCATTTTTTTATTATTATTTTCGTCGGTGCGATGATATTTTCGTTTCCACTAGGGATGGGTCCCGCTGGTGGTAGGACCCGCTGGTCGTGGGGCCCGCTTGTGTGGGACCTACTTGTGTGAGACCTACTTGTGTGGGGCCCGCTGATGTGGGGCCCGCTGATGTGGGACCTGCGGGTGTGGGGCCCGCTGATGTGGGACCTACTGATGGTGGGACTCGTTTGTAAATAGTACTCGGTGGGTCCTACTGTGAATAATACTTTTAAATAGTGTATCTCAATAGTGAACTTGCATAGTATTTCTGCATAGTAATCTCGCATAGTGACTATTGTGAATAGTAATTGTGAATAGTGACTATTGGAAATTTTTAACATATATATATATCTATTCCGTTTTTGTTGACATCTGGGGCGGTGGCTTAGTGGTAGGAAGCCGTTCAATCTTAGCTTAGACTTGGGTTCGAATCGTGTACGCCCCATTATGCCAGATGTCCTCATGCCCGATTAACTTGGGGAAAATGAGTAATGGCCGATGATTACCCACCTATGAGGCCATTTTTATATTTATATATATATATATTTTTTTACCGGTTCTTACATAAGCTCACCAAACTTATGGTGAGCTTAAGCGCCCAATCACATTGGGGCCTACTTTGTTAGGATGATCCAAAGCATTCATTTGAAAGGCCCTTACATAGATGGGGTGTGTACCAAAAATCAGCTCCATAGGATCATCCTAACCCATCCATTTGTGGAGGTCAAAATGGACATACATTATTTGTCCACAAATCTGCCCATTTTTGTCCTCCACAAATGGATGGGTTAGGATGATCCTATAGAGCTGATTTTTGGTACACACCCTATCTATGATAGGGCCTTGCAAATGAATGGTTTGGATCACCACAGAAAATGTCGGACCCATGTGATTGGGGCGCTTAAGCTCACAAACACTTTCCTATATATATATATATATATATATATATATATATAAAGCTGAGGCTGCGCCATGTGTCACCCCCACTGCATTCCGAAATTTAATAATGCATTAAGTGCATTCCGAAATTTAATAACGCATGGGGATGTGGCACACCGTTTCACACGTATTCCTCTATCACAAGTAACCTTAATAATGAAATTTAAAAACCTATTAAGGGGATGTGGCACCCGAAATTTAAAACGCCTAAAATAAGGAATGGAAAAATCGCCAAAAATCAAGGATTGATTAAAATAATATCTCTCCACAGATTAAAATAGTAAAACAGAATCCTGGAAAATGTGGTTGCGCCACGTGGCACCCTATATACACGCAAATTCTGCGTATAACCCCTTTTAAGAGAAAGGGTAATATACACTCAACTTACGTTTCCTTTTCCATGTATATCCCTGATTTATAGCTATTAATCGAAATTGAAATCTCTCCTCAAAATAAGCAACAAGGATTAGTATTTAATACTCTTAAAAGCTTTTTTTTTACTTTCGTATATATCTACTCAATTTTAATGTATATCTTAACCCAACGATTTGTTTTCCGATATAATATGTAACCCTTCCCTATTTCATGATTTCACAGATACGCAATCTTCCCTGCTCTTTCTTATTCCGCCTCTCTTTCTCTCTCGCACGAGCGAGAAACCTAGCCGTCCAAGCCTCGCGAACGCAGACTTTCACATCCAGGAAGAAGACTCAGAAGAACAGGTAAGTTTCTTTTTTAGGTTTTTTCTCTTCTTTAAAATTTCTCATCTTTTTTTTTTTTTTTTTGAGATTTTTACACTCAATTTTTCTCTAGGATTTCTCTAGGCGAGGATTTCTTGTTTTTCTTCATTTTGTGAGATTATAATTTATTCTTGCTTTTATTCCAAGTTCAGAGATTCAATTAATACCCCAGGGTCTTTCGCTGCAGATTCGTCGTCCAAATTGGTGAGAAAACCCATTTATGCAGCAGCTTTTCTTATTGCTTACAATCTGCACATATTTTTACTTGATCTTATTTCATTTTGTAGAGCATGTAAGACAACAATCTGCACAGCAAAACGAGGCTTTTTCACGGTTAGCCCTGAGAAGAATCTGCTTGAACATGACTTCAAGGTGTGAATCTTACCCTTTTTTTTAATAAGTTCGATATGATCTTTTTATTGTGGACAAGATCATTTTCGTTTACATACCCTTTTTATATCGTTTGATCAATTTGCAATCTCTACCATTCAATTGGTTCATTCTCCCTTTGATCCTAAACCATTTGCCAATAGTTCAATCGTGATTTCTATTGTAGAATATTGCACCAAATTTGCTGAAACAAAGAGAAGAAAGCTGAATTCCCCTTGTGCAATTAGAAAATTAGGCTGTCCTTTAAGTTGTCATAGAAACTTATGCAAAATGTAAGACTTCCATTGAGAACTAAGTCTTTTAGTAAAATTGATGACTTTAGTAGTCCAAATTTTGCTTCCTAAAATTTTTCTCATCTAAATCCAAGTAAAAGTTGTACAATTATGATTACAACTTCATTCGGTTTTTGCTTTTGAGTTCGGGTCGGATTCAGGTTGAGGGTTTGGGCAACCGTACCCAAGTGAAAACCTTACATTTTTTATGATGTTTTTTTTTTGCGCTTAAAAACTCGGGTTAGGTCGGGTTGAACTCGGGTCAGGTTGGAGAAAAGGGTTCCTCAAGTCTGGTCGGGATGGAAATCGGGTCGGGTCAGGTTTGGGTGGGAAAAAAGGGTTCCTTGGCCGTTCCAAGTTTGGGGGTTGAGCTGGACAGGACATGACCAAATTGGCTAGAACTATGAATTTAAACAGATCAATTTATTGGGTTGTTTTAAGGCCTAGATATTTTTATTGGTTTTTCTTATAGACAAATTTTACAAATTTTGTATTCAATATTCATCGGAATTATATCAGATGAGAGTACTTTTCTGTGTGGGTTTTTTCATTGGTTCATTTATGCACTTTTTGCCTTTATTTTATTTTTTTCTATCATTTTGATGGTATTTTGATATTGTTGTTGATGATGGTGGTGATGTTGTGTGCTGGATTTCATTTCTTATTTTTCTTTCCATATCCATGGTCATAGGTGAAGATTGTAATACCTTTGGTTTTCAATTCTTGAGTGTTTTAAGAATAATAAAACATCTCATGTAATACCATGTTTTATAATGCATTTTTATTAACAGTTTTATTTTTCTTTATTTTTCTTTACTAACGGAAGGATGGAGATATTTTTAATTTTAAAGCATATTTTTTCCTTGCCCGGTGCATCACACGGGTCTGCAACTAGTATAATAGTAAAACAGAATCCTGGACGATGTGGTTGCGCCACGTGGCACCCTCCTCCATAAACGTAAAACTATCTCCAACGAGAATTTTCTTTTTTTGCACCCTCCTTCAAATTCTACACTTTCCTCTTTATTTCTCCCTAAAATCTCTCCCTTACCTAAAATCTCTCATTTATCTTTTCAATAGTTTATCTTTTTAAAATCTCTCCCACACTAAAATATCTCACAATTCGTTTCTAATTTTAATTCTTAGTTCATAATAATAAGAATTT
The DNA here is from genome assembly GCF_043159265.1 of Tasmannia lanceolata. NCBI lineage: Eukaryota > Viridiplantae > Streptophyta > Magnoliopsida > Canellales > Winteraceae > Tasmannia > Tasmannia lanceolata. Next base: position 20,539,365 of record NW_027518684.1, on the reverse strand, counting down.
CAAAGAGATGGTATTTTGAGACAAAGAAGATAGAGACGAAAATCTCTCTCCCTATTTCCAAAATGATTTTGGAAATTCTAATTTTAATTCTCAGTCCCTAATAATAAGATTTTAAAGAGATGTGATTTTGGGTGCGCCACATGGCATATCTTCTATACCAAGTTTCCTTTCTCCACAAATTCACGATTAAGAAAAGTAGCTATTTTTTCTCCTTTCTCATAATGATTAGAAAAAGTAGCTATTTTTTTTGGAAGGGGATTTTATGGGATTTAAATGCTAAATTAAAGGAATATAGAGAGTTTTTTGGGATTTAACTACGGTTTTCTACCATCGCAGGATTTCACAAGTCTATCATTTATTATTCCAAGAGCAAAAAAATTGTGATTTAATAGCCATTGTTTTCTAATCAATTTTTTATATACAGTTAAATGCGATTATATTCTGTTCAGTTCTTTCTATTTGATTTATTTTCTGTCTCTCTCTCTCTCTCTAATCTTAGATTTATTCGTCTCCTTCCTAGGTATTTTTTTCAATTTTCTTTTCCCGACCAATTCCACATTTCTTAAAAATCTGAGGAAACCAAGATTTTATTTATTTGTTACCTCTTGATGCTCAACTGATGGACCTGATAAGAAAAAAGAAGAACAATAAGTTATGTTTGAGATGCCTTTATTTGTGAAGAATTAGGTGATTTCAGTCTCTCTTTTTCAATTTATCTTTCTTCTCTTCGTATATCTTTATTACAATCTTATGAATGTTTTCTCTATATCTTTATGAATCTTTCTTCTGTTTTTTCTATTATTTTTTTTACAAAGTAAGTTATAAAGCTTTTTTTTTGCCGGATGCACGGGACTGCAACTAGTATCTAAGTAAAACGGAATGTCCCACAACGTGGTGCTGTCACGTGGCACCCTCTATACACGCAACTTCTACGTATAGCCCCTTTAAAGAGAAACGGTAATATTCACCGTACTTCAGTGTATAGGAAGGAATTCCACAACTTCGTTATTTCTGTCTTTTCTATCCCACGTTATATGCTATTTATTTGCTCCTATCTAACGATTCACTATTAGAAAAAGTAACTATTTTTTTGGCAACTTCCTTGTCTCTCTCTTCTCTATCCCCCGTTATTTATATGCTCTTTATTTGCTTATATCTCCAACGATTCACGATTAGAAGCACTTAAGAAATAATAAGATAATGACTCCTATTAAAAGAGATAATTCTAATTTTACAATGACTAATCTTAGTTACTTGACTTACCATTCAAGCACAATACTAATCTAACGGTGAGATCTCTTCCACCAACCCCAAAAATATCTCCCCTCTAGAAACGTGTGAAGGAGGAATCCCCAATCTCTTTCGAATTCAATGTATTCGTAGATTTGGAAAAGTAGGAAAAAATCCCTACAAAATAGTGGCTAATGCTAAATTATCTCCCCAATCCCACGAAAATTGGGTTACACCAAAATATATCCCATATCTCTCTCTCTCTCTCTCTCTCTCATTATAATGGATTCGGCTAGCTCTACTGATATTCTCTTCTCTGCAGAATAAATTCTTTTTTATTTGGTACTGTATGGAAGAATATTGGTTGATATTCTTTTTCTACAATTTTTACTTTCGGTTTTGGTGTCTAAGATTAGAGAGAGAGAGAGAGAGAGAGAGAGAGAGAGAGAGAGAGAGAGAGAGATTTCATTGTCATTTTTTTTAACCAGAAAGCTTAGAGAAGAGTGGTGTGATTGGTGAGAGGGAAATAGAGTTTATAGAGGGGCAGAAAGATACGTGCAAGTGGTTGTACTATATTTTTTCTATCAAACTTCCATGGCAACAAGGACTTGTACCCACAGGTACTTTAAGTTTTCCTATTCCACACTTTTCCACAAATTCCTTCAATCCAAACAGGGACTTAAGGACTATTTATATTTTTTAATTTTCAGATTTTTTTCATTATGGATCATTTGCCTTTATTATTACTTTATTTTTATTTGGTGTGGTTAATATTTCTGTAATTACTCGGAATTCACATACAAGAACAGTGTGAATGCTGTCAACATAGATAGTTTATCACAAAGAAAGGCTCAACTCTCTTCGTTTGATATAGTAATGCTTTTCTTTTTTATATATGTTAGTCTTTGCACCTATGATAAGCTTCATTTTTTCAGCGATTAAACATGGTATTGGTGTGGTAAAAAAACAACCCAAAAAATCACTCAGGCCCTTCTAGATGAAAGGTATGTTCTTGCTAAACCTTTTTATATCATTAGCTCCGAGTTGTCCTCATATTAGATGTTATCTTTGGAGGGTCTTTTCGATAGATTTTTTTTAAATTGCAGCGGTAGAAGTGGAATTTTAGCAGTTTTGTTTCTTCTCTATAACCTACATTTGATTGTGCAAGGTTAATTTCTTATCGCCTTTTTTTAATACTATAATTCCTTATCTCTGTTTGTGTGTATAATTTCTTATATTTGTTTGTGAGATTCAATTACGGTATATGCTTTTCAGAGTTGAATTGTACAAAGATTGTGCTATTCAAGGTTGAATTTCTTATCTATATTATTATTGTCTTTTGTTATATTTCTCTTTTCTTCCATCATCTGTTCTTGGAGGTGTGGGTTGTCGGATTCTATATCTAAGAATAATTTTAAAAGTCGAAATTCCAAAAGTAACTTCTGTATCTACGAAAAGTTGGAATACTAAAAGCCACTTTCTTTATGTATTTTTTAATTTGTTCTTATCCTATTTGTCACAATTACCTTTTATCTATAAAGATATTTTTGGGTCTAAAGGTGATTGATAGAAAGTCAACCTTCATAGCAGATTATCTTCACACCATATATGTTTACACCAACACTCATGCCCTGAAAGGAATACATGCTCACTTGAGTTTCAAGGTGATTGATATTAAGTCAAGAATTATGTGGTCCATTTCGAAGTTTTCTATCGTCATGTTTTTCCTTCACTCTGCTTGGCAACTTGGAATAATCCATTAATGAAGTTCTTCTATTTTTTTTTATTGTTGTTTAACCTTCTTCATTTTTCTATATGTGACTGAAATTCTTCTAATTTTAAAACATTTTAATGCATATTTTGTTCCGCGCCCTGTGCATCGCACGGGTCTCCAACTAGTCGGGAGTGTAATAGATGTGGATGGGGGATATAAGGACTTGGGCAACCTCCCCTTAATGGCTAGCTTTTGAGGGTAAGCTCTCCACGAGTCCCAAGTCCCAACAGTAATAGCCTTTGACAGCTTCTAAAAAGAAAGGACAAGGAGAGTTAGTACAATTATCAAGACATTGTACTGCAAATGTCAGTAGCCATACATTATTAGTTAGTCGAAAGGGGGTAAATCATAGGATTGAGCCTCTAGCTTAATGGTCAAGGCTTTTGTTCTTCAACCGGGAGGTTGGAGGTGCAACCCAAAATTACCTACCAAAAAGGGGGAAGAGAGGAGCTATCAGAATGAGCGATCTTTCCCATGTACACTGGAGTTGGCTGTCCCATGTACATAGAAGGGGGTGAATTTATCATTTCCCTTCCCAAAGTAACTATCTATGTGTCATTAATAATAAAGCAAGGGGTGAAAATATTAATAGAGCGGAGATTGCTGGAATGAGTGGAACAAATACACCGTCCCTAGACATCTATAGTTGATCGGCCAGGTTAGAGAATCAAAAGGAAGAGTAGTGTCCCTCTAGGGATTCATTCCTGTTCGAAAACCGCTTCACTGAAAACATATGGGAAGATCAGTCTTTCACGGTTGAGGGGAACATCATTGGAATTGGTAACTATTGATTTATGTTTCCAATCAAGAAGAATAGTTCATATGTCCTTGTCTTTGAATTTCAAATGCCATTAATTCTTAAGTCGGATGCCCGGTTCTTCAATCAATCTGTGCTATTCCACCGATTTGATTCCAGAGTCCACGAGCGATCTTTCATTCCATCGCTTTATCTTTATCCTACAGTTTTTTAAGTAGCTATAAAATGCTGTTATAATTCCCAAAAATGACCATCAACATGTCTTTAATAATAAAGTGAAGAGTGCAATTATTAAAAGAGCGGGGATTGCTGGAATGAGTGGGGCAGTTACATAAAGAGAAAGACGGATTTTCCAACACCGGAATATCCGCTTCTCAAATAGTGAAACCAAAATTCACAACAGCCTAAGATCCACAAGCAAAGTAGAAGAAGAACAAACATCAACAAATGTGCTCCAATGTATGATCAAAGAATAACAGTACGATATGAGAACAATAGAAAGAAGAAACCTTCAAAACATAGAAAAGGTGCCAAGAAAGCACTTTTCTTCATTCACAAGCTTGCACACAATGGATGACATAGAGGTCTTCCAAGTGGGGAATCTCTACAAAATAGAAGTAAATAGATTAGCTTAGCTAGTGGAAAGTGGAGAATTAATGGGACTAGCAACTGGTAGTGGGTATGGAAAAATGGAGACTTAATGGCTTAGGCAAGTGGTTGTGGGTTTAGAGTTTCAAGGAAGGGTTTGAATTAGGAATGGGAGGGAAGTACGTAGGGAAAAGAAAGAGCAAACATGTGTGACTCACACATGTGCAAGCCAATCTAAAAAAGACCAAAATGCCCTTGGACACAAAATTATAATTTTGTCCTCACTACATTTCTCAAAAAAAAAAAAAAAAAAAGGAGCGGAGGGAGGGATACTGATTGCTTCACTAGTTCTTTCAGGAAGCCCTATTAGTAAGGGGAGGCCTTGACTTCAAATGTCCCGACAGAAATCCACCGAGACGACACCGTGAGGATGGGATTTCGTGGCCCTTATATTCTCTATATGGATTCACTCAAGGGATCGGAAGTGGGGAGAAGCAACCGGTTCCTCTATCTACACCGGTTCTCTTTCAAGCATCGTAGGTCGTGTCTATCACATTAATTGCTATTTAGGTTGTTTGGAATGAAAATGAGAGAAATGGAAATCTCGATTGGAAGGGAGTGCAGTTCCATTGTTCAAGAAAACAGGATCTTGAAAGTGAATCATATTCCATGAATATCATATCTATCTAGAGTGATATATGGAATGTATGACAAAGGTGGAGTGTTGGAGTATTTCTATGGATCGGTCCCTCTCTCCAGAGGTACCTCACTTCACTGATTCTGATATTGTATAGCTAATCACTGATCATGTTGACTTGTGAGTGTTTTAGAAAGGTGGTTCTGAGGATCATATCCGCTAGGGCCTTAGGACATGCAACCTTAAAACAGGAGTTTCGCGGGTGAAGTCTGCAATAAACAAAATGAGTTTCGAAAAATACACTTTAAATTTAACACTTCATATCTTCTCTACACTATTATCGCATTGGAACGTTATATCGCATTGCCAGCATCTATTAACAATCTTCACATGGGCCCACCCTCATCTTTCTTCTCTCTGTTCATGATGATTTTATGATCAACTATCAGAATAGCAACTTTGTGGAGAAAAAGTTTGGATCTGCGAAAAAATCATGAAAAGTAATGTTCTAGGGTCTAGTAAGTTTGCAATTTTCCAAGAAAATGATGATTTTTTTTTATTGAACCCTTTGAACCCTTTTTCTTAATATGAAATTGACGAGCGGTGTCAGAGGATCCACTTCAGACTTTGTATCTGTTAGCCCAAGGGTTTCCATGGGTTCAACAAATCACCATGTTTTGATGATTAACAAACATAAATTGATTAGTTCTTTTATGGACTAATGTGTTGTCTTGAGTGTTGTGCTATAGACATGTATTTACAGGTTGATTCATGTTAGCACATCACAACACATGGCCTATGCTTGATGATGACAAACAAAATTGATTAGGAGGTGAGTGGAATCTCTGTAGAGGCATATATGCAGAAGATAATATTTTACCACTCCCCTTCAACATATGCACAAGTCCAAAATATCAATATATAGTATGTGATGCATATGAAATCAATGACAACTAATCAATTCTACAAATTCTCCCCCTTTTGGCATCACAAGAAAGGACAGACTAGCCATTTAAGCACAATACTTGACACAAGAGATACTCAATAGGCACTCCCCTAACTTCTTATCATGGATGCTAGATGAACAAGTTATAAGTGACATGATAAGTGCATAAGAACATAGGAAATGAGATGAACTAAGACAAACCAATCCTATATTGAAAAATCAAAGAGATATATATCATTTTAACTTAGTTTTAGGGTGTATATGAAGATATCTAAAGTTAAGTAACCCTATGACCCATTCAATTAGAATAGATATGACAAGTTATAGTTCATTGTATACTTATCATGAGAGAAATAGGGCAATTTCAAGGTATAGCATGACATGCCCCCATTTTTTTTTTTTTTTTTGAGTGAGTAGAGAAAGATATGCAGTTTAAGCACAATCAAAAGGTGTTTAATAGTATGAACATTTTAAACACAATCCTATGAAGCATATAAACATATAAGATTTTATAGTTATGCTTCCCCCTAAATTTTGTTATGCATGAACATAGATGAATAATGCATGTCATAACAAGTAAAAAGATTAAGAAGATATGACGTTATGATTCTATTATGAAACTTTCATGAATATAGGATAATCCATCTTGAAATACACATGATAGGAATAGGGATAAGGGATAAGCAACACATAGAGATGTGATTTGCATTTGCAAGACAGTTCTATGTTTGGTCCTATGTAGAACTATGTAAGATGGGCACATGCAACAGATATAGAAATACTACAAACTAACGCTATGGCCCTTAAGAACTTGAATGATATGTATATTTAAGCTCTTCTAATGCTTATCATAATAGATTCAACAAGGAAATTCAGACAAAGTTCATGATAAGCAGTTTTTTTATTCGATCTAGAGGATTTGCAATTTAAGCACAACTAATGGGGCAATGGATATTGTGAGCATATCACTATGATCCATATAAACATAAAGATGAGACAATTTGGCTCTCCCCCTAAGTATTTGGCATTGGCATTGGGTAAAACTTATGAGGCAAGGCATGACAAGGCAAAATGGCTAAGGATATATGACAATGATAGCTCATTTTGCACAAACTTATCATGGAGATTGAGTGCAAATGACTTATAATGCACATGATAAGTATATGAATTCATAGGAAATGAGATGATCAACTCAAGCATTATCCTATGAATGAGAGTTCTAGAGAGTCTTCAAAATTGAACTCTAAAATAAGATACTTATCATTGGCAGTGATGATGGATACATGAGTACAACCAAGATAAGTCTAAAGCCTTAGATGATGTGACACTGAGACTCAAACTAAGGGTGCTTGCCATAAATGAGAGATGATCTCAAAATGAAAGTATAAGACAAGTGCCAACTATAACACAAATGGAGCAATTGGGCTCCAAATGAGTGTACCTATCATACGTAATGTAATACCTATGTCAAAAACATATAATAAGATAGAAGGACAGATATTAACATGTATAGCTCCCCCTTTGTAAGTGACTCATACAGAGTATGAATCCAAAGGGCTGTCTAATACAGAGTCACCAAGTGTTTAAGAGGTGATTAGTTGAAAAACAACCCTTAGGCTACAACTACATGTTTGCTAAGGATATTCAAATGATGTCAAATGAGATGATGAGACATCCTAACAACACATGCTCCCCCTAACTATGTGCATATAATGTATATATATAAATAACAATTCAAGGCACATAAGACTTATCATGGTTAAGATGTTGGCTAGAAGCCAAAGGAATTAGATGTATTGATTAAAGGTGAGGGTACTGTCTCCTTCTTAACAAATAAGAAGGTTAAAAGCACCAATTAAGTAGCTTTTAACTTTAAGGTTCAACATCTTACCATTTAGCTAATGCCATACAAGGGGAATATCACATATATATAGAATGTTATAAATAAACAAACCAAAGCACACCAAGGATAGCAAAATCAAATAAGTTTGATGACGCACACTATCATAGGATAAGCAACTCTATCCTATTATGAGGACAACTAGATCTTTTAAATTTTCTTATAGAAGCAAGCTAGTTGTAATCTTTTATGGAATGGTCATTTTTATTTTTATGTTCTCTATTAGTTTGTTAGATGTGTTTTTTGATAGATTTATTCTAATGAAATAATTAAGTGTGATTATCAAAACACATTTCATTTTAATTTTTCTCTTTTAAAGCCAATTATATATATAATTCAAAATTTTAGCACTTATTAGGCTTTTTAGGCATAGTCTCATGATTTTAGTGATGTTCACAATCAATGAAATTCATGAGGTACAAGTTTGAGTATATGATGAAAATATTTTCAAATAACTCAAACTTATGGTGATCTAGCTTGGGAGTCTTTACTATGATGCTTGGGAGTCTTTACTATGATATACATAAATCACATATAATAGGCAAATGTGTGTGTATATATCACTTTAAATCACATGCATCTCTTTTAGTGGATTTTAATAATCATTACATTTGATACTTCCACTTAAGTTTGAAGTTCACATATCTAGAATGTCTCAAGTACAATATTTTTGTGAACTAATCAATGCCATACGGATAATGTATATAGATGACAAATAGCAAATACATTCCATAATGTTACCTTGAGATTCTAACTAATTTTCATTTTTCTTGTGTGCATAAGTTTGGTGTGAAGGGTTTAAGATAATCAAAGTTTCTTAGCACATCACATCCTTTAATCAGCTTTCATTTGTTTGTTTATTTGAGGTTCAACTTAGAGTTCTTTTCAACAAGTGATTCTCTCATATGGTTTGCATGTCAAAGATGAAAAGTTAAGGTTATGGACATGCTTCATATGACTTAGTTCAATCAAGATGAATCATGATTCTTTCATTGAACTAAGTTGCATTTGCAACTTTCCTTATCAATAATGAGACTTTAGGATATAGGGAATGTTCTTAAGAGCCAAGGATTTTCATGAATAATCATGGGAGAGTGAGACCTTGGGCAAATACAATTATTTTCACTTATGAACTCCTTAAGATTTTAACTTAGTGTATGGAGATTCATTAAGTTTTATATTTAAACCCATTTTTGTTCATTTCACAATACATTTGACTTATTTTGATTTAAGTTTTAATTGTATCTAAATTTAGAGATCTATTTTAAATCAACTACGCTAATCCTATAGGTCAATTTTGGTACTAAGTGCATGAACAAATTTTTTCAAACACATATACCAAGGTACATTATCATACCATTATAAGAGAAAAATATCTATTATGCACAAAGACTTGACTTTATAGAAATCAATCAAATATATTATGTCATAAATGGTATGAACACTAAATTATAGATACATATAAATCAATGAACATGTGTGTCTCTATAGTTCATTTTCAAATGATGTGAATACTAATCACAAATAGTTAGACAAATGATATTCAATTATTATATGTCTAGAATGGGATTCAAGTGATTTATCATTTTAGCAAAAACTAGCTAGATGCATAAAGTGAAGTATCTAATGAACCTTTTTTTTTTTTTTTTAAAGATATGACAGTCAAGTGCATATGGATACAAAATAATGATAAACTTCAAATGCATGTATCTTCTTGAGATTTTTCAAAAGATTTTACAATATAAGCACAACTCCTAAATCTACTAAGCATATAAAATGCCTCAAGTAGGGGGTTTTGGAACCCAAACCAACTTGGGTCCATCCAAGTTTGTCCTATACAACGAATCTTTCTTAATCCATACAAACTTGTTACTTTTTACAAATCTAAGTCTACATATAGATTTTAATGTCCAAATCTACCACAAAAATCACAAGAATATGAGTTAGTAGATGAGGAACGCGATGAAGTACAAGAATGGTTATGAAAACAAACATGATTAGCTTTTTCTTCTTGTAGTTTTTGATTTTTCAACACAAGTTTTTCATTTTGTAGTTTCATCTCTTCAAATTGTTCTTTCAATGTGCTAATTTCAAGAGATGAACTTGTCTTTAGTTCTTCTTCTTTTACTTGTTTAAATTTCTTGTGTTCCAACAAAAGTTTTTCTATTTTATCACTAAGAGATTTATTTTTCAAGAATAAGTTTTCATTAGTAGAGGCAAGCGAATCATATTCTTTCTTTAAAATGTCAAAGTCTTTAGTTATGTTTTGCAAAGAATTTTTCATAGTCTTATTTTTTTATATTTGCAAATCCAAATTTTCATGAAGTTTTTCACATGCAATTAACAATTCTTTATTAGTGAATTCATGTACATTATTGAAATAATTTTCTAATGCTATAAGACAAATATTTTCTTTATAGTTCTTTTCAAATGTAGACCAAATTTCGTTGGCATTTTTGCAAGATGAAATGTTTTCAAACATGTCATATGCTAAAGAACAACAAAGTGCAATCATAGCTTTTGAATTCAATGAAAACAACTTATCATGATCACCAATTTTTCTAGATTTAAAGTTTAGTACAAAACTATTTTAAATTATTTTCAATAATTCACAATCTAGACTCTTGAGATAAGACCTCATACGGATCGACCAAGAACCATAGTTGGTTTCATCAAAATATGGAAGTCTACAAGCCATTAGGTTGCCAATATAGATATTTTCTCTTGAAGAAATTTGAAAGTTCAAAAATCTATATAAGAGCCTTTAGCTTTGATACCAACATCTTAAGCTAAAGGGTTCCCATGGGTTCAACCAATCACCATGTTTTGATGATTAACAAACATAAATTGATTAGGTCTTTTATGGACTAATGTGTTGTCTTGAGTGTTGTGATGTAGGTTGATTCATGCTAGCACATCACATCACATGGCCTATGCTTGAGGATGAACCAAACAAAAGTCAAAGGAGCTGAAACATACTTTGATTCATCATTCCTTGGAGGTACAACTAAGGAGGAGCTCTATTTTAACCATACCAAGCATTTGAAGAATAAAAGGAAGATCAATGAAGGCCAAAGTTGACGATCAACATGGACAAAGGGAAAAGAGCTTGAACACATTGGCGGCATCATCCTTGTAAGATGTCAAAGCAAGAAGCTCAAGTTTGAAGATCCCAAAGCAAGCCTTGCACTTAAAGTGAAGATCAAATGAAGACTATGAGAAAAGTCATTCAAGAGAGTGCTTCGAATGATAGAATGTATATCCCTCTCTCTTAGGACTTGTTTTTTTGTCAAGGCACACTAAAAAACACCCCAAAATATTTTCAAAAGTGACCCAAAATCAAGTGGGCCCAAAGCCCAAGTGCTAAGTTAAGTTTTAAAAATGGAAAGACATGAAATTAGTACTTGAAAAATGGATCCAGCACATAAATCCTATCATAACAGATCCAAAATATTTTCTAATATTTTTAAAAATATTTTTAACAGATAGCTCTCATTTTTCTCATGTCCGTAGAGTATAAGAACGTCAAAATCCGACAAGAAACGAGTGAGATATGAATTTTACAAAACCGGGAACAAAAATTGAAAAATGCCAAAAATGCCCTGGAAATAGATCCTTTGGGAAGTTGCCTAGAATTACAGCAATGCCCCTGTAACGGCTAGTTTTGCATTTTAGCTATATATATGAGTTTAAACTTGCATTTTAACTCAAGAGAAAGGTTTTCCAACATATCTAATGCCCATACAAACACTTGCAAACCTTCTTTGCCTTGAACATCTCTCTCCATCTTATTTGTGCCTTGATCTTGATTAAACCCTTTTGAGAGTGGATTAAGCCTTACTTGTAATTATTTTTTGAGAGAATTTTGTGAGCTTTACATTGTATCAAGCGTACAAAGAGGCCAAGTGTTCTACTACATCTTCTTCATCTTGTTCATTGTATTTTGATGAAAGGAACGCCGTATTTAAGTTCCTTGGAGCGTTTGTACTCAGATTGTATTTGCAAAAGGGGCGCCGTATTTAAGTCCCTTGGAGCGGTGATGCTCGTTGTAATCGGCCGGTGTGACGAAGAAGATTATTAGTGGATTCCTAAAGAGATCAACTTGGAAAGAGTGGAGGAAGTCTTGGGGTTAAGATCGAACCACTGTAAAAATCCTTGTGTCAAAGCCTCGTGTCTCTCTACCTCCTTCTCTTGATTGGTGATTGGTACATATCCCTCTTACTCTCTCTTGTATGTTCTTTAATATTCATATCCTTGCTTGAGTGAGTGATTAGCACTTAAGTTGAAATTGCATATTCATCTCTTGCTAATTAAGCCTCTCATTATTCTAATCAAGTTATAAAATCAACTAGGGAATAAAGTTTACAACATTACTATTAAACTTAATTAATCAAACTAACTTAATTGAGAAAAGTTAAAACTAGGATAATTATGGTGAAGAGTTTTTAAAGAGGATAAGCATTTTAAAGAAACCTAATTCACCCCCCTCTTAGGTTGCCTAGTGGGATTTCAGTATCAGATCCACCTTTATCTTGACTAGCATCTGTTTGTCGGTGGGATCCCTTTTCGGATGGTTTCTGAATCCTACTCTCCGAGTCTTGGTCACAATTCATTTCGAATTACGCCGTCCATCGGAATGCCCTAGGTCATACTTACAATATACAAAGGTAATGTTATAGTATAAAAGATTAAAAACACCTTTCTCCAAGATAGCAAAATTCCACATTGAATGGCCAAACCCAAAAGAGGGGCTGATAGGTATTAAACACGGCACGACTGTAGGATCTCGCCACGTGGCATCTCCATATCACCAAAATCTTGTCCATGATCGTTTGTCATTATAAAGGGTGTTAAACACGGCATGTCCACAGGATCCCGCCACATGTCAGTTCCTTATCACTTAAATATCAGTCATAATCACCCATCATCACGATTATGGGGAAGATTACACGTAAAATTAACAGGCCATGCCCGCCGCTGCTTCGACCAGAGTGCAACCCAATCCGCAGAAGGAAGGCCTTTTCTCCCAAATGATTAAAGAGATCCATGTGGCACACGACAAAGAGGAATTGCGTGCATAGAAAAAGGATAAATACGTTGCTAAGCCCCCCATAAGGGGGATCCGATCTTTCTGGTCTGGGAGGAAAGAAAAATCCAACCAGACAAGAGGGCACCATTAAAAGCAAGCTTTAATTGCCCATTAAAGCCACCATATCCAAGGAAAGAGGGTGAAAAAAGGGTGTGGACACCCGCTACCTCCTCTCCTAGACCCCATAGCCAACTTGACCACCTAAGTAATAGAAAAAGCCCCTGTGTTGATCCTGGTAACTTAGCTATCCCCTTCATTACTCCTGCTGTCTATTTACACGGTTGAGCTGGAATCTGACTTGGGTGTCGAAGTGGTCGTCCGGGACCCACTCCGGACCCCCTGACCCCTTGACCCTTTTGTTTGTGATTGTAGATACTGGACGGAGGCCCTCTACCCACCGCACGATGATAGACCCTGATTCCGGCACCATCAGGGGCCACATGTGCCACGTGTAGGCCAACCCAAGAAAGAGGGGCCACACGTGAGGGAGAGTGTTATAGTATAAAAGATTAAAAACACCTTTCTCCAACAACTTAATCTTTTGGAGTAACTGGTAGTTTCACAAGTAAGGCTCATATAAAGTACGTCGCTGAAACAAAAATAAAAAATAAAAATTGAAATGTGGTTTGTCATTCCGAGCAGAGTTTTCAAATATTGCAAAAGCATCCTTCATGAATTGATATAAATAAATTCTAGGAGACCCCATTGGATCTTGTGGTTACGTCAGAGTCATGGTCCGAAATTATTTTGGACCTTAAGATAAGAATCCAATGGATATAGTTTGGATGTAGCTTAGGCCATGTTTGGTTGCTAGGAATTTTTTTCATGATAAATGTTTCCAAGTGGTGAGATAGGGTGGGGCGGGTGGGAGAAGGAGAGAAATTTAAGGGGGCATGATTGAGACAAGGGTGAGAATCGATGCTATTTTGAGTAGACTTTTTTTGTTTCCCGATTTTTAGCCATTTCTCACCACTTGGAGACATTGGTTTCCTAATTTTTGTGTCATGATTTTTAGCCACTTCACTTGCCCTACCCCTATCTCACCGTTTGGAGACACTAGTTGATCATGAAAAAAAATTCATGGTAGCCAAACATGCTATAAGGGGTTTTGCTAGCATCCATCATAAAAGGCATTTCGCATATGGCCTGTTGCATACTTGCATGTGAGGACAGCCACATAGGCTCACTTTTCGGCAGATTTAGTCTTCATTCATGAGGTGGCTGCTCTCACATGCAACAGGGCATCCGCAAAATGCCTTTTGCGATGGACGCTAGCAAATCCTTGGAAATAAAGTTAAACTTTGAAACAAATGTCGTGTCACAACGCTGCCATTTTCAGTAGTGTGAGACCAACGATGGGCTAGCTGATGAGGAAGAGAAAATTGTTCTGAAAGATGAGGATTTCGTGGAAGTTGAAGACAAATGGAGTTACTATTTGTTAGGTTATTTTCCACGGAAAAAGCCATATTTTGTTGCCCTCAAAGAATCTCTCCATTGCAAATGGAACTTAAAAGGGGAATTCAAGCTCTTTTCCCTCAACAACGGCTTTTTCCTGTTCAAATTTCAAAACGAAGAGGACTACACTTCAGTCCTCGAAGCCCCCCCTACCACTTTCGGAGGGAGAGTTTTGATCCTCCAAAAATGGTCGTCGGAATCGAAAATGGAAAGGCTAAAAATCTCAGAAATTCCAATTTGGATCAGGTTTCCTGGTCTTCATCTCAAGTTCTGCACTCACAGAGGCCTCAGCAAGATTGCTAGTCACTTTGGTCGCCCTCTATACATGGATACCCAGTCAGCGGAAGCATCTAAATTATATTGTATGCAAGAGTTTGTTTCAAAGTAAATGCAGAAAAGACCCTCCTTGATTCGATCACAATTGAAACCCCTACAAGTACTTATATTCAACCTGTGGAGTACGATTGGAAGCCATCAAGCTTGCAATTTCTGCAAAGACTTCAGTCATGATCCTGAGAATTGCAGTTTTAGCTCGGCAAATGATCATGTTCACTAGAAACCAAATAGGCAAGTATGGAAGCCAAAGCACAAAGGTTCTGTTCAAGAAGCGATTAAAGTTAAAAGCTCACCTCCGGTTGAGGGAGTCTGCAATGACTCTAAAGCTGGGCAAAAAAATATTAGCTCACCTTCTGCAAATAGATTTGCTGCCTTGTCTACTCTAGAAGGCTGTTCCGATATAATTGAAGGTTGTTCCAAATCTCAAAATGAGATCCCTCCCGAAGATAGAAGTTCACCTTTGATCTCCGACTCTACCGGGGATGGCCCTTTGCAATCTGTAGCCAAGGAAAAAAGGGAAAAACTTCCCTCTCTTCCCTCGATCCCCCATCATTATCAATGATTTCATTCAGAGAAGATTCAAGTCTTAATGGTGTGGATCCTTGCTGGCAGCTGATCCTTGTGTGATTCTTGTTTTGGAGCTGTTGTTAGGGGCTTGGCCAGTTTCTGGTGCTATCTCTTTTGCCCGATTTGTCTTTCTTTTATTCCCCCCTTCATATGTGATTGGGGTTGTTTCTGCTCCCCTCTCGGTCTTGGGTCTTGTTTTGCTAGTTTTGTTGTTGTTGTTGCCTTCTGCATGTAGAAGGCTTGCTTTTCCTGCTTCATGTTGTAGACACCCCCATTTTGCTACCTTTTAACTGTCAATATTTCAAGAAAATTTGAGGGGCATAGCTCACCAATGCTCTGTCCAGTCAAATGTCTGATCCGAATCATTCGTTTGGTAGCCCAACCATATAATTTGTTGAAATCTTCGGACAAGGTAGCCCCCCATCCTTATTTTTGCACCACACATTGTGACCCATCTATTAAACGGTTTAAGGGATGCGGCAAATTTATATTGCGGCCTACCAAATGAACAATTCAGATCATCCTATAGAAGAGGCTGGAGGATACAACCCTTTTGCAATATGGCCCATTCATTAAGTGGTCCGGATCATCCCAAGGAAATTATTTAAGAAGTGCAACCAATTCACGCCGCAGCCCCATCAAATGGATAGCTCATATCTGCCTAGAGAAACAATTTAGGGGGCGTGACTAATCCACCTTGAGGCTCACCAAATGGACAGTTGGGATCGTCCCATAGAAAAGGTTTGCTGGGTGCGGCCAATCTGCAATATGGCCCATTCATTGGACGGTTCGTATCACCCTACGGATGTGATTTACGGGGCGTAACCGGTTTACATGTTGTGACTCACCAATTGAACGGTTTGGATCACCCCATATGGACCCCACAATTAACTTCTTAAGCTCTTCAAGCAAGGTAGGTCCCACCCACATGGGTTAGAATGATTCGAACCATTCAGTTGTGAGCCCATCCATTAATTATTGAAGTCCTTGTACAGATCAAAATGGGATGATCCAAACCACCCATTTGATGGCAGCCACAATCACCTCTCTCTCTTTCCCCCATAACCAAACAAATAGCCTTTTAATACGTTTGCAGTCTCCATCCCTGATTCTTTTGAAATGGCAAAATTACTCTCGCATGCCATGTGGTCTCAAAGAAGAGGGTTCGAGTAATAGGTCTAACAAAAGAAAAGGCAAAATTCGTCCATGGTGGGGCCAACAAAATCTTAGTGATCCTCATCCCTTTCTAGGTTAGTTTTGGTAGAACCAAATCTAGACCCTTGGATCAAGATTGAACAAAGGGATCATAAAGTTGTGTTTATCCAAAACAACAACCGTAGATCCGCAAAAAGCAAATTTTGTCCATTTCTACCCACCCTCCAAAATTCGTCCAACCTAGGTGGGCCCCACCAAATAACTTGTTCCTATCCACTTTTCAAGTTGGTTAAGCTAATCCCTCCTCACAACCATTAGATTAATAATCAAAGGCACCTTTTTTTTTTTGATGATTAAGCTGGGGTTAGGCAAGACCCCCACCAGATTTATTAAAAGAAACGGAGAAATACAGAGAACGGGCCACCAAGGACGTAACTTAGCATGCTGCTACAAGCCGCCAAGGGCTAAAGAAAAACAACAATATACAAACTACAGGTGATCAGTAATCCTAAACAGAGATATACATAAAAGAGGATTGTGCAGACAACAAATTCACTTAGGCTTTCAAAAGTAAATCATCTCTCTCTTGTCACTTTCGAGTAATCTCAGCAGATCAGTGGGAAATTTCGAAATCGGGACGTTTTTGCCTTTGCATATGTAGTCTCTTTTGGATAAGTAATCTGCTACCATATTTCCTTCTCTCCAAATCTGTGTGATTCGCCAATTTGTGTCTTCCAAATCCTTCCAAGCATTCCAGATCAATGGCAACTTCCTCCGGGGGGGGGGGGAGAGAACTGAATTGATACAATTGACAACAAAAGTAGAGTCTGCTTCTATCCACAGCTTTGAAATGCCCAGATTTTTTGCCGCCCGAACTCCAAAGCATATTGCCTGAAATTTGAGCTCGAAGATTGCCGCACTATTAGTGTTGATAGAGTAAGCAAAGATTGCCTCTCCCCCCACCCCAATTTCTGATGATCCCCCCTAACCCACCACCAGAGTCTGTGAGGGAAGCATCAGTGTTCAATTTATACTCAAGATCACCAGATACTGTCCACCTGCAACAATTAATTTCTTTTTTGTTTCCCATATGCTTGTATCCGAAATGGTTGGCTGTTATAACTTTGAACTCCATATCATCCTCTTTAAGATTTAGAAAGTTCATTCGAGCCCTCACATCTTGAAGAATTCTTCTCAAAATAACGGATTTATGAGCGGATTTGTTTTCAAAAATTCGTTGATTCCTCTCTCTCCACAAGTGGTAAATGGCAAAAGCAAAAGCAATTCTAATACCAGTGGCGTATTGACCTCGTCCTCTTCTTTCATTTCTGATCCATTCTTCTTTGTGATTAACAGAGCACTTCATTTTTCTACGGGTTCCATAACGGCAGAGAATAGACCTCCATACATAGGAGGAGTACCCACATTTAAAGAAGAGGTGATTTATAGACTATCTCTCAGCTTTACAGAGGGGACACTTCTCATCAAGAGAGATGTTTCTGAAGATCAGATGATCTCTTGTGAGTAATCTCCCCTGTATTGCCTTCCAGGCTATTAAAGCATGTCTCGGAATGTGGCCCACAAACCAGATTGTTTTTGCCCATGGCACTTTGCTGTGTTTAGACCTTACGCTGTCCCAAGTACTCTTCACAGAAAATTCACCATCAACAGCGGGCTTCCAAATGACCTTGTTACTGCATTCCTCTTGAAACAAAGCTTTCCTCAGAAAGATTTTATCCTCCTTGAGCGAAGGTTTGTTCAAAATTGGGTTCCAACAAGAGTGGTGGTGAATTTCGTCAAGGCTCTTTACAGAGGATAGGGAATAATCTGACTCAGTCTTGGAGAATTTCTGTTCTAAGATGCCATCCGGGTGCCAAGGTTGGGTCCAATAATCAATTTCTGATTCTTTCCCCACAATATAGCAGATCTTTTCCTTTACAGTCTCCCTTGCTTTCAATATGTTTCGGAAAGCCCATGAGGGTTTGGAAGGGGACTTCATTGTCGTTCTTCGTCTTGATGTACTTCGCTTGAATCCAGTCCGTCCATAAAGAGGTATCTCCTTGGAGAAGCCTCCAAAACAATTTATTCTGAAGAGCATAATTGATATCTCTTAATCCGCAGAGTCCAAGCCCACCTTCCTCCTTAGGTCTACAAATAACCTCCCACACAACAGTATGGATTTTCTTCTTTCTTTCACTCCTGGCCCACACAAAATCTCTGCAAATTTTCTCCAATTGGTCGATAACGCCCATTGGAATGTTAAATGATGAAGACCAGAAAATCTGATAAGACTGGATGACAGATTTTACTAGCTCCACCCGATCAGCTGTAGAGAGGAAACGATTGTTCCAACCATTGATTTTCTGAGTCAATTTGGATATGATCGGGTAGCAGTCATTTTTTGTAAGCCTTGTAGAAGTTAAAGGAAGTCCAAGATACCTGATCGGCAAGGAGCCCTCTCTCATGTGAAGCGTATCTAAAATTCTTCGCTTGTCCCTGGAATTTGTACTAGAGAAGAAAATCTCACATTTTTCAAAATTAGCTTGTAAATCAGTACAATTGTAGAATTTTTGAAGGCAAGAGAGAATTGCTTTGGCAGATTTCATATTACCTTCTACAAAGATCATTAAATCATCAGTGAAGAGTAAGTGGGTGATGGAGACAGCACCATGCTTAAAGGGCGTATTGATCTTACCTTCGAGAGAAGCTTCATCCAGAATTCTAGAGAGAATTTTCATTGCTATGCGGAATAGGAGGGGGGACAAAGGGTCTCCCTGCCGAAGCCCATTCGAGGATGTGAAATGCCCTTGGGGAGTACCATTTACCAGAATAGAAAATGAAGGGGAATTGATACACTCTTTAAGCCAGTTGCACCATCTACTTTAAAACCTTGTTTTTCCATGGACCCCAACTTGAGAATGATAAGGACTCTCCATCTTCATCCTTTTCCAACTAATAGGAAGTCTTTTTGTTGGAAAAGTCAATCTTCTCCCAAAGAGTCCAAAGGTGGGCAGGAGTGTGTGGATGCTTCCATAAATAAGAGCCCCATTTCTTCATATGGGGGAGAATCAGTACAAGCCTACTATCGTCTCCCTGCTTGCGCAACAAGATGCCATGATTTCCTTCGCAAAAAGTGAATGAGTAGTTTCTCTTTGTAATTACCTATGATAATTTCTTGGCAAAGTGAAAAGATGCACTCAACAAAGAGAATGCAAAACAGTAGTCTCATTTCCGAAATTAATATGCTTTGGTCGTGCTTGTCCCGAAATTAATATGATTTGGTCATGCTATGCATAACAGTAGTTTCATTTCTAAAGAACTATTGTGCTTTTGTCATGGTTTACATAACAGTAGTGATGCAGTGCCAACATGGTAGCCATGTCATGCCTATGTGGTTTTGGTGGAGTTCCAAGGTGCAGTCCCTCATTAATGTTGCTGGCCCGTTTTGAACCTGATTTTTGAGCTTCAAAATGGAAGAATTATAAAAAGTGGTAAACTACAAAGTTGTAGGTCTCTTTGAGATCTTTCCAACAAGTATTTGTGGTTGAAAATTGGACAAGAGGGTAGAAAGTTATGACAGTTTTTGTGGACTGTGTCTGTGGGTTCCCAAAACAGTCAAAGTTAGTGAGTTCCAATGCAATTAATGTTATGTTAGTCCCTAAACTTGCTAGTGGAGGATCTTGAACGAATTTGCTTTGGTTTTCTTTTATTTAAAGAGCTAGAAACCATCTTTAGAGGGGATTTTGGATGTTGATAAACTTATGTAATTGATGGAATATCAATTGGGTTGAGCTTTGCTCCCATTTTCTTCTTCTTCTCTAAGTTGTGTTCTAATTTTCTTCTTCTTCCCTCTTAAGCACCCGCATTATCTGGTATCAAAGCTAACGTTACTCTCTTGGGCTAGCTTCGATTTGATTTTCATGGCGGCACGAAGAGGTAGAGGAAGGCGTGGTAACCAAATGATGGAAGATTTGAGAGATTTGAGAGATGATGAACTTCAAGCACTTCGAAGACAAGTTGAGCAACTTACCATGCTACTTGAACGCCAAGAGGCTCGTAGTGAGCATGGTAGATCAAGCCGTGGAGGTTCTAGTGATGAATCCGATGTGAATCCCTTCGCCAATACTCGTGAAGAGGCTAGGTTGGGAAGGTTCTATTGTGATTTCAACACTGTCAAGATTGACTTGCCGGAGTTCCATGGTCGTCTACAACCCGAAGAGTTTCTTGAATGGCTTAGTGCCATTGAGAAGTTCTTTGATTACAAGGAGACACCCGAAAGCCAATGTCTGAAGCTTGTGGCTACAAGGCTTCGTGGCTACGCTTCAACATGGTGGGATAAGGTTCAAGAGATGAGAATCCGGAAAGGAAAGCGTAAGATTTCATCTTGGGAGAAAATGAAGTCAAGGCTTAAGGAGAAATTTCTTTCGTTGGATTTTTCCCAAATTATCTTTTCTCAATTCAACAACCTACACCAAGAATACAAGAGTGTGTTGGACTACACCGAAGAATTCTACAAACTCATGGCTCGTAATGATATTCAAGAAGGTGAATATCAACTTGTGGCAAGGTATGTTGATGGTTTGAAGTTTTTCATTCGTGATGAGGTGGAAATGCATCGATCATTGAGCGTCAATGATGCTTATCAACTAGCCTTGAAGGTGGAGGCTAAGCTTTCTCGTCGTGGTGCTAAAAAGTATGTGGATGTTCGTAGTCTCTATCCTTCTTCCGAAGGCGAATCTTCACATGGTGGAGGTACAAAGTCAAGGTCCGAATATTTCAACAAAAATTCTACAAAATCAATCCCTACATATCAAGTTGGAAATCAGCCCAATCGTCCCAACAATTCAAATGCTTGTTTCAAGTGTGGTCAAGTTGGCCATCGTTTCAAAGATTGTCCAAAGAGGCAAGTAGTTGCCTTCGATGATGATAATTTTGTTGATGATTCAAATCAGCCCATATATGATGAGGATCTTATTGACTATTCAAATCAACCCATATATGATGAGGAGGATGGCATACAAAATGTAGAAATCGAACCTGAAGAAGGAGAAAGTTTGGTGATCCAAAGAGCACTTGCTACACCAAAGGTTGAATCCGATGATGATTGGCTTCGTTCCGATAGTTTCAAGACTCGATGCGAATCTCATGACAAGGTTTGCTCCATTGTGATTGATGGTGGGAGTTGTGAGAACATCGTATCTCATAAAATGGTGAACAAGCACAAGCTCAAAACCGAACAACATCTAAAGCAGTATCGGATTGCATGGTTCAAGAAAGGATATGAGTGTAACTTTTTTATTTCCAAGAACAAATTTGATCAAGAGACCAATGATAATGGTAAATTCAATGCTCTACTTGTTGTTAAAACTAACGAGGAGTACGAGGAACTTCAACGGCAATTCAATAAATTCATCACCAAAGAAATTGGATCCGATTGCATATTAGGTGAACCGATGGATATTGAAGTGATGGGTGAATGAAAAAATATTACATCGATTTTTTCATCCAATTACATCGATCCATTTTTATTCGATTATACATTGAAGCTCACAGTTGATGTTTATATATATTCAAACATGTTCAAAATCTAGACAAGTTATCACTTCTTCATGGAGATTATGAAGCGGAGTTTGATCTTGGGAAGTTTCAATTGATGATCATTCTTCGATACTTCAAGGTTCGAGGGCGAGTTTTCTTGAACCAAGGAAGTTTAGCAAATTTCAAGATCGTGCGGATGCCCCTTTTTCAAGTGCTTAAGAAAATTGGGGATAATGCATTCAAGGTTGAGCTCCCTCCAAATATTAATACTCACCCAACTTCAATGTTTTAGACTTGACAACTTATCATGGAGAGCTTGATGAGAACTCGTGGGCGAGTTCTTTCTCACCCGTAAATAATGATGCAGTGCCAACATGGTAGCCATGTCATGCCTATGTGGTTTTGGTGGAGTTCCAAGGTGCAGTCCCTCATTAATATTGCTGGCCTGTTTTGAACCTGATTTTTGAGCTTCAAAATGGAAGAATTATGGAAAGTGGTAAACTATAAAGTTGTAGGTCTCTTTGAGATCTTTCCAACAAGTATTTGTGCTTGAAAATTGGACAAGAGGGTAGAAAGTTATGGTAGTTTTTGTGGACTGTGTCTGTAGGTTCCCAAAACAGTCAAAGTTAGTGAATTCCAATGCAATTAATGTTATGTTAGTCCCTAAGCTTGCTAGTGGAGGATCTTGAATGAATTTGCTTTGGTTTTCTTTTATTTAAAGAGTTAGAAACCATCTTTAGAGGGGATTTTGGATGTTGATAAACTTATGTAATTGATGGAATATCAATTGGGTTGAGGTTTGCTCCCATTTTCTTCTTCTTCTCTAAGTTGTGTTATAATTTTCTTCTTCTTCCCTCTTAAGCACCCGCATTAAGTAGTCTCATTCCTCAATGCTTTGCTCACTCCGGTGCATAACAATTGTCTAGTTTCCAAAAATTAATATGCTCTGGTAAACTAGAACAAGGCAGTAATCAAGCACTTCAAACGCAAGCAGCAGCTTTGCAAAAAAAAAAATGATGAAATCAATAAAAGAAAAATGCAAATATGCTAACAGTAGCCTTACAATTCCTAACCACGTTCTTTAGAGCACATTCGGCCTTGTCCCAAAACCCAAGTTGGACCCGAGTCCAACTCGAATCCAAACCAGTGCAACCCGAGTTAACCCAGTTCAACCCGGTCCAACCCGGATCTAAACCGAATCAACTGAAACCAAAACCCCTAACCTGAACCCGAATCTGAACCGAAACCCAAACCCCAACCCTTATCCGAGAACCATTACCCTAAGATCCCTTATCCTAAAACCATTATCCTAGACACCTTATCTTAGGAACCTCCCACCTAGGACCCTGAAGTCCAGGACGTCCAATCCCTCTCCAGAAATCTACCCAAGCCTTAGCTTAGGCTCATTAGGACTTCCTTGCGTTAGTTCTAGGACCATATAGAACATGCATATTAGGCATATAGAAATTAGCTTTCACTAGCTTCTAGTATCCAGAACATCTAATTCTCAGGCTCAGTCAATTACATTTAGCTACATAGGACCCATGCTAGGCATTAGGCATCTTAGCTAGGCATTTAGGACTGAAACTCCTGGCCCGCATGAGTATAAACTGTGAACGGCTAAAATAACCCAATAAAATATTAGGTTAGTTAATTTCCTCTGAATAAATCACGTTAACCCCTTTTAGTTAGCATTTAAATAAATAAGTTCTCAAATATAAAGACCGACCGGGCGAGAACAGTGCCTAGCACCTTCCGTTCTCGTAACCAGGCAACTAACCCAATCTCATCGGAACGCGGACTTAGATCGCAGAGTAATTCATGGGTCCTAAGCCTCAACCTAGGTGGCGACTCTGGTCAATGCCTTTTGCGTGAAATACGGATACTTTTATTCCTAGTTCACGGAAAAGCGAGGAAAATCAAATACAAATACATTCGGATCGAGCAAACGCCGACATACAAGTTGCAATGCCTACGAACAAACAAACAAACACACCCCGTGGGTGCATGCCGGGATCCTCCAGGCGGGGCTCCACACATTTATATCTGTTCTTATTAAATCTGGTCGGGGTCTTGCCTAACCCCAGCTTACCCATAAAAAAAATAAAAAAACCGATGGGTTAGCTTATGCAAGCCAGTGCGTCATCAAAGGAAAGTTTGAATGGCCAGAGAAACTAAGTCAACCAACGAAAACTTTTCAAAATATGTAACTTAAATTTTGAAATGAGTTGTTGGCGGTTGGACTTTCTTTAGACTTTAAATTTGTTGCATCAGCTGTTGAAAACAGATAATCCTAACCGTCCGAACTATTGAAGTTTCCATAATGTTCAGTTCGTCTATAGATTGGAGGGTTAGGATTATCATATAGAGATACATTTTGGGCCACAAGCACAACAAATGAACGGTTTGGATCAACCTATGGAGTGGGCGGTACCATTATTATTTGAAAAGTTCCGGTTTGTATGGTCACCAATCATAAGTATATGTAGAGTGAAGAGTTAATTTTATAGTCAAGGCTCATTTAAGTTGACAAGAGGGCCCCACATTGTTTGGGTGATCCAAACCGTTCATTTGTTGGGCCATACGTAGATATGAGTGTGCCCTAATGGAGATGACTCATTTAAGTTGAGGCGCAACAAATGGACGGTTTGGATCTTCAAACCAATTGGGCCCCGGTTTTCAACTAATCAATTTAGTGATTCTATTGACCCGTATTTTAATACAAAGATTTTATTTCTAAATAAATGCCAACATGGATTTTATTAAAAACTTATTCCATGGAAAAATTTTATAGGAATTTTTCTGAAATGGATTTTTTTTCCTTAACTCCTCGTGCATAGCATGGGTGGGGCCATCATTTTACAGCACATGGATTTAGAAAATTTTTACTGGAATTTTTCTACGATGGATTTTTGTTATTTACACCTCGTCCACATCATGGGGTGGGGCGATCATTTTAAAACACATGTATTGATAAGGTGAGGCCCACCATTTTACGCCCATGCATAGCATGCGTGGATAATATTATACTAAACTCAAGTTTGAATTTGCGACAGCAACTTATAGATCATTTGCTTCGATCCGATGTTTAAAACCACGCAATTCCTTTGTTTCTAATTTTGTTTATTACGTTAGTAAATTGTTATCTTTCTATCGAAAATTTGTATTGGAAAACTTTTCCATAGAAAATTTTAACGGAATTTTTTCTAGGATGGATTATTTTGTTTACGCCTCATGTATAACATAGGTGGGGCCATCATTTTGATATGTTTTAATATGGGAGATGATATTTTCACCTCCCACCCCCACCCCGCATTACGTGCACACCCCTTATAACTTGATTTGACGTGAAAAGTGGGCAACTTTATGTCAAATCACGTTATAAGGGGGGCGTACAAGTACTGCAGGGGGGGGGTGAAAATATCATCACCCTTTAATAAGGTGAGGCCATCATTTTATGCCCATGCATCAGCAATGTGTGGGGCCCAACATTTTGTAGTTTTTTTTCACCCTTTAATAGCCAATTATATATAGTATAAAATGATTCAAGGGGTGCGGGTATTAGAACAACGAAGTGGGATATTGTTCCCATTTCATTTTCTTCTAACGTGCGTGGAAAAGTAGCAGCCAAAGAGGAGTTGAGTACCCACGGATATTCAAATATTTGACCTAAAGCTGGTGCTTTTGTTTATTTATTTCCACAGCAAAACCATGCACCCACTTACAAGCCTGCCATTTTAAGATGACCAAAATGGCCTCTGTACCGACCACAAAACATAATATTTTAAACTATTTATAGACCTTTTTTGGGAAAAATATATTATTTATTTATTTGCTCGTGATTTTATATGATGTCTTGGTGGGAAGTTCAATATTTTCTAGGCAGCACAATAGGGCGCACTTTTTATGATGATCCAAACCATTCATTTGATGGCCAACAGCTAAAATAAGTTCTCCCCGTAAATCATCTCCATAGGATGACCCTAACCCTCCAATCTATAAAGGCTTCTATAATATATGTGCAGGCTGAGGACGATCGATCCTCCTATTTGATGGATGCCCAATCTGCATTCATGTTGGCTGGAATCGTGTGGAACAAAAATGTCATGAGCATACTTAGACCCTGTCTGTTTTAGATTGTGAGAACCGATTGTAAGTGCAAATCCGATTATTGGACTCAAAATTATATATAAAAAGATAGTAACAGGCTTTACCACTAAGCTAGCCAAAAGATACAGCAAGGCTAAGAACATTATGGATAGTAGTGGGTTTTAGCACTGTGTTTCACCATAATTTACAGTTGATTGCTGATTAAAATGCTTAGCAACATGATGAGTCTTATTGTTCCCATCACGAGGAGTTGGGTGAATAGGGTGCATGACAAGTGCAAGCCTAGTAGCACATATGTGCTCGAATGCTTGGAGATCGTGAGCATATGAAAAGCAACAGAGTTGCGTCAAGCGTGTGGGGCCATCAGAGGTTGGACTTTAGGGAAAATGTTCCTAAATCAAGTATATTAATCTTTGGACTTTATTCTTTTCATGAAGGAGGACTCTCCTCTACTGAGAATACTCAACATAACAAGCATCAGGATGAAATTAAAACTCAACATCATTATCTCATGTAAACCTACTAATCGACCTCATATTTTCCACGGTAGGGCCCTCTTTGGTTACCCATGCAGTGACGCGGTAAACTTAAACAGAAGGGTATTTTCGTCAGTAGAAAAGATAAGCCCAGACAGAGGCTCTTTCGAAAGTTGATACATGAGACAATCGTTTACAAAAACGTTTACCAAAGTCAAACACTACTACACTAGTCATTTCATTTGACAGAATGTATAAGGCAAATAATATCACGTACTCCCTCAATTTAATAATGGCACTCTTATTTTGCACTTATAAAAATTTCTATCAGAGAAAGAGGAAGTACTATTATCAGAACAAGGGAAAGCAAATATATATTTCTACCCCAAGAGAGAGAAAATAACGGAAGTGAAGAATTATGATCCTAGATGGGACAATATGTACCGTCCGATAGGATTACCTAATCATCCTAGGTGGGACAATCTGTACCATCCTAACCGTAGATTAGACCCAAAAAACCATCTCAAAAAGCTGATCCTATCCCTCTGATCTGTAGGAGGGCACGTTATAGAAATCCTTTGGAGATGAATTTTTTGGGCCCAGCCTATTTACCTTGAGGCTATCCACATGAATGGTTCGGATTGAAGAACAAAGTGGGCCCATAATAAAATCTCTAGGGAACGATGTATTCACCCCCTTCTTTTTTTTACTTGGGACAGCCCTCTCTTGCCATAAATACACAAGTGGGGGCTGTCCCAAGTAAATACACTAGAGGAACCACATGTTATAGAAATTTCTATAGATTGGAGGGTTGGGATCATCCTATGGAAATGACTTATGGGGCGCAACCTATATATTTACATTGTGGCCCATCAAATGGACGGTTTGGATCATCTTATGTTGTGGGCCGTACAATACGTTTAAAAATGTTAAAGTATAAAAGATTATATAACGCCATATCCAATAGCTTTAGCTTTTGGAGCAAGTAGCAACTGGTTGTTTTGCATGGTAGCAGCATGGTTTTAAATTTCGAGGATTTCGGTGGAGACCGACACCGAAATCAACAAAAGCCGAAATAGCTCTCTTCCTTTTCTTTATCATTATTGCGCATTGATATAAACGGATGGATTCATCAGCCCGAACCATTCCAAATCCATATCAAGATTTGATTGATCCAATTGTAGACAATTTTTGTCAACCGTTGAATTGATAGAACATTGTTTTTTTTGTTTAGGCACACGTTGGAAACAGATAACATAACAATTATTTCGGCCGAAATTTCGGTCGAAATTTAAACCAAAAAAACCTTTTATTATTATTATTTTAATATTTTACCGAAATTTAATATTGAATAAAATACCATTTTGTTTGTGGTACTGGATTTCGACCGAAATTTTGAAATTTCGAAATTCTAGGGTCTGAAACCGGTACCGAAACCGAAATTTTAAACAATGGGTAGCAGAGCAAAGGTCTTGGGTTCAAAACTCTTTGATATAAAAAAATCCACATGGCCAACCCAAAAAAGAGGGGCCACATTTGCCTCGTGTAGGCCAACCATAAAAAGAGAGGTCACACGTGAGGGGGAGTGTTAAAGTATAAAATATTAAATAACGCCGTATCCAACAGCTTAAGCTTTTGGATAAACTGGTTGTTTCATAATTTCATTTCCAATCAAACGAACAAAACTTGGCTCAGGTCGGGGTCTGAGGAACTTTCCTCAGACCCCCTATAATAGCAAAGAGTATGGGGGTTTGGAAATATCAATTCCATGCTTACTTTTTATTTTCAGAAGTAATTGATATTGCCACACCCTTTGCTATTAGACTATTAGCAAGGGGTCTGAGGAACCTCAGACCCGACCTGAGCCAAGTTTCATTCCAATCAAACCTATGTTTATTGAATGAGGGGGCATGTTAGGATATGTAAGATCCAACCGTTGAATTTGGTGTAGATCTCACCGTTGGATCATCTTAGTAGTAAATTAGGCAAGTGGGTAAAATAGGGTAACTTAGCTAGATTAAGTTAGCAATTGGGCTAATTGTAGTGCGTAGGATTTCGAGTTGCATGGGGCAGCTGAGCTAGATTATGTAGCTAGAGTAAATTAGCAATTAGGCTAATCTACTATAGGATTTCTGTATTTATCTCTTGCCTTGATTATGTTTATCTTGGGTATGTCTTTCTCTATCTGTTTAACCCTTTGAGTGTTGCATATAAAAAGCACACTTCCCACATAGTGCATTGATTGGACGGCTAGTATCATCTATTACGGTGAATTAACCCCATCTATGTTGGGCCCCACACGTCAGGATCTAGATTGATGAAGTTTATTTACAGTAAAAGCAAGGAAAACGACGAGACGAATTCTTGGTCAAAATTCCGACATTCTTGAATGACTTTTCTTAGTCTAGAAACTCTTTAATTATTTATCCCACTCGACCCATTTCTTTCCACGCAACATCTCATTTTCTATAAATTCAAATCACTATCTTCAACATTCCATCCAAGTTCCAACATAGAGAAACATGGAGTTCATTCAATCTCTACAAACTTTGAGCTTAGCCATCACAGCCCTTCTCCTCTTTGGGTCCTCTATTCTTCTCTATGCTTTATGGTTTTCGCCCCTTCAAGCGTATCGTAGAATCCGAAGGAATGGCTTTACAGGCCCTACTCCAAGTTTCCCCTTAGGGAACATTAATGAAATGAAGAAGCAAAAGAAAGCTCCGTTTGATTCTACTCAAAGCTCTTTGGATATCTCTCATGATATCCATTCAACTGTTTCCCCTTACTTTGCTCAATGGAGAAGCTTATATGGTAAGTTGGGGTTAAATTTTTTAGATAAATTCTAAAAAAAATCATGTTTTTATCTACAGTATCTCTTGATATATCTTGTGAAACAACCAATTACTCCAAAAGCTTAAGTGGGTAGAATTGGCGTTATTTAATCATTTATACACTCCCTCACACATGTGGCCCTTCTTTTTTGGGTTGGCCGAACACGTGGCACATGTGGCCTCTCTCTTGGGTTGTGGATTTTTAATATCAAGGAGTTGTGGATTTTGAACTAGGACCTGCTGCGAGGCAATAGCTCCGTTACCATGTGAAACAACCAATAACTCCAAGAGCTTAAGCTGTTAGGATTGGTGATATTTAATCATTTATACTTCAACATAACTGTATAATCTAACTTAGAAGGATCTTTTGCAGGAAAAGTGTTTATTTATTGGCTAGGGACGGAGCCATTTTTGTATATCGCAGACCCGGAATTTTTGAAACAAGTAAATTCCGGCGTCCTGAGCAAAACATGGGGTAAGCCGACTGTGTTCAAGGGTGATCGAAACCCCATGTTTGGAAAAGGATTGATTATGGTGGAGGGAGAGGATTGGGCTCACCACAGGCATATCATTGCACCAGCATTTACTGCTACCAATTTGAAGGTAGACTTCTTCTTCTTTTTCTTCTTTGTTAGGATGATACCACGTCTCTCTCTCTCTCTCTCTCTCTCTCTCTCTCTCTCTCTCTCTCATGCATGAGAAGTTTGCATTTAAACATGTTCCATGCCAGGATGTGTCCCACCTGGTCACATACCTAGGCAGTGCCTCACTTAGGACTGTAACATTCCCCATCACACTTTCGCGTTCGCCGCCCTCGACGACCCACTTGGTGGTAACTTAACTCTAGCAGCTTTTTTTTACCACGTAACCATTTTCCAAGCACTCTCCACAAGTTGATCACCCTGCTCTTGATACCAAATGTTAGGTACCAAAAGCTCTAGAGCTGAGACCTTGCTCTTTAAACTCGTTCCATACCAGGATGGGTCCCACCTAGTCTCATATCTAGGCTGGCCCCCACTTAGGATGGTAAGACTGTCTCTATAGATTGCCATTTAATTACATTCCAGCAGGGACCTCGTTCTCCATCTATCTCTCACACGCACATGGATACATAAGTTATAGACTGTTTTTTATGCTAAAATTGTTGTTTTACCCTATTGAATACTAACCTCTTTTTTTCATTTGATATAGTCTATGATAACCTTAATGGTGGAATCCACCACCAAGATGTTAGATGAATGGAGTAGACTTGCTGCCTCAAACAATCCAGAAATAGACGTGGAGAAAGACATCATAAATAATGCAGCTGAAATCATAGCAAAAACAAGCTTTGGAATGAGCCACCAAAATGGCCAGAAAGTGTTTGAGAAGCTCAAAGCTCTTCAAATCATGCTCTTCAACACAAATCGCTGGGTTGGTGTCCCATTTAGCAAGTTCATCTATGCCACGCAAACCCTAGGATCAAGAAAGCTTGGGAAGGAGATAGACCAACTTCTTCTATCCATCATATCTTCTAGAAAGGCAAACAAGGGTGAACCCCAACATGATTTGTTGGGCCTCCTGCTCGCTATGAGGGGGAAAAAGCTCACTGCTCGAGAACTCGTCGACGAATGTAAGACTTTCTTCTTTGGTGGTCACGAGACCACAGCCTTGGCTCTCTCTTGGACCTTGCTCCTCCTAGCATTGCACCCAGAATGGCAGATCCTTCTCAGGGAAGAGATAATGCAAGTCACAGGGGGAGGGCCTATGGATTTTGCCATGCTTGGGAAACTAGAAAAGGTAAGCTTTAATTTAAGAATAGATGAGGAGAAGAACAAGATATTTATGTTGTTATTGCCTCCAATGCAGCTGCTACTGTGGTAGTTGCTATTGTTGATGTTGCTACAACTACCTTTACTTCTATCATTATCATTTTTGCAACTTCTAAAACCAATAATGACTCTAAATAAAATAAATAAATATATCCTCTTGATAGAAATATTTCTTACTTGGAGCCATGGAGGTAGTATCTTCTCTCTCTGTGAAAAACTTTGAATGAATTAAGGGTTAGCATGGAAGCCCTATTTAGACCTTTGAGCATTAATCAAAAGGTTGCCCTTAATATTGGGGATGGCTCTAATCAACTTGAAAGGTCATTTTGTAAGATTATTTAGCACATCACCTATAGAACACAACATATACAGGTTCTTAAGCCATTTTACAACGATAGATTTATAATTTAAAATTATATTTCATTTTGCTACTATTTTCATTAAATCTTTATAGTATTATATTTATTTATTTATTAAATATCGATATTAATACACACACAGATATAGTAGATAAATTGCCCTTAATATTGTGTGTGTGTATGTGACCGATAATTACCAAATTATAGTAGATAAATCGAGCAATAAATATATAATTTGTTGATAAACTTCTTTGTAGCTAAGCTTTAAAATGTCTTTTGTGATGAGCTAATTATCTCTAATAACTTTTATCCAGATGGGATGGGTGATGAATGAGGTCTTGCGGTTATACTCACCAGCGCCCAACGCCCAAAGGCAGGCAAGAATGGACATTCATGTTGGAGATGTCGTCATCCCTAAGGGAACAAACATGTGGATTGATGTTGTGGGAATGCACCATGATCTGAAGCTCTGGGGCGATGATGTTAATGAGTTTCGACCTGATAGGTTTAAGGATGAGCTATATGGGGGTTGCAGGCATAGGATGGGGTTCCTGCCTTTCGGGTTTGGGGAAAGGATATGTGTGGGTAGGAACTTGTCCATGATGGAATACAAGATTGTCTTAAGCCTCATCCTCACTAGGTTTTCCATGTCTATTTCCTCAAGCTATATTCATTCCCCTACAATTATGCTCTCTCTCAGACCTTCTTGTGGGATACCTCTCATCCTTCAACCCCTTTAGAGAGAAACTCACAACTCAGAATGGTAGTGTCATTCCCTCAAGAGAATTACATTTTATATATCTTTTCATGATTTGTACCCTAAGTTTTTTTGCCTTATGCATTCATTTATTTGTGGTAATATGGCTAAATGGATTTGAATTAAATGTCAACATGAGTTCCAAGTCAAATCTGCTATTAATAATGTGATGATTATGGAAGAGGGATCCTTCTTCCTCCCAACTCTTTTGGTCATGTATTTTGGAAGCCTAGCTACTTTTGATGGCAATTATTCAATGGCTAGTGTTCGGAATCGGTAGGAAGAACCAGCCCCCTTTTCGATTGCTTTAACCTCATTTGATTCAGTAAATCGTGTGGATATGTAAAATAAAAGATTTCTAATCCTAGGGGGAAACGATGGAAGTGGATACTCAATTTAAAGTGAGTAAAATCTCATAGATACATATGGAGTTATGTACATAGCCGTATTCGATGAAAGTCATATGCACAGTTTGGTGGGAGATGTTCCATATCTTTTGAGATCTAACTCTACAATATAGGGTCAAAAGGCAAAAATAAGTGATTACTATTTAACCCTTACAAAAAGAAAACTGATTCTTGAACCTTTTTCATGTTCATGTCATGTCGTGGTAGTAGAGAAGAAAAAACTGCAAAATCCAATCTAGTATATCATAATTGATTAGTTAACATGTTGGTTAATTGTATTCTGAAACACATAAAAAAAAATTTAGAAGGTTTCCTTTAAGATCTTCTACATCACTAGTCACTCCTTCAAGGCTTGGCAAGTGATCCAGGGAAAGTAAGCACTACCGATAACCTTGTTAAGCTTTATGTCCATGTGGATTGTGAAAACTTAGAGAAGAGCAAAAGATGTAAACCCAAATCACAAACAAACCCTTGCTTTGATCTTTACTATTGGTGTCTTTAAATAGACATTGTGGATACGTTACAATCAGCTGGTATATCCCTTGATTGCGGGGAATCTGTAATTGCGCAATAAATATAGAAAAAGAATAT
This sequence comes from Tasmannia lanceolata, assembly GCF_043159265.1. NCBI lineage: Eukaryota > Viridiplantae > Streptophyta > Magnoliopsida > Canellales > Winteraceae > Tasmannia > Tasmannia lanceolata. The sequence continues at coordinate 20,506,051 of NW_027518684.1, read as the reverse complement.
GCAGAACTGGAAAGGGAAAGCTGTGTGAAAATTGCTTCCATAACTACAAAGAGTTGCCTATGATAGCAAGATCTCCTTTGTGGGAGAGGTCTCGCTATTATGCCCCCTCAAGCTTATGGGGAGGAGACGAACCTGAAGCTTGTCACATAGAAAGATGAAACGTATGGCGGTGAGCCCCTTAGTGAAAATATCGGCAACTTGGTCTTTGGTGGAGATATATCGGACATGAAGCTCTTTAGGAACAACTTTCTCTCGGATGAAGTGGTAGTCGACCTCGATGTGTTTAGTGCGTGCATGGAAGACTGGATTAGAGGCAAGAGAGATGGCACTGATGTTGTCGCACCATACTATAGACACCCCATTTTGACCGGACCCTAAACTCCTAAGTTTCGAAATCAAGCAAAAATTTGAAATTCCCGAAGAATCGAGCTCCAAGCGTGAAAGAACCTAACAACCTGAAAAATGTCCACTTACATATTATTGTTGAAACCTTTGTGGAGCTCGAATGATCCCTGAACCTCTATTGAGACGCTCGTCAAGTTGCCTTAGTTCCCTCCCTCATTTTCTTGAAATTTGCAAAAATTACAAAACACCCTGAGTTTTGGTAGTGGCACTCCTTTATTCACACTCCCAAGCTCCAAAAGCTTGATTTTAACCCTATTTTGATATTGTCACTAATTCATCTTGTCTTTTTAGTGTTAAATTTTTTATCAAAGATTGTTACATTTCTGCCCTCTTTGAAAAGACATAGATGAAATGGTGCAAATATTAGAATATGGTTGTGCTTATATTAGTACGTGACTCACAAGAAGCAATCAAAAGGAAAAAATAAAGTGGTGGTGCCAATATCAACGCACAATGATACCAAGGTTATTTCTTTAGGAAGGAAAATAAGAGGGAAAGAAAATATTCACCCGCATTTCCTGCACAGACCCTCCTAGAATTTGGAAATTAGTTAAACAAGATTTATTAGAGAGGGCTGTCCCGAGTACAGAAGGCGTAGGGTCTATTATCTTCCCTTTTGTTACTGTTTTTTGTTTTTTTTCAAAATAAAAAAAAGACCCCTATTGTTGTTTCAGCCCCCCTATAGTGTAAAAATGTGGTCAAAATGCATTAGGGTGGGCTGTCCATTGAAAGGAGGGTGGTGTGAATTTATCATTTTGCATTAGACAATCATAAGCTTGATATAATGCCACATGTCCATGCAAGCAACTACAGCCAATTCACATTCCAAACCATTTAGTGTTAGTTGGGCTGAAAATCAAGAGGGCCATGCCCCAATTCATCTACATAGGTTGATCCAAACCATCTATTGGTAATTGGGCTGAAAATCAAGAGGGCCATGCCCCAATTCATCTACATAGGCTGATCCATAACCTATAATCGATGATGTAGATTAATCATTTTTTTTGGGCCAACTCCTCAATTATCTCTTTAGATGAAGGGCTAGGATTCTTTTGGGGGAAAGCATTAGCTATAAAAAGGAAGGGATGGTCATTTCATGAACCTCTACATCCTTCACTTTTCATCTCTACTTATCAGATTTCAACCCTAGATCAAATATCATCATCCATATTTCTTAGATCCCTTTCAAATCCTTTTGAAATTTCTCAGATCTAGAATATTGGAAGAATTTTCGAGACTTGCAAAGAAGAGAGTGTTAGAGAGAGAGAGAGAGAGAGAGGTCTACGGTCTTCTTCTCCGGAGATCCAACCGTCATTCACTAGGCAAATCCTAATATCTTCATCAATTTGAGTATTTGCTTCATCTTCTCCGGGCAACTCGCCGGAATCTGGAGGTTTCACCAAAGTAGGGTTTTTCATCTTCTCCGGCGGTGCTTTTCCATCTTCAGTCATGAAATCAGGGCTCCGGCGTGGCTTCCACACTTGTTTATCACCATTATACCTGCTCTAAATCAACTTCAAATCTCAGATCCGGCCGAGATCTATTCCTTCTTCAATTGAAACCTGAATTCATTTCCTCCGGCCTTTCCTTCTTCTTCGGCCAGTTATTTTCGCCAGAGATCCGGCTTCAATTCCATTTAGCACCTCAATTCCTTCAGATCTATCTCCGGAGACTACGATCCTTTTCATAAGTTACAATTTCTGCAATTCCGTGTGACTCTGTCTTCTCCGGCGAAATCTGCAACTTTCGAGTTTATGGAATTTGACAGATTTACTTAATTCCGGTGGCGAGTGTAGACACCCCATTTTGACCAGACCCAGGTTTGCATTGTTTGTGAGAAGCTTTGTCAAATCAGTGAGCTGAGGTTCCAAATTGAACCCTAGGGTAGCTTAAGGTCTCCCTAAGATCCCCGTGGAATTTCATCAAAATCCGATCCGATTGGTCAAATAAGACGAGCCAGGAAAGAGGTGTAGTATGAGCGTATGAGGGGAGTGAATTAATATGAAAAGGGGGCTGTCCATGGAGGAAAAGGAGGTAAATATATCATTTTGGTGTATAAGAGGGGTGAATCAGCTCGTCTGAGACGGAGCTGATTCGCGCGCTCATCAAAATCCGCGCGCCTCATCAAATGAGGGTGCGAATATCAACCTGTATGCTTTGATATATATTAACAAAAAAAAAAATCACGGTGGTTTTTTTTCTCGTTGAAAACAGAAATCAGAGAACGAGAGTGGGTTTTTTTTCCTTTTCCGTTTTCTTCCTTCGCCGATCGTCTTCTCCGACCGTTTGCCGGAGATCCTACTTCCGATCGAAAGTTTTGAGAGAGAAAGGGAGAGAGAGGGAGACTAAGAGAGAGAGAGAGAGAGAGAGAGAGAGAGAGAGAGAGAGAGAGAGAGAGAGAGAGAGAGAGAGAGAGAGGGAGAGGGATTTGGGTTTCTTTCTTTTCCTCCACCTCCGGCAAATCCCACCGGAACCTAGCCGGGCATCCAAAACCCCATTCGCAGAGAAATCTCGGATCTCAGATCTGAGACAGACAGAGAGGGGTTCATTCACAGAAAAAAGATCCGAGAGAGAGAAATTGCAGAGATTTGGGTTTTCATTTTCTCGTCAATCCGACAACCTCCTCCGGGCAAAATTCCGGCACGGATCCGATCATCCTTCTTCTCCGTTTGTTCTCCGGCAACGATCCTCCTCTACATCTTCTTCTTCCCCAAATCCACCGCCATCTCCGGCCAATCATTACTAGATTCTCAGATCTGAGATCTGAAATCTCAGATCTGAGATATCTTCTTCTCCGGCTAAGCTTGCCGGAGCTCCGGTTGTCCATTCCTCCTCAATTTCTTCATCTTCTTCACCCTAACTCCTTTTAGCTTTATTCTTGCAATTTCTCAAACCCTAGTTCTGGCCCGAACTAAAATTCCAAGATTCCTTTGATTTTTTCGATCATCCTCCTCGAGGATCCCGGCTATTCTCTTCTTCTCCGGTCATCTTCCGGCAGATCGTCATACTTTTCCGATCAATTTTTCAGATCAACTCACCTGAGCTCTGTCTGGTTTTTAATAATCCGCTCCATTGTTGTTCTATTTTCTGCAGGAATTATTTTCTTTCTAATCTTCTACGTCTCAGATCTTGATGTTCATCATTTTATTTTATTTTTCTTCTCCTTTCAAACCTGAACATCAAACCCTAAATCCGAATAAGGAGCTATGGAAAATTCTCAAGGGATTAGGCTGTTGATTGGCAAAGCAAGGGCAAAGAGAGATCTGAGCGATTTCGTATCACTTCAAGCTAATATCATCGCTTCTTGGAAATGCAAGTAGATCTTGGTTCAATCGTCTAAAAGAAGAAGGTAATGGCATTTAAACTCTATTTTTTTTTTATATAATTTCCATGGTTTGTAATGATTTTCTTCTAGAAATCTACTCAATACTGTGTGATTGAAATTTTCTTTGAATTGGTGTTACTTATCCTGTGCTCTGTGGTTATTTGGCATTTGATGAGGTATTGCGTGAGATGTGGCTGTGGTTGGTTTAGAATCAGTGCGTGAGCTTCAGTAACCTAGAGGAAAGCTCTATCTGGGCATTCATTTTGATGCTTTATAGTCATGGTTGTGTAAAATTTTGATAATCTTGTGTGATCTGTTGATTTAATTTCTACACAATTATCTAAGAAATTTCTGCAGGGTATTGTGTGAATGTAAGGTTTTCTCAGAATTTGGGTTTGGAAAATATTAAGAATGATGTGCTTATTACAATTGATAGAATGCTTAAGATTCTAATCCCTTGTTTTGCAGAACTCGTGTTTGAATTTCGTTAAAAATAATCATGATCTTTGGTTGCTATCGTTGATGGCATGTTTTTAGATTTTTTTTAGAACCCGTAATAGTAGATAAACTGAAAAGGAAAATGTACATATGTGTGCATCTCTAAGTCTATGTAACCGTACAACTGCTGTTCCTGCAAGTTTATACACCCTTTAGCTTTCATTTATATATATATATATATATATATATATATATATATATATATATATATATATATATATATATATATATATATATATATAAATGGACACTATCCCGTTTGAGATATAGCAGCTCTCATCAAGTGAAGGAGCTGATTAGTTGATAGTACTGTTGTTTTATGAAAGGAATAAGATGAGATGAAGAGCTAATGTTCTACATAAGAATGATGACATGCTTTAGATTCATTCTCCTGTTAAGCTCATTTCTTTGTTCAGTTGGTTATAGTTCATTGGGAAAAATCCTAAGAATCAGTTGATGGTCTTATGAATACTAAATGATAAGGAAGGTTATTGCAAATGTTTGATGTTGATGTCATTTTTTTATATGTTTTGGGTATATGGTTTGAGATCATTTCTTTATGGTGCATGTGAGTCCATGTTGTTATTTAATTTTGTGCGTCTCTGCTTGCCCCATACGAGTAACAGATTTTTGTAGAGGCATTTAAGATCCATGTTTATACTGATTGAGGTTGGATGGTAAATGGTAATTCCATGATAAAGGTTATGAGATGGGGTACGTTTGCAAAATAACAGTGATTTACTTCTCTATGTGTTTGGATGTGTAGCTCGTTTATTCTTTTCCTTTATGTTATATATGGATCCCGGTTATCAGAGTCCTTGCAGGGTCTGTTAGTTGCCTTTGTTTTTAATCATTTTCGGGGCAATGATAAGGTTACTTGGAGCCCGTCTTTGTGTTTTGTGGCTCACCTTCTTTTTTTTGCACTTGAATCTGCACAAGTTGATACCTTCTGCTACGCACTACAATTAATACGAATTTGAATTATCATAATCTTTTGATATTTTTAATACTCTTCTTTTATGTAAAGTTTTGAGTTAGGTTATGAAGATGGTTATGAAGGGATTATTCAGGTGAGATTATCTTGAAAGCTCATTATATTCATCTCTCTTTTATTTCAATAAATTGTTTAATTGAAAGAGGAAAACAGATGACTACTCTATTCGATATTATCGACATGAGTACTGTCTGATTTCAAGGCGGTTTGTAGAAATATTATACGTGTAGGAAATCAGATGATTACTTTGGCATCATCTGATTTCATTGGAGTCCCCGTATTGGGGTTTGTGGTTGGCATTGAAGTGTTTGATATTGTTTTTACTTTATTAGGCTATCCAGCGGCTGGTCTGGACTAATTAATGTTGTTTATCATTTTATGATTGCTATTCTTACAGATTGTGCACTCTTTAGCTGTAAATCATACTTTGCTAATACTTGATTTGTTTTTATAATAATTGAATGGAAATTTGAGATTACCTGATAGCCTTTTTCTTCTCTATTTTGATTAGACTAACACAGTCTTCTAGATTTCTTTTAGACTTCTTTAGATACTAGAACCTGTACTAGGAGACATACTCTGTCTCGTTAGGCAATCCTCCTTTGGAGGCAAGCCTCATTTGTAGAATCCTCTCTGAGATTGCACCTCAGTTTGTTCTTTTGTTAATTAGAGACCAATTTGGTCAATTAGTTGTCTTAGCCTTGCTTACCCCTTGAGGGCAATGATAAGGTTGTTTAGAGCCCATCTCTGTGTGTGTTTAGGAGACCCGCCCGGTCTCATTCTCTTGCTAAACCTCCTCTTTGTGCGTTGTTTGGTTTTGGGAGAACACCCTACTCGGCTTGGCTTCATACCCTTACCCTTATGGGTATTAGGTTGCACATTTGTTGCACCCTAGGGCTAGGTAGCTGTCCGGCCCGGTTGGGTGTTTTACCTTTGCCAAATATGCACATGGTCTCTTATGCCATTTTTAGTAAGCTTCTCCTTAATCGATAGTCCATTCGCATAGGAGTCAGCCTTGATTAAAGAGTCTTTGACTCATTCATCCTTTAGATAGTGTTATTAGAGAGTCTTTGACTCATTCGCCTTTTAGGTGGTGTTATAGGGGAGTCTTTGACTCCTGTTTCCTTCTCTTTAGAGAGTCTTTGACTCATCTATCCTTTAGTTGGTGTTAGTGGAGTCTTTGACTCGTGTTTCCTTCTCTTTTAGAAAGTCTTTGACTCAGACTCGTGTTTCCTTCTCTTTTAGAGAGTCTTTGACTCATCTATCCTTTAGTTGGTGTTAGTGGAGTCTTTGACTCGTGTTTCTTTCTCTTTTAGAGAGTCTTTGATTCGTTTATCCTTTAGTCGGTGTTTTTGGAGTCTTTGACTCGTGTTTCCATCTCTTAGAGAGTCTTTGACTCGTATATTCTTTAGTTGTTGTCAGTGGAGTCTTTGACTCGTGTTTTCATCTCTTAGAGAGTCTTTGACTCGTGTATCCTTTAGTTGTTGTCAGTGGAGTCTTTGACTCGTGTGTTCTTCTCTCTTAGAGAGTCTTCGAATCGTGTTTCCATTTCTTTCAGAGAATCTTTGGCTCATTTATTCCTTTGGTGATGTTATTAGAGAGTCTTTGACTCATTTATCTTTTTCGCAGTTTTCTTAGAGAGTCTTTGATTCATTTGTTCTTTCAGTTGGATTTATTAGAGAGTCTTTGACTCGCCTTTCCTTTTGCAGTATCATTAGAGAGTCTTTGACTCCGTTATCTCATTTTCAGTGTTATCAGTTGCTCTTATTAGAGAGTCTTTGACTCATTTATCCTCCAGTTGCTCTTATTAGAGAGTCTTTGACTCATTTATCCTCTAGTTGTTTTTTATTAGAGAGTCTTTGACTCGGTTGCTTCCTTTGTGCTGTTATTAGAGAGTCTTTGACTCATTTGCTCTTATAACGGTATTATTAGAGCATAGTTTCCCTTATTCACCCTAGGGTTTGTCCCTAGGGTGTTGTTTTTTGTATTTTCCCTCCGGTCTTTGGCCAAAAGGGTGAAAACATCAGAAATTTTAAAATCCATAAACATTGAAATCATTAAAAATCTCAAAAACATTAGAAACTTAAAACATAAAAAATAGTTGATTTGCTGTAAGTGTTTGTTAGGTAGAGAGTTCGTTTCGAACTACGTTGGCTTGATCCTCTTCCGAGGTACGTAGTGCAGCTTGGGATTTATATCCCAAGTCCAGCCAAACTTTTGGTAAATAACATTTTAAAATCTTTTTCTTTGAATAAGCAACCTTTCTAATCTTGTTTTCAAAAGATCTTCCTCTAGAGTTAGGAGTTTCTCCTAGATAGAGAGTTTTAGAGTTAGGATTTTCTTTTGTTAGGTTGCTTGATTGTTTGTCTGTTGTGTGCTTGTTTTAGAGTTAGGGGTATGTCCTAGAGTTATAGGAGCGCCTCCGTCCGGTCAGCTGGCGATCCATATCGCCGACTGATGACTAGAATATGATGCGTTAGTCCACCCTTTGTTTTCCTTAGGAAACGCAGCCTAGTTACACATAGGTTGTAGGAACCTCCTGCATTAGCCTGGGGCTAATCTGCATTTAATTATGGCATATAGGGTGTCATAAAATCCACAATTCATCGGAATTTAAATAATCATATAATAAACTTTAATAACTAGTCCGGTCTTTTAGATCGAGTCTAGGATAGAGGTCTAGGTGTCTTAGGCATCCTAGCTTAGAATAGGCGCGAAGAACTACGTTGCCTTGATTCTCGTGGAGGCGGGGATACTTAGGCTTCTTTGGATGAATACCAGACCATCCGAGGACTCGGGCTAATTCGTTTAGAGTCTTAGGTTTTGTTGTGTTGTTATTGTATAATTTGATATGTTTTCTTACTTTTTTGTACTGATCTTATACCTTTAGCTATAGCTTGCATGTGTTTGTACATCAGAACTTAGACACCCATTAGGCTTGTCACTCATAACCTAGCTATGCTTAGGTGACACATCTTTCATTTTATTTTATATGTGTTTATTATTTTTATTCTCAGGAAATGCATGCTTAGGTAGACGAGTCCTGAGGATTGTTCCCATTTCACATGATTTTTATTCAAACTTCTTTGGAGTTACTAAAAATGGCATAAGAGACCAAGTGCTTGCACTCGGACGAATTGGGGGTGCTCTCAGACCTTCCCCATTCGTAACCAGGCACGAACCCATATATATTTCTGGTTATCCATTGCACAGAGGATTTGATTTTAGGGTTCCATGGCATATCCATGGATGGCGACTCTGAGTTTATTTCAGGTATGTCTCGGTTTCGAACCTCGGTTCCGGATCAAGACATATCTCTTTCTTTTTACATCGCCACTCTTGCTATGCTATGAGGGTGGCATCCGTTTTGAGAGTTCCTTGGTAGAGCTCTCCTTCACACGTGGATGATCCAGATGGTGTTAGGGACCCGTTCCCTCGCTCGTCTCTCTCGGATCGGGGTCCACAGCGAGGCATCGAGGGACACTCATTCCGAGCATTGAACAAGAGAAAGGGGAAAAGGTGAGGGAGATCACATCTTGCAAGTATTCTTCGTCTATTCTCTCCTCCAAAGTTTGAAGAACAGTTTCAGATTTTGATTAATCTGTTGTTGTTTTTTATTTTTCCTTGCTATGAAGGTGTCCTTTAGCCTTAATGTTGTTCTGTTAAAAAGGTCAAAAGCTTAAGTTTGAACACGGATGTGATGTTAGACCTCCTTCTTAGTATTATGACATGTTTGCCTACCATAATGGATTAGCTTAGCTAAAAAAAACAGTTTAGTGAACAATGTTACCTCATTCAATTGTTTTTTTTTATGTAGTAATATCTAGATGGTCTGTAAGTTGTGAGGTAACATTGATTAATACTAGAAATGCTTTTGTTAATTGTCATGTTCATGTATTTGTTTCTTTATATTCTGTCTTGTTCTCAATATATTTTTTAGTGTAGGTTTTGGTTTCATTGCATTTATGAATTAATTTTCCTATGTCAATTGGTTCAGAAGTTTTGGCTTTATCGTATATGTTTATGAATTAATTTTTTATTCCTATGGGTGTATAGATTTTAATTTTTGTTGTACATGTTTATAAACTGTAAGAGGTATATCATGGTTTACAGATATGTGGACTGAACTCTCGTCTATTTGGTTTAGCTCAAATATCAGTAAAATTTAGAATGCGTGTTTTCCTAGTATAAATGATCATTCGGGATTTGTCCAATCTGTTGATAGCGTATGTAAAATGACATGGGTTTTATTTTATATGTGGTTTATTTACTATATTCTTCTGACCGAGTGTGAAGAATAACTCTAGCTTTAATGTGATGCGTATGTCTTGATCTCTTAGTGTTCTATGCAAAATTCATAGAAGTTGAACAATGCTATTCACAGGAACCTTGTTATATATTTTAAAGGATTGAATTAGGAATCTCTTTTAGGTTCAAATTATGTTCAGAACTAATGGAACTTCAATCCATTGGGAGAGTAATTGGAATTAACTTAAATGATTCAGACATTTTTTTTAATTTTTTTATCTTGAAGTCAAATATCTTGAAGTCAAATCTCATTCAGATTTCCATTATAATCTGAAATTACTCTTGATTATATTAAATGTTTATAAATGAAATTTTTGATGCTATAGATTTAATATTTTTGTTTTGGAGGTGATTGGTAGTTTCAATTTATGTTTTAGTTGTACATGTCGATGGTCTTTGTTGGAGTAGGTAAATAGTCAACAGTTAGAGTTCAGATTTTATTCAGATCTTATTGACGGCATTGATCATTCTTATCGAGAGAAGGGATGATAATTAAAGTTTTGCTTAAAAAATTTTGCAAGCTTACTGTAGACACCCCATTTTGACCGGACCCTTTTTCCCAAAATCGAATACATTTCTGAAGTTGAGTCAAAGTGCCAAAATGAAATAAACCCTAAAGAGTTCTCATTGGTGGATAATTTTCGAAATCTCTTGAAGCCTGAATGGTCCCCAAGCACCTATTGAGACCCTTGTTTAGTTGCCTCAATATCCCTGACCATTGTTATGAAGCCTAAATGGCTTTGATGCGGGTACCCCATTATTCGAGCCTTGAATCGCTGACTTTGATACCTCGCGCTTAAATGTGCAATTCAGGTCATTTGAAGTTAAAATTTTTGTGAAGAAATGAGCTTAATTGGCTTGAACCCGATCCGATTTTATGTTGAGGGGATAGCTTGAATCTCAGAAAATTTAACCCGAGTTGCCCACCAATTCTTATTTTTATCCCAAAACCAATGCAAAAGAGAGGTGAATTATCCAGCCAGGGTGTGCCATTATTAACATCGTATACAATGAAAACAGGGCCCAAATGCTGATCCATGTTCTTTCCTAAGCCACTCCCTATGTTGAAAAAAAATAGTTACAAATATACTATGTATGGGTTGTCCATGGAATAAGGAGGGGTGTAAATTTAGCATCTTGCTTGTTTTCCAAGCAAACAAGTTAGGGCTTTCAAAGAGGGGAGTCTCATCGTGGCAGCCGAGAGAGAGAGAGAGAGAGAGAGAGAGAGAGAGAGAGAGAGAGAGAGAGAGAGAGAGAGAGAGATGGAGGGCTAAGATCAACCTAGAAGAAAGACCTAAGTATAAAGCCTCCATGAACTAGGGTTTCCAGGGAGGGGGTTTCATTTTCTAAAAGAGGGAGTTGCAGGGGAGAGGAGATTAAAGGGAGAGAAGAAAAGGAGAGGAAGAGGGGATTTGCAGAGGAGGCTCAAGCTTCACCCACCGCCACCACACCGAGCTTCGGCCAATTCCATTGAATCCGGCAATGCCTCCGGAGCTCCAGCCGTTTTCCCCACCTTGACCCAACAACAGCTCCAAGATCCATCTTCATTTTAGAGAAAGGGAGAGCAGGAAAGAAAAAGAAAAGAAAAAAAGAGAGGTGAGAACCCATCTTCTCCGGCCGTTCCTTATCTCCACCACCATCCCCTCTCCTCCGACCACCACTACGCCCGTATTCTCAAATCCCCATCACAACCACCGATCCAACCATTTCCTTCCCCAAACCCTTTTTTAAAAAAAAAAAAAAACCCTCTCTAAACTTCTTTTAGATTTTTGGAAACCCATTTCACCATCATCATCTCCACCTCCCTAAACCCTTCTTCTTCCTCTTCTCCGGCAAGGTATTGCCAGATTCCGACCAAAACCCACTTCATCCTTTCCACCACCATCCCTACCTCCATTAAAGACCATTTTCTTCTTCTTCTTCTCCGAGCACCTCCACCAAGCCACCACCGAACCTTGAAATCCGTCCACCTCCGACCACCACCTTCCATCTTCCCCATTTCACCTCCATCTTCCACCTCCGACCACCAACTCCGACCGGAATCCGTCCCCAACCACGGCCACCATTGCTTCCACCACCATCCCACCGAACCACCATCTCCGGCAGAACCCTTCTCCTTTATAAACCCTATTGTTTCTTCAAACCCAAACCCATTTCATCTCGTACAGCACTATCAGCCCGGCTCCACCCAAAACCCACTTCTATCATGATTTTTCACAGCCACCGGCAACCCAATCGGAGCACCATCACCTCTCCATCTTCCCCCAAATCCCATTTCCACACCATTTATAGCCATTAAAACCCACCTCAAACCCATGTCTGCAAGCCCTCTTCTTAATTTCCTCATTTCCATCTCTACCCAAATCAACCTCCCCTGTTTTTTTATCCCTCTTCCATTCTTATCCTCCATCTATAATTAACCCATCTTCCTCCTTGCTCGACGACCTCCATTAAATCCGCCCATCACAGCCCATTATTTGACCTCTCCTCCACTGCCTTAAACCCTTGTGTATCAATCCAAACCCATGCCCAACAGCCTCTAAACCCATTCCTATCACAGTCCTTTATAAACCCCAATACCATTGCAGCCATCACCCCATCCAAACCTATTATACCTCCATTAGACCCCATTCCCCCTTGAAAACACCCAAATAGACCCTATCTCATTAGATCTAAATTCACTTTACCCCCTCTGGATAAATCTGAAGAAGGAGAATGGGGTTGATTTGGGATTTGCACTCTAGTCTAGAGTTATACTAGCTTGGAGAAGAAGAAAAGGAGATCATGTCTTTGATTTTGGGTGGAGTTGCTTCCGACTGTAAAGCTTGGCTACTGTCCTTTTCATCGCCCCAACATGAATCAGCCACTCAAAATGGTGTCGGTGGGATTTCACCTAAATCTGGGCCAGCTTGCTGCAGTCTTATCCCTTCTAGGATCTGATTGGAATAACTGAGACGTGAATCTTGGTTGTTTCCTTGGTGGTGGGGGTTTTCTTGGCACCAAGTACTGCTTTCTAATCGTCTCTTTCCCGGTAATTTGTGCAAATAAGGTAATATCTCTAATTTCACTTGTATTATTAAGAATTACATGGTTGCTTATCTTGTTTTCTGCTGTTGTGGCATTGCTTCTGGCTTTGGATGTCAATTTGACTCTTGAATGCAAGATGGCGAATCTTATTTTCTGTGATGAACGGATGGAGGAGGGATGTATGCTTAACTGATGTAGGAAATCAGGTCATTACTCTACTCCATGTCATGGGTATGAGTACTATCTGATTTCACAGGAGACCCCATGTCGAGGGTTGGTTTGTGTGTATCACTTGATTTTTGTTTCTTTACCCTATGTTGTGGGTATTACTGGATGTATTTGTTTTCACTTATTTCTGGAGCATTTGTAGATTCCTGGAGTTTGGCATTTTCATATATTTTCTAAACCTTTCTTTGGTTGAGTTAACCCTTGGTTTCTATATTTTGATTTGAAAATGGCATGTGTTAAGTAGATGATGTCTCCGGCATGACTGGTTTTGTTATTCTAGAAGTTGGAGAGGGCTATGATGAGGTTACTTGGAGCCCTTCTTTAGCTTTCTCTTTCCTTCCCTTTCGAGGCTTCTCTCAATTTTAAGATTTTTCCTTAGATCTCAGGGTTCCTATATTGTCCATCAATTTCAGAGGTTTTCTGTCTGGCCTTGGCGATGACGGAATATTTCTTGAGCCAACCCCTTGCTCTTCTTATCATTTTTTCCGTCTTAGGGTGTTCGCAGGGTTTGAGGGGTTTCCTTTCTTTTCGGGACTATTCTTTGCACGTTCCTCGGGATCCTTTTCGAGTTTCAGGATTCTATCGATTTAGTAGTTCTTCTTATAGAGTTTTCGTCTGTCTCTTTTGTTTAGAAGTCTACCCTTAGGGTTAGAAGCTTTTCATCTATGGTTTGTTTAGGGTTTTCCCTCGCGGGTTAGATATCGTCTCCTTTAGAGATTGATTAGGGCCCGTTAGTTTTGTTCTCGTCTCTTCGAGATTGTTCTTTTCTTTGAGATTTTAATCCCCCCCCCTATTTTGATTTCTTTCCCCTTAGGCTTTAGGGATCCCGTTTCCCTCTAATTACTCTACCGTGATATGGTGGGTAAGGAGGCTCTTCTATCGGATCCCCTATAGCTGAAGGGTGTTAACACACTTTTAATCACCAAAAATATAAAAACATCAAAAAACATTTGAAAACTAGAAAAATTCAAAATCATATAAAGTGTTGAGTGTTTCTTTTAGAAGCGTATTAGGAAAGTTCGATTTTTGAACTACGTTGGCTTGATCCTCTTCCACGAGGTACGTAGTGCAGCTTGGGATCTTCATCCCAAGTCCAGCCAAACTTTGTAAATAAATCATTTAACCCTTTTTCTTCAAAACTTTATTTTCAACAAGATCTTCCTCTAGAGTTAGGAGTTTGTCCTAGATAAAGAGTTTTAGAGTTATGAGTTTGTCTTTGATGTGTTGTGTGGTTTGTTTGTGTTTGTGTTAGAGTTAGGGGTTTGTTGCGCCTCCGTCCGGTTAGTTGGCGATTCACATCGCCGACTGATGACTAGGTCTAAGATGCGTTAGTGATCCCATTATTTTCCTTAGGACGCACAGCCTAGTTACACATAAGTTGTAGGAACCACCTGCATTAGCTTAGGGCTAACCTGCATTCAGTTAGGGCATATAGGGTGTCCTAAAATCTACAATTCACTGGAATTTAAATAATCGTACAAGAAGCTTTAAGAATTAGTTCGGTCTTTTAGATCGAGTCTAGGATAGAGGTCTAGGTGTCTTAGGCATCATAGCTTAGAATAGGCGCGAAGAACTACGTTGCCTTGATTCTCGTGGAGGCGGGGATACGTAGGCTTCTTTGGATGAATATCAGACCATCCGAGGACTCGGGCTAAATCATTTAGAGTCTTAGGATTTGTTGTGTTGTTATATTGTATATTTGTTGTGTTTTCTTACTTTCTTGTGCAGACCTTATACCTGTAGTTGTAGCATGCATGTGTTCGTCCACCAGAACTTAGACACCTATTAGCATGTCACTCATAACCTAGTTATCATTAGGTGACATTTATTTCGGTTCTTTTGTGTGTGCTTATTTTCATCTCCGAGACATGCATGATTAGATAGACGTTTTTCCGGAGATGCGTGTTCCCATTTCATATGATTTTCACTTGAAACTCTTCAAGGTTAATAATAAATGGCATAAGAGACCAAGTGTTCGCACTCGGGCGAATTGGGGGCACTCTTCGGACCTTCTCCATTCGTCATCAGGCACGGAACTTTTGTATCTCTGGTTATCCATTGCAAACAGAGCATTTGTTTTGGTTCCATGGCGCATCCATGGATGGCAACTCTGAGTTATTTTCAGATATATCTTGGTTTCGAGCCCTGGCTCCGGATCAGGATGTATCTCTTTCTTTTTATATATCGCCACTCATGCTATGCTGTGAGGGTGGCACCATTTCGAGAGTTCCTTGGTAGAGCTCTCCTTCACACGTGGAGATCCAGAGAGGGTGTTAGGGACTCGTTCCCTCGCCCTCCTCGGATCGGGGTCCACACTTACTCATTCGCCTACTAAAGTCTTTTGGTATAGAAGGGATTTTTTATGATAATTTTTAATGAATCCATGTGTTGAAATGGTTAGCAGTTGGCATGTTTATTTTTCTTCTTTTTGCTTATTTTGGATATCTATGATATAATATTCTCCCCTATTTTTAATGAGCTTTGATGAATAAATCGAGTGGGTATAAGCTATGAATCATTTCAGTATTAGCATTTTAAACCCTGGAATAAATTCTCTTTTCATTCCATAATCCGATGGACATAAGTGATGGATACCTTGTTTATGGTCACTGTCATATTTACTTTAATTTGAAATCTTAGTGTATGTTAAACGCTTACCCTGTTTATTGTCATTAAATAGATTTAAGGTTCAAAAATAGTTATTATATTTTATAGGATATTCCTTTTTATCATTGCAAGAACAATGAAGGAGTCATTCTAAGCCCATCCTAAGGGGACTTGCTAAGTCCATATAGCATTCCCCTCTCTTTTCTTTTCTTTTAGAGGACTTTACAAGTCTTTTAGACACTAGCCCCCTATCATAGCAAAGGGCTATGATGGCGCTAGCCGGAGCCTCCCCTTTTAGGAGACATTCTTTGCTCATTAATAAATTCCTCTTTTAGGAGACATGTTTTATCTCAGTAGAAAATTTTCCCATTTAAGAGACCATCTCAGTCGCATTAGAGATGTACCTATAGAACACTCCCCCCATTAGTTCAAGACCAACTTGGTCTGTTAGTTTGCCTATTCCTATTTATCATTGTAAGTGCAATGACAAGGTTACTTGGAGCCCACCTCTGTATCTAGGAGATTTGCCCACTCTCATTAGCACCTCATTTATCTCCTCTTCTTCTAGGAGACATTCTTTATCTTATTTACACCATCTCACAGGGTGTTAGTCATACTTTGACTTATTTTCACCCCCTCATGGAGTGTTAGTCATACTTTGACTTATTTGCATCTCTTCATCGAGTGTTACTCATACTTGCATTTTTTTAAGTGTTGATTATTCAGGAGTCTATTTCATAAACTATTAGTTTGTCCTCTAGCTTAGGAGTTTGTCCTTTAGTGTTGTTGTCACTCCCCTTTTTCTTAGAGACTATATTAGTCTTATTAGAGCTTACTTACTTGGGATCTTAGCTTTTGTAGTGGGACACTAGTTTACTTGTTTTAGGATCATTTTCATTTTATTTTGGAACACTAGTTTATTTGTTTAGGATTTTCCCTTTAGCCCCAGGGATTTTACCTTAGTGTGTTGCTTTGTATGTTCTCTTTGGCTAAAAGGGAAAAAATATTTTAAAATTCAAAAACATCAGAAATTCAAAACTCAAAACATAGAAACATTTTAAAATTCAAAAACATCAGAAATTTTAAAGAACAAAAACACATGGAAAACCAGAAAACTTCAAAACATCTGAAAAATTTAAAAGGTTTTAGGAGCGTACTAGAAAAGTTTGTTTCCGAACTACGTTGGCTTGATCCTCTTCCACGAGGTACGTAGGCAGCTTGGGATCTTCATCCCAAGTCTAGTCAAACTTTTCAAAAAGAAACAATTCAAACATTTTTCAATAGATCTCTTCAATAAACCGTTTTCAAAAGGATCTTCCTTTAGAGTTAGGAGTTTGTCCTAGATGTTTAGAGGGTTTTAGAGTTTAGGAGTCTGTCCTAGAGTTAGGAGAGTCCTAGAGTGAGGAGCCCCTGTGCAGTCAGCTTGACTATATAGCTTGTCGCATAGTGAGCTGATGGCTAGAATATGGTTCACTTAGTTAGCCTATTATTTTTTCAAGGATACAGCTTAATCGCACATAGGATGTAGGAACCACCTACATTACGTTAGGGCTAAACTTGCAGAGCATATAGGAAGTCCTAAAATCCACAATTCACTTCAACTTAACTAATTGTATTCAAGAAGCTTTAAAAACCAGTTTAGTCTTTTAGGTTGAGTCTAGTTTAGTGGTCTAGGCACTATAAGCATTGTAGGTTAGAATAGGCCACAGAACTACGTTGACCTTGATTACAAAAAGGGGCTTGGATACGTTGGCAGCTTGGATGGATGGTCATTCAGGTCCAGGTAGTACTGTTGCACATTTTTTTTAGTGATTTAGAGTTTTAGGAGTTTGTAGTTCCGTACTTGTCATTATGTGTTGCATAGGTGCATGTTAGTGTGTTTTCTTCCTTCTTTTGATTGTTTACTCTCTTTAGATATATCTCTTGTATAGTTTTGATTTGTGTACTGTTTAGTTTTAGCTCTTTTACTGTTTTTCTGTTTATCTTATCTCATTTATTTGGTATTACCTGTTTAGCTGTAGTTATGCATGCGTCTGTTTACAGCTTTCTTAGATGTGATGAGTTAGGATTAGATGGGATGTGTGGAGATAAGTAATAGTGTTATCCGATATTGGATTAGCATTAGTCTTCTCCACCTCCTTAGGAGATGACGGATTCTAGTGTTCTTTCCAATGTCAAATGACAGTAATATCAACTCTCATTAGGATTTGGATGTTTATTTCTCTTTTGCCCATCCCCGGGTCATACATGTTTAGGTAGACGTCTTCTCGGGGATGTTTATTCCCATTTCACATGATTTTCGCCCAAAATTCTTCAAAGTTAATGAAAATGGCATAAGAGACCGAGTGCGCTCGGGCAAGTAGGGTGCCTAATACCTTCCCTACTCGTAACCAGGCACGGACCCAATTGTTTCTAGTTATCCATTGCAAACAGAGTATATTTTTTGGTTCAATGGCCTATCCATGGATGTCGACTCTTTCATTGTTTTAGGTACGTCTTGGTTTATAGGCTTTTGTCTTCGGATCAAGAGGTATCTCTTATATCGCCACTCATATTGTGAGGGCACCATTTCGAGAGTTCCTTGGTAGAGCACTCCTTCATGTGGAGATCTAATGGATGAGGGGATCTACATCCTCACCGTCCTCAGGATCGGGGTCCACACATACAACCAGAGTTCGAGTGGGAATACAAAGGTCCCTGAGGAGAAACTGAATCCAAGTTAACTCAGCTGCAGATAGTGCTAAAGAGTGATATTCATATTTTGTACTTGAACGAGAAATTGTGGGCTGCTTCGTGCTTTTTCTAATTTGGCTGAAGAGCAAATGGAAGAAAACCGAACGGAGCCACAAAGAGGCAAATTAAAAGATGAAACAGCATATTGCAAGACATTAGAAGATGGATGGCCCAACCGAGAGTGCCATAGGGGTGCTGAAACTCGTTCACCAATGTAAGTTGTTGGACAAGATTTATTGATGTGGGTGCGTTGCAGATGAATGGGGTAGAGACCATTCTCACTCCGCCCGCGGAAAAGCGTCCTCCCCGTAGTTTGTCCTTAATACAAAAACCAGATGAGTCAAAAGAAATAACACAATTATTATCATGGGTGAAATGATGAACAGAAAGAAGATTGGTAGAAATATCAGGAACATGCAGCATATTGGATAGATTAAACTTAGCAAGTGGTGTGTGAAGAGTATTGTGACCAATGTGAGAGATATGCAAACCTGCACCATTGCCAACAGAAACCTTGTCAGTGCCTTGATATTCAGAATGTAAGGAGAGGTTCCCAAGGTCCGAAGTAAGATGATCGGTTGCTCCAGTGTCGGTGTACCATGTCTGATTTGTAGGATAGTTGGCAGCAAGCTTTGGAGGAGGATCGCGTGCTTGAATCACATAAGGTAGGCGATAGAAATCCATGGCTGTGTGTCCATGTTTGCCACAAAGCTGGCAAGTCGGACGATTAGGGACAATAGGTGGAGTTGGAAGTAAACCAGAACCACGGCCTCCCTAAGGTGGACGCCCACAGCCGCGACCACGATAGAAATTAGAGCGACCACCACCTCAGTTGTTTTATGCCATAGACGTATTGCGGGGTGTAAATAGTGAAGTTGTTGTATGATCTGATGATAGGGTCTGTGGACGATGACGAGCAAGACGCATCTCCATATCCAAGGGAAGTCCATGAACAAAGGCAACATAAACATGCTCTTTTTGATTGATGGCAGAAACATGCACAACAACAGGGTCATACTCTTTAGGCAGACCATCCAAAATGGTATTTACTTGATCAGATTCATCAACAAAGTGTCCCACAGTTGATAACTCATCAACAAGATTCTTGTGTTTAAGAAGACAATCCGTGATAGGTAAACTACCTTTTCGAAGGTTCTGTAGTTGGCTCTTTAATTCAATTGTGCGTGCACGAAATAGAGAGGCGAAGCGCTCTTCAATGGCGGTCTAGACAGCGTGAGAGGTATGGAGGCCTACAACCTGAGAGAGGACATGCTCGGAGAGTGTTGCATGGAACCAACTTAAGAGATTTTGGTCCTGTCGATACCAGTCAACGTACGCAGGATCTACTGCCAATGTAGCATTCCCATCTTTATCATGGAGAAAATTTTCAAGGTAGGGTTTAGAGTCGTCGACGAAACCCATGAGGTCATGGCTGTCAAGAAGTGGTTCGAATTGAGAGTGCCATATCAGGAAATTATTGCGGTCAAGTTTAATAGAGACGAGGTTTGATATATTGGAGATGACGAAAGAGGGAGAAGCAGATGTGGAAGAAGAACTACTAGTATTATTTGAGAGGGCCATGAGGAAAACAAAAAAGGAGGCTCGTAGAAGAACTGTTGATGAAAATCAGAGGGTTGAGCAGAGAGGAGAGCACTCAGACTATTTGAAAATAGTTTTGGAGAGACAAGGAGAAGAGTCAGAGAGAGACTGGATCTATTGGATTTTTTTTTTGTTGAGAGGTAGAGGGACTGCTTGTTCCAAGTGGAGAAAGGATAAAAAGTTCAGAAATGGGGAACTATTGAAGAAGAGAGACTATTGGGAAAGGAAAAAAATGGATATGAAGAGCAGTTGGAAGAGGAACCCTAGAAGAAGTGGAGATGTGAGTCTATGTCTCTAATACCATGAAAACTTAGAGAAGAGCAAAAGATGTAAACCCAAATCACAAACAAACCCTTGCTTTGATCTTTATTATTGGTGTCTTTAAATAGACATTGTGGATACGTTACAATCAGCTGGTATATCCCTTGATTGCAGGGAATCTGTAATTGCACAATAAATATAGAAAAAGAATATATATAAATGGAAAGGGGAAGCTGTGTGAAAATTGCTTCCCTAATTACAAAGAGTTGCCTATGATAGCAAGATCTCCTTTGTGGGAGAGGTCTCGCTAGTAGATTGGACGTGCACTCTTTGCAACTTTGATGTAGAATCCATCGAGCAGATCTTCTTCAGTTGCGCTTACCCCACTTGGATTTGGAGGTCCATTTTATGACACTTCAATCATCATCAAAATCCACTTAAGGGGCCTCGTCCAACCCCAACTTTATTAACAAATTTGGTAGCATCAAAATCCACTTAAGGGGCCTCATCCAACCCCAACCTTATTAAGAACTTTGGTAGGAGTCTCGTCCAAGCCCAACTTGCATACCAAAAGCAGAAAAGAACTTTTTTCAGGTGTGGTTAAGGATGGTCGATTTCGTAACTCACGTCGAGTTGTGTGGTGACCCAAAAATCCTATCTAGAGAACATTGAGAGTCGACTTATGACAATGCAAGTTTGAATACTTTACCATATGGACTATTTTATAATGAGGATTACTATAATATCAAATTTAATTAGTTTAACTCGTATAACCCGACCGCAATTGAAAATTATCATAACCCCATTCATTAAAGATGAAATTATATTGTGCTGCACATAGTGGGGTTACGACATAAGTTACGCCCATGATGTTTGATCTGACGACCCCCTCTTAAAAAATGTGTTGTCAAAGGCGTTGTCGTTGGTGCAAATATCAAAGAGGGCACCTTAATTACATGCAGCTACCCTCGAACACCATATAAAAAATCTCATTAAAGTTTGGAAACCAAAATCCCCCAACACTCTGGATAAAAACATCATCTGTTTTAGTACAAGTGTAAACATTGTTGTGGTCCACACAGAGCCAGCACGCCAAATGTTTCTCAATCTACAAGTTTACTACCACTAGAGTCGGCCCACCATGAATTCTATTTCAGTCCCAAAACTCAAGGCGATGTATTCTTTTTCTGATGATTGCACTAACTCACCTTGTCTTTTCTTTTTTTAGTTGGCTTTCGGTAACTTCTTGGGAATTGTAATTTGTTCCAATGTGAAAGCAAAGATCCCACATTGGGAGTGTAATAGATGTGAATGGGCTCTATAAGGACTTGGGTACCCTCCCCTTAACGGCTAGCTTTTGAGGGTAAGCTCTAAGCGAGTCCCAACAGTTATAGCCTTTGACAGCTTCTAAAAAGAAAGAACAAGGAGAGTTAGTACAATTATGTCAGTAGCCATACATTATTAGTTAGTCGAATGGGGGTAAATCGTCAGATTGGGCCTCTAGCTTAATGGTCAAGGCTTTGTTCTTCAACCGGGAGGTCGGAGGTGCAACCAAAAATTCACAACAGCCCAAGATCCACAAGCAAAGTAGAAGAAGAACAAACATCAACAAGATGTGCTCCAATGTATGATCAAAGAATAACAATACGATATGAGAACAATAGAAAGAAGAAACGTTCAAAACATAGAGAAAATGTGCCAAGAAGGCACTTTTCTTCATTCACAAGCTTGCACACAATGGATGACATAGAGGTCTTCCAAGTGAAGAATCTCTACAAAATAGAAATAAATAGAGATTAGCTTAGCCAGTGGAAAGTGGAGAAATATTGGCACTAGCAACTGGTAGTGGGTATGGAAAATGGAGACTTAATGGTTTAGGCAAGTGGTGATGGGTTTAGAGTTACTAAAAAAGACCAAAATGCCCTTGGACACAAAATTATAATTTTGTCCTCGCTACATTTCTCAAAAATAAAAACAAAATAAGGAGGAGCGGAGCGAGGTATACTGATCGCTTCACTAGTTCTTTCAGGGAGCCCTATTAGTAAGGGGAGGCCTTGACTTCAGATGTCCCGACAGAAATCTGCCGAGAAGACACCGTGAGGATGGGATTTCATGGCCTGTATATTCTCTATATGCATTCACTCAAGGGATCGGAAGTGGGAAGAAGCAACATATTCCTCTATCTACACCGGTTCTCTCTTCAATCATCATAGGTCGAGTCTATCCCATTCATTGCTATTTAGGTTGTTTGGAACGAGAATGAGAGAAATGGAAAATCTCGATTGGAAGGGAGTGTAGTTCCATTGTTCAAGAAAATGGGATCTTGAAAGTGAATCGTATTCCATGAATATGATATCTATCTAGAGTGATATATGGAATGTATGACAAAGGTGGAGTGTTGGAGTATTTCTATGGATTAGTCCCTCTCTCCAAAGGTACCTCACTTCACTGATTCTGATATTGCATAGCTAATCATTGATCATGTTGACTTGTGAATGTTTTAGAAAGGTGGTTCTGAGGATCATATCCGCTAGGGCGTTAGGACATGCAACCTTAAAACGGGAGTTTCGCGGGTTAAGTCTGCAATAAACAAAATGAGTTTCAAAAAATGTACTTTAAATTTAACACTTCATATCTTCTCTACACTATTATCGCATTGGAACGTTACATCGCATTGCCAGCATCTATTAACAATCTTTGCATGGGCCCACCCTCATCTTTCTTCTCTATGTTCATGATGATTTCATGATCAGCTATCAGAATAGCAACTCTGTGGAGAAAAAGTTTGGATCTGCGAAAAAATCATGAAAAGTAATGTTCTAGGGTCTAGTAAGTTTGCAATTTTTCAAGAAAATGAAGAATTTTTTTTATTGAACCCTTCGAACCCTTTTTTTGAAATTTGAAATTGATGAGTGGTGTCAGAGGATCCACTTCAGACTTCGTATCAGATCCACCTATATCTTGACTGGCATCTGTTTGTTGGTGGGATCCCTTTCCAGATGGTTTCTGGATCGTACTCTCCGAGTCTTGGTCACAATTCATTTCGAATCAGGCCGTCCATCGGAACGTCTTAGGTCATAATTATAATATACAAAGGTAATGTTATAATATGAAAGATTAAAAACGCCTTTCTCCAACAGCTTAAGCTTTTGGAGTAGCTGGTAGTTTCACATGGTATCAGAGCAAAGGTCCTGAGTTCAAACCTCCCAGATAGCAAAATTCCACATGGAATGGACAAACCCAAAAAGGGGCCACATGTGCCACGTGTAGGCCAACCCAAGAAGAGGGGCAACACGTGAGGGGGAGTGTTATAGTATAAAAGATTAAAAATGCCTTTCTCCAACAGCTTAAGCTTTTGGAGTAACTGGTAGTTTCACAGGTAAGGCTCATATAAAGTACATCGCAGAAACAAAACAAAATAAAATGAAATGTGGTTTGTCATTCAAAGCAGGGTTTTCAAATATTGCAAACGCATCCTTCATGAATTGATATAAATAAATTCTAGGAGACCCCATTGGATCTTGTGGTCACGTCAGAGTCATGGTCTGAAATTATTTTGGACCTTAAGATAAGAATCCAACGGATATGGTTTGGATGCAGCTTAGGCCATGTCTGGCTACTAGGAATTCTTTCATGATGAATTAGTGTTTTCAAGTGGTGAGACAGGTTGGGGCGCGTGAGAGAAGGAGAGAAATTTAAGGGGGATGATTGAGACTAATGTATGTTGCTGAAAAAAAATGAAATGTGGTTTGTCATTCTGAGCAGAGTTTTCAAATATTGCAAAAGTATCCTTCATGAATTGATATAAATAAATTCTAGGATACCCCATTGGATCTTGTGGTTACGTCAAAGTCATGGTCCGAAATTATTTTGGACCTTAAGATAAGAATCCAATGGATATGGTTTGGATGCTGCTTAGGCCATGCCTGGCTGCTAGGAATTTTTTCATGATGAATTATTGTTTTCAAGTGGTGAGACAGGATGGGGCGCATGGGACAAGGAGAGAAATTTAAGAGGGCATGATTGAGACGAGGGTGAGAATCGATGCTATTCTGAGTAGACTTTTTCGTTTCCCGATTTTTAGCTATTTCTCACAGCTTGGAGACACTGGTTTACTAATTTTTGTGTCATGATTTTTAACCACTTCACTTGCCCTACCCCTATCTCACAATTTGGAGACACCAGTTGATTATGAAAAAAAATTCACTGTAGCCAAACATGCTGTTTTGCTAGCGTCCATCGTAAAAGGCATTTCACATATGGCCTGTTACATATTTGCATGTGAGGACAGCCACACAGGCTCACTTTTCAGCAGATTCTATCTTCATTCATGAGGTGGCTGCTCTCACATGCAACAGGCCATCCTCAAAATGCCTTTTGCGATGGACGCTAGCAAATCCTTGCAAATAAAGTTAAACTTTCAAACAAATGTCATATCACAACACTGCCATTTACAGTAGGGTGAGACCAACGATGGGTTAGGTTATGCAAGCCACTGCGTCATCAAAGGAAAGTTTGAATGGCAAGAGAAACTAATTCAACCAACGAAAACTTTAAAAAATAGGAAATTTGGTCAAACGGTACCTCAAAATATCTGAAATATCGCACCCCTTGAATTTCAAACTTGTCAAAGGGTACCATTTTGCTTTTCTTGACAAGGTTTTTGACCGAAATACCCTTTCACCCTCAAAATACACGTTAAGCCATAAAAAAGAGATGAAAAAAGTGTTCTCTTCTTTTTCTACCAACCCTTTACCTTCTCCAATCCCCATTAACGCCTGGAACAAAAAAAGTTAGAAAAAGGTGAGTTTTATTTTTGTCCTCTTAGGGTTTGTGCTTGTGACCCCTAATATCTCATTTAATGTGTTTGATAACTTTGTCTTTTTATGATGGTGTATAAGGGTGTATTAAGGGTTTATAAGGGTTCATAAGTGTTATTAATGTTTGATGGCCCTACCATTGAGTTGAACCCTTGCTATGTATTTCATAACTGTCATGATTAGGGTTGTCTAAGGGTTTATAAGGGTTGATAAGTGTTATTAATGTTTAATGGCCCTCCATTGAGTTGAACTCTTGCTAAGTATTTCATAACTGCCATGATTAGGGTTGTTTAAGGGATTATCCAAAAAATAATCCCTTATTTTTTGGCTTTGATAATCCCATAGAAAACCCCCATTTAGGTACTGGAAACCACCTTTTAGTCCATGGCCCTATTTTATTCCAATCTGTCCAATTGAAAACACCCTAGATAAGCTCCATTAAGCCACAACTTTATAGCCCCCTTTAGAGTCTTGAAGTTTATGTTAGAGAGTTTAGAACCCCTGTGTAAAATTATAGAAAAATGCCCGAATCAATGGTTTCTCTTCTTTTACACTATGATGGACATTTAAATGATGAGGTTTCTTGGGACTATGTTGGGGGGAGGAAGACATTGTTATCGGTTTCCCGTCGAATTAATATAATGAATTTTAAAGTGCAATCCAAAGAAGAATTGGTATAACCGAAATGAATGTTTTACTATCGATCAAATGTCGATACGTTGTTGATCCATATATAATCACTTTAATCAACGTTGATGATGATGATGATGTCCTTCAAACAATGTTGAGAATGTTTGACAGAGACATGTTCAATTCTGTGATGATATACATAACGAAAACCATAGTGAGAACGGTATTAATTCATTGAATTCGTCAATGCTTCCCCCAAACAATGTTTGTATTAGTAGAACCTCTATTAATCCTAACATTCTATCTACTTCGATTCCGCTCCAAGAACGTGCACGCGAACGAAAAAATGTCAAACTTCGCCCGCATTTTGAAGTGGACTTGCAGAAAAACTACGAAAGTGAATTTGTAAGTGAAGAGATCCTTGATATCAGTATAGGAGGTGGTCCAGGAGAAAGCAGCATAAGGTACTTTTGTTCTTTGGTGATCTTTCAAGACTTCCATAGTTCAAATTATGAATTAATCATATGGATTGAGGCTGATTGTATATTTTCGAACTATACAGGTCTCGATTTAACTTATGGCAAGTGGTTTGCATGCTAACCATGTTACCGGAGGTATAGATGAGTTACAAAATGTTGGAGATCAACGCAGCATAAGGTATTTTTGTTCTTTGGTAATCTTTCAAGATTTCCATAGTTCAAATTATGAATTAATCATATAGATTGAGGCTAATTATATATTTTCGAATTATACAGGTCTCGATTTGACTTAAATGAAACATTGGCAAGTGGTTTGCATGCTAACCATGTTACCAGAGGTATAGATGAGTTACAAAAATGTTGGAGATCATGAAGTGGACGTCAACAATGATTTTGAAAATAATTCCTATGTAAGGGGTTTAGATTATGAAGAAGAAAGAAATGATGATGATGATGATGATTATGAGGAGGAGAAGGAGGAGGTGGAGCAAGAGGATGATCATCATGAAAACATCGTTGTTAGTCCAACCGCTCAGCCTATCAACGGAGGCTACAACAGAGGCTTTCCTATCAGAGGGGGTACTTCTATCAGAGGTGGTACTCAATCGGTTCTGAGTGACGGTAGTGGGCCAATGAAAGTAGATGGCATGTTTGTTGGAGCCCAAGTGATAGAAGTTGATATATTAAAATTTGACCAGTTAACAGTTGAGGCAATGTTTTATGACATGAGACACTTCAAGAAGGTTGTTTGAGAATATGCTATTCGATAGAGATTCATCTTTAAGAAGGCAAAATCATCATGCAAAAAATACTCCGTTCGATGCAAGGAAGATGGTTGCAAAAGGCGTATAACGGGTGTGAATCATATGACTTTT
Source organism: Tasmannia lanceolata (assembly GCF_043159265.1). Lineage (NCBI taxonomy): Eukaryota > Viridiplantae > Streptophyta > Magnoliopsida > Canellales > Winteraceae > Tasmannia > Tasmannia lanceolata. The sequence continues at coordinate 20,479,262 of NW_027518684.1, read as the reverse complement.
GTGGTCGTGAAGTTGTTTGTTGCCGACCATACGTGTACAGCTAAAATAAGGGGCAATGATCGCCCTCTCATTACAGCAGCTTGAGTAGCTGAGACATGTTTATGTTTATTCGCTCGCCCAGAGGACGTCCGTATAAGGATCATAAGAGAATATATCAAGATGCATTGGGGTATAACTATTAGCAATTGGAAAGATTATAATAAGATGAACATCATACTTGAGATTAAGTGTGGGAATGTCGAGGACTCTTAGCGCATATTGCCCGCATTTGCGGTTGAGATAATTGGCAGAAATCCTGGAACCTACATGCGTGTTTTTCGACATAGAGATTTACGTCCAAAGGGAGATGATAAATTTGCTCACTTATTCTGGACATTTGGTCCCTGCGTACGTTCTTTTCGGACATTGAGACCTATAGTTTTGGTGGACGGAACACATCTCCAAGGGAAATATCTAGGAATCTTATTGATTGCAATCGGTGTCGATAGTAACAGCAGTTTATATCCATTAGCATTTGGGGTGGTGGAGACGGAGAATGAAGATAGTTGGGAGTGGTTTCTGAAGTTGTTGAAAAAGGCACGTATTGCCAGAGCAGATGAATGTATTCACTATATGCTCTGATCGGCAGAAGGGGTTGTTGCAGGCAGTACCTACAGTATTTCCCAATTGTTATCATAGTTATTGCATGCGTCACCTCACTGCCAACTTCCGGTCCGACTTCAAAGATCTTCTACTTGAGAGATTGTTCTGGAGAGCCGCAAGGACATTGAGGGAGAGTGTTTTCAAAGAAACAATGGATAAGATTAAGGCGAAGAATGAACGTGCACATAAGTAGATAAGTAACATTCCGAAGGAAAACTGAGCTAGTTTTTATTTCAAGGGGGATAGGTATGATGCATTGACTACGAATAGATCGGAGTGTTTCAACGCTGTCTTGAAGGATGCCAGAAAATTGCCGATTGCATCATTGGTAGAACACACTCGACATCAGACTACTCAGTTCATTCAGAAGCGTCAGAAATTAGGTAGTAGTTGGCACACTATGGACTTCCGTGCGGACATGCAATCGCAGCCATTAACATCACATAATTCGATCCGTATGATTACTGCAAAGAATGTTTTGATGCAGAGAGGTATCGGGATACATACGCTGAGGTTGTTCACGCAACACTAGATCAGACACAACGGCATGAAATTCTCGAACCGTTGATGACAATATTACCACCGCCTGGAAGGCCACGTACGAGAAGAACGGATCACGAGTTGAAAGGTGGATTACATTACAAGTGCACCTGATGCCGACAACTTGGTCACAATAGAAGAAGTTGCACAGAACCTCCCGTCGTCGGACCGAGCCTCTACGAAAGTGCTATTGGACCTTCTGCACCAATACTCACGAGGTCAGACGTACCTTGTCAAGCTCCCTTCTTTGCGTAAGAGTGTGGGTTTTTTTAAGGAGAAGTTGTATATGATTTTTTTTATGTACTCATATACTCTTATGAATTTTTTTCTTATTTTGTAAACAGTGGCTGTATTCAGATACACTTATAAATTTTTTGGAGTAGAAGTCACCCTATTTTTGAAACGGTAACGGATCAATTGCTGAGTAGAAGTCACCCTATAGGAAAATGATATGGGCACCTCCGCGGATTGATATTGACACAGACTCAACTTGTCTTTTCTCTTTTCTCTTTCGTTTGTCTGTTGATAAGAAAAATGAGACCCACACACTTAACTTTGGATGATGGCACAAGCTCGCCTCCTTTTTTTCTACCATGCTTCGTTCAATTTACTTGAAACCTTGTTGAGACCTACATAGGATCTGGAACTACCCCATAACTGATTTTGGGACACAAATTCAATTATTTTAAGGAGATTTATTCAAACAGGTTTATTTAGGGTTCGGTCAAAATGGGGTGTCTACAGATGCCCCTCTTTGGCAGAGTGTGCTTGTCACACGAATGACAAAGCTGAACAGAGAACACATTTTGGCCGGCCCGAAAACAAAGCAAAATTTTTTGGGTTTTGGTTTTGAAACACAAAGGTAAACTGGCAAAAGGAATTTTCAAAAGACTCAAAGTCCGCAAGCATTAGTGAGATAGCCTCTCTCCGACTCTTAACTCAAGAAAACATATCATGACATATCAATGAGATGGCTTCTCTTTAAACTCTAAACTCGACAAAACATATCGCATCAGTGAAACTACTTTCCACCTCACGCACTTAAAACAATGGGGAAACTGCTTTCAAACAAGCATTCTAAATCAAAAGAAACTACTTTTCTTTCAAACAATCAAAACCAAAAGGAAACTACTTTTCCAACAAACATCATAAACACGAGAAACTACTTTTCTCCAAAAACTCTATCTCTGAGAAACTACTTTTCTCCAAAAAACTCTACCTTTGAGAAACTACTTTTCTCTCTAAAATCTCTATACCTGAGAAACTACTTTTCTCTCCAAAAACTTCAAATAATTGAGAAACTACTTTTCTCTTCCAAAAATCTTCAAATAATTGAGAAACTACTTTTCTCTAAGAACTCCTTCCAATCCAAGGGGAAACTTCTTTTTGCCCAATCTTCCAAATCAATGGGGAAACTACTTTTCGCCCAAGCTTTTAATCAAAGGGGAAACTACTTTTCGCCCAATCTTTAAATCAACGGGGAAACTACTTTTTCCCCAATCTTTCAAACAACGGGGAAACTACTTTTCGCCCAATCTTCCAAATCACGGGGAAACTACTTTTCGCCCAATCTTTCAAACAACGGGGAAACTACTTTTCGCCCAAACTTTCAAATTATGGGGAAACTACTTTTCGTCCAATCTTTCAATCATGGGGAAACTACTTTTCGCCCAATCTTTCAATAACGGGGAAACTACTTTTCGCCCAAAACTTCCAATCAACGGGGAAACTACTTTTCACCTAAGCTTCTAATCGAAAGGGGAAACTACTTCTCACCCAATCTTTTTAAATCAAAGGGGAAACTACTTTTCACCCAAACTTCCAATCGAAAGGGGAAACTACTTCTCACCCAATCTAAAAACGCGGTGAAACTACTTTTCACCAGTCGATAGCTATACAGACCATTGCTGAAAATCCGTCTGTTTAGCTATCCGGGTAACTCTGACTCCTCTCTTTCAAGGTAGCAAATCACCCAAGATTTATATGGTCCTGCCAAATAGTTCCATATTAATCCACGCAGATATATCTGACTCCTAGCTTTTTAGGTAGCGGTACATTGCGAAGCGATGATTAAGCAAGTCACTACTTGACGTTTCACTGCTAATCATCTGGGTATTAAAATATTTGAGGAAACTACTTCTCTCCCAAACATTCAATACCAAGGCGAAACTACTTTTCACCAAGCAACAAATAAACAGGCCACTACTTGGCACCTCACCAACTGGCAATCAAAAGATTTTTTTTTTCTTAAAAAAAATGCCCCTTGTTTGGGTTTAACAAAGAAAAAGATTTTTTTAGGCCCAAAGGTCTTGCAAACATAATTGATGGGTTTATCGATCTTATATCAAGTTCATTGATAGCATAACTATCTCCTACCGAGAATAAATGGGAGTGCATGATCATTGCTGAAGACCAGACTCGAAAAACTTGATGGAATTTTTGGGTATTGACTCTTTTAAAGAGAGGAAAAGCATTCTGCTAAGATTTGAAGATTGCAAAAGTGAATTCTAGACTCCGTTGGGTACTAGATTTTCTGAAACATTGACTCTTTCAAAGAATGAGTTCAATTGATGAAATTGATTCAAGAGAGCGTTCAAGCTTCTCTTACTTCTATTTGCTGAAAATATTTATCTCAATTATCTTGTATTTGATATCTTTTATGACGCAAGTCATAAAAGATGCCCCTAGTATGATTACTTCCATGACAGGATTCATAGGAGAGCAAAACCAGGATAGGCAAGAAAGTTTAAGCTTGTATGGGTTCTTTCTCTGGTATATGGGTAAAAGTATATCCACAATGGATGAGTCTGAGAGAAAAAATGTATATGGGTTTTTTTCATTGCTCACTACTTGAGGCTTTGATGTCTCTGGCAAGTTTGAACAAAATGTCTCTTGCCCTTTCCTTGATTTCTAAACCGGGGTCTACTCTTAATTTTCTTCACATTTCAAAAGGTATACTCTCGCTCTTCCAGTGCCAAACACTTCGGACATTGAGAGAGAAAAAATGATAAAAATAAGAAAAAGACTTCCAATGACACAATCAAAGAAGACTCGAATTACTCAAGGGACTTGACTCATTTCTGATTCACCCTTAGATAAAATGTGTTATTTTATTATGGTAAGGCTAGCCACTCTTAGAGTACTCTAAAAAACCATGTCAAAAGGCTCTAGTTTCCTCCATCAAGATTTTCGTGGTTATTACCCCCTTCGGATTGCTCAGTCTTAATGCCCCTAGTTTAAAAGGATATCAAAGTAAGTCTTGTCGACACTACTTGGATTCCAGGATCCTGCCCTGTGTAGAGGTTGCTTCTCCGTCTCCTTTATTTCTCTCTTCAAAAGAAGTCACAACTTTTACTTTCTAAGTTTTCAGTCTAAAAGACTACTTATCTCAACTTTTGCTTTCCAAGAAGGACTTTCTAGGTGAGCTTGGGTTCAAAAGGGTGGGATATTTAAAGTTCAAATGATTTGGACCGAATCTGGTCTAGCCAGACTACCTACGTACCCCAAAAATGGAGGATCAGATCCGCGTAGTTCGCTTTGGGGTTTTTCAAAGAATGGTTTAGCATTTAGCTTCAAAATTTTGAAAGGATTTTATCCCAAGGTTTGACCGAACCTGAATTAATCAGGTTGCCTACGTACCCCTGAAGAGTTAGGGATCAGGTCTGACGTAGTTCAGGTGCATAAATGCCCCGGGTTTATAATGTGTTTGAAAAGAAATGATTTAATTTTGCTTTTGGCCCAAAGGGTTTATAGAAGGATTTTTAAACGTTAGGATTTTGGCCATAAAAGTTCAGACTATCAAGGATGGCCTCCTGGTATATTTGGCGTACAAGCTCTTTTGCTTAAGATTCAAAGACTTAAAATTTTTTCTAGGAGTCTGACGGCATATCAGGCAAAGCTACAACCACTGTGCTCCACTCCCATCTCGAAGATCTTAAATTTATGCTCAAGGTTCCACAACTCCTTGTCTCTTTCTTCTTCTTTTTTACCATGTGGAATGTCTTTACTCTTGAAATGTTCCACCTCGAAATCATACTGAAAATATGCAGCCCAATTGTTCTTTTTAAGGCTCAAATTTATAATACGACTTCCTTGGATGAAAGTCTTCCCTCATTATCTCATCAGCTCCACAGGATGTCTGATGCTCATCTCTTTAAAATTTTACCCTTCAACTGGATGTCTAAAGCTGATGAAGTCTTGCTTTGCTCAACGACAGGGCATTCCCCTGGTTTATCCTTATAGGATCAAGCAAGACTACTTCAAACCCCCTCTAAACAGGTTTATCAATTCTTTGTGCTCCTCGGGAGATAAAGTTTTGCCACTCCATCTTTCTCAAGTTTCGAATTTCGATACCACTATCAATGGCTTCAATTTCTTCTTCAAGTGGCTATGCTCGACGCTCTTCCTCTCGTTTGACCATCTTTCAGATCTTGAGGTGAATTTTGTCTGCATTCTCATCCGAGAAGGGGGTCTGTAGTTGTTTAAACATTAGATCTAAAGAGTGAATCAAAATAATCAAACTTTCATTGAATTGAAAACTTTTAAGTATATTGATGACTCACAGACACGCCTCTATGGGCTTTACATCAGATTTAACACAGGACCGAATACTGACTCGATGAGAAGATTAACAGACAGAACACCCTTTTTTTTTTCTTTTTGACATTGACACTACACGACTCACCAACTTTCAAAAACTTGACAAAATACAAATCTTGAAACAAGATACTTGACATATGACTCTTAAAACACTTGAACAGAGGCAAGGACTTGGCACTGAAGTTCACAAGTAGCACGCCTTCCTCCATGTTAATGATGGCTAAGGAGTTCGACCCTGGTTCAGAAACCTTGGAAAGGGTGGTCGTCTGAAGTCCTGTTGACTTGGTCCAAATTGCCTTTGAAAACCTGCTGGTGACATAACCTTCTCTGCCTGAACATTCTCAAGATATTCAAACTCTGACATTTTTTCTTTTCCCTTCAACTTATTCCCTGGCTCTGGAGTGACATAAGTGACGGGATCTCTGCGAGGTTGAATGGTTCTTTCAAGTGTCTGGTTCGTAAAAGCATAGATTTCAACAAGAGCAGAAAAGTCTTTCTCTATCCGGTTCTGGATTGCATGTTTCAAAGCTGAACAATTCTCTGTCAGGTGACCCGGGCCTCTATGATACTCACAGTATTGATCCATTCTCCAATTGTTGGGGAATGGTTCAGGCACAGGTTTAATATCTGAAAGTCTCAAACAACCTTCACTGACCCATTTCTTCATGATGGCTATAAGAGAACAAGGCATTTGAGTGAATTCTCTTTCCCATTTCTGACCCATTTTTTCTTCCTCTGCCACTGGCTTCTTTAAATATTGGCGAGAAGGTTCAACATTCTTAACCTCTCTCAGAGCAATGAGAGGCTTCTTAATAGGTTGACGAGAAGGTCCAACACTTTTCACTTCCTTTGGAGCAATATAAGGCTTTTTCCCATTATGCAAATCAACATATCGATCAAGGATTAAACTCTGAACAGAGGCCTCTTCTGTCATAGTACCCATATCAACAAGTTGCTTTGGAGCAGAGCCACATTTAATGGACAAGTGCTGCATCTAAATTTTCATCTCCCTCACCTCCTCAGTTAGCATAGCCATCTGACCAAAGAACTTGACCATCCAGTTTTCCATTCTGACAAGTGTAGTCCTCTCAACAGATTCTTCTACAGATCGGGTGCTTGATGGGACAAGTGGCGTCTCAGAAATAGGGTGAATGAGAGATGCAGGATCCAAGATTGGTCCTTTAGTAGAAATGACATTTATCGAAGCTAGCGGCGGGACAGCATGAGCATCGAAAGGCTCTTCAATAGTGAGCTCGTCTTCATCGATCATATCTTGCACTTTATGCTTCAGAGTATAACATTTATCAGTCGTATGACCCGAACCACGATGATATGCACAAAATAAATCCTTTCTCCAATTCTTAGGCAGAGGATTAGGTAGGACTCTTTGTTCAGGCAATTCAATCTTGTTGTCCTTGATCAATCTCCTGAGAATGTAGGATAACGAGCAAGGAAGCGGAGTAAATTTTCTTGTTTTCTTTTCTGTTGTCTCTTCCCCTTCCAATATTGTTTTGACTGGAGTCCTAACAGAATTGACATTATGTACCTCCTTTGGCTCGACCATAGGTCTTTTCCCTTCTTTGATATCAGATAAAGTCTTGGACCTCAGGCCTTTTACCAAAGCATCTTCAATTTGAGTTCTCGTCTTTATCAGATGGTCAAAACTTGGGTAGTGCTGAGGTGCCATGAAATGAAAATATTCAGAGGATAGGCTCTTTACTACCAGCTTGATTTGATCTGCCTCTGAGAGTGCTTGACTCAATTGCGCTAACTTTCTTTTCCATCGCCGGATGAAAGAGGTAAAGGTCTCCTGCGGACGTTGTTTCAACTGCTTCAAATCCCTCTTCGTAACCTCTATTCCGTCCTCCATCAAAAATTGTTCGACAAGTTTGTTTGCTATGGCCTCCATAGTTCTGACTTCTTCGGGCTTCAACCGAAAGAACCACTGTTTTGCGATTCCCACAAGGGACACAGGGAATAGTTGTGCCATCTGCTCCGGGTTGAGTCCATGTTGTTGGGAAAGCTTTATGAACCATCCTACATGACTCTGAGGACACCCAGTCCCATTATATTTATCATAGTCAGGGGTTTTGAATTTGGGTGGCAGAATAGCCTCAGGAGGAATCATAAACTCAGAAATGTCGAACTTCTTTGGCCCCTGAAATCTCATATTCTCTACATCTTGAGCCAACTTTCTGAACTTGTCGTACATCTCCTTCTCTAACTTGTCATACATCCCTTTCTCTTTACTGACCACAGGTACACAAAATTCCTCAGCATACTGCTCATCTTCTAAATTGATTTCAAATGGTGAAACAATTGGTCTGTTTGAATCTGGAGACGCAACTTGAGGAGATTGGGGTACTGGCCCTCTAGAATTGAAGGCCTTGTCAGTACTTTGAACTTTCAAATGGGTAATCTCTTCCTTCATGCTCGCCATGTCGCGAGTAAGATTTTTCAGCATCTCTTGAATGCCTATCATTGGATCAACTGGGTCAGCCATTGGATGAACCTCTGGTAATTCAAACAGTTAAGACAAAGAGAGTAAAGGTATTCTCGATGAAATGGGAGGACCAACTGAGTCTAGATACCGAAGATGGTCTAGACCAAGCAGGTTTGGCTTAGTTATCTCTTTTGAGGGTGATAGCGACAATTGCTCAACTTAAGAATCCTGAAATTGAGGTTAAAACACTAGGTTAAATGAATGATAATGGGGATAAAATATCCTCTACAAATAGAGACAAGAATAATCCTGAACATGTTTGAATTACAAAACAAGTAAGTCAATCTATGAAGGTCAAAGAAAGGTAGGCACTGATAACATGACCTACACCAACAGGATCTCAAGGAATCTTCAATTTATCCCTTTAAGTCTTTTTGAGATATGGCTGCTCTCTTTTGAGGTATGAAAAAGTTATGAATGATAAACACCCCTAATCTAAATGAGTTTAGACCTCAGCAACAACCATGCACTTGTGACAGATAGGCAAGATTTAGCTAATCCATCAATGATCATGACATAAGAAAGGTAAATCCATGATGGAAAATATGAATCAATTATATGTACAAAAAATCAAAAAATAGATTATGACTAAAGTCAAGAATCTGATGATAACCCACAAATGGATAAATAGAAATAAACAAAAGGATCACGATACAATAAACTCATGATTTATCCCTGACTTTGAATAATAGCAGTTATGCTCAAAATGTTCCAGGTAAAATCCAGCAGAATAACGGCTATACAAGAAGATCGAGGTAAGGCAAACTCATGGTTTAACTAACTCTAAAGGATAGCGGTCATGCTAAACAAATATTCTGGATAAAATCCGGCAGCATAACGGCGCTAGACAAGAAAGTCAAGATAAGGTAAACTCATGGTTCTCCTAACTCTAAGAAATAGCGGTCATGCTAAAAAAAAGGCTCTGGATAAAATCCGGCAGCATAACAGCTATACAGGGGATCCCCACGGCTCAATAAAAGGGTATATGAATAAAAAAACCAATAGAACAGGACTCACAACGAAAATACTGATGCTCAAATGACAGTGGCAGGAAAAGCTCACGACCAATAAACGACTCCTGACTACCGGAAAAAGGTAATCAAAAGAAGGACTAACCATAGATGAGAACATGTAACAACGGGTTAGTTCCAATGACTGAAAGATCAAATGATAGATCGTGGCCATGGTAATGGTAAGTAAAAGCCACAAACCAGATCATGATCTGAATAAAGAATTGATATAACCGATTGAATTGGATAAGAAACCCTAATTAAGAGGAGAACCCTATTCTAATAATCAATAAAAAGGCAAATATACATATATGTACAACCTAACCAGGGGCACCAGCCCTAAATATAGTCTAGCGGAGTCAAGGAGATCTTGACTCAAGACATACTTGTGAGTGCACTATAACCGTGTTGCAGCCATATAAAATGAGCTACCCTAATCTACAAATGGGACAAAGCTCCTAACTCTAGGCTCCACATGTGTAAGCAACACACGTTCGACCCTTATATGAATGCAATATACTTATATAAACAATGGTACTTCCTAGTTGGGTTTCACTAAGTCAGTAAGTATATACATAATATATAAAACAAAGTAGGGCTCCGGACTCAATCTATCGGGTACTATACGTATGAACCATACTTAATATGTATAACAAAAGTACGCCCAATGTTATACATAATATGCTTCATTGCTCATCGGCTGCTGTTGTGGACCCCGATCCGGAATAGGCGGGGGAACGGGTCCCCATCACCCTCTGGATCTCCAAAAAGTGAAGGAGAGCTCTACCAGGGAACTCTCGAAACGGATGCCACCCTCACAGCATAGCATGAGTGGCGATATAAAAAGAAAAAGATACATCTTGATCCGGAGCCAGGGCTCGAAACCAAGATATATCTAAAAATAACTCAGAGTCGCCATCCATGGATGCGCCATGGAACCAAAACAAATGCTCTGTTTGCAATGGATAACCAGAGATACAAAAGGTCCGTGCCTGATGACGAATGGAGAAGGTCCGAAGAGCGCCCCCAATTCGCCCGAGTGCGAACACTTGGTCTCTTATGCCATTTATTATTAACCTCGAAGAGTTTTGGGCAAAAATCATGTGAAATGGGAACAATCCTCAGAAGTCGTCTACCTAAGCATGCATTTCCTGAGGATAAAGATAATAAGCACCCATAAAATAAAATGAAAGATGTGTTGCCTAAGCATAGCTAGGTTATGAGTGACATGCCTAAAGGGTGTCTAAGTTCTGATGTGCAAACACATGCAAGCTATAGCTAAAGGTATAGAATCAGTACAAGAAAGTAAGAAAACACATCAAAAGAAATACAATGATTACACAACAAATCCTAAGACTCTAAATGATTAGCCCGAGTCCTCGGATGGTCTGGTATTCATCCAAAGAAGCCTACGTATTCCCGCCTCCACGAGAATCAAGGCAACGTAGTTCTTCGCACCTATTCTAAGCTATGATGCCTAAGACACCTGGACTTCTATCCTAGACTCGACCTAAAAGACCGAACTAGTTTTTAAAGCTTCTTGTGCGATTATTTAAATTCCAGTGGATTGTGGATTTTAGGACACCCTATATGCCCTAACTAAATGTAGGTTAGCCATAAGCTAATGCAGGTGGTTCCTACAACCTACGTGTAACTAGGCTGTATGCCCTAAGGAAAACAATAGGATTGCTAACGCATCCTAGACCTAGTCATCAGTCGGCGATGTGAATCGCCAACTGACCGGACGGAGGCGTAACAGACTCCTAACTCTAACATAAACCACACACAACAAATCAAACAACACATCAAGGAGAAACTCTTAACTCTAAAATAAACGTAAACAAGCACATAACAAATCAAAGACTAAAACCAAAGACAAACCCCTAACTCTAAAACTCTCTTTCTAGGACAAAGTCCTAACTCTAGAGGAAGATTTTTCGAAAACAGGTTTATGAAATATTTTTGTACATTTTTTAAAGAGTTTGAATGATTTATTTACAAAGGTTTGGCTGGACCTGGGATAAGAATCCCAAGCTGCACTACGTACCTCGTGAAAGAGGATCAAGCCAACGTAGTTCGAAAACAAACTTTCCTAACTACGCACAAAAACTCAACACTCTAGACTTTTTTAAGGTTTTTGATGTTTTCAAATGTTTTTGAAGTGCTTTTTATATTTTTGACGATTAAAAGTGCGTTAACACCCTTTCAGCTAAAGGGGATCCGATAGAAGAGCCTCTATACCCACCATATCGCGGTAGAGTATTACAGAGGGAAATGGGATCCCTAAAGCCTACGGGGAAAGAAATCAAAACGGGGGAACTAAAGTTCCGATACGAGAAAAATAATCTCAAAGAGATGACCAAAAGCTGACGAGGCTTAGCCAGCAACCAAAAGAGACGAGTCCTAACCTGCGAGGGAAAATCCTAAATAAATGAGAGATGAAAAGCCTCTAACCCTAGGGGTAGACTTCCAAACAAAAGGGACAGACAAAACTCTACTGATACTTAAAACACCCTATCTTGATAATGAGACAGACCAGAGGATGTAAAAAGAAGATTACGCCACAAGGCCATTGACGTAAACTATATAGTACGTGATCAACAATTAAAACTTCAGTCACCTCTTCTTCATTTCTTACATATAGCATTAGCACAAACTGCAATAACCTTTGTCGGTTGACAGAGTCATGAGAGAAAGATGAATTTATCTCATTTCAAAGCATAGAAATGGCTTACACAAGCTAAGTTAAGGAATTGAAACATGATACATAACAATATCGATATGCATAAGCAGTGGTAGGCATGAAGTTGAGACAGCGACTTAAGTACAACAACTTGACAAGCAAATACAAACCATAATAGGATCATGTTTGTATGCAAACTGGAAAATAAATTTAGAATAAAAAATAATAGAGTTCTAAGTAAAAACTTAGATCAAGCCAATTTTCAGAAAATCAATGTGAAGGTGAATTCTACAGACTTGCCTTTATCTTTCAGAATATCAAAGAGAATGGTCAAATATGGGGCATACAAGGCATCAAGATCCATTAAAACCCCATCATTGAAATGAACATCCATGGAAATGAGATCTAGGAGTAGATTAAAAAGCAGGCATACCAAAGATAAGAAGAGGAATTAAAAGGGTAACCTTCCTATCAGTTATCCCTCCTCGAAGTTGCGGAATGGCGAGGTTGCAGGCTCGTCTTTTCTACTCCAAGAATCTCCAACGATGGAACCTAGTGATGATCGGTAAATGAGGTTTTAATGGTGATTTGAGATGTTCTTCTGAGAAGGTAAAAATGATTGGAGCATATTGGGGTTGAAGGAAATGGAGGCTGAGATGGCACAAACGAGGGCGAATGCGGGAGTTTTTACGGAGAAGTGAAATGGGTTTGTAAATGGAAATGGGGATGGTGGTGGAAAGGATGAAAAAATGAGGTGGTTTGGATTTAATGGAGATGGTGGTTCGGTGGCTGAGAAGGTAGAGAAGAAAAGAAGGTGGGTTTAGATGGGAGATGGTGGTTCGGCCGGCGAGGGGACGGGTAGGGTTGATGTTGAGGTGGAGATGGAGGCCGATCGGAGCTCCGGCCGTGATGCCGGAGAAGAAATCTGAAACTCCTCTCTTCTCTCTCTGAAGATGGGTTTGGGAAAAAAAGATGAAGTGGGTTTAGGGGATAGGGAAGATGGATGGAGGTGAATGGAAATGGAGGTGATTATTAAAAGAAGAAAATGAAGAGAAAGATGATCGGGGGGTTGCAAATGGCCGGCCGGAGCACCGCCGGAGAAGATGAGAGGGGGAAATGTTAGGGTGGGAAAGGGGTTATGTTGGTGGCTGTCAAACCCTCTCCTCTTTCTCCTCTTCACCGAACCCTAAAGGCAAAGCTACTTTCCTTCAAATCCTCTTCTTCCTCCTCTAGAACCCTAAAAATCCTGTAACCCTTTCCCCTTGGAACCCATTTCATTTTCTTCTACTTCCTCCTTAAAACTCATAGGAATTTCTACAAAAGTCAGAAAGAGAAAGAGATTGAAATGCTAGGTGGATTGAGGAGAAGATGTTGGTGGGTTGAGATGTGGAGATGGAGATAGTGGTATAGGGGGTTGAGAATTGCAGAGAAGGGGTTCGATCGGATTCCGGCGAAATGCCGGAATCCATGGAGATGGGAGATGGAAGATGGAGATGGAAGAGGGTTTGGAGGGTGGAAGAAGGCCGGAGCTCCGGCGAGAGGGCCGGAGGATGAAGGTGGCTCGGATTCCGGTGATGGTGGTGGGAAGGGAAAGGTGGAGAAGGAGGTGGAGGTGAGGGCGGCTGGCCGGAGAGATGAGGGAGATGGCCGGAGATGGGCCAAATCTCTCTCACCCTTTTCTCCCTTGCGGCTGCAGAACTCAGCTCCCCTCCTCTCTTTCAGAAAATGGGATCCTCCCTCTTTAAACCCTAACTCGATCGGGAGTTTTGTAGAGGGAAGTGATGGATTTGCACCCCCCATTCTCCCTAATACAGCCCTCTCAAGTGTATTATGACCACTCTTTTTATACTACAGGGGGGGTCTTGGGTAAGAAATGGGGCATAAATTATTTTCTCTTTACATGCTCTTAACCCTCTGATTTGATCCAGCAGCCAATAAAGATTGCTTGCGAAGGAAGCAATATAAAATTGCCAAGAATGCCCTCCTTCACATGGGAAATGACTTATTTCACGCCTCCCTTCTGAACTTGCACCACGACACTGCCCTAGCTCGTTCGCTAGGTGAACGTGCACGGATCTTGACGAAATTTCACAGGGACCTTGGTGGGACCCTAAGCTAGCCCAGGGTGTAATTTGGGGTCCATACACACTGATTTGAAAAAGTTATGCACAAAACAAGGAGGTGCAGGGCACGGTCAAAATGGGGTGTCTACAGCTGTAAACACAAGTACGCCCAGTGTTTACGGCGCAGCACCGGCGCATAGCTTGGAAATAGATTCAACAGTACCATCAGGGTGTAATAACATCCCAGTCGGGCACGCATTGAATCTATCCCATGGAGCCAATAATGAAGAACAACGAAAGAAGTAAAGAATAAACAATATGATAACATATGATGTGCAGTGTGTGAATCCCTTGTTTTAATTACCCACCTATCTGCTGCCCCTGGATTCTAACGATAGAATTCCCATTTAAAATGATTTTAGCTCAAATTTCTCCAAAGTTAATAAAATGGCATTTTTAAAGAGTTAGGCAATGTTTCAAGAACTCCCCAGCAGAGTCGCCAGCCTGTGGACCCCGATCCGAGGACGGTGAGGGAACGGGTCCTCCACACCCTCTGGATCTTCACAACGTGAAGGAGAGCTCTACCAAGGAACTCTCGAAACTGCTGCCACCCTCACAGCATAGCATGAGTGGCGATATAAAAAGAAAGAGATACATCCTAATCAGGAGCCAGGGCTCGAAACCGAGATGTACCTAAAAATAACTCAGAGTCGCCATCCATGGACACTCCATGGAACCAAAATAAATGCTCTGTTTGCAATGGATAACCAGAGATACAAAAGGTCCGTGCCTAATGACGAATGGAGAAGGTCCGAAGAGCGCCCCCAATTCGCCCGAGTGCGAACACTTGGTCTCTTATGCCATTCATTATTAACCTTGAAGAGTTTCAAGCGAAAATCATATGAAATGGGAACACGCATCTCCGAGAAAACGTCTATCTAATCATGCATGTCTCGGAGATGAAAATAAGCACACACAAAAGAACCGAAATAAATGTCACCTAATGATAACTAGGTTATGAGTGACATGCTAATATGTGTCTAAGTTCTTGTGGGCAAACACATGCATGCTACAGCTAAAGGTATAGGTCCACACAAGAAAGTAAGAAAACACAAAAAAATATACAATATAACAAATCTTAAGACTCTAAACGATTTAGCCCGAGTCCTCGGATGGTCTGATGTTCATCCAAAGAAGCCTACGTATCCCCGCCTCCACGAGAATCAAGGCAACGTAGTTCTTCACGCCTATTCTAAGCTATGATGCCTAAGACACCTAGACCTCTATCTTAGACTCGATCTAAAAGACCGGACTAGTTATTAAAACTTCTTGAACGATTATTTAAATTCCAATGAATTGTAGATTTTAGGACACCCTATATGCCCTAACTAAATGCAGCTTAGCCCTAAGCTAATGCAAGTGGTTCCTACAACCTATGTGTAACTAGGCTGTAATTCCTAAGGAAAACAAAGGGTTGACTAATGCATCATATTCTAGTCATCAGTCGGCGATGTGGATCGCCAACTGACCGACGGAGGCGCTCCTATAACTCTAGGACAAACCCCTAACTCTAAAACAAGCACACAACAAACATACAACAAATCAAAACAAAACCTCAACTCTAAAACTCTCTATCTAAGACAAAGTCCTAACTCTAGAGGAAGATTTTTTCGAAAAAATAATGTTTTGGAATATTTTTGATATTTTTAAAAGGGTTAAATGATTTATTTACAAAGTTTGGCTGGACCTGAGATAAGTATCTCAAGCTGCACTACGTACCTCTTAGAAGATGATCAAGCCAACGTAGTTCGAAAATCGAACTCTCCTAATACGCTATAAAACTCAACACTTTAGCTGACTTAAGATTTTTTAATATTTTTCAAATGTTTTTGATATTTTTAAAGTTTTCAAATGTTTTTGAGTTTCAAATTTATAATGTTTTTGGATTTTAAAGCTTTTCCAATGCTCTGCACCTTTAAATGCTTTCAATCTTAAAGGGAACACACAAGCACAATCACAAACTAGGGCAAAGCCCTAAATCCAAAGGGGGAAACCCGAACAAGCAACTAACGCCTCAAAGAGATGATCCACAACAAGAAAGATAGTGTCCCAAGAACAGAGAAAACAATCTAAGATCCCAAGCAGGGAAGGCTCTATATGACTGAGCTAGTTTCTAATGGAAAAACTCCTAACTAATAACACTAGGGATGGAGTACAAATGAGTCAGAGACTCTCTAATAACACTACCAAGTCAAAGACTCGCTCTAAAGGAGGAGATCACTCTAACATGAGGCTAGGTAAGCCTCCTAAAGGGGAAACTCTCTATATGAGACAATGCTTGTCTCGGAGACACAAATGACGTAAACAAGGGTTCTGATGAGACTGGGCAAGTCTCCTATATACAAAGGAGGGGAGCTCTACTCGGACTGAGCAAGTCCCCTAAGGATGGGCTTGGGCTAGCGCCTTCATCGCCCAGCAAATGAAGAAAGGCTACCGATATAGGTGGGTGCCTGTAAAGTGATACTGCCAGGGATGTGCCTTATACAACCAACATGAGAATCGAAGCTAACATATGACCAAGAATGGGTAACCCATAATCCTATATGCTTCTATGCTCTCATATACATGGTAGTGCAAATGAAATGCGAAAAAGAGTAAGGATCATGCTATTGTGAACATATTTTCTTCAATATAAATCAATGCCTGCATTAATTGTGCATCCTCTGAACTCAAATATGTTTAACTTTTCCCCTCTTATGCCAACAGGCATGGGGCCAAATATCTAAAATATTTGACCAAGAAGGCCATAAGCTCAGCAAGGCAAGATATAATAATGAAAACCGGAACTCGAGGGGGGCACATGAAAGCAAAACATTTTCATTTGTCAAAGAACCACTGAGAAAGGACCGGTGATGAACAAGGCCATTGCTTGACAAGGACAAGACTAATATAAGAGGTGGGTCGAAAAGACCTTAAACCTCTTCTGGATAGCGCTTGCCATAATCCAAGCAAAGCAAGTTGTAACAACTGCAAGCAGAGGAAGGATAGAGGGTAGAACTGAAAACATTGAGCTACAAATCTTTCACAATTGCAATACCAACACCCAACAGAAGGCTGGAAAAAATGCAATGCCCCTTTTAAACTTCGTACCTGAGCTCTGCACCTGCAGGGCCTTCCACCTCATCATCTAAATCTTCACCAAATTATCAATGCTTCCCAACAACCAACATATGACCAATTTTATGCTGGTCAGGCAGTGTTACCCCAGGTCTATCTTTTCCCAGATATTTTTCAGAATTAAACCACATGGGCTGCCCCTAGGATCAAGGTTCGATTCCCAATCGCCATTCATAAGATAAGAAAATTTCACATTGGAAAGAGAATGGGGTCAAGTCAGCCCTCTTGATCTAGCTAAATGCGAACATTCTACAAAGAAAGAGTCACCATTAAACAACTCCAATAACTAGGCCTCGAAGAAGAAACTGCGATGAAAACTGTAAAGAAAATAAATCTCTATCCCTGTCTTCTTCTCAAGAGAAACTTAAAATAACAGCTTCGGGTAATCCTAAAAATTAAACTCTACTCTCAGTGCAAAACAATTCAAACATTCGGATCATTAGGACTCAACTTCATATTTTCTAAAGCGATTAAAGGCATAGAATGAAAATTAGCTTCAAGCAGCCATGGAGGTGGAGTATTGCAAATGAGTTACCCGAATATGAGCTTGTCGATATTAATGGTCGAGGATCCCGGCGATTGGATTTGGTGACCGGAATTGAGACAGGGTGGAGCCGACGGCTAATGATGATCAAAATTGTAAAAAAAAAAAATGAAAAACCTTCTTCTCCTCTGCTCCTTTTCCTAATTCCCCAAACCCATAATGGAAGCCCTCTCTTTCTCTTGCTCAAAATGAAGCCACAAAGGCCATCAAAGGTCCTTTAAAGACCAAACCCTACTACAATCTCCTCTCAAACCCAGCTTCACACACTCGGTTTTTTTTCTTCTTCTTTTTTTTCACCGAGAAGGGTTAAAGGGCATGGGATCAAATAGAGATGGAGGTTGAAGTGGGTTTGGGTAATAGTGGTGGAGCAACTTGGAATCGAGGTGGTGGAGGTGGTGGCTTGAAGGGATGGGGGTAAGGATGGAGGTGGCCGGCCGATCGGATTTCCGGTGAGAATGATGCCGGATTCCATGGAGGTTGTGGCTGGAATGGGGTTTGTGGAAAGGGAAACAGAAGTGGGTTTGGGTTTATGGAGAAGGTGAAAATGGTGGATTTGGGTCTTGGGAGGTGAAGAGTGAGGTTGATGTGGGTTTGTAGAGAAGAAAATGAAATGGGTTTCGGGGAGTTTGAGAAGTGGAAATGAGGGTGGGATTGTTGGCTGGCCGGATTTGATGGTGTCCGGTGGTGGGAGATTGCAGAAAAATGGAAGAGGGTTTGATATGGAACGTGGATCTGGGTGGGCTGGCCGGATTCAATGGTGTCGGCCGGAGCTAGGGTGTGGGTGATGAGATGAGATGGGTTTAAGTGATGGTGGGTTTTAGAGGTCGAAGGAAAAGGAAGATGGAGGAGGTGGGTTTCAATGGAGGTTGCCGGAATTAATGAGGTGAGGGTCGGTGATATGATGGAGTGGTGAAGGAGAGGGAATGGTTGCCGAACGGTGGTGTGGAGATGGTCGGATTTCTGGCAGAATCGTCGGAGAAGATGGGTTTCGGCCGTGGGTTACAGAGGTGGAAGATGGTGGCGGTTGGTGGTCGGATAGGATGGTGGTGGTGGTTGAGGTGGAGAAAGGAAAAGAAGAAAATGGTGATGGGATGAGGGTGGAGCTTCGGCCGGAGATGGGGTTCGTGGTGGTTGAGTTGCAGCCGCCAACCTCCTCCTCTCTGTTTTCTTCCCTCTCTGCTTTCTCTTTTAGAAAATGAAACCCTAATTCCTCCTCCCTCGAGCTCTCTTCCCTCTTTGATTTTATAGCCTAAACATTTTCATCACTATGATCTAAACCCTTCATTGCAAAACCCATTTACCTTCCCTAATCTCCACCCTTGATCTCTTCCATTTGGTTAGCTTAAAGGGAAGTGATATATTCATGCCCCCCTCCTTGTTCCCTGGACAGCTCATACATAGCATATTCGTAACTACTTTTTCACTCTACAAGGGGTGGTCTTTGGAAAACAGGGGGAAAATGAATTGCTTTTTTTTTTTGCTTCCTGCAGGAAAATGATATGGGCACCTCCGCGGATTGATATTGACACTCAACTTGTCTTTTCTCTTTTCTCTTTGGTTTGTCTATTGATAAGAAAAATGAGACCCACACACTTAACTTTGGATGATGGCTCAAGCTCGCCTCCTTTTTTTCTACCATGCTTCGCTCGATTCACTTGAAACCTTGTTGAGACCTACATAGAATCTGGAACTACCCTATAACTGATTTTGGGACACAAATTCAATTATTTTAAGGAGATTTATTCAAACAGGTTTATTTGGGGTTCGGTCAAATTGGGGTGTCTACATACCCCCATTTTCCTTGACGTCGTAACCCCTTCCAGGCCCAACAGATAAGAACTGAATATTTTGTAAAATAAACAGAACTGCCTGAGGGGTATTCAGGTAAAAAAACATGCCAGGAAAAGTAAAATTGACCCATTTCACAAATTTGAAATGTCGGGGTACCGTTTCACTATTTTCGCTATTTTTTGGACCCTTTTGACCAAATTGCCTAAAAAATATAACTTAGGAAAAATTATTAAAAAATGCTAAGTTTTACTGAAATTATGAATCAAGGGTAGACTTTTGAAAATCATGAGAGAGGGGCTGTCAGGTGCGTCAGATATGTTTTAGGACAAGAATACCCTTATTGCTTTTCCCTCAACCTCTAGGCACATATCCCAATGCCATTTCGCTACCTTTTTCTCTGTTTATCTTCTTCTTCCCCAAGCCTACCAAATGGTAAAACTCCATGCCCATTGCCATTGCCATTAGAAAAAAACTCCATTGCCATTGCCACTAGGAAAAAAACTCCATTGGTTCTCTTAATTTTGCTTTGGATAATAAGCCTAGGGAAATGTTATCAGCACTACTGTATTTTGATGAGGGCACTCCTCACTTTATTAAAAGTATGGTATGGCCCGCACCATAGGATGATCCAAACCGTCTATTAGATGGGCCACAGCCTAAATAGGTTGTGCCCCAAAAATCATTTCCATAGGTTGATCCTAACCCTCCAATCAGAATGTTAGAGGGCTTATCTTAACCCTCAATAGATCGGAGGGTTAGGATCAACCTATGGAAATGATTTTTGGGGCACAACCTATTTAGGCTGTGGCCCATCTAATGGACGGTTTGGATCATCCTATGGTGCGAGCCATATTGTACTTTTAATAAAGTGAGGTGTGCCATCTTCAAAATACAGTAGTGCTGATAAGATTTCCCTAAACCTATGCTCTGGAATGTCCATTGTCCTCCATTTTGCTTTGGATAATAATGGAACCACTCTTTCCATATTTGGCCGGTGGTGTACATGTGTTGGACAGTGCTAATATATTTTTGTGGTGGTATCAGTATTTTAGACCATGGAACCACTATAATTCTTCTTTTGGAACCATGATTTTAATTTTGGCAGCACCTTTTTTAAATCTTGGAACCACTATCTTGGAAACGGAACCACTATTTCTGACTTAGGAACCATTCTTTTCATATTGAAACCACTCTTTTGATATTGAAACCACTCTTTTCATACTAGAACCACTCTTTTGATATTGGAACTACTCTTTTAATAATCGAACCACTCTTTTGATATTGGAACTACTATTTTCATCATGAAACCACTCTTTTCATACTGACTACCTCCGATTGTTTCCGTCAGACTCCCGATTGGGTACCACTTCCATCACAAACTACTGGACTCCTATCGGAAGTCCGAAAGGCCATTCGGACTCTCGAACGAAGTGATTATAGTATGAAAGGAATGGTTCCAGTATGAAAAGAGTGGTTCAGTGATGAAAAGAGTGGTTTCAATATCAAAAGAGTGGTTCCATTATGAAAAGAGCGGTTCAAATAAAATGTTAGAACTACTTTAGAATGTTAGAACCACTATTAATAAGCTATTAACCACTATTACAGTCTCAAAACCACTATTTAGTGGTTCCAAGTGTCTACATACTGATTATGAGTGTTTAAGCCACTATTAATACATACACGATCACTTTTATAACCAATAAAATACTATTAGAATGTAGGAACCATTATTTAATCAATCGAAACCACTAAATTGTGGTTCCAAGGTCTAAATAAAGGTTCCAAGAGTATACATGGTTGTCTTGAGTGTTTAAATAGAGCATCTGATTTTTTATCACAGTTAGAACCATTGAATTACTATTAGAATATATGAACCACTATTTACACTCTTGGAACCATAATTTACTGGTTCAAAGGTCAAAATAATGGTTCCAAGTGTATAAATAGATGTCCTTAGCTAGTATTTAAATAGTGTATTTACACTCTCAGAACAACTATGTCGGGAGCAGGTCGGCCCACTAAACTTAAGGAGAAAAGACCGGACATATGTAATGACGCAATAAACTTAAAGTCAGAAGGGTATTTTCGTCAGGAGAGAAGATAAGACCAGACAAAGGCTCTTTCGAAAGTAGATAAATGAGACAATCTGGCCTTTCCCTGAAAACGAGTGAATATTATTTCAAACGTGTGCCAAAGTCAAACACTACTACACTAGTCATTTGACAAAATGCAAAAGGCAAATAATATCCCGTACTCCCTCAATTTAATAATAGCACTCTTATTTTGCACTTGTAAAAATTTCTATCATAGAAAGAGGAAGTACTATTATCAGAACAAGGGAAAGCAAATATATATTTGAAAATTTGACAGAGGGGGGGCAAATAAAAGAAATAATATCAGAGGGGTCAAGTGTATGCTGAAAATGACAGAAGGGGGTCAAAATTTGGTTTTCAAAATTTTCAATGACGAGAATGCCCTTGTGGCAGAAATAGGTGATATGACTTTTAAGAATTAAAAAGCATTTCAGTTTCCCTCTCTTTCTCTTCCCTCTTCTCTCTTCCCTCTTCTCTCCTCCCGTCTGTGTTTTTTTTTTCCGTCCTCTTCTCCGGCGATCTCTACGGGTCTGTTTGGTTCGTGAATCTCGGCGGGAAGGGGAAGTGAAAGGGGATTTGTGCAGAATGGCAATGAAAGGACCTTATGGGGATGGGGTTTTGAAGTAACGTTTGGTTGTAGGGATGCTTACTAGGATTTTGTTGGAACTAAATTCCCAAATGCCATTTGGTTACAAGAATTTAACCGAAGATATGCGACGAAGCAGTGCGTGGAGCCTCATCCGTCGTTTGAGAAGGCCATTCCTGTTGAAATTCTAATATAGAAACTCGGTTTTGGGGGTTTGCCATTCGGTTCTCATTGGAGAGCCACGTGGGCCGACCGTATCCCGACATTGTTGTGGGTGTTTTGACCATCGGGTTTGAAAAACACAACCAAACGACGTGCCGGCATCTAAAATTCCCATGAAATTCTAATGAGATGCCTGATTTTTGACAACCAAACAGAGCCGTAGGCAATCTCTCCGGCGATCTCGACGAAGGTGAAGCACGTATGAAACCTGGAAAACAGTAAACCCTACCTGGTCTCAGTTTATTTTTCATGATTTGTCTTCGGTGTGAGTACGAAGTAGAGATGTAGTTTGTAGTCAGTTGACAAATTTGTATTCTCACCTGTCATAGTAGAGATGTAGATGTAGTTTGTAGTCTCACCTCTCATACTAAAAGCTTTTGAACTACATTTATGCTTTTGAACTTTCCATGAATAAAAGCTTTCTTAACATCCATTTATTTTGAGCAACAAATTCTTGAAACTAACAAATAAAGATTAACATTAAAGAAATTGATGCTTTAACAATAGGAGTTGAGTGTATATTTAGAGAAAAAATAAACCATTTGTGGCAAACACACCGTTCTTACAGTTGGGGTACATGTTTCCAGATGGCATTCTTATACAATCACATATCTTTCTCCGTTGCCTTCACCCCCTTGTTATCTTTCATATTATTTTCTTTACTATCTGAAAGAAATAATTTGCAAAGATTTTATTTAAGAGAAATGTGGCAGTGTGATATGATAATGCGCAAAGGGTGGTTGTGCTCCATAAGATATTGCTATTATTAGTATTTCGAAACTCATGCTATCCCATTTAGCTTTGGTGTTAAATGTGAAAGTGCTTGTGAAAAGAAGACAGACATGAGTTTGAAGAGTGTAGGGATTGAATTTTTGAGGGCCCATAATCTCTTCTCTAATACCATGCATAGGTCCCCTCGGTTGCCCTTGAGAAGCCCCCCTTAGGTACTAATAACCCCTTTTTTGTAGCTGAAAACTCATGACTTTCAACTTCACGACCATCTTCTAGATTTGATGGACCCTCCAAGGGTACTTCTTCTACCCCATTTGAGGGCCCATAATCCCTTCTCTAATACCATGCATAGCTCCCCTCTATTGCCCTTGAGAAGCCCCCCTTAGGTACTAATAACTCCTTTTTTGTAGCTGAAAACCCATGACTTTCAACTTCAGGACTTTCTTCTGGATTTGATGGACCCTCCAAGGGTACTTCTTCTACCCCATTTGAGTGCCCATAATCCCTTCTCTAATACCATGCATAGCTCCCCTCGGTTGCCCTTGAGAAGCCCCCCCTTAGGTACTAATAACCCCTTCTTTGTAGGTGAAAACCCATGCCTTTGAACTTGAGGACCTTCTTCTGGATTTGATGGACCCTCCGAGGGTACTTCTTCTACCCCATTTGAGGGCCCATAATCCCTTCTCTAATACCATCCATAGGTCCCCTCTATTGCCCTTGAGAAGCCCCCCTTACGTACTAATAACCTCTTTTTGTAGCTGAAAACCCATGCCTTTGAACTTCAGGACCTTCTTCTGGATTTGATGGACCCTCCGAGGGTACTTCTTCTACCCCATTTGAGGGCCCATAATCCCTTTTCTAATACCATGCATGGCTCCCCTCTATTGCCCTTGAGAAGCCTCCCTTAGGTACTAATAACCCCTTTTTGTAGCTGAAAACCCATGCCTTTGAACTTCAGGACCTTCTTCTGGATTTGATGGACCCTCCAACGGTACTTCACCTACCCCATTTGAGGGCCCATAATCCCTTCTCTAATACCATGCATAGCTCCCCTCTATTGCCCTTGAGAAGCCCCCCTTAGGTACTAATAACCCCTTTTTTGTAGCTGAAAACCCATGACTTTCAACTTCAGGACTTTCTTCTGGATTTGATGGACCCTCCAAGGGTACTTCTTCTACCCCATTTGAGTGGCCATAATCCCTTCTCTAATACCATGCATAGGTCCCCTCGGTTGCCCTTGAGAAGCCCCCCTTAGGTAGTAATAACCCCTTTTTTGTAGCTGAAAACCCATGACTTTCAACTTCACGACCATCTTCTGGATTTGATGGACCCTCCAAGGGTACTTCTTCTACCCCATTTGAGGGCCCATAATCCCTTCTCTAATACCATGCATAGCTCCCCTCTATTGCCCTTGAGAAGACCCCCTTAGGTACTAATAACCCCTTTTTTGTAGCTGAAAACCCATGACTTTCAACTTCAGGACTTTCTTCTGGATTTGATGGACCCTCCAAGGGTACTTCTTCTACCCCATTTGAGTGCCCATAATCCCTTCTCTAATACCATGCATAGCTCCCCTCGGTTGCCCTTGAGAAGCCCCCCCTTAGGTACTAATAACCCCTTCTTTGTAGGTGAAAACCCATGCCTTTGAACTTGAGGACCTTCTTCTGGATTTGATGGACCCTCCGAGGGTACTTCTTCTACCCCATTTGAGGGCCCATAATCCCTTCTCTAATACCATCCATAGGTCCCCTCTATTGCCCTTGAGAAGCCCCCCTTACGTACTAATAACCTCTTTTTTGTAGCTGAAAACCCATGCCTTTGAACTTCAGGACCTTCTTCTGGATTTGATGGACCCTCCGAGGGTACTTCTTCTACCCCATTTGAGGGCCCATAATCCCTTTTCTAATACCATGCATGGCTCCCCTCTATTGCCCTTGAGAAGCCTCCCTTAGGTACTAATAACCCCTTTTTGTAGCTGAAAACCCATGCCTTTGAACTTCAGGACCTTCTTCTGGATTTGATGGACCCTCCAACGGTACTTCACCTACCCCATTTGAGGGCCCATAATCCCTTCTCTAATACCATGCATAGCTCCCCTCTATTGCCCTTGAGAAGCCCCCCTTAGGTACTAATAACCCCTTTTTTGTAGCTGAAAACCCATGACTTTCAACTTCAGGACTTTCTTCTGGATTTGATGGACCCTCCAAGGGTACTTCTTCTACCCCATTTGAGTGGCCATAATCCCTTCTCTAATACCATGCATAGGTCCCCTCGGTTGCCCTTGAGAAGCCCCCCTTAGGTAGTAATAACCCCTTTTTGTAGCTGAAAACCCATGCCTTTCAACTTCACGACCATCTTCTGGATTTGATGGACCCTCCAAGGGTACTTCTTCTACCCCATTTGAGGGCCCATAATCCCTTCTCTAATACCATGCATAGCTCCCCTCTATTGCCCTTGAGAAGCCCCCCTTAGGTACTAATAACCCCTTTTTTGTAGCTGAAAACCCATGACTTTCAACTTCAGGACTTTCTTCTGGATTTGATGGATCCTCCAAGGGTACTTCTTCTACCCCATTTGAGTGCCCATAATCCCTTCTCTAATACCATGCATAGCTCCCCTCGGTTGCCCTTGAGAAGCCCCCCTTAGGTACTAATAACCCCTTATTTGTAGGTGAAAACCCATGCCTTTGAACTTGAGGACCTTCTTCTGGATTTGATGGACCCTCCGAGGGTACTTCTTCTACCCCATTTGAGGGCCCATAATCCCTTCTCTAATACCATCCATAGGTCCCC
This sequence comes from Tasmannia lanceolata, assembly GCF_043159265.1. Lineage (NCBI taxonomy): Eukaryota > Viridiplantae > Streptophyta > Magnoliopsida > Canellales > Winteraceae > Tasmannia > Tasmannia lanceolata. The sequence goes on along the minus strand of NW_027518684.1, from coordinate 20,453,285 downwards.
TCTATTGCCCTTGAGAAGCCCCCCTTACGTACTAATAACCCCTTTTTGTAGCTGAAAACCCATGCCTTTGAACTTCAGGACCTTCTTCTGGATTTGATGGACCCTCCAAGGGTACTTCTTCTACCCCATTTGAGTGCCCATAATCCCTTCTCTAATACCATGCATAGGTCCCCTCGGTTGCCCTTGAGAAGCCCCCCTTAGGTACTAATAACCCCTTTTTGTAGCTGAAAACCCATGACTTTCAACTTCACGACCATCTTCTGGATTTGATGGACCCTCCAAGGGTACTTCTTCTACCCCATTTGAGGGCCCATAATCCCTTCTCTAATACCATGCATAGCTCCCCTCTATTGCCCTTGAGAAGCCTCCCTTAGGTACTAATAACCCCTTTTTGTAGCTGAAAACCCATGCCTTTGAACTTCAGGACCTTCTTCTAGATTTGATGGACCCTCCAAGGGTACTTCTCCTACCCCATTTGAGGGCCCATAATCCCTTCTCTAATACCATGCATAGGTCCCCTCTGTTGCCCTTGAGAAGCCCCCCTTAGGTACTAATAACCCCTTTTTTGTAGCTGAAAACCCATGCCTTTGAACTTCAGGACCTTCTTCTGGATTTGATGGACCCTCCGAGGGTACTTCTTCTACCCCATTTGAGGGCCCATAATCCCTTCTCTAATACCATGCATAGCTCCCCACTGTTGCCCTTGAGAAGCCTCCCTTAGGTACTAATAACCCCTTTTTGTAGCTGAAAACCCATGCCTTTGAACTTGAGGACCTTCTTCTGGATTTGATGGACCCTCCGAGGGTACTTCTTCTACCCCATTTGAGGGCCCATAATCCTTTCTGCTGTAATTTAATTAAGAAAATATTATATCCTTTCCAGATGTAACATGTTAAACTAATTTCTCGTAGATTTCGTCTTTAAACTAGATTTCGTACGGTGACCTGTGTACTTGAAATGCAATGTTCACTTATGTTAAATTATTTCCATGCTTCAGTCTGGTATTAAATGTACTGAGAAAAAATATGTTATCATCTTTTTCTCATGTTTAAGTCTTAACCATATCATATACTCTTTTTGCAGACAAGTTTTCAATCAGGAAGGTCAAATTTTCTTCTTTCAACGTGTGCCTCCGAAGGTTTTGCTTATGTGGGCCTCTACTTATTCGCCTTGAGAAGCCCCCTTTACGTACTGGTTCTTATCATATCTTGTCTGCCCTTTGCAGGTCTTCGTAAACTGGCACGCACAATGCTTTCTCTGCTGTTACACTATGATGGCATACTGAAGGATGAAGTTAATTGGGAATATGTTGGTGGGAGTAAGAAATTGTTATTGGTAAGTCCCCGAATGAATCTTAAAGAATTGGAGGCTCTAATCCACAGTCGAATTGGGAGTATTGGAGGAGGGGTGTCACTATCCATCAAATTTCGATATGTTGTTGATCCATATATAAGCACTCTAATCGACGTCGATAGCGATGAAATCTTCCAATCGTTGGTTAAGGTGCTTGAGAAAGATAATTTCAACTCTGTGATGCTATACATAACAAAAATTGACAATGGCCTAAAGTCATCTTATTCTTCAATTCTGCCCACAAACTAAATTCATCTTATTCTTCAATTCTGCCCACAAACAATGTCATACCTTCTACTTCCTTTTCACCTCGAAATCCCTCTCATAACCTGCCCATACGTTTGACTTCTGTACCACCGATTCCCTCTCAAAATCCCTCTCATAATGCATGCATACCTCCTACTTCCGTTCCACCGATTCCACACCTAAGATATCCATCGGAACGAGTAACTGTCACTCCCGACTCTCGTTTTGAAGTAGACTTAGAAAGAGAATATGAAACAGAATTGGGTAATACAAGCATAGGAGGTGACTCGGCACAATTTAGTTCAAGGTATGTCTTGTACAATTTTATTTATATTGAAGTACTCAATCTACTATCCTAATTTTATATTGTTGAACTGTGTAGGGTACGAGTTGGCCTAAATGAAAACTTCTCGGATGATATGTATGAGAACCCTACCTCCGAAGATATCATTGTCCCCGGGAATGATGCAGATGTGCCGTTGGAGCATATTAACGTTTTGGAGGATGATTTTCATGTCTTCGGTTGTGATTTCGAAGAATTTAGAACTGAAGATGACAATGATGATGATCCTGCAGAGGATGATGATGAGGATGATGACGAGGCTGAGGCTGAGGCTGAGGTTCAGGATGAGGAGGGTGATGAGGCCGCCCATAATCCTGAAAATTATAATGGAAATGAAAATCAAAACGAAGATTCTGGTGAAAATCTTAGGCCAACAGAAGTGGCTCCCCCTACCGCCAATGGTTGGCCATTTCTACCTGCTGGCACAAGTCGGCCACTGGAAGTAGACGACATGTATGTTGGGGCTGATGAGGTAGATGCAGATAATCTTCAGTTCGATGAGTTAACTGTTGGGGCTATGTATCCAAATATGAAGCAGTTCAAGAAGGCCGTTAAGGAGTATGCAATTCGGCAGCGATTCATGTTCAAGAAGTCACGGTCAACTCCCAAGAAGTATGCCGTTGTATGCAAGGAACCAGGTTGCAAGTGGCGTATATCAGGCATTAGCCGTATGACTTATGTGTTAGTGAAGAAGTTTGTGAGCGACCATACGTGTACATCTCACTTAAAGGGCAATGATAATCATCTAGCTACATCCCCATGGGTTGCCGAGACATGCTTACCCCTATTTGACCGTCCAGAAGATGTGGGGACAAGGATCATAAGACAGTACATCAAGTCGCACTGGGGTATAACCATGACTTACCGTAGAGCACACCTTGCGATGAACATCATCCTTGAAATAAAGTGTGGAAATGTGGAGGACTCGTACCGCTTGCTCCCTGCACTGATAGTTGAGATGATGAGAACAAACCCGGGCACCTACATGCGTGTTTTTCGAGCGAGAGATCTACGTCCAGGGGGAGATGATAAATTTGCTCGCTTATTCTGGGCATTTGGTCCCAGCAAACGTTCTTTCCAACGAACACTCAGATCGATAGTTTTGGTCGATGGGACGCATCTACGTGGAAAGTATCTTGGAATCTTACTGATCGCAGTTGGGGTAGACGGGAACAACGGCTTAGTTCCATTAGCTTTTGGTGTTGTCGAGACTGAGAACGAAGATAGCTGGTGCTGGTTCCTCTATTTGGTGAAGCGGCACGTATTGCCTGAGGGGATAGGCGCATTGACCCTGTGCTCCGATCGACAAAAGGGGTTGATGCAAGCAGTGCCTAAAGTAATGCCTATTGCAAACCATAGCTACTGCATGCGTCACCTCGCCACCAATCTGTACACCGACTTCAAAGACCCTTTACTTAAGAAATTGTTCTGGAGAGCTGCTAGGGCTTTGAGAGAGAGTGTTTTCATAGACACAATGGAAAAAATTAAGGCGAGGAATGAAAATGCACACAACTGGATAGCCGCTATTCCGAAGGAAAACTGGGCTAGTTTCTACTTCAAGGGGGAAAGATATGATGTGTTGACCACCAATAGATCGGAGTGTTACAATGCAGTGCTAAAGGATGCCAGAAAATTGCCGATTGCAGCTGCGGTGGAGCTGACTCGTTTTAAGAGCTCTGAATACATACAGAAACGTCAAGCGATGGGCCTTCAATGGGAAACAAAGTGCACGCATTATGCAGAAAAACATTTGGGACTGGCCAGGGAACAGGGTCGCGGATATACTGCTTATCGAGTAGGTGTGCACGAATTTGAAGTAAGGTCCCGTGATCATCATGATGTCGTAAACTTGCTGCAACAAACCTGTACATGTCGTGAGTTCCAAACGCTTAGGCTTCCGTACGGACATGCCATGGCAGCCATTGTCATCACAGATTTTGATAAGTACGATTATTGCGATAAATGGTTTCGTATAGAGATGTATCGGGAAACGTACTGTGAGGTGCTTCACCCTACAGTAGATCGCACTCAATGGGAACTGCCTCCAGAACCTCTGCAGACTGTATTACCTCCAATAGCGAAAAGACCACCTGGACGGCCGCGAACGAGAAGATCTGACCGCGAATTGCAGAGTGGAGTGCATCGCAAATGTACGATCTGTGGAAAACTAGGCCACAACAAAAGGACTTGCAGAGAACCTCCCATGGAGAGACAACTCCCTGATGAATCTTCCATTGGACCCTCTGCCCCCGTTTTCAATAGGTACATGATACGTAATATATTGAGGTCAATAAGTAGTATAGAACATCCCCGATTCCATACTTATTCGGTGTGGTGGTGGTGTTGTAGGTCGGGTGTACCTTGTGCAGCTCCTTTTTTCACGTAATTATTCCGCGGAGAATGCATTGGAGGCTCCAGTTGGATGAAGGAGGAGAAGTGGATTAATTGAAAGTGTGCACAGTAATTAGTTGCTGTATATAATAATTTTTTGAGGGAAACCCTTTTTTGGTATACTGTAATTAGTGGTGTGCATAGTTGAAGGCTGGCAAGTTTTCTGAGGAAAACCTAATTTTCTGAAGGTGGAATACTCTATTTTTTGTTATACTGTAATTAATCGTATACTGTAATTAGTGGTGTGCATAGTTGAAGGCTGCCCAGTTTTATGAGGGAAACCCAATTTTTTGAAGGTGGAATACTGTATTCTTTGTTATACTGTAATTAATGGTATACTGTAATTACTGGTATACTGTAATTTTTTGAGGGAAACCCTGTTTTCTTAAGGTGGAATGGGTTGTCATAGTTGAAGGCTGCCCAGTTTTCTGAAGCTCGAATGAGTTCTACCTTGCAAGCATTGTTAAAATAAGCTTTTCCCTGCTGGTAAGAAAATTCAAGAACTGGAAAATTAAATTGGTTGTATATATATATATATATATATATATATATATATATATGCATATTATTGACCTTTTTGTTCATTTTGCAAAAAGTTTGTCATTTTGCAAAAAAGTTTGCAAAAAGCTTTTCCCTGCTGGTAAGAAAGGGCGAAATAAAGTTTGTCATTTTGAAACCTATATTTATTGACCTTTTTGTTCGTTTGAAGGGCATTGATGTCCCAAAAAAATGGAGCATAGAGCTTTACTCCCCCTTAATATATGCATATTATTATGACTTGGGAGCTCAAATATTCTCCCCCTTTTGTCATCACGGAACAAAAGGAAAGAGAGTAGGTGTGAGCCAATGAAAGTGCATACAACCACTCAAAGGACATAGCATCCACGACACATCATAACAGTGACAGAATTATATAAAACGGAATACATCCCAAAAAGATCCAACTGACTATCCAAGCAACTACCTAAATATGATCCATACAACCAACTGATAATCCAAACACTATAGAAACATATAGATAAGGGTAATATAAAAAGAAATCTGAACAAGACAGGATCCATCATCAGAGAACTAGAGCCATCTACTGCTCCGAAGGAGGTGGTGGGTGATGAGAAGAACTGCCCGGCGCCTGGCCCCACTGACCACTGGAGATGTAGCGATAATAGGCGGCCCACTGGTCATCAAAGTGGGAAGTCATGGTGTGGAAGCGAGTCGAAATCGCAGAGTTGACATGGGTAGACAACTGCTGAAACTGAGAGGCCATGGATCGCTCAATGGCCTCCTGCATGTCAGCCAAATCCTGGCGAGTGCAGAACTGAGATGTATCTTCTGAAGGCTGAGGTGCCGGTGCAGGCTTGTCCTCGACTTCGTAGCCTCCTCCATCGTGAACATCGATGTCAATCGCTGCTTCATTAAGAGCCATGCGGTTAAAGGTCGGAACATCAAACGGGGCAGTAGGATTCATGGTCATCTCTCCATCCAAGGTGATGCCGAAGTGCCGGAAGACACGGGTGAGAATCATGCCATATGGCAAGGAAGATCGGTAGCGTTCAGGGGTCTGAAACATGAAGCGAAACATGATATATGGCAGACAAAGCTGGCGGCCCTCTAGGATGCTGTAGATAATATATGCCTCTAAGGGTCTTACGGCTTCACGCATCCCACCACGAGGTATGAAGATGTGGTACATGAAGTTATGGAGCACGCGCGCAACCAGAATGAGGTCGGCAGATTGTACGGGCATATTAGGGTGGTAGCGCCGTGTTATCCGACCATAGACAGTGTCATGATCAATATCATCAAGTTCATGCGTCCCATCGTCCGGCCAAAAATAGTGTAAGAGGCCCTCATGGCTAATCCCAAATACTGTGGCAAAAGTCTGATAGGTGAGTTTGATGACAGTTTTCTTGACCTTAGATTCGATTTTGAAGAAGGAAGGGGAAATGGTGAGATTGGCATAGAAGAGACGCACCAATCGAGGGTAAACGGGTTCGTTAATGTGAAGGATGGGTGTCCAATGAAGAGCATCAAATTTGGCCTTTAAATCAAAATTTTCAAGGACAGGGGGATCAATGTACCTACCGGTCAGGACGCGCCTAGTGCCGACGTCGTCCCAGAGTTTCTTCGCCTTATCCCCAGTGAAATAGGACTTGGCCACAACCTCGGCAGCCACAGCCTTGGCCTTGGACTTCTTCCGTGAAGGCCCTTCTTCGTCGGGAACTTCTTCACGAACGTATTCGGGGTCTTCAACTTGGGAGGAGCCTCCGATGTTGTTTGGTTTTAGGAGGCATGGTGAGAGGAAATATGGGTGGAGAGAAAAGTGATATGTAAAGAAGAAGAGAAATAGCCCTAAAATGGAGACCAAAAAGAGAAATAGAGAAGGGAAGAAAGAAAAAACGAAAAAGGGGTGAAATGCTAGGGTTTTAGGAAGAAGAGAGGGATTTGGAAGGGAGAAGAGGGTTTTGGAGGAAGATGTAGGGAGAAAATGACGGAACGAAAGAAAAAGTGGAGTTAGGGTTTGAAGAGAAGTGGACGGAACAGGGAAAGAAGAGAAGAAAAGTAAAAAAAAGGAACCGGGTCCAGGGTTATGAAGCTCCTGGGCCGATTCTCGGAGTTCCGAGAACAAAAGGAAAAAAAAAATTTCCATTGCCCGAATCTCGGAGTTCCGAGAAATTATCTCGGAGCTCCGAGGCTAATCTGGACGAAATCTCGGAGTTCCGAGAATTACTCTCGGACCTCCGAGAATATACGGGTTTTTGGATTTGCTACTGGAACGAATCTCGGAGTTCCGAGAAATTTTCTCGGAGCTCCGAGAATATACAGGTTTTTTGGAATTTCTACTGGAACGAATCTCGGAGTTCCGAGAATTTTTCTCGGACCTCCGAGAATAGAAGGATTTTTTCAAATTATACTGGTCCGAATCTCGGAGTTCCGAGAAAATTTCTCGGAGCTCCGAGAATAGACGGGTTTTTTCATATTATACTGGACCGAATCTCGGAGTTCCGAGAAAATATCTCGGAGCTCCGAGGATAACCCAATGGTTGTCTTCACATAATGGTAATAGTACCATTTTTACTGCTTCGAGGTGGTGGTTTATAAGTCTACTGTGCAGAGCGTCCTTCGCTGTCTTCCACTTTTCTACCCTCTGCTCCTCAGTGACTTCGGTCCCCACTGCAGTAAGAGTTCCCTATAAAAAAAAGGAATTCAATGGGATACTACAGATAAAATCTTATGTAAACCTCAATGTGGGATGATAGAAATTACACTTACATGTACCACCGATGGAACGAAGACAATTCCCCCCATTGTAGGATCTGCTAACCCATCGTCGTTGGAGGACTGCACGTGCTTCCCATATATATCGACAATCTTCAAGGAAGAGAAGTAAATGTCAGATGTACATTATTACCTACAGTAATGTAGAAATTAATGATAAAAAATGACACTTACAGTGCCAGTCAGGTATTGTCTGACATTCCAAAGCTGTTGTAGGTCTTCAGCTATTGGGTGTACATCATCCGTTTCCATGAGGATATCACTGCAAAATTGTATTAAATTGTTAGTTAATAATTTTCAATTCTGATCAACTTAAATCATGGTATAATATAATTCACATCTACTTGCCTTTTTTCATGCTTTAGAAGTCTCTCTATCAGAGCTGTTCTCCTTCCCTTACGCATCTTCCCGTCATCCCCTTTCTTCTTGGGCGGTGGTTTAGGTATGTTGGGGTCCTCCCCCTGTTTCTTCCCTTCCTTCTGCCTCCTCTTTCGGGTCTTCCCTGAATAGTAGGGGCTTTTTCTGGCTCTCCCAGGTTTCCTACTCCTTCCATCCATCTTCACACCCCTCACAATGCTCCCTAATTCGGAATCCACCATCTCATCCCTTAGACCACTCACTTTCATCTCAACTTCAGTAGATGGTGCCTCTTCCTTGGTCACCTCCATTTCGAACAATCGTTGTAAAGGGTTAAGGATCACCCCGTCTGTGGTGCCAAATATTTCTTCATGTGACTTGGGGTTCTGAGCCGATACATCTATTAGGGTGGTGGCTGCATCCATGTCACATCCAAGGTCAGCTAAATCCGTCCAATCCTCGCACGGCTGCGAAGATAATCGTGCACCTTGAGATACATTTTCGCCCTTCCTCTCCTCCTCAACCCCCTCCACCTCAACCCCCTCCATTCTTCCCCCAGTCCCTTCATTTGTTCTCCGCATACGCTCCCATCCTTTTTTCAAATCCTCCTCTTTCTTTCTGACATCTTCCTCTCTTTTTCCAACATTTTCCTCTCTTTTTCTTATTTCTTCCCATGCTGCTGTAATCATCTGCCACTGTCTATCAACTACATCTCTCTCTCTCGCCAAAAATTTTATATGCTTCGACTCATCTTCACTACTTCCTTTCTCCATTTCACTTTCTACTCCCAAAACTATCCCCTCGGATTCCAACTGTTCCTTATCGGCTTCCATTGTCTCATCAACATCCTAATGTTTAAACATGACAGTCAATGATCAAATTTAAAAAATTAATAAGTAAAATAAAATAACGTACGCAACATAGTCCTGCTCGACTGCATTACCTCATCCTGTAGGTACTGTGACTTCTCTAACAGAGATACTTTCAATGTCACCACCACCTGAATTTTTGGAAAACATAGTCAGTTATCAAGATACTAGTATTGATATATACGTTAACAAATTTTTCATATCTCACCTCCGATTTCTTTATCTGCTTCTGCTCCACTAATCGATATGTCTTTGATTCGTTTGCTTTCCAGTCCCATTTAAGGACACGTGGACGAGCAGTTGGATTGGTGGGAATCCAAAATGTGGTATGCTCGTATAACCATACCTGCATACATACGAAACATCATGTTAATCAAACTATAAACAGCACGGTTAGAATATTAAATGTCATGAGTCCAAATTACCTGAATTACCAACGAGCAGCCACCAAGGTACCTGCCACCCTTACTGACTCTGTCTAGGTAATCTACGAGCCAGTCATACACTGCCATCACCCAGTTATAGTTGCCAATATTTCCTATGTCGTCGATGTAGGGCCAGAAGAGCTCGTCAGCTCGATGTGCGCTTTCTGTGAAAAGGACAGAGGCAAAAAGATGCAGGAGAACATATTTCACTGTCTTCTCTATCAAAACTTTATTGCGTTCTCTAACTAATGCTGTAATTTCATTCTCAATAACCGATGCCTTGACGTTGGCCTCTAGAAATGGCCAGCCAGGCACTTTAGGTTGCGGTTTTGTCCTGTCGAATGACAGAACCCTCACCACGTCCATTCGCTCTCCACTAAGTGGCAGTCCTAATGCCAATGCCACATCTCTTGGAAGGAAGGGGACATTTATACTCCCTAACGTGAACGTGTTAGTGCCGGGAGTCCACTTATCGTGGATAGCTCTTATCAGAGGCTTGTGTATGATAATGTCCTCCATGCCAAACAGATGTCGGAAAGGAGTCTTTTCTATGGCATGAAAATGGACTGGCTTGAACTTTATCCTGTCCATTGCCGATTTGAAAGAAGTTGGAGAACATCGTGCTGGGACGTATGGAGCCTGCAAAACAAATTACATCGCTAAAATATATGTGGTAAATGAATTAACTTACTATGATTGATACAATTAACAACATACACACTTACATCTGTTCCTCTCTTTTTCACAGCTGCAGTTTTCGTCTCCTCCCCTTCTAAACTCCTTTCTGTCCTTGTTGGAGGCTTTGTTACTTTCACTCTATCACTTTTTCGCATCACCATCTTTCAAGGCTTTGAATGGCTCCTGACCGGATAAAAACTGTATAACAATGAACAACCAAATCAAAATCACCGAGATCAATTCATAACCCAAAAACTCAGTTATACTGACAATCATTAAAATTCTCGTCCTCATCATCTCTAAAATAAATTACCAAGAAAATCAATAAAATCCAACCCATAGCATAAACTCATATTCCCAATCAGTACTATTATGAAGAAAAGCTAGCAAGCAAACCAACAATTATTACAATTCTCATACTTACCTGAAAATATGTATCATGTCTATAACCTCTAAGGTCTGGCTTCTTAGATATGAAGCAAAGCAAACAAGAAACAAAAGAGCTAACCAATAAGTGCAACGATCAGTGTTCTATATGAATTTTCTGAAAACACAACAACAAGGACAAACCCCCAAAACAGATTAGGAGGTCTATTAAAATTCTCATCCACATGGGCATCAGGCGAGTATTAGCTCACATGCATTTAAAAAAAAACTTATAGCATCAGACCTTTTGAGAAACAAAGCAGATAAGCACTAGCTATTGGAATTCAATGACCACCATTGGACCAATAATTTAATAAATGAAATCGAAGATAAAACAAGTGAACCATGACTGCTTTAACAATGAACATGGGTCTCCACATGGTATTAAAGAAGGCCCATCAACTATAAACTGTGCCCTCTACATGGTATTGAAGAAGGTGTTTTTGAAAACCCATTTCTCCACTCCACAAATTGTAAAAATAAAAGCCTAGCATAAACAAATAGCAGACGACCATTTGCATTTATTTTACTCCGTAGGTGGAAATGCGGTAACTGATATGTACATGAAATGAAATCACATTTCTCCATTCCAAAAATTAACGTAAAAAATAAAACCTAGCATAAATGCAGAAGAAGGTCCTGAAGTTGAAAGTCAACTCTATTTCAGCGACAAAAAAGGGGTTATTAGTACGTAAGGGGGGCTTCTCAAGGGCAATAGAGGGGAGCTATGCATGGTATTAGAGAAGGGATTATGGGCCCTCAAATGGGGTAGGAGAAGTACCCTTGGAGGGTGCGGCAAATCCAAAGATGGTGCTCAACTTCAAAGGCATGGGTTTTCAGCTACAAAGAAGGGGTTATTAGTACCTAAGGGGGGCTTCACAAGGGCAACAGAGGGGAGCTATGCATGGTATTAGAGAAGGGATTATGGGCACTCAAATGGGGTAGAAGAAGTACCCTTGGAGGGTCCATCAAATCCAGAAGAAAGTCCTGAAGTTGAAAGTCATGGGTTTTCAGCTACAAAAAAGGGGTTATTAGTACGTAAGGGGGGCTTCTCAAGGGCAATAGAGGGGAGCTATGCATGGTATTAGAGAAGGGATTATGGGCCCTCAAATGGGGTAGGAGAAGTACCCTTGGAGGGTCCATCAGGTTATTAGTACGTAAGGGGGGCTTCTCAAGGGTAACAGAGGGGACCTATGGATGGTATTAGAGAAGGGATTATGGGCCCTCAAATGGGGTAGGAGAAGTACCCTTGGAGGGTGCAGCAAATCCAAAGATGGTGCTCAACTTCAAAGGCATGGGTTTTCAGCTACAAAGAAGGGGTTATTAGTACCTAATGGGGGCTTCTCAAGGGCAACAGAGGGGAGCTATGCATGGTATTAGAGAAGGGATTATGGGCACTCAAATGGGGTAGAAGAAGTACCCTTGGAGGGTCCATCAAATCCAGAAGAAAGTCCTGAAGTTGAAAGTCATGGGTTTTCAGCTACAAAAAAGGGGTTATTAGTACGTAAGGGGGGCTTCTCAAGGGCAATAGAGGGGAGCTATGCATGGTATTAGAGAAGGGATTATGGGCCCTCAAATGGGGTAGGAGAAGTACCCTTGGAGGGTGCAGCAAATCCAAAGATGGTGCTCAACTTCAAAGGCATGGGTTTTCAGCTACAAAGAAGGGGTTATTAGTACCTAAGGGGGGCTTCACAAGGGCAACAGAGGGGAGCTATGCATGGTATTAGAGAAGGGATTATAGGCACTCAAATGGGGTAGAAGAAGTACCCTTGGAGGGTCCATCAAATCCAGAAGAAAGTCCTGAAGTTGAAAGTCATGGGTTTTCAGCTACAAAAAAGGGGTTATTAGTACGTAAGGGGGGCTTCTCAAGGGCAACAGAGGGGACCTATGGATGGTATTAGAGAAGGGATTATGGGCCCTCAAATGGGGTAGGAGAAGTACCCTTGGAGGGTCCATCAGGTTATTAGTACGTAAGGGGGGCTTCTCAAGGGCAACAGAGGGGACCTATGGATGGTATTAGAGAAGGGATTATGGGCCCTCAAATGGGGTAGGAGAAGTACCCTTGGAGGGTGCAGCAAATCCAAAGATGGTGCTCAACTTCAAAGGCATGGGTTTTCAGCTACAAAGAAGGGGTTATTAGTACCTAAGGGGGGCTTCTCAAGGGCAACAGAGGGGACCTATGGATGGTATTAGAGAAGGGATTATGGGCCCTCAAATGGGGTACGAGAAGTACCCTTGGAGGGTGCAGCAAATCCAAAGATGGTGCTCAAGTTGAAAGGCATGGGTTTTCAGCTACAAAGAAGGGGTTACTAGTACCTAAGGGGGGCTTCTCAAGGGCAACTGAGGGGAGCTATGCATGGATTAGAGAAGGGATTATGGGCCCTCAAATGGAGTAGAAGAAGTACCCTTGGAGGGTCCATCAAATCCAGAAGAAAGTCCTGAAGTTGAAAGTCATGGATTTTCAGCTACAAAAAAGGGGTTATTAGTACCTAAGGGGGGCTTCTCAAGGGCAACAGAGGGGAGCTATGCATGGTATTAGAGAAGGGATTATGGGCACTCAAATGGGGTAGAAGAAGTACCCTTGGAGGGTCCATCAAATCCAAAGAAAGTCCTGAAGTTGAAAGTCATGGGTTTTCAGCTACAAAAAAGGGGTTATTAGTACGTAATGGGGGCTTCTCAAGGGCAACAGAGGGGACCTATGGATGGTATTAGAGAAGGGATTATGGGCCCTCAAATGGGGTAGGAGAAGTACCCTTGGAAGGTCCATCAGGTTATTAGTACGTAAGGGGGGCTTCTCAAGGGCAACAGAGGGGACCTATGGATGGTATTAGAGAAGGGATTATGGGCCCTCAAATGGGGTAGGAGAAGTACCCTTGGAGGGTGCAGCAAATCCAAAGATGGTGCTCAACTTCAAAGGCATGGGTTTTCAGCTACAAAGAAGGGGTTATTAGTACCTAAGGGGGGCTTCTCAAGGGCAACAGATGGGACCTATGGATGGTATTAGAGAAGGGATTATGGGCCCTCAAATGGGGTAGGAGAAGTACCCTTGGAGGGTGCAGCAAATCCAAAGATGGTGCTCAAGTTGAAAGGCATGGGTTTTCAGCTACAAAGAAGGGGTTACTAGTACCTAAGGGGGGCTTCTCAAGGGCAACCGATGAGAGCTATGCATGGTATTAGAGAAGGGATTATGGGCCCTCAAATGGGGTAGGAGAAGTACCCTTGGAGGGTCCATCAAATCCTAGAAGAAGTCGCCATAGAGGGGCCATCAACTGCCCAACATGGTCCCCAAGTTCACAGAAAAGGGTTTCCAGCTACCTAGGTGGGGTTACTAGTACCAAAAGAGGGTTTTCAAGGCCAATATAGGGGAGCTCTACATGGTTTTCAAGAAGGTGTTTTTGAAATCCCATTTCTCCACTCCACAAATTGTAAAATTAAAAGCCTAGCATTAACATATGTACATGAAACGAAATCGCATTTCTCCATTTCACAAATTAACGTCAAAAATTAAACCCTAGCATCAACAAATACCGTAGCATGCAACTCTATTTTACTCTGTAGGTGGATACGCATATATGAAATGAAATCCAATCTCTCCATTTCACAAATTAATGTACATAATAAAACCCTAGAATAAATAAACAGCTGAACGTTTCTCCATTTCACAAATTAATATCAAACATAAAACCCTAGCAGCAATAAACAACATTTACAAGCATTTACAACTATTTTACTCTGTAGGAGGAAATGCAGTAACTGACATGTATGTGAACTGAAAAAAATTAAAAACATATTGCATGATTCCCCCCCCCCCTTTTGCATCTCTCTCAACCGAATTTTCCTTTTACTAAGTCAATAAAAATGAGATTGAATAAAGTAAGGGAAGAAAACGACGTACCAGATAGGGTTTCCTTCAAATGCGAGGTTTGATACGTGCTTCCCCTTGGTCGAGATTGCCGTCGAGATCGCCGGAGTGATTGCCATAGAGATCGCCGGAGGAGAGGACGAAAAACAGATGAGATCGCCGACGAGTGGAGAGAAGAGGGAAGAGAGAAGAGGGAAAACTTAAAAACTTTTTTATTTCATTTCACTCGGTTTCTGCCAGAGGGGCATTCTCGTCATCCGAAATTTTCAAAACCAAATTTTGACCCCCTTCGGTCATTTTCAACAAACACTTGACCCCTCTGATATTATGCCTTTTATTTGTCTCCCTTATGTCTAATTTTCTATATATTTCTACCCAAGAGAGAGAAACTAACGGAAGTGAAGAATTATTATCCTAGATGGGACAATACGTACCGTCCGATAGGATTACCTAATCATCCTAGATGGGACAATCTGTACCATCCTAACCGTAGATTGGACCCAAAAAACCATCTCAAAAAGTTGATCCTATCCCTCTGATCTGTAGGAGGGCACGTTATAGAAACTCTACAGAATGGGGGTTAAGATGATCCTTTCAGGGATAAATTTTGGGGCCCAACCTATTTACGTTGAGGTCATGATCCAAATGAATGGTTTGGATCTTCCAAGTTCCAACTAGGTGGGCCCATATAAAAAAGATATATTACCTCTCACATAGCACATTGATGGGACGGCTAGTGTCATCTATGGTAAAATGGCCGCACCTAGGCGGGGCCCACCACATTAGAATCTAGATTGATGATATCGATCAGTGTTTCAGAAGTTAGGATCATCTTTTGGAGATGAATTTTTGGGCCCAGCCTATTTACCTTGAGGCGATCCAAATGAATGGTTTGGATTGCAGAACAAAGTGGGCCCATAATAAAATCTCTAGGGAACGATGTATTCAACCCCCTTTTTGTTTACTTGGGACAACCCTCTCTTGTCATAAATACACAAGTGGGGGCTGTCCCAAGTACAGGTGTGGCTCTTTGACTCAAGTCTGGGGTATGCTCCCTAGAGACGAGAGTTCGAATCCCCCTGGGCTTGCCCGATGCGCGGGGTTTACGGGTGATTGCGCACATCCGGAGGGAATTAGTCCCACTCTACAAAGTGGGGTGGGGACACCCTACGCCATCAAAAAAAGGGGCTGTCCCAAGTAAATACACTAGAGGAACCACATGTTATAGAAATTTCTACAGATTGGAGGGTTGGGATAATCCTATGGAAATTACTTATGGGGTGCAACCTATATATTTACATTGTGGCCCATCAAATGGACGGTTTGGATCATCTTGTGTTTTGGAGCAAGTAGCAACTGGTTGTTTCGCATGGTAGCAGCATGGTTTTAAATTTCGACCGAGATCCGAAGACCGACACCGAAATCAACAAAAGCTGAAATGGTCATTTATTGGGGGAGTGTAAAGTATAAAATATTAAATAACACAGTATCCAACAGCTTATGCTTTTGGATAAACTGGTAGTTTCATAATTTCATTTGCAATCAAACGAACAAAACTTGGCTCAGGTCGGGGTCCGAGGAACTTTCGTCAAACCCCCTATAATAGCAAAGAGTGTGGGGGTGTGGAAATATCAATTCCATGCTACTTTTTATTTTCATAAGTAATTGATATTGCCACAGCCCTTGCTATTAGACTATTAGCAAGGGACCTGAGCCAAGTTTCTCAGACCCCGACCTGAGCCAAGTTTCGTTCCAATCAAATGTATGTTTATTGAATGAGAGGGCATGTTATGCAAGATCCAACCGTTGAATTTGGTGTTGATCTCACCGTTGGATCATCTTAGTAGTAAATTGGGCAAGTGGGTAAAATGGGGTAGCTTAGCAAGATTAAGTTAGCAATTAGGCTAATCGTAGTGCGTAGGATTTCGAGTTGAATGGGGGCAGCTGAGCTAGATTATGTTGCTAGACTAAATTAGCAATTAGGCGAAGATACGGATTTCTATATTTATATATTGCCTTGATTATGTTTACCTTGGTTATGTCTAGCTCTTTCTGTTTAACCCTTTGAGTGTTGCATATAAAAACACTGCATTGATTGGACGGCTAGTGTCATCTATTACGGTGAATTAACCCCATCTATGTTGGCCCCCACACGTCAGGATCTAGATTGATGAAGTGTGTCTGCTCCATTATTCACAGCAAGAGCAAGGAAAACAACGAAACGAATTCTTGGTCAAAATTCCGACATTCTTGAATGAACAAATCTGTGGAGGCAAAAATGGACAAATTTGTGAAGGTTTTTACATGTTCATTTTTGCCTCCACAAATCGTAGGATTGGGATGATCCTATGGAGCTGATTTTTGGTGGACACCCTATCTATGTGAGGGCCAATCAAATGAATTCTTTGGATCACCAAAACAATGTGGGCCCATTGTATTTTAAGCTGGCGGTGTAGCTAAGTTAGCTACACCGGCGGTGTAGCTTCACTTTCCTCATATATATATATATATGAGAGAACATTTCCTACACACTTGTGTAGGTAACAAGGTAAGTTACCTACACACTAGCTTAAAATACAGTGGGGGCCCACATTGTATGGGTGATCCAAACAATTCATTTGAATGGTCCTCACATAGATAGGGTGTCCACAAAAAATCAGATCCATAGGATCATCCCAACCCTACGATTTGTGGAGTTGAAATGGACGTGTATAAACCTTCACAAATTAGTCCATTTTTTGCCTCCATAGTTTGAATGGTTAGGATGATCCTATGGATCTGATTTTTTGTGGACACCCTATCTATGTGAGGATCAATCAAATGAATTGTTTGGATCACCCAAACAATGTGGGCCCCCACTGTATTTTAAGCTAGTGTGTAGGTAACTTACCTACACAAGTGTGTAGGAAATGTTCTCTCTCTCTCTCTCTCTCTCTCTCTCTCTCTCTCTCTCTCTCTCTCTCTCTCTCTATATATATATATATATATATATATATATATATATATATATATATATATATGATGCGAGTTAAGTGAAGCTACACATATGTGTAGCTAACTTAGCTACACCAACGGCTTAAAATACAGTGGGCCCACATTGTTTGGATGATCCAAACCATTCATTTAATAGGCCCTTACATTGATAGGGTATGCCCAAAAAATCAGCTCCATTGGATGATCCCAACCCTTCAAACTATGGAGGCAAAAATGGACAGATTTGTGAAGGTTTTTGCACGTCCATTTTTGTCTCCACAAATCATAGGGTTGGGATGATCCTATAGAGCTGATTTTTTTGGCACACCCTATCTATGTGAGGGCCCATCAAATGAATGGTTTGCATCACCCAAACAATGTGGGGCCCACTGTATTTTAAGTGGTCGGTGTAGCTAAGTTAGCTACACGTATGTGTAGCTACACTTTTCTATATATATATATATATATATATAACATTTCCTACACACTTGTGTAGGTAAGTTACCTACACACTAGCTTAAAATACAGTGGGGGCCCACATTGTTTGGGTGATCCAAACCATTCATTTGAGAGATAGGGTGTCCACAAAAAATCAAATCCATAGGATCATCCCAACCATTCAAACTATGGAGGTAAAATGGACGTGTATAAACCCACAAATTAGTCTATTTTTTGCCTCCATAGTTTGAATGGTTGGGATGATCCTATGGATCTGATTTTTTGTGGACACCCTATCTCTGTGAGGACCATTCAAATGAATGGTTTGGATCACCCAAACAATGTGGGCCCCTACTGTATTTTAAGCTAGTGTGTAGGTAACTTACCTACACAAGTGTGTAGGAAATATTTTCTTATATATATATATAGAGAGAGAGAGAGAGAGAAAATGACAAAAAAAGGGCTTTGATATGACAATGACCTGTCAAGAGGGGAGACTTGGAAATGACCAATGTAAAGTCTTTTGGACGAGAATGCCCCTCACTGTACGTTTTTCTCTTTCCCTCTCTCCTCTCTCTCCCCCTATCAAATCAAATTACAGGTGATGATTACCTTTCACTTTTTTATTTTCAAAACCCCCAACCACCTCTCTCTCTCTCTCTCCTGTTTTATTTTCAAAACCCCAAACCACTTCTCTCTCTCTCTCACCTGTTTTATTTTCAAAACCCCAAACCACCTCTCTCTCTCTCTCTCTCTCTCTCTCTCTCTCTGGCGTTCTCTCTCTGGCCCTCTCTCTCCCCGTCACCGGCACAAAAGATGGTGCTTCCCACACGGCGGCTCACTTCTCAGGTTGGTACCCCTCACTGTCACTTTCTCCTTCAATTTTTTCAGTTATTGTTCCCATAAATTCTGGAAAACCCCTAATTTTTTTCAGTTATTTTTCTCCTTAAGTTATTGGGAAGACATTATTGGAAAATGTATGGTTTAAACTAATAATTTCTCAGACATTATTAGTTTAAACACCTAAATTTTGGAATATCAATGGTTTAAACCAATAATCTGTGAACAATCATTGGTTTACACAACATATTTTTAGAAAATCAGTTGGAAAATATCTAATTTTTGAAACATTCATGGTTTAAACCTACAGTTTGTCAAAAATTATTGATTTAAACCATTAAGTTTTGAATTATTAATGGTTTAAACCAATACTTTGAGAGAAATATCTGGTTTAAACCCCAAAATCAGTTGAGAGAACCCCTAATTTTTAAAAAATTAATCGTTTAGACAAACAATTGATAACAAATTATTAGTTTAAACCCTAAGTATTTTGTAAATCAGTTGATAAAGACCTAAATTTCACAAATGGTTTAAACTTATAAGTCCACATACATTATTGGTTGAAACACTTAAATTGTGAGAAATCATTGGTTTAAACCTCTAATATTTCTGAAACCACTTGAGTATACCCCTAATTTTATAAAAATCAATGGTTTAAAACCTATAGTTTTTAACCCATTATTGGTTTAAACCCCTAAAGTTTGAGAAATAAATGGTTTGAAGCAATAATTTTTGAGAATTCATTGGGTTAAACCCGTACTATATAACAAATTAGTTCAGAAAAGTCCTAATCTTTTAAAGATCAATGGTTTATACAAATAATTTCTGACACATTATTGGTTTCTACCCCTAAATTTTGAAAAATCAATGGTTTAAACCACTCATTTGTGAGATATCATATGTTTAAACCACTAATAATTTCAAAATCAGTTGAGAAAACCCTTAATGTCTTAAAACTTCATGGTCTAAACCTACAGTTTGTCAGAAATTATTGATTTAAACCACTAAGTTTTGAACTATTAATATTTTAAACCAATACTTTGGGATAAATATCTGGTTTAAACCCCAACATCAGTTGAGAAAACCCCTAATTTTTTAAAAAATAATGGTTTAGACAAACAATTGATAAGAAATTATTGGTTTAAACCCTAAGTATTTTGTAAATCAGTTGATAAAGACCTAAATTTTCACAAATCAATGGTTTAAACTTATAAGTTCACATACATTATTGGTTGAAACACTTAAATTGTGAGAAATCATTGGTTTAAACCCCTACTATTTCTGAAACCACTTGAGGAAACCCCTAATTTTTAAAAAATCAATGGTTTCAAACCTATAGTTTCAAACCCATTATTTGGTTAAACCCCTAAAGTTTGAGAAATAAATGGTTTAAAGCAATTATTTTTGAGAATTCATCAGGTTAAACCCATAATATATAACAAACCAGTTAAGAAAACTCCTAATCTTTTTAAAGATCAATTGTTTATATAAATAATTTCTCACACAGTATTGGTTTAAACCACTAAAGTTTGAAAAATTAATGGTTTAAACCAATAATTTGTGAGATATCATATGTTTAAACCACTAATATTTTCAAAATCAGTTGAGAAATCCTCTATTGTTTCAAAGATCAATGGTTTAAATCAATAATTTCTGAAACATTAATGGTTTAAACCCCTAAGTTTTGAAAAACAATGGTTTAAACCAATATTTCTGAGAAATCATTGATTAAAACCCGTAATATATCAAAAATCAGTTGTAAATTTTGAACGATCAATGGTTTAAACCATTAGTTTCTCAAAAATTATTGATTTAAACCCGTAAAGTTTTGAAAATCAATAGTTTAAACCAATAATTGTTAAGAAATCATTGGTCAAACCCTTAGTATTTAGAAAATCAATTGAAAAAACCCTTAAACTTTGAAAGGTCAATAGTTTAAACCAATAATTGGTTAGAAATTATATGTTTAAAGACATAATATTTCTGAAATCAGTTAAGATAACCTCTTATTTTTGAGAAATCAATGTTTTAAACCTATAAATTGTTACACATTATCGGTTTAAATCTCAAAACTTTAAAAAAAATTATGGTTTAAACCAATAATTTGTGAGAAATCAGTTGTTTTAAACACCGAAGTTTGAGAAATCAGTTGAGAAAGCCCGTAATTGTTAAAAAATCACTAGTTTAAACCACCATTCGATTGCATTGCACCAATACTAACCTCCCTTCCATGGAAAGGTATGTAGTTCCCTTTCCATTCTCCTCTCTTTTCATTTTTAGCACGTTTAAATTGCTTTAAACAACTTCTAATCAATTTTTAATTTTGTCTTTACAGGAGAGAAGAACGAAGGGCTTCTTTTGTCTTACATGTCGACGGCATTCTAAAGGATGTGGTATCATTTGAATACGTCGGCGGGAAAAAGTTGCCTCTTATTATGTGGTATCATTTGAATACGTCATTATATATATATATATAGAGAGAGAGAGAGAGAGGAAAGTGAAGCTACACCGCCAGCTTAAAATACAATGGGGCCACATTGTTTTGGTGATCCAAACCATTCATTTGATTGGCCCTCACATAGATAGGGTGTCCACCAAAAATCAGCTCCATAGGATCATCCCAACCCTTCAAACTGTGGAGGCAAAAATGGACAAATTTTTGAAGGTTTTTACACGTTCATTTTTTCCTCCACAAATCGTAGGGTTTGGATGATCCTATGGAGCTGATTTTTGGTGGACACCCTATCTATGTGAGGGCCAATCAAATGAATTCTTTGGATCACCAAAACAATGTGGGCCCATTGTATTTTAAGCCGGCGGTGTAGCTTCATTTTATTTATTTGATTATTAGATTATGGCCTTCTTATTTAATGAGGTTTTTCTATCTAATTCAATGAATTATACCCATCTATCTTTCAGATTTAGACATAGCCTGTGGCTCTTATCTGTCACTTTCATGGGCGTGGTTTATCTTTTGATCCATTAGTTACATTCCACCTGTATATCCATTGGTTACATTCCACATGTATATCCATTGGTTATGATTTTCCTTTTTGTAGAGATTCTTTGTACATAAAAATTATTTACGTATCCATCAATCGTTCAGATTTAAGATCTGGTCATTGACTCTACTTTTGTCATTCTTATGGCCATGGTCTATCATCTAAGCCATTGATTATCCATTTGATCTATGTTTTTTCGTCCTTCACTTTGTACTCTTGTATTATACCGTGATCATTAATGGAATGGTTATCTCTTGCCCATCTATCCAATGAGTGCATGATTATTGCTGAAATCGAAACTTATCTAGATTAGGGGTGTTTATCGTTTCTAAGTCTTTAGTACCCAAAAGAGAGCATTTATATGTAAAGAAGATCTAAATGAGTGGATTGACTCATATCATCACAGCCTATTTTTCTTTGACCTTCATACACAGTTTCTCTTTGACTTTCCAAATTAAAATACCCATTGATGTGCTCAAGATTACTCTTATCTCTATTTATTTAGAATTTTTATCACATGACTATTGATCTAGTGTGTGCGCTTCCAAGTCAAGAGTTTGTGTTCAGCAAAAGACCGTTCTTCTAAAAGACTAACCATTTTCAAACTCATTCGATCCAGACAGTCTATTGCTTCACCCACATTATCAACATTAGCCTTTTGTTGCCTCATTTAACTTATACCTTGTGGAGTTGCCTTTTTTTTTAGATTCTTACTCCGGGATCAAATTCTATAGTTATCATTATCATGGAGGAAGGTATGCTACTCGTGAATTTTCAGTGCCAATTTTTTGCTTATGAAAAAAGAGTCATTTTCTTAAAGTCTGTCTTTTGATGAATAAATGACAATTCTCATTCGATGTTGGCAAGTCAAGTCTTGTGTGTATTGAGTTTGTTAGTCCTTTTCATTGAGTCAATGTTTAGTCATCTTGAGGCTTGTTAAAAAAATGTCGTGTTAGTTAGTCTTTCTCATTCAGAGTCAGTATTTAGTTCTTTGTCAAAATTCAATGTAGAGCCCATGGAGGCACGTCAAAAATCATCAAAGTACTCAAAGTTTTCTATTCAATAAACGTCCAATTTTGTATCTCTGTATTCTTATGATTCACTCTTAGAACTAATGTCTAAATAAACTAAAGACACCCTTCTCGGATGAGAATGCAGACGAAATTCCCCTCAAGATCTGGAACATGATTAAACGAGAGGAAGAGCGTCGAGCATAGCCACTTGAAGAAGAAATCAAAGCTATTGATAGTAGTATCGAAATTCGAAACACGAAAAAGATGAATTGCCAAAACTTTATCTCCCGAGGAGCACAAAGAATTGATAAACCTGTTTAAAGGGGTTTGAGGTAGTCTTGTTTGATCCTATAAAGATAAACCAGGGGAATGCCCTGTCGTGATGAAAAGCAAGACTCCATTGGTTTAGACATCAAGTCAAAGTGAAAATTCAAGAGAGTGAAGCATCAGACATTCAGTGGAGCTGAGAGAGTGTCGAAAGAAGACTTTTAGATAATGAAGTCATGGTTGCAAGACTTGAGCCCTAAAAGAACACTTAGGCTTCATGAATTCAATGAGATTCTGAGGTGGAGTATTTTAAGAATATGGACAGTTCTCAAGTCCAAAAGAAAGAGAACATTCAGAAGAAGGAAAAGCATGAGAGAAAGACAAAAATGAGAAGAGAATGCATCCCTAAGACAACTCCTTAAGAATGTCAAAAACCTAGATGATGGAGTCAATAAGATAGATTGAATATGAGAATTGTCTTCAGCATTTGGAGACTAAAGAGAGTTGTAGAATCTTGAGCACAAATTCAAGATCTTTGAAATGAGTATACATTCAAGTTGAACACCGTGGTTGAAGTCTTGCCAGAAAACCGCCTGACTTCTCAACAAAAATATTCAAAGCCTTTGAACCTTAAGTGTGGACCCCGATTCGGGAGAGAGGTGGGGGACGAGCCCCCAACGGCCTCTTAGATCATCCACGTGTGAAGGAGAGCTCTACCAAGGAACTCTCGAAACATATGCCACACTCATAGCATAGCACGAGTGGCGATAAATGAATAGATACCTCTTGATCCAGAGTCAAGGCTCGAAACCAAGACATACCTAAAATAACTCAGAGTCACCATCCATGGATAGGCCATGGAACCCAAAAAATAAATCCTCTGTACAATGGATAACCAGAAATATATGTGGGCTCGTGCCTGATTACGAATGGAGAAGGTCCGAAGAGCACCCCCAATTCGTCCGAGTGTAAGCACTTGGTCTCTTATGCCATTTATTATTAACCTTGAAGAGTTTTGAAAAAAATCATATGAAATGGGAACAATCCTCAGGAGTCGTCTACCTAAGCATGCATTTCTTGAGAATAGAAATAATAAATACACAGAAAATAAATAAAAGTGTGTCACCTAAGCATGGCTAGGTTATGAGTGACATGCCTAATGGGTGTCTAAGTTCTGGTGGGCAAACACATGCATGCTACAGCTAAAAGTATAAGGTCTGTACGGGAAAGTAAGAAAACACAACAAAACATGCAATATAACTTGATACCACCTACGACTCGACACGACAAACCCTAGACTCTAATGTAATACTTGACTCGAACCAGGATGGCCATCCATCCCGGCTGCTCTACGTATCCCGGCCTCAGGAAGAATCAGAGTCGACGTAGTTCGGTGACCTATTCTAAACTACGATGCTTAACCATCTAAGACCGTTATCCTAGACTCGATTAACTAGACCTTAGGAGTTTTTAAAGCTTCTTGTGCGATTGCTTAAGTTCAAGTGAATTGTAATTTTTAGGACTTCTTATATGCCCTAACTAATGCAAGTTGGTTAGCCTTAAGCTAATGCAGGTGGTTCCTATATCTTATGTGTAACTAGGCTGTGTGTCATAAGGAAAACCATGGGTTAACTAAGTGTTTCCTAATCTAGTCATCGGCTCGACTAAGTGTCTAACCGACCAAGACTCGAGGCCTCCTAACTCTAGGGACACTCACACGACAAGACACACAAAGCATCAACATAACCAGGACAGACTCCTGACTCTAGAGGAAGATCTTTTTGAAAATAAAATTTTAAAGTTGCTTATTCAAAAAGATTTAAAATATTATTTTCAAAAGTTTGGATGGACTTGGGATAAAGATTTCAAGCTACACTATGTACCTCGTGAAAGAGGATCAAGCCAATGTAGTTCGAAACATATTTCGAGATAAAGATGTTAAACAAGTAAACATGTGTGATTCACAAATAAATTAACTAGCGTGCTCACAAACAAGTACACCAACGTGGTCACAAACAAGTAAACTAGCATGATCACAAACAAGTGAAACGTCAATCAGATAAAACATGTCTAAAGGAGGTGACATTCCTAAAATAAATAAGACAAAATCTTTCTCTAAAAGAAGAAGGCAAGCAAGATAATGAAACTGAGAGAGCTCTATACTATGATAGAGGGTTTTCTAAAAGATTTAGAGAATCTTCTAAAAGAAAAGAAAATAGAGGGGAACGTTATATGGACTAAGCTAGTCCCCTAATAATGGGTTTGGGCTAGCGCCTTCATCGCCCTTTGCAATGAGAAAAGCAAGGGTTCCAAGGGGAAAGTAGGTTGATTCCATGGACACACAGAAAATGAATTAGACCTCCAATTGATATGTTGAGTTTTGTAAACACACTTAACATGACATGAACTTTGTGTAACCTATGGTGCTGACTGTGAAGAACAAAACTAAGTCTGTGCAACTTGTAGTGCCATAAATGAAGTGGAAAAATGAACTTTGAACAACTTGTAATGCTACAAGTGAAATAGAAAACTGAGATTATGCAACTTGTAGTGTCACATGTGAGCTAAAACAAACTGGACTTGTGTGACCTATAATGCAATATGTGAGGTGGAACATTAACTATACATTTTATATTCGTGCAAACAATCAGGAGGACTGAACTATACATCTGTTAGTGCAAACAATTGGAAGGAGTGAACCATAGATATATGAACTACTTTTATTGCACACAGATCATGAACCGAACCTTATATAGATGGGTTGATATATCACAAGCCACAAACTGTACCATGGATGGATAAGCTGACATCCATTTCTAAAAAAATATTGGCTGGTTTACACATTCTTTTTTTTTATAACCCACAAACACATAACAAGATGACAAAACAAGAATCTCTGAGCAAGTATCACTTCTGTAGGTGTATGAACAAATGAATACTCAATATGCAAAGATAATTGACAATTCAGTCTTATATGGAGTTAAGATGAGTGTGATTGAAAGTAGCAATTTAGACATGGATTAATTAATAGCAAATACAATTCAACCATACCTTCTAAAAAAAACTTCTAGCAGATATACCTTCAAGCAAGTATAGGGGAAAATACATGAAGGTTATGATCAAAACACATATTAAATTAATATATCACAATCTATCAGACCTATTCAAATAACAAGTACATTACATTTTGAAGATAGTAAAAAAAAAATAATCTATCACCAGATAACCATTAAATCCCCAACACTACAAAGCTCCCTAAACAATGTCCATAAGACATTCTAGCACAACACATGCCAGGTACATATATACACAATTGCACATATCATAGCAATAAATTGACGAAACCTGTAAGATAGCAACTTTTTTTTTTTAAAATCCAAAATCACAAATCCTGGAACCTGTAACCTGTTGGGATATCAATTATGCATTGCAGGACAACAGATGTATGCTCTTTATCCCAACTAGAATCACAACCACAGAGCATGCAACATATAGAATAGCAACTATGTATTTTTGGGCAGACACAGACTATAGTTATAGGATGCAGAAACCTATAAGACAACATCTATATGTGCCTCTAAGCAAACACATATCATAACCATATATATTCCAATGAGTGCCAAGAGTATCAAAGAAAAGAACATAGCAGGTCATGGAAATTTGATGAGATTGTAAGCACTATATGATGCACATGCAGCTATCATATTTAAGAAACAAATCAATTTGATTCTAATAATCGCACACAATCCATTTAAGTATCTATTATAAAAATATCAATGAAAATATCAAAACTGAAGCAAGGGACCAAAGCCTAAATCTCTATGCTAAAAAAAAAATTCATCTAAGAACACATCAAAACAACTATGATTTAAATACTCAATACTTTTGACTCTTGGGATGCAAATATTAAAATAAGTGGTGGCTGCCATTACCAAAAATGTATAGGGGCTGTTATTACCATACAAGGGTATGGGCTGTTATTACCATACAAGGTATGGGCTGTTACATACAAAATGAAAAGGGCTTTCATTACCAAAATAAAGCTGTGATACAAACTAACCTAAAAACATTTTCTAACGTCCACTATTACTGTTGAGGGAAAATAAAGGGAAAATGGATTAGATTAAATTTGAACATGAGCATATATCCAATCATAGCACAAGCACATCCATATAAGGACAAGGAGTACAACTATTTGTATTTAAAATTTTAATAAAATTTGGACCATAGATTATAGAAGTAAGGTATTCTTGGTCATAGGGCCCAAGAATCAAATGGGAGCCACTGAATACTGATAATCCTAATATTTCCCTTCATTGGACAATGACTTTCAAAATTGAATGCACACTATAAGCATTAGAAAAGAGTGAACTAGTGTAGCTAATGAAGGATGATGGTGCCAATTTTATTAACCTTCAATCACACAATGATGGAATTTTAGGAACCCAAATCATATAAAGATATAAACATTGAACTAAAATTCAAAACTGAAACTAAATATGCCAGGGACACAGCAAACAAAACAGAACATTTAGTGAAGAAAAAGAATGATAGTCCAATAGTTAGGTAACTAAAGTATGGAAGGATGCATGCTGTAACATGAGAGCCACCACTGTTATATCAAAACACAAACTGAATATATTATTTACATGAATAATAAGTAGATTTAGAGTTCTATTTGGGGCATAACTACGGTTACTCAACAAAATGGGGGGCTGCTATTGTGAGACCCAAGAGAAAGGCTGCTATCATATGATGTGTGCAGACCCCTAAAGAACACAAGGTTAAAGCTGATTCCAAGTTCAGACCTTGTTTTTATTATTTTCAACATAAGATTTGCATTATTTTACCAAATGGAATTCTTCCAACAATATGAGCCTAGAATAAATTAATAAACAACCTCAAATCCCTTAACAGGTAACCCAAAAGAAATCACCCAAAAGCATTCCAGGGCACGATACTAAACATCATTTAAACAATGCATTTCACTGTTAAAACAGGTATCTAAATATGACCACTTGAAGGGCCGAAACTCACAAGGCATAAAGATTTCAATAACACATGCCTCAGAATTTTTTACAGCGAGCCTTACAAGTGTAAAGAAAACCAAAATGGAAGGGTCTTCCAAATACATGCATTTAAAGGCCAATAAAATAAATTTTTATGCCTTCAACTTAGTGTAGATAACCTGAGAATTTAATAGTACTCCCTAACCAACATTTATAGAGCATAGTTGTTAGAAAATATTGCCATCTGAAGATTAACATGATCTATAAATTGACAGAATACGAAACAAAATCCTGAGATAAAGGCTAGAAATTGACTTAAATAGGTTAAACAACACAGATCATGGAATACAATATTTCACCTATATTTCTCTCCAGACACAACTGTGGACCCCGATCCGAGAGAGGCGGGGGACGAGCCCCCGGAAGTCTCTAGATCATCCACGAGAAGGAGAGCTCTACCAAGGAACTCTCAAAAAAATGCCGCTCACAACATGAGTGGAGATGAAAGGTGAGATACCTCTCGATTCGGAGACTAGCCCGGATTCGAGACATACAACAAAGAAGAGTCGTCATCCAAGGAAGTAGGCCCTGGATCCCATACTATGCTCTGTTGCAATGGATAACCAGAGATTCTGGGTTCAATCCCTAGCAGAGTCGCCAGACTGTGGACCCCGATACCAGATATTCTGGGTTCGATCCCCAGCAGAGTTGCCAGCCTGTGGACCCCAATCCGAGAGAGGCGGGGCCCCCAAAATATAACATATTGGTTCATGAGGAACACATTTTTAAATTCACATTATTTGTCTCCTACTTCAATACATTTAACACTCTTCTCAAGTGTAGGAGATGTTCCTCCGGGGTTCGATTCTAGATGAGTATGCCGTTAAAATACTGCCTTATAAATAACCTCAATACCCGATCATGATGCACATGAAAGTGCTAAGCGCAACCAAAAGGGACAACCAGACACTCACGACCATCCTTCGTCTTGAAGGCAATTTTCTACTATTTACCGGGGTGGATACGAATATGATGATGGCTGCTTTTAAAATCATTCTTTGAAAACCGCTCAGATCTGCCCTTATGTCCAACATCTTCAAGTCGCGGAATTGGGAACCAATACTTGATCATGATATTGTTGATCTCCCTACCATCAACACACATTAGCCAACTTCCACCTTTTTTGCGAGTGAGAAGCGCATAAACAGCACAGGGACTCATACTCAAGTACCTAGATGCTCCTTGGTAACTAAAGAGAACAAACTCCTAAGGTAGCAAGTAATGACTCCAATAACGCAGTGTTTGAACAAATGTATAGAATTCTTTCTCATACACCCTATACTTTCAGTTCGCATCATTTAATTTCTCGTTGAAGAATGCGATCGGATGACCCTCTGAAACAACTAAATTTTCTGAGCAAAATAGTGACCTCAAAATAAATAAATAAAACAACAATTTTACTAAAAAAATTTGCTATCTGCTCATCTATATCTAAAGACAGGTATTAGTAGTAATGCAATACAGATTTAATGAGAGTGATCAACAAATTAAAGCCGTAAGATTGTTAAAACTACTCTATATAAGTCAATCTTATGCCTACTCAGTCAGTACAAATAATCTTACCAAAGTAAAGAGATAACCACAACACATTAAAGCATGATAGTATAATTTCAGATACCGTATTGTAATCACATCAACTCATGAGGCTTTAAATACAAAATGACGCTTAATTTACTACGCATACATAATAGAGCTGTGCGTATATGTGATAGAACTACCAAAATTGAATAGAATTTCACTTAATTTCCTTAAGAAAGAAATCTTATGAGATACTGAAAATTAATCACACGCATAACCTTGTACAGAACATAAAAAATCTCAACTCAAATATAGATAAAAAAGGAAATAACTTACAGAAAATCTAGTTACTAGTTTTATACTATCAACCTGCACTTATACATATATCCTAATAAAATGACCTTTGGAGCCTTGGGAGCATTATCGGAACATATGGAAGGGAATGCCTCAATTGATTTGTACAAACGGTCAATTAACTTGAGCTTACACATGAAAGATAATATCTTTTATTATTTTACACATGCCTGAACCAAATTTTATTTTTTTTCTTCACTCATCCTTTTCTAGAAACAAATGAGGGCCAAATCCCACTCTACTTGTCTCATGAACAAATCAGAGGGTTTATAGAGGATGATCATGGTTATTTAAAATGTTTCCATAAAAAAAAATTCCCTAAAAATACAATAGGTCTATGCCACAATCTCACACTAAAATCACATACACACAGGGTTGATTTCTTAAAAAAAAATCTCATTTGTAACACAAGTCTGATATATATATATATATATATATATATATATATATATATATATATATATATATATATATATATATATATATATAGAGAGAGAGAGAGAGAGAGATAATTTTAATGAAGAGATAGTGTTCAGTAGAGGGTTATTTTCGCACATGATAGTTCAAGTGTCAATAGACTATAATGCCTTGGGTATATAGAACAGATTTATAATCAAGAACTATAAATGACTAAACCAATTTGGGCATCTGACAAAGGATAATGAAAAAGAGGAAATGGTGACAAAAATATCACTTTTGACAAATACCTAAAGCCAATGTTTCTCTTCAAGAGACCTGTGTACTACAACTTATCATCCATTTTAAGAAAAACATGCTAGAGATAAGAAAGATGATCTTACAAGACAAAGATCTAAAGCGAAGTTGTATAATTTCCAAATCATAGAAACATAAGAAGGGTAGTAATACCATAAAAGAAATAAATAAACCAAAAATGACAAACTGTCAAGAGGCATTCTTTCAAGTCCCTAAATCAATTCCCCTGGTGAGACTATTCTCTAAGTTTCTCACTCACATGCCAAATCTATAGAATAATGTGTCAGAATTTAGCACTCTCTCTTGAGACCAAGACACAGGGCAAAAATATATGACTTGAATCAAAGTCCCATATGCAGCCATTAACATCTAACCCCCTCTCAGACTAACCATAGTTCAGAAAAATGTTACTAACAAGAGGATTGATCGAATTATCAAGGACAACCTTGATAAAATGAAGAAGAAAAACGGAAAATGGAACAGGTTGAAACTCATTACCTCTAAATTCTATCAACAACAATAATACACATTTCTTTCCAAATAGAACTTGCACACCTAGCATTATTTTTCTAAAACAAAATGTAAAGCATCAAATTTCAATCAAGGACACAGTTCTTATATCCAAGCATTTTCTTTTAACAAGTGACAACACCAGCAGGTATAAGCCACGAAACTCTCAACAGATAAGGACATATAATAGGATAAAGTGCGGCAACTTGCATCTAGACCTTCTCTACTTGACTCAAATGTAACATTAACAGGGAATTTACATGTTCTGGTACAAGAAAGAAACGCATGAAAATTACAAAAAAAAAAAAAAATCCAAAGCAAAACATTAATTAATAAACACAACACAAACCTCTTGAGCAAAAACATATTAAACGAATTTTTTAAGTCATAAAGCCAAAATAGATCATTACCTGACTGTATATTAAATAAAATTTATGATTTGTAAAGAGGAAATTCACATGAGGCTCATTTTAAAGAAATAAATACTCATTACCTAAGAGGGAACTCATGCAGTTTTTACAAAAAGGACTAAAATTATAGATCAAAATACCAATCCAGACCATAAACCTAATTTTAACCCTTGTCCTTTGAAATAGCACTCAAAAATCAAGATCAATCACATGACATGTGAAGAAAGAAATAAAAGAAGCAAAATTTGAAGGAATCATACCTGTTACTCTCAAAAATTGTTTGGATCACTGACTTTGTCAAATAATATGCTCAGATCCGTTCGAATCTCATAATTTTTGCAATGGAGAAGTTCTAATCTAGAGCTTGGATACATATCTAGAGTTTGATACTAAAAGATGAAGATCTAGGGTTAAAAGGTTGAGGTAGGGTTTCAGGTATATAACAAGATAAAAATCCGAACTAATACACAAGAATCTCGAAAGAATTCCGGCCGGAACTTGTGTTTTTGCCGGAGTCTTGGCCGAAGAAGGAGCAATTTGATCGAAAAATATGGGTTTTCTCAAGCTTTCTCTCTTTCTCTCTCTCTAAAATTAGGTTTAGAAAATCCTTGATTTAAAAAAAATGAAAATTAAGCTGGTATTTATAGACAAAATAGGATGTTGATATCAGAACTACTGTTTGATGAGCGCACAGTTTGCGCGATTTTTTGATGGGCACACAACTGGTCGTGTCTTTTCTGCCCCAGGCCGCGACCTTTCCAGGATACATTCACCCCCCCTCCCCCCCTTCAGGATAAACTCACCCCCCTTCTCTGAATTTGCACTACGACATTGCCTGACTCGTTCCCAGGGCAAACGTGCTCGGATTTCGACGAGATTTTGCAGGGACCTAGATAGGACCATAAGCTAGCCTAGGGTGAAGTTTGGGGCTTTAAGTCAATGGTTTGGTGGGGTTTTGCACAAACACGAAAGGTTTAGGGTACGGTCAAAATGGGGTGTCTACAACAACTCAATATGCAACCTGCTAACCAAGGGATCTTTTTTTTTTTTGTAAAATTGGAAAAAATTATCAATACAATCTTTTAGAATCATATCCTGTATGAGAATTTCACACGCACATTTTTTAACACAAGAAAAAATTTAGCCTTGAAACTTGTATGCCACAAAGTCAATCCAAAACATAAAGATTCTCACATCAATATGACTCTAAGTAAATTTTCTATATAAACTCCAGCATCACTTATATTACAAAAGGATCATAGACTCATAATAGCAATCATAAAAAAGAAAAAAAACATAGATCAAAAAATCATAGAGGATAGAAAACAGATATATTAACTTACCTGAAATTTTTCTCTGAAACAGCTGATAAAAGTCTTCAAATTGCTGAATTCTTCAAGAAAAAAAAAAACCTCAAGTCCTTACTTCAAGTTGATTATATTGCAAACTTCTACTAAAACCTCTAAAAATTCAACCAAGAATGAACCAGAATTGACAAATTTAGGTCAATTATTGGTCGATCAAAGCAAAGGATAATCGAATCTAAGATTTTTAGTGAAGAAAATGAATTTTGATTAAAGTGAAGCTTCGATCTAGGGTTTTTATGTGTTGAACTTGAAACTAGGGTTCTAAAAGGAAGTGAAATGGAGGAAAACAAGTCAGAAATGATCTAAAGAATAAAGCTTGATTGCCGAATTTCAGCAAACATTCGCCGGAGAAGATGACCATAGTTATACCAGAAAAAAAAATCGGAAGATGATCGGAGAAAAAGAATTAGAGAATTAGGATTTGGAAAGAGAAGATCTGATCGGATTAAGCTCAGATCATGAAGGAATCAGTGATTGTAAAACAAAACAAAGAGTAAAACAAGAGAATCATGTCACTCGGAGCTTGCCGGAGCTAACCTGAGTGAAGCCAGAGAATGGCCGGAGAAGAAGAAGATAATCAGAGCTAAGGTTTGGGAGAAAATGAGTTAGGGTTTGCTCTTTTACCAAATTCGAGCTCTGCTAGGGTTTTTTTTTTTTGAAAACAAAAAATGAGAGTTCTCTCCTTACAAGCCTCCTCTATTTATAGAAATTCAGCATAAATTTGTTTTCCCCATAATTTACTCGGACAACCCCTTATTTAATGTGTTTCATTTGGTTTGTGTTATAAATAGGTGGTCCAAAAGGAAAATGACCAAATGGAAATGAGAGGTAAATTTGTACCTTTTTTGCTTCCCAGAGAAAACCCTCTACTGAAAATGACACTCCTTATTTCTTCCAGGCAACCCCCTGGCCGGGATAATACACTCCCCTTCTGCTACACTTCACTTACACTACTCTACCTACCATATTCATGTGCTATGCAAACCGCGACGGATTTTTCTGAAATTTAAGAGTGACCTAAACGGGACCCTGACCTATGCTAGGACTGATTTGGGATATCAAATTCTCATATTTAAAGGATTTTTTTGACAAAAGTAAAAGTTTAGGATTCAGTAAAAATTGGGTGTCTACATTAAGCAAAAGAGCTTGTACGCCAAATACACCAAGAGGCCATCCTTAGACGTTTGCGCCTTTATAACTAAAATCCTAACATTTGAAAAATCCTTTTGTGAATCCTTTGGGCCAAAAATTCAAATCAAACCATTTCCTTCTAACCACATTATAAACCAGGGGCATTTTTTTTAAGAAGTTTGAACTACGTTATGACCTGATTCCCACTTCTTTAGGGATACGTAGGCAACCTGATTAATTCGGGTTCCGTCAACCTTGGGAACAAAAGCTAAATCATTCCCCTTTCAATATTTTGAAAGTAAAAGCTAAACCATTCTTTGTTAAACCCCAAAAAGTGAACTACGCGGATCTGATCCTCCATTTTCGGGGATACATAGGCAATCTGGCAAGACTAGATTCGGTCCAAATCCTTAGAACCTTAGATATCCAACCCTTTTGAACCTAAGCCCACCTAAAAAGTCCTTCTGATGAAACAAGCAAAGGTTCAAGACAATTGAAAATAAAAACAGAAAGAAAAGAAAAGAACAAAAGTCTGAAGACCCACTAGGTTGAAAACCTGAAAGGGCAGCCTAGATAAAGTCATGTACTTGCTAAGTAGATAACCAAAGGAGTCGGCTTATGCAAAATTAGGGTAGCGGTCTGATGGGTTGAAAAAATTGAAGAGGCAATTCAGTTAGAGGCAAAGACTTCCCACAAAGAGTTGAGGAGATGCAAAAGAAGTTTCTCAGTTGTGAAGAATCTCATATTGCATGTAGTGTGAGGGAAAGTTGAGACAAGTAGTCTGCTGAAAGTTTAGAAGACATTAGTTGTGATATCTTGTAAAGAGGAGACTTGAAGAGATTGAGAAATAATCACTACACAAGGCAGGATCTTGGAATCCGAGTAGAATCAGTGAGATTTACTTTGGCACCCTTCTAAACTAGGGGCATTGAAACTGACTAATCCGAAGGGGGTAATAATCATTACGGAAATTCTGATGGAGGAAATTAGATCCACTTGACATAGTTTTTGAGATTACTCCGAGGGTGGTTAACCTTACCATAAAAAATAACACATTTGATCTAAGGGTGAATCAAGATTGAGTCAAGTCCCTTGAGTATCATAAGTCTTCTTTGAAAGAGTCCTTAGGAGTTTGTTCATTGTTTATATTTGTCTTCTTTCAAGGTCTAAAGTGTTTAGTACTGAGAATGAATGGGTGTATACCTTCTGAAATGTGAAGAAATTTCAAAGTGCATCCTGGTTTAGGAATCAAAGAAGCGCAAGTGGCATATTTTTCAGACTTGACTAAGTCATCAAAGCCTCAAGCACTGAGCAAAATGAAGAATTCTTACATTTAGCTTTTGTGGAGATGGTTTTACCACTATACCAAAGAAAGAACCCATGCAAACTCAAAATTTTCCTACTTACATTGGTTCTGCTTTCTTAAAACTTTGTCATGTAAGCACATCATACTAGGGGCATCTTTTATGACTTGCGTCATAAAAGATATTAAACAATGTTAACTGGGATATCTTATTTTAGCAAATAGAAACCAGAGAAGCATGAACATATTCTTTGAGTTGAATTCCTTGATCAAATTGTCACTTTTAGAGTCAAAGTTTTAGAAATTTCAATTCCCAACGAAGTCTAGAATCTACTCCTGCATCCTTCAAACCTCAACAGAATGCTTTTCACATGTTAAAGAAAGTCAATACCTAAAAATCTCATTAATCTACTTGAGTTTTTGCTTTCAGCAAATATCATGCACTCCTAGTTATTCTCGATAAGAGATGGCTGATCCATTAGTGAAATCAAACAAAGATGGTAAATTCTTCATTCATTTTGAAGGTTTTTAATAAGGATAGAAATTGACAACTCTGTGCTTAAGAGTCTGGTCTTTTCATCCATGATTTCTTTAGAGTTTTTAATAAGGGTAGAAATTAACAGCTCTATGCTTCAGAGTTTGATACTTTCATCCATCATTTTGAAAAGTTTTAATAAGGATAGAAATTGGTGGCTCCGTGTTTCACGGTTTGGTTTCTTCTTCCATCGTTTTGAAAAAAATTTAATAAGGAAGAATTTACTATATTCTGTGTTACACGGTTTGATCCTTTCTTCCATCTTTTTGAAAAAAAAAACTTTTTATTTACATTTGTTCTGACAAAATTTCAATATAGCTATATGAAAAAGAAAAAAACTCTTTGAGTAATTAGTGTGTACTTGTTTGATTTGTACTCTATGAGTATTTGGTTTGTGTTTGCTTTGGTAAAGCCTCAATCTATAAAAAAAACTCTTCGAGTGATTAGTGTGTACTTATTTGATTTGTACTCTCTGAGTATTTGGTTTCTATTTACTTTGGTGAAGCCTCAATCTAAAAAAAAAAAAAAAGAAGCTCTTTGAGTATTTAGTTTATATGTGTTTTAGTAAAATTCCAGTAAAAAAAACTCTTTGAGTGGGAGAAGGAGATAAATTTAAGGGGGCATGATTGAGACGAGGGTGAGAATCGATGCTATTCCAAGTAGACTTTTTTGTTTCCTAATTTTTAAGCATTTTCACAAGTTGGAGACACTGGTTTCCTAATTTTTGTGTCATGATTTTTAGCTACTTCACTTGCCCTACCCCTATATCGCCGTTTGGAGACACCAGTTGATCGTGAAAAAAAAAATTCACGGTAGCCAAACATGCTATAAGGGGTTTTGCTAGCGTCCATCGTAAGAGGCATTTCGCATATGGCCTGTTACATACTTGCATGTGAGGACAGCCACACATGCTCACCTTTCAGCAGATTCTGTCTTCATTCATGAGGTGGCTGCTCTCACATGCAACAGGCCATCCTCAAAATGCCTTTTGCGATGGACACTAGCAAATCCTTGGAAATAAAGTTTAACTTTCAAACAAATGTCATGTCACAACACTGCCATTTACAGTAGGGTGAGACCAACGATGGGTTAGCTTATGCAAGCCAGTGCGTCATCAAAGGAAAGTTTGAATGGCAAGAGAAACTAATTCAACCAACGAAAACTTTAACAAATATAACTTAGGGAAAATTATTTAAAAAATGCTAAGTTTTGCTGAAATTATGAATCAAGGGTAGACTTTTGAAAATCAAGAGAGAGCGGCTGTCAGGTGCGTCAGATATGTTTTAGGACAAGAATACCCTTCTTGCTTTTCCCTCCACCTCTAGGCACATATCCCAATGCCATTTCACTACCTTTTTCACTATTTATCTTCTTCTTTCCCAAGCCTTCCAAATGGTAAAACTCCATACCCATTGCCATTGCCATTAGGAAAAAAACTCCATTGGTTCTCTTAATTTTGGTTTGGATAATAAACCTAGGGAAATGTTATCAGCACTACTGTATTTTGATGAGGGCACTCCTCACTTCATTAAAAGTACGGTATGGCCCGCACCATAGGATGATCCAAACCATCCATTAGATTTTTGGGGCACAACCTATTTAGGCTGTGGCCCATCTAATGAATGGTTTGGATCATCCTATGGTTCGGGCCATACCATATTTTTAATAAAGTGAGGAGTGCCCTCATCAAAATACAATAGTGCTGATAACATTTCCCTAAACCTATGCTCTGGTATGTCCATTGTCCTCCATTTTGCATTGGATAAAAATGGAACCACTCTTTACATATTTGGCCGGTGGTGTACATGTGTTGGACAGTGATAATATATTTTTGTGGTGGTATCAATATTTTAGACAATGGAACTACTATAATTCTTCTTTTAGAACTATGATTTTAATTTTGGGAGCACTTTTTTAAATCTTGGAACCACTATCTTGGAAACGAAACCACTATTTTTGACTTAGGAACCACTATTTTCATATTAAAACCACTCTTTTGATATTTGAACCACTCTTTTCATACTAGAACCACTCTTTTGATATTGGAACCACTCTTTTCATAATGTAACCACTCTTTTCATCATGAAACCACTCTTTTCATACTGATTACCACCGATTGTTTCCGTCAGACTCCCGATTGGGTACCACTTCCATCACAAACTACTGGACTCCTATCGGAAGTCCGAAAGGTCATTCGGACTTCCGAACGAAGTGGTTCCAGTATGAAAAGAATGGTTCCAGTATGAAAAGAGTGGTTCCAATATCAAAAGAGTGGTTCCATTATGAAAAGAGCGGTTCAAATAGAATGTTAGAACCACTTTAGAATGTTAGAACCACTATTAATAAGCTATTAACCACTATTACAGTCTCGAAACCACTATTATAGTCTCGGAATCACTATTTAGTGGTTCCAAGTGTCTACATACTGATTATGAGTGTTTAAACCACTATTGATACATACATTATCACTTTTAGAACCAATAAAATACTATTAGAATGTAGGAACCACTATTTAATCAATCGAAACCACTAAATTGTGGTTTCGAGGTCTAAATAAAGGTTCCAAGAGTATACATGGTTGTCTTGAGTGTTTAAATAGAGCATCTGATTTTTTATCACGGTTAGAAACATTGAAATACTATTAGAATGTATGAACCACTATTTGCACTCTTAGAACTATAATTTACTGGTTCAAAGGTCAAAATAATAGTTCCAAGTGTATAAATAGATGTCCTTAGTGTTTAAATAGTGCCTCTTATTGATT
Organism: Tasmannia lanceolata; assembly: GCF_043159265.1. NCBI lineage: Eukaryota > Viridiplantae > Streptophyta > Magnoliopsida > Canellales > Winteraceae > Tasmannia > Tasmannia lanceolata. The sequence continues at coordinate 20,414,851 of NW_027518684.1, read as the reverse complement.
AGATAGGGTCATGAGTGTGTAAGGGTGTCAATTTTGGCTCGGGCTCGAGCTCGGCTCGAATCCTTAACGAGCCGAGCCGAGCCGGCTCGTTAAGCTTAACGAGCCGAGCCCGAGTTAGGCCAGGCTTGGCTCGGCTCGGCTCGTTAAGGCTCGTTAAGAATTTAATATATTTAGATATATATATATATATATATATATATATATATATATATATATATATATATTATTAATATATACACTAAAAGGGTTGTCTAGGGAGTGAAAGGGGGAGGCAAAATATGTCACTTCTTTTTTGGAACCCCATTTGTTACTTAGACCACCCCCCTAGTGTAAAAAGAGTAGTAAAAAAACACTAGATAGGGCTGTCCAGGGAAAATGAGGGGTGAAAAATTAATATAATTCGAGCTCGATAAGGCTCACGAGCCGCTCGCGAGCCTGGCCGAGCCAAGCCGAGACGAGCCTGGTTCGAGCCCAAGCCGAGCCCGAGCCTGGCTTTTGAGCTTAACGAGCCGAGCCGAGCCTGGCCAAGCTCGACTCGTTTACACCCCTATGAGTGTGTAAAGTGTATTTACACATTCAGAACAACTTTGTTTACTCTAGGAACCACTATTGATTGGTTTCGAGGAATAAATAGTGGTGCTAGGGTATAAATAGTGGTTCCGAGATTTAAAAATTGGTTCTGAGCCCTTGTAACTAGTGGTTCTGATTGTATAGATAGGAGTTCCGTTCGGGTTTTCCTCTATAAATAGAGAGAGGTCAAAACAAACATGTAAGCAAACAAAGAGAGCACTGTAAAGAGGATGAAAATAAACCATATCACTGAAAACAGAAAAAAAATGCAAAGAACATGTAAAACCTAAGGAAATGGAGGACAATGGACCTACCAGAGCATAGGTTTATCACCCAAAGCAAACTAAAGAGAACCAATCGAGTTTTTTTTTTCAAATGGCAATGGAGTTTTTTTCTAATGGCAATGGAGTTTTTTTCTAATGGCAATGACGATGGAAATGTAGTTTTTACCGTTTGGAAGGCTTGGGGAAGAAGAAGATAAAAGGTGAAAATGGTAGGGGAAAGTGCATTGGGATTAGTGCCTAAAAGGAGGAGGGAAAAGCAAGAAGGGTATTCTTGTCCTAAAACCACTCTGACTATACCTGACAGCCCCTCTTTCATGATTTTAAAAAGTCTACCCTTGATTCACGGTTTCAACAAAACTTTGCATTTTTTTAATAATTTTCCCTATAACTTATATTTTGAAAGAAAAATTGCCAATGGGGGACACCAAAATACAATAATTGTGAACGGGGGACACACTTTTGAAAATTTGTTAGAGAGGGATGAAATTGGGGTTATCAACCCTCTAAATGGGGTTATCAACCCTCTAAATGGAGGGTTATCAACCCTCTTTAACAATTTTTCAAAATTGTATCCCCGGTTCACAATTCTTGTATTTTGGTGTCCCCCATTGGCAATTTTTCCTATTTTGAAATGAGTTGTTGGCGGTTGGACTTCCTTTAGACTTTAAATTGGTTGCATCTGGCTTTTGAAAACAGATAACTATTATTCTAAAAATTTTAACCCAACGATGGGTTAGCTTCTCGGCACACCTATCTACATCGGGGCCTAACAAATGAATGGTTTAGATCACCCAAACAATGCGGGTTCCATTGTACTTTTGGACCAAATGTGCATGCATGGCCATGCCAAATTGAATAAATATTAGCATTTCAAGAATCATTGATCCTATTGAAAAGATTTACTCGGCACGCCCTATCTACATCGAGGGCCAACAAATGAATGGTTTACATCACCCAAACAATGTGGTTTCCCTTGTATTTTTGGACCAAATGTGCATGCACGGCCATCCCCCATATAAATCCTCTATAATATACACTAAACATGCTTCATTATTCCGTCATTCATTTTCTTTCTATGAAATTTTTTTATTAAAAACTTTTTCCATGGAAAAATTTTATTGGAATTTTTATAAAATGGATTTTTTTTCCTTTACTCCTCGTGCATAGCATGCGTGGGGCCATCATTTTATAACACATGAATTTAGAATTTTTTAACTGGAATTTTTCTATGATGGATTTTCTTTATTCACACCTCGTGCACATCGTGGGAAGGAACCATCATTTTACAACACATGTATTGATAAGGTGAGGCCCACCATTTTACGCCCATGCACATATATAGTATGCGTGGATAATATTATACTAAACTCAAATTTGAATTTGCGTCAAATACAAATGGAAATGGAGTGATAAAAAAGTTCATGTAAACGAAATTTTGACACTTCAACTTATAGAGTTTTAAAATTGATCCTATTTCTACCTATTATTATGATATTACGATCAGAGTGGGTGCTAGTAGAAATGACAAAACGGGTCATTTGCTTCGATCTGATTAAAACGCTTAGCAACATGATGAGCCTTATACCCATCACGAGAAGTGGGTTGAATGTGGTGCATGACAAGTGCAAGCTGAGTTGAACGTATGTGCTCAAATGCTTGGAGATCGTGAGCATATGAAAAGCAACTAAGTGGTGTCAAGCGTGTGGGGCCTTCAGAACCTTGCATAGGAAAAGGCTAGCCTTAGCATATTTGTATTACCGTAGGGTTTTCAGTAATCTGAGGCTGAGGATACAGTTAAATGCAATATTTAATATTCATATAAAGCCTAGGAAGCTCAATAAATTCTTTTTTTCTTACTGCTTTTTCGAACAAAATCATGTGCAACTATTCCGAGAGAAGGGTGACCAATTCAATTATGTCATATATCTGTGGTAGTTCGTTCACCAACTAGAGTATTAGATGTTGCACTCGAGGTTTGACTTTACGGAAAATGTTCCTAAATCAAGTATATTAATCTTTGACTTTATTCTTTTCCTGAAGGAGGACTCTCCTCTACTGAGAATCCTTAACATAACAAGCATCAGGATGAAATTAAAACTTAACATCATTATCGATCTTCTCCTAACTTGCCGAAGGTTGTTTGGTCACCATTTTAGAAATTTTGGGGTCTTTGACCACTGGGGTTGTCGGGAGCCGGTCGGGTGAGCAAATATATATTTCTACGCAAGAGAGAGAAAATAACAGAAGTGAAGAATTATGATCCTAGATGGGACAATATGTACCGTCCGATAGGATTACCTAATCATCCTAGATGGGACAATCTGTACCATCCTAACCGTAGATTGGACCCAAAAAACCATCTCAAAAAGCTGATCCAATCTAGTATGTCATAATTGATTAGTTAACATGTTGCTTGATTGTATTATGAAACACATAAAAAAAATATAGAAGGTTTCCTTTAAGATCTTCTATATCACTAGTCACTCCTTCAAGGCTTGGCAAGTGATCCAGAGAAAGTAAGCACTACCGATAACCTTGTTAAGCTTTATGTCCTTGTGGATTGGACTTGCACTCTTTGCAACTTTGATGTAGAATCCATCGAAAAGATTTTCTTCAATTGCGCTCCCCCACTTGGATTTGGAGGTCCATTTTATGACATTTCAATCATCATCAAAATCCACTTAAGGGGCCTCGTCCAACCCCAACTTTATTGACAACTTTGGTAGCATCAAAATCAACCTTATTAAAACCTTTAGTAGGAGTCTTGTCCAACCCAAACCTGCATACCAAAAGCAGAAAAGAATTTTTTTCAGGTGTGGTTAGGGATGGTCGATTTCGTAACTCACGCCGAGTTGTGTGGTGACCCAAAATCCTATCTAGAGAACGTTGAGAGTTGACTTATAACAATGCAAGTTTGGATACTTCACCATATGCACTATTTTATATTGAGGATTACAATAAAATCAAATTTAATTAGTTTAACTCATTTAACCCGACCGCAATTGAAAATTATCATAACCCCATTCATTAAAGATGAAATTATATTGTGCTGTACATAGTGGGGTTACAACATAAGTTACGCCCATGATGTTTGATCCGACGACCCCCTCTTAAAAAATGTGTTGTCAAAGACATTCTCGTTGGTGCAAATATCAAAGGGGGCACCTTAATTACATGCAGCTACACTTGAACACCATATAAAAAATCTCATTAAAGTTTGGAAACCAAAATCCCCCAACACTCTGGATAAAAATATCATATGTTTAAGTCCAAGTAGAAACATTGATGTGGTCCACACAGAGCGAGCACGCCAAATCTATCTCAATCTACAAGTTTACTACCACTAGAGTCAGCCCACCATGAATTTTATTTGAGTCCCAAAACTCAAGGCGAAGTATTCTTTTTCTCTATTATCCCTTTCTTGTACCGGCCGTTCGAAGTAAAAAAAATCTATTGTACATCCTAATCTATTAATAAGTTGATAGTCCCCTTATAAATCCTAATCTACATATTTATCGCTTTCTGTATTCTGTAGTTATTAATAAGTTGATAGTACATCTATTTATACTATATTTACTATCTAAATATGCTATTTAATATCTCGTCTTCTTTCTTCTTGGTTTTTCTATTATTAAATCTAGGAGACTGATATCCACACTGCTATAGCTTGATCATGACACTACTCACTTTGTTTTACACTTCCGATTGGATATTGATAGCATCTTGAGTACTACAACAGCCTTGAAAACCTAAATAAAAAAATGCAAAACAAAGTGTCGCCATCATCAAAATATGGGAATGCAGATATTAGTCCCCTCAATCCATGTACCCTATTTAGTAGGAGTGCAACTTGGGTCAGGTTGGCCTCAACCCGAACTCGACCAGAGTTCCAACCTGCCCAACCCGTCCCGACCCGACCCGAGTTCAACCCAACCCAACCCGAGATTTTATGCTTAGAAAATTAAAAAAATTATTTAAAATGTCGGGTTTCACTCCGATCTGGTTGCCCAAGTCCTCAATCGGAACCCAAACCAAACTCAACCCGGGTTGAGAAAACTCAACCTGAATCCGAACCCGAACCCGACCCGAACTCAACCCAACCCTGCTTTTTTTCGGGTTGAACCTGAATAGAGTTGCACCCCCTACTATTTAGTACCGTACCCTAAAACCTTACTAAAATAATGCAAAACAAAGCGAGTGGTGCCATTGTCAAAATATAGCAGTGCAAATATCAGCCCCCTAAATCTATCTACCCTATTTAGTACATATGCCCTATTTAGTCTCTCTCTCTCCCCTTACCTTCGTAAGATACGCATCTCCTAGGGCAAGTTGATCTCGAATTGCGTGAACATCCGAGGAAAGGGCGAATTGATCCCAACTGCTTCAAATACCCAAAGAATGGTGGTTTAGACTTAGGGTATGCAAGGTTGGCTTTCTTTTTTAATCAAGGTATGCAATCTAATTGTGTGCATTTGATTTATTTTTCTCTATTATTTTTTTCTTTTTTCTGTTTAGGCTATGCTATTGCTAAAATTTAGGGTTTAGAGTTTGTTTTCCATTCTTGTACATCTATGCACCTTGCTCAAGATTTCAATACAAACAATCCAAGATAAACTACATTCTCTTACCCTTTGGTAGGCACTTCTGGCTAATGCATACTGAAATTATGTGTATATCCTCGTAAACAGTTAATTTTTCATCCGTCAGTTCTAAGTGATACCCATCTAATTTTTTCCTATTTATTTTTTGCTATAATTGTTTTTAGCTTTGGTCTCACTGAATTGGGATTAGCCTAGGGCATTCAACCATCTTTTTTTCTTAATGGTAAAATTCATTAAAAAAGACCGAGATGGTCAAATAATACAGAAAAGAAATAAACAGATACAACTCAAGAGAAACCACCCTCAAGGGGAAAGATAATCAAATTTCTCCAAAGACTCCAACGCAACCCCCCTCCTAGCTTGAGAATCCGCCTCTTCATTTGCAGACCTCCTAGCATGATTGAACTCAACCTGAGAATCTCCGATAATATCTAGGATCTCATTGAATAAGTCTGTAAACCTCCACAGAAACCTATGAGAACCCGATAACCATCGGATAACATTAATAGAATCACCTTCCACTACAACATTATTAAGATATTCCACTTCAAGAAGCTTTATTCCTTGATGAGCCGCCGGCACTTCCGCCTCATTCGAATCAGCAATCCCAATAGGACCGGCGAATGACCAAATCACCTCACCCTTATCATCCCTCAAAACCCCACCAATACCCGCCGGGCCGGGATTACCTAAACTTGACCCATCAAAATTAAGCTTGCACGAGCCTTCCTCCGGAGGAACCCAAGCTTGAACAATATTACTACTCCTTTCCACACTTGAGCACACCTCTAACCATCCATACCATAAATCAAATGCGGATACAAAATCAAATCGAGGCAACGACTTCACCCAAAATATAGTTAATGTCGTGGCCTTTGAAGCAACAAAGATTGCACTTTTAGAAATGCCTCTAAAAGTTCTAGTATTTCTTTCTCTCCATAACGACCACATGATGGCAAGAAAATATAGCTTCCAGAGGACTTTCCCTCCTCTTTCCCCTTCAATCCCCATGGAGAAAATGTGCCAATAAGACACTTTTCTTCATTCACAAGCTTGCGCCCAATGGATGAAATGGAGGTCTTCCTTGTGGAGAATCTCTACAAAGTAGAAGTAAATGAAGATTAGCTTAGCCAATGGAAAGTGGAGAATTAATGGCATTGGTAAGTGGTAGTGGGTATGGAAAAATGGAGACTTAATGGCTTAGGCTAGTGGTGGTGGGTTTAGAGTTTCAAGGAAGAGTTTGAATTTGAAATGGGAGGGAAGCGGGTAGGGAAAAGATGGAGCAAACATGTGTGGTTCACACAAGTGCAAGTCAGGCTAAAAAGACCAAAATGCCCTTGGACACAAAATTATATTTGCCCTCACTACATTTTTCGAAAAGAAATAAAATAAAATAAAAGTAAACTAAACAAAATGAGTTTCCAAAAATACACTTTAAATTTAGGGCGATGATTTTTTCGCCTCCCTGTAGGAAAATACACCCCCCTTTAACGTGATTTGATGTCAAAAAGCGTTAAAAGTCAGCCCACAATTCACGTTAAAAGGGGGCGAAAAAATCATCTCCCTAAACTTAACACTTAATATCTTTTCTACATTATTACCGCATTGGAACGTTTCATCGCATTGCCAGCATCTATTAACAATCTTCACATGGGCCCACCCTCATCTTTCTTCTCTATCTGTTAATGATGGTTTTACGATCAACTATCATAATAGCAACTTTTTGGAGAAATAGTTTGGATCTGCGAAAAAATCATGAAAAATAAAGTTCCTTCGAAAATGGAATTTTAGGGTCTAGTCAGTTTGCAATTTTCCAAGAAGATGAAGAAATTTTTTTATTGGACCCTTTTTTTTAATATTGAAATTGATGTGCGGTGTCGGGGGATCCCATCTATTAACAATCTCCACCTATGTCTTGGCTAGCATCTGTTTGTTGGTGGGATCCTTTTTAGGGTGGTTTTTGGATCCTACTCTCCGAGTCTTGGTCACAATTCATTTCGAATCAGTCGTCCATCGGAATGTCCTAGGTCCTACTTACAATATACAGAGTTAGGGCTCATATAGAGTTCGTGCCTGAAGCAAAAAAGAAAAGAAAAGAAAAGAAATGAGATGTGGTATGTCATTTTGAGCAGAGTTTTCCAAGACTGCAAAACACCCTTCATGAATTGATATAAATAAATGAAAATATAAAACATATTATTATAAAACGGCGCCTTCAATTCGGATCTAGGAGACTCCATCAGATCTTGTGGCTACATCAGAGTCATGGTCCGAAATTATTTTGGACCTTAAGTTAAGAATCCAATGGACATGATTTGGATGCAGCTTAGGCCATGTCTGGCAGTTAGGAATTTTTTCATGATAAATTAGTGTTTCCGAGTGCTGAGATAGGGTGGGGTGGGTGGGAGAAGGAGAGAAATTTAAGGGGCCATGATTGAGACGAGGGTGAGAAGTTGCCAAAAGTCGGGAAAAGTCGATCCTATTCTGAGTAGAGTTTTTTGTTTCTTGATTTTTAGCCACTTCTCACCACTCGGAGACACTGGTTTCCTAATTTTTGTGTCATGATTTTTAGCCACTTCACCTGCCCTACCCCTACCTCACCATTTGGAGACACAAGTTGATCATGAAAAAAAAAATCACGGTAGCCAATCATGCCCTTAAAAGTCATGTCCATTAACTCTCGGATCTTTTGGAAAATTGGTTTGCTAGGTCCATCGTAAAAGACATTTTGCATCTGGCCTGTTGCATGTGAGGACAGCACACAAGCTCACTTTTCAGTAGATTCTGTTTTCATTCATGAGGTGGCTGCTCTCACATGCAACAGGCCATCCGCGAAATGCCTTTTGCGATGGATGCTAGCAAATCTCTGGAAATAAAGTTAAAACTTTCAAACAAATGTCATGTGACAACGCTGCCATTTACAGTTGTGTGAGACCAACGATGGGTTAGAGAAACTAATTCAACCAACGAAAACTTTTCAAAATATAACTTATATTTTGAAAGAGTTTTAAAAATAACTTATATTTTGAAAAAGTTTTGAAGTGTTCCTGCGCGCATGGAGTTCCGCCCACAAAAAGTGACGAATGGGAGGCTTTATAACACAACTACAGTGCTGGGAACTCCCTGCGCTGCAGCGCATGAACACTTTCCTCATCGTCACATGCGATTGGACTTTCTTTAGTTCGACTTTATATTGGTTGCATCAGGCTATTGAAAACAGATAACTATTATTCTAAGAATTTTAACCCCATGATATATGCATTTTGTTCATTTTGTCCCAAGCCTAATTGAATAAATATTAGAATCATCCTATGGAGAAATTTTCTCGGCACGCCCTATCTACATCGGGGCCCAACTAGTTAATGGTTTTGATCACCCAAACAATGTGGGTTCCATTGTATTTTTGGACCACATGTGCATGCACGGCCATGCCAAATAGAATAAATATTAGCATTTCAAGAATCATCCTATTGAGAAGATTTTCTCGGCACACCCTATCTACATCGGGGGCCCAACAAATGAATGGTTTAGATCACCCAAACAATGTGGTTTCCTTTGTAGTTTTGAACCACATGTGCATGCACGGCCATCCCCCATATAAATCCTCTCTATAATAAACACTAAACATGTTTCTTTCTTCTGTCATTCGTTTTCTTTTTATGAAAAATTTTTATTAAAAACTTTTTCCATGGAAAATTTTTATTGGAATTTTTCTAAAATGGATTTCCTTTACTCCTCGTGCATACCATGGGTGAGCCATCATTTTACAACACATGAATTTAGGAAAATTTTCCTGGGATTTTTCTACGATGGATGTTTTTTATTTACACCTCGTGCATATCATGGGGTGGGGCCATCATTTTACAACACATGTATTGATAAAGTGAGGCCCACCATTTTACGCCCATGCCCATGCATAGCATGCGTGGATAATATTATACTAAACTCAAATTTGAATTTGCGACAGATACAAAGGGAAATGGATTGATAAAAAAATTTTGTAAACAAAATTCTGACAGTTCAACTTATAGAGTTTTAAAATTGACCCAATTTCTACCTATTATTATGATATTATGATCAGATGGGGTACCGGTAGAAATGAGAAAATAGGTACCGGTAGAAATGAGAAAATAGATCATTTGCTTCGATCCGATGTTTAAAACCACGCCATTCCTTTGTTTCTAATTTTGTTTATTACGTTAGTAAATCGTTATCTTTCTATGGAAAATTTGTAAATTTCCCAACATACGTTTTACTTTTTAGAATTCAAGATGAATCTTTCTCCTATCAACCAACGTTTGTCTTCTTCTCTTCATTCCTTTTGTCTTCTTTTCTTCGTTTTTCTGATAATGAAACTTCCATTACATCCTCAGCTGATTTGCTGTTTGTAGTTTTTTTTCACCCTTTAATAGGCAATTATATATAGTATAAAATGATTCAAGGGGTGCGGGTATTAGAACAACGAAGTGGGATATTGTTCCCATTTCATTTTTCTTCTTACGTGTGTGTAAAAGTAGCAGCCAAAGAAAAGTAAGTTGAGTTGAGTACCCACGGATATTCAAATATTTGACCTATTTATTTCCACAACAAAACCATGCACTCACTTACAAGCATGGTTTAAAATTTCGACCGAAATCCGAAATTTCGGATACCGGTAGGGACCGAAACCGAAAATTTCCGAAATTCAATTTTTCGCCATTCGGTCCGAAATTTCTGTTTAATGACATTATTTATGAAAAAAATAAAGTGTTACAAAATTTTGGAATTTTGGTCCGGAATTTCGGAATTTCGGAATTTCGGTCCGGAATTTCGAACCAAATTACCAAATTTCATATTTCAGTGGGGTCCTAAACGGTTACCGAAACCGAAATTTTAAGGAAAAATTGTTAGAAAAATACAAAGTTTTGGTTAAATTGTCAAGTAAGGGTACGTTCTCTTTTTTTTGTGAAATAGGGGCTATCAGTGCTTCTAGAAATCCCAAAGGACAAGAATACCCTCCCTTCACCTTTTTAGCTCACTTCCCTATGCATTTTCACCTACCCTATCACCTTTTCACCCTCTTCTTCCCCAAACGTAAGAAACTCCATGAAACCCCATGGAAGCTTGCCATTGCCAAACGTTCTAAGCTCCATTTCCATTGGCTTTTGATAAAAACCTCCATTGTGAACACCCTCTTCTTCCCCAAACGTGAGATTTCTTCGTGTGCGCCGGTAGGTCCTCTCTTGATTAGGTTAAAGATGTTGTTTTCATGTTGTGTGATTTTTTGTTTATTCTTATCCTCTCTTGCTTAGGTTTTAGATGACTCTTTTGACCCCTCTCTCTTTCTCTCTCTCAATGGTTCAATGGTTCAATGGTTGTAAAGTTTTTAAATGGTTCAATGTTTGTAAATCCAATATCAAACCCATTATTAATCTCATTATCAATCCCATTTGGTTGCTCTATGTACACAATCAATTTATACAATTGGAACCATTATGTAGACCTTGGAACCACAATTTAGTAGTTCCAAGAGTGTAAGTAGTGGTTCCAAGAGTGTAAGTAGTGGTTCCAAGAGTGTAAATAGACTTTCATGCACTTTATAAGTGATCATGAGTGTATTGATAGTAGTTAAGGTACTCATACTCAATATGTATATAATAAGAACCATTATGAACACATCGGAACCATAATTTATTGGTTCCAAGAGTGTAAATAGTGCTTCCAAGAGTGTAAAGTATGGTTCCAAAAGAGTAAATAGGGGTTCATGCTTTGTAAAAGTGGTTTAATACACTGGGAACCATTATTTACACCTTGGAACCATAATTTAGTGGTTCCAAGAGTGTAAGTAGTGGTTTCAAGAGTGTAAATAGACATCCATGCACTTTATAAGTGATCATGAGTGTATTGATAGTGGTTAAGGTAGTCATACTCAGTATGTATATAATCATAACCATTATGAACACCTCGGAACCACAATTTATTGGTTCCAAGAGCGTAAATGGTGCTTCCAAGAGAGTAAATAGGATGTCATGCTTTGTAAAAGTGGTTTAATTAATAGTGGTTCCGAGGTATAAAATGTGGTTCCCAAGTGATTTCCTAGTATAAAATGTGGTTCCCAAGTGGTTCCGGGGAAGAAATTGTGGTTCCCTAGCTCTGTTTGGTTGCCGGGTTTTTTTTGTTCCTAGGAGTTATGTGGGAGAGTAAGTTAAATTTTGGTCCCATCCCATGTTTGGTTGCCTTTTAGCACTAGGTTTTTTTTAATCCCACTCTTGTAATGATTACTTGTGGGGTGAATTTTTTAATCCCACTTTTGTAATGATTGCCTTTTCATCCCATCCCAAGATAACCCCAGGAACAAAAATAAACTCAGGAACCAAAAATAAGCTTGAGAAGAATTTTTTTCTACCCAACAGTTCAAGCAACCAAACAAAGGTTTTTTTTTTCCCAGCATATCTCCCAGGGTATTTTTTTCTCCCACATAACCAAACATGGGATTTTTATTTTACCAGGATACTTCTAGGACTTTTTTTTCCCACCTATCTCCCAGGGTATTTTTTTCTCCCACATAACTCCTAGGAACAAAAAAAACCCGGCAACCATACAGAACATGGTTCCGAGATATAAAATGTGGTTCCCTAGTGGTTCCGTGGTAGAAAATGTGGTTCTGTAGTTGTTCCGGGTATAAAATGTGGTTCCCTAGTGGTTTCGGGGTATAAAATGTGGTTCCCTAGTGGTTCCGGGGTATAAAATGTGGTTCCCTAGTGGTTCCAGGGTGTAAATGGGGTTCCCTAGTGGTTCTGAGGTATAAATGGTGGTTCCATAGTGGTTCCAGGGTATAAAATGTGGTTCCCTAGTGGTTCTGAGGTATAAAATGTGGTTCCATAGTATAAAATGTGGTTCCCAAGTGGTTCCGGGGTAGAAATTGTGGTTCCCTAGTGGTTCCGAGGTATAAAATGTGGTTCCCTAGTGGTTCTGTGGTAGAAAATGTGGTTCCGTAGTGGTTCCGGGGTATAAAATGTGGTTCAATAGTGGTTCTGAGTTATAAAATGTGGTTTCGTAGTGGTTCCGGGGTATAAAATGTGGTTCCCTAGTGGTTCCGGAGAATAAAATGTGGTTCCCTAGTGGTTCTGAGGTATAAAATGTGATTCCCTGGTGGTTCCGGGGTGTAAATGGGGTTCCCTAATGGTTCTGATATATAAATGGTGCTTCCATAGTGGTTCCGGGGTATAAAATGTGGTTCTCGAGTGGTTCCGGGGTATAGAATGTGGATCCGTAGTGGTTCCAAGGTATAAAATGTGGTTCCGTACTGGTTCCGGGGTATAAAACCCATTATTTTATTGATTGTTGCAAGTTTCTCTTGTAGGTCCGGTGTGTCCTTCGCACCTCCTTTCTTTGCTTGGGAATGGAGTTGTTGGTTTTTTCTACAAAGTGGCATTGATTTTGGGACACTTGTTACTGCACATGATACTTACTCACACAGAATTGGTAGAAATTAAACGCTATTGTAGCCACTATTTGGTTAGAACTGTACATTGATTTTATGTTTACCTCTCTCTCTATCTCTTTATCTTTATCTTTCTATCTCTCTCTCTCTCTCTCTTTAATAGTATTAAATTGGTTCCAAGAGTGGAAGTTGTGTTCGGGACATTCTAATATCATTGGGGTTCAAAGAGTTAAATTATTGTAGCTTGAATTTGTATAAGGTAGGCCCCCTCTTTGAAACACAATCAATGCTAATGAAGACCCCATACATGTAATAACCGGTAAAATATATATATATATATATATACAAATAAATAAAAATGGCCTCATAGGTGGGTAATCATTGGCCATTACTCATTTTTCCCCGAGTTAATCGGGCATGAGGACATCTGGCATAATGGGGCGTACGCGATTCGAACCCAACGCTGAGCGAGGATTGAACGGCTTCCTACCACTAAACCACCGTCCCAGATGTCAACTAAAAATGAGTAGATACTTACACATATAAAAAAATTACCAATAGTCACTATTCATAATTACTATTCACAATAGTCACTATGCAAGATTACTATGCAGAAATACTACGTAAGATTACTATGCAGAAATACTATGCAAGTTCACTATTGAGATAAACTATTCAAAATTACTATTCACAGTAGGACCCACCGAGTACTATTCACAAGCGGGTCCCACAACAAGCAGGACCCACAAATAGCGGGACCCAACGCCAGCGGGACCCATCACTAGTGGGAACCACTACCAGAAGGACACATCGCAACCACTTTCATTAACTCATTGATTAAGCGGGTCACTCCACAACCACTATCATTAATGAGTAGTTGTGAATTTAAGACGGTAGTTGAAAAAAATACCTATAAATAGAGGAAGAGAAGAAGAAGAAAAATAAAAGGAAAGAGAGAGAGAGAAAAGAGAACGAGAAAGAAGAAAGAGTAAGAGAGAGAGGAAAAAAGAGAGAGAGGAGAAGAAAAAAGGAAATCCACTTCATCACTACCAAGGTAAGTCTTTCATATAGATAGTTAAAGTATTTAATATGGTTGGTTCTACCACCTATGTAATAATAGGATAAAGCATGCATAAGAGGCGATAACTCGCTATAGATTATGCAAGTTTTATCATCTTATTTGAACGGTGAAATGCTAGCATAGTAACCGTAAAGTAAACTTTAATCAAAGAAAGGCGAACTGCTGAGCATAGTAGCCCATCTTATTTGAACGGTGAAATGCTAGCATAATAACCGTAAAGTAAACTTTAATCAAAGAAAGGCGAACTGCTGCGCATAGTAGCCAAGAAATAAACTAAATCAAAGAATGGTGAACTGGTGAGCATAGTAACATGTGGGGTCCACATGAATAGTAACATGTGGGGTCCATATGAATAGTGCATGCTGGGCCCCATGATTTTTAAAATTTAATAGAAAGAACACTGAACACAGGGAACATTATTTTAGACATAGATGGACATTACCTGGACAGAAAGGACACTGCCTTAAAACATGAATTTGATAAAATTAGAATAAATTTACAGGTTATCCACTCCAAGGTGTAAGCTCAAACAAACCTGTGATCGGAAAGCTAGATGTAAGGGTTTCTTATCTTCTAATTCTTTTTTTTGTTATATTTGATGTAAGAATTCCCTATCTTTTTATTCTCTTTTTGTTAAACTTGATGTAAGGGTTTTCTTCCATTGATTCTCTTTTATGTAAGAGTTTTCTCCATTGATTATCTTTTGATATACTGGATGAGAATATTTCATATTCTTTGATTCTCTTTATACGCAATTGCTATAAGAGTTTCTATCATTCTAAACTGATGAGAATCCAAGGGGGATCCTTTCTTTCAGACCCCATTCCTTTCAGATAAATGATTCTATTTTGTATCCTCGAAACTTGTTTCCGTGAGATATGTTTATGTTTAGGGTTTATCTTGTGATACCCTAATTCTGAATATGGACTGAGTTATGATATGATGACGGGTGGACGCGTTATAGTCCTCCATGTGCACGTGGATAAAGACGACTCTAGAGAGTGTAAATCTAGAGGATTATGAGCCGAGATATGGCTATGAATGGGCCGAGATATGGCTATGAATGAAAGCATCTATGCTTAATGAAGTCTATATAAGTTTTCTCTATACGTTTGGAAAGTATGGTGTGCTTATTCTTTCTTTCCATGTTTATAATGTGAGATGTCCTATCTGCAAAATATCATGTTCTTATGAGCTTGACAATTCTACATCACTTGTTGTTTATACCCTACTGGGCTATTTGAGCTCACCCATTTTTCCTTGTTTTATTGTTCCAACCCCCAGGTGAAGTATAGATGAAAGATGATGAATGCTAGAGTTGAATGCAGAACTGTTCTAAAGGACAAATATGTTTTAAATATGTATCAACTATGTCTTGAATTAAGATGTAATAAGTTAGACCTAATTTCTGTAAACCCTCTAAACGTCGTTGTTGTATTTGAGATCTTGGGAATAATGAAAGTTTTTAAGAAAGATGATGTAATATTCTTCTACGCACCGAGTTGGTATTTCTCCAAAAATCTGGGGCGTTACAATACACCCCTCCGAATCTAAACACTACCGAAAACTCAGTGGGCCCACATTGTTTGGATCATCCAAAGCGTTCATTTGATGGGCCCTCACATATATAGGGTGTGCCCAAAAAATCAGCTCCATCGGATCATCGTAACCCTTCCATCTGTGGACAACAATGTGTATGTAGCCCTACTCGGAAGTCCAAACGAAGATTCAAATTTTCGAATAGAGTCCAACACATTGGGCATTGTATTGGACTCCATTCGGAAGTCTGAATCCTTGTTCGGAAGTCCGAGTTGGAAGGCCGAAAAAATTTCGAACTTTCGAATGAAGTCCAGTACAATGGCCATTTTACTGGACATTGGTCGGAAGTCCGAGTCGAAAGGAAAAGATGATAGGGTAGGTGAAAATGCATAGGGAAGTGAGCTAAAAAGGTGAAGGAAAAAAGAGGAGGGAGGGTATTCTTGTCCTTTGGGATTTCTTGAAGCACCTGACAGCCTTTATTTCACAAAAAAAGAGAACGTACCCTTACTTGACAATTTAACCAAATCGTTGCATTTTTCTAACAAATTTTCTAAATTTTAAACCTATCTTACAAGTTAATATTATGTCAAACGTTTTGCAAAGTCAAACACTAGTCATTTGTCAAAATGCAAAAGGCAAATAACATCCGGTACCCTTACTTGACAATTTAACCAAATCGTTGCATTTTTCTAACAAATTTTCCAAATTTTAAACCTATCTTACAAGTTAATATTATGTCAAACGTTTTGCAAAGTCAAACACTAGTCATTTGTCAAAATGCAAAAGGCAAATAACATCCGGTACTCCCTTAATTTAATAATGGCACTCATCACCTTAGTTTGAACTTATAAAAATTTCTCTGAGTAAGAGGAAGTACCGTTATCAGAACGAGGGAAAGCAAATATATATTTCTACCCAAGAGAAAGAAAATAACAGAAGTGAAGAATTATGATCCTAGATGGGACAATACGTACCGTCCGATAGGATTACCTAATCATCTTAGATGGGACAATCTGTACCATCCTAACCGTAGATTGGACCCAAAAAACGATCTCAAAAAGCTGACCTATCCCTCTGATCTGTAGGAGGGCACATTATAGAAACTCTACAGAATGGGGGTTAAGATGATCCTTTCAGGGATAAATTTTGGGGCCCAACCTATTTACGTGGAGGTCATGATCCAAATGAATGGTTTGGATCTTCCAACTAGGTGGGCCATATAAAAAAGATATATTACCTCTCACATAGCACATTGATGGGACGGCTAGTGTCATCTATACTAAAATGGCCCCACCTAGGCTGGGCCCACCACATTAGGATCTAGATTGATGATATCAGTGTTTCAGAGGTTAGGATCATCCTTTGGAGATGAATTTTTTGGGCCCAGCCTATTTACCTTGAGGCTATCCACATGAATGGTTCGGATTGCAGAACAAAGTGGGCCCATAATAAAATCTCTAGGGAACGATATTCACCCCCTTCTTTTTTTTTACTTTGGACAGCCCTCTTGTCATAAATACACAAGTGGGGGCTGTCCCAAGTAAATACACTAGAGGAACCATATGTTATAGAAATTTCTATAGATTGGAGGGTTGGGATCATCCTATGGAAATGACTTATGGGGCGCAACCTATTTACATTGTGGCCCATCAAATGGACGGTTTGGATCATCCTATGCTGTGGGCCGTACAATACGTTTAAAAATGTTAAAGTATAGAAGATTAAATAACGCCATATCCAACAGCTTAAGATTTTGGATAAACTGGTTGTTTCATTATTTCATTTGCAATAAAACGTATGTTTATTGAATGAGGGGGCATGTTAGAATATGTAAGATCCAACCATTGAATTTG